>NC_084800.1:33005000-38005000 GCF_963169125.1 Humulus lupulus | reverse complement strand
TCAACCTGACTCAGAATCGATTGACAGTGATAGAGTATGCCATAAAGTTTGAAAGATTGGCGAAGTTTGCGCCAGATTTAGTGCCGACTGATGCGGCAAGAACGGACAGGTTCGTGCGGGGGTTGAATGTTATGATTGCCCGTGATGTGAATATTACGTTGGATCCAGAGACTACTACTTATGGCCAGGTGGTGGACAAGGCCCTTACTGCTGAGAGGGCCGAAGATCAGATTTGGAAGGACAGTGCCTCCTTTTGTTGGGTTCAGTCGTGGTGGTGGTTCTAGTGAGCAGAAGAGGAAGGCCCCAGATTCCTTTATTCCTCTTAGTTTAGATAGGAGGGCACGGGGTGCTTCCACTGGCCGTCCGGGTGGCAGTGATAACAGGAGGAGTTTTCCAATGTGTCTGGGGTGCAGGCGACGACACCAGGGTGAGTGCAGGATTAAGGCCTGCTTTGTTTGTGGAAGTGCTAGTCATCTGAAGAGGGATTGCCCTCAAGTTAAGAAAGAGGAGTAGAAGCAGAGTGACAGTCTTGTTCCTGCCAGGGTGTTCACTTTGACACAGACTGAGGGCGGAGGCTAGTCCCTCAGTTGTGACAGATTAGATCTCTAGTGTTGGTTCTTTGTATACTGCATTGTTTGATTCAGGGGCTACCCATTCATTTGTATATGCTAGAGTGATAGATCAGCTTTGTAGACCTAGTGGTGTGTATGTTAGGGGATTTCGGACTTTGTTGCCAACAGGAGAATTGGTAGTCTCTAGGAAATGGATTAGAGCATTGCCAGTAGAGGTAGATAGTAGGGAACTGTCTGTTGATTTGATTGAGTTAGAGATGGATGACTTTGATATGATTCTAGGGATGGATTGGCTATCCAAGTATGGGGCAACGATTGACTGCAAGCGCAGAATGGTGACTTTTGAACCAGAAGGGGAGGTACCCTTTGTGTTTGTGGGGACAGTTGGTGGACCACGAGTACCAATGATTTCAGCATTGAAGGCTAGAGACCTGATGCAGAAAGGTTACATAGGATTCCTAGCGAGCATTGTAGATACCTCTAGGGTGGTGTCGGTTAGACTGGGTGAGACTAGATTGGTGTGTGAGTTTCCGGATTTGTTTCCAACAGATTTGCCAGGGTTGCCACCGCGACGGGAGATTAACTTCGTCATAGAATTGGTACCAGGAGCGGAGCCAGTATCTAGGACACCTTATAGAATGGCTCCAGCGGAGTTAAAGGAGTTGAAGATTCAGTTACAGGAGTTACTTTATTTGGGGTTCATCAGACCGAGTTTCTCGCCATGGGGTGCTCCAGTGTTGTTCGTTAAGAAGAAGGATGGGTCCATTATAGGGACCTAAACAAGTTAACCATTAAGAACAAGTATCCACTGCCTAGGATCGACGATTTGTTTGATCAGCTACAGGGAAGAACAGTGTTTTCCAAGATAGATCTTCGGTCAAGTTACCATCAGTTAAGGATTAAAGAGGAGGACATACCAAAGACCGCTTTCCGAACGAGGTATGGACATTATGAATTCCTGGTTATGTCCTTTGGATTAACCAATGCCCCAGCAGCCTTCATGGACATGATGAATAGGGTTTTCAAGGATTATTTGGACAAGTTTGTGATTGTATTCATCGACGACATCCTAGTGTACTCTCAGTCAGAGACAGAGCATGAGCAGCATCTGCAGCTGGTTTTACAGCGGTTGAGAGAGCATAAGTTATATGCTAAGTTCAGTAAGTGTGAGTTCTGGTTGCCACAAGTAAGATTGAGGCGGCCAGAGATTGGCCTAGACCGAGCAATGTTCCTGAAGTGAGAAGCTTTCTGGGTTTAGAGGGGTATTATCGGCGGTTTGTTGAAGGGTTCTCTAGAATAGCTACACCATTGACAGAACTGACAAAGAAGAAGACAAGGTATGTCTGGATGGACAGATGTGAGAACAGCTTTAAAGAGTTGAAGCGGTGATTGATCACTGCGCCAGTGTTAAGTTTGCCGACAGAGAATGAAAAGTTTGTGGTTTACTGTGATGCATCCAGACAGGGTTTGGGGTGCGTGCTGATGCAAGCTGGTAAAGTGGTAGCCTATGCATCGAGACAGTTGAAGGAATACAAGCAGAGATATCCTACGCATGACCTGGAGTTGGCAACGGTGGTATTTGCACTTAAGATTTGGAGGCATTATCTTTATGGTGAGAAGTGCGAGATATACACTGACCATAAGAGCCTAAAGTATTTCTTTACTCAGAAGGACCTGAATATGCGCCAGAGGCGGTGGCTGGAGTTGGTTAAGGATTATGATTGCGATATCCTATACCATCATGGGAAGGCTAATGTAGTGGCTGATGCATTGAGTCGGAAGGGCCCAGGACAGTTGTTCAGTTCGAGGCAGATATCTGACAAGCTAGCTGAGGAGATGACCAGAGCAGGTATAGAGTTGGTGGTTGGTCAGTTGGCCAACATCACTCTTCAGTCTACACTCCTTGAAAAGATCAAGGAAGCGCAGGGGAAAGATTCCCAGTTGAGAGGTCTTAGGGAGAGTGCCTTAGTCGGCCATTTAAGAGATGGGGTTACTAGAGTACAAGGGTCGGATTTGCGTTCCGATGGATTCTGATATCCGGCGAGAGATCTTAGATGAATCACATAACACTCCCTATTCTTTGTATCCGGGTATGACGAAGATGTACCAGGACTTGATAGCTCTATATTGGTGGTTGGGCATGAAGAGGGATGTGGTGGATTATGTGGCTAAGTGTTTAACTTGCCAGTAGGTTAAGGCTGAGCACCAGAGGCCAGCAGGGTTGTTCCAGCCTCCGGGGATCCCAGAATGGAAGTGGGAAGATATTACTATGGACTTTGTGGTTGGTTTACCTAGAACTGTGGGACAGCATGACTCGGTGTGGGTGATTGTGGATAGGTATACCAAGTCCGCCCACTTTTTTCCTGTTAAGACAACTTATACCATGGAACAGTACGCTGAGTTGTATGTGAAGGAGATTGTTCGACTTCATGGGGCTCCGAGGTCGATAGTATCTGACAGAGACCCTGTAATGCCCCGGATTCCCTAATGTGGTTTAACGGTTGGATTATTAGGCCGAGAGGGCCATAATTGCTTAATTATGTTGTTAAACGTGTTTATGAATGTTTATGAGAATTATATTATAATATAATGTTAATTGTATGCATGTCGGTGATATATGTTGAGACCACATTATGATGTGGGTTTGTTCGAGCTGTTCGACATGAGACGATCGTAGATTATTGATTAGCGGTTTAATCACAACGGGTTTAAGTGTCGGGACTTGGGTTGAGTCTCGGGGTGATTTTGATGATTAGAGCGTTACCGGGAGATAAAGGGTAACGGGATGTGAATTATTGGTGTTTGAGATTATTGAGAATAACGGGAATTGGAGAGCGTTAATTATGATTAACGAGTTAGGAGGAAAGTACCAAAAATGCCCTTGGGAGTCTTTAGAAACCATTAATTGACCTAGGGGTAAAATGGTCATTTCACCCCTAGGATAGATATAACCCTTATTCAGCTAAAAAAGGTGATGGAAAAACAGAGTGTTTTGAGAGTCCTCCCGTACCTTTTTCCCTTCACTGTTCTTTGTGATCTCTGAACCAACTTTGGGGATTCTAGCTTGGGAAGCAAGCCTTGGGAGATTGGTAGTATGTTCCACTAGTGAAGGCCATCATAAGCCAAGCTTTGGGTAAGTTTCTAACCATAGTTTCTCTGGTTTGCTCTGTTTTAGCTTTGTTTTGCAGCTGAAATGTTTAGGGTGAATTCATGGGTTTTGTTGGGAGTTTTGGCTAGGGTTCCCATGCTTGTGATGTTTGGGATGTGTTGGGATGTTTTTTGGGTTCATTTGGCATCAAGAATAGGCTTTGGAAGCTTGGGAATCGAGTTAGAATCGAAGGAGATGAAGAAGGTCGGTTCAGGGGTGTTCTGGGCTGGAGGTAGCGCTACAGCGCCCACCCTAGGGTGCTGTAGCGCTCCTCAGGGAGGTTTCTGGCACTTGGGCGGTTCTGAGTATAGCGCTGTAGCGCTAGGGGTTGAGCGCTGTAGCGCTACCCTGTTCCTTCCAAACCTCGTTTTGAGTGTTTTTAAGGGTTTTTGACTTGGGGTTTCAATCCTTAAGGCCCGGGATCGATTCTACTCACCGTGTGGGCATGTTTCGAGGTCCCGAGGATGGTGCTTAGGTTAAGACCCTATTATTGTGGATTCTCATTAATGGAGGTTATAATTGGTTGTGATTAGGTAACCGTTAAGGAGCTAAAGACCGATCGTTCTCAGGGGTCATCCTTATCATACTACTCGCTCGAACTTGAGGTAAGAAAACAGTGTATGAATACAGTTGCACCCTGTACAGGTATATGACATGCATGGTTTGATATTGAGGCATGTTGTTTGTTATATGTGAACGTGGATTGCATATCAAATGCTAATGATTGCTAATCACCTGTTTAAGACACTGACTAGTCAGGGACCGACTCTAAAGTCGATGATCACGCATTGAGTGGCTCTATGGCATTAATGCGAGACCGACCTAAGGTCGAAGAAACTTACAAGCGCTTGCCTGGTCTACGACCAGATGACTATAGCCAAGGTATATGACCCCGGTGACCGTTTGTCACGTGGCTAAGGGACGTTGTCCATAGTTTCGACTCTAGAGTCGTGAGGAAGGTTATGTTGGTGACCAATCACCATGCACCTGTCCTGAACATGCTTATGAAAGAAATCACTTATCAGTTAAGCCCTGGTGACCCTATCGTCATATGGCTAGAAGGAGCGATGCTCATTACTGTGACTTTTGGCTATTGTCACCTATTTGTTGGACTGATAGTCCTGGATGATTATTATGATCGTTGTTGATATTATATCGTATCTTATTATGTTTTCTTGCTGGGCCTTGGCTCATGGGTGCTATGTGGTGCAGGTAAAGTAAAGGAAAAGCTTGGCCAGCCTTGAGTGGAGAGCTTGGGCGATGTAATGTACATACAGGGCCGCTTGACCGCCACGGTCAAGGAGTTCTCAGAGGGACTAGGGGTTTACCCTATTTTTGCCGCTTAGGCCAGCGGAGTTTGTATATTTGGAACTGTAGCAACTCTTTTGTAACTTGAACTACTTGTAAACATTTTAAAAGGCTCATGAGCAGTTTATTTACTTAATGAAATGTACCCTTTCCTTTTACTGGTTTTCCACCTTAACTTGATAATAACACTTAGAACACGTTTTTAGCCAAAGGACTCGGGTAGCGAGTCAAATTTCCGATTCACCGTTCTCCGTAACTGTTCTGGGGTAGCCAGGGCGTTACAGACCCCACCTTCATTTCCAATTTTTGGGAAAGTCTGCAGAAGGCTATGGGCACGCAGTTACGGTTTAGTACCACTTACCATCCTCAGACGGATGGGCAGTCTGAGAGGATGATTAAGATATTGGAGGATATGCTGCGAGCCTATGTGCTTGATTTTGGGGGATCGTGGAGTAAGTATCTCCCTTTGATTGAGTATTCGTACAACAATAGTTATCAGATGACCATCGGAGTAGCTCCGTACGAGATGCTTTATGGAAGAAAGTCCAGATCACTTGTTCATTGGGATGAGGCAGGTGAGAGGAAATATCTGGGTCCAGAGATGGTTCAGAGGACCAATGAGGCGATTGAGAAGATTAGAGCGCGTATGCTCGCCTCCCAGAGTCGATTGAAAAGTTATTTGGACCTGCAACGCATGAGCGTGGAATTCCAGGTTGGTGATCATGTGTTCCTTAGGGTTTCACCCATGAAGGGTGTGACATGGTTTGGTGTTCGAGGTAAGTTGAGCCCTAGGTTTGTTGGCCCCTTTGAGATTCTGGAACGGGTTGGAGAGGTAGCTTACAGACTAGTGATGCCTCCAGCTTTGTCAGGGGTTCATGACGTTTTCCATGTATCCATGCTCCGGAAGTATATGTCAGATTCGATGCATGTTCTAAGTTTTGAGAATCTGGAGCTTGATCAGGATTTGTCCTATGAGGAGAAGCCAGTTCTGATTCTTGATCGAAAAAATAAAGCCTTGCGGAGCAAGACCATCGCCTTGGTGAAAGTGCTGTGGAGAAACAGCAAAGTTGAGGAGGCGACATGGGAACTTGAGTCAGAGATGAGGGAGCGGTATCCCGAGTTGTTCAGGTAATTTCGAGGATGAAATTTCTGTAAGGAGGGGATAGTTGTAACGACCCGAATTTGCTAATAAGGCTTAGGGCCTTGATTAGTGTGCCTGGAGGGCAATAAATGATTTAATATGTTAATATGTGGATTTATGTGAATTTATGGTAATGATGCATGTTTAGTTGAGTTAAATGTGCGTGTGGGCCCCGTCTGGATATTAGGGGTATAAATGTGATAAATGCTATATATATGTGATATGTCTGTGCTGCACGATCCGAGACAGTCCTGGGGAGCGGATTGCCAGGAAGTCACAATGGGGTCGAGAATCCGACTCGGGGCGAGTCGAGGGGTAATTTGGGTATTAGATATATTATGGGGTTATCAGGTTATGAAAACAAATATTTGGAGATATATTTGAGGATAGAATGTCTAGGAGGGGACATTGGGAAAATTTACCATTTTGCCCTCGGGGACGTTTTGGTACCCCGAGCCTTGAGGTAACCACATAGACATAAGTTGAATAAAACAAACCTTAGAACTATACAGAACACTCAAGAAACCGACTCACTCTTTCTCTCTAAACAAGTGGATATCTTCTCTTTGGAGGCTTAAGGAGAAACTTGGAGAAATCAACTGGAAGTTAGAGGAATTCAGCTGGGAAATCTTGGGAGCTAGGAGCTAGGAGCTTGGAGATTAAGGATCAACTTCAGAGATTTAATTCAGCAAGGGGTAAGCTTTAATTATAAAGATTAAGTTTAGATTTGTTGCTGGTTTGTTGGAGTTGTATGTTGGTTAAGTTTGATATGTCTTGAGTGTTTTAGTTGAGCTTTGGAGCAGGATTCAATGGGGTTTTGATGTTGAAACTGGGCTAGAATATTGGGGTTAATTGTCTAGAACTGTTAGCTTGATTATAGGATGGATTGGTTTGAAGGAAATGCAGGAGAAAAGTGAAGAATTCTGGGATTGGAGGTGAGGGTCGCAGCCCGTTTGTGCGCGCGGCCATGGGAGGCCGAGAAGTTCATGCGCGCCACGGCCCGTGTGGGGGTCAGTGAGGTGCTAGCCTCTGTTTCGAGGCTAGCCGTGGTGCTTGTGGGTAAGGCCACGGCTCTTAGAGCCAGTTTATGTTTTTAAGGGTGTTTAGGCTTGGGAACTCAATGGTTAAGGCTCGGGATGGATTTTATCACCCGGATTGATAGAATTCAAGGTCCCAGAGGTTAGGGTTATGGCTCAAAGTTATTTATTGGATTAGAACTTGATGGATGGATATTGTTAATGTGTTGTGACTAGGGTTTCAGCGAGGCTCAAGTTAGAGGATTGTGCTCGGGGTATCGGTGCTCGGAAAGCTCGGGACTCAGGTAAGAAAACCCTTGTTCCCATAGAGCTTGTATGCAGGGCTGAGCCCAATGTGTTTGAATAGAACTGGTATGCAGGGCTGAGCCCAAAGAGTTTGATCTGCAGGGCGTAGCCCTTTGACTGAATTTGCTAGAATTCTGTACTTGCTTATTGTAACGCCCCAAACTCCAGGGACCATTACGGTGTGCCTTGTAAACAGTGCTAAACTCGCTAATCGAGTCATTTGGCCAAAAACGTGTAACTATGTATGATTAGCGGTTTAGGGATTAAAAACTCTGGTTAGGATGTAACGTTTCACTAGAACATTTAATATATACATTGGGATCCCGAAAATATAATTTCAGAGTTTATTACAGAAAATATTTACAACAGGCCGTTCTAAGCGGCAAAACAGGGTTCAACCCTAGTTCCACTTTAAACCTCGGCCATGGTGGACGAGCAGCTCCATATGTACACATCATCACCTAAGCTCTTCAATTCAAGGATGGTCCAGCTTCCTCTTGCCTTTACCTGCACCACGTAGGACCCATGAGCCAAAGCCCAGCAAGAAAACACAATAAAGCATGATATAATATCAACAATGATCATAATAACCATTCAGGACTATCAGTCCAAGCAAATAGGTGACAATAGCCAAAAGTCACAATAATGAGCATAGCTCCCTCTAGCCATGTGACGATAGGGTCACCAGGGCTTAACTGATAAGTGATTCTTTCATAAGTTTAATCAGGACAGGTGCATGGTGAATGGTCACTAACATAACCTTCCTCCGGACTCTAGAGTCGTGCTATGGACAGCGTCCCCTAGCCATGTGACAAACAGACACCGGGGTCATATACCTTGACTATAAACATCTGGTCATAGACCAGGCAAGCGCTTATAAGTTCTTCGACCTTAGGGTCGGTCCCACATTAATTCCATGGAGCTATTCAATGCGTGATCATCGACCTTAGGGTCGGTCTGGCATTAGTGCCTTAGAGCCACTCAATGTGCGATTCTCGACTTTAGAGTCGGTCCAGCATTAATGCCATGGAGCCATTCAATGCATGATTCATCGACCTTAGGGTCGGTCTAGCATTAATGCCATAGAGCCATTAAATGCATGATTCTCGACTTTAGAGTCGGTCCCTGACTAGTCAGTGTCAAACAGAAGTAAGTCATGCCACCAATCATATATCACATGTTCCATATCCATAAACAGGGTATCCAGCATGTTTACTAAACAAGTACTAGTACAATTAGGACGATGCATAAACACAGAGGCTCAAGCTCTGAACGATATCATACTCAGTATACAAAGCATGTCCTAATCACATGTTTCTCATGCATCATATGCAACATATCCAACAATCCAACATGCACCAATAACAGCCATGCATGTCATACTCAATAATCAACCAACATGCATCATAATAGCCATGCATGTCATACTCAATAATCAACCAACATGCATCAATAATAGCCATGCATGTCACATACACACAGGGTGCAGTTTGCTTACCTCAAAGTCGAGCTAGAACGATTAAAAGAACGACCCTTGAGAACGATCAACTTTTAGTCCTTTAGCGGTCACCTAGTCATAACCAAATATAAGGTATCATTAATAAAAATGGTCAACATAAGTTCCCAAATCAATATCTAGCCTCCGGGACATCAATCCCCACTTAACCGGGTACTAGGTTCAACCCCGAGGCCTATGGTAAGCATCCCTAGGCTAAAAACACAATTTTGGTCAAATCTGCCCTGATGGGCCGCGGCTCACCACAGCCATGCCGCATCTCATCACCCTGACAGAGGCATATTTTCCTCAGAAGCCACCTTAGGCCGCAGCACACAAAATCCAGGCCGCGACTCATTACCCAGACCAGCCAAAAATCAGCAACACACCAGCTCGACCTCCCATGCATATTCCCTTAGAACCAAGCCTTCAAACCAGTTCCAAACCTTCTCCAAATACTCAATTAAACCTCTAAACATCACCCATAATTCCCCCTCATCAAAACCCAACCAAACATACACTAAAACTCCCCTTGATTCCCACTTTCTACATCAAAAACCATAAACTGAAAACCAAAAGGAAAACAGAGCATAACCTGAATTCAATGGCTAGAACTTACCTTAAAAACGATTTTGAATCCCCTTAAATGTCTAAATCAAGTTCCCTAGCTCCCACCTTTGATCTCCAAGCTCAACCCCTCAATTTGGGCTCTCAAAATTCAAAGAAAAGTGAAGGGAGCAGCTTGTACGGGAAAGAGAGGAAGAGAGGATGAGGTTGGCTCTGTTTTATTCTATTTTCCACAGATTTCTAAACACCCAAAGCTGATATAAATCCTTAAGGTCAAAAGACCATAATGCCCTTAAGCCAAATAAACCCCTTTAAAGGCTTCCAAGGGTAAAACCGTCCTTTCCCGCCTATCTCGTTAATAATAATTAACGCTCTCCAATTCCCGCTATTCTCAATATTCCCAAATACCAATAAATCATATCCCATTACCCTTTAATTCCCGGTAATGCTCTAATCATTAAATTCACCCCGAGTCTCACCCCGAGCCTCGAACTTAAACCCGTTATGACTAGACCGAACACTTACATCTCATGATCGTCTCATGTCGATTAGCTCGAACCAACCCACCTTATAATGTGGCTATATTAGTTAATCACAACCATGCACCCAAAATATACAATTACGCTCACAGTGGCCAAATTACCAAAATACCCTTATAATAATAAATACTCCCATATGCATGCATCCACCCTCATATAATAATATAATTCACGTAAACATGCATATAATCATTAAATAACATAATAAATCAATTATGGCCCTCCCGGCCTCCTAATCAAGGTCCTTAACCTTATTAGGAAGTTTGGGGCATTACACTTATTATGCTATGAATGTTATTATGTGAATGATCGGCAAGAGCCAGGAACAACATTGGGCACGTTGAGTGCAAGGCCGAGAACAGCAAAGGGCCGAGAGCAGCATTGAGCACGTGGGGTGCGAGTTGCCAGGGCGAGTCCCTAAAAGGATACCTGGGATATCCTCACGGTGTGGACCGCGAACCCAGAGCTTGGTAAACGCCTGGAACGGCTAGGTCGTATGTGTTTAGCCCATTGGTGGCCTGTTTATATGCTTGATGTATGTGTTGCATATGTTATCTGTTTGTGGGTTTTCTTGCTGGGCTTCGGCTCACAGATGCTCTTTGGTGCAGGTAAGGGTAAGGAGAAAGCCAACTTACCATGAGTGTAGCAGGCGTGAGGTGGTGTGTACATGTTGGGCCAGCCTGGTTGCCACAGCCAAAGGATTTTGGGAGATGGTTGTAAATAAACTTAGATTTTGTCGTTTAGTCGACTTGGTTCAATTTATATGATGTAAATGTTTCTAAACTGTATTTTGGGATCCCAGGTGTCAAACTTTTATGATTTTCAATGAAATGGAATTATTTTTAAAGTTTTCCTCTATTTACGGCTTAATTACACTATTTATTCTAAAATCTCGATTAGCGAGTTGAATGCACGTCTTTAAACTCACTTAGTAACGACTCTAAGGAAGTAGGGCGTTACATTAATAGTCTCTAGTTCAAGAGATTCTAGTGTTGTTTTTAATTTAAAAATCAGATTCTAAAATGGTAGCCACTAACTAATTGGGTTTGGATCAAAGACAAGATTTTACCTTGGGTTATGGAAATTAAATCTAATCTATACATATGGAAATAATGAAAACAATATGACTAAATGAAAATTTTAATCTATACATATAATGAAAAATCTAATCTATACATATAAAAGCTTAGCTAACTATCTATCAATACCAAGTCAAAAAATTCAAACAACACACAATAAGTTTTCTTCCTTATATCACCACAGCACACAAACAAATTTTCCAGAACCTACTTCTCTAATACACACAAGTTTTCAACCTTCCGTTATCACCGCATCACACAATTTTAATCTCAGAACCTACTTCTCTATGGATGAATATTTAAGATATTCAAACTCCTCTAACATTTTTAAGATATTAATAATAAGAGTTAAAAGAACAAATTCCGTACCTCTTGCAAATTAACTTTGCAATGCTCCTTGCCAATTCGATCCCCAACCTAAAGAATATAATCAATACTTAAAAGATTAATACAAAATTAAAATTTGTCAATAGATATTAAAACAACCTTTGAAATCCAAAATTTATCTAATTTGATCTTAAAATTTAGGGATAAAATATATACACACATTTACTTTAAAGGCATTTTAAGTATGACTTAGTAAATTTTGACAAAATGGATAGGAGAGTGTACCTATTTCACACAATACAACAGTAAGTTTTGATCGTTTTCTAAATATATGGGATTAAATGGTAATTTTTCCATAATTAAATTGTTTCTTTCCGGGGATGATTGAGATGTTATTATCCAATAATTTTTTTTCTAGGGGATGCCAGAGTATATTCAGTATATACTTTGACTGAAATTACAGAGAGAAATTGAAAGGGTAAAGGCTGAACTGAAATTTAGAAGTGATAACCAAAATCTAGGCAAAGTAAATGAGAAATGACTAGCAGGGAAAATGAGTTCATCAAGCGTAGCTAATGAGTGAAAATGAGAAATAACCAACAGAATATAAGCAGTAAAAAAAAAGAACTTAGAAGTGATATTCTTTCAAGGCAAAGTAAATGAGACATAAATTCATCAAGCGTAGCTAAAAATGAGAAATAACCAGCAGAATATAAGCAGTAAAAAAAAGAGCTTAGAAGTGATATTCTTTCTAGGCAAAGTACAGATATAAAGATTGTAAGAACCCAAACTATAAAAATTGGGAGCTGATATTCTTTCAAAACATCAATTAGGATCAAAATTTTATATGCATTGTTAACGTTCATTAATATGGATTCATATTTCCAATCAAACTTGTATGTTTCAATCTAATCCATGCAACTTTCAAAAAAATAATTCCCTACAACTGTCATCACCACTCATTAACCATGTATAATACAGCACTATCGATGGTGAAATTCAGTTTTCTGTCATTTTGAGGGCCAAAAGGACAGTGCTACAGATCCAATCATTGGTAAAATGATTTTGATAAAATAGTAGAGCATTAATTGCTACTGATAGAGAAATTGAGTAGTAAAAAGTAATATCAATGACATGGTTTCAATTCTAGGTGGCACTAATGGGAAAATGTGGATTGACCAACTAATTACTAGGAGCAATATGAATGAATATAATCTGTCTTATTAATCTGAACCATACAAAGACAAATATTTACAGGAGAGCTATTGAAAAACTGAAAAGGAAACTAATTTTAATAATTGGCAAAAGACATGCATGATAGTGTGATGATCTTTTAGCAACCACAGAAGTCTTGTGTTGTGATTGGATTTTGTTATACATGTCATCTGTTTTAGCTAGTCCAAACTTGCTTAACCCCGACTAGCAATTACTTGTTTATCATTTATGATTGACAAGAGCCATACAACATTTAATAGCTAATTACTTAGCATTTTTTGAGATCTAAAATCTGACCTGATTTTTAGCTTAACTTGTATATGTTTTCATTCTTGGATGGTTGATGTTCTTTTATTCTCCATTCAGCCAGATTTATGTCCTGTTCAGCCAGATTTCACAGACCAATCATAATTACAATTTTTTTTTGACAAATTAAGTTACAAACTCATGCATCACAAAAAATATATTGAGTATAAATCCATATACATATATAATTGATAAATTACTACCTGTTCACGTGAGATTTTGGTCCCAATGAGCCCAGGTGTGACAATTGTTATGTCAATGATTGAACCAACTTTATTTCTCAGTGTCTCACAAAAATGCTGCCTTGCTTGCCTAAGTATATATAACAGAGAATACTATAATTTACACACACAAAATAGGGCATTCTACAGTCCCAAACATTAAGCAAACTCTCATATAGATTAAAGACCAAACATATTGGTAAGAGTATCACATGTACCCAAACATTTTTCATGGACAGCTTCTCTGTTCTTATATCAGATAAAGTATAATAAAATGGTTTAAATTGAGGAAAATGGATTGACAATATATCAAGAACAAACTGAACAAAGTACTTATAGATAGACTAGGGAAAGAACATCATAGTGAAGAGGGAATATTGATTGAACCAGCACCTAGTCTGATCCAATCCCCATTGCAAGAGTGGTCTGTGTTAGGAACTATAAACTATATAGATTCCAAGCACTTTTTTGTCCCACAAGGCAATGCTACAATCGAGATTGTTTCAACCGGCATACAAACAGCAGCAAGCCTTAAAGAGGGATCGAGTTATAATTTGGAATTTATTCTAGGAGATGCCAACAACTCGTGTGTGAAAGATTTCCTAGTGTCTGCCCAAGCAGGGTCAACAGTTCAAAATTTTACTCTTCTCAGCAGTGGCACAGGCTCAGCCAAGAATTTCTCAATGAAGTTCAAGGCAGATTCAAGTGTGACAACAATCATTTTTATGAGTTATGCTGCAAGCCAAACAAAAGATGGTATTCTTTGTGGTCTTGTGGTTGATGATGTAGTTTTGCGTGTTTCGCTTGGGATGAAACCAGATATCCAATGGATTGTTCTGGATATATATAGACTAATATATGTATATGTTTATATGGGGAGCCTAAAAAAACACTTCTTATTTGATTGGAGGGTGGCCTTTTATGGCATCTGGTGCAATGATAAGTTTAGTTAAAATGATAAGTTTGAGTTTGAAAGCTAGATTTTTTGGCTGTTTGAGTCAACAGTGTTTGGCTAAGAATAGATGAATTGCTGAGTTGGTTAGGAGTTTATGATTTGGCTTGTATTTTAGTCTCTGTTTTGAGTTTGTTGTAAGTTTGGTGGTGTTTCAAATCTGGCAGTTGTAATTTGTTTATGTGTTTTTAATATACTCCTTTTTTCGATAAAAAAAAAAAAGTTGAAAAAACTCAAAAACTCAAAATGCCCATGGGTGGATAAGATAAAAGCAAAGCAAACCAGGCAAATTAGCATAGGGTGATAGCAGTTAATTCAAGAATGTAAATGGAGAAAAAGTAGCTCTAAAGAAGATTTTGAGACTCAGGCAAATCTTATTTATATATAGAACTTTACAACAGTAGCAATACACAACATAGAAATAGATGGAAGTTGTAACAATCTAACTTAATACAACTGAAGCTAACAAAACTAACAAACCAAAAACAGAAAACTAATCATGTAATATTACATTGTCTAACAATATATACATATATTGTTATCTTATTGGAAAGCTTCCACTTTTAACCCTTGAATTTATAAAATTATGGCCTCAGAAAACCAGTGGTAACGTCTATTCAATAAAAACAAACAAGCATAAGTGGATTCATTACAAAAAACTAGTATACAATCTGATCCCAACTTAATCCACAAAACCCATTACAAAAATAAATGTTTATGCTCTCTTGTAAACAAAATGATTGGCTGAACCTCAACTCTTTTTTAACTTTACATTGAGTTTTTCATATTAATTTTTCTATTTCAAGTAAATAGGCATGCTGAATCTAATAAATAAAATTTTCTACATAAGCCTTCCTTAGTACATAAAAAGTTAGCCTAATAAATAAAAGTTTGAGCAGATACTACTAAGATATTCTATTCGCTTCTATTTTATCTAATAAAATAAAAGACACAGTTAAATTCTCTAATAAATGAATGGATACAAGACAAAATAGCAATCAAATAAAATAATTGTCTTGAAACTTATTGCCAAATTAAACTATTTCATTATTTGATTATTTAAATGTTTTATTTTCCTTGAGTTCATCTTCAAGGGATATGAATATAGGGGGTGTATTACTGCACATAACTAAAAAAAGGAACAGCAGCAACAACTTAGGTTGAAGAAAAATTTGACAAGTTCACAAGAAAGAAAAGTGACTAAATGGTCTAAAAATATAATAATCCAAAAAAAAAACTAACCAGATATGCCAATAACATCCATGTCATCAAAGTCGTTTTGAAGGAAATCAAGAACATTCTGAACTCCTTTTGAAACCATGTTCATCCCCATGGCGTCTCCCGTGCTGCAGGTAAATCTGATGTACACATTCTTTCCAGCAATCGCGCACTGAATACCCTGGAGCCTGGCAAATCTACTAGACCTGGAGACGATGACCAAAACCCAATAAGACAAATGGTTCAAATCTAATATTCATTACTATTCGATGAATCTGACATTTGAAAGAAACTTCACGGCTGTATATTGACTAAAGATTCAGCCTTTACGTGATTTTTCTATTCTTTCTTTCTTTATTTATTTACTTTTAATACTTTCGGATCCTCGGATTCAGCTTCATGCTTTATTACTCAAATTTATATTAAATTAGAGAAAGAAAAAAAAAAGCATGATATCGATCTCCGTGTTAAAATTTCAATCACCAAAACCACAAACAATAGATAAAACTTTTCATATATACATATGATATTTATGAAGCATAGACTAACCTGTTAAAGATGATGGAAAGTGTCTTGAAATTTTCAGGGTCCTCCAAGAAGAACTTCAACTCGGAAGCTCTCTTGGCGGAATTAAACCTCACAACGGGTGCTCTGGTCATACCGTCCCTCAACAACACGTTGGTAGCCCCACCAGACAAATGGATAGCCTTGCAACCTTTGTTTGTACTCGCAATCAAACAACCCTCCGTAGTCGCCATCGGCACCGAATACTCGAACCCATCAAGCAACAACGGACCCGCGATCCCCACCGGAATCTGGACGTACCCAATAGGCATTTCGCAGCACTGCCCCAAAATAGATTCGTAATCAAACCCTTCCAAAGGCAAACCTTGGAGCGACCTTCCCGCCGTCCTCTGAAGCGCCTCACGTCGAATCGCGGCGGCTCTCTTACAGTCTCCGATCTTGGACTCTAGCGAGTAGGACGGCACCTTACCCTCCACTATCGATTTATTAATATCCTCATCTTCTTCAGAGGACAATGTTGGAAGAACCTGACGATCCAAGTTGGGGGTTCAAACGATGGAGCAAGGCGGTTGGCAACCATTGTCGTCGACCAGAAAATTTTGTATGAATATAGGAGAAAATGAGACAGAGAGAGAAATAGATGAAGACTGGTTCGGTTCGAGATAGGGAAAATGAGAAGGAAAATTTGCCGCGTGTTACTTTACTGATTTACTTTATATATACTATAATACTTTTTTAATAGTATTATAATGATGTGTTATTGAAAGGGGGTTTTGTTGTAGTGTCGAATGTAACAGCTTCGTCAGCATCTACTTGTTCTGAGCATAGCGCGAAGTTAGGTGACGAGCTCATGGTTGACTCATGGCCTCGGCAAGTTCAATACCGTAAGCTTGAAAAAAATAAAAAACAGCATACATGAAAAGAATAAAAGTGTTTGGATATAACCAAATACGCGAGTTAAGATAATTTGGACATAACCATATTATTAAAAGTAAAGTGTTTGGATGTAACCAAATACGCGAGCTAAGATAATTTGGACATAACCAGATTATTAAAAATAAAGTGTTTGGATGTAACCAAATGCGCGAACTAAAATAACCAGATTATTAAAAGTAAAGTATTTGGATATAACCGAATGCGCGAGCTAAAATAATTTGGACATTAAAAGTAAAGTATTTGGATATAACCAAATGCGTGAGCCAATGTAATTTGGATATAACCAAATGCGCGATTTAGATATAACTAGATCAAAAATACATGTGTATGGATTACGAACCAAAAACACAACCTAAATAGGTTTGGAACAAACCAGCTAAAACTAATCGACAGAAAGATGGGATATAGATAAACCCACCTCAAATTAAGTCGAGATCGAGGTTGGAATATCTTGCAAAAAGATAGTTTCGACCTCATAACCTCAGGGAGCTACTCGAGGATGAGGAAAAGTAACTAGAAAAGCAGGATATAACTAAACTACCCGCCTTACACGCCATATAAGTACTTTCTAGTGCATGGTAAAAGTAAATTCCGACCTTGACAAATAACGAGATCAGACACGGATACTTCGAGTAAACTATGCATGAATGTATTGAAACTCGAGCTTAAATCCACCATGTGTTTGTATAAATAAACAAACATAAGGACAAACTTTTAATATAAATTGCTTAAAATATTTCAATTTAAGAGATGTAAAGCAAAAATATTAAAGTAAAGTCAAATATGGTATTGTAAATATCATAAGAAAACAAATATTTTACGAGCCATAAATTGTCTTAGCCCCAAGGGCATAAAAAGCAAAAAATAATAAAAACTATTACAAAAGTCTCAAAGGGATGCAGCCCAGGATCGAGATTCAGGAGGAAGGGGCACCCCCCTTAGCCTTCTCGACATCCTCCTTAGCCTTTTCTACATCCTCCCGAGTAACCTCCTCCGCTTTAAGCCGAGCTTGCCATTTGGCCACAAGCTCCTCCTCAAAAGAGCCTAGGAAGATGGTATCAAGATCAACATTGCTGGCCCAGATCCTGTACATGGCCAGGTCAACTGCTCGGTATTTCCTCTCCTTGAACTCTTCGAGAAGAAGAACCTTTTCCTCCTCCATTATCTCGAAGGTGGTCTTTTTCTCCTCCTCAAGCTTAGCATTGATCTTCTCAAGCTCCTCAAGCCTGGCATTTAGATTCTCAAGCTCTGCTATCCTAGACTTCATCTGCTCGGCCTCAGCCTCCAGTTTTGTTTTTTCGGCCTTAAACTTTTCTGCGAGCTTGAGCTGGAGATCCTTCGCCTCTTGAGCATATGACATGCTCGAGTGGACCTCGTTGTTCAACTTGTAATTTAGCTGAGCAAATGCAGTAAGAGAATGACACACAAACAAATCAAGTTAGAACATACACTAAGCACAACAACAACGAATAATAAGGTGAGAGAAGTTACCGCAGCAGTGAGCTCAACACTCTTCTCATAAAGGTTGTTGCAGTCTCGAGCATTGTTCAAGAACTGCCACTGGGGAGCCTCAATGCTGCTAATGCTCTGGCCTACCCGAGACAGGACGTCCGAGCCAAGTGTAGCCCCATGGGTCCTGACAGCATTGTCGACACCATACTCATCAACATGAGTAGAAATTGACTACTAACGCCCTTTGGACGTTGGCTTCTTCAAAGGAGGGTCGAGCGTGGGGAGGATCTTGACGGCAGGAGGCGGAGGAGGAGCATCTGTGGTGGACGTATCCACTTGGAAGGCGAGATCCGTGGCCGAGCTCGCAACAATGGGAGCTGGGGGAGGAGGAGTCTTCTCGGTCCTCTTAGAGACCTTAGCAGGCCGATCAAACTTTTGCGAGGCTCGCAAGCGCTTACTCTTCTTAGCCCCCTCACCTCTGGCGAGCACGGCCTCGAGATCAGAATCCATAATGCCTGCACAGCTACACCACATTATAAGAAATTTCAAGACACAGAAGCTAGCATAATGTAGACAGTCAAGGAATAAAAGGACAAGTAACGAGGGACCTAACTGGAACTCTCCCCCGAGCTCGTGCTCGGCGACCACGTAATTCCCCCCTCTTCGAAAGAGGCAGGGGAGTCCCTTCCCTATATGTGGAAGTCAACCTCGAAAGGTCCCTATAATCATTCATCCCGTATTGGACGGCCATTCCATCCCAGACCTCGTTCAGACTATACAAAGTATCATACTTCCCTAACCAGCTATCAAACCTATGGACCCTCTCATCTACCTAGGACCATACATAAAATTTGTCCCTATCATCTGGGCACAAGATTAGGGTGTTGGGTTTATGCTTAAGTAGCGAAGGAGACCATAAAGCCGAGCTAAGGATGACCGTACCTCTGTCACTCGAGCTCGAAGCCTCATTATTGGCCTCGTTCCCCGAGCACGGACTCCTGCGATGGCGAGCTGGGGATCGTTCCTTAGAGCTTCACCTCGGAGGAAGGCTGCCGGTTGGGAGAGGCACAAACTCCCACTTGGTGTACTTCTTGTTGGACCAGTAGTTTGTGGATTGATCCTTCTCTAAGAGACCATAAGCCCGAAGCTTATCTTCATGAAGAAGATAAGACAGCGAGCATCTGCCATAAGGGAGTTAAAGCAAAGTCTCCTTATGCTCCTTCATCTCATAAGTGGGAGTAGGACGTTGATAGTTGGCTGAAGAAGTAAATGTATTATGAGTGGTTCGAGCCTAAGCAAAAATTCGAGCATAAAAAGAAAAAAGATCGTATACTTACGAATTCGCCTGAACGAATAGTGTCTGGAGGGAGCCAAGCTGTCCGTCCAAAAGAATGCCACCTTGAAGTTGGGAGGATGGTTCGGTAGGTCCTTGAAGATTTTCTTCTCACGGGGATTGCTCGATAGATAGTAGAAGCCATCTCCTCCCCGAGCTCGGGAGGGATTGCTTTTCAAGAAAAAGAGATACAAAATCTCTTTTGGTGAAGGTCCTTCCCACTTTAGGTCATGGTAAAGCAACCTTAGGGCTGACAAAACCCTGTATGAGTTAGAAGGGAGCAAGCCCGAAAAAAATCCAAAAAGTCCTTAAAAAAGGACTTCAAGGGCAATAAGGCCCTGCCCTCATATGCTCATGGCTCCAAGCTGCATATTTTAATTTATTTTTGGGATTACCATCTTCCGGGGCGCGACAGCTTCACTCGTGGGAGGTAGGAGCTCGACACCTCAGCGAGCCCAATAATCCAGTTCCATGGAGGGCCAAGATGTCAAAAATTGGCCCTAGTGAAGAAATTGAGCTCCAATAATGCTCGACCACGAAAAAGTCTCCCCTTGAGGTGGGAAAGGTAGTTGGCTGCGAGGTAGACGGGGGATTTGATGGTTCTTCCATCAGTGAAAATTTGAGATCGCCCGGTTTGAACGCGACCGTCACTTTAAGGGTAGGATCAAGGGGGATTGGTCTAGGCTCGGGGTCTGGATCTGAGTAGATGGCGACCCTAAGCCTCTTCCTTTTTCTCTCTTCGACCTCATCGATTTGGCGTCGAAAGTAAGCTCGGGTGTCTTCTCGCTCACACCTTAGTTCGTGCTCCCGAATCAAGCGTTGATTTCGAGTAAAAGGTGACTCCAGGCTCGGAGTTGCCGGTGAGTAAGGAATCGCAAGTTTTGACCCCCACCGCTTTTCCAAATTAAGCGACATCTAGCAAGAAAGAAAAAGGGTGAGGGCCAGACGAACAAGAGATTAAGAATAAAAATCAAGACGGTCTGAGCTCGAATGCTCGAGACGATGGAATGAGCTCGATCAAAAAAGCGAGATTAGGCTCGGAGCGTGCATTCCACGTAAAGGGGAAAAGTGGATTTATTTTTTAGAATCCTGGATTTTCAGGGAAAAAGTTGGCAGTTACTCAAAAGGTGATATTTTTGGGAAATGTGCAATTTGAAAACCCTAATCCTATACCCAGTTTCTTGGTCTACACAATACGATAGTCGAAATCAAGACAACCCAGTAAAAGCCATATTTTCATCATTCATGCAAAATCTGGGTTTGGAAAATCTGTAACACTAGATGAGCCTAAAAACTACACGGTATTGATTAAAGCATTCTAGTACAAAACTAGTAAATGTGCCTAAGTGCAACAACATAAACATGCATGGAAAAACAAAGTATATACACGAACATATGGGGTCAAGAATAGATACTTACACAGTGTGGCTAGTGGGTTCAAAGAAATCGATGACCGAAGGAGAGGTTGCAAAAACGACCTCACAGAGTCGAACAGGCCAACGGTGCTTTGTTTCCTCGACTTGGAGAACATACAACAGTGGAACGAGTTTTAAGTTCTGGGTTTTTGTTCTTCCCTTTTCTTTGAAAACTTGAAAACCTAAAGTTGAAATGAGGAAGACGATGGCGTATTTATAGACCCAAAGGATGCCAAATGACGGAATGATCTGGACCATTGGCCAATTTTGATATCTGATCGAACAGTCAGGGACAAATAGAAGGGTGGTGCCTTAAAATTGGCAGGCGGATGGACATGCAAATGGTGTAAGAGACACTCAAGTACTCTGACCATCCAATACCTGGCTCACACATGTCTACACTCGACTACAAATGATGGTACAGTTTCCCAGAAGGGCAGTTCAAAAGTTTCCTTCTCATGGGATTCGAACTAATATTTTTGAGGGGGCAAAATGTTACGCCCAGATTTCGAGATAAATAGTTATGACCCCGAAAGTTGGGCTCGTCAGGTGTGAGCTCGAAATATGCATGGTCGTCATATTATCCTTCAGTCAGACCGCTTTGCTGTAGATACCGACCTCGAAAGCTCGAGGGTGTGTAGCCTCAAATATGTTCTGAGCTCGCAAAAGTCATGGCACGACACATGAATATACTTTTCCATGATTGCTTCAGGCGAGATGGATCAAACTCGAGAAATACAAGCTCGGATGTAATAACTTCGTCAGCATCTACTTGTTCCGAACATAGCGCGAAGTTAGGTGACGAGCTCATGGTTGACTCATGGCCTAGGCAAGTTCAATGCCAATTGTTGATCTCGAAGATTTGATGAATTATCTAGGATAACCCATTACGTGTGAACATGTTTATTGTTGTACAATCCCAATATTTAAGGGATATCATTTAATATGTTATATGTTCCCGATCTTCATGGGACGTTTCCGTGTATGTAGGAGATAATGCATTTAATAGCATTATTGTAATTGATTTACATAATATATTCCCGAAATATGTGGGAATGAATTCTGCAACCTTCCCTATAAATAGAGAAGGAAACACCATTTGTAAAAGACCTTTTTTCTGATTTCTAGAGAGAACACTCTGAGCAACGTATCTCTGAAAAGTTTCCAGAAAACTCCCAAGTCTTAATAATATAGACTCGTGGACTAGGCAGAGTTAACTGCTGAACCACGTAAAAATCCTCTTGTTGTCCTCTTTATTCATTTGCTCCAGTATTTTATTGTTTAATTGCTCTACTATTTAAGTTGACGAAAAGCAACGTCAACATCAGTTAATTGAGTTTTGTTGGTACTTTTTTGTTTTTTATTTTTGTGAATTATTTAAAAATAATTATAAAATAGAAAAATATTTTTTGTGTGTTAAAAGAGAAAAAACCGCACATGGATTTGGAACACTCTTTATGTGTGTATATTTAGTGAGAGCTCTATCATTAGATATGCCATAAGGGGTATCCAATTTTATGCATATGGGTGAGGAGGCACACACTAGACCACACCACACGCGTTGTTGTCCGTTTGAGTTGGTTGGTTAGTGTGACACTTATTATTTTTGCCGAAAAATTAAGTAATAAAATAAATATTTTTTATTAATTAATTTATTAAAAACGTTTTTATTTAGGTCAATGTGCACCGCGACTTCTCCCACTTCATGAACATTTTCTTTTCCCATTTTGAGAGTTTGACTTGTCTATTCTATAAATAGACAGACAAGGAAAGAGAATGATATATTCTTATTTTTTTCGATAAAATGAAACACATAATCATTCTCTAAGTTTTTTCGAGTCATCATGAATGCGATGTGTGTAGACTATTTGTTTACTGAGATTTTCGGAAACTATTATAACGAATATTAACTAAGGCTAATGATATGGAATTTAGAAGATTAACATATGATTTTTACGTGGTTGGGGCGTTAATGAGCCTTAGTCCACGAGTCAGTTGTATTAAAGCTTGGAAAGTCTTTTACAATGGAGTTTCTCCCTATGTTTTGACAGAGTAACTGTATACAAGTCGAAGAGAGGTCCTTTTTCCAGCGCTCTATCGCCCCTATTTATAGGCTCATAGGAACACTAGGTCTGGGCCGGGTATGACCCGGGCCCGTCAAAGATGTGGACACTCTTGGCTTCTCTGGCGGAAGCCCAATACAAAAGGATAAAAATACACAGGCCCAAGAATAATTAAGGTCCAATGGGGCGGCCTAAGAACTATATTTCGCCCGAAAAAAATGGTGCTTTTGGTCTGGGCACTCCGAGTTACGAGGCAGATTCAAGGGACAAAGTCAGTCAGTGTACTTGGCAGCGCAGGTCTAAAACAGCGGCGTGCAATCTCGAGGTGGCCTTTTCCGCAGGTGAAAAGTGGGGACAACCCCCACGCATCGTGGGGCGGCTTCAGGGTCACATATGCTTTTCCTTGCCAACCGGGAGGACTTGATCCGGGTTCGTTTACCTCTGCCCCTCTTCGTTTACCAGGGGCCCGGACCGTTTACTAGGCTCCGGGATCGTTTTACGTATACCTCAACTATAATCCCAACTGACCATACGTCTCCTGGGAGACTATCCTGGATCACCATCCCGGACACCATCCGAGTCTGGAACCACACTTGGGCCGTAGCCCTTGGTTACTCCTGTACCAAGCGGGCTTGGGCTGGGCCCATATCCGAACGCCCAGACCATAGGCCTGGACCCATCATCCCAGGCCCATGACAGGAAATGGGGATAACATTTACCCCCCAAGCCTTTGCCTGGGTCCGTGAGGTGGAGGCTTGCCTTGTTCCCGGATGTTCCACGGTTGCCTCCCCAGTTCCTGCTTGGAATCGTGGGTCTGTGACAAAGGGCAGTGACGCTGGCCGCATACTGGGCCCGGACCATTTACCAGTGTCCGGGTACGTTTACCTAAGTCCCGCTTCGTAGCAGGGGTACACGTGTCGCCAGGCGACTGCTGCATAGATGGCTCTTAACCTCGAAAGGTCACATAACCACCTCAAGGGTCGCTAGGCCTAGGCTAGTGCGTCAGCACGGATTCCAAAGCATCCCATCCGCACGGGGGTCCTTCATTAATGCTCCTGTGCTGATGTGGACCGTCGGATGGGGTGACCTTTGACATTCGCCTCTCCTGGGCCGTTAGATCTGAAATGGCGAGGATCCAGCTTTAGAGTTCTCATAAATGCCCCTGCACGATCTTGGACCATTCGATGGGGAGATTTCTATCCGTTGGATCAAAGGATAGGATTTGGGCCTTTATAAATACTCCTCAGACACTCATTTTCCATTTTTACACTCTCGAGCCATTTCAAGAACTGATAAGCTTTGCATGTCCGATATCGCCGACGACATCCTTCATCTCCTGCTTACTCTACACCATCGTCTATTTTCGACAGTCCCAGCGTCTTCCCATCCGCCTCAGAGCACGTCCTGGGTCTGCCCTATCGACGAGTTGCTGAACCGACTTCACCAGTTCAAGAACAAAGTTTTTCCGTTCTTACCGTCGGACAACCACCATCCTCTACGGCCAACAACTCACAGTAAGTCCTCCTGACCTTCTTGATGAATATATGAACTTAGGTTGTTCTTTTAATTCGTATGCTTAGGCTGCTAGTCAAGCTTCCTTCCTTTAAAGCTTTCGTTTCAGCGATAAGATAACCTCCAATTTGAAAGAAGCCCTCAATCATCTTCAGTGGAAGAAAGCTATGATAGAAGAAATGGAGCTTCTAACTATGATGAATGCGCTAACTATGGATATGATGAATCTGATTACACTTAGGAACACTGTTAGGAAGGCCGCCTGGTCCGGGTTGCTCCGGGTCCGGATACTTCCCGGACAGATGGTGGACCCTACTTAGTAGCCCTTTTTCCGTTCCCGATCTGGGTCTTGTGGTTCCCTGGTGATCCCAGACCTAATCTAGATGGGACTCTAAGTAGTCCTTAGGAGACCCCCCGTACCTTAACCGACTTTCTTGGGTTTAGGTACTGACTGCTTGGCCTCTTTTCTTTGTTCCCAGATCATCAATTATGGCAACGGGCGTCACCCTCCACTCAGAGGAGGAAGTCAACAGGGCCCCCATCGTCCTCTCCGGATCCCGGACCCCCACGGGCAACATATGGGAGATGGACATGCTGACCAACCTATTCCGGAACTATCGGATGATGTACATCTTGGAAAAGCGCCTGGGCATAGAGTCCACTCCCGGACCCTTCCACAACCGCCTGGCCAGGATCGAGGAGCGGGCGCACACGTCCATAGAAGGGTTCAGGGCATGGAGCGCCGGCCATATCAGTGCGGGAGCCACACTCCCGCTTCACGACTACTTCATGCGGTTACTGACGTACGTGGGGATCGCACCGTTCCAGCTCTTGCCACAAGCATACCGGCTGCTTGCGGAATGGCTAGTATTCTGCATCGCGAAGGAGATCGCGGAGCCGACTCCTGCGGAAATCTTGTATTTCTACAAGATGGAGCCACAGGTCAACGCCAAGGATAAGACCTTGGACGACTTCTACAAACTAAAGACGCGAGGTAGCTACCCATCTCCCACCAGCTCTTGGAAGCATCCCCCGGACGTCCGTCACTATTGGTTCATGACGTCCGGGTTCCTCGTGGAGAAGAACCCCACGCTGCTACTGGACTTCCAGCGAGTGGGTAAGTACTCCCCCGATCCTTTTCCTCTTATTTTTTTATTTTCTTTCTTTTTCTTTGTTTCTCATCATGTTACTCCGGGTGGCAGGACCCTTCGCCCAGACTCCCCTCACCCAGTTCATCCTGGAACGGAGGAGGTACTATTCCGGGCTGAGCGCGGACGATCTGGACGTAGGAGGCTACGTCACCACGGACAACCTCCGATTGGTTGGGATGCTCGCGGCCCACCAAAATATTGTCATCCCGAACCTTTGAGGAATCTAGTGCGAGAAGAATGTCGCCATCAGGGAATAGCTGGCCCTGGACCACATCGCAGAGGTGGAGAAAGCGGCGCGAGCCGACGCAGCCAATCGAAAAAGGGACCTGGCCCAAACGGAGGCGGCCATTTCGGAGGAGCTGGAAGAGCTCTTCGAGGATGCCCTACCGAACACGGGGACCCCCGGGGCTAGCGTATCGGGGAGAGGTAATTCCTCTCTACTCTTAACTTATGCTCCCCAAGTCGGGGACTTAGCTAGGGATAGGCTAGCATTCCGAGGCCCCGCGTTCGGGGCTGACGGGGAGATGAGACCTTCGTCTCCCGTCCCCGTAGGCTCGGAGGTTCTCATGTTCTTGTCCGGGTTCCTTCAGTACGGGAATTTCTTGAACCCGGACGACATGGGGGATCGAGTCCATTCCTTTGCGTTAGATGAGTTGAGTCGCGCCCGGGGATTAGATGAGGGTTCGTCCCGGGTCACTTTTAGCTTTAATTTTGATTCTCTTGGTTAATCGTACTAACTCTTTTTTCTGTGTTTTTGCCGGAGACTCCGGCATGTCTACCCCCGCGAGCGAACTGAGGCAACTCCTCAAGGATCGGGCGGCCAGGAAGGCTGCCAGAAAGACCAACGAAGCAGCAAGCCCAGACCCGAACCCCAACGAGAAGGTGCCAGCGGCGGAACCTCGATCTGGTGGGGGAGCGCTTGTCGTGGTCCCCATCCAGGCCGTGGACCCGGCTGCAGTCCCCGGCTCTGCCCAACTGTAACGCCCCAACTCCTGGGACTGTTACGGTGTGCCTTGTAAACAGTGCTAAACTCGCTAATAGAGTCATTTGGCCAAAATTGTGAGCTAAGTAAGATTAGCGGTTTAGGGAGTAAACATTTTCGTTAAGATGTAACGTTTCACTAGAACGTTTAATATATACATTGGGATCCCGAAAATATAATTTCAGAGTTTATTACAGAAAATATTTACAACAGGCCGTTCTAAGCGGCAAAACAGGGTTCAACCCTAGTTCCACTTTAAACCTCGGTCGTGGCGGACGAGCAGCTGCATATGTACACGTCATCACATAAGCTCTCCAACTCAAGGATGGTCTAGCTTCCTCTTGCCTTTACCTGCACCACGTAGCACCCGTGAGCCGAAGCCCAGCAAGAAAACACAGAATAGCATGATATAATATCAACAATAACCATAGTTACCATTCAGAACTATCAGTCCAAGCAAATAGGTGACAATAGCTAAAAGTCACAATAATGAGCATCGCTCCCTCTAGCCATGTGACGATAGGGTCACCAGGGCTTAACCGATAAGTGATTCTTTCTTAAGTTTGATTAGGACAGGTGCAAGGTGATTAGTCACCAACATAACCTTCCTCACGACTCTAGAGTCGAAACTATGGACAACGTCCCTTAGCCATGTGACAAACGGTCACCGGGGTCATATACCTTGGCTATAGTCATCTGGTCGTAGACCAGGCAAGCGCTTATAAGTTCTTCGACCCTAGGGTCGGTCTAGCATTTATGCCATAGAGCCATTCAATGCGTGATTCTCAACTTTAGAGTCGGTCCCTGACTAGTCAGTGCCATACACAAGCAAGTCATGCCACCAATCGTATACCACATGTTCAATATCCATAAACAAGGTATTTAGCATGCTTACTAAACAGATACCAGTACAATTAGGACCATGCGCAACCACAGAGGCTCAAGCTCTCAGCAATATCATACCCAGTATATAAAGCATGTCCCAATCACATGTTTCTCAGGCATCATATGCAATAAATCTAGCAATTCTACATGCACCAGTAATAGCCATGCATGTCACGTTTAATAGTCGACCAGCATGATCAAGAATAGCCATGCATGTCATACATAATAAACAACCGACATGCATCAATAATAACCATGCATGTCATACATAATAATCAACCGACATGCGTCAATAATAACCATGCATGTCTCATATACACAGGGTGCAGTTTTCTTACCTCAATGTCGAGCTAGAACGATCTAAAGAACGACCCTTGAGAACGATCAACCTTTAAGCCCTTAGCGGTCACCTAATCATAACCAAATATGGAACACCATCAATAACATGATAATCAAAGGTTCCACACCAATATCTAGCCCCCAAGAGGTCAATCCAAACTAATCCAAGTAGTAGGGACACTCCCGATGCCCATAACTAAGTTCCCGGGGTCAAAACGAGCAAACGGGGTGAAAACAGGGCAAGGGCTGCGGCCCTAGCACCTTGGGCCGCGGCCCCCACGGTTCTCTGAGGCAAGGGCCGCGGCGCCCTCCATCAAGGGCCGCGGCGCCCAGCAAGCACAAATTCCTGACACCTGCTTCATCGAACTAGGGTCGCAGCGCTCAAGAACAGGGCCGCGGCCCCCAACCCTGGGCCATTCCCAAACGTGTTTTAAGCACTCCAAATCCTCCAAAAACATACCCAAACATTCCCCAATCATCAAATCAAAGTTCCCAAGCTTCCCAATACTCCAAAACCCTCAAAACCCAAGGTTCAAACCAACCAAAAACTCAACAATTAACAAAGTCCAATTCTAAGCTTTAAAACTTTAAAAACTTAAAACTTCAAACTTAGATTACCTTCGATTGGGTTGTTTCTCGTCAAATCCTTCGGTTAAGAAGCTTCTAATCTTTCCTAGGATCGCTATGCCTCGACCCTCGCTTGATTCCGACTCCCAGAACTCAAGATTTCCTCAATAATGCTCGAACGGTAAAACAGACTGTTTTGAGAGAGAACGAGAAGTTTCTAACGTATGTTCTTATCTGTCAAGCTACTTCAAGCTTAAGTAACCTCAAATAAAACCTAGTGCTCAGGGTCCCGAAAACACCCCCGGGGACACTATAGTCAAAATTTCCAGAATTTCACCCTGATTTCAAATATTCCCAATCTATCACCAAATAAACATTTCTATTACCCCAAAATTGACCCCGTTATGACAAAACCGCTAACTCATAATCTAAGATCGTCTCATGCCGCATAGCTCGAATATATCTTCATAATAATGAAATCTCATTCACAAATTACAGTATGCACCCAATTCACAAATATGCCCTCATCAGGCCAAATTACCAAAATGCTCTTATAAGTATAAATACACCCATATGCATGCATTCACCATCATATAATAATATAATTCACATTAACGTGCATATAATCATTAAATATTATAATAAATCAATTATGGCCCTCCCGGCCTCCTAATCAAGGTCCTAAACCTTATTAGGAAATTTGGGGCATTACACCAACACTCGATTATTGACTTGGAGACGGGTACTACGACCAGCCAAAGTTTTGGGAAAAGGGGCTCGGACGCTGGCGCTGAGGAGGCCAACACCGGGAAGAAGAGGCCCCGGACGAGACGGGCTGGCTCGGCCGACGAGTTGCATGGTGAGAGTCGGCTCGTCGCAAAAGAGATTCCCGCCCTGCCGGCCCTCCCCATACGTCCGGCACTACTCGAGGAGGGGGAAGCCGTCGTGCGGGATGAGCAATCTCGGCTGATTGCCCAAACCTGGGAGAATGGTCGAGGCTGGAGAGACGAAACATACAAGGCTCTAACGATCCGTCGTCAGATCGAGTTCGCGGAGCGTCCGGCGGCGTTCAGCGCCCCTCAGCCTATTGTGGATCGGCCAGCTGCCGAGACAGGCTTCCGCCCTAAGCTTGGGCAGGACACGAACCCCTTGGTGGCGGACCTGTTGGACCAGGTGGGGAACACCATGTCCAACTTCCAACTCAAATGGTACACCACAATAGCCAACTCGGACGTGTTGTTCATCTCCCAAGATCTCTGCCTCAGGCCACCGCGGTAAGTTCACTTCGTATCTGTTCTTTCCCTCTTCTTATTTGTTTATAAGGATTCCTCTTAAATTTTCTTTGTTCCAGGTTTATCTGCTGTCCCATTGGAGTGCCGATCTGGTGGCCGAGCTGGCCATGAAGATGGAGACAGTCCAGCTGGAGCTGGAGGCGGCCGTGAACCAAAGGGAGGCTGCCAAGGAGGCCCTTGCCAGGGAGACGGCCCAGGCTCGAGTGGATCGTGCGGAGTTCGACCGCGTCAAGGCTGGGCTGGAAGAGGCTTTGTCCCAGAAGGAAAACGAGGCCAACGAGAGGGCAGCCCTTCTAGAGGCAGCCGCGGCTCAGTCTGCCCGGGACAAGGAGGAGATCCAGACCTTGATGGCTCGGGTCCGCGAACTGGATAACTCTCTCCGCGAGGAGAAGACGGCACATGAGGAGGCCCGCTGCGAGAAGGAGGAGGCGGATGGCATGCTCGAAGTCACCTTCGAGGTGGCCATTTACATGGCCTGGCGCAAGGACAAGAGCATGAACCTCCTGGTCTTCCCTGACCCAGAATCAAAGAGGGCCGAATTCGAGGCCAAGGAGAAGGAAGACACGGAGTGTAACGCCCTACATCCTTAGAGCCGTTACTAAGTGAGTTTTTAAGACGAAACAGTGTGCAATGAACTCGCTAACCGAGGTTTTGAACAAAAGTGTGACTGATTAAAAGTTAAGGCTGTAATCTTTGAAAATGCGTTGACTCAATAAAAACTTCTAGTATTAGACAATTGGGATCCCAAAATAAGGTTTGAAAACTATTTACATCTTGAAATAAGTTTACAGTTGATCAGTTACAAAATCATAGATTATTACAGCCATTTTCAAATAAACCCCCAACCAAAGCAGTCGGGCAGGCCAAACATGTACGCGTCACTTCACGCTCTCCGTACTCATGGTTGGTTGACTCAGTCTTTGCCCTACCTGCAACACGGAGCACCCGTGAGCCGAAGCCCAGCAAGAAAACTCATGCAGAACATAACATATGCAAATATATATGGTTAATCATATCAGATAATCCACAAATAAACAAGTCAATCATTAGACTAAGCAAACACGGCCATGCCGCCCCAGAGCCTTACCGAAGCCTGGGGTATCGGTTCTCACCGCGAGGATAACTCATGTATCCCTTGGGTCCCACCCTGAATATAGCATCCCATGTGCTAGGTGTTACTTTCGGCCCACGGCCGCCCCGACCTACGCCGTACTCGGCCCTTGCCGTTCATTTCATCATAATCACACATATAGTACATTCAAAATAATCATTCACACACATCATGATTCATTTAAGGTTAAACGTTTGCACACAACACAATCTGGGGCCATGCCCTGCAATCATCTCATCATGCAACATGCAATATAGGGCCATGCCCGGCAATCACACTATGGGCTCATGCCCTAACCTACGGGTGTTATAGTTTTCTTACCTGTCAATTCGATAGCTTAAATCACCTGACTCCTTGAGCACGATCCCACACGAGCCTTAGCGCACACCTAGGCACAAACATAGGTCAAAGTCAACACCGAACCCCAAGTCCGAATACCTAGCCTCGGGACCAATCCCGAGCCCCCCGGGAAGTCCTAAATCCCCAAAACAAAGTGGCGGAATCGAACCCCGAACCCTAGGTCAAAATTCCTCATAAAAACCCAAAAATTCACCTCTGTGAACAGTGCAGCGCTACAGCGCTCTAAAGAGGGCGCTGTAGCGCTACAAGCAGAACACTCCCCCCAGAACAGGGGCTAGCGCTACAGCGCCCACTGACTAGCGCTGTAGCGCTAGTTGCAGCCCAGCAGAACCAAAAATCGCATCTTGCGATTTTCTCCTCCCATTTCAACTCCAAACTTGTCCAAACCTTTTCCAAACCCAAAATCAAGCTTATACACACTCCACACTCATCCCAAGCATCCCAAGAACTCAAAACCCAATCACATTCAACCCAAATCTCAAAATCTAACATGAAGAACTCAAAAACCAGAAATTCAATCAACAACAAAGTTAAAGGCTTAGAATTCTTACCATTGATGCAATTTCGACCTTGATTCAACCCTAGGCCTCCTTAGCTTGTTCATCCTCAAAGCTTGCCCAGAAATCCCCTAAATTTCCCAACAACTCAGTTCAAAACACAGCTCAAACCAGCCAAAACCCTAAAACAGAAATCCTCAAGAACTTACCTCAAGTTTCAGATGTTCTTGCTAATCCTTGCCAAGTCTTCAAGTGTGACCTTAAGATTCTTGATGCACAGCCTATCCTAGCTCCCCACTGAGCTTGACCTCAAGAAAAAAATGAAGAGAAGAGGTGCTAGAACCCCCAAACCGATCCCTTAGAAAACCCATCAGTTTTCTCTCTTTTCTTTCTTTCCTTTTTCCTTTCTTTTTCAGCCCCTTTACTCTATTCTACAAAATCCACTAAGTGTATAAAGCCTTATTTATTCTATCTTCAAAAGCCAATTGACCAAAATGCCCTCCCTATTAATTCTAAACCCTTTTTCCCAAGTAGGGCCATTTTAGTCATTTACCCAATTCCCGCTAATCCTCAAGTGTCTCTAATATTTTCCCGTTGCTTCCCAATACCTGATAAATCACCAAATAATTATCCCCCATCATCAAAATAAATCTCAATCTATTTCTCTGAATTCCTGTTCATACCTCCAGGCTCGCCCCGAGCCGGGTATAAATTCCTGTCATCACTTTCCGCTAGCCTGCTCACTGGGATCGCCTCGAGTCACAAAGCACAGATACATCCACATACCACTGTGGCCTCAACAATCAACACATATCAACGCAGTTATGCCCAACATGGCCAAAATTACAATTATGCCCTTCTAACACGATCCGGGCCTACATGCATACTAACATACATAGTCATGCATCACAGATAAACAAATAGTCATATAACATGCTTTAAATCATAACCATGCATTTAAATCATTAAAATCACACATAAATCCCATCATGCCCTCCTGGCACGCTAATCAAGGCCCTTAAGCCTTATTAGCGAATTTGGGTCGTTACACGGAGCTCCTGGGGGATAAAGCCTAGGCCCGGATCCTCACCTTGCCTCTTTTCTTTCTTTTTTTGTAATTTTATACTAACTTTTTCGGACGCGTACGCGTCCAAGACAATTTGTATTGCTTTCTCTGGTATATATATATTTTTTGTTATTCCTTGAGTAGAAATTTCATTTTATTACCGTGCCTGACTGATTCTGAGGGTTTGGTCCCGGTTCCAACGGCCTGGACTAGACCAACTGACTAGCTTGTCAAGTTTTCAGACCTACCTGCCTAGTTTTCAATCCCGGCTCCAACGGCCCGAGCCAATGTGGTTTAAATAGTTTATTGTGGAACCCTGTTCTCCCTTTACCAGTGGCAGGCTACGACTTTGCCCTGGGGCATACCGGATGCTTCTCTCTCTCGGACATCGCTCGTCCGAAGTGGGACCAGCCTTGGGCTCGGTCCTTTTAATTTATACCCTCGAACATCATTCGTCCGAGGTGGGACCAGCCTTAGGATCGGTCCCTTTAATTTATACCCCCGGACATCGCTCGTCCGGGGTGGGACCGGCCATAGGCTCAGTCCGCTTTGATTTATACCCCCAGACATCGTTTGTCCGGGGTGGGACCGGCCTTAGGCTCGGTCCTTTTAATTTATACCCCCGGACCTCGCTCGTCCGGGGTGGGACCGGCCTTAGGCTCGGTCCGCTTTGATTTATACCCCCGGACATCGTTCGTCCGGGGTGGGACCGGCCTTAGGCTCGGTCCTCTTTCATTTATACCCCCCAGACATCGTTCATCTGGGGTGGGACCGCCCTTAGGCTCGGTCCGCTTTGATTTATATCCCCGAACATCGTACCTCCGGGGTGGGACTGCCCTTAGGCTCGGTCCTTTTAATTTATACCCCCGGACATCGTTCGTCCGGGGTGGGACCGGCCTTAGGCTCGGTCCTTTTAATTTATACCCTCGGACCTCATTCGTCCGGGGTGGAACCGGCCTTAGGCTCGGTCCGCTTTGAATTATACCCCCGGACATCGTTCGTCCGGGGTGGGATCGGCCTTGGGCTCGATCCTTTTAATTTATACCCCCGGACCTCGCTTGTCCGGGGTGGGACTGGCCTTAGGCTCGGTCCGCTTTGATTTATACCCCCGGACATCGCTCGTCCAGGGTGGGACCAGCCTTAGGCTCGGTCCTCTTTCATTTATACCCCCTGGACATCGTTCGTCCGGGGTGGGACCGCCCTTAGGCTCGATCTGCTTTGATTTATACCCCCAGACATCGTTCCGTCTGGGGTGGGACCGCCCTTAGGCTTGGTCCTTTTAATTTATACCCCCAGACATCGTTTGTCTGGGGTGGGACTGGCCTTAGGCTCGGTCCTTTTAATTTATACCCCCGGACCTCGTTCGTCCGGGGTGGGACCGGCCTTAGGCTCAGTCCGCTTTGATTTATACCCCCGGACCTCGCTCGTCCGGGGTGGGACCGGCCTTAGGCTTGGTCCGCTTTGAATTATACCCCCGGACATCGTTCGTCTGGGGTGGGACCGGCCTTGGGCTTGGTCCCACGGGGTTTGTATCCCCCGGACATCGTTGGTCCGGGCCGGGACTAGCCTGAGCTTGCGCCCCGCCGGGTATTTGCTCATACCCGGGATACCCCCCCACAAGTGAGCGGAGACTGGTCTGTGGTCACTTGAGTAAGATTTTCATTGTTTGATAACATTTCTTTATGACGTTTTGTACACGCCATTTTTATTGTCCAAGGGGGTCGCCCTGAGGCGTACATTATTTACAACAAAAATGCAAAATTGGAACACGCTCTCCTGACTACTGATAGTATTTACTGAGATGTTCCGCATTCCAGGCTCGCGGGACTTCTGAGCCGTCGAGCCGCTTTAAGCGGTATGTCCCGGGGCACAATTCATGTTGGATCTCGTACGACCCTTCCCAATTCGGGCCCAGAACCCCCACTCCCGAATCTTGAGTAGCAGGGAAGACTCTTCGCAAGTCTAAGTCGCCGGTTCCGAACTTTTAACTTTTTACTTTCAAGTTTAAATACCGTGTGATCTTGCCTTGGTACATCTTCAGCTGCACCTGCGACTCCTCCCGGATCTCCTCGATGAGATCTAGTGATTCCTGGAGTAAGGCGTGGTTCTGGGCGAGATTATACGTGTCTCTTCGGTGAGACGGGATGGTCATTTCGATGGGGATGATGGCTTCGCATCCATAGACCATGGAGTAAGGAGTGTGGCTGGTTGATGTCCTCTCGGTCGTCCTGTAAACCCACAACACGCGGGGCAGCTCTTCGGGCCATTTGCTCTTGCAGGCCTGGAGCTTTTTCTTCAGCGTCCCTTTTAGGATTTTGTTCACGGCTTCTGCCTGCCCGTTTGCTTGGGGCCGGGCGACCGCGGAGAAGTTCTTGACGATGCCATGTCTCTCGCAAAAATCTGTGAAGTGAGCGCTGTTGAACTACTTCCCGTTATCAGATACAATTTTGTAGGGGAGGCCGTACCGACACACTATGTTGTTGATGACGAAATCCAATACCTTCTTCGAAGTGATCGTGTTCATGGGCTCCGCCTCAACCCACTTGGTGTAGTAGTCCACGGTCACGATGGCATACTTCACTCCTCCTTTCCCGGTCGGGAGCGACCCTACCAGATCGATCCCCCACACCGCGAAAGGCCAGGGGCTAGTCGTTAGGGTTATCTCCGTCAAGGGAGCCCGCGGGACCTTTGCGTACCTTTGGCACTGTTTGCACTTGCAGACGTAATCGATACAATCTTTCTTCATGGTCGGCCAGAAGTATCCTTGGTGCAGAATATTTTTTGATAGACTGGGCCCGGTTGTATGATCTCCGCAAAAGCCTTCGTGCACTTCATGCATGATGGCGCTGAGCTCTGTCCCGGACACACACCTGAGGTAAGGCATGGACAACCCCCGGCGATAGAGTTTTTCGTCCATCATGACATATCGGTGGACCTGGTACTGAAGCTTCCTGGTTGCGGCCTTGTCAGCTGGTACCTCCCCGGCTGTCAAATAGCGAATAAGTGGTCCCATCCAAGACGTGGAGTGGTCGACGGTGTGGACCGCGGGGGCCCTAATGCTTGGGACAGGGAGATGATTGACGGGGACTAGCCCGGCCAGTTCTGCTTCGGCGTCGGTGGCCAGCTTTGCTAGTGTGTCTGCGAAGACATTTTGCTCTCTCGGGATCTGGCGGATGGAGCGCTTTGTGAACACCTGCAGCATCTCTCTCGTCTGGGTCACATAAGCCACCATTCTCTCTCCTTTAGTTTGATATTCCCCCGAGATTTTCATGACAACCAGCTGGGAATCCCTGTAGATTTCCAGGTTCGCAGCCCCTACTTCCCGGGCCAAACGCGGCCCGGCTAAGACAGCTTCGTGCTCTGCTTCGTTGTTCGATGCCTTGAACTGGAAACGAAGGGTATTTTGTAACTGGTGTCCCTGTGGTGATACTAAGATGATCCCGGCCCCAGCCCCGTTCTCATTCGAGGCCCCGTCCACGAAGACCTTCCATACGGGCGCCGCGGGGACCCCGGGATCATTGTCTTCCTGAGATACCCCGGAACACTCAACGATGAAATCGGCCAGGGCTTGCCCCTTGATGGACACTCTAGGGATGTAGGATATATCGAACTGACTTAGTTCCATGGCCCACTTTAGGAGTCTTCCCGATGACTCGGGCTTCTGTAACACTTGTCGTAGGGGGTGGTTGGTCAGCACCTTTATGGCGTGGGCCTGGAAATAAGGCCGGAGCTTCCGGGATGCCATCAGTAAGCAAAAGATCAGCTTCTCGATTAATGGATACCGAGACTCAGCGTCCAACAATCGCTTACTCACGTAGTACACCAGGAGCTGCGTCCTTTCCTCCTCCCATACCAGCGCGGCGCTGATCGCGTGCTCGGTCACTGCCAGATAGAGGTACAGAGGCTCCCCGTCCACCGGCTTTGCCAGGATCGGAGCTTGGGCCAGGTGTTTTTTCAGTTTTCGAAAGGCTTCTTCGCACTCGACTAACCATTCGAACCGCTGGCTTCCCCGAAGGACGTTAAAGAATGGGATGCACTTGTCCGTGGCTTTGGAAACGAAACGGCTTAAAGCGGCTATCCGCCCGGTCAGGCTTTGCACATCCTTATGCTTCCGGGGAGAGGGCATATCAATCAGTGCCTTGATCTTGTCTAGATTGGCCTCTATTCCCCGGAAGCTCACTATGAAGCCCAGGAACTTCCCGGAGGCCACGCCAAAAGTGCACTTCTTGGGATTCAGCTTCATCCCGTACTTCCGAATGACTGCGAAAGCTTCAGCCAGGTCGTCTGAATGCTTCCCGGACGTCTTGGACTTGACCAGCATATCATCGATATAGACTTCCATGTTTCACCCTAGCTGGGTCCGGAACATTCGATTGACAAGCCTTTGATAGGTTGCCCCAGCGTTTTTCAGTCCGAAGGGCATGACGATGTAGCAGTATATCCCCTTGTCGGTTTGAAAACTGGTGTGCTCCTGATCTGCCACATGCATAGAGATCTGATTGTAGCTGGAGTAAGCATCCATGAAGCTTATGATCTCGTACCCGGACGTAGCATCCACCATTTGGTCGATCCTGGGTAGTGGGAAACAATCCTTCGGACAAGCTTTGTTGAGATCCATGAAATCGATGCACGTTCTCCATGTTCCGTTCGGTTTCGGCACCAGAACGGGATTGGCCTGTCGTTGATGTTGTCCCTAAGGTCGCCACCTCGGGGGAGGATCTTTTCCTTACAGGCCCGCTCTTTCCGAGCGTTCAGTCCGTCGCGTAGGTCTATCCGGTAAGTGTCGTCCCCTGAACTAAGGGTATGACGCTCCTCGCTACGCGTCCGTTCCCGACGGTTTTTGTTTATCGAGGCGCTTGGGTGCAAAGACCTTTCCCGTTCGTCTCGCCCTGGGGCGTGCCGGGGTCGTACGTTCCGCGGTCGCATCCCCTGAGGATTGATCAGGTGGCCTCGTCCTGGGACGGGGCGCACCTTTTCTTTCCTAGGGAGTGGCCGGGAACGGGTCCCGACTTTCGTGATGGGGGTGTTCTTTTCTCGGGTCTTTCCACCGGCCTTCTTTTTCTTCTTGTCCGGGTATCCTGGGGCTGCTCAGGAAACTGCTCCGGGGGAAGGGCCGGCCTCGCTTCTTCGGGGGGCCCAGCTCGGGCCTGCAGAGCGGGCTGTTGTACTCCCGGAAGTGGGCCAGCTGAAGGATTAGTCGCCGAACCCTGCACGGCTATGAATGCCTGCAGGGCTTGGAGAGACTCTTGCATCCGCCAATGAGCCTCCGCTTGCTCAGCAATCCTGGCCTCCTGGTGCAGGACTTGCTGCCTCAGTCTAGTCACCTCCAGGTCCTGCTGGTTGGGCTCTCCTTCTGGGATCTCGAGATCCGCAGCTTCGTCGTGGTACTCCCCCTCGTTTTCCTCTTCGTAATATTCCTCCTCGTACTTTGTCCCACCCTCATAGTCTTGTGACTTGTCAAGGTGAGATGTTTGAGGAGGAGCGTTCTCAGGCGGATTCTGAGGAAGATGCTGGGAAGGCAACGGATCTCCATTGCCCTGCTCTGGATTACTAGGGTCAAAAGTGGTGTGTCGTGTATTCACCATTGTAGTAGAGGCTTGGTGTTAGCACTAGCTTTCTCAGGCTCTCAATGAAAGCACCAAAATGTTTACCGAGATTTTTGGAAACTATAATAATGAATATTAACTAAGGCTAATGATATGGAATTTAGAAGATTAACACAGGATTTTTACGTGGTTGGGACGTTAATGAGCCTTAGTCCACGAGTCAGTTGTATTAGAGCTTGGAAAGTCTTTTACAATGGAGTTTCTCTCTATGTTTTGACAGAGTAACTGTATAAGAGTCGAAGAGAGGTCCTTTTTCCAGCGCTCTATCGCCCGTATTTATAAGCTCATAAGAACACTAGGTCTGGGCCGGGTATGACCCGGGTCCGTCAAAGATGTGGACACTCTTGGCTTCTCTGGCAGAAGCCCAATACAAAAGGATAAAAATACACAGGCCCAAGAATAATTAAGGCCCAATGGGGCGGCCCAAGAACTATATTTCACCCGACAAAATGGTGCTTTTGGTCTGGGCACTCCGAGTTACGAGGCAGATTCAGGGGACAAAGCCAGTCAGTGTACTTGGCAGCGCAGGTCTGAAACTGCGGCGTGCATTCCTGAGGTGACCTTTTCTGCAGGTGAAAAGTGGGGACAACCCCCACGCGTCGTGGGACGGCTTCAGGGTCACGGCTTTAGGGTCCGGGCCCACGACAAGAAATGGGGATAACACTATTGTTCTTCAGTGTAGAGTAATACTGAGACAGATGCGCAATCTGTTTTATTTTGGGGACTACGTGGTTGATAGGTTGTCTTGCATAATTAATTTGGGCAAAACTGCGAAACGTCTTAATTAAAGTTAAGTGTGCGACTCAACCCAGAAAATTCATTCAATAAATTATTTACCTTTTTAATTTGTGCAATAACAAGCTTCTTACTATTTAGTTTATTTGGTTGAATTTTTTATAATTAATTTATACTTAATATATATCATGTATAAGGGGAGAAGAAATCGTTTTATTTCTAAATGAATAAAATTAAGAAACACTAATATTGGTGAAGATTGTAAATGTAACAATCTAATGTTACAAAATATTGTTAAATCTTAATTTTAAGTTGTCTAACACTATACTGTTATTTTATGAATAATTGAATTTTATTATATTTAATATTTTAAATTATAAGAAACATACTTGATTTTAAATCTACCAACATAAAATATATCTTCTTAAATTACCTTGTATATAGTAATATTCATATTCAATATTAAAAGATCATCTCATATATTTTTTTTAAGATAACATGACCCGTTTTAAATAAATATTTTCAGTTGAAACAAGACAGTGTGTGCATTATTAATGGTGGTAAGCATTATCCGAATACGCAGGGCAGTAGCTGATTTGAATTTCTACCTACCAACATTTTATTTTCAAGAGAAATTTTAAAAAATATGGCTTTTATATCATCAATGTGCAAAAATATGGGAATTATACTTTTTTTAATTTGTATGGGAAATTTATTAAGGAAAAAGTTAAGGTATGGGAAACACAATTAGTAGCTAACTAAAATATGGAAATATCACATTTTTTTATCATTGTTATGTTTTGAAAGTAATTTTTTCCATCATTTTTTCTTTTTTTTTCCTTACTTGTTTTTTCTCCATTTCTTCCTTTTTCTTTTTTTTTTACCAATTTTTTCCTTCATCTCTTTTTCTTTCCATTTTTTCATTCTTCCTCTTCTTTTTTTCATTTTTATCCATTTATTTATTTTTTTCTTTCATTTGTATTGTTTTATTTTTTTTTCATATTTTTTCAATTTTTATTTCATTCTATTTTTTCTTCATTTTTATATTTATTATTTTCTCCTTCCATTTTTTTTCTTTTTTCACACATATACGCTTTTTTTTTCTTCTTCAATTTTTTTCATTTTTTTCTACCAATTTTTTCATTCATATTTTTTTCTTTTCATTTTTCCATTATTTTTCTTCTTCTTCTTCTTTTCATTCTTATTTATTCATCTATTTTTTTTCATTCATCATTTCTTTTGTTTTTTTTTTTCATTTTTGTACTCATTCTATTTCTTTTTTTTTTTCTTTTTTTTCACACATATTTTAACATTACATAATTATTCTACTATTTTTTTTATTTATTATCTTTTATTATTGTAATTTTTTTTATAGTTTTTTCCACTATATGTAAAAAAAAAAATCAAATCAATTTTTTCAGCATTTTCTTTTTACTGTAACACTTATAGGAATACCAAAATTTGGAAAGAAAACTAATAAAAATATGAAAACGTGAATGGGTAACTAGTTACCTTCACATTATTTGTGTGTAAATTTCTGGGGGTAACTGGTTACCTTCACATTCTGATGTGTGTATATTTATGGTTTCTTTATGGTAACTGGTTACATATGTTACTAAAATCATAGTTACTTCTTCTTCATTTTTTAATGAAGTGTTCTTCCACTTTTTCTTTCAAATTTGATGTTTATTTTCATATTTAATATGAGTAACTCGTCACCCCTCTTAGGTAACTGGTTACCCATCTTATGGCAGAAAATTACTCATCTCAGGATAACTGGTAACCACTGGTTACCCCTCCTGATGCATGTTATTTAACCTAGCTCTAAGATTTTTTTTACATAACTGTCAAAGATCAATAAAGTAACTGGTTACCTTACCCAGAATTTGAAAAAAAAAACATACAATCTAAAAAAAACGTGTTTATAATAAATAAAAAATAATTTTAAAAACAATTCATATTACAAAAAATAATTTACAAAACAACCAAAGAAAAATTTAATATAAAATTAGTAATATAAAAACAATATAAAAAAACAAATAAGCTAAAAAAAATAATAATCAAATTTCAAACATACCCTTCCAAATTAATAAAACTTGATTAAGAGTAAAACTATGGCATAAACCAACTTTTATACCAAAATATGGGAAAATAAACTCATAAAAGTGAAAATTATTAAAAAAAGTCATAGATTAACTTTTTTTTGAAAAAAAAAGCCATATTTTTGCACACACTAATAAAAATCCCATATAAAATGTAATTTCCTCTATTTTCAATGACTTAAAATCACTAGAGGTCAAATTTGTTTTTGGGCCTGGCCACTAGGCCTAGTAGCCATTTAAAAAGGGGCCGGGCTGGACGGTTGTTCCAGTTGTCTATTCAACGAGTTTAAAATGATAAGGAATTTATAGACTTGACAACAGTGCACACTTATCCTTTGTTCTTATCTCTGTCAAGATTCAAAAAGTTTAAAAGATCAACAGAGTTTCGCAGCTTCACGTAATGGAGACTGTTGTTTATGTTAAATTAAAGAGGAATATATATAATAAGCATTAAGCACAACAAAATTACCATAAAATCAAAATATAATAATATAATTATTACTATTAATTAGCCTACCAATAACTAACCCCATATATAAACAACATTGATAGAAATTTAAGACACATCAATAGAGAATATTCATAAAATAAAGAATAGAGAATACCTCAAATATTGGCATATGTTATTATTTTTGTAAAAATCAACTCTAAATTTGGTAACAATAGGGTGGTATGGAAACTCTCTCTCACTACGAGACAGTTTTAGCAAATACTTTGAATCGTAAATTCGTAATGGTCTTCGTAGACCTTTATATATATATATATATATAAATAAATAAGTCTTCGTAGGCCTTAATTTGATTAATGGTGGCGAAAAAGTTGGCAAAAAAAAATAGAAAAATTCATGAACCAACTCTAGTTAGTTAACTAGTGCCTATTTATAACACCGTGTATCACTAATCATATAGATAGCACATTAATCATAAAAATGCTTAATATTTATTGTCCGTACTATGTTTTAATTCCGACTAAACTGAATTATCAATAATTATATGATAAGTCCATACAAATTATTACAACAGTATAGATTTTTGTTCTAATTTCTCGAACGGTATTAGAAAGTAAAGAGATCTCGGGGATCCCCGGGACCCCAGGAGACCATACCATATCACTATTCTTCAGATAAGAAATGATTAGTCGAAGGAATAAAGTGGTAGAAAAGTGACTTTTTTTATGTCTGCCATTGTTTCACATACTATAGATGAACTCATCTCTTGAAGGAATTAAAAAGACATTACTTAGATATATGGTACAAAAATATTGTGATATATACTGCATTTGTTACCTCCTAAATTTGATTAGGACTAATATCCCGAACCTCAAATCATCTCATAAACCAAATTAATTCCTAAATCAGATGGCTCTGTAAAATTTACAAGGAACAACGCTACACAACACAACCATAACAAAAACAATTGAGTGGGAGGGTTTAATCTGTAGCCCTGGTCATCATCAACCTAAATTCTTCAAAATCCACGAAGCCATCACCGTCCTTATCCACACCTTGGATCATTCTTCTACACTCTCCAAGACTGCACTTGTCACATCCAAGCCTGACCAGAACCCGTCTTAACTCCTTGGCTGAAATCTTACCGTTCTTGTCTGTATCAAAAACAAGAAAAGCATCCAAGAGGTGATCATGGTCATCATCATTATCCTCCTTTCCATCAGTATTACCAGTGGTATTGTTATTATAATTGATCATAACATCCAAGAACTCATCCAAGTCTACAAACCCATCTCCGTCACAGTCCATTTCTTTCACCATTCCATCGGCCTCCTTGGTGGCAATAGATTTATTGTAGCCGAGACACAACAGCACTTCACTGAGCTCTGATGGCGATATCTTCCCGTCACCGTTTTCGTCTATGACCTCGAAAACTTGCTTAAATTGGCTGGACACTTCCATGGCTGCAAAAGCTGTGGGTGATGCATCAAGACTAGACCAAAGTTTCCTTGCCGGCTTCGTTTTCTTGCGTCCACGAATCAACCCCACTGCTCTGAGCTGCTGAAAAAGGGTTTTTGCCCTCTTTTGGAGAGCTACAAAGAAGACCAACATAGAAGAGAGAAAGAAGATGAAAAAACCAGTGGTGGAAATGGAAGTTGGAGAGAAAATTTGATAGAAAAGCTTAGGATTTTTTACAGTGCTATACATATATATCATATGTGCATGGCTATCTACGAGAATGTAATTGTCAACAACCCGTTGTTTTATATTCTAATGGTTTAAGCCGTAGTTTACTCCTGGCTTGAAAATAAGATTGGAGAGAGAGAAAGGGTTGTCTAGAAGCAAAGAACCGAGTCCACAACTAGTGTGTTTTGATAGAGTCTTGATGGGTGGAGGCCAGCTAAAATATGATAATTGATAAGAACAGTGCCGGCATATATCGTTTTCATTCACACGCCCTTTTACAATTATGTTCGTACTTCTTGTGGACTCCGCAACTCAAGGACAGGAGTAACTGACTCACTTGTTTGCTTCTGTCTATCTCGAAGTGGGTTTACAGAGTCTACAGACGGCTCATTGTTCAATTATTTTGAATATAAAGTTAGATGTGGACCACAAATCCTATATTTGTTAATAGATCAAGGAATCACCAAAGATTTTTTTTTTCAAGATTTTTTTGATAAGCCTTTGGGGAGGAAATCAACTCGTTGCTTACAGTTCTATGGGCATTCACTCAGTTCGTACAAAAATTGAAGACCATGTACCAAACATAAAAGATCATTTCGAGATGACTCCAAAATGGATGTTGAATAAGAAAATATTGTACAGTAAATAATTATATGAAACTCACTTTTGAAGAAAAAAATATATATATAAAAAAATTGAAAATATGAAATGAGACTACCATACAACAGAAAACTCCTGAAGACATCTATGAACGCTAAATGGAGCTATACTCCTGAATCAAACTATTGAAGGTTTAGAACCACTAGCTTGCAATCAAATCCATCCCTAACTCTGCAAACACTATTTAAGGCTATATTTCCGATCATAATTATTATAAAGCAGAAGAAAAACGATGGGAGAAGTTTATATGGGAGGAAAAAATATCATACACCTCAACATTTAGGGTCGGTCCAATCTCCCCAAAATTAACATGACCGAAGCAAAATAGGACCCACTGATGAGCTGAGCATGTCGCTGAGGGCGGCCTGGACCTCATTTGACCCATGTTCACAACTTATTAAGTTTGAAAGTAGCGGAAAAAAATGAGTTAAGTTGTTTTCAAATGAAGTCTCTCCCAAACCACATATTGCATGAAGTGTTGCAACTATAAGTGGTGCTCGTGCTGCCAGTTCTCTGCGTCTCCCAGAACCTAGGGGAATCTTCCAATGGGGCTGCCCACTAGCAGATGATTCTGATATCTGACCAAACTGTGAGCTTTCTATGTAGAACTGTAAAACCTCCTGGCAGAGACCAACAAGGTGGGACTCTACCTCTGCCTCCTCATAACTTGGAGATTTGTCCTCAATGAGATTTTGTAGCAAAGTGAGGCACATCTGATAAGACTCATTTTCTAGTCGTAAAAGTGGAGGGTCTTGCATTTGGGTCATGGAGCCAAACTCTTGTAGCTTTGAACGCAGAGCAGTATTGCTGTTGATCTTGTGAGCATGAGATGCTACATCTTGCAATGCACCAAAGAGAACTAAGATGTTTTTTGCTGAGAAGTGAGACCGATACATGTTATAAATCTCCATTACCGCCTGCCAGTTTTAACAAGAAAAGAATTCAATGATCAGGACGCCAACAATGCATATCATAGTCTACATAGAAATCCACCAACATCTAATTCATCAGCATTACATAACCTGATGAAGTCAATGTTATACCCATATTTTAATTACGAAATGTATCTGAAGGATGGGAGGCAGACTCTACCTGAATCAATAAAAGCTGAACAGCAGCCCTGCACTTAACGTCAGATATACAAGCATAAAGATGTTGTGTCCGCGATCTCTCTGTATCTTCGTCGGGAATACCAGACACAACAGCCTCTCCATGATTCTCCCTGCTGGAAGATACGTCGAAGTTTCTAACAATGGCATCATCACCACTTATGAAAGAGAAATCAGGTAGTGTTGAATTTGCAGCATCTTTTAATGATATAACAACTTCTAGCCACTTCTCATCAGAAAACAGATCCCCAGCATTGCTCATCAACCGAACAAAGGCAGCAATACCAATACCAGCAAGGCTTTGGTGAGGACGCTTAATAAAACTTACTAAAAGCATCAAAACTTTCTTCAGAAGTGGATTGACCGTGTTATAAAATTTCACAAAAAGATCTACCACTAACTGGAGGGCCAATGTGCATGTCTCATAGAGCCAGGCATCTTGATCAAGCTCACCAGTATCACCATCCTCTCCATCTGGTGAGTTCTCACCAGAAGGATCAATAGCATGCCGAACATAGTCAAATATTGGGAAAAGAACAGATTCGAACACACGTTCCCACAATGGTAGGGAAAAAAGGTGACCATGGTTGCGTAAAGTTTCAAAAAGCACTTGCAAGGCACTCTTTCTGATTTCAGGCCTAGGGTCAAAACTAAGTTCTGACAAACCTGCAAGGAATTCAAACAAGGTAAACTAAAACACTGAGCAAATATAGCAAAAGCAAATACGGATGCTTCTTGACAAGAATAAATACCAATTCAATGAAAACTCTTACCAGCCAATAAAGGAAACCAGAAATAGAGATTGTCATCCTTATCATTTATTTCCCCATCATCTTCTTTTCCATCTTTACCAGTTTGAGGTGAATGTGGAGAAGTTTTAAAAGAACCATCTTTGTCCTTGTTCCTTGCACAAGACCCAAGATCTCCCTGAGCCAGTTTTGTTGCACAGAACCGGAGAAAAGAAATAGCATTGAGGCTGATGTCCTTGTTAAATCTACTATTTGTGAATGCAACAAGACAATTCACACAATCTGTAAAGGTGGTTGTTTCAGTCTCAGTAATATATGGGAAGTAATCTCTAATAATTTTCTCAATTATTTCGAAGGCTAAGAGTACGATGTTTTTGTGATCATCATAAGCAGCAGTAGTGAATACCTGCAGTTAATGATGGTAAAAAGTATTAACAGCCTATTATATATATATATATATACAAATTTAATTAAGGTATCATATACCAGAGGTATGTGAAAGCAAAGAGAATTTACAGTTTCATTACCATAAACATGCTCTTCCATCCAGATTTGACATTATTGACACGAGACAGAACCATTTGTGAAACACATCTGATGATTAATTCTCTTATCTCAACCGCGCTACTTTTGCGCATAACAATTACAAAAGGCTTCATAAATTCATTCTGGAAATTATAATTGGCCAACTCTTCTCGATCTAAGAATTTCATTGATAACTGGCGCAATGAATCCATTGCAAAGATTGCAATAGAAAGGTTTTCAGAGCACCCAATCGTTACAAAGAAATCAGAGAGCACATGCCAGATACTAGACCACACAAGCCTGATACGGTTCATATTATAGTGCCTGGGATAAGAAAAAGATCCAAGTCAAAGTATAATTTGTTAACAAAAGCTGCATACAATACAAATAAACAAAAAGTATGCAAAGCAAGCTCAAGTAGGTGTTACATACGCAATTTCGACAATCTTTGTAAGGCTAAAAACCCGAGGATCAGAAGCAGACCGCAACTCTTCCATGGAGACCTTGCAGAGAGCCTTCACAAAGTCAACAATTGCCTCACTGTTCAACTTTTGACTCCGTGTGTAAATCCTATTCATTTCAGAGCTTCCAACTTGTTCCAACATGTTTAAGTTAGAAACTAAACTAGTCATCTGTTCAGAAGTGACAGAAGCATTGCTGCCAATGCCAGCACTATCATAAGAACCTCTCATCACAGTAGCAGCTGCGTACTGCATCCGCCCAGGTCCCTTTTTCTTTAAAACAGGAAGGATGGTTGACTTAGTTTGTTTTGATTTTTCTGACTCATTCTGTTGAAATGCAAAAAACGTGGCATCTGGAGGAGCACCTTCTCCCAATAGATGCAAATGTTCAAACCTGGAGACACAAGTCAAAATATGCTCCCAAGCTTCCTGTAAGTAGTTCCCATCCTCATCTGCTATTGTCACTATTGACTAAGTACAAAATAACCAAATTCCAATGTCAGATTTATGAAATTAAATTTTTAAGTCGATTAAAAATCCAGTGATGAATTAATGACATCATATTTAGTTGCATCCTGTGACAGTTTCTACAGAGTAAAAAAATATACTGACCTTAATTGCATCTATGTTTTTCTGCTTGATATCAGCAGGGGAGTGGAGAGAAGTAAACTTTGCCAGAGAAGTGACAAAGGCATCTCTATGGGTCTTCATGGACATAACAGCAGTTACGTGAATAGCATAACGAAAGCCTTCAAGACATAGAGCTATTATTACTTCATCATCACTTTGGTCAAGTGGAACACTGAAGGCAGCAAGCATAGGAGCCCAGCAGACCTCAATCATGAATCGCAGAATCACCACATCTGTTGCAGCATAATAAACTGACCTACAATTCCATAAATATAAAAATTAAGAGGGACACTAAAAGATTTTTTATTTGTGCATGCTCCGGCTTGCAAAAAAAATACCAAACCAAAAGATAATAAGTTAAATCAGTTGTATTCTTACTCAGATTTGCGTGCCTTTTCTTTAAATTGCTCTTGCATGTGTCTGTAGAGATCATCACTAGTTTCCATATGCTTGTCATCCCGTTTCCGGATCACAATATTCAAAATAGAATCCAATCCCAAAAGTCGATTTGGATTAACTGATTGTATCTGTTGAGGAGCCAAATCATCTCCTTTCATTTTTATCTCATTTCTTGAAATTCGATCAAATAATGACCTCAGGTACTCCTCAGGTAAATCCTTCCCATCATCAATGCCACGATTGTTTCTTATAAAATCATCTGCTGACATCTGTATAGTTATAGTCACAAAAAAGTTAAAAAAAAAAGTTATATCAGAAATATTAGAATTCTGTCTTAATACCTGAACAATACAAATGGTACTTGTGACTCACCTTGTTCTTTACCATAGGGTTATGAGCATCTGTATTGAGCATTATCACGGAGTAAGCAAGGACATAGGCCGTGTCAGCACTAGTAAAAACCTTTGGATTACATTTACAATACCGCTCAGCAAACTTTTCCATGATACGATCAATCTTCTGTGCCTCACCAGGCAACCTAAAGCCTTGAAGAAAGGTCCTGATTGCCTCATCAAACTCCATCCCTTGAAAATCAAAGGAATCCACATACGCATGCATCACTTTTAACGATAACTCTTCTCTTTCGCCAAGGTAATCACCAATCAAAGTCTTGTTCAAATCAGAAGCATTTTTAAGAAAAGCTGCAATCTCCTCTGGTGAATTTCCCACCTTATTTGCATTAATAAGGAACTCAATTCCTTTCTTAGGTTTCCGGTTAAAAAGAGATATGCCTTCCTGCCACAAGACTTACATAAGGTTCCAGGCACAATAACCAAAAAATAAAAAAATGATTGAATCCTATACAATATATGCATGCTTACTTGAAGTTCCAGCTTGTATGCCCGACGTTGCTCAATTGTCAAAGCATCCGAGGCCTCACTGGATGCTTCAGAATGAGAATCTGATCCTTCAACAGGCTCATCACCATTTCCATTTGCAAGGGGAGGGCTCCCCAGTTCGGAGCTATTTTCAGCATACTCGATTTTCTTGGTAGAACGAGGATCTGGAATACGCAATTGTTTGTTCATCCAGTCTCCCATAGACTTTAAAACAGCTACCAAGCACTTCATGGCTTCAAGCTTCATAGTTGCATCCTGAGGAGGCAATAATGTGGTGACTCCACCAGGAGGAACACCTTGTGCAGTTTTAAGAAGTCCATTAACCATCCTAGCAAGATTCAAACAACAAAAATATATACTTTAAATTAGATAACATTCAACCAAGTCAATCACACTGCAAGGACGATCAAATTTGGTATTGTTACAACTGCTAGATAGCCAGACCTTGAAACGTTGTATGTCAAAGACCATATAGCAAGTGTGACGTAACATACCTCTCAAATATGTTTGATGAATTGACATCACAATCATAATTGATGAATATGTCTACCAAGATTTGTGAATCAACACAGAGCTTCTCCAGAAATCGGAGCACTATCATCTTCTGCTGAAAATTAGGTTGTGCAACATTTTCCAGAACTCTGAGAACAATCATAGGGAAAAACACTCCAATTTCGGCTTTCAATCCAGCTCTAAACCTTGACACAAGACTGATAAAGATAGAGCATGATAACTGAAAAACTATCATAAGAGTCGAAGCGCTGTTCTTCAACAGCGAGAGACACAAGTATTGCTTAATCGCACCTAAAAACCTGTTTCACATGCATAGTAAACAGAATATGTTAATGGGCAGACTTCAGGGAGAGAGAAAACACTATCAAAAGTGAAATATGTTCCTAGAACATGGGGATGCACTTTACTCATTGAACGAGCAATTCAAAATCATACTTGGAAAAAAAAGTGCCTTCTCAAGAGCTAGGAGTCTAGGACATTTAAAATCAAAAACATGTCTGGCATTTCTTCCAAAAACTAAGGAGCTGAAGTTCAAGTTTCATAGAAAAGTTTTTCTCCTCCAAATCAAAGGTTAAACTAACTTAAAACACTAACATCTTAAGAACAAACATTTCCCAAATCATACCAATAAATATACAAACAATGTTATACTAACAAAGTTCGTTTCTATGCACATTCAACCTCCCATATTGATTTTGAGCACTACATAAGTTTTTAACCATAAAAAACAAAATTTAAAAACTCTTGACGACTTAACTACAGACATAACTGCATTTCTTCATCATCGTCTCACTCAAATTAACAAATACGATACCTTATATAACAGAAACTAATCAGTACATGTGGCAGACTTCACAAACAACAAAAATTACATAGCAGCATTAACAAATTCAAACATACCTCTCACTAGTCCGAAAAACAGCCCCTGCATTCTCAAGCAAAATCTTCAACAACTCCAAAGCGACGATCTTTCCCTTCATCAACTGAGGATCCGCCAATGCCTCCTTAGGAGGTGTCTTCATGGAAAGCTTACATAAAGCTCGGAACACTAGAAATGCATCTCGCCGCAACTTGTTCCCAATCTGAACTTCCAAATCATCGTCTCTCTCACCCTCCCCGTCCGCCAATTCCCCCTTCCTACCTTCCAATGCCGTTTTATACATACTAATTTCCCAATACTTGGCATCCAACATATCCTTATCAGTTGAATCCAACAAATCCGTTGGGTTCGTCGTCTCCACCGTGGTCGTTTCGAAAGCACCGTCGTGCCCACCAAGTGTACTAGGTGTGACAGGGTTCAAAACCCCATCTATGTCCTGCATAATCTTCGTTATAAATCCTTGAACAAACATCGTCATCGAACCATCCACATCCGATTTTTCAATTGGTTCCATGAGTTCAGCCACAACAATGGGCTGAATTGGGACCGTGGACGAGTCGGCTTCCATTCTCCGAAACACAATCACCAACATTTGGATCAATGATGCCTTTGCAGTGGTTTGGTTGACCACATTCTTACTCCCTAAATAGATATCATAGCAAGTTCTCACAATCTGAAGCAAACAATCACCGTGAATTCGCAAAGATATCGATGTGACCGCCGATAAGAGCGTCTTCAGGACCGCAAGCTCCATCTGGTCATCGCCCAAATCGTGGCATTTGCACACTGATTCGATCAACTTCGCCAAGAGCTTCCCCTCGGCTTCCCCACTAGGGTCGGCTTCGCCTCTCAAGTAGCCATGGGCGATAAGCTTCTGAACACAATCAACGGCTGGATCGGCGATCTTGAGAACGCCGGAGGAGGCGGCGTTGATCAGAGGACTGAGGATGGACTCGGAATCAGCGAGTGAGTACTCCGTCGAGCCTCCATCGTGTAAGGGGCCTGGGCCAGATGCATCTGCTTCGGAATCCGCACCTGGGCTAGACTGCTGCTTGGAACTGAGCTTCTCGACGACGGATTTGCACTCGTGAGCAAGCTTGGCATGCTTGCGCCACGATGCGTTCTTAATGATGCGCTCTAGGGCTGGGGACACCACCTGGCTAAGACGGGAATCGACTTCCGAAGAAGCCATTCCCCAAATCCTTACGAGTCGCGACTCACTAAGTCGGATCTAGAAATGAGGATTTAAAAGTTTCAATAGGTGAGTGCCTACCTTCAAGGAGATAGAGTTTCTAACTCGGGAGTAATCGGGCGAGTTGACTCAGTGGCTGGTTGCCCCGTTTTGAAACGCATCAGGGAGTGGTGGGATCGAAGGAGAGAGACACAGAGCGAGAGGACTGAAGATTTAGATCGAGTTGAGGATTTCTTCCCTTATTCTAATTATTTTTTTAATAATAGTCTATAGCATTATTAAAAGCCATAATTATCCTTTTGTCTTTCTTGTCAAAATCAAATAAATATTGTTAGTTATAAGGATGATGGAGAAGAATAACATATTGTTAGTTTGGGTATTTTCGGTGTTTGGCGCTAGGAGATCTATTAATGTATTTAAAATTAGTTTCTGACCTTGGTTTACTTTTTGTTTAGATATTAGATAAGCGATAGAGTAGTGAATAAGTTTCAGGGAACATTTCTCGTCTCTATTTAAAAAAAAAAAGCTGGAAAACATTTTGTAATGAGGTATTTCTTTTTTTTTTTTTGGACATGCTCAAAATTTGGAATGATACAAATATGAAAGTGTGTCAACACAATCGATTAATATATATCGACATAGATTTTTTTTAAGATATACCAGTTCTTTTTTTTAATGAATTTATATACCACTTGGTAGATAATAAAACATACTAATACATAAATCTAAAACATATCCTAAAAATAAAAATTGGCTAATATTTTCTTTAAATAAAAATTAAGAAAATTTACATGTAGCAACATATTTTGCATCTTATTTATGAAAATGGTGTAGCTCATTTAATTTACACTAATACCATATATATTTTTACCGTTTGAGTAGTGTTATCGCAATCTATTTTTCAATGAGATTATTTTGATGTGAGAAACATGTGTTTTTTCGTTGTGGTTGGATAAGATAAGCACAATAAAATTCAACATTTTAGTTTTTCTTTTATATTCTGTTAACCAAAATAATAACTAAATTTTAAACTTAAACAAAATTTAATATACCAAAAAGTATATTCTTATTTTACATTTAAAAGTTACCCTACGGTAATCGAAACAATTTTAAAGTTATTTTATATACATTTAAAGTATCTTTTATAAAATATTATTTAGGTTATTATTTGGTAACTTTTAAATAGAACATAAAGAGACTCTTTTCGGTAACGCACAAGTTCATTGGTTGCTTTAAATTTGTGGCATACCCAAAAATTTAGTCATCTATCACAAGGTAACCAATTGGTATCTTAAATAATTTTAAAAGCAACGAATATATAACTTTTAAAAGTAACTATGCAGTATACTAAAATAATATCATTTTATAACAAGTTATTCATGGTAACTTAGAATTATAGGAGTAACTTTGTATACTATACTGTTGACGCGGTTTTTCGCCAATAGTGAATTATATGAATAACTAGGATGGATTAGTGCTTAATGATAAACCGTACTAAGAAAATGATAGTAATCAAAGATGTAGGAAGACAAATGCAAAAAAGGTGATCACTCATTTTTACGTGGTTCGGAGGTTAAAATCCCTCTAGTCTACGAGTCTGTGTTATTGTTATATTTCTCTCTATAATTTTACAGCATCTTGCCTTACAAAGAAAATCTAACCCTCAACACTACCCAGGGTCTGGGTATTTATAGGAGAATGATCCCTGGGTAGGTGTTGGGGTCATCCCGTGATCATTTGATCCCTCACATCATATCTGTTACATCAATGATTAATATTTACATTTTATATTACAATGTGGTCTAATCATTAGGTAAAATGGATCATGGGTCGCATGGTCTAATTTAAGCCACTGATATCTGATCACGCACGTTTATATTGCATATCCGGGAATTCGGGATAGAACAAACACGTGATGTCTGTTCACGCACGTTTACATTGCATAGTCAACGTTATAAAGATCATGGGGTACGTCAGGCCTCTAGCGTACCACGAGCTAGCGTACTATCAGCTCGTGCTTATGGATGTTGCATTCCACAAGTGGTTTCAGGAAATATGTTGCCACGAACTCATCAGCTCGCGCTATTTGTCTAGGGAATCATGCTAAACTTCCCCGAACAAAAGATGGACACGTGGAACATTAATTATATCATTTTGCTTGCTGGCTGTACCCGAGCTGCCTTAAAAGGTACGTGCTGATTTTCAGGGCGTACAAATACGATAACTAATTAGTTTCTAAAATAGACTTTAAAGTAACATAAGTACTAAAAAAAAAATTATTAATGTAACGCCCTGGATAGCCAAGACCGCTACACTGTGTATTTATAAAGGTACAGGACTTGCTAATCAAGTCATTTAGTTAAAAACGAGTCACTGAAACCATTAATGTGCTAGGGTTAAAAGGGTTTGGTCTCAAAAAGGTACATTTCATAAAATTAAACATTTTACACATGGGATCCCAAAAAGGAACAGCGTTCAAAAGTCAGTTTACAAAATTTCCAAAGTTTAAACAATCGTTAGCCACTCTAAGGCAAAACAAACGTTTCTGGTTCTTCTATTCCTGTCTCCCTCTCAATCGTGGCGGCTGAGCAGTTGTTCATGTACATTCTACTCTCAGAACTCTCCAAATCAAGGTTAATCAAGCTTGCCCTTGCCTTTACCTGCACCACGTAGCACCCGTGAGCCAAGGCCCAGCAAGAAAACATATCATATTACATAACAAGCAATAATAATATTTGAATGACCCTTTAAGCACGTTCATACACTTAACATACCACAATATTCACAAGCATGGAGATTCAACCAAAAATTCAGCTAATCATTATCCAACTATTCAGCATGACAATCCACCAAACAATAATAGCAAACAAATCATATAATAGTCAAGGTAGACACTTAAGGTCGCACCCTCTGTTCACCCCACTAACTCCGGCCCGCTTAAACCGAGCTCAGCGCATAACAAGCTGTCCTCAGCTATCAATGGCCGAGCCGCGCCCAATGCGCTAGTGTAAACTTCGGCACTCTTAGGCCGTTGGTTTACTGTTTACATGGCATAATACCATCCTTTACAAAGCATACAAAATAGGGAACCCTTAGTCCCATTATAATTCCACAACCAGGTGCAGTTTTCTTACCTTTAATTTCCAAGTTCACTGATTACGAGCGACGCCTCTCGAGCACGATCCGCTTCCCGAGCCCTAGCTTAATACCTAGTCACAACCAAGATAGGGAGTACCATTAATAATCGTGTTAATATTTCCGGATGGAGTTCTAGCTTCCGGGACATCAAATTCCACCAAACACGGTGGTGGAATCGATACCGAGCACCCTAGGTTAAGTTCCAGCTCTTAAAACCTCCAAAAGATCAAAGATGCCCTTAAGGGCTGCCGCCCTCCCCTGAAACAGAGGCTAAGCCTCTCTAAAGATAGACACGCGTCGTGGCCCTGCCCTGAGGCGTCGCAGCGCTTCCCCACTGCAAAGCCTCCTTGGCTCTTCCTTGCTTCGCAGGGCCGCAGCACTCTAGAACAGAGTTGCGGCCCAACCTTCGTGCCCAGAAAATCCACCATTCATAACATCCTAACCTTATTCAAAACCACCCTAAAGCACCCTAATTCCAAAACTCATTAATCACAAGACTTTTAACATGATTCTAGCAACATAATCCAACAGAAACCCAGCTTAAAAACTCATTAAAAATCCCATTTTGAATTCTGAAACCCAGCAACTAAAGAACTCAAAAACCAGTCATGCAAACTTAGAATTTAAGCTCTAAACTACGAATTGAAGCTTACCTTCTTTGATGAACCACTTCCTTAACAGATTCCTGAGCTAAAACCCAAGCTTCTCAACTTTAATGCAATCCTTAACATAAAAACCATAAAAAAATTTAATACTCAGCCAAAACTCAGAATTCTAATGCTCGAGAATGAGATTCAATTCTTACCTTGATCCTGGTTGAGGGCTCCTTAGTTAGAACTAGGCTAATCCCTCACAAATTCAGCTCAAAATACATAATTTCCAGTTGAGTTCTTTAAGTTATTTTTAGTAGTTTCCTTAAGAGAGAGAAGAGAAGGAGGAGAGGGAAAAAATGGGTCGGTCTGTGTCTTTTGTTCTACTGCTTTCTGATTACTTAGTCTAACCTTAGCTAATTAAGTCAATCCCGAGGCTCGGGGTACCCCAAAACGTCCCCGAGGGCAAAATGGTAAAATTCTCCAATATTCCCTCCTAGACTTCCTAACCTCAAATATATCTCCATATAATTATTTCCATAACCCAAATAATCACCTAATACCTGAATTACCCCTTGACTTGCCCCAAGTCAAACATTAAGCCCCGTTGTGACTTCCCACTAACTAGCTCCTTAGGATCGCGTCGAGTCGCACGCTGCAAACTTACCCACATAATAATGTGGTTCTCACAGATATAACATATAATTACATCTACATTCACATAGCCATATAACATGTTTATCATATAATCACACGTTAATTTAATAAATTCACACATAAACCAATTATGCCCTCCCGGCACACTAACCAAGGCCATTAAGCCATATTAGTGATTTTGGGTCGTTACAATTAAAAGCTATTGTGTAGTATACCAAATTGATTTTTATTAATAAATTATATGGTAACTTGTTATACTATGAGGACGTTTGTTTTGGGGTGTGGGTTAGCATTGGAATGTGGTATAGGAGTGGCAATTACATTAAAGTGAAACTCAAGTGGAAAAAAGGATTCAGATTACTCACAAATATGTCTATGGGTCCCACAAAATATTAAAGTTTTCCTCCTTAATTACTGAACCAAACATTGGAAAGTGTAATTTTTCTCATTCCCCCCTAAGCAAACCCCCAAAACAAATGTCTCATATATGACAACTCGTTAGTTTATGTAATATGCTTGAAGGTTACCAAAATGTATCTTAAATAATAAGATATCATAATATAACCTAAAACTAATTAATTGGTATATTAAGATGTCTACAAATAAATTTTAGAGGTAACCAAAAGGTATCTAAAATAATATGATAAAAAAATTAAGCATTTTATAAAAGTTAAAAAAAATAACCAATTGGTATCTTATCAGTATCATAAGCAATTAAAATGTAATTTTTTACAACAAAAAAATAAATAAAAAATTTCGAGAAGCGGGATTTCCAATCTTTTTCAAAATATAGTATGATATGCTGACGTGGCACAGTATATATACAAATAAGTTGTTTTAAGATATTTTTGGAATAAATTTACATTTTTAAGGTATTTGTGTAAATTTCCCAAAAATATATATATATATAAATTGAACCTATTTTATATATATTTATTTACATTAGTCTTTTTATAAGTTATGCAATTTTAACTATTGTAATTACGATGGTAAGAGGTTATCATAGGATAATGAGTTATATTTATAACTTATAAATACATAAATATATTGTCACAAAACAATACAAGCGGTTTATCCATTTATGGAATAACACTAAGATTCAAATAGAAATTCTTTAGCCAAACTATTTCCTTAGCTGCTTCTAACGTGGCTATGTACTTAGCCTCCATGGTGGAATCTGAGATTGCAGACTACTTTACGTTTCTCAAAATCACAGCTCCACCCCCAAGAGTAAACACCATTCCAGAAGTAGACTTTCTGTCATCGACATCAGTCTAAAAATCTGAATCGGTGTAGCCTATAGGGTTCAGAACACCACCCTTGTAGACTAACATATAATCCCTAGTCCGTCTCAAATACTTCAGGATATGCTTAACTGCTATCCAATGTTCCGGTCCTGGGTTTGACTGATACCTTGTAACGCCCTGGTTACCTCAGAACAGTTACGGTGAACGGTGAACCGGAAAGTTGACTCATTGCCTGAGTCCTTTGGTTAAAAACGTGTTCTAAGTGTTATTAACAGGTTAAGGTGAAAACCAGTAAAAAGGAAAGGATATGTTTTATTGATACATAAAACTGTTCATGGGCCCACAAGAAAATTTACAAGTTATTTACAACTCAAAAGGTCATTACTATTCCAAAATTTCAAACCCTGCCGACCTAAGTGGCAAAAATAGGGTAGACCCCCTAGTTCCTCTGAGAACTCCTTGGCCGTGGTGGTCAAGCGGCCGCATATGTACACATCACCACCTAAGCTCTCCACTCAAGGCTGGGTGAGCCTTTCTTTCCCTTTACCTGCACCACATAGCACCCATGAGCCAAAGCCCAGCAAGAAAACACAATATTGTATATAAACATCATCAAATGATTATCATTATAATCACACAGAGCTCATAGCTTTCAAACAGATGAGTGAATATCACTTGAGGTTCTGGTAAACCATACTGAGTGACTGCTAAGCAGGTCACTAATTCAAATGGAAGAGTGGTTTCTGGGTAAGCCACTAGCCTTCAACAAATGAGAGACTGATGGGTAAGTCTCTACTTTATCAAGTGAGTGATTGATGGGTAAGCCGCACAAGCCCTTATAATATTCATCGAACTTGAGGTCGGTCCGAAATTAATGCTCTTTGAGTTATTCAATGCAGAAAGTCGATTAGATCTAATCTTTACTGGCTTGCGTTGAACACACTAAGACTGTCCTGACTAATGAGTCAGCGGAATGTGACCAGTGCCCAGTACCACTGTCGAACCTGACTAATGAGTCACAGCTTCACAGTTGATACTAGCACCTTTGCCAAATCTGACTAATGAGTCAGTACCATGCACAAGTGAGCAAGATTTGCTAAGTATTCCACAATCAATTCATGTCCACATTTATACAACCAACATGCCTCACGAATGACCATGCATGTCACATTTGGGGTGCAGTTCTCTTACCTCTGGTTCGAGCGAGAAACAATAATAAGAACGACTCCTGAGAACGATCGACCTTTGATTCCTTAGCAGTCACCTAATCACAACCAATTATAACCTCAATTAATGAGAATCAACATGGATAGGGTTTTAACCTAAGCACCACTCTCGGGACCTTGAAACATGCCCACACGGTGAGTAGATTCGATCCCGGGCCTTAAGGATTGAAACCCCAAGTCAAAAACCCTTAAAAACACTCAAAACGGGACTTTGAAGGAACAGACTAGCGCTACAGCGCTCAACCCCTAGCGCCCCAGCGCTATACTCAAAACCCTCAACATGCCCATCTGCCTCCTGAGCAGCGCTGTAGCGCTATGTGCCCTAAGGTGGGCGCTATAGCGCTACCTCCAACACTGAAATGCCCTGAAACGCCCTTCTTCACCTCCTTCGATTCCCACCTGATTCCAAAGCTTCCAAAACCCATTTTTGATGCCAAATGAACCCAAAAACCATCCTAACATACCCCAAACATCCCAACCATAGGAACCCTAGCCAAAACTCCCAACAATACTAAAGTCTCAACCTAGAAATCACAGCTGGAAAACAAAGCTAAAACAGAGCAAACCAAGGAAATCTATGGTTAGAAACTTACCCAAAGCTCAGCTTATGAAGCCCTTCAATGGGGAAACACACTCCCAAACTTCCAAGGCTTGCTTCCCAAGCTTGAATCCTCAAGATTGATTCAAAAATCACAAAGAAAACTGAAGGGAAGATGATACGGGAAAGCTCTCAAACGTGCTCTGTTTTTCTACCTCAACCTCAGCCAAAAATGGCTTATATCTATCCTAGGGGTGAAATGACCATTTTACCCCTAGGTCAATTTAAAGTTTCTAAAGGCTCCCAAGGGCATATCTGGTATTTTCCACCTATCTCGTTAATCAAAATTAACGCTCTCCAATTCCCACTATTCTCGATAATCTCAAACACCAATAATTCACATCCCGTTACCCTTTAAAACCCGATAACGCTCTAATCATTAAAATCACCCTGAGACTCAACCCGAGCCCCGATCTTAAACCTGTTGTGACTAGACTGCTAATCAACATTCCAAGATCGTCTCATGCTGAATGGCTCGAACAAACCCACATTATAATGTGGTCTCAACATATATCACCCACATGCATACAAATATACAATTATGCCCTCAACGGGCCAAGTTACCATCACACCCCTGTAATTAAAAATGTGGACTCACATGCATACATTTAGCATCATATTATAATATAATCCACATATACATGCATTTTATCAATTAATGGCATAATTAAACAAGTATGGCCCTCCCGGCCTACTATTCCCGCCATTAAACCATAACGGAGAATTCGGGGCATTACATACCTGCTCACTACTCCCACTGCATAGCAGATATCTGGTCTAGTACACAACATGGCATACATCAGACTTCCAACTGCAGATGCGTAAAGAACTTTTCTCATTGCATCTTCCTCTTCAGGAGTCTAGGGAGACTGCTTCTTTGAGAGATGAATTCCATGGCGGGACGGTAGATGCTCTTTCTAGGAATTTGTCATTGAGAAACGTTCAAGCACTTTATCTATGTAAGCTGCTTGAGATAGAGCTAAGAGTATGTTCTTTCTATCCCTGATGATCTGGATACCTAGAACATAACTTGCTTCACCCAAATCCTTCATCTAGAATTGAGTGCTCAGCCAATTCTTCACATCTGATAATTTCTTAACATTGTTTCCAATGAGTAAGATATCATCTACATAAAGAACCAGGAATACCACTATTTGATTTGCCTTCAGTTAGTAAACACAAGGCTCATCAATATTTTGTTCAAAGCCATAGGTCTTGATTATTTCATCAAACCTAAGATTACAGGAACGAGAAGCTTGCTTAAGTCCAGGAGTGGTTCTTTAAGTTCCCTCCTACTAGTATAGTATACTGGGAGATGTTTGTGAAAGAATTTTACGGACAATTCTATGTGGGTCGCGTACACCGCATAGAGGCCAACCAGCTGGTCAAGATATGCCAGAAGGAGGGAGATCCCTTAAAGGAATATGTCAAGCGCTTTATGCGAGCAGCCGCTGGAGCCAAGACAGTGGGTGATGAAGGCAAGATGATGACCTTAACTGCTGGGGTTAGGCGCCATTCACCCCTCTGGAGTAGCCTAAGAAAAAATGGGGTGAGAAGTACCCAGGAGTTTTTGGATCTGGCTTATTGATATATCAAGCTCGAGGACGCGATTGCCAATGAGGGGAAATCGCCCACGAAGGACAAGGGGCCAAAGGAGGAACCCGCCAAGGCCGCCAACGGGACGGATAAACCCAATGGCAACGGCAACGGCAACAGGAATGGCAATGGTAGGAATGGTGGAAAGCGGGCAAACAATGAGTCGTCAGCCTGTAACGCCCTGGCTACCCTAGAACAATTATGGTGAACCAGAAATTTGACCCGCTACTCGAGTCCTTTGGTTAAAAAAAACATGTTCTAAGTGTTATTAACAGGCTAGGGTGGAAAATCAGTAAAAAGGAAAGGATATGCATTATTAAGTATATAAAATTGTTCATGAGCTCATCAAAACATTTACAAGTTGTTTATAACACAAAGTGGTTACTACCAATTCAAATTTACAAACCCGCCGACCTAAGCGGCAAAAATAGGGTAAACCCCCTAGTTCCTCTGAGAACTCTTTGGCCGTGATGGTCAAGCGGCCGCATATGTACACATCACCACTTAAGCTCTCCACTCAGGGCTGGGTGAGCTTTTCTTTCCCTTTACCTACACCACATAGCACCCATGAGCCAAAGCCCAGCAAGAAAACACAGTACTGTATATAAACATTACCAAATGATGAGTGAATGTCACTTGAGGTTCTAGAAAACCATACTGAGTGACTGACAAGCAAGTCACTAATTTAAATAGAAGAATGGCTGCTAGGTAAGCCACTAGCCTTAAACAGATGAAAGACTGATGGGTAAGTCTCTAACTTAACAGATGAGTGACTGATGGGAAAGTCACACAAGCGCTTATAGTATTCATCGAACTTGAGGTTGGTCTGGCATTAATGCTCTTTGAGTCATCCAATGCAGATATCGATTAGATCTAATCTTTATTGGCTTGTGTTGAACACGCTAAGGCCGTCCTGACTAATGAGTCAGCTCTATGTGACCAGTGCCCAGTAGCACTGCCGAACCTGACTAATGAGTCACAGCTTCACAGTTGATACTGACACCTATGCCAATTCTGACTAATGAGTCAGTACCATGCACAAGTGAGCAAGATTTGCTAAGCATTCAATAATCAATACATGTCCACATTAACTCAATCAACATGCTTCATAAACAACCATGCATGTCACGTATGGGGTGCAGTTTTCTTACCTCTGGTTCGAGCCAGAAATAATATAAGAACGACCCTTGAGAACGATCAATCTTTAGATTCCTTAGTGGTTACCTAGTCATAACCAATTAGAAATCATTAATAAGGTAAATCAATGAATGTTTCACAATCTAAACCACACTCCCGGGATCAATCCCTCACTCTCGGGACTCCCAATCTACTCAAAAGGGGAAAAGGGACCAACCCCCGAGCCTTAAAAATCATCCCGAGCCCTAAAAACAACACACCCTGAAACTGACCTAGTGCCTAGGCGCTGCCAACCAGCACTGGGGCGCTGCCCCAAAGAAAGAGAGGGCTACTCTCTGCCCTGCATAGCACTGGGGCGCCAGCTTCAGACCAGCAGCTCCACTGGTTTTCCCTCCTTGCGATTCCCCTTGAAACCAACCTTCCAAACCAATCCCAAACCTTACCAAAACATCCAATTCAACCCCTAAACCTCATCTACATCACCCCCCCTCATCAAAACCCAATCAATCTTACACAAAAACTCACATTGATTCCAACTATCCACATCAAAATCATGAGCTGAAACTAACAACCAAAACATAGCATACATGGAAACTAGTGGCTAAAAACTTACCTCAAATTCAGGCTGTGGTGCTCTTCAATGGTGGAACACTCTCCCAAACTCCCAAGGCCTACTTTTCAAGCTTAAATCCTTAACAAGATCACAAAAATCACAAAGGAGATGGAGGAAGGAGAAGGTACGGGTAAGCTTCACTAACTTGCTCTGTTTTCCCTTCAATTCTACAGCCTAAATCAGTTTATATCTATCCTAGGGGTAAAAAGACCATTATACCCCTAGGTCAATTAAGGGTTCCTAAAGGCTCCCAAGGGCAAATTTGTCCTTTCCAACCTTTCTAGTTAATCATAATTAACGCTCTCCAATTCTTGCTATTCTCGATAATCGCAAACACCAATAATTCATATCCTGTTACCCTTTAACTCCCGGTAATGCTCTAATCATTAAAAACACCCCGAGACTCATCCCGAGCCTCGAACTTAAACCTGTTATGACTAGACCGCTAATCAATAATCCAAGATCGTCTCATGCCGAATGGCTCGAACAAACCCACATTATAATGTGGTCTCAACAACATATCACCAACATGCATACAAATATACAGTTATACCCTCAACGGGCCAAATTATCATCACACCCCTGTAATTTAAAATGTGAACCCACATGCATGCATTTAACATCATATTATAATATAATTCACATGTACATGCATTTTATCAATTAATGGCATAATTAAACAAGTATGGCCCTCCCCGCCTACTATTCCCGCCATTAAACCATATCGGAGATTTCGGGGCATTACACAGCCTCTAACAATAAGCACCACAAAGGCAATCGATATGAGCCAAGATTCACCAACTACACAACCCTTGTCGAAAGTCGAGCGGAAGTCTACCAGGCGACCAGCTCTAACGTGCCTTATAAGCGACCCGCGCCCATAAGGAAGGATATCTCTATGAGAGGTACGACGAAGCTCTGTCGTTTTCACAACGACTACAAGCACGATACTAATGAATGCAACCAGTTGAAAGACGAGATTGAGTTCTTGATTAGGCAGGGACATCTAAGGAGATATGTACGAGCCGTATGAGGGTCTCAGCGAGAGGCTCAAGGTGGCAACGAGCAGGCGCATGCACGCCAGCGCTCGCCACCTTTACAGCCAGCTCCTGTGGCAGGCACTTTACTCACCATCTGCAGAGGCCCACACCTTGCATGAGACAATAGGAAGGCAAGGGAACAATACGCTCGAACCCTATGCCACGACCAGGACATCAAGATGATGAGTGTAGAGGACCGGGCACCAAAGAAGGCTCGAACAGAGGAAGAATTAATAACCTTCTCTGAAGACGATGCCCAGCACGTATGATTCCCACTCTCTGATCCGCTGGTCGTGGACGTATAAATTGCCAACATGATGGTGAAGAGGGTGTTGGTTGACACAGGAAGCTCGGTCAACATCCTATACAAGTCTTCACTTGAGAGAATGAAGTTGTCCGTCAAGGACCTAGAGCCATGCAATCAGACCATCTATGGTTTTTTCGGCGAAGGGCTCGCCCCAACTGGGTCGATTAGGCTTCCAGTTACAGCAGGTACTCCACCTGCTAATAGGACATTACTCACTACTTTCATAGTAGTTGATTGTCCTTCGGCATATAATGTTGTAATTAGGAGGCCAATTCTAGTCGACCTACGAGCCGTCACTTCGATTTGGCACCTCGCCATGAAATTCCCAACAGACGCGAGGGTAGGATGCATGCTGGGAAATCAGCGGGAAGCAAGGGAGTGCTACAACGCCTCGATAACTAAGGCAAAGAAAAATGTATCAAGGGAGGTTCCCGAAAAAGAATTGCAAATGGAAATTGATGTTCAGGCCCAGTCAGGTGATAATGTCACCAAATAGGGCGTTGCCCAAAGTGAGGATAAAGACTTGGATCCTCGCTTTGGGGATTTTGAGGAAGAAATAGGACCCATCGAGGACCTTGAAGATGTCCAACTCGATGAAGAAAATCCGACCAGGGTTGTGAAAGTCGGTAAAAACTTAGAGACAACAACAAAACAAGCACTAGTGGAGTTCTTGAGGAAGAACCAGGAGGTCTTCGCCTGGTTGCACAAAGACATGGTTGGAATAGACCCTGCAGTCATTAGCCATGTCCTGAACATCGACAAGAGTTTTCCACCGGTGCAACAGAAAAGAAGGCCGCTCGACAAAGATAGATCAAAGGCCTTAAAAGAAGAAGTCGAGAAGCTGAAGGAGAATGGGTTCATCAGGGTGGTGTTTTATCCATTGTGGGTCTCTAATCCCGTACTAGTTCCCAAGCCAAATGGCAAATGGCGAACATGCATGGATTTCACAGACCTTAATAAAGCTTGCCCTAAAGATTGTTTCTCACTCCCAAGAATCGACCAACTAGTCGATGCCACTGCAGGGCATGAGATTCTCTCGTTCATGGATGCATACTCTGGATATAATCAGATTAGTATGCATCCTCCTAATGAGGATCACACTAGCTTTCGGGCTGACACAGGGCTTTACTATTATAAAGTAATGTCATTCGGTTTAAAAAACGCTGGTGCGACTTACCAGCGATTGGTCAACCACATGTTTAGGATGTTTAGGAAGCTGATCGGCACAAACGTGGAGGTCTATGTCGATGACATGGTGGTTAAGTCAAAGAAGGCAGAAGGGCATATAGAGGATTTGTAAGAATGCTTCAACGTCTTGAACAAATATCAGATGAAGTTGAACCCCCTCAAATGCTTTTTTGGAGTAGGATCAAGGAAGTTCTTGGGATTTATAGTTAACTCGAGAGGAATTGAAGCCAATCCCAAAAAGATCAAAGCCCTGATGGATATAAAATCGCCAGCAAAGACTAAGGATGTTCAAAGTTTGACTAGAAGAATTGCCACTCTAAGTAGATTTATTTCAAAATCAACGGACAAGTGCGTTCCATTTTTTAATCTACTTAGAGGCAACAAGAAATTTGAATGGACGGAGTAGTGCGAGCAGGCTTTCCAAGCATTGAAGACTCACATGGCGCGACCACCCCATTCTATCGAAGCCAGTCGATGAGGAAACTTTGTTTGTCTATTTGGCAATTACAGAATATGCTGCTAGTGCTGTCTTTGTAAGAGAAGAAGAAGGTGTGCAGAAGGTTGTTTATTATGTAAGCAAGAGGCTAATTGAAGTGGAGCTGCGATATCCGCCAATCGAAAAGTTAGCCTATTGCTTGATTTTGGCCTCTAGGAAGTTGCGGCCTTACTTTCAAGCTCACTGAATCACGGTTTTGACCAACTAACCTCTATGGCAAGTTTTGCCAAAGCCAGAGGCCGCGGATAGATTGTTGAAATGGGCAGTCGAACTTGGGCAGTTCAATATCTCTTACTTGTTGCGAGCAGTGATAAAAGGACAAGCCCTGGCTGACTTCATTGCAGAGTTCACTAAACTTACAGATAGTGAGCAGACCGAAGAGCCTGAGTCTCAAAACCAACCCCCTTCATGGAAGTTATTTGCAGACGGCTCTTCCAATGAGCATCACGCAGGAGCGGGGGTGATCCTAATAACATCCGAGGGACATCAATTTCACTGCGCAATCAGGTTTGACTTCACTGCTTCCAACAACGAGGCTGAGTATGAAGCGTTGCTCGCTGGGTTACGATTAGCTAGGGACATGAATATAAAGGTACTTGACATCTATAATGACTCTCAGCTGGTGGTAAATCAAGTAATGGGAGAGTACCAGGCCCGAGGTTTAAAGATGGTTGCTTATTTAAACAAAACAAAGGATCTATTGGCACAATTTGACAAGTACACCCTTCAGCAAGTACCTCGTGACCAGAATTCAAACGCTAATGCTTTGGCCAAGTTAGCAAGTGCGAAAGATGCGGATACTCCAAACATAGTACCAGTTGAACGGATGTCTGTGCCGAGCATCCAGGCAAAAGAAACCTCTTTGGTGATCCAGACAACGGATACTAGATGGTGCCATACATAGAGTATCTGATGCAAGGCGTGTTACCAACGGACAGAAACAAAGCTAGGACCCTTCAGCGGCGGGCTGCTAGGTATATCCTGTTTGATGGAGTCTTGTACCGAAGGGGATACTCAATGCCTCTCCTCAGATGTATTTCGAAAGAAAAGGCCAAAGAATTGATGAAAGATGTACACGAAGGCTTTTGCGGGGACCATGCTAGGGGGCAAAGCTTGTCGAAAAAGATCCTGAGACAAGGGTATTTCTGCCCAACAATGAATGAATACTCGATGGAATTCGTACGGAGGTGCTACAAGTGCCAGAGGTTCTCCAAAATCCCACGAGCAGCCCCTAATGAGCTAAAACAGATGCAAAGTTCGTGGCCGTTTGCAGTTTGGGGTATAGATTTAATCGGATCTTTGCCCACAAGTAAGGGCGGCGTCAAGTATGTTGTGGTTGACGTTGATTACTTCACTAAATGGGCCGAAGCCGAGCCACTCGCAACCATAACGACCAAGAAAGTGCTGGACTTTGTGGTAAAAAATATCATGTGTCGCTATGGATTGCCAAGGAAAATTGTCTTAAACAACGGCACGCAATTTGATAGCGATCTATTCACGAACTTTTGGGAACGACATGGGATTATCAAGAGCTTTTCTTCAGTCTCTCATCCCCAAGCAAATGGACAATTCGAAGTAGTAAATAAAACGCTAAAGGATGTTGGAAAAAGCTTATACAGGATCTTTATTTATTTTCATGTATATCTAATATTAAACAAATTAATACGAGATAGCCTAAAACATGTTTCTAAAATTGAATTCAAAGATAAACAAATAATATAATACTTACAGTATACGCAGCGGAATTAAGAGTCCTTCCTTCAGTTTCTCTAACTCTTGTATCCTTTCTGTCGCAGAGTATTATCAAGAAACTGAACCGATCTTCTATTTTTTTCACGATCTTCCAATGTATCCTTAGAACCACCTAGACTAGTGTGGGCAATTCTCAACACATGAGATAGATATAGAGAGAAGAAGAGAAAATAACAAAGAGGCTTAGAAAATGACTTGTGTTTAGAGAGAATCTAAAACTATCAGAAAATCTGACTTGTGACTTATCTGTCGTCTCTAAAATCTTCTCTCTAAGGACTCCTTTTATAGACTAAATTAGGCCATTTAATTTAATTAAAAAAATCAATAAAATAATAGCCATTTTAAAGCCCTAGGTCGAAATTATCATGGGCTATAGGCCCGTGAAATTTCTCATTTGATTATAAGCCCATTGGACTTAAAATCAAGGCCTCTACTATTTTCTATTGATTTAATTTATTAAATAATTATTTAAATCATTTATCAAATTAATTATTTATAATTTGAACCTTGATTTAAACTTATTTATTAATTTAGATACCAATTTATCTTAATTAATAAATCTGCCATAATTTATCTTTTCTTCTCAAAATTATACAACTCTGTGAAACTATCCAAAATTGACCTGATCAACTTTGATAATTCTAATTGATGATTAAATCAATTAATTGAGACTATCTAGATGATTTTATCCAAGGTACAATGGGGACCATGGGCCTATGAAACCAAGCTCCAATAAGTTATCATAAATCTAACAAATAAATTTACTAACTTATTAATTCCTCGTGACTCCACTATAGACTTGGAATTGCACTCTTGAATTCATAGAACGCTCTATAAAAAATATAGATACACTATTAATTATCCATTGTTACAACCATAATTTTCACTCAATCCTCTATAGACGATCTACAATGAGATAGGACTAAAATACCGTTTTACCCCTCATTGTATTTTATCCTTAAAACACTTAGTTCCTTGTAAATGATATTTCAATAAACTAATTTAATTACTGAAATGAGATCTCTATCATTTATCACCTTGAACCAAACTAAAAGGAAACCATCGTTTCACTTCTTCATCAGAAGTTATAGATGTTCATATCTATGATTAACACTCCCACTTAATTATACTACCGAGTCCCAAGATGTAAGTATGGGCTAGTCCGTAGGGTAAGCTGGTAACGAACAAGTCAAAGAACTCAAATAATACAATCAGTTAGAATACTAACCACTCAGAATTGAGATTGAATTGACCTATGGTCAACTATATGATATGACTAGAATAAATAATAACGGTATGTTTACTTATCTTATCAACTGTCAATATCGGTCCTGTCCGATGTAACAAATACATCCGATCTTTTCTACTTTGCTAATGTTCTGGAAAGAACATAACATTGTGATGTGTAAGTAGATCATATCGTAGATTGGCAAGTCAGTGTAAATCCGGTGCACTGACTAATCTTAGGACTAACTTATTTTGAACATATAATCATATTTATATTCCACTGTGATTACGTCACTATAAATAAGATTAGCTATATGTTCGGGATTTAATAGAAGTTTATATTAAACAAATAATCATGAAAATAAAACATGTGAGCAAAGTGATTGACCAAGTCAAAAAATGATTTCTATTCTTTTATTGATAATAAAATGAGATTACAAAGAATTTGGGTTTTAATTAGGGCATAAAATCCCAACAAAGGATACTCTGAAGAAAAGACTGGAAGAAGCTAAGGAGGCATGGCCAAAGCAATTTCCTGAAGTCCTTTGGTCGTACAGAACAGTAACAGGCCACACTCCATTTTTTTTGGCTTATGGGTATGAGGCTATGTTGCCTGTCGAGTTAGATCCACCCTCGCATCACAGAATAACGTATGATCAAGGCTCTTACAGCCAACTGTTGATGGAATCCCTGGACTTGATCGATGAGAAGTGTGAGCAAGCCCAACTCCGAGTAGCTGCTTACCAGCAAAAAGTCGCCCGGTATTTCAATTCTAAAGTGCGTGAAAGAAAATTCAGCGTCGGAGATCTAGTACTTCGAAGAGTTTTTGATGGACCCAAAACGGGTATGTTTAAATATTTATACTCGCAAGTGCACGAATCGTATTTATAGAATAGTTTTCGTGTAAGCACGAGGTCGAACCCAAAGGAGTTGTCTAAAATCAAAAAGAAAACTATTTTAAATCAAAAGTAATAAATTCTAACCTAGTTCCAAAGATTGATGAGTTTTAATATTATGAACATAAAATAAAAGATTGAAAAATAAAGCTATTTAAGAGAATGAAAATAAACCAATAATGATTTGACAATAAGTGTTAAAAGAAAAGATTATTAAGATACTAGAATCCACAAAATGTAAGTTTAATAATATTTATTAGTATATTGATTCTCAAGTTTTAGTGATAGTTAAAATAATTTAAACTATCATTTTCCAAAAAGATTTATAATTTTAAACACAAATTTCTTATAAAAAGATAGGATTTTACTTCACTTTTCAAAATTATAATTTCAAAGCATTTAGTGTAAATCAATCTAATGAAATAACAAATAAATCAATGAACATTATTTATAAGGCAAAACATAATATTTTTGTTCTAAGCATGGATGTGTACAATTTAATGACACACCTTACACAAAGAATATTATGTTTATGCACTAATGAAGAACAAAGTGTAAATATGTTCTAACAATCTACAATACAAGATATTTAAGATGAAAGAAATATATGAAGAAGAAAAATCCATAGACTTTGTTGCATTACAAGGGAAATCAACATACAACATAAATATTACCTAGTTACAAGTTGCTTCATCATGATCTTAATAATCTTATGAAAAAGATTAGAAGCACATAACTAGAGTAGAAATTACAAAATAAAAGACATACATACTTACAAAATGCTCTTGAAAAACCCAAATGGAAGAGAGAATGGTAGAGAGAAAATGAGAGAAAAATATGGTAACCAAAACATTAAGCACCCTCAAATGGTCTTGAAAACCCTTATTTACAGCCAAAATGACATTATTAAAATAATCAATTTAAATTAAGTAAATTGATTAAATTAATAATAATATGGTAAATAGGGGTAAATTGTAGGAGTGATGATGATTTTGAGGTAAAAGTGTGTAGACAAAAGGGTAAAAAGGTGGAATTTTGAGTATAGGGGACAAATGGTACACTTAGGAAATATAGGCTCAAAAAGTGGCATGCATAGCTGTGTTGGAGCTGGGCTGCTTTGGGTGCCAGGCGGCTGGGTATGCTGCTGGGCCGTGGGGTTAGTGGGCTGGTGAAGTGATTAGGGCATGGCTGTGTGTTGGAGGCAAGCATATGAGGAGATTCTTGGGCCGTACGGACGGGCTAGGCAGGAGGACAGGCCCACGGTGGTTGCTGGCTTCTTGAAGAGGCTGGGTGATTGAAGGCTTCGGTGTGGAGGATGGGCAAGTCTGGTGACAGCTGGCGTGGGAGTGTGATGGCTGAAGTGAAGAGCTTGAGGGAGAGGAGCTGATGGAGGTGGCAGTGGGCCTGGCGGGCTTGGACTGGGCCGAAGGTGGCAGAGGCTCATTTGGGCTTATCAAAAATGCCAACTTCTTTGACATTTGCCACTTTTCTTCTTTATTTTTCTTTCTCCTCAAGAGCAAATAAACTACAACCACTTCCCTATAAAACAAACATAAATTAAATTAAAATCAAATATTTTCAACAATAAATTATACAATAAAAGTTTCATGAAAATATTAATTAAAACTTAATTCACCTAACATTTAAGCTCAACATTACATCTTTTTACTCCTAACTTAACAATATTAATTTTAAATAATTAAACTACAACATTTTACAATAATATAATTATAAAAACACACAAAAGTATATAAAATCATGATAAGACAAATAAATTCAAAATTACTTAAAAACTTAATAAATTATTTAAAAACTCAAGAATTAAGCAACAATTAGCATATAAAATATGGTAAAATAACTCTAATTTGTAGAGTTATCAGTTTTCCTAAACAATTGCGACCAAGCCGCTGGAGTACTCGGACCCAATTGGGAAGGCCCTTATCAGATTGAAGAAGTCCTTCATCCAAGCACTTATAAACTTGCTCGCTTAAACAGAGACCTCATTCCTCACTATTGGAATGGAGAACACATGCCCAAGTACTATCAATAAACAATTTTTCTTAAAGAACTGGCTTGTATTAATTTTATTTTTTACAAGTTATGAAAAAGTGCTGGTCACTTTACGTGACTGATCGCTTATAAGTGTAAGATCTTATTGATCACTTGTACAGACACGTTTTGTCCAATTATTACGATAAATATAAGGGACTGTGCGCAGCCAGTCATTCTTGCCAATTATTGTATTTATTACAAGTATTTGCTCATTGCGTGTGTTGTTTTGCTGTATCATCGTGTTAATTCCTTTGCTCCGAGCAGTAATGTTCGAACAGGTTTTGGTCAAGGCAAGTAACTAAGGACCTAAGGCTCATCAATCACTTGGGGGGCATATAAGGCATCTAGCAAGCAAAGCATATCGAAAGATATGTAAACACATGAGCAAAATAAGTGAAATCATGCTAAGGTACTTAGAGTATTTTTCAAAATGCAGATATTTTGTTAAATCAATCTAAAATACTATGCTAAGTTCGGTCATGCGAACAAGATGTTATAATAAAATGCAGGTATTATAATATCAAAAGGAAACCTTTTACACCACAAGCAGTTCTGCTCGGATGTAATTGTTCGATGAAAAGAAAAAAGCTGCCCATGCAGCAATAAAAGTTAAAACTTCAAATTGTTTTTACATCATGACCCGTAGGCCATGTAATTCAAAGGTAAAATAAAGAGATAAAATTATGAAGTTGCCGGGGGGTCTTGTGGCGGATTCTGCTGTTGCTGATCGACTGCATCTCCAGCTTTTTCTCAAGCGCCCTCGATCCCGGTCGCTAAAGAAATCACTGGAGACCTTGGAATTATTTCCTCTTCTAGACGAGCAACGCACCTGGCCAGCTCCGCCTTTTTGATATGGTCTGGAAGATAGGAGAAGTTAGCATTGGGGTTGTTCTTCCAGAACAAGTAAAAACACTCGAACGCCGCCCCTTCATAATCTTCAAGGTTCCGAGAATTATGTTTCTCAAGTGCAGCAACTTCATTACGGCTTATCTCCAGCTCATCTTGAAGCTTGTGGGCTTCCCGGTAATTCATGAGTGATACCTCCTTGTACTGTTCCTTGGATGCAGTGATCTTGGCAATACTCGCATCCTTCCTCTTCAGCTCCTCTTCGAGAGAAGCGATTGTGGCCTCGGTCACTTGCAGCGCCTCGAGGTGCTCCGCCTCAGCTTTCTTAAGGGCCTCGGTGTTGTAACGCCCTAGTTACCCCAGAATAGTTACGGTGAACAGTGAACCGGAAATTTGACCCGCTACCCGAGTCCTTTGGTTAAAAACGTGATCTAGGTGTTATTATCAGGTTAAGGCGAAAAACCAGTAAAAAGGAAAGGATACATTTCATTAAGTAAATAAACTGTTCATGAGACATTCAAAATGTTTATAAGTTGTTTACAATACAAAATGGTCGCTATTGTTTCAAATTTACAATCCCCGCCGACCCAAGCGGCAACAGTAGGGTAAACCCCTAGTCCCTCTGAGAACTCCCTGACCGTGGTAGTCAAGCGGCCAAATATGTACACAACACCGCCTAAGCTCTCCACTCAAGGTTGGGTGAGCTTCTCTTTCCCTTTACCTGCACCACACAGCACCCATGAGCCAAAGCCCAGCAAGAAAACATAGTAAAACATGATATAATATCAACAATGATCATAGTAATCATCCAGGACTTTCAGTCCAAAAACAGGTAGGTGACAGTAGCAAAAGTCACAAAAGTGGGTACATCTCCCTTTAGCCATGTGACGATAGGGTCATCAGGGCTTAACTGACAAGTCTTCCTTTCATAAGTTTGATCAGGATAGGTGTATGGTGAATGGTCACCAACATAACTTTCCCCATGACCATAGAGTCATAACCTTGGAACATCGTTCCCTAGCCATGTGACAACAGTCACCGGGGCCGTATGCCTTGACTTTGAGTACTAGTCTTAGACTAGTCAAGCGCTTATAAGTTCATCGACTTTAGGGTTGGTCCAGCACTAATGCCATAGAGCCATTCAACGCTGATATCGATTAGATCTAATCTTTATTTGGCCCAGCGTTCATAACGCTCTGCCATTTCTGACTCTTGGGTCAGTGTCCCTGACTAGTCAGTGTCATAAGCAGACAATCAACATTCACTAGCATTTAATATGCAATCCATGTCCACATATAACAACCAACATGCTTCAATAACAAACCATGCATGTCATATACATATACAGGGTGCAACTGTGTTCACACACTGTTTTCTTACCTCTAGTTCGAGTGAAAGTTATTATTAGAACGACCCCTGAGAATGATCAATCTTTTAAATTCCTTGACGGTCACCTGGTCATAACCAAAATATAAGATTCATCAATGAAAATGATAACAAAGGGGTTCCCAAACCAAAATCTAGCCTCCGAGACATCAAACACCACTCAACTGGGTAATAGGTTCGACCCCGAGGCCTAAGGCTTGAATCCCCAAGCTAAAAACACAATTCTGGCCAAAAAGCCACTAAGGGCCGCGACCCTCCCCAGTTGCGCCGCGGCGCACCCCTTAAACAGAGGCGGCCCTCTCTGTCAGACACCATGGGCCGCGGCGCACCACAGCCATGCCGCGGCTCAATACCCAGTCCAGCCAAAAATCCAACACACACCAGCTCGACCTCCCCTGAGTTTTCCCTTGGAACCAAGCCTTCAAACCAGCTCCAAACCCCCTCCAAACGCTCAATTCAACCTCTAAACATCACCTATAACTCACCCTCATCAAGACCCAAGCTAAACATCAATCAAAACCTCCATAAATCCAAACTATCATCAAGAAATCACAAACTGAAATCTTAAACTAAAACAGAGTAAAAACCAGAAACTTAAGGCTGAACTCACCTCAAATCCGAGTTTGAACCTCGTTCAATGGCTGAACCAAGTCTACAAACCCAGCCCCTTGATTTCCCAGCTTGAAACCTTACCTTGAGCTCAAAAACTCCAAAGGAGAAATGGTGGAGAATGATGTACGGGAAGGAGAAGTAAAACCCTGTTTTGCTCTGTTTTTTCTACAGCCATCTAAAGTCATATAAATCCAAACCCAAATGAGCTAAATACCTCTAGGTCACTTAAGGCTTCTAAAATCATTTCAAGGGTAAAATTGGTACTTCCCACTTATCCTGTTAATCATAACTAGCGCTTCCCAATTCCCGCTAATCTCAATATTCTCAAACACCAATAATTCATAACCCATTACCCTATTATTCCTGGTAACGCTCTAATCATTAAAAACACCCCGAGACTCACCCCGAGCCCCGAGCTTAAGCCTGTTATGACCAAACCGATAAATTATACTTAAAGATCGTCTCATGCCGAAATACTCGAACCAATCCACATTATAATGTGGCCTCACAAAATATCATTGACATGCAAACAAATATTCAATTATGCCCTCAACGGGCCAAATTACCAAAACACCCCTGTAAACAAAAGTGGACCCACATGCATGCATTTAACATCATATTATAATATAATTCTCATGAACATGCATAAATTCATTTAATGGCATAATTAAACAATTATGGCCCTCCCGGCCTACTAATCCAGCCATTAAACCATATTAGGGAATCCGAGGCATTACAGGTGTGCTTCGCCTCGGCCTCTGTAACGACCCAAAATTGCTAATAAGGCTTAAGGGCCTTGATTAGTGTGCCAGGAGGGCATTAATGGAATAATTGTGATTTAAATGAGTAATTATATGTTTAGTATATGATAGTTGATGATATTATGTGATAATATGAAATAAATATGTGATATATGTGAGAACCACATTATTATGTGGACAGGTTCGCAGAGCACGACTCGAGACGATCCTAGGGTCAGATAGAGGGAAAAGTCACAACGGGACTTAAGATATGACTTTGGATAAGTCGGGGGTATTTTTAGATAGCGGGTAGCGATTTGGACTATCGGGTCATGAAAATAAATATATGGATATATATTTGAGGTTAGGATGTCTAGGCGGGAATATTGGGGGATTTTACCATTTTGGCCTCGGGGACGGTTCCGGCACCCCAAGCCTCGGGATTAACTTAACGAGTAAGATAGACATAAGGAAGCCTTTAGAAAATACAAACCGACTAAAACTTTTGTCTCAGCTCTCTCTCACTCTCAAGGGAAAACAAAGGGAAGGAAAACAGAGAAAACTTAAGGGAATCAAGGTGGAATTTCTGAGGATTGAGGTGGGGATTTGGAGGCTTAGCTCAGGGATTAATCAAGAACCAAAATAGGGTTAAGGTAAGCTTTTAATTTTCTTCTCTGTGGTTAGAATTCTGGGTTTTGGTTAAGTGTTGAAGCAAATATGGTTTTGATGTTTTAAGGCAGAATTAAGGAGGAAACTTGGGGACTTAGCTTGGCTTTGGCTTGGTGAAGTGATTCAACAGGAAATGTAAGTTTCAACTCATGGTTTAGAGGTTTTAAATTGGGTTTAAATGGCTGGTTTGAGTGTTTACAGCTCTTGGGTTTCAGAAATTGAAAAGAGAAGATTAGTGTGTGCTAGGCTATGTTTTCTGTGGAATTATGTTGCTTAGATCATGCTAAAGAAGTTGGAATTAATTGGTTATGAGTTGGGGATCTTTGGGATGGTTTAAGGTGAGGTTTCAAGCTTAGAAATGGTGGGTTTTCTGGGCACGAAGGGGAGGGCCGCGGCTCTGTTCTAGAGTGCTGCGGCCCTAGGATGAAAAAGGGCCAAGAAGGCTCGGCCATGGGAGGGCACCGCGGTGCCCAAAGCAAGGGCCGCGGCGCGTGTGTTGTTCAGCGTGGGCTTGGTTCTATTTTGAGGCTAGGGCCGCGGCTAAGCCTCAAGGGCCGCAGCCCTTGGTTGCACACATGAGTTTTTTAGGGTTTTAGGCACGGGAAAGTAGTCTAGTGTGCTCGAGATTGGTTTCACCACCATGCCTGGTGGAATTTGGGTTCCCGGGAGTTAGTTTTGTAACCGGAAACCTATATTTGAGAATTAATGAAACCCTATACTTTGGTTGTGACTAGGTGATAAAGGCTTAGGCTCGGGAACAGATCGTGCTTGAGGGGCGTTGCTCGTAATTCAATAATCGTACAGACTAAAGGTAAGAAAACTACACCTGGTTGAATATATGTGATGGGACTAAGGGCTCCCTATTGTAAACGCTTGAAAAGATGGTATTATGCCATGTAAGCCATTTAGTGAACCAACGGCCTAAGGGTGCCAAGGGTTTCACTAGCGCATAGGGCACGGCTCAGCCACTTGTAGCCGAGGACAGCTTATTATGCACTGAGCTCGGTTTAAGCGGGCCAGAGTCAGTGGGTTAAACAGAGGGTGCGGCCTAAGTCGTCGGCCCTGACTATTATGTGATATGAGTGTAATATGTGATTGATTGTATCCTGAATCTAAATATATGAGCTGAACATCTATTGTGGATTATCTGATGAGAATACATGCTTAATGAATTAACTGTCTGCTATTATTGATTGAGTTGTATAAGATGTTTTCTTGCTGGGCCTTGGCTCACGGGTGCTACGTGGTGCAGGTAAAGGCAAGGGAAAGTTAGACCAGCCTTGACTGGAGAGCTCAGCGAGTGGAATGTACATAGCCAGGTGCTCGGCCGCCACGGTTGAGGTCTAGGCAAGGACGTGAAACCTGAAGACTGTCTGTTTTGCCTTAGTATGGCTAGTGAATACTCATGTATTTTTGGGAGTCTGTAAACTTATTCTAATTTTGTTTTCTTATGGGATCCCATGTTTACCACAGTTTACATATATGAAATGAGTCTTTTGAGACCAAATCTTTTTTAACCCTAGCTCTTACACACTTAGTGACACGTTTTTGAGATAATGACTTGATTAGCGAGTCTTGCACTTTAATAAGTACACAGTGTAACGGTCTTGGCTATCCAGGGCGTTACAGCCTCCTTAAGCGCCTCAATTTGCTTCGCCTTGACCGCCTCCAGTTGCTCGGCACGGGAAGCCTCTGCCGCCTTGAGCTGCTCGGTGTATTGAGCCTCAGCATAGGAGTGTTCATATAAACCGCAAACCGCGGTTTGGAACCAAACTGCACCGCACCAAACCACCAAAAACCGTAACCAATGAAACCATTTTTTGATGGTTCGGTTTAACTGGATCGCTCAACTTTAATGGTTTGGTCACGGTTTCTAATTTTTTAAAACCAATTAAACTGGACCGGACCATGATTTTTTCTAAAAAAATAATTTTTAGAAATTATGGTTCAAAGGTTTAAACCCCTACACTTAAGTTAATATAAAGTCTTCCAAACCATCCAAGCCAAATAATTTAATTGTTTATGATATGTTTTTAGTAGTATTTAATACATGCACAAGTTTCTAAAACTAAAAAAAGGAAATGTAAAGTCCCACATTGTTTAGAAAGTAAACATTTATTTTTCTCACTTCTATAAAATGATTCAAAATACTTAAACTTACAACATCAAAGATAATAAGCTTCTTGTAGACTTTTATGGTCTTAAAAGTAAAGCTAAAATTATTATTATTTAAATACAATTATTTAGTTAATTATTTTATAATAAAAAAAATTTAAATTTTAATAATATGGTTATATGGTTAAAACCAAACCAAACCACACCAAACCGTTTATTTATGGTTTGGTTTGGTTTGGTTTTTTTAATTTTAATGGTTTGGTTTGGTTTTTCATTTTGAAAAACCGCATGAGCGATTTGGTTTAAATATTCTTCTAAACCACACCAAACCAAACCGTGTACACCCCTACCTCAGCAGCACTAAGCTAATTGCTAAGTCTCTTTTCAAATTGAACATTCTGCGTCCTCGAAGATCACTAGCCAGAAGTAAGGGTAAGCACCCCCTGCAATCAGAAAAAGATAAGGCTGTAAATAGGAGCAAGTTAAAAAGAAAATTCATAAAGTACAATAAAGAAAGCAACTTACAGCAAGCACTTCGTTCAGTGCGCGGTTGAGGACTTGGTTGACCCCCATAGAGCCTGTCTCCTGAATCGCCTCCCGGCTGTGGCAGTGCTTCGTTATTCTTGACAACCTATCTTTGGCTAAGTTGAGCACCACGCTCGTGAGATCATCTCCCGAAGCTTCATCCCAGCGACCAGCCGACTGCTGGACGGTGGATGTTGGAGGCGTAGGGTCGACTGGAGTTGGAGGAGGAGTCTGTCCGACATGAGACGGAGGATCTGGGTTTGTTGGAGTTGGAGGAGTTGCCTCCCTAGTAGGAGCTGGTGGAGGAGTTGTCTCCCTCGTTGGAGTAGGCGTAGGAGGGTCGTCTGTTCGAGATTTCTTTGTGGGTTGATTGCTGCAACCCTCCCTAGACTGGCGCTTGTGGGACTTCTTCTTGCTCACTGATTTTGTGTACAAGTCAAAAGCGCGTTTAGCAGGCATATCTGCAAAAAACAAACAAGCGAGCAGTCAGGCAATATAATAAAAGGAACTTGCTAAGTCCATGAAACAAGGGCAGAGAAATTAAAAGTATAATACCCGAGCTATAATTACTGTTCGCTACACTATTTACTTTACTAGTGCTACAGCTACACTCACTCTCGGGCCTGAAGAAGTGTAACACCCTGGATAGCCAAGACCGCTACACTGTATGTTTATAAAGGTGTGAGACTTGCTAATCAAGTCGTTTATTCAAAACGTGTCATTAGCTAAAGTGTTCTAGGGCTAAAAGACATTTTGGCCGCAAAAGAAACATTTTATAGATTATAAACAATTTACAGAAGGGATCCCCAAAAGTACAATGTTTAAAATTTGGTTTACAAAATTCAACAGTTAAGAGTAAACATTAGCCATACTAAGGCAAAATACAAGGTTCTGGTCCTCTCGTCCCTGTAATCTCCTCAACCGTGGTGGCTGAGCGGCCTGACATGTACATTCACCCTGCAGAGCTCTCCAATCAGGGTAGATCAATCTTGCCCTTGCCTTTACCTGCACCACGCAGCACCCATGAGCCAAGGCCCAGTAAGAAAACAACATACACATCATATACAATATTATCAAACAAATGTTCTAATAAGCATGTTCATATATTCAATCCATAGCATATAAGCATACCTCAAGGTACAAATAACCTCATCTATACTTAGAATACTCAACAATCTCATTAATCACATTCATAGCCAAATATATTAATCAACTAACACAAATACTAGGGCCGACACCTTAGGTCGCACCCTCTGTTTAACCCACTGACTCCGGCCCGCTTAAACCGAGCTCAGAGCATAATAAGCTGTCCTCGGATACCAGAGTCTGAGCCGTGCTAATTGCACAAGTTAACCGTGGCACACTTAGGTCGTTGGTTTACAATTTACATGGCATAATACCATTCTTTCAATCATATATATCAGGGAGCCCTTAGTCCCGTTCAAATATTCAACCGGGTGTAGTTTTCTTACCTTTGGCTTCTAGATGAATTAGTTATGGGTGATACTCCTCGAGCGCGATCCGATCCCCGAGCCCTAGCTTAACACTTAGTCACAACCATGATGAAGGATACCATTAACAATCTTAAATGAGTTTCTAAACCAAGTTCTAGTCCTCGGAACATTGAACTTCACCAAATATGGGAAAAGATTCAATCCCGAGCACCCTAGGTTAAATTCCCAAGCCTAAAATCTCAAAATCCCTTAAGAGCCCCGGCATAGGCCATCCATGCCGCGGCATGGCCCCAGACAGAGCCCTCCTAAGGCACAAAAACAGGTAAGGGTCGCAGCCCTACATGGACCATGCCGCGGCCCGCCCCCCTTCCTCAGCACATCTCAGCTTCCAAGGGCCGCGGCTCACCAAGAACTATGTCGCGGCCCGACCCTTCGAACCCAGAAAAAACCACCATTTTCAACCTCTAAACCTCACTTTAGGCCACCCCAAAGCTCCCAACTCAAAACCAATAAACAACAACATCATTAGAATGATTTAAACAACACAATTCCACCAAAAATCCAGCCTAACACTCACCAAAATCCCAATTCCAATTTCTGAGATTTCAAACCTAAAAACCCAAAACCAGCCATGGAAATTCTAGAATTCAACCATCAAACCTTGAATTGAAACTTACCTTAGCTGTGGAATTGTTCCTCCAAGAATCCCCTGACCTATCTTCAAAGTTTCAAGCCTCAAACTCCACCTTGAATATCAAAATTACAACTATTAAAAACTCAGCCATTTTTCTTAAAGTTCCTAACCACATAATGAAATTCAATTCTTACCTTGGCTCTAATTCAGTCCTTGATTAGTTTTTGAGTTAATCCTCTAGCTTATCCCCTTCAATTCCCAGAAATTCTACTGGTTTCTCTTGAAATTTCAGGGTTGTTCTTCTTCCTTAAGAGAGAGAGAGAGGGAGAGAAAGGTCGGTTTAATTTATGTGTCTAGTATTTTCTAAGTCTTTCCAAGTATATCCTTAGGTGATTAAACTAATCCCAAAGCTCGGGGTACCAGAAATGTCCCCGAGGACAAAATAGTAAAATTCCCCAATGTTCTCGCTTAAACATCCTAACCTCTAATATATCTCAAATTATTTATTTCCATCACCCGATAGTCTAAATCACTACCCGATACCTAAAATACCCCTGACTTGTCCAAAGTCAATTATAATACCTCGTTGTGACTTTTCCCGCTATCTAGCCCTAGGATCGCCTCGAGTCGCCGACTACAGAGTTATCTACATAATAATGTGGTTCTCACATATACAACATATTTATTACATATATATATCATATTATCATCAATTATCATACAAACATTATTAATCATATAATTACACATTTAAATCACATTAAATCAATTATTGCCCTCCTAGCATACTAATCAAGACCCTTAAGCCTCATTAGCGAATTTGGGGTCGTTACAAGAAGCCTGAATTTAAAGCAGGAGGGTATTTAAAGTTGCCATCCCCGTCGAAGAGGTGACAGGGAATAGGCAGACTATTTAAAAGCGTAAAATCAGTACCGTTCTCGTCCAACGACTCAGGAGTAGGCTCTGAGGCCTTCTTCTTGCCCTTCCCTGGAGGGGCCGGTGCAGCAACAGGTCGTGGGGCGCCAGTTGGTTCGTTTATGGTTACCCTAATTACCCTCCTCGAAGGAGGTTGTGACACATCTTGTTGTTGCTCGAGGATTTTAGTGCCGGTGGCACTCCCCGCAGTAGATTCCCTCACATCCTGGTGAGGTGCCAGAAGGCGGACCAGTCTCATATTGGCCTCTATGACCAGCTGTTTGACACTTTTCTCTATGTCGATCATGCTGGCCAGGAGGGCTGATCGGACCTCCATGTCTGGAGTGGGATCTGGTCGCAACCAGGGGCCTGAAATGCACTAAATTTCTAAGAGAAATGCAGGAATAATTAAAGAAGAAAAATATACGACCAGGGGTGCAAAGACTTTACCTCCTTGTGTGAAGGCCAAGTTGTTCGCGACCATATCAACAGTCAGAAAGTACTCCAGATGGTACTTCCCCACGTTCAAAATAAAAGTGGTGTCAGTCAGGAAAGTGCGAGCCGTTTCCTGGTGGCAGAAATGGAAGAACCGTGTGTTTTCTTGGTTGGGGTTAGATTTTAGGTCGAACAAGTAATTGACCTCGTGTGGCGTGGGGACCAGACACTTCTTATGAATGTAAAGGATATAGAGCGCATATAGCATTCTATATCCATTTTGGGGTGATTTGAAAAGGAGCGACCCCAAAATAATTGGCCACTCCTTGGAAAAAAGGATGGAGAAGCAGAATTGCTCCTGCCTCGATGTGATATCTCGACCAGACGCTATATGCACCTCCCAGCAGATTCGCCCTTTGGTCTCTGGTGGGTTGGACTAGGGTCACCTCAGGAAGTCGGTATTTCTTAATGTAATTGGAAATCATCCAAACCGTTACTCGGCTAGCAGGGGTGACGTACCATTCGACATTTGGTCGAATGGAGTTTCTGAGTTGAGCTTGAGCTTGGATTCCTGGCTCGGGAGTATTCTCGTCTCTACCGCTGGTCGAGGGAACTTCTGCGTGAGGAGCAGACTGGTGTTTAGAAGGTTTTGATGTTTCTTTTTCTGGGCAGTGGATTTTACTCTACCCATGGCTGAAAGGTTCGAATGAGGTATGTTAGGTGGAATTCGAGAAAAAGGGATGTCTGGAATAAGTAACGACGGCTGTTCTACGTCCATGAGTAGTTGAGCGAGCAGGTTGTCGTCAATTGGTCTCTCACCTCCCCGCGGATCTTGCATCAAAATCTGCGAACAGAAAAGGGGAGATGAGAACTTGGAGTCTAAAGACTTGTGTTGAAAGTGAGAATAACGTTGCTTGCGTATAAAAGTTAAGCTTTTATACAACCAGCAGCATTCTAGCAAAAACACTAAGTTTTCTAAGAGCAGTTTGAGAAACGGATTAAAAAGCGGAAGTAAAAAGTTTTTTAGAGAAAACTTTTTCTACTCCTAAGGGGCGGGAAAAACCCAGTTTTTCAACTAGCTTAAAAATCAAATTTTTACTTCGATTTTACGCCCTAAATCTACAATCTTGACTACCAAACTGACTTCTAACTCCTATGAAGTGTTATTTCACTACCTTATCAAGCATCAATCAACATACCCATTTACCCCAAGACAGTTTCGGTCAAGAACTTAGATACGAAACAAATAAAAAAAATGATTTTGCATGGCAACTCAAACGACTGAAAGATTCGTAAAATTTACTTGGATGAAAGGTGGTGTAACACCCCACGTCACTATGGCTTCTTCCTGGAATGACGACTGGCCCTACAAACAAACACGAGTCTTTCCAGCGTGCTTTGTCCTCACTTGCACGCTTCCTAGGAAAACTTCCCAGGAGATCACCCATCATTAGATTACTCCAGGTCAAGCACGCTTAACTTTGGAGTTCTCAAGTGATGGGTTACCAAAAAGAAGATGCATCTTGTTGGCATAGGTAGTACCCATCAATCCATTTAAGCCCTCTTCAACTATGTAGTCCTATACCTACACAAGCTTAGAATCATCACACTTGACCTTTCCTAGGCGATGTGGGATTGCACAGCTTTTTGCCCGATCTTTCCCCTTACGGATCACGGGATTTTGACTGTCACAATCACCCACCCTTAGGGGTCCGACGCCCCGTCGGCCACACTTCCGGCTAGGTCAAGGCTCTGATACCATTTGTAACGCCCCACATCACTATGGCTGCTTCCTGGAATGACGATTGGCCCTACAAACAAACACGAGTCTTTCCAGCTTTCACTTTTGCTTACTCCAATAAGTGGAGGTACCACTATCCAAGCTTCGTGCTTAAGCCCGTTATGACCAGACCGAACACTTGCATTTCATGATCGTTTCATGCCGAAAGGCTCAAACAAATCCACATATAATGTGGTACCATTCATAACTCACCCACATGCACGAAAATACACAATCACGCCCTCAACGGGCCAAATTACCAAAATGCCCTTATAGTTAAAATAAACCCATATGCATGCATTTATCATCATATAATAATATAATTCACATAACACACGCATATAACCATTTAATATCGTAATAAATCAATTATGGCCTTATCGGCCTCCTAATCAAGGTCCTCAACCTTATTAGAAAATTTGGGGCATTACAACTAACCCCTCCTTACAGAAATTTCGTCCTCGAAATTTACCTAAGCAGCCCGGAATAAGAATTCCGCACAACTGATTCCAGTTTTCCCAGGTCATTCTCTTGACCACACTATTTCTGCAACATACCTTAACTCAAGATACACTTTGTTCCTCAAAACCTTATTACTTTTGTTACAATCTGAACTGACTATTCCTTACCGGAATACTTAAACTTAACCTTATTTTTGTAACGCCCCACGTCACTATGGCTGCTTCCTAGAATGACGACTGGCCCTACAAACAAACACGAGTCTTTCCAGCGTGCTTTGTCCTTACTCGCACGCTTCCTGGGAAAACTTCCCAGTAGGTCACCCATCATTAGATTACTCATGGTCAAGCACACTTAACTTTGGAGTTCTCAAGTGATGGGTTACCAAAAAGAAGATGCATCTTGTTGGCATAGGTAGTACCCATCAATCCATTTAAGCCCTCTTTAACTATGTAGTCCCATACCTACACAGGCTTAGAATCATCACACTTGACCTTTCCCATGCGATGTGGGATTGCATAGCTTTTTACCTGATCTTTCCCCTTACGGATCACGGGATTTTGACTGTCACAATCACCCACCCTTAGGGGTCCGACGCCCCGTCGGCCACACTTCCGGCTGGGTCAAGGCTCTGATACCATTTGTAATGCCCCACGTCACTATGGCTGCGTCCTGGAATGACGACTGGCCCTACAAACAAACACGAGTCTTTCCAGCTTTCACTTTTGCTTACTCCAATAAGTGGAGGTACCACTATCTAAGCTCCGTGCTTAAGCCCGTTATGACCAGACCGAACACTTGCATTTCATGATCGTCTCATGCTGAAAGGCTCGAACAAATCCACATATAATGTGGTACCATTCACGCCCTCAACAGGCCAAATTACCAAAATGCCCTTATAGTTAAAATAAACTCATATGCATGCATTTATCATCATATAATAATATAATTCACATAAACATGCATATAACCATTTAATATCGTAATAAATCAATTATGGCCCTCCTAATCAAAGTCCTCAACCTTATTAGGAAATTTAGGACATTACAGGTGGAGTATGAAAGCAAAAGCTTTAAGCATCTAAACGAAGGTTCCTTAGATCAGCGATGAAGGCTCCTGGGATTTTTAGGCTCTGAAGGTTAAAGTTCTTTGGAGTTCTTGAGATGAAGATGACGAGTGAAAAGTAAAAAGTTAAAATGTGAATCTGGGGTATTATTTATAGTGATTGCGACACCATAAAAGAGGTAATCATGAATTACTGTTTTCAAAGTATGAGGAAGTGTAATAGCCATCAGACAAGTTTTTGGGAAACCGAAAAGACTTGATTAGACATGATTGGTTACTTTTTCGAGAAGGCATGGGCGGCTTTGACAGATTTGGTGGGGTAAGTGAAGGGTCAGTTTCCCTAAGTTTACTTTATGCTGGTCGCAGTAAAGTAAACTTGGAGGGCAAATGTTTACCCAAAAATGGCTGCTTATGACGTGGCAATGATTTCTCACACGTGGTTGACACGTGGCAGAGTTGAAACGAAAAGGTGCTGTTTGATTATCGACCAACTTCACATTGCTTCGTCAAGCTTAACTATTAGATACGACCAGGCTGGTCGTATGATTTGTTTTATTTCCTTCTAAGATTGTAATCCTATAATAATTACATTGAATATTTCCTCTTTATTACCTTGATACGCGGATATTAAGGATAATTAAGGCCCATTGGCCCATGTAACCCCCCTTGAGCCTATAGATATGCAAGAAATAGCTAAAGGAAGGGACTTTTGATCTTGGAATCCTTTTCCTATATTTTGAGAGAGAGGGCTTAGAGTGCGATTATCCATCGTCTTATTGTAATTCTCCTAAGGTTTGTGAAACTCAAGAACCCTAGTTCTTTGATCACGGCATTGTGACTCAATATTAATAATAGTACTAAGTGGACGTAGGTCATTACCATTCATTGGGGCTGAACCACTATAAATCTTTGGTGTTTTCTTCTTTACCATTAGATTAAACTCTTAATTGTCGTCTCATTTCCTGTCGTATATTTGACTCTGTGTCGTTGGCCAAATCGAGGGTCAACAAACTTTTTTAAAGAAATGATTACTGATTGACAAAAAAATTTAATACATAATCCTCGAGATAGTCTTAATTACACATTTTAAGTCCAAATGACTCGTTTAGCGAGTTAAATACTATTTTAAAACACACAGTGTAACAGTCCTGGATTAGTAGGGCGTTACAAATAACCATCAAGAAACAAACCAATAAAGGCTTCTGGACCAAGTCCTAGCCTCCAGGATCTTGAATTTTACTAAATCGGGTAGTAGAACCATTCCCAAGCCCTTAGGTTTGGGTTCCCATAACCCAAAACCTATTTTATGACTTTTTCCCAATTTGAGTCGCGTCGCCCCCCAATAAAGGCCACGATGCCTGACTAGGTAGAGAACACACGCCCAAATCCCCTGCACTTGCACCACGGTAATAAGGCAGTTCGAGGCACCCCTACCTCGACTGAGTTCATGCGGGCAACGACGCCCAAGAACAGTGTTGCGACGCGACCCTGTGAACCCAGAATTCCAGCAATTTCATAAATGCATTGCCACTTGTCACTTTCATTGCCACGTCATTGAACGAAATTTTGGGGATAACAATATATAATCTCTATTATATTCAACACATTTACTAAGATGTTTATCCACATCAGTAATCTGAATCTAGATTACTTGCATCCCGTATGCTTAGTAAACCGTACTAATAACCATTCATTAAAGATTTCTTACTTTAATATGTTACTGGCTATTTTATTCATTATATATGATCTTAATTCTCTCGTACTAATACAATATCATATTCTCGTGAATGAATAGAGAATTTTCTTGATATTATTATATAATTAATTCAAACAATAATTATAACATTCAAATATAATAAAATTGTACTTTTATTTAAAACCAATATAATATCTTTACATGCTTTTAGGGCATTAATCCTAACATTTTTTTGTTGTTAATTTGCATCTTGTGCATTGGGGCACAATTGTAAATATTGAGCCAAATATAGTATTGACTCTTTTTTTGTGCCAAATTTGGCACAAAATTTACATCTTGCATTGAAGATGGTCTTACATTGCAAAAAGTTTAAAATCACATAGTATTGTTGTATTGAGGTGAGACAAAGCCAAAACATTTGCTACGAAATATCCTCGAGTAGAAATTTATTCTAAAGATGAATAGAGTAAAAATGAAGAGAAAGTGAGAAATTATCAAGCATAAGCTTGGAAATAAAATAGTTGAAAGGCATCAGTTTTATAGGAAAAAAGAGTTAGCTTCCAACTGTTGAATTATGAAATGCTTCAAAAGGAAGCATGAGCCATTGATTAGGCTATAAAGTGGAGTTTATTCATAGATTTACGAGAGAGGTCAATCTTAGGAGGGAAAACATGTTTTGTTGACCCCTGCTAATGTAAAATGGAGAGGTCACTATACTTGGCTTAGAAATTAAAATACATATTGTTATTTTTTAGAAAAATCATTTTGCTCGAATAATAAGCTCGGGAAACATCACCATAAGCTCAAGTTCAATTATTATCATTAGTAACGATATCGCCATTATACAACATTAGATCACCTCGACTTGGAAAGCAGAAGATAGGCTTTGTAACACCCCAAGTTGCTAATAAGGTTTAGGACCTTGATTAGCGTGCCTGGAGGGAAATAAGTGAATTAATATGATAATCTATGAATTTAAATGAATATATGATTAGAATGCATGCTTAGGTGGTATAAATATGCATGAGGACCCCGTTTGTATGCTAGGGGTAAATTGGTAATTTTAGCCCGCTGAGGGCATAAATGTGATGAATGTGTTATGTGATTTGTACCACGTGAGTGTGGTGATAACAGTGTGATGCACGTGCCGAGACGGTCCTAGGGAGCTAATTAGTTTAAAAGTCACAACGGGATTAAATACCCGGCTCGGGAGGAGCCTAGGGGGTATTTTGGGGATTTTGTAAATTGAGTTCTTGTGAGTTAAGGGTAGCTAGTAATTTAGTAACTTGTGTAACCGTTAGTAACCGCTGAGAGTAACAGGTTCAGGAGGAAAAATGGTAGAATTGTAATATAGATATGAAATGACAAAAGAGCCCTTGAGGTTTAGTTAGGAAGGGATATTTGAGGAAGGGTGGAATAGTCATTTGACAAGATAGATAACCTTCAGCAGAAGGAAAAAGGAATTTACGTATTATATTTGGTGATAGTTAGTTCATGCTAAAATTTGAGACCTAGAGATAGAGCAAAAGAGGAGCTGAAGAAGGAAGTTGAATTTGAGTCTTAGGAGGAGAATCAAGAGGTTTGAAGTAACCAAGATCAAGCTTAGGCCAAAATTGTTCAGAGGTAAGAGTTTGTGCTCTGCTTTTGTTGAATTTAAGTCTAAATTTTCAGAGATTGAGTGTGGGAATCTAAAGGGGGAATGGCTGGTTTTACTTGGAAATTCAACTAGGATAATCAAGAGGAAAGAGGTTGGAGGCTGGAATTGAGAAGGGTTCAAGCCAGATTCTTGATTGAGGTAAGAGTTCTAACATGTTTACATTTTGTTTCTGATGTGGTTTAAGATTTTTGTTGCGATAATTTTGCTATGCAAGTGCACACAGTCGCAAACTCGTAATAAAATGGTAAAACCAAGTATCGTCCTCAAGGACTGAGTTATCAATTACCAGTCAATTAATTTCTTGTTCTATTTGATGAATTAAAATTCTTGATTTTTGTAAAATACAACAAAAGAACCAATAAAGTGCAGAAATAATAATCAACAATTAAATAGAACAATAACTAATAATAAGACTTTTAATTTAATCACTGAGAAACAATTAGGATATTCAATCTCATCAACTATCCTTCCTATTATTCCCTAATGCAAAATATGAATTCTTCTTATTTTTTTACCTAATTCAATTAACAAGTTGAAACAGCAGCCTATAATCATACTATGAATTATAAACTCAACCTAGGTGACAATTTCCTATATTTCTATGGTAAATTGAACCACAAAGGTAGCATTAAATTCCACAACTTAATAACAGTTACACAATTAATTCAGATACTTTCGTTCTAAATTAGAATTATGTTCAATATAACCAAAGCATAATTAAATCTCACTTCTCAGATTTTGACTTAAAAAACATATGAATGTGACTAAAGATGGCCAATCAATAATCACTCTATAAGAACAGATAATATGGAATTGAAGAAGATTGAAGAAGAGGAAATTAAAATTGCATTAGGTCATAACAGAAATTCAAGAGATTCAATTGAACATCCTAAACAGAAAATTAGTTCATAGTAATAGTGCTAATCACAACAGAAATTAAAGATAACATCAGGAAGAAAAACATGTAAAAATACTCTAAGCTTGAGCCTTCAAAACCAGAACTCCTCCCTTCGTCCGTACGTCCCTATTTCTCTCCTTTTCGCAATCTTAAAACCTAGGATTTCAAAAATTAAAGAAGCGGGCCGCGACTCTACATGCACTATGCCGCGGCCCGTATAAAAATTTCTGGGCAGGAGGTCCTTTTCATGCCGCGGCTCTCTGAATCCATGCCGCGGCCCGCATCGACGAATTCTGGGCAGGAGGTCCCATCTATGCCGCGGCTCTATCTAGCCATGCCGCAGCCCGAAGACTTCCTGAAAAACAATGCTTCTGTTTCCCACCTAGCCGCGGCTCCCTTTTGCTCATGCCGTGGCTCTTAAGGGAAATCTCATTTCTTCAAGTTTTCATCCCAAAATTTCACCAACACTTTCAAATTGTGTTGAGAACCATTCTTGATCAAAATATGATGGAAAACTCGGTTATTTCTTCCCTTTCTTTGGCATTTTCTTCCACATGCTCAATTCTTCCTGATATTCATAAAAACAACCAAACAAAGCATAAACCCGCGCTAAAACAAGGAAAAACAAAATAAAAGACCACTAAAAACATCACCAAAACATAATAAAAACTAGACTCAACAAACTCCCCCAAACTTAACCTTTACTTGCCCTCGAGTAAAGACCAAATTAAACTAATCAAAAAGAAACAAACACAAACGAACAAGCTAAACCATCATTACCATCTACACTGCTTTGTCAAAACTCATGAAATCTCAATTGCAATATTTATAACCAGAATTTCAGCTCAATTGCCTTAAAGTCCAACTTATACAGTTCAATTAGGGAAATCAATAATATATCATGAAAATGACTACAACATTTGGATTCTATCATATATGCTCAACTCATTCCAGACATTTCCACAAACCAACATCTGCAATATGCTTGCATTACTTGACCTTCTCCACTAATGTCAACAATACATGTTTTGAAATCAAAAGGACTTTCACAGGTTATAGTGTTAGGCTTAGGTAAAGGTAGATGAAATTCTCATTTAGGCTCAGTCGTTACCATAAGCATAAAGAAAAAACCTTGAAACCCACCAAATTTCTCTTTACTACACCAAAAATCACCCTTTTATACAATTAGAGAGAGAGAGATGACAACACTTTTCATTATTTTCTTCTTTTCTTTTTCTAGACTTATCACTTTTTTTTTTTCAAATCACACTCCCCCAAACTTATTATTTTCTATATATATATATGATCAAGGAGTGTGACAAAGTGATATTATATATATATATATTTTTTTTCAAAGACTTCTCTCTCTCTTTTCTTTTTGTACAATCATACTATAATCCAATCATACCAATTCCTTACTATTTTTCTTTTTTTCTTTCCCACAAATTATATGCTTATGATAACAAAAGGAAAGGAAAACACAAATAAAGAAGTTCAGAAATTTATGCACAAGTAGTATGATCAAGAACAAAAACCAAGTTTAAGGCTCAAAAAGGGTAACTAAGGATAATTAACTCAAGGTCGGCTTGAAAGGCACAATCGATCCAAAAAAATTGCCTAAATCACTTTTCTAAACACATGTCATCAAGAATTTCGCCTCAAAAGCCAAATAATGCAAGTTCTATTAGATTCAAATTGTCATTCCACCAACCCTAGTCAAACACATATAATACAATCCAAAATGTTGTCTTTTCAAAACATATTAAAAATTTCCCACAAAACTTTTTAAATTCAACTCTAAAACAATTGAACCAAGCACACAGTTGAATTCAATTTCCTTTTCACGAGCAAAGACAAAGCAAGTACAGACAAGAATGATGGTTTAACCTTTACACTACAGAAAACTAAACTAAACAACGCAGAAAACAAAAAAACAAAAAAAACAAAATAAGCTCCCCCCCAAACTTAAGATGCACATTGTCCCCAATGTGCTAAAGAAAAAAAAACAAGGGAAGAGAACTTACCTGACGCCACATCAGTATGGCGGAGGAGGTGGTGGAGGTGGCCACTGATATGGAGTGTACTGTGGCGGTGGAGTGAAATAATTCTCATCAGCTGAACTCATAGTCCACCTCGTGACCAAAGTATTCAACTCCTCAATGTGAGCCCGCCCATATTCATTTTGTTGCACCATAAAGTCATTATAGTGCTGATATTGCGCCTGCTGCGATTGGATTAAATACTGATTTTGTTGAATAATGTAATCCAATCGAGCATGCGTACGTTGCGTGTGCTCGTCAAGCGGTCCTCCAATTGCCAAATTTTCAGGTGGGTTGCTGGGACCCGCTTCTTCTACTTCCTCCTCCTCAGCTTGATCAGGGTCCCCTGTTTCATCAGCCCGGCTGCGCTTATTTGGCTGAGTAAAGGCAGGCTGCGTAAGCGAAGCTGGAGGGAAGGCCGTAAACAAGGTCTGATTGATGGCCCCCATTGGCCTCTGGACTAGATCGCTGGAAAAGGTTGGTACCTCATAAGTGCTGCATAAAGTCGAAAGGAAGGTACCATGGGCGACACCAGCGGTAGTGTTGAATCTACTGATGTTGCGTATGCTATATCGAATAACGCGGCCCACATCGACCTTCTTTTGGGTCATGATAGCATACACCAACAAACAACGCTCTCGATCAACAGAAGACAGGTGAGACGTCGGCAGTAAACGTGCACTCACAAAATAAAACCACGCCTTCGCAACTGGGTTTAGCTGCCACTTGAACAACTCTTTGGGCCTCCCATTATGATAACTGAAACGCGCCCCTTCCATACTCAAGACCGCAGCCACCGCATCATAGTCTGGCTCCTCAAAATGGGCCAACTGCCAGTATTCATCCTCTTGTGCAGAAAAAGAGGGAAGACCCAGTAATTGGTTGAATGCATAGGCTGTTGTAGGCACCAATTTGCCCCTGACAAAATTATTCTCCTCTGCATCTTGATATGAGAAGTTGCGAAAAATTCATATATAATAGAGCAGTTGGCTGAATCCACATGGGTCGAGTCACAAAACAAATTCCATCTACGTCGCACTATTTCAGCTTTGATAAGTTCATAACCAGGGTGTTGTACAACAGGGACCTCATTAAAGTCAAACCCCCTTTCCCTTACCACCGATTTCCCTTACCACCGATCTTTTATAAATCTTTTTAAACAACTCGGCAGCGTCCTTACTAACAAATATATTAGTGTCATACTCAACTGGGGCAAGTGGTGTTGGTGGTGGTTGAGTGCGTGATGAGGATGCTTTCTTGGAGGAGGTGCCTCTAAGGGGATTTCGCTTAGGACCCATAATATCTTTAAAAAAGAACCAACTAAACCCCCAAGTATGCTCTCAAGAACTTGAGTATAATTTCCTTTTTGGTGTCACTCCCCCCAAACTTACTAATTACCACAATCAACAACCCCAAACACTAATTCCCACAATCAATAGCCTCAAACAATAATTCCCACAATCAATAGTTGGCAAAACCCTTAATCTTCTCACAAGAACAACAAAGAACAATCCACAACACCACAATGCAATCTAATCTCCAATCAAAAGCATTAGACTAGAGAAGATACACTTACTTGAATGGCACAAAAATCCTTCTTGTGGTCTCCTTGACTGATGGAAGTCTCAAAAAAAATTAGAGAGGAAGATGTTTGGAGTGTGATGTATATTGTGAGAGTGAATGAATGAGACAATGGCTGATTTAGGGCTTTTTATCCCAATTTTCGGACTAGGGCCGCGGCATTACCTTGACTATGCCGCGGCCCGCATAGAATCGCCAGGATGTAATGCCGCAGCTCTCTCATCCATATGCTGCGACCTGCCTCATTATTCTGGGAAATCTTGGGTTTAATGCCGCGGCCCTCCTCATCTATGCCGCGGCCCGCCCCTTTACTGCCAAATTCGCAAGCCTCTGGAACCCCCAATGCCGCGGCATCATATGGCTATGCCGCGGCCCTTAAGGAATTTTTATTTTTTTGATTTTTTTGATTTTTTTTAAAGTTTTTTTTCATTTTTCACGATTCTAAAAGTCCAAAAATAAACCAAATATCCATTGTTTACAAATATAAAAGTAAAATAAATAACAAGTAAAATATAGGGTGCCTCCTACAAGCGCTGTCGTTAACGTCATTTAGCCGGACGCTGAACCCCTCTTCAGAGAGGCTTCAGAAGGAGGATAGACGTCGCTTGATCAAAACTACCACCCAAGTAGGGCTTCAATCTCTGACCATTGACTTTAAAGGAATCACCTGAGTTGCCCCGAACTTCTACAGAACCATAAGGAAAAACTTGAACTACAGTGAATGGCCCTGACCATCTTGACTTCAATTTGCCAGGAAACAGTCGAAGTCTTGAATTGAACAGAAGTACCTGCTGCCCTGGTTAGAACTCCCTTCTGATTAAGTTATTGTCATGCCAAGCCTTTGTTCTTTCTTTATAAATCTTGGCATTCTCATAAGCCTCATTTCTGAACTCGTCAAGTTCATTCAGTTGCAACAGTCTTCTTTCACTGAGCGGCACTCCAATCATAATTTAACTTTTTCATAGCCCAAAATGCCCTATGCTCCAATTCGACTGGTAGATGACACGCTTTACCAAACACCAACCTATAAGGAGACATGCCTATTGGTGTTTTATATGCAGTTATGTATGCCCAAATCGCATCATCTAACTTTTTCGACCAATTTTTCCTCGAACTGTCAACGGTCTTCTCAAGGATGCTCTTGATTTCTCTGTTCGAAACTTCAGCTTGCCCATTTGATTGAGGATGATAAGGCAAAGCTTTTCGGTGATAAACTCCATAACGAGCCAGCAGTGCATCCAATTGCTTATTCACAAAGTGTTTCCCTTCATCGCTAATCAGAGCTCGGGGAGTGCCAAATCTAGTAAAAATATGAATATGCAGAAAATTAAGCACAGTTTTACCATCATTGGCTCTAGTTGCTGCAGCCTCCACCCATTTGGATACATAATCCACTGCCAATAGAATGTATTCATTGTTGTAAGATGGTGGAAAAGGCCCCATGAAATCGATGCCCCATACGTCAAACAGTTCCACCTCAAGAATCCCTTGTAAAGGCATTTCGTTTCTCCTCGAGATATTGCCAGTTCTCTGACATCTATCACAAGCCTTGACAAATTCATTGGCATCCTTGAATAATGAAGGCCAATAGAAACCGCTTTGTAATACCTTAGCCACCGTTCTTGATGCTCCAAAATGCCCTCCGCATTGTTGAGTATGACAGTGATTAAGAATGGACTGCATCTCTTCTTCAGGAACGCACCTTCTGATAATCTGATCAACACAGTGCCTATAGAGAATAGTTTCCTCCCAATAGTAGTGTTTCACCTCAGAAAAGAATTTCTTTAATTGCTGCTTTGACATTTCAGAAGGCACAATTTTTGCAACCAAAAAGTTCACTATGTCTGCAAACCACGGGACAGCTAAAGTCTCACTTACCCCAAACAACTGCTCATCAGGAAAATGATCATTGATTTGCACTGCTTTCTTATTTTCAGTCTCTTCCACCTCAAGTCTAGAGAGATGATCAGCTACCACATTCTCGCTGCCCTTCTTGTCACGAATCTCCATGTCAAATTCTTGAAGCAACATAATCCATCTAATCAGGCGGGGCTTGGCATTTTTCTTTGACATCAAGTATTTAATGGCAGAGTGATCAGTGTAGACAATCACCTTGTTACCAATCAGATATGGTCTGAATTTATTGCAAGCAAACACAATAGCTAGCAACTCTTTTTCTGTAGTGGCATAATTCAGCTGAGCATCATTTAGAGTCTGACTAGCATAGTAAATAGACCTGAATACCTTGTCAATCCGCTGTCCCAGAACTGCCCCCACTGCGTAATCACTGGCATCACACATCAACTCAAAAGGCAATTCCCATCTCGGAGCTATCACAATTGGAGCAGAAATAAGCTTTTCTTTCAAGAAATTGAACGCCCTCAAACATTCGTCATTAAACTCAAAGACAACTTCATTCACAAGCAGATTCGAGAGAGGCTTAGACACCTTTGAGAAATCTTTGATGAATCTTCGATAGAACCCAGCGTGACCAAGAAAACTTCTAACTCCTTTGACTGAAACTGGTGGAGGCAGCCTTTCAATGGTAGAAATTTTCGCTCTATCGACCTCAATTCCCTCACTTGATATTTTATGGCCAAGAACAATCCCCTCTTTCACCATAAAATGGCATTTCTCCCAATTCAACACCAGATTAGCCATCTCACAACGACGCAGCACGTTCTTCAAATTACCCAAACAGAGGTCGAATGATGAGCCAAAAACAGAGAAATCATCCATGAAAATCTCAATACACCGGTCTACCATGTCTGAAAATATGGCCATCATGCACCGTTGAAATGTTGCAGGGGCATTGCATAGTCCAAATGGCATTCTCCTGAAAGCAAATGTACCATAAGGACATGTGAAGGTTGTTTTCTCTTGATCCTCTGGTGCAATAGCGATCTGATGATACCCAGAATACCCATCTAAGAAACAGTAGTAGCTATGGCCTGCCAATCTGTCAAGCATCTGATCAAGAAAAGGCAAAGGAAAATGATCCTTCCTTGTTGCCTTATTGAGCTTGCGGTAGTCTATACAAATCCGCCACCCCGTTACAGTTCTTGTTGGAATGAGTTCATTGTTCTCATTTTTCACTACAGTCATTCCACCCTTCTTAGGTACCACTTGCACAGGGCTCACCCATGCACTATCAGATATTGGGTAGATCACCCCAACATCCAACCATTTAAGAATTTGCTCAAGTACTACATCCTTCATGGCTGGATTGAGTCTTCTCTGGGCCTCTATGGATGGCTTGCTATTCTCCTCCAATAAGATTTTATGCATCACTGTCTCTGGGCTTATTCCTCTAATATCTGCCAAGGTCCACCCAATGGCCAATTTATGCTCCCTTAGAACCCTCAACAGTTTCTCCAATTCTACCTTTGACAGGTCAGCTGACACAATGACCGGTAAAGTTTCATTCTCTCCCAAATAAGCATATTGCAAATGATCTGGGAGAACCTTTAATTCCAACGGTGGTGGCTGCTGAATGGAGGTTAGCGATTTTTCAGTCGCATCCGCTAATTCTTGGAACTTTTTCCAATATGGTAAGAAAGAATTGATCCAGTTGACACATTCTCTGATCTCAGCGTCCTCATCATCATCGCCCTCATCACCCAATAATACTGCCTCTAAGGCATCACTGCTCATCCTTCTCTTGGAGATTGCCTTTTCTATCACATCCACACTAAAGCAACTGTCACTAGCCACCGGATACTTCATAGACTTGAAGACATTAAAGACCACCTCATCTCCTTGAACTCTAAGCTTAAGCTCTCCTTTTTGAACATCAATAAGAGCTTGGCCTGTGGCTAGAAATGGCCTCCCAAGAATAATGGGGACATCTGTGTCCTCCTCCATGTCCAGAACAATAAAGTCAGCGGGAAATATGAACTTATCCACCTTCACAAGAACATCCTCAATAATACCTCGTGGATGTGTTAACGATCGATCTGCGAGCTGTAAAGTGACAGTTGTTGGTTTTGCCTCCCCCAAACCAAGTCTTTTAAACACAGATAAGGGCATCAGATTGATACTTGCCCCCAGATCACATAAGGCGTGCTTACATTCAAATTTGCCAATGGTGCAAGGTATGGTGAAACTCCCCGGATCTCTCAGCTTTTGGGGTAACTTCCTTTGTAAAATAGCGCTGCACTTTTCAGTGAGTGCTACAGTCTCATAGTCCTCCATTCTCCTTTTCTTTGATAGAATCTCCTTCATGAACTTAACATAACTGGGCATCTGCTCCAAGGCCTCCGCAAAAGGAATGTTTATGTGCAGCTTTTTAAACACCTCAAGAAACTTAGAAAACTGTTTATCAAGGGTAGTCTTTCTAAGCCTCTGAGGGTATGGAACTCTAACTTGCTGCTCAATGACAACTGGGGGACTCTGTTCTGACTTCTGATGGTCTTCAGTAACCCTTTCTGAATCAGACTGTGCACCCATCTCTTTTTTCTGAACCACTGCCTGTGGAGGTCTAGGCTGCTCTGTTTGCTTCCCACTCCTCAGAGTGATTGCTTGAACTTGCTCCTTGGGGTTGACTTCAGTATTACTTGGCAAGTTTCCCTGGGGTCTGTTATTGAGCATATTGGCCAACTGCCCAACCTGTGTCTCAAGATTTCGAATAGAGGATCTGGTCTCAATCATAAATTGAGTCTGAGTATTAGTAAGAGTCAACAGGGCAGCTTGCAGTTCATTAGGTCTCTCAGGTTGAGGCATTGGTTGTTGAGGCCTAAGCTGTTGTGATGATGAAGCTTGATTCATAGGTGGCTGAGGCATGTTGTTCTGAAATTGGCCCTGAAACTGAGGTTGTTGACCTTGATTATTCTTCCACGAAAAATTGGGATGATTTCGCCACCCAGGATTGTAGTTGTTGGAGAATGGATTATTGAGCGGCCTTTGAAAGTTTCCCACCGCTTGAACTTGAGCATGATCCATTGGGGTGTTATTATTACAGATAGGGCACTGATCGAAAGAATGAGCACCACCACACATTTTACACCTCACTGCCATCTGAACTGCATTAGCAGATAGACTGCTCTGTTGCAACTGCTTGGTCAAAGAAGCTACTTGCGCTGTTAAAGCGGTAATTGCATCCAGCTCATGCACCCCAGCTACCTTTCTGACTCCTGATGATCTTTCCTCAGACCACTGATGGTTTTTTGTAGCCATGTCCTCCAGCAGCTCATAAGCACCAGCTGCGCTCTTGCTCATAAAAGTGCCACCTGCTGCAGCATCTATAATAGTTCTGGTTGTTGGACATAAACCATTGTAGAAATTCTGTACTAGCATCCACTGTTCAATGCCATGATGAGGACATCTTCTCAGGAGTTCCTTAAACCGTTCCCAAGCTTCATACAGTGAATCTCCGTCATTCTGGCAAATGTTATTTATCTCTCCCCGCAATTTAGCAGCTTTGGATGGAGGGAAGAATTTGGACAAAAACTTCTGAGCTAGATCTTGCCAGGTGACAATGGAATTTGGCTGCAGAGAGTTCAGCCAACTTTTAGCTCTGTCCCTTAGAGAAAATGGGAAGAGCCTAAGCTTAATTGCGTCATCACTCACCCCATTATATTTGAAGGTTCCACACAACTCCAGGAAGTTGGACAAATGGGTGTGAGGATCTTCAGAGGGCAACCCATTGAATTGCACAGAGGACTGCACCATTTGTAGAATGGCGGGCTTTATTTCAAAGTTGTTGGCCTCTACAGTTGGTGGGCATATACTATTTTGTACTCCCGTCAGAGTGGGTAGCACATAATCTCGCAGGCTCCTCTCAGCATTGGGTTGAGCTTGAACCCCTCGTACAACTCCAGGAGTTTGAACATTCCTGCCATCCCCTTCATTATGTGCCATCTTTACAGATTTATGGGCCTCTCTCTTCTTCTTTCTGATTTGATTGCAAGACTTCTCAATCTCAAGATTCAGAGGAACAAGTGTGTCCTTTCCTTTTCTGCCACGCATATACCAAAATTCACCTGAGATAGACAAATTAAGCAACTAAACAGATTGGAAACGAGAGAAATTAAAATCAAATTAGAATAAAAATTAATTAGACTGATATTGATAATTTTCAGTCCCCGGCAACGGCGCCAAAAACTTGTTGCGATAATTTTGCTATGCAAGTGCACACAGTCGCAAACTCGTAATAAAATGGTAAAACCAAGTATCGTCCTCAAGGACTGAGTTATCAATTACCAGTCAATTAATTTCTTGTTCTATTTGATGAATTAAAATTCTTGATTTTTGTAAAATACAGCAAAAGAACCAATAAAGTGCAGAAATAATAATCAACAATTAAATAGAATAATAACTAATAATAAGACTTTTAATTTAATCACTGAGAAACAATTAGGATATTCAATCTCATCAACTATCCTTCCTATTATTCCCTAATGCAAAATATGAATTCTTCTTATTTTTTTACCTAATTCAATTAACAAGTTGAAACAGCAGCCTATAATCATACTATGAATTATAAACTCAACCTAGGTGACAATTTCCTATATTTCTATGGTAAATTGAACCACAAAGGTAGCATTAAATTCCACAACTTAATAACAGTTACACAATTAATTCAGATACTTTCGTTCTAAATTAGAATTATGTCCAATATAACCAAAGCATAATTAAATCTCACTTCTCAGATTTTGACTTAAAAAACATATGAATGTGACTAAAGATGGCCAATCAATAATCACTCTATAAGAACAGATTATATGGAATTGAAGAAGATTGAAGAAGAGGAAATTAAAATTGCATTAGGTCATAACAGAAATTCAAGAGATTCAATTGAACATCCTAAACAGAAAATTAGTTCATAGTAATAGTGCTAATCACAACAGAAATTAAAGATAACATCAGGAAGAAAAACATGTAAAAATACTCTAAGCTTGAGCCTTCAAAACCAGAACTCCTCCCTTCGTCCGTACGTCCCTATTTCTCTCCTTTTCGCAATCTTAAAACCTAGGATTTCAAAAATTAAAGAAGCGGGCCGCGGCTCTACATGCACTATGCCGTGGCCCGTATAAAAATTTATGGGCAGGAGGTCCTTTTCATGCCGCGGCTCTCTGAATCCATGCCGTGGCCCGCATCGACGAATTCTGGGCAGGAGGTCCCATCTATGCCGCGGCTCTATCTAGCCATGCCACGGCCCGAAGACTTCTTGAAAAACAATGCTTCTGTTTCCCACCTAGCCGCGGCTCCCTTTTGCTCATGCCGTGGCTCTTAAGGGAAATCTCATTTCTTCAAGTTTTCATCCCAAAATTTCACCAACACTTTCAAATTGTGTTGAGAACCATTCTTGATCAAAATATGATGGAAAACTCGGTTATTTCTTCCCTTTCTTTGGCATTTTCTTCCACATGCTCAATTCTTCCTGATATTCATAAAAATAACCAAACAAAGCATAAACCCGCGCTAAAACAAGGAAAAACAAAATAAAAGACCACTAAAAACATCACCAAAACATAATAAAAACTAGACTCAACAATTTTAGAAGCAAGGTTCATATTTTTCAAGCTATGGTTTAAGTCTTAGAAGCCATGGTTTAGGTTTCTGAAATTTGAAACCCAAGAGTGGATTTTTGGGTGTGATTGTGTGATTGAGTTTGTTTATGATGTTTATAGGTTGTTAAGGGTTTATTTGGGGTTTTGAATTGGTGTTAGGGCTTAGGTACTTGTTTGGGATGATTTGGAGTGTTCTGGCTCGGGGAAAACGCAGAGGAAAAACCTAGATTTCTGGGTTCGCGAAGGAGCGCCGCGGCTCTGCTCTTGGGCGCCGCAGCGCGAGGCTGCTTCAGGACAGGGGATGGTTGTCTGACTTGCTGGGCGCCGCGGCCCTCTAGGGCAGCACTGCGGCGTTAGGCCATTTTCAGAACATGGAATTTTGCAATTTTGAGCTTTTGCTCCGGGGGTTCGGGGGATGTTTCCGATGTATTGTTTTAGGAATTTGGGGATTCCGAGAGTGTGGGATTGGCCCCGGGAAGTGGTTTTGGATTGGTTAGCATTAAAGGGTGTTTTATATGTGTTGTGACTAGGTCTCTGGAGAGGCTCGGGTTAGAGGACCGTGCTCGCGGCCTTGGTGCATCGGAAAGCTCGGGATACGGGTAAGAAAACTGTAGCACCCGTAGAGCAGGGCTTGGACCCATAGTTTTGTTGCAGGGCACGACCCTAGATTGTATTATTGCTAGGATGTAGCATTAAATGAATGATTATATATTTGATTGTTATTTGAGAATGCTAAACGTGGTAATAGCAGGGTGAACGGCAAAGGGGCCTAGAACGACAGTGGGGCCGGGAATACCACTTAGCACATGGAGTGCTCGTGGTTAGGGTGAGACCCCAATGGATACATGGGATATTCTTATGGTGTAGACCGAGATCATAGGCTTTGGTAACGCGTCTGGGACGACAGGGCCGTGTATGTGTTTAAATCTTATGGACTGTCTGATTAAATATGAGTTATCTGCTATAATGATTGTGTGATATGCATATGTTTTGTGCTGTATGAGTTTTCTTGCTGGGCTTCGGCTCACAGGTGCTCTGTGTTGCAGGTAAGGGCAAAGAGAAAATCAACCAGTCATGAGTACGGAGAGAGTGGGAGCGGCGCATACATGTTTGGCCTGTCCGACTGCTTTGGTTTGGGATATTTTTGAGAAATGGCTGTACAAACCCTAGTTTTGATGGTTAATTACTTATAAACTTGTTTTGAGTTGTAAATATTTTATAAACCTCGTTTTGGGATCCCAAATGTTAAACTACTGGAACTTTTAGTGAAATGAAGTACTTTTAAAGATTACAGCCTTGTCTTTTTGTTTAATCATACTTTTGTTCTAAAAACCTCGTTTAGCGAGTTGATTGCACATTTTAAATCCACTTAGTAACGGCTCTAAGGTAGTAGGGCGTTACAGGCTTGAAGACTTAATCGCTACGTTAAGCTCAGACAAAGGGTATCTCAACTCAAAGAATATACAAACCAGCTCGAAAGCATGTTTTAGAATGTCAGAAAACCGTATTCAAATGAGCGATTCTTATTTTTTAGAAATTGGTTTAGATATTTATTAGTTAACTGACTTATTTATATTTTAAATTCAAATGATAATATTTGAATAACTTCCCCTAAAATCATGGGGAGAAGTATCTGAACTTAAATTATCTTTTGGCTTTAATTAATAAAAGTGACACGTGGCTAGGTAGATTTAACTATTGAACTACATAAAAAATAATGTTCATCTTTATTTTTCTTGAACAATCTTTCTTACTTAATTGTTCATCTTATTTTAGTTGACGAAAAACTGCGTCAACACATATATTAATATGTATATAAAAAAATTGTATTTTATAATGTTATTTTTAGTAACATAATTAATATATTTTTAAAAAAAATCATTAAAAAAGTAATTAAAATATTTTTGAGTGGGGATGGAGCCCCTAATGGACTCCATGGGAGTCTGTCACTAGAGTGACAATATTGGGGAATGACACTTGGTTCCCAAGGTTGAGGAATTGCCTTAAATCCTTGAATTATATGTTGTCCTATGGTTGAGGAATTGTCTTAAGTCCTTGAATTATATGAAGTTTTAAAAATAAAAAATAATTTAAAATTCCTAACATAAAAAAAATTATTTAGTTTTACTTAAACTAAGTTTTAGAAAATTATACACCTTAAATTGAATTAAAACTTAGTTTACATAACTTAAACTGAATTAAAACTTAGTTTAAGTAAAACTAAATAACTTTTTCATGTTAGAAATTTTTAATTTTTGTTATTTTTAAAATAGGTTTATAATAATTTTTCAAAGTTGGAAATGTATTTTTTAGATTTTTATTAATTAATTAAGATTTAAACAAAATTAGTGTAAAATATGACTTTTGCAATAAAAAAATTACTTAGTCACTTAAGTTCAACATTTCAAACTACTTAAAAGACTTTTGCCACAAAAAAAAAAAAATAGTTGGTGACTTAAGTGCAATATTTTAAACTACTTACTGATTTTTGCTGTAAAAAAAATTACTTAATGATTTATGTGCAACTTTTTAGATTACTTACTGAATTTTATGGCTAATTTCCTTAATAAAATATTAAATATTTTTAAAGAGTTTTAATCACATTTTTTTAAAGTCAATTAATGCTATGTTTGTCTAATTATTAAATAGTAATAAGAAATTATGTCATCATTAACTCTCGATGACACTTATAACCTCCAATAAATTTTAGATATTATTTAACCTTCTTTTCCAAACCAAGACAATGGTTGTTGAAACTAATATGTGTTTTTGACCAAGTGAGATTGCTTAGTGAAATTCAAAGTGAATTAAGATTAAAGAGGGTAAAGAACACTGTAATTGAATTAATAAGGTTATGAATTCTAGTGAAAGAAAACTCAATTGTACCGTTATAGCGGTAGCGGCAGTGAATAAAGGCAATGGCCTCTCCCATGAACATGCTTCCATATATAGCAAAGTAAAGCAAAGTAATAATACTCTTATATAATAAATTCTACCATTGTAATTGAATTAATAAAAATTATCATTAATAGAAAAAATTAATTATCAACTGTTAACATAATTGATTGTAGGTACAATAAATTTTAGATATTATCTAACCTTCTTTTCCAAACTAAGACAATGGTTGTGGAAATTAATTATGTATTTTTTATAATATAATATATAGATATTGATTTTTATAATGAGATATTTTAGATATTTTTTTCTTTTAGTCAATAAAATTTGTCATAGTTTTTTAAATTAAATATAATTAGATATTTTAGATTTTTTTCTTTTAATTATTAACTAATAATCATAAATTTGAAAAAGAAGAATTAAAAAATGTGAAAAAAGATAAAATAAAAATATTATTTTTGAGCAATTTTAGAGTATCACATCAACTATTCGAGACTCTTTTATATAGATTTTTATAATATAATATATAGATATAGATTTTTATAATTAGATATTTTAATTTTTTGTACTTTAATTATTAACTAATAATCATAAATTTAAAAAAGAAGAATTAAAAAATATGAAAAAAATAAAAAAAATATTTTAAAGTATTTTAGAGTAACTTTAAAGTGCCACATTAATTTTTTAGAATTCTACTTTATATAAATATTTAGACTTTATATAAATATGATCCCGAACGTCGTATGTCATCTTTAAAAAAGAATTATGCCTTACTTAGAGGAGATTGGCTTAGGTCCGGCCTAATATCTCAAACTTAGTTATTGAGCTTGGGAAAATACTCCCAACAATTAATATATGGAAATTTTCATTTTTAATACAAGATGATATTTTATTATATACATATCATTATATTTATAATTAATAATATATTTAAAACACTTTTTAAAAAAAATAATACTTATAACTTATTATTTTTGAATTCAAATCAATATCTACACATTTAAGTAGTCATGTACAATCCCATTAATTTAGTTCTAGTTTTTCTTTTTTAATTTGAAATTCAAATGCCATTAATTTAGTGATGATATATAGAAGCTACCTCATTTGAAACTTCTCATTTATTCCTTAAATTTCTCATGTAATGATAAGTAATAAACATAAAACACCTTTTCACATAGATTCATTCCACCTATTCTATTCTTTCTCCATCACTCGTGGCAGCTTCAATGCATAAAATAGGTATTTCGTAACAAGTATATAAAACCCATACGAGTATATAAACCTATTAGAATAATGTATAATAATAACACATCGATTAGATCAATAATAAACTAACAATTTATACACTAAAGAAGTAACTTCCCAATATATATTAAAGTTGATTGAATGCACATAAAGGTTAAAAATTATTAATTAAAAATATAAAAGGTGTCACTAAACAACCTATATTAACAATTTACTACAATCGAATGATCAAGACAACCCACCCAACTATAAACACATATATTTCGTTTTTTAGCTATCGGGAAAGAAAAGAGGTGGAAGAATGTGAAATTAGGTTTTAAGAGTTTATTATCATCACATGAGAGATTTAAGGAATAAATGAGATAAGTGTCATATACTCACTAAATTAATGAGATTGTAAGTAACTAGGTTAAATATATAGATATTGATTTAAATTTAAAAATAGTAAGTTATAAGTATTATCTTTAAAAGTACTATAAAGGGTATTATTCATATTATAGATTATTTATCTTTAAAAGTACTATAAAGTGTATTATTAATATTATACTATAAAGTATTATAGTATATTATTTATATTAAAAAGTGTAAATTAAAAAAAAAATGTTTTGACATTTTTTTTGCTCGTTTAAAAATTAATTATTCATCACGATTTTATTGGGATATATTAAACTTTAATTCAATTGATCTCTTAAAAATAATGTCAATTTGGCATTGACAATTTTAAAAGGAATAAAGAATAATATTATGATAATTTAAAATATATATATATATTAGGAAAGAAGAATTTATCACTAAAATTATGCCATTTAAACTCACATATTCTCCATTAATATTTTAAATAGCATGAATATGACTCCTAATTTATTATTCCATTCCGCATAAATTAATTTTAATCATCCGATTAAAAAAAGAATAATTCTCCTCTCCGCATTTACCTTCTTCCCAAGTCAGAGAGGGATATAAAAGCGTTTACTAGATGGAGAGAATAACAGCGTCTAACGGCGCTAGCGTTAAACAAGCGAAAGGAATAAAAAAAAAAATTCAGTTAACGTGATCAGTAATTCTTCAGTGTCATACGGCTTTACAATTTCTCATCATCACGTCTTTCGTTCTCAGTCTTCTTTTTTTTCCCTACAGGTATTTTATTTGGGGAGGGGTTTTGCTTCCTCTCAAAGATTTCTTCTTTCTCTCTCCTTTTCTTTTTTCCAAGAAAATTGATAGCAATTTTCTTATTGATCGAGCTTTTGGTAGGCTCAGTATGGGAGATTATGTCTGCGGTGACGATGATTTTTACTATTACGAATCCGAAGATGATCAAGATGAATCTGTTGAGCTCCAGCGCCTTGAATACGATACTATAATACCAAAACACTCCGTTATTACGGTACGACTAGTTTTGATTCATAGGGTTTCCATTAATCTTTTCTTTTTCTTTCTATTATTCGATCACACATTGAGTTAGGCTCCTTCCTGTGAAACTTTACGGCTGTTATTCGAAAAGTTGTACATTTTTCCGTCACACTAATGTCTAATGTGCTTGCCTAGAGTTTAATGGTGATTAAGATTGTAAAATCTTTTCAAGTGTTAAGAAACATATTCTTGTAAATTAATGTGGATACTTTGCAACTAGTCTTATTTTATAGAAGTTTTACAAAAGAGCATGACAACACTCTACACCTACTCGATTCTGTCTTTGTAATTAAGGAAATTTGTTTTATATTTTGGCTTACGATATTCGTTCTTTTAATTTCTCTTTTGCAGGTAATTACAAAAGAATCTCTATTGGCTGCTCAGGTAATTCGAACACTTTATATATCTTTTTGTTATGTACTTGTTGCGGTGCGCTAGAATTTTGTGATATACTTTGGTATTGAACCGTGTAGAGGGAGGATTTGAGGAATGTGATGGAAGTCCTGTCATTGAAAGAGCACCACGCACGAACCTTACTCATTCACTATCGCTGGGATGTTGACAATCTGCTCACAATTCTTGTGGAGAAAGGGAAAGATGAGTTGTACAGTAAAGCAGGTGTGACCTCAGTGGAGCATGACAACTCTGCCTCATCAAACTTCTTATCAATGGTTAGGTGCATTATTTGCATTGAAGAAGTTCCTGCAGACAAGGTGACAACCATGGACTGTGGACACTATTTTTGCAACAATTGTGAGTACTACTTGATCTGTTTTCTCTCGGCCTATTTATTTTGATTTTTTTTTTAATTTTCTTCACAGACCAAGAACAACCTGCAACTTTAATATTTTTGCATGATTTAATATCCCTTTATTTTTTGGCATCGGAACAACTTTACCAAATAATTATATGCTGAAATTCATGGGGAAAATATCTTCCGCTGTATTTGATAGCATAAGGGGTTGAATGTCTCTGTGTCTATATTGACTTTTATAACTTACTTTCAAGTATGATGAATTTTTTTTACTGGGGGTGGGGGTGATTTGCTCTGCTTAGGTTGGACAGAGTACTTTATTATAAAGATAAATGAGGGACAGAGCAGGCGTATTACATGTATGGAACACCAGTGTGATGCTATTTGTGATGAAGAGAAAGTTAGAACTTTAGTCAATGCAAGAGATTCTAACTTGGCAGAGAAATTTGACCGCTTTCTTCTTGAATCATATATTGAGGACAATAGAAAGGTTAAGTGGTGTCCAAGTGTTCCCCATTGTGGAAATGCCATTCGTATTGAAGATAATGTAATATGTGAGGTTGAATGTGCATGCGGTCTACAATTTTGTTTTAATTGCTTATGTGAAGCACACTCACCTTGTCCGTGTTTCATGTGGGAATTATGGGCTAAGAAGTGCCGGGATGATTCAGAAACAGTTAACTGGATTACAGTTAATACAAAGCACTGCCCAAAATGTCACAAGTTGGTAGAAAAGAATGGAGGATGCAACTTGGTAAGCTGCATTTGTGGACAACCATTTTGGTGAGTATTATCATCTTCATATTTTGTACGCATTCAATCTTCTAATATAGTTACTGGGGAGTTAAAACTGAAAATACATGAGAACCACATACAAATTTTAATATGTTTCAGTGTGTTGCCCTTAAAACAGTATCACATGGAATTGACCTTGATTTGTAGTCTGTATTTGCAGTATTCCTGGACGTGTATAGCCTTTTCCATTTCATATAGTTTTTCCTTTTCCTTTTTTTTTTTTTTTAAATTTCTTTCTCTTTTGCAAGCTTGGTTTGCGCTTTGATGTGAGATGTTTTATTGAACTTTTGTTTAATAAAATACATTATGGAGTTGTTATCAATTATTTATGTTGAAGAATTTGTTCCACAAGGACTTAGTCCTAAATGCACTGTCTTCCCTCCTTTCTTTGTTTTTATGAGAACATAAAACAAGTTATGTTTAACTAACTTGTATTTCTCGTACATCTCTGAGAAATGAACATTAAATCGAATAGCTGAAGCATACATATAAATTTTAATGGATGTCATATGAATATTATTCTCTTATAGCTTGATCAATTTAAATGGGAAGTATCATCTTTATATAAGTCAAGTTTCATGTGGATTTATGGTATAGTGTATTGGTAATTACTTCATTTGTTTTTGGCGCACTCATATAAATGTATTATTATTTATTTACCTGTTTTATGCCTATTTCGCAGTTGGCTTTGTGGTGAAGCAACTGGCAGGTCCCATACGTATACAACTATAGCTGGCCATAGTTGTGGACGATATAAAGAAGAAACTAAAGAGAAAACTGAGCGTGCGAAGAAGGATCTATTTCGTTACATTCACTACCACAATCGTTATAAAGCTCACACAGATTCTTTAGATCTTGAAACTAAGCTACAGATAACCATGCAAGAAAAGATATCAGCTATGGAAGAAAAAGATGCGAAAGAGAGAAATTTTAGTTGGCTAACTAATGGTCTCTCTAGGCTCTCCAGGTCAAGGCAGATTCTTGCCTATTCATACGCGTTTGCGTTTTACATGTTTGGTGAAGAAAGTTTCAACAGTAATCTGTCAGCGAAGGAGAAACTGATAAAGCTAAACTTGTTTGAGGATCAGCAGCAGAAGCTTGAGGAAAATGTTGAAATTCTTTCTTCGTTTCTAGAGGAGCCTTTTGATACCTACTCGGCAGATAAATTTGTGGAAGTGAGAATTAAAATCCTCGATTTTTCGAGAATCGTTGATAATATCTGCAAAAAATTGTAAGTTCACCTTAGATACCTGAAGTGCATCCTTCTCTTTTAGATTTTCTCTTTTTCATTTTGTCTTAACAAGTATGTCTTCTGAACGTAGGTTGACATCGGTTGTTGGGAAAGTTATGCTTATGGATTTTAAACCTTTATTTTAAATAATAAAATAAACTGCTAATGTATAGTGGATACTAAACCCTTTTAATTGCATCATTTGAAATAATTGGATTAATGAACACACATACTCCTCTGATTTAGTTTTTCATTAAATGAATTTATTATAATGTGTGAAAAGATAACAAAAAACAATTGATTTAAGGCTTGAAAAATGTCCCCGACATTATTTTTAAATCATCTTCTGCTGAAGAATGGAGGATGCCTTGTCTAGACCGTATATCCTTTTTCTTTTCATATATGAGTTTATTTTATGTCGACTGTGATTTTAATTACGGCTTATGGTTCTGTAACTTGTATATGTGGATTACTTGTAGGTACGAATGCATTGAAAATGATTTGCTGGGCTCTCTCTTGGAAACTTTTAGTATTGCTCCATACAAGTCAGCAGGCGTGGACAAAGCTTTAGAACTTGTTTGTTAATAAATGATGCCCTCTCATACCAGAAGGGAATCTCACAGAGATGGTATGTGCCCATTCTAATTAGTTTTCTAAGCTTATTATTAGATATATGTGTATATATACTTCATAGTAACTCTTCTTTTTATTTGGAGATAAATAACAGCAACAAATCTCTCAGAAACAATGTAATAATGCTCATCATTTTGGAAGCGCCTTAAAGGAGCCCTTTTTTGGTACACTCTCATCGATTTCAACGTTACCTTTGGAGAGGATTGGCAAGAACTGAGTTCACTCGTAAGTTTAGTTAGTGATTATAACTTCAGGGTGCCTTTGGCATAGTTTAGTTAGTGTCTTCTTAAAGTCGTTAAAGGATCTTAGCTGACCTTGCTTGCACATTTCCAAAAACCGTTCTCTTTGCCTTTTTTTTTTGTCAATCTACTTAGTTTTTACCACTACCGAAGTCCAAATCATATATTACTTTGAACCTTTTTAAGTTGATAAGGAATTACTATGTTAGAAATTGAACAATACATATGATTATCTTTTTCTGATTTAATTTGACAAGCTCCTCTGTCAATATTCCTTCGTGTACGTACGGTATATTTTAAATTTAACTTAAAATAAAATATTTAATATTACTAATGACATGGTTTTTTTGAGAGTGCGATTGGATAAACTTTCAAAAGTGTTCTTGTACATGAAGTTCTTTTTATGGTCTATGTACCACTTTATTTATCTAAGTATATGCATCTATAAAACTTCACCTAAGGACTATTGGACATAGGGAGCTAAAACTTATTTAATTAATGAGAAATATTAAGGGAGAGAATAAGATTGTATAAAAAATTGTGGATGTTTATTTCAAGGGAATTATAATTACACCCATAAATGTATTTTAATAAGTCAATGATTTAAAACATTTTAAATCGTTAGTTCCATTTATAAAATTTTAGGCTAAGTTAGTATATACCATTTTGAATAGAAGTAAAATTCTATTTTTTTTTTCTTCATTTAAATTGAGTTTTTCCAATCTCTAAAAATCTACAACAACACAACAAATAAAAAAAAAAAAAACATTAGAAAAATCATATATTATAATAGTAAGTTTATTATTTATTTTCATAAATTCATATTTGAAACTATAGTAAAATTTTATGTTTTTATATAATTTAGAACAATTCAAAATTTGAATTTAAGTTTTTCTAAATGAGATGGCTAATTTTATTTTATTTTACTTTTGATAAAATTTGAACCTAATATATGAAATATACATTTTTCTTATAATGGAATGAGTGTATTTAGTTTGAGATGTATTTGTATATTTATATGGTGTAAATATAGCTCTCCATACAATGGGGCTGTATGAGGTTTTACCAGAAGCTCGTTGTAGATGGTTCTCAGCAACTCTGACCAGAGCTACCAAACAATGGTATCTCAACTACTGTCCTTTTTCAATCCATTATTGGACCTAATTATCAACAAACTTTAAAAGAGGAATTCTATGCTTCTCGAACTCACCCAAAGGATGGGAGCACCTTGCTAACTAGTAGCAATTATTGGCGGTGTTTGCTGGGATACGACCTGACCCCATTATGTGAAAATCTTCAGTGGAAAAGTTGCAACTCTATGGAAGAATTTTTTCAGACGAGCCAAAGGATTTATGAAGCTTGAAGAGGCTAAGGAGGAATTACAAGCAAGAAAGTCGACCATTTCATCAAGTAATTCAATTACACGCATTAGAGCGGTGCGGTCGAAACAACAAGAGAGAAGATGATCCCCATCACGTGGGACAGAAAACAAGCTAAGCATATGGCTTTGAAAAACCTAGAGTTGAGCCTTGATAAACCACATACACCAACTTGATTGAGTCAGAAAAATAAAACATCTTTGTTGCCATCAAAGGCCAAGCCCCTTATCAATGACCAGACCATCATTAATAATAGTAATTAAAAATATTTTAAATAGAATATATGATAAACTTTGTGCTAAATAAAACATAATTTTTAGAATATATTCATTTTAATATAATTGAAGAAGTTTTTTTTGAAAAAAAATATAAAATTGAAATACAAATTTAGTACTCTATTTGAAATGCTCTAATTGATATAAATGTGTCTTGTTTTTTATTTTATTTTAAATTAAATTGACTAAAATATATATTTGAAATCTTTAAATTCATTTATACAATTTTAGGCTTAATATATATCCCAATTGAATTAAAAAATTACTTTCTTCTTTAAATTTGAGTATTCCTATGTATATATATTCAACAATGGAACAATACAACAATAAAAAAAATTACTAAGAAAAATTATATCATATAAAAATAAGTTAATTGTATTTTCATAAATTTTTATTTAAAATTGTATTAAATTTATATTTTATCATTTTGTCATTTAAAAGAATTTTAATTCTTAATTTCTAATAACTAGTATGTCAAATTTTATTTTTTTATAACAATGGTTGTATAATTTTAGCCCTAATATAGAAAATATATAAGATATATTTATAAAAAAATATATTCATTGAATTAAAAATGTATATATAAATTTATGAGATGTAAATATAATTTAAGTTTTATAAATATTGTGAACCGATGAAATAAGATTTTTTTTAGTTATTGTTTGGATATAAGAAAAATGATATTTGCGGCTAAAGTACTTTAGTTGTGAATTTGTACTAAACTGCCTAAGTTTAATTTTTTGTGTGGCAAAAATACGTAAGTTTAACTTTTACTTGCACCGTTAATACCTACCGTTAACTATGTCGTTAGATGGTAACAACGAGTATTAACGGTGCAAGTAAAAATTTAATTTGTGTACTTTTGCCATAAAAAAATAATTTGGGTACTTAAGTGCAACATTTTGTAGAACTTAAGTATTTTTGCCGCAAATATCTTTAATTTTTTTTTATAGAATTATAAATATTTTTATTAATTAAAAAAAATTATTATTAAACATTTAAGTAGGCAGAACGCATAATCTCATTATGAATTTAAATGATAGTAGAATAATCTCAAACTTAAAGTATGAAGCTTAGGGTTGTGCAAAAGCTTTTGTAAACTGCCCAATCTGACTAAAATGCCAAAAAATTGAAAAAACTGATAAAAAATACAACTCGAATAAATCGACAAAAATTCAAACTACCAAATTATTATATTTGGTAGTTTGAGAATTATACTAACCCGCCTAATATAACTCGAATATCTTGAGTAAACTAATTAAGAGTTTTTTTCTTCATTTATACATACATATATTATATGTAATATTAAAAGGTCTATTCTCATTTGATACTTTATGTTTTATTGAAATACAGACTTGGTACCTTATGTTCTTAATAATGCTGATTAGGTACTTTGTAATTTGAAATTGTACATACTTGGTATGTTAGACTCAAATTTGAACAGTATCAATATAATCAAACTGACGTCAATTATATGTAATTAAGTAATTAAATTTGAATTTAAAATCCATATAATTGAAAATAGTTTAGTCATATTGATAAAATTTTATTAATCAAATTTGGTACGAGAGTAATAAATATGTATTATTTCAAATTATAAGGTACCAGATGACCATTATTGAAAATATAAGATACTAAGTTTGTATTTTAATAAAATACACTCATATGGTACCAAATAAGTATTTACCCCATATAAATAAATAATGTTTTAAAATTTTTATTTAGAATAATATGTCTAAATTTGAAAGTAGTATATTATATTTTTAATTTATTAAATAGCAAACATTTAAAAAAATTTAAGATTGGTTTGAGTCTGTTAATATAACAAATTGTCTTAAAATATTGGACACTTAAACTTTTTTTCTTAATTGTACATCCTAATTTTTACATTGCATTGATTAATATATGTTGGAACCATAACAAACCAACCAATGACCACTCCTGTGAACACCTGTTGTAACGGAGGACACCAAACGACAACGTATTTATGAAAGTGAAGCAAGCAGAAATACAATTGCAAACGACTTGGATTGGATGTCGAAAGACTAAGCTGTAAAATTACGTCGGCATGATTCGATCGCAGTGATTTTAGTTTAATTTTTTAAAATTTCTTTGACCTCGAAAACCCCAACAATTCCCTAGCCTGAATCTTGATTTTCCGTACACAAATCCTTTTCCTGCGTTTGCCAATCGTCTTCGATGTTCAACAACAACAGCATTGCGATCTCTGTCTCCGACGACGAATCAGATGAACTCGGCCGGGCAAGAGCCCGACTCCGTAAGAAGCGCAAGAAACTGGGGCTTCGCAACAATAGCAATGGGCTCTCTCGCTGGCTTATTAGGAAGCTCTTGAAAAACTGGATGTTCCTGATCTTTCTCCCAGCTGCTGGGTTGCTTCTATTTGAGGCCTCGAGTTTTGTGCTTTCACCACACGCTGGTAAATCGCCGAATGGCTCCGGCTCCGAACTCAGTTCGATCAAAAAACCCAGTCAGGAGAAGAAATCGGAGGGGAATTTGAATCGGCTCGATCCCACTACCCGGGTAGTTGGTGGCGTCAGAGAACGTAAGTGGGTTTTTTTAATGAGAATTTATTTTCTTTTGCCATCATATATTTTCTGTATTAGTTTGTTTAAATGATGAGTTAACACGGTATTATGTTATATTGGTTTTGGATAAAGAGAAATCGAAAACAAATTAGTTTTTTTCCCTATATATTTAGAGTTCTTTGTCAATTGTATGAGACCCTAATTTGCGAATTATATAAGGTTGCTTGAAGCTTCTACCTCCCGAAGAACTTGATCATCTAGATATACCTTCGAGCAAAGAGTCTACTAGTCCTGTTAGCGAATTGGTATACATATCGGAGAATGATACACCATTTCTGGGAAGGAACATTGTATTTTCTGGACAGAGTACAAACGCCACAAGGTTCAATTTGTTTACAGGGAATCAAAGTCTAGATCAGAGAGATAATAGTTTCAAGGTTATAAGCTGCGTTGCTCATATACTGACCAGGTTTTGGTTAATTTATGGAAATTAAAGATTAAAAAGGAGTTACAATGTTTGTTGGAAAATTTTCTCTATTCTTTTTTTTTTGTGTGTGTGTTTAAAGCATGCCATTTTCTTTGAACCAGCAGGTTAATGTCACAGCTGCGGTACACTGCGGTTTCTATAGCCAAAATGGTGGGTTTAAGATTTCTAATGAAGATCGAGATTACATGTTAAGTTGTAAAGCTGTTGTGTCTACTTGTGCATTTGGCGGTGGAGATGATCTTTACCAACCCATTGGAATGTCGGAGGCATCAATTAGAAAGGTATCATCTCTTGTGTTTACCATTTGTCAGATATAAGAGAGTAAATTTTTCTTACGCATGTTGAGTATTTAATTACTGCAGGTTTGTTATGTTGCATTTTGGGATGAAATCACTCTAGCCACGCAGGAATCAGCTGGACATAAAGTTGGTGAGGATGGATTTATTGGGAAATGGCGCATTATTGTTGTTAGAAATCTTCCTTTCTCGGATCAAAGGTTAAATGGTAAAATCCCCAAGGTATAAATTTCTAAACCAAAAAAGTAAACAACTAAAATTGTGTTTGAACCTCTTTGATGTTTGGTGTTTACTGCCATCAGATGTTAGGACATCGTCTTTTTCCTCATGCAAAATATTCCATATGGGTGGATTCCAAGTCCCAATTTAGAAGGGATCCTTTGGGAGTTTTGGAAGCCCTTCTTTGGCGTTCAAATTCTGTGCTTGCAATTTCGGAGCACGGAGCTCGCAGCAGTGTATATGATGAAGCAAAGGCTGTTGTCAAGAAAAACAAGGCCAAACCAGATGAAGTAGAGGTGCAATTGACTCAATACCGCAAGGATGGACTCCCAGAGGACAAGAGATTTAAGGGGAAGAAAGGTATGTTTTAATTTTCTTTTCCTTGCTCTGCCAGCACTATTTATATAATTACGAGGATGGTTTTTTGGAGAATGTTAAATTCTTCTGCTTTTCTGTAAATTTGGTCTTTTCTACACCGTGACTTTCATTTTTGTATAGAAATACTTAGTTCCTCCTGTTTTCTCAAAACGTTTTATTTCACTTTTTTTGTTTTAAGAAATAAAGTGAATAATTATGTTCATTTTGTTCACCCAAGATTCATTTTCTGTTCTTACTTCTGATTGATTGTTTTGCCTATGTACCTTTTCAAAATGTTTTTCTCTTGTGAAACGTTACTTATATGCAATGTGTATAATACGAAGGCTTAGCATCCCAACAATATGAACTTCTCAGTGCTGTATAATCATGTTATTGATCTGTGCAGCTCTTTCTGAAGCGTCCGTCATTGTGAGGGAGCATACGCCGATGACCAATCTGTTTATGTGTCTTTGGTTCAATGAGGTGGTGCGTTTCACTTCTCGGGATCAGCTGAGCTTCCCATACGTATTATGGCGGCTAAAAGTGCTTAAGAATATAAATATATTCCCTGTTTGCACACGTAAGGATCTTGTTAATAGCATGGGCCATTTGCGCAAGGCTAAGCCTTTGATTAGTTGAATCTTAGTTTTGCAGTAGTGCTTCAGCTGGTATAAAAACTAAGGTAGAGACATTGAGGGAGTTAGTTATTATTTGTTTTGTTAAATTATTAATTATCATTGGTTTCTTTCATTATGGGAATTGCTCATGGTTGCTTAAGAGAGGGGAGGGGTTCAGATTGACCTTTTGTAAGACACAAAAGAATTTCCTACAGTTAACATGGCCTCTTAGCAAAAAAAAAAAAAGAAAAGAAGGTTGTAAATGACTGTTGGAATTAAACGACTAAAAATACAATGTCACATGCAATAAGATAAAAATATTGCATTGGGACATCAAATTCAAAATCTAACGTCATATGCAATAAGATTTAAAAAAAATATGTAGTCAAAGTGATGTTAGATATGGAATAATACGAGGGAGTGGTTGGCTCACGGTATTCATGAACGACTCGTACAGTCGTACTGATTCGATGAGTGGAGTGGTTGCTATGAGCAGTAAGTAAATCAACCCCAACAGCATGCATGGCATAATCTCCAAAAGAAACGAATATAGATCCAAAAGTGGATTAGGTGGCCCAAAACACCAAAAGCTAGCTTGAAATCTAATAAAGAAACGAAAAACCAAAGCTCAGGTAACATCTCTCGGCAAAGATCTTTCCCTTTCAAATTCATGATGTGGGCTAGGATCATTTTCTGCACATCAGTCTTCTTGGCCGTATTGGTAGTCGTTCTCTTAGCCTTGTTTTCACCAATACCCCACAATCCTCTATCAAAAGACCACACAAAGCCGCCTTGGCTAGCCTTGTCCTTGTACATCCAGCAGCCAAAAGTCGGTGGCATCGGCATGCAGCCACCAGTGGCACAATCCGATGCTCCAGGAGCTTTCATCTTTCACCGAACACTGACCGAAGGGCCAGAAAACACGTCTCGGGTGGTAGGAAAAGCGCAGGGCATCATAATCCCGTCGGAGCAGTTTGCGCACTCGAATTTCAACATATTGTATCTTAGCTTTGACACGGCCGAGTACTCGGGTAGTCTTAGTGTTGAGGCCAAACATGTGGCACACAAAGACGTTGAGGAGCTCACCGTTCTTGGTGGAACGGGCTCTTTTGCTTTTGCGCGCGGACTTGCTGTTTTTGCTCAGAGTACTTCCGGACGAGATAAAACAACGTCGTCTTCAGATGATCTTGATGCCACTACCTATCATGTGAGGCTTCAGCTTAGGCTTCCTAATCAGTCTAGAAGTTTTACTATTCCAGGCCCAGGATGAACCGGAAAATAGCTAGCTTGCTCAGGCCACTCATTTCATGAATATTTATTCTTCAATATCTTATTACGTACTATAATTTTGCTTCATTGAGGATTATGATCTCCAGTTGTTCTTTTTTTCTTCTTCTTCTCATTATTAAAACGTTTGAGATCAGGTGATGTAATTGCAATTATATATTTATTAACATGAGTGCTCTTCGACGTATTATTATATCATTTATAAACTAAATGTTTGGTACTTGGGCTCTAAAATATAGTCTAAGCTAGTTTGTGAGTCATATGGCCTATTTGTTGTTTACCTAATCGTGGGTATGGGAATAATAAGTGAATTATACTCTGAGAACATTATAATGAGTGCATTATACTCATTGAAAGCTTGTCCCCGTAGCTTTTTTAATGTTCTCAAAACCATAATCAAATGTTTGCGTATTAGACTACGTACACGAATCTAAACATAGGTCTCATGTGGTGTTTTATGTCTGTTGTTTGACAGGTAAACATAATGTTTGCGATTCTGGAGAAAATTGCTCAAATAGATCCTAAATATGTTGATATTATTCATTTAGAGAGAAATGTGCAGCATTTGACTATAGGTATTCGTTTCTTTCATTTTTAATTTTTTCACAGTATCTTTCATCGTATTGAGTTATTATTATTCGTTTGGGTGCCTTCTGAGTAGAAGCAGTTGCACGCAGCTTGATGACCTAGGCAAGTTCTATCAACAGGGCAAACTTGCACCAGTTATATCAGCACGATTATGTAATTACTTATAAACCTGGGAGACTTCGATGCATAATGCATCTTCGGCATTGTAGTTTGAGATGCTCATCAAGTTAGCACTTTGCAGCTGCAATGTGAAAGGCTAGCTTTTCTAATTTGCTCGAAGAATAGAAGATTTTAATGTACACATTAAGCACACTTGAAGAGGTTAGTTTTTCTCTTTGTTGAGCAAGAATAGCTTTGAGAACTTTTGATTGTACCATAAAGATTGTCTAGTTGCACTATTGGATTCTGTTTTTTATTTAAAATATATAACTTGATTGCATGCACTTATGCTGTTTGGTGATTTTGCAAAATCAGATTGCCAAGCCACTATTGCAATGTTCTTGGGCCAGCCGTAACTTGTCTTATGCTGGGCGTGTGCAGCTTATTCAGTCGGTTTTATTGGGGATTAGGAATTTTTGGATGAGCATATTTCTCCTTCCTCATAAAGTTATCAAAGAAATTGACTGTTTGTGCAGAATTTTCTTATGGGGTGGCAATGGCTTTCGAAGTAAATTTCATCTAGCTTCTTGGGACCATGTTTGCAGACCTAAGTCTTATGGTGGTTTAGGATTTAAAAAGGGTGTTCTCTGGAATAAGATTAACCTTGCCAGATATGTTTGGGCGATATCTTCTAAACAGGATGGCCTGTGGGTCAAATGGGTTAATTGCATCTATTTAAAAAGGCGTCCGAATTTGGGATTATGTATTGCATCAAGATACTAGCTGGTACTGGAAAAAGCTAGTTAAGGTGAGCAAGTTTCTGTCTGAACCGCTTAAGAATGCTGCTGTTTGTAAGGGGAAAATTAAGCTGAACAAACTTTATCTGCTATCTATTTCTGGTTCCCCTAGCACAGGAATGAAGAATATTTGGTATAAACTCTCAGTGCCTAAACACATGTTTATTCTTTGGCAGGCTTATCACCAGAAGCTGCTTACCAGAGATTTATTGCAACACTGCAATATCCCTGTTATCTCTCAATGTTGCCCGATTTGATATGGAGAGTCATGCTCACCTATTTTTTGACTGTTTGTTTTCTAGGAAAGTGCTTCAGGCGGTTGCTAATTGGCTGGGTAATCTTATTTGGCCTGGGAATTTCCAGAATTGGTGCTGCTGGTTGGAAGAGCCCAATAAAGATGACTTGTCTCGGGTAGTTGCAGTTTCATTGGCTGCTTCAGTGTATATCATCTGGCAAAACAGAAACAAGTGCTGGTTGGAAAATTGCTGCTTTTCTGTGGCCCATGTTGATGCTCTTATTAGGAATTCGGTTAAGGCTAGAGTTAATAACCTTAGCCGTAGGAGTAAAAATATAAATTTGAGGGAGAAACTGATGATACATTTTTTCTCTAGACTGTAATTGAGGGGGAGTTATCTGCTCCGGCCTGTGTTTGTATTAGTTGGTTGTTCAATATAAATTTCTATTTCTTGATAAAAAATAAATAATAATTGATATAAATTTCTTTCAGATGAAGAAGTATAATTAAGATAACAAACATATTGAAAAGAATTAGTGACACATACAAGGCAATAACAAACTAGAATTATTAAATCTAATTTGTTGTAAACATGATAAAATACTGCAAAAAAAATGCTATAAAAAACTTATCTTTCGTCAATTAGGAATGTCAGATTTGTTCATATTTTTTTTTCCAAATTCATTATGATATTGGTTCTTCTACTAAATTAAACAAAATCCTATGCAAATTTAGCTTCACTAACTAATAATAGTATATTCCTGTACCATTTACAAATCCGAACCTAACAAAAATAATGATGTTGCATCATTCAAGCTTTCCACACAGAATCTAACCTTTTTATGCTTTGATATATATCAGCCATTACTACCAAGATACAGAATGAAGAGTAAAACTACAAAGTACTTGGAGTTGCGTATTCAAGCATGCCTGTGGAAATTGGATGGAGTTAAAAAAGATAACCACGCCAGTCTAGCATGCGGAGTCTACTTTTGATGCACCTTCATATTAACGGTATATATTCGTACATTTACGGACCAAAATCTCGGATTGAAGACAAGACACCTGTACGCATTATGCAAAACTAATGACAACAGAAATCTTACGCCTATTTTTCAGTATTACGCAGTAATCAGTACTTCTCTGCCACAGGTCTAGATGGAAAAAGCCTCAAAAGAAAAGCCATCAATGACCAGAGGCATACCAAACCAAGGACTTGGAAGGTTATAACCATAGAAAACAAAGCACCAGTTCTTTCCATCACTTCTGGGGAATTCACCGGAGCATCTTTCAAGGCAAACAACAACTTCTCTATGAAAAAGGTGGCTCTTGTCAACTGATATAGTCTATAAACCTGCAATATACATTCAATTATATCATCAAACCCTGCACTCGGATTCAAACCAAAAAAGAAATATTCTCTTCAACTGAAAGCTATTTACCAACCTCAAAAATTATGGGAACCAGTGGCCAACAAGATGACCCGCGCTTGTCAAGGCGTAGTTCGAAGCCATACTGAGCAGCACAGCCAACTAGAAAAGGAAGCACCGCAACTAAAGCTGGGAGACCAATTACTGGCCAGGTTACATAGACAGCAACCAGGGGTGCCATAACCTTGAAACCCATTGTAAAGAAAGAAGTTGTTAAGTATCCCCTAAGGCCTGTGATGAGACCCCACCTCTTCGGACTGAACTGTAAATATGGTTTTTGGACGTGGTGGGTTACAAGAAGAAATATTGCGACGCCAATATAGAATACAACTTCAAATACCAACGAAGTCACTATTTCTGCAATGCCATGGAAAAGATTACCGGGTGTTGTCATCTTGTCTAATTTAAAAACTTAAAACACAATTCCAAACGTATGAACTATAAACACCAGAATCACATTGGTGATATATAGAACCAGGCAGCATAACATCTGATAAAAGATTCATCCATGTTACAGTAAGGAAAATTACAAAGTCATCTCAACTGCTAGACATTAAATGAGATCATAAATGCCATGGATATCCTTGCTTTCATTCCAAAACTTGTTGGTGCACTTGTGAATAGAGATGTTCGACAAACAAATAAAATGTTATCAAAGTAAAAACTCAGCAAAACAAATACCTACGAGAGTGTCCTCCTTCAAGAGAGCTTCAATGGCACCACCCAAGAATTGTGGCAGAATTAAAGACGATATTAAAGCAAGCGGAGCCAAAACCCATAAAAACGAGCCCTTGCCTTCATTGAACGGTGCAGACACCAATTTGCCTTCCTCTACTAACTGGTGAGTCAGCCCATGAAATGAAACCGAACCTGATTTGCCACGAAATGGCTCTACCCCTTCATATCTAACGGGCAACCTCGAATTTTCCCTTCCAGATTTTTCCAACTTTGCATTGCATACAAAACCTCTTTTTGTCAAGCTTGGCATCGACGTATTTTTCTCAAACCTCTTCGAACCTACCATAAAATATATATTTATAAAGCAAAAGACTAACAATCATATGTCTTCCATTAGAAAAAGAAAGTGGGTAAATTAATAAGTAGCATATGCCATATGGCTTCTTTTCTCACCAAATTTCTTAGTAAGCAAAACGAGTGTAAATGCAATAAATTCTCAAGTAGATTGGGATAAGGGAATTCTTACATCTAGGTGTAGTTCCGTATAGAAGTCTTTGGTTCCTAAAACCAACATCTTTTCCAGAAACCTCAGAAATTAACAATGTATAAATTAGTCATTTATTTTACAATGAAGAGTGCGAATAAAATGAAATGTTTGAGAAATTCACTTACAATTGATACACCATGACAGGGGACACCTATTTTTGGGGCAGAAAACCCAAGACAAATGGATTGCAGCACCATTTTCTTTTGGTGTGATAGGGTTTTAGCAGAAGCAGAGTTAACTCAGTAGCTCAAACGTTAAACCCTTCACCTGCTCCTTCCCTGGCAAAGGAAAACCACCCTCGTGAAATGAAAATTGTATAAACAAAAAATGAATGCTTATTGGGTATTGGGCTTTTTATTATGGGCATAATGACAATTATTCAAGAACGCTTTTTTTTTTTTTTTCCTTAGAAAAAAACTTTAAAAAATATGGTATTTTTTCCTTAAGTTTTTTATGAGATATATTTTCTTGTTTAATGGGAGTTTTTTTCTCATATATTTGTAATATTTTATTTATATATCATGTTTTATTTTATTTTTATAATTTTAGTAGCTAGTTTTAATATGTGTTTGAGATTATTTTTCTAATTTTAATATATTTTAATTATTTTTTATCCTTCATATTTTATAAAACAATTTTTTACATTATTCTTTGAAATTTTTTTTTTTGAGACATTCATCCCCATGTTTTTAATTCTCATTTATTCTTCTTTTCTTCTATTTTTTATCTTCTTGAATCAACATTTTCTCTACAGTAACTAGTTATCACTATTAAAATAATTTTGATTTTTTTGTGGTAGTAATCGTATGTTACTGTCAATTTTGTTAGTGATGTATGGTAACTGGTTACAACTATAAAAATCAGTTTTATTTTTTAAGTGGTGTTGTAGTAACTGAGTACAACTATAAAAATAATTTTGATTTTTTAGTAATGTACCATTATCAAAATTCAACTAAATTATAACTGGTTACTTAGTGAGATTTGGAAGAAAAAAAATATGATATGAAAAAAAAAAACTAAATTGATCTTAAAGGTAACTGGATACAGTTAGGTCTAAAAAAAAATAGATATAAAAAAAGAACAAGTTCTGATGGTAACCGGTTACTTAGCTAGACCTGGAAAAAAATAAGATTCAAACAAAAAATCTAAACTGATCATAATTATAACTGGTTACAGCTAGGTTTGAAAAAAAATTCAAATCTAAAAAAAAAACTAGTCGCCATGGTACCTGGTTACTCGTTTAGGTGTGAAAACAAAGTCAAATCTAAACAAACTAATTATTATCGTAAGTGGTTACAGTTATGTCTAAACAAAATAATATATACATAAAAAGAATCAGGCGTCATAATACCTGGTTACTTAAACAGATCTGAAGAAAAAAAAATCTAGAAATCACAACAGATCGTGATAGTAACCGGTTACAGTTAGGTCTAAAAGAAAAAAAATCAAATATGAAGTTCAAAATCTTATTTGAAGCATATTTGAAATATCAAAATCAGATGTGAAAAAGAAGAAGAACAAAAAACAAATAAGAATAAAACTAGATTTGAAGAAAAAGAAGAAGAAGAAGAACCAAAAAGGCAAAGGTGCGTCTGTCAAGGGTAGGGGCGGAGGTGTGTCATCGGCGGAGGACTGAGATGAGGGAATCGAATGGGGGAGGAGAGAAAGGAAGAAATGAGAAAAGAGAGAGAAATCGTGAGGGAGACAGAAGAGATGAGAGAGTGATATAGAGTTTTGTGTAATTAGGCTTATGGTAATCTATTTTTTATATTTTAAAGAATTACCATTTTTTTTCAAAACTTGTCATATTTTGTATAATTACTTTTTTCCCATAAATATAGAAACCATGTTTATTTTTCCCATATTTATGTAAGCTTTTTTTTTTAACTTTTGATTTTATATAACATTTTTTAAAGGGATTTTGGTAGCAAAAGTGTTGGGATTAGGCTTCACAAACCTTTGTTTGTATTACAACTCAATGACAAAATCATACAAGTAAATCAATCTCATCAAATAGTTGAACACAAATTACATAAACACAATGGATAAAGTTTAGAGTAGACCTTGCTTGAAGAACAAAACCCTAGGGACATAAAATCACAAGCCATGACTTTATTTGAAACACAAAAGTGACAAGGCTTAACACAAATGAAGATTTGTTGTCCAAAATCTCTATTCTCAGCCTTCCTTTGAAAATGCTTGAAGCTACAACCAGTGAAATGAGATTGAAATTCAAAAAGCCTTGGATCTCCATACAATTCAAGCTTTCTTGATGAAGATATTGGAGAAAACTTGTAATCTTGGAGCTAGAGAGAGTGAGAGTTATTCTTTAATGAGAGAAAGTGGTGAGTGATCAAGTCACCAATTGTAACGCCTTGGTTAGCCAAGACAGTTACATTGTGTATTTATATAGTGCTTAACTCGCTATACGGGTCATTAGGCCTTAAACGTGCATCTAAGTGTGATTAATGGTCCAGGGTTAAAAATTTCGGGTCACGACCCGACCTGAAACCCAGCCATAAACCTCAGTTTTTCCCATTTCAAAACACTCCATAAACCTATCCAAATCCCAAAAACAAAGTCCATAATCATCTCAATGGCCCAAAACTATCAAACCCAAGCTTCAAACAACTCAAAAACTCATCAAAACATAGAATCCAAATTCAAAACATAAGAAACTTTAGGAAACGGAAACTTGGAAATTCAAAGCTTAAATTATCTCTAATTATGTCGTTTCTCACTAAATCTTCCGGCTAACAAGCTTTTAATCATTCCTAGAATCGATACAACTCTAACCTTGCTTGAATCCGAGTCCTAAAACTCAAGTTTCCTTCGAAAATGCAACGAACGGTAAAAAGAAGCATGGGAGAGAGAGAAAGTGTTTTGAACGTATATTTGTTTCTGTTAGGTTACTTCGAACCCAAGTAACCTTAAGTAAAGCCCAAGGCTTAGGGTCCCAAAAACGCCCCCGAGGGTAAAATAGTCAAAATTCCCATAATTTTCTCTTGATCTCACTAACTCTCAATATATCATCAAATAATCATTCTCATTAGCCAATATCACGGTAATGTGCTAAATACCCAAAATACCAATTGACTCACCCTGAGTCAAGTATTAGTCTCGTTGTGACTTTCCCACTAGCTTGCTCCCTAGGATTGCCTCGTGTCGAGTAACCCAAATATATCTACATAATAATGGTCAAATATATGTATCACATATAATGGCCTCATACATATATCACATATATGTCAAATATTCCCATAACAGGCCAAATTACGAAAATTGCCCTTCTGATAAGAAACGGGCCCACATGTATATTTAATACACCTAAACATGCATATCAAGTCATATAATAATGCAACTCACATAATCATGCAATGATACTCATAAATATCACATAAACACACAATTTTCCATAATTTTCCACCCTGATCCCCTAATCAAGGCTCTAAGCCTTATTAGGTAATTTGAAGTGTTACACCAATTAACTCATTTTAATCAATCAATGAGATTAGATCATTTAAAATTAAGTTTTGGAATTAAAACACGTAACCGTATGAACATTCCATAACGGACCAGGCGACGCATCGCCTGCCAAGCGACACATCGCGAGGTACTTTCTCTCTCTAGGGTTTTGAGAGCCCAGGCGACACGTTGCCTCCTAGGAGGCAACGTATCACCAGTGCCTCTATAATTCGACTCCATGAGGTGTCTCAAAACACCTCCAAATGCTCCCAAACTTTTTGGGTACTCGTATATACTCCAAATAAACATTTTGGACCCACAAGTTTGATTTGAAAATACCTATACTCAAAGTCAACTTTCACATATTGACTTTTGTGAAATCGTTATTGTTTTAGCACATTTTCGTGCTTAAACAATTCCACCAAGTATTTAACCAATCTCAACAAAAAAATACCCATTCTTTTTAAAAACTCGTGATTCAGTATCCAATCTTTCTTTTTTTTTTTTGTGGGAAAAATACCCAATGTCAAGTTTCGTTGGTATCTGTCAATACCCACCCTAATAGCTCGGTTAAAATATGATCGAGTGTACATGTGGCATCTCCTAATTGGTTCAATTCATAATATATTTAAAATTTTAATATAAATTAAATATAAAATAAAAAAAATAATTCAAAACATTTTAAATATTAAAATAATATAAAATATTAAAACTAAAATCTAGAATTAATTAAAAGAAGGAAACCTGTTTAACGCCCAAAATGTGACTACACTAAGCGGTAGTTGTAGTAAGATCGGGCGGTCGATCCACAAGGAGGTAACCTAAAATCAAAAGGTTAGTAGAAAATAGCACAAAAAGTTAGTAACAAGAAGTAAATAAAATTGTAAATGGAAAGATGTTTGAGATTTTGGTATTGTATTTTGATAAAGTGATGAAATGAGATAAGTGAAATAAAGGTAAGATGTAATCAAGAGTTTGAGAAAATGAAAGGTTTCAAGAATCATCCATATGCTTGTTTAGTTACTTGGTTACTTGATTTACAAAAATACACAAGTAAATAGTTCACATCCCAACATTTACTTGGAAAATCTAACATTAAAGTCCATAGTTTTTCTAACAAAAGTTCATTTGAGTTATAAAGTTCTTTACTTTAAAAGCACAATGTTAATCTTATGAAAAATCTAAAAATGACAAAATACCCAAGGGCAATAATGCAATAGAAGATTAGACATAAAATTATGTATCAATATTACTTTTACCAATTAGAAGCACATAGAAAGATCATGACTAATCCTATATACTATTAGCATAAGTAAATAAAGATAGCAAAATAAAGATAGAGATAAAAGAACATAAATAACTCAAATATATTACATTAAGAACATAGTAAATCAAAGTAGCAAAATAACATCACTTGCATATGGAATCATCCCTAACCTTCCTAGGAAGATTAGGCCATTATGCTCATGATTCTCACAAAATTCTAAGAAGAAAATATGAGAAGAAAGCGAGTGGAAATTTTGCTATAGTTTCTCTACTCTAAAAATTACATACCAAATGTGAAGAGAGTGTCCCTATTTATAGATGGAGAAAATGACTAAAAAGAAATTAAACAAAAAAATGGGGTTTACAAAATAAATCTGAAATATTAATAATAAGATATGATTTTGAAAAATCAAATCTTATTATTAATATTACCCTAGCTATTTTTGTGTATAGTCAAAATGCTCATTTTCTAAAATACCACAAAAACATGAGCTTTAAAGCTCAAAATGGCAATTTTACAAACCCAATACCCACAAAATATGGCTAAAGACACAAGAGGGTTTTGACCCACTTTCAGCCAATGAGGGGGTGCCACGTAGGCAGGCTGTTGGAAGATGTCATTGGGTCACGGGCCTATGTTGTGGCTGGGAGAGTTGGGCTTGCACGTGACTGGGATGGCTGAAAAGAGGAGCTAGGCTCTTTGGGCGGATTGGGCCGTTGGGCCTGGAGGGAAACAAGGTTGCATGCATTAGAATTGCTAATTGATGGAGGCTGAAGGATATGCATATGTGTGCATATGAGTTTTGGAGGATTAATGGTCACGTGGGGAGCTTGCTGAAGAAATGAAGCAAGGACTAACAAAAGGTCAAAGCTGGGTCAAAGGTGAGTCAAAGGTCAAAGATGGTTGCTGGGACGCGTGGTATGCAAGGGGCGCGACAAGTGGCGCGCTGGAGAGAAGGGAAAGCTGCGGGCCTATGGTGCTTTGGGCCGAATTTCTGGGCTTCAATTTTTACAAAAATGCCAACTTTTCCTCCATTCTTCAACTTTATTTATTTCTTTCTTCTTTGTGACAAAATGCATATTTAATTCCTACAAAATAACAATAAATTAAATCATAATTAAATATTTTCATTTATAAAATAAATCATATTAATTTAATGAAAATATTAATTAAACTTAATTTATTTTGGCTATTAAAATAAATAAATAATGCAATTTTCACCACTAATCACAACCCCCAACTAGCTTATTGCTAGTCCCTAGCAATTCAAGCGAAAAATAAAATCATCAAGTTGAATAATCAAGTCAAACCAAGCAAAATCATCCAAGCATTTTCAAATCATCATCAAGAAGTTAGAATTTACTATCTAAGCAACTATAGTTGCGATTTCAAAGTTGTGTGTGTGTGCACCAAACCATATTCTTTTTATCACAAGTCATAACACAAATAGTATCGAAAAATCTCAAAAGTATAAAGATCTAAACTCCAAATTCCTCACGGGCATTGAAAGTATTGTAGGGGAAGGATTACACTCTTGGAGTTGGAAATGTAACAGTTTACGCTCAAATGAGAAAAGATAAACTCTTTAGGACAAACAATTTGAACAAATATTGATCACAAGATAGGCAAATCAACTTATTGGAATTCAAATGACAAACAACCTTTGGGATTTACATGAGAAGGCTCTAAGAGCAAAATGACAACTAACTAACAATGATAAATAAGAAAGTGAACTATAATGATAATTTTTTTTTTATACATTTACACAAAATAATAGTAATAGAAATATATATATTTTTTTGTTGTTTTTTTTTTAACAACTACAAAATAATAGAAGGAAGTGTTGCTCTTGTTCTCTTTTTTTTTTTCTTTTTTTTTTATTTATTTATTTTTTTCTTTTTCTTTTTCTTCTCTTTTTTTTTTTTTACTTTTTTTTGTCATTATTTTTTTTTTGACAAGAGACAACACAAAAATAAAAAGGAAATTACAAATACAATACAATAAATAGAACACAAATTTATTACAAAGACTTTTCTTAAATGAAAAATATCCCTCTAGTAAATGTCATGTTTTAAATTCCAAATATGTGACTTTACCAACTCAAATGATCAATAAAAAATCAAAAAGTTGTTTTCTCAACTCTCATAACTCACCAAGAAATGAAAAACTTTTAACTTGAAATTTCTCTCAACTATTTGTGTTAACAACCAATTTATTTATCATATGTTTGGAAAGTGCACATAAGAACTCTGAAAATCACTTCTTAATAGCTAAACATAGTAAGAACTGACTCAAACCAACAAATTATACTCATGCTTGGATAATTTTGAGAAAATTTGACTTAAAATTCAACAAGACAATAATGTTTTCCAAATGAATGCTAATGACGTAACAATAAGATTTCCAAATGAAAGCCAATGCATGCTCACCACCCCCAACCAAAAATCAGACAGTGTCCTCAATGTCAAAATGAATAAGCAATGAAAAAGATAAGGAAAGAGAACACCTGGATGATGACCATGTCCATGAGGTGAGAGCGAAAATAGCCTGGTAACAAAACCCCAAAACAAAATACAAAAACGAAAAGCATACAAAAGTAAAAGAAAGACAGAAAAATAAAGATAATGAAAAATAAAAATAAAAAGAACAACAACAAACCATTCAGAACGTCAGAGTGTGTAGATTGGGTCCTCAAGAAGGACCTCTTCAACATGACTCACACTCTCAATGTAATGCTTCAGCCTTTGGCCATTGACGCGAAAAATTCTCCCATCGGTTGGGTCCTCGACCTCCACCGAACCGTTGGGAAATACTTGCTTCACTACAAATGGACCAGTCCATCGCGATCGCAGTTTACCGGGATGCAAGTGCAAGCGAGAGTCGTACAGATGCACTTTTTGATTTGGCTCAAAGTGTTTTCGCAGGATTTGTTTGTCGTGAGCGATTTTCAATTTTTCCTTATAAATCCTGGAATTGTCATATGCATCATTTCTCAACTCCTCAATTTCGGACAACTGGAGTTTGCGATTGATACCTGAGGCATTCAGATCAAAGTTTAGGGCTTTGATAAACCAGTATGCTTTATGCTCGAGCTCGACAGGTAAATGACAGGCTTTTCCAAAGACAAGCCGATAAGGAGACATCCCAAGAGGGGATTTGAAAGCAGTGTGGTATGCCCAAAGAGCGTCTAGAAGACGTGTAGACCAATCTTTGCGGTCGGGATTTACCGTCTTTTCCAAAATGTGTTTAATCTCCCTATTGGCTAACTCAGCTTGACCATTAGTCTGTGGATGATAGGCATTTGCAACTTTATGAATTACACCGTACTTGCGCATAAGAGCCTCAAAGGATCGGTTGCAAAAATGAGTGCCTTGATCACTGATGATAGCGCGAGGGGTACCGAACCTTGATAACACATTTTCTTTCAAGAATTTGACAACTGTAGCGTTATCATTGGTTCGACATGGTACAGCCTCGACCCATTTGGAAACATAATCCACAGCGAGAAGAATGTAAAGGTAGCCAAAAGAAGGTGGAAACGGTCCCATAAAGTCTATCCCCCAACAATCAAATATTTCGATAACAAGAATTGGGTTCAAGGGCATCATGTGCCGACGGGATAAGGATCCTAACTTTTGGCACCTTACACATGAACGACAGAAATCATTGGTGTCTTTGAACAAGGTGGGCCAGTAAAGGCCGCATTGCAAGATTTTTGCAGCGGTTTTCTTCACAGAGAAGTGACCACCACAAGCATCATTGTGGCAAAAATTCAGCACACTAGACACCTCATCGTCGTGGATGCATCTTCGCATGATTTGGTCGGGGCAATACTTGAATAAGTATGGGTCATCCCAAAAGAAATTGCGCACCTCGACCAGAAATTTGCGTTTGTCTTGTGAACTCCATTCAGATGAGAGTTCACATGTTACTAAGTAGTTTACAATGTGAGCGTACCAAGGCAACTTAGCAACAGAAAGCAATTGTTCATCGGGGAAATCATCATGAATAGGTGGACCGTCAGCGGGATCGCTGAATTCAAGTCGGGACAAATGGTCCGCGACGACATTTTCAACACCTTTCTTGTCTTTGATTGTTATGTCAAATTCTTGCAGGAGAAGGATCTACCGTATTAATCGCGCCTTAGCATCCTTTTTGGAAAGGAGATACTTAAGGGCGGAGTGATCTGTGAAGATCGTAATAGGCGATCCAATCAAATAAGATCGGAATTTGTCAAGGGCAAAGACAACGGCAAGCAACTCTTTTTCAGTAGTGGAATAGTTCATTTGAGCACTATTGAGAGTTCGGCTTGCATAATAGACAACAAAAGGTTTCCCCTCCCTTCATTGTCCTAGCACAGCTCCCACAGCAAAGTTGCTGGCGTCACACATGATCTCGAAAGGAAGACTCCAATCGGGTGATTGAATGATGGGAGCGGAAGTGAGCGAATTGACAAGCGCTCGGAATGATTCCTCACACTTAGGTGTCCACTCAAAGGTAACATCTTTGGCTAGGAGGTTGCTAAGCGGACGAGCAATCATTGAAAATTTTTGTATGAACCTCCTATAGAACCCAACATGACCAAGAAATGACCTAACGTCTTTGACAGTCTTAGGAGTCGGCAGGTTGGAGATAAGGTCGATTTTGGATTGATCAACCTCAATTCCTTTTTCAGAAACAATGTGACCTAAGACTATGCCAGAAGATACCATGAAGTGGCAATTCTCCCAATTGAGGACAAGTCCCTTCTCGATGCATCGTTTTAAAACAGCTTCAAGATGAAGAAGACATGTCTCGAAGGAGTTTCCAAAAATGGTTAGGTCATCCATGAATACTTCCATTGATTTTTCAATCATGTCACTAAAGATGCTCATCATGCATCTTTGGAAAGTAGCTGGTGCATTACACAAGCCAAATGGCATACGTCGAAAAGCAAAAGTGCCAAAGGGACAAGTGAAAGTGGTCTTATCTTGATCCTCCAATGTAATCTCAATTTGATAATATCCAGAATAGCCATCAAGAAAGCAATAGAAAGGATGACCAGCTACACGTTCAAGGATTTGATCAATGAATGGGAGTGGAAAATGATCTTTGCGGGAAGCGGCATTCAATTTTCTATAATCAATGCACATGCGCCACCCCGTCACCGTTCTTGTGGGGACAAGGACCCCTTTTTCGTTTTGGATAACGGTGACACCAGATTTCTTGGGCACGACTTGAGTAGGACTGACCCATTTGCTATCTGCTACCGGGTAAATAATACCATCGTTTAGCAATTTCAAAACTTCATTTTTTACAACTTCCTTCATCGTGGGATTCAGTCGCCGCTGAGGGTCTCTTCGAGGGATGGCTTCATCCTCTAGATTGATTCGATGGGAGCAAATTAAAGGGCTAATACCTTTGATGTCAGCAAGCATCCAACCTATCGCAGATTTATGCGTTCGCAGTAGCTCGAGTAACTGCAATTCTTGAGAATTTTGAAGGTTGGATGAGATGATAACTGGAAAGGTTTCACCGTCTCCCAAGAAGGCATGTTTCAAACCCTCGGGAAGTTGGGTCAATTGAACAGTTGGAACCTTTTCGGCTGAAGTTTTCGGCTGTGCCCTCTCGCAAGGTAGCTCTTCAAAGCGAGGTTGCCAAAACTGAGTCCTTCTATGGCGTGAGTCTATGCGATCTGATATTGCAAGAGTAGACTCAATAGAACTGGGACTTTCATTCTCTGACAGAAGGAGGAGTTCGTCAAGATTATCAAAGTTGTTTCGCAATTGAACCTCCTCGGGAATTAAAGAGTCAATCATGAATGTTTGGTAGCATTCATCATCTTCTCGGGGTTGTTTCCCGATGTGGAAGATATTGACTTCAAGAGTCATGTTTCCAAACGATATCTTCATTAGACTATTCCGACAATTGATCAAAGCATTTGCTGTAGCAAGGAATGGTCTTCCGAGGATAATAGGAATTTTAGACTCCATGTTTACCACAGATTGGGTATCAAGAATAAGAAAATCCATGGGGTAATAGAATTTTTCAATTTGAACCAATACATCCTCAACGATACCCCTAGGCTTTTTGGTGGAACGATCAGCAAGCTGTAGTACAACAGATGTTGGCTTCATTTATCCAAGACCGAGTTGCGAGTATACAGAATAAGGCATGAGATTGACACTCGCGCCAAGATCAAGTAAGGCTTGGCTGACTTCATGGGTCCCAATTTTGCAAGAAATGGTGGGACAACCGGGATCTTTGTATTTTGGCGGTGTCTTTTGTTCAATCACCGCACTCACTTGTTCAGTCAAGAAAGCAGTCTTCTTGACATGGTGCTTCCTTTTTGCAGTGCAAAGATCCTTGATGATTTTGGCATAAGCAGGCACTTGTTTAATGATGTGAAGCAAAGGAAGATTAATCTTCACTTGTGTCAAGTGCTCAAGGAGTTCAGCTCGGTTATCGGGAAGTTTCCCAACAGGTTTCAAAGCCTGGGGAAATGGTACCTTTGGAGTGGCATTGAGTGGTGGATTTTCAGGAATGACTTTTGGAATACTGGGAGAGTTGGATTTTATGGGTGGGTCTGGCAAAGTTTTACCGCTTCTCGTCGTGATGGCATTCACTTCCTTGATATTTTGATCATTTGAATTTGAAGATTGGGCCATGTGTTGACCTTGAACATTGAATTTTGGTTGGGAAAGAAGTTTGCCTTTTTCCGGAATAGCCAAGGATTCAGTCAATTTTGAGAATTGATATTTCATGTCCTTGATTTCTTCCATCATTTGGCAATTCAGTTTGGATTGTTCCTCCATGAATGCATGAAGAGTATTCTCGAGAGAATTTCGTTGTGGATGAGCATTGTAATGAGGTGCAGAATACGCCTTTGATGGTTGAACTTGTTGCTCATTTCTCCATTGGCCTCCAGACGATTGAGCTTGGTTGGAATCTCTCCAACTAAAATTTGGGTGGTTTCTCCAACCAGGGTTGTACGTATGGGAGAATGGCTTGTTATATGCCCCTAAGGCATTGCATTGCTCCTCATAAACCCCCCTCATTTCATTCAAAGCTAAGCAGTCCTTAGCTAAGTGCTCCGTCCCTCCACAAACAAAGCAAGGTTCTTGCGGTTCCGCTTGAGTGACCATGTGTGACTTTTTCCCATTTTTCGTCATTAAGACCTCAAACTGCTTTTTCAAAACTTCAAGTTGGGCCTTAATACTATCCTCTTCTCGAAGTTGATAGATCACAGATGGTTTGTGTCGGTTGGTGCTGTCAGTAGCACTTGGACCAGTCCAGGTGTGAGACTTTTTTGCAGTTTCTTCGAGATATTCAAGAGCATCGTCTGGCTCTTTTTCGAGGAATTCACCATTGCATAGCATCTCTACAAACTGGCGCTCACGACTCGTGAGGCCTTCATAGAAGTAATTGACCAAGCGCCAGTTCTCATAGCCATGGTGCGGGCACTGATTTAACAGATCTTTGAATATTTCCCAGACTTGATAGAACGTTTCATTGTCTTTTTGGGAGAATGTGGAAATTTGTCGTTTTAGACTGTTGGTCTTATGGCTGGGGAAGTGTTTTAGAAAGAAAGATTTGGTCATCTCCTCCCATGTTCCAATCGACCTAGGTCTCAAAGAGTACAACCAGCTTTTGGCTTTGTCCTTCAAGGAGAAAGGGAAGAACTTCAGTCGCACAGCATCGGCATTGTCGGCTCGGTTATAAAACGTGGCTACCACCTCCTCGAATTCTCTGATATGCACGTATGGGCTTTCATTTTCCATTCCATGAAATGTAGGCAGGAGTTGAATCATGCCAGGTTTAAAGTCTAATGCGGGCATATTAGGAGGGAAGATGATGCATGAAGGCGTGGAAGTGCGAGTAGGATGGAGGTAGTCATTGAGAGTTCTTGGTTGGATTTCATCATTGCGAGCCATTGCGAATGGGTTATTATCAGGGAAAGTTTGTGGAGAAGCTGGATTGGTGGAAGGAGTTCCGGTAGGAGTGGCAGATGAATTGGAAGAAGTGTCACTGGAAGTTTCGTGATGATTCATCCACTCTCGGAAATCAGAATTAGATGGATTTTATGTTTCTCTTTTTTTTTTTTTGATTTTTTTTTTTTTGTTAAACTTGTTCCCAGGTAGATTTGGAGGTTTTCGGGTGATCTCCAACGCCTTACTAGAACTCCCCGAGGTTATTGAGTAAGTATGGTGGATCACAAGTCAACCTTTTCGACCAAACAACCTTTAAGCAGAGTGAAATTGCTTATTTTGACAAAACAAGCTTGATTTTCTTATAGTAATAAGTTCAACAATGTAATAGTGCAAAGGTAGATGCTCGAAATGTTCCCAGGCCGATTGGGAAGGTTGCCAAGGTACCGCTTTAGACCCACACTTGCCTAGACAGAACTCCCCGAGGTTCCCAGGTAAGTGTGGAGGGTAACGCTATCACAAACCTTATTTAACAACCAATCTTTCTAGACAGAACAATATCGGTTTCTACCATTTGTAATATTACACAATTGTTCCCAATACTAAGTGTTTTATGATTGAAATTTTATGAACAATTTTATGCAATTTTATGTTTTTTTTAAAAAAAAACCTAAATCCTAAGGAAAATTAAGGCAAAGAAAGTAAAAGCCTAAACTAAGCAACAAAATAAAAAAAACACAAAAATAAAATAAAGAAAAGAGAATTAAAGTGAAGATGGAATAACAAGCTTAATCTTTTTTTTTTTTAATATGTATTAAACAAAAAAATAGAATAGAAATTAAGAAAGAAAAATGGACTAAGAATGAACTAAAAAGGAAAAAAAGTGATTATATAAATATATATATATGGTTTTTTTTTTTAAACAAAAGAAAGGAAATTTAAAAAGAAAGGAAAAAGATAAGAATAAATATATAAATGTTTTTTTTTTGGATTTTTTTTTTATAGTTATGTATATATATATATATGAATGTTTATAATATAAATATATATATTGTACCGAAAAAAAAAAGAATAAAAAAAAAAAGAAGAGAAAAGGTAAATATATAAATAAAGGAAATTTTGTTTTTATGATTTTTTTTTCTCTTTTTTTTGTTATAATTATAATAATTAATTAAAAATTAGTAAATAATAGAAACTATACTAACACAATATTTATTCTAACAAAAACACAAATAAGGTTACTAATATTTTTGTAAAAATTTCACTAAACCTTTGAAAATTTACCTCCCCGGCAACGGCGCCAAAATTTGTTTAACGCCCAAAATGTGACTACACTAAGCGGTAGTTGTAGTAAGATCGGGCGGTCGATCCACAAGGAGGTAACCTAAAATCAAAAGGTTAGTAGAAAATAGCACAAAAAGTTAGTAACAAGAAGTAAATAAAATTGTAAATGGAAAGATGTTTGAGATTTTGGTATTGTATTTTGATAAAGTGATGAAATGAGATAAGTGAAATAAAGGTAAGATGTAATCAAGAGTTTGAGAAAATGAAAGGTTTCAAGAATCATCCATATGCTTGTTTAGTTACTTGGTTACTTGATTTACAAAAATACACAAGTAAATAGTTCACATCCCAACATTTACTTGGAAAATCTAACATTAAAGTCCATAGTTTTTCTAACAAAAGTTCATTTGAGTTATAAAGTTCTTTACTTTAAAAGCACAATGTTAATCTTATGAAAAATCTAAAAATGACAAAATACCCAAGGGCAATAATGCAATAGAAGATTAGACATAAAATTATGTATCAATATTACTTTTACCAATTAGAAGCACATAGAAAGAGCATGACTAATCCTATATACTATTAGCATAAGTAAATAAAGATAGCAAAATAAAGATAGAGATGAAAGAACATAAATAACTCAAATATATTACATTAAGAACATAGTAAATCAAAGTAGCAAAATAACATCACTTGCATATGGAATCATCCCTAACCTTCCTAGGAAGATTAGGCCATTATGCTCATGATTCTCACAAAATTCTAAGAAGAAAATATGAGAAGAAAGCGAGTGGAAATTTTGCTATAGTTTCTCTACTCTAAAAATTACATACCAAATGTGAAGAGAGTGTCCCTATTTATAGATGGAGAAAATGACTAAAAAGAAATTAAACAACAAAATGGGGTTTACAAAATAAATCTGAAATATTAATAATAAGATATGATTTTGAAAAATCAAATCTTATTATTAATATTACCCTAGCTATTTTTGTGTATAGTCAAAATGCTCATTTTCTAAAATACCACAAAAACATGAGCTTTAAAGCTCAAAATGGAAATTTTACAAACCCAATACCCACAAAATATGGCTGAAGACACAAGAGGGTTTTGACCCACTTTTAGCCAATGAGGGGGTGCCACGTAGGCAGGCTGTTGGAAGATGTCATTGGGTCACGGGCCTATGTTGTGGCTGGGAGAGTTGGGCTTGCACGTGACTGGGATGGCTGAAAAGAGGAGCTAGGCTCTTTGGGCGGATTGGGCCGTTGGGCCTGGAGGGAAACAAGGTTGCATGCATTAGAATTGCTAATTGATGGAGGCTGAAGGATATGCATATATGTGCATATGAGTTTTGGAGGATTAATGGTCACGTGGGGAGCTTGCTGAAGAAATGAAGCAAGGACTAACAAAAGGTCAAAGCTGGGTCAAAGGTGAGTCAAAGGTCAAAGATGGCTGCTGGGACGCGTGGTATGCAAGGGGCGCGACAAGTGGCGCGCTGGAGAGAAGGGAAAGCTGCGGGCCTATGGTGCTTTGGGCCGAATTTCTGGGCTTCAATTTTTGCAAAAATGCCAACTTTTCCTCCATTCTTCAACTTTATTTATTTCTTTCTTCTTTGTGACAAAATGCATATTTAATTCCTACAAAATAACAATAAATTAAATCATAATTAAATATTTTCATTTATAAAATAAATCATATTAATTTAATGAAAATATTAATTAAACTTAATTTATTTTGGCTATTAAAATAAATAAATAATGCAATTTTCACCACTAATCAAAACCCTAATTTTTTTCCTTTCTCTTTCTCTCTCCTGTCGACTCTCTCTCTCCTTCTCACTTGTCTGCCTCTCCTTTTTCCCCATTGCTAGCCTTGGCAGTTCCGACGTGTAAGACTTATTGGCTACACGTGCACTACCACCGTGCACCTCTCAACATCGTGAACTCCATCCCAAAGTTTGGATGCTTGACTTGTCATTTTCGTCGTGAGTGGGAGTCGTGAACCACACTGAATGTTTGGAGCTCCACAACTGTTCATGGAGGCTCTTTTTGTCCAAACTGTCGTTGCAACTTTGCTCCCCACGCCAAGAGGAGTTGAAGACCACCAGAGGCGACGAAACCATCTCGCTGGAATCCATGCAGAGCTCAACCCATGAGGATCGACGTCTAGGCGGAAATCCAGCGCAGCCCCTTACCCAGCTCGGCTCTGCCACATCTGGGTCCAACGACGAGAAGAAAAAAGGTTGAGCACAGGGTGGCGTAGATCTAACAATTTTGACGGGTATGGTGGTGGATACTGTTGCAATTTATGTGTTTAGTATAACTATTGCTATATGTATGTTTGAAATGTTTGTGTATATATGATGCAATTTCTAGGTTTGATAGAAATGTTGAATGTTCTGGGTTTAGAATTTTAAGTTATATTATAAATTTTGATTTGTTTTTTAATTTATAAGATTAATCTTTTGTATTTTTTTGATAAAAATAATATTTTGTTTTTGAAGATTTAATAATGAAGGAAGTTTTCTAAAATTCTAGATTTTAGTTTTAATATTTAAAATGTTTTTTAAAAAATATTTTTTCTATTTTAAATTTAATTTAAATTAAAATTTTAAATATATTATAAATTGGACCAATTAGGACATGTCGCATGTACACTCGATTAGATTTTAACTGTAACGCCCTACTACCGTAGGGACCGTTACGGTGACCATTTTAAACAGTGATAAACTCGCTAATCGAGTCATTTGGCCATAATCGTGTAACTAAGTATGATTAACGGTTTAGGATTAAAAAATTTAGTTACGGATACAACGTTTCATTAGAACGTTTACTGTATACATTGGGATCCCAAAAATATAATTTAAAGGTTAATTACAAGAAAATATTTACAACCAACCGACCTAAGCGGCAAAATAGGGTTTAACCCTAGTTCCTCTTTCAACCCTCAGCCGTGGCGGTCAATCAGTCGCATATGTACACATCGTCACCTAAGCTCTCCAACTTAATGATGGTTCAGCTTTCTTTTGCCTTTACCTGCACCACATAGCACCCGTGAGCCGAAGCTTAGCAAGAAAACTTAATATGTTCATGAACAGTAATAATATGTTACCAAATCATAACATGCATGCCTAGCAATAGTAACCCCATCCATGCATGCAAATAAGTCCAAATAATGATGGTTGTGGGCCCTGCCCTCCTGTATGGATGAGTGATTAACACTTAAGGTTCTGATAACCATGCTGGGGCGTGTAGCCCTAATCAAATGAGTGACTAAGGAGTAAGTCACTAATATGGGTTCTGCACCCTTAGCCATGTGACGATGCAGTCACTTGGGCCTTCTGACCCTGGCTCAGATGAGTGACTAATGAGTGAGCCACTAATATAAACCAAATGAGTGACCATGGAGTCACTAATGTGAGTTCCACACCCTTAGCCATGTGACGATGTAGTCACCTGGACCTTTTAGCCCTGGCTCTAAGTGACTAGCCATTAGACTAGACAAGCGCTTTTAGTTTTCATCGAACTTGAGGTCGGTCAAGCATTTGTAATGCCCCGAATTTCCTAATAAGGTTTAGGACCTTGATTAGGAGGCTGGGAGGGCCATAATTGTTTTACTATGTTATTTAATGATTATATGCATGTTTACATGAATTATATTATTATATGATGGTAAATGCATGCATATGGGTGTATTTATGATTATAAGGGCATTTTGGTAATTTGGTCGTTGTGGGCGTAATTGTGTATTTGGGTGCATGGTTGTGATTAATTTATATGGCCATCTTATAAGGTGGATTGGTTCGAGCTATTCGGCATGAGACGATCATGAAATGTAGGTGCTCGGTCTAGTCACAACGGGTTTAAGCTCGGGGCTCGAGGTGAGTCTCGGGGTGTTTTAATGATTAGAGTGTTACCGGGCATTAAAGGGTAATGGGATATGATTTATTGGTATTTGAGAATATTGAGATTAGCGGGAATTAGGAAGCGTTAATTATGATTAACGAGATAAGTGGAAAGTACCAATTTTACCCTTGAAATGGTTTTAGAAGCCTTAAATGACCTAGGGGTATTTAGGTCATTTGGTTTGGATATATGTGAAGCTTTAGATGGCTATAGAAACAGAACAAAAATAGAGCAAGAAATTCCCTCCCTGTACATCCATTCCTCTCATTTCCTCTTTGGAGTTTTTGGAGCTCAAAGTGAGATTTCAAGCTAGGAAATCAAGGGGCTGGGTTTGTAGACTTAGTTCAGCCATTGGAGAGGGTTTAATTCCAGGTTTGAGGTAAGTTTTATCCATTAACTTTCTGGTTATACTCTGTTTTATCTTTGAGTTTTCAGCTTGTAATCATTTGGTGGATAGTTGGAATTAAAGGGAGTTAAGTTGATGTTTTACTTAGGTTTTGATGAGGGTGAGTTGTAGATAAAGTTTAGGGGTTAAATTGGGTGTTAGGTTGGTGTTTTGGGTTGGTTTGAAGGGCTGGTTCCAAGGGAAAACACAGGGGGGTCGAGTTGGTGCGTTGCTGGTTTTTGGCTGAGTTGCATATTGAGTCGCGGCATGGCATAGGTGAGTCGCGGCCCAAGGTGCCTGTCAGGGAAGGCAGCCTCTGTTTGAGGGGCGCGCCGCGGCGCAACTGTGGAGGGCCGTGGCCCTTGGTGTCTTTTTGGCCAGAAAAGTGTTTTTAGCTTGGGGATTCAAGCCTTAGGGCTCGGGGTTGAACCTAGTACCCGGTTGAGTAGTGTTTGATGTCTCGGAGGCTAGGTTTTGGTTTGGGAATTTATATTGATCATTTTTATTGATGATATCCTATATTTGGTTATGACTAGGTGACCGCTAAAGGACTAAAAGTTGATCGTTCTCAAGGGTCGTTCTTTTAATCATTCTAGATCGACTTTGAGGTAAGAAAACTGCACCCTGTGTATATGTGACATGCATGGCTATTCTTGATGCATGTTGGTTGATAATTAAGTATGACATGTATGGCTATTCTTGATGCATGTTGGTTGGTTATTAAACATGACATGCATGGCTATGATTGGTGCATGTTGGATTGTTAAGTATAATGCATGTGATGCATGAGGAACATGTGATTAGGACATGCTTTGAGTACTAAATATGACATTGTACAGAGCCTGTGCCTCTGGGTTTGTGCATGGTCCTAATTGTATCAATACTTGTTGAGTAAGCATGCTGAATACCTTGTTTATGGATGTTGGACATGTGATATATATCTGGTGGCATGGCTTACCTGTGTATGGTGCTGACTTATTAGTCAAAATCGGCAATGGTGTCAGATCCGTTTGTGAAGCTGTGACTTATTAGTTAAGTTCACAACGGGCTGAGCACTGGTCGTGTTTTACTGACCCAAGAGTCAGAAATGGCAGAGCATTGTGAATGCCGGGCCAAATGAAGATTAGATCTAATCGAGGTCGGCATTGAATGACTCATATGGGGTATTAATGCTGGACCGACCGGAAGGTCAATGAAAACTATAAGTGCTTGCCTGGTCTAAGACCAGATGTTGTAGCCAGGGCATATGGCCCCGGTGACTGTTTGTCACATGGCTAGGGGACGATGTCCATAGTTACGACTCTAGAGTCGGGAGGAAGGTTATGTTGGTGACCATTCACCATGCACCTGTCCTGATCGAACTTATGAAAGGACAACCTACCAGTTAAGCCTTGGTGAACCTATCGTCACATGGCTAAAGGGTGCTGACCCCACATATGTGACTCTTGTGTTAGTCACTTATTTGTTTGGACTGTTGGTCCTGAATAATCATTACAATTACTGTTGATATTGTATCATGTTATATTGTGTTTTCTTGCTGGGCTTCGGCTCACGAGTGCTATGTGGTGCAGGTAAAGGCAAAAGGAAGCTGGACCATCCTTGAGTTGGAGAGCTTAGGTGATGACGTGTACATATGCAGCTGCTCGTCCGCCACGGCCGAGGTTTAAAGTGGAACTAGGGTTAAACCCTGTTTTTTCGCATAGAACGGCCTGTTGTAAATATCTTTTTGGTAATAGACTCTGAAATTATATTTTCGGGATCCCAATGTGTATACTAAACGTTCTAGTGAAACATTAAATCTTAACCAAAATTTTTAATCCCTAAACCACTAATCATACCTAGTTTTCACGATTTTGGCCAAATGACTCGATTAGCGAGTTTAGCACTGTTTACAAGGCACACCGTAACGGTCCCTGGAGTTGGGGCGTTACAGCATTAATGTTCATGATGAATCATCCAATGCTTATGTCGATTAGATCTAATATTTTCGGCTTGCGTTAAATATGCTAAAACTGTTCTTGACTCTTAAGCCAATATCATACGACCAATGCACAGTACTATTGCTGAACTTGACTAATGAGTCACAACTTCACAGTTAATACTGACACCATTGCCGATTTCTGACTCATGGGTCAGTGCCATACATAAGTAAGCAGTGCAACCAGGCATATATTGTAACGCCTTGGTTACCCCAGAACAGTTACGGTGAACCGGAAATTTAACTCGCTACCCGAGTCCTTTGATTAAAAACGTGCTTCTAGGTATTATTAACATGCTAAGGTGGAAAACCAATCAAAAGGAAATTGTTGACTGTGTTTTTAGTCAACGACGTGAGAACGTCAATAACGACAAGCCTTCAAGAGAATGTAAACGACAACAGACAGTTTAATCAATGAAAGTAAATAACACAAGAGATTTTATAGTGGTTCAGCCCCGATCAGTCGGTAATAGCCTAATCCACTTAGAGATCTTATTACTCTATTCACACTCAAGATCAGATGAACCAGTGTCAACTGAGTTTCTTAAGTGTAAATATTCAAGAATACAAAAAAGGGTTCTCTCAAGAAAAACACACTTTCTCTCTCTAGAACTCAGACTAATTCTCAATTTGCCAAAAAGTCCTTTTACGATCCCATCAACCCTCTATTTATAGGCTTGGGATCCTCAACTGATATCCCCTTCAGATAGGGATATTTTATTATTCATCTTATATTTAAATTACAAAAAATATTTAAAATACAACAGATTCCTCAATTTGAGTGAGGAATGAGAGATTCCCGCGATGTCCAGACCGATTCTTACTGAAGTAGTTTCCGGGAATTTGACGTAGTCTAGTTTGCTTGTTGATGATTATCGTCTTCTGACCAAGGTCCGAGCCACATGCATTGGCTCTCCTCGGACATGGTCCGAGCCAACCTCTTTGAGCATACCTCGGACTAAGGTCCGAGCCAAGTAATTTGGCTCCTCGGACTAGGGTCCGATCGGACCTATTTTTGCCTTCTCCTCGGACCAGGGTCCGAGGCAATCACCCTTGCCTCTCCTCGGACTTGGTCCGAGCCAACCATCTTGGAAGCTCACCTCGGACATGTCCGAGCCAAACATCTTGGAAGCTCACCTCGGATAGGTCCGAGCCAAGCACTTGGAAGCTCACCTCGGATAGGTCCAAGCCAAGCACTTGGTTCCTCCAACTAAGGTCCGATCGGACCTTTTGTGGCCTCTCCTTGGCCAAAATCTAAGTCCGATCGGACCTGCTGCTTCTGTCCCTCGAGCCAAAGTCCAAACCCATCCTTTAAGCTCCTTAGACTTGGATTTGAACCAAACACTTGGGCTTCTCGGACAAGGGTCCGAGCCAAGCACACCTTAGCCCAAGTATTCTCCTCGGGTGTATTTGACTTGACTATGGTATCTCTCAAGCAATCCAAATTCTTCACTGATGCATTGGGCTACTGCTAAGCCAAATCACCCAACTAATCCATGCCACGCGTCAATTTTACTGCCACATCATCCTTTTCAAATTTTGGGATAACATTTGCCCCCCAAGTTTATTATATGATACATTCACATAATAAACTTTTTCTCCAGGTGACGTCATTATAAAAAATAATAACTGTTCATCTCCATGCAGCAGACCCACGATCACTGCAAAAAATTGCCCATGATCATGGAGAGAAAAAATAGTCCCGAAATGCCAAGGGTCCAAAAATAAACAATAAACCTCACTTTTTTCCCTTTAAATAACCTAACTTTACACACTTTTCTTCACACAAGAAAAAATCACATTTTTTTTTAAAAAACCTCTCTTCTTCTTCCTTATTTCTTGGCCGAAACCCCCAAAACTTCTCTTCTTCTTACCGAATCTTCAAGAACTTCAAGGGAAGCTCTCCATCTTCAAGCAATCTTCAATCAAGCCAAAGGTTCTCCAACCTTGAGTAAGTCTTCTTTCCCATGCCTTTACATTGTTGTAATTTTTCAAAAAAATTCCATGAGAACTCATGCCATGGCCGAAACTTATTGTTGAGCTTGTTCTTGAATCTCATATAAATGCTTGTATAATGTGTTAGATTGTTATTTTGATGATGTTTGTGGTATGGGTAACCCAACATTACCTTTAATTTCATAGGGATTTCAAGGAAAATGGGTTAATTTGACATAAATCATGAGTATGGGTTTTGGGGTTTTTGATAGTATAGTGGGTTTTCAAGAACATGAGAAAACCTTTCCACTTCCATGCTTTGATCTTGCTTTTGTATGTGTGAATGAAGAAGTGTGTTTATGATAGGGATATTAGGGCTTTGCTTGTACGGTTTGGGTCTTATGTTTAGGCTTGGGGTATGAAAAATGTATAGTTAAGGAAAGTGGCCAATCAGCCACTGAATTTCTGGGCAAGTATGTGGTCCGATCGGACCACATTTTAACCTTCTTGGATGCCCATGTCCGATCGGACACAGTGGGCTGTTAGTGGCTAGGATCCTCGGAGGCACAAGGCGCGCTAGGTGCTCGGACATTCGGACCGTGGGGTGCGCATCTCCTCTGTCGCGCCATGTACGATCGGACGTATTGTGGATTGCTTGGCGCTGGGCTCGCACGGAAGCAAGGCTGCTGAACATCTCCTCAGTCGCACGCTTTAGAGTACCTAGGCATCCGAGCGGATGCACTCACTCCCCTTGGCTTAGAATCCACAATGTGGTCCGATCGGACCACACTCACTCTCCTAGGCTTCGGCCTTCTTCATTTTCTTTTAAACGCATACCCAGCCCTTTGGCATGCACACACGCACACATAGGGAATCTAGCCTCTTTGGAAAACCTCAAAATTTTCCACTTATATAAACTTTAGTGACCTTAAATACTCCAAGTACTTTATAGGCACTTTTGGGCACTAAGATAATTTTTTTCCTTATGTGCTATATTTTTATAACTTAGAAAAAAATTTCTAAGTATAAAAATAAATTTTATTCTTGTTGAATTTTCTCTATATGGTTACTCACTTCCCCATTTTTTATTCATTTTTGTAGATGAATCGCTCTGACTATAGGGGAGGTGACAACCATACGGACTCTGATACATCCATCCCGCAATCAATCGAGACTCCTCTAAATAGCGATTCCTCACCAAACTCGTCTACCGGTTGTACTCCAGAGGACCGCCTTCGTCGCTTCAAGCAGATCCTCCCTCGCTCAGCCTTGTATCTCCTCCACAAGGAACAGTTTCTTCAACAAGTTTCTCAGTCGACGATGAGGGTGAAACAATCCAACAGACTTCTTCAGGAACGTGATCCACAGGTTGCTCGCAGAGCGGTGGAGAAGGTGGTAAAGCGCAGTCACGCTCGCACTGCCACTCCTTCAGAAGAACCTTCTCAGAAATTTGCTACCGTGATCCAGGACTTGGCTGTTCAACGGCCACGTAAGGGGGGAGAAGAAGAACCTTCCTGGTTCATTGCCGAAGCTTCAAGGCTTAATCATGCGTTGTTCCAAAAACACATCGAGGCTTTGGGCTTGAGCCTGGTCAAACGTGATATGCACGGGCTCTCATCAGAGAGCCAATAGGCCTGGTGGAACATACTGTGCCTGGTCCAGGCATCATGTGCACGCCGGAGCGACACTTCCGCTACACCCCTATTTCCGGTCTGTAGCGGATTACTTCAATATCTCCCCATTCTAGATCGCACCGAATGGGATCCAGGCACTCTCTGCGTTGTACATCCTCTACTTCCTGCATGGTTGGGACGAGCCCACCCCTCACGAGGTGCACTACTTATTTGACCAGAGGACCAATCCCTCCCACAACAACACGGGCTTCTTTCACTTCTACCACAGGCAAAGAGGGACTACATACCTCAGTGGTATCTCTCACAAATAGAACCCCGAGAAGTATCACAAAGAATACTTCCTTACATCGGACATTACGGCCAACAACTTGGCCTTTACACATGCGGGTCCATTCGAGCGACCCTTGCCTACTAAAGGGATGTTTGAACGAGCAGAGAAGTTGGCTAGCATGAGTCCTGGGGAGAAGGATTTGAAAAAGCTGGTCACTGTGGACCTCCTTCAGATGGTAAGCCTGATACCGTGTGGCCAAGATATGGCGATGGAAAGTACCACTGGGGAGAACAACACGACTGATTAGTCCAACGCGGGCACGGAGCTAGTGACTGATCAGCTTTCTCCTGGACCTTCTCCGCTCTCTCGTAGACCTGGTGACCTTGTCATTAGGGAGCCTGAGCCTCAGCGCAGATCTGCCATTCCCGCTCAGTCCGGGAAAGGAAAGGCTATCCAGGTTGAGAGGGAACTCAGCTCATCCTCGGATGATGAGGATGAGTTCCTCGATCAGATCCTCAACACAGGTAACACATGTCTAGTGACCATAGGAATATTTTTAATAACTTGGTAATTCGAGAGTAACAAAATTGTAGTATATACTCATGTACATTTTCTTATGTTTATATCTCTAACAACTTTGTGTTTTCCTCTTTTGCAGATCCAGACATGTTCAGACAGTGCATTGCTTCTGCTCCAAAGAGGAAAGTCGGTGATGGAAGTGGCTCCATGCCCCCAAGGAAGATTTCGAAGGTAGTACCGCCCAGCCAAGGGAGACAACCCGAGGGACCGACTACACTCCCACCGCTGACTCCCTCTTCGCTTCCTCCCTCTGCGAGCTTAACTCCTACCCGCCTGGCTAGCTCGAGTGAGGTCCTCCGTGCTGCTAGTGACCTAGGAAAAGGACTACTTGAGGAGATCGACCATGACGCTTCAATGCTCCAAAGCTTTGAATCCTTCCCTCGGCTTAGCGTTGAAGTCGTCCTAAGAAGAGGGCTTGCTCAACTGATGAAGGTAGGTATTTTGTCTTAAGACAATTTGTTATTAATATTTTTGCTTGCAATAACCTCTTGTCTTTCATGCAGTCACTTGTCACCATCAGTCATGCTCAGCTCCGAGCGGTTGATTACAAGGAGTTGATCAAGGTACTAAACGATCAACTGGTGGAGGCCCAAGCTAAAGTAGAGACTTTAACGACTTCAGAAAAAGACTCCAAATCCAAGTTGGAGCAGGCAGAGAAAACCGTAGCTGAACGGGATGAGTCTCTTAGGAAACTTTCTGATGAGAATCAGCAGCAGGTTCAAAACAACAATTCCTTGACAGCCCAACTGGAGAAGTTATCCCTCGAGAACAAGGAGTTAGCTCGGGATAATGAGAGACTGATCAGCGAAAATGAAGATTTAAAACAAGAAAATGAGTTTGATTTAATTCGCTACGAGGAGGCTAGCTTTGACTGCTTTTATCAGGTCTGGAAGCTGAATAAACCTCTCAAGCTCGATTTTTTCACCAAAGAGGTCCAAGCAGAGGAGCTTGCTAGATACAAAGCAAGGGCTGATGAAGAAGCTGCCAATCCTCCTGGACCTGCACCCACCTCCTCTATCTTATCGTTCCGAGCAAGAGGAGCAGTTGAAGCTGAGGAGGGGGTTGATCAACCCACCAGAGAAGCAAGCTAGTGACTCCTTACCCTGCTAGAGCACATCTGCATGACTAGTTGTAGCCTTATTAGTTTTTATCATAGTTTACTTAATTTTGTATATTCTTGCTCGGATGAGTGAGCTATCTTGACACTTAGTACTTTACTTTTTCTTTTTTGACTAACTCCAAACTTGTAAGTCTTTATTGTGAATAGTAAAGTTCCTAGATGCCTTAAATTTCACATGAGTATTTAGTTTTCTAAGTTAGAAATTCTAACCATTCCATAAGTCCATACTAAATGTACTTCCTCATGCTCTTATTGCTCTAACCTTTTATGAGCCTAAATTTTATCATTACACGAATATCTGTTTCTAACTTAAAATTTTAAAAATTCTAAGTTACTTAAGCTTTGTTAAACAAGTTAGCTTAATGGCCTTTTTAGACTTCCAAACTTACAAGTCAGCCCAAAAACAGATATATTTGCTCGTGCTCTTATTGCCTGTGTTGAAGTACAAACCAGTATACCCTATGTGCCCCCCAAGTGATTGAGGGTTGATAAATCCTTGATCACTTGCTACTTGATCGAATTTGTCCGAGTAGTCATTACTCGTGAAACACATAAAATACACAAACATATTTCGGTAGTTGACCACTACAAAAACATTATTTAAACGTTGGTCATTCATATCATGATACCGACCAGTTGAACACTGTCCGGTATATATTTACACTTAGTTTTTAGAAGACCTGTTTTGTTTAAATCATTATGACAGTTGAACACTGCCAAGCAAGAATAATCAACACATATGCAAAATTTGTAGCAAGATTCGACCACGCTGTGCGTGGTCTTTTTTATTACTTGTATTAATAAGTGACAAAACGTGTCTAACCACGAGTTCCAAACAAAATAACATTGTTCAAAATAATGTGACTGAGTAGCAAATAACCAGCTCACAAACAAAAACTTAAATAACAAGTTAAGCACTTGATACAAAGCTACTACTCTGCAAGCAGTATTTATTGATAATATTTTCTCAAGTGCTCGCCATTCCAGTAGTTCCTGATCAGCTCTCCATTCAACCGAGCAAGCTTGTAGGTGCCGGGTGGCAAGACTTGCTCAATTTGATATGGTCCTTCCCAGTTTGGTCCTAGCACACCAGCTGTTGGGTCTCTTACAAACACCTTTCTGAGGACCAAATATCTGACCTGGAACTTTCGATCTTGCACTCTGGAATTGAAGTAGCTTGCCACTTTTTGCTGATGAGCAGCAACTCTGAGGCTTGCCTCCTCTCTTCTCTCCTCGAGGAAGTCCAATGATTCTGTTAACAACTGATGGTTCTCCTCTTGGTTGTACATGGTCCTTCTATGAGATGGTGGGTCTATCTCCACAGGTAGCATGGCCTCATACCCATATGCCAAAGAGAATGGGGTATGTCCGGTTGCCGTCCGAGCAGTAGTCCTATATGACCAAAGGACCTCTGGTAACTCTTCTGCCCAAGCACCCTTAGCTTGCTCCAGGCGCTTTTTCAGAGTGTCCTTCAATGTTTTGTTTACCGCTTCAACCTGCCCATTGGCTTGAGGATGTGCTACCCAGGAGAAACTTTTGGTGATGCCATGCCGAGTGCAAAAATCGGTAAATATGTCGCTGTCAAATTGGGTGCCATTATCAGACACTATCTTCTTAGGCAGTCCATAGCGACATATTATGTTCTTAACCATAAAGTCCAATACTTTCTTCAATGTGATCGTGGCTAATGGCTCGGCCTCAGTCCACTTAGTAAAATAATCTACCGCGACCACTGCAAACTGCACTCCTCCTTTTCCTTTGGGCAACTTCCCGATCAGATCAATACCCCACACTGCAAAAGGCCACGGACTTTGCATTTGCTTCAAGACATTTGGGGGCGCTCTGGGCACTTTAGAAAATCTTTGGCATTTGTCACACCTCCTCACATATTCCATAGAGTCCTCGTTCATGGTAGGCCAGAAAAATCCTTGCCTCAAGATCTTTTTAGATAGACTCTGCCCCCAAACATGATCTCCACAAAACCCTTCATGCACCTCAGCTAATAAGTTCTTTGACTGGTCGGGCGTTATGCACCTGAGTAGAGGTAGGGAATACCCTCTCCTATACAACACTCCATCCACCATGGTGTATCTAGCAGCTTGCCTCATAACCTTCCTTGCTTCATTACGACCATCTGGGAGGGTCCCTTGCTCAAGGTAAGCAATGATGGGAGTCATCCAGGTGTCGGCTATCGTGATCGACATGGCCTCTTGTTTATCAATGCTCGACTCCGCCAAGTATTCTACCGGTACTATATTCAGAGTGTTGGCATCTTTTGCACTAGCAAGCTTTGCTAGAGATTCTGCATTGGAATTCTGCTCCCGTGGTACTAGCTTGATGGTATACTCCTCGAACTATGCTAGCAAATCTTTGGTTTTGTTTAAGTATGCCACCATGCGTAGGCCCCTTGCCTGGTATTCCCCCAATACTTGATAGACCACCAATTGGGAATCACTATTTATCTCTACCGACCGGGCACGTACATCTCTAGCCAGTCGCAAGCCTGCTAAGAGGGCCTCATACTCCGCCTCATTGTTAGAAGCATTAAATCCGAATCTTAGTGCACAATGAATTCGGTGCTTCTCTGGTGTGACTAGTATAATCCCAGCTCCTGAATGGTGCTCATTCGACGACCCATCAACAAAAAGTTGCCAAGTAGGAATTTCTTCTTTTTGCCCAGTAACACTCTCTTGTTGGTTGGGAACATTAGCGATTCCGGTACATTCAGCGATGAAATCTGCCAAAGCTTGACCTTTAATATCAGTCCTCGGTTGGTACTTGATTTCAAATTGGCCTAGCTCAACTGCCCATTTAAGTAGCTGACCAGACGACTCCGGCTTCTGTAAAACTTGGCGTAGAGGCTGGTCAGTAAGGACCTTAATGGGGTGTGCTTGGAAGTATGGCCGCAATTTTTGTGATGCAAGTACCAAGCAGTAAGCCAACTTCTCGATCATGGGATACCGGGACTCCGCTCCTATCAATCGCTTGCTAACATAATATACTGGGTGCTGCACCTTATCCTCCTCACGTACTAAGGCAGCACTAACAGCGTGCTCCGTGACTGCTAGGTACATAAATAGGTCTTCTCCATCAACTGGCTTGGAAAGAACAGGAGGTTGGGCCAAATGCTCCTTGTTCACACTCTGCGGTCCACTCAAACTTCTTGCCTCCTTTAAGCAGGTTAAAAAACGGGACGCACTTGTCCGTTGATTTCAAAACGAACCTGCTGAGAGCCGCAATCCACCCAGTCAAGCTTTGCACATCCTTTATTCTTGCCGGAGACTTCATCTCTATGAGAGCCTTGATCTTCTCTGGATTTGCCTCTATTCCTCGGGAGTTAACAATAAACCCAAGGAATTTTCCAGAACCCACTCCAAATGAACACTTGAGGGGGTTTAACCTCATGTTATACTTCCTCAATATTGCAAAGCACTCCTCTAAGTCTCGCACGTGCCCCCCAGCTTCCTTTGACTTCACCAGCATATCATCTACGTATACCTGCATGCTCTTGCCGATTAAGTCTCGAAACATATCATTCACCAAACGCTGATAGGTAGCTCCTGCGTTCTTCAATTCGAAGGGCATGACCTTATAGCAGTATAGCCCTATATCTGTTCGGAAGCTGGTATGCTCTTCATCAGGAGGATGCATGCTGATCTGGTTGTACCCCGAATACGCATCCATGAAGGACAAGGTCTCGTGACCAGAGGTTGCATCTACCAACTGGTCTATTCTTGGTAAAGGAAAGCAATCCTTCGGGCACTCTTTGTTTAGATCAATAAAATCTACACAATTCCTCCACTTTCCATTGGGTTTGGGCACCAACACTGGGTTTGAAACCCAAGCTGGGTAGTATGCCTCTCTGATAAACCCATTCTCCTTCAATCGCTCTACCTCCTCCTTAAGGGCCTTTGCTCGATCCTTGTCAAGCAATCTCCTCTTCTGCTGCACCGCTGGATATCCTTCATCCACGTTGAGCACGTGGCTGATCACAGTTGGTGAGATACCCACCATATCCTTGTGAGACCAGGCAAAGACATCTTGATTCCTTCGCAAGAATTCTATCAGCTGTGCTCTCACCTCAGCTTTCAACTTCTTTCCAATCTTGATCCTTCTCGTCGGGTCATTCTCATCTATAGGGACCTCCTCTAACTCCTCAGACGGTCCCACATCACTCTCATAATCCCCAAAGCAAGGATCAAAATCTCTTCCCTCGCTTTGGGCAACGCCCTATTTGGTGACTTCATCACCGGATGGGATCTTCTGCTTTTTCAAACTAGGAGTGCTCTCCTGGCCACACTCCTCTAACATCTCTTCATCATTCACTACTACAAGACTTTGGTCTACATCCATCTCATCCACCTCCTCTCTCTCAACACATACAATCATGTTGTTCTCCTTGGCACCTTTCTTCGCCTTAGCTATCGAGGCATTATAGCACTCCCTAGCCTCCCTTTGGTCTCCTTGGACACAGCCTATGCCAGCGCTGGTCGGGAACTTCATGGATAGGTGCCAAATTGAAACTACCGCATGTAAGTTGGTGAGTAGTGGTCGACCAATAACCACATTGTAGGCGGACGGGCAGTCAACAATCAAAAACTCAGTCATTACGATTTCATGCTTGGGGGCTTCCCCCGCCGTGACTGGTAATTTGATTGTCCCAGCTGGTGACAATCCTTCTCCAGTAAACCCATAAATGACGTGAGAGCATGGCTTCAAGTCATTGATAGATAGCTTCATTTTCTCAAAGGAGGACTTATAAATGATGTTTACAGAGCTTCCTGTATCGACCAAACATCTCTTCACCTTCATATTAGCAATTTGGACTGTCACAATAAGAGGGCCATTGTGAGGATACCTCACGTGTTTAGCATCTTCCTCAGTGAAAGTGAGGGACTCACTTTCATACCTTGGGTTCTTTGATGGTCGCTCCTCCACCTTCATAACCTCGGAGGTGGATGCCGCACCCAACTCATGACGAAGGGTGCGAGCATACCTCTCCCTCACCTTGTTGCTATCCCCAGCAAGATGTGGTCCTCCACATATTGTATCTAATGTGAAGTCCACAGGTTCAGGTTGCAAAGGTGGGGACCGTTGCCGCTTGAACCCAGGATTATTGCTGCTCCCCTCTCCTTGGGTCTTCTCTGCTCGGTACTTTTTTAGCTTCCCCGACCGGAGGAGAAACTCTATCTCATCTTTAAGGTGATTACACTCATTCGTGTCGTGTCCATAGTCTCCATGGAAACGACAGAACTTGTTCATATCCCTCTTACTCATCTCCTTCTTGATTGGTGGGGGTTTCCGGTAAGAGACCTCCTGATGACTGGCTAGATAGATCTCCGCCCGGGTCGCCGAAATAGTGGTGTAGTTGGTGAATCGAGGCTCATACTTTGTTGGCTTGTCGTTTGGTCCCGACTTAGCCTTTTTCTCATTGCGGCGGTCAGACCCGTTATTCCCACGTTTCTTACTACCACCTTGATCATTTCCTCCATCCTTGGGGGTATCACATGATCCACTTGGTTTGTTCAACCCATTCTCTCCTTTCTCAATAGCATCATCCAACTTCATGTACTTGTTTGCCCGGTCTAAAAACTGCTGTAAAGTTGAAATTGGATGGCGGTGGATGTTGTCCCATGAAGGACTTCGATAGATAATATCGGAAGAGATTGCCACCATTTTCCCTTCATCTCCAACCGCGGTAGCTCGGTTAGCTTCTCTCATGAACCTTTGAATGTAGTTCTTGAGAGACTCATCTTTAGCCTGCCTAATATCCACCAAGTGGTTGGCATAAACAGGAGGGGTTCGGGCAGTACTAAACTGCCTGCAAAACTCCTTCCGAAAACTCTCCCAAGAGGTGATAGAGTCTGGTTTGAACTTCCAGTACCACTCCTGGGCGGTGTCTGACAATGTGCTGGGGAAGACTCTGCAGCGGTAGTCATCACTCACCCCGAGCAGGTCCATCTGATCTTCAAACTTCCCAACGTGCCTTACCGGGTCTGCCTTTTCTGTATAAACTGGCAGTACCGGTGCTTTGTACTTCTTTGGTGGTTGAGCTGCTCTAATTCTAGCAAAAAAAGGGCTACCACTTATGTGGTCTACTAGATCAATAACTGGTTGTTTTGACAAACTCTGGACTGCCGCTGTCAAAGCATCAAGCTGGGCTTGGATGCCTGGGGCCACAGCTGGGGTCTCAATCTCGGGACCGCCTGGTCGGGCACTCCTATCCGGCACCTCACCATCGAGTATTTCTACTCGACTGGTAGGATAGATTGGCTCCTACCCTTCAACCGGGACAGTCCTCCTTCTATCATCAATGACATCCCTCAGGTCCTTCTGAGCAGTGTTCTTTCCCAACCGGTCGAACACCGTACTCCGAGTCTTCTCGGAAGGTCTGCTAGGTGGAGCGTGCTCCTTGCCATTACGCTGGTTGGGATGCCGTGGTGGCTTTCTCGTTTGAGCTGGTTGATTTTCTCTTCCACATTGGTTATTATTCTTCTCCTTCGACTGGTTGGTGTGGTGACTCTCAGCTTCATCACGCCCATGTCCATCTTTGAAGTGGGAAGTCTCTTTGCCACGGGGAGCTCTATTGTGCTCCTGCTCAGAAGGTGTTTTCTTACTGCTTGACCTATGACTCCCTGACCTGGAAGTCTCTGATCGGTGGCTCCTTGAGGGGGTCTTAGAGTTCCCCCTTTGGGTTGAGGCAGTGCGCGATCGGACTCCCTCCTCTTCATGACCAGGTGAGTTATCACCACCCCTGCCTGGTCTATCATTTTTCTTACGACCAGCTTCTGTGGTCCTTGCCTCTGGGGTGGGTGTCACCCCAGGCGCAGCCTGAGCATTGGCTCTGGTCAGTTGCGTAGCTGCCTCCAGAGCAAGTGCAGCTTCGCGATGTCGCCTGTCGGCCTCCTCCTACTGTCGACGGATCTCCTCGCTCCTAGCGTCCATCTCCCGTCTCTGCCTGGCCATTTCCTCAGCAAAGGCCTCCTGCCTAGCATTGAACTGAGCTAGCTCCTCCTGGAATGCGCTCATGGTCTCCTGGAGCTCTTCAACTTCTGGAGCTACATCCTCGAGCACAACTCTAGGCTCAGTCTCACGATCTTGAACGCTGGGACCCTCTGATCTAGCATGCTCCTTAGAGGTGCTTGCCCTCTTTAAGGCCGCATTAGTGTTCTAAGGCGCCATATAGCTTCCGGGACTGTTTGTCCTTCTCTTCAGGCTCTCAATGAAAGCACCAAAATGTTGACTGTGTTTTTAGTCAACGACGTGAGAACGTCAATAACGACAAGCCTTCAAGAGAATGTAAACGACCACATACAGTTTAATCAATGAAAGTAAATAACACAAGAGATTTTATAGTGGTTCAGCCCCGATCAGTCGGTAATAGCCTAATCCACTTAGAGATCTTATTACTCTATTCACACTCAAGATCAGATGAACCAGTGTCAACTGAGTTTCTTAAGTGTAAATATTCAAGAATACAAAAAAGGGTTCTCTCAAGAAAAACACACTTTCTCTCTCTAGAACTCAGACTAATTCTCAATTTGCCAAAAAGTCCTTTTACGATCCCATCAACCCTCTATTTATAGGCTTGGGATCCTCAACTGATATCCCCTTCAGATAGGGATATTTTATTATTCATCTTATATTTAAATTACAAGAAATATTTAAAATACAACAGATTCCTCAATTTGAGTGAGGAATGAGAGATTCCCGCGATGTCCAGACCGATTCTTACTGAAGTAGTTTCCGGGAATTTGACGTAGTCTAGTTTGTTTGTTGATGATTATCGTCTTCTGACCAAGGTCCGAGCCACATGCATTGGCTCTCCTTGGACATGGTCCGAGCCAACCTCTTTGAGCATACCTCGGACTAAGGTCCAAGCCAAGTGATTTGGCTCCTCGGACTAGGGTCCGATCGGACCTATTTTTGCCTTCTCCTCGGACTAGGGTCCGAGGCAATCACCCTTGCCTCTCCTCGGACTTGGTCCGAGCCAACCATCTTGGAAGCTCACCTCGGACATGTCCGAGCCAAACATCTTGGAAGCTCACCTCGGATAGGTCCGAGCCAAGCACTTGGTTCCTCCAACTAAGGTCCGATCGGACCTTTTGTGGCCTCTCCTTGGCCAAAATCTAAGTCCATCCCTTGGCATGCATGGGACCTCTCCTCGGACTTGGTCTGAGCTAACCATCTTGGAAGCTCACCTCAGACATGTCCGAGCCAAACATCTTGGAAGCTTACCTCGGACATGGTCCGAGCCAAGCATCTAGGGGCTTCTCAAGCTAAGGTCCGATCAGACCTGCTGCTTCTGTCCCTCGAGCCAAAGTCCAAACCCATTCTTTAAGCTCCTTAGACTTGGATTTGAACCAAACACTTGGGCTTCTCGGACAAGGGTTCGAGCCAAGCACACCTTAGCCCAAGTATTCTCCTCGGGTGTATTTGACTTGACTATGGCATCTCTTAAGCAATCCAAATTCTTCACTGATGCATTGGGCTACTGCTAAGCCAAATCACCCAACTAATCCATGCCACGCGTCAATTTTACTGCCACATCATCCTTTTCAAATTTTGGGATAACAGAAATGATATATTTTATTTAAAACATAAAACTGTTCATGGGCCCATAAAAAACATTTACAAGTTATTTACAACTCCAAAATGGTTATTACTATTTAAATTTACAACCCGCTAACCTAAGTGGCAAAAATAGGGTAAACCCCCTAGTTCCTCTGAGAACTCCTTGGCCGTGATGGTCAAGCAGCCGCATATGCACACAGCACCACCTAAGCTCTCCACTCAAGGCTGGGTGAGCTTTTCTTTCCCTTTACCTGCACCACATAGCACCCATAAGCCATAGCCCAGCAAGAAAACACAATATAGCATGAATATAATATCAACAATGATCATAATAATCATTCAGGACTTTCAGTCCAAAACAAATGAGTGACAGTTGAAAAGTCACTGTGGTGGGTTCCATTTCCTCTAGCCACATGACGATAGGGTCACTTGGGCTTTATAAATAAGTGATCCTTTCACTAGCTTATGAAGATAGGTGCTCGATGAACTAGTCACCAATATAACCTACCGCATGACCATAGAGTCATAACCGTGGGATTCCGCTCCCTAGCTATGTGACAAGCAGTCACCTAAGCCTTAGGCCCTGGCTCTGAGTAACTAACTTAGACTAGTCAAGCGCTTATAATTTTCATCGACCTTAGGGTCAGTCCAGCATTAATTCTCCCAGAGTCATTCAACGTTGATATCGATTAGATCTAATCTTTTATCGGCCCTGCGTTCATGACGCTTATGCCATTTTTCGGCTCTTAGGTCAGTAATACGAGACCAATGCCATACACAAGTAAGCAAGATTTTCTAAGCATTTAATATGCAATCAATGTCCACATTTAACAACCAACATGCCTCTATAACAATCACGCATGTCATATACACAGGGTGCAGTTTTCTTACCTCAGGTTCGAGCGAGAAATAATATAAGAACGACCCTTGAGAACGATCAACCTTTAGATTCCTTAGAGGTTACCTAATCATAATTGTTATCCCCATTTCCTGCATGGGCTCGGGGCCTTCGTCTTGGCCCGCTGTCAGAGGGCCAGCTTAGCGCGTGGACCCGGCCCAAGGTCTCTTGGTATGGAGAATGCCCAAGGGGACGGGTATGGATCGGGGACTCAAGACTGGGCCCATTGGAGGGGTCCGGGATGTCCCTCCGGGTCCGTCCTCAGCAAGGATAGTCCGGGCGATGTCCAGGGTGCTCGGACCATCGCATCCTACACGTCCTGGTCCCGGACCATGATACGGTCCGGGCCTGTGGTAAATGAAGCAGGACAATGGTAAACGGACCTGGATCACCTTACCCCCAGTTGAAGGGGCCAAGCGTCCAGGACCCTGAAGCCGCCTCATTCCACGTGGGCGTTGTCCCACTTTTCACCTGCAGAAAAGGTCACCTCGGGATTGCACGCCGATGTGTCAGGACTGCGCAGCCAAGTACTCTGACTGGTCTTGTCTCCTGAATCTGCCTCGTGACTCGAAGTGATCATACCCAAAGCATTGTTTTGTCGGGCGAGACGTAGTTCTAAGGTCAACCTATTGGGCCTTAGTTGGTTTGGATTTCGTGTATTTTGTATCTTTTTGTATTGGGCCTCCACTAGAAAGGCCACTTGTATCCGTTTCCCCGACGGGCCTGGGTCGGATCCGGCCCAGACCCGGTATTCCCATCAGCATATAAATATAAGCTACAGAGCACTGTAAACAGGGTCTCCTATTCACGAAAAAGATAGAAACTCTGTCAAGATATAGAGAGCTTCTTCGAGCTTTAATAATATAGACTCGTGGACTAAGGCTAGTTAACGCCCCAACCACGTAAAAACCCCATGTCAATCTTCTGTTTTTCACTATTATTATCAGTAAATATTACCCATTAATTGAGTTGCCAAAAATCTCGGTTAACAATAACCAATTATAATCCATTAATAAAGTAAATCGATAAGAGGTTCATAATCTAACACCACTCTTCTGGGATCAATCCCGCACTCTCGGGAATCTTAATCTACCCAAACGGGGTAAAGGAACCCATCCCCGAGCCTTAAAAGTTATTTCGAGCTCAGGCTTGCTGGAAAATGGACCAGCGCTGCAACCCTATTAAATGGCGCTGAGGCGCTATTTCAAGTCAGAGAGGCCCAACTCTCTGCCCTGCCTAGCGTTGCTGCGCCTGGAATGGCGCTGCTGCGCCAATTACAGACCAAAATCTTTCTGGTTTTCCCTCCTTGCTATTTCCCTTGAAACCAACCCTCCAAACCAATCCCATACATCACCCAAACATCCAATTCAACCCCTAAACTTCATCTACATCACACCCTCATCAAAACCCAATCAATTTTACACAAAAACATCCCTTAATTCCCAACTAGCCACATCAAATTCTCTAAGCTGAAAACTATAAAGAAAAACAGAGTATAGCTTAAAATTCTTGGATGAAATCCTACCTCAAGTTGGATTTGAGTCCTTTCCAATGGATGAGCTAAGTCTATAACCTCCAAGCTTTGATTTCCTAGCTTAATTCTTCAATTTGGGATCAAAAACTTCAAAGGAGAAAAAAGGAAGATGATGAACGAAAGGAGCAAGAACAACACTCTGTTTTTGGTTCTATTTTCTACAGGTTACCAAAGTCATATATATCCTAGGGGTGAAATGACTATTTTGCCCCTAGGTCATTTAAAAGTTTCTAAAGGCTCCCAAGGGTAAAATCGTCCTTTTTAGCCTATTTCGTTAATCATAATTAACACCCTCCAATTCCCGCTATTCTCGATATTCTCAAATACCAATAATTCATATCCCGTTACCCTTTTATTCCCGGCAACGCTCTAATCATTAAAACATTCCGAGACTCACCCCGAGCCTCGAACTTAATCCCGTTATGACTAAACCGCTACTTGATATTCAAAGATCATATCATACCGAATAGCTCGAACAAATCCACATTATAATGTGGCCTTAACAATATATCACCGAAATGCATACATAAATACAATTATGCCCTCAACGGGCCAAATTACCAAAATACCCCTATCATAAAATGTGGACCCACATGCATGCATTTAACATCATATTATAATATAATTCACATAAACATGCATATGACAGTTTAATGGCATAATAAATCAATTATGGCCCTCCCGGCCTACTAATCCAACCATTAAACCACATTAGGGATTTCGGGGCATTACATATATCATATATCAAATATCCAAATGTAGGGCATTCAACATGCTTACTTAAAAATCACTAGCATAATTATGATCATGCACAAACACAGAGATTCAAGCTCTGATCAATCTCATATTCAATATTCATGTCATGACCTAATCTCATGTTTCTCATGCATTACATGCATCACATACTGGGTGCAGTTTTCTTACCTCTGGGTCGGGCGTGGAATAACAAATGAACGACCCTTGAGAACGATCAATCCTTTGATCCCTTAGCGGTTACCTAGTCATAACCAAATATGGGACTCCATCAATAAAATCAATAAATAAAAGGTTCCTAGACCAAGATCTAGCCTCCAAGACGTCGAATCCTACTAAACCGGGTAGTAGGAACGATCCCGAGGCCTAAGGTTTGGATTCCCACGATGAAAACACATTTCTGGCCAAAAATGCCACTAAGGGTCGCGGCCCTACTCCACCATGCCGCAACCCGCCTCCCCAAACATAGGCGGCCACCTTCTAGCCATTAGCACGCGCCGTGGCCCTACATCCCCATGTCGCGGCCCGATGGCCCTTCAGCACCACCCTTCATCTTCAATAAGCTTGGGCCACGACGCTCTAGAACAGAGCTGCGGCCCCACCTGAAACCCAGCCAAAAACCCTTGTTTTTCCTTTTCGAACTCATTTCAAAAACCTATCAAAAAACTTCCAATTCCACAAAGCAAAGTTCCCAATTATTACCACAACTTATCCATCATATAACCAACAAAACCTAAGCTTTAAACCATTCAAAACCTCCTCAAATTCCCATTCCTATGACCAAAACTCCAATCTCAAAACTAACACAAAAACAGAGCAAGGAACCAAAAAATTGAACTAAAACCTTACCTTAAACTCGAATTGAATCCTCTTCAATGGGTGAACACAAACCTAAACCCTTAAGCCTTAACTCCCAAGCTTGAACCCTCAATTTGAGCTTCAAAAATTCAAAAAGAAGGAGAAGGTGATGATCGGCGAAGGAGAGGAAGGAAACACTCTGTTTTCTGCTACCTAAAGCTTCCTTCTACAGCCTTCATACATAACACATATGTAACGCCCCAACTCCTGGGACCGTTACGGTGTGCCTTGTAAACAGTGCTAAACTCGTTAATCGAGTCATTTGGCCAAAATCGTGAACTAAGTATGATTAGCGGTTTAGGGATTAAACATTTTGGTTAAGATGTAACGTTTCATTAGAACGTTTAATATATACATTGGGATCCCAAAAATATAAATTTAAGAGTTTATTACAGAAAATATTTACAACAGGTCGTTCTAAGCGGCAAAACAGGGTTCAACCCTAGTTCCACTTTAAACCTCGGCCGTGGCGGTCGAGCAGCTGCATATGTACACGTCATCACCTAAGCTCTCCAACTCAAGGATGGTCTAGCTTCCTCTTGCCTTTACCTGCACCACATAGCACCCGTGAGCCGAAGCCCAGCAAGAAAACATAACACTTTTCATAAACATTATCAAATGATTATCATTATAATTACACTGAACATAAAGTTTTCAAACCAATGGGTGCACACCACATAATTCTAGCGGGAGAGTGGCTGTTAAATAAGCCACTAGCCTTCAAGCTCTCTTTTCTAGCGGGAGAGTGGCTGATAGGTAAACCACTAGCCTCCAGGCTCTGTTTTCTAGCGAGAGAGTGGCTGATAGGTAAGCCACTAGCTTCCAGGCTCTGTTTTCTAGCGAGAGAGTGGCTGATAGGTAAGCCACTAGCCTTCAAGCTCTGTTTTGTAGCGGGAGAGTAGCTGTTAGGTAAGCCACCAGCCTCCAAGCTCTGTTTTGTTCATCGACCCTCAGGGTCGGTCAGGCATTAATGCTCCTTGAGTCATTCAATGCTAGTAGTCGATTAGATCTAATCTCTGTTGGCTTGCGTGATTCACGCTAAGGCCGTTCTGACAAATAAATCAGCGCTACCTGACCTGTGTCCAGTATCACTGCCGAACCTGACAAATAAGTCACAGCTTCACAGCTGATACTAACACTTTTGTCGATCTGACTAATTAGTCAGTACCATACCAAGTAAGCAATGCTATCAATATGTATCGTATGCCAGTTATCCAAGAATAGGGCATTCAGCATGCTTACTAAACAGTTTCTAGCCTAATCATGATCATGCACAAACTCAGAGACTCAAGCTCTGGCCAATCTCATATTCATCACTCATGGCATGCCCTAATCACATGTTTCTCGTGCATCACATGCATCACACTTAACCACCCAGCATGCCTCAATAATAATCATATGCAAATGGGCAAGATCGCCAAGCATTCATTATGCTATCAATGTTTACATTTAAACATCAAACATGCATCAATCATAGCCATGCATGTCACACACGGGGTGCAGTTTTCTTACCTTGGGTTCGAGCGAGAATTAATAAAAGAAACGACATTTGAGAACGATCAGCTTTTAGTCCTTTAGTGGTCACCTAGTCATAACCAAACATATAGAGTACCATCAATAAAATGAATAATAAAATATTCCCAAACCAAAACCTAACCTCCGGGACCTCAAATACTACACAACCGGGCAGTAGGTTCAACCCCGAGGCCTAAGGCTTGAATCCCCAAGCTAAAAACCCCATTCTGGCAAAAATGACCTTAAGGGCCGCAACCCTCCTTGGCTATGCCGCGGCCCGCCCCTTAGACAGAGGCGCCCAAACCCAGTTTACACCAAGGGCCGCGGCTCTCCCTAGCCATGCCGCGGCGCAACCCCCAATTCAGCCAAAACCCTTGTTTTCTTCCCCTACGATTTCTCTTGGAACCAATCCATCAAACCCAGTTTAAACACCACTCAAACCTCCAATACAATCCATAAAATTGTTCTATACCACACCCTTAGCAAAACCCAAGACAAACCCCAACTAAAACTTCCATCAATTCCAACAACCCTCCATAAAAACACAAGCTGAAAACTAGTATCAAAACAGGGTATGCACCAGAAATTAATGATAGAAACTTACCTCCAACACGATATGAATCCTTCCCAATGGCTGTACTGAAGCTAAACCTCCCCAAGCTTGACTCCCTAGCTTGCTTCCTCAAGATAGGCTCTCAAAACTCAAAGAAAATGGTGGAGGAAGACTTGTACGGGAAGGAAGGGAGAAGGATGAAGATAAACTCTGTTTCTGTTCTGTTTTCCACAGCTTTCCTATGTTATATATATCCAAAACCCAAAATGACCAAAATACCCTTAAGCCAACAAAAGCCTCTAAACCATTTCAAGGGTAAAATTGGTACTTTCCGCCTATCCCGTTAATCATAATTAACGCTTCCCGATTCCCACTAATCTCCATATTCTCAAATACCAATTAATCACATCTCATTACCCTTTAATTCCCGGTAATGCTCTAATCATTAATATCACCCCGAGACTCACCCCGAGCCCCGATCTTAAGCCCGTTATGACTAGACCGAACACTTTCATCCCATGATCGTCTCATGTCGAAAAGCTCGAACCAATCCACATACAATGTGGTAAAATTATAATTAATCTCCACCATGCACCCAAAATATACAATTACGCCCACAGTGGCCAAATTACCAAAATGCCCTTGCATTTAAAATATGAGCCCATATGCATGCATTCACCATCATATAATAATATAATTCACATAGACATGCATATAATCATTAAATATCATAATAAATCAATTATGGCCCTCCCGGCCTCCTAATCAAGGTCTTAAACCTTATTAGGAAATTTGGGGCATTACAACATATCCCTTGGTCAAATGACCAAAATGCCCCTAGGCTTATCTTCTTTCCTTAACAGCCCCCAAGGGCAAAATAGTCATTTCCCATCTAATCCCGCTAATCATAATTAACGCCCTCCAATTCCCGTTATTCCCAATATTCTCAAATGCTAATAAATCATATCTCATTACCCTTTTATTCCTGGTAATGAACTAATCCTCAAATTACCCCAAGACTCACCCCGAGCCCCGAAATAAACCCCGTTATGACTAAATCGATAACTTGCATTATGAGATCGTCTCATGCCGAAAATCTCGAAAAAATCCACATATAATGTGGTCTTATTCATAATTCACCAACATACATGAAAATATACAAATATGCCATTAGCAGGCCAAATTACCAAAATGCCCTTACAATGAAATGTGACCCACATGCATGCATTTTTCATAAAATAGATCACAATTTTTTTTTAAAAATGGGAACTTTTTCCGCCAATATCCCTTTTTGAAATACAAGAACTTTTCATGAAGTGTTATTTTTAATGTATTATATTGAATTCTTATCTCATTTTATTCTATAATATTTTTGTATGTCATTTTTTTAAGATGCAATTATAATAATGAAATATTCATTACTGCGAAAAAAAATGCAATTATAATTAGTTTTAAAATTAATCTATATTTCATAGTACATTTTTTTTTTAAAAAATTGTGTTATATATTGATAACATTTTGTTAAGGGATTGTTCATTGTCTACATTCTCTTTTACGTTTTACAAGAAGTGAATGCAAATATACAATAGCTTCTGTGCAACCATTACATATGATGATGTATCAAACTAAAGTTGAACTTAATGATAGTATGATGATACTGGAGCACACATCTCAAATGAAGGTTCTGTATTGCTAACAATTTCTTTCAACAATTCACTTCATAGTTCAACTACTATATATTATAACGATGTTTCCTCTTCATCCACGAGAATCTTGGCGAAGATAAAAGTTACATACACTAACTAGCCCACCTCAAAAAAAAAAAGAAAAAAAAGAACAAGATTCCGAATGATTTTAAAATTTCTGCTATAAAGTTGTACCCCCACCATCTGACATAAGAGATGCAGCAGCAGCGGCCGCAGTTGGAACAACCCCGGTTGAAATACCCGGTTTTGACAAATGCAGGAGCCTGAGAAGCAAACACCAGAAGTGTGAATTTACATTGAAAAATCAAACTAAATAAAAGAAGACACGCATATATACTGCTATGCCAGATCAATTTTTGCCTCATCTACTTGCTGAGGTCAATTTTTGCCTCATCTACTTGCCGAGGTCAAGATAAACTGGATCTTTAATCGATCCAATGAATTTTTCTAGTTTGAATCACATCTCCGCATATTTATCTTAACAACAGACACTCAGTGACAGTTGTGATCAGCCAATCATGCCTTCTTATTCTTAGGATTCATAAGGGGCTACCAATTGCTAGGTAAAATTGACATGAATGAATTATTCTTGTTTGCTTCAAATGTAAGTGTAACTAAACGATGTCAATCATATGAGAATGCTGCACTCAGAAAAAGTATTTCTAAAATGCAAGCTAAAAAGAAAAGCAAATGAAACACAATGAAATCTTACGGTGCTAGATATTCGCAAAAAGAGGACATTGCAGCAACAACTTCAGCATAGTTTTCAGAGGTTGCTGGGGCTGTCACTTCAACCAATTGTATTCCAGGAGTTACAGGAACAGCCTCATCAGTAGCATGTAGCTTTAGCATTTTATTAACTGATGAAACAGTGACTGCAATTTTAGCACCTCTTTGGAAATGGAAGGCAAATCCCACTTTCAGTAGCTCATGATCCAACTTGTAGCCAAGTGCATAAAATAAGCGAAGCACATTCTTGCTTGCTTTGCTTTCCACCACGGTCCTGACTAGAATTGAAATCTGATCAGCACCTGCACCCCTCATTGAACCCCCTACATGCCTAACAGTCCTAAAGATTTGAACATTATCGTGAGCTTATATTCAAGAAGAAAGACAAAACAAATTAATAAATTTGAGAAGAAATTTCAGAATTACCATGTTGGTTCGGCCTGTTCAAGGTCACATAGAAGTCGAACCTCAGAAGATACAATCCCTACAAAATAGGATACCATCTCTTAGTCAGCAAGGCATCTCCCATTTGGATGGAAAATATCAGAACAATATATAAATTTCATTATCATGCATAAGATGTGGTGGTATTCAGTATATCTCAAAAACGAATTGACATCTGAGTCAGGCAATTATCCTACCAAGGTTAGGGCCATTTTTAAGGCATATCTCGTGGATTCTCAGCCGTTCTCTTTGAACGCCACAAAGACCCTGAAGAAGAATCTCAAGAGCCTCAACATGCTGCATCATGAAAAGACGGAGAAATCTCTTGTTGAGGGATTTTTTTTTCCAACGAAACAATATAGATAGCAATCTAAACTTTAAAGTATACACACACACACACAGATCATGAGTACTCCATGAGTATATGCAAGGAGAAATGAGTGATGGGAACTTCAAAGCATCTTAAGCAATTACACTGGCACTCTATCAATTCATTATAGTATGCCAATCATGTGAAAACAGAAGCAATTGCAAGAAATGCCTGATTGAGTTAGGCCAAAGAGTTAAGTTCGTGTTCAAATTAATGATGACTCTAGGTGGGATACTGGGATAGGTTATGACATCAAAACAGTGCAGGAGAGGCTTCATAAATGATAAAACTACACTAGAAGTACAAAAACATGTATACAGATAATTTATTTATTTATTTTAACCCATTAAACTTTTGCTCCTCGTGCTATTCTTCCTTCATTCTTCTGATTTCTTATACCAAATAATAAAAATAAATTTAACTGTTAAGCCAATGTACCCATTAACTACATATTCAAACAAAAGGAAAAATTACCAAAATAATTGAAACTTTATTATTTATCGTCGGACAATGAATAGATCAGCATTCTCAACGGTTAGCCTCCAAACTTCAAATCTCGTACAAAATTGAAAAAGAAAATCTCTAAATTCCAAGAGAATTATTGGTAAGAAAGCATTAAGATGGGAGAGTGGGTCTTACCTGTGTCTCTACAATTCCCTGAACCACGCACTCCATCCAAATTCTACTTTTGTTACTTTCGTTCTCAGTTTCCTACCAAACAAACACCTTTAGATATCTGATTGCTTGCTGGGGTTTCTTCAGTGCCAATAGAGAAGCTCTGAATGGGCACGGGCAAGGCTGGAACTTTGATCAAGGATGGAGGAATTGCTTCTGTTGAGCTCACGGGTGGATCAATACTCGCGTTGGTGGTGGGTGAAGGTAAACTACTTCCTGGCGTTGTTGGAGAAATACCAGATTGTGGTAAAGGAGTAATGGGCCCAGCCAGCTTCCTCTTCCTTAGATGCTCTTGTGAGGGCCAGAACTTATTTATGGTCTCTTGGCCCAAATAAAGCTTAAAAGCTTGAGTCCAACATTCATTTGATGGCCACGGTATAGTAACAGATTCGGGCCCAAAGAAATTTATGAGAATTTGGGCTTTTTCCTCCTCTGGAATGGTATTCAAACCATCAGGACTGGTCACGTGTTGGCTATATTTCTTTTGCATGGTACTTTCAAAATTCACAGGTATCGATCTGCACAATAAGGAGGGAAAATGGGGTACCTTTTCCACCTTTTGTCTTGGGCGCTGAAATGCCTCACCGAAAGTAGAAATCCTCGTAGTTGGACACGAGCTGACCGTGGTCTGAGTCATTGCAGAGTGGCTTGGCCTTGACTGAGCAACCATTGACCTGTCTCTATCTGTTGTGATGAAGGTTGAGGTCGCCGACGTACTACCATGAGCATCCTTCTCCGGACGAGCAGCCCTCTTCTTCGGCGGAGGAGATCTTAGACTTGGGCTCTCAGGTGGGGCTTCACCCGTCGCGAGAGGGCATCGCTGGTCGACATTGGACCCAGATTTTGAAGCTGCCCAGTCGAGGAACCACTTGGGATGGACAGAGTGGAATGGCGATCGTTCCCAGCTTTCCGCTCGGATCCATTCGCCGAACATCGGAAGGCTCGTAGTTCTTCAGCAAGGTTGGTTAACAGAAACATTGCTTCATGTCATGACCCATGATGCCACATTTAAAACTTATTTTTGAAAGCCTTGCATATTTAAATTGTAGCCATAATGGGGACATATTTTCTCTCGAAACCTGCGACTAGGGGTTTATCAATATAATAACAGCTCTGAACTATAGAGTACCAGTTTCGTAAGTCAATGCATGATCCGGTATCACATAAGTTTTGCTTGCCCTGGCAGCCACCATGTGAAGATTAGCATCATTCCAAAAACCAATGGGGATCAAGTACAAAAATCCAGATAGGTGTAGTTGAAAACTCCACCTCATTATACCCCACATCGATAGGCCATGGCTGCAAAGCTAGAAGAGCCCCACTGATGGACCAAGGCCGGCGATCCAACACTCCTTGTGCATCATTTTTACTTTGAAACCGAAACATAAGGAGCCCATCATGGAGTTCTTTGAAAGACCACCCTTTTATTGATAACCATGCCATCTTCAGCACTGCTTTAATGATGGTGTGGGACACTCTTTTTTAAAAAAAAACTTTTCCCAGTAGGAAATTTTTTTTCAAAAAAGAGAGTGTCCCACACCATCATTAAAGCAGTGCTGAAAGTGAAAGTGAGCAGGAAACACAAGTATGCTAAAACTCCTACACGACCAAGTGGATCCAAATCTACTCCTATTAGTGGCAAAGCTAGGGTAGTCCCCGTAAGGTGTACAAGGAAGATTTAGGATTGCCTATTGAGGTAACTCTAGACACAATGGAAACACTTAAACAAAAAGAATTTCAAGAATTTATTAGAGAATTGAGGAGTGACGGAAATGAGCATGTTGAAGGAACATTTGAACGCAGTCAGGACTCGGCCATGGAGGAGGACCGAACTGCCTTCCCATCAGTACAAGAACATACACAAACCACCCATGTTTTTCAGTTTGGGGCTTTGGAGGCTGGCCCAGAAGAGCCCACACGGTCCTCATGAAAATCATAGCCTGGAACTGTTGAGGTCTAACCTGCGGACCGACAGTTCGTGAACTAGTGGAACTCAACTGAGTTTACAATCATGAAGTCCTTATTTTGTCTGAAACTAGAATTCAAGAGGAACATTTTTCAAACGTGTTGAGGAAATTGCATTTTGCTCACTATATTTATGTTGCTCCTGTGGGTCTTTCGGGTGGCTTCAGTATGTATTGGAAAAAAGGAGTGAGTTTTGAGTTATTGCATTCCTCAAAGAACTGCATCAAAGGGGTAATTAAATCTGATCCTGGCCATACTCACTGGCATATTTATGCAACTTACGGACCTCCTTCAATTACTGGCCGTGAAGAATTTTGGCGAGATCTGGGAGTGGAAATCATCCAATCTTCTGCCCCAGCTCTCATCATTGGCGATCTCAACGGAACGCTAAAGGATTTAGAGAGTCTTAATTACGCGAAATCGGGTAATACTTCCTACTACTCTTTTGATATGAGGAGAATGGTTTCTATGACAGGGTTGATTGATCTGGGAGCGGGTGGCACCCCGTTCACTAAGAGAAAGAAAAGTTGTACATCAACTGGTCTTAGTTCTCTCAAGTATGCTCGGTTAGACCGCTATTTGGTTAACTCTGAGTGGAGAATTCTGTTGCCAAAAACGATGGTTACAAACATTCCAACAACTTCCTCGGACCATAACCCTATTTTTTTGGACACCTTGGGGGATAAAGTGAAAAGGTCGTGAGTTTTCCAATATGAGAACATGTTCTATCATGACAAGCGAAGTATATGGGTGGTGCGCAAAGCCTGGCAATCTGTACACGATCCCAATCCTATGAGGAATTTTGAAGCGAAGCTGTGTTAAGTGAGAACTGATCCGACTGCCTGGAATCGTACTCAATTTAGGAGAGTTTCTAACCAAATCTTAGAGGCCAAAAATCGACTCTTGAAGGCTGAATGCTCTAACAATCATGTCTCGATGGAGGAGGTTACATTGAGAATGTCTCTGAATGAATCCTTGAGGAGAGAGGAGATATTTTGGAAGCAAAAATCCCGATTAGATTGGCTCAAGGATGGGGATAAAAAGCACCAAAATTTTCCATGCCTCGACCATTATTAGAAGGCGGAGGAACTTTATTTGTACTATCAAAGACTCCCATGGTAATTGGTTATTATCTAGCAAAGAGATTGCCGATTGTTTCTTGGAAAAGTTTAGGGACACTTTTACTGTGCCGGGCACTCACTTTCCCCTGGACTTGGACGGTTTGGTTTCTCCTAGTACATCTCAAACTCAGAACATGATGCTTACAGAAATTCCAAGTGACACAAAAATTTTAGAGGACTTTCGTTGTATTAATCCAGCCAAGGCACCAGGGCCCGATGGAATGCAAGGATCGTTCTACAGGCACCACTGGGATAATGTGGGTAAAGATGTCACCTGCATGGTTAAACATTTTTTCACCCATTGTGAACTCTCAACATTTCCGAATCTAATTCCTCCTCTTCGAATTCCAAATGTGGTTCATTCTCAGCCACATTTGGAGGAGGAGGTTGAGATGATGCAGCGCCAGCAGTCTGTCCAGCTCTCTTGGATGTCTTTTCCATTTGAACTTTCTTAAAACTTCTTGACCAAACTCTCAATGAAAGCACCATAATGTTGGCCCTCGATTTGGCCAACGACACGGAGTCAGAATTACGACAAGAAATGAGATGATAGTCAAGAATGGAATCAAATGGTAAAGAAATGACGCAGAGGATTTATAGTGGTTCCGCCCCAACAATGTGGTAACAGCCTACGCCCACTTAGTGTTATTATTGGTGTTGAATCCTAATATCGTGATCAAAGAACTAGGGTTCTTGAGTTTCACAAGCCTTAGGAAAATTTCAACTTTTTGGTGGATAATCACACTATATGCTCTTTCTATGAGTATTTAGAAAAATGGTTTTAAAAAGTCCCTTCCTTAAGCCCTCTTATGCATATTTATAGGCTCAAGGGGGGTTACATGGGCCAATGGGCCTTAATTATCCTTAATATCAGTGTATCAAGGCAATAAAGAGGAAATAATAAATGTAGTTATTACAAGATTACATATCTTTAAAGGAAGTAAACTGAAACATGCGACCAGGCTGGTCGCATCTAATCACGAGATCTGATGAAGCAACAAGGAGCTGGTCGATAGTCGAACAACACCTCTTCACTTTGACGCTGCCACATGCCAACCACGTGCGAGAAATTATTGCCACGTCATCAGAAGCCATTTTTGGGTAAACACATATATAATAATTATATTAACATCAATTCAAATTCAAATTTAAATGTTATAAAATGTCATTCTTATAATAATATATACTACAAGACTATATATTTAAGAAGTATATTAATATAAATTTAAATGTTATAAAATATTATTATGATAATATATAATCATAATTTTTTACTAATTTTATTAATATGTGTTTTCCAAAAATTTAGCATCATGATGTGGCACAAACATAAGGCACACGAATGATACGTGACGAGACATTTACAGAGGATTGGTCGACTCACTACCAGATAGAAGAAGAAAACATGTTATCAGAAGAACTCATAACTTATGCGGAGTAGCAGGAAAATAAGTAAACAAAAGACATGCGATCAGAGTTGCTTGGAAAAAAATAGTTGAAGTTCAGAGTTAGTTTAATATGCAGATATTTGTGAGATATTTGTATTTAGTGTATTATTCACCTATTATTTTATATTTACTTGTTGCACAAGTTATGCAAGACCCATGACCCATCTATATACATTCTTGAGTCTATAAATAGAGGACCCAAGAATTCATTATTTTTTACGTAGTAATTCTTTACTTTAAGATAATTCTAAGGATCGAAAGCTATTTTTGTATCCTCTGTCTCTGCTTCTAAAACTCAATTGACTCCTGTAACGTCCCAAATTACTTAATAAGGCTTCGGGCCTTGATTATGGGGTCTGGAAGGCAAATTATGTAAATTATGTGTTATGTGATATATATGTGTATCATTATATGATTATGTAAGTTATATTATAACATGACTTGATATGCATGTTTAGGTGTATTAAATATGCATGTGGACTCATTTCTGATTAAAAGATCAATGTTCTTCATTTGGCTCGTTATGGGTATATTTGGCATATGTGTGATATATGTGTGGGACCACATCATTATGTGGATATATTTGGGTTACTCGGCACGAGGCGATCCTTGGGAGCAAGTTAGCGAGAAAGTCACAACGGGACCAATACTTGACTCAGGGAGAGTCAAGGAGTATTTTGGGTATTTAGTACATTACCGAGTTATGGGGTAATGAGAATGAATATTTGGAGATATATTCGGAGTTAGTGAGATTATGAGGGAATTATGGGGATTTTGACTATTCTACCCTTGGGGACGTTTTTGGGTACCTCGAGCTTTGGGAATTGCTTAAGGTTACTTAAGCTCGAAGTAACCTAACAGAAACATAAAGTATGTCCAAAACACTTTTTCTCTCTCCCGTTCTCTTTTTGACGTCATTAGCATTTTCGAAGGAAACTTGAGTTTTTGAGCTCAGATTCAAGCGAGGTTAGAGTCATAACGATTCTAGGAAATATTAGAAGCTTGATAGCCGGAGGATTTAGCTATAAAAATGACATAATCAGAGGTAATTTAAGTTTTGAATTTATGAGTTTCCATTTCCTTAAGTTTCTTAAGTTTTGAATTGGATTTTATGGTTCGGTGAGCTTTTAATCCATTTGAATGGCGAGTTTTGTGGCCTAGGACATTCTAGGGATGTTGTGAGATTGAATGGTGAGTTTGGTGCAGAATTCGGGTGGGTGGATTTGGAGCTAAGAAAGTTGGGTTTGCAGGGTCGCGCTGCAGCCCTATTCTTGGGGCACCGCGACCCTCACGAACCCAGGAGCTTGGGCAACTGCCTGAACCACAATCGTGTTGCGACCCGTGTCCAGAGGATGTTGGGATGGGTTATCTACTTGGGGAGAGTCGCGACTCTAAGTGTGGGAGCGTCGTGGCCCTAATTGGGTGCGCCATGTCACGGGCTAACATTTTGACAGCAGAAATGCCTGTGCGGCACCTTGACTCCTCTGAGCCAAGGTCAACCTTCCAACTGTTCGGATAACAATGGGCACACTTTTTGCGAGATCGTGTGCCTCTGCACAATTTTGTCTCTCGAACAACTCCTGTCGAGTCATCCTCTCAAGCATCTATGAGTGCATTTGTGCATCAAGACTCTCTAGCCAAGACACTCACATTGTCCATAGGTTCTCAGTATGGAAAGCCAAATTCTAACACCGATGCTCACCCAGACATTCATAAGCCAAGGTAGCATGTGTGGCCAAGAGCCAACACCAAGCTAACGTGCCAACGCCTCTCGTCATGCTCCATTTGATACTATTTGAATAATTCCCATCGCAGCCCAAGGACTCCCATACGTCCATGGTTCAATCCTCAAGGCATTGTGCCTTCACTCAGGTTGGCAGGCCCTCGAGACTAGCTGCCAGACTAGTAGCACACACTAGACCGCTGTCCTACTCAAGCATAATGCACCTTCCAATGCTTGCATGCTAACAAGTCCCATGAATAACTTCCCGTGCCATCTCGTTCTGAGACTCGTGGCCATAAACCTCAGGCAGCACACTTCGACGCACTACCGAGGCGGACTGGAACTGTTCACGAGTACTCCTACTCATGTAGACATATGAGTCCCCTCGTGGTCCTCATATGCTAGCCCTAGTAGTCCTCCCAACTAGTGGTAGCTCACTTGACGCACTTGCGCCAGGGGGTGGTGGAGAGCTGACACCAGGTGCTCCCCTACAAAGAGCCTTCTAAGCTTTTAGCGTTCTACCAGGAACATATATGATTTTTGCTTCGGTGACATATATGACCCTCAGCTCGCCAATTCTCCGAATCTCCCAAATCTGATTGTACCATTGCGTTCATTGACCCTTCAATATGGAACCTACCAAGTCCCATCCATTTCCGGGCAATATTGAAGATATTTACGAAATGCTACTGTCGTACAAAATAGACATAAGCATACTCGCTAGCTTGCACCCTCGCATGGGCATCTGACCAAGCACCAACCTAGCTAGAGCTGTAAATGTGGGCTGGCCCGACTCGGCCCACATTTTCATGCCTCCGAATAATTCGGGTCGGGCCTGTATTTAAATTTGTGCCGGGCCGGGCCATCCCATATTTGAAAGAGTACTTTTCAACAATACTTTTGTAACACCCTCACTTATTTTAGTTAAAAACCATATTTGAGGTGTTACGTTTTAAAACTATATCATAATTTATTTCTGCGGAAGTCTGGACATTTTTTTTTTTTTTTTAAAACTTGAAAACTTATTTCACATTATTTACATTAAACATAAAGTGTGTCTCAAACATATTATACATAAGTATTAAATAACCCAATTTATTTTCAAAACATAACTTCACACTTTATTACAAACATCTCACTGATAACTGAAATAACCCACAAAAAGGTCGATGTGTTCATATGTACAAATCAGGGTCAGGACCATGCTTCAGTTCTCCTCATATCATTCACATATTTCTTTCTCTACCTGCAATACAAGACAACTGTGAGCCTAAAGCTCAGTAAGCAAAGTAATGCATGCAATGCTAATGATTACCCAATATCAATGGACATATACAACTTCTTTTTAAATTTTGGTCCCCTTAATATTGTGCACACTGTTTGAATTGGTCAATGCCTGCAGGGCTTGTTACACATATAATACAAAATCCCATGGGTTCTCCTCCGGCTAGCCTTCACCACAGTAGGGCACATTAAAAACCTTATTCCATCGTTGCCCCGTCAGGCTCAAGAGTTAAGGCGGCCACACACTGTGGTGTCAATACATACAACAATAACTCATATGGAGGAGAAATAAAAACGGAAATATGGCAAACAATATAATTGGTTCACTAAACCTAGCCCAAATTATTGGGCAGCCACTATAAGCCTACTATAGGCCTCCGTTTACACTTATTAACACTTTCATTTGCCATTTCAAAACAGTGGCACTGAACTTAAACTTCTTATTACAACTTTCTTTTATGTTGCACAAAACTTGCAAAGGCATCATATAATTAATCATCATAATATCATGCATGGTCTTCTATCATATAATAATTTACCATATCACTATTATGCCATGCATACAAATTTATGATGAAGTGTCACTGTATGTTAATACCACTTACTCACAAAATATTCATATAATGCATACTTTCACATAACACATAATTCTTGTGTTGCAGTTGAGTACTTTACTTACCTTTTGTCCACAATATATTTCACCGTGTAACAAGTGATGTCTTAGGTATTGATGTGATTATCTTGACAATAGCATGGATTTCTCATCATAATGATGGCAGTAATACATTGAACTCTCATTTAAAAATACCCATAAGACTTCATATCAAATTTCATACCCAAAACATGCCTAAAATGCCTTAAACCACCTAGATCGAGCATTAGATTTATCTTAGACATTTGGGGAAATTTTGACAGAGTTTCCCCTTAATTTTAGCTATCATCAAATATCAAAATACACCAATAATCAACATCAATTAACCTGCCATAACCATATATCCCAAATACCAACATGATTCATCATAAAGTTATCATATACCGATTTTGATAAAATTCTTATCTCCTAGATCATCACCCAAATTAAATGAGTCTCCACATATATTCAAACATTTATAAACATATATACTCTCTTATAAACTCAATCAAATAACCAAAAATCATCTTGTACTCCAAGAACCCCAAAAACCTCATAAAACACAAAATTTCACTTACCGAGCAACTTTTCGGCGAAAACAATCTCTTCAAGCTTTTCTAAACCTCAAACCACTTGGAAACCCCAAGAAATATCTTAAAAAGGATAAAACACCATATATAAGTTCTCAGAAAAATTCAAAAACATAGTTTAACTTCCAAGTACAAGAACTTACCATAAAAAGGCTAGAACTAAGCTTAATCTACTTCTTTGGCTTTGCTTTCACTTGGATCTCCTTAGAATTTCTTCAAACCAGCCAAGAAATGGTTTTTGGTTTTCTTTTCTCTCTGTTTTTCAGAATAATGGTCGTGCAAAGTGATAAGGTTTGATGAAAATTCCTTATTTTCAATGATTTAGCCTTATTGTCAAAAGTTGACACCTTTCATCTCATCATTTCACCTTTTGACTTATGAAAACCTTATCACTTCAATAATTTTGACTTAATCATATGCTAGGCCTATTATCCTTATGTGTAAAACACTCATACCAAACCTTAGGTCCATATGACTTCATACCCAATAGTTATGCTTACCCGATCGAGCGTAGCGCACTTATGCTAAGCTCGTTTTGACTTTGCATCAATACCACTGATTATGTATACCTCCCATCAAGAATTGATCTAATGGTTCTAAAACCATTTTTACATCATCAATGAGACCTTAATCATACCTCGATTACATTTGGTAAATCCATAAATACTCAATTTTACACCGAAATACTAGTAATCGACATTGTACTATTTTCCACTACTTAACCTATTTTGCCTTCTATATCTCACTTTCAACACTTAATTCCATGCCTTGTCCATATTTTTCATACTTTCTTATATCTTGAGCACATCAAACACCCATAAAAGACAACTCAAATGCCACAAGGTTAATAATATTGAGCATACATATAGACATCACATACACAACTTTTATACTTATACATGAAAACACTTATAAGAATATGCATATGCTCAAATTATACATATTGTATGATATGTAATGCAATGCAATCATGTGATTATTGGCTATATATATCAAAATAATGTGGGTGCTACAACTTTACACAAAATTATATCATTGATAATTATTAGAATTTGAATACCTACTAATAAATACTAAAAATTTTAACTCACAAATCTTAAAATAAATTAATATAGTTATAAACATTAAGAAAAATAATAGAGTTTTATTATCATTTTAATTTATAGATAATTGACATTATCATTATTAATGTTGTTGACTGTCTTTTTAGCCAATGACGTGAGAACGTTAATAACGACAAGCCTTCAAGAGAATGTAAACGACACAGACGGTATAATAAAGAAAATAAAGAACACACAAGAGATTTTTATAGTGGTTCAGCCCCGATTGTCGGTAATAGCCTAATCCACTTAGAGTTGTGATTTATAGACCTATACTCAAGATCAGATGGACTGAGCCAACTGAGTTTCTTCAGTACAGATTGTGAAAATACAAGAGTTCTCTCAAATATCAGCACTTTCTCTCTCTAGAATACACAGTCCCAATTCTCTCTCTCTAGAATACACAGTCCCAATTTTCTCTCTCTAGAAAGAAGAAGCAGAAGAACCCCTCTCTAATCCCATAAGCCCTCTATTTATAGGCCTGGGATACTCAACTGATATCCCCTTTAGATAGGGATATTTTATTATTCATCTTATATTTATATTACAAGTTATATTTAAAATATAACTAATTCATCAATTTGAGTGAGGAATGAGAGATTCCCGCGTATGTTGTTGAAGCTGTCTCTGGGAACCTTGACTTAGTCTCCTCTAGCTAATTGATCCACCTCTTACTGACTACCCATGCAAGTGCTGGTCGAACGTGCATGGTGGTAGGACTTGTGCATGTTGATTACTCCTTCAAGCTTTCCTTGGACCAAGGTGATACAAGCTTGGCTCTCCTCGGACCAAGGTGGTCCGAGGCAACACCCTTGCTTCTCACCTCGGACAAGTCCGAGCATACCTCCTCCATTCAAGGTCCCTTCGGACCTCGTGGCCTTCTCCTCGGACCAAGGTGGTCCGAGGCATCCTCCTTGGCACCTCACCTTGGACAAGTCTGAGGCACTCTCCTTTAGCATCTCCCAACTATGTTCGATCGGACATTGTGTAGGCTCTCCTTGTCAAAAACTAAGTCTCCACTCTTGTCTTGCATGGGACTCCTCCTCCTTAGCTACCTACCTTAGACACGTTCGAGCCAACACTTAGGAAACCTTGAGAGGCTTACCTCAAACACACCCTTGGGGTCTCCTAGGACCACATCCTCCTTGGGGTCTCCTAGGACCACTTTCTCCTTGGGGTCTCCTAAGACCACTCTCTTGAGTTCTCCTCGGACCTCATCCTTGGGTTCTCCTAGGATCACTCTCTTGGGGTCTCCTAGGACCACTCCCCTTAGCTCTCCTAGAATGCATTCTCCTTAGCCTCCTAGGATGCATTCTCCAATTTTTGGGTATAACAAATGTCAAAATATCAGGCTTTTTATCATGTCGTGCTTTTGAGCTAGTTTGTTCGTGCCTTCGGGCTTGTCGTGTCATGCCATGCTTAGGCCCAAATCGTGCTGTGCCAATTTTCAATTCGTGTCATGCCTGGCCCAAGCCCATATATTTTCGTGTCGTGTCGTTCTCGTGCCTTCTAGGCTCATGCCGTGCTAGACCTAGCTTGTATTTACACCTCTAAACCTATCTTGTAACATGCCCTCAAGGCCGGCATGTTACATGCCACGACGCACATAGAGGATTTTTCCCAATAAGTGTTTTGAGTGCGGGAACTCAAACCTTAGGGATCGAGATCAATCCTATTACCCGGTTTAGTAGAGTTTGACGTCCCAAAGGCTAGAACTTGGTCCAGAAGCCTGTGTTTATTCATTATTGATGGGATTCTATACTTCGTTGTGACTAAGTTATTGCTAGGGGCTCGAAACTGGGATCGTGCTTGAGAGTCGTCCATTTGTAACCTATGCTTGGACTAAAGGTAAGAAAACTGCACCTGGTATGTGATACATGTGATTATGGCTTTTTCCTGAATTATTGAACATGGTTATGGATAAGGCATGAACGCCTGAGAATGTGCATGTGTAATTCCCCGAATTCTTCGATGTGGTTTAGTGGCGGTTTAGTTGGCCGGGAGGGCCGTAATTGTTTAATTACGCCATTAAATGAATATATGCATGTTTATGTGAATTATATTATGATATAATGATATATGCATGCATGTGGGTCCACATTTGAAATATTATCCTGTTTTGATAATTTGGCCCATTGAGGGTAATTTGTGTATTTGGTGCATGATATGATTTGTGAATGAGATTCCATTATTATGGAGATATATTCGAGCTATTTGGCATGAGATGGTCACTTTTAGTGGATTAGCGGTTTTGTCATAACGGGGTCAATTTTGGGGTAGTAGAAATGTTTATTTGATGATAAATTGGGAATATTTGAGATCAGGGTGAAATTCTGGAGGTTTTGACTATAACGTCCCCGGAGGTGTTTTCGGGACCCCGAGCATTAGGTTTTATTTGAGGTTACTTAAGCTTGAAGTAGTTGTCAGATAGAACGTACGATAAGAAAACATCTCGTTCTCCTTCGTTAGTTCATTTTTGCCACCCGAAGCATATTTGAAGAAATCTTGAGTTCTAGGAGTCAGAATCGAGCGAGGATCGAGGCATAGCGATCCTAGGAAGGATTAGAAGCTTCTTGATCGAAGGATTTGACATAAAACAACCTAATCGAAGGTAATCTAAGTTTAAAGTTTTGAGTTTTTAGAGTTTCTAAGCTTTGAATTGGACTTGTGAATTGTTGAGTTTTTGATCCGTTTGAACCTTGGGTTTTGAGGGTTTTGGTGCATTGGGAAGCTTGGGAATCTTGTTTCGATGATTGGAGAATGTTTAGGTATGATTTTGGAGGCTTTGGAGTGTTAAAAACACGTTTGAGAATGGCCCAGAGTTAAGGGCCGCGACCCTGTTCTTGGGGTGCCGCAGCCCTGCCTTGAAGAAGCAGGTGGAGTTTTTGTGCTTGCTGGGCGCCGCGGCCCTTGATGGAGGGTGCCATGGCCCTTGCCTCAGGGAACTCTGGGGGCCGCGACCCAAGGTGCTAGGGCCGCAGCCCTTGCCCAGTTTTCGCCCCGTTTGCTCGTTTTGACCCTGAGAACCTAGTTTTAGGCCTTGGGAGTGTCCTTACTACTTGGATTAGTTTGGATTGATCTCTTGGAGGATAGATATTGGTTTGAGAACCTTTGATTATCATGTTATTGATGGTATCCTATAATGTGTTATGATTAGGTAACCGCTAAAGGACTAAAAGCTAAATCGTTCTCAAGGGTCGTTCTTTTGTTCATTCTAGCTCGAATTAGAGGTAAGAAAACTACACCCCAAATGTGACATGCATGGTTATTCATGAGGCATGTTGGTTGTATAAATGTGGACATGAATTGATTTTGGAATACTTAGAAAATGTTGTTCACTTGTGCATGGTAGTGACTCATTAGTCAGATTTGGCAAATGTGCTAGTATCAACTGTGAAGTTGTGACTCATTACTCAGGTTCGGTAGTGGTACTGGGCACTAGTCACATTGCGCTGACTCATTAGTCAGGACGGCCTTAGCGTGTTCAACACAAGCCAATAAAGATTAGATCTAATCGACTTTCTGCATTGAATGACTCAAAGAGCATTAATGCCGGACCGACCTCAAGTTCGATGAATATTATAAGCGCTTGTGTGGCTTACCCATCAGTCACTCACTTGATAAAGTAGAGACTTACCCATCAGTCTCTCATTTGTTGAAGGCTAGTGGCTTACCTAGCAGCCACTCTTCCATTTGAATTAGTGACTTGCTTGTCAGTCACTCAGTATGGTTTATCAGAACCTCAAGTGATATTCACTCATCTGTTTAAAAGCTATGAGCTCCGTGTGATTATAATGATAATCATTTGATGATGTTTACATATAATGTTATGTTTTCTTGCTGGGCTTTGGCTCATGGGTGCTATGTGGTGCAGGTAAAGGAAAAGAAAATCTCACCTAGCCTTGAGTGGAGAGCTTAGGTGGTGATGTGTACATATGCGGCCGCTTGACCACCACGGCCAAGAAGTTCTCAGAGGAACTAGGGGGTTTACCCTATTTTTGCCGCTTAGGTCAGCGAGGTTTGAGATTTTGGAACAATAATGACCTTTTTGAGTTGTAAATGTTCTTGTGGGCCCATGAACAATTTTATGTACCATTAAAACATATCATTTCCTTTTTACTGGTTTTCACCTTAACCTGTTAATAACACTTAGAACACGTTTTAACCAAAGGACTCAGGCAATGAGTCAAATTTCCGGTTCACCGTAACTGTTCTGGGGTAACCAGGGCGTTACAACATGATTATGATTATGCTTGAGATTGTTGATTAAGCATGCTAGTGCTTTGTAACTGAATATTTGATAAATGATGAATGCCTGTTAGCATTATATAATTGAGAAACGTATTGACTTATTCGTCAAGGTCGACAATAGTGCCGAGCACTTGTCGAAAAACATTTACTTATTAGTCAAGGGTGGCAATAGCGCATTGAGCGTTGGTCGTTTTGGTTAGGCTGACCAGGAGCGCATCATACGCTTGCCTGACCTAGTGGTCGTGGAAAACTCAACGCCAAGTATGTTGGGCCAGCTCTAAGGCTAATTATACAGAGGATAGGGCAATGGGCCCCGGGGTGACTTATCAGTCCCATATCGTAGGGCTGTGCCCTAGACTTGACTTATGAGTTAAGGACAACCTTAGCACGCTAAGTGCTGGTAAAAAAACATTGACTTATGAGTCAATGACGACCTTAGCACGCTGAGTGTTGGTCGAAAAACATTGACTTATGAGTCAAGGACGACCTTAGCACGCTGAGTGCTAGTAAAAAAGCATTGAATTATGAGTCAAGGACGGCAATAGCACGCTGAGTGCTGGTCGAAAAGCATTGACTTATGAGTCAAGGACAGCAATAGCACTCTAAGCGCTGGTCAATATGGTTATGCCTAATTAGGAGCATGGTATACGCTTGACTGACCTATTGGTCATGGAAAATTATAGCGCTGGGTACGCTAGGGCAGCTCTAAGGCTGGTTATACAGAGGATAGGGCAAAGGACCCCGGGGTGACTTATTAGTCCCATATCCTAGGCCGTAAAACTTCAGTATGATTTATTAATCATGTATTTTGGGCATTGGGCCCCAATATGATTCATTGATCATTTATCTTGGGCTATTGACCCATATGACGCTGTAGTCATTTATATGGATGGTATGCATGCATGAATAGGTTTATTACTGCTAGACATGCTTATTATGATTTGGTAACATGTTATTAATTGCTTATGAGCATGTTTAAGTTTTTTTGCTGAGCCTTGGCTCACAGGTGCTTTGTGGTGCAGGTAAAGGGAAAAGAAAGCTGGACCATCCTTGAGTTGGAGAGCTTAACTGACAATGTGTACATATGCGGCTGTCCGACCACCACGGCCGAAGTTTTAAAGAGGAACTAGGGTCAAACCTTATTTTTCCACGTAGGTCGGCTGGTTGTAACTTTTCAATTATAGTTAACCCTTTAAATGTATTTTGGGATCCCATGTATGGAAATAAACGTTTTAGTGAAATGGTGGTACCATTGACCAACATTTTTAACCCTAAACTGTTAATCACATTTAGTTACACGGTTATGGCCAAATGACTCGTTTAAGGAGTTTAACACTATTAAAATACACAGTGTAACGGTCCCTGAGTAGTCAGGCGTTACAGCTCCCGTTCATCTGATCGCATGTTTTGAGAATTTACATAAATAAGAGTACTAAGTGGACGTAGGTCATTACTGATCAGCACAACCGAACCACTATAATTCTTTGTGTTGTTTCTTATTCTTAAGTTTAATTTTTATTCTACATCATAAATTTGACTCAGTGTCGTTGTACGAATCGGGGTCAACAATATGAATTCAAATATTATAAAATATTATTATTATAATAATATTTAATACACGACTAGATATTTGATACTTATATTAATGTAAATTTAAATATTATAAAATATCATAATAATAATAATATATAATACATAATCTTAATTATATAAAAAAATCATCATATATATATATTAAAAATTATAAACACTGTTTTAATCATTTTATTTTTCATTTAATATGTTTATGTCATTATTTTATATATAATATTATTTATTTATTTGAAATATATATAACAATAATACAAATTTAATAAAAATAATTAATAAATTCTATAAATAAAACCAAACAAACTTGCATTGCACGTTGCTTGTATCTAGTATTAAAAAATTAATGTAAAAGAAAAACAATAATAAAAAAAGATATAAAATTTTCAAATTTTTAAATTTCTAATTAATTAAAATTATGAAACAAATGAAATTATGTTTAATTTTAGATAATTAATATTAAAACTGATTTTTTTTAAACATGTTCTATTTATTATGGTGTTGTTTGGTAACACTTAAAAAAATAGTTTTTTTATTTAATTAATTAAAAATTTGAAAATTAAACATGAAATGTATTTGGTAACTCTATTTTTATTTATTATTTTTTTAAATTTTAATTAAAATTTATTAAATTTTAAAAATATAATTTTTTCATTTTCAAATTTTTTTTAAACAGTTTTCAATTTTTTTTTTCTTCTTTTCTTCAAATCAACACCTTATATTGTTAAACAAAAAATAAAAATAAAAGTTATCAAACGCGTTTATTATTTTTTGTTTTTAAAAACAAAAAACAAAAATAGTTACCAAACATATTTTTATTTTTTAAAAATAAAGAAACAAAAATAAAATTATATTTCTATTTTTGTGTTTAAAAAATTCAAAAACACCCACTAGTTATTTTATATTCATTTTAATCATACAACACATATAAAATTAATGTCGTTGTATGTAGTATTTTGTCGTTTACATCGCAACGAGATTATGTAATGGGCCTTTAACGTAGTTGGGCCCTGTCCCCTCGGTGGATGGTGGAATTCCCGCCGTTGGATTCCGCTTGGCCTGCAACCTCAGTAGCTCACCTCAACATAACCAATTTGCTCTCGAGCACAATTCTCTCAAATTTTGATCCACTATCCGCCATGGACACCGTCAGTGCTACCATGCTATACAATATCAGACCAGTAAAGACACCAACCAACGAAATTGGAAGAACCCAGTTTCCCCAATCATTGTGCAAATCTTTTTTGGCCATACCCAGTAATTTTTGTTCTCGGAAATTCCATTTTCGACGGGCATTAATCACTTCGAGTATGGAAGAAACAGAAATGGCGGATAGTAAAGATGGGTTATCAAGATTTAAATGGATCGAGGTTGGTCCCCATTTTACAGATGCCCAGAAGGAAGCTGTCTCTCAACTCTCACCAAAGATGACAAAACGTTGCAAGGCTCTAATGAAGCAGCTCATTTGCTTTTCTCCTCTCCAAGATAGTCTGTCTGACTTACTAGCTGCTTGGGTAAAGATTATGAAGCCTCGCCGAGCTGATTGGCTTGTTGTTCTTAAACAATTGAAACTCATGGACCATCCACTTTATCTTGAGGTTTACTCTCCTTCTATTTCATTTCATTCCATTTCAATTTTCCCATTATTTACATTTTTTTCAACTAATGGTTGCTCTGTTTTTATTTGTACTGATAGACTTAAACATTACGGGCTTCGTTTTGCTTTTCAGTTGATCTTTGATAAGTTTAATATTGTGGAGTGAAATTTTTGAATTAAAATGGATGAGAGAGGGGGAGTGAGGGAGAGAATTGAAGGATTTTTTATTTTTATTTTTGCATGTTCTCATGAGGTTACCTACATGAGGACTTGTATGTAAACTTTTTCCTTGAATTATTTAAAGAAAGTATAGAAAAATTTGTCATGTCCTAGAACAAGAATTCACATGTTAAGAAGTTAATGTGCTAGTATATTCCTAAGTACACAGGTGTGATTTTTTCTTTGGTGGGTTATGTTAGTTTTATCAAATAACGCCATATTCTTTGCATACTTCTCTTTTTGAACTGTGCACTGTCTTTCAAAGAAATGTTTTAGCCACGGAGTTAAGTTCTCATAACTACGAGAATAATATGAGCTGCAAATTATGTCAACCTTCCATGATGAGATTTTGGTTAGGAGAAGTTTATATAGAATTGGCACTTTTAACTTTGATTGAGTTAAATTTTAACCATTTTGAATTTTTTTTGCTAACAACTGTATTTATTGTTCAATCCATGCATCTAAGCAGTTATAAAATGTCCACCTATTTAATCTGACTGTTGAAAACTATTTATTGCACAATTCTAAGGTGGCCAGTCTCGCGCTTGTAGAAGAATCTTTTGAAGCTAATATTCGTGATTATACAAAGATAATCCATGGCTATGGAAGGCGAAATCAACTTAAAGATGCTGAAAAGACCCTCGTAACGATGAAAAGCAGAGGCTTTATCTGTGATCAGGTAATTTTAACCACATTTATTCACATGTACAGCAAGGCCGGTAATCTTGAGCTAGCTGAAGAAACTTTTGAAGAACTTAAGCTGCTCGGAAAACCATTGGACAAGAGATCATATGGCTCAATGATCATGGCCTACATCAGAGCTGGAATGCCGGACCAAGGAGAGGTCATACTAAGAGAAATGGATGCCCAAGAAATTTATGCTGGAAGTGAAGTTTACAAAGCATTATTAAGAGCATATTCATTGGCTGGTGATGCAGAAGGAGCTCAAAGAGTGTTTGATGCGATTCAGCTTGCTGCTATAACTCCTGACCATAAGTTTTGTGGACTCCTTATAAATGCATATGGAGTATCAGGTCAAAGTCAAAAGGCACGTGTTGCTTTCGAAAACATGAGGAGGGCAGGTGTCAAACCTAGTGATAAATGCATAGCTCTGGTGATATCTGCTTATGAAAGGGAGAATAAGCTTCAAATGGCATTGGAGTTTTTGATAAAGTTGGAGAGAGATGGAATAATTATTGGGAAAGAAACTTCAGAAACACTGGTGGGATGGTTTAAAAAGCTTGGAGTAGTGAAAGAGGTTGATACTGTATTAAGAGAATTTTCTGTAAAAGAAGCCAATTCCTAATTTCATGCTACCTAATTTCAATCTACAATCTCAATGGGGACATAGAATATCTGTTTCCATTTATCCGCGGTTCTTTTGATTGCCGGGAACATTAAAAATTGTAAGTGTAGCTCTGAAAGAAACGTATTGTTCTCATAGTTTCCTGCTTCATATACTAAAATTTAGCATTCTATAGCACCAATTCACTAAAACAGGTTCACATACTCGGCGCGGGCGCATATAGTTGTTCTAATTATTCTGGTCACTTTCTCCAACTGTGGCCAGGTAAAATTTATATTATGTACAATGATATGAGTTGAGTTTATAGGCTGGGAACGCTATAGTATGTTTCTAATATGTTGACTTAATTGTACAAAATGCTTATTTTTCCGAGTTTTTTTCTCTTTATTTTTCTTGAGGTCAGAGTAGCCAAGCAGTGACTCCGACTTACTTAGCACTGGAATGTGTTAAAGAACTGAATAGTAGCTTGTTCCTTGATCAAATAATTCTTGTACCCCCACTTTTGTACATTCAATTATACTCATCCTCTTATTGTTTCGAAGGAACCAACTGTAATCAATTTCAGCCGTAGAGAAATCTTTTTACCCTTTGTTGTATCAAATGGGGTATCTTTAGATTAGAGACTCAAGGCAACGACAATATGGCCATATGAGCCATGAATGGATCTAATATAACACTCAATTCCAATACCAATAAGGTTGTCTTCTAGCGGGTACTAGTTTATGACTCCATTTTTCAGTTAAATACTATTATTCGAAGCAACTTTTGGAATTACTTTCGGCATTATCTAACATGATTAAGATAGAATTAAATTGATATCAAGTTGTTTTAGTATCTCACCAGGAAAACGAAATAAACAAAAGAAAAATAAGATATAAAAAAATATATAAATATGGATCAGTTATTAACGTCACTTGCCCTTGAAAAAAGAAAAAACCCTAAAATTTCAAGTGTTCTAAAGTATCTGACCAACAAGGAACCTCAGGCAAGCAGTTTTGTGTATTAGTTCATCAACCGTCAAGAGTCTCATTTTGAAAGAGATGGAGATTGTGAAATGCCATGATCTGAACATGGCACAGACCCATGTGGTGGTGAACCGTGTCTATGGAGAAGTTCACGAGCCAAAGCTTGAAGATCACCACTGCTGCCACCGCCACCAGTGGCGCCCCCAAATTGGCGTGGATCCAGTGGCCGCTGCTGCATGGGCCAAGGTTGCACAATGGGTTCGAAAAGCGTCGAAAGATCATAAGTGGCGGGCACGGTGGAGGCTGAGGGAAGGTCTGAGATTGTGAGTGGTGGAGGGGATATGAGTGTTGGTTGATGCGGTGGAGCTGGTGGCGGTGATGGAAGCTCCAATGTTGCTAGATGGGCTTGTAAGTAGGATAACTCCGTTTGTAAACTCACCACCTGAGCTCACAGTAGTCCAAAGATCGGAAAGAAAATAGTTTCATTATCAATATAGAGAGAATGGATTTTCAACAACATAATTAAACTATTCTACTACTCGTCTTTATACTACAGTTCAGTTACATGATTTCTTTCATGTTCTTCAGGAATACAACATTCTCTGACAATTGAATTAAATATACAATAGTTATAAAGAATTTAGTTAAGTATTATATTAAACCTACCTTTTGGTACCAAGCACATATTTATGTATTTTAATGTCATTTTCATACAGTAGTGATACTGTCCTCCACACAACTTGAATGTCTTCTAGTACAGGCAAACATTTATTTGAGATAAAATTAAGACTATTTGTCTTTGTTTATACTAAAAGGGTGCTTAAACTACGAGCATTGCAACATGGGGTTACCAACATTTAAAGAGTTCTCGTTGGCATAAGAAGTGAGAAGTGAATAATTATTTAATAAATTCTTACAAAACAATCATAGTCATGATTAATATTATTATTTAAAACAGTGATTACAGCGGATCATCAGGTTGGCCGTTACGCTAAATAGATTTATATACTTAAATTTTTAGTTAAATAACTAGAGTTAGAAGTAGTATACTGATTAAAAACATTCACATAATCCCTGACACATTGTATGATAATCCGTACTTTCACATTCAAATTCTTCTTTTGAAATTATACATACAACACACAAATAGTACTTCCAATTATAAAAAGTTGTAGATTTTGATAGGCTTAAAAAAGAAAAATAGTAGTGTTGTTCAAAAATGAGATTGATTAGCTAGCTAGAAACGTATGAAAAAGTAAGTACACAAAACAGATTTTACTCTCCAAAAATCGATACATAATATATCGAAGAAAAAATAAAAGGGTGCAACCTCCTATTATGCATTTCACTATATAGTTTGACTTTTAAAGAAAGACAAGATTAATTATCCCTACAAATTGAGAGGCAACAACTATATTAATTAATAGAAAATAGGAAAGTGACCGTTTTTCCTAACTAAAAGCCTGAATTCCGAGAAGTATAAAACCGACCATTTCCTTAATACCAGCGAAACCCTACAAGTTTGCACTTAAAAATGGCACAAACCACATATAGGTTCATACCATCCTAGTAACCGCCGACCATATTGTTTCTTAATGAAATAAGAAAACGCTCTAGATTTCAGTAAAGCACAAAACTGTCCCCCAACTAGCTAACCCACCTTATATTACCCCCCATATTCTTCTCTACCCATGGTCTATTAATTATTAATATATAATAATAATAATTATTCTTAATATGGTCTTCTTTATCCAAATCTTGTTTATCATTTGGGACCCTTTGGTCCTTAAACGTAAGACACCTCTCCTACAAGTAAGGTTTATAGCTAGATGGGTTAATGTGGGTAGCTATAGCTTCTTGTTTTACACGAAAAATCACAGGTCAAATACAGTAACACGAAAAGAAGTTCAAGTCATTGAAACGTTACGGAAAAAAAACTTACAGGAGTTTTTTTTGAACTTTTTTATTTAAAAATCCAGAAAGAAAGTAAATATCAAGAAACAAAAGATACACTAAAAAACAATATAACGAAGTAAATTGGATTTGGAAATGACAACAAATTAGAACTTACATTTGTAGATAGCAGTAATAATATATGTATATAATTAGGTAATTAAAATAGTGAATTTGATCAAAGCTAGCTAGCTAGCATTATTACCTGTTGTTGTAGAGCAAAAATATGAGCAACACAACCGTAAACAGGGTCTCTAAGACGGGCTTGTGCCTCGTAACAGACCGTGACGACGGCGTCGAGCCTTTTGTGGACCGGGATATGTAGAAGAAGTTTGGACACGTTACTGGCTCCGAACACCTTATGGACCGCCGCGAAATGGGCCGCGCCTTGCTCGGAATCGAAATACGGCGCGAATATGCAACCCGCCACGCACTTCCGCCGAAGGAACTTACACGCGCCGCAAGGTCCACCGCCACTACTCCCACTCCCACTCCCACTGTTTCCACCTCCTCCGCCGCTGCTTGTACTACTACTAGGGTTCGCGTTCATGTCTTGATTATCTTTTTAATCCCGACCCTTTTCCCTGAATGATGATCTTCTTTGATATATACCACTAACTAGTATGTACTTCAGAAACCAAAACAAAAAATAAAAGATAAAGCTAGGGTTTTTTTTGTTTCTTGGTGGGTATATACTTGAGGAGGATCAGGAGAGAAAAGGGTGTGGGGTTTTCTGGTTTGGTAGATGATGGTGGTTTTTATTTTATTATATTATATTTTTATTTTTATATATATTTTTTTCAAATGGGGAATTAAGTGGGTCGATTAAAATGCTAGCTAAGAAAGAAAGAAGAGTCTTTAAAGCCACGCGAGAGAGCAAAAGGCTTAATAATATCCACATTTAGCTGTTTGCGTGAAGCAAACATGGGATAAGCCCTAACAATTGTGATCTCTCTCACACAATCGATCTGTGCTTTTCTTCACACTCTCTCTCTCTTTTTTTGTTTTCGTTTATGATATATATCTCTTTACGAATTCCTCCTAGCAAAACTCCTGCTCTATCTCTCTCCCACTTTTTAAAGCTCTCTACATATATAAATATGAGCTTTTTTTACATGTATATCTGAATATAAATATATATTTGGCTATTCAGTGAATTAAAAAGAATGAATGAATGGGATTTTAGAAAGTCGAAACGTGTCAAGGGGACTGTCTACATTTGCCACTGCGTGTTTTAAGCTGCGTGGAGGGCAAAAGACGCCAACTCTTTTCTCTCTCTCTCTCTCTCAACGTTGAAAATGACTTAGTTTTTTGTTTTTTAATTTATTTTTGAAAAATCTTTACTTTCTCATTCCTTTTCTGCATAAAAACCAAAAAGAAGCCCTGCGCTTGAAAATGACAGCAATACCCACCTTTATCTCGAGAATGTTAATTAGTTTTAGCTATTTTTAGTTGTGGCTAATGAATGTTGGCCATTAAGTATTGCCTTTTTTAATTTATATATATAACTTGTAAGCATTATTAACTAGGACTTGTTGAGTAAAGGGTATTCAAGTACTAATACTACCTCGCCGAAAACGATAAATATATATTTTATATATGATGAGAAAGAGATTTCTCTAGTTAGCCCAACTATAGTAAGAATAACATAACTGCGTTGTATATATAAATATCTATATATATAGCTAAAGTAATTATTAGTAATAACACAACTTTGTTGAAATGTTGTAAATATTTACCAAAGATAATGTTTTTTTCATATACGGTTTTAGAGAAAACGTTAGGTAGTTGCATGATCATGCAATATGTTTAAACTATTGCTATGATCAGCGGTGATAACGAGGAAGATGAAGACAATGACAGGAGTAATTATTGAAGTAAATGTGGTATAAAGTATAAACAATACTACTTTTTAAAAAAATATTAAAAATACTTCTGATTGAATTTATTGTTGATAGCTATATAATGATGAGTAATGACATGCCTACTCAAATTATCCACCTACAAATTACACACATTTATACAGTTTAGTCTAACGAATCCAATTTTTTAAAATTAGATTTCACTATTTTAAAAAATAATGTCACAGGACTGTCATATATTTTAAGTGCAGATATCATTTCTTATATTTATATACATGAACTTCTCTTTCTATACAAAATGATGGAATTTTGGCAAGTACAAACTAATCCTTGTAGTAAGCATGCCGCAAAAATATTTAGTACTACTATAAAAATATGTATAGCTGAGGGTAGTAACTTTGTAAATATTTTATTTATTTTATATAGGTAGGTATATATTAGCTGTTTTTATAAATATAAAGTATATATATAAGGATACTGCCCTAAGTATAATATATATTCTATGGTCCTTTCTGATAGATACGTATGCGTCATACATGCGTAAGCATATAATGGTAATGTCATAAATACACAAAAAAAATTATGTACGTGTTAAAAAAATGCATGATTAAATTTTATTCTATAAGTGTATGGATTTGTAAATTATTTTAAATAATATAACAACACAAATTGAACATTCATATCATTTATTTAATTCGTATTCTACGTGGATCTCGAAATTCGTACGAGTCTTGACCGTAAATAATGGCAAGGCCATAACATTGCTGTATGTATAAGAATTCAAAACATCCGCTCAATAAACAAATATATATTTTGCATATCAGAAACATTCACCGATCGAAAGTTTCCAATGAAGAGATGAAGCAAATCACGTATTTATAATTATGTAAATATATGTGTCTATACGTGAGCTTTGGAAAAAGATAGGATCATGTAAGAGACGACCCAGTTGAAAAAGATCCTAATATATAACTTTATATTGATTCTGATGAGATTCTTATATGTATATACATTACATACATACGATACGACCTTTTTCCCCATTCATTGTTCCCCATTTAGTTTAACTTGGTTTTGAAAGCTTTGTGTGTTATCCATAACAATAAATAAAAGATTTATTTAAAAAAAAATAAAAAAAGGAAAAAGAAAAACCTCGTTAATTAATATTATTGACCAGAGTAGTACGACTTAATTGCATGTAGACTTTAATAGTAATGTGTCTACTTTTGATTATAGTGTGTGGCCAACATTTTGATTAGCCAAATGACATGATCATAGGCTTAATAGAAATCACGAAAATTTATTTGATGCGATACACGTATATTGCTTTCCATGCAGTTTATTTGACCAGATCAGAGCCACATCCCTAAGTAACTCCTTCGAATTCCTTTTCCTTTGTCCTTTTCTTCCAATCCTAAACAACTAAAATTCAAAATTGAGTTTATACACGTGTTCAAAATTAAAAATTAACATTTCTTGATGTTTACATTTTGTGGGTTCAATTCTAATAATATCTAAAACATAATCAAAAAAATTTATATAAAACTTTACGCATGAGAGGGTTATTTATTGATTTTAATTATGTCCCTCTATTTGTAATATTGTTCGAGGTGAGTGAATAGAATCAAACCAGAATATTATGGTATTGAGATGATATCTAAAACAAATATAGATTTCAGACCTATTTGTTCTAGTACAGCTACACAGATAGCAATACTCTTCCAAAATGAAAAAGAAAAATAGGAAAGATGTGTACATATGCATGTATGTATTAAATAACGAGTGGGGTGTTGTATAATTACTATAATCCAATGTAGAGGTCAAAGCCCAAGTTCGGCGTTCAAAGCCGAAACAAGAGCCACCCGAATGTGAGAGCGCCACGTATGAGTCGGTGATATTGAACGTAACGGCCCTGTAAGAAGCTGACCTCATCTTCCAAATCAGGGCCCACCCGCCGTTCACTTGTAAAGAAAGTAACGTTTCATCAAATAATTAATAAGTAACAATTTTATCTTTTCATTTTTTAAATAAATAAATAAAATTCACTTTTTTTTTTATGCAAAAGGCTTGAAGATTAAATTGTATCAAAATAAAGAAAAAAGATTTCAAAAAAATAAAATAAAAATCGTCACAGGTCGTAACGGCGTGTGTCACCGCGCCGTTCGGTACATGTTCAATCAGTGTGGTGTGAAGAGGAAGCATGTATAGACAGAAGCTTCAGCAGTCCCACCATTCGACTAAAACGTGCCACCTTTCCACATCGACTAATGTTGTGATGACCGGCTGCTTACGTTTTAACAGTTAAATTGCGTACCTTTTGTTTTCATCTCTCTTTTTCTTGGCACCTAAAGTTTTTTTTTTTGGTTAATAAATGAAAACTTGTACCGTAAATTATAATCAAATAATTTTACCACCAAATTATATTTTATTCCATGTTAGTTTAACAAAATCATTTGGTAAGAAGATTAAAGAGTCCTCCAGTCATTTAAAACATTTTCTTTGAAATGTTATCAAGTCTTTCGAATTTCTATCCATATAAAAATCAAAATAACAAAGAAAAAGATTTGTGTCCATTGCCACTTGAGTGTGTGAGAGGGGGAGGAGATCAAATTCCACTGTATCATAAAAACTTCTGTCAGTTAAGATTACCAATTTTAAATTAATACACATTCAAATCTAAAACCGATTCTTTGTACGAAATTACTAGTCTATTTGAAGGAAAATGTGATACCATCACATAATACATCACATCTAGTCACGTGTAATATAGCATATATACACAGGGTCCATCGATTCTCCACATATAATAATATAAATTATAATGGCGTGTACGTAATGGCTTGTGAGCAATAGTTAGCCATTTTGTATCTACGTACGTGTATACATATCATGACACTCAATAACTTTATTTTTTCTTCTTTAATTTCTCTGTTGGAGATTCCTATTGAGAACAGTTATATACATAGAAGAATTTTTGTTTAGTTGCTTCATTTTAAGTTTTATTGGTGGGACTCTTAGTGTTTCTCGATCTGTGAACAGTTTTCGACACGATTTTTTTTATGATTATGTATATTGTAGCTATTTAGAGCATCTGTAAATTTTCAAAAAATTCCGAATAGTTTATAGTACCGAAAAAAATTAGTCACGTGTGCAACAACATATATAGGAGAATTCTTCTATAGGGGCCCTACTGATGAGGCTTTCAGTGTTCCCGACTTGTGACCAGTTTTTGGCGCGATTTTTTTTATGATTGTGTATATTGTAGCTATTTAGAGCAACCTACAAATTTTCAGAAAATTCCGAATAGTTTACAGTACCGAAAACTATGTTAAAACATGTTGATTTCCACACGCATAAAAAAAATTAGTCACACGTACAACAATATATTTGAACTTAGTTTTCAGTACTGTAAACTATTCGGAATTTTATGAAAATATGCAGATGCTCTAAATAGCTACAATATACATGGTCATAAAATAAAATTGCGCCGAAAACTGTTCACGGGTCGTGAACACTGAGAGCCTCACCGGTAGGACTTCAAGTGAAGCCTTATAAACAAATTCTCATTTATATATATATATATATATATATTGCTTTACGTTATTTCATATGTATACAAATAAATAAAATTACGGTTAAATTTGTGTACATATAATTTTGAGTTTGGATTTTTTTTCTTTCAATAATAGGTACGTCTATGGTGATTACCGTTAGAAGGACATAATTTTTAATACACACATGTGAATATTTAATTCTTGATAATTTAGAGAACCATTAGGATATCCTAGTACTTATAATGTTGAATTATTAAGTATCTTCCAAATTACTTTTTTTGTTGTTGAATAATTCCTTTTTTCTTCTTCTTAAACGTAACATGATCAGAATATGTATATATACATAGTATAATTAAAGATTAAAGTCGGGGTATTTGGTCAATCAAATGGTATATAGATATTTCATTCAATTTCAATATTTGATCATCATGTATTTAGTAATAACTTCAAACAAATGTAAAAATTGATATTGACTGTATTTTATAATATCGGACTAGTAGTGTTCATCTAATTCATTTGGATTCCAATCGTATTATATGTCGGGGTGGAATTTGAAATCATCAAATTTGTATGTAACATTCAATAATTAATGATCAATTTGAATTGATTTTCAACTTCATATGTAAAATTATTTGATAAATTTTAAAAAAATTATAACACAAATATGATCACTAAGATATTGTTTGTTAATACTTAAAAAAAAATAGTTTTTTATTTAATTAATTAAAATTTTGACAATTAAATACAAAATGTGTTTAGTAACTCTATTTTTATTTATTATTTTTTTAAATTTTAATTAAAATTTTGAAAATAGAATTTTTTTACTTTTAATTTTTTTTTAAACAGTTTTTTATTTTTCCTTTCCTTTTTTTTTCTTCTCTTCTTCAAATTAACACATCATATTATTAAACAAAAAATAAAAATAAAAGTTATCAAAATCGTTTATTATATTTTGTTTTTAAAAACAAAAAACAAAAATAGTTACCAAATATATTTTTATTTTTTTTAAAATAAAGAAACAAAAATAAAATAATATTTCTATTTTTGCGTTTAAAAAATTCAAAAACAAAAATTTTACCAGACAGACCCAAATATCTAAAATTTAAAGTAATGTATTATAAGTGACAAGAATAATATATTAATGTTCAACTTTCAATAAAAAATAAAATAAATAAATTATATAAAATTTAAACCGAACTTACTTTTTTTTGGGGTGAAAATTTTAAATCGAATGTCGATCGAGTCCCCTAACATGAAAATTTTGTTATTGTTTATGTAGTGTGGGCAGGGACAAACAAATAAAAAGAAAGAGGTATAAAATAATATAAGGTATATATAGCACAACTACAATAATGAATGCTTTCAAGTGATTTAATAAATTACAAGGTGTCATCATGTGGTGAAACAAAATTATTAACCAGGTAATCAAGTGAGGGAAAAAAATCAACGTGGAAACTTTATGTATTTTTTTTATTCTTTTTTTTTACAATTTTTTTTTATTCTAGTATTATGTTTTTCTCTCTCTTTTTTTTTAGTCTCACATTTTAAAAAAAAAAAGTCGCCATATTTAGCTTAGTAACTAGAATTTTACATATTTGAAATAAGCTAGTTTATTATTATTTACATTACTGTGGACTGAATTTATGCATTTTGGAATGTATATAATATATTTGATAAGATCGTCATCTAGATTCTGATTATCATCGACAGTCAAATTCATTGCCCTTGAGTAATATTTTCATTAGTAGACAGCGGTGCGGTTCCAATATTGTATATTTTCTCATTGAATCGTTAATAATATACGTCGTTTTTATGTGCCATTAGCTATATTAAATTTTAGTTGCATGTATATAAAATTTATTAATTTTTATTATTTCTATTGTGTTTTATTTTATAACTTATGCCTAATTTTTGAATAAAAACAATGTAATACGTACAAGTGTTTAAATCATAAAATTCGTCATAAATTAATTAATATTCATTTATCAATTAAATATAAGTTATTCATTTATTATAAATAGATAGCATCTTTATAATAATAGTTTATCTTTATTCAATAGTATTACTTTTATATGGAATTTTTTTAGTTATATTTTTCATATTCCGATTATTTTCGGCCGATACGTAACATATATATAACACCAAACATAACCAATGATTTTTTTTTTTAAAGGACCAACGATTTTTAATTTAAAATTAATAGTTAAACATCATGTGATGATTTCATAGTGCTTTTCTATCACCGATCGAATTTTGACAAAAGAAAGCGTACAATAAAAAACATATACTAACTAATTTGTTTTTTCTCCTTCTCTTATTATAAACTTTGAAATTCGGAAATATATTGGTCAAGATTCTCAAGAACATGAATTTGATGTAAGAGACAGAATACTTAAAATTTCATTTCTAATGCACTTTTTTAATTAAAAAAATTAAGTATTATTCATTATGCTAATTTCCAATAAGTTGATTACTTTCAGCTTACTTTAGTGTTTTGGCATTATTTGCTTTAGCCCAATATTAATATTGTAAATATGGTCGTTAATTTATATTATATATACATATAAAGTTATACATTAATAACCATATGGTCCACTTGTATCGTAAAGACTTAAATAATTAGTGTATAAATAGATAAATAAATTAGACAGTTTCTTAGTATTTAAGTAGTAGAGTGTGAGCCTGGCAATTAGGCTTGCCTATCCTTTTGTCAACAGCAATGTATACGTTTGCTTAATCAGTTTCCCATAATCGAATACGAAAATTATATAATACTCTCAACACTTTCCCTACCCGTACGTGCGGTCAAAATACTGATCAAACACAAGTTGTTATTTATATTTTTATGTATCAAGATACATTATTAAACAAGTAATTAAGAATAACATATTTGAATTATATTTCTGCTTTGCGATAATTAGGCTCAAGGAATGTGTTTTATATTAGACACTGTTACCTAAACTAGAGGCATTGGAGCTGCTTAATGTCGTTAAATAATAATCAATAAAGAGAGGTCAAGTCATTATTCAAACAAAAGGGAACAAAAATAGTCAATGAAAGATATTGGACCACACTAATGATGAAATCTTAGGAGCCCTTTTTTAATAATTAATATATATACAATATATATAGGTATTTATATATCATTTTGGTCAAAACATATCGACAGGCTCTATATATAATAATAAATTTGCTCTGTCTAGTTCTTGCAGAAGAATGATTATTATTAATATTTAATTACGTATAGAGTTTGTAATAATGCAATACAGTTGTATGTATAAATGTATTGTGGAAAAGGATTAATTTCTACATGATCCAAAGTTTTCGTACGTAGTTGGAAAAAAATATTGGGTGTTAATTAGTAGTATCTAGGCTTGATAATGCTAGTCTTGCTTAATGATAATTAAGCATATATGTTAATTAATTTGAAAATATTTATAGATCTAGTCACCTACACCATAGTAGTGACCTATTATTTCCAATTACAATATGCATGTATAAAACACTACGTACGCGCGTGCTAATATTTTCCGTGAATATTTCTCAGGGATTGATTAATTTTTTAAATAGATTAGGAATATTAATTAATAATGTTCTTTTTTTTTTTTTTTAAATGGAATAATAATGTAATTCTATCTAACATGGTTGGTATATCTTGAAAGCTCAACGAATTTAAATTGGAAAAAAATGTAAAATCAACACGCGACTGTCCAATTAATGCACATATCGAGGCATAACACGGAAAGGTAATGATAGCTAATACAATTTTTAGTAAATAATTTACTACAGTTATTGTCATATATCCTTTTATAAAAAGTGGGTAGAGAATATAATTTTTTTGTTTTAATAGTCTTTTTGTTAACATTAACATAAAATTCTAAATTTTTAAATAAATATACTTTTAAAATTAATTAAAAATAAATATTTATTAATTATATTAATATAAATTCAAATATTATAAAATATCATTATTGTAATAATATTTAATATAAAACTACAGATTTAATAATTATATTAATATAAATTTAAATGTTATAAAATATCATTATTATAATAATATATAATATAAATATTTAATAATTATATTAATGTAAATTCGGTTAGAATTAATGTTCTAAAAGCATGCAAATAGATTTTATTGATTTAAATAAAAGTACAATTTTGTTATATTTGAATGTTATATTTAATGTTTGAATTAATTCTATAATAATATAAAGAAAATTCTTTATTTATTCGTGAGAATATGATCTTGTATTAGTATGAGAGAATTAAGATCATATATAATGAATCAAATAGTGAGTAACATATTAAAGTAATGAATACTTACTAGTGCGGTTTACTAAGCATACATGTAACACCCTACCACCCTAGACTCGTTACCATGTGATTTTAAAATGTGTCATTAGCTCGCTAATCGAGATTTTAGACTCATTTAATGAAAATTAAGAATGAAAGGTTTGGACATTCATTAAATTTATAAATGTGTTACATTGGGATCCCAAAATATTGTTTAAAACATATTTACAACTCTAAAGTTACTTTACAGTCGACCTAAGCGCCAAAATCAAACGTTTATAGCATGTTCCTCAAAATAAGCCCAACCGTGGCAGCAAGGTAGGCCAAACATGTACGCGCCGCTCCATGCCCTCCAACTCATGCTTGGTCGGTTTTTCCCTTACCCTTACCTGCACCATAGAGCACCCATGAGCAAGGCCCAGCAAGAAAACTCCACACACACAACATATAACAAATCATTCCAGTAAACATGTGATTTAAAACAGATAACACAGACTATTCACATGGCGGCCTATGCCGACCGCAATGCATTACCAGGCACCTGGTTCACAGTCTTCACCGAACGAGTGAGTACAACACCCTAGATGGCCATGTCATGGCGACCTGCATTTAGCATACTTGTTGTCGTTCCTGGCCTTCGTCGATTAGTCATAATCACACAAACATGGCATAAAAATTATATATACTCATACATAGCATTAAACATAGATAACCGGGTCATGCCCTGCTCTACAGGCACAAACAATTTTCTTACATGTGTGTCGAGCTGTATGTATAGTGCAATCCCAAGCACGATTCCCTAAACCCGAGTCTTTGCGGTAAAACCTAGTCACAACGCAATTATAATGAACATCCATCAAACCCTAAACCAATTAAAAACTTTGGAATAATATTCTAGCCTCTAGGACCTCGAATTCTTCTAAACCGAGTAGTAGAATCCTTTCCGAGCCCTTACATTTGAGTTCCCGAGCTTAAAACCTTGTTTTGGCCATTTACCCTAATTTGAGCCACGACCCAGCCACCTAGGGCTGCGGCACGCTACAACTCAGAAAGCCCCAAGGCTCTCTCATGGGGGACACGGGTTGCAGCGCCTGGACAATTTTAGGGACTTCCCCAGCTCCTGGGTTCATGCGGGCCGCAACGCTCAAGAACAGCACAGTGGCGCCACCCCGCGAATCCAGAATTTCCTACGATTTCAGAAATTGCAAATCTTTTCCAATCCACCCAAACTCGATTCCTAACCCAATTCAACCACACAATTACACCAGTAACGCACAATAAGCAATAAATAACAATTCATAGCTTCTAAAACACAACAATCACAACTTAATGTCCTAAAAACTCAAAGCTAAGCTAATACCTATAACCAAACCAAATACTTGAATCAAAGCAGGATTTAAGTTTACCTCAACAATGATTTCGACCCCCAGCTGCCTCAGTCCTCCTCCTAGCTTTATTTCCCCAAGTTCCTAGTCTCAAATCCTCAATTCCTCAGCCAATTCCGCAAGAGTTCCACCAAAATCTCCAAGCCTTAGTGTAACATCCCAAATTTCTTAATGTGGCTTAGTGCTTGGATTATGGGGCCGGGAGGCAATAACTGTGTTATAATGTGAATTATATTATAATATAACTATGCTTGCATGTTAGAAATATTAAATATGTGTATGTGGGCTCGTTTCTTATAAGAATGGTATTTTAGTAATTTGACCCGTTCAGGGTATAAATGCAAATATGTGTTTGTGTGATTGAGTCCACATGATTATGTGGATATATTTGGGTTACTCGACGCGAGGCGATCCCAATGAGCAAGTTAGCGGAAAAGTCACAACGGGGTTTTATACCCGGCTCGGGGTGAGCTTGGGGTATTTTAGTAATTTAGTATATTATCGAAAATTAGTGGGTAATGGGAAATTATTGGTAATCATGTGAGAATATTGGAAGTAACGAGAATTATAGGATATAAGTTGTGAATAGCGGGGTATGAGGCAAAGGACACAATTGCCCTTGTGAACACTTGATGAATAGGCTAAGGGCAAGGGGAAATTTGGTCTTTTCCATTCAATTTACGATTTGGTTGGCTGAGAACCCCTTAGATGACTTAGGAAACCTAAGGAAAAAAGAGTCTCAGCAGCTCTCATTCTCTCTCACGTTCTATATTTCTTCTCTTGGAGCTTTAGGTAGTTTGGGTCAACTTGAAGGAATTGGCTTGGTAGGAAGGCTTGAAACTAGGGAATTTATGGGAGCATTTAACACTTGAGTCATACAGCTGAGGTAAGGGTTCTGAATTGAAGTTCTTAAGTTAGTTCTGTTGATCTATTGAGAGTTATGGTGTTTTGCATGTTTGATAGTTGTGAGGATGAGCTTTGAGATTATTGATGAGTTTTAATATGGTAATTACTTAGGCTTTGCTGCTGGAAAAGGCTGTGTTAATTGTGGGAATTGAGTTGGAAGGTTGGGAAAGAATTGGGTGGCTTTTGGTTGGGTTCGGCTAAGGGAAAAACCCAGAAATTCTGGGTTCAAAGGGCTGGGATGCGGTCTTGTTATTGGTATGCCGCAGCCCTATGGAGCAAGAAGGAGCCAAGAGGGCTTGGAGGCAGAGGCGGGCCGCGGCGCCTCAGGGGAGCGCCGCGGCGAGTGTTGGTTTTCCAGGGGGGGCCGAGCCTCTGACTTAGAGGTGAACCGCGGCATGGGTCCTTAGGGCCACGACCCTTAAGGTGATTTTTGGCCCTAATGGGGTATTTAGGTCAGAAACTTAACCATTTGGGCTTGGGGTCGATTCTACTTCCTTGCTGAGTGGAATTCGACGTCCCGGAGGCTAGGATTTGGTCTGGAAGCTTTTATTCTCTCGTTGTTGATGGAATTCCTTATTATGGTTGTGACTAGGTCTATGCTAAGGGCTCGAATCAGGGATCATACTCAAAGGGTGTCGCTAGTAACTTGCATTCAGATCGAAGGTAACAAAACTGCACCCATTATGTGAATGCGTGATTAGAGCTTAGTCAATGATGATTATAGATATGATTAAGGCTTTGGCTCTGTTAATGAACATGACAATCACTGGGATGCGGATAATTATGATTATGCCTATGACTGCTGTTTGAGTGTATTATAATGCATGGTAATTATTGATATGTATGCTATATGAGATATGTGATTGTCTGTTGTGAATGGGAAGCTCGGTTTATAAACCAGAGGGTTATCAGGATGTTAAATGGGGATCGATTTATTAGTCAAGGGTACATTGGACTTCGAAAGGCTCGTCTTATAAGTTAAGGGTCCTAAAGCTTCGACTTACAAGTCAGGGGCGTGTGAGGCTTGACTTATGAATCAAGAACTTAAAGGACTCAGTTTATAAGCTGAGATTGGCATTGTGCACATGGAGTGTAGGCCACCATGGCCGGGCCACCCTGGGAGTGAAACATGCACTTGACTAGCTCGGATGCCAACAAATTGAAAGGAAGTGCGACACACACTTGCGTGACTCTATGGTTGCTGATTTGTATAATAACTTCGTCAAACTCAGTTATTACTGTTTGACAGAAGTATTACTCAGTGAACTGTTTAATGTGTTTTCCTGCTGAGTTTTTTGGCTCACAGGTGCATTGTGGTGCAAGTAAAGGCAAGGAGAAGCTCAACCAGACATGAGTCGGAGGGCGATAGCAGTGTCATGTAATATGTAGTCTGCTCGACCACCCCTACCGAAATGCTCAAGGGAACTAGGGTTAAACCCAACTTTTGCCATCTAGGTCGGCTTAATATGTAACTTGAGTGTTGTAACCAGCTTTTAAACTGATGTTTTTGGGATCCCGTGTAAAGAACATGCTTTTAATTTAATGAAAATGCTTATGAGTTGACCAAAAGTTTTAATACCTAAATCTTTAGTGGCTTAATCACACATTTAGTTCAAATGACTTGTTTAGCAAGTCCAGCACTGGTTTTAAACACACTTGGTGACAGACCCTAGTTAGCAGAGCGTTACACTTAGTGAGGGAGAGTGTTGCACGAGATAGAGAAAGTGGATGGGCTGAGAGAGTGTTTTTTTTCTACTTAGGTCTAGAATCCTAAGGTACCAGTCCAAGTCTACCCTTAGAAAATGACCAAATTACCCCTAAGTTAACCCTTAGCCATTTAATGCCTCCAAGGGTAATCACGTCATTTGCCACATTCCCGGTAATTCCTTGATTAGTCCTATAAATCCCCATTTAATCCCAACATACACAAATAATCGCTAAATAGCTACCTGTTATCCGGTAACCCCGAACATGTACTACGTTCCCAAAATACCCCTAGGCTCACCCCGAGCCGGGTATTTGATCCCGTTGTGACTATTCCACTAATCCGCTCCCTAGGGCTACCTTGGACCACACATCTCAAATATATCTCCACAATATTGTGGTCTCAGACATATCACACACACATATATATACCCTCAACGGGTCAAAAATTACAAATACGCCATTAACAACACAATCGGGCCCACATGCATATTTAATTCAAGTAATCATGTACTAATACACACATATATATATCAATTAATCATGTATTAATACAATTAAATCAATTATTGCCCTCTTGGCACGCTAATCAAGGCACTAAGTCTTATTAGCAAATTTGGGACGTTATAATACATGATGCAAGTGATCTAGATTCAGAGTATTGATGTGGATAGACATCTTAGTAAATGTGTTGTATATAATAGAGATTATATATGACAAGACCGATGATAATTAATTATCTTTATAAACTTGCCGTTTGACATAAAGATTTAATTCTTATCATAATAGATGATCATTTGTGTAGAGTCCAAGAACTTTACTTAGCTAGTTAGATAGTAGTATTATAGTATTTATAGCTTTATCTTTGTAACTGTGGATTTTTGGTTCAGACCGGGAATTATTTGGACACTCATAGTAGTACTTGTAGATTTTCTAAGTTTAACCTATAGTTTAAGAATATTAATGTTAACCTAAGGTTTGATTATATGACTGATATTAAGGGTAATATTTATTATACTATAAGGTTTAGATAAGGACCAATAGGATTTTAAGCACATGTTATGAATGGGTGATTAAGGGTTAAGTATTTTGAGGATTAAATTTAATAAGGAGTAAAGTTTGAATGCTATAAGGTCAGTCAGCAGCTTTGAATACGTTGAGGGCTTAGTCAAGGCTGTTTACTCCATTCAAACTTAGCTAAAAATGTGTAATTTCGTGTTTAATTAATCAGCGTGTGCCGATATATCGCAACTATAGGGGGCGATATATCGCAGCACGTAGATACGGAAAACACAAGACGATGCACGACAGCCTCGGGCATACTGGCCCAGGCAATATATCGCCTCCTTCAGCATATTTCAAAAGTTTTTGAATTCTTTTTCCTTTCAGCCATTCAACCTCTTGATAAGTCCAGCATTTTTTTTGAATGAGTCTTCAGCCTCTGCTGAACGATTATTCAAATTATTTTCACCTAAAAAGCTATTATTTTTATTCAAGTAAAATTAAGATCCTTTCATTCCTAAACTCTATAAATAGGACCTAGTACCCAACCATTATTCATCTTTTGCTCTAAGTTTAGAGGCTGCAAGTGCTAAGTGAGTGTGAGAGTGTAAACACCTGGGTTGGGGAATCATAAGCTTGATCATCATAAGCTTATCAAACACTTGGGGAAGTAAGGTTTTATAGTATTTCGGTTTGAGGTGTAGATTGGTCTTACAAGTCTTCAAGGTAACCCAAAGCTCTAGTTCAATTCTGTACTTTTCTTTCAAGTTCTCATAGTCTTCTACTCAGCTTCTAACCTTAATTTTTATTTTGGTTAGGAAATCTAAGTTCTTAAGCAAAAAGGTTTTGGTAAGTATGTTTCTCAAGGGTTTAGTCCTTCCATTCCTTTCATTCTTTTTCTTCAAATCTACTCACCCTGTTATATATGGTTTTAGGAGTGTTCCAAAAGTCCCAACTCTCTCCTCACATCCCGGTAACTTTGGTAAGGAAAATAGGATAGAATTCATATGTTATATATGTGTTATCTTATGTTTTTATGTTATGAAATGTGTTATGATATGTATGTATGTAGGCTTGGGCATATGACCCATATGACTAACAAGACCCCAAATAGATTATGGGCATATGACCTACTTAGCTAGTAGGACCCCACTAATCTAATGGGCATATGACTTGTTTAGTCTATGGGACCCCAAGTAATAATGGTCATTATAGTATGTGTATGTATTAAGTGTTATGTTATGTCTTTATGATTATTATGAAATTTATGTACATGATGTATGTGTTAGATTTTCCTTGCTGGGCATTAGGCTCATTCCTTTTTGTTTTATGTGCAGGAAAATAGCTTTAGTGGCGGTAAGGTTCGTGGATGCTTGGGATTGTGTATCGGTGGTGAATGGATTCAAGGAGTCGAGAGTTCGATTTTCGAGGATGTAGTCTCATTTTTTTTATGATCTTTACATGTATTTTCCGCACTTCTTATGTAATTCCTTTCATTTTAAATCATGCTTTGTTTTTAAAGACAATGGGATCCCATACCCTACTTATTTTATGAGAGTAACTTTTATTTCTACAAGTTTCTAATAAATTTATGGTATTTTCGCAAATGTAAGTTTCATTAAGGATTTGTATGTATAGTTTCATTAATGGTCCAAAAGTCTAGAGTAGTTGGGTCATTACAATTTGTAGATCAGTCTAAATCCTGAGTATTCATTAACTCATATTTGTATTTATTGGATCTTTTGATTCACTCAAGTTTCTTAGTATAATGAGGCTAATGAATTTCGTTTTGGAGATTCAATATCATGTATGGCTGGGAATGTGATTTACAATAATGGAATCTGTAACGCCCTACTTCCTTAGAGCCGTTACTAAGTGAGTTTTAAATGTGCAATTAACTCGCTAATCGAGGTTTTAGGTTGAAAGTGTAGCTAAACTGTAATAAAAGTCACATAATCTGAAAATGTATCCGTTCATTGAATGTTATAAAGTGTTACACATTTGGGATCCCAAAATTACTGTTTGGAAATATTTACAACTCAAAATATGATTTAAGTTGACTAAACGACAAAACTTTGATTAATACACATCATCTCCCAAAAATATCCCTGGCCGTGACAGCCAGGCAGGCCGAACATGTACACGCCGCTTCACGCTCTCCCTACTCATGGTTGATCGACCTTTTCGTTGCCCTTATGTAATGCCCCTGTAACGCCCTGGATAGCCAAGACCGTTACACTGTGTGTTTATAAAGTGCCAGACTTGCTAATCAAGTCATTAAAGTAAAAGCGTGTTGCTGGAATAGTAGAGGAACTAGGGTTAAAAGTGTTTTGGTCTCAAAAGTTACGTTTTCATTACTAAACATTGTTTATGTACATGGGATCCCAAAATTGACAGTTTAAAAGCCATTTACAAAAGTTACAAAGTTTAAATACATTGACTGGCCATACTAAGGCAAAAACGAGCTGTTAGGTAATCTCTGTCCTGACACACTCCTCGACCGTGGTGATCGAACGACTGGCCATGTACATTTCGCCTCGGAGCTCTCCACCTCAGGCCTGGTCCAGCTTGCCCTTGCCCTTACCTGCACCACGTAGCACCCGTGAGCCAAGGCCCAGTAAGAAAACACAGCAACAACAGAGCATGAACAACTAGCAACAGGTCAATTACACATATAGCATCTCATCAACTCAAGTTTATCATCAATCAAGTATTTCATATACTAAGCATCTCAGCTCAAATACATAATGCACAGACGATAACCAAGGCTAGCGCTCACAGGCAGCTCCCTCTGTTATCCTATTATTTCCGGCGCCCAGTGGCCAATTCGCGCTCTGTGCGCTAAAATCATGAACGGTACTCTTAGACCGCTTATACGTGTCCCTTGGCATAATACCAACGATGACACAATACAACTCTCGGGAGCACTTAGTCCCATTCACAACCATACATTCGGGTGCAGTTTTCTTACCTTTCAATTCACTGGTTTCCGATGCCACGTAGCCACAAGCACGGTCCTCTACTCCGAGCCTCTCCAAAGTCCTAATCACAACACAAATATAATATTCTTTGTCATTAACCAATCCAAGACTACCTTCCCGGAACCTAACCCACACTCTCGGAACCCCCAAAACCTTAGAACAACACCCCGGAGACATCCCCCCGAACCCCCGGAGCAAAGGCCAAAAATTGCCAAAAGTGACACTCTGAAATTGACCTTGTGCCGCGGCACCACTTTCTTGTGTCGCGGCACCCATCAGTCAGGGACTCCACGCCGCGACACACAAAACCCGTGCCGCGGCACACCTTCGCAGCCCAGAATTCTGGGTTTTTCCTTCGCGTTTTCCCGAGCTTCAACCTCTCCAAATCACCCCAAACTCCATCCTATGTCCCAAAACCAACTCTAAACCCTTAACAAACCTCACAACAACCCAAAAACATCATGCCCAAGCTCACTCACACCTTCAATCCTAGAATTCACTCTTGAATTTCACACTTAACAACTCAAACCAGAAAATTAAGAACAGCTTGAACTCAAACACAAACCACACCCCAAACTCCCTATACCTTAACAGAAACAAGCCTAATAAACACACAGAGACCTTACCTTGAGTGATGAGTCCAACCTCCAGCTCTAAACCTCCTTCCCCCTTGATTTTTCCCAATTCTGAAATCACATAAAACCAGCCACCAACTTGCCTCAATTCACATTCATTATCTAAAATTTCAGACTTAAAACTTGGATATATCATAATCAAGATCTTACCTCTGAATATTCTTGATCTAAGCTTGCTTGACAACTTCAATCATCCTTAATTCTTCTTCCAAAAGCTAAATTCAGCTTCTCCCTTTTCTTTCTTAGTCTTGCTCTTCCTCTAGGTCTCCAATTTTCAGCACAAACCCCCTTCTCTAAGTGTTATACGTATATGATCTTTTTCCCTTCAGCTCATGGTCATTTATCCTACCAAATGGCTATTCTACCCTTCCACTAATACCCCTTCCTAACTAAACCTCAAGGGCATACCAGTCCTTTCATCAGCTTTGCAATTCTACCACCTTCCCCATAAAACCTGTTACTCTCTATGGTTACTAACAGTTAGGCAGGTTACCAAATCACCAGTTACCATTATCTAGTTTTTCTAGGACCGTCTCGGCACGTGCATCACACTGGTATCACAACACCCACGTGGTACAATTCACACATCATAATTATCACATAATATAATTCACATAGTCATACAACATGCTATAAATCATAATCATGCATCTTAATCATAAAAATCACACATAATTCCCATCATGCCCTCCCGGCACACTAATCAAGGCCCTTAAGCCTTATTAGTGAATTTGGGTCGTTACAGCCCCGAAATCCCTAATGTGGTTTAAGGGTTGGATTAGTATACGGGGAGGGTCATAATTGATTTATTATGCTATTAAATGATTACGTGCATGTTTATGTGAATTATATTATAATATGATGTTAAATGCATGCACGTAGGTCCACATTTCATCATAGGGGCATTTTGGTAATTTGGCCCGTGAGGGGGTAATTGTATATCTGAATGCATGTTGGTGATTTATTGTTGAGGCCACGTTAAAATGTGGATTTGTTCGAGCCATTCGGCATGAGACGATCTTTGAGTAACAAGTTGGCAGTTTGGTCATAATAGGTTTAAGTTCGGGGCTCGGGGTGATTTGATGATTAGAGCATTATCAGGAATTAAAGGGTAACAGAATATGAATTATTGGTATTTGAGAATTTTGGGAATAACGGGAATTGGAGAACGTTAATTATGATTAGCGGGATTAGAGGAGAAATGACATTTTTGCCCTTACTAGCCTTTATAGAGTTACTTAACCTAGGGGCAATGTGGTCATTTGGCAAAGGATATATGTGATTTTAGTAAGCTGTAGAAAATTGAAACCAAAACAAAGCCTTCTCTTTTCCTTCTCACGACCATTATCCTACTCTTTCTTCCTTTGGAATTCTTGAACCCTATTTGAAGAACCAAGATAGGAAATCAAGGTTTGAAGCTTAGAACTTTAGTTCATCTATTGAAGAGGGCTCAATTCAAGCTTGAGGTAAGAATTCAGCCATGAAACTTTGATTAAACTCGGTTTTACTAATAGTTTTCAAATGTGAAATTTGAAGTGATTAGTTGAGAATTCATGGAGGTTTTTTAGAAAATTTGCTTGGGTTTTGTTGTTGGTATGTTGATTGTGTTGTGGTAATACTTGGTTTTGGATTTGGAGATTGTAAAATCCTTTTTCGGCTAAACTTTAATTTAGACAAAATATTTTAAATTGTTTAAAAGAAAAAATTAGTAGCATATCTCCATATTGATTTTCGGTTTTATTAGAATATTTTCAGCTGATTTTGTAATGTGAAAAGATCTTTAAGTGTGAATATATTTGTTGCCTTACTTATCTTAAATAATTAATTTTTGGTAAAAATATATTGTGCAAATATCTTAAGATTATTTTAAGGGATTATGTGGGATTATGTCTATTATGGAATTAAGTTGATGTCGAAAATGAACATGGTTAAAAGAAATGACCATGTTCGTTTTTCCAGATGAGACTGATTTCGTTGCTGACTCATCAGTTTCCTTTTCTGTCGACACAGAATGCATCTTGCTGGCTGATTTCCTAAATCAAAGGAATTCGCAAATTGATTTCAAAGATACCAGAAAATCATGGCCTTTGACGATTTCCCTGCCTATAAATACCTTGCCAAGGCCTTTGGATTTTTCACCTCTTCCATTTTGAATATTTGTAAACATTACGTTATTTTGAAGAGTGTGTTTATTTGTAGAGATTAAGTTTGTTCACCTTAATCTTTGTGAGAGTGCTGAGTGTACTTGTGGATATCTATCTAGTCCATTGTAATCAGATAGTGTCTATTGTGAATGTATTCATAAGGATCTTCGGGAGAGGATTCTATCTAAGTCTCACTTCGGGAGGAAGTGTGCACTCGCTATTCTTTGAAGGGAGTTCAAGAGAATCAACGTTTCATCAAACCAGATTCGTAGAGAAGAGTACAACAAGATTGCGGCAATAGTTTAAGAGGGAGTCTTACATTGTTTAAGTCAATGCTTTTGTACACTTTGTTTCCTTACTAATTGGTTTATTCTCTGGGCGTGGCCCCAAGGAGTAGGTTATCTGAAAGGGTTTATGAACCTTGTAAAAAATTATTGTGTTCTTTAATTTTTGCACTGTCTATTTATTGTGTTTAGTTCTGTCGTGACAAGTTCGGATTCTGTTCCGACAGATCTGCTATCTGTGTAACCAATTAATTACCATTCCGCATTTTAATTAATTCATGGTTTAATTAATTTGGTAATTACTAAAAACGGAATTTCAGAGATGTTTGAGTAAGTTTTTGGAAGGATTGAAAGAGGGAAAAAATGAGATTTTGATGGGAGAAAACAGGGGTTTTTGGCTGCTGGGAGGCAATGTCGCGGCATTGGGTGCAGGAGCTTGAGACTGGCGCCTCTGTTTGGGAGGCGGGTTGCGGCATGGTGGAAGTAGGGCCGCGGCCCTTAAGAGCTTTTTTGGCCAAAAATTTGTTTTTATCATGGGAACTCAAACCTTAGGCCTCGGGATCGTTCCTACTACCCACTTTCAATTCTTTCAACTCAGCTGGGGCCATTCTGTATGGTGCTCTAGACACTGGCTCCGTCCCTGGTGCCAGTTCTATAACGAACTCAATCTCTCTGTGTGGTGGCAATCCTGGAAAATCCTCTGGAAACACATCCAGAAACTCACATACAAGTCTAGTATCCTCTGGTCTCACTGGCATGACTTGAGTAGTGTCAACCACACTGGCTAAGAATCCAATGCAACCTCTCTGCAGTAGATCCCTGGCCCTCAACACAGAAATCATAGGAACACAAGGTCCATACACAGTACCAACAAATACAAAAGGATCCTCACCTTCAGGCTCAAAGGTGACCATCTTCCTTCTGCAATCAATAGTTGCCCCATACTTTGCCAACCAATCCATACCCAGTATCATATCAAAGTCAGTCATAACTAACTCTATCAAGTCCACTGACAACTCTCTGCCCTCTACTGTCACTGGCAAAGATCTGACCCATCTTCTGGACACCACTATCTCTCCAGTGGGTAACAAAGTACCAAACCCCACAGCATAGAAATCACAAGGTCTACATAACCTATCAATAATGCTACTAGTAACAAAGGAATGTGTAGCACCAGAATCAATTAACACATGATAAGGGATTCTTGCACTAAGAAGCTGACCTGTAACAACCGAGGGGGAAGCCTCAGCTTCTGCTTGAGTCAACGTGAACACTCGAGCTGAGGCCGAGCTTGTAATGGCCCGAATTCTCTGTTGTGTTTAACAGCGTGAACAGTAGGCCGGGAGGGCCATACTTGCTTAATTATGTTATTAATTGATAAAATGCATGTATTTGTTGATTATATTATGATATGATGTGAAATGCATGCATGTGAGTCCATATTTATTATTACAGGGGTGTGATGGTAATTTGGCCGTTGAGGGTAAATTGATTATTTATTCGCATGTTGGTGATATAATTTGAGACCACATTATGATGTGGGTTTGTTCGAGCCATTTTGCATGAGACGATCAAGGAATGTTGATTATCGGTTTGGTCATAACAGGTTTAAGCTCGAGGCTCGGGGTGAGTCTCGGGGTGTTTTAATGATTAGAGTGTTACCGGACATTAAAGGGTAACGAGAGGTGAAATATTGGTGTTTGAGGATATTGAGATTAGCGGGAAAAGGGAAGCGCTAATTATGATTAACGGTGTAGGTGGAAAATGTCAAAACTACCCTTCAGTTGGTTTTAGAAGCTTTAAAGACCTAGGGGTATAATGGTCATTTGGGATTTGGATATATATGGTTTAGATGGCTGTAGAGAAAACATAACCAAAACAGAGTTTTGCTTCTTCTCCTTCCCGTAAGTTCATTTCTCTCTTCTTCCTCTTTGGAGTTTTGAGCTCAAGGTGTGGAATTAAGCTAGGGAACTTCGAGGTTGAGGTTGGAGACATAGCTCAGTCATTGAAGAGGGTTTGGTTTCGAATTTGAAGTGAGTTTTATCCATTGTTTTACTGGTTTTGCTCTGTTTTCGTTCATAGTTTTCAGCAATAGATTTTGGTATGGAAAGTTGGAATCAAGGGGAGTTCTTGGGATGTTTTACTTGGGTTAGCATGAGGGATAGTTATGGGTGATGTTTGGAGGTTTAAATGGGTGTTTGAGAGAGGTTTGGGTGGTGTTTAAATTGGGTTTGAAGGGTTGGTTTCAAGGGAAAACGCAAGGGAGGAAAAACAAGGGTTTTGGCTGAAATAGAGCTTGCGCCGCGGTATGGCAGGGGTGAGCCGCGACCCTTGGGGGCTGCTGGGTTTAGGCGCCTCTGTCTGAGGGGCGGGCCGCGGCATGGCCAAGGAGGGCCGCGACCCTTATGGCATTTTCGGCCAGAATTAGCTTTTTGGCTCGGGGATGCAAGCCTAAGGCCTCGTGATTGAACCTACTACCCGGTTGAGTAGTGTTTGAGGTCCCGGAGGTTAGGTTCGGGTTTGGGAACCTTTTATTATTCATTTTATTGATGGAATCCCATGATTTGGTTATGACCAGGTAACCGCTAAAGGACCAAAAAGTCGATCGTTCTCAGGGTTGTTCTTTTATTCGTTCTTGCTCGAACCAAAAGTAAGAAAACTGCACCCCTGATGTGACATGTGTGGATATTCATGAGGCATGTGATTGTGAGAATATGGATATGGATTGAATATAGAATGCTTAGCATATATTGCTCATTGGTGCATGGTACTGACTTATTAGTCAGGTTTGGCAAGGGTGCTAGTATCAACTGTGAAGCTGTGACTTATTAGTCAGGTTCGGCGGTGGTACTGGGCACTGATCATAAGATTTGATCAAATCAATTATCAGCATTGAATGGCTCAGAGAGCATTAATGCCAGACCGACCCCGAGGGTCGATGAATGAAATAAGCGCTTGGAGGCTGGTGGCTTACTTAGAAGCCACCCTCCCATCTGAATTAGTGACATGCATGGCAGTCACTCAGTACGGTTACGAGAACCTGTTGAAGGCTAGTGGCTTACCTATCAGCCACTCTTCCATCTGAATTAGTGACTTGCTTGTCAGTCACTCAGTGTGGTTTATCAAGACCTCATGTGGTGTTTACTCATTTGTCTGAAAGTTTTATGCTCAGTGTGATTATAATGATAATCATTTGATAATGTTTGTATAAAGTGTTATGTTTTCTTGCTGGGCCTTGGCTCATGGGTGCTTTATGGTGCAGGTAAAGGGAAAGAGAAGCTCACCTAGCCTTGAGTGGAGAGCTGATGTGGTGGTGTGTACATATGCAGCCGCTTGACCACCACGGTCAAGGTGTTCTCAGAGGAACTAGGGGGTTACCCTATTTTTGCCGCTTAGGTGGGCGGGATTGTAACTTTACAACAGTAGTGACCATTTTGTACTGAGAACAGCTTGTAAACGTTTTGTTTAGCTCTGCAGAGCAGTTTGTAATAAAATCTCCATTTCCTTTTTATTGGTTTTATTCCTTAACCCGTTAATTACACTTAGAGCACGTTTTCGACCAAAGGGCTCAGGTAATGAGTCAAATTTCCGGTCCACCGTTCACCGTAACTGTTCTGTGGTAGCCAGGGCGTTACAACTTGGTATCAGAACAATGCCAAGGTTAAGGTTCCTGTAGACTGGCTGGGCATGTACACACATCACTGAAGTCAAGCTCGACTCTTGGTTTGGAAACTCTTTATGTAGTTATGTGCATAACTGCCTAAATGTGGTGCAAATGCTTTACCTGTATGCATGAGTCACTGTGTTGGCCTTGTGCCCCTGAAATGTTATGAACTGTTATGTGATACATGCTGAGTGCTGAGTGCCATACACATGTATCTGCTTGTGCATATTGAATGACTGTGGAATATGATAACTGTCTGCTTGTTCTTGGACCGTGAGGCGGCAAGAGGTTTAGTTATTACTACCTGACTGGCCGTATTGGTTATTGTTTCATTAAGGTATCAGTGACAGAATGAACCCAGAATAGACAGACACTACAGCTGGCCAGAGTGGTCAGGGTCAGAATAATGACAACAGCCAGGGTCAAGAGAATGACCATTCCCAGATTTCACAGCCAGCACCTGCAAACTGGCAGCAATTGTTTAATGATTTGCAGGCTATAGTGTTGAAACAAGGGGAGGAGCTTCGTCTCCTGAGGCAGCAGCAAGTGCTTGCAGTGGTTAATGCGTCAGAGGCACCTTCTGTGTCAGTGCCAGTTATTGGGCAGCTATCTGGGGTTGAGAATAGATTGGAACCTCTTTATGAGCGGTTCAGGAAACAGCAACCTCCAGTTTTTGAAGGCAGCGCTGATCCTATTAAAGCTTAACAATGGATGAGCATGCTTAACACTATTCTTGACTTTATGAAGGTAGTGGTGTTGGAAATGTGCCCTGAAAGCATATGTAGTAGACATTGTTTTTATGAAATAAATAAATAAATTGAATTTGTTATGCATATATTTTATGGACTATATTATTCTATGATAATATTATGTAAATATCAGGAAAATTCCTAAGTTCATGAATGTAATCTCAAACACGTATTAGTACGAGAGGATTGTGTTTGAGATAAATGAACTTGAATAGTTCGCAGTAAAATAAAGTTATGGAATCTTTAGATTAATTACTGCAAGTACAGTCCACTAGTATTATGAATACATGTGATCTAGATCCGGATCACTAGTGTGGTAGGACACTTTAGTGGAGGTGCTTTATATATTGAGAATATATAGAACTGGACCAGATATGTTTATTAATACTTAGTTAAATACCGTTTCGAAGTATTAATTAAATGTATCAACTGATGATCATATACAAATTGATCTTAATCCTGAAGTTACTATGAACTCCTGTTTATATTATATGAGTTCTTTGATTCACTTGTTAGGGTCTGTCAGAATGATCAGGCTAGAAACTTTTGTTTTGGGAACTCATTAATATAGATGGCTGGGGACATAGTATACAGATATGGAATCTATACCTTCTCGCAAGAGATTGAATGATGGTTCTCTTAAGGGTTGACTTTTGGGACTGAAAGGTTATTAAGCTCAAATTCATAATTTAGTTATGAATTAACCTTCACTAGTAGAGTCAATGGTACTTAAGGAAACAAGACATAATTAAAAGGGTAAAATGGTAATTTTATTCCCGATTAATTATGAACCATTATTAGAGGGTCAAGTTGTATGCAATGATTAAATCAATGGACGCTTTATGATTATAAAGTACTCAGTAAATGAAATGTCTATAATTACAAGAGTTCAATCTCATATTTATAGTGGAATAATCATGAGATTAATAAATTAAGATTATTTAATTAAAGAGTTTAATTAATAATCTCAAATTTATTGGAGCTTGGAATTATAGGTCCATAGGTCCCCATAGCGGCTCTATCAACACTGTTCAAGGTAAGAGTTGATATGAAGGGAAAATAGTTTAAAGACATATTTAGGAAGAAATTTGTTCTTCAGGCCAAATATACAATTATATGATAATAGTGATTAATTAATTAATTACAAATTAGTTGTAGTTAACCAAATTAATTAATATTTAATTATTATATAATTTTCAAAATTATATTAAATAATTAAATTAATTTTCGAAATTTAATTAAATAATTAATTAATTGTAATTTTCGAAATTATGATTAATTAAATATTTATTTTCGAAAATTTTGGGTTTAATTAATTAGTAGAATTAATTAAATATCTTTATTTGAGTGGGAGAAAATAATCTGATAAGTTCAAATTGGATTTGAATTTAAAAGATTAATATTTATTCAAATTATTAATTATATTTGATAATTTATTAAATAGATAGTTAATTTGAATTCAAATTTGAATTAGCTATCAGGTTGTTAGATCTTATCTGACAAAGAAATTTGAATAAATAATTAAATAAAATTTGAAAAACTAATATCCCTAGAAATTAGGAAGCTACACGTTCACACACAGTCCATAGACTGTGTGTGGCGTGTAGGGCATGGTATTTTTCAGGGATGGGATTTTCAATTTTATTTATTTAATTAATTAATTAATGGATAATTCAAAAATTGGTTTTTGGATTTTTTCATTAATGGAATAATTAATTAATTAAAAATTAAATTGTAAAATGGTTACAAATTTAATTTTTAAATTTTGAATTTTTTCTGTTAAGTATGACTGATCAGAAAATTATTCAGATAAGAAAATAAGAGAACAGAGAGTGAGACTACTCTGACAATTTCGCTCTATGAAAAATAGAATGATAGTTTTCTCTCCCTGAAAATAAAGAACCAATTCTCAGGCCTATTCTCTTGATCTCATGAGTTGAGTACATCAAGAAGAACCACAAATAAACTATCCTTCATTCTCTAAGTGCCCACACATTTCTTGAGGTGTAGAGAACGCTTTGGAAGATCTTGGTGTGAGTACGTGGGAGCGGCTTGGATAGGAAGATCGTTCTAAATACAAAAAGATAGCAAGGACACTTGATAGGCTTCAAGAGGTATGATTTCTATCACTATCTTGCTTATGATTAATGTATGTATATTAATGGATCCGCATATTTAAAGGTAGTTTAAATATGTTACAAAATTTTTGTTGTACACTGGGCCAACCACACCACCATTCCGCTGCGTATTAGAAACTCGTTCCTAACAAGTGGGTAGTGAAAGGGTGGCCTGTGCTGCTTATATGTTTCAGGAAGATGCCCGGATATGGTGGGAAGTGGTTGGTCAGACCAAAGATGTTAATCTCCTGAGCTGGGAGGAATTTCAGACCTTGTTTAATGAGAAGTACTATAATGACGCTATAAGAGCGGCGAAGGCCGATGAGTTTATGAGGCTATTTCAGGGAAGCTTATCAGTTACTGAATGTGGCTTAAGGTTTGACCGTTTGGCAAAGTTTGCCAAAGAGCTGGTGCCCACTGATGGGACCAGGAGAGAGAGATTCCTCCAGGGGTTACAGCCCAGGTTAGCCCGTGACGTTCACATCACCACTGTGGCAGGAGTCACTACTTATGCACAGGCGGTGGAGAAGGCACTCACAGCTGAGAGTGCAGAGATTAAGATCTGGCGTGACAATGCAGCCAGAAGGGATTTCAGGAGGCCAGGTCCTCCATTTGTTGGTTCTGGTAGGGGTGTTGGCCCTAGTGATCAGAAGAGGAAGGTTCCTGATACTTTCCCAGTTCCAGGTCCTGACAGGAGACCTCGTGGTATTACAATAGGTCGTCCTGGGGGCAGTGAAGCCTGGAAGACTCATCCTGAATGCCCTAGGTGCAAGAGGCGCCATTTGGGAGAGTGTAAGGCGAAGGCCTGCTTTTTGTGTGGAGTAGTGGGTCACTTTAAGAAAGATTTCCCTCGAGTAGGGAAAGAAGAAGCCAGAAAGGTGGACAGCTCGGCCCCAGCTCGAGTGTTCACGTTGACTCAAGCAGAAGCTGAGGCTTCCCCCTCAGTTGTTACAGGTCAGCTTCTTAGTGCAGGAACCCCTTATCGTGTGTTAATTGATTCTGGTGCTACACATTCCTTTGTTGCTAGTAGCATTATTGATAGGTTGTGTAGACCTTGTGACTTCTATGCTGTGGGGTTTGGTACTTTGTTACCCACTGGGGAGATAGTGGTATCCAGAAGATGGGTCAGATCTTTGCCAGTGACAGTAGAGGGCAGAGAGTTGTCAGTGGATTTGATAGAGTTAGTTATGACTGACTTTGATATGATACTGGGTATGGATTGGTTGGCAAAGTATGGGGCCACTATTGACTGTAGAAGGAAGATGGTCACCTTTGAGCCTGAAGGTGAGGATCCTTTTGTGTTTGTTGGTACTGTGCATGGACCCCGTATTCCTATGATTTCTGTGTTGAGGGCCAGGGATCTTTTGCAGAGAGGATGCATTGGATTCTTAGTCAATGTGGTAGATACCACCCAGGTCATGCCAGTGAGACAAGAGGATACTAGACTTGTATGTGAGTTTCTGGATGTGTTTCCAGAAGATTTTCCAGGGTTGCCACCACACAGGGAGATTGAGTTCGTTATAGAACTGGCACCAGGAACGGAGCCAGTATCTAGAGCACCATACAGAATGGCCCCAGCTGAGTTGAAAGAATTGAAAGTGCAGTTGCAAGAGCTGCTGGATATGGGTTTCATTAGACCTAGTTTCTCACCCTGGGGTGCGCTAGTTCTGTTTGTAAAGAAGAAAGATGGTTCTCTGAGAATGTGTATAGATTACAGGGAACTGAATAAGTTGACAATTAAGAATCGGTATCCTTTGCCAAGGATAGATGACCTGTTCGATCAGTTGCAAGGTATGAAGGTATTCTCTAAGATCGACCTTCGTTCTGGTTATCATCAGTTGAGGATCAAGGAAGGAGATATACCGAAGACTGCTTTTCGTACCAGGTTTGGGCATTATGAGTTTCTAGTTATGTGGACAGCTCGGCCCCAGCTCGAGTGTACAACAGTTTTCTTACATGTGTCTTGAGATTCTTGAGCACCGAAATCTCGAGCACAGTCCTCTAATTGGAGCCTCGCTGAAAACCTAGTCACAACACACAAGTAACACTCTCGTTAGTAACTAATTCACAGTTTTACCCCGGAACCAATCCCGTGCTCTCGAGAACTCCCGTTTCCCCACATAAGGTGGCGGAAGCGTCCCCCGAGCCCCCTTAGCCAAAACCCTAAAAACACAAAATCCCCTATCCTGAAAATGGCCTAGCGCCGCGGCACTGCCCTATAGGGGACGTGGCGCCTAGCAGGGCTCCCCTGACCTGATTCAACCCAGCACCGCGACACAAAAGAACAGGGTCGCGACGCTCATACGTGAACCCAGAAAACTGGGTTTTTCCCAACATTTTTCCCGAGACAAAACTCATCCAAATCACTACCAAAGTATACCCAATTCTCGATTTGGCCTAAAACTTCAAATAAACAGTATAACAACTCAGAATTACCAGCAACAAACTCAACCACTCAACCAAACCCAAAAATCACCTAGTGGTTTAATACTCCACAAAATTTAAACCACCCTTCACAAAACTTAAACCACACCAGCATATAAACTTCAGAAATGCATGGAATTCTTACCTCAAGTAGAAATCTTTCCTAGAGACGCTTTCAAATCCAGTCCCAAGCTTAAATCCACAAATTCCTAAGCTTAACTTTGTCAAATCTTCATTCCAATAACCCACAAGGTAAAACACAATTCAGCTCTCAAACCACAACATTTCTTAACTGAATTCAACAAAATAACAACTTAAAATCCTTACCTCAAACATGTAGAACAACCTCTAGCTCCCTTGGTTAGATCCCCACTTTGATCCCATAAAATCAGAGGTCCTTCCTTTTAGTTTCTGGTTTTCTCTAGAGCTCCCAAATGACCCAAGCTTAATGCCAAAGTGAAAGCAACGTGTAAGACTTTTCCTCAGCCAAAGCCTATATACTACTAAAGCCAAATGACACATTTGCCCTCCCCTCTAACTTAGACTCACTAATCCTCAAAGGTTACTTATAGTTACCCAAGTTACCAAAGTGCCACTAACCACTAATTATTCCCACTTGTGACTATTTAGCTAAACTGCTCCCTCGGACTGTCTCAGATCGTACAACATAGATATATCACCATCCACACGTGGTGTTAATCACAATTTACACAAATATTGCATTTATGCCCTCAGCAAACCAAAATTTCAAATATGCCCCTAATAACCAAATGGGGCCTGCATGCATTTTTAATTCACCTAAACATGCATTTCTAATCACGTACTTATCAAATTCACATATTAACATAATAAATCAATTATTGCCCTCCAGGCAAGCTAATTGTAATGCCCCAAAATCCTTAATGTGGTTTAATGGTTGGATTAGTAGGCTGGGAAGGCCATAACTGATTTATTATGCCATTAAATGATTACGTGCATGTTTATGTGAATTATATTATAATATGATGTTAAATGTATGCATGTGGGTCCACATTTCATCATAGGGGCATTTTGGTAATTTGGCCCATTGAGGGCGTAATTGTGTATTTTTATGCATGTTGATGAACTATTGTTGAGGCCACATCATAATGTGGATTTTTTCAAGCTATTCGGAATGAGACGGTCTTTGAATTCAAACTATCGGTTTGGTCATAACAAGTTTAAGTTCGGGGCTCGGGGTGGTTTAGTGACTAAAGCATTACCGGGAATTAAAAGGGTAATGGTGTAATATCCAACATTTTCATAATACATTTTTTTTTATTATAAATCAGAGTTTCAATACATAAAATGTACAAGTTTACAAATTTAAGAAATAGTAATGGAAAAATAGTGTTTAAAATATGATTTTATGTTATTAACGAGATTAAAGAGAGAGAAACTTGAGTAATCAAGTATTGGACCCAAATGTCATATAATTTTATTTGGAGATTTTTATAAAATTAATAAATTTTTGCTAAAGGGCTTATTTGAAAAGAATTTTAATATTTTGGGTCAAATTGTAATTTAAAAAAAAGAAAAAGAAAGGCTTCAACCTTATTTACCATAGCCTCTCTCTCTCCTCAAAAAATTTCTTCTCTTTCTCTATCCTTCTCTTCCTCTTTCTTTCTCTCTCTTTTTCCTCTTTGTGTGCTATTGTTGTCGATGACGAACGACCACTTTCCGGCCACCACATATAGCCACGTGCCGGACCGTTGGATTCAGAGGCGTCCGAATTATCGACCACGCATGTAATGCCCCGAAATCCCTAATGCGGTTTAATGGTTGGATTAGTAGGCCGGGAGGGCCATAATTGTTTAATTACGTCATTAAATGATTATATGCATGTTTATGTGAATTATATTATAATATGATGTTAAACGCATGCATGTGGGTCCACATTAGATTATTAATGCATTTTGGTAAATTGGCCCGTTGAGGGAATATTTGTGTGTTTTGTTGAATATTGTGATTTATGGATGAGATCCCATTATTATGGGAATATATTCGAGCTATTCGACATGAGACGGTCTTATATTGAAAATTAGCGGTTTTTTCATAACGGGGTCAATTATTGGGATATTGGATAATGAGAGTGATTATTTGATGATAAATTGAGAGTTATTGAGATCAGGAGAAAATTCTAGAAGTTTTAACTATTTTGTCCCCGAGGGCTGTTTTTGGGACCCCGAGCATTAGGTTTTATTTGAGGTTACTTAAGCCTGAAGTAGTGTGTCAGAAGGAACAGTACGTTAAAACACATTTCTCTCTCTCTCTCTCTCTCTCTCTCTCTCTCTCTCTCTCTCTCTCTCTCTCTCTCTCGTTAACCTTTGTGATGTTTGTGGCAATTTCGAAGAAATTTTGAGTTCTAGGAGTCAGAATCATGTGAGGATCGAGGCATAGCGATCCTAGGAAAGATTAGAAGCAACTTGACCGAGGGATTTAATGAGAAACAACCCAATCAAAGGTAATCTAAGCTTTAAGTTTTGAGTTTTGAGAGTTTCTAAGCTCTGAATTGGATTTTGTGTATCGATGATTTTGGATCATTGGGATGTTTGGGAACTTTGATTTTTGGATTTGGAGATGTTTAGGTATGTTTTTGGAAGGTTTTAAATGGGAGAAAATGGAGTTATGGTAGGTTCTCGGGTGGGGGCCGTGGCCCTGTTCTTGGACGTCGCGGCCCAAGCTCGAAGAAGAAGGAGGTGAAGTTTTGTGTGAGCTGGGGGTCGCGACACTGAGTAGTGGGCGCTGCGACGCTTGCTTCTGGTGTGGCTGGGGACCGCGACTCATGAAGGGTTTTGAGGCCAATTGGGTGTTTTGATCATGGGAACTCAGTTTTAGGCCTCGGGATCGTTCCTACAACCCGGTTCAGTGGGGTTCGATGTCCCGGAGGCTAGATCTTAGTTCGGGAACCTTTGTTATTCATTTTTTTGATGGTATCCCATATTTGGTTATGACTAGGTGACCGCTAAAGGACTTAAGCGTTGATCGTTCTCAAGGGTCGTTCTTTTATTCATTCTCGCTCGAATAAGAAGTAAGAAAACTGCACCCTATGTATATGACATGCGTGGTTGCTAATGAAGCATGTTGCATGTTTAAATGTGGACATGGATTGAATATTGAATGCTTAGCAAATCTTGCTTATCTGAGAATAGCATTGATTATTCGGAATCGGCACTCGTCGCGTATTACTGACCTGGGAGTCAGAAACGGCATAAGCGTCGTGAACGCAAAGCCGATAAAAGATTAGATCTAATCGATATCAGCGTTAAATGACTCTAGGAGCATTAATGCTGGATCGACCCTAAGGTCGATGAAAATTATAAGCACTTGACTAGTCTAGGACTAGTTACTCAGAGACAGGGCCAAAGGCCTAGGTGACTGCTTGTCATGTGGCTAGGGAGCGGAATCCCATGGTTGTGACTCTATGGTCATGCGGTAGGTTATATTGGTGACTAGTTCATCGAACACCTATCTTGATAAGCTATTGAAAGGATCACTTATTTGTAAAGCCCAGGTGACCCTATCGTCACATATAGAACCCACTTTAGTGACTTTTCCAACTATCACTCCTTTATTGTGAACTGAAAGTCCTGAATGATTATTATGATCATTGTTGATATTATATTCATGCGATGTGATGTTTTCTTGCTGGGCTTTGGCTCATGGGTGCTATGTGGTGCAGGTAAAGGGAAAGAAAAGCACACCCAACCTTGAGTGGAGAGCTTAGGTGGTGATGTGTACATATGCGGCCGTTTGACCACCACGGCCAAGGAGTTCTCAGAGGCACTAGGGGGTTTACCTTATTTTTGTCGCTTAGGTCGACGGGTTGTAAATTTAAACTGTAAACAACCATTTTGAATTCTAAGTAACTTGTAAATGTTTTGATGGGCCCATGAACAGTTTTATGTTTTAAATAAAATATATCATTTCCTTTCGATTGGTTTTCCACCTTACCCTATTAATAACACCTAGAAGCACGTTTTTAACCAAAGAACTCGGGTAGCGAGTTAAACTCATGGTTCAACGTTCATCGTAACAGTTCTGGGGTAACCAAGGCGTTACAACGCGGGAATCTAGAGTTCACTCGCCGATTAAACACCTCAACCACTCGATTTAAGTTCGGAGACCCCGCGACTACAAAGATGCGATTCGGTCACCTTGGGCATCCATTTGCCGATCCGTCACCACCATCGTGTTCCTCGTGTTGTGGGCTTCAAAACCCAATAAATTGTTCCTACATCTACCATAGTTGGGTGGTGGGCCCACCACGAGCCACCACGATCCACCATAGATCAACGGTCGAAACTTAGTGTTCGAGGTTCCGAAGTTCGTTTTGAGTTTCAGAAAATCATCGTTTGACTTGTTGTGGAACCCGATCATTGTGGTATAAATTCTTTGACCTATATTGTTATTGATTAGAGTAATTGTTATTGTGTGTATTTATAGTATATAATTATATATTCTTGATATATTGAATATTTTTCTGTAATTATACTGGCTGTCTGGGATTATATGTATTTCCGATACAGGTTTTGATTTTGGGATTGTCCATTTTATAGCCGTTGTGCTGTCCAATTTTCTAGAAAATAATAGATATTAAATAAATTATAAAAATACATATTTAATTGATTTTCTATTAATATAGAAATATTATGATTAATTAATTTTAATTATTAACTTTATTGTTTTGTTAAGTAAATCAATAATACAGTTTCATGTAAATATATATATATATGAAAAGTGTGATTTATAGTAAACCTATTATTTAATAATTATTATTGTATATTAATATTTTTTTTAATATTTGAATATTAAAATAATATCAAATATTAGTTTCTTACAGTTATTGATATTTGTAAGAACAGTGACTTTTGGAGAAAGTGTATTTATTATATTACTGGGATTGATATTATGACTAATTAATAATAATATAAATATTTATATTTATATCGATTATTGCAATTTTATGTTAAAAATACGATTTCTTTTATAAAATGACTATTTGATTATATACATTCACATACGTATTGTTATTGAGGTATTTTGTTATTAATATTGAAATAAGTTTATTTATAGATGATAATTATTATTGTTGTTGTTGTTGTTGTTCTTCTTATTATTATTATAATCATAAGAGTACATTATTTTATGAGCAAGGTTTAAAGCATGGTTTTATACAAAGAGTTATTTGCATTACGTTGATAAAAATTATTATTACCATTTATATAGTTTCTGGTATTGTTAATATACACTATCAATAGTGTATATTTACGATTTTGATAGAATTTAATAAATGATGTGTCTTGAATATGATTTGTATGGATTTGATTGATTGGCTCTTGGTGAGCAGTTTTAAAATAAGCTAAGGACCTAAGGTAAGTAAATCTCACCTTTTGTGCTTAAGTGTAAGATGCATGACTACATTGATTATGTATATCTGATGAGTTAAGTATGGGATGATGATGATGCATATGATAAGTATGTGAAGAATGGTTATATAAATATCATAATGGTGTTGTGTGATATATAATTGATGAATTTCGTGATATGTGAAAGCTGTCGTACTTGGTTAAGATTGATATGAATTATGTGCAAGTATGTGTTCTTATGTTGATGAATATGTGGATTACTTTTATGTTAATGATTTTGTTATATGTTATGATATATGAAGCATTAAAGTTTTTAGGTTGGAAACCTTAGACCTGAGCCATAGCTCTATGTTAAGGTATAACAATGCTACCAACCCAAAGCTTCATGTATTATGATTAAAGATGTTTTGAGTTATATGAGATGTGATACAATGCCTTGATTGAATACCATCAAACATGAATCATGAACCTAAACATTGGCATTTCAACATTAACATGTATGCATGGCATGTACAGTTATGTAATATATTATTATGTGATATAAGACCATGCATATGAATATGAGAAAAGTTGTGAAATGCCTTGAAAAGTCTTATGTAAAGTTAAACATTTTAATGACACAAGGCTTAAGCAAAGTAATAATAAGATGTTTAAAAAGGGGGCCATTGTTTCGATGAAGCAATTAAGTAAGTTCAGTAAAGAAGACGGAGGTCTTTAAGGCTTATAGTGGCTGCCCACTAGTGTGGGCTAGGTCAGAGTTGACCATTCAGATATGTTTGTCATGTTCCCGTCTTTCTCCTCCATATGTGTAATAATTATGGCAGCTATGGCAACGATGAAATGAGTGTTATGATGAGCCTAACTGCGATGATGGCTAGCTGGAGGAGAACCCATGGGATTTTATATGATATGTGTAACAAGCCCTGCAGGCATTGACCGAATCAAACAGTGTGCACAAGTGAAATTGGGCCCATAAAAATATGAAAGTAAAAGAAAGAGCATAAAAGTAAAGTTTGAAAGTGCATGAGCAATAAATGTAGTGCATAAGTATATAAGTCATCATATTAGTATATGTGTACTTCAAACTCACGACATTCATGTGTATGTGTATGCATGAGATTTTCTTACTGAGCGTTAACTCATTATGTTATTATTCCAACATTTTTCCAGGTGTGGCTTTAGATGTTGAGCAACTTGTGGAGCACGGACTCAGTAGTAGTGCAATAGTGGTTTAGGGTTTTTCATATTGCTACATTAAAGTTAAAGTATTCATGCGTGTAATAATTTCTATTAATAAGTTTATATAAAAGTTTTAAATTTTTATGCATTTCTTAGTATCATTTTATTTAATTCATTTGGTCAAGTGCCTAACATACTCGTAAACCCTGGAATTACGAGTATGTGACAGACGTATTGTAATGCCCCAAATTTCCTAATAGGGTTTAGGACCTTGATTAGGAGGCCAGGAGGGCCATAATTGATTTATTATGCTATTTAATGATTATATGCATGTTTATGTGAATTATATTATTATATGATGGTAAATGCATGCATATGGGTTCATTTTTCATTATAAGGGCATTTTGGTAATTTGGCCAGTTGAGGGCGTAATTGTGTATTTTCATGCGTGTGGGTGAATTATAAATAATACCACATTATATGTGGATTGGTTCGCGCCATTCAACATGAGACGATCATGGAATGCAAGTTTTCGGTCTAGTCATAACGGGATTAAGTTCGGGGCTCGGAGGGCGTCTCGGGGTAATTTGGTGATTAGAAAGTTGCTGGGAATTAAAGAGTAACAAGATATGAATTATTGGCATTTTAGAGTATTGAGAATAATGGGAATTGGAGGGTGTTAATTATAATTAACGAGATAGGCGGGAAATGACGATTTTACCCTTGGGAGTCTTTAGAAGCCTTTATTTGACCTAGGGGCAAAATGGTCTTTTCACCCCTAAGATATATCAACTCATGGACTGTAGAATGTTAGAGAAAAATAGAGAATCAACATCCTCATCTCTTTCTCTCCCGTACCTATTCTTATCTCCTTCTTCCTTTCAATTTTTGAGAGCCAATTTGAGGATCCAAGCTAGGAGAGCAAGGCTTCAGGGCTTAGGACCTTGGTTCAACAATTGAAGGAGATCTAAATCAAGCTTGAGGTAAGATTACATCGATGAATTTAAGCTATACTCTTTTTTTCAAGTTTTCAATTGATAATTTGAGGTGTTAGTTGTAAGAATTCATGGAAGTTTTTGAGTTTGATTGCTTGGGTTTTGATGAGGGTGTGTTGTAGATGAAGTTTAGGGGTTGAATTGGATGTTTGGGATTGGTTTGGAGGCTTGGTTTTAGGGGGAAATCGCAGGGGAGAAGACCAGAATTTTCTCTGGTTTGCTGATGGCGCCCCAGCGCTAGGCAGGACAGGTTCTGGCCTGCTCTGACTTTGGGGCAGCGCCCTAGCGCTAGTGCATTTACCAGCAAGCCTATTTTAGGGCTCGTGATGACTTTTAAGGCTTGGGGATTGGGTCTTTTACCCCGTTTGGGTAGATTAAGAGTCCTAAGAGTGCGGGATGGATCCCGGGAGTGAGGTTTTAGATTATTCCATATTTGGTTATGACTAGGTGACCTTTAAAGGATCAAAGGATTGATCATTCTTAAGGGTCGTTCTTTTACTAATTCTTACTCGAACCTGAGGTAAGAAAACTGCACCCCATATGTGACATGCATGGTTATTTTTGATGCATGTTGGATGTGTAAATGTGAACATTGATAGCATATTGAATGCTTAGCAATCTTGCTCACTTGTATATGGTTATTATTGAGGCATGTTGGATGTTTAAGTGTGATGTATGTGATGCACGATAAACATGTGATTAGGGCATGCCATGAATATTGAATGTGAGACTATTCAGAGCTTGAGTCTTTGTGTTTATGCGTGATTCCAGTTTTGCTAGTAATTGTTAAGTAAGCATGCTGAATGCCCTGTATTTGGATATTTGACATTTGATATACGTTTGGTAGGATTGCTTACTTGTGCATGACCTGATCATTTAGATTTGGCATTGGTCGTGGGTTACCAACCTGGGAGCCATAAACGGCATAAGCGTCATGAACGCAGAGCCGACAAAAGAATAGATCTAATCGACATCTGCATTAGATGACTCAACAAGAGCATTAATGCCAGACCGACCTCAAGTTCGATGAAAACTAAAAGCGCTTGTGTGACTTACCCATCAGTCACTCATCTGTTTAAGCTAGTGACTACCCATCAGTCACTTATCTGTTTAAGCTAGTGACTACCCATCAGTCACTCATCTGATTAGAGCCATTGCAGGAAAGCCCAGGTAACGGTTTCTTTACACGGCTATGGGCACCGAGCCCATAGTGACCTACTTGTCACTCACTCATTATGGTTTAACAGAACCTCAAAGTGATATTCACTCATCTGTTCAGGGCTATAAGCTCTGGATGATCATTCTGATCATCATTCGCATGGCTTTGGGTGCCGGGCCCTGTAGTGACTTGCTTGTCGGTCACTCAGTATGGTTTACCAGAACCTCAAGTGTTAAATCACTCATCTGATTATGATTGACTTGATAGTCATCCAATCAGGAGGGCAGGATTTCTTATCCTCGATTCCCCAACATTATTTGAATTTACTTGCATGCTTGAATAGAGCTGTAACGACCCAAATTTACTAATGAGGCTTAAGGGCCTTGATTAGTGTGCCGGGAGGGCATAATTTGAATATATGTGATATAATGATTAAAATTATGCTATATGACTACTTGAATATCTGAGATGCATAACTATGTGTATTAGTATGCATGTAGGCCCTAATTAGGTTAGAAAGGGCATAATTGTAATCTTGGCCCGTTGAGGGCATAACTGTATATATATGTGATAATTTTTAAGACCACATTATTATGTGGATATATTTGTGATCTGTGATTCAAGACGATCCTAGTGAGCAGGTGAGCCTGGGGGCGAGCCACGGAAGGGATTTATACCCGGCTCGGGGCGAGCCTGGGGGTGTAAATGGGAATTTAGAGAATATATTGGGATTAATTTTGGTATTGAGGAATATAATTGGTGATTAATTAGGTATCAGGAAGAAAGCGGAAAATAATAGAGACACTTGGGGAATTAGCGGGAATTGGGTGAAATGACTAAAATACCCCTAGGTGGATTAAAGGAGTTAGAATTAAAGGGGAGGGTATTGTGGTCATTTGAGCTTATAAAAGATAGGCTTATCTGAGGCTTTATGTTTAGTGGAACTTGTAGAAAGAAATAGAAGTCTGAAGAAAGAAAGGGAAGGAAAGAAAGAAAAGAAAAGGGAATGGAAAAAAGGGTATTTTCTCAAGGTCGGTTTGGCTTTTCCCCATCAATTCTTGAGGTATTTTGGAGCAAAAATCAGGGGAAGCCAGAGTAAAGCTTGAGGCTAGAGTCCTTGGTCTGGCTTGAAGAATTGGCAAGGGTTTATCAAGAACAAACCATTCAGTTGAGGTAAGACTTTGAAGTTTCTTCAGTTTCTGGTTTTGGTATTGAACTAAGGTGTCTAAGCTAAATTTGATGGGAATTCTAGGGAATTCAAGCCTAGGGTTTGAGGAGGAGTAAGCCAAGGAGGTGTAGAGGCTGACTTAAGGTCGAATCCCCAGTGAAGGTGTAATGCCCTGGATAGCCAAGACCGTTACACTGTGTGTTTATAAAAGTGCCAGACTTGCTAATCAAGTCATTTAGTTAAAAACCGTGTTACTGAAACTATAATGGAACTAGGGTTAAAATATTTTGGTCTTAAACGTCACATTTCTTGTAAATAACATTTCCTATTTACAGGGGATCCCAAAAACAATGGAATTAAAACCGTTTACAAAAGATTCACGATCCAAATACAATATTTGCCATACTAAGGCAAAATAGACAGTTCAGTGATCCCTGCCTGATCCACTCCTCGGCCAAGGCGACCGAACAGCTGGCTATGTACATTCAGCCCCGCAGCTCTCCATCTAAGGACTGGTCTAACTTGCCTTTGACTTTACTTGCACCACGTAGCACCCGTGAGCCAAGGCCCAGCAAGAAAACACAATAACAGAGCATAAGCAATCAATAGACAATCCAATATTTCATATTGCATAGACATGTTCTCAATCATATAAACATTTAGAATAACCAAGTATTCAGTATACTAAACATATCAATTCATATCATACACCATTTCACAAATGATAACTAGAGTTAGCGCCCTCAGGCCGCACCCTCCGTTATCCCACTGACTCTGGCCCGCTTAAACCGAGCTCAGTGAATATTAAGCAATCCTCGGCTACCAGTGGCCAAACCGCGCCCTGTGCGCAAATATTGTGTACGGCACCCTTAGCCTGCTATCACATGTCCCATGGAATAATACCATCATTGACATCATTCAGATATCGGGAGCTCTTAGTCCCATCACAAACATATAACCGGGTGCAGTTTTCTTACCTTTGAATTTGCTAGCTTTGCTCAATGAAATCCTCAACCACGATCCTTCCCGAGCCCTAGCGCGAACCTAGTCACAATCATAGGCCAAAGTTATCACCAACCCTTAAGTCCAAAAATTACCCCCGGAACCAATCCCGAGCCCTCGGGAAGCTCTAATTCCACCAAACGGGGTGGTGGAATCGAACCCCAAACCCCCAGGCAAAAACCCTTGAAAATAACTCAAAAACCCCATTCTGGAAACAGGGTAGCGCTACAGCGCTCTAAAGAGGGCGCTACAGTGCTACAAGCAGAACCAAAATCCCCCAAAATGCATGTCCTAGCGCTACAACGCCCAAAGGCTAGTGCTGTAGCGCTAGTCACAGACAACCTATGCAGCACTTTTCCTTCCTGCAATTTCCCCGAGCCAACCCTTACCAAAACTCTTCCAATTCTCAACCAAACTCAAAAACAAGCTTACTAACATGTCTAACTCATCCCAAGCATCATAACCACATAAAATCTAACCACATGCACCTCTAATCCCAAAATTCACCATAGCCACTCGTAGACTTTAGAATTCAGCAAAACACAGTCAAAACTTCAAAGTTTAAAGTTTAGAATTTATACCTTTGATGGAAATTCGATTTCAAGTTAACTTCTTGACCTCCTTAGATTGTTCTTCCCCAATTCCTTGGCTTGAATTCCCCTAAAGTTCCCATCAACTCAGCTTAGACACCATAGTTTAAACTAACCAAACCAGAAACTGAAAACTCTAAAGGCTTACCTCAGATATTGATGTGTTCTTGCTAATCCCCTGCCAACCTTTCAAGTTTAGCTCAATACTCTTGTTGCTCAGCCTAACCTAGCTCCCTTCTGAGTTTTGCTCCAAGAAAATTTGAAGAGAAATGGTGAGAGAATCACCAATCGACCCTAAGAAAACTACTCTGTTTTCCTTCCTTTTCTTTTTCTTTCTTTTCCTTCTTTTCTTTCTTTCCTCAGCCTTCTACCTTTTTCAAAAATTCCCACTAAGTATAAAGCCTCAGCATACTTATCTTTTGCAAGCCAAATGACCATAATTCCCTCCCTTTAAATTTTAAACCTTTAACTACATCTAGGGCGTTTTGGTCATTTTACCAAATTCCCGCTAATTCCTCAAGTGTCTCTAACATTTTCCGCTTAATTCTCGATACCTAACTAATCTCCAATTATATTCCTCAATACCGAATAATTGCCAATATATTACCTACATTCCCAGGAATACCCCCTGGTTCGCCCCGAGCCGGGTATAAATCCCCGCCGTGACTTTTTCGCTAATCTGCTCATTAGGATCGTCTCGAGTCACAGATCACAGATATATCCACATAATAATGTGGTCTCAACAATTATCGCATATATATATACAGTTATGCCCGCAACGGGCCAAATTACGATTATGCCCTTCTAACCTAATCAAGGCCTACATGCATACTAATACAATTAGTCATGCATCTCAAGTATTCAAGTAGTCATATAACATGCTTTAAATCATTAAATCACATATATTCCAATTATTCCCTCCCGGAACACTAATCAAGGCCCTTAAACCCTATTAGAAAATTTGGGTCGTTACAGAAGGTATGGAATTCTAAGCTCTAAATTCTCAGGTTTTGATTGTTGTGCTAAAATTTCTGAGTTTAGGTTCAACAATGGTGAATTCTATGTTTAAGGATGCATGTGTTTAAGTTTTGTATAGTTGGGATGCTTGGGATGAGTTAGACATGTTAGTAAGCTTGATTCTAGGTTTGGTGGAAGTTTGGAGAAGTTTTGGTAAGGTTTGGCTCGGGGAAAGTCGAAGGAGGGAAAAACAACATTTCTGTTCTACGACTAGCGCTACAGCGCTAGCCTTTGGGCGCTGTAGCGCTAGGCCAAGTGTTCTGGGCGAGTTTGGGCTCTGTTTGTAGCACTGCAGCACCCTCCTTAGAGCACTGTAGCGCTACCCTGTTTCCAGAAAGGGGTTTCTGAGTTATTTTCAAGGGTTTTTGCCCGGGGGTTCGGGGTTCGATTCCACCACCTCGTTTGGTGGAATTGGGGCTTCCCGAGGGCTCAGGATTGGTCCCGAGGTTAGGTTTTGGACTTGAGGTTTGGTGGTGATCCTGACCTATGGTTTGGACTAAGTGTGCGCTAGGGCTCAAGAGGGATCGTGCTCAAGGATCAAAGTGAACGAAGCTAGTGAATTTGAAGGTAAGAAAACTGCACCCAGTTATATGTTTGTGATGGTACTAAGTGCTCCCGATATCTATATAATGTCATGGATGGTATTATGCCAGGGGACATGTGATAAACGGCCTAAGGGTATCGTATACAATATTGCGCACAGGGCGCGGCTTGGCCACTGGTAGCCGAGGACAGCTTAATATTCACTGAGCTCGGTTTAAGCGGGCCGGAGTCAGTGGGATAAACAGAGGGTGCGGCTTAAAGGCGCTAACCCTAGTTATCATTTGTGAATTGATTATTGATATGAGATGATATGTTTGGTATGTTGAATACTTGGTTATCATGCATGCTTAAACTATTGAGAACATGCTTATGTGATATGAGATATTGGATTGACTGTTGATTGTTGATTGTTTATGCTCTGTTATTGTGTTTTCTTGCTAGGCCTTGGCTCACGGGTGCTACGTGGTGCAGGTAAAGGCAAAGGCAAGCTGGACAAATCCTAAGATGGAGAGCTGCGGGGCTGAATGTACATTGTCAGCTGTTCGGCCGCCATGGCCGAGGAGTGGATCAGGACAAGGAATGCCTATCAGTCTGTTTTGCCTTAGAGTGGCTAATTACTGTATTTAAATCTTGAATCTTTCTAAATGGTTTTAATCGTTATATTTTTGGGATCCCGTGTAAACAGAAAATGTTTATTTATAAGAAATGCGGCTTTTGAGGCCAAAATCTTTTAACCCTAACTCCATTATAGTTTCTGTTATCCGAAAAATTAGCATTGATGAAGTGGCAAGTGATCCCTGGACACGTGGCTGACACCTGGAAACGTTCTGCTAGGGTATCGACCAGAAGACTCATTGGAAGCAGTACGAACTTGTCTTACCTACGACCAGTCTGGTCGATAGTTCCGCGTACAAGGCAACATTAATGGGAAGATCTTTGTGAATCCCGAATTTATCTCACACAATCTCCTGAGTATCCGATTATTCAGGAGAGAATATCTGTAACAATCTTCTGTAATCCCCCCTTGAGCCTATAGCAAGAGATAGCTCAAGGGAGAGGACTTTTTTTGGCTTTTGAATCATTCGAGACTATAGTAATTCTCCTAGTAAGATTGTATTGTTCTTAAGAGATTAGTGAAACTCATTGAACCCAAGTTCTTTGCTCACTCATCTGATTTTTATATCAATATCAACCTAAGTGGGCGTAGGTCATTACCAGATCCTGGGGCCGAACCACTATAAAATACTGTGTCTTATTTACTTTTGTCATTACGTTCTTCTCATTACTTTCATTAATATCAAGCATATTCTGACTCCGTGTCAGTTGGCCAAATCGTGGGTCAACAGTTTCAATAACACGTTTTTAATTAAATGAATTGATTAGCAAGTCTATCACTTTTATAAACACACAGTGTAATGGTCTTGGCAATCCAGGGTGTTACAAGAGCTATGCTTGCTAGGCATGCCAAATATGATTTGATATCATGATATGACTGTTCATGAGCATATTGAGTTTTCTTGCTGGGCTTCGGCTCATGGGTGCTATGTGGTGCAGATAAAGGCAAAAGAAAGTTGGACCATCCTTGAGTTGGAGAGCTTAAGTGACGATGTGTACACGCACAAGTAAACATTGCTACCAAACATATGTCATATGTTGAATATTCAAACGTAGGGCATTCAGCATGCTTACTTAACAGTTGCTGGCACAATTATGATCATGCACAAACACAGAGACTCAAGCTTTGATCAATCTCACAGTCAATATTCATGGCATGCCCTAATGTAACGCCCTGCTAATTAGGGTCCATTACCAAGTGTGTTTTAAACCAGTGCTGGACTTGCTAAACAAGTCATTTGGACTAAACATGTGATTAAGCCACTAAGGGTTTAGGTATTAAAAACTTTGATCAACTCATAAACATTTCCATTAAGTTGTAAACATGTTCTTTACATGGGATCCCAAAAACGTTAGTTTAAAAGCTTATTACAAAACTCAGATTACACAATAAGCCATCCTAAGCGGCAAAAGCTGGTTTTAACCCTAGTCCCTTTGAGCATCTCGGCCATGGTGGTCGAGCGGACTACATATGTACATACCACTGCTAATGCCCTCTGACTCATGGCTGGTTGAGCTTCTCCCTTTACCTGCACCACAAAGCACCTGTGAGCCAGAAGACTCAGCAAGAAAACATAATCTACAGTTCAGTGAATAAAACAACCATAAAACAGTAATAATTGAATCTAGTGCATTTATTGAACTCAATTAGGGACCATAGAGTCACACAAGTGCATGTTGCACTCCCAGGGTGGCTGTAACGCCCCAAACTCCAGGGACCGTTACGGTGTGCCTTGTAAACAGTGCTAATCTCGCTAATCGGGTCCTTTGGCCAAAATCGTGTAACTAAGTATGATTAGCGGTTTAGGGATTAAACATTTTGGTTAGGGTGTAACATTTCACTAAAACGTTTAACATATACACTGGGATCCCGAAAATATAATTTCAGAGTTTATTACAGAAAATATTTACAACAGGCCGTTCTAAGCGGCAAAACAAGGTTCAACCCTAGTTCCACTTTAAACCTCGGCCGTGGCGGACGAGCAGCTGCATATGTACACGTCATCACCTAAGCTCTCCAACTCAAGGATGGTCCAGCTTCCTCTTGCCTTTACCTGCACCACGTAGCACCCGTGAGCCGAAGCCCAGCAAGAAAACACAGTAAAGCATGATATAATATCAACAACGTTCATAATAACCATTGAGGACTATCAGTCCAAGCAAATAGGTGACAATAGCCAAAAGTCACAATAATGAGCATCGCTCCCTCTAGCCATGTGACGATAGGGTCACCAGGGCTTAACCGATAAGTGATTCTTCCTTAAGTTTGATTAGGACAGGTACAAGGTGATTAGTCACCAACATAACCTTCCTCACGACTCTAGAGTCGAAACTATGGACAACGTCCCTTAGCCATGTGACAAACGTTCATCTGGGTCATATACCTTGGCTATAGTCATCTGGTCGTAGACCAGGCAAGCGCTTATAAGTTCTTCGACTCTAGGGTCGGTCTAGCATTAATGCCATAGAGCCATTCAATGCATGATTCTCAACTTTAGAGTCGGTCCCTGACTAGTCAGTGTCTTTCACTAGTAAGACATGCCACCAATCATATATCACATATTCCATATCCATAAACAAGGCATTTAGCATGCTTACTAAACAAGTATTAGTACTATTAAGGCCATGCATCAACACAGAGACTCAAGCTCTGAACGATATCATACTCAGTATATAAAGCATGTCCCAATCACATGTTTCTCATGCATCATATGCAATATATCCAGCAATCCAACATGCACCAATAACAGCCATGCGTGTCACGTTTAATAGTCAATCAACATGCATCAAGAATAACCACGCATGTCATCTATAATAATCAACCGACATGCATCAATAATAACCACGCATGTCATACTCAATAATCAACCAACATGCGACATAATAGCCATGCATGTCATACATAATAATCAACCGACATGCATCAATAATAACCACGCATGTCACATATACACAGGGTGCAGTTTTCTTACCTCAATGTCGAGCTAGAACGATTAAAAGAACGACCCTTGAGAACGATCAACGTTTAGTCCTTTAACGGTCACCTAGTTATAACCAAATATAAGGTATCATCAATAAAAATGATCAACATAAGTTCCCCAATCAATATCTAGCCTCCGGAACACCAATCCCCACTTAACCGGGTACTAGGTTCAACCCCGAGGCTTATGGCTTGAATCCCCAAGCTAAAAACATGTTTTTAGCAAAATTGACCTTAAGGGCCGCGGCCCTCCCCTGCTGCACCGCGGCGCGCCCTCAAACAGAGAGGGCTCTCCCTCTGCCAGACGCCAAGGGCCGAGGCGCACCCCTGCTGCGCCGTGGCGCCCAGCCCAGACCAGCAACTCGGTCACACGCACCAGAAATTTAACCCTGCGTTTTCCTTCTCAAACCAGCCTCTCAAATCAACTCCAAACCTCCTCCAATCATAAAATTAAACCCCCAAATAACACCCATAGCTCACCCTCATCAAACCCCAATCAAACCAACACAAAAACCCCCTTTGATTCCCACTTTCTACATCAAAAATCATGAGCTGAAAACTAAAACGAAAACAGAGCAACATCTGAAACCAAAGTCTAAAACTCACCTTGGAACCTGTTTTGAATCCCCTTTAATGGTTGAAACAAGTCCCCTAGCTGCCACCTTTGATTTCCCAGCTCAAAGCCCCAAAGTGGCTCTCAAAATTTGGAAGAGAGATGGACGAGAGTTTTGTACGGGAGAGAGAGGAAGAGAGGATGAGGATGGCTCTGTTTTAACTCTGTATTTTCTACACCCTTCGTGTCATATATATCCTTAGGGTCAAAAGACCATAATGGCCCTAAGCCAAATAAACCCCTTTAAAGGCTTCCAAGGGTAAAATCGTCATTTCCCGCCTATCTCGTTAATTATAATTAACGCTCTCCAATTCCCGTTATTCTCAATATCCTCAAACCAATAATTCATATCCCTTTACCCTAAAATCCCCGGTATCGCTATAATCATTAATATCACCCCGAGACTCACCCCGAGCCCCGAGCTTAAACCCGTTATGACTAGACAGAACACTTACACCCCATGATCGTCTCATGTTGATAAGCTCGAACCAATCCACCTTATAATGTGGCTATATTAATTAATCACAATCATGCACCCAAAATATACAATTACGCCCACAGTGGTCAAATTACCAAAATACCCTCACAATAATAAATTCTCCCATATGCATGCATCCACCATCATATAACAATATACTTCACGTAAACATGCATATAATCATTAAATACTATAATAAATCAATTATGGCCCTCCCGGCCTCCTAATCAAGGTCCTAAACCTTATTAGGAAATTTGGGGCTTTACAGTGGCCTAGCCATGGTGGCCTGCACTCCACGTGCATTATGCCAATCTTAGCTTATAAACTAAGTTCCTTAAGCCCTTGACTCATAAGTCAAGCCACCACGTGCCTCCAACTTATAAGTTGAAGCCTTGGGATTCTCAACTAATAAGTTCTCCTAGAGCCCAACGTATTCTCAACTAATAAGTTGATTGTAATGCCCTAATACCTTAGAGTCGTTACTAAGTGAGTTTTAAACGTGCATTCAACTCGCTAATCGAGGTTTTAGGCCAAAAGTGTAGTTAAATCATAAACTGCGAAACAAACTTAGAAATATTTACAACATATCATTTACAAATTTGAGTCGACTAGACGACAAAATCTAGGTTTTAATACAATCATCTCCCAAAACCACTGGCCGTGGCAGCCAGGCAGGTCAAACATGTACACGCCGCTTCACGCTCTCCGTACTCATGGTTGGTTGACTATCCCCTTGCCCTTACCTGCACCACAGAGCACCCGTGAGCCGAAGCCTAGCAAGAAAACCTCACAGACAGTTAACATGTGCATAAGAAACACTTAGCATATAATCAGGCCACCAATAGGCTAAACACATACGGCCATGCCATCCCAGGCGCTTTACCAGGCCCTGGGTTCGCGGTCCACACCGTGAGGATATCCCAGGTATCCTTTAGGGTCTCACCCTGGCAACTCGCACTCCACGTGCTTAACGCTGCTCCCGGCCCCTTGTCGTACTCGGCCTTGCACTCAACGTGCCAAACGCCGTTCCCGGCCTTTTGCCGTTCCTGGCCCCTGCCGACCTCGGCCTGCGCCGTTCCCGGCTATCGCCGAACATTCATCTAATCGCATTCATAGCATAACAAACATATACTGAATACTAACAAATTCAATCAAAGGGCTACGCCCTGCAATTCATACATATTGGGCTCAGCCCTGCATACAAGCTCTATGGGAACAATGGTTTTCTTACCTGTATCCCGAGCTTTCCGATGCACCAAGGCCGTGAGCACGGTCCTCTAACCCGAGCCTCTCCGGAGACCTAGTCACAACATATATAAAACATCCTTTAATAAAAACCAACCCAAAACCACTTCCCGGGACCAATCCCGCACTCTCGGAATCCCCAAATTCCTAAAACAATTCATTGGAAACATCCCCCGAACCCTTGGAGCAAAAGCTCAAAATTGCAAAATTCCATGTTCTGAAAATAGCCTAGCGCCGCGGCGCCCAGCAAGTCAGAAAGCCTTCCCTTATCCTGAAGCAGCCTCGCGCCGCGGCGCCTAAGAACAGGGCCGCGGCGCTCCTTCGCGAACCCAAATCAATACCAAGGCATACCTAAGCCCCAAATTCAACCCAAAACCCCATATAAACTATCTAACAACTCAGAAACATCAACAACTAGCCTAAACACACAATCAAATCCCCAATTCACAAATTGGCTTGAAACTTTATGAAACTTAAACTCATAAACTAGAAACTTGAATCAATCAGCTAATATATAATAGGGATGCATAAAACCCTTACCTCAAGTAGAAATTCTCCCCTGAGCCTTCTCCAAGTCCAACTCCAAGCAAATCCCTCTTAATCCCAAACTGAACCTAGGCAAGCTTCATCCCCAAGACTTCACCAAACAGCCACACACCAACTTTCAATTTTCATGCTAACACTCTAGAAATCAAGCTTAGAAACTTAACAAAATAGAGATAAATCCTTACCTCAGAGAAATCTTGGTTTATGATCAAGTTTAATTGCCTCCAACCACTTGGTTCTCCTCCTAGATCTTTCAAATTTCAACTCCCTTCCTCCTTTCCTTTCTTTCTAATTTTCTCCTCAAACTTTCAGCCAAAACAGAATATGCCTAAGTGTTAAAACGTGAATGACTTCTCTTCTCAGCTGAAGTTATCTAAATCCTTGCCAAAAGACCATCTCACCCTTCCATCTAATTCCCTTTTCTATCTAAACCTCAAGGGCACTCTTGTCCTTTCACCTATATTACAATTCTACCATTTTTCCATCTAAACTTGTTACTCTCAGCGGTTACTAATGATTACGCAGGTTACCTAATCACCAATAACCATTAACCACAAATTCTCAACTCAACTCACGAAATTTCCCCAGAGTACCCCTAGGCTCCTCCCGAGCTGGGTGTGAAATCCCGTTGTGACGTTTGAGTTATCTAGCTCTCTAGGACCGTCTCGACACATGCATCACATTATTATCAGCACACTCACGTGGTACAAACCACATAGCACAATTATCACATTTATGCCCTTAACGGACTAAAATTACCAATTTACCCCTATCATGCAACCGGGGCCCACATGCATATTTATATCTCCTAAACACGCATTCTAGTCACATATTCATTTAAATTCATATATTAGCATATTAATTCACTTATTGCCCTCCAGGCACGCTAATCAAGGTCCCAAACCTTATTAGCAAATTGGGGTGTTACATTGATCCCCACTTAACATCCTAATAATACCCTAGTTTATAAACTAAGCTTCACGATCATAACAGACAATCACATGTTTCATATAGCATACTTATCAAATAGTCACACAATGCATTATAATACATTCACTCAACAGTCATAAGCATAATCATAATTATGCATGTTACAGCGTATCTAATCAGTCATTCGCAACATAATTATAATCATGTTCATCAACTTAACTAATCTCTAATCATACATTCACATAACAGGTGCAGTTTTCTTACCTTTGGTCCGTACGCGGGTTATTAGCGACGACCCTCTGAGTACGACCCCCGATTCAAGCCCTTAGCGAAAACCTAGACACAACCGCGATAAGGAAGTTCCCATCAATAACAGGTAAATAACAACTTTCAGACCAACTCTTAGCCTCCGGGACATCAAATTCCACTTAACAAGGAAGTAGAATCGATCCCGAGCCCAAATGGTCAGGTTCCCAATCTAAAAATCCCATTTAAGCCAAAATTCCCCTTAAAGGCCGCGGCCCCTCACACCCGAGCCGCGGCTCGCCTCTAATTCCAGAGGCTCGGCCTCACTGGAAACCAATGTGCGCCCCTGAGGCGCCGCAGCCCGCCCCTACCTCCGAGCCCTGTTGGCCCAAAAAAATCCCTTCGCAGGCCGCGACTCACCACCACGAACCCAGAAATTTCTAGGTTTTTCTTCAACCAAACTCAACCAAAACCCATCCAATTCCACCCTAACCTTCCAATTCAGTTCCCATAATTATCACAACCCTTTCCAAAGACAAAACCCAGCCATATATCACAATAACACTTATCAAAACCCACAAACTCAATCCTCCAACAATCTAACATGCATCAACACCATAATTCTAAATTATTCAGCAAAACTAACCATAACAACTTTCAGTTTAAAGCTTTTACCTCAGCTGTGATGAACACTTGAGCCTAGCCTCTGTTTTCCCCCAAGCCTAACACCTTGATTTCCCAAGCATTCCTCTTCAATTTCCCAAAAACCATTCAAACACCCACGGAGCATAAAGAGAACGTGAGAGAGAAAGAGAGAGCTGCTGAAGTCTTTTCTTTTTAATTCCCAAACCTTCTGATAATTTCCCAGCCATCTAGGTCCTAAACTGTAACGCCCTACTACCTTAGAGCCGTTACTAAGTGAGTTTAAAACTGAAATTGTGCGTTTAATTGACTCAAAGTGGTTTCTAAAACCAAAAGTGTGATTAAACCAGAGTTTAAGGCTGTATTCTTTTAAAATGGTCAACTTCATTGAAAACGTTAAATATAAAACATCTGGGATCCCAAAATAAGGTTTACAAAATGTTTACAACACCAAAATAGATTTACACTTGATCATCTATCAAAAGAATGGTTAAATACAACCATATACAAAATGCCCCCAACCAAAGCAGTCGGGCAGGCCGAACATGTACGCGCCGCCCCCACGCTCTCCATACTCATGGCCGGTTGACTGACTCCTTGCTTTTACCTGCCACAAGGAGCACCCGTGAGCCGAAGCCCAGCAAGAAAACCCAAATAACACATAACATATGCAAAACAAATAGCTGGCAATAATTCACTGATACATAGGAAAACCACCATAATAAACAAGTACGGCCATGCCGCTCCCAAGGCCTTACCAAAGCCTGGAGTTTCGGTTCTCACCGCGAGGATAACTCATGTATCCCTTGGGTCCCACCCTGAATATAAGCATCCTATGTGCTGTGTTACTTTCGGCCCACGGCCGCCCCGGCCTATGCCGTACCCGGCCTCTGCCGCTCGTTTCATCATAATAACACATATAGTACATTCAAAATAAACATTCACACACATCATGGTTCATTTAAGGTTAAGCATTTGCACGTAATACAATCCGGGGCCACGCCCTACAATCACACAGTGGGGCCATGCCCTAAACTCGGGTGTTACGGTTTTCTTACCTTTAGATTAAGTAGCCTTGATCAACCTGACTCCTTGAGCACGATCTTACCCGAGCCCTAGCGCTTACCTAAGCAGAATCCACAAGTCAAAGTCATCACCAATCCTCAAGTCCAAAACCTAGCCTCGGGACTAATCCCGAGCCCCCCGGGAAGTCCTAAATCCCCAAAACAAAGTGGCGGAATCGAGCCCCGAACCCTAGGTCAAAATCCCTTCACAAAAGCCCAAAAATCCCCTCTGTGAACAGTGCAGCGCTACAGCGCTCAAAAGGTAGCGCTGTAGCGCTACAAGCAGAATCACCCTCACCAGACAGGGGTTAGCGCTACAGCGCCCCCTGCCTAGCGCTAGTTGCAGCACAGCAAAACCAAAAATCGCATCTTGCGATTTTCTTCACCCATTTCGAACCCAAACTTGTCCAACTCTTTCCCAAGCCCAAAAACAAACATATATACACCACACACTCATCCCAAGCACCCCAAGAACTCAATCCCAAGCTCAAGCAACCCACAACTCAAAATCTAACCCAATGAACCCCAAAACCTGAAAAATCAATCAAACAACAAGGATAGGGTCTTAGAAATCATACCGTGGGTGGAGTTTCGACCTTGAACTGCACCCTAGACCTCCTTGGCTTGCACCTTTACAACCTTGACTGTTTTCCCCAAAAACCCCATCCATTTAGCTCAAAAACACAGTTCAAAACCAGCAAAACCCTAAAACCGAAAACCTCAAGAACTTACCTCAAATCTCTGATTTGATCTTGCTAATCTCTTGCAAATCCACAAACCTAGCTTACCACTGAGCTTCACCTCAAGAAAAATCAAAGAAAAAGGGTGGGAGAACCACAAACCAAATCTTCAAAGCCAATCCTTCAGCTTTCCCTCTCTTCTTTTCTCTTCTTTCTTTCTTTCTTTCTTTTCAGCCTAAAATTTTCTCTACTAAATCCACTAAGTATAAAGGCCTCCGTTATTTTATCTCTTGCAAGCCTAATGACCAAAATACCCTCTCTTATCAATTCTAAGCCTTTATGTCCATAAAGGGCATTTTAGTCATAATACCCAAATTCCCACTAATTCCTCAAGTGTTCCTAATAATTCCCGTTCTCTACCCAAAGCCTAATAGATCACCAAATACATTCCCAAATTCTCGATTAACTCCCCAGGCTTAACCCAAGCCTGGTACAGGTTCCCGCTTTGACTTCCCGCTAACCCGCTCGTTCTAGGATCGTCTCGAGTCATAGATCACAGGTATCAACATAGTCATGCCCAACATGGCCAAATTACAACTATGCTCAATCAGGTCTACATGCATATTAATTCACATAATCATGCACCACAATTAATCACATAATCTTAAAACGTGCACTAAATCATAATCATGCATAAAACCCATTAAAGACCCACACAGAATTCCATTATGCCCTCCAGGCACTCTATCTCAGGCCCTAAGCCTTAATACCGAATTTGGGGTCGTTACATAAACTGAAGTGGAAATTACTAAATTTCCCCCTTGGCCTTAACTTATTCCTCAAATGCTCACAAGGGCAATTTTGTCCTTTGCCTTAAATCCCGCTATCCACAATTTGCATCCTATAATTCCTGCTACCTCCAATATTCTCACACGATTACCAATACATTCCCATTACCCACTAATTCCCAGTTATGTACTAAATTACTAGAATACCCCTAAGCTCACCCCGAACCGGGTATTAAGACCCTGTTGTGACTTTTCCGCTAACTTGCTCATTGGGACCGCCTCTCGTCGAGTAACCCAAATATATCCACATAATAATGTGGTCTCAATCACACAAGCACATATTCACATTTATACCCCAAACAGGTCAAATTACTAATATACCCTTCTTATAAGAAATGGGCCCACATACACATATTTAATATCTTTAACAATACAAGCATAATTATATTATAATATAATTCACATATTTACTCAATTATTGCCTCCCGGCCCCCTAATCCAGGCACTAAGCCATATTAGGAAATTTGGGATGTTACACCTAATCACATGTTTCTCGTGCATCACATGCATCACACTTAATCACCCGGCATGCCTCAATAATAACCATATGAAAATGAGCAAGATTGCTAAGCATTCAATATGCTATCAATGTTTAAATTTAAACATCCAACATGCATCAAGAATAACCATGCATGTCACATATGGGGTGCAATTTTCTTACCTTTGGTCCAAGCACGGGTTACCAATAAACAAGCCACAAGCACGATCCCGATTCCAAGCCTCTAGTGATAACCTAGTCATAACCACAAATGGTGATCCAATGAGTTCAATTTATAAAACCAATCCCGGAACCAAAACCTAGCCTCCAAGACAACAAACCCCACCAATCCGAGTAGTAGGAATGATACCGAGGCCTAAAACCAAGTTCCTGAGGACAAAACACTCAAACGAGCTCAAAACCAACCAAGGGCTTCGGCCCTAGAACCTTGAGCCGCGGCCCCCAGCCACTTCAGGAGCAAGGGCCGCGGCACCCAACACCAAGGGTCGTGTAACGCCCTGGCTACCCCAGAACAGTTACGGTGAACGGTGGACCGGAAATTTGACTCACTACCTGAGTCCTTTGGTCAAAAACGCGCTCTAAGTGTAGTTAATAGGTCAAGGTATATAACTAGTAAAAAGGTAATGGAGATTTTCATTACAAACTGCTCTACAGAGCTAAACAAAACGTTTACAAGCTGTTCTCAGTACAAAAATGGTCTCTACTGTTGTAAAGTTACAATCCCGCCGACCTAAGCGGCAAAAATAGGGTAAACCCCCTAGTTCCTCTGAGAACACCTTGACCGTGGTGGTCAAGCGGCTGCATATGTACACACCACCACATCAGCTCTCCACTCAAGGCTAGGTGAGCTTCTCTTTCCCTTTACCTGCACCACATAGCACCCATGAGCCAAGGCCCAGCAAGAAACATAACACTTTTTATAAACATTATCAAACGATTATCATTATAATCACACTGAGCATAAAGCTTTCTAACAAATGAGCAAACACCACATGAGGTCCTGATAAACCACACTGAGTGACTGACAAGCAAGTCACTAATTCGAATGGAAGAGTGGCTGATAGGTAAGCCACTAGCCTTCAACAGGTTCTGGTAACCGTACTGAGTGACTACCACGCATGTCACTAATTCAGGTGGGAGAGTGGCTGCTAAGTAAGCCACCAGCCTCCAAGCGCTTAGTTCATTCATCGACCCTCGGGGTCGGTCTGGCATTAATGCTCTCTGAGCCATTCAATGCTGATAATTGATTTGATCAAATCTTGTGATCAGTGCCCAGTACCACCGCCGAACCTGACTAATAAGTCACAACTTCACAGTTGATACTAGCACCCTTGCCAAACCAGACTAATAAGTCAGTACCATACACAAATGAGCAACATATGCTAAGCATTCTATATTCAATTCATGTCCATATTCTCACAATCACATGCCTCGTGAATATCCACACATGTCACACTTGGGGTGCAGTTTTCTTACCTTTGGTTCGAGCAAGAACGAATAAAAGAACAACCCTGAGAACGATCGACTTTTTGGTCCTCTAGGGGTTACCTGGTCATAACCAAATCATGGGATTCCATCAATAAAATGAATAATAAATGGTCCTCAACCGGGTAGTAGGTTCAATCCCGAGGCCTTAGGCTTGCATCCCCGAGCCAAAAAGCTAATTCTGGCCGAAAATGCCTTAAGGGCCGCGGCCCTCCTTGGCCATGCCGCGGCCCGCCCCTTAGACAGAGGCGCCTAAACCCAGCAGCCCCCAAGGGCCGCAGCTCACCCCTGCCATGCCGCGGCGCAAGCTCCATTTCAGCCAAAACCCCTGTTTTTCTTCCCTTGCGTTTTCTCTTGGAACCAACCCTTCAAACCCAATTTAAACACCACCCATAACTATCCCTCATCATAACCCAAGTACAACATCCCAAGAACTCCCCTTGATTCCAACTTTCCATACCAAAATCTAAAGCTGAAAACTATGAACGAAAACAGAGCAAAACCAGTAAAACAATGGATAAAACTCACCTCAAATTCGAAACCAAACCCTCTTCAATGACTGAGGTATGTCTACAACCTCAACCTCCAAGTTCCCTAGCTTAATTCCACACCTTGAGCTCAAAACTCCAAAGAGGAAGAAGAGAGAGATGAACTTACGGGAAGGAGAAGAAGCAAAACTCTGTTTTGGTTATGTTTTCTCTACAGCCATCTAAACCATATATATCCAAATTCCAAATGACCATTATACCCCTAGGTCTTTAAAGCTTCTAAAAGCAACTCAAGGGTAGTTTTGACATTTTCCACCTACACCGTTAATCATAACTAACGCTTCCCAATTCCTGCTAATCTCAATATTCTCAAACTCCAATATTTCACATCCCGTTAACCTTTAATGTCCGGTAACACTTTAATCATTAAAACACCCCGAGACTCACCCCGAGCCCCGAGCTTAAACCTGTTATGACCAAACCGATAACCAAAATTCCTTGATCGTCTCATGCCAAATGGCTCGAACAAACCCACATCATAATGTGCTCTCAAATTATATTACCAACATGCGTTCAAATAATCAATTTACCCTTAACGAGCCAAATTACCATCACACACAACGGAGAATTCGGGGCATTACAGGTCGCAGCGCCCAGCAAGGGCAAAACTGCTCCACCTGCTTCTTCGAGCTAGGGCCGCGGCACCCAAGAACAAGGCCGCGGCCCCCAACCCAGAGCCATCCCCAAACACGATTTTCAACATCCCAAAGCCTCCAAAATCATGCCTAAAGATTACCAAATCATCAAATCAAAGTTCCCAAACATCCCCATGATCCAAAACCCATAAAACCCAAGCTTCAAATCTAACAAAAACTCATCAAAACACAAAGTCCAATTCAAGCTTAAAAACTTTTAAAAACTTAAAACTTAAAACTTGAATTACCTCCAATTGAGTTGTTTCCAACTAAATCCTCCAGTTAAAAATCTTCTAATCTTCCCTAGGATCGTTATGCCTTGATCCTCGCTTGAATCTGAGTCCTAGAACTCAAGTTATCTTCGAAAACACGATCGGGAGACGAAAAGGAAACTTTGAGAGAGAAAGAACGTAAAAAAACGTTCTTTTATTCTTTTGAAAGGTTACTACAAGCTTAAGCAGCCCTAGCCAAATTCTAATGCTCGGCGTCCCGAAAATACCCCCGCAGACAAAATAGTCACAACTTCACAGTTGATACTAGTACCTTTGCCAAATCTGACTAGTGAGTCAGTACCATGCACAAGTGAGCAAAATTTGCTAAGCATTCAATATTCAATCCATGTCCACATTTATACAACCAACATGCCTCATGAATAACCATGCATGTCACATATGGGGTGCAGTTTTCTTACATCTGGTTCGAGCTAGAATGAATAAAAGAACGATCCTTGAGAACGATCGACCTTTTGGTCCTTTAGCGGTTACCTGGTCATAACCAATAATGGGATTCCATCAATAAAATGAATAAAAAAGGGTTCCCAAACCAAAACCTAGCCTCCGAGACATCAAACACTACTAAATCAGATAGTAGGATCGACCCCGAGGCCTAAGGCTTGAATCCCCATGCTAAAAAGCCATTTCTGGCCAAAAAGCCACTAAGGGCCGCGACCTTCCTTGGCCATGCCGCAGCCCGCCCCTCAAACAGAGGCGGCTTTTCCCTGTCAAGCATCGTGGGCCGCGGCTCACCATAGCCATGCCGCGGCTCATTACGCAAAACAGCAAAGAACCAGAATTCTTCCCTTGTGTTTCCCCTTGAAGCCAACCCTTCAAACCAATCTCAAGCATCACCCTAACACCCAATTCAACCACTAAACTTCATCTACTTCTCACCCCCATCAAAACCCAAGTTAAACATCAACCTAGCTTCCATCAATTCCAACCAACCACCAAGAAATGACAAACTGAAATCTTAAACCAAAATAGAGTAAAACCAGAAAACTAATGGTTGAAACTCACCTCAAACTTGAAATTAAACCCCCTTCAATGTTTGGACCAACCCTATGAACTCAGCTCCTTGATTTCCTAGCTTGATTCCTCACTTTGAGCTCAAAATCTCCAAAGGTGAAATGAGAGAAAATGATGTACGGGAAGGAGAAGAACCTTGCTTTGTTTTGTTCTATTTTCTATAGCCAACTAAAGTCTCATATAAATCCAAACCAAATGACCTAAATACCCCTAGGTCATTTAAGGTTTCTAAAGGCTCCCAAGGGCATATTTGTCCTTTCCAACCTATCTCGTTAATCATAATTAATGCTCTCCAATTCTCGCTATTCTCAATAACCCCAAACACCAATAATTCATATCTCGTTACCCTTTAATACCCGGTAACGCTCTAATTATTAAAATCACCCCGAGACTCCTCCCGAGCCTTGAACTTAAACCTGTTATGACCAGACCGCTAATTAACATACCATGGTCGTCTCATGCCGAATGGCTCGAACAAACCCACATCATAATGTGGTCTTAACATATATCACCGACATGCATACAAATTTACAATTTATCCTCAACGGGCCAAATTACCATCACAACCCTGTAATTAGAAATATGGACTCACATGCATGCATTTAACATCATATTATAATATAATCCACACATATATGCATTTAATCAATTAATGGCATAATTAAACAAGTATGGCTCTCCCGGCCTACTATTCTCGCCATTAAACCACATCGGAGAATTCAGGGCATTACACTTACCTCCTAGGATCGTCTTGTGCTGAGTAACCCTAGCATAACCAAACAATAATAAAGCACCACACACATATCACATATATTCCAAATATGCCCGAAATGGCCAAAATATGAAAATCACCCAATTACTCAGAAATGGGTTCACATGCATATTTAATACACCTAAACATGCATATTATCATTTAATAACATAATAAAGCAATTATGGCCCTCCCGGCCTCCTGATCAAAGTCCTAAACCTTATTAGGAAATTTGGGGCATTACAGCCACCGCCGAGGTTTGAAGGAGAGGAACTAGGGTTAAACCCTGTTTTGCCGCTTAGATCGGCTGGTTGTAAATATTTTCTTGTAATAGACCTTTAAATTATATGTTTGGGATCCCAATGTATATGATAAACGTTCTAATGAAACGTTACATCTTAACCAAAAATTTTAATCCCTAAATCGCTAATCATACTTAGTCACACGATTTTGGCCAAATGACTCGATTAGCGAGTTTAGCACTATTTATAATGTGCACCGAAACAGTCCTGGAGTTTAGGGCGTTACACGTACCCTACCTTAGGGGCATCACAAATGGGATATGATTTTATTAGTAATTGAGAATAACGGGTATTGAAGAGCGTTAATTATGATTAACAAGATAGGCGGGAAATGACGGTTTTGCCCTTGGGGGTTGTTTAGAAGTGATTTAAGCATGGAGGGTATTTTGGTCATTTGACCTAGGCTATATAAAAGTTGAAGGCTGTAGAAACAGAACCAAAACAGAGCCTTGTATCCTTCCTCACAATCATCATCTTTCTCTTCTCTTTCCTTTGAATTTTGAAGCAAGTTTGGGGATTCAAGCTTGGAGAGTGAAGCTTGAGGTCTTAGACTAGTGTTCAGCCATTGAAGAGGATCCAACCTAAGCTTAAGGTAAGGTTTTAGTTCCATTTTATAGTTCCTTGCCCTGTTTTTGTGCTGGTTTTAAGGTTTGGAGGTTTTATCATGGAAATGGGAATTTGGTGAAGTTTTGATTGGTGTAAGGCTTGGGTTTTGATGCTTATATGGTAGATAAGTTGTGGTAATAGTTGGTGGTGTTGCTTGGTGATATTGGGAGAGATTTTATGGGGTTTTGAAATGAGTTTGAAGGGGAAAAACAGGGGTTTTTGGCTGAGTTTCAGGTGGGGTCGCGGCTCTGTTCCAGAGCGTCGTGGCCCAAGCTTAAGGAAGAGGAAGAGGAAGAGAAAAGATGCAGGGCCGTTGGGCTGCGACATGGAGATGGAGGGCCGCGGCCCGTGCTGGGGAGTTGAAGGGGGGCCGCTTCTGGTTGAGGGGGCTGGCCGCGGCATGGTGAGGGAGGGTCGCGGCCCTTAGTGGCATTTTGGCCAAAAGTAGGTTTTTGGCTTGGGGATTCAAACCTTAGGCCTCGGGATCGATCCTGCTACCCGGTTTAGTAGGATTCGATGTCTCGGAAGCTAGATTTTGTTCTGGGAACCTTTTGTCATTCATTTTATTGATGGAATCCTGTAATTGGTTATGACCAGGTGACCGTCAAGGAACTAATAGGTTGATCGTTCTCAATGGTCGTTCTTTTATTAATTCTCGCTCGAACTAGATGTAAGAAAACTGCACCCCATATGTGACATGCATGGTTATTCTTGAGGCATGTTGAGTGTTATTGTATACCGAATGCTTAGCAAATCTTGCTCACTTGTGTATGGCACTAATTAAATAGTCAGAATTGGCAATGGTGTCAGTATTAACTAGGAAGCTGTGACTCATTAGTCAAGTTCAGCAGCAGTACAGAGCACTAGTCACCTAGTATTAACTAATAAGTCAAGAACGGTCTTAGCGTGTTTAACGCAAGCCGATAGAGATTATATCTAATCGACATCTGTATTGAATGTCTCAAATGAGCATTAATGCCAGACCGACCTCAAGTTCGATGAAAACTAAATGCGCTTGTCTAGCCTAAGGCTAGTCACTTAGAGCCAGGGCCAGAGAGCCCAGGTGACTGCTTTGTCACATGGCTATGGGTGTTGAGCCTGAAGTGACTTACCCAACAGTCACTCATTTGATTGTCGCCAGGGCCAGAAGATCCAGGTGACTGGATTGTCACATGGCTATGGGTGTTGAGCCCCGTAGTGACTTGCTCGTCAGTCACTCATTATGGTTTACCAGAATCTCAAGAGTTAAATCACTCATCTGATTAGAGCTATATGATCTTTCATGGTTAACGTAACCACTAAGTGATATTCACTCATCTGTTCACAGCTATAAGCTCTGTGTGATTATAATGATCATCATTTGATCATATTTATATGCAGTATTGAGTTTTCTTGCTGGGCTATGGCTCATGGGTGCTATGTGGTGCAGGTAAAGGGAAAGAAAAGCTCACCCAGCCTTGAGTGGAGAGCTTAGGTAGTGATGTGTACATATGCGGCCGCTTGACCACCACGGCCAAGGAATTTCTCAGAGGAACTAGGGGGTTTACCCTATTTTTGCCGCTTAGGTCGGCGGGTTGTAATTTTCACACTGTAATGACCATTTTGTATTATAAATAACTTGTATAACCTTCCATTTATATTGGTTTTTCACCCTAACCTATTAATGTTACCTAGATGCACGTTTCTAACCAAAGAACTCGATTCTCGAGTTAAGCACGGTTCAAAGTTCACAGTAACGGTCTTGGAATAACCAGGGCGTTACACTAATCAATGTCCTAAGCCTTATTAGCAAATTTGGGACGCTACAGAATCCGTACTTTCCTAACGGGTCTAAGATTGGTTCCCTTAAGGGTTAATTCTGTAACTTAATAGTAATTGAGCTTAAATCTATAATTTGATTATAGATTAAGTATTCGCTAGTGAATTAATGGTACTTAAGGATCAAGAGGTAATTAGAAGGGTAAAACGACAATATTGACCAGCTCTAACTAAAGAACCAATAAATGGAGGACATGACTACATTTAATGATTATATCAATGGACTACAAGAGAAAACTCTATAAATATAATTCTATAAATACTTAGAGTGCAATTCCATATTTATAGTGAGTAATTATGGAATTAATAAATAAGATTATTATATTAAAGAGTTCAATTAATAATCTGGTTTATTGGAACTTCATATTATATGTCCATGGTCACCAGATCACATTTCTCCTACATTGTCAAGAGTAAGGATGTCAAAAAAATGATTTGCAGAGAGAATGACTTAATTGCAAAGGAATTAATTTTCTAGGGCAAGGAAATAATTATATGATAATTATGGGCAATTGATTAGTTATGAATTAATAAATTATTTAATTATATAGTTTAAAATAGATATTAATCATGTTTGGATTAATATAAAGAGAGATTAATAATTACCTTATTTATAATAAGATATTAATTTATTTATTTAAAACTAATATTTTAAGATAAAGTTAATTTTGAATTAACTGATATTTATTTTGTGATAAATATATTGTCTTAAATAAGCACATGAGAAAATTTGGGGAAACCCTAACATGGCTCATGCCACTCACTTGTTGGGGTTTTATGCCCTAATTAAAACACAATTTCTTTGTAATCTCATTTTATTATCAATAACAAAATAGAAATCAATTGGTCAATCACTTTTCTCACATGTTTTACTTTCATAATTATTTGTTTAATATAAATTTCTATTAAATCCCGAGCATATTGCTAATCATATTTATAGTTACGTAACCACAGTGGAATATAAATATGATTATGTTGACGTGGTTCTTCACCAACAGGTAATTAAGAGAAAGAGAGAAGATGATTAGTGCCAAATGTGGAACCGTAACAGATATGAGATCTTAGTAGATAAAATAGGTGACTCGAGACACATTTTTAAGTGGTTCAAAGGTTAAAATCCTTCTACTCCACTAGTCAATATTATTGATATATTCTGGGTATTTGGTTACAAAGTATATCTCTCCAGAGACTATTGTTCCAACCCTTATCAACTCCCAGGGTCTCCATATTTATAGGAGAAGGCACCTGGAAGTTGGTAAGGAGGTCATCCCGTGACCTTCTTATTTGTCATATCAAATCTGTGACATTCATGATTAATTCCTAAACCTGACACATAAGTATGGTCAAATCGATAGATAAGGAGATAATGGGCCGCACGGCCCAACCCAGCCGTGGGTGTCTGAACACGCACGTTCCTGCAGCGTGTCCGAGAAGTCAGGGAGATATCGGACACGTGATGTCAGATATATGCACGTTTATCTTGCGTGTGTTGACTTTACAAAGGGTCATGGCTTGCATATCCAGCTCGTACCACGAGCTGTGCACCTGACCCGACCTTCGGCCTTTCGATTCCTTGTTCCGGTCTTGGGAGTCTTGGCGAGTCCTTGAGGATTCCTCGAGCTGAGGGGGTACGACCTCAAGACAGAATCTCCGACCTGGGGGATGTTTATGGACTAACCATGATTAGTCCGAAGCTCGGCCTGCTAATCAGCCCGTGGGAAAATCAGGGCGTACATCTGCCCCCAAGCTCCTGCTCGTGGTATATGACTTCATATATAAGACCATAGTAGGGGCTTTTAGACTTCCCCACAATCTTTGCATTCCACTCTTTACGCAGGCGCCTGGTACATGGCACATCGTGGGTGGTGACGGTACGTCTTACGAGAACCGCATTTAATGGCCTAGCCTAAGCCCAGCCGTCGTTTCGTATTTCGAGTGGAAGGCCTCGGATCCCTCATTAGGGCAATCCAAGAGCCTTCTACACGTGATCCTCCATGTATATAAAAAGGGGGTGGCCACCCTATGCACGAGCCACCCTTTCATTCAAAAAATTTCAAATCTCTTTTCCTCTTTCCTCTCCATATTCCAGAAGAACGAAACCCTTGACTCGGTTGTTGCCATTTTCATCGTTCAAGAAGCTCAGGCGCGTGGATTTCTCCGAAGCTTTGGAAGCTACTACACGGACGAAGCTCCTATCAACGCAACACTCTCGTTCATTTCCCAGTCATACACAGTAAGTCTCCTGACCCTGCGTATTTTGAAAACATGCTACTGTAGCTTAGGCAAAAAATTTCACTATAGCCGCTTGCAAGGGTTTTCTGGGTTTTGTGGATATGGAGGGTGGCAGCCCTTTTTAGGTTAGGGTATATTTGCTGTAGGAAATCGCTTTAGAGTATAGGTTTCAGGATACTTTTTCTGGGGAAAATTTATGGGTAGGAGTTTTAGGAATTTTGGGTGCAAAACCGGGTAGCTTGGGGAACACGCCTCATAAGCGGTTTTGTAATTTTTGGCCTATTGAAATTTTCCCCCCAAGGCAAATTCCCTTTTGAGCCTCCTGACACACGGATTCCGAGTAATCTGGGATCTGTTGGGAGTATACGCGTGTGTTCACTGAACTGCGTGGTTCCACTCTCCTCGAGCTGGGCTTACCTCAGCTCGGGAAAATAATAATTGCTTCCTCCTCCTGCTTGGGTCGCCTTTTCTAAAGTGTTTTCTTTTGTTCGCTAGGCGACCAGATGGCTCCAAAAAAGAACCTCCCCCAGAAGAACGTTGGAAGCTCGTCCTCCCAGCAGGAAAAAGGAAAGGCTGTGATGCCTAGCTCCCCGATCCCCAGTTTCGGGCTAGCAGTGGAAAAGGAGGTCGAGGTGGCCCCTGACGCATTCTTTGAGGCGGAGAGGATCGTCTCAAAGATAACTGATCAGGCGAAGATTAACAAGCTCTTCCTCACTCACAACATCGCGCTGGGGAAAGCCTCCGTCATTGCCCGACCTGCTGCGGAGGGCGAGCGGAGCTGCTCGCCGCTCGAAGAGTCGTTCGCGGCCTGGAGCGGTGAACACTTCAAGGCAGGGGCCTTCCTTCCCCTGGATCAGTACTATGCTGATTTCTTGAACTTTGTGGGGTTGGCCCCATTTCAGCTCCCTCCCAACTCTTACCATCTGCTGGCAGGGTTGAGGTACTTATTCCAGAAGCATGAGTGGGAGGTCCCCACTCCTGCGGATATTTTATACTTCTTTTGCCTCAAGGCCAGCCCGGACCAGCGGGGGCGAGGCGACAGGTTTTACTATTTAACCCATTTTCCCAACACGGCGGCGGTCATCGAGCTGCCAAGCCATCCTAATGATTTCAAGGACCAGTTCTTCATTTCGACTGGTTTCCAGAACTGCGAGCACCACTATTTCAATCGTCCTCGCAAGTTGCCCCTGTCCTTAGCTCGCCTTTTAGCGTTATTTTAGTTTCTCCCACATTCCATTCTGACTCGAACTAATCTTGCAGCCATCTTCGCGAGGACCGAAAAGTCTGTGACCCTCGGGGGCCAATATGACATGCTGGCGGGCTTGCCCCCCAGCGAGAAGGATTATCGCGTGCTCGTGACGGACGAGACGATGGTGTTCTGCAAGCTGATTTTTCCAAATCAGACCTTGAATCTCAAGAGGCCCCGGGGGCAGCCCCTGGCTCGGGACACCAGACCTGTCATTGTGGAGGACGTCGCGGGTGAGGAAGACGAGGAGGACGAGGTGGCCGAAGTTCCGCTCGTGAGGAACAGGAAGAGGGCCTTGGATGTCGCCCAGGGCATGGGCGAGGAGAGGGTCCAATCTGGAGCAGCCGCGGGTCCTTTTGGCCAAGGTAACTCTAACTTGCTTAGGAGTCTAGATAGGGCCGCTGCAGACCCCCGGCTGGCTAGGTTCAATCCTAGGTAGATCGTCCATCGTCACAGGAGCGATCCGGACTTGAATAAACTTCTGCTCCATTGTGTTGACCGGCTCATGCTGGATCACCAAGAGAGCTGGCCTAGGGGTACCGTAGTAGTAGATAATACCCTAGCCTTTAGGTCGATCCTTTTCCAGGAGTATGGGACAAACTTACGAACATGGTCATCACTCCAAAGGGGTATCTATGCTCCGGGGCTTAGGCAGTATGTAGAAGAATTTAGCCCCGAGTCAGAACCGGACCCAGAACTTGCGCCAGTTCGGGAAATAATCGTCTTAGGCTCTTCTAGCTCGGGGGGTAGGGTTTCCCTTAGTAATCGTATACTTTTTTAGCTTTAACCTTTGTATGATTGTTAACTTGTAATAACCATGTTCTTTGTTTGACAGAAGAGATGTCTCAGCCCGAGGATAGCTTGCGGGGCGTGGTCTTCGGGGGGAACCCCTCAGCCGGGCCAAGACTGAAAAGGCTCTGGGGTTCCAAGAGTACTGCTAGGGTCTCCACCAAATCTCCGGCAAAGGAGAAGGAGAAAACCCCGTCAGCCCAGGTCGTGGGGGCGATCCTTCCTGCCGCCGGAGCAGGACAAATGCCTCCACCGCCTCAGCGAGTTCCGCCTGCCACCCAGGACTTAGGAATAGAGATCGGGACTCCGTCTGTGGCGGCCTCTGATGTACGCATCCCGGTCAATCCCCAGGACCTAAAGAATATTCCAGAGGCCTTATGGGGGCAGATGTACGAATCGGCGAGCTACGCCGTTAACCACATCTACAAGTTCACCAAGAAGGAACTCCGGACTATTGAGTCAATGAGCCCGGTTGACGTTATGGACTCTTCAATGAGCATGACCCTAACGGTAAGCTGCCTTATTTTCTTGAAGCTTTTACCATTATACTCTGCCTTGTTTTTTCTCTAAGACAGTTTTATCTTTCATTCCTCACAGGGTGTCGTCGCCCTTCACCGGAGCATTATCAGGGCCAGAACTCAGCACGATGACATGAGGACTGAGCACCAGGCCACCCTTCAGGAGGTCAAGGCGGCTGAGGATGCCCTGACGACCTCGAAGGGCGAGTTGGAGAGGACCCAGGTCGACTTGGAGAAGACCCGCTCGAAGGTCCAGGAGCTCGAGACATCCCTTGCCACTTCGCAGGCGAACCTTGAGGCAGCGAGGACAGAAATCCAGGCCGCCCAGGCCGCCCTGGAGGAAGAGAGGACCATCTCAGAGCAGTCCATGCAGGATCTATTCTATCACTGTTGGCTTCACAATTCAAAGGCTGACTTCTCTTTCATGCCACCGAATCTCTGGGCGCGCTTGTTGGTGAAGTTCCAAGCTCGCCTCGACAAAGAGGCGCCGCCTTCGGAGACTGGGGAAGCCTCTGGTGCGGCGGAGCAGGGTGAAACGGCGACCTCCAAAGGGCCGACTGACGGAGCTTAGGGCGCTCTTCTCTTTTTTTTCTTTATATATTTTGAAGTATTTTTTGTAACCTTTGCATGAGGTGTTTTTACCTCGAGAAAATTTGCCTTGCGCTTTTAACTCATATTTTTTCATGCTTTCGGCTACAATATATATATATCTTTTTGATAAACTTAGTTCGTGTTAACCGCTATTTATATCTCGGGCTCTTTGAAAAGAACAACGATAAATAGATTTACATCAACTTCTAAGTTTTATGACCTAGTTAAAACCAGGACCTTATTTAGAAAACTTAGTTCGTGTTAATTTTTTATCGATATCTCGAGCTCTTTAAGAAGAACAACGATCAACGGATTTAAATCAACTTCTAAGTTTTTTATGACCCGGTTAAAACTAGGAACTTATTTAGAAAACTTAGTTCGTGTTAATTTTTTTTATCCATATCTTGAGCTCTTTAAGAAGAACAACGATCAACAGATTTAAATCAACTTCTAAGTTTTTTATGACCCGGTTAAAACCAGGATAGGACTTAGTTATTGTTAACCCTTATCCATATCTCGAGCTCTTTAAGAAGAGCAACGATCCATAGATAAGGATCAACATCTAAGTCGTTAAGGAGACCTGGTTATATCCAGGTACCATATGCCCCCCAAGTAACTGGGAAAGGGTCTTTCGTGGTTACTTTAAGATTACAATTGCAAATGTGCGTAAAAAGCTGATTTTTTATTAATATATAGAAAGTGGCCTTCCAGGCCTTACAAGTGGATCATTGATAATATTTCTTTAAGTGGATGGCGTTCCAAGTCCGTGGTACGGCTCCTCCATAAAGTCAGGCTACCTTATAAGTTCCCTCCTTGATGACTTCGATGACCTGGTATGGTCCTTCCCAGTTTGGTCCCAACACTCCATCTTTGGGATCTTTTTCGGACAGGAAAACTCTCCTTACGACCAAGTCGCCAACGCTAAAGGCGCATTTTTTGACTTTAGAGTTGAAATAGCGAGTGATCTTCTGCTGATAATGGGCGAGCTGGAGTTGTGAATCCTCTCACCTTTCATCAACGAGGTCTAGGGAATGGCATAGGAGCTCGTGGTTCCGACCTTGGTCGTAGGACTGGACCCTATGCGACAGAACCTTAACTTCCACGGGGAGGACTGCTTCACTCCCGAAGGTTAGGGAGAAAGGAGTATGACCCGTAGGAGTCTGATGCGAGGTCCGGTATGCCCATAGGACCTGTGGGAGCTGTTCCGGCCAGACTCCCTTTGCTTCATTTAATCTTTTCTTGAGGCTCGCCTTTAGAGTCTTGTTGACAGCCTCGACCTGGCCGTTAGCCTGAGGATAGGCTACAGAGGAGAAATGTTTCACAATCCCATGCCTGTCACAGAACTCAGTGAACAGGTCGCTGTTGAACTGAGTGCAGTTATCGGAGACGATCTTCTTGAGCAGGCCGAAACGGAAGACGATGTTTTTAATCACGAAGTCAAGCACCTTTTTAGACGTGATTGTTGCTAATGGCTCTGCCTCGGCCACTTAGTGAAGTAGCCGATGGCGACCACGGCGTAACGGACCTCGCCCTTTCCAGTGGGCAGGGCGCCCACTAAGTTTATTCCCCAAATAACCAAGGGGCCGAGATCATTTTTAACTCGATCGGAGGAGCTCGGGAAACTGCAACGAATCGCTGGTACTTGTCACAATTTTTCACATATGAGATCGAGTCTTTGGACAGAGTCAACCAGTAATAACCTTGCCTGAGAACCTTTAAGGCCAAGCTTTTCCCCCCAGTGTGGTCTCCGCAGAATCCTTCGTGAATTTCCTGCAAGATGGTCTTCGCTTCACTTGGAAGAACGCACCAGAGGAGCGGTAAAGAGTGCCCACGTCGGTATAACACTCCATCGACTTTCGTATATCTCAGAGCTTAATATAGGACTCGCCGTGCATCGTTACGTCCCTTGGGCAGCTTGCCCTCAACGAGATATTCAAGAATGGGGGTTATCCAGGTCGGCCTGGCGTCGATCATCTCGACCTCTGCCCGATCTCCTTCTATACTTGGTTTTTCCAAGAATTCTATTGGCACCAGCCCCAGCGTCTCTGTTTCTCCCGAGGTGGCGAGCTTGGCAAGAGCATCAGCATTGGTGTTCTTTTCTCGGGGTATCTGTTCGGTCGATCCTCGCCCAAACACGGACAGCTCGGCTTTTACCTTTGACAGATAGGCGGCAATCTTGGGCCCTCGTGCTTGATATTCGCCCAGAACTTGGTTAACCATGAGCAGGGAGTCACTGAAGCACTGGACGGAGCCCGCCTTTAACTCCCTGGCTATCCTTAGACCGGCCAGCAAAGCTTCGTATTCCGCCTCGATGTTGGAGGCCTTGAACCCGAACCTTAGCGCCGAGTGGAACCGATGTCCCTCGGGGGATATCAGAATGATTCCGTCCCCGGAGCCATTTTCGTTGGATGAACCGTCTACAAAGATCTTACATAATGATTGGGGCGAGGTGAGCTGGGACGAGTCCTCCATTGGATTCTCCTGGAATCCCGCGCATTCTACCACAAAGTCGGCCAAGGCCTGACTCTTTATGGCAGTTTGCGGTGTATAGAAAATCTCGAACTGACTGAGTTCGACCGCCCACTTTAACAGACGTCCCGATGCTTCAGGCTTTTGCAAAACCTGCCTTAGAGGTTGATCGGTCATGACGTGTATCGAGTGAGATTGGAAGTACGGCTTGAGCTTTCGCGAGACCGTAATTAGGCAGAACGCCAGTTTTTCCATCAGCAGGTATCGGGATTCTGCCCCGAGGAGTCTTTTGCTGATGTAGTAGACTGGCTTCTGAGCTTGGTCCTCTTCTCGTACCAGTACGGCACTGGCTGCATCCTGAGTGACAGCTAGGTAGAGAAAAAGGGGCTCGCCGGCCTTGGGCTTGGATAGCACAGGCGGTTCAGCCAGATGCACCTTCAGGTCGAGGAATGCGCTTTCGCACTCTACTATCCAGTCAAACTTCTTGTTTCCTCGGAGCAGGTTGTAGAAGGGCAAACACTTATCAGTTGACTTGGAAATAAACCGGTTCAGTGCTGCCACTCTTCCTGTCAAGCCCTGGACATCTTTCCGCAACCTAGGCGAAGGAAGCTCGAGCAGTGACCTGATCTTGTCGGGGCTTGCTTCGATTCCTCGGGTATTAACTATGAACCCCAGGAATTTCTCGGATGCAACACCAAAATTGCATTTCTGGGGGTTGAGCCTTATGCCATATTCTCGTAGTATTTTAAAACATTCTTCCAGGTCGGAAACATGGTTGTCGGCAGTCTTTGACTTGACGAGCATGTCATCGACATACACTTCCATGTTTTTTCTGAGCTGGTCCGCGAACATTCTGTTTACTAGCCTTTGGTAGGTAGCTCCGACGTTCTTCAGGCCGAACGGCATGACCTTGTAGCAATAGACATTAGTCGGGGTCATGAAGCTGGTGTGTTCTTAGTCCGCCGGATTCATCGCGATCTAATTGTACCATGAGTACGCGTCCATAAAGAACATGAGCTCATGCCCCGCCGTGGCATCCACCAGCTGATCGATCCTTGGTAGTGGAAAACAATCCTTGGGGCAGGCTTTATTCAGATCGAAGAAATCAATGCAGGTCCTCCATTTCCCGTTGGGCTTTGGAACTAGCACGGGATTGGCGACCCAAATTGGAAATTTGGCTTCACGGATAAAGCCACATTTTTTGAGTCGGGCCACTTCTTCTTCAAGGCCTTCAGCTCGGGTTGTTCCTAGCAGGCAATCAAATAGTCATGTTCATAAACATTTCCATGGAGCATATAATCATATAGTCAAGAGCCAGGCTCTATCAGAATCTCATGCTCCCTAACACAAAGTACAGGTAAAGCATTCACATTTTATTCAAACAGCTATACACATAGCTACAAAAATAGTTACCATTCCCCGAGTGAAGCATGCAATCAAATAGTCATGTTCATAAACATTTCCATGGAGCATATAATCATATAGTCAAGAGCCAGGCTCTATCAGAATCTCATGCTCCCTAACACAAAGTACAGGTAAAGCATTCACATTTTATTCAAACAGCTATACACATAGCTACAAAAATAGTTACCATTCCCCGAGTGAAGCTATCTTCAGTGATGAGTGTACATGCCCAGCTTGTCTTTAGGAACCATAAACCTTGGCTCGCTCTATAAAAACTTAGTAAAACCCAAAGCAAACCCCAATAAAAACTTCCTCAAATCCAAACAAGCCACCATAAAACACAAGCTGAAATATAACACTAAAACAGGGTATAACCAGAAAGTTAGTGGATAAAGCTCACCTTAAACCCAAGCTTGAACCTCCTTTAATGGCTGTGGCAAGTTCCTAAGCCCAAACCTCAATTCCTAGCTTGTTCCCTTTGACCTCCATGCCTAACTCCTCAAGGTGGCTCTCAAAATTCAAAGAGAAGGATGAAGGAAAGACTTGTACGGGAAGGAAAGGAGAAGGATAAAGATTGGCTCTGTTTTGGTTCTGTTTTTCCACAGCCTTCTAATTGATACTTATCCCTTGCCAAAAGACCTAAGTGCCCCTAGGTCACTAAAAGCTTCTAAACACCTCCAAGGGTAAGATCGTCATTTCAAACCAATACCGTTAATTATAATTAACGCTTCCCAATTTCCCACTAATCTCAACATTCCCAAATACCAATAAATCATATCCCATTACCCTTTAATTCTCGGTAATACTCCAATCTTTAAATTAACTCCGAGACTCACCCCGAGCCCCGAACTTAAACCCATTATGACTAGACCGAACACTTACACCTCATGATCGTCTCATGGCGAAAAGCTCGAACCAACCCACATACAATGTGGTAAAATTATATTTAATCTCAACCATGCACCCAAAATATACAATTACGCCCACAGTGGCCAAATTACCAAAATGCCCTTGCATTTAAAATATAAGCCCATAAGCATGCATTCATCATAATAAAATAATATAATTCGTATAAACATGCATATAATCATTAAGTATCATAATAAATCAATTATGGCCCTCCCGACCTCCTAATCATGGTCCTAAACCTTATTAGGAAATTTGGGGCATTACAATATCTCTCCTCCGATCACGGGAGGAGGGACGTCCTCATCAATCCGAGTTCCGGGCTGACTGGCTGGGACATCTGGAGCAGGCCGACTCGCTGGGACCCTATTCCGTGAGTATTGAGCCAAGGGGCCTGCTCGGATAAGAGTCTCTATTTCATCTTTGAGATGCCTGCAATCGTTGGTATTGTGTCCGACGTCGTTATGAAAACGGCAGAATTTGGAAGTATCTCTCTTTCCCTTGTGGTGTTTCAATGGTTCCGGCCTCTTCCAGGGGACCTGAGTAGAGTTGGCCAGGAAAATACTTTCCCTTAACTGAGTGAGTTCGGTATATGTCGTGAACACGGGCTTGAACTTGTCTACAGACTTATTCTTCTTTTGGTCGTGCTGATTGTTTTTGCCATTCCCCTTTCTTTTGCCTCCACCGGGCTGGTTGTTCTGTACGACGCCTGGGGTCGCTGCCACGACCTCCGTCCCTACTCCAGTGGGCTGCTCGGGAACCTGGCTGGTTCCCGCGGCTGAGGCTTCTGCTTCTTCCAAGTTTATCCATTCTTGGGCTCTGTTAAGGAATTCGTTAACCGAACTGACTCCCTTCCTCTGTATATCCTTCATAGGTCTCCTCCGACAAGGATTCCGGTTCTCATGGCCATGAGCTTGGAGCTTTCATCCGCGTCCTTAGCTCGGGCAGTGAAGTTTGCGAATTTGCTCAGGTAGGCCTTCAGCGTCTCACCGGGCTGCTGTCTTACATTGGCCAGGGAGTCAGCCTGAACACGGGTGGCCTGGGAGGCGCGGAATGCCCTTTTGAAGTCAGCTGAGAAGGTCTTCCAGGAGCTGATCGACTGTCTTTTACTTTGCTTGAACCACTGTCTCGTAGGTCCGGTCAGTGTGGAAGGGAAGATCAAGCATCTCAGCTTTGGGCCAATGTTATGGGCCATCATTAGGGTGTTGAACATCCCTAAATGGTCTAACAGATCTCCGTCCCCGTTGAACTTTGATAAGTGAGGCATATGGAAACCGGATGGGTATGCCGTCGCTGCTATGTTGGGGGCGAAGAGTTCCATCTCGTCTCCCGAATCATATTCGTCTTTTTCCTTTTCTGACAGGAGCTTCCTCATCAGTTCCTCCATCTGACTTAGGTACTCGTGGGTTTGGTCCTGAGTTCCTTGGTTATTCCGAGGCTGTTCAACAGCTCCAGATCCACTGTACATATTAGGTGGGTTATTGCCCCTCCTATCTTGAGATAGGTTGTTTGGGGCATTCCCTCCATTACGTACCTCGGATTTCCCCCCCCCCCCCCGAGTGAGCCTGACTACCATCTCTAGCTCGATCTTCTCTGTGGGAGTTGAGGTGATCTCGAAGGTCGTCTCCCTGGGCCGTCCGGTGGCTTTGTGCCGAACTTAGTCGCTGACGTAGGTCTCCTCCAGAGAGGTCACTCCGGCAACTGCCGGTCCAATGACTCCTGCTGGATAGGCTTGGAGTCCGTCTTTGGTGGTGAGGACCTGGGCTTTCTTCCGGCGCCCTGCTACGCCGGGAAGGTCCCGTTGATGGTGGGTTTCTCCTACTACTCCCGTAAGCTGGAATGTCTCGGACGGGCCGAGGAAGAGACGGATATCTGATCGGAGATGGAGGATGCCTGACTGGAGAAGCGATCCTGGTTCTGTCTGGACGGATCAAATTTGGTGGGGGCCTTTCGGCCCTGCCAACTTGCTGGTCTCGCGCCGGGCGATCTGGACGAGGCGCGGGACAGTTTTCGGCGACAGACAGACGTCGTGGGCCCTCCCCGGATCTCCTCCGGGAATTTCCTCGAGCTCTTCTGGGCGTCCTCGAGGATGGTTGAGAGCTAGGAGTTGACGTCCTAATCGAACGGCTGTATTGCTGTTGTCCGGTCCCAGGCATTTCCCCGAGGTTTGCGTCTCGATGGTGCGATGAAGGGGTGGAGTTGGCTGCTGGAAGTCTGTCCGAACGGCAATGCCTGGACCGATTACCCCGGCAAAACTTAGGAGCCTCACCTTGCCTCTCTCCAACGTTAACGTTGGTTGTGAGAGGGGGTAATCGGGCCAGGATATCCTGGATTTACCGACTAGCAGTTGCTAACTGGCTCCTCAGCTGAGCGTTCTCCATCTCCACCGCAGTATAATAACACGGGTTCGGATTAGGTGGCCGGGGCGCCGAACTACCAGTATCATCTTGGCCCGCCGGCTGCTTTCCTGGCCGCTGCTGGACTTCAGGAATTTGTTCATCAGGGATGGCGATATGATGAGCCTCCTGCCCATCATGTTGTTCTGTTTCGTTGCCATGCCTGGATCGAGTAGTCACCACAGTTGGACGTTTGTAGCAGCATTAATCGAACTTGCTCTCAATGAAAGCACCAAACTGTTGACGCAGTTCTTCGCCAACAGGTAATTAAGAGAAAGAGAGAAGAGGATTAGTGCCAAATGTAGAACCGTAACAGATATGAGATCTTAGTAGATAAAATAGGTGACTCGAGACACGTTTTTAAGTGGTTCAAAGGTTAAAATCCTTCTACTCCACTAGTCAATATTATTGATATATTCTGGGTATTTGGTTACAAAGTATATCTCTCCAGAGACTATTGTTCCAACCCTTATCAACTCCCAGGGTCTCCATATTTATAGGAGAAGGCACCTGGAAGTTGGTAAGGAGGTCATCCCGTGACCTTCTTATTTGTCATATCAACTCTGTGACATTCATGATTAATTCCTATACCTGACACATAAGTATGGTCAAATCAATAGATAAGGAGATAATGGGCCGCACGGCCCAACCCAGCCGTGGGTGTCTGAACACGCACGTTCCTGCAGCGTGTCCGAGAAGTCAGGGAGATATCGGACACGTGATGTCAGATATATGCACGTTTATCTTGCGTGTGTTGACTTTACAAAGGGTCATGGCTTGCATATCCAGCTCGTACCACGAGCTGTGCACCTGACCCGACCTTCGGCCTTTCGATTCCTTGTTCTGGTCTTGGGAGTCTTGGCGAGTCCTTGAGGATTCCTCGAGCTGAGGGGGTACGACCTCAAGACAGGATCTCTGACCTGGGGGATGTTTATGGACTAACCATGATTAGTCCGAAGCTCGGCCTGCTAATCAGCCCGTGGGAAAATCAGGGCGTACAGATTATATGTTCAAAATAAGTTAGTCCTAAGATTAGTCAGTGCACAGGAATTACACTGACTTGCTAATCTACGATACAATCTACTTACATATCGCAGTGTTATGTTATTTCTAGAACATTAGCAAAGTAGATAAGATCAGATGTATTTGTTACATTAGACTGGACCGATATTGACAATGGATAGGATAAGTAAACATACTGTTATTATCTATTCTAGTCATATCATATAGTTGACCATAAATCAATTCAATCTCAATTATTGGCGGTTATTATTCTAACTGTTTGTATTATTTGAGTTCTTTGACTTGTTCGTTACCAGCTTACCCTACGGACTAGCCCATACTTACATCATGGGAACTCGGTAGTATAATAGAGTGGGAGTGTTAATCGTAGATATGAAAATCTATTGCTTCTGATGAAGAAGTGAGACAATGGTTTCCTTTTAGTATGGTTCAAGGAGCTAAATGATAGAGATCTCATTTCAGTAATTAATATTAGTTTATTAAAATATCATTTACAAGGAACTAAGTGTTTTAAGGATAAAATACAATGAGAGGTAAAACAGTATTTCAGTCCCATCTCATTGTACACTGTCTATAGAGGATTGAGTGACAATTATGGTTGTAACAATGGATAATTAATAGCGTATCTATATTTGTTATAGAGCGTTCTATGAATTCAAGAGTGCAATTCCAAGTCTATAGTGGAGTCACGAAGAATTAATAAATTAGTAAATTTATTTGTTAAATTTATGATAACTTATTGGAGCTTGATTTCATAGGCCCATGGTCCCCACCATCCCTTGGATAAAATCATCTAGATAGTCTCAATTAATTGATTTAATTATCAAAGTTGACCAGATCAATTTTGGATAGTTTCACAGAGATATGTAATTTAGAGAAGAAAAGATAAATTATGACAGATTTACTAATTAAGATAAATTGGTATCTAAATTAATAAATAAGTTTAAATCAAGGTTCAAATTATAAATAATTAATTTGATAAGGGATTTAAATAATTATTTAATTAATTAATCAATAGAAAATTATACAGGCCTTGATTTTAAGTCCAACGGGCTTATAATTGAAAGAAAATTTTCACGGGCCTATGGTCCATGAGAATTTCAACCAAGGGCTAATAATTGGCTATTATTTTATTGATTTTTTAATTAAATAAGTAACCTAATTAAGCCTATAAGGAATGCTAAGTGAGAGTTTAAAATAGATTATAGAAAGACTATCTCACAGAAAATCAATAGATCTATTCTTGATGCTCTAGGTTTTAGATTCTCTCTACAACATAAGTTCATTTCTAAGCCTCAATATTCTCTCCTATTCTTCTTCTTATTGTATCTATCTCATGTGTTGAGAATGACCAACTCCAGTCTAGGTGATTCTAAGGATACATTGGAAGGTTGTGAAGAAAATTGAAGAACGGTTCAGTTTCTTGGTGATACCCTGCGACAGAAAGGATACAAGGGTTAGAGAAACTGAAGGAATGACTCAATCATTCCGCTACACAATAATGTAAGTGTTCTTGTCATTATCTTTGTATGAATTCAATTTTAGAAACATGTTCTAGGTTTTCTTATATTAATATGTTTAATATATGCTTTACATGAAAATAAACAAGATCCTTAAAATGTTTTCCCTACAACCACTACTACAAAAAAAGATTTTTAGGGCTAGCAAAAAAGTATTCAGGACTCGCGGGGCGCGAGTCCTCTATTTGAGAGCCTTAAAAACTAAGGTTTTTAAGACTCGCATTTTTAGGGCTTGCATTGCGAGTCCTAAAAATTTTCATTTTTAATTTTTAAAAAATTAATTAGTAGCCAAAGCTCTCGCAGGAGCTCAGATGATGACGGCGGCGCCACCACCCCACGGTGGTGGTTCGGTCCAATCCTTTAGTATTTTTTGAAGCCCAAAGCACAAGGAATGCAGTGGTGGTGGTCATTTGGCTTTAGGTGGCTCGAGGTGGTCAGAAAATGCCCAAAACATTTCGGAAACCCACATGGTCGCCGAACTTTGGAGGCTCCATCGACTAGGCTAGGGGGCGCTTGAGGCCATGGGCTCGCGGGGCTGGGGGTTTCGGGGGCAGGGAACGTCGTGGGCCGGCACGTGTAGGCAGGGGGTGGACAGAGCACTACCGTTCGTGGCTGGGCAGTGGGGTTTCGTGAGAGAGAGAGAAATAGGGGAAGAGAGCAAGGAGAGAGAGAGAGAGTGGACTGTTTTTTTTTTCTTTGTGATTTAATATATATAATAAAACTTTAGTTAAAAAAATTATTCAAACTTTTAGGACACACAAGATTTTAGGGCTTGCTTTGCGTGTCCTAAAAGAAATTCTTTAAGGACTCTCAATGAGTATCCTAAAAAGTCCAGGAACATTTGTTAAAAAAAATTCAAACTTTTAAAACACACATCAGTTTTTAGGTCTAGTGTTGCGAGTCCTAAAAGAAATTATTTAAAGACTCTCAATGATTGTCCTAAAAAGTCCAGAAATTTTTTTTAGGGCTCGCATCTAGGTGAATGCCCTAAAAAAGTGTCCTAAAAACATGTTTTTGTTGTAGTGATCACTGTATTACACTGGGTAGTGCCACACACGGGGATTTCCTATCCCTGAGATTTAGATTTTGAATTTCAAATAATTTGTTCATTTAATTATATATAATTATTTTTTAAATATAATTAAATTTAATAATTAAATAAGGTTATAACTTATCAGTTTTATTTTAAATAAAATAAAAATTAATTAAATTAGTTAATTATCTTTATTAACCTAAAAAATAAGTGTTACTATTGTTTTAGTGGTTTTCATAGACTGTCAGACTCTCTCTAAAAAGAAAGCGATATCTTTTTTTTAAACCTAAAAAACTATTCAATACATCTTCTCACAATCAAATATCTCTAGATCGCATGTGTTGAGTAGATCTAGATAGCCTTAAATCAAATTTTTGAATCTTATGTGCCGACACACGTCCTTGTATGTTTGATGTTTGGTCTGGAAGATCAAGGCGTGAGCTTTCAGAATTTGAATTGGAAGATCGTTGATTTATACAAAAGATTAGTGGATACTTGATAGACATCAAGAGGCAATCTCTAACCTATTTTTATGTGATTTAATATATATATAAATATATATGTATGATCCTAGTTGGTATTAATAAATTTTTAAAAACCTGATTTCCGTTGCGTATCTCTTATTTACACTTTTAATACCAACAAATTCAAATGTTATAATATGAATAGGAAAAAAATTAGGATTATATATTATTATTATTATAATATTTAATACTTATATTAATATAAATTTAAATATTATAAAATATTTTATATAGGTGTCGTGTGTATATTATATTATGTATATATAATACATGATCTTAAATTTTATTAAAAAAATGATCATGAAAACATGTTACCTTTTTTATTTGATCTAACTCGTATAAATATAAATATATTCATATTGAATATAATAAATATTATATATAGATGTATTGTTTATATAAATAGTATGACTATGTAACTATATAAGAAATTAGACTAATATTTATCTTCTATCAAGAATAAAGATGTTTATTCTCCAATCATTAAGGTGTACTTTGAATAATATAATGAATGTTTTGTATCTTAAATAGAGTATTTTGTGATCTAAAATGTTGTCATATTATATATATATATATATTTTAAAAAAAATCATAAACAATGTTTTGGTTCAATTTTTCTTTTAATATGTTTATGTCATTTTTTTATATATAATATTGTTTATTTATTTAAAATTTATATGAGAATCATAAAAACTTAATAAAAATAATTAATATAAATTTAAATATTTTAAAATATCATTATAATAATATATAATACTTAATCTTAATTTTATTAAAAAATTTATCTTTTATATTTAAAAAGAAAACATGTTATTTTTTATATAAATATATATATGTACGCCATAAATATCCACGGGTTATTAGCGAGCTGGAAAATGGTATAATCCTAGAAGTCACATGGAAACCACCTACCCGGAGCTGCTGTTACGAGTCTCTACCTCTTTAGCTCGAGGTAGCCAAAGGTTTAGTAAGAATACTCAAAGGCATCGGGTCAACAGTGTGGACACCACGAGCTGAGACTACATCAAGTTCGAGGTACCACCTGGAGCTGACACCTCCGACCCTTTATAAAGTCAACCACGCAATATAAACGTACGCATATCAGACATCACGTGTCTACTCCATTCCTGAATTCTCGGACATGCAACATAAACGTGCGTGTTCAAGCACCCCACGACTGGTTTGGGCCATGCAGCTCATTATCCCCCTTACATATTGATTAGACCACACTTCATTGTCAGGTTTTAGGAATTAATCATGAATGTCACATAAGTGACATGATGGGTAAGAAGGTCACGGGATGACCCCCTTTGCCAACACCCAGGTGTCCTCTCCCTATAAATATGGAGACCCTGGGTGTTGCAAAGGGTTGGCTTCTAATTTGTAAAGAAACCCCATGTAAGGAATACCAGAGATATATAAATAATATTGACTGGTGGACTAGAGGGATTTTAACCTTCGAACCACCTAAAAAAGTAAACGAGTTATAACCTTCCTTTGAGATTATTCACATATTAAGGTTCATCATTTAGCACTAATCCATCCCATATATTCATATAATTATCTGTTGCCGAAAAACCGCGTCAGCAGTCTGGTGCTTTCATTGAGAGGATTTTAGATTGGTGTTACTGCAAAAAACCCAACCATGGTGGTTACTCGCTCAAGGCATGGTAACGAAGCGGATCAACGTGATGGGCAGGAGGCCCACCATGCCGCCATATCTGTGAGCAAAACCCTGAGGTACAGCAGCGACCGGGAAAGCAGCCAATGGGCCAAGATGACACTGGAAGTTTGGCTCCCCGGCCGCCCAATCCGAACGCGAATTTCTACACGGCGATAGAAATGGAAAATCCACAATTGAGGAGTGAGCTGGCGAAAGCAAACAAGCAAATCGAAGAGGTTTTGGCCCAATTACCCCCTCTTACAACCGACGCTAACATCAGAAAGAGGCATGGTGGGACTCAATAGTCCCGCCGGGGTAACCGATCCAGGCCTAGTCGGTCGGTCAAAACCTTGACACCGAATTCTACTCCCACGTCGCACCACCAGGAAACTGTATTCGAGGAACTTCCTAGGGGCGATCAGCAATTCAGCCGATCGGTCCGGACCTCAACTCCTAGCTCAGTTCCACGCTCGAGTGCACCAAGGAGGGCCCAAGGTAGCTCGTGAAGAAGATTCGGGGAGGGCTCGCGACGATAGCCCGCCCCGGCCAGCCGTCCTGCACCACAATCAGACCGTCGAGCGCAGGACGCTGGGGATGGTAGAGCGGAGCAGCCGCGACCTAGCTTAATCCACCCCGACAGGACCAGGATCGCATCGCCAGTCAGGCATCCTCCATCACCAATAAGATACCCATCTCCTCCCCGTCCAGTTCGAGACATTCCGGCTCATGGGAGCAGTAGGAGAAATCCTCCTTCCGTCGGACATTCCCACCGCAACCGAGCGCCCAGGGAAATCCCGGATCCTCACCCTCAGCGGTGGGCTCTGAGCTTTTTGAATGGAAGTTACTGGACTAGGAGTCATCAAAGTGGCATGTCCAGCGAAGACCTACGCCATTGTTTGAGTTCGCCTCAAAGCCCTCGGCAACCCCGATGGCCGACCTCCGAGATCGCCTCAACACTCAGAGAGGGGACCCAACTAGAAATGGTAGTTGTGCTCACCAAGGGGAGGGCCTATCTGAAGTACGTGATAGCAAGAATGTCCCACATAACCTATCTCAAGGTAGGAGGGACTATAACCCGCCTAACGCGTACAATGGAACTGGAGCTGTTTAACAGATTTAATGGGTTGACCAAGTTTGCTTTAGACATGGTACCCACAGATGTGGCTCGGAAGGAAAGATTTGTTCAAGGATTGAGTCCTGGAATAGCTCAGGGCATCAGAGTTTCCCCAGTGCATGAAGTCTCTACCTATGCTCAAGTGGTAGAGAAGGCTCTTACTGTTGAGAGCGTCAGAGATGAGGAAAAGAGTGCCACGAGGCATGGAGCTCAGATAGTGGTACCTCCACTTATTGAAGCAAGCAAGAAGAAAAGCTGGAAGCCTTACCCAGAGTGCGCTCGGTGTAAGAGGCATCATCTGGGAGAATGCAGAGCAAGGTCATGTTTTGCTTGTGGCATGGTTGGGAATTTCAAGAATGATTGCCCAAGGCTAAGAGAGCTTGAGCAAACGAGGATAGACAACTCGACTCCAGCTCGAGTGTTTATTCCAGAGCAGACAGAGTCTGGGACTGAGACTAGCTCCTCAGGAGTGGCAGGTCAGTTTCCTAGTTTTATTTCTGAGTTGTGCTGATTGGTTTTGGTACCATGTTGTTCCTTTGTTTGTTGCATATATAGAGGCATAAAGTGGACATGCTGATGACATCTGTATAGAGAGCTAGAGTTTTATGGCGGAAAGATGCATAGAACTCTTAGCTAGTGTGGTGGATACCACTTAGAATGTGTCAGTGGGATCGGGGCAGGCTGGACTAGTCTGTGAGTTCCTGAATGTGTTTTCAGGGGTTTAGCCGGGATTTCTGTAATATGAAGAGATAAAATGGTGGTTTGATTAATGCCAAGGATAGAGATGAATTGAGGGCATTGTATTGAATGGCTTAGTAGAGTTGTAAGAACTCGAGGCTTAGATACTGAGTGAGAAGGAATTCTCAAAAGTTGATCTTTGATCTGGTTAGTACCAGTTAGGGATCAGGAGAAAAGAATATGCAAAAGGCTGTGTTTATATCAGATAAAGAGCACTAGGAAGTGCTGGATTGTATTTTCGTAACTTGTTTAATGCTAAGTGTTTATGGATCAGATGAACAGAGCGTTCAAGGGATTATTTGAATGGAAATTTGTGATCGTCTAAGATGATGGTATCATGATGTGTTCTCTGTGGAATTTGCTAAGGTCAAGGGATACCTTAGAAGGTGGGAGTGTCCTTGGATGGGCATGGTGTTATATGTGATTTGTGGAAAGAATTCTGAGTTTCTGTTTACAAATCAGAATTAATTGGCAGGTTGTTATGACACCTCAGTGATACAGAGAAAAGATTACTTATGCAACATGTTGGTTAAAAGGATTTGACTAGAACTAGGGTAGAGTTCTGGTGGGCCAAGTGCCCAGTTCTGTGCTTGAGATTATTATCTTAGAGAAGCTAGAAAGGAAAGATGACTAAGTGGATCTCAGATGAGAAAGATTGAATGGAAGTCTTAGCTGGATTAGCTAAGAGTGATGCAGTGTCAGGCATCATGTCGGTATACTAATGTATGAAGCTTTATGGTGATGGCCTGGGATGGAGAGGGGCATAATGGAATGCGTGATAAAGTTCTTAACCTGTTAGTAGGTCAAGACAAGGTATCAGGAATCGGTAAGGTCATAGCCGCCTTTAAATATTTTGCAATGGAAATAAGAAAGCATCGTGATAGGTTTCACGGTGGGGCTACCCAGGGAAGTGGGTCAGCATTATTGATCTGGGCTATTGTGGACTAGTATTTAGATCTCTATGTAAAAGAGATAATGTGCGTTCTTGAGAATTAAAGGTTTACCTTATTAGATGAAGACTTTATTGTTACATCCAGGGTATGGAAGGGTGAAGGGAAGGCGATGAGTATATAGATGGAATCTCGTACAGTTAATTGTTCTCAAGCTGATGGTAATCAGAGGGAAAATTATCCAGAGTTGAAAAGGTACCTTGTGAGATAAGGTATGGTAAAACATGTTCGTCACCTGTACATTGGAATAAGATGGGTGAGATGTTATATCTGGATCATGAGATGGTTCAAGGGACCATTGGGATTATTAGAGGTTGGAGATTGGATGCTCACTTCTCAGAGTAAATGGAAAAGTGTTACTGAATTGTAAAGCAGGAACGTCGAGTTCCAGGTAGGAAGTTGTGTCTTCCTAAAGAATTACCGTGAAAAGGGGTAATGAGTAAAGGCAAGTTGAGCCTAGATTAGTATGGCAGTTTGAGTCCTGAATAGGGCTGGTCAGATTATCTTTTGTTGGACCATAGTTTTGGCTTTGACGGCTGTACATTGTGTTATGTATTTCCATGCAGTGGACATAGGTTGAAAGAACTCATGAGTTGAGTTGTGAGAATCTGGGAACAAAGTATACCATGATTTAAGGTATGTTGTAGAACAAAGTATACCTTTAGGGAGGTATTAATGATATCCTGGGTACTGTAAATGAGAAAAACAGCATATAAAGTCAAGGCATAAACACTACATCATTTCATTCCATTCCACTTTTCTGAGAGCAACTTGTTCACTAAGCCATATTGAATTATTTAGATCTCTCTCTCATGTTTTATGGCGTTTGTGTGTATGTTTGGTTTTGTGTGTGTGTTTTTATTTATTTCTGTTTTATCATTACTCGAGGACGAGCAATAGGTCAAGTTTGGGGTGATGATAACTCTAGGATTTAGAGTTATTTTTATAATCTTTGAACTTTCTTTTAAAAAATAAAAAGAGTAATGAGTCCTTATTTCATGTAATTTTGTCAGTTTTAGTGTGTTATTCTAGGTAGCGAGTCTGGGTAAGAGTTTGTATTGTATTGTAATATTTTTCAGTGTTTTTTATGTAAATTATTGTGTTGTATTAATCAGGAAAGGAAGCTTACAAAATATGTGAAAGGGAACTGCTGGAAGCATGGGGAAAAAAAACGAATTCTGAAAGTTGCGTGTTGCTACTTCAATGCTGTAGCATCACCACACAGCAATTCAAGGGATCAGGCAGGTGACGTGGCTAGAAGACAGCTGGACTTAATGAGTGAAATCAGCGCCTATGTGGCTAGAATTTTAATAACTTAAGTCAGCTGGGTGATGTGGCACTTTGAGGACAAGGTGAGAATTGACTTTCCTATTAGGGTAAGGCAAAGTACCCTAAAAAGGAGGAGGCAGCCGCAACATAAGGGAACCAATTTTGATTCTGAAGGAATTTTCATCACCATTGGAAGAAAGAAAAGAAGTACAGAGGAGGGCTGAAGAAAACAGAGAGAAAATACCAAAAAGGGAAGAGGACCACGGCAGACGCCTAGGAGGACTTGAGTTCATCAATTCATTCTACTCTTTCCTTCTTCCTTTTAATTTTGTATTAAATTTTCTCTCCATTTCAACTGTGAGAACTCTATGGATACTCTATTTGCTACTGGTTTTGTACTTTTCATTTCAGACATGAACTAATAGTCTAAGGATTTGGGTGGTTATGAACCCTATATTATGAATTAATGTTTTGATGCATGGTTAAAGTAATTGTATCCTTGTTCAATTAAGTGTGACTACTGCTATTGATTGATATTTACTGGCCATAATTAACAATTACTCAGCTAAATCTAAGTTTGGAAAAACTTAAGCTAGCTGAACCCATTTAATTGATGCAAGAAACTTGCCTATTTGTAGGTAAATTTAAGTGGTGAAATAGGGATATTTTGCTGCCTTGTATAACACAAGATTTGATGCTTAATAGACTGTTTGAAATCTGGTTTAATACAGGAGTGTGTTGAGAGGGTTGTAAGCATTATACAGTGGGTTTTGGAAAAGATTTACTGGGCGTTTTTGAAATTTGTTAACTCTGGATGTAATTGCTGAGCCATTGCTGAACTTATGCTATAACAACTGGAAATAAATTATAGGGGGATTAACCACCCAGATCACGTGTTCACATAGAATTTCCTCACAGACTTGATTTCGCTTGGTTCCATTATTTTAGTTTAATTAATTCTGCATATACATTTTTAATTCCAGATTCATTTACCCATTATTCCCTTGAATTGGTTATTGTCTTTTTGAATTGTTCTTTAGTTGATTTTGCAATTATTTAGTTTAAAATCCCTGTGGAGACGATACTCATTTACCATTATATTACTTGTGCGATTGCGTATACTTGCGTATTTTAATTGCTATAATTTTCGCAACATCATAACGGGATTAAGTTCGAGGCTCGGGGTGAGTCTCGGGCTCATTTTGATGATCTATTGGCATTTGAGAATGTTGAGATTAGCGGGATTTGGAGAGCGTTAGTTATAATTAACGGTATAGGTTGGAAATGACGAATTTACCCTTGGGAGTGTTTAGAAGCTTTTAAATTGGCCTAGGGGCATTATGGTCTTTTGACCTTAAGGATTTATATCAGCTTTGGGGTTTGGAAGGCTGTAGAAAACAGAGTAAAACAGAGACATCCCTCCTCCTTCCCTTACGTTACTTCTCTCCATTTTATCCTTTGGTGTTCTTGAGCTCTAGGAGAGGTTTCAAGCTAGGAAACTCAAAGGCTGAGGTTGTGGGCTTTGTTTAGCTATTGAGGGAGGTTCAAAACTAGTTTTAAGGTGAGTTCTAGTCACTAAACTCAAGTTGTGCTCTGTTTTCCTTTTGGTTTTCAGCTTATGGTTTTTGATGTAGAAAGTGGGAATCAAGGGGAGTTCTTGTGTATGTTTGGTTGGGTTTTGATGAGGGGGAGTTATGGGTGATGTTTGGAGGTTTAAATGAGTGTTTGGAAGAGGTTATGAGCTGATTTGAAGGACTGGTTTGAGAGGAAAAACACAGAGGAAAAATTGAGTTGGTGTGCTGAGTTTTGGCTAGTCTGGGCTGAGCGCCGCGGCGCAGCTGTGGAGCGCTGCGGCCCTTGGCGTTTGGCAGGGAGGCCCTCTCTGTCTGGAGGGCGCGCCGCGGCGCAGCAAGGGAGGGTCGCGGCCCTTAAGGAAATTTTGGCCAGAATAGTGTTTTTAGCTTGGGGATTCAAGCCTAAGGCCTCGGGGTTGAACCTACAACCCGGTTGAGTAGTGTTTGAGGTCCCGGAGGTTAGGTTTTGGTTTGGGAACCTTTTATTATTCATTTTATTGATAGAATCCTATATTTGGTTATGACCAGGTGACCGTTAAAGGACCAAAGGACTGATCGTTCTCAAAGGTCGTTTCTTTTGTTAATTCTTGCTCGAACCCAAGGTAAGAAAACTGCACCCCATATGTGACATGCATGGCTGTGATTGATGCATGTTGGATATTGAATGTAAACATTGATAGCATAATGAATGCTTGCCAATCTTGCCCATTTGCATATGATTATTACTGAGGCATGCTGGGTGATTAAGTGTGATGCATGTGATGCACGAGAAACATGTGATTAGGGCATGCCATGTGATTAGCAACTATTTAGTAAGCATGTTGAATGCCCTGTTCTTGGATAATTGGCATATGATACACATTGATAGCATTGCTTACTTGTGCATGGTACTGACTAATTAGTCAGGTTTGGCAAAGGTGCTAGTATCAACTGTGAAGCTGTGACTCACTAGTCAAGTTCGGCAGTGGTACTGGGCACTGGTCACATCGTGCTAACTAACTAGTCATGACAACCTTAGTGTGTTTAGTGCAAGCTATGTCGGTTGGACCTAATCGACCCTCTGCATTGAATGACTCAAAGAGCATTAATGCATTAATGCAGGACTGACCTCAAGTTTGATGAATATAAACAAGCGTTTATCTAGCCAAAGGCTAGTCATTTAGCGCCACGGCCAGCGAGCCCGTGACCGTTAGGTCACACGGCTATGGGTATCGGCCCCTTAGTGACATGCTTGTCAGTCACTCATTTGATAAGAGCCATTGCAGGAAAGCCTAGGTAACGGTGTTGTTACACGGCTATGGGCACTGGGCCCCTAGTGACTTGGTTGTCAGTCACTCAGTATGGTTTACCAGGACCTCAAAGTGATATTCACTCATCTGATCAGAGCTATGAGCTCTGTATGATCATTTTGATCATCATATGCATGGCTTTGGGCACTGAGGCCCCAGTGACTTGCTTGTTGGTCACTCAGCATGGTTTACCAGAACCTGATGAAGGTTAGAGGCTTACCCAACAGCCACCCTTCCACTTGAATTAGTGACTCGCTTGTCGGTCACTCAGTATGGTTTACCAGAACCTCAAGTGTTGCGACACTCATCTGATTAGGATTGACTTGATAGTCCTCTAGTCAGAAGGCCAGGATTTCTTATCCTGGATACCCCAACATCTGTTTGAATTCATTTGCATGCTGAATAGAGCTATGAATGCTAGGCATGCCAGATATGATTTGATATCATGATATGACTGTTTATGAGCATATGAGTTTTCTTGCTGGGCTTCGGCTCACGGGTGCTTTGCGGTGCAGGTAAAGGAAAAAGGAAGCTGGACCATCCTTGGGTTGGAGAGCTTAGGTGATGATGTGTACATATGCAGCTGCTCAACCAATACTTGGGCGAGGTTTGAAAGTGGAACTAGGCCTGAACCCTGTTTTGCCGCTTAGAACGGCCTGTTGTAAACACTTTCTTGTAATAGTCTCTAAATTGGGATCCCAATGTATACAGTAAACGTTCTAGTGAAGCGTTATATCCTAACCAAAGTTTTAAATCCCTAAACCTCTAATCATACTTAGTTACACGTTTATGACCAAACGACTCGATTAGCGAGTTTAGCACTGTTTGCAATGTGCACTGTAGCGGTCCCTGGAGTTGGGGCGTTACAGATGTAGATGATAGTTCCAAACTTATGGCCTTGAGGACGGGGATCCTCGTTGGAGGCGGAATCTGGGAAGAGATACAAAGAAAAGGTGTCAGCACTGTGAAAAAATTCCTAAATAGGGCCCAGAGATGGATAAACCTGGAGGAGGCGCGAGCATCGGCCACAGGAACCAGCCAAGCCCCTGATCAGCCCGCTGGAGTGGGAACGGATGTCGTAACAGCGACCCAAACCGTTACACAGAATAACCAGTTCGGTGGAGGCAAGAGAAAAGGGAGCAACGAAGGCGGCCAGGATGGCCCGAAGAAGAGCAAGTCCGTAGAAAAGTTTAAGCCAATCTACGCGACTTGCACCGAGCTCACCAACACTAGGGAGAACATTTTCCTAGTGAACTCTACTCACCTCCCCTGGAAGAAGCCGGAGCCTTTGAAGCATCATAAGGCTAAGCGAGATCCCTCTAAGTTTTGTCGATTCCACAACAACATCGGCCACAACACTCACAATTGTAGGCATCTGAAGGATTAGATCGAGACTCTCATCAGAGCCAGAACCTTGGCTCAGTATGCGCGGAATATAGTTCCCGCCGGTTAACCAGTTCCAGAAGCTCCGATAGGTCAGCCCAGGTCTCGGATAAATCAGGACACCCCTCCTTCTGTGATAGGATGAGAGATCTCCACGATCTCCGGAGGCCCCCATCTGGCCGGCACGAACAAAGGTGCCCAAAAGAGATATGTCAACGAACTGAAAGCTCATAATGGAGTGGAGTTCGTCCCAGAGCAACATCTACCCAAACAGCAATGGTTGGAGGGGTAACCAATCATATTCACCGAGAAAGATGCCAGTCACGTCCAGTTCCCTCATAACGACCCTTTGGTCATAACCGCTCAGCTCGCTAACCGGAGAGTTAGGAGGATATTGGTCGATAATGGGAGCTCAGTGAACCTGCTGTTCCGGTCTACGCTGGAAAAGATGGGTTTATCTGTCACCGAGTTGAAAGCCACCTCCATGGATGCTATATGGATTTTTTGGAGAACAGTCGATAGTAATAGGAACGAACGAGCTGGTAATTACCTTGGGAGAGGGACCCCAGACTGTCTCAAAACTCCTCAAATTTGTGGTCATCGATTGAACCGCCGCGTACAATGCTATTTTGGGCCGACCTACTTTGATAGCGTTCAAAGCAATAACCTACATCCGCCACCTCGCACTAAAATTCCCCTCTTCATCGGGGATATCCACGGTCCGAGGAGATCAGCTCGCTACCAGGGAATGCTATAGCATTTCTATGAAGGAAAAATCAAAACTCGGGCAGCAGACGATGACCATCCAGGGCAGGAATGAGGAATCTCAGGAACTTGTGCCTAGTCCTGAGATTGAAAAACCTGAGATTGCCAAAGGGGAGAATATCATCTTAAATAATGATATCGAATAATGATATCGACCCCAGAGTAGGCAAGGATAGATTCGAGCTCCAGGCCATCGAAGAGCTCGAGGAGGTAAACATCGACCCACAAGACCCCTCGAAGGTGGTATAGCTCGGGAAAAATATATGTAGCGAAAGGAAGGCGGAGCTGATTAAGTTTCTGCGAGAAAATCTAGATGTGTTCGCCTGGTCTCGTGGAGACATGATAGGGATCAGTCCAAGCGTCATCATGCACACCCTCCACTTGGATAAAAGCGTGCCTGAGAAATCCCAGAAACAAAGGCGCCTAGGAACAACCCGAGTTGAGGCCCTAGAGGAGGAAGTAGCCCGGCTCTTAAAGTTCGGCTTTATCCGCGAAGAAAAGTTCCCGATCTGGGTCGCCAATCCTGTGTTGGTATCGAAGCCCAACGGGAAATGGCGGACCTGCATCGATTTTTCCGATCTGAACAAAGCCTGCCCAAAAGACTGCTCCCCTTTACCAAAGATCGACCAACTAGTAGATGTCATAGCGGGCCACGACCTAATGTCTTTTATGGATGCATACTCGGGCTATAACCAGATCACCATGTATCCAGCAGATCAGGAACACACTAGCTTCATGACCCCAACCAATGTTTATTGTTACAAGGTCATGCCCTTCGAGCTGAAAAACGCAGGAGCTACGTACCAGAGGTTGGTAAATAAGATGTTCACCAATCAGATCGGGAAAAATATGGAAATTGTATGTTGACGACATGCTGGTCAAGTCGAAAACTGCCGATAACCATGTCTCCGATCTCGAGGAATGCTTTAAGATATTGAGAGAATACGGCATGAGGCTAAACCCCCAAAAGTGTACTTTCGAGGACGCGTCAGGAAAATTCCTGGGTTTCATTGTCAATACCAGAGGAATAGAAGCGAACCCCGATAAGATCAGGTTGCTACTCGAGATGCCCTCACCCCGGTCACGAAAAGACGTTCAAAGTCTGACAAGAAGGGTGGCGGCCCTTAATCGGTTTATTTCTAAATCTACCGATAAGTGTCTACCATTCTATAACCTGCTCCGGGGAAATAAAAAATTCGAGTGGACCGAGGAATGCGAACGTGCCTTCCTCGACCTGAAAGCACATTTCGCTGAGCCGCCCGTATTATCCAAACCAACGGCAGGGGAGCCTCTTTTCCTTTACCTAGCTGTCACGAAAGATGCAGCTAGCGCCGTATTAGTCGGAGAAGAAGACCGATCTCAAAAGCCAGTCTATTACATCAGCAAAAGGCTTCTTGGAGTTGAATCCGGGTATCCGTTGATGGAAAATATGGCTTTCTGCATTATTACGGCCTCCCGAAAGCCCAGGCCGTATTTCCAGTCCCACTCAATACACGTCATAATCAATCAGCCTTTAAGGCAGGTTTTGCAGAAACCTAAAACATCGGGGCGTTTGTTGAAGTGGGCTATCGAGCTCAGCCAATTTGAGATACTGTACAAACTACGAACTGCAATAAAAAGCCAGGCCCTGGCTGATTTTGTGGCAGAGTGCACACGGTTCCGAGAAGATCTTGTAGAAGAGTCAGCTCAGGCCTCATCGAAGGTCTTCATAGATGGCTCGTCTAACGAGAATGGCTCAGGGGATGGAATCATATTGATATCCCCAGAGGGACATCGATTCCACTCGACGTTGCGATTCGGATTCAAAGCTTCCAACAACGAGGCCGAATACGAAGCTTTACTGGCTGGGCTAAGGGTGACCCAGGAGCTGAGGGCCAGCTCCGTCCAGTGTTACAGCGATTCCCAGCTCGTGGTAAACCAAGTGTTAGGGGAATACCAAGCACGGGGAACCAAGATGGCTTCTTACCTGGCCAAGGTAAAGAAAGAACTATCCGCATTTGAGCGCGGCTCAATCGAGCAGATACCTCGAGAGCAGAATGCCAACGCAGACGCCCTGGCAAAGCTCACTACCTCTGGTGAGGCGGAAACTCTAGGGCTGGTGTCGGTAGAGTTCATGGAAAGACCAAGCATAGAGGAAGTCAGGGCGGAGGTCGAGATGATTGACGCCAAACCGACTTGGATGACTCTCCTCCTCGAGTATCTCACAGCAGGAAAGTTGCCTGAGGAGCGAAATGACGCAAGTCGGGTACTTTACCAGGCTCCAAGGTATACAGTGATAGATGGGATATTATACCGGTGTGGACACTCTTTACCTCTCCTACGGTGTGTTCTGCCGAGCGAGGCGAAGATCGTTTTGTAGGAGGTGCACGAGGGTTTTTGCGGAGATCACACTGGGGGGAAAAGCGTGTCCCTAAAGATACTAAGGCAAGGATATTATTGGCCCACTTTTTCAAAGGACTCGATCTCCTACGTCAAAAAGTGTGACAAGTGCCAACGATTTACCACAATTGCCCAGGCTCCCCCGGTCGAGCTGAAGATGATCTTGTCCCCATGGCCATTCGCGATCTGGGGGATTGACTTGGTTGGTGCCCTCCCTACTAGAAAGGGAGGAGTTCGCTACACGGTGATGGCTATCGACTTCTTCACCAAGTGGGCAGAAGCTGAGCCCCTGGCGACGATTACTTCAAAGAGGGTCCTCGACTTCGTGGTCAAGAGTATTATCTACCAGTTCGGGCTGCCAAAGAAGATCGCATCGGATAATGGAACGCAGTTCGATAGCGACCTCTTCATCGAATTCTGCGAGAGGCACGACATTGTTAAAGGCTTCTTCTCCATGGCCTATCCCCAAGCCAATGGGCAGGTCGAGGCTGTCAATAAGACGCTAAAGGAAAGCCTTAAGAAAAGACTGGATGAAGCCAAGGGAGTCTGGCCCGAACAGCTCCCCCAGGTACTGTGGGCATACCGGACCTCACATCGAACGCCGACGGGTCATACTCCTTTCTCCCTAGCTTTCGGGAGTGAGGCAGTCCTTCCTGTCAAAGTAAAGGTAGACTCACATAGAGTCTAGGAAATTGACCAAGACTGGAATGACAGATTTCTCTGCGCATCCCTCGACCTAATTGATGAAAAATGAGAAGATTCACAGCTGCAGATCGCGCATTATCAACAAAAGGTCACTCGCTATTTCAATTCAAAGGTCAAGAAACGCGTCTTTAGCGTTGGCGACCTAGTACTCAGAAGAGTCTTCCTAGCCAGTAAGGATCCCAAGGACGGAGTGTTGGGACCAAACTGGGAAGGGCCCTATCAAATAACTGAGGTCGTGAAAGAAGGAACCAACAAGCTAGCTCACCTTAACGGAGAAGCAGTCCCGCGGACTTGGAACGCTATACACTTAAAGAAATATTATCAATAATATCTTTGTAAGGCTTAGTTAGAAAATCCATCTTTTGTTTATTAAGTAATAAGAGTTAATCTTTTTGCATTATTGTATATGTTGGTGGATGTAAAGTCAAGTAACCACAAAAGACCACTTTCCTGATTACTTTGGGGGCATATATCCTGGATATAACCAGGTCCGAAAACTTAGAGGTTAGTTCAAATTGATTGATCGATGTTTTTCTTAAAAAGCACGAGATATCGATAAAGGATTAACGCGAACTAATTTTTTTTTAAAAAATTAATATCCTAGATATAACCAGGTCCGAAAATTTAGAGGTTAGTTCAAATTGATTGATCGATGTTTTTCTTAAAAAGCATGAGATATCGATAAAGGATTAAGGCAAACTAAGTCTTTTTATTAAAAATAAATATCCTGGATATAACCAGGTCCGAAAACTTAGAGGTTAGTTCAAATTGATTGATCGATGTTTTTCTTAAAAAGCACGAGATATCGATAAAGGATTAACGCGAACTAAGTCTTTTAAAATTAATGTCCTGGATATAACCAAGTCCGAAAACTTAGAGGTTAGTTCAAATTGATTGATCGATGTTTTTCTTAAAAAGCACGAGATATCGATAAAGGATTAACGCGAACTAAGTTTTTTAAAATTAATGTCCTAGATATAACCAGGTCCGAAAATTTAGAGGTTAGTTCAAATTGATTAATCGATGTTTTTCTTAAAAAGCACGAGATATCAATAAAAGATTAACGCAAACTAAGTTTTTAAAATTAATGTCCTAGGTACAACCAGGTCCTAAGACTTAGAAGTTGGTTCAAATTGATTAACAGATGTCTTTTCCTAGAAAGCATAAGATGTAAATCATAACACCAACAGAAATTAAGTTCTCACCAAATGCATTAAAGAGAAGCAACAATAAAGTTAAACCACAAATATATATAAATAGATTAAAATAAATCTGAGGAAATCAATTGTCTCGAGGATAAAAAACCTCGTAATATGAAGTTACAAATAAAATAAAGAGAAAAAGGAGCAGAAAATCCTAAGCCCCGCCAGGCCGCTCCGATGAAGTCACCCCCTCGGCGTCCTGCTCGGTTGCAGTGGAAGTCTCCTCGGTCTCAGAGGACGCCTCTTGTTAGAGGCGAGCTTTGAACTTCTCCAAGAAGGACTCCCACACCTCCGGCCCCAGGAAGGAAAAGTCACCATCCTGGTTGAAAGCCCAGCAATGGCACAACGTGGACTCCATGGAGGAGCTGGATGATGTCCTCTCCGCCACAAGGGCGGCCTTGGCCTCTTCAAGTTCAACCTTCGTGGCGTCCAGGGTGACCTTAGTAGCCTCGGCCTCCAGCAGCTTGGCCCAGGATGCCTCCAAGTCGGCTCTCGCAGCAACCGAGGCGGCCTGCGCAACCTTCTCGCTTTCCCGGGCAGTCGCCAGGGTAGCTTTGGTATCCTGCTCCTGTTGTCGAGCGGACGCAAGGGCGGCCTGGGCAACATGGTGCTCGCCCTGGATCTCGTCAATCCTGGCCCTGGACCGAGATATGCTCCGGTGGAGAGCCAAAGCCGCCTACAAGACAAAAAGATAATAAGGCAAGTGCCTTCGAAAAAAAAAAAACAACATAAAGAACCAGTGGTAAAGCAAACTTACCGTGAGGGTCATCCCCAGCGAAGACTCCATCACATGCTTGGGGCTCCTCGTCTCGATCTCCCGCAAGTCCCTCGAGGTGGCGTTGTAGCAGTGGTCCACCATGTAGGTCGCGGTTTCATAAACCGTCCCCCTAAAGACGTCGAGGATTTTCTCCAAGGCCTAAGGAGTTACCGGGACGCGCACGCCGAGAGTCGAGGCTGACAAGGTCCCGGTTGGTACCTCTTGTTCCCGATTAGGGACAGGAGGTCGCAAGGGAGGTGGAGCCATCTTCTCCACTGCAGGAGGGGGTGGAGGCACCTTCTCTATGGCAGCAAGACCCTGGTTTTTCCCTTTGGCATGAGACTTGGAGCTAATCCCGGGGGGAGGAGTTTTCTTGGTCACTCGAAGCCTCTTCACCAAGGGTCCAGACGACCCGGAGGAGGGATTTCCCCCCTGGAACATAGACCACAGAACGTTGTCCCCGGGCTGCGACATCTCCTCGTTTGAAACAAAGACAGTGAATCATTAGTATGCATGTAAAAATACTTTGATAACAAAAAATCTAAAGTATGTATTGAAAAAGGTCATACCCTCCGAGCTAGAAGAGGAATCTATTGTCAGGACCTCCGGCCCCGGAGCTTCTATGGGGGAGTCTAGGATAATGACTTCACAAGTGAGAGGAGGCTCTGGGTCCGGATCCGCCTCAGGACTGGACTCCTCTACATACTGCCTAAGACCCGAAGCTACTACACCCTACAGAATCGAGGGCCACGACCTAAGGTTGGTCCCGTACTCCTCAAAAAAGGCCGACCTAAAGGCCAGGGTATTATCTACTACTACAGTACCCCTAGGTCGGCCCATGTCATAACGCAATAATAGCTGGTCAACACACTGAAGTAGAGTGATGTTGCGATCTGGGTCATTTTGGTGGCGTTGAACGAGTTGGCTGGGGTTAAACCTAGCAAGTTGTAGGTCTGCGGCTGCCCTGTCTAAATCCCTAAACAAGTAAGGGTTACCTTGCCCGGAGAGGCCGGCTGCTGCCCCGGACTGGGTCTGCTCTGCGTTGACCTCCTGGGCGACCTCAAGAGCCCGCTTCCGGCACACGAGGGGTACCTCGTCTTCCTCGTCCTCGTCCTCATCCGCGGCCTCCTCATCTGGGATGGGCGCCATCTCGCAAGCTGCGAGGATGGTCTGCGGCCTCCTCAAGGCCAGAGTCTGGCCCTGAGAAATTAACTTACACGCCAGCATCGTCTCATCAAACACGAGCTGGTGGTAGTCTTTTTCACTTGGGGGAGCACCGCCAAGGTTTCGTACTGACCCCCAAGGGTCACCGACTTAGCCGTCCTCGCAAAAATAGATGCACGATAGTTTTCAAGTCAATAACAAATGGAAAGAAACCAACCAGCGACGATCTTACGAGCTAAAGTTAGAAGGAACTTACGAGGACAGTTGAAGTAATGATATTCGCAGTTATGAAACCCCGTTGACATGAAGAATTGACCCTTGAAGTCATTGGGTTGGCTGGGCAGCTCGATGACCGCGGTCGAGTTGGGAAAACGGGTCAGGTAGTAGAACCCGTCACCTCGCCCTCGTTGGTCCGGGATGGGTTTGAGGCAGAAAAAGTAGAGGATGTCCGCCGGTGTGGGGACCTCCCATTCCTGCTTCAGGAACAAGTACTTTAACCCCACTAACAGACGGTAGGAGTTAGGGGGGAGTTGGAAGGGGGCCAGCTTCACAAAATTCAGGAAATCCGTGAAGTACTAGTCCAGGGGGAGTAAGGCCCCAGCCTTGAGGTGTTCGTCGCTCCAGGCCACAAACTCCTCATCGAGCGGTGCGCAGCTCCGCTCGCCCTCAAGGGGAGGACGGACAACCAGGGCGCCCTTCCCTTTCTCGATGTTGTGGGAAACCATGATTTTATTGACTTTCCCCTGGGTTGTAACCTTCGAGGCAATCTTCTCAGCCTCGAAGAAGGCATCAGGTCCCACCTCAACCTCCTTCTCCACGGTGGGACCGAAGTGAGGGATTGGGGAGTCTGTTGCCACCTTTTTCCCCTTGTTGGCCTGCTGGGAGGACGAGCTGCTGGCACTCTTCTTAGGCATATTTTTCCTGGGTCTCATCTGGTCGCCTAATGAACAAAGATGAAGAAAGTTTAGAAAAGGCGACCTAAGCATAAGAAAGAATCAAGCACGAAGAATGGTTTCCTTTACATGGGCTGAGGTAATCTCAGCCCGCGGCGAGTGAGACCACGCGGTTCTATGAACGCGCGCCTATGCTCCCAACGGGTCCTCGATTGCTCGGGATCCGTGTGTCAGGAGGGTCAGGATAAAGTTTGCCTTGGAGGGAAAGTTTCGAAAGGCAAAACCGCATGTGAAGCGTGGCCCCTAAGCTACCCGGTTTTTGCACCCCAGAAACTTGTTGCCTTCGCCTTGCCAAGCAGGCATTTAAAAAGATAACCCAGAAAAATCACCCCAGAATCTTGTCCTATGAGTCATGTTCCTAAGCATTCTCTTTCCTACGGTCGATACCCCTAGGATAAAAACCTACACACAAAATACCAGCAAAGAAAAATTGAAACATTTAAAGCATACGGCTGACAGAGGACTTACAGAAGTTTTTTGCTGCGTAAAGACTGAAAAGAACGTAGGAGTTCGAATCCTGATGGAATCTTTGGAGCCGGAGTCACGAAAGAACCCTCGTGTCTGGAACTCAGGAACGTCTAGAACAATGACTAGAAGAAAAAAAGGGTTTTGAAACTGAGAAGAGAGAAGAAAGAAGATGAGAAAAAATTTCAAATAAAAACGTGGCTCATGCAAAAGGTGGCCAGCCTTATATATACGTAAAGGGAAAAATAATGAGGGACGTTCGATCGTCTTGATGTGGGATACGAGGATCACAACTCGAAAGACGAAACGACGGCCGAAGATAGACTAGGCCAGTTAATGCAGTTCTCGAAAGACAGACCGTCTCCAACCACGATGCTCCACGTATCCGATACCAGCACAATGGGCGGGACATGAAGAGTCGACAAGGAAGCCTAAAGGCCCCCACTGTGGCCACAGGTGACGTCATATGCCATGAGCAGGGGCTTGGGGGGCAAATGTACGCCATAACTATCCACGGGTTATTAGTGAGCTGGAGAAGGGCATAATCCTAAAAGCCACGTGGAATCCACCTACCCGGAGCTGCTATTACGAGTCTCTACCTCTTTAGCTCGAGGTAGCCAAAGGTTTAGTAAGAATACTCAAAGGCATCGGGTCAACAGTGTGGACACCACGAACAGAGACTACATCAAGTTCGAGGTACGACCTGGAGCTGACACCTCCGACCCTTTATAAAGTCAACCACGCAATGTAAACGTGCACATATTAGACATCACGTGTCTAGTCCATTCCTGAATTCTCGGACACACAGCATAAACGCGCGTGTTCAGGCACCCCACGACTGGTTTGGGCCATGCGACCCATTATCCCCATTACATATTGATTAGACCACACTTCATTGTCAAGTTTTAGGAATTAATCATGAATGTCACAGAAGTGACATGATGGGTAAGAAGGTCACGGGATGACCCCCTTTGCCAACACCCAAGTGTCCTCTCCCAATAAATATGGAGACCCTGGGTGTTGCAAATGGTTGGCTTCTAATTTGTAAATAAACCCCTTGTAAGGAATACCAGAGATATATCAATAATATTGACTGGTGGACTAGAGGGATTTTAACCTTCGAACCACCTAAAAAGAGTAAACGAGTTATAACCTTCCTTTGAGATTATTCACATATTACGGTTCATCATTTAGCACTAATCCATCCCATTTATTCATATAATTATCTGTTTCCGAAGAACTGCGTCAACAATATATATATATATTCATAGAATAACAATAAAAATCATAAATATGTTATATATAAGTGTCGTGTATATAAATAGTATGACTATGTAACTACATATGAAATTAGAATAACATTTATCTTATATTAAGAATAAAAAAACTTCTTTTCCAATCATTAAAGTGTATTTTGAATAACATAACTAATGTTTTGTACCTTAAATAGAGTAATTTATTATATTAAATGTTATCATATTAATTTTTTTTTAAAAATCATAAACAATATTTGATTTAATTTTTCATTTAATATGTTTATGTTAGTCTTTTATATATAATGTTGTTTATTTATTTAAAATTTATATGACAATCATAAAAACTTAATAAAAATAATTAATAAATTTTCTAAATAAAACTAAGCAAATGTGCATTGTACGTTGCTTTCATCTAACATATTGTTTACCGAGATTTTTGGAAACCACGCTAATAGATATTAGCCAAGAATAAAGATATAGAATGTAGAAGATTAATACAAGAGTTTTACGTGGTTGGGGCGTTAATAAGCCTTAGTCCACGAGTCAGTTGTATTAGAGCTTGGAAAATCTTTTTACAATGGAGTTTTTCTTTTTGTTTTGACAGAGTAACTGTATACAAGTCGAAAGGCCCCATTTCCCAGTGTTCTATTGCCTGTATTTATAGGCTCATGGGAACACTGGGTCTGGGCCGGGTATGACCCGGGCCCATCAAAGATATGGATACTCTTGGCTTCTCTGGTGGAAGCCCAATGTAAAAGATAAAACATACATAAATTCAAGACTGATTAAGGCCCAATAAGGTGGCCCAAGAACTATATTTCGCCCGACAAAACGGTGCTTTTGGCCTGGGCACTTCGAGTTACGAGGCAGATTCAGGGGACAAGATCAGTTAGAGTACTTGGCAGTGCAGATCTGAAACAGCGGCGTGCAATCCTGAGGTGGCCTTTTCCGCAGGTGAAAAGTAGGGACAACCCCCACACGGAGTGGGGCGGCTTCAGGGTCCCGGACGCTTTTCCTTACCAATCGGGGACGACCTAATCCGGGTTCGTTTACCTTTGTCCCTCTTCGTTTACCGTAGGCCCGGACCGTTACCAGTGTCCGGGACCGTTTACGATTACTTCAACACGATCCTGAGCTCTGTACGTCTCCCGGACAACTGTCCTGGATCGCCATCCCGAACACCGTCCGGGCCCAGGATCGCACTAGGGTCGTTCCCCTTGGACATTCCTGTACCAAACGGGCTTGGGTCGGGCCCACATTCGAACGCCCAATCCATGGGTCTCGACCGCCGTCCCGGGCCCACGTCAAGAAATGGGGATCACATATATATACGTATATACTCTACCTTAATTAGTTCATATAAAATCCACTCGACATACGATAATTATATACGTAAATTAATATTAACGATGATCTATGATATATTGATTTATTATGTTGATAAGATTTGAATAATTAGTGAAAATAAACATTTTTTAACGTCGCATTTTAACATAACATTCTTCTAATTATTTTATTGTAAAATGACTTTAAAATAGTAATGGAAATTTTTCAATAAGGTGTTTGGAATGTCATTTTAAAAAAAAATTAAAAATAAATAAGTTATTGTGCAAAGTTAGTTAATAATAATGATAATATTTTATTAGCAAACACCCTACAAGATTTTGGTCATGGTTTAAATTTTATCGAGATCATGCATCTATATAAGTTATAAGGAGTACTACTGGTCACTTTGCAGCTCCTTCAACTTGAAGCATCAAACAACTCATCAGTTACTCATCATCGATCGGTTTTTGAATGCCAAGAAAAAAAAAAATTCATTAATTATATAAACTATTTAAAAATCTCTAGATCGATCTTAAAATTATTACGTTTTTTTTCCAATAAAAATATGAAATATTTTCTCTCTTCCTTTCGCAATGATCATCATGCATGGGTTTCTGCAATCATTGGAGTTTCATTCAAATAAATTATTTCATGTATACAAATTTCAGAAATATATGATCAGAAAACTTTATAGGCATGCAGCTGCATATTCTTTCTATATGTACATTAAAATATTCGTATATATCTGTATGATGGATGGGTCACTCTACCATATTGATTTCCTTTTATTATAAATTCTAATATCATTTTTATTTGGGTCATGGTAAAATAACCTATTTTTTAAATCATTTTACAACCTAATATAGTTTTGATAATTCTTTGCAAAATGACTTGTACAATTTAGACAGCTAATCGAAAATTTTAGATAGCTGGTCGAAAAATACAGATAACCGGTCAAAAATTTTAGACAGCTAGTCGAAAAATTTAGACAACTGATCGAATTTTTAGACAGGGGTCATTTTGCAAAAACTTATCGAAGGTAGACATAGTGCAAAATCCCTTAAAAAATAAATCATTCCATCAATTTCTCTTTTTATTTATATATAAATATAGACCATCGAGAACTCCACACGTCCTCCCTAATAATAGTGAACAAAAATTGTTTAAGATTGGATTCATGGCTACTTGGATATTATCAAAACCCATTTTGTTGCCTTAATTTCACCAACTACTGCCTCATTTGCACCAAGGGGTGTGCAAAAATCATTCAATCTAACTAGAACTGACTGATCCAATTACAATCGATCTCCAAAAATAGGATATCCAATTATGATTGAATCAGATCGGATCGGTTGTTGGATGATCTTTGCGAAAATCCAATAAAACCGAACCGATACAATTATATATATATATATATATATATATTTAAAATATGTTTATTTATTTAGGATCATGCTTATAATTTATGTTGTATATGTATGGTATTGTATCATTTTGAACAAATTAGTAAATGTATTTATAATATTACGAGTTATTTGAACAAATTAAGCTAAATAAATGCTCAAAAATATTGGATAGATCCTATTCGATTAAATATATAAGCAAAGGGACACATCCAATGGTTAAAACTGATCAAATCCAGTGGATAATTAGATCGGTTAAGAGAAGTTAATTGGATTTCATAGGTTTTAAAATTCCAACATCCAATAGATAATTTGATTGGAATGGACAGGCCTAAAAATATTGGATGTAATCCAATGAACACCCCTACGGAAGTTAAAAAATATATAAGCCAAATCCAACAATTAATTTTAGTAAGGTTATTACTTATTGATCCACTTCCACTAATCTTACAGTAACAATATTGGTTGTTATAATTGGGCCTATTTAAGATCCTTAAAAAAATAGGAATTTACATGAAATATGGGAAAATTAACTAAACTTTGATATATACGGCTTTTTTATGTGCATTTTTTATGGTATTTTTTGTTGTTAAACTTTTTAATGGGATTTGTTTTCCCATATTTATTAAATAACTTATTAAGTTTCCTCTATTTAATTATATAAGATTATTTATGCTAAATTTGAATTTTTGTGAGGGTATTTCAGTAATTGTATGTATTATTATTTTTTTTTTGAAAACGTTCTTTAACAAAATCAAACATCTTCAGACGTGTTCTTCCTTCTACATGCAGGTACTCAAGTACCTATATCTACTATTTTTTCTAGGTTGCTTCATATAACGCTTTTATATTTTCCCCATTTCGTCTTACTTGTATCCTTCAACATTTGTTTTTCTGATTTTTTTTTAACAACCCAAATTTCCTAATAAGGCTTAGGGCCTTGATTAGGGGGCCAAGATGACAAATCTTGGAATTATATAGTTATGTGATATTTATGTGTATCATTATGTAATTATGTGAGTTATATTATAATATGACTAAATATGCATGTTTAGGTGTATCAAATATGCATGCATGCCCATTTATCTTTAATTGGGTAATTTTCATATTTTGGCCATTTCAGGTATATTTGGTGTAACGCCCCAACTCCAGGGACCGTTACGGTGTGCCTTGTAAACAGTGCTAAACTTGCTAATCGAGTCTTTTGGCCAAAATCGTGAACTAAGTATGATTAGCGGTTTAGGGATTAAAAATTTTGGTTAAGATGTAACGTTTCACTAGAACGTTTAATATATACATTGGGATCCCAAAAATATAATTTCAGAGTCTATTACAGGAAAATATTTACAACAGGTCGTTCTAAGCGGCAAAACAGGGTTTAACCCTAGTTCCACTTTAAACCTCGGCCGTGGTGGACGAGCAGCTGCATATGTACACATCATCACCTAAGCTCTCCAACTCAAGGATGGTCCAGCTTCCTCTTGCCTTTACCTGCACCACATAGCACCTGTGAGCCAAAGCCCAGCAAGAAAACACAATATAACATGATATAATATCAACAGTACTTGTAATGATTATTCAAGACCAACAGTCCAAACAAATAAGTGACTAACGCAAGAGTCACAAATGTGGGGACGGCACCCTTTAGCCATGTGACGATAGGGTCACCAGGCTTAACTGGTAGGTTGTCCTTTCATAAGTTTGATCAGGACAAGTGCATGGTGAATGGTCACCAACATAACCTTCCTCCCGACTCTAGAGTCGTAACTATGGACAGCGTCCCCTAGCCATGTGACAAACAGTCACCGGGGCCATATGCCCTGGCTATGAACATTTGGTCTTAGACCAGGCAAGCGATTATAGTTCTCATTGACCTTTCGGTCGGTCCAGCATTAATACCCTATATGGGTCATTCAATGCCAACCTTGATTAGATCTAATCTTCATTTGGCCCGGCGTTCACAACGCACTGCCACTTCTGACTCTTGGGTTGGTGAAACACGACCAGTGCTCAGCCCGTGGTGAACTTAACTAATAAGTCAAAGCTTCACAGACGGATCTAACACCATTGCCGATTCTGACTAATAAGCCAGCGCCATACACAGGTAAGCCATGCCACCAAACATATATCACATATCCAATATCTATAAACAAGTCATTCAGCATGCTTACTTAACAGGTACTAGTACAATTAGGTCCATGCACAACACAGAGGCTCAAGCTCTGAATGACATCATACCCAGTATACAAAGCATGTCCTAATCACATGTTTCTCGTGCATCACATGCATCATACTTAACAATCCAACATGCATCAATAGCAGCCACGCATGTCACGTTTAATAATCAACCAACATGCATCAAGAGTAACCATGCATGTCACGTATACACAGGGTGCAGTTTTCTTACCTCAAAGTCGAGCTAGAATAATTTAAAGAACGACCCTTGAGAACGATCAACTTTTAGTCCTTTAGCGGTCACCTAGTCATAACCAAATATAAGATACCATCAATAAAAATGATCAACGTAAGTTCCCAAACCAATATCTAGCCTCCGGGACATCAATCCCCACTATACCGGGTACTAGGTTCAACCCCGAGGCCTAAGGCTTGAATCCCCAGGCTAAAAACACCATTTTGCCCAAAATGTCACTAAGGGTCGTGGCCCGTCCTAGCTGCACCGCGGTGCGCCCCCCAGACAGAGACAACTCTCCCTGCCAAACGCCTTGAGCCGCGGCGCACCACAGCCATGCCACGGCTCAATACCCTGTTCAGCCAAAAACTCAGTTCGCACCAGCTCGCCTCCCCTGCGTTTTCCCTTGGAACCAAGCCCTTCAAACCTGTCCCAAACCTCAACCTAACACCCAATTCAACCACCAAACATCATCTACAACACACCCTCATCAAAACCCAACATAAACATCAACCAAACTTCTATTAATCCAAACTTTCTACAAGAGATTCTCAAGCTGAAAACTAAAGCTCAAAAACAGAGCACACCATAAAATTCATGGCTGAAACTTACCTCAAGCTTGATTTGAATCCTTCCCAATGGCTGAACTCAAACTATACTCCCCAAGCTTTGACTCCCTAGCTTGCTTCCTCAATATGGGCTCTCAAAATTCAAAGAAAAGAATGAAGGAGAACTTATACGGGAGAGAAAGGAAGAGATGAGGATGGGCTCTGTTTTATTCTATTTTCCACAGTCTTCTAAACACTCAAAGGCTGATATAAATCCCTAAGGTCAAAAGACCATAATGCCCTTAAGCCAAATAAATCCATCTAAAGGCTTCCGAGGGTAAAACCGTCATTTCCCGCCTATCTCGTTAATTATAATTAACGCTCTTCAATTCCCGCTATTCTCAATATTCTCAAATATCAATAAATCATACCCCATTACCCTTTTATTCCCAGTAATGTTCTAGTCATCAAAATGACCCCGAGACTCACCCCGAGCCCTAAACTTAAACCCGTTATGACTAGACCGAACACTTACATCTCATGATCGTCTCATGCCGAATAGGTCGAACCAATTCACCTTATAAGGTGGCCATGTTAACTAATCACAACCATGCACCCAAAATACACAATTATGCCCACAGCGACCAAATTACCAAAATACCCTTATAATAATAAATACTCCCATATGCATGCATTCACCATCATATAATAATATAATTCACATAAACATGCATATAATCATTAAATACCATAATAAATCAATTATGGCCCTCCCGGCCTCCTGATCAAGGTGCTAAACCTTATTAGGAAATTTGGGGCATTACATTTGGCATATATGTGGTATGTGTGTGGTGCTTCATTATTATTTGGTTATGCTAGGGTTACTCAGCGTGAGACGATCCTAGGAGGCAAGCTAGTGGGAAAGTCACAACGGGATTCGTACTTGACTCGAAGTGAGTCAAGAGGTATTTAGCACATTACTGAGATATTGTGTAATGGGAATAAATATTTGATGATAAATTAGGAGTTAGTGAGATCAGGGGGGAATTTCGACTATTTTACCCCCGGAGGCATTTTCAGGACCCCGAGCATTAGGATTTGCTTGAGATTACTTAAGCTTGAAGTAACCTGTCAGAAACATAAAAAGAACATTCAGAACGTTCTCTCTCTCTCTCGCCCATTCCATTTTTGACACCCTAGCATTTTTGAAGGAAACTTGAGTTTTAGGACTCTAATTCAAGCAAGGATCGAGGCATATAGATTCTAGGAAAGATTAGAAGCTTATTAGCCGGAGGATTTAGCGAGAAACAACAAAATCAGAGGTAATTTAAGCTTTGAATTCCTGAGTTTATTCTCTGTTCTTGGTGTTCTTGAGTTTTACAAACTCAAGACTTGGATTATGAGTTCCTATGGGGATTTTGGGTATTTGTTGTTGTTTTAATGTTGCTAAGCTATTGGGTAAACTGTTTGGGGGATTAAAATTTTGATTTGAGGGGCTAGGGACCTGTTGGGGTCGGATTTGGAGCTTTGAAGCTCGAAGAACACGAGTTCAGAAACCCAGATTTCTGGTTTGAGTGCTGTAGTGCTAGGTTGGTAGCGCTACAGCGCTGGGCTGCTATTTTGGGGATGATGTTCTGCCTATAGTGCAATAGCGCCCAATAGGTAGCGTTGTAGCGCTACACAGTCTTTAGAACTTGGTTTTTTGGTAATTTTTGGAGTTTTGGCCTGAGGGCTCGGGGGATGATTCCACCACCCTGTTTGGTGGGATTGGAGGTCCCGAGAACGCGGGATTGGGTTTTGTAACTTGAACTCATTGAAACACCGTTTATGGTTGTGACTAGGTTATCGCTAGGGGCTTAGAAACAAGATCGTGCTCGAGGGTCGTTCATTGGTAACCTGTGCTTGGACCAAAGGTAAGAAAATTGCCCCCAGTATGTGATGCATGTGATGCATAAGATACATGTGATTAGGGCATGACATGAATGTTGAATATGAGATTGATCAGAGCTTGAGTCTCTGTAAACGTGCATGATCATAATTATGCTAGTGAATGTTGAGTATGCATGTTGAATGCCTTGTATTTGGATATTTGACATATGATATATGCCTGGTTGCATTGCGTACTTGTGAGTGGAACTGACTCCATAGTCAGAATCAACAATGGTGTTAGTATTGATTATGAAGTTGTGACTCATTAGTCAAGTTCGTCAGTAGTACTGAGCACTGGTCGTATGGAATTGACCTATGAGTCAAGAGCGGCATAAGCGTAATGAACGCAGAGCCAAAAAGATTAGATCTAATCGACATAAGCATTATCAACATAAGTATGAAATGCTTGATCGACCTTAAGTTCGATGAAAACAAAAGCGCTTGTCTAGTCTAAAGGCTAGTTACTTAGAGCCAGAGCCAAAAAGCTCAGGTGATCGTAATGTCACATGCCTTAGGGTGCGGAGCCCAAGTTCGTGACTCCATAGTCACTTATCTAGTTCAAGTTCGTGACTCCATAGTCACTTATATGGTTCAAGTTCGTGACTTAATAGTCACTTATCTAGTTAGGGTGTGGAACCCAAGTTCGTGACTCCATAGTCACTTATTTGGTTAGGGTGTGGAACCCAAGCTTGTGACTCCATAGTCACTTATCTAATTGGGCTGCAAGCCCCATCATGATTACTAGAATCATTATTGATATTCACTCATCTGAATGGGCTGCAAGCCCCAGTATGATTACCGGAATCATTATTGATATTCACTTAGGATTGACTTGATAGTCATCCATACAGGAGGGCAAGGCCCACAATCATTTACTTTGACTTACTTGCATGCATGAATAGGGCTATTATTGCTAGGCATGCTTATTATGATTCAGTGACATATTATTACCTGGTCATGAGCATATTGAGTTTTCTTGCTGAGCCTCGGCTCACGAGTGCTATGTAATGCAGGTAAAGGTAAAAAAATGTTGGAACATCCTTAAGTTGGAGAGCTTAGGTGACGATGTGTACATATGTGGCTGCTTGACTACCACGGCCGAGGGTTTAAGGAGGAACTAGAGATAAATCCTATTTTTCCAATTAGGTCGGCTGGTTGTAAATGTTTTATTGTAATTATCCTTTAAAATATATTTTTGGGATCCCAATGTATACAGTAAACGTTTTAGTGAAATGTTATATCTTTAACCAAAAAAATTTAACCCTAAATCGTTAATCACACTTAGTTACACGATTATGGCCAAATGATTCGGTTAGCGAGTTTAGCACTATTTAAAAGGCACAACCTAACGATCCCTGGGTAGTAGGGCGTTACAATATTGTTGAAAAAAATTCAGAAAAAGTTGGACGTTTTGGTGATGAAACTCCTAGATTTAATGAAGTGAAAAAGCCAGCTAATTTCGATAAAGTATCTAGCCCTGTTTCTCCTGATTCTAAGGTAACTTGTTTGTTCTATGTATTTTTATTTTTTTTGTAACCATTGTTTGTTGTAACCAGTTTCTTTTTTTTTTTTTTTTTGTCCAGGCATGTGGGATGGATTTATGTGAAGATTTTGATGATAGTATTGTAATTGGTTTCTCTTACATAATAGTATGTTGTTATTTGTAAGTTTATTAGTGTAACTTGTTACTGGTGTAACCAGTTTCATTCTTTTTTTGTTTAGGATTTTGGGAAGGATTTAGGTGAAAATTTTGATGGTGTTTATATTGGGTTGGAGTTGTCAAATATTGTGGCTGGAACTAAGGTATTGAAATCACAAAAAAAAAATTGTATTATTTTATTTTAAATGGAATTTGTTGTAACTGATTTTATTGTTCTTCATTACAAGATAATTCATAGAAGCCAGAGTTCAGTTTAGATGGTTTAAGTTTTGAAAAAATATATTTGGATCTAGAGATTTTGAAGGTTATTGATAAAATTGTGGAGTATGCAGAAGGAGAAAAGAGATTAAGTGGGAGAAAGGATCATTGGAAAGTTGTAATGGTTGGGGATGTTAATGGATTTTCTGTTGCTATTGAAAAGAGGGAGCCAAAACCTAGTACTCATGTTAAATCTCCTTTTGTTACTGAGTTTGGTTCATCTGAAGTAAAGGAAGATGTGAAGAGGAAGGTAGAAGAAGTGTTGATTGTTAGAGGGTTGCTTCCATTAAAGATGAGATTGGACAAAATGTTTCAAATGATGAATGCATGGATTATGTTACACGGATTGAGGATAAAATGATTTTTAAAAACAAGTATGTTTTTTATTTTGTTTAATATTATTGTTTTTGATATGTAAATGTATGTTAATATAATTTTTTTATTGTTTGAAGAAAGAAGAAATTTTCTAATGTTAATAACATTATCAATCCATCGATGGATTATACTTTTGTTAAAAATTTTGAGAAGATGTAGTTTTACAAGCTTCAAACTTGTGGGGAGGAGCTTATGGACAATGTAAGTAACCAAATTCTTGGTATAATGTTCTATAATTGGTATTTGTTTGTTTAGATGATTTGTTATTTTGTTGATGGTGGTTAAGACAAGTAACCAGATTCTTGTAGTATTGTGTGTAACTGGTTTTGATTATTATTTATTGGCTAGTAACCAGGTTCCTGACTTTTGTTTGTTTGTTTATTTATTTTTTCTAGCATATCAATGTGTATTTTTATTACTTAAGGAAGAAGATTAAGTTGAGTGATAGTTTGAAACGGAGGGTTACAACTACAGACTCCTGGTTTGATGCGACTATCAAGGATTTGTATGATAACTTGTTTGCAGCAAAATGTGATCCAAGCAACATTCATCTTGATAACTTGGTGTTCATATTATATTATTGGTGAATATTTGTTTTGTAACACTTCTTGGGTGGATGTAGATCATGTTCTTTTTCCTGTGCATGTGAAGGTTCAGTTGCATTGGATTTTCATCCACTTTTCCATAAAGAGTGGGATGTTAACTGTCTACAACTCTTTGGTGGGGAAGAAGAATGAGACTATTGTTTTGCCATATGTGAAGACTTATTATGTTGTTTTACCATATATTTGGACTTTCTTGATTTTTATGTTTCTAGGAAAGACCTGGACTTGAATGTTAGTCCATATTCTGTTAGGAAAAAGGAACCAATTGATTTTAACTTTGCAAAAGACTTGCATTCTCAAGAGGACAAGTAAGTAACTAGTTTTTGAAATTTATCGTTGCTTTTAATAATTACATTTATTGTTTTTTGTTTGTTTTTCAGTGATTGTGAAATATTTGTTATCAATTATGTTGATTTGTTTATCCATGGGAAGATTGATGACATCCCAAAGAGCATGGATGCCAAAGTTGCTACCTATCGCAATTATCTTGTCATTAACTTGTATATTCATCGGAAAAAGAAGCAGATTGGTGGGTACAAGACAGAAGATGATGGTCCGTCAAAGAAATCAAAGAGGAGGAAGAAGAATAACTAGATATTTTTGTAGTTTTTTTTACGTTGAATTAATGACTGTCTTTTTTGTTCTTTTTTAAAAGTGAAGTTGTGGTTTGTAACTAGATACTGGTTTAATATTGTACTTGTTCCTGGGTACTTTTTTTTTTTGTCAATTTAAAGAACTGGTTTCACCTTTTGGGTTAATATAAAGTTTTTTTTTATTTGTTTTTTATATTAATGTGTATGTTTTTTTTCAATAGAGTTGGTGATTTTTTTTAAAAGTTTGAAGATATTGTTATGTATATGTTTTTTTTCATATAGGTTTTAATTAATTTTGGAGAAGTTTCTGTGCTAATGGATAACCGATTATTGTATTGTTTGAAATGATCAGTCATACGTTACAGGTAACTGGGTATAGTTTTATTTTTATTTTTAATTTTTTTTGTTAAATTATAATAATTTTTTATTCATGAATTTTTAATGTATTTGAAAGAGATATTTCATTATGCAACTTGTTTGTAAATGTTAATTTTTTTGAAAATAGGCTTGTATGAGGATAGTGTATCCGGTTACTTCGGTTTTTTATAGTGTAAGCCAGATGTTTCAGGTAACTGGTTACAATTTCTTTAGTTTTTATTTTTATTATTTTAAAAAAAAATTGATATATTTATCTTCTTTTTTTTTTATGAAAGATATGTGATTATGTAACTGGTTTTTTTAAGTCGTTTGTTACATGTATTTATAGTCGTTTGTTTATTCATTTGTTACGTGTATTTATAGTAACTGATTTTTTTGATTAACATGTGTGGTAACTAGGTACTTGAGTCTCTAGATTTGAATAACTTGTGTCGTAACGAGGAACTTAAGTGTCAAGTTTATAAAATGTTAAATGCTTAAAAAGACTATAATTTTATTGAATGGGAAAAACATTAGGATACAATTTTACTATATCGATTGAATGAATTGAAATTGTGGTCTATGTAGTCTTTACAAATTTATTTGTCTAATTTCTTTGACTTTATTGGGTTTCGCTGCTTTGGGATTGGTATATTCCTGCATGTTTTTCTATTATGTCATGGTTGCCCCCATCGTCCACATTTAATCTGCACTTTCGGTTCTCCTCCAGATCTAATTATTTTCCTTCTGGGTGGCCTGATGGTTTTCTTGTTTTTGGTGGTAGGATAATTTAATTTAAAGTCTCTCGTAGTGTCCATTCACTATCATTTGGCAAGTGATGAACAGTTGACTCATATGTTGCTTTCATTGTTGTAGTTTTGTAGTAATCAGCAACATAATCATATGTTTTTCAGCCGTGTTTTGGCAAATACTGCTATTGCATGTGCACACGGTATTTTATCTTGTTGGAACCTTTTGCACTCGCATGTTTCCTCCATTAGGTTGACCAGAAAATTTCCTTTGTCTTCTACCACAGCTTGGTACAGTATAGTGTTTACTGGGAAGACTTGATTATTTTAGTAGAGGAATACATGTTAGAAACTGGTTATTGTGGTAATTATTAGTAGTTGGTTACTGAATGTCTTGGTAAATAAATTTCAGTGCAGAATATATGTTAGTTACTTGAAATTTAATGGCCCGAATAAAGTTTTCTTTGAGCACAATTTCAGCATCTGTTGTTACTTGTGTGAATGTTCCATTTGCTTCGTTACCATTTTTCCATACTCATTTTTGAACTAAACTTCGAAAGCCTTCCATCATTGTAGTGATTGGCAGCATTCTTGCAGCTTTCAATGCAGCGTTTATTGATTCTGCTATATTTGATGTCATCATTGTATATCTTCTTGTTGGAGCATGACATCTAGACCAAGTGTGATATCCAATTTTTTGTAAATACAGTCTTATGCGAACGTCAATCTTGTCTATTTCGCGCATGTAGTGCTCAAATGATTGTACCCTGTATGCCTTTGTTGCCTTCACAAAGTTTATGTTTAGGTCCTCACCATGGACACCGAAATTGACTTTGATGTTGTTTAGCAGGAGGAATATGCATGCCCCATGGAAAGCTTTTGGGTATACATTGTCTATATAGCATTTTCTATGCTTTTATGCCTCTCTGAAATGATTGCTAGACCTATTTGTAAAATCACGATTAAGTATCTAGTTTCATTAATTTAAATGACTATTATTTTATTACACTGATTTTATTATTGTATTGCTGAATTATTATTAAATAGTTTCTTTTATGTGTTTAGTTTGTTTGAGTAAGAATATAAAAAAGAAAACAGTATCTTCACTTTCTCCACATGTATCTTTTAGTTTTGTGAAAAACCATAACCATGATGAATCATTTTCAGAATCTCCTATTCCAAAGGCTAATGAAAATATGTTATTGTTAGTATCCATTGTTAAAGCAGTGAATAAGGCTCCTCCAAATATTGTCTTCAAGTAAGTTCCATCTATCACAATGACTGGCCTACAATGTTTCCATCCTTTGATGGAATTTGCAAATGCTAGGTACATATATTTGAAACGATCTTTATTGTTTGTAATTAGGTGCGTTATTGTACCTGGGTTCAAGAATTTTAGCATGTGAAGGTAGATGAGAAGCTTCTGGCATGAATCATTGTAACGCCCCAACTCCTGGGACCGTTACGGTGTGCCTTGTAAACAGTGCTAAACTCGCTAATCGAGTCATTTGGGCAAAATCATGAACTAAGTATGATTAGCGGTTTAGGGATTAAAAACTTTGGCTAGGATGTAACGTTTCACTAGAACGTTTAATATATACATTGGGATCCCAAAAACATAAATTTCAGAGTTTATTATAGAAAATATTTACAATAGGCCGTTCTAAGCGGCAAACAAGGTTCAACCCTAGTTCCACTTTAAACCTCGGCCGTGACGGACGAGCAGCTGCATATGTACACGTCATCACCTAAGCCCTCCAACTGAAGGATGGTCTAGCTTCCTCTTGCCTTTACCTGCACCACATAGCACCCGTGAGCCGAAGCCCAGCAAGAAAACATAACACTCTACATAAACATTATCAAATGATTATCATTATAATCATACTGAGCATAAAACTTTCAACCAATGAGTGAGCATCACATGATTCAAGAGGGAGAGTGGCTGCTAGGTAAGCCACTAGCCTCCAAGCACTTATTTCATCCATCGACCCTCGAGGTCGGTTTAGCATTAATGCTCTTTGAGTCATTCAATGCTAATGGTCGATTAGATCTAATCTCCGTTGGCTTGCGTGAACCACGCTAAAACCGTTCTGACTAATGAGTCAGCGCTATGTGACCAGTGTCCAGTATCATTGCCGAACCTGACTAATAAGTCACAGCTTCACAGCTGATACTAACACCTTTGCCAATTCTGACTGACGAGTTAGTGCAACGTGACCAGTGCCCAGTACCACTGCTGAACCTGACTAATGAGTCACAGCTTCATAGTTGATCCTAGCACCTTTGCCAAATCTGACTAATTAGTCAGTACCATGCACAGGTAAGCAATGCTATCAATATGTATCATATGCCAATTATCCAAGAATAGGGCAGTCAGCATGCTTACTAAACAGTTGCTAGCATAATCATGATCATGCACAAACTCAGAGACTCAAGCTCTGGCCAATCTCATATTCATCACTCATGGCATGCCCTAATCATATGCATCACACTTAATCATCCAGCATGCCTCAATAATAATCATATGCAAAATATCCAGCAATCCAACATGCACCAATAATAGCCATGCATGTCACGTTTAATAGTCAACCAACATGCATCAAGAATAGCCATGCATGTCATACATAATAATCAACCAACATGCATCATAATAGCCATGCATGCCACATATACACAGGGTACAGTTTTCTTACCTCAGATTCGAGCTAGAACCAATATAAGAACGACCCTTGAGAACGATAAACCTTTAAGCCCTTAGCGGTCACCTAATCATAACAAAATATGGAACACCATCAATAACATGATAATAAAAGGTTTCCACACCAATATCTAGCCTCCAAGAGACCAATCCAAACTAATCCAAGTAGTAGGGACACTCCCGAGGCCCATAGCTAAGTTCCCGGGGTCAAGACGAGCAAACGGGGTGAAAACAGGGCAAGGGCTGCGGCCCTAGCACCTTGGGCCGCAGCCCCCAGGGTTCTCTGAGGCAAGGGCCGCGGCGCCCAGCAAGGCCGATTTCCTGACACCTGCTCATCGAACTAGGGCCGCGGCACTCAAGAACAGGGCTGCGGCCCCCAACCCTGGGCCATTCCCAAACGTGTTCTAAGCACTCCAAATCCTCCAAAAACATACCCAAACATTCCCCAATCATCAAATCAAAGTTCCCAAGCTTCCCAATACTCCAAAACCCAAGGCTCAAACCGACCAAAAACTCAACAATTAACAAAGTCCAATTCTAAGCTTAGAAACTTTAAAAACTTCAAACTTCAAACTTAGATTACCTTTGATTGGGTTGTTTTCCGTCAAATCCTTTGGTTAAGAAGCTCCTAATCTTTCCTAGGATCGCTATGCCTCGAACCTCGCTTGATTCCGACTCCTAGAACTCAAGATTTCCTCAAAAATGCTCAAACGGTATAACGGACCGTCAGAGAGAGAACAAAAGGTTTTCTAACGTACGTTCTTATCTGACAAGCTACTTCAAGCTTAAGTAACCTCAAATAAAACCTAGTGCTCGGGGTCCCGAAAACACCCCCGGGGACACTATAGTCAAAACTTCCAGAATTTCACCCTGATCTCAAATATTCCCAATCTATCACCAAATAAACATTTCTATTATCCCAAAGTTGACCCCGTTATGACGAAACCGCTAATCCATTATGTATGACCGTCTCATGCCAAATAGCTCGAATATATCTGCATAATAATGAAATCTCATTCACAAATTACAGTATGCACCCAATTTACAAATATTCCCTCAACAGACCAAATTACCAAAATGCCCTTATAAGCATAAATACCCCCATATGCATGCATTCACCATCATATACTAATATATTTCACGTAAACATGCATATAATCATTAAATATCATAATAAATCAATTATGGCCCTCCCGGCCTCCTAATCAAGGTCCTAAACCTTATTAGGAAATTTGGGGCATTACAATCATCTTGGTTTCCTCTTGCCAATTCTAAAGTTTTTTCTCTTGCTCTCCAAGCTTTTTGATACCCCATTGAAACACCATAATCGTCTAGCATGTCGCTAATAATGTCATTTGGTGTGTGTACTCTCTTTATTGACATGTATTTTGTTTTGATTAGTTCACCAATCACATTGCGATTTGCGTGCCTGTGGTCTTCCATCATGATGTCCAAGGAGCAGCTCTGAGTTTTTAAATACTTTTTTATTTTAAATGTTTCTGTTCTCCTGAATTTTGAAGCTCTAAGTAACCAGTTACAATTTTCATCCACACAAGTTACCAGGTACTCTCTCGGTTCAGATTTTTTTGTATTGAATTGGATGTTGTGGATCATAGCATAATAACATAGAGCAGATTTCAAGAGCTTTTTGTCCTTATAAACCTGACATTCTTCAACTTTGAAAACCTTATGATCAATTATAATTTATGTATCTTCTTCTCTTTTTCTTTTGTTTTCTTCGGTTCTCTCTATGATAAAACATGCTACATTATCACCTATGTAATGTAATGTTTGGGAAGGTTTGTACCTGGTAATTTTTCGTGCATGTTGCTTCTTCATGCTCTGTAATTGATTACTGATTGTTTAGTTGAAGAACTAGCATTTCTTGATCTGTGTACTGTATTTGTGTTTCTTCTTCATATGTATTGTGTTCAATAGTTTCAGCTATTGTTTTATCAAAAGTGGTGATGCATAGTGGTAGCTATGTTACTATATTTTGCTTCTTTTTCAGCTCAATGTAGAATAGGACTGAGTTGTCAGTGAGCAATTTCATTGGTGGCATACCTGGCGATAACTGGTAACTTAGCTCAATATTTTGCATATTGCATTTTATTTTATTTTTCACTAAATGAACCAAATTGTTCAGAGAATAATTTGTTGGTATTAATAATCCAGTCATGGTGTAGTCATCATACTGATATTTGTCTGTCCATTTTCCTCCAAAATGGATCAATTTCACTATGGATTCCATATTTGCAATATAGCACAAAATAATGTTTAGTGTTGTTGCTTTACTAATTAAAATGTAACTGGTTACGTTAATGAATGAATATTAACAAATGTTGAAAATATATAAATAATCGGTTTCTTTAAGTTAACCAAGAACTATTTTCCAGGTTCTATAATTAATTATTTTGCATAATGTTTAGTTTTGTGTGTGTGTAATTGGTTACCTTAGTGAATGTGTTGTCTTTTTTTTTTTTATATTTCAAATATGCAAAAGTTAAAGACATATTATGTAATCGGTTTCATAAATGTAAATCACGATCTATTTTCCATGTTTCATGATAAATTATTATGCAGAGTGTTATTATTATTATTTTTTCGTGTGTAATTGGTTACTGTATTTATTTTGTTGTCTTATTTTTTATTTTTTGTAATATTTTAATTATGAAAATGTTCAAGTTATGTGATGTAACTGGTTTCATGTGAGTAAATAAAAAAGTAATTTTCTATTTCTTTGTGTTATTATTTTCCATGTCGTATAGTTCAAACAATATTTTGTTTAGTTTAAATGTTATCTATTTGATAAATCGTAGAAACGAAGCTAAAATTAGATGATTTGTCAGAGAATGAGATGTGATTGTTGGACAAGAATCCAAATTCTGTTTCAGTTGCCGGAGAAGAAGAGCAGTTGATCGGAAATTGAATATTACTTTTAATTCGATTACTGTAGAAGGCCAGAGAAAAAGAAGAGCAGGCGATACAGAATTTGATTTCCTGATTGGAGAAAAAGAGTGTTGTTGCCAAAGAAGATGATGTTACGGTCAGAAATAATGGAGGACGAATTGCAGTAGCCGGAGAAGATAATGTAATTGTCAGAAACTATGGAGAACGAGTTGCAGTAGCTAGAGAAGAAAGATTGATGATCGACGATTAGGTTTCTTGATCAAAATGTTATAGTCGGCAGTTTATAACAAATTTGTTAATCTGTGTGGTAATCTGGTTCTTATTATATGGGAATCCCATTTTTTTTTCATTTTTATTAGGCAGTTTTTCCATATTTTGGTTAATTATTTTTTTGTCTATATTTATATGAAGTTTAGTTAGTTTTCTCGTATTTATGTAAAGAGCTCTAAAAAAAAATCACTGTTTTTGTTTATTGGGCTGATTTGGCATGCTCGTTTTTCTGTTCTGGTCCACTAAGATCTTGTCGTAATCTTTAAGCTTAAAATCCAAGAATAATTGCAAAATGGATCTGAGCAACTTGGGCCTTTTTAAAAAAAATTGTTATTGACGTGAGAAATTATCGAAAACAAATTATACTACATGATTCAAAAGAGTCGACAAAATATAAAGTTTGGTAGGTTATAGAAAAAGTAAAACTACTTTATCATTATCAATTTATGCTACATCATTAGATAAACACATACATATTTTTAATGTTTTTAGAACATAGTTTATTATATCTCTCCTCACAAAGAGGAGGTCTGAAATTTAAATTCTCCACCTAAAAAAATATATATTTGTAAATAATAAAAGGGAAATTCACAAATATACATTAACATATAAAAAAAATATGAAAAGTACGTTAGATTACAAAAATATGGAATTTTTATGGAAAAACACAAAAGGACAAAAGTGTAAATATAAAGTAGCAGTGAAATACAGCTTTTTTTGTTAATAATCGTTACAAATTCGTAAACATGTGTTACAGATACATAAACCAATTACATAAAAACATTTTTGTAAACATCATTTACAAATATATAACCAAGTTTTACAGATTTGTAAACAAGTTTTACATTTTTGTAGACAACATTTACAAAATAATTTGTTGCTAAATTTTTTTATTTTTGTAACAATGGTTTACATAATTAATTTTATAACTAAAAAAATGTATATTTGTGATTAATATTTTTAAAAGTAAGTTGTGAATCTAGTTAGCATATTTGTAACAAAAATATATAAAACTAAGTTTGTAACTAAAAGATATAATTTTATTTTATAACTAGTATATATAAAAATGTTAAATTGCATTAAACAAATAACATATATTTAAAAAAAAAATTGTAACTACTAATAAAGAAATATATTATATTGATTAAATATATAATATTTTATATATGCATAAATATTTATTTAATATTAATAATTATATTTATTTTATATATTTATAAGTAAAATAAATTTATTTGTAATTATTATTATTATTATCGTACCAAAAGCATGTATGAACTAAAGAGAAAAAGACAAAAAAAAAAATTAAAGTGTAGAGAATAGAATGAAAAAAGTAAAAAATTATCATATATATAAAAAAAATTATTTTTTAGTTTAAAATTAGCGTGCTCAAAAATTTTTATAATTGTATAAATAAACATTTATTTGCATATGTATATATATATAATATTAGTTTGAGAATCGGAGCTAAAGGAATGCATAATTGTGTGGGTGTGAGAGAGCCTGAAAGTTAATATAGAAAATTAGAGTTTATATCGCAAATTTGTAAATATTTTATATAACTGTATATTTAGATTTGTTTTCACAAATACTATATAGTTTGTAATTAACCCATAAAAAAAGGTATCTGACAAAAATAGATTAAAATTAGAATGAGTTAATTGATTAATAATATGTGAAATTGTATTAAATCACATTAAATATATTGCATGCGTTTGCAGAGTATGTTAGTTGATAAAGAAAATATGTGATAGAGAGTTCTTCATTTTTTCAAATGACTAGTTTTTAAAATCGAAAATGGACATGGTAGAAACTCATGTAATTTTCTATACGTCGTGGTAAACTCTTTTAATTTGCTGTGGAGTGACATGTTTATGAATTTCAAATGCCAAATTTTATATTTTATTTCAAAAATACCATCTTACATTTGTGTTGGCATATAAATCTATTAAAATTTAAAAGCTCTCTAGTATTAAATGCTAAAATGATCAAATATAATAATACTATATACTCTCACTAGGAATAGAGTCAGCTTTTTTTCTTTTCTTTTTTTGCAGTAATAGAGTCAGCTTTTGAAAATAGGAAGACTTGTTTTTTTTCTTCTTTTGAAATATTCAAGAGGGTTTTATTATTATTTTTTAAAGAATAATTACTTGAAAAATAAATTACCAAGTTATAAGAAATTAAAAAAGTGTGGAGCTAAAGCCCCTGCTAGATCCGTGACATCCGTCCCTCACACACCAAATTAATATTTAACTAACAAAACAACAAAATCACCTCAAATTTACCACCACTTCGATTAATAAGTATCCTGATACATTAAATTAGGAGTGAAATTAAATTTTGTGTTGGGCTCTATCTACCAAACTGACAATTGAAGTCACTAGAGTCTATATATATATAATCTTAATTAGAAGAGGAACATGTAAAATAATCATTCGTTAATTGACAAAATTTAATTCTTTAAATTTATTGACTTAACTACTCCACCGTCTCCCGCACGGTCATCATGGTCCAGACAAGCGGCGTACGGCGCGGCTCTGTTTTGACAGCTTTCGCAATATTACTAGTTCTACTACTACTACTACGCTACACCCTCTTCTTCATTTTATTTATCAATTATTTTTTCTTAGTAGTACTAGCACTACATAAATATATTCTTATTTTTTTAATAAATAATTTTATTTATCCACATTTATTTTCCAACTAGAAAGTACAATACACTAGCAATGGAGAGCTAAACTTGAAGACACGGACTTAGTTACATACACTTATCTATCGCAATTGTACAATTTCAATTCAAACCTCCTAACCAGCTGAGCTCTTCCACATACAATAATAAATATATTGTATATATGGATATTGTTTTTTTTTTTTTTTTTTTTTTTTTTTTTTTAGATGAGGTATATATGGATATTGTTTGTTACATGTAAAGTTGAAAAGAGTACCAGTACACTCTACACTTCTATATATACTAGCGACAAAGACTAGAATTATTGTTCGTACAACACACAGTTATATTTGCAGTAGTACTACACCAACTCACTCCTCGATTCTTCCCTATATCGATCTCCATGACTTCTCAATAATAAAAATAAGAACTATTTACCATTAGTCACTGAGAGTAGTACTGGCAACGTGTCACGTTATGAATGGAACTCCCATTTAATAATAATAATAATAATTAATATGTAGAGAGAGAAAAAAAAAACAGACATCCCAGATCAGCCAGAATGAGATTTTGTTCAAGGAACGATCGATTGCTCTGTCATGCATCGGTTTCGGTTGTGATTACATAGTGATAAGTTCAACTATTTCGATGTCACAATTTATTTTTATTTTTTGAAATTTTTGCAATAATGTCACATTCGCAATAACTCTCAAATCTCTGTTTATTTTTTGTTTGTTTCAAGAGTATAAATATAAATATAGCTAGTTGTTGAACGTACAGGTTTTTCATTATCGCCAAACAGGGAACATGGAAAGAAGTATGTATGTATGTATAATGTATATGTATATGTATGGATACTGGTGGACTTTGACAATTTGACTAGTAATAAATAGAAAAACGACGAAAAGGGAACAGAAATTAGGACGAAATGAGAACTGTGTGAAGTGCATATCTTTCCTCCTGTTGTTAAAGGGATTGGAGTATTAGCAGTGGAGGGACCCTTTTCCAATCATGACACGTGTCGTGCTCGGGTTCATTGTATTAATTTATCGAACCCCTTTTTTCATATTCAAATGTGAGGCTGATCACTCTACTAATCGTAGCCTGTTCTTTCTTTCATTCTTTCCTTCTCACTATAAATTTCATTTCTATTCATGTTTGACTGACTGCTATTCTAGTCTTTCTACTTCGTGCCTTGCGATGCCACGTGCTTTCAGCATTTGACAAATGGAGCTCTATTTGAACAATAATTAATTGCATATATTGATAATAACACTGTTACCATTTATACAAGTGAAGTAATTTCTTTTGTTTTCTTTATTTTGGATTTTAATAATTTAGTGTTTTTTCTTCTTTCTTAATGTACTCGAAATGTGATAAAGTAAAACAGAACCAACAACAACGAGTCTCTTCACTCTCGCGGCTAGGTCTTTATCTTAAAACTATATATATATATATATATAATATAACTAGATATATATAATATAACTAAATGCATGTAAGTTTTATTTATAAAATTTATTATTAATTTTTATCAAATTTATATTATTGTCATATAAATAAATAAATAATATTGTATATAAAAAAATACAAATATATTAAATACAAAATTTAACTAAAACATTATTTATGATTTTTAAATATATATATAATATGATAATTTTTTGTGTTTAATTTTTTTTAATAAAAATTAAAACTATGCATTATATATTATTATTATAATAATATTTTAAAAGTATTAAATTTATATTAATATAAATATTAAATATGTAGTCTTGTATAATAATAATATTTAAATTCATATTCATATAATTAATAAATAATTAGGATTATATATTATTATCATAATAATATTTTATAATATTTAAATTTATATTAATATAGTTATTAAATATCTAGTTTTGTATTATATATTATATAATAATGATATTTCATAGCACTTAAATTTGAATTTAAATTTATATTAATATAATTATTATGTATGTAGTTTTATATTAAATATTATTATAATAATAAAATTTTATAATATTTGAATTTATATTAATATAATTAATAAATATTTATTTTTAATTATTTTTAAAAATATATTATGTTAAATATTTAGAATAATCATTAAAATTAATAAAATAAATGATTAAAACTAAAAATTTCTATTATCTATTCAATTTATATTGAATAGATGTATAGGATGAAAAAAAAAACTTGTGAAAACGTGTTTTTTTTGCCAAATATAGACGCATTTTAAGGTTTGTTAGTGTCCAAACTAGTCATTATCAAAGGTTCCAATAATACTTATTTTGAGTATAATTAAACTTTGCCTGGAATGAAGTTAATGTTTTCTTTGTTAGTAATATATAATGATGGTCCCATGAGTGATAAAATATTAATCAATGATAATATATATATATATATTTTTAAAAGGGCAAGATATAGTGGGGTGCCACTAGCTTTGAGCCCTACTCATAATTTTTTTTAACAATCAACACAGCTGATATTTTACAGGCTTTTCATACTTATCAATATCATTAGTGATGATGTCAACAAACAAAGGCAGTAAACCCCGCACCCGTTACATTCCCTTTCCCATTGGGGTATCACCCACAAGCCGCATTTTGCTAATTATTTGTAATTGGAAATTTGGTTATTTACGTGTATATGGTAGTTGCATATATTAAAAATATATATATTATTTTTTAATATTACTTTAAAATAATGATAGTATTTGTTTGATTTTCAAAAATACTCTAATCTTTTTTTAGCTTCCATCCATTTTTTTTCTCACGTCACATTTATTTTTTAGTTACCATTCATTTCTTATCAATTAAGATACTAATTTATGCATTTTGAATAGATCTGTGCATGATTTTTTGGTTTTTTTTGTAATTTTTTTCCACAATTTTTAAGATCTAAAACGTAAAAATTTACAGAAAACTCGATGTACCTCGATGCCCAGCTCGATGGGCCCTTAAAAATCATGATTTTCAAGAAAAAAATCATCTCCCTCGATGCAAATAATTGCAATTAATAAAAAGTGCATAATTTTTCACTCGGGTGTCCGTTTGATATGATTTTTTTTAATTTGGGTATTTTCTTGAGATCTACATGTCTGGGATGTGTACACACACATTTGGGAAGTTGAAAGTTTGAAAACATACCCAACTTTGAAAATATAAGGGTATTGTTTTGAACTTTGGTGTGTTTTCAAGCTTTCAACTTCCCAAATGTGTGTGTACACATCTTAGATGTGTAGATCTCAAGAAAATACCTGTACGCCCTGATTTTCTCACGGGCTGATTAGCGAGCTGAGTCGCGGCCTAATCATGATTATCTCGTAGACATCCCCAAAACCGGAGCTACCGTCATAAGATCGTACCTCCTTAGATCGAGATAACCCAAGGGTTCGCCAAGCTAGCCTAAGAACTGAGTCCGGACTCTGAAGGCCAAAAGTCGGGTTAGGTATCCAGATCGTGGTACGAGCTGGACCTGGAGATTATGACCCTTTGTAAAGTCAACACACGCAAGGTAAACATGCATATATCAGACATCACGTGTCTGATATGCCCCTGACTTCTCGGACACGCAGCAGGAACGTGCGTATTCAGACACCCACGACTCGGTTGGGCCGTGCGGCCCATTATCTCCTTACCTATTGATTTGACCACACTTATGTGTCAGATTTAGGAATTAATCATGAATGTCACAGAGTTGATACGATAGGTAAGAAGGTCACGGGATGACCTTCTTACCAACTCCCAGGTGCCTTCTCCTATAAATAAGGAGGCCCTGGGAGTTAATAGAGGTTGGTTTTTCTCTTGTAAGAAATACACTGTAATCAAATATCCAGTATATAGCAATAATACTGACTAGTGGAGTAGAAGGATTCTAACCTTCGAACCACTTAAAAAATGTGTCTTGAGTCACCATTTCACCTTTCCAAGATCATATATCTGTTACGGTTCAACATTAGCACTAATCTCTTTCTCTTCTTTTCTTAATTACCTGTTGGCGAAGAACCGCGTCAACAATACCCAAATTAAAAAAAAAATCACCTCAAACAGACACCCTAGTGAAAAATTATGCACCTTCTATGAATTGCATCGAGGTATGTCGAGGCATATCGAGGTGGTATCGAGACATATGATTTTTTTCATGAAAATCATGATTTTTAAGATATACCTCGATGCCCAGCTTGATGGGCTCTTAAAAATCATGATTTCCATGAAAAAAAACCACTTGCCTCGATAAATCTCGATAGGCCTCGATAGAAATCAATGCAATTAATAGAAAGTGCATAACTTTTCACTCGGGTGTCCGTTTGAGGTGATTTTTTTTTTGAATTTGGGGATTTTCTTGATATCTACACGTCTAATATGTTTACACATACATTTGGGAAGTTGGAAGCTTGAAAACACACCAAAGTTAAAAACACAATACCCTTATATTTTCAAAGTTGGGTATGTTTTCAAACTTTCAACTTCCCAAATGTGTGTTTACATATCCCAAATGTGTATATCTCAAGAAAATACCCAAATTCAAAAAAAAAAATCACCTCAAACGGACACCCGAGTGAAAATTTATGCACTTTCTATCAATTCCATTGATTTACATCGAGATCCTATCGAGGCAGATGATTTTTTTCATGAAAATCATGATTTTTAAGGGTCTATCGAGTTGGGAATCGAGGTATATCTTAAAAATCATGATTTTCATTCAAAAAAACCATATGCCTCGATACCACCTCGATAAGCCTCAACATACCTCGATGCAATTCATAGAAAGTGCATAATTTTTTACTAGGGTGTCCATTTGATGTGATTTTTTTTAATTTGTGCATTTTATTGAGATCTACACATCTAAGCTGTGTACACACACATTTGGGAAGTTGAAAGCTTGAAAACGCACCAACGTTCAAAATAATACCCTTATATTTTCAAAGTTGGGTATGTTTTCAAACTTTTAACTTCTCAAATGTGTATGTACATATCCCAGACATGTAGATCTCAAGAAAATATCCAAATTTAAAAAAAATCACCTCAAACAAAGACTCGAGTGAAAATTTATGCATTTTTTATTAATTGTAATTATTTGCATCGATGCCTATCGATGTCTATTGAGGCCTATCGAGACAGATGATTTTTTTTTTAAAATCATGATTTTTAAGGGCCCATCGAGCTGGGCATCGAGATACATCGAGGTCTATCGAGGTTTCTGCAAATTTTTACGTTTCAGATCTAAAAAAATTGTAAAAAAATTACAAAAAAAACCAAAAAAATCATGCTCAGATTTATTCGAAATGCATAAATTAGTATCTTAATTAATAAGGGTTGGAAATATAGATGGATGATGTCCAAAAAATGAAGGCGGCCCGAAAGAGAAGACGAATGGAGGCTAAAAAAATAATAAGGATATTTTTGGAAACCAAACAAATACTAGTATTATTTTGAAATGATGTTAAAAATAATATTTTTTTGTTTGTAAATATTCTTATTAAAAAGAAACAATTATTATCTTAAAATAATTAAATTTATATTGCATATATATAATCTCAAAATAAAATTAAAAGCTTTATAAAAAAAAAATCATCATATTTAAATTTCAACAATCTAATCTACTAAAATGAAAATAAAATTAACTATTACAAAGTACATATCCCTCCCCCGATTTAATATATAAAGACGGAAATAATCCCCAACATCCCTGCTCCATTTTGGTTACCCTGGAAAAAAAATTGTTACCCTACTTGTCATACTTAATTATCTTAACTCATTCTAATTTCCTTCTTATTTAACTTCTTTCTTGTGGTATTGATTACCTTAAAAGTGGTAAGCAGTTTTCAATATTACTATTTAAATTAAAATATGTAGAAATTGGTGTTGAATTGCAACAGCATACTCTCCTTTTCAAAAACGTAATCTACTTTACCTTTACCATTATTTCTTTTCTAATAAGTTAACCTGCAATATATATGCATCTTCCTTCGTTTTCTTGTATTGAAGTAAGTTTTGGAATCAAACAGTTTGGGATTTATCTTGTTATTGTTTTGCTAATATATCGGTAAAACTTTGGGTTATATTTGGTTAATAGACCAACAGGGATTGGTATTCCAGCGAAATGCTTTGAAAACGACATAATTACCAGTGTCAGCCATTTAAATACTATCATTCGTAAGATATTTTCTTAACAAAAATACCGCAAACTGAAGATGGAGAGGAAGGAAGGAAGATCACGATGACCAACGACTCTGACACAGTTAATCTACGATCAATCGTCTTGTTTGGAAAAAGAAGTCGTCTTGTTTACAGTAATATTTATATTGAATTATTGATGAAGAAAAATATAATACTGCCAATAATTTTGGCTGAAAAAATCCCCATAAGTAGAGATTAAAGTGATGAAAAAAAAACCCTATCGAATAATTTCTCTCTATCTATATATCATCCTAGCAAGAAATTATTGAGGCAAAATAATAGTACGGGGTGTAACCCAAACATGCCCCAAAACAGTGTGGAAGTTACAGTATTATTAATATGAAAGATAGATATAAACAAAATATGGAGTTGAAATGAGTAGCTAAGAGAATAGATAGATGGATGGATGGGATATGGGATGGGATTTGGGATGGGATGGGATGTCCCACGTGAGGATTCGCACGTGGCTTAAACTGCGGCGGTTGGAAGTTGCTACTGTCATGACCGCATATACGTCTGTTTGCTTCACGCAAGCTGCTCCATTTGCCCCTCTCTCTATTCCAATTATTCTTTGCCGTGGCTTTAAAGCATATATGAACCAAATACACCCCACTCACTCACTCTCTCTCTCTCTCTCATCAAATTTCTCTCTCTATATTATTTTTTTGTATATGTATGCAATTGTTCATCGAACAATAAGTATTTCTTATTAGAATTCGTTGGTACTATTATACCATAGATATAGCATTCAGGGACCAGAACGTGCGATATCTTGTATAATTTAATGGGGACTATTTTACAATTCTTGGCATATGTCATGTGATGCTACATTTTGGTTATATCTGTTTTAGTAAAATACAATTAATGTTTGAATAAACCTATCATACATTCAAAAAAAATTCTTAGATTATATAGTGCAATTAACCAGTTTTTTAACATTGCTCTTTATCTTTTGACTGTATCTACTAAATCTTTTGCTAGACTAAAAAATTATTGATAGACATAAGTAAAACATGTCCAAATAAGTTCCAGAGTATACGTAACAATTTCTTTTAATTAAACATATAAGTATTTATAATTAAGAGTCCATGTTCTCATATTTGTTACACTTTGGACTATTACATTATTAATATCTTAAAATATTAATGTCTATAAATAGTACACTAATTCTTAGACAATAAATGATTGTTGCTTACGCGCGCTGTTTACTTGTGTACATGTGTATGATACCGAAAGGGAAAGATTAATATAAAATATTGATATTTTTTTGGAAAAAAAATTCAAAAAGAAAAAGGAAAGAGAGAGATGAATTAATTTGAGTAATGTAATGTAACAACCAGTGCCTTTGCAATGACCCACCACCTAAGCTAACCGCGATTATTAAAAGAAAATGATATAAAATGACGCGAACTCAAATTAATTTACAAAACCCCCTAATTCCTAATTCTCTCTCTCTCCTCCTATAGACACATAACATAATACCCCCGTCTGTATATAATATATTCAGACCCCACCAACTTCAAAACCGATCATTTCGATCGATTAATCGATCAGGATAACAACAGCAACTCTCTCTAAGTAGTAGTAGAGTGATATATACACGATGAATAGTAATGGAGGAAGTGGTGGTGGTAGTGGTGGCAGCGGTGGTGGGCCTTGTGGTGCGTGCAAGTTTCTGAGGCGGAAGTGCGTGAAAGGGTGCATATTCGCTCCGTATTTCGACTCGGAACAAGGTACAGCTCACTTCGCCGCGGTACACAAGGTGTTCGGAGCCAGCAACGCCTCCAAGCTGCTCCTCCGCATTCCGCCGCACAAACGCGTCGAAGCCGTCTTTTCGCTCTGTTATGAGGCCCTCGCTCGCATTCGAGACCCTGTTTACGGCTGCGTTTCACACATCTTCACTCTACAACACCAGGTCATTCTCTAATTTCTTTTAATTGTTACGTATATGTGTTTTAACTCAATAATAAAAATAAAACTTAAATACGTACTTGAATATGTATATAATATATATTTTGTTTCGTTTGAGTTGTGGAATTTGTGAAGTCCTTAATTCTTTTCCATTTTTGAGTTGCGTCTTGTTTTTTTCTCTTCCCCTCTTTTTACCCGAAGTTGCATATGTCGTGTATACGGGTTTGGATATTATATATGTATACTACATGATAAACAAGTTGATTATTGGTTATGAAGATTTCTTTGTTAAATTGATTAAATGGTCTTTTATCATTTTTAAATTTAACAAAAAGAGTACTGTAGATGAAACCCTAGCTCGATAAGTTTGTCAAGACTCCGGTGCTTTTTCTAGTACTTTTGTTTGAGAGAGAAGACAGTTTTATTTTTATATCGTTTTTATATATTACTTGCCCTATAACAAAGCAAATAATTAATACAAGGTTCTTGGTCAAGTTTTCTGGCTAAAGGGTTTGGTACTTTCAAATATTTTAACTTCTGAGGTGTATTAATAATGAATAAATGATATTTTAAAAACTTTTTAATTAATTAACTTGCTTGAAATTCATGCTAAACTTGGAACTTCTAGAGAAATTTTTTTAGGTCTTCTATTGCTAGCTAAATAATTACTAGTCTTTGTTTTCCCATGAGAGTTTTATGAAGTTTATGCAAAGTTGGCCCTTGCAATTTTCATTATTTATATATATATATATATATATATATATATTTAGAGAGGTGGGGTTGGCGGCCGCCATGAATATGACTATGGATAAATTTTGTTGCTTGCCGGATCTACCAAGCTAAAATAGTCGAAAGCTCTTGAAATATTTAAATCCCCTAGTTTTGACTTTCTTAACCATATCACGCATCATTGGCATATATATATAGTAACACTTGTATATATATTAATCTCATTGTGCATTTATTAACCTTTGACATTTGACGCTAGATATATTGCTTCCTTTCATGGATGAAAAAGGGCCCTACTTATGTTGATAATCGTGTGGTGATGAATTTACGATGCCAAAAATCCTACTTATACTACTTAAGTCACATGGAGTAGCTTTCTTGTAAGGATGTTTAAATATATATTTTTATACATTTAATCTCTTTTAGCAGTGTTGATTGAATACATAAACACAAAAAGCATTTTTAGCTTCATCATTGAGGTCGATCCCATAATCTTTTGCTTGATTTTATAACAACCTTTTACTGTCATAAATGACTTTTCAAAATAGACAATTTTATATATATATATATATATATATGTAACAAATAGAAGTTATAGTATGATGATCATTATCAACGGAGTAAGAAAAAGAGTATCGCATATACAGAATTTTAAACAGTACATATATATATATGCCTATGCCGTAGCATGGTATTTCGATTATTCTCAATAGTACACCTATAGATCTAGAGAGATTTCAAGGTCACGAAGGTGATTAAAGTTGTCATCTTTGATTTGGACATCTCATATTCTCATTAATGCTAGAGGTTTACCGTCAAGAGAGAATAAGCTACACCTTTATTAGTTAGGCACAATTCCATAAGCCCATGATTGGGCAGAGTATAGTAGTTTAATATAAGCACATAGAGATTTAGAGAAAGAGATATTGGCATTTTCGGTTGTGGATAAGGTAGTACTAAATAATATTTTAACCTTCGTTACTAATCATGAGCATTTTTACATACTAATTTAATTATGAAAGACGCTTTAAAAAAAAAATGTTAATTTGTAAATCAATTTCAAATGTCATTCGATTTTTGGGTATCTTTCTTGTGGAAAGACAATACTAACTAAAAATGAAGTATAGCAAGGGTTGTTTGTTTCACTAGACCTCTTTCTCTTTCTCTTCTGCACGTGTAATTTGACAAGAGTGAATTATTAGGCTCAATCAAAGTATATTAATTGTCGTTTTTGGTTATAGGTAGTGAACTTGCAGGCAGAGTTGGCGTATGTTCAGGCCAGGCTTTCGACCATGCAGCGCCTTCCCCCGACGCTGCCTCAACCTCAGAGCTCTTCACAAACAATTAACTTTTCACCGTCCTTGTCCGACGTCGTTTCGAACTCCAACTTCTCAATGCAATTGGATCCATTTCATCACCCGCAATCCTCGGCTGAACTGACGAGTTTAGTCATCGATCCGAGTGAAGATCAACCACTTTACGATGAAGAAATACACGAGTTAGGACGACAGTTGGTATCTCGGTACTTCCCTGCTGGAGTTAGGTTTCGATCTAACACTTCTAATTAGACAAAAAATTCTAATTTTCTTTTGGTGATCAAAAAGTGTTCAACGCATTTTGTAGTTCTCAAGTCGGAACAAAAAATTTGTACCGAGGAATTTTAAGCTCTGAATATAGCAAATCCATGCGCAATGTCGACTTGTTTTTTCAACAGCTTTTTTTTTATTTTATAACCTGTCCCAACTCCATCTCCTCAACTTAAGAAATAAGACATTTGTCGGAACAAAAATATTTGCAAAATTTCATGATTGCTCAAAGCGTGGAAAGTTTAAGTTGTTATTTAAGGTTCAAAAGCCCATGAGCCCAAGTTCCTGATCCACATCTTAACCCTATGTTTGGTAGAGAAAAAATGAAAAGAAAGAAAAAAATTAGGCGTTGGAAGGAAAGAAAAGTAGTGAAAGGAATCTTCAATAGGGCCTACAAAAAAATTTCTTCTACAAAATTTCATGATTGCCCAAAGCGTGCAAAGTTTAAGTTGTTATTTGAGGTTCAAAAGCCCATGAGCCCAAGTACCTTATCCACATCTTAACCTGTGTTTGGTATAGAAAAAAAAAAAAAAAAAGGAAAGAAATAAAAAAATAGGGATAACTTGAAAAGTATCCATTTTTAAGATTAATCAACCAAAATTAACCAAAGATATAACAAGGATAATAACTAAAATACTGGGCATAAAAAGAAAAAAAAAATTAAAATATAACTACAAATATTTAAAATATAAATACAAATGAGAGTTTTACTTAAAATGGGTACCCTATGTGTGTTGGAAGGAAAGAAAAATAGAGACAAGAATATTAAATAGGGCCTACAAAAAGTTTTCTTCTCCAAAAAAAATTACTAAATTATTTTTATCAAACAATTTTTATATTAATAACTTGTGGACAATATAATAAATTTATTTTTCCTTCCCACTTGTGGACAATATATCTCTCTTTTTTTTTTCTTAAATATAGGATAAATGACTGTTCTGTTATTGCTATCGCATAACTTAGTGGTACCAATTCTTTTAAGTCAAGAATAGAATCCCATGCTACATATGAATGAAAGAAAATAGAAAAAAGAAATAAAGGTGCAACAAAAAAAATAGAAAAGACAAAAATATTTTAATAAATTACTAAATTATCGTCGTATAATTATTAAAATTAAAATTATATATTTATAAAATAGAAATTTTCATATAAAATAAAGAAATTAACATGGAAGAAAAATATTTGTTTCCTTCATATTTTCTTTCTTTCTACATTTTTCTTCCTCCTACCAAACATAGTGTAAAGATATAGCATCTAGATCGCTAGTTTTCTATTAAATAAAAGGAAGAAGAGACACTGATGCTGGGACTGGGTGTGAGTAGTTAAGATAACTCATTTACAAATGCTGCGAGATGACCTTAAATAACTAGAGGTCAAGCATAAAAAATGCACACCTCTACAATTAGGCAAACGAAGATTTATAAGCATTGTGACAGAAATTGAAAATGCAGAAAACGGTAAATAGATCAATGTGCGCAAGAGAATAAAGAAAGGAAGCAAAATTTGCAAACAGAACTCAATATGTATTCCAAAAAGTTAATAGAGGAAAGCACATAACATAACCTCATATACAATTTGTTATCAGCATAAGCCCATAAATTTATATATAACCCCATAATATATTTTATATACCTGTTTTTCTAAAATCTGTCTGGTTTGAAGGCCCTTCAGTTCCTTTAGACATAAATCAACAACCATGACTAGCAAGCTGTATCTTCTGAAAGACAAACAATGTGGACAACTCTTTGGAACTCCTAAAGATTGTAAGGTTAGCAAAAACTATTAAAGTACTATTGAGCTGTCAGCCCCAAATATCTTAGTATCCAGAAGCGGTAGCTTCCCGCCTCCTTCATTCTATAGGTATACCATTATACCCAAATATAGACGTATTAGGCCTGGCAATGAAAGCATTTTAGTAGTATGTTTAATAGCTAATATCACATACCCTCTCAAGTGAACAAATGATATATGATTATTGCAAACATCTAAATACAACAAGCCACGTAATTTAAGCATTAGAAGAGAAGGGACGAGAGAAAATGCACTAAGACGTAAAGATAATTCACATTTTTGTCAGACCTGATAATGCACTAAACAGACTCACATTAGACAGTTAGATGCCTATGACAGGCCATGACTTATCATTTATTCAGGTGAAGGCGCCTCGTTATTACTTCCTCTCAAATTCCTCAATGAGTGTCTGCAAATCTATTATATATTGCAAAGGGCGGTAATTAAAAGCAGATCCTTGTGTATCCATAAGTACAGCAAATTAAACAATAAGCCAACCGTATAATCTTCCTTTTTTTCCTGTTAAACAGCAGCAACCCAAAACCACTTCATTCATAGTACTCTCATACGTAATGATTTATGAAGTCTATCTTTTAAATTGAAACCATGAATGAAGACTTAATTAATGCCCACTGTTAAAAATAAAAGTAAACCATAGTAAGAACACAAGGGCCCCTTGTATATGTTCCCAGCAATTTCATATAAAGACATTATGAATGTAGAACCTCTAAGATACTGCAAAGTAAACTGTTTATCAAGTAGTATAAGGGTGGAGTCAGTAAGGAAAGTGATTCCACATAACATTCAGGAGAATCATATTCATGACAATATCACAAACACATTAGCTCCATAAATCTTTACCAGTTGTATTTAACAGTGAGAAATACGTGAAACCGAATATGCACTAGTACTTCATATCAGAGTCTCAAACAAAAGTACAAATGTTGAATAAAATACTTTCCGAAAGGCATTGTCAGGACTGCTCTAAAAATTTAAATGACAAAAACCTGGTTAACAAGTAGTTATGAAAAAAGAATGTGCAGAAAAGCCCAATTGGGCTAATACTTTACAGAACCACGCAGCTTAAGGAACCTAAAATGCACGTCAGAGGATCCAATCTTCTGTATACATAAATGTACAACCCACATCCAACTTGAGAAGGGGCACCGCTATAAACTCACATATGTTAGAAGGGCTTAATCGAGTTCTTCAAGAAAGTCTAAACAATCTCTCCGTGCCTGAATCCACCATCTCCACAATCAGCACTGGAGTCCAATCCACAAGGAGAATCATACCATTTTGGATTATCTTGGTAGAAACTATCGACCTGTATGCCAACAAGACCTACATCTGCTACTAAAGCCTCATCATGTCTTAAGGGCTTGGTTAGCTTTGTATCTTCACAATCAAGAATGCTTTTCTCATCAAAATTACTGCATTTCAGCCACTTCTCAGACTTACAAGACTCGCCTATTAAATCTTTTTGATTTCTACAATCTGTCCTCATCTGGTCCCAAGAAACAACATCCTCAAGAGTTCGCTCAAAACTGTCTTCATCGTCATCTATCAATTCAGCATCCTTGCTGTTCCCATATATACGCTCATGGTGATGATCACTCCAATGAGCCAAATCATCCTCCCCAACCAATACATCATCAGGATGTGGCTTATCTTGGAGCAACCCGATTGGCTTCAAATTCTCCTCTCCAATACGTCTAACCCTACTAACAATATCGTATAAATCCCGAGATACCGAGCCCAATAACTCACGTGGTATCTTTCCGATCCTTGCTTCTAAGAACCCAACTTCAGTTCTCAATTCATGTACCTGCTGCAAAACTGAAAGATGAAAATTACCTTCATCCTTCCCAATCAACCCAAACGCTTCATTTTCCATATCCTCACTCACACCATATACAGTATCTTGATCCAACAAAAAGCCCCCTTTATGCCCCACAACTCTATGCATAATCCTTGCATTTCCATCCAAGGGTCCTGGCTCGTGACCTGAGTGTACAGCATATAACTTGAAAACAGCCATCCCTTCTTCTTGATAGACAAAAGTCTTGTCCTTCTCATTATAATTGGCAATTGGCACAATGGCACGAATTCGAAATCCACATCCACACCGTTTAGATGCATATGGTTCCCTCTTAAAAATTTTTGACTTCTTGGCAACCGGCTCACCTGCCCTATGACAAGCATAGTCCTTGACCTCGGCCATAAAGGGCTTATATCTAATGTACTTCTGCCTAATGCAAAGCACGACCTTGTGCTTTGCAGCCAATTGCTGAAGCCGATGGGGCACCTCCTTCGCAGGCACATCAAAAGACTCAGTATACTCAAACCTACGGCGCTTACTCCTCCCTGTTCCACCAGAAGAGACGGACGAGCAAACAGGACAGGCAGCAACACAAGCCCTAATGTAACTTTCAGGTATGCCATAAAACTTAGCACCTACAGTCCAGACCTGCTTAATTCTATCAATTGTTTCCTTAAGCCCTAAGTGCTTCATATCCGTATCACCATGAAAACTCATAACAATTTCTTGCCACTGGTTAACATGCGAAACGAATTGCTGTGTATTATTCTTGAAGCAGAGGAATTCGCTACCGTTTTGGTCGACATGGGCGGTGAGCTTGTCCTGGATGCGCTTCCAGGCGGTGAGGTAAGCCGTGTCCTCGTTCCGGTCCTTCCAGACGGCGCGCCACGACTTGAGAACGGCTCCGGGAGTGGCATCTCGGATCTCAGCCGGCGTGGCAAGGCGGCGCTCCAAAAGGCATCGAATCATGAGGGAATGGGATTCGGTGTTGAAGGTGTAGAACTGGGTGGAGATATGGTCATCCAGAGTGATATAGGGAGGCGGCTGCTGGTGCTGCGGGAGGCCATTCTGGTTCGAATTGGTGGAATTAGGGTTTGTCGTGTGGCGAGTGGAAACGTCGTCGTTTTCGTCGGCGGAGGAGTGAGAACGCGAGGAGGAAGAGGAAGAAGACCTGAAGATCACAATTTCGGGGAGGGAGAAGGAGGAGGAAGGGTCGTCATCTTGAGGGTTGGGAATGGACGGTTGTGATTGAGTCATGATCTGGGCCGGTGGGCCCAGATGATGGAAGAGATCCTCTTCTGTTTTGCTGGGATTCATGGATGAGATAATCGACACTCGAAGGAAGAAGAAGGAGGAGAAGAGGGAGTGAATTTCGTTGGTGGTTCTCTCGCTCTTCTCTTCTTCTCTTCTCTGTTCCTTCTCTAAGCTCTGTTACTTGGCTTCTCTGACATTTTGGGTAGTGGAGAGGGTGAGGGTTTGTTTTGTTTCTCTCTCTACTAACTTTGATCTCTTTCTTTAAAATCAGACATTTTTATTTTATTTTTTAAATAAATTTTTATTTCCTTTTCCTTTATTATTTATTTTTATCTTAGCCTTTCTCTCTCCTCCTTTTGCTTTGTCTTCTTCTTCTTCTTCTTTTATTTTATTTTCCCTTATCCTGGAAGGGCTTTGTTGTCTTTGCCTTCTTTGTTGTTTCACTGTTCGTATGTTTGTATTCTTCTTCCGCGAACTTTCCCCAGCTTAAAAATTTCACAACAACATTTTCTTTTTATATATATATAATAATTTCGCTTCTTATTATTTTTTCTGAGTAACTTCTTTCACTTCATATTTTTGTCTAATCTAAAAATATAAATAAATTTATTGGGTTAAATTAGCCAATAATATGTAAAGAATATGTTGTGTGTGGTGATGAAATGCGATTCTATTTTATTTCGGGCACAGGGCAGTTTACTTATTCTACTTTATAAAAATCCATTTTAGCTTCTAATTTTAAAAAATAATGGACCTCCTTTTGGTAAAGTTTCCAAAGTTCTTTTAGATTCCAAAAAAAAAAGTAAGTATGGGTGTTTTAAAGAATTTGTAAAAATATCCTATTTGTTTTGCAATATTAATGCAAAAGAGAAGTGTTAAATGTAATTTGTGGAAAATATTAAACAATATCAATAGACTTTATTGCCCAAAGATTTCTTATTTTTTAAAATTTCGAAATTCAAGTTGGGTTATTTGTGCGGAATGTATAAATAATCGTCCAAAGTAATTAATCCACTCATAATCAACTAATAAAAATTAAAAAACTTATGGTGTAACCTTTTTTTTTTTTTATGCCAACTTTAAATAATATGATTTTTTTTAATAATTAGACAAAATTATCCTTTCTCTCACTCTCCTTCAACTTCTCTTTCAAACTCTCTCTTTCTTTATAACCACGACACTACCATCTTCCCACGTTGACCGAGCACACCACCTCTCCACAGTGTCACTTCCATCGACGCCTCCACCTCCCACCACTATTAAAGTCGCCTTCTACCATCATTAAAGCTCTTTCATCAATTTTTTTTATTTAATGATGAAAAATTCAATCCAAAACTTAAATCGAATGAAAGATTCATCGAAGATACTAATCTATAGATTTTGAACACTTACGTATAAAATCTTTTGGTTTTGTTTTCGTTTTTTTTTAGATCTAAAACTTAAAAATTTGTAGAAAAATGATGTCTAACAATGCAATTACGATTGAGGCTTAAAAACATGGTTTTTAGGCCAAAATGATGCTTAACGATTCTGTATCGATGCAATTGCGATGATGGCTTCCTAGCGATGCATTAACAGTGTGTTTGCGATGGTGGCTTGAAAACATGTTTTTAGGCCAAACAATGTCTAACGATGCGGTAACATCCCAAATTTATTACTAAGACTTAGTGCGTTGATTAATGTGTCAGGAGGGCATAATTGATTTTTTTATGTGTTAATATGATTTAATGGTGATTATATATGTGATTATATGAATTATATGAGTTATATTATGATATGACTGTGTATGCATGTTTAAGTGTATTAAATATGCTTGTGGACCAATTTCTGTTAAAAATGACATTTTCATAATTTTGACATGCTGAGGGTAAATCTGTAATTATATATGTTTAATGAGTGGAACCACATTATTATGTGGATATATTTAAAATATTCGGTACGACACAATCCTAGTTAGCAATTTAGCGAAAAAGTCACAACGAGGATAAATCTCCAGCATGGGGTGAGCCAATAGCTATTTTGGTAATTTGGGAAGTTACTGTGACTCATTGGAGTATGAGTCATGTTTGGGGAAAATAGTGGTATTTCGTGATTAGAGGAAATTAATTAAAAAATTTAAGTGAAATTTGAAGTTTAGCGGAATTGTGGTGTCAAATGATATTTTTGCCCTTGGGGGCTTTGGGCGCTTTGAGGAGAGGTTTAGTAGGCAAGGGTATTATAGTCCTTTACTAGGGGTATAGTTCAAGACTGAGCCCATGTTTGGTAGAGTGGATAGAAAATATGATGGAGAGAAAAAGTAGAAGGGAAAGAAAAAGTAAAGGAAAGAGAGTAAATGTATTTTCTCTCCTGTATGTTTGCTAGAAAGAGTGGAAAGAAAATAGAAAAAAAACATTTTATATATTTATTTATTATTGTAATTAAAATTGAGATAAGAGAATTATTTTTTACACTTTTACCCTTACATTGGTCAACTATATAATACCCTATGTGTAACGCCCCAACTCCTGGGACCGTTACGGTGTGTCTTGTAAATAGTGCTAAACCCGCTAATCGAATCATTTGGGCAAAATCGTGAACTAAGTATGATTAGCAGTTTAGGGATTAAACACTTTGGTTAAGATGTAATGTTTCACTAGAACGTTTAATATATACATTGGGATCCCGAAAATATAAATTTCAGAGTTTATTACAGAAAATGTTTACAACAGGCCGTTCTAAGCGGCAAAACAAGGTTCAACCCTAGTTCCACTTTAAACCTCGGTCGTGGCGGTCGAGCAGCTGCATATGTACATGTCACCACCTAAGCTCTCCAACTCAAGGATGGTCCAGCTTCCTCTTGCCTTTACCTGCACCACACAGCACCCGTGAGCCGAAGCCCAGCAATAAAACATAATACTTTTCATAAACATTATCAAATGATTATCATTATAATCACACGGAGCATAAAGCTTCCAAACCATCGAGTGAACATCATATGATGCAAGAGGGAGAGTGGCTGCTAGGTAAGCCACTAGCCTCCAAGTGCTTATCTCAATCATCGACCCTCGGGGTCGGTCTCGCATTAATGCTCTTTAAGTCATTCAATGCTAATAGTCGATTAGATCTAATCTCTGTTGGCTTGCGTGATCCACGCTAAGGCCGTTCTGACTAATCAGCCAGCGCTATGTGACCAGTGTCCAATGTCACTGCCGAACTTAACTAGTAAGTCACAGCTTCACAGCTGACACTAACACCTTTGCCAATTCTGACTGATAAGTCAGTGCAACGTGACCAGTGCCCAGTATCACCGCCGAACCTGACTCATAAGTCACAGCTTCACAGCTGATACCAACACCTTTGCCAATTCTAACTGAAGAGTCAGTGCATCGTGACCAGTGCCCAGTATCACTGCCGAACCTGACTCATAAGTCACAGCTTCACAGTTGATACTAGCCCCTTTGCCAAATCTGACTAATTAGTCAGTACCATGCACAAGTAAGCAATGCTATCAACATGTATCATATGTCAGTTATCCAAGAACAGGGCATTCAGCATGCTTACTAAACAGTTGCTAGCATAATCATGATCATGCACAAACTCAGAGACTCAAGCTCTGGCCAATCTCATATTCATCATTCATGGCATGCTCTAACCATATGTTTCTCGTGCATCACATGCATTACACTTAATCACCCAGCATGCCTCAATTAATAATCATATGCAAATGGGAAAACCTGCCAAGCATTCATTATGCTATCAATGTTTACATTTAAACATCCAACATGCATCAATCATAGCCATGCATGTCATACTCAATAGCCAACCAACATGCATCATAATAACCATGCATGTCATGCCCAATAATCAACCAACATGCATCCATAATAGCCATGCATGTCACATATACACAGGGTGCAATTTTCTTACCTTGGGTTCGAGCGAGAATTAATAAAAGAAACGACCTTTGAGAACGATCAACTTTTAGTCCTTTAGCGGTGACCTAGTCATAACCAAACATAAGGTAACATCAATAAAAACGATCAACTTAAGTTCCCAAATCAATATCTAGCCTCTGGGACATCAATCCCCACTTAACCGGGTACTAGGACCAACCCCGAGGCCTATGGTAGACATCCCTAGGCTAAAAACACAATTTTGGTCAAATCTGCCCTGATGGGCCGCGGCCCACCACAGCCATGCTGTGGCTCACCCTCCTGACAGAGCCATTTTCACCTTTAGAGCCAACACAGGCCGCGGCTCATTTCGCAAATCAGCCAAGAAACCAGCACGCACCAGCCAACTCTCCCCTGCGTTTTCCCTTGGAACCAAGCCTTCAAACCAGTTCCAAACCTTCTCCAAACACACAATTAAACCTCTAAACATCACCCATAACTTCCCCTCATCAAAACCCAACCTAAAATTCACTTAAAACCTCCTCAAATCCATACCTCCATCAAGAAACCAAAAGCTGAAAACTAGAACTTAAAAACAGAGCACACTAGTAAATTCACAACTGGAACTCACCTCAAAAACGGTTTTGAATCCCCTTTAATGATTGAAACAAGTCCCCTAGCTACCACCTTTGATTTCCTAGCTCAAAACCTCATGATGGCCTCAAGAACACCAAAGAAGGATGAAGGGAAGGTAGTGTACGGGAAGGGAAGAGGATAACCTCTGTTTTATCTCTGTTTTAATCTACCACTTTCCACAGCCAGCAGCCTTTAAATCATATATATCCAAAACCCAAAATGACCAAAATACCCTTAAGCCAATAAAAGCCTCTAAACCATTTCAAGGGTAAAATTGGTATTTTCCACCTATCCTGTTAATCATAATTAACGCTTCCCAATTCCCACTAATCTCCATATTTTCAATTTCCAATAATTCATATCTCGTTACCCTAAAATCCCCGATAACCCTATAATCATCAATATCATCCCGAGACTCACCCCGAGCCCCGAACTTAATCCCGTTATGACTAGACCGAAAACTTGCTTTCCCATGATCGTCTCACGTCGAAAGGCTCGAACCAAACCACATATAATGTGGTAAAATTACAATTCACCCATATGCATAAAATTACACAATCACGCCCCCAACGGCCAAATTACCAAAATGCCCTTGCATTTAAAATATGAGCCCATATGCATGCATTCACCATCATATAATAATATAATTCACATAAACATACATATACTCATTAAATATCATAATAAATCAATTATGGCCCTCCCGGCCTCATAATCAAGGTCCTAAACCTTATTAGGAAATTTGGGGCATTACACTATGTTTACTCAACTTTTCAAGGTTATATTAGTCAATTAATTATCAATTACAAAACACTTGTTTCCACACGGTTTTCTCTTTGATTTGGAGAGAAAATATTTCAAATGGGTCCCACCAAATTTTTTCTTTCCAATTTTCTTTTCCTCTCTATCTTCTCTCTTACCAAACTACCCCACTTATTTACTTCTCCCCACTTTTCTCTCAAAAACTTTCTTTCCTTCCATTTTTCTACTTTAACAAACAAAGCGTTAGTTAATCGGAGGTAATCTCAATCTCACGTTTTTAACTTTTTCTCTCTCTCGTTTTCTCTCTACTTCTCTCCCTTATAGATTTTTTTTTATTTTGAAAGAAAATCTTTGAATTCTAGTTAGAGGTGAATTGTGCTGGGAATTAAATTATTGTGGAGGACTATGAATTGTTAACGGGCTTGAATTACTAAGTTGGTTCCAAGTTTAATAGGTATAAAATAGTTTATATATTTTAAACCTGCATAGTAATTTTAAGAAAATATTGAATTTTGATTTTTTTTTTTAAATATCTCTTTTATATAATAAATGTGTAGATAACGGAAATTCTTGATTTTAAAGATTTTTTATTTATTTTTTCATTAGTTAACGAAATATTCTTATATATAACAGAATATTCTTATATTTATAAGTAGATTATAAATATGATTTAAATTAAAATTAAATTAAATAAATAATTAATTAAACAATTTAAAATCAGATATTTTACAATGACAATTATTTAAAAATAATAAAATCATACGTTTTATAACTTAGATAAAATTCAATTAAACTTAAACTTTACTTATTAGAATAATATCATATTAAATATATAACATAATATAATCTACTATCAACTAGAAACAAAATTCTTATAAAAAAAACTAGCAACAAATTTAAATTTAAAATTTATGTATAATATTAATATTATATTAAACATATAATATATAATCTCTTGTTTTCATTGTCAATTTCAAAAACTAGAACAAACATAAACTTAAATAAAAATAAATTAATTAATTAATTAAAATATAATATTTTTAAGATACTTTATAATAATTTGAATAATTAAATCATATTTATTTAAAAATAATAAAATCATACATATCATTTTTTTTATCTTATAAATTTGTGTGGTAATTTATTTTATATCAAGTAATTGGAGCTCTTTTTCTTCATCAAATTCACCTAAGGACATTGTGAGATACATTAGAAATTAAAAATAGTTGATGCATGTATACTACTCTACACTATGACTTTTTTCTATTTTTATTTTATTCTATTATTAATTTTTTTTAAATATTATTGTAATTTATATATATATATATCATGCAGCCATGTAAATATATATCTGTGTCAATGTTGTGTTTAGATGTCATATATGTAGAGATTATTGATATACATATTTATATATACTATAGAATTGTGATTCATTCTATTATATATTGAATAAAAAATAAGTAAACCGATTTTTATTAAAATTATAGACAATGTTTTGCCCTAATTTTTTAATACATTTATGTGATACATTATATTAAACATATTTTATTTATTTTTATGATATTGTTTATTTATTTAAAATTTATATGATAATTAAAAATAATAAAAATAAATACATGTTTGAATAAACATGTTTATAACTTTGAAACTAAGGAAACGTGCATTACACGTTATTTTTACCTAGTATTAATAGATGTATTATGAAATTAAAGTAAGATATTTAATCATTATCTTCCATGTATGTTTATCTATTGATTTGTAAAATAGAGAAGAATATTTTGGGTTTAATCAAACTTGGAGGTAGGGGTGAGCATCTAAAGCGGCAAACCGCGGCGACCGACTGCACCGCACCACACTACACCGTAAATTGCGGTGTCAAAAGTGGAATGGTTCGGTATGGTTTGTATCTTAGCTAAACTGCGCGGTGCGGTGCGGTGCGCGGTTTGGCGGTATAAAATTTTGGTTTGCACCACACCGCACCGTATACTTACAAATATGTTTAAAAAAAAAATTTAACTTTACATATATACCATTTTTTAGTAACCCAATCTAAAACTAGGACCCCACTTAAATTAGGAGCCCACTTAAATTAGGGTATAACCTTATTCTCTAACACATCATACACGACAACAACTCCTTCCTCTCTCATCTCATTTGCGCCTCCTTCCTATTAGGGGTGTGCAGAAAATATCTGATCCAATAAAAACCGACCAATCCAAAAAAAACCGACCGCCAAAAATTGGATGTCCAATTACTATTGGATCGGATCGAATGTAATTTTTAAAAATCCAAATTAGATCGGTCGGTTGTTGGATGACCATCCGACATCCAATAAAAACCAACTGAACCGATCCAATTTCCATCCAATTACATCCAATACCTCACTGAAGCTTACTATAGGCTTGCACACGTGGGATGATTAAAAAAATCCTAAACTAAATATTACAATTAAATATTTTTATTATTTGAATGAGTAATTAGTGTTTTTATAATTGAAATAATTTTTTTTTTTTAAATCAGCCTAAATAAAGGTTTTAAAAGATCGGATGGATCCGATCCGATCCAACCAATGGATGGAACCGAACCGATCCAATCATCCATTGGATCGGATCGGATCGGTTGGTTCAAGATGATTGGATCAGATCGGTTCCAAAAATCCAACATCCAATTAGATGATTGGATCGGATCGAATGGGCTTAAAAACATTGGATGTCATCCAATGAACACCCCTACTTTCTATCACCTATCTATCTCACATATATTTTTTAACACACTTACACCGTGGAAAACCACCCAAACCACACCACAAAAAATGGTTTGGTTTAGTCGGTTTAGTGCAACGAAATCACACCGCACGGTGTGTTCTAGCTACTACACCACACTTGTGGCGTGGTGTATTAAAAAGTGTTCAAACCGCCCAAACCACATCGTGCACACCCCTACTTGGATGGGTTGATGTGTCTCGTATTGTAACGCCCTAGTTAGCCAAGACCGTTACACTGTGTATTTTAAATAGTGCTAAACTCGTTAAACGAGTCATTTGGCCATAAACGTGCAACTAAATGCGATAAACAGTCCAGGGTTAAAAAAATTAGTCAAAAGGAATAGATATTTCATTGAAACGTTAAGTTGTACATGGGATCTCATAATAAACGTTTACAAATTATTTACAATTCCAAAAGGGTATTTACAACTCAAAAGTTACAACCCGCCGACCTAAGCGACAAAAATAGGGTTTAACCTTAGTTCCTTTGAACAACATTGGTCGTGGTAGTTAAGCGGTCGTATATGTACACGTCGCCACTGAAGTTTTCCAACTCATGGCTTGTCCAACTTCCCTTTCCCCTTACCTACACCACATAACACCTGTAACGCTCCAACTCCAGGGACCGCTACAGTGCACGTTGCAAACAGTGCTAAACTCGCTAATCGAGTCGTTTGGACACAAACGTGTAGCTAAGTGTGATTAGCGGTTTAGGGGTTAAAAACTTTGGTTAAGATATAACGTTTCATTAGAACGTTTACTGTATACATTGGGAACCCAAAAATATAATTTCAGAGTTTATTACAAGAAAGTGTTTACAACAGGCCGTTCTAAGCGGCAAAACAGGGTTCAGCCCTAGTTCCATTTTCAAACCTCGCCCAAGTATTGGTCGAGCAGCTGCATATGTACACATCATCACCTAAGCTCTCCAACTCAAGGATTATAAAGCCCCAAATTCTTCGATGTATTTAACGGCGTGAACAATAGGCCGGGAGGGCCGTACTTGCTTAATTATGTTATTAATTGATAAAATGCATGTATATGTTGATTATATTATGATATGATGTGAAATGCATGCATGTGAGTCCATATTTCTTTATACAGAGGTGTGATGGTAATTTGGCCCGATAAGGGTAAATTGACTATTTGAATGCATGTTGGTAATATAAATTGAGACCACATTATGATGTGGGTTTGTTCGAGCCATTTGGCATGAGACGATCAAGGAATGTTGATTATCGGTTTGGTCATAACAGGCTTAAGCTCGGGGCTCGGGGTGTTTTAATGATTAGAGTGTTACCGGGCATTAAAGGGTAACGGGATGTGAAATATTGGAGTTTGAGAATATTGAGATTAGCGGGAATTGGGAAGCGTTAATTATGATTAACGGTATAGGTGGAAAGTACCAAAATTGCCCTTGAGTTGGCTTTAGAGACTTTTAAAGACCTAGGGGTATAATGGTCTTTTGGCTAGGATATATATGAGCTTGGAAGGCTGTAGAGTAAAACAGAACAAAAACAAAGTTTACTTCTCCTCCTTCCCGTACCTTCACTTTCCTTGTTTCTTCTTTGGAGATTTTGAGCTCAAGGGGTGGAACTAAGCTAGGAAATCAAGGGGCTTAAGTTGTAGACTTGGTTCAGCCATTGAAGAGGGTTCAATTCCAGGTTTGAGGTAAGCTTTGTCCATTAACTTGCTGGTTTATCTCTGTTTCAGTATTAGATTTCAGCTTGTGTTTTTATGGTGAATTGTTGGAATTGATGGAAGTTTGATTGGGGTTTGTCTTGGGTTATGATGAGGGATAGTTATGGGTGATGTTTGGAGGTTTAAATGGGTGTTTGAGAGAGATTTGGGTGGTGTTTGAATTGGGTTTGAAGGGTTGGTTCCAAGAGAAAACACAAGGGAATAAAAACAGGGGTTTTGGCTGAATTGGAGCTTGCGCCGCGGCATGGCAAGGGTGAGCCGCGGCCCTTGGGGGCTGCTGGGTTTAGGTGCCTCTGTCTGAGGGGTGGGCCGCGGCATGGCCAAGGAGGGCCACGGCCCTTAAGGCATTTTTGGCCAGAAGTAGCTTTTTGGCTCGGGGATGCAAGCCTAAGGCCTCGGGATTGAACCTACTACCCGGTTGAGTAGTGTTTGAGGTCCCGGAGGTTAGGTTTTGGTTTGGGAACCTCTTATTATTCATTTTATTGATGTAATCCCATGATTTTCTTATGACCAGGTAACCGCTAAAGGACCAAAAAGTCGATCGTTCTCAGGGTTGTTCTTTTATTCGTTCTTGCTCGAACCAAAGGTAAGAAAACTGCACTCCAAATATGACATGCGTGGACATTCATGAGGCATGTTGATTGTGAGAATATGGACATGGACTGAATATAGAATGTTTAGCATATGTTGCTCATTTGTGCATGGTACTGACTTATTAGTCAGGTTTGGCAAGGGTGCTAGTATTAACTGTGAAGCTGTGACTTATTAGTCAGGTTCGGCGGTGGTACTGGGCACTGATCACGTTGAGCTGGCTCATTAGTCAGGACGGCCTTAGCGTGTGTCACGCAAACCAATAAGATTTAATTTAATCAATTATCAGTATTGAATGACTCAAAGAGCATTAATGCCAGACCGACCCCGAGGGTCGACGAATGAAATAAGCGCTTGGAGGCTAGTGGCTTACTTAGCAGCCACTCTCCCACTTGAATTAGTGACATGCATGGCAGTCACTCAGTACGGTTACCAGAACCTGTTGAAGGCTAGTGGCTTACCTATCAGCCACTCTTCCATTTGAATTAGTGACTTGCTTGTCAGTCACTCAGTGTGGTTTATCAGGACCTCATGTGGTGTTTACTCATTTGTTTGAAAGCTTTATGCTCAGTGTGATTATAATGATAATCATTTGATAATGTTTATATGAAGTGTTATGTTTTCTTGCTGGGCCTTGGCTCATGGGTGCTATGTGGTGCAGGTAAAGGGAAAGATAGGCTCACCTAGCCTTGAGTGGAGAGCTGATGTGGTGGTGTGTACATATGCAGCCGCTTGACCACCACGGTCAAGGTGTTCTTAGAGGAACTAGGGGGTTTACCCTATTTTTGCCGCTTAGGTCGGCGGGATTGTAACTTTACAACAGTAGTGACCATTTTGTACTGAGAACAACTTGTAAACGTTTTGTTTAGCTCTGCAGAGCAGTTTGTAATAAAATCTCCATTTCCTTTTTATTGGTTTAATACCTTAACCTGTTAATAACACTTAGAGCACGTTTTTGACCAAAGGACTCAGGCAATGAGTCAAATTTCCGGTCCACCGTTCACCGTAACTGTTCTGGGGTAGCCAGGGCGTTACAACTTGGTATCAGAGCAATGCCAAGGTTAAGGTTCCTGTAGACTGGCTGGGCATGTACACACATCACTGAAGTCAAACTCGACTCTTGGTTTGGTAACTCTTTATGTGGTTATGTGCATAACTGCCTAAATGTGGTGCAAATGCTTTACCTGTATGCATGAGTCACTGTGTTGGCCTTGTGCCCCTGAAATGTTATGAACTGTTATGTGATACATGTTGAGTGCCATAAACATGTATCTTTTTGAGCATATTGAATGACTGTGGAATATGATAATTGTCTGCTTGTTCTTGGACCGTGAGGCGGCAATAGGTTTAGTTATTACTACCTGATTGGCCGTATTGGTTATTGTTTCAGTAAGGTATCAGTGACAGAATGAACCCAGAACAGACAGACGCTACAGCTGGCCAGAGTGGTCAGGGTCAGAATAATGACAACAGCCAGGGTCAAGAGAATGACCATTCCCAGATTCCACAGCCAGCACCTGCAAACTGGCAGCAGTTGTTTAATGATTTGCAGGCTATAGTGTTGAAACAAGGGGAGGAGCTTCGTCTCCTGAGGCAGCAGCAAGTGCTTGCAGTGGTTAATATGTCAGAGGCACCTTATGTGTCAGTGCCAATTATTGGGCAGCTGCCTGGGGTTGAGAATAGATTGGAACCTCTTTATGAGCGGTTCAGGAAACAGCAACCTCCAATTTTTGAAGGCAGCGCTGATCCTATCAAAGCTGAACAATGGATGAGCATGCTTAACACTATCCTTGACTTTATGAAGGTAGTGGGTAGTGAGAGGGTGGCCTGTGCTGCCTATATGTTTCGGGAAGATGCCCGGATTTGGTGGGAGGTGGTTGGCCAGACCAAAGATGTTAATCTCCTAAGCTGGGAGGAATTTCAGACTTTGTTCAATGAGAAGTATTATAATGATGCTATTAGAGCGGCGAAGGCCGATGAGTTTATGAGGCTACTTCGGGGAAGCTTATCAGTTACTGAATATGCCTTAAGGTTTGACCGTTTGGCAAAGTTTGCCAAAGAGCTGGTGCCCACTGACGGGACCAGGAGAGAGAGATTCCTCCAGGGGCTACAGCCCAGGTTAGTCCGTGACGTTCGCATCACCACTGTGGCAGGAGTCACTACTTATGCACAGGTGGTGGAGAAGGCACTCACAGCTGAGAGTGCAGAGATTAAGATCTGGCGTGACAGTGCAGCCAGAAGGGGTTTCAGGAGGCCAGGTCCTCCATTTGTTGGTTCTGGTAGGGGTGTTGGCCCCAGTGATCAGAAGAGGAAGGTTCCTGATACCTTCCCAGTTCCAGGTCCTGACAGGAGACCTCGTGGTATTACAATAGGTCGTCCTGGGGACAGTGAAGCCTGGAAGACTCATCCTGAATGCCCTAGGTGCAAGAGGCGCCATTTGGGAGAGTGTAAGGCAAAGGCCTGCTTTTTGTGTGGAGTAGTGGGTCACTTTAAGAAAGATTGCCCTCGAGTAGGGAAAGAAGAAGCCAGAAAGGTGGACAGCTCGGCCCCAGCTCGAGTGTTCATGTTGACTCAAGCAGAAGCTGAGGCTTCCCCCTCAGTTGTTACAGGTCAGCTTCTTAGTGCAGGGACCCCTTATCATGTGTTAATTGATTCTAGTGCTACACATTCCTTTGTTGCTAGTAGCATTATTGATAGGTTGTGTAGACCTTGTGACTTCTATGCTGTGGGGTTTGGTACTTTGTTACCCACTGGGGAGATAGTGGTATCCAGAAGATGGGTCAGATCTTTGCCAGTGACAGTAGAGGGCAGAGAGTTGTCAGTGGATTTGATAGAGTTAGTTATGACTGACTTTGATATGATACTGGGTATGGATTGGTTGGCAAAGTATGGGGCAACTATTGACTGTAGAAGGAAGATGGTCACCTTTGAGCCTGAAGGTGAGGATCCTTTTGTGTTTGTTGGTACTGTGCATGGACCCCGTATTCCTATGATTTCTGTGTTGAGGGCTAGGGATCTTTTGCAGAGAGGATGCATTGGATTCTTAGCCAGTGTGGTAGATACCACCCAGGTCATGCTAGTGAGACCAGAGGATACTAGACTTATATGTGAGTTTCTGGATGTGTTTCCAGAAGATTTGCCAGGGTTGCCACCACACAGGGAGATTGAGTTCGTTATAGAACTGGCACTAGGGACGGAGCCAGTGTCTAGAGCACCGTACAGAATGGCCCCAGCTGAGTTGAAAGAATTAAAAGTGCAGTTGCAAGAGCTGCTAGATATGGGTTTCATTAGACCTAGTTTCTCACCCTGGGGTGCGCCAGTTCTGTTTGTAAAGAAGAAAGATGGTTCTCTGAGAATGTGTATAGATTACAGGGAACTGAATAAGCTGACAATTAAGAATAAGTATCCTTTGCCAAGGATAGATGATATGTTCGATCAGCTGCAAGGTATGAAGGTATTCTCTAAGATCGACCTTCATTCTGGTTATCATCAGTTGAGGGTCAAGGAGGGAGATATACCGAAGACTGCTTTTCGTACCAGGTATGGGCATTATGAGTTTCTAGTTATGTCATTTGGGTTGACTAATGCTCCTGCTGCTTTCATGGATATGATGAACAGAGTGTTCAAGGATTATTTAGACCAGTTTGTGATCGTCTTCATCGATGATATTCTGGTATATTCTCAGACTGAGGTAGAGCATGAGCAGCATCTGAGGTTGGTTCTACAGAGACTAAGAGAGCACAGGTTGTTTGCAAAGTTCAAGAAGTGTGAATTCTGGTTGCCTCAGGTATCCTTTCTTGGACATATTGTCAGTAAGGAGGGGATTAAGGTAAATCCAGCAAAGATCGAAGCGGTCAGAGATTGGCCAAGGCCAAAGAATGCTTCTGAGGTTAGAATTTTTCTTGGATTGGCAGGTTATTACAGGCGGTTCGTGGAAGGGTTCTCGAAGATTGCAAGTGCTTTGACTGAGCTGACACGCAAGAGCCAGAAATTTGTGTGGTCAGATAAGTGTGAGAACAGCTTCCAGGAACTGAAGCAGAGATTGATTACAGCTCCGATTCTGAGTCTTCCGACAGATCAGGAGAAGTTTGTGGTTTATTGTGACGCTTCTCATCAGGGTTTGGGCTGTGTTCTGATGCAATCAGAGAAGGTTATTGCCTATGCTTCTTGTCAGCTGCAGGAGTATGAAAAGAGGTATCCTACTCATGATCTGGAGTTGGCGGCTGTGGTTTTTGCTTTGAAGATATGGAGGCACTATCTCTATGGAGAGAAGTGTGAGATTTATACGAACCACAAGAGCCTAAAATACTTCTTCACCCAGAAAGACCTGAATATGAGGCAAAGGCGTTGGCTGGAGTTAGTGAAGGACTATGATTATGAGATTTTGTATCACCCAAGAAAAGTCAACGTGGTAGCTGATGCCTTGAGCTGGAAGGGTCCGGGGCAGATTCATGGTATGAGGCTGATAGCCAGAGAGTTAGCAGATGATATGACCAGAGCTGGTATAGAGTTGCTAGTGGGCCAGTTGGCTAACATTACGCTACAGTCTACATTGTTAGAGAGGATCAAAGAGGGTCAGTTAAGTGATCCTCAGCTGATCAAGATCAGGGAGGATGTTCTGGCTGGAGCATCCAGGGATTATACAGTGTCTGATGTAGGCTTGTTGAGATACAAGAGGCGGATATGTGTTCCGTTAGACACTGCATTGAGGCGAGAGATTCTGGATGAATCTCATACTACACCTTACTCTTTGCATCCAGGCACCACGAAGATGTATCAGGATGTGAGATCATTATATTGGTGGCCGGGGATGAAGAGAGATGTAGTAGAGTATGTGGCTAAGTGCTTGATATGTCAACAAGTCAAGGCTGAGCATCAGAGGCCGGCAGGGTCACTGCAGCCTCTGGATATTCCAGAGTGGAGGTGGGAAGACATCACGATGAATTTTGTGGTGGGCTTGCCCAGGACTACTGGTCAGCATGATTCCGTTTGGGTGATAGTGGATCGCTATACCAAGTCAGCTCACTTTCTGCCAGTGAGGACTACATATACAGTTGATCAGTATGCAAATCTCTATGCAAGAGAGATTGTGCGGCTCCATGGTGCACCTAGGTCGATCGTGTCAGATCGGGACCCCACTTTTACTTCCAAGTTTTGGGGGAGTTTACAGAAAGCCATGGGGACAAAGTTGAAGTTCAGTACAGCTTATCATCCTCAGACAAATGGTCAATCTGAGAGGACAATCCAGATTTTGGAGGACATGCTGAGAGCATGTGTACTGGATTTCGGTGGTTCTTGGAGTAAGTATCTGCCTTTGATAGAATTCTCCTACAACAACAGTTACCAGTCTACCATTGGAGTAGCACCTTATGAGATGCTATATGGTAGGAAGTGCAGATCTCCCATTCATTGGGATGAGACAGGAGAAAGGAGATACTTAGGTCCTGATGCAGTACAGAGGACCAGTGAGGCTATAGAGAAGATTAGAGCTAGAATGCTTGCTTCTCAAAGTAGACAGAAGAGCTATGCTGATCCCAAGCGCAAGAACGTGGAGTTCCAGGTAGGAGACTATGTTTTCCTCAGAGTCTCGCCATGGAAAGGGGTGAGAAGGTTTGGGAAGAAAGGCAAACTGAGTCCTAGATTTGTAGGTCCATTTGAGATCCTGGAGAGGATAGGTCAGGTGGTTTACAGATTGGCTTTGCCTCCGGCGTTGTCTGCCGTGCATAATGTGTTCCGTGTATCAGCTCTTCGGGGGTATGTATCTGATGTGGGCCATATTCTGAGTTATGAAGATCTGGAGCTTGAAACAGATCTCTCCTTTGAGGAGCAGCCAGTTCAGATACTTGACAGAAAGGACAAGGTCCTCAGGAATAAGACAATACCTTTGGTTAAGGTATTGTGGAGGAACAGCAAGGTCGAGGAGGCGACCTGGGAGCTGGAATCAGATATGCAGAGTCAGTATCCCGAGCTGTTCAGGTAAATTTCGGGGACGAAATTTCAGTAAGGAGGGGATAGTTGTAAAGCCCCAAATTCTCCGATGTATTTAACGGCGTGAACAATAGGCCGGGAGGGCTGTACTTGCTTAATTATGTTATTAATTGATAAAATGCATGTATATGTTGATTATATTATGATATGATGTGAAATGCATGCATGTGAGTCCATATTTCTTTATACAGGGGTGTGATGGTAATTTGGCCCGATAAGGGTAAATTGACTATTTGAACGCATGTTGGTAATATAAATTGAGACCACATTATGATGTGGGTTTGTTCGAGCCATTTGGCATGAGACGATCAAGGAATGTTGATTATCGGTTTGGTCATAACAGGCTTAAGCTCGGGGCTCGGGGTGTTTTAATGATTAGAGTGTTACCGGGCATTAAAGGGTAACGGGATGTGAAATATTGGAGTTTGAGAATATTGAGATTAGCGGGAATTGGGAAGCGTTAATTATGATTAACGGTATAGGTGGAAAGTACCAAAATTGCCCTTGAGTTGGCTTTAGAGACTTTTAAAGACCTAGGGGTATAATGGTCTTTTGGCTAGGATATATATGAGCTTGGAAGGCTGTAGAGTAAAACAGAACAAAAACAAAGTTTACTTCTCCTCCTTCCCGTACCTTCACTTTCCTTGTTTCTTCTTTGGAGATTTTGAGCTCAAGGGGTGGAACTAAGCTAGGAAATCAAGGGGCTTAAGTTGTAGACTTGGTTCAGCCATTGAAGAGGGTTCAATTCCAGGTTTGAGGTAAGCTTTGTCCATTAACTTGCTGGTTTATCTCTGTTTCAGTATTAGATTTCAGCTTGTGTTTTTATGGTGAATTGTTGGAATTGATGGAAGTTTGATTGGGGTTTGTCTTGGGTTATGATGAGGGATAGTTATGGGTGATGTTTGGAGGTTTAAATGGGTGTTTGAGAGAGGTTTGGGTGGTGTTTGAATTGGGTTTGAAGGGTTGGTTCCAAGAGAAAATGCAAGGGAATAAAAACAGGGGTTTTGGCTGAACTGGAGCTTGTGCCGCGGCATGGCAAGGGTGAGCCGCGGCCCTTGGGGGCTGCTGGGTTTAGGCGCCTCTGTCTGAGGGGCGGGCCGCGGCCCTTAAGGCATTTTTGGCCAGAAGTAGCTTTTTGGCTCGGGGATGCAAGCCTAAGGCCTCGGGATTGAACCTACTACCCGGTTGAGTAGTGTTTGAGGTCCCGGAGGTTAGGTTTTGGTTTGAGAACCTCTTATTATTCATTTTATTGATGTAATCCCATGATTTTCTTATGACCAGGTAACCGCTAAAGGACCAAAAAGTCGATCGTTCTCAGGGTTGTTCTTTTATTCGTTCTTGCTCGAACCAAAGGTAAGAAAACTGCACCCCAAATATGACATGCGTGGACATTAATGAGGCATGTTGATTGTGAGAATATGGACATGGACTGAATATAGAATGTTTAGCATATGTTGCTCATTTGTGCATGGTACTGACTTATTAGTCAGGTTTGGCAAGGGTGCTAGTATTAACTGTGAAGCTGTGACTTATTAGTCAGGTTCGGCGGTGGTACTGGGCACTGATCACGTTGAGCTGGCTCATTAGTTAGGACGGCCTTAGCGTGTGTCACGCAAGCCAATAAGATTTGATTTAATCAATTATCAGCATTGAATGACTCAAAGAGCATTAATGCCACGAATGAAATAAGCGCTTGGAGGCTAGTGGCTTACTTAGCAGCCACTCTCCCACCTGAATTAGTGACATGCATGGCAGCCACTCAGTACGGTTACCAGAACCTGTTGAAGGCTAGTGGCTTACCTATCAGCCACTCTTCCATTTGAATTAGTGACTTGCTTGTCAGTCACTCAGTGTGGTTTATCAGGACCTCATGTGGTGTTTACTCATTTGTTTGAAAGCTTTATGCTCAGTGTGATTATAATGATAATCATTTGATAATGTTTATATAAAGTGTTATGTTTTCTTGCTGGGCCTTGGCTCATGGGTGCTATGTGGTGCAGGTAAAGGGAAAGAGAGGCTCACCTAGCCTTGAGTGGAGAGCTGATGTGGTGGTGTGTACATATGCAGCCGCTTGACCACCACGGTCAAGGTGTTCTCAGAGGAACTAGGGGGTTTACCCTATTTTTGCCGCTTAGGTCGGCGGGATTGTAACTTTACAACAGTAGTGACCATTTTGTACTGAGAACAGCTTGTAAACGTTTTGTTTAGCTCTGCAGAGCAGTTTGTAATAAAATCTCCATTTCCTTTTTATTGGTTTAATACCTTAACCTGTTAATTACACTTAGAGCACGTTTTTGACCAAAGGACTCAAGCAATGAGTCAAATTTCCGGTCCACCGTTCACCGTAACTGTTCTGGGGTAGCCAGGGCGTTACAAGGATGGTCCAGCTTCCTTTTTCCTTTACCTGCACCACAAATCACCCGTGAGCCGAAGCCCAACAAGAAAACTCATATGCTCATAAACAGTCATATCATGATATCAAATCATATCTGGCATGCCTAGCATCCATAGCTTTACTCAACATGCAAATGAATTCAAATAGGTGATGGGGTATCCAGGACAAGAAGTCCTGGCCTTCTGATTGGAGGACTATCAAGTCAATCCTAATTAGATGAGTGTCGCAACACTTGAGGTTCTGGTAAGCCATACTGAGTGACCGACAAGCGAGTCACTAAATCAAGTGGAAGGGTGGCTGTTGGGTAAGCCTCTAACCTTCAACAGGTTCTGGTAAACCATGCTGAGTGACTGACAAGCAAGTCACTAATTCAAATGGAAGGCTGGCTGTTGGGTAAGCCTCTAACCTTTATCAGGTTCTGGTAAACCATGCTGAGTGACCAACAAGCAAGTCACTGGGGCCTCAGTGCCCAAGCCATGCATATGATGATCAAAATGATCATGCAGAGCTCGTGGCTCTGATCAAATGAGTGAATATCACTTGAGGTTCTAGTAAACCATACTGAGTGACTGACAACCAGGTCACTAGGGTCCCAATGGCCATTTCCTGCAATGGCTTTACATGACTAGCCTTTGGCTAAATAAATGCTTGTTTATATTCATCGAACTTGAGGTCGGTCCTACATTAATGCTCTTTGAGTCATTCAATGCAGAGGTTCGATTAGGTCCAATCGACATAGCTTGCACTACACACTAGAGTTGTCATGACTAGTGAGTTAGCACAATGTGACCAGTGCCCAGTACCACTGCCGAATCTGACTAGTGAGTCACGGCTTCACAATTGATACTAATACCTTTGTCAATTCTGACTAGTGAGTCAGCCCTGTGTGACCAGTGCCCAGTACCACTGCCGAACCTTACTAGTGAGTCACAGCTTCACAGTTGATACTAGCACCTTTGCCAAATCTGACTAATTAGTCAGTACCATGCACAGGTAAGCAATGCCATCAATGTGTATCATATGCCAATTATCCAAGAATAGGGCATTCAGCATGCTTACTAAACAGTTGCTAGCATAATTATAATCACGCACAAAAGCAGAGACTCAAGCTCTGACCAATCCCATATTCATCATTCATGGCATGCCCTAATCACATGTTTCTCGTGCATCACATGCATCACATATAACCAACCAGTATGCCTTAATAACAACCATATGCAAATGGGCAAGATTGCCAAGCATTCATTATGCTATCAATGTTTACATTTAAGCATCCAACATGCATCAATCATAGCCATGCATGTCACATATGGGGTGCAATTTTCTTACCTTGGGTTCGAGCGAGAATGAATAAAAGAAACGACCTTTGAGAACGATTAGCTTTTAGTCCTTTAGCGGTCACCTAGTCATAACCAAACATATAGGATACCATTAATAAAAATGACCAACATAGGTTCCCAAACCAATATCTAGCCTCCGGGACATCAATCCACACTCAACCGGGTAGTAGGATCGATCCCGAGGCCTTAAGCTAGCATCCCCAAGTCAAAAACCCATTTTTGGCCAAATCTGCCTTGATGGGCCGCAGCTCACCATAGCCATGCCGCGGCTCACCCTTAGACAGAAGCACACTCAGGCCGCGGCATGCCATAGCCAGGCCGCTGCACATTACCCTGATCAGCCCAAAAACCAGCAACGCACCAGCAAACTCCCCTGCATTTTTCCCTTGGAACCAGCCCCTCAAAACAATCCAAAACACCAACCTAACACCCAATTTAACCTCTAAACATCACCCACAACTCTCCCTCATCATAACCCAAGTTTCCAAACTCAAGAACTTCCATTAATTCACAACTAACACATCAAAATCCCCAACTGAAAACTTAATAGAAAAACAGGGTATACCATGAAACTCATGGCTGGAACTTACCTCAAACTTGATTTCGAATCCCCTTTCATGGCTGAATCAAGTTCCTAAGCTCCCACCTTTGATCTCCTAGCTTAACTCCTCAATTTGGCCTCTCAAAATTCAAAGGGAAGTGAAGGGAGGAACATGTACGGGAGAGAAGAAAGTGATGAGAATGAGACTTTGTTTCTGTTCTGTTTCCACAGCATTCTAAACCCCAATGCTGATATAAATCCTTAAGGTCAAAAGACCATAATGCCCCTAGGCTAATTTAAAAGCTTCTAAACACGCCCAAGGGAAAATTCATCATTTCCAACCTATACCGTTAATTATAATTAACGCTCTCCAATTCCCGCTAATCTCAACATTCTCAAATGCCAATAAATCATACCCCATTACCCTTTTATTCCCGGTAATGTTCTAATCATCAAAATGACCCCGAGACTCTCCCTGAGCCTCGAACTAAAACCTATTATGACTAGACCGAAAACTTGCATCTCATGATCGTCTCATGTTGAATGGCTCGAGCTAATCCACATATAATGTGGTACAATTATAATTAACCCATATGCATAAAATTACACAATCACGCCCCCAATGGCAAAATTACCAAAATGCCCTTACATTTAAAATATGAGCCCACATGCATGCATTCACCATCATATAATAATATAATTCACATAAACATGCATATAATCATTAAATACCATAATAAATCAATTATGGCCCTCCCGGCCTCCTAATCAAGGTCCTAAACCTTATTAGGAAATTTGGGGCATTACAACACCCATGAGCCAAGGCCCAACAAGAAAACTTAAACATGCTCATAAGCATTCAATAACACGTTACCAAATCATAATAAGCATGCCTAGCAGTAACAACCCTACTCATGCATGCATATCGTTCATATAAATGACTACAACGTCATATGGGGCTAGATACCCTAATTAAATGATTAACTGAATCATATCGGGGCCCGTTGCCCAAATTACATGATTAATAAATCACACTGGGGGCCTAGCCCTAGGATATGGGACTAATAAGTCACCCCGGGGCCCATAGCCCTATCCTTTAAATAACCAGTCTTGGAGCTGGCCCAGCATACCTGGCGCTTTAGTTTTCCACAGTGTATGATGCGCTCCTAATTAGATCTAACCAAACGACCAGAGCTCAGCGCATTATTGCCTCCCTTGACTCATAAGTCAATGCTTTTTGACCAAGCGCCCAGCGCTATTGCCGTCTTTGACTCATAAGTCAATGCTTTTCTCAATTATATAATGCTAACAAGCATTCATCATATAACAAATATCTAGATACAGAGCATTCAACATGCTTAATCAATCATTTACATGCATAATCATAATCATGCACAATTACAGGGGGCCACGCCCAATCAAGACCATATTCAACATTCGGGCCAAGCCCTAATCATGTAGATCACGTAATGGGTGCAATTTTTTTACCTCAGGTCCGAGTGTAATGTAAAATAAGAATGAACCTCGAGCACGATCCTGATCCCGAGGCCCTAACGATAACCTAGTCACAACTAAGTATAGAATCCTGTCAAGAACTAGCAAGCAAAGGCTTCTGGACCGAGTCCTAGCCTCCGAGACGTCGAATCCTACTAAACTGAGTAGTAGAATCAATCACAAGCCCTAAGGTTTAAGTTGTTAGGAAAAATAATATTGCCTCAATGGAAATGGTAAGATAATGTTACAACTCTATGCAAAATATTACAATGGACAAGATTGATTAAATAAAGTGTTACAACTCTATAACTGAAAATACAAATACAACAAAGGAAATGAAGAAGATGATGAAGAAGAAGAGAATAGTAAAATACAACTCAAAACAAAAGTTACAAGTAAAATAAAGTGTTTGGACCAAATGAAGAGATTACAACTCTTAAACAAAATATACAAGTAAATAAAACAAGAGAATAAGAAGAAAAACAATAGAACAAAAGGAAGAACATAAACCACAAACAAACTCTCACTTACATAACCTAAGTGAAGAGGATTGGGGATCACCAACTTGAACAAGGTTTAAAACCTTTGTCCAAAAGCTTATTTCCCCCTAACTCAAGCACTAAGGGATCTCTCTCAGATTTTGGAAATGCTTTATGGAATTATCAAGCCTCAAGGTGTTTCTAGCCAAGTGCTTTAGTGGATAGAAATGGTGTGTCTTACAAGTGAGCATTAGGCTCCTATTTATAGAGTTTAGAGACACCCTTTGAATTTCAAATTCCACCAACCCCCATGGCTGTTACCAATGATTAATTGGGTGTTTTATGGAATTAAAATAGAGATTTGGGAGTTACTTAGCTGTTGGAATCGTTCAAAGTTGGATAAAAAACCGAAATTATAGAAGCTGTCAGCCATTAGGGCCGCGGCGCTAGTTCCAGGCGCCGCGGCCCTTAGTCAATTTCAGCAACACATTTTTTCAGTTTTTTCAAAAACGTTCCAATTTATTCCCACTTGATTTTGTAACTTCCATACACAATATGAGAGTTAAAATCACATCTCTATCAGCCATTTCTCATATGGCTTTAAGAAATTCATCTCAATATTGTGTAACAACAAATCTACACAATAATGTGTGATATTTAGGAGTTACAAATTTGTGATGAATTTGTAACACCAAATATGTTACATGTTTGGATATTTCACATATATCCAAATAATGTAACTCTCTATTATATGTTACAATATGTGACACTCCATGTCACATTTATTTAATCTAAAACATTATATTATAAAATAATATAATATTACATTATATTATAAAATAATATAACATTCCCCAACTAGATTAAATAGTCATCTATTGTAACACTTATTTAATCAATCATTATATTTAAAATATAACATATCCCCCACTTGATTAAATAAGAACTCTCTCTTATAGGAGTCATTGCATTGATGCATAAAGTAAAGTGTTTTTCAACTTGAACTTTACTATAGTGTAATTATCACAAAATTTGTCGAAAATTTGGTTGCACTAAGCATTGAACCATCTTTTCATGATGACAAATCGGTGATAATACACACACCTTTGCGATGTTCACTTGAGACCTCTATGTCTCGCTTTGCACCGTTAATGGCCATGTGCATTTTCCATTCATGGACGTTCTTGAGAATACTCCCAATTCTCATGAGAGGCGGCACCACCCCTATGTCCATATAGGTAGAATTCTTACAGTATTTTGGTACCAAAAATACTTGTCTTTACAAGACTGAATTCTATTAAAAAACCTTTCGGTTTTAACCCTCCTCTTGGTAACACACAAGTACTCAATATCTCAGATGGGACTTGTTTTGAGTACAACTAATATTCACTTGATTGACTTGTTATTACCTATTGAACCTAACACTAGTTGAATAACTAGTGTTAAGATAGGTTACCATCAATCGTGAATCTCTTTAGGGAGTTTAAGTCCCATCCCTCGAGATGATGCAACCACTAAATCCCTCGTTAGTGGCTTAGTGAAAGGATCCGCCAGATTTTCACTTGTTCTCACATAGGATATTGAGATGACTCCTCTTTGAATCAATTCTCTTACATATCCATGTCTTAGACTAATATGTCTAGACTTCCCATTATACACTCCGCTGTATGCTCTAGCCAATGTTGCTTGGCTATCACAATGTATCGATATAGTAGATACATTATCTTTGATTAGGGGAATCTCTATCAACAGATCCCTTAACCATTCAGCCTCTTTGCCAGTAGCAGCTAGAACTATGAACTCTGCTTCCATAGTGGAATGAGATATACAGGTTTGTTTCTTGGAACCCCAAGAAATTGCACCTCCACCAAGTGTAAATACCCAACCAGTTGTAGACAAGTTGTCCCCAAGATTGGATATCCAACTTGCATCTGTATATCCTTCTAATATCGAAGGAAATTTGGAGTAGTGAAGGCTTAGTCCTTTGGTTTTCTTGAGATAACCTAGGACCCTTCCAATTGCCTTCCAGTGATCCACACTTGGATTACTTGTAAACCTACTAAGTTTACTTACCGCAAATGCTATATCAGGTCTAGTACACTGGGCAGCGTACATTAGACTCCCTATAGCATTAGCGTACTCCAATTGAGCCACCGCTCTTCCTTCATTCTTCTCTAGTTTTACACTATGATCGAATGGAGTATTGGCATCTTTAACCTTGAGATGGTTAAATTTGTTCAATACTCTCTCAACATAGTGGGCTTGCCCTAGTGCAAAACCCCCACTATGTTTCTTTACTTTGATACCGAGTATGGTATCAACTTCTCCAAGATCTTTCATCATGAAGGTTGATGATAGAAACCTCTTCGTTTCTTCTATCCCTTTCATGCTATTACTTAGAATAAGCATGTCATCCACATATAAGCAAACAATGATCACATATCCCTTACAAGTTTTGGAATACAAACACTTGTCTCCATTGTTATGTCTAAACCCATTAGACATGATGGCTTGATCAAATTTCTCATGCCATTGCTTAGGAGCTTGTTTCAATCCATATAAGGATTTTACAAGTCTACAAACTTTATGTTCATATTTTGGCAGGACAAACCCTTCGGGTTGTTCCATATAGACCTCCTCATTGAGGTTACCATTAAGGAATGCCGTTTTGACATCCATTTGATGAACATACAAGTTGTGTATAGAAGCTAAAGCGAACAAAATTCTTATAGAAGTTGTTCTTGCAACAGGCGCATAGGTATCGAAATAATCGATACCCTCTTTTTGCCTAAACCCTTTAGCTACTAATCTAGCTTTAAAGGTTTGGATAGTGCCGTCAATGTGGTATTTTCTCCTAAATACCCACTTACACCCAATTGGCTTAGACCCTGGTGGGAGGTCTACCAATTCCCAAGTGTTATTGGAAAGAATGGAATCCATCTCATCATTGATGGCTTCTTTCCAAAATGCACTATCTCTCGATTGCATAGCTTCTCCATAAGTCTTAGGATCATCCTCAACGAGAAGTAAAATAGGAATTTTCCTAATGACTTCCTCTCTATTTCCTTCTACCATGTAGAATGAAATTCGTTGAGAATCTATCTCATCCACTACTAGACTTTTATGATTTTTAAGCCTTTGACTTCTTCTAGGTTCAAAGGGTTGCTTTACATCCTTTTGAGAATTCTCCTCTTGAGAATCAACTTTGGATGTAGAAGCTTGAGAGTTGTTCTCATATAACAAATTCTCCTTTAGAGATGTTGAAGCTTGAGAATTGTTGTCACATAACATATTCTCAAAGAATTCAACTTCTCTAGATTCAATCACAATATTAGACTCTAAGTCTAATAGCCTATAAGCTTTAATATTGTTGGCATAACCAACAAAAGCACACTTTATGGCTCTTGAACCTAACTTTGTTCTATTAGGTTCGGTTTTCTTGCAATATGCAAGACACCCCCACACTTTGAAGTACCCTATGTTGGGTTTTCTTCCTTTCCATAACTCATATGGAGATATCTCATTTTTCTTCATCGGTATTCGATTAAGAATGTGACAAGCGATTAAAAGCGTTTCACCCCATAAGTTGAAGTTCAACTTAGAAAACACCAACATAGAATTTATCATCTCTAGATAAGTCCTATTTTTCCTTTCGGCAACACCATTGTGTTGTGGTGTATAAGGTGCAATGCACTCATGAATTATACAATTTTCTTCACAAAATGTATTGAATTCATTAGAGAAGTACTCTCCTCCTCTATCACTTCTTAGCACCTTAATCTTTTTATTTAGTTGATTTTCAACTTCTAATTTATACAATTTAAAAGCATCAAAAGTCTCATCTTTATGCTTTAAAAGAAACACATAGGTATATCTACTAAAATCATCTATAAAAGTAAGAAAATACCTTTTACCACTTCTAGTTAAAACACCATTTAATTCACAAAGATCACTATGGATTAAATCTAGTAAATTAGATGATCTTTCTACACTAGGAAATGGTTTTTTTAATCATTTTCGCCTTAACACATGTTTCACATTTACCATAGTTTTTAATATTGCATGCAATCATACCACATTTTACTACTCTTTTCATGGTTGAAAAACCTATATGCGATAGTCTAAGATGCCACAAAAATAAAGAATCATACTCAACAATATAGGCGAAATTAGCATTTTTATTGATAACATTGAAAGTTACATCATTGGTGCACAATTTAACCATACCCTCACAAGAGTACCCCTTTCCCAAAAATACATTTGATTTGGTAAGTATAAGTTTACCGGACTCAAAAACGGCTTTAATGCCGGGCTTGCCAAGCAATTCACCACTTACCAAGTTTCTACTCATTTCGGGAACATAAAGTACATTCACTAATGTAACTTTCTTGCCGGAGGTGAAGTAGACATCAATAGTACCTTTGCCAAGTACCTTGGATTTGCCCTCATTGCCCATTTGTATCTCATGGTTGCCCTTTGACTCTTCAAAGGTCTTGAACAATGATTTGTCATAGGTGACATGGACGGTGGCACATGTGTCATACCAGCACCCTTTCACCTTGCCTTGGACCGCATTCACCTCACTAAGGGTAGCAACTATGTTTTCCTCTTGAGTTGCGTTCACCTTAGGTCCTTGTTGGTCTTTTCTATGTCTACACTCTCTAGCATAGTGACCCTTTTTCCCACACACAAAGCAAGGACATTTCTCGCCCTTAAACTTGTTTGGGTTGGTTTTTGGACCCAAAGGTTTCTCATTACCCTTTTTCCCTCTATTTTTGGGATGTTTTGGTTGTGACACCGCATTTGCTTTGGAAGTCTCTCCATTAGACCCCTCCACAAGTTTATCTCTACATATCGATTCCTCTTCGATTCGAATATGTTTTTGGATCTCCTCCAAAGAATAATCCTCATTTTTATGAAGGATTCTTTTCCTATAGCTCTTCCAAGTTGGTGGTAATTTAGCCACTATAGCACCAACTTGAAAGGCCTCGGGAAGCTCAATCTTTAACACTTTCAATTTATTAACAATTATTTGCAATTCATGAATTTGAGGAAGAATAGGTTTATCACCAAAAAATTTGAAATCGAAGTATTGAGAAATCGAAGTATTGAGATATCAAAAACTTTTTGGTACCTTCCTCTTCCGCCTTAAACTTTTTCTCAAGTGCATCCCATATCTCCTTGGCCGATTTGGTCTCGGTGTAGAGGTCATATAGCCTATCGGATAGGGCGTTGAGGATATGACCCCTACAAAGAAGATTTTCCTCCTCCCTCTTTCTTCTCTTCTCCACCTCCTCGGGAGTGTCTTTGTCGGATTGCTCGGCTAGAGGTGCCAAGGAAGACTCAAGGATGTAGGCGATTTTGAGAGTGGTTAAAAGAAACCTCACCTTGTCTTGCCACCTAGTAAAATTGGATCCATCAAACCTATCCAATCTCACTAGGTCTTGGTTCATGATTTTGATTGTCTCCCCTTCCATTGAAACAAAAAAGGGTTAAGCTTTTGAATGTTAGGAAAAATAATATTGCCTCAATGGAAATGATAAGATAATGTTACAACTCTATGCAAAATATTACAATGGACAAGATTGATTAAATAAAGTGTTACAACTCTATAACTGAAAATACAAATACAACAAAGGAAATGAAGAAGATGATGAAGAAGAAGAGAATAGTAAAATACAACTCAAAACAAAAGTTACAAATAAAATAAAGTGTTTGGACCAAATGAAGAGATTACAACTCTTAAACAAAATATACAAGTAAATAAAACAAGAGAATAAGAAGAAAAACAATAGAAGAAAAGGAAGAACATAAACCACAAACAAACTCTCACTTACACAACCTAAGTGAAGAGGATTGGGGATCACCAACTTGAACAAGGTTTAAAACATTTGTCCAAAAGCTTATTTCCCCCTAACTCAAGCACTAAGGGATCTCTCTCAGATTTTGGAAATGCTTTATGGAATTATCAAGCCTCAAGGTGTTTTTAGCCAAGTGCTTTAGTGGATAGAAATGGTGTGTCTTACAAGTGAGCATTAGGCTCCTATTTATAGAGTTTAGAGACACCCTTTGAATTTCAAATTCCACCAACCCCCATGGTTGTTACCAATGATTAATTAGGTGTTTTATGGAATTAAAATAGAGAGTTGGGAGTTACTTAGCTGTTGGAATCGTTCAAAGTTGGATAAAAAACTGAAATTATAGAAGCTGTCAGCCATTAGGGCCGCGGCGCTAGTTCCAGGCGCCGCGGCCCTCAGTCAATTTCAGCAACACATTTTTTCAGTTTTTTCAAAAACGTTCCAATTTATTCCCACTTCATTTTGTAACTTCCATAAACAATATGAGAGTTAAAATCACATCTCTATCAGCCATTTCTCATATGGCTTTAAGAAATTCATCTCAATATTATGTAACAACAAATCTACACAATAATGGGTGATATTTAGGAGTTACAAATTTGTGATGAATTTGTAACACCAAATATGTTACATGTTTGAATATTTCACATATATCCAAATAATGTAACTCTCTATTATATGTTACAATATGTGACACTCCATGTCACATTTATTTAATCTAAAACATTATATTATAAAATAATATAATATTACATTATATTATAAAATAATATAACATTCCCCCACTAGATTAAATAGTCATCTATTGTAACACTTATTTAATCAATCATTATATTTAAAATATAACATATCCCCCACTTGATTAAATAAAAACTCTCTCTTATAGGAGTCATTGCATTGATGCATAAAGTAAAGTGTTTTTCAACTTGAACTTTACTATAGTGTAATTATCACAAAATTTGTCGAAAATTTGGTTGCACTAGGCATTGAACCATCTTTTCATGATGACAAATCGGTGATAATACACACACCTTTGCGATGTTCACTTGAGACCTCTATGTCTCGCTTTGCACCGTTAATGGCCATGTGCATTTTCCATTCATGGACGTTCTTGAGAATACTCCCAATTCTCATGAGAGGCGGCACCACCCCTATGTCCATATAGGTAGAATTCTTACAGTATTTGGTACCAAAAATACTTGTCTTTACAAGACTGAATTCTATTAAAAAACCTTTCGGTTTTAACCCTCCTCTTGGTAACACACAAGTACTCAATATCTCAGATGGGACTTGTTTTGAATCCAACTAATATTCACTTGATTGACTTGTTATTACCTATTGAACCTAACACTAGTTGAATAACTAGTGTTAAGAAAGGTTACCATCAATCGTGAATCTCTTTAGGGAGTTTAAGTCCCATCCCTCGAGATGATGCAGCCACTAAATCCCTTGTTAGTGGCTTAGTGAAAGGATCCGCCAGATTTTCACTTGTTCTCACATAGGATATTGAGATGACTCCTCTTTGAATCAATTCTCTTACATATCCATGTCTTAGACTAATATGTCTAGACTTCCCATTATACATTCTGCTGTATGCTCTAGCCAATGTTGCTTGGCTATCACAATGTATCGATATAGTAGATACATTATCTTTGATTAGGGGAATCTCTATCAACAGATCCCTTAACCATTCAGCCTCTTTGCCAGTAGCAGCTAGAGCTATTAACCTAGCACCAAGCCTTTTCATTCATTCTTCAAGCATTGATCAGAGCCTTCCATGTGCTAGTGAGACTATAGAGTGATAAACACTTGGATTGGGGTTATAAGCTTAATCATTATAAGCTTAATAAACACTTGGGAAGTAAGGTTATAGTGTATTTCTGTTTCGAGGTATAGTTCGGTCATAGAAGCATTCAAGGTATTCCTAATTCTAGTTCCTTTCTGTATTGATTCTTATAGTTCTTCTCTACTCAAATCCTAACTCAGTCTTTTCTATTCTTGGTTAGGCATCTAAGTTCTTCGAACTTAAGGTTTTCGTTGGTAAGTATCGTTTCGATGGTGTAGTTTATTCTTTCCATCTCTTTTCTTTAGTATACTCACCTCTATATTATGGTTTTTAGGAGTGTTCCAAAATCCCGACTTTGTTCTCATCATCCCGGTATATTGGTAAGGAAAATAGGATAGGATTTTATATGTTATATGATATGTGATATGTTATGTTGTGTTATGAAATGTTATATTGTGAATGTTTGTAGACTTGGGCATATGACTTGTACACTAACAAGCCCCAATAAATTTATGGGCATATGACTTGCTTAGCTAGCAAGCCCCACAAATCTAATGGGCATATGACTTGTTTAGTTATGGGACCCCAAGTAATAATGGCCATTATAGTATGTGTGACATATGTTTATGATATGTTTTATTATATGCTACGTTATGAATTTTATGTATATGAGTTATGTGTTAGGTTTTCCTTGCTGGGCATTTGGCTCATTCCTTTATTTTTTTAGTGTGATGCAGGAAACTAGATATGGAGGCGGAAGGATTCTTGGAAGCTTGGCATGTGTGTTGAGGATGAACGGACTGAGTGGACTGCGTGTCGATCGAGGATGAAGTTATTTATATTTAATCTTTTAGATCATGTTTTTCCGCATTTAATTTTTTTAAACAATTGAATTAAAGTTTATGTTTTTTTTTTAAACAATGGGTACCCATGCCATATTTTCTATTATTATGTATTTGATACAATATTTTGAGATTTAATAAAGTTATATTATTTCTTATGTATCTTTCCCAAAATAGTAGCTATGTATAGTAGATCTAATGGTCCAAGGTCATAGAAATAGTTGGGTCATTACAGTCGTGGTGGTCAAGCGGCCGCATATGTACACATCGCCCCCTAAGCTCTCCACTCAAGGTTGGGTGAGCTTTCCTTTCCCTTTACCTGCACCACATAGCACCCGTGAGTCAAGGCTCGGCGAGAAAAAATATTACTGCATGTATACAAACAATATTAAATGATCATGTAATCATTTTCGGGTCATGTGCCCTGGTTTATTGACTCTTAAGTCATTCTGGGGACCTGCGCCCTAAAGAGATGACTAGTAAGTCATTCTGGGGTCTTGCGCCATAATTAGATGACTAATGAGTCATTCTCTGGGGTCCTACGCCCTAAGCCATTGACATTTTAGTCACCTGATACGTTTAGCCCTGGCTTTGAGTAACTAGCCTTAGACTAGCCAAGCACTTTAGTTTTCTTCGACCAATAGGCCAGTCAAGCATTTAATGCGCATGTTGATTAGATCTAATCATTTCGGCCTGCGTTAAACATGCTAATGCCACTCTTGACTCATAAGCCAATACCATACGAACAACGTTCAATACTATTGTCGATCATGACTGATAAGTTAGAGCTTCGCGACCAGTACTAAACACCATTGACATTTATGACTAATAAGTCAGTGTCATTCACAGGTAAGCGAAGCTACCGTGCATTTACAATGCAACCAATGTCCATATATAGAGCACTCAATTTGCCTCATCAATAACCATGCATGTCACATATGGAGAATGGCAATGGTGTTTAGTATTGATCCTGAAGCTGTGACTTATTAGTCAAGTTCAGTAGTGATATGAGCACTGGTCGTATAGTATTGGCTTACGAGTCAAGAACAACATTAATGTGTTCAGCACATACCGAAATGATTAGATCTAATCACCATGAGCATGAAATGCTTGACCGACCTTAAGTTCGATGAAATATAAAAATGCTTGTCTAGTCTAAAGACTAGTTACATAGAGCCAGAGCCAAAAGGATCAGATGACTGATTGTCACATGGCTTAGGGTGCAGAGCCCTAAAGATAAACTTATTAGTCATATATCCTGAGATAGGCTTATTAGTCATCTATTCAGAGTATGACTGAATAGTCACTTATCTGATTAGGGTGCAGAGCCCAAAGTGTGACTCACTATCTGATTAGGGTTGCAAGCCTCAGAATGATTACCATAATCATTTATTGATATTACATACATGCAGTAATAAGTTTTCTTGCTGAGCCTTGGCTCACGGGTGCTATGTGGTGTAGGTAAATGGAAAGAAAAGCTCACCCAGCCTTGAGTGGAGATCTTAGGTGGCGATGTGTACATATGTAGCCGCTTGACCACCATAGCCAAGGTGTTTCTAACGCCCTAAACTCCAGGGACCGTTACGGTGTGCATTTTAAACAGTGCTAAACTCGCTAATCGAGTCATTTGGTCATAATCATGTAACTAAGTATGATTAGCGATTTAGGGTTAAATTTTTTGGTTAAGATACAATGTTTCACTAGAACGTTTACTATATGCATTGGGATCCCAAAATATAATTTAAAGGTTAATTATAAGATAATATTTACAACCAGCCGACCTAAGCGGCAAAATAGAGTTTTGTTAGGAAAAACTTATACAGGATCTTTATTTATTTTCATATAGATCTAATATTAAATAAATTAATATGAGATAACCTAGAACATATTTCTAAAATTGAATTCAAAGAGAAACAAAGATAAGAATACTTACAGTATACGCAGCGGAATGAAAGAGTCATTCCTTCAGTTTCTCTAACTCTTCTATCATTTCTGTCACAGAGTATTATTGTAATGCCCTACTACCTTAGAGTCGTTACTAAGTGAGTTTAAAATGTGCGTTTAACTTGCTAATCAAGAATTTAGGTCAAAGGTGTAACTAAACTGTATTAAAATCACATAATTTGATAATGCAGTCATTCATTGAAAATTATAAAGCGTTTAACATTCGGGATCCCAAAATACTATTTATAAATATTTACAACTCAAAATACGATTAAAGTCGACTACACGACAAAATAATATTTAGTACAAAACATATCCCAAAAATACCCCTGGCCGTGGCAGCCAGGCAGGCCAAACATGTTCGCGTCGCTTCACGCTCTCCGTACTCATGGTTGGTCGACTTTACCCTTGCCCTTACCTGCACCACAGAGCACCCGTGAGTCGAAGCCCAGCAAGAAAACTCCACACAAATAAATAACATATGCATATCAATCATTCAGCATATAACAAATCCGCCAACAGGCTAAACATATACGGCCATGCCGTCCCAGGCGCTTTCCCAGGCCCCGGGTTCACAGTCTATAGCGTGAGGATATCCCAAGTATCCTTTAGGGTCTCACCCTGGCAACTCATACTCCGTGTGCTAAACGCTGCTCTCGGCCTCTTGCCGTTCTCGGCCTTCACCGTTCCCAGCCCTTGCCATTCTTGGCCTTCACCATTCCCGGCTCTTGTCGTTCATTCACATATATGCACACATAGCATAATTAAACAAATATTTAAACATGTATTAACATAATCAATGGGGATACGCCCTACACACAATCATATAGGGTCGTGCCCTGCAACACAACTATGGGGCCTCGCCCTGCTCTACGGGTACAACCATTTTCTTACCTAGGTCCCGAGCTTCTTGAGCACCGAAATCCCGAGCACAGTCCTCTAACCTGAGCCTCACTGAAAACCTAGTCACAACACATACATAGCACTCTCGTTACTAACCAATTCATAATCATCCCTGGGAACCAATCACGTGCTCTCGGGACCCCCCGTTTCCCCACACAAGGTAGTGAAAAAGTCCCTTGAGCCCCCTGAGCTAAAACCCTAAAAACACAAATTCTCATCTTCTGAAATTGGCCTAGCGTCGCGACACAACCCTATAGGGGCCACGACGCCGAGCAAGCCTCCCCTGTTCTGATTCAACCTAGCGCCGCGGCACGGAAGAACAGGGCCGCGGCGTTCATACGCGAACCCAGAAAACTGGGTTTTTCCCAACATTTTTCCTGAGCCAAAACTCTTCCAAATCAATACCAAGGTACACCCAAGTCCCAATTCGACCTAAAACCCCAAATAAACAGTATGGCAACTCAGAAACAACAACAACAAACCCAAGCACACAATCAACTCCAAGAATCACTTATGTAATGCCCTGGTTACCCCAGAACAATTACGGTGAATAGTGAACCAGAAATTTGACTCGCCACCCGAGTCCTTTGGTTAAAAACGTGATCTAAGTGTTATTAACAGGCTAAGGTGAAAAACCAGTAAAAAGGAAAGGATACATTTCATTAAGTAAATAAACTGCTCATGAGATAATCAAAACGTTTACAAGTTGTTTACAATACAAAATGGTCGCTACTGTTTCAAATTTACAATCCCCGTCGACCTAAGCGGCAAAAATAGGGTAAACCCCTAGTTCCTCTGAGAACTCCCTGACCGTGGTGGTCAAGCGGCCAAATATGTACACAACACCGCCTAAGCTCTCCACTCAAGGTTGGGCGAGCTTCTCTTTCCCTTTACCTGCACCACATAGCACCCATGAGCCAAGGCCCAGCAAGAAAACACAATAAAGCATGACATAATATCAACAATGATCATAACAACCATTCAGGACTACCAGTCCATAACAGATAGGTGACAGTAACAAAAGTCACAAAAGTGGGTACAACTCCCTTTAGCCATGTGATGATAGGGTCACCAGGGCTTAACTGATAAGTGGTTCTTTCATAAGCTTAATCAGGATAGGTGCATGGTGATTGGTCACCAACATAACCTTCCTCCCGACTCTAGAGTCGTAACTATGGACAGCATCCCCTAGCCATGTGACAAACAGTCACCGGGGCCATATGCCCTGGCTATGAACATCTGGTCTTAGACCAAGCAAGCGCTTATAAGTTCTTCGACCTTAGGGTTGGTCTAGCATTAATGTCGTAGAGCCATTCAATGCATGTTCATCGACTTTAGGGTCGGTCCCTGACTAGTCAGTACCATAAACAAGTAATCAGCGTGCACTAGCATTTAATATGTCCATGTCCACATATACCAACCAACATGCTTCAATAACAAACCATGCATGTCATATACATATACATGGTGCATCTGTATCCATACACTGTTTTCTTACCTCTGGTTCGAGTGAAAGTTATTATAAGAACGACCCCTGAGAACGATCAATCTTTTAGCTCCTTAGCAGTTACCTAGTCACAACCAAATATAACCTCCATTAATAGGAATCCACACAAATATGGTCTTAACCTAAGCACCACTCTCGGGACCTCGAAACATGCCCACACGGTGAGTAGATTCGATCCCGGGCCTTAAGGATTGAAACCCCAAGTCAAAAACCCTTAAAAACACTCAAAACGGGACTTAGAAGGAACAGGGTAGCGCTACAGCGCTCAACCCCTAGCGCCCCAGCGCTATACTCAGAACCACCCATATGCCAAAAAGCCTCCTGAGGAGCATTGTAGCGCCCTAAGGTGGGTGCTATAGCGCTACCTCCAGACCCAAACTCCCCTGAACCGACCTTCTTCAACTCCTTCGATTCCAACTCGATTTCCAAGCTTCCAAATCCTATTCCTGATGCCAAATGAACCCAAAAACCATCCTAACACACCCCAAACATCACAAGCATGGGAACCCTAGCCAAAACTCCCAACAAAACCAAGAATTCACCCTAGAAATCTCAGCTGCAAAACCAAACCAAAACAAGACAAACCAGAGAAATCTATGGTTAGAAACTTACCCAAAGCTCAACTTTTGATGCTCTTGAATGGTGGAACACACTCCCAAACTTCCAAGGCTTGCTTCCTAAGCTAGAATCCTCAAAATTGGTTCAAAAACCACAAAGAATGGTGAAGAGAAGAAGGTACGGGAGAACTCTAAAGTATGCTCTGTTTTTCCACTATCTTCTTCAGCTATCAAAGGATATATCTATCCTAGGGGTGAAATGTCCATTTTACCCCCTAGGTCAATTAATAGTTTCTAAAGGCTCCCAAGGGCATATTTGGTACTTCCTTCCTATCTCGTTAACCATAACTGACGCTCTCCAATTCCCGCTGTTCTCAATAATCTCAAACACCAATAATTCACAACCCGTTACCCTTTAATACCCGGTAACACTCTAATCATTAAAATCACCCCGAGACTCAACCCAAGCCCCAACACTTAAACCTGTTGTGACTAAACCGCTAATCAATATTCTAAGATCGTCTCATGCCGAATAGCTCGAACAAACCCACATTATAATGTGGTCTCAACACAATATATCATTGACATGCAAACAAGTGTACAATTATACTCTCAATGAGCCAAATGACCATCACACCCCTGTAATTAAAATGCGGACCCACATGCATGCATTTAACATCATATTATAATATAATTCACATATACATGCATAAACACATTTAATGGCATAATTAAACAGTTATGGCCCTCCCGGCCTACTAATCCAGCCATTAAACCATATTAGGGAATCCGGGGCATTACAACTTAGTGGTTCAAAATTTACAAAAACCTAAACCACACTTCACAAAGTTTAAACCACCCTTCAGAAAACTTAAACCACACCAGCAATTAAACTTCAGAGATGCATGGATCTCTTACCTCAAGTAGAAATTCAGCCTGAGATGATTTCAAATTCAACTCCAAGCTGAAGTCCTTTGATTCCCAAGTTGAATCCTCACAATCACTAAGCCACAAATCCAATTTTTAGCATTCAACCCAAACTCTCAAAAGCATGCAAGGAGACTCAAAATCAGAGATGAAGCCTTACCTCAGAATTAATCTTGGCCTATGTTTGTGTAACGCCCTGGATAACCAAGACCGTTACACTGTGTATTTAAAATAGTGCAAGACTTGCTAATCAAGTCATTTAAACAAAGTGTGAATTCAATGTCATCATCGGATTAGGAATAAAATAATTTGGTCACAAACAGGCTATTTTCATTAAAAATGACAGTTTAATACATGGAAACTCAAAACAGGGTTTAGACGTCTTAGTTACAACTAGTTCCAAGAGTTACAAATAATTCACGCCACTCTAATGGCAAAATACATATTTTAGGTTTCCGTCCCTGTACAATTCCTCGACCATGGCAGCCGAGCAGCTGATAATGTACACCTCGCCCTCAGAGCTCTCCAACTCATGGTTGACTCAGCCTACCCTTGCCTTTACCTGCACCACGTAGCACCCGTGAGCCGAGGCCCAGCAAGAAAGCATAATAACATAGCAAGTTCAACATCAATTATCAAGTATTCCACATAGCACAACCAGGAAGTCAGCGTTTCATAGCATTTATCCAATCAGTGATAACACACAATAGATTCAAAGTTTTTCATCCAAACAGCCAACAAATCATGTTCATAGCACAATATTCACGTTCATAATCAACAGTTTATCACATCATCAAATGATATTCAGGGTCAGCGCCCTTAGTCGCACCCTCTATTTAACACACTGTCTTCGGCTCTCTTGGGCCGCCCCCAGTGTAATACTCACTGTCTCCGGCCAGCTTAACCGAGCCCAGTGATTAATAAGCTACCTCAGCTACCAGTGGCCGAGCCGCGCCCTGTGCGCAAATATTGATTCTGACACCCTTAGGCCGGTTATCGCATGTCCCATGGCATAATAATACCATCTCATGACATGATATACAAATATAGGGAGCTCTTAGTCCCATCGTATCCACATGGTTAATCACATTCACATAACAATGCATACAAACATAGGGAACACTTAGTCCCAACCTAGCCACATATTCAGGTGCAGCTTTCTTACCTTTTGATTTGCTAGCTTTGATCACTTGACTCCTTGAGCACGATCCCTCCCGAGCCCTAGCGCTCATCTAAACACAATCATAGGTCAAAGTTATCACCAAACCTCAAGTCCAAAACCTAGCCTCGGGGCCTACCCCGAGCCCCCGAAAAGTTCTAGTTCCACCAAACAAGGTGGTGGAACCAAACCCCAAACCCTTGGTAAAAAACCCTTGCAAATAACCCTAAAATCCCTTTCTGGAAACAGGGCAGCGCTCTTAGGAGGGTGCTATAGCGCTACAAGCAGAACCGAATTCCCCCAGAAAGCTTGGCCTGGTGCTACAGTGCCCAAAGGCTAGCGCTGTAGCGCTAGTCACAGACAGGCCAACTCCAAATTTCTCTTCCTGCGATTTCCTCGAACCAAACTCAACCAAAACTTCTCCAAACTTTTGCCAACCTCAAAAACAACCTTATAAACATACTCCACTCATCCCAAGCACCCCAAAAAATCAAAACCCAATCATATGCATCTCTAATCCTAGAATCCACCATAGCTGTCGCTAAGCTCAGAAACTCAGCAAAACCATTCAAAACTTCAGAGTTGGAGGCTTAGAATTCATACCTTTAATGGAGTTCGATTTTAAGACAGCCTTTACACCTCCCTAGCTTGCTTTTCCTCACCCTTTGGCCTGAATTCCCTAAAGTCCCATCAGATTCAACTTAAGCACCATAGTTTAAAGCCAAAACCATAAACTGAAGAACTCTATAGAACCTTACCTCAAGTGTTAGGGTGTTCATGCTAATCCTCTGCTACTTCTCCAATCCTAGCTTAGGATTCTTGATGCTTAGCCTAACCCAGCTCTCCTCTGAGCTTTGCTCCAAGAAAACCCCAGAAAAGTGGTGAGAGAACCACAAACCGACCCAAGAGAAAACTCTCTGTTTTCCTCTCCTTTCTCTTTTCTTTCTTTTCCTTCTTCAGACTTCTGAAATATTCTACCACTTCCACTAACACAAAGCCTCAGTAATACCCATCTTTAGAAAGCCAAATGACCTTAATGCCCTCCCTTTTATTTCTAACCCTTTTAACCCACTTAAGGGCATTTTAGTCATTTCACCCCAATTCCCGCTAAATCCTCGAGTGTCTCTAATATTCACCGCTTACTTCCCAATACCTAATTAACTTCCGATAATATTCCTCAATGTCAAAATAGTCCCCAATATACTTACTAAATCCTCATTTATACCCCCAGGCGCACCCCGAGCCGGGTATAAATCCCCGCCATGACTTTTTCGCTAATCTACTCACTAGGATCGTCTCGAGTCTCAGATCACAGATATATTCACATAATAATGTGGTCTCAACATTAGCCTACCAATATGCACACAAATACACAATTACGCTCTCAATGAGCCAAATTACCATAATACCCTCACAGCAGAGTATATAGTCCCATGCATGCCTTTATCATCATATAATAATATGACCCACATAATCATGCATATAATCATATAATAACACAGTAAATCAATTATGGCCCTCCCGGCCTCCTAATCAAGGTCCTAAACCTTATTAGGAAATTTGGGTTGTTACAGTTTGACTCTAGTTGCCCCAATTTCAGCCTTGAATTCCTTCCTTGACCCCAAAGAAAATCAGCTTTTCTCCTCCTTCCTTTCCTAGCTTTTTGGTTCTCTCTAGACTTTCAACAAAGTATTCAGATATATGCCTAAGTGTAAGTAATGTGAATAACTTCTCCTCAACCAAGTTTATCTTCTCCTAAGGCCAAATTTCCATTTTGCCCTTTCCCCTAATAAAATTCTTAAACTAACCTCAAGGGCAATTCTGTCATTTCACCCAAATCCTGCTAAGTCCTCGAGTATACTCAAATCATTACTAAATTACTACATGATACTTAATAAATCCAAAACCCATATTATATACCCAAAATACCCCTAGGCTCCTCCCGAGCCGAGTATTTGACCCCGTTGTGACTTTTCAGCTAAACTGCTCCCTAGGACCGTCTCGGATCGTGCATCACAATTATATCACCACTCACACGTGGTATCAATCACAATATACATAAATATTGCATTTATGCCCTCAACGGGCTAAATACGCCCCTAACAACCAAATGGGGCCCACATGCATATTTAATTCACCTAAACATGCATTTCTAATCACATAATCATCAAATTCATATATTAGTATAATAAACCACTTATTGCCTTCTAGGCACGCTAAGCAAGGCCCTAAGCCTTATTAGCAAATTTGGGTCGAAGTCTTCCAATGTATCCTTAGAATTACCTAGACTAGAGTGAGAAATTCTCAACACTTGAGATAGATATAGAGATAAGAAGATAAAATAACAAAGAGGCTTAGAAAAGGACTTGTGTTTAGAGAGAATCTAAAACCTATCAGAAAATCTGACTTGTGACTTGTCTAACTTGTGTTTTGACTTCTCTCTAAGCACTCATTTTATAGACTCAATAAGGCCATTTAATTTAATTAAAAAATCAATAAAATAATAGCCAATATGAAGCCCTAGGTCGATGTAACATCCTAAACTCCAAGGACCATTACGGTGTGCCTTATAAATAGTGCTAAACTCGCTAATCGAATCATTTGGCCAAAATCGTGTAACTAAGTATAATTAGCAGTTTAGGGATTAAAATTTTGGTTAAGATATAATGTTTCATTAGAATGTTTACTGTATACATTGGGATCCCGAAAATATAATTGAAAGGTTTATTACAACAAAATATTTACAACCATCCGATCTAAGCAGCAAAATAGGTTTTAACCTCAGTTCCTCTTCAAACCTCGGTCGTGGTGGTCGAGCAGCTACATATGTACACATCATCACCTAAGCTCTCCAACTCAAGGATGGTCCAACTTTCTTTTGCCTTTACCTGCACCACGTAGCACTCGTGAGCCGAAGCCCAGCAAGAAAACTCAATATGCTCATGAACAGTAATAACATGTCATCAAACCATAAGGCACACGCCTAGCAAATATAGCCCTATTCAAGCAGGAAAATGAGTTCACGTAATGATGAATATACAAAATCAACTGATGATCATAGTAATCATTCCGGGCTTTTAGCCCCAAATAGAAGAGTGACAGTTGTAATCGTCACTAAGGTGGGTTATGTTCCCATTAGCCATATGACGATAGGGTCACCAAGGCTTTGCAGATAAGTGATCATTTCACTAGCTTAAACAAGATAGGTGTTTGATGAACTAGTCACCAAGATAACCTACCGCATGACCATAAAGTCACAACCATGGGATTCCGCTCCCTAGCCATGTGAAAAACAGTCACCTATGCCTTTGGCCCTGGCTCTGAGTAACTAGTCATAGACTAGTCAAGCGCTTATATTTTTCATCGACCTTCGGGTTGGTCCAACATCAATGCTCCCAGATTCATTCAACGTTGATATCGATTAGATCTAATCTTTTATCGGCCCTGTGTTCATGACGCTTATGTCGTTTCTGACTCTCAGGACAGTAATACACGACCAGTGCCGACCCTGACTAGTCAGTGCCATACACAAGTAAGTAATGCTACCAAACATATATCATATGTCAAATATCTGAATATAGGGCATTCATCATGCTTACTTAATAATTGCTAACATTATTAGGATCACGCATAAACACAGAGACTCAAGCTCTAAACAATCTCATATTCAATATTCATAGCATGCCCTAATCACATGTTTCTCATGCAACACATGCATCACATTTAATCACTTGACATGCCTCAATAATAACCGTGCATGTCACATTTAAACATCCAACATGCATCAAGAATAACCATGCATGTCACATCTAAGCATCCAACATGCATCAAGAATAACCATGCATATCATATTCATAGGGTACAGTTTTCTTACCTTTGGTCCAAGCACAGGTTATGTAATGCCCCGGAATCCCTAATGCGGTTTAATGGCTGGATTAGTAGGCCAGGAGGGCCATAATTGTTTAATTATGTCATTAAATGATTATATGCATGCTTATGTGAATTATATTATAATATGATGTTAAATGCATGCATGTGGGTCCACATTTGATTATTAGGGCATTTTGGTAATTTGGCCCGTTGAGGGCATATTTGTGTATTTTGGTGCATATTGTGATTTATGGATGAGATCCCATTATTATGGGGATATATTTGAGCTATTCGGCATGAGACGATCCTATGTTGCAAATGGGCGGTTTTGTCATAACGGGGTCAATTATTGGGATATTGGATAATGAGAATGGTTATTTGATGATAAATTGGGAGTTATTGAGATTAGGAGGAAATTATGGGAGTTTTGACTATTTTGCCCCCAAGGATGTTTTTGGGACCCCGAGCATTAGGTTTTATTTGAGATTACTTAAGCCTGAAGTAGTCTATCAGAAAGAACCGTACGTTAAAAATACTCTCTCTCTCTTCCTGTTAGTCTTTTTACCGTTCGTGGCAATTTCGAAGAAATCTTGAGTTCTAGGAGTCGGAATCAAGTGAAGATCGAGGCATAGCGATCCTAGGAAAGATTAGAAGCTTCTTGACTGAAGGATTTAACGAGAAACAACCCAATAAAAGGTAATTCAAGCTTTAAGTTTTGAGTTTTAGAGTTTCTAAGCTTTGATTTGGATTTTGTGTATCGTTAAGTATTTGATTCATTTGAGCCTCAGGATTTGATGATTTTGGATCATTGGGAAGTTTGGGAACTTTGATTTTTGGATTCGGAGATGTTTAGGTATGTTTTTGGAAGGTTTAAAATGGGAGAAAACAAAGTTATGGCAGGTTTCCTAGGTGGGGCCGCGGTCCAAGCTCGAAGAAGAAGGAGGTGAGGTTTGTGTGTGCTGGGGGCCGCAGCACTGAGTAGTGGGAGCCACGGCGCTTGCTCCTGGTGTGGCTGGGGGCTGCGGCTCAAGGTTCTAGGGTCGCGGCTCATGGAGGGTTTTGAGGCCAATTGGGTGTTTTGATCATGGGAACTCAGTTTTAGGCCTCGGGATCGTTCCTACTACCCAAATTAGTGGGATTTGATGTCCCAGAGGCTAGATCTTGATTCGGGAACCCTTTGTTATTCATTTTATTGATGGTGTCCCATATTTGGTTATGACCAGATGACTGCTAAAGGACTTAAAGGTTGATCGTTCTCAAGGGTCGTTCTTTTATTTATTCTCGCTCGAATCAGAGGTAAGAAAATTGTACCCTGTGTATATGATATGAATGGTTGTTGTTGAGGCATGTTGGTTATTAAATGTGTACATTGATTGCATATTGAATGCTTAGCAAATCTTGCTTACTTGTGTATGGCACTAACTAGTCAGGGTCAGCATTGGTCGCGTATTACTGACCTGAGAGTCAGAAACAGCATAAGCGTCCTGAACGCAGTGCCGATAAAAGATTAGATATAATTGATATCATCGTTGAATGACTCTAGGAGAATTAATGCTGGACCGACCCTAAGGTCGATGAAAATTATAAGCGCTTGACTATTCTAGGACTAGTTACTCAGAGCCAGGGCCAAAGGCCCAGGTGACTGCTTATCACATGGCTAGGGAGCAGAAACCCATGGTTGTGACTCTATGGCCATGCAGTAGGTTATATTGGTGACTAGTTCATCGAGCACCTATCTTGATAAGCTAGTGAAAGGTTCACTTATTTGTAAAGCCCAGGTGACCCTATCGTCACATGGCTAATGGGAACGGAACCCACTTTTGTGACTTTTCTAGTCGTCACTCCTCTATTTTGGATTGAAAGTCCTGAATGATTATTATGATCATTGTTGACATTATATTCATGCAATATTGTGTTTTCTTGCTGGGCTTTGGCTCATGGGTGCTATGTGGTGCTGGTAAAGGGAAAGAAAAGCTCATCCAACCTTGAGTGGAGAGCTTAGGTGGTGCTGTGTACATATGCGGCCGCTTGACCACCACGGCCAGGGAGTTCTCAGGGGAACTAAGGGGTTTACCCTATTTTTGCTGCTTAGGTCGGCGGGTTGTAAATTTAAACTGTAATGACAATTTTGAGTTGTAAATAACTTGTAAATGTTCCGATGGGCCAATGAACAGTTTTATGTTTTAAATAAAATATATATTTTCCTTTTGATTGGTTTTTCCACCTTAACCTATTAATAACACCTAGAAGCACGTTTTTAACCAAAGAACTCAAGTAGCGAGTTAAATTCACGGTTCAACGTTCACAGTAACTGTCCTGGGGTAACCAGGGCGTTACAACTTGGTATCAGAGCGTGCCAAGGTTAGGGTTCCTGTAGACTGGCTGGGCATGTACACTCACCACTAAAGACAAGCTTGACTCATGGTTTGGTAACTATTTATGTAGTTATATGTATAACTGCTTAAATATAGTACAAATGCTTGGAGGAGCACGCCGCGGCGCGTGTGGAATCCGAGACTTAAAGGGGGTTTCCCTCTTCCATTTCAGCCATTTCTCTCCATTTTAAAAAAAATTCCAAAACAATTTCCTCTCAATTCTCTCTCTATTTCCTCTCTTTTACCCATAATTTTTTTCTCAAATTCCCTATTACTTATTGAATCCACATGTATTCCTCCAATTATTTCTTTCTCCTTCCCATTTCCTATTATGTTATTGAAATCCCTAATTCCCAAAATTCTTCAAACCCTTATTTTTCAAATTCTATCAATTGGAGTTCAAGTGGTGATTTCATGATTACTTGGTGCAATTGAAGGGTTCAAGAGGAATTTATCATTGTCAAGTAAGTGTTTCTCCAAATATTAAAAAAAAATTGGTGATTTCTTTATATAGAAGACATTGTGAAGGGATTTTTGATTGAAGATTATAGTGGGGATAGTGAAGTATTGTAGTGAATTGGTTTGCATTATTTGAAAAGACATTTTGAATTTGGGGAATATTGAAAAAAACAGGGGAGGTGCTGTCAAATTTTTCATAGACTATTATGGGGCCTAAAAGAAATCCTTCTAGGGCATCATCCTCTAGGAACACCAATAGGCCATCTTCGTCTAAGGAACCTGAACAACCCCCAGATTATGATGTTACAAAATTTGTAAGTAAGGCAGCTTTTGAGCGATACGCAAGGATACGCAAGATGAAGGTGATAAGTGAGAGAGGTTTTGAGTATACTGAAACGCCTTATGAAATTTCTACTTATGAAGATATTCGTGGCGAAATTCAGCGAAGGGGTTGGGCTATGTTTGCTTCGGAGGATGTAAGTCATGCAAATTTTTCGGTTGTCTTAGAATTTTATGCTAATTATGTTGAGATGAGAAATACAGAAGTATTTGTGAGAGGTGTTCAAGTTCCTGTTGGCATAGATACTATTACTGTGTTGTATAATATGCCAACGTATGAACAAGAGGATGACGAGTATCATCAATGGGCTCATGGTGATGATATTAATTGGATAGAGGTGGCTGAAACCTTGAGTATACCAGGAGCTCGTTTTACTGTTGTTAGTGGTGTTCCGAAATATCTTTGGCGTTATCAATTGAATCATGTGGCTCGGGCTTGGGTGCATTTTGTGAGTGCAAGGCTAATGCCAACTACTCATATGTCGGATATCAATAAGGAGAGGTTGTTATTGGTATATGCCATTATGACTGGAATTACTATTGATGTAGGCCGCGTCATTAGGAAGAGTATGAAAGATATTAGTATGTTAACCACTACGGCAGGATTAGGCCATCGCTCGTTAATCACTGATTTATGCCGTACATATGGAGTTGTTATGTTTGGAAGTGATGTCGTTCGGAAGCCTATGTCGACGATTTCTAAAAATAGGGTGCTTGGTTATGAACCACCTTCCTTAGAAGCACCACCACCTTGACCGCGTGCCACTGATAAAAGACAACGATTAGATGATGTTGAAGAAGAGCATAATGAAGCAGATTTGGAGGGTACTATTCCTAAGGAACCTACGCATGAGGTACCAGTTGTACAACTGTCTGTTCAACCTGCAGCTGGTACTTTTGATCCATATATGCAGATGATGCAGAATTAACTCCAATATTTGGTGCAACAGAATAATTATCAGATTGCGCAAAATCAGCATATGCAGCAGTACTTGGCACAGCAAAGTGAGTATCAAATCGCTCACGTGGACCAGCTCAATGCGTTGGTAAATCGGTGGTCTCTCTGAAACAATGAAGATGTAGCTCCATTCCCACTACCATCTCAATTTTTTCCGTATCAACCGCCGCCGCCTCCACCATTTTAAATGTTTATGGTAAGTCTCTTTTTCTTTACTTTTGTTTTATTTTTATTTTTTTTTAAAAGAAAAAAAAACAAACAAACATTGGGGACAATGTTTAGGTTAAGTTTGGGGGAAGAGATTTATTGCTGTTTGTCGTGTCTGTGTTGTTTTGTTTTGTGTTGATATTGTTTTAGTTGTGTTTTGTTTAGGGTGTCAGTTGAATCAAGTTACCAATGATTAGCCAATGATAATATGATTGAATGATGAATTGTGTAAATTGAATGGGAATAAAACTGAAAAAAAATTCGTGTGCTTGGTTGAATATTTTGTTCTATTTTTCTTAAACACTTAAATAATTGAGAGCTTAATCATGATTTTGATGAATTTTATGTGATGGAATAAAACTTTTGCTTGCTAAGTTTAAAATATGAAGGGAAGATTGAAATTGGTTTATCCTAGAACTTGTTTGCTTGCATTTTGAGGCGAAATCCTAGATCATGCATGCTTAGAAAAATGATTTAGGCAATTTTTTTTGGACCGTTTGAGCCTTTCAAGCAGGCGAAATCCTAGATCATGCATGCTTAGAAAAATGATTTAGGCAATTTTTTTTGGACCGTTTGAGCCTTTCAAGCCAACCTTGATGTATTTAATCCTTAGTTACCCATTGTTGAGCCTAAATTGATTCTCTTATTGATTGACATTTGCTTTGAGCTAATAACTTGAGATCCTAACTATTATTTTGTCTTTCCCTTGCGTGTACCATGAACATATGAATGATAATTGGGATTGATTTGTAATAGGGGGGTTACGTATGACAAGTTGTGTCAACAATGAAGAAAATACATTTTGAGAGAAAGAAGAGAAAAGAAAAAAAAATTAAATATTCAATGATGAGAAAACATTACACTCCAAATTGTATTATCAAGGAATAAGTTTGGGGGAGTGTAATGTTATACATGAAAAAAAAAATTTGATTATGCAATTTCTCTCGAAATGATAAGATATTGGGAACTTTGGGATTGGGCTTGTGATTTGTATTAAATGTTGAATTGGTTGGTTAGTGTTCATGGTACATGTTGAGCTTAAATGACTTTCTCATCCACCTTTGCCTAAGCCATTCAATTATAAGCTTGAAAAGACTTATTGATTTCTGAGCATGTTTTGTCTACATTAGTGGAGATTAGCAAGTGTAGCAAGCTTATGGGATATTATTTGGTTGTTGGATTGAAGTGGAAATTTAGTGAGCATAAAGGAATTCAATTACATATTATTTGCTAATCATGATTTTGAGAGCTGTTATTTTTGTTATTTAATTGAATGGAATAAATGTTTCAACTGAAATTCTGGATTAAAAGTTGAGTTTCTTGAAGATTATATAAGTGAGTTGTTTGTCATAGCTTGAGGCTTAGTATTGTTGTTGGCTTGATTCATATGTGTGTGTTTTTGTCATTAGTAGAGTTGTTTGTTTTGGTTTACTCGAGGACGAGTAAAAGTCAAGTTTGGGGGAATTTGATGAGTTCGTTTTTAGCATAGTTTTTAACATGTGTTTAGGGTAAGTTTGAGTCATTTTGGTGGAGTGTTATGCGGTATTACGCTTGTTTTGGTATGTTTGCAGGAAATAGGAGAAGGAAACGTGAAGTTTGGGAAATGACTGAAAAATCAGCTTAATTTGGGAAATTTATGCTAAAAGTTGACAAGAAGAAAGTTGAGGATTCATTTGTAGAGATAATTGCTCGTTTTGGAGTTTTGGAACAAGTTTTTGGGGAAATATGAGGGGCTGCGACGCTTGAATGAAGAGCTGCAACGCAAGGAAAAAGCAGAGAAGGCCATTTTTCTGGAGTTTTGAAGGGCTGCGGCGCATGGGAGAAGCGCCGCGGTGCTTGCTGAAAACAGAAAGCACGTTGCGCAAATGAAAAGAGGCGCGACGCGGTGCTTGAATGCCAGGGCCGCGGCGCCTGTGTTTGTACGTGGCTATCAGAAGGGAAAAACTGTTAAACATTTTTAGGGTTTCTATTTATATACGTTTTTAAGAGTTAATTGGGGATTGATTGATTTTTTTTTTTTATGTGGAGAAGTTATTAGAGACTTGGGAGAACATTGAAGACCTAGAGTTTGATTTCTTAATTTCTTCTGTATTCTCTTTTTTGGAGTTTATGTTTATATTTAATTTGATTGATTCCATTATGTTTTCTTTGAACTAATCTTGTTATTAGGGTGTTAGTGGATTCTTCTTGAAGCTTTTGATTTCTTAATGAAATTTTTCTTGAATTTCTTTCTTCTACTGTGGATTATTTATCTCATGCTTAATGCTTGTGAATGTTTGATCATCATTTACATGTTTATATGATTTTAACCTATGCTCTGAAAAGAGAAGGCTAATTATGCTATAGGTAAATAATCACAATTTTATATTAGACGAAAGTACTTCTATGAATTGTGTAGTTTAGGGATTATGTGTTTAAAGCATGCAATATATTGATCTACCACAGAGATGTAGGAAATAATATATTGTAGAGAATTATAGATCCTAGCAAGACTATAATATATAATTGTAATCTGCTATCACAATATAATTAAGAAATATTGAAAATTGGATAGAAATCATAAGTGGATGGTTGATGAAACTAAAGCCCTAACTTTTACATCCATTGAATTAAATCAAATTTTATATCTGCATTTCTCTAAGTGCTTAATAGTTTTCTTAATTTTTAGTAATAATTATTTTATTTATAATTCTAAAATTATTATTTAAATCAATTAGAATTAGAGGTTAATTATTGGTAATTAATATCAGTCTTCGTGGGATCGACACTTTACTTATCATATATTACTTTATTTGACCACGTATACTTGCGTGTTAATTTTTAGAGATCAAGTATGCCCTGAAGTTGGATCATTTGGCAAAGTTTGCCATGGAGCTGGTGCCCACTGATGGGACCAGGAGGGAGAGATTTCTCCAGGGGCTACAGCCCAGATTAGCCTGTGATGTTCGTATTACCACTATGGCTGGGGTTACTACCTATGCACAGGTGGTTGAGAAGGCACTCGCAACTGAGAGTGCAAAGAACAAGATCTGGCGAGATAGTGCAGTGAGAAAGGAGTTCAGGAGGACAGGTCCTCCATTTGTGGGTTCAAGTAGGGGTGGAGGCCCCAGTGATCAGAAGAGGAAGGTTCCTGACACGTTCCCAGTTTCAGGTCCTGATAGGCGACCTCGTGGTGTCTCAGTGGGTCGTCCAGGTGGTAATGAAGCCTGGAAGTCTTATACTGAATGCCCTAAATGCAAGAAACGTAATTTGGGAGAGTGTATGGCAAAGGCCTGCTTCTCATGTGGAGCAGTGGGTCATCTTAAGAAGGACTTCCCTAAGGCAAGAAGAGAAGAACCCAGGAAAGCAGACACCTTGGCCCCAGCTCGAGTGTTCGCGTTGACTCAAGCAGAAGCTGAGGCTTCTCCCTCAGTAGTTACAGGTCAGCTTCTTAGTGCTGGAACCCCTTACAATGTTCTGATTGATTATGGTGCTACACATTCTTTTGTTGCTAGTAGAATTATTGATAGACTGTGTAGACCTTGTGATTTTTATGCTGTGGGGTTTGGAACTTTGTTACCCACTGGGGAATTAGTGGTATCCAAGAGATGGGTCAGATCTTTGCCAGTGACAGTGGAGGGTAGAGAGTTGTCGGTGGATTTGATAAAGTTGGTTATGACTGACTTTGACATGATATTGGGTATGGATTGGTTGGTAAAGTATGGGGCAACCACTGATTGCAGAAAGAAGATGGTCATTTTTTAGCCCGAATGAGAGGATCCTTTTGCGTTTGTTGGTACTGTGCATGGACCTCGCATACCATTGATGTAACGCCCCAACTCCAGAGACCGTTACGGTGTGCCTTGTAAACAGTGCTAAACTCGCTAATCGAGTCAGTTGGCCAAAATCGTGTAACTAAGTATGATTAGCGGTTTAGGGATTAAAAACTTTGGATAAGATGTAACGTTTCACTAAAACGTTTAATATATACATTGGGATCCCAAAAAAAATATAATTTTAAAGTCTACTACAAGAAAATATTTACAACAGGCCGTTCTATGCGGCAAAACAGGGTTTAACCCTAGTTCCACTTTAAACCTCGGCCGTGGCGAACGAGCAGCTGCATATGTACACGTCATCACCTAAGCTCTCCAACTCAAGGATGGTACAGCTTCCTTTTGCCTTTACCTGCACCACATAGCACCCGTGAGCCGAAGCCCAGCAAGAAAACACAATATAACATGATATAATATCAATAGTGATTGTATTAATTATTCAGGACCAACAGTCCAAACAAATAGGTGACTAACGCAAAGAGTCATGAATGTGGGGACAGCACCCTTTAGCCATGTGATGATAGGATCACCAGGGCTTAATAAGTAAGTAAACATCTCACTAGCTTCAATAGGATAGGTGCATGGTGATTGGTCACCAACATAACCTTCCTCCCGACTCTAGAGTCGTAACTATGGAACAGCGTTCCCTAGCCATGTGACAAACAGTCATCGGAGCCCTATGCCCTGGCTCTGAACATCTGGTCTTAGACCAGGCAAGCACTTATAAGTTCATCGAATTTAGGGTCGGTCCAGCATTAATGCCATAGAGCCATTCAATGCATGTTCATCGACTTTAGGGTCGATCCAGCATTAATGCCATAGATCCATTCAATGCTGATATCGATTAGATCTAATCTTCATTCGGCCCTGCGTCCTCGACGCTTATGCCGTTTCTGACCCTCAGGTCAGTGAAACACGACCAGTGTTCAGCTCATTGTGAACTTGATTAATAAATCACAGCTTCACAGATGGATCCAACACCATTGCCGATTCTGACTAATAAGTCAGTGCCATACACAAGTAAGCCATGCCACCAAACATATGTCACATATCCAATAGCCATAAACAAGGTATTCAGCATGCTTACTCAACAATTATTAATACAGATAGGACCATGCACAAACCCAGAGGCACAAGCTCTGAACAATATCACACTCAGTACTCAAAGCATGTCCTAATCACATGTTTCTTGTGCATCACAAGCATTATATTTAACAATCCAACATGCACCAATAATAGCCATGCATGTCACATTTAATAATCAACCAACATGCATCAATAGTATCCATGCATGTCACATATCCACAGGGTGCAGTTTTCTTACCTCGGAGTTGAGCTAGAATGAATAAGAGAACGACCCTTGAGAACGATCAACTTTTAGTCCTTTAGCGGTCACTTAGTCATAACCAAACATATAGGATACCATTACTAAAAATGACAACCATAGGTTCCCAAACCAATATTGTAATGCCCTGAATTCTCCAATGTGTTTAACGGCATGAATAGTAGGCCGGGAGGGCCATACTTGCTTAATTATGTTATTAATTGATAAAATTCATGTATATGTTGATTATATTATAGTATGATGTGAAACGCATGCATGTGAGTCCATATTTTTAATTATAGGGGTTTGATGGTAACTTGGCCCGTTGAGGGTAAATTGTTTGTTTGGATGCATGTCGGTGATATATTGTTAAGGCCACATTATAATGTGGATTTGTTCGAGCTATTCGGCATAAGACGATCTCTAAGTATTAAAGTAGCGGTTTAGTCATAACGGGATTAAGTTCGAGGCTCGGGGTGAGTCTCGGGATGTTTTAATGATTAGAGCGTTGCCGGGAGTAAAAAGGGTAACGGGACATGAATTATTGGTGTTTGGGAATTTTGAGAATAGCGGGAATTGGGAAGCGTTAATTATGATTAACGGTATAGGTTCGAAAGTACCAACTTTGCCCTTGGGAAGGCTTTATAAACTTTTAAATACCTAGGGGTATTTTAGTCATTTGGGTTTGGATTTATATGGCTTTGGATGGCTGTAGAAACAGAATAGAAAAACAGAGCAAGAATTACCCTTCCCATACATCCATTTCTCTCTTTTTTCCTTTGAAGTTTTTGGTCCCAATTTGAAGATACAAGCTAGGAAATCAAAGCTTGGGAGTTGTAGACTCGGTTCATCCATTGAAAAGGACTTTAATTCCATTTGAGGTAAGAATTGATCCATGAAAAACAAGCCATACTCTGTTTTACTTTATAGTTTTGGTGTGGATAGTTGGAATCAATGGGAGTTTTTGTGTAAGATTGATTGGGTTTTGATGAGGGTATGATGTAGATGAAGTTTAGGGGTTGAATTGGGTGTTTTGGTAAGGTTTTGGATTGGTTTGGAGGGTTTGGTTTCAAGAGAAATCGCAAAGAAGATGAACCAGAAAGTTTCTGGTCTGTAATTGGCGCAGCAGCGCTATTCAGGGCTCAGAGCTGGGCTCTCTGACTTGGAAATAAGGCTGCAGCGCCACTCATAGGGCTGCAGCGCCATTTGATGGGGCTGCATCGTTAGTCCATTTTTCAGCAAACCTATTTTAGGGCTCGGAATGATCCTTAAGGTTCGGGGTTTGGTTCCTTTGCCTCGTTTGAGTATATTAAGAATCCCGAGAGTAGGGGATTGATCCCGGGAGTGTGGTTTTAGATTGTGAACCATTTATTAATTTATTTTATTGATGGAATCCCATAATTGGTTATGACCAGGTAACCGCTAAAAGACCAAAAGGTTGATCGTTCTCAGGGGCCGTTCTTTTATTCATTCTAGCTCGAACCAGAGGTAAGAAAACTGCACCCCAAGTGTGACATGCTTGGATATTCATGAGGCATGTTGGTTGTATAAATATGGACATGGATTGAATATAGAATGCTTAGCATATGTTGCTCACTTGTGCTTGGTACTTACTCATTAGTCAGATTTGGCAAAGGTGCTAGTATCAACTGTGAAGCTGTGACTTATTAGTCAGGTTCGGCGGTGGTACTGGGCACTGGTCACATTGCGCTGACTCATTAGTCAGGACGGCCTTAGCGTGTATCACGGAAGCCAACAGAGATTAGATCTAATCGACTACCAGCATTGAATGACTCAAAGAGCATTAATGCCAGATCGACCCCAAAGGTCGATGAACGAAATAAGCGCTTGGAGGCTAGTGGCTTACTCAGCAGCCACTCTCCCACTTGAAACAGTGACATGCCTGTCAGTCACTCAGTATGGTTTACCAGAACCTGTTGAAGGTTAGTGGCTTACCTAGCAGCCACTCTTCCATTTGAATTAGTGACTTGATTGCCAGTCACTCAGTATGGTTTATCAGGACCTCATGTGATGTTCACTCTTTTGTTTGAAAGCTTTATGCTCAGTGTGATTATAATGATAATAATTTGATAATGTTTATGAAAAGTGTTATGTTTTCTTGCTGGGCTTTGGCTCATGGGTGCTATGTGGTGCAGGTAAAGGGAAAGAAAAGCTCACCTAGCCTTGAGTGGAGAGCTGATGTGGTGATGTGTACATATGTGGCCGCTTGACCACCACGGCCAAGGAGTTCTCAGAGGAACTAGGGGGTTTACCCTATTTTTGCCGCTTAGGTCGGCGGGATTGTAAATTTTAAACAATAGTGACCATTTTGTACTGAGAACAACTTGTAAACATTTTGTTTAGCTCTGCAGAGCAGTTTGTAATAAAATCACCATTTCCTTTTTATTGGTTTTATACCTTAACCTGTTAAATACACTTAGAGCACGTTTTTGACCAAAGGACTCGGGTAGCGAGTCAAATTTCCGGTCCACCGTTCACCGTAACTGTTCTGGGGCAACCAGGGCGTTACAAATATCTAGCCTCCGGGACATCAATCAACACTTAACCGGGTAGTAGGATCAACCCCGAGGCCTATGGCTAGCATCCCAAAGTCAAAAACTTATTTCTGGCCAAAAATGCCCTGATGGGCCACGGCTCACCATATCCATGCCACGGCTCACCCTCAGACAGAAGCAAAATTCTTCCCAGAAACACACTCAGGCCGCGGCACACCATAGCCAGGCCGCGGCACATTACGCAAACCAGCAAGCCACCAGCTTGCTTCCCCTACGTTTTTCCTCGAAACCAAACCTTCAAACCAGTCCCAAACTTCAACCTAACATCCAATTCAACCACTAAAAATTATCAACAACTCACCCACATCAAAACCCAAGTTAAACATCAACTAAACTTCCATTAATTCCAACTATTTACCACGAAATCACAAGCTGAAAGTTTAAAGCCAAAACAGAGTATACCATGAAACTAATGGCTGGAACTTACCTCAAACTTGATTTTGAATCCCCTTTAATGGCTGAATCAAGTTCCTAAGCTCCCACCTTTGATCTCCTAGCTTAACTCCTCAATTTGGGCTCTCAAAATTCAAAGAAAAGCAAAGGGAAAAAAACATGTACGGGAGAGAAGAAGAAGATGAGGATGGGGCTCTGTTTTTCATTTTGTTTTCCACAGCCTACTAACCCTCTTATAAATCCAAGCTAAATGACCTAAATGCCCCTAGGTCATTTAAGGTTCCTATAGCCACCCCAAGGGCAAAACCGTCCTTTCCTGCCTATTTCGTTAATTATAATTAACGCTCTTAAATTCCCGTTATTCTCAATATTCTCAAATACCAATAAATCATATCCCATTACCCTTTTATTCCCGGTAATGTTCTAGTCATCAAAATGACCCCTAGACTCACCCCAAGCCCCAAACTTAAACCCGTTATGACTAGACCGAACACTTACATCACATGATCGTCTCATGCCGAATAGCTCGAACCAATCCACCTTATAACATGGCTACACTAATTAATCACAACCATGCACCCAAAATACACAATTACGCCCACAGCGGCCAAATTACCAAATTACCCTTATAATCATAAATACACCCATATGCATGCATTTACCATCACATAGTAATATAATTCACATGAACATGCATATGATCATTACATAGCGTCATAATTCAATTATGGCCCTCCCAGCCTCCTAATCAAGGTCCTAACCCTTATTAGGAAATTCGGGGCATTACAATTGATTTTTGTATTGAGGGCTAGGGATTTATTACAAGGAGGTTGCATTGGATTCTTAGCCAGTGTGGTTGACACCACTTAGGTCGTGCCAGTGAGACCAGAAAAGACCAAACTTGTTTGCGAATTCCGGGATGTGTTTCCAGAAGATTTTCCAGTGTTGCCACCCCACAGAGAGTTAGAGTTCGTGATCGAACTAGCACCAGGGATGGAGCCAGTGTCTAGAGTACCATACAGAATGGCCCCAGCTGAGTTGAAAGAATTAAAAGTACAGTTGCAAGAGCTATTGAATTTGGGTTTTATCAGACCTAGTTTCTCACCTTGGGGTGCGCCAGTTCTGTTTGTGAAAAAGAAGGATGGTTCTCTGAGGATATGCATTGATTACAGAGAACCGAATAAGTTGACAATCAAGAACAAGTATCCTTTGCCAAGGATAGATGATATGTTTGATCAATTGCAAGGTAAGACGGTATTCTCAAAGATCGACCTTCGTTCTAGTTATCATCAGTTGAGGGTCAAGGAGGGAGACATACCGAAGACTGCTTTTCGTACTAGGTATGGGCATTATGAGTTTTTAGTCATGTCTTTTAGCTTGACTAATGCCCATGCTACTTTTATGGATCTGATGAACAGAGTGTTCAAGGATTATCTGGATCAGTTTGTGATCGTTTTCATCGATGATATTCTGGTATATTCTCAGTCTGAGTCAGAGCATGAGCAACATCTAAGGTTGGTTCTACAGAGACTGAGGGAACACATACTGTTTGCAAAGTTCAAGAAATGTGAGTTCTGGCTATCTCAGGTATCCTTTTCTTGGGCACATCGTCAGTAAGGAGGGGATTAAGGTAGATCCAGCGAAGATTGAGGCAGTCAAAGATTGGCCAAGGCCAAAGAATGCTTCTGAGGTTAGAAGTTTCCTTGGATTGGCAGGTTATTATAGGCGTTTCGTGGAAGGTTTCTCAAAGATTTCTACTACATTGACTGAGCTGACACACAAGATTCAAAAATTTGTGTGGCCAGATAAATGTGAGAACAACTTCCAGGAACTGTAGCAGAGATTGATTACATCTCTGATTCTGAGTCTTCCAACAGATCATGAGAAGTTTGTGATTTATTGCGATGCTTCTCATCAAGGTTTGGGCTGTGTTCTGATGCATTCAGAAAAGGTAATTGCTTATGCCTCTCGTCAGTTGAAGGAGTATGAAAAGAGATATCCCACTCATGATTTAGAATTGGCAGCTGTGGTTTTTGCTTTAAAGATATGGAGGCATTATCTCTATGGGGAGAAGTGTGAGATCTATACAGACCACAAGAGTTTGAAATACTTCTTCACTCAGAAAGATCTGAATATGAGACAAAGGCATTGGCTGGAGTTAGTAAAAGATTATGACTGTGAGATTTTGTATCATCCAGGAAAGGCCAACGTGGTAGCTGATGCTTTAAGCCGGAAGGGTCCGGGAAAGATTTACGGTGTGAGGCTGATAGCCAAAGAGTTAGCAGATGACATGACCAGAGCTGGTATAGAGTTGCTGGTGGGCCAGTTGGCTAATATTATGCTACAGTCTACACTGTTGGAGAGAATCAATGAGGGTCAGTTGAGTGATCCAGCTCTGATCAAGATCAGAGAGGATGTTTTGGCTAGAGCATCCAGAGATTATACAGTGCCTGATTTAGGCTTGTTGAGATACAAGGGGCGGATATGTGTTCCGTTAGACACTGCTTTGAGGCGAGAGATTCTGGATGAATCTCATACTACACCTTACTCTTTGCATCCAGGCACCACGAAGATGTATCAAGATGTGAGATCTTTGTATTGGTGGCCGGGGATGAAGAGGGATGTAGTAGAATATGTGGCTAAGTGCTTGATATGTCAACAGGTCAAGGCTGAGCATCAGAGGCCGGCAGGGTTATTGCAGCCTCTGGATATCCCAGAGTGGAAGTGGGAAGACATCACGATGGATTTCGTGGTGAGATTACCCAGGACTGTTGGTCAGCATGATTCTATTTGGGTGATAGTGGATCTCTACACCAAGTCAACTCACTTCTTTCCAGTGAGGACTACATATACAGTTGATCAGTATGCAGATCTCAATGTGAGAGAGATCGTGCGCCTTCATGGAGCACCGAGGTCGATCGTGTCAGATTAGGACCCCACTTTTACTTCCAAGTTCTGGGGGAGTTTGCAGAAGGCCATGGGAACACAGTTGAAGTTCAGTACTGCTTATCATCCTCAGACAGATGGGCAATTTGAGAGGACAATCCAGATATTGGAAGACATGCTGCGGGCATGTGTGCTGGACTTTGGTGGATCTTAGAGTAAGTATCTACCTTTGATAGAGTTCTCATACAACAATAGTTATCAGTCTACCATTGGGGTTGCACCTTATGAGATGCTGTATGGTAGGCAGTGCAGATCTCCCATTCATTGGGATGAAACAGGTGAAAGAAGATACTTAGGTCCTGAGGCAGTTCAGAGGACCGATGAGGCCATTGAAAAGATTAGAGCTCGGATGCTCGCTTCTCAGAGTAGACAGAAGAGCTATGTAGATCCTAAGCGTAGGAACGTAGAGTTCCAAGTGGGAGACTATGTCTTCCCTAGAGTCTCACCGTGGAAAATGGTGAGGAGGTTTGGGAAGAAGGGCAAGCTGAGCCCTAGATTTGTAGGTCAGTTTGAGATCCTGGAGAGGATTGGTCAGGTGGCTTACAGCTTGGCCTTGCCTCCGGCGTTGTCAGCCGTTCATAACGTGTTTCACGTTTCAGCTCTTCGGAAGTATGTATCTGATGTGAATCATATTTTGAGCTATGAAGATCTGGAGCTTGAGACAAATCTTGATAACTCTACAAAATAGAGTTATTTACCACATTTTTTATGCTAATTGTTGCTTAGTCTTGGAGTTTTTAAGTAACTTGTTAAGATTTTAAGTAATTTTTAATTTATTAGTCTTGTTGTAATTTTTAGGATTTTATATGTTTTTATAGATATTTTATTATAATATGCTGTAGTTTAATTATTTGAAATTAATATTGTTAAGTTAGGAGTAAAAAGATGCGATTTTGAGCTTAAATGTTAAAGTAAATTAAGTTTTAATTTATATTTTCATGGAACTTTTGTTGTATACTTTATTATTGAAAATGTTTAGTTTTAACTTCATTTATGTTTATTTTTTGTAGAGAATTTGTTGTATTTTCTCTCTCTTAAAAAGCAAGTAAAATGAAGAAAAAATGAATGACATTTTCAAGGGAAAGAATAGGGAAGTTGGCATTTTTCTTTACCCAGCCTTCAGCAGTCCACCTTCAGCCCAGTCCGTCCAAAGCAAGCCCAATGCCTCAGCCTACCAGCTCAGCACCCAAAGGCGTTCAACAACTCTCCTTCAACCTCCCAATGCCTCGTCCTGCCTCCTTCAGCACCCCCTGAAGACCACACGACTGCCAGCCAGCCCCCACGGGCCCACGCCCAGACCCGGCCCACCAGCCACCAGCTGCTGCTCTTGCCTCCAATCGGCCCAGCATTGTTCAGCCCGCAACCCATTATGCCAGCCACCTTGCCCAGCCGTACACCACTCTTTTTGAGCCCATAAAATTGCCCAAGTGTACCATTTGTCCCCTATGTCCAAAATGCCAACTTTTTACCCATTTTTCTACACATTTTCACCACAACATTATCATTACACCCTATAATTTACCTCTACATACCATATTTATTTTATTTAATTAATCTAATCAATTTAATTAATTTAAATTTATTATTTTAATAATCTCATTTTGGCTATAAATATGGAATTTCAAGACCATTTTAGGGTGCTTAATTTTTTGTTACCATATTCTCTATTCCATTTTGGGTTTTTCAAGAGCATTTTGCAAGTATGTATGTCATTTATTTTGTAATTTATACTCTAGTTATGTGCTTCTAATATTTTTCATAAGATTATTAAGATCATGATGAAGCAACTTGTAACTAGGTAATATTTATGTTGTATGTTGATTTCCCTTGTAATGCAACAAGTTTATAGATTTTTCTTCTTCATATATGTCTTTCATCTTTCATATCTCATATTTTGGATTGTTAGATAATATGCACTTTGTTCTTCATTTTGCAAAAACATAATATTCTTTGTGTAAGATGTGTCATTAAATTGTACACATCCATGCTTAGAACAAAAATATTATGTTTTGCCTTATAAATAATGTTCATTGATTTATTTGTTATTTCATTAGATTGATTTACACTAAATGCTTTGAAATTATAATTTTAAAAAGTGAAGAAAAATCCTATCTTTTTAGAAGTAATTTGTGCTTAAAATTATAAATCTATTTTGAAAATGATAGTTTGATTTATTTTAACTTTCACTAAAACTTGGGAATCAATATACTAATAAATATTATTAAACTTACATTTTGTGGATTCTAGTATCTTAATAATCTTTTCTTTTAACACTTATTTTCAAATCATTATTGGTTTATTTTTATTCTCTTAAATAGCTTTATTTTTAAATCTTTTATTTTATGTTCATAATATTAAAGTTCATCAATCTTTGGAGCTAGGTTGGAATTTATTACTTTTGATTTAAAATAGTTTTCTTTTTTATTTTAGAAAACTCCTTTGGGTTCGATCTCGTGCTTACACGAAAACTATATTCCATATACGATTCGTGCGCTTGCGAGTATAAATTTTTAAAACATACCCGTTTTGGGTCCATCAGATCTCTCCTTTGAGGAGCAACCAGTCCAGATACTTGACAGAAATGATAAGGTCCTCAGGAATAAGACGATACCTTTGGTTAAGGTATTGTGGAGGAACAACAAGGTCGATGAAGTGACCTGGGAGCTGGAGTCAGATATGCAGAGTCAGTATCCCGAGCTATTGTAATGTCCTGGAATCCCTAATGCGGTTTAATGGCTGGATTAGTAGGCCGGGATGGTCATAATTGTTTAATTAGGCCATTAAATGATTATATGCATGTTTATGTGAATTATATTATAATATGCTGTTAAATGCATTCATGTGGGTCCACATTTGATTATTAGGGCATTTTGGTAATTTGGCCCGTTGATGGCATATTTGTGTATTTTGGTGCATATTGTGAATTATGCATGAGATCCCATTATTATGGGGATATATTCGAGCTATTCGGCATGAGGCAGTCCTATGTTGTAAATTGGCGGTTTTGTCATAACGGGGTCAATTATTGGGATATTGGATAATGAGAATGGTTATTTGATGATAAATTAGGAGTTATTGAGATCATGAGGAAATTCTAGGAGTTTTGACTATTTTTCCCCCGGTGATATTTTTGGGACCCCGAGCATTAGGTTTTATTTTAGATTACTTAAGCCTAAAGTAGTCTGTCAGAAAGAACCGTACGTTAAAAATACTTTCTCTCTCTTCTCGTTAGTCTTTTTACCATTCGTGGAAATTTTGAAGAAATCTTGAGTTTTAGAAGTCGGAATCAAGTGAGGATTGAGGCATAGCGATCCTAGGAAAAATTAGAAGCTTCTTGACTGAAGGATTTAACGAGAAACAACCCAATCAAAGGTAATTCAAGCTTTAATTTTTGAGTTTTAGAGTTTCTAAGCTTTGATTTGGATTTTGTGTATCGTTAAGTTTTTGATTCATTTGAGCCTCGGGATTTGATGATTTTGGATCATTGGGAAGTTTGGGAACTTTGATTTTTGGATTTTGAGATGTTTAGGTATGTTTTTGGAAGGTTTAAAATGGGAGAAAACGGAGTTATGGCAGGTTTCCCAGGTGGGGCCACGACCCTATTCTTGGGCGCCGCAGCCCAAGCTCGAAGAAGAAGGAGGTGAGATTTGTGTGTGTTGGGGGCCGCGGCACTGAGTAGTGGGCGCCGTAGTGCTTGCTCCTGGTGTGGCTAGGGGCCACGGTTCAAGGTTTTAGGGCCGCGGCTCATGGAGGGTTTTGAGGCCAATTGGGTGTTTTGATCATGGGAACTCAGTTTTAGGCCTCGGGATCGTTCATACTACCCGGATTTGTGGGATTCGATGTCTCGAAGGCTAGATCTTGAAGTAGGGTTAAAAGATTTTGATCATAAAAGATAAATTTTCATTTAAATAAGTGTTTGTTACACATGATCCCAAAAATAAACAGGGTTAAATAACAGTTTACAAAATCTCAAAGGTTATATACAACCACAAGCCACTCTAATGGAAGAATAGGCATTTTAGGTCCTCTTGTCCCTGTATCATCCCTTGGCTGTGGCGGCCGAGCAGCCGACTATGTACATTCCACCCCCAGAGCTCTCCAATTTAAGGTTGGTCTAGCTTACCCTTGCCTTTACCTGCACCACGTAGCACCCGTGAGCCAAGGCCCAACAAGAAAACCATATTACAGAGCATAATCAATAATCAATAGTCAAATAATTCACATATCATCAATCAGATACTCAGCAGACCACATTGTTCACATAATCAGTGATATCAATCTGCAAACCAATAATCAATCATCCAGGCAACAAACATGCCATAATAATCAGATTAATAACAGTAAATATATCACACAATATCCAGGGTCAATGCCCTTAGGCTGCACCCTCTGTTTATCCCACTGACTCCAGCTCACTTAGGCCGAGCTCAGTGGTTATATAATTAACCTCAGCTACCAGTAGCCGAGCCACGTCCTTGTGCGACATTATTAATTTCGGCACTCTTAGGCCGTTTATCTCATGTCCACATGGCATAATACCATCATATGACATTGCATACAAGTATAGGGAACTCTTAGTCCCAACATAACCACATAACAAGGTGCAGTTTTCTTACCTTTGATTCCGAGCGGAAAAAGTGAATTGACTCTGAGCACGATCCCTAGCCTCGAGCCTTGGCGACGAACCTAGTCACAAGAATTATCGATATCTATCAACTTCCAATCATAAATATAACACTTAGGTAGCAAAACTAGCCTCCTGGTCTTCAATTTCTACTAAACCGGGCAGTAGAAATTGTCCCGAGCCCCTAGGTTCGAACCCCCGAGCCCTAACAACACTAAGAACATTTCTAAGCTCAAAACCCCCAAGCGGGTTGCGACTTGGCTCAGCAAGTCACGACTTGCCTCAAGTCAGAGAGCAAGCTCTCACGCCAAAGGGGAGGCGGGTCGCGACTTGGCCAAGCAAGTCGCGACGCACCCCCAAGTCAGATAGCTCCTAGGCCAGGAGGACCACACGCACCGCACCGCCCTCAGGCTGGGTCGCGGCGCGCCCTGCAAACCTAGGGAGATCCTAGGTTTTCTCCTCCTTCTCCTAGCCATGCACACACAAACTTACACATAATTTACCCAACATCTTTCCCCAATTCCATCTTCTATCAAGTTACGAATTTTAAGAGTAAACCACCTATCTTAATCCTTAAAATCCTAGCAATAAACTTTAAGTCACTAGTCAAATCCATCAACAATAACATCCCAAGAACTTGGTCTAATTCCATCATTCATTTCAAGTTTAAGAGTCTAAACTTATCTAGACAACCTAGCAGTAAAAATCAGAATTGAATGCCCAAAATTCTTACCTCAATGTAACAGTTTCCTCCTCTGAACTTCCAGCTCCAACACCAGCTGAATTCTCCTTAACTTTTTGTCTAATTCTCCCAAACTTCAAGCCTCTTCAACAGCCAAAAGGATGAACACCAAGGTGAAAGGGAGATAGAATTCGTGAGGGAGAGAGAAAGAGAGAGAGAGCAAGTTGAAGTCTTTTTCCTTTTTTCTTTCCTTAATTGTTCTATATCCTTCTGCATTAATCTAACATAAAGAGCTGATCATATCCTTAACTTATAAATGACCATGATGCCCTCCCAAATAAAACTAACATATAACTTATTCTAGGGGTAGAATGGTCATTTATTCCCAATTCCCACTAATTCCTCGAGTGTTCCTAATATTTACCATTTAAATCTCGTCATCAAGTTAATCACCAATTATTTACCCAATGTCTAATAATCTCCAATATATTCTCCTAAATTCCCAAAAATACCCCAGACTCCCCCGAGCCGGGTATAAATCCCCACCGTGACTATTTCGCCAAACCGCTCACTAGGACTGTCTCAAGCCATATGCTGCAAATATATCCACATAATAATGTGGTATCAACAATTTATCACAAATAATCACATTTATGCCCTCAACGGGCTAAAATTACAAATATGCCCCTATAATCTAAAAAGGGCCTACATGCATACTAATACTCATAATCATGCATTAAACCATATAAATCACATATAAACCAATTATGCCCTCCCGCACACTAATCAAGGCCCTTAAGCCTTAATAGTAATTTTTCGTCGTTACAGATTAAGACCACATTATTATGTGGATATATTTGGGCTATTCGACGCAAGGAGATCCTGGTGAGCAAGTTAACGAGAAAGTCACAACGGGGTAAAATACCCGGCTAGGGGTGAGCTTAGGGGTATTTTGGTAATTAGTACATTTCCGGGATTTGTCGGGTAATGGGAGATTAAATGATTATTATTTTGAGATAGTTGGGGATTTAGAGGAACACTCAGGGATTCACAGGAAGTGACAATTGACAATTCATGAGAAGGCCACTAGAGGGTTTAAGTTAGTAATAAGAGCATTTTGGACTTTTGACAAAATAGATATATACGGTTTTAGTCAACTGGGATTTAGAAGTACTTAGAAGGATCAGTTACTGAGCACTCTCATTCTCTCTCCCGAAGCTCTCTTCCTCACCTTGGTGGCTTGGAAAATCTTGAGAAAATTGAAGGACAAAGCTTAGGAAATTGAAGGGTTAAGCTTATGAAACTTGGGAATTAGCTCAAGGGAGTTATCATCTCAGAGGTAAGGGTTTGAATTTGAAATTCTTCATGATAATTCTGTGGTTTTGTTGGAAGCTTTAGTTTTTGCAAGTGTGAGAGTTTGGGGGTGAATTTTAAATTCCTGATAAGTATTAATCAAGTAGTTAGCTAGGTTTTGTTGCTGGAAAAGTGTTATACTGGTTATGGGGATTGAATTGAAGTTTTGAGTGTGTTTGGGTTGAATTTAGTTGGGTTCGGCTAAAGGAAAAACCCAGAAATTCTGGGTTCGAAGGGGTCGGGCCGCGGCCCTCTTGAACAAAAGGGAGCCAAGGAGGGCTCTATCACGAGGGCACAGTGCAGCGCCTCTTAGGCTGGGCCGCGGCGCGTGTCTGATGTTTTGGGGAGGTTGAGCCTCTGATTAGGGCGGGTCGCGGCACAAGAGCATGGGATCGCGGCTCTTAAGGGGTTTTTGGACCCAGATAAGGTTTTGAGTGCAGGAACTCAACCTTATGAGCTCGGGATCGATCCTACTACCATGTTTAGTAGAATTCAATGTCTTGGAGGCTAGGACTCGATGCGAAAGCCATTATTCACTCGTTGTTGATGGAATTCTTTATTATGGTTGTGACTAGGTCAACGCTAAGGGCTCGGATCAGGGATCATACTCAAGAGTCATTCATTGGTAGCTTGCACTTGGACCGAAGGTTACACCCAAAATATAATGTACATGATTGGGGCTCAACCCGAATGCTGAGTCTAATCTTGACTTGGGCGTTTGGCATGTGAATGCGCATGATTATGATTATGATTATGCCTATGTATGTTTGATTAAATGTATTATAATACATTGTATCTGTATATATATATAATAAATGGATTTACGTGATTGTTTGCTATGACTAGGGGGCTTAGTTTATAAACCAGGGATTTGTTGTAGTATCTAGTTAAAGATCGACTTATTAGTCGAAGACATATCTGATTTAAGGAGGCTCGACTTATAAGTTGAGGATCTCCGAAGCTCGACTTATAAGTCGAGGGTCTTTAAGCTTCAACTTACAAGTCGGGGGTATATGAGGCTCGACTTATAAGTCGAGGACTTGTAGGACTCGGCTTCTGAGCTGAGATTGACATTACACATGTGGAGTGCAGGCCACTACGGCTAGGCCACCTTGGGGGTGCACCAAGCACCTGACTGGCTCGAATGCCAAACAAATTGAAAGGGAGTGCGACACGCACTTGTGCAACTCTATGGTTGCTGATCTGTAACATGTCTATGCTAATTTCAGTTATTACTTCTAGTCTGATGTATTAATCTATGAATAATTGAATATGTTTTCTTGTTGAGTCTTTTGGCTCACGGGTGCTTTGTGGTGCAAGTAAAGGTAAGGAGAGCGATAGCAGTGACGTGTACGTATGCAGTTCGCTCGACCACCACTGCCGAGAAACTCAAGGAAGCTAGGGTTGAATCCAGTTTTTCCGCCTAGGTCGGCTTATTTTGTAACCTTTGTGTTGTAACCGACTTTTAAACTTGTATTTTGGGGATCCCGTGTAAAGAACAAAGTTTTTGGTTAAATGAAAATGTTTATGACTTGACCAAAATTTTAATACCTGAACCTTTAGTAACTTAGTCACATGTTTGGTCCAAATGACTTGTTTAGCAAGTCTAACACTAATTTTAAACACACTTGGTAACATACCCTAATTAGCAGGGCGTTACAGTTTCCTAGCAAAATCCTCCAACTATTAAGCTTCGAATCATCCCTTGAATCCTTATGACTCTGTCCTTGCTTGAATCCAAGCCCTAAAACTCAAGTTTCCTTTTAAAATGCTAACGACGTCAAATGAGAGAACGGGAGAGAGAAAACGAGAGTGTTGAACTTATTTCTGTTTCTATCAGGTTACTTCGAGCTCAAGTAACCTTAAGTAAAACCCAAGGCTTGGGGTACCAAAAACATCCACGAGGGTAACATGGTCAAAATCCCCAGAATTCCTTCCTTATTTCACTAACTCCAAATATGTCCTCTAATATTCATTCCCATTACCCAATATTCTGGTATGTACTAAATACCCAAAATACCCATTGACTCACCCCGAGTCAAGTATTGGTTTCGTTGTGACTTTCCCGCTAACTTGCTCCCTAGGATCGCCTCATGCCGAGTAACATAAATATATCCACATAATAATGTGGTCTCACACATATATCACATATACGCCAAATATACTCTTAACGGGCCAAATTATGAAAATTGCTCTTCTGATAAGAAACAGACCCACATGCATATTTAATACACTTAACACATGCATATCAAGTAATATCATAATATAACTCACATAATCATCTAATGATACACATAAATATCACATAAACACATCAATTTCCATAGTTTGCCATCCTGGCCCCTTAATCAAGGTCCTAAGCCTTATTAGGTAATTTGGGACGTTACACGTATGCTGTATCAAATTTACTAAATATTTTATTTTTTAGTATTACCAATTACTTAGTATAATGGTAAATACATGTCAAAATCGTGATGACTATTTATCAAATTATTATTCAAAATAGAAAGAAGAATTAAAAATAGAATTTTGTTTTCAAAATTCAATAACGTAAAATAAAGTAACAAGCAAAAATAATTGTGTAACGTCCCAAAAATGCTAATAGGGTTTATCGTCTTGATTAGCGTGTGGGGATGACATAATTGGATATATGTGTGATTAATTGATTAAATGCATGACTATGTGACATGCATGATTTATATGATAATATGAATACATTTATATGCATGCTTATGGATATTAGATATGCATGTAGGTCTGCTACTGTTTACAAGGGCATATTTGTAAATCTTGGCTCGTTAATGGCATAAATGTGATTATATATGTTAAATGGTTGGGACCACAATATTATGTCGATATATTTACAGTATTTGGCTCGAGGCGATCCTAGTGAGCAGAATAGCGGAATAGTCACAGCGGGGTTTAATACCCGGCTCGGGGTGAGCTTAGGAGTATTTTTGGAAGTTTAATGTATATTTGGGATTTATCGAGTAATGGATAAGTATTTGGTAGTTAGGTGGGCATAGCAAGGTTGATTGGGAATTTGTAGGATGACTCAAGGAATTAGCAGGAAATGGGGCAAATGACCATTTTTCCCTTATGGGCCATAAAAGAGGCTAAGTTATTATGAGGTATTTTTTGGTCTTTTGGTTAAGGATATACTCAGATGACTTTAGGAAAATAACCAGAACTATCAGGAATTTCTCAAACACACTATCTCTCTCTTGCACGTTCTTTCTCTCTCTCCCTCTCTTATGCTTTGAAGCTGAAGGAATTCTTGAAGGGAAAAGCTTGGATTTGAGCTAGGAAATCTGAGGATATTAAGCTAGGGTCAGTCAAGGAATTGCTGAGGATTGAGGCTATAAATAGAGGTAAGAATTCTCTCTTGATTCTTCTGGAAATTCACATTGTTAGGATGAGTTTTGACTGGGTTTTTGAGTGTTGATTGATTGTTGATTTAGGGTGGTAATTGTTGGGAATTGTGCCCTGAAAGCCTATGTAGTAGTCATTGTTTTAAGAAATAAATATATAAATTGAATTTGTTATGCATATATTTTATGGATTATATTATTCTATGATAATATTATGTAAATATCAGAAAAATTCCTAAGTTCATATATGTGATCTCAACCACGTATTGGTATGCGAGGATTGTGTTTGAGATAAATGAACTTGAATAGTTCGCAGTAAAATAAAGTTATGGAATCTTTAGATTAATTACTGCAAATACGGTACACTAGTATTATGAATACATGTGATCTAGATCCAAATCACTAGTGTAGTAGGACACTTTAGTGGAGGTACTTTATATATTAGAGAATATGTAGAACTGGACCAATTATGTTTATTAATACTTAGTTAAATATCTGATCGAAGTATTAATTAAATCTGATGATCATATACAAATAGATCTTAATCCTGAAGTTACTATGAACTTCTGTTTATGTTATATGAGTTCTTTGATTCACTCGTTAGGGTTTGTCATAATGATCAGGCTAGAAACTTTTGTTTTGAGAACTCATTAATGTAAATGGCTGGGGACATAGTATACAAAATATGGAATCTATATCTTCTCGTAAGAGATTGAATAATGGTTCTCTTAAGGGTTGACTTTTGGGACTGAAAATGTTATTGAGCTCAAATTCATAATTTAGTCATGAATCAACCTTCACTAGTAAAGTCTATGGTACTTAAGGAAACAAGATATAATTAAAAGGGTAAAATGGTAATTTTATTCCCGATTAATTATGTTTTACCCTTTTAATTATGAACTATTATTAGAGGGTTAATTTGTATGCAATGATTATATCAATTGATGTTTTATCATTATAAAGTACTCAGTAAATAGAATGTCTATAATTACAAGAGTGCAGTCTCATATTTATAGTGGAGTAATCATGAGATTAATAAATTAAGATTATTTAATTAAAGAGTTTAATTAATAATCTCAAATTTATTGGAGCTTGGAATTATAGGTCCATAGGTCCTCACAGCGGCTCTATCAACACTATTCAAGACAAGAGTTGATATAAATGAAAAAATTGTTGAAATATATATTTAAGAAGAAATTTGTTCTTCGGGCCAAATATACAATTATGTGATAATAGTGATTAATTAATTAATTACAAATTAGTTGTAATTAACAAAATTAATTATTATTTAATTATTGTGTAATTTTAGAAATTATATTAAATAATTAATTAATTATAATTTTTTGAAATTATAATAAATTAAATATTTAATTTCAAAATTTATATTGGTTTTAATTAATTAGTAGAATTAATTAAATATCTTTACTTGAGTGAGAGATAATAATCTGATAAGTTCAAAATGGATTTGAATTTAAAAGATTGATATTTATTCAAATAATTAATTGTATTTGATAATTAGTTAAAAAGATATTTAATTTAAATTTGAATTCAAATTTGAATTAATTATCAGGTTGTTAGATTTTTATTTGAAAAGGTAGTTTGAATAAATAATTAAATAAAAATAGAAAAATCAAATATCCCTAAAATATAGGGTGGTACACGCCACACACAGTCCCTGCATAATTTTCAGGGATAGATTTTTTCAATTTTATTTATTTAATTAGTTAATTAATGGATAATTCAAAAATTAATTTTTTGATATTTTCATTAATAAGATAATTAATTAATTAAAAGATAAATTGTAAATTAGTTACAGATTTATTTTTTAAATTTGAATATTTTCTTTTTAAGAAAGACTTATCAGAAAATACTCAGAAGTCTGAGATTATTGAAGACAGTCATTCGTTCTATGAAAAAGAACGATATTTTTCTATCTCTCCCTGAAAATGTTGGTTTTTATAGATCAAATCAGAGATTATACGCATCAGAACAACAATCAAAATTGTTAATTTAATCCCACAAGATTTATAGATCTATTTCTTCACATACATATATATATATTGAATCAAAGATACGAATAGAAAATTACCTCAAGTCCTTCCTTGCTGCTATCTTTTTGTATGGAAAAAATCATTGAGATCTCACACCAAGATCTTCTAAAATGTTCTCAGCATACAAAGAACGAGTGTGGGCTCGCTATACAAAATAATAGGCAAAATCTATTTATCAGATGCTCTCAAAACATGACATATGATAAAGTTTGGACCTAAGTTTGTGAAAAAATAGTGACCTATGCTTGTAGCACTGTTCTCTTTTTCTCAGAGAGATTTCACGATATTTTTCTATCCCTGAAAAGTATCGTTTTGAAAAACTGATATCCTCTTTTTAATAGATCCAATATATTAAAATAAAATATTAGTTATTTTAAACAATTTGAATATAACTAATCAGTTATCAGATTATGTTTAAATAATAATATTTTAATCATATTACAATATCTCATTATTTATTTAATATTTAAATAACTAAAATTGTGGAAGCAAGAAACTACCAATTAGCTTCTTATGTGTGTAGCACAGTGACTGTGCACTGTGCTACACATGTACCACGTGTTAGGGAAGACATGTGATTTTCCTAATTTTTTTCTTATTATTTAAATACCAAAAATCCCAAAAATAAATTAATTCAATATTTATTATATTTTTGTTAAATCGAATAATTAATTAATTACACATAATTATACAATAATTATTTTTGGTGCATAGAAAAATATTTTACTTATCAAATAAGTCATTTTGTCCATTTCTGTATTTACCTTTGTCAGTGTTTGTTTGAACCATTTCAGGGACCATGGACCTATACCATTAAGCTCCAATAAATTGATACTAAATAATTAAACTCTTTAATTATAATAGTTAATTTATTAATTTTGATATTTCTCCACTATAAATTCAGAATTGCACTCTTTATGTTATAGATATACTTTTACAGAAATTTTATCTTAAGTCGTCCATTGATATAACCATCTTCCAATAGTTCAACCCTCTAATTAATTAGTTCATAAATTAGAATGGAAGAATTACCATTTTACCTTTCTAATTTACTTCTTATTCCTTAAGTACCATTAATTCACTAGTGAATAATTAATCTATAATCTAATTATAGATTTGAGCTCAAAATCATTAAATTCCATAATTAACCCTTAAGGGAACTAATATACGATCCGTTAGGAAAGATTAGATTCCGTATTGTTGATACATGTTCCCAGCCATCCATGATATTAAATCTCTAAAACAAAAGTCATTAACCTCATTCTATGAAGAGACATTAACGAATGAATCAAAAGATTTAATAAACATGAACAGGAGTTCATGAACACTCAAGATTTAGGTTGATCTATAAATGATCATCAGTTATGATATGAATTACAAGTCTTTTTTATTAAATGGTTTTTGGATAAAGACTTTTATTCATATCGGTCCATGTCATATATAATCATATTATATAAAACACCTATACCGAGATGTCTTACCACATCAATAATCCGAATTTAGATTATTTGTATCAACATGATACTCAGCAAACCGTACTTACAACCCCAATTAAAGAATTCATTAACTTTAATTTGTTGTTGTTGACTATTTTTATTCGTTCATGTGATCTTAATTCTCTCGTACTAATACAAGATCACATCATCAATAATGAATATGGAATTTTTCTGATATTTACAAAATTATTCAAACAATAATTTAATAATCCAAATATAACAATAATAGACCATTGTATTTATTTATTCATAGAAATAACAAATGTCTTTTACATGCTTTTAGGACATACTCCTAACAGAAAAGATATTTGACCAATTTCAGACCTTATTCTCTTGATCTCATGTGTTGAGTACATCAATTAGAATTATAAAGTAACCATCCTTTATTCTCTAAGTTCCTACACACTTCTTGAGGTGTAGAGAATGTTGTGGAAGATCTTGGTGTGAGTACCTGGGAGCAGCTTGGATAGGAACTTTGTTCAAATTACGAAAAGATAGCAAGGATGTAATGCCCCGAATTTCCTAATAAGGGTTAGGACCTTGATTAGGAGGCCGGGAGGGCCATAATTGATTTATCATGATATTAAATTATTATATGCATGTTAATGTGAATTATATTATTATATGATGATAAACGCATGCATATAGGTGTATTTATAATTATAGGGGCATTTTGGTAATTTGGCATGTTGAGGGCATATTTGTATATTTGGGTGCATATTGTAATTTGTGAATGAGATTTTGTTATTATGGAGATATATTCGAGTTATTCGGCATGAGACGATATTATATTATGAGTTAGCGGTTTTGTCATAATGGGGTCGATTATTGGGTAATAAGAATGTTTATTTGATGATAAATTGGGAGTATTTGAGGTCAGGAGGAAATTCGGGAAGTTAAGACTATAATGTCCTCAGGGGTGTTTTCGGGACCCCGAGCACTAGGTTTTATTTGAGGTTACTTAAGCTTGAAGTAGCTTGTCAGATAGAACGTACGTTAGAAAACATTTCCTCTCTCTTTCGTTAGCTCATTCTACTGTTCGAAGCCTTTTTGAAGAAATCTTGAGTTCTAGGAGTCGGAATCAAGCGAGGATCGAGGCATAGCGATCCTAGGAAAGATTAGAATCTTCTTAACCGAAGGATTTGACGAAAAACAACCAAATTGAAGGTAATCTAAGTTTAAGTTTTGAGTTTTTAGAGTTTCTAAGCTTATAATTGGCTTTTGTGAATCGTTGAGTTTTTGGTTCGATTGAGCTTTGGGTTTTGATGGTTTTGGACCATTGGGAAGCTTGGGAACTTTGATTTGATAATTTGGTAATGTTTAGGCATGATTTTGGAGGCTTTGGGATGTTGAAAATCGTGTTTGGGGATGGCTCTGGGTTGGGGGCCGCGGCCCTGTTCTTGGGCACCGCGACCCTAGCTCGAAGAAGCAGGTGGAGCATTTTTGTGCTTGCTGGGCGCCGCGGCCCTTGCTTCTAGAGTGGCTGGGGGCCACGGCCCAAGGTGCTAGGGCCGCATCCCTTGTGCAGGGTTGAGCCCGTTTGTGCGTTTTGGCCTCGGGAATATGGTTTTAGGCCTCGGGATCGTTCCTACTACCCAGATTAGTGGGGATTAATGTCTCGGAGGCTAGATCTTGGTTTGGGAACCCTTGATTATCATTTTATTGATGGTGTCCCGTATTTGGTTATGACTAGGTGACCGCTAAAGGACTAAAAGTTGATCGTTCTCAAGGGTCGTTCTTTTATTCATTCTAGCTCGAATCTGAGGTAAGAAAACTGCACCCTGTGTATGTATGGGTGAATTTTAGGAAACTCGTTCCTAATAGTAATTGCAGTAGGTTTTTGGGTGAATTTTATGCCCAGGCTATGTGGTTAAGAGTCATAGACTTGATTATGGGTTTGGTTCAAGGTTTCAAGGGGTTTTTGATGAGTTTAGTTGAGGGAAACATGCAAAAAACCCAGTGAATTTTGGTTCAGGTGGGTGTGTCGCGGCTCGCTTGACCTAGAAGGCCTTGGGGGGCTTGCTGACTCGTGGGCGCGCCGCGACCTTATGGGACAAGTCACGGTTCGCCCCCCCTGGGACAAGAGGCTGGCGCCTCTTACTTGGGACGCGCCGTGTCGCGGGCCGCCAACTTGACTCCTCGATTTGACGGAACGTGCGACACTTGTTAGCACACTCAGCTAGCAAGTCAGCCTAAAGTTCACACCTGCAACAAACAAACCCAATGGTTAGCCACTCTACAACTCTCGCACATGTAAGGGCAATGAAGAAGCATGAGCAAGCACAAATCAAGCCATCTAAAGGCAACATCCCACATAACAACTAGAGCATACAACATAGGCAAGTAGCACGGGATGACCCAACAAAGATAACAAAAAAACAACACATAGACTATAAAGGAAGCATACACAAAGGGACATGGATAAACATCGTTTTATTAATATATGACCTTGATAGGGGAGGGGAGTACACAACTTAAGCCTCTATCTGCTGGTGGCCATGGTGCTTCCCTAAGTTACCAGGTCACCTCCCCCTAAGGAGCATTCTAAGGAAATAAATTCTCCCCAGGAACATATATGATTTTCTCTTGGGAGACATATACATAATTACAAAAGTGTCATCCCCTACCCTTGAGGTTACTTGGTGCAAGACATGACTAATGATCAAGCACCAAGGCATGCTCATACATATAAAATGGCCCCCTGGAGGTGTGTCATGTCGCAGCACGTCACATGCCGCGACCCTTAGGGCCAAGTCGCGGCCCGCCTAGGAAGTCATAACCAAGATTGGTTTTTAGGCTCGGGGACTTAAACCTAAGCGCTCAGGACAAATTCTACTACCCGGTTTAGTCGAATTCGAGGTCCCGCAGGCTAGTATTTGATTCTAAAGCATTTAATTGGATTAGATTTTGATAGTTTTCAATTGACGCTTGTGACTAGGGTTACCGTTAAGGCTCAGGATTGAGGATCGTGCTCGACATCGCTCCACATCCTCCACTCATAAACATAAACATGAATTGAAAATAAAGAAGTTCTAGAGAGGAAGAAAAACTAGAATGAATGTTGAAAATAACAATGTCTTTTCCTCTCCTCCGCTCTGATCTCCAAAATCAAAAGTTATTCTAAAAATTAGCCCTAAACCTTTTTTATTGGTCCCCTTGAAATTACATTTAAAAAGTAAAAGTTAAGGCTGAAAAATTGTTGCAGGTCGCGACCATAAACGTGCACCGCCGCGACCATAGAACGTATTTTTGCAGAACCACGGGCTCAAGCCACGACCACTGATGTTGCTCACAGCGACCGTGAATCTCTGTTTGTATGTCCACGACAGTAACTGTCCACCGCCGTGGCCATAACACTTTTTCTCTTTTCCTCATTTTTCTTCAACTACAACCACTGATGGTATTTTAACCATAACTTACTCGATAAAACTCGGAATTAGACGATTGAAAAAGCGATGGAAAGCTAACAAAATTATCTAAAACTATAGAAGAATTTCCAAAAGAATATTGGAATATTGTCAAAATCAAGTGTGGAGTTTTAGACTTGTTATGCCAAGCTTAACCATTGCATGTAAAACATGCCAAATTCATTAATTTTCATCAAAATATATTGTAAATCCTAAAAACACAAAATAAACTAATTAAACATATATAAAAAATAATTAAGTGTGTAATCATAGAAGAATAATTAATTAAAAATAGACAAATTCGATACTTATCAGCGGTATAAATTGATAATGAAGCAACAATAAAGTACTAAAATTGTATAAATATTTTTCTTATTAAATTATAAATTCAAATAGAAACCATTAATGTTGAAAATATTATACCAAAGATAATATTTTAAAAAATATAATAATTACGCCATTTTATTTTACTATAATTATTAACATAACAAATATTTTTACAAAACAATATGTAATATTTGTATATTATTAATTAGTATGATTTCATTGGTATCTATTTGTATGTAATATTTGTATATTATTAATTACTGATCAGCCATACTATTTGCTCATCCTTGCTGATGTAAAAAAAAAACTCATGAGGACTACTGATCCGTAATGACTTAATGCCAATTTATACTGGTCTATCAACTTGGGAATCCCACCGTAAAACTCATCGCGATGCCCTCTTATTCCCACTATGAAATACCCAAAGGCTGCAATGGCCTTGTTGTTTCCTGATATTCTGTCTTGACATGCTAACAGGTTAAGAACTTTACACGCATCTCATGCCATCACTATAAAGCCTTCATAACCTGTTACCTCTTCACGATGCCTGAATGAAGTGACTAAAGGAATAGCATGAGGTTCATCCAGAATCTCTCAGTTAATTTCAATGTCCATCGGATCCCAAGTCTGATCTTTATACCATAACAAATTCATATCTTTCGCTGTACAACTCTTAGTTAATCCAGCTAAGGTTTCCCCAAGTCAATCTTTTCCATATGTGGCTCACTATCTTTCCTTTTTATCTTTCTTGAGATGATAATCTCAACAATGAACTGGCCACCTGGCCCACCAGAAACTCTTCTCCAGTCCTGGTCAGATTCTTTAATCAACATGTTGCATAGGCAATCACTTTTCTCTACCACTAGGATGTCATAACCATCCACTAACTGATCCTGGTCCGCAAAAGACCCAAAATACTTTCCCAAGGCACCTGAAACATCTTTACCATCCATGGAAACTCCTGTCCCCAAGGCACTCTTCACTCCTGGCAATTCTCCGCAGAGAAAACACCACTATACCATCGTCCAAGACGATCATAAATCCCATTCAAATAAACCTTTGAATGCACTATTCATCTGATTCACACACACTTAACATGAAACCAATTCCCAAGACATATACAGCACTCTCAGTGCTCCAAACTGACACTAACACAATCCTTTATATAATTTTCTCTCTCTGATCTCTAACTGGTCCTAACCAGATCCAAGATCCACCTTAAAGAATTCTATCTTACTCAGCAACTAAACCTTTTATTCTTATAACTCCACTGAGCCACTCAAAAAAGTGTTTATATCTGATTCCATCTCTGGCACTACCTAGTAACACATTTAGAACCCACAGACTAATCCAGTCTGTCTTGATCTCACTGGTACAATCTAAGTGATATTCACCACGCTAGCTAAGAGTTCCATGCATCTCCCTGCACAACTCTAGCTCTCACTACAAGGATCACAAACATAAAGTACCATGTACCAAACCGAATAACACAAGGTCTTCCGCTCTCAAGCCCAAGAATTACTATACTTTCCTTGCCATTCAAGACTGCTCTTTAATTACTTAACCAATCCGAACCCTGGATCAAACCAAAGCCTGTCATAACCAGCTTTATCAGAATCCTTGTAGAGTCCTTTCCATAACTCAACTTATCTCTTAAGTTGCCAATACCATCTTACATTTCCCATCACAACGTAACCATGTGATCTACATATACCATCTTTATACCTTTCTCTATATATATACCCACAAAAGAAAAGCATGGCACCAAAGCCAAACAACATAACTAAAAACTCAGAACTAGAAAACTGACCTGTCACCCCCGAGGAACTAGTCTCGGTCTCAGACTCTGATTGCCCTGGAATAAACACTTGAGTTGGAATTGAGCTATCTACCCTCCTCTGCTCAAGCTCCCTTAGCTTTGGGCAATCCTTTTTGAAATGTCCAACCATGCCACAAGCAAAACATGACCTCGCTCGGCATTCTCCCACATGACGCCTCCTACACCGTGCGCATATTGGACGAGTCTTCCAGCTTTCATTCTTACTTGCTCCAATAAGTGGAGACACCACTATCTGAGCTCCGTGCTCCCTGGCACTCTTCTTCTCAACTACTATGCTTTCAACAGCAAGAGCCTTCTCTACCACCTGAACATAGGTAGAGACTTCATGTATTGGGGCAACTCTAATGCCCTGGGCTATTCCAGGATTCAATGCCTGAATAAACCTTTTCTTCTGAGCTATATCTGTGGGTACCATATCAAAGGCAAACTTGGCTAACCCATCAAATTTAGTAACATACCCGGTCACTGATGCATTACCCCGAATGAGATTCAGAAACTCATTCATCTTAACAGTCTTAGTTGCATCACAATAATACTTCTCATTGAACAGCTGCCTAAATTCTTTCCAATCCATCACAGCTGTATCTCGTGTCTGGGACACTACCTCCCACCACGTCCGGGCATCATCCCGCAGTACATATGTAGCACATATCACCCTATCGTGACCCACCAGTCCCATGCTATCAAGAATGGAGCTGATCATTCCCATCCATTTCTCAGCTCTGAATGGATCTAGGCCTCCCTCGAAGACTGGAGGATAAAACTTCAGGAATCTTCCACAGAGGAATTCCCATTTACTCTCAACCCTAGGCTGAGCCAAAGCTGATGCCACTCCTGGCATAGCAAAGGAAGAGGTACTCCCCAACAGACTCCGTTGTTGCTTCAAATACCTGATCTCTTCCTCTTGCCTCTGCAATCTTAATTGCAAATATGTAAGTGTCTGCTGAAAATCCATAAGTGCAGACGAAGAACTGATACCCTGGCTGTAACTCCTAGCCCCTGTATAACTATCACCAGGCCTCATTATCTGCCCTGAATAGGAACCTGCTGATTCAATCTGCAGTCAATAACTTAACCCATTAATCACAATAAGCATATCAAGGGCTTTCCCCCACGGGATAAATCTTACCACACCACACTCATAAACCACTTGCGGTGCTACAAACATGCCCACAGCACTCATACATTATTCATATTCCCTTCTCTTCCAACATTCACACCATGCCTCCAACTCCAGCATGTAAATATCACATTTAAATAGATTCATAGAGCAGGCAATCATATGATCACAATCATATATATATACATTCACGGAGCATATAATCATATAGTCAAGAGCCAGGCTCTATCAGAATCTCATGCTCCCTAATACAATGTGCAGGTAAAACATTTACATTCTAATTAAACAGCTATGCGCATAACTACATAAATAGTTACCATTCCTTGAGTGAAGCTATCTTCAATGATGAGTGTGTAGGATCTTAAAATTTAAATCTAGATGCATGCTTCCTATTATTTTTCCAAACACATAATAGAAACATAGAATAACACGACATACATATGATCATTAGATTTGTAAATTAACATAAACACAATGATGTAGAAACTTACGAATACGCAGCGGAACTGGAACAACTCCTTCCTTCAATCTCTCTAACCCTTGATTCCTTTCTGTAGCAGAGTATTATCAAGAGATTGAACTAGATCAGCAACACAGTCTTCCTCACCAATCCTTTGATCAATCTAGAACTAGTGTGGGCTGGTTCTCAACACATGAGATAGAGATCTAGAAAAGAAGAAGAGAAAGTGACTAAGAAAGGATTAGAGTATCTAGGTTTTCACTTACCCAATAAATCAACTGAGACTGACTTATAAAAACCCTAGATATCATATTCCTTATATAGACAACTTAATGGGCTTTATTTAAATTTAAATTTAAATTTAAATTTAAATTTTGAATTAATTAAAATAATAAACAAAAAGATAAAAGCCTTGGGCTCCCACAAATGGACTTGGGCCCAATACTTTTATTTTGAATTTAAATCCCAATTGGGCCTAAATTCAAAACATTTTATTTATTTATTTATTTTAATTAATTAACTAAATCCTTTTTCAAATTAACTAATTATAATTTGAAACTTGATTTAATTTTTATTTATTTATATTGACACTAATTTATCAATATTAATAAATTTACCCAAAGATTCTCTTTTATTCTCTAAATCTCATATCTCTATAAATTTTCCAAAATTGACCTAGTCAACTTTAAAAAAATCATAATTGATAATTAAATCAATTAATTGAGACATTCTAGATGATTTACTCAAAGGTGATGCGGGGACCATGGATCCATGAAATCAAGCTCCAATAAGTTACCGTGAATTTATTTACGAATAATTTCACTACCTTATTAATTCCTCGTGACTCCACTATAGACTTGGAATTGAACTCTTGAATTCATAGAACGTATTTTCCAAAGCATAAATACGTTATCCATTGTTATAACCATTACAGTTAGTCAATCCTCTATCGATGACTTACTAACAAGCTGGGTGAAAATTACCGTTTTACCCCTCATCAGTATTTTATCCTTAACTCCCACTAAGTTCCTTATAAATGATATTTCCGTGAACTTAATCACAGAAATGAGATCTCAATCATTTAACCTTTTGAACAAAGCAATTAAGGAAATCATCTTTTCACTTCTCATACAGAAGTTATAGATTTCATATCTATGAACAATACTCCCACTCAATTTCATTACTAAATCTCCAAGATGTAAGTATGGGCTAGACCGTAGGGTAAGCTGGTAACGAACAAGTCAAAAGATTTAAATAATATAATTAGCAGAATATTATCACTCAGAATTAAGATCGACTTAACCTATGGTCAACGTTGTGATATTGATTAGATTCGATAACAACGATACTTATTTATCAATCAATAATCAATATCGGTCCTAGTCCGATGTAACCAAATACATCCGATCATATCTACTTGGTCAATGCCTTGGACAAGACATCACACTCCTAATGTGTAAGTAGATCATATCGTAGATTTCCTAATCAGTGAAAATCCAATGCACTGATCTAATCTAGGACTTGTTCTTTTGAACATATAATTACAACTATAATCCACTGTGACCTAGTTACCATAATTGTAACTATCCATATGTTCAGGATTTTATGAATGTTTGTATTAATTGAATAAACATGTAATAAAACAAGCGAACAATGCAATTGAATAAACAAAATGATTTCTACTTCTTTTATTGATAATAATAACGTGTTACATAAGAAAAATGGTTTTATTAAGGGCATAAAACCCAACAAACTCCCACTTGCCCTTTTAAAACAAATGAGACATGTTTTTCAAACCCATTCCCTCTACATGCTTCACGAAAACACTCTCAGTCAAAGTCTTGGTAAAAGGATCTGCCAGATTGTCTTCCGACGCTATCTTCATCACCTTGACTTCACCCCTGGACACATATTCCCTAATGATGTGGTATTTCCTCTCTATATGCTTTGCTCTTTTATGACTTCGAGGTTCTTTCGAATTTGCTATAGCCCCATTATTGTCACAGTACAATATGAGTGGTTTATCCATTCCTGGAATAACACCGAGATCCGTGTAGAACTTCTTCAGCCAGACTATTTCCTTAGCCGCTTCAGACGCAGCTATGTACTCAACCTCCATGGTGGAATCTGAAATGGCAGACTGCTTAACGCTTCTCCAAATCACAGCTCCACCCCCAAGAGTAAACACCATTCCCGAAGTAGACTTCCTGTCATCGACATCCGTCTGAAAATCAGAATCAGTGTAGCCTATCGGGTCTAATGAACCTCCCGAATAGACCAGCATATAATCCTTTGTTCTTCGTAGATACTTCAGTATGTGCTTGACCGCTGCCCAATGTTGTCTACCAGGATTTGACTGGTACCTGCTTACAACTCCCACTGCATAGCAGATGTCTGGTCTAGTGCATAACATAGCATACATAAGACTTCCAACTGCAGATGCATAGGGAATCAGTTTCATCTCTTCTTCCTCTTGAGGAGTCTGTGGAGACTGCTTCTTAGAAAGATAAACTCCATGTCGGGATGGCAACAGTCCCTTCTTCGAGTTTTTCATAGAGAAACGTTCAAGTACCTTATCTATGTACGCTGCTTGAGATAGCGCCAACATCTTGTTCTTCCTATCCCGAATGATCTGGATGCCGAGAACGTAACTAGCTTCACCCAAATCTTTCATCTGAAATTTGGTCCCGAGCCAGTTCTTTATGTCTGATAATTTCTTGACATTGTTGCCAATGAGTAAAATATCATCTACATAAAGTACCAAGAACACTTTCACATCATTTTCCCTTAGTTGGTAAACACAGGGTTCATCGACGTTCTGCTCAAAACCATAGGTCTTAATTATTTCATTAAACCTTAAGTTCCAGGAGCGCGAAGCTTGTTTAAGACCATAAATGGACCTATTGAGCTTGCATACTTTCTTTTCCTGTCCAGCTACTACAAATCCTTCTGGTTGATCCATATAAATGGTCTCATCAAGAAAGCCATTGAGAAATGATGTCTTGACGTCCATTTGCCAAATCTCATAATTAAGAGCTGCAGCTATGGATAAAAGTATGCGAATGGATTTTAACATGGCCACTGGAGAGAAAGTTTCCTCATAGTCAACTCCCTCTCTTTGGGTATAACCCTTTGCCACAAGTCGAGCTTTATATGTCTCAACATTTCCATCAGCTCCTCTTTTCTTCTTGTAGATCCACTTGCATCCAATGGGCCTAAAATCCATCGGCGCTTCTACAAGATCCCAGACGGAATTGGAGTACATGGACTCCATTTCCTGGTTCATGGCTTCGAGCCACAAATCCTTTTCAGAACTAACCATTGCCTGTTTAAAGGACAATGGATCATCATCACGAGTGTTAGTTACTACCATATTGGTTTCACCATCCATCCCGTAGCGTTCCGGGTTCCGAGAAACCCTCCCACTACGACGAGGCACCGTAACTGTCTGACTTGGACCAGCTGTCTGTTCTTCTTCAACGTTCTTGTTGATTTGCATTGGTATGGGTTGAACATTTCCTGCTGATTGCATTTCTTCCAACAATATTTTACTCCGAGGTTTGAAGTTTTTCATGTAGTCGTTTTCTAGAAAAGTAGCGTTTGTTGAAACAAACACTTTCTTGTCTACTGGACTATAAAACAGACCACCCCGAGTACCTTTAGGATAGCCTACAAACAAGCAAACATCAGTTCGCGATTCTAGCTTTCCTTCCTTTTTCCTTAGGACATGAGCAGGACACCCCCAAATTCTATAATGACGTAGACTAGGTTCACGTCCATTCCATAGTTCTAGAGGCGTTTTGGAGATAGCCTTAGACGGTACAACATTTAAAATGTCATTAGCGGTCTGAATGGCATACCCCCAGAAAGACGGTGATAGAGTTGAATAACTAATCATTGACCTCACCATTTCTAACAACGTTCGGTTCCGACGCTCAGCAACACCATTTTGTTGCGGAGTTCCTGGGGTAGTGAGTTGAGACAGAATTCCACATTCAGTAAGATGATCTTGGAACTGATTATCCAAATATTCTCCACCCCTATCAGATCTCAAGATCTTTAAAGTTTTACCTAACTGGTTTTGGGCCATTGCTAAAAATTATTTAAACTTGTCAAAAGTTTCAGATTTTCTTTGCATTAGGTAAAGACATGAATATCGAGAATAATCGTCAATGAAAGTGACGAAATATTCATTACCACCTCTTTCCTGAACATTAATCGGTCCACAGACGTCAGTATGAACGAGCCCTAGGGGTACTTTGGCCCTTTCTCCTTTTGCAGAGAATGGACGCTTGGTCATTTTACCTTCCAGACAAGATTCGCAGACAGGTAAGTCACCCATTGTGAGTTCCTTCAAAGGCCCAGACTTTGTAAGTCTTTTAATCCTATCATAGTTAATATGACCAAGGCGAAGATGCCAAAGGTATGTCATGTGATCATTATCGATCTTTTGTCGTTTGGCGGTCCTAGGATTAGCTACCTTAAACAATTCATTGTTAAGCGCGAGTGATTCATTAGGTCGCAAAATATACAAGCCATTTTCCATACATCCAACACACAATTCACATCCATTAAATGAAATAGATATATTAAAACTTGTGAAAGTAACAGCAAATCGTTGTTGATGTAATAAAGAAACTGAAACTAAATTCCTACTAAAGTTTGGAATAAAATAAACATCATCCAACAACATAAATTTATTTCCAAAATTTAAACGAGCTTGTCCTTTCGCTTTGACCTCCACGAATTCACCATTTCCAACTCTAAGTTTTAACTCGCCCTCCTTCACCGTTTTCCAGTTGCTAAGTAGCTGCAAAGAAATACACACATGATTAGTGGATCCTGAATCAACTATCCAAACAGAAGAATCATCCTCTAAAACATATGCATCCAAGACTAATAAATTATTATTACCTTGGGTTCCAGTTGCCTTGAGGGCGGGGCAATTACGCTTCCAATGCCCCTCCTCCTTGCAATGGAAACATTGTCCTTTAGCCTTCTTGCTAGTTGGCTTTGCTCCAACAGGCTTTTCAGTTGTCGGTGCCTTTCCAGCTGCTTGCTTCTTAGCTTTCTTTTTGTCCTTCCTTGCCTTTCTCTTCTTGCTCTTCGAGGAAGAGGCTAGGTTAGCATGCTTACCAAACAGGTACTAGTACAATTAGGATCATGCATAAACACAGAGGCTCAAGCTCCGAACGATATCATACTCAGTATACAAAGCATGTCCTAATCACATGTTTCTCATGCATCATATGTATAATATTCAACAATCCAACATGCACCAATAATAGCCATGCATGTCACACTTAACAATCAACCAACATGCATCAAGAATAGCCATGCATGTCATACATATACACAGGGTGCAGTTTTCTTACCTCAGATTCGTGCTAGAATGATTTAATGAACGACCCTTGAGAACAATCAACTTTTAGTCCTTTAGCGGTCACCTAGTCATAACCAAATATAGAATACCATCAATAAAAATGATCAACATAAGTTCCCAAACCAATATCTAGCCTCCGGGATATCAATCCCCACTTAACCGGGTACTAGGTTCAACCCCGAAGCCTAAAACTTGAATCCCCAAGCTAAAAACACCATTTTGGCCAAAAAATCACTAAGGGCCGCGGCCCGCCCTAGCTGCGCCGCGCCGCGCCCCCCAGACAAAGGAAACCCTCTATGCCAGACGCCATGAGCCGCGGCGCACCACAGCCATGCCGCGGCTCATTACCCTGTTCAGCCAAAATCTCAGTACGCACCAGCAAACCTCCCTTGCGTTTTCCCTTGGAACCAGCCCTTCAAACCTGTCCCAAACCTAAACCTAACACCCAATTCAACCACCAAACATCATCTACAACTCACCCTCATCAAAACCCAAAGTAAACATCAACCAAACTTCTATTAATCCAAACTTTCTACAAGAAATTCATAAGCTGAAAACTAAAGCTCAAAACAGAGCACACCATAAAGTTCATGGTTGGAACTTACCTCAAACTCGATTTTGAATCCCCTTTAATGGCTGAAACAAGTTCCCTAGCTTCCACCTTTGATCTCCTAGCTTAACTCCTCAATTTGGGCTCTCAAAATTCAAAGAAAGAATGAAGGGAAAAGCTTGTATGGGAGAGAAAGGAAGAGATGAGGATGGGGCTCTGTTTTTATTACACTTTCCACAGCTTTCTAAGCCTTAATAGCTGAAACAAATCCTTAAGGTCAAAAGACCATAATGCCCCTAAGCCAAATAAATCCCTCTAAAGGCTTCCGAGGGTAAAACCATCATTTCCCGCCTATCTCGTTAATTATAATTAACGCTCTCCAATTCCCACTATTCTCAATAATCTCAAATAACAATAAATCATATCCCATTACCCTTTTATTCCCGGTAATGTTCTAGTCATCAAAATGACCCCGAGACTCACCCCGAGCCCCGAACTTAAACCCGTTATGACTAGACCGAACACTTACATCTCATGATTGTCTCATGCCGAATAGCTCGAACCAATCCACCTTATAATGTGGCTATATTAATTAATCACAACCATGCACCCAAAATACACAATTACGCTCACAGCGGCCAAATTACCAAAATACCCTCATAATTAAAATGTGAACCCATATGCATGCGTCCACCATCATATAATAATATAATTCACGTAAACATGCATATAATCATTAAATACCATAATAAATCAATTATGACCCTCCCGGCCTCCTAATCAAGGTCCTAAACCTTATTAGGAAATTTGGGGCATTACAATAACGGTTAAACTGGGTTAGATAATAATGATATTAGTAATTTATAAAAATTATTTTTTTGAATTATTTTTTAAAAATATTTATAAGTAACAAAATTTAAGAAGCAAAACTAACAATTATTTAAAATCAATTTTTTTAAGTTCTTTTAAAATCCTAAAGAGACTTTTTTTTTTATCTCTATTCTATCTTTTCTCTTATATTAAGTGGATTGCATATGATTATATATATAATTATAATGTTGTTTTTAATTTAAAAAAGTTATTTCTTTCTTTGACAACTTTTAAAAGAATTTCTCTTGATTTTTTTTGTTTGGATGTTATGTGTAGTTCTTTCCACATGAAATCCATGGATATTGGTCGTATTAGAAATGTCATTGTAAATGTTATTTTTATCATTGCATGATAAAGTCGCATATAATTGATTGTGTGAAAAAAAAAACTCAAAAACATTATATAGTTAATTAATTTTGTTATTTTTTTCAATTACTATAAACCTATTTTAAATTTATTGATTCAAATTTTTATAATATTATTATACTATAATATAAGTAATATATCAAAATTAATACAGAAAAATAATATTTTAAAATAATTAAATAGTAATTTTTATTAGTTTGTTTGGGTTTCTTTAAAAAAAATATAGATAAATTTAAAAAAAAAACAGAGAAAGGATAAAAATCCCACAAGCAAAAAGTACTATAATTTTCGTTTATCTCATCCAGTATGTTTTAGGAGGTATTATTTGAGAGTTTATAATGATGAGAGAGGAGGTTTGATCAGATAATGTTTATCTATTTGTAATGTGTTACAGAATGCGAAAGGTTGTGTACTCCTGAAAGGATGTGTACTCCTGAAAGGATGTGTACTTCTGAAAGGGTGCGAAATGTTATTTACCATTAGTGTTAAACTGTAACTTTTTTTTTTGAGTATATTCTATTAAAGTCATACTAAATTCTGTTAAATTATACTAAATTCTGTTAAATACAAAATACCTTTTGATAGACATTTATATAATATGTAAGATATGTGATATGGTGTGACCTAATTTTGTACTATACTGTGATCTTAAATGTTATTTAGCAATTGAATGTAAATTTTGAATTTCATGTTTTATTCCAACTTAAAACCCTAACCCAAAATGTGAAATTAATTACATATTAGAAAATCCATCATTGATGAATATGGACGTTTCAATAATTAATGCAAATTCAAAATAAGCAATTAGCAACGAAGAATCCGTATTCGAACTTCCCAAGAAAAAGAAAAAACTGAATTCGAATTATAAATAATTTCTCACCACAAACAATCTCCACCGTTGAAAAAGAGTACAACAAACTACATATAACGCCACGTAGCAGTAGGATCCCAGACACTGCTGACGTGTCAGTATCGTATTGATAGTAGTGTTCTCGTTTATTTTTCCACTATAACGTCTTACTTTGCATTCTTCTTCCCACCAAATTTAAGTCATCCAAATCCAAAACAAAATTCCGAACGCCATTCCCAAATCTCAAACCGAGGGTTACACTATACTCAGGTTTGTTATAATCTCTTCACGCTTTATTTGGTTGCCTGGAAAATAGAAAGGAAAATCCATATTTCGCTTCAGTTTACGTTGTATGTATCAGATGGTTAATTCGCACTGAGGAAGAGGGTTTACTTTTCATTTTCTAGTTTATTATTCTCTCTTTCTCTCTCTGATATGAACTTGAAATTTTCGTTTATGTTAAGGGAGGTAGAAGCTCTTGCAATTCAACAACTTTCTTGTGTCTTTATAAATTTTTTTGCTACGGTATAATTATATTTTGCTTTCTTTCATTAAACGCTGTGCTGTTCTTGTTTATAGCTTCAAGAACTCTATTTTGGGTTTTTATGATGATTATGGTAACCCATGAAAAAATGAAAAAGAAAAAGAAAATCCTAATTGTGGCTATGCTATTGCAGGATTCACTAGAATAAGAAGAGGAATATTCATAAAGGTGGTTAGTATATGTAAAATTATTTCTTATTAGCCTATTAGGTGCTATATTCTAAACTCCTTCACTTCATTTATTTTCAATTATATCGCATATATAATCTGTTCATTTCTACGATGGCAGTTGTAACTATGTCCAATAGGCACAATGATCATCCTGTGCATACAGTCACAATTTGTGGATCAATGCTACAGGAACTGCAGGTTTTCTTTTCTCTCCTTTTAGAAAATATTTTATTTTTTCAATAGCTTTGTGAAAAGATGATAAAAAATTATCAGTTTAATGTATAGTATCCTTTATTGCTAAAATAGGAAGTATGGGATGAACTGGGAGAGCCTGATGCAGAAAGGGATACAATGCTGTTTGAGATTGAGCAAGCGTGTGTGGAAGTATACAGAAGAAAAGTGGACGAAGCAATTAAGTGTAAAGCTCAGTTACAAGCAGAAATTTCCAGGACTCAAGCACAGATTTCAGATATTTGTTTTGCTCTGGGTGAGCAACTACCTCATGTAAGTAAGCACTGTCTAGATTGCTGATCAAAAAGAATTTCTTAATCGGTAATTTTTGTGATTGGGGACAGTACATAGGGGTATTTACAATTTTTTGGGAATTCTTATTGTTGTTTGTGTCTGCAGTTTGATAAAAGTGCGGTTGGAGGCTTGAAGAGAGAGCTTGATAGCATTCTTCCACTACTAGAGGAAATGCAAAAGCGGAAAATTGATAGGAAGAACCAATTTCTTGAAGTTCTAAATCAACTAAAGGATATTTCAAATGAATTAGGTATATCGATGGAAGATAGTCTTTACAAAATGGTGGTGAATGAAACTGACCTGTCCCTGAATGGGCTTGAGGAACTACGACAACAGTTACTTATTAGTCAAAACGAGAAGGTATTTGATATTATTTTTCTACTATTGTTTAGAGTGGACATCTGGGGTAATTAATGGTGTGCTGAACTTCAGAATTTAGGCATGACAGAAAGAAATTGTTACGTTTCTGAAAGAGGAAACATAAAAATGAAAAAAACAGCATATGATATTTTGTAGATGCATGGCTAGTTTTAATCCAGCATGGATTGTTCGTTTAGAATTTTCATCTTCATTGTATTATGTTAAATTTGATTGGAATGTTGTATGTATTTAGAATATTTTGATGAGTTGCATTTTGTTATCATAATAACAATCAGTTGTTATTATATACTTCGTCTGCAGAGAGACCGTCAGAGACTGGTTGAGGACCACCTGAGCGCTCTGAGTTTACTGAGTTTGGTTCTTGGTGTGGATTTCAAAAACACAATTTATGAGATTCATCCCACTCTGTGCAATTTTAAAGGTGTAAAGGACATAAGTAGTAGTACGATTGAAGGCTTGTCTGGTGCATTATTGAGATTGAGAGAGGTCAAGATGAAGAGATGGGAGAAGGTGATACTTTTTTATGGTAGCCGTTAGTTGCTTTATTTAAAATTCATTTGAGAAGCTTTCTTTGTGCTTAACCTTTCTACCGTTGGGTTGTACGGTGTACCAGCTTCAAAAGTTTGCAACTTCCATGTTGGAGTTGTGGAATTTGATGGATACACCAATGGAGGAGCAAAAGGCATTTCATAATGTAACCAGTAAAATTGCTGCTTCAGCCTCTGAAGTTACTGAAGCCAACATCCTCTCTATTGACTTCCTTAACCTTGTGAGTACGATAATTAGTTTGACTGGACTAAGAAATATTTATTCAAGTTTCCTCTAGATCTGTGAATATACAGTCCTTGTCGGTCAATAATTGTTCTTCAACCCTCAGGTTGAAACAGAAATATCACGGTTGGAGCAGTTGAAATCAAGTAAATTGAGAGAAATTCTAAAAAAAAAGAGGTCGGAACTTGACGAGATATGCAAAGAAGCACACATGGTTGCAGAAGCACATGGTGCCACTGAATTCTCATTCGAAGCTGTAGCTTCTGGTAAACATATATCTGATCTTTTAATGCAAAGTCTTCTGCAATCACTAGCAATATATCCAATCATGGAAAGTATTTTTTATTACGGAGATTTTAATGACAGCAAGGCCATGGCTTTTATAACTTATAGTTGGTAGAAAGAATTGGACAATAAATAAGGCCAATGTACATTAATCCATAATTGGTTGTTGTCTATTAATCCGTAATTGGAATGAAAATGAGTAAAGTGTTTCTATTTACCATTCATTCATGTGGCAAGTTACACATATAAGACACATTTTGGTGAATTCCACACATTTTCAGTAAAATTAGCAAGAGATTTTGTTTTATTTTCATTCAAATCCAAAAATAATTTTCCTTTACGATTCTTTTCATGATGTATTAGTAAACATGCTTTGAATCACCAAGTTCCAAATAACAAGTATTTTGTTTTCAAACTGTATATCTACGTAGACAGTAACTTTACATGATAATATCTATCATTTTGCAGGAACAATGGATCCAGAGTACCTATTGGAGCAAACTGAAATTGAAATTGCTAGGGCGAAAGCAGAAGTTTTAAGCAGGAAAGAAATATTAGATAAAGTTGACAAGTGGCTGGCAGCCTGTGAAGAAGAGTGCTGGCTAGACCATTACAATAAGGTTTAACATTTTATTTAATTCATATATTCTTTGGAATATTTGTGATCCAATCACCCAGCAACAATTTTTGTTTTATTGGGTTGTCATGTTTTATCTGTTCATTCTTATCAGTCAAAACAAATAAATTTCACTTTCCCAAGTTGTATTCATTATGGCTGTCACTTTTGCCCCATTTGTTTGGGAGCAATGAAATAGTGGAATGGGAATAGGAGAATAAGAATAGGAACATAAATTTGTGTCTGTAATGGAATGATCTTTTCTCCATTGGAATCACTATTCCAATATGATGAAGCGTAACCAAACAAATGAATGGAATGAAAATAAATTCTTTGTCATTCCATCCATTTTTTCTCCCAACCAATATAACCTTTATCATTTTACTTCAGAAGGGGTTAATGTGGGAGGATTTAGAAATAAAAATTGGGACTTGGGTGACTACATAATTGTGGTATCCTTGAAATGCGCTCAAAGGTGGACATATGTAAGAGATTGTGGTCTCCCCATTTTTTTTTTCAGTATTCCAAAGTATTGTGTGTGTTTTTTTTTTTTTTTTTTCAGGATGATAAGCGCTATCATGCTGGAAGAGGTGCTCATCTCGCTTTGAAACGCGCTGAAAAAGCTCGCGCTGTGATAAACAAAATTCCTGGTTAGTGCTTAAGATATTTTGATTCCAACACAACTTGAAATTATGCCTTCTTCATTTACAACTTCAGGTGTTTATGTAAATATGACTTGATAAAACTTGCATGACTCATTGACTGTTTTACGTCAGTTAGCGCCAAGTTGTCTTTAACTTAGTTATTTATGATAATGCCACTGAGATTATGATATTATAAGATTTTTTTTATTAATGAAAATACATTGGTAATTGGAACAGCAATGGTAGACACATTGATTTCAAAAACCGCAGCTTGGGAGGCAGAAAGAGGAGTGGAATTCTTATATGATACTGTAAGAAGCTTTCTTAATTCATTTATCGACACGAGTTGATTTTGTTATGGTCCGTCTTTAGCTGGAGCTTCATAAAATTGTTTAAGCTTTTCATCGTGTCGTTTACTTCTCTGTTTTATAGGAACGACTTATTTCCGTGCTTGACCAGTACAAGATCTCGAGGCTAGAGAAAGAGCAAGACAAGCAAAGGCAGAGAGTACGGACCTTGGTCTTAGATTTGAGTAATAGCTTGTGAAACACACTTCCCTGACACCACCTTTTTTGTATGCAGGACCAGAAGAAACGTCTTGGACAGCTTATAGCAGAGAAGGAAGCACGTTATGGGTCACAACCCAGTCCAGCCAGTGTCAAGGGTTATAGAATAACAGGAGTTGCAAACGATAGAAAGCTCTCTCTCGGTGGAGTAGTGCTTCAGAATTCAGAACCCCGAACGGCAACTCTCAGTAGGCATCCTACTAAAAACGGTGGCTTTGTTGCAGCTCCCTCTGGTAATTATTTTCAATGATTTAGTTGGATTTTTTTATTGTTGCTCTTTAATATTGTCAGCAATGTTATAATTTTATACTATAATTATATGCGTGCCAAATTGATTTGTAAGAGTTAGTTCTATTAGCAAGGTTAGTAGTAATACAATATTGGCGGTGTAGCTTATTATAAAAGTACATTCTATTCTAAGCAAAAAGTACATTATAGAGAACATTCTTGCACCATTCACATCACGTTATAACTTTTTCTAAAAGTCAATATGGGTTACGTTTCACCTCATTGGTTGGATTTTTTCGACTATAAACAGGCTGCAGCTGCTTACAGTATTCCGAAGTACCATTTTAGTAATCTCCATATTATATTTTACTGCAGGAAGGAGGGACTTATTTCCTGGTCAGTATTCAGAAACGAAGCATTCCAAAGGTTCTGCAAAGACTCGTGAAATAGAGTCACCCTTTCTCCGGAAACCCCTCTCTCCTGTATTCTCTTCCAGAGCATCATCAAAGGCGAACATTGTGAATGATCGCATCGAAGATGATCATGAGGGTAAGCTAACATCTACTCCTCCAAAGCATGTTATCCTCGTTGGTTATGAGGGAAACACTAGAACCCCTACGACAATGCCGATCCCTATGCCTATCACTCCAACGACAGTGTCATCAGCTGCCATGGTGGAGGCCAAAACGCCTTGTGTTTCGACTGGTGCTATCTCCGATCAACTGCCAATAGAGTACTCTTTCGAAGAGGTAAGAGTTGATGTTATTCATTCTAAAACATCTGGAAAATGAGCCAAAATATTTCACAAATTACCTATTCTTTAGGAACCTCAGCCAACCGAAAACGTTGATATTAAATACCTTTCTGATCTCTGACTTTAACATCATTTTGTTCCTCAACTTCGAAGGTTTCTTCTCCTGCCATTCAAAGTGAAATAGGAATTTTCTTTGGTTAATTTTGCTTCAATGGTTGAAAATTCAATTACCATGAAATAAAAATTCATGTCGCCTAGTTTCAAAATATCATCACAGGGTCAATATTATCATGTAATTTTTAAAACTAAATGCTCTTTTGGTCGGTTGTTCTTTTTATTCACATGTCGATGTCGTGCCCATACAGCTTTGTTTACATGTTGTCGTTTTGGTTATTTTATTTTAGTAGAAAGTCTTGATTAGCTCTACTTCAACACCCCCACAACAAAAAAATTTAAAAAAAAAGGTAATGGTTAGGGATAATAGTCAATATTCGTTATCATCATGAGTAATTATTCTCCGGCTCATAAGAATTAAATTGCATTTTCGGGATAAATGCAAATTTTAATACTTGAATTTTGTAGGACCCATATAACAGACACAACATAGACTAGACCATAGCCACTATCGTAGCATTTGAAATTTATAATTATTTATCATATTTTAAATGTAAGAACAATATTACGTAAAAAGAATTTAAAAACAAAGTGTTCACTGTTCACCACACTAATACAACCGTAAGTCTTTATGTAATAATTTAATATCGTGTGGTATTCTATAGCAATTACTGCAGTTACATTTTGGATATAATTTTGAGTTTCTTTAATATTTTATTCTATCATAAACAACAATAATAGTTACTGTTTTTAATTCTAAGATGATTAAAAAATTTAAGTGTGAATTATATAATTTAGTTTTCGAAAACCGAAACCATTATGGGTGTGGGGTTAGTCAAAGGACGTAAAATCAGTTTGACTGGCATGTGCGAGACACAGGAAAACGAGGTCCTGACCCCTGACTGTCTGATAGGCACCGTAACCTCGGACAAGTTTAACGGTTTCTCCACGGACTCGTTCCAAGTCCAACCTGCAAGGTTTTGCTCACCACACAGTGCGAGGACTTCTAGCTTTGCTCGACAACCAATCATAACAAGGCCCTGCTTTTTTTTTTGGGCCTTTCCTAAGCTCGCAACCGAATACTTGCCTTACTACTCACAATAATCATTACTGACATTAGTTGATCCTTTTGGAGACATTTGGAAGTATGAACTCACTAACATTTGTTTCACTCACAACTTTGGTGAAAAGTTTTTTGTTATCAAAATTTTTGTTTGACAGTAACGTCTTTGATTTATTTTCTTAATGGTCGTTTTCATAGTTGCACCGCCACCTACCTTCTTTGTATTTGTATAGGTCAAAATATAAATGTGAATTATTGAAGTTTTAATGCGTGTAAAAATACTTGCTTTTGTTTTTTAGACAATCCTATTTTCTTCTTAGTTTTAATTTCTTTTTTCATTTCGTGTAATTATTAACTTTATCTATTTGCTTGTATGAATATTTGGAAAAGAAGAATGCCCCCCTTAGCTTTTATTTTTTACTAGGTTGGGTTTTATAAAAATAAAACTAATATAAATTTATGTATGTATTGCTAAGTTATGAATGTGACGGACATATATAGATTATAAAGTTTCAAAATGTTATCCATTGGGCAATGATCATGCGTTGGCTCAATTAAAAGTCACAAATTGTATTATCTCAACCACTACAGCACTATACAATATAGCTTTTAAAAAAAGACATATATATATTAATATAATATACTAAAATAAAGAAGATAAGATCATATAAGTTTATCATATTCCAAATTGATACTCGCCTTTATTGGCTAAATAATACTAGTGGTAGCACATTCAAAATTTCACTAATTTTTTTTTCTTTCAAAGATATTATTAAGATTTTGCAATACTACTCGAAATTATTAACTGAAAACAAACAGAAAAGAAAGAGAAAAATAGAAGGAATAATAGAAGCTGTTTTGTATTCCTTGAATATTCAATAACAGAGTACATGAATATATACAGTCCAATAAGGAGGGGACCAATGCATAGAAAATGGACATCTGTCCTTTACATATAACCACTATAACCATTGTAACTAATCAGAGAAATACAATAATAAAATGAGATTAATTTATGGTTTAACATCCCCCCGCAAACTCAACGGGCAAGGAAGGACGTTGAGTTTGGTGCGTAAGTCATGGAACCGAGAAGCCACAAGCGGTTTGGTTAGACAATCTGCAAGTTGATCCGACGAAGGAGTGAAGACAAGACGAAGACTACCACGATTGACCCGTTCACGCACAAAGTGACAATCGATTTCCACGTGCTTGGTACGAGCATGCAGAACTGGATTGGAGGCTAAATGAAGGGTGCTAATATTATCACAATGAAGCACAGACGGGTTGGAGACTGGAAATCCAAGTTCAGCCAGCAATGTTTCAAGCCAAGAGACTTCGGAGGCCCCATTGGCAAGGGCTCGATATTCAGATTCTGTACTGGAGCGTGAGACCACTTTCTCCTTGGAAGAGGACCACGAGAGAAGGTTAAGGCCAAGGAAAACACAATATGCACTAGTGCTACGCCGATCATCAGGACAAGAAGCCCAATCTGCATCGGTAAAGCAGCGGAGTTGTGAAATAGAATCGGGCTGAATGAAAAGTCCCAAGTGAGGAGTCCCTTTAAGATATCGCAGTACCCGCTTCGCAGCCTGTAGATGGACCGTAGTAGGGGAATGCATAAACTGGCATAACTTGTTAACTGAGTAGGAGATGTCAGGCCTAGTGAATGTGCAATATTGAAGAGCACCGATAATGCTGCGATATGAAGTGGCATCGGAGAGCAAGTCACCATCATGAATAGAAAGAGAGCCCAAAGCTATTGGAGTAGGGACTGGTTTGGAGTCCAAGAGACCTGTTTTTGTAAGAAGATCTCTGATGTACTTGGTCTGAGAAAGATGCATTCCATGAGCAGTCCGAGACACTTGCAAGCCCAAAAAATAGTGTAGCGAACCCAGATTTTTCACTGCAAATTTGGTGCGAAGATAACCAATCAAATAAGAAATAACAGCAGAGGTAGATCCTGTGATGATAATATCATCTACATAGATAAGAACAATCAACATAATAGCTCCAGATCTGTACATAAACATAGAACAGTCAGCTTTTGATGCTTGAAAATCCCAATCCAGTAAGGTAGTAGTCAACTTAAGAAACCAAGCACGAGGGGACTGCTTCAAGCCGTATAGGGACTTAGCAAGTTTGCAAACATGCGTGGGGGCAGCGGGATTCACAAAACCAGGCGGCTGGGTCATATAGACAGTTTCAGTTAAGTCCCCATGTAAGAAAGCGTTCTGGATGTCAATCTATTGGACAGGCCAGTGAAAAGAGACAGCGACGGAGAGAACCAACCGAATAGTGGCTGGTTTGATGACGGGACTGAATGTCTCATGAAAGTCAAGACCAGCAGTTTGATGATAACCCTTGGCAACTAAGCGTGCCTTGAAACGATCAACCGAACCATCAGCATTAAGTTTAAGCCGATAGACCCACTTGCAGCCAATAATAGTACACTGTGGAGGCAGCGGGACAAGAGTCCAAGTACCTTGAGACTGAAGAGCATCAAACTCTTGGCGCATAGCCAACTGCCATTCCGGCTGAGAATTAGCCTCCTTGAAAGTGGACGGCTCAATAGGTGTACCTGCAACCACACTATAAAATAACCGAGGTTTGTGAATCCCAGATTTAGCTCGAGTTACCATAGGGTGAAAATTATGAGGGGTAATGGTAGGCACACATGGACCATGCAAACTTACGGCGGGAGAGGTGGAGGGAGGAGACACAAGGGGAGTGATGGGACAGGGGGAAGTCTCGGGTGGGGGAGTGGAAGAAGAAGCTGCGGGTGAGGAAGGGGAAGGGGAAGGCTCGGGTTGGGGAGGGGAAGCCTCGGGTTGGGGAGGGGAAGGGGAAGGAGAAGTCGCGGGTGAGGAAGGAAAAGGTAGAGTATGAATGACGGTATGAGATGGCACGGGAGGGGTAGAAAGTGAAGAGATAGAGTGAGCATAAGGAAAACGGAGTTCATTAAAAACAACATGGCGAGTAACATAAAGACGACCAGTGGAAGCATTAAGACAGAGATAACCTTTGTGATGGCTACTATACCCAAGAAATACACATGATGAAGACCGAAATTCTAACTTATGAGAGTTGTATGGCCGAAGAAAGGGAAAACATTCACACCCAAAGACACGAAAATGAGAGTAAGAGGGATCTTTGTCATAAAGAACACAAAAAGGAGTTTGATAAAGTAAAACACGAGTAGGGAGACGATTGATAATGTAAATGGCAGTAGAAAAAGCATAGGGCCAAAAATGAAGTGGCATATGGGCGTGAGCTAATAGGGCAAGACCGGTCTCAACTACATGGCGATTCTTACGTTCGACACGACCGTTTTGTTGAGGAGTGTATGGGCAGGCCAGTTCATGGTGAATGCCATGATGAGAGAAAAAAGTGGACAGGGAACGGAATTCACCGCCCCAATCCGAGCGAACACGCTTAATGGAACCAGTGAATTGAGTAGAGACCATGGATTTAAAGGTAAGAAAAGCTTGATAGGCCTCATCTTTTGTTTTAAGTAAGTAACACCAAGTAAAACGACTATAATCATCAATGAATAAAATAAAATAACGAACACCAGTGACAGAAGAAACAGGGGAAGGTCCCCAAAGATCCGTATGTATTAATTCAAAAGGCATTGAAGCCCTAGATACAGAATTTGGGAATGGAAGTCGGTGAGACTTAGCCATTTGACAAGAGGAACAAAAACGAAAATGATCTTTCTTAGAAACTGAAATATTACACTTAGAAATAACACGAGTGACAACATCAGGTGAGGAATGCCCTAGACGAGAATGCCACAAACTGAGGTCGGTCTTGGAGGAAAGGAACAACCGTGGGGATGATGACGGAATGGAAGGAGGAGTAGAGACACGGTAGAGACCATTTTCAAGAAGACCCTTGAGGAGAATGCGATTGTTTGCCTGAGATTTAACAAGAAAGAGGTGAGGATGAAATTCCACATAAGCTGCATTATCTTGGCATAATTTGGAAACACTTAACAGATTTTTAGTGAGAGAGGGAGAGTAATACACCTGACTGAGTTGAAGGGAAATATGATAAGCAGGTAAGGATGCATGGCCAATATGAGAGATAGAGACTTGCTTACCATTACCCACCGTAATTGTGTCACCACCATGGAAAGGTTGAGCCGATTCCAACAGATTCATGTCGGGAGTGAAATGATGAGACGCCCCTGAGTCCATGTACCAGTTCGGGTCCATCACAGTTTGGGGAGTAGCTGATGGAGTGGGGAGTAATGGTGGCTGAGAGGGATGCTGGGAAAAATAGGCAGTATACTGTTTAGGAGGTGGGGAGGGACTATACTGATGGTTATGGCGATGATAGCAATAAGCGGCGGTATGGCCCAAACGAAAACAGATTTGGCACTTAGGGCGGTAAGGGAGACGGGTATTGGGAACATGAGGAGAAGAAGAAGTAAAAGAGGAAGGCAGCGGAGGACGGGAGGGACGAGTGGGGGCCTGAGCAGGACGATAGGAGGAGGAGGGAAACTGTTTTGGTTTGGGTTTGGAGAAGGGAAGCTGGGTAAAATTGGCTTGAAGGGAGCTAATGGTAGCGGCAGAAGTTTGACGGTCCAAACGAGCCTCAAAACTGAGAAGAAGAGAGTGAACTTCTTCAATGGAAGGACGATCCGACCGAGCCTGAATAGAGCTCACAAAGGAGTTGTACTCCGGTCGCAATCCATTGAGTAGATAAATCAGCTGATCTTTGTAAGAGACGGGGTCACCAACAGAAGCAAGAATGTTACATAATGATTTCAATTTCTGCAAATAAACAAGAGCAGTGAGGCCATCCTTCTTCAATGTCTGCAAAGAGGTTCGGACCTCAGAAATTTTGGCAAAAGAGGCAGCAGTGAAGAGTTGTTCCAGAGAATGCCAAATAGCAGAAGCAGTAGAGAAACCCACAATCTGACCAAGAAAGGAATCAGAAATAGAAGCATATAACCAGCTCATTATCAACCCATTATACCTGTGCCAGGATGAGAAAGCTGGGTTAGGGACCGTGGAGGCAGCATCAAGGAACTGGGAGGGGCACACCACCGAACCATCAAGATAGCCCTCAAGGCCATTAGCAATCACAATATTCAGTAGCTGCATCTTCCAAACCAAATAGTTGGAATCATCAAGTTTGATGGTAATTGTTTAGGTCACCGAAGGAAATGCGGAAGAGGGGATCGGACCAGAAGAGGAAGAAGGGCCGATCGGGGAAGACGCGGCTGGAGAACTGGGCGGAGCCGGCACCGGTGACGGCGGAGAACCAGTGGAGCCCGTACTTAGGTCAGAGGCCATGGATGCGTATCACTGGAGCTCTGATACCATGAAAACAAACAGAAAAGAAGGAAAAAAATAGAAGGAATAATAGAAGCTGTTTTGTATTCCTTGAATATTCAATAACAGAGTACAGGAATATATACAGTCCAATAAGGAGGGGACCAATGCATAGAAAATGGACATCTGTCCTTTACATATAACCACTATAACCATTGTAACTAATCAGAGAAATACAATAATAAAATGATATTAATTTATGGTTTAACATTAACTACAAGTATTATATTACAATCATTTAGGCAATTACGTGTAAAATGTTGAAATGGAAATATGTGCTAAGAATCTCTATGTACTACATTATTTGTATAGACTTTAACAGACCACAACAAAATCCAAACCACACAACACAAGTATTCTATCTAATTACATAAATTGTCCTTTCATTCCATTATCGTACAATGTAAGAGTAAGATTACATGGGTCACACGTGTTAAATGGTCATTTCCCATGTACAGAAAAGAACAAGAACAACCTGTCCCAATGCTACTGCAATATGCAGACAGATCTTTCATTCTCACGTGCTACTCAGCCTATCCAATCTGATCTCTCACCCTCATTCTCACCTGCAGGTGACGTAAACTCTCACCTTCACAATCAACCTAAAAGCACAGGAACCAACCGCCCTTGCCCTCTCTTCACCCATCATTCGTTTTTTTTTCCTTTATTAAAGTGGCAAATTTCGTAATATTACAACACAAAAAGGTTATTTCGGTAATTTCGCTCTTTTCTTTGCCGAGAAAAAGACAAAAAGCAGGTCAGCGGCAACAAAAAGGACCGGCTCCCTAGCATGCCTACTACAACTTTGCAGCTTTAAATGGAAAACATATTAATAAATTTGGAAAAAGTTATTTACTTTTCCTCCTTAATTTTCCAATGTCTGTCCCCTAAAATTACCAATTTAACCATTCATCCAAATTTTAAATTTTAAGTTTCTCCCGGACGTGAAATTGTTTCTAAACTAAATTGTATTTATCGGGTTTAGTAAATAATATAATATTAATTCCCTAAAAAATAATAACATAATAATATTTCATTACACATCTAAATTGCTTTTATTTATTTTTTTGATTTCTCTTTCTTTTCTTTTATTAATTTTTTTTACCATATTACTCACATTCTCTCTCTAGTCTCTGTTTTCAGACAGCTTTGGAAAAACCGGCTAGTGGTCTTTTATTTTCAGACTGCAAAAAATTATATATTTTTATTCTATTTTCTATTTTCTATTTTCTGGCGTTCATTTTCTCAGAAAACAAACGGGTTATTTTTAATTGTTTATTTGTTTTCCTGTATAGTTTTGACGAGTAGGACTACTGTTTGTTGAGCTCTGCTAATGTGAAAAGTTAAGCTTAGTCACAGCTCTGAGCTAACCGGAGTGTGGCAGTTACAGTCACAGGTTATGATCTTTATATTTTTTCAGGTGGATCTTTTTTTTTTTTTTCTTCAGTTTATGTTTCTTACAAATTTTTTTTTTCCGTCTTTGTTAACTTAAGTTTTTCTTTTGATATATTTACATGTTATTTAGTATTTGAGTTATTTGTGGGTTATGTCATAAAGGTTTGATCTTGAAGAACTTGGAGGCCGAGAGCTGAGCTTCACTCTGTTTTTCCCTTCAAAACTTCCTTTTGTTTTTACCATAATTAAAATTTGGCGTTTTTAAAAAATTTTCTACAATTTTGAGTGAAAGGGGTTTTGCTGTTTTGATCTCTAGAGTTGAACTTTTTTTTTTAATCAAATGTTAATATTAAGGTTAAGTTTTCTGAATTTTTTATTTATTTTTGTTTTGGAATATGATTTAGGAAGAATAAATTTTACTTGTGAGCATACCTTTAGTATCTTTTTGGTTGGTAATAATTTATCTAATATGTTAGGGCTTATAAGGTATATAGTGTTTTTGAAATCCTAGTTCATAAAGATTTCTGGGTTGCTTTGGAGGAAAAATGTGTACGTTTTCCAAGTTATCTAAACTATCGTTTGGGATTTGTTTGATATGTTGCAGATGCTAGTAACTGTGGTGTTTTTGTGAACTTGTTGGTATATGCATGGAAGCAAGAGAAGGTATAAGTTCAGGAGTGACAGTGATAGGAGCTGAAGCTCCATCAGCTTATCATGTGGCCCCAAGGATGGAAAACCCCACTCAGGCTTCTGGATCACCTCAGGTTGCTGCTTTACCAGTGAGTGTGGGATTGGCTGAAACCACAGGGAAGAAGAAAAGGGGTAGACCCAGGAAGTATGGACCAGATGGGACAGTCACCATGGCATTGTCTCCCATGCCCATTTCGTCCTCTGCCCCGCCTTCTGGTGATTTCTCATCCGGGAAGAAAGGGAAAGCCCGGTCTGGAGAGTACAAGCAACACAAGAAACTTGGAGTGGAACATTTTGGTGGTGGGTGGTATTTTACATTTATTGACTAAATTACATTTGATAGCATTGTCGTTGAGCTTTGAGAATGATTTTTGTTTGTTTATAAGGGAAATGGATATCATAGATATGCTTACTTGGATTTTTGTTTGAAGTATGATGGTTTTGTTTTGGTTTAGAAAGAACATATATGGTTTGCTTATCAATTTTTTTTAGTATTGGAACTACTTTAGAATTAGATTCTGATGTTGCGTGCACACTTGAATATTTGAAATAGGAGTCTAGGAGTTTGGATTATGTGAAAACTTAAAAATCATATCTTAATTTGAAACATTCTTTAACGATACTTGCCAAACTTTATGTGGGTCCTTTTTAGAAGATGCTTATGTTTATTTTTGGAACCAGAATACTTGATTTTCAAGTATTGGGCTTTTCTGCGATTGGTTGAGTAAGAGAATATTCCTAATATGGATGGCTAAGGTGTTTTGCATCTTGCCTTTTTTTAGGGTTCTCAAAACTAGTTGCCCTGAGATGGATGGAAAAAACTTAATGAAACTGATAATGAGTTGTATCATTTTGTGTTTGGTAATGTCAATTAGTTATGAAGAGGAAGCAAAAACAAAATGTTGTCACCTGTGAATTTATCCATACTTTGTTTATGTGATACTGACTTTAAATTTAAAACTATAATTTCTTAAAGCTTTATACCAATTTTGCATGAATCCGTGTAAGTAAATAATTTAAGAAGAGATACCACTGTCTCCGCTTGTCTAAATTGACCTTATTTCCAATTTTAGTTTATTGTATACACGTCACGGTATCATATTACTCTCTTACTAGTTAAAGAAATCTTGTAGGTCTACACTATTGTAGTAAGTTATTTATTCCAGGTCAAATCTTGATAGCAATGGTCTAATAGAGTGATCTTATTGGAATTTATGAGACCTAATCTATATGTAATCATTACTTTAATTTACTTGTACATGTGAGCTGATTCTAATGGAGCTAAGCATATAGTATTATCATCCATTTGCAGGTGAATGGAATACAAGCTCGCTTGGTACAAATTTTATGCCCCATATCATAACTGTTAATGCTGGCGAGGTATTTATTCCTAGAAGTTAAATAACTTATTTCATTTGCCATATTTTGATACACTTATTCTACAAGGCTTTCATTTTTGTGCTGAATTATTCACATTAAGACTGATCTCAGTTGCATCATTGAAGTCTTTAAAGTGAGGAAATCTTGTGCTGTGTTATTATTTGTTATTCCATTGCCCATTTTCAATTTTATGGCCGAACCGTGACAGTTTCATTTGCTTTCCTTACCCTAATATTTTGCTTTGCATTTCTGATATTGATAATGATTTTTATTCTGTTCTTCATTTTTAGGATGTCACAATGAAGGTTATATCATTTTCTCAACAAGGACCTCGAGCTATTTGCATCCTATCAGCTAATGGAGTAATTTCAAATGTTACATTGCGTCAACTGGATTCTTCGGGGGGTACTTTAACATACGAGGTATGGTAATGATCCTTCCAATTTAGAATGCCTTGTTTTTGCTTTGTTTCGCACAAGGTTCATTCAACTTTCAAAACCAATATTTAATGTAATGTGTCAAATGTTTTCATGTCACTTAAATGATTCTAGTTGTCTGTATTGGATATGACGATCGGCAAATGGATGGGTTGTCATGACGCCTACACAAAAACATGCAGACACAGTGATAGCTTGGCATGTCTGTGTTGAATTTTATGGAAGTTGGTGGTTAACACATGCAAGTGTGTGTGTCACTGTTTTGTATTTAACTAAACTTTTGTTCTCTTTAGGAAAACCAGTTGATTTTACAGTTATATTTGGTTGCTACAATTATACAAAATTAAGGATGTTCTTGTGCCAAATTTTACCAATTAGTAAGTCAAAATTACAAAGTTTTCTCCTAATATATATAAAATTTCAATATAAATCTCTTCCGATTTAACCAAATGTAAATTTCAATATAAAACTGTTGATGCTAAAAATGCATTACAAGAGCGTTTTGTTTTAATATAATTAGCCATAACAAGAAGTTTCTTGAATTCCTTGATCGTATAATTTTGATAGAATTTTCCAATTTTTTAGTAACTCTGTTAGTTTGAATAATATTGTTGGAGAACTTGATAGGAATAGGAAATTTGACCCAATAAGTATTTGAAAACACAGTATGGGAGTTGGAAAACAAGAGTGTGTGTCCATCCATTCATTTAATAATGTAAGATGGGTTTGTGATGTTCCGGGTATATGGGTTCACCAAGTTGGGATCATCTATATCTGATACTGTTCTACTTCATTTCTAGGGCTTATTATTTCTTTCTTACAGGGTCGTTTTGAGATACTATCTTTATCTGGATCATTCATGCCCACTGAGAGTCAAGGAACAAGGAGCAGATCTGGTGGGATGAGTGTCTCTTTAGCAAGCCCCGATGGTCGTGTTGTTGGGGGAAGTGTTGCTGGACTACTGGTGGCAGCTAGTCCTGTGCAGGTAAATGATTCCATTTTTTATGTTCTTTGGGATAGTACACTTAAGCAGTAAACCAAGTAGCAAGAACTCAATTTAGATAAAATCCTGACCCCTCAATTTATTTTTCTCTATTTTAAACATGAACTGTAATTTGAAGAAGACTTACTCTGACCTTTATTTCTGAGCATATCAGGTTGTGGTGGGCAGTTTTCTACCAAGCAGCCAGCAAGATCAAAAGCTGAAAAAGCATAAGACCGACGTATTGCCTGGGAGTGTAGCACCAGCCGCCACCATAGCTACTGCAATGCCAGTTTCCAATGCTGAAAAAGAGGATGGCATAAGTGTGCATGGACACCAAAACTCTGGTAACCTGAGACCAAATCTTTCTCCGTCTCCTTTCCAGAGAGAAAACTGGCCTGCCATGAATTCCATGCAGGATTCGAGGAATTCAGCTACCGATATAAACATATCTTTGCCCGGAGGTTAAACTTGGACAAATGGCCTCAAGCAGCCAAAGCCTTTTGCTGACCGACATTGATCACTGATATTGTTCTGAATTGAGTCTCTCTGCCCTTATCTCTAAATTGCCTTTAAAATTACTTATGGAGCACCACCACCACAGGTTATAGTAAGGGGTTGTAGTTTTCCATCTCTCACTAAGGTTTATACACTTTCTTATCTGGTAGGATATCTGATTTGTAGGCTCATTTAGTAGCTCTCTTTAGCTGTTATTATCAGAATTTATGGATGTAAGGACAATTTATTTCTTTTTTACGACTGAATTATTTATTTGCCTATTGGTGACAATTTCCAAACTTTGAGTTTGTCCATGACTGGAGCTGGCTTCACTACCCATCCCAAAGGAACTTATTAGATGAGAAAAAAAAATCAATACTTGTTAATAAAATTAGCTAAGTTAACCCGGCAAGATTTTTGCTTCAATTATTTTTTTTTCAAATACCATTTCAGAAAGGAATAAAAAAGACGAGACAAGTAAAGAAAAGAATAATTAATAATTTTGAAGTTTAAAATATTAATCCAACTTATGTAGTTAATGTAAAAAAAAATATTAGACTAAACACAGTTATTATATCTATATTATCAAAATGCTCTTAAATCAAATTGATTTAAACTATTTAACTCTACTTATTCTGCAACTTAGTAACTTCATTACAATCGACTATGTGATGAGTAAGACATTATTGCTATCTATTTTGCTAAAAATATACTGATTCTCAGAGAATTTTTTTTGTAAGAATATGTGAACTGCCACGATGGACGACTTTATAAATTTTACTATTAAGTTGATACAGAATATTCTAAAGGATTGAGGGAGTAATTTAATTCTCTCATAATAATTGTGTTTGCAGTAACGAATTATTATGCCACATAATGTGCTTCTTTTTTGGTTACATGTTTGTATATATTAGTCTAAGATCACAGAAAATGTGCTGGCTGATATATACGTACCAGTAACATGTACAATTTAGTAATCATATCCTATTATACTGTGTTGTATTATTCTAAAAACGTCATTTTGACACCTCTTAAAAGAAGTACAAAACTTGGTATTTTTTATTTTTTGTAGAAGGGTGATGCTCTAATTTTCAGACCCCACTTTTCGCAAATTGGGACCATTTATGGAAATCTTGAGCAAGTAGAAAATAATAACAAAGATTTTCAGGCCAACATATAATACATCTATAAAGAAGGGACATTCTAGATTGGCGCAGGAAGAGTAACCGTGTCCGCTTCAAAACAAGGATAATGAAAGTGTTTTAAGTCAAATTAGTACATAATTAAATATGTTTATATATTGCTTGAAATGAACTTAACATTTACAATTGCTTGACATTTTTTTCCTTAACTTTCTTAGAAATTCTTCATATATTTCAAACATCCCCAACAACAGGGACTGAAAAAAAAGCGGTTTTTAAACCAGGGACATCCTAAAGAAATATTCTCTCTAGAAAATAAAATAAACTTGATTTTATTTGGATAGGGAGTAGGGCATGCATGATGAAGAACATCTTCAAAGTTTCAAATGTTAATGTCCAACATTACATTATTTTGAATCTTCCTCTCACACTACAAGAAAAAGAGTCGTTGTAGATCAAGAAATCGTCGCTGGAGGTATACAGCAACGACATGTCGGTCGTCGCCCAAATGACGTCGTTGTAGGTCCGTATGTGTAGCAATCTACGGCGATGACAAAATGCAGTCGTCGCAGTAGAGAATCTTTTTTTTTTGGTTGGACTAAGATATTGCGATATGTCGTCGTTGTAGGTGGTTGCAAAATTTGAATTTCAAAAACTTCTACAGCGACGACATATGGTCGTTGTGGGTCCGTCGACCGCTCCATCTACAACGACACGCCATGTCGTTGCTGAAGAGAACGTGAGTTTATATGCCTTCAGCGACGACATGGCGTCGCTGTAGTGTCACGAAAACTCTGATTTTTGTGTTCAACGTGCATCATACGACGACGTCATGTCGTCGCTGTAGGTGTACAATTTAAAAAAAAATATATTGATTAAAATTTATTTAATAAAATATTAAATATTAATTAATTAATAAATAAAACCAACTTATTTAATTAAATAATAAAAACATTTTATTAATTAAATAATAAAATCAATTTAACAATATCTATAGTCTCCAAAATGTAAGATAATAAAACATAAGTAGTATTGTCTCCAAAATAAATAAAAAACAACACAAAATATTAATAATTTAAAAATAGTAATATAATAAAACTAAATGTCATCAAAATAAATTTCAAAGTCATTATCGTCGAGTTGTTGTGGTGGCTGTGGTGGTTGCTGTTGTTGTGGCTGTGGTGGTTGCTGTTGTTGTGGCTGTGATGGTTGTGGCTGCTGTGGTTGTTGTGTGGTTAAAAGCTTTCCATCATGGACTGTATCATATTCATGTCCAAGTTGACAGGCTAAAATTGTGGAGCTTGGATGTTTGGATTTACTGCTTGCAAAAATTGTTGCATTTACTGGAAGTTGTTGTTCTTACTCATAAAGGCTTACCTGAAGTGTTGAATCATGGACTAGAAAGCCTCAGGTGGTATCGTTGGAGGGCCAATTGTGGTGGACGGAAACGATGATGCCTCTGATTGTGAAGAGGATCCGGTAGCGCTTGAGGCAAAGGTACTAGTGCCCTTCAACTTCTGTCCAATACGTCAATTGTGGCCACGACGTTGACCAAGTACCTTTGAGACGACTTGTGTCTCATTGACAGTGGCACTTCCTACTTCAGATTGAGATTGAGATTGTGTCTCGACTTCTTGCTGCAAGGCTTCCTGCAGTTTAAAAACAAGACAATTAATACATAATATAATTGAATAATATACATATACACAAAACTTAGAAATTTACTTACATATGCATCATTAGCATTCGTGTTCACCCTTCCACGTGTCGGATGATTGTGAATGTCATGGAACGTATCGATAATGCTGGGCGATTCCTTAATTTGAAGATTCATCTTTAGAAGACAAAATTGAACAAAATCTCAGTTAAAAATTGAAATTATTATTAAGATAACTTAAAATATTTCAAATTATCTATATATTTTTATTTACCTTCGTAAATCGAGCAGAAGCATAAGAAGTCGATCCATGGAGACTTGGATACTTTTGTGTTGCTCTGTTGGCAACATTTGCCTTTGTGCGTGCCATAAACTGAGGAGTGGTGAAAAGGTCAACCAACTTCTGCCAACTCTCGTTGTCCATGTCCTCAGTGGATTCTTTCTGGCAGTCTCGATATCATCATACCCTCCATGTTCATCGAAATGTATTTTCTTGCGACCTTTTCTATCCCTGTAGCAATCCTGAAACTATCGCTCAATCTCAGTCTCTATCAGTCTCCACTCAGGGAGAGCTATGGGATATCAGTCGCCCATATCTTTGTATGTGAGCCTCCACCACATCCAGTTTCTGATTCAGCATATTGACACACTGAATGCATGGACATCTGACTTCTCCCGAAGCATTCACATTATTATTGGCCATTTGTATAAATTCTTGAAGACCATTCCAAAACTCATCAGAGTTACATCGTCTATTAGTTATCCAACTCTTGTCAATCGTCATAACTGATTCAAGTGGAAAATAAATTATCACAATGTGATAAACATAAAAAACTACATTTATTTGCTAATAATTTTTTTATCACCAAAATAGTAATTTTTTCAAGTAACTGTGAAATCTTATTGAATCTTATGAATAAATTATTAAATTTTATGAATATATATTATAAAATTTAATGAATATATATTATTGTTAATTATGAATGTATTATAAAGTTTCCTTATATAATCAAATATTTAATTATAATTATTATTATGTTATTTTATAATTATCAAATTCTCAATATAATTTTGACTTTTGTTTTTTTAAAAACAACGATAAAGTTTTATTATTTTAATCTTGACTTAATTTTAAGAGTAAAGTTAACTTAATTACCTATTTTATCTGCATATATTATTAATTTTTATGAATATATTATAGAAGTAATTAAATAAATAAATATTTAATTATAAATTATTAATTTACCATTAAATATTATTATTTTAATTTCTAATTATTTTATAAAAAATATTGATAATGTTTTATAATTGTAAAAGTATTATTTTAATTTACACTTTATATTTTTTAATTAATTTTTATTACTTGATTTAAAATTTATTATTTAAAAATTTTAATCACACAAACTTTAAAACTATTTTGTAATGTTTAGTTTTTCTAAATCTACAAAAATTTCGGCAACATAACGGTTATAATCTAACCTATCCCAAAATTTAAAATCTGCATATACACTAAAAAATGAGTCCCAGAACATACATAAAATTGCATAAAATAATTTATATTCTCATATCAACAAAAAAAAACATATTATAAATAAATAATACAAAATCTTAACATTATTTATCAATAAATTATCAACATTTATTTATAAGCTATAATCTTAAATAACATTAAACATCTAACATGGATTTATCTAACCTAACATACAATTAAAGAAAATTATATCATCTAACCTAACATTTTTTTATAACATACATTCATATTTTCTTAAAACATAAATATATAATTATACAATTTTCATCTTAAAAAAACATAAATATAATCAAATTAACAAACAAATATACTTCTAATAATCATTTAAGTCTTTAAAACGAATGTGAAAAAAATTAACACTATCTAAAATAACTAATCACACACTTATAAAATATAAATTAAACATACATCAATACATTCATCAATAACAAAAAAAAATACAATTAAAAATAATACCCAAAGGAGGATCTCTACAATCTGAGCAATACCCAATAGTGAATTCCTCTGTTATCTGAAAAAGAAATTAACAAAATAAACATAAAAAACTCAAAAACTTATTTTTACCAAAAACTAAATAACCACAAAACATACACACATATACTAACAAAAAAGTACATTTTAAACCATAAAATACAAAGCAAATGAGATTAGATTACCAAAAAAATGCAGAAAAGGCAGTAAATAGGCTCGGATCATCGATGTGGCTCGGACGGCTCTGTATTTTCAATTTTTTTTTGCAGAAAATGAAGAAGAAGGCTCGGGCTGGGGAGTTATATCAATAGACTTGTCGTCGCTATAGAGTATATGAATGTCGTCGCTGATATCAAATGCACAATTTCAGTCAAATGGTGAGTCGTTGCTGTAGGATAGTGAATAGTACATGAATCCCCTCGTGTGCTACGCGTCTACTCTACAGCGACGACATGTCGTCGCTATAGGAAGTGAAATTTGACTTAAATTTTTTGGCGGTTCACTTTCCCACATTTTATATTTGGGTCCTATTACGACGACATGTCGTCGCAGTAGAGTACAAAATAACTGATCAGTAGATTATATTAGATTCTATAGCGACGACATGTAGTCGCTATAGGGGGTGCAAATAGGCAACCAATTCTGGGCAATTAAGTTCAGTTGACCGCGTTTTTGGCCAACGACGTGAGAACGTCAAAAACGATAAACCTTCAAGAGAAATAAAACGACACAGACGGGTTTCAAACAGAAAATAAATAACACAGCAATTTTTATAGTGGTTCAGCCCCGATCAGTCGGTAATAGCCTAATCCACTTAGAGATTTTATTACTTTATCCACACTCAAGATCAGATGAACCAGTCTCAATTGAGTTTCTTCAGTGTAAATAAGAATACAAAAAGGGTTTCTCTCTCAAGAAAAACGCACTTTCTCTCTCTAGAACTCAGACCAAATCTTAAATTGCCAAAAGTTCCTTTCTGATCTCATTAACCCTCTATTTATAGGCTTGGGATCCTAAACTGATATCCCTCTAGAATTGGGATATTCTTTTATTTATATTCTATTTAAATTACACAAAATATTCAAAATACAACAGATTCCTCAATTTTAGTGAGGAATGAGAGATTCCCGTGGTGCCCAGACCGATTCTTGTTGAAGCCGCTTCTGGGAATTTGACGTAGTCTGGTCCATTTATTTGATGAATATCGTCTTCTGGTCGGACATATGCATGCTGGACACCTGCATACGGACCATACCCCTTGGACTTCTCCTTGGACCAAGGTCCGAGCACACCTCTAATCTCTCCTCGGACCAAGGTCCGAGCCACACCTCATGGGGCTTCTCCTCGGATCATGGTCCGACCGGACCACTTGGAGTGCCACACCTTTGGCTCTCCTCGGACTAGGTCCGAGCCACACTATCCCTTGGCCTCCTCGGATCAAGGTTCGAGCCACACCTTGGCTCTCCTCGGACTAGGTCCGAGCCACACTCTCCCTTGGCCTCCTTGGATCAATGTCCGAGCCACATGCATTGGCTCTCCTCTGACCAAGGTCCGAGCCACACTCTCCCTTGGCCTCCTCGGATCAATGTCCGAGCCACATGCAATGGCTCTCCTCGAACCAAGGTCCGAGCCACTCTCCTTGGCTTCTCCTCAAACCATGGTCCGAGCCCATCTCTTGGGGTGCCAAGGACCAAGGTCTGACCGGACCTAATGTGGCCTCTCCTCGGACTAGTGTCCGAGCCAAACACTTAGGCTCCGTGGACTTTGGTCCGAGCCAAGCACACCTTAGCCCAAGTATTCTCCTCGGGTGCATTTGGCTTGGTTATGATATTTTTTAAGCAGTCCAAACTCTTTACTGATGTATTGGGCTACTACTAAGCCAGATCGCCCAACTATTCCATGCCACTTGTCACCTCTATTACCACGTCATTGATTTCCGATTTTTGGGGATAACAAGTTCCCTGAGCATCCTACAGCGACGAAAAGTCGTTGCTATAGATAAACATATTTCCCTCTTTTTTTTCGACGAAGACTCGTCACTATAGAGTCACTTCCCGCATCGTGTTTCCTCCAAAATCCTGGTACCCTATCGTCGCTGTAGGGTATCAGGATTTTGGAGGGGATGGTCGTGTGTTGTTGACGACCCTACAACGATGACATACAGGGCTGGTCATGTCGTCGCTGTAGCTTGATTTTTTAATAAATTAAGAAAAAATAATTTTTCGTAGATTTCGACTACATACAGCGATGACTTTGGAGTCGTCACAATAGATGTCGTAGCTATAGAGTGTTTTTCTTGTAGTGTCATACTGTTCCTATTCATTTTCTCTTTGTCACTCCATCGTGACCTTATTATCTTCATCTTCAACTTCATCGTTGGGGTCAAATCCAGTCACATGGCAATGTTTGTCATATTTAATGTCATTCTTATCATAATCTTTTTCAAAAGTTTTAAGCACTTTAAAGATTGTGATGCTAATAACATTCATGCCTCGATTCCATCACTCGGAGTTGATTACGATCATGATTTTCGAGATCAAGAAGCAAAAACAAACACTGATGACCAAGATTATTATTATTTTCACATCGACAAAGGATATAATGATGATAAAATTAGTGATGAGGAAGATGATGATGATGAATGGCTATTGGGTTGGAAAGAGAAAGATAGTGATATTGAATTGGAGAGGAGAAGTGAAAAATTCATTGACTAACTTAAGGTGGAAAGAAAAATTGTAGAATGAGAGGCTTCTATGCATACCGCCACTGAGAAACTAACTTCCTCAAGCTCTACCTAGATGCATTTCCAAGTAATAATAATGCCTATTAATATATTCATTTCCAAAATATTTATAGATATATATATATTTTTGAATTGGACTTTAGGAAGAAATTTCAGATATTGCTTTTTTGTGTGTGTGTGTGTAATCAGTGTAGTATATTGTGAGTATATAAATGAGTATCTTTGTACGTTTCTGCAATTATTTTTTTTGGTTCCCCTCAGTTTTCTTACATCTCATGGTGCCATGGTGGGGAAGTTGGTTTAAAGGTTTGATAGTTCATTTTTTCTCCCCTTCCTTAAAGACAGTTGGGACTCAGTTGATCGATGTTTGCAATGAATTGAGTGAGGCTTTGTAATTTTGAAAGCAGTTCCGGGTTTTGGGTAATTTGATTTGAACAGTGAAAGGAAATTAATTAAGAAGTTTAAAAATAAATATAATTTCTATATTTATGGAAAAAAAGTAATTATACAAAAAATATAATAAGTTTTGATAAAAAAAAGTTTAAAATAATACAATTACAATGCGACAAAAAAAAGACAATTACATAAAGTATAAAAAATAGATTTTTATAAACATAATTACACAAAATTTTCTCTCACTCTCTCCTCTCTCCCTCACCATATCTCTCCCTTTTTCTCCTTTCTTCCTTTATCCTCCCCCATATGGTTCCCTCATCTCAACCCTCCGCCAGCGATGTCACATCCGCTCCTGCCCCAACGACGTCGTACCTCTGGTTCTTCTTTTACTTCTTTTTTCAAATCTGGTTTTATTCTTCTTCTGATTTTTCACAACTATGATTTTTTTATTTTACATCTGATTTTGCATTTCATATTTGATTTTTTTTCTTCTATCATTATCTGTTCAGAGTTTTTTTGTTCAAATATGATTTTCTTTTTCTTTTTCAGATCTGTTTAAGTAACTAGGTACCATGATGATTGATTCGTTTAATTCATCTCTAATTTTTCTTAGACGTAGCTATAACTAATTACGATAACGATCAATTTAGATTTTTTGCTTAGATCGGATTTTGTTTTCACACCAGACTAAGTTGCCAGGTACCATGATGACTAATTTTTTTTAAATCTGATTTTTTTTTTCAAAGTTAGTTGTAACTAGTTATGATTATGATCAATTTAGATCCTATTTTTTTCCAAGTCTGGCTAAGTAACCGTTTACCATCGCAACGAGTTCTTTTTTTTTCAGGTCTATTTTTTTTTCAGGTCTATTTTTTTTTCAGTCCTAGTTGTAACAAATTACCTTCACAATCAATTTAGTTTATTTTTTTCATATCAGTTTATTTTTTCCAAATCTCATTAAGTAACCAATTACAATTTAGTTGCTATTTTGATAATGTTATATTACTAAAAAAATCAAAATTATTTTTATAATTGTAACTAGTTACTACAACACCACTTAAAAAATAAAACTGATTTTTATAGTTGTAAACAATTACCACACATCACTAAAAAAAATTGACAGTGACATACGATTATTACCACAAAACAAAATCAAAATTGTTTTGATAGTGGTAAACGACTACTGATGAGAAAATGTTGATTGAAAAAGATAAAAAAAATGGAAGAAAAGAAGAAGAAATAGAAATAAAAAGCATGATGATGAAGGTATCGTGTTTTTTTTCTTCAAAAAATAATGTAAAAAAATGTTTTATAAAATATGAATGATAAAAAATATTACAAATAGATTAAAATTATAAAAATAACCTCAAAACATATTAAAACTAACTACTCAAATTGTATAAAAAAATAAAATATGGTATACAAGTAAAATATTACAAGTATATGGGAAAAAAACTCTCATAAAAATGTAAACAAAAAAACATATGCCATAAGAAACTTAAGACAAAAAAATCTGCCATATTTTCCAAAGTTTTAAAAAAAAAATCTCATGTTTGGTATTTCTTCAAATTAATTTAGGAAGTTACATACATGATAAAAAAATGTAGGAATATTATGGTAATTTTGCAAATAATAAAACTAAAGGTGGCATAATTTGTAATTTATGATAAATATTTTAGGGATATTTGTGGCAATAATGTCTATGTAGTTAAGTTTGTTGCACTTAAATGCTTATGTAAATTTTTTTGCGGCAATAATGCCTACCGTTATTGTTTTGGTGCAGCTGTTGGTCCCTGAGTCGTTAGAGGCATACAAGGTACACGTGGCACAACCCGATTGGGTTAAATTATTAAATTTTAAAAAAATAAATATATATCTCTGCTTTCTATTAAATATATAAAAAGAAAAAATAAAAGAGAAAAAAATAATATAAACAAATTCTAGGTAGAGGTCGAGTTTGTTTTTAGGGATTTGTCATGTTCTCTTCTTCACAAAGTCCCTAGTCGCTACCTCCAATCTGATCACCACCGCCCCTGGCACACCACTCCGGCGAATCACGCCCACCGTTCCAGGCACAAGAATCCGGCCACGCAGCTCCAGTCAGCACTGGTCGGTTCGTTCTCCAGACGCACAACCACATAGCTCTGGCGTCTTCTCCATCGCATATCAAGAACCCAGGCAAGCGTTGCGGGTGTCTTCTTCGACCACGGTACATCTCCGAACACATCCCCATTCGCTCGAAGGGCACGCACATCTTCGGCCTGTGCCGTTTCGACTTAAGCTTCGTCCCCCATTGATTCCGACTTAGTAGAGGTGCCAGATTTTGATTTTATTTTTCAGCTTGTCTATTGTAATTTTTGATTGGTTAGAGAGCTAATTTGTGCAGTTTTTCTTTAGTGGGTTCTTGTTTATATTTTGGGCATTATTTTTGGTCAAAAATCTGGGGTTACCGAGATGAAATTATTAGTTTATATTGTTATTAGAATTGGGTTATGTTCTGGGTAAAGAATTTTTATATTTTTTTTGCTGTAGATTAGTTTTAGAAATGTTATTAAGATATTAAAAAAAGTTCAATTTTTGTTAGTGGTTAGTTTTATTTGTTTTAGATTAGAAAACAGAAATATTTATATTTATTTTTTAAAAAATTTAATAATATAACACAATCGGGTTGTGCCACGTGTACTCTGTATACCTCTAATGGCTCAGGGACCAACGGCTGCACCAAAACATTAACGGTATTTATTATTGTCGCCAAAATTTTTACATAAGCATATAAGTGCAACAATGTAACGACCCAAATTTACTAATAAGGCTTAAGGGCCTTGATTAGTGTGTCGGGAGGGCATAATTGGAATATATGTGATTTAATGATTTAAAGCATGTTATATGACTATTTGAATATTTGAGATGCATGACTATGTGTATTAGTATGCATGTAGGCCCTGAATAGGTTAGAATGGCATAATCGTAATTTTGGCCCGTTGCGGGCATAACTGTGTATATATGTTATAACTGTTGAGACCACATTATTATGTGGATATATCTGTAATCCGTGAGTCAAGACGATCCTAGTGAGCGGTTTAGCGAAAAAGTCACGGCGGGGATTTATACCCAGCTCGGGGCGAGCCAGGGGGTATTTCTGGAAATGTAGGTAACATATTGGCAATTATTTGGTATAGAGGAATATAATTGAAGATTAGTTAGGTGTTGGGAATTAAGCAGTGAATACTAGAGACATTCGAGGAATAAGCGGGAGTTGGGGTGAAATGACCAAAATGCCCTAGATGCACTTAAAGGTGAAATGACCAACAGCTCTTGCAGCTGTACCTTTAATTCTTTCAACTCAGCTGGGGCCATTCTGTATGGTGCTCTAGACACTGGCTCCGTCCCTGGTGCCAGTTCTATAACGAACTCAATCTCTCTGTGTGGTGGCAACCCTGGCAAATCTTATGGAAACACATCCAGAAACTCACATACAAGTCTAGTATCCTCTGGTCTCACTGGCACGACCTGGGTGGTATCAACCACACTGGCTAAGAATCCAATGCAACCTCCCTGCAACAAATCCCTAGCCCTCAATGCAGAAATCATAGGAATACGAGGTCCATGCACAACACCAACAAATACAAAAGGATCCTCACCCTCAGGCTCAAAGGTGACCATCTTCCTTCTACAGTCAATGGTTGCCCCATACTTGGCTAACCAGTCCATATCCAGTATCATATCAAAGTCAGTCATAACCAACTCTATAAGATCCACTGACAACTCTCTGCCCTCCACAATCACTGGCAAAGATCTGACCCATCTCTTGGATACAACCAACTCCCCAGTGGGTAACAAGGTACCAAACCCCACGGCATAGAAATCACAAGGTCTACACAACCTATCAATAACACTACTAGCAACAAAGGAATGTGTAGCACCAGAGTCAATCAACACATTATAAGCGGTTCCAACACTAAGAAGCTGACCCCTAACAACTGAGGGGGAAGCCTCAGCTTCTGCCTGAGTCAACGCAAACACTCGAGCTGGGGCCGAGCTGTCTGCCTTCTTGGGTTCTTCCTTTCTTGCCTTAGGGCAATCCTTTTTTAGATGACCCACTGCTCCACAAAAGAAGCAGGTCCTAGCCCTGCACTCTCCCAAGTGATGCCTCTTGCATCTAGGACACTCAGGATAAGACCTCTATGCTTCATTGCCACCTGGACGACCCACAGAAATACCACGGGGCCGTTTGTCAGGACCTGGAACTGGGAAGGTGTTAGGAACCTTCCTCTTCTGATCACTGGGGCCAACACCCCTACCAGAGCCCACAAATGGAGGACCTGGCCTCCTGAAATCCCTTCTGGCTGCATTGTCACGCCAGATCTTAGTCTCTGCACTCTCAGCTGTGAGTGCCTTCTCCACCACCTGTGCATAAGTAGTAACTTCTGCCACAGTGGTGATGCGTACATCTCGGGCTAACCTAGGTTGTAGCCCCTGCAAGAAACGCTCTCTCCTGGTCCCGTCAGTGGGTACCAACTCCTTGGAAAACTTTGCCAAACGGTTAAACTTTAAGGCGTACTCAGTAACTGATAAGCTTCCCTAAAGTAGCCTCATAAATTCATCAGCCTTCGCCGCTCTAATAGCGTCATTGTAATACTTTTCATTGAACAAGGTCTGAAATTCCTCCCAGCTCAGGAGATTAACATTCTTGGTCTGGCCAACCACTTCCCACCAAATCTGGGCATCATCCCGAAACATATAGGCAGCACAGGCCACCCTCTCAGTACCAACTACCCTCATAAAGTCAAGAATAGTGGTAATCATGCTCATCCATTGTTCAGCTTTGGTAGGATCGACACTGCCTTCAAACACAGGAGGTTATTGTTTCTTGAACCGCTCATAAAGAGGTTCCATTCTGTTTTCAACCCCAGGCAGTTGCCCAATAACTGGCACCGACACAGAAGGTACCTCTGCAACACTGGCCAGTACAGGCACTTGCTGCTGTCTTAGGAGACGAAGCTCCTCTCCTTGTTTCAACACTATAGCCTGCAAATCATTAAACAACTGCTGCCAGTTTGCAGGTGCTGGCTGTGGAATCTGGGATTGGTCATTCTCTTGACCCTAACTGTTATCATTATTCTGACCTTGACCACTCTAGCCAGCTGCACTGTCTGTCTGCTCTGGGTTCATTCTGTCACTTACACCTTACTGAAACAACAATCAATACGGCCAGTCAGATAGTAATAACTAAACCTCTTTCCGCCTCACGGTCCAAGAACAAACAGACAACTATCACATTCCACAGTCATTCACTAATCACAAATAAATACATGTTTATGGCAATCAACACTCAGCATGTATCACATAATAATTCATAAACAACCATACTAATAAGCAGGTGCCAACAATCTCAGTACTAATTAGCACACATTTGTTGAAGATATAATACTTCAGGACACAGGCTCAACATAGTATCTCATGCACACAAGTAAAGTGTAATGCCCCGAATTCTCCGATATGTTTAACGGCGTGAATAGTAGGCCGGGAGGGCCATACTTGCTTAATTACGTTATTAATTGTTTAAATGCATGTATATGTTGATTATATTATGATATGATGTGAAATGCATGCATATGAGTCCATATTTGCTATTACAGGGGTGTGATGGTAATTTGGCCCGTTGAGGGTAAATTAATTATTTGTACGCATGTTGGTGATATATCTTGAGACCACATTATGATGTGGGTTTGTTCGACCTATTTGGCATGAGACGATCAAGGAATGTTAATTATCGGTTTGGTCATAACAGGCTTAAGCTCGGGGCTCGGGGTGAGTCTCAGGGTGCTTTTAATGATTAGAGTGTTACCGGACATTAAAGGGTAACGGGATGTGAAATATTGGTGTTTGAGAATATTGAGATTAGCGGGAATTGGGAAGCGTTAATTATCATTAACGGTGTAGGTGGAAAGTGTCAAAATTACCCTTGAGTTGGCTTTAGAAACTTCTAAAGACCTAGGGGTATAATGGTCTTTTGGCTTGGATATATATGATGTTTAGATGGCTGTAAAAATAGAACTGAAAACAGAGTTCCCTTCTTCTCCTTCCCGTACCTTCTCCTTCCTTCATTTTCCTTGTGAGTTTTTGTGATCTTGTTGAGGATTTGAGCTTGGGAGCTAGGCTTTGGTACTTTGGGAAAGTGTTCTACTGTGGAAGAGCACCATAACTTGAACTTGAGGTAAGCTTTTAGCCATTAGTTTCTATGTATGCTCTGTTTTCGTTTTAGGATTTCAGCTCTTGATTTTGGTGTGGAAAGTTGGAATCAAGGGGAGTTCTTGTGGTGTTTTACTTGGGTTATGATGGGGGAAAGTTATGGGTGATGTTTGGAGGTTTAAATGGGTGTTTGAAAGAGGTTTTGGTGGTGTTTAAACTGGGTTTGAAGGGTTGGTTCTAAGAGAAATCGTAGAGGAAGAAAAATAGGGGTTTTGGCGGAATTGGGGGTTGCGCCGCGGCATGGCTAGGGAGAGCCGCGGCCCTTGGTGAAATCTGAGTTTGGGCGCCTCTGTTTGAGGGGCGGGCTGCGGCATGGCCATGGAGGGCCGCGACCCTTAAGGCATTTTTGGCCAAAGTGAGCTTTTTGGCTTGGGGATTCAAACCTAAGGCCTCGGGATTGAACCTACTACCTGGTTGAGTAGTGTTTGAGGTCCCGGAGGTTAGGTTTTGGTTTGGGAACCTTTTATTATTCATTTTATTGATGGAATCCCATAATTTGGTTATGACCAGGTAACCGCTAAAGGACCAAAAGGTTGATCGTTCTCAGGGTTGTTCTTGTATTCATTCTTGCTCGAACCTGAGGTAAGAAAACTGCACCCAAAGTGAGACATGCATGGATATTTGTGAGGCATGTTGACTGTATAAATATGGACATGGATTGAATACAGAATCGACAAAAGTGTTAGTATCAGCTGTGAAGCTGTGACTTATTTGTCAGGTTCGGCAGTGATACTGGACACAGGTCAGGTAGCGCTGATTTATTTGTCAGAACGGCCTTAGCGTGAATCACGCAAGCCAACAGAGATTAGATATAATCGACTACTAGCATTGAATGACTCAAGGAGCATTAATGCCTGACCGACCCTGAGGGTCGATGAACAAACAGAGCCTGGAGGCTAGTGGCTTACCTATCAGCCACTCTCCCGCTACAAAACAGAGCCTGGAGGCTAGTGGCTTACCTAGCAGCCACTCTCCCGCTACAAAAGAGAGCTTGGAGGCTAGTGGCTTACTTAACAGCCACTCTCCCGCTAAAATCACGTGTTGTTCATTTGCTTGTTTGAAAGCTTTATGCTCAGTGTGATTATAATGATAATCATTTGATAATATTTATGAAAAGTATTATGTTTTCTTGCTGGGCTTTGGCTCATGGGTGCTATGTGGTGCAGGTAAAGGGAAAGAAAAGCTCACCTAGCCTTGAGTGGAGAGCTGATGTGGTGTTGTGTACATATGCGGCCGCTTGACCACCACGGCCAAGGAGTTCTCAGAGGAACTAGGGGGTTTACCCTATTTTTGCCCCTTAGGTTGGCAGGATTGTAAATTTAAAACTGTAATGGCCATTTTGAACTGAGAACAACTTGTAAATATTTTGTTTAGCTCTGCAGAGCAGTTTGTAATGAAAATCTCCATTTCCTTTTTATTGGTTTAATACCTTAACCTGTTAATTATACTTAGAGCACGTTTTTGACCAAAGGACTCAGGTAGTGAGTCAAATTTTCGGTCCACCGTTCACCGTAACTGTTCTGGGGTAGCCAGGGCGTTACATAAAGCATATATATCACATTTAAACAATTATACATGTTACCACATAGATAGTTACCAAACCATGAGTCGAGCTTGACTTCGGTGATGTGTGTACATACCCAGCCAGTCTACAGGAACCTTAACCTTGGCATTGCTCTGATACCAAGTTGTAATGCCCTGGTTACCCCAGAACAGTTACGATGAATAGTGAACCGGAAATTTGACTCGCTACCCGAGTCCTTTGGTTAAAAACTTGATCTAAGTGTTATTATTAGGTTAAGGTAGAAAACCAGTAAAAAGGAAAGGATACATTTCATTAAGTAAATAAACTGCTCATGAGCCTTTCAAAATATTTACAAGCTATTCATAATACAAAAGGGTCGCTACTGTTTCAAATATACAGTCCCCGCCGGCCTGAGCGGCAAAAATAGGGTAAACCCCTAGTTCCTCTGAGAACGCCTTGACCGTGGCGGTCAAGCGGCCCAATATGTACACAACATCGCCCAAGCTCTCCACTCAAGGTTGGGTGAGCTTCTCTTTCCCTTTACCTGCACCACACAGCACCCATGAGCCAAGGCCCAGCAAGAAAACACAACAAAGCATGATATAATATCAACAATAGTCATAATAATCGTTCAGGGTCAACAGATCAAGCAGATAGGTGACATTAGCCAAAAGTCACAATAGTGGGTACAGCTCCCTCCTGCCATGTGACGATAGGGTCACCAAGGCTTAACTGATAAGTAGTTCTTTCATAAGTTTGATCAGGACAGGTGCATGGTGATTGGTCACCAACATAACCTTCCTCCCGAGTCTAGAGTCGTAACTGTGGACAACGTCCCCTAGCCACGTGACAACAGTCACCGGGGTCATATACCTTGGCTAATTACATCTGGTCTTAGACCAGGCAAGCGCTTATAAGTTCTTCGACCTTAGAGTCGGTCCAGCATTAATGCCATAGAGCCATTCAATGCGTGTTTCTCGACCTTAGGGTCGGTCCTTGACTAGTCAGTGCCATAAACAAGTAATCAACGTTCATTAGCATTTAATATGCAATCCATGTCCACATATATCAACCAACATGCCTCAATATCAAACCATGCAAGTCATATATCCATACAGGGTGAAACTGTATTCTTACACTGTTTTCTTACCTCTGGTTCGAGTGAGAATTATTATATGAACGACCCCTGAGAACGATCAACCTTTAAATTCCTTGACGGTCACCTGGTCATAACCAAAATATAGGATCCATCAATAAAAATGATAACAGAGGATTCCCAAACCAAAACCTAATCTCCGAGACATCAAACACTACTCAACCGAGTACTAGGTTTAACCCCGAGGCCTAAGGCTTGAATCCCCAAGCTAAAAACAAATTTTTGCCCAAAAATCCACTAAGGGCCGCGGCCCTCCTTGGCCATGCCGCGGCCCGCCCCTCAAACAGAGGCGCCCAAACTCAGCATCCCTCAAGGGCTGCGACCCTCCCTGGCCATGCTGCGGCCCAACCTCCAGTTTAGCCAAAACGACAGCTCGCAACACCAGATTTTCCCCTACGTTTTCCCTTGGAACCAAGCCCTTTAACCAGCTCCACACCTCCTCCAAACACATGATTAAACCCCCAAACATCACCCAAAACTCACCCTCACCAAAACTCAAACTTATCATCCATCAAAACCTCTTCAAATCCACACTTCTATCAAGAAATCAAAACTGAAAACCAAAGAGAAAAACAGAGCACCACCTGAAGTAAGTGACTAGAACTCACCTTGAAACCAGTTTTGGACCTCCCTCACAAGCTGAACCAAGTCCACCAACCCAGCCTTTGAGTTTCCTAGCTAGAAACCTCTCCTAGAGCTCAAGAACACCAAAGGAAATAATGGAGAAAATAGTGTACGGGAAGGAAGAGAAGCCCTGTTTTTGTTCTGTTTATTCCACAAACTTCTACAACCAACTAAAGGGTAATATAAATCCCTTCAAATGACCAAAATACCCTTAAGCCACCTAAAGCCTCTAAAACCATTTCAAGGGTAAAATTGGTACTTTCCGCTTATCCCGTTAATCATAATTAACGCTTCCCAATTCCCGCTAATCCCAATATCCTCAAACACCAATAATTCATATCCCGTTACCCTAAAATCCCCGGTAACGCTATAATCATTAAAAGCACCCCGAGACTCACCCCGAGCCCCGAGCTCAAACCTGTTATGACCAAACCGATAAATCATGTTTAAAGATCGTCTCATGCCGAAATACTCGAACCAATCCACATTATAATGTGGTCTCACAATATATCATTGACATACAAACAAGTATAAAATTATACCCTCAACGGGCCAAATTACCAAAACACCCCTGTAAACAAATGTGGACTCACATGCATGCATTTAACATCATATTATAATATAATTCTCATAAACACGCATAAATACATTTAATGGCATAATTAAACTGTTATGGCCCTCCCGGCCTACTAATCCAGCCATTAAACCATATTAGGGAATCCGGGGCATTACAGGAGCTAGGTTAGGCTGAGCAACAAGAATTCTGAGCTAAGCTTGAAGGGTTGGCAAGGGATTAGCAGGAACACACTAATACCTAAGGTAAGACTTTGGAGTTTTTAGTTTCTGGTTCGGCTTGTTTATGCTATGGGGTCTAAGCTGAGCTGATGGGAACTTTAGGGGAATTCAAGCCAAGGAATTGAGGAAGAACAAGCTAAGGAGGGCTAGAGGCTAAATTGAAATCGAATTTCCATCAAAGGTATAAAACTCTAAGCTTTAAACTTTGAAGTGTTGATTGTGTTTTGCTGAATTCTGAAGTCCAAGGGCAACTATGGTGAATTTTGGGATTAAGGGTGCATGTGGTTAGATTTTGTATGGTTATGATGCTTGGGATGAGTTAGACATGTTAGTGAGCTTGATTTTGAGTTTGGTGAAAGTTTGGGGAAGTTTTGGTTAAGTTTGGCTCGGGAGAAATCGCAGGAAGAAGTTGGGCAGTTTGGCAGTCTGTGACTAGCGCTACAGCGCTAGCCTTTGGGTGCTGTAGCGCTAGGCCAAGTTTGCTGAGGGCATTTTGGTTCTGTTTGTAGCGCTGTAGCGCCCTTCAATGAGCGCTGTAGCGCTACCCTGTGTTCAGAAAGGGATTTTAGGGTTATTTTCAAGGGTTTTTGACCAAGGGTTCGGGGTTCGATTCCACCACCTTGTTTGGTGGAACTAGGACTTCTCGAGGGCTCGGGATAGGTTCTGAGGCTAGGTTATGGACTTGAGGGTTGGTAGTGACTTTGTTCTATGCTTATGGCTAGGTTTGCACAAGTGCTCGGGAAGGATCGTGCTTGAGGATTTCATTGAATAAAGTTAGCAAATTCAAAGGTAAGAAAACTGCACCCGGTTATATGTTTGTGATGGGACTAAGAGCTCCCGATATCTGTATAATGTCAAATGATGGTATTATGCCATGGGACATGTGATAGCGGCCTAAGGGTGCCGTACACAATATTTGCGCACAGGGTGCGGCTTGGCCACTGGTAGCCGAGGACAGCTTAATATTCACTGAGCTCGGTTTAAGTGGGTCGGAGTCAGTGGGATAATGGAGGGTGCGGCCTGAGGGCGCTAACCCTAGTTATCATTTGTGAATTGATATATGATATGAGTTGATATGTTTGGTATGCTGAATACTTGGTTATTCTGAATGTTTAAATGGTTGAGAACATGTTTACGGAATATGTGATATTGAATTGTCTGTTGATTGCTTATGCTCTGTTATTGTGTTTTCTTGCTGGGCCTTGGCTCACGGGTGCTACGTGGTGCAGGTAAAGACAAATGCAAGTTAAACCAGTCCTGAGATGGAGAGCTGCGGGGCTAAATGTACATAGTCAGCTGTTCGGTCGCCATGGCCGAGGAGTGGATCAGGACAGAGATTGCCTAATTGTCTGTTTTGCCTTAATATGACTAATACTATTTTTAATTCTTGAATCTTTTGTAAATGGTTTTAATCTTAACATTTTTTGGATCCCGTGTAAACAGGAAATGTTTCTTTATAAGAAATGTGACTTTTAAGATCAAAACATTTTAACCCTAGTTCCATTATAGTTTCAGAAACACGTTTTTAATTAAATGACTTGATTAGCAAGTCTATCACTTTTATAAACACACAGTGTAACGGTCTTGGCTATCCAGGGCGTTACAAACAAACTTAACTACATAGATATTATTGCCGCAAATATCCCGATAATATATAAAACAAACTTAAAAGTAATGGTATTTGTAAATAACAATGATATATTTTTAAATTTTCATACAAATAATAATTGAAATACGAAAATGATTACTAAGATTTTGTAAATATGTTACTAATGACAACTTTAAAAAAAAAACAATTATCATGCATGTTTATGATTGTGAAACCGGTTATTAAATTTATGAAAATTAAACTATTAAGTTGCAGGAAAACTGTAAATAATATATATTTAAAAAAAAGAATGATTATTAAAGTTATAGTTGTAAAACTGATTACGAAATTTTTGCTAAACTAGTTGCTAAAATTTTAAAAATCAATTCCTAAGTTATGTGATTTTTTTTAAGAATGACTATTATGTTTATGATAATGAAGCTAGTTACTATGTTTTTGAGGATCTGATTACTGAGTTTGTGTTTGGAAAACCATTTAATATATAACAATAATTGATATTTCTTTTCTTTTTTTAAAAAAGAATTAGACGAATTATCAAATCGTGAAACCGGTCGTTAATTCTTTGTAGGATCAATTACTAGGTTTCCTATGAAACCAGTCACTAAATGAAGTTTTTTTTTTTTTTTTTTTTTTTACTTTATAAGCTCAATAGAAAGAAAAGGAAAAAAAAAGCTAGCAATATAATTTAGATTTCAAATCATAAAGTAACAAAGAACAAAGGCTCATGAAAAAAAAATTATGGACACCTTTTACTCGGTGACATAAACAAGTAAATATTGTGAAAAGAAAACAAAAACTATGAGATAAACAACATAGGATTTAAATAAAAAGTAACTAAGAATAAAAGAGTTAAGTAACATATTCATGAAGATAAAAAGAAAAAAAAACAATTTGTTTATAGAAACTTTTTATTTGGTGGCATAAAACAGATTCCTTACGTAAAAAGAAACCAAAAATCAGTGTAAAAAAAGATTAGGATTCAATCAATTAAACAAGAACAAATGAGTTAATTAATTAAGAAACTTGGTTCATTCAAAATAATAATAAGGGATAATAATAATAATAGAAGCAAATATCTGCCCAAAAAATAAAATAAAAAATAACTTAGAACTCAATGTATATAGTAGCCAAGAATTAACAAGTGATTAATTTCATGATAAAACACTTCAATTTTTTAATGTCAAAAGAAACCAAAAAGTAGCGGGGAAAACTTGGAATTCAAATCATAAATTAACCAAGAACAAAAGAGTAAAATTATAAAGCTAGTTTTATGGCATTTGTCCGGTTTAATTCCACCATATATTAAAAATAATGCCAAAAGCTATATATAATTTTTTTTTTGGAATACTAATTAGCATAGATTACAAATGACCACTTGGGAAAGAAAATATATCAATCATCCAAATCCAATCACTAGATTCAAATTGACATGTATTCTTCTGTTTCAAGCCTAGTCAATGTAAATTGTAACTTTCTTTTTCATTTCTTTTAGCTGGGAATGTAATAAATTGCAACCTAAATCGAATAATTAATGGACATTTTGGATCCTTTCTTGTAAACTAAAGTAGCTTGTACTGCTGGCATAGTATAGTAGAGCAGCTCTAGCAGCACTATTTTCAGACGTATATATGTATACATATTTCTAAAGACAATTGCATTAGACGATGCTAATTAAAGTATAATGAAATTATTACTATAATTTTAGTCAATAAAACACGAATGTGCTAACCGCGTGATCTACTCAAACATCCTACTGTCAAGCTCATCACTAACCAACAAATAGACTGCATTACTATATATAATGAACATTTTCTAAACCAAAAATAATCCCAATGCTAACCTTTATTATTTTGTTCTTAGTTTTTTTTTCACTCGATTTATTGATAACAAAAAAAAAAGATAATTTGATCTTTAAAAAGTAGGAAGTTCTGCTTTATGCTTCACTTTTTTTCCCCTAGCATCTTTGGAACTTTGATGATTAAAATCCTTCAAAATTTACAATACTAATCGCATAGAGGCCACGTATAGTTTGTTATTGAAATTGAATATGTTTTTGAACATCGGAAATTAATGCTATTGAATATGTATTTTTGGTAAAACATAATTTATATATTAAGAAATGTTTAGTGTATTATAATATTTTTATTGTTAAAAAAATGTTTTATAATATTTTTAAAATATTAAATAATTAAATAATACGTGTAAAAAAATCGAAAAAAGTACAATACATGATTTTATTAGACTCAAAATTTCAAAGGACATGTCAGTTTGATGATTTTAAGAATGGTATTATTACATTCAAACTTTGATAAATAATTGATAGTTGTAACAATTATTACTTTTGAAACTTTGAAGTTACCAAGTTGTAAACTTATGACTTTCTGTAAATCAATAATCATATCTTATAGAATAGAGGTGACATAATTATTATTTTGGGCTTATGGGCACATGCCACGAGCTTCTAAGTACATAACTGGTTTTTCATTCAATGAAAGTCCTGAGGCAGTTGGTCGACTTTGACAATAAAAAATAGCGATAAAGATCAAGCTAAAAAATAAATTGGTGCTTCCTTGGAGTTTAGCAGTTGTATCTTTCATTTGATCATTAGAGAATATAATATATAGTATTAGTACTGATAACATATAGATTGGTCATTTGAGACTTTATTAAAAAATATCTATTTTCAAAGCTTACACATAAATGAGTTGATATTTTTTGTAACCATTCTTATTTCAATTAGTGTCAAGCTATATATAATTTTGTGTCACTGAAAATGACTACTAAGTAATTGAGATTTTGAATGTCGACATTATTGCATTGCTTATTAAAGAAATACAAACTATGTCATTGGGTTATTTTTATTTTCAATACCCATTAATTTTCCTTAAGTCTGGGAGCAGATTATGACAATCTTGGGATGTAGTTATAAAAATAAACAAAGACTTCCAGCCGAAGCAAGAAATATACGTATATTAAAAAAAAAAAGGTCTTGACTTGAACTAAAATAAATTAATCAAGTCAATCCTTGTCGTTTTCAATTTTTCAAACTTTACACGTATGAGTAAATTTTGCTTGAACTTACCTTTAAGATTTATAGCAACCAACATGTCTAATGATTATAATTATAAGTATTAATTTAATTATGTAACGCCACCATATAAATATACCATATTCTATGGGTGATAGACTAGGTTCGTATGTCACTCTTTCTCCTGTATTTCGTAGAGATCTATCGTCTCATTTTTCCTATGTGAGAATGCTAAGAAATTTCCCACCAGTATTTTATACGTATAAACTAATTGCCAACTTGGAAAAAGTACTATATGTATGACGTCTACGCCGTACGTGTCATTTATATATGTCATAATAACAAAATAACCTATTCAATAGTGCCCTCGAGAAAAAGCTTACCTTCCTATAACTTTCTTAGGAAACTTCCATATATTTACTTATACACAGAAATCTATACATAAATATATACAGAATCAAAAAGCTTCTTTAAATTGGCTATAAAAGCATACTCTAAAATGTTTTCTTTATTACAAATTAAGAAGGAAAGACATTATTAAGGAGAAGAACAGCTTGATGCTGGGAATAAAGAGAGAGCATGAAGAAGAAAATCTTAGAAGTCTCAAATATTCATGCACCATGTAATATTTTGAATCTTCTTCTTGTAATGACCATGTGTATCAGCTTCTTATCTTTGTCATCACACCTTCAAAAGCTCGTTGTGGCGGTCAAATCTAGTCACGTCGCAATTTTTTTCATCTTTAATGTTATTTTTATGGCAATCTTTTTCGGAAGTTTTAAGCGCTTTAAAGATTGTGACCATCATATTCATAGTCATGTTTCAACTTTACCACACAGAGATTATCAAGATTATCATCAAGCAGTAGCAGCAAAAGCACACAAGGATCATAATATCAATCAAGATTATTATGATCATAACGTTTATTATTATTATAGCGATGATGACGAGTACTTTCATGGTTCTGGTGAAGATGATGGCTATGAGGAAGATATTGATGAAGATGATAAAAGTAGTGATGATGATGATGAAGAATGGCTATTAGGTTGCAAAGAGAACGACAGTGATGATGATATTGAATTGCAGAGGAGAAGTGAAGAGTTCATTGCCAGGACTAACTTAAGGTGGAGAGAAGAGTTGAAGAATGAGAGCCTTCTTCTATGCATGGTACCATTTACTGTCACTGAGATACTAACTTCATCACCATCAAGCTCTTCCTAGCTTCATTTCCAAGTAATAGTGCCTGTTAACATATTGGACATTGTTGAAGGAGTTTAATATATTACCTTCTTTTTTTTTAGTAGCAGAGTGTGTATCTAGTCTTGTACTGTATGTCTTTATTACAAGTCTTTTGTTTCCCCTCCCTAAAAGGTTCTTTTTTTAAAAAATTATTTTTCATGGTGGGGAAGTTTTTTCATTTGGACTTTGATAATACAGCCTTGACAGTTCTGTTTTTTTTTTCTTTTTCCCCTGAAGACACTGTTCATTTGGGCTTATGGCTTCATGTTTGTGATACATGTGTCGTTGGTCTTTTGTAATTGAGAACACTCGAGTTGATGTGTGAAATTTTAGTGGGTTTTTTAGTTGGGTATATTCAATTACGATTTGCATCCAATATTTATATATATATATATATATATATATATACTTCAAAAAGAGGCCGACGAGTGTTTTTCGACCAGTGAACAGTTTTTTGTACGACTTTTTTTATGACTATGTATATTGTAGATATTTAGACCATCAGTGCGATTTTCAGAAAATTCTGAATAGTTTATAGTACCGAAAACTTGGTTCAAACATATTGTTACACGCGTGACTAATTTTTTGTATGCTCGTGGAAATCAACATGTTTGAACCTAGTTTTCGGTACTGTAAACTATTCGGAATTTTCTGAAACTTTGCATGATGCTCTAAATAGCTACAATATATACGATCATAAAAAAAATTCGCGCTGAAAACTGTTTACGGGTCGAGAAACACTGAGAGCCCTACCGATAGAGCTTAAAGTGAAACCCTGTATGTATGAGAATTGTCCTATATATATATAAATATTTTTTTTTGAAGAACATCCAATATCATCTACATTAGTGTTTTTTTTTTCTATTTTTAAAAAAAATATATTTATGTATAATATAAGGAATACTATTTGATTATTTGAAATAAATTTAGAGTATTTTAGGAATTTCATGCAAAATTTTTGACCAAAATGATAAGATAAGAGTACTCTAGCCTGATCTTTCCCAATTTAGGAAAATGATACTTCTGGATTCTTTGAAAGGATTAGCCTGATTTAATTATAATAAAGTGGGTGCTTTTCGTAGGAATCAAACTAACCACACCTAAATACTACAATAATAGTTGCTTCTATTCACACTCCTCTTTTTTTTTTATCCACTTCTTTCTAAATAAATCCTTATAAAATTTTAAATTTTCTTTTCACAAACCTTTTAAAAACATTTACTACAAAATTGTCCTTTTAGTAAATTAAAAATAAATTTCACCTCTATAAATATTTATTGTATTGAATAAAATTAAAATATTTTTACACATTTAAAAAATAATTATTTAAATAATTCAAAACCTAAGGGCAATTTTTAATTTTACTTTTTTTTTCTCAAAATAAGAATGAAATATATGTTAATCCTATAATTGGCATTTTTATAGAAATATCTTTTTTCTTAAAAGATAAATTGGTTGATTTAATTGGTTCCTTTATTATAATATTCGGAAATGTTTGTTTCCCTTTATTATAATTTTCGGAATTGTTTGGTTTCCTTTATTTCAATTTTCGGAAACCCTCTTTCCTTTTGTGTGTTTTTTGGTCAATAATATGCTTCCTTATTTAGCATATATTGTCTCATTTTGTTTTTTAAAGGAAACAAAAATTTATTGCAAATATTCTGTACTTACCCAAAGTTATTTTTGGATTATTTGCTGATGTATTTTCGTGCAGCTCAAGGATTACAATCAGGAAACTGGTTCTTAATATCATTAATTATTGTTTCCTTTTTGAGCTTGTTTTGATCCGACACAGGTCTGAGCTGTCCCCACCGATATCGCATCTGTCGGATCAGCATCTTCTAAATAAGGCAACTCTTTGACAATCAAGAATATCTTCTGCGATTCTTGCCTTTATTAGAAGAATTCTTTCTCTGCCTTTGTGAGCACGAAAAAGACTCTATAAATAGGGCTCTAAAGGCAGTGAGAAAAGTGAACTCTTTGGTGCATTATTCGTGAGCTTTATTGTAATATTTGTGAGAGTTCCTCTTTGTATTCAAGATCATAAGTATTCATGTGATCTTGTAGAATTATGTGTGTTTAGTTTTTTAGTGGTGAGTTTATACCATGTTCCTGAGTGAATACACATTGTAATTCGAACACAACGTTTATAGTCTTCGGGAGAAGATTTTTACAAGCCTTGCGTCGGGAGGATGCAAGCACTCGCTAGCCATTGAAGGGAGTTCAAGTGGTTGAGCGTTTCAATCAAGATCAGATTAGTGAAGAGAAGTACAACAAGTTGCGGCAAATCTCAAGAGGGAGTCTTGTTTTGTTTAAGTCAATGTTTTTGTACTTGTGATTCTTTATTAATTGGTTTTATTCTCTGGGCGTGGCCCCAAGGAGTAGGTTATCCGAAAGGGTTTCTGAACCTTGTAAAAATTCGTTGTGTTCTTTATTGTTGTAATGACCCACTAATCTAGACTAATTGGACCATTATCGAAACTATACATAAAACTTACATTTTTACAAAAATACCATAATTTATTGAGTAACTTGAAAAATAAGAGTCATTTACAAAGAAACAGAATACTAAGAAGGATTTTGGGATCCCAATGTCTTTAAAACAAAACAAGATTTAAAATAAAAGACATTACATAATAATGCGGAAAATACACATAAAAACCATAAAAACATAAAAGGAGACTATATCCTCGAATCGAATAACACTCGGCCCCTTGACTCCATTCATCATCGATACACATTCTCCAAGCGTCACGAATCTTTCCGCCTCTAAACTTATTTTCCTGCACATAAACAGAAAGGAGTGAGCCTAATGCCCAGTAAGGAAAATCTAACACAAAGTCACATACATAATTTCATAAGAAAACATAAAGACTTAACATAACACATATAACATACACTTATTATAATGGCCATTATTACTTGGGGTCCCATAGACTAAACAAGCATATGCCCATGGGATTAGTGGGGTCCTACTAGCTAAGTAGGTCATATGCCCATAACCCATTTGGGGTCTTGTTAGTCATATGGGTCATATGCCCAAGCCTACAAACATACACATATACATATCATAACACTTTTAATAACATAAAACATATAGATAACATAAGCACATAACATGTTGATTCTAGCCTATTTCCTTACCAAAGTTACCGAGATTATGGACCGAGTTGGGATTGTTGGAACACTCCTAAAACCATAAGAAAGAGTAAGTCTAAAGAAAGGAAATGAAATGAAAGAGATGGAAAGACTAAACCATAGAAAACATACTTACCGACTTATATGCTTAAAAGCTTGGATTCCCTAACCAAAATAAGAATAAGGTTAGGGGACTGAGTAGAAGGTTTTGAGAAAGGAAATAACATAAAAATACAGAAAAGAACTAGAGTTTTGGGTTTACCTCAAAGATTGCAAGATCAGTCTAACATCCACCGAAATACTATAGCACTCACTTACTTCCCAAAGTGTTTGATAAGCTTATGATGTTTAAGCTTATAGTTTTTCCCCAAACCAAGTGTTTACACTCTCACACTCACTTAACACTAGCAGCCTCTGAACTTAGAGCAAATGGTGAATAATGGCTGGGTACTAGGTCCTATTTATAGAGTTTGGGAATGAAAATATCTTGATTTTACTTGAATAAAAATAATGGCTTTTTAAGTGAAAATCATTTGAATAATCGTTCAGCAGAGGCTGAAGACTCGTTCAGAAGATGCTGGACTGTTGAAGGAGTTTGAATGGCTGAAGGGAAAAGAATTCAAATGTATTTGAATTCATGCTGGTGGAGGCGATATATCGCCCCCTATAGGCGATATATCGCCTGGACCTTTGTTCCCGAGGCGACCGTGCATCGATTCGTGTTTTCCGTATCTACGTGCTGCGACATATCGCCCCCTATAGCTGCGATATATCGGCATACGCTGAATATTTAAACACGAATTTACACATTTTTAGCTGAGTTTGAATGGAGTAAACAGCCTTGACTAAGCCCTCAACGTGCTCAAAGCTGCTGACTGACCCTATACATTCAAACTTTTACCCTTATTTAATTTAATCCTAAAAAATACTTAATCCTTAATTACCATTCAAAACATGTGCTTAAAATCCTATTGGTTGATGTCTAAACCTTATAATATAATAATATAATCCTTAATATCAGACACATTAATCAAACCTTAGGTTATACTTAATATTCTTAAACTATAGGTTAAACTTAGAAAATCTATAAGTACTACTATGAGTGTCCAAATAACTCCCGGTCTGAACCAAAAATCCAAAGTAACAATGATAACACTAAACATACTATAATACTACTAAACAATTAGCTAAGTAAAGTTCTTGGACTCTACAATTCTCCCCTACTAAAAAGAATTTCGTCCTCGAAATTTACTTACCAAATAACTCCGGATACCGGCTCTGCATGTCCTCTTCCATCTCCCACGTTGCCTCGCGTTCAGAACTATTGCTCCATAGGATTTTAACTATAGGAAAGCTCTTGGACCGTAACTGCTTCATCCCCCTATCTAGGATGCTAACCGGTCGTTCCTCGTAACTTAAGTCTTTCTGGAGCGCTATGGTGTCGTACTTGAGGACGTGAGATGGGTCTGACACATACTTGCGTAACATCGAGATGTGGAAGACGTTGTGACTATCGGCTAGTGCTGGCGGTAGGGCTAGTCTATACGCAACTGGTCCCACTTTGTCCAATATCTCAAAAGGACCTATGAATCGGGGACTGAGCTTGCCTTTCTTCCCGAACCGCTTGACACCCTTCATAGGAGATATCTTCAGGAAGACTTGATCTCCAACTTGGAACTCCACATCGCGTCGCTTGGTATCTGCATAGCTTTTTTGTCGGCTTTGAGCAGCAAGCATATGCTGTCTAATATGCGTTACTGCTTCTTGAGCTTGCCTAACAGCTTCGGGCCCTAGAAGCTGCCTTTCTCCTACCTCGTCCCAGTGCAACGGTGATCGGCACCTTCTTCCATATAGCAACTCATAAGGTGCCATCTCGATCGTCGACTGGTAGCTGTTGTTGTACGAGAACTCGATCAGCGGCAAGTACTTGTTCCACGATCCTCCGAAGTCAAGTACACATGCGCGCACCATATCCTCTAAAATCTGAATCGTACGCTCTGACTGCCCATCTGTCTGAGGATGGAAAGCTGTACTAAGACTTAACTTAGTACCTATGGCTTGCTGTAAGCTTCTCCAAAATCTTGACGTAAACACTGATCCTCTATCTGATACTATCGTCTTGGGGATTCCATGCAATCGTACAATCTCTTGGATGTAGATGTCTGCATATTGGTCTGCCGTATAAGAAGTCTTAACAGGCAGAAAATGAGCCGACTTGGTTAGTCTATCTATGACTATCCAAGCAGAATCATGCTGCTTATTTGTCTTTGGCAGACCCGTCACGAAGTCCATGGCTATATCCTCCCACTTCCATTCCGGTATGCTAAGCGGTTGCAATAATCCTGCAGGCCGCTGATGCTCCGCCTTCACTTGCTGGCATACCAGACACTTAGATACATACTCCGCTATGTCCTTCTTCATCCCTGGCCACCAATAGACTGCCTTGATGTCATGAGTCATCTTGGTAGACCCTGGATGAACTGAGTACGGAGTATTGTGCGCTTCTTCTAGGATCGTCTTCTTAATACTCTGATTGTCTGGCACGCATACTCGATCCTTATATCTCAATAAACCTTGACTGGATATTGAGAAATCTGTAGTCTTGCCTTCTCTGACTGCATCCATGTGCGTTGCTAGCGAATCATCATGTCTTTGACCATTCCGTATGTCTTCTAGCAGATTCGATTGGATAGACAAGTTAGCCAGCTTTCCTACAACCACTTCTATTCCGGCACTGATAAGCTCCTGCTGTAGTGGCTTTTCTATTCCGGATAAGGCTACTAAGTTCCCATAACTTTTTCGGCTAAGTGCATCGGCAACTACATTTGCCTTCCCCGGGTGGTATAGGATTTCGCAGTCGTAATCCTTTACTAATTCCAACCACCTGCGCTGCCTCATGTTGAGCTCCTTCTGCGTAAAGAAGTATTTTAAACTTTTGTGGTCCGTATAAATCTCGCACCGTTCTCCGTAGAGATAATGGCGCCAGATTTTTAACGCAAAGACCACCGCTGCCAACTCCATATCGTGAGTTGGATAGCGTTGTTCATACTCCTTTAACTGATGTGAGGCGTAGGCTATCACCTTGTCATTCTGCATCAGTACGCATCCCAATCCTAACTTTGATGCATCACAGTAGACAACGAACTTGTCGTTGGGTGTTGGGACACTAAGTACTGGTGTTGAGCAAAGCTTATCCTTAAGCAACTGGAAGCTTTCCTCACACTTATCATTCCAGTTAAACTTTTGTTGCTTCCGGGTCAGGTTGGTGAGTGGAGTGGCTATCTTAGAAAAGCCCTCTACAAACTTTCTATAGTAACCTGCTAGCCCTAAGAAGCTTCTTACTTCCGACGCGTTCTTTGGTCTAGGCCAATCTTTCACGGCCTCTACCTTCGATGGATCTACTGCAACTCCATCTTTCGATATGATGTGCCCGAGGAACGCCACTTGTGAGAGCCAAAACTCGCATTTCTTGAACTTCGCGTAGAGTTGGTGCTCCTTCAATCGCGTCAAAATCATCCTCAAGTGTTCCTCGTGCTCCACTTCATCCTTGGAGTAAATTAAAATGTCGTCGATGAACACAACGACGAATTTATCCAAGTAGTCTTTGAAGACCCTATTCATTAGGTCCATAAACGCGGCTGGCGCGTTAGTAAGACCAAAAGACATAACCAAGAACTCGTAATGTCCATAACGAGTCCTAAAGGCTGTCTTAGGGATATCTTCTCCCTTTACCTTGAGCTGATGATACCCGGACCGCAAATCGATCTTAGAGAATACAGTCGCGCCTCGGAGTTGATCAAACAAATCATCAATCCGAGGTAGCGGGTATTTGTTCTTAATTGTGACTTTATTCAGCTCACGGTAGTCTATGCACATGCGCATACTTCCGTCCTTCTTCTTCACGAATAGTACCGGAGCTCCCCATGGTGAATGGCTTGGCCTAATGAAACCCAAGTCTAGGAGTTCTTGTAGCTGCGTCTTTAACTCCTTGAGTTCCGTAGGTGCCATCCGGTATGGTGCCTTAGAGATAGGCTCGGTGCCGGGTACTAATTCTATCGTGAAGTCTATTTCTCTAGTTGGCGGCAATCCTGGCAAGTCATCGGGGAAAACTTCTGGAAATTCTTGTATAACCCGAACATCTCCAACTTTGAGTGATGTCTCCTTCTCCACATTCGTGATGCTGGCTAAGAATGCTTGGCATCCTTTCTCCATCATTCTCTGAGCTTTGAGAGATGACACTAGCGGTGTGCGTAGTCCTGAAGCTTGTCCCATGAAGCACAGTTTCTGGCCGTCAGGAGTATCGAATGTCACCTTCTTGCGTCTGCAGTCGATCGTTGCGCCATGCCGTGCTAGCCAATCCATGCCTAGTATGACGTCGAAGTCTTTGATCACCAGCTCTATCAGGTCTCCTTCTAGTTCCTTGTCCTCAATCTTGATTGGTACGCCTCGTATAATTCGTGATGATAGAACTATTTTGCCCGAAGGCAACTCGGTTGCAAACCTAGTTCTAAATCTTTCACTAGGTTTGTCTAGTTTATCTATCATTCCTAACGAAATATACGAATGGGTGGCTCCCGAATCAAATAATACATGACATAATTTATTGAGGATGGAAACCTAACCTGTGACCACCTTGTTGCTAGCATCCGCCTCTCCTTGGGTTAAAGCAAAAACCCGAGCAGGAACCATCTTTTCGTCCTTCTTTCCTTCCGGCTTTTGCTGAGGACAGTCTCTTTTACGATGCCCTTCTTGACCACAGTTGAAACACTCCTTGGTGTTGGCACGACATTCTCCGGGGTGCTTCTTCTGACATTTGGCACATGGCGGGTATTCCACGTAGCCCGACCTATTTCCCCCGTTACTTGGTCGTGCCCTTTTATTGTTGTCGGCTTGCTTATTGTCAGGATGCCTTCTCTTCTGTCCGTTACCGTTGTTGTTGGACTGACTGTTGCTGGACTGATTGTTGTTCCGACTGGCCTGAGGTTGGCTCTGCTGCCTAGGTTCCGGCTTGCTGGCTTCTTCTTTGCTCACGTTGGCTTGCAACCTTTCTACTTCAATTGCCGTCTCAAGAACGTCGGCATATGAAGTGTTTCCCGGGTTTGCTAGTTTAACCCCCATCTCGATCTTCGGGTGAAGTCCTCTAACAAACTTGTTCACCCTTAGATAGTCGGTCGGAACTAACTCTGCCGCGAACTTGGCTAAGCGATCAAACTGACGAGCATATTCCGCCACTGTTAAATTCCCTTGCTTCAGATTGGTGAACTCCTCAACTCTCGTAGCAAGCACTGCTGAATTGTAGTACTTCTTGTGGAAGAGCTCCACAAATCGGGTCCACGTCATAGTGGCAGCATCGTGGGATTGCTGGACCAAATCCCACCATATCCTGGCATCTTTCTTGAGTAAAGATGAGACGCAGGATATGCGGTCAGCATTATTGAGGTTCATGCGGGCTAGGATCGGCTCCACATTCCTTAGTCATTCTTCTGCTTCAAAGGGGTCCGTAGTCCCTTCGAAGTTCGGAGCGTGCTGCTTGCGGAACCTTTCGTACACTGGCTCCATGTGCTGTACAGGATAAGGAGCGTAGTTCGTCATAGGCCATCCCCCATACGGACCAACTTGTTGGGGTGCTGGGGCCATTGGCTGTGGCTGCGGCTGCGGCTGTGGCGGAGGCTGAGGCTGAGATTGAGCCTGTTGGCGTTGTTGCTGCAGAAGTTCCTCAACTTGCTGTCGCAGTCTGGCAATCTCTGCAGTGTTGTCAGCTGGCTGTGCCGGCGCATTGCGGCGAGCAGTAACACGCACTCTCCTTCGGCGAACGGTAGGGACCGCATTGGTCGCTGGAACATCGTTGGAAGCGTTCCCGTTGGTGCGAGCAGATCTTCGAAGAGACATCGTAGCAGAGTTCTAACAGTTAAAAGAAACATGTTAGAACTTTTTCCTAATAGGCTCTAAGGAAAAAACTTATTCTAAAACAAACATATCTCGGACCTATTTATTATGACTTGTTATGAAAAATTATATAGGTCTTTATTTATTATTAGAGTGGGTTTCTATACTTAGAAAAACAAGTCATCTTTATTTTCTAAGTGTGTTTCTAATAATCCTATATGACTTAATTCTCAGGCTCGAAACTTATCTTTGTTCCAAAGTTAACCATATTGAGGGAGGGCTGGGATCAGTAAAATCGTTCCCACTACTAAGGCCCCCTAACTCTCAACAAGGAAACTAGGTTCATTGATTCGTATCCACCCTCACCGAACTCAGTCATTATTCATTTTATTTAGTATTTATTATGATTGAAAAAATTTCAAACTCACACATGATATTCAAATAGCATGTTTATTCATTTGGAAAAAAAAAAAAAAAAATTCACTTATTACAATCATAACATAAAAGTAAATAAAACAAATAAAAACTACTAATCTAAAAATCGGGATCTTCTACATCCGATCCGTCATCTAACATATCATCATCTATAGCCTCATAGTCATCATTATCATGAGCATCAAAATGCCCTCTAGGAAGGTTTGTGAGAATCCTATTCTTTTGCTCCTTGGTGAATTGAAATTCAAATTTTGCGGTGAACCTAACTAAGAGGAAATAGTATCTCATTGCTAATGGTGATTCATCCTCATCATTCATTTCTTCCCATATTTCTTCTAAGGCTGCTATTACAGGATGGAAATCTTTAAACAACCTAATCACTAATACATATTGTTCCGTTGATCTTAGCATTATTTGTTTAGCCTCTTGAAGGCCACCTATTGCTTGGTGAAACAAAAGCAACCTTCGTGTAATCCTTTCTAAGGCTCCTATGGTGTTTCTTGGCTCCCTTATTCTTTTTAAGGCCTTAATGGCTCGGATATCTTGGTAGGTTAAAGTTCCATTCATTTTTAACTGAAACATAAACACTAAAGTTGTTAGCTATACACATAGACAAAGTAACTTGTAACTTGTAACTTAAACACTTACTTGGCGGTCCGATTCGGAGCTTTGAGCATGTGTATCGAGGAGAACTTCATGCGAAGGAACCGTTTTCTCTGATACCAACTGTAATGACCCACTAATCTAGACTAATTGGACCATTATCGAAACTATACATAAAACTTACATTTTTACAAAAATACCATAATTTATTGAGTAACTTGAAAAATAAGAGTCATTTACAAAGAAACAGAATACTAAGAAGGATTTTGGGATCCCAATGTCTTTAAAACAAAACAAGATTTAAAATAAAAGACATTACATAATAATGCGAAAAATACACATAAAAACCATAAAAACATAAAAGGAGACTATATCATCGAATCGAATAACACTCGGCCCCTTGACTCCATTCATCATCGATACACATTCTCCAAGCGTCACGAATCTTTCCGCCTCTAAACTTATTTTCCTGCACATAAACAGAAAGGAGTGAGCCTAATGCCCAGTAAGGAAAATCTAACACAAAGTCACATACATAATTTCATAAGAAAACATAAAGACTTAACATAACACATATAACATACACTTATTATAATGGCCATTATTACTTGGGGTCCCATAGACTAAACAAGCATATGCCCATGGGATTAGTGGGGTCCTACTAGCTAAGTAGGTCATATGCCCATAACCCATTTGGGGTCTTGTTAGTCATATGGGTCATATGCCCAAGCCTACAAACATACACATATACATATCATAACACTTTTAATAACATAAAACATATAGATAACATAAGCACATAACATGTTGATTCTAGCCTATTTCCTTACCAAAGTTACCGAGATTATGGACCGAGTTGGGATTGTTGGAACACTCCTAAAACCATAAGAAAGAGTAAGTCTAAAGAAAGGAAATGAAATGAAAGAGATGGAAAGACTAAACCATAGAAAACATACTTACCGACTTATATGCTTAAAAGCTTGGATTCCCTAACCAAAATAAGAATAAGGTTAGGGGACTGAGTAGAAGGTTTTGAGAAAGGAAATAACATAAAAATACAGAAAAGAACTAGAGTTTTGGGTTTACCTCAAAGATTGCAAGATCAGTCTAACATCCACCGAAATACTATAGCACTCACTTACTTCCCAAAGTGTTTGATAAGCTTATGATGTTTAAGCTTATAGTTTTTCCCCAAACCAAGTGTTTACACTCTCACACTCACTTAACACTAGCAGCCTCTGAACTTAGAGCAAATGGTGAATAATGGCTGGGTACTAGGTCCTATTTATAGAGTTTGGGAATGAAAATATCTTGATTTTACTTGAATAAAAATAATGGCTTTTTAAGTGAAAATCATTTGAATAATCGTTCAGCAGAGGCTGAAGACTCGTTCAGAAGATGCTGGACTGTTGAAGGAGTTTGAATGGATGAAGGGAAAAGAATTCAAATGTATTTGAATTCATGCTGGTGGAGGCGATATATCGCCCCCTATAGGCGATATATCGCCTGGACCTTTGTTCCCGAGGCGACCGTGCATCGATTCGTGTTTTCCGTATCTACGTGCTGCGACATATCGCCCCCTATAGCTGCGATATATCGGCATACGCTGAATATTTAAACACGAATTTACACATTTTTAGCTGAGTTTGAATGGAGTAAACAGCCTTGACTAAGCCCTCAACGTGCTCAAAGCTGCTGACTGACCCTATACATTCAAACTTTTACCCTTATTTAATTTAATCCTAAAAAATACTTAATCCTTAATTACCATTCAAAACATGTGCTTAAAATCCTATTGGTTGATGTCTAAACCTTATAATATAATAATATAATCCTTAATATCAGACACATTAATCAAACCTTAGGTTATACTTAATATTCTTAAACTATAGGTTAAACTTAGAAAATCTATAAGTACTACTATGAGTGTCCAAATAACTCCCGGTCTGAACAAAAAATCCAAAGTAACAATGATAACACTAAACATACTATAATACTACTAAACAATTAGCTAAGTAAAGTTCTTGGACTCTACAATTGTTTTGCACTGTCTTTTTATTGTGTTCAGTTTCTGTCCCGACAGAACTGTATTCTGTATAAACAGTTAATTACCATTCCGCACTTTAATTAATTCACTTGTTTTAATTAATTTGGTAATTACTAAAAACGGAATTTCAATATAAATCTTAAAAACTTATCTTATTAAAACCAAAACCACTTGTATATTAACAATATTAAAATTTTATAGAATTATAATATTAATAAAATCATATATTTTAAAATGATTAATTGATTAATATATAAGTAATATATTTTATGCTTGATCTCATAAGATTGCCTTAATTCCTTGACGCTATATGGGAGAACTCATACTTTTTTTTTTAATTTTGCTAATATTTAATGAAGATATTTGTATTATTTACTAAAAATAATATATTTGTTAATAATTAAATAATTAAGAGAGGCGAAATGAGAAAAAATAAGGGTGTATTTGGAAAGTTACTTTGTTATTAGAATTGAGTGTTATTAGAGGTAATTATTAGATTTAACATATTTGTTTAACTAGGTAATTACACACTAACTATGTAATTAGAGATAACTGAAGTGACACAATTACAATTCTCATGGTGTAACGACCTCCTTTCTTAACATATATATATATAGTGTAAAAACAAAGTTTTACCTGAATATAACAATATTGAAATTCTGAATTTACAAAAACTTTATTAAATAATACATAAACTAATGTTCATAACTTCAAACCGTACAATACTCACAACTAAATAAAAACTTTATCTTACATACAAATCTTAATACTTTTATAAATAATTTCCGTGGTGTTACTACACCTTAACGTAGAAATGAAGATGTATCCAATCGATAAATTGAAAAGCTTTATGTAAATTACAACGTTCATGAAATACTTTTAAAGCTTTAAGTAAAGTATAAAGTTCACAAAATACTTTTAATGAAATATAATTATAAAATCAAGTTTCTCGTTTATTTATAAAATAACATAGCAGAACTCCACTCCCTTCAGGTCAGCCCCATATGTACAGTCATGTTGGCTCCACGTATACTCATCAACAATTTATATTTGGGGTCTCTTACCTACAATACAAAACATTATATGATGAGCTAAGACTCAGTAAGCAGAATAACTACCTCATATGCATTAAAATAAACGTGCAACATGCTATGTATTTTCTTTCTTTCTTTCACTTTCCTTTCTTTTGGGCCCTAGAGGATGCTGCTGCCGGCATTACATAGGAAATCACATTCCCACCTGAACATAAACATGATAATAGGGAATTTCTCTCTCACAAACATTCATTATATAGGGACGTACATCTCCCTCCTTACATTTTTGGGACGTAGGTCTCCCAAGCAGCACCTCTACTTTAACGCTTTCAATAACTTGTTTGTGAACATTAAGCGTGCTTATGCATAATAAATATAACATTATTAAAAATAACTTATGCATAACAACATGTCAGAATAACATATAAAGCATATAAATGCACATAAGACACATAAAAGACTTGTATTGTAGACGAGGATTCTACTTACCTTGCGTCTTGATAAAACAACCGAAATTGTTAGCTTCCTGATAAAAACACAAACTATTAACTTACATAAAATCTACATGATGTAATTTTAGTTTATAGTTGTTGTTATTCTATTTTTTCTTATTTTCTTATTTTCTTATTTTATTGTTTATTTTATGTCCAGGCATATGGTCATACTATAATTTGTCCATGGCAAGATCCCGGTCTAAAAGTCATGGTCATGGTGATACGGAAATGTCCAGGTCATAGTATCAGTCCATAATAATAGGGAATAAGGTCATATAATAAAAATCCAAATAGTCCAAAGTGTGACCATAGCCTATATAAGTTTAGTATTATAAAGATACATAAAAAAAATAGTTTATATTTCAATTTTGGCATTTGTAAAATATGACGACATGGTAAAATAATCCATATATAAATTTTAGCATTTTAATGGCATAGTAAAGTAATCTATATAAATTTTGGCATTATAATGGCATGGTAACATAATCCATATATAAATTTTGGCATTATAGTAAAATAATCTATATATAAATTTTTGGTATTATAACGGCATAGTAAAATAATCTATATATAACTTTTGGCATTATAACGGCATAGTAAAATAATCTATATATAACTTTTGGCATTATAAAGGCATAGTAAATTAATCTATATATAAATTTTGGCATTATAACGGCATAGTAAAATAATCTATATATAACTTTTGGCATTATAACGGCATAGTAAATTAATATATATATATAAAAATTTTGGCATTATAACGGCATTGTAAAATAATCTATATATAACTTTTGGCATTATAACGGCATTGTAAAATAATCTATACATATATAATAACTAAATAACTGAAAAGAAAGGCTCGGGAAAGAGCTTACCTAAAAGGTTTTCGTAGGCTAGCGTTTTGGACAGAACTTCGCCTAGATCTTCAAGGTTTAGAACTTTAGAAAGGTGTTAAGAAGATTTTTGGGTAGAGTAAGAGAAAGGAAAATGAGGTTTTTTGTGATTTCAAGATGAGTTTTGGAAGGGCTATTTATAGGAAAATTTTGGGTTACTATGCTAATAAAATATTTAAAATATAAAGCATAGTGGAATAATAAAATATTCAAAATATAAACATGGTGGTTTGCTAAAGTCATCAGTATATCACTACTGCATCATCATGTGGGAACCATGGGGTGGACTCCGCTGTGGGACCCTTGTGTTAGGAAAAATAATATTGCCTCAATGGAAATGGTAAGATAATGTTACAACTCTATGCAAAATATTACAATGGACAAGATTGATTAAATAAAGTGTTACAACTCTATAACTGAAAATACAAATAAAACAAAGGAAATGAAGAAGATGATGAAGAAGAAGAGAATAGTAAAGTACAACTCAAAACAAAAGTTACAAGTAAAATAAAGTGTTTGGACCAAATGAAGAGATTATAACTCTTAAACAAAATATACAAGTAAATAAAACAAGAGAATAAGAAGAAGAACAATAGAATAAAAGGAAGAACATAAACCACAAACAAACTCTCACTTACACAACCTAAGTGAAGAGGATTGGGGATCACCAACTTGAACAAGGTTTAAAACCTGTGTCCAAAAGCTTATTTCCCCCTAACTCAAGCACTAAGGGATCTCTCTCAGATTTTGGAAATGCTTTCTGGAATAATCAAGCCTCAAGGTGTTTCTAGCCAAGTGCTCTAGTGGATAGAAATGGTGTGTCTTACAAGTGAGCATTAGGCTCCTATTTATAGAGTTTAGAGACACCCTTTGAATTTCAAATTCCACCATCCCCATGGCTGTTACCAATGATTAATTGGGTGTTTTATGGAATTAAAATAGAGAATTGGGAGTTACTAAGCTGTTGGAATCGTTCAAAGTTGGATATAAAACTGAAATTATAGAAGATGTCAGGCATTAGGGCCGCGACGCTAGTTCCAGGCGCCGCGGCCCTCAGTCAATTTCAGCAACACATTTTTCAGTTTTTTCCAAAACGTTCCAATTTATTCCCACTTGATTTTGTAACTTCCATACACAATATGGGAGTTAAAATCACATCTCTATCAGCCATTTCTCATATGGCTTTAAGAAATTCATCTCAATATTGTGTAACAACAAATCTACACAATAATGGGTGATATTTAGGAGTTACAAATTTGTGATGAATTTGTAACACCAAATATGTTACATGTTTGGATATTTCACATATATCCAAATAATGTAACTCTCTATTATATGTTACAATATGTGACACTCTATGTCACATTTATTTAATCTAAAACATTATATTATAAAATAATATAATATTACATTATATTATAAAATAATATAACATTCCCCCACTAGATTAAATAATCATCTATTGTAACACTTATTTAATCAATCATTATATTTAAAAATATAACATATCCCCCACTTGATTAAATAAGAACTCTCTCTTATAGGAGTCATTACATTGATGCATAAAGTAAAGTGTTTTTCAACTTGAACTTTACTATAGTGTAATTATCACAAAATTTGTCAAAAATTTGGTTGCACTAGGCATTGAACCATCTTTTCATGGTGACAAATCGGTGATAATACACACACCTTTGCGATGTTCACTTGAGACCTCTATGTCTTGCTTTGCACCGTTAATGGCCATGTGCACTTTCCATTCATGGACGTTCTTGAGAATACTCCCAATTCTCATGAGAGGCGGCACCACTCCTAGGTCCATATAGGTAGAATTCTTACAATATTTTGTTACCAAAAATACTTGTCTTTACAAGACTGAATTCTATTAAAAAACATTTCGGTTTTAACCCTCCACTTGGTAACACACAAGTACTCAATATCTCAGATGGGACTTGTTTTGAGTACAACTAATATTCACTTGATTGACTTGTTATTACCTATTGAACCTAACACTAGTTGAATAACTAGTGTTAAGATAGGTTGCCATCAATCGTGAATCTCTTTAGGGAGTTTAAGTCCCATCCCTCGAGATGATGCAGCCACTAAATCCCTCGTTAGTGGCTTAGTGAAAGGATCCGCCAGATTTTCACTTGTTCTCACATAGGATATTGAGATGACTCCTCTTTGAATCAATTCTCTTACATATCCATGTCTTAGACTAATATGTCTAGACTTCCCATTATACACTCCGATGTATGCTCTAGCCAATGTTGCTTGGCTATCACAATGTATCGATATAGTAGATACATTATCTTTGATTAGGGGAATCTCTATCAACAGATCCCTTAACCATTCGGCCTCTTTGCCAGTAGCAGCTAGAGCTATGAACTCCGCTTCCAAAGTGGAATGAGATATACAGGTTTGTTTCTTGGAACCCCAAGAAATTGCACCTCCACCAAGTGTAAATACCCAACTAGTTGTGGACAAGTTGTCCCCAATATTGGATATCCAACTTGCATCTGTATATCCTTCTAATATCGAAGGAAATTTGGAGTAGTGAAGGCTTAGTCCTTTGGTTTTCTTGAGATAACCAAGGACTCTTCCAATTGCCTTCCAGTGATCCACACTTGGATTACTTGTAAACCTACTAAGTTTACTTACCGCAAATGCTATATCAGGTCTAGTACACTGGGCAGCGTACATTAGACTCCCTATACCACTAGCGTACTCCAATTGAGCCACCGCTCTTCCTTCATTCTTCTCTAGTTTTACACTATGATCGAATGGAGTATTGGCATCTTTAACCTTGAGATGGTTAAATTTGTTCAATACTTTCTCAACATAGTGGGCTTGCCCTAACGCAAAACCCCCACTATGTTTCTTTACTTTGATACCGAGTATGGTATCAACTTCTCCAAGATCTTTCATCATGAAGGTTGATGATAGAAATGTTGGGTTTTATGCCCTTATAAAACCATGTCGGACATGTAGCATGATTTCATATTATCAATAAAAGTAGTAGAAATCATTTAGTTTGACAACTGTGTTGCTTGCTTGTTTTATTACATGATTATTGAAATAATACAAACATTTATAAAATCCTGAACATATGGATAGTTACAATTATAGTGACTAGGTCACAGTGGATTATAGTTGTAATTATATGTTCAAAAGAACGAGTCCTAAGATTAGATCAGTGCATTGGATTTTTACTGATTAGGCAATCTACGATATGATCTACTTACACATTTAGGGTGTGATGTCTTGTCCAAGGCATCGACCAAGTAGATAAGATCGGATGTATTTAGTTACATCGGACTAGGACCGATATTGATTATTGATTGATAAATAAGTATCGTTGTTATCAAATCTAATCAATGTCACAATGTTGACCATAGGTTAAGTCGATCTTAATTCTGAGTGATAATATTCTGCTAATTATATTATTTAAATCTTTTGACTTGTTCGTTACCAGCTTACCCTACGGTCTAGCCCATACTTACATCTTGGAGACTTAGTAATGAAATTGAGTGGGAGTATTATTCATAGATATGAAATCTATAACTTCTGTATGAGAAGTGAAAAGATGATTTCCTTAATTGCTTTGTTCAAAAGGTTAAATGATTGAGATCTCATTTCTGTGATTAAGTTCATGGAAATATCATTTATAAGGAACTTAGTGGGAGTTAAGGATAAAATACTGATGAGGGGTAAAACGGTAATTTTCACCCAGCTTGTTAGTAAGTCATCGATAGAGGATTGACTAACTGTAATTGTTATAACAATGGATAACGTATTTATGGTTTGGAAAATACGTTCTATGAATTCAAGAGTTCAATTCCAAGTCTATAGTGGAGTCACGAGGAATTAATAAGGTAGTGAAATTATTCGTAAATAAATTCACGGTAACTTATTGGAGCTTGATTTCATGGATACATGGTCCCCGCATCACCTTTGAGTAAATCATCTAGAATGTCTCAATTAATTGATTTAATTATCAATTAGGATTTTTTTAAAGTTGACTAGGTCAATTTTGGAAAATTTATAGAGATATGAGATTTAGAGAATAAAAGAGAATCTTTAGGTAAATTTATTAATATTGATAAATTGGTGTCAATATAAATAAATAAAAATTAAATCAAGTTTCAAATTATAATTAGTTAATTTGAATAAGGATTTAGTTAATTAATTAAAATAAATAAATAAATAAAAGGTTTTGAATTTAGGCCCAATTGGGATTTAAATTCAAAATAAAAGTATTGGGCCCAAGTCCATTTGTGGGAGCCCAAGGCTTTTATCTTTTTGTTTATTATTTTAATTAATTCAAAATTTAAATTTAAATTTAAATTTAAATTTAAATAAATCCCATTAAGTTGTCTATATAAGGAATATGATATCTAGGGTTTTCGCAAGTCAGTTTCAGTTGATTTGGGTAAGTGAAAACCTAGACACTCTAATCCTTTCTTAGCCACTCTCTCTTCTTCTTCTCTGCAAGATCTCTATCTCATGTGTTGAGAACCAGCCCACACTAGTTCTAGGTTGATCAAAGGCTTGGTGAGGAAGACTGTGTTGCTGATCTTGTTCAATCTCTTGATAATACTCTGCTACAGAAAGGAATCAAGGGTTAGAGAGATTGAAGGAAGGAGTTGTTCCAGTTCCGTTGCGTATTCGTAAGTTTCTACATCATTGTGTTTATGTTAATTTACGAATCTAATGTTCATATGTATGTCGTGTTATTCTATGTTTCTATTATGTGTTTGGAAAAATAATAGGAAGCATGCATCTAGATTTAAATTTTAAGATCCTACAAGAAACCTCTTCGTTTCTTCTATCCCTTTCATGCTATTACTTAGAATAAGCATGTCATCCACATATAAGCAAACAATGATCACATATCCCTTACAAGTTTTGGAATACAAACACTTATCTCCATTGTTATGTCTAAACCCTTTAGACATGATGGCTTGATCAAATTTCTTATGCCATTACTTAGGAGCTTGTTTCAATCCATATAAGGATTTTACAAGTCTACAAACTTTATGTTCATATTTTGGTAGGACAAACCCTTCGGGTTGTTCCATATCGACCTCCTCATTGAGGTCACCATTAAGGAATGTCGTTTTGACATCCATTTGATGAACATACAAGTTGTGTATAGAAGCTAAGGCGAACAAAATTCTTATAGAAGTTGTTCTTGCAACAGGCGCATAGGTATCGAAATAATCGATACCCTCTTTTTGTCTAAACCCTTTAGCTACTAATTTAACTTTAAAGGTTTGGATAGTGCCATCAGTGTGATATTTTCTCCTAAATACCCACTTACACCCAATTGGCTTAGACCCCGGTGGGAGGTCTACCAATTCCCAAGTGTTATTGGAAAGAATGGAATCCATCTCATCATTGATGGCTTCTTTCCAAAATGCACTATCTCTCGATTGCATAGCTTCTCTATAAGTCTTAGGATCATCCTCAACGAGAATTACAATAGGAATTTTCCTAATGACTTCCTCTCTATTTCCTTCTACCATGTAGAATGAAATTCGTTGAGAATCTATCTTATCCACTACTAGACTTTTGTGATTTTTAAGCCTTTGACTTCTTCTAAGTTCAAAGGGTTGTTTTACATCCTTTTGAGAATTCTCCTATTGAGAATCAACTTTGGATGTAGAAGCTTGAGAGTTGTTCTCATATAAGAAATTCTCCTTTAGAGATGTTGAAGCTTGAGAATTGTTGTCACATAACATATTCTCAAAAAATTCAACTTCTCTAGATTCAATCACAATATTAGACTCTAAGTCTAATAGCCTATAAGCTTTACTATTGTTGGCATAACCAACAAAAGCACACTTTATGGCTCTTGAACCTAACTTTGTTCTATTAGGTTCGGTTTTCTTGCAATATGCAAGACACCCCCACACTTTGAAGTACCCTATGTTGGGTTTTCTTCCTTTCCATAACTCATATGGAGATATCTCATTTTTCTTCATCGGTATTCGATTAAGAATGTGACAAAGGTTAAAAGCGCTTCACCCCATAAGTTGAAGTTCAACTTAGAAAACACCAACATAGAATTTATCATCTCTAGATAAGTCCTATTTTTTCTTTCGGCAACACCATTATGTTGTGGTGTATAAGGTGCAGTGCACTCATGAATTATACCATTTTCTTCACAAAATGTATTGAATTCATTAGAGAAGTACTCTCCTCCTCTATCACTTCTTAGCACCTTAATCTTTTATTTAGTTGGTTTTTAACTTCTAATTTATACAATTTAAAAGCATCAAAAGTCTCATCTTTATGCTTTAAAAGAAACACATAGGTATATCTACTAAAATCATTTATAAAAGTAAGAAAATACCTTTTACCATCTCTAGTTAAAATACCATTTAATTCACAAAGATCACTATGGATTAAATCTAGTAAATTAGATGATCTTTCTACACTAGGAAATGGTTTCTTAATCATTTTTGCCTTAACACATGTTTCACATTTACCATAGTTTTTAATATTGCATGCAATCATACCACATTTTACTACTCTTTTCATGGTTGAAAAACCTATATGCGATAGTCTAAGATGCCACAAAAATAAAGAATCATACTCAACAATATAGGCAGAATTAGCATTTTTATTGATAACATTGAAAGTTACATCATTGGTGCACAATTTAAGCATACCCTCACAAGAGTACCCCATTCCCAAAAATACATTTGATTTGGTAAGTATAAGTTTACCGGACTCAAAAACGGCTTTAATGCCGGGCTTGCCAAGCAAATCACCACTTACCAAGTTTCTACTCATTTCGGGAACATAAAGTACATTCACTAATGTAACTTTCTTGCCGGAGGTGAAGTAGACATCAATAGTACCTTTGCCAAGTACCTTGGATTTGCCCTCATTGCCCATTTGTATCTCATGGTTGCCATTTGACTCTTCAAAGGTCTTGAACAATGATTTGTCATAGGTGACATGGACGGTGGCACATGTGTCATACCACCACCCTTTCACCTTGTCTTGGACCGCATTCACCTCACTAAGGGTAGCAACTATGTTTTCCTCTTGAGTTGCGTTCACCTTAGGTCCTTGTTGGTCTTTTCTATGTCTACACTCTCTAGCATAGTGACCATTTTTCCCACACACAAAGTGTAACACCCCAAACTCCAGGGACCGTTACGGTGTGCCTTGTAAACAGTGCTAAACTCGCTAATTGAGTCATTTGGCCAAAATCGTGAACTAAGTATGATTAGCGGTTTAGGGATTAAAAACTTTGGATAAGATGTAACGTTTCACTAGAACGTTTACTATATACACTGGGATCCCGAAAATAAAGTTTTAGAGTTTATTACAGAAAATATTTACAACAGGCCGTTCTAAGCGGCAAAACAGGGTTCAACCCTAGTTCCACTTTAAACCTCGGCCGTGGCGGACGAGCAGCTGCATATGTACACATCATCACCTAAGCTCTCCAACTCAAGGATGGTCCAGCTTCCTCTTGCCTTTACCTGCACCACGTAGCACCCGTGAGCCGAAGCCCAGCAAGAAAACCCAATAAAGTATGCTATAATGTCAACAACGATCATAATAACCATTCAGGACTATCAGTCCAAGCAAATAGGTGACAATAGCCAAAAGTCACAATAATGAGCATCGCTCCCTCTAGCCATGTGATGATAGGGTCACCAGGGCTTAACTGATAAGTGATCATTTCATAAGTTTGATTAGGACAGGTGCATGGTGAATGGTCACCAACATAACCTTCCTCCCGACCCTAGAGCGTGCAATGGACAGCGTCCCTTGGCCATGTGACAAACAGTCACCGGGGTCATATACCTTGGCCATAAAACATCTGGTCATAGACCAGGCAAGCGCTTATAGTTCTCATTGACCTTCCGGTCGGTCCAGCATTAATACCCCATATGAGTCATTCAATGCCGACCTCGATTAGATCTAATCCTTATTTGGCCCGGCGTTCACAACGCACTGCCACCTCTGACCCTTGGGTCGGTAAAGCACGACCAGTGCTCAACCCGTGGTGAACTTAACTAATAAGTCACAGCTTCACAGACGGATCTGACACTATTGTCGATTCTGACTAATAAGCCAGCGCCATACACAAGTAAGCCATGCCACCAAACACATATCACATGTCCAATATCCATAAACAAGGTATTTAGCATGCTTACTAACAGATACCAGTACAAATAGGACCATGCGCAACCACAGAGGCTCAAGCTCTGAACAATATCATACCCAGTATATAAAGCATGTCCTAATCACATGTTTCTTATGCATCATGTGCAACATATTCAACAATCCAACATGCACCAACAACGGCCATGCATATCGCGTTTAATAGCCAACCAACATGCATCAAGAATAGCCATGCATGTCATACATAATAATCAACCGTCATGCATCTATAATAACCACGCATGTCATGCCCAGTAGACAATCAACATGCATCATAATATCCATGCATGTCACATATACACAGGGTGCAGTTTTCTTACCTCCGGTTCGAGTGAGAGTTAGAGTAAGAACGACCCCTGAGAACGATCGATCCTCAAACCTTTGACGGTCACCTAGTCATAACCAAAACAACCTCCGATTAATGAAAATCACCAAAGATAGGGTCTTAACCTAAACCCCACTCTCGGGACCTCGAAACATGCCCACATAGTGAGTAGATTCGATCCCGGGCCTTAAAGATTGAAACCCCAAGTCAAAAACCCTTAAAAACACCCAAAACAGGGTTCTGAAGGAACAGGGTAGCGCTACAGCGCTGCCCTTCTAGCGCCCCAGCGCTCAAGACAGAAACGCAACCGCCCTACTGAAACCCTGTGTAGCGCTATAGCGCCCTCTGATGGGCGCTGTAGCGCTACCCCCAGACAGCACCACCCTTGAAACTTCCTTCTTCGATTTCCTCAATTCTAACTCGATTCTAATGATTCCAAATCCCATTTTTGGTGCCAAATGAACCCAAAAACCATCCCCACATGTCCTAGGGACCACAACCCCAAGAACCCTAGCCAAAACTCCAACCAATTCTCATTATTCCCAATAACCTCAAACACCAATAAACTATATCCCATTACCCTTTAATTCCCGGTAATGCTCTAACCATTAAATTCACCCCGAGACTCACCCCGAGCCCCGAACTTATACCCGTTATGACTAGACCGAACACTTACATCTCATGATCGTCTCATGTCGATAGCTCGAACCAATCCACCTTATAATGTGGCTATATTAATTAATCACAATCATGCACCCAAGATATACAGTTACGCCCACAGCGACCAAATTACCCGAATACCCTCACAATAATAAATTCTCCCATATGCATGCATTCACCATCATATAATAATATAAGTCACGTAAACATGCATATAATCATTAAATACTATAATAAATCAATTATGGCCCTCCCGGCCTCCTAATCAAGGTCCTAAACCTTATTAGGAAATTTGGGACATTACACAAAGCAAGGACCTTTCTCGCCCTTAAACTTGTTTGGGTTGGTTTTTGGACCCAAAGGTTTCTCATTACCCTTTTTCCCTTTGTTTTTGGGATGTTTTGGTTGTGACACCGCATTTGCTTTGGAAGTCTCTCCATTAGACCCCTCCACAAGTTTATCTCTACATATCGATTCCTCTTCGATTCGAATATGCTTTTGGATCTCCTCCAAAGAATAATCCTCATTTTTATGAAGGATTCTTTTCCTATAGCTCTTCCAAGTTGGTGGTAATTTAGCCACTATAGCACCAACTTGAAAGGCCTCGGGAAGCTCAATCTTTAACACTTTCAATTTATTAACAATAATTTGCAATTCATGAATTTGAGGAAGAATAGGTTTATCACCAAAAAATTTGAAATCGAAGTATTGAGATATCAAAAACTTTTTGGTACCTTCCTCTTCCGCCTTAAACTTTTTCTCAAGTGCATCTCATATCTCCTTTGCCGATTTGGTCTCGGTGTAGAGGTCATAGAGCCTATCGGATAGAGCGTTGAGGATATGACCCCTACAAAGAAGATTGTCCTCCTCCCTCTTCCTTCTCTTCTCCATCTCCTCGGGAGTGTCTTTGTCGGATGGCTCGGCTAGAGGTGCCAAGGAAGACTCAAGGATGTAGGCGATTTTGAGAGTGGTTAAAAGAAACCTCACCTTGTCTTGCCACCTAGTAAAATTGGATCCATCAAACCTATCCAATCTCACTAGGTCTTGGTTCATGATTTTGATTGTCTCCCCTTCCATTGAAACAAAAAGGGATAAGCTTTTGAATGTTAGGAAAAATAATATTGCCTCAATGGAAATGGTAAGATAATGTTACAACTCTATGCAAAATATTACAATGGACAAGATTGATTAAATAAAGTGTTACAACTCTATAACTGAAAATACAAATAAAACAAAGGAAATGAAGAAGATGATGAAGAAGAAGAGAATAGTAAAGTACAACTCAAAACAAAAGTTACAAGTAAAATAAAGTGTTTGGACCAAATGAAGAGATTACAACTCTTAAACAAAATATACAAGTAAATAAAACAAGAGAATAAGAAGAAGAACAATAGAATAAAAGGAATAACATAAACCACAAACAAACTCTCACTTACACAACCTAAGTGAAGAGGATTGGGGATCACCAACTTGAACAAGGTTTAAAACCTTTGTCCAAAAGCTTATTTCCCCCTAACTCAAGCACTAAGGGATCTCTCTCAGATTTTGGAAATGCTTTCTGGAATAATCAAGCCTCAAGGTGTTTCTAGCCAAGTGCTCTAGTGGATAGAAATGGTGTGTCTTACAAGTGAGCATTAGGCTCCTATTTATAGAGTTTAGAGACACCCTTTGAATTTCAAATTCCACCAACCCCCATGGCTGTTACCAATGATTAATTGGGTGTTTTATGGAATTAAAATAGAGAATTGGGAGTTACTAAGCTGTTGGAATCGTTCAAAGTTGGATATAAAACTGAAATTATAGAAGCTGTCAGGCATTAGGGCCGCGACGCTAGTTCCAGGCGCCGCGGCCCTCAGTCAATTTCAGCAACACATTTTTCAGTTTTTTCCAAAACGTTCCAATTTATTCCCACTTGATTTTGTAACTTCCATACACAATATGGAAGTTAAAATCACATCTCTATCAGCCATTTCTCATATGGCTTTAAGAAATTCATCTCAATATTGTGTAACAACAAATCTACACAATAATGGGTGATATTTAGGAGTTACAAATTTGTGATGAATTTGTAACATCAAATATGTTACATGTTTGGATATTTCACATATATCCAAATAATGTAACTCTCTATTATATGTTACAATATGTGGCATTCTATGTCACATTTATTTAATCTAAAACATTATATTATAAAATAATATAATATTACATTATATTATAAAATAATATAACACCTTGTGGACCCCACTGTGGGACCCCCTATGAATAGTACCTGGTGAATAGTAAAAAAATGAAAATTTCACAATCTTCTTATATTACTTAGTTTAACATTTTTGACTCACAAACTTTTTTGAAAATGTTTCTCTAACACCCATAAATTAATTATTCGCACTTGTTGGTTACTTCAACAACTTAGAATTGCTAAAATCCCATAATAGAAAACAACTATATCCCCAACGGTCAGGATCACTATTCACCAACGGTCATAAACGGCTAGTTTTTGTCCTATAAATACTTGTTCTTTCAACCATTTACTTGCAAACTTCTTCATCTCTTACCCCTTCTAGATAAAATTCATCATCTAAACATGAATTTCTCTTTATTTTTCATAACTTTAGTGATTGTTTGCTTGTATTTAGCATCATTCTATGGGTATTATACTAATGAAATGCCCATGAATGTTATAGTTGCATATTCATTAGTTATTCTTCCACTTTACTTAATAGCTCTAGCATTCGGTTAGCATTGTAATGCACTCAAAAGTATGAATAAAAATATCTTCTCTTATTTTTCATAATTGTTGTAATGTATTTGTAAAAAGAAATGGGAGTTACACATGGTCCCCAATAAGAATGAGGTGTAATTGGACTGTTTAATTACTAAATACTATAAGATTTAAATAATAATTATTACATAATATTATATTTTATGATGGAATTACTACATGTCTTGCCAAACATGATATTATGAATTCATATGTAATTATCACTTGACTTTCAAACACATTTTGTATTTTAAAATTGGGGATAATAGCGGCAAAACTACTCAAGTAGATACAAATCTTGCAGTTAAATATCTATGTAAAAATTTTGACAGCAAAACTACTCAAAAAATTACAATTCTGTCATTTAAATACTCATATAAAATTTTTTACGGCAAGACTATTTACGTAGCAAATTTTCTTGCACTAACTTTCTGCAATTAAGTCAATGTTAAAACTAATCATATGTGACACTTATAGTCTCTAATTCATCCAAAATATTTTAAAAATAATTCAAATATTCAAAAATTAAGGAAAAAATAAAAAAATATATTTTAATTCCTAAAAGTTTAATTTTAAATATTTTTAAAATAATTAAAAAATATAGAAAAATAAAATAAAATATTTTAAATTCTAAAAAATTAGCACAATATTTTTAAAACTAAAAAATATTAATTTAATGAAAAATCTAAATAAAATCATAAAATTTCATTTTGATTTTGATTAAAATCTAAATACAATATAATTTCATATTGATTAAAAATAATTTTTTTATGAATTTTATTTATATTTTTCATTAAATTAATGTTATTATTTAGTTTTTAAAATACATGTTTTAATTTTTTATGAATTTAAAATATGTTATTTTTTTCCTAAATTTTTAATTAATTTAAAAATATTTAAAATTTAAAAAAATGGACAAATTGGAGGCTACCACGTGTGACTAAACGACAATGAGTTAAGTGTAAGAAAATCCACTACTTAAGTAGTTTTGCTATCAAAATTTTTACATGGGTATTTAACTACAAAAATTATAACTACTTAAGTAATTTAGTTACCATTATCCCTTAAAATTATGTATAATTATACTCTAGCAATTATATGGCCTAGTAATTATGCAATGACTTTCCAACTGACTCTAAAATATCAATAGTCCCTCCCTATAATAAATGGCACTCTATTTAATAAGAAATTACTAAATTGGACATAATTGATTTTGTGTATTTTTTTTAATGTTTTAAAAGAGTTTTAAAAAATGTTTTATATGTTTGAAGATTTTTTTAAAAAGTGTACTAAATTCTTAACAAAATTCTTTTTGAAAAAACAAGAGAAATTGTTTGAGATTTAATGAATTTTTTTCTTATTTTTTTAATTTTCCAATAATAATTTTTTTATTTATATTAATTAATAATTTAAAATTCAATGAATTAATTTTATTTTATTAAAAAAACAGCTATTTTAAAATAAATTAAATAAAAAATAACTAATTTTTTTTCCTCAAAATTTCAAGCTAAATAATTTGAATAATTAAAAAACATTAAAGGAATCTCTAATTATAAAAATTAATAAACTAAAACAATATTTAAAAAGAAATAAACACTTTTGTGAGTGCATTATCTTGATAATTGTTTGTAAAATAACGTTTATATGAAATTGTTGGATAGAGTATCTAGAAGGTCATTTTGCAAACATTATCAAAACAAAGATATTGTACAAACTGGTTATAAAAAAACAAATTTGCCAAATACCCCTTTTAAAAAATAGATAAAAAATTTCCCCACACCTCATAACAAATTGACCAATATCAAGATAGGATTTTCCAAATATATAATATACCAAGAAATGAAGGGCTGTCAGATATAAGCTATAAATAATGTAAAAGTTGCACCTAGTCACTTGGTCAAGGAAAAAAGAACTGACATTTATCAAAACCAAATTAAAAATAAAATTGGACCTCTCAAAATTTTGGCTTATGATGCTAGAAATGTTTCCAAACAAATAAATTTCACGAAGGGGAACAATAACTAAATTGGATTGCCACACTTGTAGCTTCGGCTGCTTGCGGTTATGAGTGAGAGATTTAAAGTTATAATAAAAATGGTGGAAATAATGCTAAAATGTTGATGACTAATTACGATGGTCTCAACTGATAAATAGTTAAATACAATCACATATTAGGCGTCAAAATCATGCCTAAATTTACAGATCCTGATTCTGCATCCCTGAGATTTCTTCTCTCTCTCATCTCTTTCGCGGGAACCTAGCATAAACACAAGCCAGTAAGCATCAAAGAAATCTACAAGAACAAGACATCATAGTATAGTTCATAGAACTGTATTTGTCCCAGATTCACATCAAGAAAATCAATCTACAAGTGTTATAAACTTACACTGACCATAAGCAAGAATCCTCGCTTAATCATATTCTTCTCCAAGGGTGAAAAGCAACCTGAAAAACACGCCCATGAAATGAGTAAACCATTTTGCTTAACCTGATAATTGATAAAAGAGCTAACATAATTATATCGAAATCATCATTTATTACAATACCAAAATAAAGAGAAGATGAAAAGGAAAATGAGATATCCCATCTTGATGAAGCGTTTCTTCTTCTCCACTTTCAGTTGGCTATAGATCTCAGTTACATCTACCAAGTGCTGTCCCTGAATATATCTGAATAGAATCACACCATCATATCAGATTGTAGCAACATTTTCTGAACATGGTATCTAAGGAAGAAGACTAGCAGTTTCTTTAATTATGCATTAACTGTACATCAGTCATCACTGAACTTACAAAGAAACAGTAAAATAAAGACCTTAGCTTCTCATTTGTGCCAGTTAATAATTCGGAAAGGTTTGTTCAAGTCAAGTTATGATTCACTGAGTTTCATAAAAAATAACAGATAGAATTAATAAAATGCCTCTGTAATTTCAAAGTTAATTGTTATCGAAAGAATAGTTGCAGTGTAAATCTCAGTATCCTCAGGCGAAAACCTATTTGGCGAAAATGAACTTAACAAATCAAATTAAAATGAGATACACTATTAGCATACTATTAGTTTATATGCAGATTAGATTAGAAAGAAACCCCTATTTCTAAGATTAACAAGCTTGAACAAAACTAAGTTTATAAGCATTAACCACTATTAGTGTTTTACAAATTTACTAGAAATCTTGTTTCAACACTGTTTTTGCTTCATGGAATATATATTACATAAACAATCACAGATATATGAATTTAACCACAACAGTACACATAGACCTGTTAGATAATCTCTCCAAAGTGTTCTAACATATCATTACAGCTATGCTCCATCTTGTAATCAGAAAGGAACTGGTATCATGTAATGGAGACGAATAGGTTTTACTCTGAAATCAAGGTAAAGAATGTCCAATTGATCTTTTCATAACAAAATCTCAATAGGGTAAGAAAGAAACTTACTGTCTCACATTATAATATAGGTATGGGAGATGCAATAGACACACAAGCCAGTGTCCTGTGGCAAGAAGTATTAAGCATAGAACTCCTTGAGTAATAAACTCTGGCAAAACTACCCTGTTTATCCTTGATGCTGAATCATAGGGGTTGATATAATCATACTCTAAATCAACCAAGCATATAAGCTGCAATAAACATATTCAACAGTAAAGTTACTAAAAAAAATTGATAAGTGCACCGTGCACGCCATTGTCAAACGAATACAATCTCATATTCTCCAATTGAGGTTAAAGAAAACTCTATTAACTATTAACTATTAATTACAGACACTCTTCATTAAATTATAACACTGGTCCCTAAAGCTTCAATAACTAAAGGACTACTATTACACTTAGTAAAATTCCCAAATATTTTTCAATGAATTCACTAGTTTATACATCGTATTAAGTTTAGGGAAAAAAAGGTATTAAAGTTTCCGTGTGAAAAAAAAAAGAATAGAAAAGAAAAGTTTAGAAATAGAAACATTACACAAAGCAGATGCTAACAGATGTTTCGTTTTATACCAAAACCAATTTTTAATTTTTAATCCAAATGGGTACTAATAGTTGATTTTAAAATATATATATATATATACCGCTCCTGCTACGTGATAATGATCTGAAATTTAATTACAATAGAAGAAGAAGAAGAAGAAACCTGAAAACCGAGAAGTAATAGCAGAGCTAGGATGAAGAAGAAGGAGAAGAGCCAAGTCCACAAGGCCCACATGACTTCCGATCCCAACTTGGAGAGAAGCCGAGTCTTTTCTCGTGGTTTTTTCTTTTTGTGAGCAAAGTTGCCCCCTTTTTCTTCTGTGTTTCTGGGTTTGGTAATTTTTAGTGTGTGAAGGAACTATGAAGGTCGGTATTTGATTTGAGGGATTGAATTCAACGGGAGAAGCTCTCCATTTTAATAAACCTTGAGATGAGAATGGCAGTGCTTGAGAAATATTGAATTACTATTCTTGTACGATTCCAAGAAGCGATGTTTGTAAGAAGAGCCTTCGCTATTGACCTATTTGCCTTTGACTAATTATATTAGTTTCTTTATTCTTACTGAAGAGAGGTTGTGATTAATTATTGGGGATATTTGCATAAAAAAATATAAAAAACAAAACCTCAACTCTCCTTTAAAGTATAGTAACGAAACCTCTCGGAGTACTCTAATAGCGCTTCTGATAGTGGTGCTCTAATCTATATTTTAAAACACATCATCAAAATATATATTTTTTTATTTTACTTTTAAATTTTACATTATACCATACATCTCTACATTATTTATATATTATATCTTCAAATATATTTTATTACTTAAAGTAAAATAAAAAAGAAATAATAAATATATATTAAATAGAGAGAGAAAACTTATAAAAGAAAAATGATAATATTAAACTATTATATAAATGATATGTAAATATTATGTAAATGTAGATATGGATTAATTGGAGTTTGTGCATAGCTATTATAAATATATGTATAAAAGAGCTGATGTAAGATATTTTTATGAGTTTTAGCTAAATATTATAGAGAAAGTGTATTACAAAATATATCACCAAGCACATACATTTTTATAATTTACCTCCAACTTTTACATTATATCATACATATGTTTCTCTATTTTTTTCTCTACATCTAATATATATTATATTTTTTTAAATATTTTATTCAATAAATAAAATAATTAAATATAATAGTATCATACTCATATATATATATATACAAAAGTTTATAAAAAAATAATAAAATATTTATAGCTTGATGAATAGTGTTTCACTACATATAGAGAAATATTATTCATTTAGGTAAAAAAATATAACTTTACATAACCATTTTTTCTCTATATTATAAATAATAACACATTTTAGCTTATCCATTAGGAGTGCTCTAAGAAGCTAAAATGTTTAATTCTTTATAATATTGAGAAAAAATAGTTAAATAGTTTTCAATAAGTAATATAAACTTATATTTTTTTTAGTATTTCTCTATATATATAGTGAAACACTATTCATCAAGCTATAAATATTTTTTTATTTTTTTATAAACTTTTGTATATATATATATGCGTGTGATATTATTATATTTAATTATTCTATTTCTTAAAATAAATAAAATATTTTTAAAAAAATATAATATTTAAATAATGTAGAGAAAAAATAGAGAAATTTGTGTATGGTATAATGTAAAAGTTTGAGGTAAATTATAAAAAATATGTTTTGGTGATGTATTTTGTAATACACTTTCTCTATAATATTTAACTGAAACTCACAAAAACATCTTATATCAGCTCATTTATACATATATGTATAATAGTTATGCACAAACTCCAATTAATTCATATCTATATTTACATAACATTTACATATCCTTTATATAATATTATTATTTTTCTTTATAAGCTTTCTCTCTCCCATTTAGTATATATTTATTATTTCTTTTTTCTTTTTTAATTATTTTATTTTAATTTAATTAATAAAATATATTTAAAGATATAATATTTAAATAATGTAGAAAAATATATAGGGAAACTAATGTATGATATAAGGCCAGTTCTTAAGTCCATCACCGGACTTAGTCCAACAAGTGAGACCCAAAAAAAATTGTCAAGTGTCAAGCTATTGAATTATTTGGGGTTTTTATTATTACATGATGAGCCGGTGATGGAAACCGGTTGTCATGGTCTGAAAAGTATGGGCAAAATAGTAATTTGCAGGTAAAAAAAGTCTACAGTGGAGGGCAATAAGGTAAAATTAGTATTGTGTTCAAACATATTTACGAAATTGGGAAAGTAATGTTTAAGAGCCACTTAGTAATTTTTAAAGGAGTAGTCAGGAATAATGTTGCATGTAAAAGTAATGAATTTCCAGTAACTCATTTGCATATAAGTAACATTTTGATGTCAGTAAGTAATATTAAATAGAGTGGTTAGGAATAACATAATAGCTGAAAGTAAAAAAACCGAAAGTAATTATTGTTTGTTTTTTTGTGAGTAACAAATTAATTGTCTTAGTGAATATCTCAGTTTTGTTTGACTTGTTTAATGGTTAGAAGAATGAATTACCATTGATTATGTAGCTTTAGGATGTATAGTTAATTTAGAATTAATTTTGGCCATTATATGGTATTTGGTATTTGGTATGTAAGACTTCCATTTGCATAAGTTATTTTATAATTTCCTGATGTGTAACACAATTAGAGTATAATAATAATAATACCACTAAACGTACCATATTTAAGTTATAATATTTGTATGGTTGCTCGATTAGGAGTCACTACTTCGTTAAAAAAAGTGTAATTATGGAGACTAAAAATTTAATCTCATACAATATAAAAAGATGATCAATTGATGAATCATTCATACTATACTTTTGTAACTTCATTTGACTTGTACGGTGAAGTACATAGGTTTAAATTGCAAACCACATTGGCGGCTTAGTTGACGAGGAAATTAATAATTTGTTATTGATTGCATGGAAGATGGGGTCAAGTAATTGGGATGTGTTGATTGTACGAATATGTGTTATAGTAGAACATCCCCAATCACGGTTGTGTAATCTAAGCTTTGAACTTACAAAATTATAGTAGGACCCAATTAATTTTCCAATTGTCAAGTTTTGAACAATTTTGGTGATTTTGTTTTTTAAACTTTATACTTGATGAACTGGTTATGTAAACGGGATGAAAGAAGTTGTGCTGGCATGACTATGAAAAGTAAGGACAATAAAGTAATTTGCAGTCCAAAAATTGTACAATCGAGGGCAATAAGATAAAATATGTATTGTGTTTGAAATTATTTATTATATTGGGTAAGTAATTTTTTTATGCGGCTAAGTAATGTTTAATGAAATGGTCAGTAATAACATTTTATGAAAAAGTAAAAAACCTTGACGTAATTTTGTTGTTTTTTTTGCATATAAGTAACATTTGTATGCTAGTAAGTAAAATTTAATTGAGTGGTGAGTAATAATGTTTTAGCTGAAAGTAAAAGAGTAAAAAATATCCAACAATGACTGGAATTGAATGAGCACACCTCATGAGCCTTAGTTGTCTCATGATCATCATAGAGAGCTTTATTCACTTCATTACTGATGTTGACAACAGTGCACTAGTAATACATTTTTAGACAAAATGAGAATTAGATAAATGATACTCATGTTAACAACATAAGAAATTTACTTGGTTCAAACAAGTATGACCTAAATCAAGTGGATGGGACTAACACTCTTTAGTAAGCACAAATCTAAATGAATACAAAGTTATATAATTTGAATAAGAAGTTTGTTTTTAATTTTCAAACTCTCACTAACATAATACAAGAACCCAGAACAACATTTGTCAATGTTGAATAGAAGATGACGTCTAAGATGAGTCTATTTACTAGCTTGAGTGTGAAGATCGTTTTGAACCACTAAAATTGGCAAATACTGAAACTGCATTTATTACTGCTTTCTATTGTGACAGTTGAACTGTGCTTAAGTCCAATTTTAGAAAGTTTGGGAGCAAATAGTAGGTCAAGAGATTGTAACCTTACATGATACAATGATGAGAGTTTTAGTCCAATCAGTTGATGTAGAGGAATGCAGACTGAATCTAATTTGTATTTTTTGTACATCAAAACTGTTCATTAGTTCACACTCTGGAAAGACCGAAAAGACAATTTCACAATGTACATAATTTCAAGTCAAGTTAGTTGAACAATATACAACTCGAAGAGAGTAATGATGAATATCGAAGATTAGGTTATGAAAAAAGCAGTACCTGTTATGAAGATGGATTTGGTTGTTGTTGAAGTCTTTAATGGTTGTGAATGCCTTAATTGTGTTTCCCACTGATGGAAGATGTCTTATTTGTACGACCCTATTACAAAACAAGTCCCATATTCGTAATCCGTGGCTACAGTGTAGTATAACACATTCATTGGTACTCCAGGCAATTGGTTTTGAGAATTGGATTGGTTGTATGGGAAGTCCAACATCGCTGTGCATTTTAATATCCCCATTTCTTAGATCAATAAATTTTATGAATTTATCTTCGATGTTTCCGTACAACAAAAGGTTCCGACTGGCCGCGCGGCAGTGGTACGTCTCCTGTTGAGGTTGGTTTTGATCTGTACAATTTTTGTGCATATATGTGAATAGGCATGAGAATGGGTGGTCTTCCCAGCTTGCAAATCCAGCAATTTTGTGGAAGCCATTTGTGTACATAGTTATAGTTTCATATTGATCAGAGCATCCTGCCGTTGTGATGGCTACTCCATTCGATATAGCACATGGTAGGAGTTTTTTCGTACAATACCTTCTGAAAACCTTTTTTTGAACACAGAAAGTTTCACCTGCAAGGGCATTTATCATAAAGTAAATTATTGAATGGCTAGATAAAATGTTGTTGAAAATGTGAATGACAATTAATAATTTGAATATTAAGGGGTGAGTTTAGCAACTTACCGAATTTGTAACAATAGCATATACACCACATTGTCCTTCGTCAAATACAAAAATTGCATGTCTTCCGTTAGCATTTCTAAATCTTGAGTATCTGGCAGTTGGAAATGGCAGTGGACATGGGTGTGTGTGACGCTTTGGGAGTGAGACATGTCGCAATAGGTGTGTTGGGAGCTTGTCCTTCTGTGGGTCATAAGAGGAATTATCTGTTTTTATACAGTGAATTAATTGAATTGGTTTAATGTCCTGAAAATTTGTTTCGTTGTTGGACATTATTTAATCTTGTTGAGATTGGAATGTTCATACTTACTCTAACCTGAATAAATTAGTGATGCATTAATACTGTCAGGCAAAGAAAAAATTATTAGGACCTATAAATCGATTAAAATTATCTCATAAGGAGGGGAATAAAGTATTGCAGTGTAACAAAAAAAAGTTTTTGGATTCAATTGATGAGTATGATCTACCACACAAAATTTGTTTAGAAAATGCCTTTTTTTTCTTAGCCCAGACCAGGAAGGCTACTTATTTTGCTTTTATTGTGAACAACTTTGGGGTATATATATGGGCTACCAAAGTAAGACCCACTTTGAAATTAATAGTACAGTGATTAATCAAGTCATTTTCTGAAAAAAAAATTCTTTCATAATTTTTTGATGACACTAAATAAAATTTGGAGTTGGAAAAATACAACGAAGATTGAGATTTTGCAAATGGGAAATAAAATGAAATGAAATATAAGATTTTGAAATTGGGAAATGAGGTGAGATGAAAGTGTAAAGTACTGACCAAGGTTGAATGCAGTAGATATGGGTAGTTATTTTGAAATTACCTTTTGTATTTGGAGTGGTCGCTTAGCTTCCTTCAGAAATGAGCCCAATTGATTCAGTTTCAATGGATGGTTATTGGGCCATGAACATGACCATATGCAGCTCAATCTTACCCCAATGGAGAGCATTTTATTTTCTTATTGCTTTACTAATATTTATGGAAGAAGTATGTTCTGTGCAACTTGTTCTTTACAAATTGGGAGCTTTAAATAAGTTGAAGTTCAGAACCTCTACTAGCACATAGCAATTATTTTTTGTTGGGCCAATTTTTGTTTTAGTGGCCTGCCTCATTCATAAGTAATATAGGAAAGATCCAGCATACTAAGTTAATTTATGCCCCCATAGAAATGACAATATATTTGTACAATTAAAAGTTGATTCTTGGCTGATATTAAAAGTTGGTATATGTATTTGGTATTAAGTTTGTCTTGCATCCTCCAAAGTTTAATCCCATGGCACGGTGGGAACCAAATATTTGCTCATGCATTCTATGTAGGAACGTGTATGTCGTATGTCATCCTCCCTAAACTCCAGATGCATAAGTTGATGATAAAGTTCAACATAAATTTAATTCAAATTCATTTTCACTATCATATTTTATGAAAACAAGTATTTTCTGTCTCGTTTCATAACCATGTTTCTTAGGGTGAAATTTAGTGTTGATTCAATTAAGGATATGTTCATGTTAATAATATTAATATGATTTCATTTTGTTTTTAAATACGAAATAAAAATTGTATAAGGTGTTAATTGAAGCATGTAATCGAAATCATAAACAACACAAAATTACTTTACTTTTATAATTTGAACCGATTTAAAGAGTTTCACACGAGGATGTTGTCCGTAATACATGTTTACATTACAACCTGATATAAGATATAAAGTAGATATTTTTTTCCTTCTCAAAAACAGACATAAGGTAAAAGGATTTCACTTGATTAAACATCACTAGACTATACACAAAAGCAGTCTTCTCTGGACATGGCTTACTTGGTCTTAGAGGGGCGATGTGGTGGAGATGGAGAAAGAACTTCAGTATGAGGCTCCTTTGATTTTTCAGTACAACAATGGCAACACCCTTTGTTTTTTATTTCCTCCACATCAGTACGCAGATTAAACAACATGCTGAAAGTCAGATTTTGGAAAGTGGTTCGGCTCATGATTATCTCTACATCTGAAACCTCCGAGTCGGAAGAAGATATGGTCACCGGCGACGCATTTCGTTTGGTCCTTGGAGCAGATGGTCCTTCGAATGCAACATATTCATTTCTTCTTGGTCGTCCTTCATTACACCGAAATAATTAAAACAAAAAAAGTAGTGACTAAATGAAGAGACTTAAATAGCACTATGAAAAGGCCACTTAAACACCAAATCACTACTTATTACACCTAAAACTACATTTTTTGGTATTTTTAAAAAATGAATAAACTTCTAACCTCGCTTGGGCAAAGGTTGAGTCATACAGTCACCTTCCGATGGTTGAGCTTTTGGTAGTGGAGGAACCACTTTTTTTCCTGGCCTTCGACGGGGCTTCTTCTGTTCCAACGTTTCACAGACCACCGACGCAGGCGGATACGACTCACCTTCCTCCTCCCACCGTTCACCGGCATTTGTTCGTCAGCGGTTAACGAAGGTCTTGAAGCGCATTTTTTTGTTTTGTCGGAATAACTATTTCTGAAGATGGAGAATATGAAATGGGAAGCCTTTTGAAATGGGTAACTGAACTAAACTTAATCCTGAGGTGTTTACAAATGGAATAATTGGTCTTAGATGTAAGACCCTAGGGAATGATGGCTACTCTGTGGAGCTGTCGAATCACATACCTCTTTATAATGTATGTGACGACACTGTGATGTGATAAGAAATGTATTGCTTGCAACACACGTTTTTTGCATTATATTATCTTGACTGTTGAAGTCATATGGGAGACTGTCGAAGCTTTTATTGTTGTAGTTTGGAGGCTTAGGAAGAGTTGGGGCTTTAATGGGCCAAATATGATATACATTTTTTTTTTTTTGTAATGGACCCAATATGGTACACCGAAAAAAAAAATTGTATTTCAAAAATACCACTTCGAACAACATTTAACATAAATTAGTAGAAGGATTAATGTCGAAGTTAAATAAACTAAATATTTTGATTATGATTTCAATTATTACAATGTATAATTTAATTTTCTAAATGGCGACATGAACAATTATTATAATGTATTAGCATGTATATATTGTTTTATATATATAGTAAAATATCTACAAATTCATACTCGATTAATTAATCAACTCACTTAAATTATACTATTGTCTGGCCCCGAGTCGGGGACTTTGTCGTAAATTAATAATTCGCTAAATTTATATGATAATATTTTATAAAAAAATACATAGGTCCCATTGAATATATAAATTAATATATTTTACTCAATTGTTGAAAATATAGATTAGTAAATGAGTTCCCCACAAAGATATTACTAAATGAATGATAAAATAAAATAAATTAACATATATTATAGTAAATTTAATTAAAAAATTATTTAAAAACCAACCCCAATCTCTAACCCAAATAAAAACCTAGCCATTGGTTTAAAACTCTGCTAAAACTTAAACAACTGCATGTAATTCATATAAAAAAAATAAACAGAGCATAACCTTACCTCAATTGTGTAAGTGAAGCTTTAAGTTGCTCCAAACCAAATCTGAAAAGCTCCAAGTTCAAGATAGATAAACGTTAAAGAGAGCGTGTGAGGTGTTGGTAAGAGTTTCTTTGGGTATCGTACTGGTAAAAGGAATTAGTGAGTAAGTCTGTAACGTCCTGAATTTAGTATTAAGGCTGAGTGCCTTGTTTACGGTGCTGGAGAGAATAATTAGATTAATTATGTGGAATTAATTGAATAAATGTGTGAGTACGTCGCATACATGATTTACGTGGTTGAATATGTGGATATGTGCATGTTTACGTGTATTACATATGCATGTGGGTTTGTTATTGTTAATAAGGCCATGTTTGTAATTTTGACTTGTTGAGGGTATAAATTTGAGTATATATGTTAAATGATTGAGGATCTGATTATTTTGTGAATGCATTTGTGATGTCGGCTTGAGGCGATTGTAACGCCCTGGTTACTCCAGGACCGTTACTGTGAACTTTGAATCGTGCTTAACTCGCTAATTGAGCTATTTGGTTATAAACGTGGTTGTAGCTTTTATTAATAGGTTAAGGTGGAAAACCATGGCGCGACTCGCCTCTCCAAACAGAGACGGCCACAAATCCATTTCCCCAACACGGGGCGCAGTCGTCCTTCTTCATGTCGCGGCCCAACGACCCAGCAGCTTCTCCCTTCCGCGGCCCCACTTGAAACTCAGGCAAAAATCCCTACTTTTCCCCTTCGAACTCATTTCAAAACCTCTTCACACGCGCCAAGGGCAAAACCGTCCTTTTACACTTATCTCGTTAATCATAATTAACACTCTCCAATTCGTAGCACTATTCTCAAATACCAATAAAATCATATCCCTTTACCCTTTAATCCCCGAAAATGCTCTAATCATCGAACCACCCCGAGACTCACCCCGAGCCCCGAATTCAAACCTGTTATGACCAAATCGTTAATTTATATTGAAATATCGTGTCATGTCGAATGGCTCAAAAAAATTCACATTGTGATGTGGCATCAATAATAGTTCACTAACATGCATGAAAATACACAATTACACCCTCCACAGGTCAAATTACCAAAATGCCCCTATAAAGAAATGTGGACCCACATGCATCCATTTAACATCATATTATAATAGGCTAGGTGAAATGACCAAAATACCCTCCATGCTTAATTCATCCTTAATCATAATTAACACTCTCAAATTCATAATTAACAGTCTCAAATTCATAATTAACACTCTCAAATTCCTGTTATTCTGAAATACTAATAAAATTATATCCATTACCCTTTTACTCTCGGTAACTCTGTAATCATCAAATCACCACGACACGCACCCCGAGCCCCGACCGAGAATTTGAATTCCAAGATCGTCTCATGCCGAATAGCTTGAAAAAATCCACATTATAATGTGGTCTCATCAACAGTTCACCTACGTGAATACAATTGTACAATTACGGTCTGAACGGGGCAAATTACAAAAATACCCCTGAGAGGAAATTTTGACCCCCATGCATGCATTTAACATCATCTTATAATATATTTCACATAAACATGCATGTAATAGTTAAATGAGATAATAAATCAGTTACGGCCCTCACGGCCTACTACTCTGACCCTTAGACCTAATTAGGGATTTCCAGGCATTCCGTTAGTGAATATTTATTAGTGACTTTTAGTTAGTAAATGTACTCGTACACTTCATCGAACCGAATTTTTTTGTTTTTTGGAACTTCAGTGGTATGATTTATGTTCATAATCAGCAAAAGCTTATTAGTATGGTAGACATATGTTTAATGTGTCCACTTTATGGTTGTTGATGAGAAAATAGGAAATAGGTGTTTAATTTGTGATTAAAGTCTTAATTTCACGTGTTCACCTTTGAAGATTCAAACTAAAATTGCTTTATTGATACAAAAGTACAAGATGGTACACAGTTTATGTAACGCCATACTACCTTAGAGCCGTTACTAAGTGAGTTTAAAACGAAAAATGTGCAACTAACTTGTTGTACGAGGTTTTTAAAACAAAAGTGTGATTAAACAAAAGTTAAGGCTGTAATCTTTGAAAATGCTTTATTTCATTGAAAACTTCAAGTATCAAACATCTGGGATCCCAAAATAAGGTTTACAAAATATTTACAACTCAAAAATATATTTACAATTGATTATCTATCAACATCACAGGTTAATACAACCATTTTTCAAAATGCCCCCAACCAAAGCAACCGGGCAGGCCAAACATGTACGCGCCGCCCCCACGCTCTCCATACTCATGGCTGGTTGAATTTCTCTTTGCCTTTACCTGCAACACAGAGCACCCGTGAGCCGAAGCCTAGTAAGAAAACTCATACAGTATATAACATATGCATATTATATAGTTAACATATCAGATAATCCACAGATAAACAAGTAGTCCATCACACTAAACAAACACTGCCATGCCGTCCTAGAAGCATTACCAAAGCTTGGGGTCTCGGTCCTCACCGTAAGGATATCCCATGTATCCATTGGGTCCCACCCTGACTATAAGCACTCCATGTGCGAAGTGTTACTTCCGGCCTCGCTACCGTTCTCGACCTTCGCCGTTCTCGGCCTTCGCCGCTCTCGGCTCCTTTGCCGTTCATTTTACTATAATCACATATAGTACAACTCGAAATAATCATTCAAACATATAATAATTCAATTAAGGTTACACCCTAGCATGTAATGAAATCTAGGGTCGTGCCCTGCAATAACACTATGGGCCCATGTAGTGATAATCCTATAATTAATTCCCAACATATATATTTATATATGCAAGTGGTTTGTTAGATAGTGTTAGTGGTAGTGGAAATAAAGTGTGTGTGAGAGAGAGTGTGCAAGTAATTGACAGTTTTATGGTTAGTTATGTTTTATTAACATAATAAAGTATTTATATTAATAGTAATATATATTTAAAATTATTTATTTTATTTTATACATAGTTAATTTATTTGATGTTATACGAATACAAATTTTTACATGGATACGTATAGATGTATTATTATATATAAATCTAGATGATTAAAATATGGATATATAATTATCTTATCAAAAATTAATTATTAATATGTTCAAAATAAATATGATTTATTAAGTTTTTATATTTTATACTTTTAACTATCGATATTTTAGTAGAATAATATTAGTGGTTGAAATACTTATATTGCTACAAAATAATTAGTAGCAAAATATAATTAAATTTTTTTTTTCTACCAAAAAAGTAGTAGCTAATAAAGATTTGAGTTTTGCTATTGTTGACTGAGTTTCTTCAGTACTGATGGCAAAAATACAAGAATTCTCTCTCTAGAGAATACTCAGACCCAATTTTCTCTCTCTAGAAAGAAGAAGCAGAAGAAGCCCCTCTCATCCCATCAACTCTCTATTTATAGGCTTAGGGTCATACATACGGTATCCCTTAAAACCGGGATATTTTATTATATTTATTACATTTAAATTACAAAGAAACATTCAAAATTCGAAATGTAACAAACCCCCCATTTGTGGGAAGAATGAGAGATTCCCGCGTATGTTGTTGAAGTTGTCTCTGGGACTCTTGACTTAGTCTCCTCTAGCTAGTTGATCCACCTCCTACTGAACACCCATGCAAGTGCTGGTCGAACGTGCATGGTGGTAGGACTTATGCATTGTGGACATGAACTTCTCTCCTCTAACATGGCACTCTCCTCTAGTATGCCATGTTTCTCCTCGAACCAATCTCCTTGGCTTCTCCTCGGACCAAGGTGGTCCGAGGCAATCTCCTTGGCTTCTCACCTTGGACAAGTTCAAGGCAACCTCCTTGGCATCTCACCCTTGGGGTCTCCTAGGATCACTCTCTTGGGGTCTCCTAGGACCACCTTCTTGAGTTCTCCTCGGATGCAACTCCTTAGCCTCCTAGCATCAAGGTGCACTTGGCTTGGCTATGACATCTTTCAAGCAGTCCAAATTTTTCGTCAGTCTACCGGGCCACTTCATCACAACTCTGAGGAGTCAATGTATTTATTGACTATTAACGTGTCTTTTACTGACCATGCACTGCTACTTGTCACATTTATTGCCACGTCCTTGATCTCCAATTTTTGGGTATAACAGCTATCAAAATAAAATGGAAGCAATTAATATATAAAGTTAAAAAATTTATATTTTGGCACCCATATATTTAGCTACCAAAAGAAATTAATAGCTAAAATTATTCATTAGGTACTAATAATTTTGGTAGTAAAAATAGTAGGTCTTCTATTTTTAGATTTTGCAACTGAATTCTTTTGCTACCATAATTTAGTAGTAAAATATAACTAATTGCTACCAAATATATTTGGTAGCTATAGTAGGTAAAAATTATTTTTCTTGTAGTCAGTAAGTATAGAATAGCATGGCAGGCTAAATATATCATATCCTATCACTTGTTTTAATTGTTGAGGTCATTGGTCAACACAACACATTATGTGGGATGTTAGGTGAGCAAAAGATTACAGCTGCAAAATGTTCATGATCAACTGAAAAAATTCAGTTTTCCTATTGTTGTACTCAATAACTACGCCACATGTTCATCCTATACTATCAATATACTATTTTAAATAGACCCTACGCATAGGGTACATATTGGTACCATCATCCTACCTCTCTTCATCAAACCCTCATACTCATAAAATGAAGTTCAAACCCTCATACTCATAAAATGAAGTTCAGTACTTGCAAATTTCGGCCAAAGCTATTTGCATGAATATTTTTGTTTAAATTTCATATATTCCTATTTATCTATTGTTGCATGTGCAATATAATGGATTGTGATTCATCAACAGACTGGTGTAATCCCTCGGTTATCCCTGACGTACAACGACCCCAACCACACCCGCTGGAGTGGGAAGAGTTCACTCATTATAGGATAACAACCCTGCCAGCATAAGCTATACAATACATCAACGATCTTCATGAGAGAATTGGAGGTGAAGGCAAGCGAAATATTCTTTATAAATTTAGAGAATTTTAGGTTGGAACAAAGGACCCGTTCATTGAAAGATAGGATATCGCAATTGGAAGCCCAGGTGGAAGAGAAGACCAAGGAATTTGAAGATCATAGGTCGGGTTGTATCATGGCTGATTATCAACGGATATCCCAGGCTATTGAAGTACTTAAGACAGAAGCCATTACCAGATACCAAGAGTTTCTGGATCTGAAAGTGGTGAGCATCATGGGTGGTGATGTGGTAATGGATGGATGTCCGTGCTAAAGAGAGGACTCTGTTGTTTCATGTACATGTGGTTCTTCCTTGTTCAAGTTAGATGTGCGTTCAGATGCAGTTGGCAGGTTCACGCGACCGATTATATCAAAACTTGTTGTAAATCATAATCTATTCAGTTGACTACGATTTTGTAACATATTTATCTTATTAGTTCTACCCATGTTGATGATCGACTCTATTGTAACATATTTATCTTAATGCCATTTAATAAACTGTATTTTAGTTGCTTAAAGAAAGTGTAAGTAATTATTCTTATACTTGTTCATTGCTCAGGTTCATGTGAATACATTTATTTTTAACCAAATGAGTAGCTACTACCAGCCTACTAAACGTAGGAGTCTACAAGCCACCTAATGCAGAAGCATCACTATACCATACACTGCTCAATGAACTGACAGCCGACTAGACAGAGAATGGAGTTGGATGTTGACCGTTAAGTATGGTAGTTGCATTTTAGTCTATATCTTTTGCTGATGTTAGTGGTCTATCAAAAATGGTTTAGTAGCATGATTAATTTAAATCGGCTTCAGTTAAACCATTGCGCTATGTTTACAAGGAAAATTTGTCAAATAATGCCAACTCCAATAAAGTGCTACCACACATGCATTAGTATTGGGAAAATAGAGAGGATACAGAATGTGACATACCAAAAATATTGGATAATGACATACTAAGGTCAACTAAAAGAGAAAAGGTGATAACCCACATACACAACATTCAACTACTAGGTGATACATCTTAAGCTTTGGCTTCTTCCCTGTTGTCAGAACTCGATGTCCTCCAACTCTTGGAAGCAAAGACTCATAGTGTCTAATTGTAATGCCCCAGATTCCCTCATGTGGTTTAGCGGCTGGATTTGTAGGCCGGGAGGGCCATAATTGCTTAATTACGCCACTAAATGTGTTTATGCATGTTTATGAGAATTATATTATAATATAATGTTAGTTGTATGCATATCGATGTGATGTGTTAAGACCACATTATGATGTGGGTTGGTTCGAGCTTTTCGACATGAGACGATCGTAGAATATTGATTAGCGGTTTAGTCACAATAGGTTTAAGTGTCGGGACTTGGGTTGAGTCTCGGGGTGATTTTGATGATTAGAGCGTTACCGGGAGATAAAGGGGTAACAGGATGCGAATTATTGGTGTTTGAGATTATTGAGAATAGCGGGAATTGGAGAGCGTTAATTATGATTAACGAGATAGGAGGGAAGTACCAAAAATGCCCTTGGGAGCCTTTAGAAAGTATTAATTGACCTAGGGGTAAAATGGTCATTTCACCCCTAGGATAGATATAACCTTTGATAACTGAGAAAATGAGGGAAAAACAGAGTACACTTTAGAGTTCTCCCGTACCTTATTCTCCTCACTGTTCTTTGTGGTTTTTGAACCAATTTTGAGGATTCAAGCTTAGGAAGCAAGCCTTGGGAGTTTCGGAGTGTGTTCCATCATTGAAGGCCATCATAAGCCAAGCTTTGGGTAAGTTTCTAACCATGGTTTCTCTGGTTTGCTCTGTTTTGGTTCTGTTTTGTAGCTGAGTTTCCTAGGATGAATTCATGGTTTTTGTTGGGAGTTTTGGCTAGGGTTCCCATGCTTGTGATGTTTGGGGTGTGTTAGGATGGTTTTTGGGTTTATTTGGCATCAAGAATAGGCTTTGGAAGCTTGGAAATCGAGTTAGAATCGAAGGAGATGAAGAAGGTCGGTTCAGGGGTGTTTGGGCCTGGAGGTAGCGCTACAGCGCCCACCCTAGGGCACTATAGCGCTCCTCAGGAGGCTTTCTGGTGCTTGGGAGGTTCTGTGTAGAGCGCTGTGGCGCTAGGGGTTGAGCGCTGTAGCGCTACCCTGTTCCTTCCAAACCCCGTTTTGAGTGTTTTTAAGGGTTTTTGACTTGGGGTTTCAATCCTTAAGGCCCGGGATCGAATCTACTCACCGTGTGGGCATGTTTCGAGGTCCCGAGGGTGGTGCTTAGGTTAAGACCCTATTATTGTGGATTCTCATTAATGGAGGTTATAATTGGTTGTGATTAGGTAACCGCTAAGGAACTAAAAGATTGATCGTTCTCAGGGGTCTTCTTTATCATACTTCTCGCTCGAACTTGAGGTAAGAAAACAGTGTATGAACACAGTTGCACCCTGTACAGGTATATGACATGCACGGTTTGATATTGAGGCATGTTGGTTGATATATGTGAACGTGGATTGCATATTAAATGCTAATGAATGTTGATTACCTGCTTGAGACACTATCTAGTCAGGGACCGACTCTAAAGTCGATGATCAAGCATTGAATGGCTCTATGGCATTAATGCGGGACCGGCCCTAAGGTCGATGAACTTATAAGCGCTTGCCTGGTCTACGACCAGATGACTATAGCCAAGGTATATGACCCCAGTGACCGTTTGTCACGTGGCTAAGGGACGTTGTCCACAGTTTCGACCCTAGAGTCGTGAGGAAGGTTATGTTGGTGACCAATCACCATGCACCTGTCCTGAACATGCTTATGAAAGAAATCACCTATCAGCTAAGCCCTGGTGACCCTATCGTCACATGGCTAGAAGGAGCGATGCTCATTATTGTGACTTTTGGCTATTGTCACCTATTTGTCGGACTGATAGTCCCGAATGGTTGTTATGATCGTTGTTGATATTATATCATGTTGTATTATGTTTTCTTGCTGGGCCTTAGCTCATGGGTGCTATGTGGTGCAGGTAAAGGAAAGGAAAAGCTTGGCCAGCCTTGAGCGGAGAGCTTGGGCGATGTGATGTACATACAGGGCCGCTTGACCGCCACGGTCGAGGAGTTCTCAGAGGGACTAGGAGTTTACCCTATTTTTGCCACTTAGGCCGGCGGGGATTGTAAATTTGGAACTGTAGCGACTCTTTTGTATTACGAACCACTTGTAAATATTTTGAAAGGCTCATGAGCAGTTAATTTACTTAATGAAATGTACCCTTTCCTTTTTGCTGGTTTTTCACCTTAACCTGATATTAACACTTAGATCACGTTTTTTAACCAAAGGACTCGGGTAGCGGGTCAAATTTCCGGTTCACCGTTCACTGTAACTGTCCTGGGGTAACCGGGGCGTTACACTAATGCGTCCTGCATTCAACCAATGTTCTTGTAGTTCAATCCTTTGTTTTCAATTTTTGCACGAACGAATTGTGCGTTCTTCATAGCCTCATCAAACTTCTGAATCTCCTCACGAATGAAACGATCAACGTCCAATGCTTCTTTCTTCTCTGGTTCTTTGTGCGCTGGTTTAGGAACAACCTCCCGGGGACCCAGGGTAGTTAACTTCATTCCTGGTGCCACTTCGGTCACTTGAAGGTTCAATGACTCGGGTACATGAAGAAGGTAGGCATTCCTGCTACTATCCCAGATTGATTTCACGCGTTCATCGGCCTTTGAGGCGGATTCAGACATGTTGACATCCTTCACCTCAGTTGAATCTTTGTTGGAGCTTGCCATGACGTTCTCCAATGGGAAAATCTTATATTAACCTCTCAGAGTCAGAAAGAAAATTGGAATGGGATGCTTGTGTTGTTTGCATGCGTGCAGTCAGTGGGGATTGCAAGTTCTTTGGGCATTATATAGATTACATCGCCAAAGAATAACTTTGTTAATAAAAACAATTCCGAATCATGGAAAAACACGTGCCACCACCTTTTCATTTCAAATTATTGGTGCTTTGAAAGTAATTTTTAGCTTAGCAACTTAATTTTGATTTAAACGGATGTGCCATATGGTCTTAAATATATATATTATGTTAACCACTAGTTTGGAGTACGTCCCATCATATAGATACTGAAAATATATATGTAAGGTTAAATAGTTCATATGGTCGCATTATAATCAAGTATATGATAGTGAGCTAGTTTATTAAAGGGAAGTGGTAGGTGAACAAAAGATTTTTGTTTCACTGTTCGATTTTCACTTTCTTATGGAATTTCGAATATTCCACCCATTATTATGGGTGAACTTATTAAGTGTAATGAGTACTCCAACCAAATAGCCAAATAATGGGTGGGGACCAATTTCTTCACTTCAGATACAACAAAATTATGGAAATACCAAATACTGAAGTATCACTTGTCCATACCCTGAAGAGATTGCGGGCCCACATCTTCAATACCCTACGTATTGGACAATAAATGATCATGTACTCCATTCTTCAAAATCCCACCTCCTCCATATTGATTTCTCAGTTAGTTTAACATATTTACCTTCAACTCTCTTTGCAGACGTTGGCAATGGATTCCGATTCATCAATTGACTCATGTAATATTGAGGTGTTCCCCGAGCTCAACCGACAACGTCTAGAGCCGCCGGAGTGGGAAGAATTCAGTCACAACAGAGTAACAAACCTGCCCCCAAAGCCTATACAGTACATCAATGATCTGCATCATAAATTGGAGCAAAGGGAAAGCGAATTTTTTTTTATAAATTTTGATAATCGTATGTTGGAACAAAGAAACAATTTCCTGGAAGAGAGGATCACAGAATTGGAAGCGGAGGTGGAAGTTAAGACAAAAAAATTAGAGGAACTACGGTCGGGTCTTCTCACGCCCGAGTATCAACAGATGTCCCGAGCAGTGGAGGAGCTTAAGAAGGAAGCGGTTACTAAATACGAACAGTATCTTCACATGAAAGTGAAGAATATAGTGGGACGTGATGTGCCAGTGGATCGACGAACATGCTGAAGCTATTCGAGAGAAATTGTAGAGCGTCTAGGTTGGTGACTCTTTGATGAAGATTGAGAACGAGGGTAGTGGACTCGTTTATTTTTTTCATTTCAACTTCTAGTGAAAGTGAATGAGGAATCTATGTTAATGACTTAATTATTGAAGATACTACCCTTATTAATAATTTTTAATTATGTGTTCCAGAGACTTTGGTTATCGCAGATACATCCTTAATATTGACGAATGAGTATTTTTGTATGTAATATTTTTAGTTTTGGTATTCAGTACAAAATATCTGTAGTCGAAATAAACTTGGATTAGCTTAATAGACATCATCGCTAGTTTTAGGTAAATGAACACCTATTACGACCTTACTGTCCATAGGTCTGTAGAAGTTACATAATTAATTGAAAAGTTACATAAACATCGTGTGGCGCAATTTTAAATATTAACTGTTAATGGAGCTGATTTCATAGATGAATAGTGGGTGGTACGATAATGTAAGTTAAGTGCCAAAAAAAAATTACTCAATCACTAAAAGTGTGTGAGGAGTGATAGAGTTCTTTGTCTAAAAATATGGGCAACCAACGGCTAATCGCGTTAGGTTACTATTAAACATTGAAACATATAACATACTCTTTTTCATATATGATTTAATTCACATGCTGACATGAAGTGACTACTATCATCCTAGTTAGGCCCAATATTAGAACTAGTGGGAATATCACTATCCCACTGATGGAATTGAAGATTTTTGTCTCCGGTGAAGCTCAATTGAGACGGCATGAGGTATAGCCACGGTTCTGCTTCAGTGGTTGGACTATTACAAGAAGGTTCGTAATATTTTTCTATTGTGTGAGCTGCAGGATTAGATTTGCAAGTAGCCTTATTATGCCCTAACTGGTTGCAGTTGCGACACCTATTTTTCTTGGATCTCCCATTTTATGTGTCCTTCTCTTTTGATTTTGACTTGTTTGTTTCCCTCCCCTTCATTCTTACCACAGTTGGGTCTCGGATTCCTCTGTTAGCGGGGTGATTGCGGCTGTTAGTAGGAGCCACATTTGAAACTTGGTCTACAGATTGGACCTCCACTGACATTGACTTAAATTTTTGTTCCATACGTGACATTTCATTCATTGCCTCTTCAAAATTTTCATTATGTTTTGTGGCATAGTATCCCATTGCATTGAAACGCGAAGTTAAAGATCCCCATCTTGTACAAACTAGCACATCCGGTGGCACCGTTGACTGGGATAATTTTTTTAACCCAATTGTGTTTTTCGCATCCTTCTTCCACCGGTCCTTATAAAGAGATTCAGGAATGCATGGTATGTTGAGGTACTTCATAACTGCAAATATATGTCGACATGGAATTCCATCCGACTCGAACAACATACACGTACAGTTTATATGACCATCGACAATATGGTAGCGCACCCTACTTCGTACAAGTCCCTTTGGAAACCGCGTCAGTGAGTAGAACCTGAAGTCAATGGATACATTGGTGGACTCCACTGAGTAAGCCAGGGCACTCGTGATCTGTTCCTCAACTTTTCTGTACATGTTCCTTGTCAAAATCGAAGCCACCTGTTCATAGTACTGTCGGAGGATGTTCGATGGTAATTGTGGCGTACTATGGTTGCTGATGAATTCGTCTTCCCGTTCTGTGTGACGAATACTTTGTATGGTCTTGTCTACTTGGCCAACCAGATCTCTAAGTTTGAGTTTGCTCGTCAGGAAGTGGGACAAGTAGGAATTAATTGACTCTGATCTTTGAGTAGTTCTTAGTCCCCCAAAGAAATGCCCTCGTAGGAAACATTCTGCCTAACTCCTCCTACTATTGTAGGTAGTTCTTGCCCATCGACTATCCTCAAATTCGAATTCTGAAACCATTCTATTCCATGTATCCTCGAAATCTTCCTCGGTACAGTATTGATAAAGTAGTTCATTGAACTTGGACTTGAATACAGGATGAGGCGCATTAATAGTTACATTATTCTGAAGATGCCAAGCACACAACCGGTGAACAGAAGTTGGGAAAACTTTTTGTATTGCTTTCGCCATAGCATGATCACCGTCGGTGACCACCACGGGAGGTGGTTTGTTTTTCATGCACTCTAGAAATTCCTCTAAAACCCAAGTATATGTCTCCTCGGTCTCGTCATATAGCAAAGCAAGTGATTCAACCCGACAAAGATAAGCAGGGGCTTATTGTATGAGTTCTTCTTGTAGGTGGAGTCGAAAGCCATAATGTCCCCAAAACAAGCATAATCACGACGAGAAATTCCATCAGCCCAAAATAGGTCTGCCAACCTATTTTCTACATCAATTGTGTGTGTCTCAAAAAAGTCAGTATCAGAGCGGCCCATACATGCCAAGTACCCCAATGCTCCTTCAGCGTCAGTTTCTTCTTCATGTTGAAGTAGTCTTTGCCGACCAATCCAATTGTAAAGATCCTTTTTCAGGAAGGGTACATACTCACGTCCTCCTCTTTCTTGTGCTAGGTGGTTGAATATGTGGCAAGTGCGTATACCTGATCGTCGCATCGACATTACCTGGGCTCCGATTGACTCTGGTATGGCTCGATTAGATCGCAAGAAGTGCAATTCCCTTTTCGAAGCTAATTCATGATTATGTTTCGGATTGAAGTCTTTCGCCACCCAAGTGTTTTCCGTCATGTCCAAGTTCACGCGTAGAAGTGCGAGACACCCCGTTCTTGTTATAGGTCTTGGTTTTTTCTTACGGTTTAGAAGGTTTGTCCACTTTTCGCGTCGAAAACCTTGGTTTGAGCAAACCCATTTACGTTGCCACGGGTTGTTTTCATGGTCACGTCGAACATCTTCCTTGCGAACACTAAACCCCATCCATTTCGAGTATTCGGAAAAAAACTCTTCCCATTTATCGAGACTTTCGAGGTGTTTGCCTATGATGTCTTCTTTTGACAGATCATGTGGCTGCTTGTTGTAAATTTGAAGTTCTGCAAGTGTTGTGACCATTTTATTCTCCATATCTTACATTTGTATTTGTCTACCTGAGTAATTCAAAAAATTAATTGATATGGTAATCAGTTAGAATGTTTGGGGCGGTAAATACAACAAGCATCAAGCTGCATTAGGTGGTTACTTTTGTTTTTCTTAATAATTAATAAAAAACCAAAAATATGTAAATGAATAGACTGACGACATTTTTATTTTCATCTTCGTATATTTTGGCCAAATAACTTATTTTATTTAATTGCATCATGGGACATGTTATATACAATATTATAATTCAAGGGTTTGACCTACCATTTCACTGCCTCAAAGAAAGAGTTATTTAAGTGTACATTAATTAACATTCAGCTTAATATGGTGGATGAGGTAAATATACTGTGTACTTATTTTATTGGAAAGTTGTCCTTATGTTTACAAGGCAAACATATCTTTTACTTGACCTTAGTGTAAAGTTATTGTAAAACAATAGAAATAAAGGTCCTTCTAATTTTTATAAAAATGACCATTTTCGGTGGTCATTAAGTTGATCTATATAGGTGGACCCCATTCTTAGTTATGTCACGTAAAATCAAAACAAGGGGTTTGAAAAAGATAGTTCAATAACATAGTTGAGCCATGTACAAAATGCATAATATGAAATATACATTCATCAAACTTTTAAGGGCATTGATCAGTACGACCATATAATTAAGACACCGACTTCAAAAGACCTTCAATGGGTACTTCCATTACCGAAAACCATTGATTATGGTAATCTCAGTACCTGGAGGTGATAGATACTTAAGCTTACGTGAAAATGCTTACAAGCATTAATAAGAAAGGGGAAATGGACTTAAACATACTACAACATGAAGATGGGACTCATAGTAGTCCAATGTACTAAGGTAGTAACACATAACAAAATGCAGCACATGTGGAAAAGATTAGTCCAAGAGGATGATGTCTATGTCGTTTGGTGACTGATTATTAGCTTCAACACATAACTCACTACTTAGTGCCTGTTGGCGTTTCACCATAGAACCAACATGGTCTATGATTTGGCGCTGCTAAAAAAGGAAAGAACTAATGTCCATTGAATCCATCCTTAAAGTGTTGCCTTTCTTAGCAACTACATTTTTGAAAGTTGTTAGCTTCTCAATCTTTAAGTCCTTTTTGAAGCAGTTTTTGCACTTCCCTCTAAACCCGGCCCTTGGTGTTTTCTTCCCTGCATGAGTTGGTGAGATTGTGTCCCCCAGACTTACTGAGGGCTGATTTTGGTGGGGTGTGATTTCAGTAGTTTGTGTGGATGGAAGTGGAGTGGGTATGGAATTAACAAGGAAGGGAATTGAAAATTGTTTGGTTGGTGATTCAATCTCTGTTTTCACTTTAACATCAACAGGGAATAGATTCACGCATAACTTAGAGGGTGACATGGTTTGGTAATGGTAGGAATGAAGATAGTAGTACGTGGGGGTATATTTTCTCTTACACTGGTTCACTTAAGCAACTTATAAATACATATATACACATATATATAGTGAGCATTGTGAAAGATCCAGTGTGTTCACTAAATTCCCGCCAAAACAACACCTATGGATCTAGGAAATAGTGAATGAGAATAAATTGATTAATCCTTAATAATGGCCGATTCTTAAATTAACTCTACTAATGTATTGTTTTTAAATATGTTATATGCAAAACAGATGAAAAGTTGTAATGGTTTCGCACATTATCAAGTGGACACCTCACTTGTCACCTAGGTCATGATTGAATAAAAGTATGGGAACAGTAAGAGAAACTCTGACCTGTATCTCAATGTGGCCCCATGCAATCTTCAATGTGGATATCGGCAACACTATTACAAACTGAGGCTATAATTTGGCGCCTTAACACTTACTGGAGGGTGTACGGTAAATCATGGAAATAGAGTTTGAGAACATCCTGCAACAAGAGAGGAGGTGATTTTATGTATAAAAAACTAAGAGAGTAGTTCAATGCACTTGTGTCATGAATACGTCCTCCTCGTACCTTAACATTTTTGCATATGCTCAAGATCAAACCATAGGTTTACTTAGAAAAACCGCAATGAAGATGGCATTTTAATCATACATTTAGTTAGCTAAAATAAAAAATATGATAACTAAAAAATGGAAAAGTATAAGAGCTAGCGAAAGTGTAAGGTTTGGAAAAAAAAAGCGAAGCCAACATAAGTAAGTGTTTTATGCAGCAATGTTTTTTGATGAAAGTTGGTGACATATACCTCTTAATTTATCTTCAACAACTTACAAGTAAAACTGAAGAATAAAAAACAATGGGGCTTCCTATCACACTGCATCAACAAAATCAGAGCAATGGGTTAAGCTAGTGTTTTTTGAGATTGATTTCACGCATGTCACACCTATATATACAATTTATCTTCGTCATTTAATGAGATGGTTGTTGTTTGTTGTGACCTGTTATGTGGCATTAATAATTCATTGAATTGGACAGGCTGATGTATTGGGTGCATTTATTTAAGTAAATAAGTTGAAAAATGTATTATAAGTAATTTATATAAATTGTGTTAGATGCTATTTTGAGTAAGTAAACATGAAAAAAAAAACTTGATTCTTCATAACAAACTGTCACATTAAATACTTACAGTAGTTACATGACATCATATATTAGGAAGAAGTAAACATTGACCATGGACAAGGGTTGCAATGGTCTTACACATCAAGGAAAAGAGTCTTCGGAACTCATTAAAACAGACCAGCAACACTAGGAGTTGCGAACCCAAAAAGAACATTCTACTAGTGTGGTTGTTCGAGCCATGGACCCAAAATCAAATATAACACATACACACCACTACAACGTACGTAGTATAAAATTATAAATATGTAACTACTGCATGGGTGGCTTCTGACTTGGGACGATAGTTGTGTTCTTTGCCATGTACCCGGTACGGAGCTCCTCGATCGTGGCAACCATGGCTTAGAGGTCTTTTCTCCATTCACTTGCCATTTCCATGGACTTCTTCTGCATCATCCCTAAAGCCATTTCTAGCCCATGTATCTCTGAATTTAGCGTATAGTACTGCATGTTTGTGGCGTTGTACATATTCTCCAACTCACTCCGCTCAGTTGCCAACCTCAAGTTCTCCAACAATATGTAGTTGATGTATTCCATTTGCTCAAGTCGTAATTCATCAAAGTATGGGCACCCAAATACATTACCATCTCCACGGGGTGTATGATCCATGGTAGATAGAAAACTAAAATTGAAAAGAGGAGAGGGTAATATGATTCAGATAAAAGGTGAGCATAACACAAGGGCTACACGTATATATATATAACTTGTGGCTTACGGAGTTGATGTAATGCATGCTAGTATATGGTAACGTGTGTACAAGTTATACTTGGTAGTGATATTTGATTTATCAGTAAACGAGGCACTACAGATTGCATATGATCTGAATTAGGTGATAACACACAGGTAATAAGTCAGTTACTTGAATATTTAACATATTGACTTCTCCGTATGTCTTACTTACTTCCATAAGGTATGACATTACTTCACATAAAAATTCTGAAACACGTAACCCATTATGGGAGTGAGTCAAACGTTGATTGCCATTTTTAACTTTTAATATGTACAGTTAAAGTAATTAGCACACCGTTAAGTTTTTTTTTCTTATATAAAAGGCAGCCCTTATGGACCCAATATATATAAAAATGGTGATTAAATCTCATCTCTTCCATCATTAAACTAAATTCTCAATAACACCACATGGAGGCAGACATAGTTAGGTCCACCCAGCCAATAAACTAATATGGTTCTATGTGTTGTATCTTTCTCCCCCTTTACAAGTTACGTGTGCTATAAGAAGAAGTTCAATAGTACACAAGGGCCCACATAATGGATATAATTGAGATGTGTCATCAGATTCATCATTACAAGATATAGAGCAGGTAGTTGGAGTAGACCCTTTATTGAACATTTCTCACTTGATAAAAATAATTTAATTTCGGAACCAAATATCAATATTATTTTTTTGTTTTGGTTGCAGGAATTGCTTATGGATTCTTACTCTACTGTCAATTCCTGCAATGTGAAGGTGGTAGCCGACTTACGATGGGGAGAAGCATATCTCCCGGATTTGGAACATTCAAGTGAGTACAGACTCACAACCCTCCCATCTGACCCAATCAGATACATTAATAATCTAAAGAAGACATTACACGAGAAGGAGCACGAGATTTTCTCAATCAACCAGGACAAGCACCTATTGGAGGAACACAACAAGTCAGTCAAAGAGAAGATATTGCAGTTGGAGGCAAAGCTTGGTGAGAAGACGAACAAGCTACAAGAATTGATCCATGATGCAGTGTACTCATATGAGGAGTTGAAGAGCGTACATGAACGACTTTCGCAAGTGATCCACCACCTGATGGAGGAGCCTATAAATCGATACCAAGAATACCTACAGCAAAGAGTAAATAACTTTGTCGGCCATGAGGTGTCCATGGATAATGGAAGGGGATAACCACAAATATTATCTACCTCGGGACGATTACTTTTTTAATATTCAGGTAATTAGAAATACTTGGTAATCTTATTGTTGTTTGTTAACTCCTTGCTTTAAGTTAGATGTTGTAACTAAGTTATTGTAAATTATAAATTAGTCTACAACATGGAGTTTTATGACTACTATAGGCCGGTCTTGAAGTGGTCAGATGTAATGACCCACTACTCTAGACTTTTTGGACCATTAACGAAACTATACATAAAACTTACATTTTTGCGAAAATACCATAATTTATCAGAAACTTGTAGAAACAAAGTTTACTTTCATAAAATAAGTAGGATATGGGTACCCATTGTCTTTAAAACAAAAATAACTTAAAATAAAAAGAGTTACATAGAAAATGCGGAAAATACATTTAAAACCATAAAAACATAAACAAGACTACATCCTCGAATCGAATAACGCTCGGCCCCTTGACTCCATTCACCATCGATACACATCCTCTAAGCGTCACGAATCTTTCCGCCTCTAAAGCTTATTTCCTGCACATAAACAGAAAGGAATGAGCCTAATGCCCAGCAAGGAAAAATCTAACACATAGTCATAAACATAAACATAATTTCATAATAACGTAAAGACATATCATAACACATAATTCACTTATTATAATGGCCATTATTACTTGGGGTCCCATAGACTAAACAAGCTTATGCCCATGAGATTAGTGGGGTCCTACCAGCTAAATAGGCTTATGCCCACAATCTTTTTGGGGTCTTGTTAGTCAAATAGGGCATATGCCCAAGCCTACAACATACACATGCACAACATATTCATAACATACCCATATCATATCATAACACAAAAGATAACATAAACATAAACATATATATTCTAGCCTATTTTCCTTACCAAAGTTACCGAGATTATGGACTGAGTTGGGACTGTTGGAACACTCCTAAAACCATAAGAAAGAGTAAGTCTAAAGAAAGGAGATGAAATGAAAGAGATGGAAAGACTAAACCATAGAAAACATACTTACCGACTTATATGCTTAAAAGCTTGGATTCCCTAACCAAAATAAGAATAAGGTTAGGGGACTGAGTAGAAGGTTTTGAGAAAGGAAATAACATAAAATACAGAAAGGAACTAGAGTTTTGGGTTTACCTCAAAGATTGCAAGATCAATCTAACATCCACCGAAATACTATAGCACTCACTTCCCAAAGTGTTTGATAAGCTTATGATGTTTAAGCTTATAGTTTTTCCCCAAACCAAGTGTTTACACTCTCACACTCACTTAACACTAGCAGCCTCTGAACTTAGAGCAAATGGTGAATAATGGCTGGGTACTAGGCCCTATTTATAGAGTTTGGGAATGAAAATATCTTGATTTTACTTGAATAAAAATAATGGCTTTTTAAGTGAAAATCATTTGAATAATCGTTCAGCAGAGGCTGAAGACTCGTTCAAAAGATGCTGGACTGTTGAAGGAGTTTGAATGGCTGAAAGGAAATGAATTCAAAAGAGTTTGAAAACATGCTGGTGGAGGCGATATATCGCCCCCTGTAGGCGATATATCGCCTGGGCCAGTATGCCCGAGGCTCCCGTGCATCGTCTCGTGTTTTCCATATCTACGTGCTGCGACATATCGCCCCCTATAGCTGCGATATATCGGCATACGCTGATTAATTAAACACGAGATTACACATTTTTAGCTAAGTTTGAATGGGGTAAACAGCCTTGACTAAGCCCTCAACGTATTCAAAGCTGCTGACTAACCCTATAACATTCAAACTTTACCCTTATTTAATTTAATCCTCAAAAATACTTAATCCTTAATTACCATTCATAACATGTGCTTAAAATCCTATTGGTTGATGTCTAAACCTTATAATATAATAAATATAATCCTTAATATCAGTCACATTAATCAAACCTTAGGTTATACTTAATATTCTTAAACTATAGGTTAAACTTAGAAAATCTATAAGTACTACTATGAGTGTCCAAATAATTCCCGGTCTGAACCAAAAAAATCCACAGTAACAAAGATAATGCTATAAATACTATCATACTATTATCTATCTTAGCTAAGTAAAGTTCTTGGACTCTACAATTCTCCCCTACTAAAAAGAATTTCGTCCTCGAAATTTACTTATCACATAACTCCGGATACCGGCCTTGCATGTCCTCCTCCAACTCCCACGTCGCCTCGCATTCAGAACTATTGCTCCATAGGACTTTGACTATAGGAAGGCTCTTAGACCGTAACTACTTCATCCCTCTATCTAGGATGCTAACCGGTCGTTCCTCGTAACTTAAGTCTTTCTGGAGCGCTATGGTATCGTACTTGAGGACGTGAGATGGGTCTGACACATATTTGCGTAGCATCGAAATGTGGAAGACGTTGTGACTATCGGCTAGTGCTGGCGGTAGGGCTAGTTTATACGCAACTGTTCCCATTTTGTCCAATATCTAAAAGGACCTATGAATCGGGGACTAAGCTTGCCTTTCTTCCCGAACCGCTTGACGCCTTTCATAGGAGATATCTTCAAGAAGACTTGATCTCCAACTTGGAATTCCACATCGCGTCGCTTGGTATTCGCATAGCTTTTCTGACGGCTTTGAGCAGCCAGCATACGCTGTCTAATAAGCGTTACTGCTTCTTGAGCTTGTCTAACAGCTTCGGGCCTTAGAAGCTGCCTTTCTCCTACCTCGTCCTAGTGCAACGGTGATCGGTACCTTCGTCCATATAGCAACTCATAAGATGCCATTCCGATCGTTGACTGGTAGCTGTTGTTGTACGAGAACTCGATCAGTGGTAAGTACTTATTCCACGATCCTCCGAAATCAAGTACACAAGCGCGTAACATATCCTCTAAAATATGAATCGTACGCTCGGACTTCCCATCTGTCTGAGGATGGAAAGCTGTACTAAGGCTTAATTTAGTACCCATAGCTTGCTGTAAGCTTCTCCAAAATCTTGACGTAAATACTGATCCTCTATCTGACACTATCGTCTTGGGGATTCCATGCAATCGTAAAATCTCCTGGATGTAGATGTCTGCATGTTGGTCTGTCGTATATGAAGTCTTAACAGGAAGAAAATGAGCCGACTTGGTTAGTCTATCTATGACTATCCAAGCGGAATCATGCTGCTTATTCGTCTTTGGCAGACCCGTTACGATGTCCATGGCTATATCGTCCCACTTCCATTCTGGTATGCTAAGCGGTTGCAATAAACCTGCAGGTCGCTGATGCTCCGCTTTCACTTGCTGGCATACCAAACACTTAGATACACGCTCTGCTATGTCCTTTTTCATCCCTGGCCACCAATAGATTGTCTTGATCATCTTGGTAGACCCTGGATGAACTGAGTATGGGGTGCTGTGCGTTTCTTCTAGGATCATCTTCTTAATGCTTCGATCACTTGGCACGCATACCCGATCCTTATATCTCAATAATCCTTGGCTAGATATTGAGAAATCTGTACTCTTGCCTTCTCTGACTGCTTCCATATGTGCTGCTAGTGTGTCGTCATGTCCTTGACCAATTCGTATATCCTCTAGCAGATTCGATTGGATAGACAAGTTAGCCAGCTTGCCTATAATCACATCTATTCCGGCACTGATAAGCTCCTGCTATAGAGGCTTTTCAATTCCGGATAAGGCTGCTAAGTTCCCATAGCTTTTCCTTACTAAGCGCATTGGCAACTACGTTCGCCTTCCCTGGGTGGTATAGGATTTCGTGGTCGTAATCCTTGACTAATTCTATCCACCTGCGCTGCCTCATGTTGAGCTCCTTCTGTGTAAAGAAGTATTTTAAACTCTTGTGGTCCGTATAAATCTCGCACCGTTCTCCGTAAAGATAATGGTGCCAGATTTGCAACGACCACCGCTGCCAACTCCATATCGTGAGTTGGATAGCGTTGTTCATACTCCTTCAACTGACGTGAGGCGTAGGCTATCACTTTGTCGTTTTTGCATCAACACGCTTCCCAATCCTAGCTTTGATGCATCGCATTAGACAACGAACTTATCGTCGGGTGTTGGTACACTAAGTACTGGTGTTGAGCAAGGCTTATCTTTAAGTAACTGGGAGCTTTCTTCACACTTATCGTTCCAGTTAAACTTTTGTTGCTTCCGGGTCAGGTTGGTGTGTGGAGTGGCTATCTTAGAAAAAGCCCTCTACAACTTTCTATAGTAACCTGCTAGCCCTAAGAAGCTTCTTACTTCTGACGCGTTCTTTGGTCTAGGCCAATCCTTCACGACCTCTACCTTTGATGGATCTACTGCAACTCCGTCTTTCAATATGATGTGCCCGAGGAACGCCACTTGTGAGAGCCAAAACTCGCATTTCTTGAACTTCGCGTAGAGTTGGTGCTCCTTCAATCGCGTCAAAATCATCCTCAAATGTTCCTCGTGCTCTACTTCATCCTTGGAGTATACTAAGATATCGTCGATGAATACAACGACGAATTTATCTAAGTAATCCTTGAAGACCTTATTCATTAAGTCCATAACGCGGCTGGTGTGTTAGTAAGACCAAAAGACATAACCAACTCGTAATGTCCATAACGAGTCCTAAAGGCTATCTTAGGAATATCTTCTCTTTTTACCTTGAGCTGATGATACCCGGACCTTAAATCGATCTTAGAAAATACAGTCGCGCCTCGGAGTTGATCAAACAAATCATCAATCCGAGGTAGCGTGTACTTGTTCTTAATCGTTACTTTGTTCAGCTCATGATAGTCTATGCACATGCGCATACTTCCGTCCTTCTTCTTCATGAATAGTACCGGAGCTCCCCATGGTGAATGGCTCGGCCTAATGAAACCCAAGTCTAGGAGTTCTTGTAGCTAACTCCTTGAGTTTCGTAGGTGCCATCCGGTATGGTGCCTTAGAGATAGGCTCGGTGCCTGGTACTAATTCTATCGTGAAGTCTATCTCTCGATTTGGCGGCAATCCTGGCAATTCATCGGAAAATACCTCTGGAAATTCTTGTATAACTCGAACATCTCCATCCTTAAGTGGCGTCTCCCTTTCCACGTTCGTGCTGCTGGCTAAGAACGCTTGACATCCTTTCTCTATCCTTTGTTGAGCTTTGAGAGGTGACACTAACGGGGTGCGTAATCCTGAAGCTTGTCCCATGAAGCATCGTCTCTGGCCGTCAGGGGTCTCGAACATCACCTTCTTGCATTTGCTGTCGATCGTTGTGCCATGCCGTGCTAGCCGATCCATGCCTAGTATTACGTCGAAGTCCTTGATCACTAGCTCTATCAGGTCTCCTTCTAGTTCTATGTCCTCAATCTTGATCGGTACGCCTCGTACTATTCGTGATGATAGAACTACTTTGCCCAAAGGCAACTCGGTTACAAACCTAGTTCTAAATCTTTCACTAGGTTTGTCTAGTTTTTCTACCATTCCTAACGAGATATACGAGTATACTGCTACCAATCAAGCGATACTAGAACATATACTATCGAGGATAGGATCTGACCTGTAAATGCTTGTTACTAGCATGGGTTCCTCCTTGGGTCAATGCAAAGACTTTGGTCTGGAACCATCGTTTAATCCCTCTTAGCATTCCTCTGAATCCTATTCGTTGTAGTTCCCAGGTCTGCTAACTTAACCCCTAATTCCATCTTTGGTCTAAGTCCTCTGACGAACTTGGTCATCCTCGTAAAGCCGGTTGGGACCAACTCTGGTGCAAACTTAACTAATCTGTTGAACTGACAAGCATATTCTTCTATCATTAGTGATGACTGCCGAGGTGTAATACTTCTTGTAGAACGGTTCCACAAATCTTGTCCATATCATGGTGGTGACATCGTTAGTCTGGTGAACTAAGTCCCACCATATTTTGGCATCCTTCTTGAGTAATGACGAGACGCAGGATATGCGGTCCGTATTTACTGAGGTTCGTGTGCGTAAGAATTGGCTCCACATTCCTTAGCCACTCTTCTGCCTCAAAGGGGTCTATAGTCCCTTCGAAGTTTGGAGCGTGTTGTTTGCGGAACCTTTCATACACTGACTCCATATTCGTTACTGGATGTGGCGCGTAGTTCATCACTGGCCATCCCCCATATGGACCAACTTGTTGGGATGCTAGGGCCATTTGTTGTAGCTGCGGCTGCGGTTGCGGTGGAGGCTGAGGCTGCGCCTGTTGACGTTGTTGCTGCAAGAGTTCCTCGACTTGTTGTCGCCGTCTAGCAATTTCCGCGGTGTTGTCAGCTGACGGTGTCGGCGCGTTGCGGCTAGTAGTAGTACGCACTCCTCTTCTGCGAACTGGAGGGCATCATTGGTCGTTGGAACAACGTTGGAGGCGTTTCCGTTGGTGCGTGCAGATCTTTGGAGCGACATCTTCACCAAAAGTTCTAACAGTCGAGAACTTGTTAGAACTTACCCTAATAGGCTCTAAGGCAAAAACTTATTCTAAAACAGACATATCTCGGACCTATTTATTATGACTTCTTATGAAAAATTACATAGGTCTTTATTTATTATTAGAGTGGGTTTCTATACTTAGAAAAACAAGTCATCTTTATTTTCTAGGTGTGTTTCTAATCATCCTATATGACTTAATTCTCAGGCTCGAAACTTATCTTTGTTCCAAAGTTAACCATATTGAGGGAGGGCTGGGATCAGTAAAAATCGTTCCCACTACTAAGGCCCCCTAACTCTCAATAAGGAAACTTGGTTCATTGATTTGTATCCACCTTCACTGAACTTAGTCATTATTCATTTTATTTATTACTTATTATGTTTGCGAAAATAAAATCAAACTCATACATGATGATAAAATAACATGAAATTAATTTGGAAAAATAATTTTCACTTATTTCAATCATAAAATAAAGAAATAAACAAAACAAACAATGAAAAACTAGCTATTCTAAAAATCGGGATCTTCTACATCCGATCCTTCATCTAGCATATCATCATCTATCTCCTTATAATCATCGTTGTCTTGAGCCTCAAAATTTCCTCGGGGAAGATTCAAGAAGATTCTATGTTGTTGCTCATTAGTGAATTGAAACTCTAAGTCATAGGTGAACTTAAGTATGAGAGAATAATATCTTAGGGCTGCTTGTAAGTCATCATCATTATTTATATTCTCCCATATTTCTTCTAAAGTTAAAATTGCTGAAGGAAAATCTTTTAAAAGCCTAATTACTAGGACATAATGTTTTGCAGCTCTCATCATGATTTGCTTAGACTCTTGAAGGTGACCTATCTCTTTGTGGAACAAGATCAATCTTCGAGTGATCTTTTCTAGTGCTCCTACGGTGTTTCTTGGCTCCCTTATTCTTTTTAAAGCCTTAATGGCTCGGATATCCTCATTGCTTAAAGCTCCACTCATTCTTAACTGAAACATAAACACTAAAGTCGTTAGCTATACACATAGACAAAGTAACTTGTAACTTGTAACTTAAACACTTACTTGGCGGTCCGATTCGGAGCTTTGAGCGTGTGTATCGAGGAGAACTTCATGCAAAAGAACCGTTTGCTCTGATACCAACTGTAATGACCCACTACTCTAGACTTTTTGGACCATTAACGAAACTATACATAAAACTTACATTTTTGCGAAAATACCATAATTTATCAGAAACTTGTAGAAACAAAGTTTACTTTCATAAAATAAGTAGGATATGGGTACCCATTGTCTTTAAAACAAAAATAACTTAAAATAAAAAGAGTTACATAGAAAATGCGGAAAATACATTTAAAACCATAAAAACATAAACAAGACTGCATCCTCGAATCGAATAACGCTCGGCCCCTTGACTCCATTCACCATCGATACACATCCTCTAAGCGTCACGAATCTTTCCGCCTCTAAAGCTTATTTCCTGCACATAAACAGAAAGGAATGAGCCTAATGCCCAGCAAGGAAAAATCTAACACATAGTCATAAACATAAACATAATTTCATAATAACGTAAAGACATATCATAACACATAATTCACTTATTATAATGGCCATTATTACTTGGGGTCCCATAGACTAAACAAGCTTATGCCCATGAGATTAGTGGGGTCCTACCAGCTAAATAGGCTTATGCCCACAATCTTTTTGGGGTCTTGTTAGTCAAATAGGGCATATGCCCAAGCCTACAACATACACATGCACAACATATTCATAACATACCCATATCATATCATAACACAAAAGATAACATAAACATAAACATATATATTCTAGCCTATTTTCCTTACCAAAGTTACCGAGATTATGGACTGAGTTGGGACTGTTGGAACACTCCTAAAACCATAAGAAAGAGTAAGTCTAAAGAAAGGAGATGAAATGAAAGAGATGGAAAGACTAAACCATAGAAAACATACTTACCGACTTATATGCTTAAAAGCTTGGATTCCCTAACCAAAATAAGAATAAGGTTAGGGGACTGAGTAGAAGGTTTTGAGAAAGGAAATAACATAAAATACAGAAAGGAACTAGAGTTTTGGGTTTACCTCAAAGATTGCAAGATCAATCTAACATCCACCAAAATACTATAGCACTCACTTCCCAAAGTGTTTGATAAGCTTATGATGTTTAAGCTTATAGTTTTTCCCCAAACCAAGTGTTTACACTCTCACACTCACTTAACACTAGCAGCCTCTGAACTTAGAGCAAATGGTGAATAATGGCTGGGTACTAGGCCCTATTTATAGAGTTTGGGAATGAAAATATCTTGATTTTACTTGAATAAAAATAATGGCTTTTTAAGTGAAAATCATTTGAATAATCGTTCAGCAGAGGCTGAAGACTCGTTCAAAAGATGCTGGACTGTTGAAGGAGTTTGAATGGCTGAAAGGAAATGAATTCAAAAGAGTTTGAAAACATGCTGGTGGAGGCGATATATCGCCCCCTGTAGGCGATATATCGCCTGGGCCAGTATGCCCGAGGCTCCCGTGCATCGTCTCGTGTTTTCCATATCTACGTGCTGCGACATATCGCCCCCTATAGCTGCGATATATCGGCATACGCTGATTAATTAAACACGAGATTACACATTTTTAGCTAAGTTTGAATGGGGTAAACAGCCTTGACTAAGCCCTCAACGTATTCAAAGCTGCTGACTGACCCTATAACATTCAAACTTTACCCTTATTTAATTTAATCCTCAAAAATACTTAATCCTTAATTACCATTCATAACATGTGCTTAAAATCCTATTGGTTGATGTCTAAACCTTATAATATAATAAATATAATCCTTAATATCAGTCACATTAATCAAACCTTAGGTTATACTTAATATTCTTAAACTATAGGTTAAACTTAGAAAATCTATAAGTACTACTATGAGTGTCCAAATAATTCCCGGTCTGAACCAAAAAAATCCACAGTAACAAAGATAATGCTATAAATACTATCATACTATTATCTATCTTAGCTAAGTAAAGTTCTTGGACTCTACATCAGAGTACGATAATGAGCTATATTTTTTATTAGGAAGACAAAAATTAGATTTTGGCTAGGTCATAACTTATTAAAGATGAGATTTTTTTTTAGAAATTTAATTTTTTTTTTTGAGTAGTTCATTTGCCACCTTACCTTGTACTGTTCTAATTCGTACCACATATCAATACATTAGGAGGCTATTGTAGTAGTGGGTTGACCTAACACAAAATAACAAGGGTTTTTACTCAATGTCAGGAATATATTTACTCTTCATGGTGTACCTGATTTTGTGGGATACATTGGCAAATCAATGGATTTGGGTGCAAATCCAACATTTTCATATTCTTCTGTGGGGGCCACCAAAGTTAAGTACAATTGAAGGACAAATCCTTCATACTACACGTTTACCATGTCAAAAAAATTAAAAAATAAGAAATTTTAAGATATAAATTTTGAGTCAGAGATTGAACCCTCAATTTGGTTATATTATCTGGTATAAAATCTTACAAACTCCTGTGTTTCGGATGGAACCAATAATAACTGTTTTTTATTAAATTTCATTATTGTTCATTCATATAACCTTAACTAAAGAAGTGGTTTGTTTTGACTTCAAAAATTAAAATGCAAACATTACCATTATTAAAAGTTAAAGAGACGAATGCCTTGGAATTATAATTTCCAAGAAGTTCCATATTATCATCACATAACCCCAATTTGGGCCATTTCTTCAACTATAGGCATTGTAGGAGTCAAAAGAGGTCACCTATATTGTTAGTTTTTGTGGATGACCTCAATTCAAATATTGTGACATTCTGCTTTATGCTCATTATCCCTCACCTTTATTGTGAAGGAAAAATATGTGCAAGAAACAGTAAATTGTTTGTAAACAAATACTAAACTAATAAAGTTTTAAATTTGATGGTTGCACCTACGAAATATAGTTAATTTAATGGTAAATGAAAGTAGTGCCAAAATTGTACAAGGCAGGCGGATGGTGGTTAAGTTCAATCAGTTCTTCCTCTTTCTCTTACCCAACTTGGACCAGTGTTTGTCTCTAGCCTTTTTCGTTGATAGCATAGGAGGTATAGCTGAAGCTTTTGGAGGATAACAAGACCGTTCTTTATAGTCAGGGGATTTCTCAACGCTACTTAAACAAGCTTTATAATAAGTCACTGCGTTATCTTTCACTCTCAATCGAAGCCTATTGGACTCACAGGTCAAGATATCGATTGCAATGTCGAGTCTAGCAGCATCTGCAACTTTCTGCAAAATCAGAACAAGGCGCTGAAAAAGTAAAATCTAAAACTGCTATTTTAGGACTTATTTAATAAAGCGTTTATAAAATATTAATTAACTAGTAAAAACTTACATAGGACTTCGGGGGTGATTCCCCATCCACAATCCACTCCATAAACTTCATGACAAAAACACCACAGTCATGACCATTTTCTTGCTGAGGTACTTGACCAGAGGGCACTACACTAAAAACGGAAAAAACGGGACCACCAACACGAGCACTACCGATGGTCTAGGGCTGAGCATTGGGCGGGTTGGTCGGGTTACAAGACATTTTTACCCGTCCAATGTCATAATCGGGTTAGCAAAAGTGACCCGTAACTTGCCCAATTAAGAAAAAAAAAAATTTAACCCGTCCAATAATTTGGGCGGGTTGGTCGGGTTAACCAGCCCAAACCGAAATTGTATTTTTTTTTGGGCGGGTTGGGCAGGTTGGTCGGGTCAACCCGCCCAAACAAAAGTGGTATTTTATTTTTTTTACATTTTTATAATTTTTTTCTTTTAAATACTAGTACTAATAGTGTGAAGTTTGTCTTTTTAAGCTTAAAATAATATTTTAAATTATAGTAAAAAAATTAAAACAAAACTTAATTAATTTATATATTTATTTGAATATATTAAAAAAAAATGATAATAAATGCTTAATTGGGCGGGTTGGGTTATATTGGGCGGGTTGGGTTATATTTTCAACCCGCCCAATGTAACAATTGGGCGGTTTAAATTTTGGTCGGTTTATTCGGGTTGCATTTTTTGGCGGTTTTCTCGGGTTGGTTTGGGCGGATTATTTGGGTTGGGCGGGTTGTAAAAATTTTTGCACAGTCCTACCATGGTCGTATGAAGCAACACGTCAAGTTTCTTTAACTATATCAAAGAAGTATAAATAGATTTAATATAATGAAAAACGACATGTCACAACACTATTAGTATACTCAGGAGACACCCATACCAGTTCGCTTAGTATATGTGTCCTGACCCGTGTCCTATATCGACCAGACACTGAGTCCCACACGCTTGCACAACCTTTTTGGCAGTGTATAACGGCTAGTATCCAATGATTGTTTTCGACATCCTTCATTGGCACTAGGATCTAACAAAAAGACAATAAAACTCAATTAGCTAATTCACTTTGAGAAGGCACTAAGTGGTAAAATAAATCTAATATAACTACCTTCTGCACTTTCTTGAGCAGCATATCAAGATTCACATTGGTACCAAGAAAGGCAGTGTTGCCGGTGTCCCAAAAATATGCACCATTATGACATCGCTGTTTCAAGTTATTTTATTGAAATAACTTTTTAAATTCAAAACAAAAAAATGGAATATTGAACCCAGGAAATTCAAATTTGTATTACAACATACCAGGTCGGGCCAATAGGTTGGGAAAATCAAAGTTTCAGCATCGTCATCTATTACACCATCAGGGTTGTCTCTATATCTTAATACACACCCAAAAGCATCAATAATCTGCAAAGCAGTATGAAGTGTCAAATATTTTTCTCAACTTCTTCATATTGAAGAAAAAAAGATTTGGGCAATGTGCTACAAGATTATAATTTTGTTACTTCAACAAATGTGAACTTTAAATAGAACATTATTTACCTTCATGTCCACCTCAGCTTCAGGTCTAAGGCTTCTGAAGTACCACCGCTCCAACTGTCCCATTACATTATCGACCAACACGTCTCTGAAAATTATTGACTTCATTAATGAACAAAAGTGTCCTAACATGATTGAAACAAAGGAAAAATGGTGATGTCAATAGCCAAAAAAATTATTCACATAAGAATTTATCACCTACCGCAACGACAAACTAAAGTCAAATAGGAAAAGTCCAAGTTCGAACTTGGACTGTGGTAGGGCTACTTTCAAATTGAATGCACCAATCTGCCTGCCTTTGCTTTTGTTATACTTAAGAATCATATCCTTAAATGATTTGTCCATTTTGCAAAGTTCTTTGTCTCTCCTTAAAATAGTAGGATCGATCTTCACGTTGTCATCATCCTCTATTTCGTGAATAACAGGAGTGTCTGTGGTACCATACACACTGGCTTCGTATGGAATGACATCTTCTGGTATAACTTCAAAATTCAAAATACCCAAGTCCTCATTCTCCTTCTCCTTCCCTTCCATGCGAAATTTAGAAGCATCATCTTCCAAACCAATCTCATTCTCAACATCTATCTTCTCATTCCCTGAACATGATAGTACACCATCAACGTTCTGGATAGCATTGTAAGGCCCAACATCAACATTGTACTTGTCTGAGGGTAAAACAGTTCGTTCATAATCATTGAAATCATTTTGTATTGCCCCTTTTTCCCTCTCGATATTAGAAATTGAACCCTTTCTATAAGAATCTTCAAAGTCATTTGGACGACCTATGCCGCACTCCAAAAGCATCGGGTCAATTGTCATCTTATGCAGGCTCAACTTTGTTTTCTCATGCAAGTAAATGGTTGGCTCGATTGGGTCTTCAGTCAACTTCCCAAACTGCACACACTTAGCAACCTCTTCCTTGCTAATATGGGGGGAAGCATTCCCGGGAACCATTGAACCTATCGCAGTATTAAAACTTTGATGTAATCGTTCAAATCCTTTGTCAAAATACAATTTCATCTCCTCTTTAAAATTGTCAATTTGAATGACGTGATGATTTGGAGTACTCAAACTTTGTTGTAAGCGTTGCAATCCCATTTCCAGTTCAATCTTCATCTACTCTTTAAATTTATCCATTTCATTCTCCTTAGCAAACAATTTCTTCTCCAAAGATTCAACCATTACACACAAAGACGATATCGTGGCGGGTAACTTCAATTGATCGACCCCTTCTTGCAATTCTAACATGGGGATCTGAAAAAAAATTACATAATATTATTAACTCCGACATATTATAGACTTTGCCATCATAACAACAAAGAAAAAAATGACTAAATTTTAACCCATGCTTACTGTATTCGACTCAAACCCCCCTTCCTCTTCAACCCACTCAAGCAAAGCCTTGGTATTATCGTCACACCAAACACCAATAGGGCACAGGGACCTATCTATATACCATTCCTTCCAAATAATATGGTGACAGTAAAATACCTACAAAATGCAAACACATACAAAATTATTATGCACCATTCACCAATGCCAACATTATTGAAAAAAACTAAAAAGAAAAAAGTACCTGTAAAAAATACACGCATCCTCCAACGAACTTGGATGCTTTGCCATGATACCGGCTTATGCTTTTCCATAGATGCGTATATGCCATTGACGCCCAATTAACACGACAAACAGCGGCAACGTCAGTTAAGGACATTATAGGACCCTCAACCTCTCGAGAAACATGGAGAGACGTATTAGGCAGCAAAAAAACACTAACAAAAAATAACAAAAATTGCCGAACAAAGGACATGTCGGCCAATTCACGACGCCTCAATTTCTCCTCCAACAAACTAACAGTATTCTTCTCACCTTTATTGTAAAAAGGTTGTTCAACAGGCTTACCATGTCTTTATAAATCTTCGACACCATCATTAACACCCATGGTAGCACTAAAAACTTTACTGTCCAGTTTGAAGTGCTTTCCATGAACATCCAAACATCCATCATCTACGTTGAACTTACTCAACAACCAAAATATAAGATTTCTTCTCAAATTACAATCTTTCAACCCTAATAGTGCCCCAAATCCCAACTCTTTCAGCATCTCTTTTTGACCCCCATTCATATGGGAAATAAGGTTGAAGATCCTATGAGGAGAGCATCTATAGTCTAATTTATCAGGTTCAGCCATTTTGAAATCCACTTTAGAAGAAAATGTTCACCTGCCATTAAAATAATAAAACAGAACACAATGATATATGGCAACAATATTATTTTCAATTAATGGGGAAAAAAAATAAATACACAAAGTACCAATGATCTACATTGGAATTTAATTCAAACTCAGGTACTGCAATTGGTTATCATTAACTTGTGTATATATATTTCAAACATTGAAAAATATAACAACTATGGCAATCAAATATTTAATTTCAATCTCACGTAATACTTACTAATATACAAGTAATCAACTAATTGATTCTTACAGACAAACACAGTCCTTCTCAAGTAACAATGACTAGTGTACAAGTAACCAGTCCACTTCGCTAGATAACAAGGTTGAAAATAAAAGTAATAGATTAATATGGACAAATACAGTCATTCAACTATATCAATGCTTCATTCCATGAAATCTCACAAGTAAGAACGACTAGATGTTTTTAAATCCTGCAAGTAAGACTCAGTCCAGTTTAAATCCTACAAAAGTTCATAGTACTGAAAGTGTACAGTTTGAGGTGGAGCGTAATGGAAAACTTGAAGAAGAACAAACTAGAAGTTGGTTACTTGGAGAGGAGGAACCAGATAAAGAGCAGCAAAGAACTGATAGCTATTGGTTAGCACGTGATAGAAGCAGAAGAGAGATTAAGCCTCCTGAAAGATATGGATATGCAGATTTAATTGCATTCTCTTTGATTGCTGCAAAGGGAAGTGCTAGAATAAGAATCAAGAAGTTTGAAGGCAGCTTTAGCTAGTAAGGAGGGGCATCAATGGCTTAAGACTATGAATGAAGAAATAAAGTCCCTTCATGACAACCATAATTGGGACTTGATTGTAAACCCTACGAACTTTAGAATAGAAAGCTACAAGTGGATTTTCAAAAGGAAGGAATGGATTCCTGGAGTTGAACCAGCTCAGTTTAAACCAAGACTTGTTGCTTTTGGCTTCACTAAAAAAGAGGGTATCGATTTTAATGATGTTTTTTCACCTGTGGTTAATCATAGATCAATATGAATTATTTTGGCAATGGTAGCAGAATTTAATCTACAATTGGAACAGATGGAAGTAAAAACTGCATTCTTATTTGGTGAGCTTGATGAAAACATTTTAATGGCTGAACCTGAAGGATTTAAGGTCAGAGGAAAAGAAGATCATGTATGCAAGTTAAATAAGTCCTTATATGGATTAAACCAATCCCTTAAATAGTGGAATAGGAGATTTGATGACTTCATCACCAAAATCAGATTTCAGAGAAGCAGGTATGATAATTGTGTATATTTCAAGTTCCTTTCTAACAATGATTTTGTTATATTACTATTATATGTTGATGATACTCTAATAACAAGTAATAGTAAGTATGAGATAGAAAAGGTAAAAGAAAATCTAAGAAGGGAATTTCAGATGAAGGATCTTGGAGCTGCAAAGAAGATCCTGGAATTGAGATTAGCCGAGATAGGGAAAGGAAACTACTGTATTTGTCTCAGGAAATATATCTCAAGAAGATCCTTAAGTAGTTTGGTATGTTTAATTCCAAACATGTAATAACTCCAATATCTCAGCAGTATAAACTGAGTGTGTATCAAGCACCAAAGACCAATGAAGATAAGGAATATATGGATAGTATACCATATGCAAATATTGTGGGATCTCTAATGTATGCTATGGTTTGTACTCGTCTAGACATAGCTTATGCAATGATTATTGTTAGTAGATTTATGTCAAATCCTGGAAACTCTCATTGGCAAGCTCTAAAGTGGATTCTTAGTGTTATACCCAGATTTCGAGCCATAGTAAATATGACCTCGAAAGCTGAGTTCGCATTAGATGGTCTCGTGAGGGTTAGGGTATGCTCTACGATTGTAAACCGAGCCTGCAAAGTATGATACATGACCTCGAATGTAGTGACCTCGAAATGATCTCGATCTCGAAAGATAGCTCTGAGAGCCCCTCATCTTCGGGAACAACTTCGGAGCAGGGATATTGAGCTCGATGTACTATCTCGAAAGCAATGTTAGCTCGGGAGATGTCAGTGGCTCGCACAATGACGTGAAATCTGAGATGCTGAAGCCTTGGAGATACGCTATGACCACCTTGAATATCTACAAGTATTGTAAATATGAGATGTAATCCTCATTTATTGATGTAAATCCCCAAGAATCGTGGGATATTATTTAGTCAGTTATGCGTTTCCTGATCTTTGGGGGACGTTTCCTTTTATATCTGATTATTGGCATTTAAAGCCATTTATTTTTATTCATAAAAGAGTAACTACCCAAAATATGTGGGATAGTATTCTGCATCCTTCTCTATAAATAGAGAAGCCATGCACCATTGTAAGGGACCGAAATTCTGATCCTTGAGAGAAAACTCTGGAGAATTCATGCTAAAGGATTGTTCAGAGATAATCTTGAGATTAATAACAGAGACTCGTGGACTAGGCAGATTTAACTGCTGAACCACGTAAAAAATCGTGTTTGATTCGTTTGTTTAATTTTGGCCATTGTCTTAAATTGTTTACGTGCTCTCTTCTTTTATCTGTTGACGAAAAACGGCGTCAACACTTAGGTATATCAAAGGATCACTTGGAAGAGTTTTACTTTATGGTGGAGCTACAGAGAAGAGCAGAACAACTGTTATTGAAGGGTTTGTCGACTCAGACTATGCTGCCTGTCTTGATACAAGGAAGTCACTCACTGGCTATGTTTTTACCACTTTTGGCACTGTTATCAGCTGGAAAGCAAACTTGCAAAAGGTTGTAGCCTTATCTACCACTGAGGCATAATACATGGCACTCACCAAAGTTGTTAAGGAAGCTCTATGGTTAGGAGGCATTGCTAGAGAATTGAAGCTGCAAAACCAAGTCATCACAGTTTATTGTGATAACCAAAGTGCCATTCACCTGTCCAACAACCAAGTTTATCATGAAAGGACAAACCAGGTACACATTAAACTACACTTTGTCAGGGAAGTTATAGCTCGTGGATCAATTATAGTTCAGAAGATTTCTATTGATCATAACCCTTCAGATATGATCACCAAACTTCTTCCAAGTAGTAAGTTCTTTCACTACTTGGATCTGATTCAGCTGAAAGGAGATTAAGCCCTTTAGGGGGCTTGAAGTGCAATCACTAAATCTGGAAGTGTTACTGATCCGAGGTGGAGATTTGTTACTTATTTGGCTCACTCAACATTCTGTTATAACACCCTTCTATCATTTGTAAATCTTTTTTGACAGTTAATAGTCAGTTGTTATTACTATATATATAGCTTTTATTGTATAGTCCAGAAACAGAGAAAAAACTTGTAATTTCAGACATTGTATACTAGAAGAGAGAGTAGTGACATCTGTACTCAAATAAAGTTGAAGATCAAGTTCTAATAAAAGTGACTGCCCCTGGATGTAGGTTACAGTTGTCTTGCCTCTAATTCCAACCACGTAAAAGATTGTGTTTTGCATTGTGTTTTTCCACCTCTGTTTTACTGATTGGTTTGTGAGTTATTGTGACTTTTTTAGTTGTGATTCTTGGAGGTTGGTTTTCTGTGGTCAAGTTCTTAATTGAGCCCTACAATCTTAACATTACCGAACTCCGAAAATGCATCTCAAACTTTACAACTCCAAAAATTTCATAAATTGAACCAATGCCCACTACAAATTTCACTAATTTCTATATTTCAAGAAAAAAAATTGCCCGAATAAATTTCAAACATCAGAAGTTTCATAAATACCCAAACTCAACTTTCATGCAAATATCTTAACTAGTAATTACAAAAAGAGGATTTTTGCCAAAAAAACAAAACAACACTGAGAGAGATAACAACTTACCAGTAACAAAACACCTCTTTCCTCCAACTCCGACACTGCAAAAGCCGAAACTCACGTAGCCGAACACTTTAAACAGTAGGTAACCACGCTCCACCCACAACCCACTCCAACGATATAGCAATGGCAGAAAGAACCAGGACGTTACTCAGTAATACTCAGTTGAAGAGGAAGAAGTTTTTTTTTTTTTTTTTTCTTGTTTGCTTAAGGGTAAATGACAATCAGTACCCGGTTAAAGGGGGTTCCTAAGGGTATATGTGTATTTTTGTATCATTAAATCAACACATTCAAATCCAACCATTCACTCTAAAAACTAACACATCCTATGGCTAATAATAACTGTTGGACTAAGTCCTGAAATGGGAACTGAGGGACTAAAGAAGTCCCCATGATATAATATAAAATTTTGAGGTAAAATAGAAAAATTTGTGTTTTTGAGAAGTATTTTAAAAGATAGAATAAATCATCAATTTGTTAGTGCTCTAACTTCTTTTTTTTTTTTTTTTTTTGCACATAGCAGCATCTCCAACACCGTGATGTATAAGTGGTAAATTGTCATATTTTATTGCATTTTAATTTGAGCTGTGCTGAGTAAACTCTGTTTTACTATTTTTTTTATTTTTTTTACACTATCATTCACGTGATAATATTATTCAATTTTTTTATATTTTAATATTTTTTTAAATTATTAGTGAAATTTACATTCTAGCATATCATTTCTCATTTTATCATTATAACAATACCATAAAACTAACGTTAATAAGTTTTTTTTTTTTAAAAAAAAACTAATATTAAGTGAAAACATATACATTTCTTTTACATAATAAATGTGCAAATAATAATGGTTTTTTTTTTCATTAAGTTTAATGGAATTAAGATAAGATATTTTTGAGATATTTTATAATAATAATTATTTAAAAATAGAATAGTTTTTCCCTCTCTCTCTCTCTCCTTCGGTGTTCCACCGGAGCCATGGAGAAAGGAGCGAAGGTAGCTGGGAAGACTAAATCGAAAGTGAAATCAAAGAAAAAGGGTCCTTCATCCTCTGATAGGATCATCAAGACACGATCTATGGATGCGATTTTGGGAGTGAAGGAATTGGAAATTGATGAGGAAGCTGGTGATATGAAGCTGGGGGTTGAGGAGGTTCCTTCCCCTGCAGATACGGAGGAGAATTACAGGAATCGTGGTGAGCTACGCCAGAATTTTTCGGACTGGCTATCTCACTTGAATCGTGTGGCTCAAAATGTGAGCATGGGGGCGAAGACTCCTCCTCCAATTTTTCGATCCAACATTGTTCAGAACTTGGACTCTCGATTTACTGGATCGATTCAAGAGAAGGTTGAACTAGACGGACAACATGAACAGAGCCCCAAATCTAAAGTGAAGATTGATTTTGATGACATTGAGGAGGAAGTGAGCTACTGGCAACCCTCAATTGTCTGTTTTGTAATGGGAGCTAATCTACCTCTTCATGTTCTTGATGGCTTTGCAAGAAGGATGTGGCAAGATGCAGTAGTTAAAGTGGGAATGATAGCTCGTGGCATTTTCATTATCCGATTCCAGAATATGGAACAACGAGACAGAGTTCTTCAAGGTGGCTATGTGTTTTTTGATCGGAAGCCAGTGGTCATGAAACCATGGAATCCGATTGATGACTTCACCAAGGATGATATTACCAGTGTTCCCACCTGGGTACAATTAAAGGGTTTGGATATCAAGTATTGGGGGGAAAAGTCCTTGTTCAAGATCGTTGGTCAGATTGGCACACCTTTGCAAGTAGATAACATCACCAAGCATCGAGATAGGCTGATGTACCCGAGAATTTTGATTGAGGTAAGCCTTGGTCAAGAATTTCCTGTTATGGTTTCTTTCACAGATGAATTTAATCATGATGTTGAATTAGAGGTGAAATATGAATGGTTACCATTAGTATGCTACACATGCTCGGGTCTGGGGCATGAAACCAACAATTGCAGGAAGAAACAGGAAGGGAAGGACACAGTGAAACGGAAATGGATTCCCAAGAAGCAAGAGAATGAGGTGAAGCAAAAGTCAGCTTTAGTGGATGAGGAAGGGTTTCAGAAAGTTGAAAAGAGGAACAAAGTACTAACAAATGAGAAACCTGCTGTTACAAAAGTGGCAAATCGGTTTGACATGTTTGATAATCAGGAGGAAGAGATTTTTACTAGTAGTACTAGAGAGGGGGGAGGTCCCTCTAATTGTAATGGATAGGATTCTCTGCTGGAATGTGAGAGGGATTAATAGCCAACACAAGCATAATGAAATCAAACAGTTGATTTGTTTGAAAAGAGTTGGGCTAGTTAGTCTCCTCGAAACGAAAATATAGAATAAAAGCATGGGTACTTTATATTCTCGCTTATTTCAGAATTGGTGTTTCACGAATAATAATCCATGGCTGGATAAAGGAAGAATAGTCATAGCATGGTAGCCAAGTAGTTTTGATTTGGATATTCGATTTTGTTCAGACCAAATGATTCATGGTATTGGTCACTCTAAGCAATGCAAGGCACGGTTTAGCATTACAATAGTGTATGGGTTCAGTGAAGACAGCAAAAGGAAGAAGCTATGGGAGGATTTAAAAGAAGTCTCAGCTCAAGTGCAGGGGCCGTGGTTACTAGTTGGAGACTTCAACGACATCTTGGTTTCTACTGAAAGAGTTGGAAGAAGAAGTACTAAAGCCCCTACGCAAGAATTTAGAGAATGTGTGGATTATTGTCAACTAGAGGATTTAAAATTCTCTGGCATTTTCTTCACCTGGAATAATAAGCAACAGCCAGAATTCCGAGTCTGTTCTAAGATTGATCGCGCCTTGGTCAATTCTACATGGGCTGTTTCCTTTCCTTTTTCTGAGGCAGTCTTCTTACCTGAAGGTATTTTGATCACAGCCCCATCTTAGTTTCTCTACACCAAGATGTTGTTTGTGGGAAAAAGCCTTTTAGGTACTTTAGTATGTGGAAAGGAGCAGAAAATTTTGATGCAAAAGTTGCTCAAAGCTGGAATGAAGGAGTTGTTGGAACTGAGATGTTTAAACTAATCACGAAATTGAAGAGATTGAAACAGGTTCTCAAAAATATTAATAAGGAGGGTTTTAGTGATCTGCAACAGCAAACAATTGAAGCTAAGAATGCATTACTGGAGTTACAGGGCAGAATTAATATTGATCCTCTTAACATTCACCTCCTGTTAGAGGAACAAACAGCCAGGGAGAAGTTTATTAAGCTGCACAAAGCATATTCTCTTTTTTTAGCCCAAAAAGCTAAAATTACTTGGGCTAAAAATGGAGATGATAATACATCCATTTTTCATGCTTCTTTGAGGGCAAGGAGGATCCATAACCGTGTCTCTTCCATAGAGGATGCTCAGGGTAATTGGTGTGATACACCAGATAGTGTCCAACATGCATTTCTGCATTTTTTCCAGCAACTGTTAGGCTCTCAAATGCATCAAAGAACCTCGGTTAATCAGAGTATTATCGATCTTGGACCAAAAATCACGGATAGGCACATAAGTATTCTCCAAGCAGACTATACAACTCAAGAAGTAAAGGAGGCAATCTTTGCTATTCCAGGACTGAAGTCTCCAGGTCCTGATGGCTTCGGTAGCAGTTTCCATCAAGATAACTGGAACCTTGTAGGAGCTGAAGTTGAAAAAGCAGTGCTGTCTTTTTTGAACACAGGAAAACTCCTTAAGGAAATCAATGCTACCACAATCACCATCATTCCAAAGAGTAGTTTCCCACGCAATGTCAGTGATTTCCGCCCTATATCTTGCTGCAATGTCATCTATAAAGCTGCCTAAAAAATGATCTGTTCGAGATTGCGGAGAATTCTACCTGACTTAATTGCTGAAAATCAGGGGGGGTTTGTTCATGGACGATATATAGCTCACAACATTATGGTCTGTCAAGATTTGGTGAGACTGTATGGGAGGAAAAACTGTAAACCTAGTTGCATGCTCAAAATAGACTTAAGGAAAGCATATGATACCATCGAGTGGGGCTTCATAGAAGAGATGCTCAAAGCCTTTGGGTTCCCTCAGAAGTTTACTGAACTGGTTTTGACTTGTATCCACACCCCTAAGTTTTCATTACTACTTAATGGATCTCTTCATGGATTCTTTGAAGTAAGGAGAGGTCTAAGACAATGGGATCCTATTTCCCCCTTGTTGTTTGTACTTGGTATGGAGTATTTGTCTAGGATATTAACTAAGGTGGGGTCTTGGCCAAACTTCAAATATCATGATCGATGCTCCTCATTAAAGCTGAACCACTTGTGTTTTGCGGATGACCTCTTACTTTTTTGTCATGGAGACTACCCTTCAATCATTTTGATGCTGAGAGGTTTGAAGCTCTTCTCTAAAACTTCAGGTTTATGTCCTAATGCATCTAAATCTGCAGTTTACTGTCATGGCATGCTTGAATATGAAGTGAATCGGGTACTTGAAACATCTAGCTATACGCGCAGTTATCTCCCATTCCGGTATCTTGGCATACCAATTTTCTCTAAGAAGATTTCTGCAGCTGAATGTACCAGTATCCTTGAGAAAATGACTGGCAGAATTCGGTTATGGAGTACTAGGAACCTCTCATATATGGGGAGAGTTACGTTGATTAATTCAGTTCTAATCTCCATACATTCTTACTGGGCACAACTTATGATTTTACCCAAAAAATTACTTAGAGATGTTGAAGCACTCTACCGAGCTTTCCTTTGGAAAGGGTCTTCGGACACTCACTGTCATGGCCTCATTGCATGGGATCACCTCTGTTTATCAAAAACAGCTGGAGGCTTAGGCTTTAGATGAATTCTTGATTGGAATGAGGCTGCCATAGGGAAACATGTTTGGGATATTGCTAAGAAAAAAGATAATCTGTTTGTCAAATGGATCAATAGTGTTTACATAACAAACAGGAACTGGTGGGATTTGTAACGCCCTGGTTACCCCAGAACAGTTACAGTGAACGGTGAACCTGAAATTTGACCCGCTACCCGAGTCCTTTGGTTAAAAACGTGATCTAAGTGTTAATATCAGGTTAAGGTGAAAAACCAGCAAAAAGGAAAGGGTGCATTTTATTAAGTAAACAAACTGCTCATGATCCTTTCAAAATGTTTACAAGTAGTTCGTAATACAAAAGAGTCGCTACAGTTCCAAATTTACAATCCCCGCCGGCCTAAGCGGCAAAAATAGGGTAAACCCCTAGTCCCTCTGCGAACTTCTTGACTGTGGTGGTCAAGCGGCCCTGTATGTACATCACATCGGCCCAAGCTCTCCACTCAAGGTTGGCCAAGTTTTTCCTTTCCTTTACCTGCACCACATAGCACCCATGAGCCAAGGCCCAGCAAGAAAACATAATAAAACATGATATAATATCAACAACGATCATAATAATCGTCCGGGACTATCAGTCCGACAAATAGGTGACAATAGCCAAAAGTCACAATAATGAGCATCGTTCCTTCTAGCCATGTGACGATAGGGTCACCAGGGCTTAACTGATAGGTGATTTCTTTCATAAGCATGTTCAGGACAGGTGCATGGTGATTGGTCACCAACATAACCTTCCTCACGACTCTAGGGTCGAAACTATGGACAACGTCCCCTAGCCACGTGACAAACGGTCACCGGGGTCATATACCTTGGCTATAGTCATCTGGTCGTAGACCAGGCAAGCGCTTATAAGTTCTTCGACCTTAGGGCCGGTCCCGCATTAATGCCATAGAGCCATTCAATGCGTGATCATCGACTTTAGAGTCGGTCCCTGACTAGTCAGTGTCTCAAGCAGGTAATCAGCATTCATTAGCATTTAATATGCAATCCACGTTCACATATATCAACCAACATGCCTCAATATCAAACCGTGCATGTCATATACCTGTACAGGGTGCAACTGTGTTCATACACTGTTTTCTTACCTCAAGTTCGAGCGAGAAGTATGATAAAGACGACCCCTGAGAACGATCGACCTTTTAGTTCCTTAGCGGTTACCTAATCACAACCAATTATAACCTCCATTAATGAGAATCCACAATAATAGGGTCTTAACCTAAGCACCACCCTCGGGACCTCGAAACATGCCCACACGGTGAGTAGATTCGATCCCGGGCCTTAAGGATTGAAACCCCAAGTCAAAAACCCTTAAAAACACTCAAAACGGGGTTTGGAAGGAACAGGGTAGCGCTACAGCGCTCAACCCCTAGCGCCACAGCGCTCTACTCAGAACCTCCCAAAAGCCAAAAAGCTTCCTGAGGAGTGCTATAGCGCCCTAGGGTGGGCGCTGTAGCGCTACCTCCAGCCCAAAACACCCCTGAACCGACCTTCTTCATCTCCTTCGTTTCTAACTCTATCTCAAATCTTCCAAAGCCTATTCTTGATGCCAAATAAACCCAAAAACCATCCCAACACATCCCAAACATCACAAGCATGGGAACCCTAGCCAAAACTCCCAACAAAACCCATGAATTCATCCTAGTAATCTCAGCTGTAAAGTAAAACCAAAACAGAGCAAACTAGAGAAACCATGGTTAGAAACTTACCCAAAGCTTGGCTTATGAAGCTCTTCAATAATGGAACACACTCCCAAACTCCCAAGGCTTGCTTCCCAAGCTAGAATCCTCAAAGTTGGCTCAAAAACCACAAAGAAAAAATGAAGAAAAGAAGGTACGGGAGAACTCCTTTTTGCATACTCTGTTTTCACTACTTTCTTTAGCCAACAAGTGTTATATCTATCCTAGGGGTGAAATGTCCATTTTACCCCTAGGTCAATTAATACTTTCTAAAGGCTCCTAAGGGCATTTTTGGTACTTTCCTCCTAACTCGTTAGTCATAATTAACGCTCTCCAATTCCCATTATTCTCGAAAATCATAAACACCAATAATTCACATCCCGTTACCCTTTATCTCCCGGTAACACTCTAATCATCAAAACCACCCCGAGACTCAACCCAAGTCCCGACGCTTAATCCCGTTGTGACTAAACCGCTAATCAATAATCTACGATCGTCTCATGTCGAATAGCTCGAGCAAACCCACATCATAATGTGGTCTCAACACATAACATCGATATGCATACAAGTAACATTATATTATAATATAATTCTCATAAACATGCATAAACACATTTAGTGGCGTAATTAAGCAATTATGGCCCTCCCGGCCTACAAATCCAGCCGCTAAACCACATTAGGGAATCCGGGGCATTACAGGATTATTCTTGCCCTCTGGATTCCAGCTGGTATTGGAAACGAATAGTTGCTGTGAAAGAACGTTTCAAGCATAAAGTCTCACTTGGCTCATTCGTATCTCAGCAATATAGCATCAAAAGAGGATTAGAACTGATGAGGGTTCCTGACAGTAAAGTTTCTTGGAACAAGTTTGTTTGGGATAGGCTAATTATTCCTAAACATAGATTCATCATGTGGTTAGTCATGTGGGAGAGATTGAATACAAAGAACCGTATCATCAAATATAACCCATCTCTAGATTCGGTATGCCTACTTTGTGGGGAAGCAGATGAATGCATTGAGCATCTTTTTTTCCAGTGCCTTTACAGCAGGAAGTGCATCAGTGTTATTAAAAATTGGCTCAACTGGCATCCTCAATCTATTAATCTGGAGCGGCTGTTAAAATGGATTTCCCATGCTAAGGCATCAAGTATATACAAGAGCATGCTTATGACTATACTTGCCGCTACTGTGTATCACATTTGGAGGGCAAGGAATGATGTTCTTTGGAACCAGAAGCTCTGGCACTATAACCACACAGTGAGTATGATCCAAAATGAGTGTAAATTGAGATTACTTAGTGTACTACCATGTAAAGCTTTAAGTAAAGATAGAGAGTTCCTGGATAGATTATAGCTGAGAGTATATAGGGGATTGACTGTATAGGAGTTAACTACTTTAGCTGATACAGTTAGTGTTTTGTTCCAAGTCTGTTCCTTTTGTATGGAATTACTTGGTTTGTTTTGTACATGGAAGTTAGAGCAATACAATGACCTTATTCATCAAAAAAAAAAAAAAAATTTATTTAAAAATAATAAAATCATAAATTTTAAAACTTAAATAAAATTTAATTAAACTTAAACTTCAGTTATTAGAATAATATCATATTAAACATATATCATAATATAATCCACTATCAACTAAATTTAAATTAGCAAGAAACTTAAATTTAAAATCTATATATAATATTAATATTATATTAAACATATATTTCTATGTATAGATAAATGAAATTCTTAGTTTTAACCGTTTTTTATTTTTTAATATTAACTTTAACGGAATATTATTATATTTAACGGTAGTTTGTAAACACTTAAACTTAAATAAAATAAATAATTAAAATAAGATATTTTACAATGATAATTATTTAAAAATAATAAATAATTAAATAAATTAAAATATGATATTTTTCAGATATTTTACAATGATAATTATTTTAAAATAATAAATAATTAAATAAATTAAAATATGATATTTTTGAGATATTTTACAATGATAATTATTTAAAAATAATAAAATCATGTTTTATAAATTAAATAAAATTTAATTAAACTTAAACTCATTTATTAGAATAATATAATATTAAACATATAATATAATCTACTTTTGTTATCCCCATTTCTTCCTCATGTACAGGTCCACACTCTAAGTCCATGGGTCGCTTTCCTCGGAGTTAAGGCCCAGACCGGGCCCATTAGGCGAAGGGAGAGCGGATATTGGCTGCCCAAGTCTCGGCAAGGCCCAAGGGATATTCGGGAGAGTGAGCTAGGACCATCATCGGGGCAGGTTGTATAAACTCGGGACCGCGTACCGGGATGTCCCTTGAGGTACGGGAAAGAAGGTCGTGAGCTCGCCAAATCCGAGATTGGGCCGAGACCTTCGAGGATAAACCCGGGTCCTAGTAAACAAACCCGGACCCTAGTGAACGGAGGGGGACTTTGGTAAACGGATTTGGATTGGTTGCTCGAGTTTGGCGTGACAAAGTGTCCCCGATACTGACATCCTCCCAAGAAGCGTGGGAGTTGTCCCCACGCTTAACCTATAGAGGAGGCTACCTCGGGATTGTACGATGTTGGTTCAGAACTGCACGCGCCATTAGTCTGACCGATCTGGTCCCCCAAATCTTCCTCGTAGCCCATAACACTCAGATTGAAACATCAGTTTGTCGCATGTCTTAGAATAAGATCTTGTTTGGGCTGGCCCAATAGGCTTCGATTAATGTATGTTTCATATTTCAATCATTTGTATTGGGCTCCCATCAGAGAAGCCAATGGTATTTACACCCTTATTGGGCCGGACCAACCCGGCTCAAGCCTAGTGCACTCATGCGCCTATAAATACGAATAGTGGTGCACTGAGGAGAGGATCCTAGATTTTTGATTGTAAGTAGTTACTCTGCTCAAACTTAGAGAAAACTCCATTGTCAAAAGCTCTCTAAGCTCTAATACAGCTGTCTCGTGGACTAAGGCTCATTAACGTCCCAACCACGTAAAAAAACTTGTTTACTTCTCTTAAATCCTTTCCTTTGAAGCTATTTAATCTTTTATAATTATAGTTTTCGAAAAACTCGGTAAACAACTGTAAATTAGCAACAAATTTAAAAAAAAAAAAAAAAAACTAGCAAGAAACTTAAATTTAAAATCCACTTATAATATTTAATATTACATTAAACATGTAATATATAATCTCTTGTTGTCACTCCCAAATTAAAAAAGCTAGAATAAACATAAACTTAAACAAAAATAAATAAATTATTTAATTAAAATAGGATATTTATTTCAAAATTTATATGACATTAATAAAAATTTAATAAAAATAATTAATAAATTCTATAAATAAAACTAAGCAAACGTGTATATTGCGCGTTGCTTGTATCTAATAATATATAATCTCTTGTTGTCATTGCCAGATTCAAAAACTAGAACATACATAAACTTAAACAAAAATAAATAAATTAATTAATTAAAATATGATATTTTAAAGATATTTTAAATAATTAAATCTTATTTTTTTAAAATTAATAAAGTCATACATATCATTTTTTTTTTTGTGATAGTTTATTTTTTATCAATTGATTGAAGTTCTTTTTCTTCATTAAATTCACCAAAAGATACTGCGAGATATATTAGAAACTAAAAATAGTTGATGCATGTATACTACTCTACACTATGACTTTTTCTATTATTAATTTCTTTTTAAATATTATTGTAATTTATATGTATGTCATGTAATTATGTAAATATATATCTAAATATATATCTATGTCAATATTGTGCTTAGATGTCACATATATATATATAAATTATTGATATAAATATTTATATATATTATAGAAGTTTAATTTATTTAAAGAAAAAAAGTAAACTCATTTTTATTAAAATTATATATAATATTTTGTTATAATTTTTTAATATATTTATATCATATATTATATTAAATATATTTTATTTATTTTTATAATATTATTTATTTATTTAAAATTTATATGATAATTAAAAATAATAAAAATTAATATATGTTAGAATAAACATATTTATAACTTTCACATTAAACAAAGTGATTTATTTTAATTTATTATAATTTCTTTCATAAATACTAAAAAGCAATTTTAAAAAAAAAACAAAAACAAAACCAAAAGGCAAGTGTATAAAACAGCCACCGAGTCTAAGGGTGAGCGTGAGTTTGAGGCTGAGGCTCTCTACTATCAACCACCGTCGGCATCCAGAGGAGATAAATGAACACCATAAGCGTATGCAACGCTTCAACCAGTGGCTGCGCCACCCTTCCACCTGTTCCTTCACTCTTCTTCGGCCGTGACACTGACCACCTTCAATCCCTCAAACCCAAGCTCTCATTTCGACCCATCTCCTTCAAATGGCCAATCATCAGAGCCTGCGCCTCTGCCTCCGAAATCGACATGTTCAAGAACAAGCAAGGCGTTTACGCCCCTAAGCAGAAGAAGGTAGTCATCCTCTGGGACCTCGATAACAAACCCCCTCGTGGTCCTCCTTACGAGGCTGCCATGGCGCTCAAGCAGGTCGCCCAGCAGTTCGGCGAAGTGGTCGACGCCTCCGCCTACGCAAACCGCCACGCCTTCATCCACTTACCCCAATGGGTCATGGAGCAGCGACGCGAGCGAAAACACCTTGATATTCTTGAGCGCAAGGGAGTGGTCAAACCCCCGGACACTGAGACCTACGTTTGCAAGGTCTGTGGCCGCAAGTGTAAGACCAATTTGGACCTTAAGAAACACTTCAAGCAGCTCCACGAGCGCGAGCGCCAGAAGAAGCTGAATCGAATGCGATCGCTTAAGGGCAAGAAACGACAGCGTTTCAAGGAGCGCTACATAGCCGGGAACCACAAGTACAACGAGGCTGCGAGGTCTTTGCTTACTCCCAAGGTTGGGTACGGCTTGGCGTCAGAGCTTAGGCGTGCTGGGGTATTTGTTAAGACGGTGGAGGATAAGCCCCAAGCCGCGGATTGGGCTTTGAAGAAGCAAATGCAGCATTCTATGAGCCGAGGGATTGACTGGTTGTTTTTGGTCTCGGACGATTCTGATTTTTCAGAGATGTTGAGGAGGGCTAGGGATGCAAATTTGGGGACCGTGGTGGTCGGGGATTGGGATAGGGCCTTAGGGAGGCATGCTGATGTGTGGGTGCCCTGGACTGGGGTTGAGAATGGGGAGATTTCAGAGAAGGATTTGGTGCCCAGGAGTCGGAGAAGTAGTGAGCTTTTTGATGGCGATGATAATGATGATGATGGGTTATTTTCAGCTGGGGATTTTGATCAAGGTTTGGAGATTGACAGTCGTCTAGATAAGGTAGTGGATGAACTTGTGGTGTCGAGTTCTCAGTTTAATGGTGTGAGAATTTCTGCATTTTCTGAAGGGGAAGAGGAAAATGATGATTGGGTTGCAGAGGAAATGGGCGAGGACTATTTGTTGGGAGATACCGATGATGATGAAGATTCGGAGGATGAAGATGGGATTTTTTGATATGCAAATTTGAAGCTGTATTTGGTCATTTCAAGGATCATGCTGAACAAAATCTCTTCTCTTTGGGCCTTAGCATAGAATTCATTATTCATTTTTCAAGCGTTTTCAATTGTGGCACTTCTTTTTACTAAAAGGATGAACAGTTACGTTTGAAGAGAATTGAAAAGATTATGTAAATAAAATAGAAGTAGCTACTCCAATAACTTAAGGCATTGATGTTGAAGATGACATTGTCTGTCTTCAAGATGTACAGTTGTTGATTGTTTGCAAAGTCTACAGAATGTCACCAGATTTGTCTTCCTGATCATCTACATTTAAAAGGTTCCAATTTTTCCTTCGTTTTCTTTTTTCTTTTTGACACGTGTGTGTGTGTGCGAAGTTCACGTTTACACTTTACTGTTCGTCCAACTAGTGCCTGGTTGTATAACTGCGGTGAGATAGATTCTGGATATAATATTTGCTGTTCAAATGCATAAAGATTGATTATTTACAGACAGAGAGGTAGCTAGAATTTTAATACAGTCATCATAGGACCTGTCACCTTACGACCGAGTTCTTATGATTTAAGTTTAAGATATATTCATGTGCAACTTTCCTCAATGTGCGTGCTGACAGGAGGGTATCTAAGTTGAACGTGCTTAAATGTCAAGAAAATTACGGAATCTAAGGTTGCCAGAGCTTGCAATAGCATGTGACCTTGTAGTGGGGAGGCACTAAACAAAGTGAAACGTGCACTTAGGGGTTCATGCAGAACGAGCTTTTGATTGAGTAGTGATGCTAGTGTTCAAGTGGAAGGTTCCAATTTCACAATAACACCTAATAATAATAAGCTTTTTATTTACATTAGCAGAATAGTACACCTTGAAATTTATGGAGATATGATCATTTGTCTTTCTTAGGGATGATGTGAGAGAGAACTAAATGATTCGTGACTCTCTGAGAGTCTGAATTCTGAAATGAATATGCTGTGTAACATGGATGTTTGCAAACATAATGATAGTATACATTAGAGGCTGTTGCTATCTTTAGTTTTGGGGGCAGAGTTAACACAAATGAGTTTTGCAAACTTTAAGGAGACTAATTTGCTTCCTATGGAAGTTGTTGTCTACATGCTTAGAGTTCTTAATCATTCTCTCACAGGAACCATTGTATAGGATACCTAGTAAATTCAGAGTTATCTGATGTACTAGTAAATCCGTGACTCTCTGACACAGCGAACTCTGAGCATGATTTGTTATACTACTCAATTTCTTTAGAAATGAGTGAGTTTGAATGAATGATGTTCTCTCCATGTGATATGGGAAAAAGTCGATCATTCATTTGCTTATAGGTTGTGATTATTCATTTTAGTTCTAAACATACATTTATGATAACTCATGGTCACACTTGGGTTAACTGTTCCAGACTGTTTGATAGGATATACACAAATATATATATATATATATATCTATGTATTTTGATGTTTCAATATATATCTTTCGCTCATTATTCTTTACCCAGATGCCACTGTTGTTGATATGCATCATGAAACAAGCTATGTGCATTTTCCTGTTACCCAGCTGCCAACCACAGTTTTTGATATGAATTACCCCCTCTATTCTGCATCATATATAATTTGTTAGAATTTAAGAACGAGAGAAAGTTTCACACAGTTTGCATATAAGGAATGAATCACGGTTATTGAATAATGCTTCATACATAGGGCACTTGAAATTTGTTGTGTAAATTTTTCGACCATTTCTGCCTGCACCACGAGAGCTAGCTTCCGAAATTATTTATGTTGGTTCTTTGGCATTATATATCATAACATGCTAATTCTAAATCTTATTTTTCTTGATCTTTTTGTGGTGGTTTAATCATATGATTGGTTGGTTTTATTTTTACTCAATAGATTCAACAATTGTCAGTGGTTGATTTGTGGGGATATGCTGATATCAATAAACATTATTGGCTATTTAGGATTTTTACCCCCAAACTATTACCACTACCGTATCGTACTCCCTAATTTTTTCAGGTCGTTAAAAATTGCTCCCGAAATATTCACAGTAATGTAAAGAAGGACTTCCGTTAACTTTCAACACATGTGGCTAACAAAAGGCTGACATGGCTCTTTACATGTTGATGTGTCTTGGCCATGTCGGCGCCATGTGTGTAATTTTAAATTAAAAAATCTATAATTATATTAAAAATTAATGAATTAAATACTAAAAAATAGAATTAATAAATTAAACCATTTTTTATTCATTAAAAAAAATAAAAACCATATTTAAAAACAATAAAATTACACACATGGCCAAGACACATCAGCATGTAAAGAGCCATGTCAGCATTCTGTTAGCCACATGTGTTGAAAGTTAACGGAAGTCATTCTTTATATTACTATGAATATTTCGAGGGAATTTTTAACGGCCTGAAAAAATTAGGAGGCACGATACGGTAGTGGTAATAGTTCAGGAGTAAAAATCCTAAATAGCCAACATTATTTGTCTTGTGGCTACGGAGTTCAATCATTAGGCCTACAAACCATACCTCCTAGTCCTAGATTATCATATAAGACCCAAATCGATATTTAAAGGAGGCTGCAGACCAATTTAGCTGCGACAGACAAAAGTAATAGAGTAGCTCTCACCTGGACATTGTTTCGTGTTATGCAGGGCCAATATATATATATATATATTTTTCTTACAAAAACTGCTTGAAGTTCACAAATCAAAATAAGTAAATGCTTATCGTGTGCTTGGCTATCAATCAGCTCTTGCATGGGTTGTAAAATCTCATCCATCTTTTGACACCCGAAGATTTTTGAAAGACCAGGCTTTTCTTGAGGATGTTGGGGGAGCTTCAATATTATTTATACCTTATGCTATGTACAATTGGACACCACCAGCAGGCGCAGGTCAATTTAATGGAATGCCTTTAGATGGTAAGGTATATTCTCTATGAACAGATGTAAATAACTTGGAGTGTTTATGCAGTTCCGTTCCCCTACTAGGTGGGGAATATCATACCAAATGGTGGTTTATGTTTCCATAACTTGAATGCAGGTTGTTCATTTTAAAGGGTTAAGGAAGCGCCTGATGGTCGAGTAATGGAATTTCTTCAGTTCTTCATCTGACTTATCAGACATGTTGTGCCTGATCTTGAAGAGCGGAAGAACGAAATACGGTTTATAATTTATGCTACCGATGATTGAGACATCATAAAGGCTTGTGAAAAGATACTAAAAAATTTGGCCTATAACGAGTAATAGAGCCTGTAAGGCTGCTAGTCCCCAAGGAATCAGGGCAAGGATTTTGTTTGGCTCTCTGTCGTAGAGTTCCTTGTACACAAGACAAGGTTGCCTTTTCAATCCAATTCTTGTATTGTTGTACTAACTATTATGTAATGCATGTCAACCAGAATTTTGTGTTCCAAACCTTCACCCAGGTTCATAAAATTAGGCGTTACGGTTATGCTTGTTTAGGCTCGTTATTTATACTATATGACGAGAATGTAGATGTTGGTCAACTGAAGGCAAGACCAGATTCTGTTCCATAAAAACTCTATGATTTTATAGCTGAAGAAGCATTCTTTTTTTTATACTTAATTTGCATATTTTGTAGGTGTCAAATGTACATCACTATGTGTTAGATTCTTACATATCAACGATTAATTATCCATTTGACGCATAAAATTGTACTAAAATAACCTCCACTTTCTCAGAGTGGACATAAATCTCTTGGCTATACAAATTTATCGATTCCTGGTAGGATGTGTAACATGGCCAATTCTTTTTCCTCCATTGAATTTTTAATTATCTCTTACTTGAAAGCACAGCTGAAATCCATAAAACTAAGACCAAAAACTTTCCAAAATAGTAAAGTATTAAGAAAAATTACACGTTTAACTGTAAATTTTAAATTTTAAAAGATACGGAATTTTACAAAAATTACAAAAATACTTATGGTTACAAACTTATAAATTTAGTTACAGATTTGAAAACTTTGGTTATAAAAGAACTGTATTATTACAAATTTTTAAATTTCGTTTAAAAAAAAATTCGTATTTATGAATATTCTTTTCTATTTTTTGTAATTTTTTTCAGATTCTGTATTTTTAGTATATTTTTTTTTCAAACCTTTGGAGCACGAGTGAAGTCGGACTCGGGCTTTTAGCGGACAAGGACGTTCACGTTTTGTAAAGAGTCCACCCATTAAGGCCCAATAGTATAGGCAGCTCTCTTTTGTCTCACCTCTAGAAGGCGGACGACGTCGTTTAGCCTCTTCATTTTCGTTTTCTTGAAGCTAAAGACAGCCAAATACCGAAGCCAAGATCTGAAAAAAAGAAAAGAAAAGAAAATAAGGAAAGGGTTACGCTGCAATACTCCAATTTCACTCCTCTTCAAGCCCTAGCCTAAAGCCCTTCTCTTGCTCCGACTTATCCCTTCACCTTCACCATGAACAAGCAACACGCTAACTGGTCCCCGTACGACAACAATGGCGGGTAATTGTTTACTTCTCTCCCTTAATAAACTGACCTTTTGTTTTTTTGGTCTAATTCGTTTTTTTTTTGGTGACTTTTGTAGATCCTGTGTGGCAATCGCGGGAGCGGATTACTGTGTGATCGCCGCCGATACTCGGATGTCGACCGGTTATAATGTTCTTACCCGGGATTACTCGAAAATCTGCAAACTGTACGCTTCTCTACCACTCTTAATAGATATTTACTCGTTAAGATTTCGCCTAGGAGAGTTTTTTGAGTTGGAAGCGTAGGTTTTAGGATGAACGAATGCTTTACTCAACTTATTGGACTGTTGGGTAATGATTATAATTTTTTCCTTGAAAAAGGGTTGTAGTGTGTTTGTGGTCGCCAAATTCGTATTTGAACTATGGCAGCAGACTCAATATACTGAACATTTAATATTTGGTTTTATGTAAAAGTAAAGTTATAGTTCTGGGTTCCGTTTTACACTTTGTTGAGTTGAACCTTTACAGATAATCAATGTTCATTTGGATAATTTGGAAGCAAGATATTTGTATATGTGTATTTATGTGTGTGTTTGCTGATCGCCCTATAGAAAATTGTTGCTTATTTCAATAAGCATTAATAAAATGAATCTTTTCCTTTTTTTGTGTTGCTTGATGATTTTATATCGGACTCTTTCACAGATGAAAAAAGCTTTTAGATTGGCTCCTAAGATTCTTGATGTTGTGGTTTAATTTCTCTTCTGTATGTTTGTAATTTATCTTAAACTCGCAGAGCTGATAAATCTGTGATGGCTTCATCTGGTTTTCAAGCTGATGTGAGAGCTTTACAGAAGCAATTGGATGCTAAACATTTGGTAAGGCTTCAAGTAGTAATACCAAGTTGAATAAACTAAGATATCTGCACACTTTAAAATACTTTCATGAGTGGGTGTGAGGTATTTGATTGACCCTCTAGGTATCTGCCTTCCTTTTCGTTTTCATCTATTTATAACTTATATCATATTTCGTCAGATTTATCAACATCAACATAACAAACAAATGAGCTGCCCTGCTATGGCCCAATTGTTGTCAAACACTCTCTACTACAAACGTTTCTTTCCTTACTACTCATTCAATGTTTTAGGTGGTCTCGATAACGAAGGTAATTGATAAAACTCTAGTGTTGTTTGTTTGATGACCTTTCTGCATGCTAATTAGATGTATTGATTTCAATAGGCAAGGGTTGCGTCTTCACATACGATGCTGTTGGTTCCTACGAGAAGGTTGGATATAGCTCTCAAGGTTCTGGTTCAACACTTATCATGCCTGTTTTGGATAAGCGTCTAAAGGCTCCCAGCCCTCTTCTATTGCCTGCTCAGGTATAATCTTTGACCTCAAGCTTATTTTACCCATTCATATATGGTCCTTACTCTGCCTTTGTCTGATCCACAAATCCTTTGCAATGACAGGATGCTGTCACTCCACTTTCTGAAGCAGAAGCAATTGATTTGGTGAAAACAGTTTTTGTTGCTGCAACTGAGAGAGATATATACACTGTAAGTTTAGATGATAATGGTCTTATCCTTCTCTACCGTATTAGAATCTTGTTTTTTACTATGTGATGGATGTTTTGGCAGGGAGACAGGGTTGAAATTGTCATCCTTAATGCTGATGGTATACGACGTGAACATATGGAACTCAGGAAAGATTAATTGTCGACACAGACCCATGCTACTTGTCTTTATTAAGCATAATCTAGAATTGCATGGTATCTTTGAATGATATCAGATCATGAATGTCATTCAACGTTCTTCTCTCTTTGATTGTCGTTTAGCTTTATGATGAGTGAACCTTACGAACAGCTGCATTTCCCTATTTATCGGACATGAGTTTCTTGTTGCAGACTATATGTGTTACTTGAGAATGCAGTTAGCTTTATCCCTGTATACATTTAAAAGGAAATGGTTTCGGGAAAGGTATCATGAATTCACGAGCTCTTAGTTTAGTTAGTGTTATAGGAGAAATTTAATTTCTCCGGCGCAAGTGTTGGGGTTAGTAAATATTGAACTCCTGATGACTTTTGATGCTAATGTTACTGCAAAAATCAGTAGCAGCTTGGGCATTTAGTCCATTTCAAATTCCATTTTTTTATGCTTCAATAGTGATTTAACTTATAGTAAACTTATAGCAGAAATTGAGAATGAGCCCTTCCATTTTGTGTTTTTTAACCCATATTTTTAGAAAAGTGACGGAGACCAAACCGCACTTGCATTAAATGGAGAATTGCAAAGGTCTGGTTAGGTTCAAAAACTAACAATTAACATACCAGAAAGGAAATTGAACCTTGGCATGAAAAGTTCGTTGTCTTGCCATACAAAGGCTATTAAAATGATTTGATATTATTTTTTCATTGAATTTTCAGAGGTATGAAAATTGATGTCGTATGGCAGATGTCAGTCTTTCAGAAGCTATCTTGAGAAGACCATCCTTTCTTTTCTAACTCTTGTCGCAATGCCTAATCACGATAAAGTATTACAGAAGATGAATACAGATTCATTTTCAGCAAAACTGTTAATTTAACATGAATATTTGAATTAGTAAGAAAAATGACCTTGATTCTCTTTCTGTTGACATCAAAATCAAAGCTGCCAAGCCGCGAGGCTGACCGATACTCCACAATGGAATCCTTCCCAGGAGGGAACCAAAACTCGACGTCATCCACAAACTGCGTGCGTGGTTAATGGTTGCAATAAACATCAGTGTTTTAGCCTTGTGTAATACTCACTCGACAACAATGCTGAAACTTTTCAATTTGAAAAAAAAATCATTTTTTTAATGATAAATCCACTTACACCAAGAATGGGGCTTTGGTATTCAACTCTCACATAATCATCTTTCTTTTCCAATACCATCGGTGTGAACTTGTCTGGTTTTGTTGATTTTATCTGCAACATGGGATTTTCGAATTGAGTATAGGCGTTACTCCCATCTTAAAATTTTGATATAATCATACAATAATGAATGAGCCAAAGATTTTACCACTTCAAGAAGTTCCTCCATTGCCACCTCTCTGCTTACAGGAAATTTCCTACCACCATTGTAGTTCCTGGAAACATAACAATATATAATAAAGAATGAAAGAAAGAAAGAAAGAAAAGCAATGGGCACAGCATTTGTTTATCGTCAATGGTCGGCGCGAATTGATGCACATTTTTCATGTGTTATCAGTTAAAGCATCAGCGCATGTCGCATAATTAAAAAAAGATTACAGGGTCCCCTCAACTGTTGATCCTTTTTGACCTTTGATTTTAATCATTTCAATTATTATTATTATATTATCATTATTATTATGGCAGAGCCAGTTTGCCCAAAAGCTATTGTTCATACTTGTAACATCCACAAAATTTTGTTCGTCAACGTTCAATCTAAAATTAGATTTAGTTTAAAGTTTCATATTCAAAATTTGAATCTAATTCTATAGGAGGCAGGAACAAAAGAGATTTAAGTCAAATAAATAGAGTTGAGGGAGAAACTAACCATGGCGGAGCGTAATGAGTTAGATCAGCAACGCTCTCAGAGGTTGAAACGCAATTTTTAGTAGCCGGACACAGAGCCAGAGCCGGCTGGTTTTTCTGTACCCCAAGATAATCAGGCTTTTTCCCACTAACATCATCAAATTCATACAAAAAGTAATCAAAACGTGAAATGGAATCATCTGATATTACATATGTATATATGCATGTGCATATATGGTATTAAAATAAGTGGGTTTGAGGGGTGAAAGCAAGAACCTGAAGTTGAAAATGGCACCGACCATGGCAAATTCACTGCTCCTCAGAATGATTTCTCTGATTAAAAGTAAAAAAAGAAAAGCAATGTGTTTGCATCAGAATTTTATTGAGCACCAAGTGTTATGTATAATGTAGTTATAGATGGTAGAGTAATCAGAAGAGAGAGGAAATGGAAGAACCTTCGAGTAATCGGGTCAGGGACTTTGCCGTTGTTTGGCTCTTCAAGTGATTGTTGACATTTTACAATACGAGGAAGCTTCGAAATCTTCTTCGCTTTGTTGTAACAGAAGATGGTTGGGCTTGGGGTCGCCATGGAAGCCATTCTTAGAACCTCCTCCATTTTTCTCTCTCAGTTATCTGGGACTCTTCACTGGAGAGTTAAAAGGAGTGTTTTCGCGGATTGGAGGAACGGTGAGTTGGTGACTGAGGCGCACTGTTGTTGACAATCCTCTTAAGTCAGCTGATTGGGGAGGTGGAGGTGTTCTCAGAGGTAAGGGAAAGAAGAAGAAGATGGGAGGCAAGCTTGGCGAGGTAAGGGGAAGAAGACAAGAGAGAAAGGTATTGGAAGTCGTAAACCGATTCCTTTGTTCTCGGTACTGTAGAGAGAGAAGGAAAGGAGGAGAGATATCGTGATTAGAGATTTTGGATTTTGGAAATTTATAGGCCGAGCCAGCCATGTGGCATCACACTTGGCTTGTTTTAATTGTTTATTTAATAATAAAAATTAAACAGCTTTGCATTGTACTTACTTTTTGACTTTTCAATTTCTCTACCATCAACACAAATCAGCTCTCACACTTTTACTGGTGATATTTATTTTTCAATTTATGTAATCATTTAATTTTGTTGTCTGATACTCTGGGAAGAAGAAAAGAAAATTTAAGGCCTTGTTTTTTAAATTTAGGGCCTTCTCTCCTTAATTTTCTGCTTTTTGTTTTTAAGATTGTGTTTTTAGAAATGAAAACAGTTTTTATAATTTAAAAAAAGAAACAGGTATTTTGTTAATAATTTAAAAAAAAAAAATTAGTTTTATTAAAAAAAAATAAAATTAAAAAATTAATAAATATATTCATAAAAGAGAAAAATATTTTAAAATTTTGTAATAAATAATGAGATAAAGTAATGTGAAAGAAAAAGTGATGAAAAATAATGACAGAAAATAATGAGAGAAATTTTGAGGAAGAAAAATTGAAAAGCGAGAAATTGATGCAAGAAAAAAAATGAGAAAGAGAAAATAACGAGGTAAAAAAATGTGGAGAGAGAAAATAAGGATATAAGAAGTGATCAGAGAGAGAATAATAAGATAATAAATGATGAAAGAGAAAATAAAAAGAAAAAATGATGAGAGAAAAAATAATAAGAGAATATATACTAATAAAGGAGAAAATAATGTGATATAATAATAATTAAAAATGTTATGTGAAAAGAAATTAATAAAAAAAAATGAGAATTAAAAATAATTTTATGTTGTTCTTAAAAAAATTTAATTTTTGTAATTTTGTTTTTAAAAATTGTTATATGAAAACAACGTGAAACACTAATATTTGTTTTCAGAAAACAATTTTTTTTAGTCAAGGAGCCTCTTAGTTTATCTATTTATTTTTCTTTATAAGAAAAAATCAATAAAAAACCTTTTCACATTGCACACTTGAAAGCACCGACCTGGGTCGTACAAAATTTACAAGCGGGATGAATAATTGCACTCTTTTAAGAAAACGTAATTTTTTTTTCAGTTTTTGGCAAATAATTTTTTAAAACAGTTACCCAATCACATTTTTTCATGTTACTCCACAAATTTTTAGCCAATCTATAAAATTGTATCTGAATGTTACACCGCCCTTAACATCTCCGAATTGGATTTCTTCCTTTCTTATTAGTATTACAACCATGTCGTTTTCCTAATTTATTGTCGCTCTTATTTCGAAATCGGATAGTGGCTGGAGTGTGGACCCATCACCCCAGCTCCGACTTCAGATCATCCTTCCATTTTGCACCTTTTAATTTTTTTTTTCTGTTGTCGTTTATATGTTTGTTGTCCTTATCCATGTATCCTCACGTAACAAAGTAGAAGGTATATTTTTCTTTTTGCAGTTTATCATTAAATTTACTTCTACAAAATAAAAGTTCCAAAATTACTGGCATTTACAACTTTATAACTAATTTACAGTTTTCTTTCTCCATTCGGCAATTTCTTGACCAAGTAAATTTCAAAATACACATAATTAACCTTTTTTAGGACCAAAAAAAAATTGAAACAGGTTGAAATACATGAGAAACAGATTTACAAAAAAGCCATCTATCTATAACAAAATTTGGGGAGTGTCCCTCGGGCCTTGCACAAAATTATTATCCAACCACTCACTTTGAACTGACGATCTCGAAAACGCCATTACCATTTAACAGGTGATTTAATCAATGGACTTTGACCAATGCAACTTCGTAAACAAGCCATGAGTTTGGCGGAATATTTTTACCATCTCCTTCGCTCCCATAACTGCAGACCCATAGAAAGAAACAATTAATAGTTGCACTCCAAGGGGTGAAAAACATAGCATAAAAATAACTAAGCAAAGAGTATGAGTTCCACAACAAGACATACCCCATTGGTGGGGGTACAGTAAGTCTTCTCTTTTCTCCAACTCGCATACCTGAAGACCAAGCATCCGTGAATTTATTACAACTCTTTCCAAACCAATAAAAACAAAAAGTAGATTAATCGGAAAATAAGTTGAAATTTGGATTATAATGTTGTATATTTGAGTAATACCTTCAAGACCAACATCCCAACCCTGTATGACTTTTCCTGCACCTGAGGGAGGATACAGAAGTTAGAGAAAATAAACAAGAAATTGAAAAGAACAGATGGTTTGTAACATTCATAATACCTAGGCGAAACTTGAAAGGATCACTGCCAACATTTGAGTCAACAACTTCTCCATTCTTCAACTTTCCAACATAATGGACACTTATCTGCGTAATCAAGCCAAAGTTGTCTAAATCACCTCATTAACACGAATACTTTCTGATATGGCTTACGTAGAAACAGTCATTATCAGATCAATCAATAATAGACCAAAAGAAGTTACCTTTTTCTTAGAAAAAGCCACTTTCCCATCTTGTTCGCCCAATTCTAGCTCTTCAACAACCAATCCATTCTGAAGGGTTCGAACCTGTAATGTTTTAGGTTCCTTATCCTTCATAGAAGTGTTATTTTCTTCAACCAATAACAGAGTATCTGTGTTGACCACCACCCCATTCTCTTTTACTCTACTCTTTTTCTTTGTCTTCTTAACTTTCTTATCTTCAGATTGGTTTTTGTCAGTAAATCCATGGGATTCATGATCAAAACTCCTACACAAGTTGTACAAATATTTTTTATTACATATCAGTTCGCATGAACATTTAAAGTACACGAACCAATGATTTAGTTATTATGGCAAAGACCTATTTTGTGTAATATGCAAGGTATAAGACAAAGGAGATTAAAAAGCTATACAAAGGCTATAATCTTGTTAGCAAAAGAACAACTCACTGATCATTGGCTGATTCCCAAATTTGTTCACTTTTTACGGATAGATCCTCGCCAACGCTGGCAACTCTTGAATCATCTTGTAGGTCTTTATTCTCTTTTACATCATTCATTAGGCTTGCACTGTCAACATCAGAAAATTTATTCTCATTCTTCTGCTCTTTCCTTTTCTTCTTTTTCTTCCGTTTCTGGTCATTTTCATGGCCCACCTCGGTAGAACGAAGTGTCAAGACATTCGGCAATTCAGTTTGACTGATCAAGAACGCCCAACATACAAGAATGCAAGAACAGCAAAATTTTGTCTTAGCTTAATGTCTATTAAAAAAAATCTAAGCATGAACTAAATATAACCCTGTCTGTAGCTAAAGTAGGGAAAGCAGAAAACTCACTTAACATGAGCCATCATCTGCATTTGTCCATCTTCAGTATTTGCTTCACATTGCTGCATTTTGACTTCATTTAGAACATTATCACAGTAGGCCTTGTCACTTTCACTAGACCCCTCAGCTGACCGCTCTTTCCTCTTCTTTGATATTCCATTACTTATATGGCCCACTTCTGAAGGCAATGGATCAACTGGCAAATCAGATTGCCTGCATATATATAGAGATAGGGTTAATAGTGGCTTCCAACTGCAGACCCATAGCGGACAAAAATAAATATAAGGGCATCAACAGTAAATTTCAAAGTTAATGGGGTTCCAAATGTGATCTTAGTTTCTAAGCAGTAGTATGAACAGTTGCAGAATAAAGTAGTTGCTTCCATTGTCCACTTAGATAGCAAATTTTCCCTTAATGTACTCAACAACAACTACTTACATTGTTCACTTAGATAGCAAACAATGGTTTACCTGACAAACGAAAATACTAGGGCTGTTAGGGCCGTCTTTTTTTTCTTGAATGATATGGAAAATTTAGGAGGCTAGGTTTCAGGTTATCATGGTGTTGTTTGTACTATGTGATGAGACTCAATATCATCTATTTCTACATTATCCTTTTGCTATGGTTCTATGACCCGACTGTTTTAAGGAATTTGAGATACCTTGGGATTGGCAACGCCAGAGTCAGAATATTTTCAGCAGGTGATGAGCATAGGCATTCTTCATAGATAATAGAAAAGGCTGTATAATGTTGCTGTCATGGTCATTCATTGGGGCATTATGACTGGTGAGAAACAATATAATTTTTGAACTTGCGGTAGGGATATTGATTCTTTGTGGGATAGGATCAAACATTGGGTTGCACGTTTGATTTCTACTACTAAAATTTTCAAAGACGTGTCTTTTTTCGGATTTGATTAGAGATTGGTGTATTTGGTTGTAGCTATAGATGATATCTTGCCATCTTTGTAACCTTTCTTTTCCATTAACACAATTTTCCTTCTTTTTCCAAAAAATAAACCTGAAAATAATAGCTTTTAGCTTGAGCCTTGTATTGTATAGTGACAATATTTAACTCAAACTATAGACACAAGTTCTTATCATAAGTTTCAAAAAGAGAAAAGGTTACCAACTAAATAGTACTTTACCTTGTTGGCTGATCACCTAGAACAATATCATCAGTGTTTCCTTTTGATTCAGCATTATAATTTCCATCATCTTCTGTCATCTTGTTGGAGATTTCATCAGTTCCCTTGACAGCATTTTCTTCACCATTCATTTTACTTTTTTTAGCAGCTCGATTCTTAATACAAGAGAAGATTGGGAAGTTATCTTCATCGTCACAGTCCAATACTGGAACTGCAGTTCTACCATTCGACTTATTCATCTTTGGGGATTGTTCCTCATCATCAGACTCAACTAGTTGGTACTTCTTCCTAAGTCGTCTGCGATTTCTCTTTCCATCCGGACGTTTCTTATCATCCAGACCATCCTCTAAACCACACTCTTTGGACACTAAATTCACAAATAGCAGATACTTTAGAATATATATAAATATATAAAGAAGATGAAAAACAAAAAGATAAAAAATACATATATCTTTGAATGGCCATTAACAGCTGTGACAATATACAAAGCATTACTGACAAATGACGAGTAGAGAGTTGATTCCAGTTTCCAAGAGCCAGATGTTTTTAAGTGTTTGATTCACGAGAAAGAAGAAGAAACCACTATGCATGGAATAGAACAGTGTTACCTCCATCTCCATCACTATAAACAGGAGAAGGTGGGAACACTTCTGGGTCCTCATCATTAATGAAGCTATCTTCAAACTCTTCTTCTTCTTCACTGTTATCAGATATCTGGGTGTCTGTGTCAGCTATATCTTCACCATATGATTCTCTGGTACTCGATGTAAGGAAAATATAAGGAATAATACATATATAATTTTTATTTATATATATATATATAGAGAGAGAGAGAGAGAGCTAATATTCAATCAATCCACCATTGCTAACTAAAAAAAAGGATACGATTCTTCACTTATACCACGAATTCGACCACCACTACCTAAATAGTAGCCAGAGAGGTGAATACTCCGAGGACCAACAACAGAGAAGACAACTTCATCAACCTCCTCAAATTCCAAATTCAGTTGCAATGACTCGGTCTTCTCAGGATACAAAGAGCATAGAAAAACAGGGCTCTTGTTTCCTACATTACACTGAAGAACGCTTTTCGTTGTTGCTTTCCCCATCCCTAGTGACGCCTAGAAGTACATCAAGAAACCAGTAACCGACTTAGAAATGAAAAGAAACAACCTCAAATTGTATTTCAGTATCATGATTATCATCCGCAGTTCAAAACCATGCCCTGTGTATCAACAAAAACATTACACAGAAAGGGGGAAAATGAACTACATTTTGAGCAAAGAGAGTTACCATCGAAATATGGAGCCGACCTCTCGTATCATCGACATTATGAGTGAAAGGCTTTCCGGGTTTTACTTCAGTTCCTGTAATATTCAATATAACATGCAGTGCTTGGTTACCAAGAAAAATAAATGATGGAAAAATTCAGAGATAAACATATAGAAAGCCGTATACTCAGCAACCAATAAGCAAAAAAAAGTTAAGGAAAAATAGGACCCAAAAAACTGATACAACTTACCCCAGAAAGCCATTTTTCTTTTACTTGGGAAGACGGGTAAGGATTAAGGAAAGAGGGTTTGCCATAGAGGCACAAAAAGAAGCCTTAAATTATAATACCCTAGAGAAGAGAGGTTGAAGAAAGACTTTAAACGACGGTGCGTTTTGTATGCTAGGCTTAGGTGATGCCGTGGCAACTTCTAATACGAAATTGATAGAGACGGTCAATGGCTAGTGATTTTAGCGTGATGTAGCGCGGGAACTCATATCACCCCTCTTTTTTTTTTCTTCACATTATAGTTGTTGAAGTGTGTTTAAACGTAATGTATGCAGACCAGTATTCGGACGATTTTTTTTTATTAATTACAACAATATATATATACATATTTAATATCAAACTATTTAAATGGATACTAAATAATAAAAAATATACACAATATAATAAAATTTTAACAAAAAAAAATAATTTTTAACCCATTTTATTGTGTATTTTTTGACATTCTAGTATATAATTACACATATTTAGAAGAAAAAAAAACTAAAATTTCCACTTCTAAAATAATATAAGTCTGGAAACTTGTATAGTAGTATTAAATATTAAATAAAGTTAACAAATTAACAACAACAAAGATTTTAGCTTGGATGGTAGTGCTAATTCAAAAACATTTAGCTTTCATGGTTATGATAATTCAAAAGCAATTTATTTGTAATGGTTCTGTATGTGTTTATTTTAGATAAATTGTATATATAAATATTAAATATCAAACTATTTAAATCGATACTAAATAATAAAAAATATACACAATACAATAAAATTTTAACAAAACTAAATCAATTTTTAACCCATTTTATTATATATTTTTTTGACATTCGTAAATGCAATTCCACATATTTAGAAAGAAAAAAAACTAAAATCTCAATCTCCACTTCTAAAATAATATAAGTATGAAAACTTGTGTTTGTGTAGTATTAAATATTAGATAAAGCTAACAAAATGAAAACAATAAAGATTCTAGCTTGAATTGTAACACATTGGATAGCCAAGACCACTACACTGTGTGTTTATAAAGATGCATGATTTGCTAATCAAGTCTTTTAGTTAAAACGTGATACTAAAACCACTAATGAACTAGGGTTAAAAGGTTTTGGTCTAAAAAATGTACATTCTATATAACAAAACATTTTATACATGGGATCCCAAAAAGGAACAGCGTTTGAAAGTCAGTTTACAAAATTTCCAAAACTTAAACAACCATTAGCCATTCTAAGGCAAAACAGACATTTTTGGTTCCCCTGTTCTTGTCTTCCCTTCAACCGTGGCGGCTGAGCAGCCGGTCATGTACATTCAGCTCACAGAGCTCTCTGAGTCAGGGTTGATCAAGTTTGCCATTGCCTTTACCTGCACCACGTAGTACCCGTGAGCCAAGGTCCAGCAAGAAAACATAATATGCTTCACAAACAATCAATAACAGACGAATAGTCCTTTAAGCATGATCAGACACTTAACATTCCACGTTAATCACATAGCATGTATTCAGAATCAAAGATGCAACTAAACGTTCATAACAATCAAGTCACATGATAATTAGGGCCGACAACTCAGGCCGCACCCTCTGTTTACCCCACTAACTTCGGCCCGCTTAAACTGAGCTCAGTGCATAATAAGCTGTCCTCGGCTACCAGTGGCCGAGCTGCGCCCTGTGCGCTAGTGTAACCTTGGGCACTCTTAGGCCGTGGGTTACTGTTTACATGGCATAATACCATCCTTTCAAAGTATACATATTTAGAAACCCTTAGTCCCATTGCAAATACACAACCGGGTGCAGTTTTCTTACCTTTAATTTCCACGTTAACTGACTACGAGCGACGACTCTCGAGCACGATCCGCTTTCCGAGCCCTAGCTTAACACCTAGTCACAACCAAGGTAATGGATTCCATTTATATTCAAATAGATGTTTTTGGGTACAATGCTAGCTTCCGGGACATCGAATTCCACCAAACACGGTGGTGGAATCGATCCCGAGCACCCTAGGTTAGGTTCCCGCGCTTAGAATCCCCATAAGATCAAAGATGCACCTAAGGGCTGCGGCCCTTGAAACCTAGCCGCGGCCCGCCCTAGAAACAGAGTCTAAGCCTCTCTGTAGACAGACACGCGTCGTGGCCCTGCCCTATGGCGCCGGGCGCTCCCCTTCGGCAGAGCCTCCCTGGCTCCTTTGCTTTGTAGGGCCACAGCGCTCTAGAACAAAGCTGCGGGCCAACCCTTCGTGCCCAGAAAACCCACCATTTCCAACATCCTAACCTTATTCAAAACCACCCCAAAGCACCCTAATTCCAAAACCCATTAATCACAAGACTTTTAGCATGATCCTAACAACATAATCCAACAAAAAACCTAGCTTAAAACTCATTAAAATCTCATTTTGATTTCTGAAACCCAAGTACTTAGTGTAATGCCCCGGATTCCCTATTATGGTTAATGACTGGATTAGTAGGCCGGGAGGGCCATAACTGTTTAATTATGCCGTTAAATGTGTTTATGTATGTTTATGAGAATTATATTATAATGTGATGTTAAATGCGTGCATGTGAGTCCACATTTGTTTACAGGGAGTATTTTGGTAATCTGGCCCGTTGAGGGTATAATTGTATATTTGTATGAGCGTTGATAATATATTGTGAGACCACATTATAATGTGGATTGGTTCGAGTATTTCGACATGAGACGATCTTTAAACATGATTTATCGGTTTGGTCATAACAGATTTGAGCTCGGGGCTCGGGGTGAGTCTCGGGGTGTTATTAATGATTATAGCGTTACCGGGGATTTTAGGGTAACGGTATAAGAATTATTGGTGTTTGAGTATATTGAGATTAGCGGGGATTGGGAAGCGTTAATTATAATTAACGGGTTTAGTGGAATGTACCAATTTTGCCCTTGAGGTGGCTTTAGGGGCTTAAGATGACACAAGGGTATTTTGGTCTTTTTGGGAGGATATATGTGACTTAAGTGGCTTAGAAGGCTGTAGAATAAACAGAACAAAACAGAGACTCTCATCTTCTCCCTTCCCGTACACAACTTCCTCCATTGCCTCCTTTGGTGTTTTGAGTTCTTGGTGGAGATTCAAGCTAAAGGAACTTCAAGGCTGAGTTAGTAGACTTGGTTCTGCTTGTGTGGGAAGTTCAAAACAGGTTTTAAGGTAAGTTTTGATCATTGAACTCAATTTATGCTCTGTTTTGATTGTTAGTTTCAGACTTAGAGTTTTGATGTGGAAAGTGTGAATCAAAGGGGTGTTTTAGTGTTAGTTTGATTGGGGTTTGATGTAAGTGAGTTAAGGGTGTCATTTGGGGGTTTAATTATATGTTTGGAGGGGGTTTAGAGGTGGTTTGAGGGGCTGGTTTGAGAGGGAAAACGCAGGGTTAAAATTCTGGTGCGTGTGGCCAACTTGGCTGTTCTGGGCTGAGCGCCGCAGTGCAGCAGGGGAGCGTCGCGGCCCTTGGCGTCTGGCAGATGGGGAGCCTCTCTGTTTGGAAGCGCGCCGCGGCGCAGCAGAGGGGGGCTGCGGCCCTTAAGGCCAATTTTGTTAAAATGTGGTTTTTAGCTTGGGGATTCAAGCCATAGGCCTCGGGGTTGGACCTAGTACCCGGTTGGGTAGTATTTGATGTCTCGGGGGCTGGGATTTGGTTTGGGAACCCTCGGTTATCATTTTTATTGATAAATTCTATAATTTGGTTATGACCAGGTGACCGTCAAGGATTTTAAAGGTTGATCGTTCTCAGGGGTCGTTCATATAACATTTTCACTCGAACCAGAGGTAAGAAAACAGTGTATGAATACAGTTGCACCCTGTACAGGTATATGACATGCATGGTTGGATATTTGAGGCATGTTGGTTGATATATGTGGACATGGATTGCATATTAAATGCTAGTGAATGCTGATTACCTGCTTGAGACACTGACTAGTCAGGGACCGACTCTAAAGTCAATGATCACGCATTGAATGGCTCTATGGCATTAATGCGGGACCGACCCTAAGGTCGAAGAACTTATAAGCGCTTGCCTGGTCTACGACCAGATGACTATAGCCAAGGTATATGACCCCGGTGACCGTTTTTCACGTGGCTAAGGGACGTTGTCCATAGTTTCGACTCTAGAGTCGTGACGAAGGTTATGTTGGTGACCAGTCACCATGCACCTGTCCTGAACGATGTATGAAGGAAATCACCTATCAGTTAAGCCCTGGTGACTCTATCGTCACATGGCTAAAGGGAGCGATGCTCATTATTGTGACTTTTGGCTATTGTCACCTATTTGTTGGACTGATAGTCCTGAATGGTTATTATGGTCGTTGTTGATATTATATCATGTTTTATTATGTTTTCTTGCTGGGCCTTGGCTCATGGGTGCTATGTGGTGCAGGTAAAGGAAAGGAAAAGCTTGGCCAGCCTTGAGTGGAGAGCTTGGGCGATGTGATGTACATATAGGGCCGCTTGACTGCCATGGTCAAGGAGTTCTCAGAGGGACTAGGGGTTTACCCTATTTTTGCCGCTTAGGCCGGTGGGGATTGTATATTTGGAACTGTAGCAACTCTTTTGTAATACAAACTACTCGTAAACATTTTAAAAGGCTCATGAGCAGTTTATTTACTTAATGAAATGTACCCTTTCCTTTTTATTGTTTTTTCACCTTAACCTGTTAATGGTACCTAGATCACGTTTTTAACCAAAGGACTCGGGTAGCGAGTCAAATTTCCGGTTCACTGTTCACCGTAACTGTTCTGGGGTAACCAGGGCGTTACACTTAGGAACACAAAAACCGGCAATGGAACACAGAGTTCAGCCATTAATTCATGGATTCAAGCTTACCTCCACAGCAGAATCCAAGCCAACTCCCAAGTCTTCCCACCTTAATTCAACCTTGAAATTAAGAACCTAGGAACCCTTATATTTCAACCCATAAACCTTATAATCAACTAACCAAAAACGAAATTCAATGCTTACCTTGGTTTATGGTTGAATTCCTTGGCTGAATCTGAGCTATTTCTCCAAAACTCCAGCCCAAATCACTAAATTCCCAGCTGAATTCCCTTAGATTTCAGTAGTTCATTAATTAAGAGAGAAAAGAGAAGGAAGAGAGAGGAAAAATGGACTGGTTTGTGCTTTATTCTACCAGTTTCTATTTTGTTTAGTCTAACCTTAGTTAATTAAGTCAGTCTCGAGGGCTCGGGGTACCGGAAACGTCCCCGAGCGAAAAATGGTAAAATTTTCCCAAAATTCCCGCCTAAGCTTCCTGACCTCAAATATATCTCCATATATTTATTTCCATAACCCGATAGTCTAAATAACCACCGATACCTGAAAATACCCCTGAATTGTCCAAAGTCAACTATTAAGCCCCATTGTGACTTTCTCGCTATCTAGCTCCCTAGGGTCACCTCAAGTCGCATGCTGCAGATCTACCCACATAATAATGTGGTTCTCACAGATATAACATTTAACCACACTTACATTCATATAATTATACATGCATGCTTATCATATAATCATACATTAAATTAATAAATTCACACATAAGCCAATTATGCTCTCCCGGCACACTAATCAAGACCCTTAAGCCATTTTAGTGATTTTTGGTCGTTACATGAATGGTTGTGCTAATTAAAAAATATTTAGTTTGGATGGTTGTGCTAATTCAAAAACATTTTATTTGTAACCGTTATATATGTGTTTTTGTGCTTTTTTTTTTTTTTTAAATATAATGCATATATATAAAAAGAAAATACCCTTGTTAGAATTTGAACCGTTGCCTTTAAAATTTATACAAATGAATTTAACAACTATGCAAAAGTCTTAATTTTTAAATACTAACTTCAATTAAAAATATATACATTAATTAATGGGATATTTGCGGCGAAAATACTTAAGTTTTTCAAATTATGACACTTAAATACCTAACTTTTTTTTTTGCGGCTAAAATACTTTTCGTTACACTTTCTTGGCACCCGTTGGTACCTCACCGTTATCTAACAGGTCAGCGCCTACATGACAATTTCTGATTGGTCCACATTATTAATAATTGAATTTCTATTTAAAAATTCATTTAAATATTTAAAAATTAAATAAAACTCATTAAAAATCTAATAACAAGTTAAAATTTTATTTAAAAATCATACTTTAATTAAATTAAAATTAAAAATCATTATTCAAAATACCTAAAACTAAAAATCTAATTAAAATATATACATATTTTTCTCTTTCTCTATCCCGATTCTTCATCATTCACTGTTCTTCCTCTTCTTCTTTTTTCTGGGTTGCTAGGTTGGAGAATATGGATGTGGAGGCTGGGATTGCTTTGACCGAAGGAGGACAAAGAGCACAGATTTGGGTTTGCTTGGATGGAGCTCAGCAGTCGGCATGTAGGCTGGAGAAGATGGATCTGCGATGCCAATGGGGCTAGCTTCAGACGGAACTCCGACAACCCTTGAGCATGGAATGGCTAGTGATGGGTCTTCATGCGCCTCTTCGACATGGGGCAGAGATGGAGACTGAGAAGTGGCCGTGGTTGGGCTCCAGTGATTGAGGCAGGCTAGGCATCTCCCGATGCTACATCTTCTGTTCAACAAGGCAGATCTTCAAGGGTGGCTTCAGTGCGAAGCTTCGCGACAGTGGCATGGATGTGAACTTGGCTTCTTCGAGATCTGGGGCTTCGTCTTCGTGGAGATCTGGGGCTTCGTCGAGATAAAGGCGTGGATGGCTTCACGACTGGGTTGCTTCGGAATTATGGATTTCTTCATATTTGGGTATTGTTTGATTGATTTTGTAATGTTGTTTGTACAGATTTTGAGATTAGCTTTGATTGAATGTTTGAATATTTGTATGGATTTGAATTGTTTGAGATCTGAGATCTGAATTGTTTGAAAGTTTGTATGGATTTTGAAATTTGTTTTGATTATGAGATTGGATTGAAATGTTAATTTTTTTATGATTTGGGAATACAGACTTTGTAATTGTTCTTAAGTTTGGGTTAGCTTGGATCTTGTAAATCTAGGTTTGTAAATCTGGGTTTTAGATCTTACCAGCTTGGGTTTGCAAATCTTGGAAACAATGTCTTATTTAGTTTTTAATTGTTTTAAATTTATTTTAATTTTGATAATGTTTTAATTTTAATTAGTTATTAATCAAATTTCTGTTTTATTTTTAATAAGGATTTTAGTTTTCGGAATTTTAATTAATAATATTTAATTTTAATTTAATTAAAATATGAATTTTAAATCATTTTTAAGTTTTTATTAGATTTTTATTTAATTTTTAAATATATAAATGAATTTTTTTAATTAAAAAATAAAAAATATACACTTAGACCAATTAGAAGCCACCACATAGGCGTTTTCCTGACACTTAACGCCTACGGAAGCCAAAAAAGTGTGACGTTAGGTATTTTAGCCGCAAAAAAAAAGACTTAGGTATTTAAGTGTTATAAAGTGAAAAACTTAGGTATTTTCGCCGCAAATATCTCTTAACTAATTATAATATATATTAAATATTTTTTTCACTTAGGGCGGCCGCCGACCTTAGTTTTTATGTGGATCCGCACAATAATATTATTTGGATAATAATGTTATTTTAAAAAAAATTATGGTAAGTATTGTTTTTTAATCATTATTATTTGTTTTTAGCAATAGTAATTAAGAACGAAATAAGTATTTGACAAAGTTTTTTTTTGTTACGGCATAATTGATATAGAGGTGGGGTTCATTTCAGTTTTTGTTTTGTCTCACATATATGTTATATAATGTGAGCATCAAACGGGGATGTAGCTCAGATGGTAGAGCGCTCGCTTAGCATGCGAGAGGTACGGGGATCGATACCCCGCATCTCCATTTTGTTTTGTGATTTTTTACGAAGACACTTCCAATAACTCCTATTTTTGTATTTATACATAACTTTTTCTTACTGTCTCGTATCAAATCTAAATTTTCAACCATCGTACTTTTTCTCCCCTCAGAATCAAACATCGTACTTGGTTCACATCATCCGACCAATTTGATTTATAATTGATTCAACAATTCGCTACACAACAAGCCCCTAAAACACCGTAAGACAACCTAATTACAATCGAAGAAAATTTTAGAAATGAGTTGCTTATGCAATTAGTTTCGGTGCGACGTTCATTATGAATAATTTCAAAAGTAATAAACTACTCTTCCATGATGAATAAATAACCAAAATAAATAAGTAATATAATTAAGCATGGAATGGAAGTCATCCCAATGTTCCCTCAAAAACTGATACTGAAAGATTTTGCATCAACAGAGCACCTACGTCCCACGCTGAAGCAGGAAATCGATCACTCTCAACTCTATAAATTACTAGTCACCAAAATCCCAGTAACAAATGGGGCTACCCAAGTGAAACAAAGTTGTACTCACTCCAATCCTAGAGTAACGCGTTCAAGTTTCTACCTTCGATGATGGTGTATGTATAGAAGTTCTCATGATTTTGTCAAAGCTCTCTAACCTACAAGGAACAAAGGTGAGAACTTCATCTTTAAAGATGATGGACAACAATGTCAAGATCAGCAGCTCTTCACGTCAAAGCTTCTATTTCCACTAACCGGTCAGATTGCTTTATGATGAAGACAGCGGTGGAGCTGCCCACAGCTTCACCTTCTTATCAACACTCGCTGTGGCTAAAAGCGAGGCTTCCCCATCACCTGAAATAAAAAGTGGTTGACAAAATGAAAAAGTATAGCAAAAAAATATGTCCATGCTCGTCAACTTCAGCTACTATTATGTCCAACAACAGGCAATTTCTTACCCAAAACAATTAACACGGTATCCTTTTTATTCTAAAGATAATGAATTACTGGTAATACTAGGGACCGTTCAAATTGGTTTCCATATTTTAAGCATTACTAAAGTTAACTTATTTTGGTAAGGACAAAAATAAATTCCACTGTGTCTTAATTCTGATAAAAAAAAACAGTATAGAGCGCTAGACTGTTCCTTTTTCTTATTTTTTAAGTGTTATTTAGGTCACCCATGGACAGTTTCTCTCGGTAGATTCTCATGTAGCAATGTCAGGTATAGAAAGGAAAACAATCTCACCAAGTTAAAAGTATATCTTAACAGATGATTTCGGTTGAGTTCAAATTTCAATCCCTTACTCTATTCCCTCTTGTCAAACATACACAATGTAAAGAAAATAAGTAAAGATTGCGGTTGTAGAAAGTGATTTACCCATTGGAATGTTCTTGGGTGCCCATGAAATGCAAGTTATGTCACCTGCATGAGAAGAAAAATGTAGCAAGGATTCAGAAGTGGTTAATCTTCCAAAGCTTAGATAGATCTTGATGGTGATGGACATAATTGAAGAGACTATCTAATAAAAGTGAATCGAGCAAGTGGCTATGCTATGCTAGAGATATAGTTTGCGTAAGAATGAAGCATACCATCATGGGCCTTCTCAGCAGTGTCTAAAACTTTGCCAGTTTCAACACATAACCACTGCAATGTTGAGCCATGGGTTGCTGCTAATAACCTTCCATCAGGAGATACACTAAGGCGGTCATAGTGCAAAGTAGCTCCGTTTGAATCATGAAGTGGAATTGGAAACACCTTGAGTGTTTTTGGATCCTCATCCATATGATACCGAACTTATAAAGAAAAGGATAAGAAACAATGTCAGTATGGATGATTAAATTTTAAATCACAATACAATAATTAAATAAATTAAAAGGGTCCCAAGTCCAACAACATATAAAAAGAAATATACCATTAATATTCCAAATTCTAATTGAGTTATCTTTTGATGCCGTGATCATTTGCTCAGAGTTTGGAGAAAAGCACAACCAAGTCACGGCACTCTGAACAGCCATAGGGTAAACAAAGAATTAGTATACATGTGTTGATACAGACCAAACAGAACTACTTAAAGAAAAATGCACAACGGAAGTTTTAAAAGTGATAGCAGATATGTCATATTATGGAATGGACTAAATTGAATTTTGTTGCGTAATTCAAATTTGAAATATAACCTTGTGCCCTTTAAGCTGCATTACTCTTGAAACCTCCTTCACTGAACCATCCTTCGCATATACAATCTCCCAAACCTGACAGCAAAATTAAACAGGAAAAAAGTTATAATTTTCTCAAAAATAGATAATAACAAACAATTATAATACATGTCATCTATTTTCACAGGCCAAGGAAAATTGATCATAACTAGGGTAAACAGAAATTGACTATAATGAAATGATTGACTCAAGAAAAGCATGTAGAGCTTTTCACCTTCACATCAGCTGTAAAAGCTGCTGCTGCAACGAACCGCCCATTTGGTGATATAGCTGCCATGGTGTTCTTTAGTTGGTTTGTATCAACATTACCCACCATCTTGCCAGATTTACCATGCCACAGTATAATGTCGGTACCTGTAAGCAAAGAAGTATCAGAACTAGAAAGATTAGAACTAACATGATAATTGAAATGTGATTGGTGTTAGTTATAACTTAATAGGGAAAAAAATCAATGATTTCATATGTTAGATATTTCTCCAAACTAATGTGTAATCTATCAGTAGATAACGAATCTTTGTAACACCTTCTGCATTGTTACAAAGCAATAAAGCTTTGGTGCAGGTTTCTAATAAAATTTGGTTTGTCTTGGGTTGACCTTGATTGTAGGTAGAGGAGGGTGTAAAAGAATTAGTGGAACATTGCAATCATGCTATGTGCTGGTCTTTATGGTTGGAAAGAAAGAAGAGTTTCCTAAGAATTAGAGGGGAATATAGAGCCTTTATGGGATAGTCATGTATTGGGTGACTTATAAGTGTTTGATACTGAAGATTTTAAAGAATTATCATTTTCTGAATTTATTAGGGATTGATGTACACGGTAGTGTGGCGTGTTTGATTAAGTGGAATGTGAATAGATTTTGGAATAACTATTCTCATTCCAACATTTGGCTTAGCCATTAGCCGAAGAAATCTTTATTCCTTATGAAGCACAATTCCATAGCTTCCCTTGATTCCCTAAGGAATTGTCTTTCCATTTCTTAGTTAATTTAAATATATATATATATATATATATTTGTCAATACAATTCATATTAATGAAATGGTTATGGCGGTTTCTTTCAAAGAGCAAGGCCTTGTGGCATAGGGTGGTGAAGAGTAGGTATAGGGCGGATGGTGGTCATTGGGATACTGGTGGAGATGTGAGGTTGTCTGTTCGAGGTCCTTAGAAAGATAAAGGTGGGGAGGGGGATAGTATTCGTTTGGGTGGCCTAGGGTGGGTTCTGCACTTCCGAAGGAATTTGTTTGATAGAAAGGTTTTTAGTCTTGCTCAGCTATTACAATTGCTTCAGTATGTTGCTCTATCGTTGATTTTGGAGGATAGGAGGATTTGGATTCCAAGCACTAGTGGAATGTTCTCTTGTAAGTCAGCCTTTCAAAGATTGAGCTACGCTCATTTGGGTCGGGAGGTGATTTGGGGTAAGAAATTGTGGAAGAGTGTTTCTCCTTCAAAAGTTAAAGTGTTTGGTTGGTTGGTCTTCATTGATAAATTAGATGTCCATAATAACTTGCAGAGGAGAAGACCCTTTCACTCTTTATCGCCAAATTGGTGTGTGTTGTAAGAATGTAGGGGAGTCAGCTCGACATTTATTCTTGGAGTGTAGCTTTGCTAGGGAGGTGTGGCTTAAAGTGCTTGCCGAGTTTGGGGTCTCTTGGTGTATGCCTTCCTCTTGTTCTTAGTTGTTCCTGTGCCATTTAGAGGGAAATAAGAGGGTGGCTCGTTTGTGGCAGAGTACTCTGTTGGCGTCCTTTTGGGCAATTTGGCTTGAAAGGAATAGTAGGATTTTTTAAGACGTTTATTGTTCAGTGGAGATTATTTGGGATAGAATTAAGTTTTGGGTTGCTACTTGGGTGTATAGATCAAGAGGTTTTGAGGGGATTTCTTTTTTGGATCTCTGCAGGGAGTGGGGTAGTTTATGGCTTTGACGGCTATTGGGGAGGATGGGGTACTTTTTGTGCTTTTTGTTTGGCCTTGTTTTGTTTTATTGTGTGATGTTACCACGGTTTTCCTCCGCCTTAAGTGAGGGCTCTCACTATATTTGAGAGGAGGTCAGTCTAAGACAAAGGCATCGGTCTCTTTTTCAAAAAAAACATACCATTGTCATGAGTAACCTCAAAGTATTATAATTTCCACATCAATAATATCAGAAATTGTTTTCCATAAAAACTAAAAACAATTGAAAGTAGTAGTAATAATAACAATAATAATGATGAATTACCGGACAAATACATATACTAATGATAACCATTTCTGACTTAGTTAAGACTACAAATGATTGTGGGAGATAAGAATGTTGCGGCTAATAAGAGAAAGAGAGTCAAATTAGGTTACAAAAGGCTATAATTGTACAAAAATGATGGTGTAAATAAAAGCCACTAATTATTGGTTTTTCCTATATACAATATTTTAATGTTCATTACTGTTAGGGAAAGAAAAAAAAAACAATCTAGCCTTCTTTTAAATATCAAAATTCTCCAAATCCACTTACCAGGCTCCAGTATGAAACTGAAGCACCTGCTGAATCCAATAAAGCATCGAACAGGGGTTGTTCACAAGTTAGGAGGTCTGGAGGAATTTAACCTCAATCTGACAGCATAACACAGATTGACCACTCAACAAACCTGGCACTCTCGGGCCTATACTAAACTAGGACTTGTTCTACTAATTTGATCATTGCCCCTCTAAAATTTAAAATGTTGCTATCTGTACATTGTTATAACGACACTCCATACACATGTATTTTAGTAACAACAAATGTGTTACAGGTTTAAATATACAAATGAATACAACGCATGCAGTATAAAAGAAAGAAGTACCTTCTGAACAAGAAGCAATTATTGTACTCCCATCAGCAGATCCATATGTAGCGGCAGTTCCAGATAAAGTGAGGACACCATTTTTGTCATGGATTTTGTGACGCTCCCACTTCATTTCTGGGAGAGGAGGCTTAGTTTGCTCCTTAGTTCCATCAGAAGATTTGGTTTTTTCTTCACCATACATGTATAAGGAACAACCGGTCATAGTTTGAGAAGCCACAACCACAGATGACGCATCATCACAGAATTCAACGGCCACAGGATGACCCCCAGCGGGCAAGTTTATTCTCAGGAATCTGCAGAAAAGAAAAATTCATAAATTTGAGGAATAAGGACCCAAAACCAAGAAAATCCATTAATAAACATTGGAATTCAAGTTGCACAAGTTGAAATTCATACTTGAAACTTTTGCTTGAAGCATCATCCATCTTAAAAACTCTGATCACCCCATCTGCACAAACTGTTTGCCAACCAATAAAACATCTGTTAGAATCAACAAATGAAAAATCAAAACGCAAACAGAAAGATGATTGAGCTCGTAATTCAGCAAAGATTGTGATTGATTCACCATTACCTGTAGCGAGACTTCGTCCATCGGATGAAAAGCATAACCCTGTCACTGCATCTCCATGACCTTTCAAAGTATTCACATCCAACGGATGATGCCGCTTGTTTTGGTCCTACAATAATCAACGAAAACAAAAATATCAATATAAATCTAGACTCGATCAAACTTCTATAGTATCTTTAGCTTCGTCCTTTCCAAATTAGTTTTCGTTCATTTTCTCGGCAACCAAACAAGAGAAATAAGAAGACCAAGTAAGTAGCGTACCTTGTCAGAAGCGTGAGAGTGAGCTTTTGAGTGTGACTTTTTGGAGATAGTTTGGTGAGACTTCGACGATCGGGGTTTGGGATCGGAGGGGAGCTCCAGTTTGGCAATGGATTGAACATCGGATCTTCGGTTGCGGAAGTAATTGGCGAAGAAGAGGAGTACGATGAAAGCACCGAGAATGAGCGAAAGGGCCGCAATTGGGATGATGGGATCCATTGGAAGCCGCAGAGGATTGGGTCGCCTGAAGAAGAAGATGACGAAAACGACGACGTATTCGGGAGATGGCACTGAAAGGTGGTTTTTGGGGAAGATATGAATATTATTGCAGAACCAGATTGATCCCACATACGTGTCGATACGAGGAAATATATAATATAATAATATTAATAATAAATCATTTATTTAGTAAAATTTGAGTTTTAATGCAATAAGTGACACTTTATTTGAAAAATATCCTATCACTATATAACTCTCGTTTTGGTACTACTAATGCCATTATTACCCAAAATTGCATAATTTTCCCTCTCTTTTTCTTGTAGTATTCACTCTCTATCTCTTATGTTTTCCCTCTCTATCTCGCAAACTCTCGTACACACAAAAAAAGTCATCCACCATTAATTTGCATTTCGGATCTAGGGGCAAGTTGTGAGTCCTTTCAAGTCAAGAAACTTCATTTTGGATTTCGGATCTAGGGGAAAAAATCGTATGGGTAAGTATATATTTGTTATATGTAGTGAAGAAACTTGTCTGGTTACATTACTTGTCTTATTTCGAACAGATCTGTGTATGCCTTCATGTTTTATTGCAATTTTTCACGGAATGAATTTTGGATACTTCGTGCGTTTTTTTTCTGGATTTTTTTCCAGCCTCAATAAGTTTCGATGAAACTCGATAGATCTCGATGTGTTGCATGCATGCTGGCTCGATGGTCCTCGATGGACCTCGACGTGCCTCGATAGTGTTAGGATGTTAGTACCTCGATGGTACTCGATAAAACTCGATAGGTGTATAAGAGTTTAATTGGATTTAAGAACTCGATTGTACTCGATAAAACTCGATTGGTGTATAAGAATTTAATTGGATTGTTTGCCTCGATAGTCCTCGATTGTACTCGATAAAACTCGATAGGTGTATAAGAATTTTATTGGATTGTTTGCCTCGATAGGCCTCGACTGTACTCGATAAAACTCGATATGTGTGACCTCGATAGGACTCGACATATATCGATAGAAATCGATATTTTCTGTTTTATGTAGTTTAACTTTTTGACCTTTTTTTTTTTGTTTTTTTGTTTTTTTTGCAAATTCGACTGTTTCCGTATTTGTTGCATTCAATGGTGTTTGGGAACTCGAAAATAGGGATTGGATTTTCAGAGATGCTGAAAATCAAGTTCTACCCGTGGAGAAGGGTGTGACATATGAGTAACTACTTGACATTCTGTACGATGAGCTTGAAGTGGATAAATGTGTGCATGACTTAAAAATTGAGGTCCCGTACACATGCCTATCATAATCCGTCAAACCTACAGTTATAAAAAATGATAGGCATGTGCGTGCATTCATTGGGTTAGCATCAAAATCTGTAGAGAAGCTCATTCCTCTATGTGTCACATTGATTAAGAAGGGAGGTGTAAGAAATGCATCGGCTTCTGCCAGCGTTAATAAATAAGTTCGATTTGAAGAGAACATTTCTCCTCCATGTCATGGTTTCAAAGGAACTCAAGGTGACGTTCGAACATGTGTTCCTGAGACAAATCCAGATGTCATAGTCCATGATGATATCCCGGTTAGAGATCCTTCATATGTGCATGACACGGCGGAGTACAATCCCTATGGCTACGAACCTTATGTCAATGACGATCTTGTTGCTGATGCAACAGATCTTGGTGGGCCAGATGTTAGGGCTGATTTTCCAACACAGAGTTTAGATGTTATGGTAGATGAGGAGCACAAAATAGAAGACTGGCAAACACCTGGGACCAGCAGTAGTCGTCCAGGTCCAAGTAGAACTGATGATAGTTTTAGATGGAGTTCTCTATTGGACTTAGGTGAAGATCGTAGAACATGGAGTGCTCCCATGTTCACCAAAGAGGATATAGAGGCCTCACATCAACATCATTCCTCAACCAGCAAAGCTTCAGGAGAATTGCACCTTGGGAAGTTCTTTTAGAACAAGCTTGAATTGAAAACCAAAGCATCCATATTTGCGATGAAGAATAATTTTGAGTTTATGGTGAAGAAATCTGAGACTGATGTGTGGTACATTACCTGCAAGGATCCAAATTGTGGTTGGAGATTGAGGGGTAAGAAAAAAATGCGATCTGAAATGTTCAAGATTACTGTATACAACGAAGTACACACTTGCTCATAAGAAATTTGAGATAAGGACCACCGTCAAGCATCACCGTGGGTTGTTGGGCACCTAATCAAGAGGAAATTTGCTACCGATGGTACTCGGTACATGGCAAGCAACATAAGGGAGGACATGAAGCACTATTTTGGGGTTGAAATGAGCTATGAGAAGGCGTGGAGATGCAGAGAAAAAGCTCTTATGTATGTCAGAGGGACACCTGAGGAATCATACTCCAAGTTACCTGGATACCTGTGTCAGTTGGAGCATAAGAACCCAGGTACAATTACTGATTTTGTAGCAGAAGATGGTTGTTTCTTGTATTGCTTCTTTTCCCTCGGTGTTTCTAGGTGTGGTTTCCAATACTGTCGTCCTGTAATTTGTGTGGATGACACATTCTTGAAGAATAAGTATGGTGGCCACATGCTCTGTGCTATTGCGTTGGATGCAAACAACCAGTTGTTTCCAATTGTGTTTGCATTGGTGGACAGTGAGAACCATAACTCTTGGACTTATTTCATGAGAAAATTGAAGGAAGCCATAGGGGACGTTGAGAACCTTGCTTTTGTATCGGACAGGCATAAAAGCATTATTCATGCTTTGGAGCTTGTGTTCCCAGATGCGGATCACGGTGCATGTTACCATCATATCTATATGAATGTTGTGGCAAAATTCAAATCTGACCACGTGCAAGACATCATGGGGTGTGCAGCGTACGCATTTCGAAGAACGGAATTTCACAAGTTCTTTGACAAGATTAAGGTAATTGATCCGCCCATTGCTCAATATCTAGAGGGAATTGGCTTTGAAAGGTGGAGTAGTGCTTATTTTCCTGGTAACTGATACAATATCATGACGAATAACTATGCAGAAAGCTTTAACAATAAGACCAAGGAGGCAAGGAGCTTTCCAGTCGCCACTTTTCTTGAATTCATAAGATTCACTCTTCAGTCTTGGTTTGCAGATAGACATGAAAGAGCTGCAAAAGCAACAACTGTGTTATCACCTGAGATGGAAAAGGATTTGAAGCAAATAGGTGATAAAGCAATTTTTTTAGATGTCCAAGTCCTTGGTCATCACGAATTTCTTGTGGTCAATGATAATGGTGATGGTGAGGTGAACTTGGCCACAAAATCATGCTCTTGTGGCATGTTCCAAACCATTGGGATACCCTGTGTACATGCTTTTGCTGCAGCCAGAAAAAGAAGCATAAACATTTACTCATTGTGTTCCCCTTACTATAGAATCGAGGCATTGAAGGACTCTTATAAAGATACTATTTACCCTGTTGGGGACGAGGATGAATGGGTAATCCCTTATCACATTAGAGATACAGTTGTCGGCGTCCCTGCTGAGAAAACCCCTATAGGAAGGCCCAGGAAACAGAAAGTGGGTAAGCAAAAGACAAATCGCTATGCTTCACGCGGGGAAAAGATTGTCAAGCCATGTAAGTGTAGCATATGTGGTGGTAGTGGGCACAATAGGAAGTCATGTAAGGCTAGGATTTAAAATATTGTATTATGTAATTATTTAATTGATTTTGCTGCATTTATCATATGGAATACTTCTTCTAATACTTTGTTGGTTTGGATGTCAAGGCAGACACATTATGTGAACTTAATACTTTTTTATTTAATAACTTTTTCAAAAAATATTGTTTGATAAAAAATAATATACAAAACTAACTATATGCTATACTATACAAGATATGTAAGACAAAAATGTAAAGAGCATCACGGTGCCAAATTCTGATAGAACAGGTCCACACACCACTTGGTCCTGAAATGCTGGATGTTCTCATCGATAACAATATCTAGTGGTAGCCTTGTAACGCCCTAATTACCCCAGGACTCGTTACCTGAGTCCTTTGGTCAAAAACGTGCTCTAAGTGTAATTAACAGGTTAAGGTATAAAACCAATAAAAAGGAAATGGTTATTTTATTACAAAGTTGCTCTGCAGAGCTAAACAAAACGTTTACAAGTGGTTCTTAGTACAAGATGGTCACTACTGTTTTAAAATTTACAATCCCGCCGACCTAATCGGCAAAAATAGGGTAAACCCCCTAGTTCCTCTGAGAACTCCTTGGCCGTGGTGGTCAAGCGGCCGCATATGTACACATCACCACATCAGCTCTCCACTCAAGGCTAGGTGAGCTTTTCTTTTCCTTTACCTGCACCACATAGCACCCATGAGCCAAAGCCCAGCAAGAAAACATAACACTTTGCATAAACATTATTAAATGATTATCATTATAATCATTCTGAGCATAAAGCTTTCAAACAAATGAGTGAACATCACATGAGGTCCTGATAAACCATACTGAGTGACTGACGAGCAAGTCACTAATTCAAATGGAAGAGTGGCTGCTAGGTAAGCCACTAGCCTTCAACAGGTTCTGGTAAACCATACTGAGTGACTGCCAAGCATGTCACTGTTTCAAGTGGGAGAGTGGCTGCTAGGTAAGCCACTAGCCTCCAAGCGCTTATTTCATTCATCGACCCTCGGGGTCGGTTTGGCATTAACGCTCTTTGAGCCATTCAATGCTGATAGTTGATTAGATCTAACCTTGTTGGCTTGCGTTACACGCTAAGGCCGTCCTGACTAATGAGTCAGTGCAATGTGACCAGTGCCCAATACCACTGCCGAACCTGACTAATAAGTCACAGCTTCACAGTTGATACTAGCATCTTTGCCAAATCTAACTAATGAGTCAGTATCATGTGCAAGTGAGCAACATATGCTAAGCATTCTATATTCAATCCATGTCCATATTTACACAACCAACATGCCTCATGAATATCCATGCATGTCACACTCGGGGTGTAACGCCCCAACCCCTGGGACCGTTACGATGTGCCTTGCAAACAGTGCTAAACTCGCTAATCGAGTCATTTGGCCAAAATCGTGAACTAAGTATGATTAGCGGTTTAGGGATTAAAAACTTTGGTTAGGATGTAACGTCTCACTAGAACGTTTAATATATATACATTGGGATCCCGAAAATATAATTTCAGAGTTTATTACAGAAAATATTTACAACAGGCCGTTCTAAGCGGCAAAACAGGGTTCAACCCTAGTTCCACTTTAAACCTCGGCCGTGGCGGACGAGCAGCTGCATATGTACACGTCATCACGTAAGCTCTCCAACTCAGGGATGGCCCAGCTTCCTTTTGCCTTTACATGCACCACGTAGCACCCGTGAGCCGAAGCCCAGCAAGAAAACACAATATAACATGATATGATATCAACTATAACCATAGTAACCATTTGGAACCAACGGTCCATCCAGATAGGTGACAATAGCCAAAAGTCACAATAATGAGCATCGCTCCCTCTAGCCATGTGACGATAGGGTCACCAGGGCTTAACCGACAAGTGATCCTTTCATAAGTTTGATTAGGACAGGTGCATGGTGAATGGTCACCAACATAACCTTCCTCCCGACCCTGGAGTCGTGCAATGGACAGCGTCCCTTGGCCATGTGACAAACAGTCACCGGGGTCATATACCTTGGCCATAAACATCTGGTCATAGACCAGGCAAGCGCTTATAGTTCTCATTGACCTTCCGATCGGTCCAGCATTAATACCCCATATGAGTCATTCAATGCCGACCTCGATTAGATCTAATCTTTATTTGGCCCGGCGTTTACAACGCACTGCCACCCCTGACCCTTGGGTCGGTAAAACACGACCAGTGTTCAGCCCGTGGTGAACTTAACCGATAAGTCACAGCTTCACAGACGGATCTGACACCATTGTCGATTCTGACTAATAAGTCAGCGCCATACACAGGTAAGCCATGCCACCAAACATATACCACATGTCCAATATCCATAAACAAGGTATTCAGCATGCTTACTTAACAGATATTAGTACAATTAGGACAATGCATTAACACAAAGGCTCAAACTCTGAACGATATCACACCCAGTATACAAAGCATGTCCTAATCACATGTTTCTCATGCATCATATGCAATATATCCAACAGTCCAACATGCACCAGTAACAGCCATGCATGTCATGTTTAATAGTCAACCAACATGCATCAAGAATAACCATGCATGTCACACATAATAATCAACCGACGTGCATCAATAATAACCATGCATGTCATACTCATTAATCAACCAACATGCATCATAATAACCACGCATGTCTCACATACACAGGGTGCAGTTTTCTTACCTCAAAGTCGAGCTAGAACGATTAAAAGAACGACCCTTGAGAACGATCAACTTTTAGTCCTTTAGCGGTCACCTAGTCATAACCAAATATAAGATATCATCAATAAAAAAAATGATAACTAAGGGTTCCCAAACCAAATCCCAGCCCCCGAGACCTCAAATACTACCCAACCGGGTACTAGGTCTAACCCCGAGGCCTATGGTTTGAATCCCTAAGCTAAAAACCACATTTTAGCAAAATTGGCCATAAGAGCCGCGGCCCTCCTCTGCTGCGCCGCGGCGCGCCTCCAAACAGAGAGGCTTTCCCTCTGCCAGACGCCAAGGGCCGCGGCGCACCCCTGCTGCGCCGCGGCGCCCAGTGTGGCGTGCTGCCCCTTTGGCACACCCACATGGGGCCATTTTGTAATGAGCATGCCTTGGTGCTTGATCATTAGTCAAGTCTTGCACCAAGCAACCTCATGGGATAGGGTAGTGGCAGTTTTGTAATATTGCATATGTCTCCCAGACAAAAATCATATATGTTCCTGGGAAGACTTTATTTCCCTAGAAGGCTCCTTAGGGGGAGGTGACCTGGTGACTTAGGGAAGCACCATGGCCATCAGCAGATAGGGGCCAAAGCTGTGTACTCCCTTGCCCTATCAAGGCTATATATTAATGAAATAACATTTATCCATACTTGTCCCTGTGTACTTCCTTGTTGCTTATGTGTTACTTGTTTGTTACCTTCGTTGGGCCTTTGTGTGCCACTTGCCTTGTTGTGTGCTTTGTGTTGTGTGGACGTTCCTAGGAATGACTTGCTTTGTGCTTGCTCATACTTCGTTATGGCCCGTTGCATGTCCGAGATGTGTATGTGGCTAACCGCTGAGTTTGTTTGCCTGTAGGTGTGTGTTGTAGGCTGACTTGCTAGCTTGAAGAGTCTGCAAGTGCCGCACGTTCCGTCTAGTTGGAATCCCCAAATAGCCGGCCCGTGACAGTTGGTATCAGAGCCAAGTTAGAAAGCGCTTGGCAAAAACACTATGGTGAACCACACTCAGAGGATCGAAGCTCTTGAGAAGCGAGTTGGGGAACTGGATGGCCTGGACGAGAGGGTCAGGGATCTTTCCTTTGCAAGTCAGGACTCGGGTTCGTCTGATGCATACAATCGCATAGCTGCGTTGGAGAAGGAGAATGATGTTCTTCTATCCAGAATTATCGCGTTGGAGAAAAGAAACACTCCAACAAGTACTTCTGTTTCCCCGCGGTGGGGAGAGCGCATCGCGGCAGTGGAGCGCATGCTAAAGGAACAAGAAGTTTCAATAAATGACACAACGGAAGATTGTAGGGAGGCAGTCGGTGTGCTCAGAGAAGAAATGGCTGAGCTTACTGCCAAGGTAAACCTGACCATGCGAGCGGTTGGGAATGCCCCTGCAACAGGGCCGATGGGTATGGAATATGGCCGAGCCAAAGTACCCGAGCCGAGGCCCTATAATGGGGCCAGAGATGCGAAGGATTTGGAGAATTTCCTCTTTGACATGGAACATTACTTTAGAGTCGTGCGGGCCGATTCGGAAGATGGAAAGGTCGCCATGGCTACCATGTATTTGTCGGGGGATGCCAAAGTGTGGTGGAGGACCAAATATGATGATATAGAGAATGGCAGGTGTACCATCACATCTTGGGCGGACCTGAAGAGGGAATTAAAGACGCAGTTTCTGCCAGAAAATGTAGCTTACATAGCTCGTCGCCAGTTACGAGAGCTTAAACAAGTCGGGACAGTCCGAGAGTATGTAAAGAGATTTTCGGGACTGATGCTCGATATTAAAGACATGTCCGAAGTGGACAGGCTCTTCTGCTTCCTCGAGGGACTGAAACCGTGGGCCAAGCAAGAACTTCAAAGACAGCGGGTGACTGATCTAGCCACCGCTCAAGCTGCTGCCGAACGCTTAACAGACTACACTCCGGAGAGTAGCCTGCCGAAAAAGGCTACCCCTCCAGCCAGCTCAAGTAGCGTCGGGAGTAAGAAGTTTGGGAAGTCCTGGCAGGGCAAGAGTGGGGGAGAGAAGAGGACAGCTGAGTCCAATTCTTCCAGTGGGACAGATGCTGCTGTAGGGAAGAAGCCGCTAGCTTGTTGGATTTGCAAAGGCCCACACAAGTCGGCAGTATGCAAATTCCGGGGCCAGATAAATGCCCTCATTGGCCAAGAACAACAAGGTGAAGGAGAGGAGGAAGAAGAAGAAGAGTACGCGCACATGGGCGCTGTCCGCCTGTTGAACGCTCTCAAGAAGCATGGTGAGAAAGGGAAGAAGACCCTGGGGAAAGGGCTAATGTTCGTGGATGCCGCTATCAATGGCAAGCCTGCCAAAAGCGTGATGATTGATACTGGCGCCACCCACAACTTCATCTCTGAACTCGAAGCAAAGCGACTGGGACTAAAGCTGGAGAAAGATGCAGGCCGCATGAAGGCGGTCAACTCCAAAGCCTTGGCCACATCTGGCGTGGCTAAAGGGGTAAACGTGAAGATCGACACGTGGGAAGGGCAGACTGATTTGGTGGTCGTCCATATGGACGACTTCGATGTAGTTTTGGGAATGGACTTTCTAACCGAGAAAGGTGCCATTCCAATTCCTGCCACTGGAAGCTTACTCATAATGGGAGAGACTCCTTCAATGGTACCTGCAAAGGTGAAGCCACCCCCTGCTGTGAAGCTTCTATCAGCTTTACAGTTCAAGAAGGGTGTGAGGAAGCAGGAGCCGACTTATGTAGCTGTGCCCACCGTGTTCGAAGAAGTAGTGGAAGAAATTGTTCCACTAGAAATTACGAGGGTCTTGAAGGTGTATGGGGATGTGATGCCAGATAAACTCCCCAAAGCCTTGCCACCAAAGAGGGGGATTGATCACCAGATAGAACTGGTGCCTGGAGCGAAACCTCCAACAAAAGCGCCATACAGAATGGCACCCCCTGAGCTAGAAGAATTGAGGAAGCAATTAAAAGAGCTATTGGAGGCAGGCTTCATCAGACCGTCGAAGGCGCCATATGGCGCACCGGTGCTATTCCAGAAGAAGCACGATGGGAGCTTGAGACTGTGCATCGACTATAGGGCTCTCAATAAGGTGACAGTTCGCAACACATACCCCATTCCTCTAATCGCTGATTTGTTCGACCAGCTAAGTGGAGCTAAATACTTCACAAAGTTGGACTTGAGATCGGGCTATTATCAGGTGAGGATTGCAGATGGGGATGAACCAAAGACTACGTGTGTTACTCGATACGGAGCATTTGAGTTTCGAGTAATGCCGTTTGGGTTGACAAATGCACCTGCTACCTTCTGTACACTAATGAACCAAGTATTCCACGAGTATCTAGATAAGTTCGTGGTGGTGTACTTGGATGACATCGTGGTTTATAGCGCCACGATAGAAGAGCATCAAGAACACTTGGCTCAAGTGTTTCAGAAGTTGAGAGAGAACCAGCTATATGTGAAGCGAGAGAAATGCTCGTTTGCACAGGAGAGCATCAAGTTCTTAGGCCACGTGGTGGAACGTGGCCGTATTCGTATGGATCTGGAGAAGGTGAGGGCAATCCAGGAATGGAAAGCCCCCACAAACGTGAAAGAACTCCGCTCCTTCTTGGGCCTAGCTAACTACTATAGAAGATTTGTGGACGGCTACTCAAGAAGGGCGACACCCTTGACCGAGCTTCTGAAAAAGGGTGTGATTTGGGCGTGGACTGACAAGTGTGCTGAAGCGTTCAGAAGTTTGAAAGAAGCCATGATGAAGGATCCTGTTCTTGCCTTGCCAATTATTAGCAAGCCCTTCGAAGTACAGACAGATGCATCGGATTATGCTCTGGGAGGGGTACTAGTACAAGAGGACCACCCAGTCGCATACGAAAGTCGCAAGCTGTCTGAAGCTGAGAGGAGGTATACTGCCCAGGAGAAGGAGCTCCTCGCAGTTATACATTGCTTGCGAGTGTGGAGGCATTACTTGCTGGGGTCAAAGTTCGTGGTGAAGACGGATAATGCAGCTGTGAGTCATTTCCTTACTCAGCCGAAGCTGACCCCTAAGCAGGCTCGATGGCAGGAGTTTGTGGCGGAATTCGACTTTCGTTTTGAGCACAGGGCAGGACGCTTGAACCAGGCAGCTGACGCCTTGAGTCGTAAAGCGGAGTTGGCGACTCTAAAGATCATGGCTAGTTTATCGGCTAGCGTGGTGAACACTCCACTCAAGGAACGCATTAAAGAAAACCTAGAAAAAGACCCAGTTGTCAGGACCATCCTGAAGCTCGTAAAAGAAGGCAAGACTCGCCAGTTCTGGGTGGAGGATGACCTTCTGTGGGCTAAAGGGGGACGCTTGTATGTTCCAAAAGCTGGAGATTTGCGAAGGACATTACTAAGCGAGTGTCATGACACTCTGTGGGCAGGTCATCCAGGGTGGCAGAGAACCCATGCCCTCTTGAAGCAGGGCTACTACTGGCCACAAATGCGGGACGATGTAGTGGAGTACACCAAGACATGTCTGGTCTGCCAGCAAGACAAGGTCGATAGGAACAAGACACCTGGGTTGTTGGAGCCCTTGCGAGTCCCAAGCCGACCGTGGGAGAGCGTGTCGCTTGACTTCATCACCAGTCTTCCGAAGACAGGAGATTTAAGTGCGATCTTGGTGGTCGTGGATAGATTCTCGAAGTATGCAACATTCATCCCAGTGTCGAAGTACTGTTCGGCAGAAGAGACAGCCAGACAATTTTTCAAACATATTGTCAAATATTGGGGAGTGCCCCAGAACATAGTCAGTGACCGAGATGGAAGATTCACGGGGACGTTTTGGTCCGAATTATTCAATCTCTTGGGGTCACAACTGAATATTTCCTCGAGCTACCATCCGCAGACAGATGGGCAGACAGAAAGATTCAACGGGATGTTGGAAGAGTACTTGCGCCACTTTGTCAATGCCAATCAGAAGAATTGGCCGCAACTACTCGATGTAGCTTAATTTTGTTTCAACTCTCAAAAGAGTTCTTCGTCGAATAAGAGCCCTTTTGAAGTTGTTAATGGACAGCAACCACTGTTACCCCACACAGTGGACGAATATCGCGGTCGGAACCTGCGAGCCTTTCACTTCACCAAAGACTGGAAGAAGACAACAGAGATTGCCCGAGCTTATCTAGAGAAAGCCTCAAGAAGAATGAAGAAGTGGGCAGATCAGAAGCGCAGACCACTGGAGTTCAAAGCAGGTGACTTAGTGTTAATCAAGCTGCGGCCCGAACAGTTGAGATTCCGAGGGGACAAAGACATCAGACTCGTCCGCAAGTACGAGGGTCCAGTCTCAGTCATCTCAAAAGTTGGCCTAACTTCATACAAAGTCGACCTACCCGCTTGGATGAAGATACACCCGGTCCTTCACGTCAGCAACTTGAAGCCGTATCATGAAGATCCAGCCAATCCAGAGCGCAACCAGTCAACCAGAGGAGGAGTCAGTGTTCAGCCAAGGAGCAAGCGTCAACCTGAAGAAATCCTGGCGGAAAGAACGGTCACCACTGACCGTAAAAAGCATAAGGAATATCTGGTAAAATGGAAGGGGCTCGCTGATGACGAAATCAGCTGGGAAAGGGCGGAAGACTTGAAGAAGCTCATGCAGAAGATTGAAGATCTACAAGCTACTTCGTTGAGGGCGCCGAAAGATTAAGTGGGGGAGAGTGTGGCGTGCTGCCCCTTTGGCACACCCACATGGGGCCATTTTGTAATGAGCATGCCTTGGTGCTTGATCATTAGTCAAGTCTTGCACCAAGCAACCTCACGGGATAGGGTAGTGGCAGTTTTGTAATATTGCATATGTCTCCCAGACAAAAATCATATATGTTCCTGGGAAGACTTTATTTCCCTAGAAGGCTCCTTAGGGGGAGGTGACCTGGTGACTTAGGGAAGCACCATGGCCATCAGCAGATAGGGGCCAAAGCTGTGTACTCCCTTGCCCTATCAAGGCTATATATTAATGAAATAACATTTATCCATACTTGTCCCTGTGTACTTCCTTGTTGCTTATGTGTTACTTGTTTGTTACCTTCGTTGGGCCTTTGTGTGCCACTTGCCTTGTTGTGTGCTTTGTGTTGTGTGGACGTTCCTAGGAATGACTTGCTTTGTGCTTGCTCATACTTCGTTATGGCCCGTTGCATGTCCGAGATGTGTATGTGGCTAACCGCTGAGTTTGTTTGCCTGTAGGTGTGTGTTGTAGGCTGACTTGCTAGCTTGAAGAGTCTGCAAGTGCCGCACATTCCGTCTAGTTGGAATCCCCAAATAGCCGGCCCGTGACACCCAGCCCAGACCAGCCAAGTCGGCCACACGCACCAGAATTTCCCCTGTGCTATTTCCTCTTGAACCAGTCCCTCTAACTCACATAAAACCTTCTCCAAACATATAATTAAACCCCTAGACAACACCCATAACCTCCCCTCATCAAAACCCAATCTTATAATCCATCAAAACCCCTTTGAATCCAAGCTTCTAACAAAGATCAAAAGCTGAAAACCAAAGTTTGAAAACAGAGCACCACCTGAAGTAAGTGACTAGAACTCACCTTGAATCCTGTTTTGAGTCCCCTTTGATGGTTGTTACAGGTTCCCTAGCTGCCACCCTTAATCCCCTAGCTCAACACCTCCATTTGAGCTCTCAAAATTCAAAGAGAGGTGAGGGAGGAAGCTTGTACGGGATGGAAGGAGAAGGAGGAAGATAGGCTCTGTTTTAATATCAATCTATAGCCTTTATATCATATATATCCTTAGGGTTAAAAGACCAAAATACCCTTAGGTCTTCCAAAGCTTCAAAAACCACTTCAAGGGTAAAATTGTCCTTTCCGACCTATACCGTTAACTATAATTAACGCTCTCCAATTCTCGCTAATCTCAATATCCTCAAACACCACTAATTCATAACCCGTTACCCTAAAATCCCCGGTAACGCTATATTTACTAATATCACCCCGAGACTCACCCCGAGCCCCGAGCTTAAACCCGTTATGACTAGACCAACACTTACATCTCATGATCGTCTCATGTCGAATAGCTCGAACCAATCCACCTTATAATGTGGCTATATTAATTAATCACAATCATGCACCCAAAATATACAATTACGCCCACAGTGGCCAAATTACCAAAATACCCTCACAATAATAAATTCTCCCATATGCATGCATTCACCATCATATAATAATATAATTCACGTAAATATGCATATAATCATTAAATATTATAATAAATCAATTATGGCCCTCCCGGCCTCCTAATCAAGGTCCTAAACCTTATTAGGAAATTTGGGGCATTACACGGGGTGCAGTTTTCTTACCTCTGGTTCGAGCTAGAATGAGTAAAAGAACAACCCTGAGAACGATCAACCTTTTGGTCCTTTAGCGGTTACCTGGTCATAACCAATTATGGGATTCCATCAATAAAATAAATTAATAAATGGTTCACAATCTAAAACCACACTCCCGGGATCAATCCCCCACTCTCGGGATTCTTAAAATACTCAAATGGGGCAAAGGAACCAAACCCCGAGCCTTAAGGATCATTCCGAGCCCTAAAATAGGTTTGCTGAAAAATGGACTAGCGATGCAGCCCTGTCAAATGGCGCTGCAGCCCTACTGAGTGGCGCTGCAACCCAAATAAATGGTGCTGCAGCCCTATTTCCAAGTCAGAGAGCCCAGCTTTAAGCCCTGCCTAGCGCTGCTGCGCCCTAAGTGGCGCTGCTGCGCCAATTACAGACCAGAAACTTTCTGGTTCATCTTCTTTGCGATTTCTCTTGAAACCAAACCCTCCAAACCAATCCAAAACCTTACCAAGACACCCAATTCAACCCCTAAACTTCATCTACATCATACCCTCATCAAAACCCAATCAATCTTACACAAAAACTCCCATTGATTCCAACTATCCACACCAAAACTATAAGCTGAAAACTATAAAGTAAAACAGAGCATGGCTTGTTTTTCATGGATGAATTCTTTCCTCAAATGGAATTAAAGTCCTTTTCAATGGATGAACCAAGTCTACAACTTCCAAGCTTTGATTTCCTAGCTTGTATCTTCAAATTGGGACCAAAAACTTCAAAGGAAGAAAGAGAGAAATGGATGTACGGGAAGGGTAATTCTTGCTCTGTTTTTCTATTCTGTTTCTACAGCCATCCAAATCCATATGACTAAAATACCCCTAGGTCTTTAAAAGTTTCTAAAGCCTTCCCAAGGGCAAAGTTGGTACTTTCGAACCTATACTGTTAATCATAATTAACGCTTCCCAATTCCCGCTATTCTCAAAATTCCCAAACACCAATAATTCATGTCCCATTACCCTTTTTACTCCCGGCAACGTTCTAATCATTAAAACATCCCGAGACTCACCCCGAGCCCCGAGCTTAATCCCGTTATGACTAAACCGCTACTTTAACACTTAAAGATCGTCTCATGCCGAATAGCTTGAACAAATCCACATTATAATGTGGCCTTAAAACATATCACCAACATGTATCCAAATAAGCAATTTACCCTCAATGGGCCAAGTTACCATCACACCCCTGTAATTAAAAAATATGGACTCACATGCATGCATTTCACATCATATCATAATATAATCAACATATACATGCATTTTATCAATTAATAACATAATTAAGCAAGTATGGCCCTCCCGGCCTACTATTCACGCCGTTAAACACACCGGAGAATTCGGGGCATTACAAGCCTGGCAACCAGATGCTCGATATGTTTGATGGCAAACATACCACAATCCCCACTGCATATAATCAATTTTGTGTCAATAGAAGATAAAAATAACTTTAATTTTCAAATTTCAAAATACACTAATTAAATAGGGGAATACCTTGTCTTAGTCTAAGGACACTCCTCTGGAGGAATACGACAATATGAAAAAAGCTTTGCATTCTGCTCAGGATATACCTGGAGGTCCTCATGGTCGTCAAACATGCCAGAACACCATAACAACGAAGGCAACAATAAGCACGAAGGCTTGATCGCTTCCTCCATCAGAGTGGGACTGAGCACGTTATGGTTGGAATCATAAATGTTGATGCACCACGTTGGAATGCAGACTTCAATGGTGATCCAATGTGCGACTTTCTCGACGTGCAAGGCAAAATATACTTCACTCACATTTTGCCATGATACAAGGAATTGATTATCATCGCCCTTCAACATTCTCAGCACATCGTCGTCCCATGTATACTTAGTGCCGGTCTCTCTGAAATGATTCCAACGACCTAGGCACACCTGGGGGAAGGTGGTGTTCATGATCGCAGCATCCTGCCGAAATGCAGCATGGTAAAAGTGGCGTCGGCGGCGTAGCATGTGCAAAGCGGCATCAATATGCTAAAAAAACATAAAAATTCGTTAGTACCATCAATATATTTTAAGATTGAATTGAAAACATGAATGTAATTTACATACCGAATCCCAAAGCCAAGTCTGGACTGTGTGCAACTGTAAGAACCATGCCACACCGTGCGTCCCAGTATACACGTTCCGGTCTTTCTTATTGTCGATCTTCCCGATGATCCACTTATGGAAGCTCTTCTCCTGCTGTGGGTCACACTTCCTCAATGGTTCAGCAACTAGCCCCTGTTTATCTAGTCTGATCTTCTTTGTTGGGTCGGTGAAGTCATCAAAACGCTTGGGCCTGCGTTTCTTCCTGACAACTTCAAGGCCAGCTGCCTCCTCAGTCTGCAGTACTCGTACACTGGGACTGTCAGCATCACTGGCAGCTACAGATGTTTGGGCCTGTGGAGTAGAGGGTTGATCACCGTGCTCGTAGTCTGCAGGCAAGACATTAGACTCTGTATCTGATTTTACGTCAGTGGATCGACCTGAGACTAGTGAAAGCAGCTGTGCCAATTGAGCCATGATCGTGGTCTGATTCTGTAGTAAGGTTGCCTGGCCCTCCTCAACCCTCTTGAGCCTCTGCATCAATTGCTCATAATTAGGTTGGGCAACCTGATTAGATGAAGCTGCACAGGCCTGTGAAGTGCCCTCCTCAACCCTCGGGACATCCTCATAAAAAATGGAGGCTTCCTTTGCAACTTTTGCTAGCTTCTCTGCCTCCTTCTCAGGTACCACTACTTCATCCACTGTAGTCCCAGCCTCCAACTCAGGGAATAACCTGGAATCAACTTCTGGGAGGCTATTGTAGTAGACTATCTCACCGGGACGTGGCTTTAGCATGGAAAATACCACTAACTGCATGGTTGAATAACATGTGTCAGAAAAACTTTAATAAAATAAATCGTTAATCAATTAATTTGTGACATTTAACAAGATAAAATGGAACTTACTCGACGATTGACGAATATAGGAACCAACAGAGTTGTCGAAATAGTGATATCAGTCTTCGTAGCCCAGCTAAGCATCCTCGGAATCTGATTCCCATTGTTCTCACCGAACTTACTCCCAAGAGAAGGCATGGCCTCAAAAGCCCAGTAAAGAAGCGTGGGTGCATAGCAATTGAAACTATACTTCGCCTCCTTCTGTTTTTTGCTTGACCCATCTTTCTTCTTCTCCTCATAGTGTTTCAATTGCTTCTTCATGTCCTTTTGAAGGCCTTTGCTAACCTTCTTAAATGACAACTTCCCCAAGGATACTTGAAAAAGTAATCAATATCCTCAACCATCCTCAGGGAATCTCCCCATATCGTTGTTGTCTTCTCTGGGGCATTCAGTACCCCCTCTATCAAATAGCACAAACCCAGCTTAAATGCATCTTCTGGGTTTGTGGAGGCCTTCAATGCATCTTCCAAATGACGAAAACTAACCTTCGAATCACCATTAAAATATTCCTAGATGATCCGATCACTTGAAATATGCTCTTTCAATTCATTTGGGGACGGTGATTTCCCAAAATTTAGCCCGGTAACTAGGGCAAACTCTGCAATACCAAATCTACACAGAGTGTTGCCCAGGTAGAACTGACCCTCTTCAGGCTTCTTACTTTCTACCTTACGCAACATTAGCTGATGCAGCAGAGCCCCAGAAAAACGAAACGGCTTCGCCTTAAAGAACTGTCCCAACGGGCATGCCTCTGCCCTTTCAATAAGACCATGCCTCTTAAACTGCTCTATAAGGGTATCCAAGTAGGCACTACCCCTATAAGTGACACGACCAGGAAAGTGTTTCTCCAACGGCACAATAAGGTCAGGCATCTGGAAAAAAAATACAAAAAAAAAGTTTAAAATTTAAAACAATCTGGTAAGGCAGTTACTATCGAGACCTATCGAGTCCCATCGAGGCAGAAACTATCGAGTTCTATCGAGTCTTATCGATGCCTATCGAGGTGGGTTCCAAAATCACAAAGAATAATATCATCGGGTTACTATCGAGTCTTATCGAGGCCTATCGAGGTAAGGCAAAAAAATCAAAGTCTAGTAATATCGAGTTCTATCGATTCCTATCAAGGTAGGTCCTAAAAAATCCCAGATCCTTGTATCATCGAGTCCTATCGAGGCCTATCGATTCATATCGAGGTAGGTTCTAACATTCCCAAAGTCGTGTATCATCGAGTCCTATCGATTCATATCGAGGTAGGTTCTAAAATTCCCAAAGCCTTGTATATCGAGTCCTATCGATTCATATCGAGGTAGGTTCTAAAATTCCCAAAGCCTTGTATATCGAGTCTTATCGATTCATATTGAGGTAGGTTCTAAAATTCCCAAAGCCTTGTGTTGACGCGGTTCTTCACCAACAGGTAATTAAGAAAAGAAGAGAAAGGGATTAGTGCTTAGGTTGAACCGAAACAGATAAATGATCTTCGAAAATGAAATGGTGACTCAAAATACATTTTTTTAAGTGGTTCAAAGGTTAAAATCCTTCTACTCCACTAGTCAGTATTATTGTTATATACTGGGTATTTCTTACAATCGAGAATCCAACCCCTATTAACTCCCAAGGTCTCCATATTTATAGGAGAAGGCACCTGGGAGTTGGTAAGAAGGTCATCCCATGACCTTCTTACCTATCATGTCAACTCTGTGACATTCATGATTAATTCCTAAACCTGACACATAAGTGTGGTCAAATCAATAAGTAAGGGGATATTGGGCCGCACGGCCCAACCCAATCGTGGGTGTCTGAATACACACGTTCTTGCTGCGTGTCCGAGAAGTCAGGGGTATATCAGACACGTGATGTCTGATATATGCATGTTTACCTTGCGTGGTTGAATTTATAAGAGGTCACAACCCTCATCTCCAGCTCGTACCACGAGTTGGATGCTTACCTCGACCTGCGGCCCTCAGAGTCCAGACTCAGTCCTTAAGCAATCTTGGCGAACCCTTAGGTTACCTCGAGCTAAGGAGGTAGGACCTTACGATGGCAGCTCCAGTTTTGGGGATGTCCACGTGGTAGTCATGATTAGGCCGTATCTCAGCTCGCTAATCAGCCCGTGGGAAAATCAGGGCTTACATCTGCCCCCCAAGCCTCTACTCGTGGTACACGATGTCGTGTAGGGCCACAGTAGGGGCTTTTAGGCTTCCCCCAGAACTCTTCATATTCCACATTCTACGCAGGCGCCGAATACGTGGAACATCGTGGTTGGTGACGGTACGTTTTCCGAGAACCGCATTAAATGGCCTAGCCTATGCCCAGCCGCCGTTTCATCTTTCGAGTGGAGGGCCTTGGATCCCACATCAGGGCAATCCAACGACCCTCTTCACGTGACCCTTCACGCATATAAAAAGGGGTGGCCACCCTACGCACGGGCCACCCGTTCATTTGCAATCTTTTTCAGAAACTTTCCTCATCTTCTCTCTTCATCTTCAAGAGAAAAAACCATTTTCTTCCCGACCGCCATTCCTATCGCTCAAGAAGTTCAGGCGTAGAGACTCCTTCGAAGCCTTGGAACCAACTGCTCCGACGAAGCCCCAACCCAGGCGATACTCTCATCCACTTCCCAGCCAAACACTCTGTAAGTCTCCTGACTATGCACGTTTCGAAATTATTTTTTACTGTAGCTTAGGTAAATATTTACTGTAGCTACATGCAAGGGTTTGCTGGGTTTTGTGGGAATGAAGGGTGAAAGCCTTTTAGGTTAGGGTATCTTTGTAGTAGAAAACCGTTTAGGAGCATGGTTTACAGGATGCATTTTCTGGGGAAAATTTCTGGGTAGGATTTTTGGGACATTAGTTCAAAATATCTAGTATTTTGGGTGCAAAACTGGGTAGCTTAGGGGACACGCTTCACAGGCGGTTTTGCCTTTCATGCCTATTGGAACTTTCCCTCCAAGGCAAAATTTTAACCTGACCCTCCTGACACACGAATTCTGAGTAATCGGGGATCTGTTGGGAGCACAAGCGTGTGTTCATAGAACCGCGTGGTCTCACTCTCCACGAGCTGGGCTTACCTCAACTCGTGCAAAGAACATTTGATTTTTCCTCATACTCAGGTCGCCTTTTCTGAAATCTTTTCTTTTGTTCGCTAGGCGACCAGATGGCACCGAAGAAGAATGCCCCAAAAAGGACCGCCGGTAGCTCGGCCTCCCAGCAAGACAAAGGAAAGACGGTGACCTCCAAGGGGCCAACTGGCTGAGCTTAGGGCCTTCCTCTTTGTGCCCTTTTCTTGAATATTTTAAAAAATTTGTGTAACTTCTGCATGAGGTGCTTACACCTCGAGACAATTTAACTATCAATTTTATTTTTAATTGATTTACTGCCCTTTGCCTCTACGCATTTTAGTTACTATTTTGAAAAACTTAGTTCGCGATAATCTTTATCTATATCTCGAGCTCTTTAGGAAGAACAACGATCAATAGATTTAAATTAACTTCTAAGTTTTATGACCTGGTTATATCTAGGAACTTAATTTTGAAAACTTAGTTCTTGTTAGTTTTTATCAATATCTCGAGCTCTTTTGGAAGAACAACGATCAATAGATTTAAATCAACTTCTAAGTTTATGACCTGGTTATATCCAGGAACTTAATTTTGAAAACTTAGTTCGTGTTAATTTTTATCAATATCTCGAGCTCTTTTGGAAGAACAACGATTAATATATTTAAATCAACTTCTAAGTTTTATGACCTGGTTATATCCAGGAACTTAATTTGAAAACTTAGTTCGTGTTAATTTTTATCAATATCTCGAGCTCTTTTGGAAGAACAACGATCAATAGATTTAAATCAACTTCTAAGTTTTATGACCTGGTTATATCCAGGAACTTAATTTGAAAACTTAGTTTGTGTTAATTTTTATCAATATCTCGAGCTCTTTTGGAAGAACAACAATCAATAGATTTAAATCAACTTCTAAGTTTTATGACTTGGTTAAATCCAGGATAGGACTTAGTTCGCGTTAATCCTTACCAATATCTTGCGTTTTTTAAGAAAAACAACGATCAATTGATATGAATCAACTTCTAAGTCAATAAGGCGACCTGGTTATATCCAGGTACCATATGCCCCCCAAGTAACTGGGAAAGGATCTTTCGTGGTTACTTTAGATTACACTTGAAAACATGTACAAATATAAACAAAAAGTTGATTCGCATTGCTTAATACATAGAATATGGCCTTTTAGGCCTTACAAGTGAATCATTGATAGTATCTCTTCAAATGGATGGCGTTCCAAGTCCATGGGACTGCCCCTCCATCAAGCCGAGCTAATTTATAAGTTCCCTCCTTAATGACCTCGATGACTTGATATGGTCCTTCCCAGTTCGGTCCCAAGACTCCATCTTCTGTTGCATATACACAGGGTGCAGTTTTCTTACCTCAGATTCGAGCTAGAACCAGTATAAGACCGACCCTTGAGAACGATCAACCTTTAAGCCTTTAGCGGTCAGCTAATCATAACCAAATATGGGATTCCATCAATAAAATGATCAACATAGGTTTCCACACCAAAAACTAGCCTCCAAGAGATCAATCCAAACTAATCCAAGTAGTAGGGACACTCCCGAGGCCCTTAGCTAACTTCCCGGGGTCAAAATGAACAAACGGGGTGAAAACAGGGCAAGGGCTGCAGCCCTAGCACCTTGGGCCGCGGCCCCCAGAATTTCCAGAGGCAAACGCCGCGGCGCCCCACACAAGGGCCGCGACGCCCAGCGAAACAGAAAGCCCACCTACTAACTCGAGCTAGGGCCGCGGCGCCCAACCCAGAACCATTCCCAAACGTACTTTTAACATTCCAAAGTCCCCAAAAACATACCTAAACATTCCCCAATCATCAAAACAAAGTTCCCAAGCTTCCCAATACTTCAAAACCCTCAAAACCCAAGGTTCAAACAAACCGAAAACTCAACGATTCACAAAATCAATTCAATGCTTAGAAACTCGAAAAAACTCAAAACTTAAACTTCGATTACTTTCGATTGGGTTGTTTTCCGTCAAATCCTTCGGTTAAGAAGCTTATAATCTTTCCTAGGATCGCTATGCCTCGACCCTCGCTTGATTCCGACTCCTAGAACTCAAGATTTCCTCAAAAATACTCAAACGGTATAACGGACTGTCGAGAGAGAGAACGAGAGGTTTTCTAACGTACGTTCTTATCTGACAAGCTACTTCAAGCTTAAGTAACCTCAAATAAAACCTAGTGCTCGGGGTCCCGAAAACACCCCCGGGGACACTATAGTCAAAACTTCCAGAATTCCACCCTGATCTCAAATATTCCCAATCTATCACCAAATAAACATTTCTATTACCCCGAAATTGACCCCGTTATGACAAAACCGCTAACTCATAACCTATGATCGTCTCATGTCGAATAGCTCGAATATATCTCCATAATAATGAAATCTCATTCACAAATTACAATATGCACCCAATGGGCCAAATTACCAAAATGCCCTTATAATTATAAATACACCCATATGCATGCATTTATCATCATATAATAATATAATTCACATTAATATGCATATATTCATTTTATATCATATTAAATCAATTATGGCCCTCCTGGCCTCCTAATCAAGGTCCTAAACCTTATTAGGAAATTTGGGGCATTACATCAACAATCCAAGCAATTCAGTATATATGGAATAAGCAATTTATATAAGATCGTTGAATGGGAATGATCAATTCAGTATATAAGGAAGAGAAATAAATATTCATTTCAATTTATATAATATCACCAATCAAGTTATATATATTTGAGCAATTTATTTAGCAAGAACATTTCAGTTTATATAATATTACAAATAGTCTCTAAACCATTTACATAGGAAAATGGGTATACTAATCAAAAAGAAAAACAAAAAATAATGAAAAAGAAGAGAAATACCTCTAGATTTGTGGAAAAATGGAAGAATGATCCGAAATATTGGATGACGGCCTAAAGAAAGCAAATATAGTCTAATTTTTGTTTCAAAACACTGAAAAGAAAATGGAAAATGTTGTAAAGATGGAGAGGGCAATATGAAACATGTGAAAGTTAACCAAACATTATTCTTTACTAGAAAAAATAGAGGAAAGTAGATTGAGATTCAATTGTCGGCGACCACAGAAGGAAACAGTCGACTTCTCCTTCTCCTTCTTGTTGTTTTTTTTTTTTGCTGAGAAATTTTTTGGTAGTATCATTCTTATTCACGTTGTTTTGCTGAGAAATATGATAGAAATGATACAGAATGGTTAATTTAGTAAATTAATGATCTAAAATGCCATTTTCTACCAATTTTAAAATGGGGACATTGGGCTTCAAATGCACTTAATTTGTGCCATCTATTATAAATTCTCTTTATATTTTGTAAAATCTCTTCTATATAATAAGGGTGTAGATAAAGAAATTTTTTTGTTTTAACGATTTTTTATTTTTTTAATGTTAACTTTAACAAAATATTCTTATATTTAACGGAATAGGTAGTTTGTAAACCCTTCAACTTAAATAAAATAAAATAAATAATTAAAAAATGATATTTTTGAGATATTTTACAATGATAATTACGTAAAAATAATAAATAGCTAAATAAATTAAAATATGATATTTTTGAGATATTTTACAATGATAATTATTTAAAAATAATAAAATCATATATTTAATAACTTAAATAAAATTTAATTAAACTTAAACTCACTTATTAGAATAATATCATATTAAAGATATAATATAATCTACTGTCAATTAGCAACAAATTGCTTTTTAAAAAAAACTATCAAGAAACTTAAATTTAAAATTCACCTATAATTTTTAATATTACATTAAACATATAATATATAATCTCTTATTGTCACTCCCAAATTCAAAAACTAGAACATACATAAACTTAAACAAAAATAAATAAATTATTTAATTAAAATAGGATAGTTATTTGAAATTTATATGACATTAATATAAATTTAATAAAAATAATAATAAATTCTATAAATAAAACTAAGCAAACGTGCATATTGCACGTTGCTTGTATCTAGTATTTCAAATAAAACTCTATCTCTAATTTTAATGAAAAAAATTGAATATGACAACACAATTACTAAGTAGAATAATTACGATTTTGTTATGAATTGTTAGTTTGGTGAATTATTTGTAATCTTAGTTAAAAAAACTTTAATCAAAATAAAGTTTAGGTGTCAATTTAAATCATTTTACAAAAAACATGGTTCAAAAAGTAATTTGTCAAAAGTCATAATACAAACAGATAATGAGACAAAATATAAATACTAAAATATAATGTACGCCCTGATTTTCCAACGGGCTATTAGCGAGCTGAGATATGACCTAATTATATCAGCCACGTGGATACCCCGTGACCGGAGCTGCCGTCGTCAGGTCCTACCTCTTTAGCTCGAGGTAGCCAAAAGTTCGCCAAGATTACTCAAGGGCCGAGTCAGGACTATGAAGGCCGCAGGTCGAGAAGGCATCCAGTTCGGGATACGAGCTGGATGAGGAAGCTATGACCTTTTATAAAGTCAACCACGCAATGTAAACGTGCATATATCAGACATCACGTGTCTAATATATCCTTGAATTCTCGGACACGCAGCATGAACGTGCGTATTCAGGCACCCACGATTGGGTTGGGCCGTGCGGCCCATTATCCCTCTTACCTGTTGATTAGACCACACTTCATTTGTCAGGTTTTAGGAATTAATCATGAATGTCACAGAAGTGACATGATGGGTGAGAAGGTCACGGGATGACCCCCCTTACCAACTTCCAGGTGCCCTCTCCTATAAATATGGAGACCTTGGGAGTTGCAAAGGGTTGGATATTATTGTGTAACGAAATATCCTGTAAAGAATACCAGAAATATAGCAATAATATTGGCTGGTGGAGTAGAAGGATTTTGTAATGCCCTAGATTCTCTATTATGGTTAATGGCTGGATTAGTAGGCCGGGAGGGCTATAACTGTTTAATTATGCCATGAAATGTGTTTATGCATGTTTATGAGAATTATATTATAATATGATGTTAAATGCATGCATGTGAGTCCACATTTGCTTACAGGGGTATTATGGAAATTTGGCCGTTGAGGGTATAATTGAATACTTGTTTGTATGATAATGGTATATTGTGAGACCACATTATAATGTGGATTGGTTCGAGTATTCCGACATGAGACGATCTTAAAACATGATTTATCGGTTTGGTCATAACAGGTTTGAGATCGGGGCTCGGGGTGAGTCTCGGGGTGTTATTAATGGTTATAGCGCTACCGGGGATTTTAGGGTAACAGGATATGAATTATTGATGTTTGAGGATGTTGAGATTAGCGGGAATTGGGAAGCGTTAATTATAATTAACGGGTTAAGCGGGAAGTACCAATTTTGCCCTTGGGGTGGCTTTGGAGGCTTAAGATGACATAAGGGGTATTTTGGTCTTTTTGGAAGGATATATGTGACTAAGTGGATTGGAAGGCTGTGGAAAAAACATAGTAAAAACAGGGGTTTGCTTCTTCATTCCCGTACCTTCCCATAGCTTCATCTTCTCCATTGCTCCTTTGATGGTTTTGTGTTCTTGGTGATAATTCAAGCTAGAGGAACTTAAGGGCTGGATTGGAGACTTGTTTTAGCTTGTGTGGGAGGTCCAAAATCAGTTCTAAGGTGAGTTTTAGCCACTGGTTTTTATACATGCCCTGTTTTTCGTTTTGGTTTTTAACTCATGGTTTTTGGTGTGGGGAGTGAGGATTAAAGGGAGTTTTTGGTGTTAGTTGATTGAGGTTTAATGTGAGTGAGCTAAGGTTGTTATTTGGGGGTTCAATTACATGTTTGGAGGAGGTTTTATGATGGTTTGGGAGGCTGGTTTGAGAGGGAAAACGCAGGGTTAGAAAAACTGGTTCGTGTGGCCGACTTAGCCATTATGGGCTGAGCGCCGCGGCGCAGCAGGGGAGCGCTGCGGCCCTTGGCGTTTGGCAGGCAGGGACCCTCTCTGTCTGGAGGCGCGCCGCGGCGCAGCAGAGGGGGGGCCGCGGCCCTTAAGGCTAATTTTGCTAAAAAGTGGTTTTTAGCTTGGGGATTCAAACCATAGGCCTCGGGGTTGGACCTAGTACCCGGTTGGGTAGTATTTGATGTCTCGGGGGCTGGGATTTGGTTTGGGAACCCTTGGTTATCATTTTTATTAATAAATTCTATAATTTGGTTATGACCAGGTGACCGTCAAGGATTTTAAAGGTTGATCGTTCTCAGGGGTCGTTCATATAATATTCTCACTCGAACCAGAGATAAGAAAACAGTGTAAGAATACAGTTGCACCCTGTATAGATATATGGCATGTTTGGTTTGATATTTGAGGCATGCTGGTTGATATATGTGGACATGGATTGTATCTTAAATGCTATTGAACGCTGATTACTTGCTTGAGACACTGACTAGTCAGGGACCGACTCTAAAGTCGAGAATCATGCATTGAATGGCTCTATAGCATTAATGCTAGACCGACCTTAGGGTCGAGAAACTTACAAGCGCTTGCCTGGTCTACGACCAGATGATTATAGCCAAGGTATATGACCCCGGTGACTGTTTGTCACAAGGCTAAGGGACGTTGTCCATAGTTTCGACTCTAGAGTCGTGAGGAAGGTTATGTTGGTGACCAATCGCCATGCACCTGTCCTGATCAAGCTTATGAAAGAAATCACCTATCAGTTAAGCCCTGGTGACCCTATCGTCACATGGCTAGAGGGAGCGATGCTCATTATTGTGACTTTTGGCTATTGTCACCTACTTGTTGGACTGATAGTCCTGAATGGTTATTATGAACGTTGTTGATATTATATCATGTCTTGCTATGTTTTCTTGCTGGGCCTTGGCTCATGGGTGCTATGTGGTGCAGGTAAAGGAAAGGAAAAGCTTGGCTAGCCTTGAGTGGAGAGCTTGGGCGATGTAATGTACATACAGGGCCGCTTGACCGCCACGGTCAAGGAGCTCTCAGAGGGACTAGGGGTTTACCCTATTTTTGCCGCTTAGGCCAGCGGAGATTGTATATTTGGAACTGTAGCAACTATTTTTGTAACTTGAACTACTTGTAAACATTTTAAAAGACTCATGAGCAGTTTATTTACTTAATGAAATGTACCCTTTCCTTTTTATTGGTTTTTCACCTTAACCTGTTAATGTTACCTATATCACATTTTTAACCAAAGGACTCGGGTAGCGAGTCAAATTTCCGGTTCACCGTTCACCGTAACTGTTCTGGGGTAACCAGGGCGTTACAGATTTTAACCTTTGAACCACCTAAAAACGTAGTTGTGTCATCAATCCATTTAAAGATCGTTTATCTATTTCGGTTCATTATTAAACATTAATCTTTTTCTCTTATTTTCTTAATTACCTGTTGGCGAAGAACCGCGTCAACATATAATTAATTTAATTAGCCTTTAATCCCATAAAAAACTATTAATTCTTAAATCATTCTAAGCATTAAAGTTAATATGGAGAAAGGGATTTTGAGTGAAGTATAATGATTGTGGATGGAAATTGAGCAGGAAATTGGCGGATTACTTCTTCAACTCTATTATGGTTAACTATTTTAATCTTAAATTTACATTTACATTGACATATGTACAGCTCCTGTTTTGGTCCTACATTAATCCAACGAAATTTATGCTATTTAGTGTAATTATTCGGAAAGTTCAAGAAAAAAAATTAAGATTGATTATACTAGGTTTATATATTACATTAGTCATTATAATCTACCAATATCAAAGAAAATTGAGAAATTTTAATTTTCTTTACTCGATTGTTACATTAATCCAGACTAAAAATTCAATCTTTTGTTTTTTCTTAAGAAATAAATATCTGAAACAAGAGTCGGATATTGAAAGGTAAAAAGAGTCGATTGCCGAAAAAAAAATTAATAATAATAAAAAAGAAAAGAAAAAATATATCTTTTTATATTTGAACTGGAATGAGTTCTAGGACAACCACATCCAGCTGATAAATCATTACAAAATTTAGTTCGGTACAAAACCATCTGAAAATTCATAATGAAATATAAACAAGAACATAATGAGCTTATTCACTATCTTCTTTATTACACAATACCCTGATTCAATTCTCCTTAAAAATCTCAAAGCACTCTACACAAAAAATGCATAAATTCTCATGCCTTTCTGATATATATAGCTCATTCCAAGTAAACGAGCCAGCAGACATCACCAATTTAATAGTTTATGCAGCTGGTAACCAACAATCCTCATACTAAGTAATGAGCCTGCAGATAGTAGAGGCAGTGACTGTATTCTTTTTCCTTTTTCTGATCTACTATAGAGTTCAAGAGATTTGGTAGTAAGATGTTAAAAAAATGGAAAAGAGAAACAAGATCGGATAACTCCTAACAGAAACTACTTTTCTTATTTTGTTATTGGTCACATTCCTTGACTGTATTTCTTGTTCTCGTTGTGCTAGTATATACCTGCCCTTTAGATGATCAAAAGTACATATTTCTTGGTATTTATGGCATCAGACATCATTTTAAAATCTGAGGCCATCAAGCGATACATCTGTTTCTGACAGCAACTTCAATTTCTGGGACACACGAGTAATCAGTCAGTAGATTTTACAAGCACTTGAAGCCAACTGTGCCAATGTAAAAAAATGAACTCATATTCTTACTGTAATATACTGGGGAGGATCATCAATACTAGAAGAACCCAGGATTACTTCTCTTCTCAACTTGGCTGTGAGCTTGTGACAGACTCGTAGCTGATAATATCATAAGAGTAAGAAAAAAAAATCCCATCAGTGAAAATTATGAATTGCCAAAGCAGATATCTGGAAACTATTTAGAGAAATTAATCCCCGCATCAAACCTCAGATCGAGTTGCCCCACCAACGATAAATATGAAAATACGTTGCCCCAACTTCTTAAAATCAGTAGATGCATTCTTCAAAGTTGAGTCACTACAAAAGGCAGCAATATAAACAAGTGATCTTATAGTACTGAAGCCAGATGACATAATAGATTTCAGGTACATATGTTAAAAAACAAACACGGTGCGTTAAATGAAATAATATCAAATAGAGCTGTTGGATTACCTTGAGTTTCCATCATCAGAATGACCTGCTTTTGCCCAATTGGCAGTTCGCCTTGATCTCATTGAATGAGGAGCAGTGGATTGAGTTGTCTGTGCTGATGAACTCTGGGTTGCTTTCTTGCTGCCTTGGCCAACAATAGTCGAGCTAGGTTCATTCATACATGAATACTCACTCTTCGGCAATTCCCTTTTGCAAATATTTTCAATGAGCTCCTGCAGATGCAGATATAGTATCCAGGGTAAGAGTGAGTTTAAAATGAAAAGATTTAATAGACAATATATTGTCTGCAATTATTATATACCTCTATCATGGGATAAAATCGAAATAATTGCCATGTTTCTTCCTCTCCACTGCGATCTTTTCTCGCTGCTTGGTTTTTCTGATAGTGATTATAAAAATAGCGTTGAACTGTCAAGACTAGTTCACCTGCTTCTTTGAATTATTAAAACTGTTCATGTTCTCACCTTCTGGCCGTCGAACTTCAGTGAGAAGCCACCAGTAGATGTCTTTTTGGTTGAAGATCCTCCAAGCAATCGCATATTCTTTACAACATTCATGTTCTCACGTGATAATTTGGCTAACTGATTAAGCAAAGGAAATCGTTAATAGTAGTTAATGCAAATCGTGGTAGCGGAACAATTATGAAAAATATGTACATGTCAAAACTAGTTTCAGAAGAGATACATAAAAAAGTAATCTAGTATCCGAGAAATAAGAAATTATGATCAAGTTTCAATCTTAGTTTGACAGAAGTGTAGATTCGTCTCAATAGCTAAGATTATGTCAAGCCTGTACGGATTGATAGGTTGGCTATTCCTACCTGCATTAGCTTAGAGGCTTTGTCACCTTCAAATTTGTCCGGGTAAACTGATGCATAAATCATCAACAGTCGCAATTTGTTTTCTGGTGTTGTGTTCTGCATGAAACAGTGATGTTTTTACTTCTAGAAAAGAGGTTTCTCTAAGTAGCTTACATAAATCACAGATTCCGTATACGACACCTGCTTTGTCCTCAGAAAATTGATGACATCCTTTGCTCCAGCATCTCCAAAAACAAGATCCTGCTCCAGTTGCCCAAGTTCTCGCAGCCCCATGTCCCTAATAATTTTGTTAATTTTTCCAGCAATCTGAATCGAAAGGGAAGAAATCAGCAGGAAAATTAATCACTGTTGAACTAACCATTCTGCCTATTCATAGTCGCTACAAGTAAGTATATTCATTAATTGGGTCTGCTTGTACTTCTATCTAGCTCATATGTGTGAACCATATTCTTGCATTTCACAACCCATTTCTCAGCTTTCATTTGGCATTTTTGCAAAAGCTTAGTGTAAAAGGGAAACGAACCTCAACGTGAAGAGAAATCTTTTCAACTTGTTCAGTGTATTGTGGCAACGCTTGAACCATCTTTTGTAAGTCCCGCGTAGATATCTCACTACCATCTCTGCACAAAGTTAATGCAAATAGTTGATTTGTACGCACAGCTAAAAACGACAAGAAATCACTAAACATCTGAATTAAAAGATAATTATAGAAGAAAAAAAAAGGTGAAATAAAAAATAGTTTCATACTGAGGCAAAAGCATAAACGAAAGAGAGTTTACTATTTGGGATGTCCAACAGCACAAAAGTTGTTATTTTCTAATTGTTTAGCGATAATCCATAATAATTATTAAATTAAATTATGTGTGACAGGATATTTAATTTCATCAATAACTGTATTTAACAGTGTGACATCTTCTTGTGGATGTGTTGTTGGACACGACCGGCGCCACTTAGCAATTCTCTAAACGAAAAGACAATGCTGAACAGTGAACGCAAATGGCAATATCAATTTGACCAGCATGACATGAACCAACCTTCCACTCTGTTGGATTTGAGCAGCTTTGTTCTTGGATACGAAGTTGGTCATTTTGTCGTGTAATCGTTCACTAGCCTGATGTTTCAGTCAGTGGAATAAAGCATCACACTTTTGACATATATATTCATTAAATACTAAAAGTTAATATCACGGAACATACATCTGCTATGTGTGCATGGCGAAGTTCGAGCCAGATTGCATCATGGTCTTCCAGAAGAACCTCTTTTCTCTCAGGCTGACCACCTGTTTTACTGGGAACCTAATATACATTATATGTTATCCATATATACAACAAAACAAAGCAAGAAAATGCGTAGAGAATCATTAAAGAAAGAAAAATAAACTAGGAAAACATCGCGAAGATATACCTCAAAGACGTATTTGTTCCCATCCATCTCCAATAGATCATGACACATGGCATCATAAGTCCATTCATGAATGACAGGAGCAATCTGTTCAGAAAGTCCAAGCCGAAAAACGATGTCAAAACTAAAAACTATAAGCACACAGAAAAAATTTAGTATATTTTAGAGAATTACCTGATCTATAGATCTATCCAAGATAAGTAGTTCACATGTTTCAGTTTTCGGGAAGTTTGGAACAGTAGATTTATAGTTCGATATACAGTTCCAAACTGCAGAAGCAAGTTTTGTAGGAATAGAATCACGCAATTTTGCAGCGGTAGACAAATCATCTTCCCTGGCAGCACGATATCTCACACATGGCAGCTCCTGACAAAATGCAAAAAAAACTCCTAAGACATTTGCACCAACAACGAAGAAATTTACCCTTGAAATTTGGGGGAAAATTCTGCAACGAAATGCAGTACACTAGTACAAGATTCAAATTAAACATGGATTTCAGTATCATTAACAAATATCACTAATTATGTGAGAGTTTGATGTTAAAGAATAAAGGGTCATACGTTTGAATATAGAACTTCCAGAACAAATTAGATACATAAATTTTATTCAATGTAGTCTGGGACTCATACCTTCAACGAAGCAAAAACTGTAGCGATTCGAGTTGCCATTGTGTTCAAGCAAGAATTGTATTTTCGAGAATTCTCAACATCACCAAAGAGATCTTCCAATGCTCTTTCATGATCAGTGATAAAAGCCTGTAATAATAATATTTTTAACAAAAGAATAAATGGTTAAGAAAAACCTAAACAAGCACAGACTAGAACAGAGCAAATCTAGTCACATGTCCTGCTGTGGTGGGACTTAAAATGTCAGTGATCAAGTCATTTGTCATATCTGAATAAGTTAAAAGTCCCATTCTAATGGTATTTATAAAGCTTAAGAAATAAATGATAGTCAACTTCATTTAAGGACACTCTTTTTTAATAATCAGATTTTAGTTTATATCTTGAATAAAAATCTACGTGCTAAGCTTGTGGGGAAGACAAGATATTATGGTTTGAATACAAATTGCGTATGAGACAATGGAGAGGTAAAGATGAAATAGATATATCATGAAGTACCTGACTGTCTATAGGAAAATATTCCAAATTCATCTGCACATTATAAATCATAAGATCAGATCAAAACCATAATTAGGGAGAAATTAAATAAGAATTACACATACTGAGAATCATTACAACTCAAATTGAAATTTGGACCTCTCTCAATCCGCCAATGCGGGGCAATACACTTGTATCACTCTTGATGTGATTTACAAACTCTTTTGGAATAGGCGAACTGAAAAACACAAACGCTCTGAAACCCAATAATGAAAAATGGATGTCAAAAACAAAGTGTTACTGGTTTGGACTTTTTTAAGTGATGAAAGTAAGGATTCTCATACTTTCTGTATAAAGGCTCCCTTCCGGACATGTCAGACAAGAACATGACAACACTGCATGCTAGCAAAAAACAGGGTTAGAGTGATCCAAACTTAAACTATTATGAGCTAAATAGAAGAGCACTGATTAATTTATGTTGATAGTCCTATTATAATGGCGAGAGGCATCTGTTATATACAATGACTTCTAATTACTGATCCATGCACCTCATGTTTACAGGAGTCCAATTCAACTATGAAAATGACTATAAAGAATAATGTACTTTTCTTTTAAAGGCTGAATGAAATAAATAGCATCCATGGACGGCAATGGCTCCCTCCTCCGAAAAAGGTCTTCCACCACTGCAGTAAAATATCCAAATAAGTTAAAATGCTTTCATGAGAAATGTACTCATTCTAGAATTTGAACGATTAATCTCATCAAAAGTTGTTCGCAATTGTTAAAAAATTAAAAATGGAGGAAGCAATGAACATGATATTTATGCCTACATGAAATTCCTTGGTCCGTGATATCAGCCATTTTACACGAATGAGACATGACTTTTACGGTAACTTTATCCATAATAAGTACCTGATGATGAAACATCTCAGTCAGAAAAACTTGAAATTGGTAAGAATAATAACACTAATCTGAACAGACCTTCCAAGCTTTCGAGTCCCCCGTTTTCGTTGATCCCAGCATTTCATGTAACAATCCTACAATCATTAAAGGAAATCAAAATCCCAAATTTAATCATCTAAGGAGACCCTATTTGTCAACATATTTAATTTTATCTTGATTCCTTTAAATGTCGCTTTTAAGGAGCATAGTTCTAACGTTTGGAAAAATGAAAGTTTCTAAATCATGTGACCTATGCCTAGCATTTTCTCGGGAACCAAACACACGAAAAAAAAAAAACTTACTGTCGCGACTGGTTTGACGGAAGATTTTGTACTCGGTGGTTCCGCCATGAGAAGAGGAATCGGAATCCGAAAACGACATGTTGTGTAAAGCAGATTATTTTGCGTTTCGATTGAAAAGCATGAGAGAGAGAAAAATGTTTTGAATTGAATTCTGAGAGAGGAAGAAGGAGAAACGTGATAACATGGGGACTGGTCATATAGCGCGGGAACGTGTTCATTAAAACGCAAATACCGGTCACAAGGGGTAAATGCGTCTTATCACCTCTTTTGTTTCTCTTGCTAGCTTTGCTGGGATGGGATGCACGCGATGCGATGCGAGCAAGATTTTATTCTTTGTTGAATATTCTATTTTTCTTTGTTGTGTTTATTTTTAAAAAATAAAAATTTGTTTAGTAATTGTTTTTGTTTTTTGTTTTTAAAAACAAAAAGTAATAAATAACTTTTATTTTTATTTTTTGTTTAACAATATGAGGTGTTGATTTGAAAAAGAAAAAAAAATGTTGAAAACGGTTTAAAAAAATTTTGAGAGTGAAAAAATTATATTTTTAAAATTTAATAAATTTGAATTAAAATTTAAAAAATAATAAATAAAAATAGAGTTGCCAAATATATTTTATGTTTAATTGTCAAATTTTTAATTAATTAAATAAAAATAGTGTTACCAAACAACACCATTATTATTGGTGCTTTCTAACACTTAAAAAATAGTTTTTTATTTAATTAATTAAAAATTTAACAAGTAAATATAAAATTTTGTTTGATAATTCTATTTTCATTTATTATTTTTTTAAATTTTAATTTAAATTTATTAAATTTTAAAAATAGAATTTTTTTCACTTTCAAATTTTTTTTAAACCGTTTTTAAATTTTCGTTTTTTTTTCTTCTCTTCTTTATATCAATACCTTATTTTGTATTGTTAAACAAAAAAATAAAAACAAAAGTTATCACACATTTATTATTTTTTGTTTTTAAAAACAAAAAACAAAAATAGTTACTAAACATATTTTTATTTTTTTAAAATAAAGAAACAAAAATAAAAAATAATAATTCTATTTTTGTGTTTAAAAAATTCAAAAACAAAAATTTTACCAAAATCAACCATTATTTTCCTTCAAAAAAATAATTATTACTACTAACAATGTGACATTCTCGTATACAACAATTAGATCCAACCTAATTATGGAACAAACCCACAATGGGGAGACGACAAGTGTAACATCCCAAATTCCCTAATATAGTTTAGTGCCTCGATTAGGGGGCCGAGAGGCAATAATTGTGTTAATATGGTATGAGCATGTTATGATGTGAATTATATTATGATATAATTATGCTTGCATGTTAAATATGTGTATGTGGGTTTGTTTCTTATAAGAATAGCATTTTAGTAATCTGACCCGCTGAGGGTATGTTTATAAATTTGAATCTGTGTGATTGAGACCACATTATTATGTGGATATATTTGAGTTACTCGACGCGAGGCGATCCTGGTGAGCAAGTTAGCGGAAAGTCACAACGAGGTACAATACTCGGCTCGGGGTGAGCTTAGGGGTACCTTAGTAATTTAGTACATTGCCGAGATTTGTCGGGTAATGGGAAATTAAATGATTATTATTCTATGAGTGATGGGGATTTAGAGGAATACTTGAGGTTCACGGGAAGTGGCAATTGACAGATTTGCCCTTAGAGGGCTTTGAAGATATTGGATTGACCTAGAGGCATTTAGGTCATTTGTGTCTAAATAGAGAGTAACTAGAGGTTTCCTTAGCTGAAGGGAACAAAAAGCAGAGCAATGAAACCAGAGTCATTCTCTCTCTCCCGTACCTATTTCTCCTTCATCTTGGTGGTTTGAGAAATTTGAGGAATTGAAGAATTGAGCTTGGAAAATTGAAGGATTGAGCTTGGGAAACTTGGAGATTAGCTCAAGGAAATTATCATAGCAGAGGTAAGGGCTTAAATTCAAAATTTGTTTATGATGTTTCTATGGTTTTGATTGAAGTTTAAGTATTTGCATGTTTGATAGTTGGGGGATAAATTTTGGACTGTTGATGAGTTTTTAATCTAGTATTTAGCTAGGTTTTGTTGCTGGAAATAAGTTATATTGTTTATGGGGATTAAATTGAAAGATTTGAGTATAATTGGATTGTGTTTAGTTGGGTTCGGATAAGGGAAAAACCCAAAAATTCTAGGTTCGAAGGGTTGGGTCGTGGCTCTGTTCTTGGTATGCCGCGGCCCTCTAGAGCAAATGGGAGCCAAGTTGGGCGTTGTGGCAAGGGCGAGTTGCGGCGCCACAAGGGTTGTGCCGCGACTCGTGTCTGAAGTTTGGGGAGGATGAGCCTTTGGATGGAGGTGGGTCGCGGCATAGGAGTATGGGGCCGCGACTCTTAAGGGGGTTTTTGGCCCTGAGGAGGTTTTGAGTTCGGGAACTTAGCCTTTTGTGCTCGGGATCGATTCCACTTCCGTGTTGGGTGGAATTCGATGTCCTGGAGGCTAGGACTCAGTCCAAAAGCCTTTATTCACTTGTTGTTGATGGAATTCCTTATTGTGGTTGTGACTAGGTCAATGCTAAGGGCTCAGATCAGGGATCGTACTCAAGGATTGTCGTTAGTAGCTTACACTTGGATCGAAGGTAAGAAAACTGCACCCAGTATATGAATATGTGATTAGGGCTTGGCTCGATGGTTAAATAAAGACATGATTAAGGCTTTGGCCCTGTTAATGAGCATGCTTATAATTATGTTTGTGAGTGTCCAGTTAAGCACACTGAAATGCGCATGATTATGATTATGCCTATGTGTGTTATTTGATTGTATTATGATACATTGTAATCGTATGTAGGTATGATAAATGAAATATGTGATTGTCTGTTGTAACTAGAGAGCTTGGTTTATAAACCAGGGGATTATTAGGATGTTAGTTGGAGATCGACTTATTAGTCGAGGGCACAATGGATTTTGAGAGACTCGTCTTATAAGTCGAGGGTCTTAAAGCTTGGACTTATAAGTCGGGGGCTTGTGAGGCTCGACTTATGAGTCGAGGGTCAGTAGGACTTGTTAGAGAATATTATTTTATTGCTCAATGGAAAAGTGGAAAAACCAAAATTACAACTCTATGCAAAAAATACAATGGACAAGATAATATTGATTAAATAACCATTACAACTCAATTGCTCAAAATACAAGTAAATAGAAATATGTAGAAGAAGAAGATTACAAACTCAATACTATAACAATACAAGTAAATAAGAAGAACACAAGAATGAAAAACACAAACAAACTCTCACACAACTAAAGTGTAGAGTAGTGGGGATCACCAACTTGAACAAGGTTCAAGACCTTTGTCCAAAAGCTTATTTCCCCTATTCTCTAAGCATTAAGGGATCTCTCTAAGAAATAGCTCTCTGGAATTATCAAGTCTTTTGGTGTATTTTTCAGCCAAGTGCTTTGTGGATGAAAAAATGGTGTGTCTTACAAGTGAGCATTAGGCTCCTATTTATAGAGTTTAGAGACACCCTTTGAATTTCAAATTCCACCAACCCCCATGGCTGTTACCAATGATTAATTTGGTGTTTTATGGAATTAAAATAGAGATTTGGGAGTTACTTAGCTGTTGGAATCGTTCAAAGTTGGACAAAAAACCGAAATTATAGAAGCTGTCAGCCATTAGGGCCGCGACGCTTGTTCCAGGTGCCGCGGCGCTCAGTCAATTTCAGCAACAAATTTTTTCAGTTTTTTTCCAAAACGTTCCAATTTATTCCCACTTGATTTTGTAACTTCCATACACAATATGGGAGTTAAAATCATATCTCTATCAGCCATTTCTCATATGGCTTTATGAAATCCAATCTCAAATGTGTAACATATAATATACACATTATTAGGTAATATTTGTGAGTTACAAATTTGTAACTGATTTTGTAACTCCAAAATATGTCACATTTGGACACACACATGTGTCCAATTTTGTGACTCTCAATAATATGTTACAAGGTGTGACAAATCACATTTGTGTGACAAATCACATTTTGTCACATTATTTAATCTAATATTATATTATATGAAATAATATAACATTCCTCCACTAGATTAAATAATAACTTTTTGTAACACTTATTTAATCAAACATTATATTAAAATATAATATTATCAAACATTGTATTAAAATATAATATTCCCCCACTTGATTAAATAATCACTCTCTATAGAAACCTTTGCATTGGTGCATAAAGTAAAATGTCTTTCGACTTGAATTTTACCTTAGTGTAATTATCACAAAGCTTGTTGAAATTTTGGTTGCCGAAGCATTGAACCACTATCCCTTGATAACAAACCGGTGATAACACACACACCTTTGCTGTGTTCACTTGAGACCTCAATGTCTCACTTTTGCACCGTTAATGGCCATGTGCACATTCCATTCATAGACTTTTCTTGAGAATGACTCCCAATTCTCATGAAGGGCGGCACCACCCTTAGGTCTATATAGGTATAACTCTTATAGTATTTTGTTACCCTAAAATACTTGTCTTTTCAAGACTGAGTTCTATTAAAAAACCTTTCGGTTTTAACCCTCATTTTGGTAACACACTAGTACTCATATCTCAGATGGGACAAAATTTGAGTACTACTATCTATTCACTTGATTGATTTGTTATTACCTATTGAACCTAATACTAGTTTGGTTACTAGTATTAAGATAGGTTACCATCAACCGTGAATCTCTTTAGGGAGTCTAAGTCCCACCCCTTGAGATGTAGAAATGATTCCATTTGAATCATTTCTTTTCTCATGTATGCATACTTTAAATACTCTCTTTATTTTATTCAAACTTTGTTGCTAGCCATAGTTTGATTAAAATAGTTACCCCTTTTAAAAATAGTAATTTTGACCATAGTCAACACCCCCACTATTTTATAGTTTTATATCCAAGATAAACATTTTCCTTGAATATTAATTCTAGAAACCTTTTTGTTTCTAAAATTCTCCTTTATGTTTAAATTGATTCCTTCTTGAATCAAAATATTACAAACAATGACTTTAGACACCAAACATGTCTAGATTTGTTCATTCTATACACATATAGCCAATGTGATTTAGAATGTGGAATTCCAAATCACCTATTTGATAGGATGACCAAATTAATCAATTGATTAACAACAAAATAAATTGATTAACTTTGGAGCATCACCCCCACATTTCTCACATAGTGATAATCAAATATCACTTTAAAATATAAATCTCTTCATTTCTAATAAGTCATTTATCCTCCAAGATAAATCTATGCCTATGATTCTCAAAGTTCATCATGAGTCCTTAAGCTTCATGATAAACACTCAATAGATCAACATAAAAAACCTCAATGTTTATCTTGATTCATTTACTTGCTAAAGCAAGGCACACTTATTTGAAAGCAACTTTCACTTAGTTGCTTTCTTTTATATATTTCACAAAATAAAATGTGAACACAAGTGTAATGTGAGAATTTCTCAAACAAATAATCACATTATGAAATAATAGGTCTACACACTTACCTATTATTTTAACAAGTTCATTTTGAAACTTTGTTAATGTCTCACACAAATGTCTCATAGCAAAATAAAGAATCATCATAGAATAATACTTTAATTTTATTGATAGCTTTCAAGATTACAAGCTTTATTACAAAATAACAATTTTCCCAATAAGGCACATAAACATGGTAATCATGCTAGGATCTTTTCTTCCTTTTCTACAGCATTTACCTCATTCTCTCATGTGGGTCCTTTCGGTACCTACACACTCTAGCATAGTGCCCAGGTTTTCCACAAACAAAACAATGACCTCTCACGTCTTTGAATTGTCCACGATCTTTCTTTGGACCTAAAGGGTTCCCACTACCCCTTTTGTTGTTGTTGTTGCCCTTTGGATGCTTGTGCGAAACCGCATTGGCCTTGGAAGTCTCATCTTTAGACTCATTCACACCCTTGTCTCTTATTCTCGATTCCTCTTCAATTCTAATGTGTTTTTGGATCTCTTCCAAAGTGTAATCCTCATTCTTATGGAGGATTCTTTTCCTATAGCTCCTCCAAGTTGGTGGTAATTTTGCCACTATTGCACCAACTTGGAAGGCCTCGAGAAGCTCAATCTTGAGAACTTTCAACTTGTTCACAATCACTTGTAACTCATGAATTTGAGGTAAAAGAGTTTTCCCATCAATGAAAGAAAATTCAAAATATTGAGAAATTAAGAATTTTCTTGTACCTTCTTCCTCAGCCTTGTACTTACTCTCCAAGGCATCCCAAATCTCCTTCGCAGATTTGATATTGGTATAGAGATCATATAGCCTATCGGATAGGGCATTAAGGATATGACCCCTACAAAGAAGGTTGTCCTCTTCTCTCTTCCTTCTTTTCTCCACCTCCTCGGGAGTGTCTTTGTCGGATGGCTCGGCAAGAGGTGCCAAGGACGACTCAATGATGTAGGCTATCTTGAGTGTTGTCAAAAGGAATTTCACCTTGTCTTGCCACCTAGTGAAATTGGATCCATCAAACCTATCCAACCTCACTAGGTCTTGGTTCATGATCTTGATGGTCTCCCCTTCCATTGAAACAAAGAGAAAACTAAGCTTTTGATTGTTAGAGAATATTATTTTATTGCTCAATGGAAAAGTGGAAAAACCAAAATTACAACTCTATGCAAAAAATACAATGGACAAGATAATATTGATTAAATAACCATTACAACTCAATTGCTCAAAATACAAGTAAATAGAAATATGTAGAAGAAGAAGATTACAAACTCAGTACTATAACAATACAAGTAAATAAGAAGAACACAAGAATGAAAAACACAAACAAACTCTCACACAACCAAAGTGTAGAGTAGTGGGGATCACCAACTTGAACAAGGTTCAAGACCTTTGTCCAAAAGCTTATTTCCCCCTATTCTCTAAGCACTAAGGGATCTCTCTAAGAAATAGCTCTCTGGAATTATCAAGCCTTTTGGTGTATTTTTCAGCCAAGTGCTTTGTGGATGAAAAAATGGTGTGTCTTATAAGTGAGCATTAGGCTCCTATTTATAGAGTTTAGAGACACCCTTTGAATTTCAAATTCCACCAACCCCCATGGCTGTTACCAATGATTAATTGGGTGTTTTATGGAATTAAAATACAGATTTGGGAGTTACTTAGCTGTTGGAATCGTTCAAAGTTGGACAAAAAACCAAAATTATAGAAGCTGTCAGCCATTAGGGCCGCGGCGCTTGTTCCAGGTGCCGCGGTGCTCAGTGAATTTCAGCAACAAATTTTTTCAGTTTTTTTTCCAAAACGTTCCAATTTATTCCCACTTGATTTTGTAACTTCCATACACAATATGGGAGTGAAAATCATATCTCTATCAGCCATTTCTCAAAAATGCTTTATGAAATCCAATCTCAAATGTGTAACATATAATATACACATTATTGGGTAATATTTGGGAGTTACAAATTTGTAACTGATTTTGTAACTCCAAAATATGTCACATTTGGACACACACATGTGTCCAATTTTGTGACTCTCAATAATATGTTACAAGGTGTGACAAATCACATTTGTGTGAAAAATCACATTTTGTCACATTATTTAATCTAATATTATATTATATGAAATAATATAACATTCCCCCACTAGATTAAATAATAACTTTTTGTAACACTTATTTAATCAAACATTATATTAAAATATAATATTATCAAACATTATATTAAAATATAATAGGACTTAGCTTATGAGCTGAGATTGTCATTATGCACGTGGAGTGCGAGCCACCATGGCTAGGCCACCTTGGGAGTGCAACACGCACTTGGCTGGCTCGGATGCCAAACAAATGGAAAGAGAGTGTGACGCGCACTTGACTGGCTCGGTTGCCAAATGAATTAAAAGGAAGTGCGACACGCACTTGTGCAACTTTACGATTGCCAATTTGTATAACGTGTAGGCCAGATTCAGTTATTACTGTTTGACATATGTATTACTCTGTGAATTGCTTAATATGTTTTCTTACTGAGTCTTTTGGCTCACGGGTGCTTTGTGGTGCAGGTAAAGGTAAAGAAAAGCTTAACTAGCCATGAGTCGGAGGGCGATAGCAGTGACATGTACATATGCAGTCCGCTCGACCACCACGGTCGAGACACTCGAGGAAACTAGGGTTGAACCCAAATTTTGCCGCCTAGGTCGGCTTATTATGTAACTTTGATATTGTAACCAACTTTTCAATTGTGTCTTTGGGATCCCGTGTAAAGAACATATTTTTGGGTTTCATGAAATGTTTATGACTTCGCCAAAATTTTAAATACCTAAACCTTTAATGACTTAATCACATATTTAGTCCACATAACTTGTTTAGCAAGTCCAGCACTGGTTTTAAATGTACTTGGTAACGGACCCTAATTAGCAGGACGTTACAACAAGTGGTACAAAGAAGGTGTTGACGCGCTTCTTCGGCAACAGATAATTAAGAGAAGAAGAGAAAGAGATTAGTACTAAAAGTAGAACCGTCACAGATATGAAATCTTTGAGAAAGAACTAGATGACTCAAGACACGTTTTTAAGTGGTTCGAAGGTTAAAATCCCTCTACTCCACTAGTCAATATTATTGATATTCTCTGGGTATTTGGTTTACAAAGTATATAGTTCTTCAAAGACTATTTTTTCCAACCCCTATCAACTCCCAAGGTCTCCTTATTTATAGGAGAGGGCACCTGGAAGTTGGTAGGGAGGTCATCCCGTGACCTTACCATTTGTCATATCAAATCTGTGACATTCATGATTAATTCCTAAACCTAACACACAAGTGTGGTCTAATCAGTATGGAAGGAGATAATGGGCCGCACGGCCCAACCCGTCTGTGGGTGTCTGAATACGCACGTTCCTGCTACGTGTCCGAGAAGTCAGGGGGATATCGGACACGTGATGGCAGGAATATGCACATTTATCTTGCGTGTTGACTTCCCATACGGTCGGAGCTTCCTGAGAAGCTCGCTACCGGAGCAGTTCATAACCCGAGCTTCTCCGTCCGTGGCCTTCGGATGTCATTCTCAGCTCCTGGGGCAACAAATGCGAGCTGGAAACAGGACCCCCTCGAGCTGACAAGGGCCCGTCCTGGAAATAGAGCCTCCGGCCTGTGGGAACCTCGGACTAAATCAGGTTTAGTCCGAGGCTCCCCTGCTAAACAGCCCGTGGGAAAACCAGGGCGTACATCTGCCCCCAAGCTCCTGCTCGTGGTCTATGATGTCAGACACAGGAGACCACAATAGGGGCTTCTAGACTTCCCCCACAACCCTTCGCATTCCATTCTTTTCGCAGGCGTCTGATACGTGGAACGCCGTAGGTGGCGACGGTACACTCTACGAGAACCGCATTAAATGGCCTAGCCTACTGTCCAGCCGTCGTTTCACATTTCGAGTGGAGGGTCTCCCAAGAGCCTTTTACACGTGATCCTTTCCTTGTATAAAAGGGGGTGGTCATCCCACGCACGGGCCACCTTATCATTAAAAAAATTCTCAAATTTCCTTCTTCTTTATCTGACCTTCCAAAGAACGAAACCATCACCTCTGCTGTTCTCATCTTCTCCGTTCATGAAGCTTAAGCGCGCGGGTTTCTTCAAAGCCTTGGAGGTTACTGTACCAACGAAGTTCTTACCAGCGCGGCAACTTCACTCACCATCCAGCCACACACTGTAAGTTCTTCTGACCCTGTTCACTTTGAAGGCATGCCACTGTAGCTTAGGTAAAAAAAAAATTACTGTAGCCACATGCAGGGGTTTTCTGAGTTGCGTGAATACAGAGGGTGACAGCCCTTCTTAGGTTAGGGCACGCCTGCCATGGGACATCGTTTTAGAGTATGGGCTTCATGGTGTTTCTTCAGGAACAATTTCTGGGTAGGACCTTTAGGAATTTTGGGTGCAAAAACCGGGTAGCTTAGGGAATACGCCTCAAAAGCGGTTTTGCCACGTTTTGCCTGTTGAAACTTTCCCCCCAAGGCAAATTTTTACTCTGAACCCTCTGACACACAAATTCCAAGTAATCTGGGATCTGTTGAGGGCATAGGCGCGTGTTCCTTGGAACGCGTGGCATCAATCTCCACGGGCTGGGCTTACCCCAGCTCGTGTGCTTAATACTTGCTTCATTCTCCTGCTTGGGTCGCCTTTTCTAAAGTGTTTTCTTTTGTTCGATAGGCGACCAGATGGCTCCAAAGAGAAATCTGCCATAGAAGAACGTGGGAAGTCCGTCTTCCCAGCAAGATAAAGGAAAGGCGGTGGTGGCCAGCTCGCCAATTCCTCACTTTGGGCCGGCGGTGGAGAAGCAAGCCGAGGTGGCCCCTGACGCGTTTTTCGAGGCGGAGAGAATCGTCTCGAAGATAACCGACCAGGCAAAGATCACCAAAATCTTCCTCAACCACAACATCCCCCTGGGGATGGCCTCCGTGATCGCCCGACCTGCTGCGGATGGGGAGCGGAGCTGCACGCCGCTCGACGAGTCGTTCGCGGCCTGGAGCGGTGAACACTTCAAGGCAGGGGCCTTCCTCCCCCTGGATCAGTATTTTGCTGATTTTTTGAACTATGTGGGGTTGGCCCCATTTCAGCTCCCCCCCGACTCATACCGTCTGCTGGCGGGATTGAGGTATTTGTTCCAAAAGCATGAGTGGGAGGTCCCCACTCCTGCTGATATTCTATACTTCTTTTGCCTCAAAGCCAGCCCGGACCAGCGGGGGCGAGGCGACGGGTTCTATTATTTAACCCGCTTCCCTAACACAGCAGCAGTCATCGAGCTGCCGAGCCATCCAAACGACTTCAAAGACCAGTTTTTCATATCAACAGGGTTCCGCAATTGCGACCATCACTACTTCAACCGTCCTCGTAAGTGATCCTTGATTTAGTTCGCCTTTTAAAGGTTATCTTGTTTTAGCTCCTCCCTTATTCCACTTCTGACTTCAACCAACCTTGCAGCCATTTACGCGAGGACCGGAAAGTCTGTGACCCTCGGGGGTCAATACGATACATTGGCGAACTTGCCCCCCAGTGAGAAAGACTACCGCGTGCTCGTGACGGACGAGACGATGGTATTCTGCAAGCTGATTTTCCCAAATCAGACTTTGAATTTGAAGAGGCCCCGGGGGCCTCCCCCAGCTCGCGACAACAGACCGATCGTCGCGGAGGGGATCGCCGACGACGAAGGCGAGGAGGAGGGTGACGAAGTTCCTCTCGTGAGGAATAGGAAGAGGACCTTGGAGGTAGCCCAGGGTATGGGCGAGGAGAGGGTCCAATCCGGAGCAGCCGCGGGTCCTTCCGGCCAAGGTAACCCTTACTTATTTAAGAACGTAGATAGGGCCACCGGAGACCCCCGGCTGGTTAGGTTCAATCCTAGGCAGATCGTCCATCGTCATCAGAGGAATCCGGACCTGGATACGCTCTTACTCCATTGCGTTGACCAGCTCGTGCTGGACAACCAAGAGAGCTGACCTAAGGGTACCGTAGTAGTAGATAACACCCTAGCTTTTAGGTCGGTCCTCTTTGAGGAGTACGGGACCAACTTACGCACGTGGCCAGCGCTCCAGAGGGGCATCTATGCTCCGGGGATTAGGCAGTACGTAGGAGAGTCCAGCCCCGAGTCAGAGCCGGACCTAGAACCTGCTACAGTTCGCGAGATAATCGTCTTAGGCTCCTCCAGCTCGGGGGGTAGGGCTCCCTTAGTATTCGCTTACTTGTTGCCTTTAAACCTTTTGTCTCTTTCCGCATGATTGCTACCTTGTAATAACCATGTTTTTTGTTCTTAGCAGAAGAGATGTCTCAGCCCGGAGGTAGTCTACGGGGCGTGGTGTTCGGCGGGAACCCCCCAGCGGGGCCGAGGCTAAAAAGGCTCCGAGAGTCCAAGAGCTCGGCTGGAACCTCCACCAAATCCCCGGCTAAGGAGAAGGAGAAAGCCCCTCCATCCCAGGGCGCGGGGGCGATCCTTCCTGTCGCCAGGACAGGACCCATGCCCCCGCCACCCCAACGATCTCCACTAGCCGTCCAGGACGGGGTAATGGGGATCGGGAATCCGGCCACGGCAGTCCCGGATGTGCGCATCCCGGTCGATCACCAGGACCTGGAGAGGATGCCGGAAGCATTCCGGGGAACGGTATATGAGTCGGCGAGCTATGCCGTCAGCCATTTCTACAAGCTCAAGGAGAGGGAGCTCCGGGCAATTGAATCAACAAGCCCGGTCCGAGTTATGGAATCTTCGATGGACATGACCCTAACGGTAAACTGTTCCATTCCTTTAAAGCTTTTAACATTCACACGCCGCCCCCTTCCTTTTTTTTATAGTTAGTTAATTTGTCCTTCCCTTCTTGCAGGGTATTGCTGCCGCGTACAGAGGCATTGCTAGGACCAAGGCCCAGCTCGAGGGTATGGAGGCTGAGCGCCAGACCGCGCTTCAGGAGGCCCAGGAGGCAAAAGACGCGCTGGCGGCCTCCAAAGACGAACTGAAGAAGATCCGTTCCGAGAACCAAGAGCTTAAAAACTCCCTGACCGCGTCGCGGACGGATCTCGAGGCAGCGAAGACCGAGGCCCAGGCCGCACAGGCCGCCCTGGAAGCCGAGCGGGTCGTTTCGGAGCAGTCCTTACAAGACCTGTTCTATCACTGCTGGTCCCACAATCCGGACGCGGACTTTTCTTTCATGCCCCCGGACCTCTGGGCGTTTTTGTTGTCGCAGCTCCAAGCCCGCCTAAATAAGGAGGCTCCTCCCTCGGAGACTGGAGAGGCCTTTGCCGCGGCAGGGCAGGACGATACCGCGACCTCCAAAAGGCCAACTGATGGGGCTTAGGATACTTCTCTTTGGGCATTTTGAACTCTTACTTTACATTGTAATAAATTTTTTGATGAGGTACTTCCACCTCGAGACAATTTGCTCAGCCAGCTTGATATATATATATATTTATGCATTTGGCTACAATTCATCTTTATTTTTATGAACTTAGTTCGGGTTAACCGTTATCTATATCCCGGGCTTTTTAGAGAAGGGCCACGATCTATAAATTTTAGTTAACTTCTAAGTTTTCTGACCTGGTTAAGACCAGGAACTTATTTTTTTAAAAACTTAGTTCATGTCAACTTTTATCCATATCCCGGGCTCTTTAAAGAAGAACCACGGTCAACAAATTTTAGTTAACTTCTAAGTTTTCTGACCTGGTTAAAACCAGGAACTTATTTTTAAAAAACTTAGTTCGTGTCAACTTTTATCCATATCCCGGGCTCTTTAAAGAAGAACCACGGTCAACAAATTTTAGTTAACTTCTAAGTTTTCTGACCTGGTTAAGACCAGGAACTTATTTTTAAAAAACTTAGTTCGTGTCAACTTTTATCCATATCCCGGGCTCTTTAAAGAAGAACCACGGTCAACAAATTTTAGTTAACTTCTAAGTTTTCTGACCTGGTTAAGACCAGGAACTTATTTTAAAAAACTTAGTTCGTGTCAACTTTTATCCATATCCCGGGCTCTTTAAAGAAGAACCACGGTCAACAAATTTTAGTTAACTTCTAAGTTTTCTGACCTGGTTAAGACCAGGAACTTATTTTAAAAAAAACTTAGTTCGCGTCAACTTTTATCCATATCCCAGGCTCTTTAAAGAAGAACCACGGTCAACAAATTTTAGTTAACTTCTAAGTTTTGTGACCTGGTTAAGACCAGGATAGGACTTAGTTTGTGATAACTCTTATCCATAGATAAAAATTAACACCTAAGTCATTAAGGAGACCTGGTTATATCCAGGTACCATATGCCCCCCAAGTAACTGGGAAAGGGTCTTTCGCGGTTACTTTAAAATTACACTTGCAAATAAAGAGAAACATTTGATTTTTATTTATACATGGAAGGTGACCTTCTAGGCCTTACAAATGGCTCATTGATAGTATTTCTTTAGGTGGATAGAATTCCAAGTCCGCGGGACCGCCCCTCCACCAAGTCGAGCTAATTTATAAGTTCCCTCTTTGATGACTTCGATGACCTGGTATGGTCCTTCCCAGCTTGGTCCCAAAACCCCATCTTTGGGATCCTTCCCGGCCAGAAAAACTCTTCTCAAGACCAAATCACCGACTCCAAAGGCACGTCTTTTGACCTTAGTGTTGAAGTAGCGATTGATCTTCTGTTGATAATGGGCGAGCTTGAGTTGTGAATCCTCTCGCCTTTCATCCACTAAGTCTAAGGAATGGCATAGGAGCTCGTGGTTCCCGTCTTGGTCGTAGGACTGGACCCTATGTGGCAGGACCTTCACCTCCACGGGGAGGACTGCTTCACTTCCAAAGGTTAGGGAGAAAGGAGTGTGACCCGTGGGAGTCCGATGTGAGGTCCTATAGGCCCACAGAACTTGGGGGAGCTGTTCTAACCAGATCCCCTTTGCCTCATCTAGCCTCTTCTTGAGGCTCGCCTTCAGAGTTTTATTGACAGCCTCGACCTGGCCGTTTGCCTGGGGATAGGCCACGGACGAGAAGCTTTTCACAATTCCGTGCCTTTTGCAAAATTCAGTGAACAGATCGCTGTCAAATTGGGTACCATTGTCGGAGATGATCTTTTTAGGTAGGCCAAACCGACATATGATGCTTTTAACCACGAAGTCTAGTACCTTTTTCGATGTTATTATCGCCAACGGTTCTGCTTCGGCCCACTTGGTGAAGTAGTCAATGGCTACCACGGCGTAACAGACCCCGCCCTTTTCGGTGGGCAGGGCGCCTATTAGATCTATCCCCCAAACGACAAATGGCCAGGGAGATGAAATCATTTTTAGCTCGGTCGGAGGAGCTCGGGCAACCGCAGCGAACCGCTGACACTTGTCGCACTTTTTTACATATGAGATCGAGTCTTTGGACAAGGTCGGCCAGTAATAACCTTGCCGGAGGATCTTCAAGGCCAGGCTTTGCCCCCCAGTGTGATCTCCGCAGAATCCATCATGAACTTCTTGCAGGATGGCCTTCGCTTCGCTTGGAAGAACGCACCGGAGGAGAGGTAATGAATGCCCACGTCGGTACAACACCCCCTCTGCTTTTGAGACTTGGCAGGGACGCTTTTGTCTAGGTGGAGCGTGTGCATGATTACGCTCGGACTGATCCCTATCATGTCCTCGTGCGACCATGCGAATACGTCCAGGTTCTTCTTCAGAAACGTAGTTAGCTCCGCCTTTCTTCTATCGCAGAGGTTCTTTCCGAGCTTAACCATCCGTGACGGGTTTTGCACATCGATGCTTGCCTCCTCGAGTTCTTCAATAGCTTGGAGCTCGGACCTGTCCTTGCCTACTCGGGGGTCAATGTCCTCGCTTAGGGTGAGCTTTCCGCCTTCGGAAATCTGAGGTTTTTCAATCTCGGGAGCCGCCTTGGGTCCCCGAGATTCCTCTTCGTCCCGAACGGCCATCGTCACCTGCCCGGGTTTAGATTTTCCCTTCATGGAAATGCTGTAGCATTCCCTGGCAGCGAGCTGATCGCCCTTGATAGTGCAGATCCCTGTCGAAGTAGGAAATTTCATGGCGAGGTGCCGGACGGAAGTGATAGCCTCGAAAGCAATGAGCGTAGGTCGGCCCAAAATGGCGTTGTAAGCAGCGGAGCAGTCAATGACCACGAATTCGAGTAGTTTGGACACTGTTTGGGACTCGTCTCCTAGGGTGATCACCAGCTCAATCGTCCCTATCGCCGCTGATCCTTCTCCTGAAAAACCATACATCATCATCGAGGTTGCCTTCAGCTCGGAGACGGTCAGACCCATTTTTTCAAAGGTGGACCGGAATAGGAGGTTCACCGAGCTCCCATTGTCCACTAACACTCTCCTTACTCTCCGGTTGGCGAGCTGGATTGCTACGACCAAGGGATCATTATGAGGGAATTGGACATGGCTTGCGTCTTCCTCCGCGAAGATAATCGGTTGTTTCTCTAATCTTTGTTGTTTTGATTGACGCTGTTCCGGGACGAACTCCGCTCCATTGTGGGCCTTCAACTCATTCACATACCTCTTCTGGGCGCCTCTGCTCGTGCCAGCCATGTGTGGTCCTCCAGAGATGGTGGAGATCTCCCCCTTGACCGCGGGGGGAAGGACGTCCTGATCTACCCGAGGTCCGGGCTGATTGACTGGGACCTCCGGAGCGGGTCGACTTGCCGGGACCCTATTTCGCGAGTATTGCGCCAATGGACCTGCTCGGATTAGAGTCTCGATTTCATCTTTGAGGTGCCTGCAGTCGTCGGTATTGTGCCCGACGTCGTTATGAAAACGGCAGAACTTGGAAGCGTCTCTCTTTCCCTTAGGGTGCTTTAATGGCTCCGGCCTCTTCCAGGGGACTCGCGTAGCGTTGGCCAGGAAAATATTCTCTCTGGTCTGAGTGAGCTCGGTATACGTTGTGAACACGGGCTTGAATTTATCCACCGACTTATTCTTCTTTTGACCGTGCTGGCTGTTTTCACCATTTCCTTTTCTTTTGCTACCACCGGGCAGGTTATTTTGCGCAACGTCGGGAATCGCCGCTATGGTCTCTGTTCCCGTCCCAGCGGGCTTCTCGAGGACCTGGCCGGTCCCCGCGGCTGAAGCTTCAGCTTCTTCCAAGTTTATCCACTCTTGGGCTCGGTTAAGGAATTCACTAACCGAGCTGACCCCCTTCCTTTGAATATCCTTCCACAGGTCTCCGCCGACTAGGATCCCGGTCCTCATGGCCATGAGCTTGGAGCTATCGTCAGCATCCCTGGCTCGAGCAGCGACGTTTGCAAATCTGCTCAAGTAGGTTTTCAGTGTCTCACCAGGTTGCTGTCTCACATTAGCTAGGGAGTCGGCCTGGACTCGGGTGGCCTGGGAGGCTCGGAATGCCCTTTTGAAGTCAGACGAAAATGTCTTCCAGGAGCTGATTGACTGCCTTTTACTCTGCTTGAACCACTGCCTGGCGGGCCCAGTTAGGGTGGAAGGAAAGATCAAGCAACGAAGCTCTGGACCAATGTTATGGGCCATCATTAGGGTGTTGAACATCCCTAGGTGGTCAGACGGGTCTCCATCCCCGTTGAACTTTGACAAGTGGGGCATACGAAAGCCAGAAGGGTATGCCGTTGCTGCTATATTGGGGGCGAAGAGTTCCATCTCATCCCCTGAATCATATTCGTCTTTTTCCTTTTCCGATAGGAGTTTCTTCATCAGCTCCTCCATCTGAGTTAAGCGCTCTAGGGTTTTGTCCTGAGATCCTGGGTTATTCCGGGGCTGTCCAACAGCTCCGGACCCGTTGTACATATTAGGCGGGTTGTTACCCCTCCTATCTTGAGATAGGTCATTTGGGGCATTCCCGCCGTTACGTACTTCGGATCGGACCCCAACCGAGCGGGCCTGGCTACCATCCCTAACTCGATCCTCTCTGTGAGAGTTGAGGCGATCTCGAAGGTCGCCTCCCTGGGTAGTATGGTGACTTTGTGCTGAACTTAGTCGCTGGCGCTGGTCTCCTCCCGAGAGATCACTCCGTGTACTACCGGTCCAGTGACTCCTGCTGGACAGGCTCGGGGTGCGTCTTTGGCGGCTCCGACCTGATCCCTCCCCCGGCATCCTGTTGCGCTGGGAGGGCCCGGCTGATGGCGGGTCTCTTCTACTATTTCCGTATGTCGGGATGTCTCTGACGGGCTGAGGAGACGGATATCTGATGGGAGAAGGAGGATGCCTGACCGGGGAGGCGATCCTGGTACCGTCTGGTCGGACTAAACTTGGTGGGGGCCTCTCGGCCCTGCCAGCTTGCTGGTTTCGCGCTGGGCGAGCTGGACGAGGAACTGGACGTTCTTCGGGGACGGGCTGATGTCTCCGGATCTCCTCGGCCCTTCTTTGGGAATTTCCTTGATCTCTTCTGGGCGTCCTAGAGGAAGGCTGAGAGCTAGCGGTTGACGTCCTAACCGAACGGCTGTACTGCTGCTGTTCGGTCCGAGGCATTTCCCTGAAGTTCGCCTCTTGATGGTGTGGTGAAGGGGTGGAGTTGGCTGCAGGGAGTCTACCCGAACGGCTATGCCTGGATCGATTACTCCGTCGAGACTTAGGAGCCTCGCCTTGCCTCTCTCCAACGTTACCGTTGGTTGTGAGAGGGGGTAGTCGGCTCAGAATATCCTGGATTTGCTGACCAGCTGCTGCTAACTGGATCCTCAGCTGAGCATTCTCCATCTCCACCGCAGTGTAATAACATGGGTTCGGATTAGGCGGCCGGGGCGTTGAACTACCCGTGTCGTCTTGGCCCGCCGGCTGCTTCCCTTGCCTCTGCTGGACTTCAGGAATTTGCTCATCAGGGAGGGCAACATGGTGGGCCTCCTGCCCATCATGCCGTTCTATCTCGTTGCCATGTTTGGATCGAGTGGTCACCATAGTTGTATGTTTGTGGTAGTACTAATCGGACTTGCTCTCAATGAAAGCACCAAACTGTTGACGCGGTTCTTCGGCAACAGATAATTAAGAGAAGAAGAGAAAGAGATTAGTACTAAAAGTAGAACCGTCACAGATATGAAATCTTTGAGAAAGAACTAGATGACTCAAGACACGTTTTTAAGTGGTTCGAAGGTTAAAATCCCTCTACTCCACTAGTCAATATTATTGATATTCTCTGGGTATTTGGTTTACAAAGTATATAGTTCTTCAAAGACTATTTTTTCCAACCCCTATCAACTCCCAGGGTCTCCTTATTTATAGGAGAGGGCACCTGGAAGTTGGTAGGGAGGTCATCCCGTGACCTTACCATTTGTCATATCAAATCTGTGACATTCATGATTAATTCCTAAACCTGACACACAAGTGTGGTCTAATCAGTATGGAAGGAGATAATGGGCCGCACGGCCCAACCCGTCTGTGGGTGTCTGAATACGCACGTTCCTGCTACGTGTCCGAGAAGTCAGGGGGATATCGGACACGTGATGGCAGGAATATGCACGTTTATCTTGCGTGTTGACTTCCCATACGGTCGGAGCTTCCTGAGAAGCTCGCTACCGGAGCAGTTCATAACCCGAGCTTCTCCGTCCGTGGCCTTCGGATGTCATTCTCAGCTCCTGGGGCAACAAATGCGAGCTGGAAACAGGACCCCCTCGAGCTGACAAGGGCCCGTCCTGGAAATAGAGCCTCCGGCCTGTGGGAGCCTCGGACTAAATCAGGTTTAGTCCGAGGCTCCCCTGCTAAACAGCCCGTGGGAAAACCAGGGCGTACAGAAGGATTTTTGTTCAGGGCTTAAAATAAAAAGTTATATGTATTAACCGATATTAATAAACATTAGTTATTTGTAGAAATTCTTTGTTTTCTGTGATGGCTTAATTGTTATAAAAATTATTTTTGAAGAACTTTTTATTAATATTTGTTAAAGAAATAAAGAAATTATAAATATTTAATATATTTTTTTAATGTGCTTTTTTTAGCCCCACTAGGAGAATGAAGTCCATCATAGAGAAGGATGCAAAAATGTTATAAGAAACTACTAAATGGTGTATATACAACAACAAAGCTTATAATAGAGTGAATCAACAATAAAACTCGCCATAAAAAAATGTATGTACAAATGGATGTAAACCTAATACTCAATGTAATGCCTCGAATTCTCCGATATAGTTTAATGGCAGGATTAGTAGGCCGGGAGGGCCATACTTGTTTAATTATGCCATTAATTGATATTATGCATGCATATGTGAATTATATTATGATATGATGTTATATGCGTGCATGTGAGTCCACATTTGAATAACTGTGCTATTTTAATAATTTGGCCTATTGAGGGTGAATATGTGTATTTGGGTGCATAACTTGATTTGTGAATAAGATTCCATTATTATGGAGATATATTCGAGCTATTCGACATGAGACGGTCATATATAATGGATTAGCGGTTTTGTCATAACGGGGTCAATTTTGGGGTAGTAGAATATTTGATGATAAATTGGGAATATTTGAGGTCAGGGTGAAATTTCGGAGGTTTTGACTATAATGTCCCCGGGGGTATTTTCGGGACCCCGAGCATTAGGTTTTATTTGAGTTTACTTAAGCTTGAAGTAGCTGTCAGATAGAACGTAAGATTAGAAAACCTCTCGTTCTCCCTTTCGATAGTTCGTTTTACCGTTTGAGCATTTTCGCAGATATCTTGAGTTCTAGGAGTCGGAATCAAGCGAGGATTGAGACATAGCGATCCTAGGAAAGATTAGAAGCTTCTTAACCGAAGGATTTGACGGAAAACAACCCGATCGAAGGTAATCGAAAGTTAAGTTTTGAGTTTTTCCGAGTTTCTAAGCTTTGAATTGATTTTGTAAATTGTTGAGTTTTTGGTTGGTTTGAACCTTGGGTTTTGAGGGTTTTGGAGCTTTGGGAAGCTTGGGAACTTTGTTTTGATGATTGGAGAATGTTTAGGTATGATTTTGGAGTGTTAAAAATACGTTTGGGAATGGCCCAGAGTTGGGGGCTGCGACCCTGCCTTGAAGAAGCAGGTGGGGTTCTTTGTGCCTGCTGGGCGCCGCGGCCCTTGCTTCAGGAAGTTCTGGGGGCCACGGCCCAAGGTGCCAGGGCCGCAGCCCTTGCCCTGTTTTGACCCCGAGAACTTAGCTATGGGCCTCGGGAGTGTCCCTACTACTTGGATTAGTTGGGATTGATCTTTCGGAGGCTAGATATTGGTGTGAAAACCTATGTTGACCATTATTGTTAATGATGTCCTGTGTTTGGTTATGATTAGGTGACCGCTAAAGGACTAAAGGTTGATCGTTCTCACGGGTCATTCTTTTAATCTTTCTAGCTCGAATATGAGGTAAGAAAACTGCACCCTATGTATATGTGACATGCGTGATTATTATTAAGGCATGTTGATTGATAAATGTGGACATGGATTTCCTATTAAATGCTAGCAAATGTTGAATACTTGTATATGTATTGATTAGTCAGGGACACTGACCTAAAGAGTCAGAAATGGCATAACATCATGAACGCCGAGCCAAATGAAGTTTAGATCTAATCGATATCAGCAAAGAATGACTCATATGGGGTATTAATGCTGGACTGACCCTAAGGTCGATGAACTTATAAGCGCTTGTCTGGTCTAAGACCGGTTATTCAGAGCCAGGGCATATGGCCCCGGTGACTGTTTGTCACATGGCTAGGGAACGCTGTTCCAGGGTTATGACTGTAAGTCATGAGGAAGGTTATGTTGGTGACTAATCACCATACACCTATCCTGTTCAAACTTATGGAAGGTTCTTTTATCAGTTAAGCCCGAGTAACCCTAACGTCACATGGCTAGAGGGGGCTGTACCCACTTTTGTGACTGTTGCGACTGTCACCTATTGGTTTGGACTGATGGTCCTGAATGATTATTATGATCATTGTTCATATTATCTCATGCTTTATTGTGTTTTCTTGCTGGGCCTTGGCTCATGGGTGCTATGTGGTGCAGGTAAAGGGAAAGAAAAACTCACCCAGCCTTGAGTGGAGAGCTTAGGTGGTGATGTGTACATATGCGGCCGCTTGACCCATGGCCAAGGCGTTCTCAGAGGAACTAGGGGGTTTATCCTATTTTGCCGCTTAGGTTGGCGGGATTGTAAATTTGAAACTGTAATGACTGTTTTATACTGAGAACAACTTGTAAATGTCTTGATTAGCTCTGCATAGCAGTTTGTAATGAAAATATCCATTTCCTTTTTAACAGTTTTTCACCTTAACTTGTTAATTACACTTAGAGCACGTTTTTTACCAAATGATTCGGGTAGCGGGTCAAATTTCCGGTCCACCATTCACCGTAACTGTTCTGGGGTAACTAGGACGTTACACTCAAGCCCAATTATAGATCACTTATTCATCAATGTCTAAAGGTTTTTAAGGTTTTTTCTCCCCAAACTATTACCACTACTAAATTGTGCTCCTTAAATTTTTTGGCTTGTTAAAAATTCCCCCTGAAATATTTATGTTATTGAAATGTGAGATTTCTATCCAATTTTGCTAACAAAATGGTGATACGATGACACTGGAGTGCTGATGTGGATTGCCAAGTGTATAATTTAAAAAATAGATATGATTTTACCCCCAAACTTTTACTGTTACCAAATTATGCCCCTCGAATTCTAAAATTTAAAATTTAAACAATATTTTGAATATTAAAAAAATATAAAAATCATTAAACTAAAAATTCATTTAAATTAAATTAAATCATACAAAATACAAACTTAAGGCGACATCAAAACTGAATGTCACCAGGGACCCACATGAGCCCAGTCCGTCGACAATGTTGCTACCCAACCAACTTTGAGCTCATTCTGACGCATGCCTAACACCCAAGCTAATTTTTTGTCACCATCAATTTTTTTTTTAATTTTAATAGTTTTTTTTAATATTCAAAAGATTGTTTAATTTCAAATTTTTAAAATTCAGAGGGTACAATTTGGTAATGGTAATAGTTTGAGAGGCAAAAATCTTATTTATTATTTATATTATAAATGAGGCATTGAAATGACAATACCACATCGGCCACCAAACTGCCACATCACTATTCCGTTAGCAAAATTGGATGGAAGTCCCACATTTCATTAACGTGAATAATTCAGGAATTTTTTTTTACAAGTTGAAAAATTCAGGAAGCTCGATTTAAACGGGTAATAGTTCGGGGGAAAAAGTACAAAAGAACTTCAAAAGTCAATGATCAATCAATCTCAATTTGAGTTAAGCCCTCATAACAACTTTGGGCCACAACTCAATGTCATCGACTAGGCCGAATCACCTCGTGCAAGGCCTGGCCTGAACCATGCATCGTTGTAACATAGTTAAAACATCTTATGAACTGGTTTCATCGAAGGACATTTGGATCAAATCTAACAGGCTAAAGACCATAGTAGTGTTTAGCCACTCATGGAGAAGCGATCTTCCTCCGAAATAAAAGGGAAGACTACTTCACTAGTTATCCCGTCAAATGTTGGTTGATGGCAGTCTCAAGAGGCCTATAAATACCTAGCCCCATGCTACTATGTGAGTATCGATCAACCAATTCTCAAAAAGCTAGAATTACTCTCTTGTATATTCTAATCTTCTTAGCTTCTTTCAATCTTACATTTTAGCACCTTAACTAACCCCTTGCTACCATTTATGGCAGAGATAGGTAATGTTTTAGTGTTGTTGTTTATTATTTATTTTGAATTGTTTACCAACTTGATTAATAGTTTTCCTAGCATCTCAAATACTTTTATGGTATTTTTTTCTTTTACAAATTGTCAGTATTCAGCATATGATTCATCCTCAAGTGTAGATTTCAATCTCTTATTAATTATTCCTTCACAAATATATAAATTATTTGTAAATATATATATATATATAATGTAATTTCTTACAACTTTGATATTGAGTCCAAACATGAAAATAACCCCAAACAAGTTGTCTTAGCTTTGTATAAAATTGATGACTTGTTGTCCTAAGCAAAAAATGTCATTGTTCTTCTCAAGAAGAAGAATGTAATTGGTATCAGAATAAAAGGCTAACTCGCCTTTATTCTCAAATAATTAGTAAGAACGTGTTGTTTTATGACAATAAATTACTTGTTATTCTAATTGTTTTCAGAAAACGACCCATCATTATATGTATATTAAGAAAAATTATACGTGCAATAAAATTATATACCAAAATATTATACTAATTACTACACTATTTTTAAAATATTAGATTTCACAAATAAATTTGATTTTTTTAAATAAAACTGTCAGGTAAACTTGAATTTCATATCATATTGTTAATTCTTTATTTTTTTTGCTTGATAAAGTTAGATGAATTCTTTTAATAAAGATAATAATAAATAACACGATTCTGTCACCAAGATAACAATTGAAAAAATATATATTAAAATGAGACGAATGTCAACGTGTAAACATAAGGAAAAAAAACAGCTAATAAACTAATATAATTTTTACACTAATTGACAAGCACGTTGAAGGAAAAGAAAAAAATAATAATCTTTTTACATATTTTATTTAAAGAAAACCCTTGTCTTTGCAGCTTTGAATAGCACCCGCAAGCATTTCATCGAGGCCGAATTTGAACTTGAACCCAGTTTTCAAGAGCTTCACTGAGGACAGACTAGAATATTTCTTATCAATCTTAATTTCTTTTAAATCACTGAACCAAAAAAAAACTACATTAATAAATGAATTAGAGAAAAAAATATATATAAATATGATTAACAATAAGGCAAAACTCACTCTAGTAATGATATATGAAATTCTGGGTATCTTGTTGAGAGAGAATGAAATAATTCGTGAACAGTTGTATCCGCTGAAGAACAAATGTACCTCCTTGCTTTCGCATCATTATCAGTACAATGTTCCTCCATAAAAAAGATATGGGCACTTGCCACGTCATCTATGTGTACCATATCAAACTTAACAAAATGTTTATATATATCATGGTCACCTGCACAAATATATGATTAATTAATGTTAATACTATACTATTAGTTAATAAGATATGATTATATTTGTATTTACTGTGAGTAATTACCAAAAATCATGGCGAGTGAAATGTAAACGGAGGAAGGTATCTTGGGACAAATAAAAGGTCCAACCACCAAGGGAATAACCAAAGTAACGAGATCTAGTCCATGCTTCTCCGCAAACTCTAGGGCGGTTCTCTCCACTACAGTCTTGGATACCAAATAAGAAGAGCTTACTCTATCATTATTGCTCCTACGACGACAAACCTCAAGATCGCTCCATGTCGTTTCGTCGTTTAGGCTGCTAGCTCCGTTGTCGTTGAACAAAACCGTTACGGCACTGGAAGTGTAAACGACGCGTTTTATGGTGTCCGAGTTGGCGAGGCAAGCCTTGAGGATGCCAAGTGTCCCTTCCACGGCTCTTCTGGTAACTATTTCCTCCGTCTCCTTTCCGTCCACGTTCATGGGATGGGCTAAATGAAAGACTCCTACGCACCCTTGGATTGCTCTGTTGAAACTCTCTGGACGGTCCAGATCTGCTTCCATAATTTCCAGTCTCTCTTTTGCTCCTGGTAGGCTTGTGAGGTAGCTTATATCTCTTTGGTTATCTGCCACATAATATTTATGATAAAAAATTTGCCTCTATATATATCAACCGACATATATAATAGTAGATAAATTCATTTATATTATGTAATTTTATTACCTGATGATGAGTGAGATCTAACGGTAGCTCTTATAGAATAACCATGTTGAAGAAGTCTCATTATGAGCCACGAAGCCACATAGCCAGTTCCACCAGTTACACAACATGTACCTCTACCTTCTTCTTCTTCTTCTTCCATATCTGATTTTGCTGTTTAAAATCTGAAATACTTCTAGTCATTTTATATAAACTGGTTATAAATAAAATAATAATTAATTTATATTTATAAATAAAGCTCTAAACATATGATGGGAAGCTTAAAACTGAAGGAAGTCAACTCTCACCGGATTCAACTCAAGCTGTATACCTGATTTCCTGTATTATTACATGTGCAGCTTCTTTCTTTCGTTTTTAATTTTACTTTATTTGTGTAAAAACAAGTCTAGAAACCTCCAAAATAAAAAGACAAGGTATAATCATTCATAAATTTGAATTAATATATATTTTTATAGTTCTGAATGAGTAAGATCCTTTACAGCCACAAATTAAGGCGTATAAAGTCATAATAAACGAATACATAGCCAAAACATTGTAGGAATTACAAAAAAAAAAGAAAAAAAAAAAGAGGGACAATCTGAAATAAAAACACGCAGAAATACGCTTGAGAGCCTCACGAAACTGTCCCAGAAGTATTTAATTAAAAAGAAAAAAAAACGTTTTTTGTTGGGTCAAATAATTACATGAGGGGAAGCTACATATATATACACATATATAAATATAAGGTGGGTTGTCAATTATTTTGGTTAAAGACTTTAGTTTATCAATTATATTCCTAATTCCCAAAGTAGTGTCTTCGATTGAAATTGGGGGTGTACGAGTCTATGTGTATGCTATATACATATATCCATGTGATCCTAATAATACTATGCGCCATTATGATCGATCTAAATCATCATCACAGTGAACACCACTTTCACCGGCCGGCGCCTCCTTTTGCCTAACGCGTCTACCTAGCCTAGACATAAAATTCCATTTGGACCATATGGGTTTCCATTTCTTGACAGTTCACAGTTACAATATATTACACATTACTCTTATGAAAATGATAATGCCACTTGGTTGGTAGGTAAATAAAAAGCAAACTATATCTTTAGCTAGTGGAAAGGACCTAGTTACTCCTAACTTATCCAAATATGACAAAAATTCTATTTTCTTCAAAATCTCTATACCCTACATAATTCTTAAAATAAAACCCCACAACAAATAAATAAAGTTGAAGAAGGTAGGAGATGGTGGACAAAGGGCGGCTGGTGGTGGGTAGAATGACGAACGACAGTGAGACAAGCTATGGCCGACGTGGGATGAATTGAAACTTACACCCTCATCTTAGATATCTTTTCACAAATTTGGAGGCGTTTGATGAAAAAATGATGATGGGTAATTAAACGTATTGTTTATGTTTACATGTGTGTTATAAAATAATTTTTAGGCCATTTTTGAGTTCTTCGAAAAACGATTAGATAAATGATTTTTATTATTTTGAATTGATATATTTTTGCCAAATTGTTGATGTTAGGATCTATTTCAATCTCAGATCGAACTAATTCGAAGAATATAGTTTCGATACAGGTTAAATGATGTTCAAATTAAATTAGGCCGAACTTCAAATCAGCTTATATTGAACCTAAGCCAAATTGACGTTGAGTTGAGTTCCAATAACCTTTTAATTTATATGAGTTTTATTTCTTACTTTTACCTACTTAATATATACTTTACATATTGATCATACACAAATATTAGTGTGTTGTAGATGGTAACGAAGACTAAAAATATAAGTTGCCGATCAAGATTAAACATTCAATGAGAAAATAGCAAAGGGACAATTATGGTGTTAAACTACTTACAATAATAGTCTTGTAGACCATACATAAATAAGACTTCTTCTTAAAAAATATCAATATTGACTTTAGTAAGGTTTTGCCAATAAGTACTCAAAATACTTGATGACATAAATACCACTATAAACAGATTTTTTAATGAGATTCAAAAAAGTTTTTAAAAACTTCTTAATTAATGATATAAGGGAAATTCCTAAAAATACCTAAGATTTAAAAAAAATACTAAAAATAAGAAACCTGAACAAAAATTACAAAAATACAGAAGGGCATAATAATTGTAAATACAAAGTTTTTTTAAACAAAGTTCAAATTTATAATAATACTATTTTTGTGACAAAAGTTTACAAGTTTGTAATCATGTGTTATAATTTTATAAACAATATCTACATACTAAATAGACTATTGTAACAGACAATTACAGGACCGTTATCCGTACTTTTGTAATTATTGTAAAATTTCATATTTTTCAATTTTTTTAAAAATTTAAAGTACTAAATGTAATTTTTTCCATAATATAAATACTACTTGCTTGAAATACTCAGGAGGGAGTAAAAGAACAACTTGAAAAGTGAATATAGATTTTGCTCCTTCAAGTAAATCAAATTTCTTGAACTTTTCTACTATTTTAAAGATAATGACTTTCCCATATATGTCACTCTTGATGATAGTGCCTTTCAACAGTCACTTTGAAAGTTGTTCAAAAATAAGGGTATGATTAGTATTAGTCTAAATATAATTTTATAAATTTAAAAATTAAAAATTTGTCCGTCTCGCAAAAATATGTGATTGGTTGAGTATTTTCAAAAAGTGTTTTCAAATTTAAACATGAAAACTCAGCCAAAAATTGAAAACGAAATTTAACATTTTCTCCAAATTGAATCCCAAAATTCAGAAACTCTATCCCTATCAATTTTCTTGCACGATTCTCTTCCATCTCCTCTTCCCCTCAGAGCAGCTCTTCTTCTTTATCTTCTTCTTCTCTTTCTCTTTCTCCTTCTCCTTCATTGTAGCTCCTCGTCCTCCTCCTCTCCTATTTTTCTTCTTCACAGCTTCTTCTTCAAAACTCCACCCTCCATGAACTTGATTTGAGGTTTATCATTTTATTGTTTGTTTTTGAGGTATGTGCTCAAATCTACTCTTTTTTATCTTGATGTAATAATATTTTGTTTGATTGTGTTTTTATTTATTTTTTAATTGTTTGCTATCATGATAAATTTTCTTTGTTAATCATGATGACAAAGGCACGGGTCTATAGCCAATAAAATGATAAACCATCTTTTATTGCTAACAGCTAAGAATGAGAGTTATCCTTTGCACAAAAATGTATTGATTTTTTACTTCACAAGAAAGGATTATAATTGCTGTTATTTTGTGTTCTAGTCACTTATTTGCGTTATTTCTTTCTATGTATTTCTCTGTTTATGTGTGGGAGTTGAACTAATTTATTGTCTATAACTGTTATAGTACTCGAAATGTCTTGATGACCAAATCAAGAGATTGAGAGGGCTCATTACACGCCCACCATACCAGAAGTGATGCTATCGAATTTCCTTTTCCTGAGATGCTATCCATGTTCTGTTGGTGTTCTCTCACATTGTAGATTTGTTGTAATGTGGTTGTTTGATTAGATTTTGTTGTATTTACTGAAATGTGCAGACCAGCTTGAGTTAATTCTAGCAATTACATAGACCGACGACCTTATATGTTTAGTCAAATGAAAAAAAATACTTATTTTGTCAGAAAATGAAAAAAATAGTTAGAGTTGTAATATATGTGTTTTAGTGGAGAACTTTGAGCCCAGCTGGGCAGTTTTGGTGGGGATGGCTGGTTGAAAACTTTTTTCTTTTGTTTCCCGTGCTAATGTGATATATAGATGGAAAATTTCTTATTTGTTACTGTTCATACATGATAAATAAGTACTAACAATTATGATGATGTGACAACATAGTGATTTGGTGTAGAAAGTCAGCAACAAGTAAATATATATTTTTACATTAATTTCGAATTTAGTTTTTTTTGCCATAATTAATGTTGTTTCCAACTAATGAAATACACTGATTTTATTTAAAAATTGACATGCATTTGAAAAATGAAAAGTTTACAATATTATAATTTTATAAATAAGCATGTTTCAACAAAATTGAGATCAAGGTGAAATTTATGAGTCACCATATATTAATTTCAATCAAAAAACTTATATTGACTAAGATGAAAAATGTTGGAGATGATATTGCTGGATAATGTGGCTTAGTTATAATAATAATGCTTAATTAATTAAAAAATGTAACTTTAATTAAAAAAAATGTGAAGTTATGAGAATGAACAATTATTATAAATTTAAAGGATATTTGCGGCAAAACTCTCTATTTTTTTACAAAAGTTGCGACAAACCCCCCAATCAAAAAATTTTGTGGAAAAACCCCTTATTCTTTTACAAAAGTTGTGACAAACCTCTCAATCAAAACATTTGGTGGCAAAACTCCATTCTCTTAATGGTTTGTTGCAAGTTACCCCTTTTAGGTGTTAAGTGTCAACTAAAATACATGTGGCAACACTTTATAGAGCCACATGTCAAAAAATAATTAATTTTTTAAATAATAAATTTAATTAATAAAAAAATAGATTTTTTTTTTCAATTTTAAGTTTTGTTTAATTTTAATTATGTATTATTATTATTTTAAAACATTAAAATAATTAAAACACTAAAACAAAACTTAAAATACAAATATAAATTTAAAACTTTTTTAAAACTTAAATTTATTTGAAAAAAAAGTTTTAAATTTATTCCATTCAAAATTTAAATTTATTTTTAAAAGGTTCTTAATTTTTTTATTTTAATTTGTTTTAAAAAAATTCGAATATTTTAATGTTTTATAAAAATAATACTAAATTAAAATTAAACAAAAAAATTATATAGAAAAAAATTAAATTAAATTTTTTCTATTTTTTATTAATTAAATTTATTATTCAAAAAAATAATTAATTATTTTTTGACGTGTCACCCTATAAAGTGTTGTCACGTGTATCTTAGTTGGCACTTAACTTGTTTACATGACATTTAACACATAAAATTTGTAACTTGCAACAAACCATTAATGGAATGAGGTTTCGCCACTAAATTTTTTAATTGGGGGGTTTGTGGCTACTTTTGTCAAAGAATAGGGGGAAATATCCCTAAATTTAATCAATGCATTAATTTTAAATTTCATTTAACTAAATTTATTGGCAAATTAAAATTTAATATCATACACAATTTATTTCATGTTGGTGTTAAATCATACAAAATAGATTTTAGATTCAGTTCTATCAATCACATATTTTGTTATTGTTATATTTTTAAATTTTCTACCAATCACATATTCTTTTTTTTTTTTTAAACTCAAAAATAGTTTAAAGATAGTGAACCAATTACATATTTAGAAAAATATTTTCGGTTACTAAATCCAGATTTTCATTTCATAATCATATTTTTGAAAATACCATTTTCTAATTGCGAACCAACCAGATCCTAAATTATGAGGAAATTCTCAATGCACACCCTATATTTTGGGTGTACTAGTATACTCACACTTGTTTTTGATACATGAATGATTTTTTTAGTTTAATTATTTCCTTACGATAGTGTACATTATAATTATTTAAAACATTCTAAAAATTTTTAAGAAATTTCGAATAATTTATAGTGTTTCAGATTGTTTATTGCACGTTTGATTGTTTTTTTTATGCGAGTGGATAGTAGTTTGTTTGGACTCTGTTTTTGGTACTATAAATTATTCGAAATTTTCTGAAAATTTATATAATACTCTAAATAACTACAATATACACAATCATAAAAATATATACGAAAAATTATTACAACATTGAAAAAACAAAAGAGAATACACTAGTACACCCAAAAATAATGGTGCACTAGAGCACCTGAATTATTACATAAACACAAAACAATAGAAAATAATATATATTTTGGATGCTTTTTTAGAGCATATTCAGTATAGTTTCCAAATAAAATATTTCATGATATTTATTGTTATTTGGTGAATATATAAGCAAAGTTAAGAATCTAGAGTGATATTTTAATCAATATTTTATAAATAATAATGATATGTATATTCCTTAGATCATTTGTTGTAAGATTATTTACATATGATGTAAGTTTTAAATTTTGATATCAATTTTTTTTTAATAAAGTTGAAAAAGTACAACTTTAACGGTTAAAATAATTTAGTTTTAAAGAATCAAAATTTTAATTTTTGATGTTTAAAGCAAAACTGGCACCCCACCGTAGAATTGCCTATCATGTATAATGTTTTTGGCTCCGATTTTTATTTATTTATTTATATGTTTTTACTATTTGTAAAGTTTTTTTAGCAAAGGAAAATATATTATAATTATTATTTTTTCCGGGGAATATTAGAAATATTATTTGTAAAAAGTTAATGCGTATTTGTTAAAAAAAAGAGTTTAATATGCGATATTTCTACGTTGTGGGTATATTTGCATCCCCTTGATTGCCAGCTTACCCTGCCAATTGCCATAAGCAAAGTCTGTGGTTGCCGAAACGCAGCGTTTCGAATTTCGCTATCACTGCCGAGAGAGAGACACAAGGGAGTAAAGACGAGTAAAGTTGAAGCTTTTGAGTTCCGATGGCGGAGAAGCCCCAACCAGTACGAGTGCTTTACTGTGGCGTATGCAGTTTACCTGCCGAGTACTGTGAATTCGGACCCGATTTCGAAAAGTGCAAGCCCTGGTTGATCCAAAACGCCCCGGACCTCTATCCCGATCTTATCAAAGGTCGCTTAAAAACCCTAATTCTCTTCCTTTAGCTTCTACAATTTCTTTTGTTTTGATTTAATTTTTTTCCTCATTGTTTAGAATCTAATTCGAATGAAACTGATAAAATTACCGAGAAGTTACAATCTACTGGTATTTCTTCGGGAGGTGGTGATGGGGCTGCTTCTTCAGGTATTTTTATATGTATTATACAGAGCGTATTGTTTATACATTGGTTTTGTTTGTGTGTATATATCTATGTATCGTTGTGTATTGTGTATATCTTGATTTATCATTGATTGTAATCATGGAAGCTTTAGTGGTAAAGGATTCGAGGCTTATTATTTGGCAACTCATAGTAAGAAGAGAAACATATTTCATTCTCCTTCTAGTTTGGCTTTATCTGGACTCTGGAGACCTATTTAGAGAGATATTTGCTTGATAAAAGAAATGGGACCATTTAATTTGTTTTTTTTCCCTCAAGTCTTTATTTAGCTGGATACTGATACTGTAGGATGATGCAACGATATGTAAGCAGTTGTGATTTTGAGTAACTAAGTTATTAATGCGTGTTTATTTCATGTTCAGATTTCAATTCCTATTATTAAAATCTTATATATGAATATCCAAAATATCATATAATATTAGGCTTGGATTTATAAGAGCTCTAGCTAATTTGGCCTCTGGAAAAGGGTATTGAAGGTTGGTCTGTGATATTTTTTTAAACTCCCGTTGAGTAACTCTGACTTGTATCACACTGGTCTGCCTGTGCCATTTTCCAATCATATGACCTTTCCTCGTGTTTGAAGTATAATGTTTGGGGGGTAGCCACTAAATTTTTGGGAAATCTTTGTGTTCAGTATAAAATATTAGATTCAATATCTTTCCAAAGGTATTATCTTTACTAAATTCAAAGTATAGTCTACAATGACCTTTTGTTTTTTTGTCTCACTATGGGTTTCCTGTGATATACTTCAGCATCTAAGCCAGAGGAGGTCAAACGTCTTCCTGGTGGGAAGATAAAGAAAAAGGTAAGAGAAAAAAAGTTAGATTCAATTAAGTTTAAGCAACCTCTTTTGTGAAAACCAATGCTATGGTATATATTATTTTTTGACATCTTGAAGAGATAGGGTTGAATTTGGGTTTTTTTATTTTTCTGCAGGAGAAGCCAGAAGTTGTCATTGAAAAAGTTACACGTAATAAACGAAAATGTATCACCACTGTGAAAGGGCTGGAACTTTTTGGTGAGAAAATTGTTGCTTTGAAGTTATTTTTCATTGTTTTTCTTTCTAAACTTGTAGTGATATTGTTGTCATAATTAAATTATGTTCCTATGATTATGCCTTAGGTGTCAAACTTAGTGAAGCCTCAAAGAAACTTGGGAAAAAGTTTGCTACTGGAGCCTCAGTTGTCAAGGTTTAAATACGTCTTGGCTGTTGTACTTGCGTGGAAAATAGTCCGTTTTTGTCTCACACGTTCTTACAATTTTGTTCTGAATAATTTGTTACAGGGGCCAACTGAGAAGGAACAGATTGATGTTCAAGGGGACATAGCCTATGATATTGTGGAGTTCATTACGGATACCTGGCCAGATGTAAGTTGGTACTTTTTATTTCTGTTCTCTGATTATAATTTTGGTTATACTTTATTATTTTTCTCAGTTGTGATTCAGGCATTAAGGGTTCCATTTGCTTTGATCCTACTAGGAACTTTGTAGTTATATTCCAATGCTTGAATCTTAAGTAGATTTGATATATACTGGAGTCTGAGAAGATGGGGCACCCAGTTAATTTTGCTACCTAAACATCTCGTAGACCTTATTGTTCATGCATTGTTCATGAAACTACCCTCTAACAATGAATACGTGAAACTGTCTGAATCTGCATATGAGGTGAACTTTGCAATTTATGCTACTCCTTGGTACCTTTTACATCATTAATTTGGTAAATTAACAGAAAGGTTTTGCTTGGTTCTCTCAGTCAATTGTTTTGGTTGATCAGTTGCCTCCTTACCTACTGTCTTGTAAATGTCATTGTATTTATGCCCTTTACATTATAGCTGAAGACGTATTTGGGTTGCATTAGCTGAAGACATTTTGCTTATACATTTATCCAAATCTCTGTTTCAAACAGGTTCCAGAAACTGCAATTTTCTTTATAGAGGACGGAAGAAAAGTGCCAGCCGCTTAAAGTTGTATTCATGGCAGATACAGAGATTGAAATTTAATTATCTTCCTCACTGTGGTCCCGACCTTAACCAGACTCATTGTACTCTGGAAAGTATAGAGCCGGTGGAGTTTGGTAAACACAAAAAAGCCAGGGAGACGTTTTGTCCATTTTTAAAACATTTATCGTTTGTTGCATAGGATGATATAATATGGTTTTTCCTTTACTTTTTTGGGGCTATTGAATGGCGTTTAATATATGAGGATCTTCTTTAATCTCTTGTATAAGAGCAATCTCTACTTCTCTCACCCTCATCTTTTTGAGCGAGTGGTGTTCTCAGATTTTGCATTCCACCCAAAAGTAATCTGTAGCAACAAGATGTTGCTGATGCATAGCCCTGGAATGTTTCCCATCTTATGAGTTAACATCAGTTGAATATGCAATCTCTTGTATTATTGTGAACCAAGATGGTTGCCCAAACTTATTTGCTTGAGCTTGTATTGATGGATAAGAATGAATTTACTTAATAGAACCACGCATATTGCGAATTTGCAAGAACCACAGGCAAGCTTGGTGTGAACTCCAAGAAGTCGTGGAAGCAGACTCCAAATGTTTTGCCCTACTTTTTATTGTGACAAGCCTAGTTTTTAAATTTTCATGTAATAACTGATCTGTTATTTAGGCAATGGTGCTAACAATGGGAAATTTTAAAAAATATGATTTTACCATATTACTAACAACTTTCTCAAATTAATGCCATTAAAAACTTAATCAAAATAAAGTTGTAAAAAAGCCATATAAGTTATGGCATTTTAAAAATTAAGTTTAAATTTTTTACAACTTAAGTAAAAGAATATAACTTATTTGTAAACTTATAAATTTATAAGAAAATATTTAAGTCATATATTTGAAAACTTATAAAAAAATATAGAAATATTAACAAATTAATTTTTTTTTATAGAAATAATTAATTGACAAAAAAAAAAAACCCATAAGGAGTGTAATTTCTACTAAATTAATTTTACTGAACCCAACATCTTCCGCTTAATTGACAAAAGATAGGCCAATATTATTATATGAGAGAGATGATTGTGATTATAGGATTCAATTACAAGTATGTTCTTCATGATTTGTTTGAAGGAGCAATTAAATGTTGCAAAGGAAACGATTTATAATATATTGTGCTTATAAAACTACCAATGTATTTTTATTATCATGATTAGAATACTATGACAAAAGATTAGATTACCGTGTTGAACATGACGGGGTATACAATAATTCTTTGATCTTCACCCCAACAATAATGCTCACAAATATGAATAGGGGTGAAATTATAAATTTAAATTTGGATGAGCAAATATAAAAAAAAAAAATGAAGTGAAATATATATATATATAGGCGAATTCTTTAATCCCTCACAGGACTCAGTCCTTCAGTGTGGGGCCTAGTTTTTTGCCAAGTGTCAAAATTTTATAGGAGTTTGTCTCTTTTTCACATTTGATTTTGACTTACAATTAGCGGTTGTGTGAACGGTTGGAAAGTTGGTGATGTGGGCATAAAAAGTACGGGCAAAAAAATAATTATCTATCCAAAAATATGTATAGTCGAGGACTTGATCGTAAACTTAATATGAACTTGAGAGATACTTACGATTTTGGTAACGTAAACATTGTGATTTCGCTAAGTGATTTATATGTTATGTTGAGTAAGACGCAATAATAACCACGTAAGTAAAACTGATATATATTTTGTAGTTGTTTTATAAGATTTTTTTAAAGTTTTTTCCCTGGAGATATTTCATTTATTCAATATTGGGATGAATGAATCACTAACTCAGTTAGGTATGGGAAAATGTTATTTAGATGGTTGATTAATTAGGAGAGTCACTACTTGCTTGATTGATATATGTTGGACACAAACATGTTAATATCTTGCAACTAGTGTTTACATAAATTAAGTGTTAAAATATTCTTAATACAATATCATAAGTTTAGTTGAAATATTCTCAATACATAGGTTTAAAGTGAATACCACATTGGCAGCTTAGTGAATGAGGAAATTATTATTTTCTTATCAATTGCATGAAAAATTGGTTCAACCAACTGAGAAGTGTCGATTGTATGAGTGAGCCGTATTGGAGGTAGTAGAACATCCTCAACCATGCTTATGTAATCTATGTTGTAGTGATAAAAAACGTATACACTCATCAGGTTTAGCGCTAATACTTTTTCACCATTCGACCACACTTGCATAAGTCTTGTATCTAATTGTAACTGTTTTTGGATCCCTCGAAGTATGTAGCTTGTAATTGGAGTACTTCCTCTTATGTCTACATCCACTACCTTGTTTTGTTGCTGATAATATTTTGACATAGATGAAGCCCTTACGCCAAGGAGGATTGAATATCCATTGAGGCTAATGCTGAAGACATCTTCAATTTGTTGGGTAAGTTAATAACTTTAACAGTTAGACTTCTAGAGTTGAACAAGAACAAGCCTTGACTGGTACAGTATGTCGCGTTGACACCATTCATCGTTACCCTGTGTTTAATATTTCATAAAGTACAATTATGATTAAGTACAATTATGATGAATGAAGTTATTTATTTTAAGAAGAAATTATGATCACGTATCTTTGAGACTAAGCTAAGAGATAATTATGACCTATTTTCGCACTATACTTGGTTGTCATTGAAATCTTTTATAGTAGTAAAGGCCCTGACATGCCTTCCCATTGATGGGAGATGGCTCATTTGAACTGGCTGAGGTTGGTCTATATCCCATAGTCCTAGTCCCTTGGTTGAATGTAGAATGACTTCTTCATTGCTACTCCAGGCAATTGGTGTTGAAAATAGGAGTGGTTGTAAGGGAAGTCCCATATCACAATTCATTTTAATAGTCCCATTTGTAAGATCAAATAATTTAATGAAATTATCTTCATTGTTTCCATATAGCAGTAGATGATGACTTCGAACATGGCAGTGATATGTTTCATTCTCTTGTTGTTCTTGTTTTTTAGTACTTTTGTGTACATATGATGAGAGGCATTGAAACGGATGGTATTCCCAACTGGAAAATCCTCCAAGTTTGTGGAAACCGTTCGTGTACAATGTGACAAGTTTATATCGATCTGAATATCCATTTGTTGTGATCGTAACTCGATTCCAAATTCTAGAGGGAAGAATTTTACCAGTACATTACTGTCTTGAAATAAGCTATATTTTGCAACATGAGAAGGGTAAACAATTTATAAGTTATTAATCATATAGTAAAACAATAAATGAATTAACTTGGTAACGATCATTTTAAAAATGAGTAGAGTTCATTTGTATTAAAAATTTAGAAGTTCAATTAATTATTTGGATTAATTTACGAATTTAAGGATTTACCGAACTTGTGAGAATTTCGTATATATCACATTGTCCTTCATCGAAAACAAAAATGGCAAGGTTTCTATCTGCATTTGTAAACTTTGAATATCTGCCTGATGGAAATGGGAATCGTATTGGTTCTATATGACGCTTTGCAAGAGAAACATGTCGTAACAGGTGTGTTGGGATCTTTTTTTTTGTGGGTCATAAGCACAATTCTCAGTTTTGATATTGGCAACTATTTCAATATTTTTTGTTTCTATTTCTATGTCTTGTGCTCCGCCATTTGGGAGGAGAGGTTGAGATTATAAACACCTTTCAAACTTTTAGTTAATGGAGTAAATGACGTAGACAAACTACAAACATATAATAAGGTTAATGTTAGTATTTTGAATTTTGATATTATACTCATTAAGTAGTTAGTGAGCAAACTTAATGAGCAAATTATTGAAATTTTTCTACACAAACTTTCACAATTTAAAAAAATTTCTTTATAATTTTTTTCTTTGCCCACTTGAGAAAGTGAAGTAGTCCAGTTTAACTTATCAATAAGTTTGAGATATGTGGGCTACCAAAGTCAGGCCCACTTGCAAAGTGAAGAACCATTAGACTTAAATACCATTGGAGTTAAAAGATTAAATTCTATTTTCAAACATCAAGGGGTGGAGTATAGAAAATAATAGGTACAATCACTTGTGGACATTCATAATTAAATTGAGCTGGTTGTTTAATTGACTATAGAGGAGTGTCTTGAATACATTGTGAATTTATATTGTGCATAATAAATCATAAAAGATGGTGTAGGAACTAATTTCTTTCTTCTTTCGGGGATAGATCTTTTGTACACAAACAACACTAAATAGTATAGACAACAGCATCGCGCAAATTTAGAACAAATTTCAATTTTGAAGAGTGACATTAATTAGCCCATATACCACATAACGTATGGTATGGGCTAATCGAATGTCCCAGCCGGCCAAGCCCATCGGTCGTCCCAATAGTGTCCATGAGCTGCGTTGTTGTGTATTAATAACTTTCTCTCTTGTCCATTACGTCTCCAAACTCTTCTATCTACTTGTACATGCATTTTTCCTAACGTCCCATGGATCAAACTATGAACTAAATTATAGGCACATTACGTCAAAGATAACGTAGCTTTCCATGACAATAATGCGTATTAGCTTATATATACATATATAAATAGATAGAGAGAGAGATCTAGGGAGAGCATCAGTTTGAAGCTCTTAATTATATAAGATAATATTAATATGGGAGACCAACAGCATAGGGGAACTGTATGCGTAACAGGAGGAACGGGATATATTGGTTCATGGCTAATTATGAGGCTACTTCAACATGGTTACACTGTTAGAGCCACTATTCGACCCGATGACCCAACTGCAACTGGTATATATATATATATTATATATATATGTTTGTGTGTGATCGCCTTAATTTTACTTCAATATCTAACCTTTTCCAAGTATATCTCTTAGTTCTCATCTAATAAACAGTATGGTACATACATGAAACTCGTACAATTAATGTTAATTATAGGGCTATATATGTGCTATATATTGTTTCATTGTTTCTCACTCATTTACAGAAGTTAACTATATATGTGTAACAAATTAAATAATTATGGTTGTCTATCATGGCTGGTGGATCTCAAGATTATACAAAAGTAAAATAGGTCAATTAATCAAGCACGCGTGCAAATTATACTCTAATTTAAATAATTTTTCCTAAACGAAAATCCGTATATATATATTGAAATGTAAAAATAATTAACAAATATATGCCATCTGCTAGTTTTGTCACGTAGTATATTCTAAAATTTTCATAGAGATATTCAGTAACAATATGGTCGCGTTGCGTTAGAAAGTAAAATTAGATTAAATCAATGATGCAAAATTGTAAATTTTTCTTCTTTTTGAAATTTGAAAATTGGATACAATAAAATTATTCTAAAGTCAAGATTAAAATATTATCTTATACTTAAAATTATTTAAAAAAATATATATTCTCGTTAATTTCATAACAAAATTACATAATAAAAACTATTAAATCTTACACCATCCAATCTTACTTTGCAAGAGTGAACTATGAGTATCATTCTTTTAGCAAAATGACTTATTTTTTAAAGTCATTTTGCACTCTAGTTTAATTTTAATAATTTTTTACAAAATAGTCTGGTCTAAAAATTTAGACAATTAGTTGAAATTTAGACATATGTCATTTTGTAAAAAATTATTAAAAGTAGACCACATTACAAAATTAGATGATTTTCACCCATTATATTTCTTACAATATAATGATACATAATCAGAATATTCGAATTAAATTATTAATGTAAGTATAATGTTGGACGACAGAGGAGAAGAAAGAGATAAGAGACATTAGCTTCCTTACAAGCCTACCAGGAGCCTCAGAGAAGCTGCAGATCTTCCATGCAGATCTGAACCAACCGGAGAGCTTCAATGCAGCCATTGAAGGGTGCAGTGGGGTGTTCCATGTGGCTCATCCCGTCACTATAGTCGACGAAGAGCCCGAAGAAACGCTAACCAAAAGAGCCGTCGACGCTGCCCTAGGCATACTAAAAGCCTGCATAGCTTCAAAGACTGTGAACAGGGTTGTCTACACCTCTAGCTCAGCTGCTGTTTCGTTTAGTGAAATCGGTCAACAAGTGGCGGACGAGAGTTCATGGTGTGATGTCGAGTCGTATAGGTCTCAAAATCTCATGGGACTTTCCTATGTAGCTGCCAAGACCAAGTCAGAAAAGGCAGTGTTAGAATTTGGAGAGAGATTTGGACTTGATATTGTCACCTTAAACCCTTCTTTGGTTATAGGTCCATTTATTTGCCCCACTCTTCCAGGATCCGTGGCATTGGGACTCACCATGATTTTAGGTACACCTTTATTCATTGATTAGAATCATTTAAAATTAACTAATGTATTTTATTAATTACATGTATGTGATATTCTTATCTCTTTGATTATTAATTATTATACAGGTGACCGATATAATATGTACAAGTACCTTCTAAGAATGAATATGGTACACATAGATGATGTGGTTAGTGCACATATATTTCTTTATGAAAATGCTAGCGCTAAGGGGAGGTACATTTGTTCATCGGACGAACTTTCACTGACTGGAATGTCTGAATTTCTTTCTGAAAAATACCCAAATTTTCAAATTCCAAAAAAAGAGTGAGTTTCCCCTCATCATCATTATTGTGTATTTTATTCTAATATATGTATATATATATATATATATATAATATGCTCCAATATGTTTGAGGATGAGGGTTTTGTTGATATTGTGTCACAGATCCTTTGAGGGCATTGAAGGTTATACAATATGTGCCCTCTCATCTAGGAAGCTATTGGATTCTGGATTCAAGTTCAAGTTTGGCCTTGATGATATGTTCGATGGAGCAATTCAATCTTGCAAAGAGAAGAATATTCTTTAATTTGCGCTTGGATGTAAAACAAAATTTGAGACCTTATTTCTCGTTTAAAAAAAAAAAAGATTAAAACAAAATTTGAGGCTTTACGTCACTTTAAACATACATCTAGAAATTACAAAATTGTCAAGGCAGATGTCGCTTTAAACATATGTATCTCGACTCCAACAGCAAATGCCACACCACAAAATATGAAGATAAATTGCTATTGTGACGTTGGCTTTAATCATATACTTCCAACAGCAAAAGGCCATACCAAATACTGATTAATCCTTATGACACATTGTTTATTAGGTCTCATTAACAACCAAAAAGTATATGATTATATATATAATATGGAAATTAGTGGTCCAAATCACAATTTATACTTCTATAGCTTAATATTAAGAAACAATCACAAGAAAATATAAAATAAAGAAGGTGACGCAAGTCCGTTTTAAAGAAACCCATTTTCCTCCAACAAACTAAGATATATACATATATAAAAGATTTAAAATCCAAGAGCATCTGTTCTGTCATGTCAACAAGGTAGACTTTACAACCTTTGATTCCCTCCAACCATCCATGGACTGTATTGAAGAGGTTAGAATAATAGATATTTTACTTCACTTGAAAGAAATTATAGATATATTTTTGTAATTGATTTGTACAATTTGAAAAGTTGTTAGTGTGAATGTGTTGAATTTGTCAAGAGAATGATTTTGTTTTCATAACAAGCCTTTTATTAGTAATTTTATAAACACCATATTATAATTGTTGAAAGCTACTATAATAAAGACAAGATTTACCCTGTGCAGATACTTCAAAACAGAAATTAAAGGATATCCTTTTCTTTGCAACATTTAATTGCTCCTTCAAACATATCATGAAGACCATATTTGTAATTGAATCCAGAATCCAAGAGCTTCTTTGATGAGAGGGATGCAATATTGAAACCTTTAATATTCTCCAAAGATCTGTGTGACAAGACTTCCAAAAAAATTAAAAAATTAAACAATATATATATTTTTATATATATATATATATAATGACACGAGAGAGAAGATAGAGGAGAGGGCTCACTCTTTTGTAGGGATTTGAAATTCTGGGAATTTGGCAGAGAGCAATTCATACACTTCAGTAAGTGAAATTTGGTCGGAAGAACATATGTACCTCCCTCTTGCACTAGGATTTTCAAAAAGAAATATATGTGCACTAGTAACATCATCTATGTGTACCAAATGTGTTTTGACAATGCGCTCATATTGATCTTTATTACCTACATAAATAAAACCATTTAGAAATTAATATATAGTCCTAAAGTCTCTAGTGAAATGTGTGTGTGCGTGTGTGTGTAATATATAAATGTACCCATAATCATGGCGAGTCCAAAGGCCACAGATTGAGGAAGACAGGGACAAATAAAAAGACCCACAACCAATGAAGGGTTTAAAGTCACAACATCCAAACCGAACTTCTCAGCAAAGTCTGCAACTGCTCTTTCTGTCTTGGTCTTAGCAGCCATATACGAAACCCCTGTGCGCTTTTGAGACCTATAAAACTCAATATCAGACCATGAACTCTCTTCAATCACTGGCTGCCCATTGCCACTGGCCAATATACTAAAATGCAGACAACTCGCTTCACAGTGTTTGAAGCTAGGCATGCCTTTAGTATGCCTAGGGCTGCGTCAACAGCTCTTTTGGTCACTATCTCTTCAGGTATTGCGTCAAAAATATCGACAGGGTGAGCCACATGGAACACTCCGCAGTGCACCCTCTAATGGCTGCGTCAAAGTTAACTGGTTGGTCGAGATCTGCATAGAAAATTTGGAGCTTTTCTGTGGCTCTATGGCAGGCTTGTGAGGAAGCTGATGTCTCTGATCTTGCCTACTGTCCAACAAATATTGCTTAGGGTCAAGAAATATGTGTTATGTGCTTGTCTATCCATATAGGTCTATTTGCATGCATATACCACAGCGGCTCTTATTTAAAGGTTATACTATAATACACCATTATCTTTATCTTTTATTTTTGACAGAATCAGGATTTGAACTCCTTTCCTCTCCCCTCCCAAACACACTTGTACACCCAACCACTTATGGTTAAAATAAAGATAAATACAGCTTGTTAGTTTAGAAACTTCTGACCTTCGAATACAAAGCCTAAGGCCTTACCATCCCATCTTATTAGAAGTCAAAAAATTCAATATATTATTCTAATATGGCATAATATAAACTTAGCTCTCAGAAATAATACTACATTTTAGTATAACAGTACTTCTGGTAGACATTAAATCAAACAAGAACAGATATCATGTATATATAATGATAAGTAATGTTAGAGCAACTCCAACGGGGAGATGCTTAAATTGTCAAATTAATACTTTTTTATTAAGTTTAACCAATCAAAAAAAAGAATTTTTAAAAAAAAAAAAAATGAAAGCAACGTTGCTGCTGCTGTGCAACGTTGCTAGTTTTCTTTTAAATCAAACCCTTCCACATCATCAGCCTACCCCACCACTTACCCCATGACTGACAAGCACTCCTTTGAGCAATTCCCATTGGAGTTGCTCTTATGTGCCTGGGTGAGGACGAATAGTAGTCCTGACAGAGTAACCATGTTGAAGCAACCTCATAATCAGCCATGAACTACGGGTGTACACAAGTCAGGTTTTCGGGTGCACCGGGTTCAGGTTTTGCGAGTTTCAGGTGGAAGAAAATGGTACCGAATCCAGTCCGAAATTTTCGGGTTTCAGGTTTGGTCGGGTCGGATTTGGTCGGGTTTCAGGTGGGATTGGTCCAAAAATGGGCTTTGGACCGAAAATAAGTCTTGGTAAAAAAATTCAAAAATACAATTTTTTTTTTAAAACTTTGTTGTTAGTTTGGTAATGTTGATTTTTTACAAATTGGGTCTTGGTAATTTTTTTTAATTATGTTCAGGTTCGGATCGGATTTCACCCGAATTTGATGGATTTTGCAAAAATTCAAGTTGGCCGGGTCAGATTTTTCAGGTCAAATGTTCACCCCTACCATAAACCAATAAACCCGGTTCCTCCTGTAACACAAACAGCACCCTTATTCTCTGCCATATCTCCTTCTGACTATCCTACGTATCAAGGTTGATCCTATTTTATATATATAATTAGTGGTCTCTTCCTCCTACTCTATAAATGAGTTCTTAGTGGGCTGCAATGTTAATTAATTATCGTCTGACGCAATGCATGTGACGTGTAGTGTATTAGTTTATTTGAACTAATGCTTAGGCAAGATTGAAAATATAGGATAGAAAAACAAGTGAATAAAATGTAAATGATAGAAGGAATGATGTTGAATAATACAATAGCATATGCCATTCATTTACTTTCTTTTTTCTTTTTTTTTAGTTGCTAAATACTAATCTACTAAGGGTTTATACTTTTTTGGACCCTGTGTTTTTTTCTATTACATGTTTGGACCCTGTGTTTTGACAAATTACTTTCTAGACCCTATGTTTTGTAAAATAGTTAAAATAGAACCATAAACTCAATTTTGGTCAATGTTTTTTCAAGTAAAATCACAAATAATTTACCAAACTAACAATTCAGAACAAAAATAAAATCATTCTGCTTAAAAACTGTATTGTTATATTCAATTTTTTCTTCATCAAAATTGAGTTTAGAGTTCTATTTTAACTATTTTACAAAATATAGGGTCCAAAAAATAATTTGTCAAAACACAGAGTCCAAACAGATAATGGAAAAAAACAAGGTTCTAAAAAAATATAAACCCATCTACTAATACAAGACAAAATCACACCCAAAAATGTCGACAATAAAGCTCAAAAAATAACCAACAGAACAGCCCTAGCAAACTTGAGCCAACAAGGTCCCTCCAAGAAATCACGGACTTTGGTAGAATTGGTTTGTCGAAACTTGATTCTATGACAAAAGATTTATATAGACATTTTGAAGTTATACAAATTAAAATGAAAATTTTCACGTCAATGATGAAATAAAAGTACCATCAGCTATTCAATTCAATCAAGATCATTGCTTAGAATATGAATTGTCCCATTATTTAATTTTGAAATAAAAAGATGGTGAGATTGCATTTTCTTTGCTTTGATTTTTACAAATTTAAAATAAAGTTCATATAAAATTTATAACTATAATCCAAACAAAGCCTTGGGCAGATTTAAAATTGAGATGCTACAACTAGATATCTCAGAAGTTAGAGTGGTCAATTCTGTCACCCATAACCCATGGGCACATTTGAACTCTTCATTTTGGGATCTTCAATAAAAAAAAATAATGATGTGTGCACTAAAATTATGCACCAAAATATTACACCAACTGATGTGACACTGTTTCTAAAACAGTACATCCTACTTAAAATAAATTTGATTGGTCAAATGAAACTGCTACGTCGGCTGATGTAATATTTTAGTGCATAATTTTAATTAACATATCATTACTAAAAAAAAAACACATAAATATAAACAGTTTTCTGTAGCATGAATTTTGGATGGGAAGAGCACACAAGAAACTGATACAGCTACATTTCCAGCAGAGCTTACGTTTGAAAGAAAGTTTCAGATTCTTCTTAAATTAAGAAAAATATATTATAATACACATATAATCTTTGGCTCATGGCCTCGTGCATACGACTAAGAACAAACAATATACACAACAAAATTAAAAGGCTAACCTACTACTCCTACTCGGGTCACAAGGGTACAGAACCTAGAAAGTTAATATAGCTAGAGGGATGTCATGAGTTTTGACATAATTCACATATAGTACCCTAACAAGTAACACCATGTCCACAACATCAAAAATTTATCCATCTTCCTCATAACGCAGAACATAAATGAGGAATTCACCAGACACCATGTTACTACAGCACATAGCGGAGATAAGCCCCAAAAGAATATCCCAAATGTAACAAATGTAAAACACAAAATTCAAAGGAGTTCGAATGTTTAAGCATACCTTAAACAACAGAAACGAAAACCCACAACCCGCTTAAGTTTTCTATATTATAAAAGAATAAATTGAATGACCATCTAAAAGAAGAAAATAAAAAGAAAAGAAGAACCAGTCACCAGTGAGGACATGTAACAACCTGTAGTATGTGACGATAGTATGGAAACTTACATGACCCCTCTCTCAAGAAAAGGATCTCCATCAGAGTCTGGACTATAGCAATACATTTCACATTCCGCCAATTTCACAACTTGTATCAAAACTGGCATGAACTTCTATCCCAGTATGACTACTAGAATGTACTTTCTGTACATTATACTAACCTCATCTAGATGGAGACACCATTACTTGTCTCTGTCCACTCCTGCAAATAGTTTACCCAGAAACCAAGACAAAATGCTTATTGAGTGCTCAACAGTCCCCAGTGCACGAGGCTGTGGAGACACCATTACTTGTCTCACGTAATGCTGCCCTATATCCCCGAGTCCCAACAACTCGGGGTTTAGTCCATCCATTATACTTAGAGCTTGGAGATCTCTCTCTGTGTTTAGACGCTTTGGGCGCTTAGTGTTGTCTCCCAGGTGCGCAATCCTCGAAGTTAACTTTAACAGCTCGTCAAGTGGAACACTTGATGGTCCTAGGCTCCCAAGTCCCAACAACTCGAGCCTTAGAAAGTCTATTGCGTTGTAGGGTTCTAGGTTTCCTATGTCAGAATTGACGTTTTGGGCATTTAGTGTTTCTTCCTAGTCTCGTTCTCCTCGGAAGTAACTTTAAGGCCATCAAGTATAATCGCGCCTCGAGGTGCATTATCTTTGGAATGCTATTTTGGGCTTTCCGCCCTGCCCCCGATTACAGATACTCAGACCTCCGCCACGGGGAAGTCGTGAACTCGTTGTCCGTGGTCTCTAAGTCCCAAGAGCATGCAACCGAATTTCACGTCCTAAGGATGGGCCTCGCACGTTAGATCTTCGTTCACATCTCAAGTCAGCACTCGCGTTACTTGGATTTCTCATCGCCAGGGTGATTATATTGGGGTTATGCCCAAGTATAAACGACTTGGGATTCTGTTCACATCTCGAGGATTGGGACTTGGTTTTCGTTCATCGGTCGCGCGCTGTCCTTGGGAGAATACCTTAGGTCTATCCTCACGTTACTTGGATTTTTTCGATGCTAGGATTTTTCCCAGGTCTTGGCTTAGGGGTCCCATGACACTTAGGTTACTTCGCTCATCGACTAGCTTAGCTTCCCAGGTCATTCCTCCTTGTAACGCTTGATGTAGGCCTTGAGAGTCTCGGAGGACCTTGCTTTATGTTGGCAAAGGCGTTGATCTTAAAGCTCACCTTTTTAGCCGCTATGAATTGTTTTCAAAATGAAGAGGAGAGCTGGTGCCATGAGTGAATGGACTTTGGTTTGTGTTTCTTGAAACATTCGTCCGCCGAACCTGTCAAGGTCAACAGGAATACGTGGCATTTCGCATCCTCGGAGACACGATGCACCGACATTAATCGATTGAACTATGACATATGGTTGGTAGGATCCGTGCTGACATCATAAGACGTGATGACAGGCATCTTGAAGCCTCGTGGCAACAGGGCTTCCACTATGTGGGGAGCACATGGCTCCCCATCCTTGTCTTCCGAGTCGTAGTTCTGGCCTTATCTTTGGGTCATCCTGAGCATAATTTTTTTCAAGCTCTCCAATTCTACATGGAGAGGGTCGCGGTCTTGATTAACACTCTGAGTGGGTGTTCTTTCTTCCGAGCATTAAGATCGTCTCAGAGATCTGGCTAACCTTTCTTTCCGGGGTTGTTCCAGGAGGCTGCAATACCCCTACAAGCATTTAAACCATTTCGCAGGTCTGGTTGACCTTAATGGCAACTATTGTCCTCGGGATACCCTACTTCGATCTCCCCATCGGACTCGATGTTTTCATTGTTAACCAAGATGCTTAAGCAATTCTCTTGGTGAATGAAAATGTTCCTCTGGATGGCCCCTGGGCCACAGGTTCTGCAACGCTGGCAAGGTGTTGAGGGGACACCTCCTCCAGGCCTGGCGTGGCCAATCTCGGCGCGTCTAGGCAGAACGTCTGCGGCACCCCAAGCGCATGCAGCCTGGCGATGTCCTTGGGCACCCTCCCACTTTTTTTTGCTTGCTGGCCTCGGGGCCTTTTTGTGTTCAGGGGCTCGACGAACCTTCTTCTACCCTGGAGCAAGGTTGTCATCGACTATGCTCTTGCCACGCTCTTGCGACGTAGGTGGGGGCTCCAGCTCCAACTGGGTGTGTAGGTGGCACACCCGCTGGCAGATCTTGCGCCACGACAGCAAGGTTCTCATAAGGCACACCTGCTGCATTAACAGGTGGCACTCCAGCTGGGTGCACGTGTAACGCCCTAAACTCCAGGGACCGTTACAGTGTGCCTTATAAACAGTTTTAAACTCACTAATTGAGTCATTTGGCCAAAATCGTATAACTAAGTATGATTAGCGGTTTAGGGATTAAAAATTTCGGTTAATATATAACGTTTTATTAGAACGTTTACTGTATACATTGGGAACCCAAAAATATAATTTAAAGATCTATTACAAGAAAACATTTACAAGCAGCCGATCTAAGCGGCAAGACAGGGTTTAACCCTAGTTCCTCTTTCAACCCTCGGCCGTGGCGGTCGAGCAGCCGTATATGTACACATCGTCACCTAAGCTCTTCAACTCAAGGATGGTCTAGCTTTCTTTTGCCTTTACCTGCACCACATAGCTCCCGTGAGCCAAAGCCCAGCAAGAAAACTTAATATGCTCATGATCAGTAATAACATGTCATCAAATCATAAGACGCATGCCTAGCAAATATATCCCTATTCAAGCAGCAAATAAGTTCACGTAATGATGGATATCTAGGATAAGGAATCGTGCCCTCCTGAGTGGATGACTATCAAGTCAATCCTAATCAGATAAGTAATTTAACACTAGTGGTTCCGGTAACCATGCTGGGCTTATAGCCCTAAATAGAAGAGTGACAGTTGTAAAAGTCACTAAGGTGGGTTCCGTTCCCATTAGCAATGTGACGATAGGGTCATCAGGGCTTTACAAATAAGTGATCCTTTAACTAGCTTAAACAAGGTAGGTATCTGGTGAAACAGTCACCAGCATAAACCTGCTAAGTAACCACAGGGTCACTAACATGGGATTCCGTTCCCTTAGCCATATGACAAAACATGTAGGATCTTGAAATTTAAATCTAGATGCATGCTTCCTATTATTTTTCCAAACACATAATAGAAACATAGAATAACACGACATACATATGAACATTAGATTCGTAAATTAACATAAACACAATGATGTAGAAACTTACGAATACGCAGCGGAACTGGAACAACTCCTTCCTTCAATCTCTCTAACTCTTGATTCCTTTCTGTAGCAGAGTATTATCAAGAGATTGAACTAGATCAGCAACACAGTCTTCCTCACCAAGCCTTTGATCAATCTAGAACTAGTGTGGGCTGGTTCTCAACACATGAGATAGAGATCTAGAAAAGAAGAAGAGAAAGTGGCTAAGAAAGGATTAGAGTGTCTAGGTTTTCACTTACCCAAATCAACTGAAACTCAATTTCTTTAGAAAACCCTAGATATCATATTCCTTATATAGGCAACTTAATGAGATTTATTTAAATTTAAATTAATTAAAAATAATAAACAAAAATAAAAGTCGTGGGCTGCCATAAATGGACTTGGGCCAAATCTCTTTATTTTGAATTTAAATCCCAACTGGGCCTAAATTCAAAACCTTTTATTTATTTATTTTTAATTAATTAATTAAATCCTTATTCAAATTAACTAATTATAATTTGAAACTTGATTTAATATTATTTATTTATATTGATACCAATTTATCAATATTAATAAATTTACCCAAATATTCTCTTTTATTTTCTAAATCTCATATCTTTGTAAATTTTCCAAAATTGACCTAGTCAACTTTAAAAATCCTAATTGATAATTAAATCAATTAATTGAGACATTCTAGATGATTTACTCAAAGGTGATGCGGGGACCATGGATCCATGAAATCAAGCTCCAACAAGTTACCGTGAATTTATTTACGAATAATTTCACTACCTTATTAATTCCTCGTGACTCCACTATAGACTCGGAATTGAACTCTTGAATTCATAGAACGTATTTTCAAAACCATAAATACGTTATCCATTGTTATAACCATTACAATCAGTCAATCCTCTATCGATGACTTACTAACGAGCTGGGTGCAAATTACCGTTTTACCCCTCATCAGTATTTTATCCTTAACTCCCACTAAGTTCCTTATAAATGATATTTCCGTGAACTTAATCACAGAAATGAGATCTCAATCATTTAACCTTTTGAACAAAGCAATTAAGGAAATCATCTTTTCACTTCTCATACAGAAGTTATAGATTTCATATCTATGAATAATACTCCCACTCAATTACACTAATAAATCTTCAAGATGTAAGTATGGGCTAGACCGTAGGGTAAGCTGGTAACGAACAAGTCAAAGATTTAAATAATATAATTAGCAGAATATTATCACTCAGAATTAAGATCGACTTAACCTATGGTCAACGTTGTGACATTGATTAGATTTGATAACAACGATACTTATTTATCAATCAATAATCAATATCGGTCCTAGTCCTATGTAACTAAATACATCAGATCTTATCTACTTGGTCGATGCCTGGACAAGACATCACACCCTGAATGTGTAAGTAGATCATATCGTAGATTGCCTAATCAGTGAAAATCCAATGCACTGATCTAATCTTAGGACTCGTTCTTTTGAACATATAATTACAACTATAATCCACTGTGACCTAGTCACTATAATTGTAACTATCCATATGTTCGGGATTTTATAAATGTTTGTATTATTTCAATAATCATGTAATAAAACAAGCAAGCAACACGGTTGTCAAACTAAATGATTTCTACTACTTTTATTGATAATATGAAATCGTGCTACATGTCCGACATGGTTTTATAAGGGCATAAAACCCAACAAAACAGTCACCTAGGCCTTTGGCCCTGGCCCTAAGTAACTAGTCCTAGACTAGCCAAGCGCTTATAATTTTCATCGACCTTCGGGTCGGTCCAGCATTAATGCTCCTAGAGTCATTCAACGCTGACATCGATTAGATCTAATCTTTTATTGACTCTGCGTTTATGACGCTCATGCCGTTTCTGACTCTCAGGTCAGTAAAACGCGACCAGTGCCGATTCTGAATAGGCAGTGCCATACCCAAGTAAGCAATGCTACAAAGCATATATCACATGTCAAATATCTAAATACAGGGTATTCAGCATGCTTACTTAACAATTGCTAGCACAATTAGGATCATGCAAAAAAACAGAGACTCAAGCTCTGATCAATCTCATATTCAATATTCAATATTCATGGCATGCCCTAATCACATGTTTCTCGTGCATCACATGCATCATATTTAAACATCCAACATGTATCAAGAATAGTCATGCATGTCATATACATAGGACGTGGTTTTCATCCCTCTAGTTCGAGCGAGAATTAGAACAAGAACGACCCATGAGAACGATCAACTTTTAATCATTTAGCGGTCACCTAGTCATAACCAAATATAACCTCTATCAATGAAAATCAACAATAATAAGATCTTGACCCAAACCCCACTCTCGGGACCCTGAAATGTACCCACACGGTGAGTAGATTCAATCCCGGGCCTTAAGGATTGAAACCCTGAGCCAAAAACCCTTAAAAACACACAAAACGAGATTCTAATGAAATAGGGTAGCGCTGGGGCGCTACCCACTAGCACCCTAGCGTTCTTCTCAGAACCAAAACTGCTCCAAGCATCCCTAGGTAGCACTGTAGCGCCCCCTTGTTGGCGCTATAGCGCTACACCCAGCCTGAAGTGCCCCTGAACTTCTCCCCTATGACTCCTCCATTCCCAACTTGATTCCAATGCTTCCAAACATCAAATTAAGTGTCAAATTAACCCAAAAACCAACCCCACATGTCCTAGGCATCACAACCCCAAGAACCCTAGCCAAAACTCCCATCAATTCCCAACTTTCCAACTCAAAAACCAGCTAAAACTCAACTAGAAAAACAGAGCAAGAACAAGAGTTTTAATGGCTAAAAATTCACCTCAATCTCAGCTTAGCACCCTTTTCAATGGTAGAACATAACCCTAGCTTGGCAAAGCTTGGTTCCCTAGCTTGATTCCTCAAAAAGGCTTGAAAATCCAAAGAGAAATGGGAGAGAAATGATCATCGGGAGAGAAGAGAAGTGAGGCTCTGTTTTTCTACAACTTTCTAAACTTAAAAGGCTGATATAAATCCTTAAGGGTGAAAAGACCTAAATTTCCTCAAGTCTACAATAAACCTTAATAGCCACCAAGGGGACAATCGTCATTTCGCACCTATTTCGTTAATCATAATTAACACCCTCCAATTCCCGTTATTCTCAAAAAATTTCAAACACCAATAATTCATATCCTGTTACCTTTTAATTCCCGACAACGCTCTAATCATTAAAATCACCCCGAGCCCCGAACTTAATCCCGTTATGACTAAACTGCTACTTTGCACTCAAGATCTTCTCATGCCGAATGCCTCGAACAAATCCACATTGTAATGTGACCTTATCAATTAATCACAAACATGCACCAAAATACACAATTATGCCCTCAACGGGCCAAATTACCAAAATGTCCTTATAATAAAATGTGGACTCATATGCATGCATTTATCATCATATAATAATATAATTCACATAAACATGCATATAATCATTTAATAACATAATAAACCAATTATGGCCCTCCCGCCCTCCTAATCAAGGTCATAAACCTTATTAGGAAATTCGGGACATTACAGCACGGGTGGCACACGCTGCCTAGACGGTACTTCGCCATGTGAGTCCACTCACAGCCCTTGAGCCGCCAGAGTGGCCCTCATGGCGTTAACCATCTCCCGCAGGGCAACAATATTCTCCTCCTAGACGTCGAGTTTTTGTTGCTCGGTAACCACTTGGTCGCGGAGCACCGCCACCTCTAGTGGATCCTTAGCGTCCATCGGCTGAGGATAATCCTCCCATAGTATTCGTTATCGCCTCCGTCGATATGCCATCGTAATCGGCGTTTTCTTCATAATCCTCCTGGACCATCACCAGGAAGTCTTGTGGAGGTGGACGACTGGTTTCTCCACCCTTAGCTCCGGTGGGAGAAGTTGCGTCGTCTGGTGCATTCTGTCTAGTGGTCACCATGGTCGTTTTTTTCAAGCTTTCTTCAAGCTCTCAATGAAAGCACCAAAATGTTGACTGTCTTTTTTGCTATCAACCTAATCTAAGAACTTGACATAAATTATAAGAAAGTAACACAGATTTTACGTGGTTCAGGCTATAAAAGAGCCCTAGTCCACGAGTCTTTGGCATTAGTGAGTTTGAAACTTGTTTGAGCAAGCTTCAATGAAGTCTCAGGCAGCGTAGATATTGCTCTAAGTTTACAATTACTTAACTAGCGAAAATTTTGAACCTTATACAAGGAGATACTGCTGCCCAATTCCTGGGTCATTAGTGCCCTTAATGAACATTTAATACACATTCCCCCATTATTTGGGGAGTAAACTGTTAATTAATCACATATGGATGCACTAACAAAGACCATGGGACCAGGTGGATTGCACGGGGCCTATTTGCAATAAGCTGCCCACCAACTTCATGGGGAACAGGTAATTGACCATGTCAGGATATGGTGCACGTTCACCCATGTCAGGAAACGGTACACGTTCGCCCATGTCAAGCGACGTTGCGGGAAATGTCGATTATCGAGAGTACGAACTCGACACCACTAATCGCGGCTCGCCAAAAGTTGTCAGAAGATCTGGTGGGCCATAGCTATGATGACTGACAGTTGACAACTCTAGGTTCAAGAACAAGAATCCTAGCCCTGGAAGATTAGCGAATGAATAGAGCGATGACTCTCTGAATGGTCCTCAGGGCATGACCTCACTTGGAGACATCCATACCGTGGAGATGGGTCACTGAATATGGCTTCGCTTTGAGACATCCACGTTGTGAGGACAGACCCCGAGGCGTGGCCTCACTTGGAAACACCCATTCCTCATCGATGGGTCACCGGACATGGCCTCACCTTGAGACATCCGCACCTCGGGGCGTGGCCTCACAAGGAGACATCTGCTTTCGATCAAGCCAAAGGATGAATCCTCATTAGCACTCGAGGAGCTTAATTACTCCTCTAACGAATGTCACATGTCCTCTGGTAAAAACACAGACAGCAAAGGGAAAAGCGAGAGAAAAATATCCCTCGACAAAATCACCAAACAAGTTCCGTAGGAAAAAAAAAGATACATAAAAGTACTGAAACCAAATGCCAGAGAAATTTATCTCTTATGTTAAGAAGAATTAAAAAAAATAAAGGCATGATTCTACATGTGCGGTGAAATTATTCTACAAATTTTAATATCTAGAAGTTCGACAGCACAACTTAAGCATATTTGACACAAAATAAAAATGGTAATTAAAAAATCTATTTCTTTTATAGAGCATCCAAACCTAACATCATCGATTTCTTTTGATTATTTTCCAAGTTCTACTATTCTCACGTACAAATCATTTATACTTTATGCTTATTTTAAGAAGTTGGGAACATATGCAACCATCCCAAGTCCCAATAATTAAGCATGTCTATATATCCATGCAGTGCATCTAGAGAGAAGCACAGAAAATACCAATACACAAAAATATTAATAATAATAAAATACCTTGGATGCTTAAAAAATATAGGTATCAAAAATCTGCTTAAACCCATCAGAGGTTTCCTCTCTGAAGAACTGATGAGCATTCATGGCACTGGAAAACCGCAAAAATACATTGAAAATATAAAGGAGCCATTTCATTACAGCATTTATTTAGTTGTCAATTAGTTATCAATTAGATTAATTGTAGAGATCCTAATTGACATAGTTTCATAGGTTAGCTATACTAGTTTGTATTTAAATATGTATCATTTTTCAATGAAAATAAATAGAATACAATTCTTTTCACCTCAGATAACATGGTATCAGAGCATTAGGGTTCGAATTTAGGGTTTTCCACATTCAGATTTTTTATGGGTTTAAAAACACAAATTAGGGTTTTGTGTCTTTTAGGGTTCCATTTCGGAAACCTTATTTTGAGAAATAATTTATTCTCACCGCCTGTCTTGTGAAGACCACCCTCTGATCGGCCATTCACCGGAGTTGGGTGACCAGAAGCCCTGCGCGTGAGCCCCACGCGCCGCCGTCCTCCGTCACCACACTTTCCACACGCTGGCATGTGAGCGCACGTGGCACAATTTCTGGCAGTCGTTTTCTCGCCGGTTGTTCTCCTCTGCGTCTCTGGTTTGTCTGTACTTAGCTTTCATCCATCTAGCTTCTGGATTTGAGTTTGTCAAGGTTTGTTCTTGGTCCTTTGTTGTGATTCTACCTTGGTTCTAGTGGTTGCTGCATTATCTCTTTATTTATGCTCTATGGCTGAGAATAAATCGTCGATTATGACGGATGTGGTGTCGGTGATGTCTAAGACCACGGACTATAAGCTAAATGATTTGAATTATTTGGATTAGAGTAAGACTATTCGCCTTTATCTGCGGAGCATAGACAACGATGATCATTTGACGAACGATCCTCCTAAAGACGATTCAAAGGAGAGAGCGGATTTTACATGGCTCAAAGAGGATGCTCGATTGTTCCTTCAGATTTAGAATTCTATTGATAGTGAGGTAATTGGCTTGATCAATCACTGTGAATTTGTTAAAGAACTAATGGATTATTTAGAATTTTTGTACTCTGGAAAAGGGAATCTCTCCTGCATGTACGAAGTTTGCAAAGCCTTTTACCGTGTGGAAAAACAAGATCAGTCCCTCATAAACTATTTTATGACGTTCAAGAAGACGTATGAGGAGCTTAATATGTTGCTGTCTTTTAGTCCTGATGTGAAAGTTCAACAAAGCCAACGGGAGAATATGGCTGTTATGAGTTTTCTGGCTGGACTTTCTTCTAATTTTGAGTCTGCTAAGTCACAAATCCTCTCCGGTTCTAAGATCTCATGTAACGCCCTGGATAGCCAAGACCGTTACACCGTGTGTTTATAAAAGTGCTAGACTTGCTAATCAAGTCGTTTAATTAAGAACGTGTTACTGAAACTATAAAGGAACTAGGGTTAAAATGTTTTGGTCTCAAAAGTCACATTTCTCATAAAGAGACATTTCCTGTTTACACGGGATCCCAAAGATATTAAGATTAAAACCATTTACAAAAGATTCAAGAACTAAATACAATATTAGCCATATTAAGGCAAAACAGACAATTAGGCAATCCCTGTCCTGATCCACTCCTCGGCCGTGGCGACCGAACAGCTGGCTATGTACATTCAACCTCGCAGCTCTCCATCTCAGGATTGGTCCAACTTGCCTTTGCCTTTACCTGCACCACGTAGCACCCGTGAGTCAAGGCCCAGCAAGAAAACACAATAACAGAGCATAAGCAATTAACAGACAATCCAATATTTCATATTACGTTACATATTCTCAACCGTATAAACATTCAGAATAATCAAGTATTCAGCATACTAAACATATCAACTTATATCATACATCAGTTCACAAATGATAACTAGGGTTAGCGCCCTCAGGCCGCACCCTCCGTTATCCCACTGACTCCGGCCTGCTTATACCGAGCTCAGTGAATATTAAGCTGTCCTCGGCTACCAGTGGTCGAGTCGCGCCCTGTGCGCAAATATTGTGTATGGCACCCTTAGGCCGCTATCACAAGTCCCATGGCATAATCCCATCATTGACATTATACAGATATTGGGAGCACTTAGTCCCATCACAAACATATAACCAGGTGCAGTTTTCTTAGCTTTAGATTCGCTAGCATTGTTCACTTGATTCCTTGAGCACAATCCCTCTCGAGCCTTAGCGCTCACCTAATCACAACTATAGATCAAAGTCATCACCAAACCTCAAATCCAAAACCTAGCCTCGAGACCAATCCCGAGCCCCCGGTGTAACATGCCGGCCTTGAGGGCATGTTACAAGCTAGGATGGCGCTCGGTCAGATGCGCACGCGAGGGTGCAGGCTGGTGAGCATGTTGATGCCTAGTTTGTACGGCAGTGGCATTTTCGTAAATATCTTCAATATTGCCCGGAAATGGACGGGACTTGGTAGGTTCCATATTGAAGGGTCAATGAACGCAATGGTATGATCTTATTTGGGAGATTCGGAGAATTGGCGAGCTGGAAGCCAAATATGTCTCCCAAGCAAAAATCATATATGTTCTTTGTAATGCCCCAAATTTCCTAATAAGGTTTAGGACCTTGATTAGGAGGCCGGGAGGGCCATAATTGATTTATTATAGTATTTAATGATTATATGCATGTTGATGTGAATTATATTATTATATGATGGTGAATGCATGCATATGGGCTTATATGTTAATGATAAGGACATTTTGGTAATTTGGCCTGCTGATGGCATATTTGAAAATTGGGTGCATATTGTAATATGTGAATGAGATTTCGTTAGTATGGAGATATATTCGAGCTATGTGGCATGAGACGATCTTAGATTATGAGTTAGCGGTTTTGTCATAACGGGGTCAATTTTGGGGTAATAGAAATGTTTATTTGGTGATAGATTGGGAATATTTGAGATCAGGGTGAAATTCTGGAAGTTTTGACTATAGTGTCCCCGGGGGTGTTTTTGGGACCCCGAGCACTAGGTTTTATTTAAGGTTACTTAAGCTTGAAGTAGCTTGACAGATAAGAACGTACGTTAGAAACTTCTCGTTCTCTCTCAAAACAGTCCGTTTTACCGTTTGAGCCTTTTTGAGGAAATCTTGAGTTCTGGGAGTCGGAATCAAGCGAGGGTCGAGGCATAGCGATCCTAGGAAAGATTAGAAGCTTCTTAACCGAAGGATTTGATGAGAAACAACCCAATCGAAGGTAATCTAAGTTTTAAGTTTTTAAAGTTTCTAAGCTTAGAATTGGACTTTGTTAATTGTTGAGTTTTTGGTCGGTTTGAGCTTTGGGTTTTGAGGGTTTTGGAGTATTGGGAAGCTTGGGAACTTTGATTTGATGATTGGGGAATGTTTGGGTATGTTTTTGGAGGATTTGGAGTGCTTGAAACACGTTTGGGAATGGCACAGGGTTGGGGGCCGCGGCCCTGTTCTTGTGCGCCGCGGCCCTAGTTCGAAGAAGCAGGTGTCAGGAATTTGTCTTCGCTGGGCGCCGCGGCCCTTGCCTCAGAGAACCCTGGGGGCAGCGGCCCAAGGTGCTAGGGCCGCAGCCCTTGCCCTGTTTTCGCCCCGTTTGCTCGTTTTGACCCCGGGAACTTAGTTATGGGCCTCGGGAGTGTCCCTACTACTTGGATTAGTTTGGATTGATCTCTTGGGGGCTAGATATTGGTGTGGAACCTTTGATTATCATGTTATTAATGGTGTTCCATATATGGTTATGATTAGGTGACCGCTAAGGGCTTAAATGTTGATCGTTCTCAAGGATCGTTCTTATATTGGTACTAGCTCGAATCTGAGGTAAGAAAACTGCACCCTGTGTATATGTGACATGCATGGTTATTATGGATGCATGTTGGTTGATTATTGAGCATGACGTGCATGGCTATTATGATGCATGTTGATTGGCTACTGAATATGACATGCATGGCTATGATTGATGCATGTTGGGTGATTAAATGTAAACATTGTTAGCATAATGAATGCTTGGTAAATCTTGTCCATTTGCATATGATTATTATTGAGGCGTGCTGGATGATTAAGTGTGATGCATGAAATGCACGAGAAACATGTGATTAGAGCATGCCATGAACGATGAATATGAGATTGGTCAGAGCTTGAGTCTCTGAGTTTGTGCATGATCATGACTGTGCTAGAAACTGTTTAGTAAGCATGTTGAATGCCCTATTCTTGGATAACTGGCATATGATACATATTGATAGCATTGCTTACCTGTGTATGGACTGAATACAGAATCGACAAAAGTGTTAGTATCAGCTGTGAGGCTGTGACTTATTTGTCAGGCTCGGCAGTGTTACTGGACACAGGTCAGGAAGCGCTGACTTACTTGTCAGAACGGCCTTAGCGTGAATCACGCAAGCCAACAGAGATTAGATCTAATCGATTACTAGCATTGAATGACTCAAGGAGCATTAATGCCTGACCGACCCTGAGGGTCGATGAATAAACAGAGCTTGAAGGCCAGTGGCTTACCTATCAGCCACTCTCTTGCTAGAAAACAGAGCTTGAAGGCCAGTGGCTTACCTATCAGCCACTCTCTTGCTAGAAAACAGAGCTTGGAGGCTGGTGGCTTACTTAACAGCCACTCTCCCGCTACAAAACAGAGCTTGGAGGCTGGTGGCTTACTTAACAGCCACTCTCCCGCTAGAATCATGTGATGTGCACCCATTGGCTTGAAAGCTTTATATTCAGTGTGATTATAATGATAATCATTTGATAATGTTTATGAAAAGTATTATGTTTTCTTGCTGGGCTTCGGCTCACGGGTGCTATGTGGTGCAGGTAAAGGCAAGAGGAAGCTGAACCACCATTGAGTTGGAGGGCTTAGGTGATGACCTGTACATATGCAGCTGCTCGACCGCCACGGTCGAGGTTTAAAGTGGAACTAGGGTTGAACCCTGTTTTGCCGCTTAGAACGGCCTGTTGTAAATATTTTATGTAATAAACTCTGAATTGTATTTTCGGGATCCCAATGTATATGTTAAACGTTCTAGTGAAACGTTATATCTTAACCAAAATGTTTAATCCCTAAACCGCTAATCATACTTAGATCACGATTTTGGCCAAATGACTCAATTAGCGAGTTTAGCACTATTTACAAGGCACACCGTAACGGTCCCAGGAGTTGGGGCGTTACATTCCTGGTAGAAGGCTAAAAGCTCAGAAGGCTCTTTGTAGGGGGAGCACCTGGTGTTAGCTCTCCACCCCCCCCTGGCGCAGGTGCGTCAAGTGAGCTACTACTAGTTGGGAGGACTAGTAGAGCGGGCATATGAGGACCACGAGGGGACTCACATGTCTCCATGAGTAGAAGTACTCATGGACATTACCGGGCCACCCCAGTAGTGCGTCGAAGTGTGCTGCCAGAGGTTTAAGGGTACGATTCCCTTGGCTTGCAGGGATGCCGCTTGCATGGAATGTGGCCCAAACCTTCGAGAGATGTCGTGGCGCGCCATGGCCATGAATCTCTACACGAGATGGCACGGGAAGTCATTCGTGGGACTTGTTAGCATGCAAGCATTGGAGGGTGCACTATGCTTAAGCAGGACAGAGGTCGAGTGTGTGCTACTAGTCTGGCAGCCAGTCTCGAGGGCCTGCCAACATGCATAATGGTATGGTACCTTGAGGATTGGACCATGGATGTATCAAGTCCTTGTTCTGTGATGTGAGCTAATCGGATAGTATCGAATGGGGCATGATGAGAGGTGTTGGCACGTCAGCTTGGTGTTGGCTCTTGGCCATACATGCTACCTTGACTTGCGAATGTCTGGGTGAGCATCGGTGTTGGAATTTTCCTTGCCATAGTGAGAACCTATGGACAGTGTGAGTGTCTTGGCTAGATAGCCTTGATGCATGTTTGCACTCATAGATGCTTGAGAGCATGACTCAGCGAGAGTTGTTCGAGAGACGGAAGTGTGCAGAGGCACACGAACCGCGAAAAATGTGTCCATTGTTATTCAAATGGTTGGAAGGCTGACCTTGGCTCAGAGGAGTCAAGGTGCAGCACGGGCATCTCCGCTGTCAAAATGTCAGCCTGTGACACCCGGGAAGTCCTAGTTCCACCAAACAAGGTGGTGGAATCGAACCCCGAACCCTTGGTCGAAAACCCTTGAAAATAACCCTAAAACCCCTTTCTGGAAACAGGGCAGCACTACGGCGCTCTAAGGAGGGCGCTACAAGCAGAACCAAAATCCCCCAGAAAGCATGGCCTAGCGCTACAGCGCCCAAAGGCTAGCGTTGTAGCGCTAGTCACAGACAAGCAACACCTCATTTTCCATTCCTGCGATTTCCTCGAGCCAAACTTAACCAAAACTTCTCAAAATCTTCACCAAACTCAAAAACAAGCCTATTAACACACTCCACTCATCTCAAGCATCCCAAATACTCAAAACCCAAGCACATGCATCCCCAATCTCAAAATTCACCATAGTTGACCCTAAACTCAGAAACTCAGCAGAAACTAGTCAAGACATCAAAGTTTAAAGCTCAGAATTCATACCTTTAATGGAAATTCGATTTCAAGTTAGCATCTATACCTCCTTAGCTTGTTCTTCCAAAATTCCTTGGCTTGAGTTCCCCTAAAATTCCCATAAACTTAGCTTAGATACCATAATTCAAACTAGCCAAACCAGAAACTGAAAACTCCAAAGGCTTACCTCAAGTATTGGTGTGTTCCTGCTAACCCTTTGCAAACCCTTCAAGCTTAGCTTAGTATTCTTGTTACTCAGCTTAACCTAGCTCCCTTCTGAGTTTTGCTCCAAGAAGAATGAAGAGAAATGGTGAGAGAACCACAAACCGGTCCTAAGAAAACTACTCTGTTTTCCTTCCTTTTCTTTTTCTTTCTTTTCCTTCTTTCCTCAGCCTTCCAATCAGCATACCTATCCCTTGCAAGCCAAATGACCATAATGCCCTCCCTTTTAATTTTAAACATTTAAGTGCATCTAGGGCATTTTGGTCATTTCACCCCAATTCCCGTTAATTCCTCGAGTGTCTCTAATATTTTCTGCTTACCTCTCGATACCTAATTAATCACCAATTATATTCCTCATTATCAAAATTAACCTCAATATATATTCTCTGAATTCTCATTTATACCCCCAGGCTCGCCCTGAGCCGGGTATAAATCCCTACCGTGACTTTGTCGCTAATCTGCTCACTAGAATCGTCTCGAATCACAGATCACAGATATATCCACATAATAATGTGGTCTCAGCAATTATCACATATATATATATATACAGTTATGTCGGCAACGGGCCAAAATTACGATTATGCCCTTCTAACCTAATCAAGGCCTACATGCATACTAATACACATAGTCATGCATCTCAAATATTCAAATAGTCATATAACATGCTTTAAATCATTAAATCACATATATTCCAATTATGCCCTCCCAGCACACTAATCTAGGCACTTAAGCCTCATTAGTAAATTTGAGTCGTTATATCTCCTCTCTCCAAGATGTCTTTAGTCGCCTTTTACGCACAGAAAGTCCTCCACCTGTTCCAGTTAGTGGTGCTTTAGTCGGTCGGAATAATAATTATACTCCTGGGAGATCAAATAATCATACTGGAAACAAGGGAGGTGGCTCGCAAGGATTTGAAACTCGAACGTCGGACTCTGGAACCATTATGTGCAACTACTGTAAAAAGTCAGGCCATACGAAGTTTGAATGTCGAAAGCTTTAGTACAAAAATCAGCAAAAACACTTGGCCAGCATCGCCTCTATTAATGATACCTCTGAAAAATTAGTCCTTATTTCTGCCGATGAATTTGCGAAGTTCTCACAGTATCAAGAATCACTCAAGCATTCATCTTCTTCTATCACTGCTATTGCTGACTCAGTCAAATCCAATGCGTGTCTTCTTTCCTCTTCCTCCAAATGGGTCATTGATTCTGGTGCCACAGATCATATGACAGGTAATTCTCATCTCTTTTCCACTTTTCAATCACATGCTTCCACTCATATCGTTACTTTAGCTGATGGGTCGTCATCTTGTGTTCGTGGATCTAGCACTATCAATCCTACCCCTTTGCTTTCTTTGTCCTCTGTCTTACATTTACCTAATTTATCCTTTGATTTGCTTTCTGTCAGTCAACTCACTCATAATCTTAACTGTTGCATCTCATTTTTTCCCGATTACTGTTTATTTTAGGATCTTATGACGAAGAATATTATTGGTAAATGACATGAGTCCGGAGGCCTCTATGTTCTTGACCCACTGCCATCAACTTCTATTGCTTGCTCAAGTGTCACTAACGCTTTCGAGGCTCATTGTCGATTGGGTCACCCATCTCTTCCTTTGCTCAAGAAGCTTTGTCCTTAATATAGTGTCTTCATTAGATTGTGAGTCGTGTGTCAATTTGCCAAACACCATCGTCTTAGTTCGAGTCCTAGAATTAATAAACGTGCTAGTGTCCCTTTTGAATTAGTTCATTCTGATGTTTGGGGTCCTTCACCTATTTTGTTGAAATCTTGATTCAAATATTTTGTTAGTTTGTGGATGATTATTCTCGTGTAACTTGGTTATTCTTAATGAAAAATCGTTCCGAGTTGTTTTCTATATTTTGTGCATTTTTTCCTGAGATCAAAACTCAATTCAATGTTTCCATTCGTATTTTGCGGAGTGATAATGCCAAAGAATATACATCACATTTATTTCACTCATATATGCTTTAGAATGGCATACTTCATGAAACTTCTTGTGTTGATACTGCATCTCAAAATGGCTTCGCAGAACGTAAAAATAAACATCTTCTTGAGACTGCACGAGCCCTCTTATTTCAAATGAATGTTCCTAAACTTTTTTGGGCTGATGCTGATTCTACAACATATTTTCTCATTAATCGCATGCCATCCTCTGTTCTTAATATTGAGATTCCTTATATGGTCCTTTTTCCCAATAAGTCATTGTTTCCAGTTAATTTTAAGATATTTGGTAGTACTTGTTTTGTTCGATATGTTCGTCCGCACGTCACTAAATTAGATCCAAAGTCATTAAAATGTGTATTCCTTGGTTATTCTCGTCTTCAGAAAGGGTATAGGTGTTATTGTCCCAGTCTTAACAAATATCTTGTCTTAATTGATGTTACCTTCATGGAAGACACACCTTACTTTCCATCCACACCTATCTCTACTTGTCAGGAGGAGGAGGATGATTTTTTGGTATATTCTATCACATCTTCTGATCCTGTCTCAGCCACATACACAGCTCCAAACAGGCCTCCTATTACGCAAGTCTACTCCAGGCTTCCACCTCTTGATTCATGTCCTGCACCTGCTCCTTCGTCATCAGATCCGGTCCAAAATGATGATCTTCCTATTGCCTTGCGCAAATGTAAACATCAGTGCACTTACCTTATTTCTTGTTTTGTTTCTTATAATCACTTGTCGTCTTTATCTTATTCTTTTATTGCTTCCCTTGATTCTATCCCTATTCCTAAAACGGTTCGTGAAGCCATATCTCATCCTAGTTGGCATAATGCAATGATAGAGAAGATGAATACTTTAGATGACAATGGTACTTGGGATTTGGTCGATTTACCTTCAGGGAAACGGACTATTGGATGCAAATGGGTATTTTCCGTTAAGGTTAATCCGAATGGGTCAGTTGCTCGAATGAAAGCTCATCTTGCCACTAAGGGCTATGCTTAAACTTATGGAGTGGATTATTCTGACACTTTTTCCCCAGTTGCAAAATTGACATTTGTTCAATTGTTTATTTCAATGGCAGCAACTCATAACTAGCCTTTGCATCAACTTGATATAAAGAATGCGTTTCTTCATGGTGATCTTCTGGAGGAGGTGTATATGGAGCAATGTAACGACCCAAATTCACTAATAAGGCTTAAGGGCCTTGATTAGCGTGCCTGGAGGGCATAATGGGAAGTATGCGTGAATTCAATGATTAAGATTCATGACTATGTGTATTATGATATGTGATCATTTTAGCCCGTTGAGGGCATAAGTGTGATAATTATGTGATGTAATTTGTACCACGTGGGTGTGGTGATATCAATGCGATGCACGTGCCGAGACGGTCCTAGAGAGCTAGATAACTCAGAAGTCACAACGGGGATTTTATACCCGGCTCGGGAGGAGTCTAGGGGTATTTTGGGGATTTTGTAAGTTAGCTCTTGTGAGATAATGGTAATTGGTAATTTGGTAACTTGTGTAACTGCTAGTAACCATAGAGAGTAACAAGATTGGTTAAAAGAAGTGGTAGAATTGTAAGGAAGTAGGAATGACAAGAAGGGCCTTGAGGTTTAGTTGGAATGGGAGTTAGATGGAAGGGTAAAATGGTCATTAGACAAGGATTAGGATTACTTCAGCTGTAGGAAAAGGGAATACGTATTATACTTTGTTATATTTTGGTTTATGCTGAATTTGAAAGAAAGGGCTAGAAAGAAAAGGGAAATGAAGAAGGGGCTGAACTTGGGACCTAGGAGGAGACTCAAAGGGAGTTTGAGGCAATCAAAACCAGGTTTAAGCTAGGATTTCTCAAAGGTAAGAATTGTGCTCTGTTTAAGTTGAATTTAAGTCTGAATTTTCAGAGATTAAGTGAGAAAACTTAAAGGGAATATGGCTGGTTTTACTTTGAAATTCAATTAGGGTAATCAAGAGCAAAGAGGTTGGGAGCTGGAATTTGGAGGAGTTCAAGCTGAGTTTGATTGAGGTAAGAATCTTTAGCATGTTTAATTTCGTAATTGGTGTGGCTTAAGACTTTTGAAGCATGATTTGTAGTTTTGGAAGCCATAGTTAAAGTTTTAGGAATTTGAAACTCAAGATAGGATTTTGGGGTGTGTTTGTGTGATTGAGGTTGTTTGTAATGTTTATAGGTTATTAAAAGGGGTTCATTTGGGGTTCTGAATTGATTTTGAGGCTTAGGTATAAGTTTGGGGTGATTTGGAGTGTTATGGGTTCGGGAAAACGCAGGGGAAAAACCCAAAATTCTGGGCTCGCGAAGGAGCGCCGCGGCGCTGTTCTAGCGCGCCGCGGCGCAAGGCTGTTTCTGGGCGGTGCGTGTGCTCTCTGTCTTGCTGGGCGCCGCGGCGCTAGGCCATTTTCAGAATGTGATATTTTGCAATTTTGAGCCTTTGCTCCGGGGATTCGGGGGATGTCTTTGGTGCATTGTTTTAGGGATTTGGGGCATTCAGAGAGTGTGGGATTGGTTCCGGGAAGTAGATTTGGATTGGTTAGTGATAAAGGATGTTTCGTTTGTGTTGTGACTAGGTCTTTGGTGAGGCTCGGGATGGAGGACCGTGCTCGCGGCCTTGGGGCATCGGAAGCTCGGGATACAGGTAAGAAAGCTGCACCTGAGTATGTGGTTAGGTTGGGACTAAGTGTTCCCTATGTTTGTATGCATTGTTATGTGAATGTGATTAACCATGTGGACACGATGGGACTAAGAGCTCCCTACATTTGTATATCATGTCGTGAGATGGTGTTATTATGCCATGGGACATGCGATTACTGGCCTAAGGGTGTCGGAATCAATATTTGCGCACTGGGGCGCGGCTCGGCCACTGGTAGCTGAGGCAGCTTATTTATCACTGAGCTCGGTTAAGCTGGCCGGAGTCAGTGAGTATTACACTGGGGGCGGCCCTAATGAGCCGAAGATAGTGTGTTAAATAGAGGGTGCGACTAAGGGCGCCAACCCTGAGTGTTATTTGATGGATATGACAATCTATTGATTATGAATGTGAATATTGTGTTATGAATATAGTTGGTTGATTGTTTGGATGACAAACTGTTATTATTGATTAGATAAATGTTATGAAATATTGAATTCTTGGTTGAGCATTGCGAGATATTTGATAAGTGTTGCTGATCTTGCTATGTTATTATGCTTTCTTGCTGGGCCTTGGCTCACGGGTGCTACGTGGTGCAGGTAAAGGCAAGGGTAGGCTGAATCAACCATGAGTTAGAGAGCTCTGGGGGCGAGGTGTACATCGTCAGCTGCTCGGCCGCCACGGTCGAGAAATTAAACAGGAACGGAAACCTAAAATGTATATTTTGCCATTAGAGTGGCTTGAACTATTTGTAACTTCTAGAATTTGTTGTAACTAAGACATCTTAACCCTGTTTTGAGTCTCCATGTATTAAACCGTCATTTTTAATGAAAACAGCCTGTTTGTGACCAAAATCTTTTTATTCTTACTCTGATAATGGTATAGAGTTTACACTTTGTCTGAATGACTTGATTAGCAAGTCTTGCACTATTTTAAACACACAGTGTAACGGTCTTGGTTATCCAGGGCGTTACAAGCAACCTCCTGGTTTTGTTGCTCAGAGGGAGTATGGCCAAGTTTGTCGTCTCCAAAAGTCTTTGTATGGTTTGAAACAAAGTCCCCGTGCTTGGTTTGGTAAATGTAGTCAAGCTGTTGAAAATTTTGGCATGAAGAAAAGTAAGTTAGATCATTCTGTGTTCCACAAACAATCATACTCAGTTTCATACGAAGGACTTGGAGATACTAAAGTATTTCTTGGGTGTTAAAGTCACAAGAAGTAAGAAATGTATTTTTCTATCTCAGAGAAAATATGTTCTCGACTTGTTAACTGAGACAGGAAAATTGGGAGCAAAGCCTTGTAGTGCTCCAATGACGCCATACATGCACCTTACAAAAGATGGAGAACTATTTGAGGATTCTGAGAGATATAGAAGGTTGGTTGGAAAGCTGAATTACCTTATTGTAACTCGTCCAGATATTGCATATTCAATCAGTGTTGTCAGTCAGTTTATGACATCTCTAACAATTCATCATTGGGCAGCGTTAGAGCAAATTTTGTGTTATTTGAAGGGAGCACCAGGACGAGGTATCTTATATGTAAATCATGATCACTCTCATATTGAATGTTTTTCAGATGCAGATTGGGCAGGTTCCAAAATGGATAGAAGATCCACTTCAGACTATTGTGTTTTCGTTGGTGGAAATTTGGTTTCTTGGAAGAGTAAGAAGCAGAATGTTGTGTCAAGATCCAGTGCAAAATCGAAATATAGGGCTATGGCACAATCTGTGTGCGAGATAATATGGATTTATCAGCTCTTGACTGAAGTCGGTCTTAAAACTTCAGTACCCGCAAAATTATGGTGTGATAATCAGGTTGCCCTTCATATTGCATCCACTCCTGTATTCCACGAGCGAACTAAGCATATTGAAATTGATTGTCATTTTACCCATGAGAAAATTCAACAATGTTTGATTTCTACTGGGTATGTGAAGACAGGAGAACAATTAGGGGATCTCTTCACAAACGCGTTGAATGGGGTTCGGGTTGATTATCTTTGTAACAAGCTGAGCATGATTAATATCTATGCTCCAACTTGAGGGGGAGTGTTACAGCATGTATATAGTTGTCAATTAATTATCAATTAGATTAATTGTAGAGATCCTAATTGACATAGTTTCCTAAGTTAGTTATACTAGTTTGTATATAAATTTGTATCATTTTTCAATGAAAATAAATAAAATACAATTCTTTTCACCTCAGATAACACGAAACAATAATAAATATTAATGCTATTGTAGCAGTAGAATGTATATCCCTCTCATCGAAATAGTACAACTTTAATAAAATTTTAAGACTAAAATATCCAATTCAACTTCCGAAAATGGAGAGATTTGAACTCACTCTTGACTACTCCAAGAGAACAGTGTCTGATCTCCATGTCAAACCCCTCAACAACACTCCCAGTACAATTAGAAGAGGATTACACGACGGGTTGCAATGCTGCCCAACAAGCTGACCATAGCACTGTCTGTGATCCTCTTATTTAGGTTCATTTCAAATAAATGTGTGATCGATACAACATAAGATATAAATAAAGCAATTCAACTTAGAGAAATGGAGAGATTTGAACTCTTAGCTCTTCCAAGAGCAACCATGTAGCGTCTCAAATTTGCTAACAAGACTTGTAGCCTTGATTAGCGTGCCTGGAGGGAAATAATTGATTTATTATGTTAATATGTGAATTGGATGAGTATGTGATTAGAAATGCATATTTAAGTGTATTAAATATGCATGTGGGCCCATTTTGGTTGTTAGGGGCATGTTTGTAATTTTAGCCCATTGAGGGCATAAATGCGATATTTGTGATTGATACCACGTGTGAGTGGTGATATATTTGTAATGCACGATCCGAGACAATCCTAGGGAGCGGTTTAGCTAGAAAGCCACAACGAGGTCAAATGCCCAGCTCGGGAGGAGCTACGGGTATTTTGGGAATATAATGTGTTCGGGAATTATTGAGTAACGGGTAGTAGTTTGGAAATCATTTGGACATGTCAGGATTAAACGGGGATTTATAGGAATACCTGGGGATTTAACGGGATTTAGTAAAAGATTAAATTGCCCTTAGGTTACTCAAGGGTTGAGGATAAGCTTAAGGGGCAATTTGGTCATTTGGCAGGGGTATTACTTAGCTCAAATGATTTGAGAAACCAGTGGAATTTAGTAAAGGAAACAGAAGCTCTCAAGTCTCTCCCATTCGGTTCATCACTTCCTCTCTTGGTGCTTGGTTTTGGAAGATTTTAGGCCAAAAATTCTGAGGTTCAAGGTTGGAATTTGGAAGACTAGTAGCTTAGCACTCACGGGATTAATTCAGACGCTTAATTAAGCTCAAATGTAAGCTTTTAAACTTGTTGATCAAATTGAATTCTGCTGGTTTTGGTTGCTAGAACTTAGGCTTGCATGGATTTGGTTTCCAAGATTGGTTTTGGATATTTGATGGGTGTAAGAATTGGTTTATGAGTTTGTTAGGATGTTTAGGCTATATGAGTATGAATTCTGGGCTTAATTCTGAGGTTGGCTGAAGTTTGAGGTGTGAATTATGAGTTTAAACTCGGGGAAAAACTTGAGAAAAAGGCTGGTTTTCTGGATTTGGAGGTTCAAGCCTTGGCCCTAGGAAGGGTATGCCGCGGCCCGTGTGTGCGTGAAGGCCTGGGGAGGCCTTTGTTCTTGAGGCGTGTCGCGGCCCAAGGAAGGGCATGTCACTGCCCGTGTCTCCGAGCAGAGAGGCATTTTGCCTCTGTTTTGGGGAGTAAACTGCCCTTAAGGGGCTGGGTCGCGGCCCTAATTCAAAGTAGAGGTTGTTTGGAGGGTTTTGCTCGGGAACCCAAAAGTTAAGGCTCGGGATGGATTTTATCACCCGGATTGATAGAATCTGAGGACCCGTAGACAAGAATTATATCCCAAAGTTATTTGATAGATTAGAGCTTGATGGATGGCTTTTGTTGATGTGTTGTGACTAGGTTTTCAGTGAGACTCGGGTTAGAAGACTATGCCTGGGATTTCGGTGCTCAGAAAACTTGGGACACAGATGTGATTGAATTGCAGGGCGTAGCCTTATTGTTTATGTTTTGTATCTGTTAGTATTTGCTTGTTATATGCTATGTGTTGCACATTTGTGAATGAACGGCAAAGGCTGGGAACGGTGAAGGCCGAGTATGGCAAGGGGCTGGAAACGGCGTTAAACACGTGGAGTGCCAAGCCGAGTACGATGAGGGCCGAGAGCGGCACTAGCACGCGGAGTGCAAAGCCGAGTACGGCAACGGCCAAGAGCAACGTTGAGCACGCAGAGTGCAAGCCATTAGGGTGAGACCCTTCTCAGGATGCTGAAGTCATCCTCACGGTGAAGACTGCAATCCCAGGGCCTGGTAAAGCACCTGGGACGACATGGCCGCTATATGTTTAGCCTGTTGGTTGTTTTGAATTATATGTTAATTGATAGATATGCATATATTTATTTATTACATTTAAACAAATCAGTGTTTAGATTTAAGTAATATATATTTTTTATTTTTTTCTAATTAAGTAATATATTTTTTGATTTGTTAATTTTAAAATTAATTTAATTTATGATTTCTAATTAAGTAATACACATTTCTATAAAATAAATAAATAATTAAATATTCTAGTCGCTACACTCTCATCTGGCATAAAGCCTCTAAATTTTGAAATTTGACAGCTAAAAAGAATAAAAATCTACTCCAATTTAGCTACACAATTTTCAAAATTATTAAGGAAAAAATCACCAATTATCAAGCTTGGATCATATTATCGCCATAAATACCACATTTTATTCTTTCATTGTACCTAGTTAATTAGTTTGACTTTCATTATATATATACTTATTTTTAAGCATATACTAGAAATATATGTTCGACTTTCATTATATATATATATATATATACTTACTTATTTTTAAGCATATACTAGAAATATATGTTTCTATATACATTCATTTTTCCTCCTAGTTTTTTTCATGTGGGTGAGTTGGGAGAATTATTTAAAAAAAAAAGGGCAAATTATCACCCCAGTTAAGTAAATGGGATAGCAATTCGTATCAATGAAAGTTTTTCTTTCCTTTAAAAAAAAAAAGTATATGGGATAGCAAAAAATATTATAAAATAAGTGAAAGGACATTAAAAAATGAAAAAAAAATGTTGAAATTAGATCTTATACTCATTTTAAATGATCTATTTTAATTTTTACCCACTATTTTTAACTCTTATTTTAGTACTCAAATTTTCAATTAATGTACCCATTATACTCCTTCAATTACATGCTTTTTTTTTCTCCTTAAACACACTATAATTAGAATGTATTTCTAATTTAACTATAATATGACACATATAATACACATTACAACAACACTTAGAATCATGTACTCAAATAAGGTTAATTTGGAAAATCTCATGATAATAATGAGTAAAGTTCAACTAAATATATTTAGTGTCTAATTTTAGTTAACTACTCCTAAAAATAGGTAGCTCTCAACTTTTCCCTTAAAATATTAACAATTATGATAATAGAAGACTAGGGAGTGAAATAATATACTTACAATCTTATCAAGTAATTGAATTAAATAATAAAGAGATAATTATAAGATAATATAAAGAATATTGTTATAGAATTAAAAATAATTAAGAAAAATATATAGTACTTAACATATATACCAATAGAGTAAATTCATTAAAAAAAAATAGAGTAAATGAAAGAACAAAATTATGATAAAATAAAAACCGGACAAAATTAAGTAAAAGGAACTGAAATGAAATTATAATAATAATATTCTCTACGGTACATTCATGAACTTCAGCATATCAGATGTTTCAACTAAATAAAAGAGATACAATTATAAGAGAATAATTAAAATAAACTTAAAAAAATAACATTTTAATAGAAGTGAGAGTAATGAAATTTTAAAAAAAAATCTAACATAATAATAAAAATAAAAAATAATACTAAAATCAACATATTTGTCCAAAAAAATAATAATAATGCAGTAACAAGAAAGAGAAAAAAAAAAGAGAAATCGTTCAAAATATATAACTACAAATAATTAATATTATAAAACACAACAATTTATGTAGATAGATATCAAACATAGAATATTTCAATATTAACCAAGAAAAAAAAGAATAAAAGAGAGTGATAAGAGACAAACTGGATGATAGTTGTCTTTGAAAAAAAAGAGAAATCGTTCAAAATATATAACTACAAATAATTAATATTATAAAACACAACAATTTATGTAGATAGATATCAAACATAGAATATTTCAACATTAACCAAGAAAAAAAAGAATAATATGAAAAGAATAAAAGAGAGTGATAAGAGACAAACTGGATGATAGTTGTCTTTGAAAAAGGCTATTAATGGATGCTTTTGGACAAAATTAGTATTGTTGAAATTATTCTCGATTATATTGGGTCTTTGATTTCTTCTTGAATCCCTTTAGTACTTAAGCTTTTCATCTTATGTACATTTTTTAAGCTTGGTATGATTGCAGGTGTATTCCTAACTTACATCACTCATAAATTAGTTGTGCATATTCTCCTTGGAAGAATTTTTTTTCCCTCTATTATTTATATGAAACTAAGTTTCAATTTCAAAAAATAATAAATAAAAACAAAAAATATAAATAAAAAGAATTAAGGAATTAAAAATATTGATATATATATATCAAACATAATAATGATGCAATAACTTAAGCAACATATTAGATATATTCCAATTAAGTACATAAGAGAGAAAATTATAATAAAATAAAACAGAAAAAAATAAATAAATAAAAATAAGTGAAAGAAATATTAAGAAAATGAGAGAGAATTATGATAATAAAAGACAAATAGAGTAAATTAAAATAAAATATAATTCTTCCGACCATATTCATGTATTTAAGAAAGTATTTAACTTCTAAAAGATGTCAAGACTAAGTAAAATGAAATTAAAATTCTACAATGTATTGTTTACAGAAGATTATTCAAGAACCAAACTCAGAAACTTACCCAATCACAAGTCTATGGAATTAAACAAGTTTGGAACAAAGGAAAAAAAAATCCCAAACACAGAACACACAATATAAAATCAGACACAAGCAAAGAAACTAAAAATGGCAGAAATATAAGAGCAACAGAATTTTATACTGGTTCGGAATGCATTGTGCATCCTACATCCAGTTTTAGGGCTGTGCCACTCAATACACTATATCAATCAAGAGTTACAGAGTTACATGAGCATAAAACAAGCTCCTTCCAGAGAAACATATATGCACTACCAGGGATCAACAATGGTACCCTGTTTACAGAAAATGTCACTCTCACTTACTCTGAACTTTTAGTGCTCACCAATACTCTTTCTCCTCCCTGACTCTTCTGCTACTCCTTCTGACCTCTACAATCTCTTTCGGATCTAGAGCCTTCCAATATTCTTGAGAGATTCTTTCCAGCTATTCAATTAGTTACACCATTAGCCAATGTAACAGTAGCATGTGTATCAAGGACTTGCACTTGCTGACATTGCAGAAGAAAACGCAACCAAGGCTACATAAACACACCTCAGCATTGTATAATAAAAGCAATGCTAGTCAGCACTTCATGATAAATGGATCACGCCACAACAAATTTCCACCTTGATCCGTTGAGATTATGAGCAGAACAGAAAAAAACTTCTCAAAAGAACTTGACAGCAGCCCCAATCAATCCGACTATGCCAAAGAGACTGCCTGAACAGGCAAAACTTGAACTTAGCACCAGTCACTGGTTTTGTTACCATATCAGCAGGATTTTTATCAGTATGAATTTTCTCAACAACATCCTTCCCTTCAGCCACAATGTCCCTGATAAAATACAACTTGATATCAATATGTTTTGTCCTCTCGTGATACATGTGATTTTTAGTTAGATGAATTGTACTCTAATTATCACAGTACACATTCACTCTTGTCTTATTTACTCCTAACTCATCTATCAGACCCCGAAGCCATATTGCTTCTATAGCTGCAATCAGCTCAGCTTCTGTTGTAGACAAAGCTACAACTGGTTGCAGAGATGCTTTCCAACTAACAACACACCCAAAGAGAGTAAAAACATATCCTGTTGGAGATCTTAGCTTGTCCAAATCCCCTGCATAATCTGAGTCTACATACCCAGACAACTTCTCCATTTCATTCTAAACTGTCTTCCTTTTGTAACACAAACCATAATTTTGGGTGCCCTTTAGATACATATCCATTTTACAGCCTCCCAATGTCCGTTACCCGAATTTTTCATACATTGGCTCACCACACTAGCAGAATAGGCCAGGTCAGGCTGCATACAAACCATGGAGTACATTATACTCCCAATAGCGCTAGCATAAGGTATATTATCCATAGCAGTTTTTTCATCAGCAGTTTTGGGTGACAAAGTTAGTGGTGTTTGAGCCACCTTAGCATGAGACATACCAAACTTATCAATTAGCTTGGTAATTTAACTTCTTTGAGAGACGAACAGTTCGCCCTTCACTCTGTCCCTCCTAATTTCCATGCCCAAAATCTTCTTAGCAGCCCCCAAGTCCTTCATTTCAAATTCTTGACTCAACAAGAACTTTAACTTCTTGATTTTGATCATACTTGTAGAAGCAATAAGCATGTCATCGACATAGAGAAACACACCAACTTTATCCTTAGTCCACTTTATATACACACAGCTATCAAAGTCACTCGATAATAATTATTTTGCTTCATAACCTCATCAAACCGTATATACCACTGTCTAGTTGATTGCCTTAAGCCGTGACTTCTTCAATAAACATACTTTCCCTTCATCACCCGATTTTACAAACCCCTTTGTCTGATGCATAAATATTCTTTCCTCTAGCTTACCATATAAAAACTCCATTTGTTCCAGCTCCATGTCCATTTGAGTAACTAAAGCAAGAAGTACGCTTATAGACGTGTGTTTTACCACCGGAGAGAATACCTCATTAAAATCAATACCAGCCTGTTGCGTAAATCCTCAAGCCACAAGTCTTGCTTTATATCTAGGCTTTCCTCCATGTAGACTATCTTCTTTGAGTTTGTAAATCCATTTACAACTAATCAATCTCTGCTTCTCTGGTTTCTGCACCAACTCCCAAGTTTCATTCTTCCATAATGAGTGCATTTATTCTTGCATAGCCAACTTCCATTCTTTCCTTTCTTTACAGTTACACGCCTCTTTATAGGTCATAGGCTCATTTTCTTCAAAAGCTACAGCTGTCAGAAATGCAAATAAGACCAGATCTGCATATCCATAACGAGTTGGGGGAATTGACCTTCTTCTTGTTTTATCTCTAGCTAATTGGTATCCAAGTAAAACTTCAGCTTGATCAGCTTCGTGTTCTTCATCTGGTCTTAAGTTTTGTTCAACTGCTTCATTTGTATCAACTTCTTGTTGCCTACTGGTTTCCCCTGTAAGTTCCACCTCAATTCTAGCTTGATTATTACAGCTAGAACTAGAACTTGATTTTGAACTTCCTTCACCAGCATTATCAAGATAATACTCACTTTCTCTGAAAACCACATCCCTGCTTAAAAAACATCTTGAAACACTTTTATCTTGATACCACAACTTATAGCCTTTCACCCTTTTAGGGTAACCATTAAACATGCATTTCCTAGCCCTTGGGTCAAGTGTTCCATCTTTGACATGTGCATGAGCCACACAACCAAAAACCTTCAAGTTATCATATCTAGGTGGCATACTTGTCCAAACTTCCTCTGGTGTCTTGAAGTTTATGGCTGTTGAAGGACATTTGTTTATCAAATAAACTGTTGTATTTACAGCTTCACCCTAGAACTTTTTCAGCATGCGTGCACTGATTAGCATACATCTAACATGCTCCAGTATTATTCTATTCATTCGCTCTGCAAGCCCATTCTGTTGAGGAGTTCCCTTAACAGTTTTATGCCTCACCATTCCTTTATTCAAGCAAAACTGATCAAACTCTTTGTTAAGGAACTCTAACCCATCATTGGTTCTGAGTTTCTTTCCAGTTTGCACTTCAACCATTTTCTTCCATTCCTTGAACTTGTTGAATGCCTCATCCTTGGTCTTCAAAATGTACACCCAAACTTTTCTAGAACAATCATCAATGATTGAAATAAAAAACCTGCCACCACCAAGAGTTTCATTTCGAGAGGGTCCTCAAAGATCTGAGTGAACATAACTCAGAGTATCCCTTGTAGTATATGTCGAAATGTTGAACTTAACCCTGGTTGTTTTACCAAAGAACACAACTTTCACAAAACTCAAGCTTATCTCCACAAAGTAGATTTTGTTTTTGCAATTCACTCAGCCCCCTCACTCACGTGACCAAGCCTTCGATGCCACAACCGAGTTTTTGACAGATTTGGTTCTGAGATTGTAGCTGCTACTCCAACGATTGTTTCAGCTAGCAGAGTAAATAAACCATTTGTTTTAATCCCCTTCATCACCACCATCACCACCCTTGTACATGTAACCATGTTGATCCAACGTACCAAGCAAAATCAAATTCCTCTTGAGCTCAGGGATGCGTCTCACCTCAATTAGAAGTTTTTCAAATCCATCTTGCGTTTTTAGCCTCACAATACCAATACCTATAACTGAACATTGTTTATTATTACCCAAAAGCACCTTACCTCCATCTACTTCTTTATAAGACTCAAACCAGTCTTTCTTGGGTGTCATGTGAAAAGAACACCCAGAGTCAAGTATCCACTTATCATCACTACTATCAGTGGCTACAAGGACATCAGCACTTTCATATCCATCTTCTCATGTTACATTTGCATGTTCAATCCCTTTGTCTTTCTCAGCCTTCTTCCGCTTAGGACACATTCTCCGTATATGTCCTTCATGGCAGAAATAGTATTTGATTTTCTTTGGTCCTTTTGACTTCCCTCTATGTTTAAATCCCCTTTTCTCTGACCTTCCACGTACCACTACTCCTCCAACTTGATCTTTCAGTTCATATCTCCTTTGCAAATCCTTGGAGTTCAAAGCTCCGATTACATCTTCCCAGTGATATTGTCTCTCTTCCATGCTTGAGTATATCAACAAATACTTCGTATGACTTAAGCAGAGAGTGGAGTAGGACTAACGCCTTATCTTCATCTTCATATTCTACAGATATATTTTCAAGGTCTAAACACAGCTTATTGAAGTCATCATCTATGTGTTCTTTCAAATCCTTTCCATCTGTCATCTTAAATGTAAAGAACTTTGTCTTCAGATATACAAGCTAGCAAGTTTAGACCAAACTTCAGCCGCTGTTTTCATCTTCACCACCTCTCTCAATACTTTGTCACTTAAGCTCAAACCCAGGGTATTGTAGGCCTTTTTTAGAATCTCCTTTTGCTCTTCCGATTGAGAATCGGGCATTTTGTCCTCTCCTTCTAGAGCATCCTCCAAACCCAGATTTCCTAACATTGCAAGCATCTTCATCTTCCATAAAGCAAAATCACGAGTGCCATCAAACTTCTCAACCTCTTGTTTTGTAGTCGTTGACGAAGTAGTCGCCATTTGGGCTTTCTGTCAAACACCTCTGAAACACTATCACGAAACAGAGAAAAGGAAAACAAGTAATCGGGAGACAAAAACTGATTGAAGCCAACCTGGCTCTGATACCAATTTGTTAGGATAATCGGTATAGTTCCCAAACACAAAACACACATTACATAAAATCAGACACAAGCAAAGAAACTAAAAATGGCAGAAATATAAGAGCAACAGAATTTTATACTGGTTCAGAATGCATTGTGCATCCTACATCCAGTTTTGGGGTTGTGCCACTCAATACACTATATCAATCAAGAGTTACAAAGTTACATGAGCATAAAACAGGCTCCTTACAGAGAAACATATATGCACTACTAGGGATCAACAATGGTACCCTGTTTACAGAACAATGTCACTCTCACTTACTCTGAACTTTTAGTGCTCACCAATACTCTTTCTCCTCCCTGACTCTTCTGCTACTCCTTCTGACCTCTACAATCTCTTTCGGATCTAGAGCCTTCCAATATTCTTGAGAGATTCTTTCCAGCTATTCAATTAGTTACACCATTAGCCAATGTAAAAGTAGCATGTGTATCAAGGACTTGCACTTGCTAACATTGCAGAAGAAAACGCCAACAAGGCTAAGTATAAACACACCTCAACATTGTATAATAAAAGCAATGCTAGTCAGCACTTCATGATAAATGGATCACACCACAACATTAACAAAAGATTATTCACGAACCAAACTCAAAAACTTAACCAATCACAAGTCTATGAAATTAAACAAGTTTGGAACAAAGGAAAAAAAAAATCCATAATTGTAGAACTACAATACCAATTTGGCAATTCTACGAGACTTAAGGGATAATGAAATTAAACCACAAGTTTGGAACAAAAGAAAAAAAATTCCATAATTGTAGAACTACAATACCAATTTGGCAGTTTTAGGAGACTAATATCCCTTTAATAAAGGGAAGAAGCAACAAACTTTCACACAGATTAAGAATTAAAAATAGCATCATTAATGCTATTTTCATCCAAGTCAACTAGAAAAAAAGTACATTAGCACAATCCTATGAAACAAAGAAAAAATAAAAAAACCATGAATGCTAATCTACCGACTTGTGGTTTTCAAAAAGAGACCTAAGGGACAGAAAATCCCTTCAATGAACCAAAAAAATCAACATACTTACATTAAGATTGCACACAAGGATACAATTTAGCTTCAGCACAATCAAAAATAAGAATTTAAACATAAACCCAAATGAACAATTAACACTATCATAGGCCGGTAATGCCTCAATAACTATCCACTAACTAAAGTACATAAAATTAAGAGTACAAACTGCAAAAAAAAATATATATGTAAAAGAAACATAAAAAATGATATTATTAGTAAAAGTGTAGAGAGTGAAGCAAAATAACAAGAAAAAGAATGAGAAACAATCAATAAACAATTCAAGGAATTACAAAATAATTCAAGCACATTTTACATGTAAACATTCAAAAACAAAAAAAAAAAGACATGGTCAGGCGTGAAACCACCGTTGCAATAGAAATAATAGCCACCCAAATAGCAGCCGTAAAACAGATTAATAGAAAATTCCAAATCAATCATAGTTCAACTAGAAATCATACAAAATCAAAGAAGAAACTATGAAACAGTCGTTAATTAAAAAAAAACTAGAAATAACATATATTGTAATAAATGACAATTATGTTTGCCATGAAACCACGATAATAACACAACAAAAAAAAAAGAATTTTGCTGAAAAATAGACAACAGAATCATTGATTCACAAAACCAAAATCGATTGAGTCACATCACTAACTAACCGAGCACAAGTTTATGAAACTAAACTACAAGTAACAAAGAAATAACTATCCACTAACTAAATTACATTATAAGAGTACAAAATGCAAAAAAAAAAATATAAAATAATATTAAGTACAAGAAACTTTTATCAATAAAAATGTAGAGAGTGAAGTAAAAAATGATTCTAACACATTCTTATAAACATTAAAAAAAAAAAAGACTCAAAGCAAATATCATAATTAAAAAAATTTGGCATGAAACCACCATTGCAATAGAAATAATGGCCACCCAAAGAGAGCAACCATGAAACAAACATAAAACACATAAAGAAAAAACTCCAAATCAATCATAATTCAGCAAGAAATCTTACAAAACCAAAGAAAAAACTATAAAACAGTGATTAATTAATAAAAATACATATTGTAATAAAACTAATTATGTTTGTTATGAAACCACTATAACCAAACAACAACAGTGAGAAAATGGATTTTGCTCTAAGAATAGAAAACGGGAATCATTGATTCACACAAGCAAAATCCATGGTCACATCACTAATACCACTTCTCCTAGATAACTAGAATGAACTACAGAGGTATTAAAACCGATCACTAGTCTATGAAACTAAACCACAAGTAACGAACAACAAATTAAAAAAAAAAGATATGCATAATTGTAGAACAGCCATATCCACGCAAGCAATAATAACATCAATAATTCCTTTTCATCCAAGTCAACTAGAGAAAAAAATTAGCACAATCCTATAAAACAAAGGAAAAATAAAAAGAAGATCCATGAATGCTAAACTACCAACTTGTAGTTTTCAAAAGGAGACCTAAGGGACAAAAAAACCCCTCTATTAAACCAAAAGTGCAACAAACATACAATTACGACTATGCAATGAGCTCAAGCACAATCAAAAATAACAATTCAAACATAAACCCATATGAACAATTAGCATCATTATCATTATGGGCTGGTGATGCCTCAATAATTACCTACTAAATAAAGTAGGTAAAATCATTAGAGTACAAACTGCAAAACAACAATAATAATAAGTAAAAGAAACATAACAAATGATATTATCAGTAAGAGTGTAGAAAGTGAAGTAAAATAATGAGACAAAACTAAACTAACAAACCTTGGACGATCACATTTCTATGAAACAAAACAATTAAAGATCAGAGGAAAAAATAAAAGATGGAAACCTTAATTGCTAAACTACCAACTTGTAGTGGTAAAGGAGAGACCTAAGGGAGAGACTCCCTCAAATGAACCGAAAGAGCAACACATTTTCAATTTAGAAAAGCACACAAGGATGCAGTTAGCACTATTAGGCCAAATTAAAAGCAATGTATTGAAGAATCATTCTAGGCTGGCGATGCCTAGATGTTTTCATTTGCTTATCCAGAATTAAAACATAACTAACAAGCAAATAAGAAGCAATATATGTTCCCATTAGCTTATCTATTCAAACAATCGACGATAATTATTCTTAACTCAAGTACGGCACATATGAGAATATAGACAGTTAACAAGATAAAATAAAGAAAACAAAAATGTTATTAGATAGAGAATGAAAATCAAAAAGCAATTTCGGGTGGAAAAGAAAAAGGAGGTAATATTAGCACCAATAATGAAATGATATAGATGATCAGTTCTTTATACGAAAATCTATAGAAATAAAATAAAATATGAATGGAAAAGAAGGAACCGCAGCTCTTAAAATGTATGCTTGCGCAAGCAAAACTCATTTTATGACCTAACATCATTGAATTCATATAATGTATGTTCATATAAATATATAATATAACAGTAAGAAGAAGAAAACAATAATCTAAGATTAGACTATTATGATTAAGAACGCAAAAAGAAAGCTAAACAATAACAGAAAATTTGCTGATTATAAAAGGGGGTGAAACTTGAAAACATATAAGATATCCCACTCCAAGGAGGGACAAAATGGAAACAAATTCAATAAAAAAAATCTTTAAAATGTTTTACAATAAAGATTAACGGTTAAAATAAGACAAGAGACATAATAAAAACAACAAAAGAACGTAGATAAAAATAATGGAAATAATAAAATTGGTAAAAAAAAATGTAACATGATCAAATATTAAATAAACCAATTAGAAGACAAAGAAAGAAAAAGATAATAAAGTTTTGGAATGACAAAAAATAAAACACAATGTGCAGTAATTATAAGCAGTTAAATAAAAATCTGGATAGAAAACAAACATTAAAAATTTAAATATCATCTGATACTAGAGTATAGTTAAAAAAAAAAGTGATAAAGATTTAAAAAAAAACTATAAGAGCAACTCGAAAAACAAAAAACTAAAGTAAATGAAAGCAAAATTATAATAAAACAAAATATAATAAAAAAAGGAAAGCAAAAGGAACATAAGTAAAATCAAAACATATAATAGTAAAAGACTAAAAAGCGAAATGAAATAAATAAATAAACAACAAGAAAATAAGAGCAAAAGTAGATAAAAAAAAAATCAAACAAAAATGACGATAATAAAAAGAGTAGAAAGTGAAATGAAAAACAATACTTCTGAGTCCTGACAATTATATCAGGTAAGTAAGCCGAGAGAAAATTATAAGATAATAAAATAAGAAAAATAAACTTCAAATAATAAAACTAAAATACAAATCTGGAAGAGTAAAATGAAATTAGAAAAACAACATTTATAAACATTATTAAATCGTATTAAATATATCCAATAAAAAAAAAAAGCATCATAAAAGTAACAAAGCAAATAAGAAATGAAAAATTGTTCAAAGAGATGAGAGACAAAACGATGAAAATAAAAGATCAACAAGCCAAAAAAATATAAAAATTTAGAAAAGATATAATTATATAAAACAAAGAGAATACTGTTAAAGAAAAAAAATATTATATGAAACTTAATAATAAGAAAAATGACAGTAGAAGTACATGAATACATGAAGTCAAAGAAACATAAAAAAAATTATGATAATAAAGACTAGAAAGTTAAATTTCATTGTGACAAACAACACTAGAGAGTGAACCAAAAAAAAACAAAACAGAATACTTCTGAAAATTATTTTAGGTAATTAATTGAGTAAAACAAGAAAAGTATAAGATAATAAAACAAGTACAATAAACGTAAAATATTTAAAACTAAAATAAAAGTCTGGAGAGGGTAAAATGAACTTTAAAATATATATATATCTTAAATCGTAAGCAATAAAAAATTGGCTTAGGCATATGAATTGCATTATAAATCCTCCAGAGAGAAAAATTATTAAATAGTATCCAATCAGAGAAGAAAAAAACATGAAATAAAATCAAGAAAATATAGTTAAAGAATTAGTACGATTAAATCTATATAAAACTTAAAAACTATTGAATAAGTTGCTTAAAAATCATAATAAAATAAAATAGAATAAGAAAAATTATTTAATTGTATCCAATACAATTTAGTTACTGCAATATGCATTGCAGAAACAAAATAATTAAATAAAATATAGTTAAGGATTTAAAAATATAGATATATATATATATAAAATTTAACGATTATGCAACAACTTAAGCAATTCATCACCCGTAAATGAAAGCAAAGTTATACAATAACTTGGGCAATTCATCACCCAATCAAGTAAATAAAAAGCAAAGCTATAATAAAATAAATAAGAATAACAAAAAGAAAAAGAAAAAGGAACATAAAAACAGTTAAAAATATGATAATAAATTATTAGAGAGTGAAATGGATTAAGTAAAATAAAATACTCGTCAGTTATATAAATTAAGCAAAAAAGAAAAGAAAAGAAAATTATATAATGATATAAAAACGAGTAAAATAAATTTAAAATAGCAAATCTAAAATAAAAATTAAATTTCAAAAATATATATTTAATTGTATGCAGTACAGATTCTGCATAGTGCAATATGCATTGCAGAAAAATTCTTAAAACATGTTAAAAATATCAACGTACAATCATAAAAACTAAATAATTATAAAATATAATAAAAATATAGTTAAAGGTTTAAAAATATATGTATATTTTTAACTTAAGCAATTCATCACCCAATTAATTAACTTAAGCAACTCATCACCCAATTAAATAATTAAAAGCAAAGTTATAATAAAAGAAATAAGAATAAGTAAAAGGAACATAAAAACAATTAAAAATGTGATAATAAAAGATTATCATGCAATAACTTAAGCAATTCATCACCCAATTAAGTAAATGAAAGCAAAGGTAAACAAGAACAAAAGCAATTCATTACCCCATTAAGTAAATGAAAGAAAAGTTAAACAATAACTTAAGCAATTCATCACCCAATTAAGTAAATGAAAGCAAAGTTAAACAATAACTTTGGCAATTCATCACGCAGTTGAGTCAATGAAAGCAAAGTTATACAATAACTTAAGCAATTCATCACCTAATTAAGTAAATAAAAGCAAAGTTATAATATAATAAATAAGAATAAGATAAAAAGAATAAGTAAGAAAAGGAACACAAAAATAATTAAAATATGATAATAAATGATTAGAGAGTGAAGTGGAATAAATAAATAAAATACTTGTCAGTTAATTAGATTTAGTAATATAATGATATAAAAGTGAGTAAAATATACATTGCAGAAAAATTCTTAAAACATTTTAAAAATAAAAAGAACAATAATAAAAACTAAATAATTAAATAAAATAATGAAAATATAATTAAAGAGTTAAAAATATAAATATACATGAAACTTAAGCAATTCATCACCCAATTAAGTAAATAAAAGCAAAATTATAAAATACTTAAGCAATTCATCAACCAATTAAATAAATGAAAGCAAAGTTATAATAAAATAAATAAGGATAAGTAAAAAGGAACATAAAAGCAATTAAAAATGTGATAATAAAGGATTAGATACAATAGCTTAAGCAATTCATCACCCAATTAAGTAAATAAAATTAAAGTTAAACAATAACTTAAGCAACTCATCACCCAAATAAGTAAATGAAAGCAAAGTTATACAATAACTTGAGCAATTCATCACCCAAATAAGTAAATGAAAGCAAAGTTATACAATTACTTAAGCAATTCATCACCCAGTTAAGTAAATAAAAACAAAGTTATAATAAAATATATAAATAAGAATTACATAAATACAATAAGTTAAAGGAACATAAAAATAAATATGATAATAAATTATTAGAGAGTGAAATGGATTAAATAAAAAAAAATACTCATCAAATTATTTAAATTAAGCAATATAATGAAACAAAAGTGAGTAAAATAAATATAAAATAGTAAATCTAAAACAAAAAATGAAATTAAAAAAAAAGATTCAAATATATATTTAATTGTATGCAATACAAGTTCTTCATAGTGCAATATGCCTTGCAGAAAATTCTTAAAACATTTTAAAAATATCAAGGAACAATCATAAAAACAAAATAATTAAATAAAATAATGAAAATATAAATAAAGGTTTAAATATATACATAGAAAACTTTAGTAAATGAAAGCAAAGTTATAAAATAACTTGAGCAATTCACCACATAATTAAATAAATAAAAGCAAAGTTATAATAAAATAAATCAGAATAAGGAACATAAAAACAGTTAAAATGTGATAATAAAGGATTAGAAACAATAACTTAGGCAATTCATCACCCCAATTAAGTAAATGAGAGCAAAGTTATAATAAAGTAAAAAGAATAAGATAAATAGAATAAGTAAGTTAAATGAACATAAAAATAATTAAAAATATGATAATAAATTATTAGAGAGTGAAATGGATTAAATAAATAAAATACTTGTAAGTTATTTAAATTAAGCAATATATAATGATATAAAAGTGAGTAAAATAATTATAAAATAGTAAATCTAAAATAAAAAATGAAATTTAAACAAAAAACATTTAAATAAAATTTCTCAATACAAATTTTGCATAGTGCAATATGCATTGCAGAAAAATTCATAAAACATTTTAAAAATATCAAGGAACAATCATAAAAACAAAATAATGAAATATAATGAAAGAATTAAAAATACAAACATTTATAAAACTTAAGCACTTCATCACCCAATTAAGTAAATAAAAGCAAACTTATACAATAACTTGAGCAATTCATCACCCAATTAAGTAAATGAAAGCAAAGTTATACAATAACTTAAACAATTCACCACCCAATTAACTAAATGAAAGCAAAGATAATAAAATAAATAAGAATAAGTAAAACAAATAGAATAAGTAAAAGGAACATTAAAACAATTAAAAATGTGATAATAAAAGATTAAATACAATAACTTATGCAATTCATTACCCGATGAAGTAAATGAAAGCAAAGTTCAACAATAACTTAAGCAATTCATCGCCCAATTAAGTAAATAAAAGCAAAGTTATAATAAAATAAATAAGAATAAGAAAAACAAATAGTATAAGTAAAAGGAACATAAAAATAATTTAAAATATGATAATAAATTATTAAAGGGTAAAATGGATTAGATAAAATAAAATACTTGTCAGTTATGAGTAATGATACGTGCACCCAAAATATATACGTAAACATTACACACAATGACATAGCAGTTTAAACCCACTGAAATCAGTGTTACATCATTATGTAATATTTGGTGTATATTTTGAATCCACATATCATTACTCATAAGGTATTTAAACTATACAATAAAAAAATGAGTAAAATAAATTGAAAATATTAAGCCCAAAACAGAAAATGAAATTTAAAAAAAAAAACTTTAAAATATATATTTAATTGTATGTAATACAATTTTGCTTAATGCAGCATGCATTGCAGAAAAATTCTTAAAATATTTTTAAAATATCAAGAAACAATCATGAAAACAAAATAATTAAATAAAATAAAGAAAATATAAGTTAAAGATTTAAAAATATAAGCATATATAAAACTTAACAATTATGCAATAACTTAAGCAATTCATTACCCAATTAAGTAAATGAAAGCAGAGTTATAATAAAATAAATAAGAATAAGTAAAAGGAACATAAAAACAATTAAAATATGATAATAAAACATTAGATACAATAACCTAAGCAACTCATTACCCCCCATTAAGCAAAGTTATAAAAAATAAATAGGAATAAGATAAATAAATAGAATAAGTAAAAGGAATCTAAAAACAATCAAAATTTGATAATAAAATACTAGAGAGTGAAATAGAATCAAACAAAATACTTGTCGGGTATTTAAATTAAATAGAAAAAGATAAAATTATACGATAATAAAAAGAATGAGTAAAATAAGCTTATAATATTAAATCGAAAAAACAGAAAATGAAATGAAAAAGAAATATAAAAATATATATTTAATTGTATGCAATACAATTTTGCGTGCATGTGCACTGCAAAAAAAATCTAAAATTGTTTTAAATATGTCCAATCAGAGAAGAAAGAATCATATCATAAAATCAACAAAACGAAGTTATATTAAAAGAGAGAGAGATAAATTGTTTAAAAATCACAAAAAAAAGGACTATAATTTCGCTAGATAGAAATCAAACATAAAAATTAACCAAGACTATAGCATAATATGAAAAAGAAATAATATTAAACTTCTCAGTATTCCAATCAAGCAAAAAGAGACAATTATTAAAGAATAAACATCAATAAATCAATAAATAAATAAAGTAAAATGAAAATTATAATAAAAGTGAGAGTAAAAGTAAATAAAATTAAAAATCTAAGGAAAAAAAAAATATTGCATTGTATGCATCACAATTTTGATTGGATTGGGCATATGTAATGCATTATCGATCCATAAAAATTAAATAAGAGAAAAAATCCTAAAATAGGCAGAACGCAATTACAAGAAACGAAAAATTCTTCCGAAAAATTAACTAAAAATAAATTAATATCATATAAAAATTAAAAATTAACTAAGAAAATAGTAGAGTAGAATATGTAAAGAAAGAAGTAGTCATAAAGAAACAAAAGGAGAAACTAGAAAAAAAATTAAGTAAATAAAAAGACATTATCAAAGAATTAAAAATACTAAAAAATATATAAAACATAATAATGATGCAATAATTTAAGAGTAACCCCAGTATAAGTAAATGAGAGAGAGAAATTAAATAAAAATTAGTAAAAGGAACCAAAAAAAATTCTGATCATTCTTGAACTTAAGCAACATATCAGCTATTTCAATTAAGTAAATAACAGAAAAATATATGACAAAATAAACACCAACAAAAAGTAAAAAAAAAAAATAAGAAAGATTATTTATTTATTTTGAGCAAAAAAAGTTGACTTAAAAAATGAAAATGATAATAGATGTCTGAAGAGTGAAATGAAATTAAAAAAAAAATCTAAAATTAAAATGGTAAGATAATTAAATATAATCATATTGAAGCGTATGCATTATAAACATTCAAAAAAGAAGGCATTATCAGACAAATATCATGATTCAAAAAGATGACACGAAACAATCATTGCATTAGAAACAACGGCCACCTAAAAAAATAGCCACGATACGACACATTACAATAAAATTCCAAATCATTCAAGAAATTTTACTAAGAAGAACCTATAAAACAATCATATTAATTATCAAAACTAAAATTAACATATTGCACTAGAAGGCAAATTTTGTGTTTGCCAATGCTATGAAACAACAAAAACAAAATTACAAAGAATTATTGGTTTGGGAAGAGATCCAAGGGAAAAAGTATCCCTTCAACGACGGGGAAGGATCAACAAACTTTCACACAATCATATATGAAAATTAACAATAAAACCCTAACAAATATCATACTTCCAAAAGTATTAAGCAAGAATAAGTCACCATTGCAATAGAAACAAACAATGGCCACTGATATGACAAAGTACACCACCAAAATTATACAAAATATGAAATTGTCTAGCAATTCAAACCAAAACGAAGGAACAAGAAAAGCACTGAGAATCCATCAACAATTCATCCAAAATTGAATAAGAAACAGAGAAACAATTCTATTGCAAAACTGGAAAAAACAAATATAGACATTAAATAGCAGATTGCACTAATTAAAAGACAAATCATATTTGGTATCCAGCAACAAGGACAATCAAAGAAGAAAATAAAGCTCCTAACCAACATCAAACCCTAATCGACAAGTAGTTCTAAAGCAAAACAAACCCTACGAACGAAAAGTTACAAACCTATATAATATAGGTACCAGATTTACTGAACGTGGGACCCGTAACAATCCGATAGGAACATTGCCTGAATCGCTCTTGTATGTAGAATTGCACCATTACGGTGACGCTAAAATTGCTCCCATTTGAGTTCAAGAAGCCATAGGCTGTGAGAATACACTGTCAATACTACAATTCACTATATGACTTTGTATACAATCATTACTAAAGTTGAGACATATCAAGTAGATGGTTACCTGCTATAGATGCAAACCTTGAACTCATCTAAACTCATGAATTTGCAGTGGCAATTGAGTTTGTGACATTTAAAACAGAAGATAAAAATAAATAACAGAGCACATTTGTTTTCAGCAATATCTAGTTCATGATTGACAAAATTTTGGATGAGCACAGAGAATAAATGGAAACGATTCTAGCCGAATATTTGTATTTCTTTTAACAGAAGACATTGTCATCAGATATATTCATCTTCATCGTGTGTTTAACGATTTAGAACTACAAAACTACAGACTGTTTGGCCAAAAAAATCAGTCACAAAATCCGTTATTAAAATAAAACAATATTAATACACTCGTGCATCACAATATAGTCCAAAACTAAAACAAAAAAACCAAACGAAAAACGAGAATAAGCCGTTTTAGGAAAGGATTGGACTAACTTCAACATATTATTTCCAAAGCAATCGGTTTATTTCTGATAAAAACAAAAATGAAGAGAAAACGGAACACAAGCATATAATCTAGAGCCCAGTTATTGTGTAAATTGTATACACATACATATATGTACAAGAAAGAGAGGAAGGGAAGGAGACCTGAAGCAGAGCATCGGCTTAAAACTTTCTGGAAATAAAGCATTAAACTTTGCCAAACTCATGAACCAGCCATTGCTTCACCTCTCCGATTTGAGACGCCTCCGATGATCCTCATCTACCTCGGCCACTTCTTCTGTATATTTTTACAGCCGTAGCTATTTTGTGCTTTAACTTAACATATATAAACGGTTAAAACGGCTAGCTTCAAAATAACGCTGGCCCACAAAAGATTACTTGGCCCAGTTAGCACCGCCTCACTCTCACGCTACCCCACTATTATTAAAATTATAATTTTGTTTTTTTTTTTTTTTTTTTGAAAGAGTATAATTTTGTTTTTATTTGCTGGAATTTATTAATTATTATTAATAAATGAGTAATACAATAAATGTATTAATGCTCCCATACTAGGCGACGTAGTACAATTAGGTTGAACTAAGGAAATGTTCTACTTAATAACAATCAAATATATAATATCAAAATACTTAAGAAAAATATTATATTTAATATTTGACTAATATATTATATTAAATTGATATTAGTAAGTATATTATAACAAACAAATAAGTATGATACTTATTATAATGATGTGAATTGAAATTTAATAGGAAAAAATGGTATTAATTTAATCATTACATATAATGTGACTCCCTTAAAAAGAAAAATTATATTGAAAATGTTTTCAAAATGTTACATTTCTATACTTATTTTTTTTCAGCAGTAAATGCACTTAATATTTTTAAAATATTGGATTTGTATACTTAAATTTTTTTTATAAATATACTTAATATCTTTAAAATATTGCACTTTTATACTTATTCTTTTATTATTTTTATAAAAAATAAAAAAATTAAAGAAAAATATAAGTCAATTTTAAATTATTCAATCTTTCTTATTATTCTTCAAAATAAATAATATAAATAGTATATATTTAGTATAAATAATAATTTAAAATTTTAAAAATAATTAAAATTTTATATTCTTCCAAAATTTTCTCATTATTTATCAAAATAAAAAAATATAAATATAAAAGTATAATATTTTAAAATATTAAGTATATTTATCGTAAAAAAAAATCATATAAAAGTATAATACTGAAAGAAAATTAGTTATAAAATTGTAACGTTTGAAAATTTTGAGAAATTTATTCGTTGTTTACTCTTATACTTAATATATACTATTTATTGTTGAATCAATACCGTTTCCCTTCTTTCTTACAGGTTAGAATAGGGTTTTCTTTTCTATTTTTTTTTTTTTTTCCTCTCGGCTAGTGGTGTCATCGGTGCTTGCGAATGCATCAATTGACCTCTGGCTGAAAGGGGATCGCTTTTGCAGAGTGTTTTAACGTGTATCGTTTGTCATACTAAATTTTTTAATTTTCTTTTTATATTTTTACCAACTATGTTAGTTTATCGGTAGAAAGAATTGTTCCTACAATAACTATTCAACCAATTTATTACTCAAATAGCAAAAAGTAAATTAAAATGAAGTTTTGAGAATTTAAAATAAATAGAAATAATAAATAAAGTAAACAAAGACTAATTAAATATATTCAATAGATAATTCTTTACCACTAAATACTCAATTAAGTTCTTAATCATAATTTTGTTATCTATTTCTATCAAATTATCAATAGTAGATCATTTTGAAGTCATCATTACCCCAATCTCCTTTGTGTAAATTAATAAAATATAAATGTTTTTAATTAATTATTTCCACTAAATAACTTAAAGAAAAAGCACTATAGATATAATTGTTGGGTTTTATGTCTTTATCAAACAATGTCGGACATGCAACACGATTAAGTATTGTCAATAAAAGTAGTAGAAATCATTTAGTTTAGCAATCGTGTTGCTTGCTCGTTTTATTACATGATTATTGAAATAATACAAACATTTATAAAATCTCGAACATATGGATAGTTACAATTATAGTGACTAGGTCACAGTGGATTATAATTGTAATTATATGTTCAAAAGAACGAGTCATAAGATTAGATCAGTGCATTGGATTTTCACTAATTAGAAAATCTACAATATGATCTACTTACACATTCGGGGTTTGATATCTTGTCCAAGGCGTTGATCAAGTAGATATGATCGGATGTATTTGGTTACATCGAACTAGGACTGATATTGATTATTGATTGGTAAATAAATATCGTTGTTATCGAATCTAATCAATGTCATAACGTTGACCATAGGTTAAGACGATCTTAATTCTAAGTGATAATATTTTGCTAATTATATTATATAAATATTTTGATTTGTTCGTTACTAGCTTACCCTACTGTCTAGCCCATACTTACATCTTGGAGATTTTGTAATGTAATTGAGTGGGAGTATTATTCATAGATATGAAATCTATAACTTCTGTATGAGAAGTGAAAATATGATTTCCTCAATTGCTTTGTTCAAAAGGTTAATGATTAAGATCTCATTTATGTGATTAAGTTCACGGATTTATCATTTATAAGAAACTTAGTGGGAGTTAAAGATAAAATACTAATGATGGGTAAAACGGTAAATTGCACCTAGCTCGTTAGTTACTCGTCGATAGAGGATTGACTAACTGTAATGGTTATAACAATGGGTAACGCATTTATGGTTTGGAAAATGCGCTCTATGAATTCAAGAGTTAAATTCCAAATTTATAGTGGAGTCACGAGGAATTAATAAGGTAGTGAAATTATTAGTAAATAAATTCACAGATACTTATTGGAGCTTGTATTCATGGATCCATGGTCCTCGCGTCACATTTGAGTAAATCATTTAGAATGTCTCAATTAATTGATTTAATTATCAAATGGGATTTTTAAAGCTGACTAGGTCAATTTTAGAAAATTTACAGAGATATGAGATTTAGATAATAAAAGATAATATTTTGGCAAATTTATTAAAATTGATAAATTATTGTCAATATAAATAATATTAAATCAAGTTTCAAATTATAATTAGTTAATTTGAATAAGGATTTTACTAATTAATTAAAAAATAAAAAAAATAAAATGTTTTGAATTTAGGCCCAATTGGGATTTAAATTCAAAACAAAGAGATTGGGCCCAAGTCTATTTGTGGGAGCCCAAGACTTTTATTTTTTGTTTATTATTTTAATTAATTTAAATAAAGTCTATTCAGTTGCCTATATAAGGAATATGATATCTATGGCTTTCATAAGGAAGTCTAAGGTGATTCATTGGGTAATTAAGAACCTAGATAATCTAATCATTTATTGGTCACTCATTATCTTCTTCTTATCTTCTAGATCTCTATCTCTTTATCCAATGTATTGAGAACCAGTCCATACTGGTTCTATATGATCAAAGGCTTGGTGATGAAGATTGTATTGCTGATCTAGTTCAATCTCTTTATAATACTCTGCTACAAATGTGAATCAAGGGTCAGAGAGATTGAATGAAAAAGTTGTTCCAGTTCCACTGCTTAATGTAAATTTCTACTTTAATCTATATTTGTATCAATTTCATAGGAGCATGTTCTATGAATTTTGCATATTTGTTTGATAATGTGTAAATTGCATGAAAATAAACAAAGGTCCTACAATAACATAGTGAAGACATTAAGTTTTATGAAGATAGATTAATCTAAGCAATAAATTCAACAATAATGTAATTCATTTAATCTAGATCATGTTTTCCATTATAATTATAGACAACTATGTCCTCATCCTAGATTATTAGGTGACACTAATAAATTAATGCAAAATTATATTTAGTAGCCACCTAAACAATATAAAAAACAATAATATTAAAATAAGGATAGAGAAATGTAAGCAATTTAATTTACGGATATAGAAAAATAATAGCTATTATTAAATTTAAGAAATCATGTTTAGGTGATTTGAATTCACCATTAACCTAGAACTAATTACTCCACTAAGACTAAAAGAGAGAATTCACAAAATAAGACACGCATGATGAACCAGAAATCACATAACACAAACAATTCTCTTAAAAAAATTATCCTAAAAATCACATAACACAAACACACAGTTGAAATCATTAAAAACACCCAAAACTAACAACCTCTTAATTTAACGAAATTATAAATATATGGTCTAAAATGTTCTTATCATGTCTCTTGCAACAGTGTTGGGTTTGTCTTTTTGCGTTTGGTCTTTGTCTTTGACTCTTTGGCAAGGGCTTCTCCCTTGCAATTTCGTGGTCAGCCGATGATGGCAGCTCGTGGCTTCAGTCAGTCTGGTTTCGTCAGATCTGGTTTGTCATCGGGCAGCATGGAGGTCCTATAGCTTACAGGGTGCTTTCTCTGAGCTCAGTTGGGTTTCCTCTCGACTACTAATTGGGAGGCTTAGTTGCTATTGCAGGGATTACTGAACTATTGAGAAATTATATAACTACCTTATTGTATTTATTTATACACATATGTAGTTAATTAAATTATTTTTACTCAACATTTTAAAATAAGTTTTATAGAGCAGTTTATTTATTTATTTGTTTTTGTGAAAAGGCTGACTAATAATAGAAAACTTTAATTCTACTAAAATTAAACAAATAATTTTATTTCAGGGTTTTTTTTTCAAATATATAATAATATAAATTAATTTTACAAAACATTCCTAAAAAGATAATTTAAAAAACATTCCATATCACTAATCATACAATTTGGTTCGGTCAAATCTGGCCAATTTATTTTCTTGTTTAATATTGGTCATACTAATCTACGAAAGAGTTTTGTCACTACTTACATTTTTTTTAATTAAAAAGAGATTTTTGTTACCTAACAATAGTGACCTTCTAACCTCCTAGTCGCTCTATGTACAATTCTTTCATTAAAAATATTGGTCCAAACAATTATATATAAAGTCAATGGGTAATATAAAGCAATTTTTAGTGATCCAAGAGTACAAATGACCCTTGTTAGGATACAGAAAATAATTTAATATATTTAATTATATTAATATAAACTAATGTTCAACAACAATAATTATAATAAGTTATACAATCTAACAACAACTCTAAAACTTTTAACTGATGCAAAAACTCGCATAAACTACACTATTACAAGCCAATGATTCAAAATCGAAGAAAACATGTTACCAGAACACAATTAGATTAATACCATAAAGATAATAAAATTTCAATTAACAAAAAACAATAGCAACCAAACAACTTATTATCCATTTCGAGCAAAATAGTGGTTCAAAGGCAAAATTAACAATACAAGGAATGGTACTCAATGACCAATAAGATTTTTAGAAAGTGCTCGGGTTTGTGGCATTTCACGGTTTGTCATTGACTGTAGACACCTGATGTACCACACCTCATTTGTTTAGACAGAGTCAATTCTATAAACAGAGTACGCTAAATTCATAACCTTTATTACCACTACTGCAATGCCCCGAATTCTCTGATGTGGTTTAATGGCGGGATTAGTAGGCCGGGAGGGCCATACTTTCTTAATTATGTCATTAATTGATAATATGCATGTATATGTGGATTATATTATAATATGATGTTAAATATATGCACGTGGGTTCACATTTTAATTATAGGGGTGTGATGGTAATTTGGCCCGTTGAGGGCATAATTGTATATTTGTATGCATGTTTATGATATAAGTTGAGACTATATTATAATGTGGGTTTGTTCGAGCTATTCGGCATGAGACGATCTTGGAATATTGATTAGCGGTCTAGTCACAACAGGTTTAAGTTCGGGGCTCAGGATGAGTCTCGGGGTGATTTTAATAATTAGAGCGTTACCGGGAATTGAAGGGTAACGGGATATGAATTATTGGTGTTTGAGATTATTGAGAATAGCAGGAATTGGAGAGCGTTAATTATGATTAACGAGATAGGTGGAAAATACAAATTTTGCCTTTGGGAGCCTTTAGAAACTTTAAGTTGACCTAGGGGTATTATGGTCATTTCACCCTTAGGATAGATATAACCATTTTGGCTGTGGAAGAAGAGAGAAAAACAGAGTAAGTTCAAGAGCCTTCCCGTATCTATTTCTCCTTCGGTTTCCTTTAAGATTTTTGAACCATTCTTGAGGATTCAAGCTTGGGAAGTAAGCCTTGGGAGTTTGGGAGTGTGTTCCTCCATTGAAGAGCATCATAAGCTGGGCTTTGGGTAAGTTTCTAACCATTGAATTCTCTGGTTTGCCCTATTTTAGTTCTGTTTTGCAGCTGAGATTTCTAGGTTGAGATCTTGGTTTTGCTGGGAGTTTTTGTGACGCCCCACGTCACTATGGCTGCTTTCTGGAATGACGACTGGCCCTACAAACCAAGACAAGTCTTTCCAGCGTGCTTTGTCCTCACTTACACACTTCCTGGGAAAACTTCCCAGGAGGTCACCCATCCCTAGATTACTCCAGGCCAAGCACGCTTAACCATGGAGTTCTCAAGTGATGGGCTACCGAAAAGAAGATGCACCTTCCTGATATAGGTAGTACCCATCAATCCATTTAAGTCATCTTCAACTGTGTAGTCCCATACCTACACAGTCTTAGAATCATTACACTTGACCTTCCCCAGGCGGTGTGGGATTGCACAGCTTACCCGGTCTTTCCCCTTACGGATCACGGGATTCTGACTGTCACAGTTTTGGCTAGGGTTTCTATGGTTGTGATGTTTGGGATATGTTAGGATGGTTTTTGGGTTCTTTTGGCACTAAAAATAGGATTTGGAAGCATTGGAAACAGGTTAGAATCGAAGGAGATGAAGAAGGAGGCTTCAGGGGGTTCCTAGTCTGGAGGTAGCGCTATAGCACCCACCTTAGGGCGTTGCAGCGCTACTCAGGGGGCATTTGGGCTAGTTGGGGGTTCTGAGTATAGCGCTGGGGCGCTAGGGATCAGCGCTGTAGCGCTACTCTGTTCCTTCAAAGTCGTGTTTTGAGTGTTTTTAGGGGTTTTTGACTTGGGGTTTCAATCCTTAAGGCCCGGGATCGAATCTACTCACCGTGTGGGCATGTTTCAAGGTCCCGAGAGTGGTGCTTAGGTTAAGACCCTATCCATGTTGATTCTCATTAATGGAGGTTATAATTGGTTGCGATTAGGTAACCGTTAAGGAACTAAAAGATCGATCGTTCTCAGGAGTCGTTCTTATTATATTTCTAGCTCGAACCTGAGGTAAGAAAACTGCACCCCGTGTATATAACATGCATGTTTGTTACTGAGGCATGTTGATTGATAAATGTGGACTTGGATTGCATATTAAATGCTAGTGAATATTGCTTACTTGTATATGGCACTGACTAGTCAGGGACACTGACCTAAGAGTCAGAAATGGCATAAGCGTCTTGAACGCAGGGCCGAATGAAGATTAGATCTAATCGATATCAGCATTGAATGGCTCTAAGGCATTAATGTTGGACCGACCCTAAGGTCGATGAAACTTATAAGTGCTTGGCTAGTCTAAGACTAGTTACTCAGAGCCAGGGCCTAAGGCCCAGGTGATCGCTTGTCACATGGCTAGGGAACAATGTTCCAGGGTTATGACTCTATGGTCATGAGGAAGGTTATGTTGGTGACCAGTCACCATGCACCTATCCTGGTTAAGTTAATGAAAGGTTCACTTACCTGTTAAGCCCCGGTGACCCTATCGTCTGTAACGCCCTGGCTACCCCAGAACAGTTACGGTGAACGGTGAACCGGAAATTTTGACCCGCTACCCGAGTCCTTTGGTTAAAATGTGATCTAGGTGTCATTAACAGGTTAAGGTGCAAAACCAGTAAAAAGGAAAGGGCACTTTACATTAAGTAAATAAAATGCTCATGAGCCTTTTAAAATATTTACAAGATGTTCGTAATACAAAAGAGTTGCTACAGTTCCAATTTTACAATCCCTGCCGGCCTAAGCGGCAAAAATAAGGTAAACCCCTAGTCCCTCTAAGAACTCCTTGACCGTGGCAGTCAAGCGGCCCTGTATGTACATTACATCGCCCAAGCTCTCCACTCAAGGCTGGCCAAGCTTTTCCTTTCCTTTACCTGCACCACATAGCACCCATGAGCCAAGGCCCAGCAAGAAAACATAATAAAACATGATGTAATATCAACAACATTCATAATAACCACTCAGGACTATCAGTCCCACAAATAGGTGACAATAGCCAAAAGTCACAGTAATGAGCATCGCTCCCTCTAGCCATGTGACGATAGGGTCACCAGGGCTTAACTGATAGGTGATTTCTTTCATAAGCTTGATCAGGACAGGTGCATGGTGATTGGTCACCAACATAACCTTCCTCACGACTCTAGAGTCGAAACTATGGACAACGTCCCTCAGCCTTGTGACAGACAGTCACCGGGGTCATATACCTTGGCTATAATCATCTGGTCGTAGACTAGGCAAGCGCTTATAAGTTTCTCGACCCTAGGGTCGGTCTGGCATTAATGCTATAGAGCCATTCAATGCATGATTCTCGACTTTAGCGTCGGTCCCTGACTAGTCAGTGTCTCAAACAGGTAACCAACGTTCAACAGCATTTAATATGCAATCCATGTCCACATATATCAACCAACATGCCTCAAGTATCAAACCACGCATGTCATATATCTATACAGGGTGCAACTGTACTAAAACACCGTTTTCTTACCTCTGGTTCGAGTGAGTATTATAATTTGAACGACCCCTGAGAACGATCAATCTTTAAATTCCTTGACGGTCACCTGGTCATAACCAAAATATAGGATTCATCAATAAAAATGATAACCGGGGTTTCCCAAACCAAATCCCAGCCCCCCGAGACCTCAAATACTACCCAGCCGGGTACTAGGTCCAACCCCGAGGCCTATGGTTTGAATCTCTAAGCTAAAAACCACTTTTTAGCAAAATTGGCCTCATGGGCCACGACCCCCAAAAGCTGTGCCGCGGCACGCCCCAACAAAGAGGCCCCTCCCATCTGCCAGACGCGCATGGGCCGCGGCACACAAAAGCTGTGCCGCGGCACCCAGCTCAGAAAAGCTAGAACGGCCACACACGAACCAGATTTTCAACCCTGCATTTCCCTTCACAAACCAGACCTTCTAACCCTCTCTAAACCTCTTCCAAACATCCAATTCAACCCCTAAACCTTACCCATACACCTCCTCACCAAAACCCAATCAACTAACACCAAAAACCTCCTTTGATTCTCACTTCCCACATCAAACTCATGATTCAAAAGCTAGAACAAAAACAGAGCTTAACTTGAATTCAATGGTCAAAGCTTACCTTAGAACCTGTTTTGAACTTCCCACACAAGCAAAACCAAGTCTCCAACCCAGCCCTAAGTTCCTTTAGCTTGAATCCACAACTAGAGCTCAAAACACCAAAGAAGGAAATGGAGGAATTTGTACGGGAAGAGAAAAGAAACTAACCCCTGTTTTACTCTGTTTTATTCTACAGTCTTCAGCCACTTAAGTTCATATATATCCACCCCTAAAAAGACCAAAATGCCCTTATACCATTTCAAGCCTCTTAAACCAACCCAAGGGCAAAATTGGTACTTCTAGCTTAACCCGTTAATCATAATTAACGCTTCCCAATTCCCGCTAATCTCAATATCCTCACACACCAATGTTTCATAACCTGTTACCCTAAAATCCCCGGTAACGCTATAACCTTTAATATCACCCCGAGACTCACCCCGAGCCCCGAGCTCAAACCTGTTATGACCAAACCGATAAATCACGTTTAAAGATCGTCTCATGTCGAATTACTCGAACCAATCCACATTATAATGTGGTCTCACAATATATCATTATCGCACATACAAAATATACAATTATACCCTAAACGGGCCAAATTACCATAATACATGTAAACAAATGTGGACTCGCATGCATGCATTTAACATTCTATTATAATATAATTCTCATAAACATGCATAAACACATTTAATGGCATAATTAAACAGTTATGGCCCTCTCGGCCTACTAATCTAGCCATTAACCATAATAGGGAATCCGGGGCATTACATCGTCACAAGGCTGAAGGGAGCTATTCCCTATTTAATGACTTTTGCGACTGTCACCTATCTGTTTTGGACTGATAGTCCTGAATGATTATTATGATCATTGTTGATATTATATCATGCTATATTGTGTTTTCTTGCTGGGCCTTGGCTCATGGGTGCTATGTGGTGCAGGTAAAGGGAAAGAAAAGCTCACCCAACCTTGAGTGGAGAGCATAGGTGGTGATGTGTACATATGCGGCCGCTTGACCACCACGGCCAAGGAGTTCTCAGAGGAACTAGGGGGTTTACTCTATTTTGCTGCTTAGGTCGGCGAGGTTGTAAATTTAAAAACAGTAGTGACCTTTTTATATTGTAAATAACGTGCAAATGTTTTGATGAGCTCATGAACAGTTTTAATCAAATATATCATTTCCTTTTTATTGGTTTCCCACCTTAACCTGATAATAACATTTAGAACACGTTTTTAACCAAAGGACTCGGGTAGCGGGTCAAATTTCCGGTTCACCGATCACCGTAACTGTTCTGGGGTAACCAGGGCGTTATAACTACACTATTAGATTAATTCAGATAAAAACATATAAAATTGTATCAAAGTTTTCAGTAGAATTTTTATCAGAGGAATCATAAACATTTTTTTTGTGTGTGAACTTAGTAATTAGAAAACAAAAAACTTAAAAGTAAGATTCAAGAATTTCACCAATTTTTTTTAAATAAAAAAAACTTCCATTTGCTTTCTGAAAATTTGGGTTATGAATGTTTAACGTCCAAAATGTGACAACTACTAAACAGTAGTTGTCGTAAAATCGGACAATCGATCCAAACCTAAAACCAAAAGATTAATAGAAAAATAATATAAAAAGTTAGTAACATGAAATAAATAAAAATGAAAATAGATTTGAGATTTTGATGTTGTCTTTTTGATGAAATGATAAAATGAGGCAAATGAAATAAAAATAAGGTGTACTCGAGAGTTGAGAAGTATAAATGTTTCAAGAATCATCCATATGCTTGTTTGGTTACTTAGTTACTTGATTTAGAAAAATACACAAGTAAATAGTTTACATCCCAACATTTACTTGGAAAATCTAACATTAAACTCCATATTATTTTCTAACAAAAGTCAATTTGAGTTATAAAGTTGTTTACTTTAGGAGCACAATGTTTGTAATGCCCCGAATTTTCTAATAAGGGTTAGGACCTTGATTAGGAGGTCGGGAGGGCCATAATTAATTTAAGATGTTATTTAGTGATCATATGTATGTTTATGTGAATCATATTATTATATGATGATAAATGCATGCATATGGGTGTATTTATAATTATAAGGGCATTTTGGTAATTTGGCCGTTGAGGGTGTGATTGTGTATTTTCGTGCTTGTGGGTGAGTTATGAATGGTATCACATTATATGTGGATTTGTTTGAGCCTTTCGACATGAGACAATCATGAAATACAAGTGTTCGGTCTGGTCATAACGGGTTTAAGTTCGGGGCTCGGGGTGAGTCTCGAGGTGATTTTAATGATTAGAGAATTACCGGGAATTAAAGGGTAATGGGATATAATTTATTGGTGTTTGAGAACATTGAGAATAGTGGGAATTGGAGAGCGTTAATTATGATTACGGGATAGGTGGGAAATACCGACTTTTGCCCTTGGTGGCTATTAAGGCTTTATTTTAGACTTGAGGGCATTAGGTATTTTCACCCTGAAGGATGTATATCAACCATTAAGGCTGTAGAGAGAAGAGGAAAACAGAGTGTTCCTTTTTCGTTATCTCCTGATGGTTTTCTCCTTGAATTTTCAAGCTTCTTTTTGAGGAATTAAGCCAAGGAACCAAGCTGGGATAAGCTAGGGATATGCTCCACCATTGAAGAGGGTGTGTTGCTGAGATTGAGGTGAGTTTTTAGCCATTAGAACTCTTGCTTTTGCTCTGTTTTCTTAGTTAAGTTTTAGCTGGTTTTTGAGTTGGAAAGTTGGGAATTGATTGGAGTTTTGGCTAGGGTTCTTGGGGTTGTGGTGCCTAAGGCATGTGAGGATGGTATTTGGGTTCATTTGGGACTTAATTTGATGTTTGGAAGCTTTTGTTTTGGGTTAGAAATGGTGGAATCGAAGGAAGGAATTTATGGGCAGCTGCTGGCTGAAGGTAGCGCTACAACGCCCAGTATAGGGCGCTACAACGCTACCTACAGGGGAGGCTAGGGCGGTTTGGTTCTGAGAAGAGCGCTGAGCGCTACCCTCTTTCTTCAAAACCCTGTTTTGAGTGTTTTTAAGGGTTTTTGGCTCGGGGTTTCAATCCTTAAGGCCCTGGATTGAATCTACTCACCGTGTGGGCATGTCTCGGGGTCCCGAGAGTGGGGTTTAGATCAAGACCCTATCTTGGTTGATTTTCATTAATCGAAGATTTTTTTGGTCATGACTAGGTGACCGCTAAAGGATTAAGGATTGATCATTCTCAAGGGTCATTCTTGTTCTAATTCTTGCTCAAACCAAAGGTAAGAAAACTGCACCCTGTGTATATGTGACATGCATGGTTATTCTTGATGCATGTTAGATGTTTAAATGTAATGCATGATAAACATGTGATTAGGACATGCTATGTATACTGAATATGATATTGTTCAGAGCTTGAGCCTCTGTGTTTATGCATGATCTTAATTATGCTAGTAATTATTGAGTAAGCATGTTGAATGCCCTGTATTCGGATATGTAACGACCCAACTATTCTAGACTTTGGACCATTAATGACTACTATACTAATCTTAAGAAAACGTACATATGAAATAACCATAACTTTATTTAAAAACTGTAAAGTAAAGGTTAAATGCATAGAAATTCATTTAGGATATGGGATCCCATTGTTTTGAAAACAAAACATAACTTAAATAAATTGGTTACAAAATTAAGTGCGAAAAAATAATACATAGAAATCATAACTAAAAGACTTAAAAACTTCATCCCCGAATCGAACGCGCAATCCACCGATTCCATCCTGCCACAATACACATCCTCAAGCTGCCAAGAATCTTTCCGCCGCCATAACTATTTTCCTGCACATATAAAGGGAACAGAACTCACCTTAGTGACTGCACCACTATCACTCTTTTATTTTGGGGCTAAAAGCCCTGGATGATTATTATGATCATTGGTTGATGTGTTATACTCAACAGTACGTGAACTCATTCGCCTGCTTGGTTAGGGCTATATCTGCTAGGCGTGTGCCTTATGATTTGATGACATGTTATTACTATTCATGAGTATATTAAGTTTTCTTGCTGGGCTTCGGCTCACGGGTGCTATGTGGTGCAGGTAAAGGCAAAAGAAAGCTGGACCATCCTTGAGCTGGAGAGCTTAGGTGACGATGTGTACATATGCGGCTGCTCGACCGCCACGACCGAGGGTTGAAAGAGGAACTAGGGTTAAACCCTGTTTTGCCGCTTAGATCGGCCTGTTGTAAATGTTTTCTTGTAATAGACCTTTAAAATTATATTTTTGGGATCCCAATGTATACAGTAAACGTTCTAATGAAACGTTATATCTTAATCAAAAAATTTAATCCCTAAACCGCTAATCATACTTAGTTACACGATTTTGGCCAAACGACTCGATTAGCGAGTTTAGCACTGGTTATAAGGCACACTGTAACGGTCCCTGGAGTTTGGGGCGTTACAATGTTAATCTTATGAAAAATCTAAAAATTACAATGTACCAAAGGGTAATAATGCAATAGAATATTGGACAAAAAATTATGTATCAATATTACTCTTACTAATTAGAAGCATATAGAAAGAGCATGACTAATCTTATATACTATTAACACAATTAAATAAAGATGAGGATGAAAGAACATAAACAACTCAAATGCATTATATTAAGAACATAGTAAATCAAAGTAGCAAAATGACATCACTAGCATATGGAATCATCCCTAACCTTCCTAGGAAGATTAGGCCATTATGCTCACGATTCTCACAAAATTCTAAGAATAGAATACGAGAAGAAAGTGAGTAGAAATTTTGCTATAGTTTATTTACTCTAAAAATTACATGCCAAATGTGAAATAAGAGTCTCTATTTATAGAAGAAGAAAATGACTAACAAGAAATTAAATTACAAATGAGGTTTAAATAAATCTGAAATATTAATAATAAAATATGATTTTGAAAAATCAAATCTTATTATTAATATTAACCTAGCTATTTTAGTGAATGGTGATATTGTTTTTTTTCTAAAACACCACAAAATGTGAGCTTTAGAGCTCAAAATAGATGGGTCCAAGGCCCAAAATGCACAAAATTGGGTTGAAAGGTGGCTGAAAGTTTGACCCAGCCGCAGCCAGTGGGAGCGCGCCACGTGGCGCAGCTGGTAAGGGGCAAGGACTGGAGAGGAGGCGGCTCGCTCGCAGGTCAGGTGCGGGTCGCTCGCGGGTCACCAGGTGGGGCATGGGTCGAGGCCAGGTCGCTGGGGCGTGGGGCGTGGGGCTGCTGGGAGCGTGGACAGCTGGCGAGTAGGCGAAGTGCCATGTGGCATGCTGGGAGGTGGCTGACGAGGTCGGCCAAGGAGTGGACCTCGGCTGGGCCGAAAGAGTTGGGCTACTCCTTTGCTTCAAGAATGTCATCTTTTAACTCTTTTTTTTTTCAGGTTTAACTCATTCTTTCTCTTTTCTTTTTATTAATTTTCAAATGCAATTTATTTCTTGAAAGTTACACACAAATTAAATTAAAATTAATATTTTCAATTATAAAATATATTACAATAAATTCATGAAAATATTAATTAAAACTTAATTTATTTTGTACTTTAAAACTAATAAATTGACATTTTTGAGCACTAATCAATGAACCATCGTTCAACTCACACAGATCACCAGTCACCACCACCCACTCTTGAACATTGGCTCAAACTCAAAAGCTTTATTTGTATGAATTTGTTTTCTCAACCATCTGTTGATTTTCTTTTCTAATTTACTAACTGATTAGTGGTGAAAAATGCATTATTTATTGATTTTAATGGCCAGAATAAATTAAGTTTAATTAATATTTTCATTGAATTAATATAATTTATTTTATAAATGAAAATGTTTGATTATGATTTAATTTATTGTTATTTTGTAGGAATTAAAGATGCATTTTATCATAAAGAAAATAAATAAATAAAGTTGAAGAAATGAGGAAAAGTTGGCATTTTTGCAAAATTGAAGCCCAAAATTAGGCCCAAATCAGCCCAGGCCCGCCTGGTTTCTTTCTCCATATCCAGCGCCACGTGGCGCCTTGCTCGCGTGCCAACTGTCACCTACAGCCCTTGCCTCTTTCACGTGAAGATTCTTCAATCCGAAGCATTCCTTCAACCATCCCAGCTTCACTCACCAGCCTTCTCCAACACCTCCAACGGCCCAACACAGCCTTCTTCAACATCAAGGCCCAACTCCCCAGCTGCCTAACTCGCCCAAGCAGCCCATCCTTTGACCAATGCAGGCCCAACGACCCACGGCCCAACCTCTGACCCGGTTCAACCTTCTCTTCCTCCCAGCCATCGCCCACGTGGCACCGCCCCATTGGCTGCAGAATGGGTCAAATTTCCAGCTATAATAGTCATTCCAGCCCAACCTTTTATGCACCTTGGGCCGTGCAAAATTGTCATTTTGAGCTTTAAAACTCATATTTTTTTGGTGCTTTAGAAAAAGAGCATTTGACCATACATCAAAATAACTAGGTTAATATATATAATAAGATTTGATTTTTCAAAATCATATTTTATTATTAATTTTTCAGATTTATTTTGTAAACCCCAAATTGTTGTTTAATTTCTTTTTAGTCATTTTCTCCCTCTATAAATAAGGATTATTTCTTCACATTTTCTATGTAATTTTTAAGTAGCAAAACTCTACCAAATTTTAGTCTCATTTCTCATATTTTCTCTCTAGAATTTCATGAGAATGTCTAGTATAATAGGCTAACCTTCTTAGGAAGGTTAGGATGATCCTATATGCACTATGACTTTGTTTGATATTTTTGATTCACCATGTGCTTAAAGTTTATATATTTTAGTGATTTATTTTCTTTCATCTCTACTTCTTCATCTTATTATCTATATTTATGTTTACTAATAGTATATGGATTTTGTCATGCACTTTCTATGTATTATCAAATTAGTAAAAATAAGATAGATAATATATTTATCATTTTCTCCATCTCACTCATATATATGTATTTTTGCTAAAATCTATATAGAATTAGTTATGCTCTTTCTATGTATTTTATAAATAGTAAAAGTAATATTTGTGTTAGGTTTTATGTCCAATCTTTTATTGCATTATTGCCAATAGTATAATGTCATTTTTAGATTTCTCATAAGATTTATCTCATCCTTCTATGGTAAAGAATAATAATTACTTGAATACATTTTTGTAAAATATAATTGTTCATCAATGTTAAATCTTCCAAATGAATAGTTGGGATGTGAACTATCCATTTGTGTAATTTTTGTGAATTAAAGATCCAAATAAATAAGTATGCATATTGGTGACTCTTGATCCTTCCTACTCTTGTTACCTATTGTTACATCACACTTTATTCTATCTTTATTTCTAATCTTTAAATTTCAAAAACAACAAAAATATCACTTGTTAATTTTCTTCACATTATTTATCTTTAACATTTATTTATTGATTAACTTGTTTCTTTACCTCCTTGTGGAATCGATTGCCCATCTATACTACGACTATCGCTAAGTGGAAGTCATATTTGGGCGTTAAACAATAACTCGTACGGTTGTTTTTTAAAAAAAATAGCATAATAAATATTGGGGAATTCTCCGATGCATCCCCAAAAAGGGGCACACCGGTGCACCCCTGGTGTTTTTGGCTCGGGAAGTATTTTCGGCGAATTTATTTTTTATAAGTGTGTACATTGTAGTTATTTAGAGCATCCTGCAAATTTAAAAAAAAAATTAATAATAAACAGTGTCGAAAACTAGGTTCAAACACAGGTTGTTGCACAGTGACTAATTTTTTTATGTGTGTGGAAGGTAACATGTTTGAACCTTATTTTCAGCACTATAAATTATTCGGAATTTTTTGAAAATTTGCAGAATGCTTTAAATAACTATAATGTACACAGTCATAAAAAATAAATTCGTTGAAACTACTTCTCGAGCCAAAAACACTAGGGGTACAGCCGAGAATTTGCCAATATTTTATATTGTTTTTTATTTTGTTTAGTTTTTCCTTGCCATTTTAATCATAAAAAAATTTAAATTGTTAGAGAGAAACTAAAATTGAAAAATGATTGGTCCAAATATTCCAACTAAAAATATTAATAAAAATCCAAAATACTTTCCTTGCTCAAGATAACACATATATATTTATACTAGAAATAAACAACGTGCAATGTATAAATAAAACTGTTTAATTGAGGTACTAAAAAGTAAAAAAAAAAAAAAAACAATATATCAGCTAGGGCTAGTCTTGAGCTAAGGCGAGCTAGACCCATGCCTAGGGCCCATGTTTTAAAAATTTCTTTTAAAAATATCAGAAATTTTTAGAAAGCTTTACAAAAAGAGCCCATAATTTCTAATTTTTCCTAGGGCCCAAAACTCTTTAGGGTCGGCTCTGATATCAACTCCAACATAAAGCAACACAAACAAAACTAAGAAATAGAAAAGTGACTAACAACATAAGAACTACAAAGTTCACAAAAACTGAAACAACATCGGTGAAAGAAAAATAGAGGATGTCAACGCGCCCAGGCTAGCTCAGTCGAAGTCGAACTCTACATAATCACAAAGCACCTTGTTGGGCATTTCTGCCACATCGATGAGGCCTTGAATGTTAATTCACAACGCATGCTAAGAGACTCTCAATGGAGGAGCTAAAATATCTAATTCTTTATAATATAGAGAAAAAATTGCTAAATAGTCTTCCAATGGTTGATGTAAACTTATATTTTTTTTACCTAAATAAATAGTATTTCTTTATATGTAGTGAAACACTATTCATCAAGCTATAAATATTTTATTATTTTTTTATAAACTTTTGTATATATATGAGTGTGATACTATTATATTTAATTATTTTATTTCTTAAAATGAATAAAATATTTTTTAAAAAATATAATATTTAAATGATATAGAGAAAAAATAGAGAAGTAGTTGTATGGTATAATGTAAAAGTTTGAGGTAAATTATAAAAAAATATGTTTTGGTGATGTATTTTGTAATACACTTTATCTATAATATTTAGCTAAAACTCACAAAAATATATTTCATCTGCTCCTTTATACATATATTTATAATAGCTATGCACAAACTCCAATTAATAAATATCTACATTTACATATCATTTATATAATATTTTAATATTATTATTTTTCTTTATAAGCTTTCTCTCTCCCATTTAGTATATATTTATTATTTCTTTTTTCTTTTTTAATTATTTTATTTTACTTTAATTAATAAAATATGTTTAAAGATATAATATTTAAATAATGTAGAGAAATATATGGAGAAGTTAATGTATGGTATAATGTAAAACTTAGTAGTAAAATAGAATAATATGTATTTTGATAAAGTATTTTAAAGTATGGAGTAGAGCATCCATTATGAGTGCTCTAACTCGAGATACCATTTCACTCATGCATTTCAATATAAGAACACACCACCAGTTCTCAACATTTTTTTTCTCTTTCTTTTGTTATCTTTTGACCAAAAAACTTAATCATATAGACAAGGAAGAAAATAAAACTATAAATTTGCCTTTCCAATCCTCGGCTATTAAATTATTTTTATAATTGAAACTGTCATGAGTAGTTTTTAATCAAGACCTTTAGCCTCAAATGAATATGTACGTGAGAAAGGAGGAAAAAAAAAATCTCGAATTCCAATAAAAAATCAATAAAATAAAGGATTTATACTTTTTTGGACCTGTGTTTTTTTCCATTACCTGTTTGGACCCTATATTTTGACAAATTACTTTTTGAACCCTATATTTTATAAAATAGTTAAAATAGAACCCTAAACCTGATTTTGGTTAATGTTTTCTCAACTTAAATCACAAATAATTTACCAAACTAACAATTCAGAACAAAAATAAAATCATTTTGCTTAAAAACTGTGTTGTTATATTCAATTTTTTCTTTATCAAAATTGAGTTTAGGGTTTTATTTTAACCATTTTACAAAACATAGGGTCCAAAAAGTAATTTGTCAAAATACAAGGTCCAAACAAGTAATGGAAAAAAACACAGGGTCCAAAAAGGTATAAAACCTAAAATAAAATAAGTTTTTAATTAAAGGGTGTTGGGAATACGTTTTATATGATAATAAATATTTTAATGCATGTTTAATTTATTAAACAAATTAACATACAAAACAACTTAGAAATATATTTCTAATAAATTTCATAAAATAAATCAAATAACAAATTTTAAGAATCTTACTTTCACGCAGCGGATATTGAGACTTATTCTTTCACTCTCTCCAACCTTTGTTCTTTTTTGTCGCAAAGTAATAACGAGAGAGTGAACTAAATCTTCAAACTACACAATCTTTCATAATTACTTTTGATCACTTAGAATAGGGTGGATAATTCTCAATACATGACATGAGAAAATTATAGAAAAGAAAAGAGAAGAAGTGGGCGATCACAATAGGTTTTTTGAGATTGGGTTTTTGCTTTTTCAAAACTTTAGATCTCAAAAACCTAGAGTTAAGTAACTATTTATAATAGCTTAAAAATATCATATATATAATCTAATACTATTGTTGACCACGATTTTGGCCAATGACGAGTAGACGTCAAAACTACAATGAACCTTTAAGAGAAAAATACGACACAGATAATTTTATAGTGGTTCAGCCCCAATTTATTGGTAATAGCCTAATCCACTTGGAGTTGTGATATATATCCTACACTTAAGATCAGATGAACTTGAGCCAACTGAGTTTCTTAAGTGTAAGTAGAAAAATACATAGTTTCTCTCTCTAAACTCTCTTATAAAATGCCCCAAGAATACCCCAAGTAACTGTAACGCCCCAACTCCAGGGACCATTACAGTGTGCCTTGTAAACAGTGCTAAACTCGCTAATCGAGTCATTTGGCAAAAAATGTGTAACTAAGTATGATTAGCGGTTTAGGGATTAAAAAAGTTGGTTAAGATATAACGTTTCATTAGAACGTTTATTATATACATTGGGATCCCAAAAAAATATAATTTAAAGGTCTATTACAAGAAAATATTTACAACCAGCCGATCTAAGCGGCAAATTAGGGTTAAACCCTAGTTCCTCTTCAAACCTCGGCCGTGGTGGTCGAGCAGCTGCATATGTACACATCGTGACCTAAGCTCTCCAACTCAAGGATGGTCCAGCTTTCTTTTGCCTTTACCTGCACCACATAGCACCCGTGAGCCGAAGCCCTGCAAGAAAACTTAATATGCTCATGAACAGTAATAACATGTCATCAAATCATAAGGCACACGCCTAGCAGATATAGCCTTAGTCAAGCAGGCAAATGGATTCACGTACTGTTGAGTATAACACATCAACCAATGATCATAATAATCATCCAGGGCTTTTAGCCCTAAATAGAAGAGTGACAGTTGTTGTAACGCCTTGGATAGCCAAGACCGTTACATTGTGTTCTTATAAAGGTGCAAGACTCGCTAATCAAGTCATTATCTTAAAAACGTGTAATTAAACATGTAAGAGCTAGGGTTAAAAAGGTTTTGGTCTCAAAAGACTCATTTTATATAACTAAACTGACACATACACGAGATCCCAAAAGAAACAGAGTTAAAAGTTAATTTACAGACTTCCAAAAACACAAAAAAAAAGGTTAGCCATACTAAGGCAAAATAGACAATCTTTGGGTCTCGCGTCCCTGTCTAAACCTCAACCGTGGCGGCTGAGTAGCTGGCTATGTACATTTTGCCCGCAGAGCTCTCCAATCAAGGCTGATCAAGCTTACCCTTATCTTTACCTGCACCACGTAGCACCCGTGAGCCAAGGCCCAGCAAGAAAACATAGTATACAACACAATCAATGATATCAGATAGTTAAATCATCAAACATGAACTCTCATCAAATAATCCACAATAGACATCCAGCGCATGTATTCAGATTCAAGATGCAATCAATCACATATATCGTTCATATCATATAATATTCAGGGCCGACAACTTAGGTTGCACCCTCTATTTATCCCATTGACTCCGGCCCGCTTAAACCGAGCTCAGTGCATAATAAGCTGTCTTCGGCTACCAGTGGCCGAGTCGCGCCCTGTGCGCTAGTGTAACCTCTGGCACCCTTAGGCCGTTGGTTCACTAAATAGCTTGCATGGCATAATACCATCATTTCAAGCATTTACAGTAGGGAACCCTTAGTCCCGTCACATATATTCAACCAGGTGCAGTTTTCTTACCTTTAGTCTTTACGGTTATTGATGACGAGCAACGCCCCTCAAGCACGATCTGTTCCCGAGTCTAAGCCTATATCACCTAGTCACAAGCAAAGTATAGGGCCTCATTAATACTCAAGTTAGGGTTTCTGGTTACAAAACTAACTTCCTGGAAAACAAATCCCACCAAGCACGGTGGTGGAATGGTTCCCAAGCTTACTAGGCTTTATCTAAATCCTTAAAAACCCTATAAGATCAAGTGGGCAACCAAGGGTTGCGGCCCTTGAAGCTTAGCCGCGGCCCTAGCCTCAAAACAGAACCAAGGACTTCCCAGGCAAAGACATGTGCCGCGGCCCTTGCTTTGGGCGCCGCGGCGCCCTCCCTTGGCCGAGCCTCCTTGGCTTTTCTTCATCCTAGGGTCGCAGCGCTCTAGAATAGAGCCGCGAACCTTCCCTTCGAACCCAGAATTCCCACCATTTCTAGGCTTGAAACCTTAGCCAAAACCACCCTTAAGCTCCCTACTTCAACACCCAACAATCCCAACACTTTTAGCCTAACTTAAACAACATAATTCCACAGAAAACCCAGCCCACCACACACTAGAATTCTCTTTTTAATTTCTGAAACACAAGAACATAATGTAACGCCATGGATAGCCAAGACCGTTACACTGTGTGTTTATAAAGTGCTAGACTTGCTAATTAAGTCGTTTATTTAAAAACGTGCTATTGAAACTATATTAGAACTAGGGTTAAAATGTTTTGGCCTCAAAAGTCACATTTTCCATAAAGAGACATTTCCTGATTACATGGGATCCCGAAAATCATAAGTTTAAAGACTGTTTACAAAATTTATAAGGTTTAAATACAATATCAAGCCACATTAAGGCAAAACAGACAGTTAGGCAATCCCTGTCCTGATCCACTCCTCGACCATGGCGATCGAACAGCTGGCTATGTACATTCAACCCCACAGCTCTCCATCTCAGGATTGGTCCAGCTTGCCTTTGCCTTTACCTGCACCACGTAGCACCCGTGAGCCAAGGCCCAGCAAGAAAACACAACAACAGAGCATAAGCAAACAACAGACAAATCAATATCTCATATTGCATCACATATTCTCAACCATATAAGCATTCAGTATAATCAAGTATTCCACATACTAAACATATCAACTCATATCATATATCAGTTCACAAATGATAACTAGGGCTAGCGCCCTCAGGCCACTCCCTCCATTATTCCACTGACTCCGGCCTGCTTAAACCAAGCTCAGTGAATATAAAGTTGTCCTCGGCTACCAGTGGCCAAGTCGCGCCCTGTGCGCAAATATTTTTTACGGCACCCTTAGGCCGCTATCACATGTCCCATGTCATGATACCATCATTGACATAATACAAATATCGGGAGCACTTAGTCCCATCACAAACATATAACCGGGTGCAGTTTTCTTACCTTTCGATTCGCTAGCTTTGATCACTTGACTCCTTGAGCATGATCCCTCTCAAGCCCTAGCGCTCACCTAAACACAACCATAAGGCAAAGTCATCACTAAACCTCAAGTCCAAAACCTAGCCTCGGGACCAATCCCGAGCCCCCGGGAAGTTCTAGTTCCACCAAACAAGGTGGTGGAATCAAACCCTAAACCCTTGGTCAAAAACCCTTGAAAATAACCCTAAAATCCCTTTCTGAAGACAGGGTAGCGCTACAGCGCTCATTGGAGGGCGCTACAGCGCTACAAGCAAATCAAAACACCCCCAACATGCATGGCCTAGCGCTACAACGCCCAAAGGCTAGCGCTGTAGCGCTAGTCACAGACAGGCAACCTCCAAATTTTCTTTCCTGCGATTTCCTCGAACCAAACTCAACCAAAACTTCTCCAAACCTTCACCAAACTCAAGAACAACCTTATTAACACACTCCACTCATCCCAAGCACCCCAAATACCCAGAACTCACGCACATGCATCCCTAATCTCAAAATTCACCATAGCCACTTCTAGACATCAAAACTCAGCAGAAACCAGTTGAACATCAAAGTTAGAAGCTTAGAATTCATACCTTTAATGGGAATTCGATTTCAAGATAACCTCTACACCTCCTTAGCTTGCTCTTCCTCACCTTTTGGCCTGAATTCCCTAAAGTTCCCATCAAACTCAGCTCATACACATAGTTCAAAAACCAAAACCAGCAACTGAAGAAACTACAAAGCCTTACCTCAAGTGTTAGGGTGTTCTTACTAAACCTCTACCAATTCTCCAAGCCTAGCTTAGGATTCTTGATGCTCAGCCTGACTTAGCTCCTCCCTGAGCTTTGCCCCAAAATAACTCAAGAAACTGATGAAGAAAGCATAAACCGACCTTAGGAAACTCTCTGTTTTCTCCCTTTCCTTTTTCTTCCTTTTCCTTCTTTTCTTTCTTTCCTCAGCCTTCTACCCTTTTCTACAATTCCCACTAAGTATAAAACCTCAGCATATCTATCCCTTGCAAGCCAAATGACCTTACTGCCCTCCCCTTTAATCTCAAGTCCTTTAATCCACTTAAGGGCATTTTGGTCATTTCACCCTATTCCCGCTAGTTCCTCAAGTGTCTCTAATATTTTCCGCTTACTTCCCGATACCTAATTAATCACCAATTATATTCCTCAATATCAAAATAGACCCCAATATACTCACCAAATTCCCATTTATACCCCTAGGCTCACCCCAAGCCGGGTATAAATCCCCGCCATGACTTTTCGCTACTTTGCTCACTAGGATCGTCTCGAGTCACAGATCACAGATATATCCACATAATAATGTGGTCTCAACAATTATCACATATATCAATACAGTTATGCCCATAATGGCCAAAATTATGATTATGCCCTTCTAACCTAATCAAGACCTACATGCATACTAATACACATAGTCATGCATCTCGAATATTCAAGTAATCATATAACATGCTTTAAATCATAATCATGCATTTTACTCATTAAAGTCACACATAATTCCCATTATGCCCTCCAGGCACACTAATCAAGGCCCTTAAGCCTTATTAGCGATTTTGGGTCGTTACAACTATCCCCTCCTAATGAGAATTTCGTCCTCGAAATTTACCTGAACAACTCGGGATATTGATCCCGCATCGCTGTCTCAAGCTCCCAGGTTGCCTCCTCGACCTTACTATTCCTCCACAGCACTTTATCCAGAGGAATCGTCTTATTTCGCAATACTTTATCTTTTCGATCCAAGATCTGAACTGGTTGCTCTTCATAAGCCAAATCTATCTGTAACTCTAAGTCTTCATACCTCAACACATGAGTCACATCTGAGACGTACTTCCGAAGCATGGAAACATGGAATACATCATGAACTCCAGACAATGATGGTGGCAAGGCTAATATGTAAGCCACCTGACCAACCCTCTCTAGAATCTCAAATGGTCCAATGAATCTAGGGCTTAGCTTGCCCTTCTTTCCAAACCTCCTCACCCCTCGTAATGGTGAAACTCGGAGAAAGACATGGTCCCCAACCTAGAACTCTACGTCCCTACGCTTGGGATCAGCGTAGCTTTTCTGTCTGCTCTGAGAAGCGAGCATTCTAGCCCGGATCTTTTCTATAATTTCACTTGTTCTCTGAACCATATCTGGCCCCAAATATCTCCTCTCACCCATCTCGTCCCAATGAATGGGTGATCTACACTTCCTCCCATATAACATCTCATAGGGAGCCACTTCAATCATTGACTGATAACTATTGTTATATGAAAATTCAATCAACGACAGATACTTACTCCATGAACCCTCAAAATCAATCACACATGCTCTGAGCATATCCTCTAATACCTGGATCGTCCTCTCAGACTGTCCATCAGTCTGAGGATGAAAGGGCGTACTGAACTTCAACTGAGTCCCCAAAGCCTTCTACAAACCACCCCAAAACTTGGATGTGAAGATAGGATCCCGGTCTGACACTATTGACTTAGGAACCCCATGGAGACGTACAATCTCCTTCACATACAACTCAGCATACTGATCCACAGTATATGTCGATCTCACTGGTAGAAAATGGGCTGACTTGGTGTACTTGTCCACTATCACCCACACCGAGTCATGAAGCCCCACTGTCCTGGGCAAACTTCCCAAAAAATCCATAGTAATGTCCTCCCATTTCCACTCAGGAATACCCAAAGGCTGAAGCAACCCTGCTGGTCGCTGATGCTCAGCTTTCACCTACTGATAGATTAAGCATCTGGCAACGTACTCCACCACATCCCTCTTCATCCCGGGCCACCAATATAAAGTCCGCAGATCCTGATACATCTTCGTGGTACCCGGATGAAGTGAGTACGGTGTCATATGAGACTCATCCAGTATCTCTCGTCTGATCCCCTCATCCGCTGGAACACATACCCGTCCCTGATACCGAAGTAATCCAATCTCAAAAACAGAATAGTCCTTAGTTACTCCCGCTAAGACATCCTCTCTAACCCTCTGTAACTGAGCACCTATTGCCCTTCTCTGATCCGCTCTAGCAGGGTCGACTGCAGAGTAATATTGGCCAACCGGCCTACTACCAACTCTATCCCCGCTCTGACCATCTCATCAGCTAACTCCCTTGAGATCTGAATGGAACTGTATAACTGACCTGGACCTCTCCGGCTCAATGCATTCCGCCACCACATTGGCTTTCCCCAGATGGTAAAGAATATCACAATCATAATCCTTTACCAACTCCATCCAACGCCTCTGTCTCATGTTCAGGTCCTTCTGTGTAAAGAAATACTTCAGACTCTTATGGTCAGTGTATACCTCGCACTTCTCCCCATACAGGTAGTGTCGTCAAATCTTCAGTGCAAAAACCACTGCCGCCAGCTCCAAATCATGGGTAGGATACCGCTGCTCATACTCCTTCAGCTGTCGTGATGCATAAGCTATAACCTTCTCATTCTTCATCAACACACAGCCTAAGCCCAACCTCGATGCATCGCAGTAAACAACAAACTTCCCTTTCCCCGAAGGAAGACTCAACACAGGTGCTGTAATGAGCCGTCGCTTCAACTCTTGAAAGCTGTCTTCACACTTGTCTGACCTATTATAAACTTTAGATTCTTCCGTGTCAATTCTGTCATCGGTGCTGCTACCTTCGAGAAGCCCTCTACAAACCGTCTGTAGTAACCTGCCAAACCAAGAAAACTCCGCTCCTCTGAGGCGTTCCTTGGCCTCGGCCAATCCCTAACTGCCTCCACCTTAGATGGATCCACCTTAGTCCCATCTGCACCCACTATATGTCCAAGGAATGTCACTTCCGGTAGCCAAAACTCACATTTCTTAAACTTGGCGTACAACTAATGCTCCCTCAACCTTTGAAGAACCTGTAGAAGATGAAGCTCGTGCTCTGCCTCTGAACTGGAATACACCAGGATGTTGTCGATGAAGACTATAACAAACTAATCCAGAAAATCCTTGAACACCCTGTTCATTAGATCCATAAAGGCTGCTGGGGCATTGGTCAATCCAAAAGACATGACGAAGAACTCATAGTGCCCATACCGCGTTCGGAAGGCCGTCTTAGGTATGTCCTCGTCCTTGATCCTTAGCTGGTGATAACCAAATTGAAGATCAATCTTTGAGAACACCGTCTTACCCTGCAGCTGATCGAACAAGTCGTCAATCCTTGGTAAGGGATACTTATTCTTGATAGTCAACTTGTTCAATTCTCGATAGTCGATGCACATTCTCAAAGTCTCATCCTTCTTCTTTACAAACAAAACTGGAGCACCCCATGGCGAGTAACTAGGTCTGATAAACCCCAAATCCAGAAGCTCCTGTAGCTGTATCTTTAATTCCTTCAGTTCCGCCGGTGCCATCGTATATGGTGCTTGTAACGCCCCAAACCCCAGGGACCGTTACGGTGTGCCTTGTAAACAGTGCTAAACTCGCTAACCGAGTCATTTGGCCAAAATCGTGAACTAAGTATGATTAGCGGTTTAGGGATTAAAAACTTTGGTTAAGATGTAACGTTTCACTAAAACGTTTAGCATATACATTGGGATCCCGAAAATATAATTTCAGAGTTTATTACAGAAAATATTTACAACAGGCCGTTCTAAGCGGCAAAACAGGGTTCAACCCTAGTTCCACTTTAAACCTCGGCCGTGGCGGACGAGCAGCTGCATATGTACACATCATCACCTAAGCTCTCCAACTCAAGGATGGTCCAGCCTCCTCTTGCCTTTACCTGCACCACGTAGCACCCGTGAGCCGAAGCCCAGCAAGAAAACACAATATAACATGATATAATATCAACTATAACCATAGTAACCATTTGGAACCAATGGTCCATCCAAATAGGTGACAATAGCCAAAAGCCACAATAATGAGCATCGCTCCCTCTAGCCATGTGACGATAGGGTCACCAGGGCTTAACTGATAAATGATTCTTTCTTAAGTTTGATTAGGACAGGTGCAAGGTGATTAGTCACCAACATAACCTTCCTCACGACTCTAGAGTCGAAACTATGGACAACGTCCCTTAGCCATGTGACAAACGGTCACCGGGGTCATATACCTTGGCTATAGTCATCTGGTCGTAGACCAGGCAAGCGCTTATAGTTCTCATTGACCTTCCGGTCGGTCCAGCATTAATACCCCATATGAGTCATTCAATGCCGACCTTGATTAGATCTAATCTTTATTTGGCCCGACGTTCACAACGCACTGCCACCTCTGACCCTTAGGTCGGTAAAACACGACCAGTGCTCAGTCCGTGGTGAACTTAACTAATAAGTCACAGCTTCACAGACGGATCTGACACCATTGTCGATTCTGACTAATAAGTCAGCGCCATACACAGGTAAGCCATGCCACCAAACATATATCACATGTCCAATATCCATAAACAAGGTATTTAGCATGCTTGCTAAACAGATGCCAGTACAATTAGGACCATGCACAACCACAGAGACTCAAGCTCTGAACAGTATCATACCCAGTATACGAAGCATGTCCTAATCACATGTTTCTCATGCATCATATGCAACATATCCAACAATCCAACATGCACCAATATTAGCCATGCATGTCACGTTTAATAGTCAACCAACATGCATCAAGAGTAGCCACGCATGTCTCATATTCATTAATCAGCCAACATGCATCATAATCACCATGCATGTCATACATAATAATCAACTGACATGTACCATAGTAACCATGCATGTCTTACATAATAATCAATCGACATGCATCAATAGTAACCATGCATGTCTCATATACACAGGGTGCAGTTTTCTTACCCCAGGTTAGAGCGAGAAGTATGATAAGGACGACCCGTGAGAACGATCGATCGTTTAGTTCCTTAGTGGTTACCTAATCACAACCAATTATAACCACCATTAATGAGAGTCCACAATAATAGGGTCTTAATCTAAGCGCCACCCTCGGGACCCCGAAACATGCCCACACAATGAGTAGATTCGATCCCGGGCCTTAAGGATTGAAATCCCAAGTCAAAAACCCTTAAAAACACTCAAAACGGGGTTTGGAAGGAACAGGGTAGCGCTACAGCGCTCAACCCCTAGCGCCACAGCGCTTTACTCAGAACCTCCCAAGCGCCAGAAAGCCTCCTAAGGAGCGCTACAGTGCCCTAGGGTGGGCGCTGTAGCGCTACCTCCAGGCCTAAACACCCCTGAACCGACCTTCTTCAACTCCTTCGATTCTAACTCGATTTCCAAGCTTCCAAATCCTATTCTTGATGCCAAATGAACCCAAAAACCATCCTAACACACCCCAAACATCACAAGCATGGGAACCCTAGTCAAAACTCCCAACAAAACCATGAATTCATCCTAGAAATCTCAGCTGCAAAATAAAACCAGAACAGGGCAAACCAGAGCAAAACATGATTAGAAACTTACCCAAAGCTTGGCCTAGGATGCTCTTCAATGGTGGAACACACTCCCAAACTCCCAAGGCTTGCTTCCCAAGCTTAAATCCTCAAAATTGGTTCAAAAACCACAAAGAACAGTGAGGAGAAGAAGGTACGGGAGAACTCCTTTGCATACTCTGTTTTTCCACTACTTTCTTCAGCTGTCTAAGGTTATATCTATCCTAGGGGTGAAATGTCCATTTTACCCCTAGGTCAATTAATACTTTCTAAAGGCTCCCAAGGGCATATTTGGTACTTCCCCCCTAACTCGTTAATTGTAACGCCCCAAACTCCAGGGACCGTTACGGTGTGCCTTGTAAACAGTGCTAAACTCGCTAATCGAGTCATTTGGGCAAAACCGTGAACTAAGTATGATTAGCGGCTTGAGGATTAAAAACTTTGGTTAAGATGTAACGTTTCACTAGAACGTTTACTATATACACTGGGATCCCGAAAATAAAGTTTCAGAGTTTATTACAGAAAATATTTACAACAGGCTGTTCTAAGCGGCAAAACAGGGTTCGACCTTAGTTCCACTTTAAACCTCGGCCGTGGCGGACGAGCAGCTGCATATGTACACATCATCACCTAAGCTCTCCAACTCAAGGATGGTCCAGCTTCCTCTTGCCTTTACCTGCACCACGTAGCACCCGTGAGCCGAAGCCCAGCAAGAAAACCCAATAAAGTATGCTATAATGTCAACAACGATCATAATAACCATTCAGGACTATCAGTCCAAGCAAATATGTGACAATAGCCAAAAGTCACAATAATGAGCATCGCTCCTTCCAGCCATGTGACGATATGGTCACCAGGGCTTAACTGGTAAGTGATCCTTTCATAAGTTTGGTTAGGACAGGTGCATGGTGAATGGTCACCAACATAACCTTCCTCCCGACTCTAGAGTCGTGCAATGGACAGCGTCCCTTGGCCATGTGACAACAGTCACCGGGGTCATATACCTTGGCCACAAACATCTGGTCATAGACCAAGCAAGCGCTTATAGTTCTCATTGACCTTCTGGTCGGTCCAGCATTAATACCCCATATGAGTCATTCAATGCCAACCTCGATTAGATCTAATCTTTATTTGGCCCGGCGTTCACAACGCACTGCCACCTCTGACCCTTAGGTCGGTAAAGCACGACCAGTGCTCAGCCCGTGGTGAACTTAACTAATAAGTCATAGCTTCACAGACGGATCTGACACTATTGTCGATTTTGACTAATAAGCCAGCGCCATACACAAGTAAGCCATGCCACCAAACACATATCACATGTCCAATATCCATAAACAAGGTATTTAGCATGCTTACTAACAGATACCAGTACAAATAGGACCATGCGCAACCACAGAGGCTCAAGCTCTGAACAATATCATACCCAGTATATAAAGCATGTCCTAATCACATGTTTCTTATGCATCATGTGCAACATATTCAACAATCCAACATGCACCAACAACGGCCATGCATGTCACGTTTAATAGCCAACCAACATGCATCAAGAATAGCCATGCATGTCATACACAATAATCAACCGTCATGCATCTATAATAACCATTCATGTCATGCCCAGTATACAATCAACATGCATCATAATAGCCATGCATGTCATGCCTAGTAGACAATCAACATGCATCATAATAGCCATGGATGTCACATATACACAGGGTGCAGTTTTCTTACCTCCGGTTCGAGTGAGAGTTAGAGTAAGAACGACCCCTGAGAACGATCGATCCTCAATCCTTTGACGGTCACCTAGTCATAACCAAAACAACCTCCAATTAATGAAAATCACCAAAGATAGGGTCTTAACCTAAACCCCACTCTCGGGACCTCGAAACATGTCCACATAGTGAGTATATTCGATCCCGGGCCTTAAAGATTGAAACCCCAAGTCAAAAACTCTTAAAAACACCCAAAACAGGGTTCTGAAGGAACAGGGTAGCGCTACAGCGCTGCCCTTATAGCGCCCCAGCGCTCAAGACAGAAACACAACCGCCCTACTGAAACCCTGTGTAGCGCTATAGCGCCCTCTGATGGGCGCTGTAGCGCTACCCCCAGACAGCACCACCCCAGAAACTTCCTTCTTCCACTTCCTTAATTCTAACTCGATTCCAATGCTTCCAAATCCCATTTTTGGTGCCAAATGAACCCAAAAACCATCCCCACATGTCCTAAGGACCACAACCCCAAGAACCCTAGCCAAAACTCCAACCAATTCCCAAGTTTCCAACTCAAAAACCAGCAGAAACTTAACATAGAAAACAGAGCAAAACCAAGAGTTCTAGTGGCTAGAAACTCACCTCAATCTTGGCAACACACCCTCTTCAATGGTGGAGCACAACCCTAGCTTGGCTAAGCTTGGTTCCTTGGCTTAATTCCTCAAACTGAGCTTGAAAATCCAAAGAGAACAGAGGAAGAGAATCCATCGGGAGAGAAGGAAGAGAAGCTCTGTTTTTTTCCCCTGAATTTCCACAGCTTTCTAACACTTAAAAGCTGATATATATCTCTTAGGGTAAAAAGACCTAAATACCCTTAGGTCTAAAATAAAACCTTAGCAACCACCAAGGGCAAAATCGTCCTTTCACACCTATTTCATTAATCACAAATAACACCCTCCAATTAACGTTATTCTCAGTATTCCCAAATACCAATAACTCACATCCCATTACCCTTTAATTCCCGGTAATGCTCTAATCCTTAAATTCACCCCGAGACTCACCCCTAGCCTCGAACTTATACCTGTTATGACCAGACCGAACTCTCGCATCTCATGATCGTCTCATGTCGACTAGCTCGAACCAATCCACCTTATAATGTGGCTATATTAATTAATCACAATCATGCACCCAAGATATACAGTTACGCCCACAGCGGCCAAATTACCAGAGTACCCTCACAATAATAAGTTCTCCCATATGCATGCATTCACCATCATATAATAATATAAGTCACATAAACATGCATATAATCATTAAATACTATAATAAATCAATTATGGCCCTCCCGGCCTCCTAATCAAGGTCATAAACCTTATTAGGAAATTTGGGACATTACATTAATCATAATTAACGCTCTCCAATCCCCGCTATTCTCAATAATCTTAAACACCAATAATTCACATCCCGTTACCCTATGCCTCCCGGTAACGCTCTAATCATCAAAATCACCCCGAGACTCAACCCAAGTCCCGACATTTAACCTGTTGTGACTAAACCGCTAGTCAATATTCTACGATCGTCTCATGTCGAATAGCTTGAACAAACCCACATCATAATGTGGTCTCAACATATATCACTGACATGCATACAATTAACATTATATTATAATATAATTCTCATAAACATGTATAAACACATTAAATGGCATACTTAAACAATTATGGCCCTCCTGGCCTACTAATCCAGCCGTTAACCATAATGGGGAATCCGGGGCATTACAGTGCCCTCGACACTGGCTCTGTCCCTGGCGCCAACTCAATGACAAACTGAATCTCTCTACGCGGTGGCAACACAGGCAAATCCTCAGGAAACACATCCAATGTAACGCCTCAACTCCAGGGACCGCTACGGTGTGCCTTGTAAATAGTGCTAAACTCGCTAATCGAGTTATTTGGCCAAAATCGTGTAACTAAGTATGATTAGCGGTTTAGGGATTAAAATTTTTGGTTGAGATGTAACGTTTCATTAGAACGTTTAATATATATGTTGGGATCCCAAAACTATAATTTCAGAGTTTACTACAAGAAAATATTTACAACAGGCCGTTCTATGCGGCAAAACAGGGTTTAACCCTAGTTCCTCTTTAAACCTCTATTGTGTAAAATCGATACGCAAGTGCACGTAATCGTAACAAGTAATAAAGAGTAAGTGAGATCGTTCCCACAAGGACTGTATATTAAGTACCAAAACTTAATTCCTAATTCTATTTGGCTAACGATAATTGAGTCTCAAGAATTAACTAAAATTGTAAAACCAAAAATATAAAATTAACTTCAAGAACTGAAAATAAACAACGTTAAGAAAATTCAATGGATTAAAAACTAGGGCAATTAATTTCATCAACCATCCTCTTTAATTCTTATTAACACAAATCTTACTATTCAATTTTTCTCTTGTGATAGCAGGTCAACAATAATAACTTATATTCGTACTAGGATATATAAGTCTCAACCTTATGCAAATTTTCTACATCTCTGTGATAAATAAACATAAGATAGGCATTAAGATTAACAACCATAAAACTACATAGACCACACAGGTACTGTAATGCCCCGGATTCCCTAATGTGGTTTAACGGCTGGAATAGTAGGCCGGGAGGGCCATAATTGCTTAATTATGCTGTTAAATGTGTTTATGAATGTTTATGAGAATTATATTATAATATAATGTTAATTGTATGCATGTCGGTGATATATGTTGAGACCACATTATGATGTGGGTTTGTTCGAGCTGTTCGACATGAGACGATCGTAGATTATTGATTAGCGGTTTAATCACAACGGGTTTAAGTGTCGGGACTTGGTTTGAGTCTCGGGGTGATTTTGATGACTAGAGCGTTACCGGGAGATAAAGGGTAACGGGATGTGAATTATTGGTGTTTATGATTTTCGAGAATAACGGGAATTGGAGAGCGTTAATTATGATTAACGAGTTAGGAGGAAAGTACCAAAAATGCCCTTGGGAGTCTTTAGAAACCATTAATTGACCTAGGGGTAAAATGGTCATTTCACCCCTAGGATAGATATAACCCTTATTCAGCTGAAAAAGGTGATGGAAAAACAGAGTGTTTTTGAGAGTCCTCCCGTACCTTTTCTCTTCACTGTTCTTTGTGGTTTCTGAACCAATTTTGAGGAATCTAGCTTGGGAAGCAAGCCTTGGGAGATTGGGAGTATGTTCCACTAGTGAAGGCCATCATAATCCAAGCTTTGGGTAAGTTTCTAACCATAGTTTTTCTGGTTTGCTCTGTTTTAGTTTTGTTTTGCAGCTGAAATGTTTAGGGTGAATTCATGGGTTTTGTTGGGAGTTTTGGCTAGGGTTCCCATGCTTTTGATGTTTGGGATGTGTTGGGATGGTTTTTGGGTTCATTTGGCATCAAGAATAGGCTTTGGAAGCTTGGGAATCGAGTTAGAATCGAAGGAGATGAAGAAGGTCGGTTCAGGGGTGTTCTGGGCTGGAGGTAGCGCTACAGCGCCCACCCTAGGGCGCTATAGCGCTCCTCAGGGAGGTTTCTGGCACTTGGGCGGTTCTGAGTATAGCGCTGTAGCGCTAGGGGTTGAGCGGTGTAGCGCTACCCTGTTCCTTCCAAACCCCGTTTTGAGTGTTTTTAAGGGTTTTTGACTTGGGGTTTTAATCCTTAAGGCCCGGGATCGATTCTACTCACCGTGTGGGCATGTTTCGAGGTCCCGAGGATGGTGCTTAGGTTAAGACCCTATCATTGTGGATTCTCATTAATGGAGGTTATAATTGGTTGTGATTAGGTAACCGTTAAGGAGCTAAAAGACCGATCGTTCTCAGGGGTCGTTCTTATCATACTTCTCGCTCGAACTTGAGGTAAGAAAACAGTGTATGGACACAGTTGCACCCAGTACAGGTATATGACATGCATGGTTTGATATTGAGGCATGTTGTTTGTTATATGTGAACGTGGATTGCATATCAAATGCTAATGATTGCTAATCACCTGTTAAAGACACTGACTAGTCAGGGACCGACTCTAAAGTCGATGATCACGCATTGAGTGGCTCTATGGCATTAATGCGGGACCGACCTAAGGTCGAAGAAACTTACAAGCGCTTGCCTGGTCTACGACCAGATGACTATAGCCAGGGTATATGACCCCGGTGACCGTTTGTCACGTGGCTAAGGGACGTTGTCCATAGTTTCGACTCTAGAGTCGTGAGGAAGGTTATGTTGGTGACCAATCACCATGCACCTGCCCTGAACATGCTTATGAAAGAAATCACTTATCAGTTAAGCCCTGGTGACCCTATCGTCACATGGCTAGAGGGAGCGTTGCTCATTACTGTGACTTTTGGCTATTGCCACCTATTTGTTGGACTGATAGTCCTGGATGATTATTATGATCGTTGTTGATATTATACCGTATCCTATCGTGTTTTCTTGCTGGGCTTTGGCTCATGGGTGCTACGTGGTACAGGTAAAGGAAAGGAAGAGCTTGGCCAGCCTTGAGTGGAGAGCTTGGGCGGTGTGATGTACATACAGGGCCGCTTGACCGCCACGGTCAAGGAGTTCTCAGGGGGACTAGGGGTTTACCCTATTTTTGCCGCTTAGGCCGGCGGAGTTTGTATATCTGGAACTGTAGCAACTCTTTTGTAACTTGAACTACTTGTAAACATTTTAAAAGGCTCATGAGCAGTTTATTTACTTAATGAAATGTACCCTTTCCTTTTACTGGTTTTCCACCTTAACCTGATATTAACACTTAGAACACGTTTTTAGCCAAAGGACTCGGGTAGCGAGTCAAATTTCCGGTTCACCGTTCTCCGTAACTGTTCTGGGGTAGCCAGGGCGTTGCAGGTACTCTCGTCCTAATATGAAATCTATGTTTATTCAATTATAGCATATTCAATTCTCACTTCTCAGATTTCGAATCAAAATCATATATTTCATGTCAATGGTGATCAATCATTCACAAGCATTAGATTCAAATTGAATAAATCACAAGATAAAATTGAAATCATAAAACTTGCATTAATTTAAAATAAAGATTCAGGAGAATCCATTAACACTCTAGAGAAAATAGTTTAGTTCATGATCAAATTCATAATAACCATAGAAGAAATAAAAAACATCCAAAATACAGAAATTCAAAGTAGAAAAGAAGAAAACTGTGATGAATTCTTCGACTCCACTTGCAATCCTCCACAATGTGCCTCCAGTCGTCTCCTAGGGTTAATCTCCTCTTAAAAACGTCATTAAGAAAGCTTTTATAATCCCTAATTAATTCTGTGCGAAAGGACAAAATTGTCCTTGAAAAATGCCCTAACTTCGGCTTCCGTACGGACTGGTGCCGTGGCTCCATTTGATAGAGCCGTAGCTCTAGTGCATTTCGTGATCCGGAATTCCTCTTTGACTTCTTGTAGCGCCACAGCTCTACTTGATAGAGCCGCAGCTCTAATTCAGATTTTAATAGACCCCCGGCTCTATCTGATAGAGCTGCAACTCTAATGCTGACAGATTTTAATAGAGCCTCAGCTCTGTCTGATAGAGCTGCAGCTCTAATGCTGACAGATTTTTTTTTCTCTTCTCTGAAACTCTTAGGGCTGTAGCTCTACACCATAGAGTTGCGGCTCTAATTCCAACTTTTCACCAAATCATCAATTTGACCCCCGGTTTCACCTAGTTTCCATTCCTTAGCCCGTTTAACATCGTTTCTTCAAGAATTAAGCGCTTTTCCTCCAATTTCAAGCTATTTCCTTCATAACCACACTTAATCCTGAAAACACAATAAACATCGGCATAATATCGCACAAAACCAAATAAAAGATTAAAATTGCATCTTAAAACACGCCATAAAAACATACCAAAACTAGTCCTAACAACCTCGGCCGTGGTGGACGAGCAGCTGCATATATACACGTCATCACCTAAGCTCTCCAACTCAAGGATGGTCCAACTTTCTTTTGCCTTTACCTACACCACATAACACCCGTGAGCCGAAGACCAGCAAGAAAACACAATATAGCATGATATAATATCAACAGTGATTGTATTAACTATTCAGGACCAACAGTCCAACAAATAGGTGACTATCACAAAAAGTCACAAGTATGGGGACAACACCCTTTAGCCATGTAACAATAGGATCACCAGGGCTTAATAAATAAGTGAGCATCTCACTAACTTTAACAGCATAGGTGTATGGTGATTAGTCACCAACATAACCTTCCTCCTGACTCTAGAGTCATAACTGTGGAACAACGTTCCCTAGCCATGTGACAAACAGTCACCGGGGCCATATGCCCTGGCTCTGAATAACTAGTCCCAGACTAGCCAAGCGCTTATAATTTTCACTGACCTTCCGGTCGATCCAGCATTAATTCCCCATATGAGTCATTCAATGCCGATATCGATTAGATCTAATCTTCATTTGGCTCGGCGTTCATAACGCTATGCCATTTCTGACTCTTAGGTCAGTAAAGCACGACTGGTGTTCAACTCATTGTAAACTTGACTAATAAATCACAGCTTCACAGATGGATCTAACACCGTTGCCGATTCTGACTAATAAGTCAGTGCCATACACAAGTAAGCCATGCCACCAAACATATATCACATGTCCAATATCCATAACAAGGTATTCAACATGCTTACCTAACAAGTACTAGTACAATTAGGACTATGCACGAACACATAGGCTCAAACTCTGAACAACATCATGCTCAATGCGTAAAGCATGTCCTATTCACATGTTTCTAGTGCATCATATGCATTATATTCAACAATCCAACATGCACCAATAATAGCCATGCATGTCATACTTAATAATCAACCAACATGCATCAAGAATAGCTATGCATGTCACATATACACAGGGTGCAGTTTTCTTACCTCAGATTTGAGCTAGAACCAACATAAGAACGACCCTTGAGAACGATCAACCTTTAAGCCATTAGCGGTCATCTAATCATAACCAAATATGAGACACCATCAATAAAATGATCAACATAGGTTACCAAACCGAAATCTAGCCTCCGGGACAACAATCCAAACTAATCCAAACTAATCCAAGTAGTAGGAACACTCCCGAGGCCTATAGCCCGGGGTCAAAACGAGCAAACGGGGTGAAAACAGGGCAAGGGCTGCGGCCCTGGCACCTTGGGCCGCGGCCCCCAGAATTTCCTGAAGCAAGCGTCGCGGTGCCCAACACCAAGGGCCGCGGCGCCCAGCCAAGTCAGAACCCTTCTCCTTTGTAACGACCCAAATTTGCTAATCGGGCTTAGGGCCTTGATTAGTGTGCCTAGAGGGCAATAAATGATTTATTATGCTTTAATGTGTTAATGGGTGAATTAATGTGGATATATGATAGTGATGCATGTTTAATGAGTTAAATGTGGGTCCCGTCTGGATATTAGGGGCATGAATGTGATATATGTTATATATATATGTGAAATGTCTGTGCAACACGATCCGAGACAATCCTGGGGAGCGGTTAGCCAGAGAGTCACAACGGGGTCGAGATTCCGACTCGGGGCGAGTCGAGGGGTAATTTGGGTACTAGGAGTGTTATGGGATTATTGGGGCATGAAAATAAATATTTGGAGATATATTTGAGAATAGAATGTCTAGGCGGGAATATTGGGGAAGTTTACCATTTTGCGCTCGGGGACGTTTTGGTACCCCGAGCCTTGAGGTAACCACATAGACTTAAGCTAAATAAAACAAAAGAGGAATTAATTAGAACCTTGGGGAAACTGACTTATACACTCTCCCTTGGCTGAGATAGCTCTCTTCTTCTTCACTCTCTCACTCACTAAGGCAAACCCAAGGGGAAACTTAAGGAAAACTAATCTAAAGCTAAGGGATTTCAGCTGGGGAAATCTAAGGGAACTTAAAGCTCGAAGATTGAAGCATAGGGGGAACTGGTTCTAAGGCTCAATTCAGCAAGAGGTAAGTTTTGATTATGGTGGATAAGTCTAAAGTTGCAGCTGGTTATTAGAATATGCATGCTAGCAAGTTTGATTTGTTCTTGTGTGGTCTAGTTGAGTTTTGGGGTGGATTCTAATGGGTTTTGATGTTGTTACTGAGTTATTATTGAGCTGGAGTATATGTGTTTAATATCTGGGTTAGATAGGTGAGTTTTGGTGAGGATTGGCTTGAAGAAAAGGTAGGAAATTGATGGAGAATTCTGGGTTCGGTGAGGAGCGTCGCGGCCCTAGGAGGGGAGCGTCACGGCCCGTGTGCGCGCGCGGCCGTGGGAGGCCGAGAAGGTTCATGCGCGCCGCGGCCCGTGTGGGGGTCAATGTGGTGCTAGCCTCTGTTTTGAGGCTACCCGCGGCTCTTGAGGGTGGGGCTGCGACCCTTAGTACCAGCTTGCATTTCTAAGGGTGTTTAGGCTTGGGAATTCATTGGTTAAGGCTCGGGATGGATTATATCACCCGGATTGATAGAATTCAAGGACCTGGAGGTTAGGGTTATGGCTCTAAGTTATTTGTTGGATTAGAATTTGATGGATGGACATTGTTAATGTGTTGTGACTAGGGTCTCGGCGAGGCTCACGTTGGAGGACTGTGCTCGAGGCATCGGTGCTCAGAAAGCTCGAAACTCAGGTAAGAGAACCCTTGTTCCCATAGAGCTTGTGTGCAGGACTGAGCCCAATGTGTTTGAATGAACTGATATGCAGGGCTGAGCCTAGTGTGATTGAATGGATTAGTATGCAGGGCCGAGCCCAATATGTTAGAATTGCGAGGTGTAGCCCTTTATCTGATTATGCTAGAATTCTATTCTTGCTTGTTATGCTATGTGAATTATGATGTGAATGGTCGGCCTGAGCCGGGAACGGTGTAGACCGAGAACGGTGAAGGGCCGGGAACAGCGTTGGGCAATTTGAGTGCAAGGCCGAGATCGGCAAGGGGCTGGGAGCAGCGCTGAGCACGTGGAGTGCGAGTTGTCAGGGCGAGTCCCCAGAAGGATACCTGGGATATCCTCACGGCATGGTCCGCAAACCCAGGGCTTGGTAAATTCCTGGGACGGCTAGGCCGTACGTGTTTAGCCATTGGTGGCATGTTTATATGTTTGATATATGTGTTGCATATGTTATCTGCTTGTGGGTTCTCTTGCTGGGCTTCGGCTCACATATGCTCTGTGGTGCAGGTAAAGGGTACAGAGGTGATCAACCAACCATGAGTATAGCAGGCGTGAGGCGGTGTGTACATGTTTGGCCAGCCTGGCCGCCATGGCCAGAGGATTTTGGGAGATGCTTGTAAATAAACTCTGATTTTGTCGTCTAGTCGACTTGGTTTAATTAATATGTTGTAAACATTTCTAAACTGTATTTTGGGATCCCAAGTGTAAACCTTTTATGATTTTCTATGGAAATTAATATTTCTAAGGTTTTTCTTCTGTTTATAGCTTAATTACACTGATTGATCTAAAACATCGATTAGCGAGATGAAAACACGTGTTTAAACTCACTTAGTAACGACTCTAAGGAAGTAGGGAGTTACATCCTTCTTCATCGAGCTAGGGCCGCGACCCCCAACCCTGGGCCATTCCCAAACATGTTTTCAACTTCTAAAAGCTTCCAGAATCATACCCAAACATTCCTCAATCATCAAAACAAAGTTCCCAATCTTCCCAAAGCTCCATAACCCTCAATACCCAAGGTTCAAACCAACCAAAAACTCAACAATTTACATAGTCCAATTCTAAGCTTAAAAACTTTAGAAACTCAAAACTTCAAACTTAGATTACCTTTGATTGGGTTGGCAGGTTATTACAGACAATTCGTTGACTAGTCAGTACCATATACAATTAAGCAATGCCACCAAACATATATCATATGTCAAATATCCAAATAAAGGGCATTCAACGTGCTTACTCAATAATTGCTAGCACAATTAAGATCATGCATAAACACAGAGGCTCAAGCTCTAAACAATCTCATACTCAATATTCATAGCATGCCCTAATCACATGTTTCTCGTGCATTACATGCATCACATTTAAACATCCAACATGCATCAAGAATAACCATGCATGTCACATATACACAGGGTGCAGTTTTCTTACCTCGGGTTCAAGCAGGAATTAGTAAAAGAACGACCCTTGAGAATGATCAATCCTTTGATCCTTTAGCGGTCACCTAGTCATAACCAAATATGGATTCCCATCAATAAAATAAATCATAAAAAGGTTTATAATCTAAAACCTCACTCCCGGGATCCATCCCGCACTCTCAGGACTCTTAATCTACCCAAACGGGGTAAAGCAACCAACCCCCGAGCCTTAAAAGTCATCCCGAGCCCTAAAAATAGGTTGCTGGAAAATTCACTAGCGTTGGGGAACTGCCTAGTGGCGCTGGGGCGCTGCCCCAATGTCAGAGAACCCCAGAATCTTCCCTGCCTAGCGCTGGGGCACCAGGAATGGCGCTGGGGTGCCATCAGCAAACCAGAGAAAATTCTGGTCTTCTCCCATGCGATTCCCCCCTGAAACCAAGTCTCAAAACCAATCCTAAACATCATCAAAACATCAAATTCAACCCCTAAACTTCATCTACAACACACCCTCATCAAAACCCAAGTGTAACGCCCTACTTCCTTAGAGCCATTACAAAGTGAGTTTTAAATGTGCATTTGACTCGTTAATCGAGGTTTTAAATCAAAGTGTAATCAAATCATAAACGGAGAAATAAACTTTGAAAATAATTCCATTTACTAAAAATCATAAAGTGTTTGACACTTGGGATCCCAAAATACTGTTTAGAAATATTTACAACATATAAGTACAAACCAAGTCGACTAGACGACAAAATCTAGGTTTTAATACAATTATCTCTCAAAATCACTGGTTGTGGCAGCCAGGCAGGCCAAACATGTACGCGCCGCTTCATGTTCTCCGTACTCATGGTTGGTCGACTTTCCCCTTGTCCTTACCTGCATCACAGAGCACCCGTGAGTCGAAGCCCAGCAAGAAAACCCTCACAAGCAGACAACATATGCACAACAAACACTTAGCATATAAACAGGCCATCAATAGGCTAAACACATACGGCCAAGCCATCCCAGGCGCTTTACCAGGCCTTGGTTTCGCGGTCCACACCGTGAGGATATCCCAGGTATCCTTTAGGGTCTTGCCCTGGCAACTCGCACTCCACGTGCTAAACGCTGCTCCCGGCCCCTTGCCGCACTCGGCCTTGCACTCCACGTGCCTAACGTCATTCCCGGCCCTTTGCCGTTCTCGGCCTGCACCGTTCCCGGCTCTTGCCGAACATTTACACATATGCAACCATAGCATAATAAAGAAAATACTAAACTTGAACAAATTCAATCCAAGGGCTATGCCCTGCAACACATTCATATAGAGCTCAGCCCTGCACACAAGTTGTAACGCTCTACTACCTTAGAGTCGTTACTAAGTGAGTTTAAAGACGTGCGATCAACTCGCTAGTCGAGGTTTTAGAATAAACAGTGTAATTAAGCCATAAACAGAGGAAAAACTTTAGAAATAATTCCATTTCATTGAAACCATAAAAGTTTGACACCTGGGATCCCAAAATACAATTTAGAAACATTTACAACATAACAATTGAACCAGGTCGACTAAACGACAAAATCTAAGTTCATTTACAAGCATCTCCCAAAATCCTCTGGCTGTGGCAGCCAGGCTGGCCAAACATGTACACGTCGCCTCACGCCTGGTATACTCATGGTTGGTTGGCATTCTCTTTACCCTTACCTGCACAACAGAGCATCTGTGAGCCGAATCCCAGCAAGAAAACCCACAAACAGATAACATATGCAACACATAGATTAAGCATGTAAACAGGCCACCAATGGGCTAAACACATACGGCCTAGCCGTCCAAGGCGTTTACCAAGCCCTGGGTTTGCGGACCACGCCGTAAGGATATCCCAGGTATCCTTTTAGGGACTCGCCCTGGCAACTCGCACTCCACGTGCTCAACGCTGCTCCCGGCCCCTTGCCGTTCTCGGTCTACACCATTCCTGGCTCTTGCCGATCATTCACATCATAACGTACATAACATAGCAAACAAGTACAAAATTCTAGCATATTCAGTTAAAGGGCTACGCCCCGCTGTTCTAACATATTGGGCTCAGCCCTACATACCAATTCTATTCAAACACATTGGGCTCAACCCTGCACACAAGCTCTATGGGAACAAGGGTTTTCTTACCTGAGTTCCGAGCTTTCTGAGCACCGATGTCTCGAGCACAGTCCTCTAACTTGAGCCTCTCTGAATCCCTAATCACAACATATTAACAATATCCATCCATCAAATTCTAATCCAATAAATAACTCTGAACCATAACCCTAACCTCCGAGACCTTGAATTCTATCAATCCGGGTGATAAAATCCATCCTGAGGCTTACCCATTGAGTTCCTAAGCCTAAATACCCTTAAAAACACAGACTGGCACTAAGGGCCGCGGCCCCACCCACAAGAGTCGCGGCTAGCCTCAAAACAGAGGCTAGCACACCCTTGCAACACACACGGGCCGCAGCGCACATGAACTTCTCGGCCACCCTTGGCCGCGTGAGCACACGGGCCGCGACCCTCATCACCGAACCCAGATTTTCTCACCATTTTTCCACACCTTTCCTCAAGCCAATTCACCCAAAACTCATCTATCAAACCCAGATAATTAACAAATATATTCCAGCTCAATAACAACTCAGTAACAACATCAAAACCCATCAAAATCTGCTCCAAAACCCAACTAAAATACCCAAACACAGATCAAGCTTAACTAATATCCATACTCTAACAAACCAGCAACAATTCTCAACATAATCCCCATAATTAGAGCTTACCTTGCTGAACTCAATCCCTGGGGTTGATTCTCAATCCTTAAGCTTCAAGCTCCTAAGATATCTTAGCTGAAATCCTTATAGTTTCTAGCCAATTCCTCCAAGTTTTCCTTTGAGTTTCCCTTTGAGTTTGCCTTAGAAAGTAAAGAAGAGAAGAAGATAAGAGCTATCTCAGTTATGAAAGATTGTATATGTCGGTTTCCCCAAAGTTCTAAGTAATTCCTCCTTTTTGTTTTACTTAACTTAAGTCTAAAGGGTTACCTCAAGGCTCGGGGTACCAAAACGTCCCCGAGGGCAAAATGGTAAATTTCACCAATATTCCCGCCTAGACATTCTATCCTCAAATATATCTCCAAATATTTATTTTCATGTCCCGATAACCCCATAATACATCTAGTACCCAAATCACCCCTCGACTCGCCCCGAGTCCGAATCTCAACCCTGTTGTGACTTTCTGACTAATCGCTCACCAGGACTATCTTGGACCGTGCTGCATAGACACATCACATATGTATAACATTTATCACATTTATCACACTTATGCCCCTAATATCTAGACGGGGCCCACATGCACATTTAACTCGATTAAACATGCATCATTGTCATATATTCACATAAATCCATGTATTAGCATATTAATTCATTTATTGCCCTCCAGGCACACTAATCAAGGCCCTAAGCCCGATTAGCAAATTCGGGTCGTTACACAAGCTCTATGGGAATAGTGGTTTTCCTACCTGTATCCCGAGCTTCCCAAGCACCGCGATCACGAGCACAGTCCTCTATCCCGAGCCTAGAAGAAAACCTAGTCACAACGCATAATAAAGGATTCCATTAATATTCGAGTAACGATTTCCAGATATAATTCTAGCTTCCGGGACATCAAATTCCACCAAACACGGTGGTGGAATCGATCCCGAACACCCTAGGTTAGGTTCCTGCGCTTAAAACCTCCATTTAGCCAAAATTTCCCTTTTGAGTCGCGGCCCTAAGAACTAGCGCCGCAGCCCACCCCCAAAACAGAGGCTAAAACCACTCTACGCCCATTTGAGTCGTGGCCCTGCCCTATGGCGCCGCGACGCTCCCTAGAGGCAGAGCCTCCCTGGCTCCTCAGCTTCGTAGGGCCGCAGCACTCAAGAATAGAGTCGCGGCCCAACCATTCGTGCCCAGAAAAAAAAAAAAAACCATTTTCACCTCAAAAATCAATCCAATTATCCCCAAAATCAAGCCAACAATCCTAACTAATCATCACAAAGGTTATACCATAGATTCAATAGCAAAACCAAACAAAAAACTCAAGTCAAAACCTTATAAAAAACAAAGTTGAATCCTCATCCCTCCAACATGCAAAACTCTAATATTCAACCTTAAAACCAGCTGCAAATCAACAAAATTCCACATATTAGGAGCTTACCTTGATGAGTTATGTTTCTCCGTAGATTCTCTAAGTTTCAAGCTTTAATTCCTCAAGACCATCAGCCTAATTCCTTAGCTTTGGTTGGATTTTCTCTAAGATGTTCTAAGTCTCCAAGAGTGTAAGAAAACCAGAGAAGGGAGAGGGGGTGAGTCGGTTAGAATAAGTCTGGGGTTTTCCTATTTGTTTGTTTTATTGGGTACCAAAACGTCCCTGAGGGAAAAATGGTAAATTTCCCCAATATTCCTTCCTAGACATTCTAACCTCAAATATATCTCAAAATATTTATTTCTATAACCCAATAACCCCATAAAATATCCCATACTCGGAATACCCCTCGACCCGCTCCGGGTCGAATTCTCAACCCCGTTGTGACTTTCCGGCTAACTGCTCCCTAGGACTGTCTCGAATCGTGCTACACAGATATATCACATACATATCATATTTATCACATTTATACCCTCAACGGGCTAAAACCACAAACATACCTCTAATATCCAAACGGGACCCACATGCATATTTAATTCAACTAAACATGCATCTGTATCACATATTCACATAAATTCATATATTAAAGCAGTAATTCACTTATTACCCTCCAGGCACACTAATCAAGGCCCTAAGCCTTATTAGTAAATTTAGGTCGTTACACCAAGCAACCAAACTCAAGAACTTTCATTAATTCTCAACTAACACATCAAAATCCTCAACTAAAAACTATAAGAAAAACAGGGTATAACAAGGTTTTCATGGATGAATTTCCTTACCTCAAGCTTGACTTAGATCCCCTTCAATGATTAAACCAGGGTCCTAAGCCCTCAAGCCTTGTTCTCCTAGCTTGGATCCTCAAATTAGCTCTAAAAAATGAAAGGAAGAAAGAGGAGAAATGGTGTACGGGTGAGGGAGAGAGATGAGGATGATGATGCTCTGTTTTCAAAATTTCCACAGCCTTCTAAACTCAAAGGGTTGATATATATCTTAGGGATGAAAATACAATTTTGCCCCTAGGTCAAATAAAGGCTTCTAAAGACTCCCAAGGGTAAAATCGTCATTTCTCGCCTATTTCATTAATTATAATTAACACCCTCCAATTCTCGTTATTCTCAATATTCTCAAAGACCAATAATTCATATCCCGTTACCCTCTAATTCCCGGCAACGTTCTAATCACCAAATTACCCCGAGACTCACTCCGAGCCCCGAACTTAATCCCGTTATGACTAGACCGAAAACTTGCATTCCATGATTGTCTCATGCCGAATGGCTCGAACCAATCCACATATAATGTGGTATTATTTATAATTCACCCACATGCATGAAAATACACAATTACGCCCTCAACGGGCCAAATTACCAAAATGCCCTTATAATTAAAATGAACCCACATGCATGCATTTACCACCATATAATAATATAATTCACATAAACATGCATATAATCATTAAATAACATAATAAATCAATTATGGCCCTCCTAGCCTCTTAATCAAGGTCCTAAACCTTATTAGGAAATTTGAGGCATTGCAGTAACAGTCCCAAAGTCTCCAAACTAGAGAGTTTTTCTTAGTCTAAAAAGATCAGATCCCCCAAAATGATGCCATGAGCCATTTATTTATAGGCTCATGGATCGTACATCAGATATTCCCTTTGACCGGGTCATTTCTGTTACTCCACAATATTTAATTGATAATAACATTTAAAATACAACAATATGCGACTTCTTTGGGATAAATTGAGAGATTCGCACGTAGGTACGACTAATTCTAGCCGAAGCCGTTACTGGAACTTCGCTTGCATAACGATGATCTATCTAGTCGACCAACTTCACTTCTTGAAGAAAGACTGGTCGGGCAAAACAACTGACTGGTCGGCCATGCACTCCACCGGTCGGCCAAATACTTCACTAGTTGGCCATGCACTCCATCGGTCGGCCATGCACTCCACCAGTCGGCCAAATACTTCACTGGTCGACCATGCACTCCACCGGTCGTCCAAATACTTCATTGGTTGGCCATGCACTCAACCGGTCGGCCAAACACCTAACTGGTCTGCCATGCACTCCACCGGTCGGCCAAATACTTCACCGCTTGGCCATGCACTCCACCGGTCGGCCAAATACTTCACTGGCCGGCCATGCACTCCACCGGTCGGCCAAATACTTCACTGGTCGGCCAAAGCATTTGAATGGTCAGTCAAAACGTTTGACTGGTCAGTCAAAAATCTTTACCAGTCGGACAAAAATTCTATCAGATCGGTCATATCACTTTATCACAACTCCGAAGAGCCAACACTTTTATTGACTATTAATGTGCCATCTACTGACCATGCATTGCCACTTGTCACTTCTGATTGCCATGTCATTGAACTGAAATTTTGGGGATAACATTTGCCCCCCAAGTTTATTATATGATTTACTCGTATGATAAACTTTTTCTCTAGCAAAATGTTTTTGAGGTCATCCAAAAGCTTCCATTCGGTCAGTAACTTTCACTTTTGTAGTTAACCCACGATCAAACGTTTCCTTTAGCCTATCAAACTTATTTCTTTTACCATTCCTAACCGATCAAATTTCTTTTGTCCCTCGGAAGCCTTGTGCCTCGGAACCTAAACAGCTTCTTGGCAATGCTACTCCTCGGACATGCTGCTCCTCAGACGCACGCCATCTACTCGGATACCACAGCCTAACTGCTCGGATACATGCCCTTATGTCCTTGGGTTTGCACAAAATCTTTATGGTTCATGCAATTATACTTTACTTTTCTTTGTTAACTTGAAACATTCTAAGTCTTTTTAGACTTAAAAAGTTATAAGTTTTTTGTGAATAGTAAAGTCACTCTGATGTATGCCTTATATTTTTGCACGAGTACTTAGTTTTCTAACTTAGAAATTCTAGACATTTCATAAGTCCATACTAAGTATACTTTCTCACACTCTTATTGCTCTAACATTTTATGAGCATAACGTTTACTGTTACACGAATATTTGCTTCTAACTTGGAATTTTTTAAAAATTCCAAGTTACTTAAGCTTTGTCAAACAAGTTAGCTTAATGGCCTTTTTTAACTTCAAAATTTTACAAGTTAGCCTAAAAAAAAATATGTTTACTCGTGCTCTTATTGCCTGTGTTAAATTATATACCAGCATACCCCATGTGCCCCCTAATCAATCGAGGGTTGAAAGATCCTGGGTCACTTGCTACTTGACTGAATCTGTTCGAGCAGTTAATTGCTCGTGAAACACATAGAATATATTGAAAATATTCGAGCAGTTGAACATTGCTTGAACGTATCGTCCAGTTGAACACTGTCCGATTTTACCGACCAGTTGAACACTGTTCGAATAATTAACACACATGCACATTTGTAGCAAGAATCGACCATGCTGCGCGTAGTCTCTTTTATTACTCGTAAATTAAAAAGGACAAAACGTGTCTAATAACGAGTCTTAAACAACAAAAAATGTTCAAAAATAGCTGACTGGTCAGCAAATAACCAGCTCATAAACCAAATTTAAATAACAAGTTAAACAACTTGAAATTAAACTACCACTTTGAAAGCAGTATTTAGCGATAATATATCCTCCGATGCTCGCCGCTCCCATGGTTTCTGATCCTAGCACTCCCGCTCAGCATACCTCTCCCTTGCTTCGTTGCTATCCTCTGCCAAGTGTGGACCTCCACATATAGTGTCTAAGGTAAAGTCCACAGGTCCGGGCTGCAAGGGTGGAGATCTTTGTCATTTGAACCCAGGATTGCTGCTGCCTCCTTCTCCTTGGGGTGTCTCTGCCCGGTACTTTCTCAACTTGCCCGACCGGAGAAGAAACTCTATCTCGTCCTTGAGGTGATTGCATTCATTCGTGCCATGATCATAATCTCCATGGAAACGACAAAATTTATTCATATCTCTCTTCCTCATCTCTTTCCTGATGGGTGGAGGTTTCTTGTAGGGAACCTCTTCATGACTAGCAAGATATATTCCCGCTCGGCTGGTCGAGAGAGTGGTGTAATTAGTGAATTGAGGATCATACTTGATTGGATTTTCATTTGAACTCAACTTTGCTTTCTTTTCCTCATGGTGGTCGGACCCATTATTTCCACGTTTCTTTCCACCATCCTTAGGAGGGTCAGTTGATCCGCCCGGATTGTTTATGCCATTCTCCTCTTTCTCGATTGCATCGTCCAATTTCATATACTTGTCTGCTCGGTCAAGAAATTGTTGAAGTGTTGAAATTGGATTTCTATGTATACTGTCCCACAAAGGGCTCCGATAAGTTATCCCAGCGGATATGGCAACCATCTTCCCCTTGTCTCCTACAACAGTTGCTCTATTGGCTTGTCTCATGAATCTCTGTATATAATTCTTTAAAGACTCATCTTTTCCTTGTTTGATATCTGCCAAGTGGTTGGCATAAACTGGTGGAGTCCGGGAAGTGTTGAATTGTCTACAAAACTCCTTCCTGAATGTTTCCCAAGAGGTAATGGAGTTCGGCTTAAACTTCCAATACCATTCCTGGGCAGTATCCGATAATGTAGTCAAGAAAACTCTACACCGATAATCGTCACTTACTCCGAGCAATTCCATCTGGTCCTCAAATTTCCCAACATGTCTGATGGGATCTGCCTTTTCTGTATACTGGCAGAACCGGTGCTTTATATTTTGCCGGCGGCTGGGCTGCTCTAATCCAGGCACAAAATGGGCTGCCACTTCGGTGGTCTATCGCATCTATCTCAGAAGGTCGTTTTCACAAACCTTGCACTGCAGCTGTTGTCACGTCAAGCTGGGCTTGGATGGCTGGTGCAACTGACAAAGTTCCAAGGTATTGACCGCCTTGTCGGGCATTACCATCTGGTGCACTGTCGTAAAGTATTTCTACTTGGCTGGCAGGGCGGTTTAGATTTTGCCATTCGACCGGGACGGTCCTCCTCTTGTTGGTGATAACGTCCCTCAGATCCTTTTGGGAAGCTCTCCTGCCTGATCGAACACCATACTTTTCAATTTTTCAGAGGGCTTACTACGCGGGACTTGCACTCTCCCACTGCGTTGCTGGCCAGGGTGTAGCGGAGGCATTTCGGTACGCCCCGGGCAGTCTTTTCCTCCTTGTTGGTCGTTTCCCTCCTTTTCCTTTGACTGGTCGGTGTGATGACTATCAGCCTCATCATGACCATGCCCATCTTTGAATTGTGAAGTCCTCTTATCTCGAGGAGTCCTGGTGTGATCCTGCTTGGGTGGAGTCTTTTTACTGCCCGATCGGTGACTCCCTAATCTAGAAGTTTCTGATCGGTGGCTCCTGGAGGGGGTTCTAGAGTGCTCCCTTTGCGTCGAGGCAGTTCTAGATCGATCCCTATCATCTTCCCGACCAGGGGGGTTACTCCTGCTTCTGTCCGGTCCCCGAGAATTGGCTCTATCAGTGGTCCTCCGACCAACATTATTATTTCTTGCTCCCTGGGTGGCTGCTGTGCTGCGGCTTGAGCATTGGCTTGGGTCAATTGGGTAGCCACTTCTAGAGCAAGTGCTACTTCACAATGTCTCTGGTCGACTTTGTAACGCCCCAAACTCCAGGGACCGTTACGGTGTGCCTTGTAAACAGTGCTAAACTCGCTAACCGAGTCATTTGGCCAAAATCGTGAACTAAGTATGATTAGCGGTTTAGGGATTAAACATTTTGGTTAAGAGATAACGTTTCACTAGAACGTTTAGCATATACATTGGGATCCCGAATGTAAAGTTTCAGAATTTATTACAGAAAATATTTACAACAGGCCGTTCTAAGCGGCAAAACAGGGTTCAACCCTAGTTCCACTTTAAACCTCGGCCGTGGCGGGCGAGCAGCTGCATATGTACACGTCATCACCTAAGCTCTCCAACTCAAGGGTGGTCCAGCTTCCTCTTGCCTTTACCTGCACCACGTAGCACCCGTGAGCCGAAGCCCAGCAAGAAAACACAATATAACATGATATAATATCAACTACAACCATAGTAACCATTTGGAACCAATGGTCCATCCAGATAGGTGACAATAGCCAAAAGTCACAATAATGAGCATCGCTCCCTCTAGCCACGTGACGATAGGCTCACCGTGGTTCAACTGATAAGTGTTTCTTTCATAAGATTGGTTAGGATAGGTGCATGGTGATTAGTCACCAACATAACCTTCCTCACGACTCTAGAGTCGAAACTATGGACAACGTCCCTTAGCCATGTGACAAACGGTCACCGGGGTCATATACCTTGGCTATAGTCATCTGGTCCAGGCAAGCGCTTATAGTTCTCATTGACCTTCCGGTCGGTCTAGCATTAATACCCCATATGAGTCATTCAATGCCGACCTCGATTAGATCCAATCTTTAATCGGCCCATCGTTCACAACGCGCTGCCACTTCTGACCCTTGGGTCGGTAAAACACGACCAGTGCACAGCCCGTGGTGAACTTAACTGATAAGTCACAGCTTCACAGGCGGATCTGACACCATTGTCGATTCTGACTAATAAGTCAGCGCCATACACAGGTAAGCCATGCCACCAAACATATATCACATGTCCAATGTCCATAAACAAGGTATTTAGCATGCTTACTAACAGATACCAGTACAATTAGGACTATGCAATAACACAGAGGCTCAAGCTCTGAACAATATCATACCCAGTATACAAAGCATGTCCTAATCACCTGTTTCTCATGCATCATATACAATACATCCAGCAATCTATCATGCACCAATAACAGCCATGCATGTCACGTTTAATAGCCCGCCAACATGCATCAAGAATAGCCATGCACGTCATACATAATAATCAACCGACATGCATCGATAATAACCACGCATGTCACATATACACAGGGTGCAGTTTTCTTACCTCCGGTTCGAGTGAGAGTTAGAGTAAGAACGACCCCTGAGAACGATCGATCCTTAATCCTTTAACGGTCACCTAGTCATAACCAAAACAATCTCCAATTAATGAAAATCACCAAAGATAGGGTCTTAACCTAAACCCCACTCTCGGGACCTCGAAACATGCCCATACGGTGAGTAGATTTGATCCCGGGCCTTAAGGATTAAAACCCCAAGCCAAAAGCCCTTAAAAACACCCAAAACAGGGTTATGAGGAAACAGGGTAGCGCTACAGCGCTGCCCTTCTAGCGCCCCAGCGCTCAAAACAGAACCACAACCGCCCTGCTGAAACCCTGTGTAGCGCTATAGCGCCCTCTGATGGGCGCTGTAGCGCTACCCCCAGACAGCACCACCCCTGAAACTTCCTTCTTCGATTTCCTCAATTCTAACTCGATTCTAATGATTCCAAATCCCATTTTTGGTGCCAAATGAACCCAAAAACCATCCCCACATGTCCTAAGGACCACAACCCCAAGAACCCTAGCCAAAACTCCAACCAATTCCCAAGTTTCCAACTCAAAAACCAGCAGAAACTTAACATAGAAAACAGAGCAAAACCAAGAGTTCTAGTGGCTAGAAACTCACCTCAATCTTGGCAACACACCCTCTTCAATGGTGGAGCACAACCCTAGCTTGGCTAAGCTTGGTTCCTTGGCTTAATTCCTCAAACTAAGCTTGAAAATCCAAAGAGAAAAGAGGAAGAGAATCCATCGGGAGAGAAGGGAAAGAAAACTCTGTTTTTGATACTCTTCCTTAGCCTTAATGGCTGATATATATCTCTTAGGGTAAAAAGACCTAAATACCCTTAGGTCTAAAATAAAACCTTAATAGCCACCAAGGGCAAAACCGTCCTTTTGCACCTATTTCATTAATCACATTTAACACCCTCCAATTCCCGCTATTCTCAATAACCTCAAACACCAATAATCCATATCCCATTACCCTTTAATTCCCGGTAATGCTCTAATCATTAAATTCACCCCGAGACTCACCCCGAGCCCCGAACTTATACCCGTTATGACTAGACCGAACTCTCGCATCTCATGATCGTCTCATGTCGACTAGCTCGAACCAATCCACCTTATAATGTGGCTATATTAATTAATCACAATCATGCACCCAAATTATGCAATTACGCCCACATCGGCCAAATTACCAGAATACCCTCACAATAATAAATTCTCCCATATCCATGCATCCACCATCATATAATAATATAATTCACGTAAACATGCATATATTCATTAAATACAATAATAAATCAATTATGGCCCTCCCGGCCTCCTAATCAAGGTCCTAAACCTTATTAGGAAATTTGGGGCATTACAGACTTCCTCCTGTCGCTGTCTGAGCTCTTCGCTTCTGACCTCCATATCGCGCCTTTGCTGCTCTAACGCAGCTCTCTGCCTGGCCATCTCTTCAGCGAAAGACTCCTGCCGAGCATTGAATTGCACCATCTCCTCTTGGAAAGCACCTATTGCTTCCTGGAGTTGTTCAACTTCTGGAGTGGTTCAACTTCTGGAGTGGTCTCCTCGAGAAACACCCTGGGCTCAGTCTCTGGGTTTTGCAGTCCAGGACCTTCTGAACTAGCAGGCTCTTTTGACGTGCTTGACTTTTTGGATGCCACACTGGTATTCTTGGGCGCCATCTTGATATGATAGTTGTGTGTTTCTTCTCTTCAGACTCTCAATGAAAGCACCAAAATGTTGACCACGATTTTGGCCAACGACGAGTAGACGTCAAAACTACAATGAACCTTCAAGAGAAAAATATGACACAGATAATTTTATAGTGGTTTAGCCCCAATTTATTGGTAATAGCCTAATCCACTTGGAGTTGTGATATATATCCTACACTTAAGATCAGATGAACTTGAGCCAACTGAGTTTCTTAAGTGTAAGTAGAAAAATACATAGTTTCTCTCTCTAAACTCTCTTAGAAAATGCCCCAAGAATACCCCAAGTAACAGTCCCAAAGTCTCCAAACTAGAGAGTTTTTCTCAATCTAAAAAGATCAGATCCCCCAAAATGATGCCATGAGCCATTTATTTATAGGCTCATGGATCGTACATCAGATATTCCCTTTGACCGGGTCATTTCTGTTACTCTCACAATATTTAATTAATAATAACATTTAAAATACAACAATATGCGACTTCTTTGGGATAAACTGAGAGATTCCCGCGTAGGTACGACTAATTCTAGTCGAAGCTGTTACTGGAACTTCGCTTGCATAACGATGATCTGTCTAGTCGGCCAACTTCACTTCTTGAAGAAAGATTGGTCGGCCAAAACACTCGACTGGTCGACCAAAACAGCTGACTGGTCGGCCATGCACTTCACCGGTCGGCCAAATACTTCACTGGTCGGCCATGCACTCCACCGGTCGGCCAAATAGATGACTGGTCGGTCATGCACTCCACCGGTCGGCCAAACACCTAATTGGTCTGCCATGAACTCCACCGGTCGCCCATGCACTCCACCGGTCAGCCAAACACCTAATTGGTCTGCCATGCACTCCACCGGTCAGCCATGCACTCCACCGGTCGGTCAAATACTTCACTGGTCGCCCAAAGCATTTGAATGGTCAGTCAAAACGTTTGACTGGTCAGTCAAAATCTTTACCAGTTGGATAGAAATTCTATCAGATCGGTCATATCACTTTATCACAACTCCGAAGAGCCAACACTTTTATTGACTATTAATGTGCCATTTACTGACCATGCATTGCCACTTGTCACTTCTGATTGCCACGTCATCGAACTGAAATTTTGGGGATAACAACTATATTAAATGCCAAACCTTTTGATTTTTCATTTTTAAATTCAAAACATAAAATCTTTTAAATTCAAATACTATTATTTTCTATAACTATATAATAAAACAAAACCCTTATTAATTATTTAATAAATATAATATATATTATAGACAGATTTCATTATAAACGAAATGTTATAAAGTTTTATTAAAACTTTATATACATTTATAATTATAATTATATTTAAATATTAAGTAATTAATTAATTAAATAATTTATTCAAATTAATTAATTATAATTTGAACATTGATTTAATACTATTTATCAATTTGACACCAATTTATCATAATTAATAAATTTACCAAAATTTCTTTTTTCTTCTTTAAATTCCACATCTTAGTAAAATTATACAAAATAGACACAAAATAATTTTGACAATCCTATAATTAAATCAATTAATCGAGACTATCTAGATGATTTAATCAAAGGCATTGTGGGAACCATGGAACCATGAATTAAAGCTCCAATAAGTTGTCGTAAAATTATTATCGAATAACTACCTTATTAATTCATCGTGACTCCACTAAAGACTCAGAATTGCACTATTGAACTCATAGAACATTTACACTTAAAAGTAAATACATTATCCATTGTTACAACCATAATCTGTCATTCAATCCTCTATAGATGATCTACAATTAAGTCAGGTACAAATTACTGTTTTACCCCTCATTTTATTTATCCTTAAATACTACTAAGTTCCTTGTAAATGATATTTTCGTGATTCTTTAATCACAAAAATGAGTACTCAATCATTTAATGCGTTGAGTCAAGCTATAAGGTGATCATCATTTCACTTCTTGCTAGAAGTTATAGATGTTCATATCTATGATTAACACTCCCACTCAATTATACTACCAAGTCACAAAGAAGTAAGTATAATCTAGTCCGTAGGGTAAACTTGTAACAAATAAATCAAATGATTTGAATAATACAATCAGTTAGAATATTAACCATTCAAAATTGAAATTTAATTGACCTATGATCAACTTTATAATATGATTGTATTAGATAATAACAGTATATTTACTTATTTATTTAAAGTTAATATCGGTTGAGTTCGATGTAACAAATACATCCGATTTTATCTACTTTGCTAATGTTCTAGAAAGAATATTGTTATACCCAGATTTCGAGCTATGTTAATTATGACCTCGAAAGTTGGATTCGTAAATCAGTGGACTCATAAGGTTGGAAACATGCTCCAGGATTGTATGTCGAGCTTGCAGGATATAGACGACCTCGAGTATGGTGACCTCGAAGTATTCATGATCTAGGAAGATAGCTCCGGGAACACACTCATCTTCGGGGACGACTTCGGATCAGGGGTCCCGAGCTCGACGCACGTACGATCTCGAAAGCCGTGTGGCCTCGGGAGATATTCCTAGTTCGATAGAAGACGAGAGACCTGGGAGGCTAAAAACCTTAGAGATACGCGATAACCACTTTGAATATCTGCAAGTGTTATAAATATGAGATGTAATCCTCATTTATTATTGTAAATCCCCTAGAATCGTGGGATATTATTTGGTATCATATGTCTCTTGGTCTTCAGGGGACGTTTCCTTGTATATCTGATTATAGGCATTTAAAGCCATTAATTTTATTTATACAAAAAGAGTAACTACCCAAAATATGTGGGATATTATTCTTTAGCCTTCTCTATAAATAGAGAAGTCATGCACCATTGTAAATGACCGAAAATTCTGATCCTTGAGAGAAAACTCTGGAGAATTCATTTTTGAAGAATTCCTAGAGACAATCTTGAGTTTAATAACAAAGACTCGTGGACTAGGCAGATTTAACTGCTGAACCACGTAAAAATCGTGTGTTTACATTGTTTTATTTAAATTGGCCATTATTAACTATTGTTTATGTGCTCTTATTTCACTGTTTGACGAAAAACGGCGTCAACAAATATAATACTGGAATGTGTAAGTATAAGTAGATCATATCGTAAATTGACAAGTCAGTGTAAATTCTGTGCACTGATTAATCTTAGAACTATTTTTTTTAACATATAACCATATTTATATTCCACTATAATTACGTCACTATAAATATGATTAACAATATGTTCGGAATTTAATAGAAGTTCATATTAGACAAAATACTATAAAAATAAAACATGTGAACAAAATGTAAAAAATAATTTATATTATTTATTGATAATAAAATAAGATTATAAATAAATTAAGTTTTAATAAGTACATAAAACTCCATCATGGGATGAAGTGCTAATCGGGACTAAATGAGAGTCCATATTTTACATCCGACAACTAGAATAAAAGAAAGCCAAGCAATTGTTCAAACATTTTCGTTAGTCAAATAATCCTAAACAAATAATTTTTAATATTAAAAAAAACTTAAATTACACGAAAAAGAAAGTCTAAGAAGTTGAATCCTTCTAGAATTTGTTAAAAAAGACCAAATATCAAATATGGATGAAATGTTATAAAATTAAATTATGAAAATAGAAGTTGTTGTTGGAAGATAGATAGATACTTTGCGTTAAGTACCCTAGTAAATAAATAAATATTTTTTTTTTTTTTTTTTTTTTTTTTTTGAAAGATAAATATTTTTATTTAAAAATAGATAATTAAAGAAAGCGTTATATATAAGTGATTATAATATAAAAATTTCTTACGTCACCTTCTTTTCTCTGTTTCTAAAATGGATTCATCGACAAAGCCCGCTTCTAATCCCTAATCCATAATCCTATTTCTGTCCAACTTATCAAACCCTAGATTCAATTTCCCAAATAGCACTTCTTTCGTAGATATTACTGTAACAGAAAACCATTTTTCCCCCTTATTGTATAAACATTAATTTTTATTTTTTATTGTTATGTGAATTCGGACTATGAAACCAGCTGAATCAGAAGCCTCAGGCCCAGATCGCTGAGTAAGGGAGAAATCTGGGGAAATAAGGAGCAAAGGGGAAACGTTTGGTTTAGTTTTTGGGTTTTGTGGGTTGTCTGAGGTATGCATAGATCTGGTGTTACGATGGCTTGGAATGTGTTTAAGTTCTGTACAGCTCTTCGTGGTCTGGGCTCGATCATGATCCTTTTGGTTCTTGGGGTCGTGGGTGTCACCTATTACGCTGTCGTTTTGACTAATTATGGACCAGCACTCTACGATGGTGGTCTTGATTCGCTCATTGCTTTTATTGTCTTGATCTTGTTCCATTCCTTGGTAAGTTTCCAAAATATCCCCACTTTTTTGTGCTTTGATTATTAGATTCTAGGTTATAGTATTTTTTACTTCGTTGTTTCTAAATTTTACCATTTCTTCCATGTTAAATAGTTTTTTTTTGTTGGAATCTGGGTTTGTTTCTTTTCAATGAGATCCAATTGCCATGTCTTTTGTTTTTTCGTGTATACTTTAAAAGATTTAGCTTTTCATGCAATTTGCTAGAATCTAAAGGTTTTTTCTTTCTGGGAAATTTTAATTTGGGATTGAAAGAAGGAACGGAATTCCAGAACTATGGTGAAATTTAGTGCCTGCTTTTGATAGAGAAGATTCTAAAAAGCTGTAATGAATGCCTAAAGTGGAATGTTCTTGTAATGTGCAGTTGGTGATGCTGTTATGGAGTTATTTTTCTGTCGTTTTGACTGATCCGGGTAGTGTTCCGCCAAACTGGAGGCCTACTGTTGATGAAGAGATAGGAGAGGCCGACCCCTTGAATGGGTCTGAGTTCACTGGTTTGCAGACTGACCCATCCAATCAAAGAGTTCGCTACTGTCGAAAGTGCAACCAGCTGAAACCGCCTCGCTGCCATCATTGCTCTGTTTGTGAGTAGTTATAATTATGCAAAGTTTATCAGAAGATAATTTTTTGTCACTGTCACTGACATTATGATTCAGGTGGGCGGTGTGTGCTAAAAATGGACCACCACTGTGTATGGGTTGTTAACTGCGTAGGGGCATTAAATTACAAGTACTTTCTTCTGTTCTTGGTGAGTTGGTGTTTCTGGTTTAGCTGAAAAACATCTCTATGGTGACAACTGCATTCTTTTTTCAGTATTCTTTACACGCTCATTATTCAGCTCTGTTGTTGTTATTGTTTCTTTTTGCTTTTCCGCGTTGAAGAAACACAGTCGACTTTGTACATCAAGGGGCTTTAATTTGGTGTATTTAGGAGGATTGTTAGCCTGTTTTCCAGAAGAGGTGTATAGTTCTTCATTTTCTAGGAATCCGACAAGATATATAAACCGCTCTAATGGATTTAAGCATTTGCTCATCTATATACTGGCTTTAGTGAAGATAAATGCCACTCTAATAGATTTAAGCGGAGTCGTAAATATATGGGTATTAGACAATTTTTATGATCAGATTATTCTGCATATACCAGCTAGTCTTTCTTACTTCTATTGGCACTTTTACTGAAAGTGAAATGTGTTTTAGGTGATTATTTATTTATTTTTAGTTGTGTGGTCTTTTATAAGTAGAATTTAAGGTTTTAGTTTGGGTTTTATTTTATGCGTATTTTTTTAAATTTTTGTTGGAGAAGTCGACCTTTAAATTTATGGTGACGATGACTATGAATTTTAGGCATGGCAGCTAGAGATTTTTTCTCCGTGAAAGTTGATTGTTGTTAGTGTCACTACTATGAAATATGTATAAAATCAAGTGTTTTTATTCTCACACTAGGTTTGTTATCCTTTTGTTGGTGGGCTTTTATTGACCAAACTGGAATGTATATTTCTCTATGATTATAGGTAACCCATGTACTTTTCTCTATGATTATAGGTAACCCATGTACTTTTCTCGTTTTGTTTTCCCATGTTTTTATTTATGTCATCATGTATTTTAATTTTACTTTATATGGCTCTTTTGGGAGGTTCTATTTTTCTTTTCTCCTCGTGATCTCTTCATGTACCAATATCCAAATGATATAGAAATAGTGATTGACAAATTCTTTTTTTAATCTTGTTTGATCATAATGCAGTTCTACACATTTCTTGAGACTAGTCTAGTGACGTTATCGTTGCTTCCACATTTTATCGCATTTTTCAGTGACGGAGAAATTGCTGGAACACCAGGAACCCTTGCAACTACATTTCTTGCCTTTGGTAAGATTTGACTGGGCATTCTCTCTGTCATTTTATTTTTTATTTTTTCTCTTTATAATTATTATTGGTCTCACTTTACAGTTTTGAATCTGGCGTTTGCTTTAAGTGTCATGGGGTTTCTGATCATGCATATATCCTTGGTATCAGCAAATACCACAACTATTGAGGTATGAACACTTTTCTATTTTACTTTGTTTATCTTTCATGTGATTTGTATGTTTCAGGAGTTTCTGTATTTCTTATCAAACTAAATTGCCACATTACATGTTCCCTTATCGAAAACCAAATCAGAGAAAAAAAAAATGAAGGGAACACATGTGTCTACAAATAATTAACCGTATGCATGAGCATTTAATATCATCAAACAGATTGACCTGCATTACCTTACTAAGAACCTTTTCCTGAGTGGATATCTAGTGAAATAATTTCTCTGTGCAGACAAAGGTGCTGATATATATTGATTATTTATTGTCTTGTGATCAGGCTTATGAGAAGAAAACCACTCCAAAATGGCGATATGACCTTGGGCGAAAGAAGAATTTTGAACAGGTTGGTGAATTAAGCAATCTTAAGACCATTAGATTTCTTAAGCGTGCAAATCGTTGATCTAAAATAGTTGCTAAAAGATACTGACCATCACATTCTAAAGTTATAACATATGAAGCACAGTCGTGATTTTTAACATATAATCATCAATTGTTGCAATACTTCTAGCTTGGCCACTTCCTCAAAACAGAATGTTTTCTGAGTTTATCCAAGGATGAATTGTGTAATGTACATTAATAAGAAAATATAATTGTTGATGTTTATGCTTTTGAGCATCTACTTGTTTTTGAATTTGTTTGTGTATTGAAGTTGAACCATATTCTTGTTTCATTTAAAAAAAATTCTGTTTGGTATTTGTGTACTAGGTGTTTGGGGCAGATCAGCGATACTGGCTCGTCCCAGCATATTCCGAAGAAGACTTGCGAAGAATGCCTGCACTTCAGGGTCTTGAGTATCCATCGAAGCCTGACTTCGATTGTCAGTAGTTCTGTAAAGTGAGAACCATTTTATATGCCAAGACACCAGAAAATTTTCTTTGTAAATTAGATATGGGACCCCTGCAGAAGGGTCCTTTTATAATCATAACTGATCCGACTGCTTACCATACTCGAGATCACTCATTCCCACAGCCATATTCCTGAAACTTGATAGTTTGTAGAGAGAGAGAGAAAGAGAGGTAGAAAGAGAAGGAGAGGCAGAGGCAGAGGGGGAAGAAATGGAGGAGCAAGAATGAAAGATGAGAAAGAGTGGTTTATGGGTCTAAGAAATGCAGGGGAAGGCATGCTTGATGTTTTATTTATAATTTTCTCAAGAAAGATGGGAAGTGTAAAACAGAAATGTTAACTCTCCTTTTTTATTTTATGTGGCTGATGCTAGTTACGGTAGATTTTGTTCATCGGTAGAATCAGTGTGATCTGTTAATCAATTGTTGAATGTCATATTATTTATTCTCAAATGTCTTATTTTACTTCAGAGTTTTATTTCTTTTGTTATGGCATGCTCCAATAAGGAGGCTCGAGAATTAGTTGTGTGCATGTAAACTTGTATGGATAGAATATTTTCTTTCATTTTTATTAGATGTATTAACCTCTATTTATTTTAGGGAATTTAAAAGTATTGTTTTGGTACTAAAATTTTATTAATATGACTAAACTATTATTAATTATATGTAATTAAATTTGAATTTGAAATTCATATAATTAAATAATTAAAAGTAGTGTGATTAAATTGGTATATATGATTTCATAATATAGGGTTTTAAATATGTATGATTTCGAAATATAGTGTATCAGATAAGCATTATTGTAAACATATGATTATTGTAAACATATGGGATAAAAATAATACTTTACGAAAATACAAAGTGTTAAATAATTACTTCCTTTTTATTTTCAATGAAATGTTCATTGTTAAAAAAAAAGATTACTATCTATTTTTTTATCAATTTTAATGATAAAGTACACAAATGGAATATCTTCAAACTAATAGTAACACTAACCACAAAAGTTATTCTAGTATTGGTTTAATATCAAAATATTAAAATTTTAGCACTATATTTTTTTTCTTCCATTCCAACCATAACACTAAAAGTTATACAAAAATGTATATTATTTTATTAAATCATAACAATTATTATATATATTTATAAATATATTAATAAAAAGAAGTTAAAAAAACACCAAAAAGTATTTTTGCCATTGCTATGGTGGGAAGTAGCTCATCATCAAAATGATGAGGAATATGCAGTTTAGTTGGAATTAATTTGGTGTGAAAACAACACTAAAATTGTGATATGCCATCTAGTTGAAGATGACACGAGTAACTTCGTTTTTTATTTTGTAGTGTAATCTGACGAAATTACACGCAACACTAGACATGCATTAAAAAAATCAAGATTTAAAGTAATAATACAATCCCAATCCCACTTACGAGGAGAGAAAATAAAGTTAACCATTATGACCAATTATTGTCAAACTCTAAAGAACCATAAAAAATAAACATTAGAAAGATCACACTAACAATCAAAATTAAGGACATCATTTACAAGGAGTTTACAAATTAAGCACTACCTAATGCTTATTTTGATTGAAAACATATATATTAGTAAATTGAAATTAAATGAATAAACAAATTAATAATAACAATTTTATGGATAACAATAACTACTACAATATCTCTTCTATATAAAAAGTGTATAAATAAAGGAAATTTTAAATATTTAATAGGATATATCTTTAAAACTAACTAAAAATAGATATTTATTAATTATATTAATATAAATTCAAATATTATTATAATAATATTTAATGTAAGACTACATATATAATAATTACAATAATATAAATATAAATATAAATTTAAATTCAAATGTTATAAAATATCACTATTATAATAATATATAATACAAGACTAAATATTTAATAGTTATATTAATATAAATTTAAATGTTATAAAATATTATTATGATAATAATATATAATCCTAATTTTTTACTAATTATATTAATATGAATTCAAATATTATAAAATATTATCATTATAATAATATTTAATACTTATATTAATGTAAATTTAAATATTATAAAATATCATTATAATAATATATAATACATAATCTTAATTTTTATTAAAAAATTATCATTAATGTTTAAAAAATTTATCATATTATATATATAAATCATAAATAATATTTTGGTTTAATGTTTAATATGTTTATGTTATTATTTTATATATAATATTGTTATATTTATTTAAAATTTATATAGTAATGATATAAATTTAATAAAATTAATTAATAAATTTTATAAATAAAATTAAACAAACAAATATTGTCCATTACTTGTATCTAGTAATTATAAAAAATATCAATTATAATGAACAAGAAAATGCAAAAAAACTTATATCCTCCAAAATTGATATCTTTTTCTTTGAATCTCAAAAATATATCAGGTTTGAGATCTTACAAAAGAAAAAATAACTAATAACTTTGATAAATAATAATAATAAAATAAAAATAATATTAATAAATGAAATTGGCTGACAACCTAAGATAGTCAAATAAAGATGGAAAGTCCACCCTATCCATTGTAATTTAAATTTTTTATTAAGACTATAGTGTTCTTTATTTAATTTTAAAAAAATAATATAAAAAATTGCTTGTATAATTAGTAACGTTTGAATAAGAGTAATAGAAACATAGAATGATAACGAAGTGGATATATAGTTTAATAGGAGTAAAATAACAAAAAATTACTATGCAATAAATTGGTATTTACTTCTAAAATAACAATAATAAAATGATTCTACCCAATGAAAAAAAATTATTTTATTGAAGTAAACAAACAAATGAAAGTAGTATGAGATTTGATTTTTTTTCTCAAGTATCAACCGAACGCTCTTTCAAAAACAAAAAAAGTCTCAACCAAATATCACTGTCTAATTTATTTAACAACTTAAAATTAATGCAGAATAACTCGAAGTAAGTTTTTTACCCTTTCTTAATATGACCCTGATTTCCAGTTAGATCAATCTTGTTATAAATAATGGATCGAAATTAATATAATAAAATGTGATAATTAAAATAGGATTTATAGTTTTTTAGACTTTGTGTTTTGATTCATTACCTATTTGAATTCTGTGTTCTGAAAAATTACTTTTTTGATATTGTGTTTTCTAAAATAGTTCAAATAAACCACTAAACCTGATTTTGATCAAAATTTTTTGAACTAAAATCACAAATAATTCATCAAACTAAAAATTTAGAAAAAAAATACAATCATTCTCCCTAAAAACTGTGTTGTTATATTCAATTTTTTGTTCATCAAAATTAAATTTAAGGGCATATTTAAACAATTTTACAAAATACAGCGTTCAAAAAATAATTTGTCAAAATACAAAGTCTAAACACATATAAACCCATTAAAATATCCGCTGCCCGAAAGTATTTCGTCAGCCGAATAAACGACATGTTGTTTTACTCACAACAATGTTTTCTTACACAAAACGACACGTAGTTATGTAGTGCATACTGAGTTGTATATCCAAAACGACATGTCGTCTGTAATATGAAAACATTATAACCGAACATTCTAGCATGACAAAGAACGTTGTTTGGGGACACGTGTCGCTTTCGTACAGTCTCAATTCACACTATATAACCTCCAGAGGCTTCAAAGTTCAACCACCAGAATCCGAGAACAACCGAGATCGTTCTGGTTCTTTCCCTCCCATTTCTAAATCACAATTCGCATAAACTTTCTCAGGTAAGCTCTCTCTCTGTCTTCTAAACTATATTATATGTATATATGTATTTATATTTATATGCATTTATATCTTATTTGTGTATTTTCTCGGTATCTAAACAGTGTTCAAGGTGGACCTGTAAAGAATCTATAGTTTTCTAAATCTGGTAATATGTTTCCCCTTGACATGGAGTTTTCTGATAAATGCTCTTCTGATTTGATTTTTATGGTGCTTCTCTGATGTTAATGTTGTTTAATCAATGCAATTTTTCTTGATGTATGGACCATGGTAATCGTTCTTCTCAAATTAAATTTAAAAACTCGAACCGAAATTATTCTGATTGAAAATGGGTTATATGCAGGGTAATTAATGAAATCGTAAAACAATAACAGAATTAGAAGTGAAACCAATAGCGATGAGTAGTAATTTTATCTTAGCAATATTTTTTATAAGTTGTGTTTTAAAAGTTAAATGAATGATGAATATGTTCTCAATCTGTAGTTCGAGGAACTATATTTTTAAAGAACAAAGATTAAGAAAAAAAAATTGTTGTCAAGCAAGCCCCAAAAGCATAAGAAATTATTTGACTTTTTTTCCTCCTTACATTTGGTTTGCCATTTTTCTCCCACAAGAGGAGAGTTCACACAATATGCAGAGGGAAAGAGAAGGTTCAGACGATTTTTTCGGGGGGTCTGGTTTTCAAAGAAGTATGTTCCCTAGTCTTTTTGGCGGGAGGAGTCCATTTGATGTTCCCTTTTTTTCTCGCCCGCTTGGAAGCTTGTTTGACTCTAGTATCTTCGGTCCTAGTGCTGCTTCTAGTGCTGCTCAGGACAGCTTCATACAAAAGGGTATTACTATAGAAGAATTAAATTCTGACGATGAGGAGGAACAAGAACACAAGGGCCCTGCGGACAACAATGAAAATGGCCGAAAGCACGGCAAGGCAAGTAGAGAGCCATCGATTGAGCATCCAGATGATGGTAATTAAGCTCAAATAGTTGGATCATTTCTAACTCTACAAGGATAATTCTATATTAACTATAAGCCCTTGATTATTTCCATGGTTGTTGTAGAAGAGAGGGAAGACAAGAATGCGATACTTCGGAATGAGCCTTGTAAGATGGAAAGGCCACAGCCTCAGCGTCATAGCTACAATGTTCAGACTTGCAAAGTCACTTATGGTGGTGTAGATGGAGCATATTACTCCTCTACAAGAACTAGAAGGGCAGGCAGTGACGGGGTGAGTAAAAGTTGTGACCAATAATTTAACTGCCTCTTATTGTTATTATTACTATTGTTGACACTCTTCTTTCTCATGTGATTGTGGTCCAGGTAGTCATTGAGGAAACCAAAGAAGCAGACAAAACAACTCGTCAAGCTGCACATAAGATCTCAAGAGGAATTCACGATAAGGTTTGCTTTATTTGGTTACTAGTGCTTATCCAGAGAACTATGACACTTGTCAAGAAATATATCTGTTTTAGGATTTATTGGCCGGATGATACTCACTTTCTGATGCATTATTAGTGTTTAGTCAATGAGTTATTCAATGCATTTTCTCAAACATTTACTTGAAATTTATGTTGCCATTTGGTTGTGTTGTGTCATAACTGTTGTTAAATAAAGTTCTATATGTTTTCATGTAGCCATTTGGTCTGTTGTTATGTACAGCGGTATGACTGTTTTCCTGTAGCAATTTGGTTTGTTATCATGTGCAGCGGTATGATTATAACCCTTTCTCATGTACAATGCAGCAATAGGAAGGAAAGAAACGAAAAGAATCTCTTCATAAATATAATTCAAAACTGAGATGAGATGGTTGAATGCCTATGCAGGGTCACTCTGTCACAAGAAAGCTTAACGCTGATGGTAAGGTGGATACGTTGCAAACTTTACACAATTTGAATGAAGGTTTGTACATTCTGCTTATTGTAATCATCAAATTATTGCATTTAGGTAGGTCAATGTTAGAACTAATTTTGTTATTGCAGATGAGCTTGCTGGATTTGAAGAAGCATGGAATCATAACGCTAAAGGTGACATGACTGGCTGGAGAAATAGATTTAATATGCATGGTAATGCTGGTGACATTGGTTGATTTAATTCATTCTCATATGTTTAGATGTATATTGGTCATTTTCCATTTATGTCCTAAAAAAAGGTCAAAATAATAAGTTAAAAATCAGAGATATGGTAAGATTAATGAATTTGCATGATGATAGCTCATCATTGCGATTTGCCCGATTTAGACTGTGCTTGATAGGAGGGAGGAGTGGAAGGATAGAGAGGTGGTGGAGTTATGGAATGGATTTGTGATGGGATAATTTGTTTGGTGGAAGGATTTTTTGGAAGGGATTAGGTAATAGACTTCACATAAAGTTTTAGTGAATTTTAAATCTCTGTAAAGTTGATAGATTATAGGAGAGATTTGCTAACTCATCAAGTGATTAAGTTATAGTTTCACAAATAATATCCCCATTTCTTTCGGCTCTCCCTCCTACCAAACAAAAGAGAGGATTTTGATATCATATTAAGTTATATAATAGCCCCATTTTTTTTAAAAATTATATATTTACTAAACATGCATACATAGTTAAACTATTCTATATCTCATTATATCCAGTCAATCCAGACATCACATTTATAACAAAAGGTCATGTATCCTGTAATTATTCATTTGGATTGAGGTGTTACGAAGAAATAACCCTCCCTGATTTAGTTTAGTTTCAACTATATATTTACGTCTTATTCGTACTTATTTGCCATTACCTGATTTTTTAAGTATACATGGTTGGTTCAATGTAGCTTCTGGTAGAAGTGAACAAAAGCGAGACTCCATGGCAGGTTGGCTCCTACCTTCTTCAGAAGGTGCGCAGAAGACCAGAGGTACGGCATCGCATAACGAAGCCAGAACCAAAAAAGTTGTCAGAATCAATATAGAATAAAGTTTCTTCCATTTTAGCGAGACTACTTTTACCATTGAGTTAATCGAATTGAACTTCGCTACCTACACCTACAGTTAAAGATATAGTATATGATTTTCTTTTACGTACTGAGATGAGATGTATTAAAACTGGGAAGTATTGAATGAATGATGCATGACTGATTCGATTTGGGGTGTGAAAGAGCCGAATTCCATGGATATAAAATGTGCTTTTTTTTTATTCAGATCTCCTTTCCAAAAATTGTGTTCCAATTCTTGTCCATCCAATGAAAAATGTTACATTATTAAATAAGTTAATAGAAAATGTTTCTTGATTGATGCAAGAAATGTTCTTTGTAAAATTTTATCCTCCAATTTTTATTGTATGGAATCTTCTGATCTATATATTCTATGTAGAGTTTTCCTCTTTCGTTTCGTCCATAATTCAAATATGGCATGTGTGCTATATTGGCAAATCGGATAAAAAATAAACGAAAAGGAAAGACTTTACAAGGGTCATAGTTCATAAAATTTTTACCTTTGAAAAAACTCTTTTGTCCTAAACTTTAAATAATTATATACCTTATGCAAAGATTTCCCTACCAATGATGGACAAAAAAACTTATGAAGTTTATCGTTAATCATCATCATAGACTTGAGAATTGTTAGTACTACTTTTTTGGCTCTTACAGTTAGACACCATCAAAGCATATTTTACAGTCAGCTTACGATAGAAGATAAAATCCAAACCCATAGACAAAGACAATAGTAAGGTTAGCTTTTAGGATGTAATTTTGTTTGCCTAGTTCTATATATTATGCATATGCAACAGTTCGGTTGCAACTTGCAATGGTCGATATCTATTAAAATCAAGGCTGTGCTTCTCCGGTTCTTCCTCTTACAAAAAATTGCTCTGACACAGAATTAAAGAAAAAATAATCATATGTTAGAAAAGATGAGTCGTAATTTGAGAGTTCCCAGAAGAAAAGAGTGGAACAAGTATTAAAAAACATTAGATTGATAAAGGGTAGGCTGTGATTCTCAATGAAATTTCATGCAAAGCAACGTGATCAGGCTTAGATATCCGTGTCCTGTGTTGGGGTCACCAAGCATCGTTGTTGTACCTTCCTCCAGTACTATTATAAATTTCAATTCTAAGTTTTGTCTTAGATATTGTTATTTACTATACAGTGTTTAGGGCCTGTTCTCTAACATCAATACTCTCTCCCTACTAGTACGTTTTTTGGTTCGTGCATCATAGTTTTTTTTGTTTTTTATATATTTTCTTTGCATAGAAATCTCCCCCAAGATATTATATTTTAAAGACCAATAGAATCGTATTGCTCAGGACCATGTACAGGGTTGAATTTTTGACCGTTTTAAAAGTCAGTGTTTAGAACGTGGAGGACATCACAGCTACAATGCAATAAATTTGGCAGTGGCGTAGAGAGCATATGAGATATCAGTAGTTTATACAAGAAAGCCAAGTGTTTGCGATTGAATATAAAGCATACATTACAACTAACGACAATTCAAGAGGTATATATCTAGGAAGGTCGTTGCATTGAAATTTATTACGAAGTTATCAATATATATACATCCCTGTATATATCTATATGTTATGAAACAAAGCTTGTGGGGTTGTTGCAGAAGTGTTCCTAAGATTAATTGGCTAATTGGGGGGACAAGCAAGTGACATGTTGACCTAGTGATTCTTTGTTGATTTGCTTGGTTTTATGAAAAATGATGAGGTTTCGACTGCAGAGTTAGAAGACAAGCTTTAAATGTGCTCCCTCTCAAGTCTCAAGCACAGAGATGGAGGTGTTGTCCTCGATGTTACACAAAGTTTACAGAATGAAGTAATGTGTTTTGCATATACTTCTGTTCTGAGCAAAAACATTGTCACATTTTATTTATCTGAATTTTTGAAGCAGCTAAAATACCTGACAATCATATTACTAGAAATGGGTTTAACTTATTTTCAAGTAATTTTCTAATATGTTGTTCAAGGACTCGTTGAATCCTCACAAGTAATGTCAACGTAAGTTGACTATTTAGCTAAAAGGACTAGACTTATGTGTCTTTGTTAGTGATTTTATCAAAAGGGAGAAGCCCCCAGTTGTGGTCTTCACTCGATTTATCAGCTTTTTAATGAATATCCCTTCAGCAAAAAAGAAAAAAAAGTCATCTAGCTAATATATATAGTTGTAATTTGTTAAAGCATATATGTCCTAATGTTGATTATAAGAGCATTCTCTTGAGTTGTTCTATTCTATACTTCAAAATGCTTTATTAAAACACTATTTTTTCTATTTTACCTCACATATTTACATTATACCATACAACAGTCTCTTTATATTTTTCTCTTTATCATTTAAATAATATATTTTTAATAAACAAATTAATAAAATATTATATTATATTATATATAATATTTATTTAAATATAAATGCACCAAAAGTGTGTAAAAAATTATTAAATTATTTTTACATATCACTAACACCTAGGAGAGTTGTCTCTAGATGTAGAGATTTTTACATATCAAGATCGCCTTTAGTCATTTTAGCTCATGATTTTCATTATCCATTGGAAGTTTATTTTGATCTTTTTTAGCTACATTTTAAAGTTTGAGGTATTTTAACTCTTTCATTTTTACATATCAAGATTGCCTTTAATCATTTTAGCTCCAAGCTCAGAGTTTAGCGTGCGCAACCACTTTCTTAGACCATTTTCAGAAACAAAAAAAGGAATAAATTAATTTCTAGTAAAGATAGCCGATTAATTGCTATTTTAATCTAAATTTTCAACATTGCCAGTTGGCAAAGAATGATAAATATTATTCTTCAATTAAAACCTACCTCAGATGCTTGCATACAAATAATTAATAGCGCATATAACTCATGAGCCTTACGGTTCCCATCAGCAATTATTCAGCCCCCCAAACAATATATAAGACCAATGCCTTCTCCAATTCTGAAGCAAAGACAGTACCATTAAACCACTACTCTCAAACAAGAACCCCAACTTATCAAATACAAAACAAACAAAGAAAAAAACAATGGCTTGTTGGTCTCCTGAGAATGCCACAAAAGCTTTTCTCAAAGCTCTAAAAATGGTAAGCTAGTAGTATCAACAGTATTATTACTAATGAACTTGTCTCTTCCTTGTGTTCTACTTAGCTTATTATGTGAAGTAACCCATTTATATTATCTATTTCTCATTGAGTTTCTCTGATCTGTTTTCCAGGGTAAAAGAGGGAAAGAGCCAGATGTAGCAGAGTTCATATCAGCTTTGGCCGCAGGCAACAATGCACAACTCATGGTGATGGCATGTGCTGGTGCCGCAGGAGCAAACGCTCTGGCATTGGTTGCGGCAAGACATCAAACTGGTGGGCGAGTAGTCTGTATTCTACCAAGCCAAAACTACCTGAAGGAGTCCAAGGATTATCTAGGACCTTACTCCAAATGCATTGACTTTCTCATAGGAAATCCGAAGACCCTTTTGCCAGCTAATAACTTCAAAGGAGCAGATTTTGTTCTTATTGACTGTGATATTAAAGACCACAAAGGGATCTTCCTAGCTGCTCAAAAGGGTGTCTCAGAACAAGTTGGAGCAATCATTGTGGGATACAATGCTCTTAGAAAGGGATCATGGGGCAATGATTTAAGGGCACATACTCATTTTTTACCCATTGGAGAGGGCTTGCTGGTGTCAAGAATCACCAGTCCAAAAAAAAGCCATTGGGTGGTCAAAGTAGATGAGTGCACTGGAGAAGAACATGTTTTTAGGGTCACTTCTCCAAAAAGGCAATGGATTGAAGCTTGATTAGTTATCTTGCTCTCTTTAGTTAGTCTTCCCAAACACAAGTTAGAGGTGGCGCTTATTACTATACATATAATCATGTTTAACTCAAGTGTAGATAAAGAGTACGATAAAGTAATAATCATCGTCTGCAGGCTCCTTGAATTTTTTAGGAGACCATAGATGTTTATATAGGTCATAAAAATATATTTATATTTATGTTTTCTAAGTGATTCACTATTTCACTGGAATTATAGATCTGATTCTGAGGTGTGGTGATATGTATAATAGTAAACTCCAGTTTTTTCTGTCCTAGTGTGCCTGAATATCTATGTTATTATATATTGTTGGACTTGGACTCTTGTATACTTAGGCATATATATCTTTTTGGGTTATTTGCTGCAATAATGTCTATAGAGTTTATTTTGTAGTACTTAAATGCTTATGTAAAATTTTTGGCGGCAATAATGCCTACTGTTAATGTTTTGTTAATGTTTTGGTGCAGCCGTTGGTTCCTGAGCCGTTAGAGGTATACAAGGTACACGTGGCACAACCTGGTTGGGTTAAATTATTAAATTTTTAAAAAATAAATATATAGTTCTGTTTTCTATTAAATTTATAAAAAGAAAAGATAAAAGAGAAAAAAAAATAATAAAGAAACAAGAAGTTGGGTCTGTTTTGAGGGACGTTCTCTTCTTCACAAACTCCCCAGCCGCTGGCCTCCAATTCGATCACCACCGCCCCCGGCACACCACTTCGGTGAAGCACGCCCACTGTTCCAGGCACAAGAATCCGACCATACAGCTCCTGTCGGCATTGGTTGGCTCGTTCTCCAGATGCACAGCCACGTAGCTCGACGGATTCTCCGTCGGGGGTGAAGGGAGTACTGATCCAGGAACCAAAGTTCCATCTTCGGCCTCTTCTTCCCAAAGTGGAGGTGGACTTCCAGATCTGAAGCTCGGCGTCTTCTTCTTCTTCTCCAGCAACGACAACCACAGAAGGTTGTCGCCGTTGACCTTGTCGTTGCGGATAGCCACCATAGTGCGGAAGCACCAGCCAACCCACCTTCTGCACTTCTTCGGTTGCTATAGATCTGAGGAAGGCCGACGCCGGAGCTGGTGAGTCTTCTGGAACAACGGGGTTGGCTCTTGGGTCTGGGCTTCAGGAACAATGGGTCTTGAGTAAAGCTCTTCAGTGGATCTGAGGAAACTCTTTTTTTCTCTCTGATTTTTTTCTTTCTGAAATGATGGAGTAAAGCTCATTAGTTTTTGAATCCAGATTATGAACATTTGAAGATTATAGATATGGGTTTTGAATGTTTATATTGGTTTGGGTAATTTCCTAGCTGAAATCTGAGAATGAGGTGTACATTTGAAGACGATGAAAGACCTCAAGGACGATGTCGACTTGTGGGGCTTGGTCGAACAACGATCTGGGCAACGGGGATTTGGTTGTGATGATGATGAAAATTTCTTGAGAAGAAGACGAACAAATTAGTAGTATCAGGTTTATTTAATTTTTTGCTTGAAACGATTAACATATCTATATTAATTTTTTATTATTTGAAAATATTTTATATAAATATATATATTTATTTTTTTAAAATTTAATAATTTAATCCAATCGGGTTGTGCCACGTATACCTTGTATACCTCTAACGGCTCAGGGACCAACGGCTGCACCAAAACATTAACGGTAAGCATTATTGTCGCCAAATTTTTTACATAAATATTTAAGTGCTATAAAATGAACTACATAGACATTATTGCCGCAAATAACCTTATCTTTTTTAACATATTATTATCAAACTGCTGCTAAAACCAAAAGGAATATGCTTTAATTTGTACTTTCCAAATTTTGTTATGGTTCCCAACTTAAACAAGATTATCTTTGGATTAAGTTTTTGGTTTATTGTGGCAAACTACAAGATAAGATCAAAAATAATGCAGACATGGGAGATATTAAGAATAATTCCATTGCTTAATTGTGGTTGAAAGATGCCTTTGCAAGTATATTGACAGTTTCAGTCCTACCATGCAGAAAGGACCAATTCAAATTAGATAGATGCCCATAAAAATTAAAATAAATCTGATATGGTACTTGATAGAAAAAAGAAGAAGAGATTTATTAGTCAATTAAAATATAAAACACAACACGTAGCTATAAACTAATTATTTTCTTATGAGACATCAAAAGTTAAGATCTATTAGAGAGTACCCCGATATCAAATCTCTTCTATATAATAACATAAATTTTTTAGTTTTAAAGATTTTTTTTCGTTAACTTTAAAAGAATATTTTTATATTTAACAGAATATTATATTTTTATATTTAACAAGCAGATTGTAATCATAACTTAAACTTAAATAAATATATATATTTAAAGTGTGTAGATAATAGAAAATTTTGGTTTTAAAGACTTTTTTGTTTGTTAATTTTAACGCAATATTCTAAATATTTAACGAAATATAATTTTTAAACACATTAAAAATAAATATTTATTAATTTATATTAATATAAGTACAAATATTATAAAATATCATTAGATATTTATTAATTATATTAATATAAATTCAAAATATTATAAAATATTATTATTAAATTCAAATATTATAAAATATCATTAGATATTATAAATTCAAATGTTATAAAATATCATTATTGTAATAATATTCAAGACTAGCTAGACTAGATATTTATTAATTATATCCATATAAATTCAAATGTTATAAAATATTATTATTATAATATATAATATATAACATATAATATTTAATCCTAATTGTTATAAAATTTTACTATAATAAATATTTAGTAATTATATTAATATAAATTTAAATATTATTATAATAATAATATTTCATAGAAAATTAGATATTTAATAATTATATTAATATAAATTCACACATAAAATATTATTATTACAATAATAAATAAATTATATATAAGTATCGTATGTATAGAAATAGTATAATTGTGTAACTAAATAAGAAATTAGAATAACATTTATCATCAAGAATAAAGAAGTTTATTCTCCAATCATTAATGTGTTATTTGATAATATTATGAATGTTTTGTACCTTAAATATGGTAGTTTGTGATAAAAAATGTTATCATATTATTTTTTAAAGAAACCATAAACAATGTTTTGGTTTAGTTTTTCTTTTAACATGTTTAATTTATTTAAAATTTATATGGCAATCATACAAACTTAATAAAAATAATTAATAAATTTTCTAAATAAAACTAAGCAAACTTGCATGCAATTGCACCATGCTTCCACCTACTATGTACATATATTAATATATAATCAGCTATTTGTTTATGTTTGCTTTAATATTCATTAGGGAAATTTGAGTTTTTATGCTTAATGAGGTGTCCTAAATAAAAAAAAATGCTAGACCTTCTAATCATTTAAAAAAAATGCCAAATCTTTTGATAATACCCAAAGTACCCCTCCCATAATTTTTTCCATTCACTTCCTCTTCTCTTTTCCCTCTCTCTCCCTCGACTCTCTCTCTAGAAAAAAAAATCCATGGGGTAAGGTAAAATTTAATAGAACTCAATGCAATAGCAAGCATTCCTTACTTAGGACGCTAAAATACTACATTTCGAACAGATCTGGGGATGGTTTTTGGGTTATTTTTGCAATTTTTTTTTTCAGATCTAAAACTTTGAAATCTACAGAAAATCAACGTGGTTCGATGGTGCTCGATGTCAGCTCGATGGAACCTTCAAAATCAAGATTTTCATGAACAAATCGATGTTGCTCGATGGTGGTTCGATAGAGGTTCGATGGTGGTTCGATAGAGGTTCGATGGTGTTCGATGCGATTCTTGTAAGATACGTAATTTTTTACACGGGTGTCCGTTTGGGGTGATTTTTTTTTAATTTCTGGTATTTTTTCAAGATCTACACGTTTGAGATGTGTATATACACATTTGGAAAGTGTAAATCTTGAAAAAAATGACAAATGCAAAATATACCTCATGTTCAAGATATGTTTGGTATGTTTTCAAGTTATAAATTGAAAATGTGTATGTGAACATCTAAAACGTGTAGATCTAAAAAAATACCCAAAATAAAAAAAAATCATCCAAAACGAACACCCGAGTGAAAAATTATGTCTCTTACAAGAATTGCATCGAACCACCATCGAGCAACGTCGATTTTTTCATGAAAATCTTAATTTTGAAGACCCCATCGAGGTTGCTCGATGCAACTCTTGTAAGAGACATAATTTTTCACTCAAGTGTCCATTTGTGATAAAAAAAAATTTTATTTTGGGTATTTTTTTTAGATCAACACGTTTTAGATGTTCACATACACATTTTCAAAGTTTAGAACTTGAAAACATACCAAAACATAGCTTGAACGTGAGGTATGTTTTGCATTTGTCATTTTTTTCAAGATTTACATTTCCCAAATGTATATATATGTAAGGACCAATATTTTGTGTATGACAAATTAGGTTCAGTTGCGTCTGGAATGGACTTTTGTTATGTCTGGAGTATATTTGTTTTTAGTTAGAGTCCACGTCAGCATGTGTGTAAAGCAAGTCTGTTAGTGAGTTACAGCTGTTAGTTAGTTCGGGATTATACCTAATTGCAGCCAAGGTTATATAATGGGCTGGGCAATTAGTTATAACTAACTCTCTTTGTTCGAAAGCTTTGATTGGGGTTTTTGCTCTGCTTTTCTTTCTTCTTCTTTCATTGATTTGTTGCAGGTTTTTTTTTCAAGAAACTCCATTGAAGATAGCTGGAGGTTTCTGTGGAAGCTCCTGGATCAAGCTGTAATTGCTGAAGGAGTTCAGCTGGGTCTTGAAGGTGTAGATCTGAAGGTTTTCGGATTTGTGAAATTGTTGAAGGGAGTTCAACATTGAAGCAAGGGGATCTTGCATTAATAACCAAGGGATTTGGTTGATTAGGGTAAAAGCTTCATTGTATATTGAGATAGTTTGTATTGATTTTACATATTGAGTCTTGAACTGGTTTATGTAAAATTACTTCTGAATATAGTGAAAGTTCTTACCCTGGTTCAGGGAACCCAAGCACTAGTCGGCTGAAATGTGTTTTCAGTGCAGATGAAGCTTGTAATTCTTGTGTGTCAACTCTTATAATTGTTCAGTTAATATACAAGCATAAATCAAGATAAAGATTGTAAATCTGGAAAGATAGGCTAAAACTTAGGTTTTTCAATATACATATCTCAAATGTGTAGATCTTGAAAAAATACCCAAAATAAAAAAAAATCACTCCAAACGGACACCCGAGTGAAAAATTATGTATCTTGCAAGAATCACATACACCATCGAACCACCATCGAGCAACATCGATTTTTTCATGAAAATCTTAATTTTGAAGGCCCTATCGAGCACCGTCGAACCACCATTGAATCACGTCGATTTTCTGCAGATTTCAAAGTTTCAGATCTGAAAAAAAAAAATTGCAAAAAAAACCCAAAAATCATGCCTAGATATGTTCGAAATATAGTATTTTAGTATCTTAAGTGAGAAATATTTGCCGTTACATTGATTTCTATTATATTTTACCTTACCCATAGGATTTTTTTTTTAGAGAGGGAGTTGAAAGGAATGGGTTAAGAGAGAGAGATGGAAGAGAGAAGAGAGAAGAGAGAATAGAGAAGAGAAAGTGGATGAGAAAAATTATGAGAGGAGTATTTTTATATTGTAAAAAAATTGACATTTTTTTTAAATGATTTAAATACCTAGCATTTGTTTGAATTAGAACCCCTCATCAAGCATAAAAACTCAAATTTCCCATTCATTTTTCAATGACCAATCCTATTGGCACCGTTGAAAACTACCAAAACCATGGGCGTTATAACTCAAGTTCAAAAGCTTTTTCTAATTATTTAACTAATAAATACACATAAAAAAAGAGGAAAATATTTTACTTAATAATAATAAAAAAATTAAGCATATCATTGTCAACAAATAAATTCTCTCTCTCAAAAAAAAATATAAATAATATGTGAGTGGCTCTATCACTAATCAACAATTTTGATCTCTTTTCCATCATTCTTTCTGGATCAATTTTGTAGAGCATCCCCGCACTAAATTTTTATGATCATGTTATATTTTAATATAATAAAATAATACATCTAATAATATAAAATGTATACCAAATTTGACATAATAATAAATATTATATTTTTAATAAATATTCGTTAAATTTGACCAAACTATTTTTTCTTTTATATTTATTTTTAAAAATTTTAAACTCAATATATTTAATTTATTGTGCACACATGACATATTATTGACCTTTATAGGTTTTATTTTTAACTAGCTTTGCAAATAAATAGTTATGCATGATTGAAACATAATATTAAATATTGTTCACCAAAAGTTAAAAATAACTTAGAGAACATTGTAAACATTTATATATAAAAATATACTAAATTATGTCAATTTAAAAAAAAAGTAAAAAAAATAGGACGGCTACCTCTTGTCTCTAATGATGCCAAACGTAATATTTAAGGGTCTGATTGATTTGCGATTATAAAACTGTATTTTTTAAAAGTGAGATTCTGAAATGAAAATTTGAATTTAGTGACTAAAAACATGTTTTTGAAAATGTGATTGGTTCAATATCTGTAAACTGTTTTTGAGTTTTAAAAAACTGAATCTATGATTGGTATTAAATTTGAAAATATAATAGGAACTAAATATGTGATTAGTTCAAGTGAATCTGAATATTATTTTAATTTTATATATTCTATATACATAGGTTGTATGATTTTAAAATTTTCAATAGATTTAATTAAGTAAAATTTAATAATAGTGCATTGATTATATTCATAAAATTGCTTCAGTATATAGGTGTTTTATTGCTTCAGTATATATATATATATATAGAATATATATAGAAGACTTCTCAATGGTTACTACCCATAGGGTACTAACAATTATGATGATGTGGCAATACAATGACTTTGTATAGCAAGTCACTAACAGGTAAATATATTTTTTCTATATTAATTTCGAATTTAGTTATTTTTTGTCATAATTAATGTTGTTTCTAACTGATGAGAGACACTGCTTATATTTAGAAATTGACATGCATTTGAAAAATGAAAAGTTTACAATATTATATTTTTATAATAAATATACGTTTTTCATCATGTAACCCTTCCAAAAATTTGAAAAAATCAAAATTTATTTTTGAAAATTTTTAATTAACAACTATAAATATGAACCTTTAATTTTAATTCAATAGTTAATATTAAAGTAATCATAGTATTAACCATTAAAAGTGCACTCATATATTTATATATATAAATATATATATATACTCGAACACACAGTAGAATTAATAGAATCAAGGCTTACTGAATAAATTAGAAAATAGAAAAAACATAGAGATAAAACATAAAACGATGTTTTATCGTTTTCAACTAGATAGGCAAAATTTTAAAATCAGATTTAGATTTTGTTTTAGGAAATACCAAACCAATCACTTGATTATTGTGGGTCCTACATAATTATAGTATTTGGAAACATAAAATTGATTCCAAAACTGATACCAATCACGCCCTAAGGGATCCTTGGTAAAATGGCTTTTTTTTTTTTTTTTTTATAGTGTAATTTGTACTTTGGCCTAGTTTCAATAGTTTTTAGTTAAATGACCTTTTTTATTAATAAATTTTTTGTATTACCCATTTTAGCCTTAAAATAAAATAATAATAAATTAAAATAAAAACCCTAATAACACCACCACCACCACCAGCAACCATTGCCCCTACCGCCGATGAACACTGCTCATCACCGGATGCTGCCGTTTCTCCACAAATCCAGCCACCACTCCTTCAAAAGGTTGGTTTATAAAGGTTTTTTTTATATATAAAATATGAGATTTTTTATATTGCTTTTGTAGATTTAATATGCAAAATGATTGTTTTAGTATATTGAAAGTATAAGTAAGGATTTAGGTTTATTTCTGGGGTTTTATGGAGGTTAAAGCTTGAAAATCTGAAAAAATTAATGGTGGTTTCGGCTATTTTCGAGATAGAGAAATCCATAATTTTTTGACAGCTTGTCTAATTTTTCGACAAAGAGTCTAATATTTTAGACCAGTTGTCTAAATTTCAGACCAGTAGTCGTATTTTTTCGACTATCTGTCTAAAATTTAGACCACCTGTCAAATTTAGACAAGTAGTCTAATTTTTAGACAGATCGTCATATATTTTCAACTACCTGTCGAATTTTTAGACGGGTTGTCGAATTATCAGACAGGTTGTCTAATTTTCAGACAGGTTGTCGAATTTCTAGATTTTCAACTTGATTTTCATTTTTTTTATATAACTTTTTAATCAAAGTAATACAAATAATTTATATTTGTTTATTGTATTTTTTTTTCAGATGTCATTAAAAAAATATTGTAATATTATGTGATGGAATGTGGAAAAAGAATAAGGACTCGTGGAAATGGATTTCAAATGGCTCATAATCAAGATCAAGTTTGGTACAAACTAACCTCACTTATGAGGAGTTAGTTGAACATATTTATGAAGTTACAGAAATCGATCGCACACTACAAGAATTTTAGCCTAATATAACACCTAAAAATCACAATTTTCAAAAAATGCTATGGTTAAATAGAAAAATTAGGCGCGCTCTTGGTACAGTAAATTTTAAAGCCCGCCACTAGCTTTTCCATCTCCCCCTCTAATATTCTATTAGCCCTAAAGTATCTCTCTCTCTCTCTCTCTCTCTCTCTCTCTCTTGTATCTTCTTCTTCTTCACAAATAAACCCTAACCGCGTTCCCTTCTCTGTCTCTTTTTCTCTCCCTCTAAAAATAGCCACACACACTCCAATCTCTCGCCTTCTCTCAATCTCTCGTTCATCCCACTCACAATGACTCTCTCTTTCGCTCTCTCTGGTTTGGAACCATCGTTCACTGACCTCTCTCTCTCATTCTCTTTCAGATGTGGGTGCTAAGGATCAATGATGAAGGGTCCCAGGAAAGGGCTTTGGGACGATGATGAAAAGACGCAATAAGGGGCGAAGCAGATGGTCCCCAAAGTGCTTTGACCCTTTCTTCTCCCTAGCGCGAACCAGAGGCCTTTCCTCCATGGGCGATGGGCAACCAAGTCTGTCCATTATGTGAAGTAAGGTAACTTGAACCCATTTTTTTAATTTATGATATATGAAGTATGATTTATATGTAAACTAAGGTATGACCCTGTCAATTTTGATTTTTTTTTTGGTGTTGATTAATGGATTTGAAAGTTTAACGGCGCCATTCACAAGGGTATGCCCCACAAGTTCTACCATGGCCGAACTGGGCGTATCTGGAACATCACCAAGCGCGCTATTGGCTTGGAGGTTAATAAGCAGGTTGGGAACCGCATCATTAAAAAGAGGTTTCATGTTCGTGTGGAGCATGTCCAGCCCTCTAGATGCACTGAGGAGTTCAGAAACAGAAAGTTAAGGAATGATAAGCTCAAGGCAGAGGCCAAGTTAAAGGGTGGGGCCATCAGCACCAAGAGGCAGCCAGAGGGTCCCAAGCCAGGTTTCATGGTCGAAGGAGCTCAGTTGGAAACTGTCACCCCCATTCCTTACGATGTTGTCAACGATCTCAACGGTGGTTATTAGATCTTTTTATGTATTATTTTTTCTTCTCAATGTTCTGTTCTGTTCTGTTCTGTTCTTGTCTGGTTTTGATTTTGTTTTCAAGACTACCAATGGAAATGTTTCCTTAATTACTTCAAGTACTCGAAGCCGTTGTTAGTTTTCATATTTTGAATACTATTCTAAGTACAATTTTGTTTTAAAAAATTTCTGTGCTATTTTTGTTGTGTACAGAAATATTCCAAGAGTCCAAGATTTTCGGTTTATGAAAGACAAAAAGCAAGAGGCATTCTCATCTTTCATGCACTACAAATCTTATCTTTCACGCAAGGCACATAACCTCACGACACCAGGTCTTCATGGTAGCTCACCTCACTAGTCATGGCATCAATTCGGAAGGACACCTCAAAGCTTCACAAAAGCCAGATGGCAGCAAGCAGTAGGCACAACACCTCAGTATCTCACGACATCAGGTCTTCATTTATTAAGATTTTTTTTTTAATAAATTTCTGAAGTCAACTCTATATTCGCTCAGGTATATACATGTAATACTGTTTCTGAGATATACTTTTATGAGTTACATCTGTCTATAGAGTTGAGCGAATATAGATATACTGTAATACTGAGCTTAAACCTCCTCCCTGAGCTTCATTGTCTATAGAGTTGAGCGAAAATTTCTGAAGTCAACTCTATATTCGCTCAGGTAAAACTTTTTTTCCTAATTTCATCACTTTAAAATGTAGTTTTATTTTATGAATAACATTGAACCTAATAGCCATTGCTTGATTGTTCTGTTGATGTATATAATTATTGCTGCTTGTTGTGGAAGCACCACTCAGATATTAAGTGATATTATGCAATAAGCACCACTCAGAAGCTTTGATCATGTTTTTTTATTTTTTTATTTGTCATATGTCTAACAAGTTTTTTCCACTATTGATACATGTACAAGTGTGCAAATTTGTAGGTTGAGTATGAGCTATCTAATAAAGAAGTAGTTATATCAAAGATAAAATACAGTCTATTAGATTCACTAAACTAACATACATACAATTTAAATTTGCAATGCAGCTAAAGCCAGTACAAAAAAGATGAGCTATCAATGAAATGAAATACAGTCTATTAGTCTCTCGTCACTCTCTTTGGTTGAGCCGCTGAAGCACACATGATGATTCCCCTGCTGAAGCAAGAACCCAAGCAACCCAGCTGCTCAAGAAGCCGTTTGTCTGTGAGTTTTCTTTTCTTTTTATGTTTTAAGATTTTAGTTTAATATCAAGAAACATTTTGAATATATCAATACATATATTTGTTTGTGTTGGAATTGTTTCTAATGGAGAGGATATAGTGAGAAAAATTAGAGAGGTTGTAAGCATTAGAATACAAGAAAGACCAAAGAGCTTTTATGTGTCAAGAGAGAAACTTTTGAGAGCACCAATGTTGTTATATACATATGCAGCTAATGATGTTGGGTATTATGGTATTGCAGCTAAGCTTCTATATGGAGGGGTGCTGAGTGTTGGAATGAGTGTTTAAAGCTTTTGGGCGTTGCTGAAGCAGCAGAAGCATCAATGGATTCTGACCAGTTAAGCTCTGGAATTTCAGATTTTGATACTCACTTTCAAGGCCTCATAGTTTAGAAAATGTCTCTTTCTCTCTCTCTCTATATATATTTATATAACTACAGTTGTCTCAACTTATTTCTATATTCTATTCCATATTTGTCATTTGTGAAATGTTCTGTTTTAACTAGTGTGAAGTATAGTTGTTGTTGATGAATGGAATGCACTAGTACATAATGGAAAACTAGGCGAATAATGCATTTAAAATAATGGAAAACATTATTGTATTTGAGTATACAATAATGTTTTTTGAAAGGTCAAAAGGGTTCTGTAGCATATGATGCAAAATTAAGTAAAAAAATATTGAAGTATTGTGTGTTGATGATGCTGCTGTGATGATATGTGTATGCGTGTATATAATCTTGCTCCATGGGTTCTAGTTTTTTTTTTTGTCAAGGTGGTTTCAAACTTGTTTAACTATTGACAAGTATTAGTTGCAAAAAAAGTTGCACCATTTCAACTTTAAATCTCAAATAAGATTTTGTATCTTTCAAAAATTTAATTGGACTTATAAAACTAATTAAAATATGTTTGTTGTTGTACCTTTATTCTTCAGTTATCGTTTCCTCAACTCAACAACCTTTTGCAAAAGTATTGGATCCAAATTCAACTACTTTCCTTTTTTATTTTCTCTTGTAGTAAAACATGTCCTTTTTGAAGCTCTCCCTACTTTTGTTCTTTGGTGTTTTTGTTGAATTTCAGATAACAACTATGCAGTATTTTTAAAATTTATAATTGCTTTGCCATTTGATTTTCTTCTGCTGTATGTTTTATGAAGACAACATTTGAGGATGTTTTCCCTGCGGAGGCAACAACTGTTGAGGAATATCTGCAGCAGGTACGTTAGTCTTAAAATTGTTTGCATCTGTGCTTGTTATCCTTTATTTTTTGTTTAAAAGATATTTTTTGCTTTCTCTACTTGCTTTGGAGTAACTATCCTTGTATGTTACTTTTGTTAAAGTGGTTTGAATGTGTTGGCATAATGTTATAACCAATTTAGCTACTTAAAACAATTATTCGAATTTTCTAAAATACAAGTGTTTATTCAAGCCATTGGTACTGATTGTTGGCATGTGAATTAGTTTTATAGTCTCTTTCTCTCTCTCACTCTCCTCTATAATATATATTTATATTTTGTTAAGAATAGAGAATCATTCAATATATAGTTGCAAGCAAGCCTGAAAATTTAATTGATTATGAGAAAATAGTTGTTCTTCTAACAACTTGATATACTTTGGCCATGTTTGTGACTGATAATGATTTCTTAATCATACCTATGCACCAGGTGCATGAAATGGAAATTATTTCAGCTGTCCAAGAAGCTCAAAAGGATAACCTCAGAAGTTTTAATGATTACATGTTGAAAGTGTTGGAGGTTAGTATGACACACGGGATATGCAGAATGTACCCTAATCAATCAATGATATTGTGAGCACATACGTGATGAATAATATTTGGTTATTAATCTAATATATTTTAAATTCTTTTGATGTTTTATAAGGTGTTTATATCATTGAGCTGAATAATGAACAAATTATAGATAGATTATGTGTGCATAAATATATTCTATGCAGTGATTATCATTGCTGTTGAGCTTTGATCCTGATGGTTTTTAAATTTTAATGCTCTGTAGGAGGATTGTTAAAGAGAAAAATGAGATAGTCTTCAAAGCTTGAGTCAAATTTCCACATTACCTAGAACCAACATGATAGTTAGCAGTAGTGGGGGTGCTCGCTTTGGTCAGATAATGTCGATGACTTCTAGCCCTCAAGCTTCATCTGGTGCTTCTAGCATGCAGCTTGTACCTCTTGCTAACAATCCTATCCTTGAGAAAAAGGCAGCTGTCTATGCTGAAGTTGTAAAGAATCTGAATGATGCAAGAGAACATGGATTACCATTTAAAGTAAGTTGAAATAATTTTTTCCTTTTGTTCAATCGATCTTATTATATATTTAATTCCTACCATTAAATGAAAGGCATTTAATCTTTAGTGGATTGTTAATTTTAGTTTTTTGACAAATGACTGAGTTGCTGCTTTGAATTGTGAAGTTTTAGTTTTTTGACAAATTACTAAGTTGCTGCTTTAAATTTTATTTTCACTTTATGAAAAAGACACCTTAACGGAGTGATGCTTTAGAGATTGTTGTCAAGTTTTGTTTATGGCGAGTGAGATAAGTACCTATCTAATGGTTGTTGTTAGCATGCGATAGCTTTCAAGGGTGCTTATGTCTTTAATTATTGGTGCAAGGCGCCATCCTGAGCTGGGTCATGAAAAATATGTAGTGGATACTATCCAAAGTCTAACTGCCCAGGTAATAACTTAAAATTCTACCATGACAGTTTATTGCTGCCTAGCAGGATTTTAATATTTTGGGAATGATTTTTCCAATGATGCTTAGTGTAGCCTAGATTCTAGTAATTCTGTAGCTTTATTGATCCTTACCTGCTCATGTCTTATGCTCAAATTTTTTCTTCTGCTATTGTGTTTTACATTGATTTAGGGAACTTGCGATTTTGATATATTTTTAATTGTTTTACTTTTTTCTGGTATTCTTCTTCTAATGTCATAATGTGCTCATACTACTTGGCCAGTAGCACTTTTTTGGACTTCCAAACCATTCCATTTAGTGCCAAGGCATTTTTCTTTTTCATTTTTGGGTGATTAAAAAGTATGGTGGCAGAGGGTGATGACTACTAGCATTCTTTAATTTAAGATATTTTAGTAGAATACAATATGATGACACTTGGCTGAACACGAAGAAATTGAACCTAAGTGCTTGGTTTATTTATAGTAAAAATGTTTCATGATTGGAATTGGTTTATTCATATACCCTTTTCAAGGGTTCCTAAAGCCACTGAACTGATATTCTATATTACAACAGAGTTTTCAAGGGTCCCTGAAGACAGTATTTGGAAATCTACAATAAAAATGGCAAATTCGTTACTCTTGTTATTTGGAACTTTATATTTGATCTAATTCTAGTTCATGTGTCTATGCTATTGGGTTTTCTTTATAAATTAGTTGTTGTATTGTATATATATATATTTATATGTTTGGTTGGTGTATCATTTGCATTTTCATTTCATAATCATAAAGTGTTTGAGCTAACTTTTCTAATGAGTATTTTACCAAGCATAAATCTTCAATATTTCATGCCTATGTGATGTATGTGCTGTAGTTAGTGTAATTGCATGGCCATCTTATAAAGTCGTGATGAGGTTATTAACTTTCTTTCTTTTTGTACTCTTTTAGTTTACTATTAACTAAGTTTAAGCATTAATTATTTAAACTCTTGTGTAGCTAAGCAAATCAACCTCACAACAAAGAAAAGTGCACAATTGAATGGATGATGAATTGGAGGGTGGAGCAAGCTTCATGGTTTACTTTTTGTGTATCTTGTTATGTTTCTGATTTTTACTTTTGAAGCAAAAGATGTGCAAGACTATAGAATTTTATTATATATGCTTTCAAAATCAAGTTAGAACTAAGAACTTTTGAAGTGGACAGTGTCATGGTTTGAAGTAGTTCGTCTTCAAATGTAAAAATACTCATGGTTTATCATATATATTGAATATTTTAGATTTTTTGATCTATTTAATATTACACTTGTGAGCAATTGTGATTTTTTTAATAAAAATACAATAATAAAAACTTTTTTTACAACAATTAAAAATGCACACTACAAAATAACAAAATGTTATTACTGGGAGAATTTACAATAATTATGGTTGTTTTGTATAATATATTATAATTGGGACAAAAAGTTATGAATTATATAATAGAATGAACTAAAATTGTTATAAAATGATCAAATATAACAATTTTCATAACAGTTGGAAAGTGTTATGCATAAAGTATAAGATTAAACTTCAAATTTATAACTAAGTACTCTAACTAAATATTATTATTTGAATATTATAGCAACTAAAAATGTGTTATTGAATAGTTTAAGATAAAATTGAACATAACATTTGAATAATGTTATAGAAAAGACAGGACTTTTAATAACATGGGCTATGTTAGCATTTTCAGAAGCGTTATCAATACTCCCGGTTAGCAGTTTTTAAGTGTTATGAATACTGTTTTTTCTTGTAGTGGCAACCTCTTCAATATAGAATTAACTTACAAGATAACGACAATGGTGGAGATTGAACCAATTGCAATAAAAAATAATAGAAACATTTTTAGTTTCTTTACATGGCAAGAGCGTGATTTGGTTCCATTATGTGTGGGTTTGATCAAGAAGATGGAAAATGTGCTCATTAAGGATAAATTTGTTACTAATATTGATTCTACTACAAATGTTAATTAAGATCCAATAACCTACTTTCAAAATTGTTCCACCCGACAGCCATCTTCTCCTTGTAGTATGACAATGTTCATGTATCAAACTCTTATAGTATAACTTGTATTGGATATTTATTAGCAAAGGCAATGGAATGGTATTTTGTTTATGTATAAAAATGTTCTGGTATACCACAAACTGTTATAGACTACTTGTGTTGGATGTTTCTGTTTCAGACCTCTTTATGTTATATTTCGACAGCCTGTCTAAAACTTTTGACAGCTAGTCTCAAATTTTGACGGCCTGTCTAAAACTTTCGACAGCTAGTCTAAAATTTTGATTGCCTGTCTAAAACTTTCGACAGCTAGTCTGAAATTTTGACTGTTTGTCTAAACATTTCGTCAGCTAGTCTCAAATTTTGACAGCCTGTCTAAAACTTTCGACAACTAGTCTGAAATTTCGTCTGCCTGTCTAAAAATTTCGATAGCTAGTCTGAAATTTCGACTGCTTGTCTAAAAAGTTTGACAGCTAGTCTAAAAATTTGGACTGCCTGTCTAAAACTTCGACAACTAGTCTCAAATTTCGACAGGTTGTCTAAAATGTTTGAAATGTTTAAAAAAAACTCCAATAACACAATACAAGAATATATATCTCAATTAACATTTTATAAAGTTAAACAAAACTTAATATTTATGAGATTATGATGATTACAGATTGAGTGGTACATATTTCAGTCAAACTACTATGATGATCAACGATTGAGTGGTAGATAGTCTATTGAGGTACTATTATGATGATTATGTTTATAGTATAAGAACAACACTTTATCATGTAGAATTGGATCTTAATTAACATTTGTAGTGGAATCAATATTAGTAACAAGTTTATCCTTAATGAACACATTTTCCATCTTCTTGATCAAACTCACACATAATGGAACCAAATCACGCTCTTGCCATGTAAAGAAACTAACAATGTCTCTACTATTTTTTATTGCAATTGGTTCAATCTCCACCATTGTCGTTATCTTGTAAGTTAAATCTATATCGAAGAGGTTGCGATCGATTTATGTAACTTCATAAATATGTTCAACTAACTCCTCATAAGTTAGGTTAGTTTGTACCAAACTTGATCTTGATCGTGAACCATTTGAAATCTATTTCCACGAATCCTCATTCTTTTTCCACATTCCATCACATAATATTACAATATTTTTTAATGACATCTGAAAAAAAAATACAATAAACAAATATAAATTATTGGTATTACTTTGATTAAAAAGTTATATAAAAAAATGAAAATCAAGTTTAAAATCTAGAAATTCGACAACCTGTCTGAAAATTAGACGACCTGTCTGATAATTCGACAACTTGTCTAAAAATTCGACAGGTAGTTGAAAATATAGGACGATCTGTCTAAAAATTAGACAATCTGTCTAAATTTGACAGATGGTCTAAAATTTAGACAGGTAGTCGAAAAAATACGACTACTGGTCTGAAATTTAGACAATTGGTCTAAAATATTAGACTCCTTGTCGAAAAATTAGACAAGCTGTCAAAAAATTCTGGATTTCTCTATCTCAAAAATAGCCGAAACCACCATTAATTTTTTCAGATTTTCAAGCTTTAACCTCCATAAAACCCCAGAAATAAACATAAATCCTTACTTATACTTTCAATATACTAAAATAATCATTTTGCATTTTAAATCTACAAAAACAATATCAAAAATCTCATATTTTATATATAAAAAAAACATTTATAAATCAACATTTTGACTGAGTGGTGGATGGATTTTTGGAGAAATGGCAGCATTCGGTGATGAGCAGTGTTCGCCGGCGGTAGGGGACAGTGGCCGGCGGTGGTGGTGGCGGCGGGGGATGAAAGTGGATGGTTGTGGATGGGTGTTGGTGGATGGGTGAGAGGAAGAAGATTATAGTTATTAGAGTTTTTATTTTAATTTATTATTATTTTATTTTAAGGATAAAATGGGTAATACAAAAAATTCATTAATAAAAGAGGTCATTTAGCTAAAATATTTTGAAAGTAGGTTATTATACAAAATGCACTATAAAAAATGTCTATTTCCACCCATTTCTCAATATTTAATCACCTTTTATTGTATAGTTTTGACATTGACACATTTGCACTATACTAACACAAGAATAACTAGAGATGGTCTTATAATTAATATAATTTTATTCTCTTTCCACTCTTCTTTAAATTGATCAAGTGCAAACAACAGCTATTACCCATTAGCTTTTAGCTGCTTCTTTTTTTTTTTAATAAAAACAATTTAAAAAAATTGTTCCATTTTGTATTTGTCTTCTTGTACATTTCCAGCTTATAATAAGTCGGTAAGCAAAAACCAATTATCACTTTCTACTCCAGGTTATGAAGAGTATCAATTGACTAATGCATTAAAAATAAAAGAATTTTATATGTCCAAATTAGTATGATATTATACAAATTAAGCGGAAGTAAGAAAAAAAAACAATTTAAAGACACCAAAAAAGAAAAGGTTTTAAGCAAGGTTTATACCAAATAAAGTAATTTATTGAATATATATTCAAGCTGCTATTGCTCTTTTTGTCTTTATTATTATTTTGGTTTTGACAATCTAATTAATAAGGTATACAAAGGCCACTGTGTGAAAGCTAAATCAAATGTCATTCATTCATTAACTTCATATATATCAAAGATAAATTCTTAAAATCCAATTAACTGTGAAAAAAGATGGATACCATGTGTATGAAAATTAAAAGGTTTCATGCTACGTGAAGACATATAAGCATGAGGATATTTATATATATATATATATATATATTAATTAATAAATAAATAATGAGAAGGCTTGCTAGTTGGAAAAAAAATATATAAATGATAAGAGAACACTCAAAAGATATATTTACTTTATATATATATATATACAACGTTAATATTTACAATATCTCGAAAACGAAAGTTAATTAATAATTACAGCTTATTTATATACTAATCTTTTACTCTAAAAATCTTCATCTGGATCAACAAAATATCACAGGAAGGAAAAAACAATTGTTAAACTGCTTTGAAAATACATATGTTTTTAAAGCATTTTACCAATTTTGTCCATTTACTTGTTGACTATGATAATTTGAGAACCAAAAAAGACTAAAAATATAAACTTACATCTATATATATTAGCTCTCTATACAATGACCATAATGAATGATTATGATCATTTTTGTGCATCAAAATTTATTGACGTTCGTTTCTTCCCCTGCAAGTCAAAAATCACTCCCGAAACACGTGTTCCTCTCCCGACCGTTGATCGATATGTTTGATCCAACGGCTAGGAGCTTTCCTTGACCCTGCAGTCTCACCATTAGAGCTCCCTATGTGAGCGATATCCAATCCTTTCCCCACGGGAAGAAAAACTGACCTGACGACACGTGTCCCCCTCTCGACCGCCCACTGCCATCGAAACGCGGAAACGTTTCGTTGCCATGCATTCTTGCATGCAAAAACGGCTCCCCTGCTGCTCACTTTGGCCACTCTCAAAACTCTACCGAAGTCCCTCCGCTTCGAGTCAACGACCAGAAAATCAACACCTAATAGATCCGCCATGGCCGGACCGGCCTCCCCGACCACCACTTCCGGCATCGGAAAAGCGTTAGAGCCGGCGCCGCCGATCCGCATGGCCTTGAGGTACTCTTGCCGAGACCTCTCGTCTGGCACTATGCACACGTGTCTTCCGCCCGTGTGGCGGGCAGCGACGGCGAGCCCCACGCTCGTTGCCATGGGACCCCCGTGGGACCAGGCTTCGACGATGAGCTTGGCGTTCCAACCGCCTGCCATGGCAGAAAGAAGCTCGGCCACTCCGGATTCTGTGAATTTCTCACACTGAAAAATAATAACAAAATATAAATAAATAAATTGCGAATCATATAAATTTGAGATTTCGAATTCTGTATATATATATATCTACATCTATAGCTTACCGATTTCACTGTTTCGATATAAGCTTGAGAAGCTGTTTCAGGAGACCAAATGAGCTTCATCGTTTTCAACTTTGCTTCTTCAGTTTCTCTCTAAAAGTTGTTTTTTTCTTTAAATGATACTCTCTCTCTACAAAGTTAGAGAGAGAGTGGAAGTATGGGACAATTGAGAAAGGTGTCAGGTTCGCTGTATTTATATACAATTGCTTATGTGAGAGGAAAAGAGATAGAGAAATAGGAGAGTTATTGTAATAGTTTTAGAAGTAGCGTTGACATTTGCACTATTGCACAAGTAGAATGTGTGCATGTACTATTCATGGGCCTATATAATAATATTCAATATTTTTAAAAATAAAATGTTTCTATATGCACTTTTTTTTCTCTCTAAAACATTTTAAAAAAAATAATTCTTTTCACATCTACATGTTTAAGTACAAAAGTACTTAATATGTCAAAAAAAGGTACAAAATTACTTATTATTAATTACCTCTATTATTATTTTTTAAAATTAAACATCTTTAATTAAAATAGTAACAATATAAGAACATAATTCCTTAAAAAACAATATAAAAAATAATCACGCATTTTATTTTTAACTTAAAATGAGAATAGATATATACTTGATAATTTAATATTAAAAAATCATCATTAGAATTAAAATCATTAGTAATCAAAGTTCACAACAATTATTTTTCATATTTGTAAAAATCGAAGTACATTTTTCTAAACTGATAATTAATTAATATATAAGTGATATACTATATATATATATTTTGAAAGTTTGTGCAATTAATTTTTTTTTAATATTTAATGAGGATATATTTAAATTAATTTTCCAAAATTTTATATTTAATAGCACTTAATTAACTAAAACAAATATAATATATTTTTTTAAAATGGTCTCAAATTCAAATTATCCTCCTCAAATAAAAATTTAACTAAAATGGATGAGAAGTACCAGTAGATCCACTCATTTTTTTTTTTCATTTGAAATTTGACATCTCCTCTTCTTTGTTTTTTTTGGAAATGAAATGACATTGCTGTTTATCTTTCAAGGCGCCAAAAAATTAACTATTTTTTGTGAGAAGGGAGGCTGATGCACCAAAAACTTCAGTCAAACTTTACCTCAACAATGCTTTTTAAAGTACTCTTTCTGCTAGCTAGGAAAGAGAATATATATAAAGTAAATTAAAAATATGTACCATAAATTATTTATTTTTCATTTTTAAGAGAATTAAGAGCATTCCAACCCATTACTCCATGTATAGTGTTGCACCAACACCAAAACTAAGAAATCTTAGCATTATATTTTTTTTTTCATTTCAACCACAACACCAAAAATTACACCAAAAAATATATTATTATTATATTATTTTTTAATTATCTTTTATATATTTAATCAATTTCAATGTTAATTTTATTTTCTTATAGTGTAGAGTAAGAATTTTCACACAAATTAAAATAAATTATATAAAAAATTAATTATGAAATATTTGAAATTTTATTTAAAAAATTAAATTATGTGTATTTATAATTTAAAAAACCCAACATAAAATATAAACTCATATATATATGGGTGCACTCTTAATGGTTACTACCCGTGGATGGTTACTTTAATATTAACTATTAGATTAAGATCAATGGTTCATATTATATATGGGTGCACTCTTAATGGTTACTACCCGTGATGGTTACTTTAATATTAATCATTGGATTAAGATCAATGGTTCATATTTATAGTTGTTAATTAATATTTCTAAAAATAAAATTTGATTTTTTCAAATTTTTGGAAGGGTTACCTGATGAAAAATATTTATTTATTATGAAAATATAATATTGTAAACTTTTTTATTTTTCAAATGTATGTTAATTTTTAAATATAACTAATGTTTCTCATTGGTTGAAAACACCATTAATTATGGTAAAAAAAAAAACTAAATTCGAAATTAATATAGAAAAAAAAATATTTACTTGTTGGTAACTTGCTATACCAAGTCACTATGTTGCCACATCATCATAATTGTTAGTACCCATCTATGGGTAGTAACCATTGAGAAGTCTTCCATCATAATGGTGTTTTCAACCAATGAGAAACACTAGTTATATTTAGAAATTGACATACATTTGAAAAATAAAAAAGTTTACAATATTATATTTTCATAATAAATAAACATTTTTCATCAGGTAATCCTTCAAAAAATTTGAAAAAAATCAAAATTTATTTTTAGAAATATTAATTAACAACTATAAATATGAACCATTGATCTTAATCTAATGGTTAATATTAAAGTAATCATCCATGAGTAGTAACCATTAAAAGTGCACTCATATATATATAAAAGATATAAATATATTTATATTTGAAAAAAAAAAGTTTTTCCGTGTGAACAGTGCACGGCATATATGTCGTGTCACTGTTGACACACGGCTAAATGCTGTTAAGTTTCCCGTTTGATTGGAGGTATTTCAACACACCAACCCCATATATATGGGATAATCTCGTTTGGTTGCAGATGCTCTAAGAAAGAAAATAGAACGATAAAGGGGTACTATTATTTATTTGTAGTTATAATAATAATGGTGTGTATTATACAACAATATTAAAATTCGTGAAAATAAAATCTGACTTTTAAAGAGTAGTAGTATCACATTTTCATTGATATAACTCGCACCTATGTATACTAATATACTACTATTTGATCAATTAATAATGTATTAATACTAATACTAATTAATTATTTTTTATAGTTACTTACTCAAAAATAATAATATTTCAGATGTTCTTACAAAGTACTTATTGGTCGTTCTTAATTCTTGAAACTTCCGTGGAGTACAATTGGTAAAACCCCTACAATTAATATCTTCCTTATTATAAAATATATATGTATGTACGTACACAAATAATGGACTAATTAATTAAATAATATTTACCCAAAAGTGCTGCAAATAATAACTATAAGAACAAAGTTAAGGAAAGAAAAAGTTGACAAGCTAGGGTTAATCATTTGATTTATTATTAGAGTTGATTAAATAACACTTTTCAAACCAAGTTGCATTAAGAAAATACGTATATGCTTAGATATATTTCTGAATTGTTTTTCTTCTTTATATTAGGTCAACGATTAGTGGTAGTAGTAGTGATGGCAGTCCTCTCTAAATATATATGTATATTTATATGTATCTATAGACAACATACACTTGGTAATGAATCATTATATATAGTTATCTTTTGCATCTTGCAATTAATCATATTTTTAACAATGCTCAAATCTTAATAGACAAGATTACTCTTATAAGCAAAATAAACAAATAAATAAAGAAAAATTATGATAAAATAAAATAATAAGATGAGAAAAAATGGATGAACAAGAACGACTATATATACATATATAGAGAGAAGGTTTGGTGTGGTTCATGAAGAGGCTATTATATTTTATTTATTATTCGATTTTTCTGATTTTTTTTTAAATAATAGCGAGTACTATTTAATTTGTAATAGGACATCTTACTTAACATTTAAAAAAATGGAGGATATTTTGCAAAATAAACAATGAAATATAATATTAATTATTTATATTATATTTTTTTACTCTGTAAAAAATTATGATAGACTAAGTTAGTTGGTTGATGTAATCTATTTTATAGAATAACCATGTTGTCTCCATCAACATAGGTTTATATCTCTTCTATATAAAAAATATGTATATAACATAAATTTTTTATTTTAATAATTTTTTAACTTTAATGAAATATTCTAAATATTTAACGAAATATATTTGTAAAATTAATTAAAAAATAGATATTTATTAATTATATTAATATAAACTCAAATGTTTTAAAATATTATTATTATAATATTATTTAATACAAGACTAGATATTTATTAATTATATTAATATAATTTAAATATTATAAAATATCATTATTATAATAATATATAATACATAATAAATACATTATATAAGTTTTGTGTGTATAAATAATATAACTGTGTAACTAAATAAAAAATTAGAATAACATTTATCTTTTACTAAAAATAAAAATAATTAATAAATTTTTTTAAATAAAATTAAGCAAATATATTGCACGTTCATCCCTAAGTATAAACAAACATACGTTTTTCTTATGAGCACAGTATATACGTTTACATATATAGCAACCAATATGGAATTAATTGCCATAAATTTATACAAACATATAAATTATTATAATGAATATTTTTCCTTTTTTTTTGAAAGGGGGTATTTTTTTTTTCTCATCTTGCTGGCTGCAAATTAGTACAAGTTAAGCTGTGTAAAAGTACGTATAGCCGTTCCCATTAGGAGTAAAAATAAAGCTAAAGTAATGCAAATATAGGAAATATATAACATGTTTAATTAATTTTTCATCCAAGTAATACTGTTTATACGTATCTATATGTGTTTATTTTTATGTATACGTCAGAAACTGTCAAAAATATTAATACTGTCAAATGGCTTAAATATATTGAATTGCGCAATTGGTCCCTGTCAACTACTCAGCTGTAGTCTCTACACGTAATATAAGTCATAGTAAATTCTGACATGCATTGAGTTTTTCTTTTTCTTTTTTGGAGGAACTGATTTATTTTTTCTATCGAATATTTTTATATTTTTTTAGAGGGAATATTCTCAAAACACATGTATACATAAAAATATTTTTAATATTCTTGACAATATCAAAATTTTCAATTACTATAAATCGACAAAAATGTGTCGTTACTCATGACTCGTTCATAAATAAATAGTATTCAAAACTTGTTTTTCTGCTATTAAATAAAGATTGGATCTAGCTAGCAGGTTCTAGATATAAATATCTTACAAATTAGCAACAATAATTTTATGTATCAAGTTGGTAAAAATATGCGACCATTAGATGGGGTATACATAGATGACCTTTTATAAATATATATTTGACAAAATATTTAAGATTTACAAAGTTGCACACAAAGTCTCAGCCGTACTACTAGAATAGTTCAAGTAGTACGATTTTTTTGTATATATAAAGTCTACCCCTAACGTTTTTATTGTTTTCTTACGCAGCGGTTTAGGATATGAACAAGCTCGTTACAGCTTCTAAAAATCAAGCTTTCTACTAACTATAATAAATTATTTTATTGCTTGTCAAATAAGGGGCTATTGTATATAAAATGAGACAAGTTGCAAAAACATGAGCAGACAATGACTATGACTTCTTCCAAGTCAAATACTCAATATATATTACTTGCCCTAGGAAAACGCTACTTGCCCCCATAAATACCCAATATATTTATATATATATATATAAATACAATGGATCACAATTCAAAATAATATAGATATACATATACTTGTTAAATCGTGTTTAGTTTTATTTATAAAATTTATTAATTATTTTTATTAAATTTATATTAATATTATATAAATTTTAAATAAAAAATATCTTATTTTAATTAAATAAATAATTTATTTTTATTTAAGTTTATATTTGTTCTAATTTTTGAATTTGAGAGTAACAATAAAATATTATATATTTAATGTAATATTAAATATTATACGTGGATTTTAAATTTAAGTTTTTTTAAAAAAAATAATTTGTTACTAATTGACAGTAGATTATATTATATGTTTAATATGATATTATTCTAATAAGTGAGTTTATGTTTAATTAAATTTGTTTAAGTTATAAAATGTATGATTTTATTATTTTTAAATAATTATCATTGTAAAATATCTAAAAAAATATCTTATTTTAATTTTTTTAATTATTTTTTTTATTTTATTTAAATATTTACAAACTACTGTTAAATATAAAAATATTCGGTTAAATATATAAATAGTACGTTTAAGTTAACTTTGAAAAAAATAAAAAACAATTAAAACAAAACAATTACGCATGTACGGTCTCTACGGGTATTCTCAATTAACGTTTAGTAGAAATTAAGAGTATATGATCATGATTCATGTGAAAAATCTCTATATGCGTGCTTTATGTGAATTTGTTTTGAAGTCAAAACTATTTATTTTCCATTTTTCTTTTGTTCCTCTACTTTTCATTAATGATTTTCACAAGGGTAGATGTAGATGGTGTGTTAAAATTAATTCCGCATCTTTATTTTGACCTTTTCTTAATTATATAGAGTAGTGATGATGATGCGTGACAAAGCTTTTCAATGATTCGTGGGTCGCTTGTTAATCTTCCTCACATTAAGAATGAAACTTTTTTTCTTCTTCTTTTAAGTAAAAGTATCCCCTCAAATAAATAAATAACAATGTAATAATTAAAAGTTTATTTTAAAAGAATATTACATTCACTACAAGAAGAAAAAATGACTTTTACTTCAAATTTTAAGCTGGATTTATTTTGATTTTCGCTTAAATTTGCAGTCGCAGTAGTTCAAGACGAAGCAAAAAGTAGATAAAAATCGAAGTGAAAAATAGATTTTTTACTTCGGTTATTATGTAAAAACCGAAGTAGAAAGTGGAGATTATACTTCAGTTTTTACCTAATAACCGAAGTATAGAAAGTGGGGTATACTTCCTTGCTATGCACTTTTTACTTCGGTTATTATGTAAAAACCGAAGTAAAATAATCAATTTCTACTTCGGTTTTTACATAATAACTGAAGTAGAAAGCCTTCCCCTTATTTATTTTTTTTTAATAATTATGTCTTATTATTTTAAACTGGCCCAATTTTATTTATATATATATATATATTTGCCCTAATTTTTTTTTTAAATGGTCTAATCATATGAATTTTGTATAATCCCTTTCATTAATGCATTGATGATGAGCTCATCTTGATTACTTTGCATTTTGTTATGATTATATTTACTTGAGTCCAAAAGGTTGTGACATCAACGAAAAAGGATAATAAGAAACTTAAAATGGCCATTGTAATTTAGAAGGCAATACAAGTAACATCTTTATCAATTATATATGTACGACACAGCATATTGAGTCATCACAAGCATTAATTAAATTATTGTTCCAATCAAAATTATAATAATATATGATACATCTAATGAAAATCATGGCGGTATTAATCAAATAAAGTAAATTATTGAATTAGATGATCATATGATATCTAATGAATTGAAATCATATCAACCATCATCATCTTTGAAAGCAACTATACTATTGTCCTGTATATGATGGAGGTGATTAATAGAGACCTGTTTGTGTCAAAACAGCCATGTATATCTTCATCTTTTTATTTTTATGTTCAAAACTTAGCTAATGGGTTTTGAATCATATAATTTTATATATATAAAGAAAAAATATTAAAGTAATAGCATGATGGATGTCTAACAAGGGAATTTGACTGTCATAGATAACACTACTTTGCCGATACTAGTTAATGGGGTTTCTAAATATGAGCCCTATCAAATCAAATCAAATCAAATGTATGGAAAAGCTTTATTAAAGCATTAGATATTAAATAAAATAATATCGTTAAATTATATCCTTAATTCAGCGAACTCACAATAAATGAAGCTTAATATTGTCGATCTTATATTAATATGGTGTTGGAACCTTTTGTTATGAATTATTAAAAATTGATACATTTGTGTGTGATATGAGAAAAGTCCCACATGGATTTGGAACACTCTTTTTGGAGTGTATATATATTGCAAATGCAATGACTTGGGGCGTGCCCCAAGGGGTACCCAGTTTTGTGCGAATGGGTGAGGACTCACACACTTGACCACCATACACGCGCGCGCGCCGCCGCCGTCCGTCAAAGGCTGTTTTATCCTGGGGACGGCGTAGTTGATAGACTGGCGTGCACACTTCGGGCAGAGCCGCGAAACGTCTTAAAGATAGCGACTTTGTCCGCGACTCAGCCAGAAATATTGATCGTTAAATTCGTTCCATTTTATTTTCTATTGTGGAATATCAATTTTAAGACGTTTTCTGTTCTGCTATGGCTGCGACCGATGAATTTTCTGGTTCTACCTCTGTTGATATTAACAAACCATTTCGCTTTGAGGGTTTACACTTTAAGCGTTGGAAACAGAAGATGCTTTTTTATCTGACCATGAAGAAGGTGGCGTTTGTGCTCACTGCTCTGAAGCCGGTTGTCCCTGAAGCCTCGACCGACAAGGACAATCAAACTGAACGTGAGAAGCAACAGAAGGACTTGGACTCATGGGTGGAAAACGATTTCCTATGTAAGAATTTTATTCTTAACGGTTTATCTGATGATCTATATGACTATTATAACTCAGACAAGTCAGCAAAGGAGATTTGGGAGGCGCTGCAAAAGAAATACGATACAGAGGAGGCGGGGACTAAAAAATACGCTGTTAGTCGCTACCTGAAGTATCAGATGGTTGATGACAAATCTGTGGAGGCCCAATCTCACGAAATTCAGAAAATTGCTCATGAGATTATCTCGAAAGGTATGGCCCTTGATGAACAGTTTCAAGTTGCTGTTTTAATTGACAAATTACCTCCTTCCTGGAAGGACTTTAAAAATGTTCTCAGGCATAAGACTAAGGAATTTTCCTTAGAAAGTTTGATCACCCGCCTTCGAATCGAGGAGGAAGCAAGGAAACAAGACCAGAAAGAAGATGTGCTTGTTGTCTCTAACAGCATCCCTAAGAAGCCCACATCTGCGGTTCTAAAGCCAAATGGCAAAACCTTTAAGAATCAGAACCGCAACTCGAATTCAAATTCCAACCGCAACGCGAATTCAAATTCCAACCGCAACAACCAGCACAATCCTCGAAACAACAATCAGAATTGGAACCATAACAGGAACCAACATGGAAGGCAGCAGCCCCCACCTAAACAGAATGACTCTGGACAATTCCTTTGTTACGTTTGTAACAAGCCAGGTCATATGGCACGTAAGTGTAGGAACAAGCCAAGCACTGCTCCGCAGGCTAACTTGACTGAAGAAGCTTTTATAGCTATGATTTCTGAGATCAACCTTATTGGTGGATCAGATGGGTGGTGGGTAGACACTGGCACTTCTCGCCATGTCTGCTATGACCGTGCTATGTTTAAAACATACACTGCTGCTGATGATAAGAAAGTGATGTTGGGAGATTCCCACACCACTATTGTTGTTGGGATGGGAAATGTGGAGCTTAAGTTTACCTCAGGAAAGACTTTATTACTGAAAGATGTAATGCATACTCCTGAGATGAGAAAGAATCTGGTTTCTGGTTTTCTGCTTAATAAGGCTGGGTTTACTCAAACTATTGGGGCTGATTTGTACACCATCACTAAGAATGGTATTTTTGTTGGGAAGGGTTATGCTACTGATGGTATGTTTAAGTTAAATGTTGAATCCAATAAAGTTTCTCCTTCTGCTTATATGTTGTGTAATTTTAATGGTTGGCATGCTAGACTTTGTCATGTTAATAAGTGCATTATTAAGAACATGAGTAACATAGGACTGATTCCTAAAGTGTCAGAAAATGACTTTGAAAAATGTGATTTCTGTAGTCAAGCAAAAATAACTAAGACTCCTCATAAGTCTGTAACTAGAGAATCTGAGCCACTAGATTTAATTCATTCAGATATTTGTGAACTTGACGGAACGTTAACTAGGAATGGTAAACGTTATTTTATCACTTTTATTGATGATTGTTCTGACTTTACTTATGTGTACTTGATGAAAAATAAAAGTGATGCGCTTGACATGTTCAAATTATTTGTGACTGAAATTGAGAATCAATTCAATAAGAAAATTAAAAGGTTTCGTAGTGATAGAGGAACTGAATATGATTCAAACATGTTTGTTGAGTTTTATAATTCACATGGCATTGTACACGAAACCACTGCACCATATTCACCTGAAATGAACGGTAAAGCTGAAAGGAAGAATCGAACTTTTACTGAATCTGTTGTGGCTATTTTATTGAATTCTGGTGCTGCATCTCATTGGTGGGGTGAAATTCTGTTGACTGTTTGTTATGTGCTGAATAGAGTTCCTAAGTCTAAAAGTAAAGTTTCACCTTATGAGATCTTGAAAAATAGGCAACCTAACCTGTCTTATTTTAGAACTTGGGGTTGTCTGGCTTATGTTCGTATTCCTGATCCTAAGAGAATTAAACTAGCAAGTAGAGCCTATGAATGTGTATTTATCGGATATGCAATGAATAGTAAAGCATATAGGTTCTATGATCTAAATGCGCATGTTATTGTGGAATCAAATGATGCTGATTTTTATGAACATAGATTCCCTTTTAAATTGAGAAATAGTGGGGGCGCATCTACTAGCAACATTCCTGTGATTAGGAATAATGAACATATTGAGGATAGAGAATCAAAACCTAGGAGAAGTAAAAGAACTAGAGTTGCTAAAGATTATAGTTCTGATTTCTGTGTCTATACATTAGAGGAGGATCCTGCTAACCTCCAAGAAGCCTTGTGCTCTTTAGATGCTGACCTTTGGCAAGAAGCAATAAATGATGAGATGGAGTCTCTTGAGTCTAACAAAACGTGGCACTTAGTTGATTTACCTCCTGGTTGTAAGCCTATAGGTTGTAAGTGGATCTTAAAAAAGAAATTGAAACCCGATGGTACTGTTGAAAAATACAAGGCTCGTTTGGTAGCCAAGGGTTTTAGGCAGAGAGAAAACATAGATTTCTTTGACACCTTTTCACCTGTTACGAGGATAACATCCATTAGAGTTTTGATTTCCCTAGCTGCCATACACAATCTAGTTGTACACCAAATGGATGTTAAGACTGCTTTTTTGAATGGTGAATTGGAAGAAGAGATCTATATGGATCAACTGGAAGGGTTTGTGATCCATGGCCAGGAACATAAGGTTTGCAAGTTAGATAAATCTCTGTATGGTCTTAAGCAGGCACCTAAGCAATGGCATGAGAAATTTGACAATTTAGTTATCTCACATGGATTTAAAGTGAATGAAAGTGACAAATGCATTTATTATAAATCTGGTAATGACATTTGCACTATTGTATGTCTATATGTGGATGACTTGCTCATATTTGGTTCGAATATCCATGCTGTTAATGTTGTGAAATCTCTGTTGTGTGCTAACTTTGATATGAAAGACCTCAGAGAAGCGAATGTAATCCTTGGTATTAAGATTACTAGGTCCGAAAAGGGAATTTCTCTGGATCAATCTCACTATATTGAGAAGATTCTAAAGAAATATAATTACTTTGATTGTAAACCTGCTTGCACACCATATGATCCAAGTGTAAAGTTATTTAAGAACACTGGTGACGGTGTAAGACAATCTGATTATGCGAGCATCATTGGCAGTCTTCGATATGCCACTGATTGTACGAGACCCGACATTGCCTATGTCGTGGGATTATTGTGCAGGTTTACTAGCAGACCTAGTATAGAGCATTGGCATGTTATTGAAAGGGTCATGAGATACCTAAAGAGAACCATGAACCTTGGATTACATTATCAGAAGTTTCCAGCTGTTCTCGAAGGTTATAGTGATGCAGACTGGAACTCTCTGTCTGATGACTCCAAGGCAACAAGTGGCTATATCTTTAGTATAGCTGGTGGAACTGTTTCTTGGAAATCAAAGAAACAGACTATTTTGGCACAGTCCACCATGGAGTCAGAAATGATAGCACTAGCTACAGCTAGTGAAGAAGCAGGTTGGCTGAGAAGCCTGCTAGCTGAGATCCCTTTATGGGAAAAACCGATACCAGCTGTGTTGATCCACTGCGATAGTATCGCGGCTATTGCAAAAATTAAGAACCGTTATTACAATGGTAAGAGACGACAGATACGTCGTAAGCATAGTACTGTTAGAGAGTTTCTCTCAACAGGAGCTATTAGAGTGGATCATGTACGCACTGATGATAACCTAGCAGATCCTTTGACGAAAGGATTAGCTAGAGAGAAAGTCCATCAAACATCGAAGGGAATGAGACTATTGCCCTTAGAATGATGAATCACTCATGATGGTAACCCAACCTAAAGACTGGAGATCCCAAGAACTAGGTTCAATGGGTAATAACAAGTTGTGAAGTGATAAGAGTTGAATCATGCTATTTCCATTTTATTTTCTATTGTGGAATATCATATGGTAAAGCAGTCTATATATATTTTAAAGGAGAAATTACACATAGTTTGTAAATTTAAAAAAAAAATTGAAAATAAGAAATTTTATAAAAATTACAAAAATATCGATAATAGTTTGTAACGTTTTGTGATCGCCTTTTACAAAAAAAAAATCTCCCTATTTTTGTTCTTTTGTATTTTTTGTAATTTGTTCTAGATTTCATGTTTTTAGTTTTTTTTTTAAATCTTAAGTATTTTTATAAAAATTATTTATTTTAAATGGTAACTCGATCTATTTTATCAACGCTTTGGTCAACCATAATATATATTTTTTGTAACAAAAAATGTAATTATATTACTTAAACAAACGCTTTTAAAAGTTTAATAGTTTCTCAAACTTCTATAATATTTTTAATCCACAGACCACGAATGAGTACGGGATGATGAGAAATTTAAAGTGGATATGCTGAAAATATTAATAATAATTCTAGTTTGACAGTTGGCTACCAATAAAAATCACTTTAAAAGATAGTTATTACTTATTAGCTCTTTAAAATCTGCAAATTGATCAACATTAATATTTGAAAGCAGTCTTTTTCCCATAAAAAAAATCTGAAAGCAGTATTCTAAATTAAACTTTACGAAAAAACGGCCTCACTAGAGCGTATGTATTTTTTTGATGAAAAATTTGCAATTAAGCTAAATTATTAATTATTTAGGTTTGTTATTCTTATATTTTCATTTTTTACTAAAATAATCATGATAATTGCACGGTAGTATGTCTTTGGGGCCGTTAATTTCAAAATTATCATGAGAAATTTACAGCGTAATTCTTAATTTTTTTTCCGACAATAATTTTGAGATAAATAATTCTATTAAATAAATAAATTAATCCTATTGAACTTCCATAGTTTATTTGCAAACATTGTGTGACATTTGAGCTTTCCCTTTATATATGTGAGTCACTATTTCTCCACTAACTAACATCAAACCTTAAGAAAACCTTTTTTTTTATATATACATACATATATATATATATATATAATTATTTAGTTGAAAGCTTAATCCTCTCTTCATACCAATAGTGCTTTCTTCATACGAATTCCTAATGATTTAGCAAATATCAAATGTTATTCAAAATAAATGCATCTGTTTTACCCTTTAGACATTTTTTTACACCTTTAATCTTGATTTTGATATTAACTATTTTTTTATTATTCTTAAAAAGTAATATTTAAAAGGCGTATATTTGCTATTTGGTAGTATGAATTTTACAAAATCTAATCATTTTCTTTTATCATGATTTGAAAAGTTTAAATCTGACTTTAGATTTAATTTTTAATGTAATCATAATTGAAATTATTTAAGCATATAACAGGATAAATCAAATTAGAGGATAAAGTAATCATAATTTTAATAAAAAAGAAAAAAAAAAAAAGGAAATAGTATTGAAGATTGATTATACTTAAAGGTTTTCTAAGGAAATAATATGTAACGGCTTCCTAATTCATGACCGTTATACTGTGTACTCAAAATTTTGTCAGACCTGTTAATCAGGTTATTTGGTTTAAAATGTGTAACTAAGGTTAGTGATAAGGGTTAGGGTTAAAAAATTTGGTCAAAAAACCGTTGACTTTTATTTAAAAAGTTTCATATAAACATGGGATCCCAAAATATTACAACTAAGCTGTCAAAAAGGTATGTATACATCAAAATTACATTTAGCCGGCCTAAGCGGCAAAACAGGGCTTCAACCCTAGTTCCTCTGAGATAACCCCAGTCGTGGTGGTCGAGCAGCCGCATATGTATACGCCGCCACTGAAGCTCTCCAACTCATGGCTGGTCAAGCTTTTCCTTTCCCTTACCTGCACCACAAAGCACCCGTGAGCCGAGGTTTAGCAAGAAAACTCAACATATGCATGAATATAGAATATAAACCTTGAAATACCCATTCAACATAATCAGTAATATCAACTCATAGATACTATCAATTAGATTCAAGTGAATGATCATTGGATCAACTTGGGGCCGCTGCCCTAACTAGTTGGCCTTAGAGCCAATTCCCAGGCCTATGCCCTAGCTACCTGACCATAGAGTCATTTGGGGCCCTCGCCCTTAGCTTTGTCTCACTAGTCATAGAGCTAGCCCAACCCCTTGGTTCACCATCGACCTTTCAGTCGACCAACGTAATAGTACATTACTGAAGTTAGGCTTAAGCCTTTCGACCAACGCGCAGCGCGCTATTGTCATCCTTGACTAATAAATCAAGCCCTATTCCAGGATTACAGACCTCAACACAAAAACAGATATGGATAAGCATATCCCAACATAATACACACATATGCATGTTAACCACACAACACCGTGATTTATCATTCTCATAACACTATTCATACTGATGTAACGGGGTCTCATGCCCTAACTAGGGAATCCATTTAGCAGTCATAAATCACATAAGCAATTATCAATCAATATGTAAAACAACAACCTAAGCATAAACGTTCTCAGGGCCCAAACCCTAGTCATGATAATAGATCATAGTTGGGTCAAGCCCTAATCACATATAACACGTATTGGGTGCAATTTTCTTACCTCGGGTCCGAATAAGCGTAAATAATAACGACCCTCGAGCACGATCCTGATTCCGAGCCCCGAGCGATACCCTAGTCACAACCATAAAATATGATTCTATTAATAACGAGTGAGTAAGGGCTTCCGGACCAAGTCCTATCCTTTGGGGCCTCGAGTTCCATCCACTAAATCGGGCAGTGGAATCGATCCCGAGCCCTAAGAAAAAGGTTTCCATTTAAATCAAACTCCCCAAGGCAAAAATGCCCAAGCGGGCCGCGACTTGCCCTAACAGGTCGCGGCGCGCCCCTCAAACCAGAGAGCCTCCTTGCCTCTGTCTAGAGGCATGGGCTGCGACCTGCCCTAGCAGGTCACGGCGTGCCCCCCAGGCAGAGACCTCCCAAGGCACCTGGGCTCAGGCTGAGTCGCGACTTTGGTCGTGACTTATCAAGAACAAAGTCGCGACTTGGCCCCTCGAACCCAGAAATTCCTTAACTTTCAGCAGCCAAATTCGAACCAAACTAACTCAAAATCACCCCAATACCATAATTCAATCATCACAATAACTCTAACATCTTTCCAGCAACAAAACCCAACAGGAATACAATCCTAAAACCCATTAAATCTTCAATTCAATCCTTGAGTTAAGAGGTTCAAAAACACCTCAAGAAACCATGGATTCTACAGGAAATAAACCATAAAAGAGAGTTCAGATGTTTACCTTAGTTGTAGATGAAGTCCTTCTAGCCTCAAGAAATCTGAAACCCAATCCCAAGCTTCAATTCTATGGCTTCTAATCACTAAATCCCCTTAGCTTCAATGGTTATCGTGGAAAAGCTTCTTGAAATAAAGAGAGTAAATTAAGAGAGAGAAATAGTCGGTCCACAGCTTCTATGTGTGTTCCTTTTGGTGTTTTTGTCTTTTATCTCCTTAAGTTAACTGACTTAAGTTAATCCCAAGGCTCGGGGTACCAAAAACGTTCCCGATGGCAAAATGGTGAATTTTCTCAATATTCCCTCCTAAACTCTCTAACTTCAAATATATCTCAAACTAATTATTTTCCTAACCCGATAACCCAATTAAATATCTAATACCCAAAATACCCCTTGACTCTCCCCGAGTCGGATATTGGGTCTCGTTGTGACTTTCCCGCTAGCTTGCTCTCTAGGATCGCCTTGTGCCGAGTAACCCAGATAAACCCACATAATAATGTGGTCTCTCACATATAACACATATATGCACATAAATATACAATTATGCCCGCAACAGGCCAAATTACTAAAATCGCCATTCTAATAAGAAACAGGCCCACATGCATATTTAATACCCCTAAATATGCACAATTAATCATATTATCATATAATTCACATAATTACAATCAATATAACAATTAAGCACATAATTCCATACATTGTCATCATGGCCCCCCAATCAAGGCCCTAAGTCTTATTAGGTAGTTTTTGGACGTTACATAATATTTATATTCCTAACTTTTGCTTTCACAAACAATTTGAATCTTTTGGCTCATTGAAAACACTATAAGGGGAGTGGAATGTGGACCTTATCTTTCAATCTTTTGGCCGTGAGGAAGCGTGGGCTATTCTTTCTATTCATATACATATCACGTAGGGTCCTTATAGGTTAGCATGGCATCATACTAAATCTAGAATTTTTTCTGTCAAAAGTGGATATTGGTCTGCAATGCGCAACATAGGCTATGGACAAGCAACATCCTCGAGAGGCCAATCAAATTGGTGGCGGTACTTATGGTCTTTATTTTACATCAAATGTTTATATTACACTATATCTGTATATTTTTTTTTCTTTACATCATTTAAAAATTATATCTTTAAATATTTTTATTAATTTAAATCATAGAACAAAATAAAAACCTAATAAATTTGGAAAAAGAAAGAAAGAAAAATGAATAAATTTATTTTTTAAAAAAATATTTGAAGGAACTCTAAACATTCTATAAATGTAGAGAAGGAAATTATTAATAGATTTTACCTTATCAAAACACTACCTTATCTATTTTACCTCTAATTTTTACATTATATCATACATCAACTTATTTATTTTTTCTCTATATCATTTAAATATATTTTTTTTTATTCATTTTAATTTTTTTCTCTCATTGTCAATAATATCTTTTAATATTTATGATATTTATCCATATATAATATCAAAATATAATTATACTTTATTTTAAATTATTAAAAAATATATAAATTAATACAAAATTTAAAAATAATTCTCCATATAACAATTATAACAAAATATAAAAAGATAATATGTATATAAGTTTTAAAAAAATCACTAGAACCATATAATATTATTCAAAATATCAAACATATATATATATATAAAAAAAAGTTAGAAAAAATAATAAAATATTTATAAAAGAGTGAATAGTTGTATGTATATGTAGAGAATGAATAGTATATTGAGTTAAAAAAATTAGAGTAGCTGATTTGATGGAGAGGCATTTTATTAGTGCCATAATTTTAGAATATATCTAATTTAAAGGAAGATTGAGAGTGCTCGAAATGAGCTTTAAAATAAAGGTTTGGTTTAAAGTAGCTATTGTTTATTGGATGGTGATTTTGACAACTTTTTTTTTATAATTATAGAGAAATCTTCCATTTTAAAAGAGCTATTGGGAATCTCTTAGAGTTCCTTTAAAAAAAATTTGATTACTTTTCTTTCTTTCTCTTTTTAAATTTATTAGTTTTTCATTTTTTTATTATTTTAATTAATAATAATATTTAAAAAATGTAAAAAAAAAACTGATATATAATGTAATGTAAAATTTTGATAAAAAAAAGTTGACTTTTAATGATGTTTTCTAAGAATTACCACTCTCTCTGTATATTTTCTTGCCAAATATACTTTGTCGAACAAAGTTTCTCCTATTTGGAAGGAGGGTTTCCATTGACTTGCCCTAATGACTGCTATGCCTCTTCCCTATGTTCTTTTATCTGAATTTTCTTTCAAAATAAAAATAAATAATAGTAAAAGTTGATCAAGGACAACAAATTTCTATATATTATATTATCCATATTTTTTGTTAATTAAATACATTAACCATCTTTTAGTAAATGATTAGTAAATATCCACTGGAAAAAAAAAATCAAATCCAATCTATGACCAGTAAATATTGGAGTGGTAAGCATTCTAGAATTTTGGGAAGGATTAAAAATCTAATTTATAATTTATTTAATATTAATCGATCTAAATAAAGATTTGTTTAATAGTTTTGTTTCTTTTTTCTGTACTCTTTATGTTGTAAATCTCTATAAATTTAAAACTAATATTTAAACAAAAAAAATTATTGTACTTTTATTAATGGGGTTCATATGGATTTTACTTGTTTCATTTAAATTTTTTTTTTTTTTTTTTGAGAATCTCAGTAAACTCGATCATTACTTTATAGTTATTTCGAAAACTCATTTATTTTATCAACAAAATTGTGTAACTGGGCCATATGAATATCAAAACCACAGAAGCTCATGAATGCAAAACGAACAAGCTAATAATGTATAATGATTTTAATTACTAGTCGCCAGAAAAAGACTCACTTTTTTCTCAGCAAAAACTCGAGACACTCAACACTAGTAATTATGAACAAACTCACATTTCAAGTAGTCTTACCCACCAACTAAATAAACTAATTTTGTTCTGCCTGCCTAATACGAATTACAACAAACAAGTAGATAAGCCTTACATACATGATAGTCAGAAGAACTAGAAAACCCTACTTAAGCAGCAAACTATTCATAGTTAGTTAAATCATCCATACTAATTTAGGCCAAAAACTTTCTAACATTATATTATTGACTCACTACTAACCCGCTTAACTCTTGAACAACACATTCCATTGAGGGCCTGTGGTTGAAAGATTCATGAGTACAGAGCAGAGCTAGTTTAGCAAGCTTAACTGCATCACATTCTGCAAACTTCCCAGCGAGGCTTGGATCGATGAAGTCTTCAAATCTGCATGCTTCTGCGCCTTGGCGAGCTGATTGGGTTATTTTCTGTTTTCCAGTCAGAATTTGAAATATGATCATACCAAAGGCATACACGTCACTTTTTCCAGTGAAACGACCGGTGTTTGTGTACTCAGGAGCCAGGTATCCCATGGCAGCACTGGCTTTTAGCATAGAGAAGATGATATCATCTGCAAGGAGTTTGTGTAGTCCTGAATCCGAGATCATGGGCTTATAGTTGGTGTCTATGAGCACCTTCTCTGCTGAGATATTCTGGTGAACTATAGCTGATTTTCTCCCCTTATTTCCATGCAAATAAGCAATACCTGCAGTCCCAGCAAAGAAGGTGAATTTCCAGCAACTTCAATCAACAATTTTTTCACTAATGCAGACACTACAAGTAATCTGATATAATAAAGCTTTGAAGAAATTAGAATAGACTGACCTTTGGCAACACCATTGATAATAGATACTCTGGTTGCCCATTCAAGAGCCGTACCAGTGCCTTCCTTAGTGTCAAGATACTGCAACAAACTTCCTCTTGGGACAAAATCATAGACAAGAAAACACTCGCCTCTTCCTCTTGAACAGCAAAAGCCTCTCAACTTGACAAGATTTTCATGTTTCAATGATGTTAACATCTTCAATCCCTTCAGGAATGCAGCTTCGTCAGACTTACAGCTCGTCTTTGCAATGCATTTTACAGCAACAACTGATCCATCTCTCAGGATGCCCTTGTAGGTGGCAGAGAAACTGCTTTTTCCCAATAAATTCACTTCTGAGAAGCACTGAGTTGCGCGCTCAACTTCTTCTAGATTGAACATGAAGCTCTCAAGTACCTCCTGAGAGAATCCACCACTACCTTTAGCAAAGGGGTCCCATCCGTTCGAGTATTCCAGACTGATGAGGGGAGATGCACTCTTCCTGTAAACCTCCTTGACCTGATCAGTGCTAAGCCGGCTATCTGATGGGTAGAAAGTACTTCCAATTTTCTGTTTACGGCGACGGTACAATGAGAATGAGAAAATACCAGAAACAACAAAAGCAACAAAGAGTCCAGTAACCCCCAAAACTACACCAATTTGAGGAGACTTAGATGGCTTTGAACAGTTAGCTCCGCTGCAATTCGACTCTAAATTTACAGACTCTGGGAGGTCTTTTGTGGAATGGTTACTGGTTGAGTTTGGGAAACCGTTGGCAGAGAAGTTACTAGGCTGATATGGTTCCGGCCTGGTTGGGTCCCAACCCTCACTTGCTGTGCAAACCTGCAAGTCAGGAAACCCAACCCCACACAAGTTTGGGTTGTTTTCGTATTGGAATCCTCCACCGAGTCTTTTAAAAACTGCATTTTCATTCACAAGGACCAACAAAAATCCATCAGGTTGATATACTTACATCCTTAATCTTCGAAAGACAAAAAAAAACAGAAAACAAGAGAGAACTCAGAGAACACATCACCTTGTGGGATGGTACCGGATAGAGAATTGTTTCGGATGTCAAGGACTTCTAACATGGGAGCCTCGACTAATTTTGCAGGAACAGAACCAAATAGGTTATTAAAGCTCAAATCCAACCTCGTTAGTGACTTCAGCTCCCCCAAACTTGCAGGAATTGCACCGGTTAGTTGATTATATTGAAGAGCAAGAACACTAAGCCTCTTCAGATATCGAAGTTGAATTGGTATACTTCCAGTCAATCTATTATAACACAGCTGCAAAACTGCAAATAAGAAGAGAGTACTTGGATTGAAATTTTTTCTTACTTTGCTAAAAATCAAAAGTCCAATAATTCAGTTAAAAACTCACTACACGTTTATGGAACCAAGAAGAGAAAGAAAAGAAGAAAAAAAAACGATTTTTTTTCTTAACAATCAACTATTTGATATAAAGTAAACCAGGAAACATTACTGCAAATATATAGACTCTTCCATGCTAGGTTCAGACATAACATAACATTAGTACATAGAGCAAGTATGAAAGAAGCTTCAGTAAGAACCCAGAAGGCAAAAGTAAATGATACCTATATAAGATTAATAAGAAACACATTTGTTAACGAAGCTAACCCCAAAAACAGTAGCAGGGAAAACCCCCCACAGATTTCATAAAATAAAGAAAAGAAGTACATATAAACAATGCTGAGGTTTTTTTTTACTGCAATGGGGGGTTTATCAGCTAAGCGTTAAGTGCAATAAAAATGACATGTCCCAATAACATAATAACGCACAATCTTTCTCTACATATTAAGAAAATGGTGAACTTTCGACCATAAATCAAAAGACCCACCTTGAAGATTAGGCATGTTTCCAAACCCATGTGGGATTTCCCCGGAAAGATTATTGACATTGAGATACAAATCAGTAAGCTGACTTAATGTTGTAAGCTCCTTAGGTATATTCCCATTCAATGAGTTGAAATGCAGGTAAAGACCCGTCAAGCTCTTGAGCTCAGCCACAGTCTCGGGTATTTCACCCCAGAGACCTTTGCCTTGCAGAGAGATATTAGCCACACGACCTTGATCGTTGCAAGCCACGCCTTCAAAAGCCCCGCTACAAGGATCAGAGTGAGGAGTCCACGAGGTCAAGAACTGATTTTGTGGGTCGAGAGAGGCTTTCAAGGCCATTAAAGCAGGCAGCTCAGAAAGGGAAGAAAGAGGTACAAAGGGAAAGAGGAAGAATACGAAGAGGATAGAGATGATTGGAGGCATGTCTGTTTGGCTTGAAAGAAAATGACAGACAGGAGAATGTCTGAAGAATGAAAGGTTGGACCTTTTTACTTGCTTCTTGTTGTTCACACACAAGAGTGTTTCTAGCTTCTGGTTCTGCAAGCAAAGGTGGTGTTTGGCTCGAAGGAAAATGGAGGAGGAGAAGGAGGTCTTCTTCTTCTTCTTCTTGTTCCCAGGGTTTTGATAATGGGAAAGGGAGTGTGGGAAAACGTGAGAGGTTTTGAAGATCGAGGAATGTGAGTGGTTCTGTACTTTGGTTTGGTTTGGTGGGTTCGAGATAGAATTTGAATCTCGTTCGTAGCGTATCTAAGACCAATTAATATTTGTAAAGGTAGGTCCTACTCCAATTCACCATATTATGGTCCGTACGTACGCTATCATTATTGTAGAGAAGAAGACTATCGTATACATGTCATCATTACATTCATCATCGTCTGAAACCTATATAACAAATCTACAATAAATCATGATTATTTTTTTTAGCAATTATTCAGTTGGGTCATGAGTATAACTATAAGCACAAGCTCTTGTCAATTTTTTATTTTGTTGTCCATACAAGTATAAAAAAAATTAAATTATGGATGAAAGGAGAATATTGATTCTATTTTTTTTTTTTAAAAAGAGCACTTTAATCTCAATAACATTTTTCTTGCATCTATATTGATTTAAGAATTAGCTACCTTTTTTTGCCACAAAAAGAAAAGGAAAAAAGAAAAGAATTAGCTCCTTTTTCCAATTTAAAAAGAATAACACATTGACAATGACACCTATTAAATAAAGGCTGTTTTCCACAAAGACCCCTTTTAAAGAAAAAGGTATTAAGCAAAATGATGAACTGTAAAGGGTATCTATTGTCTAGTCGTGCAAAAAAGTAAGGCTAAAAAAGTGATTTTACTTTACAATACTATGCTGAAGAGTTAAAATGTATGTTACGAGTTTAATAAACGCAATAATATTTAGGACACTTTGTTCTTATTTCCATCCATTCACATTCATGTCCAAATCAGAAGAAAAATGGAGTTTTACATGATTGTTTCTTTGTTTGATTATACTTTAGAAAAGTCTTAAAAACAAAGTAACATTCCTCCACTCTTCTAAAGCTTCATGTGAACTACTTTTTCATCTTGTATTAAGCTCCATGTGAACTTAACTATATCATATTATATTGTCGTTTATTTAGAAGGGACCTAAATCCTAGTAAAACCCAAAGTTTTCTTGTAGAGCTTGTGAATTGATTTTGACATGGGGTTAGACAGAAGGGAACATATTTTATGGGTTTTTTCCTTTGGGCATGATTAAATATTCTGAAGCTATCTCCTCTAACACAGACAAGAATCTCTCAGCAATAATATATAAAAATACAATGTTTTTGTAAACTTAGGAAAATATATATATAAATACCAACAAGAATCTTGTTTCACCACGTTGACGGAGCCAGTCTGCAAAAATCCAACTATATAGCGAGTAAAAAATTTTATTAAAGAAAGATATTTATATATATATATACAAAAATACATGGTATAGTACAATGTAAGTATTTTTTTGCCTTCTTACTTTTCATGACACAAATTTTGAATTTGTAGCAGCTATGATGAGAGCATAGTAAGACTTTTTTTTCCCACGAATAGATCATCAAGTTATGAACTAAAACTGCGGTCATAATATTCTTTAGTACAGAGCTCACTCAGTGTCCCTGACTCCATTTAAGAGTGGACACATTTATTTTCATTCACTATAAAAGAAAAAAAAATAAAAAGAATAGTGTGAAAAATAAAATAAATGAAGTCAAAATATTTTAGGTGATTATTGGATATGCAATTATTCCACAAATAAAACCAAGGGGTATGATGTGGCAGATAATAAGCAATTATAGGACAAAGATGGGCTACGTTAAATTATGTGTCTGAATTCATGACCTTTTTTTTTTCCTTTCTTTTCTTATTCATCATTTAATTCACCACTTTGCTTTGTTTCCTTCCATACTGTGTATGCATGAATCTACAGATGTCTCCTGTATACTTTCCGTAATAAAGGATATGATGGCGATATTAAAGTGATTTCGAAATGGTGCATGTGATATTTTGTCCCCTTTTGAGCATAGAAGTTTGAAAATTTTATAATTCATAAACAATTACCAACACAACACAGAAAAAGAAAAGAAAAGAAAAATACATTAATCTTTGAGTATGTTTGTTTGGATTGACTATTTATATATATAAGGGAGGGATGTGAGAAGCTGAAGTTGCTCATTATTTTGGATCTTTATTTGAGTTATCCTCTCTTTTATATAAAATGAAAAATATGTCATTAAAAAAATTATAAAATTAATATAATACATAATACATGTTATTAAAAACATTATTAAAAAATTATAAAATTAATATAATTTTATTAAAAAAAATTATAAAATGAAAAATATGTTATAATACATAATAGCCCAATGGTAAAAAATAACAATTCTGAAATTTTATTTCTTTGCTTTCACTAGCTTTTTTTTCCTCATTGTTTGGTTTTGTTTGTATCAATTATTCCGAGGCTGATCATTCTGATCAAGGATTTTTTTTAACATAATACGAAGATATTATAAATTATCCTGAATTCAACACAAATTTCATATAATAATAAATTTGGTACAATAATTTTATTAAATACTTATTAAATTTTACACTAAAAAATAAATATTTATTAAAATCTACTAATAAAATTATTTTGTTTATATTCATTTATATAAAAATCAATTTTAATAAATTTTGTTGTGCATTTATTAAATATTATTTTAACTATATCGTTTTTATTTTCAAATAATTACCTATAGTAGGAGTTGGGCGGGTTAGGTGAATTTTTGACAAACTCAAACTTATAATCGAATTGGTACTTTTCAACCCGTAACTCACCAAATTAAAAAAAATTGAAGTTCAACTCGACCATCAATTTGGGCGAAACTTTTTTTTTTAATTTTTTTCTAAAAAAATCATTTTTCACTAATATTTTTTATTATTTTCTCTATTATTAGTTTATATTTGTAACTAAAATAATTTGAATTTAGTTTTATATATGTATAATTAATAATTAAATAAATATAAAGTTAAAAAAAAAGTAGGCAAATCATTAAAAAAGGACGGGTCGGGATACATTGGGCGAATTGCCAAAAATTTCAACCCGCCCAATATAATAATTGAGCAGTTCAAAATGAAGTTAGGATTTTTCATGTTGTATTTTTTGCCAGTTTTTTCGAGTTAATTTAGTTGGTTTATTCAGATTGGGCGGATTACAAAAAATTTTGCAGGGCGCTAACTTATAGTATTCTTGTATTGATATATATTTATTTTAAATTTAGTATTGATATTAACACACAAATATAATCTATCGCAACTATTGGTCGGTACATGCATGCATATTCACTTTATACATTAGGTTCACTTTTGAGTTAAATAAATGATTAGACTTAATCGTTTCTCCATCATCAATTGAAAACGAAATCTATGATGCATGTAATTACCTATCACTACTTTTCTAAAATTAATAACCAACTTTAATTTCACTAGCATGTGGTTTGTGTGTACGAGGTATCATATTCTAAATGGAATGAGAGCCCCAACACGACGTGGTTGTATCCAGTGACAGAGCTAGGAATGTATTCAAAGGGGGCCAAAGTGTAATTTTTGTTTTGTGGGGGCTAAACATACAATTTACAAAGAAATAAAAAATAATTATTACAAAATTATCATATAAATAATTTTTTTTTAATTTGAGCCACCCTCCCTATACCACTGGATCAGTCCCTAGTTGTATCCGAAATTTAAAAACAACAACAATCATTCACAAAGTCATAAATGGTTTTTCTTTCGGATGATACTAACCAAACTTCTTTAATGATAATGTGTCGTTTTAGTTAAAAACAACAAATTAACATGTCGTTTGGACGTCATGCAAAATCATGTATTTTAAGCACACTAAATTTGTGTTATTATTGTGAGTTCACCTGGTCTTTTTCCTTAATTATGTTTTTTGCCTTAGTGTTGTCTATGGAATTATTATTATTCACTGAATTTCATTCAAAGATCAATGAAATTGAGATAATTATCTTGAAAGAAGCCAAGAATTTATTTTTGGGTACTCCTGCCATCAATGTGTTAGGATAAAAGACAAACTCCAAACACAGTGAAATAATAAAAAATAAAAAAACTCTCTCAACACACTTTTTAAAACTCACACCACACTTTTTTCAAAACTCTCAGACAAATAATACATATTTATAAAAATATAAAACTACAACATAAGAGCATCTTTAATGCAACAGCTACAAGAGTGGTTTGATTGACTTTTGTCATATTAATACCAACATAGTTACTAAAGAGTTTTATATATTGTGAGAGATATTGGCAACGTTGTCACTGCCAAACAACGTTGACTCCTATTTTTTTTTTTTTAAAAACTATTATTTTTTCATATTTTATATACTTTGGCAACCAAAATTAGTGCTACCATTAAAGTTGCTCTAAGTTGGACAACAAAATACTCATTTTACACAAATTTATAATTACCCAAAATTAAAAATTCTAAAAATAAAAACTATAATAAATTTGAATCAATACTCTAACACAATGAGTCGCAAATGATTATGGCGAACATTCATAAGAGCTATTTATATTAAGATCTCACTAGAGAATAGAAGAGAGAGGGTGTACTTATTAGCTTATACCATAAAATAAGAACCCAAATCAATTCAGGGGTCATCCCACTAGTAGCAGCACAAGAACTTCATTTGTGTACTCTTCATTTGGGAGAGAAATCTTCACTTGGATTTCATTAGACTGACTCTTTGGAATAAAGAAATCAATCTTAATATTTGGAATCGAATTGTGGTTGTCTTTGTAGGATAGAGCTATTATTCCCTTGTCATTTTACTCAACAGAAGAAGTGTTATTCTAGTAACTAACTCTCTCCCTCAGAATCTCAGATATCTCGTGTTTATTACAGTGCAACTTTATTAAACGACTCACATTTAACCCAACTCATTAATTATTACGATATGCTTTGGTTTGGACCTATTTTCTTCTCTCTTGCTTTATCCACTTATCATTTGGTTAATGGAAACCAGACAACGAATATGTCTGGCTCTCTGACCTACACTTCCTCTTATACAAATAAGATAGATACAAGGTTGCCTCTTCAATACGATACTTATACTAACTATAAAGGATTACATGCCAATGATGATTTTACATTTTAAACTTTCAGTCAGGTTTATGGAATTTGGTTTTACAGTTACATTTATTTATATAGATGACAAGAATTTGAAGGCAAAATCAGATTCCCTCTCTTCCATAACAATTCTAGGATTTTACTGCAGTTGCTACCCTATACTGAATTTGCATAGTTTGTAAGTGTCAAATGTACATCATTATGTGTTAGATTCTAACATGTCAACTATTAATTATCCATTTGACACATAGAGATAGAATGGTACTAAACCCTTTACACTTTCTGAAAGTCTGGACATAAATGTCTTGGCTCCAACTATATATCCATTCCTGGTAGGACATATGACATAGCAAATTCTGTTTCTCCAGGGAATTGGTAATCTCTTACTTAATTACTAGGCAGAACTACATCATTTAATCAATAATAACAAAGTAAAAAACACTTCCCAAAATAGCTAAGCTATCCAACTGTCTCTTACACAAATCTCAGTTGCTACGGGTAAATATGATAAAACTATTGATGGCAATGATAAACTACACAAAAAGAATACTTCAAAAAGAATTATTAGTCACTTATATGTATATGTGCATATGTGTGTGAATTTGTCTATAAAAAAGTGCAAATATAGACGGGACCTTCGGAATTGTTTTTCCTGATGAAGCAACGCTATGATATTTCAACCTTAAGAATAGGATTGCAGAAACGTTTATTCTATTATTAGCAAAACTGAATTCTCAGTCAATTCTCAATCAATCCATTCCCTCCTTGAATACTATCTTAGAATATATTTTTTCCGAAATGTAGTGTCTTATTACGGACCAAATATATCATATGAGAAAACGACAGTACAGACTAATATAATAAGTAAGATAAGGAAAACTTCTCAGGGGAAGAAACATAAAGGAATGATCTGATACTCATCAACGCTAGCAAGCAAACCAAAAAAGTAAGCTGAAATAGATTCTGAAGTTTGGCGTGTACCTCACATAGTAAACTAGCTTGAGAAGAAATGAATGTGAAAGTGAGACAAGTGAGTGGAATTAGAATAAAAACATACAAAAATGCAGCTAAAGTAGTAATGGAAGACACATATGTAATACAACATTCCATTTATGATTGATAAATTAGCCATTACATAAAAATCTATAACAGTAGTTCGTTCAGTTCATCTAATAGTAAAACAGAAATAACAAACTACTGTGTGCTATTTTATTAAATTGCATGGCAATGGTACATGTCCACCAATCTAGCATATGCTTATCAGTCGTGAATTCTACAAAAAAAGGAGAAGAAAAAAAAGAACCAAAGCTACAACAATTACATTCCAAAGGAATAAAAAAAAGACTGTCCTCAAATTTTTTTTAATACAGCTAGGGAGTGCCCCGCAAACAATGTCCACCAACCACAAAACTTGCTTCAGTTTAGGACACAAAGGGTCCTTATATGGAATCATCATTACGATATATGGAAAGATGATAATCGGGTAATCATATGGCAACGAACAGAGAAATGTTTAAAACAAATCATATAAGAATTGTAATGAACGAGATTCGGAGGATCCTACCATAACCACACAACCAAAAGAATTATGTTAGCCAGCGGCCTTCTTCCCACCAGAATAGTAACTAAGATACCACCTAACAAATTTCTTCAAACCAGTCTGCAGATCAGTAGTAGGCTTATAACCAAGTTCCCTCTGAGCCAAGCTAATGTTGGCATGAGTAAACTGAACATCCCCATTCCGTGGCAACTTCATTATATTTCTCTTTGCCTTCACCTTCAAGAGCCTCTCCAATATGCTGACGAGATCCGAGACCGGTACCGGAGAAGTATTCCCTAAATTAAAAACCCGCAACTGAGCTGGTCCCTTCTTCTTCCCCCCACTTCCAGTGCTCTTCTCAGCGGTATCCAATGCAGCCAAGCAACCCTTCACAATATCATCAATGTAGGTGAAATCTCTTGCAACCGTGCCATGGTTAGCCGCTTCAAATATTGAAATCGACTTCCCCTTTAATATATCCCTTGTGAAAAAGAAGTAGGCCATATCTGGTCTTCCCCAAGGACCATAAACCGTAAAGAACCTTAACCCAGTAAGGGAAAGACCATATATATGATTATAAGTGTGTGCAATTTCCTCACCAGCCTTCTTAGTGGCGGCATATAGACTAGCAGGCTGGTCAGTTCTGTCTCTTTCAGAAAAGGGTACCTTCGAATTAAGTCCATAAACAGAACTAGACGAAGCCCAAACAATTGCAGGTTGTGGGTTTACTGATTTACATACTTCAAGAAGATTAACTAGACCAGCAATATTACTATGAACATAAGAACCAGGATTTTCCATGGCGTACCTCACACCAGCTTGAGCTGCCAAATGCATCACATGGGTGAACGCCACAACCTCGAAAAGTTTCTTCAACAGAGCCGAGTCATTAATATCTCCTTCCACGATAAACACCCCGGTTCGCTCCAAAAGCGCTTGCCGAGCTCGTTTCAACGAGGGATCATAGTAATCGTTAAAGCTATCAAGTCCAAGCACGCCGTCACCACGGCGTTTCAGGGCCGAGGACACGTGAGTCCCGACGAACCCAGCTGCTCCCGTGACCAATACCGAAATCCCATTCCGGGACCGAACCCGAGCCGATGACCGGACCCGTTTTTCCCAGGCGGGTCCGCCCCAACTGTACGTCCTAAGCGAGCGGCGAGAGGGATCAGACGGTAAAGGATTAGACGGCGATCGGAAAAAGAAGAGAAAGATCAGACCCAAGAAAACCAAGGACCAAAATGTGAGCTTAGCGAGGGAGGAATGCCACCGAAGTCTGTGAATGTAGGGAGATTTCTCCATCTTGAACTTCCCCGGAGTTGAAGGAATGTTGTCAAGATGAGACATTTGCTTCATCTGTGACATTTTCATAAGAAAATGTGGGAAAGTTTGGGGCTTTGAGGAGAACCCAGGTCCCTAATTTCTAATCTTCAGTTTTTTTTTTTTTTTTGAATAAAAATCAGAAAAAATTGCAATGTGAGTCCCAAATCCCAGTTTGATTGATCAGGGCTAGGGTTAGGGTTTGAGGAAATGGGGGTGTGAGTTGGGATTTATGATTTTTTGTGGTGGTGGTGGTATTGATATTGATGAAAGGGTGATGATATGGTGTCAAAGATAAGGAAAGTGAGAAAGCTTTGGTTTTTTGGTTGGTATTCCTTTTTTAGCTCTTTTTCATGTTGTGTGTAATGGGAATCTTCTGGTTTCTTGGAGGATTGGGTTGTAGGATGGTAATGGTAATGGTAACGGTGGTGATAGTACAAGTGTTTATAGCTCTATATACTACGTATTACATAAAGCAAAAGGAAAAGATTAGCATCTTGATTTTGATTAGGCATTGCTATAAATCCCTCTCTGTGTTTGTTTGTGTTAAAGATAAGGCTTTTTTACTTACCTTAACAATGGAGATCAAGAAGATACAAATAATCTTTAATAAATAATTAACGTAATAACTTTAATTTAGTTTTCAATGACAAGTTCTGTTTTTTGTTTTTTTGTTTTTGTTTATTAATAGAAAGGCTTATATTATAAGTTATTATGGTTTTTTTATTTAATATATATATATATATATACAAATTTGATTGATTGGAAAACCTTGAATTTGGGGACTATTATTATACCTCAATTTGTCCAAGGACTTCATTTTGGGTGAATCTATATTTAGGGAGGACTTAATTTTGGGAATTGAGGGGTGTTTGGGGGAGTGAGATTTGTTGGGGAGGGTGTGGATGAGATCTTGAGGCTAACAAACAATTAAAGGGTTCTTAGTTTTCCCAACATTGAAAGCAGTGAGACATTTGTGGGGGCTTGAGATTCTTAAGTCCTCTCATTAAGTTGAGATTTGTGTTGACTATTAAGCTCTCGACCCAGAGAGTTAGCTGCATTTCATGATCGAAATAGTAAAAACGAAAATAAAGCAATTCTTATTAAAGAAAATTAACTTTTTTTTGTTTAATTTTGTTGGAACAAAAATTAGTTTTTTTGTAGCTATACGTTGCTATAATGTAGGGATTCCTTACCGTTTTCTTTTTTCCATTAAATCTTCTAGATTTAAACATAAAAACCATATCAATTAGAATAACCCTTTAATAATATTAAACCTCTAATTGGATAGTTTTAAGGCAAAGAACATATAATATATAATATCATTTATTTTGATTAGTGAAAGTCATGATTAAGGTTTGTATATTTGCCAACAAAGTGATTCCATACTATAATTATGTTGGATATGTACAATAATAATAATATATACACACCATGCTCACTCTTGCATGGTAATTAATATTTAAAGATTGTATATTGGTTTCCTTTTCTTTAGTTGTAAGTATTTCTTAATCAAATTTCTGACTTTTTTTTTAAAATAAAAAAGACTAAATGTGTAAACTTAATTAGTACTTTCGGCTTTGGGTTGATAGCCTTTCATATTTTTGCAGTTAACATATCACATATGTCTATCGTTTTCTATTTATTTCAATGTGTTGGTGCAAGTTGCAACTAAGAAATGGACAAAACCGTGAATGTAAAAATTATAAAATAAAATTAAAAAAGCAATAATATTTTTCAAAAGAAGACATGTATGGATATAAATTATTGACAAAAAAAAACAGCTCAAAAGTAGTCCAGGTAATGACAGTCTGTTCACTCATAATTCATTTATGAAATACAAAGCTCTATTTTCTCTCCTTCATACTTTGACATTTATTTCATGATTAGTAAACATAAAAGCGTTTTATTATTATTATTATTATTTTATTTTCTTCCTTTTTTGTGTTTTATGCCAATTTGGGCCTTTGGGGTGTATGCCATGCATATGAAAGGAGACATCTCATGTGCAAAAGGAAGAAAAGAAAAGGTTGATCTGAGTCAATTTATTTAGTGAGCACTTTTAGTGCAAACCAAGCTTTGTAAGCATTTTTCTTGCCAAGAATTTATATTGGTATTTGGTAGTTTGGTACCTTACGTTGCAATTTTATATAAGACTATCTTGAATCATGAGGGTGGTTGAAGCTCAGTATTATTTGGGATCACAAGACAAATAGTATTACTTCATTTGAAAGCTCAATGTGATTCAACTATTCAAGAATATGAAAGAAAGAGTAATGTTTAAGAAAATTATGCTGAAATTATGCCCCACATTTCCCACATTTATACTCATCATTATAATAATCATAGTATTCATTCACTTTTCGAATCCAAATATTAAATGCTAAATCCCTTTTGAAAAATTGACCATCACTTCCAACATATTTTTCTATGAGTGAAATTCCCTTTATTTTATTTTCCATTCTCACAAACTACTGGTAAACAGTCAAACTCTTTTATTCCCTTTCTCACCTCTCAATTAAACTGAACAAGTTGACTGTAACACAAGTAGAGAGATGTAACAAAAAAGGGTATTCGAGATCTTAAATTCTATGGTTATATCCATGAAAAGAGATCATCTTTTTTGGTATGTTCAAGGAAAAAACAAAATGAGGCTTTAATTTCTCCGTATCTACCACCAACCCATGTGAAGGTAGTCCTTTCTTTAATCAGCAGGCATCATGTTCCATGTCCTGTTGTTACATATGAACATTTAATAAATAATATTACACCACACCAGTGCTCTTATAATATAAAATAGATCTTGGACGGTGCTGCTGCTAGAAACCTATTGCAGATCTTACCACAAATCGCTACTGTATATAGTCTTAAGAATAATGACACTGTTTTAGTTGCATAACCAAAACACCCATGATAAGTGAAGAAAGAGTCATTTGCACAGTCCCCATAAGAACACCATACCATTAACATTACCATTCCATGCCATGAAAACTGACCTTTCTGAGTTCGGTGCAAATGGCAATCATTCTCTCTGTCCCCTTGACTCTCCAACTTGCCCAGAAATTTGTTAACTAATGGTCCCTAATAAGCATAAACGTGGAAACTCGTTAACTAATGGTTCTTGATAAACTCAAAACATAGAAAATCGTTAACTAGTGGCACTCAACACAAACACAAATATATTTGGTTTTTTTTATTGTGATAGTTTATTTGTTTAATTTATTCTGGCAGATAAGAACCAATTTAAACCGCATGTTACAATTAGAATCAAGGAACTAAGAATTTTAATCCGATATCACAAATAAAAGGTAAAACATACCAACTACAGCATGAGTCGTGACAACATCACCAGCAATTTTGTTCATATTTGACCTCAATGGCTTGCATGTGTGTATTCTTTCTGAAGAATCTCGTGGTGGTGGTCCACTGGTCCAAGGATAGCGACACTCACTGTTGTTATCTTCTTCTCTGTCCAGCTAATTTTTGCACCCATCATATCAAATTTTACTTCCAGCTCCCTTAATGAAACAGCAGTCAATGTTTGTGAGTTCTCTTTTTCTGTTGTATCAATGTACTTGAAAAATTCTTCCAATGGACAAAAAGGTACCTCTCAATCTCAACTAGCGGTTGGATTGAATTTGCTTGACCTTTGACTGGCACACTCGCCGGATCTGATTGGTACTTTAGTCAGCTCTTCTTGTTGCACAAAGAGTTGTGCTTGTGAATTATGATTTCAGTTCTTTTACCATTAAGTACACTATTTCATTAGAATTTAAATAATAGTAATAATAATAATAATAATAACAAGACCAGTAGCTCAAGAGTGGGATGAGGAATCCAGCTTCTTTTTTTTTTGGTAATTCCATATCAAGTTTTGTGGCATATGATACACTTTTTTGGGCTTGCTTCAAGGCAAAAGAGATCCTCACATTGAAACAATAACTAAATGAATGTTGTTCTTCTCTCTTTTACAAAAGAAACTGAAATTACAAAATTCATAATTATATACAGTGTATAGATTACAAGAAAAGTAATTTCATGCCAAGACAGAGCCATGGCACCCCCCACTCCAAATAAATTGTGCACGATGGGAGCTTGCCGATACATAGCTGCAAAGCAGTGTCGGATCACTGATTGGAGAGCGCTGCTACTATGTCTATCTGTCGACGATAATCAAAAATTGATATTCCTCAAGAAAAGAACAGCAGCCAAATTTAGAATCGCATGCCTTCTAATATTTCATTCCTTCCAATGCTTCCGATATTGAAGTGGATGCCTCTTCAAGGGTACGCCTCTTTTCAACTGTGTTGAAGGCTTCAATAGTGTCTCCCTCCTCCCAATCATCAAAGTCCTCCATACCAATTCCACACTCAAGTCCAGCATTTACCTGTTCCCCCAGAAAATTAGAAACCATAAAGTGGAATCACCCCAAAAAACTTTGGTGAATGCCCAAAAGACGGCGGAAGAAGGAAGAAGAAAAAAAATACCAAGTATTGGGAATTTAAAAGAAAAAACTCTATAGGAATGTCTGTACAACTTCAATTGATGCATGAGATATTATGACATGGAGATACCACTAGACAAATAAATGCACAAGAAACTAGGAGATTAGATTTAGAAATAATTTGACTTACCTCTTTCACAATCTCCTTAACACGCCTCAACGAATCAAGAAGGCCAACAAAAACTTCCTTACCCCTTCGGAGGACACGGATGCCGCAGCCTGTAACAACTTTACCATCATTTACCATGCATCCAGCTACACGACCACTGCCACTGCTGAATACTGCCCGGACTTCAGCTGAGCCAATTGGTACTTGTTCCTATGAACAGATAAGCAGTAAAATGAATTGTGAATATTATAGAAACTTAAGAGAAATCAAGGTGAGGCAGTATGAGCCTATAAAATGAAAGGACTTGAAGCCATGAGATCCAGCAATAACCTAAGTTATCCCTATCATCATATAACCCTTGAACATTGCCAGAAAAATGAATATCCATGCTGATTCATGATACATATTATTATGTATCCACCCACACACATATATAAGGACATGGTATGTGTAAAAAATATGCTTTACATGAATAAGGGAGTTAAATGCCAAGACCATTGATTGCATTATAAAGGGAAATAACTTGCTTCAATAATTAGAAATAATATGGAAAGGAAAGTAATACGAGATAAGCGTCAAGTAGCATACACTTGGGCATCAGATAGGGCCAAAAAGTAGAGAAAAGAATTAATCAAATGCTACATAAGATTAACCTGTCATCTCACCTGTCTCCACTTCAAAATGAAACAAAAAGAATTATAACAAATTTCATAATTCAACTAACCTCAACAGGATCCAAGAGTCCTTCCATTGCATTTCGCATATCGTCAATAAGTTCATAGATAACTCTATACAGCCGAATTTCAACTCCTTTGTTCTCTGCCAAACTTTTCACAGAAGCTGGTACTTTGACATTAAAACCCAAGATAATGGCATCGCTGGCAACTGCAAGATCAACATCGCTGTTACTTACATTACCCGTTGCTTCTAAGAGAAACTTCAAGGTGACGTTATCTTGCGGTAGAGTTTGCAGGGCTTGTTTTACAGCCTCAATTGATCCCTAGTCATGATCAAAGAACAAACTTTAATTGCAGCGGAGAAATAACAAATTATCAACAAAATATACTGTAATTTGTATTATACCGATGTCAAGTTTCTAGTACAAGTACAGCAAGCACCTAATGTTACTCGCACAAGCACTTTGACTTCATATCAATCATAACTAGTCTTCCATAAAGCAAAAGGTGATACTTCCACACAAAATTTAATTTGTTTCCAGAAGTACAGCTAGAATAGTTTGGATCATGTTTATGCAACGTAATTCACCAAAATGCACTCAAATTAAAATTTAAAAACCTCATTTATTACATTACAATAATGGAGTTCTAAATATTTAATGGTTTCTGTGATAGGACCAGTTTAGTACCCAAGAAGTTAAGAAAGCCATAATAATTCAACATATAAAATTTAGTAGCATTCACCAAATGTCATAAGATAATATAACTTCAATGATGAGTAGCAGTTCCCAGACTCCAGTCCAGAGAACTAATAATGGCTGATGGAGGATATTAGAACATAAGCATAAGTTGTTTAGAATGCTATTTTAATTTAAGGATTATCATTCACTGTCCAACCAAATACCGATACAAATGGCAATGCTTTCTATCATAAAAACCAAGTTTCTTCGTCTAGTAATCTCATATCAGGCAACCTATTTTTAGACACAAGTACCCTGTCACCCAAAGCTATTCATAATCTTTGCCTGAACTAAACCATATTAATAGATAACTGCTGTGAGCCTGTGAGTGCTTCTAGAAATTGTAGCTTTTTCTTTAAACTGTAATCTATCCACTTTCTAGTCGGTATAAAAACCCTCACCTCAAGCAACACCAAGACTTTAAACTCTAAGCAACTCGCCATAAAAAATTACTGTGGGGAAATATCTCGATTGATCAGATTTCATAGAAAAATTAGAGTATTTTTTTTCTTTTTTGGTACCCTAGACTTAAAACCTCCAGAAATGAAAAGGATGAAAGAAATTTTGAAGAGCTCTTGAGAATTCTAAAGTTATTAATTCTCTTCAAATAGTAAGAGCAATGCTTTCTTTAATTGATAGTATCCGAATGATTATGTAGTTGATGAGATAGTCTTGAAATGAAGTTGTAGACTATAATGTATAACTCAAAGTCAAAACTCCCCAGATCGAGCAAACTTGGTAGGTTTCCATATAAATAAAATAACAAGATACACATACCTGAACATCAACCTTCATGACAATATTTAGCTGGTGCAAATCTATCCCAGACACTTTTCCTGCAGCCACAGCTGAAGCTAAAGATGAAAGAGTAATTTTCCCATCTCCGGCCTTAGCTGATATACGTTGGTCCCGCAATGACACAGCAGAAGACTCTGCCTTTTCTCTTGCAATATCCAGGGATTCAACAACCTCAAATACATCACCAGAAATTGGGACGGTATTCAATCCAATTACCTGCAACACACAGATAATATTCGTTAGGCTAATGAAAAGAGTGGATGATTTTGTGAGTGTGTGTGTTTGTTGGTGTTAATAATGTGACCCATAGAAAGCATTGGTACTTTCAAAATTTCTGTTAAGCACATGAATCAACTTCAACAAAAAATTTATTGAACTTAAGAAATTTGTTACTAATTTTATTGTTTAATGATAATTTATTAATAATAGTGCAAACCACTTTATTTCTAAATCGTCATCAATTTATTTCAGAGTAGTAACAGATAACTGTCTAGCATAATCAATTAAAACAAACCTTATGTGCATACATATTATATGTTCATGCGAAACAAAAAATGAATCCCCTTCAGCCACAAAAGCGCAATGAATAACAAGGACAAGAGCTACTGGTTTAGAAGGAAACATGATAGGATTAAACAGAATGAACAGCACTTCAAAACTAGAGGTCTACCCCTCTCTCTACCACGAACACCCACAAAGGAAAAAAAAAAACCTGTGTATTAATTTTCATCAATTTCTACAAAGCTACTTGCATGAAAAACTGGTTTACATTGGACTCAAATCAGTTTCTCATATTAACCAATAAGCTTCACCCAGCCTTACATAATTCTAGAATTTAAAGTTATTTCGCCTGTTCTAGCATATAGAGCCAAAATTAGCGCCTCCAATAAAAAATAAGACCAAATTCTAAAAATGACACATAAAGAATAAATACTGTGTAATTGTGGTGAAAGGTTTTTTTTTATCCAGGATTTCTCTTTTATGAACCAGTAACAAGAAATTGTGACCTGCACGAATCACAAAGACCATTTGAAAGATGATGGAAAAAGATATATATCAAAAACAAAACCTGAACAGGTATGGAGGGTCCAGCCTCATCAACACGCTTTCCATCATCATCAAATAAAGCCCGCACCTGACCACGTATGACAAATAAACCTTCAATTAGTAATAGTGAAAATTACACTAGTAGAAAGCCCATCTGATTAACATTGATCAGGTAGGCAACAAATGGGGGAAAAAAATAACAAACAAATAAAAAAGTGTTAAGAGATGATATTCCCTCCATACAAACCTTTCCGAAGGCTTCTCCACAAACTACAACGTCTCCCCTTTTGAGAGTTCCATTTTGCACAATAACTGTAGCTAGCGGTCCTTTTGATTTATCAAGACCTGCTTCAATGACGGTGCCCTTTGCAGTTCTATGGGGATTAGCCTTTAACTCTTGCAACTAAAACAAATATACAAATTATTAGACTAAAGAGAATATAAGCAACCAAAAAAATAACTAATAATTATGAGAATATCGATAGAAGAAACCTGTAAGAACATACTGCAAGAATATTAATACAATATTATAGTGCACTGGCATTCTAGGCATTTCCTCAAATACCAAAGCTCAAACAGAACAAGAGTCAGGCAAACAACTAAATCTTCACTTATTATGACATATTTACTGCACAATTGCACACTAGAGTCCATCTCAAAGTAATTTGGAAACAATGAGTAAATAACTTAATATTAGATTTCCAAAGAAGGCTGAGCCCTGAAGTTAGTCTTCCTTTTATAAAGTAAAATCGAGAAAAATAAATTAATTTTAAAAAATAAACAAAACCAACAACAATAATGGAGGTTAATCAAAATAGATAAATATACAGGCACTTGGTAAGTAGACCACAAAAATGGCCAGCCAAACAAATTACCAAAAAAAAATACGTCTTTGTAAGCAGTAACAAATAACAGAGGGAAAAAAATTATATGATGGAACTAAGTTACAAGTGTGTCATAGCTAAATTATCAGCACCAATAAGATTTGACCAACCTCTGCAACAAGCATAACAGTTTCCAACAGCTCGTCGACATTATTGCCTTTAAGAGCACTTATCTACAAAAATAAATAAATAAAATAAGAATTTAAGCAGACAGAAATCAGAGATTCATTTCTTTTTCAAACAAAAAAAAAAAGCAAAAATTATAACCTGGACCATCGGGATGTCACCACCCCAATCTTCTGGCATTAGACCAATTGAAGAAAGCTCTTGCATCACTCGTTCTGGATTAGCTCCATCTCTATCTATCTGATGAATACAAGAGAAGAGAAGAAGAAAAAATGAGTGTTAGGGTTATGTACACAAAAAACATAAATGCAAGTCCTTACTCCACATGATAAGAATAACATGACTTCATTTAGCAAGAAGAATAACTGCCGAAGAAAGAACCAAGACAATGCCAAGCACAATCAGGTATGACCTAACAATGAAATTTTACTTCCTTTACATCTCTACTGCTAAAAAATATGCCACTATAGTTAAGTACCTTGTTTATAGCTATCACTATTGGTACTCCAGCAGCTCTGGCATGAGCTATTGCCTCAGTTGTCTGAGGGCGAATTCCATCATCTGCGGCCACAACAATGATAGCGATGTCTGTCACCCTTGCACCACGAGCTCTCATCGCTCCGAAAGCCTACATGAGTTGACATTATATTGTTATATTACATAATATTGTTTTGTGTATAAATACATCATATAAGGCAAGAAAAATGCATGGATGTCACAATTCATAACAACATTTTCTAGCAAAATGAAACTGGTTGCTAAAATAAGACCAGACACAGTGTTTGTTGTCTGTTAAGTTTTAAGTGATTGTTGGCAAGTATACCTCATGCCCAGGAGTATCAAGGAAAACGCATGGTTGCAACTTGCCATCAACAGGTACAAGGACTTTATATGCTCCAATTCCTTGCGTAATTCCACCTGCTTCTGAGGAAGCTACCTGTAAATATTAACCAAACAGCCTTTAGTTATATTATGAGTAGGAGTGCTAGCATCAATTCTACATAGAACTCTTATATCTTTTTGAAACTATGATCCCTGTCTAAATCTACAATACTTTTAGACCAAAAAATTATAGCAATTGCTACGTAGGTGCCTAGGAGAGACTTGAACCTTAGACCTTGTGGGAGCAAACCACATGCCTGACCATTTGAGCAACCCCTATTGGGTAACTCTACATGGATCTATTAATACAAACCAACAATATGAGAACTAACATGTTGTAAATAAGATTTCACTATAACTGAACTTCAAGTATCCAATCAAATACAAAAACTGAAACATTTCTCCAAAGTTGCATGAAAAAACGGCCTTGCATACTAAAACACCTTAAATAATGAGATTGATTGCAAAACAGCTGAAAGAAAAAATCAAAATAAGATAAGCTACAATGTGTGAACATGTACCTTGCTTTTTCGGATGCAGTCTAAAAGGGTCGTCTGCCAAAGAGGAAGACCATAAGCATATCAGCATTACTAAGATACCAAAGTCTACAAGTACACCCAAACAAACAAAATACAAGAAATTGAGAAAATATCCAAAACCAAGGGACAAGACTGAATACCACATACTTTGCCATGATCCACGTGTCCCATAATAGTTAAGACTGGAGGCCTCTCTTCTAGTTTGTCCAAGTCTTTTTCATCAAAAAATGCCTTCTTTTTTGCCATTTCTTCCACTTTTACAGGATCAGCATCTATGACTTCCACGCCATACTCTTTGCAAACCATTTTAACAATATCTCTGTCCAGAGTTTGAACGCCATCAGGCTTAATTCCCTTTGAGTACAAATACCCAAGAATTTCACCTTCACTGATGGCCAGATCGTAAGCCAACTCCTCAACTGACATACCTTTTTCAACAACCTCTAGGATTTCTACTTTGACAGGAGCGGCATCTCTGGCAGCCTGGAGTCGAGCTGCTTTCCTGCTCGCTTTACTCCATTTCCTACCTTTCCTGGCTGCTCCAGGAATGGAAACATTGAGTTCTGATGAATCATCAATATCAACATCATTGTCAGCTTTCATTCGCCTCCGTGAGCCTCCAGCAGCATTTTTCTTCCGATAATCATCTTTGAATTTTCCTGGGGGAGGACTCTTTACTGGTTTTGTAGGAGCTAAAACTGCTTGAGCAATTACAGGATCAACCACTGGTTTCTTGCTTGCAAATTTGTCAATCAAAATCGGCTTCCGTTCTTTCGTTTTCATAGTTGAATCAGTGTCATTTGTTGTTTGAGAACTTTTAACAGCCCCCACATCCTTCAATATAACAGGTTTCTTGATTGTTGGATTTGGCGCTACAGAAGGTTTTGTTTGTAATTTCGGTTGTGGTCTCAAGGGTGGCTGCGGCCTTAAAGGAGCAACAGGGGTTTGAGACTCTACCTTCACTCCTCTCCCAGATTTAGGATCTTCTCTATCAACCTTCCCATCGAGTTTAGGTGATTCCTTTACAACTTTTTTAACAGATGCAACAGAATCACCTTTCCTCCACACACTCTTCATTGTTTTAGTTCTCCTATTCGCCATCGAGTTCACAGGTGGTTCAGCATTTCTAGAGACATTACTTGTATTAGAGAGTGCTGGTTTATTTACAGACCCACTACCTGTGTTATTACCCAATTCGCCTGATGTTGAAGTTTCAAGCTTTTCCGCCTTCTCCAAAACCTCTCCAAGCGACTCAATCACCTTACTTCTTTCTTGCTCACTACCTAGCCCTTCATCATTAGAGCCCCGACTATTTCTTGAAGGGTCCCAATCTGTTGAGTTCCCACCCAAAAGGGTTTCTACATTGGACCCCGAGGACTTCAATACCGGCTTCGGGGAAGGCTTGAGTACAAAGTCAGCTTGGCCATCAGTACTACTACTTCCTTTATAGGTGTTAGAATCAAGGGAAACAGCATTGCCTTGCTCAGCAATTAAATCTGTCGCTGTGACTGAATATTTACAGACAGAAACTGACACACAATGCCATCCTTTGTTACCTCTAAAATTTCTTCTAGACAAAGAAACTCTCCTAACAAATGAACGGGACCTTTCAGACGAACCCACTATCATAACACTTCCTAAACTGACCAGGGAAGCCATGGAAGCCATTGTTCCTTGCATGCTTCCAGTAAAACTAATGAATTCTATGATAAACTCATTTTCTTTGTCTACAATTCCACAAGTATACAGTCAAGTATATGGGGGAAAAATTATCAACAGAAGCAAAATTCAGGGGATACAAGAACCAAATTCAGCAAAAACAGCAGTATTAGAAGTACCCAACAAAGAATCTGATTGAAAAAACAAAATTTCAAATCCAAAAACTGATAGTTCTACACAAAAAAGAAACTTTCTTACCTCTCTCAAAGAGACAACATGAATAGAATTCAAACACTTGGGTTACGTTGAGTTGAGAGAGAGGGAGAAAGAGTGAGTGAAAAGGAAATGAGAGAAGAGGGTGTGTGGCTATAAAAGTGGGGATAATATAAGGTAACGAAGGAGAGAAAGAGCGAAAGAGACAGGCAAAACCAGTTCTCTACAGGCTAATGGAAATTTGGAAACGGGTATGTGTGGCTGCTTCTCTGCCTGGCAAAATACAATGGCGATAAGGATATTGGTGGGTTCTTAGGATTTTCATCCGCCATATTTTTTTTATTTTTCTTTTAAAAGTAAAATAAAACAATACCAATAAATAAAAAATTATGGCTTTTAATTCGTTTTTTTGGCTGTTTACTTTGGCCAATGGATTATCGCCCCCCTCCTGTTAAAATTAGTGTCCAAATCTTATGATTTTTTTTTTTTTTTGACAAATCTCATTATTTGTTTTACGAGTTTATTATTTTATAAAATAGAGAATAATTAGGATTTTTTTCTCACAACTATTACTATTTTTAAATAGTACCCTTAAATTTTTGGCGTTCTTAAAAATTCTTAAAAATTATGGGTTCCATTAATTTTCCTGTTATTTGTCTAACTGAACATTTATGTGATAGTTTGATAATTCTTAAAAATTATGGGTTCCATTAATTTTCCTGTTATTTGGCTAACTGAACATTTATGTGATAGTTTGATAACGTGGAAATGACACGTGTATAATTTAAATATAAAAATTATTTTAAAAATTTTTAAATTCATTTTAAATAATTAAAAGATAAAAAATATATTTAAAAAAATTAAAAAGAAAATTTTTATATTCATCATTAAATGAACCCATATTTATTTTTAAAAACTATTCATCTTTATCATAAAACTCAACAAAAATTTATTCATCAATAATAAACTCATAGACATTCTTCTTCAACCATGAATCTCATATCTAACTTCCAATCTCAAAACTATAAAGAAATGAACTCATGATGTTCTTCAACCATAAATATCTTGATGACTCAACCCCGTCCATTCCCGAGCATGGCGACTCCAAAACAACGAGATCTCATTGAACACTCAACTCCCGTCGAAATCTCAGATATGTTCATCACTCACTCTCCTCCAACTACGATAATGTCAATTGTCTTCTCTAGCTCCGGCCTCACCCAAATGCATGGAGGTTCCAGTCGGATCTTGTAGGGGTGCACACAGATCAGGTTTTCGGGTTTCGGGTGCATCGGGTTCGGGTTTTGCGGGTTTCAGGTTGATGAAAGTGGTACCGAATCCGGTCCGAAATTTTCAAGTTTTGGAGTGATTTCGGGTTTGGTGGGGTCGGGTTTGATCGCGTTTCGGGTAAGATTGGTCCAAAAATGGGCTTTGGGCAAAAAATGGGCCTTGGTAAAAAAAAATTTAAAATACCATTTTTTGACACTTTTTTTTCACATGTTTTTTTTTAACTTTGTTATTAGTTTGGTAATGTTGATTTTTTTTTTAGAAATTGGACATTAGTAATTTAAAAAAAAAATAAGCATTAATTTTTTCGATTTTTTATTTTTTTTAGTTATATTTGGGTTCGGGTTACACCGGAACCCGTGTGTTCTCAATTTTAAAACCTTAACTCGACCCGAACCATGTCGGGTTCGGGTCGGATTTCACCCGAAATCAACAGGTTTTACAAAAAAAATCATGTTTTCGAGTTGCGAGTCGGGCGCTTTTTTGGGTCAAATGTTCACCTCTAGGATCTTGCCTAGACGCACGCAAGCGTCTCCCCCTCCTGTCTGATCTTCCCCATCCTGTTCCCAAACTTGCGAAGAAAAAAAACAAACAAGAAGAAAAAGATTGGCGAAAAGAATGAAAATGTTAAAGTTTCAAGGGGTTGATTTTTTACTTGTGATTCTAGGTTTAATTTGATATTTTTTTCCTTTTTAAGGTTAAAGTTTATATTAAATTAGGATTGTGGTTTAGTAAGTTTGTTTTTTTTATTTTTTTTATTACTTATTTTCATTTAATTGAAATTTATAACATTTTTAAACTATAAATTAATAAAAAAATTAGTATTTTTTTAAGAATTAATTAGTATTTAGGATTTAAAAACTAACTTTTTTATACATGTGGCCAAAAATGTCACATCAACTAACAACGTAGGACAAAACCTAACAAAAGTCCTGCAACTCATAAATGTGAATAGTTTGTGGGAATATCTAACAACGAAAAAAAATAGTTGAGCACAATTTGAAAGTGTTAATAGTTCGGAAATTTTTTTTTTGATTTATCATATAATAAAATAATATCAGTTAGAATTTAGAAGAAAAAGAAAAAATCTCAATGTTTATATTAATGCAAAATTCACTCAAGCTTATAATTAGTCAATTTGTACTTTCATTTTTACATATCTCTTCTATATAAAAAAATGTGTAGATAACGGAAATTATTGGTTTTAATGGTCTTTTATTTTTTTCGTTAACTTTAACGGAATGTTCTTATATTTAACGGTAGATTGTAATCATGGCTTAAACTTAAATAAAATTAAATAATTAAACAAATTAATATATGATATTTTTGAGATATTTTACAATAATAATTATTTTAAAATATTAAAATCATATATTTAATAACTTAAATAAAATTTATTTAAACTTAAACTTAAAAATTATATTAAACATAAAATATATAATATTTTGTTGTCACTGCCACATTCAAAATCTATAACAAACATAAACTTAAACAAAAATAAATAAATTAATTAATTAAAATGGGGATATTTGTGGCGAAAATGCCTATATTATTCACTTTATAACACTTAAATACCCAAGTCTTTTTTTTTTGCGGCTAAAATACCTAACATCACACTTTTTTGGCATCCGTAGGTACTTGGTTGTTAAGTGCCAGGTGAGCTCCTACGTGGTGGCTTCTGATTGTCTAAGTGGATATTTTTTATTTTTTAATTAAAAAATTCATTTATATATTTAAAAATTAAATAAAAATCTAATAAAAACTTTAAAATGATTTAAAATTCAGATTTTAATTAAATTAAAATTAAATATTATTAATTAAAATCCCTAAAAATAAAAATATAATTAAAAATAAAACAAAAATCTGATTAATAACTAATTAAAACTAAAACATTATCAAAATTAAAATAAATTTAAAACAATTAAGAACTAAAGAAGATGTAACGCCCTGGATAACCAAGACCGTTACACTGTGTATTTGAAATAGTGCGAGACTTGCTAATCAAGTCATTTGATTAAAAAAAATGTGAATCTAATGTTACAAACAGGTTAGGTTTAAAATATTTTGGTTATAAACAAATAATTTTCATTTAAAATACATGTTTGGTATATGGGATCCTAAATTAAGGTTTAAATAACATAATTACAGAATTTCCAAAGCTTATAAATAACCAAGCCACTCTAATGGCAAGATACACGTTTTAGGTTCTCGTTCCTGTACAAATCCTCTAATGTGGCGGCCGAGCAGCTGACAATGTACACCTCACCCCCAAAGCTCTCCAACCCATGGTCAACTTGCCTTACCCATGCCCTTACCTGCACCACTAGCACCCGTGAGCTAAGGCCTAGCAAGAAAACATAACATTTAAGACACAATCACTAATAATACTCAATTATTTCACAAGACATAATTAGGTACTCCACATAACACAACATTCACCCATTCAACGATAATAGTCAACAAGCTAGCAGTCTGCCATTCAACTAACCAACATATCATAATTATTATAAAAATTACAATCAAATCACATGATAATTAGGGCCGACAACTTAGGCTACATCCTCTGTTTATCCCACTGACTCCGGCCCGCTTAAACCGAGCTTAGTGCATAATAAGCTGTCCTCAGCTTCCAGTGACCGAGCCGCTGTAATGCCCCGAATTCTCTGTTGTGTTTAACGGTGTGAATAGTAGGCTGGGAGGGCCATACTTGCTTAATTATGATATTAATTGATAAAATGCATGTATATGTTGATTATATTATGATATGATGTGAAATGCATGCATGTGAGTCCATATTTTTAATTACATGGGTGTGATGGTAATTTGGCCCGATGAGGGTAAAATGTTTATTTGGATGCATGTTGGTGATATATTTTGAGACCACATTATGATGTGTGTTTGTTCGAGCCATTCGGCATGAGACGATCAAGGAATGTTAATTATCGGTTTGGTCATAACAGGCTTAAGCTCGGGGCTCGGGGTGAGTCTCGGGGTGTTTTAATGATTAGAGTGTTACCGGGAATTAAAGGGTAACAGGATGTGAATTATTGGAGTTTTAGAATATTGAGATTAGCGGGAATTGAGAAGCGTTAATTATGATTAACGGTGTTAGTGGAAAGTGCCAAAATTACCCTTGAAATGGTTTAGAAGCCTTAAATGACCTAGGGGTATTTAGGTCATTTGGCTAGGATATATGTGAGGTTTAGATGGCTGTAGAAACAGAATAGAACAGAACAAAAACAGAGACATTTCCTTCTCCTTCCCGTACGTTCTTGTCCCTCATTTTCTTCTTTGGAGTTTTGAGCTCAAAGGGTGGAATTAAGCTAGGAGATCAAGGGGCTAAGGTTGTAGACTTAGTTCAGCCATTGAAGAGGGTTTGGTTTCGAATTTGGGGTGAGTTTTATCCATCAATTTTCTGGTTATACTCTGTTTTCGTTTTAAGTTTTCAGCTCTAGAATTTGGTGAGGAAAGTTGGAATCAAGGAGAGTTTTTGTGGTGTTTTACTTGGGTTATGATGAGGGAGAGTTATGGGTGATGTCAGGCTCTAGGGGTTTAAATGGGTGTTTGGAAGAGGTTTTGAGTTGATTTGAAGGGCTGAGTTGAGAGGAAAAACGCAGGAGGAGGTTGCGGCCTGGCATAGGTGAGCCGCGGCCCATGGTGCCTGTCAGGAGGGTGGCCGCCTCTGTTTGGAGGCGCGCCGCGGCGCGGCTAGGGCAGGCCGCGGCCCAACAGGGCATTTTGGCCAGAATAGTGTTTTTAGCATGGGGATTTAAACCTAAGGCCTCAGGGTTGAACCTACTACCTGGTTGAGTAGTGTTTGATGTCCCGGAGGTTAAGTTTTGGTTTGGGAACCTTTTATTGTTCATTTTATTGATGGAATCCCATAATTGGTTATGATCAGGTAACCGCTAAAGGACCAAAAGGTTGATCGTTCTCAGGGTCGTTCTTTTATTCACTCTAGCTCGAACCAGAGGTAAGAAAACTGCACCCCAAGTGTGACATGCATGGACATTCATGAGGCATGTTAGTTGTGTAAATATGGACTTGGATTGAATATGGAATGTTTAGCATATGTTGCTCACTTGTGCATGGTACTGACTCATTAGTCAGATTTGGCGAAGGTGCTAGTATCAACTGTGAAGCTGTGACTTATTAGTCAGGTTCGGCAGTGGTACTGGGCACTGGTCACACTGAGCTGACTCATTAGTCAGGACAGCCTTAGCGTGTTAACGCAAGCCAATAATGATTAGATCTAATCGACCATCAGCATTGAATGACTCAAAGAGCATTAATGCCAGACCGACCCCGAGGGTCGATGAATGAAATAAGCGCTTGGAGGCTAGTGGCTTACCTAGCAGCCACTCTCCCACTTGAAACAGTGACATGCTTGACAGTCACTCAGTATGGTTTACCAGAACCTGTTGAAGGCTAGTGGCTTACCTAACAGCCACTCTTCCATCTGAATTAGTGACATGCTAGTCAGTCACTCAGTATGGTTTATCAGGACCTCGTGTGATGTTTACTCACTTGCTTGAAAGCTTTATGCTCAGTGTGTTTATAATGACAATCATTTGATAATGTTTATGAAAAGTGTTATGTTTTCTTGCTGGGCTTTGGCTCATGGGTGCTATGTGGTGCAGGTAAAGGGAAAGAAAAGCTCACCTAGCCTTGAGTGGAGAGTTGATGTGGTGATGTGTACATATGCGGCCGCTTGACCACCACAGCCAAGGTGTTCTCAGAGGAACTAGGGGGTTTACCCTATTTTTGCCGCTTAGGTCGGCGGGATTGTAACTTTAAAACAGTAGTGACCGTTTTGTACTGAAAACAGCTTGTAAATGTTTTGATTAGCTTTGCAGAGCAGTTTGTAATGAAAATCTCAATTTCCTTTTTATTGGTTTCATACCTTAACCTGTTAAGTACACTTAGAGCACGTTTTTGACCAAAGAACTCGGGTAGCGGGTCAAATTTCCGGTCCACCGTTCACCATAACTGTTCTGGGGCAGCCAGGGCGTTACAGCCACGCCCTGTGCGCATGTGTAAACTCCGGCGCTCTTAGGCCGCTCGTTTACTATTTACACGGCGTGATACCATCCATTTACATTATACATGGCATAATACCATTCTTTCAAAGCATACAAGATAGGGAACCCTTAGTCCCATTATATATCCACAACCGGGTGCAGTTTTCTTACATTTAGTTCCAAGTGCTTTAATTAGGAAAGACGACCCCCGAGCACGATCTTGCTCTGAGCCCAAGTGTACACATTCTCTGTTGAATCAATTCTCTAAAGGATTCCCGAGCTAACTTCCAAGTTTCAGCTTCAATCCAACCCTCAGTTCTTGATTGAATTCCTTAGCTAAACACATAACTAATCTTTCAAGACTCCAGCCCCCAATCCACTGAATTCCCAACCACAAATCCTTTGGTTTCACTGAGTTCCTTGAGAGAGAAGAAGAGAGGGAGAGAAGAGTCGGTTTAGCCTTTTGTTCCACTGCTTTCTAAAGTTATAATGTTTACTTAGTCTATCCTTAGGTACTTAAGTCAATCCCAAGGCTCGGGGTACCGAAAACGTCCCTGAGGGAAAAATGGTAAAATTTCCCAATATTCCCGCCTACACTTTCTAACCTCAAATATATCTCAAATTATTTATTTCCATAACCCAATAGCCCAAATAAACATCTAATACCTGAAATACCCCTTGACTTGCCCCAAGTCAAGTACCGCGTCCCATTGTGACTTTCCTGCTACTTGCCCCCTAGGATCGCCTCGTGCCGAAAGCTGCGAACACATATATCCACATAATAACGTGGTCTTAACAAATTATCACAAAATCACATTTATGCCCTAACGGGCCAAAATTACAGTTATGTCCTTACAACCAAGCAGGGCCCGCACGCTTATCCAATACTCATAACACATGCATTTCATATAATCATGCATATCACACCATTTAACCACATAACTTCAGTTATGCCCTCCCGACACACTAATTAAGGCCCTTAAGCCTTATTAATAATTTTGAGTCGTTACAGAAGACATTGTTTCTAAGATTTGCAAACCCAAGTATATAAGATCTAAAACCCAGATTTACAAACCTAGATTTACAAGATCCAAGCTAACCCAAACTTAAGAACAATTACAAAGTCTGTATTCCCAAATCATAAAAAAAAATTAACATTTCAATCTAATCTCATAATCAAAACAAGTTTCAAAATCCATACAAATATTCAAACATTCAATCAAAACTAATCTCAAAATTTGTACAAACAACATTACAAAACCAATCAAACATTACCCAAATATGAAGAAATCCACAATTCTGAAGCAACCCACTCGCGAAGCCATCCATGCCTCTGTCTCGACGAAGCCCTAGATCTCCACAAAGACGAAGCCCCAGATCTCGAAGAAGCCAAGTTCGCATCCATGCCTCTGTCGTGAAACTTCGCACTGAAGCCACCGTTGAAGATCCGCCCTGTTGAACAGAAGAACAAAAATTGGGAGATGCCCAGCCTCCCTCAATCGTCGGAGCCCAACCACAGCCACTTCTCAGTCTCCATTTCAGCCCCATGTCGAAAAAGGCGCACAAAGAACCATCAGTCCCAGCCATTCCATCGCCGCCTCCCCATCTAAGTCGCGTGACAACCTTCCCAGTCCAGCCGCAAGAAGAAGAAGAAGAGTTTTTTTTTATTTTTTTTTTATTTTGATCTATTTTAAATTTAATTTGTTTTTGTTAGTTTTAATTATTTGGTTATTGTAGTTTAATATGTGTTTGGTTTTTTAAGTTAATTAAAATTAGTATTTTTTATATTTTAAATATTTAAATGAATTTCTTAACTAAAAATTAAATAATAAATAATGTGACCCAATTAGAAGTTGCCACGTAGGCGCCTACTTGACACTTAATAGCCAGGTACTTACGGATGCCAAGAAAGTATGACGTTAGGTATTTTAGCCGCAAAAAAAAAAAGACTTAGGTATTTTTAAGTGTTATAAAGTGAAGAACTTATGTATTTTCGCCGCAAATATCCCATTAAAATATAACATTTTAAAGATATTTTATAATAATTTAAATAATTAAATCATATTTATTTAAAAATAATAAAGACATACATATCATTTTTTTATTTTATTGTGTGATAGTTTATTTTTTATCAAGTGATTGAAGCTCTTTTTCTTCATCAAATTCACCAAAGGATATTGTGAGATACATTAGAAACTAAAAATAGTTAATGCATGTATACTACTGTTTACACCGACTTTTTCTATTCTTATTTTATTTCTATTATTAATTTTTTTTAAATATTATTGTATTTTATATATATGTCATGTAGTCATGTAAATATATACATATGTCAACTTTGTGTTTAGATGTCATATATGTAGAGATTATTGATATAAATATTTATATATACTATAGAACTATAATTTATTTTATTTTATATATATTTAAAAATAAAATAAAACAGTGAACAATTTTTTATTAAAATTATAGACAATATTTACAATTTTAAAACTAAATAAGCGTGTATTACATGTTGCTTTTAACTAGTTTTGTTTAAAAAAAACTTTACTCGCATTTATATTTAAAAACACAAGATAACTAAAAAATTAAAAAAAAAATTTCTATTTAAATAATTATAACATAATTTTTTTTGGATAATTAATAAAAATATATAATTAAATTAATAATGATAAAAATTATTGTAATATATATTTTTTAAGTGAATGATTTCATTCAATACAAACTAAGACTAATACAATATCTTTCTAATAAGCTACAATGATAAATTATTATCCCAAAAAAGCGTGCAAACGACAACAAAAGTTATTAAAATTGACCCAATATGGTATACAAATAGTTATTGAATAAAGCTAAACTACGCGTTAAAAAAATCCTAAAAGAAAATAGAAAACTCAAACTTAAACTTAAAAAACAAAATAAAAAAATAAAACAGAGCTTAATTGAACTCGCTGATGAGGGCATCTTACATCCATCGCCTATCAACGAACTATCAATCCAATTGATACTACAATCGGTCAAAGTTACTGAAACCCGTGAACTGCAAATCACCGAAATAATAACCCACGAACCATTGGGAAAATAAACCCTAAAACTATAAACCACCCTGGCCAGAACCAGATCTAGCTGCCAAAACGATATAACTCACATTGTTGAACTTGAACCCAAGATCCACATGCTCGAAGGGAGAAAGCCTAACATGTCACCTTTGATAACACCTTGCCAAAAAGAGTAACCCATTCAACCAAAGCCGATTGATGCACACACAGACGGCGATGACACTCCAACCAATAGAAGTAGAAGCCATGCCCCTTACAATTTTTTAGAGGAAGGGAAAATTTTGGAGAAAAAGAGTTATGGTAACAAATATATTTATTTTTTATTTTATCTTTAAATGCTTTTAAATGGCAAAATTATTTTTTATTGGACACGTTTCAGTTTTTTTATTGGAATTAACAAAGAATAATATAACAATAAGGAGTTACATGTGTTCACTCGGAGAAAAATTGAGAAGGCAATAACTGAATTGTTGTGTTTGAGAACATTGAGTATTATTGTTATTGCTGAAAAAAATGATATATACTGGTTCTTTTTATATCAATAGAAGTTCTTTTTTTTTTATTTTTATAAGTATCATTTTGATCTTAAATTTTATTTTGTATCACTTAGGTCCCAAAATTTACTAAATGTGTAGCACATAAATCTTTTATGATGAAAAACAATTTCAAAATATACAACACAAAACAATTTTTATAGCTTAGCAAAATATGACTTAATTAATTACAAAAAAATTAACTTCATAAGTCAGATGCTTTATTTTAAAGTTATTTTTCAACCTAAAAAACCTTTATGAAACATATTTAGTAAGTTTTGAGATTTAAATAATACAAAATAATATTTGACGAGGTACGTGATACTTTAAGAAAGAATATGAACTCTATTGATATAAACCCTTATCTTTTTTATATTTTCCCTTTGTAAACAACGATTTCATTATTTTATTTTAGTTTGTTTATTAAAAAAAATATTTTATCTCTGATTAAAATAGAAAATAATAAGTGCATCACCAAATCTAGCGGTTGGACGGCCCAGACAAAACGACACGCAAGACTCAAAGCCATCAAGGGCCAAGATTCGTTGTTTAACTCGAAAACAACTGTGGATCGTCGATTTCGTATGCCTTCGTAATAAACAAAGACAAACCTATTATAAGGAAAACCCTACATAGAATCGACTCCATAGCCGAGAGGGCTTAGAATCTGCTGCTGCACCTCCAAAAGTTTGCTCAGGTACGTTCCTGCACCCTCTTAGTTGTCTCGACCACTGATCTTTTCGTTCCTAGATTTCATACTCTGTTGTAGTTTATTTATCGTTTTGACGCTTAGTAGAAGAATAATCATTAGAGAATGAAAGAAAGTGGATGATGTTGAGCTGAGAACTGAGAGTAAATTACTAAAGAAAGTGATAGAAAATCAATATAATCTATATGTGTATGAATGTGTGTTTATTCTAATGTTGGTCGTATATGATCGCTGGAGGGAATGGAGAATGTTAATGGGCTTTTTACCTTTACTTACACTAATTTATATTAGCTTTATATTTTTGAGTTTCTGAACTTAGCATGAAAAGTCAGTTTTTTAATGGGATATACAAGACCCTTTTCAGATAGCACATCTTGTATATTCAAGTCAGTTATTTTTCAAATTTTTTGTTAAATAATTTGCTAATTAGGTTGGTGGGTGACCCAACTTTATTGTTATTTCAGTGTTTAGTCATCTGCTATTTGCTATATGTCTATGTACACATGGCCAAATCTTCTGTAATCTTACATCACAACTATTGGAAATTATATTTTGGTTACTTTCTTGTACGATGGTTTTTTATCTTATATTCAGGACACGTTTGTACAAGGATTTGCTTCATGTATTGAAATTGATAACGTGTATTACTTGAAAATGATTTTGATATATTTTAGATGAATCTAAACTTAGGTTGGTCTTATTGAATTTAGGTAATGGCTCCAAAACAGCCAAACACGGGTCTCTTTGTGGGATTGAATAGAGGTCATGTTGTGACCAAGAAAGAATTAGCTCCACGGCCTTCTGATCGTAAAGGAGTAAGTTGATCCTGCCTGATACCCAAAGTACTATTGTTTTTCATTTCTGCATTATATTTATTGGTCATTTTGTTTGTTCAGTTTCATACGACATTTTTTCTTTCTTTACATTTTGATAATTTCCATTCTTGTTACTAAGTCTTGAAGTAAATCACTGTCGCAGAAATCTTTTGCTGATTTATTTTGTTTTCTAATGTAGAAAACCAGTAAGAGGGTTCATTTTGTGCGGAACTTGATTCGCGAGGTTGCTGGTTTTGCTCCTTATGAGAAGAGAATCACCGAGCTTCTCAAAGTCGGCAAGGACAAGCGTGCTCTGAAAGTGGCTAAAAGAAAGCTAGGAACCCACAAGAGAGCAAAGAAGAAGCGTGAGGAGATGTCCAATGTTCTCCGCAAGATGAGGTAATTTCAAATTTCAATAACTATGAGGAAACATGTATATTGGGCTTCACTTACCTTATTTTTTATGATTTGGCTTGCAGAGCTGGAGGAGCTGGAGAGAAGAAGAAATGAGACATTTTTCTTGAATTTGTTAGTATTTTGCAGATTGCTTATTGCCTAGAATCCAACTTTTAGATAAGTCTGACTATATTTTAGTTTGTGCAATGTTGTTTATTTCAAATATTTTGATTGTGTTTATAACAGAGGAAGGGGATTGACTAATGGGAAGTCATCAAATTCCCATAATCATAATTTTGATTTTCTGTCTCAGAAGTTTACATGTCTGATAGCGGCAACAAGATTTTGGTTATATTATCCTCATTTTCACGCCTTCATAGATGTGTTAGATCTTTTTTAGGCTACCCAAGTGCTTTTGTCACATGACTAATATATTTTCATAAAAGGGGCATTAGTTAGGAATTGGGTGCTGAGATTATTTAGAATGTAGAAAGTATGCCAGAGAACTGCGGATTCAAGTTTTACTAAGATAGCAAAGGAAAATTTTGAAATAATATTACTAACTCATTATCAAGCAAATTTAGTAAATGAACTTTTACGATAAGGTGTTCTTTGTTTATTGAAAAAAAAACCACTTTCAAAGCCGGAGCAATAAAAACTTATTGTGTGTGGAAGAAAGTAAAATTCGGAAACGATTGTTAGAATTTTAGTTTAGTACACTAGAATACTAAATACTTTTACGATGAACTCTGTAAACGCATCAACAAGCCAAACACAAAATACAAAATAGGCTGTCAAGCCATCTTCGTCTATTCCCTTTCTGACTCGATAAGCCTTCGTTTTAGTATCTTATGTTCCTTCCTTGACTCTACGTTGGTTTTCTGAAGCGTTGCATTATGCACATCTGAAGTAAAATGTTGTTGCTGCTTAACAATCTTTGATCTGCAAATCAACACTTCATGAAACAAGTAACTTTAGTTCTATTTTTCAGTTATGATATAATATAACGATGAACCAACCCAAGATGTTCTTGTAAACGTAATTACGCAATCAGGTTATACGCATTTGCGTAACATAATATAATAAAACCAACAACGAAATAAAGATTACATTGACTATTGTGAGTCCTGCACTTCAAGGAAAATTCAAATTTTAAACGGAACGAGAAAATTCTTTTTATTAAACAAGTATTAGCAACTAACAAAAGATTGTTCGGGAGCCAAAACAGGCATCATCAACGATAAGCAATGAACCATATAAAAATTGTGGGCAAAGCAACACTTACGTTCCTTTTCTAATTGTTGGAGCTTATTGTTCAACTCCTTTTTCTCCTCTTTTTCATTAGTTATACAGTCCCTCAAACCCTGAATCTCGAGCTCATCTGTAACAGAATCATTGCAAACTATGGTTATGGTTTTGATATAACAGAACCTGGATTTTTCAAATGGTGTAGTTCCTCGAGACTTCACATTTTGATTCGACGTTTAAATGCACTCGTTCCAATCTGCCAGCTAGATATTGAATATGGGATTTGTGTGCTCCTAAATCTTGTCGAAGTTGATTTAGAGTTGCTTCATTTGTTGCCTTTTCAAGCACGAGCCCTCTGTTTAAAGAAAACAAATAAGTTTCATAACGAACATGGCATAGTAATGCATCGTTATAATCTTATATAAGGTAGGTAACTCACTTTATCTGAGTTTCTAGGTCCGAAATCTTTTTAGCATACTCGTGTTTAATCGACTCGAACTTCCTGCGCTCCTGCTTACAGAATAAAGCTTCTAAGTTCTAAGCTGTAATGTATATCATGGAAAAGTGTTTGTAGTAAATAATTTTCATCTTAAAAAGAGCTTCCCCAAAATAGTTGCCTCCTATCTACAACACTTTCATATAGAAAAAGCCTGGTCTCTAAACCAAGCCCCAAATTCCATTAGCTGGATTCTGATCAGAAAAAACGATTGGATCAAGCAGGGTGGTTTACATCTTCTTTACTGAGACATCCATCATTCATTCTCTTCAATCGTTCTTTTAAGCTCTGGCATGTAGTACGGTGTTCCAGCTATAACACCAAAATGAAAGGGGAAAAAAAGTTTTATAAGAACACAAATCCAGAGCATGGGGACACAAGCTGTTCTCGTTGCTACTAGCAAATCTATTGTACGACCCATATATAAGAGTGAAAAGAAAAACAAAATCACGGACACCTGATCAACAACATTGTTTAATGATTCTGTGTAGAGCTTAGTAAGTCGCTCATTTTCTGCAAGATAACAGAACACTCTATTTGAGACTGAAGAAATATTATGCAGATTTGCAAAGAGTGCCTTTGAATAAGATACACACCAGCCGTGCATGTTGTGAAAGACTGATAACATAAAATTAGGAAAGATCTTATCCTGAATTTCCTAATCAATTTAATTTTTTCCCTCTTTTTCCTGCTGTAAAATCTGCATAGAGCTAAACATACAAAACTTTCGACAATCAACCCACTAACACTCAAATTGAAGAACTTGTAGAATTTCATTACATATTTGCATATCCTTAATATTTTGTTTGAGCAAATCCTTCCTCATTCACTTTACTTTAGAAACATAAAAACAGGACATAACGTGCCAAGCAATCCATAAAGACAAATTTTGTTTGCATTATAGAATGAATAGTAAGATAATCAGTAACAATAGTGCCATTCCATTAGTCTATCAGTAAAGATAGCGTCATTCTCAATATGTGAGAACCATAAAACTCATAGAAGTAATTTTTCCCAAATTTTCTAACCATGCATTCCTTACATGCCAAAGAATCTGGTACAAGGCCTTTTTATCAAAGAGACAAGCAATAACTTTTGAACCAAATATCATTGTCATCCAATAGAACATGACATATGAACTTACAAATTACAGGCCCATAAATTTCAGCTTCTAGAACTGAGAAAACTCTCGACAAGTATTGATTCGAATCCAACTTGGCAAAGTTAAATGGCAAGATACAAATGGATTTTTAGTAATAATAGCATTTAAAAGCAAATTGGAAACTAAGAGATTCCATTGATAAAAATGCAAAGCATAATCTACGAAAATAAGCTGAAAAGAGCAAGAAACTGGAAACTAAAGACAAGAGGGTATTTTCTGACCTTGTTTGAGACTTTTGCAAGCAAGTTCAAGAGCTTCACGCTTCTTGATTTCTCCATTGGAACTCGATTTCAGCCGATGGATCTCCATTAGGGCGCTCTTAAAGTCCTTATAAACCATCAAATTCACCATTGCAACCGTTATCAGTTAGAGTTAACTAGATTTTCTGTTTGGTTACCAAGAAAGCCTATGAAACTAAAATAAAAATCTCAATAATTCAGGAAGCTGATAATTGATCCGATCCTTCTTTTTCAAGATATTAAGAATAAACGATGATAATCTGAAAATATAAGAGAATTACCTCTTGGATATGGTCGAATGTGGAGAGAAGAGAGTCCATTTCTTCTTCAATCGTTCCACTTGTATTTCCCGCCATTTCACTGCCTCTTGGATATGGCCGAACGCGTTTGGTTATAATTTTTTTTAGTTTTCGCTTGTATATATATATTTAAATTGCATTTACGTCCTTAAAATTTCACCTAATTTTTATTTTGTAATGTTTATTATTTTTTTTTTAAACAATGATAACTAATCTATATATTTAAAGAAATATAAGTATTTTAATTAATTTATATATTTTTAATTGAAGCTTATATTTAAAACTTGTTTTGAGTAGTTTGATTATAAATTGTAGATAAACTTAGGATTGAGGTAATATTAAACTCTTGTGTATAAAATAGTTCACTTTATTCTTAAAATATATGTGGGGCTCACACAAATTAGTAATTTTACCCTCTTAAAATTTGAACCAAACATAAAAATAAATTTAAATTCTCATTCTCATATTTACTTTATCCCATACCAAACACCCCATTAAGATTTTGGCATAACGTTCAAGCTCATTTATATAAATGTTAATGATTTTTTTACACACATACATGAATCCTATCAAATTTGAACCATTGCAAATAAAATATTTTTGCTAACAAAATTGATTTTTTTTATTAAGATTTTATTGTATTGTGTTTTTCTTTTATTTTTAGTATCATTTTAAATTATTTGATATTCAATATTTATATATGTTGTAATTAAGAGCAATTTCTTAATAATTTTTTTTACTAATTATATTATGAGAAGTTTACATAAATATGGGAAAAATATATATAGTTTCTAAATTTATGGGAAAAAAAATAATTGAACAAAATATGGTAAGTTTTGGAAAAAAAGTTTAAAATATGGTAAATAAATTACCATAAACTTAATTCTCTTACCATAAATATGAACCTGTGCAATGGCGACGACGGCGGTGGTTCCACTACAAGAGAAGTCAAATTTATGCGGAATCCCAAGCTCGGCGTCCAGAACTTTGAACGAACTGGTGATCGCTTCATTCCAAATCTTAGGATCCATATCAAAATTAGGCGGTACCAATTTGAATTCAATGTTTTCCATTTTCACGGGAGAACTTTCGTTGACGACGACTCTTTGGTTGAGTAAAATCAGAGGAAGGCGATTCCTGACCAGCTCGCTCACTACATGGCCGTTGGGTCCATGGCCGTCGAAAACAGCACAGACGGTTGCTTCAGTCATTCCAAAACCCTAACCAAGGCGAATGAAATCGAAATGAAAGGCAGAAATCGGAAGAGAAGAAGAAGATTTGGATCGGAAGCCATGGTTACCTGACAGAGAACTGTGGAGTCTTGGTTGAGAGGTCTGGTTCCTCTGCGGGAGTAAAGAGAGAAGAGAGCGTGGGGCTGAGTGTGAGTATTGGTGGAGTTGCGTTGGTCGGAGAAGATGGCTCGGCTTTCATGGCCGCCGTTGAGGGAGTCGGAGTGGGGGAGCTCCGATGAGAGTTTGGATAGGCACAGTCCCATGGCGGACTTAACTGAATATTTCTTCTTCTTCTTTCTTTCTTCTTATTCTTCTTCTTTTTCTTCTTATTTGGTCTTTCTTATTCTTCTTTTTCTTTCTTCACATCTGATTTTGAACTTCATATTTGATTTTTCTGGGTTTTTTTTTTAAATCTGTTTAAGTAACCAAGTACTTGACTTCATATTTGATTTTTCTGGGTTTTTTTTAAAATCTGTTTAAGTAACCAGGTACTTGACTTCATATTTGATTTTTCTGGGTTTTTTTTTTAAATCTGTTTAAGTAACCAGGTACTTGACTTCATATTTGATTTTTCTGGGTTTTTTTTCTTTCTAAATCTGTTTAAGTAACCAGGTACTTGACTTCATATTTGATTTGATTTAAGAAATGTACTTAAGAAAAGTTGACTGCTATTATTTAATGTAGACTAGGATAGTATAAGAAGCTAGGTAGTTGAATATTTTAGGGTACTTTTAACATATGAAGCTTAGGTTAGCTGATTAGTTTTTTTGGTTGAAAAGGGCAAAAGTTGTCAAAAGGTTCTTCCATGTGATGTTTAGATCAATTGGATATAGGTTTAGCAGCCAAACCTTCATCAAATAAGGTTCTAACATAAATATTTATGTGTTTATTAATTATTTAAAGAAATAGAACTAGAACGTTTGCTCAAAAAATGTATCCACAAGTTTACAAAAATTATTCAGAATACAAGTACAAAAAATAAAAAAACAAGCAAACAAAACTTTTGATTTTTCTGGGTTTTTTTTCTTCCAAATCTGTTTAAGTAACCAGGTACTTGACTTCATATTTGATTTTTCTGGGTTTTTTTTTCTAAATCTGTTTAAGTAACCAGGTACTTGACTTCATATTTGATTTTTTCTGGGTTTTTTTTTTTCTGAATCTGTTTAAGTAACCAGGTACTTGACTTCATATTTTATTTTTCTGGGTTTTTTTTTCTTTCTAAATCTGTTTAAGTAACCAGGTACTTGACTTCATATTTTATTTTTCTGGGTTTTTTTTTCTTTCTAAATCTGTTTAAGTAACCAGGTACTTGACTTCATATTTGATTTGATTTAAGAAATGTACTTAAGAAAAGTTGACTGCTATTATTTAGTGTAGACTAGGGTAGTATAAGAAGCTAGGTAGTTGAATATTTTAGGGTACTTTTAACATATGAAAGCTTAGGTTAGCTGATTAGTTTTTTTGGTTGAAAATGGCAAAAGTTGTCAAAAGGTTCTTCTCTGTGATGTTTAGATCAATAGGTTTAGCAGCCAAACATTCATCAAATAAGGTTCCAACATTTATTATTATTTTATTTTTTTAATGGTATTACTGTCAATTTCTTAATCAACTGTGAAATCGGAGACGACCTCATATTTGGAAGGCAAAATCGACATGGTAGAAACTACTGTGTAATAAATAAATTAGGAGACAAGAACAGGGTGTGCTAACTTCTAAACGTCACCTGAGTGAAAATTACAACAACAAAATTGAATACACAGTTACCAGCACAATATTGAAACTCAAACTATTACATATTGAATAAAAAATGAGGACATATTTGAAAAAATGATTTTTTTTAATTAAAAAAAGGGAACAAAATAAGGCCAATGAGATATACATGTTACATTTTTTTGACAGGGGTAACCAGTTACCACCTACTTCTTCTACTGCTACTTCTCAGATTATTTTTTTATTTTCTGAGTTTTTTTTTTAGGTTTGGCTCAGTAACTAGTTATCAATCAGTTATTTTAATAGGAGTAACCGGTTAACTTCTTCTTCTTCTTCTTTACTGGATGTATTCTGATCTGTTTTTTTTTCTTCCAAATCTGTCAGTAACCAGTTACAATTCACTCGAGTACTTGTCATGACAGTTAAAATTGATAGTAGTAACCGGTTACTGCCACATTACTAAAAAATCTAAATTGATAATCGTAACTGGTTACAGCGAGGTTTGAAAAAAAATCAAATCTAAAAAAAATAACCAATTGCTATGGTACCTGGTTACTTAGTCAGGTGTGAAAACAAAATCAAATCTAAACAAAAAAATCTAAATTAATCGCTACTGTAACTAGTTACACCTAGGTCTAAAAAATCTGATATGAATAAAATGATTCAGGCGTCATGGTACCTGGTTCTTAAACATATTTGGAAAAAAAAACTCAGAAAAATCAAAAGTTTTGTTTGCTTGTTTTTTTATTTCTTGTACTTGTATTCTGAATAAATTTTGTAAACCTATCGATACATTTTTTGAGCAAACGTTCTAGTTCTATTTCTTTAAATAATTAATAAACACATAATTAAACCCAAACGACATCTCTTGACATGAGTATAGTCTAATACAGTCTCAGGGAAGAGAGAAATTATTGTAATGCCCCGGATTCCCTATTATGGTTAATGGCTGGATTAGTAGGCCGGGAGGGCCATAACTGTTTAATTATGCCATTAAATGTGTTTATGCATGTTTATGGGAATTATATTATAATATGATGTTAAATGCATGCATGTGAGTCCACATTTGCCTATAGGGGTATTTTGGTAATTTGGCCCGTTGAGGGTATACTTGAATATTTGTTTGCGTGATAATGATATATTGTGAGACCACATTATAATGTGGATTGGTTCGAGTATTTCGACATGAGACGATCTTTAAACATGATTTATCGGTTTGGTCATAACAGGTTTGAGCTCGGGGCTCGGGGTGAGTCTCGGGGTGATATTAATGGTTATAGCGCTACCGAGGATTTTAGGGTAACGGGATATGAACTATTGGTGTTTGAGGATATTGAGATTAGCGGGAATTGGGAAGCGTTAATTATAATTAACGGGTTAAGCGGGAAGTACCAATTTTGCCCTTGGGGTGGCTTTAGAGGCTTAAGATGACATAAGGGGTATTTTGGTCTTTTTAGGGGTGGATATATATAATGTTTGATAGCTGAAGGTTGTAGAACAAAACAGAGGCTCTATCTTCTCTTCCCGTACACACCACTTCCTCCATTGCTTTCATTGGGTTTTGAGTTCTTGGAGGAGATTCAAGCTAGGGAAAAACTTAAGGGCTGGATTGGAGACTTGTGTTAGCTTGTGTGGAAGGTTCAAGACAAGTTTCAAGGTGAGTTTTGGCCATTAACACAGCTGGTACTCTGTTTTTGTTTATAGTTTTCAATTCATGTTCTTGATGTGGGAAGTATGAATCAAAGGAGGTTTTTGGTGTTAGTTGATTGGGGTTTGGTGTGAGTGAGATAAGGATGTTGTAAGGGGGTTTAATTACATGTTTGGAGGAGGTTTTATGATGGTTTAAAGGTCTGGTTTGAGAGGGAATTGCACAGGGAGAAAACTGGTTCGTGTGGCCGACTTAGCCATTCTGGGCTGAGCGCCGCGGCCCTTGGCGTTTGGCAGGCAGGGAGCCTCTCTGTCTGGAGGCGCGCCGCGGCGCAGCAGCAGAGGGGGGCCGCGGCCCTTAAGGCTAATTTTGCCAAAATGAGGTTTTTAGCTTGGGGATTCAAACCATAGGCCTCGGGGTTGGACCTAGTACCCGGTTGGGTAGTATTTAAGGTCTCGGGGGCTGGGATTTGGTTTGGGAACCCTCGGTTATCATTTTTATTGATAAGTTCTATAATTTGGTTATGACCAGGTGACCGTCAAGGATTTTAAAGGTTGATCGTTCTCAGGGGTCGTTCATATAATATTCTCACTTGAACCAGAGGTAAGAAAACAGTGTAAGAATACAGTTGCACCCTGTATAGATATATGGCATGTTTGGTTTGGTATTTGAGGCATGCTGGTTGATATATGTGGACATGGATTGCATCTTAAATGCTATTGAACGCTGATTACCTGCTTGAGACACTGACTAGTCAGGGACCGACTCTAAAGTTGAGAATCATGCATTGAATGGCTCTATAGCATTAATGTCACACCGACCCTAGGGTCGAGAAACTTACAAGCACTTGCCTGGTCTACGACCAGATGATTATAGCCAAGGTATATGACCCCGGTGACTGTCTGTCACAAGGCTAAGGGACGTTGTCCATAGTTTCGACTCTAGAGTCGTGAGGAAGGTTATGTTGGTGACCAATCACCATGCACCTGTCCTGAACAAGCTTATGAAAGAATCACTTATCAGTTAAGCCCTGGTGACCCTATCGTCACATGGCTAGAGGGAGCGATGCTCATTATTGTGACTTTTGGCTATTGTCACCTATTTGTGGGACTGATAGTCCTGAATAGTTATTATGATCGTTGTTGATATTATATCATGTTTTATTATGTTTTCTTGCTGGGCCTTGGCTCATGGGTGCTATGTGGTGCAGGTAAAGGAAAGGAAAAGCTTGGCCAGCCTTGAGTGGAGAGCTTGGGCGATGTGATGTACATACAGGGCCGCTTGACCGCCACGGTCAAGGAGTTCTCAAAGGGACTAGGGGTTTACCCTATTTTTGCCGCTTAGGCCGGCGGGGATTGTAAATTTGGAATTGTAGCAACTTTTTTGTATTACAAACTACTTGTAAACATTTTAAAAGGCTCATGAGCAGTTTATTTACTTAATGAAATGTACCCTTTCCTTTTTATTGGTTTTTCACCTTAACCTGTTAATGGTACCTAGATCACGTTTTTAACCAAAGGACTCGGGTAGCGGGTCAAATTTCCGGTTCACCGTTCACCGTAACTGTTCTGGGGTAACCAGGGCGTTACAATTATAATTACATAGAGTGAGTACTCGGCCACATAAACAATCCAGGATAGTGCAAGTCTCTTATATATATAATATATATATATAACCATATATCTAAAAATTGGCACAAAATGTTCTGATTCCTTAGGTTCTAACGAAAACACTAGAAGTATAACATGAACAAGAAAAAAAAAACCAATATAAAAAATGCAAAATCAAATAAATGTGCCAATTAGAAAAATGAAGGCCACATTAATTAACAGCAACATCAATTTCACCATGGCTGGAAGCCAATGGCACTGATTCAGAACCCTGCTCCCCAAAAACCTTAGCAATCCTCTCAACTGGAACTAAAGGCAAGTAGGAGGAAACCTTGTACCCTTTATCTGCAGTAGAAAGTACCGTTTGGTTGTACTTCTCAGAGCAATAAGCTGCCATGGGCACCATAACATCAACCACTTTAGGGAACAGAGGAAGTTGGTTGAGCTTGCGCCAAGCAGAGACGGCACACTGCTCAGCCTTTGGCTCGTATTTGGCGTACAACTCCTTGGCCCTTGGCTTGCACTTTGCATACACTGATTTAGCAACCCCTGAGGCAGTGTCCACCACTCTAGCGCGTTGAACCTCGGTGGCAACGGCTCTGGCCACCACTGGGGCCTTCTGATCGCAGACATGGCTTGGGAAGAGACTTGCTTAATTGTTGGTGGCACACGGCGATCCAGCTCAGTCACAGATTCATCAACCTGCATTTGTTTATGACAAATTATATGCATCGAATGGGTAAAAAGTACAAGATTTCGAAGTGGCATTTTGTCGAACATCTTAGCTGCGTCTTTAATTCTTCCACATTTAGCATACATGTCCATTATAGAATTTCCCACCACAATGACCCATTCAAAACCAGATTTAACACACAACTCATGAATCTGCATACCATACTCAGCAATACCCAAAATCCCAGACGCCTTTAGATTCGTGCCCACGTTGAGAAACTGTACTAACTTGAAGGAGTTGAAAAAAATCCATGCCCATGTAGTCAAGTTTTCGCTATCTCAGAGCAGGTCCTTGGTCACTAAAATGGTGGATTTTTGTGAAAAGAGTGCAGAAGTGGAGTACGCGAGTTTGCTTTTCGAACAAGGGGCTGAACGAAACGTTTTTTTTGTAAAATATGGTCTACAAATATATGGGAAAAAATCTCCCATAAAAATGTAAATAAAAAAAATATGCCATAAAAAACTTTTTAAAAAAAACTGCCATATTTTTCAAAGTTTATAAAAAATTCCCATATTTGGTGTAATTTCCTCTTATATTATTTAAAAAAAAATCAACCGAGCTCAAATTGAATAGTGGGTCCGCTACTTTTATAAAGCTTACAAAATTTAAATATCCCAAATAAAATCACATGCATTTTGTGATGTTTATTATTATTTTTTATTTTGGTTATACCGAGAGAAATAAAATATGTGAGAAACTAACTAAAATTAAAGAAAGTAAAAATTAGGGTAAATGGCGGCTAAAATACCTAATGTTTTTAAAATGTTGTCATTTTATACTTTTTTTTTGCGGTGAATATACTCAATGTCTTCAAAATGTTACACTTTTATACCCAAACTTTTTTTGGTGGTAAATATACCTAATGTTTTTAAAATATTGCACTTTTATACCTATTTTTTAAAATTATTATGATAAATAATAAGAAAGTGTAGGAAAATTATATGATTTTAGTTATTTTTACTTTCAAAATAATAAAAAAATTAAGATTAGTAAAATTAATCAAAATAATTAAAATTTATATTTTAAATTGATGAAAATATATAAGTTTTTAATTATTTTAAATCATTTTTATTAATTTTAATAAAACATTTGTTGTTTGTGTTTTCAACCAAGGACATGTGCCTCTTTTATATGAGGCAGCGCCCAAGAGATATGTCCTCAGGGGATCGGTCAACAGTTGGAGGTCGACCTCCTCGGGTAATGAGAAGGCGTCGATATCTTTCTTGGGCCTTGTCCCGAGAGCTACGAATGTCTTCATAAGGTTATCTCCCAGGGATGCTCGATAGTCCACGTCTTTTCCCTTCTCCCAGTTATGTTCCAAGCCGAGGACCTAGTCCTCAGAATCTTAGGAATAGGCTAGGTGTCAGCCAATGCAGACTAGCTGTCTCAGAGGAAGACCTGACAACATTTTTGGGCGATCCGCCTACAGCGTTACCGATGGTACGACTCGACAACTCGCACTCCCACTACGCCGCCTAGCACGGAAATACGTACAGCATGCCCTGACAATCTCAGGGGCATGTTCCCCGTAAAGTGGTTACCTTCCTGCAATGGGCCTCGCAAATCTCGCTTGGGTCGTGGTCTCTATTTAATGCAGCCCAATGCATTGAAATGTATTAACCCTCCATTTATGGGAAGATGTGTATTCATTATTGATGATTAACATTAATGACCCCAGCCTATACAAATAAGGTTGGAAATCTCATTGTAAGGGGTTGAGTTTTTTGGAGAGAAAACTATTTGTACTCAGAGCACCCAAAACGCTACCTGAAAAGACACCATAAAAGCTTGTAATCACAGGCTTGCAGTCTTCCTAATACTAGAGACTTGTAGACTAGGGTTCTTTTACAACATGAACCACGTAAAAATCTTTTTGTTCTTACAGTTCTTTCTTTAACCTCTCTTATAAAAGTTGATAACGAAAAAGGCAGTCAACAACATTTATTAATGGTTAATTTGAAATAGTTATTTTGAGAAGAAAATAAGAAAGAGAAAATAATTTAAAATTTTAAAATAATTAAAATCCTATATTTTTCATTCATTTTCTTATTATTTGTCAAAATAATAAAAATAGGTATAAAAGTGCAACATTTTAAAAGCATTGAGTATATTTACCGCAAAAAAAAAGTTTGGGTATATAAGTGCAACATTTTGAACACATTAGTTATATTTACCGATGAAAAAAAGAATGGGTATAAAAGTGCAACATTTTGAAATAATTAAGTATTTTATCCGTCATTTACTCTAAAAATTAATATAATTTATTGGGAGATATATATTACTAATAAAATAATTTGTTATTTCTTTTTAACAAATGGGGGACATATATTTGTTAGACTCGTAAGATGTAAGCTCGAAAATAACAAGCATTGGCTAAACACTTGTATAAATTGACACAATTCCTGATCTGTTGTTATTAACCATCGAGCATAAGTTGTAGGCTTGAAAGCGAGAATCTTCTCCAAAGCATGAGTGTATTGTTCGAGCCAAAGTTGCAAGCTCGAAGGCATTGGTCTCCGAAGAATCAATTCGACGAAACCGCTAGGTAAGGAGGAGGCTGACTGGAATAACGAGCTCGACGTCTTGGTGGATCTCGAAAGCGTGTTAACCTTACATTCGAGATCAGCAACGCGTTTTGCACACGACAATTATTAGAAAATCCTTATTCCTTAGGGATTTGTTGTTATCAGATATTAAATCTCAATTATCATGAGATATTATGTAATTAATGTATGTATTTACATTTATTTCATATTTGAATAATTGATTGTAATTTCCCTGAATCAGTGGAAGATATTCTCATAACCAGGTCTATAAATAGCCTGAGATTTTTCATTTGTTTTCACGCACAAAATTGTACTCAGAATACTCTGCCGAATTGCTATGAAAAAGCTTTGAGAGTGTCAATGTAACACCCTAAACTCCAGGGACCGTTACGGTGTGCATTTTGAACAGTGTTAAACTCGCTAACTGAGTCATTTGGCCATAATCGTGTAACTAAGTATGATTAGCGGTTTAGAATTAAAATTTTTTGTTAAGATATAACGTTTCACTAAAACGTTTACTGTATACATTGAGATCCCAAAAATATAATTTAAAGGTTATTTACAACAAAAGATTTACAACCAGCCGACCTAAGCGGAAAAATAGGGTTTAACCCTAGTTCCTCTTTAAACCCTCGGCCGTGGTGGTCGAGCAGCCACATATGTACACATCGTCACCTAAGCTGTAACGACCCAAATTCACTAATATGGCTTAAGGGCCCTGATTAGTGTTTCGGGAAGGCATAATTGACTTATAAGTGAATTTATTGATTTAATGCATGATTATATGAATGTAAATGTGGTTAAATGTTATATCTGTGAGAACCACATTATTATGTGGGTAGATTTGCAGGGAGCGACTTGAGACGATCCTAGGGAGCTAGATAGCGGGAAAAGTCACAACAAGCTTAATATATGACTTTGGATAAGGCAGGGGTATTTTAGGTATCGGGTAGTTATTTAGACTATAGGGTTATGGAAATAAATATATGGAGATATATTTGAGGATAGAAAGCTTAGGCGGGAATATTGAGGAAAATTACTGTTTTGCCTTCGGGGACGTTTCTAGTACCCCGAGCCTCGGGATTGACTTAACTGGTTAGGATTAGACTAAGTTAATGAAAAATAGAGGAATAAACACACAAACCGACCCATGCTCTCTCTCCTCTTCTCTTATCTTTTCTCTCCCAAGAAACTACATAAAACCTAAGGGAATCAGCTGGGGAAAACTTTGTGTTTGAGCTGAATTCATGAAGGCTTAGCTCAGTTCAGACTAAGGGTCACTCAATCAAGATTAAGGTAAGAGTTGAATTGTGTTTCTGGGTGTTAGAACTCTAAGTTTTTTTTGGCTGAATACGAAGGTGATTATGATTTTGATGTTTAAGGGCTGAATTGAAGATAAGTGCTTGGGTTTTAGTTCAGAGATTGCCAAGGAAGTGGTTCAGCAAAAGAGGTAAGCTTCAACTCGTAATTTAGAGGTTTAAATTTGAGTTTTGCATGACTAGTTTTGGTGTTTTGAGTTGCTGGGTTTCAGATAATCAAAATGGAGTTTTGGTAGGTTTTTAGGCTGAATTTCTGTTGGAACATGTTGTTAGAGTCATGATAAAAGTTTTGTGATTAATGGGTTTTGAGTTAGGGTGCTTTGGAATGATTTTGGATGGGGTTAGGATGCTAGAAATGGTGGATTTTCTGGGCACGAAGGGAAGGGTCGCGGCTCTGTTCTAGAGCGCTGCGGCCCTACGAAGTAAGAGAGCCAGGAAGGCTCGGCCAAGGGGGAGCGCCGCGGCCCTGCCCAAGGTGTCTGCTTGCTGAGGGCCTTGGGCTCTGTCTTAGGGGCGGGCCGCAGCTAGGTTTCAAGGGCCGCAACCCTTAGGTGCATTCTTGAACATTTGGGGATTCTAAGCGCGGGAATCTAGCCTAAGGTGCTCGGGATCGATTTCACCACCATGCTTGGTGGAATTCGATGTCCTGGAAGCTAGTATTGTACCCGGAAACCTTTATTTGAATATTAATGGAATCCAATATCTTGGTTGTGACTAGCTATTAAGGCTAGGGCTCGGGAAACAGATCGTGCTCGAGGAACGTCGCTCGTAATCAGTGAACGTAGGAATTAAAGGTAAGAAAACTACACCCGGATGTATAACTGTAATGGGACTAAGGGCTCCCTAATATGTATGCTTGAAAGGATGGTATTACACCATGTAGATAGTGAACCAACGGCCTAAGAGTGCCAAGAGTTACACTAGCGCACAGAGCGCGGCTTGGCCACTGGTAGCTGAGGACAGCTTATTATGCACTAAGCTCGGTTTAAGCGGGCCGGAGTCAGTGGAGTAAACAGAGGGTACGACCTAAGTTGTCGACCCTGACTATTATGTGACCTAATTGTTAGTTGTGATTAGTTGCATTATTGGTTATGTACAAGTGCTGAGTGGTTAATGTGGAGTATTAAGTGTTTGAACATGCTTAAAGAGTTTATTATCTGTTATTGTTGTTTGTGTTGCATATTATGTTTTCTTGCTGGGCCTTGGCTCACGGGTGCTACGTGGTGCAGGTAAAGGCAAGGGCAAGCTTGATCAGCCCTGACTTGGAGAGCTCTGCAAGCTGAATGTACATGACCAGCTGCTCAGCCACCACGGTTGGGGTTTAGGCAGGGACGTGTGAACTAGAAATGTCTATTTTGCCTTAGTATGGCTGATGGTTGTCTGTATTTTGGAGATCCTGTAAACCAACTGATTAGTGGTGAAAAATACACATTTATTGATTTTAATAGTCAAAATAAATTAAGTTTTAATTAATATTTTCATAGAATTAATATGATTTATTTTATAAATGAAAATATTTGATTATGATTTAATTTATTATTATTTTGTAGGAATTAAAGTTGTATTTTGATACTTTGAAATGAAGAGGAAAGAAAATAATTAAATCTGAAAAAAGAGAAGAGAAAATGGTATTTTTGAAGATTAAAGCCCAAGAAGAAAGCCCAATAGGACCTAGGCCCGCCAGCTACTCTTCTCCCAGCCAGCCAACCTCCTTGCGCCACGCGTCCTTCTCTCCACCAGCTTTCCCTTCAGCAGCCTCCATCAATTCTCCTTCAGCCACGCGGCAATCCTCAGCAACGCAAATGACCATCAGCCATTCATCCCAGCAGGCTCACTCTTTCCAGCAACTCATCAGCAATCCGAAGGCCTTGCCTCCCCCAGCGGCCCAAGAAAGCTGAGGCCCAACGAAGGCCTTGCCTTCTTTTGCAGCTCCATCCAATGCAGTTAAAGCCCAGTCCGAAAGCCCAACCCGAGCTCACCCTTTTCCAGCCTGCTATCCACGTGTCTTCTTCCCATTGGCTGAAAATGGGTCAATGGACCAGCTGCCACCAACCACTTTCAACCCATATTTTGTGGGTATTGGGCCTTACAAAATTACCATTTTGAGCTTTAAAGCTCATCTTTTTTGGTGCTTTTGAAAAATGGCATTTTGACCATACACCAAAATAACTAGGTTAATATTAATAATAAGATTTGATTTTCCAAAATCATATTTTATTATTAATATTTCAGATTTATTTTGTAAACCCCAAATTGTTGTTTAATTTCTTTTTAGTCATTTTCTCCATCTATAAATAGGGACACTTTCTTCACAGTTTCTATGTAATTTTTAGGTAGCAAAACTCTACCAAATTTTAGTCTCATCTCTCATATTTTATCTCTAGAATTTTATGAGAATGTCTAGCATAATAGGCTAACCTTCTTGGGAAGGTTAGGATGATTCTATATGCACTATGACTTTGTTTGATATTTTTGATTCACCATGTGCTTAAAGTTTATATATTTGAGTGATTTATTTTATTTCATCTCTACTTCTTCATCTTGTTATCTATATTTATGTTTACTAATAGTATATAGATTTTGTCATGCACTTTCTATGTATTATCAAATTAGTGAAAATAATATAGATAATATCTTTATCATTTTCTCCATCTCATTCATATATATTCACTTTTACTAAAATCTATATAGAATTAGTCATGCTCTTTCTATGTATTTTATAAATAGTAAAAGTAATATTTGTGGTAGGTTTTATGTCCAATCTCTTATTGCATTATTGTCAATGGTATAATGTCAATTTTAGATTTCTCATAAGATTTATCTCATCTTTCCATGGTAAAGAATAATAATCACTTGAATACATTTTTGTTAAATATATTTGTGCTTCAATGTTAAATCTTCCAGATGAATAGTTGGGATGTGAACTATCCATTTGTGTAAATTTTGTGAATCAAAGATCCAAAGAAATAAGTACGCATATTGGTGATTCTTGATCCTTCCTACTTGTTATCTATTGTTACATCACATTTTAATCTATCTTTATTTCTAATCTTTAAATCTCAAAAACAACAAAAATATCACTTGTTCTATTTTTTTCATATTATTTATCTCTAACATTTATTTATTGATTAACTTGTTTATTTACCTCCTTGTGGAATCGACCGCCCATCTATACTACGACTACCGCTAAGTGGAAGTCACGTTTGGGCGTTAAACACCAACTTTTAAACTCTATTTCTTTTTGGGATCCCATGTATAAAACTGTTTAATTATATAAAGTGTAACTTTTGAGACCAAAACCTTTTTAACCCTAGCACACTCATGGTTAGTGACACGTTTTTAACTAAATGACTTGATTAGCAAGTCCTGCACCTTATAAGTACACAGTGTGACGGTCTTGGCTATCCAGGGCATTACATAAGCTCTCCAACTCAAGGATGGTCCAGCTTTCTTTTGCCTTTACCTGCACCACATAGCACCCGTAAGTCGAAGCCCAGCAAGAAAACTCAATATGCTCATGAACAGTAATAACATGTCATCAAATCATAATGTGCATGCCTAGAAATAATAGCCTTAATCACGCATGCAAGCAGGTACAAATAAATGTTTGTGGAGTCTTGCGCTCTGAGTAGATGACTAGTAAGTCTCTCACTCTAATGTAATGCCCCGAATTTCCTAATAAGGTTTAGGACCTTGATTAGGAGGTCGGGAGGGCCATAATTGATTTGTTATGTTATTAAATGATAATATGCATGTTTAGGTGTATTAAATATGCATGTGAACTCATTTTTGAGTAATTGGGCGATTTTCATATTTTGGCCATTTCGGGCATATTTGGCATATATGTGATATGTGTGTGGTGCTTTATTATTGTTTGGTTATGCCAGGGTTACCCAGCACGAGATGATCCTAGGAGGTAAGCTAGTGGGAAAGTCACAACGGGATTTATGCTTGACTTGGAGTAAGTCAAGGGGTATTCAGAGCATTACCAGGTTATTAGGTAATGGGAATTAATATTTGGTGATAAATTTGGAGTTAGTAAGATCAGGGGGAAATTCAGGAGGTTTTGACTATTTTGCCCCCGGGAGTGTTTTCGGGATCCCGAGCGTTAGGATTTGTTTGAGGCTACTTAAGCTTGAAGTAACATTTTAAAAGAATAAAAGAACGTTCTGTACGTTCTCTCTCCCTCTAAGTTTCCTTTTCGTCTCCCGATCGTATTTTCGAAGGTAGCTTGAGTTCTAGGACTCGGAATCAAGCAAGGATCAAGGCATAGCGATCCTAGGAAATGTTAGAAGCTTATTAGCCGGAGGATTTAGTTGGAAACAACTCAATTGGAGGTAATTCAAGTTTTAAGTTTTAAGTTTTTAAAGTTTTTAAGCTTGAATTGGATTTTGTGTTTTGATGAGTTTTTGTTAGAATTGAAGCTTGGGTTTTATGGGTTTTGGATCATGGGGATGTTTGGGAACTTTGATTTTGGGATTTGGAGATGTTTGGATAGGTTTTTGGAAGGTTTTAAAAGTGGAAAACGAGGTTTTTAGGCTAGTGCGAGGTTGGGCCGCGGCCTTGTTCTAGGGCGCCGCGGCCCTAGCTTAATGAAGGTGGTGATAGGCTCTGCCAGGGGGGCGGGCCGCGGCATGGTCCATGGAGGGCCGCGGCCCTTAAGGGAAAAATTGCCAGAAATGAGTTTTTGTGATGGGAACTTAACTCTAAGGACCTGGGATTGATCCTACTACCTAGTTGAGTGGGATTCGACGTCCCGGAGGCTTGGGTTGGGTTTGGAAGTATTTATTTACTCATTTTAATGAGGTTTTATGTTATGGTTGTGACTAGGTTATCACTAAAGGCTTGGAATCAGGATCGTGCTTGTGGCTCATTTATTGGTAACCTGTGCTTGGACCAAAGGTAAGAAAACTGCACCTTGTATATATATGACATGCATGATTATTCTTGATGCATGTTGGATGTTTAAATGTGACATGCATGGTTATTGTTGAGGCATGTCAAGTGATTAAATGTGATGCATGTGTTGCACGAGAAACATGTGAGTAGGGCATGCTATGAATATTGAATATGAGATTGTTTAGAGCTTGAGCCTCTATGTTTATGCATGGTCCTAATGATGCTAGCAATTGTTAAGTAAGCATGCTGAATGCCCTGTACTTGGATATTTGACATATGGTATATGCCTGATAGCATTGCTTACTTGTGTGTGGCACTGACTTACTAGTTAGAATCGGCAATGGTGTCAGATCCGTTTATGAAGCTTTGACTTGCTAGTCAAGTTCACAACGGGTTGAACACTGGTCGTGTTTTACTGACCTAAGAGTCAGAAACGGCATAAGTGTCCTGAACGCAGGGCCAATTAAAGATTAGATCTAATCGACATCAATGTTGAATGACTCATATAGGGTATTAATGTTGGACCGACCTGAAGGTCGATGAAAATCATAAGCGCTTGGCTAGTCTAGGACTAGTTACTCAGAGCCAGGGCCTAAGGCCTAGGTGACTGCTTGTCACATGGCTAGGGAACAATGTTCCATAGTTATTACTCTAGGGTCATGAGGAAGGTTATGTTGGTGACTAATCATCATGCACCTATCCTGTTTAAGCTAGTGAAAGGATCACTTATTTATAAAAGGGAACGGAACCCACCTTAGTGACTTGTACCACTGTCACTCTTTTATTCAGGGCTATCAGCCCGGTATGGTTACCGAAACCACCAGTGTTAAATCACTTATCTGATTGAGATTGACTTGATAGTCATCCATTCAGGAGGGCAGGATTTCTTATCCTGGATACCCATCATTACGTGGATTTGTTGCCTGCTTGACTAGGGCTATATCTGCTAGGTGTGTGCCTTACGATTTGATGACATGTTATTACTGTTCATGAGCATATTGAGTTTTCTTGCTGGGCTTCAGCTCACGGGTGCTATGTGGTGCAGGTAAAAGCAAAAGAAATGTAATGCCCCGAATTCTCAGATGTGTTTTAATGGCGGGAATAGTAGGCCGGGAGGGCCATACTTGTTTAATTATGCCATTAAATGAATATATGCATGTTTATGTGAATTATATTACAATATGATGTTAAATGCATGCATGTGGGTCCACATTTTAATTACAGGGGTGTGATGATAATTTGGCCCGCTGAGGGCATAATTGCATATTTGTATGCATGTCGGTGGTATATTGTTGAGACCACATTATAATGTGGGTTTGTTCGAGCTATTCGGCATGAGACGATCTTGGATTATTGATTAGCGGTCTAGTCATAATAGGTTTAAGTTCGGGGCACGGGATGAGTCTCGGGGTGATTTTAATGATTAAAGCATTACCGGGAGTTAAAGGGTACTAGGATATAAATTATTGGTGTTTGAGATTATCGAGAATAGCGGGAATTGGAGAGCGTTAATTATGATTAATGAGATAGTTTGGAAATGACAAATTTGCCCTTTGGAGCCTTTACAAACCCTTAATTGACCTAGGGGTGTAATGGTCTTTTTAACCCTAGGATAGATATAAACTACCTTTGGCTGTGAAACAGAGGGAAAACATAGCAAGTTCTTGAGCTTACCCATACCTTCCTTCTCCTCCATTTCCTTTGTGAATTTTTGAGCACTTGTTGAGGATTCAAGCTTAGGAAGTAGACCTTGGGAGTTTGGGAGAGTGTTCCACCATTGAAGAGCATCACAACCTGAGTTTGAGGTAATCTTCTAGCCACTAGTTCCCTGGTTTGCTCTGTTTTGGTGTTTAGTTTCAGCTTGTGATTTTGTTGTGGATAGTTGGAATTGATGGAAGTTTTGGTTAGGGTTTAACTTGGGTTTTTATAAGGGTGTGATATAGATCAAGTTTAGGGGTTGCATTGGATGTTTGAGTGGTGTTTGAGCTTGGTTTGAAATGTTGGTTCCAAGGGAAATCGCAAGGGAGGAAAAACCAGGGTATTGGCTGAACTGGGGGTTGGGCTGCGGCATGGCTAAGGAGGGTCGCGGCTCTTGAGGGGTGCTGAAGGAGGCCGCCTCTGTTTGAGGGGCGAGTCGCGACATGGCTAGGGAGGGTCGCGGCCCTTAGTGGCATTGTTGGCCAGAAATGAGTTTTTGGCTCGGGGATGCTAGCCTTAGGCCTCGGGATCGATCCTACTACCCGGTTTAGTAGTATTCGATGTCCCGGAGGCTAGGTTTTGGTTTGGGAACCCTTTGTCATTCATTTTATTGATGGAATACCATAATTGGTTATGACCAGGTAACCGCTAAAGGACCAAAAGGTCGATCGTTCTCAGGAGTCGTTCTTATTATTATCTCTCGTTCGAACAGGAGGTAAGAAAACTGCACCCTGTGTATATATGACATGCGTGATTGTTATTGTTAGGAAAAAATTTTTTGCCTCAATGGAAATGATAATAATATGTTACAACTCTATGGAAAATATTACAATAGACAAGGATTGATTAAATAAAGTGTTACAACTCTATAACTGAAAATACAAATAAAAAGGAAATGAAGAAGATGAAGAAGAAGAAAAGAATAGTAAAATACAACTCTAAGCAAAATGTTACAAATAAAGTAAGGTGTTTGAAACAAAAGTAAAGAAAAGATTACAACTCTTGAACAAGAAATACAAGTAAAAGAACAAGAGAATAAGAAGAAAACAATACAATAGAAAGAAGAACAAAAATGCAAGAAACTCTCACTTACACAACCTAAGTGAAGAGGGTTGGAGATCACCAACATGAACAAGGTTTAAAACCTTTGTTCAAAAGCTTATTTCCCCCTAACTCAAGCACTAAGTGATCTCTCTCAGATATTGGAAAAACTTTATGGAATTATCAAGCCTCAAGGTGTTTCTATCCAAGTGCTCTAATGGATAGAAATGTTGTGTCTTACAAGTGAGCTATAGTGTTGACTGTGTTTTTAGCCAACGACGTGAGAACGTCCAATACGACAAACCTTCAAGAGAAGTTAAACGACACAGACAGTTTAATCAAGAAAAGTAAATAACACACAAGATTTTATAGTGGTTCAACCCCGATCAGTCGATAATAGCCTAATCCACTTAGAGATTTTATTACTCTATCTACACTTAAGATCAGATGAACCAGTGTCAACTGAGTTTCTTTAGTGTAAATTTTCAGGAATACAAAAAGGGTTTCTCTCAAGGAAAACACACTTTCTCTCTCTAGAAACTCAGACCAATTTTCAAATTGCCAAAAGTCCTCCTTCTGATCTCATTAACCCTCTATTTATAGGCTTGGGACCAGAAACTGATATCCCCTTAGGATCGGGATATTTTATTACTCATATTATATTTATTACATTTAAATTACAAAAAACATTCAAAATGTAACAAAACCCCCAATTTGTGGGAAGAATGAGAGATTCCCGCGTGTGCCAAGACCGGTTCTTGTTGAAGCCGTTTATGGGAATCTTGACTTAGTCCTCCTCTATCTGGTCGACCCATATCTCCTACTGACCACCCATGCAAGTGCTGGTCGGACACATGCATGCTGGACATATGCAAGTGCTGGTAGGACATGCTTTTGTTGGTCGGACAAGTGCATGGTGGTAGGACATGGGTAGGACATGCACTCCTCTCTAGCATGCCATATCTCTCCTCTAATCATGGCACTCTCCTCTAGCATGCCATATCTCTCCTCTAACATGGCACTCTCCTCTAGCATGCCATATCTCTCCTCTAACATGGCACTATCCTCTAACATACCATGTCTCTCGTTGGACAACTATGCACTTGCTGGACACATGCATAAAGACCAGTCCCTTTGGACTCTCCTCGGACCAAAGTCCGACCAGTCACTTTTTGGGCTCTCCGAGGATCACATTCTTGGGGTCTCCTCCGACCACGCCTCTAGGCTCTCCTCGGACTAAGGTCCGACCACACCTCATGGTTCTCCTCAGACCAAGGTCCGACCACACCTCACGGTTCTCCTCTCTTCTAACATGGCACTCTCCTCTAGCATGCCATTTCTTTATTTGGACAACCATGCACTTGTTGGACATACGCATAAGGACCAGACCTTTGTCTCTCCTCGGGCATGTGTCCGACCACGCCCCTTGGGCTCTCCTCGGACGCACTTGGCTTGGACATGACACCTCTCAAGCAGTCAAAATTCTTCATCAGTCTACCGGGTCACTTTATCACAACTCTGAGGAGTCAATGTATTTATTGACTATTTAATGTGTCTTTTACGGACCATGTACTGCCATTTGTCACCTCTATTGCCACGTCATCAATCTCCATTTTTGGGGATAACATATAGGCTCCTATTTATAGAGTTTAGAGACACCCTTTGAATTTCAAATTCCACCAACCCCCATGGCTGTTACCAATATTTAATTGGATTAATATGAAATTAAAAATGAGATTTGGGAGTTATTTGGGTTTTTTGAGCCGTTCAACAAAGATTGAAAAAACTGAAAAATTGGTCAGTTTTGGCCTGTGGCCGCGGCCAGAGACATTAGTGGCCGCGACCACTGGTCTCTGACCCACAGGCCGCGGCCACCGACTAATTTCAGCACAAAAAATGTGATATTTTTCCAAACGGTTCCAAACCCTCCCAAAACACATTATTGGGGTTAAAATCATATCTCTAACAGCCATATCACATATGGCTTTATGAAATTCATCTCAATATTGTGTAACAACAAATTTACACAATAAAGGGTAATATTTGGAAGTTACAAATTTGTAACACCAAATATGTTACATTATTTGGATATATCTAAATATTGTAACTCTCTATTATATGTTACAACATGTGACACACTTTGTCACATTTATTTAATCTAAAACATTATATTATAATATAATATAATATTACATTATATTATAAAATAATATAACATTCCCCCACTAGATTAAATAGTCATCTATTGTAACACTTATTTAATCAATCATTATATTTTGAAATATAACATATCTCCCACTTGATTAAATAAGAACTCTCTCTTATAGGAGTCATTGCATTAGTGCATAAAGCAAAGTGTTTTTCAACTTAAACTTTACTATAGTGTAATTATCACAAATTTTGTCGAAAATTAGGTTGCACTAGGCATTGAACCATCTTTTCATGATGACAAATCGGTGATAACACACACACCTTTGCGATGTTCACTTGAGACCTCTATGTCTCGCTTTGCACCGTTAATGGCCATGTGCACTTTCCATTCATGGACGTTCTTGAGAATACTCCCAATTCTCATGAGAGGCGGCACCACCCCTAGGTCCATATAGGTAGAATTCTTATAGTATTTTGTTACCAATAATACTTGTCTTTACAAGACTGAATTCTATTAAAAAACCTTTCGGTTTTAACCTTCTACTTGGTAACACACAAGTACTCAATATCTCAGATGAGACTTGTTTTGAGTACAACTAATATTCACTTGATTGACTTGTTGTTACCTATTGAACCTAACACTAGTTGAATAACTAGTGTTACGATAGGTTACTGTTGACGCCGTTTTTCGTCAAACAGTGAAAGAAGAGCACGTAAACAATAACTGAAAATGGCCAATTGAAATAAAACAATGTAAACACACGATTTTTACGTGGTTCGGCAGTTAAATCTGCCTAGTCCACGAGTTTTTGTTATTAAACTTAAGATTATCTCTAGGAATTCTTCAAGAATGAATTTTCCAGAGTTTTCTCTCAAGGATCAGAATTTCCGTCCCTTACAATGGTGCATGGCTTCTCTATTTATAGAGAAGGCTAAAGAATACTATCCCACATATTTTGGGTAGTTACTCTTTTTGTATAAATAACATTTATGGCTTTAAATGCCTATAATCAGATATAAAAGGAAACGTCCCCTGAAGACCAGGAGACGTATAACTGACCAAATAATATCCCACGATTCTAAGGGATTTACAATAATAAATGAGGATTACATCTCATATTTATAACACTTGTAGATATTCAAGGTGGTTATCGTGTATCTCTAAGGCTTTAGCCTCCCAGGTTTCCCGTCATCTATCGAGCTAGAAACATCTCCCGAGGCCACATGACTTTCGAGATCGTACGTGCGTCGAGCTCGGGACCCCTGATCCGAAGTCGTCCCTGAAGATGAGTGTGTTCACGGAGCTATCTTCCGAGATCATGAATATTTTGAGGTCACCATACTCGAGGTCGTCTATATCCTGCAAGCTCGACATACAATCCTGGAGCATGTTTCCAACCTTATGAGTCCACTGATTTGCGAATCCAACTTTCGAGGTCATAATTAACATAGCTCGAAATCCGGGTGTAACAGTTACCATCAATTGTGAATCTCTTTAGGGAGTTTAAGTCACATCCCTCGAGATGATGCAGCCACTAAATCCCTCGTTAGTGGCTTAGTGAAAGGATCCGCCAAATTTTCACTTGTTCTCACATAGGATATTGAGATGACTCCTCTTTGAATCAATTCTCTTACATATCCATGTCTTAGACTAATGTGTCTAGACTTCCCATTATACACTCCGATGTATGCTCTAGCCAATGTCGCTTGGCTATCACAATGTATTGATATAGTAGATACATTATCTTTGATTAGGGGAATCTCTATCAACATATCCCTTAACCATTCGACCTCTTTGCCGGTAGCAGCTAGAGCTATGAACTCTGCTTCCATAATGGAATGAGATATACATGTTTATTTCTTGGAACCCCAAGAAATTGCACCTCCACCAAGTGTAAATACCCAACCAGTTGTGGACAAGTTGTCCCCAAGATTGGATATCCAACTTGCATCTGTATATCCTTCTAAAATAGAAGGAAATTTGGAGTAGTGAAGGCTTAGTCCTTTGGTTTTCTTAAGATAACCTAGGACTCTTCCAATTGCCTTCCAGTGATCCACACTTGGATTACTTGTAAACCTACTAAGTTTACTTGTCGAAAATGCTATATCAAGTCTAGTACACTGGGCAGCGTACATTAGACTCCCTATAGCACTAGCGTACTCCAATTGAGCCACCGCTCTTCCTTCATTCTTCTCTAGTTTTACATTATGATCGAATGGAGTATTGGCATCTTTAACCTTGAGATGGTTAAATTTGTTCAATACTTTCTCAACATAGTGGGCTTGCCCTAACGCAAAACCCCCACTATGTTTCTTTACTTTGATACCGAGTATGGTATCAACTTCTCCAAGATCTTTCATCTTGAAGGTTGATGATAGAAACATCTTCGTTTCTTCTATCCCTTTCATGCTATTACTTAGAATAAGCATGTCATCCACATATAAGCAAACAATGATCACATATCCCTTACAAGTTTTAGAATACAAACACTTGTCTCCATTGTTATGTCTAAACCCATTAGACATGATGGCTTGATCAAATTTCTCATGTCATTGCTTAGGAGCTTGTTTCAATCCATATAAGGATTTTACAAGTCTGCAAACTTTATTTCATATTTTGGTAGGACAAACCCTTCGGGTTGTTCCATATAGACCTCCTCATTGAGGTCACCATTAAGGAATGTCGTTTTTACATCCATTTGATGAACATACAAGTTGTGTATAGAAGCTAAAGCGAACAAAATTCTTATAGAAGTTGTTCTTGCAACAGGCGCATAGGTATCGAAATAATCGATACCCTCTTTTTGCCTAAACCCTTTAGCTACTAATCTAGCTTTAAAGGTTTGGATAGTGCCGTCAGTGTGGTATTTTCTCCTAAATACCCACTTACACCCAATTGGCTTAGACCCCGGTGGGAGGTCTACTAATTCCCAAGTGTTATTGGAAATAATGGAATCCATCTCATCATTGATGGCTTATTTCCAAAATGCACTATCTCTAGATTGCATAGCTTCTCTATAAGTCTTAGGATCATCCTCAACGAGAAGTACAATAGGAATTTTCCTAATAACTTCCTCTCTATTTCCTTCTACCATGTAGAATGAAATTCGTTGAGAATCTATCTCATCCACTACTAGACTTTTATGATTTTTAAGCCTTTGACTTCTTCTAGGTTCAAAGAGTTGCTTTACATCCTTTTGAGAATTCTCCTCTTGAGAATCAACTTTGGATGTAGAAGCTTGAGACTTGTTCTCATATAACAAATTTTCCATTAGAGATGTTGAAGCTTGAGAATTGTTGTCACATAACATATTCTCAAAGAATTCAACTTCTCTAGATTCAATCATAATATTAGACTCTAAGTCTAATAGCCTATAAGCTTTGCTATTGTTGGCATAACCAACAAAAGCACACTTTATGGCTCTTAAACCTAACTTTGTTCTATTAGGTTCGGTTTTCTTGCAATATGTAAGACACCCCCACACTTTGAAGTACCCTATGTTGGGTTTTCTTCCTTTCCATAACTCATATGGAGATATCTCATTTTTCTTCATCGGTATTCGATTAAGAATGTGACAAGCGGTTAAAAGCGCTTCACCCCATAAGTTGAAGTTCAACTTAGAAAACACCAACATAGAATTTATCATCTCTTGATAAGTCCTATTTTTCCTTTCGGCAACACCATTGTGTTGTGGTGTATAAGGTGCAGTGCACTCATGAATTATACTATTTTCTTCACAAAATGTATTAAATTCATTAGAGAAGTACTCTCCTCCTCTATCACTTCTTAGCATCTTAATCTTTTTATTTAGTTGATTTTCAACTTCTAATTTATACAATTTAAAAGCATCAAAAGTTTCATCTTTATGCTTTAAAAGAAACACATAGGTATATCTACTAAAATCATCTATAAAAGTAAGAAAATACATTTTACCACCTCTAGTTAAAACACCATTTAATTCACAAAGATCACTATGGATTAAATCTAGTAAATTAGATGATCTTTCTACACTAGGGAATGGTTTCTTAATCATTTTTGCCTTAACACATGTTTCACATTTACCATAGTTTTTAATATTGCATGCAATCAGACCACATTTTACTACTCTTTTCATGGTTGAAAAACCTATATGTGATAGTCTAAGATGCCACAAAAATAAAGAATCATACTCAACAATATAGGCGGAAATAGCATTTTTATTGATAACATTGAAAGTTACATCATTGGTGCACAATTTAACCATACCTTCACAAGAGTACCCCTTTCCCAAAAATACATTTGATTTGGTAAGTATAAGTTTACCGGACTCAAAAATGGCTTTAATGCCGGGCTTGCCAAGCAAATCACCACTTACCAAGTTTCTACTCATTTCGGGAACATAAAGTACATTCACTAATGTAACTTTCTTGCCGGAGGTGAAGTAGACATCAATAGTACCTTTGCCAAGTACCTTGGATTTGACCTCATTGCCCATTTGTATCTCATGGTTGCCCTTTGACTCTTCAAAGGTCTTGAACAATGATTTGTCATAGGTGACATGGACGGTGGCACATGTATCATACCACCACCCTTTTACCTTGCCTTGGACCGCATTCACCTCGCTAAGAGTAGCAACTATGTTTTCCTCTTGAGTTGCGTTCACCTTAGGTCCTTGTTGATCTTTTCTATGCCTACACTCTCTAGCATAGTGACCATTTTTCCCACACACAAAGCAAGGACCTTTCTCGCCCTTAAACTTGTTTGGGTTGATTTTTGTACCCAAAGGTTTCTCATTACCCTTTTTCCCTTTGTTTTTGGGATGTTTTGGTTGTGACACCGCATTTGCTTTGGAAGTCTCTCCATTAGACCCCTCCACAAGTTTATCTCTACATATTGATTCCTCTTCGATTCAAATATGTTTTTGGATTTCCTCCGAAGAATAATCTCATTTTTATGAAGGATTCTTTTCCTATAGCCCTTCCAAGTTGGTGGTAATTTAGCCACTATAGCACCAACTTGAAAGGCCTCGGGAAGCTCAATCTTTAAAACTTTCAATTTGTTAACAATTATTTGTAATTCATGAATTTGAGGAAGAATAGGTTTATCACCCAAAAATTTGAAATCGAAGTATTGAGATATCAAAAACTTTTTGGTACCTTCCTCTTCCGCCTTAAACTTTTTCTCAAGTGCATCCCATATCTCCTTGGCCGATTTGGTCTCGGTGTAGAGATCATAGAGCCTATCGGATAGGGCGTTGAGGATATGACCCCTACAAAGGAGATTGTCCTCCTCCATCTTCCTTCTCTTCTCCACCTCCTCGGGAGTGTCTTTGTCGGATGGCTCGGCTAGAGGTGCCAGTGATGACTCAAGGATGTAGGCGATTTTAAGAGTGGTTAAAAGAAACCTCACCTTGTCTTGCCACCTAGTAAAATTGGATCCATCAAACCTATCCAATCTCACTAGGTCTTGGTTCATGATCTTGATTGTCTCCCCTTCCATTGAAACAAAAAATGGGAAATAAGCTTTTGAATGTTAGGAAAAATTGTTTTGCCTCAATGGAAATGATAATAATATGTTACAACTCTATGCAAAATATTACAATAGACAAGAATTGATTAAATAAAGTGTTACAACTCTATAACTGAAAATACAAATAAAAAGGAAATGAAGAAGATGATGAAGAAGAAAAGAATAGTAAAATACAACTCTAAGCAAAAGGTTACAAATAAAGTAAGGTGTTTGAAACAAAAGTAAAGAAAAGATTACAACTCTTGAACAAGAAATACAAGTAAAAGAACAAGAGAGTAAGAAGAAAACAATACAATGGAAAGAAGAACAGAAATGCAAGAAACTCTCACTTACACAACCTAAGTGAAGAGGGTTGGGGATCACCAACTTGAACAAGGTTTAAAACATTTGCCCAAAAGCTTATTTCCCTCTAACTCAAGCACTAAGGGATCTCTCTCAGATATTGGAAAAACTTTATGGAATTATCAAGCCTCAAGGTGTTTCTAGCCAAGTGCTCTAATGGACAGAAATGTTGTGTCTTACAAGTGAGCTATAGGCTCCTATTTATAGAGTTTAGAGACACCCTTTGAATTTCAAATTCCACCAACCCCCATGGCTATTACCAATGTTTAATTGGATTAATATGGAATTAAAAATGAGATTTGGGAGTTATTTGAGTTTTTTGAGCCGTTCAACAAAGATTGAAAAAACTGAAAAATTGGTCAATTTTGGCTTGTGGTCGCGGCCAGAGACATTAGTGGCCGCGGCCACTGGTCTCTGACCCACAGGTCGCGGCCACCGACCAATTTAAGCACAAAAAATGTGCTGTTTTTCCAAACGGTTCCAAACCCTCCCAAATGATTTTGTAACTCCCAAAACATATTATTGGGGTTAAAATCATATCTCTAACAGCCATATCACATATGGCTTTATGAAATTCATCTCAATATTGTGTAACAACAAATTTACACAATAAAGGGTAATATTTAGAAGTTACAAATTTGTAACACCAAATATGTTACATTATTTGGATATATCTTATATATCTAAATATTGTAACTCTCTATTATATGTTACAATATGTGACACACTTTGTCACATTTATTTAATCTAAAACATTATATTATAATATAATATAATATTACATTATATTATAAAATAATATAACAGTTATTGAGGCATGTTGATTGATAAATGTGGACATGGATTTCCTATTAAATGCTAGCGAATGTTGTTTACTTGTATATGGCACTGACTAGTCAGGGACACTGACCTAAGAATCAGAAACGACATAAGCGTCCTGAACGCAGGGCCGAATGAAGATTAGATCTAATCGATATCAGCGTTGAATGGCTCTAAGGCATTAACGCTAGACCGACCCTAAGGTCGATGAACTTATAAGCGCTTGGCTAGTCTAAGACTAGTTACTAGAGCCAGGGCCTAAGGCCCAGGTGACTGGTTGTCACATGGCTAGGGAACGATGTTCCAAATTTATGACTCTATGGTCATGAGGAAGGTTATGTTGGTGACTAGTCACCATGCACCTATCCTATTCGAACTAATAAAAGCTCACTTATCTATTAAGCCCCAGTGACCCTATCGTCACAAGGCTAAAGGGAGCTAGACCCAACCTAGTGACTTTTGCGACTGTCCCCTATTAGTTTGGACTGATAGTCCTGTATGATTATTATGACCATTGATGATATTATATCATGCTTTATTGTGTTTCTTGCTGGGCCTTGGCTCATGGGTGCTATGTGGTGCAGGTAAAGGAAAAGAAAAGCTCACCAGCCTTGAGTGGAGAGCTTAGGTGGTGATGTGTACATGTGCGGCCGCTTGACCCCCACGGCCAAGGAGTTCTCAGAGGAACTAGGGGGTTTACCCTATTTTTGCCGCTTAGGTCGGCGGGTTTGTAATTTTGAAACTGTAATGACCATTTTTAGTTGTAAATAACTTGTAAATGTTTTTTTTATGGGCCCATGAACAGTTTTATGTATTTAATAAAATATATCCTTTCATTTTTATTGATTTTCCACCTTAGCTTGTTAATAATACTTAGATACACGTTTTTAACCAAAGGACTCGGGTAGCGGGTCAAATTTCCTGTTCACCGATCACCGTAACTGTTCTGGGGTAACCAGGGCGTTACAAGAAAGCTGGACCATCCTTGAGTTGGAGAGCTTAGGTAGCGATGTGTACATATGCAGCTGCTCGACCACCACGGCCGAGGTTTGAAGATGAACTAGGGTTTAACCCTGTTTTGTCACTTAGATCGGCCTGTTGTAAATATTTTCTTGTAATAGACCTCTACATTATATGTTTTGGATCCCAATGTATATAATAAATGTTTTAATGAAATGTTATATCTTAACCAAAAATTTTAATCCCTAAACCGCTAATCATACTTAGTTACACAATTTTGGCCAAATGACTCGATTAGCGAATTTAGCACTGTTTACAAGGCACATCATAACGGTTCCTGGAGTTTAGGGCGTTACATCTGAGGTAGATGACTAGTAAGTCAATCTTGGTCAGATGACTAGTAAGTCAATCTCGGTCAGATGACTAGTAAGTCAATCCCGGTCAGATGACTAGTAAGTCAATCTCTGTCAGATGACTAGTAAGTCAATTCCGGTCAGATGACTAGTAAGTCCACCCCGGTCAGATGACTAGTAAGTCAATCTCTGAGGTCCCATACCCTCCTAGCCATGTGATGTGTAGGTCACCTTAGTCTTTCCGACTTTAGCTCTTAGTAACTAGCCTTTAGATTAGACAAGCGCTTTTAGTTTTCATCGAAATTGAGGTCGGACCGGCATTAATGCTCATGATGAGTCATCCAATGCAGATGTTGATTAGATCTAATCTTTTATCGGCTATGTGTTCATGACGCTTATGTCGCTCCTGACTCTTAGGTCAATAACACGACCAGTGCTCAGTACTACTATTGAACTTGACTAGTAAGTCACACCTTCATAGTCAGTTCTGATTCCATTGCTGATTCTGACTAGTAAGTCAGTGCCACACAAAAGTAAACAATGCTACCAGACATATATCATATGTCAAATATCCAAATGTAGGTCATTCAGCATGCTTACTTAACAATTTCTAGCATAATTAAGATCATGCACAGACACAGAGACTCAAGCTTTGATTAATCTCATATTCAACATTCATGGCATGCCCTAACCACATGTTTCTCATGCATCACATACTGGGTGCAGTTTTCTTACCTCTGGTTCGAGCGAGAAATAACAAATGAATGACCCTTGAGAACGATCGATCCTTTAATCCCTTAGCGGTCACTTAGTCATAACCAAATATGGGATTCCATTAGTAAAATAAATCAATAAAAGGTCCCCGGACCAAGACCTAGCCTCCGGGACATCAAATCCCACTAAACCGGGTAGTAGGAACGATCCCAAGGCCTAAGGTTTAAGTTCCTATGACAAAAACACATTTCTGGCCAAAAATGCTCGTAAGGGCTGCGACCCTACATTCACCATGGCATGGCCCGCCTCCCAAACAGAGGCGCCAGCCTCAAGCTCCTGCACCTTATGCCACGGCATTGCCTCCCAAGCGCCGTGGCATTGCCTCCCCATCAGCGAAAAACCCTTGTTTTCTCTTATCAAAACCTCGTTTTTTCCCTCTTTTAATCCTTCCAAAACTTACCCAAACATCTCCAAATCCAAACCAAGCATCACCAAAACACAATCAACATTCAAACAACAAAACCCAAGCTTTGAACCACCAAAAACCACACCAATTACTCAATTATATAATCAAAAGTTCTAACTCAAATGTAATGCCCTGAATTCTCCGATTTGGTTTAATGGCGGGATTAGTAGGCCGGGAGGGCCATACTTGTTTAATTATGCCATTAAATGAATATATGCATGTTTATGTGAATTATATTATAATATGATGTTATATGCATGCATGTGGGTCCACATTTGAATATTATGATATTTTGGGTAATTTGGCCCTTTAAGGGTATATTTGTGTATTTGGGTGCATAATGTGATCTGTGAATGAGATTCCATTATTATGGAGATATATTCGAGCTATTCGGCATGAGACAGTCATATATAATGTATTAGCAGTTTTATTATAACGGGGTCAATTATGGGGTAATAGGAATGTTATTTGATGATAAATTGGGAGTATTTGAGATCAGGATGGAATTCTGGAAGTTTTGACTATAATGTCATCGGGGGTGTTTTCGGGACCTCGAGCACTAGGTTTTATTTGAGGTTACTTAAGCTTGAAGTAGTTTATCAGATAGGGCGTACGTTAGAAAACCTCTCGTTATCCTTTTCGTCAGTTCATTTTACCGTTTGAACTTTTCGAAGAAATCTCGAGTCATAGGAGTCGGAATCAAGCGAGGATCGAGGCATATCGATCCTAGGAAAGATTAGAAGCTTCTTAACTGAAGGATTTGATGGAAGATAACCCAATCGAAGTTTAAGTTTTGAGTTTTTCGAGTTTCTAAGCTTTGAATTGGACTTTGTGAATCGTTGAGTTTTTGGTTCGTTTGAACCTTGGGTTTTGAGGGTTTTGGAGCATTGAGAAGCTTGGGAGCTTTGATTTGATAATTGGGGAATGTTTAGGTATGATTTTGGGGGTTTTGGAGTGTTAAAAACGTGTTTTGGAATGGCCCAGAGTAGGGGGCCGCGACCCTGTTCTTGGGGTGCCGCGACCCTGACATGAAGAAGCAGGTGGGGCTCTTTATGCCTGCTGGGCGCCGCAGCCCTTGATGAAGGGCGTCGCGACCCTTGCTTCAGGAAGTTCTGGGGGCCGCGGCCCAAGGTTCTAGGGCCGCAGCCCTTGCCCAGTTTTCACCCCGTTTGCATGTTTTGACCCTGGGACTTAGTTATAGGCCTCGGGAGTGTTCCTACTACTTGGATTAGTTTGGATTGATGTCCCGGAGGCTAGATATTGGTTTGGAAACCTATGTTGATCATTATTATTAATGATGTCCCGTGTTTGGTTATGATTAGGTGACCGCTAAAGGACTAAAGGTTTATCGTTCTCAAGGGTCGTTCTTTTAATCGTTCTAGCTCGAATCTGAGGTAAGAAAATAGTGTAAGAATACAACAACACCCTGTAAATGTATATGACATGCGTGATTGTTATTGAGGCATGTTGGTTGATAAATGTGGACATGGATTGCATATTATATGCTAGTGAATATTGTGTATATGTATATGGCACTGACTAGTCAGGGATACTAACCTAAAGGTCAGAACCGGCATAAGCGTCCTGAACGCAAGGCCGAATGAAGATTAGGTCTAATCGATATCAGTGTTGAATGAGTCTAAGGCATTAACACTGGACCGACCCTAAGGTCGATGAACTTATAAGCGCTTGGCTAGTCTAAGATTAGTTACTGAGAGCCAGGGCCAAAGGCCTAGGTGACCGTTTGTCACATGGCTAGGGAACGATGTTCCAAGGTTATGACTCTATGGTCATGAGGAAGGTTATGTTGGTGACTAATTGTAGAGTCCAAGAACTTTACTTAACTAATTGTTTAGTAGTGTTATAGTATGTTTAGTGTTATCTTTGTAACTATGGATTTTTGGTTCAGACCGGGAATTATTTGGACACTCATAGTAGTACTTATAGATTTTCTAAGTTTAATCTATAGTTTAAGAATATTAAGTATAACCTAAGGTTTGATTAATGTGACTGATATTAAGGATTATATTTATTATATTATAAGGTTTAGACATCAACCAATAGGATTTTAAGCACATGTTATGAATGGTGATTAAGGATTAAATATTTTTGAGGATTTAATTTAATAAGGAGTAAAGTTTGAATGTTATAGGGTCAGTCAGCAGCTTTGAGTACGTTGAGGGCTTAGTCAAGGCTGTTTACTCCATTCAAACTTAGCTAAAAATGTGTAATTTCGTGTTTAAATATTCAGCGTGTGCCGATATATCGCAGCTATAGGGGGCGATATATCGCAGCACGTAGATACGGAAAACACGAATCGATGCACGGTCGCCTCGGGAACAATGGTCCAGGCGATATATCGCCTCCTCCAGCATATGTTCAAACGTTTTTGAATTCTTTTCCTTTCAGCCATTCAAACTCCTTCAACAGTCCAGCATCTTTTGAACGAGTCTTCAGCCTCTGCTGAACGATTATTCAAATGATTTTCACCTAAAAAGCCATTATTTTTATTCAAGTTAAATCAAGATACTTTCATTCCCAAACTCTATAAATAGGACCTAGTACCCAGCCATTATTCACCATTTGCTCTAAGTTCAGAAGCTGCTAGTGTTAAGTGAGTGTGAGAGTGTAAACACTTGGTTTGGGGAAAAACTATAAGCTTAAACATCATAAGCTTATCAAACACTTTGGGAAGTGAGTTCTATAGTATTTCGGTGGAGGTTAGATTGATCTTGCAAATCTTTGAGGTAAACCCGAAACTCTATTTCATTTATTTCATGTTATTTCCTTTCTCAAAACCTTCTACTCAGTCCCCTAACCTCATTCTTATTTTGGTTAGGGAATCCAAGTTCTTAAGCATATAAGTCGGTAAGTATGTTTTTATGGTTTAGTCTTTCCATCTCTTTCATTTCATCTCCTTTCTTTAGACTCACTATTTCTTATGGTTTTAGGAGTGTTCCAAAAAGTCCCAACTCAGTCCATTATATCCCGGTAACTTTGGTAAGGAAAATAGGCTAGAATCAATATGTTATGTGCTTATATGTTTTATGTTATGATATGTATATGTGTATGTTTGTAGGCTTGGGCATATGACCCATATGACTAGCAAGACCCCAAAAGGGTTATGGGCATATGACCTACTTAGCTAGTAGGACCCCACTAATCCCATGGGCATATGCTTGTTTAGTCTATGGGACCCCAAGTAATAATGGCCATTATAATAAGTGTATGTTATATGTATTATGTTAAGTCTTTATGTTTTTATGAAATTATGTATATGACTTTGTGTTAGATTTTCCTTGCTGGGCATTAGGCTCACTCCTTTCTGTTTATGTGCAGGAAAATAAGCTTAGAGGCGGTAAGATTCGTGACGCTTGGAGGATGTGTATCGATGATGAATGGAGTCAAGGGTCCGAGCGTTATTCGATTCGAGGATGTAGTCTCATTTTATGTTTTCTATGGTTTTATGTGTATTTTCCGCACCAATGATGTAATGTCTTTTATTTTAAATCATCTTTTGTTTTAAAGACAATGGGATCCCATAATCCTTCTTAGTATTCTGTTTATTTGTAAATAACTCTTATTTTGCAAGTTACTCAATAAATTATGGTATTTTCATAAAAATGTAAGTCTTATGTATAGTTTCGTTAATGGTCCAAATAGTCTAGATTAGTGGGTCATTACAGTTGGTATCAGAGCAACGGTTCCTTCGCATGAAGTTCTCCTCGATACACATGCTCAAAGCTCCGAATCGAACCGCCAAGTAAGTGTTTAAGTTACAAGTTACAAGTTACTTTGCCTATATGTATAGCTAACAACTTTAGTGTTTATGTTTCAATTAAGAATGAATGGAGCTTTAACCTACCAAGATATCCGAGCCATTAAAGCCTTAAAAAGAATAAGGGAGCCAAGAAACACCGTAGGAGCCCTAGAAAGGATTACTCGAAGGTTGCTTTTGTTTCACCAAGCGATAGGTGGCCTTCAAGAGGCTAAACAAATAATGCTAAGATCAACGGAACAATATGTATTAGTAATTAGGTTGTTTAAGGATTTTCATTCTGTAATAGCAGCCTTAGAAGAAATATGGGAAGAAATGCGTGAGGAGGATGAATTGCCTTTAGCCATGAGATACTATTTCCTCTTAGTTAAGTTTACCGCGAAATTTGAGTTTCAGTTCACAAATGAGCAAAAGAATAGGATTCTCACCAACCTTCCTATAGGATGTTTTGATGCTCATGACAATGATGATTATGAACAAATAGATGATGATATGCTAGATGACGGATCGGATGTAGAAGATCCCGATTTTTAGATTAATAGTTTTTATTTGTTTTATTTACTTTTGATTGTAATAAGTGAAATTGTTTTTTTCCAAATGAATAAACATTCTATTTGAATATCATGTGTGAGTTTGATTTCTTTTTCACAATCATAATAAATACTAAATAAAATGAATAATGACTAAGTTCGGTGAGGGTGGATACGAATCAATGAACCTGGTTTCCTTATTGAGAGTTAGGGGGCCTTAGTAGTGGGAACGATTTTACTGATCCCAGCCCTCCCTCAATATGGTTAACTTTGGAACAAAGATAAGTTTCGAGCCTGAGAATTAAGTCATATAGGATGATTAGAAACACACTTAGAAAAAATAAAGATGACTTGTTTTCTAAGTTTAGAAACCCACTCTAATAATAAACAAAGACCTATATAATCTTTCATAAGAAGTCATAATAAATAGGTCCGAGTTATGTTTGTTTTAGAATAAGTTTTTGCCTTAGAGCCTATTAGGAAAAGTTCTAACATGTTTCTTTTAACTGTTAGAACTCTGCTACGATGTCTCTACGAAGATCTGCTCGCACCAACGGAAACGCCTCCAACGATGTTCCAGCGACCAATGCGGTCCCTACCGTTCGCCGAAGGAGAGTGCGTGTTATTGCTCGCCGCAACGCACCGGCACAGCCAGCTGACAACACTGCAGAGATTGCCAGACTGCGACAACAAGTCGAAGAACTTCTGCAGCAACAACGCCAACAGGCTCAATCTCAGTCTCAGCCTCCGCCACAGCCGCAGCCGCAGCCAATGGCCCCAGCACCCCAACAAGTTGGTCCATATGGGGGATGGCCTATGACAAATTACGCTCCATATCCTGTACAGCACATGGAGCCAGTGTACGAGAGGTTCCGCAAGCAGCACGCTCCGAACTTCGAAGGGACTACGGACCCCTTTGAAGCAGAAGAATGGCTAAGGAATGTGGAGCCGATCCTAGCCCACATGAACCTCAGTAATGCTGACCGCATATCCTGCGTCTCGTCTTTACTCAAGAAAGATGCCAGGATATGGTGGGATTTGGTCCAGCAATCCCATGATGCTGCCACCATGACGTGGACTCGATTTGTGGAGCTCTTCCACAAGAAGTACTATAATTCAGCGGTACTTGCTACGAGAGTTGAGGAGTTTACCAATCTGAAGCAAGGGAATTTAACAGTGGCGGAATATGCTCGTCAGTTCGATCGCTTAGCCAAGTTCGCAGCAGAGTTGGTTCCAACCGACTATCTAAGGGTGAACAAGTTTGTTAGAGGACTTCGACCGAAGATCGAGATGGGGGTTAAACTAGCGAACCCGGGAAACACTTCATATGCCGACGTTCTTGAGACGGCAATTGAAGTAGAAAGGTTGCAGGCCAACGTGAGCAAAGAAGAAGCCAGCAAGCCTGAACCCAGATAGCAGAGCCAACCTCAGGCCAGTCGGAACAACAATCAGTCTAGCAATAGCGGCAACAATCAGTCCAACAACAACGGTAACGGACAGAAGAGAAGGCATCCTGACAACAAGCAAGCCGACAACAATAAAAGGGCACGACCAAATAATGGGGGAAACAAGTCGGGCTACGTGGAATACCCGCCATGTGCCAAATGTCAGAAGAAACACCCCGGAGAATGCTGTGCCAACACCAAGGAGTGTTTCAACTGTGGTCAAGAAGGGCATCGTAAAAGAGATTTTCCTCAGCAAAAGCCGGAAGGAAAGAAGGACGAAAAGATGGTTCCTGCTCGGGTTTTTGCTTTAACCCAAGGGGAGGCGGATGCTAGCAACAAGGTGGTCACAGGTCAGGTTTCCATCCTCAATAATTTATGTCATGTATTATTTGATTTGGGAGCCACTCATTCGTATATTTCGTTAGGAATGATAGATAAACTAGACAAACCTAGTGAAAGATTTAGAACTAGGTTTGTAACCAAGTTGCCTTCGGGCAAAGTAGTTCTATCATCACGAATTGTACGAGGCGTGCCAATCAAGATTGAGGACAATGAACTAGAAGGAGACCTGATAGAGCTGGTGATCAAAGATTTCGAAGTAATCCTAGGCATGGATTGGCTAGCACGGCATGGCGCAACAATCGACTGCAAACGCAAGAAGGTGGTGTTCGAGACTCCTGACGGCCAGAAACTTTGCTTCATGGGACAAGCTTCAGGACTACGCACACCGTTAGTATTATCTCTCAAAGCTCAGAAAATGATGGAGAAAGGATGCCAAGCGTTCTTAGCCAGCATCACGAATATGGAGAAGGAGACATCACTTAAAGTTGGAGATGTTCGGATTATACAAGATTTTCCAGAAGTTTTCCCCGATGACTTGCCAGGATTGCCGCCAACTAGAGAAATAGACTTCACGGTAGAATTAGTACCGGGCACCGAGCCTATCTCTAAGGCACCATACCGGATGGCACCTACGGAACTCAAGGAGTTAAAGACGCAGCTACAAGAACTCCTAGACTTGGGTTTCATTAGGCCAAGCCATTCACCATGGGGAGCTCCGGTACTATTCGTGAAGAAGAAGGACGGAAGTATGCGCATGTGCATAGACTACCGTGAGTTGAATAAAGTAACAATTAAGAACAAATACCCGCTACCTCGGATTGATGATTTGTTTGATCAACTCCGAGGCGCAACTGTATTTTCTAAGATCGATCTACGGTCCGGGTATCATCAGCTCAAGGTAAAGGGAGAAGATATCCCTAAGACAGCCTTTAGGACTCGTTATGGACATTACGAGTTCTTGGTTATGTCTTTTGGTCTTACTAACGCGCCAGCCGCGTTTATGGACTTAATGAATAGGGTCTTCAAAGACTACTTGGATAAATTCGTCGTTGTGTTCATCGACGACATTTTAATTTACTCCAAGGATGAAGTAGAGCACGAGGAACACTTGAGGATGATTTTGACGCGATTGAAGGAGCACCAACTCTACGCGAAGTTCAAGAAATGCGAGTTTTGGCTCTCACAAGTGGCGTTCCTCGGGCACATCATATCAAAAGACGGAGTTGCAGTGGATCCATCGAAGGTAGAGGCCGTGAAGGATTGGCCTAGACCAAAGAACGCGTCGGAAGTAAGAAGCTTCTTAGGGCTAGCAGGTTACTATAGAAAGTTTGTAGAGGGCTTTTCTAAGATAGCCACTCCACTCACCAACCTGACCCGGAAGCAACAAAAGTTTAACTGGAACGATAAGTGTGAGGAAAGTTTCCAGTTGCTCAAGGATAAGCTTTGCTCAACACCAGTACTTAGTGTCCCAACACCCAACGACAAGTTCGTTGTCTACTGTGATGCATCAAAGTTAGGATTGGGATGCGTACTGATGCAAAATGACAAGGTGATAGCCTACGCCTCACGTCAGTTAAAGGAGTATGAACAACGCTATCCAACTCACGATATGGAGTTGGCAGCGGTGGTCTTTGCGTTAAAAATCTGGCGCCATTATCTTTACGGAGAACGGTGCGAGATTTATACGGACCACAAAAGTTTAAAATACTTCTTTACTCAGAAGGAGCTTAACATGAGGCAGCGCCGGTGGTTGGAATTAGTAAAGGATTACGACTGCGAAATCCTATACCACCCGGGGAAGGCAAACGTAGTTGCCGATGCACTTAGCCGAAAAAGTTATGGGAATTTAGCAGCCTTATCCGGAATAGAAAAGCCGCTACAGTAGGAGCTTATCAGTGCCGGAATAGAAGTGGTTGTAGGCAAGCTGGCTAACTTGTCTATCCAATCGAATCTGCTAGAGGACATACGGATTGGTCAGAGACATGATGGCACACTAGCAACACACATGGATGCAGTCAGAGACGGCAAGACTACAGATTTCTCAATATCTAGTCAAGGTTTATTGAGGTATAAGGATCGGGTATGCGTGCCAGACGATCAAAGTATTATGAAGACGATCCTAGAAGAAGCGCACAGCACCCCGTACTCAGTTCATCCAGGGTCTACCAAGATGACTCATGACATCAAGGCAGTCTATTGGTGGCCTGGGATGAAGAAAGACATAGCGGAGTATGTATCCAAGTGTCTGGTATGCCAGCAAGTGAAAGCAGAGCATCAGCGGCCTACAGGATTATTGCAACCGCTTAGCATACCGGAATGGAAGTGGGACGATATAGCCATGGACTTCGTGACGGGTCTGCCAAAGACGAATAAGCAGCATGATTCTGCTTGGATAGTCATAGATAGACTAACCAAGTCGGCTCATTTTCTGCCTGTTAAGACTTCTTATACGGCAGACCAATATGCAGACATCTACATCCAAGAGATTGTACGATTGCATGGAATCCCCAAGACGATAGTATCAGATAGAGGATCAGTATTTATGTCAAGATTTTGGAGAAGCTTACAGCAAGCCATGGGTACTAAGTTAAGTCTTAGTACAACTTTCCATCCTCAGACAAATGGGCAGTTCGAGCGTACGATTCAGATTTTAGAGGATATGCTACGCGCTTGTGTACTTGATTTCGGAGGATCATGGAACAAGTACTTACCGCTGATCGAGTTCTCGTACAACAACAGCTACCAGTCGACGATCGAGATGGCACCTTATGAGTTGCTATATGGAAGAAGGTGCCGATCACCGTTGCACTGGGATGAGGTAGGAGAAAGGCAGCTTCTAGGGCCCGAAGCTGTTAGACAAGCACAAGAAGCAGTAGCGCTTATTAGACAGCGTATGCTTGCTGCTCAAAGCCGTCAGAAAAGCTATGCGGATACCAAGCGACGCGATGTGGAGTTCCAAGTTGGAGATCAAGTCTTCTTGAAGATATCTCCTATGACGGGTGTCAAGCGATTTGGGAAGAAAGGCAAGCTCAGTCCCCGATTCATAGGTCCTTTTGAGATATTGGACAAAGTGGGACCAGTTGCATATAGACTAGCCCTACCGCCAGCACTAGCCGATAGTCACAACGTCTTCCACATTTCAATGCTGCGCAAATATGTGTCAGACCCATCTCACGTCCTCAAGTACGATACCATAGCGCTCCAGAAAGACTTAAGTTACGAGGAACGACCGGTTAGCATCCTAGATAGGGGGATGAAGCAGTTACGGTCCAAGAGCTTTCCTATAGTTAAAGTCCTATGGAGCAATAGTTCTGAACGCGAGGCAACGTGGGAGTTGGAAGAGGACATGCAAGGCCGGTATCCGGAGTTATTTGGTAAGTAAATTTCGATGACGAAATTCTTTTTAGTAGGGGAGAATTGTAGAGTCCAAGAACTTTACTTAACTAATTGTTTAGTAGTGTTATAGTATGTTTAGTGTTATCTTTGTTACTATGGATTTTTGGTTCAGACCGGGAATTATTTGGACACTCATAGTAGTACTTATAGATTTTCTAAGTTTAATCTATAGTTTAAGAATATTAAGTATAACCTAAGGTTTGATTAATGTGACTGATATTAAGGATTATATTTATTATATTATAAGGTTTAGACATCAACCAATAGGATTTTAAGCACATGTTATGAATGGTGATTAAGGATTAAATATTTTTGAGGATTTAATTTAATAAGGAGTAAAGTTTGAATGTTATAGGGTCAGTCAGCAGCTTTGAGTACGTTGAGGGCTTAGTCAAGGCTGTTTACTCCATTCAAACTTAGCTAAAAATGTGTAATTTCGTGTTTAAATATTCAGCGTGTGCCGATATATCGCAGCTATAGGGGGCGATATATCGCAGCACGTAGATACGGAAAACACGAATCGATGCACGGTCGCCTCGGGAACAATGGTCCAGGCGATATATCGCCTCCTCCAGCATATGTTCAAACGTTTTTGAATTCTTTTCCTTTCAGCCATTCAAACTCCTTCAACAGTCCAGCATCTTTTGAACGAGTCTTCAGCCTCTGCTGAACGATTATTCAAATGATTTTCACCTAAAAAGCCATTATTTTTATTCAAGTTAAATCAAGATACTTTCATTCCCAAACTCTATAAATAGGACCTAGTACCCAGCCATTATTCACCATTTGCTCTAAGTTCAGACGCTGCTAGTGTTAAGTGAGTGTGAGAGTGTAAACACTTGGTTTGGGGAAAAACTATAAGCTTAAACATCATAAGCTTATCAAACACTTTGGGAAGTGAGTTCTATAGTATTTCGGTGGAGGTTAGATTGATCTTGCATCTTTGAGGTAAACCCGAAACTCTATTTCATTTATTTCATGTTATTTCCTTTCTCAAAACCTTCTACTCAGTCCCCTAACCTCATTCTTATTTTGGTTAGGGAATCCAAGTTCTTAAGCATATAAGTCGGTAAGTATGTTTTTATGGCTTAGTCTTTCCATCTCTTTCATTTCATCTCCTTTCTTTAGACTCACTATTTCTTATGGTTTTAGGAGTGTTCCAAAAAGTCCCAACTCAGTCCATTATATCCCGGTAACTTTGGTAAGGAAAATAGGCTAGAATCAATATGTTATGTGCTTATATGTTTTATGTTATGATATGTATATGTGTATGTTTGTAGGCTTGGGCATATGACCCATATGACTAGCAAGACCCCAAAAGGGTTATGGGCATATGACCTACTTAGCTAGTAGGACCCCACTAATCCCATGGGCATATGCTTGTTTAGTCTATGGGACCCCAAGTAATAATGGCCATTATAATAAGTGTATGTTATATGTATTATGTTAAGTCTTTATGTTTTTATGAAATTATGTATATGACTTTGTGTTAGATTTTCCTTGCTGGGCATTAGGCTCACTCCTTTCTGTTTATGTGCAGGAAAATAAGCTTAGAGGCGGTAAGATTCGTGACGCTTGGAGGATGTGTATCGATGATGAATGGAGTCAAGGGTCCGAGCGTTATTCGATTCGAGGATGTAGTCTCATTTTATGTTTTCTATGGTTTTATGTGTATTTTCCGCACCAATGATGTAATGTCTTTTATTTTAAATCATCTTTTGTTTTAAAGACAATGGGATCCCATAATCCTTCTTAGTATTCTGTTTATTTGTAAATAACTCTTATTTTTCAAGTTACTCAATAAATTATGGTATTTTCATAAAAATGTAAGTTTTATGTATAGTTTCGTTAATGGTCCAAATAGTCTAGATTAGTGGGTCATTACACTAATCACCATGCACCTATCCTGTTTAAGCTATGGAAGGTTCACTTATCTGTTAAGCCCTGGTGACCTTATCGTCACATGGCTAGAGGGGGGACTGTACCCACTTTTGTGACTTTTGCGACTGTCACCTATCTGTTTTGGACTGATAGTCCTGAATGATTATTATGATCATTGTTGATATTATATCATGCTATATTGTGTTTTCTTGCTCGGCCTTGGCTCATGGGTGCTATGTGGTGCAGGTAAAGGGAAAGAAAAGCTCACCCAGCCTTGAGTGGAGAGCTTAGGTGGTGATGTGTACATATGTGGCCGCTTGACCACCACGGCCAAGGAGTTCTCAGAGGAAATATGGGGTTTACCCTATTTTTGCCGCTTAGGTCGGTGGGGTTGTAAATTTGAAACAGTAGTGACCACTTTGTACTATAAACAACTTGTAAATGTGTTGATTAGCTCATGAGCAGTTTGTAATAAAATATATATTTTCCTTTTTATTGGTTTTACACCTTAACCTGTTAATTACACTTAGAGCACGTTTTTAACCAAAGGACTCCGGTAGCGGGTCAAATTTCCGGTTCACCGTAACTGTTCTGGGGTAATCAGGGCGTTACATCAAAACTAACTTCAAAACAGAGTAAAAACCAGAAATTTCATGGCTAAATTTGACCTCAAGCTCAAGATTAAACCCTCTTCAATGGCTGAACACAATCCTAAACCCTAAAGGCTTGATTCCCTAGCTAGAATCCTCAAATGGAACTTCAAAGGGAAGGAGAAGGAGAAGATGAACGGGAGAAGAAACTAGCTGCTCTGTTTTTGCTTAAGCTTCTTACAACTTCCTATGGCTGATACATATCTTAAGGTCAAAAGACCAAAATGCCCGTAGGTCATATTTATTTTCTTAACAGCCCCCAAGGGCAAAACCATAATTTTTCGCTTATCTCGTCAATTATAATTAACATCATCCAATTCCCGATACTTCCAATATTCTCAAATGCTAATAAATCATATCCCATTACCTTTTAATTCCCGACAATGTTCTAATCCTCAAATCACCCCGAGCCCCGAGATTAACCCCGTTATGACCAGACCGAAAACTTGCATTCCATGATCGTCTCATGCAGAATGGCTCGAACAAGTCCACACATAATGTGGTATTATTTATAATTCACCCACATGCACGAAAATACACAATTACGCCCTCAACGAGCCAAATTACTAAAATGCTCTTATAATTAAAAATGGACCCATATGCATGCATTTATCATCATATTATAATATAATTCTCATAAATATGCATATAATTATTTTATGGCATAATAAATCAATTATGGCCCTCCCGGCCTCCTAATTATGGTCCTAAACCTTATTAGGAAATTTGAGGCGTTACAGTCAAGATCAATAATATTGACTCGTGGACTAGGCAAATTTTAACTGCTGAACCACGTAAAAGTTCTTGTATTCTTCAATTATTTCTAAAATATTGTTTAGTGCTCTTCAAAATTAAGTTGACAAAAAATAGCGTGAACAATAATATTCGGAAAAAAAACACTTTTGCTAAATGTTTCTAATTAATGGGTGAAATTTATAATTATAAAGAATAGGCATTTTAAGAATAAACCAAAGGCATTAAATTTGCACCTTAAGAATATACAAATGCACCATTAATTAAAAAAATTAATTTTTTAAAATCATTTATAACATTTTGTCTCAATATTTTTTTTGGGCATTCTTTAGTTTTTTTTTTGTTGATTTCAATAGTTTTATTATATATAATTTTCATAATTTTTTTTTAATAATGTATAATTTTTTAGAAGAAAAATCTTTATTTTAACAAGTTTTTATATATTTTTTGTTTTGAATTTTTTATTTAAATATTTAAAAATTTATATGTATTTTTTAGAATATGAAAAAGAAAAATATAGAAAAATTTAAGAGTTTATACTTTTTTGGACCCTGTATTTTTTCTCATTACCTGTTTGGACTCTGTGTTTTGACAAATGATTTTTTGGACCCTATGTTTTGTAAAATAGTTAAAATAGAACCCTAAACTCAATTTTGATGAAGAAAAAATTGAATATAACAACACAGTTTTTAAGCAGAATGATTTTATTTTTGTTCTGAATTGTTAGTTTAGTAAATTATTTGTGATTTTAGTTGAAAAAACATTGACCAAATTTGGGTTTAGGGTTCTATTTTAATTATTTTACAAAATATAGGGTCTAAAAAGTAATTTGTTAAAACATATGGTCTAAACAGATAATTGAAAAAAACACAGGTAAAAAAAGTATAAACCCAAAATTTAAACATAAATTGAAAAAAATATGTAATATATATTAATTTTTAATCAAATGGGTGTATTTGGGATGAAAATATAATACCCCTAAACAAAAATATAAATCTTCATAGCTAAATCCTTGTATTCCTTTTCAGGCCTCTCGCATGGTGGTCTCTGACTGGGAATTGGAAATGGCTACTATTGACGCCACCAATTGCAAGTACTCATGCGAGACAGCCGCTCAGACACTACAATGGATCCACGCCATCGTCGATTTCCTTAAACCTTATTCTTTCTTCGTGAATGCTCACGTCGTCAATTTTTTCAAGGCAGAAAAAAAACCCCAGCTTTCTGTTTGTTTCTCTTGAAAATACGCTTTAAGCTATTATTTATATTATTATTTCTACTTTTTTCAGGATAGACTATGGGAAGCAATTGACAAGGAATGGATTGAGTGCCTACGCAAAGAACCAGTCGAAAATCTTCTTCAAATTCCTTCTGGAGTAGTTCAGGTTTCTTCTATTGCATTCTGATTTGAATTCCCATTACCACATGTGTTTACTCACATTTCAAACGTTTTTCATTAGTACTACTCTAATGGTAGAATTATCGATTTTTTTTCGATGGAAGGATCACTGGCCTGCTTCACTTAAGAAGTTTATTCTTACCTTGAGATCTCTGGTGTTTCCCCGAGAACAGACAGACTTACAAACGGTATGGTATCATAGCTCTGTGACAGTAACTGGTGTGAAGCGATTCCCTTTCCTTTGTTGAGAAAATTCATATTACATGGTTGCTTAAGAGAACAGACAATAAACTTACTTTGACATATTTAAAAACACCACATTGTGTTTTAATGTATTTACATTCTCTAGGGAGAAAAATGGGCGTAACTGCACCACAAACACTCTAATTCTACTAGATGATTAAGAAAATGTGTGTAATTTTACCGGGCTTTATTTTAGATAAGGATGTGATTTTTGGAATGTTAAAAAGTGTGTAGGTTTACAAGTACTGAAAAATGGAAGGAGCTTGGGATTGTGTAAAGCAAGAGGGTTTGAGTCCATTGTTGTTTCAAATTGGGAGATGCAGATTTGTCTATATAATTATTTATTTATTAGTTAAATATTGTTTGGGAATGTATCTTCTTTTTAGGAATTTCAATGACTTCTGTGGTAACCTCTTTCATTTATGGGTTTGGCAGGTATTACCTGGTCTGAACATATCTTCACTTAGTACTGTTCTAGCCCAAGGCATGAATCTGAAGAAAAAACATGAAGTAGGTTATTACCTTATTGAATTTCTGCCTGAAATTTTAATGGTTTGAGAACCTGATTTGCAATATGACCTTTCAAAAGATATGTTTATTGACACACTTGTCTCTAAAAGAGATTTTGAATCCAAGTTTTGCTTTGTTTATTTTTGAGCAATGAATGCTAGTGAATACTTACTGAAGCCAAATAATTTTGTATGAGCAGGTTGAAGTTCTTTCCGCTGTTGTCAGTTCCATCACGAACTCTGTGACAGCTCACACAATAGTTGATGTTGGCGCTGGTCAGGTACATTTGCTTTTATAAAATCTATATGACTAGTTTGATTGATGATTAAACCTGCTAAAATGCTTTCAATGTCTTGCACCCTTTTTTAGTTGCCTACCTCGTTAGAAATGCGATCACGTCTTATATAATAAATGTACCCAATAAGATGGACAGTAAAACTTTAAAAGGTCACAAGGAGACTGAAATGCTCCCTTTTGAATACATTAGAGTTATTGGAGTTTTGAACAGTGAATCTGTGTCAAATGATTTTCCTATAAATTATAATGAAAGTATTTGAGTAATTTCTTATTTTAAGGGAAAGCATTATTAGTAGTTTTAGCCATACTTTTTTTTTTCTTTCTATTTATTCATCAGAAAATTACAAAGCCAAGTAAAAGGGATTATAGTTTACTTTTTTTTTTACATGCTAACAAATTGCCGTGGCAAGATATTTTTTAATCTTATTTATTTTATTAGCACTAGTTGTCTCTTAATAAAAATAAAAACTTAACTGTTCTCTGCCATGTTTTAGGAGAAAAAATAATTGATATTTCGGTCGATTACAAATATATCATCTGTAGATTCTATTTGTAAAATTCCACCTTATTTTTGGAAACTACACTTCCCTGAAATTGCAACACAGTTTCAATTTCATTACTGAAACAATTAATCTTGGAGTTAAACCAAATTAATAGGGAAAAAATACCTTCTTCTTTCAGTGTTTTTGTTGTACAACGCCATTTTGTTAATCAGGTTGCTCTTTTAGGGTTATCTTGCACAAGTTCTTTCATTCCACTACCAGCATTCTGTAATTGCAATAGATGCTTCTTCTCATCACGGAAGGGTTACAAATGCACGCGCAGAACGAATAAAGAGACATTATGATTCTCAGATGCGTAAATCTGAGTATGGATATTGAAACTGTTTCATGTTATCTTTTCTTTTGGAATTCTTTTTGTCCAGTTTCATATTCTTTTGTAGTTTAAATTCTTGTTGAATGAGGATGCCTATTTCATTTATTGTCTCACCTAATCATGGAGTTCCATGTCTGTTATCCTGAGGAGTCTAATATTGTTTGATGGGTTGAATAACTTGAGTTGGAATTTTATGCTTGGAGAGAAATTCTCCCATAAATTGCAAGTTTGCTAATGATGTTTTTCGTTTTGTCAGTATTCATAAGTTAAGAACTGTGTCATACTATTTGCATAATCCAATTGGTTGACGTCAAGTTTGTTTTTAAGCTTATTTGAGGTCTGTATGCCATTTTGCATATCTTATTTGCTTGAGAATGCTGTTTATTGTTTTGACAGCATCTTGTTTTGTTATTGGAAGTAGGCTGCTTAGTTTTGAGTCTTTTAACTTCAGATAGCTGTGTTACCTTTTGCATAAATCTGATATAATTCTTTTTCCTAGGCTCAGTGTTTTGAAGTTGGCTTCTTAATAGTCAATGTATTCAAGAAATACCTTCCTTTTATTATTATCATTATTATTATTGTGACTGGTTATTAATTTATATATCTTTTTCTCGTTAGATCAGGAAAGAGAAGTTTGACTGTGCCTAAGACAATCACATGCCATGTGATGTCCATCGACACGTTAAAAGATTTGACTTCCATCTCAAGGGTTAACAATAATGGGCAAGATTGTGACAATATTGACACAGAAATGCAACAATCTTTGTGCCACGGGGACACTAAAACTTCACTGGTTCTAGCTGGGCTTCATGCTTGTGGAGATCTTTCTGTGATGATGCTAAAGTGAGTGCCAAATAATGCTTGAAGCTCAACTTTTCTAGATAAGGTTTATCACAGAATGAACATTCTAATGAAATAGTTTAGTGGTTGAGAAATTAAGGAGATGTCAATGTTGTAAATGCATAAATTTTTAATTATAATTTTACTTCATTAGAAAATTTAGGAATCGCTCTTTGGCTGTTGTCTCTTTCCTGCATGCTTAATTTTGACCTCAGTCAGCCAATTGCTTTCTCTCAGGCTTTATCATTATTTTCCCCTTTATTCTTTTTTGTATGAGAATTCCTTGTCCTCCTGTTTCTTCTCTTTATTCTTTCTATAGACACATATCTGTATTATACTCAGGCACATCTTTGCGAGAATTCAAAATTTGAGAAAGTTTTATTAAGCCCAAACCTCACAACTAAAGGCTTCGCAGCTTAACTAAAGAAGTGCATGCATTATTGCACTTTGTAGGTAGTTTTGCAATGCAAGACCTAGAGAAGAAGAGATGGAAACCTTAGTTTTTTTGGTGAGATTTTTTTTTGTTGATAAATAATCAATAGTTCATACTACTATCAAAGTCTCCAATGCTAATCATATTCAAGATTAATAGTTCCATTGTATATTATAATCTCATATCCCAAATTACAGAGCTGAAACAAAATGTATTTCAGAGAGGAAAAAAAATCTGTCAGGTTATTATAGGAATAACGGTTGTGTGTGTGTATAAAATAAACAAACATTACTGATATTAAAGACTGTATATTGTAGACATTTAATTTGCATTAAACTATGGCCTCGGGAAGCCGCATAACTATCCCAGCCTTCACTGCCAACTACTCTTTACTGCCTCCTTGACCCTCATTCGCTGTTATGTTGGCCATGGTCTTCCTCATGAGCATCATACAACAAGATTTTTATCTTCTGTTGAAACTTCTTCATCTTCCTCCCTGCAATTCTTGTGAGATCCAGTGTCACAATCACCATGAAATCTGAATTAGTAGCCATAAGTAAAGACTGAATAATTCCTGACTGACAGATTCATTTTAGCATTATCTGATTTTTATTCCTTTTCTTAATGCTTTCAAATCCTTCTGAGTTTTGGATTTACCATTGTCATTTGTCATTAGTTACTACCATTTTTAATGTTTTGTTTCCTTATTCCTTTTTTTTGGCTATTATTCAGTTGGTTTGATCTGAACAAATCACATATTTTTCTGAATAGGGCTTTTTTGGATTGCAAAGAAGTTAAAGCAGTTGTTAGCATAGGTTGCTGTTACAACCTATTATCTGAAGAAGGTTTTGACCATGTAAATTCTGAATATGGTTTTCCAATGAGCCGTGGAGTTAAATCATCTGGCTTGTCACTTGGAAAGAGTTTGCGTGATCTTGCTTGTCAGGTAGAGGCATATCCTTTGCCACTCTACTCCCTCACAAAATGTGCGTGTATATATATGTGTATATTTTAAAATGAGATATTATAAATATATATTTCTTAAATAAATCATTTATGTTTGAGACTTCAACATCTTTCTTGTAAGGTCCTGACCCTCAAAATAAAATTGTCTTTTCACTGTAGGTTTTATAATTTAAAATATATTAGTTGTAGCCTTCTATAGAAATTTTGCTTAATACATTTGTATTATGCACTTACGCAAGCATTTTTTGTCGATTGAAGAAAAACTTTACTGATGTTTTTTTATCTTACTAGAGTGCAGAGAGGTGGAGATGTCTGGAAATTGATGCCGGTGTTAACAACTTTGAGCTGCATGCTTTTCGTGCTGCTTTTCAGATGGTACCCCATTTATTTTCCTTCTACTGCAATTATTCTTCTAATTGTAATCCTGGTACAATTTGTAAATGTTAGCTTAAGTTTTGACAATATATATGCCGTTGATGACACAATCCATTTTCTTACTATATTGCCAGCTTTACCTGGGTACAACCTTCTTCGAAATTCTTCTCGATGTCTATTTTCCAATTTCTCTTCTTTCATATAAACTTTATTGTGGATAACATGTGTCCCTTTTAAAGGTTCTTAATAAATACTATCCTGAAGTCATGACAACAAGTCCATCAATTGGGCGTCAAGGGAAAGCTTTGCGCCGTCTAAAGAAAAGGGGGACCTTTGACTCCTCGCTGAGCCACAAAGATAGCACTTGTGCATCTTCACATCATATGCATTCTAACTTGAAAGAAAATACTGAACCAGAAAGAGGTAAAGATTTTTCTTAGCATGGTTTAAAACATGGTTATGCCTACATGTTTTTTTTCTTTCCATTATGTTATATTGTTGGTGGGTTGAAACATGTCTAGGCCTACTAATTCAACTGAAGCATATAACACTGAAAATGTTATGCAGGTGACATCTTTTGCTCAGTATCTGAGACAGCATCCTTATCTGGTAGAGATCCTCCTAGTGGTTCTGAATGTGAGAACGTCAAATCTGTTGATAAGTATTCTCTTTTTCTGAGATATAGCCAGTCTGGATTGTGCCACCTAGGTCTCAAGTCTTTGCAGGATATTGAGTTTCACAGAATATGGGAGGAAGTTGAACCTTTTTCTGTAAGTTACTATTTATATTGTACTCTAAATTTTGAAGAAATTCCATTGTTACTATTTAAAAGACAGCAGGCTGTTTTGTTAAAAATTGATGAATTTGTTAGACCGTAGTCTTTTATGCTTCGCGGATGAAATATTTGCACCTTTAAACTCACCCCTTGTCGTTGTTGGAATTGGAACCTTAGTGATTTTCCTGGAATATCAACTTTCAAGGTAATACTGGCCTAATAAGATTTTTTTTTAGTAAATACAATAAAGTCAAAGCCTAACATAACAAAGTAGATGAAAAATCTACTAATTAGTTTAGCAAAAGGAAATAATAATCCCTAAATAGCAGCAGATGAAAGACAGGAACGCTCGTCTCTGTTGGACATTTGTCTCAAGGCTGGATGCTGCAAGAAGGATTCTAGACTTTTGTTTCTGAAAGTTCTACATGAGGGTTAAGCGTATCTTTCCTTAGTGCACTTCTCTGAGGCTTCAGTCTTGAGTTGCTGAGGCTAACACTACATTTGTGAGCCTAATTAGATTAACCAAGCTTATGTTTGCTCATGTTCGAGGACAAGAGACTATCAATGCTTTGTAAAAATAATCTCTATAGTGCAAAATAACTAAATTAAAGGTGATGACAATCAAACCTAGGGCCAAGAGATTGATAGCTGATCAGCTATTTAAACAAATAATCTGCTATGAGAATTACTGCTTGATGAATTAACTATTTACTTGTATTTTTTTAATAGCCTATCCACCACCTGCCTTGTGTGCAACATTACATTGTTTATTGTCGTTGAAACTACTGATGGTTTTGATTCATTTATTACTTATATGTTTAAATATGGGAGAACGAGTTGACAATCATATAACCATGCTTTGCGATTACATACAGGAATTCATTGGACTGTATTGGTCTCTTCGAGCTGCTTTGGGGCCTATCTTAGAAACATATATTTTGCTCGATAGATTGTTGTTCCTTCAAGAGCAAGGAAATACCATTGAAGCGGTGATGTTATCGATTTTTGACCCTGCATTATCACCAAGAAATGTAGCAATTATTGCCAAAAAGAAGTGATATAAATGTGATGGTAATATTCTACACCTTATTTTTGTTGATACTGGTTTGCAATGATCATCAAATTCTTAGAAATTATTATGCTCTCTTATAAGTATAGCATTTGACAATAGGCTTGAGAAGGAAGCCTGTCTACAGTTGCTTGTGTTTGCGTAAGGATTAGAAACTATAGATATCAAGAATTGAGATGGGAAAAATAGTTTTGCAGTTAATGGTAAAAACTATTAGACTCCAAGAAGAGAGTTGTTTAAAGAAAATTGCTGGAATTAAATAGATAATTGCTGATTAGGAATTTTGAGTGTGTTTGCTGGAGTTGAGGGGTACAAGGTTGGGAGAGAGATGTCTTTGTGGTTGACAAACTAATGATGAAATAGAAAGAGTGTTGGAGAAGACAATAATTGTCTTCGGAAAGATTACATTGAGGATTAAGCTCATAAACAATAATCCTGACATTGCTCATTAATAATTTTGTTTAAATGATTAATTTTTTACAAGATTATTATTTATATCGTGCTATTGGATGTGTTTTTGGCTGTTGGACTATTTATTGCCCTGTTCTTTTAGCTCGTTGTGGCCACTTATTGCTTAGTGATTGCTATTTACATGTGGCTATGCTAAAATATTTTGGTTATTTGGTCCACACAGACTGAATTATCAATTACTAGATAATTAATTCTTAGTTTTTATTTGGTTAACGAAAATTGATTTTGTATCTTGATAATTAAAAACAATAACGCTACTAAAAATAATGCAAGATTGTAAGAACATAACAAGAATAAAATTCCAAAGATTTAAACAATTAGGGTTTTTAATTTCATCTACAATCCCTCCTATCAATCACTAACACAATATTAAAAACTCTTCTTATTAAGCTAACAAGTTGTCAAAGTCTTTTATAATCGGATTAGGAATTATAAAACTCAACCTAATTGTGAACTTTCTATATTTCTATGATAAATTCAACAATTAGGAGGCAATGAATTCACAACCTAGATACTTTTGTTCTAGATTAAATCTATGCTATGCTGTTTCAATCAAAGCTTGTTTAAATTTCACTTTTCAAAATTTCAATTCAAACACAAATAGATAATAAAATAAGATAGCCAATCACATTTCATGCATTAAAATAGATTGAGACAAGCTTAATAGAGGAAGAAGAAAAATACTAATATTGCATTAGATCATCAAAGGAGTTCAAGAGAATCCATTAAAAACCCTAATAAAGATTTAGTTCAACATTGTCATTCTAAACATAAACAACAATTAAAAATAACATAGAATTAAAAGGCAATAGAAAAAGAACTGTAGAGAGCGAATGGAGATGCTCCACGGTGTGTTCCTTCCTTCAGAGTTCGTCCTTCTCTCTATTCTGATTCTTTCCTTTCGAAATTAGGATTAAAACCTAACTTTTTTCCTTAAGAAGCAATGCGGGCTGCGGCCCAACACTTCAAGTGCAGTGGCAACTTGGGCTTCGCGTGGACGTCAGGTGGGCTGCGGCCCAACCCCTTTAGTGCCGCGGCCTGTGTAAATTTTCTGGGGAAGAAGAAATAAGTTTGGGGGAAGTATACATCGTCTAAAAAAAAGAAAGAAAAAAGAAAAAAGAAAATATATATATATATTTGGTTGAGTTACGATAAATCTCTCTCGAGTAATGAACAAGGGTTGATTGTGGATTGTAAAGTTGTATATTGGTTTGATTGATTTATATACTCGTGGTAGGTTGAGCTTAAATGACTTTTTCACCCACCTCCGCCTAAGCTGTTTGTGATAATCTTGAAAAGTCCTTGTGATTCTTGAGCATGTTTTAGTCTAAATTAGTGGAGAATAGTAAGAGCACTTACATTGGATGAGCTAAAATGCGTTATTCTTTATAATATAGAGAAAAAATAGTTAAGTAGCCTTCCATTGGATGATGTAAAGTTATATTTTTTTACCTAAATGAATAGTATTTCTTTATATGTAGTGAAATATTATTCATCAAGCTATAAATATTTTATTATTATTTTATAAACTTTTGTATATATATATATAAGTGTGATACTATTATGTTTAATTATTTTATTTCTTAAAATGAATAAAATATTTTTAAAAATATAATATATAAATAATGTAAAGAAGCAGATGTATGGTATAATGTAAAAGTTTTGAGGTAAATTATAAAAGTATGTTTTTGTGATATATTTTATAATACACTTTCTTTATAATATTTAGCTAAAACTCATAAAAACATCTTCCATCAGCTCCTTTATACATATATTTATAATATCTATGCACAAACTCCAATTAATCCATCTCTACATTTACATAACATTTACATATCATTTATATAATATTTTAATATTATTATTTTCTTTATAAGCTTTCTCTCTCCATTTAGTATATATTTATTATTTCTTTTTTATTTTTCAATTATTTTATTTTACTTTAAGTAATAAAATATGTTTAAAGATATAATATTTAAATGATGTAGAGAAATATATAGAGAAGCTGATGTATGGTATAATGTAAAATTTAGAGGTAAAATAGAAAATTGTGTGTTTTGATGAGGTATTTTAAAGGATAGAGTAGAGCACCCAATGTGAGTGCTCTAAGTTGGCAAGCCTATAGGATAATGGACTGCTAATGTGAATTCGTTTTTTGTAAATTGAGTTGAGTACTTGTTTATTCATTAATCATGATTTGGTTGTCATATATATTGATGCTTCTAAGTGAATTTGGGAAATATTTGACTTGAAATTCTAGATTGTAAAAATGATGACTATAATGTTGTAAGGATGATATTGCATGGTATTCGTGATATTTGAGGCTAGATCAATTGTTATTGACTTGATTCATTTTAGAGTCCGTTTGTGTTTTTTTTAGAGTGTTTAAAGTTCTTTACTCGAGTAAAGGTAAAGGTTAATTTTGGGGGAGTTTGTTGAGTCTAGTTTTGTGTTGTGTTTAAGGTAGTTTTTATTTAGTTTCTCTATTGTCTAGGGCGTTATTGTGCTTGTTTTTGTTTGTTTCCAGGTTTTAGCTTATAAATAAATGAAAATAACAATTGGTAGACAAATGATGAAAAATTAGCTTTTTGGTGTTGATTCCGTGAAAGAATGAATCATCAAGCAATTTTATGGCTTTGGTAAATTTTCGGGACCAAAAGCACAAAAATTGAAGAAGTTGTTAAGGGTCAAGACGCTGATGAGTGTCTCTGCCCAGAAAATTTACGCGGGCCGCGACACTGAAGGGGTTGGGTCGCAGCACGCGAAGCCCAAGTTGCCGCTGCACTTGAAGTGTTGGGCCGCGGCCCGCATTGCTTCTGAAGGAAAAAAATTAGGTTTTAATCCTAATTTCGAAAGTAGAGAATCAGAATAGAGAGGAGGACGAACTCTAAAGCAAGGAACACACCGTGGAGCATCTCCATTCGCTATCTACAGTCCTTTTTTTATTGCCTTTTAATTCTATGTTATTTTTAATTGTTGTTTATGTTTAGAATGACAATGTTGAACTAAATCTTTATTAGGGTTTTTAATGGATTCTCTTGAACTCCTTTGATGATCTAATTCAATATCAGTATTTTTCTTCTTCGTCTATTAAGCTTGTCTCAATCTATTTTAATGCATGAAATGTAATTGGCCATCTTATTTCATTATCTATTTGTGTTTGAATTGAAATTTTGAAAAGTGAAATTTAAATAAGCTTTGATTGAAACAACGGATTTAATCTAGAACGAAAGTATCTAGGTTATTTGTGTAGCATCTAGGTTGTGAATTCATTAACTCCTAATTGTTGAATTTATCGTAGAAATATAGAAAGTTCACAATTAGGTGGAGTTTTATAATTCCTAATCCTATTATAAAATACATTGACAACTTGTTAGCTTAATAAGAAGAAGAGTTTTTAATATTGTGTTAGTGATTGATAGGAGGGATTGTAGATGAAATTAAAACCCCTTAGTGTTTAAATCTTTGTAATTTTATTCTTGTTATGTTCTTGCATTATTTTTAGTAGTGTTATTGTTTTTAATTATCAAGATACAAAATTAATTTTTCGCTGATCAAATAAAAACTAAGAATTAATTATCTAGTAATTAATAATTCAATCATTGTGGGACGATACTTGGTCTTACCAATAAATTACGACTATGTGCACTTGCATAGCTGTAATTTTCGCAACAAGTTTTTAATAAATGATGACGGATCGGCTTTTGCCTAAAAAATATTTGGTCACTATAATGTTATCTTCCTATTATAATTAGGAATCTCATTTAATTATATAATTTCAGAACCACTAACCAAGAAACACATGTAAATGTTCGGTCCCATGACATTCCTTTTTTCTTAAAAAGAAAGTAAAGTAAAAAGTTACAGACCAAGTTCATCGTAAATTGTTTGGGACCTAACACAAGAAAATAGTACTATGATAATTCCATGCAGGAGGTCAAAGGAAAAAAAAACTCTTTAAAATATACAGTAAGGTAAACTTAGATATGATGGACATACTATATGTGTTCCTTGCACACATGTACTATTTTGATAGATGGGCCACTTCTGGCAGGCTAGCGTGAGAGTTTGTATTAAAGTTTGTAATCCCTTCTCTCTGGGTTTGTGGTTTTCATCACATATAAACTTGTGGCCATGTACGTTTCTTAAGATTATTGGTAGAAAAAGAAATATGTTATGTTGGAGCTTTTAAGGAGTTTGGAATCATTACTTAACTATATAATATCAGTAATAAAGTTTTGCCCCACTTAATTATAGTCTCTTTTGTTGAATTCTAGAATGATCAATACACTGTTTTGTTTTTTGGTTTTATCTCTATTTTGACATTGTCATAGTCCTGTAGAATAATTATCTCCTAAAGATCCAATAAATACGCAACTGTGATTTTTTTTCTTCCACTTATCGAAATTTTCTCTCATTTTCAGGTGCGGTATTTGAGTTACTAACTTCCATACTTGGTAAGATACAGGTTTGTTTGTATTTACTTATTTGAAGAAATATGTGGTGCCAGTATTCCAAGGATACAGATTCGAAGAGAGGAGCTAACCTTGAACTTGTGTGACTGCTACTAAGACAAAGTTCATACGATCATTATCAATGAAATTAACAAACTTGGATTATTGTCACCGTTATGATTATTATGGTAAACAAATGGCTTCCTCTGGAGGTAGGCCACGTGTTCAAGTCTGAACGCCTTTGTCGTCTTGTACACCCAGTCTTTCTTTGACTTCTTGTTCCTTCTGTTAGCTGATATACTTTTATGGAATTTTCGAATAATTTAACATATTGTTCCAAGGAAGACTACACAAGAGTAGTTGTCATTTAAAAGAGGATTCACTTGTAATATATTCCAAGTAGCCTTCAATATTTTTAGATATATGCACAATCGTTATCATGGGCTATTTTGGTGCCAACTTAATTAGTTATATTTGACCAGCTTATTGGAAAACCATATGTGCTAAAAAAGGAGTTGGGGTCACTTGAACTTTGATTGTTTGATGACAAAACACACCTCTCTAACTGACGTTATATGTCTTCTTATTCTTATCGTCATCAGAAATTACCTTGATTTGAATGAAAATGCTTGCTTTGAATTTCTTATAGTGAGTACCAAATACACCTATTTCTTTAGCCGCCAGAAGTTTTGCTTGTTCACCTCTCACAGAATATGATTCAGTATATTGATACTTAATTTTTTCTTAAAAAAAAGATGTAAGGTCACTAGTATTATTTGCTGCTTAGATTCATTGTAGTACAAACATAGAGGTCAACTCTTGAAGATTAGAATGTAAATTAGTCCGAAGTTAGAACTACCAGCTACGGTTTTATTTCTGCTGTCTATTCATATTGAATTATAGTCATGGTTTTAGGCAATCAAATGTGGAACTAGTTGAAGTTATATAGACAATCATCCAAGGAAAACAAATTCTTATTTATCAGCCAAAAAAAAAAAACAGAGAAATTCCAAATGGAAAAATTAAAAAGTTTTTTAGAAGTTAGGGCAAATGATTAATGGATTAGATAATAGTAGCAAGATGTGTGACTCATAATATTTATGACGGCAGTACCAATACAGTCAGAAATCTGGTCAAGAGTCATTTCAAAATTAGTCAAGAAATATATTTTGGCTCAAAAAAATTCCTAGTACATCTATTTACCTAAAAGGTATAAGCATCTTCAAAGTCTCTTTTTCTAAAGATACTTATCTAGATTGGATTGGATGAATCATGTCTTGGGAATTTTTGTGATAATTCACAATATACCCCCAGAGTTTGTTTATATCTGTTCTTGTCACAGATACCAAAACAAACGGGTCTACCACTAACAAAAACTTGTACGTAGTTTTTTTTTTTCTATTTTATTGACATGATGGAAAACCCCATTAAAATTGTAATCAAGGAAAACCCATTAAAATTGTAACCAATTCGATCAAGTAAATTATAGCAAAAGACTTCAAAGATAAGTTTTGTTTTTTACGATAATATTTAATCAAACAATTTCCTTATATTTATTTATTTATTATTTTTGTTTTTTTTTTACAGAATGCTACTCTTAATTTGGTGTAGGTTATTATTATTAATTGTAACTCATCAATCTTTTGTTATATTCCAGGTGGTTCAATGATTTAGATGAAATGAATCTCTCTTCCAATATGTATTTTTTATATTCTGAAGAGTAATAAATTCTATTCCGACAAAAAAATTAGTAACTTATACCAAAAGACACTCTAGATAGGTGTTTGTTGTTTTATAATACATGGAAAAAAAAGAAAAAAATAAAGTTGATGTTTGTGTCAAGTGATTGATCTAAGTCTCAACACCACTAACACTTTTAAAGCAATGGATCTATCATCTAATTGGTAGTACTTTTCTAGTTAATGAAGCACTCTTTCTTCGAAATAATAATAAAAAAAAAGCAAAGTTACATGTTTCGTATCAAGTATTACAAGAGCATATGTCATTACTAGATATATTTTTTCAAGTTAAAATAAAGGTTTAATAATTACATAATCTATAATCAAAATCACGAAGAACAAAAATTACTAATTTCTAAAACATGTATTGGTAAGTTGTGACAAAAGTGAAAATTAGATGAGATATTCTTTGTGACTGTAATTTTTCCACACATTTTTAGACTAATTGAAATTATTAATATGTATCCAAATAGTAATATATGATTTCAAAGTCCTTTGCAAGAACTAAAATTTTTAATACAATATATAGTCTCACTCTTTTTGTCAAGGTAAAGAAACTACTTAATTCTTAAATGAGTGATTGCGGATAATCTAGTACTTCTAGGAATTTGTCTGGTGGATTAAAAGTTAAAACTCATTTGGTATATATAATTTTTTTAGTTTTTGTTATATTAAATTACACCAAGCCTCCTATAATCAAATACACTTGGTGCTAGGCAGCTTTACTTAATTTATTTATAAACTTTTGACTAACATGCATGTACACAATCAACAACTGGTCCTTGATATAGGGCAATATTTTCTTTTTAAAATGTAAGATAAGAGAACAAAACTAGCTAAGTACATCTATCTACGTTGAAGGTCATAATATTTAGTAGAGATATAACTCAAATAAACTCTGACCCGTTTTTATGTGATGATGGGGATGTTTATAACATCTTTATTCAAGTCTTGAGCAATGATAATAAGAATACTCTCGGTTTCTGATACTCCCAATGGTGCCATGTTATCATCAAATTATTATTATTATTATTATTATTATTTTGAAAGGATATTATCAAATTATTAACTACAGACCAATAATATAGGTGGATCTGCAAAGTTTTCTAATACAATCATCATAACCAATATATAATTACATGTCATCTTTCACAAAAACATCACTCCCTCTTTGAAAAGAGATTGATTTCATTTCAATCATCTAATGAATATCAATAATAAAATATATTTTATTAATTAACATGTAGTTCTAAATCAATGTATTCCTTCTCCAAAACCAAACCAACAAATAATTTGATCCATTCATGATTACAATAATTTTGCGTACTTTGCAAATGTGTATTTGGACAATTTATTTGACAGAAATTTAAAATTGATGTTACTTCAACAAATTTAGTCAAGTAAATAATTTTTTTTATCAGAATAAAATATATTTCACTAAAACAGAGTACAAACCCCCAGCACCAGTTACAAAGACTCAACAACCGAATTACAATTATTGAATAAAATCAACCAATCTCTTCTCAACAGCTTTCATATTAGAACTAAGTAACTCTAATAATTTAGCTTTAAGACCCATAAGAATCAAAGAGTTCAACTTCAAAACAGAAATTGAATAAGAATCAAAGACATAACAATTCCTGTTAGTCCAAATATAATACACAATAACAGCAAGGACAGCAGCAACAATCCTTTGATGAAGTCCCTCACGTTTCTCATCCATCTAATTCAGCCAACCTGAATACTGAGAAGGCCAAATCATATGACTCAGCCAAGAATGAATCTGATGCAACACCTTCTACGAAAATGGACAATTAAAAAATAGATGGGCATGCGACTCCACTTCCAAATCACAAACAGAACATAAGCTAGACTCAACCTGCATATGACACTTAATCAAGTAAATAATTTTTAATATCTTACCAGTTTAAATAGGAAAACAGTGGCATACATACTCAATATTTTTAAAATATAACAATTTAATCCTTAATTATTTTTTAGGAAAAAATACTTGTTAAAATACTGCGTTCCTCACAACATCTTCCATTAGTTCGGTTAAGTGTTGATTACGTTTTAACTCCTAATTAATCCATCTAAATTTTTTCTAACCAATTCTTATTAGTTGGTTTAATTATGAAATGATTGTATCAACGAAATCGGTACTTAAGAGATGAGTAGTGACCAGTGCATTGTTTTAACAATTTTGATCTCTGAATTGGTCGCGGAACACTTGGAGAAGATCTCATAAACCATTTTTTTGTTTTGATACTTTTTTTATTAAAAAAATATTAAGTATTAACTTCTTATATTTTAGAAATATTTTTATGCAGCCATTCTTAAATTAAATATATATATATATAAATATTTGGGAAATTTGGATGCCAATTTAGCCCTTTCCGCTAGTAATATTTCTGTTTTCGGTAATAAATGAATTATAACTCAATATAATAGCATCCCACCTATTTTTAAAAAATTATAAATACTTTATAATGTTAAAAATAAAAGTTCAAAATGGTTAATTGTATGTGTATTAAAAAAAGTACGTGTAAAATAATATTTTAAATTTTATTTTGAGTATTATAAATTATTCAAAATTTTTAAAAACTTGGGCGATATCTTCTACCGCTATAATATACATTATTAAATAAAAAAATTTGAATTTTAATCATAAAATACGGAAAGACAAATTTTAGTACGTAGAGAAGAGAATGACATTGGGTGAGATGAAGGCTTGGCTGCAAGTGGGGATGGACAACAAAGTGAGTAAGCCATCAGAATGGGGCCCAACTTTTGGTGAAGATAGATATTACTATTTCTACGTATGGGCCAACTTCCTATATGTGTGATGTGTCTACTCTACATAAAATACATTATTTAATTCACCATTCCAACTCCACTCCTTTAATTGTATATTTGACATTAAATTAATTTATATTGATTTGGTTAATTAATTTTTTTTTTATCAAAATACTATAATTTTTGACAAATAATTTTTAATTATTTTCATGTAATAAATAAAATAAAAAAACTTAAACTTATCAAAATAATTTCTCATATATATAATACAACTTTCAAAATAAAAATTAAAGAATTAATTTTTTATTAATCATGTATTTATGATACAAATTGTCACAAATAAAAGTATTTAAATCCATAGTTCATGTCCACCCAATAATAAAATATTTATATCATTAATTGAATGAATATTTATATCAATTAAAAATATCTACATAAATATGGTATTTTTTTATTAGGTTGACACAAATTAACATACCATTTTTTTAACAGAATTTTTTTGAATTTTTTTTATCAAGTGAACACGATCCACACCAATTATCATCCATATTCTTATCATCAAATCATTTTATTTTACCTCAATTCAATGTACAGTTGTACATGTCGGCAAGTCGGCAGTGATTAGTTTCTCAATGTCATCATGACACGTCATTATATCTTTGCTACAGTGATCTACAAATATAAAATGCTTGAAAAAAAAATTTGTTCACATTGTTGAAATATCTCCCCTTGACATTAAAATTTTACAAAAGACTATCATCCTTTCAAAAAGAAAAGAAAAAAAATAATATATATTTGACGTTGTTGATGTTGATTAGTATTATTATTATTATTTTTAGAGAAATTAGTATTATTAATTTTAAACCACGAATTATAAACTTCACGGCTCTTTCTGTTTGGTAAAATATAAGGGTGGCTAATGACTTTTACAATAATTGGCTATTTAGAGGTGGCTTGCCGCCGTTTTTTACTCTCATCTTAATTAATGATAAAAAAGGCGAATTATATTAAATAATTTTAAAAAATTCTTTATTATTTTTTTAACACATCATTAGAATCTTAATACCAAAGAGTTTTAGATCGAAATCATTTAGTCATAGAGTTAAATTTAATAGTCATTATAAATGTATGGGTAAATACCAAATGTTTTACGCTTGTTGCAGTTGAATACTTAATCTTTTATTTTTACGGTAAAAATATACAATGTTCCATATATATTAAAAATAAATACATAATCTTTTTTATTTGCAGCAAAAATACCCAGAGTTGCTAAATAAATGATTTTATCAATACCTCATCTGTTGACTCACCAGATATGTATAACTTTGTAATTTGTGTATTTTTGTCCTCAAAATATGTATTTTTTAAATTTGAATTAATTTAAAATGTCTTTTTAATTCATTTTTCCAATTTAAAATATATTTTTTTAAAAAAATATTATGAAATGGATCGATTGCAGAGTGACAAATGTCTACTTAGTCAGCATGTTTAACAACTCTAACAGATGAGGTACTTACAGAAGCAATGCTTTAGCAACTTTGTGTATTTTTGTCGCAAAGAAAAAATATTAGGCATTTATCTTTAACATATATTGAATATTGTGTATTTTTGCCACAAACATAAAAAAAAATTAAGTATTTAACTGTAACAAGTGTGAAATATTGTGTATTTATGCCGCAAATACCATTTATAACAAAATTTGAAGAAGTGAATTCATCTACATTACATTAACTCTATAAAGATGTAACGACCCAAATTCGCTAATAAGGCTTAAGAGCCTTGATTAGTATGCCAGGAGGGCATTGCTGGAATAATTGTGATTTAATGAGTAATTATGTGTTTAATATTGTTTATATGATAATTGATTGTATTATGTTGTAATATGATATGTGATATATGTGAGAACCACATTATTATGTGGACAGGTTCGTTGAGCACGACTCAAGACGATTCTAGGGTCAGATAGCGGGAAAAATTACAATGGAATTTAAGTTATGACTTTGGAGAAGTCGGGGGTTTTTTTTAGATAGCGGGTAGCGATTTGGACTATCGGGACATGAAAATAAATATATGGAGATATATTTAAGGTTAGAATGTCTAAGCGAGAATATTGTGGGATTTTACCATTTTGGCCTCGGGGATGGTTCTGGCACCCCGAGCCTCGGGATTAACTTAATAGATAAGTTAGACTTAAGGAAACCTTTAGAAGAAAAATAAACCGACTAAACACTTAGGCTCTCTCTCTCTCTCACGCTCAAGGAAACACAGAGGAAACCAAGGGAAACTAGCTGGGATTTCTGAGTTTGGTGGTGAGAATTTGGAGGTCTAGCGCAGGGATTTATCAAGCACTAGAACAGGGATTAAGGTAAGCATCTAAATCTGTTTTCTGTGGTTGAATTATGAGTTTTAGCTGGGTTTTAGTTAAGTGCTTAAACAAGTTTAGTTGTGATGTTCTAAGGCTGAATTAAGAGGGGAAACTTGGAAGCTTAGCTTGGTGAAGTGATTCTACAACAAAGGTGAGTTTCAACCCCTGGTTTAGAGGCTTTAAATTGAGTTTGATGGCTGGTTTGTGTGTGTTTTAGCACTTGGGTTTCAGAAATTGAAAGGAAGAGATTGGAGTGTGTTAGGCTGTGTTTTCTTGGGAATTATGCTGTTTAGATTATGCTAAAGAGGTTGGGAATTAATTGGTTAAGAGTTGGGGAGTTTTGGGATGGTTTAAGGTGAGGTTTTGAGCTTTGAAATGGTGTAAAATCTGGGTTCGAAGAGGAGGGCCGCGGCTCTGTTCTAGAGCGCTACGGCCCTAGCATGCAAGGAAGCCAAGGGGGAGCGCCGCGGCGCCCAAGGCAAGGGCCGCGGCGCATGTGTGGTTCAGTGAGGGAATAGGCTCTGTTTTGAGGAAGGGTCGCGGCTAGGCTTTGGGGGCCGCAACCCTTGGTTGCACACTTGGGATTTTGAGGGTTTTAGGCATGGGAGAGCGGTCTTGGGTGCTCGAGTTTGGTTTCACCACCGTGCTTGGTGGAATTAGGAGTCTCGGGAGTTAGTTTTGTAACTCGAAACCTATATTTGATTATTTATGAAACCCTATGCTTTGGTTGTGGCTAGGTGATAAAAGCTTAGGCTCGGGAACGGATCGTGCTTGAGGGGCGTTGCTCGTAATTCGATAATCGTACAGACTAAAGGTAAGAAAACTGCACCCGGTTGAATATATGTGACGGGACTAAGGGCTCCCTATTGTAGAAGCTTGAAAAGATGGTATTATGCCATGCAAGCCATTTAGTGAGCCAACGGCCTAAGGGTGCCAAGGGTTTCACTAGCGCACAGGGCGCGGCTCGGACACTGGTATCCGAGGACAGCTTATTATGCACTGAGCTTGGTTTAAGCGGGCCAGAGTCAGTGGGTTAAACAGAGGGTGCGGCCTAAGTCGTCGGCCCTGAATATTATGTGATATGGTTATTACATGTGATAGAATGTATCTTGTGTTGGAATGTATATGCTGAATATCTGTTGTGGATCATCTGATGAGTATACATGCTTACTGAGCTATTTGTCTGTTATTATTATTTGAGTTTTCTATGATGTTTTCTTACTGGGCCTTGGCTCACGGGTGCTACGTGGTGCAGGTAAAGGCAATGGCAAGTTAGATCAGCCCTGACTGGAGAGCTCAGCGAGCGGAATGTACATAGCCAGGTGCTCGGCCACCATGGTTAAGGTCTAGGCAAGGAGATTGTCTGTTTTGCCTTAGTATGACTAGTGGATACACTTGTGCTTTTGGGAGTCTGTAAACTTGTTTTAACTTTGTTTTGTATGGGATCCCATGTCTACTACAGTTTAAATATATGAAATGAGTCTTTTGAGACCAAAACCTTTTTAACCATAGATCTCACATGTTTAGAAGCACGTTTTCAAATTAATGACTTGATTAGCAAGTCCTGCACTTTTATAAGTACACAGTGTAACGGTCTTGGCTATCCAGGGCGTTACAAAAGAACTCTACAACATAATGGAAAACATACGGAATAAACTAATATTTCAAATTTTGATATTAATTCCTATTCTTTGAATTAAGAGAAAAAACTTAAGGATATATAATGTAACGCACTAGAGAGCCAAGATTGTTATACTGTGTACTTTAAATAGTGCTAGACTCGCTAATCAAGTCATGTGGACATAAATGTGTAACTAAAGGTGATTAACAGATTATGATTAATATTTTTGGTCAAAATGAATGATTATTTCATTAAAATGTTTAAGTTCGTACATGGGATATTCCCAAAATAAACATTTAAATGCTCATTTACAATTCAAAAGGGCAATTACAACACAAGGCAGCTTAAGCGGAAAAATTAGGGTTCAACCCTAACTCCTCTGTGAATCCCCAGCTATGGTGATCAAGCAAGCTACATATGTACACGCTGCCACCGAAGCTCTCCAACTCATGGCTAGTCCAGCTTCAATTTCCCCTTAACTACACCACATAGCACCCGTGAGCCAAGACTCAACAAGAAAACTTAAACATATTCATAAGTAGTTAACAATATATTACAGAATCATAATTACCATGCCTAGCAGTAATAACTCTACTAATACATGTGTTCTATTCAAATAAGTGACTATAGGGTCACGCCGGGGCCCCGTTGCCCTAGATATGTGACCATAGAGTCCTATCGGGGCCCGTTTCCCTAGGATAAGTGACTATAAAGTCACCCTGGGGCCCAATGCCCTATCCTCTATATAAGTAGACTTAGGGCTAGCCAAGCATACCTGACGCTTTACTTTTCAAGCGACCATAGATTCGGTCAAGCGTATACCACGCTCCTGATTAGACCTAACCATATCGGCCTGCGTTCAGCGCGCTATTGGCGCCCTTGACTTATAAGTCAATCCTTTTGACTAGCGCTCAACGCGCTATTGCCACCCTTGACTTATCAGTCAATCCTTTCGACCATCGCTCAACGTGCTATTGTCGTTCTTGACTTATAAGTCAAGCATTTTCAATCAAATAATGCAGACAATCATACATCATTTAACAATTATCTCAATACATAGCATTCAAGCATGCTTAATCAAAAAATTACAAGCATAATCATAATCATGCTCATTCACAGGGGCTTGAGCCCTAATCATAACCATGTTCAGCAACCGGGCAAAGCCCTAATCACATATTGGGCGCAGTTTTCTCACATCTGATCTAAGCACTAGCAAAATAAAGACGACCCTCGAGCACGATCCCTGTCCGAGCCCTAGCGATACCCTAGTTACAATCATAATAAATGATATCCACCAATATCAAACGAATAAAGGCTTCCAGACCGAGTCCTAGCCTCTAGAGCCTTGAATTCTACTAAACCGGGTAGTAGAACCCTTACCCGGGTAGTAGAGCCCTTAGGTTTGAGTCATCGCACTCACAAACCTCATATGGCTAACTTTCCCAAATAGCGCCGCAGTGTACCCCTGAACGGTCGCAGCGCGCCTCAAACTAGAGAGCCCCCAGCCTATTATCTCTGGGACACGCGCTGCAGCGCCAAGACGATTTAGAGAACCGCCCAGCCTCTGAGTTCATGCAGGCCGCAGTACTCCAAGAACAGCGCCGTGGCGCAACTCCGTGAACCCAAATTGTCAAAGTTTTTCTCTGAGCCAAATCTCACATAATTCACTCCAAATAATAATAAAGCCTAGAATTGAGTCACAAAACATCATTAATACACCATAAACATCAAAACCCAACCCTCAAACTTAATAAAATATCAACCACACTAAAAAATCAACAGTAGATTCTCAAAACTTAGAAGAAAAAAAATCAAAACTCAAGCTTGAGCTTACCTCTGTACAATTCGTTCCCTAGCTATTTCTTTAAGCTTACTAGCCACAAAGTTCTCCCAAAGCAAGTTCCAATTGCTTACAAGCACCCTCCTTAGCCTCAAGATGATCAAGCCACTCCAAAATTCCTCTTCGAGCCAAAGTACAAAAACAAGGGAGAGAGAGTAACGAGAGAGAGAGAGAGAGAATGAGTGTTTCTGTTTTTGGGTTTCTTATTGCTGAAGTACTCTAGTGACTAAGTCATTCCTTGAAATGAAAAGACCAAAATGCCCCTACTTATTTCCTTGCTCTCTAATGCCCTCAAGGGCAATTTAGTCTTTTACCATATTTCCCGCCAATCTCAATTAATACCTCATAATTCCCCAAGTAATCATCAAATAACTTCCCATTACCCGATAAATCCTGGTAATGTATTAAATTACCAAAATACCCCTGGGCTCACCCCGAGCTGGGTATTGGACCATGTTGTGATTAAACCGCTAACTTGCTCACTAGGATCATCTCGTGCCGAGTAACCCAAAAGTATCCACATAATAATGTGGTCTAAATCACAAAACGCATATATTTACAAATATGCCTTCAACAGGTCAAAATTTATGAAAATGCTATTATAATAAGAAATAAGCCCACATGCATGCTTAATACATCTAATCATGCAAACATAGTCATATTATAATATAAATCACATAATCATGCATATAATCACACAATTAATTCAATTATTGTCATCCTGGCCTCATAATCAAGGCATTAAGCCTTATTAAGAAAATTGAGACGCATATAAGATTTGTTTTAATCAAAATTGTAACCAATTGAAACAAAAATATATATATATATAAGGGGTTGAGAAGTCTTCTAAATTAGTGAGAATTATTATATATGTACATTAGATTATTATTATATTAATCAAATTTGAAATGAACATTTAAAAAATGTGTGCTAATAATAAAATATTTTCATTTGAAAGAAAAGTCTGCTAAAAAAGGTTGGAGAGAGTAAGTCATCCATGATATTGGTTTAAATGTTATAATTCTAATTGAATGACTTTATATATTATTAAAAAGATCATATTAGATGATCATATTGTTATTTTTTTTTTAGAATTGATAGGGTACTAGTAGTGTCTAACGTCATAAGGAGATGACACACTATTATTGGTGAAATCCAATATAAGATCCCACACAATTTAATTTAATAATTATTATAGGATATCGCTAACCAATTAAATAATGACACTTTTTGTGGTATTTGTCATCTTTAAATGTCAAATAGCAACAATTTTTTTGTCTCATAGTACAAAATTACACATTGGTATAACCCATCACCTATAGCACACCCGGTAGAACTCCTAGCTTTATAACTAGAAAATTAGAAATGTAAAAATTAGTGGTGGTTTCAGGCCCCTTGGTGGTGTATTCAGCTCTTCTCTAAAAAAATAGATGACTCTTGTACATGGATGATATTTAAATATTTGTCTAAATTGGCAGATATTTGTATTCTGACTTCTGAGGTATAATTGAGATGTATTATGTTGTGCAACTATATATATATATATGTATATTTTAAAAAAAATGTTAGTAAAATAAATTGAATATTTTTTTTTACCCCCCTATACACTAATATTTATCAATTTTCTTATAACCATCAATAATATTATAGTTAAGTCAAACAAATCTTGTTAAAATAAAGATTACTAGTAGGATAACGTCTATCCAACATTTACACTTAGTTTATTTGTTTACGCTTGTAAATATAAAATTTTGATATTTAAAAAAAAAAAATTGATAATCGAAAAGTATATATTGAGAGAGAGTGTGCGTGTGTGTGTGTGTGTTTTTTTAAAAGAGTTTCACTATATTTAAATTACACAAAGGTAAATTTGCTAGCAAATAGATAATTAGAGGGTGAACCATCCAAGACATTATAATTATTATTATTATCAGTGTAGCAACATTATTTTTATTTGTTTCTATTATGCTACATGTTGATATTTTTTTTTGTCTCAATACTTTATGTTGATATTGAAAGTTTTAATATTGTATTGTTTATATGTAAAGATTCCAAAAGAAAAAGAAAAAAAGTAGTGCTACTGTTTCTCCATTAATTATTTATGTCTTAATATTATTATAAAATGCGGTGCTCTATAATTAAGATTGTTCTTATTATTTACATATATGTATATAAATATTAAATGTTATTGTAGGACTCACTTTAGTGGGGAAAGAAATAATACAAAGATTGACACACCGGACTTATGTACACTACTATACAGTCTTCTAATTATAATTATTATACCACATGAGACTAAAATTACTCGAGAGGTAGGAACTACTACTAGCGAGCACCATCCTTGCAAATTTTAATTTAATAAGGTCTAAAGTGTAATATGAATTTTTTATACATAAATATATATCATAAAAAATGTTTAATTAAATATATGTATAAAATATGATAACCCACAATCCTTGCACGGAATTACTAGTTGACTTAATAATAATTATTCTAATTAATGAATTTTTTTTTCTAGTCTTCTCCCTCTATCTTATTTATTTATATAAACACACACACCCCCACTTTTCTTGCTTTTTATTATGAGATACCTCTATTTCTCTCCCTAAATACTATTGTCATATTATAATAATATGTCACTTCTTCTTCTTCTTCTTCTCTTCTTATATTAACTTATTTTCTCTGTTTGCTTTTGCTTTTGATTTGCTTATTTTCCAAGAAAATCTATCAAAAAGAAAAAAAATCAAAGAAGAAGAAGGAAGAAGATGATGATGATGAGTAGCAGTAGCATAAGCATGGTGGAATCAAAGCTGCCACCTGGGTTTCGGTTCCATCCAAGAGACGAAGAGCTTGTTTGTGATTATCTCATGAACAAAATAACTCACTCTGATTCAACCCTAATGATCGAAGTTGACCTAAACAAGTCTGAGCCTTGGGATATTCCAGGTATTATATAACTCTCACACTTTTTCTTCTTACTATCTCATTTATTATATAATTTCGAAATTATAAATGATGAAACTTGCATATAATTATGTTTATTTGTTCATTATAAAACATTTGTATATGCATTAATTTTTTGGTTATTTAATTTTAAATGATCATATATGTATATATTATTGTCATGTAAGATGATAATAAGAATTAAGTTTTTTTTCTTTTTTTCCTTTAATATTGGATCTTTTATTATTTCTCGTAGAGATTGTTTGATAGGATATTGACAAAAATAATGGGGGAATAATATTAATTAATATTGTTTGTATTTTGTGTGAAGTTAATTTTAGTGGTGTACTTGCCAGTTGTATTGAGTGAGAAAATTACTTATTACTTTCTTCTCATCATCTGTTGTTTGGCTAAATTAGATATATATATATATATATATCGGTCCACATGATGCGATAGCAACCTCAATGGCTGCTATTCATTTTCACATATAATTATAATAATAATTATTATTATTATTGAATTATTAGAGTGGCTTCTGTGCTATGTATATACTATATATATTTATATAATATTCATATGCTTATGTGGTTGGCAAAATGAGACTCCTTCAGATATTTCTTTTTTATGATTGATTCACACTTCAATATATAATTATTAAAATAAAAATCACTTTTGTTAAGTTCATGGCAAAATATTATCTTCAAATTCGGTTTATATATATAAATATATATATTTTCTCAAAGAATCTTACTTGAATTATGAGTAGATTCATGAATGTTAATTTTTTTTAAAAGAAAGATAGATAAAAGAAAAGATAACTGAATAAAGAGAATAATAAACAATACATGTTCATTTTTGTTTACTGCATAATATGCCATTTTTCTATATAAAAAAAATTAAGTGTTAATTTAATTTTAATTTGTTTTTTGGCTTCGTACAAATAAACCTGTCACGAATCATCACACATAGAATTTGTATCAATTCTTGTATGAAATAATAAAGTTATTTAGCCATGTGAAGCTAATTAATGTTCTCAAATTAAATTTCCCTGGTGCCAACTAATTTCGATCTCCAGATTTATTATGGCCACGAAATATAACACAATAATCATTATTTTTTTTAAGTCTGATTACGACACTCTTAAAACTAATAATATTTACATAAACATCACTGACAATACTGATATTTAAACGTAACACAAAAAACTTCTATTTTCAGTTATATATGTATTATAGATTTTACTTTAGACCACTAAAATGTTTAATTTCTGACTAATATATTTATCTTAGTAGTACAGCACTTAAAAAGAGTAATATAACTCCACACCTTAAAGGTATAAAACTTTCAGTGATATATATTAATCCTTTATCTTTAGAAAATAAGCATTGTCGTTACTTTTAGTCTAAGAAATGTCATCATATAATTTACACACAGAAGAACACTAAGGTCTAATCACTCGAATATTCCCTATTTACATTATCTATATGTTTGTTATATGTGTTTTATGTCAAAATCAAAAGAAAAGCTAATATTATTGCTAAGGTGTCCTAATTAAGGCTAATGTCTTGTATGTTAAATTTTGAATAGAAACAAAAAAGATCATATTCTCTACTTTTTGAACAAATGGATGTTAGCCTTGGTGTTGTCCCAAGCGAAAGCTGTGAAAGTGATTGGGATAAGAGCAAAGGTCTTGTTTCCATCCACTAGTGATTGGACACGTGTCATTAAGTACATCAGTTGAGCTTTGGCTTCAAATTACTTTTTTTGGTCATCCAGATCATCCTTACCCTGTCAATTATATAGTTTTTGACTTTTTCCCCATCACTAATGTGAATATCATTCCCCAATTTCAAATTTCTTTTCTATTTTCCCCTCAAAAAACAAAAATTCCTTTTCTTTTATGTTTTTAAATAAACAATTTCATAACTTCTTTAATTCTTCTTCTATCAAACCAACCACACTTTTAAAACTAACTTACTAGCCTAGTTGAATTTAGTTTTTATTTCAGCTAAAATTAATGATAGGTTTTACATATATAAATTGAAATTATTTGTAATATTAGGGAGCCTAAGTTTAATATATATATATAAGAATTTTTATAATTGATAACCCTATTTTAAATAAAAATCTAATATAATTATTTATAAATAAAATATTCATATATATATATATAAAATGATAAGTATTATAAATAAAAATATATAAATGTACACATCAATAATTATGAGATAAGGCTTCATTTATGGAGCTACTTCATCCATCCACGTGTTCAACAATTAAGTCTATTTATTTGATTTGGAATAATTTTGAAGAGAAATAGTAATGATGATGCGTTGCACGTGTGTAGAGACGGCATGTGTGGGAGGTAAAGAGTGGTATTTTTACAGTCAAAGAGACCGAAAATACGCAACTGGGCTTCGTACAAATAGGGCCACTGCATCTGGGTATTGGAAGGCCACTGGCAAAGACAGGCCAATCTTTGGGAAGGGCAAGGGAGCCAAGGGCCATAATACCCATTATGCCCTTGTTGGTATGAGAAAGACTTTGGTCTTTTACCAAGGAAGAGCTCCCAAAGGAAAGAAAACTGACTGGGTTATGCATGAATTTAGGCTTGAAGGTCCTCTTGCTCCCAAACTCTCTTCCCTCAAGGTACTTCATAATTAATTACCATATAATATATATATATATATAAGTAAATGGTAAAAATAAAATTAAGTAACTAAAAAAACTATTTTGTCAAGCATACTATGCCATACTTGATAATATAGGTTGTTCTTTTTTACCTATTAAATTTGTTGTTCCATTGGTTTTTTTGACAATTAAAGCGGTTCAATAAATTTACAAGACTTTTGAGGTGTTTAGTTGTATAATCTTACAATCTTTGCTCATGACTTTTTCTTTTTTGATTTTTCTGGCTTGTCATGAGATGAGACCTAATATGCAAACTCTCTAACAAAATTAATATGGTAGCTGACCTAATCATGTCCTTATTAAGCTAATCAATAGCTTTCAAGCTGTAATGCACTATGCTTTTTTTTTTTTGGTTTAAAATATACAAATTTTATTTTATTCGATGACAAGTTTGCTGACATATTTTAGATTCTGGAGACTAAGAATGTTATCTCCTTGTGTAAGCACAAAATCCTAACTATAAGGATTCTACATATAATTAATTCCTTGAATTTAATAAATTATAATCATTATGTACTGATTAATAACTCACCATATATTTTCAATATACAGGAAGATTGGGTTTTGTGTAGAGTATTCTACAAAAACAGAGAAGTAGCAACTTCAGCCAAACCCAACATGGGATTAACCACCTACTATGGAGAAAAAACAGGCTACAACTCCAAGTCTCTCCCTCCATTAATGGATGCTTACATAAGTTTTGAGAAGCCTCAGAAAATTCAATCTTCACCAGAACATGATTATAATAATTATTACAACAGCGGTGATCATAACAAAGCTCATAATATTCATGAGCATTTGCCCTGCTTCTCCAACAATATGAACTTACCCCAAGGTAATTACCAAACCCATGACCTAATTTTCAAGCACAGCACCCAAATGGAACCAAATTTGGGCATAAGAAGCACTAGTAGTAGCACTGCTCATGAAGCCACAGCACTTGGTCACCATGGGATACCAAACTTGATGGACACTAGTACTAGTAGTAGTACTCTTATCAACCATTGTTTGAACCCTTGTAGGGGTGATGGTGGTGGTGGTGGTGAGGATGAAGTTTTGAGAGCTGTTTTGAACCAGATCACCAAGATGGAAAGCAACCCAAATTTGGATGACTCACCATTGTTAAGTGGTGGAGAAGGAAGTTCAGAGAGTTACCTCTCTGAAGTAGCAATGGGCATGCCCAATATTTGGAGCCACTATTGATATATTTAGTAGTAGTAGTAGTAATAGTACTATTACTACTACAACTGCAAGTACTCATTTTTCTTCTTTGTCAAATTTTGTTGACTATGATTCATGTCGTAACTCATGAGCTCGTAGTCTTTTTTAGTGGGATTAGGATTAGAAATTATCAGTTGGTAAACATGTAAAGTTTATATTATATAATTTATACATATATATATATATATATGTGCATATTTGATTTTAATGATGGAAAAAAAATACATGTGATCTGGCGTTAAGCAGTTGTAAAAAGTGGTGAATTAGGATTTTTATTTATTATTATTATTATTTTATCAATGTTACTCCAAAATTAATTATAAGTTTCAAGATTCAATTTGGAATTTCCATTTTCTGTAATGTCGTCTTTCTTATTCTTCACTTCTTAACTATAAATAGAGACTATTTCTGAAGTATATTATTTTATTTTGGAATCTTTTAAGTATATTGTTGACAATACACAATATTTATAGTTAAAATTGAATACACATAGCATAATTTAAGTATGTATGTAGCAATACCTTATACCATAACACAAGATACAAACACTAAATGCTTGCCGATTTCCATATATAGTAAATGAAAAATCGTGAATTGGTATTTTTGTTTAATTGTCATATAAATTATAAATTGATTTTGTGGAAAAAATTGTTTCCTATTAACATCCCAAAATATATCCAATAATAATTGATATGACAAGCAAATAATTAGAGTGATATCTTAATTAATTAATAACTTTATTGTTGGTTTCGTATATGGCTACTTAATTGGCTTCATTCAAACATGTATATCAACCTAATCCCTTGTTACATGCATGCATGCATGCATTACACAATACACATACATAATATATATATATATACATACATATATGAGCATAGGTTAGAAAGTTAGATACCACCCAAACAACCAACGTGAAAGTGAAACGCTATTAGTTCAAATAACTTTATTATATTACGTGATGTGAAGGCGGCTTTATCTTTCGGGTTACTTAATTAATTTGCATAATTTAATATATCAATAAATAATTTATAGATTTCACTATCATGTACTTGGCCTTAGTAGCTGGTGGTGATGGTTCATTAAATGCATTAATTGGGGTGAAAACTAATATAGAATCTCCTCCTTTCTACTCCATGATAGACATATTTGAATTTATGGATTATATATTCATATTTGAGTTTCAAAACGATGCATAATTAAATAAAATAAAAAAAATACACATACATATGTAATGAGGGATTCATTTTTCTCTGGTCGTACGTGGGAGCATTTGCTCTTCCTCTCAACTTTTCTTAGTCATTTTTTTTTACTTCATAACATTATAACTAAACGATGATGTGTTATATATAAATATATTTGGAAAAAAATTGGGTATCGAGTATTTTTGGGATATGGATAAGTTACAGTGTATAATATAATTACAAGAGGTTTCTCATAAATTTTGAAAAAATTTCAAATAATTTAGGATACAAAAATCATGATTTAAATAGTATTTTGCACAAGCGTATAAATATTGGAACAATCACGCATATAAAAAGTTGTTTGAATCTTCATTTCAGTATCTTAAATTATTCAAAATTTATTAAAATTTTGTGGCATGTCTTTTATAACTATATTATAAATTATCAGGTAAAAGAAATTAAAATTACAGCTTATTTATATATCAAAAATACTAAAAAATACTTATAGATAGAAATTAAAAATAATCAGTAACCTGTATATATAAATATAAATATCGACATGTGTATTGTATAAAATTAATTGTGAGAACATTGGCTGATTGGCATTTAGTAAACGACAAGTAAAGGGATACAGTACTTGTTTGTAAAAACTTTAATTAATCCAAAGTTTGACTGTCTCTTTCATTTTACGTAACTAATCAAATATTGTAGAGAAGAGACTATTCCCATATATATTAATAATATGAGATCTCACAGCATCAAACAAGCTGGATTTTCTGACTTATTTCTTAACAGAGAGTCTTTGGTTTGTAATATATATTTGTATCCTAGGTACCCACATATGATTTTCTTAAATATGTATTAGTAGACTAGACTGGAGATCGACACAAATAACGATATTCAATTCCCAGTAATTATATTGATATGATAGCATTAGAAAAAGAAATAGAAGTCTTTTGCCATCATTTAAAAATATATTATACCATACCAAACATGGTGCTGACTTTACTAATATTGAGTGTGATAGGCTAGCTACCCTCCTCTAGCTACTTTTTTTTTTTTTATATATATATATATTTTTTAAATCTTCTCTTAGCCTTATAAAATTCCAATATATAAAACGTATTAATGGTACCATGGTTAGGCTTAGGACCATATCCACAATGTAAAACTAATATGAATGACGTATTTGAAAAAACCTTTTGAAACAAGAAAAATTAATACAGTTTAACGACATGTTTGGATAATTAATTTGTTTAATTCTTGGACAATTAACTATTAACTTCATATTTTCTTGTTTCTTGGCAACTACACAGTCAGATTTGGAAATATTCACTTTTTTTCATATACAAAACATAGAACTTTCAATTTTCAAAATTATAATTAATTTTTTTTACAATTTTTGGTATATATTTGGAATTATTTTATTTTTTTAATTAAAAAAAATATACTTAACACCCTAAAAATGATAAAAGGATAACTTTAAAATTCAAAGGCAAATTTTCCTCTGTTGATACTAAAATACTCGATCAACAAATGTAATAATAATAAAAATAAAAAAACTAACCAGGTTAGATATTGTTTAATATACGTAATCAAACATGATTTGCATGAATGGTTTTCCGGGTTAATATGAAGGGTATTTTTTTTAATCAAGTAATTTAAACCTTAAAAATATTGTGCATTGTAATTGTTTTTTCCTCCTAGGAACAACCAAATGGTGGAAAAGCCTTCCAATGTTGTATATTGTAACCATACAAAGAAATAAAATGAAAATAAATTAATGTCCTCTTAGCTAAAAAAGAAAGAAGATAAGGTAGAATAATGAGAAAATTAACTTGAAAGTACTTCCTTTATTACTAGTTATTAATGTTATAACTTGAATTGACTTGAGCTTTGAGATGAACAGCTGCCGTTTCACTTCTTTCAGAAGAAATTTGAATTAATCAAATTAATATCTACTTTTTTTTTGTCAATCGGTCAATACTTACCAAGTAACAATAGGATTTAAATTTTTTTCCTAATAACCAATAGTTAAGAAAGTCACCTATTAACTAAGAAAAATACTAATTTGGCCCCTGTGTTTTGTCCGAATACTCAATCGGCTCCTATGTTTTGTTAAATGACAAGTCAGATCATACGTTTTGTAAAACGAATCAAAATGATACCCTGAACTCAATTTTGGTCAAACAATTTTTAAATATGACCAAAATACCCTCGAATTTTATTAATTTATGAATTAAAAATATATTTTCAAATAAAAATAAATTTAATTTAATTTAAAATAAAACTAAAACTAAAACTTTTTTATGTAAAAAAGTAAAACAAAAATTAAATCCAACAATCTCGAATTAAAAAGGAAACCCTAACTTTCTTTTCCTTCTCTTTCTCTCTCCTGCCCGACGCTCTCTCTCCTTCTCTCTTTTATACCTCTCCTGTTGGGGTTTTATGCCCTAATTAAAACTCAAATTTTTTGTAATCTCATTTTATTATCAATAAAAGAATAGAAACCATTTTTTGACTTGGTCAATCACTTTGCTCACATGTTTTATTTTCATGATTATTTGTTTAATATAAACTTCTATTAAATCCCGATCATATAGCTAATCTTATTTATAGTGACGTAATCACAATGGAATATAACTATGATTATATGTTCAAAATAAGTTAGTCCTAAGATTAGTCAGTGCACCGGATTTACACTGACTTGCCAATCTACGATATGATCTACTTACACATTATAGTGTTATGTTCTTTCCAGAACATTAGCAAAGTAGATAAGATCGGATGTATTTGTTACATCGGACAGGACCGATATTGACAGTTGATAAGATAAGTAAATATACTATTATTATCTATTCTAGTCATATCATATAGTTGACCATAGGTCAATTCAATCTCAATTCTGAGTGGTTAGTATTCTAACTGATTGTATTATTTGAGTTCTTTGACTTGTTCGTTACCATCTTACCCTGCGGACTAGCCCATCTTGGGAACTCGGTAGTATAATTAAGTGGGAGTGTTAATCATAGATATGAACATCTATAGCTTCTGATGAAGAAGTGAAACGATGGTTTCCTTTTAGTTTGGTTCAAGGTGTTAAATGATAAAGATCTCATTTCAGTAATTAAATTAGTTTACTGAAATATCATTTACAAGGAACTAAGTGTTTTAAGGATAAAATACAATGAGGGGTAAAACGATATTTTAGTCTTGTCTCATTGTAGACCGTCTATAGAGGATTGAGTGACAATTATGGTTGTAACAATGGATAATTAATAGCGTATCTATATTTGTTATAGAGTGTTCTATGAATTCAAGAGTGTAATTCTGAGTCTATAGTGGAGTCACGAGGAATTAATAAGTTAGTAAATTTATTTGTTAGATTTATGATAACTTATTGGAGCTTGATTTCATAGGCCCATGGTCCCCATTGTACCTTGGATAAAATCATCTAGATAGTCTCAATTAATTGATTTAATTATCAATTAGAATTATCAAAGTTGACCATGTCAATTTTGGATAGTTTTACAGAGTTGTGTAATTTTGAGAAGAAAAGAGAAACTATGGCAGATTTATTGTAATGCCCCGGATTCCCTAATATGGTTTAATTGACGAATTAGTAGGCCGGGAGGGTCATAACTGTTTAATTATGCTATTTAAATGTATTTATGCATGTTTATGAGAATTATATTATTATATAATGTTAAATGCATGCATGTGGGTCCACATTTGTTTACAGGGGTGTTTTGGTAATTTGGCCCGTTAAGGGTATAACTGTATACTTGTTTGCATGTCAATGATATATTGTGGGACCACATTATAATGTGGATTTGTGTGAGTATTTCGGCATGAGACGATCTTTAAGCATGATTCATCGGTTTGGTCATAACGGGTTTGAGCTCGGGGCTCGGGGTGAGTCTCGGGGTGGTTTTTAGTGATTAGAGCGTTACCGGGGATTTAGGGTAACAGCATATGGATTATTGGCATTTGAGGATATTGAGATTAGCCGGAATCGGGAAGCGTTAATTATGATTAACGGGATAAGCTGAAAGTACCAATTTTTACCTTTGAAATGGTTTTAGAGGCTTTAAGTAACTCAAGGGTAATTTGGTCATTTAAGGGTGGATATATATGACATAGGAATGCTGTAGAAAAACAGAACAAAACAGGGGCAACCTTCTTCCTTCCTGTACACTATCTTCCCTTCATTCTTCCTTTGGTGTTTTTGAGTTCAAAGTGGAGTTTCAAGCTAGGAAATTCAAGGGTTGAGTTGGTGGACTAGATTCAGCCATAGAAGGAGGTTCAAAGCAAGTTTTAAGGTGAGTTTTGATCATTAAACTCAAGTTATGCTCTGTTTTCTCTTTTGGTTTTTAGTTCTTGAATTTGATGTGGGAAGTGAGAATCAAAGGGAGTTTTTGTGTTGTTTTGGTTGGGATTTGATGAGGGTTTGCTTAGAGTGTTATTTAGGGGTTTAATTATAGGTTTGGAGGAGGTTTAGAGATGATTTGAGGGATTGGTTTGAGAGGAAAGAACACAGGGGAAAAACTGGGTTCGTTTGAGGTCGGTTGCTGGTTTAGGCTGGGCGCCGCGGCGCAGCAGGGGAGCGCCGCGGCCCTTAAGGCCAATTTTTGCCAAAATTGTGGTTTTTAGCTTGGGGATTCAAACCTTAGGCCTCGGGGTTGGACCTAGTACCCGGTGGGGTAGTATTTGATGTCTCGGGGGCTGGGATTTGGTTTGGAAACCCTCAGTTATCATTTTATTAATGAATCCTATAATTTGGTTATGACCAGGTGACCGTCAAGGAATTTAAAGGTTGATCGTTCTCAGGGGTCGTTCATATAATAACTTTTACTTGAACCAGAGGTAAGAAAACAGTGTATGGATACAGTTGCACCCTGTATATGTATATGACATGCATGGTTTGTTATTAAAACATGTTGGTTGATATATGTGGACTTGGAATGCATATTAAATGCTAGTGAACGCTGATTATCTGTTTATGGCACTGACTAGTCAGGGACCGACTCTAAAGTCGATGATCACGTATTGAATAGCTCCATGGCATTAATGCGGGACCGACCCTAAGGTCAAAGAACTTATAAGCGCTTGCCTGGTCTAAGGCCAGATGTTTATAGTCAGGGTGTATGACCCCGATGACTGTTTGTCACGTGTCTAGGGGACGCTGTCCATAGTTACGACTCTAGAGTCGAGAGGAAGGTTATGTTGGTGATTAATCACCATGCACCTGTCCTGATCAAACTTATGAAAGAACCACTTATCAGTTAAGCCCTGGTGACCCTATAGTCACATGGCTAGAGGGAGCTGTGCTCATTATTGTGACTTTTGGCTATTGTCACCTATCTGTTATGGACTGATAGTCCTGAATTATTATTATAATCATTGTTGATATTTTATTATGTTTTCTTGCTGGGCCTTGGCTCAAGGGTGCTATGTGGTGCAGGTAAAGGGAAAGAGAAGTTTCACCAACCCTGAGTGGAGAGCTTGGGCGATTTTGTGTACATATTGGGCCGCCTGACCACCACGGTCAGAGAGTTCTCAGAGGGACTAGGGGTTTATCCTATTTTTTGCCGCTTAGGCCGGCGGGGTTTGTAAATTTGAAACAGTAGCAACCCTTTTGCATTACGAACAACTTGTAAATGTTTTTGAAAGGCTCATGAGCAGTTTATTTACTTAATGAAATGTATTCTTTCTTTTATTGGTTTTTCACCTTAACCTGATAATAAACCTTAGATCACGTTTTTAACCAAAGGACTCGGGTAGCGGGTCAAATTTCCGGTTCACTGTTCACCGTAACTGTTCTAGGGTAGTCAAGGCATTACATTTATTAATTAAGATAAATTGATATCTAAATTAATAAATAAATTTAAATCAAGGTTCAAATTATAAATAATTAATTTGATTAATGATTTAAATAATTATTTAATTAATTAAATCAATAGAAAATAATACAGACCTTGATTTTAAGTCCAATGGGCTTATAATCAAATGAGAAATTTCACGGGCCTATAGCCCATGATAATTTCGACCTAGAGCTTCAAAATTGCTATTATTTTATTTATTTTTTAATTAAATTAAATGGCCTAATTGAGTTTATAAAAGGAGTGCTTAGAGAGAAGTCAAAACATAAGTTTGATAAGTCACAAGTCAGATTTTCTGATAGTTTTAGATTCTCTCTAAACACAAGTCATTTTCTAAACCTCTTTGTTATTTTCTCTTATTCTCTCTATATCTATCTAATGTGTTGAGAATTGCCCACACTAGTCTAGGTGGTTCTAAGGATACATTGGAAGATTGTGAAGAAAATAGAAGATATGTTCAGTTTCTTGATAATACTCTGCGACAGAGAGGATACAAGAGTTAGAGAAACTGAAGGAAATACTCTTTAATTCTGCTGCGTATACTGTAAGTATTCTATTTTTTGTTTCTCTTGAATTCAATTTTAGAAACATGTTTTAGGCTATCTCGTATTAATTTGTTTAATATTAGATACATGAAAATAAATAAAGATCATGTTTAAGCTTTTTCCAACATCTCCTTCTTCTCCACTATCATCCATGGAAGCTCCGGCGTGCGAATTCCCCTGGCGATATGCGCTCCACCAGCCTCCTCCTCTCACCGTCGCAAGGCCACCTCGGAAGTTTGGAGGCTCGATTTGAGTCGTATGATGTGTGTGGCGACGAAACCAGCTCACTGGAATCCATGGACTCCAGGGCTATTTACTTCAATCAGACCACCTCAGCCCGTCGTGGGTTACACTGTCACCACCATTAGCTTCCTCATGGTCAGGGATTTAAAGCCAAGCAATTTCTGTGACCAACCCTCCTTCTGCCTGTGAACTCATCCCATATTCCCATTCACATTCTGTACCAACTCTCTAAATTGATTTTGTTGTATTTGATGTCACTACTCTAAATTGATTTTGTTGTATTTGATGTCACTAATATTTGTAAATATACTTGTAGGAAGATAAAATGGAGGAGGTTGCACAAGGAAGAGTTTGGACCGGTAAAGATGCAGTATCACGAGGTTTAGGTTATGCAATAGGAGGTCTCTCTCGGAATGTTGCAATAGCAAAACAGAAAGCCAATATACCACAAGACAGAAAGGTTTGAATATTAGTTTTCATCAATTAGACTATCATTTCTGTTGTTATCAGTATACACAAGATCAAGATATTGGAGATTTAGGGTTGTAGGAAGGGAAGAGAGGAGGAGTTAAGTTTAATTTTAATTTTAATTTTGTTTTAGTTTTAGTATTATTTTTTATATATATTTTAATTGTTTTATTTATTTTAAAATCACTTTAATTTATTTTTTATTATAAAATTCAATATTAATTAGATAATAAAAAACTTGAGGGCATTTTAGTCTTGTTGAAAAAATATTTGACCAAAATTGGACTCAAGAATACTATTTTGCAAAGTATTCTAGCAAAATATGAGAGCCAAATTGGTATTTTCCCTATTAACTATCATTTGTTTTCTTTTGTATTAAACAGCTATTTCTTGGGGAAATGATAGTTCCAATCCAAGCATAAAAGAACAAAACATAATCAACTTTCATGGTTAGTTCGCCTCCGGAGAAAGAAATCTGCTCAATCACAGCATTGTTTATCTACTACTTTATAGGTCATAAAGAATCAATACTACATTTCCTCCAAACAATTGGAGACAAAACCAACTCAAACTACTGTCACACTACAAAATATCAGGGCGTACCTCAATCTCATTCAACAGACCCACGTATTTCTTTAGCATAAAAATGCATACGCATGCAAATTAGATATACTAGATATATTTTACTTTAAACCAATACAATAGACTAAAGTCAGCTTACGAACAAGATATTTTATTAACATGGAAAATATGTACAAAATGATGCTAAGTTCCAAAATGATTTCCCAAGGTTTCCTTGGCCAAATGCATCACCAAGGAAGGATACAGAGACCCACATTACTGAGGAGCTTATTCTCCCCAGCAGCCACTGAAACTTGGATGTGGCTAAACTTGCAGCAAGCAGCGCAATTGAAAACTAGGCTCTTAAACTTGAAACGCCCTAATTTTTCAGGTACTGATACAAAGGTACCCAACAAATTTAATCTCAACAAAGTAAACCTTCCCCTCTCATGTCTGATAAGTGGTTACCAGGTTTTAATCGCTTAAGCTACCTATCAATCTTGATGCTGGCAATCACCAATTCTATTCATCCAGCAGAGATATTACCTCTTTCTAGGGATTGGCAACAGAAAAATTTGTCATCTTCGGTTCTTGCAAGTTCTTTGATAATTTGTTCAACATGACGTCCTTCGCCATTGCTTCTTGCTTTTCTTTTGAGGTAACTTGAATGGACTCCAGCTCTTCCTGCGTTTTGAGGTCTCACAAAAGAGGCCAGAAGCCAGTGCCTCCTGAAGCCATAGCTCAAATGCTTCTTCGTTTTCATCCATCATTTCAGCATCCAAATCCCACGGGTATCTACTTGAGTTCGATCTTTGTGTTTTCTCCAATCCAACCATGTTTACATGGAAACTTGGTCGATGGGTGTTGGGTCTACATGCCATTCCCTGAGTGGGCACAAATCAAATTTGTAAAATATAAATCTATTTTTCTTTTTACTGTCTGAGTGATGCTACACGCACCAGCACTAATAGAATTCATACAGTTTATCCGGGCAAAAATTTCACCCTAATCTCTAAGAAAAACAAACTAAATACAAGTCAAGGGAATGCGGCCGTTCACATACTAACAGAATCCAAGCAAGGTACTATGGCCAAACAATTTTTTTGTTTCAGTATTTTTCAAAATGGGGCTTAGATTAACATCGCATTTGCTTAGCTATCTTTAAAAAGTAGGCACAAGAAACGGACAGAGTAAAGCAACTGGCACCCCTTAATGACATAGAACAAGTTCGAAATAAACAGAGCAGAGCAGATAACACCCCAAAAAGATATAGACCAAGCTTATAATACACACAAGAATTTAAACCACCGACCTGACAAATGGCCCATTCTGAAACATCAAAGATTTTGCTCTCAGCACAAACAAAGGCACGAGGTATCTCAACCTAAAAGAGAAATAAAAAACACTCGTTAATAAAAAGTTCAGCATTATCTATTGATTGTATAAAAGAGCAATTATTTGATAATGAAAAATTATATAATGTAACAGCATATTTCCACTTCGCCAGATGCAAACAGTCAGAACCCAGAAATATAAAAATAAATAAATGAATCCCAAGGCAAACGTCTCATTAAACTGAATATTGTTTTAAAAAAACTTGTTTAGGAACCAAGGTGTGTTTCTCAAGTGAGGCATAGCAAGCCTCAGTCAAGCAAGAAAAATTACAAATATAAAAATTCATCACTAAATACCAAATATAACAAAGTTCATAACTGATGCAATGAGAAAAAACACAGTTTTTTCCCCCTCTTTCAAACAATTAAGTCCTAAAATCCATGAAGTTTAGCAGCTTTATCTGAATAATGTAATAGAGTGAAGAGTAGAGACTTCCTGTTGCCTACAGATCTACTAGGGTTTTACGGCACCCAAGAGAGGTAGCTCAAACAATCAGGCTCGTGGTTAGCTCCCACAAGATCCGAGGTTTGTGTCCCTTCTGGGCACTTAAATACAACTGTTATAGTTTACTGCTCTCCAAATATTATAAGGTTAGACAAGGAACCTCAGTTTCAAACTTGGGCCCACAGTGCAAGTTGGGAGAATTTCGAGCAGACTTCCTGCTGCCTATAGATCTCCCAGGGTTTTAAAAGTTCACCTTTGTAAGAAAATTGATCTTTTTAAATTACTTCAGCCAAAATTTAACCCCAATAAGATATTTAAGAATTCCCAAAAACTGGTAAAGAAAAAAAATGGGTCCAAAAATTAGGTCTCCACGTCGAAAGTCTAAACCTAACAAAAAACAGATTTCAGTTTTTTTCTTTCTTGTTCTGGCACCTTGAGGTGTAAGCATCAATTTTTCATACGCACTGAAATTATTGGTTCAAAACTGCACTCCCCTCCCTCTATGAAGAAAGGCAAGTCTCATTTGTTATTAACAGTGGCACATGAGGTCATGAAATACATTCACAGTACTATACCTATGAGAACTTGAAGAATTACAAAGCAAAAAAACAAGAAAGAAAGAAAAAACTTAGGTAATATTACCTTCTGAGGCCTATCAAAGACCAGAGAGCCTTTGTATTCCACCCATCCATCTCCATCCTTTGCTTGGTGGTATTGACAGCAATCCTGATATCAGAAAAACTCCAATAATCACACATTCATAAAGAGTGCAAAGACTGTGTGCGTGTGTGTGTGAGAGAGAGAGAGAGACGTAGGTAGAAAGAAAAGTGTATGACAGGACTAGTATCTAACCTGGCACCATCTAGCCTTCGCCTTACTCCTATTGGTGCATACCCATATATGAGAATGTCCACACTTAGTACACTGTATACGTCTTGACTCCTCGGAGCAATAATCTGGACCGTCCTGCTTATAGTAGAAGTAAGGTAAGACAATTAAATTGGGCTCAATCCACATTTAATTAATGTTCAATTTATCTTGAGTCTGTACATAGATTTGCATTTGGTATATCTTCACCAAGAAAATACATAATTTTGGGCAGATTTTTTACAGCAATTGTAACTTTTACCACCATCTATTTCTTATTCCATTGCTTCTCCAAAAAGAGAAATAACAAAATTATTAATACAATAAAATTTACAAAATATCTCCATCCGACAAAATAATAGACCAAAGAATCATTCATCAACCCTTCCTGCTAGAAATCCACCAATATAGCCTAGTGCATTTTGTCACACAACCTATATAGGTATACATCATGAACACCCATAGTAATAAGTTCCCCAAAGCTTGTAACCACATTGACAGTATAGTTATAAGTAGAGCAATAAATGAGACAATTTACATTTGGCATTTTTTATGCACTCATTCTATCAAAGTGAAAACACACTAGGTTCATGGGAGGTTGCAAAGGAAGCCACATTAGTGTGTGCATAATTTAGTGTGCCATTAGCATCACTCTTACAAGTATTATAATGTGTCTCACCTGACTTGAAGTACCATGTGAGTTCTGGCAGACACTCCAAGTCCTGGATTCTTCCTTTCTTAACTGCTCATCATAGTCTCTTTTCTTCGTGAAATCAGAAAGAACCTATAATGCATATTGTTAGTGTTTTTGTTATCTCCAACATAATTAACTTACTGATTCAAAGCTTTTGTCTGTAGGTACTATTTACTAATAGCCCGGTTGTTTAATTGGTCAATAATTTATGTCACAAAAGCTTTGAACATTGTGCTTATTTTATTATGTTAATTATTTTTAATTCCCCTCTCATAGTAATTTTATCTCACATGCAAGTCAATTCAAGCTGTTAGGAAAGCAGTAGGCTTTCTACAACCCTTATTAGCCTTAACTTTTATGCCAATTACTCACCTAAAATATATCATATAGCATATTCCGTAGAAAAGCCAAGAACCATGACCCATGAAGTTATTATTCCCATATCAGACAAATTAAAAGTTACGACAAAAATAAAAGCACATTGAACAGCACTTTTTACCTCATATGCACACTGGAGCTTTTTAAATGATTCACTAGCCAGTGGACTTCCCATATTTTTATCCGGATGCACAAGCATGGCCTACAAATAAATGAATATAAATGAGGAAAATTAAAGGGGAAATTAGTAGTCATAAGGACATATAGAGAACATTCTGAAAAAAATGACAAAATATTATTCAGTATATAGAGTAACTTGATGGTTCTCGTATAACTTCAATGGAGTGAAACAGAGCCTGCTATGTAGTAAATACCCTTGCTACTTCTCTCAATACATTAAAAAATAATTCTAAATATTATAAATTTAAAGAGAGAGAGAGAATGAAAAAATGATAAGGGGAAGGCAAAGGGAAAAGGGATGAAACAGATACCTTCTTCCGGTATTCTTTTTTCAGCACTAATGCATCAATTCTTTTGTGGCGTGGAAATCCTAGCGCCTCGTAGTGGTCAATACTACTTAAAATTCTTTTCATCTCATCGACTGAACAGGTTTGCTCCTTGACTACCTTGATAACAGGAGTTTCTTTCAGGTTATCAATAACAGATGTAGATGCAGGTTTACTGGTTGATTTACAAGAATGCAGCTTCTCAGATTCTTCTTCTGTTGGAGCAGAGTATTCACTCTCCCCAGAGAAATCATCTTCAATTATGGTTTCCGATTGCTTCTGCTCTTCGGACTGTGTAGTTTCTCTCAAATTATCACACCATTGGAGCATCAAATTCAATGCATCGTTTGATAAAATTGAAAGATTTATTGAGAGGAAAACACCAAGCCATCCCACACGAATTTTGACACAATATAGAGCATATAGAGTTGCCATTAAGACAACCAACCGGGCATGATTTAGGGAGAACAAATAACCTACATTCATATGACGGAATATTAAGGTTAAAATCTATCCAAAGACATCTCAGAAGAAAACTATGGTTAGCTTTTGTAAATTCCACATGACAGATACTTATGGGTATTTTGATTTTGTCAAGATACATGACAGAGCTCCACAAGCAAGCATTAAAAAGGATTTTCAGTTCTTTCTTCTATTTTCTCTAAAACATAACTTCTTGATAGTCAAATAGTATACCACTTATGTTTTATGCAGCAAGAATGGGTACAGGGAAATAGATGATAATGATAAAAGAATTATGCGTGTTGACAAAAGTTCACAAAAAAAAAAATAATAGCAAAATAAAAAACTCAGACATACCTCCAACTATAAATAGTGTCCCTGTTATCCAAAAGTTAGCATACATCCACAAAATTAGAATAGCAAAGAGTCCTACAATAAAAAGTCCTGGAGTGTAGCCCAAATACTGCACAGCACCTCCGGCAGCTCCCTGAAATGTTGTTCAAACTGTAAGTCACAGTTCGCATGTCTCATACTATAAATATCCAATTTTTTTCCACGATGAAGATTATTTCTTTAACCGTCTTGGAATAAAATTTAGATTAAATAGACAGATATCAGATGTTCACTGGAGCCAACTACATTGTTTCTTCTGATCCATGATGTTTTTCATGAATCAGAACCATGAACTACACTCTACTAAATTAACTTCCCCCGAAATAGATGGAAGAATTTTAAATCAGAGAGAGAAATATTTTCTAGAAATATTAAAAAATCCTTTTAAAAAATAAAAAATAAAAATAAATGCGAGTCCCTAATAATGTGGGTCTTCATGCTAACCAAGATACACATCCTGTTAGTAATTGGTTTCTGTTGGGGCCCAAGTCTATTTTAGAGGACCAACATAGATCAAAATCCATAGATGGATCCGTATTAACTTTCACCACAGCCAGCTATGAAGCGATAAAGAGTCATAATTGTCTATATTATGTCTCACTATAACTTAATAGCTACATCTATAATAAATGTCCAACAACTTAGAGCAACCAAGTAAAACTAGATGCGCTGGGAACCTGTATCAAGAATATTCCTAGATTACATTAGGAAAATGCAATATATAGCATATCTAAACTCACCCAGAAAAGCTTAAATGGTATATAAGGCAACAAAAAGATCACTAATTAGACTTACATATAAGACAAATCAAGGATGAAACAAAAGCAGACCCAGGGAAGAAAATCGAAATCAAATAACAAGAATGAAGCTCACCATACTAAGAAGAACATAAACCAAGCAAGACATGGAAGTCAAACTGAGAAAGCAACTCCACATGATGAGTAGTAATGCCGCAGAACCTAATCCCACAAACGAATGAAATCCCCTTATAACGCAGTTCTTCCAGTAAAGCAACAAAAAACATATAAACCTCCCAAGCCTCGCAAATCCACTGCAAACCATCGGCCAATGCCTCTCCATGAAAATCCCAACTTTATCTCGGCCATGGCTGGCCCAAGTCCGAGCACGAGAGTAGATATGCTTCTGTGACTGCAGCCATTTCCAACCTTGCTTAAACAACCATACATCCTCCATTTTCGCCCAACTACCCACTTCCCCCAAAAAAAGGGTCGCTAAATATTAAGTTTTAGAAGCCAGCCACTGCTATCGATCAACATCGACTCGAAGTCCATAAAATTCTAAACTATCTGAAGTAAAATCAACAATGCAGGCCATAGAAGAAACCCTGATCTATCAAAAAAAAAACGAAGCTCTAGTTCACGGGTTTCAGAGAGGAGAAAAAAGTAGCAAAAATGGAGATCTAGTTAGACCGATCACGTTCATAGTTTCAACTCAAACTTGCTTCACATGCAAGCCTTCAGAAAAAGCAACAATGAAAAAAAAAAGGCCCAAAAAGATAATAAAGAAAATTAATTATTTTATTTAAAAAAAAAAGAATTATCACAAAATCCTCTTTTGAACCCAAAACATACTCGATTCGAAATTAGTTAGAGTCGAGAGAGAGTGTCTTGAACTCAAAGCTTGAGAAGAAAAAAGAAAAAGGAGAAGGAAAAAAAACCAAGAGGTGAAGCTGGGAAACCCTAATGGGAGAGAGTGGAAATGCCGACAGGTGGGCTCGGTTGGGGGTTGCTGAAGAAGTCAAAACAGGGACGACAAAGACGAAAGCTTTAATGGATTCGGATATAGCTCAAGTGAAGACCAGGAAAATTTTGGACCTGTTTGGAGGAAAGGAAAAGAAAAAAGAAACCCTAACAAGGACCAAAACTGTTCAGAAAGAGAAGAATGAATTGCTCGTGAAAAAAATAGAATAAAAGGAATTCTGTGAAATTTTGAAAAAGTTGCATCAAACACAAGGGAAAAAAAAAGTGAGAAGAGAGAGAGAGTAGTACATTGCTTGGTGGATGAGATTGGTGCTGTGCTGGAGCCTAATTATTTTAACTGGGTCCTACATTTTCTAGTGTGTTTTTTTTTTCTTTTATTTTTTTTATTATCATTATTTGAACTTTTTGTTCTTTCATTGATGAGTCCTATTTTTGTTAGTTGGCTTTTTTTTTCTTGTATCATTATACTTGAGGAATTGAAATAGTAGATTTCAGCACTTATTTTAAGTAGGTTGTAATTTAATAGCACAATGTTGTAAATAACAATTAATAAAAGTGGGTAGGGAGAGACTTGTTTGGATATATAAAAACTTTAGGCGAATAAATAAGTGGTAGAATTTATTTGTAACAAGCTTTTTCTTAATAATACTTTTATCCACTCCATTGTTATATAGAATTTTAGTATTTCATTTCAAATAAATAAATAACAAGTGGATTTATGAAACATTGAGTATTTGAATATTATAATAAGCCATTTTAGGTTTTGGTTTTCGCAAATAAAAACATTTAGAACTTATTTTATAAATATTAATAACTAGTCGGTCGTTTATTTATTTTTTCTGACAAAAAAATATATAAAATAAGTTGTAACACCACATTAACCCTATTTTGAATTAAAAAATCATTTTTTATTAGAATTATATTAAATTATATAGTTATAAATGATCATTAGTACGTGGTACAGATATTGGATCTTGACTCCATATACCTGAAAATTTACAATAATGTAAGCATTAGTTTAGCTAATAGATTAAATGAAGTCATGCGACATTTACTATTATGGCATGACATACTTAGCAATGATGAATGTTTTGTAATATTTAGAAATTTCGACATAATGGGATTGACATTTAAAGTTTGAAAATATATTTTATATTAGTGTCAAAAATATATTACGACAGATTACGCTATCAAAGTTATATTTGATATTGACCCTATATTTTATGATATATCGACTGATTTCAAATACATATTTGACTATTTTTTAGTTGACTAAAACAAGTAAATTTAAGGTACCAAAAATGTCGTGGCTGACATGAATTTATCCAGAAAATTGTCAAACTTATATAAAATTCCAAAACTATCGTCTTTGTTTAAGCTAAATTTGATGTTTGCGATCGTGTTTTGGATATTATACAAAAATAGGATAGATAGTATTAGCCCTATTTTTGAAATGGTTGCAAAATTATCTGTGGGACTTTCTCTTCTTCTTCTTCATATTTCTTCCTCTTTTTTTTAAGTAACAAAACCATTATGTTGTACTACTTGTTCTTACAAAAAGTAAATAATTTCGACACCTGTAGCAGCAAAAATTGACTGCAACCCGTTTTATTTTGTATGCAAATAGGATAAATATACTTTGTCAAAAAAAAAAAGGATAAATATACAAATATTTTTATTTTTGTTAATAATATGAATTCTGACAGTAATTTCAAAGGTATAGAATATGGACTAGTGTTTGCAGTGGAATAAAAACAACACTAATTTAATAATCAATAGTTGACCGAATATTATGCATTATTAACCTAGAATTAACATGTATGCCCAACGAGTCACTCTTCTTCTCATCAACTCAAAATATTATATTTATATATACTATGTAAGATCACAGAAGAATTGGATTAGCTTTTGGATAACATTCGTTATTGAGATAGGAATTTACATCCCATGCATGTGGTTCACAGCACAATGGCCCAAATTGTCCCTGAGTGGCTAAATGTATTTAAAAATATATATTTATACATTTTTATTCTTCTATGTTTTTTTAATATTTGAATGTATTACCTTTCTTTTGAAAAAAATATTCCAAAGCGGATTAAAAAATATTTTGACTAAATTTAAATTTAATCAGATTACAAAATAAAGAGATTCTTTTAGAATTTTATTTAACAAGAGTCCAAAGTGTTAATACGGTAATAGGTAAATTTTACCAAAAGTGTGTATATAAACCCCAAAAAGAAATAAAAAGTCGTTATTTGTTAAATGCAACGCATAGACGAAAATGTTATTCTGTATCCAAGCCAAGCTTCTCTCCCAAAAGGTCTTATTCTTAAAGCAAACAAACCACCAAACTTATTTACTTTACTTTAATTAAATGAAACCATTTTAGTTTTACAAGTCATGATGTGCGGGAATTTTGAATTTATTACAAATAATGTTTGATTATATGTGACAATTTTTTTCCCTGTTTTTTTAGCTAGAACAAAGTATAAAGTAATATCAACTTAAAAAATTGAAATCTTTTAAAGAATGACAAACATTCTAGAAAACAAGTCTTACATATTTACAATGGCACAAACTATAACTGAATATACTAAACAATCAAATCATTCTCAAAACAAAAACTGTTTGACAATGAACTCGAGATGCTAAGCAAACTAATCAAATTTCTTAATTTCATTCACATTTTCGCTCTCATAGGATTTTTCTCATTTCAACAAGAATGAAGATTCCACTGTTTCAAACTTAGTCCAAACTTGTACCTCATCTTTTGCAGGCTCAAACATGTGTGTGGCGCGCCACATTCGATGGTTTCTGTATAGCTCTTCTTAGAGATAGTGAGCTCTTGATGGTTCCCTCTGTAACACCTTCCACTAAAACAAGTTTGTAATTCTATTTTATAGCTGGATCTTCTTTTCCATAACTCTGGTGTTCAGAACATTCTGGGGCCGCCTTATCTGCAAAAATTATCACCAGTCTCTTACTACATACAAGTTTATGAAGCCACAAACACTGCAAACTATGTATATATATTTAGAAGAAAAATTAAAATTAGTTCATATATATTTAAAGTTACTCGAGCCACTAAATCTTTTGTTTCAAGCCATTAAATATTGTACGCACACCCATGTCACACGAGGATAAGAGGCCGTCATCAGACTATGCTGTTGTTGTTCTCCCAAAACCAATGAGACAGAGAGTAGCTTCAAAGCCAGAATTATTGTGGTTTTAGACAAGATAGATTTATGATTATTCATCATCATATAATATTTGTACGTAAACAAAAGCCTTAGAATCCATTAATGAGTCATCAAACAATGTTCTTCTACAAGTCTATAGTAAGACGAGAACAGGCATCACACAAGGCTATACATGCACACTATGAATGATGGAGCTAGGAGAGACTTGTGGCCATGCCTCAGCTAACTTTTTTTCTTATGTGTTTGTACAATGTCTTTTTGAAAAAAAAATTATAATAAATATATGTATAAATTTATATTGCCCCCTCTAAAATTAAAAAAAAAAATATACATATATATATATGTAATTAGGGGAATTCTGGACTTCATTTTAAGCCCTATCGGTAGGGCTCTCAGTGTTCTCAACCCGTTAACAGTTTTCGACGCAATTTTTTTTTATGACCGTGTATATTGTAGCTATTTAGAACATCCTGCAGATTTTCAGAAAATTCCGAATAGTTTGCAGTACCGAAAACTAGGTTCAAATATGTTGTTGCACGCGTGACTAACAACATGTTTGAACCTAGTTTTCGGTACTGCAAACTATTCGGAATTTTCTGAAAATCTGCAGGATGTTCTAAATAGCTACAATATACACGGTCATAAAAAAAAGTCGTGCCGAAAACTATTCATGGGTCGAGAAACACTGAGAGCCCTTACGGTAGGGCTTAAAGTGAAGCCACTGTAGAAAAATTATCCTATGTATTTATATTAGTATAATCTTCATTAATAAAAAATTTTGGTCCCCTCAATAACTCGATCGTGGCTATGTCAAACGTGAGTCATTAAAGTGTTTCACGATATCACTGTTGTGTTGGAACAGAAAACATAAGAAGAAGAAAAAAAGATGAGAGAAGTCTTAACACGGTTTATTCTTTGTAAAAGGAGGCAAACTATTTAATGCCAGTTAGTCCACTGCACTAAATGCAAGAATGGGACTAATGTCTGCCATAATCTGTAAGAATCTAGATTTTTTTTTTCATTTAAAAAAAATGATAGTATTAACAACTGCTATGACGATTTCTCATAGAAAGAAAACAAAGAGCTAGGAAGTTGATAACTTCTAAAAGATCCATTTCAGCAAATACCATTCACCATGATAGATTAAAGGTGCACAAGAAACATCCAAAGAAGTTATATAAACAGCCAGAATTTCAGTTTGAGGAGAAAATTAACCGTGTAATGTGTGCACAGACAGCATCCGGTCCATGTTATCAACTCTTCTTTGAATGGACTTGAGAACTATATTCATTGACGAAACTCTCTTTCTAACAGTAGATATCTTGGCAGCATACTGCATTATAAATGGCAGTGGAGCATCTTCTAATAGTTTATCAAGTTCTGCAAAAAATTTACAATTTAAGTTTTTTATCTTCCATGGAACTAACAGAACATATACAAAGGAAATACAAGTACACAACACAAAGTTGAGGTATCTATGGCTACAGCAGAAACGATTTATCCTTGCAAAGATTTTCAGATAAAAGTTTACCAATGATTGGTCAGAGGACCAGGTGGCCCTACCAAAAGCAGGCCAAAGTGACGAGTCAGAAGTCATGGTAACAAACGGTACTCATGTCCAACAAATTTAACCAATAGTGTATGTGAACACTTTAGGGTGTGTTTAGTAGGAGGGAAAAGTGGAAAGAACAAGAGGGTATGGAAATTACTGAAAGACAGACTCGTGGTAAGGTTGTTGTTTGGGAGAAAAGGATTGTTTGAGAGAAGAGATTAAATAATGGATTTCAAATACTCAATTTTCAATTTTTATTTCTTAACTTTGAATGAATTTTAGGATGAAATTGCCCACCCAAGAGATAGAGCATAATTCTACTAGCAAAATCTCCTCATTCTTTCCATTTCATCCTCCTATCAAACAAGAAAAGTTTTTTGGCATTTCTCTCCAAACTGTCGTACCAAACACAACAGAAGATTGAGTCATTCATCTCCTTTCTCCTTTGATTGATAATTTCTATATTTTCTCCCTCCTACTAAGTACTAACGTAGCATTAAATTTCTTATGAGAGGAAACTAAATATATACATATAAATATATATATATATATTTATGTTTGACACATATTTGAGATAAGAATATGAAAATGCAACTCGGACTAACAGTTACAAACAAAGATTAGAGGAGTTTTTGGACACTATAAACAGTACTTGTGAACCCAACAACATGGTCAAGCATAGAATAGCTAAGTAGAGCTTCTAATTCCAGTGGCCAAAAGTAATTTCTACAGGAAACAAATCCTTTCGCACCATTCATAAGTTCAAAAGAGTAAAGTTATTATAGCATTGGGAAGTCACTAAATTTTTTATTCAATTGAACCTGATTCCATGGACTTTCAAAGACGAATTCCATAAGAACAAGAAAGTACCTCCGGTGAGACGATCTATGGCAGAAGAGAGGTGGTGCTGGCTCGTGAGAGTGTCTTGGGCTTTGGAATCGAAATCGGAGATGGTGGTGGAAAGAATGGAAGAGAGGCCTCTGGCCAAAGCTTCGTGGGTTGGGGGAGATTGTACATTTCCATTGGAATCGTGGTGACTGACAGAACCCTCACCGAATTCGGATTCTGTGACCGTGGAAAGGCAGTTGTTGTTCTCTGAAGTCTCCATGGAAACCAGTGGAGGAAGCTCTGAACAAAAAGGTCTAACGGAGATTGAGAGGAGATCATCTAGTTAGGACTATTGTCAAAAGGGCCACTTGGAAAGGCCAGGCCCGGTCCAACTCCAGTCCTCAAACAGTATTTTTTTTAGAAAATTACATCATATTTTATCTTAAACTTTCAAAAATATAATAAGTTAAGTTTTTTTATGGCACCCTAATTCTAAGGCATTTGATGATAGAGATTTGGTGGCTGGCTCCATTTCTGATCCTTGCATTGGGGATAATAATCTAGGCTCTCCAACTTTTCCAAATTTATCCAATCATTTAAGTAGACCCATTATTCCTGACCTTGAGTCAAGGGGTGGGGATTTTAGCACTCCTTGTGCATTAAATAAGGATAAATCTGGTAAGAATGCCTCTCATTTTAAGATGGACGATGGGATTGGTTTGGACTCCTCTAGTGGGCCAGTTGTTGACTTGGGCCTTGAACCAAATTGTGTTACTAAGATTGATGATCATATGCACGTGAGTCACTTAGTTGATCACGTGTCTTCGTCTTCTAATGGTGCTATATTGCATGGTTCTTTCCCTCATGCAGACTCAATGGAATCTGAACGTGCCAAGTCCATAGCCAAACGTTCAAAGGATTCTGCAAAGACTAAGTTGGATCGAGGAAAACCTTTATTCCTTAATTCCTTAGCTGTATCTACTAAGAGTCCTAAGAAGGTTGGTAAAAAATCGGGGTTGGAGATCTCTGAATCTCGACGGTCCGACGTGGTGGATAGGAGTGTTGGTGGTGATGGGCATCTTTCTTCTCCGTCTTTACCGGTGGTGGTTGGACGGGAAGAGCTTAATTTGACTGTTGCGGTGGTTCCTGGAACTCAGGACCACCGAGCGTTATGAATTCCTTAGTGTGGAACGTTCGGGGTATCGGGAACGACCGAACGTTTCATATTTTACGGTCCCATGTGGTTGAGTTTCGTCCGGATATTGTTTTTCTGTCGGAAACGTTGTGTACTCACTCGTTTTTGGAGATCGTTCGTGTTAAGCTCGGGTTCGTTGGTAAGTTAGTGGTGGATAAAGTGGGTCGTAGTGGTGGTCTATGTTTATTTTGGGTAGCAGGTGTTGATGTTGATTTACTTGAATTCTCTCGTTTCCATATTGATGTATTGATTTCCTCTCATGATGGCTTGAAATGGAGGTTCACGGGTATCTATGGTCAACCCGATCAATCTCTTCGTAAGAACTTTTGGAAGTTTTTTGGGCGGTTGGCGGATGGGTATAGTTGGCCTTGGTTGTGTGGTGGTGATCTTAATGAAATTCTCTTCCCTTATGAGAAAGAAGGAGGGCTTGCCAGACCTCAGCACTTCATGGATAACTTTCGGAATGCCCTTGCAAAAACAAATCTTGTCGATTTGGGGTATGTTGGTTCTCCCTTCACTTGGTTTAAACGTAATGGGGACCAAGGGTTGATTCGGGAACGTCTAGACCGGATGCTCTGTAACCAGCGTTGGCTTGACTTATTCCCAAGTTCGAAGGTGACTCATTTGGCCTTTTGGGGTTCAGATCATAGGCCCTTGCTCACCTCCTTTCATCCTGATAGTTTGCATAGTGATAATCTTTGTTTGAAGCGACGCTTCTTTTTTGAGATGGCTTGGGCCAAAGAAGAGGGTTGTGGTGAAATTATTTCCCAAGAGTGGGGCTCCTCAGAGGCCTTCGATATGTCCGATATCGCTGGCCGTTTGAATAAGGTGGCTGAGAAGTTATCCTCCTGGAATCATAATGTCTTTAAGCGTACTAAGAAGGCCATAAAAAATAAGAAAATGATGCTTTCTTCTTTGGAGAACTTTAATAATGAGACCTCTTGGAAAAAATATCAAATTGTAGAGAAGGAGTTGGATACTTTGGTTTATAAAGATGAAAAATATTGGGCGTCCCGTGCTAAAACTTCTTGGCTAAAAGTGGGGGATAAAAATACCTCCTACTTTCATAAAGCTGCGTCGAGTCGGAAGAAGAAAAATGCTATTCCAGGTATATTATGTCATTCAGGTCTTTGGATTATGGATCCTCCTACTGTTGAAGGTCAGTTCATTGATTATTTTACTTCGTTGTTCACTTCGGACTCCCCTACGACGGACTGTATGAATCGTGTTCTTGATCTGGTTCCGAATAAGGTATCGCCTCTCATGAATGCTCAACTTATGCGTCCTTTTTCTAATGATGATGTGAAGCATGCTCTTTTTCAGATGAATCCTTATAAAAGCCCGGGGATGGATGGTATGGGTGCCGGGTTCTACCAAAAGTTTTGGGATTCTATCGGGCCTGATGTGTGTCGTGTTTCTCTTGAGTTTCTTGCTGGGCGTGATTCTTTGGACAGTGTGAAGGGAACTTCTATTTGTCTCATTCCAAAAAATAAGGAACCTAAGTTAACTATAGACTATAGGCCCATTAGTTTATGTAACGTGGTGTATAAGATTATTGATTAAGCGGCACAAGAAGGGGAAAAAAGGCTTCCTAGCTCTGAAAGCCGATATGGCTAAGGCTTACGATCGGGTGGAGTGGGACTTTATTTGTGGGATGCTTCTGAAGTTGGGTTTCCATTCGGATTGGGTTCGCTTGGTCCGCCATTGCATTTCCACTGTTAAGTATTCAGTCAATGTTAATGGTAAGCTTGTGGGTAACATTGTTCCATCTCGTGGTATTCGACAAGGTGACCCTCTCTCTCCATTCTTGTTTCTTATTTGTGCGGAAGGTCTTTCCGCTATTATTAAAAGTGAATGTTTGAGGGGTGGGATCCGGGGTCTACCATGTGGGAGGGGTGGCCCAGTGGTCTCCCACTTATTATTTGTGGATGACAGTTTCTTCTTTCTTGAAGCTTCTCGTCATAGTTGCGAGAGGTTCAAAGAGGTTTTGGGTTGGTATGAACAAGCTTCGGGTCAACTTGTGAATCTTTGTAAATCAGCTGTCTGTTTTTCTCCAAGGATTCCTGTTGCTGAGGAGGAGTATTTGGCTAGTGCTTTGGGCGTCCCTAGGGTGCCTTGTCATGATAAATACCTGGGACTCCCATGTTTTGCTGGTCATAGTAAGTCTAGCTTGTTCCAATCCATCAGAGATCGTGTTTGGAACAAGCTTTTTGGGTGGAAGTCTAAACAATTCTCTGCGGGTGGTAAAGAAGTGCTTCTCAAGTCTATCATTTAGGCTATTCCTACTTATGCAATGAATTTGTTTAGGTTGCCAGTTAAGTTGATTGAGGAAATTCATCGGCTTTGTGCTCGTTTTTGGTGGGGTGGTGACCATAATGCTAGGAAAATGCATTGGTGCACATGGGAGCGCCTCTGTTGGCATAAGACGGACAGTGGTATGGGCTTTCGAGACCTCTTTGTGTTTAATAAAGCCCTCCTTGCCAAACAGGCTTGGCGGTTATACAACTTTCCTAGTTCTCTTGCGGCTCGTGTTATGAAAGGCGTGTATTATCCTCATGGGGGTTTTCTTGGGGCTAAGGACACATATCGTGGATCTTATCTGTGGAAAAGTATCCTTTGGGGTCGTGAGTTGTTTGTTAAAGGGGGGCGATGGCTTGTTGGCGATGGGAGATCCATCAATCTAATCTCTGATGTGTGGATCCCTAAAAAAGACGCTTCTCGCTCTCACTCCTTCTTTGGGCACAATCTTTACAATTCGGTTCAGGATCATATAATGGATGGTGGTATTTGGAATAAGAACCTTATTTATAATCTCTTTGATGAAGGGGAGGCTCGTGCGATTCTCTCAATTTCGTTGCCTTTACTTCCGCGCAAGGACCATTTTATTTGGCATTATAATGTGTCTGGTGAATATACAGTCAAAAGTGGGTACTGGAATGCTATTCGTTGCTTGGGTCGTGGGCAGGTTTCGGGGTCCGAAGACCAGTCATCTTGGTGGAAAGAATTATGGGCCTTGACCCTTCCTCCGAAAGTGAAACACTTTGCTTGGAGGGCGAGCTTGCATTGGATCCCTACCATGACCAATCTGATTAAGCATGGCATCCCTGCCTCTCCTTGCTGCCCGGTTTGTAATGAAGGCCCCGAAACTACGTTCCATGCACTTTGGGGCTGTCGCAATCTGAAATCTATCACTGGCAACTTTTATGTTGATGTAACTTTGGACTTTCCTCCTGATGGAGACTTCTATGTTTTCCTTCGTCACTGTGGTCTGTTGTTGAATAAACGAGATATGGAGAAGTTCCTAGTTCTTCTTTGGAGGATTTGGTATCGAAGAAATAAGATTATCCATGACAATCAGGTTCTCAACGATGAAGGCATCCTGGGTTGGTCCCTTGATTTTTACCAGCGGTATTTTGATGCCAATGGGCCGCCTGTGCGTGAAGTTAAGTTGGGCAGGGGGCCAAATTCGATCCCGGCGGCTATTCCGTGGCGGCCTCCATTGATGGGCAGAGTCAAACTTAACTGCGATGCCAGCCTTGACGCGGTGGGTATGAAGATTGGGTGTGGTGCTGTTGTCCATGACTCTAGTGGTTCTTCCCTTGCGTCTGCTGCTGTTCCTTTCTCTTCCTCGATGTCTGCCCCTGTAGCTGAAGCAATGGCAGTCCTACAAGGGCTTCTTCTTTGTTCTCGGCTGGGTTACCACCATGTGGAGGTTGAAACGGACTGCAAGAGAGTTTGTCAAGCTCTCTCAAGTAAAACACCCTTGGTTGCAGAATTTGGTATTGTTATTTTGGATTGTCTCTCTCTTTGTAATAGCATTGATGTTATTAGCTTTTCCCACTGTAATAGGACTGCCAATTCTTTAGCTCATAATTTGGCAAAGCTTGCTCTAACTTTAGATGTTGCTATGATTTGGTGGCCAGGACTTCCGTATTGTATTTGAGCTGTGCTCTTCTTTGGCAGTTGCCTTGGTAATGAGAAATCATTTCTTTAAAAAAAAAAAAAGTTTTTTTATGGCATATTTTTTTGGCTTACATTTATGGGAGTTTTTTTCCCATATATTTATAAAATTTTATTTGTATACTAAATTTTAGTTTTTATATATTTTTAGTAGTTAGTTTTGATATGTTTTTAGATTATTTTTATAATTTTAATCTATTTGTATTATTTTTTATCATTCATATTTTATAAAATATTTTTTTTACATAATTCTTTGAAGAAAAAAATCTGAGACATTCATCACCATACTTTTTATTCTCATTTATTTTTCTTTTATTTTATTTTTTATCTTCTTCAATCAACATTTTATCCGCAGTAACTGGACTATCAAAATATTTTTTATGGGAGAGGATAGATGAAGGAAGGAGAAAAGAGAGAGAGATATCATGAGGGAGAGAAAAGAGAGGTGAGAGAGAGTTTTGTGTATTTATGATTATGGTAATCTATTTTTTATATTCTATGGAATTACCACATTTTAAACTTTTTTTTTTCAAAACTTAACATATTTTGTATAATTATTATTTTCCCTATAAATATAGAAACTATGTGTATTTTTTTAGGAAAAATTACACCTAGCACTGCAAATTTCAAAAAAATTTGAAAAATATGAAATTTTACAAAAATTAAAAAAATACGAGTAACAGTTTGTTACAGTTTTGTAATCGCATGTTACAATTTTTTAGTTAGTCTGTAAATGTTGTTTATAAAATTATAACATATGGTTACAAACTTGTAAATTTTAATTACAAATTTGTAAATTTTAGTTACAAAAAAACTGTATTGTTACAAATTTGTGAACTTTGTTTACAAAAAAAATCATATTTACGATTATGCCTATCCATATTTTATAACTTTTTACATATTACATATTTTTAGTATTTTTTTTAAAACCTTTTGTCAATTTCTTTTATTTTTTATAAAGGCCCGACCCGAGCCGGCCCAGTCCTTTTGAGTATCCGTTTTTTCAGTGTTCGGCTGTCATTTCCTTGGCCCTTGGCATTGGGCATCGGCATTTTCAAGTTGGTTCTTTTCTTCGTCTAACACCGGAAATTCTCTACGTACGTTTCGTTAGCTTCAATTTTGATGCTCTATTACTCAAAGGACTAACCAATTTGTTGACTTGTTTTGTGCTCTGAATGCTGTCGCTCTATTTTTTGTCATATGTTTAATGCCGACCACATGTTTGACGAAATTCCTACGAGAAAAACTCAAAGCAAAACAATGGCATTCCTACCTACTTTATTTTAAATTTTAGTTTGTGAATTAGATCGTACATATTTATACATGCATAATTAAACTTAAAATGTTGTCCTACATTGCAGTCAGCTGCTCTGTTGAACTTATCTCTGATCTATGAATGGCGACCTGTAGTGTCGGGCTTCAACGTTTGTCTGTGTTATCCTGTACGAATGTGGTTTTTTTAAGAAGACCCAACAAACCGTTATCCACAGCAGTTGTTACCTTTAATGCCTTTGTAGCCAATAAGTCAAACAGGATAATAAGAAGCTGCTCTACCAATGCATTCGTGGTTGCTGACGATGAAAAGTATGGCAATAAACAGATTATTAGTATTACTCCTCGCCTTTATGATTACATCCTCAGCAACGTTCGAGAACCAGAGGTAATAATATGAAATAACACTCCCATTTTAGACAAAAATCTTTCTCTGGATATATAGTTCTTCATGTTTCTTTTTCTATATTTTTCCTGTCCTTGTTTAATTGTTCAACAGAGGCTGCATTTCAGATTCTAAGGCAACTCCGGGAAGAGACCGCGTCTATGCGTGGTAGTCAAATGCAGGTATGACTACTGATTTGTGACTTCCTTTTATTATTTTAAACAAGGCATATGTGTGTGTGTCTATATATATGCATTAAAAAAACAGAAAAGGAGAACAGGTAAGCTGGTTTTGAGATGGCCAGGATTGCAATACAATCTCATTTGAAAATTATTTGGGACAAGCATAATTCTTATGTAGATGTCTCTTACATTATTATTTAGCTCTTTAAGTTCTGTTAGTTTTAACATTGACCTTTTAGTAATATCATTGTTCGTTATCTCTAATTTCCAGACAGTAAGGCTTACTTGCTAAAAAATTAAAGAAGCTTTATATCTATATTTGTATATCATTAATGTTTGTGCCTAAAATTTGTATGTATGTTATTAAATTAATGTTGTACGCTATTTCTGGGTCTAACAGTCTTGGACTTTCTTTTGATAGGTGTCCCCAGACCAGGCTCAACTACTTGCAATGCTCGTGCAGATTCTTGGTGCAGAACGGTGTATTGAACTTGGTGTTTACACTGTATGTTCTGCTTTACAAAACTTTAACTACATTATTGGTCTGACCAATCTCCTTCTACTTTTCCTCAAAATAAAAAACATGCTAACTCATGATAGTATTTAGGTTTTGCATTTTGCAATGATGAAATTGTAATTTCAAGTGAATATAGTTGGAATTTTAAGTAGTTCAATACAAGGAATATTAGTGCTTAACACATTCTTTTGCTCTTCTATGTGTGTATCTCGCTGTGAAATTGGTTTGACATAATAAATTTTGCATGATTGTTTTGTTGAATAATCCTCATTCTTTATGCTTGTCTGCCTCGTTACTTCTATGTGTTTGCATACTAGTCTCATGAAAACAATTTTCATACTTATTTATTTCTTGCTCGAAGATGATATTGCTGGTAAGCTAATCTGATAAGTAGTAAAACAGTACCTAAGCAATTAATTAGTTGATTTTGTCAGGGTTATTCATCATTGGCCATAGCATTAGCCTTACCTGACTCAGGCCTCTTAGTTGCTTGTGAAAGAGATGCTAGATGTCTTGAAGTAGCAAAAAAGTATTATGGTCGTGCCAATGTTTCACATAAGGTATAACTCTTCTCCTTTATGGTACTTGATCATTTACAATACAGTTGGTTGTTGCTGATGACTATGCACATAGAAATGAATCAATATCTGCGCGCTGATAATCAGGGGGTTGAAAACCACCATCTGGATTTCTCAAAATGCATATGATCTTGCCTTTGCCACCATGTTTGACTTATTTTGAATGTGAAAAAACTAAACTTGCTTATCATTTATAAAAATTAGAATAGGCTAGTTTCACCCTGCTGTATACGTTTGTAATCCCACAGTTACATGAACATACTTATGTGCTGCTGTCTCTCCAGCTAATATGTAACTGAATTTGACACAACTATTTGGTAATAGGTGCAAGTTAAACATGGACTTGCAGCAGATATCCTAAAATCATTGATTTTAAGTGGTGAAGCATGCAGGTAATTGCTATAGAACAACATTGAGCACATGTTACATGTTCTGCTATGGCTTTCTGTGTCGTATTTCTCTGTTTCTATGAACCAGAAAACCAGATTCTTGTATTAAAATGCTGCCAAGTTTACAGTAAGACAGTATTAGTTTCCCATCATTCACCAATCATGTTTTCACATTATGTGAGAATCTAGTGTGCTCATTGACTACGTTCCTTTGCAAATAATCTTTCTATTTTTTATTTTTACAAATTCTTTTCTTCTTCCCTGCACATGACTTTTTCATACTAATTTCTTTATGTTTTCATCTCTCATGTGATTCATTGTGATTGTTAATGAATCTTAATAATGTACAAGGCATGAGAGTTGCGGACTAATGCTGACATGCTTTCTTCTTTTTGCAGTTATGACTTTGCATTTGTTGATGCTGAAAAAAGAATGAATCAGGAATACTACGAATTATTGTTGCAACTGGTAATACCATAATAAAATCTTTTTGATCGGTAACATGTATTTCTATTCCTGTGTGTTTTAGGTAATGATACAAGGGTAGTAATTAATTCTATTTATGTTCTTAATATACCAACTCATTGCATCCTTTGGATTGTCAATCCTTATGCTACCACCTCTCGGTCTTTGCATTTGCTTTGATAATATATTGAAACTTTGAGATTTCCATTCTTGACTTCCTTCCTTTTCTTTTGTAATGTCATCCTTGTTTTTCATTAGTTAGTAATTTTCTGGTACCTCATCATCTATATTGCTTCTTTCTGCTCTTCCTTTTTTGGGTGTTATATCATATGGTGTTTAGGGAAGGATGTTATTGATTTGTTGATACAGATAAGAGTAGGCGGCGTCATTGTGATTGACAATGTCCTTTGGCATGGAAAAGTTGCTGATCCAATGGTAAATAACCGTGTACTGTAAATTTCTGCTTTTGAGATAAGTCATGATTAAACTATACATGTATATGAGCAGGTGAATGATGCCAAGACTGCCAGCATTAGGAGTTTCAATAAAAGCCTCATGGAGGACTCGCGTGTAAGCATTAGCATGGTGAGTACTATAATTTTATACATATCAACACATTTTGAATACTCTTCCGATTTGATTCACAACTTTAAACATCTGAATTTTAATTCTTAGGTGCCAATTGGAGACGGGATTACAATATGCAGAAAAAGATAACCATTTAGTAGTTGATAATAGGATGCTAATACAGTCAATTTACAACACATACTGTCTACATAGGCAGTGAAACATGGCTATGGATTCATACATCAGATGTAGCTAGACGTGGGGATGAAATCAGATTGGGAAAGATTCGAAGGACTTTGGCAGAAAATTTATAAAAAGAATCAAGCTCACAGGTGTCTTGTTCAACATTTCTGGAAAAGTTTCAATAAGTTTTTGTGTTTGAATTTGAAACACCAATGGGTTTTATGCATAATATGGAATGAATGTACATGCATAGAGAGAGGGTAGTGAATCATTGTTCCTCTCCTTGCTAAACATTTCAGAGCAAGTTATTGTGCAAGCTATCCTACAGCCAAAGTAATTGAAAAATCTATATACTAAAAGCTTAAATTGGTATAATGAGAATAATATATATATGTATAATATATATTTTTTTTTAATTTTACCTTAATGTCTAATAATCTCTTATGTAAAAGAAAGATGCTCAATTTAAGAACAAAGACTCAAGGAGAATAAAAGCTAATTCTATTTTTATTAAAGAAAGATAGGCCTACAAAATAATGATGTATCCATTTTCAAAAAATAAATAAAAGATAACAATGATGTATTCAACCGTGTGTACCAAATTGTAGGATTAAAATAGTATTTATACTTTTTTGTAGTCTCTTTTTGTCTCATTATTTGTTTGAATTCTACGTTTTGACAAATTAATTTTTAGATTTTGTGTTTTGAAAAATTACTTTTTAGACCATATATTTTGTAAAATATTTCAAATAGACTTCTAAATTCAATTTTGATAAAGAAAAAATTGAATATAACAATATACTTGTTAGGCAGAATAATTATATTTTTGTTCTAAATTGTTAGTTTGGTGCATTATTTGTAATTTTAGTTCAAAAAAATTGAACAAAAATTGAGTTTAGAGGTCTATTTGAACCATTTTGACAAAATATAGTCTAAAAAAAAATTTGTCCAAACAAGTAATGGAACAAAACAGAATGTTCAAAAAGATTTAAATTTATATAATAGCAGTGTTATATAAATTATTAATTAGAAACTCGATAATGTGGAAACTATAGACTTGAAATGTGACTTCAAACGAACAAATGGGAAATGTTCACCCACTATAGTAGTAGAATTATGATTCAAAAAGAAATATAGGCTTAAAAAATAATTTTTTCATTATGAAATTATAAAAAATAAAATAAAATTGTCCCTTAATATTTAATATTACAATAATGTTTAATATTAAAATATATACATATAAACATAAAGATTATTACTTCTTATAAAAGCATAAACATTATTACTTTTTTAATATACTATAACGACTCAAAATTATTGTTATGGCTTAAGGGCCCTGATTAGTGCGTCGGGAGGACATAATTGGTTTATGTGTGAGTTTACTGATTTAATGCATGATTATATGACAAGCATGCCTGAATGATTATATGAATGTAATTGTGGTTAAATGATATATTTGTGAGAACCACGTTATTATGTGGGTAAGTCTGCAGCGTGCGACTTGAGGTGATTTTAGGGAGTCAGTTAGCGGGAAAGTCACAACGAGGTTTAATATTTGACTTTGGGCAAGTCAGGGGAATTTCAGGTATCGGATGGTTATTTAGACTATCGGGTTGTGGAAATAAATATATGGAGATATATTTGAGGTTAGGAGGCTTAGGCGGAAATATTGGGGAATTTTACTGTTTTGCCCTCTGGGACGTTTCTGGTACCCCGAGCCTCGGGATTGACTTAACTGACTAAGATTAGACTAAGTTAATGGAAAGCAGTAGAACAAAAGACACAACCGACCCTTTAGCATATCTTCTCCTTCTCCTCTTCTCTTTCTTTTCTCTCTTAAGGAAACTACAGAAAATCTAAGGAAAACTCAACTGGAAATTCTGTGTTTGAGCTGAATTTATGAAGGATTAGCTTAGTTGTAACTAAGGGACACTCAACCAGGATCAAGGTAAGAATTGAGTTTTGTTTTTGGGTGTTAGAATTCTGAGTTTTGGCTGAATATTAAGGTGTTCATGGTTTTGATGTTTAAGGGCTGAATTGAAGCTGAGAAGCTTGGGTTTTAACTCAAAAGTTGTTAAGGAAGTGGTCCATCAAAGAAGGTAAGCTTCAACTCGTAGTTTAGAGCTTAAATTCCAAGTTTGCATGACTGGTTTTTGAGTTCTCTAGTTGCTGGGTTTCAAAAATCAAAGTGGAGTTTTAATGAGTTTTTAAGCTGGATTTCTGTTGGATTATGTTGTTAGAATCGTGCTAAAAGTCTTGTGATTAATGGGTTTTGGTATTAGTGTGCTTTGGGGTGGTTTTGAATAAGGTTAGGATGTTAGAAATTTTGGATTTTCTGGGCACGAAGGGGTGGGCCGCTGTAACAACCCAAATTCGCTAATAAGGCTTAAGGGCCTTGATTAGTGTGTCAGGAGGGCATTACTGGAATAATTATGTGTTTAATAATGTTTATATGATAACTTATTGTATTATGTGGTAGTATGATATGTGATGTGAGAACCACATTATTATGTGGACAGGTTCGTTGAGCACGACTCAAGACGATTCTAGGGTCAGATAGCGGGAAAAGTCACAATGGGGTTTAAGTTATGACTTTGGAGGAGTCGGGGATATTATTAGATAGCGGATAGAGAATTGGGTTATCGAGACATGAAAATAAATATATGGAGATATATTTGAGGTTAGGATGTCTAGGCGGGAATAATGGGGGATTTTACCATTTTGGCCTCGGGGACGGTTCTGGCACCCCGAGCCTCGGGATTAGCATAACACGTGAGACAGACTTAAGGAAGCCTTTAGAAGAAAAACATAAACCGACTTAATTTAGACTCAGTTCTCTCTCTCTCACGCTTAAGGAAAACAAAGGGGAAAACTAAGGGAAGAAAACACAGAAAATCAAAGGGGAAACAAGCTGGAATTCTGGGATTTGAGGTGAGGAATTGAAGGTCTATCTCAGGGGTTTGTCAAGCACTAGAACAGGGATTAAGGTAAGCATCTAAACATCTTTTCTGTGGTTGAATTCTGTGCTCTAGTTGGATTTTTGGTTAAGTGTTGAAACCAGTACAACTTTGGTGTTTTAAGGTAGAATTAAAGAAGGGAACTTGGGGACCTAGCTTGGCTACAGCTTGGTGAAGTGGTCCTACAGCAAAGGTGAGTTCTAACTCCAAGTTTAGAGGTTTTAGATTGAGTTTGGTGGCTGGTTTGTGTGTGTTTTAGCATTTGGGTTTCAGAAATTGAAAGGAAGAGATTGGAGTGTGTTAGGCTGTGTTTTCTTGGGAGTTATGCTGTTTAGATCATGTTAAAGAGGTTGGGAATTAATTGGTTAAGAGTTGGGGAGTTTTGGGATGGTTTAAGGTAAGGTTTTGAGCTTTAGAATGGTGAAAAATCTAGGTTCGAAGGGGAGGGCCGCGGCTCTGTTCTGGAGCGCTGCGGCCCTAGGATGAAAAGAAGACAAGGAGGTTCGGCCAAGGGGGCGTGCCGCGGCGCCCAAGGCAAGGGCCGCGGCGCGTGTGTGTTTCAGTGAGGGAGTGGGCTCTGTTTTGAGGAAGGGTCGCGGCTAGGCTTTGGGGGCCGCAGCCCTTGGTTGCACACTTGGGATTTTGAGGGTTTTAAGCATGGGAGAGTGGTCTTGGGTGCTCGGGTTTAGTTTCACCACCGTGCTTGGTGGACTTAGGAGTCTCGGGAGTTAGTTTTGTAACTGGGAAACCTATATTTGATTATTTATGAAACCCTATGCTTTGGTTGTGACTAGGTGATAAAAGCTTAGGCTCGGGAAAGAATCGTGCTTGAGGGGCGTTGCTCGTAATTCGATAACCGTACAGACTAAAGGTAAGAAAACTGTACCTGGTTGAATATATCTGACGGGACTAAGGGCTCCCTATTGTAGATGCTTGAAAAGATGGTATTATGCCATGCAAGCCATTTAGTGAACCAACGGCCTAAGGGTGCCAAGGGTCTCACTAGCGCACAGGGCGCAACTCAGACACTGGTATCCGAGGACAGCTTAATATGCACTGAGCTTGGTTTAAGCGGGCCAGAGTCAGTGGGTTAAACAGAGGGTGCGGCCTAAGTCGTCGGCCTTGAATAATATGTGAAACAAATGTTATATGGGATAGTATGTGTCTTGGATTGAATTGTATGTGCTGATTATCTGTTGTGGAATATTTGATGAGTATACATGCTTACTGAGCTATTTGTCTGTTGTTGTTGTTTGAGTTATCTGTGATGTTTTCTTGCTGGGCCTTAGCTCACGGGTGCTACGTGGTGCAGGTAAAGGCAAGGGCAAGTTAGATCAGCCCTGACTGGAGAGCTCAGCGAACGGAATGTACATAGTCAGATGCTCAACCACCACGGTTGAGATCTATGCAAGGACATGGAACCTGAAGACTGTCTGTTTTGGCCTTAGTATGGCTAGTGGTTCCTCATGTATTTTCGGGAGTCTGTAAACTTTCTTTAACTTCGTTTTTGTATAGGATCCCATGTTACTACAGTTTATATATGCTAAATGAGTCTTTTGAGACCAAAACCTTTTTAACCTTAGCTCTTACATGTCTAGTGACACGATTTCTAATTAATGACTTGATTAGTGAGTCTTGCACTTTTATAAGTACACAGTGTAATGGTCTTGGCTATCCAGGGCGTTACAACTTGGTATCAGAGCGTCCTAGGTTTAAGGGTTCCTGAAGACAGCCTGGATATGTACATTCGCTGCTGGAGACAAACTCAAGTTAGGGTTTGGTAATGTGTATATGTGTGCTTGTGTGCTTATGTGCCTATGATGAGCTATGCATGTGATATTCACTGAATTGCTAGGAAGCATGAGATATTGATAGGGCCTGGCCCTTGGCTGCTGTGTGAAAATATTGAGGCATGTTTATTAACATTACCGTGCATGTAAATGAGTATATGGATGACTAATTGTTTATGGTGCATGGATGCTTATATGTGTTGGTTACCTGAGATTGATTATGTTCTATTGTGGAGTTGTAGAGAAGCTTTTACCCTGTCATTGTGGTCTGACCGCCGAGTCGATATTTGCAGATTGACTTGGATAGTTATGCGTCCAAGGAAATCTTCACGACTAGCCGGCACTGGGTCCGGGACCAGGGGCAATGACCAGGGCCAGACACCTCCGCCAGTCCCTGAGAACTGGCAGCAGTTAATGGCTGAGATGCAGGCTCGATTACAGAGCCAAGATGAACTGATTCGTATTCTGCAACAGCAGGCTCCATTAGGGAGTGCTGCCCCTTCTTTACCACCTGCAGTGGTACCAGCTGTGCAGCCTGGGGAGGTTATTAACAAGTGGGAACCGTTATATGAGCGGTTGAGGAAGCATCAACCCCCAGTCTTTGAGGGAGGACCGGATCCGTTGAAAGCCAAGCAGTGGCTAACTATGATTACAGTGATTCTGGATTTCATGAGAATTGAGGGACAGGATAGAGTGGCCTGTGCCACTTATATGTTGAGGGAGGATGCCCGTATTTGGTGGGAGGGGGCATCACAGACCAGAGAGGTTGCTACACTGACTTGGGAAGGTTTCAAGGATTTGTTTGGCCAGAAGTACTACAACATTGTTGTTAGGGCAGCAAAAGTCAATGAGTTTGTGAGTTTGGTACAGGGTGGTATGACTGTTACACAGTATGTCCTGAAATTTGATAGGCTCGCGAAGTTTGCACCAGATCTTGTGCCTACTGATGCTGCTAGGCAAGATCGTTTTGTCAGGGGGCTTAATGCTATGATAGCCCGAGATGTTAGGATTACAACGGTACTTGGAGGAACAACTTATGCCCAGGCCGTTGAGAGGGCTCTTACCGCTGAGGAGGCGGAGAACAAGATATGGAAGGAGAGCGCAGTGAGGCGTGAGGGTCGCAGGGCGGTGCCTCCTTATTCTGGGACAGGTAGGGGCGGAGGCCCTAGTGACTTCAAGAGGAAGACTCCTGACACTTCAGCCGCTCCTGGTTCTGATAGGAGGGGTCGGGGTGGTCAGGGTGGCCGCCAGGGTGGCGATGAGACATGGCGGACCTATCCAGAGTGTCCGAGGTGTAGAAGACGCCATCTGGGTGAGTGCCGGGCCAAGGCATGTTTTGTTTGTGGAGCAGTGGGGCATCTCAGGAAAGACTGCCTAGCGGTGAAGAAAGGTGAAGCGGGAAAGGTGGATAGCTTGACTCCAGCTCGAGTATTCACCTTGACTCAAGCGGAGGCTGAGGCTAGTCCCTCAGTAGTGACAGGTCAGCTTTTTAGTGCTGGCTTTCCTTTTACAGTATTGATTGATTCTGGTGCTACGCACTCTTTCGTTTCTAGTAGAGTGATTGATAGACTGTGTAGACCTAGTGAGTATTGGCCGAAGGGGAGCGTCGCGGCGCCACAGGGCAGGGTCGCGGCGCGTGTCTGTCTTCTGAAGGGGCTAGGTTTCTGTTTCAGGGGCGGGTCGCGGCTAGGTTTCAGGGGCCACAGCCCTTAGGTGCATTTTTTATCTTTTGGGGATTTTAAGCGCGGGAACCTAACCTAGGGTGCTCGGGATCGATTTCACCACCGTGCTTGGTGGAATTTGATGTCCCGGAAGCTAGCATTGTACCCGGAAACCTTTATTTGAATATTAAGTGAATCCATTACCTTAGTTGAGACTAGGTGTTAAGCTAGGGCTCGGGAAGCGGATCGTGCTCGAGAGACGTCGCTTGTAGACAGTGAACGTGGAAACTAAAGGTAAAAAAACTGCACCTGGTTGTGTAATTGTAAAGGGACTAAGGGTTCCCTAATATGTATGCTTTGAAAGGATGATATTATGTCATGTAAACAGTAAACCAACGGCCTAAGAGCGCCAAGGTTACACTAGCGCACAGGGCGCGACTCGGCCACTGGTAGCCGAGGACAGCTTATTATGCACTTAGCTCGGTTTAAGCGGGCCGGAGTCAGTGGGGTAAACAGAGGGTGCGGCCTAAGTTGTCGGCCCTGATAATCATGTAGCTTGATTGTTATTAACGTTTAATTGCATCTTTGATTTTGAGTACATGTTATGTGGTTAATATGAGTGTTAAGTGTTTGATTATGCCTAAAGGATTAATTATCTATTATTGTTGTTTGTGATGCATATTATGTTTTCTTGCTGGGCCTTGGCTCACGGGTGCTACGTGGTGCAGGTAAAGGCAAGGGCAAACTAGATCAACCCTGACTTGTGTGAGCTGATTGTACATGACCAGCTGCTCAGCCGCCACGGTTGAGGGGAAGGCAAGAACAGGGGAACCAGAAATGTCTGTTTTGCCTTAGAATGGCTGATGGTTGTCTATATTTTGGAAATTCTGTAAACTGACTTTTAAACACTGTTTCTTTTTGGGATCCCATGTGTAAAACTATTTAATTATATAAAATGTATCATTTGAGACCAAAACCCTTTTTAACCGTAACACATTCATGGTTAGTGACACATTTTTAATTAAATGACTTGACTAGCAAGTCCTGCACCTTTATAAATACATAGTGTAGCAATTTTGGCTATTCAGGACATTACATATACAATTTGTATACCAGTTTAAAAATAATTATGAATTATTTCCTTTATTATATTATTTGATTTTATTATATAGCTGTGATAAGTTATAATGATTTTGTTTCTTTTTTATAAGGGCATCTCCAACCCATAGCATTATATATGGTGTTGCACCAACATTAAAACTAAAGAATTTTAGTACCATATTTTTTTACATTTCAATCACAACACAAAAAATTATACACAAAAATATATTCTTTATTATTATATTATTTTTTAATAAAATAATATCTATAAGATATAAATATATTTATTTTTTAGAAAATATATATGATATATATTAAAATAAGAAACAAAAAAATAATGTCTTTTGCCGTGTCGGCCCGGGAAGGGGAGAGTGGCCGAGTGGTCAAAAGCGACAGACTGTAAATCTGTTGAAGTTTTTCTACGTAGGTTCGAATCCTGCCTCTCCCACTTGTTTGTTGTAGACTTCAGAGAAGAGAAAGGAGGCATTCGTCAGCGTAGGAAGGCCCACCGAGCGAAGCTCTTTTTTTTTGTCCTTCTCTGACGCTGCCGCTTGGAGTCAACTTTTGAGGCTCTGCTACTCTTGTCTGGAAAGTATGTCCTAAGGCAATCCAGACTTTCGCAGCAGACAACCTGGAACAACTCAATCACTACTCCGAACAGTCTGGACCCCCTTAGGGGGAATAACTAAGACAACACAAAAGCTATTCAACTCATCTTATGTGCTTTTGAAGGAACTCCAGTTCAAGCCCGGCGTGGACGCGGGCTTCTATAAGAGAATGAGAAGCTCTCATCACAAGAAAACGCCAACCGCGCTACGCCCACCCGAGTTCGTTTTCTGCCGCCACTGGCCGGCCGCTGGGGAAACACAGCCCCCTCTCGGGAAACAGGGGTGGGAGTCCAACAAGCACTCCATACCAACTCTCCCTACCTCACCGCCGGCGGGTGTACAAGATCCGAATTCCTCAGATTTTGGTTGAAATAACTAGGCTGCAACAAAGTAAGTTTTAAGTGAACAGTGCACAATATATATAATACCGTGACACTATTCACAATAGGCTAAATGAGGTATAATATAGAGTTGAGTGGGAGGGAGTACCAGTAAATGCTGTTTTGTGGTTAAGTTGGAGTTGGCTTAATAGATGATTTTTTAAAATTTTTATTATTATATTATTGACAACGACCCTTTCCTTTTTTTTATAATATTTTATTTGATTAAGAAATGTTTTAAATTAAATTGATGATGTCGGTATTAAATAGTGTATTAAGTTACCTTTTTGGTTCTAAAAAAAACCAAATTTTTAAATGAAATTGTTATGTTTACTGACTTTTTTGTTTATTTAGTAATATGATTATTACACATTTTTGTATCATATTTATTTTATCATTTTGTTTATTTATTTTTTTGAATTAATTTTTCGTAGCTTATTTATTTTTATTGATAGTATATAATTAATAAATTTTTATGTTTATTTAATTTTGTTCAATTATTTTATGCACTATTTAGTTACAAGTTTATTGTTTATTTTTTTTTATGAATGGATGATCAAACTTTATTAATTGAGATTTTTTTTTAAAATACATATTTTTTTTGTTTTTTTGTTTTTTCAAAATTAGGAACTCAAATTTTCAAAAATACGATTTTCAAAGTTTCATAATTACAAATATATGGTTTTTAAGCAAAACAAAGTGAAAACAACTCACTTGACCAACTAAACGTCAATAAAAAAACATAAAAACAACATGAAAACAAAACAAAAAATGAAAAAATACAAAACCGTAAAAATGTAAAAAAAATTCTTAAAACTGTAAAAGTGAAAAGAAAAAAAAAATTGACCGTAAAAACGTAGTTTTTTTAAAGAAAAATAATATTTTATGTAAAAATCTCTTATTAATTTTAGTTTATTATTTTCAATTGTTAATGTTTTTTATTTATATTTTGAGTATTTTGTTTATCCAAAAAAAAATAACAATTATGTTTATGAACCTCTGTTCTCTTTGTTTTTCGGTAATTTATATTTACAACATTATGGTTTATTTTTTTAACTGTATATTCTAAAATAAACATTACTTTTGACTTTATGTATCCATATATTATTATTTTTTATTTAATGTAATGGTTTATGGTTTCACCATTAATATTATGTTTCATGTGTTTATAATATATAAATTTTCATAGAGGCATCCTATGCCCTTACCGTTTGAGTATTTTTTATTTTCGGTACTTTGAGAAATTATAACTTTTTTTTTTTGCATGATGGCGTACCTTATAGTAATAAGCATTACGCAAATTTTCATAAAATTTTGAATAATTTACGTTGCTAAAATCATAGTTCAAATAGTTAGTTGTACGCGTGCCTAATCAATTTTATAAACGTTGAAAACAAACTGATTAAACTCTAATTTCGACATTATAAATTATTCAGAATTTCTCAAAAATTGGCAGGATGTCTTCTACAACTATTATGTATGCAATCATACAAAAAATTGAATTATAATTTCTCCAGCTACCAAAAATAAAAAATACTCCTACAATAATAGCAAAAATGATACCCTACCTAAGAAGATGCCTATACAAATTTGTTTATATTAAAGAATACATACAAAAGTGTTTATATCATAATTATATTATATTTACTATTATCTGCACTAATATATTCAACACATAAAAAAATAAACATTTTTGTTTATTTAATTATAATTTGTCAACAATCATTTCAAATTTTTACAGAACACGCATTAATCTCTAAACTATCTCTTTTTTGTTTTTTGTTTTTTTGGGTGAAATCTAATATTAAAAAATATCACCATTAAATCATCTTTCTTTGCACTAATGTAATAATTTCAATTTGTTTACTTTTTACAGAACACATATTAATCTCCAAACTTTTTTTTTTTTTTTTTTTTGGGTGAAATCTAATATTAAAAAATATCACCATTAAATCATCTTTCTTTACACTAATGTAATACTTTCAATTTGTTTACTTTTTTATTTATTTTTTTATTTTCATAATCAATTGATATTAGTATATACATATCTTCTATGTAATAAGTGTGTAGATGACGAAGTTTTTTCTTTTAATAGCTTTTTTTTTTAATTTTAACATAATATTATTATATATAATATAATATTCTCATATTTAACGGTAGATTATAAACATGATTTAAACTTAAATCAAATTAAATAAATAAATAATCATACAAATTAAAATATTATATTTTTTAAATATTTTACAATGACAATTATTTAAAAATAATAATATCATACGTTTTATAACTTAAGTAAAATTTAATTAAACATAAACTTAAACTTCACATATCAGAATAATATCATATTAAATATATAACATAATATAATCTACTATCAACTAGAAACAAGTTTCTTTAAAAAAAAATTATCAACAAACTTAAATTTAAAATCTCTATAAAATATTAATATTATATTAAATATATATGTACGCCCTGATATTCAGCCCGGGTCTTTTATGCAGCTCGAGTACAACTGGCTAGCTAAGAACAGTACTAAAGGATCTACAAGTTGATATCTCCTCTACGAAGGCAGTGCGACTCCCCAGGTTATAACACGAGCTGAGGAATATGAAGCATTAAGGCACGAGCTGGAGATGGATATAAAGCACAGCATCCTGGACGCGAGCTGGCGTTATGTTCAGGTCGTGGTACTTTGACAATCTGCCATATCCAGTGGTCTTTATAAACCCAGATACGTCATTTATAAACGTGCGTGGTCAGACATTACATATCCGTTTATCCCTGAATTATCGGACACGTAACATAAACGTGCATGATCAAACATCACATGTCTGATTATGCCAGACGACCCATGATCAATTTTACCTAATGATTGGACCATACCATAATATATATAGTATTATTCATCATTTGTGCAAGACAGGTCACAAATAGGATGGGTATTCACGTGATGACCCCAACACCTATCCTGGGATGGTTCTTCTATAAATACCAAGACCTTTGATAGAGAAAGAGGTTGGGTTTTCTCTGTGTAATGCAAATACCCTGTCAAAATATAGAGAGACATACAGTAATAATATTGACTCGTGGACTAGGGAGATTTTAGCCTTTGAACCACGTAAAAAGGAACAAGTGTTCTTACTATCTCATTCGGTTGACGCCGTTTTTCGTCAACAGTGAAAGGAGAGCACGTAAACAATAAATGATAATGGCCAATTAAAATATGACAATACAAACACACGATTTTTACGTGGTTCAGCAGTTAAATCTGCCTAGTCCACGAGTCTCTGTTATTAAACTTAAGATTATCTCTGAAAATTCTTCAAGGATGAATTCTTCAGAGTTTTCTCTCAAGGTTCATCCTTTCGGTCCATTACAATGGTGCATGACCTCTCTATTTATAGAGAAGGCTGCAGAATACTATCCCACATATTTTGGGTAGTTACTCTTTTTGTGTAAATAAAATAAATGGCTTTAAATGCCTATAATCAGATATAAAAGGAAACGTCCCCTGAAGACCAGGGGGCGTATAACTAATCAAATAATATCCCACGATTCTAGGGGATTTACAGTAATAAATGTAGACTGCGTCTCTTGTGGATAACACTTGTAGATATTCAAAGTTATTATCACACATCTCCGAGGCTTTATTCTCCCAGGTCTCACATCATCGTTCGAGCTAACGACATCTCCCGAGGTCACATGTCTTTCGAGATCGTATGCGCGTCTGGCTCGGAACCCCTGATCCGAGGTCATTCCTGAAGATAGATGCATCTCGGAAGCTACCTTCCGAGATCGTGAATATTTCGAGGTCACCACAATCGAGGTCGTCTCAGTTTTACAAGCTCGATATGTAATCCTGGAGTATACTTCAAACTGTACGAGTTCATTCGCTGCGAATCCAGCTTTCGAGGTCACATTTAACATGGCTCGAAAACTGGGTACAACACATTCTAAGCATCCTTAAGAGTTATTATTCTTATTACAGTTTATCTTTAAGTACTAATTTATTCCAGCTAATTACATAATACACTATTGGCGAAAAACTGCATCAACAATATAATATATAATCTCTTGTTGTTACTGTCAAATTCAAAAACTAGAACAAATATAATCTTAAACAAAAATAAATGAATGAATTAATTAAAATATGATAGTTTAAAGATATTTTATGATAATTTAAATAATTAAACTATATTTGTTTAAAAATAATAAAGTCATACATATCATTTTTTTTCTTATAAATTTGTGTGATAGTTTATTTTTTATCAAGTGATTGAAGCTATTTTTCTTCATCAAATTTACCAAATGACATTGCGAGATATATTATAAACTAAAAATAGTTGATGCATGAATACTACTCTACACTATGATTTTTTCTATTATTATTTTATTCTATTATTAATTTATTTTTAAATATTTTTGTAATTTATATATATATTATTGTAATGCCTCGAATTTCCTAATAAGGGTTAGGACCTTGATTAGAAGGTCGGGAGGGCCATAATTGATTTATCATGGCATTAAATGATCATATGCGTGTTAATGTGAATTATATTATTATATGATGATAAATGCATGCATATGGGTGTATTTATAATGATAAGGTCATTTTGGTAATTTGGCATGTTGAGGACATATTTGTAAATTGGGTGCATAATGTAATTTGTGAGTGAGTTTTTATTATTATGGAGATATATTCGAGCTATTCGGCATGAGACGATCATAGATTATGAGTTAGCGGTTTTGTCATAACGGGGTCAAGTTTTGGGTAATAAGAATGTTTATTTGATGATAAATTGGGAGTATTTGAGATCAGGATGGAATTCTGGAAGTTTTGACTATAATGTCCCCGGGGGTGTTTTCGGGACCCCGAGCCCTAAGATTTATTTGAGGTTACTTAAGCTTGAAGTAGCTTGTCAGATAAGAACGTACGTTAGAAAATCTCTCTCTCTTCCCGATAGCCTATTTTACCGTTCGAAGCTTTCTTAAAGGAATTTCGAGTTCTAGGAGTCGGAATCAAGCGAGGGTCGAGGCATAGCGATCATAGGAAAGATTAAAAGCTTCTTAACTGAAGGATTTGACGGAAAACAACCCAATCAAAGGTAATCTAAGTTTGAAGTTTTGAGTTTCTAAAGTTTTTAAGCTTAGAATTGGACTTTGTGAATTGTTGAGTTTTTGGTTGGTTTGAACCTTGGGTTTTGAGGGTTATGGAGCTTTAGGAAGCTTGGGAACTTTGTTTTGATGATTGGGGAATGTTTGGGTCTGATTTTGGAAGCTTTTAAAAGTTGAAAACACGTTTGGGAATGGCCTAGGGTTGGGGGCCACGACCCTGTTCTTGGGCGTCGCGGCCCTTGCTCGATGAAGAAGGAGAAGGGTTCTGACTTGGCTGGGCGCCGCGGCCCTTGGTGTTGGGCGCCGCGGCGCTTGCTTCAGGAAATTCTGGGGGCCGCAGCCCTTGCCCTGTTTTCACCCCATTTGCTCGTTTTGACCCCGGGAACTTAGCTATAGGCCTCGGGAGTGTTCCTACTACTTGGATTAGTTTGGATTTTTGTCCCGAAGGCTAAATTTTGGTTTGGTAACCTATGTTGATCATTTTATTGATGGTGTCCCATATTTGGTTATGATTAAGTGACCGCTAAGGGCTTAAAGGTTGATCGTTCTCAAGGGTCGTTCTTATATTGGTTCTAGCTCGAATCTGAGGTAAGAAAACTGCACCCTGTGTATATGTGACATGCATGGCTATTCTTGATGCATGTTGGTTGATAATTAAGTATGACATGCATGGCTATTATTGGTGCATGTTGGATTGTTGAATATAATGCATATGATGCACAAGAAACATGTGAATAAGACATGCTTTACACATTGAGTATGATGTTGTTCAGAGCTTGAGCCTTTGTGTTTGTGCATAGTCCTAATTGTACTAGTACTTGTTAGGTAAGCATGATGAATAACTTGTTATGGATATTGGATATGTGATACATGTTTGGTGGCATGGCTTACTTGTGTGTGGCAATGACTTATTAGTCAGAATCGGTAACGGTGTTAGATCCATCTGTGAAGCTGTGATTTACTAGTCAAGTTCACAATGAGTTGAACACTGGTCGTGTTTTACTGACCTAAAAGTCAGAAATGGCATAGCGTCACGAACGCCGAGCCAAATGAATATTAGATCTAATCGATATCAACGTTGAATAACTCATATGGGGTATTAATGCTGGACCGACCAGAAGGTCGACGAAAATTATAAGCGCTTGTCTAGTCTAAGACTAGTTATTCAGAGCCAGGGCATATGGCCCAAGTGACTGCTTGTCACATGGCTAGGGAACAATGTTCCATAGTTATGACTCTAGAGTCATGAGGAATGTTATGTTGGTGACTAATCACCATGCACCTATCCTGCTAAATCTAGTGAGATACTCACCTATCTGTTAAGCCCTAGTGATCCTGTCGTCACATGGCTAAAGGGTGTTGTCCCCATATTAGTGACTTTTGAGATTGTCACCTATTTGTTCAGACTGAAAGTTTTGAGTGACTGTTATGAACATTTTTGATATTATATCATGTTATATTGTGTTTTCATGCTGGGCTTTGGCTCACGGGTGCTATGTGGTGCAGGTAGAGGCAAGAGAAAGTTGGACCATCCTTGAGTTGGAGAGCTTAGGTAATGAGGTGTACATATGCAGCTACTCGTCCACCACGGCCGAGGTTGAGAAGGAACTAAGGTTAAACCCTATTTTGCCGCATAGAACGACCTGTTGTAAATATTTTCTTGTAGTAGACTCTGAAATTATAATTTTGGGATCCCAATATATATATTATACATTCTATTGAAACGTTACATCTTAACCAAGATTTTTAATTCCTAAACCGCTAATCATACTTAGTACACGATTTTGGCCAAATGACTCGATTAGCGAATTTAACACTGTTTACAAGGCACACCGTAACGGTCCCTGGAGCTTAGGGCGTTACAACTTGGTATCAGAGCGAGCCAAGGTTTATGGTTCCTGAAGATAAGCTGGGCATGTACACTCATCACTGAAGATAGCTTCACTCATGGAATGGTAACTATTTCTGTAGTTATGTGCATAGCTGCTTAAATAGAATGTAAATGTTTTACCTGCACATTATATTAGGGAGCATGAGATTCTGATAGAGCTTGGCTCTTGACTATATGATTATATGCTCCGTGAATATAGATATGATTGTGATCATATGATTGTCTGCTCTATGAATCTATTTAAATGTGATATTTGCATGCTGGAGTTGGAGGCATGGTGTGAATGTTGGAAGAGCAGGGAATATGAATAGTGTATGAATGCCATGGGCATGTTTCTAGCACTGCAAATGGTTTATGATTGTGGTGTGGTAAGATTTATCCCATGGGGGAAAGCTCTTGATATGCTCATTGTGATTAATGAGCCAAGTTATTGACTGCAGATTCAATCAGCAGGTTTATATTCAAGACAGATAATGAGGCCTGGTGGTGGTTATACAGGGGTTGGGAGTTACCGCCAGGGTATCAGTTCTTCATCTGCACCTATGAATTTTCAGCAGATGCTTACAGATTTGCAATTAAGATTGCAGAGGCATGAGGAAGAGATTAGGTATTTGAAGCAACAGCGGAGTCTGTTGGGGAGTACCTCTTCCTCTGTTATGCCAGGAGTGGCATCAGCTTTAGCTCAGCCTAGGGTTGAGAATAGATGGGAATTTCTCTGTGGAAGATTCCTGAAGTATTACCCTCCAGTCTTCGAAGGAGGCGTAGATCCATTCAGAGCTGAGCAATGGATGGGCATGATTAGTTCCATTCTTGATAGTATGGGACTGGTGGGTCACGATAGGGTGATCTGTGCTACATGTGTACTGCGGGATGATGCCCGGACGTGGTGGGAGGTGGTATCCCAGTCACGAGATACAACTGTGATGGACTAGAAGGAATTCAGGCAGCTGTTTAATGAGAGGTATTATTGTGATGTAGCCAAGACTGGTAAGATGAATGAGTTTCTGAATCTTGTTCAATGAAAGACATCAGTAGCCGAGTATGTTAATAAATTTGATGGGTTGGCCAAGTTTGCTTTTGATAAGATACCCACAGATATAGCTCGGAAGGAAAAGTTTATTCAGGGGCTGAAACCTGATATAGCTTAGGGCATTAGAGTTGCCCCAGTGCATGAAGTCTCTACCTATGTTCAGGTGGTAGGGAAGGCTCTTGCTGTTGAGAGCGCAGGACATCAGATTGGGCAGCAGAGTGCTGGAGAGCATGGGGCTCAGATAGCGGTATCTCCACTTATTGGAGCAAGTAAAAAGGAAGGCCGGAAGACATATCCGATATGCGCTCGGTGCAAGAGTCATCCCCTTGGAGTATGTCGAGCAAGGGCATGTTTCTCATGTAGCATGTTTGGACATCGTAAAAAGAATTGCCCAATGCGGAAGAAGAATGAGCAAAAGGGGATAGACAGCTCGACTTCAGCTCGAGTGTTCATTTCGATGCAGTCGGAATCAGAGACTGAGACTAGTTCCTCAGGGGTGGCAGGTTAGTTTTCTAGTTTTGATTTCTAAGTTATACTTATTGGTTTTGGTGCCATGTTGTCCTTTTGTTTGTTGCATATATGGAAGCATAAGGATGATACGATGATCACATGGTTATGTTGTGATGGAAATGCAATATGGTATTGGCAACTTAAGAGACGAGTTGGGTTATGGAAAGGACTCATCAGTGATTTTGGTAAAGCTGGTTATGACAGGCTTTGGTTTGATCCAGGGTATGGATTGGTTAAATAATTATGGAGTAATCCTAAATGGCAAGGAAAGTATAGTAACTTTTGGGCTTGAGAGTAGAGATATACTTATGATACCTGTAGTGAGAGCTAGAGTTTTGTTGCAGGGAGGTGCATGGAACTCTTAACTAGTGTGGTGGATACCAGTTAGGTTGTGTTAGTGAGATCAAGACAGACTGGATTAGTCTGTGGGTTTTGAATGTGTTTCCAGGTGGTCTGCCAGGGCTCCTTTTTTATGAAAAGAGACTAGAATGGTGGTTGGACTAGTGCCAGAGATGGAATCAGATGTAAACACTGTTTTGAATGGCTCAGCGGGTTATAAGAATTAAAAGTTTAGTTACCGAGTAAGATGGAATTCTTTAAGATGGATCTTGGATCTGGTTAGGACCAGTTAGAGATCAGAGAGAGGATATTATATAAAGGATTGTGTTGTTATTAGAATAGAGCACTGTGAGTGCTGAATATGTCTTGAGAATTGGTTTAATGCTAAATGTTTGTGAATTAGATGAATGGTGCATTAAAATGTTTATTTGAATGAGATTTGTGATTGTTTTGGACAATGGTATTGTGGTATCTTCTTTGCGAAGATTTGCCAAGGTTGAAGAGTGCCTTAGGGACAGGAGTGTCCATGGGTGGTAAAGATGTTTCAGGTGCCTTGGGAAAGTGTTATGGGTCTTTTATGGACCAGGATCAGTTAGTGGATTGTTATGACATCTTAGTAATAGAGAAAAGTGATTGCCTATGCAATATGTTGATTAAAGGATCTGACCGGAACTAGAGTATAGTTCCTGGTGGGCCAAGTGGCCAGTTTATTGTTTGAGATTATCATCTCAGGGAAGATAAAAGGGAAAGATGGTTAAGTGAGCCACAAGTGGGAAAGATTGAATGGAAAACTTTAGCTGGATTAGCTAAGAGTTGTATAGTGACAGATATGAATTTATTATGGTATAGAGATCGGACTTGGGATCTGATGGACATTGAGATTAACTGGGAGATTCTGGACGAATCTCATGCTATTCTTTTATTCTTTTCATTCAGGCATCATGGAAATGTAACAGGATATGAAATCTTCATAGTGGTGGCCTGAGATGGAGATGGATGTATGATAAAGTTCTTAACCTGTTAGCAGGTCAAGACAGAGTATCAGGAATCAGCAAGGCCATTACAGCCTTTGAGTATTTCATAATGGGAATAAGAGAGTATCGCGATGAGTTTCGCGGTGGGATTTCCAGGTTAGTGGATCAGTATGAATCAATATTGAGTCATTGTGGACTAGTAGTCCAAGTGAGTTCATTTTGTCAGTAAAGATAAGTAAATAGTACAGTTGATCAGTATTCAAGTCTCTTTATGAGAAGGATAGAGCGCCTTCGTGAATGCAAGGTCTATCTTATCAGATGAAGACTCTATTGCGACTTCCAGGTTCTGGAAGGGTTAAGAAGGCAATGACTATATAGATGGAATTCAGTACAGCTTATTACTCTCAGACTGGTGATAAATCAGAGAGAGAGGGTTATCCAATTATAATTGGAAGAATATCTTATAAGATGAATGAGGTAATATATATATCTGGATCCTGAGGGGGTTCAGGGGATTAATGAGATTGCTAGAGATTGAAGCTTGGATGCTCACTTCTCATAATGAATGGAAAAGTTTTACTGAATTGAAAAGTAGGAATGTGGAATTCCAAGTAGAAGAATGTGTCTTCTTTAGAGTATCACCATGGAAAGGGGTGAGGAATTAAGGCAAGCTAAGCCCTAGATCATCTCAGCAGTTAGATCCTGGATTGGTATGGATAGAGTATCTTTAGCACTGACAGTTGTATACAGTGTGTTATGTACTTCCATGCAGTGGACATGGGTTAAAGGAACTTATGAGTTGAGTTATAAGAATCTGAAGGTTGAGGTTAAGTATTCTGGTAAGGAACAGCCAGTTCAGATTGTGACAGAGGTAGTAAGGTTCGGTTGAACAGGGCGTATTTTGGGTAACGCTATAGAGATAGTGAGGTCGAGGAAATGATCTGAGGAATTTGAATCAATTGTACGGAATTGTTGTCCAAGTTGTTTGAGTAAATTTCGAGGACGAAATTTCTGTAAGGAGGGGATAGTTGTAATGCCCCGAATTTCCTAATAAGGGTTAGGGCCTTGATTAGGAGGTCGGGAGGGCCATAATTGATTTATCATGGCATTAAATGATCATATACGTGTTAATGTGAATTATATTTTTATATGATGATAAATACATGCATATGTGTGTATTTATAATGATAAGGGCATTTTGGTAATTTGGCCTGTTGATGGCATATTTGTAAATTGGGTGCATATTGTAATTTCTGAATGAGTTTTTATTATTATGGAGATATATTCGAGCTATTCGGCATGAGAAGATCATAGATTATGAGTTAGCGATTTTGTCATAACGGGGTCAAGTATTGGGTAATAAGAATGCTTATTCGATGATAAATTGGGAGTATTTGAGGTCAGGATGGAATTCTGGAAGTTTTGACTATAATGTCCCCGGGGGTGTTTTCAGGACCCCGAGCCCTAGGATTTATTTGAGGTTACTTAAGCTTAAAGTAGCTTGTCAGATAAGAATGTACGTTAGAAAATCTCTCTCTCTTCCCGATAGCCTATTTTACCGTTCGAAGCTTTCTTAAAGGAATTTCGAGTTCTAGGAGTCGGAATCAAGCGAGGGTCGAGGCATAGCGATCCTAGGAAAAATTAGAAGCTTCTTAACTGCAGGATTTGACAGAAAACAACCCAATCAAAGGTAATCTAAGTTTGAAGTTTTGAGTTTCTAAAGTTTTTAAGCTTAGAATTGGACTTTGTGAATTGTTGAGTTTTTGGTTGGTTTGAACCTTGGGTTTTGAGGGTTATGGAGCTTTGGGAAGCTTGAGAACTTTGTTTTGATGATTGGGGAATGTTTGGGTATGATTTTGGAAGCTTTTAAAAGTTGAAAACACGTTTGGGAATGGCCCAGGGTTGGGGGCCGCGGCCCTGTTCTTGGGCGCCACGGCCCTAGCTCGATGAAGAAGGAGAAGAGTTCTGACTTGGCTGGGCGCCGCGACCCTTGGTGTTGGGCACCGCGGCGCTTGCTTCAGGAAATTCTAGGGGCCGCAGCCCTTGCCCTGTTTTCACCCCGTTTGCTCGTTTTGACCCCGGGAACTTAGCTATAGGCCTCGGGAGTGTTCCTACTACTTGGATTAGTTTGGATTGTTGTCCCGAAGGCTAGATTTTCGTTTGGTAACCTATGTTGATCATTTTATTGATGGTGTCCCATATTTGGTTATGATTAGGTGACCGCTAAGGGCTTAAAGGTTGATCGTTCTCAAGGGTCGTTCTTATATTGGTTCTAGCTCGAATCTGAGGTAAGAAAACTGCACCCTGTGTATATGTGACATGCATGGCTATTCTTGATGCATGTTGGTTGATTATTAAGTATGACATGCATGGCTATTATTGGTGCATGTTGGATTGTTGAATATAATGCATATGATGCACAAGAAACATGTGAATAGGACATGCTTTACACATTGAGTATGATGTTGTTCAGAGCTTGAGCCTCTGTGTTCGTGCATAGTCCTAATTGTACTAGTACTTGTTAGGTAAGCATGCTAAATATCTTGTTATGGATATTGGATATGTGATACATGTTTGGTGGCATGGCTTACTTGTGTGTGGCACTGACTTATTAGTTAGAATCGGCAACGGTGTTAGATCCATCTGTGAAGTTGTGATTTACTAGTCAAGTTCACAATGAGTTGAACACTGGTCGTGTTTTACTGACCTAAAAGTCAGAAATGGCATAGCGTCACGAACGCCGAGCCAAATGAATATTAGATCTAATCGATATCAACGTTGAATAACTCATATGGGGTATTAATGCTGGACTGACCAGAAGGTCGACGAAAATTATAAGCGCTTGTCTAGTCTAAGACTAGTTATTCAGAGCCAGGGCATATGGCCCAAGTGACTGCTTGTCACATGGCTAGGGAACAATGTTCCATAGTTATGACTCTAGAGTCATGAGGAATGTTATGTTGGTGACTAATCACCATGCACCTATCCTGCTAAATCTAGTGAGATGTTCACCTAACTGTTAAGCCCTAGTGATCCTGTCGTCACATGGCTAAAGGGTGTTGTCCCCATATTAGTGACTTTTGAGATTGTCACCTATTTGTTCAGACTGAAAGTTTTGAGTGACTGTTATGAACATTGTTGATATTATATCATGTTATATTGTGTTTTCATGCTGGGCTTCGGCTCACGGGTGCTATGTGGTGCAGGTAGAGGCAAAAGAAAGTTGGACCATCCTTGAGTTGGAGAGCTTAGGTAATGAGGTGTACATATGCAGCTACTCGTCCACCACGACCGAGGTTGAGAAGGAACTAGGGTTAAACCCTATTTTGCCGCATAGAACGACCTGTTGTAAATATTTTCTTGTAGTAGACTCTGAAATTATAATTTTGGGATCCCAATAGATATATTATACGTTCTATTGAAACGTTACATCTTAACCAAGATTTTTAATCCCTAATCCGCTAATCATACTTAGTACACGATTTTGGCCAAATGACTCGATTAGCGAGTTTAGCACTGTTTACAAGGCACACCGTAACGGTCCCTGGAGTTTAGGGCGTTACAATTATGCAGCCATGCAAATATATATCTATATCAATATTGTGTTTAGATATCATATATGTAGAGAATATTGACATAAATATTTATATATACTATAGAATTGTAATTCATTCTATTATATATTGAAAAATTAAAAGTGGACTGGTTTTTATTAAAATTATAGGCAATATTTTGCTGTAATTTTTTAATGCATTTATGTCATACATTATATTAAACATATTTTATTTATTTTGATGATATTGTTTATTTATTTAAAATTTATATAATAATTAAAATTAATAAAAATAAATACATATTTGAATAAATATGTTTATAACTTTAAAATTAAGCAAATATGCATTATACGTTATTTTTACATATGGAAAGACCCTTGTTATGTGCCATTAAGCAGCAATGAATATTTTTTTTGTATATATGTTGTATATTATTTTGTAATTATGTTTTATTATATATATATATTGTAGTTTCCTTGTATTTATTGTATCTACATAAGAAAAATTCTTATAACAAATCTCTCATCAATTTTAGAAATTTTTTGAATAATTTATTGTATTGAAATTAGAGATTAATTTTTGTCACATGCGTACTAAAACAAAACAGACAAACATGCATCAAACTATTTGAGCCTATTTTTTGGCATAATAAATTATTCAACATTTTCTAAAATTTTATGATAAATTTACTATAACTATAATATGCATCATCATATAACAAAATTAAGTATTATAATTTATTAACGTGGAAGATTATAAAATTCTTCCACAGGGATTCTCTTACGGTAGTCTTTAAAAATTTACTTATATTAGTATAAGATCTCATAATATTGTTCTAAAAAATCAGTGTGTAAAAAGAAAATGATAAATTTTAGATCTTAAAACTTTTAATAAAGATTTATTCCAAAAATATAAACACACAAAAAAAAAAAAATGAAAGAGGGAGTGGAGGGTGGGAGCCAAAATCTCTCTTATGCATGGAGTTTTCAATTTTTGGTATAATACTAACTTTTTTAAATGAGTATATACATTGGAATTATATCAAATCTCTCATTAATTTTAGATATTTTTTAATAATTTATTTGGCTGAAATTAGATTTCAAATTATTTTTACATGCGTACAAAAATAAAAGAGCCACACATGCACTAAACATTTTGAATTTAATTTTTGGCACAATAAATTATTTAATATTTTCTAAATTTTGATGGTAAATTTACTATAATTATAAAATACAACATCATATATAAAAAAAATTAAAAATTATAATTTATTCATGCCTCCACATAGGGATTTTCTTTGGGTAATCTTTCCTAGATATGGTGAAAGATTTATTTCTATTAGTATAAGATGCTAAGGATTGTCTCATAATATAGTTCTAGAAAATCCGTGTATAAAAAGAAAATGATAAATTTGAGATCTTAAAACTTTTAATAAAGATTTATTCTAAAAATGAAAACATAAAAAAAAAAAAAAAATGAAAGAGGGAGTGGGAGGGAGGGAGCCACACCCGAAGCCCCCTACCATATAACCGAACTTTGTTTGTCAACGAGTTTACATCTCCAAACATACTATTTTAGCTAAAATAGCTAAAAAAAAACTTATGTTGTTTTTTTTTATCAATTTAAAAAGCTAGTTATATTTTAGTCATTTTAATTTTTATCTTTTCAAATATAAAGATATGTCATAGCTAGTTAAATTTTATTTTATTATTATATTATATCATTATTAGTATTTGATTATTATTTTAATAAGATATATTTATAGAACAAAAATGTGTTTCATAAAAAATATTAAATTATTCAATATCTAACTATAATAGGAAATATAATTGAAGATATTAAATTAAATGAGTCTCCTAAAAAACTATTTTAAATAAAATTTAACAAAAAAAATAGCATTTGCTCTAATAATACTACTACAATTCTACTCGGCTTTACGCCCTTTATGCTACAGGTCTCCGACTCACTTTTTATGCCCATTTTACCCCTACTTTGCCGTCGAGTCTACGTCTAGTCCTGAGAAGACCAAGTAGAAAGTAACCATAGCTTAGCTAATATACGCTTTACGCCGTACATATCACCTTATTACATCACCGACTATACTACTCTCCTTCGTTGAATTCTCAAATCAGCTCCAATGGCGGATCGCCTGCGGACCTATGCCTATCTTCTCCTCTACATCGGCCTCTCCAGTGGCCAAATCTTCTTCAACAAGGTACTTCTCACTTCTTCTTTCTCCTAGTTAGATCTACACTCTTGTCATTACGTATTTTCAGAAACCGTTGGGATTTTATTTTGTTTGCTTGTTCATAAAATGGCCGCGAATTTAGACAATTTTGTTGATTGAGAATGAGGTGAGGTTCTTTTCTTTGCATTGCATTTTTGGAATTTGAGAGAAATATTGATGAGGGAGTCGGTTTTGAACTGTTCTTTTGACTTTTTATTCTTCCATATGCTTTGCAAGAACCATATTGCATTTGGTAATGACAACGAGCCCACTACTGGTTCATATGAGTGGAGCCCACTACTGGTTCATATGAGCGGAGGCTTGCTGATTAGTTTGATTTTCTATGAAAACATTTATTGGCTTTACTTGGGTTCACAACTTTGAATTAGTTTTCAAAACTGAAAGGAAAAATAAAGACAATAAGTTGAATCTTGATAATGCAATTCCTACTGTTACAGACTTTAAAATTTAGAAATGTGTAAGAGCAAATGTTTTGTACCAAAATATGGAAATTCTACATGCATGTTGTGTTGCATCAATCAAGAATCATTTTGCAATTTTGTTTTATTTTTTGTAAGATATTTTCTCCCCATTGTGATAGTAAGAACGAATAGAAATCTTTTCGTTTTTCAACAGTTTGTTTTATCTCTACCTTTCATCGCTAGAGCAAACCTTCATCCTATGAAAGTTTCCATAGTTATTTCTACATTGAAATTGGAGGAGTAAATTGTGTAACTTGAAGTGTAGTATGCATCTTAATCTTGGAATATATTAAGTGCATCCTATGGGTAAGACTGCAACAAAGTAACAAACCTCATCTTGTTTGCATTTGGATTCTTATGGTATTCCTATTGGTAAGTTCATTATCAGATTTAATCTGGACAGTATTACTGTCATCAGTTTAATTTTGGTGTTATGGTTAATTCATTATCGTTGTTATCAATAGTTTTATTTCCATCTTGTTTTATAGTTTTTCGGAATTACAGGCCTGATATAGCTTCCTCTCTATTATTTATTTTTGAAATGCAGTGGGTTTTATCTTCTAAGGAAATAAACTTTCCTTATCCTCTTGGGTTGACTCTTCTTCACATGGTTTTCTCCTCAGTCTTATGTTTTATAGTCACCAAAGTTTTTAAGGTATTCAGTTGAATTAATTTATTATATTCATTTTTGAGTCAAATCTTTACAATGCAACTGTTAATCTTTGTCTATCATACCTCACAGATTATAAAGATTGAAGAAGGAATGACTCCAGAAGTGTAAGTGATGAGGAGAGATAGCTTTCCTCGTATCAATTATTTTTATTTTTGTCTATTTATAAGTTTTTTTTCTTTCTTTCTTAATTGTATTTGGCTATAATTTAGTGAAACATAGAAAAGCTCGTAATGACTACTACTCAGGAAAATTTAGTTTGTATTGCTCAAGAGCCTAAAATTAATCCATACTTCATGATTATATTACCTCAATAAATTTATTTTAAGTGCTCCAGATGAAGAAGGTGAATTTTTTTTATTACAAATGTTCATAGTGCATTGACCTGGCAAGAGACTTGGGACCCTTAAATGATTTAATGAATACTTACGGGACTTCTTCAGTTTTAAGCAATGATATTAAGCATACTGATGCATATGTGGATAAGTAGAAATGTTAAATTATTGGTTCCTTGCTAGTCATTTGTAGAGAATATCTACTTCATTCTATTGCATATGCTTCAGGAAGTAGAAATACCTTTATAATAAGAGTGAAAACAAACGAAATTGTGTAACCTCATTGTATGGGGCGACAAGTTGCTTGCGAAGGAGCACCAAAAATTCTTCAATTTTTTCGATGAGTAATAAAAGGTGTTTTTTGGGGGGTTAAAGTTGCTTTCAAAAACTAAAACATTTCTTTCACTGCTATTGTTATTTGAATAATTGTGTTGGCTGGTGAAGAAATAGTCATTTTAATATATATACATATATTGTAATTTTGTTATCCTAGATGCAATCAAGCATGTCAATGTTTAAACTCATTTCTTATTCCTTCATAATATTTATTGGCATTCCATTCCTCATAAAAGTTTTATATACAGATATGCAACATCAGTTGTGCCAATTGGTGCAATGTTTGCAATGACTCTTTGGCTTGGGAACACTGCGTACCTTTATATTTCTGTTGCTTTTGCACAAATGCTGAAGGCAATCAGTAAGTTTCGATATTCCTTTAATATGGGGTCTTACTAGGTCTAAGTATGCAGAGCTTGCAGAAGTTGTTTAATTATTCTAAACTCACTTTTTTAATGATCCTCGTTTGAGAGCTATCTTTATTGGCTAATGTTTGTTCACTTGTTGGATATAGCTTCATTTTTTTGGTTGGGTGTTTACCATGGTTAAAAGTTCTGAATATTGTATAGTCCTGTTTAATATATTTATAACATGATATATGACATATTTACCTCTATCCAGTGCCGGTAGCTGTATTTATTCTTGGAGTAGCAGCAGGACTGGAGGTGATGAGCTGCAGAATGCTATTGATCATGTCAGTGATAAGTTTTGGTGTTCTAGTGGCTTCAATTGGTGAAATAAATATCAACTGGGTAGGAGTAGTTTACCAGATGGGAGGAGTTGTTGGAGAAGCTTTAAGGCTTATTTTCATGGAGATTTTTGTTAAAAGGAAGGGGCTTAAACTAAACCCCGTATCTGTCATGTACTATGTCAGTCCTTGCAGGTATATATCATTTTATTCTTCTGCTTGTATCTAGTCATACTGCTGAAAGATTTTCTTTCTACCTGTAAATGAATATGTGGACTAAATTGTTCTGTTATGTAGTGCTCTTTGCCTATTCATTCCATGGATTTTTCTTGAGAAACCAAAGATGGATGCTAGCGGCACATGGAATTTTCCACCCTTGGTGCTAGCACTCAACTCTCTGTGTACTTTTGCCCTCAACTTATCAGTTTTCCTCGTGATTACACATACAAGTGCTTTGACCATTAGAGTGGCTGGAGTTATCAAGGATTGGATCGTTGTCTTATTGTCTGCCCTTTTATTTGCTGATACGAAGCTGACATTAATAAATCTCTTCGGTTATGCCATTGGTACGTAAATAAAAACTCATTCTTTTCTATCTTTTGTTGATTCTTTATATGGAGTAATATCAAATCATTAATACTTAAATCACCCTATTGAATCCTAGGAAAAGCCTGAAAGAATATTGAATTCAGGTCTATTTCATTATGTTTATCCGCAGGCCATTATCGTCCTTAGTATAATACATTTAAATCTTTTTGTTTTTATTTTTGGTTGCTTTCTTTTCCTGTAAAATTGGATAAACTTGGGTTACAAGCAAGGCTTGACTGTGATTATGTCCAGCACCAACTAACTGGGGGACCTCTCAAGATCCACTTAGTTTCACTTGTTTATTTGAGATAGTTATATTCTCATCTATTTCTTAACCAGTTAGATTGGCTTACAACAGAAACAACCAGAAGAGTTATATCTATTTTTCCTTGAAGCCTTTCTCATAGTCCTCTTGTTTGAACATGCACATTCTCATGTGTCTAAACCTTTTTACGATTTTAAAGTAATGAAGAATCAGGTCCTTCGTGGCTTGACAAAAAATTTTCCCCCTTATCTTTCCCTCTCTTGCTTCCCCCAGCATTTTCTGATCTTGTTCATAATAGGCCCCTAGACATTAGATAAATATATGTCTATATTTATAGATATGCTTTATCGAAAGAAACTCTGGTGAAGTTAAAGGGCGCTAGAATGTTACAGTAACAAAGATATTCATTGTGAATATTTTTTTTTATGCAGCCATAGCAGGCGTAGCTGCATATAACAACCACAAGCTAAAAAAAGAAGCTACTGGACACACCACTGAAACTGCTGAACGCACCACTGATGATACAGAAAATGCTGCTGAGTCTGTACCACTGACCACATACGTGGGTCCCAACAAGTAGAACTACACTAGGTGCAGTCTTCCAAGTTGAGGTATGTCTAACAAAATCCATTCTCACAAAGTACATGTTTTTATTTTGTTAAGATCTGTAAATAACTTCCAGCGTCATAGAACAATCCAATGAGCTTGTGTTATGTCTGCTTTTATGTTTATAAGTTAAAAGGGTAGCTCAAACGGTCAGGACATAGGACATGTGATGTGATATGGTCTTGTCTCACAAGTCTGAAGTTCGAGTCTCTCTAATGCGTTTCAATCTTTTGTTTACACTTTCATCTGATAATATGTGGGTACTTTTAAATTTTAATTTAGTGAGGAGGCATCAGTAGGTCAGATCATTTATGTCTTTTAATTGATGGTTGCAGACTGCTCTTACCATGGGGCGTTGTTGCTGTGGCAGGGATCAGAAACAAATAGAAGTGTAAAGATATGAAATTTGTTAATTTAACAGAAAAAAGTTTATTTTCATAAGCCAATGCACTTCCATTAATTGATAATTTATTTGTAAAGAAATATCTCGGATCACAGTGATCATGTACTAATTACTATCTTGTGAGAAAATTTTGAATCAATAGTTAATAAGCTCATTCCCAGTAGAACATGTTGCTAACTTATTTATTGGGAGTTGTACGGTCTGAACTTCAACTTGGTCGCCAGCCAAGAAAAAAATGAATTGATCATTTTCAGTAATTTGACCTAATTATTTTTCCATGCTCTGTATTGTCTTTGTTAATTGTTATGGAAATTAAATGAAAAATAAAATAATACGTGGTTATTTCTCGGGAAGGAGATAATTTTTTGAGGCTTTGAATAATTCTCATGGTTGCAGAAATTAAAGCTTGAAATTGTTGTTTACAACGCTTTGAAGAACAAACGATGCATTTCAGAAAGGAAAAAAAACGATTTGAAATTAGTGAAGAGAGTATAAGAAAAATACAAGTCGAAGCGGGGGATAATGGTGTGGAGGAGGTGCAACATAAGAAAATAGAGGGAAAAAATAAATATGGTATCCATTCATATCAGTTTTATATTTTATGTAATCTACTATTTATTTGTGAAAAGAGAATCCAATCTAATCCACGTTGAAAAATCTAAATCTTGATGCTTTCCTAACCTATTCAATCTAATCTATACTTACATATATATTTAATTTTTTTTAAATTATGTAAAAATACTTTAATAATTTAAATATTATAAAAAAAATATTTAAAAAACCATCTTACAATTAAAATAAAATATTAATGTCATTTATGATATAAGTAGTTATTTATTTTTTTAATAAAATATAAATAGTTATTGTTATTTATAAGTTTTTGAGGTTTTTGTTATTGTTAATAATATATATTATATGAATTTTAGGGAGTTTTTGTGATAAGGGTAGTCTTTTTTACTATATTGGTATGACACACTTTTTATATGAATATGAGGGTGCGTTTTAATCTCAATTTTTTTTTATAATCATATTTATTGTAGTTATAATGAAATTTTTATAAGTTTTCAATAAATTTCAAATAATTTACAATAATAAAAATAAAGTTCAAATAATTATTTTTACACGCGTAAAAAAATAATAAGTAGTCATAAAACAAATTGTTAGAACTATATTTTTGATCTTGTAAATTATTTGAATATCTAAGTGATGAAATTGTATTCATGGCATGTCATATCCATATGGTAAAATTGAATACGATAAGTAAAACCTATAATAAGTGAGAAACTAAAATAATTCAATATTTTAAAAAGTAATCAATTTATGCAATTGTGGATTGGGCTGTTTTTAGCTACAGTACGAAATTCACAATTCGCAATAATTGGTTTGGACAAAAAAAAAGGGCGAGTGTGTTGGATAAACATACTTAAAGACAAGTCTTCTCGGTCAAGAGTTTTTTTTTTTAAATTTTTAAAGAAATAAAAATACAAGGTAGAGATAATTATTATTTGACCAGAGTTATTATAAAAATACAAGGTAGAGATAATTATTTGACCAGAGTTAATAAAAATTATTGCAAAGTGAAGAGAAGAGAAAGGTATGATAAAAACATATAAAATATAGAAAGATGTGAAGTTACGAAAGAAAAAGAAATTAAGAGATCATTCAAAGTATTAAGTAAAAAAAATTATAATTTGTAAGTGGGTCTTATTATGTATGTAGAGTCAAATCTTTTTGATAATATCTAAGAATATAATCAGAAAAATAACTAAAAAAAAATCAAGGGAGATATTTTGGCTTCTGTATTTTTTTTTGAATACGCGACGATTTTTGTGTTTTGTTAAATAACAATTTGGATTTTATGTTTTACAAAATATATAAAAATAGTACTTATACTCGATTTTGATTAAAATATTTTTAATTATAAGATTAATTATCGGGTCGTTAGTGTTATAATAAGTTTAGAGAAGCATAGAAAATAGTCGAGGAGCTGATAATAAAATATTATATTTGAAATTTTATTAACCAAAATTTGGTATAAGATACTATTTTGATCTATTTTATAAAACATAATATCCAAATTATCATTTAACAAAACATAAAAATCAATTATATATTTAAGAAAAATACATAAGTCAAACTATTATTTACCAAAAGATAACAAAAAACCTCAAGTCTTTCCCACGTAATATAAATAAACAATTTCTATTTAATATAATAAATTATAATTTAAAGAGTACAATTTGATTGTACGGCTATATCATTTCAAATAATTATGTTGGGACCATAGATAGGTTGTTAGTGAAAAAATTAGGGAAATTTTCAGATATACGACAAATTACAAAAAAAATTGTAAAAATACGGTACCTCATTATATTTACAAATTTACGGTTGTAAATAGCCCACCCTTCTAAAACCCATCATTTATTACACACAATCCATATTATATAGCTCATTACAAATTAAAGCACAACCCACCCAAACTGGTATTGTTACAAAACTGATCAAATAATGGAAGAGGCCTTAAAATTCCATCACCTGGAATCGAAAAACTTACATAACTAATTGGAAAAAGCATCTAAAATACTATTATGAAAAGACATCCAAAATTATGAAGGATTGAATTGAAAAATCTTCGAAAAAACTGATCCAAAAGCTTCAAAATTCTAAGAAATCATAGATGAATTCAGATTTTTTCTATTACAATCCCACAAATTTTTTTTCCGAAATTGGGAGTTTGTAAAAACTACTATCATCAAATATTTATTTCCCAGAATCACTAAGAAAATATGGGCAAAGTCATAAATTTTCTCACATGAATCTCACGGCAAAATTTGCAACATGAGGTAAAAAGTCATAAATCTGGTCTTTTTTACATTTATTTACAATAGCAAACTCCAAGTAACTATGTTGATTATCCATTCTTAGTGAGCTCATATCATATGAAAAGCTAAGTTGAGTTGTAAAATCTACAAGCTACACCAAAGTTCAAAATTCTTAAACAAGAAAACAAGAGAAAAACAACTTTTATTAAACAAATTGTTATGATATTATAACCATCTTTCTCAAAATTTGTCTATTATTATTACAATTAACACAAATCTATATATATTGACACAAATTTCATAAGAATTTGTTATGATTATTAATTAATTATCTGCAAATTTATGTTCAAATAACCAACTTTTACACAACATAAGAAGATTTTATTAGTATGAAAACCAAAGTAACAATTCAATAACAAAGCTTTGCAAATAACTTTGTTCAGGTTAAAATGTAGACGACATAAAATTAAAAAAAAAATAATACAAAAATTTATGTTACAAACTTATAACAAACTTTTACAGACAATACAATAGAAGAATTGAAAATGTGACTTATGTTACAAACTTGTAACAACCTATTTCAATGAAATCATGAAGAAAAAAATACTCGGGGTTTAGCCACTGAACTAATATCTACAAGCTACACCAAAGTTCAAAATTCTAAAACAAGAAAACAAGGTAAAAACAACTTTTATTAAACAAATTGTTATGATATTATAACCATCTTTCTCAAAATTTGTCTATTATTATTTCAATCAACACAAATCTATATATATTAACACAAATTTCATAAGAAGTTGTTATGATTATTGATTAATTATCTGCAAGTTTACATTCAAATAACAAATTTTTACATAACATAGGAAGATTTTATTAGTATGAAAACCAAAGTAACAAATCTGTAACAAACTTTACAAATAACTTTGTTCAGGTTAAAATGTAGACGACATAAAATTAAAAAAAATAGTACAAAAATTTATGTTACAAACTTGTAACAACCTATTTCAAAGAAATCATGAAGAAAAAAATACCTTGCGTTTAGCCACTGAACTAATATTCCTCTTCAAAAAAATTTAACAATGGACTTAAGATTCTCTTTCATCACTTGCCTAGAACTTCCTCCAAGGGTCAATTTCTTTGGTTTCTTTGAAATGACTTTTACCTTAGACAAAGAGAGACAATTTTCGTTTTAATTATTTCTCCTTAGACACTATGGAGCCATCAATGTCCTCCTCCTTAGGCTTGCCTCAGGTCCCCTTTGCAGCAGGAAAAGTCAAATAAATGAGCTCAAAGTTACAAACATAGCACCATAGATGATTACAAAAGGTTAGAAATATGGAGAAAATTGATTGAGAAATGGGGAAGATGAATAGATTGAGAGAGTAAAGTAAGAGAGAGGATTGAGAATGTGATATCATAGAGAAGGTGAGAAAGAATTCTCAACTTTCCTTTTAAATATAATTTTTATTTGGTTTAAAATTATATTAAAAAATACATTATATAAAAAATTATAATTTACCGTAAATATGAAATAAGTAACCGTATAAATGTAAACTACCGTATATTTTTATTTATTTTATACGGTGTATTCCGTAATTTTCCCAAAAAATTATGCAATATTTGACATTAGATAAGGTAATGATCAAAATTAAAGGGGGACACAACACCATTTGAGATGGTCAGTTTGTTGGTATATATTTATATATTAAATACAAACAATGTGTAACATGCAATGTGTAATGTGTTGGGTGGGGTTTTATGTTTTAATTAAAAACTCAATTTTTTTTTATTCTCATCTTATTATCAATAAAATAATAGAAATCAATTTTTGACTTGGTCAATCATTTTGCTCACATGTGTTTATTTTTATAATTATTTGTTTAATATAAACATCTATTAAATCTTAAGCATACAGCTAATTATATTTATAGCGACGAAATCACAGTGGATTATAAATATGATTATATTTCCAAAATAAGTTAGTTATAAGATTAGTCAATACACATGATTTACACTGATTTGTCAACCTACGATATGATTCTTACACACCACAATGTTTTGTTCTTTCCAGAACATTAGCAAAGTAAATGAGATCGGATATATTTGTTACATCGGACTAGAACGATATTGACAGTTTACAGGATAAGTAAACATACCGTTATTATCTATTCTAGTCATATCATATAGTTGACCATATGTCAATTCAATCTCAATTATGAGTGGTTAGTATTATAAGTGATTGTATTATTTGAGTTATTTGACTTGTTCATTACTAGCTTACCCTACGAACTAGTCCATACTTACATATTGGGAACTCGGTAGTATGATTGAGTGGGATGTTAATCATAGACATGAACATCTATATCTTCTGATGAATAAATGAATCGATGGTTTCTTTTTAGTTTGGTTAAAGGTGCTAAATGATAGAGATATTATTTCAGCAATTAATATTAGTTTACTGAATACCATTTACAAGAAACTAAGTGTTTTAATGATAAAATACAATGAGGGGTAAAACAGTATTTTAGTCCCATCTCATTGTATATTGTCTATAGAGGATTGAGTGACAATAATGATTGTAACAATGGATAATTAATAACATATTTATATTTGTTATAGAGCGTTATATGAATTCAATAGTGCAATTCTGAGTTTTTAGTAGAGTCACAAATAATTAATAAGTTAGTAAATTTATTTGTTAAATTTATGATAACTTATTGGGGCTTGATTTCATAGGCTCCTGGTCCTCACCGTACCTCGGATAAAATCATATAGATAGTCTCAATTAATTGATTTAATTATCAATTAGAATTATCAAAATTGATCATGTCAATTTTGGATAGTTTCACAAAGTTATATAATTTAGAGAATAAAAAAGAAACCATAACAGATTTATTAATTAAGATAAATTGGTGTCTAAATTAATAAATAAATTTAAATCAAGGTTTAAATTATAATTAATTAATCAATAGAAAATAATACGGGTTTTGATTTTAACTCCAATGAGCTTATAATTAAAAGAGAAATTTCACAGGCATATGGCCCATGAGAATTTCGACCTAGGTTTGATAGTTACCTATTATTTTATTGATATTTTTAATTAAATAAGTAACCTAATTGAGCCTATAAAAAGAATGCTACGTGAGAGTTGAAAACAGATGCAGAAAGACAATCTGACTGAAAATCAGAATATCTATTATTGATGCTATAGGTTTTAGATTCTTTTTACAACACAAATCATTTTCTAAGCCTTAATATTATCTTCTATTCTTATTCTCATTGTATATATCTCATGTGTTGAGAATTACTCACTCTAATTTAGGTGATTCTAAAGATACTTTGGATGGCTATGAAGAAATTGAAGATCGGTTCAGTTTCTTGGTGATACCCTGCGACAAAAATGATACAAATGTTAGAGAAACTGAAGGAATGACTCAATCATTCCGCTACACAATAATGTAAGTGTTCTTATTATTATCTCTGTATGAATTCAATTTCAGAAACATGTTCTAGATTTTCTTATGTTCATATGTTTAATATACGATTTACATGAAAATAAACAATATCTTGAATAAGTTTTCCCAACACAATGCATGTTTGCTTAGTTTTATTTATAGAATTTATTAATTATTTTTATTAAATTTATATTATTGTCATATAAATTTCAAATAAATAAACAATATTATATATAAAAGAATAACACAACCATATTAAATGAAAAAGTAAACCAAAACATTGTTTATGATTTTTTAATATATATATATATATATAATATGATAATCTTTTTAAACATAAATTATAATTATTTTTAATAAAAATTCAAATTATGTATTATATATATATTATTATAATGATGTTTTATAATATTTAAATTTATATTAATATAAGTATTAAATATTGTTATAATAATAATATTTTAATTTATATTAATATAATTAGTAGAAAAATAGGATTATATATTATTATCATAATAATATCTTATAACATTTAAATTTTTATTAATATAATTATTAAATATCTAGTATTGTTTTATATATTTTTGTTGAGAAGTTGTATTATATATGTTGGAAAAAGCTTATAAAGGATCTGTTGACGCGGTTCTTCGGCAACAGGTAATTAAGAGAAGAAGAGAAAGAGATTAGTACTAAAAATAGAACCGTCGCAGATATGAAATCTTTGTGCCAGAACTAGGTGACTCAAGACACGTTTTTAAGTGGTTCGAAGGTTAAAATCCTTCTACTCCACTAGTCAATATTATTGATATTCTCTGGGTATTTGGTTTACAAAGTATATAGTTCTTCAAATACTATTTTTTCCAACCCCTATCAACTCCCAGGGTCTCCTTATTTATAGGAGAAGGCACCTGGAAGTTAGTAGGGAGGTCATCCCGTGACCTTACCATTTGTCATATCAAATCTGTGACATTCATGATTAATTCCTAAACCTGACACACAAGTGTGGTCTAATCAGTATGGAAGGAGATAATGGGCCGCACGGCCCAACCCGTCCGTGGGTGTCTGAATACGCACGTTCCTGCTGCGTATCCGAGAAGTCAGGGGGATATCGGACACGTGATGGCAGGAATATGCACGTTTATCTTGCGTGTTGACTTCCCATAGGGTCGGAGCTTCCTGAGAAGCTCGTGACCGGAGCAGTTCATAACCCGAGCTGCTCCGTCCGTGGCCTTCGGATGTCATTCTCAGCTCTTGGGGCAACAAATGCGAGCTGGAACAGGACCCCCTCGAGCTGACAAGGGCCCTTCCTGGAAATAGAGCCTCCGGCCTGCGGGAGCCTCGGACTAAATCAGGTTTAGTCCGAGGCTCGCCTTGCTAAACAGCCCTTGGGAAAACCAGGGCGTACATCTGCCCCCCAAGCTCCTGCTCGTGGTCTATGACGTCAGACACAGGAGACCACAGTAGGGGCTTCTAGACTTCCCCCACAACCCTTCGCATTCCATTCTTTTCGCAGGCGTCTGATACGTGGAACGCTGTGGGTGGCGACGGTACACTCTACGAGAACCGCATTAAATGGCCTAGCCTACTGTCCAGCCGTCGTTTCACGTTTCGAGTGGAGGGTCTCCCAAGAGCCTTTTACACGTGATCCTTCCCTTGTATAAAAGGGGGTGGTCATCCCACGCACGGGCCACCCTATCATTCAAAAAATTCCCAAATTTCCTTCTTCTTCCTCTGACCTTCCAAAGAACGAAACCCTCATCTCTGCTGTTCTCATCTTCTCCGTTCACGAAGCTTAAGCGTACAAGTTCCTTCAAAGCCTTGGAGGCCACTGTACCAACGAAGCTCCTATCAGCGCAGCAACCTCGCTCACCATCCAACCATATACTGTAAGTTCTTCTGACCCTGTTCACTTTGAAAGCATGCCACTGTAGCTTAGGTAAAAAGATATTACTGTAGCCACATGCAGGGGTTTTCTGAGCTGCGTGAACACAGAGGGTGACAGCCCTTCTTAGGTTAGGGTACGCCTGCCATGGGACACCGTCTTAGAGTATGGGTTCATGGTGCTCCTTCAGGGACAATTTCTGGGTAAGACCTTTATGAATTTTGGGTGCAAAACCGGGTAGCTTAGGGAATACGCCTCAAAAGCGGTTTTGCACGTTTTGCCTGTTGACACTTTCCCCCCAAGGCAAGTTTTTACTCTGAGCCCCCTGACACACGAATTCCGAGTAATCTGGGATCTGTTGGGGGCCTAGGCGCGTGTTCATTGAACCGCGTGGTTCTACTCTCCACGGGCTGGGCTTACCCCAGCTCATGTAATTAACATTTGTTTCATCCTTCTGCTTGGGTCGCCTTTTCTAAAGTGTTTTCTTTTGTTCGATAGGCGACCAGATGGCCCCGAAGAAGAACCTGCCCCAGAAGAACGTGGGAAGCTCGGCCTCCCAACAAGATAAAGGAAAGGCGGTGACGCCCAGCTCGCCGATTCCCCACTTTAGCCCGGCCGTGGAGAAACAGGCCGAGGTGGCCCCTGACGCGTTTTTCGAGGCGGAGAGAATCGTCTCGAAGTTAACCGAGCAGGCCAAGATCACCAAACTCTTCATCACCCACAACATTCCCTTGGGGAAAGCCTCAGTGATTGCCCGACCTGCTGCGGAGGGTGAGCAGAGCTGCACGCCGCTCGACGAGTCGTTCGCGGCCTGGAGCGGCGAACACTTCAAGGCAGGGGCCTTCCTCCCCCTGGACCAGTATTTTGCTGACTTCCTGAATTATGTGGGGTTGGCCCCATTCCAGCTCCCCCCTAACTCGTACCGTCTGTTGGCGGGGTTGAGGTATTTGTTTCAAAAGCATGAGTGGGAGGTCCCCACTCCTGCTGACATTCTATACTTCTTTTGCCTTAAAACCAGCCCGGACCAGCGGGGGCGAGGTGACGGGTTCTATTACTTAACTCGCTTCCCTAATACAGCAGCGATCATCGAGCTGCCGAGCCATCCGAACGACTTCAAGGACCAGTTTTTTATGTCAACTGGGTTCCGCAACTGCGATCATCACTACTTCAACCGTCCTCGTAAGTGATCCTTGATCTAGCCCGCCTTCTAAAGGTTATCTTATTTTAGCTCTTCCCTTATTCCACCTCTGACTTCAACCATCCTTGCAGCCATCTACGCGAGGACCGAAAAGTCTGTGACCCTCGGGGGTCAATACGACACACTGGCGAACTTGCCCCCCAGTGAGAAAGACTACCGCGTGCTCGTGACGGACGAGACGATGGTATTCTGCAAGCTGATTTTCCCAAATCAGACTTTGAATTTGAAGAGGCCTCGGGGGCCTCCCCTAGCCCGCGACAACAGACCAATCATCGCGGAGGGGATTGCTAACGACGAAGGCGAAGAGGAGGAGGGTGTTGAAGTCCCTCTCGTGATGAACAGGAAGAGGACCTTGGAGGTCGCCCAGGGTATGGGCGAGGAGAGGGTCCGATCTGGAGCAGTCGCGGGTCCCTCCGGCCAAGGTAATCCTTACTTATTTAAGAATGTAGATAGGGCCACTGCAGACCCCCGGCTGGTTAGGTTCAACCCTAGGCAGCTCGTCCATCGTCACCCGAGGAATCCGGACCTGGACACGCTCTTGCTCCATTGCGTTGACCAGCTCGTGCTGGACAACCAAGAGAGTCGGCCTAGGGGTACCGTAGTAGTAGATAACACCCTAGCTTTTAGGTCGATCCTTTTTGAGGAGTATGGGACCAACTTACGCACGTGGCCGGCGCTCCAGAGGGGCATCTATGCCCCGGGGACCAGGCAGTATGTAGAAGAGTCCAGCCCCGAGTCGGAACCGGACCTAGAACCTGCACCAGTTCGTGAGACAATCGTCTTAGACTCTTCCAGCTCGGGGGGTAGGGCTCCCTTAGTATTCGCATACTCATTGCCTATAAACCTTTTCTCTATTTCTGCATGATTGCTACCTTGTAATAACCATGTTTTTTGTTCTTAGCAGAAGAGATGTCTCAACCCGGAGGTAGTTTGCGGGGCGTGGTCTTCGGTGGGAACCCCCCAGCAGGGCCGAGGTTAAAAAGGCTCCGCGAGTCCAAGAGCTCGGTAGGGACCTCCACCAAATCCCCGGCTAAGGAGAAGGAGAAAGCCCCGCCATCCCAGGTCGCGGGGCGATCCTTCCTGCTGCCAGGACAGGGCCCATGCCACCGCCACCCCAACGATCTCCATTAGCCACCCAGGACGGGGTAATAGAGGTCGGGAATCGGGCCGCGGTAGCCCCGGATGTGCGTATCCCGGTCGACCCCCGGGCTCTGGAGAAGATGCCCAAAGCATTCCGGGGTATGGTGTACGAGTCGGCTAGCTATGCCGTCAACCATTTCTACAATCTCAAGGAGAGGGAGCTCCGGGCCATCGAAACAACGAGCCCGGTCCGAGTTATGGAGTGTTCGATGGACATGACCCTAACGGTAAATTGCCCCATCTTTTAGAGCTTCAACATTCACACGCCGCCCCCCCCCCCCCCCCCCCCCCTTTTTTTTTCTTTCTTTCAGTTAGTTAATTTATCCTTTCTTTCTTGCAGGGCATTACTGCCGCATACAGAGGCATTGCTAGGACCAAGGTCCAGCTCGAGGGTTTGGAAGCTGAGCGCCAGACCGCCCTCCAGGAGGCTCAGGAAGCAAGAGACGCGCTGACGGCCTCTAAAGCCGAGCTAGAGAAGATCCGCTCCGAGAACCGAGAGCTTAAAAACTCCCTGGCCGCATCGCGGACAGACCTCGAGGTGGCCAAAACCGAGGCCTAGGCCGCCTTGGAAGCCGAGAGGGCCGTCTCGGAGCAGTCCATGCAGGACCTGTTCTATCACTGCTGGGCCCATAATCCAGATGCGGACTTTTCTTTCATGTCGTCGGACCTCTAGGCATTCTTGCTACCGAAGCTCCAAGCCCGCCTAAATAAAGAGGTACCTCCCTCTGAGACTGGAGAGGCCTCCGCCGTGGCGGAGCAGGACGAGACTGCGACCTCCAAAGGGCCAACTGACGGGGCTTAGGATACTTCTCTTTTAAGCATTTTGAACTCTTACTCTCTATTGTAAACATTTTTTTTTATGAGGTGTTTCCACCTCGAGACAATTTTCTCAGCAATTTTAACATATATTTTTATGCATTTGGCTACAATTCATCCCTTTGTTTTTATGAACTTAGTTCGGGTTAACCGTTATTTATATCCCGGGCTTTTAAAGAAGAGCCACGATCTATAAATTTTTAGTTAAACTTCTAAGTTTTATGACCTGGTTAAGACCAGGAGCTTATTTTGAAAACTTAGATCGCGTCAACTTTTATCCACATCCCGGGCTCCTTAAGGAAGAACCGCGGTCAATAAATTTTAGTTAACTTCCAAGTTTTATGACCTGGTTAAGACCAGGAGCTTATTTTGAAAACTTAGATCGCGTCAACTTTTATCCACATCCCGGGCTCCTTAAGGAAGAACCGCGGTCAATAAATTTTAGTTAACTTCCAAGTTTTGTGACCTGGTTAAAACCAGGAGCTTATTTTGAAAACTTAGATCGCGTCAACTTTTATCCACATCCCGGGCTCCTTAAGGAAGAACCGCGGTCAATAAATTTTAGTTAACTTCCAAGTTTTCTGACCTGGTTAAAACCAGGAGCTTATTTTGAAAACTTAGTTCGCGTCAACTTTTATCCATATCCCGGGCTCTTTAATGAAGAACCGCGGTCAACAAATTTTAGTTAACTTCTAAGTTTTGTGACCTGGTTAAAACCAGGAGCTTATTTTGAAAACTTAGTTCGCGTCAACTTTTATCCATATCCCGGGCTCTTTAATGAAGAACCGCGGTCAACAAATTTTAGTTAACTTCTAAGTTTTGTGACCTGGTTAAAACCAGGATAGGACTTAGTTTGTGATAACTCTTATCCATAGATAAAAATTAACACCTAAGTCGTTAAGGAGACCTGGTTATATCCAGGTACCATATGCCCCCCAAGTAACTGGGAAAGGGTCTTTCGTGGTTACTTTAAAATTACACTTGCAAATAAAGAGAAACATTTGATTTTTATTTATACATGGAAGGTGACCTTCTAGGCCTTACAAATGGATCATTGATAGTATTTCTTTAGGTGGATAGCATTCCAAGTCCGCGGGACCGCCCCTCCACCAAGTTGAGCTAACTTATAAGTTCCCTCTTTGATGACTTCGATGACCTGGTATGGTCCTTCCCAGCTTGGTCCCAAAACCCCATCTTTGGGATCCTTCCCGGCCAGGAAAACTCTCCTCAAGACCAAATCACCGACGCCAAAGGCACGTCTTTTGACCTTAGTGTTGAAGTAGCGAGTGATCTTCTGTTGATAATGGGCGAGCTTGAGTTGTGAATCCTCTCGCCTTTCATCCACTAAGTCTAAGGAATGGCATAGGAGCTCGTGGTTCTCATCTTGGTCGTAGGACTGGACCCTATGTGACAGGACCTTCACCTCCACGGGGAGGACTGCTTCACTCCCAAAGGTTAGGGAGAAAGGAGTGTGACCCGTGGGAGTCCGATGTGAGGTCCTATAGGCCCACAGAACTTGGGGGAGCTGTTCTGGCCAGATCCCATTTGCCTCATCTAGCCTCTTCTTGAGGCTCGCCTTCAGAGTTTTATTGACAGCCTCGACCTGGCCGTTCGCCTGGGGATAGGCCACGGATGAGAAGCTCTTCACAATTCCGTGCCTTTCGCAAAATTCGGTGAACAGATCGCTGTCAAATTGAGTACCATTGTCGGAGACGATCTTTTTAGGTAGGCCAAATCGACATATGATGCTTTTAACCACGAAATCTAGCACCTTTTTCGATGTTATTGTCGCCAACGGTTTTGCTTCGGCCCACTTGGTGAAGTAATCAATGGCTACCACGGCGTAACGGACCCCGCCCTTTCCGGTGGGCAGGGCGCCTATTAGATCTATCCCCCAAACGGCAAATGGCCAGGGAGATGAAATCATTTTTAGCTCGGTCGGAGGAGCTCGGGCAACCGCAGCGAACCGTTGACACTTGTCGCACTTTTTTACATATGAGATCGAGTCTTTGGACAGAGTCGGCCAGTAATAACCTTGCCGGAGGATCTTCAAGGCCAGGCTTTGCTCCCCAGTGTGATCTCTGCAGAATCCTTCATGAACTTCTTGCAGGATGGCCTTCGCTTCGCTTGGAAGTACGCACCGGAGGAGAGGTAATGAATGCCCACGTCGGTACAGCACCCCCTCGACTAGCGTATACCTCGGAGCTTGATAAAGGATTCGTCGTGCGTCGTTGCGCCCTTCGGGTAACTTGCCCTCGACGAGGTACTCAATAATGGGAGTCATCCAGGTCGGCCTGATGTCAATCATTTCAATATCTGCCTGCCCTCCGTCTATGCTAGGTTTCTTCAAGAACTCAACTGGCACCAACCCCAGGGTTTCTGTCTCTCCCGAGGTGGCGAGCTTGGCGAGAGCATCTGCGTTGGCGTTCTGCTCCCGAGGTATCTGTTCGATCGACCCTCGCCCAAACGCAGACAATTCGGATTTTACCTTTGCCAAATAGGCGGCCATCTTGGGACCCCGCGCCTGATACTCGCCTAGAACCTGATTCACCACGAGCTGGGAGTCGCTGAAGCATTGGACAGAGCTCGCCTTTAGCTCGCTAGCTATCCTAAGTCCAGCTAACAAGGCCTCGTACTTTGCCTCGTTGTTAGAAGCCTTGAACCCAAACCTTAGCGCCGAGTGGAATCTATGCCCCTCTGGGGATATCAGAATGATTCTGGCCCCGGAGCCGTTCTCGTTAGATGAGCCATCAACGAAGATCTTCCACGATGAACTTGAGGAGGCGACCTGAGGTGAGTCTTCTGATGGAATCTCATGGAATCCCGCGCATTCTGCCACGAAGTCGGCCAAGGCTTGACTTTTTATGGTAGTTCGGGGAGTATAGAAAATCTCGAACTGACTGAGTTCGACCGCCCACTTTAGCAAGCGTCCCGAGGCTTCAGGCTTTTGCAAAACCTGCCTTAGAGGCTGATCGGTCATGACGTGTACAGAGTGGGACTGGAAGTATGGCCTGAGTTTTCGCGAGGCCGTGATTAGGCAGAACGCCAGTTTTTCCATCAATGGGTACCTTGACTCAGCTCCGAGGAGTCTCTTGCTGATGTAATAAACCGGTTTCTGAGCCTGGTCCTCTTCTCGCACCAGAACGGCACTAGCTGCGTCCTCAGTTACGGCCATGTAGAGGAAAATAGGTTCTTCTACCTTGGGATTTGATAGCACAGGCGGTTCAGCCAGGTGCGCTTTTAGGTCGAGGAATGCGCTTTCGCATTCTACTGTCCATTCGAACTTCTTGTTTCCCCGGAGCAGGTTGTAGAAGGGCAAGCACTTATCGGTCGATTTGGAAATGAACCGGTTCAGTGCTGCCACTCTTCCTGTGAGGCCTTGGACATCTTTCCGCGACCGGGGGGAAGGAAGCTCGAGCAGTGACTTGATCTTGTCGGGGTTTGCCTCGATTCCTCGGGTATTGATTATGAAACCCAAGAATTTCCCCGATGCGACACCGAAAGTGCACTTCTGAGGATTGAGCCTCATGCCATATTCTCGCAGTATGTTAAAGCATTCTTCCAGATCGGCGACGTGGCTGCTGGCAATCTTTGACTTGACAAGCATATCATCAACGTACACTTCCATGTTTTTCCCGATCTGGTCCGCGAACATTCTATTTACCAGCCTTTGGTAGGTAGCCCCGGCATTCTTAAGACCGAACGGCATGACCTTATAGCAATAGACATTAGTCGGGGTCATGAAGCTGGTATGTTCCTGGTCTGCTGGATTCATCGTGATCTGATTGTAGCCTGAGTACGCGTCCATGAAGGACATGAGCTCGTGCCCCACCGTGGCATCCACCAGTTGATCGATCCTCGGTAATGGAAAGCAATCCTTTCGGCAGGCTTTATTCAGGTCGGAAAAGTCGATACAGGTCCGCCACTTCCCATTGGGCTTTGGAACTAACACGGGATTGGCAACCCAAATGGGAAATTTGGCTTCGCAGATAAAGCCACACTTTTTGAGCCGGGCCACTTCTTCTTCAAGGGCTTCGGCTCGGGTTGTCCCTAAACGCCTCTGCTTTTGAGACTTGGCAGGGACGCTTTTGTCTAGGTGGAGCGTGTGCATGATTACGCTCGGACTGATCCCTATCATGTCCTTGTGCGACCATGCGAATACGTCCAGGTTCTTCTTCAGAAACGTAGTTAGCTCCGCCTTTCTTTTATCGCAGAGGTTCTTTCCGAGCTTAACCGTCCGTGACGGTTTTTGCTCATCGATGCTTACCTCCTCGAGCTCTTCAATAGCTTGGAGCTCGGACCTGTCCTCGCCTACTCGGGGGTCAATGTCCTCGCTTAGGGTGAGCTTTTCGCCTTCGGAAATCTGAGGTTTTTCAATCTCGGGAGCCGCCTTGGGTCCCCGAGATTCCTCTTCGTCCTGAACGGCCATCGTCACCTGCCCGGGTTTAGATTTTCCCTTCATGGAAATGCTGTAGCATTCCCTGGCAGCGAGCTGATCGCCCTTGATAGTGCAGATCCCTGTCGAAGTAGGAAATTTCATGGCGAGGTGCCGGATGGAGGTGATAGCCTCGAAAGCAATGAGCGTAGGTCGGCCCAAAATGGCGTTGTAAGCAGCGGAGCAGTCAATGACTACGAATTCGAGTAGTTTGGACACTGTTCGGGACTCGTCTCCTAGGGTGATCACCAGCTCAATCGTCCCTATCGCTGCTGATCCTTCTCCTGAAAAACCATACAGCATCATCGAGGTTGCCTTCAGCTCGGAGACGGTCAGACCCATTTTTTCTAAGGTGGACCGGAATAGGAGGTTCACCGAGCTCCCATTGTCCACTAACACTCTCCTTACTCTCCGGTTGGCGAGCTGGGCTGCTACGACCAAGGGATCGTTATGAGGGAATTGGACATGGCTTGCGTCTTCCTCCGCGAAGATAATCGGTTGTTTCTCTAATCTTTGTTGTTTTGATTGACGCTGTTCCGGGACGAACTCCGCTCCATTGTGGGCCTTCAACTCATTCACGTACCTCTTCTGGGCGCCTCTACTCGTGCCAGCCATGTGTGGTCCTCCAGAGATGGTGGAGATCTCCCCCTCGACCGCGGGGGGAAGGACATCCTGATCTACCCGAGGTCCGGGCTGATTGGCTGGGACCTCCGGAGCGGGTCGACTTGCCGGGACCCTGTTTCGCGAGTATTGCGCCAATGGACCTGCTTGGATTAGAGTCTCGATTTCATCTTTGAGGTGCCTGCAGTCGTCGGTATTGTGCCCGACGTCGTTATGAAAACGGCCGAATTTGGAAGCGTTTTAATGGCTCCGGCCTCCTCCAGGGGACTCGAGTAGCGTTGGCCAGGAAAATATTTTCCCTGGTCTGGGTGAGTTCAGTATATGTTGTGAACACGGGCTTGAATTTATCCACAGACTTATTCTTCTTTTGACCGAGCTGGCTGTTTTCACCATTTCCTTTTCTTTTGCCGCCACCGGGCTGGTTATTCTGCGCGACGTCGGGAGTCGCCACTACGATCTCTGTTCCTGTCCCAGCGGGCTTTTCGGGGACCTGGCTGGTCCCTGCAGCTGAAGCTTCCGCTTCTTCCAAGTTTATCCACTCTTGGGCTCTGTTAAGGAATTCACTAACCGAACTGACCCCCCTCCTTTGAATATCCTTCCACAGATCTCTGCCGACTAGGATCCCGGTCCTCATGGCCATGAGTTTGGAGCTGTCGTCAGCGTCTCTGGCTCGAGCAGCGACATTTGCAAATCTGCTCAAGTAGGCTTTCAGCGTCTCACCAGGTTGCTGTCTCACGTTAGCTAGGGAGTCGGCCTGGACTCGAGCGGCCTGAGAGGCGCGGAATGCCCTCTTGAAGTCAGCCGAAAAGGTCTTCCAGGAGCTGATTGACTGCCTTTTACTGTGCTTGAACCACTGCCTGGCAGGTCCAGTTAGGGTGGAAGGAAAGATCAAGCAACGAAGCTCCGGTCCGATGTTATGGGCCATCATTAGGGTGTTGAACATCCCTAAGTGGTCAGACGGGTCTCCATCCCTGTTGAACTTTGACAAGTGGGGCATACGAAAACCAGAAGGGTATGCCGTTGCTGCTATATTGGGGGCGAAGAGTTCCATCTCATCCCCTGAATCATATTCGTCATTTTCCTTTTCCGATAGGAGCTTCTTCATCAACTCCTCCATCTGAGTTAAGCGCTCTAGGGTTTTGTCCTGAGATCCTGGGTTATTCCGGGGCTGTTCAACAGCTCCGGACCTGTTGTACATATTAGGCGGGTTGTTGCCCCTCCTATCTTGAGATAGGTCATTTGGGGCATTCCCGCCGTTACGTACTTCGGATCGGACCCCAACTGAGCGGGCCTGGCTACCATCCCTAACTCGATCCTCTCTGTGAGAGTTGAGGCGATCTCGAAGGTCGCCTCCCTGGGTAGTATGGTGACTTTGTGCTGAACTTAGTCGCTGGCGCAGGTCTCCTCCCGAGAGATCACTCCGTGTACTACCGGTCCAGTGGCTCCTGCTGGACAGGCTCGGGGTGCGTCTTTGGCGGCTCCGACCTGATCCCTCCCCCGGCATCCTGCTGCGCCGGGAGGGCCCGGCTGATGGCGGGTCTCTTCTACTATTTCCGTAGGTCGGGATGTCTCTGACGGGCTGCGGAGACGGATATCTGATGGGAGAAGGAGGATGCCTGACCGGGGAGGCGATCCTGGTACCGTCTGGTCGGACTAAATTTGGTGGGGGCCTCTCGGCCCTGCCAGCTTGCTGGTTTCGCGCTGGGCGAGCTGGACGAGGAACTGGACGTTCTTCGGGGACGGGCTGACGTCTCCGGATCTCCTCGGCCCTTCTTTGGGAATTTCCTCGATCTCTTCTGGGCGTCCTCGAGGAAGGCTGAGAGCTAGGGGTTGACGTCCTAACCGAACGGCTGTACTGCTGCTGTTCGGTCCGAGGCATTTCCCTGAAGTTCGCCTCTTGATGGTGTGATGAAGGGGTGGAGTTGGCTGCAGGAAGTCTACCCGAACGGCTATGCCTGGATCGATTACTCCGGCGAGACTTAGGAGCCTCGCCTTGCCTCTCTCCAACGCTACCGTTGGTTGTGAGAGGGGGTAGTCGGCTCAGAATATCCTGGATTTGCTGACCAGCTGCTGCTAACTGGCTCCTCAGCTGAGCATTCTCCATCTCCACCGCAGTGTAATAACATGGATTCGTATTAGGCGGCCGGGGCGCTGAACTACCAGTGTCGTCTTGGCCCGCCGGCTGCTTCCTTGGCCTCTGCTGGACTTCAGGAATTTGCTCATCAGGGAGGGCAACATGGTGGGCCTCCTGCCCATCATGCTGTTCTGTCTCGTTGCCATGTTTGGATCGAATGGTCACCATAGTTGTATGTTTGTGGTAGTACTAATCGGACTTGCTCTCAATGAAAGCACCAAACTGTTGACGCGGTTCTTCGGCAACAGGTAATTAAGAGAAGAAGAGAAAGAGATTAGTACTAAAAATAGAACCGTCGCAGATATGAAATCTTTGTGCCATAACTAGGTGACTCAAGACACGTTTTTAAGTGGTTCGAAGGTTAAAATCCTTCTACTCCACTAGTCAATATTATTGATATTCTCTGGGTATTGGGTTTACAAAGTATATAGTTCTTCAAAGACTATTTTTTCCAACCCCTATCAACTCCCAGGGTCTCCTTATTTATAGGAGAAGGCACCTGGAAGTTGGTAGGGAGCTCATCCCGTGACCTTACCATTTGTCATATCAAATCTGTGACATTCATGATTAATTCCTAAACCTGACACACAAGTGTGGTCTAATCAGTATGGAAGGAGATAATGGGCCGCACGGCCCAACCCGTCCGTGGGTGTCTGAATACGCACATTCCTGCTGCGTATCCGAGAAGTCAGGGGGATATCGGACACGTGATGGCAGGAATATGCACGTTTATCTTGCGTGTTGACTTCCCATAGGGTCGGAGCTTCCTGAGAAGCTCGTGACCGGAGCAGTTCATAACCCGAGCTGCTCCGTCCGTGGCCTTCGGATGTCATTCTCAGCTCTTGGGGCAACAAATGCGAGCTGGAACAGGACCCCCTCGAGCTGACAAGGGCCCGTCCTGGAAATAGAGCCTCTGGCCTGCGGGAGCCTCGGACTAAATCAGGTTTAGTCCGAGGCTCGCCCTGCTAAACAGCCCGTGGGAAAACCAGGGCGTACAGGATCTTTATTTATTTTCATGTATATCTAATATTAAACAAATTAATACAAGATAGCCTAAAACATGTTTCTAAAATTGAATTCAAAGAGAAACAAATAATATAATTCTTACAGTATACGCAGCGGAATTAAGAGTCATTTCTTCAGTTTCTCTAACTCTTGTATCCTTTCTGTCGCAGAGTATTATCAAGAAACTGAACCGATCTTATATTTTCTTCACAATCTTCCAATGTATCCTTAGAACCACCTAGACTAGTGTGGGCAATTCTCAACACATGAGATAGATATAGAGAGAAGAAGAGAAAATAACAAAGTGGCTTAGAAAAGGACTTGTGTTTAGAGAGAATCTAAAACTATCAGAAAATCTGACCTGTGACTTATCAAACTTAATTTTTGACTTCTCTCTAAGCACTCCTTTTATAGACTCAATTAATCCATTTTATTTAATTAAAAAATCAATAAAATAACAGCCATTTTGAAGCCCTAGGTCGAAATTATCATGGGCTATAGGCCTGTGAAATTTCTCATTTGATTATAAGCCCATTGGACTTAAAATCAAAGCCTGTATTATTTTCTATTGATTTAATTAATTAAATAATTATTTAAATCCTTTATCAAATTAATTATTTATAATTTGAACCTTGATTTAAATTTATTTATTCATTTAGATACCAATTTATCTTAATTAATAAATCTGCCATAATTTCTCTTTTCTTCTCAAAATTACACAACTCTGTGAAACTATCCAAAATTGACCTGGTCAACTTTGATAATTCTAATTGATAATTAAATCAATTAATTGAGACTATCTAGATGATTTTATCCAAGGTACAATGGGGACCATGGGCCTATGTGTTGACCCACGATTTAGCCAACTGACACAGAGTCAAAATATGAACGATATGGACAAATGTAAAAAGAATAATGTAATGACGAAAGTAAAGAAAACACAGTAATTTATAGTGGTTCGGCCCCAGGATCTGGTAATGACCTATGTCCACTCAGAATTATATTGATATGAAATCAGAAATGTGATCAGAGAACTTGGGTTCAATGAGTTTCAACACTTCTCACAAAACAATACAAATTTCCTAGAAGAAATTCTATATCTCTATGATTCAGCTGCCAAAAGTCCTTTCCCTTGAGCTATATCTTGCTATTTATAGGCTCATGGAGGGTTACAAAATATTGTTACAGATATTATCCCCTGAATAATGGGATATCCAGAAGATTGCGTGAGATAAATTCGGGATTCACAAAGATCTTCCCATAAATCCTGGTCGTGGGAAAAACAGGCTTGTCCTGCTTCTGCTGTTTCTCTTGGTCGATACTCTAGCAAACGCCGTCCAGGTATCAGCCACGTGTCAAGTGATTATCCGCCACGTCACAAATGCTAATTTATTGGATAACATTTGCCCCCCAAAGTTGAACGAGCGACCCTTCGGTAACCCCTCCTGACGTGTCAGAACCCTTCGTGTGTTCTTGAAAAAAGTAACCCACTTCTGTCTAATCATGACTTTTCAGTTCCCCAGAAACAATTTCGACGGCCATCACGTTCCCCCATACTTCAAAAAAGGAAAACTAATGATTACGCCTTTTTAATATCAGAGACAAACTTATATAAGACCACCAGATTCATTTCTTTTCTTTTCACGCATGCCATTATTCTGCCAAAAAACCCTAAAAACCAGAGCTTTACCTTCTCCAGCGAACGTTCTCTTGTGCTTTCAAGACTCAGACGGTGGGCTCCTTGATTTCCGAAGTCCTTTCTTCCACCTTCACGACCATTTTCCCTGGTATGCTACTGAAAACCCCATGCTTCTAATTTCTTGTGTTGCATGCTCTTTAATGGTGTACTGTCTAAGTCCCTTGGCTTCGGGTTCTTAGGCGCCTGTAGATAGAATGTTTTTGTAGGCAGAGTAGGCTTATGCTTTAGTTTAAAACTCGGGATCATGCTTTTTAGGACGTAAAACCGAAGTAACGTTTCGATTTTTAAGCCGGTTGAAAAATAATTTTTCCCGCCCAAGGGGAGTAAAAAAAACTTTTTCAGGAAAACTTTTCACGTTTTCCCTTTGATCCATTTTTCAAACTGTTCGCGTAGAAAGATTTAGTTTCTTTGTTAGAATGCTGTTGTATAAAGGCTTGTCTTTTATACTCGACCAGCGATATTCAAAAAGCCTTCTAGAATCCTTTAATCTCACCTTCCCATTCTTCTGTTTGCAGACTTTAATGCCAGATTTGTGGGGAGGTGAGAGACCCATAGACGACGACCTCCTCGCCCAGCTGCTTGAGGGAGAAGAACAACCAACCGATCGTATTCACCAGATACCTTTCTCGCGAGTCTCTTCCAGACTACATCCTTCTCCTCCCATGGCCCGTTCAAAGTCTTCGGGCAAGAAAAGGCCTGAGTCTGAAAGTAACCCTACTTCTCCTGCCCAGCCTGGCTCACAGGCTGGGGTTCCCTCGACCAGTGGTCGAGAAATCCTTATTCCTGACCCTAATATCCAAACTAGGGCTCGTCCTCGTCATCGGAACCCGCCTGATGTCGAGTGGTACACCTCCCCAGCTAGTTCGGTGACCCTTCGAATGGTTGCCAACTACTTCAGAAAATTCCCCCTCACGGGGGTAACCATTACACGTCCTTCTGCGGACCAGAGAGCTAACCACCCAGGAGGGGCGAACAGTGCCTGGTCCCGATACCACATTAAGGCGGGAGCTTATCTTCCTCTTCATCCGTTTTTTGTGGGGGTGGCCAACTACTTTGGTGTCGCCCCTTTTCAAATAACTCCCAATGGATATAGGATGCTGGCCGCGCTCTATATCCTCTACAAACTCAACAAATGGCCAGAACCTTCACCTCATGAGGTCAACTACCTCTTTGATCTCAAGTCCAATCCTCAGCACAACGGGACTGGCTTTTTTCACTTCTGTCACCAGGAAACCGGCCGGACGTTCTTGAGTGGCACTACCCATATCTCGAACGTGGTTCATTACAATAAGGAGTACTTCTTTACTCCGGACATAGCCAGTAACAACTTGGCCTTCGCGAGAGGAGGTAAGAGCTTATCTTTCCCTGGTCGATACTTTTCCCCAGAGTATACTCTTTCATTTTTTCTCAAACTTGACCCGTTTTTCAGGCCCTTGGCTACGTCCGACTCCAACACCAGACATGGTGTTGAGGTCCAATGCTCTGGCCAGGATGTCTGACGCAGCGAAAAGCATTAAGGCCCTGATCATTGAAAAGAACTTGAGGTCGTCTGGCCTCCTGGCTCCTCGCCATGAAAATAGAGGGTCCGTGGTGGACGAAGCCACTGCCGAGGGGGTTCCCGAGCAGCAACCTCCTGTGCCTTCTCCCAGGAGGAGGCCAACAGGAGTTACGATCAGGGAACCCACAGGTAGCCCTTCTGCCGAAAGGCCCTCTGCTCCCCAAGGCAAGGGGAAAGAAAAGGCCACAGAGCCTGTTGTTGACTTGGGAGAGTCCTCTGATGACAATGGTAACTTTATTTCGCTTTTAAATGGTTTGCCAATTCCCTGTCATATGTTTGACGGGGACGGTAACTTTACATATGCTCCAAATTTAGGGCCAGACTTCTTCATGCCAGAAAATGAGTTTATGATTAATAGAGTCAATAATGTAACGACCAGTAGTTGTAGCTCGGGTATTTACTTTGCTATCTTCTTTCTGTTGTATTACTTACTTTCACCTTTCTCTTTCCTTATTAACCCCTTGCGTTTACCTTCGTGCAGATATGTCGACTCCCAACATCTTCGACATGTACCAGGCCGAGGAAGAAGAAGAAGTCCCCCAACTCTCACGGAGATCGAAAAAGAGGGCTGGTGAATCCAGTCGGGGCCCTTCGACCAAAAAGAGTCGACCAGAAGACCCTCCTCAGGGCACACCAACTGGGCAAAATCCTGCGCCAACTGGGCGAACTCCTACTCCTCCTCCTGCTCCTTCTGAACAGCAAAATACTCCTGTTCGGCCAATCCTCCAGCTGCGCCTGCTAGGGAGCATCTTTCTCGTGAAGAGGCCCATGGGGCTAGACTCGTGAGCCGTGCCATCAAATCTGCCAAGGATCGCCTTGACCGCATAGGCAAAGGCGAGCATATTGGGACCGCCATGATCCAAGCTGAAGAGTTACCGGTCGACCAGATCCTGAACAGGGCTCTGAACGAAATCTCCAACGTAAGTGTTTCTTTATTCTTCAAGTCTTGTAGTTTTTTAAACCTTGTGATAAGTCCTAACTCCTTTTTCTTTGTGCACAGGCCTTGCTTTCTGCCACTACTGCTCGTACCCAAGCTCAGGTTCTTGTCGAGCAGGTCGAGGCAAAAGCTATCGAGAAATATCAGGTGAAGGCAGCCGAGGAGCTTTCGGCTGCTGAGGCCAGGCATGCTACGGAGTTGGAAGCAATGGTCCGAGAGAGGGATGCAGCGGTGACCAAACTGTCTGCGGTTGAAGCTGTAAAAGATGCAGCGATTAAGCTAAGGGAAGAGTATCGGTCGTACAACAAAACTCATCTCCGCGAAATCAAGCATCTGGATGGGGTAGTCAAAACCAAGGACAAGACTATTGCCACCCTCAAGAGCAAGGTGCAGCAGTTGGAGCTCGACAACTCCAAGAATCTGGAAAAGTACAAAAGGACGACACTCCGATGTTTCTATAACTTCTGGAAACACAATCAGGGTGCTGACTTTAGCTACCTTTCAGAGGAAGTCAGAGCTGCGGAGTTGGCCCGGTGCGCTGCCCAACTGGCCGAAGAGGAGGCAAGAGCTGGGACTCCTGCAACTCCAAGCGCCGTTGGTTTGGAAGAGGAAACTATCGAGGAAGCGACCGACCCGAATGCTGCCCAGGATCCTCCTGCCCCTTATGCTTCTTAATCTTTATTGACTATTTTCCTTTCTTTTTGAACACACGACCCACGGGTCGTGATGTAAAGACAATAGTTTTCTTTTTAAACTTTGTTGCACGGGCAGTAAATCTTTTTTGTTTGAACAGTTACATCCAAGCAGCAATGCTTGAGGTGTAAAAGCTTAACTCCTGGTGCTATAATATTTTTACTTTATTATAACATTTGTCCGTATGACCGAACTTAGCATAGTACTTTGGCATAGTTTTAACAAAACGTAAATTTTGAAAAATACTCTAAGAACTGTAGTATGCTTTCACTTATTTTGTTCATGTGTTTACATACCTTGCGAGTATGCTTTGCTATCGATGTGCCTTATATGCCCCCCAAGTGATCGAGGAGCTTTAGGTCCTTGGTCACTTGCCTTGACCATAACCTGTTCGAACGCTCCTGTTCGTAATCAAAGTTATACTTGTAATACAGCAAAACAACACACGTAATGAACAAATACTTGTAAATATAAATTCACAAAGGTTGGCAAGAATGACTGGCTGAGCACAGTCCCTTATAATCTCGTATTAAAAATGGACTAAACATGTCTTTACGAGTGATTCTGAAATAGAATCTTACATATACGAGCAGTTAGCCATACATCGTGGCTAACCCTCTTTGCAAAACTTGTAAAAATTAAAAGAGAAATGTAAACAAGCCAGTCCTTTAAGAAGGGCTGTTCATTGATAATACTTGCGCAGGTGTTCTCCATTCCAATAACGCGGAACGAGATCTCCGTTTAAGCGTGAAAGTTTGTAGGTGCCTGGGTGAAGGACTTCTTCAATCTGGTAAGGCCCTTCCCAGTTAGGTCCGAGCACGCCAGCAGTGGGGTCGCGGGTATTTAAGAAAACTCGTCGTAGCACCAAATCTCCGACGTTGAATTTTCTTTCTTTAACTTTGGAGTTAAAGTACCGGGCGACTTTTTGCTGGTAAGCAGCAACCCGAAGTTGAGATTTTTCTCTTATCTCATCGATCGAGTCTAAGGACTCCATCATCAACTGGCTGTTCGCATCCTGGTCGTAAGTCAAACGCCGATGTGAGGGGGGATCTAATTCGACAGGTAACATCGCCTCATATCCGTAGGCTAGAGGAAATGGGGTATGCCCTGTCGTTGTTCGATGAGATGTTCTATACGACCAGAGGACTTCAGGCAACTGTTCTGGCCACGCTCCTTTAGCTTCTTCAAGTCATTTTTTCAGGGTATCCTTGAGAGTTTTGTTTACAGCTTCGACTTGCCCATTTTCTTGGGGGTGTGCGACTGAAGAAAAGCTCTTAATAACTCCATGCCTCTCGCAGAAATCGGTGAACAGGTCGCTATCAAATTGGGTCCCGTTGTCTGAAACTATCTTCCTGGGCAATCCATACCAGCATACAATGTTCTTGATAATGAAGTCAAGAACTTTTTTGGTTGTGATGGTTGCGAGTGGTTCAGCTTCAGCCCATTTTGTGAAATAATCGACTGCCACGACTGCGTACTTTACTCCTCCTTTTCCGGTTGGCAGTGATCCAATCAAGTCTATTCCCCATATCGCGAAAGGCCACGGGCTCTGCATCTGCTTTAGCTCGTTTGGAGCTGCTCGTGGGATCTTGGAGAACCTCTGACATTTATCGCATTTTCGTACGTACTCCATTGAATCCTCGTTCATTGTTGGCCAGAAGTAGCCTTGTCTTAGAACTTTTTTCGCCAAACTCTGCCCCCCAGCGTGATCCCCGCAGAAGCCTTCATGCACCTCTTTCATGAGTTCCTTAGCTTTTTCTGATGTAATGCATCTGAGTAGTGGCAATGAATATCCTCTTCGGTACATAATACCGTCGAGAAATATGTACTTAGCCGCCCGCCTTTGCAGAGTTCTGGCCTTGTTTCTATCTGCTGGCAATGTTCCATTTGTCAAATACTCCATGTAAGGCGTCATCCACGTATCTTCTGCGCGAATCTCCATATTGGCATTGGCCACTTCAATGCTTGGCTTACTCAACCTTTCTACCGGGACTATGTTCAAGGTGTCAGCATCCTTCGCACTTGCGAGTTTAGCTAAGGCGTCTGCGTTGGAGTTTTGGTCTCGCGGGATTTGCTGGAGGGTGTACTTTGTGAACTGGGCTAGCGCATCTTTCGTTTTATTAAGGTAGGCCATCATCTTTAACCCTCGCGCTTGATATTCTCCCAGGACTTGATTCACGACCAGCTGGGAGTCACTGTAAATATCGATCGTTTTGATGCTCATGTCTCTGGCCATTCTCAGTCCAGCGAGGAGTGCTTCGTATTCTGCTTCATTGTTTGATGCTGCGAAGTCAAACCTGATTGCGCAGTGAAATCGATGCCCTTCGGGCGTCATCAATATCACTCCTGCTCCAGCGTGGGATTCATTGGATGAACCATCCGTGAATAGTTTCCACGAAGGAGCCTCGTCTTGAGGCATGGGCGCTTCAGGCTGTTTGCATATCTCACTGTTGGGGAGTTCGGTGAACTCCGCAATGAAATCGGCCAAGACTTTCCCTTTTATTGCTGTTCGTGGTGAATAAGTTACATCGAACTGTCCTAATTCGACCGCCCATTTTAACAGTTGTCCAGCCGCCTCAAGTTTTTGGAGGACCTGCCGAAGGGGTTGGTCAGTCAGAATTGTGATAGGATGGGCTTGGAAGTATGGACGCAACTTTCTGGAGGCTAGAATTAAGCAATATGCTAACCTCTCGATTGGTGGATATTTCAATTTTGCTCCGATAAGCCTTTTGCTGACATAGTAAACAACTTTCTGTACGCATTCTTCCTCCCGTATTAATACCGCACTAGCAGCAACCTCGGTAATTTCCAGGTAAATATACAAAGTCTCTCCTTCGATTGGTTTTGATAGGATGGGAGGTTGCGACATATGAGCTTTTAAGGCCTGGAATGCCTGCTCGCAGTCTTCCGTCCATTCAAACTTCTTATTCCCTCTGAGTAGATTAAAGAATGGAACGCACTTGTCAGTTGACTTTGAGATAAATCTACTTAGGGCAGCGATCCTCCCGGTCAGGCTTTGTACATCTTTGATTTTCTTCGGCGACTTCATGTCGATCAGGGCTTTTATCTTGTCAGGGTTGGCTTCGATTCCTCTTGAATTTACTATAAACCCCAAAAACTTCCCTGACCCGACTGCAAAGGAGCATTTGAGGGGGTTCAATTTCATCTGATACTTGTTCAAGACATCAAAGCATTTCTTCAAATCCCTCACATGTCCTTCTGCCTTCTTGGATTTTACAAGCATGTCATCCACATATACCTCCATGCTTACCCCAATTAGCTCCTTGAACATGTGGTTGACCAGTCGCTGGTCGGTCGCACCTGCGTTTTTCAGTCCGAAGGGCATCACTTTGTAACAATATAAGCCCGTATCGGTCCGAAAGCTGGTGTGATCCTCGTCAGGGGGATGCATGCTGATCTGGTTGTATCCTGAATATGCGTCCATGAACGAGAGGGTCTCATGTCCTGCAGTTGCATCGACTAGTTGGTCGATCCTCGGGAGTGGGAAGCAGTCTTTTGGGCAGGCTCTATTGAGGTCTGTAAAATCCACACAGGTCCGCCACTTGCCGTTAGGCTTGGGGACCAGCACCGGATTCGAGACCCACGATGGATAAAACGCTACCCTGATGAACCCATTTTCTTTAAGTCTTTCAACTTCTTCTTTTAAGGCCTTTGATCTGTCTTTATCGAGCAGCCTTCTTTTTTGTTGCACTGGTGGAAAGGCTTTGTTTATGTTCAGGACATGGCTGATTACTTCTGGGTCTATACCAACCATGTCTTTATGCGACCAGGCGAAGACTTCCTGGTTCTCTTGCAAGAATTTCACCAGTGCCTGCTTTGTGGTAGGCTCTAAACTCTTCCCAACCCTCACAACTCTGGCCGGGTCTTTTTCATCGAGTTGGACCTCTTCTAGGTCCTCGATGGGTCCAACATTTTCTTCAAAATCCCCAAAGCGAGGATCCAAATCTATATCCTCACTTTGGGCAACGCCTTATTTGGTGACGTTACCACCTGGTTGGGCTTGTCTGTCTTCTGCCATCTGCAATCGGTCTGGGGTAGCGCTCCTCGACGCTCCACTCTTTGCCATTGAGATCGAAGCGTTATAGCACTCCCGGGCTTCCCTTTGGTTTCCTAAGACGTATCCTACTCCTGCGTCTGTTGGAAACTTCATGGCTAGGTGCCACATGGAGATGACGGCCCTTAGATCGACCAGTACGGGTCTTCCAATAACGTCGTTATATGCTGAAGGACAATCGACCACTACAAAAGTGGTGAGTAATGTCCTTGAGGTAGGCGCTGTACCCGTGGTTACTGGGAGTTTGATCATTCCGGCCGGGGCGAGTCCTTCTCCAGAGAAGTCGTTTATGGTTTGATTGCAGGGCTCCAAGTCCTTTACGGATAACTTCATGCATTCCAGTGTTGACTTATACAAGATGTTCACTGAACTTCCTGTATCGACCAGTACTCTTTTTACCATCATATTGGCCATCTGGATATCTACGACCAGCGGATCGGAATGTGGGAACCGGACGTGTTGGGCATCACCTTCAGAGAAGGTTATCCCGATCTCCTCTGAGCGAGCCTTTTTCGGCGCACGGTCCTCCATAGTCATCATCTCGATGTCCTGGTCGTGGCACAGAGTCCGAGCATATCGTTCTCTAGCCTTTCCGCTATTTCCCGCGAGGTGCAGGCCTCCACAGATGGTTAAGAGTGTTCCGGCTACGGGGGCAGGCTATAATGGTGGCGAGCGTTGGCGTGTAGACGTCTGCTCGTTGCCACCTGGAGCTTCTCGTTGGGTAGTTCCCGAGGCCCGTACGTACCTTCTCAAGTGTCCTTGTCTAATAAGGAACTTGATTTCGTCTTTTAACTGGTTGCATTCATTGGTGTCATGTCCGTAGTCATTATGGTAACGACAGAACTTGGTAGTGTCTCTTTTCGAAATGTCTTTTCGAATGGGCCCAGGTTTCTTGTAAGGAACACTAGAGCTTGTGGCCTGGTAAACCTCTCCCCGGGACTCGATGAGGGCAGTGTAGTTAGTGAACCTAGGTTCATAACAATTACCCTTGGCTCGTTTATTGTCAGAAGTGGAAGGCTCATTGTGCGAACGTTTCTAACCCCATATTTACGGAGACTCTTCCATAGAGGAGAACGGCGCCTCACTCCTGCGGTTATAGCCATCATTTTTCCTTTGTCTCCGACAGTCTTTGCTCCAGCTGCTGCTCGCATAAAGCGCTGGATGTAGTCTTTCAGGGATTCTCCATCCTGCTGGCGGATTTCAACCAGCTGATTTGCCTCGGTTGGGTGCACACGCCCCGCATAGAATTGTCCGTAGAACTCCCTCACGAACATTTCCCAGGAAACTATGCTTGCAGGGGGGAACTTAAAGAACCACTCCTGTGCTGCTTCAGAAAGTGTTGCAGGGAAGATCCTGCACCGAGCGTCTTCGGACACTTTCTGAATGTCCATCTGAATCTCAAATTTATTCACATGCGAGACTGGGTCCCCATATCCATCAAAGTTCGGGAGCGTAGGCATTTTGAACTTGCTGGGAGTTTCGGCATTAGCTATCCTCTGGACGAAAGGGGTACCTTTCCTCCTGTCGTGATCGATGTAAGAAGTCCTTCCTCCGACCAGCTGTTGCACAGCCTGATTGAGTGCGTCTATCTGGGCTTGCACTGTGGCAGGAATTGCGGTGGCCTCTGTGGCTGGGGGGATGCTCTCGCTGTGCCTTTCTCGACGATCGTTGAGTGCATCTCTCAGGTCCTCCTCTCTTCTCCGTTGTTCGCTACCTCCGAGCCGGTTGAAGACATTATTTTGTTTAGGTTGCCCCCCAGCTTCTTGTCTATTCGGTTGGTCACCTTGAGGTACTTGGCTCCTGCTTTTACCTCCATTTCCGTTTCTCCCCTCAGCATTACCCTTGCCTGAGTCAGCCTCATTGTACCCATGACCATCTCTGAACCTTGACTGGCTGTGGTGAGACTGACTGTTCCCCCTGTGACCGTCTCTGGCAGAAACACCTCGAGCGTTAGAGGGTGGCCTGCGCTGGTCGCGGTATCCCCGTGCATCGTTATGCCGTGGGGGTCCACGGACCGCAGAGCCTAATTCCGAGTCTCTCCTGTTACCAGGAGGGTGGTGACCTCTGTTCGCTTGGTTTGGCCCATCGTTTTCATGGCGTCTAGGACTACGAGGCTGACGCTCGGCCCTATTCTGCCTTTGCTGCGGGGGATTACCTCGAGCAACCTGGGATGGTGGATTTGCCTCGGGGTCCAGTGGGACTTCGTCATGGGGCATCTGAGGCTGCTCGGGCCTTTGCGGACTTGAAGGATGGATTGGTGGGCTAGGATTGGGACCCGTCTGAGGTGGTCCATTTCCAGGTTGGTTAGGCTACGAGGCAGGTGTGGCTTGATTTCTAGCCAATAGCAAGGCTGCTTCGAGGGCTGCCATGGCCTCAGTCTGGCGGCGGTCCACCTCCGCTTGTCTCTCGCTTAACTCCGCCCGCTGACGGTCAAGCTCCTGCTGCTGTCGCGCCATAACTTCTGCGGCAGTCTTTTGATTGGCCTTCAGAGTAGCCAATTCTTCCTGCAACGCGCCCAGGGTTCTCTTCAGTGTTGCATCGTCCATTTCCTCCTCTTCAAAATCTAGTTGCGGCTCATCTTCCGCCATGCTTGCGGGTGGAGGAGGAGGTGGCGGATTAGACGGTGCAGCGGCGACAGTTTGGCCAGCTTTCCTTCCTGCTTTCGCCATTAGTTTTCTTAACAACAATGAATCGTCCTCTCAATGAAAGCACCAGAATGTTGAACCACGATTTAGCCAACTGACACAGAGTCAAAATATGAACGATATGGACAAATGTAAAGAGAATAATGTAATGACGAAAGTAAAGAAAACACAGTAATTTATAGTGGTTCGGCCCCAGGATCTGGTAATGACCTACGTCCACTCAGAATTATATTGATATGAAATCAGAAATGTGATCAGAGAACTTGGGTTCAATGAGTTTCAACACTTCTCACAAAACAATACAAATTTCCTAGAAGAAATTCTATATCTCTATGATTCAGCTGCCAAAAGTCATTTCCCTTGAGCTATATCTTGCTATTTATAGGCTCATGGAGGGTTACAAAATATTGTTACAGATATTATCCCCTGAATAATGGGATATCCAGAAGATTGCGTGAGATAAATTCGGGATTCACAAAGATCTTCCCATAAATCCTGGTCGTGGGAAAAACAGGCTTGTCCTGCTTCTGCTGTTTCTCTTGGTCGATACTCTAGCAAACGCCGTCCAGGTATCAACCACGTGTCAAGTGATTATCCGCCACGTCACAAATGCTAATTTATTGGATAACACTATGAAATAAAGCTCCAATAAGTTATCATGAATCTAACAAATAAATTTACTAACTTATTAATTCCTCGTGAATCTACTATAGACTTGGAATTGTACTCTTGAATTCATAGAACGCTCTATAACAAATATAGATACGCTATTAATTATCCATTGTTACAACCATAATTGTCACTCAATCCTCTATAGACAGTCTACAATGAGATAGGACTAAAATACCGTTTTACCCCTCATTATATTTTATCCTTAAAACACTTAGTTCCTTGTAAATGATATTTCAGCAAACTAATTTAATTACTGAAATGAGATCTCTATCATTTAACACCTTGAACCAAACTAAAAGGAAACCATCGTTTCACTTCTTCATCAGAAGCTATAGATGTTCATATCTATTATTAACACTCCCACTCAATTATACTACCGAGTTCCCAAGATGTAAGTATGGGCTAGTCCGTAGGGTAAGCTGGTAACGAACAAGTCAAAGAACTCAAATAATACAATCAGTTAGAATACTAACCACTCAGAATTGAGATTGAATTGACCTATGGTCAACTATATGATATGACTAGAATAGATAATAACGGTATGTTTACTTATCTTATCAACTGTCAATATCGGTCCTGTCCGATGTAACAAATACATCCGATCTTATCTACTTTGCTAATGTTCTGGAAAGAACATAACACTGTAATGTGTAAGTAGATCATATCGTAGATTGGCAAGTCAGTGTAAATCCGGTGCACTGACTAATTTTAGGACTAACTTATTTTGAACATATAATCATATTTATATTCCACTGTGATTACGTCACTATAAATAAGATTAGCTATATGCTCGGGATTTAATAGAAGTTTATATTAAACAAATAATCATGAAAATAAAACATGTGAGCAAAGTAATTGACCAAGTCAAAAAATGATTTCTATTATTTTATTGATAATAAAACGAGATTACAAAGAATTTGGGTTTTAATTAGGGCATAAAACCCCAACAATATATTATTATAATAATGATATTTTACAGCATTTGAATTTGAATTATATTAATATAATTAATAAATATATATTTTTAATTAGTTTTAAAAATATATTCCGTTAAATATTTTGAATATTCCGTTAAAGCTAACAAAACAAACCGTTAAAACAAAGAATTTTCGTTATCTACACACTTTTTATATAGAAGATATATATATATATATATGTGGAAGACTTCTCAATGGTTACTACCCATTGATGTGTACTAACAATTATGATGATGTGACAACATAGTGACTTGGTATAGCAAGTCACCAACAAGTAAATATTTATTTTCTATATTAATTTCGAATTTATTTATTTATTTTTTGCCATAATTAATGGTGTTTTCAACCAATGAGAAACACTAGTTATATTTAGAAATTGACATACATTTGAAAAATGAAAAAGTTTACAATATTATATTTTCATAATAAATACACATTTTTCATCATGTAACCCTTCCAAAAATTTGAAAAAATCAAAATTTATTTTTAGAAATATTAATTAACAACTATAAATATGAACAATTGATCTTAATCCAATGGTTTATATTAAAGTAAAGTAACTATTAAAAGTGCACCTATATATATATATATATTAGTCAATTGATACGTGTCTAAAGCTAATAGCCCGTTTATTAAAAATATATATATATTCGTTTTATATTCGTGCAAAACCCATTAATTAAAAAAAAAAGTTATTCCTTCTTGTTTGTTATTTTCTCTTTTATTATGATTAAAAAAATATATAATTTTTTAAGGTGATTCTTGTGAAAGGGTGTCACTTTCCCAACTAGTAAGACTTATTTTGTCACTTTCCCTACTAGGAAGACTTATTTTGTTTTCGGCATATAGAAAAATTATAGCGTAATTTTTTTATACAACATTGTACATTGCAGTTTTAGTATGCATCCTACAAATTTTTTAGAAAAATCAAAATAGTTTACGGTGCCGAAATCAAAGTTCAAAAAATATATTTTATACTTGTATAAAAAAACATGCACGTGTGCAACAGACTGTTTGAAAACTAATTAAAAATTAGTAGGATGCCTACTATAACTGTAATGTATACCATCATATAAAATAATTATATTATAATTTCTAAACATTCTGAGATGAGAAAAGACCCAACCCATAGGGGCTAAAGTTATATCCCTACCCTACAATTTTTCTAACCTTTTTAAAAAAAAAAAAAAAAAAACTCTCACCTTGCTTTTTTTTCTTACACGTACCGTTGTTTTTTTATTGCCACTTCATATTTAAAAAAAAAAAAACTATTACTTATCCTTTCTCGTGTAAAATTTGTTTGCACATATAATTTATTTTTTCTTCCACCTCAATCATAATCTATCAACATTTAGATTTAGATCTTCTGATGTCATATACCTTGTACGCCCTAAATATTCGCGAGTTATTAGCGAGCTGGAAAATAGCATAATTCAGTCCGCCACGTGTAAATCGTCCACCCGGAGCTGCTGTTATGAGTCTCCACCTCCCTAGCCCGAGATGATCAGAGAGTTAACAGTCTACTCGAAGGCAGTGGATCAGTAGTATGGATATCACGAGCTGGCGCTACATCAAGCTCGAGGTGTTGCATAGATTTGATACTCGAATCCTTGTAAAAGTTACCACGCAATGTAAACGTGCACATATCAGACATCACGTGTCTATTCCATTCCTGAATTCTTGGACACGCAGTATAAACGTGCGTGTTCAGGCATCCCATGACTGGTTTGGGCCATGCGGCCCATTATCCCCCCTTACCTATTGATTAGACAACACCTCATTGTCAGGTTTTAGGAATTAATCATCAGTGTCACAGAGATGACATGATGGGTAAGAAGGTCACGGGATGACCCCATTTACCAACACCCAAGTATCCTCTCCCTATAAATACCAAGATCCTGGGCGTTGCAAATGGCTGGCGTTCTTGTGGTAAAGAAACACTCTGTAAGGAATACTCAAGAGATATCAATAATATTGGCTGGTGGACTAGAATAATTTTAACCTTCGAACCACCTAAAAAGAAAAGGAGTGATAACCTTCCCACGATACTAATTTCGCCAGTTTAGAGTTACGACATTTTCATAGTACGGTTCACTATTTAGCACTAATCCATCCCGTTTATTCGTATTGTTATACCCAGATTTTGAGCCATGTTAAATGCAACCTTGAAAGCTGGATTCGCAACGAATGGACTCGTAAAGTTTGAAGTATGCTCCAGGACTAAATATCGAGCCTACAAGACTGAGGCGACCTCGAACGTGGTGGCCTCGAAATATTCACGATCTCGAAGGGTAGCTCCGAGACGCATCTATCCTCAGGAAAGACCTCAGATCAAGGGTTCCGAGCCTGACACACGTACGATCTCGAAAGCCATGTGACCTCGGGAGATGTCATTAGCTCGAAAGCTGATGAGAAACCTAGTAGAGTAAGGGCTTGGAGATATATGATAATGACCTTGAATATCTACAAGTGTTGTCTATAAGGGACGTGTTCTGCATTTATTATTGTAAATCCCATAAAATCATGGGATATTATTTGATTAGTTATACGCCCCCTGGTCTTCAGGGGACGTTTCCTTTTATATCGGATTACAGGCATTTAAAGCCATTTAATTTATTTACACAAAAAGAGTAACTACCCAAAATATGTGGGATAGTATTCTGCATCCTTCTCTATAAATAGAGAGGTCATGCACCAATGTAAATGACCAAAATTTTGAGTCTTGAGAGAAAACTCTGAAGAATTCATGCTAAAGAATTTTCAGAGATAATCTTGAGTTTAATAACAAAGACTCGTGGACTAGGCAGATTTAACTGCTGAACCATGTAAAAATCGTGTTTTGTATTGTCATATTTTAATCGGCCATTATTTGTTAATTGTTTACGTGCTCTTCTTTCACTGTTGACGAAAAACGGCGTCAACAGTTTGGTGCTTTCATTGAGAGCCTTAAGCATTCATCTTTGAAAAAGTCATGGCCACTAACAATCAGAACACACCTGAAGAAAATTACCCAAGACGTCCTGGAAAACAGCCAATGGAGAACCCGGATGTTGAAGAGAGAAGTGGGTCTTTTGATTCCCGGGGACCACCTCCTCCACCAAGAGATGAGGATATGTATTACAATCCTGAGCGGTATGTTCCTATTGTGGAACTTGAGAACCGACAATTGAATCAGCTGTTGGCAGAGGCCAACAAACGGAATGAGGAGTTGACAAGGATAGCCGCAGAGGCGCAGGTGGCTCAGCCCTCGCCTCTGCGCGAAAACCAAGTCCCTCCTCCGAGGGACGTGCATGTTCCTCCCCGTACACCCCGTGGGCGTCCATGAAAAGACGCTGCCACAAGGAGGCCAACTCAACCTCCGGCACCAGTAGAGCCATCCGCTCCACCTAGGCCCCAGAGGAATACTCGAGCTCGAGCCCCGGCTAACCCGCCTGTGGAAGTGCCTGCAGGAACTGAGAATAACCGAACCCCTACAGAGGCTCGGACTCAGATACCTGGGAGCGCACCAAATGTGACCGACCCATCTCGGGCAAATTCTGGACCCTCTAGGCCGCGACATGGGTGGCAGCCACCGTCGCCTATACGGTTCCCTCCATCACCCATAAGATATCCTTCGCCCCCTTGCAGGAACGCTCAACCTGTTCGAGATCAGGGCGAAGGGCGTATGGGGGGAAGACAAGGAATTGGGGAGGCTTTCCAGGAGCGGAGAGGCACCCCATCTGAGAAAAGTCAAACGTCTTGGTCTCGCACGGCGGAGACGAGACGACGTGGGAAGAATCCATCACGAAATAACCAAACAACGAGTTTTACCAGTGATGATTCCGGAGATACCAGGTCGGTCAGTAAGCATGATCGAGGTCGTAAGAATACTGGAAGCCGCAAAAATCGTCCCGACCTGTGAGATCACCTGAATCAAAGTCGGGGTAATGGTGACCAAACAAATCCGGACTTGAGGAATCGCTTGAATAGGCGTAGAGATCCCTTGCGGAGACGCGAGCCTGGGATTGTGATCGATGACATCCGATTCCAGACAATGCCTCTTGCGGACCCAGTCCAAGAAAGAATTGACCAGCTTGAAAAGGCTTTTAAGCTTTTGAAAAATGAGCAAAGGAATGATCGATATGAAGACTCTGACGAGGAGCTTGAACCGTTTGCTCCTCATATTTCCAATACTCCATTTCCTCAAGGGTTTCGGATCCCTCACGTCCCAACGTTTGAAGGAAAGACCGACCCGTGCAGTCACCTGAGCACATTCAACACCATCATGAGAGCCAGTAACGTGGGTTACGAGCTCAGGTGCATGTTGTTTCCAGCATCATTAACAGGACATGCCAAAAGTTGGTTCGAAAAATACAAGAGACACTCGATAACTTCTTAGGAGCAATTGTCTAAAGACTTTAAGAAGCAGTTCAAAGCAATGATGGGGGTCAGACCAGAGGCATCCACTTTGACTAACGTCCGACAACAGCCAGGCGAAACACTAAAAAGTTACTTAACGAGGTTTAATTTGGAAGTCGCCCGAGCTCGGGACGTGGATGACAGTGGGCACCTAATAGCTGTCCGAGCCGGCGTAATTCCGGGAAGTGCCCTTTGGGACGACATGCAAAGGAAACCAGTAAGGTCCATAACCGAGTTTAACAGACGAGCGCAGAGGTTTGTCAATGTAGAGGAAGCGAGGTCAACGCTCAATGCGACTTCCCAGCCCTAAACTACAACGATAAACGTCAACTCTGCCTCAACCTCGGCGGACCCAACAGCTCCAAAACCTGTCACGGAGAACCCCTCCAAGAGGAAAAAGAACGAAGGAATTAACCCCGAAGCCGAGGGAGGAAAGAAAAAGAAAGGGGAGAGATATTTCTCCGTGTATAGAGTATACACCGAGCTCAACGAGTCTCGGGAGAACATATACCTGGCTAATGAAAACCAGGTCCCCTTTAGGCGTCCGGACCCGATGAGAAATCAAAAATCCAAGAGGGACTCCAGTAAGTATTGCCGATTTCACAGAGACACCGGGCATACAACCGATGAATGTCGACAATTGAAGGACGAGATCGAAGGATTGATCTCGAGAGGTTACTTCCGGCAATATGTCAAAAACCAGAGTACTAGTCAGGCGGCCGCGAGCCAGAGAGTAGCCGCGCCTCCGACGACACTAAACAATAGTTCCCGAGCTCGGGAAGAAGACAGGCCCCCGCCGATAGATGGAGAGGATGTAATAACCATCTCGGGAGGGCCTCATCTCGCAGGAGTGGGCAAGAACGCCCAAAAGAGATATGTTAACGAACTGAAGACCGGGGACGGGTCTCCTTATGAACCTGAACCTAGGGCCCCAAAAAGCCAGAGGATTGAGACACAACCAATAACCTTCACTGAGGAAGACGCGTCCCATGTCCAGTTTCCTCACCATGATCCGCTGGTCATTACTCTTCAGCTGGCCAACAAAAGGGTAATGGGAGCTCAGTCAACATTCTTTACAAAGCAACCCTCGAGAAGATGGGACTCTCCTTTCGCGACCTGAAAGCGTGTGCAACTACTTTGTATGGCTTTTCAGGAGAAGGAACCGCCTGCATGGGATCCATCGAGCTCCCCGTGACCTTGGGAGACTACCCAGTCTCGGCAACCAAGATGATGGAGTTCGTGGTAGTAGACTTACCATCAGCCTACAATGTGCTACTTAGGAGACTCGCCCTGGTCGGGCTGGGGGCAGTTTCATCAGTAAGGCATCTGGCTCTTAAGTTCCCAACCCCTAGCGGAGTCGGGACATTGAAAGGAGACCAATTAGCAGGGAGGGAATGCTACAACATCTCCTTGAGAGGAAAGAAACAGACGAGCGCACAAGCACTTGTCATCGTACAAAACAAAGACTGAACGGTCTTAGAGATTGACGAAGAGATTGATCCAAGAATTGAGGAGAAAGTTGACCTCGAACCTTTAGAGGAGCTCGAAGAAATTCAACTCGAGGAAGCTGATCCCTCGAAGAAGGTGAAGGTCGGAAAACACCTCCAAGATGAGACAAAATAGCAATTAATTTGCTTTTTGAAGAAAAACTAGGATGTCTTCGCGTGGTCACACTCAGACATGGTGGGGATAAGCCCGAATATAGCAAGCCACGCACTGAACATAGACAAAAGCTTCCCCCCGAAGCAACAAAAGTGAAGACAGCTGGACGAAGACAGAAAGAAAGCACTAAAGGAGGAGGTTGACAGGTTAAAGGCAAACCGATTCATTAAGGATGCCTTTTACCCTGACTGGGTAGCCAATCCGATGTTGGTCCCAAAGCCCAATGGGACGTGGCGAACCTGTATTGACTACTCAGACCTCAACAAAGTTTGCCCAAAAGATTGTTTTCCGTTACCAAGGATTGACCAGCTCGTGGATGCCATTGCGGGGCATGGCCTGATGTTGTTCATGGATGCTTATTCTGGATATAACCAGATTCCCATGCATGCCCCGACCAAGAACATACGAGCTTCATTGCGGATAAAGGGCTATACTGCTATAATGTCATGCCATTCGGGCTAAAAAATGCTGGGGCCACATACCAGCGGCTCGTAAACATGATGTTTTCAGAACAAATAGGGAACAACATGGAGGTTTATGTTGATGACATGCTTGTCAAGTCTCAACTCAACAAGAACCATGTTGATGACCTCGAAGAGTGCTTCGACGTGCTCAGAAAGTATAACATGAAGCTAAATCCTCAGAAGTACACTTTTGGGGTGTCTTCAGGAAAATTTCTGGGCTTTATTGTAAACTCTCGTGGAATCGAGGCTAACCCCGACAAGATTAAGGCCCTGATTGACATGCCCTCACCTTGGAGGCACAAAGATGTCCAAAGTTTAACTGGCAGGATGGCAGCCCTAAGCAGATTCATCTCGAAATCTACAGATCGTGGTCTTCCATTTTTCAACTTATTAAGAGGAGGTAAGAAATTTGAATGGACGGAGGAATGCAAGCTGGCCTTTCAGGAGCTCAAAAAGCACCTTGCAGAACCACCCATCCTGTCAAAACCTGAAACAGGAGAAATACTGTACCTATACCTTTCAACCACCGAACACGCGATAAGCGCAGTGCTCGTTCGAGAAGAAGAGAAGGTGCAAAGACCCGTTTACTACATCAGTAAAAGATTACTGGGGGCAGAGTCAAGATACCCATTGATGGAGAAACTCGCGCTCAGTTTAATTCATTCATCTCGTAAACTCCACCCCTACTTTCAGGCGCATCCCATCCATGTGCTGACTGATCAACCGCTTAGGCAAGTCTTGTCTAAACCAGAAGCTTCAAGTCGACTTCTTAAATGGGCTGTTGAGCTCGGACAGTTCGAGATCACCTACCACCCAAGAACGACCATTAGGGCACATGCATTGGTGGACTTTATAGTGGAATGTACTGGAATAGCCAACGACGAGGTAATAACCACGGCCCACAAGCTGTGGAAACTTTACGTCGACGGCTCATCAAATGAAAATGGAGCGGGGGCAGGGGTCATTTTGGTTACCCCCGCAGGGAGCAGATTTCATTCTGCCTTAAGATTTGGCTTTAAAGCGTCGAATAATGAGGCCGAATACGAGGCTTTACTCGCGGGACTTCGTATAGCAAAGGAGCTCAAAGCTAGAGCTATACATTGCTACAGTGACTCCCAACTCGTGGTTAATCAAATCCTAGGAGAATACCAGGCTCGTGGTACAAAAATGGCAGCTTATCTGGAGAAGGCAAAATCCGCATTGGAGTGTTTCGAGTTTTACGCAATCGAACAGGTTCCCCGAGAACGGAACTCAAATGCAGATGCCTTAGCTCGACTCGCCACATCCACCGAAAATGAAGAGCTAAATGTTGTACCCATAGAACACCTATCAGCACCTAGCATTAACGAGCCAGAAGAGGAAGATGTATGTATGATCGACACAGAGCCTACTTGGATGACCCCAATAGTTGAATATCTCGAGAACGGAGTCCTTCCAAAAGATCGGAACCAGGCTCGAAAGTTGATGTATCAACTTCCCCGTTACACCATTTTGGACGGGAAGCTATACAGAAGGGGATATTCCATGCCGTTACTTAGGTGCGTAACCCCTCCCGAAGCTAAGAAGATCATCGAAGAAATTCATGAAGGATTTTGCGGAGATCACACCAGGGGTCATAGCCTGTCCAAGAAGATCATACGCCAAGGATATTTCTGGCCAACCATCAAAACGGATTCTTTTGAGTATGTGAAGAAATGCGACAAATGCCAGAGATTCGCCATGATACCTCGAGCTCCACCATCCGAGCTGACCATGTTGACTTCACCATGGCCTTTCGCGGTATGGGGGATCGACCTCATAGGCTCTCTCCCGACTGGCAAAGGCGGAGTAAAATATGCTGTGGTCGCCGTGGATTACTTCACAAAATGGACGGAGGCTAAACCATTGGCGACTATAACTTCAAAGAAGATCCTTGATTTCGTGGTAAAAAGCATCGTATGCCGATATGGGGTACCAAGGAAGATCGTATCCGACAATGGAACCCAGTTCGATTGCGACTTGTTCACCAACTTTTGTGAAAAGAACGGTATAATAAAGAGTTTTTCATCAGTAGCCCACCCTCAAGCGAATGGCCAGGTCGAGGCTGTAAACAAAACTCTCAAAAGTTCTCTGAAGAAAAATTTGGAAGAAGCGAAGGGACGGTGGCCCGAAGAATTGCCCCAAGTCCTTTGGGGATATAGGACCACAGCTCGAACATCAACAGGGCATATCCCGTTCTCTCTAGCATACGGCTGCGAGGCAATGTTGCCCATCGAGGTCGAAATCCCAACGATCCGAACTCAGATTTACGATCAAAGTTCAAACCACACTCAGCTCGAGGAAACCTTAGACTTGATTGGAGAAAAGAGAGAAGAGGCTCAGCTGAGAAACGCTGCTTACCAGCAACGAACTACCAGGTATTTCAACAAGAGGGTTCGAGATCGAAAGTTCGGAATGGGAGATCTGGTGTTGAGACGCGTATTCTTGGCAACACGAGATCCAGCAGCTGGAGTGCTCGGGCCGAATTGGGAAGGACCATACCAGATAGAGTCAATCATCCGTCCCGGTGTGTACAAACTTGCGAGATTGGACGGGAGCCTGGTACCGCGAGCATGGAATGGCGAACACCTTAGACCTTACTATCAGTAGTATAGGAAGAGTGTTGCCTATAACCATGATTTTCTCTGTATTAGTTTGTTTGCTTTTGAATTCCATCAAATAAAGATCTATTTCGTTCAATATATTATCTCTTTTTATTTTTGCAATCTCTCTTAATTTAATAACCTATGGTCACACTCATAGGATATTAAGGGGACATCGTTGGTATATATACCATCAGCTTAAAAAATAAAAAAAATACATAAAAGTATTTGGATATAACCAGATACGCGAGCTTAGATAGTTCGGACATAACCGAATTATCAAAAAACATAAAGTATTTGGATATAACCAGATACGCGAGCTTAGATAGTTCGGACATAACCGAATTATCAAAAAACATAAAGTATTTGGATATAACCAGATACGCGAGCTTAGATAGTTCGGACATAACCGAATTATCAAAAAACATAAAGTATTTGGATATAACCAGATACGCGAGCTTAGATAGTTCGGACATAACCGAATTATAAAAAACATAAAGTATTTGGATATAACCAGATACGCGAGCTTAGATAGTTCGGACATAACCGAATTATCAAAAACATAAAGTATTTGGATATAACCAGATACGCAAGCTTAGATAGTTCGGACATAACCGAATTATCAAAAACAGAAAACGTTTGGAGTTAACCAGATGTACAAACTTAACAGGTTTGGAACAAACCAGCCAAAAAACTAATCGACGATAAGTAGGAACCTAAACCTACTTCGGGATAAGTCGAGATCGAGGCTGGAATATCTTAAAGAAAAATAGTTTCGAACTCTTAACCTTGGAGTAAAAACCGAGGACGAGGAAAAGTAACTAAGCAAAATAGATATAACCAAACCATTCACATTACATACCATATAAGTACTTTCGGGTTCATGGTTAAAGTAATATCCGACTTTGATGAATAACGAGGTCGGAAACGGATAATTTGAACAAACTATGCATGAATGCATCGAGTTTCGAACCTAAATCCACACTATGTTTGTATGAATAAATAAACATAAATGATTCATCAATATAAAATGTGCAAAATATTTCGAGCTGAGAAATGTAAAACATAAAATAAATTGTATCAGCCCCGTGGGCATAAATTAAAATAATTACAAAGATAAGGGGAGGCAGCCCCAATAAATGATTTCCCCGAAATCAGATTTAAGAAGGAGGAGTCTCCTTGGCCTTCTCAGTATCAGCAGCACCGGACTCCTCAGGACGAATAGCATGACTATCCTTCTGGGCACCCTCCGAAGCGGCCTCCCGAGCAGCCTCTTCCTTCTCAAGCCGGGCATTCCACCTGTCAAGAAGTGTCGCCTCGTGAGGACCTAAGAAGCTGGTATCCAGGTCTTCGTTGTTGGCCCACATTTGGTACATGGTCGAGTCAACCACCTGGTCCTACTTCTCTTTATACTCAGCAAGGAGTCGAGCTTTTTCATCCTCCATAATGTCAAAGGTGGCGGCCTTTTCATCTTCGAGCTTCTTGTTGGTCTCCTGGAGCCGAGTGATCTCCTTCTTAAGATCCTCGAGCTCGGCATTCTCCTTCTCAAGCTCCTCGAGCTTAGCCTTCAGCTTCCCGAGCTCGAAGGCCATGCCCTCAAGCTCCTTAGCTCCTGCATCAAGCTTTGCATTGGCTTCCTTCAGATCATCGCTTGCTTTGAGGTGGAGATCCTTCACCTCCTGAGCATGAGACTTGCTCGAGTGGATCTCGTTGTTCAACTTATAGTTAAGCTGGGCAGTAAAGGCAAGAGACTGGCAAAGGTAGAAATCATCATTAGCTCTAGGACAGTGTGATTATAACCAAGAAGTAGGACTGCAGAAGGACACTTACCGCGGCAACGAGCTCGATACTCTTCTCATAAAGGACAGTGCAGTCTTGGGTGTCGTTCAAGCATTGCCATTGGGGAGCTTCGAGACTGCCAAAGCTCTGGCCGATTCGGGACATAACATCCGAGACCAGCGTAGACCCATGGGACCCAGCGGCATTGTCAACCACATATGCATCCATGTGGGTAGAAACTGTCAGCTTCTGAGCTCGAGAAGCAGAAGGCTTTCTAGAAGGTGGACCAAGTGTCGATCGAACCACTGCAGAAAGTTGGGGCTCGGTCGTGTTAGAGGCATCGAACTCCGAAGTCGATGTCACAATTGCGGCACCGACCTGCGAAGACGACGTCGTGATGGAGCCGGTAATGAGAGGAGCTGGGGGATGAGGTGTCTTCTCGGTCCTTTTGGGAACTTTGGCGGACCAGTCCACCTTTCCCGATGGTGCCCTGGGACGCTTAGTCCTTTTGGCACCACCGCTCTCGTTGATATTGTCAAGGTCGGAGTCCATGGCACCTGCACAGTTCCAATCGGAGTTAGACATAATGATAATAAGCTTGGAAAATATAAAAAAAAAAAAAAAAAAACCAAGTAAAGAAAAGACCTAACTGGAACTCTTCCCCGAACTAGAGCTCGGGGACCATGAAATTCCCCCATCTTCAGAAGAAGCAGGGGGAGTACCTTCCCTATAGGTGGGTGACAACCTCGAAAGGTCCCTATAATCGTTGGTCCCGTATTGGACAGCTATCTTGTTCCACACCTCGTCCGAAGTATACATGGTGTCATACTTCCCGAGCCCACTATCAAACCTATGAACACAGTCGTCTATCCAACTCCATATGTAGAAGTGGTATCCATCATATGGGCATGAGACTAACCTATTGGGTCTATGCTTTAGTAAGGTGGGGGACCACATTCTCGAGGTAAGGAGGGCTTTACCTTCATCCGAATCTGAGCTCGAGGCTTCATCATTAGCCTCATTCCCCGACGGCGGACTCCTTATGCGAACTGGAAGTGGGGGCCTCACCTCTCTCCTCGGAGGGAGGACGCTTGTGGGCAAAGGCACCTGCTCCCAGTGTTCATACTTTTTATTGGACCAGTTAGAGGTGGATTGGCCCTTCCCCAAAAGTCCGTATTTTCGGAGCTTATCCTCATGTAAAAGGTACAGGAGAGACCTCCTACCATGAGGGAGTTGGAGCAGGGTCTCCTTATGTCCCTTCATTGCCTCGTCAGGAGAGGGACGCTGAAAATTGGCTGAAAAGCAAGACACATTTCAACTAAGTACGGATCTAACAGCTAAAATCCCGAGCACAAAGATAACGAAAACTGGAATACTTATGAATCTGCCTGAACGAGTAGTGTCAAGACGGGGACAGACCGTCTGTCCAGAAGAAGGCTTTTTTGAAATCAGGTGGATGATTGGGATAGCTCGAAAGATAGTAAAAGCCATCTCCTCCCCGAGCTCGGGAGGGGTTGCTTTTCAGACAAAAGAGATATAAAATCTCCTGAGGCGAAGGCCCTTCCCACTCCAGCTCGTGGTAAAGTGACCTCAGGGCAGACAACACCCTGTAAGAATTGGTGTTGAGTTGGAACGGAGCCAACCCAACAAAATCCGTGAAGTCCTTGAAAAAAGAATTCAAAGGCAATAGTGCCCACGCCCTCATGTGTTCCTGGCTCCATGCCGCGTATTTCAGCTTGGCGTCACGGTCCCCGGGGGCGAAACAACTTCGTTCATGGGCGGCCGGAGCTCGACACTTCAAAGAACCTGACAAGCTGAGGCCATGGAGGGCCAAGATGTCAGTTATCTGACTAGTCGAGGTAACCGAGCTCCAATAGTGCTCGGCCTCGAACATTTCTTTCCTTGGCTGCGAGGACGAAGGCTCCCCCATTAGTGAAAATTGAAGTTCTCCTGGACTATACGCGATAGTGACCTTTAATGCGGGGTCGAGGGGAATCGGCCTAGGCCCTGAGTCGGATTCTGGATAAAGGGCCTCCCGAAGAGTTCTCCTCTTCTTCTCTATAACCTCGTCTATTTGACGGCGATAATGAGCTCGGATATCCTCCTGCTCGCGCGCAAGCTCGTACTCCCGAATTCGGCGTTGATTCCGAGCGAACAGCGACTCCGGGCTCGGGGTTTTTGGCGAGTAAGGGATTGCCAGCAACGACCCCCACCGTTTTTCCAGATTCTATGACATCTAGCGAGAAAGAAAAAATGGTGAGGGCCATGCATGCAAGAATTACGAGCTCGATATAGCAAGCTCGGAGTTTAGGAACAAAACGAGCTCGATACTAAAACCCTATAAAAAAGTCAGAACGTGTATTCTACGGGAAAAAGGAGGAGAATGGACATAACTTTTTGAAAATCCCGAAATATCAGGGAAAAAAGGTGGTGGTTATTCAGGAAAGGTAACATGGGGTATCGTGCATTCTTTAAAAACCAAGATTTTGTACCCAAATATCTTGGTGTGCAAGATACATCTTTTAAATTTTGAAAATCCAAAAATGAAGAAACCATGTTTGGGTTTGTTCTACACAAAAATTGGATTTGAAACCAAAGATTCAACACCTAGTATGGGAACGTAAATGTAGAAGCCTATTGATCAAAAATTTCTTAGCATATAATACTAAGGAAATATATCGGCGCATTCCAAGAAATAACAAGAACACTATGGACAGAAACTGGCATAAGGGAAAATAAAAATTGCACACTTACACAATAATGGCGATTGCAGAGAGATCGTTGACTGAAGGAGAGGCTGCAAATATGAGCTCACGGACTCGAACAAACCGGAGGTTCTTTGTTTTTTCGGCTGAGAGAACATGCGCGAGAAAGAGGTTCTCTGGGATGGCCTTTGGTTTCATCCTTTCCTTTGCTTTGTTTCTGATGCGTGTAAAATAAGAGGAAGAAGAAGACCTTGAACATATAAAGGGAGAAAGGTGATAAAGATGATTAATCTGGGCCGTTGGCCAGGATCTTCATGAAATCCGACGGTCAGGGGTCAATGACATGATGTGGCCGAAAAGATGGCAGACGAATGATCGTGGGCATGTTTCCAAGGTACTCAAGTACTAAAAATGAGCAATACCCAACTGACGCGTGTCCATTTTCAAGTGTATGATGGTACGGTTCCCGAAGAAAGTAGTTCAAAAGTTTCCTTCTCTTAGGATTCGAACAAATACTTTTGAGGGGGCAAGATGTTATACCCAGATTTCGAGCCATGTTAAATGCAACCTCGAAAGCTAGATTCGCAACGAATGGACTCGTAAAGTTTGAAGTATGCTCCAGGACTAAATATCGAGCCTACAAGACTGAGGCGACCTCGAACGTGGTGGCCTCGAAATATTCACGATCTCGAAGGGTAGCTCCGAGACGCATCTATCCTCAGGAAAGACCTCAGATCAAGGGTTCCGAGTCTGACACACGTACGATCTCGAAAGCCATGTGACCTCGGGAGATATCATTAGCTCGAAAGCTGATGAGAAACCTGGTAGAGTAAGGGCTTGGAGATATATGATAATGACCTTGAATATCTACAAGTGTTGTCTATAAGGGACGTGTTCTGCATTTATTATTGTAAATCCCATAAAATCATGGGATATTATTTGATTAGTTATACGCCCCCTGGTCTTCAGGGGACGTTTCCTTTTATATCGGATTACAGACATTTAAAGCCATTTAATTTATTTACACAAAAAGAGTAACTACCCAAAATATGTGGGATAGTATTCTGCATCCTTCTCTATAAATAGAGAGGTCATGCACCAATGTAAATGACCGAAATTCTGAGTCTTGAGAGAAAACTCTGAAGAATTCATGCTAAAGAATTTTCAGAGATAATCTTGAGTTTAATAACAAAGACTCGTGGACTAGGCAGATTTAACTGCTGAACCACGTAAAAATTGTGTTTTGTATTGTCATATTTTAATCGGCCATTATTTGTTAATTGTTTACGTGCTCTTCTTTCACTGTTGACGAAAAACGGCGTCAACACGTATAATTACCTGTTGGCGAAGAACCGCGTCAACATACCTTATATTAGAGTTTGTAATTTTTTGAACCCACAAAAAATATAAAGAAATTATTGTATGATGTAATATAAAATAAAATAAAAAATTGAATTTTAACTATGTATATTGAAAGATAAAGTAGAAAAGATGTTAGGAGTGCTCCCATGTAATGTTTATTGACATTTTATTTAAAAATTACAATAAAAAATGATTATCTTGATTTATTATTAAGAAAAAGTTTGATCTAATATTTTTTTATTATATATGGCAAATTTTATTAGTGTAAAAGTAGTTTGTACTAAATTTAAAAATTAACAAACGAAATACTAAATCTACTCTTTCAAACAAAAAGAAGAAGAAAGAAATACTAAATGTACATGAAGTTTAGTTGCAATTAATTATTTTTTCATATTTTATTTTTATATTAATTTTTATTTATTTATTAGAGAGATAGATAAAAAAATAAAGATTTATTAAAAAAATGCTAATAAAACTCACACGAAGACAAAAAAAATAAAATAATTGAAACTAATAATTATAAATCGAAGAAATAAAATAAAATAATCAAAGTATATAAATATATGTTATGATAAAAGTGAAAGTATTAAAAAAAAACAAAATTTAATGGGCACCTAGCCAAGATGATAATTGAGCAATATATATGTTAGATAAACATTAGTAGTGTTTATGTATATGTACTGTGTGAAATAAAAGTCAGTATAATTTTTGCAGCTAAAAGACATTATTGAGAAAGTAAATAAACATATAAAGATAAAATAGTTGATTAATTAAGACAAAATAAATAAATTAGTAAAACAAAAGAAAAAAAAAAAATTAATAAGACAAAAAAGAAGGAATAATAATTAAATTTATTCACAATTGTATCTCTTTTATATAATAAGTGTATTGATAACGAAAATTCTTGGTTTTAAATGTTTTTTTTATTTTGTTAATGTTAACTTTAACGGAATATTTTTATATTTAACAGTAGTTTGTAAATATTTAAACTTAAATAAAAAAAATAATTAAAAAATTAAAATATGATATTTTTGAGATATTTTACAATGATAATTACTTAAAAATAATAAATAATTAAACAACTTAAAATAATATATATTTTTAAATATTTTACAATAATAATTATTTAAAAATAATAAATAATTAAATAAATTAAAATATGATATATTTATAATATTTTACCATGATAATTATTTAAAAATAATAAAATCATACGTTTTATAACTTAAATAAAATTTAATTAAACTTAAACTCACTTATTAGAATAATATTATATTAAACATATAATATAATCTACTGTGAATGCAACAAATGATTTTTTTTTTAAAAAAAACTAGCAAGATACTTAAATTTAAAATATATGTATAATATATAATATTACATTAAATATATAATATATAATCTCTTGTTGTTACTCCCAAATTTAAAAATTAGAACAAAAATAAATAAATTATTTAATTAAAATAAGATATTTATTTCAAAATTTATATGATATTAATATAAATTTAATAAAAATAATTAATAAATAAAACTAAGCAAACGTGCATATTGCACATTACTTATATCTAGTATATATAAACTAAATATAAGTAACGTGCAATATGCACACTTGTTTAGTTTTATTTATAGAATTTATTAAATTTATATTAATGTTATATAAATTTTGAAATAAATATCTTATTTTAATTAAATAATTTATTTATTTTTACTTAAATTTATGTTTGTTTTAGTTTTTGAATTTGAGACTGACAACAAGAGATTATATATTATATGTTTAATGTAATATTAAATATTTTACTTGATTTTAAATTTAAGTTTCGTTTTTTCTAAAAAGTAATTTGTTGCTAATTCACATTAGATGATATTATATGTTTAATATGATATTATTCTAATAAGTTAATTTAAGTTTAATTAAATTTTATTTAAGTTATAAAACGTATGATTTTATTATTTTTAAATAATTATCATTGTAGAATATCTAAAAAATATCATATTTTAATTTGTTTAATTATTTATTATTTTAAAATAATTATCATTATAAAATATATAAAAAATATCATATTATAATTTGTTTAATTATTTATTATTTTTAAATAATTATCATTGTAAAATGTCTCAAAAATATTATATTTTAATTTTTTTAATTATTTATTTTATTTTAATTAAGTTTAAGTGTTTACAAACTACAGTTAAATATGAGAATATTCTAATAAATATAAAAATATTATGTTAAAATTAACATTAAAAAAATAAAAAACTATTAAAACAAAAAAATTTAAAATATAAATTTAAAAAAATTGATTAAAGTATGTATGTGAGAATATATACATAGATATATTTTTATAAAAGACAAGATAGTCAAATGAAATACTCACTGGATGTATAAATATGGGGCACTTCTATAGAACGGTAATTATTTTTGTCCGTATGGGTGGGGCAAATTTAGGTGCGCAGATGAACGATCAAAGAGATGATAAAATGTGGTGTACAGTTAAGTTACAGTGGGGAGTAGTGCATATATGTTTAACTTTATTAATTTACAAAAAAAAAAAGGTAAAAAATAGAGAAGGAGACCATCGGTGCCAGGGACTTTAGTTGGGTTCGTCTCATTAACACCAAGACTGATATTCTCACTAACAAAGGGAGCCAATAACACCATGTTAATCTCATGGGAAATCTTGGGAGTGATAGCCTCAATCACAGACAAAATAATCACCCTAGAAGGCCTACAAGACTTGAATAAGTTCTGGAAATAGTTGCCAATAATTTTCTAAACAATCGCTTCCTCATCTTGGAGACCTAGAATCTCATTCTTCTTCCTCCTTCTTGAGCCCTTATGGTGGAAATATTTGTCTTCCCATCTGAGCCACAAGGCCCTGCTCCTTTGTTTCCAGTACACTTCCTCTTTCTCAAGCAAACAATTCAATTTTTCCTCAACTTTAATCTGTCTCCAAACTCGTGGGTCATTCACATTAGAAAGATCAGCAAGTCTATTCTTACATTTCGATACTTCCTTTCTGAGCTCTTTTTTCTTCCTGCTATTCCACTTATCCAGAGATCTACCATAACTCCTCAGTTTGTCTTAGGTCCCCAGCGCACGAACTTCTCCCCAGGCGATTTCAACTTGTTTTCACAATATTCATGCACTGCTCATCACTAACCCAGGCTTCCTCATTCACTTTACCACATTTGTTATCAGTATTTATCACTTGGGCATCAACCACAATTGGTCTATGATCAGACCCACTCCAATCTAAAATGGTGACCCTGTAACTAGGAAAATTCTCGAGCCAATCCTGCGTTCCATTACTATATATTTCCTAAATTGTCATTACACAATCAATTAGTCTACACTCATCCAAAGTTTTCTTGAACTCTGTCCCTTCCCCTATCTTCTCGTTACCACTCACAATCTCAATAAATATTCCAGTCCACCAACCATAGACACAAAAATTAAATGAAACTTGAAAAGGCATTTAACTTGTCGGGGAAGATAAAAAAAATAGCAATTTTTAAATTTTAAAAAAATAATCCTATGTTGTCATCCCTACATTATCTTTCAACCAAACTAATCCAATGGCCAAAAATGCGTCATGATCCCTATGGAAGGGGAAGAAATAAGTTTCCCCACGTTAGAAATGCCCTATAAATATGTAGTTTGATTGTGTGATTTTAGAGAGTACAAATGACATCAAGGATGATGTTTTTGTTTGATATTTTCTATTTATTATATCTTCTGAGCTTTACAATAAATTTTACATTTTAAAGATCTACTAATTAAAAATTACAAAAAGGACTCTTCAAATCAAAAGGATGTTCATCTTTCCCCTCACAAAACGGTACACATAAATAAAATGAAGTGAAACGTCACAAAATCTAAAGAAGAAGAAAATAAAAGGGATTTGGGGTTTGGTATTATTTCTTCCCTTTTCCATCAGCTTCAATTTCACAATTTATTTATTTATTTTTTTTGTAAATCACATATATATATAAATAAAGATAAATATTTACAGTCTAGTCTTCATCTTCAATAAACTCCCTTTGCAAATTGGGCAGTAATATCAATAATATTAATAAAGATCTTATAATTCCAAATCCTCGAAGCAAAAATCGATTTATTTCTATTCTATTTTTTTTTATTCTTATTTTTAACATTTTGTTGGCCTTGGGTTTGGGAAGAAGGCGCTAAATAATAGTGAGAGAGAGAGACAGAGGGGAAAGAAAAAGAGGGAAAGTGGGGGCGCGTCATGCGATTGAGGTGGTGGCGGCGGGGGCGGGCGTGGCGGTCGGGGAGTGGAAGCATCAAAACGACGGCGTGCGATGCGGCATCGCCATCAACGGGAGGTCATCGTTGATGGGCCTGCAATTGCAAATGAGTTGGCAGCCGAGTTTACTGAGTCAGAAACGGAAGACCGGTCCTCCATTAGGGTTGAAGAACCTCGGCAATTCTTGCTACCTCAATAGCGTTCTCCAGTGTCTCACCTATACGCCTCCTCTTGCCAATTTCTGCCTCCGCAAACAGCATTCTTCTCTCTGTAAGTTTTTTTTTTTGGGTGCCCTAGGTTTAATTTAATTTCTGCCATTGTTGATGCTTGATTGGTTGGTGTAATTTTCACTCAGGTGACTCTTCGGACGCCGACCGGAAACGCGACTGCCCTTTTTGCATTATAGAGAAGCGGATAGTTAGGTCTTTGAGCGTCGATCTCGCCCTCGATGCGCCAATGAAGATTCAGAACTGCCTTCGGATTTTCTCCGAGCACTTCCGCGGCGGCCGCCAGGAAGACGCTCATGAGTTTCTCCGCTATGTCATTGACGCCTGTCACAATACATGCCTCCGCCTTAAAAAGCTGCGGCGGAGCGGTGGTAGTGGCAGCGGTAGCACGTCGGTTGTGAAGGAGATATTTGGGGGTGCCTTGCAGAGCCAGGTGAAGTGTCTTTCCTGTGGCACCGAGTCCAATAAGGTTGATGAGATAATGGATATTAGCCTTGATGTTTTGCATAGTAATTCTCTTAAAGATGCCTTGCAAAAGTTCTTCCAGCCTGAGGTTTTGGATGGTAACAATAAATACAGATGCGAGAGGTACGGCCTGCGCCTGTGTTCCTGTATATACACACACACGCACTTGTGTATATTTACATTCTTCCATTTATACTTTTTTGCGGCCTTATTTTCTGATTGAGGAAGTTATGCTTGTATGTATAGTTGCAAGAAATTGGTACCAGCAAGGAAGCAAATGTCCATTCGTCAAGCCCCAAATATTCTTGTGATCCAACTCAAGGTGGACATATGGTTTTTTGAACTGTTATGTTTCTCTTAACGATGCCATTTTATTGTTGCTGTTTCTAACTTTACCTCATTGCTTTCGCTTTTTGGTTTTCGTTTCTAGAGATTTGAGGGCATTTTTGGTGGGAAGATTGATAAGTCCATTGCATTTGAAGATGTTTTGGTGCTTTCAAGCTTCATGTGTAAAGCAAGCCAGGTATGTTAAGTTGTAGATTTAATGAACTCAGGTTTTTTTATTAGAATTATGGTTATATGATTCATAATATTACATTGATCTAGGAACGTAATGCCATGCAAGTCTCATAGGATATAAGTTTTCTAATTATGAATTGAACGTAGAAAAATTCTCGGGAATATGACATATTTCTGAATGGTTTATCATACCATAATCCTTTAATATTACTAAGGCAGCAGCCACTCTACCCTTAGTTGATTAACTATTAGATTGAAACTATGGCTAATTATACATCTTCCTTTAGAATAACTGAATGCAAGCGGCCACTTAATATATAGCAATTTGTTGGACGTTTTTTTTCCCCTGCATTAATTTATGTTTGTAATTCTTTCAAACCCAACATCCAGCTGAATACCTAAACCTGGGGGCTTTTTGATTTCCAAAGTAAATAAAATAGCCGGAAGTTATGCCTATTATCATTTGTCGTTAAGAAATGCATGAAAGACCTGCAAGAAAACTCCTCTATTATGTATATACTACTGCAGATTTTTGCTGATTCAAGTAGAGTACTGCAATCAGATCAGAAACGCAACCTATTTCTCAGTCATCTATAATCTGACTAAGGCAAAGCTTAATTTCCACCCCTACCCCTGCATATGTATTTGTGTTCATGAGCTTGAATACTGCAATAGGTCTATTACCATATGAGCTTCTGAAATTCTGGAAAGTGTGTGACATTGATCCTTCAAAAGCTCTTTCCCATATCTAGTAATCCTTCCAAAGTCAGACCCTTTATATATTTCTAATTTCAAGCAAACTTTGCCATGAAAACTACCATTGAAAGAAGAGATATGCTAACATAGATTTTAAAAGCGACACGCACACAGTTTCCTTAGAATGGGAACAGTTACAACTTCTGAACTTCATGTCAAAGAGTATGCATAACTTCAAATTTATACTAATATTCTCATAAATTGTTTTCACAAGTTTTGGGTGGTAAAGTTTATTTTTGCTAATAAAGGAAAAAAATGGTAGTATTGCAGGTCTGTTTTTTCATGAAATCAATCATGTTGCTTACATTGGTATTCTACTTTTCAAAAGTAATCTTTCACCCCGTTAAAAAAATGTATATGACCTTGCCTGAAACCATCAAATTTGTGGTAGGAGTCAATTAGCTCACAAAAACTTTTGAAGCACGCCAAGCTAACAGGATATACTGTATTCCTGTTAGCTTATAAAAGGTTATCCCCTAACAAATAACATTATAAAAGGGTTTTAAGTATCACGAGATTCTTTGCATTATATTCTGTATTCATGTGGTTCCCTGAATACAAGTAATGAGTGAATTTTTTTACTTATGAAAGGATGGTGTATCAGTTGGATGTAGGAGGAGGTCACTTGAGGCTAGCTCAAGTGGTTGGGTGTTTGTGTGTGGGAGGGGGAAGCCGTTGTATCAAAAGAAAAGAAAAAAAATGTATGAAGAGCATTTGTCATTTTTAAATTTCAGAGTTTATTTTACATTGCAAATTTTATAACATTCATTTGATTCATTGATTTTTTTTTTGTTTTTAATTGCTTAGATTGTTGTCTCTTTTTTTCTTTTGTTTCATCTGTTTGGTTATAAGAACATTTTCTTCCTCCGATATCTGTATTTAGACTATAGTTTTATGGCATTGGTGTTTTGTTTTAGTCAGTAATTTTTGTAGATTTGTTTTATCTTAACTGAACCATTTTTCTCCTTTTATATGCAGGATCCACGACCAGAGTATAAGCTTTTTGGTACCATTGTTCATTCAGGCTTCTCGCCTGAATCTGGACATTATTATGCATATATCAAGGTATATAATGCTCTTTTGAATTTGTAAGTATGAGGAAAACTTGTAAGTTAACAATAATTCGTTCCTTGTTCTCTTAACTTTTTGTAGGATGCAATGGGTCGGTGGTATTGTTGCAATGATTCATATGTCTCCCTTTCAACTGTTCAAGATGTGTTGTCAGAAAAGGTTTATGTTCTTTTCTTTTCTCGTACCAGCCAAAGATCAGAATCTGTTAATCCTCCCCTTGCTGGCAGTGTTTTGAATGGGGTAAAGTCCCGAGACTGCAATGGTCATGAAACATCCAAAAGCCTGAAGCCAGCTCTTCCTCTAAAGGGAATGCATGCAAAACCATGTGAAGAATCTTCTCGAATGAATATGTTAGCTGTGTCTAAGGTTGATAAAGTGGCTTCCAGCCCACATATTAAGTTCAGCATTAATGGAAGTTCTATTTCCAAAGGAACCTCTTCAATCAGTAATGGGAAAATTTCAAAGAATGGGTCCATGGGAACTAACGGGGATGCAAAAGAGACTATTTGTTTGGAGAAAGGAGAGAAGGCTAAGTCAATATCAGTAAATAAAAATGGTATGAAAAACAATGAGAAAGCTAATGGCATTGCCAGTAAGAATAGCCAAGCATCTATTTCCACAGAAGTATGTGATAATTCTCATACAAAAGAACTGGAGATTAGTGAGAATGTTACAAGAGATGAGTTGAAAACAACAAGCGGGCCCGATCACCAGGGTTTGGTTAATGGTGGTGTTAACTTACTTGTTAAGGTGCCTAGTTCCAAAAGAAAGTCTAGGGAGGATTCTTGCATTTTATTAGCAAAGGATGCTCAGTCTCGGAAAAAAATTGAAGATTTGAAAGAAGTGTAAGTTCACCCTCCCTCACTCCCTTTATAAATGTTTCTGACTCTAACACTCAGGACGTGGGTTTCCTTAACTGGTGTTTTCTTGCTCAAACACTCACATCATACTCAAGTCACTTAAAAGATCAAGCAAAAATTCATATATCCATCTATAATTTTTTTGAAGCATAAATTAGACTAAAACTGTGAATAAAATCTAACCTTTTTAATTGGCTTTTTTAAGCGATTACGAGTAGAGTAGTTATCAAATTATAAATACACAGCACTTGTTTATTTTTGTTATGCTCCTATTTTTGTGGATCACGATTTTATCATGTTTGTCTTCTGAACTTGAGACTTCACTGATGCTTGCAAAAAGGAGGGATTAACATTATAGATTAAATTTTTTTCTAGTTAATTGAGAATTATTGATCCCATTGATGCCAAAATTATATATCAATTTAAACTAGGTGTTCTGGTTAGTCAAGTCCTAACTTATTCAGTTCGGGTGTGTCTGTATTTTAATGGTTCTTTCTGTCAAATAAATGTTTGTATGTAGTATTTACTGCAGAATCTGTAATTCGTCTAAGTTGGTATTTGGTATTACATCATGTCTTGTGACATGTTCTGAGAAGAGTCGTGATGTACTTTTATGAAGATGACTATGTCTGTTGTGTATTTCACTTTGATGAATGCTTGTTTAACACCTTTTCCCCCCATCAATTTCATTAGCCTTGCAAAAGAAGCTTCTTCAGTTTTGCGATCATGTGGTTGGTCAGAGAAAGTTTATAGTTTCATGAGTTCAGGGAAGAGGTTACGTACAGAAGAAGCAGGAACAACTTCATTAACTGACAATGTGTTAAGGTATACTAGCTTCTTGTGATTTTCCATTTCCATACAAAGTAAACTTGGTTAGTTTTTACTAATTATGTTCTTGTAGCAGTTATACAAGTCATGAAATTTTTAGTGGTATTTCTTTTTAGTACTAGATTTCCTTTATATTCTATAATGCCACAATGTGAAGTAACAATAAACTATGGTAAAGTGAATGTTTGTCTAACTTCTGTTTCCTAGTACAAGCATACTGAAATTAAAGCACGAGAAACTACTTTAAAGAAACTCCATCCCGCAACAAGTCCTTAAAAATATTTCTCATTATTTAACCACAAAGCAAGTCAAAACTTGATTTTGTGCCGAGAGTTGAGTTCAGGTCACGTGCAGGATCAAGATTGGGGATCTGCTTTTTTCATATATTGTTTTTTTTGTGTGGGATTGTGGATGGGCTACCAAGAGTGCTCTAAATTAGAGTGTCGTGATCTAGGAAAAACCCGACATAGTAGAAGGTTCACATTTTCAAATTGCTAAGAACACGGGGATAGGATTAAACAAACACTGAGTTGCTCCTTGGGTCTTTTATACTAAAGAGTTCATAGATAAAATTTAGCTCAATAGTATACAAGTACTTTGGTTTCAAGTTTTAATTTTTAGTAAATTTCTCAGATTTGAACTGTGAAATTGACAAGTGAGTTTGGATTTATTTTTCTGTCCAGTCTTTACTATCGATCAACAATGTCTAATTCATTTGTGCACTGTAACAACTCAGGAAGCTGTTGATCGCGGATGCCAGATCCACTTTTCTTTCACAAATACCAGAGTCTTTGAAAGAAGATCTCATCAAACGCCTCCAATTGTTTAGCCAAGAAAAATGACAAGTAGACAAGTAGGTAGGTTTTTCGTCAACTCTAAATATACTATGTTGTAGACCATGATTATATCTTAAATGGAATGCCCCAATGACATGATGACATTTGCGTATTTTACAAATAAAGGTATATGCAGCAGGGTGCAGAGTGCTGACATCAATTGCTTGAGCCTGGAGAGGCTTTGGTGTATAATGTAGAGTTGGTTATGTGGTAAGTTTGGGATAATGAACTCATTTAGAAGAGGAGGCAAAGAAAGCCTTTGGTTGCTTGGCCTTGTCAAATCAGATCGAGATGGAAAGCTGTATTCAAAGATTTTGTTATTCTCCTTGAGGCTGTGCAGTTTGTAATGGCAGAGAATGTGAGTCAGGAATTTAATTCATTATGTACGATATATCTTTTTTGGCATTATTATATCTTTAGCCTACAATCTAAAATTTTGTGGATATATTACCATTTTTTTTCTTCTTTAAAATTGATGGGGTTGTTAATGATGATTATATAGATATATGCTAAAATTGAGCTTACTTTACTGGAATATTGGGCCTGGTGTCCTGAACTATGTGGTATAATTATTGTTGAACGGCAAAGCAGTCCAAATTCTTAAGAAATGTTCAAAATCTAATTGATCCTGTAGTTCTTAAACATGCCGCCAGGTAATAATATTTTATTCCATGGATTATCGTAATTTTGTAAAGTTTATATAAATATATATAAAAAAAATCATTATGACTAGCATGGAGTTGCATTTGTTAATCACTAACTATTGGCTAAGTACTTAAATTTGTAACAAAATCACAAGCAAAATACAGGCAAAAGAGAATATTATTTGATTTATTTTCGTACAAGAACAGGGTAAAATAGTATATATTATTAGAACTAGGAAAATAAAAATACATAAAATTTGTAGTGGTTTTTCAATACATAATAATTGTTGACAACTATTCTTGGATAACTCAAAAAATTGGTGTCAACGAAATTGTGTTTTATCTAATTACACATTATTTGTTTTGGCAAAATAACTTATTTTTTAAAGTCTTTTTACAGTCTAACCTAGTTTTAATAATTTTTTGCAAAATGACATCTTATAATTTAGATAGTTAGTTAAAAATTGTCAACTGGTCGAAAAATTCAAATAGTCAATCGAAAATTTTAGACAGCTGGTCAAAAAATTTAAACAACTGATCGAATTTTAGATAGAGGTTATTTTGCAAAAAAATATCAAAAGTATGACAGAATGCAAAATTACTTAAGAAAATAGGTCATTCCTACCAATTTCTTTTTTAATAATGGTCATTTGGTACTTTGAAATTGTACATATTTGGTACTTTGACTCAAATTTGATCAATATAATTAAACTATCTTCAATTATATGGGTTTCAAATTTAAATTTAAGGGTATGTACTTATTTGGTACTCAATGTTTTATCGAAATAAAGACTTTGTACCTTATGTTTCAATAATGCCGATATGGTACCATGTAATTTGAAATCATACATACTTGGTACCTTAAACTCAAATTTGATCAATATGACCAAAATGCCTACAATTATATGTAATTAAATAATTAATTTGAATTTAAAGCTCATATAATTGAAGGCAGTTTGGTCATATTGATACGAGCTCTGAACTACCCTTCTATCCTTCCTCTAGCACCGGAAGCAGAACTACCTAACTGAAGGAGATAGTCAGGAAGGGAAGAGGAAGACGATCATACAAAGGCCGAATAAAGCTCTCTTGGAGCCGCATCTGAATGGACCTACAGTCACTTCAGTACATACGAAGCCATGAACTGTATTGACCAAATTTGAGCCAGGGTACCTGATAAGCGTACAAAATATACGCTTATTTATAATATTTTCAGATTGATTTGGTTGTTTTTCTCAAGAGAAAGTTTCCATTTAATCTGTTTGGTGAACTTGTGCAGTGTGTCGTAATAATTCTGATTTGTTCAAGAATGTTGATAAATATTTGTTTGAGTAGTCAAAATTGGTGAACATTTGGGAAATTCGGTACAGGCGATATATCGCCTGCCTTGGGCGATATATCGGCACAAGGAGTAGTTTCAATTTTTGGCTTAGCAGAAACGACATCAGAAACTTGCGTTTTTATCGAGCACATTCACCAGGCGAGATATCGCAGCAACATAGGCGATATATCGGCACAAGGGCATTTTTGGAAATTTTCATGGAAATTCGTAGGTTTTTGGATTTTTAAAAAAGAATAAAAAGAAGATCAAAAGAAGGAGAAAAGGGGAAGCATTCTGACGGCAGAGGGAAAGAAACAGAGAAGAATCCACATTTATTTTGTTTGTGTTTATTTATGCTTTTGAATTTTAGATTGTGTGATGAAGTTTAATATTATGAACTAAATTCTTATTTAGAGTATTTTAATGTAGTCACTGGATATTATATTCGTCTTTAATGCAATTTCTATGACTTTTTGAATTTATGGTTATCTATTGTTCTTATGTTTAATGCTTGTAATTGATTGGCCATATTTTGCATGATAATTGGTTTTAATTCAATATCTGAAAAGTGCGAATTGGAATAGCTTTAGGCAATAGACATAGATTTCAATTTAGAACGAAAGTATCAAATTGGTTTGTGTAGCAATTAGGTTTTTGTTCTTAATGCGGTTTATGTGTTGAATTTATCACAGACATATAGAAAATTCACAGGTAAACTGAATATTTTATATCTTGAGAAAGAATAGAATTGTCAATAGTAAACTTGCTATAATCATAGATCAAAGAAACATATTAGTTGTATTATTGATTGAATAGAATTGAATGTTGATGAAATTAGAATGCTCTAATATTTCGCTTATATTAAATTTCGTTAATTAAATCTTGATTTCTTAGTTTATTGTTCATTGTTAATTGTCATTAAATTTTCATTGGTCAAATAGAAATAAAAGTTTGCTATTGGTAATTATTAGATCAATTCCCTGACGGAACGATACTATATTTCCACTACTATTACTTGTTTATTCGATTGCGTATACTTGCGCAGTAAGAAAATTTCACACCAGTACCAGTATGTATGCTTTCAAATTACAAAGTACTAGATAAGTATTATTGAAAACACAGATACCAAGTTTGTATTGATAAAGCACATAAGACTAAATAAGTATTTATCCTAAATTTAATTACTTAATTACATCAAATGTATCAAATATATACAATTTTAAATTATAAGGTATCAGATGAGGATTATTAAAAACATAAGATATCAAGTCTATATTTGGATTAAACACAAATATATTTGCCCTACTTAGGAAAATCAAGATGACTTCACCATATTCATAACAAATGGAAGAAATTTTAATTTATACATATCAAAATTAATGTTGTACTTGATTTTCGTAAAATTAATAAGATATTTTGTTTTAAAAATACTTTATTTTACTACTACTTATTATTAGTTTAGAAAATATAATAAATTAATTAAAATGATAATGAAATTGCCAAAATCATATGAATTTTTTTAAAAATCAAATAGTATTTTATGCAAACGCATATTTTTTCTTATAAGTGTATAATAAAAATTAAATGTTATTTATGATTTTTGTCCCTCGAACTATGACCAATAAATTATTGTGTTCCCTAATTTTTTCGAGCCATTAAAAATTACCCCTGAACTATTCACAGTGTTGTAAAGTGGGACTTTTGTTAAGTTTTATTCTATGTGGCTAACGGATTGTTGACTTGTTATTGTCACGTCAGCGCCATGAGTATAATTTTAAAAAATTTAAAATATATATTGTAATGCCCCAAAATTCCTAATAAGGTTTAGGACCTTGATTAGGAGGCCGAGAATGCCATAATTGATTTATTATGCCATTAAATGATTATATGCATGCTTATGTGAGTTATATTATAATATGATGATAAATGCATGCATATGCGTCCATTTTTAATTATAAGGACATTTTGGTAATTTTGCCTATTGAGGACGTAATTGTGTATTTTCATGCATGTGGGTGAATTATGAATAATACCACATTATGTGTGGATTTGTTTGAGCCATTCGGCATGAGACGATATTTGAATGCAAGTGATTAGAGGTGAAAAGTGCACTTTTATTGATCTTAAATGTCAAAATAAATTAAGTTTTGATTATTATTTTCATTTAATTAATATGATATATTTTATAAATGAAAATATTTAATTATGATTTAATTTATTGTTGTTTTGTAGGAATTAAAGTTGTATTTTGACACTTTGAAATGAAGAGAAACTAAAATAATTAAATCGGAAAAAAAAAGAATAGAAAGTGGTATTTTTCTTTAAAGAAAGTGGCCCAATTGGAAGGAGAAGCCCACGCCCGTCCTTCCCCAAGCCCACCAAAGCCAGTCCTTCATCTCTCCCAGCGCCAGGTGGCGCGCTCCTGCAACGTCACGCGTCCTCCTGCCAGCCAACCCTGAAGTGCCACCTGTTTACAGCCTTGCACCTTTCAGCATCCCAGAAGGTCCAGCCGAGCTCAACCTCTCGGGTCCCCTTCTCCAAGCCCAACGCAGCAAGCCTCTTTTCCCTCAGCTGGCCCAAATTCGAAGGCCCAATCCGCCAGCAGCCCAGCTTCTGCCTTCCCTTCTCCAGCCGTTGACCCGGTTAACTCCTCAGTTGCCAGCACCCCAACGAAGGCCCAAAGACCTAGCCTTCTCCATCCCAATGTTGATCCCAAAAGAGAGTGTTTTAATATTTAAACTCGCAAGTGCACGAATTGTTGCGGAATATAATGTTCATGTAAGTACGAGGTCGAACCCATGGGAGTTGACTAACATCAAAAGAAACTATTTCAAACAAAACAATAATATTCTAACCTAGTTCCAAATATTTGATGAGATTTTGTTTTAGAAAAATAAAAGACAAGTAATAAAAAGATTAATGATTAAATAGAAAAATGATTTTCAAATGAGATATGTAAAACAAGATTATTAAGATATTAGAATCCACAAAATACAAGTTCAATAATATTTATAAGTATATTGATTCCCAAGTTTAGATATAGTTGAAATAAATCACATTATATTTTTTTTCAAAATACATTTTCTATTCAAGCACAAGTTACTTTAAAAAATGTAGGATTTTTCTTCACTTATATAATATATAATTTCTAAGCATTAGTTGTGTTACAACCTAATGAAACTACAAAAAATCAAAGAGATTATGTTTAGGCAAAATATGATACTTATGCTCTAAGAATTAGATGTGAACAATTTAATGAAAAACATTTAATCAAAAAATATCATATTTTTGTATAATGAAGAACTAAGTGTAATATGCTTTAACAATCAATAATAGATGAAAAATGCATATCTTTGATAGAAAAATCCATGAACAATATTGCACAAATGGGAAATCAACATACAACAAAAAATACTATCTAGTTACATTTTGCTTCATCATCATCTTAATAATCTTGAAAAAAGATTAGAAGCTCATAACTAGATTGAAATAAAAATTACAAAATAACATACTTGACATGCTCTTCAAAAGATGAAAATGGTAGAGAAAATAGTGAAAAGAAGATAGAAAAATATGAAGTGTAGGAGAGGTTGAAAAGATGAAGAAGAGCTCCCCAAATGGTCTTACAATACTCTATTTATAGGCAAAATATGGAGATTAAATTAATCAAATTAAAATAAATAAATTGATTAATTTAATTGTGTTGGGAAGTGGTAGGATAAATAGAGTAAGTGTAAGAGTATTGGAAAGATGAAATGTTTGGTTGGGTAAAAGATTAGTGAAAAGCTAGGGTAAAAAAATGAATTAGGAATGTTTATTTAGGTAAGAAAAATAGGGAAGAGATAATTGATATTTGAGTAAAAAACATTGGGAATAAAAATGTGAGTTTTGGCCTTTTGGTGGTGGCTGTGTTGGCAGCTTGGTGGAGTTTCGGAGTTGGGCCATGTGGATTGGGGACTTGCTGGTTGAAGAGGCCTGAGTGGTTAGCAGGCCCACGGTGGGCTTGGAGCAATTGGAGCCAATGTTAGGCGTGAAGGCTGGGTGAGGCAGAAGCTGGTGTCAAGCTGCTGGGTCGGTGAGGACAGCTGGCGGTGGAAAAACGTGGGCGTGTGGTGTGATTTCGGGAAGCAGCTGGCGCAGGCAGGCTTGGGAGTCTTCTGTGCTGGGCCGAAGGGTACTGTAGCAGGCGGGCCCAACAGCTGGGCAGAGGAGGCATGGGCTGGCAGAGCATGGGTGAAGGCAAAAATACCACTTTTTTTTTCTTCTTTTCCTCATTTTTTAAAACTCAAAAATACAATAATTTCCCTACAAAATAAATATAAAATAAATCATAATAAAATATTTTCACCATAAAATAAATCAAGTTAATTTTTTTGAAAATATTAATTATAACTTAATTTATATTTAACATATAAGCTCAATAATACCACATTTTTTACCTCAAATTAAACAACAATAATTCAAATAATTAACTCAAACATTTTACAACAAAATAACTATAAAAACACACAAAAAATCTATAAAATTAAAATAAACCTAATAAATTCAAAATTACTTAAAAACTTAATAAATCAATTAAAAACTCAAGAATTAAGCAACAATTAGCACATAAAAAGTGGTAAAATAACTCTATTTTGTAGAGTTATCATCCAACAAGCCTAGATTCACCCAGCATAGCAAGCCCAACGTAAGCCCAACTCGCCTCAGCCCTTTTCCTCTCCCAGCCAACGCCTACGTGGCGCCTTCCCATTGGCTGGGAATGGGTCAAAACCCACATCTGCCACCAGCCACCTTCAACCCATATTTTGTGGGTATTGTGCCTTGCAAAATTGCAATTGTGAGCTTTAAAGCTCATCTTTTTTTGTGCTTTAGAAAAATGGCATATTGACCATACACCAAAATAACTAGGTTAATATTTATAATAAGATTTGATTTTTCAAAATCATATTTTATTATTAATATTTCAGATTTATTTTGTAAACCTCAAATTGTTGTTTAATTTCTTTTTAGTCATTTTCTCCCTCTATAAATAGAGACTCTTCTTTCGCAATTTCTATGTAATTTTTAGGTAGCAAAACTCTACCAACTTTTAGTCTCATTTCTCATATTTTTTCTCCAGAATTTCATGGAATGTCTAGCATGATAGGCTAACCTTCTTAGGAAGGTTAGGATGATCCTATATGCACTATGACCTTGTTTAGTATTTTTTATTCACCATATGCTTAAAGTTTATATATTTGAGTGATTTATTTTCTTTCATTTCTATTTCTTCATCTTGTTATCTATATTTATGTTTACTAATAGTATATAGATTTTGCCAAGCACTTTCTATGTATTATCAAATTAGTGAAAATAATATAGGTAATATCTTTATCATTTTCTCCATCTCATTCATATATATTTACTTTTGCTAAAATCTATATAGAATTAGTCATGCTCTTTCTATGTATTCTATAAATAGTAAAAGTAATATTTGTGTCAGATTTTATGTCCAATCTTTTATTACATTATTGCCAATGATATAATGTCATTTATAGATTTCTCATAAGATTTATCTCATCTTTCCATAGTAAAGAATATTAATCACTTGAATACATTTTTGTAAAACATATTTGTGCTTCAATGTTAAATCTTCCAAATGAATAGTTGGGATGTGAACTTCTCATTTGTGTAATATTTATGAATCAAAGATCCAAATAAATAAGTATGCATATTGGTGACTCTTGATCCTTCCTACTTGTTACCTATTGTTACATCACACTTTAGTCTATCTTTATTTCTAATCTAGAAATCTCAAAAACAACAAAAATATCACTTGTTCTATTTTCCTCATATTATTTATCTCCTAAATTTATTTATTGATTAACTTTATTTCTTTGTCTCCTTGTGGAATCGACCGCCCGATCTATACTACAACCACCACTTAGTGGATGCACGTTTTGGGTGTTAAACAGCAAGTTATCGGTCTGGTCATAACGGGATTAGTTTCGGGGCTCGGAGTGAGTCTCGGGGTAATTTGAGAATTAGAACATTGCTGGGAATTAAAGGGTAATGGGATGTGATTTATTAGCATTGGAGAGTATTGAGAATAATGGGAATTGGAGGGCGTTAGTTATGATTAACGAGTTAGGCAGAAAATGACGATTTTGCCCTTGGTGACTGTTAAGGGAATTTGAAATGACCTAAGGGTATTTTAGAATTTTCACCCTAAGGAATATATATTAGCCATTAGATGGTTGTGGAAGTTAATCAAAACAGAGCACCTCCTCTTTCTTCAACCGATCATCATTTCCTCTCCATTTCTCTTTGGATTTTGAAGCTTCTTTTGAGGAACCAAGCCAGGGAGCCAAGCTTTGATAATCTAGGGTTGTGTTCCACCATTGAAGAGGGTTCTAAGCCGAGATTGAGGTGAGTTTCTGGCCATTAAAACCTTAGTTCTTGCTCTGTTTTTCTATTTGAGTTTCAGTTGGGTTTTGGTTTGAAAATTGAGTTTCAATGGGAGTTTTTGGCTAGGGTTACTTAGGTTATGATGCCTAGGTCATGTGTAGATGGTTTTTGGGTTTAATTGGGGGTTTAAATGGAGTTTGGAAGCTTGAGTTTTAGGTTGGAAATTGAGGATTCGAAGGAGGGGAAGAACCAGGGCAATTCTGCCTGGTCCTAGCGCTGTAGCGCCCAAAGGGAGCGCTACAGCGCTAGCCAGGGGTTTTTTCATTCTGGCTGTAGCGCTACCTTATTTTTCCTGATGCATATTTTGGGCAATTTTGAGGGTTTTTGGCTCGGGGTTTCAATTCCTAAGGCTCGGAATCGAATATACTTACCGTTTGGGTACAATTCGGGGTCCCAGAAGTGAGGTTTAGGTTAAGACCATTTTATTGTTAATTTTCATTAATGGAAGTTATAGTTGGTTATGACTAGGTGACCGCTAAGGGATTAAATGATCGATTGTTTTCAAGGGTCGTTCATTTGTTATTTCTCGCTCAAACCAGAGGTAAGAAAACTGCACCAGTATGTGATGCATGAGAAACATGTGGTTAGGGCATGCCATGAATGTTGAATATGAGATTGATCAGGGCTTGAGTCTCTGTGTTTGTGCATGATCCTAATTATGTTAGCAATTGTTAAGTAAGCATGTTGAATGCCCTACATTTGGATATTTGACATGTGATATATGCCTGGTAGCATTGCTTACTTGTGCGTGGCACTGACTTACTAGTGAGAATCGGCAATGGTGTCAGAATTGACTGTGAAGTTGTGGCTTCCTAGTCAAGTTCGACAACAGTACTGAGCACTGGTCGTATGTTATTGATCTATGAGTCAGAAGCGTCATGAACGCAGAGCCGAAAAGATTAGATCTAATCGACATCTGCATTGAATGACTCATCATGAGCATTAATGCCAGACCGACCTCAAGTTCGATGAAAACTATTAGTGCTTGTCTAGCCTATGGCTAGTCACTCAGAGCCAGGGCCAGATGGCCCAGGTGACTGCATTGTCACATCGCTAAGGACACAGAACCCACACTAGTGACTTGCTCATCAGTCACTCATCTAAGGGTGCGGAACCCACACTAGTGACTTGCTCATGAGTCACTCATCAAGGGTGTAGAGCCCATGTTAGTGACTTACTCCTTAGTCACTCATTTGATTAGGGCTATAAGCCCCAACATGGTTATTAGAACCTCAAGTGTTAATCACTCATTTATTTAGGATAGACTTGATAGTCATCCATACAGGAGGGCAGGGCCCACAACCATCATTATTTGAACTTATTTGCATGCGTGATTAAGGCTATTATTGGTAGGCATGCACATTATGATATGATGACATGTTAAAACTGTTCATGAGCATATTGAGTTTTCTTGCTCGGCTTCGGCTCATGGATGCTATATGGTGCAGGTAAAGGAAAAAGAAAGCTGGACCATCCTTGAGTTGGAGAGCTTTGGTGACGATGTGTACATATGCGGCTACTCGATCGGTACGGCCGACGGTTGAAAGAGGAACTAGGGTTAAACCTTACTTTGCCGCTTAGGTCGACTGGTTATAAATATTTTCTTGTAATTAACCTTTAAATTATATTTTCTGGATCCTAATGTATATAGTAAACGTTTTAGTGAAACGTTACATCTTAACCAAAAATTTTAACCCTAAACTGCTAATCATACTTAGTTACACGATTATGGCCAAATGACTTGATTAGCGAGTTTAGCACCGTTTAAAGGCGCACCGTAACGGTCCCTGGAGATTAGGGTGTTACATATATCTTATAAAATATTAAAATTAAAAATATTCAAAAAATGTTTTTTTCTTTTTAATTCTTACAATATTAATTTTCTTAATAAAATCTTAAAATATTAATTAAATAAATTTTTTAAATATTAATAAAATAAACTGAAACTCGTCTAATTTTTTTATTTGACAAAATGAAATTATTTAATTTTAATAATGATGGAATTAATAAAGTTTAAATTAGAATAGTTTAAGTTTTGTAAAAAAAAATAAAAAATTTCTGGCTATTTTTTTAATGTTTGAAAATTTTATTTAATTAATCTTTTAAGAATTTATTCAAAAAAATTAATCTTTTAAGAATTTAAAAGAAAAATATATATTTTTGAAATTTTGAAATATTTTGAATTTTAATATTTTATAATTTTAAATTATTTTTTGTTGACTGCCTTTTTCGCTATTGACAGTAAGAAGAGAGATTAAAGAAATAAGCGAATCGAACACAAGGATTTTTACGTGGTTTAGGTTATAAAAGAACCCTAGTCCACGAGTCTCTGGTATTAAGAGATTTAGAAGCTTGTGAGGGCAAACTTCAATGGCATATTCTAGGCAGCATTTAGATTGCTCCGAGTACAACGTATTTTCTCTCTAAAAAATCGAACCCTTTACAATGAGACTCCCGACTCTATTTATAGAGGCTGGGGTCATTAATTGTGACGCCCCACGTCACCATGGCTGCTTTTTGGAATGATGACTGGCCCTACAAACCAACATGAGTCTTTACAGCGTGCTTTGTCCTCACTCACATGCTTCCTAGGAAAACTTCCCAGGAGGTCACCCATCCGTAGATTACCCCAGGTCAAGCACGCTTAACTTTGGAGTTCTCAAGTGATGGGCTACCGAAAAGAAGATGCATCTTGTTGATATAGGTAGTACCCATCAATCCATTTAAGCCATCTTCAACTGTGTAGTCCCATACCTACACAGTCGTAGAATCATCACACTTGACCTTCCCCAGGCGGTGTGGGATTGCACAACTTACCTGGTCTTTCCCCTTACGGATCACAGGATTCTGACTGTCACAATCACCCCCCTTACGGGCCCGACGTCCCTGTCGGCCACACTTTCGGCTGGGTCAAGGCTCTGATACCATTTGTGACGTCCCACGTCACCATGGCTGCTTTTTGGAATGATGACTGGCCCTACAAACCAACATGAGTCTTTTCAGCGTGCTTTGTCCTCACTCACATGCTTCCTAGGAAAACTTCCCAAGAGGTCACCCATCCCTAGATTACCCCAGGTCAAGCACGCTTAACCATGGAGTTCTCAAGTGATGGGCTACCGAAAAGAAGATGCATCTTGTTGATATAGGTAGTACCCATCAATCCATTTAAGCCCTCTTCAACTGTGTAGTCCCATACCTACACAGTCGTAGAATCATCACACTTGACCTTCCCCAGGAGGTGTGGGATTGCACAGCTTACCCGGTCTTTCCCCTTACGGATCACGGGATTCTGACTGTCACAATCACCCCCCCTTACGGGCCCGACGTCCTTGTCGGCCACACTTCCGGCTGGGTCAAGGCTCTGATACCATTTGTGACGCTCCACGTCACCATGGCTGCTTTCTGGAATGACGACTGGCCCTACAAACCAACATGAGTCTTTTCAGAAAGCAGCCATGGTGACGTGGGGCGTCACATTAATACTACTCATATGTAATTAATACACATTCTTCCCATTATTTGGAGATTAATACCAATTTAATGTGTTTGGCTGCATTGAATAGAGACCACGGCCCAAGCGAAATTTGTGGGGCCCACTGCAGAAAAGCACCTACTTTATAGGGAACATGCCCCACGTACTATTAGGGCGTGCTGTAAGTACCTCCATGTCAGACGGCGTAGTGGGTATGCGAATTGTCGAGTCGTACACTCGACAACTCTGTTGACAGATCTCCCATAAAGGTTGTCAGACGATCACCTGGCTTTGAAAACCCACATTTGTTGACACGTTGCACCTTATCTTAGGTTCGAGAACCAAAACCTCTGACCTGTGAGACGACTGGGAGACGAGAGCTCTCGCCTTAATTGTCCAAACAGGAGAACCTCCATCTCTGAGGACAAACCTCAGAAAGTAATTTATTAAGGCACCCACGCCCCTGTCCGAGACAAGGTCTCACCTAGGAGGACCCTCACTCCGACTAGAGTCCTCGGGCAGTAACATGTCCTGATGACGTTTATGAACGTCCAAGCCAGCCACTGGGGTCGCCACGTGTCGAAGGTGAAAATACAGACAACATTTTTATTTTAAATTATACACATGGCACTAACGTGATAATGTCAAGTCATCAATCTGTTAGCCACATAGGATAAAACTTAACAGAAGTCCCACTTTACAACATTATGAATAGTTTGAGGGTAATTTTTAAGGGCTTGAAAAAAACAGGAGCACAATAATGTATTGGTCATAGTTCAGGAATGAACCAGGACTTCGGTAAATGAACCGAACATTAGTAAATGAACCCGGACCAGACGTCCAGATAGGGCAAGCCTAGCTTTCCCTGATGCTGACCTGTCACCACGAAATCCGGCAGTTGATCTCCCCAACTAACCTACAGAAGATGGTACACATGGAACGTACACTGTTCCTAGGAAACAGTAGTGCCACTACACTGACATATCCTGTCCCTAGGATCCTCTTAGTAGCCCACGCGGACCAGTCCATGCTAACGTACAATGGGCACCTGTAAGGCCTGGACACGCCTGAGTCAGTCCAATGGGCCCGGATTAATAACATCTAATTACATTACTTTCTTTGTATTATGGCTCCGTTAGCGAGCAAATTGTAATTACATCCCTATTAGACCCGGATTAGTCTGGTCCGAGCTGCTTGATTGCTTATAAATAGGACCAGTTGTGCACTGTAGCGGGGATCCCAAAATTTCTCTTGTAAGCAAAAACTTTGCTAAAACTTGTAGAAAAACTCCATTGTCAAAAATCTCTAAAGCCTAATACTAGTGATTCGTGGACTAAGACTCATTAACGCCCCAACCATGTAAAAATTGTGATTGTCCATCTTTTATCCTTTATTTCCAGCTCTTATTTCATAACATATTTTTAGTTTCCACAAAACTCGGTAAACAAATCTTTTTAAGAATTTATTCAAAAAGATTAATATTTTAAGAATTTAAAAGAAAAAGATATATATTTTTTAAATTTTGAAATATTTTTAATTTTAATACTTTTAAGAAATATATATTTTTTAATTTTAAATTATACACGTGGCGCTGATATGACAATGACAAGCCAGTAATCCGTTAGCCACATAGTATAAAACTTAATAGAAGCTCAACTTTACAACAGTATGAATAGTTTAAGGGTAATTTTTAACGGGTTGAAAAAAGACAAGAGCACAATAATATATTGGTCATAATTTGGGGTAAAAATCCTAAATAGACAAAATTAAAATAAAATATAAAGCTTTTTTTCTATAGGAATTTAATTTTTTTTCAATTTTTGTCTGCTTCTCAATTATTTATTTGGAACATCTCTCAGCTTACGAGTGATTAGGCTTACGCAATTCGCTCGAGTGGTCAATCTTTTAATAAAAGTTATAAAGACGAGAGAGGCAGATTTGAGGTGAGGAGAAGGACGACCTTTTTTTTTTCTTCTTCTTCTTCTTTTATTCCTAATTTCCCTCGAAACAAAAGCACAATCCCTAATATCAATTACAAATATGGTACATCTCTCATTTTTCTTTGTGATTTTCTCTCAAAGTTTGCAACTTCTTTTAATATTTGATTTTCGAATTTGGTTTTCTTTCAGTTGTTCTTCTCCTACTTTAAGGAGTTGGTGGGTAGAGAAGTCACCGTGGAGCTCAAGAACGATCTCGCCATTAAAGGCACTCTTCACTCAGTCGATCAGTACCTTAACATCAAGCTCGAGAACACTAGGGTTGTTGATCAAGACAAGTACCCTCACATGGTATTCATTTTCTTTCTTTTTTTTTTCTTTTTCTTCTGAATTTTAGGGTTTAGGGTTTTGCGTTCTCTGTGCTTTTCCTAGCGAATAAACTGCCAAGTTATACCTTTTTTTGGCTGTTCTCACCTTGACTTTGATAAACAATAACGTAAAAATTTCATGTTTTTGCTTCCCAAATCTTTCCTTAGCTAGCTCACTGTGGAAGATAAATATAGTGGTAAAATATTGAACTATGTTGAACTTGTGATATAGTCAGAAATGTTGGAATAATTGATTAATTTCTGTAGTTTTTTTTTTTCCATGAGTTGTTTCAATTATATTTCACCCTGGGGGCTGTACCCACATGTTTGCTTACTGCACAAATGATAGAATCCTGTTGGTGCTTAGGTGGGTGTATATCATACTACATGCGATATTAATTACCAACAAATGTTTGGTTTTGACTAATATGTAAGTGTATATTTTGTTATGTTCTCTTGAGAGGTTTTATCTTATTAAATCATTGAAGGGTTAGCCTATTTTGTCTTAATTGCATTGCGTATCAAATTATAGTGTCCTTCGGTCACTTGAATGTATAATGAAAATGGTATTTTGTTGACATTGTCGTATACTATACTAGAGGAAGGGTGATCTTGGCTTTAATTTCATTGCTGGGTTCATTCATATAAAGTAAGAGTAGGCCTTTGAGCTCCTCTAAAATTAAGTGTCAGGACTATCAGCGGAGTGGGCCAGGGAGAAAAGGATATATGATTTATGGTTTTTTCAAAAATAGCTTTTTTGTATGTCAATTTGTTTATTTTATAATGTAGCTCATGAGAATAATGAACGTAGCTTAGTCTAATATGGTTTTAAAAGTTTTGTTAGTCAGTTTTTCAGTCATTTATAAGACTTGCAAAGTGTTTTGTTATGCATTATTCTGTAGGGATGAAGTTTCACAAGAATTTTAGGCTTTACTTTTGTAAGTTGATAAGCTAGCGTGGTGGTAATTTTGGTTCTTCTAATATTTTGTTCTATCTTTCATTGTTTTACGCATGGAAGATTTCGTCTGGATGGTCAAAAGTTTTGTTGCAATAGCCTTCATAATGTTTCGTTTACATTTGAATTGAATCCTCTCAGATATGGTGGCAGTGTGTACCTTTCCAATTTAACAGACTGTTTTTATTCGTGGTTTCAGCTTTCGGTGAGGAATTGTTTCATTAGAGGTTCAGTTGTGAGATATGTTCAACTACCCCCTGAAGGAGTAGATGTCGAATTACTGCATGATGCCACCAGAAGGGAAGCACGTGGCGGCTAACCCCAATGATAATCAGTTTAGACCTTTGTAGGGTTAAGCAGATTTTTGGAAAATTGAACTCTCCAAAACTAGAACTTCTCGATATATATGTTCTTTTTATCGCAATCATTTCGTGTGACTAGTAACTAACTTGCTTATGACCAGAGTGGTTATTCCTTTTTGACTGCTTCCCTACCCTACCTCATAACTGGGGATGTGTCCTTGCAGTTTAGATCCTCTGTCACATGTATGTTGATTGCATCACCAATTGTCATCAATATGACTCACTTTTTTTCCTTTCTATTCTTTGGTCATGTTTTTTTTTTCTGATGCTGGATTCAAGATCAATGCTTTATGGGGTGCTACACATCACACTTTCATACTGAATTTTTCTCGTATTATTTGAAAGAGGTTTTGCTAGCATCATGTGTGTGTTGCATCAAATCATTGTAGTCCAGCAGTATAAGATTCACTCAAGGCTTACGTTAACACATAGTAGCCCTACTTACACTGTCACTAACTAGAATGTCCAAAACGGTGTTTGAAAAATTGATGGCACATCAATTCTCACTATTCTTTTTCTCTCTCCAATACAAACTCTACAAAGGCAATGATCCTGAAACCTTGTATTCATACGTAAAAATGTGCTACACTTATATGCTAACAGGAAGATTTTCAACTTGGCGACCTTCAGCCTGCCAAACAATTTGCAAATAACGTTTAGAAAAAGCACAATTGGCACTGTACATTTCTTCTCTTTCAATTCCAATGGACAGTCATTACAAGTTAAGAGGCTGACGAGGTCAACTTGCATCGAATCTATAAGTGGTAGCACCTCAATGAATTTTCTTACACAGCTATAATTTGCTCTGATAAACTTTTATTTAGTGCAGACCTTCATTTTTTTCCAACTCTTTCCAGTGCCACTTCATATAGATTCTTGTAAGATATAGAAATCATTGCTTGATTATCTAAAGTGAGCCAAAATCAAGTGTTCCATAATCTAACTGTACTCTAGTTAATCAGTTTGGGCATGGAAAGAATGCGCTCGGATTGATAATGTCCGATATTCAAAGAAAATATTAATCATTTATGAAATCCAGTTACAAATCTATGAATTCCAGCAAAATCTTGCACTATTTTTACACTACAAAAACTCTCTCCACCTTCATTTGCCATGTACTCAACAAGGTACTTGCATTGCTCCTCACCGTTTGTCTGCAATTACAAAGCAATAGAAAAGAGATTACAAATGTGTCTCTCCATATAAGCAAATACTTTAATGTGCAGTTATGCTTCCTCTATTAGTTTATGCTTGGCTTATTCTTTGTTAAGGGAAGTTAGTACAGATTCAAAGAGCTCAACAATGTAATGCCAGCCTAAAGAATTATTTTAACAAAACACTGCACAAAATTAACTTGCAATCCGCAAAGAACACGTTTTTGTAAAATATTGATTTACGTAACAAAAACACGAACAGAATAATTAGCTATATCACCGTTGAACAAGTTCAATTTCCTTGCACAACTGAATGTTTGACATGCCTACTCTATAATCATACAAAAGGAAAAAAATATGTAAAATTCCAAAAATATTTTTTAACAAAAGATATAGCACTGTTCATTAAGAACACAGATTAAGGAACCAATATAATCACAGTACTCTTTCCCACAAACCAGATTTATCTGTTACCACACTTCAGCTAATATAGGTGCATTAGGCATTTCACTTTGGCGGATTAAAGATGTTCTTTCATAAAATAGAGATTAAATACCTCGAAAGCAAAAAATCCACCAGGTTTTAACATAGAGGCAGCCCCTTTGCAAAGATGTAAGAGATCATCCATGCCACTAATACCACCATCCAATGCAGTTCTCGGTTCATGCCTACCAACTTCAGCTTGTAGCCCAGAAATATGGCTGCTTGGAATGTATGGTGGATTGCTGATAATACCCGCAAGTTCTCCTTCCACACCCTTCAATGGTTCAAACCAAGATCCTTGTCTTAACTCAATCACATCCTGATTGGCACGTTAAAGTTGGAGGTTGATCATGTAAATATCAAAGAACCATGAAATTTCTTCTGACTAAGAAAATGAGCTCTCATAATATTAAACCTAATACCTTTTTTCAGAGAATTTATTCATTAAATCACTATATATTTGTGAAATCAAAAGATGACAAGAAAAGATTAAGATTTTGTGGAAAAGGGAAAGAACAGCGTGCACAAAAATATCAACATACCAGCATCGACAAATGTTTTTATCTATATTTCACTCAAAATGATGAAAAGCCAGACAGACACTGAATGAAAATCTGTACCCGAATGTTCATGGTGAAAATTCAAACCAGCAGACATAAATTTCTGATAAATTAATGTAAAAACTAACCTGCAAATCATACCTCTGGACATTGAAAGCAGCCACAGCTAGTGCCAAAGGGCTCAGGTCTGTCGCCATGACTCTACCCCAACTCTTCACAATATTCCCAATTCCAATGGCAATGGCACCACTTCCAGTCCCCAAATCAACCCACAATCCGTCTCTTAATCCTTCATTACCTGAAACTACATCAGCCACCAAATCAACAATCTGTTCAGTCTCAGGCCTCGGAATCAAGACTCCTTCTTCAACGCACAATACCAAGTCCCTCCAATGCTCACATCCAACAATGTACTGGAAAGGCCTCCTCTCTTCAATCCTCTGCTTCCATAGTCTGTAAAGGTCTTCCAGACTCACCCTCAACCCAACATTTCTCTGAAAGTTTTCATTATGAAGTTGGGAAGGTATTAACCTTTCCTCGGTCGCATCTTCCATGAGCCACTTCAGCTCTCTGCACAAAAGGCTGGAGTCCGGACCATTATCTAAATCCACAAATGCTGTTCCCACAGAGGAAGCAAGATTTTTGGCCCATTTGTGCCATTTTTGCAGGTCAGACAAGGTAGCTGAGTGTGTAGGTGGCCTTAGAAAGAGTGGAGTTTGGGGTTTTGGCGTGGTGGGTGGTGGTGTTGTTAAAGAAGAGAAGCAAACAGTTCGGTGGAGATTACGAACAAGAGCAGGCTTCATCAACATTGACAAATTTGGGACCACCAAATTGTATGATGAACTTATTTTCATGGCTATACTATCGATAGGGATATTAAAAATTAGAGATGTCCCTAAATTTATCTTCTGATTTCCATCCCCGAGGAAGATAAGCTCAACCCAACTTCACTTTTATCCCTAAACTCGAGATTAACGCCCCTCTGAAAACATAAAAATAAAAAATAAAAATCACAGTAAATCATAACAAATCCATCTAAAAATCTTTTAAGCAACATAAACTTTGCAAAACGGTAAAGAAAATTCCAACCCACATGCCCAGAAACAAAATCTAGTGGCTATTCACTGTTCCATAAATTCTCCTACATTTTGACAGTCTGTCCACAAAATTGAAATCATCCTCGACCAAACTCTCCTCTAGTTAAGTCTTTTGACCTATGCAGCCAGACATGGCCAAAACGAAGCTTGGCTTATGAAGTAATGCAGAAATGAATCCTTGAAAGAAAAGGGTACTCGACTCAATTTAGACCTTAATATAATGAAGAAGAACAGCTAATGAAGAAGCTAAACTATAAAACTCAGTAACCGATTAACGACTATGAATGTAAGGAACAAAACACCAATGAGAATTGGGAGAAAGATGAATGAAATAACTAACTGGTTTCAGTGGCCAAAGGTAGAGAAGATGGTTATGGCAAGTTTTAAGGCTTTTCGACTACTCGACTTTATTAGGACTCCTCCATTTGAATAAAAATGTTAGGGTGAGACATATACTCTGGACACTCTTAATTCACATTTTAAATTAAATGACACATCATAATGTGTATATTTTGTGTGTGAATTGGTTGGTTGTATTTACTCTGGTATTTATAATATTTGTATTGAGATGCACATTCATATACTGTACTAAAAAATTATACCTTACTAATATTAATATTTAGAAGAAAAAAAATACATTATAATTATGTATGAAAAGTGGATAACTTTTTATTTTACTTTTTTGTGGATTTTGTGCTGATGATATTACTCGTATTCAAAACCTTACATCAAATATTTTCTTATTTTCATCTAAACTACTATATTTTTTCAGGGCTGATTCATTTGCTCGCGCAAGTTGCCAAGCCACATCTTATCAAAAAATAAAAGTTGCCAAGCCACACGTTGACTGATTATTAGTTACTTGCCGTGACCGTAATTAATATTATCTCAGTACTTAGGTATCTTCAAATGTCATTACCATGCCTAATTTTGCTGACTATTTATTTTACCATGTTATTTTCATACACAACCATCTCGTAGTTGTGTCACAATCATATCCATTGTCAATTTTATTTCAAGATTAAGTAGTTCTAAATAACACGATATCCTATATTTAATTTAAAGTACTTTTGATAATTTCAACAACTCGAAAAAAATGGTTTTTTGTCAAACAAGTACAATACTTTTGAACACATGGCATGGTTACTCGTGTTCGTGTAAGTTAAAATCGTATGTTAGTAAATAGAAAGAAAAAGAACCATAACGAGGTTTTCCTGCTCAAACGCGATCCTAAATCTGCAAAGCATACCTGGCAATGGTCAAAAACCTCCTTCCCTACAAGACATTCCGTAGAGTTGCGGAACACAACTTTGGCCAGATATTCCAGCATTTATTTATTAGAAAAAAAGATATGCATATTTCACAGTAATAATAAGCTTCACATCCTTATAACAAGTGCTTTGCATAAGATGGTATTAAGGAATATAAGTGAGAGAGAGAGTGAGAGAGAGAGTGAGAGAGAGAGTGATATACAAAGGTGATTTATTTAAACTTCAATATCGTAAGGTAACTTGGCATTCTCTTTGAAGAAAAGGTTGCATGCTCAGGCAGCACAGCTGCACAGCTCAATATCAATCTCTGCAAGAACCATTTAAATGTACAAAATTGGAACTCGATAGTATTATGCTTCTACAATTAAATCATCCCTCATATACAATGCAATAAATGCCCCCAATGATCTCTAGATCGAACTACGTGTTGTGGATATCAAGCCCCAAGGCCAAGGGTTCCATGCAATAATTATCAACTAGCAAAATAAGTTTCTCCTCGTCATATCATATGGTAACAAAATATGTGCTATTACGTGCCCTTGATGAAAGATGAGAAAGTAGCAGATGAAAATGGCACGTTGAACAATTTTGTAATCTGTAAGTGCAGATATCAAGTAGCAGAAGGATTACGCTAAACATTGGCCAAGTTAAACTATATATATTTTTTAAAACTTAATTAACATAAATTTGTATTAAATAATTTTGGAGACAAAAATACAAAGGCAGGCTCAAGGTATAAGAACAATAAATAAATCCATGGCCTAAGAGGAAGAAAGGCCCTTTGAAATTGATGTTGATGGTTAACATTCATATATTAAATGTGGTGCAGTGTAAATTTACCTCTAGATGGCAAGTATATACAATTGAGAAGACAAGAGTCAAATCCTTCTGCATTCTGATGCCAAAAGCCCCATTCCTTCGGTGAGATTAGTCATATGTTGTGTATGATCCCATCCATTCTCCTTCCCTAATAGGAAGTCCTCATCCTGCGTCATTTCACAATCTACAGAACTTGAATTAATTTCGTCCATACCGCCAGTGAGTGGGCTTCCTGTAAAAAACTGTTCCCAGAAAGAATCATTGATTCCTGGGAGCTTGGGAACTCCATCCAGCAATATTTCCCCATCACGAGAATCAGGAGAAAAGTCATCAGTTTCTACAAGCGTTGAGCCATCCAAAACCACTGACATATCTTCGTCTTCTGCATTAGTAGTTCCAGAGTTCACAAAATTCACATCAGAGAGTTCCTCGGTGCTTTGCAGCTGAGTTCCTATCATTGGAATGAAATCGGGCAAAGTTTTGTCCTCATGAGAACTCTGCACATTAACTTCTGGCAATTGAGCTGCCTTCACAGAATTGCTACCCACAAGAGGTGAAGTCCGGATCTCAGAAGGGGGTTTAGAAGAAGAAATGACAGGAAATCCAGGGTCTGACTGTGCAGAACTTTGCGGAACCTCTGAAAGGGTCACTTCAGAAATCCTACTATTGGTATCTTTACTCCCACTATCTAATGCATTGGAAGAAGGAACATTGTCAATCAGGAAAGCATCAGGATTGTTCATTGATGGCTCCCGTCTAGGAGATGCGTTCATCTTCAAAATCTGTCGAAGCATTGCTTTTGCCGCCTCGTTCATTGAAGGCTGGTACTTCACAATTTGTCCATCTGGAGAATAAATCAAATGCTCACTAGCTGAATTTTCTTCTTCTTGTCTTGGAAGTCTCCTTTTCTTATTGCCTACAGTGATGTGCCTGTTACTTTCATTTTGCTGCTGTACTAGCTGGGCCAACAAACCAGGTCTGTGCATAGCCTTTGCGAGGAATGACATCATTTGCTGCTGCCGCTGTTCCATCACCTGAACCCGTTGACCCACATTTTGCAATTGGTGATCTGTAGTTTGCTGTTGCTGCCTCAACCTTACAAGTTCCTGCATAAGAACATTTTTGTCCCGCTTAAGTCTTTCAACCTCCTCCTCCAGCCCAAAATTTCCAAGTTCTACGCATGCTCCAACCTGAGAGCTTGGAGTTTGTGCTTGTTGATGTACATGAGTAGTTTTCCTCCTGCTGATAGTCTTCAAAAGGTGCTTTTGACCTCTTAGAAACCCCTCATTAGCAAATTCCCATCGGTCTGGGTCAACCTTCTTAAAACCCTGAAATCAATGAGTATATACCATCATTTTCAGGTGAAACCCGCGAAAAGATTGCAAAATATTACCACCAACCAATTACATAAGAACAATAAGTAGGTAACCACAAGGAACCCAATCCTAGACCCTCATGGGAGGAGATAATGGGTTTGACCTGCCCCTCAGAGGTTAACAAGCACAATCATCATTATCTACCCAACAACCAGCAGCCAAATGAATTGATGGCTTTTTTTTTTTTTTCCGTCGTGCATTTTCTAATTTGAGAAAAGCTTAACTCTCTGCAGCACAAGCAACACAGATAGTGACAAACAATAATAACAGGTAGGTACCAAAATAAAAATTCCAGCACTCTACCACCTTGTATCCAGTATGGAAATTTGTTGATTAATCTATTTACTTTATGTACAACTCCTAATGTTGAAGTTACCTGCTAACAAATTAATATATGGTGAAGAATATAGTTTCAAACTTGGAACACCTACATAAGTTTGTATATAACTTCTAATAGAAAACTCGTGAATATAGATTCAATTACAAGATGCTATACAAGGCAAGTGTAATAAATGTTTGATATAAAATCTGCAGGTAGTGAGACCAACACCCAAAAAATTTATTCACGCAAAACAACGAAACAAGAAAATACTGTGCCAAAGTTTAGCACTAAGACGCCCACCAAAAAACAAAGGGGGTACTCACCAACAGTTATTTATCTCAGCAACCACAACACCATGCCCCAACCCATACAGAAGTTATATTGAGTGCATCCAAAATGTGGCAGGGTAGAAGAATAGAAAGAAACAATAACCAACATCCAATGAAGCTAACCATTAATATATACCCGGCACAGCACAATCACAAGGAATTATAGCTCCAAACAGTTTTAAAATACTATAGCTCCATGAGATACTAAAACATTGACCAAAATAAATATGCTTGGCTTAGAGTTCCGCTACAAAGATTGAGCTAAGAAATGATGGCTTCACTAGTCAAACAGCATAGTTTAAGTCTCAATAATACACTGATCATAGCCTCTTCTCGAAAAGGAAAAAAGTCACTCAGAGTGAAAATAAACCTGTACGAGAAAATTCATGAAAGCTTTTAAGTTACAGATAAAAGTGCAGGATCATATAGAGGTCTAAAAAAGAAACAAAAACGTTGAAATGTCAAAGTCAGAGATGAAGGTCCAAAAGTAGATAACATCATTACTTGTAACCAAAAAAAAAAAACTCTTGATTACAGCATTCTTGCATTTCTTACTTCCTTGTAAAGAGCAAAGGGAGGGTGTTCCAAGTCATTCACAAAAATTTCAATAAGAAAAAAAATGCAAACACTACCACAGCCTGCCAAGTGCATTTGTTTGTATAATTAAGTTTGCAGGTAGCGCCATACACTGCCAGAAGAAAGAAAGAAGAATGCCTCTCAATTAAGAAAGGCCAAAACATTACATATCCTGACTACTAATACCTACACTATCTTAACTAATAACAACACTGAAAAAATATAATATTATAACTTTCTCAAGCAAAAAGGGCAGAGAAGACCTTGTCTCCCACTTTCACTTCATAAAATTGGAGAAAAACAATAACTATGGTTGGATTAAATTGCAAAGTGCTTAAAATACAAGCACAATTTCAAGACAACTCCTCATACACTTATCACTCACCAAGATAATTTAAAAAAGAAAAAGAAAAAAAAAAGCAAGAGAGATACAACTGCATATAGACCACTAGCTCTCCTCCAAATAGAAATTGGACTTGAATGAAAAATTACTGAACTTTATATCAATACATGTTCATGTATACAGTGTACAAAATTAAGAATCCCTTAAAGCCCATCACTATAAAGACAAAATATCCTAAACTGCCCGTGCTAGGTCTTTTCTCTTTTGCTTCCATTTAACGGTATTCTTGTCACCATGTACTATGTGCATTTTGTTATTTCGATGGTAATTTTTGTTCATGTCAAAAATTTATATGCATATATGTAATTATATCTCTTCAAGAATTTGAAAACAAAACAAGTAAAAATAGCTGAAACAAGATAAACACGGATTGGAGTAAATTAAGCAAAAGGATATAACTTAGGTTTAATGAATGCCTTGGATCCATGATGCGACCCAATTATTTTAAAAAGAAACATATAAGGATATCAGTAACTTAAAAATTGAAAGCTCATACTAAAAAACAAAACAAAAAATAGCCAATTATATTGTCATATCAGCTTGACTTGACTGTATATAACTTGTATTATTTTATTAAGACGTTTTCCATAAAAATATATATTATATTAGCAAAAATTATTGAGGTAAAAATGAATAGCAAACCCCATGCTTTAATGAGGCATGCAACTGAAAATCGCAATGTTTTATATATAACGTGCACAAGAATATCCAAATTCCTGACCTTATATTGGGCAAAATAAATCACTTTTTGTTCTTACAAAATTCACCATGCTTACTTATATCTAAAGTTTGTTGCACTTCACTCGCTGAGACACTTAACTAGATGAATAAAACTAAAGTTCTAGTGAAGTGAGAAAAAAGGAAAGAAACAAACCTCTGGACTGTGGTGTAGACACCCATGCAACACAACAATGCGTCTTGGTAGTTTTTAATTAATGATCGAACTAAGTAATTAGCAAAACTGGATCCTTACTTGAAAGCTGTCATCTGTGATTCTGTAGAGTCAGAGTCGAGACATCCTTGATTATAATAATTTTGTATCAAGTCAATTAATATATATCCTCCAATGACAAATATTTTTAACAAGAACCAAAACTTTCAAACCAGATCAAAGTGTAAAATGATCAAGCAGTTGGCTTGATAAAGCCACAATGGCTGGCACCACAGAGAGACAAATTTGGAAAAACATATAGACATAATCTAAAAGTCAATACAGGATAAGAATATTAACACAACTTTTGAAACAAATCGCCATGGCAGAACGTAGGTTGTTCAGTGTACGTATCTAGCACAGAAGCAATATACACATACCTTATATTGCACAACTACATCCTCTCAACTCAAATCACAATAACCTTAATCCTACAAAACAAATAATTAAAAAAAAATGTCCCGTATAGTCCTGACTCTAATTGTAACTTCTCAGGAAAAATAAAAATCAGTTGCCAAAAATCTACCCACTTCCCACAAATCAGAAAATCCTTACACTAAAACCTACCCAAAAGCCCAATCTAGCTCCATGAATCAAAGATTTCAGGGGAAAAAAACCCCCAAAAACAAAAACAAAAATTGAAAAACCACAGTCGAATCGAAAATAAAAACTAATACAATTGAACTCGTGAATAAAAAAAGGAAAAAGAAGAAGCGATACTCACATAAGTATTCAACTGCCTGACGAAGCTTGAGAAGTTATTGTGCTTGAAATACTTAGGCAATAGATCCCTGGCAAACTGAGGCTCATTCCAGACGATAAAGCTGTTGTTTTGACTGCTCCACGAGACGATTGAGTTGGTGGACGGGTCGTCCACCATGTCGTAGGTTTTGCTCAAAAATGGCGGAGGCGGCGAGTTGCTGCTCGATGAAGTATCACGACTTCCCGCCATTGGAGCAGAGATTCTCAGTGACAGAAGCTCGAAAATGGACCCGAATCGAGAGAGGAAATAGAATGAAGAGGGATTAGGGCTTTAGGAAGAAGAAAGGAAAGTGCAGATGGATGGAGAGAACGAAGGCTATGCTGTGTCTCTAAAGTGTGATACCCATTTTGCTTTTTTATACTTTTCCTTTTATTTTTATTTAATTTGGCCATTCATTTTATGGGTTTAAGGATAAGATTCATTTCTGCTTGGACATAATTTTTTATTTTTTGACAAAATTTGGATATAATTCTTATTATTATTATTGAAGGATTTCTGTTGGGATATTATTAATTCACCAGATATTGGATTTTTCTTACCTTTACACTACTACATACATACTACCATTTTACATGAGTTAATTCAATTTAAGATAGTTAAGTTGAGTTAATTCATTTTAATTACTTATTATTAAATATTAAAACATTAATATATTATTATAATAAATTAATATAAATAGTCTCATCAATAATATTATAATGAATTTTTCATTAAGTTATTTTATTCAAATCTTGTTTTTTTACAATATTTATTCAAATATTGTTGGTTAAAACAAAAAATAAAAAATTACAAGATATAGGACTTTTTTTTAGCTTTTACATTAATATGAAATAATATTATTTTGGCCCTTGTATTTTTTCTGAATATGCGATCGACCTCTGTATTTTGTTAAATGACAATTCGGATCCTGTGTTTTACAAAATTGATCAAAATAGTGGCATTAACTCAATTTTGGTCAAAATATTTTCAATTATAAAATCAATCCTCACGTCATTAGTGATGTGATGAGTTTAGAGAAATGAAGAAAGTGGCCGATGAGCTGAGAATGAAATATTATATTTGAAATATTTTTTACCGAAGTTGAGTATAAGGTACTATTTTGATCTATTTTGTAAAACACATAGTCCGAATTGTTATTTAACAAAACACATAGTTCAAACTAGTATTTTTCCTTTTAATTTTTTATGAAATATATGATTTTTCTAATTATAAATTAATTATATGAAATTAACTTTATTATGTTTTTGTGTAATTTTAAAATAATATCATTAAGTTTAATTATTTAAGTATTAGATTATTTTTCGGATAGTTTTGTCATTTCACGTCATTTATTAAGGATTGATGTGCAATTCCATAAATATTTTATACTGTATATTCTATTATTTTTATATTGCATGATTGTATTATTTATTTTAATTTTTTTTACTGTATGTAAAAAAATTAGATTTTTTATTCTACGTAATTTTTGTCAATTTTTTTATTTATACTTGTGTTAAATAACAGGTTGCTTTCATGTTTTCCGATCTATTTTTTTATAAATAGATTTGGGTTAAATAAATTGTTTCCGGATAGAATTACCGTCATTCTTTTTTTCATATCTAGGTTAAATAATGGATAATGATAACCTGTCTTCACCAGGAAAAACTATTACCAATAGAAAATTTTAGTATATGTATTTGACTTATGGGTAAAATGTTGCATGTATTAACCAATTATGGTAACATGTTACACTAACATATATGTTTGATTTATGAGTAATCGGCTACTCATATTACTATTACTAGTAATATTGGTAAAAATATGGATAACAGGCTACAGTGCAATCTAAAATTAATAAAAAATTGTGACTGGAAGTGGTGCCACCTTCAAAATACTTTTCAAATTAATTATTTTATTTATTTATTGATGTGATAGTATTATATCACTCTTTTAATTAGTCATGTGGTTTGGCCAAACAAGCAGGTTCCCAACATCTCAAAGATGATAATTTCTAAACAAGTAAATAAACTAGAAAGCGTAAAATTTGTGCTTGAGGCATGTAGAATACTTCACTTCATCAAATACAGACAGTGCTCGTATAACATAGTTGTCACTTATTGAGGCCATTATTAATCAAGGCTAATAAATGCATCAATATAGGAAGGTAGTAGATATTTTGCTTTGCCTATAGATTTTGCCATATTATATTATCAGAAAGTTTATAAAACAATTGAATGGTTCAGATTCTAAAAGCTTCATTATTAATAAAGCTAACTCGCGTAGGGTTTGTTAACTTTTGAACTACGCTTAGGTTTCGGTATATATGTGTGTGTTTTGATTGAAGATGATCAATTATGATAGTTAGGTTTAATGTTTTTAATGTGTTGATAATTGTTTTAATTTTATTTGAATATTTTAAAATAAACAATCATACTAAAACTTATGCTTCAATCATTTGTTTTGTAATTCATTTTAAATTTGTTATATTTTTTAAATATTCAATAAATTATAAAATAGGTTTTTTTAAATATATAATAAATTATAAATTTAAGTTTTTTTTAAGTATTTAGAGTTTTCAAAATAGATTTTTAATAGTCTTTTTAATATTTAATAAATCAATTATGATTTAGGCCAATAAGGTCCAACAATGTAGCTTTCACACAAGTCTTCATTTAGTTTTAATGGCATAGACTTACAGCTGCACCAAAATTAACTTCTTAGTTATTATTATCGTCAATTTTTTTAAGACCCACTCTGTCACAATTTTCTTAGTTCCTAGAACCTAATTAACGACAAAAAAAAAACCAACTAGCATATTAAAATACTAACGGCAAAACCATCAAATTTTTTACATAAATATTTAAAAACTATAAACATGTTTACACAAAGTTTTGTTAAGTTTTCCATAAAAGTTCACAAGAAATTAGAGGCCAATTCATTCTCTACTTGTGTTGATTCTAACATAACCATTGAATCAAAGCTCTAATTGACACTCCAGATGAGAACTTAAATTTAGTACTGTTATCCCAAAAATTTGAAAATGATGACGTGGCAATAAAAGTGACAAGTGATAAGAAATGACTGAGTCAAAAGTTTTAGATTAATCTGGTGATATTACTGACATGGAAATTATTTATCTGGTTTGGAAGTGATCTGTTCGACCTGGTAGAATTTCTGTCCGACCGGTAAAGATTTTTGACTGACCAGTCACCTGTCTTGGCCGACCAGTGGAGTGCTTGGCTGACTAGTGGAGTGTTTTGGCCGACCAGTCTTTCTTCAAGGAGTGAAGTTGGCCGACTAGACAAATCATCGTTAAGCAGCGAACTTCCAGTAACGCCTTCGGCTAGAATTAGTCGTACCTACGCGGGAATCTCTCAAATTATCCCAAAGAAATCGCATATTGTTGTATTTTAACTTTTGTTATTAATTAAATATTGTAAGAATAGCATAAATATCCCAATTATGAGGGATTTCGGTTTGTACGATCCTGGGCCTATAAATACAGAGCTCATGACATCATTGAGAGGATTCGAATTCTGATTTTGCCTAAGAGAGTGTTTGTATTCTGAGAGAAATATTGTATTCTTTTCATTTACACTGAAGAAACTCACTTGACATAAGTTCATCTGATCTTGAGTGTAGATCCATAAATCATAACTCTAAGTGGATTAGGCTATTACCAACACATTGGGGCTAAACCACTATAAAAATCATCAATGTCGTTTTTTCTCTTGAAGGTTTATTGTAGTTTTGATGTCTACTCGTCGTTGGCCAAAATCGTGGTCAACATTTTGGTGCTTTCATTGAGAGCCTGAAGAGAAAAACACACAATTACCGTATTATTATGGCGCCCAAGAACACCAATGCGGCCTCCAAGAAGCCAGACTCATCTAAAGAGCCTGCTAGATCAGAAGGTCCTAGCCCTCAAGACCATGAGAATGAGCCCAGGGTCTTGCTTGAGGAGATGACCCCAAAGGTTGAACAACTCTATGAAGCCATGGGGGCCTTCCAGGAGGAGATGGCACAATTCAACACCCGACAGGAGTCATTCGCTGAAGAGATGACCAAATAGAAAGCTGTGTTTGAGCAACAAAGACGGGAGATGAATGTAATGCCCCAAATTTCCTAATAAGGTTTAGGACCTTGATTAGGAGGCCGGGAGGGCCATAATTGATTTGTTATAGTATTTAATGATTATATGCATGTTTACGTGAATTATATTATTATATGATGGTGGATGCATGCATATGGGAGAATTTATCATTGTGAGGGTATCTTGGTAATTTGGCCACTGTGGGCGTAATTGTATATTTTGGGTGCATGATTGTGATTAATTAATATAGCCACACTATAAGGTGGATTGGTTTGAGCTATCGACATGAGACGATCATGAGATGTAAGTGTTCGGTCTAGTCATAACGGGTTTAAGTTCGGGGCTCTGGGTGAGTCTCGGGGTGAATTTAATGATTAGCGCATTACCGGGAATTAAAGGGTAATGAGATATGATTTAATGGAATTTGGGAATATTGAGGATAGCGGGAATTGGAGAGCGTTAATTATAATTAACGAGATAGGCGGGAAAGGACGATTTTACCCTTGGAAGCTTTTAAAGGGGTTTATTTGGCTTAGGGGCATTATGGTCTTTTGACCCTAAGGATTTATATCAGCTTTTAAGTGTTGGAGGGCTGTGGAAATACAGGGGAAAAACAGAGTCTCTCCTTCTTCTCTCCCGATAGATTTTCTTACTCTTTTCTCTTTGGATTTTCGAGCTCAGTTTGAGGAATCGAGCCAAGGAACCAAGCTTAGCCAAGCTAGGGTTGTGCTCCACCATTGAAGAGGGTGTGTTGCCAAGATTAAGGTGAGTTTCTAGCCACTAGAACTCTTGGTTTTACTCTGTTTTATAAGTTAAGTTTCAGCTGGTTTTTGGGTTGGAAACTTGGGAATTGGTTGGGGTTTTGGCTAGGGTTCTTGGGGTTGTGGTCCTTAGGACATGTGGAGATGATATTTGGCTTCATTTGGGAGTTAATTTGACATTTGGAAGCTTTTGGTTTGGGTTAGAAATGGTAAAATCGAAGGAAGGAAAAACTGGGATTTGGCTGGCTGAAGGTAGCGCTACAGCGCCCAGTGTAGGGCGCTATAGCGCTACCTGCAGGGAGGTTGGGCGGTTTGTGTTTCTGCCTTGAGCGCTGGGGCGCTAGAAGGGCAGCGCTGTAGCGCTCCCCTGTTTCCTCTTAACCCTGTTTTGGGTGTTTTTAAGGGCTTTTGGCTTGGGGTTTCAATCCTTAAGGCCCGGGATCGAATCTACTCACCGTATGGGCATGTTTTGAGGTCCCGAGAGTGGGGTTTAGGTTAAGACCCTATCTTTGGTAATTTTCATTAATTGGAGATTGTTTTGGTTATGACTAGGTGACCGCTAAAGAATTAAGGATCGATCGTTCTCAAAGGTCGTTCTTGTTTTAACCTCTACTCGAACCGGAGGTAAGAAAACTGCACCCTGTGTATATGTGACATGCATGGTTATTATGATGCATGTTAGTTGATTATTATGTATGACATGCATGGCTATTCTTGATGCATGTTGGTTGACTATTAAACGTGACATGCATGGCTGTTATTGGTGCATGTTGGATGGCTGGATATTGCATATGATGCATGAGAAACATGTGATTAGGACATGCTTTGTATACTGAGTATGATATCGTCCAGAGCTTGAGCCTCTGTGTTTATGCATGGTCCTAATTGTACTAGTACCTGTTTAATAAGCATGCTGAATACCTTGTTTATGGATATGGAACATGTGATATATGATTGGCGCATGACTTATTTGTGAATGACAATGACTAGTCAGGGACCGACTCTAAAGTCGAGAATCACGCATTGAATGGCTCTATGGCATTAATGCTAGACCGACCCTAAGGTCGATGAATCAAGCATTGAATGGCTCCATGGCATTAATGCTGGACCGACTCTAAAGTCGAGAATCGTGAATTGAGTGGTTCTAAGGCACTAATGCCAGACCGACCCTAAGGTCGATGATCACGCATTGAATAGCTCCATGGCGTTAATGCGGGACCGACCCTAAGGTCGAAGAACTTATAAGCGCTTGCCTGGTCTACGACCAGATGACTATAGCCAAGGTATATGACCCCGGTGACTGTTTGTCACATGGCTAAGGGACGTTGTCCATAGTTTCAACTCTAGGGTCGTGAGGAAGGTTATGTTGGTGACTAATCACCTTGCACCTGTCCTAACCAAGCATATGAAAGAATCCCTTATCAGTTGAGCCCTGGTGACCCTATCGTCACATGGCTAGAGGGAGCAATGTTCATTATTGTGACTTTTGGCTATTGTCACCCATCTGTATGGACTGTTGGTTCTGATTGGTTATTTTGGTTATTGTTGATATTATATCATGATATATTATGTTTTCTTGCTGGGCTTCGGCTCACGGGTGCTACGTGGTGCAGGTAAAGGCAAGAGGAAGTTAGACCATCCTTGAGTTGGAGAGCTTAGGTGATGACGTGTACATATGCAGATGCTCGTCCGCCACGGCCGAGGTTTAAAGTGGAACTAGGGTTGAACCCTGTTTTGCCGCTTAGAACGGCCTGTTGTAAATATTTTCTGTAATAAACTCTGAAATTATATTTTCGGGATCCCAAAGTTTAAATTAAACGTTCTAGTGAAACGTTACATCCTAACCAAAGTTTTTAATCCCTAAACCGCTAATTACACTTAGTTCACGATTTTGGCCAAATGACTCGATTAGCGAGTTTAGCACTGTTTACAAGGCACACTGTAACGGTCCCTGGAGTTTGGGGCGTTACAACTTGGTATCAGAGCGAGCCAAGGTTTATGGTTCCTGAAGACAAGCTGGGCATGTACACTCATCACTGAAGATAGCTTCACTCAAGGAATGGTAACTATTTATGTAGCTATGTGTATAGCTGTTTGAATAAAATGTGAATGCTTTACCTGCATATTGTATTAGGGAGCATGAGATTCTGATAGAGCCTGGCTCTTGACTATGTGATTATATGCTCCGTGAATATATATATGACTGTGATCATATGGTTACCTGCTCTGTGAATATATATATAATTGTGTTATTTGCATGCTGGGGTCAGAAGCATGGTTTGAGTGTTGGAAAAGCAGGGATTATGAATAATGTATGAATGCCATGGGCATGTTGTAGCACTACAAGTGGTTTATGATTATGGTGTGGTAAGGATTATTCCGTGGGAAAAGCCCTTGACATGGTTATTGTGACTAATAGGTCAAGTTATTGACTGCAGATTGAAACAACAGGTTTATATTCAAGGCAGATTATGAGGCCTAGTGATACTTATACAGGGGCTGGGAGTTACAGCCAGGGTATCAGTTCTTCGTCTGCATCTTTGAATGTTCAGCAGACGCTTACAGACTAGCAATTAAGATTGCAGAGGCAGGAAGAAGAGATCAAGTATTTGATGCAACAGCGGAGTCTGTTGGGTAGTACCTCTGCCTTTCCTATGCCAGGGGTGGCATCAGTTTCAGCTCAGCCTAGGGTTGAGAACAAATGGGAATTTCTCTATGGAAGATTCCTGAGGTTTTATCCCCCAATCTTTGAGGGAGGCCTAGATCCATTCAGAGCTGAGCAATGGATGGGCATGATCAGCTCCATTCTTGATAGTATGGGGTTGGTGGGTCACGATAGAGTGATTTGTGCTACATGTGTATTGCTGGATGATGCCCGGACATGGTGGGAGGTAGTATCCCAGACACGAGACACAGCTGTGATGGACTGGAAAGAATTTAGGCAGCTGTTTAATGAGAGGTATTACTGTGATGTAGCTAAGACTGCCAAGATGAATGAGTTTTTGAATCTTGCTCAAGGTAATGCATTAGTGACCGAGTATGTTACTAAATTTGATGAGTTGGCCAAGTTTGCCTTAGACATGGTACCCACAGATATGGCTCGGAAGGAAAGATTTACTCAGGGATTGAATCCTGGAATAGCTCAGGGCATTAGAGCTGCTCCAGTGTATGAGGTCTCTACCTATGCTCAGGTGGTAGAGAAGGCTCTTGTTGTTGAGAGTTTAGTGGTTGGGCAGCAGAGTGCTGGAGAGCACAGAGCTCAGATAGTGGTATCTCCATTTATTGAGACGAGTAACAGGGAAAGCTGGAAGACCCGTCCAAAGTGCACTCGGTGCAAGAGGCATCATCTGGGAGAATGCCGAGCAAAGGCATGTTTCTTTTGTGGGATGGTTCGGCATCTTAAGAAGGATTGTCCAAGTCTAAGAGAGCCTAAGCAAAGGAGGATAGTCAGCTCGACTTCAGCTCGAGTGTTTATTCCAGGGCAATCAGAGTCTGAGACCGAGACTAGTTCCTCGGGGGTGACAGGTCAGTTTTCTAGTTCTGAGTTGTGAATTATGCTGTTTGGCTTTGGCGCCATGTTATCTTTTGTTGGTGTGTATATAGAGAAGGTATATTGATGGTATATATGGAACACATGGTTATGTTGTGATGGGAAACGTAATATGGTATTGGCAACTTAAGAGATAAGTTGAGTTATGGCAAGGACTGATAAGGGATTCTGATAAAGCTGGTTATGATAGGCTTGGGTTTGATCCAGGGTTTGGATTGGTTAAGTAATTAAAGAGCAGTCTTGAATGGAAAGGAAAGTATAGTAATTCTTAAGTTTGTGAGCAGGAAGTCTTGTGACGGTTGGCACTGTGCATGGATTTGATATGTTTGTGATACTTGTAGTGAGAGCTAGAGTTGTGCAGGGGGATGCATGGAACTCTTGGCTAGCGAGGTGGATATCACCTAGATTGTATTAGTGAAATTAGGACAGACTGGATTAGTCTGTGGGTTTTCTTTAAATGTGTTTCCAGATGGTTTGTCAGGCCTTCTTTTTATTAAAAGAAGATTAGATTGGTGACTGATTTAGTACCAAAAATGGAATCAAATGTAAGCACTGTTTTGGGTGGCTCAGTGGAATTATAAGAATTAAAGGTTTAATTGCTGAGAAAGATGGAATCCTTTAAGGTGGATCTTGGATCTGGTTAAGACCAGTTAAAGATCAGAGTGAGGAAATTATGTAAAAGATGGTGCTGGTATCAGATTAGAGCACTGTGAGTGCTGAGTATATCTTGGTAATTGGTTTGATGCTAGGTGTTTGTGAATCAGGTTAATAGTGCATTCAAGGGTAGACTTGAATGGGACTTATGATCGTCTTGGACGATGGAATAGTGGTGTTTTCTCTGCGGAGAATTGCCAAGAGTGAAGAGTACCTTGGGGACAGGGGTGTCCATGGATAGTAAAGATATTTCAGGTGCCTTGGGGAAAAAGTGCTGGGTCTTTATAGCCCAGGATCAGTTAGTGGGTTGTTATGACATCCTAGTAATAGAGAAAAGTGATTGCCTATGCAACATGTTGATTAAAGAATCTGTCTAGAACTGGAGTAGAGTTTCTGGTAGGTCAGGTGGCCAGTTTATGGTTTGAGATCATTATCTCAAGAAAGATAAAAGGAAAGATGGTTAAGTGAGCCACAGTCGGGCAAGGTTCAATGGGAAGCTTTAACTGGACTAGCTAAAGGTTGTCAAGTGACAGACATGAATTTATGGTGATATAAAGATCGGATCTGGGATCCGATGGACATTGAGATTAACTGGGAGATTCTGGATGAATCTCATGCTATTCTATTATTTGTTTCATTCAGGCATCGTGAAAGGGTAACATGATATGGGAATTTTATAGCCTGAGATGAAGAGACATGTGCTAAGGCATGTGTAAAGCTCTTAACCTGTTAACAGATTGAGGCAGTATACCAGGGAACAGCAAGGCCATTACAGCCTTTGGATATTTTATAGTGGGAACGAGAGAGCGTCGCGATGAGTTTCGCGGTGGGATTCCCAGGTTGATGGATCGATGTGAATTGGTATTAAGTCATTGTGGACTGATAGTCCAAGTGAGTTTATTTTATCAGTAAGGATAGGTGAGTAGTACGGCAGATCAATATTTGAGTCTCCTTGTGAGAAAGATAGAGAGCCTTCATGGAACTCAAGGTCTATCTTATCAGATGAAGACTTTATTGTGACTTCCAGGTTATGGAAGGGTTAAGAAGGCGATGAGTATACAAATGGAACTCAGTGCAGATTGTTACTCTCAGACTGGTGGCAAATCAGAGAGAGAGGGTTATCAATTATAATTAGAGGAACATCTTATAAGATGAGTGAGGAAATATATGTATGTGTCTGGATCCTGAGATGGTTCAGGGGAGTTAGGAGATTGCTGAAGTTTGAATCTTGGATGATCACTTCTTGGAATCAATGGGGAAATATTATTAAACTGGATAGTGGGAATGTGGAATTCCAGGTAGGAGAATGTGTCTCCTCTAAAGTATCACCGTGGAGAAGGGTGAGGAATTAAGATAAGTCAAGCCCTAGCTTGTTGCAGCAGTTGGATCCTGATTGGGTCTGGATAGGGTGACTCTGAATCAGTTTTACTTTTGGCACTGGTAGCTGTATGCAGTGAATTGTGTACTTCCATGCAGTGGACATGGGTTAAAGAACTTATGAGTTGAATTATAAGAATCTGAAAGTTAGGTTGAGTATTCCGGTAAGGAATATCTAGTTCAGATTGTGACATAAGTAATGAGGTTCTGTCGAACAGAATGTACCTTGGGTTAAGGTAAGGTTATTGAAATATTGAGGTCAGGGAATGACTTAAGGAATTTACATCCAGTGAGTAGAACTCCGATTCCGAGTTGTTGAGTAAATTTCGAGGACGAAATTTCTGTAAGGAGGGGATAGTTGTAATGCCCCAAATTTCCTAATAAGGTTTAGGACCTTGATTAGGAGGCCGGGAGGGCCATAATTGAATTGTTATAGTATTTAATGATTATATGCATGTTTACGTGAATTATATTATTATATGATGGTGGATGCATGCATATGGGAGAATTTATCATTGTGAGGGTATCTTGGTAATTTGGCCACTGTGGGCGTAATTGTATATTTTGGGTGCATGATTGTGATTAATTACTATAGCCACACTATAAGGTGGATTGGTTTGAGCTATCGACATGAGACGATCATGAGATGTAAGTGTTCGGTCTAGTCATAACGGGTTTAAGTTCGGGGCTCTGGGTGAGTCTCGGGGTGAATTTAATGATTAGAGCATTACCGGGAATTAAAGGGTAATGAGATATGATTTAATGGAATTTGGGAATATTGAGGATAGCGGGAATTGGAGAGCGTTAATTATAATTAACGAGATAGGCGGGAAAGGACGATTTTACCCTTGGAAGCTTTTAAAGGGGTTTATTTGGCTTAGGGGCATTATGGTCTTTTGACCCTAAGGATTTATATCAGCTTTTAAGTGTTGGAGGGCTGTGGAAATACAGGGGAAAAACAGAGTCTCTCCTTCTTCTCTCCCGATAGATTTTCTTACTCTTTTCTCTTTGGATTTTCGAGCTCAGTTTGAGGAATCGAGCCAAGGAACCAAGCTTAGCCAAGCTAGGGTTGTGCTCCACCATTGAAGAGGGTGTGTTGCCAAGATTAAGGTGAGTTTCTAGCCACTAGAACTCTTGGTTTTACTCTGTTTTATAAGTTAAGTTTCAGCTGGTTTTTGGGTTGGAAACTTGGGAATTGGTTGGGGTTTTGGCTAGGGTTCTTGGGGTTGTGGTCCTTAGGACATGTGGAGATGATATTTGGCTTCATTTGGGAGTTAATTTGACATTTGGAAGCTTTTGGTTTGGGTTAGAAATGGTAAAATCGAAGGAAGGAAAAACTGGGATTTGGCTGGCTGAAGGTAGCGCTACAGCGCCCAGTGTAGGGCGCTATAGCGCTACCTGCAGGGAGGTTGGGCGGTTTGTGTTTCTGCCTTGAGCGCTGGGGCGCTAGAAGGGCAGCGCTGTAGCGCTCCCCTGTTTCCTCTTAACCCTGTTTTGGGTGTTTTTAAGGGCTTTTGGCTTGGGGTTTCAATCCTTAAGGCCCGGGATCGAATCTACTCACCGTATGGGCATGTTTTGAGGTCCCGAGAGTGGGGTTTAGGTTAAGACCCTATCTTTGGTAATTTTCATTAATTGGAGATTGTTTTGGTTATGACTAGGTGACCGCTAAAGAATTAAGGATCGATCGTTCTCAAAGGTCGTTCTTGTTTTAACCTCTACTCGAACCGGAGGTAAGAAAACTGCACCCTGTGTATATGTGACATGCATGGTTATTAGGATGCATGTTAGTTGATTATTATGTATGACATGCATGGCTATTCTTGATGCATGTTGGTTGACTATTAAACGTGACATGCATGGCTGTTATTGGTGCATGTTGGATGGCTGGATATTGCATATGATGCATGATAAACATGTGATTAGGACATGCTTTGTATACTGAGTATGATATCGTCCAGAGCTTGAGCCTCTGTGTTTATGCATGGTCCTAATTGTACTAGTACCTGTTTAATAAGCATGCTGAATACCTTGTTTATGGATATGGAACATGTGATATATGATTGGCGCATGACTTATTTGTGAATGACAATGACTAGTCAGGGACCGACTCTAAAGTCGAGAATCACGCATTGAATGGCTCTATGGCATTAATGCTAGACCGACCCTAAGGTCGATGAATCAAGCATTGAATGGCTCCATGGCATTAATGCTGGACCGACTCTAAAGTCGAGAATCGTGAATTGAGTGGTTCTAAGGCACTAATGCCAGACCGACCCTAAGGTCGATGATCACGCATTGAATAGCTCCATGGCGTTAATGCGGGACCGACCCTAAGGTCGAAGAACTTATAAGCGCTTGCCTGGTCTACGACCAGATGACTATAGCCAAGGTATATGACCCCGGTGACTGTTTGTCACATGGCTAAGGGACGTTGTCCATAGTTTCAACTCTAGGGTCGTGAGGAAGGTTATGTTGGTGACTAATCACCTTGCACCTGTCCTAACCAAGCATATGAAAGAATCCCTTATCAGTTGAGCCCTGGTGACCCTATCGTCACATGGCTAGAGGGAGCAATGTTCATTATTGTGACTTTTGGCTATTGTCACCCATCTGTATGGACTGTTGGTTCTGATTGGTTATTTTGGTTATTGTTGATATTATATCATGATATATTATGTTTTCTTGCTGGGCTTCGGCTCACGGGTGCTACGTGGTGCAGGTAAAGGCAAGAGGAAGTTGGACCATCCTTGAGTTGGAGAGCTTAGGTGATGACGTGTACATATGCAGCTGCTCGTCCGCCACGGCCGAGGTTTAAAGTGGAACTAGGGTTGAACCCTGTTTTGCCGCTTAGAACGGCCTGTTGTAAATATTTTCTGTAATAAACTCTGAAATTATATTTTCAGGATCCCAAAGTTTAAATTAAACGTTCTAGTGAAACGTTACATCCTAACCAAAGTTTTTAATCCCTAAACCGCTAATTACACTTAGTTCACGATTTTGGCCAAATGACTCGATTAGCGAGTTTAGCACTGTTTACAAGGCACACTGTAACGGTCCCTGGAGTTTGGGGCGTTACAATGAACGCCAGGAGCGTAGAGATCAGGCAACGGTAGGAGGAGGCCGATAGGCGACACCGCGAGGCTGCACTCGCTCTGGAGGCGGCTACGCAATTGACCCAGGCCAATGCTCAAGTTGCAGCGCGAGGAGCAACTAACCAAGGAGCAAGGACTACGGATGTTGGTCGAAAAACCGCTGACAGACCCAATTCTCGAGGACCAAACAGAAGCGGGAGTAACCCTCCTAGTCGGGAAGATGATGGGGTCCGATCTGGCACTGCCTCAACTCAAAGGGGGAACTCTAGAACCCCCTCTAGGAGCCACCGATCAGAAACTTCTAGATCCGGAAGTCACCGATTGGGCAGTAACAAGACTCCACACGGACAGGAACAAACCAGAACTCCTCGAGGTAAAGAAACTTCGCACTTCAAAGATGGGCATGGTCGTGATGAATCTGATAGTCATCACACCGACCAGTCGAAGGAAAAAGATGGCAATGACCAGCAAGGAGGAAAGGACTGCCCGGCACAGACAGGGAGGCCACCACTGCATCCCAACCAGCAGCGCAGTGGGAAGGAGCACGTCCCGTGCGGTAAGCCTTCTGAAAAAACTCAGAGCACAGTGTTCGATCGATTGGGGAGACGTACTTCTCAGAAGGATTTAAGAGATGTCATTGCCGATAGAAGAAAGACCAACCCGGTCGAAGGGCGAGATCCGACCTGACCTACCAGTCAAGTAGAAATACTTGATGACGGTGCACCCGATAGGAACGTCCGACCAGGTGGTCCAGACCTTGAGCCCTCAGCGGTCGCCCCAGGCATCCAGGCCCAGCTTGATGCGCTAACGGCTGCAGTTCAAGGTTTGTCGAAAAGACCTTCTGCAATCGATTCGGTAGACCACAGGAGTGGTAGCCCATTTTGTGCTTGAATCAGAGCAGCCCAGCCGCCAGCAAAGTATAAAGCATCGATACTGCCAGTTTATACAGACAAGGCAAACCCGATAAGGCATGTTGGGAAATTTGAAGACCAAATGGAGCTGCTCGGAGTGAGCGATGACTATCGCTGCAGAGTTTTCCCCACTACATTGTCCGATAAGGCCCAATAGTGGTATTGGAAATTCAAGCCGAACTCCATTACCTCTTGGGAGAGTTTCGGGAAAGAATTTTGTAGGCAGTTCAGCGCTGCTCGGACCCCTCCGATTTATGTCAATCACTTGGCAGATATCAAACAAGGGAAAAATGAATCTCTCAAAAACTACATACAGAGGTTCATGAGAGAAGCCAACCGAGCAACTGCGGTTGGAGATGAGGGGAAGATGGTTGCCATATCTTCAGTCATAATCTATCGAAGTCCTTTGTGGGACAGTATTCATAGCAATCCAATTTCAACACTACAACAATTTCTTGACCGAGCGGAAAAATATATGAAATTGGATTACGCGATTGAGAAAGGAGAGAAAGACTTGAACAATCCGGGCAGATCAATTGATCCTCCTAAGAATGGTGGAAATGGACAAAGTGGTGGGAAGAAACGTGGAAATAACGAGTCTGACCGCCATGAGGAAAAGAAGGCTAAGTCGGGAACAAACGACAAGCCAACTAAGTATGAACCTCGGTTCACCAATTACACCACTCTTTCGGCCAGCCGAGCAGAAATATATCTGGCGAGTCATCAAGAGGTTCCCTACCAAAAAACTCCACCCATCAGGAAGGAGATGAGTAAGAGAGACTTGAATAAGTTCTGTCGTTTCCATGGAGACTATGGTCACGACACAAATGAATGCAATCATCTCAAAGACGAGATAGAGTTTCTCCTCCGGTCGAGAAAATTAAAAAGGTATCAAGCAGAAAAGACCCAAGGAGAGGGAAGTAACAACAATCCTAGGTTTAAGCGACAGCGGTCTCCACCCTTGCAACCCGAGCCTGTGGACTTCACTCTAGACACTATATGTGGGGGTCTACATCTGGCTGGGGATAGCAACAAGGCAAGAGAGAGATATGCTTGAACGCTCCGACATGAGTTGGATGCAACATCGACGTCTGAAGTCATGACTGTAGAGGAGCGACCTCCAAAGAACCCACGGTATGAAAGTGAGTCTCTCACTTTTACTGAAGATGATGCACGGCATGTGAGATATCCTCATAATGACCCCCTCGTCATTACAGTCCAAATAGCAAACATGAAGGTGAAGAGATGTCTGATCGATACGGGGAGCTCTGTGGACATCATTTACAAGTCATCCTTTGAAAGGATGAAACTATCCATTAATGACTTGAAGCCATGCTCTTAGGTCATTTATGGATTTACTGGAGAAGGGTTGTCACCGGCCGGGACAATCAAGTTACCGATCACAACAGGAGATGCTCCGAAGCACGAGACAGTTATGACAGAGTTTTTGATAGTCGACTGTTCGTCAGCTTATAATGTGGTGATTGGTCGACCACTACTCACGGCCTTGCACGTGGTAGTCTCTATATGGTACATTTCTATGAAGTTCCCGACCAGTGCAGGAATAGGTTGTGTCCAAGGAGACCAAAGAAAAGCTAGAGAGTGTTACAGTGCCTTGGTAGCTAAAGCGCGAAGGGGAGCTAAGGAAAACAATATGATTGTGTGTGCAGATAAAGAAGAAGTAGAGGAGATGGATGTCGACCAACAAAGCATTATGGTTGTAGCCTATCAACAAAGAATGTTAGAAGATGTTGGCCAAGAAAGCACTCTTGGTTTCAATAAGCAACAAGCCCCTTCCGGTGATGAAGTCACCAAATAGGGCGTTGCCCAAAGCGAGGGAATGGACTTTGATCCTCGCTTTGGGGATTATGATAGTGAGGTGGGACCTATGGAAGAATTAGAGGAGGTCTCAATAGATGAGAATGACCCGACCAAAGGGGTCAAAGTTGGAAAAAAGTTGAAGTTAGAAGTAAAAGCATAGTTGGTAGAATTTTTGCGGAGGAATCAAGATGTCTTTGCCTGGTCTCATAAGGATATGGTGGGTATCTCACCAACTGTGATCAGTCACGTGCTCAACGTGGATGAAAGCTACCCAGCAGTGCAACAGAAGAGAAGATTGCTTGACAAGGAGCGAGCAAAGGCTCTCAAAGAGGAGGTGGAACGACTAAAGGAAATCGGTTTCATAAGAGAGGCTTATTACCCCGCCTGGGTTTCAAACCCAATATTAGTGCCCAAGCCAATGGAAAGTGGAGGACTTGTGTGGACTTTACCGATCTGAACAAAGCATGTCCTAAGGACTGTTTTCCTTTGCCAAGGATAGACCAGTTGGTTGATGTGACCTCTGGTCATGAAACTTTGTCTTTTATGGACGCTTACTCGGGGTATAATCAGAATAGTATGCACCATCCCGATGAGGAGCATACCAGTTCCCAAACAGACATAGGATTGTATTGTTATAAGGTCATGCCATTCGGCTTGAAAAACGCGGGAGCCACCTACTAGCATTTAGTGAATGGCATGTTCCGTGACTTAATCGGCAAAAACATGGAGGTGTACGTAGATGATATGCTGGTAAAGTCAAAGGAAGCTGAAGGACATGTACGAGATTTGGAGGAATGCTTTGCAGTACTGAGAAAGTACAGCATGAAGTTGAACCCCCTCAAATGCTCGTTCGAAGTAAGTTCTAGAAAATTTCTTGGGTTTATTGTTAACTCGCGAGGAATAGAAGCGAATCCGGAGAAGATAAAGGCGCTCGCAGAAATGAAGTCTCTAGCCAGGATTAAGGATGTTCGAAGCTTGACTAGGCGAATTGCTGCTCTAAGTAGGTTCATTTCCAAATCAACGGACAAATGTGTCCCATTTTTTAACTTGCTTAGAGGAAACAAAAAATTCGAATGGATGAAAGAATGTGAGCAAGCCTTTCAAGCCATAAAAGAACACTTGGCTCAACCTCCTGTTCTTTCAAAGCCAGTAGATGGGGAGGACCTTTTTGTTTACTTGGCAGTCACAGAGCATGCTGTCAGTACTACTCTAATGCGAGAAGAAGATAAGTTGCAGCATCCGGTATACTATGTTAGCAAGCGGTTGATAAGAACGGAGTCAAGGTATCCCGTGATCAAGAAGTTGGCCTATTGCTTGGTACTTGCATCTCGCAAATTGTGACTGTACTTCCAGACACATCCCATTAAAGTACTTACTGACTAGCCCCTACGCCAAGTCTTACAGAAGCCAGAGTCATCTGGTTGTTTACTTAAATGGGAGGTTGAATTGGGCCAATTTAAAATCAAATATCAACCAAGGTTCGCTATTAAAGGACAGGCTTTGGCAGATTTTATTGTTGAATGCACTGGGGTTCCTGATATTCCTGACCGGCAAGAGCATGCGACTGGGCAGAGAGAGGATTTTCCTACTTGACAACTTTTTATTGATGGGTCGTCAAACGAACATCATTCGGGAGCGGGAATTATATTGATCACACTGGAGAAGCACCGAATTCATTGCGCGTCGAGGTTCGAATTTAACGCTTCTAATAATGAGGCGGATGATTACGCCCAAACTTTTCTTCACAAAGCGGTTGTTGTAGTGTAGTATGGGCGGTCGTGTCCACAAAGAGGTATCTTAATCAAAAGGTGATTAGTATAACTAAAGCACAAACAGTAAAGAAATCGTTGGTGGTTTTTGAGAAAATGTTGAAAATAAAATTGGTTGAAAAATTCAATAACAAAAGTGATAAGGTTTCAAGAATCACCTATATGTTTGGCTCATTTATTTGAGTTTTGATTCACACATAAAACGCAATTAAATTGTTTACTTCCCAACAATTTAATTGGAAGATAAAACTTGAAGAACATATATTAATAAAATGTATTTGAGTAATAAAAACTCTCACCTTAAGATCATAGAAAATAATCTTATGAAAAATATAAGAATGACAATATATGTAACGCCCCAACTCCAGGGACCGCTACAGTGCACATTGCAAACAGTGCTAAACTCCCTAATCGAGTCGTTTGGCCATAAACGTGTAACTAAGCATGACTAGCGGTTTAGGGGTTAAAAACTTTGGTTAAGATATAACGTTTCACTAGAATGTTTATTGTATACATTGGGATCCCAAAAATATAATTTCAGAGTTTATTACAAGAAAATATTTACAACAGGCCGTTCTAAGCGGCAAAACAGGGTTCAGCCCTAGTTCCACTTTCAAACCTCGCCCAAGTATTGGTCGAGTAGCTGCATATGTATACGTCATCACCTAAGCTCTCCAACTCAAGGATGGTCCAGCTTCCTTTTTCCATTACCTGCACCACAAAGCACCCGTGAGCCGAAGCCCAGCAAGAAAACTCATATGCTCATAAACAGTCATATCATGATACCAAATCATATCTGGCATGCCTAGCATTCATAGCTCTATTCAGCATGCAAATGAATTCAAACAGATGCTGGGGTATCCAGGATAAGAAATCATGGCCTTCTGATTGGAGGACTATCAAGTCAATCTTAATCAGATGAGTGCCGCAACACTTGAGGTTCCGATAAACCATGCATAGTGACCGACAAGCGAGTCACCAATTCAAATGGAAGGGTGGCTGTTGGGTAAGCCTCTAGCCTTCAATAGGTTCTGATAAACCATACTGAGTGACCAACAAGTAAGTCACTGGGGCCTCAGTGCCCGAAGCCATGCATATGATGATCAAAACGATCATACAGAGCTCATAGCTCTGATCAGATGAGTGAATATCACTTTGAGGTCCTGTTAAACCATACTGAGTGACCGACAAACAAGTCACTAGGGGCCCAGTGCCCATAGCCGTGTAACGACACCGTTACCTAGGCTTTCCTGCCATGGCTTTTATCAAATGAGTGACTGACAAGCATGTCACTGGGGCCGGTGCCCATAGCCATGTGACCTAACAGTCATGGGGCTCGCTGGCCCTGGCTCTAAATGACTAGCCTTTGGCTAGATAAGCGCTTGTTTGTATTCATCGAACTTGAGGTCGGTCCTGCATTAATGCTCATTGAGTCATTCAATGCAGAAGGTCGATTAGGTCTAATCGACATGGCTTGCGTTGAACACGCTAAGGCCGTCCTGATTAGTGAGTCAGCACAATGTGACCAGTGCCCAGTACCACTGCCGAACTTGACTAGTGAGTCACAACTTCACAGTTGATACTAACACCTTTGCCAAATCTGACTAATTAGTCAGTGCCATGCACAAGTAAGCAATGCTATCAATGTGTGTCATATGCCAATTATCCAAGAGTAGGGCATTCAACATGCTTACTAAACAGTTGCTAGCATAATTATGATCATGCACAAACTCAGAGACTCAAGCTCTGGCCAATCTCATATTCATCATTCATGGCATGCCCTAGTCACATGTTTCTCGTGCATCACATGCATCATACTTAATCATCCAGCATGCCTCAATAATAATCATATGCAAATGGGCAAGATTGCCAAGTATTCATTATGCTATCAATGTTTACATTTAAACATTCAACATGCATCAATCATAGCTATGCATATCACATATGGGGTGCAGTTTTCTTACCTTGGGTTCGAGCATGAATTAATTAAAGAAACGACCTTTGAGAGCGATCAGTCCTTTGGTCCTTTAACGGTTACCTGGTCATAACCAATTATGGGATTCCATCAATAAAATGAATAACATAAGGTTCCCAAACCAAAACCTAGCTTCCAAGACATCAAACACTACCCAACCGGGTACTAGGTTCGACCCTGAGGCCTAAGGCTTGAATCCCCAAGCTAAAAACACCATTCTGGCCAAAATTTCCCTAAGGGCCGCGGCCCGCCCTAGCTGCGCCGCGGCGCGCCCCTCAGATAGAGGCTACCCTCTCTGCCAGACGCCATGAGCCGCGACGCACCACAGCCATGTCGCGGCTCAATACCCAGACCAGCCAAAATGACAACACGCACCAGCAAACTTTCCCCTGCGTTTTCCCTTGGAACCAAGTCCTCTAACCAGCTCCAAACCTCCCCCGAACACCCAATTTAGCCTCTAAACATCACCCATAACTCACCGTCATCAAAACCCAAGCTAAACTTCAATCAAAACCTCCACAAATTCAAACCATCATCAAGAAATCATAAACTGAAAAACTAAAGGAAAACAGAGTACAAACCAGAAATTTATGGCTGAACTCACCTCAAATTCGTGATTGAACCTCCTTCAATGGCTGAACCAAAACCACAAACCCAGCCCCTTGATTTCCTAGCTTGAAACCCCACTTTGAGCTCAAAAACTCCAAAGGAGAAATTGTGAAGGATGGGGTACGGGTTGGAGAAGAAAGACCTTGTTTTGGCTCTGTTTATTCTATATCCTTCTACAGCCAACTAAAGGGTTATATAAATCCATCCAAATGACCTAAATGCCCTTAGGTCACTTAAGGCTTCTAAAACCATCCCAAGGGCAAAATTGTCCTTTCCAACCTATACCGTTAATCATAATCAACGCTCTCCAATTCCCGCGAATCTCAATATTCTCAAATACCAATAATTCACATCCCGTTACCCTTTAATTCCCGGCAACGTTCTAATCACCAAATTACCCCGAGACCCACTCCGAGCCCCGAACTTAATCCCGTTATGACTAGACCGAAAACTTGCATCCCCATGATCGTCTCATGTCGAATGGCTCAAACCAATCCACATATAATGTGGTAAAATTATAATTCACCCATATGCATGAAATTGCACAATCACGCCCCCAACGGCCAAATTACCAAAATGCCCTTGCAATTAAAATATGAGCCCATATGCATGCATTCACTATTATATAATAATATAATTCACATAAACATGCATATATCATTAAATACCATAATAAATCAATTATGGTCCTCCCGGCCTCCTAATCAAGGTCTTAAACCTTATTAGGAAATTTGGGGCATTACAATATACCTCATTGGCAATAATGCAATAAAAGATTAACCATAAAATTATAATATCGATATATTTGTACTATTATATTCACATAGAAAAAGTATGACTATTTCTATATAATACTAAATAGTTAAATATATTGATATAGAGATGGAGAAAAATAGAAGAAATTATATTACTCAAATGTATGAACTTTAGGCACTTGGTGAATCATAACATAAATAAATTTTACCTCACATATAGGATCATCCTTTACCTTACCTAGGAAACTAGCCTAGAATGCTAGTCATTCTCACAATATTCTAAAGAGAAAATATGAGAAGAAATAGACAAAATGAGACTAAAATTTACTATAGTTTTTGCTAATGAAAAATTACACACACAAATATATACAAGAGGTCCCCTTTATATAGCATTTTGTCATGCTAAAACCTTTCAATGGGAAATTAAAAGCAAATTAATTAGAATTGATTTGCCTTTAATATACATAAAAGGAGATTTGGAAATTGGTTTTACAAATTCAATTTTATCAATTGTCTAATGTGAAAATGTGGTGTACTCCTTGAATTTCGTGCAAATCAATCATGTGATTGATGGTGAATTAAACATTTTGTAATGCCCCGGATTCCCTAATATGGTTTAATGGCTGGATTAGTAGGCCGGGAGGGCCATAACTGTTTAATTATGTCATTAAATGAATTTATGCATGTTTATGAGAATTATATTATAATATGATGCTAAATGCATGCATGTGGGTCCACATTTGTTTATAGGGGTGTTTTGGTAATTTGGCCCGTTGAGAGCATAATTGTATATTTGTTTGCATGTCAATGATATATTGTGAGGCCACATTATAATGTGGATTGATTCGAGTTGTTCGGCATGAGACTATCTTTAAGTATAATTTATCGGTTTGGTCATAACAGGCTTAAGCTCGAGGCTCGGGGTGAGTCTTGGGGTGTTTTTAATGATTAGAGTGTTACCGGGAATTATAGGGTAACGGGATGTGAATTATTGGTGTATGAGATTGTTGAGGTTAGCGGGAATTGGAGAGCGTTAATTATAATTAACGGTATAGGTTCGAAAGTACCAATTTTGCCCTTGGGAAGGTTTTAGAAACTTTTAACTTAGGGGCATTTAGGTCATTTGGGTGGATGTATATGACCTTTAGATGGCTGTAGAAAAACAGAGCAAAAACAGGGTTTTCCTTCTTCATCCCGTACATCATTTCCTTCCATTTCTCCTTTCGAGTTTTTGAGCTCAAAGTGAGGTTTCAAGCTAGGAAATCAAGGGGCTGGGTTTGTAGACTTGGTTCAGCCATTGAAGGAGGTCTAATCTCGGATTTGAGGTGAGTTTTAGCCATTGGTTCTGGTTTTACTCTGTTTTAGCCTTGAGTTTTTAGTTTGTAATTCTCTTGATGGATAGTTGAATTGATGGAAGGTTGAATGATGTTTAACTTGGGTTTTGATGAGGGTTTGATATAAGTGATGTTTAGGGGCTGGATTGAGTGTTTGGAGGAGGTTTGGAACTGGTTTGAAGGTTTGGTTCCAAGGGAAAACGCAGGGGAAGTCGAGTTGGTGCGTGCTGGTCTTTGGCTGTTTTGCGTAATTAGCCGCGGCATGGCTATGGTGAGCCACGGCCCATGGTGCTTGACAGTAAAAGGCCACCTTTGTTTGAGGGGCGCGCTGCGACGCAGCTAGGGAGGGTCGCGGCCCTTAGGGCAATTTTGGCCAGAATTGTGTTTTTAGCTTGGGGATTCAAGCCTTAGGCCTTGGGATCGATCCTACTACCCGGTTTAGTGGGATTCGATGTCTCGGAGGCTAGGTTTTGATTTGGGAATCCTTTGTTATCATTTTCATTGATGAATCCTATATTTTTGTTATTACCAGGTGACCGTCAAGGAATTAAAAGATTGATCGTTCTCAGGGGTCGTTCTTATAATAACTTTCACTCGAACCAGAGGTAGGAAAACAATGTATGAATACAGTTGCACCCTGTATATGTATATGACATGTATGGTTTGTTATTGTAGCATGTTGGTTGATATATGTGGACATGGATTGCATATTAAATGCTAGTGAATGTTGATTACTTGTTTATGGCACTGACTAGTCAGGGACATTGACCCAAGAGTCAGAAATGGCAGAGCGTTATGAACGCCGGGCCAAATGAAGATTAGATCTAATCGATATCAGCATTGAATGGCTCTATGGCATTAATGTTGGACCGACCCTAAAGTCGATGAACTTATAAGCGCTTGGCTAGTCTAAGACTAGTACTCAAAGCCAGGGCATAAGGCCCCGGTGACTGTTGTCACGAGGCTAGGGAACGATGTTCCAAGGTTATGACTCTATGGTCATGAGGAAGGTTATGTTGGTGACCATTCACCATACACCTATCCTGATTGAATTTATGAAAGGATAACTTATCAATTAAGCTCTGGTGACCCTATCGTCACATGGCAAAAGGGAGTTGTACCCACTTTTGTGACTTTTGCTACTGTCACCTATCTGTTTTGGAATGTTAGTCCTGAATGATTATTATGGTCATTGTTGATATTATATCATGCTTTATTGTGTTTTCTTGCTGGGCCTTGGCTCATGGGTGCTATGTGGTGCAGGTAAAGGGAAAGAGAAGCTCACTCAACCTTGAGTGGAGAGCTTAGGTGGTGTTGTGTACATATTTGGCCGCTTGACCACCACGGCCAAGGAGTTCTCATAGGGACTAGGGGTTTACCCTATTTTTGCCGCTTAGGTCGGCGGGGATTGTAAATTTGAAATAATAGCGACCATTTTGTATTGTAAACAACTTGTAAACGTTTTGAATGGCTCATGAGCAGTTTATTTACTTAATGAAATGTATCCTTTCCTTTTTACTGGTTTTTCACCTTAACTTGATAATAACACTTAGATCACGTTTTTTTTAACCAAAGGACTCGGGTAGCGGGTCAAATTTTCGGTTCACTGTTCACCGTAACTGTTCTGGGGTAACCAGGGCATTACACATTTGATCACACATGAAGACCATTTGCAATATCACCAATTCACACTAACTATTTGCAAAGTTCACAATGTAGAAATTGCTAGGTGGTGGACAAGGCTCTAATGCAATGGGTTGTGCATCTCTTCTCTTCTACCATTTATTTCATCATTCTTCCAAATACGCCACTTTTCCATCTCTTTCTTTCTCAATTAATTCTTTCTTTTTATTTGTATCAAAATGCACATAATTCCTGCAAAATAAACCAAATTAAATTCAAACTAAATATTTTCAATTTTTAAATTATTTTTCATTAATTTCTTGAAAATATTAATTAAAATTTAATTTAATTTAACATTTGAGATCAATAAATATGCATTTTTTACCACCAATCAGCGGAGTATGAAGCCCTCCTAGCAGGATTGCGCCTGGCTAGAGATGTTCGTGCCCAGTCGGTTGAAGTAAACAACGATTCCCAGTTGGTGATCTACCAAGTCTTAGGGGAATATCAAGCAAGAGGTTTGCGCATGATGGCGTACTTGAATAAAACCAAAGACCTGCTAGCACAATTCGAGGAGTATACTATTAAGCTGGTACCATGGGAGCAGAACTCCAATGCAGACGCTTTAGCAAAATTGGCTAGTGCAAAAGATTTTGAAACTTTGAACATAGTACCAGTGGAATACTTGGTAGAACCAAGTATTAATGAACGAGAAGCCATGCCCATCACATTAGCTGACACTTGGATGACACCCATCATTACTTACCTTGAGCAAAGAGTCCTACCAGATAATCGTAATGAAGCCAAGAACATTATGAGGCAAGTTGCTAGGTATATTATGATGGATGGGGTATTGTATAGAAGAGGGTACTCTATGCCACTGCTTAGATGCTTAACACTCGACTAGTCGAAAAACTTACTGACCGAAGTACACGAGGGGTTCTGCGGAGATCATGCTGGGGGGCAAAGTCTCTCCAAAAAGATTTTGCGGCAAGGATTTTTCTGACCTACAATGAATGAGGATTCCATGGAGTATGTGAAGAAGTGTGATAAATGCCAGAGAATTTCTAAAGTACCCAGGGCACCTCCGAATGTCTTGAAGCAGATGCAGAGTCCATGGCCTTTTGCAGTATGGGGAATTGCTCTGATCGGGAGACTACCCAAAGGAAAAGGAGGAGTACAGTTCGCAGTAGTTGCTGTGGATTATTTCACCAAGTGGACCGAAGCTGAACCACTAGCAACGATCACCTCGAAGAAAGTGTTAGATTTTGTGGTTAAGAATATAATATGTCGCTATGGTCTGCCCAATAAGATAGTCTCTGACAACGACACTCAGTTCGATAATGACCTGTTTACTAATTTCTGCACTAGACATGGCATTACGAAAAGTTTCTCCTCGGTAGCTCATCCACAAGCCAATGGGAAGGTTGAAGCCGTAAATAAGACTTTGAAGGATACTCTAAAAAATCGTCTAGAACAAGCTAAGGGTGCTTGGGCGGAGGAATTGCCAGAGGTCCTTTGGTCATATAGAACTACTGCCCGGACAGCAACTGGTCATACTCCTTTTTCCTTGGCATATGGATATGAAGCCATGTTGCCTGTCAAAGTTGACCCACCATCTCATCGGAGAACCAAGTATGACCAGGAGGAGAATCGCCATTTTTTAGTTGAATCTTTGGATTTTGTCGAAGAAAAACGAGAAAAAGCAAGCTTGAGAGTTGCTGCCCATCAGCAAAAAGTGGCCCGCTATTCTAATTCCAGAGTTAGAAATCGGAAGTGCCAGGTCGGAGATTTGGTCCTTAGAAAGGTGTTCATCAAAGACCCAGCGGCTGGAGTACTAGGACCAAATTGGGAGGGACCGTATCAGATTGAGCAAGTCCTGCCACCCGGCACTTACAAACTTTCTCGATTAAATGGAGAGCTGATCAGGAACTATTGGAATGGCGAGCACTTGAGGAAATATTATCAATAAATGCTGCTTATAGAGCAGTGGCTTAGTTTCAAGTGTTTAACTTGTTATTTAAGTTTGTTTGTGAACTGACTATTTGCTAACCAGTCATTTTATTTTTGAACAATGTTATTTTGTTTGAGACTCGTAATTAGACACACTTTGTCCTTATTTTTTACAAGTAATAAAAGAGATCACGCGCAGCGCGGTCAAATCTTGCTACAGATTTTGCATATGTGTTGATTATTTTTACTTTGGCAGTGTTCAACTGTCAGTGCATTTAAAAAAAAAAGTTTTCTCAAAGGAAAAAACCGAGCATTGTTTAATTGGTCTGTATCCATCAGATAAATGGCCAGCATTTAAATGGTCGAATATTTTTGTAGTGTTTAACTGCTGAAATACCCTCTTTATATTCGATGTGTTTCACGAGTAATAACTGCTCGAACAAATTCGGTCAAGTAGCAAGTGATCAAGGATTTTTCAACCCTCAATCACTTGGGGGGTACATAGGGTATACTGGTATATAATTCAACATAAGCAATAAGAGCACGAGCAAAGATATTTGTTTTTAGGCCGACTTGTAAATTTTTGAAGTAAAAAAAGGTCATTAAGCTAACTTGTTTTACAAAGCTTAAGTAACTTGGAATTTTTCAAATTTTTAAGTTAAGAACAACTATTCGTGTGTAAACAAAACACTATGCTCATAAAATGTTAGAGCAATAAGAATGTGAGAAAGCATACTTAGTAGTGACTTATGAAATGTTGAGAATTTCTAAGTTAGAAAACTAAGTACTCATATGAAAATGTAAGGCATATATCATAATAAAACTTTTAAATGACTAAAGTCTAAAAAGTAAAGTGTTCATGCCAACAGCTTGGCCATACGAGCAAAGTATAATAACAATATAGTAAGACAAGTGTCTATTAGTCGGATGAGGGGCTCTCTGGTCGGCTAAAGGCTTACTGGTCAGCTAAGGGACTCCCTGGTCGGCTAAAAGTGTGGTCACTGGTCTGGTAAATTGTTAACAGGTTGATCAACACCATACTCAGCATCGGTGATTTCCTCTGGTCGGAATGATAATGCAGGAGAAAAGGGCGTAACACTAGCAAGATTGGCTGCCTCCTCAGCAGCCTTTTCCTCGCACTTGGCAAGTTATTCTGCCTTGGCCTCCTCTGTGAGAAAGTCGAGATTGAGGGGCTTGTTCAATTTCCATACCTGGTAGAAACAGTTGAAACAAATCTCCTCGTAGCGAGCAAGATCGGCTTCCTTCTCTCGCTTCAGCTCCTCATTCTCGCGAGTCATTTTCTCAAGCTGGTCGGTCAACGTCTTGTTGGTTTGAATTTATTTCTTGTTTTCATCGGCCAACTCCCTTAGAGATCAATCCCGCTCGGCAATGGTCTCCGCCAGCTCGACCTTGGACTGAAGATCCCTTTCGGATGAAGTTAAAGTTTCTATCTTGGTTTGGGCTTCCACCAGCTGATCATTTAAGACCTTGATCAGCTCCTTATAGTCTACTGCTCGGTGCTGAGCATGACTGATAGTAATAAGTGACTGCAGTGGAAAACAGAAAGTTACTACAAGTATAAACAAATAATAACAAAGTGGGATGTCTTATGATAAAATACTTACACTCATCAGTTGGGCAAGAACCCTTTGCAAGACGACTTCAACACTAAGCCGAGGCAAAGATTCAAAGGTTTGAATTGTTGAAGCATCGTGTAAGGTTTGGTCAAGCAATTCCTTCCCAATGTTTCCAGTAATGCGAAGGGGCTCACTTAAGCGAGTCGAGCGAGTAGGGGTTAAACTAGCAGAAGGAGTAATTGATGAGGGAGTCAGATGTGGGATGGTGATGGGCTGGTCAGTTAGTCTCCCCTGACTGGTCGATATTGTCCTTGCAACTTTGCTTGGAGGGTTTGAGCTACTTCCCTCCCCAGGTTTCCTCTTTGGGGCAGAGGTAATGTTGAATTGCTTGAACATATCTGAATCTGCAAAAGAATGAAGCACGAGATTTGTTAGTAAAAATTGAACAATATGTAGATAAATAAATTTTTTACTACTACCAGATAACTCTACAGATTCCATACGACCATTCTCGAAGAAATTTACTTATAACAAAACATCAAACTATGGTTACTAAACCTAAGTTTATAGTTTGATCAAGAAAGTCGTCCTCTTCTTCGGATGATGAGCTGAAATCTCTATGGAGTTCAATGGTCTTTCCTTTCCCCGGTTGTGTAGGAATGACACGTCTACGCTGGTCCTCCAGAAGGGGTTCCCTGATAATGAGGTCGCCTGGTCTACGAGAGTAGGGAGATGGTTCAGGAGAAAACTGATCGGTCACTACTTCAGTGTCAGCGTTTGACTGGTCAGTTGCGTTCGCTTCTTCAATAGTGTTGTCTCCTATGATGTTTTGATTGCTTGGTAACAACCCCACCATCTGAAGATTGTCCACGTTGACCAACTCTTTTACATTTTTCTCCTCGGTAAACATATTAGCCAGTTCTTCTACTCGGGAACATATTTCCTTGGTAGGCAGAGGTTGGTGAAACGGACCCGCATGTGTGAAGGCCAAGTTATTGGCCTTAATATCTGAAGTCAGAAAATACTTTGTATAGTATTTTCTGGGATTTGATTTATGAGCAATACCATGGAGGTATTTGATCCCTTTATGCCTGTGGAATAGGTGGAAAAACATGTATTCTTGTGGCTCGGGTTGGTCCTAAAGTCGAAAAGGTAGTGCACTTCATGAGAAGTGGGTGGATCTCAACCTTGCAAGAAGTATAGAATGTATAAAGCAGATAATGCTTGAATCCCATTGGGAGCAATTTGGAAAGGGGAGACGTTGAAGTAATCCGCTACTGACCAGAAGAAAGGGTGCAGCGGAATAGTAGCTCCCGCAAATACATGGTATCTAGACCAGGCACAGTAAGGTCCACCAGGCTTGTTGGCTCTCTGATGAGGTCGCGGGCATATCACGTTTACCCTTTTCAGACCCAAAGCTTGAATGTGTTTATCGAACATGCTGGAGTTAAGTTTGGAAGGTTTGGCTGTGAACCAAGAGGGTGCTTCGTCTTCGTCTTTTCTTGGTTTTTGAACAACTAATTATTGAATCTCGGTTGTGAATTTCTGGATGATCTTTCTCCGAGGTTTGCTGGTTTTTTGTATCTGGCGAGGCGGTCTTGAAGAAGCTGCAGTTTGGACTTCACTACGTTCCACTACCTTCTGTGCTGCTCTGCGAGCCACTTGAGGGTCTTGGTCTTGAGGAAGTCGATTGGATTTCTTCACCCTCATTTTTGGATGTTCAGCCTGTTGGTTGAGAAACTGTTCTTCCTGAAGGAAATATAAGGCTGACCGGGGAAGGATCTTTTTAAGGCGACGAAGGCGATCTTCAGGGGTGCGACTGCTAGGGGATTTGGATGAAGAGTCGCTACTTTGAGGAGTATCGTTTGATTGGGGAATTGAAGTGTCAGAGTTTGTATGGTTGTCACCTCCCCTGTAGTCGAAGTGATTCATCTACAAAAAAGAAAGTATGGGGAGGTGAGTAACCAAAAAACAACAAATTAATCAGTGCAAAGGAAAAATATTTATTTACTGCTCAGAAAATATTTTTCTGGGTAGTAAAAATATTTATTTACAGCGGCTTGGCTGCGTATGCGCGTGTCCGAGAAGCAGGCATCCGAGGAGTTGCTGGCACGCATCCGAGGAGATATGTGCTTGTCTGAGAAGCTGGCGCTAAGGAGTTGGTGCGTGCACATCTGATGAGCTCTGCCCTGATTCTGAGGAGCAGCTGCGTGGTGTCCGAGCGGCTGGGCCGTGTGTCCGAGGAGCTGGGCCGTGTGTCGGAAGAGTGTCCGATCGGCTGGGTGCTGATCCGAGTAGATGGTGTGCGTCCGATCGGCTGGGTGCTGATCCGAGTAGATGGTGTGCGTCCGATCGGCTGGGTGTTGATCCAAGTAGATGGCATGTGTCCAATCGGCTGGGTGCTGATCCGAGTAGATGGTGTGCGTCCGAGCGGCTGGGCTAGTCCGAGCAAGGAGCGTGGTGACCGATCGGCTGGATTGGATTGGGTGTGTCCGAGGCGTTTGTGCGCACATCCAAGCTGCTTGGGTGCATCCGAATGATTCAAACAGCTAATGGTCGATCGACCATACACATGCATCTCTAATAATCTAGTTCTGATGGGCTAGATTTTATTACTAATCATGTGAGAATTTAAAGGCCAAAAACAGTAATAGAATCCGAAAAGTCCATAAATTTCAAAGGCTTGAGGCACAAACACATTTTTCTCACTCATAGTACACTACAACAAGATCAAAATGTGGGATTTGAAATGTTCATGAAGTTCTAGGGATTTTATTTGCTCATCAAATACCCATAAACTCAAATATGTAATTTGGGGTGAAAACTCATTTTTTCTTCAAATTTTCATGAAATTGGAGACAAAATTGATTTACCCATAGCCTAAACTACATCAAAACAGCCACAATATGCATCATTCACCAAAGATTCATACACAAATCCAAGAGTATTTTCTAAAGGGGGTTTCAGCATACAAGGGATTTTTCAAGCTTTAAGAAAGAAAAAAAACCTACAAATGAAGATGAGGACGAAGAGCTTACCCAAATATCTTGAATAGGTGTTGATTTCTTGAGGAACCCTTGGATTTGCTTGAAGAAAATTGGAGCCCTTGGAGTTCTTGGAGGATTTCAGCCAAGAGGAGGAAGGCTTTGGGAGGTCACGGCCAAGATGAAATGAAGAGGGTTGAGAGCCTTTTTCTTTTTGCTTATGGATTGTGAGCACTTATGGGTCTATTTAAAGGAAAGATTGGAAATTTTCACTTACCTTTAGACTCTTGGAATTCTCTTGGCTATTATCTCTCCCACGAGTGGGAGCAATTAACTGCAATGGTCGTGCTCTGGTAAGACGTCGTGGTTTGTTGTAGAGGCGGGAGAATGTGCAAAGTCAGTTTTTTTTTTATGCCGTTAGCAGTTGGAGAAAAAAGTTTATTATGTGAGTATATCATATTATAAACTTGGGGGGCAAATGTTATCCCCAAAATTTGAAAATGATGACTTGGCAATAAAAATGACAAGTGGCCAGAAATGGCTGAGTCAAAGGTTTTACATTAATCTGGTGATATTACTGGCATGGAAATTATTTATCTGGTTTGGAAGTGATTTGTCCGACCTGGTAGAATTTCTGTCCGACCGGTAAAAATTTTTTACTGACCAATCACCTGTCTTGGCCGACTAGTGGAGTGCTTGGCCGACCAGTGGAGTGTTTTGGCCAACCAGTCGAGTGTGGCCGACTAGACAGATCATCGTTAAGCAGCGAACTTCCAGTAATGACTTCGGCTATAATTAATTGTACCTACGCGGGAATCTCTCAGATTATCCCAAAGAAATCGCATATTGTTGTATTTTAACTTTTGTTATTAATTAAATATTGTGAGAATAACATAAATATCTCGATTATAAGGGATTTCGGTTTGTACGATCCTGGGCCTGTAAATACAGAGCTCATGGCATCATTGAGAGGATTCGAATTCTGATTTTGCCTGAGAGAGTATTTGTATTCTGAGGGAAATATTATATTCTTTTCATTTACATTGAAGAAACTCAGTTGACACAAGTTCATCTGATCTTGAGTGTAGATCCATAAATCATAACTCTAAGTGGATTAGGCTATTACCGACATATTGGGGCTGAACCACTATATAAATCATCAGTGTCATTTTTTCTCTTGAAAGTTTATTGTAGTTTTGACGTCTACTCGTCGTTGGCCAAAATTGTGGTCAACAAGCACCATATTAAGTGGTCTTATAAGGTTGAACAAATGAAGAAGGAGACTCACTATCTCTTCCAGAATATTCACCTTTTCTCTTTCAATTAACAAACCTGACCATGTTATTTATTTAAATACTATAAATACTATAAATATTCAACATTTTATCTTCCAATAAAAAAAAACATCTGTAAACACCTTCTCTCTTGAGCGGTGTATCAATATTCAACTTATATAGCAGCCTCTCCAGCAGCCAATCTTATTGTAAGCGTTTTTATTTTAGAGTGACTATAGGTACACATGCATTTTGTATAAATATATATATATTTCCACTTGTTTTAAACTACATACAGTCACAATATTTGTAGGTAAAAAAACATGTGTTTAATATTAATCTTTATTATTTTATATTATATTTAAGTAAAAAGCATAATTATATTTATTTTTAAATTAACACAAATCAAAGAGAGCATAATAACTCATAAGAATAAGTAATAAATAGTTAACAGAAAAGGTAAAATTTGTAATTATGGCCTCATTTTAGTTTTTTTTAGTAGCGTCATTTTAGTTGATAGAGTGGGAGAAAGAGAATGAATATGAATGTCTGCCTGCCGAGAACTTCGACATTTTTTGTTCATGTATTGATCCAATTGTCAAAATTACCATGTCACCAACCGTGGAAAAATCCTTCAACAGATATCATAATTTAGGTTTTTTTTTTTAAAAAAAAAAGTAATAAAGTTGCTTATATTATAGGGAAATTACTCACTATACTATTTTTTACCAATTATTTTCTATTTTTATGTCTTTTTCTTTTTCTTTTCATTTTTATAAACTATTTTTTTGCAAATATACGGTTTCCTCTTTAATCAATTCTCTAATGCACGCTTTCTCAATAAAAAATAAAAAAATTGAGCAAAGTAAAAGATTAATAGCAGGCCGACCCCTTCATCTTTATATGATATATTTACATTATCTTTTTCTTCTTTAATTGATTGGACATTCTACCAAGTAGCTAACAATGATTGAGTTATGGCAGTATGTGTGCACAGGAAGATAGGTGTGGTGCAAAGTGAGGGATTTAACACTAGCTTACTTTAATTTTTTTCCTATTTTGACACCATTTATCTTTAAATCTTACATTTAAGTCATTGAAAAATACACAAAATTGAGTACAAATTAATATTTCATGGAAAACTAAATAAAATTAATTAAAAATTTATAAGAATAGTTAAAACATTCTCACTTTAAGTCCATCAAAACATTTACAACAAATAAAGACACTTTTAATCAACATCTTCAGCAACATTTTTAACACATTAAGCAACTAAGAATCAACCTATTCAACAATTTTTATAACCCATTAAGCAACATCTTCAAATCATTATAAGTAACACAAGCAGCCTATTGTTGTAGCAACCTAACGATCTAAAACAACCCATTTAAATTCAACCAAATCAATCAACAACATATACAATAAATAGAGAAACACTTAAGCAAGCTTTTTAGCAACATTTATAAACAATGCAACAACTAGGAAGCAACATGTACAATATTCAGAAAATCCTATAAGCAACATGTACAAAATTCAGAGCAATCTTTGAAACACCCAACAAAAAAACTGAGCAACAAAAGTAATAGCAGAGCAAATTAACCTACCAATTGAAATTAGCAAAGTATAATATCAAATTTACCTCCTTTAGATCACTCCTTAAATCCCAAGAACTTGACAATTGCTTGTTTTACACTTTCTTCCAATTGCTTGTTTTATAAATATTATTGCAGCAACCTAACAATTTAAAGCAACTCATTTAGATTCAACCAAATCAATCAAAAATATTTACAACAAATACATAAACTCTTAAGCTAGCTTTTCAGCAACTTTTATAACCCCTTCAGCAACTAGCAAACAATATATTCAGCAACATGTACAATATTCAGAGCAACCCATAAGCAATGCGTACAAAATTCAGAGCAACATTTGAAACACCAAAAAAAATAAAAACAGAGCAACAAAAGTAATAATAAAGAAAATTAAGCTACCAATTGAAATTAGCAAAGTATAAAATCAGATTTACCACCTTTAGATCACTCCTCCTTAAATCCCAAGAATTTGGCAATCGCTTGTTCTTACACTTTCTTCCAATTACTTGTTTTATGAATATTATTGCAGCAACCTAACGATTTAAAGCAACTCATTTAGATTCAACCAAATCAATCAAAAATATATACAACAAATACAGAAACTCTTAAGCTAGCTTTTCAGCAACATTTATAACTCATTCAGCAACTAGCAAACAACATATTCAGCAACATGTACAATATTCAGAGCAACCCTAAGCAAAGTGTACAAAATTCAGAGGTTAAAATCATATTATAAGTGAATAATCTTAAAACTTACCTGAAAGTTGCAAAGATTTGAGTGGTTGAGTTTGATTTTGAAGTAAAAAATAAAAAAAGATTTCAACCTAAATGCAGATTTTGATAAGATTTTGTTAGTTTTTTAATTTTCAATGTAACTTAGGTTGATATGGTGATTTAGATTTGACAGGAGAAGATTGATGGCTGCTTTTCGAAGGTTTAAAGCTTCGACAACAACTATCACTGGAGCTGGTAGAGAAGAGAAGATTAGATAGTGTAGATGGGAGAAGTGGAGTTGTGTAGAAGGGAGTGTGAGGGAGAGTGGGAGAGTGAAAGTCTCAACTGTAGACCGTATTTTTGAAATAAAAACTAAAACTTATATATTAATGAATTAAATAGTTAAGCACCCTATTTTTGAAATAAAAGTTTCCTATTTACGTATATACAAAAATATATATATAGAGTTTATATTTTTTTGGATCCTGTGTTTTGTCTCATTACCTGTTTGGACCCTGTGTTTTGACAAATTACTTTTTGGACCTTATGTTTTGTAAAATAATTAAAATAAAACCCTAAGCTCAATTTTGATGAAGAAAAAATTGAATATAACAACACAATTTTTAAGCAAGATGATTTTATTTTTGTTCTGAATTGTTAGTTTGGTAAATTATTTGTGATTTTAGTTGAGAAAATATTGACCAAAATCAGGTTTAGGGTTTTATTTTAACAATTTTACAAAATATAGGGTCCAAAAAGTAATTTGTCAAAACACAGGATCCAAACAGATAATGGAAAAAAATACAGAGTCCAAAAAAATATAAACATATATATATATATATTCATAATCCCTTGCTATATAGTTAAATAACTTTTTTTTTTTTGCTGAGGAATAATTGCTACGTAACTTGTGTTAGAAAAAATAAGCCAAATCACATTATACATTTTACAAGTAGATATGCCTATATTGTATAGGGAAATTTTAATATGTATACTTGATAAAAGTTATAATTACAAAAAAATACTAGGCATATTAAAATTTACAAAATAATGCTAATTTTTTGCACATTACCCAAAATGCCCTTTTCACTTCTTCCTCATTCTCATTTCTCTCTTCTCTCTTCTCTCTTCCCTCTCTCTCTCTCTTATTTCACTCTCTCTCACCTCACAACACCACCACCACACTAAATATTATATTTCGAACAGATTTTGACATGATTTTTAGGTTTTTTTTGCGATTTTTTTTCAGATCTGAAACTCTGAAATCTGCAAAAAATCGACATTGCTCGATGGTGGTTCGATGGTGCTCGATGCCAGCTCGATGAGACCTTCAAAATCATGATTTTTCATGAAAAAATGACTTTGCTCGATGGTGGTTCGATAGTGGCTCGATGGTGCTCAATGCCAGCTCGATGAGACCTTCAAAATCATGATTTTTCATAAAAAAATGACTTAGCTCGATGGTGGTTCGATGGTAGCTCGATGGTGGTTCGATGGTGCTCGATGGTGCTCAATGCAATTCTTGTAAGAGACATAATTTTTCACTCGGGTGTCCGTTTGGGGTGATTTTTTTTTTAATTTTGGGTATTTTTTCAAGATCTACACGTTTGACATGTTAATATGCACATTTGGGAAGTGTAACACTTGTAAAAAATAGAAAAGTGCAAACATACCTCATGTTTAAGACATCTTTTGGTATATTTTTAAGTTTTAAACTTCCCAAATGTGCATATTAACATGTCAAACGTGTAGATCTTGAAAAAATACCCAAAATAAAAAAAAAAATCACCCCAAACGGACACCCGAGTGAAAAATTATGTCTCTTACAAAAATTGCATTGAGCACCATCGAGCCATTATCGAGCTACCATCGAACCACCATCGAGCTAAGTCATTTTTTCATGAAAATCTTGATCTTGAAGGCCCCAGCGAATGGTGGCTCGATGCCAGCTCGATGAGACCTTCAAAATCATGATTTTTCATGAAAAAATGACTTAGCTCGATGATGGTTCGATGGTAGCTCGATAGTGGTTCGATAGTGCTCGATGGTGCTCGATGCAATTATTGTAAGTGACATAATTTTTCACTCGGGTGTCCGTTTGGGGTGATTTTTTTTTTATTTTAGGTATTTTTTCAAGATCTACACGTTTGACATGTTAATATGCACATTTAGGAAGTTTAAAACTTAAAAATATACCAAAATATGTCTTAACCATGAGGTATGTTTGCACTTTTGTATTTTTTACAAGTGTTACACTTCACAAATGTGCATATTAACATGTCAAACGTGTAGATCTTGAAAAAATACCCAAAATCAAAAAAAAAAATCACCCCAAACGGACACCTGAGTGAAAAATTATGTCTCTTACAAGAATTGCATCGAGCACCATCGAGCACTATCGAACCACTATCGAGCTACCATCGAACCATCATCGAGCTAAGTCATTTTTTCATGAAAAATCATGATTTTGAAGGTCTCATCGAGCTGGCATCGAGCACCATCGAGCCACTATCGAACTACTATCGAACCACCATCGAGCAAAGTCATTTTTTCATGAAAAATCATGATTTTGAAGGTCTCATCGAGCTGGCATCGAGCACCATCGAACCACCATCGAGCAATGTCGATTTTTTGCAGATTTCAGAGTTTCAGATCTGAAAAAAATCGCAAAAAAAACCCAAAAATCATGTCCAAATCTGTTCGAAATATAATATTTAGTGTGGTAGTGGTGTTGTGAGGTGAGAGAGAGTGAAATAAGAGAGAGAGAGAGGGAAGAGAGAAGAGAGAAATGAGAAATGAGAATGAGGAAGAAGTGAAAAGGGTATTTTGGGTAATGTGCAAAAAATTAGCATTATTTTGTAAATTTTAATATGCCTAGTATTTTTTTGTAATTATAACTCTTATCAAGCATACATATTAAAATTTCCCATTGTATATAAGAATCTATTACCACAACAAAATGGTCTTTGGATTTAATTTTATTTGGTGACAGATTTCGTTATTTTTTTTTTGTGCTTAAATTTGTGTATTTAATGTATTTTGTATTTTTTTTGTCGCAGTTGTATTTTGTATTTTGTTTGATGTACTTAGACTGATTGAAAACCAACTAAAAGTATATTAAATTTAAACTTAAGTTTATAAAATTGAACATAAAAGTACATAATAACAAGACTTATCCCAAGCAAAACAAATTCTTACCCTTATTCGTCATATGTTGAAATTTCGCTATAATATGTCATCATGGCAAGTACGAACACAAAAAAAAAAATTAAAATAAAATATGAGAACCATATATAATGTAAATTATTATTTAGTGAGGTAATTAAGAAAATAAGAGAAAGAGATTAGTGCTTAATAATGAACCGAAATAGATGAATGATCTTTTAATGGACTGATGACACAACTACGTTTTTAGGTGGTTCAAATGTTAAAATCCTTCTACTCCACCAGCTAATATTATTGCTATATTTCTGGTATTCTTTACAGGATACTTTGTTACATAATCAAATCCAACCCCTTGCAACTCCCAGGGTCTCCATATTTATAGGAGAGGGCACCTGGGAGTTGTTAGGGGTCATCCCGTGACCTTCTTACCCATCATGTCACTTCTGTGACATTCATGCTTAATTCCTAAACCCTGACAAATGAAGTGTGGTCTAATCAACAGGTAAGGGGATAATGGGCTGCACGGCCCAACCCAGTCGTGGGTGTCTGAATACGCACATTCAAGCTACGTGTCCGAGAATTCAATGATATATCAGACACGTGATGTCTGATATATGCACGTTTACATTGCGTGGTTGACTTTATAAAATGTCATAGCTTCCAACTCCAGTTCGTACCCCGAGCTGGATGCCTTCTCGACCTGCGGCCTTCATAGTCCTGACTCAGCCCTTGAGTAATCTTGACGAACCTTTTGATTACTTCAAGCTAAAGAGGTAGGACCTGACGACGGAAGCTCCGGTTATGGGGTATTCACGTAACTGATATAATTAGGTCATATCTCAGCCCGCTAATAGCCCATTGAAAAATCAGGACGTACAATATTAATATTATTTATGAAAATTGAAAATTGTAAATTTTACTTCTTTTTGTTTCAAGGAAAGATCAAGAAGACCCACCAGAACATTTCTTCCATTCAATGTTCTAGTTTTGAATGATAATCATCACACACTACACGAGTATGCATGGCATTATTTGGTCCAAATAAGGATGTTTTTAAAAAAAAATTTAAAAATAATATCAAGTAGATTGTTTGGATTGGTCAATTTTTGCTTTTGAACATTCATGTACCTCTTTTATTTTTCCATCTCCTTTCTCCCAATAGCCTTCATAGGATTCTTTACCCCTCTTTCACACTACATTTAATTGTTTATTTATATAATATATATATATATAAACAAACTTGTATATAAACTTATATTTAACTATATTAAAATTTTATAAAATTTTAAATAATTCATACATATTGTGCTGATTGACGACAAGTAAGTAAATGGCACGTACAAATATGTACAACAATAGTCCTAGTCTTAACTCTCATATTTGAGAATGGATATCACTGTAAAGTATATGTGATACACCGTTGATATATTGTATTGTATTATATTATATTAGATTGTATTATGTAACATATTTTTTATATAATATTATGTTTGATATTAATTTGTATTTATATATACATATACATATTGTTATACCCAGATTTCGAGCCGTAGAAAATATGACCTCGAAAGCTGAGTTCGCATTAAATGGTCTCGTGAGGGTTAAGGGTATGCTCTACGATTGTAAATCGGAGCCTGCAAAGTATGGTACAGATCTCGAGTATGGTGACCTCGAAATGATCTCGATCTCGAAGGATAGCTCTGTGAGCCCCTCATCTTCAGAAGCAACTTCGGAGCAGGGATCTCGAGCTCGATATGCCATCTCGAAAGAAGTGTAAGCTCGGGAAGTGTCAGCGGCTCGCACAATGACGTGAAGCCTTGGAGATACGCAATGACTACCTTGAATATCTACAAGTGTTGTAGATATGGGATATGATCCTCATTTATTAATGTAAATCCCCAAGAATCGTGGGATATTATTTGGTCAGTTATGCGTTTCCTGGTCTTCAGGGACGTTTCCTTTTACATCTGATTATAGGCATTTAAAGCCATTTATTTTATTCACAAAAGAGTAACTACCCAAAATATGTGGGATAGTATTCTGCATCCTTCTCTATAAATAGAGAAGGCATGCACCATTGTAAAGGATCGAATTTCTGATTCTTGAGGGAAAACTCTGGAGAATTCATGCTAAAGGATTGTTCAGAGATAATCTTGAGATTAATAACAGAGACTCGTGGACTAGGCAGATTTAACTGCTGAACCACGTAAAAACCGCGTGTCTGATTCGTTTGTTTGTTTTAGCCATTGTCTTTAATTGTTTGCGTGCTCTCTTCTTTTATCTGTTGACGAAAAGCGGCGTCAACAGTTTGGTGCTTTCATTGAGAGCCTCAAGCATCCATCCCTGAGAGATTCATGGCTACAAACAATCAGAACACTCCTGAAGAAAATTACCCAAGGCGTCCTGGAAAACAGCCAATGGAGAACCCGGACGCTGATGAAAGGAGTGGGTCCTCTGATTCCCGGGGACCACCTCCACAACCAAGGGATGAGGACATGTACTATAACCCTGAGCGTTATGTCCCTATTGTAGAATTGGAGAATCGGCAGCTGAAACAACTGCTGGCAGATGCCAACAAACGTAACGAGGAGTTGACTAGGATAGCCGCGGAGGCGCAGGTGGCTCAGCCCCCACCTCCGCGCGAAGACCGAGCCCCTCCTCCAAGGGACGTGCACGTTCCTCCCCGGAAGCCCCGTGGACGTCCACGAAAAAATGCTAACACAAGGAGGCCAGCTCAGCCTCCAGCACCAACAGAGCCATCTGCTCCTTCTAGGCCTCAGAGGAGTACCCGAGCTCGGGTCCCGCCTAATCCACCCGTGGAAGTGCTTACAGGAACTGAGAACAACCAAGCTCCTGTCGAGGCTCGGACTCAGGTTCCTGGTAGCGCACCAAACGCAACCGGCCCATCTCGGGCAAATTCTGGACCTTCCAGGCCGAGGCAAGGACGGCAACCACCGTCACCTATACGGTTTCCTCCGTCTCCCGTAAGATATCCTTCACCTCCCCGCAGGAACGCTCAACCTGGTCGAGATCAGGATCAAGGGCGTACAGGGGAGAGACAAGGAAGCGGGGAGACGTTCCAGGGGCGGAAAGGCGCGCCATCCGAGAGAAGTCAGACGTCCCGATCTCGTACTGCAGTGACGAGGCGACGTAGAAAGGATCCACCACGAAATGACCGATCGATGAGTTTCACTAGCGATGAGTCCGGAGAAACAAGGTCTGTCAGTAAACACGACCGGGGTCGTAAAAATACTGGGAATCACAAGAGCCATCCCGACCTGCGCAATCACCTGAATCAGAGCAGGGGAAAGGGAGATCAGACAAACCCGGATCTTAGGAATCATCTGAATGGGCGTAGAGATCCCTCACGGAGACGCGAGCCTGGGATCGCGATTAATGACTATCAATTCCAAACACCGCTTAAGGACCCAGTACAAGAAAGGATCGATCAGCTCGAAAAAGCCTTTAGGCTTTTGAAGAATGAGCGAGGAAACGGTCGATATGAGGACTCTGATGAGGAGCTCGAGCCGTTTGCTCCCAATATTTCTAGCACTCAGTTCCCCCAAGGGTTCCGGATTCCTCATGTCCCAGCGTTTGAGGGAAAAACCGACCCGTGCAGCCATCTGAGTACATTCAACACTATTATGAGAGCTAGTAACGTAGGTTACGAGCTCAGATGTATGTTGTTTCCAACATCATTGGCCGGGCCTGCCAAGAGTTGGTTCGAGAAGTACAAGAGACATTCTATAACTTCGTGGGATCAATTGTCTAGAGACTTCAAGAAGCAGTTCCGGGCTATGGTGGGAGTCAGACCCGAAGCATCCACTTTGACTAACGTCCGACAACAACCAGGTGAAACACTAAAGAGCTACCTGACAAGATTTAATCTAGAGGTCGCCCGAGCTCGTGACGTGGATGACAGCGGGCACTTGATGGCCATCCGAGCTGGTGTTTTAACCGGGAGTGCACTTTGGGATGACATACAAGGGAAACCGGTGAGGTCGATAACCGAGTTTAACAGACGGGCGCAGAAATTTGTCAATGTAGAGGAAGCGAGGTCAACACTCAAAGCGACCTCGCAGACCGAAACTACAACGATAAACATTAACTCCGCCTCAACCTCGGTTGACCCTCTAGTTACACAGCCTGCCTCGGAGAATCCTTCCAAGAGAAAAAAAAGCGAGGGAAATAATCCCGAGGCTGATGGAGGAAAGAAGAAAAAAGGAGAAAGATATTTCTCCGTATATAAAGTGCATACCGAGCTCAACGAGTCCCGGGAAAACATATACCTGGCTAATGAAAACCAGGTCCCCTTCAGGCGACCAGATCCTATGAGGAATCAAAAGTCCAAGAGGGACTCCAGCAAGTATTGTCGATTTCATAGGGACACCGGCCACACAACTGATGAGTGCCGACAGCTGAAGGACGAGATCGAAGGATTGATCTCGAGAGGTTATTTCCGGCAGTATGTCAAAAACTAGAATACTGGACAGACTACTGCCAGCCAGAGAGTAGCCGCACTTCCGGCGACACAGAATAATAACTCCCGATCTCGGGATGAGGATAGGCCTCCACCGATAGATGGAGAGGACGTAATAACCATCTCGGGAGGTCCTCATCTCGCAGGAGGGGGCAGAAATGCTCAAAAACGATATGTGAATGAGCTGAAAACAGGGGACGGGTCTCCATATGAACCCGAACCAAGGGCACCAAAAAGCCAAAGGGTTGAGACTCAGCCTATAACCTTCACCGAGGAGGATGCCTCTCACGTCCAGTTCCCTCATCATGATCCACTCGTCATCACCCTACAGCTTGCCAACAAAAGAGTGCGCCGAGTTCTCATAGACAATGGGAGCTCAGTTAACATTCTTTATAAAGCAACCCTAGAGAAAATGGGGCTCTCCCTTCGCGACCTGAGGGCTTGTGCAACCACTTTGTACGGCTTTTCTGGAGAAGGAACCGCTCGTATGGGGTCCATTGAACTCCCTGTGACCTTGGGAGACTATCCAGTCTCGGTGACCAAGATGATGGAGTTCGTGGTAGTAGAGTTACCATCTGCCTACAATGTATTGCTCGGGAGACCCGCCCTGGTCGGGCTGGGGGCAGTTTCATCTGTAAGGCATCTAGCCCTTAAGTTCCCAACTCCAAGCGGGGTCGGAACATTGAAAGGAGATCAACTGGCAGGAAGGGAGTGCTACAGCATTTCCTTAAGGGGAAAGAAACAAACAAGCGCGCAAGCACTTGTTGTCATACAGTATAAAGACGGGACAGTTCTAAAAATTGACGAGGAGATCGATCCAAGGATTGAAGAGAAGATTGACCTCCAACCTTTGGAGGAGCTCGAAGAGGTTCAGCTCGATGAATCTAGTCCCTCGAAAAAGGTGAAGGTCGGGAAACACCTCCTAGACGAATCAAAATAGCAATTAATTTGCTTTCTGAAGAAAAACCAGGATGTCTTCGCGTGGTCCCACTCTGACATGGTGGGAATAAGCCCTAATATAGCGAGCCACGCATTGAATATAGACAAAAGCTTTCCTCCGAAGCAGCAAAAGCGAAGGCAGCTGGATGAAGACAGAAAGAAAGCACTAAAGGAGGAGGTGGACAGGCTGAAAGCAAATAATTTTATAAGGGACGCTTTTTACCCTAATTGGGTGGCCAATCCAGTGTTGGTCCCGAAACCCAATGGGACATGGAGGACGTGCATTGACTACTCAGACCTCAACAAGGCCTGCCCGAAAGACTGTTTTCCCCTACCGAGAATTGATCAGCTCGTGGATGCCACGGCGGGGCATGGTCTGATGTCATTCATGGATGCCTATTCTGGATATAACCAGATTCCCATGCATGCCCCCGACCAAGAGCATACAAGCTTCATTACGGATAAAGGGCTCTACTGCTACAATGTCATGCCATTCGGACTCAAGAATGCCGGAGCAACGTACCAGCGGCTCGTAAACATGATGTTCTCAGAGCAAATAGGGAACAACATGGAAGTTTATGTTGACGACATGCTCGTAAAGTCTCAACTTAACAAGAACCATGTTGATGACCTCGAAGAGTGCTTTGGCGTGCTCAGAAAGTACAACATGAAGTTGAATCCTCAGAAGTGCACTTTTGGGGTGTCTTCAGGGAAATTTCTGGGTTTCATTGTCAACTCTCGTGGAATCGAGGCTAATCCCGATAAAATAAAGGCCCTGATTGATATGCCGTCACCTCGGAAGCATAAAGATGTTCAAAGCTTGACTGGCAGGATGGCAGCTCTGGGCAGGTTCATTTCGAAGTCAACGGACCGCGGTCTCCCGTTCTTCAACTTATTGAAAGGAAGTAAAAAGTTCGAATGGACAGACGAGTGCGAGCTAGCCTTTCAAGAGCTAAAAAGGCACTTAGCCGAACCACCTATCCTATCGAAACCTGAGACGGGAGAAGTACTGTTCTTATATCTCTCAACAACTGAACACGCGATAAGCGCGGTGCTCGTCCGAGAGGAAGAGAGAATACAGAAACCCGTCTACTACATCAGTAAAAGATTACTGGGGGCAGAGTCAAGGTATCCACTGATGGAGAAACTCGCCCTCAGTCTGATCCACTCATCTCGAAAGCTCCGCCCTTACTTTCAGGCACATCCTATCCATGTACTGACAGATCAACCATTAAGGCAAGTCTTGTCCAAACCAGAGGCATCTGGTCGACTCCTTAAGTGGGCTGTTGAGCTCGGACAATTCGAGATCACCTACCATCCGAGAACAACTATTAAGGCACAAGCGTTGGCAGATTTTATAGTAGAATGCACCGGTACAGCCGACGACGAAGTAACAACCACGGCCCACGAGCTATGGAAACTTTACGTCGACGGGTCGTCAAATGAAAATGGAGCGGGGGCAGGAGTTATTCTGATCACCCCTGCAGGGAGAAAATTTCACTCTGCATTAAGATTCGGCTTTAAAGCATCTAATAATGAAGCTGAGTACGAGGCTTTACTGGCGGGACTACGAATAGCAAAGGAACTCAAGGCCAGAGCTATACATTGCTACAGCGACTCCCAGCTCGTAGTTAATCAAATCTTGGGAGAATATCAGGCTCATGGCACAAAAATGGCAGCTTATCTGGAGAAGGCAAAGTACGCATTGGAGTTTTTTGAGTTTTATGCAATCGAACAAGTTCCCCGAGAACAAAACTCAAATGCAGATGCCTTAGCTCGGCTCGCCACTTCCACTGAAAATGAGGAGCTGAATGTTGTACCCATAGAACATCTGTCAGCACCCAGCATTACTGAGTCAGACAAGGAAGATGTGTGCATGATCGAGACAGAACCGACCTGGATGAGCCCGATCGTTGAATACCTCGAAAATGGAATTCTTCCCAAAGATCGAAGTCAGGCTCGGAAACTAATGTATCAACTTCCTCGTTACACCATCCTGGATGGAAGGCTATACAGAAGAGGATATTCCATGCCATTGCTCAGATGCGTGACTCCCCCCGAGGCAAAGAAGATTATCAGAGAAGTTCATGAAGGGTTTTGCGGAGATCATACCGGGGGGCACAGCCTATCCAAGAAAATTATGCGCCAAGGATATTTCTGGCCAACCATTAAGATGGATTCTTTCGAGTTCGTGAAAAAATGCGACAAGTGCCAGAGATTCGCCACGATACCCCGAGCTCCACCTTCCGAACTAACCATGTTGACGTCCCCATGGCCTTTTGCGGTATGGGGTATCGACCTCATAGGCTCACTCCCAACTGGCAAAGGAGGAGTAAAGTATGCTGTGGTCGCGGTTGATTACTTCACAAAATGGACGGAGGCTGAACCATTGGCGACCATAACTTCGAAGAAGATCCTGGATTTCGTGGTAAAGAACATCGTATGCCGATATGGAGTGCCAAGAAAGATTGTGTCTGACAACGGAACCCAGTTTGATTGCGACTTATTTTCCAACTTTTGTAACAAGAACGGTATAATAAAGAGCTTTTCGTCAGTGGCTCACCCTCAGGCGAACGGTCAGGTCGAAGCCGTTAATAAAACTCTCAAGAGTTCCTTGAAGAAAAAGTTGGAAGAAGCAAAGGGACGATGGCCTGAGGAATTACCCCAAGTCCTTTGGGGATATAGAACTACAGCTCGGACATCAACTGGGCATACCCCGTTTTCTCTAGCATACGACTGCGAGGCAATGTTGCCCATTGAGGTTGAAATTCCGACAATTCGAACTCAGATTTACGACCAAAGTTCCAATCATACTCAGATCGAAGAAACCCTAGACTTGATCGAAGAAAAAAGGGAGGAGGCTCAGCTGAGAAATGCTGCTTACCAGCAACGAACAACAAGATATTTCAATAAAAGGGTCCGAAGTCGAAAGTTCGGAGTAGGAGACCTGATTTTGAGACGAGTATTCTTAGCAACCCGAGATCCAGCAGCAGGAGTACTCGGGCCAAACTGGGAAGGACCATACCAGATAGAATCAGTCATCCGCCCTGGCGTATACAAACTTGCGAGATTAGATGGGAACCTCATACCACGAGCATGGAATGGCGAACACCTTAGACCATATTATCAATAGTGTAGGAAGTGTCGCCCGTAACCATGATTTTCTATACTTAGTTTGTTTTTGAATTTCAAATAAAGGGTCTACTTTGTTTCACATGTAACTTATTTTTATTTTTGCAATCTCTCTTAATTTAATAACCTATGGTCACACTCATAGGATATTAAGGGGGCAACATTGGTATACATACCTCTAGCTTTAAAAAAAAAAAAAAATACAATACAAAAAGTATTTGGATACAACCAAATACGCGAGCTAAGATAGTTCGGACTTAACCGAGTTATCAAAAACAAAAAAGTATTTGGATATAACCAAATACGCGAGTTTAGATAGTTCGGACTTAACCGAGCGAGCTTAGATAGTTCGGACTTAACCGAATTATAAAAAACATTAAGTATTTGGAAATAACCAAGTATGCGGGCTTAGATAGTTCGGACATTACCGAGCTACCAAAAACCAAAAACGTTTGGAATTAACCAGATGTGCAAGCATAACAGGTTTGGAACAAACCAGCCAAATTATCGATCAATGATGAATGGGAGCCTAAACCCGTCACAAAATATGTCGAGATCGAGGCTGGAACATCTTAAAATAGTTTCGAACTCATAACCTCGGAGCTAAGATACTAAGGATGAGGGAAAGTGACTAAAAAGATTAACCAAATCATTCATATTACATTCCATATAAATACTTTTCAGTTCATGGTTACAGTAATGTCCGACCTTGATAAATAACGAGGTTGGAAACGGATAAATCGAATAAACTATGCATGAATGCATCGAATTTCGAGCCTAAATCCAAACTATGTTTGTATGCATAAATAAACATAACCGGTCCATCAATTATAAAAATACGCAAAATATTTCGAACCAAGAAATGTAAGTATATAAAAGAATAATAAAGGGAATTGTATCAGCCCCGTGGGCACAAGTTGAAATAATTACAGAAATAATGGAACGCAGCCCCGAAAACTGATCTCCCCGAGGTCAGATTCAAAGAAGAGGAGTCTCCTTGGCCTTCTCAGCATCAGTGGCACCGGACCCCTCAGGACGAATAGCATGACTATCCTCCTGAGCTCCCTCCGAAACAGTACTCGGAGTAGCTTTATCCTTCTCGAGCTGGTCAGCCTCTTCCTTCTCGAGCCGGGCATTCCATCGTTCGTGGAAGGACGCCTCGAGGGGACCCAAAAAACTGGTGTCCAGTTCTTCGTTATAGGCCCACATCCGGTACATGGCTGAATCGACCGCCGTTTCCTTCTTTTCTTTGAACTCAGCAGTAAGGCGGGTTTTGATATCCTCCATGAGGTCGAGGGTGACGGCCTTGTCTTCCTCGAGCTTCTTGTTGGTCTCCCGAAGCTGGATGTTGTCTTTCTTCTGCTCCTCGAGTTCGTTTTTCAGCTTTCCGAGCTCCTTGGCCATTTCCTCACGCTCCTTAACCACTGCCTCGAGCTTAGTATTCACTGCCTTCAGGTCGTCATTCGCTTTAAGGTGGAGGTCCCTCTCCCCTTGGGCAAGGGTCCTGCTCGTATGGACCTCGTTGTTCAGCTCGTAATTAAGCTGGGCAGTGAAAGCAAGAGCCTGAAAAAAGGAAGAAACCATCATTAGCCTCGAGACAGCATGAATGTAAGCAAAGGGAATATATAGGATACTTACCGCGGCAGTGTGCTCGATACTCTTCTCGTACAGAACAGTGCGGTCCCGAGTGCCAGTTAGACACTGCCACTGAGGAGCCTCAAAATTGCCGTAGCTCTGGCCAATCCGGGACATTACATCCGAGATCAGCGTAGACCCGTGAGGACCGGCAGCATTATCCACCACATACGAATCCATATGGGTGGAAATAGTTAGCTTCTGGGCTCGGGAAGCAGAAGGTCTTTTGACGAGCTGGGTAGAAGGCAGTTGACCCGCCACAGGAGGTTGGGATTCAACCACGGCAGCGATATCAGTCTGCGAGGCCGGCGCCACCACAGGGACGACGGCCTGCGAGGGTGGTATCGTCATGGGGACGTTAGTTTGGCCAGTCGACGCAGCAGCAGAGCTCGAAGCCGGCGGGGGAGGAGGAGGCGTTTTCCTGGATCTCTTGGAGCTTTTCCCAGGCTGATTGGTTGTCAGTCCCCTTGCCCTGGGGCGCTTGCTCCTCTTGGCACCCGCATTGTCGATGAGGGCGTCGAGGTCGGAGTCCATGTTGCCTGCACAAGTCATCACAGTGAGTCAGTGAAAGAAATACAAGTTACTCCAACACTATATAGAGTGGTGAAAGAAAAAACCTAACTGGAACTTTCCCCCGAGATCGAGTTGGGGGACCATGAAATTCCCCCGTCTTCAGAAGAGGCGGGGGGAGGGCCTTCCCTATAAGTTGGTGATAACCTCGAAAGGTCCCTATAGTCATTGGTCCCATACTGCACAGCTATCCCATTCCACATCTCGTCTGTGGTATACATAGTGTCGTATTTCCCGAGCCCACTATCAAACCTATGGACACAGTCATCTACCCAACTCCATATATAGAAGTGATATCTATCCTGTGGGCACGAGGCTAGTCTATTGGGCCTGTGTTTTAATAAAGTGGGAGACCACATTCGCGAAGTAGGAAGGGTTTTACCTCCATCGGAGTCCGAACCCGAGGCTTCATCATTTGCCTCGTTCCCTGACCGCGGACTTCTCGAGCGAATTGGGAGAGGTGGTTTCCTTTCCCTCCTCGGAGGAAGGATGCCTGTGGGCAGAGGCACTTCCTCCCAGCGTTCGTATTTTTTACTGGACCAGTCAGAGGTTGACTGGCCCTGTCCCAACAAGCCACAAGCTCGAAGCTTGTCCTCATGTAACAGAAATGAAAGAGACCTCCTGCCATAAGGGAGTCGGAGCAGGCTCCCTCTGTGCTCCTTCATTGTCTCGTCGGGGGTGGGACGCTGAAAGTTAGCTGAAAGGCGAGATACACTTCAACTAAACATGGATACAAGGACTAAAGATTCAAGCTCAAAAATAGAAAGTAACGAGAATACTTACGAATTCGCCTAAACGAACGATGTCGAGACGGGAACAGACCGTCTGTCCAGAAAAAAGCCCTTTTGAAGTCAGGGGGATGGTTCGGAAGGTCTTCAAAGATTTTTGTCTCTTTGGGATAGCTCGAAAGGTAGTAAAAACCATCTCCTCCCCGAGCTCGGGAGGGATTACTCTTCAAACAAAAGAGGTATAAAATCTCTTGGGGTGAAGGTCCTATCCACCCCAGCTCGTGGAATAAGGACCTCAGGGCAGACAGCACCCTGTATGAGTTGGTGTTGAGTTGGAATGGAGCCAACCCAACGAAATCGGTGAAATCTCTGAAAAAGGACTTCAGGGGCAGCAAAGCTCCTGCCTTTAGGTGTTCCTGGCTCCAGGCCGCGTACTTCACACTGGAATCACGGCCCCCAGGAGCGAAGCAGCTCCGTTCATGTCTTGTCGGAGCTCGGCAGTTCAGTGTGTCCAATGAGCTAAGGCCATGAAGGGCCAGGATGTCAGTTATCTGGTCGGAGGTGGTAACCGAGCTCTGGTAGAACTCGGCTTCAAACATCTCCCTCCTAGGCTGCGAAGACGAAGGCTCCGCCATTAAGGAAAACTGAAGTTCCCCCGGATAGTATGCTACCGTGACTTTTAACGCGGGGTCAAGGGGAACTGGCCTAGGTCCGGGGTTCGGCTCCGGATAGATGGCTTCCCGAAGGACCCTTCTCTTCTTTTCGATGACCTCGTCAATCTGGCGACGATAGTGGGCTCGGATGTCTTCTTGCTCGCGTGCGATCTCGTACTCTTTAATCCGACGCTGGTTCCGGACAAAGACCGATTCCGGGCTCGGAGATTTGGGCTCGTAAGGGATTGCTCGTAATGACCCCCACCGTCTTTCCAGATTCTGTGACATCTAACGAGAAAGAAAAAATGGTGAGGGCCATGCATGCAAGGATCACGAACTCGATAAGATAAGCTCGGATAACTAAGGGCAAGAAACTAAATATTAAGATCCGAGCGCGTGTTCCACAGGGAAGAAAAAGAACGTGGATGATTTTTTGAAAATCCCGAAGTTCAAGGGAAAGAAAGGTGGCGGTTAGCCAGGAAAGGGCTTTTTCGGGTTTCGTGTAATTGTCAAGAATAAGGGTTTTTACCCGAAAACTTGGTGTACAAGAATCATAGCCTAAAATCTTCAAAACCCAGAAAGTTGAAACCACATTCAAACGATTGAATCTGAATATAAACCAGAGACGAACTTCCAGAGTGAAAATCCAGAAAGCCTAAAAACCTAGCGGTTCAAACCCTCCTATCGCATCATGCTAATAACGTAAACTAGCATACACAGCCAGCACAATATAAAAGGAACAACAAAAATGGCGTACTTACACAGTAATGGGGAGTGCAGCGAAATCGTCGAGTGGAGAAGAGGTTGCAGGAAAGAACTCACTGAGTCGTACAAACCAGGATTCTTTTGTTTCTTCGGCCTGGAAAACATGCAATGAGCATGAACTGTGGTAAGAGGTTTAGGGAGTGTTTCTTTTTTCTGGTCTGTGATGAGAAAATGTGAAGAAGACGAAGAGGGAGTCTTGCATAAATAGGTGGGAAAACTGAATTAATCAGGAACGTTGATTGAAATCCTCATCAGATCGAATGGAGGGGAGTCGATGATGAGATAGCGCCGAAAAGCTGTCAGACGAACGATCGTGGGCATGTTCCCGATTGTAAATCGGAGCCTGCAAAGTATGGTACAGATCTCGAGTATGGTGACCTCGAAATGATCTCGATCTCGAAGGATAGCTCTGTGAGCCCCTCATCTTCAGAAGCAACTTCGGAGCAGGGATCTCGAGCTCGATATGCCATCTCGAAAGAAGTGTAAGCTCGGGAAGTGTCAGCGGCTCGCACAATGACGTGAAGCCTTGGAGATATGCAATGACTACCTTGAATATCTACAAGTGTTGTAGATATGGGATATGATCCTCATTTATTAATGTAAATCCCCAAGAATCGTGGGATATTATTTGGTTAGTTATGCGTTTCCTGGTCTTCAGGGACGTTTCCTTTTACATCTGATTATAGGCATTTAAAGCCATTTATTTTATTCACAAAAGAGTAACTACCCAAAATATGTGGGATAGTATTCTGCATCCTTCTCTATAAATAGAGAAGGCATGCACCATTGTAAATGATCGAATTTCTGATTCTTGAGAGAAAACTCTGGAGAATTCATGCTAAAGGATTGTTCAGAGATAATCTTGAGATTAATAACAGAGACTCGTGGACTAGGCAGATTTAATTGCTGAACCACGTAAAAACCGCGTGTCTGATTCGTTTGTTTGTTTTAGCCATTGTCTTTAATTATTTGCGTGCTCTCTTCTTTTATCTGTTGACGAAAAGCGGCGTCAACACATATATACATAATATTTTAATAAAAATCAATACCAAATATAATATTTGTTAGAAAAACTTATTGTAATAATCACAATCTTTTTATTCTTTGTATGTCAAAAATGAGATTACTTATCAAACACCGCAACTAACAATTGTTATATTATTTATATAATATGATATTTAGATGAAATAATGTGACAATGAGAGTCACATATTGTAACATATAAAAAGGAATTACAATATATGTTATATGTGAATATTAAAAAATGTAACATATTTGGTATTTCAATTTTTTTTACAAGTTTGTAACAGACAAATATTAACCAATAATGTGTAAATTTGATGTTACATATTTTGATTTGAATTTGTCAAAGTGATATGGTTGTTGGAGACATGATTTTAAACCTCATAATGTGTTTGGAGGTTACAAAGTCATGTGGGAAGAGTATAGAATCGTTTGGAAAATTGCATAAAAGAGTTGTGCTGAAATTTGGTTGTGGCCGCGGCCACAAGTGTTCCTGGGCGCGCTCTGGTGGACAGAAAATCACGGTCGCGACTAGGAATAGCTTTGGCCGCGGCCAGAAATGCTGGCAGCCAAATCAATTTAATTTTTCCACTTTGAATAGTTCTAACAACCCATGTAACTCCCAAAACTCATTTTTTATTTTATAAACATCTAATTAAACATTGGTAACAACTATGGTGGTTAGTGGAATTTGAAATTCAAAGTGTGTTTCGAAACTCTATAAATAGGAGTTTATTGCTCACTTGTAAGACACACTATTTTCTATCTACTAAAACACTTGGCTAGAAAATCACCTTGATACTTGTTTATTTCATAGAGTTATTTTCATATTGTAAGAATCCCTTATGAGGTGTTTGTTTTGAGTAGTTGAGTTGTCTTGAAAAATGTAGAGGGACTTAGGATGGAGGCAATATTGAACTCTTGTGTACAAAATGATTCACTTTACCCTTAAAATACACGTGGGACCCACACAAATTATTAACTTCATCCCTATAAAATTTGAACCAAACATAGGAAGGGATTTAGATTCTCATTCACACATTTACTTTACCCCATACCAAATACCCCTTAGTGTTTGAGATAGGGGGAAATACGCGTTTGGACAAATGTTGTAAACCTTGTTCGAGTTGATGATCCCCAATGCTCTTCTTGTTGGTTGTGTGTGTAATAGTGTTTTGTTTATTGTTCTTGTTATTTCTTTTCTACTATTGTTTTTTATCATCTTTTCTACTATTGTTTTTTATCATCTTCTATTTATTTTTCTATTTACATATTTTCTTGTATATTTTGCTTTGGAATTGTAATCTCTTCTATATCTTTCTTTCACTACTTTTAGTTTATTTGTACTTATTGTCTACAGCTGTATTTTCTATTATTCTTTTTGTCTACATGTTTTTACATTTATTTGTATTTTTGTTATTGAGTTGTAATCTTATTTAATCAATCATCTTATCTTTGTATTATTTTACTTAGAGCTGTAAAAATCTTACTATTTTCCATTGATGCAATATAATTATCTCTAATATTAATATCAATATATTAACCAAAGCACCACAAGCAATAGAAATCATAAGCAACCATAAAATTGAGACACCAATATTTTTACGTGTAAACTCAATGTGAGAAAAAACTACGAGGACCGTAATCCGCTTAAATCATCCACTATCACCAAAGTTCAATAATAGGAATACAATGTGCTTTTCTAGTATGACTAGAGGCTCACAACAACATTAAAATTACAATTTTGGATCAACAATACAAATATTCATTATTTATAAAAATGGATATACCAAATAAAAAGTTGAGTCTCTCCAAATAGGCATAGTGGAAGAGCACCTTAGAGAGGACAAACAGCAAATTGTAAGGGGTAGATTTGTAGAGCATTTTGCAAAGATTCACCATCCAAAAATTGAGCTAAAATAAATGAGAATCAACCATTCAATCTTCAAGTGAAAGTGCCAAAACTCCACTTTCTCTCTCTAGCTTTTCTCTCATCTTTCCCTCTATTTTCTTCTCTGTTTGATGGCTTGTTCTCACAAAAACCAGATTTTTTTATTTTCTTTTTAAATCAAAGCAACCACGTGCTGCTATTTTCTTTTGTTTCTTTTTGGGTTTATTCCCTTAGTTTTGGTCAAGACCCATAACAAATGGGGGCGGATCCAACAATATTATATAAAAATATATTGTACAATATGATTTAATATAATATTATACAATTAATCACACTCTTAACAAATTATATAAGTATATATTTATTTTATATTTAAAGATAATAGATGGTAAGTAGTTGGAGAAGTTTATCTCTAATGATCTTGTTGATAATGAACACAATTGGTCACCTAATTTGACAATTAAACGGCATGTGTTCACCTTTTGAAATAATAAGAGGAATATTGGAATTGACTTTTTGACTTTTAGCCAAAACATGCCTCCCTTCTATTTGTTTATTTTTAACTTTGTTCATTTTCAAATTGAGATTAAATTGTTCTTACCTCATCAACGGGTTTAGAAACTTCTTTCACATCATGGTTTAAATGTGAAATATGTCTTATAGGCATTAATTAAAAATATTATTATATCACCAACATAAAAAATACATATCATAAAATAATAATCTAGTAGTTTTTTTTATTATTATTTTTACAAAACTCCCTCAATGTTTTGGAAATGTCGAATTAAATATTTTATTTGTACTTTTTCTTATCAATTATCATATATTCTACTGTCAAACACCCACAAAAAAACTATCAGTTTTTTCAACTAGTTAAAGTGGAAAATTGGAATGTATGTTGCAACTTTTTCATTGGAAGAGTAGCCAGCTCATGAAATATACACATATATATTAAAAGTTCAAAATAAATTATAATATATATATATTAATAAATATTCATTTTAGATTTTTTCTTAAAGGAATATTTATCTTAGATTTACTTCAAGGTTTTTAATTATCGTCATTTATCAATTATATTTTATTCTTACATTTAAAGAGGTATATTATCGTATACTTATCGTACATAATTAGTATCAACGACACGTTTACATATTAGTAAGAAAGAAAAGAAAAATCATACTATGCTGAATTGTAAACTGTGTATTATATTGTGACAAAATTGATATTGAAGTAAACTCATTCCAGTTGTACATGTTCTTCAATAAGAATGAGTTATTGAAATGATACATTTTTAAAATATATAAATTGATTAGTGGGAGTTTAAAAGTCAACAAAAAATAAAATTGAGTGTTTTAAGTAGAGACAAGGAAATAAAATTTTGAAAAGTTTAAATTTTTATCAAAAAAGACAACAATAATAATTTTGTAATAAATTAAATTAAAGAGTCAGTATCTTAATCATATTAATCATTGAGTAAAACTATTATTGCCATACAAATCTGAGCTTTTTCTTTTAGGGGGACTAGTTAATTTGAGCCTTAAATATAATTGATTGAAAACAAATCACCTTATTTACAAACAAACGAAAAAATCTTAAAATTTACCATACAATTACAAGTAGAGCAGTTGGCTTGGGCTATTCTTTTGAGTGCGACTATGGACTATGGAGAGTAGAGCCGCAGGTTTGACTTATTCATATAGTTTATATATGTTTTTTATTTTGTGGTGGGAGCTCTAGTCCACTTGCCCCCAAGTGGCCATGTATGTATATAAAAAACAGTATATCTTTTTGAACATTACTATATTTTTTCTAACAAATACCATTATTTAAAAAAAAAATTAATTGGTTATCACTTCTCATCTCACGTTACAAAACTTCTTCATTTAATAAATCAATAAATTAGGTTTTACTTCATGTAAAAAAAAAAAACCTAATCATTCTCTTTAATTTTGTGCTATGTACTTAAATTAAGATTTCATGTTAATTAAGTTTGGTCAAGTATTTTTTTTTTAAATTTCTCGAAGGTGATATAACATTTCGAACACAATTGGACAACAATCCCATTACCTCCTAATATGACAAAGAGAACCCAACCCATTTTTTGTTAGAGTATAGGCAGCCATATTTCCATGTCTAGAAACATGACAGCGTTTACCACTTCCAACTAATGGGAGCAAGGAAGTAATGTCTTCAACAAGTTCCCCAACCCTCCCACCAATAGCAAGAGAATTGATGGCAGTGATGGCAACCAGGGAATCACTCTCAATAATTGATGATAACTGAAGCTTTGATATCAAAGCTAGTTTCGCTCCTCTCAACGCCAATAAGTTAGTATGTAAAGCTGATTCAACCTTTCCTAAATTAGTAATACAGAAAACTACTATTGGACCCTGAGAGTCACGAACAACAGTTCCACAACTAGAGGCATCCGATGCTTGAATAAAAACAATATATGTGTTGAGATTCAAATAACCCGATTTGTGTTGAGTTTGATCATGTATTTAGACTTATAATAATTAATAATTATATAATCACAAGCTTGTGATATAAACATAAATGAATGTAAATGAACTCAGACACAATAAAACTAGACCTTAGTCCCAAATTTTTTAAAAAATACAAAATTTACATGTAATTTTTTTTAACCAAAATTTTGGTTTTATTTTATCATTTGGCCTTCATGTTTGGCTCTACTTACATCTGCATTCCACGTTTATATTTAATATTTGATTTGGAAGTTCACTTCTACATGGTCCACTAAAATTAAATTTTTGTTCTATTTGTTTCCTGACAAAAAAAAATATGTGTTCTATTTGGGATAGTGATACTACCGTATTATTCAAACTAAAGAGACGAGTAGGAACATTTCAGAAAAAATAATCATTTATATCCATTATTATTCGATATACTAATTAATATACTTTCACCTAAAACAATAATTAGTAGTTACTTTCCTTAAAGAAAATGTAATAGTTATTATAATCAAATATAAACGAAACTCCTTTTTGTTTTGATGAAGTGTTGGAGCCACATAGGTTTCAAGAGTTTTTATTTTTTTTATTTTATCAAAGGTTTCAAGAGAGTTTTAAGCTTTTCTTAAATTTTATTAAAAAAATTAAAATATACTATTATCTTGGATAAGAAAATTAAAAAATAATTAAATTCCCCTTAAATTTTGAAAAAATCAAATAATTTTTAATGTAATCCTACTTCTGTCCAATCTCTAATAATTTCATTTTTATTTTGAAACTATATAAGTTAAAATACACGAATGGTTTAATAAATGTTTATTTGAATTATTTATTATTATTCTCCCTCTAATCATTCTCGTTGTTATTCATGTAATGAGGTGACTCGTGGGTTGTCCATAGATACTTCCTATGTGTTTAGTAGGATGAGATTGATTGGAGACTTTTGTTTGTAGAGATTTTTCGTCACACTTTATTAATAATAAAATGACTTTGATTTTTCATATTTTTTTTATAATAAAATGTTTCCATTAAAAAAAAAATGTTATTTTGTTTAGGAAATTAACATAATACGAGTTACAATAGCTGAGAGCATTGTTATAACTCATCAAAACTTTGATTTATTATTTCAATAATATTGGTCCTTTCAAATAGTATTAGTCTGTTGTCCAAAAATAAAAAATAAATAATAATAGTTTTATGATTATTTGGGATTTATGTAAAACTATTTTAAACTACACCCATATCTATTTTGGTCTCTTTAGTCCATTTCGGCATTTTATTTATTTATCTCAGTTCAAGTTGATCCAATTTCTTTAAGCACGAGGCAACAATACCTACCATATAATAGTACTAATTAAATAACTCAACTGACTTCCTTAAAAAAAAAAAACTCAACTAACTAACTGACAATAATTTGATAATATAATGATTTTGGTTGCACCATTTATTTAATTTTTGGTTAATATTGTATTTCATGGCGTTATTGTAATTTATTATGGCAAAACAGTCAAATATGAATGTTTCTTAAAAAAACAAAGAAGAAAATAATAATTAAGTGTGAACAAAAAAAATTAAAAAGCGGAAAAATGTCAATATAGGATGTTAATCGGTCTATTAAAGGCGCAAAATTGGAAATATATATAAAAAATGTAGAGATAGAGAGATAGAGGCAAGGTTGACCAGTGGAAGCGAAGAAGAAAGCGAGGGAGAAGCAGTGGAGGAATTTTCATGAACTACGACACCAAAGTTTAAATCCTCACCAGGGCTCAGACTCGAACTTCGTCAATTACACGTTCTCTCTCTATCTCTTTGTGTCAGTCAAGTTCAGGTACGGAGAAACGACAGTAAACTCCATCTCCATCCATACTATATCTGAATTATTCAAACCGAGTTATATACACAAGTATACACATATACATACGCACATACGCGTTGCTTAAATTAAATTTGGTTCCTCATATAAATGCTATATATTTATTCTTTTAAAGACCCATATTTTCTCTCTCTTTTTTTATATTATTTTCACTGACAATCACAAACCCAGTTCCCATATCAAGCCGCCGTTCAATAACTGCTCAATCTCTTTGGTTTCTCTCTTCAACCTCAAAGGGACTCTTCCTTTCTGGATTTTCTCAGCTTCTGAGGTGATTTTCTCATCTGGGTTTGTTTGTTTTAGCTTGTTTCTGGGGTTTTGATTACGTGTGTTTGGGGTTATTTTGGATGAATTTTTTGTTAAGCGTATTGGAATAATCAAATGTCAATTAGTGATATGGTCATATGTTGTGGATGTTAAAACGAAAATTATCTCTTTTATTGTTTCTAAAATTAGGTTGGTGGAGTTGTTATCTGGGTTTTCTTAAACTTTAGTGATATGGTCATATGTTGTGGCCCTGCTAAACAAACTATGTTTCATATTCTCAAAGTAAGAAGGAGATGGATTGCCTCCTGATCTGTCATTTCTTCACTATTACAATTTTGAATTTTTTTTGTGTGTTCCCATTTGATTCTTGTCTAGTGTATAGTTTCTGTTTTTTACTCTTCCATGATAGGGTCAAGTTGAATTAAAACTTGCATACTTTTCATCTTCCTTCTTATCAAGAAGTGACATTAAAAATTCCAGTTCACATTGCTACTTCAACACATACAGCCAGCCTTCTGTTGGCACTATTTTTTTTCCTCCATATGAATGCTACATTTGAAGCTGTTTCTTTGTTCTTTAGGAATAATTTGGAGAACTAATGAGATTATATTTGAGCCGAATTGGTCTGTTTAATCTTACCATCTTTTTAGTTTTAGTTTAGATAGATTGGTATGTAAATTCTGTATTTGGCATCAGACTTTGAGTAGCAATAATATTTGTTTCACTTCCATTTTGTTTAGGCCCTCCCCCCAACCCTAAACTGGTGTTGCATTGCTTCTTTTTCTTTCTCTTCCTCAGCTTCTTTTGTTTTCCCCAAATTCTTATCTTGTCTTGTATAAATTATATGGCTAGAAATATATTCTTATTCTATAAGTGGGATCGTTTGATGGTTGTCACGGTCTTGTTTCAAAATTATTTAGATTTTTCTAGAAATGTACAATTTGTAATTCAAATGAGTCTCGTATCATTTTCTGCTGAAATTACATCGGATAATGCTCTGGACTAAGATGTACATTTACAATGGTTTTGTTTCTAGCAGGTCTTTAAAGTGGTTCTTCTGAAGACTTCGCTGATTCTTGAGTCAAGAAGAGCGGGGACTTCATTGGGCAGTTATGACTTGTATATCTTTCTTATTCAGTAGGAAGGGGCACAATACAAGAAAATATGGTTTTAATGTTGAAGATGGTAAGCTGCATTTTCTTATGAATGAAAAATATAGCAATTAATTTTTTTCTGTTGTTACTTTATGTATCTTAATAAGGTCTGATGCATGAAATAAGATACTTTGTATAGAATATCACAAGATTTATCAACACTAAAGTTTCCTAACAGTTTCTTTATACCCGTTAACAGAAATTTCTGGAATTCATGATGTGAAACTTTACTGCTATAGAGAATTAAAAATTGCAACCGAGGATTTTAGTCAACTCAATAAAATTGGAGAAGGTGGTTTTGGTTCTGTGTATAAGGTAAGGTGACTACTGATTTACTATTTCACATGGTGCTCTGAATGAATCTCCCATCTTTTAAATGAGGCATTCTTGATGTATTACCATTGATGTTCAGGGACGGCTTAAAGATGGGAAGCTTGCTGCTATAAAAGTTCTTTCAGCTGAATCAAGGCAAGGAGTAAAAGAATTTTTGACAGAGATTGAAGTTATCTCAAAGATAGAGCATGAAAATTTAGTTAAGCTCTATGGCTGCTGTGTTGAAGGAAATCACAGAATTTTGGTCTACAACTACCTCGAGAATAATAGTCTGGCCCAAACTCTCCTTGGTAATTTTATAAATCTATTCTCGCAAGAAATATATAATTGTGAGTTGTTACATGCATTATGATTATGTGTATATATATAAAGATGTCTGTAGGCAGTGATGCATTAACGTATTGATTTTCATTTTAGGAATGTACTTTGTATGTATTTTCTCTGTCAAGAGCTGTGCATTGCCCATAATATATAACCAAATGGAAATTGAATGCTCTTAGGTCATTTCATTTCAGGTGGAGGGCACGCTAATAGTTGTATGCAGTTTAGTTGGCAAACAAGGTATAAAATTTGTGTAGGGGTTGCATGTGGCCTTGCATTCCTTCACGAGGAAGTACAGCCTTATATTGTTCACAGAGACATCAAAGCCAGCAATATTCTGCTGGACCGAGACCTGACACCAAAAATTTCTGATTTTGGTCTAGCAAAACTTATCCCGTCAAATATGACTCATGTTAGCACACGTGTTGCAGGAACAATGTAAGTTTTAAGATAGATGTTTTCCTTTTCAACTTCCTGTTATTATTTTTCTACCTATCTTTTGTTTCAGATAACAGAACTAAGTAACAAAATTGATGCTTGAAAGAGATTGTCATGAACATTAACAACACAATGTACATTAGTCTTTCTGTTGCCATGCGTGGGCCACATAACTAAGGTCTTCGTGTAGTGCAATGCTTAAAATCAACTATACATTCTTCCTTTAAAATTGAGCTGTTTGCTATCATATTTATCATGTAACTGATGAGAGTTCATGACTTGTCTGTACTAGCATCTCTGTCCTCCAAGAAACTGTTTTCTCATTTTGGAATGTTCACTATCTTGTATTTATATGTGCTTTTTGCTGTTATAGAGGCTATTTGGCACCAGAATATGCGATAAGAGGGCAACTAACAAGGAAAGCAGATATTTATAGTTTTGGGGTGCTCCTGGTCGAAATAGTAAGTGGAAGATGCAACACAAATACTCGACTCCCAGCTGAAGAACAATATCTTCTTGAAAGGGTAAGCGTTTCTTGTGTTTGAATCAGATTTTTATGTTGTATTTGAATCCGTGTTTATGATCGAAGTGGTGACTTGTTTTTTTTTCCTTACTTGAGATTTTGTTTTCAACTTCATTGGCTGAGTTTGTTTCAAAATGTTAAGAACCGTAGTTTTTCATTTTCAAAGTGTTGACATATATAGTCAGTATGATATAGATTTTGAAAAGAAAATAGGGATTTTGGAACGACTGGTTCTTTAAGCAGAATTTAGTATGAATCTTTATTAGAAGACTATGTAATGTTCTTTAAGGTGCAGTTGATGCACATGCATAGACTGTGGCCTGTAGTCAAGTACATCATTAGTCCGAACTATTCTTTCCCTTGAAGTGCATGAAATCATATATTTATTCAAGTGTTGAGAATTATTGCGAAGGGTTAATTTTTTATAAAAGCACTGAAATAGTTTCCTCGAGGAACGAGCCTGCTCAGTTAAAAATTCTAACTTCTTTTCATTGTTTATTTAGGCATTTGTAGAAAGGATTTTAATGAGAGTTTTACTTGCCAAATTTTTAAAATGTATTCTAAGTGTCGATATTAAGTGGAACACTTGAGTGTGTTTGAGTGGTCAGATTTCTGGCTGGCTCCACATTGACATTTGATTCCTAGAGCCACCTGCCCGGTAAATACTTGCAAGTTAGATTTGAAGGTTTGATGAAGACTATGTTTTCAAACTCGGGTTCGCTAACCCTTTGTTTGGTATGGTAGATTAGAGGAGGGATGGATTAAGAGGTGTGGAAGGGTGTTATTTTGTTTGGTGAGAAGAAAGGGAATCAAGGGATAAAAATAGCTAAGGATTGCAAATTTCCTGGGCCCACAAAAATCAATCCTTCTGTATATGGGTGGACTATAGAACAAAAAAATAAAAAAATAATTAAAATGACAAATTTTTTTAATATTGTTATTTATTTTAAATTGTAAATTTTTATACTCCTTTCCTTTTTTCCTATTATACCAAACAACTCTAAAGATTATCACTCTCCTCTCTTTCCATTTTCTTCTCCATCCTTAATTAATCCATCCCTCCATCTTCCCATCCTTCCTACCAAACATAGTGCAAGTTTTAGGAATACATAGCTACATATTTTCTGAAATAATAACTTAGTTTGTTTCATTTGTTAAAGCTAAAGTGGCTTTGTTTTTCGTAGCCATCTCTACCATATAACATATCACAAAATTAGGAAGAAACAATAAAGCAATACATGAATGCAAACAACCATTTTATATTGTTGCATAATTTCTCGTTCATGTTCTGTAATATCATTATATTGGATTCTTCGTTTAATAATCTATACTGACACAGAACTCTTTCGGTTTGTGTTGTAGACATGGCACTTCTACGAACGCAAAGAGTTGATTGGACTGGTAGATACAGCAATGAACGGGGATTTTGATGCCGAGGAGGCTTGTAGATTTCTTAAAATAGGTCTTCTTTGTACGCAAGATGCTCCTAAGCTGAGGCCATCTATGTCAACCGTGGTTAAGATGCTGACCGGTGAGATAGAAGTTTATGACAGTAGGATTACAAAGCCTGGTTTGATTACAGATTTCATGGACCTCAAAGTGAAAGGCCCTCAGAAAACTTCCAAGCCCCACTCCAGTGGCAGTGATACGACGTCTTCTTACAATCTACCCTCTACCTTAGAGAAACTAGACGGTTCAACTATGTTTTCAGACTCAGCTGCTGCTACTATGTCAACCTTCACCTCACCATATGACCAGAGCATTGTCACAAGAGAGTTTTCTGTTTGATTCATTGCATTGCATTTTTGTTCGTGGGCATTCGTCCTCGTGTGTATATTGAACGACTGTACTTTTTTTTTCATTGGTTAGAATTATGCCAAAAGGTATTCTTGTAAATGGACCAGCCTTGATAAGTCTTAGAAAGGTGTGTGGTGGTCAACACGTCGCCCAGTATGCGCTTAGAATTGAAAATAAGGTATGCTTGTAGATGTAAATGGCCCTGTCTTGGGTAAGTTGGAGAAACTAGTAAGGTTTTTTTTTGTTTTGTTACGCGTGCTTGGAGCTACGTATTGTTCTCTAAGATCCAAGAGTTGTAATTTTTTTATTTTCTTTTATTGAGGGGACAAGAGTTGTAATATTGGTAGTGTTAATAAAGAAAGGTTAAAAAAAAGCAGACGTTTAATGGCCATGTTGGGACCCAAATTTTGTAGACAAAAGAATGGAAAGAGATTGTAAGGGATAAAGAGAGCTATGATTCTCTCAATGTTTGGTAGATGGGGGGAAACTAGGGAGGTTTATCAGCACGTAATCCTCATGTTTAGACCCAGTGTAGTGTAATTCATTAGGGATGCTAGTTATTATCTCAGTAATACCTACGTTGTCCCCAACTTGAGTGGAATGCCATTGCCATAAGTATCAAATTTGTTAAAGTTTCTTACAGGGTCATTGCTAAAATTATTTGAACAAAAAGCCTCCCTTACACACGGAGTTCCGGTTTGCCATTATTTTAAACTAGTACAACTATACTGAGGTAAATAAAACAAAATAAACTAGCAAAAGTGCCCTTGCCTCATGTGTAAGGCTGATAATTCACAAACCAAGCTCAAAACGTCCATAGTGGTTTCAGAAAAGGAGAACTGCTTCCGAAGGTAATGGAGATCTTCATGGTTCCACTTCCCAGTTTCAGTTTTCTTTTACCTTCACACATTAGGGCAAATATATGGAGAAGGTATGGTACATTTCCAACCCTTAGAAAAGCAGCTTTAGGCATTTATAGGGCGCCTTTTGTTTATTCTGCATCAGCAATTACATTGCCATCAAAATTTTCATATTCATAGTCTTCATCAAGACCCTCCATAGTTTTTCCAAAAACAAATTGTTTCGTTCCCATTGTTGTGAAAGGCATTAGACCAAAGGCTCTGGCTGTTTTGATTTCCCTAGCGACCTTCCTCTGGGCCTTGGCACTGATGCCAGTCTGCAAAAATGACGAAAAAAAGAAGATTGAGGAATATTCACATTATACACAAGTTCATCAAATTTAATTAACTGAAGAGTAATTCAATTTCACCTGGCTCCTTTTGATGATAATTCCAGCCTCTGTTAAGAAGTTTGCAAGAAATCGTACATTCTGTCCAAGCAAATACATTCATTGTCAAAACAACATCATATAATATAGAATCTCTACAACAAAAGCGATGTGAACAACTATAATTAGTATTTAAAAGGAGCAGGAAGTTAAGTTAGTATTATCAATTGAAGTCCAATGGAAATGATCACTCAGCAGCATTTGAAAAGAACCATATTAATTAAAAAGGCTAAAACAACATTTAGAACATGACTGCCAATACAAGATAACATCCATTGAATTAGAATAACCCAGCCATAGCTTTTTATAAAAGATAGTGCTATAGGTCATGTGAAAGTTCGTTCACATTTCTAACCTTAGGAAACTAGGATGTTAATTGAGTTGTTCAATGCCCAGTCCCATCTTCATAACTCAAAAATTCAAGGAATTGTAAGTAGAATGAATCTACAACAATAAATACTAAATTTTAAACAAAATACATTTCCTGCATTGTTTGCCTCTCTATCATGACCACTGATTTACAGCAAAATCCAACAGAGAGCAAGAGTCAATTGAGTTCTTTGCCACTCTATCATCTTTAGAAAAAACAACAATCAAGTACACAGACCACCGATGCACCGCTCCCCCCAACACAAATCAAGCATTGTTATCATCAATGGTAAAGACAATATGATGTCTAGCATTACCTTGATCAGGATGAGCTACCTCTTATTCTAAAAATGGTTTAAATTCTCTATCTAAAAAACTTTTAAATATTGAAGGACTCAAATGGAAGCACCGGGGAGAAATAAAGCACAGAAGAATAAAGCAATTCACACATAAGAAGCCTTTTAGATCTGACCTACAAATTATATGACCATAACCTCACTTATAGAAGGCATTCACAGAAGGCTTTTTTTTATGACATGTAGTAGTTGTGTAGATTTTACAATAACAAAGAGTGACATGCAAAACTAAATCAAGATATACTTACCCTAAAATCAGCTTTTTTTAATACTTCTGCTGTCGTTACTTTAAACTCAGCCCTCTGGGGAGGTTTACGAACTCCTGGCTTAGTTAAATCGAGATCCTGCATTAAAAGCCATACTGCTTAGAGAAGACATCACACTGAGGATAATTGAGATCCTACAAGAACTGTGTTACAATAATTGACAGGCAAATATGTCAATTTCAGTATTTAGTGATTTTGGAAAGAAAAAAAAAACTTCAAAAAACAATAGTTTGGCGCCATCAGGAAATATTGATTAATCTCCTACATCAGATTTACCTTAACATCATAAGTCATCCCCCTCCTGAAATTCACATCTGGCCTGAAAGCATACTCGTCTTGCAATATTTCTTCAGCATCAAATTCAAAATATGTGGCTGCTTTCTGTAGCTTCCCATCCATTCCATCCTGTAAAGTGTCAAAACTTTCATCTAATCCATCCATTATACCGTAATTACTCTCAGCATTCATATTTGAGCCAAAGCTATCACGACCCTTCCCAATGCTATCGAGACTTTTGAAAAAAGAATTTGTTTTTGAACTAAAAATCCTCTGCTCAAAATCGGAAGAAGGTTCAAACGAGTTACCACTTTCTTTATCGCCCACTCTCCCACCTGTGGAAGTCACCACAACCAAGATAATGAGACTAAGCACTTGTTTATACACCCACACACAAACACTGATTCCCTTGCGAAAAGGGAGAGAAGAAGTCTCATGCCAAGGTTACTCTAGAAGAGTATACCACGTTTGAACCATCAGTAACATCATAAACTCTAGAAAATCACACTAAGATCAAATTATCAATTGGTAATTAACCTATAATCTATATATAGATCTTAGTGAGGCAATAAACTCTAGCATATTTGTAGTTAGGTCCGCAAGAGGAATCAAATCTTAAACCTCATGAGAACGAACTATAGAACCATGCGGGTGCAAAGGAATCCCCAGCCCAACAACAAACCATTGAATTTATTGCAAATTCAAGTTAAATAACGACCCTTTAAGAAAATTTTGAAGCTATACATACATAGTACACAGTACAGTATAGAATTTGAATATTATTAAACAAAAGATTAAAAAAATGGGAGAAAGAACACATACCAACTATTGCATTTGAAGAGAGAGTTCTCACAAGAAATCGAGGCGATGAGACATCATTTAAGGTCCGAACCGCTAATCGAACTATGTTTCTCATTTCTGTTCAAGCCAAAATTGTTAAATATACATTATCTTAGACTTCTTAAATAAGAAAAGCAAAAAAGAGTAATGAGCAGCAGTACCGGAAAGCTAGTTCGGAGTGTGGAAGAGTGACGAATCGAGGGTTTTCACTGTGACTGAGAGCGAGTCCCTTGGCCGGCGTAGGGAGGTGCGGCTGGACACCAGGACTGGTTATGGAGAATGAGAATAAAGGAGGGGATGGGAGGGGAGCCCTTCGCCCTTAGTTTTTATTTTTAAGCCCCTAAACATAACTCGAATCTCATTTTGGTAATTTCAATTTAGTCTTCCAATTTTATTTTTTGGTCTCAATTTTAATCTAGTTTGACTGAAGGGACCAAAATCAAATATTTATATATACCCTGATGTGAAATTTTGGCGTCCCTCACTCACAAGACTAAGTCCTTTACGTGGGGCTCAGAAATTTGCAAGTGTCAAATATGCATTGGTATTAAAATGTTGACTTTTGAGTATTTTGACTTGGTATAACCGGTTGTGTTTTTTTAGTTAGCATTGTTTAAATAAGTGAGGGTAGAAGCGTAATTTTAGGTCCAATAAATAGTACAGTTGAATGTTTTATAGTAAATATAGGCAAGGGTTGAGACTTATTTACGATTGTGGACATGTAACTATTTGACTAGTACTAAGTAACTATTATAATTGACTTAGACAAATGTATAATAAAATAACGTAACAAAAACTGAAGCTATTATATTTTTTTTATGCTGTATAAGAAATGAATATAATGTGGTGGCAAATTTTTAATATAAATAATATTTTTTTAAAATATATTAATTATTGAATGATACACTGCATTACCATTTAGTAGTTAATTTTTGCATGGGCTTTTTATTTTGCATGAATATTGGGCTTATTGGTATATGTATTAGCCACGTAAGAAGTTTTTCCTGAATAAGCCAACACTCTTCATTTTGGCCCCTTGGCAACAATGGCAAAACCTTATCTTCTTTATCTCGTCAATGTCCGTTCGGAGATTGAACAACATGCTGAAAGCCACTTTCTGGAATGTACTCCTGCTCATGTAAATGTCAAGGTCCGATATCTCTGAGTCCGAAGAGGAGGAAGGGACCATTTTTGCATTTGACTTTTCCCGTCCAGCATGAACAGAACTCACAGGGATGGGGTTTTTCCGGGGTCGTCCTTTGTTATAGCAAACAAAAAAACAGAAATGTCAGTATGTGAAAAAAAAAAGTTTACCCAACGTGCATTGACTACCCTCTTCTCTTTTTTTTTTTTAAAAAAAGATGTTCTTTAGCAAGAGGAAGGGCAACTGCTACATAAAGTCTTTACCTCGCTTACGCCGTGGTTGGGTGGTGGAAGGATGCCCTTGGATTTCGCCACCTTCCACACTCTGTGGCTGTACGCCCTCTTACACTGGGCTTGCATCACATTTGATGGTCATTTTCCTGGGACGACCGACCCGTTGGAGGGAACGAGGCCTGTGAGAGTCCTCGATCTTTTCGGCCGTCATTGCAGGGTAGCGGGTGGCCAAGGCTTTGTATCTCATTTTCTTTGGAGTGGGAACTCAAAGTAAAGTCCAAGGGGAAAGAATTCATGAGTACATTTTCAAGTTTATTAAGTAATGTGAACCCTTGTTCTTCAAACAGAGAAACTAAACAGTCTTTATCAGAGTTGGGGAGGAGAATAACCTTGTTCGGTTAGTCGGGGGAGGGAAACAAACCGATTCAGTTTTCATAAGTTTTTTTGAAAAAAAAAATGCAGTTAATATGAAGATAAACGGTAGCCGGTTAATGGGTACACATATGGAGTATTTAAGTATTTTTGCACACCTAAAGCCTTTAGATTAAATCCAGCCGTTGAACACAAAAAGTGCACACATCCAACGACTCACATTTAGTGAAGGACTAAGTCCTCCCAATGGAACTGAGGGACTTTAGAAGTGCCCTTATATATTTAGAAGTGCCCTTATATATATATTTATACAAATTATAACCTTGGAAATCTTATCAACCAAAAATTAATAGATTATTAACTTTGTTCATTTACTCAAATCATCAATATACTGGACCTTTTTTAAATTTATTAAACAATCGAATTTTATGACATGTTTGTTTACGTATTAAGATTTTGGTTTTAATGAAGTGAAAATGAAAATAAAATATTGTATTGATTTTTATTATAAAAAAACACTTGGCTAACTTTATGCATATGTACAAGTGTTGACATATTTTATTTTCATTATATTAAAATTTTCAAAATACTTTTGAAGTTATAAATATTTTTTTAAGTAACGTTTGTAAAAAAAAAAAAGGTAACAATAATAGAAAAATTAAAAAGCCTTATTTAGTGTAAAATGCCCGACATATCCATGATATTTAATAAAATATAAAGAAGTATATATAATCGAATACGGAGCTGGGGAAAGGGCACATACTCGCGCCCGCTCTACTCCCGCCACTGCTCTCTCTCTTTCTCTAATCGTTTAGCATAGAATAGAGTAGTAATGGAGTCAGTACTTCCTCCTCCAAACCTATTACCTCATTTTAGAATTGTTTCTTTAACTTCATCTTCACTCAGATTCTTGCCATATTCTTCCTCGTCTTCCTCCTCACGCCCGAGCTTGACTTCGGCCGTTAAACCAATCAGGAGAGTTCGTTGCGAGTTCGATGCCAAAGTTAATGGCGCTCTTTCCGGCGAGTTCGACCCCCGTTTCGTCGACCGCGTATGATTTCCACTTGTTCAGTTTTGCTTTATTGTTATGCCCAACTATTGTGTTGTTACTTTTTGTTCAAAGTTCTTTCCTTTTCGACCTGTCTGTTTTGTAATAATGAATGATTGTATGGGGAAATATCTTTGTTATATGGAACTCTTTGATTTGTCATTCGATTTCCGGATTTATATGCAGTGTATACTTGCTAATGACTACCAAGCTTATGCTAGAAATGTGTGAGATAACTAACATTAGTGAAGGTGAAGAGAGAGTGTGAGATTATATACCATCGTTAGATAATCCCTAAAAGGTTGAAGTTTTGGGTTGGATAGGGAACCTGGCATGGTCTTAATAACTTGTTTGTTTCTCCAGAAAATTAAAGCTCTATCAAATGAATGAGAAGCTTGAAAAGATTCCATTTTTGTATCATCTGCTTGATAGTTGCAAACAGTTTGAGCTGATACGTAGCCTTACTTAGAGGGACATTTTGTACCCGTGTGTCCATTTTTAGCTCCGTTGAGATTCCCTAGACCAATGTTTATGCAATCAATTTAATCACAGTTATACTAGATGTATATAGTTTTACCCAGCTTTGTTATTTATATCTTTGAACATGCTCCGATTGAAGTTGTTTTTATTTGTTTGTTAATTAATACAGCTAAACTGCTGCTGTTTCATTTTTAGCCTTTTTTTTTTACCCACTCTAGGAGTTTGGATGCTAAATAACCGTTTGCTTAAAATTAGACAAGTCTAACCATATTTATTTTCCAGCAAAAAGCACTGGACGCAGCAATGAATGACATAAATAATTCTTTTGGAAAAGGAAGTGTTACAAGATTAGGCAGTGCTGGTGGAGCTTTGGTGTATGTGATTTTCTCCTGATGTCAGCCTTTATTTTTCTTTCTTTCTTCATATGCTATATATCTAGAAGCTGCGTGGATAGTCCCTACACCAATCACATATAGAATTTAGATGAAAATAAGATTGCATAACTTTTTATCTACTGCAGTGAAACATTTCCCAGTGGCTGTTTGACATATAGAATTTAGATGAAAATAAGATCGCATAACTTTTTATCTACTGCAGTGAAACATTTCCCAGTGGCTGTTTTACATTAGACCTTGCCTTGGGTGGTGGTCTACCAAGAGGAAGAATTGTGGAGGTAGTTGTTTTGTATATTTTTATACATCAATTTTTTTTACTATGTTTCCTTATATCAAATTATATATTGACTAGAGCAGTGAATCTTCAATAAATTAATGTTCTCTAAAAACTTTGTTTAGCATTTTAATATTTAGAAAAAATAGTTTTTGCCAGAACTTGATCTTTATCTTCTGCATGATTTGCAGATTTTTGGACCAGAAAGTAGTGGAAAGACTACTTTGGCACTCCATGCCATTGCAGAGGTGCAGGTATGGAAAATCCGCTTGAAAATTGAAATCATGATCTTTTTGAACTTCAATTATCTTGAATCTTAAAATATACTTTCTGCAAATCCTATTGTAATGAGATCAACACTTAGCTTTTAATGGTATCTTTGCAGAGGCTAGGAGGAAATGCCATGCTGGTTGATGCAGAGCATGCTTTTGATCCAGCATATTCAAAAGCATTGGGTGTTGATGTAGAAAACTTAATTGTTTGTCAGCCGGATCATGGTGAAATGGCACTTGAGAGTAAGATATCTTTTTTTTTTTTTGAAAAAATTATTTTGTAAGAAATGCTTGTATCACTTTGAAATCACATTGAAGAAGTAAAAGAAGGAGAAACTAAGAACTAGGGATCCTCTACCTAGCTACTAGAAAATAAAAGCAAACTTAAATCACATTGAAATGCATTCTCCCACTGAAAATTTTCATCTTCAACCGTGTCTTGATTCTCAGGAGATACCTGTATTCTTCCTTCTGAAAAAAGAAAAGAAAAAATGATACTTTATTTTTCTCCAGCCATAAAGGACAAAACTGAGGACATCTCCCAGCTGCTTTAACCAACTGAAATCAATCTTAAATCAGGGAAATACTCATCTGCTATTCATGTATTTGTGCAATAACACCTGCAAAGGCTCTGCGACAGTTAGTTTACTACTATTTTGATGCCGATGCAAATGTTATCTTGTGTGCTTGATATCTGGTGTAAGATGGTTGCTACTTCTATGATTTACCAAGTTCTTAAAATCTTTAATCAATTTATCTTTTTTTCAACCAAGAATCTAATGCAACATCAAAGAAATGAACACGAGATTATTACATGGTCTAGTGTTATCCTACTCCATGGGACTAAGTCTAGATTAGAAATATCTACTAAGAATTAATGATAGTTAATTACAAAACACTAATAAAAAAACTAAGCGCTCCCTTCTTATTTGTTTCAATATGTTGCAACACATATCGCCATCTTCAATCTGCTGGAATCCCTCCAGATGTGCCTTCAGCTTTGATCTTGAGCTCCCATCAAGATGTGTCTTAAAATCCTCTCAAGAATCCATGGTAGTCTCCCACTATCTCATCAAAGAGTAATCTCTCCAAAACTTTATTAAAACACTTTATAAACTCTCAACGAAAAACACAACATTAGGTATAAGATCTGTAAAAATCAGCAATAGAAGTAATAGAAAATAGGCATAGACCTTGTTTACGTCATCAAGGAACTAATTGACCAAAGAAACAAACTATAACAGATTTGATACTCCCAGAGTTAAGATAGTAACACAGACAGTTAGAACAAATTTGTCAGCCAATAAAAAAACTGACACATCTCAGGTGCTATTGATTTGCTTGTCTAAACTATTTATTGTCTTATAATACTTGATAGATCTTGATCAAATATGAGACTTTTTATGCGTGCCTGATATGTTTTGTTTGTCTTCTTGAATTCAGTTGCAGATCGAATGTGCAGATCTGGTGCTATAGATCTAATTTGTGTTGATTCTGTCTCAGCTCTCACTCCTCGAGCTGAGATTGAAGTGAGTTTCTTTTTCTTGTTGAATTTATTTTTTCCCGAGGTTGTGGCTGCCAACATTTGATTCATTCCTCATGGCCTTATTTATTGTAGGGTGAGATTGGTATGCAGCAAATGGGGTTGCAAGCACGTCTAATGAGCCAAGCTTTGCGTAAAATGTCAGGAAATGCCTCTAAAGCTGGCTGTACCCTTATATTTTTAAATCAAATAAGATACAAGGTTAGGATTTTTTAGTACTAGAATGATTTTTTATTTTAACGATGGCGTTGTCATCATATCTTTGGCAGTATAAAATTATTGTTAGGGGCTGGGTCCGACAGAGCTGAGAATTCTTTTTGTATAACTGTTGTCAGTTAGTTCCTAGTTTTATGTACTAGTTTAACTTAGAGTCTCATGACTTTGCAAGATTGGTGTATATTATGGAAATCCAGAAGTGACAAGTGGAGGAATTGCATTAAAGTTCTTTGCCTCAGTTCGTCTTGAAATACGCTCGACTGGGAAGATAAAATCTGTAAGTACTATAGCTTTTTTATGTTCCCTAATTATTTTTTTTCTTTTCTGTATTTTTGTGGGTTGGGAGAGCTGCTTGACATAACCTACTTATCTGTATACATATAACTTAGTCACGCTTCATGGTGTTTAGTCTGTCATGTCAACTAATTATCAATCTATGTTGATTAGGCTAAAGGAGATGAAGAGATTGGTGTTCGGGTTCGCGTGAGAGTACAAAAGAGTAAGGTAAATATCTGCATTCATAGCATTGCACCTTGCTCAGATGTACTTTTCTTTTGCTGGAAACAAAATGTTCTTTTGTTATTTTGTCAATATATGTTTTTTGTAAAATTAATTTATACAGATGAATGTTCTGCAAGTTTGAGGACAGGTTGTATTATAGTGTCCCACATAGAAAGTATATTGAACCATTTATAAGAACATGAGTTACTCCAATTATCACTAATTGGTTTTAAGATGAAATCTCATGATTCTTAACATGATATCAAGAGTGTAAAAGATACTTGAGATCCAAATTGCGGGCTGAGAAAGACACTTGAGTAAATAACTTTACTATTTCTGTCCCTGGGAAGATATTGATCAAGTATAAGCTCTTAGTTGTAATTGTTTGCCTACCATTAAATTTTAGGTGGTGGTTGACATAGATTAGAATTATCCTTCTTTTAAGTTCCTAATTACTTCTCACAGGTTTCAAGGCCATACAAGCAGGCTGAGTTTGAAATTATATTCGGAGAGGGAGTAAGTAAACTGGTAAGTATAGTAACAGAGCATATCTATATTTCCCACAGGAGGTGAAAAAGAAAAAAGTGTATTCCACTCAAATATTTTCTCTTGCAGGGTTGTGTTTTGGATTGTGCTGAAATGATGGAGGTTATAGCAAAGAAGGGCTCTTGGTATAGCTATGAGGACCAGAGGTTTGTCCTTGAATTTCTGTTTGGGGGTTGCTTTCCAAAAATGTTATATTTGGTGAAACAATTAAGCACACTGATTTATCTTTGTCTGAATGATGTCAATTATTTTGCACCTGACTTATGAGTTGTTTTATTCTATTACTATGCGTAGCATATTACTTATATATGAATAATTTTTTTGCAAAAGTTCATCTTATATTTCTTTTTCTTTTATAACTGTCCTGTTTACATGTTACAGGCGTCTTCGAAATGGAGTTATTTGTTAAGATATTAAACTACTGCCTGTTATACCCGTGCTTTTATTTTTATATTTTATAGGTTAGGACAAGGGAGGGACAAAGCATTGCAATACTTGCGCGAGAACCCCCATCTTCTTGATGAAATAGAAAAGGTATGAGTGACTTTGCGTTCTATTATCCTATTGGTGGTTTCTTAGTTGAATCTAAGGTGATATTCTTATTTTCACACGAGCCTGTGAACCGTTTCATGTTAGTGTTCTAGAGCAGTTTCATTATCCTTGCGAAATATTTCTTACATGAAAGTCTGCACTTTATTGTTACAGAACTTGTTGGAAAATGATAATTCAAGAATTATGAAATAAGTAATTTGGTTGTTCTTTGGATGATGTAAGATTTAGAGTCATCTTTCCACGTAAAATTTTATACCACTGTACAAGCTACTCATGACTGCTGACCGTGAATTGTTTATCTGCACAAGTAATGAAAATTTTGACTGATGGAGAATGTAACATGTTATTATATGACCGATTATGATATCAATAACAACTATTTTCTGACATTTCTTCTTTCTAGCTAGCTTTAATTTTCTTTCAAACATGCAGATAGTAAGATCGAAAATGTTCGAAGGTGATGGTCAAGTAGGTTTTCTGCAACCGAGGAACTTACCATTGGTTCAAGACGATGAAGATGTTTTTGAAGAGATTCAATGAGAATTTGTCAAAATTTTCTCATGATGAATTGAGACATTAGGCAGGAACAATGGTTGAAATTGAGAGCAAAACCAAAGCGGCAGTAGTTACTCCATCTATATGTCGAAATGGGATGATGATGGTGGTTTAACAAATTGACATCTTTGCTTTCCATTCAATTTTGGGAGCTACAAAGTTACATCAGAGCTTATAAAAAAAATGTGAAGCATTAGCGAAGATGAGAAAATATCGAGGTTAAGTAAGCAAATATATTCAATCCAAACAAGGAAGAACGGTTTTTTGTGGGGGGTAAGGGGATTTTTAAGTTTTACACATGGGGTATAAGCTTTGCCATATTTGCTTCTGGAATTTCATTTTGCAAGACCTGTCTCATATTTATTCCATTTCAAAGTGGGGGACAACAGTTGAGCAAATGAGGAGCACATGTCCTCGTCTTAATGTATTGCCATTTTTTTCTAGCAAAAAGATCCGCTGGAAATTGCACAAAAGTCACATTTCTTTGGTTATCTTCTCCATGTGGTGATCTCATTCTTTTAGTTGTGTTGGTTGGGAGTCATATCTCCTTTGTGACATGACATAATTAAGACAAACTGGATTCAATTATTAAATGTGTCAAAAATTTATATGAGTTGAATTACTTATCATTCGGTCTAATTAGTGAACTATCTCCCCGTGGATTGTGAAAGATGCTCCACTATAAATATTTTTGTTATTGTTTCAACTCATATTCTCCAAAAAGTGGATCCTGCTCTAATAGTTCAGAATAAATTAAATACAGTAGATACCTAGGCACCTAGAGACGCAAAAGGGCATAATAAGCAACGGAATGCTACGGGGAGTTGAAAATAAGTGGAGATCTGTAGATTCCTGAATATGTCAACCTTTCAAATTGTTGTTGAATCCATGGGCAGGCAAGAGACAATATGACGAATTTAAACATCTTAGTAGCCAGGGGAAAAGGAAGCGGAATCTGACTCTAAGAGCCCAACGCGAGTCAATCCTCTGTAATTGTTGAATGACATCCATACAGAGTCCTCTCATCTTGTACATTAAGGTTTTGCTTAAAGGGAATGATGTGTTGGCTATGGTTGACACATGTGTCATGCGCAATTTTGTGGCTGAACGAGGTCATAAAGAGGTAACGGCTGGCTGGTAGCAACGACTTGCCACGATCCAATTGTTTATTTAATATCGTTTTAATGTTTCAAATGTAATAAAAAAATAGAGATATTTATGATTATGTTGGTCAATCCACTTTTCATAATAATAAATAAATTGTTAATAAGCCTATTTGAATAAAGGCCTTTGTGGCACGTGTGATACACAGAAGTCATGGATGATCATTGGTTCGACGCTTCGGGCGAAACTTATTCCCAGGGTGTGACGAGCGGTGTGTACAGGGCCCGAATACCTATTGTTGGTATTAAAAGTGTAAATTTGAGATACGCAATGGAGAATTTTGGTATTAAAAAATTATTAATACCAACCAGGATCATACATATATAGATATATTAAATCACATACAAATAGATTGGATATTACATTTAGAAGCCTATCAAGTATCTACAAATCTTTTTATATAAATCAACGATCTTCCAATCCAAATTCTAAAAGCTCACACCTTGATCTTCCAGATCAATCCTCAAACACACAAGGACGTGTGTGGGTGCGTATGAATCAAAATGTTGATTTAGGACTTTCTAGATGTACTCAACATGAGATCTAGAAATATTTGATAGAGATAAAATGTATTTGATAGTTTTTCCTTCACGTTTAGGAAAAACTATTGCTTTCTTTTTAGAGAGAAGCAATCTTATTAAAAGTATAATTTTTTTTTTAGGTTTATAAAGATAATTAACTAATTTAATTAATCTTTATTTTATTTAAAATAAAATTGATAACCTATTTAATTATTTAATTTAAAGCATATTTAAAAAAATAATTAAATAAACAAATTATTTGAAATTCAAAATTCAAATCTTAGGAATAAGATGTGGCACCACACCCTTTATCGACCACACCATTAGGCTTATATTAAAAGTGTAAATCAGAGATAAGCAATGGAGAATTTTGGTTTTAAAAAATTATTAATACCAACCAGGATCATACATATATAGATATGAGTAATGATATGTGCACCCAAAATATACACCCAAACATTACACACAGTGATGTGGCAGTTTGGCCTAGCCAATCACATTTATTAAAACTATGATCCACTGTTTTAAAAAGCAGTGACACGTCACTATGTGTAATGTTTGGGTGCATATTTTGGGTGCAATGTTTAATTAATATTTAAAACATTAGGCTTATTCCTAATTTTCTCGTTTATTTATTTAATTAATATTTAAAACAATATATTTATTTAAAAATAAATATGAGTTAATTCAAAATTAACTTTATCTTAAAATATCACTTTTAAATAAATAAACAAACATCTTATTCTAAATAAGATAATTATTAATCTCTCTTTATTTTAATCCAAACACGATTAATGTTTATTTTAACCTATATTTTTTCAAAATAAAAACTATATAGTTAATTAATTCATTCATAATTAATCAATTGCCTATAATTATCACATAATTATTTCATTGCTCTGGAAAATTAATTCATTTGCAATTAAGTCATTCTCTCTACAAATCTTTCTTTTGACATCCTTACCCTTGATATTGTAGGATAGAGGTGATCTAGGAACCATGGACCTACAATACGATGCTCCAATAAACCATATTATTAATTAAACTCTTTGATCTAATAATATTATTATTAATTCCATGATTACTCCACTATAAATATGGAATTTCACTCTAAGTATTTATAGAATTATATTTACAGAGTTTTCTCTTGTAGTCCATTGATATAATTAATAAATATAGTTATGTCCTCCATTTATTGATTCGTTAATTAGAGCTGGTCAATATTTCCGTTTTACCCTTATAATTACCTCTTGATCCTTAAGTACCATCAATTCACTAGCGAATAATTAATCTATGATCATATTATACATTTGAGTTCAATAACTATTTAGTTCAAGAATTAACCGTTAAGGGAACCAATATTTGATTCGTCACGAAAGTATGGATTTCATTATTGTAAATCATGTTCCCATTGAATCTCCAAAACAAAAATGATTAGCCTCATTATACTAAGAAACCTTAACAAGTGAATCAAAAGATCCAATAAACATAACACAGGAGTTCATGAGTACTCAGGATTTAGGTTGATATACAAATGATCATCTATTATGACAAGAGTTAAATCTTTATGTCAAATGGCAAGTTTATATAGATAATTAATTCTCATCGGTCCTGTCATATACAATCTCTATTATACACAACACATTTACTAAGAAGTCTATCCACATCAATAATGTGAATTTAGATCACTCGCATCATGTATGCTTAGTGTTACACCCATATTTCGAGAATGGAAATCTTGATCTCGGAACAGGCTCGTAAGGTGTAAGCTCGAAATAAACACAGTCATCATGTGATCCACAAGTCAGAGGCAGTTTCGCTACAAAATGGTTCGAGCTTGAGAGCTATAAGCTTGAAGGGGATGGCTTCGTCAATGGTTACTTGTTGGGAGCATAGGCAAACTAAAACGACGAGCTCGTAATAGGAAAATAGTCTCGAAGGCACATGGATCTAGTGTTTAAGCTCTTCAGTTGTGTGTGAATGTATTTATTGTTATAAATTCCCTATGTTTAAGGGATCTTATATAATTTGTTATTAAATCCCACATTTTATGGGATATTACCGCGTATGTAGTAACTAATGCATTTAATGGCATTGTTTTATTTGATTTATAGAATATCTTCCTGAAATATGTGGGAAGCAATTCAGAAATCCCCTCTATAAATAGAGAGGGATAATTCATTTGTAAATGACCGAAATATTGAGATTTAGAGAGAAAACTCTGGATAATTGCTCCCTGAAAGCTTCCAGGGAATTCCAAAGAGTTAATAATATAGACTCGTGGACTAGGCAGATTTTAACTGCTGAATCACGTAAAAGATCCTGTCTACTTTTTTCATTTCCTCTGGTATATTTTTGTTTAATTGCTCTTCTTCTTTAAGTTGACGAAAAACGGCGTCAACACTTAGTAAACCGCCCTAGTAACCATTCATTAAAGATTCCTTACGTTAATGTGTTACTCACAATTTTATTCATTACAGATGATCTTAATTCTCTCGTACTAATACAAGATCATATTCTTATGAATGAATAAATAATTTTCTTGATATTATTATATAATTAATTCAAACATTAATTATAAAATTCAAATATAATAAAATTTTACTTTTATTTAAATTAATAAAATGTCTTTACATGCTTTTAGGGCATTAATTCTAACACATATTAACACATATTGATCGCGACATGCTGATCCGCGATTACTAGCAATTCCAACTTCATGTTGCCGAGTCGAAAATGAAACTACTTAGGAGGATGGGAAATGCCCTACTTATGATGGGGGGAGTCGAGGTGCCTGTTGTGATAGTTAGAATCCCGTGATCCGTAGAGGGAAAGACCGGGTAAAGTGTGATGATTCTAAGACTGTGTAGGTATGAGACTACACAGTTGAAGATAACTTAAATGGATTGATGGGTACCACCTATATCAACAAGATGCATCTTGTTTTTGGTAGCCCATCACTTGAGAACTCCAAAGTTAAGCGTGCTTGACCTGGGGTATTCTCAAGATGGGTGACCTCCTGGGAAGTTTTTCCCAGGAAGCGTGCGAGTGAGGACAAAGCATGCTGGAAAGACTTGTATTGGTTTGTAGGGCCAGTCGTCATTCCATGAAGCAGCCATAGTGACGTGGGGTGTTATACCCGTGGTAGGCGATGAGTGGAGCAGTCTGTAAATCCTAAAATTGACAAATTTTATAGAGATATCTTTTTATATAAAAGAAGATTTTAAATTCCTTTTTATTTTGATTTTTGGAATTAATATCTTGGATTATTTGGCAAGGTTTGCAAATAATTCATTATTTAGCTTGATATGCTCACAATATGTTTATAAAATGAATTTGTATCTTGGTTTTATAAAGAAAATATTATGTGCTTATTTGAATTCATTTTCTGGATTTTTTATTTTATTTTCGTGCTTTCCAAAATAATTATCTACAGGAAATACAATCCTTGATAAATTAATTGTTATTTCTATCTTGAGAAATTTGATCTGACTCAAGTATTAGCTGTCCCCGCAAAATCTGTGCCTATCGGAACAGATTCAACTAAATTGGCAAATCTTCATTAATAAATAATATCTTCAAATATTATTGCTTTTATTGGAGATTCTTTCTCAGCCTTTCTGAGCACGAAATGATCTTTATAAATAAGCTTCTAAGGCCTTGAGAAAAAGTGAACTCTTTGGTGCATAGTTTTGTGAGTGAATTGTAATATTTGTGAGGGTTCAAAGTTTGTATTCAAGATCATTGAATTCACTTGTTCTTGTAATAAAATGAGTGTTTAGTTTTGTGGTGAGTCTATACGACATTCATGAGTGAATACAGGTTGTAATTCAAACACAATTCTTATAGTCTTTAGGAGAAGATTTTTACAAGCCTTGCTTCGAGAGGATGCAAGCACTCGCTGGCCATTGAAGAGAGTTCAAGTGGTTAGGCGTTTCAATCAAAATCAGATTAATGAAGAGACGTACAACAATGTTGCGTCAAATCTCAAGAGGGAGTCTTGTTTTGTTTAATTCAATATTAATTGATTTTATTCTCTAGGCGTGGCCCCAAGGAGTAGGTTATCCGAAAGAGTTTTTGAACCTTGTAAAAATTCGTTGCGTTTTTTATTGTTTTTTGTATTGTCTTTTTATTGTGTTCAGTTTCTGTCGTGACAAGTTATTATTTTGTCCCGATCTATTGGAAGTTGTTTCGAGATTTAATTACCATTCCGGACTTTAATTAATTCATATGATTTAATTAATTTGATAATTGCTAAAAACATAATTTCACAGTCGATCAAGGCAGGAAGGTGGTTGTAACGACCCAAAATCACTAATAAGGCTTAAGGGCCTTGATTAGTGTGTCGGGAGGGCACGATTGGTTTATGTGTGAATTAAATAGTTTAATGCATGATTCTGTGATAAGCATGCTTGTATGAATATATGAATATATATAAAATGCGTGTCTACGAGTATTAGTATGCATGTAGGCCCTGTTTAGCTTAAATGGGTATATTTGTAATTTTAGCTCGTTGAGGGCGTGAATATGATTATATGTCATAATTGTGTGGACCACATTATTATGTGGGTAAACCTACAGCATGCGACTTGAGGCGATCCTAGGAAGCTAGTTAGCGAAAAAGTCACAACGGGACTTAATACTTGACTTGGGGCAAGTCAAGGGGTATTTCAGGTATTAGATGGTTATTTGGGTTATCAGGTTATGGAAATAAATAATTGGAGATATATTTAAGGTTTGGAAGCTTAGGTAGGAATACTGGGGAATTTTACCATTTTGCCCTCGGGGACGTTTTTGGTACCCCGAGCCTCGGGATTGACTTAATTGCTTAAGGATAGACTAAGTTAAACTCAGAAAGTGGTAGAACAAAGCCAACCGACCCTTCTCTCTCTTCTCTCACTCTCTCAAGGGAAACTACACAAAAACTAAGGAAACTTGGTTGGAACTCAGTGAATTGAGTAGAGGTTTTGGAAGATTAACTCAGTAGAAGCTAAGGAATCTAACCAGGAACTGAGGTAAGCATTGAATTATACTTTTGATCATTTGATTATGTAGCTTTGGGGCTGGATTCTAAGAGTTCTTGGGTTCTGAATTTAAAGGTTGAATTAAGGCAGAAGACTTGCGAGTTAGCTCAGTAATTGTTTGGTGGATTGAGTCTTCAGTGAAGGTAAGCTTCAATTTATGATATAGTGTTTGAATTCTGGCTTTTTCTGACGGGTTTTGGTGTTCTTGAGCTTGTGGGTTCAAAGATTGAAATGTTGTTTTGATGAGTTTCTAGACTAGGTTTATGCTGGGTTATGTAACTATGTTGCCGAAATCATGTTAGAATGTTTGTGATAATTGGATTATATCATTAGGATGGTTATGGGTGGTTTTGAGTGAGGTTTGAGTGCTAAAAATTGTGGTTTTTCTGGGTTCGAAGGGGTTGGGCCGTAGCTCAGTTCTTGGTGTGCCGCGGCCCTCTGAAGCTTGTAAGTGCTAGGGAAGAAGGGCAGGCCGCGGCATTGGGTAGGTTGAGCCGCGGCCCGTGCCTGTTTTTGGGCGAGGCTAGGCCTCTGGTTGGGGGCATGCTACGACATAGGAAGCTTGGGCCGCGACCCTTAAGGGAATTTTTGGCCTTTTGGAGTTTTTAAGCACGGGAACCTAACCTAGGGTGCTCGGGATCGATCCCACTACCATGTTTGGTGGAATTTGATGTCTCGGAGGCTAGAATTTTATCTAGAAACCTTTTTACAATTATTAATGGTATCCCTGATCTTGTTTGTGACTGGGTATAAGCTAGGGCTCGGGAAACGAATCGTGCTCAAGAGGCATCTCTCGTAGTCAGTACATTTTTAAATTAAAGGTAAGAAAAATGCACCCGGTTGTGAATTTATAATGGGACTAAGGGTTCCCTGCTTTGTATGCTTTATGAAGGATGGTATTATGCCATGTGAATAATAAACAACGCCCTAAGAGTGCCGGAGTTTACATTGGCGCATAGGGCGCGGCTCAACCACTGGTAGCTGAGGACAACATGATATGCACTGAGCTCGGTTTAAGCAGACCGGAGTCAGTGGGGTAAACAGAGGGTGTGACCTAAGAGCGTTGACCCTGATTATCAAGTGATTTGGTTGTCATTATAGATTGATGAGTTTGTCATGCTGAATAACTAAGTATTGGTTTGTAGATTCACTGGTTATGTCTATGGACTATGTGATTAATGTTAATTGCTAAGTGTATGAACTTGCTTTAAGGGTTATTTAATTGTTATCGTTGTTTGTGCTATGATGTTATGTTTTCTTGCTGGGCCTTGGCTCACGGGTGCTACGTGGTGCAGGTAAAGGTAAGGGTAAGCTTGATCAGCCCTGATTCGGAGAGCTCTGAAGGTGGAATGTACATGACCAGCTGCTCTGCCACCACTGTTGAGGTTGAGACAGGAACAGGAGGACCATAAATGTCTGTTTTGCCCTTAAAGTGGCTAGCGGTTGTTTATACTTTGAAATTTTGTAAACTGACTTTCAAACGCTGTTTCTTTTGAGATCCCTTATACAAAACGTTTAATTATATGAAATTTACCTTTTATGACAAAAACATTTTAACCCTAGTTCATTAATAGTTTCAGTGACACGTTTTTAACTAAATGACTTGTTTAGCAAGTCCGCACCTTTATAAATACACAGTGTAACGGTCTTAGTTACCCAGGGCATTACAGTGGTTGTAGATCAGGCTTAGCTTCTGGCCTAATCTTCTCTAGCCATGCCATGTTCTGTTGGTGAGTACTCCATGCCTTCTGTCTTGATGCATACTTGCTGCTACGATTGCTCTGTCTGCTTTGACCAATGAGTTCACCTAATACTAGCAGCTTTATCGGGGGATTTCCCATCTGTGTAGGAGCTTTCCAAAGAAATAATATATACACATATATAACAGCTTTAGTTAATGTAATGCCCCAAATTTCCTAATAAGGTTTAGGACCTTGATTAGGAGGCCGGGAGGGCCATAATTGATTTATTATGATATTTAATAATCATATGCATGTTCAGGTGAATTATATTATTATATGATAGTGAATGCATGCATATGGGAGTATTTATAGTTATGAGGGCATTTTGGTAATTTGGCCTGTTGAGGGCATATTTGTAAATTGGGTGCATACTGTAATTTTTGAATGAGATTTCATTATTATGGAGATATATTCGAGCTATTCGGCATGAGACGGTCATATATAATGGATTAGCAGTTTTGTCATAACGGGGTCAATTTTGGGGTAATAGAAATGTTTATTTGGTGATAGATTGGTAATATTTGAGATCAGGGTGAAATTCTGGAAGTTTTGACTATAGTGTCCCCGGGGGTGTTTTCGGAACCCCGAGCACTAGATTTTATTTGAGGTTACTTAAGCTTGAAGTAGCTTGTCAGATAAGAACGTACGTTAGAACACCTTTCGTTTTCTCTCTGACGGTCCGTTTTACCGTTTGAGCATTTTTGAGGAAATCTTGAGTTCTAGGAGTCGGAATCAAGCGAGGGTCGAGGCATAGCGATCCTAGGAAATATTAGGAGCTTCTTAACCAAAGGATTTGACGGAAAACAACCCAATCAAAGGTAATCTAAGTTTGAAGTTTTAAGTTTCTAAAGTTTCTAAGCTTAGAATTGGACTTTGTTAATTGTTGAGTTTTTGGTCGGTTTGAGCTTTGGGTTTTGAGGGTTTTGGAGTATTGGGAAGCTTGGGAACTTTGATTTGATTATTGGGGAATGTTTGGGTATGTTTTTGGAGGATTTGGAGTGTTTAAAACACATTTGGGAATGGCCCAGGGTTGGGGGCCGCGACCCTGTTCTGGAGCGCCGCGACCCTAGTTCGATGAAGCAGGTGTCAGGAAATTGGCCTTGCTGGGCGCCGCGGCCCTTGCCTTAAAGAACCCTGGGGGCCGCGGCCCAAGGTGCTAGGGCCGCAGCCCTTGCCCTGTTTTCACCCCGTTTGCTCGTTTTGACCCCGGGAACTTAGCTATGGGCCTCAGGAGTGTCCCTACTACTTGGATTAGTTTGGATTGGTCTCTTGGAGGCTAGATATTGGTGTGGAAACCTTTGATTATCATGTTATTGATGGTGTTCCATATTTGGTTATGATTAGGTGACCGCTAAGGGCTTAAAGGTTGATCGTTCTCAAGGGTCGTTCTTATATTGGTTCTAGCTCGAATCTGAGGTAAGAAAACTCACCCTGTGTATATGTGACATGCATGGCTATTATGATGCATGTTGGTTGATTGTTATGTATGACATGCATGGCTATTCTTGATGCATGTTGGTTGACTATTAAATGTGACATACATGGCTGTTATTGGTGCATGTTGGATTGTTGGATATTTTGCATATGATGATTGTTGAGGCATGCTGGATGATTAAGTGTGATGCACGAGAAACATATGATTAGGGCATGCCATGAATGATGAATATGAGATTGGCCAGAGCTTGAGTCTCTGAGTTTGTGCATGATCATGATTATGCTAGCAACTGTTTAGTAAGCATGCTGAATGCCCTATTCTTGGATAACGGGCATATGATACATATTGATAGCATTGCTTACTTGTGCATGGTACTGACTAATTAGTCAGATTTGGCAAAGGGGCTAGTATCAACTGTGAAGCTGTGACTCATTAGTCAGGTTCGGCAGTGGTACTGGGCACTGGTCACGTTGCACTGACTCATCAGTCAGAATTGGCAAAGGTGTTGGTATCAGCTGTGAAGCTGTGACTTATGAGTCAGGTTCGACAGTGGTACTGGGCACTGGTCACATTGCACTAACTCATCAGTCAGAATTGGCAAAGGTGTTGGTATTAGCTGTGAAGCTGTGACTTATGAGTCAGGTTCGGCAGTGATACTGGACACTGGTCACATTGCGCTGACTCATTAGTCAGAACGGTCTTAGCGTGGTTCACGCAAGCCAACGGAGATTAGATCTAATCGACCATCAGCATTGAATGACTCAAAGAGCATTAATGCAAGACCGACCTCGAGGGTCGATGAATGAAATAAGTGCTTGGACGCTAGTGGCTTACCTAGCAGCCACTCTCCTTCTTGAATCATATGATGTTCACTCATTGGTTTGGAAGCTTTATGCTCCGTGTGATTATAATGATAATCATTTGATAATGCTTATGTATAGTATTATGTTTTCTTGCTGGGCTTCGGCTCACGGGTGCTATGTGGTGCAGGTAAAGGCAAGGGGAAGCTGGACCATCCTTGAGTTGAAGAGCTTAGGTGATGATGTGTACATATGCAGCTGCTCGACCGCCACGGCCGAGGTTTAAAGTGGAATTAGGGTTGAACCCTGTTTTGCCGCTTAGAACGACCTGTTGTAAACATTTTCTGTAATAAACTCTGAAATTCTATTTTCAAGATCCCAATGTATATATTAAACGTTCTAGTGAAACGTTACATCCTAGCCAAAGTTTTTAATCCCTAAACTGCTAATCATACTTAGTTCACGATTTTGGCCAAATGACTCGATTAGCGAGTTTAGCACTGTTTACAAGGCACACGGTAACGGTCCCAGGAGTTGGGGCGTTACAGTATCGCTAGGGCTCGGACAGGGATCGTGCTCGAGGGTCGTCTTTATTTAGCTAGTGCTTAGATCAGATGTGAGAAAACTGTGCCCAATATGTGATTAGGGCTTTGCCCGGTTGCTGAACATGGTTATGATTAGGGCTCAGGCCCCTGTGAATGAGCATGATTATGATTATGCTTATAATCATTTAGATATTCTTCTAATAAATTTCATTCTCTGGACGTGGCCCCATGGACTAGTAGCAATCTGCAAAGATTGCTGATACCACGTATAATTTCATGTGTTCTTTACCTTATGTTCGTTTTTATCTTCTGGTGATAAACTGTTTAAATATATCTGGTTTCTGTTTAAACAGTCTCTGTGTCTGTTTAAACATTTCTGTAACAATTCAGCAATTAATTATTTAAATTGAATAATTAAGTTGGTAATCATAAAAAATGGAATTTCAATTGGTATCAGAGCGGTTCACTAAACTCTTAGTGAGATCTTGTGGTTATTTTCCGTTTGATTTGTTTTGTGTGAAATGTCTTTCTTTGCAGAAGGTAGTTCGGTGTCTCGACCTCCATTGCTTAATGACTCAAACTATCCATATTGGAAAGTTAGGATGAAAGCTTTCATAAAAGCTCAAGATGAGAAAGCATGGAGAGCAATTTTGTCTGGATGGTCACCTCCTACTGAAAAAGGTGAAGATGGAAGCACAATTGTAAAATCTAAACTTATTTGAGATACAGAAGAAGAAAAATTATCCAGTTATAATAATAAAGCTCTTCACACCATATTTAATGGTGTTGGAGAAAGTTTTATAAAACTTGTTTCCACATGTATCTCGGCTAAAGATGCTTGGACAATTCTTCAAACTCAGTTTGAAGGAACTGTAGATGTTAAAATGTCTAGATTTATTATGTTACAAACTAGGTTTTATGACCTTAGGATGTCTGATTCTGAAACACTATCTGAATTTTATGAGAGATTATCTGATATTTCTAATGAGCATTTTGCACTTGGTGAGAAACTTGATGATTTTGTTCTTGTTAGAAAAACCGTTCGAGTTCTTCCTGACAGGTTCAATGTTAAGCTCACTGCTATGGAAGAGGCAAAAAACTTCAGTACTATGAAGGTAGAAGAATTGATGGGGTCACTTCGTACCTTTGAGTTAAATTAAAAGATTCGTCAAAAAGACAAGACAAGTACTTCCAAAGAGAAAGAGAAAACCATAGCTTTCAAAAGCACTAAAAAAGAAGTGTCAGATGATGAAGATGGCGATAATGAAATGGCAATGCTTGCAAAGAATTTTCGAAAATATATGAATAAGATAGGAAATAAGAAGTTCAATGGCAAGATGTCAAAAGGTAATCCTTCTTCTCTTAAACTTTTTCAAACTAATAAAAAGGGTATTCAGTGCAGGGAATGTGAGGGATTTGGTCACATCCAGTCTGAATGTGCAAACACCTTGAAAAAGAACAAAAAAGGTATGATTGCTACTTGGAGTGATAATGACTCTGAAAGTAGTGAAGATGAGGAAGGTAATATTGCTCTCACTTCTATTTTGGCTGTTTCTAAATCTGAAAATGAGAAAATTGTTTTCTTGAATAATGTTTCAAAAGATGAAGAAAATACTGATAGTGATGAATCTGAATTAAATGATGAGTCTTTGAGTGAATCTTACAAAAAGATGTATGGTTCATGGGTGAAAGTGTGTTATGAGAATCGATCATTGGTAAGCAAAAATAAAGATTTATCCTTTGAAATAAAACATCTTACTGACTTAAACGAAAAATTTGAAAAAGAAATAATTTCAAAAAATGTTGAAATTAATAAGTTGTCTAAAGATTTGGATACTCTTGAGAAAATTTTTAGAATGCTTAACCCCGGTTCTACTGTTTTTGAGAAAATACAGAATGTAGGTCAAAGAAGTCATGTGGGACTTGGTGCTTCAAGTTCTCAAAAATCAAAGAAAACTGTCTTTGTCTCAGCTGGGATGCTATCGTCAGATGTTCCTGTGTCATCTTCTCTGAAATCTGTTGCATCCAGTTCTCGGATTGTTCCAACAGAATGGACACAGTGAGCAGGAAAATCCAATGGAAAGTTTGAAAAATTCATTCCAATCTGTCATTTTTGTGGTAGGAAGGGTCATATTCGTCCTAAGTTTTTTACTCTTATGAATTTTGCCAAAAATGAATATTTTGAGAAATTCAATTATTTAGATAATTTCAAAAGAGTAAAAAAGGAAAATGTTGAATCAAAGAAAATATGGATCAAAAAGAATAATTGTTTTGCTGGTTTTACTAGTGAATATGATAGATCTACTTCTTCATATTTTTGGTATTTTGACACTAGTTGTTCAAGACATATGACAGGTGACAGGTCTATTCTTACAAACATAAAACCTATGCATTGTGGATCTGTTACTTTCGGCAATGGAATTGAAGGTAATGTTCTTTGAATTGGTACTCTTAACTTTGAAGGGTTGCCTAGAATCAAAAGAGTGTTACTTATGGAAGGACTTAAAGCTAATCTACTTAGCATAAGTCAAATTTGTGATCAAGGTTATACTGTTAACTTTGATAAAGAGAATTGTTTTGTTTTAAACAAGAATGGTTATAATGTTCTTGAAGGTTTTAGATCTAATGACAATTGCTACACTCTTCTGCCTTCTATTATGTGTCAATCTGTTGTGAGTAATAACACTGATGTGTGGCATGCTAAACTTGGTCACATAAATTTCAAAACTTTGAAAAAACTGTCACATGTAGGGATTGTTCGTGGTTTACCTAAGCTAGGTAAAGAATCTGATGGTAAGTGCAAGAGTTGTCAACTTGGTAAGTAATTAAAAATTACACATAAAAGTGTTTCTGACGTAAACACTTCGAAAATTTTAGAATTGCTTCACATGGATCTTGTTATCCCAAAATTTGAAAACGATGATGTGGCAATAAAAGTGACAAATGGCAAGGAATGGCTGGGTGATCTGGCTTAGGAGTGATCCGGTAGACTGGTGAAGATTTTTGACTGACCAGTCAAGTGCTTGACCGACCAGTCAAGTGTCATGACCGACCAGTCATGTGCTTGTCCGGCCAGTCAGGTGCTTGTTCGACCGGTCAAGTGCTTGTCCGACCAGTCAAGTGTTTGGCCGATCGGACATGTGTTTGGCCGACCAGTGAGAATGTGGCCGACCAGTGAAGTGTTTTGGCCCTTCAGTTTTCCTTCTGGGTGTGATGTGGACCGACTAAACAGAACAGTGCTACGCAAAAGATCCTAGTAACGGCTTCTGCAAGAATCGGTCATACCTGCGCGGGAATCTCTCATTTTATCCCAAAGAATCGCATATTGTTGTATTTTAGATATTATTATTAATTAAATATTGAAAGAATAACAGAAAGATCCCGATTATGAGGGACTGCATTTGTACAATCCTGGGCTTATAAATACAAGGCTCATGGCATCATAGAGAAGATTCAGATTTGAATTTTCCAGAGAGAGTATTTGTATCTTGAGAGAAATCTTGTATTCTTTTCATCTGCACTGAAGAAACTCAGTTGACTCAGGTTCATCTGATCTTGAGTGTAGATTCATAATCATAACTCTAAGTGGACTAGGCTATTACCAACACACTGGGGCTGAACCACTATAAAAATTGTTTGTGTCGTATTTTTCTCTTGAAGGTTTTTTGTCATTTTGATGTCTACACGTCGTTGGCCGAAAATGCGGTCAACATTTTGGTGCTTTCATTGAGAGCCTGAAGAGAAAGACAGACAATCACCGTAGCATTATGGCGCCTAAGAACACCAATGCGGCCTCCAAGAAGCAAGGTCCCTCTAAAGAGCCTGCTAGATCAGAAGGCCCTGGCCCTCAAGACCATGAGACTGAGCCTAGAGTCCTGCTCGAGGACGTGACTCTAGAGGTTGAACAACTCCAGGAAGCCATGGGGGCTTTCCAGGAGGAAATGGCACAATTCAACGCCGACAGGAGTCGTTCGTTGAAGAAATGGCTAGATAGAAGGCTGCATTTGAGCAGCAAAGACGGGAGAGGGACACTAGGAGCAAAGAGATCAGGCGACAGCAGGAGGAGGTCGATAGGCGACATCGCGAGGCTGCACTTGCTCTGGAGGCAGCTACGCAGCTGGCCCAGGCCAATGCCTAAGCTGCAGCACGAGGAGCAGCCGCCCAAGGAGCCAGGACCACGGAAGCTGGTCGAAAAAACACTGACAGACCCAATTCTCGAGGACCAAATAGAAGCGGTGGTAACCCACCTGGTCGGGAAGAAGATGGGGTCCGATTGGGCTCTGCCTTCACCCAAAGGGGGAACTCCAGAACCCCCTCAAGGAGCCACTGATCAGAGACTTCTAGGTCCGGAAGTCACAAGTTAGGCAGTAAGAAAACTCCACCTAAGCAAGAGCAAAATAGAGCTCCTCGAGGTAAAGAAACTTCACACTTCAAAGACGGGCATGGTCATGATGAAGTTGATAGTCATCACACTGATCAGTCGAAGGAGAAGAATGACAACAACTAGCGAGGAGGAAAAGACCGCCCAGCACATATAGGAAGGCCACCACTGCATCCCAACCAGCAGTGCAGTGGCAAGGAGCATGTCCCGCATGGCAGGCCTTCCAAAAAAACTCAGAGCACGGTGTTCGATCGGTTAGGGAGGCATACCTCTCAGAAAGATCTAAGAGATGTCATTGCCAATAGGAGAAGGACCGTCTCGGTCGAAGGGCGAGATCCGAATCAACCTACTAGTCAAGTAGAAATACTTGATGATGGTGCGCCCGATAAGAGTGCCCGACCAGGCGGTCCCGAGAATGAGGCCCAAGCAGTGGCCCCAGGCATCTAAGCCCAGCTTGATGCTCTGACAACAGTAGTTCAAGGTCTATCGAAACGACCTTTCGCAATCGATCCAGTAGACCACAGGAGTGGCAGCCCGTTCTGTGCTTGAATTAGAGCAGCCCAGCCACCAGCGAAGTACAAAGCACCGGTACTGCCAGTTTATACAGAAAAGGCAGATCCAATAAGGCATGTGGGGAAATTCGAAGATCAAATGGAGCTGCTTGGAGTGAGTGATGACTATCGGTGCAGATTTTTCCCCACTACATTATTCGACACTGCCCAATAGTGGTATTGGAAATTTAAGCCAAACTCCATCACTTCTTGGGAAAGTTTCAGGAAAGAGTTTTGTAGGCAGTTCAGCGCTGCTCGGACCCCTCCAGTTTATGCCAATCACTTGGCAGATATTAAACAAGGGAAAGATGAATCTCTCAAAAACTACATACAAAGGTTCATGAGAGAAGCCAACCGAGCAACCGCGGTTGGAGATGAGGGGAAGATGGTGGCCATTTCTTCTGGCATAATCTATCGGAGTCCTTTGTGGGACAATATTCATCGCAACGCAATTTCCACGTTACAAAAATTTCTTGACCGGGCGGATAAATATATGAAATTGGATGATGCGATTGAGAAGGGAGAGAAGGGCCTGAACAATCTGAGCTGATCAACTGATCCTCCCAAGAATGGTGGAAGTGATCAAAGTGGTGGTAAGAAACGTGGAAATAACGGGTCTGACCGCCACAATGAAAAGAAGGCTAAGTCGAGACCAAACGACAAGCCAACTAAATATGAACCTCGGTTCACCAATTACACCACTCTTTCGGCCAGCCGACCGGAGATATATCTCGCGAGTCATCAGGAGGTCCCTTACCGGAAACGGCCACCCATCAAGAAGGAGATGAAAAAGAGATATTTGAATAAGTTCTGTCATTTCCATGGAGACTATGGTCATGATACGAATGAATGCAATCATCTCAAGGACGAGATAGAATTTCTCCTCCGGTCGGGGAAATTGAAAAAATATCGAGTAGAAAAGACCCAGGAAGAGGGAAGTAACAATAATCCTGGGTTTAAGCGACAGCGGTCTCCACCCTTACAACCCGAGCCTGTGGACTTCACTCTTGACACCATATGTGGAGGTCCACATCTGGCTAGGGATAGCAACAAGGCAAGGGAAAGGTATGCTCGAACACTCCGACATGAGTTGGATGCAGCATCAACGTCCGAGGTCATGACTGTAGAGGAGCGGCCTCCGAAGAGCCCACGATACGAAAGTGAGTCCCTCACTTTCACTGAAGATAATGCACGACACGTGAGATATCCTCATAATGACCCTATCGTCGTGACAGTCCAAATAGCAAACATGAAGGTGAAGAGATGCCTTGTCGACACGGGGAGCTCTGTGAACATCATCTACAAATCATCCTTTGAAAGGATGAAGCTATCTATCAATGACTTGAAGCCATGCTCTCAAGTCATTTATGGATTTACTGGAGAAGGGTTGTCACCGGCTGGAATGATCAAGTTACCAGTCACAACAGGGGATGCTCCCAAGCATGAGACAGTTATGACAAAGTTTTTGATAGTCGACTGCCCGTCCGCCAATAATGTGGTTATTGGTCGACCACTACTCACAACCTTGCATGCGGAAGTCTCTATATGGCACCTTTCTCTGAAGTTCCTGACCAGTGCAGGCATAGGATGCGTCCGAGGAGACCAGAGAGAGGCTAGTGAATGTTATAATGCCTCGGTAGCTAAAGAACGAAAGGGGGCCAAAGAAAACAACATGATTGTATGTACAGATAGAGAGGGGGTAGAGGAGATGGATGTCAACCAAATCATTACAATCGTGGCCGATCGAGAAAAAATGTTTGAAGAGTTGGGCCAAGAAAGCACTCTTGGTTTAAGTGAACAATAAGCCCCATCCGGTGATGAAGTCACCAAATAGGGCGTTGCCCAAAGCGAGGGAATGGACTTTGATCCTCGCTTTGGGGATTATGAAAGTGAGGTGGGACCTACCGAGGAGTTAGAGGAGGTTCCAATAGATGAGAATGACCTGACTATAGGGGTCAAGGTTGGAAAAAAGTTGAAGTCAGAAGTAAAACGCATCTGGTAGAATTTTCGCGGAGGAATCAAGATGTCTTCGCCTGGTCTCACAAGGATATGGTGGGTATCTCACCAACTGTGATTAGCCACGTGCTCAACGTGGATGAAAGCTATCCAACAGTGCAGCAGAAGAGAAGGTTGCTTGACAAAGATCGAGCAAAGGCTTTTAAGGAGGAGGTAGAGCAGCTAAAGGAAAACGGGTTTATAAGGGAAGCATATTACCCTGCCTGGGTTTCAAACCCAGTGTTAGTACCCAAGTCCAATGGAAAATGGAGGACTTGTGTGGACTTTACCGACCTGAACAAAGCATGTCCAAAGGACGGTTTTCCGAACACACATAGGGTTGTACTGTTATAAGGTCATGCCATTCGGCTTGAAGAACGCGGGAGCCACATACCAGTGTTTAGTGAATGGCATGTTCCGTGACTTAATTGGCAAGAACATGGAGGTGTACGTAGACGATATGCTGGGGAAGTCAAAGGAAGCTGAAGGACATGTACGAGATTTGGAGGAATGCTTTGCAGTACTGAGAAAGTACAGCATGAAGTTGAATCCCCTCAAATGCTCGTTTGGAGTAAGTTCTGGAAATTTTCTTGGGTTTATTGTTAACTCACGAGGGATTGAAGCAAACCCTGAGAAGATAAAGGCGCTCGCAGAAATGAAGTCTCCAGCCAGAATTAAGGATGTGCAAAGCTTGACTGGGCGGATTACTGCTCTAAGCAGGTTCATCTCTAAATCAATGGACAAGTGTGTCTCATTTTTTAACTTGCTTAGAGGAAGCAAGAAGTTTGATGGACGGAAGAATGTGAGCAAGCTTTTCAAGCCATAAAGGAACACTTGGCTCAACCTCCTGTTCTTTCAAAGCCAGTTGATGGGGAAGACCTCTTTATTTACCTAGCAGTCACAGAGCATGCTATTAGTGCTGCTCTAGTACGAGAAGAAGATAAAGTGTAGCGTCCGGTGTACTACGTTAGCAAGCGACTGATAGGAGCAGAGTCCAGGTATCCCATGATCGAGAAGTTGGCCTATTGCTTGGTACTTGCATCCCAAAAATTGCGACCGTACTTCCAGGCACATCCCATTAAAGTCCTTACCGACCAACCCCTACGTCAAGTCTTACAAAAGTCGGAGTCATCTGGTCGTCTACTTAAATGGGCGATTGAATTGGGCCAATTCGAAATCAAATACCAACCGAGGTCTGCTATCAAGGGACAGGCTTTGGCAGATTTTATTGCTGAATGTACTGGGGTTGATGATATTCCTGACCAGCAAGAGCGTGTAACTGGGCAGAGAGAGGAACTTCCTGCTTGGCAACTTTTTGTTGATGGGTCGTCAAACGAACATCATTCGGGAGCAGGAATTATATTAGTCACGCCGGAGAAGCACTGAATTCATTGGGCATTAAGATTCGGATTTAACGCTTCTAATAATGAGGTAGAGTATGAAGCCCTCCTAGCAGGCTTGCGCTTGGCTAAAGATGTTTGTGCCTAGTCGGTTGAAGTGAACAGTGATTCCGAAGCCAAGTGGACCGAAGCTGAACAACTAGCAACGATCACCTCGAAGAAAGTGTTAGGTTTTGTGGTTAAGAATATAATATGTCGCTATGGTCTGCCTTAGAAGATAGTCTCTGACAACGGCACTCAGTTTGATAGTGACTTGTTTACTAATTTCTACACTAGACATGGCATTACGAAAAGTTTCTCCTCGGTAGCTCATCCGCAAGCCAAGGGGCAGGTTGAAGCTGTAAATAAGACTTTGAAAGACACTCTAAAAAAGCGTCTAGAGCAAGCTAAGGGTGCTTGGGCGGAAGAATTACCAGAAGTCCTTTGGTCATACAGAACTACTGCCTGGACAACAACTGGCCATACCCCTTTTTCCTTGGCATATGGATATGAGGCCATGTTGCCTGTGGAAGTAGACCCACCATCTCATCGAAGAACCATGCACGACTAGGAGGAGAATCACCAGTTGCTAGCTGAATCTTTAGATTTTCTCGAGGACAGACGAGAAAAAGCAAGCTTGAGAGTTGCTGCTCATCAACAAAAGGTGGCCCGCTATTTTAATTCCAAAGTTAGAGATCGAAAGTTCCAGGTCGAAGATTTGGTCCTCAGAAAGGTGTTCATCAGAGACCCAGCAGCTGGAGTGCTAGGACCAAACTGGGAGGGACCGTATCAGATTGAGCAAGTCTTACCACCTGGCACTTACAAACTTTCTCGATTAAATTGAGAGCTGATCAGAAACTATTGGAATGACAAGCACTTGAGGAAATATTATCAATAAATACTGCTTACAGAGTAGTAGCTTTGTCTCAAGTGTTTAACTTGTTATTTAAATTTGTTTGTGAACTGGCTATTTGCTAACCAGTCATGTTATTTTGAACAATTCTATTTTATTTGAGACTCGTAATTAGACACGCTTTATCATTTTTTTTACATATGTGTTGATTATTCTTGCTTTGGCAGTGTTCAACTGTCATTACAACTTAAAGCAAAAATGGTTTTATGGAGGAAATACCGGGCAGTGTTCAACTGGTTGGTATCCATCAGATGAATGACCAACATTTAAATAATTGCATGTTTTTGCAGTGTTGAACTGCTGAAATATCCTCTGTATATTCAACGTGTTTCACGAGTAATAACTGCTCGGACAAATTCGGTCAAGTAGCAAGTGATCAAGGATTTTTAAACCCTCAATCACTTGGGGGGCACATAGGGTATACTGGTATACAATTCAACACAAGCAATAAGAACATGAGCAAAGCTATTTGTTTTCAGGCTGACTTGTAAATCTTTGAAGTCAAAAGGGCCACTAAGCTAACTTGTTTTACAAAGCTTAATTAACTTGGAATTTTTTCAAGATTTTAAGTTAAGAAAAACTATTCGTGTGTAAATAAAACGCTATGCTCATAAAATGTTAGAGCAATAAGAATGTGAGAAAGCATGCTTAGTAGTAACTTATGAAATGTTTAGAATTTCTAAGTTAGAAAACTAAGTACTCATATGAAAATATAAGGCATTTATGTAATAAAACTTTTAAAAGACTCAAGTCTAAAAAAGTGAAGTGTTCATGCCAATAGCTCGGTCATACGAGCAAAAGTACAATAGCAAAATAGAAAATAAATGTATACTAGTATGCTAAGGAGTCAGCTGGTCGGATGGAGGCTCACTGGTCGGCTATGGGGCTCCCTAGTCAGGTTGTCACTCAGGTTGATCAACACCTTCCTCAGCATCAGTGGCTTCTTCCGGTCGGAACGATAGCGTGGGAGAAAAAGGTGTGGTACCAGCAGGATTAGCTGCCTCCTCAGCAGCCTTTGCCTCGCATTTGGCAAGCTCTTCTGCCTTGGCCTCCTCTGTGAGAAAGTCGAGGTTGAGAGGTTTGTTCAGCTTCCACACCTGGTAAATCAATTGAAACAAATCTCCTCGTAGCGAGCGAGATCAGCTTCTTTCTCTCGCTTTAGCTCCTCGTTCTCGCGAGTCAATTTCTCTAGCTGATCAGTCAACGTCTTATTGATTTGAGTTTGTTTTTGGTTTTCGTCAGCCAGCCCCCTAAGAGACCCACCCCGCTCAGCAATGGTCTTTTCTGCCTGCTCCACCTTGGATTTGAGATCTTTTTCCGAGGAAGTTAAAGTCTCCACTTTAGTTTGGGCGTCCACTAGCTGATCAATTAAGACCTTGATCAATTCCTTGTAGTCTACTGCTCGATGCTGAGCATGGCTGATAGTGATAAGCGACTGCATGGAAAACAGGAAGTTACTACAAGTAAAAATGATTAATGATAAACTGTCTTGTGATAAAATACTTACATTCATCAGCTGAGGGAGCCCTCTTTGCAAGACGTCTTCAACACTAAGCCGAGGCAAGGATTCAAAGCTTTGAATCGTTGAAGCATCATGAAGGGTTTGGTCGAGCAGTTCTTTCCCAATGTTACCAGCAGTGCGAAGGGGCTCACTTAAGCCAGTCATGCGAATGGGGGTTAGGCTCGCAGAGGGAGAAATCGATGAGGGGGTTAGCTGCGGGATTGTAATTGGCTGCTCGAATTGTCTTCCCTGGCTGGTCGGGGTTGTCCTTGGAACTTTGTTTGGGGGGTTTGAGCCACTTCCCTCCCCAGATTTCCTCTTTTGGGCATGGGTAGTGTTGAATTACCTGAACATCTCTGAATCTGCAAAAGAGTAAACACAAGATTTGTTAGTAAAAAGTAGAGCAATATGTAGATAAATACTTTACAACTACCAGACAACTCTATAAATCCCGTATAACCAAGTTATTTAAAAACCAAACATCACACCATGACTACTAGACCTGAGTTTAGGATTTGGTCAAGGAAGTCATCCTCTTCATCAAATGATGAGCTTAAGTCTCTATGAAGCTGGATGTTCTTTCCTTTCCTAGGCTGTGTGGGAATGACACGTCTACGTTGGTCCTCTGGCAGGGGTTCCCTAATGATAAGGTCACCCGGTCTACGAGAGTAGGGAGACGGTCCGGGAGAGAACTGATCGGTCACTACCTCAGTGTCAGCGTTGGACTGGTCAGTTACATTCGCTTCCTCAGTAGTATTTTCTAATAGGATATTCCGGTTACTTGGTAACAGCCCCACCATCTGAAGATTATCCACGGTAACCAACTCTTTTACATTCTTCTCCTCGGTGCACATATTAGCCAATTCTTCTGCTCGGGAACACATTTCCTTGGTAGGCAAGGGCTGGTGAAATGGAATCGCATGTGTAAAGGCTACGTTGTTGGCTTTGATATCTGAAGTAAGAAAATACTCTGTATAGTATTTTCCAGGATTTGACTTATGAGCGATACCATGGAGGTATTTGATCCCTTTATGCCTGTGGAAGAGGTGAAAAAAACCTGTATTCTTGTCGCTTGGGTTAGTCCTGAAGTCGAAGAGATAATGCACTTCATGAGGAGTGGGTGGATCCCAGCCTTGCAGGAAGTAAAGGATGTATAGAGCAGAAAACGCCTGAATCCCATTGGGAGCAATCTGGAAAGGAGAGACGTTGAAGTAGTCCGCTACTGACCGAAAGAAAGGATGCAGTGGAATGGTAGCTCCTGCGAATACGTGATACCTAGACCAGGCACAGTATTGTCCACCAGGCCTGTTGGCTCTCTGATGAGGGCGCGGACATATCATGTTAACCCCTTTCAAGCCCGAGGCTTGAATGTGTTTGTCGAACATGTAGGGGTTAAGTTTGGAGGGTTTGGCTGTAAACCAAGAAGGTGTTTCTTCTCCGTCCTTTCTTGGTTTTTGAACGGCTAATTGTTGAATCTCGGTGGTAAATTTCTGAATGATTTTTCTCCGAGGCTTGCTGGGTTTTTGTATCTGGCGAGGTGGTCTTGAAGAAGCCGCAATTCGGACTTCACTGCGTTCCACTACTTTCTGTGCCGCTCTGCGAGCCACCTGAGGGTCTTGGTCCTGAGGAAGTCTATTGGATTTATTCACCCTCATTTCTGACTGCTCAGCCTGCTGATTGAGAAACTGTTCTTCGGGGAGGAAATATAAGGCTGATCGGGGAAGGATTTTTTTAAGACGGTGAAGGCGATCCTCGGGGGTGCGACTGCTAGGAGACTTCGACGAAGAGTCGCTGCTTTGAGGAGTATCGCTCGATTGCGGAATGGAAGTGTTAGAATTTGTATGGTTGTCACCTCCCCTATAGTCAAAGCGATTCATCTACAAAAAATAAATAAGGGGAGGTGAGTAACCAAACAAATATAAGTCAATTGATTCAAGAAAAATATTTATGTTTACCACTCAGAAAATATTTATCTGGTTAGTAAAAGTATTGCATGCATGTGTTGGGCATTAAAATTTATGTGAGCCTTGGGGCCGAGGCATGCACTTGCGGCTGGAGCCGCATCAAGCAAGCGTCTGAGTAGCTCGGCATGATGTCTGCAGGATGACCGAACGGGCGTGTGTGTGTCCGAGGAGCTAGGCCCAGTGGCCGATCGGGTGCGGGCGTGCGTGTGTCCGAGGAGCTAGGCCCAGTGGCCGATCGGGTGCGGTGTGTGCGTGTGTCCGAGGAGCTAGGCCCAGTGGTCGATCAGGTGTGGTGTGTGCGTGTGTCCGAGGAGCTAAGCCCAGTGGCCGATCGGGTGCGATGTGTGCGTGTGACTGAGGAGCTAGGCCCTGTGGCCGAGCGGTTGTTGATGGCACGTATCCGAGTTGAGATGTGCGTCCGAGGGGCCAACGCATATTGACCGATTGGCTGGGGTGTTGGACTGTGGTGATCGATCGGTGGGCACAAGATTCATGCCCGATCCCTTTGTGTCCGAGTAGCCATAGGAATGCCCGAATATTCAAGCAAACAAACAGCCATGACCGATCGGCCATGGGTGTTTTCCCTAAACCCTTTCCGATAAAACCTAGATCTCAAATAGCATGGACACAAACACATTTCCTCACCCAAAATACACAATAACAAGATCAAAATGTGGGATTTGAAAGGTTTTAAAAAGTTATAGGGATCCTATCTATCATCAAATACCCAAGGACCCATACATGAAATTTGGGATAGAAAGTTTATTTTTCTTCAAATTTTCAAGAAATTGAAGACAAAATTGATCTACCCATAGCCTATATAATATCAAAACTGTCACAATACACCTTATATACCAAAGATTCATGCACAAGTTCAAGGGAAAATTTCTTATGGGGGTTTTGACCTACACTTTTTTTTCTTAAGCTTTGAGAAAAAAAACACATAAATGGAGATGAGGATGAAGAACTTACCCAAATGTGTTGATCTCTTGAAGAACCCTTGGATTTGCTTGAAGAAGTTGGAGCTTTTTCTTGAAATCCTTGAAGCTTTTTGGCCAAAAGGAGAGCTTTTGGGGTGCACGGCCAAGGGAAAAAAGATGAGGGAGATGGGGAACTTTTTGATCTTCTTTTTGCTTATGAGATTATGAGCACTTATGGGTCTATTTAAAGGGAAAAAGTGGAAATTATCACTTATTTTTAGACTCTTCGAATTCTCTTGGGTATATTTTCTCCCCCATGATTGGAGCAGTTAATTACAATGATCATGGTCTGCTATAGCGTCGTGGTTTGTTGCATAGGCGGGAAAATGTACAGTTAGATTTTTTATTGTTGTGCCATCATTAGTGGAGAAAAAAGTTTATTATATGAGAATATCATATAATAAACTTGGGGGGAAAATGTTATCCCAAAATTTGAAAACGATGACGTGACAATAGAAGTGACAAATAGCAAGGAATGACTGGGTGATCTGGCTTAGGAGTGATCCGGTAGACCGGTGAAGATTTTTGACTGACCAGTCAAGTGTCATGACCAACCAGTCAAGTGTCATGACCGAAAAATTAGGTGCTTGTCCGACCGGTTAGGTGCTTGTCCAACCAGTCAAGTGTTTGGCCGACCGGACATGTGTTTGGCCGACTAGTCACTTGTCTTGGCCGACCAGTGAGAATGTGGTCGACCAGTGAAGTGTTTTGGCCCTTCAGTTTTCCTTCTGGGTGTGTTGTGGACCGACTAAACAGAACAGTGCTACGCAAAAGATCCCAGTAACGGCTTCAACAAGAATCGATCATACCTGTGCGGGAATCTCTCATTTTATCCCAAAGAATCGCATATTGTTGTATTTTATATATTATTATTAATTAAATATTGAAAGAATAACAGAAAGATCCCGATTATGAGGGACTGCATTTTTACGATCCTGGGCTTATAAATACAAGGCTCATGGCATCATAGAGAAGATTCAGATTCGATTTTCCAGAGAGAGTATTTGTATCTTGAGAGAAATCTTGTATTCTTTTCATCTGCGCTGAAGAAACTCAGTTGACTCAGGTTCATCTGATCTTGAGTGTAGATTCATAATCATAACTCTAAGTGGACTAGGCTATTACCAACACACTGGGGCTGAACCACTATAAAAATTGTTTGTGTCGTATTTTTCTCTTGAAGGATTTTTGTCTTTTTGACGTCTACACGTCGTTGGCCAAAAACACAGTCAATAGATCTTATGGGTCCAATTCAAATAGAGAGTTTAAAAGGGAAAAGGTATATTTTTGTTTGTGTGGATGATTTTTCTAGATATAGTTAGGTGGATTTCTTGAAAGAAAAATCTGATACTTTTGATGCCTTTAAAACACTTTGCTTGAAATTAAAAGTTGAAAAAGATCGCAACATTGGAAAAATTGTTCGTATAAGAAGTGATCATGGTAAAGAGTTTGAGAATTCTGTCTATGATGATTTTTGTAAGTCTGCAGGTATTTCTCATGAGTTTACAGCTTCCAAAACTCCTCAACAGAATGGAGTTGTAGAAAGGAAAAACTGCACTCTTCAAGAAATGGCTAGAGTGATGCTAAATAGCAAAAAATTGACCAAACGGTTATGGGCAGAAGCAATTAACACTGCTTGCTATATCATAAATCATGTTTTTCTCCGTCCAGGTACATCTAAAACATCTTATGAAATTTGGAAAGGTAAGAAACCAAGTGTGGCTTACTTTCATGTTTTTGGATGTGTTTGTTACATTTTGAGAGAAAGAGAAAATCTTAGTAAATTTGATGCTAAGAGTGATGAAGGTGTTTTTATTGGATACTCCACTAACAGTAGGGCTTATTGTGTGTATAACATGAGAACCCAAACTGTAATGGAGTCGGCTAACGTTGTTATTGATGATGCCAGGGATTTTTCTGAGTTTTCTACTGAGGAAGAAATTGATAGGTTTATTGATGAACCTACTGAAAAACACGAAGAAGCTTCTATTAGTGATACTACTGTTGCAACGTCTGGTCCATCTGTTCCAACAGATCACGAATCCAATGAAACTGATTCTGGATAGACAGAAAAGAAATTTCCAGATATTATTTCGGATGAAGTCCAAAAGGAGCCATTAACCAGAGTTAAATTAAATCATCCAGCTGATTTAATACTTGGAAATCCAAAAGACAGTATGGTGACAATAAGAAGGTTGTTCGAAATGGATGTCAAATCCACATTTCTCAATGGGATCTTGAATGAAGAGGTATATGTTGAACAACCCAAAGGGTTTGAAGATCCCCATGCACTTGATCATGTTTACAAATTGGAGAAAGCTCTTTATGGTTTGAAGCAAGCCCCTCAGGATTGGTATGAGAGACTCACTCAATTTCTTGTTTCTCATGGATACAAAAGGGGTGGAGTAGATAAAACTTTATTTATCAAAAATATTAAATCTAACATAATTATTGCTCAGATTTATGTTGATGATATTGTGTTTGGTTCTACTTCTGACAATGAGGTGCAGGTATTTGTGAAACAAATGAAAGAGGAATTTGAAATGAGCATGGTGGGAGAATTGACTTATTTCTTAGGTTTGCAAGTCAAGCAGTTAGATGAAGGCACATTTGTTTCTCAAAGCAAATATGCTAAGAACTTGGTCAGAAAGTTTGGACTTGAAAGTTCAAAGATTGTCAAAACACCAATGGGAACGACTGTGAAGTTATCCAAAGATGAAAATGGTGTCAAAGTTGATCCTACACTGTATAGGAGTATGATTGGTAGTCTCCTTTATCTCACTGCTAGTAGACCTGATTTGAGTTATAGTGTTGGTGTGTGTGCCAGGTACCAAGGAAATTCTATGGAGTCTCATGTTGCAGCTGTCAAAAGAATTATTCGATATGTTCATGGGACTATTGATTATGGTATTTGGTATTCAAAAGAAACTAACCATAATCTAGTGTGTTTTAGTGATGTTGATTGGGCAGGTAACACTGATGATAGAAAAAGCACTAGTGGAGGATGTTTCTATTTGGGAAATAATCTAGTCTCTTGGCACAGCAAGAAACAAAATTCTATTTCTCTTTCAACAGCTGAGGCCGAATAAATTGCAACAGGAAGTTGTTGTGCTCAACTGTTGTTGTAATGCCCCGAATTCTCCGATGTGTTTAACGGCGTGAACAGTAGGCCGGGAGGACCATACTTGCTTAATTATGTTATTGATTGATAAAATGCATGTATATGTTGATTATATTATGATATGATGTGAAATGCATGCATGTGAGTCCATATTTTTAATTACAAGGGTGTGATGGTAATTTGGCCCGTTGAGGGTAAATTGATTATTTGTATGCATGTTTGTGACATATTATGAGACCACATTATGATGTGGGTTTATTCGAGCCATTTGGCATGAGACGATCAAGGAATGTTAATTATCGGTTTGGTCATAACAGGCTTAAGCTCGGGGCTCGGGGTGAGTCTCGGGGTGCTTTAATGATTAGAGTGTTATCGGGTATTAAAGGGTAACGGGATGTGAAATATTGGTGTTTGAGAATATTGAGATTAGCGGGAATCGGGAAGCGTTAATTATGATTAACGGTGTAGGTGGAAAGTGCCAAAATTACCCTTGAGTTGGTGCTAGAGGCCTTAAATGACCTAGGGGTATTTTAGTCTTTTGGCTTGAATATATATGATGTTTAGAAGGCTGTAGAAACCGTACAAAACAGAGCAAAAACAGAGAGTGAACTTTCTCTTTCCCGTGCATCCATTTCTCTCTTTCCTTCTTTGAAGTTTTGAGCTCAAAGGGTGGAATCAAGCTAGGAGATCAAGGGGTTGAGGTTTTAGGCTTGGTTCAGCCATTGAAGAGGGTTTGGTTCTGAGTTTGAGGTGAGTTTTATCCATTATTTTCTGGTTGTACTCTGTTTTTGTTTGAAGATTTCAGCTCTAGATTTTGGTGTGGAAAGTTGGAATCAAGGGGAGTTCTTGTGGTGTTTTACTTGGGATATGATGAGGGAGAGTTATGGGTGATGTTTGGAGGTTTAAATGGGTGTTTGGAAGAGGTTTTGAGTTGGTTTGAAGGGCTGGTTCTAAGGAAAAACGCAGGAAGATGCTTGCTGGTGCGTGCTGAATTCTGGGTTATTTAGCATAATGAGCCGCGACCTGTCTAGGGTGTGCCGCGGCCTGAGATGGCTTCAGAGGTGGAAACACCTCTGTCAGGAGGGTGAGCCGCGGCATGGCTTTGGTGAGCCGCGGCCCATCAAGGAAAATTTGGCCAGAATAGTGTTTTTAGCATGGGGATTCAAACTTAAGGCCTCGGGGTTGAACCTACTACCCGGTTGAGTAGTGTTTGATGTCCTGGAGGTTAGGTTTGGGTTTGGGGACCTTTTATTGTTCATTTTATTGATGGAATCCCATAATTTGGTTATGACCAGGTAACCGCTAAAGGACCAAAAGGTTGATCGTTCTCAGGGTTGTTTTTGTATTCATTCTTGCTCGAACCGGAGGTAAGAAAAATGCACCCAAAGTGAGACATGCATGGATATTTGTGAGGCATGTTGATTGTATAAATATGGACATGGATTGAATACAGAATCGACAAAAGTGTTAGTATCAGCTGTGAAGCTGTGACTTATTTGTCAGGTTCGGCAGTGATACTGGACACAGGTCAGGTAGAGCTGATTTATTTGTCAGAACGGCCTTAGCGTGAATCACGCAAGCCAACAGAGATTAGATCTAATCGACTACTAGCATTGAATGACTCAAGGAGCATTAATGCCTGACCGACCCTGAGGGTCGATGAATAAACAGAGCTTGGAGGCTAGTGGCTTACCTAGCAGCCACTCTCCCGCTAGAAAACAGAGCTTGGAGGCTGGTGGCTTACCTAGCAGCCACTCTCCCGCTAGAATCATGTGATGTTAATTTGCTTGCTTAAAGCTTTATGATTCAGTGTGATTATAATGATAATCATTTGATAATGTTTATAAAAAGTATTATGTTTTCTTGCTGGGCTTTGGCTCATGGGTGCTATGTGGTGCAGGTAAAGGGAAAGAAAAGCTCACCTAGCCTTGAGTGGAGAGCTGATGTGGTGATGTGTACATATGCGGCCGCTTGACCACCACGGCCAAGGAGTTCTCAGAGGAACTAGGGGGTTTACCCTATTTTTGCCGCTTAGGTCGGCGGGATTGTAAATTTAAAACTGTAATGGCCATTTTGAACTGAGAACCACTTGTAAATGTTTTGTTTGGCTCTGCAGAGCACTTTGTAATAAAATCTCCATTTCCTTTTTATTGGTTTTGTACCTTAACCTGTTAATTACACTTAGAGCACGTTTTTGACCAAAGGACTCAGGTAGTGAGTCAAATTTCCGGTCCACCGTTCACCGTAACTGTTCTGGGGTAGTCAGGGCGTTACAGTTGTGGATGAAGCAAATGATGATGGATTATGGGCTTGATCTTGACATTTTAACTATTTTTTGTGATGATACAAGTGCAATTAATATTTCAAAAAATCCTGTGCAACATTCTCGTACTAAACATATTGATATTCGTCATCATTTCATAAGAGAATTAGTTGAAAATAAAGTTCTTGTCTTGGAATATTGAAAATAAAATCCTGTGTCATTCGGTTCGCTTTGATTTCCTCCGAAAATCTTTGGGGGCTTGTTCTCTATAAATTTCCTTGTTATTGTGTTGTCCTCTTGATCAAATGTGTGTTATTTAAGTTTAAGAAAATTGTCAATTAATTTGAAAATTTTGTTGTGTGTCAAGCTGGATAATCTGACTTGTGTTTATGAGCTTTTAGTTGTATATTCTTGAGAGAAAAATAATCAATTCCTCCTAGGCATATTCGGGTCAATCAATCAATGGTTAAATGTTTGAGCTTCCTTTTGTGTAGCATTGTTTCAAGCTCCTGTGCAAGAATAGAGCTACCTACATCAGTGTGTGAAAGCCGTCTTTTGAGTAAGTTGGAACTTTGTAATTCGGAGTTATAAAGAGGATACGCTACCATAGAAAAGGGCTACCACTGGTGTAGTGTGACAGCGTCTTCATGGGTTACAATTATTTATAATTTCGAAAAAGACTTATGTAATGCCCCGGATTCCCTATTATGGTTAATGGCTGGGTTAGTAGGCCAGGAGGGCCATAATTGCTTAATTATGCCATTAAATGTGTTTATGCATGTTTATGAGAATTATATTATAATATAATGTTAATTGTATGCATGTCAATGATATATGTTGAGACCACATTATGATGTGGGTTTGTTCGAGTTATTCGACATGAGACGATCGTAGAATATTGATTAGCGGTTTAGTCACAACAGGTTTAAGTGTCGGGACTTGGGTTGAGTCTCGGGGTGATTTTGATGATTAGAGCGTTACCGGGAGTTATAGGGTAACGGGTTGTGATTTATTGGTATTTGAGATTATTGAGAATCGCGGGAATTGGAGAGCGTTAACTATGATTAACGAGTTAGGAGGAAAGTACCAGATATGCCCTTGGGAGCTTTTAGAAAGTATTAAATGACCTAGGGGTAAAATGGACATTTCACCCCTAGGATAGATATAACTCTTGATGGCTGAAGAAAATGATGGAAAAACAGAGTATACTTTAGAGTTCTCCCGTACCTTCTTCTCCTCACTGTTCTTTGTGGTTTTTGAACCAATTTTGAGGATTCAAGCTTAGGAAGCAAGCCTTGGGAGTTTGGGAGTGTGTTCCACCATTGAAGACCATCATAAGCCAAGCTTTGGGTAAGTTTCTAACCATGGTTTTCTCTGGTTTGCTCTGTTTTGGTTTTGTTTTGCAGCTGAGTCTACTAGGGTGAAGTCATGGTTTTGTTGGGAGTTTTGGCTAGGGTTCCCATGCTTGTGATGTTTGGGGTGTGTTAGGATGGTTTTTGGGTTTATTTGGCATCAAGAATAGGCTTTGGAAGCTTGGAAATCGAGTTAGAATCGAAGAAGTTGAAGAAGGTCGGTTCAGGGGTGTTTGGGTCTGGAGGTAGCGCTACAGCGCCCACCCTAGGGCACTATAGCGCTCCTCAGGAGGTTTTCTGGCCCTTGGGAGGTTCTGTGTAGAGCGCTGTGGCGCTAGGGGTTGAGCGCTGTAGCGCTACCCTGTTCCTTCCAAACCCCGTTTTGAGTGTTTTTAAGGGCTTTTGACTTGGGGTTTCAATCCTTAAGGCCCGAGATCGAATCTACTCACCGTGTGGGCATGTTTCGAGGTCCCGAGGGTGGTGCTTAGGTTAAGACCCTATTATTGTGGATTCTCATTAATGGAGGTTATAATTGGTTGTGATTAGGTAACCGCTAAGGAACTAAAAGATCGATCGTTCTCAGGGGTCGTCTTTATCATACTTCTCCCTCGAACTTGAGGTAAGAAAACAGTATATGAATACAGTTGCACCCTGTATAGGTATGTGACATGCATGGTTTGATATTGAGGCATGTTGGTTGATATATGTGAACGTGGATTGCATATTGAATGCTAGTGAACTCATATTATCTGTTTATGACACTGACTAGTCAGGGACCGACTCTAAAGTCGATGATCACGCATTGAATGGCTCTATAGCATTAATGCGGGACCGACCCTAAGGTCGATGAACTTATAAGCGCTTGCCTGGTCTACAACCAGATGACTATAGCCAAGGTATATGACCTCGGTGACCGGTTGTCACGTGGCTAAGGGACGTTGTCCATAGCTTCGACTCTAGAGTCGTGAGGAAGGTTATGTTGGTGACTAATCACCATGCACCTGTCCTGATCAAACATATGAGAGAATCACTTATCAGTTAAGCCCTGGTGACCCTATCGTCACATGGCTAGAGGGAGCGCTGCTCGTTATTGTGACTTTTGGCTATTGTCACCTATTTGTTGGACTGATAGTCCTGGATGCTTATTATGATCGCTGTTGATATTATATCATATTTTATTGTGTTTTCTTGCTGGGCCTTGGCTCATGGGTGCTGTGTGGTGCAGGTAAAGGAAAGGAAAAGCTTGGCCAACCCTGAGTGGAGAACTTGGGCGATGTTGTGTACATACAGGGCCGCTTGACCGCCACGGTCAAGGAGTTCTCAGAGGGACTAGGGGTTTACCCAATTTTTGCCGCTTAGGCCGGCGGGGATTGTAAATTTGGAACTGTAGCGACTCTTTTGTATTACGAACTACTTGTAAACATTTTGAAAGGCTCATGAGCAGTTTATTTACTTAATGAAATGTACCCTTTCCTTTTTACTGGTTTTCTACCTTAACCTGATAATAACACTTAGATCACATTTTTAACCAAAGGACTCGGGTAGCGGGTCAAATTTCCGGTTCACCGTAACTGTTCTGGGGTAACCAGGGCGTTACAACTTATTTGTCATTGGGCAATGTTCCCTTGCATACACTGTCACACACTTATGCTTGAAACTATGTAAGAAAAACTGTACACAATTTATAATAAAAAAAAAATGTGTGTAAGACTCATACATGTTGATTGATTCACTTAAGAATATGTGCTTGTGACTGAATTGTTCTTTATTTCTCTCGAATATTCTTTCTAATTTTTTATTTTCACAAGTGTTCTTATCCATGGTATACACTAACACTTATTCAGTTGCTGGATTTTATTCTTATCAGGATGACTCACATTGATCAAAGCAGATATTTTTGGTTGAGTTTTATTTTTGTGCATTTTTATATATATAAAAAAAAATAAAAATTTGATTGACAAGGAAATTCATGGTGGACTGAATCTTTGTGGTAATTATGTGAAATTATGCATTCATTTTGTGTGATTTAATATATTCTTTGTCTCCAAGGAATTTATTTTGTCCTCTTTCTCTATTTGAAATATCATGATTTGTCTCTTTATTGTTTTGTACTTTGTTTAACATTTTTTTTAAATAAAAAAAAACAAATAAAAAAACGAGTAAGGTTGTTTTTTTTTGTGTGTATTAAGGTTTGTTTCCTTTTATTTTTTAAATAAAAAAATGAGAAACTCTTTTTGTCGTGGGTGTCTTAAATGGAAAGTTCTTGTCCTTAAAAAGCTTGTCTCCTTCCCACGATCCCTCTAAGTCTTCTTCTTCTTATTTTTTTTCTCTCATTGTTTTGTAAGTGTTTGCTACTTTTCAGATAAGGAACAATGGTGAAAACTCGTGGAGCTTCCTCTAAGAAGACCCCTGCTACTCAATCGCTGAAGTTTGCCTCAGATGACATTCCTCCTGAATTCTCATCTGTCCCCCCAGATTCAGGAACTGTTGCTACAGAACTAGCTGTTGTTCGAGCATCTCTTGTTTCTTTGGCTTCTTTGAAAGACACAAAGGGGGAGAGTACCTCCAAAAACCTGCTTTGTTTAACTCTGGACTTTCTTATTTTGAGGGGGAGTTAAGTCTAGTTTCTTTATATGTTTGTTATAAGTTAATGCATGTTTGCAGGGGGAGTTTTTTTCTCTTTACTTGTAACTAACATTTGTGTTGCAGGTTTTTGAATTAATTTTGTCTATCAAATTGCCAAATGGGGAGATTGTAAAATCATTTATTAGCATATTTGATAAAATTGACAAAATTAATTATGGAATGTATTTTCGAAATATATTGTGTGGTATTTCAAAATGGGTAGTTTCATGTTTTGTTGTGAAATGTTTTCTAATCAGATTATTCTATATATGTTAATAAAAATAAATATATAATTTCCTATAAAAGAATATATTTTCTTGAAATTTATTTATATGGAAATTATTGGTATTTATTTTTATTTCTTGATCTGATTTGTTTGTCTAAAAATCGTGTACAGCTTGTAGAGATAATGTATATTTTGTTTCCTTATTTATTTAAGGAAACTGAGTTTAAAAACTGTCCAGGTTCAATGAATCTGTTTGAACGGATTGCCAGTCTGTTTGAACAGATTTTGACTTTCCTGTTTGGGAAGATTTTCCATTTATTGGCTGGTTGGTTTCTGATTTGTTTTCCACGACCTAAAGGGATTCTAAAAAGTATATAATCATGCTTATGTCGCTGGTTTTTGATCATCTCTCTTGGTGTATTATTTTCCAAATATTTTCAAGTTTTAGAGAGACTTTTTATTATGTGAAGAACTTGAGTCTAGCAAGTTCTTAGTGGTTTATTACAGTGTACTTCTGTATTATTTTCTTTGCGCTAATTGTGCAGGTAGAACACACTTGGACATTGTTCATCAAACTTCGGGAGAAGTCTTGTTCGTGAGACACTTTTCGGGAGGAAAAGTGCAAGTGTTATGATTTGAAGGGAGTTCAAGACCTTAGCACTTCAGAAATTTGATTAGGAGTTTAGATTACAACAGTTGCGACAAATTCAAGAGGGAGTCTTTATTTGTATAAGTCAATTTGGTTTTGTAATCGTTTAGATATTCTTCTAATAAATTTCATTCTCTGGGCGTGGCCCCGTGGACTAGTAGCAATCTGCAAAAATTGCTGATACCACATATAATTTCGTGTGTTTTTGACCTTATGTTCGTTTTTATCTTCCGGTGATAAACTGTTTAAACATATTTGGTTTCTATTTAACGAGTCTCTGTGTCTGTTTAAATATTTCTGCAACAATTCAGCAATTAATTATTTAAATTGAATAATTAAGTTGGTAATCATAAAAAAACAAAATTTCATCGTCTATTATTTTCACAACATCTTAAAACGGATAAAAAGTTGTCTCTTGTAGTCGTTGAATGAAATTTAAGTGTAGGAGTAGGGGGAGTGAAGATTTATTGTTGTAATAATTAGTAATTATGTTATGTTAAAAGCCATCAATAATAATAGGGTTAGCTTCATCATTTCAAAGGTTTGGTGATGACCAAGAAAAATACTAAAGATGACACTAATTTTCACACTTTAAAATATTTAGTGTGTGGTGTCTATCTATGTTTAGCACCGGTGTCATTATATTGTATATGAAACAACTAATCACTAATTACCAATTAGAAATGTAGAAACAAGTATAAAAATACTAAAAGTAAAAATGCATAAAGAGTATATTTCTTGTCTGGACAGTTTACTTGGAGAGGCTTATATAACAAAACACAAATTACAAAATCAACAACTTGATTACAACATGATATTCTACTGAGCCAAGGCACTTGTGTTGTAGACAAGGAGGGCACCTCCTGCAAGAAGCCCAGCCAGAGTAACAGCCCATATGGCCAATCCAGTTGTACCTGCAATTATACTCATGCATTATAATATGCAATATTTCCAACTATCATAACATTATTCTCTACCCAAAAGTTAATCACATTTTAAAAAAAAAGTACTGTTAAAATTTGATGATTAGCCAATGAGAGTTTTGCTGTTTCAGAGATAAAAAGTTTTTTTTTTAATGAAACGCAAAAGAGTTACTTACCACCAACATAGACATCGCCAGAAGGAGACCAGTCATCAGTGTTGTAGATTGGACTGCACATCATTTATTTACAGATTGTTAGCATATCTATATCATATATATATATATATAAATACTACTACTACGATTATTAGTACAACAACACAATCTTATATATGTTGCTACATGCAAAGTTATTGTAATCAATATCCTCAAATTATTGAAATTCAATTTGGTAACTTCTTAAGCTATGTTGTAAGTGTTAGTGTTATACCACAACCTATGTAATATTCTTATTAATGGGTGTCTATCAAAATTTTATGGGTATGAAATACGTTATTAATAAAGTAGTCTCCTATAAATTGAAAAGAAGAAACTACTTTATCAGTAGAGTCCCAAACATATATACTAATTATAAGAGATGGGTTAATACCTGTAACCATCGACGTTAGCACCGTATTTGTCTACAAACTGGTACACACCCTTTCCCTGAATCATAATATATGGTTCAAATAAGAAATATAAATTCGCTCAATCAAATAAATAATTAAGACACATAACTTAAAATTAGATAAAAAACCTTAGGCTTCCTTCCAGAGGCATCAAGTCCATCCCTCAAGTCCATGCTACCATTAATTCCTGTAAATTATTTATCATAAAGTTTTAAGATATATAAATAACATTCCATTATAACTCAAACCCAAATATGACAAATACTACGTACATAATAATTAAATATAAATATGTGTATAGATAAGTAAAACAAAAATGTTTATTTATGTTTGTAAGATGTAGGTACCATAGGGCTTGTCGGTCTTGATCTTCTTGCCTCCACTGGCCTCAACTTTGAAGGAATAAGAAGCTCTTGAGAGTGTGGGAAGGCCTCTCACAGAAGACTTTTCAATTCTAAAGGGAGCTGGTTTAAGGCTCACTGATGTCATAACTGAGGCTGCCATTTTCCCTAAGCTACCTTAGTTTTTCTGATCTTCTTTTTCCTTTGCTTCTGTTTTTTTTTTTTTGGTTACTATTTCCTTCTCTCTCCCCTAACTCATAATATAAAAATGCCAATAGGACAGATGTGGCTGTTGGTGTGACACGTGGCGTTCATTCTGTGGGAGGATATCTGGATATGGTTGCAAAACGTTATCAAAACCCGAGCTGTTTCAGCCAGTAGTACTTCTCAGTTCTCAGATATATGAAAATCTATAGGGACCCATCTGGGTTTCTGACACGTGGACTCAGTGTTATTTATTTATTTTTTTTTAAAAGTGGACTTTTGTTCCAAAGGATGGAGTTGTGAACATTTTAGTTATGAAATTATATATGTAGATGTAGATCAAGGAATTTGAAAGTACTTACTCCTTAATGGTTAGTCTAAACACGTTTATGAGTATTTTGATTTTCAAAATTCAAACTATTGCTTTGTAAATGGTTAATTGTTCAAGTCAATTATTACATTAAAAAGAGTAAAAAATGAAGTAGAAGAAGAAAGATAAAAATAGCAAAATAGTCAATTATTACATTCATCTTTGCATGCATATGATTGGTTTTCCACTACTTTCTTCATTTAGGACCTCATTTTTTGGCATCAAGAAGCAATTGTCACCTTTCGTGTCGTAATGATAATAATAATAATTCCAATACTCACAAAAATGGACGAAAAACAGACTTGATATTATTACAACATATGCACTGATGCCATTATAAAAAAAAACTACAAGCAGCTAAGGAATATCTCCTTAAGTTTTGAGGCTGCAGCCATGCCACTAATTATGGCACCTTCAACATTGGGACTAACACAAAAATCACCACATACGGCAAGCCTCTTCTTCTTATCCCAAAGGCATTTCTCCTCTCTGGCTATGCTCGTAGCCGGAAAGGCGCCTCCCCTATGAGCAGAAGAAACCCAGCCAAGACAATAATATTAGCTTTACAACATTTAAAACTTAATTGGCATATTATGCAACTCATAAAATGAGCTACTACTTAACTCTGGTCTAATTCTTAGATGATCCACGAAAACAGGTAGAATGATGAATTCTCAATCAAGGCAACGAAGGATTGAAAGTTAAAGTGAATCTTGAAACTTGAGAAAGCAATAATGATAATATGGAGGTATAAGAAATGGAAAGTTTCAAAGCTCAAGGGAAAAATGAGTGTGAATTCAGAGAGAGTGCTAAGTAGCAAAAAAAAAATGTTACAAGTACTTGGAAATGATTGGTCAAAACACAAGTATGTATCACATGTGATCCACTGTGTTCTATAAATGTTGTTGTGATCGGATCAACAATACTAATCAAGATACTTCAACTCAATGAGCTAAGTTCAATCACAGTAACAACATGAAACAATGGACACTCTGAGATGAATATGAATGATAGAACTTTATTGATAATATTCTGACTTTCAAGTACAAGAGAGTATATACAAGGCTTAGAGAATAATGAACTGAACAAGGCAACCGAAACAGAATGAATGAATAGCCTATATATACACTTCGGACTAATAACAGTAAAAATAAACTTCTAACTGAAATAACTATCAATTAACAGTACGTGTGATGTGGCATGATTTAGATCACTTCTCAACAAAATCCTCCTTGATCTTGATTATGCCACTGATGAGAATCAACACAGAAGTTGATTTGCAAAATAGATTTGGAGGAGTTTTAACCACAACCCTTTAGGAGCAAGAGTTCTAGACAGTGCTTAAATTTTACTGGAGTCACTGTCTTGGTAAACATGTCTGCAGGGTTGTGGTTTGTGTGAATTTTCTTGACTTGAACCTCTTGTCTTGAGATCACATCCCTAATGAAATGCATATTGATGTCAATATGTTTTGACCTTTCATGAAACATGGGATTTTTCATTAGGTGCAGGGCACTTTGATTGTCACAAAAAACAGTGATATCCTCTGACTTGAACCCCATCTCATTTGCCAAACCTTTCAGCCAAACAGCTTCCTTGATTGCCTCAGTAGCTGCCATGTACTCAGCTTCTGTTGAGGATAGTGCCACTACCTTTTGTAGATTTGACTTCCAGCTTACACATCCTCCTTTCATTGTAAACACATACCCTGTTAAGGATCTTCTAGTGTCTATACAGCCTGCATAGTCTGAGTCCACATAGCCAGCTACCTCTGTTTGTGTCCTGTACTTGGAGTTGTAAGTTAGGCCTAGATCAAGTGTCCCTGCAATGTATCTCATTATCCACTTAAGAGCGCACCAGTGCTCTTCTCCAGGGTCTGCAATGAACCTGCTCACAATGCTCATTGCGTATGCTATGTCTGGCCTTGTGCAGACCATAGCATACATTAAGCTCCCAACCCCACTGGCATAGGGTATTGAATCCATTATGGCTCTTTCTTGTTCTGTCTTTGGAGACTGGTCTTTGGACAGCTTGAAATGAGCAGCTAAGGGAGTTAATACTAGTTTGGATTTGTCCATATTAAACTTCTGGAGTACCTTTCTCAGATAGCTTTCTTGGGTTAGCATCAATGTTTCTGGTCTGCTTCCTTTGATCTCAATGCCTAGTATTTTCTGAGCCTTGCCTAGATCCTTCATCTCGAATTCAGACTTCAATAACAGCTTCATATCACCAATTTCACTCTTGCTTTTCCCTATTATTAGTATGTCATCTACATAGAGAAGTAAATAGAGTGTACTGTTGAAGTAAACACAGGGGTCATAGGCACTTTTGGTGAAGCCACTTCTCATCATAAACTCATCAAATCTCAGGTTCCACTGTCTAGGGGCCTGCTTCAAGCCATAGAGGGATTTCTGTAAGAGGCATACCTTGTTCTTGTCATCTTCAAAACCTTCAGGCATTCTCATATAAATTTTCTCATCTAACTTTCCATGGAGAAATGCAGTCTTGACATCCATTTGCTCAATCTCTAGGTCTTCAGTAGCTGCTTTGGACATAATAGCTCTAATTGAGGCTTGTTTCACAACTGGTGAGAAGATTTCATTGAAATCTACTCCTTCTCTTTGGGTGAATCCTCTGGCCACAAGTCTGGCCTTGAATCTTCTGTACTCATCACCTGGCAGCCCTTCCTTTACTCTGAATATCCATTTACAGCTTACAAGTTTGCACCCTTCTGGTTTTCTCACAACAGTCCAGGTATTGTTTTTTAAAAGTGACTGTTTCTCTTCATCAATGGCCTGTAGCCACTTTGCTCTATCCTTGCTGTTTATGGCTTCCTCATAAGTAGCTGGTTCTGAGTTTTCAACATCACTAGCAATGGTTAGAGCATAGGCAATGTAGTCAGCAAAACCATACCTGGCTGGTGCACTTGTTTCTCTTCTATGTCTGTCTCTTGCCAGTTGGTAGTTGTCGAGAGAGCCTTCTTGTGCCTGATCATCTTCACCAACTGGTTCTAAGTTGCATTCCTGAGCTGGTTTTACCTCATCTGATTTCATCTCCACTTGAACCTGTTTTGCTTCTAAAACAGGTTCAGATCTATCTCCATGCTTCATAGCCATCACCTTCTCATTAAAAACCACATCCCTGCATACTATGCACTTCTTGAACCCATCTTCTAAGCACCATAGCTTGTATCCTTTAACACCATCAGGATACCCCATAAACATGCATTTAATTGCTCTAGGCTGCAACTTGTCTTGTCTGACATGAGCATATGCAGTGCAACCAAAAATCCTCAAATTTTCTACATTTGGTGCTTGACCTGTCCACATCTCCTGAGGAGTTTTGAACTTGATTGCTGTAGATGGACTTCTGTTAATCAAGTAGCAAGCTGTTTTGACAGCTTCTCCCCAAAACTTTCTCTCCAGACCAGCTCCTTTCAGCATACATCTGACTCTCTCTATGAGAGTTCTGTTCATTGTCTCAGCTAATCCGTTCTGCTGAGGTGTTCTAGGAGCTGATTTGTGTCTTCCAATTCCAGCCTCTCTGCAAAAATCTGAGAATTCATTTGAACAGAATTCTAAACCATTGTCTGTCCTTAATTTCTTGATTCTCTTTCCAGTCTGATTTTCCACCAAAGTCTTCCAGTCTTTAAATGTCTTGAAGGTCTCATCTTTTGATTTCAGCAAATGTATCAAAACCTTCCTTGAGTAATCATCAACTATATTCAAAAAATAGTTTGCTCCTCCTAAACTTGACACCTTGGAAGGACCCCAGAGATCTGCATGAATGTATCCCAGTGGTTCCCTGGTATTGTGTATGCCAGATTTGAACTTCAATCTACAACTTTTGCCATACACACATTCCTCACAGAATTCAAGTTCACCACTTAGTTTGCCTTTGAGAATGCCTTGTCTTTCCAATTCAGTTAGACCCCTTTGACTAACATGACCAAGTCTTAGGTGCCATAATCTTGTTTTGTCAAGTTCTTGTTCTGATGTAGCAGTGTTAACACAACCAGTTACTGTTTCACCATTCAAGAAATAAAGACCATTTCTGAATTCTCCTTTCATAACTACAACTGACCCTTTCATCACCTTCAAGAACTTGTCATCAATTTTAACAGTACAGCCTCTCTCAGTCAAGACTCCAATTGACAGCAAGTTTCTCTTGAGATCAGGGACATACCTCACATTTTGCACCTTCCGTTTAACTCCATCATGCAGCTTGAAAATGATAGTGCCAATCCCGTAAATAGTACATGCCTTGTTGTCCCCGAGGAGTACAGTTCCAACCTTCTTTTCCTCTAGATCACAGAACAGATCCTTGTTTGGACACATGTGGAATGAGCATCCGGAATCAAGAACCCAATCATGACCAGAATCCATATTTGAGGCCACTAATACTTCTGCGGATTCATAGCCATCAATTACTATGTCAGCTTCTCCTCTTCCTTTGTTCTTGTAATTTTCTTTCTTGAGTTTGGCTTTCAAAGCCAAGCATTCATCTCTGAAATGGCCCTCCTTCTTACAGTAGTAGCATTTCTTGTCTGTAATGCCTCTAGGATCACCTTTTGAATTGGATTTTGGCTTTTGATTCCCTTTGTAACTTCCCTTCTGATTCTTGTGTTCTCTGTTCTGTGATTTTCCTCTGACAAATAACCCTTCACCATTTTCATCTTGCTTGCCTTCTGTTCTCTTCTGTATCTCCTTAGAATTCAATGCAGCCTTCACTTCAGACATGGTCAGGGTCTCCTTGCCATAGAGCATTGTATCAACAAAGTGCTCATAAGATCTCGGCAGAGAGCTCAGTAGAATGATTGCCTGATCTTCTTCTTCCATCTTCACACCAATATTGCAGAGATCGAGTATGATTTTGTTAAAATCATCTAAGTGTTTTCTCAGGTCCTTATTCTCATCCATCTTGAGAGTATACATCTTCTTCTTCAAGTATAGCTTATTAGCCAGGGACTTCTTCATGTATATGGAACTGAGTTTGTTCCATAATCCCAATGCCTTGTCTTCACTTGAGACTTCTCTCAAGACTTCATCACCTAAACTAAGAAGAATAGCACTATGTGCTTTGGTTTCAATTTCCTTCAGTTTCTTCTTGTCTTCTCCAATCTCCTTGATGGCTTCTTCATCAATGGCTTCTGAAATCCCATTGTGTACCACTAGAGCCTTCATCTTGATTCTCCATAACCCGAAATCATTGGTTCCATTGAACTTCTCAATCTCAAACTTCGCAGCGGACATCTTCTTGGTGATTCTTGAACCTTCGAACTTGAATCTTGATTTTGCTGAACCTGGGCTCTGGTACCAGTTGTTGTGATCGGATCAACAATACTAATCAAGATACTTCAACTCAATGAGCTAAGTTCAATCACAGTAACAACATGAAACAATGGACACTCTGAGATGAATATGAATGATAGAACTTTATTGATAATATTCTGACTTTCAAGTACAAGAGAGTATATACAAGGCTTAGAGAATAATGAACTGAACAAGGCAACCGAAACAGAATGAATGAATAGCCTATATATACACTTTGGACTAATAACAGTAAAAATAAACTTCTAACTGAAATAACTATCAATTAACAGTACGTGTGATGTGGCATGATTTAGATCACTTCTCAACAGAGACAACTACATACTTAGATTCGAGCCACTTTTTCACCATTTAATTTTGCCGTAATTTCCCACACAGGAAGCAAACTTGTATATACTTAGTCCAACAGTTGACTATAGATAAATTCTCGAGCTTATAGTTTTGGGGTTGATAATTAATGCATATCTTTCTAAGTTATGTATTCCTGTTTACAATAATCAAGCCTGCTGGCCTTCATAAAACTAGTCTAAATAGATCAATCAAGCTGAAGCAGTATTTTTCTCTTGCTAGTTGATATATATGTGAATTATTTAAGAATAAGCTAAAAAATTTAGAGGATTGGGATAATAAGCACTGACCATCTATGAGCTTTCATGAAAAAGGGCTGAGAAATGTTCATTCCTGTACTTTGTAGTGCTTGAAGTAGCTCTTCAGAAACTCTTTTCAATAATGCATCAGAAGGTTTTTGAAGTCCATTTTGAGATATTACACTCTGTGCATACTCGGCAGTTGAATGTAATATCCATCGCTCACTGCATGTACAGAAAAGAAAACAAGATAGTGCATAAATAATATTACCACTAGTACTAGTAAATTACTATTATTTTCCTATATAAAATAGTTAAGAACCTAGTAGCAGAACGCCCAGGTTTGCTGCTGTCACAGTGAGCCCAGCTTAACACTTCAGAATTTTTGATTGAGAAGCCTTTCAAGGGTATCTGAAACGTAGATTAGGCACAGTTAGCCCATCTAGGAACTCAGAGCAACAATAGGATGGAAATGTAATCAATCAAATACAGGATACAGAGGCAGTGAAAATCCATAATATTCAAAAAGGTATTGGGGAGAAATAAAACTTGCATGATTAACTATCTTACTGAAGATAGAGGTTCTGCAAACGCTAGCATGAGGGCAAAACATGGGTGAACAGGAATGTCTTGCAGCTTATCTGCTATCTCTGGAACCAACTTCAAATCTATATAGATTAGGAAAACAAAGTTTGAATTTGAGTTATGTCATTTTTCAGCAACAATTTAGGCCCAGTTAACAAATGACAAAAGACAAAGTAGAGAACAAAACATGTTGTTTTTGGATGCTTTTGATATAAAATACATGCTCCACCATCAGAATAAATTATGTAGGAATAAAAAATACAAGGGGTTTGTGGAGATCTTTCCTAAAAATCCTAACTAACCCAACTGTATTAGCTGTCAACTAATCTTGGCAGCCTATATATATATGTGTTGTTGTCTTTCATTTGAAGGAGCGTGAAAAAGAAAGTGTGAAAGAAAGAGGAGAGAAGTTGTTTTTGAGAGAGAGAATTTGAGCTTGTGTATTGTGAGGACTGAGAGAGAAACACAACTGTTAGAAAGTGTTTGAGATTAGAATCTTAGAGAGAGAAAGGTTCTTGGGAGTCCTGAAGTGCTTGTTCTCAACTGTAATTGTATTCAGAGATATTGATGATGATGATAGTGGATCAAACAGGATGTAGGTCAGATTGATCTGGTTCGAACCTGTATAAAAATTCTGGGTGTTTTTCATTTATTTTTCTGCATTTAACTTTTGATTACTAGCATTTCCTTATAACTAATCTGATATATTAGTTATTGTAATTGTTTATGTCATTGCTGATTAAATTCTAAGAGTCTTGATTACAGAAAACATAAGAGTTTTCCTACAATATCAGAGCCAGGTTCCACGATCAAGAGGAGAGATCAAGATTCAAAGCTTCCACATAAAGAATTGTTCAAGAACAGAATCAAGAAAGTATGTCAACAATGGCAAAGTTTGAACTGGAGAAATTCGATGGCACCAATGATTTTGCCTTATGGAGAGAGAGTTTAAAAGGTATCTTAGTGCATCAAAAGGTGGCTAAAGTGCTCGGAGATCAAAAGCTTTTGGCAGAGAAGAAACCAGAAGAAATCGCTGAAATGGAGGAGATGGCTTATTACACGATCATCATGTATCTTTCCAATGGAGTAAGAAGGAAATTAACTTCAGAAAAGACTGCAAAGGGTCTTTGGGACAAGCTGGAACAATTGTACCTGAAGCTATCCATTTCAAACAAAATAAATCTTCTTGAAAGATTATATGGTTTTAGAATGAACTCCTCTATCTCTTTAGATGAAAATATTGATAAATTTAATGAGATTATTGTTGGTTTGGCTAATATTGAACATAAGGTAGATGAAGAAAGTCAAGCAATTATCTTGCTCAGATCATTACCAATTGCCTATCAAGAAGTCAAAGCAGCGATAAAGTATGGCAGAGATGTGATTGCTTTGGAGGATGTTCTTGGAGCTTTAAAGTCGAAGGAGTTCGAGTTACAACTTGAGAAAGAAACCAGGAAAGATGAGGCTTACTTTGTTCGAGGAAGAAATCTAAAGAGAGGCTCATCCAGAGGAAATCAATCACACCATTCAAAGTCGAAGTCAAGAGGGAAAGACTCAAGACAGTGTTATCACTGTGGGAAAACTGGACATATTAGGAGATTTTGCAATCTGTTAAGAAATCAACAAGGGTCCAGATCAAACCAGGACCAGAGAAGACCAATCTACAATCAATTTCATAATGAAAACAAACACCAGCAAGGAATGAAGTCTCATAATGATTCTGCAGCTGTGGCAGAAACCAAAGATGACTGCTCATCAGGAGGAGAACTTTTCTCAATATCTGAGAAATCAGATATCAAAGAGTGGATCCTTGATTCAGGATGCACTTACCATATGTGTCCTAACTTATATTCATTTTTTGATTATAAAGAAACTGATGGTGGTAGAGTACTAATGGGGAATGATGTTTCTTGCAGGGTAATTGGTCTAGGAAAGGTGGCAATTCGACAGTTCAATGGAGAGGTGAAAGTGCTCAACAATGTGAGACACATACCCGAATTGAGAAGGAATTTGATATCCTTGGGAGCTCTTGAAGAAGAAGGATATGGCTACAAGTCTTTGAATGGGAACCTAAAGATCACAAAAGGATCTTTACTGGTCATGAAAGGAAAGAGAGTCAATGGACTATATGTACTAGAAGGAGAAACTGTAGCCATTGCTGAAACATCTGTAGTTAAGACTTAGGAAACTGAGATGCATCTGTGGCACCAACGAATGGGGCATATTAGTGAGCAGGGGCTGAGAGAGCTTCACAAGCAAGGGAGCATAGACAAGTTGAAGACTTGTGCATTACCTTTCTGTGAAGCATGTGTATTTGGAAAGCAACACAAGATTAAATTCACAACTGCTACACACAATACAAAGAAGGTTTTGGAGTATGTTCATGCGGATTTGTGGGGGCCAAGTAGAGTTCCGACTCATTCTGGTAAGTTTTATTTCTTATCCATTATAGATGATTTTAGTAGATGTGTTTGGACATATTTGCTTAAGACTAAAGATGAGTGTCTAGAGAAGTTTAAAATTTGGAAAAACCTAGTAGAAAATCAAACAAATCTTAAACTTACGACACTTAGAACTGACAATGGATTAGAATTTATAAATAATGAGTTTGATGATCTATGTAATGAGTATGGAATCACAAGGCACAGAACTGTAGTTAGAACCCCACAACAGAATGGAGTGGGTGAACGCATGAATAGGACCCTATTGAATAAAGTGAGATGTTTGCTTATTAGTTCTGGTCTAGGGAAGTCATATTGGGGAGAGGCTTTAGCAACTGCTAGTTATCTTATAAATAGAAGCCCAAATCGTGTTATACAACTTAAGAACCCATATGAAATGTGGTATGGCAAGCCTCCTAGTCTTAAACACTTGAGAGTTTTTGGTTGTGCAGCATATGCACACCAAACAGAGGGCAAACTAGATGCTAGATCCATTAAGGGAATTTTTCTTGGATACCCTTTAGGCACAAAAGGATATAGAATTTGTTTGAATCAAAATGGTAGACCTAAGGTCATAATTTCAAGAAATGTAGTGTTTAATGAATATGATTTTCCTCACTTGAAAGCCGAGAAAGGTTGTGATGTTTATGGTGCAGGTGCATTGAAAAAGAATGATGACATGACTGAGTTTGAGATAAAACTGAAAGGATATGAACCAGAAAATGAGCAAAGCAACGCACCAGGTGAAGATTATACTGAAGATCAATCAGACCAGTCCACAGATTTAACAGGATATCAGCTAGCAAGGGATCGTGTGAGAAGAGAAATTCACCCACCTGCAAGATATGCTGAGACAGACCTGATAGCCTATGCTTTGGCTATAGTTCAAACAGGTGACATACCAGAACCATTAAGCATAGAAGAAGCTACTTCAGGAAAATACAAGAAGGAGTGGAATCAAGCTATAAAAGAAGAGATGGACTCTCTGAACAGAAATGACACATGGGAATTGGTGGAAAAACCAGATAACAAGAAGGTGATAGCTTACAAGTGGATTTTTAAAGTAAAGGAAGGAGTAACACATGAAGAACCAGTGAGATTTAAGGTCAGGTTAGTGGCTAAAGGCTTTACTCAGGTGGAAGGAATTGATTACACTGATGTGTTCTCACCTGTAGTAAAGTATAAAACCATAAGACTGATGTTATCTATGGCTACTCAACAAGATCTGGAGGTAGAGCAGCTAGATGTAAAAACAACATTTCTAAATGGTTATTTGGAAGAAGAGGTCTACATGCATCAACCACCTGGATTTCAGGTGGAACAAGAGGGAAAGGAGCTTGTATGCAAACTGAAAAGGTCTTTGTATGGCCTTAAACAATCTCCACGGCAATGGAACAAGAGATTCAACAATTATGTCCAGGAAATTGGTTTCACAAGATCAAATTTTGATCACTGCTTGTACTATAAGCATCTTGAGGAATCAACAAAAGTATATTTATTGCTGTATGTAGATGATATGCTCATCATGGGCAAAGACAAAACAGTGATAAAGGGAATCAAAGACAAGCTTAAAGAGGAATTTGAAATGAAAGAGCTCGGGCATGTTAAAAAGATACTTGGGATAGAAGTGACAAGAAACAGAAAAGATGGGATTTTGAATCTTAAACAAGCAAGTTATATTCAGAGGGTACTTCAGAGATTCAACATGCAGGATTCTAAGAGTGTGTCAGTACCTTTAGGAGGACAATTTGTACTTTCAAAAGATCAAAGTCCAAAGACTATCGAGGAGACAAAGGAAATGGCAAAAGTCCCTTATGCTATGGCTCTAGGATGTTTAATGTACATCATGGTCAGCACTAGACCAGACATAGCACATGCTCTAAGCATTCTTAGCAGGTTTAGGTCCAACGCCGGATTAGAGCATTGGAATGCTCTTAAGTGGTTACTTAGATATCTAAAGGGAACCACTGAGATAGGACTGAGATACAGACAGATGGATCAGAAAGTTACACTTGAAGGTTTTGTAGATGCAGACTATGCAGCAAGTAAGGATACAAGGAGGTCAACTACTTCATATGTATTCACAACAAATGGAGATTGCATATGTTGGAAGTCCCAACTACAGTCAGTGGTGTCACTATCAACAACTGAAGCTGAGTTCATGGCCACCACCGAAGCATTCAAAGAGGCAATATGGTTACAAGGAATCTTAAAGGAGCTGAAACTTCTCAAAGGCAAAGCTACTGTGTACTCAGATAGTCAATCATCGATTCATCTATGCAAGAACCCGGTTTACCATGAGAAAACCAAGCACATCGATATTAGACTATTCTGGATTAGAGAGAAGATTGAAGAGGAAGTAGTTGAGCTAGAAAAGGTGAAGACAGAAGAAAATCCTGCTGACATTGGTACTAAGGTGTTATCTGTAGGCAAATTCAGGCATTGCTTGGATTTGCTTAACCTTAGTAACTAAGCAAGGATTTTATGGTCCACTATTGGAGTCAAAGACAACTTTGCTGAAGCTAGGATTTGAAGAAAAGAGGTGGAATTTGTGGAGATCTTTCCTAAAAATCCTAACTAACCCAACTGTATTAGCTGTCAACTAATCTTGACGGCCTATATATATATATATGTGTGTTGTTGTCTTTCATTTGAAGGAGCGTGAAAAAGAAAGTGTGAAAGAAAGAGGAGAGAAGTTGTTTTTGAGAGAAAGAGAGAATACAGAGAAAGAGAATTTGAGCTTGTGTATTGTGAGGACTGAGAGAGAAACACAACTGTTAGAAAGTGTTTGAGATTAGAACCTTAGAGAGAGAAAGGTTCTTGGGAGTCCTGAAGTGCTTGTTCTCAACTGTAATTGTATTCAGAGATATTGATGATGATGATAGTGGATCAAACAGAATGTAGGCCAGATTGATCTGGTTCGAACCTGTATAAAAATTCTGGGTGTTCTTCATTTATTTTTCTGCATTTAACTTTTGATTACTAGCATTTCCTTATAACTAATCTGATATATTAGTTATTGTAATTGTTTATGTCATTGCTGATTAAATTCTAAGAGTCTTGATCACAGAAAACATAAGAGTTTTCCTACAGGGTTAGTTTGGAAAGAGGAGGCTTTACAATATTTGCTCACGAGTCACCCCCACATTTGTGTTTCAAACTTCTTTTTTCTTTTTCTAAGTAAAACCCCATATAGTTTCTCCTTACAGTAGGTTGATATTGAGAAAAAGATAACGATCATTGGGCTGTTAATCGAGACAGCAAGATCAGCAATATAGTCCACTAGAAGGAGAAAGACCAAAAATACTGAGAAGCTTCCCCATAACCTTCCTCATAACCAGAGTCTTTTAATAACCAAATGGAAACTACTTTACCAGATAACAGTCTAACCAGAAGAAGATAGAGAAAAATTTAGATCATACCAAGTGGTGGTGGTCGTCCTGTTACACTTGTAAACCGTGGCGACAAGATCGTTTTATCTGATACTACTACCCCATTGAAGTGGCCAAGATTCTGTCCATCCAAGGCTGTCACCATCCATAAATTTTCATTCTGTAGCCATTCCAATCTCCCAACACTTGTACCAAATCTAGCTTCCACTCCTAAGAAAATATTAAAAAAACTCACTCTCAACCTTAAGAAATTATTCAATATAGAGAAGCAGTAGATTTATATACATACCAGGCTCACGGCATAATGCTTTACAAATAGAATTCATTCCCGGAACACCCGCATATCTTTTACTTTCTTGGTCCTGCGTGATATATTAATAGCAACATTTAGAAAGGCTATAATCTAACAGGGAAAAAAAAGAAGGAAATGAGTGCATAGAAAAAACTTACACAAACAGTTCGGTTTTGTTTCATTTTGGTTCTAAAGCATTAGTAGCATATTCAAGTGAAAGAAATTTCCACTAAAGTTTATATGTAATCACTATATACCCCAACCAAAATACGTGATTTAACATTACATCTAAATATATTTTGATTTAAATTGAAAATATTGAGATTTCATTCCCATGAAATTTATAAAAGCAATACATCTAAACCTGTTCTGTCTGAATGAACTTGTTGGAGGTACAATCAAAGGACCCAAATTTTTCCTTCCACTCAGCTACAAGTCCTCTAACCTGCCACTCCTTAACAAGACTCAGTACCCCATTGTTGCTGCAGGTGAAAAATGGAGCACCATGATCGAACGATAACTCTTTCCCATCTTCAGTAACTTCTCTGTTTAAGAAAATATAATAGAAAATATCAAAACCAAATGCATATACTCTTAGGCGTTTCTACTCTTAAACTCGCAAAAGAACCTGAAATTCAAAAAGCCCTCTTTCTAATGCTATATATGACTTTATAGAAATGGATCCATTCATTCCACACAAGTTCATATTGATATAGTTTCTTGTAAAATGCTGTTCTAGTCAACTAAATGCCAAATGACTCCAACAAATTTCTCAGCGAATGATACCAAAACAAAAAAATAATTGGGTGATTCAAATGCATTTCCTTTCCTTCTACTAGATCCAAATGAAAAATGACTGAACTCAACTATATAATCATACCCTTTTCTCTCCAGACCAAAACCCCTCTATGAAATACTAAAATTGGCATAATCTATAAATTCTTGTTCTTTACTCATTTAGAAAAAGAAAGACATGGAGAGAATCAGAGAACCTTCGTTGAGACATGCGGCCCCCGGGGCCTCTGGCAGATTCGAACACGGTAACAGATAAACCATTTCGAGCGAGAATTGATGCAGAAACTGCTCCTGAAACTAATAATGAACATATCGAAAATCAAACTATAAGTCCATTTGCTTTGATAACGAAGGAAGAACAAACATAAAAGAAGAAAATGAATTTGTTACTTCCAGTTCCCACAACAGCAACCCTAGTGGTATTATGCATTGAAAACGACGATGGTTCGGATATCGCTAACTGCGTTGGGATATGAAGAAGCTCGGAAAACTCATTAATGGCGGGTAGAGCTTGAGCGTGGTTAGTTGGTACGATTTAGATTAGCAACGGTTTAATGATAACAGATTAACAGGACACCGGTTTCACCGGTATAATAATTTTTTTTTTGAATTATTTTGACTTTAGGTTTATTTTTGATAATTTTTTTTTTTTTTTTCAAAATGTCATTTTTCTAAAACTCAAATAACTGTTTAAAATTTTGGCTGTTTGAATTTTTCAAGCTGTCTTTATAAAAAATTATAATAGAGTGCAAAATAATTTTAAAAAATTAACACGTAATTTAAGACTTTATCTCAAAGGGAAATTTCACTTTTTATCTCTAATAATACCTAATATTACCAAAAAATCCCAACATTAATAATATTTTCAAATTAATGCTAAGCTTTTCCCTCCTACCGAAAATACCCTTCCCATTCAATCTCAGCCTTCTCTCTCTCAGTCTCGGTTTCTCTCTCTTTCAGTCTCACAAAAATCCCCCAAAAACCATCGAACCCCCACCTCCGTCGAGCCGTCGAGCCGCCATCTCCGTCGAGCCGTCGAGCCCGCATCTCCGTCGAGCTCCCACCTTCTCCGTCGAGCCCCCACCTTCTCCCATTTCTCCGGCGATCTCGAGCCCACTGCAAACTCCCATTTTTCTGTCAAACCCGAGACCCACGGAGCATATTTCCTTCAAAGTTTAAAAAACTAAGGTAAAATCTTGAACCCAATTCCATATTTGCTTTATATCGTTGTTGAATCTGTGATTTGTGGAATGGGTTGTCCGATTTTGTGGGAAATTTTTTCTGGGTTTGAACCAGTGGCTCGATAGGTTCGATTATGGTTCGATAGTAGGCTCGATAAGGTAGTTTGAACAGTTCGATGATGGATCGATTATGGCTCGATATGAGCTCGACATGAGCTCGATAGGAGCTCGATAAGAGCTCGGTAGGATATGTTGTATTATATTACAAGGGCTCGATAGGTTCGATAATGGTTCGATATGAGACTAGACTGTAGCTCGATGGTTATTTATCTAGACAGACAGATTTTTCATAGCTCGATAGGTTCGATAATGGTTCGATATGAGACTAGACTGTAGCTCGATGGTTATTTATCTAGACAGACAGATTTTTCTTAGCTCGATAGGCTCGATAAATTTAGGTTGTTGATATTTCTCGATGGAACTCGATAGTTTTTCGATAGTGCTTGATAGGGTATGTTTCAGCTCGATGATAGCTCGATAGAGATCGATAGAGCTCGATGACAACTTATTTCAATGTTTTTTTGAAATTTTTTTTATTCTGTTTTCTTACAAAAAAAATTTCATGTGTTGTTACAGATGCCTAAGTTGCTTGTTCCGTTCAGTGATCACTTTCCTGGTCGAGTGACATATCGGGGTAGTAGTACTTTAAATCACATCAAGACCAGGTTTTTGGAGCTCGGGCTGCTTGAAAGGGCTAAGGAATCCCCTTTTAAGCAATTCTTTTTGGCTTCGGAGTTTAATTTCTCCGGAGTCTTGGTGCATCAACTGTTGCTGAGGAAAATCGCCAGCAACAACGAAGATGAGGTGCATTTTTTCTTGGGGTCGAAGTCTTGTAGATTCGGCATGGGAGAGTTTGCCCTGGTGACGGGGTTGGATTTCAGTGCCTTCCCGTCACCAGAAGAGTTGGAAGGGCGTAATCTCAGCGATCGGTTGATAAAGGAGTATTTCAACGATGCTGAGAAAGTAAAGCTGTCACAGGTGGACCATGCTTTCAAGACTTGTACGGTTGTGGAAGATGTGTACAAGCTTGGTCTATGTCTGTTTGTTGAGGGGGTTCTGAATGCCATTGAGGGAAAACTGCACATTTGGCGAGATATTCTAAAAATTGTTGAGAATGTAGAGTACTTCTTCAGCTATCCATGGGGGAAGTACTCTTATAGGAGGCTATTGCATTCTTGTAAGAAGGACATGGTGAAGCAAAAGGCCAACTATGATGCCAAGAAGGATGCCAAGGTGCAGCAAGAGTCCAAACACAGTATGTATGGTTATGCCCCCGCCTTACAGTACTGGGCATATGAGGCTATCCAACAGCTTGCGGTGGAGCTTGTTGTGAGCTCGGGAAACATGTTCCCGAGGATGCTTAGCTGGTCGCATCGGAAGAACAAGGATTTCACCAAGTCCGTCATCGCACCGATATTATTGAAGAAGAATGTAAGTTATGTTGTTTTTTTTTTATCTATATGCTTATATTTTATCATTATTTGAGTTAACCAAATGTTTTATGTTGTTTGCAGTTAATTGTTCTTCCGATGTTGAACCCTCGGCCAGCAGAAAAAGACTATTACTTATCTTTGACTGAGGGAGATCTTCCCCTTTATCCTGGGCTTGGCCAGGATCCCTCGGAGACTGATGAGGAGGAGGATGCGACTTTTGAGAAAATGGCAGAGAAAGTTTCTCAGGCTGCCGAGGCAGCCAAGATATTTGTTGATGCTGCCCCGGGGGAGGAGGTTGCAGGTCCCACCCCTCCTATTCCCCCAGCCTCAGCCCCAGCCTCAACCTGTGCCCCAACATCAGCCCCAGCCTCAGCCCCAGCATCAACCTGTGCCCCAACATCAGCCCCAGCCTCAGTGTCAGCCCCAACACCAACCCCACCACCAGCCTCAGCCTCAGCCCCTGAGCTGGCCGACTTGATTGAGCGGTTGGACAGAGTCGAGGGTCGACAGGAGACCCTCTTGAAGAACCAGTCAGTGATCTTGGACGTACTCAGTCAGATCCTGACATTTGTTAAGGAGAAACCGAGGGGGTCCAATGAAGATTCAGAGTCAGAGTCATTGGATCTTCCGCTAGACTATGTTGATGATCCAACGACGCCCCCTACCATCATTGTGACACCAGATGCTGAGACTCCGGGAGTCGTTATTGTCAACCCTAAGGATGTTGCTGGGGTTCAGTTTCAGAGGGCTAGACGCCAAAGACGCAAGCCAGATTGGTTTGAGGACTATACGGATCCCACGAGGAAAAGACCTCGCACTGCTGCAGCTGCACCAGCAGACGAGGCTACACAAGAGGCTACACATGTGCTGGACCCTCTCAAGAAGCCAGATCCCAAACAGTATAGGACAATGTGCAAGTGGCTTCTTGGAGACATGCCCAACAAGACCCCGCGGGATGTAAAGACTGGGAGTCACGGTCCAGCATGGTTTCTGACGTTGAAGACACCCCAGTCGTGGCTCAATGATGGGGTAAGCAATTTATACCTAATTATGGACTGTTTTCAATTTTACATGTTTTATTTTTACTGACTCGATGTGAGCTCGATGGAGTTCGATAGTAGTTCGACATGGATGTTAAAATAGGGGTTGTTCTTTACTATTTCAGAGTGGCTCGATGTGAGCTCAATGGAGCTCGATAGGTAGTTCGATAGGGATGTTAAAATAGATTGTTTTTTTACTGTTTTAGAGTGGCTCGATGTGAGCTCGATATTAGTTCGATAGGGATGTTAAAAGCTCGATGTGAGTTCGATATGAGTTCGATAGTGAAAATTCCCTTAACAAAGTGGCTCGATGTGAGCTCGATAGGGAGTTCGATAGGGATGTTAAAATAGGTTGTCTTTACTATTTCATGATGGCTTGATGTGAGCTCGATAGGTAGTTCGATAGGGATGTTAAAGTAGGTTATTTTTACTGTTTCATACTGGCTCGATTTGAGCTCGATAGGAGTTCGATAGTAGTTCGACATGGATGTTAAAATAGGGGTTGTTCTTTACTGTTTCAGAGTGGCTCGATGTGAGCTCGATGGAGCTCGATAGGTAGTTCGATAGGGATGTTAAAATAGATTGTTTTTTTTACTGTTTTAGAGTGGCTCGATGTGAGCTCGATATTAGTTCGATAGTAGTTCGATAGGGATGTTAAAAGCTCGATGTGAGTTCGATAGTGAAAATTCCCTTAACAAAGTGGCTCGATGTGAGCTCGATGGAGCTCGATAGGGAGTTCGATAGGGATGTTAAAGTAGGTTATTTTTACTGTTTCAGACTGGCTCGATGTGAGCTCGATAGTAGTTCGATGGTAGTTCGATAGGGATGTTAAAGTAGTTTGTTTTTTTACTGTTTCATACTGGCTCGATTGGAGCTCGATATGAGTTCGATGTGAGCTCGATGGAGCTCGACATCAGCATTTTATGATGGTTTTTGCTAATTTTTTTATCGTACTCTCTTTTGCAGCATATTGATGCGGCATAACACATGCTTCGTATGCGTCGCAAGTATTTTCCCAATATATATCGACAGAATGCAGTTGTGATGAACAGTTATTTCTCACAAGTGATACCTGCCCGATATGATCAATTCAAGAAAACAGCCGACAAAACAAAGTATTATTGGGATGCTGACATTATGTCCATGTTGACCGGCATCGAGCAGCAGTTTCTGACATCTTGGGGAGGAGTTGAGGATGTATATTGGTGCCAGAACTATGGACAACAACATTGGTTTGCCATTGAGGCTTCCATTTCTAGTTGGACTCTGACTGTTTACGATTCAGACAACTCGGTGATTAGTGACGCAAAGCTTGAGGATATTATGAGTCCATGGTGCTTTATGCTACCTTCTCTGTTAATGCAGAGTAAACTGTTTACTGATAGCTTGATGTTGAAGATTCCATCAGCAGGAAATAGGCCGCATCAGTTCACATTGCGTCGCAAACAGAAACACGAGCTCCCTCAGTCAAAGAGAAGGTAACAAACATCATCTTCATACTAATTTTGTTTCTAACTAAATTTATAGTAATGTGCACTTAATATATATATTTTTTTTTACAGTGGGGATTGTGGTGTGTATGCTATCAAGTATATTGAGCATCTAATGGTCGGTCTTCCATTGGAAGCTATCTGCGATGAAAATATGGAGGTGTTCAGGAACAAGTGGACCACAGACTTGTGGTATCAAAATTTGTTACCTTGATGATTGTATATATACAGGGTCTTTACATGTACAGTTTGTTGTTCACATTTTTTTATAATTTTCATGGGCTGTTATCGAGCTAATATCAAGCTATATCGAACTGTTATTGAATTATCAAAATTTGTTACCTTCATAAAAAGAGTTTATTAATACAACAAGTTCAAATGGGAAAAAAGAGTTTAAAGCCTAGCTTTGCCATAAACATAACTTTTCAGAAAAATCAAATAAAAAGAGTTTATTAATACAACAAGTTCAAATGGGAAAAAAAAGTTTAAAGCCTAGCTTTGCATGTAGCCCTGTTGTGGCCAAGACCACCACACATGCTACACTTGCGATGACTGGGAATGATTTCTCCATTCGATGGAGTGCGATTTGTCTTCCTTCTTCCCACCTTATTCTTCTTCGGTCGACCAACTGGTTGTTTTTCAACGGGAACCCCAACTTGCATTTTCTCTATGTTCTCGGGAACTTCTCAATCATCCTCATTGCCAGTTGGGTAAATTGTTTCTTTGTAAGACTCCCTCCACATCTCAGTAGTGTAATATGGTGAACACAGTGAGTAAATGTTGACATTGCGCAACATGGCCGCAGCCACACCATGAACACAAGGGTAACCCATTATTTGAAACTGACCACAAGAGCATGATTTGGTCATCAAATTCACCTCACCATCACCTTCTGGGTCTACCACATGAAATTCAAACTGTCCAAGAGGATGGACTTTCAAGTACCTTGCATCATCCGCAATGCCTGAGACATCTTTCTCATATGTTGTTGCTAATTTCGATGTGCACTTCTCTACCTCCTTACGACGCGCGGCAAACCATGACTGAATTGTGAAACGAATGAATTCCACAAAAGTAGTGACTGGGAAGGTTCTTGCGTCTCTGGTTTTGTTGTTGAAACTTTCAGCGTAGTTGCTTGTCATTACATTGTATCGATTCCCAGGAAAGTATACACGAGTCCACTTATCGAAGCCAATACCCTCGAGATATTGAGCTATGGCAGGATCCATTTGCTTTATATTATTGAAGAACCTGTGAAATTTTGACTTCCGAAATGCATATGCCGCATTATACATCTCCTTGTGACAGTGATCGGTCTTGAACTTAGCGATTACATTCATACTTATGTGATGGTAGCATGCGCCGTGGTAGGCATCAGGGAAGACTAACTCAAGAGCATGAATAATGCTAGCATGCCTGTCTGAAACAAAAGACAGATTATCAACAACTCCAATGGCTTCCTTCAATTTCATCATGAAATACTTCCAAGAAGCATGATTCTCACTGTCAACAATCGCGAATGCAATTGGATAAATGTGGTTATTCGCATCCAATGCGACAGCACACAACATGTGGCCACCGTACCTTGACTTTAAGAAAGTGCCGTCCACACATATAACAGGACGACATGATGTAAATCCCCTTCTACAAACTCCGAGTGAGAAGAAACAGTAAAGAAAGCGACCGTCATCTGTGACAAAATCAGTAATTGTACCTGGATTCTTTTGCTGCAGCATGTACAGGTAAGAAGGTAACTTGGAGTACGATTCTTCAGGTGTCCCCCTAACATAACCGAGTGCCTTCTCTCTGCATCTCCAAGCCTTAATGTAACTCATATCGATCCCAAAATTATTCTTCATATCCTCCTTTATGCTGTTTGGTGGATAGCTAGTGCCATCAGTAGCATATTTGTTCTTGATAAGGTGCCCAATGACAGAAGGTGCTGCTTGACGGTGGTCTTTTTGTCGCAATTCTAGTGAGAAAGTATGTACACTATTATAAACAGTGATCTCAAACATCTCTGATCGCGCTACTTTTTTCCCTCTTATTCTCCAACCACAATCAGGATCCTTGCAGGTGATATACAACACATCAGTACCAGACTTCTTAACCATAAACTCAAAATTATTCTTCATTGAAAAGAGAGCCGCTTTGGTTTTCAATTCCATCTTGTTCTCAAATGTCTTCCCAAGATGTAATTCCCCCAACGCTATACCGGATGAGGGTGATTCAGAACGACTACAAGCTCTGATATCTTCTTTTGTAAACATGGGAGCACTCCATTTTCTGTGATCTTCTGTTGAACATATTGAAATGTTCCCTGTATAGTTATATTCTGTTCCACCATGACGACTAGAGCTGGTGCCAGGTGTTCGGCGTCCTTGACTTGGTGGGTTCGTCCGTGCAATATGACGTATTGGTTGTTCTTGTGCTTCTTCTACTTGCAAATGTTCAGCTAATAGATCATCATCCACCGAATTGTCTCCTAATTCCTCATTGTGTTCGGCTACCGGATCGTCATTCACATAGGGGTTGTACTCATACTGGTTGTCCCTCAGGTCACCAATAGGAAATCCTAAAGTACTGGCTGCTCCCTCAGGTCCGGGAGTGGAATATGGGTCTGCAATGACAATCTTTTTAACAGGAGTGACACACAAGGCCAACCTTTCTTTAGATGTTACTCCTATGAATGCACGGACACCAAGATCACTTTCAACATGAACGGGTGTAAACGGTTGGTCGCCACAAGTGTAAGGAACCTCCAATTTCAACTCATACATCTGTTTATCAACTTTAAGTTCCTTGTGCAATATGTCAAGAAGTTGCAAGTACGTTACAGTATCCTCCATCGGTATCACCGTGCATTGAGGGTCCTTGAAAATCCACTTATTCCCTTGTAATTCCCAAACACCATTGTGGGATACAAAAACGTAGACAATAGAGCCTGTGTTGGAAAAAAAAACATTAACATTGTCAGGAAAACTGTCATTTTTCCAGAAATGCAATAAAAAATAACATTATCGAGCTTTATCGAGCTATTATCGAGTTGGAATCGAGCTACCATTTCTCAAAACAGAACACAAACCTAACCAAACCCTCCATCGAACCCCTATCGAGCTATTATCGAGTTATCATCGAGCTACCATTTCTCAAAACAGAACATAAACATAACCAAACCCTCCATCGAACCCATATCGAGCTATTATCGAGTTAGCATCGAGCTATCATTTCTCAAAACCGACCATAAAACACAACCAAACCCTCAATCGAACCCTATCGAGCTCATATCGAGCTACTATCGAGCTCACATATTATAGATCCATTCGACCCCTTATCGAACCCTTATCGAGTTTCCATCGAGCACTAAACCGAACCTATCGAGCTATTATCGAGCTAACATCGAGCTACATCGAGCTCTTACAAAGACCTTCTTCTACATACCATCGAACCGTTATCGAGCAAAAAAATTGCAGAAAACCCAGAAAAACACAGATCGCGGAATCTCTCAAAAAATCCCGAAAAATACACCAATATAGGCTCAGATCTGTTCAAAATAGCCAAAAAAAATGTAAACAAATAATACCCAACACAAAATGTAAAATCTCATTACCCATGGTTTTTCTCCTCCAAAAACTCTCAAAATAGATGTTGCCTTTGATATTAACGAATTCACAGAAACAATGGAGATAACTAACAATGATTTTGACAAGAAAATTATACAAAACTGTAGGTTTTATGGAGATTTCGTGAGAATTAGAGAGAGAGAGGGAGGAGAGTGGAAGAGAAGGTTTTGTGAATTTTTGATATAATGGGAGGGGTATTTTGGGTATGGGAGGAAAGTTTAGCATTAATTTGAAAATATTATTAATGTTGGGATTTTTTGGTAATATTAGGTATTATTAGAGATAAAAAGTGAAATTTCCCATCTCAAATAACACTTAAAATAAAAATAATAGTAATTAAGTTCAACCCATTAACAGGGGCGACAAAATGTACCAACAAAATTTGCTTCTTTTCGGGTAGTTTTGGGAATATATTTTATAGTATTTTGAGTTTAGTTCATTTCAAAATAAATAATTTATCTATTTAAAAAAAATATCATTTTGATCTATGTATCTTATCTAAATACCATATTTAATTTTCTGTTTTAAGAAATAAGATTTTTTTTAATATATTTATATGTTTAATTTTTGGGTTTATATTTTTTTTTTTAGACTTTGTGTTTTGATAAATTATTTTTTAGATCATGTATTTTGTAAAATTGTTCAAATAAGCTTCTAGATGTGATTCTAATGAACAAAAAATTGAATATAACAACACAATTTTTAGGTAGAATGACTGTATTTTTGTTCTAAGTTGTTAGTTTGATAAATTATTTATGATTTTAGTTCAAAAAAACTTTGATCAAAATCGAATTTAGAAGTCTATTTGAACTATTTTAAAAAATACAAGATCCAAAAAATAATTTTTTAAAACTCAGCGTCTAAACAAGTAATGAACCAAAATACAAACTCTAAAAAAATATAAAATATAAGTATCTGCACATGTTCTTGAATCCAATACCAAGTAAACTGAAACAATTAAAAGTAGTTGAAAACTGAGGTGTTTGTTTTGAGTTTTTTTTTTTGTTTTGTTTAAATCTTCTGTGTTTGTCGTTTATTTTTGGAATAAAAAAAAACTGAGATATTACAAGTAAATGAGTTCTCTTTCTCTTGTTGCCCATAATATATAACGTATTTTTTTCTCCAGTGAAATGGGTTAGAGCCTCAGTTGACGAACAACATTTGGACCCGGATGATCTACCGACCCATCACCACTACTTACTCCATTCACCCTTACACGGTGATCTCTTCAAAAAAAATATTATCTGAGCTGGGGTCGGACACTGCAAATTCGGTAGAAAATGAAGAGAGAGTGCCCCGAGTATGAGTGGGATGCTTGGACACGGTGAAACTATTTCCAGAAGAGCATTTGTCGTCTCAGGTAAGCTACTCAACATTTGAAAACCTACTGTTACTGTACGAAAATGTGAGTTAAATATGTGTAGATACCTTATTTTCTGAAATAAAATTTGAAGAGGAAATAACTGTCAAAAATGGGTATGGAATTACACAGTACAATCGATAATCTGAATGATGTTATGGGCCTAAGTTTCAGTTTGTCGTGCAGAAAGAAGAACTTGTACTAATAGGAATGGACATGGCATCTCATGCTTAAACGGCGTAGGTATTACAGAATGTAGTCTTCAAGAATATTAAATAGTTAATAAGTATACGTTAATTTTACTAATATTTAGGGTTGTGCAAAATTAAGAATTTTTTTTTTAATTGTATATTTATTTAATTATTAATTATACATATATAAAACTAAATTCAAATTATTTTTTTATAAAAGGTCCTACATTTTAAAGTAACAATTATTTTAATTACAAATACAAATTAAAAATAAAAAAAATAATAAAAAATATTAGTAAGAAATTATTTATTTTAGCTAACCCGCCCAAACTGATGGTCGGGTTGAAATTCAATTTTTTTTAATTGGATTGGGTTATGGGTTGAATAGTACTAACCTGATTATAGATTTGGATTTGTAAAAAATTTACCCAACCCGCCCTAACCGACCAACTCCTACTAATAACTAATTAATTTTTAGATAGAACGACATAATTCTTGTCAATAGGAGTTAAGGAACGAATTAATCGGCATTTCTGATCTCCAACATCAATCGAACACGGATTGACAGTGCCTTGATACAAGCCTTGGCTGAGAAGTGGTGGGATACAAGATTGGTGGCTATTTTTGCTCACCAATCTTGGATGGCTCGATCGCAAGTGGCTCAATTTCATAGTAAGAAGCATGAGATTCTATCTCAAAACCAATTGGTGATGAGTAGGATAACTCATGCTCTTATAAATGGTATGATGATCCCACATACTTTCCAAGTGGGATTCTATTCTCTTCTCTAACAAGTGCCATTTCCGGAGTTGAAGTATATGGGCAGCCAATCATGTTGGATAAACGTATTCATAAGGAGGTCAGTGGCCTTGTCCATTATTGAGAGTCGAACAATTGGGGTGGGGCGGGTTTGGCATTCTGTTACCAGCAAATGTATGTACATGAATGAAAGTTTAATTGGGAAGACCTGCTTTTATCGTTTGTAAATGATGGGAATACTGATATTAACTTACGAACAGATGTGGGGAAGTGACTATATCCGATGCCTACATGTCGTGCCACGATTGATATTCCCTCAGGCTTTTCCAATAATCATTGCTTAAAATGACTGTTCTCATCCACCCATGCACGGGTCGGCACTACTGGATTACTACAGAAGAAAACTACAGCATCTAAATTTTAACGAGGTATTACTAAAATCATTATAAAGCAAAGTTTAGATGAAAATTTGTGTAATTGCTGTACAAATAAAACATTCCAAAAATTGGAATCCATGTGGTTCCACTTCATTGTTAGTGACAATGCATCTACTTCATTGATGAAACTAAATTACAGGCTAACTGGTTTCCTCTCCTTTATCACTCAATCCCTACTACCGAAATTAGAGACCAAGTGTAAAACGACCACAAAGAACAATGCAGTAGCTAAATTCAAGATAGCCAATCTCCCCTACTCCAAAAGACCCCTCATAGAATCGGATAACAGTTCTTTTATATTCTATTAACTAACAAAGTCACACAGTCACTAAACTCTCACAACATAACTGGCTGAATTAGTTTTAAGTAAGTGAACCTATCAAAATACACTTTCAAAGCTTTTAGGGAGCCTTACTCTGTACTAGGCGACGTACACAAACCAAGTCTGTAGACACACCTAGCACACATTGCGCTCTTCTATTTCTTGAAACAAGGTAATTATGAACTGTAAGGATTTTAATTGTAATTATTCCCCTTCTTTCTAGAATATGTAAAATGTATTACTGAGCTAACAACTCCGTATGTTTCCAATGGTATTTGAATAATCTAATTTGTAATCTGCTATTCAGTTATGTACAAACAGTCATAACATTGTCCAAACAACTGCCTCATCTTCCGAGACAGAGGTATGCCTTGTGGTCTTGCATTTGAATTAGAGGCTAACCTGAATCAAAAGTTAATTTCATTCTGATCTGTGATTCACAACAATATTATTGAACAAGTGACCACAGCGAGTCAGACTCTCAAGAACTACAAAAAAAATCCTACAATAATCTTGGAACTTTGAACAGGTATGTTAGCTCATCTTATATATACCATGCCTACGAAGAAGTTCCAAACTCTAATGAGGTTTTCATATGCAACTTAACATTAGGTCAAAAGCTGCACAGCTCAAGAGAATGACAATCGCCTACAGCATAGGGTCCAGTGAGCACAAAATGAAAGAGAACAAGTTGAGTCGACCAAATTTTAGTTGTCCGACGTTTTTTCTCCACTTGATCAATATCAATAATGTAAGTATTTTTTGTAAAATTATTATTAGAATTTTCTTAACTAAAATACAATTCGAAAAAATAATTCTTTGACTGAATTATGAAAATAGAGAAACATTTATGCTAAAAGCACTATTTATTGATATATATCTTCTTTTTTTTTCCTAGAGTGAAATCAAAATAATAAAATATTACATAAACATGTTAGGATTTTTTTTTTGTCAAAATTATATTTCTTTTTTTTTTTAACGACAAAAAATTTCTCCAACGTCAAATTTTTAGTCATTCACTGCTAAATAATTACATGAATAAGATTAAAATATATAAAACATTATTGTCGGTTGCAGAGGGCACTTGATTTTTTTTGTTATATATATACATATAAATATCAATTAAAAATTTGGCCCCATTAAAAGATATTTTAAATATACCCTATTAGCCTATATATTTTTTTTTACCTATAGATTTTGAAGAGGGTGTGATGTGTATATATATATAGTTAAAATTAAAATTTAGAATATTATACAATTTTAGAATATATCAAATGATAATTTAACTTGTAAGAAAAATATGAAAATAATTTTATATATATACACATCACACCCTCTTCAAAATCTTTTTGTTTTAAAAAAAAAACTACCGAAACCATAGTCCAAGCTTGAAGCCAATGACAGAGCCAATATTTTTTTCATGGGGAGGCAAATGATGTTTATAAATTTTGTAAGGGAGCAAACTATAATTTATTTTACCATATATATATATATTTTTTAACTTAAATAATAATAAATAAAAATATTGAGGAGATCTTGAGCTCCTAAGCTACAATATGGCACCGCGGTTAATGTTTGAAGCTTACTTTAAAATAGAGAATTTTAATCTTATCATTAAAAAAAAGAATTTTAATTTTATAATTATATTTTATTTTATGCTTTTGATAAGAAAATTGTAAAATCCATTTTTGGCTAAACTTTAATTTAGACAAAATATTTTAAATGTTTAAAGAAAAATTAGTAGCATATCTCCATATTGATTTTCAGATTAAATTAGCAATATTTTCAACTGATTTTGCAATGTGAAAATATCTTTAAGTGTGAATATATTTGTTGCCTTATTTATCTCAAATAATCAATTTTTGGTAAAAATATATTGTGCAAATATCTTGAGATTATTTTCAGGGATTATGTGGAATTATGTCTTTTCTGGAATAAAGAAGGTATCGAAAATGAACATGGTCAAAAGAAATGACCATGTTCGTTCTGCCAGATAACACTGATTTCGCTGCTGACTCATCAGCTTCTTTTTCTGTCGACACATAACGTATCTAGCTGGCTGATTTCCTAAATCAAAGTAATTCGTAAATTGATTTCAAAGATACCAGAAAATGATGGCCTTGGACGATTTCCCTGCCTATAAATATCTTGCCAAGGCCTTTGGAATTTTCACCTCTTTCATTTTGAATATTTGTAACCATTACGTTATTTTGAAGAGTGACTTTATTTGTAGAGATTAAGTTTGTTCACCTTAATCTTTGTGAGAGTGCTAATTGTACTTGTGGATTTCTATCTAGTCCATTGTAAACAGATAGTATCTATTGTGAACGTGTTCATAAGGATCTTCGGGAGAGGATTCTATCTAAGTCTCACTTCGGGAGGAAGTGTGCACTCGCTATTCTTTGAAGGGAGTTCAAGAGAATCAGCGTTTCATCAAACTAGATTCGTAGAGAAGAGTACAACAAGATTGCGACAATAGTTTAAGAGGGAGTCTTACATTGTTTAAGTCAATGCTTTTGTACACTTTGTTTATTTACTAATTGGTTTATTCTCTGGGCGTGGCCCTAAGGAGTAGGTTATCCGAAAGGGTTTCTGAACCTTGTAAAAATTCGCTGTGTTCTTTAATTTTTGCACTGTCTATTTATTGTGTTCAGTTCTGTCGTGACAAGTTCGGATTCTGTTATGACAGAACTGCTTTCTGTGTAAACAATTAATTACCATTCCGCATTTTAATTAATTCGTGGTTTAATTAATTTGGTAATTACTAAAAACATAATTTCAATTGGTATCAGAGCAGATCACTAAACTCTTAGTGCGATCTTGTATTTTTCCGTTTGTTTTGTGCCTTGTGAAATGTCTATCTTTGCAGAAGGTGGATCTATAACTTGGCCTCCATTGCTAAATGATACAAATTATCTATACTGGAAAGTAAGGATGAAAGCTTTTATCAAATCCCTTGATGAAAGCTTTTATCAAATCCCTTGATGAAAGGGCTTGGAGATTAATATTGACCGGTTGGACACCACCTGTCGAGAGAGATTTGAAATCTGGTAAGACACAGGTAAAATCTGAACTTGAATGGTCTAATGAAGAAGATAAATTGTCAATTTATAATAATAAAGCTTTACATGCAATTTTTAATGGTGTTGGTGAGAGTTATATAAAATTGATTTCATCTTGTGAGTCTGCCAAAGATGCTTGGGAAATCCTTCAAACTCAATTTGAAGGAACCACTGATGTTAAGCGATCTAGGCTTGTAATGTTGACCACAAGATTTGAAAACATTCGCATGCCTGAAAAAGAAACCCTCACTGAGTTTTATGAAGAATTGTCTGACATTGCTAATGAATATTTTGCTTTAGGAGAAAAGTTGTCTGACTCAATTTTGGTTAGGAAAATTGTTAGCTCTCTTCCTGATAGGTTTCAATCCAAGATCACAGCCATTGAGGAGGTAAAGAACCTTGACACCTTGAAAGTTGAGGAATTGATGGGATCTCTTCGAACTTTTGAACTTAATCAAAAGATCCGCCAAGAGAAACCAATTGCTGTGAAGGAGAAATCGATTGCCTTGAAATCTTCCAATGAGAAAATGGAAAGCTCAGATGAGGAAGATGATGATGAAATGATCTTGTTATCGAAAAAATTTAAGAAGTTTATGAAAAAGATTGGTAACAAGAAAAACATGTCTAAATCGTCCAAAGGTAATAATTTTTTAAAACCTTTTGAATCTACTAATAAAAAAGGTATTCAATGCAGGGAGTGTGAAGGTTTTGGACATATTCAAGCTGAATGTGCCAATACCTTAAAGAAAAATAAGAAGGTCATGGCAGTAACTTGGAGTGACCAGGACTCTGAAAGTAGTGATGAGGAAGAAAAGTCTAATCTTGCCTTAACTTCTGTTTTTTCTTGCTTACCTCCTTCTGTGCAGGTGAATGAGAATGTTTGTTTAAATAATACTATTTCAACAGATGAGGGTTCCCATGGTGATTCAAATGAATCTGATTTGGATGAGGATTCTTTGAAAGAATCATACAAAAACATGTATGATCAATGGTTGAAAGTATGTTCAGATAATCGTTTGATGGCAAACAATAACAAAGTTCTCAAGAAGATAAATGAAGAACTTGACTGTCTTGTTAAAAAATATGAAATTGAGATTGTTGCTAAAGATTCTGAAATCAATCGTTTGTCTAATGAAGTTGATAAAATTGTGAAAGGTGTCAAATTGCTTAATCATAGATCTATGGTTTTGGATGATGTTCTGTTTGCAGGTCAAAAATCTTGTGATTGTTCTAGGTTAGGATCAAATGGATCTAAACCTAAAGGAAAAACAATTTATATTTCTGGAAATCTTCCTATTGTTTCGACAACTGACCCTTCTGCAGGAACAACTCAAACTCATGTGGCATCATCTTTTCAATCTGTCACATCACATGAGAAACAGACCAGAAATTTCGAGAATAAAAAAACTGGTCATTTTATTCCAATTTGCAATTTCTGTGGAGTGAAAGGTCATTTTCGACCTAAATGTTTTACCTTGATGAATTTTCTTCACAAAAATTACTTTAATCATCATGGTAATTTGAGACAAATGCCCTTGAAGAAAAGGTCTCCACCTAAGAAAGTTTGGGTGAAGAAAAATAAATTCAAATGTCTTGCTGTCTTTACTTGTCTTAGAACATGTGCTTCTAACTCTTGGTTTTTTGATAGTGGTTGTTCAAGGCATATGACAGGTAACAAAAGCATACTCACTGACTTCAAGACTTTGAAAAATGGGGAAGTCACACTTGGAGATGGTAAGTCTTGTAAGGTACTTGGTAGTGGCACTCCAAATTCTAAAAGACTACCAAAGTTACAAAATGTTCTTTTGGTTGATGGACTTAATACTAATCTAATTAGTATAAGTCAAATTTGTGACCAAGACTTGTTTGTAAATTTTTCTCTTGATAATTGTTTTGTGCTTGACCAAGATGGAAATTGTGTTTTGAAGGATTATAAATCTGTCGATAATTGTTACACATTATCTCAATCACACAATTGTCACACAATTACAATGAGTGATACTAATTTGTGTCATGAAAAACATGATCATGTGGATTGTGAAAATTTGAGAAAAATTGGAAGTATGAGTCATGTTCGTGATTTACCGATTTTAAGTAAATATTCTTTTGGTAAATGTGAACCAGGTCGATTGGGAAAACATTTGAAAATTTCTCATGAAAAATGTTTTTGTGTTGATGATGTGTCTCGACACACTGAGGATCTTGTTGAAAATAAAACTTTCGTTTTAAAATATATTGAGCTTGACAAACAAATTGCACATATTTTTACAAAAGCCATTGATACGGTCAGGTTTTATTCCCTCAGGAAATCCTTGGGGGTTTGTACTAATTAAATATTGTTTGTGTTGTACCATATCCTTGTGCTAGAAAGAGTTGTTTGATGTCTTCTTGTTCTTGTCCAAATAGAAAGTCTAAAACATTATGACAAAATGTATTTTTACTACTTGTTAGAATTTATAGTTAATATATATCATGCACATTTTTTAAAAATCAAAAATCAAAATAAATAGTCCTTCCAATTAATATTCTTCCAAATTAATCTGTGTTTGTAGTGTATGAGCATTTTATCCTTGAAAGTATTTTCAGACTCCATCTTAGAATAGAGCTACCTACACTGTTGTGTAAAATGCTATTTTTGAGTAAGTTGGAACTATGTAACTAAAAATTATGTAGAAGATACTCTACCACTGATAAATCCAGCCTTCAGTATAATGTGAAAGCGTCTAATTTGGGTACTCTTTGAGAAAAATGCTAAAAATTGCCACATAGGGCAATGACCCTGAAAAAGGCTAAAATTGCCATACAGGGCAATGATCTCTGCTTTCACAATCACACACAAATGCTTAAGATATACTGTTGGAAAAATTTGTAAGACTCATACACACTTATTAATTTGGATAAAATATTTTTTGTGTCAGGAGTAAATATTTTGTGATTTTTTTTTTTTTAAATAAAAACATGATTTATATTAAATATTTTTTCTAACCTTATAGTAAAAATATGTTAAGAATTAATGTTTGTTACTTTCTCCAAGGACAAGACACGTAGGCATTGGGCACAATAAGAATAGGATATTTTTGGTACTTTTGTTTATATATTATATTATATAAAAAAAATAAAAATAAAAAGACTTGACCGTGGCTATCAAGAAAGGGAAACTGTGGTAATATGTTGTTTTTTATTTTGTCACTTATTATATTATTTGACATCAAAAGTTTCTATTTTTGGTTTATTTTCCTTAACTGTGCAAAGTTTTTTTCTTTGGGATATCAATTCATTAATTTTGTCTTAAAAAGGAATCCAATCAAATCCCTGAGTGCCATTTTCTTCTCTTTATAATCGGTCAAAGAGAGACTCATTTCCTCATTCTTTCAAAAAAAAAAAAAAAATCTCTTTGTTTTTGTTTGTTGCAACTATGGTGAAAACTCGAGGCAGTGGAGTACATGCATTTCCCATTGGTAACAACCGTCTCGGTTGCCATAAAGAAGGCTTGAAAAATTGTGTTGTCGTTGCCTTTTGGATTTTTTTTATAGACAAAGAGGGGAGTAATAGTTTGACTCTTTGGATTGTTTTTTGTTTTTGGTTACTCCTTTGGCTTATTGCTTGACAACAAGGGGGAGTAAACAGTTCATTTTGTTTAGTTTATCTTGTTTTCGCAGGGGGTGTCATGCTATAATTTTTTTATCCTTGTTACATTTGAGATGATTTTCGTAGGGGGAGTAATCTATTGTTATTTGCTCTAACCTGTTTTGTCTTTGCAGGATCTTTCAAAATGAACACTTAAAATATTATTGTCTATCAAGTTGCCAAAGGGGGAGATTGTAACATCCTTTTTTGGCTAAACTTTAATTTAGACAAAATGTTTTAAATGTTTAAAGAAAAATTAGTAGCATATCTCCATATTGATTTTCGGATTAAATTAGCAATATTTTCAACTGATTTTGTAATGTGAAAATATCTTTAGGTGTGAATATATTTGTTGCCTTATTTATCTCAAATAATCAATTTTTGGTAAAAATATATTGTGCAAATATCTTGAGATTATTTTCAGGGATTATGTGGGATTATGTCTTTTCTGGAATAAAGAAGGTATCGAAAATGAACATGGTCAAAAGAAATGACCATGTTCGTTCTGCTAGATAACACTTGTGGATGCCAAAAATCCATCAAATAAGAAATCTCTAGTCCCTGATTAGAACAGAGGGATAAAGGTCACTTAATCATGCAATTGGACTTGAGCCTATAGGCTCTTTTTGAATACAGGAGATTGTCTCATGAGAAATATGGATGCTCGAAATTCAATAGTTATAAAAAGCCCAAAAGCGCGTGACAGGCTCCCATAAACGCCTCGTGGGTACGCCCGATATGCTACGGGCATATCGCACCAACTGTTTTAGGGACCCATCTCGCGCCCATGCAGGACACGGCCTCGCGTGCCCCCACACCACGGCCTCGCGCGCCACCAAGGCCCCGCACCACGGCCTCGCGCAGCCACGCTCGCACACCAGGCGCCCTCGCGCCCCAGCAGGCCCTCAGCCTCGCGCAGCCATGCCCGCACACCAGGCGGCCTCGCGCCCCAGTAGGCCCTCGGCCTCGTGCAGCCACGCCCGCACACCAGGTGGCCTTGCGCCCCAGCAGGCCCTCGGCCTCGTGCAGCCACGCCTGCACACCAGGTGGCCTCGCGCCCCAGCAGGCCCTCGGCCTCGCGCAGCCACGCCCGCAGCATCAGGTGGCCATGCGAATGGGGGCACGCGTCAAAGGGGCCTCGCCCCCAAGGGCCACGCATACCTAGTGGCCTCGTGTGCCTCGCCTTGCGCACCGGCCACGTCAAAGGCCTCAAGAGACATAGCCTCCACTAAACACCCTTCGGCCATATACTAGGGGCCTCGTAGTGTGGGGGCTGCAAAGTGATGGTTTCACAAGATGAGACCCTCATCCCATTTGTAGGCGTCATGCTTCATCGCACACGCAGCATGCCCCGTTGAAGAGGCCTTACCTCTCTTCCTGAGCTAAGTGCAACCAACAGGGCACCACTCTCCCTATGAGTCACATGAGATGAAGAGCAATAGGAGAGACCCAATAACTATTAGGTATAGAGCCAATAGTGGAATAGATGACTGAGTATATCGTTCATGTCAACACACTAGCTTCCCTACACTTAGTAGGACGTGGAATAGCCTTGAGCAGATACATGCCTTGGAGAGACGAGAATAACCATCGGGTATATAGTACCCGTACGTGTACGGGTGCATGACGTACAACCATGAGGAGGACAGAAGCATGACCCTGACACCTGTATCACACAGGTAGTGGAGGTACGGATTTGTACAGAGAGTGGAGGCACTATATGCATGCCTCTGACTATGTACCAGGCTGACACTATGATCTTCTGCTCCACCACTCTTCCCATACCACTACCACCTGTGCTATTACCCTGACAGTGTACTTATGTACTATTTTGTCCCAAGGGACCACCATGTATAAGGGGCCATTAGAGTCCAACTATAAAAGGAGCTTGACCCCTCAGAATGAGGGGTTGGAAAATTCATTGTAAGCAGAGGCTATTGAGAAATATACCAGGACTTGCTCCATCATTTATTTGTGTTTACTTTTCCTTAAAGTTTACTCTCAGTTCTTATATAAACATCACCTGACTTACCTTTGAGTTTTCCGATCTAATTTCGTTGACGAGATTTCACCGTCAACAACACTGATTTCGCTGCTGACTCATCAGTTTCCTTTTCTGTCAACACAGAACGCATCTGGCTGGCTGATTTCCTAAATCAAAGGAATTCGCAAATTGATTTCAAAGATACTAGAAAATGATGGCCTTGGACGATTTCCCTGCCTATAAATATCTTGCCAAGACCTTTGGAATTTTCACCTCTTCCATTTTGAATATTTGTAACCATTACGTTATTTTGAAGAGTGTCTTTATTTGTAGAGATTAAGTTTGTTCACCTTAATCTTTGTGAGAGTGCTGATTGTACTTGTGGATATCTATCTAGTCCATTGTAAACAGATAGTATCTATTGTGAACGTGTTCATAAGGATCTTCGGGAGAGGATTCTATCTAAGTCTCACTTCGGGAGGAAGTGTGCACTCGCTATTCTTTGAAGGGAGTTCAAGAGAATCAGCGTTTCATCAAACCAGATTCGTAGAGAAGAGTACAACAAGATTGCGGCAATAGTTTTAGAGGGAGTCTTACATTGTTTAAGTCAATGCTTTTGTACACTTTGTTTCTTTACTAATTGGTTTATTCTCTGGGCGTGGCCCCAAGGAGTAGGTTATCCGAAAGGGTTTCTGAACCTTGTAAAAATTCGCTGTGTTCTTTAATTTTTGCACTGTTTATTTATTGTGTTCAGTTCTGTCATGACAAGTTCGGATTCTGTTATGACAGAACTGCTTTCTGTGTACACAATTAATTACTATTTCGCATTTTAATTAATTCGTGGTTTAATTAATTTGGTAATTACTAAAAACGGAATTTCAAAAATAAAAACTTATTTAGCTTGCCAAGTATTATGCCAAAGATTTTTTGTGCAATAGAACTTACGATACTTGATGGCTAGCTTAAAATTTATATTATTGGTATGAGTTCGAATATATATGTATATATTTGAAATTGAAGGATATTAGTGATCTTTCAATAATAATAATTGAGTGACAAGAAAACAAAAAGCATCCATTAATTTGACTTTAGAACTAATTTTACCAAATTCTATTGCCACTGTTCTTTTAGAAGACTTTTATTGCCATTGTTAAGACAGTATTTGTAACGTCCCAACATTCTTAATAAGACTTAGTGTTTTGATTTGGGGTCCGAGAGGGCAATATTAGAATATTATGTGAATTAATTGGATATTGATATGATTATGTGAATTGCATGGGTTATATTATTATATAGTTGATAAGACATGTTTAAGTGTATTAAATATGCAAAATAGACTCACTTTTATTTAAAGGGACATATTTATAATTTTGACTCGTTGATGGTCTAATTATAATTATATGATATTATGTGATTGAAACCACATTATTATGCGGATGTGTTTGAGATATTTGGCAGGAGTCGATCATTTCGAGCAAGATAGCGGTTTAGTCACAACGGCAAATTTATACCCTGCTCGGGGTGAGCCAAAGGGTATTTCAGTAATTCGGTGAGTTACTGGGACTCACTAGAGTATGAGTCATATGTTGGGAGAATTAGTGATATTCTGGGTTTTGCGGGATTAACTGGAAATCTTAAGTATTATGTGAGACGAGGGTGTAATTAACGATTTTTCCCTTGAGGGGCGTTGAGAAGAGAGAGTTGCCTTGAGGGCATTTTAGTCTTTAGGCCATTCGTTATACTTGAGTTTCTCTCTCTCACTCACTAGTGTTACACTTTGAAGGAAATTAGAGTTTTTGAACTTAAAGCTTGGAAGCAATCTAGAGGGACTTGGAGTGGCTCTAAGCACAGATGGGAAGCTTGTGAGCATGGTATTCATCAAGGGAAACATTTTCAGCTGAGGTAAACTCATGTTCTTGAGTTTAGTTTTTTTATTTTTAGTGAATTTTGATGTTCAATTGAGTTTTAAGTTTGGTTTTGATATGTCTGAGCTGCTGGGACTATTATTATGATCAAAACAGGTGAAAATCATGTTTTGGGATGGTTTTTGGAAGATTGGTGATTCTGAAAATCGTTATTTATCCGAGTTCTCAGGGTAGCGTCGCGACCCTGTTCTTGGGGCTTCGCGGCCCTTATGAACTCAGAGGGACAAGCAAGTGCCTCGAACCGCCTTGGCGCCGCAGTGCGTGCCCTGTAATTTTGGGCTCGGGGGCTCTCTAACTTGTTGCGTTGCGACCCTTAGTGGGGGGCGTCGTGGCTCAAATAGGGGAAATGAGAGAAAGTAGCTTTTGGGAACTGGGAACCCAAACCTAAGGGCTCGGGAGTGGTTATACAACCCGAGTTAGTAGAATGCAAGGTCTCGGAGGCTAAGACTTGGTCTGGAAGCCTTTATTAGCTCGTTCCTGATAGTTATTCATTGTTATGGCTGTAACTAGGGTGAACCGTTAGGCTCGAGAGGAAATGACCGCACTTGGGGGTCGTCAAATACTATTTACTCAAGACCTGAGGTAAGAAAACTGCTCCCGGTCTATGGTTAAGGCTTGACCAGGTTATAGTACATGATTATTACTATGTTGGGAATGTTTCATTAAACATGTTAATTGCGCAGTGTTTACCTGTGTTAAGTAATAACAACTGTTAGGAAAACTTATACATGATATTTATTTATTTTCATGTAGATCTAATATTAAAAAAATTAATATGAGATAACCTAGAATATGTTTCTAAAATTGAATTCAAAGAGAAACAAAGACAAGAATACTTACAGTATACGCAGCGGAATGAAATAATCATTCCTTCAGTTTCTCTAACTCTTGTATCCTCTCTTTCGCAGAGTATTATCAAGAAACTGAACCGATCTTCTATTTTCTTCACAGTCTTCCAATATATCCTTAGAATCACCTAGACTAGTGTCGGAAATTCTCAACACATGAAATATACATAGAGAGAATAAGAGAAAATGTAATGCCCTGGAATTCCTAATGTGGTTTAATGACTGGATTAGTAAGCCGGGAGGGCTGTAACGGTTTAATTATGCCATTAAATGATAATATGCATGTGTTATGTGAATTATATTATAATATGATGTTATATGCATGCATGTGGGTCCACATTTGATTATTATGATATTTTGGTAATTTGGCCCGTTGAGGGTGTAATTGTATATTTGTATGCATGTCAGTGACCTATTGTTGAGACCACATTATAATGTGGGTTTGTTCGAGCTATTCGGCATGAGACGATCTTGGAATATTAATTAGCGGTCTAGTCATAACAGGTTTAAGTTCGGGGCTCGGGATATGTCTCGGGATGATTTTAATGATTAGAGCGTTAACGGGAATTAAAGGGTAACGTGATATAAATTATTGGTGTTTGAAATTATTGAGAATATCTAAAATTGGAGAGCGTTAATTATGATTAACGAGATAGGTGGGAAATACCAATTTTGCCCTTGGGAGCCTTTAGAAACCCTTATTAGACCTAGGGGTATTTTGGTCTTTTCACCCCTAGGATAGATATAAGCCATTTTAGGCTGTGAAAGAAGAGAAAAACAGAGTATCACTTGAAGCTTCCCCGTACCTTCTTTCATTAAGCTTTCTTTGTGATTTTTTGAGCCATTCTTGAGGATTCAAGCTTGGGAAGTAAGCCTTGGGAGTTTGGGAGAGAGTTCCATCATTGAAGAGCATCATAATCTGAGTTTGAGATAAGTTTCTAGCCATTGAATTTCCTGGTTTGCCCTGTTTTAGTTCTAGTTTTCAGTTGGGATTTCTAGATTGGATGCTTGGCTTTGTTGGGAGTTTTGGCTAGGGTTCTTATGGCTGTGATGTTTGGGGTATGTGGAGATGGTTTTTGGGTTCATTTGGCACCAAAAATGAGCTTTGGAAGCATTAGAATCGAGTTAGAATTGAAGGAGTCGAAGAAGGAAGTTTCAGGGGGGAAACTGGTCTAGGGGTAGCGCTACAGCGCCCATCAGAGGGCGCTATAGCGCTACACAGGATGGTTTCTGGGCGGTCGGGGGTTCTGAGTATAGCGCTGGGGTGCTAGGGTGTAGCGCTGTAGCGCTACTCTGTTCCTCCAAAGTCTTGTTTTGAGTGTTTTTAAGGGTTTTTAGCTCGAGGTTTCAATCCTTAAGGCCCGGGATCGAATCTACTCACCGTGTGGGCATGTTTCGAGGTCCCGAGAGTGGGGTTTAGGTTAAGACCCTTTCATGGTGGATTTTCATTAATGGAGGTTCTAATTGGTTGTGATTAGGTAACCGCTAAGGAACTAAAAGGCTGATCATTCTCAGGAGTCGTTCTTATTATATTTCTCGCTCGAACCGGAGGTAAGAAAACTGCACCCTTAGTGTATGACATGCATGATCATTGTTGAGGCATGCTGGTTGATAAATGTGGACATTGATTGCATATTAAATGCTAGCGGACATTATTTACTTGTGTATGACACTGATTAGTCAGGGACGACACTGGTCGCGTATCACTGACCTGAGAGTCAGAAACGGCATAAGCGTCCTGAACACAGGGCCAATTAAAGATTAGATCTAATCAATATCAGCGTTGAATGACTCTAAGGCATTAATGCTGGACCGACCCTAAGGTCGATGAAACTTATAAGCGCTTGACTAGTCTAAGCTAGTTACTCAGAGCCAAGGCCTAAGGTCTAGGTGACCGTTAGTCACATGGCTAGGGAATGATGTTCCAGGGCTATGACTTTATGGTCATGAGGAAGGTTATGTTGGTGACTAGTCACCATGCACCAATCCTGCTTAAGCTAGTGAAAGGTTCATTTATCTGTTAAGCCCCGGTGACCCTATCGTCACATGGCTAAAGGGAGTTGTACCCACCTTAGTGACTTTTCCTCTGTCACTTACCTGTTTTGGACTAAAAGTCCTGAATGATTATGATGATCATTGTTGATATTATACCAGGCTATATTGTATTTTCTTACTGGGCCTTGGCTCATGGGTGGTATGTGGTGCAGGTAAAGGGAAAGAAAAGCTCACCCAGCCTTGAGTGGAGAGCTTAGGTTGTGATTTGTACATATGCGGTCGCTTGACCACCACGGCCAAGGAGTTCTCAGAAGAACTAGGGGGTTTACCCTATTTTTTGCCACTTAGGTCGGCGGGTTATAAATTTGAAACAGTAATGACCTTTTTGAGATGTGAATAACTTGTAAACGTTTTGATGGGCCCATGAACAGTTTTATGAATTTAATAAAATATATTCTTTCCTCTTTATTGGTTTTCCACCTTAGCCTGTTAATAACACTTAGAAGCACGTTTTTAAACAAAGGACTCGGGTAGCGGGTCAAATTTCCGGTTCACCGTTCACCATAATTGTTCTGGGGTAACCAGTGCATTACAGGAAATAACAAAGAGGCTTAGAAAAAAACTTGTGTTTAGAGATAATCTAAAACTATCAGAAAATCTAACTTGTGACTTGTCAAACATTTCTCTAAGCACTCTTTTTATAGACTCAATTAGACCATTTAATTTAATTAAAAAATCAATAAAATTATAGTCATTTTAATGCCCTGGGTCGAAATTATCATGGGCTTTAGGCCCGTGAAATTTCTCATTTTATTATAAGCCCATTAGACTTAAAATCAAGGCATGTATTATTTTCTATCGATTTAATTAATTAAATAATTATTTAAATTATTTATCAAATTAATTATTTATAATTTGAACATTGATTTAAACTTATTTATTAATTTAAATACAAATTTATCTTAATTAATAAATCTGTCATAATTTCTCTTTTCTTCTCAAAATTAAATAACTGTGTGAAACTAACCAAAATTGACCTGGTCAACTTTGATAATCCTAATTGATAATTAAATCAATTAATTGAGACTATCTAGATGATTTTATTCAAGGTACAATGGGGACGATGGGCCTATGAAATCAAGCTCCAATAAGTTATCATAAATCTAACAAATAAATTTACTAACTTATTAATTCCTCGTGACTCCACTATAGACTCGGAATTGCACTCTTGAATTCATAGAACGCTCTATAACAAATATAGATACGCTATTAATTATCCATTGTTACAATCATAATTGTCACTCAATCCTCTATAGCCGGTCTACAATGAGATAGGACTAAAATATCGTTTTACCCCTCATTGTATTTTATCCTTAAAACACTTAGTTCCTTGTAAATGATATTTCAGTAAACTAATTTAATTACTGAAATGAGATCTCTATCATTTAACACCTTGAACCAAACTAAAAGGAAATCGTCGTTTCACTTCTTCATCAGAAGCTATAGATGTTCATATCTATGATTAACACTCCCACTCAATTATACTACCGAGTTCCCAAGATGTAAGTATGGGCTAGTCTATAGGGTAAGCTGGTAACGAACAAGTTAAATAACTCAAATAATACAATCAGTTAGAATACTAACCACTCAGAATTGAGATTGAATTGACCTATGGTCAACTATATGATATGACTAGAATAGATAATAACGGTATGTTTACTTATCTTATCAACTGTCAATATCGGTCCAGTCCAATGTAACAAATACATCCGATCTTATCTACTTTGCTAATGTTCTGGAAAGAACATAACATTGTAATGTGTAAGTAGATCATATCGTAGATTGGAAAGTCAGTGTAAATCTAGTGCACTGACTAATCTTAGGACTAACTTATTTTGAACATATAATCATATTTATATTCCACTGTGATTACGTCACTATAAATAAAATTAGCTATATGCTCGGGATTTAATAGAAGTTTATATTAATCAAATAATCATGAAAATAAAACATGTGAGCAAAGTGATTGACCAAGTCAAAAAATGATTTCTATTCTTGATACGAACCACGCCAATAATTGTGACGAAACCCGAACCAAATCTGGAAAAACAACCCAAGAACACTCAGATTTGGAATGGAAAACGCGACCCAATGCTTAGCAAAGCACGAACCTTGGTATGGTGAAGACGCCACAAACGAGGATGGATTATCCATTTGATAAGTCAGATTTGAACGCCACAAGGAAACCCTTGATAAGTTCAAAAAGTCTCTTCAAGAACTCAAGAAGAAAACTCACAATGTTTTTTCATTCACCAAAAGCTATCTGAACTCCAAACCGTCCACAAGGCCTAATATAGCCCAAAAATACAAAGAGGGTTTTTAGACATATAAAATCCCTAAAATACCCATAATGAAAAAGCCCAAAACGACATATCTTTGACTCCAACAAAGACTCTAATAAAACATGAAAATATAGTTCAAGCTAAAACAAATAACTAAAGTAAGGAATCAAGCTCCTAAACTGAATCAACTTTGATGAGCAGCATAAGCCTTTGTTCACCCTCAGTAGTGAACTCGACTTCTTCCTGTTCTAGAATTCTTCGGACTAAGTAGTTAAGCTCTTCTTTGAATCTCCTAGCTCGCGCCCTCGTCACCGGACCAACTGGAACTTGAATTGGATCGTTAGTCTTGATGTCCTCATCAATTCTTTTATTGATAATAAAATGAGATTGCAAAGAATTTGGGTTTTAATTAGGGCATAAAACCCCATCAACAACTTATGTGGTTATCTAATTGTGAAGCTCGGCTTATAAATCGAGGATTCATCTGTGTTATCTGATGAAAAGCTTGGCTTAATAGTCAAGGACTTATTTGTTTTAAAAGGACTCAACTTATTAGTCGAAGGTTAAAATGACTAGACTTATAAGTCGAAAGATAAAAGACTCGACTTATCAGTCGAAGGTTAAAATGACTCGACTTAGGCGATGATAGTGTGCTGGACACCGGCTGATGTGGTTACTAACCAGGAAGCGAAATATACGCTTGAACGACCCTAAGGCCGTCTGAAATATTAAGCGTTATCCAAAAAACAGGCATGGATGACATGGCAGACATTTGGTATACGTGGCTGACATCTGGCAGAAGTCTTGTTCGACCATCGACCAGAAAGATTTCCGTGGCGCAACGCTTAATCGTTATATACGACCAGCTTGGTCGTATACTCGATATATTTGGAGAAAATTTTATGCAGTTATGATCATATCTGAAATTATCTCCCATGATTTCCTGAGTATCCGATTATTTAGGAAAGAATATCTGTAACTAATTAATGTAATCTTCCTTGAGCCTATAAATAGAGAAAAATGGCTCAATGAAGGGAATTTTAGGCTTTCTAATTACTGGAGATTAGAGATTTACAAGTGAATTAGAGCTATCACATTCGATATATTGTTTTGTTCTTCAGAGGTTGGTGAAACTCATTGAACCCTAGTTCTTTGATCACTCCTTTGAAATATTATATCAATAATAGCTCAAGTGGACGTAGGTTATTACCAGATTCTGGGGCCGAACCACTATAAATTCTTGCGTGCTTTACTGTTTTTGTCATTATCTTCATTTCAACATATTTGTCCACTTCAAGCATTTTTGACTCCGTGTCAGTTGACCAAAATCAGGGTCAACATTAAGCGCTAGACCCGCTTGGCCAACTCTAAGGGTGGTTATAGGATGAATTGGAAAATAGGCCCTAGTGTGACTTTATAATCCCTTATTTGGAATGACAACATGCATGAATAGGGTTATTACTGCTAAGCCTGCTTTTTATGGTTCAGTGACCTGATGATTTACTACTTATAAGCATGATTATGTTTTCTTGCTGAGCCTCAGCTCACGGGTGCTAAATGGTGCAGGTAAAAGAAATGAAAAGTTGGATCAACCATGAGTTGGAGAGCTTCAAGGGAACAGTGTACGTATGCAGCTTGCTCGTCCGCCACGACCGAGGTTATCAGTTGGAACTAGGGTTGGACCCTGATTTTGCTGCCTAGGTCGACTTTTGTATACGTTTTGGGTTTGTAACCGTTTTAAACTCTGTTGGGATCTCATATATTGAAATTAAATGCTTTTAATAAAATGGTTGACTTTTGACCAAAAATTTTAGTACATAAACATGTGGTTAGTTTCAGTTACACGTTGTAAGTCCAAATGACTTATTTAGCGAGTTAAACACTATTTAATTAAACAATGTAACGATTCAGGATTTGGAAGACGTTGCAGTATTTTAGAACTAATTTCACCATATTTTACTAAATGCATTGAATAAATGACTTCACAATTTAATTGAAAATCTATATATATATATAAAGGAGAGCTTCAAAGAGAAGATGTGGCACTCTAAAATTACTCCAAACTATTTTTTCTATTTTCTCCTTAAATCTAATTTTTTTATTCATTTTTATTAATAAGGAGATGATGTGTGTAATGCCCTGGATAGCCAGGACCGCTACACTGTGTGTTTATAAAGTGTCAGACTCGCTAATCAAGTCATTAAAGTAAAAACGTGTTATTGAAATAGTAGAGGAACTAGGGTTAAAAGCATTTTGGTCTCAAAAGATACATTTTCACTGCTAAACATTGTTTATGTACATGGGATCCCAAAAATGACAGTTTAAAAGCCATACTACAAAAATTACAAAGTTTATATACATTAACAGCCATACTAAGGCAAAATGAGCAGTTAGGTGATCTCCGTCCTGACACACTCCTCGATCGTGGTGATCGAACGGCTGGCTATGTACATTTCACCTCGGAGCTCTCCACCTCAGGCCTGGTCCAACTTGCCCTTGCCTTTACCTGCACCACGTAGCACCCGTGAGCCAAGGCCCAGCAAGAACACACATCAATAATAGAGCATGCACATTTAGCTGTCAAGTCAATCTTACATATGGCATCTCATAAACTCAAGCATATCAATAGTCAAGTATCTCATATACAAAGTATATCAATAGTCAAGTATCTCATATACAAAGTATATCAATAGTCAAGTATCTCATATACAAAGCATATCAGCGCATAACACAATATACAGACGATAACCAGGGCTAGCGCTCACAAGCTGCTCCCTCTGTTATCCTTTCGTTTCTGGCTCCCAGTGGCCAATTCGCGTCCCATGCGCTAAATTCATGAACGGTACTCTTAGACCGCTTACACGTGTCCCTTGGCATAATACCAACGATGACACAAAACAATTCTCGGGAGCACTTAGTCCCATCACAATCATACATTCGGGTGCAGTGTTCTTACCTTTCAATTCGCTGGTTTCCGATATCACGTAGCCACAAGCACGGTCCTCTATCCCGAGCTTCTCCAAAGTCCTAATCAAACACAAATATAATATTCCTTGTCATTAACCAATCCAAGACTACCTTCCCGGTACCTAATCCACACTCTCGGAACCCCCAAAACCCTAGAACAACATCCCGAAGACATCCCCCGAACCCCCGGAGCAAAGGTCAAAAATTGCAAAATATCACTCCCTGAAATTTGCCTTGTGCCGCGGCACCACATTCCTTGTGCCGCGGCACCCACCTCCAGAGACCCCTAGGCCGCGGCAAGCAAAAGCCGTGCCGCGGCACACCATCGCAGACCCAGATTTCTGGGTTTTCCTTCGCATTTTCCCGAGCTCCAACCTCACCCATTCACCCCAAACTCTATCCTAAGTCCCAAAACCAACTCTAAACCTCTAACAAACCTCACAACAACCCAAAGACATCATGCCTAAGCTCACTCACACCTTCAATCCTAAAATTCACTCTTGGATTCCCACTTGACAACTCAAACCAAAAAAGTTATGCACAGCTTGAATTCAAGCACAACCCACACTTCAAACTCCCTAAACCTTAACAAAACAAATCTAATAAACATACAGAGACCTTACCTTAAGTGATAGGTTCAACCTCCAGCTCTTGACCTTCTTCCCCCTTGGTTTCCAAATTCTGAAATTACATAAAACCAGCCACCAACTTATCTCAATTCACCTTCCTTAACTAAAATTCAGACTTAAAACTTAGATATAGCATAATCAAAATCTTACCTCTGAGTTTTCTTGGCCTAAACTTGGTTGATAACTTCAGACATCCCTTGATTCTCCTTCCAAGAGTCTAGATTTTTGCTTCTCCTTTCTATCTCCTTTTTGTTCTAATTCTAGGTTTCCACCATTCAGCATAAACCCCTCTCCAAAATATTATACGTATATGTTATTCCCTCAGCTCAAACTCATCTATTTACTACCAAATTACCATTTTAACCCTCCATTAATATCACTTACTAACTAGACCTCAAGGGCTTATTTGTCATTTCCCTAACTTTGCAATTCTACCACTTTCCCAAAGAAACCTGTTACTTTCTATAGTTACTAATGGTTACACAGGTTACCAAGTCACCAGTTACCTTTATCTAGTTTCCTAGGACCGCCTTGGCACGTGCATCACGTTTGTATCACAGCACCCACACAGTACAATTCACATATCATAATTATCACATAATATAATTCACATAGTCATATAACATGCTTAAAATCATAATCATACATCTTAATCATAATAACCACACATAATTCCCATCTTGCCCTCCCGGCACACTAATCAAGGCCCTTAAGCCTTATTAGTGAATTTGGGTCGTTACAATGTGTCATTCTAAAATTACTCCAAACTATTTTTTCTATTTTCTCCTTTAATCTAATTTTTTTATTTATTTTTATTAATAATTATTTAAACTTTATTTTTTTAGATATTTAAATAAGATATTTTTTTAATTAAATACCTAATAAACTAACAAAAATCTATATATCTATATCTATCTATCTATATATATATAAATGAGAGCTTCAAGGATATTACGTGGCACTCTAAAATCTCTTCAAACCACTCTTTCTATTTTCTCATTTAATCTAATTTTTTAAAATTCTAATTATTATTATTTTCACTAAAGAAAGTAAACTCTGAGTATATCGATTTACACTGTATATATGAATTTTAAAGAACCCACGTACTAAATTTTCAATTTTTCTTTTCGCTATGTAATTCAGTAAATATTAAATCTATATCTTTATATCTATATCTATATCTATATATAAATGAGAGTTTCGAGGAGATTATGTGAGACTCTAAAATTTATTCAAAGCACTATTTCTATTTTCTCATTTAATCTAATTTTTATTCATTTTCTATTTTCTAAAATATCTTAACAATTAAAAATATTAATATATATATATACATATTAATTTAATTTACTTAAATATCCTAACTACTTAATCATTGAAAAATACTAAAAAAAATTGATTAAAAATTACATAATAGTTTTTGGTTATCTATATATCTATTTTTCTGATTATATTATAATTATGTTTTTTATTCAAAAGTGAATAGTTTTACAAAATATTATAATTATTATCATCAATCATCAATATTTATAATTGTATTTTTCTCTTATTTGATATTTTACTAAACTTGTGAAAATAAGATATTACTAATGGCATTATTTGGATTTGTGATTTGTTTTCACTATAATAAATAAATATTTTATAGATTGTAATTTTAGTGGGCATTCCCGCAGCAACAAAAGATGCGGAGGTTGATGTGAAACACGAAAAATTCTTTTTAGAAATAAGGAACACATTATGAATGAAAAATAATATTACTAAAAATAAAATAATGCACAACAACAAAAATAATAAATGTTTATTTAAATTATTTATGTTTTTTTAATTTAAATGTAATAGTTTTACAGAAATATATATTAACAACATGTATAATTTAATTTAAATTTGATTTATTTCAACGATGTATATTTTGAATTTAAATTTGATTAGATATTTCATTACAACAACTATTTAATTAAATTATAAATATAAGTAAACAATATTTTTTTCTCATTTTTTATATTACTTTTTTAATTTATAGCTATTAATTTATTAAGGAATTTTTTTATCTATTTTGTCTGTTCTCTTTTTTCTCATTTTTATTTTAATAAAAATTATAATAGATAAAAATATCTACATATAATAATAATAATAATAAAATCTATCTATTTATATTTTAACTTTTTGACAAAATATAGGATCCAAATGTTAACTTTTAACAATAAAATATTCAAACGGGTAATCAACCAAATTATACGTGATTCAAATAATCTATTTTTACATTCCTATTTTTTAATTTTTGACAAAACATAAGGCCCACAAGTTAATTTTAAAAAAAATAATGGTCAAAATTGGTAAACAACTAAAATACAAGGTTCAAAATGGTGTGAACCCTTATAGAAAACATATATAAATAATTTTTAACCTTTTGAATAAATATATGATCCACATGTTAATTTTTAAAAATAAACAATCAAAATGAGTAATTGGCCAAAATATAGTGTTCAAATAATTGATTTATCTATTTCTATTTTGATATTTTGACAAAACTTGAGGTCTACAAGTTAATTTGTAAAAATAAAAGTTCTAATGGGTGATCGACTAAAATACAAGGTTCAAAATAGTGTGAACCCTTACAGAAAACAAAAATTATATAAATATATAATTTAATTTTCATAAGAAGTTTGAACATTTTAAATAAATACATGGTCCAAAGGTTAATTTTTAAAAATAAAGACTTCAAACAGGTAATTGGCCGAAATAAATCTTACACAAAATATAAATTTTCTTATACATAATTTAGACTTTTTATAAAAGAACTACGCAAAGCGTATAATAATAATAAATAAAAGTAAATGTACAACAAGCTTTTTGAATTTTGTTTTCAGTACTTTAAAATTTGTCAGAATTTTTCAAAAATCTACAGGAGGTTCGCTATACAATAACAGTGAACACCATCATGAAATAAAAAATTATGGTCAAGATGTCTTCACGTGTCTATATAAAGAACATGTTGTATGAGTATGGTCAAAATGAATCACCACCCCACAGTCTCCCAAAAAATATTTCAAAATATATATGTTTTAATAATTACAAAAGACTGCGCGGAGCGCGGTTATATTTTCTAGTTAATAAATAAATGATAGTTTGGTTGTATATTTTTTTAACTATTTTATTAACATTATTTAAAATATTATTATGATACTTTTGATAATTTTTTTAATTATATTTTAAATCTTTATGCATCTCCTTTTCTCTATAAAAATGTTCTGCCATGTCACTAATAATTGTCAATGAGAAGATATTATTTATTTCAAAATTCATAAATGTTTTATGTAAAAAATATATATTATGGATATAATTGCAAGAGGGGACAATGAGTGATTTTGTCACAATTATATGTTTATTATTTTTAAAATAAGAATGATTGTGTATATACAAACAAGAGTAACATGGAAGACAAGTAGACAACAATAATTTTAAAAGACTACTACAAACGACAAGGATTTTAATAGACCCACAACAATGATGAGCGACATTACTAATTTAATTAATTTCACAAAGTAGCTCTTGACTTGTAATCATTATGCTAACCTTTAGTTTAGATATAGTTAGTACATTAATTATCAAAACATTAGTGTTATTGCATTGTTAATTAATCATTCATTTAAAAGGTCTTAGAAGTTTAAAGGTACCAAGGTCAGTTACAAATAAAAATATTTATAATTTTGATGACCAAAAGTGTACAAAAATTATAAACCTGGAACAATTTGTAATATTAAGTTATTGTTCACCATTTTTTTGTTAACCCTTTTTCTCTCTTTCTTTCTAAATGTTACAAATCTTCATTTACTTTTTTAAGTGTTTTTTTTTTCTTTCCTTTGAAAGAATCTTCGTGTATACCACATAAACCAGTAATCTGCATTGTTATAAATAGTTAGTATAGTAGCATTAGTTAATATTACATTAATAGTAGCAAGAGTAAATTTGATTCAAGATAAAGATTGTTCTAAACTTCTATATTTTATACGTAAAAAATAAATTGGTCAATGTGTGTTACAATTATGGGCACACACATAGTACTTTTTGACCTTTTATTATAAGTGAAGAAAATGGGTGAAAATTAAATCGCAACGTGGGGCTAAAAAACTGTAGGATTGTTCATACAATTATTTAAAGGGGAAAAAATTAAGTAAATAGAAAAATGTGAATATAAAAGTGGAGAAGAGAGAGAGAGAGAAAGAGGTAGATACGATGATGTGACTGTGACACCATAAGAAAAGAAGAAAAAAAAAAAAAGAGGAGTTTGGAGAGTTTCACTTCACTCACATCACATGCCCCCACACTGTGCTGTGATCATCTTCCAACAATCCAATGTCGAAAGTCTAATAAGATAAATAAATAAATATAAGATTAAGGTCACGTTTCCTTCCACAATTGACCAACATAACGACACCATTCCATTCCGAATATTTTCCATATACCACCTGGCCCTACCCTCCACACCGTTCCCCTCACGTGATCATAAATAATAATAATAATATATTTCTCATATTACTTTGGAAAGTTGAATTCTTTTTATTTTATTTTATTTTTGTGTAAAATGACATTTTTGGGTTTTCGATGGCCTAAGAATACTGGTAAAATTTGTTAAGTTTTGAATGCATTTTAGGTTTTAGCTCTAAAAGATCATTTTATAATAAACTTGTTCCGTCAATTTTTTGAGTAGGAGTTTATTGAAAAGTAAAACTCCCTGTGGAAAGGAGAGGTGCTCAACCATTTTATATAAAAATTATTGAAAATTATTATGTAAAATAACTATATATAAGTTGGAGTAGAAGTTTCATCTTTTAGTATATACATGTGTATTTGTACAATTGTACCCGACACGACACGTGGTATTTTTTGGTGCCCAAATATTAGTGGGTTTATTCTTATCCCCAAATTTACTTATTTCCGGTTCGACACTTCTTCCTTCTAAGATTATACTAAAGATGTACTATCTCTAACAGATTGTTGTCGAGTTGATACATTTATCTGTTTTGTGCAATTAAGGTTAATATCATTATTGTAACATGTAATGTAATAATTTCAAAAAAATAAATAATAATAATTTACTTCTTCAATGCCTTCTTCATTATCACTGATTTACTATTAGGGTGCTAAAGATACAATTTATGAGTTTATTCATGGATTTAAATTTATTATTAAAACATTGTTTCAATTTTATGTCTATTTAATAAAATTTGTATCCAATTCATGTATACCTAGTAAAAAAATGTCGCATATTAAACAGTTCAATATTAATAACTTTTTTTTAGTGTTAACTTGTTAATAACAATATTTCTCTTAATTTATTTAATAAAATGATAATTTCTTATTAAGTATTTATAAATTGGAATATAAACTTTAGACTATCTGAATCCTTTATATTTGCCACATACTCTCTTTTCAAATTTATTATCAATGTTGGACGCTAATATAAAATTTATGTCAATTAAATAACTATATAAAAAATATATATGTGGAAGTACAAATTAAGTGGTTACATGTAACGTGTAGATAAAATAAAAATAATAAATAGTAGGACATATAAGTACTAATGAAAATTATTTTTATGATATCATTTTGCAAATTGATATTCTTTTGATAATTATTTATAAAATAGTTTTTGTCTGAAATTCGAACAAGGTGTCAGGAATTTCCAAAAGACATTTAGAATTCTCGATAGAGTGTCCAAAGATATTGAGGATGTTTGGAATACCATTTTATTAAAAAAAAATGATCAAAACAAAATGATTACGTTTTTTGCTTTAGCTTGTGTACAAGCGTTTTTACAATAAAACATTTATTAATAGCTTCTCTTAAAATGACTTGTAACAATAACAAGCTCTTTCGATTAATAAATCAAACAAGCTTAACAAGTGCTTTTATAATCAAATAACAAACAAAGCATTTTTTTGGAAGCTGGGCTAACCAGAGCCAATGTCATTTGCCAAACACCCATTAATATAAATTTATAGCTAAATTGTTAAAATATAAGTAAAATACATATAAAAATGTTTTTCTTAAAAAAAATTAGTGGAGTAACTCAAGTCTTTTCGTGATTTTAAAAAACAATGCTAGGCCAAACGCTTGGTGGTTCATTGTTGTTAGAATATATATAAGTGGTCACTTTAGTGATATCAGATAAGAAAAATAAAATGATAATGAAAAAAAGATCTCTGTCAAGAGATTGAATAAAACATAAATAAATATAAGTTTTCTTCATAGACTGACTGAATCATGTTCAAAAAAAAATTATTATTACATAATTGTAATAATTACAAAAACCTTCGTCCACACGATTAAAAAATATAAAAATCGTTGCCTTCGAAGTATCCAAAATTTAAATTGTATGTACATATTGCCATTAAATAAACAAAAACAGAAAAAGCACATCACGTTACCATTACAGAATTATTTGCTTAAAAAAATCATGAGCATAAATGATTAAAATCACGTTGATTTGCTTTAATTATTTTGAATTGATCCAATATTTAATATCAATTTGGTACCTTGCTAACATACAATAGAGGTTTTCGATAAACATAAACCGAATTAATTCCATTTCATTTTAATATGTGAAAAATGAATATCGAATAATCAATTAAAAATAGATTAAATGTTATAACTTATATTAAATTGAACGATGATTTTCAATTTTTAACATTAGATTAACTTAACTTTATAATAATGAAAATGTTAGATTGAATTAGACGCATGCACGAAGCCAGCTCATTATCAAGAACTTCAATCCGATCGATCTAATTTTATAGGCATCAGCATAACCAATAATTTGGTTCTACTTTCACCTAGAGTCACAGTAGATGCAAAATTAAGTTCTCTTCTAAAGAAACTTGTAATAACATATTGATCTATTAGAGGTTCAGGTTGGTATCGTGGACCATTGAGACAAGTGATATTTAGCTAATTTACTTATAAATTTCTATAAATAGTACTCTGTTAGGAAAAAAAAGAAAGAAGAAGAAGAATGTACTCTTGAAGGTTCTCCTCTTTATACAAAGATTAGATTAGATGATGTAGCCATAATCTAAATTTTATTTATTTAACGCTTATAATTTAATAAAACTTACTTTTCATATCATTGAATTCAAATAATAATAATTATTATTATTATTATTATTATTATCAAGCCATCTTCCAATTTATTTTTAAAAGAAAAACCTTAAAAATTCAGAAGCTGGCTTGCATCGTGTATAATATCAACAAAAGATTTCTATATTTTTACTAGTGGATAGGGTAGTATAAAAGGGACGCATATGGAAAGAAAAGTAAAATAATAATAAGAGAATGAGAGCTGAAATGGGATTGGGAGGTGCAGAATCTACAGAGAGAGATCCCCACACACTGTCCAGAAGCACGTTCTTTCTCTGAATTTTCTCATTTTTATTTCCAGCCTTTTGCAGTCTTTCCTTCTTCTTCTTCTTTTTCCCTACCATGTTTTTTAATAATATTTTTATTTTATTTATTTAATATGTATGTATAGTATAGATGCTGCAACGGTCGACAGGCAGATTTGCATTCAATTTATTTTTTTATATATAGTGTATATAGTGTATAGTTACTATAGTATAGAGTATAGTATTGATGTTGAGCTAATTTGTCTCTTACGCTTGCTCTCTCTATTTTGGTTTCTATTACCGGACAAAATATACTAGTAAACTGTCCTTTTTCTCCTTCCATTGAGAGAATTTGGACTATATCTATCTAATATCTACCAAATAGGGGTAATCTTCTAATCTAGCTGGCCTGCCCCCTAATACAGTTCAAAAGCTACACTAAAAAAAACAAAACAAAACAGTCTGAAAAATGAACAATGAAATATTGAAATCTTTTTGGTTTAAGAATTTTAAAATATCCCAATATTATCTTTTGTACAAATACATATAGAATTAAAAATAACACCAACATTTGAGGTTTGTTCTACATTCCCTACATTAGAATTTGTACAAGTGTACTGTAGTCTTTGCACCGATTCCAATTTCACCAATAATATGGAATATTTTTGTAAAATTCTTCATGGGAATGATCACCCCCAACCATGGCATGGGGGGATTTCTTGCAAAATTCAAACTTCGTAGGGTGTTTTGGGAGGATTTTGCATGACATTATGGCATTTGCAATTACTAGGTATAAAAATATAAAATTATTAGTGAGAGAAATTTATGAAATTATTATTATAGGACTAAAGTAAATATACTCTATTTCTCTCTTCTTTTTATTAATAATAGTTTCTTATTTCATCGTTTGAAATAGATTAAAATGCAAGATATTTGACTATATTATTGATTATATGAAGGAGATAAGAGCATATTGCTTTCTAGCACTTTTTCTATTATTTTTTTTATTTGTTTATTTAAAGCTTCAAAGATTGTAGAGGTGACTGAAAGGCATGGGCATTTAAAATGAAACCTGCAAAGGGCAGTACTGCTCAATAGCAATAACATTATGCACACATTGGGAAAGTAGAGAAGTAGAGAAGTAGAGAAGTAGAGGAGGTTATGACCCATATGACCATCTGTAGGCATTAAAACCCATCAAAAAATATAATAAAAAGGTTTTTCTTTTTTGTGAAAACGAAAAAAAGTAAGGCATATTGGTGTCCCAAGAAGGTCGGCTAAGACTAAGACCTGGTCAAACCCACATCCTTCAAAAAATCTCAAAATCTGCTCACAGAATTAAACAAATATTATTTCATACCTTTCTTCTTTTTCTGTGAATACCACAAACCTCAAAAGTTAACACATTAATTAAATAATATCACAGATCCAAAAGGAAAGCTCTCGGAAAGAGCTACCCGACCGCTCATTTATTTTAATGGGGAAATTAAAGTTAAACCGAAAGAAAGTCCAAATAAAGTTACATTTTTCTATTCTACTAGTTAAAATAACTTCTTTTTTTTTTTGAAAGGGATTCTAGTTAAAACTTCAAAAATAAGGAATAAAAACTATTTATGCAAGTATCTCAAGACCTCATTGTTGTAGATTGACAGACAATAGTGAATAGCCAATGGACAAGCTGGAATGACCACTCAGCACCAAATTCTGCAGCTAAGATACTCCGCAATGGCTGTCTTTTTTTTTCCTATAATTATTTGGCACATTTCTGAATAGCAAAGGCCGAAGAATTTCAAAATTGAAAACATAAAGGAAAAAAAAACATACAGAATGGCCTGCGGGAGATATATATACACTATTTAGTTGGGAAATGATGGAATTATAGATTGATTTGAGTAATTGATACAATGCACTCATTTCCGGTATAGGAAAAGAAGATTATTTACTGTATTAGTATGAAGGGAGAGTTGGCGTGGCATGGCCCGGCTGGCCTTAGATGTTTTAAACTTTAAACCCTAATAATAGACCTCTCATGTGGTCCACCACCGACCACCCCAGTCTTGAGGCAGATCAGTCCCATCCATATGTATATATTAAATTATTGCTCAATAAATCTCTCCACATAAATTAAAGGGGTTAATTTTTTATTTCTATGTAAACATGTAAAACAAAAAAAATAAATAAATAAAACTCTAACAATAATAATTATTATTAAGTGGTTTGGGATCAGACTGACGTGCCAAAAAAATTTACTATAAAGCAAACATAGCTGGCGACTCTGATCCACTGTTTGAATCTTGGCATCATTTCCCAAAACCTTTCACAAAACAACAAATCATAACAATAAAATAATATTATACCAATAGTTCATGGAAAGTGACAGACTGAGATAAGCTCAAATCGCTACAAACACGAACATCATATGGCCCACCCCCAAAAACCAACGAACACCCCCTGAGGCGCGTGAATTTCAGTCGTCGTCTTTTTTTGGTCTAGATTTTTTCGACGAACAAGAATAAAATAGTGAGATCGAACAGAAGAGAACAATGCAAGGAAAGAAACATTAGCCTTTTTTTTTAGTTTTAGAAGTTAAAAATAGTTAGAGCTAGCACAAGAACCATCCCCGTAAACGAACGATTCAAAAGAGCATAAAATAATAATAGCAAACCCCAAAATAAAAACATCAAAATCGGAGAATATTTACACCTACAATTCTAACTTGGGAAGCCAGATTTTTTCTCTGATGACAAACAATGTCGTTTTGGGCAGGCAAAAGAACACAATAAAATTAAAAAGAAAACGTTACTGAAAGCTTTACCCTCTGCTCCTCGTCAAATACTACCGCTCTCTGATTCGGTTTTAATCAGGTTCTTTCGGACCTGTTCCGACTCTGGCCGTACCCGTGACCGTGACTGTAGCTGTGACTACCGTAACCGTGACTGTGGGTTTTGCTGCTTCCTCCCCCGCCGTTAATATTTCCTTCTGATCTCTTCTGGGGAGACGAAAAGAGCTGGCCGAATCCGAAAACTGAGACCGACTTAGAAGACCCTCTAAGAGAACAAACCGGGACGTTTAGAACCGGTGTCACTCTTACGTTGGCTGAGTACGAGCGCTCCATTCCTCGGTGTTTGAATCTGGGACCGCCGTTGAAGCTGCTCGGGCTGCTTGAGCTTCTCTCCAAGCTCTGAAACACAATCTTACCAGATGAGTTCATTCTCGGACTGTCCACTGAGACTCCTCTACTGCTTCCTACCCCATTCGATTCACCCCCCGTCGACTTACGCAATGGGCTCCGTCCCACTCGCGTAGCTGCTGTTGGATGGTCTATCAACGGTCTTTGATTGAGGCTTTCCGACGAGACCGAGGCCGGTCTAGGTTTGACCATTCGCATTCTCGGAGGGTTGTTTGGATTCCGGTGAATCGAAATCGGGTTCGTGTTTGGCTTGTCTGAGTCGAGCGAGTGTCTAGGAAGATCATCGTGCTCGTGGCCCGAAGACGATGACGAGAGCGAGAGCCGTGACGACATGGAAACGGAATCGCAATCTGAGTCCTTCAACAACGGCAAAGACAAAGAAGTTTCCAAGGAGTTGGACGAACAAGACGACGAAGATGAAGACTTCGAACTACGGTGTAGGAAATTCTTGAATGATTTAGGAGCACTTGAGCTAAGTGAAGACGACGTAGTTTTCTGACTCTCCGCCTTAGGGTTAGTATTATAGAGTCTCTTCAACCCTAGAAGCTCCCTCCACCGACTGGAGCATCTCGGCGCCTTGGGGGAAAACAAGTACGGATCAGTAGCAGAAATATCATTTCTCCGGCAAAACTTCCCCGTCTCCGGCGACTGAATCCCCACCGTCGAAGTCATCTCGTCAACACACGACGGTTTAACCGAAGCAAGGTGCAGAGGAACGAGCTTCCCGTCGGAGAAAAGCTTATCAGCGGGAAGCATGGCAACCGGATCGTGAAGCCTAAACTCGAAATCAGCCACGGACGACTCCGGATCTAGGGTCAACGACGGATCCGACGGCTTCTCCACACCAGCACTGGAAAGACCCAAGGGATCGTCATCGGGAAGCTCACGACTGAAAGAAATACGAGGACTGAGCCATCCATAGGAAGGCGGACAGTCGAGAAAATTATCGGCCGAAACTCCGATGTTGTTGACGCAAGCGGCCGAGGCCATGTCTCCGGCGAGAGAAAAACGAAGCCAAGCTATGATAATGTGAAGAGAAAGGTGTGTGACATGGGAGAGCTGAAGAAGAAGAAGAAGATTAATGGAAGAGGAGCAAGAGTAGGGTTTGGCAGTGAGTATAGAGAGAGTAGTTGATTTGGTATTGGGACCAGGTGGGAATTGGTAGTAGCGAATGAGAGTTTGGACTTAGGGTGGCGTCGTGTCAACATTACAGTACGGCACAAGATGCTCTATATATAGTAGCTGAAACTAAAGAGGAGCGCGCTTATGGACTACGACTAGGGTCCCACATACATCGCTTTCTTTTTTTTTTTAAGTGAAAAAAATATAATAAATAAATATCTTAGCTGATAAGAGTGTATTCTTTCTTTTATTAGAATCATTTTATTTTTCTTTATTTGGTAAATGTATTTGAACTTCGTAGTTGTAATGTGTCTTAATAGTGTATAAGCAAATATTTGGACAGAGCTTTAATATGACTACCGGTTTTCTTTTTTTACCTTAATAGAGATGCATGCAATTCTTACTATAAAAGTCAATTTGATCAAATGTTGATTATTGACGTGCCATGAACTCTAAATCTCCCAATTTGGAGAATTTGGTAATCCAAAATTAAACAGCTGGTTTTGTAGTTGTTGACAATATATTTATAAGGTAAACCAACAAAATTTTTGGTAGGATTCATTTAAATATTGTGTGTCTCTTTATAATTTGGTAACATTTATAAAATAATAATTTGCCTTAAAATTCATATTTTTTAATTTTTATGTAAAAGGAAAGTAAGCTTAAATCGATTACAGCAAAAAAGTTTTTTATGTTTTACTTAAATTGTACAGTACACTTTTAGTATTAGAAAAACTAATGACAAAAATACAATTGTCAATGTATATGTCTCAGATCCAAAAATTAGATCACAATATTTATTGTTAAATAAAAATCTTATTATGATAATTAAATTCACACAAAATTTAAAATTAACTCTCGTCTAATATTTATATTTAATCTAATTATGATCATATTTATATTATGGACACCATAGTTTGACTTAGGTGAATTGTTATTAATTAAAAAGGAAAAGAATATTTTTATAATTTTTTTTATAAAAAAAACGTTGTATAATTTAGGCAAACTGAATTGAAAATTTTGGTTATTAACTATTCATCAGAAGATCATATAATGGCATTTTCACAAAATTTTGATATTGACCCTGTTCATTTTATTAACTTTTATCCATGGTTATCGTTAATGGCATATCATCACCTAATTATATTTACCAAAACTAAAGTTATGAATAAAAAATACACCAGCATAATAACAAAGACAACGACCCATATTACTCTTGTTGGGCATAATTTCATCTCAACGCATGTACACAAAATTAATATGAATATCGCTGCATATATAACTTGTCACGACAAAAAGAACTTGTTATAAAATGCTTTTATTTGTTTTTATTTTTCTTGAAGGGGATGGTTTTTCACATCAATGCTCTCAAATTTTTCGTTCACCAGCAAATTAGACCTGAAAAGTGAAAATTAAGCTTTGTATGCAATCAAATCTTAAATTTGAATATATCAATGTACAAGACTATCTCCAATATAAGATATACATTTTGTATTAAAATTGGCACAAAAAAATAAGTTAATGCTATTGATTCAATATTTATAATTGTACTCTAATGTATACAATGTAAATTAACTAAAAAATGTCAACAATTTATTTAATATTTATTGATAATACGCAAAAAGTAACCATTTTTTCAATTTTTATAGTAAGAAAAGTAATTATTAATTAATAAATTAGTGTTTCATTTTTTATGGTAAGAAAAGTAATTATTAACTGTTAATTAATAAATTAGTGATAATATGGTAAATAAAAAAATAACATTAATTATTGTGACAAATTTGATACATATTTTAGAACACTATTAATATGATAATTTTGCTAAAATATGCTAAATATAACAATGTATCACATTTTTAACACTCAATTAGTGATAGTCTTACGTTCTAAGTGATGTGTGATTTTAGTTTTTTTTATTTTATTTGTGGCTATTTCCATTTATTATTTAATATTATTCCAAATTTTAATATTCAATTTTAGGAATAATTGGTGCTATCTTCTAAGTATGGTTGTTATCCAACTTGCAAACTCATCCATTGTCAAATATTCAACCTTTTACCATATTTTAATAATCTACATATATTTTTTTAATAACGATGAATAATGATATTATCTTCTAAATATGTTATCTAATTTCGCATACTCATTATCAAATATTTAAAGTTTTAAACATTTATTAATACTCTATATATATTTTTAATCACAGTGAATATTAGTAATAATTGACATTATCTTCTAAATATGATCAACATATATATATTTTGATACCCAATTTCATATCCAACTTTTAACATTTGTCAATAAATTATATATAACCAATAATTTTAATTATTTATATCAATATTAGGAATAATTGACATTATTTTCTAAATATGGTCGGCATGTATTTAGTTACCAAATTTCATATGATTGTCAAATATTCTGACATTAATAAGGTATCAATTTCTAAGTTTATTGTTCATTTTCTTACTTTCAAAAGATCATTCTAAAATAATTAGTGAGAGCTTAATTAGAAGTCAATTTATCCTCACTTATTCCATTTTGTTTTAGTTTGCCGATCTAAAGTGAGTAGATCAAAGTTATCAATAATGGATGTCCTAGAGGAACATACAATCTTGATGCTAAATTTACTTTATTTAACAATCATATTCAGTTTATTAGAGCACATTATATTTTTTTCTCTCATTTTTCAATTTTTGCCAAATTTAATTTCAATGTTAGATAATTTATGCTCAACTTTCAAATTTATTTTATTTTAATTTTATCATATATTATTGAATTGTATTTTTCTATGTATTATTATCTTTAATTATTATATAAATATGTATTAGAATTGTTTTACAATCACGGATATATTATCTAATTTAATCGTAATTTACACATATATATGTATATTATTTGATTTTTTAACGTGTAAATTGACATTGAGAAACTCATTCTATTTCTTTTTTTTCTTTTTTAAATGAAAGTAACCATTTCGATATTCTTTGAGTTTAAAAACACCAAAATTTCAGTAGTTTGTATTAATTAATAGCATCATTCTTGCACTCGTTCCATTTTTTTTCATAGATATATATATATATATATATTTGTCATGATTTTCTACTTATTTATAAGAAAGCACAAAAAGAAAACTCCTAATTAAATTTCGATTGGGCGGCTTTCTACTAAATAAAAACTATTCAATTATTCAAACCTATGATTTTTTAAGTGGGGATAGCAAGTAAGCTTAAAGTGACACAAGCCACAAGGATATATAGAGAAAGGAGGCTAAAAGACTGCCTTTATTCATAAAACAATTACAATAATACAAATTAGGTATGCGTTATATTCAATTCAATTAGCTATAAAGAACAAAAAGTCAAAAGAAAATAAACAAATATTAAGATAAGGCATTGAAGATACAACATGCGCTTTCAATAGAAAGTTAAGCAAAAAATCAAAAGAAAAGTCATGATACGTACTTGTCACACAGAGGGTTACGTAGAGAAATTACCCATGTACATATTCTATGGACACACCATTTCAAGAAAGAGATAAGAATAAAAGGACCTATATAATATATGAATAATGCTTATGAAAATATCATATGAAACCTTATACTCGGTGGGGAGGGTGGATTTTGGCAAAAAGTAGGGTTTTCAATAAATTTAGAATATTAATAAAAGTTTTTATGTTATTTTTTTTAATTATGTTAAAATATTTAATTAAAATTTTAAATAATTTCTTTTAGGTGAGACTTGAGCTTTCACAATGGCTAAACTGACTCCGTCCTTGCTTATACTTACACATTTTTATTATATAAAAAAACCCCTAATAATATGCTTTAGTTTGCTCAATCATTAATAGTCTTATTCACTAATAAGTTTATTATATTGACAAACCTCTATGAGCTTGGTGAGTGGTGACCATAACTTTGTGTGGGGTTGAGATTTGTAAATAGAATTTGTGAATTATTAACATGTTTTGAGCTACAATAATGTACAAATTATATGTAACATGTAATAAAATAAAATATTATATTGGCAATGCTACACATTTTGACAAAATAGCTTTACTAATTCTCAACTATATATGATTCAATTAAATCGTACTTTTTAAATAAATGTCTAATAAGTTAGGAAGAATCATTTTTGATTCCGTTAAGAAACCCTGTGAAATAAATTATTATTATAAATATTCTTAATCAATTATCATTAAACAATTAATAGAAATAATATTTCTTACCCCCACATACTCCTCCTCGTATTGTATTGCACACTCCAAATAATTTGAAGATTGAAGTTCACAAATCTTATGAAATGATCAAAATTTTAAAAAAATAACCCCAAAAATCTAAAAGAAAAATAAGAAAAGCATAGATACCAAACTTTACTATTATATCTGACTTAAACCCAAAAAACGAAAAACATAGAGGATTGTTAGGTACGACTTTAAAAGCATTTTTAAAGTCTAAAAATTAGTTTGAAGAGAAACTTTTCTATATATTTGGAGCCTCTTTTTAATGAAGTAATCATTGAGAAATTTTTTCAGAAAGTGATTTTAATTTTTTTTCGAGATTGTTAAATTTCTTATGTTATATATTATCTAATAATTTTTTAATTCTTATTACAATACACAAATATTTTAAAAAATATTTTTTGTGATTGAGAAGCTTTTTTATATTAAATTCGTATACAAAAAAACATTTTTTCTTCTTCTACAGTTTAGAAGTACAAATAAAAATTATGGAAATTCATTCAAAATAAAGGTGGATAATAAATGGGGTCATTAATGCCACTAGTGTGGGACAAATAAATCTCCTCAATAAATACCCCACTAGTGTGGTATATATGCTAGTTGTGAACAGTGGTAGGGGTCCTCCTACCTTTTATTTAAGTAGAAGAAGAGCTCCTTAGATAAGCTCAACTCCTATTCTTGATACAACCATAACTAAATCATTTAATACACATGGTTAATAAGGGGGACAAAAAAACTAAATCCATCATCTTTAGCCAACATTTTTGACACATGAAAAATCACTCATAAGCTCTTAGGCAACGATTGGTTTGATTGAATGGGTGTTGGAATGGAATTAGTTTTCCAAAAGTAGGTCCATTCACATGTTTGGTTGGCTAGTTGCAATCTGAAAGTCGATTCCTAATGGAATTGTAATTTTATCATTGGGTGGATTAATTTTTCCTAAATTAAATTGGTTGAAAGGTTATTCATTTATGTTGCTTTTGACATTATGTCTTATTTGCCCATTGTGTTTTCTTTTTATTTAATTATGATTGTGTTCAAATAATTAAGTCCATATATTAGTCATGTTAGTCATAAAGGTTCAATATAAATATAAATATATATATATATATAAATTTAATAATAAAACTCAATGAGATACTACTTAGGAGTGCACATAGGTTGAATTTTCAGATTTCAGACGCATTGGGTTCGGGTTTCGAATTTAGAAAAGTGATACTGAGCCGACCTTTCAAATTTCATATTTAATTAATTTTAGGGTTTAGAATTTGATCGGATCAGATCTAATCGGGTGACGTATACAATTGGGCCAAGTTTCGAGTTTGGGTCTATTGGGGGCCTTGATCGCAATTTTTTTTTAATTTGGTTTTTGCTACATTTTCTACTTTGTTTGCAATTTCCTACAAATGAGTGAGTCACGAACTTGGGCTCCACACCCTTAGCCTTTTGACCCTGGCTCTAAGTAACTAGCCTCTAGGCTAGATAGGCGCTTTTAGTTTTCATCGAACTTGAGGTCGGTCGAGCATTAATGCTCATGGTGATTCATTCAATGCTTATGTTGATTAGATCTAATCTTTTCGGCTCTGCGTTCATTACACTTATGCCGCTCTTGACTCATGGTCAATTCCATACGACCAGTGCTCAGTACTACTGTCGAACTTAACTAATGAGTCACAGCTTCTGTAAAGCCCTAAACTCCAGGAACCGTTACGGTGTGCATTTTAAACAATGCTAAACTCGCTAATCTAGTCATTTGGCCATAATCGTGTAACTAAGTATGATTAGCGGTTTATGGTTAAAAATTTTGGTTAAGATATAACGTTTTACTAAAACGTTTACTGTATACATTGGGATCCCAAAAATATAATTTAAAGGTTAATTAAAAGAAAATATTTACAACCAGCTGACCTAAGCGACAAAATAAAGTTTAACCCTAGTTCCTCTTTCAACCCTCGGCCGTGGCGGTCGAGCAACCGCATATGTACACATCGTCTCCTAATCTCTTAAACTCAAGGATGGTCCAGCTTTCTTTTGCCTTTACCTGCACTACATAGCACCCGTGAGCTGAAGCCCAGCAAGAAAACTCATTATGCTCATGAACAGTAATAACATGTTACAAAATCATAATGTGCATGCCTAGCAATGATAGCCCTATTCATGCATGCAAATAAGTTCAGACAATGATGATTGTGGATCTTGTCCTCCTGAATGGATGACTATCAAGTCAATCCTAATTAGATGAGAGATTTAACACTTTGAGGTTCTGTTAACCATGATGAGGCTTATAGCCCTAATCAGATGAGTGATTTAACACTTGAGGTCTTGTTAACCATAATGGAGCGTATAGCTCTAATCAGATGACTGATTTAACACTTGAGGTTTTGTTAACCATAATGGAGCGTATAGCTCTAATCAGATGAGTGATTTAACACTTGAGGTTCTGTTAACCATAATGGAACGCATAGCTCTAACCAAATGAGTGATTTAACACTTGAGGTTCTGTTAACCATAATGGAGTGTATAGCTCTAATCAAATGAGTGACTAGTGAGTAGGTCACTAACGTAGGCTTAGCACCCATAGCCATGTGATGATGCAGTCACCTGGGCCTTCTAGCCCTGGCTTTAAGTGACTAGCCATAGGCTAGACAAGCGCTTTTAGTTTTCATCGAACTTGAGGTCGGTCCGGCATTAATGCTCATGATGAGTCATTCAATGCAGATGTCGATTAGATTTAATATTTTCGGCTTGCGTTAAACACGCTAAAACCGTTCTTGACTCTTAAGCCAATACCATATGACTAGTGAATAGCACTATTGCCAAACTTGATTAGTGAGTCACAACTTCACAGTTAATACCGACATCATTGCTGTTACACCCAGATTTTGAGCTATGTTAATTATGACCTCGAAAGTTGGATTCGCAAATAAGTGGACTCATAAGGTTGGAAACATGCTCCAGGATCGTATGTCCAGCTTGCAGGATATAGACGACCTCGAAGTATTCATGATCTCGAAAGATAGCTCCGGGAACACACTCATCTTCAGGGACGACTTCGGATCAAGGGTCCCGAGCTCGACGCACGTACGATCTCGAAAGCCATGTGGCCTCGGGAGATGTTTCTAGCTCGATAGATGACGGGAAACCTGGGAAGCTAAAGCCTTAGGGATACGCGATAACCACCTTGAATATCTACAAGTGTTATAAATATGAGATGTAATCCTCATTTATTATTGTAAATCCCCTAGAATTGTGGGATATTATTTGGTCAGTTATACGTCTCCTGGTCTTTAGGGGACGTTTCCTTTTATATCTGATTATAGGCATTTAAAGCCATTTATTTTATTTATACAAAAAGAGTAACTACCCAAAATATGTGGGATAGTATTCTGCTGCCTTCTCTATAAATAGAGAGGTCATGCACCATTGTAAATGACTGAAATTCTGATCCTTGAGAGAAAACTCTGGATAATTCATTCTTGAAGAATTCCTAGAGATAATCTGGAGTTTAATAACAGAGACTCGTGGACTAGGCAGATTTAACTGCTGAACCACGTAAAAATCGTGCCTGTATTGTTTTATTTCAATTGGCCATTATCAACTATTGTTTATGTGCTCTTCTTTCACTGTTTGACGAAAAACGACGTTAACAATTGCCAATTTCTGACTCATGGGTTAGCGCCACGCACAAGTAAGGAATGTAACCAGGCATGCATCATATGTCAAATATCCAAATGTAGGGCATTCAACATGCTTACTTAACAATTGCTAGCATAATTATGATCATGCACAAACACAGAAACTCAAGCTCTGATCGATCTCATATTCAACATTCATGGCATGCCCTAATCATATGTTTCTCATGCAACACATACTGGGTGCAGTTTTCTTACCTCTGGTTCGAGCGAGAAATAACAATTGAGCGACCTTTGAGAACGATCAATCATTTAATCCATTAGCGGTCACCTAGTCATAACAAAATATGGAACTCCAATTAATGAAAATCAACAATAAAAGGGTCTTGACCTATACCTCACTCCCGGGACCCCGAATTGTACCCAAACGGTTAGTAGATTCGATCCCGAGCCTTAGGAATTGGAACCCCGAGCCAAAAACCCTCAAAAGTGCCTAAAACATGCATCAGGAAAAATACGGTAGCGCTGCCCCCCTAGCGCCCCAGCGCTACAGGCAGGGGAATTTTTCCCTGGCTAGCGCTGTAGCGCTAAGACCAGGCAGAATTGCCCTTGTTTTTCCCTCCTTCAATTCCTCCATTTCCAACCTGAAAAACATGCCTCCAAACCTCAATTAAACTCCCAAATGAACCCAACCCAAGTAACCCTAGCCAAAAACTCCCATCAATTCCCATTATCCAACTCAAAATCTAGCTGAAACTCAAATAGAAAAACAAAGCAAGAACAAGAGTTTTAATGGACAGAAACTCACCTCAATCTCATCTTAGAACCCTTTTCAATGGTGGTACATAACCCTAGATTATCAAAGCTTGGTTCCCTAGCTTGGTTCCTCAAAAGAAGCTTCAAAAATCAAAGAAAAAAGAGGAGAAGAAGATGATCGGGAGAGGAAGATGAATATGCTCTGTTTTTCTGCAGCTTTTTAGTTTATATCTATCCTTAAGGTCAAAAGACCAAAATGCCCTCATGCCTATTTAAAACCCTTAACAGCCACCAAGGGAAAAATAGTTCTTTCCCGCCTATCTCGTTAATCATAATTAACACCCTCAAATTCTCAATATTCTCAAATGCTAATGTTATACCCAAAAATTGGAGAATGCATCCTAGGAGGCTAAGGAGAATGCATTCTAGGAGAGCTAAGGGGAGTGGTCCTAGGAGACCCCAAGGAGGATGTGGTCCTAGGAGACCCCAAGAGAGTGATCCTAGGAGAACCCAAGGATGAGGTCCGAGGAGAACTCAAGAAAGTGGTCTTAGGAGACCCCAAGGAGAAAGTGGTCCAAGGAGACCCCAAGGAGGATGTGGTCCTAGGAGACCCCAAGGGTGTGTTTGAGGTAAGCCTCCCAAGGTTTCCTAAGTGTTGGCTCGAACGTGTCCAAGGTAAGCAGCTAAGGAGGAGGAGTCCCATGCAAGCCAAGAATGGAGACTTAGATTTTGCCAAGGAGAGCCTACACAATGTCCAATCGGACATAGTTGGGAGATGCTTAAGGGGAGTGCTTCAGGCTTGTCCAAGGTGAGATGTCAAGGAGGATGCCTTGGACCACCTTGGTCCAAGGAGAAGGCAAGAGGAGGATGCCTCGGACCACCTTGGTCCGAGGAGAAGGCCACAAGGTCCGGTCGGACCTTGATTGAAGAAGGTATGCTCGGACTTGTCCGAGGTGAGAAGCAAGGGTGTTAGCTCGGACCACCTTGGTCCGAGGAGAGCCAAGCATGCATATATCACCTTGGTCCAAGGAAAGCTTGAAGGAGTAGCCAACATGCATGTGAGACTACGTCAAAATCCCCAGAAACAACTTCAACAACATATGCGGGAATCTCTCATTCTTCCTGCAAATGGGGGGTTTGTTACATTTTGAATTTTGAATGTTTCTTTGTAATTTAAATGTAATAAATATAATAAAATATCCCGGTTCTTGGGGATACCGTATGTATGACCCTAAGCCTACAAATAGGGGGCTTATGGGATGAGAGAGGGGCTTCTTCCACTTCTTCTTGCTAGAGAGAGAAAATTGGGTCTGAGTATTCTAGAGAGAGAAAGTGCTGAAATAAGAGAGAATTCTTGTATTTTTGCAATCTGTACTGAAGAAACTCAGTTGGCTCAGTCCATCTGATCTTGAGTACGGATCTATAAATCACAACTCTAAGTGGATTAGGCTATTACCGACAGTCGGGGTTGAACCACTATAAAAATCTCCTGTGTTATTTACTTTTCTTGTTTAAACCGTCTGTGTCGTTTTTATTTCTCTTGAAGGCTTGTCGTATTTGACGTTCTCACGTCGTTGGCTAAAAACGCAGTCAACAGCTAATAAATTATATCTCATTACCCTTTAATTCCCGGTAATGTTCTAATCACTAAATCACCCCGAAACTCACCCTGTTATGACCAAACCGAATACTTGCATTCTGAGATTGTCTCATGCCGAATGGCTCGAACAAATCCACATATAATGTGGTAATATTCATAATTCACCAACATGCATGAAAATACACAATTACGCCCTCAACGAGCCAAATTACCAAAATGCCCTTATAATTAAAAATGGACTCATATGCATGCATTTATCATCATATTATAATATAATTCACATCAACATGCATATAATCATTTAATGGCATAATAAATCAATTATGGCCATCTCGACCTCCTAATCAAGGTCATAAACCTTATTAGGGATTTTGGGGTATTACAGATTCATAATCAATACTAACACCATTGCCAATTCTAACTATGGAGTCAGTTCCACTCACAAGTAAGCAATGCAACCAGGCATATATCATATGTCAAACATCCAAATACAGAGCATTGAGCATGCTTACTCAACATTCACTAGCATAATTGTGATCATGCACATTTACAGAGACTCAAGCTCTTATTAATCTCATATTCAACATTCATGCCATGCCCTAATCACATGTACCTTGTGCATCACATGCATCACATACTGGGTGCAATTTTCTTACCTTTGGTCCAAGCACAGGCTACCAATAAACGAGCTATAAGCACGATCCTGATTTCAAGCCCCTAGCGATAACCTAGTCATAACCATAAATGGTGTTTCAATGAGTTCAAGTTCCAAAACCCAAATCCTGGTGTGACGACCCTAAGGTAGGGTACGTCCGCCACATACTCGTAATTTTAGGGTTTACGAGTATGTAAGGCACTTGACCAAATGAATTTTAAATAAAATGATACTAAGAAATACAGAAAAATTTAAAACTTTTATATAAACTTATTAATAAAAATTATTACACGTATGAATACTTTAAATTTAATGTAGCCATATGAAAACTCTAAACCACTATTGCATTGCTACTGAGTCCGTGCTCCACAAGTTGCTCAACAGCTAAAGCCACACCTGGAAAAATATTGGAAAATAACATAATGAGCTAACGCTCAATAAGCAAATCTCATGCATACACATACACATGAATGTCGTGAGTTTGTAGTGCACATATACTATATGATGACTTATATACTTATGCATTTCATTTATTGCTCATGCACTTTCAAACTTTACTTTTATGCTCTTTCTTTTAGTTTCACATTTTTATGGGCCCAATATCACTTGTGCACACTGTTTGATTCGGCCAATGCCTGCAGGGCTTGTTACACATATCATAAAGATTCCCATGGGTTCTCCTTCGGCTAGCCATCATCGCAGCTAGGCTCATCATAACACTCATTTCATCGTTGCCATAGCTGCCATACTTATTACACATATGGAGGAGAAAGACGGAAACATGGCAAACATATCTGAATGGTCAACTCTGACCTAGCCCATACCAGTGGGCAGCCACTATAAGCCTTATAGACCTCCATCTTCTTCATTGCACTTACTTAATTGCTTCATCAAAACAGTGGCACCCTTTTTAACATCTTATTATCACTTTGCTTAAGCCTTGTGTCATTAAGATGTTCAACTTTACATAAGACTTTTTCAAGGCATTTCATAACTTTTCTCATATTCATATGCATGGTCTTATATCACATAATAATGTATCACATAACTATACATGCCATGCATACGTGTAGATGCTGAAATGCCAATGTTCATGTTTGATGGTATTCAATCAAGGCATTGTATCACATCTCATATAAGTCAAAACATCTTTAGTCATAATACATGAAGCATTGGGTTGGTGGCGTTGTTATACCTTAACGTAGAGCTATGGCTCAGGTCTAAGGTTTCCAGCCTAAAAACTTAAATGCTTCATATATTATAACACATAACAAAAATCATGAACATAAAAGTAATCCACATATTCATCAACATAAGAACACATACTTGCACATAATTCATATCAATCTTAACCAAGTAAGACATATTTCACATATTACGAAATTCATCAATTACATATCACACAACACCTTTATGATATTCATATAACCATTCTTCACATACTTATCATATGCATCATCATCATACCATACTTAACTCATTAGATGTACACAATCAATGTAGTCATGCATCTTACACTTAAGCACAAAAGGTGAGATTTACTTACCTTAGGTCCTTAGCTTATTTTAAAACTGCTCACCAAGAGTCAATCAATCAAATCCATACAAATCCTATTCAAGGCACATCATTTATTAAATTCTATCAAATCCGTAAATATACACTATTGATAATGTATATTAACAATACCAGAAACTATATAAATGATATTAATAATTATTATCAACGTAATGCAGTTAACTCTTCATATAAAACCATGATTTAAACCTTGCTCATAAAATAATGTACTCTTCTGATAATAATAATAATAATAATCCCAACAGCAATAATAATTATCGTCTATAAATAAACTTATTTCAATATTAATAACAAAATACTTCAATAACAATACGTATATGAATGTATATATTCAAATAGTCATTTTATAAAAGAAATCATATTTTTAACATAAAATTGTAATAATCAATATAATGATAATAATATAAATATAAATATTTATATTATTATTAATTAGTCATAATATAAATTCCAGTGATATAATAAATATATTTTCTCCAAAATTCACAGGTCTTACAAATATCAATAATTGTAAGAAACTAATATTTGATATTATTTTAATATTCAAATATTAACAAAAATATTAATGTACAATAATAATGGTTAAATAATAGGTTTACAATAAATCACACTTTTCATATATATATACATGAATCTGTATTCTTGATTTACTTAACAAAATAATAACAATAATAATTAAAATTAATTAATCATAATAATTTCCATATTAATGGAAAATCAATTAAATATGTATTTTTATAATTTGTTTAATATTTAATATTTTCTAGAAAATTGGACAGCACAACGGCTATAAAGTGGACAATTCCAAAATCAAAACCTGTATCAAAAATACATATAATCCCAGACAGTCAGTATAATCACAGAAAAATATTCCATATATCAAGAATATATAATTATATACTATAAATACACATAATAACAATTATTCTAATCAATCACAATTAAATCACAATATATTGGTCAAAGAAATTATACCACAATGATCGGGTTCCACAACAAGTCAAACGATGATTTTCTGAAACTCAAAACGTACTTCGGAACCTCGAACACTAAGTTTCGACCGTCGGTCTACGGTGGATCGCGGTGGCTCGTGGTGGGCCCACCACCCAACTATGGTAGATGTAGGAACAAGTTAATGGGTTTTGAAGCCCACAACACGAGGAACATGATGGTGGTGACGGATCGACAAACGGATGCCCGAGGTGGCCGAATCGCAACTTTGAAGTCGCGGGGTGGCCGAACTTAAATCGACCAGTTGAGGTGTTTAATCGGCGAGTGAGCTCTAGATTCCCGCGTGGTCGATAGTTCGGAGGCCTCTGAATCCAACGGTCCGGCGCGTGGCTATAAACGGTGACCGCCGGTGGATGTTCGGTGGTCGGGCAGACGCACGCACAAGAGAGAGAGAGAGAGAGAGAGAGAGAGAAGAAAGTTTTTCTGAGGAGAGAGAGAGATGGGCTTGGGTAAAAAGAAAGGCCGAAGCCTTTATTTTATTATTTTTTATTTTTTTTCTTAAATTACACTTGGACCCAAAATACTAAAATTCTTTTCAAATAAGCCCTTTAGCAAAACTTTCTTAATTTTATAAAAATCCCCAATTAAAATTATATGACATTTGGGTCCAATACTTGACTACTCAAGTTTCTCTTTCTTTAATCTCATTAAAAACATAAAATCATATTTTAAACACTATTTTTCCATTACTATTTCTTAAATTTGTAAACTTGTACATTTTATGTATTAAAACTCTGATTTATAATAAAAAATGTATTATGAAAATGTTGGATATTACACCCGGGACCAATCCCGCACTCTCGGGACCTCCAATTCCACCAAACAAGGTGGTGGAATCATCCCCCGAGCCCTCGGGTCAAAACCCCAAAAAGTACCAAAAAACCAATCTCTGAAGACTGTGTAGTGCTACAGCGCTACCTTTGGGCGCTACAACGCTACAAGCAGACCCAACTCCCCCAAAACAGAGCACCTAGCGCTATAGCCCTACCAACCTAGCGATACAGCGCCCAAACCAAATTTATGGGTTCTAACTTCGTGTTCTTCGAGCTTCAAAGCTCCAAATCCGACCCCAACTTATCCAAATCTCAAAATTAAAGTTCCCAAACATCCTAATCTCCCAAAACCAATAGAACTCAAGCTTCAATTCATCCAAAAACTCGTCAAAACATAAAATCCAATCAAAGTTTAAAAACATTAAAAATTAAGAACTTAAAACTTGAATTACCTCCGATTATGTCATTTCTCGCTAAATCCTCCGGCTAGTAAGCTTCTAATCTTCCCTAGAATCGATATGCCTCGATCCTTGCTTGAATCCGAGTCCTAGAACTAAAGTTTCCTTCGAAAATGTGATCGGGTGTCGAAAAAGGAACGAAAGGAAGAGAGAACGTTCTGAACGTTCTTTTATAATTCTAATAGGTTACTTCAAGCTTAAGTAACCTCAAGCAAATCCTAATGCTCGGGGTCCTGAAAACTCCTCCGGGGGTAAAATAGTCAAAATTCTCATAATTTTTCCCTGATCTCATTAACTCCCAATTTATCATCAAATATTTATTCTCATTACCCAATATCCAGGTAATGTGCTAAATACCCCCTTGACTCACTCCAAGTCAAGTATAAATCTCGTTGTGACTTTCTCACTAGCGTGCTTCATAGGATCGTCTCGTGCTGAGTAACCCTAGTTTAACCAAATAATAATGAAGCACCACACATATATCACATTATGTCAAATATACTCGAAAATGCCAAAATGTGCAAATTGCCCAATTGAACATAAATAGGTTCATATGCATATTTAATATACATAAACATGCATATAATCATTTAATTGCATAATAAATCAATTATGGCAATCCCGGCCTCCTAATCAAGGCCCTAAACTTTATTGGAAAATTTAGATCATTACAACAATCCCATAACTTCAGCCACTTTCCTTATCTGTTTTATTTTTAAATGTTGTAACTTCCCATAAATAGAAAACATATACAAAAACGTATTTTTTGAACTAAATGAACAAGTCAAACAATTAATATGCAATATACACAAATAATATGAGAAATAAATAATCATAAAAAACAACCAGGCGCCATTTTCAATTTTTTTGAATATATATCTTCAAATAATTTGCTTTTGTTCACAATGTGATGATTAGCATAATTAAAAAGTTTGGTTGAAAGAAAAATAAATATGTTTATAATTTCATATATGAATTGAGTGTGATGATCTAAAGTATTCTTCTTAGAAAATTGATGTAATATATACTTTTGAAGCTGACATTTTGAGACACAATTTTTTCCGGCAATGTAAGCTTTTCACATGATTTATATCTCATTTTTGTTTAAAGTATATATATATATGTTTGATTTAACATTGTGATGTGCATAACATAAGTTTATGTGCTTTTGAAGTAAAATCAACTACGTTTAAAACTGAAAACTTTGAATAATAATGGGTTCGATCAACACATTTAGATATATTTATCAATTTAATTCGTTTTACAAAATATACTGATATGTTTATTTTGTAAGACGTTCACATGAACAATTAATTGTGTGTTTTGTTGCATTGTTAGGAATAATTATAGGAACTTAAATAATGATTTAAACAAAACACAAAAGAAAGTAAAATCTGATGTAGAAAGAAAATAAACAATGCTATTGTAAATCTTAACATAAAATTATTAAATATAAAAGGGAAATTTCACTTTTTATCTCTAATAATACTTAATATTACCAAAAAATCCCAACATTAATAATATTTTCAAATTAATGCTAAACTTTCCTCCCATACCCAAAATACCCCTCCCATTATATCAAAAATTCACAAAACCTTCTCTTCCACTCTCCTCCCTCTCTCTCTCTAATTCTCACGAAATCTCCATAAAACCTACAGTTTTGTATAATTTTCTTGTCAAAATCATTGTTAGTTATCTCCATTGTTTCTGTGAATTCGTTAATATCAAAGGCAACATCTATTTTGAGAGTTTTTGGAGGAGAAAAACCATGGGTAATGAGATTTTACATTTTGTGTTGGGTATTATTTGTTTACATTTTTTTTGGCTATTTTGAACAGATCTGAGCCTATATTGGTGTATTTTTCGGGATTTTTTGAGAGATTCCGCGATCTGTGTTTTTCTGGGTTTTCTGCAATTTTTTTGCTCGATAGAAGCTCGATAACGGTTCGATGGTATGTAGAAGAAGGTCTTTGTAAGAGCTCGATGTAGCTCGATGTTAGCTCGATAATAGCTCGATAGGTTCGGTTTAGTGCTCGATGGAAACTCGATAAGGGTTCGAGAAGGGGTCGAATGGATCTATAATATGTGAGCTCGATAGTAGCTCGATATGAGCTCGATAGGGTTCGATTGAGGGTTTGGTTGTGTTTTATAGTCGGTTTTGAGAAATGATAGCTCGATGCTAACTCGATAATAGCTCGATATGGGTTCGATGGAGGGTTTGATTAGGTTTATGTTCTGTTTTGAGAAATGGTAGCTCGATGATAACTCGATAATAGCTCGATAGGGGTTCGATGGAGGGTTTGGTTAGGTTTGTATTCTGTTTTGAGAAATGGTAGCTCGATTCCAACTCGATAATAGCTCGATAATGTTATTTTTTATTGCATTTCTGGAAAAATGACAGTTTTCCTGACAATGTTAATGTTTTTTTTTCCAACACAGGCTCTATTGTCTACGTTTTTGTATCCTACAATGGTGTTTGGGAATTACAAGGGAATAAGTGGATTTTCAAGGACCCTCAATGCACGGTGATACCGATGGAGGATACTGTAACGTACTTGCAACTTCTTGACATATTGCACAAGGAACTTAAAGTTGATAAACAGATGTATGAGTTGAAATTGGAGGTTCCTTACACTTGCGGCGACCAACCGTTTACACCCGTTCATGTTGAAAGTGATCTTGGTGTCCGTGCATTCATAGGAGTAACATCTAAAGAAAGGTTGGCCTTGTGTGTCACTCCTGTTAAAAAGATTGTCATTGCAGACCCATATTCCACTCCCGGACTTGAGGGAGCAGCCAGTACTTTAGGATTTCCTATTGGTGACCTGAGGGACAACCAGTATGAGTACAACCCCTATGTGAATGACGATCCGGTAGCCGAACACAATGAGGAATTAGGAGACAATTCGGTGGATGATGATCTATTAGCTGAACATTTGCAAGTAGAAGAAGCACAAGAACAACCAATACGTCATATTGCACGGACGAACCCACCAAGTCAAGGACGCCGAACACCTGGCACCAGCTCTAGTCGTCATGGTGGAACAGAATATAACTATACAGGGAACATTTCAATATGTTCAACAGAAGATCACAGAAAATGGAGTGCTCCCATGTTTACAAAAGAAGATATCATAGCTTGTAGTCGTTCTGAATCACCCTCATCCGGTATAGCGTTGGGGGAATTACATCTTGGGAAGACATTTGAGAACAAGATGGAATTGAAAACCAAAGCGGCTCTCTTTGCAATGAAGAATAATTTTGAGTTTATGGTTAAGAAGTCTGGTACTGATGTGTTGTATATCACCTGCAAGGATCCTGATTGTGGTTGGAGAATAAGAGGGAAAAAAGTAGCGCGATCAGAGATGTTTGAGATCACTGTTTATAATAGTGTACATACTTGCTCACTAGAATTGCGACAAAAAGACCACCGTCAAGCAGCACCTTCTGTCATTGGGCACCTTATCAAGAACAAATATGCTACTGATGGCACTAGCTATCCACCAAACAGCATAAAGGAGGATATGAAGAATAATTTTGGGATCGATATGAGTTATATTAAGGCTTGGAGATGCAGAGAGAAGGCACTCGGTTATGTTAGGGGGACACCTGAAGAATCGTACTCCAAGTTACCTTCTTACCTGTACATGCTGCAGCAAAAGAATCCAGGTACAATTACTGATTTTGTCATAGATGACGGTCGCTTTCTTTACTGTTTCTTCTCACTCGGAGTTTGTAGAAGGGGATTTACATCATGTCGTCCTGTTATATGTGTGGACGGCACTTTCTTAAAGTCAAGGTACGGTGGCCACATGTTGTGTGCTGTCGCATTGGATGCGAATAACCACATTTATCCAATTGCATTCGCGATTGTTGACAGTGAGAATCATGCTTCTTGGAAGTATTTCATGATGAAATTGAAGGAAGCCATTGGAGTTGTTGATAATCTGTCTTTTGTTTCAGACAGGCATGCTAGCATTATTCATGCTCTTGAGTTGGTCTTCCCTGATGCCTACCACGGCGCATGCTACCATCACATAAGTATGAATGTAATCGCTAAGTTCAAGACCGATCACTGTCACAAGGAGATGTATAATGCGGCATATGCATTTCGGAAGTCAAAATTTCACAGGTTCTTCAATAATATAAAGCAAATGGATCCTGCCATAGCTCAATATCTCGGGGGTATTGGCTTCGATAAGTGGACTCGTGTATACTTTCCTGGGAATCGATACAATGTAATGACAAGCAACTACGCTGAAAGTTTCAACAACAAAACCAGAGACGCAAGAACCTTCCCAGTCACTACTTTTGTGGAATTCATTCGTTTCACAATTCAGTCATGGTTTGCCGCGCGTCGTGAGGAGGTAGAGAAGTGCACATCGAAATTAGCAACAACATATGAGAAAGATGTCTCAGGCATTGCGGATGATGCAAGGTACTTGAAAGTCCATCCTCTTGGACAGTTTGAATTTCATGTGGTAGACCCAGAAGGTGATGGTGAGGTGAATTTGATGACCAAATCATGCTCTTGTGGTCAGTTTCAAATAATGGGTTACCCTTGTGTTCATGGTGTGGCTGCGGCCATGTTGCGCAATGTCAACATTTACTCACTGTGTTCACCATATTACACTACTGAGATGTGGAGGGAGTCTTACAAAGAAACAATTTACCCAACTGGGAATGAGGATGATTGGGAAGTTCCCGAGAACATAGAGAAAATGCAAGTTGGGGTTCCCGTTGAAAAACAACCAGTTGGTCGACCGAAGAAGAATAAGGTGGGAAGAAGGAAGACAAACCGCACTCCATCGAATGGAGAAATCATTCCCAGTCATCGCAAGTGTAGCATGTGTGGTGGTCTTGGCCACAACAGGGCTACATGCAAAGCTAGGCTTTAAACTTTTTTTTCCCATTTGAACTTGTTGTATTAATAAACTCTTTTTATTTGATTTTTCTGAAAAGTTATGTTTATGGCAAAGCTAGGCTTTAAACTCTTTTTTCCCATTTGAACTTGTTGTATTAATAAACTCTTTTTATGAAGGTAACAAATTTTGATAATTCAATAACAGTTCGATATAGCTTGATATTAGCTCGATAACAGCCCATGAAAATTATAAAAAAATGTGAACAACAAACTGTACATGTAAAGACCCTGTATATATACAATCATCAAGGTAACAAATTTTGATACCACAAGTCTGTGGTCCACTTGTTCCTGAACACCTCCATATTTTCATCGCAGATAGCTTCCAATGGAAGACCGACCATTAGATGCTCAATATACTTGATAGCATACACACCACAATCCCCACTGTAAAAAAAAATATATATATATTAAGTGCACATTACTATAAATTTAGTTAGAAACAAAATTAGTATGAAGATGATGTTTGTTACCTTCTCTTTGACTGAGGGAGCTCGTGTTTCTGTTTGCGACGCAATGTGAACTGATGCGGCCTATTTCCTGCTGATGGAATCTTCAACATCAAGCTATCAGTAAACAGTTTACTCTGCATTAACAGAGAAGGTAGCATAAAGCACCATGGACTCATAATATCCTCAAGCTTTGCGTCACTAATCACCGAGTTGTCTGAATCGTAAACAGTCAGAGTCCAACTAGAAATGGAAGCCTCAATGGCAAACCAATGTTGTTGTCCATAGTTCTGGCACCAATATACATCCTCAACTCCTCCCCAAGATGCCAGAAACTGCTGCTCGATGCCGGTCAACATGGACATAATGTCAGCATCCCAATAATACTTTGTTTTGTCGGCTGTTTTCTTGAACTGATCATATCGGGCAGGTATCACTTGTGAGAAATAACTGTTCATCACAACTCCATTCTGTCGATATATATTGGGAAAATACTTGCGACGCATACGAAGCATGTGTTCTGCCGCATCAATATGCTGCAAAAGAGAGTACGATAAAAAAATTAGCAAAAACCATCATAAAATGCTGATGTCGAGCTCCATCGAGCTCACATTGAGCTCATATCGAGCTCACATCGAGCCAGTATGAAACAGTAAAAAAAACAAACTACTTTAACATCCCTATCGAACTACCATCGAACTACTATCGAGCTCACATCGAGCCAGTCTGAAACAGTAAAAATAACCTACTTTAACATCCCTATCGAACTACCTATCGAGCCATCATGAAATAGTAAAGGCAACCTATTTTAACATCCCTATCGAACTCCCTATCGAGCTCCATCGAGCTCACATCGAGCCACTTTGTTAAGGGAATTTTCACTATCGAACTCATATCGAACTCACATCGAGCTTTTAACATCCCTATCGAACTAATATCGAGCTCACATCGAGCCACTCTAAAACAGTAAAAAAAAACAATCTATTTTAACATCCCTATCGAACTACCTATCGAGCTCCATCGAGCTCACAACGAGCCACTCTGAAACAGTAAAGAACAACCCCTATTTTAACATCCATGTCGAACTACTATCGAACTCCTATCGAGCTCACATCGAGCCAGTATGAAACAGTAAAAATAACCTACTTTAACATCCCTATCGAACTACCTATCGAGCTCACATCGAGCCATCATGAAATAGTAAAGACAACCTATTTTAACATCCCTATCGAACTCCCTATCGAGCTCCATCGAGCTCACATCGAGCCACTTTTGTTAAGGGAATTTTCACTATCGAACTCATATCGAACTCACATCGAGCTTTTAACATCCCTATCGAACTAATATCGAGCTCACATCGAGCCACTCTAAAACAGTAAAAAAACAATCTATTTTAACATCCCTATCGAACTACCTATCGAGCTCCATCGAGGTCACATCGAGCCACTCTGAAATAGTAAAGAACAACCCCTATTTTAACATCCATGTCGAACTACTATCGAACTCCTATCGAGCTCACATCGAGTCAGTAAAAATAAAACATGTAAAATTGAAAACAGTCCATAATTAGGTATAAATTGCTTACCCCATCATTGAGCCACGACTGGGGTGTCTTCAACGTCAGAAACCATGCTGGACCGTGACTCCCAGTCTTTACATCCCGCGGGGTCTTGTTGGGCATGTCTCCAAGAAGCCACTTGCACATTGTCCTATACTGTTTGGGATCTGGCTTCTTGAGAGGGTCCAGCACATGTGTAGCCTCTTGTGTAGCCTCGTCTGCTGGTGCAGCTGCAGCAGTGCGAGGTCTTTTCCTCGTGGGATCCGTATAGTCCTCAAACCAATCTGGCTTGCGTCTTTGGCGTCTAGCCCTCCGAAACTGAACCCCAGCAACATCCTCAGGGTTGACAATAACGACTCCCGGAGTCTCAGCATCTGGTGTCACAATGATGGTAGGGGGCGTCGTTGGATCATCAACATAGTCTAGCGGAAGATCCAATGACTCTGACTCTGAATCTTCATTGGACCCCCTCGGTTTCTCCTTAACAAATGTCAGGATCTGACTGAGTACGTCCAAGATCACTGACTGGTTCTTCAAGAGGGTCTCCTGTCGACCCTCGACTCTGTCCAACCGCTCAATCAAGTCGGCCAGCTCAGGGGCTGAGGCTGAGGCTGGTGGTGGGGTTGGTGTTGGGGCTGACACTGAGGCTGGGGCTGATGTTGGGGCACAGGTTGATGCTGGGGCTGAGGCTGGGGCTGATGTTGGGGCACAGGTTGAGGCTGGGGCTGAGGCTGGGGGAATAGGAGGGGTGGGACCTGCAACCTCCTCCCCCGGGGCAGCATCAACAAATATCTTGGCTGCCTCGGCAGCCTGAGAAACTTTCTCTGCCATTTTCTCAAAAGTCGCATCCTCCTCCTCATCAGTTTCCGAGGGATCCTGGCCAAGCCCAGGATAAAGGGGAAGATCTCCCTCAGTCAAAGACAAGTAATAGTCTTTTTCTGCTGGCCGAGGCTTCAACATCGGAAGAACAATTAACTGCAAACAACATAAAACATTTGGTTAACTCAAATAATGATAAAAGATAAGCATATAGATAAAAAAAAAACAACATAACTTACATTCTTCTTCAATAATATCGGTGCGATGACGGACTTGGTGAAATCCTTGTTCTTCCGATGCGACCAGCTAAGCATCCTCGGGAACATGTTTCCCGAGCTCACAACAAGCTCCACCGCAAGCTGTTGGATAGCCTCATATGCCCAGTACTGTAAGGCGGGGGCATAACCATACATACTGTATTTGGACTCTTGCTGCACCTTGGCATCCTTCTTGGCATCATAGTTGGCCTTTTGCTTCACCATGTCCTTCTTACAAGAATGCAATAGCCTCCTATAAGAGTACTTCCCCCATGGATAGCTGAAGAAGTACTCTACATTCTCAACAATTTTTAGAATATCTCGCCAAATGTGCAGTTTTCCCTCAATGGCATTCAGAACCCCCTCAACAAACAGACATAGACCAAGCTTGTACACATCTTCCACAACCGTACAAGTCTTGAAAGCATGGTCCACCTGTGACAGCTTTACTTTCTCAGCATCGTTGAAATACTCCTTTATCAACCGATCGCTGAGATTACGCCCTTCCAACTCTTCTGGTGACGGGAAGGCACTGAAATCCAACCCCGTCACCAGGGCAAACTCTCCCATGGCGAATCTACAAGACTTCGACCCCAAGAAAAAATGCACCTCATCTTCGTTGTTGCTGGCGATTTTCCTCAGCAACAGTTGATGCACCAAGACTCCGGAGAAATTAAACTCCGAAGCCAAAAAGAATTGCTTAAAAGGGGATTCCTTAGCCCTTTCAAGCAGCCCGAGCTCCAAAAACCTGGTCTTGATGTGATTTAAAGTACTACTACCCCGATATGTCACTCGACCAGGAAAGTGATCACTGAACGGAACAAGCAACTTAGGCATCTGTAACAACACATGAAAAAAATTTTGTAAGAAAACAGAATAAAGAAAATTTCAAAAAAACACTGAAATAAGTTTTCATCGAGCTCTATCGATCTCTATCGAGCTATCATCGAGCTGCAACATACCCTATCGAGCACTATCGAAAAACTATCGAGTTCCATCGAGAAATATCAACAACCTAAATTTATCGAGCCTATCGAGCCAGCATCGAGCCTATTGAGCTAAGAAAAATCTGTCTGTCTAGATAAATAACCATCGAGCTACAGTCTAGTCTCATATCGAACCATTATCGAACCTATCGAGCTATGAAAAATCTGTCTGTCTAGATAAATAACCATCGAGCTACAGTCTAGTCTCATATCGAACCATTATCGAACCTATCGAGCTCTTGTAATATAATACAACATATCCTACCGAGCTCTTATCGAGCTCCTATCGAGCTCATGTCGAGCTCATATCGAGCCATAATCGATCCATCATCGAACTGTTCAAACTACCTTATCGAGCCTACTATCGAACCATAATCGAACCTATCGAGCCACTGGTTCAAACCCATAAAAAATTTCCCACAAAATCGGACAACCCATTCCACAAATCACAGATTCAACAACGATATAAAGCAAATATGGACTTGGGTTCAAGATTTTACCTTAGTTTTTTAAACTTTGAAGGAAATATGCTCCGTGGGTCTCGGGTTTGACAGAAAAATGGGAGTTTGCAGTGGGCTCGAGATCGCCGGAGAAATGGGAGAAGGTGGGGGCTCGACGGAGAAGGTGGGAGCTCGACGGAGATGCGGGCTCGACGGCTCGACGGAGATGGCGGCTCGACGGCTCGACGGAGGTGGAGGTTCGATGGTTTTTGGGGGATTTTTGTGAGACTGAAAGAGAGAGAAACCGAGACTTAGAGAGAGAAGGCTGAGATTGAATGGGAAGGGTATTTTCGGTAGGAGGGAAAAGCTTAGCATTAATTTGAAAATATTATTAATGTTGGGATTTTTTGGTAATATTAGGTATTATTAGAGATAAAAAGTGAAATTTCCCATATAAAAAGACTCTTTGAAGAAATAATTAACAAAAACTTTTACTTTTATATAACTATAACCTACTATTGTTATATTTTCTTTTTAATTTATTTATTTAGAGATTTTAAAAAAATATATATGTGAAATTATAACACATCTGTGTAAATTAAATACTTTTGCTTATTTTAGATATCATGATGAAAAAAAATAAAAACGGTCAATAATACAAGAGTTATCATCTAACATAAGCTTACTGTTTATTTTTTTAAAACAAGATACACAAATATGACAACTCTGTATATAACTCTTATAAAGAAAGAAAAACAAACAATGATTTTGTAAATCTTAACATAAAACTATTTTATATAAAAGAACTCTTTGAACAAAAAAATAACAAAAACTTTTATATAACTATAACCTGCTATTGTTATGTTTTTTTTTAATTTATTTATTTTGAAATATTTAAAAAAATATATATATGTGAAATTATAACACATCTGTGTAAATTAAATACTTTTGTTTATTTTCGATATCATGATGAAAAATAAAATAAAAATGGTCAATAGTACAAGAGTTATTGTCTAACATATAGCTTACTGTTTACTTTTTGAAAGCATGATACACAAATATGACAATTGTGTATATAACTCTTATAAAGAAAGAAAAATAAACAATGTTTTTGTAAATCTTAACATATAAAAGAACTCCTTGAACAAAAAATTAACAATTTTTTTTATATAACTATAGCCTCCCATTGTTATGTATTCTTTTTTATTTATTTATTTAGGAATTCAGATTCAATCGCTATCTCTTCTTCCTTCTCCGGTGACTCTATGGAAAGAGTATCACCGACGCTCCTCGTTGAGACCATCAGTTTGGAAGATGAAAAATAGAAATGGGTTTAGGTGTATGAATTTTCGGTTGGGAATGGAGAGAGGCAGAGACTTGAGGGATTGATTTTGAATTTGGGAAAATGTGGATAGTTTTGGGATATGTATATAAAAAATGCTTTATGACAGAGGAACTGAAAAGATTTTAAAATATTAAGTTTTAAATACATACCCTTGTATCACACATTACAATTTATTTGGTAAGATTTGTATAAGAAATAATAAAGACATTCTTAGTAACTAAAAAGAAAAATTGGTTAAGAATTGTATATATAAATGAAATTATATTAATTGGTACTAATATAGTAATTAAAAATAACATTGTAATGGATTATGTAAAAATTATTTCTTAAGCACTAATGGACTCTTAAGTTTGGAAATAACTCTATAGAATTATAAAGTCTTTGGTATATTTTCTAGTCGAGTGTTTTGTGGATAGAAAATTGTGTGTCTTACAAGTGAATATTAGACTCTTATTTATAGAGTTTCGAGACATCTTTTGAATTTCAAATTCCACCCTTGGCTATTATTACTAATGCTTAATTGGATGTTTATGGAATTAAAATGAAGATTTGAGGGTTACTTAGGACGTTAAAGCTGTTCAAATTGACGAAAAAAAAAAAAGCAAAATGAAATTTGGTTGCCAGCACCCCAGGGTGCGGCCTGAAGGCTGTTACATCTTCCAAATTTTGCATATTTTTTTCAAAACGTCTCAATACCTTTCCTACGTGATTTTGTAACCCCCATACAATTAATGTGAGATAAAAACATATATTCAATAGACATATCACGTTATGGTTTTATGAAATTCAATAAAAAATGTATAACTCTCAATCAACATATTATTGGGTGATATTTGGAAGTTACAAATTTGTAGCTGATTTTGTAACTCTAAAATATGTTACACTTGGACACACATATGTCAAATTTTATAACTCTTGATATTATATTACAAAGTGTAACAAATCACATTTAAAACTTTATTTAATCTAAAATTATCTTATATACAATAATATAACACAAATTAGTCGTGACAAACAATTTAATAACTACGACTTACTAATGGCTGTAAAAGATGTGCTAAAATAGTAAGAGAAAAATATCAGTTGGGCAACTCGTGCACAAAAAAATTTAAAACTATTTGTAGAAAAACCAAATTTTCTGTATTTTGAAGATCTTATAATGCTTTTTTGGGAGTATAAATTTCAAATTTATGGCCACTACATAAATTTCATTACCCACACAAAACTCGCATGTGGCAATATTTAAAATTATGTATATATACTGAGTAAATACTAAAAAATGCCTGTGAGGCGCATGGAAAAGCTTTATAATTTGTTCGTTAATTTATTTCACTTTTAGTTTTTTTAATCCTCTATAGAAGATAGTGACTATTTCTGTAATAATAAAATATTTATTACAGTAGAATGAGTAGACTAGGCAAAATGCAAATTACCTAAAGAAAGTTGGGAATGGAATATGGCTAGACATATCAAAAGTGTCGCGTTGGCCCAACTACTTTTGTTGGCCCTCAGGATATGGGCCGAGTATACTCATTGTATTAGTCAGACCCTCGAAGCGTGAGTCTTAGCGGCTTTAATTAAGAGGAAATTACATTTTATATGGTATTTTTATTAGAGTGTGCAAAAATATGGCTTTTTTTCAAAAAAAATTAATCTATGGCTTTTTTTAATAATTTTCACTTTTATGGATTTATTTTCCCATATTTTTGTATAAAAGTTAGTTTATGTCATAGTTTTACTCTTAATCAAGTTTTATTAATTTGGAAGGGTATGTTTGAAATTTGATTATAATTTTTTCAGCTTATTTGTTTTTTTATATTGTTTTTATATTACTACTTTTATATTAAATTTTTCTTTGGTTGTTTTGCAATTTTTTTTTTGTAATATGAATTGTTTTTAAAATTATTTTTTATTTATTATAAACACGTTTTTTTTAGATTGTATGTTTTTTTTTTCAAATTCTGGGTAAGGTAACCAGTTACTTTATTGATCTTTGACAGTTATGTAAAAAAAAATCTTAGAGCTAGGTTAAATAACATGCATCAAGAGGGGTAACCAGTGGTTACCAGTTATCCTGAGATGAGTAACTTTCTGCCATAAGATGGGTAACCAGTTACCTAAGAGGGGTGACGAGTTACTCATATTAAATATGAAAATAAACATCAAATTTGAAAGAAAAAGTGGAAGAACACTTCATTAAAAAAGGATGAAGAAGTAACTATGACTTTAGTAACATATGTAACCAGTTACCATAAAGAAACCATAAATATACACACATCAGAATGTGAAGGTAACCAGTTACCCCCAAAAATTTACACACAAAGAATGTGAAGGTAACCAGTTACCCATTCACGTTTTCATATTTTTATTAGTTTTCTTTCCAAATTTTGGTATTCATATAAGTGTTACAGTAACAAGAAAATGCTGAAAAAATTGATTTGAATTTTTTTTTACATATAGTGGAAAAAACTACAAAAAAAAATTACAATAATAAAAGATAATAAATAAAAAAAATAGTAGAATAATTATGTAATGTTAAAATATATGTGTGAAAAAAAAGAAAAAAAAAAGAAATAGAATGAGAAAAGAATAAGTACAAAAATGAAAAAAAAATATGAAAAAAAAAACAAAAGAAATGATGAATGAAAAAAAAATAGATGAATAAATAAGAATGAAAAGAAGAAGAAGAAAAATAATGGAAAAATGAAAAGAAAAAAATATGAATGAAAAAATTGGTAGAAAAAAATGAAAAAATTGAAGAAGAAAAAAAAAGTTTATATGTGTGAAAAAAGAAAAAATGGAAGGAGAAAATAATAAATATAAAAATGAAAAAAAAAACTGAAAAAAAAATAAAACAATACAAATGAAAGAAAAAAATAATAATAAATGGATAAAAATAAAAAAATGAAAAGAAAAAAAGATGAAGGAAAAAATTGGTAAAAAAAAAAGAAAAAGGAAAAAATGGAGAAAAAACAAGGAAAAGAAAAGAAAAAATGATGGAAAAAAAAATTACTTTCAAAATCAAATAAAACATAACAATGATAAAAAAATGTGATATTTCCATATTTTAGTTAGCTATTAATTGTGTTTCCCATACCTTAACTTTTTCCTTAATAAATTTCTAATACAAATTAAGAAAAATATAACTCTCATATTTTTGCACATTGATGATATAAAAGCCATATTTTTTAAAAATTCCCTTTAATTAATGAAAAAATTACGGAATGCACCTATAATCTAAAAAAATATGAAATATACGGAATCTTACATTTATACGGTTACTTATTTTATTTTTACAGTATTTTATCTATTTTTTTATACTATCTCTAGATAAATATAAATTTTAAACTAAATAAAAATTAAATCTAAATAGAAAGTGCACCTTCACTCTTTAATTTCTCTTTCCCTTTACGATATCAATTCATTCCTTCTCTCTTACTTTACTATCTCAATCTTTGCATCTTCTTCATTTCTCTATATTTCCCAATGATCCAATCTTTGTACTCATCTATGTTGCCATTTTTGTTGCTTTTGAGCTTGATTATTTGGGTTTCAAGTTTTTTCCTTTTTATTTTCGTTTTACTCTGTTATTTCTAAAATGGTTTATATATTTTTAAAAGATATTCATTCCTTTGTTTTTGCTTCCTACCATAAAGTCCATTGTTCAAACATCATTGAAGAGGAGATGAATTATATGTTACAATTTTTTACTAAACCCAAGGTAATTTACTCTGACTTGGCATGCTTTGATTGTGATATTTTATGGCTTACTTTTATTCTATAATCCTTTGGAAATAGTTGCTTGTTGGTACGGTACTATGATTCTACCAGTCTGAGATAGGAGATGAAATTATATGTTATATATATTTTTTTAAAGTCATATTCTCATTCTGCAATAATATGTTACAAGTTTATTAACACATTTTCTGGTTCTGTAAATCTGTTACAAGTTTGGTAATGTGTTCTATATAGTTTTGTAGTTATAGTATATTAAATCTTAAAATATTTGTGTGTAGATGTTTCTAGATTCCGTAATGATTTGTTTCAAATTTGTTAACACATATTTTGATTTTGTAAAGATATGTTTCAAGTTTGTTAACATATGTTATGGTTATGTAAAACACTGTTTCAAGTTTATTTGTTAACACATATTATGCTTTTGTAAATCTGGCCGTGGGATTGAAGTAGAAAAAATTTGAATTTGTCCAAGATTTATTAGGAATTTGGAAACTTTTCGATCATTTTTTTTTAGATTTTTCCAAATTTTCACTCTTTGGAATTTTGCACCTCCTTTCAGATAAGTTTTTGGATGCTTTTTCCATGGGCCATTGTTGTTGTAAACCCAAATTTGTTTTCCAATCAATCATGGAGATTGTCATTTGTTTTCCGATCAGTTCTGCAAGTTTTCTGATCACCTTGTGTAACGTTACTAGTATGGGCTTAAATTTGGAATGCCTTGGGTACTATAGGTTTTGGGTTACCTTATAATAGAGGATGAGTTTTGAAAGGATAATGAATTATTAGTTACTGTAGATTGGTAATTAGTTTTATTTACCGTATTTTTATAATTTTTTTCCTTATTCACCGTAAATGTGGAAATTTCCCTTAATTAATAGGGTGAGTGAGTTCTATGTAGTGGAAATTACATTAAATATTTTTTTTTACAAGTTTTCATAAATATGGGTTTCTTTTTTTATGGCTTTTAAAAAAAAAAAAATTATTACATTTTTATAGGTTTTTTTCACTATAGATTTTTTTATGGTAATCAGTTACTACCATATTAATTTTTAAAATAACTAATTCGACACTAGTAATAAGTTACACCTATGAAAATAGTTTTAAATAGGGGTGATCATGGGTCGGGCTTTTGGGTTTCAGGTTCGGGTTTCGGGTGGAGGAAAGTAGTACTGAATCCAGTCTGAAATTTTTAGGTTTTGGGGTGATTTCAAGTTTGGTCGGGTTTCGAGTGGGATTAGTAAAAAAAATTGGCTTTGGACTGAAAATGGGCCTTGGTAAAAAAAATTCAAAAATACAATTTTTTGTTACTTTTTTAATTTTTTGTTACTTTTCATATGTTTTTTTTAACTTTGTTGTGAGTTTGGTTTGATTTTTTACAAATTGGGTCTTAGTACTTTTTTTTTTTTTAAATTATGTTAGGGTTCGGGTTACACCCGAACCAGTGTGTCCTTAATTTCAAAACCCGAACCTAACCCGAACTATGTCGGGTTCGGACCGGATTTCACACGAATTCACTTAAGTTAATAAGTAATTTGAAATATTACATTTAAGTCACTAAGTAATTTTTTAGTTGCAAAAGTCATATTTTACACTAATTTTATCTCAATTTTAATTAATTAATCAAAATATAAAAATATATAATTCTAACTTTGAAAAATTAGTTGAAATTTGTTTTACAAATAAAAAAAAATCAAAAGTTATAACATGAAAAATTATTTAATTTTAAATAAACTAAGTTTTTATTCAATTTAAGTTGTTTTATTTTTTCAAATTTAATTTAACTAATATTAAATATTATTTTTGTATTAGAAATTTTAAAATTATTAATTATTTTTAAAAGAGGTTCCTTTAATTATATTGATGTTATGAATATATATTTTAATACTTTTATTTATTAATTAAAATTGAAATAAAATTAGTGTAAAATGTGACTTTTGCAACAAAAACAACTACTTAATAACTTAAGTGCAACATTTTAGACTACTTACACACTTTTGTCGTAAAAAAAACTACTTAATAACTTAAGCGCAATATTTTAGACAACTTATGGACTTTTGCCACCAAAAAAATTACTTAGTGATTTAAGTGCAACGTTTTGACTATATAATGATTTTTGTCGCAAATTTCCCTTATTATTATTGAAAATAGAAAAATATTTGTGTTATTGTTTTTAAGAAAACAAAATATAATTTTATAAAAAATAGTCTCAATTATATGCACCCAAACATTACACACTGATGTGATATTGTGTGTAATATTTATGTACATATTTTTGGTGCACATGTAATTGTTCTTATCACTAAACGTCATGTTTACATAAAGTGAACTCATTTGCTTATTTATAATATACATAATCGAAGAACATGGTTTATTTTATATTTAAAAATAAATAATCAAAAGACAATTTTGTTCTTTGAAAATATATCTCACAAAATAACTACTTTATATTTTTTTAGCCAAAAAGAAAAGTAAATGAATTTAAGCATTTTGATTATGTTTTCTAATGATGTAAACAAGATAAAATGATTTTGATTCATTTTCAAACAATTTTAGTAAACAACAATGATAAATAATATTTATGATTCTTTCATATTTTATTCTCATTTATTTTCCCATTGATTTATTTCAATTTCAATTACACTTTAGTAAATGTTGAGTCTAGTTTTGCGTTGTGTTTATATTGTGTTTTAGGTAGTTTTTATTAACTTTTTTAGCTATTTAGTGCAGTATTATACTTTACTTTTGCTTGTTTTTCAGGTTTTACCTTATAAATAAAGGAAATGAACAATTTGAGCAAATTGGCAGAAAAAATGATGAAAATTTGGCTTTTTGGTGTTGATTCTGTGAAAAGATGGATCCTCATGCAATTTTATGGCTTCGGTGAATTTTCGAGACCAAAAGCACGAATTTTGAAGTGAAAAACACACCGTGGAGCACCTCCATTCGTTTTCAACAATTATTTTTCTTCTACTCTGTTTTTCTATATGTTTATTTTAGATTTTATGGTTGTTCTTGCCATGGGTATGAACTAATTTTATTTTCTAGGGTTTTTAATGTAATCACTTGGATCTTTGTTATTTTCTATGAGGATTTCATGATTCTTTCTTCACTTCTATTCTAAATTATTTGATTTGTTCTTAATGCTTGTGAATGCTTGATCACCATTTGCATGATTTATGATTTTGATTCGAAATCTGAAAAGTGAGAATTGATTATGCTATGATTGAATAATCACAATTTTCATATTGGATGAAAATACCAATATGAATTGTGTAGTTTTAGGATTATTGTGTTCAATGTCTTTTATGTGTTGGAATTTATCACAAGAATGTAGAAAATTCACATGTAAATTGAGCTCTTTGTTTCTTGAAAAAGCGTAAGAATCGTTTTTGTTATTCCGCTAATAGTTTAGGAAGAAGAATTGTGAAGTTTGGTTAGCGAAATAATAAAGTGAATAGTTGAGGAAATTAAAATCCCTAGTTTTTTACTTTTGGAGTTTTTACAATTATTTGCTTTCTTTCATAGTGTTATTTTATGTTTATTGCTTTTGATATTTTAATATTTTTGAAACCAATTTATTGTTGACTAAATAGAAATATAAAATTAAATTGTTGGTAATTAGTAAATCAATCTCCGTGGGAACGATCTTTATTTATCATTGTATTACTTTTGTCGATTACGTATACTTGCGTATCAATTTTAGCAAACAATAAACATGTCATAAGTTCCATGCATATGGCATTTGAGAACTATAGATAGGAGTAATGCTATAAGGCAACCAAGGGTGCCCAACATCAAAGGACATGACATATCGCCGTTGGTGCAATTTAGTAGTGGATTCTATATATTTTAATTTAAATTAAAATACGCAGGGCCCAATATTTATTTGCACCAATAATAGTATAGGATGTTGGGCACCCTAGGGTGCTTTTTATCATTTCTTATATGTTAATGGTGGGACTTAAGTAGAGCGAAAATGATAATTTGGAGACTTGAGTGAAAACAAAAATTAGATATCGACTTATGTGATAGACTATATATGCGAAGAATGGGGATGTAATGTTAACAAGTGTAATTAGTAAGCCTTAACAACTTTATGTTTTGTTGTTTTTGGTTGATTAGTTGGGACTTTATTATGTTATTTTCATTTCCCTTTCTTTTGCCTTGTATGTTTCAGCTTTATAAATAATAATAAAGTCCTCACTCTGATTCATTCAAGATCAGAGTTTGCTTTTAAAACTTCTTTACTCTTAACATGGTATCAAGCTATTCTTTGTTCCTATTTTTTTTCCCAAATTCCTTTATACTTTGTTCTACCATGGCCACTTTTGATGATTCTCGGCAACCCACTGTATCTCCAGACACGACCACTTTCTCGGCTCTCACTGCTTCTCAACAACAGACTGGACTATTTGATACCTTCAGTCCAGTTGTCAAGGTTGGAACCATTCGAGTTGTTCTTGCCTTAGCACTTTCGAAGAGCTGGACTATTCGACATGTAGATGTCCACAATGCATTTCTAAATGGCGACATCACTAAGTATATTTTCATAGCACAACCTCCAAGTTTTTCTGATCCTCAACACCCTTCTTATGTATGTAAATTTTCCAAGGCACTATATGGATTAAAATAGGCCCCTCGAATGTGGTTCTCTAAACTTAGTTCGACTCCACAACAATGGGCTTTCAAGTGCTCCAAGGCTAATGAATCTTTGTTTGTGTTGCATGACCACGAAAATGTTATATATGTCCTTGTCTATGCTGATGATATTGTAATCATTGGTAGTGATCCTTTGGCCATTGACAAGTTTATTCACTTGTTTCATAACAAGTTTGCTCTTCGGGATCTCGATAAACCTCATTATTTTTTATGTATTGAAGTTACTTACAGCTTTGGACAGATTCATTTGTGCCAACACAAATATATTAAAGATCTCCTTCAACAAACATAAATGATTGACTCCAAAGTTGCGCCTACTCCAAGATCAGTCACAAAGCCCATGTGTCAAGATGATGGTACTCATTTGACAGATCCTACTGAATACAAAAGAGTGATTGGATCATTACAATATGTCACTATGACCAAGCCCGATATAGCCAATGTAATCAATCGTGTCTGTCATTTTACGGTATCTATGTGGCACTCAAACTCATGGTATCTCCATGTATGCCACACCTTCTCTTCATATTTCAGCTTTCATTGATACATATTGGGCATCAAGTCTAGATGATAGGCATAACACATGTGATTTCTATGTCTTTCTTGGCAATTGCCTTATTTCTTGGTCCTCATCCAAACAAATAGTATTTTTCTGAAGTAGTACGGAGTCTCAATATCAGGCTTTAGGAAATGTTGCAGTTGAATTAGCTTGGTTCAAGCAACTCTTTTATGAACTCAAGCTCTCTTTAGTCTCTACTCCGACTGTTTGGTGTGACAACATGAGTGCTACTAATCTTGTTGCTAATCCCATGTTTCATGCATGTACCAAACACATTGAAATTGTAACTCGTAAGGAAATTAATGTTCAGTTTGTGCCATTGAAAGATCAAGTTGCAGACATAATCTCTTAATCACTCGATTTAATTTATTGTGTAGCAAATTGATTGTGCTTCCTCGCCCTGTCAATTTGAGGGGGGTGTTAACATATGTAATTTGTTAGTCTTAACTGTAATACCCTCACTTACATAATTTAAAACCATATTTGAGATGTTACACTTTAAACAATTTCATAATCACTATTTCCAAAAGTGTGGGTTTTTTTATAAAACTTATTTCATATTATTTATATTAAACATAAAGTGTGTCTCAAACATATTATACATAAGTATCAAATAACTCAATTTATTTTCAAAACATAACCTTACACTTTTTATTACAAACAAACACATTCATAAACTGAAATAACCCACATAAGGTCCATATGTTCATATGTACAAATCAAGGTCAGGACCATGCTTTAGTTCTCCTTATCCATTCACTCATTTCTTTTTTACCTGTAACACAAGACAACTGTGAGCCTAAAGCTCAATAAGCAAAGTAATGCATGCAATGATAGTTAATTACCCCATGTCACAATGCATACACAACTCTTTTTAAACTTTCTTATCACATTTATTTTACATCTTTGGGCCCCTTAATATTGTGCACATTGTTTGATTAGGCTGATGCCTGCAGGGCTTGTTCAATGTATAAAACTAAACTCTCATGGATTCTCTGGCTAGCTGATGGACCCAAAACGGGTATGTTTAAAAATTTATAAATCGCAAGCGCACGAATCGTTCATAAAGAATAGTGATCGTGTAAGCAAGGATGTCGAACCCAAAGGAGTTGTCTAAAATTGAAAAGAGAAAACTATTTTAAATCAAAAGTAATAAATTCTAACCTAGTTCCAAAGATTGATGAGTTTTAATATTATGAACATGAAATAAAAGATTGAAAAATAAAGCTATTTAAGAGAATAAAAATAAAGAAATAATGAGTTGAAAATAAGTGTTAAAAGAAAAGATTCTTAAGATACTAGAATCCACAAAATGTAAGTTTAATAATATTTATTTGTATATTGATTCCCAAGTTTTAGTGATAGTTAAAATAATTTAAACTATCATTTTCCAAAAAGATTTATAATTTTAAGCACAAATTTCTTATAAAAAGATAGGCTTTTTCTTCACTTTTCAAAATTATAATTTCAAAGCATTTAATGTAAATCAATCTAATGAAATAACAAATAAATCAATGAACATTATTTATGAGGCAAAACATAATATTTTTGTTCTAAGCATGGATGTGTACAATTTAATGACACATCTTACACAAAGAATATTATGTTTATACACTAATGAAGAACAAAGTGTAAATATGTTCTAACAATTTAAAATACAAGATATTTAAGATGAAAGAAATATATGAAGAAGAAAAATCCATAAACTTTGTTGTATTACAAGGGAAATCAACATACAACATAAATATTACCTAGTTACAAGTTGCTTCATCATGATCTTAATAATCTTATGAAAAAGATTAGAAGCACATAACTAGAGTAGAAATTACAAACAAAATAAATGACATACATACTTGCAAACTGCTCTTGAAAAACCCAAATGGAAGAGAGAACGGTAGAGAGAAAATGGGAGAAAAAATATGGTAACCAAAAATTAAGCACCCTAAAATGGTCTTGAAAGTCCATATTTATAGCCAAAGTGAGATTATTAAAATAATCAATTTAAATTAATTAAATTGATTAGATTAATTAAATAAAATAAATATGGTATGTAGAGGTAAATTATAGGGTGTAATGATGATATTGTGGTGAAAATGTGTAGACAAAAGGGTAAAAAGTTGGCATTTTTGTCATAGGGGACATTGTGGGCTCAAGATAATTATATGTGGCTAGACAGGCGGCTGCCGTGCAATTGGGCAGAGGGAGAAAACAGGCTGGGCCGTACGGATGGGCTGGGCAGGAGGCAAGTGATGTTGGGCCGAATTGCTTGGGCCAGGAGTTGAAGGGAGGCTGTGATCTTTTTCAAGTTAAATGGGAGTTGATTATTTCAACTTGAAATTTTAATTCGGCAGATAGCAAATGGTTGGAGAGGTGGTAATGCTGAATGGTGAAGGAGGCGTGATGCTTTGTGGTGCAGCTGGAGAGGTGGAGTCAAACATTGGGCCTGGGCTAGGAGATGGGCGTGGGCCTGCCTTGCACTTAGAAAAATGCCAATTTCTTTTCTATCCTCTTCAAAATTGCCATAGTTTCTTCATTTTTCTTTCTTTTCCAGAGCATAAATTTCCTACAAAATAAATATAAAATAAATCATAATAGAATATTTTCTACTATAAAATAAATCAATTTTAATTTTTTGAAAATATTAATTATAACTTAATTTATATTTAACATTTAATTACAATAATACAACATTTTTTTTACCTCAAATTAAACAACAATATTTCAATTAATTAACTACAACATTTTACAACAAAATAACTATAAAAACACATCAAAATATATAAAATCAAAATAAGACTAATAAATTCAAAATTAATTAAAAACTTAATAAATCAATAAATAACTCAAGAACTAAGCAACAATTAGCACATAAAAAGTGGTAAAATAACTCTATTTTGTAGAGTTATCCCTAGCCATCACCACAGTAGGGCGCATTAAAAATCTTATTTCATCGTTACCCTGTCAAGCTCAAGAGTTAAGGCGATCACACACTATAATGTCAATACATATAACATAACTTATATGGAGGAGAAATAAAAACGAGAACATGACAAACAATATAATTGGTTTACTAAAACTTGGCCCAAACTATTGGGCTGCCACTATGAGCCTAACTACAGGCTTTCGTTTACACTTACTTACACTCTTATTTGTCTTTTCAAATCAGTAGAACTAAACTTAAACTTCTTTTTACAACTTACTTTTATGTTAAGGCATTGCATAAAACTTGTTAAGGCATTGCATAACTATTTATCATGATATCATGCATGGTCTTATATCATACAATAAATCGCTATATCACTATTATGTCATGCATAAAATTTATAATGAAATGCCAATGTGCATGGATACAACTCACTCACAAAATATTCATACAATGCATACTTTCACATAACACATAATTCTTGTATTGCATTTGAGTACTTTACTTACCTTGTGTCCAAAATATATTTCACAGTGTAACAAATTGTGTCTTCGGTATTGATATGTTTATCCTGACAAAGGCATGAGTTTCACATCATTTTAAACATATGATTTTTCTTAGGATCTTTAATGCCATATATATAAACTTAGCTCATTGTTTTAATCATTTAGAAAAAAAAATCCAAAATCCTCATAATATCCTAATCATGACCATAAGAAATTTCAACACTTAATTAGGTTACTATCACCCAATTTATAAAACCTAGTTTCATACCATAATAATGGCAGCAATGCATTAAACTATCACTTAAAAATATCCATAAAACATCATATCAAATTTTTATATTCAAATCTGTTGACGCGGTTCTTCGGCAACAGATAATTATACGAATAAACGGGATGGATTAGTGCTAGATAATGAACCGTAATATGTAAATATTTATATTCCAAACTGGCGAAAATAGTATAGGGGGAAGGTTATAACTCCTTTACTTTTAGGTGGTTCGAAGGTTAAAATCCCTCTAGTCCACCAGTCAATATTATTGATATATCTCTAGTATTCCTTACAGGGTGTTTCTTTACAAACTAGACGCCAACCCCTTGCAACGCCCAGACTCTCCATATTTATAGGGAGAGGACACCTGGGTGTTGGTAAAGGGGGTCATCCTGTGACCTTCTTACCCATCATGTCACCTCTGTGACACTTATGATTAATTCATAAAACCTGACAATGAAGTGTTGTCTAATCAATAGGTAAGGGGATAATGGGCCGCATGGCCCAAACCAGTCGTGGGGTGCCTGAACACACACGTTTATGCTGCGTGTCCGAGAATTCAGGAATAGAGTAGACACGTGATGTTTGATATGCACATGTTTACATTGCGTGGTTGACTTCATAAATGGTCGAGGGTGTCAGTTCTATGCCGCACCTCGAGCTCAATGTAGTTCCAGCTCATGGTGTCCACACTGCTGACCCGATGCCTTAGAGTATTCTTACTAACCCTTTGACTAGCTCGGGCTAAAGAGGTGGAGACTCGTAACAGCAGCTCCGGGTAGGAGGCTTCCACGTGGCGGATAGAATTATGCATTTTCCAGCTCACTAATAACCCGTGGATGTTTAGGGCGTACAAAATCATGACTAAAATACCTTAAACCACTTAGATCAATCGTTAGATTTATCTTAGTCACTTGGAATTTTTTTGACAAAATTTCCCCTTAATTTTTAACTATCTCTAAATATCAAAATCAATAAGTAATCAACATCAAATAAAATGCTATGACCGCATATCCCAAATACCAGCATAATTCATCACAAAATTACCATATATATATTGATTTTGATACAAATCTAACTTTCAAAATCATCACCCAAACTAAATGAGTCTCCACATTTATTCTAACATTTATAAACATATTAAACCTCTTATAAAATCAATCAAATCACCAATAATCAGTTTGTACTCCAAGAACTACAAAATCCTCATAAAACACAAAATTTCACTTACCGAGCAACTTTTCGGCGGAAACAATCTCTTCTAGCTTTTCTTAACCTCAAACCACTTGGAAACCATCAAGAAATATCTTAAACAAGATAAAACATCATAGTTAATCTCTCATCAAAATTTAAAATTGTGATCTAACTCCCAAGTACAATAACTTACCATAAAAATGCCAAAACTAAGCTTAATCCACTTCTTTGGCTTAAGTTTCACTTTGATCTCCTTAGAATCTCCTCAAGCCAGCCAATAAATGTTTTTGGTTTTCTTTTCTCTCTATTTTCAGAGTCTAGGACGTGGTAAATGGGTAAGGATGATGATAATAATTTATTTTCACTAATTTGGCCTTATTGTATCAAAATTTGACACCTTTCACCTTATCACCTAACTTTTTGACTTATAAAAACCTTATCACTTCAATAATTTACATTTCATTGTGTGTAAAACACTCACACCAAATTTTAGGTCCATATGAGTTCATACCCAATAGTTATGCTTACCCGATTGAGCGAAGTGAACTTATGCTAAACTTGTTTTGACTTTGTGCACTAACCACTAATTTTGTATACCTCTCATCAAGACTTAATCCAAGGGTTCTAAAACCAATTTTATTTGGTCAATGATACCCTTATCATACCTCAATATATTTAGTAAATTCACTAATACTGAATTTTACCCCGAAATGCTAGTAATCTGCACTGTACTATTTTTCATTATTGAACATCTTTTGATTTCTTTATCTCACTTTTCTCACTTGATTCATGTATTGTCCATACTTTTCATAATTTCTCATATCTTGAGCACATTAAACAACCATAATAAGACAAGTCAAATGCAATAAGGTTAATAGTATTGAACATACACATAACAATTATATACACAACTTTTATATTTGTGCACAAAAATACTTATAAAAATATGCATATACTCAAATTATAAATATTGTATGATATATAATGCAATGCAATCATGTAATTATTCGCTATATGCTATCAAAATAAGGTGGGTACCATTAACAATTTTCTGTTTTGTTGTTTTTGGTTGATTAGTTGGGACTTTATCCTATTATTTTCATTTCCTTTTCTCGCTTCTTTTTCCCTCTCTTTTGCTTTGTATGTTTCAGCTCTATAAATAATAATAAAGTCCTCACTCTGATTCATTCAAGATCAGAGTTTACATTCCAAACTTCTTCTCTCTTAACTTGTAATTGATATAAACTTAATAATATATAATAAAAATGAAAAATTAGGTATAAATATTGCAGGGTAAATCTTGATCAAATCGTTGTCATGGATCAAAATGAACTAGAACTCATACTTGGGCTTAGGGCATGAAACTAAAGTTCAACATTATTTTTCTTAAGAAATTCCATGTCAAAGTAGGCCAACTGCTTAAGTTGGGAGGCGAGACGAGCAATCATGAACAACTCGGCTCAGTTAACAAAAATAAGAAATATTTATATATAAAAAAAACAAAATGGAGAAATAATTTTTTTTTTGTAAAAAAACATTAAAAAAAATGTATGAAAAAACATGACTGGTTACTAAGTTTTTCTTGGTCTCTTTGAAAATAAGTTTTTTCTTGGTCTCTTTGAAAATAATTACTAAGTTAATTTTTTTTTTTAAACTAGTTACTAGGTCAACAACTTTCTAAAAAAAAAAATACTATTTTTTTTTAAACCGTACCTATTTTTTTTAAACCAATTAATAATTTTTTTTTCCAAAACCAGTTGCTAGTTACTAGGCTTATAAAAGTTCAGTTACTAATTTTAAATCCAAATACTAAATATGATCAAATCTAGGCTAAATTGCAAGATCTATGTCATATTAATGTACTACATTATTAAATATTATAAATTAAGTTTTTTCAACAAATTTACAAAGCTTACCAATCCTTAATCTCTTCACCCATTCCCTTTTTCTTCTTCTTCTTATTTCTATATCCATGCTGCCCATGGACTATAGTAAAGTCACCTGTAGCACCAACATTATTTTGATATAATATAGCCAATAATCACATGATTGCATTGCATTACTCTAATGCCCCGAAATCCCTAATGTAGTTTATGTAATGACCCAACTATTCTAGACTCTTGGACCATTAACGAAACTATACATACAAATTCTTACTAAAACTTACATTTGCGAAAATACCATAATTTTATTAGAAAACTTATAGAAATAAGAGTTACTTACATAAATACCAAGAAGGATATGGGATCCCATTGTTTGAAAAACAAAACATAACATGATTTATAAAATAAAGGGATTACATAGTAAGTGCGGAAAATACATATAAAGACTATAAACAAATGACTACATCCTCGAAATCGAACTCTCGACTTCTTGACTCCATTCATCATCGATACACAATGTCCAAGCATCCACGAACCTTACCGCCACTAATAGCTATTTTCCTGCACATTTAAACAAAAAGGAATGAGCCTAATGCCCAGCAAGGAAAATCTAACACATACTTCATGTACATAAATTTCATAATAAAAATAAAGACATATCATAACACTTATTACATACACATACTATAATGGCCATTATTACTTGGGGTCCCATAGACTAAACAAGTCATATGCCCATGAGATTAGTGGGGTCCTACTAGCTAAGTAGGTCATATGCCCATGATCTATTTGGGGTCTTGTTAGTCATATGGGTCATATGCCCAAGCCTACAAACATACATATTCATAACATATTTCATAACATAAAACATAAGATAACATAAGCATAAAACATATAGATTCTATCCTATTTTCCTTACCAAAGTTACCGGAATAAGAGGACAGTGTTGGGACTTTTGGAACACTCCTAAAACCATATATAATAGGGTGAGTAGATTTGAAGAAAAGAAATGAAAGGAATGGAAGGACTAAACCATTGAGAAACATTCTTACCAAAACCTTTTTACTCAAGAGCTTAGATTTCCTAACCAAAATAAAAATTAAGGTTAGAGGCTGAGTAGAAGACTATGAGAACTTAAATGAACAAGTACAGAAATGAACTAGAGTTTTGGGTTACCTTGAAGACTTGTAAGACCAATCTACACCTCAAACCGAAATACTATAAAACCTTACTTCAAGTGTTTGATAAGCTTATGATGATCAAGCTTATGATTCCCCAACCCAGGTGTTTACACTCTCACACTCACTTAGCACTTGCAGCCTCTGAACTTAGAGCAAAAGATGAATAATGGCTGGGTACTAGGTCCTATTTATAGAGTTTAGGAATGGAAGGATCTTAATTTCACTTGAATAAAAATAATAGCTTTTTAGGTGAAAATAATTTGAATAATCGTTCAGCAGAGGCTGAAGACTCGTTCAAAAAGATGCTGGACTTATCAAGAGGTTGAATGACTGAAAGGAAAAAGAATTCAAAAACTTTTGAAATATGCTGAAGGAGGCGATATATCGCCTGGGCCAGTATGCTCGAGGCTGTCGTGCATCGTCTCGTGTTTTCCGTATCTACGTGTTGCGATATATCGCCCCCTATAGCTGCGATATATCGGCACACACTGATTAATTAAACACGAAATTACACATTTTTAGCTAAGTTTGAATGGAGTAAACAGCCTTGACTAAGCTCTAACGTATTCAAAGCTGCTGACTGACCTTATAGCATTCAAACTTTTACCCTTATTAAATTTAATCCTCAAAATACTTAATCCTTAATCATCCATACATAACATGTGCTTAAAATCCTATTGGTCCTTATCTAAACCTTATAGTATAATAAATATTATCCTTAATATCAGTCATATAATCAAACCTTAGGTTAACATTAATATTCTTAAACTATAGGTTAAACTTAGAAAATCTACAAGTACTACTATGAGTGTCCAAATAATTCCCGGTCTGAACCAAAAATCCACAGTTACAAAGATAATGCTATAAATACTATAATACTACTATCTAACTAGCTAAGTAAAGTTCTTGGACTCTACAGTTTAATGGCTGAATTAGTAGGCCGGGAGGGCCATAATTGTTTAATTATGCCATTAAATGATTATATGCATGTTTATGTGAATTATAATATAATATGATGTTAAATGCATGCATGTGGGTCTATATTTCATTACGGGGGTGTTTTGGTAATTTGGCCCGTTGAGGGCGTAATTGTATATTTGTATGCATGTCGGTGACCTATTGTTGAGACCACATTATAATGTGGATTTGTTCGAGCTATTCGGCATGAGACGATCTTTGAATATAAATTAGCAGTTTAGTCAAAAATAGATTAAGCTCGGGGCTCGGGGTGAGTCTCGAGGTGATTTTGATGATTAGAGCATTGTCAGGAATTAAAGGGTAACAGGATATGAATTATTGGTGTCTGAGAATATCGAGAATAGCGGGAATTGGAGAGCGTTAATTATGATTAACGAAATAGGTGGAAAATGTCAATTTTGCCCTTGGGAGCCTTTAGAAATGTTTATTTGACCTAGGGGTATTTTGGTCTTTTCACCCCTAGGATAGTATTAAGCCATTGAAGGCTGTAGAAGGAAGGGAAAAATAGAGCATTTTTAAGCACTCCTCCCGTACCTGTTTTCTCTCATTTTCTCTTTGGATTTTTTAGCATAATTTGAGGATTCAAGCTTGGGAAATAAGTCTTGAGATCTTGGGAGTGTGTTCCACCATTGAAGAGCATCATAATCTGAACTTGAGGTAAGTTTCTAGCCATTAAAATTCTTGGTTTGCTTTGTTTTAGCTTTGGTTTTCAGTTGAGATTTCTAGGTTGGATGATTGGTTTTGTTGGGAGTTTTTGGCTGGGGTTCTTGTGGTTGCGATGCTTAGGGCTTGTGGGGAAGGTTTTTGGGTTCACTTGGCACCAAAAATGAGGTTTGGAAGCATTGGAATCGAGTTGGAGTTGAAGGAGTCGAAGGAAGAGGTTTCAGGGGAAGATTTGGTTGGGTGTAGCGCTACAGCGCCCACAAGGGGGCGCTTTAGCGCTACCCAGGGTTGTGTTGGGCGGTTTGGGGTTCTGAGAATAGCGTTGGGGCGCTAGTGAGTAGCGCTATAGCGCTACTCTGTTCCTTCAGAATCCTGTTGTTATCCCCAAAAATTGGAGATCGATGACGTGGCAATAGAGGTGACAAGTGGTAGTACATGGTCCGTAAAAGACACATTAAATAGTCAATAAATACATTGACTCCTCAGAGTTATGATAAAGTTACCCGGTAGACTGAAGAAGAATTTTGACTGGCTTGAGAAGTGTCATGATCGACCAGGAATGACTTGTTTGCCCAGGAGTGACTTGTCTGCCCAGTAATGACTTTGCTGCCCAGGAGTGACTTGTCTGCCCAGTAATGACTTTGCTGCCCAGTAATGACTTTGCTGCCCAGGAATGACCTTGCTGCCCAGGAATGAACTTGGCCGATCGGTCATGCACATGTCCAACCAGCTAAGTGCATGTCCTACCAGCCAAGTGCATGTCCTACCAGCTAAGTGTATGACTGCCCAGTCATAGAGTATACTGGCGTGCACATAAGGTATACTGGCGTGCACTTCAACACAAGCAATCTGCCCAGTGAAGGTGTGTTCGTCCAGAATGAAGGTGATGTGGATCAACTAGATAGAGCATGACTACGTCAAGATTCCCAGAAACGGCTTCAACAAGAATCGGTCTTGGCACACGCGGGAATCTCTCATTCTTCCCACAAATTTGGTGTTCTGTTACATTTTGAATATTTTTGTAATTTAAATATAATAAGAATAATAAAATATTCCGATTCTAGGGATATCAGATGTATGATCCTAAGCCTATAAATATATGGCTTATGGGATCAGAAAGGGACTTTTGGGAAATTTTGGGTCTGAATTTTCTAGAGAGAGAAAGTGCTTGTATCTGAAAGAATTCTTATATTCTTGTAATCTATACTAAAGAAATTCAGTTGGCTCAGTTCATCTGATCTTGAGTACAGATCTATAATCACAACTCTAAGTGGATTAGGCTATTACAAACATATTGGGGCTGAACCACTATAAAAATTGCGTGTGTTATTTACTTTATGTTCAAAATTGTCTGTGTCGTTTAATTTCTCTTGAAGGCTTTATCATTTTTGACGTTCTCACGTCGTTGGCCAAAAACGCGGTCAACACCTGTTTTGAGTGCTTTTAAGGATTTTTGGCTCGGGGTTTCAATCCTTAAGGCCCGGGGTAGAATCTACTCTCCGTGTGGGTACGTTTCGAGGTCCTGAGAGTGGGGTTTAGGTCAAGACCCTTTCATTGTTGATTTTCATTAATGGAGGTTATAATTGGTTATGAATAGGTAACCGCTAAGGAATCAAAATGTCGATCGTTCTCGTTCTATTTCTCGCTCGAACCAGAGGTAAGAGAACTGCACCCCATATGTGACATGCATGGTTATTCACGAGGCATGTTGAATGTTTAAATGTGGACATGGATTGATTATTGAATGCTTAACAAATCTTGCTCACTTGTGCATGGTACTGACTGAATATTCAGAATTGGCAAAGGTATCAGTATCAACTGTGAAGCTGTGACTCATTAGTCAAGTTTGGCAATGGTACTGGGCACTGGACACACAGTGCTGACTCATAAGTCAGGAACAGCCTTAGCGTGTTCAACGCAAGCCAATAAAGATTAGATCTAATTGACATTTGCATTAAATGACTTAGAAGAGCGTTAATGCCGGACCGACCTTAAGTTCGATGAATACTATAAGCGCTTGACTAGCCAAAGGCTAGTTACTTAGAGCTACAGTGACCATTTAGTCACATGGCTATGGGTGCTGAGCCCTGTGAGACTTACCCATCAGTCTCTCATCTGTTTAAGCTAGTGACTTACCCATCAATCACTCATCTGTTAAGCTAGAGACTTACCCATCAGTCTCTAATTTGTTTAAGTTAGTGATTTGCTTGTCAGTCTCCCAGTATGGTTTACTAGAACCTCAAGTGTTAAATCACTCATCTGATTAGAGCTATAAGCTCCTTCATGGTTAATGTAACCACAAAGTGATATTCACTCATTTGTTCAAAGCTATAATCTTTGTATGATTATCATGATCATCAATTGATATTATATGCTTGCATTATTGTGTTTTCTTGCTGGGCTTTGGCTCATGGGTGTTATGTGGTGCAGGTAAATGGAAAGAAAAGCTCACCCAGCCTTGAGTGGAGAGCTTAGGTGGTGTTGTGTCCATATGTGGCCGCTTGACCACCACGGCCAAGGAGTTCTCAGAGGAACTAGGGGGTTTACCCTATTTTTGCCGCTTAGGTCGGCGGGTTGTAAATTTAAACAGTAATGACCATTTTGAGTTGTAAATAACTTGTAAACGTTTTGATGGGCCCTTCCCTTTTGATTGGTTTTCCACCTTAACCTATTAATAACACCTAGAAGCATGTTTTTAACCAAAGAACTCGGGTAGCGAGTTAAATTCAAGGTTTATCTTTCACCGTAATTGTTCTGGGGTAACCAGGGCGTTACAATTACAGTAACTCCCCAACTCTAGGGACCGTTACGGTGTGCCTTGTAAACAGTGCTAAACTCGCTAATCGAGTCATTTGGCCAAAATTGTGTAACTAGGTATGATTAGCGGTTTAGGGATTAAAAATCTTGGTTAAGATGTAACGTTTCATTAGAACGTTTAATATATATGTTGGGATCCCAAAATTATAATTTCAAAGTCTATTACAAGAAAATATTTACAACAGGCCGTTCTACGCGGCAAAACAGGGTTTAACCCTAGTTCCTTCTCAACCTCGGCCGTGGTGGACGAGCAGCTGCATATGTACACCTCATCACCTAAGCTCTCCAACTCAAGGATGGCCCAACTTTCTTTTGCCTTTACCTGCACCACATAGCACCCGTGAGCCGAAGCTCAGCAAGAAAACTTAATATGCTCATGAACAGTTATAACATGTCATCGGATCATAAGGCACACGCCCTACTCCAACAGGCAACAGATCCACATAATGTTGAGTATAACACATCAACCAATGATCATAATAATCATCTAGGACTCTTAGCCCCAATAAATAGGTGACAGTCGCAACAGTCACAAAGGTGGGTACAGCCCCCTCTTAGCCCTGTGACGATAGGATCACAAAGGTGGGTACAGCCCCAATAATTGATAAGTGAACCTTTCATAAGTTTGAACAGGATAGGTGTATGGTGAATAGTCACCAACATAACCTTCCTCATGACCTTAGAGTCATAACCTTGGAACAACGTTCCCTAGCCATGTGACAAACAGTCACCGGGCCATATGCCCTGGCTCTGAATAACTAGTCTCAGACTAGCCAAGCGCTTATAAGTTCATCGACCTTAGGGTCGGTCCAGCATTAATACCCCATATGAGTCATTCTTGCTGATATCGATTAGATCTAATCATCATTTGGCTCGGCGTTCATAACACTATGCCATTTCTGACTCTTAGGTCAGTAAAACACGACCATTGTTCAACCCATTGTGAACTTGACTAGTAAATCACAGCTTCATAGATGGATCTAACACCGTTGTCGATTCTGACTAATAAGTCAGTGCCACACACAAGTAAGCCATGCCACCAAACATGTATCACATATCCAATATCCATAACAAGGTATTCAACATGCTTACCTAACAAGTACTAGTACAATTAAGACTATGCACGATCACAGAGGCTCAAGCTCTGAACAACATCATACTCAATGTGTAAAGCATGTCCTAATCACATGTTTCTTGTGCATCATATGCATTATATTCAACAATCCAACATGCACCAATAATAGCCATGCATGTCACATATACACAGGGTGCAGTTTTCTTACCTCAGATTCGAGCTAGAAACAATATAAGAATGAGCCTTGAGAACGATCAACCTTTAAGCCCCTTAGCGGCCACCTAGTCATAACCAAATATAAAACCTCATCAAAATGAGTAATTAAATACTTCCAAACCCAACCCAAGCCTCCGGGACATCGAATCCCACTCAACTAAGTAGTAGGATCGATCCTAGGCCCTTAGAGTTAAGTTTCCATCACAAAAACACACTTTTGGGCAATTTTTCCCTTAAGGGTCGCAGCCCGCCCCCCTGGCAGAGCCTCCTCCACCTTCTTCAAGCTAGGGCCGCGTCCCAACTTCGCACCAGCCACTTTTCTTCGTTTTTCCACTTTTAAAACCTTCCAAAAACCCATCCAAACATCTCCAAATCATCAAATCAAAGTTCCCAAACTTCCCAATGGTCCAAAACCACCAAAACCTGAAGCTCAAACCAACCAAAAACTCAACAATTCACAAAGTCCAATTCTAAGCTTAAAAACTTTAGAAACTCAAAACTTCAAACTTAGATTACCTTTGATTGGGTTGTTTTCCGTCAAATCCTTCGGTTAAGAAGCTTCTAATCTTTCCTAGGATCGCTATGCCTCAACCCTAGCTTGATTCCGACTCCTAGAACTCAAGATTTCTTCGAGAAAGTTTCGAACGGTAAAATAGGCTATCGGGAAGGGAGAGAGAGATTTTCTAACGTACATTCTTATCTGACAAGCTACTTCAAGCTTGAGTAACCTCAAATAAATCCTAAGGCTCGGGGTCCCAAAAACACCCCCGGGGACATTATAGTCAAAACTTTCAGAATTCCATCCTGATCTCAAATACTCCCAATTTATCATCAAATAAACATTTCTATTACCCCAAACTTGACCCCGTTATGACAAAACCGCTAACTCATAATCTATGATCGTCTCATGCCGAATAGCTCGAATATATCTCCATAATAATAAAATCTCATTCACAAATTACAACATGCACCCAATTCACAAGTATGCCATCAACATGCCAAATTACCAAAATGCCTTTATGATTATAAATACACCCATATGCATGCATTTTATCATCATATAATAATATAATTCACATTAACACACATATGATCATTTAATAGCATCATAATTCAATTATGGCCCTCCCGGCCTCCTAATCAAGGTCCTAACCCTTATTAGGAAATTCGGGGCATTACAATTACATATCATACAATATGTATATGTAGAGTCCAAGAACTTTACTTAGCTAATTGTTTAGTAGTATTATAGTATGTTTAGTGTTATCATTGTTACTTTGGATTTTTGGTTCAGACCGGGAGTTATTTGGACACTCATAGTAGTACTTATAGATTTTCTAAGTTTAACCTATAGTTTAAGAATATTAAGTATAACCTAAGCTTCGATTAATGTGTCTGATATTAAGGATTATATTATTATATTATAAGGTTTAGACATCAACCAATAGGATTTTAAGCACATGTTTTGAATGGTAATTAAGGATTAAGTATTTTTGAGGATTAAATTAAATAAGGGTAAAAGTTTGAATGTATAGGGTCAGTCAGCAGCTTTGAGCACGTTGAGGGCTTAGTCAAGGCTGTTTACTCCATTCAAACTCAGCTAAAAATGTGTAAATTCGTGTTTAAATATTCAGCGTATGCCGATATATCGCAGCTATAGGGGGCGATATATCGCAGCACGTAGATACGGAAAACACGAATCGATGCACGGTCGCCTCGGGAACAAAGGTCCAGGCGATATATCGCCTATAGGGGGCGATATATCGCCTCCACCAGCATGAATTCAAATACATTTGAATTCTTTTCCCTTCAGCCATTCAAACTCCTTCAACAGTCCAGCATCTTCTGAACGAGTCTTCAGCCTCTGCTGAACGATTATTCAAATGATTTTCACTTAAAAAAGCCATTATTTTTATTCAAGTAAAATCAAGATATTTTCATTCCCAAACTCTATAAATAGGACCTAGTACCCAGCCATTATTCACCATTTGCTCTAAGTTCAGAGGCTGCTAGTGTTAAGTGAGTGTGAGAGTGTAAACACTTGGTTTGGGGAAAAACTATAAGCTTAAACATCATAAGCTTATCAAACACTTTGGGAAGTGAGTGCTATAGTATTTCGGTGGATGTTAGATTGATCTTGCAATCTTTGAGGTAAACCCAAAACTCTAGTTCTTTTCTGTATTTTTATGTTATTTCCTTTCTCAAAACCTTCTACTCAGTCCCCTAACCTTATTCTTATTTTGGTTAGGGAATCCAAGCTTTTAAGCATATAAGTCGGTAAGTATGTTTTCTATGGTTTAGTCTTTCCATCTCTTTCATTTCATCTCCTTTCTTTAGACTTACTCTTTCTTATGGTTTTAGGAGTGTTCCAACAATCCCAACTCAGTCCATAATCTCGGTAACTTTGGTAAGGAAATAGGCTAGAATCAACATGTTATGTGATTATGTTATCTATATGTTTTATGTTATTAAAAGTGTTATGATATATGTGTATGTTTGTAGGCTTGGGCATATGACCCATATGACTAACAAGACCCCAAATGGGTTATGGGCATATGACCTACTTAGCTAGTAGGACCCCATTAACCCCATGGGCATATGCTTGTTTAGCCTATGGGACCCCAAGTAATAATGGCCATTATAATAAGTGTATGTTATATGTGTTATGTTAAGTCTTTATGTTTTCTTATGAAATTATGTATGTGACTTTGTGTTAGATTTTCCTTACTGGGCATTAGGCTCACTCCTTTCTGTTTATGTGCAGGAAAATAAGTTTAGAGGCGGAAAGATTCGTGACGCTTGGAGAATGTGTATCGATGATGAATGGAGTCAAGGGGCCGAGCGTTATTCGATTCGAGGATATACTCTCCTTTTATGTTTTTATGGTTTTTATGTGTATTTTCCGCATTATTATGTAATGTCTTTTATTTTAAATCTTGTTTTGTTTTAAAGACAATGGGATCCCAAAATCCTTCTTAGTATTCTGTTTATTTGTAAATAACTCTTATTTTCAAGTTACTCAATAAATTATGGTATTTTCGTAAAAATGTAAGTTTTATGTATAGTTTCGATAATGGTCCAATTAGTCTAGATTAGTGGGTCATTACAGTATAATTTGAGCATATGCATATTCTTATAAGTGTTGTCATGTATAAGTATAAAAGTTATGTATATGATGTCTATGTGTATGTTCAACATTATTAACCTTGTGGCGTTTGAGTTGTCTTTTATGGGTGTTTGATGCGCTCAAGATATAAGAAATGATGAAATATATGGACAAGGCATGAAATCAAGTGAGAAAAGTGAGATATAGAAGGCAAAAGATGTTAAGTGGTGAAAAATAGTACAATGTCAATGACTAGTATTTCGGTGTAAAATTGAGTATTAGTGGATTTAACAAACATAATTAAGGTATGATTAAGGTCTCATTGATGAGGTAAAAATGGTTTTATAACCATTAGATCAAGTCTTGATGGGAGGTATGCATAATCAGTGGTGTTGACGCAAAGTCAAAACGAGCTTAGCATAAATGCACTACGCTTAATCGGGTAAGCATAACTATTGGGCATGAACTCATATGGACCTAAGGTTTGGTGTGAGTGTTTCACACATAAGGATAATAGGCCTAGCAGATGATTAAGTCGAAATTATTGAAGTGATAAGATTTTCATAAGTCAAAAAGTGAAATGATAAGGTGAAAGGTGTCAAATTTTGATACAATAAGGCCAAATCATTGAAAATAAAGGATTTTCATCAACCTTATCACTTTCCACGACCAAGACTCTGAAAAACAGAGAGAAAAGAAAACCAAAAACCATTTCTTGGCTGACTTGAAGAGATTCTAAGGAGATCCAAGTGAAATCAAAGCCAAAGAAGTGGATTAAGCTTAGTTCTGGTCTTTTTTGGTAAGTTCTTGTACTTGAAAGTTAAACCACATTTTTGAATTTTGCTGAGAGATTATCTATGGTGTTTTATCTTTTTTAAGATATTTCTGGGTGGTTTCCAAGTGGTTTGAGGTTTAGAAAAGCTAGAAGAGATTATTTTCACCGAAAAGTTGCCCAGTAAGTGAAATTTTGTGTTTTATGAGGTTTTTGTGGTTCTTAGAGTACAAACTGATTTTGGTTATTTGATTGATTTTATAAGAAGGTAGATATGTTTATGAATGTTTGAATACACGTGGAGACTCATTTAATTTGGGTGATGATCTTGAATATTAGAATTTTACCAAAATCGATATATGATAACTTTGTGATGAATTATGTTGGTATTTGTGATATATGGTTATGGAATGTTATTTGATGTTGATTACTGATTGATTTTGATATTTGGGGATAGCTAAAATTAAGGGGAAACTCTGTCAAAATTTCTCCAAGTGTCTAAGATAATTCTAACGCTCGATCTAAGTGGTTTAAGGCAATTTAGTCATGATTAGGATATGAAATTTGATATAATGTTTTATGGATATTTTAAATGATAGTTCGATGCCTTACTGCCATCATTATGATGTGAAATTTATGCCACTGTCAGGATAAGCACATCAACACCTAAGACACCACTTGTTACATGGTGAAATATATTTTGGACAGAAGGTAAGTAAAGTATTCAACTACAACACAAGAATTACATGTTATGTGAAAGTATGCATTATATGAATATATTGTGAGTAAGTGGTATTGACATACATTGACACTTCATCATAAATTTGTATGCATGACATAATAGTGATATAGTAAATTATTGTATGATATAAGACCATGCATGATATTATGATGATTAATTATGTGATGCCTTGGCAAGTTTTATGCAACATAAAAGTAAGTTGTAATAAGAAGATTAAGTTCAGTGTCACTGTTTTGAAAATGCAAATGAGAATGTAAGTAAGTGTAAATGGAGCCCAATAATTTGGGCTAGGTTTTAGTGAACCAATCATATTGTTTGCCATGTTCCTATTTATATTTCTCCTCCATATGAGTTATTGTTATATGTATTGTGTAACGCCCTAACTCCAGGGACCGTTACGGTGTGCCTTGCAAACAGTGCTAAACTCGCTAATCGAGTCATTTGGCAAAAATCGTGTAACTAAGTATGATTAGCGGTTTAGGGATTAAATTTTTTGGTTAAGATGTAACGTTTCATTAGAACGTTTACTGTATACATTGGGATCCCAAAAATATAATTTAAAGGTCTATTACAAGAAAATATTTACAATCAGCCGTTCTAAGCGGCAAAACAGGGTTTAACCCTAGTTCCTTTTAAAACCTCGGCCATGGTGGTCGAGCAGCTGCATATGTACACATCGTCACCTAAGCTCTCCAACTCAAGGATGGTCCAACTTTCTTTTGCCTTTACCTGCACCACATAGCACCCGTGAGCCGAAGCCCAGCAAGAAAACTCAATATGCTCATAAACAGTCATATCATGACCTCAAATCATAAGGCACATGCCTAGCAGAGATAACCCTATTCAAGCAGGAAAATGAGTTCATGTAATGTTGAGTATAACACATCAACCAATGATCATAATAATCATCCAGGGCTTTTAGCCCAAAATAGAAGAGTGACAGTTGTAATAGTCACTAAGGTGGGTTCCGTTCCCAAAAACCATGTGACGATAGGGTCACCGGGCTTATTAGATAAGTGAACCTTTCACTAGCTTAAACAGGATAGGTGCATGATGACTAGTCACCAACATAACCTTCCTCCTGACTCTAGAGTCATAACTATGGAACTCTGTTCCCTAGCCATGTGACAAGCAGTCACCTAGGCCTTAGGCCCTGGCTCTGAGTAACTAGTCCTAGACTAGCCAAACGCTTATAAGTTTCATCGACCTTAGGGTCGGTCCAGCATTAATGCCCTAGAGTCATTCAACGCTGATATCGATTAGATCTAATCTTCATTTGGCCCTGCGTTCAGGATGCTTATGTCATTTCTGACTCTTAGGTCAGTATCCCTGACTAGTCAGTACCATAGACAAATAAGCAATGCCACCAAACATATATCATATATCCAATATTCGAATACAGGGCATTCGACATGCTTACTTAACAATTACTAGCATAATTAGGACCATGCATAAACATAGAGGCTCAAGCTCTGAACATTCTCATATTCAATAATCATAGCATGCCCTAATCACATATTTCTCATGCATCACATGCATCATATTTAACCACTTGACATGCCTCAACAATAACCATGCATGTCACATTTAATAATCCAACATGCATCAAGAATAACCATGCATGTCATACATACCCAAGGTGCAGTTTTCTTACCTTTGGTCCAAGCACATGTTACCAATAAACGAGCCACAAGCATAATCCCGATTCCAATCCTCTAGTGATAACCTAGTCACAACCACAAATGGTGATCCAATGATTTCAAGTTCTAAAACCAATCCCGGAACCCAAACCTAGCCTCCAAAACATCAAACCCCACCAATCCGGGTAGTAGGAATGATCCCGAGGCCTAAGACCAAGTTCTCGAGGTCAAAACACCCAAACGGGCTCCAACCTGCGCAAGGGCTGCGTACCTTAACACCTTGGGCCGCGGCCCCCAGCCACTCCAGGAGCAAGGGCCGCGACGCCCAGTAAGACCAACAAGCCCCCACCAGCTTCTTCGAACCAGGGCCGCGACGCCCAAGAACAGGGCCGCGACCCCCAACCCAGAACCAACCATAACCCCAATTTCAACCTTTTAAAACCTCCCAAAAACATACCTAAACACCTCCAAATCCACAAATCAAAGTTCCCAAACATCCCCATGATCCAAAACCCATAAAACCCAAGCTTCAAATCTAACAAAAACTCACCAAACACAAAAAGTCCAATCAAAGCTTTAAAAACTTAAAACTTGAATTACCTCCAATTGAGTTGTTTCCAACTAAATCCTCTGGCTAATAAGCTTCTAATCTTTCCTAGGATCGATATGCCTCGATCCTCGCTTGATTCCGAGTCCTAGAACTCAAGTTACCTTCGAAAATGTGATTGGGAGACGAAAATGGAACTTTAAGGGAGAGAGAACGTACATAACGTTCTTTTATTCTTTTAAAAGGTTACTTAAAGCTTAAGTAGCCTCAACCAAATCCTAACGCTCGGGGTCCCGAAAACACCCCCGGGGACAAAATAGCCAAAACCTCCAGAATTTCCCCCTGATCTTACTAACTCCCAATTTATCACCAAATATTAACTCCCATTACCCAATAACCCGGTAATGCTCTAAATACACCTTGACTCACACCGAGTCACGAATAAATCTCGTTGTGACTCTCCCACTAACTTATCTCCTAGGATCGTCTTGTGCTAAGTAACCTTGGCATAACCAAATAATAATAAAGCACCACACACATATCACATATATGCCAAATATGCCAGAAATGACCAAAATATGAAAATCGCCCAATTACTCAGAAATGAGTTCACATGCATATTTAATACACCTAAACATGCATATTATCATTTAATAACATAATAAGCAATTATGGTATTCCCAGCCTCCTAATCAAGGTCCTAAACCTTATTAGGAAATTTGGGGCATTACATATTGACACTACAGTGTGTGGCCGCCTTAACTCTTGAGCCCGACGTGGCAATGATGGAATAAATTTGTTAATGCGCCCTACTGTGGTGATGGCTAGCCGGAGGAGAACCCATGAGATTTTATATTATATGTGTAACAAGCCCTGCATGCATTGGCCTAATGAAACAGTGTGCACAAATTAAGGGGCCCAAAAATTTAAAAAGAAGTTGTGTATGTCCATTGACGTTGGGTAATCATTAGCATTGCATGCATTACTTTGCTTATTGAGCTTTAGGCTCACAGTTGTCTTGTGTTGCAGGTAAAGAAAGAAATGAGTGAATGACAAAGGAGAACTGAAGCATGGTCCTGACCCTGATTTGTACATATGAACATATCGACCTTTTGTGGGTTATTTCAGTTTATCATTGTGCATGTTTGTAATAAAGTGTGGAGTTATGTTTTGAAAACAAATTGAGTTATTTAATACTTATGTATAATATGTTTGAGACACACTTTATGTTTAATGTAAATAATGTGAAATAAGTTTTCTAAAAAAAAATATCCAGACTTCCGCTGAAAGTAATTATGGTATAGTTTTAAAACGTAACACATTAGATATGGTTTTAACTAAAATAAGTGAGGGTGTTACATCACCCTCCCATCGAATGTGACCAAATTTCAAACCAATAGGTCGTTGACTCAAGTCTTTAGATGTAGAGAAGATGAATTGTTGAGATTGATTAAATATGATGGTCAAGTTGTTTACATAATGTGGTGCAAAATACTTAACAATTTCACTTAAGTTGAAGTGAAATTATGAGTTTTTGTTGTAGGCATCTATAATTGATTTTTATGAGTCTAAAGTGATACACATAGATATCTAAGTATGCCCAAAACGTTTGAGAGCATTTGGAGGTGTTTAAGACACATTTTGAGAATATGGGTCAGGTTTAGAGGCCACACGTTGCCATCCAGAAGGCGATGCATCAACTGGGCTGAAAACTTTGAGAAACCATAACGCATCGATGTGTTGCCTAGTGCTAGGCGATGCATCGCCTAGCATGTTCGTACAAGTCCATGCGGTTGCGTGGTTTTAGCTCCAAATGATGTGTTCAAAGCTCTAATCCTATTTGTTAGACTTAATGACGTGCCTACACTATAAATAAGAGTTATTAGAGTTGTGAAACTTTGATCACACTTTTCAACTCTCTCTAATCTCTAAGAAATCATAAGTTTTCTCCATGAAGCTCATCAAGAATTGCTTGACTTGTGTGAGTTCAAAGGCTTGTTTAATCACACTTCTCATTCTATTTTAGCGAAGCTTCAATCAACTAAGGAAAGACTTGGGATAGAGATTTTGGACAACAATATACTTATTGTGACAAGCCTAGGTTTCCAAAATAAAGGTTGAATCTTTCTAAAACTCAAACTTTGTAATTGTGTTATTCTATTGTTATTTACTTAGTTGTGATATTGTTGTTATTTCATATTTTATTATGTTTAATATTATTATTAATATTGATGATTAAATATTTCTAAATTCATGTTACAATCACTTAATCTTTGATCTTCAAGATTTGCATTCATATTTTGAATATAATTATTGATTAGTATCTAGGGTTTGTAATATTGAATTATTATTATTATTCATTGTTGATCTAGAAAGTGTAATCCCCATAAATTCCCAAAAAGAACTACATGGGAGCCAAGTTGAAACGAGAGCCATTCAAATCGAAGTCTATAAATATGAAGATGACATGGTGAGAAAAATGAGGAACGACCTTGATACCAGAGGTTCTTTGCTGGAATCTTTAATCTTAAACTACTATGATTAATCCACAACTTCGACAGTGGCTCCATGGGCGATGGGTAATCAACATTGGCAAAGGCTGTAACGCCCTGGGTAACCAAGACCGTTACACTATGTGTTTAAAATAGTGCAAGACTTGCTAATCAAGTCATTTGAACAAACTGTGAATCTAAGTCATCAACTGATTAGGAATAAAATCTTTTGGTCATATATAAGTTGTTTTCGTTAAAAATGAAAGTTTAATACTGTAACGCCCTACTACCTTAGAGCCGTTACTAAGTAAGTTTAAAACAGAAATTTTGCAATTAACTGACTATACGAGGTTTCTAAAACCAAAAGTGTGACTTGATTAGAAATTAAGGCTGTAGTCTTTGAAAACGCTTAGTTTCATTGAAAACATTAAGTGTCAAACATCTGGGATCCCAAAATAAGGTTTACAAAACATTTACAACTCAAAAAAATAGATTTACACCTGATTAACTATCAAAAGAATAAGTTAAAACAGCCATATACAAAATGCCCCCGACCAAAGCAGTTGGGTAGGCCGAACATGTACGCGCCGCCCCCACGCTCTCCATACTCATGGCCGGTTGACTGACTCCTTGCTTTTACCTGCCACACAGAGCACCCGTGAGCCGAAGCCCAGCAAGAAAACCCATACAGTATATGACATATTCATATAATCCATTGATAGACAGGAAAACCATCAGACTGAACAAAACACGGCCATGCCGCCCCAGAGGCCTTACCAAAGCATGGGGTCTCGGTCCTTACCGTGAGGATAACTCATGTATCCATTGGGTCCCACCCTGACTACAAGCATCCCATGTGCTAGGTGTTACTTCCGGCCCCAAGGCCGTTCTCGGCCTTAACCGTTCATTTCATTGTAATCACACCTATAGTACATTTCGTAATAATCATTCGAACATATAATAATTCATTTAAGGTTATACATTCGCACACAATACAATCTAGGGCCATGCCCTGCAATAACACTGTGGGCCCATGCCCTGTTCTCGGGTGTTACAGTTTTCTTACCTCTCAATTCGATAGCCTTGATCACCTGACTCCTTGAGCATGATCCTACTCGAGCCCTAGTGGTCACCTAAACAAAATCCATAAGTCAAATTCATCACCAAACCTCAAGTCCAAAACCTAGCATCGGGACCAATCCCGAGCCCCCGGGAAGTCCTAGATCCCCAAAACAAAGTGGTGGAATCGAGCCCCGAACCCTAGGTCGAAATCCCTCAACAAAAGCCCAAAAAACCCTTTCTGTGAACAGTGCAGCGCTACAGCGCTCTAAAGAGGGCGCTGTAGCGCTACAAGCATAACCACACCCCCCAGAAACAGGGCCTAGCGCTACAGCACCCACTGACTAGCGCTGTAGCGCTAGTTGCAGCCAGACCACACCCAAAAATCGTTTCTACGATTTTCCTTCAACCATTTCAACCCCAACTTGTCCAAATCTTTCCCAAACCCAAAAACAAACTTATCAACACCTCACACTCATCCCAAGAACCCATAACCCAATCTCAAGCAACCCAAAACTCAAGATCTACCACAACGAACCCTAAAACCAGAAATTCATTCAAACATCAAAGATAAGGTCTTAGAAATCATACCGTGGATGGAATTTCGACCTTGAGTTGAACCCTAGACCTCCTTAGCTTGCTCCTTCTCAATCTTGGCCCGATTTCCCAAAAATCCCCATCTATTTAGCTCAAATACACAGCTCAAACCAGTCAAACCCTAAAACTGAAATCTCCAAGAACTTACCTCAAATTTCTGAAGTGATATTGCAAATCCCTTGCCAATCCTCAAGTCTAGCTTAGGATCCTTGATGCTCAGCCTTCCCTAGCTCTCCACTGAGCTTAACTCCAAGAAAAATGAAGGGAAATGGTGGGAGAGCCACAAACCGATCCTTTTGGAACAAACCCTTCTGTTTTCTCTCTTTTCCTTTTTCTTCCTTCTTTCTTTCTTTCTTCAGCCTTCCCACTCTTTTCTACAAATTCCACTAAGTATAAAGCCCCCCTTTAACTTATCTCTAAAAAGCCTAAAGACCAAAATGCCCTCCCTATAAATTCTAAACCTTTTTGTCCATGTCGGGCCATTTTAGTCATTTTACCCAAATTCCCACTAATTCCTCAAGTATTCCTAATAATTTCCCGCTTACTACCCAATACCTGATTAATCACCAAATATACATTTCTCATCATCAAGATTAACCTCAATATATTTTCCAAATTCTCATTTAAACTCCCCAGGCTTAACCCAAGCCGGGTATAAATTCCCGCTTTGACTTTTCCGCTAACCCGCTCACTCTAGGATCGTCTCGAGTCACAGATCACAGATATCAACACAGTCATGCCCAAAATGGCCAAATTACAATGATGCTCTTTCTAAGATAATCAAGTCTACATGCATACTAATTCACATAGTCATGCATCACAAATAATCAAATAGTCATATAACATGCATTAAATCATAATCATGCATTAAACTCATAAAAGTCACACACAAAATCCCATTATGCCCTCTAGGCACACTAATCAAGGCCCTTAAGCCTTATTAGTGAATTTGGGTCGTTACAAATACGTAGACTCTCAAAGCAGGGTTTGGATGACATATTTAAAAAATTACAGAAGTTATAAACAACTCAAGCCACTCTAATGGCTAAATACGCATTTTAGGTTTTCGTCCCTGTACAATCCCTCGACCGTGGCGGCCGAGCAGCTGACAATGTACACCTTGCCCCCTGAGCTCTCCAACTCATGGTTGAATCTACATGCCCTTGCCTTTACCTGCACCACGTAGCACCCATGAGCCGAGGCCCAGCAAGAAAATGTAACAACATAGCATGATCAATATCAATAACCAGATATTCCACAACACATAATCAAGAATTAAGCAATTCTTAACATTCACCTATTCAGCGATAACAATCGACAAACTAACAATTTTTCATCCAGGTGATTAACATATCATATCTATCAGTTTGCAAACCATATGCATAATTGATAATTTATCTCAATCATTACACAATATTTAGGGTCGACACCCTTAGGCCGCTCCCTCAATTTAACCCATTGTCTTCGGCTCACTTAGGCTGCCCCAGTGTAATACCCATTGACTCCGGCTAGCTTAACCGAGCTCAGTGATTAATAAGCTGTCCTCGGCTACCAGTGTCTGAGTCGCGCCATGTGCGCAAATATTATTTACGGCACCCTTAGGCCGTTTATCTTATGTTCCATGGCATAATACCATCTATGACATCATACAGATATAGGGAGCTCTTAGTCCCTTCACAATCACATAATAATACATACAAATATAGGGAACACTTAGTCCCAACCTAACCACATAATCGGGTGCAGTTTTCTTACCTGTTGTTTGAGCGAGAAACGCTTTACGAATGACCCTTGAGAGCGATCGATATTTTAATCCCTTAGCGGTCACCTAGTCATAACCAAATATGGAATCCAATTAATGAAAATACCAATAAATGAGTCTTAACCTAAACCTCACTCCCGGGACCCTGAATAGTACCCAAACGGTGAGTAAATTCGATCCCGAGCCTTAAGGATTGAAACCCCGAGCCAAAAACCCTTAAAAACACCCAAAATATGCTTCTGAGAAAACAGGGTAGCGCTACATCGCTACCCCCCTAGCGCCCCAGCGCTACAACCAGGGACATTTTGCCCTGGCTAGCGCTGTAGCGCTACCCTCTGGGCGCTATAGCACTAGGACCAGTCAAACATGGCCCTGGTTCTTCTTCCTTCGAATTCTCCATTTTCAACCTGTTTCAAAAACTTCCAAACACCATTTAAACCCCCAAATGAACCCAAATACCATATTTACTAGTCCTAGGCATCATAACCTACCCAACATTTGCCAAAAACCCCATTGGATTCTCTACTTTCAAACCCAAAATCTCAACTAAACTCAGTAATAAAACAAAGCAGAAAACTAGAGTTCTAGTGGTTGGAATCTTACCTCGAGCTTGGTATGAACTCCTCTTCAATGATGGAACAATACCCTAGATCCTCAACACTTGATTCCCAACTTAATTCCCCAAAAGAAGCTTCAAAAATTGAAGAAGAAAATGGGAGAAAATGGCAGTCGGTTGATGAAGCAAGAGGTGCTCTGTTTTCTCCTACAACCTTATACTATTTTCCAGCCTAAGTATCAATATATATCCTTAAAGGTAAAATGACCTAAATGCCCTCAAGCTTACTTAAAGTCCTTAACAGCCTCCAAGGGCAAAGTCGTCCTTTCGCACCTATCTCATTAATCATAGTTAACACCCTCCAATTCCCATTATTCGAAAATATTCTCGAATATCACTAATTCATGTCCCGTTACCCCTTAACTCTCGGCGACATTCTAATCACCAAATTACCCCGGGACTCACCCCGAGCCCTAAACTTAACCCCATTATGACCAAACCGCTAACTAATACTCAACGATCATCTCATGTCCAAAAAGCTCAAACAAATCCACATTATAATGTGGCCTCAACAATAATTACCAATATATATACAATTACGCCCTCAACAGGCCAAATTATCAAAATGCCCCCATAGCAAAATATATACCCATATGCATGTATTCATCATCATATAATAATATGATCCACATAAACATGCATATAATTATATAATAGCACAGATAATCAATTATGGCCCTCCCGACCTCCTAATCAAGGTCCTAATCCTTATTGGTAAATTTGGGTCGTTACAAAGGCAGTGTTTGATCGGGTTTTGGTTTGTGATTTTGTTTGTTTTGGAAGTGATATCCATACCAAATAGGGCAATTCTTCATATTATTGAAAAACTTTTATTTTTTTATATAAGAAGTCAAGTAAATAAAAATCTCATAATTTTAATTAAATAGAATATTTTCCATATGTGGTAAAAATCTCAAAATAGAAAATGTATATACTTGCACCTTCATTGAATAGAGTTTTTTTGTCCCCCATGTAAATCATTTAAAACATTGTTTACAAACAATATATATTTTTGAAATCATTGCATATTAAAATAAGAAATATCACAATATAACACACATCATATTATGTAGAGCCACTTTACAAATAATAATCCAAAATTCAAATATTGCTTACCAATAGAGATACTTCAAGTGATTGTAAAACTTCAAGTATTTTATCTTAGAGTTTTGCTATTTAGTACTTTAAGGTGTTCAACATCATATGAGGTGGTACCCTATGGTTGATTAACGATATCTTATAATATGTATTAAATTCAAATGTGTAGGACTCGATATTAAATTATATCAATAACGATACATCCGCTACTTATGGTGTTGGGCACCAATATTACCCCTTAGTAATTCTCTTTATTTTACTTTCTAGTGCTAACAACATGATCTTTGGGAAAGAGTAGTGTTGAATAATTTACAACTAGGGATACCAAAAATATCACCACAAAAGAGACAACATATATGTAGAGTCCAAGAACTTTACTTAGCTAGTTAGATAGTAGTATTATAGTATTTATAGCATTATCTTTGTAACTGTGGATTTTTGGTTCAGACCGGGAATTATTTGGACACTCATAGTAGTACTTATAGATTTTCTAAGTTTAACCTATAGTTTAAGAATATTAATGTTAACCTAAGGTTTGATTATATGACTGATATTAAGAATAATATTTATTATACCATAAGGTTTAGATAAGGACCAATAGGATTTTAAGCACATGTTATGAATGGGTGATTAAGGATTAAGTATTTTGAGGATTAAATTTTATAAGGGGTAAAGTTTGAATGCTATAAGGTCAGTCAGCAGCTTTGAATACGTTGAGGGCTTAGTCAAGGCTGTTTACTCCATTCAAACTTAGCTAAAAATGTGTAATTTCGTGTTTAATTAATCAGCGTGTGCCGATATATCGCAGCTATAGGGGGCGATATATCGCAGCACGTATATACGGAAAACACGAGACGATGCACAACAGCCTCGGGCATACTGGCCCAGGCGATATATCGCCTACAGGAGGCGATATATCGCCTCCTTCAGTATATTTCAAAAGTTTTTGAATTCTTTTTCCTTTCAGCCATTCAACCTCTTGATAAGTCCAGCACCTTTTTGAACGAGTCTTCAGCCTCTGCTGAACGATTATTCAAATTATTTTCACCTAAAAAGCTATTATTTTTATTCAAGTAAAATTTAGATCCTTTCATTCCTAAACTCTATAAATAGGACCTAGTACCCAGCCATTATTCATCTTTTGCTCTAAGTTCAGAGGCTGCAAGTGCTAAGTGAGTGTGAGAGTGTAAACACTTGAGTTGAGGAATCATAAGCTTGATCATCATAAGCTTATCAAACACTTTGGGAAGTAAGGTTTTATAGTATTTCGGTTTGAGGTGTAGATTGGTCTTACAAGTCTTCAAGGTAACCCAAATGTAACGCCCTGGATAGCCAAGACCGCTACACTGTGTGTTTATAAAGTGCTAGACTTGCTAATCAAGTCATTAAAGTAAAAGCGTGTATTGAAATAGTAGAGGAACTAGGATTAAAAGTGTTTGGTCTCAAAAGTAGGTTTTCATTACTAAACATTGTTTACAGACATGGGATCCCAAAATTGACAGTTTAAAAGCCATTTACAAAAGTTACAACGTTTAGATACATCGACTGGCCATACTAAGGCAAAAGCGAACTGTTAGGTAATCTCTGTCCTGACACACTCCTCGACCGTGGTGATCGAACGGCTGGCTATGTACATTACACCTCGGAGCTCTCCACCTCAGGCCTGGTCCAGCTTGCCCTTGCCTTTACCTGCACCACGTAGCACCCGTGAGCCAAGGCCCAGCAAGAAAACACAGAAACAACAGAGCATGAACAACTAGTAACAAATCAATTACACATATAGCATCTCATCAACTCAAGTGTATCAACAGTCAAGTATTTCATAAACCAAGCATCTCAGCTCAAATACATAGTGTACAGATGATAACCAGGGCTAGCGCTCACAGGCAGCTCCCTCTGTTATCCTATTATTCCCGGCACTCAATGGCCAATTCGCGCCCCGTGCGCTAAACTCACGAACGGTACTCTTAGACCGCTTATACGTGTCCCTTGGCATAATACCAACGATGACACAATACAATACTCGGGAGCACTTAGTCCCACTCAAAACCATACACTCGGGTGCAGTTTTCTTACCTTTAGTATGAACAGTTATTGAATTATGAGCAACGCCCCTCAAGCACGATTCGTTGCCGAGCCCAAGCTCTTATCACCTAACCACAATCAAAGTATAGGGTTTCATAAATATCCAAATATAGGTTTCCAATTTACAAAACTAACTCCCAGGACTCATAATTCCACCAAGCACGGTGGTGAAACCAAACCCGAGCACCCAAGACCACTCTCCATGCCTAAAACCCTCAAAATCCCAAGTGTGCAACCAAGGGCTGCGGCCCCCAAAGCCTAGCCGCGGCCCTTCCTCAAACAGAAACTAACCCCACTTTGAACCACACACGCGCCGCGGCCCTTGCCTTGGGCGCCGCGGCGCGCCCCCTTGGCCGAACCTCCCTGCCTTCTTTGCATGCTAGGGCCGCGGCGCTCTAGAACAGAGCCGCGGCCCTCCCCTTCGAACCCAATTTTTCCACCATTCAAGAGCTTAGAACCTTACCTTAAACCATCCCAAAACTCCCCAACTCTTAACCACCTAATTCCCAACCTCTTAGCATGATCTAAATAGCATAATCTCCCAAGAAAACATAGCCTAACCTACTAAATCACTTCCCTTCAATTTCTGCAACCCAAATGCTTAAACACACATAAACCAACCACCAAACTCAATCTAAGACCTTCAAACCAGAAATTAAAACTCACCTCTGTTGTAGAACCTCTTCACCAAACTGTAGCCAAGCCAAGTCTCCAAAATCTCCTCCTTAATTCAGCCTTAAACACCATAACCAAATTTGTTTCAGCACCCAACTAAACCCAGCAAAAATTCATAATTCAACCATAGAAAACAGAGTTAAATACTCACCTTAATCCCTGTTCTAAAGCTTGATAATTCTATGAGCTAGACCTTCAATTCCTCACCCCCAAATCACAGAAATCCCAGCTTGTTTCCCCTTTGATTCACTGTATTTTTCCTTCAGTGTTTTCCTTGAACGTGAGCAAGAGAGAGAAAAAGAGCCTAAGTGCTAAATTAAGGTCGGTTTATATTTCTTCTAAAGGCTTCCGTAAGTCTGAATCACGTGTTAAGCTAACCCCGAGGCTCGGGGTACCGGAACCGTCCCCGAGGCCAAAATGGTAAAATCCCCCATTATTCCCGCCTAGACATCCTAACCTCGAATATATCTCCATAAATTTATTTTCATGTCCCGGTAACCCAATTCACTATCCGCTTTCTAATAACATTCCTGACTTCTCTAAAGTCATAACTTTAAATCCCATTATGACTTTCCCGCTATCTGACCCTAGAATCGTCTTGAGTCGTGCTCAATGAACCTGTCCACATAATAATGTGGTTCTCACATTTATCACATATTCATATACCACATTTTATAATCATATAAACAATATTAAACACATAATTATTCATTAGATCACAATTATTCCAATAATGCCCTCCTGGCACACTAATCAAGGCCCTTAAGCCTTATTAGTGAATTTGGGTCGTTACACCAAAACTCTAGTTCAATTCTGTACTTTTCTTTCAAGTTCTCATAGTCTTCTACTCAGCCTCTAACCTTAATTTTCATTTTGGTTAGGAAATCTAAGTTCTTGAGCAAAAAGGTTTTTGGTAAGTATGTTTCTCAAAGGTTTAGTCATTCCATTCCTTCCATTCTTTTCATTTCTTTTTCTTCAAATCTACTCACCCTGTTATATATGGTTTTAGGAGTGTTCCAAAAGTCCCAACGCTGTCCTCTTATCCCTGTAACTTTGGTAAGGAAAATAGGATAGAAATGCACATGTTATATGTCTTATATGTTATCTTATGTTTCTTATGTTATGATATGTGTTATGATATGTATGTTGTAGGCTTGGGCATATGACCCATATGACTAACAAGACCCCAAATAGATTATGGGCATATGACCTACTTAGCTAGTAGGACCCCACTAATCTCATGGGCATATGACTTATTTAGTCTATGGGACCCCAAGTAATAATGGCCATTATAGTATGTGTATGTAATAAATGTTATGTTATGTCTTTATGTTTATTATGAAATTTATGTATATGAAGTATGTGTTAGATTTTCCTTGCTGGGCATTAGGCTCATTCTTTTTTGTTTATATGTGCAGGAAAATAGCTATTAGTGGCGGTAAGGTTCGTGGATGCTTGGAGATTGTGTATCGATGGTGAATGGATTCAAGGAGTCGAGAGTTCGATTTCGAGGATGTAGTATTTTATTTATGGGTTTATGTGTAATTTTTCCGCACTTTCTATGTAACTCCTTTATTTTAAATTATGTTTTGTTTTTAAGACAATGGGATCCCATATCCTTCTTGATATTTCTGTAAGTAACTCTTATTTTTACAAGTTACCTAATAAAATTATGGTATTTTCGCAATGTAAGTTTTAGTAAGGATTTGTATGCATAGTTTCATTAATGGTCCAAAAATCTAGAGTAGTTGGGTCATTACAATATACAACCAAACATATGGCACATGTAAATACATAGTGCAATACACAATATATATTACTTATGCAAAGTGTTGAAATTGGTTATAAAGCTAAGAAGTCCACCACCTGTCGTACAAGTACAAGTGTTAGTTTAGGAATAAACTTATGCTACTATTAAATTTAGTAAGACAATCAGCTCAATTTATTATTTACTAGAAAGTGAAAAATTAGTTGCCTTATCACTTTAGTAGTTAAACGAATTTGATAGAACAACCGAATGAGTTAGTTTCCGAAGACATTGAATGCAAAATCACGGGCAATTATGGAATTATAGAAAGACATTTTATCCTTTTCTTTAACGATTTATTTTCTTTTCTCACCTTTTTGAAGATTCCTATTTCTGTATGGTTTTGTTTTTTTATTTTTATTTTTATTTTGGTTTTATAGATAGGACAAATAATTCTTTTCAGAAACATGTTAAGACCTTTACTTTTCTTGGTAATGGTATATACATATAAGAGCCAAGACATTAGATTAAATCATATTATTTTGAAAAAAGATAATATGTAATCGAAATTGAATGTAAACCAAAAATTAAATCTATATTCCTTTCCAAAAAAAAAATTCTATACATATATTATGATCATGATTATGATGTGCTCTAGCAGATACTAATTTCCATTTTTACCCCGCCTATGTTGAGGGAGTCTTGCAACAAAAATGAGGGCATCAATGACATTACGAAGTTATCCAAAATTTCTTAATTGATGGACCCACAGCTCACCACCTGTGCCCATTCTCTCTCTCGTAATCATCGACCAAGCGTTTCCTTCTTCTCCTCTACTGAAACAAAGGAACACGTGTAAATTGCCGAGGCTTCTCCCAAAACAGCATTAACCTTCCAGTTCCACCTACTCGGCTGGCCCTGGGCCCTGGCCTTTGGCCTTTCCTCACACGAAAATATCCAATACATACGACACCGTTTCAGTTGCCACCTCTCATTGTGCACAAACGTTATTATTTGAGTAAAGAACCATAGTGGAGATAGCCAATACTTAATATTCATAAAAAATATCCCACCAACCAAAAAAAGAAAAATTCACAAAAACTAGATATTCTATATATGGCAAAGGCCTTTTCCGCATTAATTGCTAATATTAACTTTAACGTTTAATTAGATTTGACAATCATTTAAAAATTAAGATTAAGAGTTCAATATTTTTTGTTTCTCTATATAATTGAAACTTGGAATAATTTATTTACTCAACTCTATTTTTACTTTGAACATATAGTAATATGATAGATATTTTTAAATAAGTATGATCGGTACTATAAGACTACGTGTAATATTTTAATACATATCATATGAACACTCGTATACTTTTTATATTGGTTGATGTAGAACTTATACTAAATTGTTGTAATAATTATGTGTTATATTAAGGGGTGCGTGTCCCTTAGCAATATTCATTTTGAAGATATGATTAGTAATCCTATAAAGCTCAGCCAGTACTAGATCAATAATCTTAACCTAACTCATTCCACTCCTATCAATCCAAACATTAGTATTATATGACACAATCTAATCTATTATTACATAAACCCTCGTAATTGTAATACATTACATTCTATTTAGTTGACTTTAACTCACACAGGTGACCCAATTATCATTATGTTCTCATTAAGCACTAATATATATGCACCCTCTTATACTTTATTAATCCACTAGTTTTCATAACTTTTTTTTTTCTTCCTTATGATACAAAGTTGATAAGAAAATTTGATTTTGAATATGATACAATCTACATTAATCAAAATTTTATTTTATTATATTTATAAAAATAAAATTATTTAAGATTTATAATGTAATCGGCTAGCCCTTATTAGTAAAGCTTCGGCCTTGCCTTTCTAATCGGTTTTAATCGTTTTGTGTGGTGAGGGTGGGCTATCAAATAAAAATTGACATTATTTTTTTTATATAAGAGATTATTGTTAATAAGATGGTATTTTATGTATTAAAATTTAATTGATTATTTAAAAATATAAGTTTAATTTCTACAAGTTCATAATTTGCTAACAATTTATAGGCTACCATTATTTTTATTCGATTGCCGTATAATTTATGTAATAAGGTTACAAAAGTATTTAAACATTACATAATATCTGTAACAAGAATTTTGTCCAAAAAATAAAAAACACAAAAGAAAACTTTTATTTGACCCCTTTAATCTTTTGAATTATAATTATTTTTTATTTTCATTTAACTATGTAAGATGTTCTTTTAGCTATTTTTGATCTAATTATGTGATTGTTTTGAAATTTAGAGAGGAAAAGGAAAAAAAAAACAAATACAAATCTATTCAACTAACCGAACAAAATCTGTCTGTATAAAAAAAATTAATACTTATCTTTTCAGAAATAAATAAATAAATGTCCTATATCTAATTTTTTCTTTTATATATATAAATGTACAAACACCAGTGGGGAAAGAGAACCAGACAAGGGAGACTTTGAAGAAGGAGATCTGACTCTCTTTCGATATCTCCACTTTCGTTTTCCGCTTTCGTCTCTGCCCTCAGCTCGAAATTGAGGTTACTCTCCGTCATAACCAAAGGGTATTTTTTCTTTTCTTTCTACGATCCGCCATTCTCATTCTATTTGCTAGTTTTTCGAGGTTTTTTTCTTCATTTATTTTTTTATTTGGTCTGGTTCATTGATCCGTACCGATATAGATCATTCATCGCAGATTGGGTTTGTTTCATTTCTTTTTTCTTTTTTGTATTTAATTTTTTTTTGCTTTGATATCTGGATTTTGGATGGAGGTTCTAATGTTTCGATTTATTACTCTCTCTTATTATTTTGCATGTATCAATTTGCTACTTAGTTGTTGAATTTCGTGGATTCGATGCATGTAACGAGCACAATTTCCTTAATTTTGAATTTTGGGTGATTTTCCATTCTGATCGAATTTTTATGTTCGTTGAATCTGGGTTTGAGCTTTTTCTATTATTTGAAATTAAGGATCCAAGAATCTTGCTTGTTATTTGAAACGTAACCTATAGAATTTGTTGTGTTTTATTTTTCCACATTTTTTGGGTTGTTGGGGTTTCGATTGGAAGATCTGTATTGAATTCAGAGATATAGATTTTTTAGTATCGTGTTCGTTGCTTGAGTTGTATGGGTTAGGTTCTAATGGTTTTATTTAGCTGGTGTTAGAAGAAATTTAATTGTTGGTTAACTTTGGTTTTGTTCATCTTTTGTTGCAATGAATTGATTTTGGCTTTTATGGCAGGATTGCCTTGTGAGGTTTGTTCTTTGGTGGGAGCTATGGGTGTTGAAGTTGTGGGATTTGAGATGGTCGATGGTCCATTGGAGGCTGTAGCTAGAGGAGACAATTCTGTTCTCCAAGAGAAGGAGAATGGGAAACTAGATCAAGGGCCTAAGTCTGGTGAATCCATACAATTCGGCTCACATGGTGAGGAACCTGTTAAAGAAGATGCTAATGGTGTTTCAAATGCCAACTTTCCAAAGGATGCTGTTGAAGAATGGCCCGCGCCTAAGCAGATCCATTCTTTTTACTTTATCAGGCACAGGTCGTATGATGATCCCAAAATCAGAGTCAAAATTGACCAGGCTGCTATTGAAATTGAGAAAAAAAATCAGGCTCGACTGAGGATCATGGAACAATTAAAGGCAAAAAGGGTAAGTTTATGGTTTTAAAAATAAAATTTTTGAACCAGTTTTCTACAGCTGAAGGTTAGCACCTAAACTTTGTGAAGGATTTTGAATGTTTCACTTGTTGAATATTGTCAATTCTGATAATGTAGATTATTATAGTCTGGTTGTCATTACTGTGCTGTAGAATAATATGAAAGTAGTTGAATGGACAAAAGATCTAGGCAAAGGTTGAATGCCACAGGCTGTTCAATTTCATCTTCAAAGACTCTTAATTTGATAGAGTTGTTAATTTATTATTCTTTTTATGTATTTTGATTGATATCTCAGAGAAGGTTATCTGACTGCATTTATTCTTTTCTTGCAGACTGATCGAGCAGAGTTGATTTCACAGATTAGGGCTCTGAAAGATGACAACAGACAGTTTAGGTCGATTGTAGATGAGAAAATCAAAGAGATTGAGCCACTGCATCAGGCTTTGGGCAAGCTTCGCAATGCAAACAGTGCGAATCGTGGTGTTTGTTCATCCGAGCAAGAGCTTAATAGTGTTGTATGTTCAAATCCAACTTTTCACAGCTGTGAATTCTTCATTTTGTTTTTGCCTTGTTGTAATTTCTTTGTTTTATTCTTACTTTCTGATATTGGCTTGGTGAAAACAGATCCACAGCTTGCAATATCGTATACAACATGAGAGCATTCCATTGACTGAGGAAAAACAAATCCTTCGAGAGATTAAGCAACTTGAGAGCACTAGGGAGAAAGTTGTTGCTAATGATGCTATGAGAGCCAAAATTCAGGATTCAATGGTTCAGAAAGAAGTCCTTCAAGACCAGGTTAAAGTAAGGGATTTTGAATTTTATCTTTTTCTTTTTTTTAGCTTGTTCCGTCCTCCCCTTCTCCTCCTCTGTAGTTTATTCAAAACCTTTTGTTTATGTAATTTATGAGGTGATAATATTCTAAATTATGCAATTGTAGCTTATAGGTGGTGATTTGGATGGGGTGAGAAAGGAGCAACAAGTGGTTAGGGCAAAAATCAAGCAGCTTGATGATGCAGTAAAGGCTTTTGACAAAGACATTGCTTCGTTGCAAGATGAACTGACAGCTTTTACTGAGAAAAGAGATAAAGCACGTGAAAGTGTTCAGCATCTCAGAAAACTGCGTGATGATGGGGTATGTTTTATTTGTGTAGTAACTTCTGCACTTTTCTAAGTTCTAGTGTGTATGCATGATATTTCTTTGGTGGACCTAGAAATGAATATGGTCTTTGTTAGATATTTTTATGACAGATGAAAGGTAAAAGAAAAACTTTTATCGGTTGCTATTGTCAACTAGTTAATATTACTTGTATGTTTTTTTTTTGTTGAATGCTCAATGATCTCCCTCTCACTAGAAATTTTATGTATAATTCTTGAATTCCAAACCTTTTCTTAGAAGTGTTGATACCATGTGATTATGGTCGCAGGGAATTTCTGATGGTTGTAAACTTTTGCATTGGGAGTTTTAACTTTGAAGTGTTGATAGCATATGATTATGGTCGCATGGAATTTCTGATGGTTGTAAACTTGCATTGGGAGTTTTAACATTGCAGTCCTTTATTTTTGCTGGAAGGTTGTCAATCGATATAATACTAAATAATTTAGCTCAGTAGGATGATCTAAATTGCAGTGTATTTTTTTCGTGTCTGGATTCTGGAAGAAAGGCACATCAAATTGTCTTTCTTTCTCTTGCTTTTGCATGTGCATTAGCTGGGTTTCATATTACATTGAGTTCAGAAGAATAGTCCTGTTCATGTTGAGATGGGTATTAAACTGAAGCCTTCTTCAGCAAATGTTATTATATGGCTTGTTGTGGTGGTTCCAGTTGAAAGTAAAGTTCACCAACATTTCTAGATATTTGATATAAAGATGGTCTGGCCTAATGGAATTGTTTGCATCTTGTAGGTCCCAATACTTGTAGGTGTAATATTCTACAGACTTGGAATTATTTAGAGCTTCATTAGTAGGGTTGCATATTATTGAAAGATGATTGTTAGTATTGTATGTTGAGATGAAGTATGATTTTTTCAATAAATTTGAGTAAAAGATTGTGTTTATTTAAATTATTAATGTGTAGGTTTTTTCTGGTACTAATTAAGTAATCCTCCTTTTCAGAATACACACTTCTACCAAAGCCGTTCAATCTTGAATAGAGCTAGAGATCTTGCAGCTAAGAAAGATGTCAAGGGTCTTGAGGAGCATTGTCATTCAGAGGTTTCTTTTGTTATTCTGTAATTTTTAATTAAAAAATGTGTACTTATACTTATGTGCATTAACAATCCTGACCTCTAAACTTTGTCAGGGCGAGAAATTTATGTCCCTCTGGAACAGTAACAAATCATTTAGGGATGATTATGAGAAAAGATTATTGCCATCTCTTGATAGTCGGCAATTAAGTAGGGATGGAAGAATGAGAAACCCTGATGAAAAACCATTGGTGGTGGTGGAAGAATCTGCACCCTCTGAAGTGGAGACAAAAGCTAATTCCAAACGAGCAAAGGAAGACGTGAAACCTCCTCAAGTAGATGCTGCGCCCACTCAGAAGGTTCAGAAAGAGGAAAAAAATAAACTAACGAATTCGAAACCCGCAGTGGACCATACTGATGTGGTGGAGAAGGAGATCACAGTGGTTGAAAAGCTGCCAATTGAAACTCCTAAAAAGGAAAAGGAAGTTGATGCTGCAAAATTGAAGGAGATGAAAAGAGAGGAGGAAATTGCAAAAGCTAAGTTGGCCATGGAACGGAAGAAAAAATTGGCAGAGAAAAATGCAGCCAAAGCAGCTATAAGAGCTCAAAAGGAGGCTGAAAAGAAGATTAAGGTAATTAGTACTTTACTTTTCTTGCTCTGAGTTACAAAGCCTGAGCTTTAAGTTAGGATATCTGATGCAATTTGTTTGACTTTCCACAGGAACGTGAAAAGAAATTAAAGAAGAAGGCTGCAGCCACTACGTCTGAGGGCACTTCTGAAGAAATTGTGGAAACAGCTGCGGAAGATGCAGAACCAGAAAAGGCAGATGAAAATGTTGAAGCTCCAGCTCCAGCAAAGGAGAGGGTGCAAAGGGAGACAACTGTCAGATCGAGAGCTCGAGGGAGAGGACCGGAGTCTGTCCCGAAAGCCATCCTGAAGAGGAAAAAATCAACCAATTATTGGCTATGGGCAGGTCCTGCTGCTGCGGTGGTAGTTATGGTGCTTCTACTGCTTGGATACTACTATCTTATGTGAAGATGGTATAAATATAATCAAGTAGAAGAAATGTGAGCCATTCTTTCTGCTTGGTAAAGGTTTGCGAGACTAAGTCTGGTCATAGTTAGTTTTCAGTTATTACCGTTCTTTACATCCTGCAATAGGATGGACTCTAAACTCATAATGTGGGTGGTAGCTTAGTCAGTCCAAATATGTTTTACCGAAGTAGAGACAACTTACCCTTTTGTTTTCGTTTAATGCATTTTTCAAATTTTGACTCGGATCACTTTTAATGGATTTTATCTGCCAGCATAAACTCTATATGACTTACTATAACAGAGAATGTAATTTATATTTTTTCTTACAGGATCAACGGTTTCCTTTTTTTTTCTTGATTTTAATGAAAATTGTATTAGATGTTTAAATGAGCAGGCTTTGCCTATTGCCTGTGGTAAGACTAAAGAATTTCATTCAATTTCTTCAGAAGTTCGCAAAAAGTTATTTCGATTATAATTAGCTGTATAAGAGTGATCCATTGTCAAATGTCAATCTTTCTGATAAAAATCTGGAAGGTTTGGCATCTAAATGAATTTTAACAATATAAATGGTGAAATTAACAATAAAAAAACATATATATCATGAAAATAAAATAGGGAGGGGTTTGTTGCCGGTTGGGTTGAAGGTGACTTTGTGTATTGTCTGACTTGTTTAGACGAGGAAGAAACTACAGCAGTTTGAGGAACTAAGTTCTTCTATTATTATCATCATAATATAGTATTATAGATTTAGAGCATAAGTTGTCACAATTTTTTTTTGTATTTCCTCCAAAAATAAGTCTGACTGTATATTTAATATTACAGACAGCTTGTAAAACTACAGATTTATAATAATATTTTCATAGATTAGAATAATTTGTAAGTCAATACAAATACATGCTAATTCATTTTAATTTCAATAACATCAACGTGAATAGATCTGATACCCACCACTAGTCTTCTGTCTATGTCTGTTTACCTTTTTCAAATGGAACAACAAATCAATAGGCTCGTTTTTAACTTGTAACTAAAGTCAAGGGTGTATTGAGCAAAACCACAATACATGAAAAATAATCCCTTGAAAGAAAAAGAAAAAACGGCATTTGTAAGAAAAACGATACAAATTAAGTAAAATGACAATACATTTGAAAACGACATTATTTAATAAAAAAAAGTTAATCTGTGGAAATATTTTAATTTTAATTTTAAAAAAACTAAATTTGAGCTAGATTAATTGAGAGAGGGAGAGAAAAAAAAATCATCATATGCCTATTAATTGGAATATATATTTAATTAAATATATAAATATGTAACAAAAATTACCTAAAGAATTTTTAAACTATTAAGAGTAAAAGCTTTCTATTTCACTTCTTGAGAAGGATACAAAAAGTTATTTGGATCATAATTAGCTGTAAGAGTGATCCATTCCATCGTAAATCTTTCTGATAAAAATTTGGAAGGATTGGCATCTAAATGAATTTTAACAATGTAAATGGTGGAATTAACAATAATATATATATTACTAGAATAATAAACTAGGGAAAATGGTGAGGAGATTGTTGCGGGTGAGGTTGAAGGTGACTTTGTCTATTGACTGACTTGTTTAGACGGGAAGTACAGCAGTTTGAGGAATTTAAGTTCTACTATTTTCATCATAATATAGTACTATATATATAGATTTAGAGCTAAAATGATTTTTGGTTTGGTAATGTGAGAGGTATCTAGTTTTTGTATATTATTTTTCTTGGTCAATCTATTTTTTTGTAAATGGCTAGGATATTGTAAATTTTTCAAAAATGTCTACTAATAGTATTGTGTGTATACATATATTTATAATTTTTAAATCATCGGTTATTTTGAAATACACTAGTATATGTTTTATTTATTGATTTTGGTATATGGACGATTCATGCTCTTAAGGTGTCAATTCACATCTGACATCTACGATAAATAATTTTTTTTTAAATAATATACCTTATACAAAAATTATCAAGAAGCGGTACCAATTTTTTTGGCAGAAGTTGTAAGAAAATGGTATTTGTTAGTAGTAATTTTGGTATGTCTTCATAATTTTTAATTTTTGGTATAATGTGAATAGATCTGATATCCACTACTAATATACTCTCTATATATATATATATGTTTAGCTTCGTTTTTTATGGATATATACAACATTGGAACAAGTCAATAAGCATGTTTTAAAACTAAAGTCAAGTATATATATGTACATATAAATATTTCCATTTTTATCAACTCCTTTCATCCCATGTCTCAACCACTATATGTAGTCACGGGTACTTTATATTTGGAGCCACAATTGTTTTCTCACACTTGTATCTCCATGTTAGATATGTGAAGATATATACTGTAGACCCCACCCCACATAAAAATATAACCAAAATGGTCACATTCTAGTTTCTAGATTATAAACCATATAAAGAGTTGGTATTCTGACTTTTATTCAAATATTTAAAGCAAATTGTACATACTTTAATAAGAAACAAAACAGCTTAAATAACCTTCTCATGCTCAGCTCCCTTGTACTCATTGTGTGAACAATAATAAGCCAATAATTTTAACGTTAATGGCCTCGATTCACTCGTTAATCTCTCTCTCTCTACTACTTCTTCTTCTACTACTACTACCATCAACAATATCCTCCTCAAACGACATTAATTATACTAATGAAAACGAAGAAGAAGAGCACTACTATGAACTCGACAACCCAATTCCAAAGTTGAGATCACGAAGTGGTTTCTTCTTGGCCAACATTATAAAGAAAGGCGCTAATTGTGGTCACACCCACATCAAAGTGTGCGATGGGGCCTCGGCTAACAAAGGGAAGAGCATGTTGTTTTGCTGCAAAACGCATTGTCGTAATGTTCTAGGAGACCGCAACAACTGCGGGGTGTGTGGCCACAAGTGCAATTTTGGGGAGAGCTGCTGCGACGGGAAGTGCACTGTCGTTTTGTCCAATCCTCACCATTGTGGCAAATGCGGTCGGCAATGCAGAAAGGGTGTTAAATGCGATAATGGATACTGTGGTTATGCATAACAACTTCACTCTTGATTATCGTATCGTAGTCTTACATTATAATTGCTGACGTGGCAAATTATAGTACGTTTCCAAATTTAAATAAATAAGATTGTGTAATTCAATATAATTAATTGCAATACTTTTTTTCAGCCACTCTTATAAAAGGTTAAACAAAGACTGAGAAGTCATGTTCTTTGAATTGCCTCATTTTCATGTATTATTATTATTATTCTACATTCCATTCCAAATAGCTCATTTTCTCAATTTTTTCGAAATTAATACTTGTTATAATCTTCTTTTGGAAAGTATTCCGATTGTTTAATCTTCCTCTGCCAAATGTTTCTTCAAGATATGAAATAAGGGTTTGAATGTTTACTATTATATTTACCCATTGTTGGATATTGTTTTCATTACAAATTAGTAATTCTACACTATAAGTTTAAAGGGTTCAAATTACTATGCTTACGCACGTTTCTAATAATATTGGGAATACAAGTTTAGTAGAAAAGGTTATGATAACACAATTTAAATTAGCACATTTTGTAAAAGAACATCTTAATCATAAATTACAAAATTCATAACATGATATACAAGAATCCATGTAACATTTCTAAGAACAATCACCTGTCTCTCCGGTTCTTTTTGTTAAAAGGTTGAAGTTGAGACTAGACCTTAAAAATAATTTGTCAACTTTTGATATGATTTCTACTAATCTTCACATATGCCAACACGATGTATGGTAATTAATTATGTAATGGAATTGTGTATATGGATTAAAGTAATTTGAACGCAATTTTACATCACAATCACTACAACAAAATAGAGATTTTATGACTTTATTTGTGAGACATTGAAAGTCTACAATGTCTCTCAAATGAGAACACATTGTTGGTGGGGTCATTGTAGGAGATGTGAGAGACTTCTCACATTTCCCAGTGGGAAACATTGAAAGTCAAACGTTGACTTTCAACCTCTCCCACTGAGAGACGTGGGAGGTCACCTGAGACATTGAAAGTCTCCCAGATTTAAAAAAAATTAATTAATTTATAATTAATATTAGTTTAATTTGATTTAATAATTAATTAAATTGAAGACATTGGAAGTCTCCTAGATTTTAAAAAATAAATTAATTTATAATTTAATAGTATTTTAATAATTAATTAAATTGAAATTATTTTAATAATTAATTAAATTGAGATCAATGTAATATTAATTTAAATTGAAATTGACATAATTAATAAAATGAAAATAAGCAAGAAAAAAAAATTGGTTAGACATATATTTGTTAGACATATACAAGAAACACAATATTTGTTAGACATATTCAAAATTAACAAATATTCCATTGTGTATGAAGAAAGAGGTAAAAAATAAGAAAACCTAATAACGAGGTCGGTAACTTTGGACTATCGGTAACATATATGTCGCCCATTCTTGTCGCAACTCATCAATTTGTGCCTCTGTATATGACGTACTTGTTAGCTACAAACAAATATAAAGTAAAATATATTAATTAATTATTTGTTTACATTTATATATATGGTTTCAAAAATAATTTGTAAATTTTAATTAATAATACCGCTCTCAAGTAATGTCCGAGACTCGCATGTTCAATCAAATCTTTCAACATCCTCATTATGTAGTATCCACATGTCACATTGTCTGGTTGGTGTGAACACTAATTATTTAAAAGTATGAGTAATTCATTATTAAATTGAAACTTGTTAAAAAATGCATATATATTATTCTACTTAATCAAATTGTGTAACTCTTATCGATCCCATTGAAATATAAGTGTTCTTTAATCTTTTTAAGATCCATCTTTTTGGCATTTCCACACTTAAGACATGGACAATAAGTAAAATTTGTGTCTTTCACATTTTCCGAACAAAACCTTAAGAACAAATCGACCCCGTTCATATATTCCGCAAATAACCTATTTGCTGACATCCACTGTTTATCCATATATTCTCCTATGTCTATGAAAAAAAAAACCACACTAAATAAGCACGTGATAAAGTTGGATGTCTATATAAAACTAATTGTTTATAATCCTAGATAAAATCGGGCAGCATTTCCCCTATAATAGTGACCTAACCATCTGCATGTGAATAGCAAAACAAACAATTCAAACAACATACAATAAGTTTATTCCTTATAGCTCCGCAGCACACAACCAAATTTCTCAGAACTTACTTTACTAAAACACACAAGTTCTCAACCTTCTTTTATCACTATAACACACAATTGTAATCTTAGAACCTACTTCACTATGGATGAATATTTAAGATATTCAAACTTGATATCGCCCAATAAACTCCTAAGCGGTCGCAGTAGTAATCGGGCTATGTCGTATCCACAGAGAGGCAAACACAACTAAAGATTAGATTAGTAAATAAAATATAAAAATAAAGTAGAATTGAAGAGATAGATTTTGTGAAATTAAAATGATAGATTAGAGAAAACGATCAGATAAAGAGCATGGCAAGGTAGAGATGCAGTGTTGTAAAGCCTATTATAATATTGATATAATTCAAAACACAGTTGCAATTCTACACCATTAATTGCAACTGGAAGATATATATATTAAAAGCACAAATTAAATAATCTAAATTAAATTGAATCTATATCCTAATTTCATAGCATATCATATTATATATTCAAGAGCGACAAAATACCACTGGCAAAATGCAGTAAAAGACATACAATATAACAAATATACTAAAATAAATTAACAATCTAAGTTACATAAGAAAATCATGACTGAACTTATGTAAAAGATGCTAAATAATTTTATAAAAGAAATTAGAATATGATAAACAAAATAATTAATGAGATATGGAAATGAAGCAGAAGAAGAATCAATATCAATATTGAGAATGAAAAGTACAACAACTACACTCTAACCTCACCAATATTTCTAAAATAATTCACTCATTTTTGTCACCTAAAACAAGCAAAATTAAACTAGAAATAAGAAAAGAAACAAAATTAATTGATGCAATTTATTTGTTTTATCTGTTTTGTACAGTGTACTTAAAAAAGAAAAAGAAAAAAAAAGGTTTGAAAAATTAATTGATGCAATTTATTTGTTTTATCTCAATATATTCTAAAATATTCAAAAAAGTTTCCAATTTTGAGGTGTGAAAGAATTTTGTTTTAAAAATGAGATATTTTGGCATTTATCACTTAAAATCCGGTTACCCATTTTTGAACTTGCCTCATTTGTGCACCGAATACTCTATATATTCGGATTCACTTTGGTTGTTTTATAATCAGTGTTTTCTTGTTGATCTCTCACGTATAACCAAAGTGTTTAGGATTTCTTTCTTTGTGTGTTTCACTTGTTTCACTCTTAGCAGCCATGAAGACTCGAGGTCAAGGTTCATCTTCCAAGTCCGTGAAGTCTTAGCAGGAGGCAGTTCCTGAGTCAGTTCCCACTGCCACTCCTCCCGTCCCAGCATCAATTCCTGCTGTCTCGCCTCCTACAGGCTGTTGACCTAAAACCACAGCAAGCAAGAAGGAATTACAAGTCTTTCTGACCGGTTCACTCTCATGGAGGATACTCAGCGCCAAATTCTTGCTTCGTTGGCCTTATCAGTGCATCCACCTCTCTTGCTCCTTGATGGTTACAATTCCTTTCAATTTTTTTATTTGCTTTTGCTAAATGTATAAGAACACTAGCTGTGTCTTTCTTTTGGTTTAGTTTCCTTTGTTCTTTGGCATTTTCTTAGACAATGAGGGGGAGAGAGAGTAACTCTATTTTTTTGGTACATTGATTATGTTGACTGACCTGCTGTTTCTTATTGGTTTTTGTTAACTATTTTATCTTGTGCTTTGGTTATCTTTCGCAGGGGGAGTCATTTTGTGACTCTTGTGATTTTAAGCACTTACTTGTGTTTTGCAGGGATCTTTTAAAAATAGATATTCTTTGTCTATAAAATTGCCAAAGGGGGAGATTGTAAATCCTATAATCGGCATTTTTATAGAAATATCTTTTTCTTAAAAGATAAATTGGTTGTTTCCCTTTATTATAATTTTCGGAAATTCACTTTCCCTTTTTGTGAATTTTGGATGATTATGAGCTTCCTTATTTAGCTTTATATTGTCCCAATTTGTTTATAAATAGAAGTTTTATATTGCAAATATTCAGTACTTTTGTAAAAGTCATTTCTGGATTATTTGTTTATATATTTTCATGCAGCTGAAGAATTAATAAACAAGAAACTGGATCCTTAATATCATTAATTGTTGTTTCCTTTTTGAGCTTGTTTTGGATCCGACACAGGTCTGAGCTGTCCCCACCAAAATCGTATCTGTCGGATCAACATCTTCTAAAAAAGGCAACTCTTCATCAATCAAGAATATCTTCAATTATTCTTGCCTTTATTAGAAGAATTCTTTCTCAGCCTTTATGAGCACAAAAAATGACTCTATAAATAGGGCTCTAAAGGCAGTGAGAAAAGTGAACTCTTAGATGCATTATTTGTGAGAGTTCCTCTTTGTATTCAAGATCATAAGTATTCACGTGATCTTTTAGAAATATGTGTGTTTAGTTTTTAGTGGTGAGTTTATATCATGTTCATGAGTGAATACACATTGTAATTTGAACACAACGTTTATAGTCTTCGGGAGAAGATTTTTACAAGCCTTGCGTCGGAAGGATGCAAGCACTCGCTGGCCATTGAAGGGAGTTCAAGTGGTTGAGCGTTTTAATCAAGATCAGATTAGTGAAGAGAAGTACAACAAAGTTGCGGCAAATCTCAAGAGGAAGTCTTGTTTTGTTTAAGTCAATATTTTGCACTTGTGATTCTTTATTAATTGGTTTTATTCTCTGGGTGTGGCCCCAAGGAGTAGGTTATCCGAAAGAGTTTCTGAACCTTGTAAAAATTCGTTGTGTTCTTTATTGTTTTGCACTGTCCTTTTATTGTGTTCAGTATTTGTTGTGATAAGTTCGGATTCTGTCCCGACAGAACTGGAATCTGTGTAAACAGTTAATTACCATTCCGCACTTTAATTAATTCAAATAGTTTAATTAATTTGGTAATTACTAAAAACGGAATTTCAAAAAATCATAAACATATATACTCTAATGAAATCTATACAATGTGATAGGTTAAATTAAAAAAAAAACTAAGAAATCCTACAATCTATAGAAACCTACCATGGAAAAACTAAGAAATCCTATAATCTATAGAAAAAAAACGCATAAAAATGTAAAACTAACACAAAATCATATATATTACTCATCTTAATACTAAACCTATGATTTTTTTTTCAAAATAATTAACTAAAATTCATGAAAATTGATAAAAGCTTACCTTAAAACCCTAAAAAATGCAGCCCCAATTCGTGAAAATGCTCTCTATAACTCGACGAAGGAGGAAGAAGTGAGCTAGCAAGCTTTATTAATGCCAGGGGGACATCCAACGTCTCCCACTGGAGACGTGCCACGTGTCCCACGTCTCCCAGTGGGAGACGTTGGATGTCCCCCTGACCACGTATCCAGCATGTTTTCAACGTCTTCCACCGTTTTTAATGTCTTCCAATTGTAGCCATTAATAAAAACTTTAAATGTCTCCTACCATCAGACATTTAAAATCCCTGATAAGTTTTAATGTCTTACATCATTGGTGTAAGACATTGTAGGGAGTCATTGTATATCAAATATGTTCTAGTGAATAATTAAGCTGCAATTGAGGCAATGGCTTTCCTTCATATTGTTGGTCAAGACCACTTATCAAATAGCGAAAGAAAAAGTAAAAGAAAATATATCTTCAAAACATAGTCAAATTTCCTTAGGTGTGTAATAGTTATAACTAAGCAAAACAATAAAAAACATTGTGCCATATTGCGATGAAAGAAGCAAAGATAATGCATCACTACTTATTTTAAGTCAAATCTGCAAGACAGCTAATTTCAGAATCTCTAATAATGCCCACATAATGATATGGTGGTTGACAAAAGATCACTATGAGTAATTAACACTTGAAAGCTAATGAGGAAGAACATTTTTCCAAAGATACAAGGAAAAGTGTTATACTTTGGTTCTCACTTTAAGAGAGTTTCTTGGTGAAGATTGGGTTGTTAATAGAAGATATCAAAAGACCCAAATAAAAGATACTCTAGTAAATTACCCAAATCAAGCATGACCCAAAAACGACACCCTCCAACAAAAAAAAATCTTCTTGATTAGCTATGGTGGGATTTGTGTTTCCACTTCGATTTCTTCTTCTGTAAAAAAATTGTTCCCACTACAAGTTTGTAGTTGGTATCGTTCTAGCTATTTAGCATTGTTATTAATTCCCATGGTGGCTGGAACTCACTAATCTAGGCGGCTTCTCGGCGATGGGTATGGACAACTGCGATTGGTGGGGTGGGTCTAGGCGACTGCAGTTGGTGGATAGAGATTGGAGAGATGGATGGTGGCTCCTGGCTAGGGCTTACAAGAAGAGAGAGAACGACGGAGATTGATGACAGAGAAATAGATTTTAATTTTTTATTTTTCTTTTAAAAAATACTTAATTAAATTTTTATATGTTTTTAATTATTTTTTATTTTAAAATCAATTTATATCATTTTTATTTAATATGTATTTTTAATTATATAATTGATTCATTAATTAATAAAACTCGAAGGTATTTTGGTCATATTCAAAAAATATTTGACCAAAACTTGGTCCAGGATACTATTTTGTTCCATTTTGCAAAACGCATAGTGCGAATTGTCATTTAACAAAATAGAGTATCCGATTGATAATTTTTGCAAAACACATGGTCTAAAATAGTTTTTAACCATAAATAAATGACCAAATTTGATGGAATTGTCATCTAATATACTTTAATAAAAAATAAAAAAAGACTCATCATGCCAATTCATTGGAATATATATTTAATTTTAATTAAATATAAAATATATTCAACTTGAAATATTCTAATATGTAAATTTAATTAAAATGTGCAAGTATTGACTAGTTCAATATAATTAATTGTTACTTGTTTTTAGCCACTCTCATAATAGGTTAAAACGAAAAACAAGACAAATAAATGTTCTTCGAATTGCCTCATTTCATGTATTATTATTCTACATTGCATTCCAAATAGCTCATTTTCTCTCAAAATTTTCAAAATTAAATATTAAAGACTTGTTGAATAATCTTCTTTTGGAAAGTATTCCAATTGTTTAATCTTCTTCTGCCAAATATTTTTTCAAAATATGAAATAATGGTTTGAATGAATGTTTGATAGTATTTCATAACAAATTAGTAATGCTTACACACGACATTTCTAATGTTGGGACACAAGTTTAGTAGAAAAGGTCATGATAAGACAATTTAAATTAGCATATTTTGTAAAGAACATTAGAATCATAAATTACAAAAAATCATAACACAATATACAAAAGTCCATGTAACATTTCTATAAAGAATCACCTGTCTCTCCGGTTCTTTTTGCTCAAAGGATGAGGTTGAGACTAGACCTTGAAAATGATTGTCAACTTTTGACATGATTTCTACTGACCTTTACATTTGCAACACGACATATAGGAAAGAATTATACGATGAATATGATCTCACACAGTCACACTTGCCAAATCTGAACGAAGGAGGCTTAGAGATAACGAATGAGCTCAACAGCAAACTTTCCCTTCTTTGTAGAATTAATTTCTCCGATCTGAATCAATAAAAATTGGAACATCTAAGACACCAAATCAATGATGATAAGTAACATGGATATGGGAGATGATAGAATAAGATATAATCGTTATCCGAAACAAAAGAATAAGGCCAGTTAAAGAAGTTTTGGTGCTACTTCTACATAGATTTAAGTCATTCCCAACAGAAGTTTTGTTGATGTTGAAAAATTACCTTTAGTCTTCCTTTCCCACTTACTGAGACAACATCACCAGTCTTGAGTGTTGTTCCATTTTTTGTATTAGGGGACCAGTTGACACGCACATCCCCGTTACTACACAGAATGAGAACTTCAGAGAAGTGTATTGCTATTATGCCATAAGATGAGCAATTATTGTCCTAGTTTATTTCACTATGTCAAGATGGTTGATTAATGAAATAGAAAAGAAGACTTGTTCCTTGTTTATGGTGTATTTACATTTTCTGTAAAGTTTGTTTCAGCATTAGAATTGTTGTAGACTATAATATTATTAAGCAATAAAGTTATAAAATTAAGGCCAACTTAATTGTGTTAAAGTGTGTAGGAGACTATAGAAGAGTTGGCAAAAGATAGGCCACAGGTAAATGGCAAAAGAAAATTCAAGCCGCACAATCAAAATATTAAGTTAATCAATTCAAAGATCACTGGAAGAAACAAAGACCACTGTTTAAGGGATTATACGTGAGTAGAAATAATGCACCTGATTAGGTCAACAAGTTTTGACCGTGACATTTTAAATCCTGCACTAGCAAGAGCATCCAGCCTTAGTGACGCCTCTATGGTTTTGAATGACTTGGTACTGCAAACAGAAAACAATTTGTATTGCAGTTGATCCGAGATAAAATGGATGACATGGAATAAAGTATTGATTAATGCAATGATTTGTAACCTTGGTGGTTCGTACTCAATAGCTTCTAATGGTATCTTTGTACAAGATACCGGAACTCTACCAACCTGCAGAAAGAATTCTTTTTTAAGGAACCAAAATGAGAAATGATTTAGATTAGTAACATAGTGAAAGCTAATAGATCTATATAGCCCAATGCACAAATAGATTTCCCATTTTATTTATCAGGAGGAGATGTTGTCAAATAACGAGAACATTCCCTTTCATTTTCTCATGCTAGATTGTCTTGTCCCAGTCTTGTTTTGGATATACCTTTTGCTGTGTTGTATGAAAGAACAACAAACACGACCCAAGATGTATGAAATCTTAGAAGTACTCAGTTTGTACCCTTAATATATTTAGTACAACATATAAGTCTTTCTTAGGGAGTGACATTGCCTTATCAAGTGCTGATATAAGAAAATCAACAAGTTCCGGGTCAATAATTATCTGAGCTCCCCTCTCCCCCTGGCAGAAGAAAAAACATAGTAGAAAAAGATTAATTTTTTTAACCCAAAAGGACAAGAAGCCATGATCGATAGTCAAGTATATACAGGCTAAAAATTGATGATATCTTTCTTGTAGTAAGAATAGAAGAATTAACTATCATGACTGATAACCTACTGAATTCTAATTGAATACTGGCTCCATCCAACAGCCAGAAACAAATAATTGAATATCAACCCATCTTTTGGATATATTATAAATATTTCTATGCAGCAAGATCTTGTATCAATATCACAAGTTTTAAGCTCTGACTTCACGTCCTTGTTAAAGTATTTGGAGTTATACAAGTTAAATGTAGAGCGACAATGTCATGTGGATAGTTCTGATTCTTAATCTAGACTAAAGAAACCTTACTTGATTTAGCAGGCAAAGCATTAGATACTGTTGTTTAGTGTGTTGTGTAGAAAGGTGAGATACAGAGACAGGAATAAACCCTAACGTAGAAAACTTCTGATGATGTACCACAAATAGGTTAAGGACATCAAAAGATTTTTAGAGAGATGTTCTGTTTATCACTCAAGTTTATGAGTTACTTGACATTAAAAGCACTGATATTTCATCCTGTAGTTTATTTATCATATACAGTCAATATGGTGATAAGTATATTAATAATTCCTGCATTTGGTGCAGGTCCATGGTAAAGACTCATTAAATTTATTGTTGAAAACTGAAAGCATAAAACATAATTATGATTTGTAAATTCAACAATCGCAGTAAATAAAAAGGCAGAGCATCCATTAATTTCATTGGAAAGCAGTTCTTAGAGGGGAACATACCTGCAATAGTATATCACCAAGCCTATCTCTAGAAATCCCTGTACCAAGAATTGAGCCAAGGAAGTCACCATGAGAATAAGATTGAAACCCAAAGTTTCCTGTGATACTGGAAAATATATACAAAAAGAACACAAATAAGCAGACTGAGAGTATTTAAATAAGAAACTATGACAGCCTAATTTTTTGTATTTATTACTTAACCTCAATGCTGCCACTATGTCTGGATCACTTGTTAGTAGTTCTGGTTGTCCAATGGAAATCCGGCAGCGTTCAGCCTAGAGAATTTGACATATTGATGAATATAACGATTTCAGATTCAAGCAGGCAACTGCTCCAAGGTCATTCATACTAAGCTACAAGAGAAGGGAAAAAATCCCTTGTGATAAACTGAGAAAATTAATCAGTTATAGCAAATAGCAATTGCAGTTATAGACATCACAGTTAGAAAGATTACAAGATTGAGTAGAAACTGGTAAAATTAAAATAACCTGTGGATATCCACCCTGAGCAATTGCTTCCACATCAGCAAGGTTTTCCAATGCTAGCATTGACTCCTTCATCACTGGAGGGGTGAGAAAATTTGTGTGGACAACTTCTCTTCTTGAAGATGCTCGTCTAGCCTACAGTCGATTTACAAAGTCAGAAAAAGCGAGAAAGTGTTTGAATTTCTTTTCTTTTTTTTTGAAAAAGAGACAGAGGTCAATGACTGACCTCCTCTCAATAACATTGAGAGCCCTCATTTATGGCGGAGGAATACCGTGGTAACAAAAATATAAAACAAGGCCAAGAAAACACACAACGACCCCCACTCCCCATAAGCTGTTACAGCCACAAACTACCCCACTCCCTACAAAGATCCAAAAAAAAAACCTCCTCAAAACGTCTTGATCTATACACCCAAGTGCCAACACAGAACTTGATCTTATCCCAAAGAACCTCCACTGTGCAAGAAGCGTCTTCAAAAATCCTACTATTTCTCTACAGCCAAATTGCCCAAAAAGTCGCCAACCCAGTACTCTGCCACAAACGAGCCATCCTCTTTCCTCCCTCTAACTCACACAAAAACAACAATTGAGAACAAGAGGAAGACATACACCAAGAGACCCCAAACTCAGCAAGCACTTTAAACCACACATGCCAAGATTCTTAGTAAACTCACTAGCTAACATATCAGCAGCATCTCACTGAATTCGTCAGGTTCTTTAACACAATTTATAAGTAGTATATTCGTTTACATGTATCAACAAGAAACAACTGACAGAAACATCTCACATTCTCACTGTTAACAACCAGCAACCGAAATTGTCAAAGACGCACAAATTTGCATAAAGAAAATTAAGCTTTACACTGTGAAAAGATACAAAGCCTTTATCAACACTAATATGTTGTAGCAGGAAAAAGTGACAAGACCATATTAAATAAAGATAATACCATTTCTAGAATATGCTTCACTTCTTCAACAGTGTTTTTGTCTGCCACTCCATTGAGTAAGACATCAACGTCCCCCTTTATAGCTTGTGGTATGTGGCATATTCCTGAAGCCATATCACAAATGACAAACCTTAACATGTGAAGTGAACAATGCAAAAACTAGTTGTTCAAGTAATATACACTGATTGTATTGTGTGTGAACTAAAACGGAAAGGTCTAACGTAAATGAGTTCTTAATTCTTATTTACTCAGCTAATACAACTCCCAAAACTTGAAAAAGGATTGGATAAAACTGCTGGACTTGATATTCCAAGTGTGCTTTGAGAAGCTTATTCAAAGTTGAGCTCCCTCCATATAGTTATGCTGAACTTGAGTTCAATCTAAGGTCATCTATATTATTAGAGCTCAATCTTTGTAGCTTCACCTTAAGCTAGAGGCTAGAGCTTGTTCACTATGGCTATTTACATATATATACATGCATATATTGTCAAAACCAGACTCCACCATTAACAACTGCAAATCAGACACCATACGAAGCTTAATTCATGAGCAATATTCACTATTTATTAAAATAAAATCGTCATAAGGGTTCAATAAAGAGACCAAATTCTCCTAAAAGGAATACGAATTGGTCACTCTCTCATTTTATCAATATTGAACTGTTATATTACGAATATATAAATATCAAGTAAAAGGGGTATGTAATGTACCTGAGGAAACCAAAGGAGTAGGGAGAGGAGGAGACAAGAGGGTGCAATAGGAAGAGAGATTCTGATTTGAATGCAGGGAAGGAGTGGGTTTAAAAGCATGAGAAGCTCTTCTTAGCAAGGTCGGTAATCTGAAGCTATTGGCAGCCATGGCTGAATGGCCGTTGCTCGCTCGCTCACCCCAGGGGTTCTTTTGGTTGGAAAAGGCCGTGTCCTCGGTTGAGCTCATTAGTTTAGTACCAATATTTTTTTTTTTATTTCTTCTTTTTTTTTTTTTTTTTTTAAATATTTTATTCAGTTTCTTAGAGTTCTGCTCTATTTTTTTTTTTCAAATACATCCCCAAAACTTTTTTTTTTTAATATTAGATCAAATTTTTTCATTACATCAGCTTATCTATTTCTTTTTTATATTTTCTATATATTATTTAAATATTATTTTTTATTTACTAAAAATACTAAAAAATAAAGAAAAAAACAAAATAAAATATAATTTATATAAAAAGATAAAGAAATAATAAAATAATTTTTACTCAGTAAATAATTGTCTATGTAGAATAATAATATTCATTAAGGTTAAAAAATGTATAAAATAACTCAAATTTAGCGTAGATATTAGAAGCTCATTTTTACTATTTTTCTCTATATTTTTTAAAATTAACTAATTTTTCTCATCAATTCTGACGATGCTCTTACTCTCATGGAACTTAAAGTGAGGGCTAAATTGTTCTTTTTTTTTCTTTTAAATACTAAAATTACACTAACAACTTGTTTCTGTGTTTTAATTTTAAAATTTTAAAAAAAATATCTGTGTACTGAATTGATGACATTTGAATATACATAATCACATCAAAATATAAATGCGCATGTTAAATACAATTAAAAATGTGGATAATACAGTAAAAAAATTAAATATATATTTTTTGAGGGATTTTTTTATTTTATTTTAAGGTGTTATAGCTAATAAATACATACATATAAATAATTTTTTTGTATGTTTAAGTGATTTTTCAGTGTCAATTTATTAAATAATATATTCCATTGTCTACTACATTCTATTTTAAATTTAGAAAGAAACATAAAAAAAATTAAGGATCGAATATCCACAACATTCTATTTGTGTTGCAGCCTTTTGTATTTTGTTTTTTTTTTCAATTTATTCAGTGTGGAGACAAATTCAAAATGTATACACATTAATGTGATAAATTATTATTTTTTTGAAAAAAAAATATATGATCTCACTTTGACATTGTTTAAATATATGACATATGTGCATATTTTGTATGGGAGAAAAAAATGTGTTCCTATAATATTACAGCTACTTTATTTTATTTTAATTGCAACTCAAAATTTATTGCATTGTTAACATTTTCACTTGTGTTAATTGGTGAGAGTGAGACTATAACCCAGATTTGTGGAAGTAGAGATCTCTCATTTTTGGAAACCAATGCATTAAAACTTTCATTATATAACTCTCTTTAACAATGCAGAACTTGATCAACTAATATCATTGATGCATTTAATTTACATTAGATGGAAAGAACTAAAAAATTTCACATTATGATGTGTTTAAAATTTCCAAAGGCCATACCGAACGATGAGGTTTGCTTTTGACATGACTTTTTTCAAACACTTTCTAGTAATTACATTCTAGCAAATTGTTTTATTCATTTGTAACATATTCATGTCTAAACTCCACACAAAAAAAACAGATACCTTTTTTTCATATTTAAGATGGTATGACATCCATGGACTAAGACAAGAAAATGTAGTCTATAGTCTATTTAGCGTACATAGGGAATTGGAATCAAGTACAGATCCATTTTTCTTCTAACAGACAAGCCTAAACTTTCATTCATGTCCAAACTCTCATGGTTGATCCCATCAGCCAGTTTCCAATCAAAATGGAACAACAACTGTGCCAGAGGAAGTTTAATATCAGCCAAGGCAAAGAATATGCCAGGACACATCCTTCTTCCAGCACCAAATGGAATGAACTCAAAATCATTGCCCTTGAAATCAGTACAACTCATGAAATCTCTCAGGGTAGAACTTTTCTGGATCAGTCCAGTACTTGGGGTCTCTCCCCATTGCCCATGTGTTGACAACTAATTTGGTTTTCTCAGCCATTTGGTACCCATAAATCACACAACTCTCTCCAGATTCTCTTGGGACCAAAACCACAGGAGGGTGTAGTCTAAGAGTTTCTTTTATGATCATGTCTAAGAACTCTAGTTGATTGAGATTTTCCTCCTCAACATTTTCTTTTCCTCCAAACACTTGCCTCACCTCCTCTTGTGCCTTCTTCATCACAGTTGGATTCTTTATCATCTCTGCCGTTGCCCACTCCACAACTGTCGATGATGTCTCTCCCCCAGCTACAAACATGTCCTGAGTATATAATCAAAATTTATTCTCAGAATCACTCATGTAAATTATATATCTTTCTTTCTTTAAAAACAAACTAACCAGGATAACTGCTTTGATATTTCTTGTGTCCAAAGAAAAATCATGGTCGCCATGATTATTTCCTTGAGCATTAAAAAGGACATCTAGTAGAGTCTCCTCAGCTACATCCTTATCCATCCTTGTTGCCTTATCTTCTTTATGGTTGAGAATGATGGTTTCAAGTATTTGGTCAGTTTTCTGAATATTTTTCTTAAGTTTTTCTTCTGTACCACTAATCCAACGAAGCCAACTTTGAGAAGGGAACAAATCACAAACATTGAAACCTGCAGCAATCTTTGAACCCTCCTTGACAAGCTCTATAAAAACTTGTTGTTCGTTGCATTTGTTACCAAAAGCAGCCCTTGCTGTGATCGAATACGTCAAGGAAAATATCTTCTCAGAAAGATTGATAAGTGACCCTTTATGTGAATTAACATCTTCAATCAGATTACACACCTCTTCTTCTCTGATTGATTGAAACGACTTCACACGCTTAGGACTAAGCAATTCTTGAGTGCAAACTCTTCTCAGCTGCCTCCAATAATCTCCATAAGGAGAAAAGATTAAGCCCCTAGAAGCATACATATTGGCCTCCGGAGAGGCAAGTGACCTTTGACTAAAGACACCGTCATGGTTTCTCAATACTTCTTTTGTGGTCTCTGCGGAAGTAACCACAATAAGGGAGATTTCACCTAGCTTAAGGTGCATAAAGGGTCCATATTTTTTGGCTAAGTTTCTCAAGGCACGATGGGGAAGAGAATAGTCACCTACAACTACAAAGTTGTGAAGATTTCCTATGATGGGTAGCTTCCAAGGGCCAGGTAGTCGAGTTTGAGTTCTTTTCCCTGTTAGTTTTAGTATCATAAACATGAAGAGAAGACAAGCTAAGATCGAAGAGAAAAATGGAAAAAGAGGAAGAGTGGTCATCTTGGTTTGGTTCGATTCAGTAATGGAAAGAGGAGAAGTTGAACCTACCGTTGCAGAGAAGAGGATTTGTGAAATAAATAGACCAGCAGTCGTTATGTGCTGATTGCTTGGTTGATCAAGATTGGGTGCCATTATTTATTAAGATAGATGAGACTTTGTGTCTAAAAATAATTTGATCATAAATGGGACAATACTTTTTTTGAATGGATGAATGTGGTAATACTTTGAGAAGTCTTGGTCAAAATGGAATTATTTAAAAAGTAGTAATAATAATAAATTATGTGGATTTGATATACAAATATAATAAGTATTTATTTTAGAGCATCTGTCAGCATTTTTATATTTAGCTTATTTTAGCAAAACTATCAATTGGTGTTTTAAAATTATATCAAATTCGGCCCATAATTCTAAAAAAGATGGGATTTGTTGAAAACTAGCCACTTATATGATTAGTTAACTAAAATTACCCTCTAATTATATTTTGTTTAATTTTACCCATTTTTTCCCCCACACTTCCAAAAATGCCCTTGACCATTACCATTTTCTCTAACACCTTGCCAATCAATCCTAGCCTCCATGATCAGCACTGTACCACCACAACTCCACCACGAAACCAACACAACTCCACCACAACGTCACCACACGTCCACCGCAGCTTTGCCATTGTCATCAATAGAGTCATTGACACCATAACCTTCTACGACGTTCTACAACCACGGTTCTGCCACCACAGCTCCACCACGAAGCCACCACACCTCCACCGCGCCTCCACTGCTGGTATAGTTATAGGAATAGGATTTTTTTTTTACTGAGATATTGACATAAGAGCTGTTTGAAGTTTGATTCATTACTTTTTCACGTGAACTATGCTTAATATATGTTTATATTTCAGTAATATATAAATGATTATTATAGATTCATAGCCTTTGTTAATGTATGTTTTGTTGCATCTTTATTCGAAATAAATTCTTACTGTATATACTGTGATGTATGCCATGTGTTTGTGAAAATGTCTGTGATATATATCTCTCTTATACATAATGAATACAATTGTCATCATACCATCATCACCATATATTTATAAAATTCAATACAAATGAAACTCAAGTATTTGTCTTTGGCCTTGAGTAAGTTTTTCATGTTCGACAGCTACTCCTTGACAAACAAACAAATTTTATTTTTTTAAAATTTTTTTGAACTGTACAATCATACATATAAATTAGATTTTATTCTGACATTAAAGTTGAAGGTCTGTAGCTTGAACTCAATGAAAGCTTTCGTTGATTGGCATGATTATGTTAGATATTATACTAAGGTTCTGTTAAATTAATTTAGAGTTTGTTTTTATATAACTGTTTACATAAATGAACAACTGTGTTTGGATAAAGCTGTTAAAAAATTGTTTTGGTGTATTATTCTGAGTTTGTTCTGTTTACATTTGGCTGGGTTTGGATAAAGATATTATACAAAGCTCAAAAGCTCAATCCATTACTTGATCAGAGCTTTTATCAAACACTTTCTATTCTTTAAAATGCTATGAGCCAAAAACATTAATCCTCTTCTTCAGCTTTCCCTTGATTCTTTTACTTTCTTGATTCTTCAATGCCTTCCGACACTTCTCACAGAAATGCTCCAGTGGTAGAATCTCCCGCCCCTCCAATGAAAACTCCTTTGTCTGGCTTCTCTGCCCTCACTGCTCAGCTATTGTAGAATACAGAAGGATTTGTTTGTCTTTACTAGCTTTGGCATATGTTATTGCACATTGTAGGTGAACAAGCAATCTAACCTTATCACCCAAAGTAAAGGGTTTTGAATTGGCAAGAATTATTTTATCTTCAATATTTCTCAATTTTTGATTTTAGTATGTTTGTCTATGCAACAAGCAAGTCATTAAATTTTGCATAGCTCCTTTCCAGCTTGCTCAAATAATTTTCTTTAGCCTTCAATTCTTCCTTGGAACCTTCAAGCTTTGATTTTAGCCAAGTAGCTGAACTTTTCAAACTTAGCTGGGGTGTCTACAATTTACCAAACAAAATGCCATGAAACATTTGATCTAAGCCATTTAAGGCTTGCGGTTTAAATTTTAAAGCAAGTGGTTTAAATTTTAAGCATTGTGGTTTAAATTTAAAGCTTAGTGGATTAAATTTCAAACTTAGGGGTTTAAAGATAGTTGGTTTATAATTTAAGCTTAAATGAATAAAAATTTATAAATTGTAGTTTAAATATGATGTCATTTAAGTCTTGTGGTTTAGATTTATAAATAGTGGTTTAAGTTTTAAGACATTTGGTTTAAAATTATAAAAATTTTATATTAGATTCATACATTACATTATATAGATTAAAATAGAGTATGTTTATAATTTAAGCCTAAATGAATAAAACTTAAACCTTGTGGATTAAATTTTGATGCCATTTAAGTTTAGTTGTTCGTATTTTAAGTTTATTTCCAGCATCCTAAAAAATATGTTTTTGTTGTTCAGCACATTGAATCCTAATTTTAAGAACAATGTTGTAAATTAAGAAAGTATTAGTTTAAATTTTTAGCCATTGAATGTTTGAGGTTTAAATTTTGTTGTAAAATAACATTATTATCTTCATCTTCACGATAAAACATCTTTTGCATTACTTTGATTCTTCTTATTGAGTCACAAATATTATTGACACTTAGTTTTGCAAAAATTGTGTTTGCCTTGAGATGAGTGAAGTTAAGGGAAAAAGTATATTGAATTGATTTTTTTTTTTTTAATTTCTATCCAAGATAAAGCAATAAGCTCTCATGGTTGTGTTATTTTTTATTGCAGGGAATGGATAAGATAATGTTATTTGTAGTTTTTAACGGAAGATGGAATGCAAACAACAAATACATTGATCATGAAGTGAAAATATTGATGGTGGAAAAGGATATCAAGTATGAGGAATTGGTATACAAGATATACAAAGAGCTCAGATTGAATGAAAGATTGATTTCAACAAATTTGATTTTTGATGCAAATATGGATACAAGCAAAGGAATGAAGATAGAAAGTGATGAGAATTTACAAGTTTATCTAAACTTGAACAAGACTGTGGAAGAGTTGAAAAAATGTCCTCTCATCGTTGAAGTAGAACAGAGAAATCAAACCATTTCTTTGCCAAGAGAAGCTAGCATTCCATCTGCTTTAGCAAGCAATGCAACAAGTCAAAGTTTGACTCTCACAGACCCCAATACAAATACTGCAAGCACTAGCAAGATGAAGAGCGCCTCAACACAAGAATCCAACAAATTTACAGAACACGGGCAAGAAGCTCAATCACCTCTCCATGTGTTGCCGAATATGGAGATTGAAGACATAAGACTCAATTATGTTTTCAAGAATAAGACTGATCTAAAACATACACTTGCGAAAATAGCCATCAAGAAACACTTTCAGTACAGAATTCAAAAATCATGTTCAGAAGCATTTTGGGCAAAATGCATAGATGAGAATTGTGGCTGGTATGTACGTGCAAGAAGCTCAAAAGTATCAGACTACTTTCGAGTTATCAAATACCATAAACACCACACATGCTCCTTAAATCACAGAAATTTTGAAAATAGACAAGCAAGTGCAAAAGTCATCAGTAGTTACTTCAAAGAGAAGTTTCGTGACCCAGGATCAACCTATCGACCAAGGCAAATAATAAGAGACATGAGAGATGAACATGGGGTAGGTGTAACATACAATAAAGCTTGGAGAGCAAAAACACTTGCAGCTGATGATGTTAGAGGGTCAAATGAGGAAAGTTATGCATTGTTGCCTTCATATTTGTATATGTTACAGTTGGCCAACCCAGGAACTATCACACGAGTATGTAAAGATGAAGAAAACAGGTATGAATAATATTTATGATTCGCATTCCTATATTAAAGGCTTTACTGATTACAATCCATATCTTACATCTCTAGGAATTGGTTGTTTTTTTAATTAAATTTTACAGGTTTAAATACATGTTTATTGCTTTTGGGGCTTCATTAGATGGATGGAAGCAATGTAGACCAGTTATAGTGGTAGATGGAACATTTTCAAAGACGAAATGTGGAGGTACACTGTATGCAGCTTGTGTTAAAGATGGAAACAATCAAATTTTTCCTCTCGCCTTTGGAATTGGGGATTCAGAAAATGACAATGCATGGATATGGTTCTTTACAAGACTAAAAGAAGCAATAGGAGAACGAGAAAACTTATGCATAGTATCTGACAGGCATAAAAGCATAAAAAATGCAGTTGAACAAGTGTATCCTAGTGTATATCATGGAGTTTGTCTTTATCATTTGAAGCAAAATCTAAGGACTAAGTTTAGGGGATTACATGTGCATGCCATATTTGAAACTGCTTCAAGAGCGTACTCAGCTCAAGAATATTATTCTGCCATGGCTGAATTACAGAAAATTAGCCCTGAAATGACTACTTATCTTTTGGAAGCAAAACCAGAAAAATGGGCTCGGCCATTCTTTCCAACGAAGAGGTATAACATTCTTACAAGTAACATTGCTGAATCTATAAATGCAGCAATTGTGCATGCGAGAGAATTGCCTATAACGTCGTTAATAGAAGCTATAAGAGAGATGCTTCAAAGATGGTTTTCAACAAGAAAAGAAGCAGCAATTAACCAATTTGTTGAGGTGACAAAATGGGCAAATGATGAAATGGAAATCAAACTTGATGTGGCATTTCGAATGAAGGTATGTTATTAAAGTTACATTTATTTTCTTTTTGTTAGGATTTTAAATTTATTGCTTAATAATTGTATTGTTTCACAGGTAGATGCAATTGATGCAATGAAATCTAGTGTCACATATGGTGATCGAGTGTTTGTTGTCGACTTGGAACAACATATGTGCACATGTAATGAATTTCAACTAGAGGGAATTCCATGTGCACATGCTATTGCAACAATTGAAAGCAAGTACTTGGACAAGTACAAATTTTGCTCAAATTGGTATAAAAATTCTGTTTTGAAAGAGACATATGCAGGATCAATTAATCCTCTTCCAGATAAAGATGATTGGAGTGTCCCAGATAAAATTATAGGAGATAGCATGAAAGCTCCAAAATTCAAAGTAAAACAAGGACGTCCCAAGAAAAAAAGATTTCCATCAACAGGAGAATTTCCCAAGCATGTTCGAACAGTCAAGTGTGGAAATTGCGGAATATTGGGGCATAATAGAAAGAATTGTAAAAGCCAACCAATTCTAAAATAAGGATAACATTGAGTTGTGAATTGCATGCATATCATGATCATTGAGATTGATTATTGTCCTTGAGAACAGTGCATTATGCATGAAAGCATAAACTGTTGTTATCTGTTGCAGTCTAAAGACTATAAAGATGCAATGTTATACATATTTGTTGCGTTGTGGACTTGTGGATAAGAATGTTTATACATTTATTAAAGTACATTTGTTTTTTATTATATTATTATCTATTTAATTTATGAAAAATAGGAATTGATATTAGTGAGAGATGAATTTGATAGAAAAAGGTTATAAAAGATGATAGATTATCATCTTTAAATTATGACAAATTTATCAGTTAATCTTATTTATTTAAGGCTTGCGGTTTAAATTTCTAGGCAAGGTGTTTAAATTTAAAACATAGGGGTTTAAATTTTAAGCTTAGGGGTTTAAATTTAAAACATAGTTGGTTAAATAAAGTTGGATTATAAATAGAGCTTAATGGATAAAAATTTGATACCATTTAGCCTTGTGGTTCAAAATTTGATTCAATTTAGCCATGTGGTTCAAAATTTGAAGCCATTTGCATTGTGGTTTAAAGTTTTATGAAAGTGGTTTAAATTTAAAGCTTAGTGGTTTAAATTCTTAGGCAAGTAGTTTATATTTAAAGCTTAACAGTTTAAATTTAAAACTTTGTTGTTTAAAGATACTTGGATTATAAAGTGTTTAGGCAAGTGCCATTTTACCCGCCGCGGCGCACAGAACCTTCAGACATTAGAGCCGCGGCGCTCAGAATGAAACAAAAAATTTATGGATAAAAATACATAAATTTTGGTTCAAAAGTTGATGTCATTTAGCCTAGGGGTTCAACATTTTATTCCATTTGGTTTGTGGCTTAAATTCTTAAGCAAGTGGCTTCAATTTAAAGATTAACGGTTTAAGTTTAATAATTAGGGGTTTTAAGAGACTTGGATTATAAATAGAACTTAATGGATTAAAATTTATAAATTTTGGTTTAAATTTGATGCCAATTAGCCTTGTGGATCAAAGTCCATGATGCCATTTGGCATTAGGGATCAAAATTTGATGCCATTTATAATGTGGTTTAAAATTTTAAACAAGTGGCTTAAATTTAAAGCTTAGGGGTTTAAATTTAAAACTTAGAGGTTTAAATTGAAAATATTGTGGCTTTAAGCTTGGGGTTGCGCCGCGGCGCACAGACACTGCGAAACAATAAGGCCGCGGCGCCCAGGGAAAAAAGGCAGATTGGATCATGTTTTCTCTGCGCGCCGCGGCACCATTTAAATAGGGCCGCGGCGCAAAGAGCATGTAACTTCTATTAATATAATTTTTTTTTTTCCATTGCCAATCAGAACATGAGCTCTAAATTTTGACAAATAATGAAACTTGGATTAAAATTTAAGCCTATTTACTTAAATTTAAAGGCTAAGGATTTAAACTTTGAATGAAATGGTTAATTAGATTATAATTATTATGATTTAAGCCTAAAGGATTAAAACTTAAACCATGTGGATTAAATTTTAATTGCTATTTAAGATTAATGGTTCGTAGTTTAAGTCATTTAAGGCTTGCGGTTTAAAATTTTAAGCATGTGGTTTAAATTTAAAGCTTAGGGGTTTCAATTTAAAGCTTACTGGTTTAAATTTAAGACATTGTGGTTTAAAATACACTTGAATTATAATTAGAGCTTAATGGATTTTTTTTTTTTTAATAAATTATGGTTCAAAATTTAAAGCCATTTAGCCTTGTGCTTCAACATTTTTAGGCAAAGTGGTTTAAACTTAAAGCTTAGGGGTTTAAATGAAAAACATTGGGGTTAAAAAGATACTTGGATTACAAAAGGAGCTTAATTGATAACAAATTAGAAATCTTGGATTAAATTTGATGTCATTTAGCCTTGAATTTGATGCCATTTAGCGGTGGGGTTCAACACTTTTTGTCAAGTGGTTTAAACTTAAAGCTTATGGGTTTAAATGTAGAACATTGAGGTTTAAGAAAGACTTGGATTATGAAAAGAGCTTATTTGATAACAATTTATAGATTGTGGTTTAAATTTGATGTCATTTAGCGTTGGGGTTCATTATTTGATTCGATTTGGATTGTAGTTTAAATTTTTAGAAAAGATGTTCAAATTTAAAGCTTAGGGTTTTAAATTAAAAACATTGTTGTTTAAAGAGAATTGGATTATAAATAGAACTTAATGGATTAAAATTTATAAATTTTGGTTTAAATTTGATGCCAATTAGCCTTGTGGATCAAAATCCGTGATGCCATTTGGAATTGTGGTTCAAAATTTGATGCTATTTATATTGTGGTTTAACATTTTAAGCAAGTGGTTTAAATTTAAAGCTCAGGGGTTTAAATTTAATGCTTAGGGGTTTAAATTTAAAATATTGTGGTTTAAAGAGACTTGGATTATAAATAGAGCTGAAGTGATAAAAATTCATAAATTTTGGTTCAAAAGTTTATGGCATTTATGTATGTGGTTGAAAATTTGATGTCATTTAGCCTAGGGGTTCAACATTTTATTCCATTTGGTTTGTGGCTTAAATTCTTAAGCAAGTGGCTTCAATTTAAAGACTAACGGTTTAAGTTTAATAATTAGGGGTTTTAAGGGACTTGGATTATAAATAGAACTTAATGGATTAAAATTTTAAAAATTTGGTTTAAATTTGATGTCAATTAGCCTTGTGGATCAAAATCTGTGATGCCATTTGGCATTAGGGATCAAAATTTGATGCCATTTATATTGTGGTTTAAAATTTTAAGAAGGTGGTTTAACTTTAAAAGTTAGGGGTTTAAATTTAAAACTTAGAGGTTTAAATTGAAAATATTGTGGTTTTAAGCTTGGGGTTGCGCCGCGGCTCACAAATACTATGAAACATCAGAGCCGCGGCGCCCAGGGAAAAAAGACATATTTGATCTTGTTTTCTCTGCGCGCCGCGGCACTAGTTTATTAGGGCCGCGGCGCACAGAGCATATAACTTCTATTAATACAATTTTTTTTTTCATTGGCAATCAGAACATGAGCTCTAAATTTTGACAAATAATGAAACTTTGATTAAAATATAAGCCTATTTACTTAAATTTAAAGGCTATGGATTTAAACTTTGAGTGAAATTGTTAATTAGATTATAATTATTATGATTTAAGCCTAAAGGATTAAATTTAAAACATAGGGGTTTAAATTTTAAGCTTAGAGGTTTAAATTTAAAACATAGTTTGTTAAATAGAGTTGGATTATAAATAGAGCTTAATGGATAAAAATTTTATACCATTTAGCCTTGTGGTTCAAAATTTAATTCCATTTAGCCATGTGGTTCAAATTTTGAAGACATTTGCATTGTGGTTTAAAGTTTTAGGAAAGTGGTTTACATTTAAAGCTTAGTGGTTTAAATTTAAAACTTAGGGGTTTAAATTCTTAGGTAAGGGGTTTAAATTTAAAGCTTAACGGTTTAAATTTAAAACTTAGTTGTTTAAAGACACTTGGATTATAAAAATAGCTTAATGGATAAAACTTTTAATTTTGAGATCAAAATTAGATACCATTTACCCTAGTTGTTCAATATTTGATGCCATTTGGTTTGAGGTTTACATTCTTAGGTAAGTGGTTTAAGTTTAAAGCAAAATGGTTTAAAATTAAAGCTTAGTGGTTTAAATAGACTTGGATTATAAATAGAGCTTAATGGATAATTTTTTTAAAATCGCGATTAAAGAGGTTTAATTTTAAAGTTTAGTGTTTTAAATTTAAAGCTTAGTGGTTTAAAGAGACTTGGAATATAGATATAGCTTAATGGATAAAAAATTATAAATTATGGTTCAAAATTTGATTCCATTTAGCCATGTGTTCAAAATTTGATGCCCTATGGTCTGGGGTTTAAAGTTTTAAATAAGAGGTTTAATTTTAAAGTTTAGGGGTTTAAAGTTAAAGCTTATTGGATTAAATTTAAAACATTGTGGTTTAAAGATACTTCAATTATAAATATATCTTAATGGATATAACTTTATAAATTATGAATCAAAATTTGAATCCATTTAGCATTGTGGTTCAAAATTTAAAACATTGTGGTTTGAAGAGACTTGATTTATAAGTAGAGCTTAACAGATAACAATTTATATTTTATTTTTCAAAACTTGATGCCAATTAGCATTGTGGTTCAAAATTTGATGCCATTTAGTCTTGTGGTTCAAAGTTTGATGCCATTTAGATTATTGTTTAAAATTATAGGAAAGTGGTTTAAATTTAAAGGTTAGGAGTTTACAATGTTTATTGTTCAAGAAAAATAATTGCTATTTAAATTTTTAGACAAACGGTTTACATTTAAAGGATAGGGGTTTAAATATAAAACTTAGTAGTTTAAATTTAAAACATTGTGGTTTAAAGAGACTTGAATTATAACTCATATGTTAAAGATTAGTACCACTTGTGAAGTAATTCTCATTGCTAAACTCATATGGTAAGTTTATGATATCAAGCACAAAAACTCAGAGTTCCACAACTCTTGATTTCAAGGGTCAGTGAGCATTAAAAACATTCTTAAAACAAAAAGTACTGAGAATCATATTTTGTTATTGTGTTCATACATGACACAAGTTCTCTGCTGGAGTTTCATGACCGTGCTTCCTCTTGTACCCATGATCCCAAAATTCTAAGGCCATCTTCCTTCTCATATCAACAACATTGTTTGGACCAATTTTGAATGGAGACATCCCCATCATTAACAACTCAGCCATTTTTATCACGTAAATACCACAATCAAACCTGCAAATTGGTAAAAACAAAATTCAACAGAAAAAATTAAGGAGAAAAGAAAAACTCAGCATACAAATTAATTGAATCTTAACAAACTCACGTGTTATCCTGAAAAGGAGATTCAACCCATGAGAACCTAAAATCCTCGCACATAGGTGCATAATGTTTACGTTTTTCATGGAAGCCCAAATAATCCAAAATGATTGGAAGAATTCTGCAATATTTCTTCACGTGTGTTTCAACATCTTCGTTATTGGGACTATTAAATGAGTCATATATATAGATAATCGTTTTATCTATATGTAAAACACCTAAGCTCCAATGATCTAAATAAATCCCCCTTCCTTGTGGAATAAGAAATGGCATGAAAACAAAGTCAACTTCAAACCATGATTTTCCAAATTTCAATATCTTTCCCATAATGAAATCAATAATAGCCTTCATTTTGGGACATGGATGCTTTATCCTTTTATGTTGATCATTTTTTTTTACATCTGAAATCATCTTTCTTAAATGAGTTTCATCACAACTAATTAGGGTCATGTAGTGATCAAAAACACAACTTGTTGTAGTACATTTCCGAAATGAAGGATAACAAGTATGAGACAATGCCTTCTTTCGCAAATAGTAAAAAGATATATCAATATGCTGCAAAAAAAAAATAAAAAAAAAACATAAAATATATAATCCAATTATAACATAACAAAATTGAAAATGAAAACAATATAAAGTATGCACAATATAATAATAAATGCTAGATAGTATAAAATCTTACATCGTTATTGAGGAGACCTTCTGCATCACACAAATCAAAGAACCACTTTTTGTTGTCAATTTCTATTCCTCCCAATGATAAAGGTGATTTTAATTTGGCATGAAATGCAGCATATGGAGATGATTTACTTCTACAAAATCAACAAACATTTATAAAAAGATATATATAAAATAATAAAAAAAAATTGAAAAGAAAACACAAAGACAATTCATTTACCTTTTCTTATTCATACCATGAGTGTACCACTCCAAGAAGAACGAAATTGCTTCTGGAACAGGCATAACTTCGTATTCACTCTCAAATGGAAATCTGCCTAAGAAATGACAAGTATTCTTTGCTTCTGAAGAGTTCATGGAAGAACAAAGCAATTCACTTGGTTCCACAATAGTTGTCATGGATGGTGGGGAAGCCATGATTGCACTTGAATCATCATGATCACTTTTCATTTGCTTCACTTCTTTTACTTCTTTTTGTTCTTCTGTTCCTCTAAAGTTCTTTGCAATATTTTCTTCCTTTTGATAGAATTTTTCATTGACAACCTACATATCAAAAAAACCAGCAACTACAATTAAAAAAAAAAAAAATTAATACATGATTACGCAAGTATCATCAAATTCAAAGTTTATACTTGTGGGGCACTTTTTACAATTGACAAAGAAGGAGGAATGCATTTTGGATTGCTAGGAACAATCTCGCCAGTTGATCTCAACAGTGTAGAAGGTTTTTTTATTTTCTCTAAAATTTTAGAAATATTTGGTGGTTGCTTGCCATGTATGCTCCTCTTATTATAATTTTCTCTTTGTTCAATAGGGGCGTTGCTTGCAAAATTTATGCATTCCTACAAATAATAAAAGATGAAAGTTAAAAACATGATAATTAAATGAAAATTAACACAAAACTTTATTGAAAAATATATAATATTTTAAATTTGTACCTTTGGTTGAGGAACACATTCAGGACTACTTAGAAGAATTTCACCACTTAACAAATCATTTATGCATGCTTGCAAATCCTCTTGAGCAGATAACTTTCTAGTTTTCTCTGAAACTTTGGAATCTTGCACATATTTCAAACGTTTTTTGCTTCTCTCTTTCACTTGTTCTCCTTCGTCATGTATGCATTTCTTTAAATCATTGTGTTTCACAACTTTTTTAATTAGTTGTTCATAATCTTCTATTTGTTTCTTCATGGCATCTGTATCTTTCGTTCTCTCATCAATTTGTACCATGCATATATTAATCTGACCAATCCCACTTTTAATTTCAACAACATCTTTTTTTATTTCAATGATCTCCTCTTTGAGTTCCTAGGAAAAAAATCATAGGTGATAGAACAAATTAGAAAAAAAAAAATATATATATATATATACTAAAATATAAACCGCAAGTCCTAAACAAAAATGAAAAAAAAAGAACATACATTATTAAATTATGAAAAAATAGTAGATAATATAAATATACCTTCAACATTGAAATAATTTCTTCATCAATTGAGCTACTTTTTGTCTTGTTACTCATCATTGAGGGGTGATTGTTTGCATCCATGTATATTCCTCTTTCAAGAATTACTGTGTCAGTAAACATACCATTAAGGTGTAATGACTCTTTTTCCGCACTAGATGGAGACAAACAAACATAATCAACCTATATACATAAAAATAAGAAAATCAATGAACAAAACAAAATTGTTAACAGTACAACAATTGAAATTAATTGAAGAACAATACTAAAAATATAAATATATATATGAATACGTACTTTTGATTTTTGGAAAACTTTAGACCAAATTGATCGGAGATTGTTCACTTTAGTTGACTTCCAATTTAAGATTCTATGGATTTTTGAACTTACACGAGCGCCAAACAAAGATCCCAATGATGGAATCAACCTCATAACCCCACACTTGGAAAGCCACAGGGAAGCCGCACAACTCATAATTGTTTTTTTGCAAATCCAAAACACTTGAAATACTCCCAATAGTTTCATTGAATGAACGACGACCCCATGGATAATTCTCAAACTTTTGTTCATCATCAACCAATTTTAAAACAAAATCATCAACAAACCTGTCACCTCTTTTACTTTCTAAAATATTTTGCACAATATGTACTTTAGCTATCTTAACGGCATCTTCGTCATCTAATTTTGAAGACATGAGAAGGTTTTTCAAGTCATTTCTTGAGATTGATGATTTCCCAGAGAAATACTTTTCTATTAATCTATTGGGTTGAACACTATGATCAACATCAGTAGGAAGTTGGGAACAATTTAGACCAGTTATTAGAGCAAATTCTTCAATTCCAAATTTTGCTCTTTTCCCTCCAAAGTTCATTCGGATGTCTTGTCTACTAGAGCTACCCTCCTCTTGAAGAATTAGAGAATGAACAATCATGGAACAAAGCTTTAGGTTACTATTAATATCTAAGAGAAATCCCAAGCATGAATCCTTTAACTTTTCAAATTGAGCATCAGTTAGAGAATTCTCGATACAACGGAAATTGAGTTGATGATCTTGAAAATTAACTTTCATTTGATTCTTAGCAAAAATCAGCTTATTTGGACTTAAATTCTGCACATAAAAATAAAAAAAATAGAAAACAAATAATTAAATCGAAAACATTATCTTCTTTTATTTTTTAAAGCAAAAAAAGAAACATATATAAACAATGTAAAATTACCTTGAAAACATTCAATTTTTTATGATAATAACCTGATTTCCTATTCTTCTTCTTGATACGAGCTTTCTTTGCCATGTCTTACATAAAAAGCAAGCAAAAGATATAAACAACATGTTATTAAAATAACACTTCCAGCTTTAAAATATATATATATAAAAAAAGAACAAACAAAGCACATAATATTGAAGACATTTTCATACATTTAATCATGGAATTTAATGTCCTATAAATATAATAATATTGAATTAAAATCGCATATTCTCAAGATTATACAAACTGCAATTTAGTTAAGACATTTTGTCAAACACTTACAAGGCATGAAAATCAATTCAACAAAAGAGTAATAAAATCCTTATTCTTAATACTATACAATTGAATTTCAGTTGAAGTATTTCGTCAAACAGATACAATGCATGATAATGAACTAAAATCAAAGCATTAAAATAATCATTATTGGATGCATGGATAAGTTAAGTGAAACAATGAATACATATATATATATACAACGAAAAAAAAACAGAATATATTTTACACTTACTTGCATCTATTAACATTGTTAAATTTTAATTTTCAGTTAAGATTCAAAAAAAAGACACAGAATAAATTTGCAAGAAAACATTGAAAATACCTTGTTAGAAGCTCAACTTCAGCTCAAAAATACTCTAATAGCTTCGAATATGGACGATCAAAACAATAATAGTTGTCCTCAGAAAGGGAGGGTCAAACCAAAGCTATAAATGAAATGTTGAAAATGGAGAAGAAGATAATGAGTTTAGAGCTAAGAATGATTTGGGAAAACACTGAACTTGGGTTTGTGAAAACACTGAAAATATAATAATAATAATACAAATACGTAAGGGGTTATAATACAACACACTCTGGGCATGCGAATAATGTGCCGCGGGTTTTTGATCTAATCATCGCGCCACGGCGCGCATAAAAAGGAAGGATAGAGCCGCGGCGCTCCGGTGGGTTAAAAATGCTGAAATTTTATGTCGCTGTGCGCCGCGGCTCAAAAATATATGGGCCGCGGCGCACAGTGAACACATATAACAAAATAATTTTTTTTTTTTTTTTTTGCCAATCACAACTTGGGGTCTTAATTTTTAACCAATAAAACAATATTTTTTAAATTCAAAGGGTGTTGGTTTAAATTTTAAACATAATGGTTAAAAAGACAATGTTTATGATATAAGGCTAAATGATTATAACTTAAACTTTGAGAATTAAATTTGGATGCCATTTAAGATTAGGGGTTTAAATTTTAAGGCAAGTGGTTCAAATTTCAAGCCTCGTGATTTAAATTTCAAACCTAAGGGTTTAAAGATACAAGGTTTATAATTTAAGCTTAAAAGCATAAAAAAATTGTAAATTGTTGCCTAAATTTTAAACCATTAGGCTCATGTTTTAAGCTATCCAAGACTTATGGTTTAAATTTTCAGGCAAGTGGTTTAAATTTTAAGCCTTGTGGTATACATTTAAATCTTAGTGGTTTAAATTAAAAATATTGTGGATTAAGTGGTCTTAATTTATAATTAAGGCTTGATGGATAAAAAATTATCAAATTGTGGTTTAAATGTGATGCCATTTAGCCTTGGGATACAAAATTTGATGCCATTTGGTTTGTGGTTTAAATTTTTACGGGAGTCGTTTAAATTTAAAAAATTAGGGGTTTAAATTTAAAACATTTTGGTTTAAAGAAACTTGGATTATAAATAGAGATTAATGGATAAAAATTTATAAATAATGGTTCAAAAATTGATACTATTTAGCCTTGTAAATCAAAATTTGATGCATTTAGTCTTGTGGTTCAAATTTTTTAAGCAATTGGTTTAAATCTAAAAATAGGGGTTTAAATTTAAAAGGTTGTGGTTTAAAGAGGCTTGGATTATAAATAGAGCTTAATGGATAAAAATTTATAAATTGTGATTTAAATTTGGTGTCATTTAGCCTTGTGGTTTAAAATTTGATGCCAATTGCTTTCTGGTTTAAATTTCTAGACAAATGGTTTAAATTTAAAGCTTAGGAGTTTAAATTTAAAGCTCACTGGTTTAAACTTAAACTATTGTGGTTTAAAGAAACTTGGATTATTAAGAAAGGTTAATGAATAAAAATTATATACCATTCAGCCTTGTGGATCAAAATTTGATGCCTTTTAGATTGTGGTTTAAAGATTTAGGCAAGCGGTATAAATTTAAACCTTAGGGGTTTAAATTTAAGGTTTAAATTTAAAGCGTAATGGTTTAAAATTAATAACATTGAGGGTAAAAGATGCTTTGATTATGAATAGAGCTGAATAGATAAAAATTCATAAATTATGGATCATAAATTGATGATATTTAGCTTTGTGGATCAAAATTTGATGATATTTAGCCTTAAGGTTCAAAATTTTTTTGCCAATCACAACTTGGGGTCTAAATTTTTAACCAAGAAAAAAAATATGTTTCAAAATTTAAGGGTAGAAATTTAAATTTAGACGGTGTTGGTTTAAAGTTTAAACATAATGGTTAAAAAGACAATGTTTATGATATAAGGCTAAATGATTATAACTTAAACTTTGAGAATTAAATTTGGATGCCATTTAAGATTAGGGGTTTAAATTTTAAGGCAAGAAGTTCTAATTTCAAGCCTTTTGTTTAAATTTCAAACCTAGGGGTTTAAAGATACAAGGTTTATAATTTAAGCTTAAAAGCATAAAAAAATTGTAAATTGTTGCCTAAATTTTAAACCATTAGGCTCATGTTTTGAGCTATCCAAGTCTTGTGGTTTAAAGTTTCAGGCAAGTGGTTTAAATTTTAACCCTTGTGGCATACATTTAAATCTTAGTGGTTTAAATTTAAAATATTGTGGATTAAGTGGAATTAATTTATAATTAAGGCTTAATGGATAAAAATTTATCAAACTGTGGTTTAAATGTGATTCCATTTAGCTTTGGGGTTCAAAATTTGATGCCATTTGGTGTGGGGTTTAAATTTAAAAATTAGGGGTTTAAATTTAAAACATTTTGGTTACAGAGACTTGGATTGTAAATATAGCTTAATGGTTAAAAATTTATAAATTATTGTTCAAAATTTGATTCCATTTAGCCTTGTAATTCAAAATTTGATGCATTTAGCATTGTAGTTCAAATTTTTTAACCAATAGGTTTAAATATAAAGTTAGGGGTTTAAATTTAAAGTTTAGGGGTTTAAATTTAAAAGGTTGTGGTTTAAAGAGATTTGGATTATAAATAGAGCTTAATGGATACAAATTTATTAATTGTGATTTAAATGTGATGCCATTCAGCCTTGTGGTTCAAAATTTGATGCCAATTGGTTTATGGTTTAAATTTTTAGGCAAGTGGTTTAAATTTAAATCTTAGCGGTTTAAATTTAAAGCTCACTGGTTTAAACTTAAATCATTGTGGTTTAAAGAAACTTGGATTATTAAAAGAGATTAATGAATGAAAATTATATACCATTTAGCATTATGGTTCAAAATTTGATGCCATTTGGTTTGTGGTTTTAGGGTTTAACTGCTTTTTTACCTTTTTGAATCTAAAATCGAAGCATGGTATTGTATGCTGGTAAATAACAAAACAGTTCAAATTCACTTCAAATTATTTTTCTTTCTTTCTTTCATTTTTTAATAATTATCAAGCTTGAATAATTATCAAGCTTTATTCTGAATTGATATAAAGCTGAAGTGAAAGCAGATTCAAAGAGGATGAATAATATCTACATAACATAAATATATAACTCAGTTTCTGGCACAACCACTTGAGCTTTTGGGATGCTAACAGGTAACTTGTTTTAGGAAACTTGAAATCTGGGGTTGCAGGCATGGCATTTTTCAACATACTCCAGCATATCAGACCTAACTTGGAGCAGAATTTAGCTGTTTTGAAAATGAATTGGCCTAACAAGAGAAATAAAATAATAACACAACATGTGAATGGGAAAAATCTCAGGGGTCTCTGGGAATTGATCTTCTTGGCAACTGATAAAAATAGAAAGAGAATTTTGGACCAACCATTACTAGACAGATAAAAAGGATATTTAATAACAAGCATAAATTGTTCATATCATAAATATTAAATTCAGGTCATTACATTAGCTTCTGCCCTCCTAGGCATCTAAAGTGAGAGACCTACATTAGTTATAAAAAGTAAATAAAACAAATCAATGAGCTTATACAAACTAGTATGGGGGCTGCGGGGGATGTTGAGGATATGGTGGCTGGGAATCAAATGGTGGGAAAAGTGGTGGCTGCTGAAAGAAGATAGGATCTTGTTGATTTTGGTCCCAGCGCCCAAGCAAAGAGTTGATATGGGTAGTGTGATCCGCATCATATTGACTACGTTGGGCATAGTACTGCATCAAATGCGAATTTTGCCGATATATAAAATCATTTTGTTGAATGAGATGAGAGTTTTGTTGAGCTAAGAACTGCATATATGGATCTGTAGGGGGAGTGATACGAACATGTGCATCCTCTGCCATAGGTTCAATCTCTTCTTCCTCATTCTCCTCTGGTATGGCACCTGCTAAATTAGCTCTTGCTAAGCGTTTAACAGTTTGTTCACCATATGCATTCACCATAACAGCAGTAATAGTAGGAAGAGCCCTAACAATGAGGTCATCTGTCCATGATGGAGTGTCAGCATTTTGACTCAACGTTGTAACAGTGGATGCATGTCCCAAACCTCCTGTGGTGCCTCCCCGTCCAAAACGTTTGAGGCTACTATTGATCACTTTGCCAATGTCAATTGTGTACCCCTCCATAATAGCATAAATAAGTAGTACACGCTCAACAATAATAGAGGATACATGAGAAACTGGAAGAAGATTTGCACACACAAAATAAGTCCAAGCAGTGGCTTCTTTTGTCATATCTGCTTTCATCAAATGTCGAGGTTTCCCATTAGACATAACCCATTGAGATCCTGGTTTACACAAGCGATTTATCACTGCACCAAAATCAATTTGTCCTTCTATAAATTTTACATACTCATCCTCCTCAGGATCTAAGATAACCAACTTGAAAATACCATTTATAGTATTAATATCGAAAGGCACCCATTTTCCACGAACAAAACATTTATTTTTGCGGCAGTCCGGAATATTAGCATAAAATTCTATTACCAATTGTTTTATTCCTCCATAAGGTACTTGAACTAAAGTCTTCCACCCCCTCTGCTCAATATTAACAAGAATACTATTGTAAATTGGATCATGTTTTAGCCTAGAATCGAACTCCATGCCTCGTTCACCCAATACTTTCTTTGCTCGCATACTATCAAATCTCTTCTCAGCTTCTTCACTAACAAACTTATCTGAGTTAAACTTTGGATTTTTATCCCTAGAAGTAGAAGCTTCAGTAGATATCTTTGATTTCTTTTTAGGAGCCATTTGCACAAGATAAGACACAAAAATTATTTCTTCAAAATTACCTAAAAAATACAATACCAAAAACAATGATGTCAAAACATTGAATAATCTTCAAATAGACATATATTTATATCTATAATAACTCATATATATATAATATTGAATTGCCTAAAAAAAAATTAGGGGTGATCAAAAAAGCAAGCAATAAGCTCACAACATATAATTCTCCAAGACATAAAAAAGCAAGCAATGGGCTTTAATGTGTAATTATAAAGTGGAGACAGATCGTATGCTCAGAACATATAATTCTCCAATACATATAATTCAACAAGTAATCAATGAGCTCATAACATATAATTGTCCTAAACATAATTATGTTTAATATAATTTACAGTTATCATCTTCTGCTTAGAAAATATCATAAAATGTAATTTGGAAGTAAAGAAAGTAGATTGCTAGAATAATTCTTGAAAATTTGACCATATATTACGAATTTTTATGTATCATGGTTGATCTTTGGATTTCCAAATGAACTAATGGAAATTTTGGATTTCCAAATTCGGATAACATCACAAAAATTCAAACCCACTAAACAGACAACATATGAAGCACTTGCTAAAATCAATCTCAAGCACTTTTGTGTTCAAACACAACAAGTAGGAGATGCAACTCAAAATTCAAAATCTAAAACAAATAAGAAACATACACATGTGCTAATGGCTCTCCAAGGTCACCCCACAACTTGCAGAAGAAAACGAAAGAGAGATAACGAGACAGAGATTTTACCTGCACACACCTCCGCATTATCCAGGCCCCAAGCCTCTAAATCGTCTATCCCAACGAGTCAGCGAGCCTCTGAGTCGTCCAGTCCCAATGAGCCCCCAAGCACCTGCGTCGTCCAGCCCCTGAGCCTCCACGTCGTCTAGCCCTTCGCAACCCTCAAGCCTCTGTCAGTCTAGCCCCTCACAGCCCCCAAGCCTTCGCGTCGTCCAGCCCCTCGCAACCCCCAAGCCTCTGTCGGTCCAGCCCATCACAACCCCTAAGCCTCTGCGTCGTCCAACCCTCGCAGCCTCCGAGCCTTTGTCGATCAATGAGAGAGAGTGCGACTGAGGGAGTTCAAAGAAATATGGAGAGAAAGAAATATGGAGATAGGCGGCAGAAAGAAATATGGAGAGAAAGAGAGTGGGAAAGTAGGTTATAGTTTTAGGGTTTTTAATTTCAAAAATAAAAGTTGTCTTTAAAAAAATTAAAAAAAAAAATTAATAAGTAGTTTTTTTATTTGAATAAGTAGTTTTTATTAGTTTAATAAATTAATTATATATTTTTGTTTTGGTTAATAGATTTTTCAGTTAAAAAAATATTTATATATATAAAAAATATTTAATTAATTATATAATATAATAGATAATTTATTAATAGCTAATTAGCCTTGTGGATCAAAATCCGTGATGCCATTTGGCATTGTGGTTCGAAATTTGATGCCATTTATATTGTGGTTTAAAATTTTAAGCAAGTGGATTAAATTTAAAGCTTAGGCGTTTAAATTTAATGCTTAGGGGTTTAAATTTAAAATATTGTGGTTTAAAGAGACTTGGATTATAAATAGAGCTGAATGGATACAAATTCATAAATTTTGGTTCAAAATTTGATGTCATTTAGCCTAGGGGTTCAACATTTTATTCCATTTGGTTTGTGGCTTAAATTCTTAAGCAAGTGGCTTCAATTTAAAGATTAACAGTTTAAGTTTAATAATTAGGGGTTTTAAGAGACTTGGATTATAAATAGAACTTAATGGATTAAAATTTATAAATTTTGGTTTAAATTTGATGCCAATTAGCCTTGTGGATCAAAGTCCGTGATGCCATTTGGCATTAGGGATCAAAATTTGATGCCATTTATATTGTGGTTTAAAATTTTAAACAAGTGGTTTCAATTTAAAGCTTAGGGGTTTAAATTTAAAACTTAGAGGTTTAAATTGAAAATATTGTGGTTTTAAGCTTGGGGTTGCGCCGCGGCGCACAGACACTATGAAACATCAGAGCCGCGGCGCCCAGGGAAAAAAGACAGATTGGATCTTGTTTTCTCTGCGCACCGCGGCACCATTTTATTAGGGCCGCGGCGCACAAAGCATGTAAATTCTATTAATATAATTTTTTTTTTCATTGCCAATCAGACCATGAGCTCTAAATTTTTGACAAATAATGAAACTTGGATTAAAATTTAAGCCTATTTACTTAAATTTAAAGGCTAAGGATTTAAATTCTTAAGCAAGTGGCTTCAATTTAAAGACTAACGGTTTAAGTTTAATAATTAGGGGTATTAAGAGACTTGGATTATAAATAGAACTTAATGGATTAAAATTTATAAATTTTGGTTTAAATTTGATGCCAATTAGCCTTGTGGATCAAAATCCGTGATGCCATTTGGCATTAGGGATCAAAATTTGATGCCATTTATATTGTGGTTTAAAATTTTAAGAAGGTGGTTTAAATTTAAAAGTTTGGGGTTTAAATTTAAAACTTAGAGGTTTAAGTTGAAAAAATTGTGGCTTAAAGCCTAGGGAATGCGCCGCGGCGCACAGACACTGCGAAACAATAGGGCCGCGGTGCCCAGGGAAAAAAAGAAAGATTGGATCGTGTTTTCTCTGTGCGCCGCGGCTGTATTTTATTAGGGCCGCGGCGCACAGAGCATATAACTTCTATTAAATATAATTTTTTTTTTCATTGCCAATCAGAACATGAGCTCTAAAATTTTGACAAATAATGAAACTTGGATTAAAATTTAAGCCTATTTACTTAAATTTAAAGGCTAAGGATTTAAACTTTGAATGAAATGGTTAATTAGATTATAATAATTATGATTTAAGCCTAAAGGATTAAAACTTAAACCCTGTGGATTAAATTTTAATTGCTATTTAAGATTAATGGTTCGTAGTTTAAGTCATTTAAGGCTTGCGGTTTAAAATTTTAAGCATGTGGTTTAAATTTAAAGCTTAGGGGTTTCAATTTAAAGCTTACTGGTTTAAATTTAAGACATTGTGGTTTAAAATAAACTTGAATTATAATTAGAGCTTAATGGATTTTTTTTTTTTTTTATAAATTATGGTTCAAAATTTGAAGCCATTTAGCCTTGTGCTTCAACATTTTTAGGCAAAAGTGGTTTAAACTTAAAGCTTAGGGGTTTAAATGAAAAACATTGGGGTTAAAAGATACTTGGATTACAAAAGGAGTTTAATTGATAACAAATTAGAAATCTTGGATTAAATTTGATGTCATTTAGCCTTGAATTTGATGCCATTTAGCTGTGTGGTTCAACATTTTTTTGTCAAGTGGTTTAAACTTAAAGCTTATGGGTTTAAATGTAGAACATTGAGGTTTAAGAAAGACTTGGATTATGAAAAGAGCTTATTTGATAACAATTTATATATTGAGGTTTAAATTTGATGTCATTTAGTGTTGGGGTCCAATATTTGATTCGATTTGGATTGTAGTTTAAATTTTTAGAAAAGTTGTTCAAACTTAAAGCTTAGGGGTTTACATTAAAAACATTGTTGGATAAAGAGACTTGGATTATAAATATATCTTAATGGATTAAAATTTATAAATTTTGGTTTAAATTTGATGCCAATTAGCCTTATGGATCAAAATCCGTGATGCCATTTGGCATTGTGGTTCAAAATTTGATGCCATTTATATTGGGGTTTAACATTTTAAGCAAGGGGTTTAAATTTAAAACTTAGGGGTTTAAATTTAATGCTTAGGGGTTTAAATTTAAAATATTGTGGTTTAAAGAGACTTGGATAATAAATAGAGCTGAAGTGATAAAAATTCATAAATTTTGGTTCAAAAGTTTATGTCATTTATGTATGTGGTTGAAAATTTGATGTCATTTGGCCTAGGGGTTCAACATTTTATTCCATTTGGTTTATGGCTTAAATTCTTAAGCAAGTGGCTTCAATTTAAAGACTAACGGTTTAAGTTTAATAATTAGGGGTTTTAAGAGACTTGGATTATAAATAGAACTTAATGGATTAAAATTTATAAATTTTGGTTTAAATTTGATGCCAATTAGCCTTGTGGATCAAAATCCGTGATGCCATTTGGCATTAGGGATCAAAATTTGATGCCATTTATATTGTGGTTTAAAATTTTAAGAAGGTGGTTTAAATTTAAAAGTTTGGGGTTTAAATTTAAAACTTAGAGGTTTAAGTTGAAAAAATTGTGGCTTAAAGCCTAGGGAATGCGCCGCGGCGCACAGACACTGCGAAACAATAGGGCCGCGGTGCCCAGGGAAAAAAAGAAAGATTGGATCGTGTTTTCTCTGTGCGCCGCGGCTGTATTTTATTAGGGCCGCGGCGCACAGAGCATATAACTTCTATTAAATATAATTTTTTTTTTCATTGCCAATCAGAACATGAGCTCTAAAATTTTGACAAATAATGAAACTTGGATTAAAATTTAAGCCTATTTACTTAAATTTAAAGGCTAAGGATTTAAACTTTGAATGAAATGGTTAATTAGATTATAATAATTATGATTTAAGCCTAAAGGATTAAAACTTAAACCCTGTGGATTAAATTTTAATTGCTATTTAAGATTAATGGTTCGTAGTTTAAGTCATTTAAGGCTTGCGGTTTAAAATTTTAAGCATGTGGTTTAAATTTAAAGCTTAGGGGTTTCAATTTAAAGCTTACTGGTTTAAATTTAAGACATTGTGGTTTAAAATAGACTTGAATTATAATTAGAGCTTAATGGAATTTTTTTTTTTTATAAATTATGGTTCAAAATTTGAAGCCATTTAGCCTTGTGTTTCAACATTTTTAGGCAAAGGTGGTTTAAACTTAAAGCTTAGGGGTTTAAATGAAAAACAGTGTGGTTAAAAGATACTTGGATTACAAAAGGAGCTTAATTGATAAAAAATTATAAATCTTGGATTAAATTTGATGTTATTTAGCCTTGTGCTTCAAAATTTGATGCCATTTAGCCGTGGGGTTCAACACTTTTTGTCAAGTGGTTTAAATTTCAAACATTATACTTTAATTATAATAGATATTTATATTTTTTCAGAAACAATTAATAAACAGCAATTATACTTTTCAATGAAAGATAAATAGGCAAAAATTTCCATTGAATTACTATAAGAATTTTTTGTTTTGTTTATTTACATTTTGAAATTACAAAGCTCTAAGTTTTAGCAAAATGAAAAACTCTAAAGTCTATAATCTTTGAAATTAAAACCAATGGTGCATTTCTATAATTAATGTATGCATACATCATTAGTGGGAGTTTCATATCCTTCATTCATGTGCTTGATGTTACCATGAATCCACAATTCTATTGCCATTTTCTTCCGCATAGAAAATGCATTATCTGGTCCAATTTCAAAAACTGATTTCCCTGCCATCAGTAATTCAACGAACTTTATGAGATAAATCCCACAATCAGTCCTGCAAACATAAAAAATAAAATCATATCAGAAGATTTTTAATTATAAATAAAAACCACAAATAATAAAAGTAATTTATAATTTAAAACTTACATATTAACTTGATCTGGACATTGTACCCATGAATACTCGAACTCCTCACAACCTGAAGTATATCCTTTTCTTTTTTCATGGAAACGTAAGAAGTCGAAAATATACGGAAGAAGTTGGCAATATTTCTTTACATGATTTCTTACGCTTTCTTCACCATCTTGGTAGTAAGAATCATAAATACAGATTTTTCTTTTATCAATGTCAAGAACACCTAAGCACCAATGATTTAGGTGAGTTTCACCTAAAATCAAAAATGGCAGATATACAAAATCGACTTCTAACCATGACTTCCCACATGGCATTGATTTGCCAAATATTCTATCTATTATAATCACTTCCTTATTCCAATTATAATTTTCTATTTCTTCTTCACTAACCGTTACTTGCCTAAAAAATGCATCAAAAATATAGTCTGATGTAGTACAGTTTTGAAATGAAGGCAAGCAAGTATGACAAATAGCCTTCCTTCTCAAATAATAAAGTGATATTGAAATATGCTGCAATAAGAAAAAACAAAGGACAAGAAAAAATCATAAAAAGTATAAAAAAGAATACAATTTTTCATAGAGTATAAAACAGGATAAAAAAAAATTTAATCTTACACTATCATCAAGGAGGCCATTCTTGTCATATAGATCATAGAACCACTTCTTATAATTAATGTATTGATCGCCATATACAAACCCAGGCATTGTGGCATAAAATGGATGGAAGGGTTATTTTTTAGTCCTAAAAAAACAAAACAAAAACCAATGGTATTAATATATAAAACAATATAATTAACGTAAATATTCAATAAGTAAACCAATTTACCTATACTTCTTAAGGCCAAGCTTGTACCATGACATGAATCTTTCTTCCAACTCCGTTGAAGGCATATCATCAAATTCTCTCTCGAAAGGAAATCGTCCAACAAAATGTTGTTTCTTTTTACTTCGTTCATTGGACAATCCAAAAACAATTGCTGACAAATTATGAGTATATGGAGAAGAAACAAATTTACTTGGTTTCCTTTCCCTTTTCTTTCTTGAGTATTTTTTCTTAACCTCATAATTGTCATTTGATGATTGGGATAAAATATTAAAAGTTGGAGTGGTCTCAAAATATTTGTCATGGCCAATATCAAATTTCTTTGTTGAAAATTCTTCAAGATCATTTTGTATTGGTTCAACATTGGAAACCTAAAAATAAGAATTAGACAGACAACTTAAGAAAAATAAGCAAACATTTTGTAAAAACATAAAACACAAAATAATAAAAGGTTTTTCAATTCAAAGATAGATTAAAAATCATACCGGGATAATTGCTAAAGGAGCAACACATTCTACAGTGTTGAAGTCATTCATACTTTCATGCAAATCATCTTCAAATAAGAATTTCTCCTCTTGAGAAGAAGACTTCTGATCTTTGTTCTTCACCTTCTCCTCTTCTCCTTCTCCTTGCCCTTCACTAGGAACTTCCTTCTTTGCATCATGTTTCTTCATAAAAACCTCCATAAAATCAAAGAAACGTTTCATTCCGTCCTCAATGTCATTCATCTTTGTTTTCATATCAGCAATGTCTTTTTTCATTACAATATGATCTTTTTTTATTTCCTGAAGAAAAAAAATTAGAAGGGCAAAAAAATATAATGAAGAAGACATAAAAAACAAAAATATATAAGGAATTATAAAGAACATATTTTCAAAATGAAAACTATACAAAAAAAAAAAACAAAGACATAAGCTGAAAACAGTAAAAAACGAACCTTCAACAAACAAATATTTTCTTTTTTCATTTCCTGAAAAAAATTAGAAAGGCAAAAATATATAATGAACAACACAGGAAAAACTAAAATATATAAGGAATTGTAAACAACATATTTTGAAAATGCAAACTATACAAAAAAACAAAAACAAATACATAAGCTGGAAAACAGTAAAAAACAAACCTTCAACAAAGAAATATTTTCTTCTTTCATTTCCTGAAAAAAATTAGAAGGGCAAAAATATATAATGAACAACACAGGAAAAACTAAAATATATAAGAAATTGTAAACAACATATTTTCAAAATGCAAACTAGACAAAAAACAAAAACAAGGACAAAAGTTGGAAACAATAAAAAACGAACCTTAAACAGAGAAATATTATCTTCTTTCATTTCCTGAGAAAGGCAAAAATATATAATAAATAACACAGAAAAAACTAAAAATATATAAGAAATTGCAAACAATATATTTTCAAAATGCAAACTAGACAAAAAAAATGAACCTTCAACAAAGAAATAATTTCTTCATTAGAACTATTTGAGCTATAACTTTTTGTCTTTTTGGTTTTTGAATTATGATAATCTTCTTCTCTCCCTCTTTTAGAAGTTGAAGAGACACAAAGCATAGCATGATGAAATGAATTTCTTTCATCATTAGAAAAGTTTAAAGGAGCATAAACCTATACATAAAAAAAATAAAAAAATTAATAAAACAATTCTAAAAAATAAGAGAGAAAGTTAAAAACAATAAGAAATAAAAACAAATTTTTTACCTTTGATTTTTTAAAAACTTTATTCCAAATTGTCTTTAAATGACAACTCTTCTTCCCAGTCTTCCAATTCAAAATTCTGGGGAACTTTGAACCAACATGAATTGCAAACGATGAGGCCAACAAAGGAATAACCTCAAAACCCCAAACTTGGAAGGCTATAGGGAAGCCACATAGCTCATATCCTGTCTTTGATGAATCTAGGGCGCTTGTGAGATATTTTATAGTTTCGTTAAAAGAACGGCGACCCCAAGGATATGCCTCAAACTTTTGAACATCATCTTCTAAACTCAAGACAAAATTGTCTACTAACCTATCTCCTCTTTTACTACCTAATATATTTTCCACAATATATACTTTCACTAATTTCACAGCATCCTCAGCATCAATATCTATCTTTCTAGATTTAACGAAATCTTTGAACTCATTTCTAGATATTGATGATTTTCCACCAAAATATTTAACAAGTAACCGATTATTATCATTACTAACCCCCATGTCAACATGAATTTCATTGCAATTTAAACTTGTTATAATTCCAAATTCTTCAATGCCAAATTTTGTTTTGTTACCTCCAAAATTTAGATGAAGCTCATTCCCATTAGAGCTGCCATCCTCATGTAGAAGAAGAGAATGCAATATCATATGCGATGGTTCAAGCAATGAATCCAAATCTAGAATGAACCCAAGGCAAGATTGTTTTAGTTGTTGTACTTCTTCATTACTGAGAAAACTTTGTATGCATCCAATATCACTCCAATAGCATTGAGCTCGAATATTGGAATGCACAAAAAGTAATTTATCTTCGTTTAAATACTGCACAAATAAATGAAAATGAAAAAGATATGTTAATTATAGAAATAAGTATTAATAGCAACAAATTTTTTTTAAAAAATAGATAAATTTACAGATGATAAAACTTTTAAATACGTAAAAAACCAAAAAAAAAAACTTACTTGAAACATTTCGTTTGATTTTGGATGAACAATTGATAATGATTTCTTATCTGTGTTAATTGAAGATTTGGTTGACATTTCTGAAATATGCATAAACAAAAAGAAACAATTAATAAAAAAATAACAATAATAATAAATATGTATCTAACATTTCTGAATAAATAATGCTCAATCAAAACAGATGCCATGAAACATAAACAATAATAAAAAATTTGCTAGTATAAAAATATCAAAATTAAAGGACATATAGAAGGACATACAATGATTTGAGCTACTCAATTTTTCTTTATTTTGCATAATAAAAGTACTTCAACAAATGAAAAGTAAGAAACAAGTATTCATAGACAAAATGTTCATATTTTTCAAGACCTCAACTTGACCATTCAATCTCGAAAGGTAATAAAAAAAAAACAACATTTATGGTCAAAGACTTAGAATTAATTTTAGTGTGTATTCAAAAGCAAATAATAGAGATCAAAAGAAAATGTGTATCCAATACAAATATTGGAATAACAAAACATCCAAAATGAAGTCTCTATCTTGTCGTGGAGATTAACTACCAAATCATGAACATGATCACTAACAACTGAACAATCAATTTTAGTACAGTATTAATATTTGTTCTAATAACTTAATATATGCCTCTCCCTTTTCATTTTCTTCTTGTTATTCTGTTGATTTCATTCAAGTATGGCTCCATCTATTAGACAGTATTGAGGGAAGGGTTTTTAGGTGTTTTATTTTATTTTTCATGAAATTGGGAGAGTTTTTTTTGACACTGGAAAAGCAAGAAGCAGAAGGAGATAGAGTGTGTGGCTAGGTAGAGATTACATTCCATAGAAGCATTAACAGTCAAACATGGATGACAATAAATGTCCACTTCTGACATGTGCAAAACAAGAACTGAATAGAAGTTGAAAATAGAAGAGTTGAAAATGAGGAGTTGAAAGTGTCATCAGACATTTTATTATGTTTGTTTCCCATCTAAAGATGAAAATAGAAGTTGGAAAATGACTTGTGTAATCTCCACCTACATATGTCCAATACCTACTAATCTAGTCTAAAAAGCCTCACCCCAAACCCCTCCATCACTACCAAAAAAAAAATTACTAATCTACTAATGTTTGCAAATTTTTAAGGAACCAACAGACACATTGTTGGTGGGACAAAACTCTGAGTCAAAATCTTCTACTAGAGAGTTGAAAGTAGCATCTGAGGTTGTTAAAGAAGTTAAAAGGCTCAAAAAGAAGCTCGGGCAATATATGAAGAACTGTAGTTCATGTTCTCTGGTAAACTGCAGCTGCAAGAGTGATAGGGCAAGCAGTAGAAGCAGTGCAAGCAACAGAAATGGATATGTGCACTCAACAGTTTATGGCAGAAACCATAATTATAAAACTGTCCTATGTGTATACCAGAGGAGAACAGAAAAAATTAGGAAATAATTAAGAACTATTGAATTTAGTTTAATATGATATGTTTTGTATTTTAAACCTTCTATCTAGTTGGCTATATTCTTTATTTTGATTGGCTGAGTTATTTTATTCTTTATTCTGCCAATTATGAAGAAGAAAGGATGATCATTCCTTGCTTTTGACCTCATTTCTTCCTCTTTAGAACTTGTTTGTTGAACGCATCATCCCTTGAGACTAAAAGGATTAAAACTTAAACCTTGGGAATTAAATTTTAATGCCATTTAAGTTGAGTGGTTCATATTTTAAGCTATAGTTAAATATGTTATAATAGTCTTTTCGTAATGTTGTCTCTTGACACTTAAATTTGTCTTGAGATGACAGTTTTTGTTTAGTATTTGTTTATTAATTTATGATTTTGGTTTAGTAACTGTTGATTTCAAGATGTCTTTTGCATATATTAAAAGTTGTGATAGCTTAAATTTCAAACATGGTTCTGTTTAGTTTTTGATTTTGTTCTTTTACTGCAGAGCTTTTTATTAGTAAGACTAGAATAGGTCAATGTAAAGATGAGAACTAGCTTGTGTTTTTCATACTTCAATTTCTTGACAAAGAAAAACTCAAAGAGACTGTACACAATTGCAGAAACATGAGAAAAATGCAATTCTTTGTTTTCTTCCTTTATTGCTTGAGATATTTGCATAAGCTTTTATTAACTAAATTCTGCATTAACGTGCTAATGCTTTTAATTTTTGTTTTTGGTAGTTAATGATTTTCGAGGCAAAGAAACAAGAAAATAAGTACTTTGGACAATCAAAACGTATAAGGTATTCATAACTGATCAATATTGAATCTAATTATCTTTTCAATTAGCTAGGTTGAATCTCTACTAATTAAAAATATTTTTGTGTTTGTTAGCTTTATTAGTTAAATATGGATGAAAGAAAATTTTTATTGGTATACCTACATGGCAGACAAATGCACTTGAGAAGAGTCATCGTGTGCATTAGGATCTTAGTAAATGTGTATGTCACGCTTTATAGGCATTATAAAAGATATGTGCTTAAGGAAAGTGGTTTAAATTTTAAGTCTTGTGGTTTAAATTTAAAGCTTAGTGGTTAAAATTTCAAAACTAGAGGTTTAAATATACTTGATCTATAATTTAAGCCTAAATGGATAAAATTTATATATTGTAGTTTAAATTTGATGCCATTTAAGCCTTATGGTTCAAATTTATAAATTGTGGTTTAAATTTTAAGCCATTTGTTTTAAAATTATAAAGATTTTGTATTAGATACACACATTACAATATATAGATTAAATGAGTATTTTTATGATGTAAGCCTAAAGGATTAAAACTTTAACCTTGGGGATTAAATTTTGATGCCATTTAAGTTTAGTTGATCTTATTTTAAGTCATTTAAGGCTTGTGGTTTAAATTTTAAGGCAAGTGGTTTAAATTTTAAGCCTCATTGTTTAAATTTAAAGCTTAGTGGTTTAAATTTAAAATAATGCTTAAAATTTAAACTGCAACACTTAAAGTCCAAATCATGTCCTTTTAAAATGTAAACTGCAACGCTTAAAATCTAAACTACAACTCTTCAAAATGTAAACTACAAAACTTAAAATGAAAAAACCTTGGCTAAAAATCTAAAACACAACCTATAAAGCATAAAGGTTTAAAAATTAGGGGTGATCAAAAAAGCAAGCAATAAGCTCACAACATATAATTCTCCAAGACATAAAAAGCAAGCAATGGGCTTTAATGTGTAATTATAAGGTGGAGACAGATCGTATGCTCAGAACATATAATTCTCCAATACATATAATTCTACAAGCAATCAATGAGCTCACAACATATAATTCTCCTAAACATAATTATGTTTCATATAATTTACAATTATTATCTTCTGCTTAGAAAATATCATAAAATGTAATTTGGAAGTAAAGAAAGTAGATTGCTAGAATGATTCTTGAAAATTTGACCATATATTACGAATTCTTATTTATCATGATTGATCTTTGAAATACTAATGTTTTTAATTTCTCTATTGCAGCTTTATACAGGAAATGGGTTCTTAGTTTCTACACTAAAAGACATTTTATTATTATTCATTATAATATATGAACATTTTTTTTTGTTTTTTTATTAGTTTCAATGCTTCGAACCTTAGAAATCAAAGAAGCAATGTTTTCTTTGGTTTAAAGAATACATTCATGTAAAATATTTTTAATTTATCAGTGAAAGAGATTCTATATTAACCTCAAATAATACTCCCAGTCTCATATCATATATGTTGTTTTATACGATTCAATCAAACAATTTTTTTTAATTTTTTTTTTCTTTGGTTTAAATAATCTAGAAAACTCAAATGTCTTCTTCTCATTCAATACATGTTTGTCTCTTTTCGTTTCCTTATGCCACAACGTTGCATCTTAAACCTTTTCTATCTAGGCCAAAAATAATGAAATTATGACATAGAACATCATTGAGTCAATTTCACAAACACTTGGTGGGCACACTAATAAAACAACCTTCAATACTTGATTTCCAACAATGCAATGCCCAAAAACTTAAACATAAAATGCAGTAATCAACAAAAACTAAGAAACAAACAACAACTTAAACCAATATAAAAGTTCCTCTACTAACAACAAAACACCCCTAAAATAACTAACATCATAACATAGATTTTTTCTAAACAAAGAATTTTCTTCATACAAGATTTAATATAAGAATTATAATACATATACTTACTTGAAAATCTTCTTCCAAGATGGCACACAAAAGTTCTAAACCCGGAAAAGATGATTGAACCCTAAAACGGAATATGATGTTTTGAAATAATGAATAAATGAGATCTAGAAAAGTATATAAAAAGTAGAGGGCTCGGGGTCGCGCCGCGGCACTCTATTATTGAGCCGCGGCGCGCAGACAAGGAAATTTATTGGAAATGTAGTGCCGCGGCTCCCATCGAAGGTAGACTTTTATTGCAATTTGGCGCCGCGGCGCTCAGCGACAACAAACTAATTGCAATTTTAGCGAGCCGCGGCTATCTTTTCTTTATAGAGAATAACTTAACATCGCTCACACAATATAAAATGATAAATTTGATGTCATTTATTGTAGTTTAAATTTGATGCCATTTAAGCCTTATGGTTCAAATTTATAAATTGTGGTTTAAATTTTAAGCCATTTGTTTTAAAATTATAAAGATTTTGTATTAGATACACACATTACAATATATAGATTAAATGAGTATTTTTATGATGTAAGCCTAAAGGATTAAAACTTAAACCTTGGGGATTAAATTTTGATGCCATTTAAGTTTAGTTGATCTTATTTTAAGTCATTTAAGGCTTGTGGTTTAAATTTTAAGGCAAGTGGTTTAAATTTTAAGGCAAGTGGTTTAAATTTTAAGCCTCATTGTTTAAATTTAAAGCTTAGTGGTTTAAATTTAAAATAATGCTTAAAATTTAAACTGCAACACTTAAAGTCCAAATCATGTCCTTTTAAAATGTAAACTGCAACGCTTAAAATCTAAACTAAAACTCTTCAAAATGTAAACTACAAAACTTAAAATGAAAAAATCTTGGCTAAAAATCTAAAACACAACCTATAAAGCATAAAGGTTTAAAAACTCTATCTCATATTAATCTCTTAACTTTTTAGCCACTCAACTTTGATTGCCCTTTTACAAGAAAATGAGCTTTTCAGAATTTCAATTTCTTTATTTTGAAACTCATTGCCCAATTTAGAAGTTCAATATTTATTTTACAAGGCTAGCTAATGATGCCATTAGAGAGGCATTGTCTGCGTATGAATCACTAGGAGAATTAGACAAACAAGAGACTGCATATGCTTATATTTAGCTAGCCTGCTACCAGAGGGATTGTAGTTTGAAGTTTATAGAGACAGGTCACAAGAAAAGTAACTTTGGTAAATGTGAAGGCAACAGTCTCGTATGGGGCAAGTAGTATGCATTTGTTGCTGGAAAGAACTAGCAAAAAGCAATGGACTTTTATGGTCCAAAATCTAATCCCACCATGTATCTGACCATATTGATGGACATATCAGACCTTCTATAATGCCTTTCAAATCCTTTACTCAAATCTGGTATGATTTTCTACTTGACATTCAATTTGTTTCTCTTCATTTCGATTTGCAAATTTTTTTCTTTTAAAAATTGGTATTCATCCTTACGATTTTATAGAGAATGCTCGCTCTTTTTCCCCCTTAAACTATTCTTTATTGAAATGCTAACTAACATTTAAAATGTTTATACATTCAACTTTACTCAACTAGGCTTCACCTAAATAAATCTATTTACAGAATCTAAACAGGTAATATGGACCTTAAAAAATTTCAGAAACAAATTTTTTAATATAACTTGAAAAATACCTACTTGTAGGATAGTTTTTAGTACTAGTTCTTCTACTACTACTACTATTCAAGTAAATGCAAGTGATAGACTATAGATGAAAGGAAAATATTCTTCACCATCTCAAAATAGAAAGAAGAAGAAAGCTATTGCTGCTTCTTCTTCTTCTCAACCAATTCAAAAAAAGGAGAAAGCTAGCTTTGTTGCTTCCTCTTCACGATCACAAAATATGAAGAAAGCTATCTTTGTTGCTTCTTCAACATCTCAGGATAAGAAGAACAAACAAACAGATGCAATGGTTTTATGCAATGGTTCTGGGGTAAGCTTTCAAGACTTTGGATGTATTCTTCATTTGTATTATAACATTCCTTTAGTACAGTTCGTTTAAGAAAATGTGTAATTGGTGCTAAAAACACTCTAACTCACTCTTTCTAATGCTCAAACTTAGCTAATAATTCTATTTAGCTCAATATTATTCGGGTTATTAGTCACATATCTCATTCTACCCTTAAAAACACTACTTAGGAGTTTACGATAGAAACATCAATTTATCTATTGATATTTTGTTTTTTCATCAAAGACACAAATGATTAGTACTACTCCTATACATTTCCATACACATAAATGTGTATACATAATACAAAACCAAGAAAAAATTTATTAAAAAAAATGAACATCAATGAGTATTTTCATCAAAATAAACACAAGCAATGAAAACACCAGATAAGAATGGAAATTTTTCATTTGATGTTTTAATGAGGAATTTCATCAAACAAATGGAGTGCCACATATTAAACAACTTATTTTACATACCTAACTACAAGATAAACTATATAAGAGCATGAAATATACATACAAAATTTAATAGAACTTTCATCAAACATATGGGGTGCAAAGAATTAAACAAAACTCATTTGCATACCTAAAGAAAATCAAGCTTCAACAATCAATTGCACAGGGTGAGCGGCTCAGACAATGATGACTTTCATCAAAACAAACAATAAAAACACCATATAAGAACATAAATTATTCATACAAAAATTAATGAAACTTTCATCAAACCAATGGGGAGAAAGAAACAAACAAACCTCAAAAGAAACAAAATCAAGACAGAAGAACGACTGTGTCCTTGAAAAAAGAAGAACAGGTCTGTACTTGGACAACAACTTCAAGCAATGGGCTCTGGCGTTGCCGTTAGAATGGTGGGTGAGTTTCGACGCTGGAAACAGAGGAATGTTGAAGATGGTGATCGGGGGGGGGGGGGGGGGGCTCGGCAGAGAGAAAGCAAGGGTTGGGGATCGGGGGGGCTCGGGGGGGCTCGGCAGAGAGAAAGCAAGGGTTGGTGATCGGGGGGCTCGGAATGAATACTTTGAAAACAGAACGAAGGAGAGGGAATGTGGGAAAAAATGGAGAGAACTTAACTTTTATAAAAGGGTATTATGGGAAATCTGATTAAAAAACTGGGTATAAATAAAAAAAAGTTGATATATGGGTAAAAATATATAACACACTGAAAAACTGGGCACACAATCTAATTTCCTCAAAAAAGATATAACATAAGTCAAATTAGCCCAACACTAAATTGTCACTTTTTTATTTAACATATTCCCACTAATATATTAATTAACAATTAATGAATTTTTTTACAATAAAAAATGATTTTTTTTTTTTTTTTTTTGTATATTATCAATAAACATTAAATGAATTGTGTACTTTTTATAGTTAATTTGTATATTGGGCATTGTAGCACAATTATAAATATTTAGCTAAATATAGCATAGACTCATTTTTTATGTCAAATTTAGCACAAAATTTACATCTTGCATTGAAGATGGTCTTAGGTTGGTTGCAAATCTTCTTACACTTTTTCAGTCCTCTGCCTACCTGTGTCTCTCCAATAGTTTATTGGGTTTTTATTTTTTTGAACCTGTGTTTTTTCTAATTACCAGTTTTGACCTGATATTTTAAAAAATTTATTTTTGGACCCTATAATTTGTAAAATAGTTCAAATAGACTTTTAAACTCAATTTTGATAAAGAAAAAATTGAATATAACAACACAGTTTTTATATAGAATGATTTTATTTTTGTTCTGAATTGTTATTTGGTGAATTATTTGTGATTTCAGTTGAGAAATTTTTTATCAAAATCGGATTTAGAATTCTATTTGAACAATTTTACAAAACATAGGATCCAAAAAGTAATTTGTCAAAACACAAAATCCAAACAGATAATGGGATCCTACAAATATAGTACGAATACAATATTCGCATAATAGAAATTTAACTTTCTATTCTTACTCATACCCTATATTTATTAAATATATTCTTACAAAATTATTAGAAAACTATGCTCCAAAATTAAATTTAGACAAAATTACCCTTTCCATTTCTCTCAATCTCCTTCCTCCTTCTCCACCCACAAATATTTCTCCTTCTCCCACTTCAATCAAAGTCTACAGTTAAAAACATAAAAGTATAAGTTCAATAAACCCAAAATTTCATGATTTCAAACAATTTGTACATGATTTTTTAGCTTTGCCCAATAAATCTACTAAAATTTTCCGTTAAGACCCTAATATATATATAAATATGTTTTTTGAGCATTTTTATACATGATTTTATTAGTTTTGTTTGCATTTTTGTTTTTTTCTTGTGTTTTTTTTTAAGATATAAAAATCTAGATATGCATAGATTGGATAAAATTTAATGCCACTTGGATGTTGGTTCAAAAGTGCATGAAAAATATACTAACATCTTAAATTGAGAGGACCAAAGTGTTAAATTCATTTATTTTTATTAGAAATATTGGCGCCAAAAATATTCAATCTTTTCAAAAATTTGTGATTTAGTACCCAATATTTTTTTTTTTTTTTTAGAAAAGTAGTCAATGTAAGGTTCCGTTGGTACCCATCTAATAGATTGGTTAAAAGATGACTTGGTGGACACATAGCAAATTATGATTGGTCCAATCCATAATCTTATAAAAAAATTATTTAAATTAATTTTAAAATAGAAAAAATATTAAATAAAAAATTATATAAATTGATTTTAAAATAAAAAATTAAAAACTATTTTAAATAATAAAAACTAACTATATAATTAAAACAAAATAAAACCTAATTTAATTAGCACCTAATACTAAAAAAAATCATTCAAAACTATTCTTTAATATTTTAAATAGTGAAAAACTTTATATTTTTAAAATTATTAACTAAAACCTAATCTACTTCTTCTTCATCTATTCCTAAAAACATAAGCAGTTGCCTCCATCATTTTTTCTTCTTCTTGCAGCAATAACTGACAAATGGAAGGCCAAGGACAACGACGACGAGAGGCCTTGCACAGCGACGTCGGGTGTGGCATCAAACTGGTTTTTATGGGTTGTGAGGATCGGAACTCGACACGAAGGGGCGACATTTTAGGATGGCGAGTTTTGAAGAAGCTCGGCAACAGCAAGAGGAATAGTGGCATATCTGGGATCTCAACTTTTCTTCAACAACGGTGGCATGTGGGACCGGAGGAACGGAGCTCAACAACTGGGCAGTGGCTCGGCAATGACAGGAGGAACACGACAACAAAGATTGAAGAAGAAGAATAGGATGAGGAAGGTGTTAGAAATTTAAATAAAGAGAATGGAGAAAATTAACAAACATAAAAATATATTATTAATTGAAGAACAGAAAAAATAAATACAAAATAATAAATTATAAAACTGATAAGTGAAAAGAAAGCCGAGGCACGTAAAACACACTTTCCTTAAAGCAGATTTGCCCCCTCTACCTGATTGGTGTTAGAGGATACGTGAGCAACCACTTCACAGGATACAACGACTAACGAGTAGAGGAATACACCACTTTCACTACTCCAGCGAACTCGGATTAATACATTCACTCTATCACCTTAAGACTTACGAAAAACAAAGAAGAAGAAGACAAGAGAGCTTTTTAGTGAGTGACTCTATCTGTTGGTGTGTCTAGAATGAAAGGTGAAACCTCCTTTTATATGCTTCATATGGGGTGGAATACCAAGTGTGGACACAAGGGAATTAATGCCAAAAATCCCACAAAATTAGTGATATTGATCAATCACAATCTTTACCATAATTTCTGATATCAATCAGAATATTCACCTTTATTACGGTGATTACATCCTTGACCAAATCTGCATTTATTAGCAGCTATCAATGGACCACATTTAAGGCATCAATTTTTCATTCACACATTAGCCTAAATTGGCTATTTATTATATATAAAATATAATTTTTCCAACAGAAGGAAGAAAGGGATGAAGAGAAAATAAAATAGGAAAGAAGAAGAAGACGAGAAGAACAGGATGAGGAAGAAAAAAAAGAATTAGTTTAGTTTAAAAGCATTTAATTGAATTAAATTTAGTTTTTTTAACTTTTAACTAAATTAGCATATTTAGCATTATATTTTTTTTTGAGTAATTAGCAGCAAAAACCCTTCATCTTTACATTCTTATACACTTAATCCAGATTATTTTTTTTCACCGGTGAAACCTCACAATCCACGGTTCTATTAGCAAATCTAAGGTATCTGTTTGTTGTGGATGTTAACTACCAACATGAAGTCATCTGACCATCTAAACTAATGTCATGTCATAATTTTTTTAAATTAAAAAATAAATAAAAACCATTTCAATTTAAAATAGATTAATTAAAATTTACTTAAAAAATATATATTAAAAACAAAAAATTAATATTAATTTATAAATCTAAAATAAAATTAAAAACTAAAAACTAAACCCTAAATTTTTCCCTCTTTCTTCCCCACTTCTTCTTCTTCTTCTTTCCTTCCTCTTCTTCTTCCCCGTCTTCTTGCAACTTCTCCATTCATAGGCCTTTGCCCTGTCTCGCGCAACCCAACGCGACCTAGCCCTACCTCCGACCTTCTTCTTCTTCTTGCAACTTCTCAACCCCAAAATCAAACCCAGTAAATTAATAGGTGAATATGGTGTTTTCCACCTGAAATACAACAAAAACAGGGGTAGCAACAAAATCACAATCTCAAACTCAAACTCACTTCCCACTAAGATGACTTCTTCCACTTAAAACACGACAAAAACAGGGGCAGCAACGAAGAGCAGCTGCACACTTCAATCGGGGATGGTTTTGCGAGCAAAACCAGATTTGAAGCAAACCGTAAGCAAGAGTTTCCCAGCTGCTCCGACAACTACCTGCAGGCAGAAATCATCAGTGAAAATCTCGTGGTTCCGTCGAAAACCAAATTTGATCAAAGACGAGGCAATCTCGTTGCGATCTGCAGCCTCCGTCGAAGTTGAAGATCGAAGGGGCTTGGAGGTTGTTGTTGTTCAAGTGGAAGAAGGAGATAGAGAGTGCGAGATGACAGAAATAAAGAGGGAATGGGTAGGCGGCTAGGGCTTCAAGAAGAAGAAGAAGAAAAGAAAAATAATTAAGAATTAGTTTTTTAATGTATATTTAAGTAATTTTTTAAAATATTAATCAATCTATTTTTAAATTAAAATAATTTTTTATTTTGAATTAATTTAAATATATTTATTTATTTATTTTAATTTTAAAAATTAAAAAATTATGTGTGACATTAGTTTAGATGGCCATGTGGCTCCACATTGGCAGTTAACAACCACAACAAATAATGACTTTAGATTTGCTAATGGAATCATGGATTGGGAGGTTTCATTGGCGAAAAAAAAGAATTGGGGGAGTATATAAGAATGTAAAGATGATAGGGTTTTGCTGCTAATTTATGTTACTTTAATATATAAAATATATTTTATTATTTTTATTTTATATTATATTATTCTGACTTTTTTTTAATAAATATTAATCTAATTTAGTTTTTATATTATTTTAATATTTATAATGTTTTTTAAAATATCTTTTTCTAATTTAAATTATTTAAATTAAATTTTTTTAAATATTATGAATTGGACTAATTAGGAGATGACACGTGTACACCCAGTCAGGTTTTAACAGAGCTGTTATTAGGGCTGTTCATTGGACCATATCCAATGTTTTTGGACCCATCCAGATCCAATCCAATTATACATTGGATGTTGGATTTCTCCAACCGATCCAATCCAATAGTATGCTCAACCGAACCGAACCGATCCAATAAGTCATTGGATTGGATCGGTTCCATCCAATGGATATGAATCCCTGTATTGGATCGGATCCATCAAATATTTTTTATCCAATATTTATTAGATCGGATTGGATCCATCCAATATTTTTGATCCAATATTAATTGGATTGATTGGATCCATCCAATCCGATCCTTATAAGAGTTAAACCTGATTTTTCACATAAACGACTAATATATTAGTTCAAAACATTACAAACCCAACATAAATCCAATGATATTTTAACTTTAAAAAATATATATAATATATTTTTTATCTGAATATTAATTGGATGGTATTGGATCATTATTGGATTGGATCGGTCGGTTGGATCCATTGGATTTACATGTCATCCAAGATCCGACCGATCCAATATTGGATTTTTAAAAATGTCATCCGATCCAATCCAATCATAATTGGATATCCAATTTTTAGCGAGCGGTTGACATTAGATCGGTCGATTTGTTATTGGATCGGATCGTTTCTGCACAGCCCTAACTATTATGGTGGGTACCAATATTGTGACGCCCCACTTCACTATGGCTGCTTTCTGGAATGACGACTGGCCCTACAAACCAACACAAGTCTTTCCAGCGTGCTTTGTCCTCACTCGCACACTTCCTGGGAAAACTTCCCAGGAGGTCACCCATCCCTAGATTACTCTAGGCCAAGCACGCTTAACCATGGAGTTCTCAAGTGATGGGCTACCGAAAAGAAGATGCACCTTCCTGATATAGGTAGTACCCATCAATCCATTTAAGCCCTCTTCGACTGTGTAGTCCCATACCTACACAGTCTTAGAATCATTACACTTGACCTTCCCCAGGCGGTGTGGGATTGCACAGCTTACCCGGTCTTTCCCCTTACGGATCACGGGATTTTGACTGTCACTGTAACGCCCTGGTTACCCCAGAACAGTTACGGTGAACAGTGAACCGGAAATTTGACTCGCTACCCGAGTCCTTTAATTAAAAACGTGATCTAGGTACCATTAACAGGTTAAGGTGAAAAACCAACAAAAAGGAAAGGGTACATTTCATTAAGTAAATAAACTGCTCATGAGCCTTTTAAAATGTTTACGAGTAGTTTGTATTACAAAAGAGCTGCTACAGTCCCAGATATACAATCCCCGCCGGCCTAAGCGGCAAAAATAGGGTAAACCCCTAGTCCCTCTGAGAACTCCTTGACCGTGGCAGTCAAGCGGCCCTGTATGTACATCACATCACCCAAGCTCTCCACTCAAGGCTGGCCAAGCTCTTCCTTTCCTTTACCTGCACCACATAGCACCCATGAGCCAAAGCCCAGCAAGAAAACACAATTAAGCATGATATAATATCAACAACGATCATAATAACCATTCAGGACTATGAGTCCAACAAATAGGTGACAACAGCCAAAAGTCACAGTAATGAGCATCGCTCCCTCTAGCCATGTGACGATAGGGTCACCAGGGCTTAACTGATAGGTGATTCCCTTCATAAACTCGTTCAGGACAGGTGCATGGTGACTGGTCACCAACATAACCTTCCTCACGACTCTAGAGTCGAAACTATGGACAACGTCCCTTAGCCACGTGACAAACGGTCACCGGGGTCATATACCTTGGCTATAGTCATCTGGTCATAGACCAGGCAAGCACTTATAAGTTCTTCGACCTTAGGGTCGGTCCCACATTAATGCCATAGAGCCATTCAATGCGTGATCATCGACTTTAGAGTCGGTCCCTGACTAGTCAGTGTCCCAAACAGGTAATCAGTGTTCACTAGCGTTTAACATGCAATCCATGTCCACATAAATCAACCAACATGCCTCAATATCAAACCATGCATGTCATATACTTATACAGGGTGCAACTGTATTCATACACTATTTTCTTACCTCTGGTTCGAGTGAGAATTATAATATGAACGACCCCTGAGAACGATCAACCTTTAAAATCATCGATGGTCACCTGATCATAACCAAATTATAGAGTTTATCAATAAAAATGATAACTGAGGGTTCCTAAACCAAATCCCAGCCCCCGAGACCTCAAACACTACCCAACCGGGTACTAGGTTCAACCCCGAGGCCTATGGTTTGAATCCCCGAGCTAAAAAGCACATTTTAGCAAAATTAGCCTTAAGGGCCGCGGCCCCCCTCTGCTGCGCCGCGGCGCGCCTCCAAACAGAGAGGCCCCCATCTGCCAGACGCCAAGGGCTGCGGCGCTCCCCTGCTGCGCCGCGGCGCTCAGCCCAGAACGGCCAAGAACACCCACGCACGAACCAATTTTCCCTGTGCGATTTCCTCTTACACCAGCCCTTCAAACCTTCATAAAACCTCCCTCAAACATGTAATTAAACCCCCACATAACTCCCTTAGCTCACTCACATCAAACCCCAATCAAACTAACACTAAAACCCCCTTTGATTCTCATTTCCCACATCAAAAACATGAATTGAAAGCTATAAGCAAAACAGAGCACCAGCTGTAACTAATGGCCAAAACTCACCTTGAGACTAGCTTTAAATCTCCCACACAGGCTAACACAAGTGCTCCAACCCAGCCTTAAGTTTCCCTAGCTTGAATCACCACCAAGAACACAAAACCCTCAAAAGAGGAGTGAAGAAGATGAAGCTAGGAGAAGGTACGGGAATGAAGGAAGCAAACTCCTGTTTTGCTCTGTTTATTCTACAGCTTTCTAAGCCACTTAAGTCACATATATCCTCCCAAAAAGACCAAAATACCCTTGTGTCATCCTAAGCCTCTAAAGCCACCTAAAGGGCAAAATTGGTACATTCCGCTAAACCTGTTAATCATAATTAACGCTTCCCAATTCCTGCTAATCTCAATATCCTCGAACATCAATAATTCATATCCCGTTACCCTAAATCCCCGGTAACGCTATAATCATTAATAACACCCCGAGACTCACCCCGAGCCCCGAGCTCAAACCTGTTATGACCAAACCGATAAATCATGCTTAAAGATTGTCTCATGTCGAAATACTCGAACCAATCCACATTATAATGTGGTCTCACAATATATCATTAACACGCAAACAAATATACAATTATACCCTCAACAGCCAAATTACCTAAATACCCCTGTAAATAAATGCGGACTCACATGCACGCGTTTAACATCATATCATAATATAATTCTCATAAACATGCATAAACACACTTAATGACATAATTAAACAATTATGGCCCTCCCGGCCTACTAATCCAGTCATTAACCATAATAGGGAATCCGGGGCATTACAAATATATACCAACGAAACTTTATATTGGGTACTTTTCCTACCAAAAAACAAAAATTGGGTACTAAATCATAAATTTTTAAAAATAATGTGTACTTTTACGGCCAATATCCATTTTTATTACAAAATTGAATTTTGAAGTATTTTTTAAATTTATAAGACTTGACTTAATAAAAAAAGTGACAAGTATTAGTCAGGTAAGTACTTAACGGGCAAGTATTAACACAAGTAACAAATGAGTGATGTAAGGTATTTTTGTTAAAAAGAAATAGATATTTAATTATAAATTTCAGCATAATTTATTCACATTCATCATAAATATCTCCTATTTTCACCAACTACTCATATTTTGATATTGTTTTTTATGCCTTAAAAAATGATATTGATTTTTGGATTTATTTTATATATATTTAATAATTGGTTTAACTTTGATAAATAAAAACAAAATTGAATATTTATGAATTTTCAAGAAATTATTTTTCTTATAAAAATTGACACATAAAAATGTTTAAAAAAAATAAAATTTGGATTATTTATTAAAAAAATATAAAAAGAAAAAGAAAAAGAAAAATTACATAAACCACTCTAAATTGTTTTTTTAATGCCTTTTATATCTCCTCTCTTTTTATTCTCCTTCTATGCCCACTCACCACCATACATGGTCATTTAAAAAATTGTGACGTCGCAAATTTCAAGATTTATTTCCACCAACTACGTTGAAACAAAAATCTTTAAATTGTTGAACTCTGCTCGTCATGAAGGACAAACGCGACCACTCAAGATATCTATATTCTTCTCTTTCTTTGTTGATATCTGTTTTATTATTATTATTATTATTTAAAATGGATAGTTTTTTTTTTTGTAACATTTGGTTTTTTTGTAATCTAGCAATTTATGTAAATGTTGTTTATTGAACTGTATAATTAATTTCACTAATTTGTTTTGTAAATATTAGTTACATAAATGTATTTTTTTAGTTACGAAATTAGTTGTGTAAATTTTTATTACAAAAATATATTTTTTAACTAAGATATAGCTCATAAATGTTATTTATAAAAAATAAAAATTTACAGCTATGTTTGGCAAACCTTCTACTTGCTTATAGCTAAAAGTGTAAGCAAATATGGATAGTTTTTTGTAAAGTGTTTAGATATTAATGAAAAACATATTTTATGAGTAATTTATGAATAATATAATATTATTCATATTTAAAAAAAAATTCTCAAGAAGGTCTTTTGAAAAGAAAAAAACTAATAACTAGCTCCAAAAAGTTCTTTTAAATTAAAAACAAAAAATTATTATATTTTATCCAAAGATTTTCAAAAGTGTTTTTTATATTTTTGTAAGAAGAAGTATATATTGATTTGTTTTTTTTAAGAAAAACGTTTACAAGTAGTATTTAGTTAGAGAAGGAAAATTTACATCTCATATATTTTTGTTGCATTTTAATTCCAAAAATCACCTAAGATATTTTATTTACATAAATCTTGTTCCACATTATAAAAAAATATTAGATTTATGAAATAATATACCTGAAATAGAAAAATTCACAGAATCCCAAATTTTTCCATTTTTTCTGGGTTTTTAAAAGCAACCTTTGGTTGCTTATGATACCAATAGTGGAAATTATGCAAGGTATGACTTTTTTAACTTTTATTTCATAAATATGGATATTTTAAGGTTTTTCTTGATCTGTGATTTTCCTAACTTAAGCTAATTGTATGGGACAATATTTCCATATTTTAGAGATTTTTCAAAATAGCCATATTTTATTTATTAGTTTGGTGTTTAGAGACTTGTGTTATTATTTTGGGTATTTTTGTTATTACATCCCATTTATTTAAAGGATTTTTATACAAATATATATCTATTTTTTTAACATATATCTATTTTTTTTTCTTTTTTTATTTATTTTACAAAAAAGAAATCATGTTTCTACTCAATACATATATAACATGGGTCAAATAAAAAATTGGAATAATTTTTTTATTTTAATTTGAATGTATAAAAAATGTCAAAATATATATTATAACATCCAAATAAAAGTAATTGACGTAGAAATAATTGTACATCACAACTATGAGTATTATTAAGGGGCACTATTTATCTAAAATGGTATGTTCATGCTTAATTTTTATTATATAGATATAGATTGCAAGTATTTGGTATTGATTGTGATATAGATTGTAGAGTATCAAGTTACTTTTTATTGTTGTCTTTGTTATACTTGAAGTTATTTAGGGTTATTTTTATGGTGTTCAAAAAGTATAATATTACTTTTTGTTGTTGTTTTTGTTAATTTTATAAATTGTAAAGTACTATATTACTTTTTTTTGTCTTTGTTATGCTTGTGATTGTTTTAGGCTACTTTTATGGTGTCAAAAAAGTAATATGTTATTTTTTGTTGTTATCTTTTGTTAATTTTATAGATTGCAAAGTATTAAACTATCTTTTGTTAATTTTGCAAATTGTAAAGTAATAGGCTATCTTTTGTTGGTGTCTTTGTTATACTTGTAATTGTTATAAGTTACTTTTATGGTGTCTAAAAAGTACTAAATTACTTTTTGTTGCTGCCTTTTGTTAATTTTATAGATTGCAAAGTATCATAATACTTTTTATTGTTGTCTTTGTTAATTTTATAAATTACAAGGTACCAAGTTACTACTTTTGTTGTTGCTATTTTTATGTTTGCAATTGTTCTAGGTTATTTTTATATTGTCCAAAAAATACTAGGTTACTTTTTATATTAGTTATGTGGAAGATTGCTCTTGGCTAATGAGTTTGACATGAAAGAGATGCCACCTAATCAAAATCAGTATGAAATTCCACTATTAATATATGTATGTAAGCAACAGAAAATAATCAATTGTTGTGTATGTTGCTTTAATATTGACTATAAATATTTTGTTTTCTTCAATAACTTGGAAAGTACTCGTGTTGCATGGTTTGACTTGAAAAGAGACACATAAATAATATAAAACCACAATTAGCAAGTGTATTATGAATAAGGTAACCTAGTACAAAATTAAACAAGACTTTAGAATACCAGGTTATATTACCTTGACAATTATAAATTATAAATAAGAAATTGTAGGTACCAACTTAATTGAGCAAAACAATGCATATAAACAAATGGCAAGGTACTTTTTGCAATACCAAGTTTTTTTTTTTAAAACCAATTAATGCTCCCAAAGTTCAATCAATTCAAATAACAAGTACATACCGGTTACTTCATTAAGTTAAAATAATGCAATAAATAGGAGCTTCTGGTTAATCCAGTGTAGACTCTTTGGGTCTTCTTCTTGTATCTGGTCTCTGGTAGTTGAGAGTCGCACCATCCAGAGAATATTTTCTTGTTCCTTAGTTGGTGAACCAGCCTAGGTTCTTTCCTAAAGTTTGTTCGAAACCTTGAGCGTTGGTCTTGCTGCTTCTAAGACCCACTCACCTTCACTATGAGGAGTCAAACAGTGGAAGCCCCCGAACTCTCTGAATGGCTTGATGAGGCCCTGCATATTTCCATGGAGGAGATGGAGCTAGAGCTAGTCCCGTCGGCGAACTCCTACGTGCATGGGAACCTCCTGTTGGGAAGATTATTTGCAAAAAAAAAGAGTGTCCCAAACCATTATCAAGGCAGTGCTGAAGATGGCATGGGCATCAATAAAGGGATGGTCCTTCAAAGAGCTCCACGATGGGCTCTTCATGTTTCGGTTCTAGAATAGGAGTGATGCGCAGGGAGTCTTGGATCGTCGCCCTTGGTCCATCAGTGGTGCTCTTCTTGCTTTGGAGCCTTGGCCGATTGATGTGGGATACACTGAGGTGGAGTTTTCAACTACACCTATCTGGATTATGGTACATGGGATTCCCATTGGATTTTGGAATGAGGCAAACCTCCACATGGTGGCTGCTAGAGCAAGTAAAATGTACATGATACCGAACCACACCTTGTCTTACGGAACCGGAACGTTGCGATTCCGAGCGGTTATAGAGATTGAAAAACCTCTAGTGGCAGGATTCCCCCTAAGAAGAGAAAATATGACCCCTTTATGGCTGCAATTTAAATACGTGAGGCTACCAAAGATATGTTTCAAATGTGGCATCATGGGCCATGATATGAAGCAGTGTTTCCATCAACCGACCTTGCTGAAAAATTATGAAGGCCAAAGCTTCCCTATGTTTGGCGAATGGATCCGAGCGAAAAGCTGGGAAAGATCACCGGCTGGGTCTCATCAAAAGCAGTGATCAACGTTGATGAGCAGTGCCCGGCGACGATGTCGACCTCAACAGCCCCACCTGCGAGTCCGAGCTTACAGTCTCCTCCGCCGAAGAAGAGGACAACCCGACCGGAAGTTGAGTCTCACAGTGGTACGATGACAGCTTCGAACTTCACCCCAACGGAAAGAGACGGGTCGCCAAGCGCTCAGCAAAAGTCACGCCTCCCTGCAGTGGTTCAGTCCTCGGTGAGCTCAGGTCTAGGTACAAAACTTACCAATTTTGGTGAAACATACCAGCGCCCAAGGAATGAAGTAGAAAAGGTACCCCATACTCCTTCCTCTTTGAGCAATTCAGTGCATGGTAGTGGTCAGAATAGTGCCATGCAAAAGCTCTTAGTCAACACGTGAGTGTTCAAGATGGACTCAAAAATAGCACAGAGGAAGTCAAGGCCCAATTGCTAAGGAATTTCTTTGGGCCCGAATCAGTCACCATCCCATGGCCTTAAAGTGAATGCTGGGCTCAAGCATTTAAGCTTTATTTGGGCCAAGAGACCATTAATAAATATTGGCCCACACAATCCCTTTATAAGCCTCCATTAGCCTTTGAAGACTTGATGGACCATTCACAAGAGCCTCTTAGAAAGAGGAAATTGGCTGGGCGTATAACTCCTCTTCCTCAATCCGGGTCCTCTCATCAACCCACGACTGACAGCCCATTATTACCCATCACCAATGTGAGTAGTATCCCACCAGGAAGTGTTGCCGAGACCACTCCATCTCTCTTGAAGATTGCTCCAGCCTTGACCTTGCCAATTCATGGCTTTAGTATTGGAACCGAAGGGACAACAAGCCATCAAGCATCACATGGGAAGGTGGGCAGAAAACGGAAACACTCTAAAACCCCCACACGACAAAGGGACTCCAAGTCATCTACTAGTAGTGGAAAAGCAAGGGGGAGACCTCGCAAGATTCACAAGGAGGATGCAGGTCCGCTTATTGAGGTAACTTTGGAGACGGTGGAGACACTTAAACAAAAGGAGTTTCTGAAATTTATCAGAGAATTGAGGAGTGATGAAAATGATCAAGGTGAAGGCTCCTCTGACTGCCACCAAGACTCGACCATGGAGGAAGACCGACCTAACTTACCATCAGTACAAGAAGAAGGAACTTCACAAACCACCCAAGTTTTTCGCTTTGGGGCTATGGAGGCTGGCTCGGAAAAGCCTCCACGGTCCTCGTGAAACTCTTAGCCTGGAACTGCCGAGGTCTAGCCCGCGGACCGGCAGTTCGTGAACTAGCGGAACTCATTAGAGTCTACAACCCTGAGGTCCTTATTTTGTCTGAAACCAGAGTTTGAGAGGATCGTTTTTCAACCGTGTTGAGGAAGCTGCATTTTGTTGACTATGTTTATGTTGCTCCGCTAGGCCTTTCAGGCGGCTTTGGTATCTGTTGGAAGAAAGTAGTCAATTTGGAGTTATTTAACGCCTCAAAGAATTGCATTAAAGGGGCAATTAAGTCTGATCCCGTTCACACCCACTGGCATATTTATGCAACGTACGGCCCCCCTTCGATGGTTGGCCGGGAAGAATTTTGGCGGAATCTTGGAGAGGAAATCATCCAATCCCTTGCCCCTGTTCTCATCATCGGTGACCTCAACGGAACGCTCAAGGATTCGGAGAGTCTTAATTACTCAAAACCAGGTAATACTTCCTACTACTCCTTTGATATGAGGAGAATGGTTTCTATAACAGGCCTGATTGATCTGGGAGTGGGTGGCACACCGTTCACCTGGAGAAAGAAAGTTGGTTCGATGGGCGGTCTTAGTTCTCTCAAGCGAGCCCGGTTAGACCGTTGTTTGGTCAATTCTGTGTGGAGAATTCTTATGCCAAAAGCGGTGGTTACGAATATCCCAACAAGTTCCTCGGACCATAACCCTATTTTGCTCGACACCTTGGGGGATAAGGAGAAAAGATTAAGAGTGTTTCGGTATGAAAACATGTGGTACCGAGATCAGCGAAGTCTGTGGGTGGTGCGCAAAGCCTGGCAATTAGCACACCATCCAAATCCTATGTGGAATTTCGAAGCTAAGTTGCGACAAGTAAGGAGGGACTCTTGACTACTTGGAATCGAACTCAATTCAGGAGGGTCCGTAACCAAATCGTAGAGGCCAAAGATAGACTCTTGAAGACTAAATGTTCTAATAATCAAGATCCGACTGAGGAGGTTTTTGCTAGATTGTCTCTTGATGAAGTGTTGAGGCGGGAAGAGATTTTTTGGAAGCAGAAATCACGGATAAATTGGCTCAAGGATGGGGATAAGAGTACCAATTTTTTCCATGCCTCCACCATCATTAGAAGGCGGAGAAACTTCATTAGCACTATCAAAGACTCTCAGGGCAATTGGTTGTCTTCTAGGAAAGAGATTACTGATTGTTTTTTGGAAAAGTTTAGGGACATGTTTATTGCGCCGGCCACCCAGTTTCTTTCTGATTTGGACGGTTTGGTTTCACCTGGTATATCTCAAACTCAGAACATGATGCTTACGGAAATTCCAAGCGACACAGAAATTTTAGAGACGTTTCGGTGTATAAATCCAAACAAGGCACTAGGGCCTGATGGCATGCCAGGATCATTCTTCAGGCACCACTGGGATACGGTAGGCAAAGATGTGATCAGCATGGTGAAGCATTTTTTTACCCATTGTGACCTCCCGGCTTCAATTAATGCAACCAACCTGGTTCTTTTGCCAAAGAGGGAGCAGCCGAGTTCCATCAATGACTATAGGCCAATCGCCTTATGTAACGTGGCCTATAAGATCATCTCGAAGTTACTAGCTAACAGATTGAGACCATTACTTCCGATAATAGTATCTCCTATGCAATCTGCATTTGTAAAAGGGAGAGTTATTCATGACAACTCTATGGCGGTCCAAGAGATTCTCCATTCAATGCAACACAAAAGAAATAAAGACGGATACTTCTTGGTGAAGCTTGATATGGAAAAGGCCTATGATAGATTGGATTGGCACTTCTTGGAGGCGGTGTTATCAAACTGGGGTTTTCATGATACTTTTGTGGGATGGATCATGAAATGTGTCTCTACATCAACCTTTTCTCTGCTGCTTAATGGGGCAAAAGTTGGTAACTTAACCCCTTCCAGAGGTCTGAGGCAAGGCGACCCGCTATCCCCAGCCCTGTTCATCATAGCCACAGATGTCCTTTCTAGATTGCTACTAAGAGCTGAGAGTCAACGTAAAATCTTCGGCATCAAAGTGGCTAGAAGAGGTAATCCAATTACGCATCTCCTGTTTACTGATGATATTGTACTATTTGGAAGGGCATCTGAAAGGGAAGCTCAAAATCTTATGGAATGTATGGATATATTCTGTTCTTGGTCCGGGGAGAAAGTGAGTAAATCAAAATCTGCGGTTCACTTCTCTAAGAGCGTCCCAAATGCTAAGAGAATAGCGTTAGCGGAATTCCTCCAAATGCCGAGGGTCAAGGGAGAGCTAAAGATTTGCGCTTCATTCTTGATAAAGTTAATGACCGTGTGCAAGGATGGAAAGCGAATATGCTATCTAAGGCAGGAAGATCAACTCTGGTTCAAACTGTGGGATCTTCTCTAATTTCTTATGTTGCAGCATCAGGACCAATGCCTTTCTCATTACATGAGTCAGTGGATAAGGCTCTTCGCTCTTTTTGGTGGGGGGATACAACAAATAAGAGAAGAATGCATACTTTGTCCTGGGGGAAGCTTTGTATGCCGAAACTATCAGGAGGTTTGGGTTTCAGAACTTCAAAAACCACCAATGAAGCATTCATGGCAAAGAGAGCTTGGGAAATTTTAGTGGGAAGCAAGGCATTTGGCACGATCTAATCCGGGCTAAGTACTTAAAGGAAGTGAGTATTCTTAGCTATATGCCAAAACAGAACGACTCTCGTTTAAGGAAGGGGATCATGCGCTCGGTGAGCTTGTTGAAAAAAGGTCTTGGCAGAAGAATTGGCAATGGGAATTCTACCTCCATCTGGTATGACAATTGGCTCCCAACTACACCACATAGGCCAGTCCCTCTTATGGATGCCTCCTATGGAGTCAGTTGGGTTAGCCAATTCATTGAGAACAAAATGTGGAATGTGGCAAAACTGTCCCAGTGGTTTGCTAGAGAGGACGTGGAGAGAATCACCAAAATCAACATTCCTATGGAGGATAATTGGATATGGTTGCACGACCCTACTGGTAATTTTTCAATCAGGTCAGCTTTCACCTTGCCATTCGTAGGTCAATCTCAAGGGGCGGAGTGGAAATGTATTTGGAAAAGCAAAATACATACAAGACTAAAACACCTATGGTGGCAAATTGTGGCGGATGCTCTCCCAACCTCCGCGCATCTGGCCCAACTTATGGATGTAAGGACATCGTGCTGCCTTTTCTGCGGGGAAGCTGAAGAAACCTTGTTTCACCTGTTTTAGAAATGCAATTGGATAGCTAAGTTGTGGTTTGCCAATCTTTATGGGCTTCGCACAGAACAAACAGGTATTGATAACTAGCGGGACTTGTTCTCCTTCTTTGATTGTCATCACAATATGCCCGCCCCTCTTGGCTTTGAGGAGTTCTTCATTCAAGCCTCATTTCTTGTGGATATCATTTAAAGGGAGAGAAATGCTATCGCCCATGGATCAACCCCCACGTAATTTACAGTATTATGCACTAGATTCAGTGGGCGCTTAGCCGAATGGAACATGGACTCTTGTTCTCCAAAGGAGTCTCAGCCTAGGTGGTTTCCACCACCACCCAACTGGTTATGTTTCTCAACGGATGTGGCTATCTCAGAGAACGGCACAACCTTAGCAGCAGTGTGCCGTGATTCATCAGACTCAATCATCACGATTACCACCGAAGTTGTCTAGGAAATGGACCCCACGAGAGCTGAAGCCTTGGCTCTCTTGCTTGCCGCTCGGTCCGCAGTACAACAAGCCTCTACACCATACATATTCCAGAGTGACTGCAAGACAGTAGTGGATGTTTTCCAGAAGAATTCTATGGTTGAAGCTCCAAATCTGAGCGATATTAAACTCAAATTCTAGGGGTATTGTGCCAAACTATGTCATTGGGAGTGTTCAAAGATAGATAGAGCAGTAAATTTTATGGCTCATAATTCTGCAAAATTTGCTCACCACTACAATTTAGTCGGCAAGATGGATATAAGCAAATGGGGAGATGATATCCTCAATGACTACAAGGCTTGGATTCCTCCATGAGGCTTAGTGATGGGATTCTGGCAGTTTCCTTGGTTGGTTAGGTTGTCCTACGATGACCAATTTTGTTTCTTCGCCAAAAGACTGCCCCTTGTTGTTTAGGTCTTTATTCTTAAGCCAGTCATGTGTTACCCTTGTCTTCCTGTTTTCTGTAGTTTAGTCGGAACGGTTGGTTAGCTGGATTTCTTTTGTTGCCTTTGGAGTGTTGTAGGGTGTACCTGTTGCTACATCCTTTTTACATGCTTTAATTTTATTGTTATTGTTTCGGATTTAGTGGGCTTCTTGTGAGGAAGTGCCTTTTCATTGTATTATTCCTTTCGTTTAGTAGAGGTTTCGTGTGCTCTTGCTTCGTGCAAGACTCACTTCAACAAAAAAAAAAAAAATCAAGTAATAGATTGCTTTTTCGACTATGAGGTTACTTTTTCCAAAATCAATTAATGTTCATCAAATTCAACCAATTAAAATTGCATAAACATCCCAGTTTACTTCATTAAGCTAAAAAATAAAAAATCTAATGACTTGTTACTTTTTCTAGTACGAGATTACTTTTGCCAAAATCAAAAGATCCTTACATTATTCAATCAATAAAAATTATGACTACCAAATTACTCTTTACAGCAAATATAGCAAAGAATCAAGTGACAAGTAGCTTTTTAGCCTTTGTCGGACAAGAAAGTTATCTTACAACTTTATTTAGAGACAAACAACAAAATAGAGCAACACACATAAAACCAGAAAAATGTTGATATTATGAACAATGGACAAACATGAGAAATCAAGCAAATTTAACCAACATAGCAAACATTCAATCAATATAATTTATAGTTCAGATCGAATCTAAATTATACGAAATTGCAATTTCAATTTTTCTTACCTATTTTTGTATTCCTAATCAATCTCTATTAGAGAAGATGAATGGAAATCATTTTCTCTGGCAACATGAACCTGCTACAATGAAGAACACCATCAGAAAGAATGGAGAATCTTGGATGGGGAAAAAATTAGAGGTTCTCAGCTTCACAACATGAATTTCTTCCCCCAATTTGGTTACCTCAAATTGAATTGCTAAAAAATAAATAAGCTAGAACATTACCCATAAGCCCAAAATACAAAACCCACCATTTCATTGAACTGTTAGGCGACCTCTTAAGCACTATGACAGCCTAGATCGAAATCAATGGCAAGCATTGAGATGATGAAGATGCATATTAAGAGATGGAGAAAGAGAGTGGAGATGGATATATGAAGATAAATATAGGAAAAGAGGGAAAGAAAAGTTATTAGGGGCCTTTTGGTATGAGGAGTTCACAGTTTTCATTATTACTGGGAAAGTTGAAGATGGTAATCTCATAGTCTGGAAACTTACATCATTGTGTTTGGTTGTGCACTATAATCTTATCTATGATTCCTGGTGATGGACCCAAAACGGGTATGTTTTAAATATTTATAGATCGCAAGCGCACGAATCGTTCATATAGAATAGTGATCGTGTAAGCAAGGATGTCGAACCCAAAGGAGTTATCTAAAATCGAAAAGAAAGCTATTTTAAACCAAAATTAATAAATTCTAACATAGCTCAAAAGATTGATGAAAATTTGCAACAATAAAAATAAAATAAAAGACAATAAATAAAAATAAATTAAAAGTAGAAATCAAGATAGTAAAAGAAAGATTATTAAGATAGTAAATAAATTATTAAAATAAAAGACAATAAATAAAAATAAATTAAAAGTAGAAATCAAGATAGTAAAAGAAAGATTATTAAGATAATAGAATCCACAAAATATAAGTTCAATAATATTTGTAAGTACATTGATTTCCAAGTTTTAGTGATAGTTAAAATAAATCAAACTATCATTTTCCAAATAGATTTATAATTTTAAACACAAATTACTTCTAAAAAGATAAGATTTTTCTTCACTTTTCAAAATTATAATTTCAAAGCATTTAGTGTAAATCAATATAATGAAATAACAAATAAATCAATTAACATTATTTATAAGGCAAAACATAATATTTTTGTTCTAAATATGGATGTGTACAATTTAATGACATGTCTTACACAAAGAATATTATGTTTTTGCACTAATGAAGAACAAAATGTAAATATGAGCTAACAATAAAAAATACATGATATTTAAGATGAAATAAAATATTTGAAGAAGAAAATCCATAAACTTTATTGCACAAAATGGGAAATCAACATACAAAATAAACATTATCTAGTTACATATTGTTTCATCATCACCTTAATAATCTTAAAAAGATTAGAAACTCATAATTAAAATGGCAAATACAAATTAAAAATTACAAACATAAATAGGAAAATTTGGAGGAGAAACCCCCAAATTGTTCCTCTAAAAATACATAAAAAAATAACCAAAAAGAAGAAGAAGATGAAGAGAATAGAGATGTTTTGAAATGTGTAGAATTTGTGGTATGGTAACCTCCCCCAAATTGAAGCACTAAACTCCCTTATTTATAGCCAAAAAATGAGTATTAAAATAATCAATTTAAATTAATTAAATTGATTAAATTAATTAAATTAATAATAATGTGGCAAATATGGGTAAATTATAGAGTGTAATAATGATGTTTTGGGGTAAAATGTATAGAAAAATTTGGGTAAAAAGTAGTAATTTTAGACATAAAGGGACAATGGTACATTTTGCTTTCGTTGGGCTCAAAAAAATAGAATAAAGCAGCTGGTTGGTGGCTGTTTTCAGCTGGCTTGGGGAGTGGGCCGGATTGGGCCTGGGGCGTGTTGGGTAGCTGCTGAAGGAGGACGTCTGGTGGAGAAGCTGCTGTTGAGTGCTTCTTCGGCTGGGCAGCTGGTGAAGCACCTGGCGGATGGAAGGCTGTGGCACAGCAATGACTTCGGCTGGCAGGTGGCATTTGACTTGGGTTTCAGCTGGGCTTGGTGGGAGGAGAAGAAGGAGCTGCAGGGAGAGATTGGGCCTGGGCAGAGGCTTCAGGAAGGCAGGCGGCTGGGCCTTGGAAAAATGCCAACTTTCCTATCTTTTCTCCCAAAAATACCACTTTTCTCTCATTTTTCTTGTTTTTCAAGAGCAAATAAAATACAACAAATTCCCTATAAAACAAATATAAATTAAATTAAAACTAAATATTTTCAATAATCAAATATACCTCATAAATTCCATGAAAATATCAATTAAAACTTAATTTATATTAAACATTTAAGTTCAATAATACAACATTTTTTTACCTCAAATTAAACAACAATAATTCAAATAATTAACTACAACATTTTACAACAAAATAACTATAAAAACACACAAAATTATATAAAATTAAAACAAGACTAATAAATTCAAAATTACTTAAAAACTTAATAAATCAATTAAAAACGCAAGAATTAAGCAACAATTAGCACATAGAAAGTGGTAAAATAACTCTATTTTGTAGAGTTATCACACCCTCAAACTTAATATTTTGCTAGTCCTCAAGCAAAAGAAAAATTAAAAACACACATTTTTTTTTTAATTGGTGATGTCAAATGTTTAACTCAAAAATTACATAATGGAAATAGTTCAAAGAAAATCACAAATAAAAGTAAAGCTTATGTAATTAATTTGAAAAGTTAAAATTATTTTCAAAATAGATATTTAACATACAAACACAAAAACATTAAATCATCATGTGACCATTTACACAAGCTTATGCAAACAAAAAATAAATTAAACCTCAAGAGATAATCAAACAAATTCTAGGATTTTCAATTTTTTTTTTTTTGAGATTTAAAGAATTTAATGTTTAAATAAACTATATCCAAATATCACAAATTCGAATAGAATAAAAAAGTGACATATTATGAAAAATATATATTTAATCAAAACTAACTTAAAAATTAAAAATAAAGCTTAATAATTATTTATATTTTTCTAAGAACTAAAAACAATTTCAATCATAATTCTTATCATTAGATAATGAAAATCACCAATATTTTTTTTTTCAAACAAAACAAAGAAAATAATATATTTTTTTTAACATTATATATCAAATGGAAATTAGATAAAAAAAAAAACAAATAAAGAAAATATGCATAAATACAAAGAAAAATACATAAACACAAAGAAAAATACATACACATTACCCCCAAACTTAAATGAAACATTGTCTTCAATGTTTAATAAAATTGAAAAATTAAGAACTACTCCATTTGATGAATGCTTCCTTGATTTGGCTCTTTTGTTTTCTTCTCTTGTTTTCCTTTTGGGCAAGAAGTTTCCTTCAAGCTTTTTGGAAAATATGAAACAAAAACACACAACAAAAGTGAAATATAAAATTAAACATAAAAGTATGGGTTGCCTCCCACAAAGCGCTTTAGTTTATAGTCTTTAGCTCGACTATAATTTTTTTTTCTTTTAACCTACACCCAATCGATGGTGTAGAATTTCATTAGTAGGGTGAGTTATGACTTTGATGCAAATGTCATAAATAATAATTGATAACATCACACCTACAAGAAAGTTAGAAATATGCAATTTTAATGGAATATCAATAAAATACAAAAATTGCATATCTATATTAGGCTCCTTTTTATTTTGAGTAAATTTACAAATTTGTTCAATTATGGACTCTTGAGATATAATTATATCTTTTTCATTTTCCTCATAAGCCTCGAAAATTATTTCATCCAACTCTTTTATTTCATTAGGGAGTTGGATGCTTATTACAAGTTCTTCAACAACTTTATTCTCCTTTTCATTTTCAATTTGACTATTTAGATTGGGAATGTGTTGGTTGGGGTAAACTTGTTTTTTTGACTCTATAACAGTTGCAAGTTGTCCTACTAATGTCTCAATTTTTGAGATTGACTGAGACTGTGCTAGTAAGATTTGGTAGATTGATTGCATAAACTGTTGTAGGGTATCCTCTAAAGATGAGCTCGTTTCTTATTCAATGGGATATGATAGGTCGAATTAGGCATGACTTGGATTGAATTCATGCTCTTGATTCATTGGACATTGGGTATGGCTCCATGAATTTTTTTGATTATAGGTGGGGTAAAATGGATATCAAAGGATTCATGCATATCATACATATCATTAGTTTCTCCATAATTTAAATTTGATTGCTCATAATAGTTGTACTCAGAATTCCAACTATAATTAAAATGATCCATTTCAAGAGATTTAAAAAAAAAAAAAAATTATAACAGAAATTTAAGAAGAGTACTAAACAAAAAAAAAAAAAAAAAAAAAAATAATTAAGATAATATAAACAATATTAAAATATGAAAACAAGAGCTAGGACAAGATTTAATTTTTTTTTCTTTTCCAGTATATATATATATTTTTTAAGTTTTATTTTCAAGTATTTTTTTTCACAATAATATGATAAACGATAACGAAGAATAAGATAAAATTAAATAAGATTATCAAAAATTAGACAAGAGTACAGAGGCATAGCATGCCATCAACCATAATAAAATTAAGGTAAAAAATAGGAGGCACAATTGTCATCAACTAAAACATAAGATAAAAGATTAGGAGGCAAAATTGCCATCAACTAGTAACTTGTAAAAATAAAAAAAATAACAACAAGATAAATTACAACAAAATCATAACAAAATTAGGAGGCACAAGTGCCATCAACTATAAAAATTAAAAAGATAGATAGGGGGCACAAATGTCGTCAACTAAAAAAATGCAATAAATATAAAAATATAAATACATTTTTTTTTATGGGTGGTAGAACCGTCCCAAATTTTCTTTTTATTTTTTATTTGGTTTTAATATAAATATAAATATATATTAATTTTTTATAGTTTTTTTAAGTGCAAAAATTAAAATAACTAGTAGAAGAATTCACTAACCTTGAGATAAATTTCGTTTCTTTTCTCTTGCAACTTCCCGGCAACAGCGCCAAAAACTTGATGGACCCAAAACGGGTATGTTTTAAACATTTATAGATCGCAAGCGCACAAGTCGTTCATATAGAATAGTGATCGTGTAAGCAAGGATGTCGAACCCAAAGGAGTTGTCTAAAATCGAAAAGAAAACTATTTTAAACCAAAATTAATAAATTCTAACCTAGCTCCAAAGATTGATGAAAATTTGCAACAATAAAAATAAAATAAAAGACAATAATAAAGACAATAAATGTAATGCCCCGAATTTTCTGATGTGGTTTAATGGCGAGATTAGTAGGCGGGGAGGGCCATACTTGCTTAATTATGCCATTAGTTGATAAAAATGCATGTATATGTGAAATATATTATAATATGATGTTAAATGCATGCATGTGGTTCACATTTTAATTACTGGGGTGTGAAGGTAATTTGGCCCGTTGAGGGTATAATTGTATATTTGTATGCATGTTGATGATATATGTTGAGACCACATTATAATGTGGGTTTGTTCGAGCTATTCGGCATGAGACGATCTTGGATTATTGATTAGCGGTCTAGTCATAACAGGTTTAAGTTCGGGGCTCGGGATGAGTCTCGGGGTGATTTTAATGATTAGAGCGTTACCGGGAATTAAAGGGTAACGAGATATAAATTATTGGTGTTTGAGACTATCGAGAATAGCGGGAATTGGAGAGTGTTAATTATGATTAACGAGATAGGTGGAAAGTACCAATTTTGCCCTTGGGAGCCTTTAGAAACTTTTAATTGACCTAGGGGTATAATGGTCATTTCACCCCTAGGATAGATATAAACCAATCTGAGCTGTGGAAGAGGTAGAAAAACAGAGTATATTCAAGAGCCTTCCCGTACCATCCTTTCTTTAGCTTTCTTTGGGATTTTTGAACCATTCTTGAGGATTCAAGCTTGGGAAGTAAGCCTTGGGAGTTTAGGAGTGTGTTCCTCCATTGAAGAGTATCATAAGCTGAGCTTTGGGTAAGTTTCTAACCATTGAATTCCCTGGTTTGCCCTGTTTTAGTTCTGGTTTACAGTTGTGATTTCTAGGTTGAGATCTTGGTTTTATTGGGAGTTTTGGCTAGGTTTCCTATGGTTGTGATGTTTGGGGTATGTTAGGATGGTTTTTGGGTTCATTTGGCACCAAAAATGGGATTTGGAAGCATTGGGAACAGGTTAGAATCGAAGGAGATGAAGAAGGAGGTTTCAGGGGGTTCCTGGTCTGGAGGTAGCGCTACAGCGCTACTCAGGGGGCATTTGGGCGTGTTGGAGGTTCTGAGTATAGCGCTAGGGCGCTAGGGGTCAGCGCTGTAGCGCTACTCTATTCCTTCAATGCCCCGTTTTGAGTGTTTTTAAGGGTTTTTTACTTAGGGTTTCAATCCTTAAGGCCCGGGATCGAATCTACTCACCGTGTGGGCATGTTTCGAGGTCCCGAGAGTGGTGCTTAGGTCAAGACCCTATCCATGTTGATTCTCATTAATGGAGGTTATAATTGGTTGTGATTAGGTAACCGCTAAGGAACCAAAAGGTTGATCGTTCTCAGGGGTCGTTCATATTATATCTCTCGCTCGAACCTGAGGTAAGAAAACTGCACCTTGTGAATATATGACATGCGTGATTGTTATTGAGGCATGTTGGTTGATAAATGTGGATATGGATTGCATATTAAATGCTAGTGAATACTGTTTACTTGTATATGGCACTGACTAATCAGGGACACTGACCTAAGAGTCGGAAACGGCATAAGCGTCTTGAATGTAGGGCCAAATGAAGATTAGATCTAATCGATATCAACGTTGAATGGCTCTAAGGCATTAACGCTGGATCGACCCTAAGGTCGATGAACTTATAAGCGCTTGACTAGTCTAAGACTAGTTATTGAGAGCCAGGGCCTAAGGCCCAGGTGACCGTTTGTCACATGGCTAGGGAACGACGTTCCAGGGTTATGACTCTAAAGTCATGAGGAAGGTTATGTTGGTGACTAATCACCATGCACCTATCCTGTTTAAGCTATGAAAAGCTCACTTATTTGTTAAGCCCTGGTGACCCTATCGTCACATGGCTAAAGGGGGCTGTACCCACATTTGTGACTTTTGCGACGATCACCTATCTGTTTTGGACTGATAGTCCTGAATGATTATTATGATCATTGTTGATATTATATCATGCTTCATTATGTTTTCTTGCTGGGCCTCGGCTCATGGGTGCTATGTGGTGCAGGTAAAGGGAAAGAAAAACTCACCCAGCCTTGAGTGGAGAGCTTAGGTGGTGATGTGTACATATGCGGCCGCTTGACCACCATAGCCAAGGAGTTCTCAGAAGAACTAGGGGGTTTACCCTATTTTTTCCGCTTAGGTCGGTGGGGTTGTAAATTTGAAACAGTAGTGGCCATTTTGTATTATAAATGACTTGTAAATGTTTTGATGCGCTCATGAGCAGTTTATGTATTTAATAAAATATATAATTTCCTTTTTATTAGTTTTCTACCTTAGCCTGTTAATAACACTTAGAGCACGTTTTTAACCAAATGACTCGGGTAGCGGGTCAAATTTTCGATTCATCGTTCACCGTAACTGTTCTGGAGTAACCAGGGCGTTACAATAAATAAAAATAAATTAAAAGTAGAAATCAAGATAGTAAAAGAAAGATTACTAAGATAATAGAATCCACAAAATATAAGTTCAATAATATTTATAAGTACATTGATTCCCAAGTTTTAGTGGTAGTTAAAATAAATCAAACTATCATTTTCCAAATAGATTTATAATTTTAAGCACAAATTACTTCTAAAAAGATAAGATTTTTCTTCACTTTTCAAAATTATAATTTCAAAGCATTTAGTGTAAATCAATATAATGAAATAACAAATAAATCAATGAACATTATTTATAAGGCAAAACATATTATTTTTGTTCTAAGCATGGATGTGTACAATTTAATGACACTTCTTACACAAAGAATATTATGTTTTTGCACTAATGAAGAGCAAAGTGTAAATATGAGCTAACAATAAAAAATACATGATATTTAAGATGAAATAAAATATTTGAAGAAGAAAATCCATAAACTTTATTGCACAAAATGGGAAATCAACATACAAAATAAACACTATCTAGTTACATATTGTTTTATCATCACCTTAATAATCTTAAAAAGATTAGAAACTCATAACTAAAATAGCAAATACAAACTAAAAATTACAAACATAAATAGGAAAATTTGGAGGAGAAACCCCCAAATTATTCATCTAAAAATACATAGAAAAATAACCAAAAGGAAGAAGAAGATGAAGAAAATAGAGAAGTTTTGAAATGTGTAGAATTTGTGGTATGGTAACCTCCCCCAAATTGAAGCACTAAACTCCCTTATTTATAGCTAAAAAATAAGTATTAAAATAATCAATTTAAATTGATTAAATTAATTAAATTAATAATAATGTGGAAACTAGAGGTAAATTATAGAGTGTAATAATGATGTTTTGGGGTAAAATGTGTAGAAAAATTTGGGTAAAAAGTAGTATTTTTAGACATAAAGGGACAATGGTACATTTTGCTTTTGTTGGGCTCAAAAAAATAGAATAAAGCAGCTGGTTGGTGGCTATTTTCAGCTGGCTTGGGGAGTGGGTCGGATTGGGCCTGGGGCGTGTTGGGTAGCTACTGAAGGAGGACGTCTGGTGGAGAAGCTACTGTTGAGTGCTTCTTCGACTGGGCAGCTGGTGAAGCACCTGGCGGATGGAAGGCTGTGGTGCAGCAATGACTTCGGCTGGCAGGTGGCATTTGACTTGGGGTTTCAGCTGGGCTTGGTGGGAGGAGAAGAAGGAGCTGCAGGGAGAGATTGGGCCTGGGCAGAGGCTTCAGGAAGGCAGGCGGCTGGGCCTTGGAAAAATGCCAACTTTCCTATCTTTTCTCCCAAAAATACCACTTTTCTCTCATTTTTCTTGTTTTTCAAGAGCAAATAAAATACAACAAATTCCCTATAAAACAAATATAAATTAAATTAAAACTAAATATTTTCAATAATCAAATATACCTCATAAATTCCATGAAAATATCAATTAAAACTTAATTTATATTAAACATTTAAGTTCAATAATACAATATTTTTTTACCTCAAATTAAACAACAATAATTCAAATAATTAACTACAACATTTTACAACAAAATAACTATAAAAACACACAAAATTATATAAAATCAAAATAAAACTAATAAATTCAAAATTACTTAAAAACTTAATAAATCAATTAAAAACTCAAGAATTAAGCAACAATTAGCACATAGAAAGTGGTAAAATAATTCTATTTTGTAGAGTTATCACCTGGGAATATCACTTTTTGTGTTTGGTTGTGCATAGGAATTTGTTAAGTTTTCATATTTTCATAAAATTAATATAATAATATATTTCATCAAAATAATTTATAAATAATTTTACTCATGAAATATTGTTTAACAGAATTAAAAAAATACATCTATTGAATACTAGAATCAAGTATAATTTTTTAAAATTACAAAAATACCCTTATTTTATTTTTAATAATATTTCATTTGTCATTTTAAACTAACGTAATGATATAAAGACTTTACAAATCAATTTATTTAAATAACACAAATATTATTTATCATTTTATAGTTTGATATATGTATATTTGTTTTTTTTCTTCATATTTTCATAAAATTAATATTATAATATATTTCATCAAAATAATTTATAAACAATTTTACTCATGAAATATTTTTTAACAAAATTTAAAAAATACATCTATTGAATATTAGAATCAAGTATAATTTTTAAAATTACAAAAATACCCTTATTTTATTTTTAATAATATTTTATTTGTTATTTTAAACTAAAGTAATGATATAAAGACTTTTCAAATCAATTTATTTAAATAAACAAATATTATTTATCATTTTATAGCTTGATATATGTATATTTGTTTTTATATTATAAGCTTCAAAAATAAAATAAGTCATTAACTAAAAAATTATTGGTTTAAGACTTTTTTTTTTTTAAAAAATAATAATTTTGAAGTGTTTCACATTTTTGGGTATCTGAAAACCACTTGTGAGATGAGTTTCACTTGAACCTAGAATCAGGAAAAATTAAAATCTCTAGAATACAGATTCCCAGGTTAGAAAAACTCAAACCCAGTATCAAACATGAGAAAGTGTTCAGATTCTCATTCCCGTGTCCAAATTCCTGTATACCAAACGACCTCTTAGGGTTTTATGGAAATTTAACTTAAATAGGAATTAAAAAGTTTCCATATTTAAAATTTTTTAATTCTTATTTCCACATTTTAAACAAAAACTTAAAAATGGTTGTTAAAAAATCCATATTTATATATATAAAAGATACTAATAGGACAATAATTGGTTAACTTTTCATAAAAAAAACTTCATTTTTGGATCATTTTATTAAAAGTGTATTGAAACTTTTCATTTGAAAGTTATTATGTAGTATACTAAAAATAAAATTTGCTAATAGGTTATATGCTAACTTGTTATACTTTATTTTAACTCATTAGTTTCTAAAATAAACTTGAAACTAATATAAAAATATCTTAGATAATAAGACACCATAATATAACCTAAAAGTGATTATTTACTATTTTAGGATAACGCTTTTTCTACAAATAAGTTTTTGAGTCAACCAAAATGTATATCAAATAATACGGTATAAAAGTGAATTTTTTTTTTATTATAAAAAATCAACCAAAAAACTAATGAAAATATTACTTTTGAAAACCCATAAAAATAGAAATTTTGAGATTAGGTGAACTTTTTATTTTCAGACATATTATTTTTTAAATTAAGTATTTTTTTGATGATTTGATAAGATATTTTTTTAAATAAAAAATTTTAATAAATTTTTTGTAATTATTTTATAATATATGTATAGTGATGAAAAAGAAACCCATTCGAGAAAGAAAAGGCTATATTTGGGTCCATTGACAAATAAAGCCCAAATATAGCGGTTTATTCAATAAGGCCATAATTAAGCAACGTCTATTTCCAAATTCAAATTCAAATATTCTTCTCCCTCCTCTCCTCTGAGTTTGAGCTTTTCTAGTTAACCATGGCTACCACGACGAACTCCTCTCTCACCACCCCAACCAAAACCCCATCAGAAAAATCCCACTCTGCAAGGCACCAGAAGCGGAACCATACCATGCTCGAATCATCCTCGTCATCCAAGTCCCGGTTCGAGGCCTACAATCGCCTTCAGGCCGCTGCCGTTGCCTTCGGCGAGAAGTTACCCATTCCGGAGATAGTCGCCCTCGGTGGCCAGTCTGACGGAAAGAGCTCCCTTCTTGAAGCGCTTCTCGGCTTCCGGTTCAATGTTCGCGAGGTCGAGATGGGCACTCGTCGTCCCCTTATCCTCCAGATGGTCCACGATCCCACCGCTCTCGAGCCTCGCTGCCGCTTCCAGGTACCACACTCTGACTTTTGGGTTTTCCTTTTGATTTTTGTTTGAAAAAATATAACAATGATTCGATGAGGTTGGTAAATCTTGTTTCAAAACAGTGTCTTCTTAATTTATTGGTCATTACAGCAATAGGTATTTATAGTTTTAGGGATGTTCTAGGGTTTGTAATCTCAGTTTTAGGGATTTCGGAAGAATTGGGTTCCTCGAACTAACCAAAAAAATAAAAAAATTGAGTGTGGCGTTTTAATTAATCTATAACTGAAAACAGCCTTTTTTTTCCCGGGTACTTGTATGACTTTTGTTTTTAAAATGATCAGGCTTGAACTATTTGCGTGCATGTAAATTCTGTTTAGTATGATTCAAGTTTTTGAGATGGTAGACTATTCTTATAAACAGGATGAGGATTCCGAAGAATATGGAAGTCCTGTTGTTTTGGCCTCTGCAATTGCAGATATCATAAAGTCTCGGACTGATGCGATTTTGAAGAAAACTAAAACTGCAGTTTCTTCGAAGCCAATTGTGATGAGAGCTGAATATGCACATTGTCCTAACCTCACAATTATTGATACTCCAGGTTTTGTTCTTAAGGTGCGTTGCTTTTATTAAATGTTCTAGAGTGAAAGTTTTTAATTTTTTTTTTGTATTATACTGTTCTTAAATCATGTCTATCTATAAGTTATTGTTTTTTATTTTTATTTGATCAGCCTATTGTGATAATGGTTTAATTTTGATGAATTGATAAGGTGATGAAAGCCCTGGTCGTCTGTAATTTTCTAACGAGCCCTGTAATATTAATTTTGTTTGGCAGGCAAAGAAGGGAGAGCCTGAAAATACACCTGATGAGATTCTTTCCATGGTGAAGTCACTTGCTAGTCCTCCACACCGCATTCTTCTCTTTCTTCAACAGAGTAGTGTGGAGTGGTGCTCCTCATTGTGGTTGGATGCCATTCGGGACATTGACCCAACATTTAGGCGCACAGTAATTGTTGTATCGAAATTTGATAATCGTCTCAAGGTATGAGTTTATGGTACACTAGAAAATAATGATATTTGAATTCCCATCAGTTTTTAATGGATTAAAATAGACTAGTTTAGTTTTAGTCATCTTTATAGCAGTTTCAAGATAATTGTCTTTTATTGATTGATATATTATGTTATGTAAATGTAGTCATCTAGGATGAAAAATGATTTCTTCTAGTTGATTTTGATGGCATGGCTGGATTCTTTTATGCAGGAGTTTAGTGATCGATGGGAAGTTGATCGATATTTGAGTGCAAGTGGTTATTTGGGAGATAGCACCCACCCATTTTTTGTGGCCTTACCAAAGGATAGGAACACAATTTCAAATGATGAATTTCGGAGGCAAATATCTCAAGTGGACACAGAAGTCATCCGTCATCTGCGTGAAGGTGTTGCGGGAGGATTTGATGAAGAAAAGTTCAGGCCATATATTGGTTTTAGCTGCTTGAGAGAATATTTGGAGTCTGAACTTCAGAGGAGATACAAAGAAGCTGCACCAGCAACACTTGCTTTGCTTGAACAGCGCTGTAGTGAAGTCACCATTGAACTGTCCAGAATGGACTCCAAAATACAAGCTACTTCTGATGTTTCTCAACTCAGAAGATTCGCAATGTTGTACACTGCTTCTATCTGCAATAATGTGGTGTGTAATCAAAATGATAATCTTGGAACACAACATAATTCACAAACAATATTTAGTGAATTCATTTAGAGCTATATATTCTTCCATGCACTGATTAAATTTTGTTGTAACAGTAAAAAAATGAATTGTGACTAGCGATATTCCTGATATTTACAAGAATCTCCACAGACAAGTAGAAGTAGTTCCTGAATTTGAGATCACAAGCTGACATATAGTTTTATAAGTCGTGTCCATTTTGCATGCTTCTGAGAAAGATCTTAAGAATACAATATTTGAATGTTTAATTGATTTAAGATGTTTTTTACTCTTGCTCATTGTTAAAGAGAGGACTGATAGATGGAGCAGCAGATCCTGCTCCAGAGCAGTGGGGGAAAACAACAGTGGAGGAGCAGTATGAAAGTAGTATTGGGGGTTGGCCAGGTGTTATTGCAGAAATAAAGCCTCCTAATGCTACTCTTCGACTCTATGGAGGAGCTGCTTTTGAAAGAGTAATGCATGAATTTCGATGTGCTGCATACTCCATAGAATGCCCCCCGGTATCCAGGGAGAAGGTATATTTTATTTTGTTCAAGAAATATATAGGGATGGCACTGTTTTTGATTATGTGATGGCTATTAAGTTGCTAAATTTATTGTAATAGGTTGCAAATATATTACTTGCCCATGCTAGCCGAGGTGGAGGTACAGGAGCAACTCAGGCAGCAGCAGAAATTGCACGAGCTGCTGCAAGATCATGGCTTGCCCCTCTTCTCGATACTGCTTGTGATCGCCTTGCTTTTGTATTAGGGAATCTCTTTGATCTTGCTTTAGAACGAAATCGCAACCATGACTCCGAATGTAAGAAGCTTACTAATGTTTTTCTAATCTAATCTTTAAATGACCCCTAATTTCTATATTCTTCATTGCATCCTGTTCGTTAGTAGTGTAATTTTTTTTTTATTATTTCCTGTGATATAACTTTCAGATTTTAAGCCATTTTTGTCATCAACCTTCTCTACCATGCAAGAGCAAAAGGTTCCTTCATGGGGAGGGAACTGATATTAGAAATTCTTCTTTAATTAGAATAATTGCTCAACCTTCTTTTTTTCTCTGCATATTATCCACTTTTCTGATCAGACATTTACGTGCTATTTATTTGTTCATTGTGCAGATGGAAATAAATCAGGAAACATGGATGGTTATGTTGGTTTTCACGCAGCTTTAAGGCGTGCTTACATTCAATTTATCAAGGATATCTCAAAACAATGCAAGCAACTAGTTCGGCACCATCTTGATTCAGTAACAAGCCCATACTCCTTGGTGTGTAACGAGACCGACTTTCAAGTTGGTTTTGGATCTACTGCAGCCTCTGTTTACAAATCCAACCAATGTTCAGTTGGTTGGCTTTCACTTGAATTGTCTGATGGTGGGGCATCGGGGCATGAGGAGTCAGCTAAAGATCAGGAGAACAGGCCTCCAGAGAAGAGTGCTCTGCAGACCACACCAGGCAAAGGTACAGAAGCTAGAGACGCTCTTAGAGAATGCCAATTGACTGTACCTGAGACCCCATCACCTGATCAGCCATGTGATCCAACATATGGTGGGACCAAGGAGCTTGGAAATGGTGTTGATATCGGGCCGAGAAAAAGATGTTCAAGGATGACTGGCAACAACAGAAATACTGATCACGTGAGATTTCAGAATGGTGGTGGTATTTTATTTGGAAATCGGGATGGTGGGGTAAGATCAGGCTCGGCTTATGCAGATATTTGTTTATCAGCAGCTCATCATTTTTCACGGATACGTGAAGTTCTTGTGGAGAGAAATGTGGCTTCAGCTCTGAATTCTGGATTCTTAACTCCTTGGTAAGCTTTATTTCAATTATTTTAGCTTGCATCTGTAAGCCTTAAAAGTTATTATTGGTAGTCCATGTTCATATCTTATTGCATTGTAGTCTCCATTACTTTGTCCATTCTTGCAATGGAATATTCTATATTCTTGCCATACAGCTTACAAGTTCTTCATGGAGTGAATTATTTCAATAGTAGGGAGTAGTACTGTACAAACTACAGACTAAACAGTTCAGAAGAATCTTCCACTTTTTCCTTTTTTTGTAACTTTTCTTGTTCAAGTCCTCAGAACTCCTACGGACACACATGTAGAAGTGGATTTTCACGTAGATAGTGCACCCAAGTTTCATATTTCTTGGCAAAGTGACACTGGGGCACATCAAATTTAACATATATTGTTTGTCCTTACTTTTGCAGCCGGGATGGGCTTGTTCAGGCAGTGGAGTTGGATCTGTTTGCTGTGAATGATGAGAAATTCATGGACATGTTTGTTGCTCCGGGAGCCATTGACGTTCTACAAAATGAGAAGCAGTCTCTTGAAAAACGTCAGAAAATTCTGCTCTCTTGCTTGACAGAGTTCAAATGTGTTGCTCAGGCACTTTGAAGGCTTGTTTGTGTATCTATAAGCGGTTTCAGAAGACTTCACAGCTTGTGAACATACATAAAGCGATTAGGATCAGCAAGTAGTAGCAACCTTTTATTTTTTGTCGTTTGGTTGTGAAACATATCGTTTGTTGTGGTAATAAATTGTTTAGCTACAATTATATAGTCAGTTTTGAAAGATCAAGTAGCTGTGCGGAGTTGAATAGACTCCACCAAATTTTACATATACATGTACTCTTTAATAATTATTAATTAATATGGTTGAATAGACTGAGTTTGCCTCTAATATCCCCATTCCATGTTCTATTTATATTTATTCCTCAGTCCTATTTAAGCTAAAAAAAATACCAGGAGAAGTATTTTATAAAAATAGAACTTTTAAAATTTCACTTTGCCAATGGCTTAGTTATCAACACATTTTTATTTATTTTATTATTATTATTATTATTATTATTTTTACAAATATCTGCTCAAAAAGAAGGATTTATATCTTTTTTTTTTAGTGGGGATTAGACTTTATTATTACATTCAAATTGAAAATTGAATGAGATTATAATTTAACCTTATTGTTTAGTCAAAGAGCATGCATTGTAGAGTAGGGTATGCATAGTATTGATTATTACTAGTACTGCTTACACATTTAAGAAATGATACATAACATAGATTTAATGTAGTAGGAAAGCAAAATTTATGAGTTCAAGTTCTAATAATAATGAAATTCGAACCCTAATCTACCAGTTAACCTTCTGATTTAAATCTTAAGATGCCATTATATAATATAATTTAAAACTACGTGGTTGAAAATAATTAGGTTTGGTGGACACAATTTTTACATATTAAATAATATACAATGCGAAAAGACTTTATAAATGTACAATATTAGTAAGTCTCACAATATTAAATTATAATATTAAATTTTTTATTGTCTCATATCTATATCAATTTAGATGTTGGACAATTGCCACAAATTTTTTTTTAGAAATATTCCATATAAATATTCTAAGCCTAAGCTTTATATATATAATTGATTTAAAAATAATTATAATTGTATTTATATATAAAAAAATATAATATTATAAAACAAAAGGATACCCTCAGTAAAATATATGTAGCAAATTTAAAATTTTATAAACTATTTCAAATTTCCTTTAAAAAAAAATTGGATGGGACGTGATTTTTCAGATAATGTGTGAATAGTTATTTTAAATCCTCTTCAAAAGAAAGGAGGGGACACTATTAACTACCACATTAAGATGAAGTAATGAGGAGAAAAATAAAAGAGAATAAAGCAAGTGAGAGCCATCGAGCATAATAAGAAAAAATCAAACAAATAAAAAATATATTTATATACATATATATAAGCTGTATTAATGTCAAGCACACATGGAAACACGATTACTCAACTAAATTTCCTTTGACCATTTCCAATTTAAACAGTTTCCATATTGACAACTCTTAACTCTACTCTTAGCCCTTTTAGCTCATATATATATATATAGTTTGAATAGTAAGCAAGCAAATATTATAGTACAAATCAACAAGCTTTCATTTCAAAAAAAAAAAAAAATCAACAAACTTCTATTATAGTACTTAGTCGTATAATTCTCTAGCTACTTCTATTTATTCATACACATTATAAAGAATAAAAAAGAAAAATATGGGATTTTATAAAGAAAAGTATTCAAATTTGTAGATGAAAACATATGCATTGACAAAATTAAGGAAAAGGAAAGCGGAGGCTACAAAGTGAGGAAAGATAAGAACAGAAATTATAATTCTCAACCAAAATTTGTCATCACCTTTCACTGCCATACCCATAACATAAGAACTACCAAAATTGCCACCTAATAACCACTTTTTTTTTATTATGCCCTTAAAAACTTTAGTCAAGCCGGCTAATTTCTCTCTTCTATCTCTAAATTAGAATATAATTTTCATGTTTACTAGTATTGCTTCGTGTAAAAGCATATTTATATATATATATATTATTAATTCATTCATGTGAATTTAAGTGCCTTGTCTAACAACTTATAAGCACATTTTCTCTTTGTTTTTAATAATTAAGGACCACAAGAAAAGGAAGTTGAAGTCTCCCTTATATTCTTCTTCTTCTTTTTTCAATAATAGAATAAATTTAGTTTGCTTAACCTTTAGTGAAGAAAACTTTGAATTCCAAGTTTTTGTGACACTCTTTACCAATTAATTCTTGACTGATGACAACCAATTAAGTTTTGTTATTTATGTATATGTATATAAATGTTTGAGTCTCTATCTAAATAATTGAAGGCATTAAAGTGTATATTCTTAGCTTGGGTGCATACTTGATAGTATTAGTATCAATACCATTTTGAAAAACAATATGAAAACTTGAGAAAGAATATGTATATGTTAATTTTTATTTCATATATTTATATATAACACAATTTATGAGCTAGCTTTAATTACTATCTTATTTCGTCTTTTTCCTTTGCTAAATTCTCGAGTGCATTGATGACCCTTTTGACATTTTTGAATTGTGATATGTGTACGTAAGTCTAAAGCGAGAGAAGGAAAAAAACAAAATAATATCATATGAATCATTGTGATCTTATTCTTATATGCTATAATAATTACTTCTCGGTGGCACGTTTTATAATTTCTTACCCTAAAGAAAGAAAGAAAGAAAGAAAGAAAAACTATGTTGGGATCAGCTCACAAATCATATAAATGATGTATTTTAAACCTTCTTTTCCACCAAAAGATTTTGGTTAAGTCTTTCTTATTTTTATTTTTAAATTTGAAATTAGAATGTAGTAAATTCCATATTAAAAAATTAGTAAGAAAAGTTGTAAAAAAACTAGTAGGAAATATCTTATATAAAAAAGCCTAGTAACAAATTGTTGGAGCAACAATTTGTCTTTCTATATCTGGAGGCTTCTCCCAATTATGGATGATGCTTAGTCACTATTCCGGTGATGAATATTGCCTTTGACTTGTCGGGATCACCTGCAAGAAAGACACTCCGATACTTAAGTCAGTTCAGAGTTCGATCCATTTCCCTTCTACGAATCTTATATTTATAGGACAAAATATGCAAAGCAGTTAGTTGGTTCAAGCGAACCCTGGAATGGGGGGGAAAGAAATAACTGAATTTCCCTCCAAAAATACCGACTTCGAATGTCTCGCTCAGGGGTCAGAGGCGCGGATCGCCTCTGACCCACAGCTTCTGCCTTTGGAACTTCTCTTTGCCAAAACGTTCCGTTTTGAATATTTGATAAATGAGGAAAGGGATTTTGGGCCGAACATTTTGGGCCCAACAGATGCCCCCTGGCCCAAGCTTCGGATAGGCGAGGCTTGCTAATCTGTTAGAATCTTGGGCCGACTCTTCAACACCAAAAAGTTCGCCTAGAGCCGTCATTCTCCGCAAACCGAGGTAATCCGTAGGTGCATGATCATTTGATTACCTGACAAATTACACTTAATGCAAACACAGTTATCGAGTAAAACGTTTGGTTCAGAATTTTACCTTTCATTTAAATAGTTTTATTTCAAAATAATTTTCATTCAAATTTCCAAACTTTATTCCAACTTCCAGAGAGAAGCTTCGAAGAAACCCTAGAGATTTCCTTCAATTCAAACCTTCGACAATCGTCTCATTCTGTGTAATAATGTCTTCTCGTTCATCGCCCGAGCCTTTGGATCGCGATGGATACAAGAATGCGTTCGAACGCATGCGCAAATCGTTCGACATTCCTGACAATGTCACGGTGAGGATGCTCTCGGATGCTGAGCTTCGAGAATGGCGATTTAAGGACGTAGTGAAGCCTTCTGAGATCGTCATGAGTCTGAGACATATCGAATGGCTCCGCTTCCCTCTCCTAGCTCTGCTTGTTCAGATAATTTCAAACTCTGGGGCTCACATTTCGCAATTTCTCCCAAATGCTATTCAGTCTATAGTCGGGGCTCAGATGATAGGGAGCCTCAAGAATGTCAATATTCAATCGGACGACATTTACGCGTGCTTCACCAAGTCTACGAACAAGGAGATAGAAGGAAAACCTTGAAAAACCTTCTACCTCTCTCCCAAAAAGGATCGGACAATCTTCACCGATTTCGACAACTCCCATCGAAATTGGGATAAATACTTCTTTGTTGTTGGAGGAGCGTGGTATCCTGAATTCCTGCCTCAGGAAAATTTTCCTTTGGCCAGGGTGTTTATAAAAGGTGAGTCACATTTTTCATTCTGTTCCTTATTGATTTTAACGTGAACTAATCATATCTGGATGATTATTTGCTAGTTTAACTCTGTGTATTACTATTTTGGTTCTTTGCATCAGATTTTTCTTGGCCTCAGGTTAGTATGAGTCCTGAATGACAGAACATGCTGACAGAGAATGGGCTTCTGCATGAATCTAAGGAGAACGCCATTAGTATCAGGGGTGTATTGAACCCCTACTGCATGCAGATTATGACTCGGCTTTGTTTTGTGGATCGAGTCGATCATGGTGCCGTGCGAGTTAGATCGTCGAAGGGTGACATGACCCTAAGCAAGATTACAACAACATGGGCGAAGCAGCTGGGAGTTTTCATGAAGAAATCCCCTTCTACTCCTTCAACTTTGTCGCTGACGAAGACTGAGTGCGAAAGGGTGTGTTCTGAGACCTACGCTGCGTGTGCCAAGCGTCAAGGGGTCCCAGAAGGTAAAAAGAAAGAGGGCTCTGGTCTAGCTTCTGCTACAGAGTCGTCCCCTGATAAGTTTGGCTTATCGCGCAGATCTTCACGTATCCAAGGGCGATCGTCCACGCCTTCTGACGTTCTGCAGATTCAGCCTCTCCAACAAGTGCCTTTGCCTGCAGACGCCTTAGGAAAAAGAAAAGAGCGTGAGGAATCCTCTGGCGAAGACTCGGACGACGGGAAGTGCATTTCGTCTAAGCTTCGGATCCCGAAAGGTTCTGTCCCCACTGCTCAAGGATCTCCCTTTGCAATCCCCAAACTTACCCCAGGTAAATTACCAACGGGTCAGGCTCTCTCGTTGTGCAAGAAGCCACAAGGATCTGCCCCCGTTGGACATTTATTTGGGGCGTCTCCTACTTCACATGCAATTGGGTCTTCCTTGGCGGCAGGCTCAGAAGGGGTGGCTCACACAGAGGGTGTTTCCTCTTCCCCGTCCAAATTATCAGGCGTGGTGACTGGAGATGGAGTGTAGGGTGGCTTACCAGTTGGGGTGAAGTCTCTTGTTGTCTGTATGAAGCCATCAGAGGCATTACCCTCTGCTTCTGTTTTGACTGAAGGGTCTGACATAGGCCATAAGCATGGCTCAGAGGGGAGACGTCCTCCTTCTGCCTCTCGTAAGAACAAGCTTTTAGAGGACGCCTTCGGAGAGGATTTTGCGGATACCCCTCCTCTGCCAGTTGAGCCAAGTAAGACCGTTGTATCTGAAACTACCCCTGGGTGTCAAGAATCAGGGGCTGGCAAAGTAACAGGTGTTGACCCTGTCAGTGTTGACATTTCCTTATTATTGCCTACTGCTTCTGAGTCTCATCCGGGAGATGTCATTGTTGTGTCTTCGAAGGGTACTAGCACTTTTGAATCTCCTAGCGCTTTCTTGGAGTAGCTAACGTCTTCTGCTGTGTAGACGTCGGTGTACCTCCCAAGTGATTTAGGTGAAGATGATAACTTGTTTACACGCCCTTCGAAGACGTATTCTTCTAGTGTGAGGACAATTGCACTGGCGTCTGATAGCATTATGGTATCGACATTAGCAGAAGGTGAGAAGCCAGCTGCCCCCGTTGCTTCTGTGGTTGCATCTGCAGGGGGAGAAGCAAGTGACAGAACAGGAGTAATGTCGGAATATGGCCCCTCTGCGTCTACTGAGGTTATGGAGGAAATGCTACGCATAAGCAGACCCCATCTACCTACGGAAGCAATTGGATCCTTGAGCGGGCAAGGTGACTTGTTGTAGCAAGTATCAGACCACATCTGGATGGTAAGTTGGTTAAAAAATTAGGCCCTTTTTATATTTCGTGATATGTGTGTAATGTTATTTTTAATGGGCATAATTGATTTGTCATAGAGCTATGTATGCGCTTCTGCTGCAAGGCGAGAATATGCGGCGGCTATACAGAATGGCTCTAAACTGGCGGAGTAGATGGCGAAATTAGAAGAGGAGCGGGCAGGGAGAAAGATGGCCGAGGCAAATTGGGACGTGCTTGTGGAAGCCATCAAGAAGTTAGAGGCAGAACTGGCAGAGGCAAAAAAGAGGGTGACTGCCACAGAGGAGAAGCTGGTAGGCACTATTGCGCTTGAAGTAGAGCGAGATAAACTGAAAGCTGACTTGGTGGATATGACCAATAAGTGGATGGAGAAAAATCAAGTCTGCGTTCAGCATGAAGCCCGTATGGAGAAGCTTAGCAGTATGATGAACGACCTTGAAGATGATATAGTGTCGTTGCAGACTGATAAGGAGATCTTAGAAAAAGAGAAAAAAGAGCTGGAGCGAAGGTCAAACGGTCTTGAGGCCAGCGTAGCGGACGCCAGGAAGCAGAAGTTGGAGGCTGAACTTCATTTAGGGAAAAAGTTGAAGGAAGCAGAAGAGGCAGTGACCGAAACCAAGAAACAGTTGGAGGAGATGGCAGAGGTATGCGACTCTTCTTTTGTTATTGATGTATTAGAAAATTAATGGGCCCATAAAACACGTGTGATGATTCCGTAATGTTTTTGGTTTTGCAGAGGGCAGCTGAGGCGGCGATTGAAGCCACTAGGCAGCGCATTCGAGATCGGGAGATCACCGAACGCAAACTTGTGAGGGTGGCTGAGGTAGATACTGCGAAGTATCTGGATCTGGCATTACGTAATAAGAAGCAGACCCCAGAGGAGAAATGGGCAAAACTAGAGATGTATTGTAAAAGCGTCGATGTAAAAATAGGAGAGTATGATGTCGACAAGTACTTGAATGAACTTGGGGATTTGCAGATTTCCTATCTGCCGTGTCATCTAGAGAAGTTGAAGTTGAGGGGCGACGTGCTGGGGTCGATGTATAATGCCAACGGGGAAGCTATTGAAGATAGTGTTGCCAATGTGGCATCTGATCAGAAGGCATCAGGATCCGTGCCTATTGCAGAGGCCAAGCCAGATGGTGAAAGAGGTGCCGTAGAATGAACGACACACTATCGTTTTGTTAAATTCTGTCATATTTTGCTTTGAATTAATTTCTGTATATACATTCTTTGGGCTCTTTTGGCCGCTAGTATGTAGATGATTGTAATAGAGCAAATTATCAATACAAATAGAGCTTTGTTTCCTGTTGGTTGTCTTGGTGTGTGTATTGGATGTGTTCGTTGTCGTTTAGGACTTAATTAAAGGCGTGATGACAGGTGTGAGTCATACGGTTTATTCGGATCAGAAGCTTCATAGACCCTTCAGGCCATTGCGTGCGAGATACAACAAAAGATTATACAGATGGTGGGAGAGAATGCCCAGTTAAGTGTTGTGTGAATGATCCGTCTTGGTCTTTTGGTGATGGGTTGGAGCTGACAACATTGTTGTTGCAGGTGAGCACCGTGAGTGGACGAAGGTTCCCTTTTTGAGGAGAATCTTTGACAACCCACAGTGGCTTTACTCAACGTGGGCTATGGAAGAGCTTATCAGAAGTGGCATCCCGTACTACATATCGTGTGAACGCTATGGGTTAGGCCATCCGAAGCTAGAGAGTGCGATGGCAGAGTACATGCGTCATATTGAATGGGATTAATTATGGGCAAAAAAATAGTTGTTCATAGAGAATAGATCAATTATGAAATCAGGAATTAATATCGTCGTTAATGTAACATAATTTATAAATAACAACTTCTGATTTATTGCCATTTTTGAGTATACATCGCCTTCTAATCGTGCATAGTACAAATATTCATTTTTGTTTGTTGACAAAGGAATTGAGTAAATATGTGTGCCCATGCTTAGCATCTGCCAATTTAAGTTGTAGTGATAAAATTGTTGTACTTCTGCGGCGTTGTCGTTATTGCTGAGTGGTGGACCTTCTTACGCGTAGGGAGTTTTGTAGTGGTCTTGATCGAAGCGGGTTCGGCCTCTGGAGGCTGAAACTTTCCCATGAGATCAGAGGGGTTAATGTGATTCAGACCGAACACGGGGGACAAAGCGTAGAGTTGGCAAAGAGGTCAAGATTGTGAGGAGGGGTATCTTTCCAATGCACCCATACCGTGTAGTATAGTGATGGCTTGTTTGGGCTGCCATGTATCCTGTTAAAGGCACCCTTCGTGTAGGATATGGGTGCGACTGCGGGAAAAGTTCCTCCCAGCCTTGGATTGCCAAACCAGCTAGTGTGTACTGGTGAGGAATCCGAAGCATGACAGCTGATGGTTCTGCTATGATAGTCAGGGCAGAGTAGACAGCAGGAGGTGCTCCTTTTATGCGGGTAAGAGGGTAGGGTTTGCAGTGCACCTCCGTTGGACGACCAGATCGGCGTAGTCAGGGCAGATTAGACTGCGAAATGGCTGGCCGTAGCTCCCTGTGAGCTTAGTCAAGTCAGATTAGAATGCGGTACAAAATCCAGTGAAACGGCAGAGGCGGTAGGATCGTGTACGCAGATTGTATGTAGTGACCTTGCTGCCACGATCTGCTGAGATTCAGCCTGGTGCCAATGTGCGGGGTGTGATCTTCACTGCTTATTATTATTGCTCTTTATTTATTGGAGTGTAGGTGTGGGTAACGTATGTATTGAGATTAAAGACATACGGTGTATTACTAGGGGAGGTTGGCAACTTTGAGCATTCAGATAATTGTTTATTTATAGCCATTTGTGGTAGGTAGTTTTTGAGTGCACGTGAATAATGTTATTTTTGAACAAGGGTAGGTGGGGATATAATTGAGGAAACCTTTCGAGTGAAAAGTTAATTGTCACGTGTCTGGCTTGGTGTAATATGGTGGGCAATAATGTCAAAAAATTGAATATACAAGAGAAATTTAAAAGAATGTGAAAAAATGGAAAGTTGCTGTATTACTTTTGAATTGCACAGTACAACTATTAACAATAATATTGTTTCAATGAAATTGAATTCCAAGTACGAGGTACGATTTTCCCACTACGTACATTCTTTAGGGTGTAAGACCCTTTGCCTAGTACTTTAATGATTTCGAAAGGCCCTTCCCAATTAGGTTCTAGCTTCTTCTTGTTGCCTGTGACTTTACGCAGAACCCAATCACCTTCTCGAAATGTGCGTGAGTGGACTCTTTTGTTGTAGTAGCGTTCTGCAGCCTTTTGATAATTTTCTAGTCGTAATTGTGCCACCGTGCGTACTTCTTCCAGAAGGTCTAGGTTGTGTAATAGTTGAATGTTGTTTGTTGCTTGATCAGATGCGATCTCTGTTCGAAGTGTAGGCATGCCCACTTCTGTCAGTATGATGGCCTCTGTCCCATATACCATGGCGAAGGGAGATTCTCCCGTAGAGGATCTTTTTGTTGTTCTATATGCCCATAACACTTTTGGCAGTTCTTCTGCCCATGCTCCTTTTTTATCTTCTAAGTTCTTCTTAATGTTGGCAAAGATAACTTTGTTGGAAGCTTCTGCTTGGCCGTTGCCTTGTGGGTAAGTGACAGAGGCAAAGCTCAGCTTGATCTTGTATGTGTCACATAGTTCTTGTACCTTCGCATTTTGGAACGGGGTTCCATTGTCCACGACTATCTCCCATGGTATCCCAAATTGACATATGATATGCTTCCAAATGAAGGACATAGTGTCTGTTTTGCTGACTGTGACGTATGCCGCTGCCACAACCCATTTTGTGAAGTAATCCGTGGCTACAAGAACATATCGTCTTCCTCCAGCAGCCTTAGGTAGTTCACCTACCACGTCCATACCCCATTTTGCAAAAGGCCAAGGTGCAACAATGGAGTGTAAGGTTTGAGCAGGTTGATGGATGGTGGGTGCGAATCGTTGGCATTTGTCGCATTTTTTGGCATAGTCACGTGCCTCTGTCATCATGTATGGTCAGTAATACCCCGCCGTAAGTGCTTTGTGTGCCAGATTCCGCCCCCCTGTGTGATTCCCGCATGTCCCTTCATGTATCTCTTCTAGCAATCTTTTAGCTTCTGATGGACGCAAACACCGTAGGTAGGGACCGTTGAAGGACTTGCGGTACATCGTCCCATGGATTATGGAATAACGCTGTGCCCGAAGGCGCAAAAGTTTTGCATCTTTTGGTTTAGGTGGGAGTTCGGAGGTGGACAAGTATCTTATGATTGGATCCATCCAGCATTCAGGTTCTGATGAGGTTGAATAGACTTCCATGTCTTTGCTTGATCGGCTTATAGATATGGAGGACTGGCGTGTGCAACCTCCTGCAGAGGCTAATTTGGCAAGGGCATCGGCCTTCTGATTCTGCTCCCTAGGTACTTGTATGAGTTTGAACTAGCGAAAATGCGATCACAAGTCAGTTACCTTCTGTAGAAGACTAGCCAGATGGGGTGCTTTAGTATCGAAATTTCCAGCCACTTGCTCTATCATAAGCTATGAGTCTCCTCTGACATTCAGACGTTGGATGCCCATTTCTCGAGCTAATTCTAAACTATAGATTAGTGCCTCATGATAAAGACTATGAATAAAGATTAAGGTTAGAGATTGAGTAGAAGACTATGAGGAAGAAAATATCATAATACAGAAAGGAACTAGAGTTTTGGTTACCTCAAAGACTTGAAAGACCAATCTACACCTCAACCGAAATACTATAGAACCTCACTTCCCAAAGTGTTTGATAAGCTTATGATGTTTAAGCTTATGATTTCCCAAACCCAGGTGTTTAACTCTCACACTCTCCTAACACTTGCAGCTTCTGATCTTAGAGTAAAAGGTGAATAATGGCTGGGTACTAGGTCCTATTTATAGAGTTTTGGAATGAATGTATCTTGATTTTACTTGAATAAAAATAATGGCTTTTTAAGTGAAAATCATTTGAATAATCGTTCAGCAGAGGCTGAAGACTCGTTCGTCGTGGATTGCTCTAAACGAATGGCTTCTTCGATTTTGAGGCCCGAGGGAGCTTCTAATACGATGCCAATACCAGCCCCTTGGGAATTGGATGCTCCGTCAGTACGCATCATCCACACCCATTGATCTTCTGATTCTAACAATTTTGGCAGAGTGTCAGGGGTGAACGATTGAATTTCAACCAGGAAGTCAGCTAGTACCTGTCCTTTTTTAGCTTTTCGTGGCGAGAACTGAATATCGTACGTCCCTAGCTCAATTGCCCATTTAGATAGCCTACCAGAGAGGTCGGGCTTACTTAATACTTGCTTTAATGGATAGTCCGTATATACAATGATGGTGTGGCTTTCAAAATATTGTCGTAACTTCTTCTTTGCCGTAAGGAGTGCGAGTGCCAACTTTTCCATCATACTGTAACGAGTTTCAGTGTCCAAAAGCATCTTGCTGCAGTAGAACACTGGCTTCTGACGATTGGCTTCTTCTCGGAAGAGAACAGAACTCACAGCGAATTGGGAGACGGACAGGTATAAAAATAAATCTTCATTAACTGTGGGGGAGCTCAATATAGGAGGGGAGCTCAAATAATTTTTCAATTATTCCAACGCTTTTCTTTGCTCCGGTCCCCAGGTGGTGTTGGCAGATTTTCTTATGCACTACAAGAAGGGCTGGCAACGGTCAGACATTCGTGATATGAATCGGCTTAATGCTACTATCTTTCCCGTCAGAGCCTGTATGTCTCGGATGGTTCGTGGTTCTTTGACTTCTGAGAGGGACGCAATCTATGTTGGGTTCGCCTCGATGCCCCTCTGACTGACGACGTACCCCAAGAACTGTCCAGAGGACACCCCGAAGACGCATTTAGAGGGGTTTAATTTCATTCTAAAAGCATCAAGGATGTCGAAGCACTCGGTCAAGTCGTCTATATGTGAAGAGCTTTGTTTGGACTTGATGACCATGTCGTCAATATAAACCTCCATATTTCTCCCGAGCAATGAGGAAAACAGCTTGTGCATCAGCCTTTGGTACGTTGCGCCTGCATTCTTTAGATTGAAGGGCATAACTTTGTAGCAATATAAACCACCTTCTGTTATGAAAGCCGTGTGAATCCGATCTTCTGATTTCATGGGGATCTGATTGTATCCAAAGTAAGCGTCGAGGAAGCTCATTCTTTCATATCCTGCCGTGGCATCTATCATCTATCGATCTTCGGTAGAGGGTAGCTATCTTTGGGACATGCTTTATTTAAATTTGTGTAATCTATGCATACTCTCTTTTTCCCATTCTTCTTTGGGACCAAGACGGGGTTGGCAAGCCAACTGGGATATAGGCATTCTTCTATTGCCCTTGTGCTCAGGAGCCGTTTGACCTCCTCTTGTACGACTTGATTCACCTCTGGAGCGAACCTCCTCTACTTCTGCTTGACAGGTGGGAAGTTGTTGGAGATATTTAGGCTGTGACTCATGACGGAGGGGTCTATTCTGGGTATGTCATGTGGTGACCAGGCGAAAGTTTTCATTCTGGTCTTGAGAAATCGCATGAGGGTCTGTCTCTCTTCTCCAGAGAGTTGGGTACTCACCAGCACTGTCTTAGAGGGGTCAGCTTCTTCTAGACCCACTTGTTCTAAGGTATCCAGCGTAACTAGGGGTTTTTCTTGGTCTTCCTCTAGATCGATTCCTTTTAGGCACGCTGGCAGGTCCTGCTGTAATTGCTATTTGTCAGGGGAGTCGTTATGGAAAGCAGTGCCTGAGCTATTTATGTCCTTCAAGGTAAGGAAGCACTTTTTGGCCTGCTTCTGGCAGCCCTTGATATCGACGGTGTAGCGTCCGTTGAGTGATTGACATCGCATCACCTGATGTAGAGTTGAGACTACCCCTTGCATCCGGTGGATCCAATTTCTCCCCATGATGGCGTTGTAGCTTGTGGTGGAATCTATAATGAGAAAGTCTACTGGTAGGGCGCGTTCTGCGGCCACCACAGTTAAGCGAATGACGCCCTTCGGATATACTCTTTGGCTGTTGAAGCCCAAAATGGGCGCGGTGGAGGGCTGGATCTGATTCTCTTCTAGCCCCATCTTCTGGAAGGCTTCCCAGAAGAGGATGTCGACTCCACTGCCCCCGTCGATCAGAACTCTGCCCAGCTGGCAATGGTCAACCTGTAAGGAAATGACGAGTGGATCATCATGGGGTAGGTGTACGCCCTTCAAGTCAGCAACGGTGAAGGTGATTGCAGAGGCTGGGTAGCTTCTGTCTTCTGAAGTGACGAGATTGACCACGTGGCCTAATGATTTGTATTGCTTCACTCGTTCCTCCATCCTTTTATGGATTTTGGTTGTATGCTCTTGATCGTCAGTGGGTTCTACTATCCCATGGATCATAGGGACTTGCTTAAGAGGCTCCTGGGTGCTGTCAGAGGCTGCGTGCACGGGGTATGACGCTTGTGGAGCGGGGGCAGAAGCGGGGTTATGCTGCGAGGCGCCTGGTCTGCCCGTCTCCTTGATGTATTGGGTAAGCCTCCCACTCCTCATGAGGACTTGGATCTGATTGTTCAAGTTGTGGCATTCAGCGATCATATGACCGTGATCTTTGTGGAAGAGACATTATCTGCTTTTATTCCTTCTGTCAGAAGGAGTGGTAATTTTGTAGGGCTCTCGCCAGATAGGTCTGTCTTTATTTTCTTCATAAATGACTTCTTGCGGGACGGTGTATTCGAAAGACGGGTATCGTGATGACTGTCGATCCTGTCTTGGCCTTTTTCCTTCCTTCGTGAGATCTGTTTGGTTCCGCTTCCTCTTGTCATCCCTAGCAGGCGGTGGAGGATTATTTGTTGGCGGAGCAGAGATGAGTGCAGATTTCTTCTGTGCGCGTTCTCGAAATTCCAAGACCCTGAAGACACCTTCGGCTCGGGTCTGCACGTCTGCCATGTCGTATGGTGGTGTCATGGTGAGATTCTCATGTAAGAGAGATCCCACCTGCAAGCTTTTGATGAAGAGATTTGCTGCGGTGAGTGGGTCGATGTCGTGGATTTGATGCACGAGGTCAATGAAATACTGTAAGTATGCTTTCGGATGTTCATTCTTCCCCTGTTCAATCCGATAGAGATCGGCCATTGTTCTGGGTGCCTCTCGGTTCGCACTGTATTGCTGTAAGAAGGTCCGTTGGAGATCACTAAAACTGTTGAGTGACCCGGGCTTTAATTGTCGGAACCATAACAGAGCTGGCCCGGAGAAAGTCGTTGAAAAGACTTTGCATTAAATGTCTTCGTTATTAGCTTATAATGCCATCTTCTGTTGAAATTGGAATAAATGGTTTAGTGGGTCTCCCTTTCCATTGAACACAGGCAAGGAAGGGATGATGAAGTCTCGAGGCTTTGGCTCGTTCTGAATCCATTCCGAGAAAGGCGATTTCTCAGTGGTTCTTGATACTAGATCCAAATGTTCGGTGGCATAGGCTGATCGCCCATCTGAGAACTTCTGCATCATTTCCCTCATCATGTCTTCTTTCCAACTGTCCAAGAACCGGATTGAGGGAACACGACCTTCAGAGGGAGAATCGTGCGTAGCTTGAGGTGTGGTGCATTGAGGCAGGATTTCGGATGATGGCTGAGCGGGTTCGGTGGGTTTCGTTTCCGCCCGCCCATGCGTGTCGGAGGTTGGGGCTCGTCGCTCTTCAGCCCCGAAGGATGGTGGGATGCCTTGGGATCTTTCGTTACCTGGGTTCATGTTTGGATGGGGGGAATTTACGCGGTCGATTGGAACTTCAGATCTGCCAAAATCAAGATTGTTGTGGGCTTGGGTGTTGCGTGTTATGGGCTTGGTTCATGTTTGGATGGGGGGAATTTACGCGGTCGATTGGAACTTCAGATCTGCCAAAATCAAGATTGTTGTGGGCTTGGGTGTTGCGTGTTGTGTCAGCGGATCTGCGCAGCTCGGCGATCTCAGCTTCGAGCCTAGCTTGATCTTCGGCCAATGTCTTGATTGCTTCGTCGGACCGCTGCTGGCTCGCTTCCAACAGGCGACACATTCCGTCGATCTGATCGCTCATGTCTGTCGGAGGGACGCTCTGTGCGACTGGGCCCGGAACTCCGTTGCCTTTTGGTGGCATGATTTCAGGGTTCGTAGAGGATCTTGATTTCTTGGTTCGATGACGTGGCTAAGGCCAAAATGTTTTTCGGTTCCCACAGACGGCGCCAATTGTTGGAACAACAATTTGTCTTTCTATATCTGAAGGCTTCTCCCAATTATGGATGATGCTTAGTCACTATTCCGGTGATGAATATTGCCTTTAACTCGTCGGGATCACCTGCAAGAAAAACACTCCGATGCTTAAGTCAGTTCAGAGTTCGATCCATTTCCCTTCTACGAATCTTATATTTATAGGACAAAATATGCAAAGCGGTTAGTTGGTTCAAGCAAACCCTGGAATGGGGGGGAAAGAAATAACTGAATTTCCCTCCAAAAATACCAACTTCGAATGTCTCGCTCAGGGGTCAGAGGCGCGGATCGCCTCTGACCCACAGCTTCTGCCTTCGGAACTTCTCTTTGCCAAAACGTTCCTTTTTGAATATTTGATAAATGAGGAAAAGGTTTTCGGGCCCGACATTTTGGGCCCAACACAAATATCCTATATTACCAAATACAAACATGTGTATATAAAGTAATTCAAAGATCTCTTAATATCATGATCTATTCAATTATTTACAATTATCACTCTTGGTAATTAAGGCGAGTTTGGAAAGTCATATTGTAATTGAAATTGGGTATAATTTGGAGTAATTACTCGATTTTGTATATTTTTCTGACTATATAATTACACAGTAACTATGTAATTGATAGTAATTGAGGGGTACTAATTACACTCTCTAATTCTCATAGTCATACGAAAATTTGGTGTAATTACATTGTGTAATTACTAATTACTATTAATTTTAAATAATATTTATTACATAATATTATTTTTCTATATAATTACTAACTATTTTGCCAAACATGACAATAAGAATTCATAAGTAATTAGCACTTAACATCCAAACACACTGTATTTTAAAATATAATGTAATTACTCATATATGTAATTACTACCCTAGTAATTACAAAGTTGTTTCCAAACACGTCCTTATCTATCTAAGGCAAAAAGTTAATGAATTACAAATGTAATGCCCCAAAATCCCTAATGCGGTTTAATGGCTGGATTAGTAGGCCGGGAGGGCCATAACTGTTTAATTATGTCATTAAATGAATATATGCATGTTTATGTGAATTATATTATAATATGATGTTATATTCATGCATGTGGGTCCACATTTGATTATTAAGGTATTTTGGTAATTTGGCCCGTTGAGGGCATATTTCTGTATTTTGGGTGCATATTGTGATTTGTGAATGAGATCCCATTATTATGGAGATATATTCGAGCTATTCGGCATGAGACGATCTTATATTATGGATTATCGGTTTTGTCATAACGAGGGTCTTTTATTGGGATAGTGAGTTATGAGAAGGTTATTTGATGATAAGTTTGGAGTTATTGAGATCAGGAGGAAATTCTAAAAGTTTTGACTATTATACTCCCGGGAGTGTTTTCGGTACCCCGAGCACTAGGTTTTATTTGAGGTTACTTATGCTTGAAGTAGCTTGTCAAATAGAACGTACATTAGAAAACCTCTCATTCTTTCCCGTTAGTTCGTTTTACTGTTTGAAGCGTATTCGAAGAAATCTCGAGTTCTAGGAGTCGGAATCAAGCGAGGATCGAGGCATAGCGATCCTAGGAAAGATTAGAAGCTTCTTGACCAAAGGATTTTACGAGAAACAACCTAATCAAAGGTAATTTAAGTTTTGAGTTTTTAGAGTTTCTAAGCTTAGAATTGGATTTTGTGAATCGTTGAGTTTTTGGTTCGTTTGAGCCTTGAGATTTGATGGTTTTGGATCATTGGGAAGCTTGGGAACTTTGATTTGATGATTTGGAAGTGTTTAGGCATGCTTTTGGGAGGTTTGGGATGAAGGAGAACGTGTTTGGGGGTGGCTCTGGGTTGGGGACCGCGGCCCTGTTCTTGGGCGCCGCGACCCTAGCTCGAAGAAGTAGGTGGAGCGATTTTTCCTTTGCTAGGCGCCGCGGCCCTAGGTGTTGGACGCCGCGGCCCTTGCTCCTGGAGTGGCTGGGGGCCGCGGCCCAAGGTGTTAGGGCCGCAGCCCTTGGACAGGTTTGAGCCCGTTTGAGTGTTTTGGCCCCGGGAACTTGGTTTTAAGCCTCGGGATCGTTCCTACTACCCGAATTAGTGGGGATTGATGTCCCGGAGGCTAGATCTTGGTTTGGAAACCTTTGTTAATTATTTTATTGATGGTGTCCCATATTTGGTTATGATTAGGTAACCGCTAGAGGACTAAAAGTCAGATCGTTCTCAAGGATCGTTCTTTTATTCATTCTCGCTCGAATCAGAGGTAAGAAAACTGCACCTTGTGTATGTGACATGCATGATTGTTGATGAGGCATGTTGATTGATAAATGTGGACATGGATTGCATATTAAATGCTAGCGAATATTGTTTACTTGTATATGGCACTGACTAGTAAGGGATACTGGCCTAAGAGTCAGAAACGGCATAAGCGTCCTAAACGCAGGGCCGAATGAAGATTAGATCTAATCGATATCAGCATTGAATGGCTCTAAGGCATTAATGCTAGACCGACCCTAAGGTCGATGAAACTTATAAGCGCTTGGCTAGTCTAAGACTAGTTACTCAAAGCCAGGGCCTAAGGCCTAGGTGACTGCTTGTCACATGGCTAGGGAACAATGTTCCATAGTTATGACTCAAGAGTCATGAGGAAGGTTATGTTGGTGACTAGTCATCATGCACCTATCCTGTTTAAGCTAGTGAAATTTTCACTTATCTGTTAAGCCCCGGTGACCCTATCGTCACATGGCTAAAGGGAGTTGTACCCACCTTAGCGACTTTTGCGACTGTCACTCCTCTATTTTGGACTGAAAGTCTTGAATGATTATTATGATCATTGTTGATATTATATCATGCTATATTGTGTTTTCTTGCTGGGCCTTGGCTCATGGGTGCCATGTGGTGTAGGTAAAGAAAAAGAAAAGCTCACCCAGCCTTGAGTGGAGAGCTTAGGTGGTGATGTGTACATATGCGGCCGCTTGACCACCACGGCCAAGGAGTTCTCAGAGGAACTAGGGGGTTTACCCTATTTTTACCGCTTAGGTCGGCGGGTTTGTAAATTTGAAACAGTAGTGAAAATTTTGAGTTTTAAATAACTTATAAAAGTTTTTGATGGGCCCATGAAAATTTTTATGTATTTAATAAAATATATCCTTTCCTTTTATTGGTTTTTTCACCTTAGCCTGTTAATAACACTTAGATGCACGTTTTTAACTAAAGGACTCGGATAGCGGGTCAAATTTCCGATTCACCATTCACAGTAACTGTCCTGGGGTAACCAGGGCGTTACAACTTGGTATCAGAGCGTGCCAAGGTTAGGGTTCCTGTAGACTGGCTGGGCTTGTACACACATCACTGAAGTCAAGCTCGACTCATGGTTTGGTAACTATTTATGTAGTTATATGTATAACTGCTTAAATATAGTATATATATGCTTTACCTGTATGCATGAGACATCATGTTAAACCTGTGCCCTGAAATATTATATCCTCAGCAAATGTGTGCTAATTAGTACTGAGATTGCTGGAACATACTTATTAGTATGGTTGATTGTGAATTGTTATGTGATACATGCTAAGTGCTAAATGCTATAAACATGTATCAGCCTCTTTAATTGTATGAATGTGGAATGTGATAATTGTCTGCTTGTTCTTGGATCGTAAGGCAGCAAGAGGTTTAGTTATTACTACTTGACTGACTGTATTGATCATGTTTCAGCAAGGTATAACAGATAAGAATGAATCCAGGGCAGACAGATACTTTAGTTGGCCTGAGTGATCAGGGCCAGAATAATAGTAGCCAGGGTCAGGAAAATAAACAGTCACAGATTCCACAGCCAGCTCATGTAAACTAGCAGCAGATAATCAGTGACCTGCAGGAAACAGTGTTGAGACAGGGGGAAGAACTTCGTCTCCTCAGACAACAGCAAGCACCTGCAGTGGCTAGTGTATCAGAGGCACCCCCTGTGTCGGTGCCAGCAGCAAAGCATCTGCCTGAGGTTGGAAATAAATGGGAGCCTCTTTATGAAAGGTTCAGGAAGCAACAACCTCCAGTATTTGAGGGCAGTGCAGATCCTGCCAAGGCAGAGCAATGGATGAGTATGATTACCACTATCCTTGATTTCATGAGGGTATCTGGTAATGAGAGGGTGGCCTGTGCCACTTATATGTTTCGGGAGGATGCTCGAATTTGGTGGGAGGTTATTACCCAGACCAAGAATGTAAATGCCCTGAGTTGGGAGAAGTTTCAAACTCTGTTTAATGAAAAATATTACAATGATGCTATCAGGGCGGAGAAGGCCGAGGAGTTTATTAGGCTACTTCAGGGAAATTTTTCAGTCACTGAGTATGCCTTAAAGTTTGATCGTTTGGCAAAGTTTGCCAAGGAACTGGTGCCCACTGATGGGACCAGAAGAGAGAGATTTTTGCAAGGGCTACAGCCCAGATTAGCCTGTGATGTACATATGACCACTGTGGCTGGGGTTACTACCTATGCACAGGTGGTGGAGAAAGCACTCACAACTGAGAGTGCAAAGAACGGGATCTGGCGAGACAGTGAAGTCAGAAAGGATTTCAGGAGGAAAAGTCCTCCATTTGTGGGTTCTGGTAGGGGTGGAGGCCCCAGTGAGCAGAAGAGGAAGGTTCTTGACACCTTCCCAGTTCCAGGTCCTGATAGGCGGCCCCGTGGTATTTCTATGGGTCGTCCAGGTGGTAGTGAAGCCTGGAAGTCTTATCCTGAGTGCCCTAGATGCAAGAGGCATCATTTGGGAGAGTGTAGGGCAAGGGCCTGCTTCTCATGCGGAGCAGTGGGTCATCTTAAAAAGGATTGCCCTAAGGCAAGAAAAGAAGAACCCAGGAAAGCGAACAGCTCGGCCTCAGCTCGAGTGTTCGCATTGACTCAAGCAGAAGCTGAGGCTTCTCCCTCAGTTGTTACAGGTCAACTTCTTAGTGCTGGAACCCCTTATAATGTATTATATGAGTATGGTGCTACACATTCTTTTGTTGCTAGTAGTATTATTGATAGACTGTGTAGACCCTGTGATTTTTATGCTGTGGGGTTTGGAACTTTGTTACCCACTAAAGAGTTAGTGGTATCCAGGAGAAGGGATTTCGAGAGGCCAGGTCCTCCATTTGTGGGTTCTGGTAGGGGCGTTGGTCCCAGTGACCAGAAGAGGAAGGTTCCTGATACCTTCCCAGTTCCAGGTCCTGATAGGAGACCTCGTGGCAGTACAGTAGGTCATCCTGGGGGCAGTGAAGCCTGGAGGTCTTATCCCGAGTGTCCTAGATGCAAGAGGCATCACTTGGGAGAGTGTAAGGCAAGGGCCTGCTTCTCTTGTGGAGCAGTGGGTCATCTGAAAAAGGATTGCCCTAAGGCAAGGAAGGAAGAGCCCAGGAAGGCAGACAACTCGGCCCCAGCGCGAGTGTTTGCTTTGACTCAAGCAGAAGCTGAGGCTTCGCCCTCAGTTGTTACAGGTCAGCTTCTTAGTGCAGGAACTGCTTATAATGTATTGATTGACTCTGGTGCTACACATTCCTTTGTTGCTATTAGTGTTATTGATAGATTGTGTAGACCTTGTGATTTCTATGCTGTGGGGTTTGGTACTTTGTTACCCATTGGGGAGCTGGTTGTATCCAGGAGATGGGTCAGATCTTTGCCGGTGATAGTGGAGGGCAGAGAGTTGTCAGTGGATCTTATAGAGTTGGTTATGACTGACTTCGATATGATACTGGGTATGGACTGGTTAGCCAAGTATGGGGCAACCATTGACTGCAGAAGGAAGATGGTCACCTTTGAGCCTGAGGGTGAGGATCATTTTGTATTTGTTGGTGCTGTGCATGGACCTCGTATTCCTATGATTTCTACATTGAGGGCTAGGGATTTACTGCAAGGGGGTTGCATTGGATTCTTAGCCAGTGTGGTCGATACCACCCAGGTCGTGCCAGTGAGACCAGAGGATACTAGACTTGTGTGTGAGTTTCTGGATGTGTTTCCAGAGGATTTGCCAGGGTTGCCACCACACAGAGAGATTGATTTCGTTATAGAATTGGCCCCAGGGACGGAGCCAGTGTCTAGAGGACCATATAGAATGGCCCCAGCTGAGTTGAAAGAATTAAAGGTACAGTTGCAAGAGCTGTTGGATTTGGGTTTTATTAGACCTAGCTTTTCACCTTGGGGTGCGCCAGTTCTGTTTGTAAAGAAGAAAGATGGTTCGCTGAGGATGTGTATAGATTACCGAGAACTGAATAAGTTGACAATTAAGAACCGGTATCCTTTGCCAAGGATAGATGATCTGTTTGATCAATTGCAGGGTAAGACGGTATTCTCTAAGATCGACCTTCGTTTTGGTTATCATCAGTTGAGGGTTAAGGAGGGAGACATACCGAAGACCGCTTTTCGCACTAGGTATGGGCATTATGAGTTCCTAGTTATGTCATTTGGGTTGACTAATGCCCCTGCTGCTTTCATGGATATGATGAACAGAGTGTTCAAGGACTATTTAGACCAGTTTGTGATCGTCTTCATCGATGATATTCTGGTGTATTCTCAGACTGAATCGGAGCATGAGCAGCATCTGAGGTTGGTTTTGCAGAGACTGAGAGAACACAGATTGTTTGCAAAGTTCAAGAAGTGTGAATTCTGGTTGTCTCAGGTGTCCTTTCTTGGGCATATTGTCAGTAAGGAGGGGATTACAGTAGATCCATCAAAGATTGAGGCGGTCAGGGATTGGCCAAGGCCAAAGAATGCTTCTGAGGTTAGAAGTTTCCTTGGATTGGCAGGATATTACAGGCGTTTTGTGGAGGGGTTCTCAAAGATTACTACTTCGTTAACTGAGCTGACACGCAAGGGTCAGAAGTTTGTGTGGTCAGACAAGTGTGAGAACAGCTTCCAAGAGTTGAAGCAGAGGTTGATTACAGCTCCAGTTCTAAGTCTTCCTACAGACCAGGAGAAGTTTGTGATATACTGTGATGCTTCTCATCAGGGATTGGGCTGTGTTTTGATGCAATCAGAGAGAGTTATAGCTTATGCTTCTCGTCAGTTGAAGGAGTACGAGAAGAGGTATCCTACTCATGATTTAGAGTTGGCGGCGGTGGTTTTCGCTTTAAAGATATGGAGGCACTATCTCTATGGAGAGAAGTGTGAGATTTATACGGACCACAAGAGCCTGAAGTATCTCTTTACCCAGAAAGACTTGAACATGAGGCAAAGGCGTTGGCTAGAGTTAGTAAAAGATTATGATTGTGAGATTCTGTATCACCCAGGGAAAGCCAACGTGGTAGCTGATGCTTTAAGCCGGAAGGGTCCGGGACAGATTCATGGTATTAGGCTGATAGCCAGAGAGTTAGCTGACGATATGACCAGAGCTGGTATAGAGTTGCTGGTGGGCTAGTTGGCCAATGTTACGCTACAGTCTACGCTGCTAGAGAGGATTAAAGAGGGTCAGTTGGGTGATCCACAGCTGATTAAGATTAGATAGGATGTCTTGGCTGGAGTATCCAGGGACTATACAGTGTCTGATTTGGGGTTACTGAGATATAAGGGACGGATATGTGTTCATTAGACACTGCATTGAGGCGGGAGATTCTGGATGAATCTCATACTACACCTTACTCTTTGCATCCAGGCACCACGAAGATGTACCAGGATGTGAGATCGTTGTACTGGTGGCCAGGGATGTAGTAGAGTATGTGGCTAAGTGCTTGACTTGTCAGCAGGTCAAGGCTGAGCATCAGAGGCCGGCAGGGTTATTGCAGCCTCTGGATATCCCAGAGTGGAAGTGGGAAGACATCACAATGGATTTTGTGGTGGGTTTTCCCAGGACTGTTGGTCAGCATGATTCCATTTGGGTGATAGTGGATCGCTACACCAAGTCAGCTCACTTTCTACCAGTGAGGACTACTTATACTGTTGACCAGTACGCAGATCTCTATGTGAGAGAGATCGTGCGCCTCCATGGAGCTCCTAGGTCAATCGTGTCTGATCGGGACCCTACATTCACTTCCAAGTTCTGGAAGAGTTTATAGACAGCCATGGGTACACAACTGAAGTTCAGTACAGCTTATCATCCTCAGACAGATGGGCAATCTGAGAGGACGATCCAGATATTGGAGGACATGCTGCGAGCATGTGTGCTGGACTTTGGTGGATCATGGAGTAAGTATTTGCCTTTGATAGAGTTCTCCTATAATAACAGTTATCAGTCTACCATTGGTGTTGCACCTTATGAGATGTTGTATGGTAGGAAGTGTAGATCTCCCATTCATTGGGATGAGACAGGTGAAAGGAGATACTTAGGTCCTGAGGCAGTTCAGAGGACCAATGAGGCTATTGATAAGATTAGAGCTCGGATGCTTACTTCTCGGAGTAGACAGAAGAGCTATGCAGATCCCAAACGCAGGAACGTGGAGTTCCAGGTAGGAGACTATGTCTTCCTCAGAGTCTCGCCGTGGAAAGGGGTGAGAAGGTTTGGGAAGAAAGACAAACTGAGTCCCAGGTTTGTAGGTCCATTTGAGATCCTGGAGAGGATTGGTCAAGTGGCTTACAGGCGAGCTTTGCCTCCGGCGTTGTCGGCCGTGCATAATGTATTTCATGTTTCCGCTCTTCGGAGATATGTATCTGATGAGAGTCATGTTTTGAGTTATGAAGATCTGGAGCTTGAGCCAGATCTCTCCTTTGAGGAGCAGCCTGTTCAAATACTTGATCAGAAGGATAAATTCCTCAGGAATAAGACAATACCTTTGGTTAAGGTGTTGTGGAGGAACAGCAAGGTCGAGGAGGCGACCTGGGAGCTGGAGTCTGATATGCGGAGTCAGTATCCCGAGCTGTTCAGGTAAATTTCGAGGACGAAATTTCTGTAAGGAGAGGATAGTTGTAATGCCCCGGATTCCCTAATGTGGTTTAGCGGCTGGATTTGTAGGCCGGGAGGGCCATAATTGCTTAATTACGCCATTAAATGTGTTTATGCATGTTTATGAGAATTATATTATAATATAATGTTAGTTGTATGCATATCGATGTTATGTGTTGAGACCACATTATGATGTGGGTTTGCTCAAGCTATTCGACATGAGACGATCGTAGAATATTGATTAGCAGTTTAGTCACAACGGGTTTAAGTGTCGGGACTTGGGTTGAGTCTCAGGGTGATTTTGATGATTAGAGCGTTACCGGGGGATAAAGGGTAACGGGATGTGAATTATTGGTGTTTGAGATTATTGAGAATAGCGGGAATTGGAGAGCGTTAATTATGATTAACGAGATGGGAAGAAAGTACCAAAAATGCCCTTGGGAGCCTTTAGAAAGTATTAATTGACCTAGGGGTAAAATGGTCATTTCACCCCTAGGATAGATATAACTCTTGGTGACTGAAGAAAGTGATGGAAAACAGAGTATACTTTAGAGTTCTCCCGTACCTTCTTCTCCTCACTGTTCTTTGTGGTTTTTGAACCAATTTTGAGGATTCAAGCTTAGGAAGCAAGCCTTGGGAGTTTGGGAGTGTGTTCCACCATTGAAGACCATCACAAGCCAAGCTTTGGGTAAGTTTCTAACCATGGTTTCTCTGGTTTGCTTTGTTTTGGTTTTGTTTTGCAGCTGAGTTTCCTAGGATGAATTCATGGTTTTGTTGGGAGTTTTGGCTAGGGTTCCCATGCTTGTGATGTTTGGGGTGTGTTAGGATGGTTTTTGGGTTTATTTGGCATCAAGAATAGGCTTTGGAAGCTTGGGAATCGAGTTAGAATCGAGGAAGTTGAAGAAGGTCGGTTCAGGGGTGTTTGGGCCTGGAGGTAGCGCTACAGCGCCCACCCTAGGGCGCTATAGCGCTCCTCAGGAGGCTTTCTGGCACTTGGGCGGTTCTGAGTATAACGCTGTGGCGCTAGGGGTTGAGCGCTGTAGCGCTACCCTGTTCCTTCCAAACCCCGTTTTGAGTGTTTTTAAGGGTTTTTGACTTGGGGTTTCAATCCTTAAGGCCCGGGATCGAATCTACTCACCGTGTGGGCATGTTTCGAGGTCCCGAGGGTGGTGCTTAGGTTAAGACCCTATTATTGTGGATTCTCATTAATGAAGGTTATAATTGGTTGTGATTAGGTAACCGCTAAGGAACTAAAAGATCGATCGTTCTCAGGGGTCGTCTTTATCATACTTCTCGCTCGAACTTGAGGTAAGAAAACAGTGTATGAATACAGTTGCACCCTGTACAGGTATATGACATGCATGGTTTGATATTGAAGCATGTTGGTTGATATACGTGAACGTGGATTTCATATTAAATGCTAGTGGATGCTCATTACCTGTTTGAGACACTAACTAGTCAGGGACCGACTCTTAAGTCGATGATCACGCATTGAATGGCTCTATGGCATTAATGCGGGACCGGCCCTAAGGTCGATGAACTTATAAGTGCTTGCCTGGTCTACGACCAGAAGACTATAGCCAAGGTATATGACCCCAGTGACCGTTTGTCACGTGGCTAAGGGACGTTGTCCATAGTTTCGACTCTAGAGTCGTGAGGAAGGTTATGTTGGTGACTAAACACCTTGCACCTGTCCTAATCAAACTTAAGAATGAAACACTTATCGATTAAGCCCTGGTGACTCTATCGTCACATGGCTAAAGAGAGCGATGCTCATTATTGTGACTTTTGGCTAATGTCACCTATTTGTTGGACTGATAGTCCTGAATGGTTATTATGATCGTTGTTGGTATTATATCATGTTTTATTATGTTTTCTTGCTGGGCCTTGGCTCATGGGTGCTATGTGGTGCAGGTAAAGGAAAGGAAAAGCTTGGCCAGCCTTGAGCGGAGAGCTTGGGCGATGTGATGTACATACAGGGCCGCTTGACCGCCACGGTCAAGGAGTTCTCAGAGGGACTAGGGGTTTACCCTATTTTTGCCGCTTAGGCCGGCGGGGATTGTAAATTTGGAACTGTAGCGACTCTTTTGTATTACGAACTACTTGTAAACATTTTTGAAAGGCTCATGAGCAGTTTATTTACTTAATGAAATGTACCCTTCCCTTTTTACTGGTTTTCTACCTTAACCTGATAATCACATTTAGATCACGTTTTTAACCAAAGGACTCGGGTAGCGGGTCAAATTTCTGGTTCACCATTCACCGTAACTGTTCTGGGGTAACCAGGGCGTTACAACTTGGTATCAGAGCAATGCCAAGGTTAGGGTTCCTGTAGACTGGCTGGGTATGTACACACATCACTGAAGACAAGCTTGACTCATGGTTTGGTAGCTATCTAAGTGGTTACATGTATAATTGCTTAAAAATGATATGTATGCTTTACCTGTGTGCATGAGATATTATGTTGAGCTTGTGCCCTGAGATATTATATCTTCAGCAAATGTGTACTAATTAGTACTGAGATTGCTGGCGCCTGCTTATTAGTATGGTTGTTTATAAGTTATTACGTGATACATGCTGAGTGCTGAGTGCCATAAACATGTATCTGCTTGTGAATACTGAATGACTGTGGAATGTGATAGTTGTCTGTTGTTCTTGGACCGTGAGGCGGCAAGAAGTTTAGTTATTATTACCTGACTGGCCGTATTGATTATTGTTTCAGTAAGGTATCAGTGACAGAATGAACTCAGGACAGACAGACATGTCAGCTGGCCAGAGTGGTCCAGGCCAGAATAATAACAGTCAGGGTCAAGAGAATGACCAATCTCAAGTTCCACAGCCAGCACCTGCAAACTGGCAGCAGTTGTTTAACGATTTGCAGGCTACAGTGTTAAAACAAGGAGAGGAGCTTCGTCTCCTAAGACAGCAGCAAGTGCCTGTAGTTGCCAGTGTTGCAGAGGCACCTTCTGTGTCGGTGCCAGTTATTGGGCCACTGCCTGGGGTTGAAAATAGATTGGAACCTCTTTATGAGCGGTTCAGGAAGCAGCAACCACCTGTGTTTGAAGGCAGTGCTGATCCCACCAAAGCTGAACAATGGATGAGCATGATTACCACTGTTCTGGATTTTATGAAGGTAGTTGGTACTGAGAGGGTGGCCTGTGCTGCCTATATGTTTCGGGAAGATGCCCGGATTTGGTGGGAAGTGGTTGGCCAGACCAAGGATGTTAATCTCCTGAGCTGGGAGGAATTTCAGACTTTGTTCAATGAAAAGTACTATAATGACGCCATTAGAGCGACGAAGGTTGATGAATTTATGAGGCTACTTCAGGGAAACTTATCAGTAACTGAGTATGCCTTAAGGTTTGACCGTTTGGCAAAGTTTGCCAAGGAGTTGGTGCCCACTGATGGGACCAGGAGAGAGCGTTTCTTACAAGGGCTACAGCCTAGGTTAGCCCGAGATGTGCGCATCACCACTGTGGCAGGAATGACTACTTATGCACAGGTGGTGGAGAAGGCGCTTACAGCTGAAACTGCAGAGATTAAGATCTGGCGTGAAAGTGCAGCCAGAAGGGATTTCAGGAGGCCAGGTCCTCCATTTGTGGGTTCTGGTAGGGGCGTTGGTCCCAGTGACCAGAAGAGGAAGGTTCCTGATACCTTCCCAGTTCCAGGTCCTGACAGGAGACCTCGTGGCAGTACAGTAGGTCATCCTGGGGGCAGTGAAGCCTGGAGGTCTTATCCCGAGTGTCCTAGATGCAAGAGGCATCACTTGGGAGAGTGTAAGGCAAGGGCCTGCTTCTCTTGTGGAGCAGTGGGTCATCTGAAAAAGGATTGCCCTAAGGCAAGGAAGGAAGAGCCCAGGAAGGCAGTTGCAAAAACTGTTGGATTTGGGTTTTATCAGACCTAGCTTCTCACCTTGGGGTACGCCAGTTCTGTTTGTAAAGAAGAAGGATGGTTCTCTGAGAATGTGTATTGATTACAGAGAACTGAATAAGCTGACAATTAAGAATAAGTATCCTTTGCCAAGGATAGATGATCTGTTTGATCAGTTGCAAGGTAAGAATGTATTCTCAAAGATCGACCTTCGTTCTGGTTATCATCAGTTAAGGGTCAAGGAAGGTGATATACCAAAGACTGCTTTCCGTAACAGGTATGGGCATTATGAGTTCCTAGTTATGTCTTTTGGATTGACTAATGCCCCTGCTGATTTTATGGATCTGATGAACAGAGTGTTCAAGGATTATCTGGACCAGTTTGTGATCGTCTTCATCGATGATATTCTGGTATATTCTTGTTTTAGTCAGAGCATGAGCAACATCTGAGGTTGGTTCTACAGAGACTGAGGGAACACAGACTGTTTGCAAAGTTCAAGAAATGTGAGTTCTGGTTATCTCAGGTATCCTTTCTTGGGCACATTGTCAGTAAGGAAGGGATTAAGGTAGATCCAGCGAAGATTGAAGCGATCAGAGATTGGCCAAGGCCAAAGAATGCTTCTGAGGTTAGAAGTTTCCTTGGATTGGCAGGTTATTATAGGCGTTTCATGGAAGGGTTCTCAAAGATAGCTACTACATTGACTGAGCTAACACGCAAGAGCCAGAAATTTGTGTGGTCAGATAAATGTGAGAACAGCTTCCAGGAACTGAAGCAGATATTGATTACAGCTCCGATTCTGAGTCTTCCGACATATCAGGAGAAGTTTGTGATTTATTGTGATGCTTCTCATCAGGGTTTGGGCTGTGTTCTTGGCTGTGTTCTTGTAATGCCCCAAATTTCCTAATAAGGTTTAGGACCTTGATTAGGAGGCCGGGAGGGCCATAATTGATTTATTATGATATTTAATGATTATATGCATGTTTATGTGAATTATATTATTATATGATGGTGAATGCATGCATATGGGCACATATTTTAATTGTAAGGGCATTTTGGTAATTTGGCTGTTGGGGGCGTGATTGAGTAATTTTATGCATATGGGTGAATTATAATTTTACCACATTATATGTGGATTGGTTCGAGCCATTCGATATGAGACGATCATGGGAATGCAAGTTTTCGGTCTAGTCATAACGGGATTAAGTTCGAGGCTCGGGGTGAGTCTTGGGGTCATTTTGATGATTAGAACATTACCGGGAATTAAAGGGTAATGAGATATGATTTATTGGTATTTGATAATTTTGAGAATAACGGGAAATGGAGGGTGTTAATTATAATTAACGAGATGGGCGGGAAAGGACGGTTTTACCCTTGGGAGTGTTTAGAAGCTTTAATTTGTCCTAGGGGCAAAATGGTCTTTTCACCCCTAAGATATATATCAATTCAAGGCTGTAGAAACCTTTAGACAAAAACAGAGCATCAACCTCATCACTTTCTCTCCCTCCCGTACATGTTCTTCCCTCCATCTTCCTTTGGAATTTTTGAAGCCAACTTGAAGAACCAAGCTAGGAGATCAAAGGTGGGAGCTTAGGAACTTAGTACAATCATTGAAGAGGACTCAAATCCAACTTGAGGTAAGGTTTCATCCAAGAACTTAAGCTTTACTCTGTTTTTCAAGTTAGTTTTCAGTTGGGAATTTGAGATGTTAGTTATGAGAATTAAGTTACTTGGGTTTTGTTGAGGGTGTGATGTAGATGAGGTTTGGGGGTTGAGTTTGATGTTTTGATGATGTTTAGGGTTGATTTGGAGGTTTTTTTTTCAAGGGAAATCGCAGGGGAGAAGACCAGAAAAGTTTCTGGTCTGCTGATGGTGCCCCAGCGCTATTCCTGGCGCCCCAGCGCTAGGCAGAGCTGTTTCTGGAGCTCTCTGACTTTGGGGCAGCATCCCAGTGCCATTAGGCAGCGCCCCAGCGCTAGTGCACTTTCCAGCAAGCATATTTTAGGGCTCGGGAGGACTTTTAAGGCTCGGGGGTTGGTTCCTTTACCCTGTTTGGGTAGATTGAGAGTCCCGAGAGTGTGGGATGGATCCCGGGAGTGAGGTTTTAGATTATAAACCTTTCTATGATTTATTTTATTGATGGGATTCCATATTTGGTTATGACTAGGTGATCGCTAAAGGACCAAAGGATTGATCGTTCTCAAGGGTCGTTCTTTTACTAATTCTTGCTCAAACCCGAGGTAAGAAAACTGCACCCCGCATGTGACATGCATGGCTATGATTGATGCATGTTGGATGTCTAAATGTAAACATGGATAGCATAATGAATGCTTGGCAATCTTGCCCATTTGCATATGATTATTGTTGAGGCATGCTGGATGATTAAGTGCGTTGCATGTGATGCACGAGAAATATGTGATTAGGGCATGCCATGAATAATGAATATGAGATTGATCAGAGCTTGAGTCTCTGAATTTGTTCATGATCATAATAATGCTAGCAACTGTTTAGTAAGCATGCTGAATGCCCTGTTCTTGGATAATTGGCATATGATACACATTGATAGCATTGTTTACTTGCGCATGGCACTGACTAATTAGTCAGGTTTGGCAAAGGTGCTAGCACCAACTGTGAAGCCGTGACTCATTAGTCAGGTTCGGCAGTGGTACTGGGCACTGGTCACGCACTGACTAATTAGTCAGATCTGGCAAAGGTGCTAGTATCAACTGTGAAGCTGTGACTCACTAGTCAGGTTCGGCAGTGGTACTGGCACTGGTCACACAGGGCTGACTCACTAGTCAGAATTGGCAAAGGTGTTAGTATCAACTGTGAAGCCGTGACTCACTAGTCAGGTCCGGCAGTGGTACTGGGCACTGGTCACTGGTCACTGGTCACATTGTGCTAACTCACTAGTCATGACAACCCTAGTGTGTAGTGCAAGTTATGTCGATTGGACCTAATCGACCCTCTGCATTGAATGACTCAAAGAGCATTACTGCAGGACCGACCTCAAGTTCGATGAATATAAACAAGCATTTATCTAGCCAAGGGCAAGCCATGTAGAGCCATTGCGGGAAATGGGCACTGGGCCCCTAGTGACTTGGTTGCCAGTCACTCAGTATGGTTTACTAGAACCTCAAGTGATATTCACTCATCTGATCAGAGCTATGAGCTCTGCATGATCATTTTGATCATCATATGCATGGCTTGGGCACTGAGGCCCCAGTGACTTGCTTGTTGGTCACTCAGCATGGTTTATCGGAACCTCTAGTGTTACGACACTCATCTGATTAGGATTGACTTGATAGTCCTCCAATCAGAAGGCCAGGACTTCTTGTCCTGGATACCCCAACATCTGTTTGAATTCATTTGCATGCTGAATAGAGCTATGATTGCTAGACATGCTAGATATGATTTGATATCATGATATGACTGTTTATGAGCATATGAGTTTTCTTGCTGGACTTCTTCACCTAGAAAGATCTTAATATGACACAAAGGCGTTTGCTGGAGTTAGTAAAAGATTATGATTGTGAGATTTTGTATCATCCGGGAAAAGCCAACGTGGTAGCTTATGCTTTAAGCCGGAAGGGTCTGGGACAGATTCATGGTATGAGGCTAATAGCTAGAGAGTTAGCAGATGATATGACCAGAGCTGGTATAGAGTTGCTGGTGGGCCAGTTGGCTAATATTACGCTACAGTCTACACTGTTAGAGAGAATTAAGTAGGGTCAGCTGAGTGATCCACAACTGATCAAGATTAGAGAGGATGTTCTGGCTGGAGCATCCAGAGATTATACAGTGTTTGAGCTAGGCTTGTTGAGATACAAGGGGCGGATATGTGTTCCACTAGACACTGCTTTGAGGCGAGAGATTCTGGATGAATCTCATACTACACCTTACTCTTTGCATCTAGGCACCACGAAGATGTATCAGGATGTGAGATCATTGTATTGGTGGTCGGGGATGAAGGGAGATGTAGTAGAGTATGTGGCTAAGTGCTTGACATGTCAGTAGGTCAAGGCTGAGCATCAAAGGCCGGCAGGGTTGTTGCACCCTCTGGATATCCCAGAGTGGAAGTGGGAAGACATCACGATGGATTTCGTGGTGGGCTTACCCAGGACTGTTGGTCAACACGATTCTATTTGGGTGATGGTGGATCGCTACAGCAAGTCTGTAATGACCCAAATTCGCTAATAAGGCTTAAGGGCCTTTATTAGTGTGCCGGGAGGGCATAAATGGGATTAGAGTGAATATTATTGACTGTTATGTGTGACTATGTGATTAATGATGATTATATGATAATTAATGATATTATATGATAATATGAAATATTTATGTGATATATGTGAGAACCACATTATTATGTGGGCAGGTTCATAAAGCGCAACTCGAGACGATCCTAGGGTCAGATAGCGGGAAAAGTCACAACGGGACTTAAAATATGACTTTGGACAAGTCAAGGGTACTTTAGGTATCGGGTAGTGATTTGGACTATCGGATTATGAAAATAAATATATGGAGATATATTTGAGGTTAGGGTGTCTAGGCGGGAATATTGGGGGATTTTACCATTTTGCCCTCGGGGACGGTTCCGGCACCCCGAGCTTTGGGAATTAACTTAGTGGATAAGACAAACTTAAGGAAACCCTTAGAAGAAATATAAGCCGACCTTATTTTCTTTCCTCAGTTTAGTCTTCTCTCTCAAGGAACACTCAAGAAACACTCAAGGGGAAAACAGAGGAAAATTCTTGAGAAATTGGAGCTGTAGATTGCTGGGAACTCGGAGGAATTCAGGGGTAATTTAGAGGCTTAGCTCGGTGAACAATCCAGGACTAAATCAAGACTAAGGTAAGGGTTAATCCATGTGTTTTTTCCGAAGTTTAACTTTGTGTATCAATTGGTTATTGAGGTGCTGTCCAATTGTTGTTTAGGGTGGAATTGAGCTGGGAAACCACTGGGAATCAGCTGGACTTTGGATAGAGGGAAGGTTCTGTTATAAAGGTAAGCTTTACTCCATGAATTAGAGGTTTGAATTTGGGTTCTTGACTGGTTAGCTCTGGGTGTTTATGTTCTTGGGTTTCAGAGATTAAAAAGAGGATTCTTGTGTTGGGCTGGATTTTCTGTTGAATTGTGTGGCTTAAGTTGGTTTGTAAGCTTTGGTGACATTGGGTGTTGAAGTAGAGAGTTTAGGTGTGGTTTTGGCTGAGATTTTGAGCCTTGAAATGGTGGGTTTTCTGGGTTCGGAAGGAAGGGTCACGGCTCTGTTCTAGAGCGCTGCGGCCCTAGGTTGAAAATGAGCCAAGGAGGCTCGGCCAGGGGTGAGCGCCGCGGTGCCCATGCAAGGGCCGCGGCACGTGTCTTTGCTTGGGTGACCTTGGTTCTGTTTTGAGGCTAGGGCCGCGGCTAAGCTTCAAGGGCCGCAGCCCTTGGTTGCTCACTTGATCTTTTAGGGTTTTTAAGGACTTAGACCAAGCCTAGGAAGCTCGAGAACCATTCCACCATCGTGCTTGGTGGGATTTGTTTTCCCGGAAGTTAGTTTTGTGGCCGGGAACCCTAACTTGAGTTTTAATGAGACCCTATACTTTGGTTGTGACTAGGTGGCAAAGGCTTAGGCTCAGGAACGGATCGTGCTTGAGGGGTGTTGCTCGTAATCCAAAACCGTGAAGGTTAAAGGTAAGAAAACTACACCCGGATGAATATTTGAACGGGACTAAGGGCTCCCTAATGTATATGATTGAAAGAATGGTATTATGCCATGTGAACTTGTAAACCAATGGCCTAAGCATGCCACGGTTAACTTGTGCAATTGGCATGGCTCGGACACTGGTATCCGAGGACAGCTTATTATGCACTGAGCTCGATTTAAGCAGGCCGGAGTCAGTGGGTTAAACATAGGGTGCGACCTAAGGTGTCGGCCCTAGTATTTGAGTAAATTGAATATTGTATTTGGCTATAGATGAGGTTGTTGAATAATCTAAGTGTAGTTGAAGTTGCTTGTACCTTGAAGTATGCTTATATGCTATGGACTGAATAACTGAACATGCTTATTAGAATGTCTGTTTGAGATTGCTATATATGTTGTGTATGTTGTTTTCTTGCTGGGCCTCGGCTCACGGGTGTTGCGTGGTGCAGGTAAAGGCAAAGGCAAGATCGATCAGCCTTGATTGGAGAGCTCTGCAGGATGAATGTACATGGCAAGCCGCTCAGCCGCCACGGTTGAGGAGGTTACAGGGACAAGAGAATCAGAACCTTGTATTTTGCCTTAGTATGGCTAATGTTTACTTTTAATTATTGAATTTTGCAAACCAGCTTTCAAACACTGGTCTTTTTGGGAATTCCCATGTATATAATAGTTTAATCATAGAAAATGAGTCTTTCGAGACCAAAACCTTTTAACCCTAGCACTTACATGTTTAATGACACGTTCTTAAAATAATGACTTGATTAGCAAGTCTTGCACCTTTATAAGTACACAGTGTAGCGGTCTTGGCTATCCAGGGCGTTACAAAGTCAGCTCACTTTTTGTCAGTGAGGATTACTTATACAGTTGACCAGTATGCAGATCTCTATGTGAGAGAGAACGTGCGCCTCCATGGAGCGCCTAGGTCGATCGTGTCGGATTGGGACCCTACCTTTACTTCCAAGTTCTGGGGGAGCTTACAGAAAGCCATGGGGACACAATTAAAGTTTAGTACTGCTTATCATCCTCAGACAGATGGGCAATCTGAGAGAACGATCCAGATATTGGAAGACATGTTGCGCGCATGTGTGCTGGACTTTGGTGGATCTTGGAGTAAGTATCTACCTTTGACAGAATTCTCCTACAACAACAGTTATCAGTCTACCATTGGAGTTGCACTTATGAGATACTATATGGTAGGAAGTGCAGATCTCCCATTCATTGGGATGAGACAGGTGAAAGGAGATACTTAGGTCCTGAGGCAGTTCAGAGGACCAGTGAGGCTATTGAGAAGATTAGAGCTCAAATGCTCGCTTCTTAGAGTAGACAGAAGAGCTATGCAGATCCCAAGCGTAGGAACGTGGAGTTCCAAGTGGGAGACTATGTCTTCCTTAGAGTCTCGTCGTGGAAAGGGGTGAGAAGGTTTGGGAAGAAAGGCAAGATGAGCCCTAGATTTGTAGGTCCATTTGAGATTCTGGAGATGATTGGTTAAGTGGCTTACAGGTTGGCCTTGCCACCGGCGTTGTCAGCCATGAATAACGTATTCCATGTATCAGCTCTTCGGAGGTATGTATCTGATGTGAATCATATTTTGAGTTATGAAGATCTGGAGCTTGAGCCAGATCTCTCCTTTGAGGAGCAACCAGTTCAGATACTTGACAGAAATGATAGGGTCCTCAGGAATAAGACAATACCTTTGGTTAAGGTGTTGTGGAGGAACAACAAGGTCGAGGAAGCGACCTGGGAGAGCTGGAGTCAGATATGCAGAGTCAGTATCCCGAGCTGTTCAGGTAAATTTCGAGGACGAAATTTCTGTAAGGAGGGGATAGTTGTAATGCCCCGAAATCCCTAATGCAGTTTAATGGCTGGATTAGTAGGCTGGGAGGGCCCTAACTATTTAATTATGTCATTAAATGAATATATGCATGTTTATATGAATTATATTATAATATGATGTTATATGCATGCATGTGGGTCCACATTTGATTATTAGGGTGTTTTGGTAATTTGGCCCGTTGAGGGCATATTTGTGTATTTTTGGTGCATATTGTGATTTGTGAATGAGATCCCATTATTATGGAGATATATTCGAGCTATTCGGCATGAGACGATCTTATATTATGGATTATCGGTTTTGTCATAACGGGGGTCTTTTATTGGGATAGTGAGTTATGAGAATGTTATTTGATGATAAATTGGGAGTTATTGAGATCAGGAGAAAATTCTGGAAGTTTTGACTATAATACCCCCGGGAGTGTTTTCGGTACCCCGAGCACTAGGTTTTATTTGAGGTTACTTAAGCTTGAAGTAGCTTGTCAGATAGAACGTACATTAGAAAACCTCTCATTCTTTCCCGTTAGTTCGTTTTTCTGTTTAAAGCGTATTCGAAGAAATCTTGAGATCTAGGAGTCAGAATCAAGCGAGGATCGAGGCATAGCGACCCTAGGAAAGATTAGAAGCTTCTTGACCGAAGGATTTTACGAGAAACAACCTAATCAAAGGTAATTTAAGTTTTAAGTTTTGAGTTTTTAGAGTTTCTAAGCTTAGAATTAGATTTTGTGAATCGTTGAGTTTTTGGTTCATTTGAGCCTTGGGATTTGATGGTTTTGGATCATTGGGAACTTTTATTTGATGATTTGGAAGTGTTTAGGCATGTTTTTGGGAGGTTTAGGATGAAGGAGAACGTGTTTGGGGGTGGCTCTGGGTTAGGGGCCGCGACCCTAGCTCGAAGAAGCAGGTGGAGCGATTTTTCCTTTGCTGGGCGCCGCGGCCCTAGGTGTTGGGCGCTGCGGCCCTTGCTACTGGAGTGGCTGGGGGTCACAGCCCAAGGTGTTAGGGCCGCAGCCCTTGGACAGGTTTGAGCCCGTTTGAGTGATTTGGCCCCGGGAACTTGGTTTTAGGCCTCGGGATCGTTCCTACTACCCGAATTAGTGGGGATTGATGTCCCGGAGGCTAGATCTTGGTTTGGGAGCCTTTGTTAATTATTTTATTGATGGTGTCCCATATTTGGTTATGATTAGGTGACCGCTAAAGGACTAAAAGTCAGATCGTTCTCAAGGGTCATTCTTTTATTCATTCTCGCTCGAATCAGAGGTAAGAAAACTGCACCCTGTGTATATGACATGCATGATTGTTGATGAGGCATGTTGATTGATAAATGTGGACATGGATTGCATATTAAATGCTAGCGACTATTGTTTACTTGTATATGGCACTGACTAGTCAGGGATACTGGCCTAAGAGTCAGAAACGGCATAAGCGTCCTGAACGCAGGGCCGAATGAAAATTAGATCTAATCGATATCAGCATTGAATGGCTCTAAGGCATTAATGCTGGACCGACCCTAAGGTCGATGAAACTTATAAGCGCTTGGCTAGTCTAAGACTAGTTACTCAGAGTCAGGGCCTAAGGCCTAGGTGACTGCTTGTCACATAGCTCGGAGTCATGAGGAAGGTTATGTTGGTGACTAGTCATCATGCACCTATCATGTTTAAGCTAGTGAAATGTTCACTTATCTGTTAAGCCCCGGTGACCCTATCGTCACATGGCTAAAGGGAGTTGTACCCACCTTAGTGACTTTTGCGACTGTCACTCATCTATTTTGGACTGAAAGTCCGGAATGATTATTATGATCATTGTTGATATTATATCATGCTATATTGTGTTTTCTTGCTGGGTCTTGGCTCATGGGTGCTATGTGGTGCAGGTAAAGAAAAAGAAAAGCTCACCCAGCCTTGAGTGGAGAGCTTAGGTGGTGATGTGTACATATGCGGCCGCTTGACCACCACGGCCAAGGAGTTCTCAGAGGAACTAGGGGGTTTACCCTATTTTTGCCGCTTAGGTCGGCGGGTTTGTAAATTTGAAACAGTTGTGGCAATTTTGAGTTGTAAATAACTTATAAAAGTTTTTGATGAGCCCATGAACAGTTTTATGTATTTAATAAAATATATTATTTCCTTTTATTAGTTTTTTCACCTTAGCTTGTTAATAACACTTAGATGTACGTTTTTAACCAAATGACTCGGATAGCGGGTCAAATTTCTGGTTCACCGTTCACAGTAACTGTCTTGGGATAACTAAAGCGTTACAACAAATAATTATAATTTTCGCACAAAATAAAAGATTAACACATTAAACTAATATGACGATAACACAGCTCTTGTATGAATATTTTTAATTTATATAATTTATCGTAAGAATCAGTATTCAAAATGTAGTTCTCAATCATATTAACCTTTATAGCAATGTCATTAATTAAGAAAAAAGTCCTTAATTTGTTTGAATCACTTTATTAGGGAACACTTAATTCTATTCTATTGATCACTTTAATTAGCTCGACTCGATTTTGCATAATTTAAAATCTTATAATGTTAACGAATTATTCCAATGAATGAATAGGTGGAGCATCTATATAGATCTTAATATATGTTTTTCTTAATTATGCATTAATAAATTGTAAACTTAATCAAATCGCACCTATAAATTAAGATATTTATCTATAATTTTCAAGTTGGATGGCTCTATATTCAAGAGACTCCAAAGTATACTATAAAGCATACACTAAAAAAAAAAAAACCAATAATCGTGGTTATTGTGAAACATTGTATGCATTAGTTCCTTTTTGAAACAATTTATAATGGAAATTTGGTCCCCCCACCCCCCACTTTAATTTTTTTTTTCTTCTCTTTAATTAACCCTAACCGTATAAATAGAATTTGATTCTGTTGCACTTTATTATGTATGTATAATAATTGTTCAGGTCTAATCTTAAATCAATAACCCTTAATTTTAGCTGGTGTGGATGGCAAAGCAAAAAAACACATTATTTGATTAAGTTATCTTATATAAGATTAGTGTGATTGTATAGAAATTAAATAGAATCTGAATATTGCTTGGTGTTGAAAAACACTTGTTAGAAACGAACCGATTCACATGAAAAATAATGTTAAATAAAGTATTGTTCTTGTTTCTGATAATTCCTAGAATTTAGGATCATTCCATGACTATAGATATTTTCATCTGCATTTTTATATGCTTCGAATCTTATCATGAGTTTGTACATTTTTAATTTCCAATATTTATACAAATACATGATAATTTTGATACAAACATATAAATGGTAATGGTAGCAAGAGACGTTTTATATTAAGGTGATTGCCAATTCAATTGACTCATTCAGTTGGATAAAGACTGAAAGGACAAGGAAATTCAAATTTTGAGAGACTTTTATTTCGTCATTAAAGAAATTGTTGTTTGGAATTTTGAATTAGCAAATTAAAATTTTGTTATTCATTCCATTTATAACTTTTTTTTTTAGTCAAATCTAACATTATGATTGGTAGGACTAGGCATGAAGTTTGGACGGATAGAAAGAAGATAATGAGAGAGAGAGGAGACTCCTTCCAAATTTATAAAATTCAATTTCTTTATTTCTATGATAATAAAAAATAAAATAGATTACAAATATTCATTATCTTTTAAAAAGTTATTAAATATAATAATTTGAAGGGTTTTTCTTTTTAGATAGTGTGATTTAACTTAATTACATTATGGATCATCTATTTAATATTTCTAGATATTGTGTTTTGTATGGTTAAAAATGACTCATTGAGTTAGAATATGGTCAAAATATTATTGAGAGTTGGAAAATATGCCGATGTTTAACATACATTAATCTTTATGAGATAATATTTGAAAATATTTCAACTGAATTCAAATTTAGTAAATTATTTTAAATATATGATAAAACATATGATTTAAAATTATATATCTAAAACACATATATCAAAAAGAGCATTGCTATGGAGCACTTATGGTGCATTAAACCATATTTAGGGATGCACATTTTTCTCATCGGGACCCGCCCCTAACGGACAGAGAATTCCCCATATATACAGGGAATGGGGGAGGATGGGGATAATTCCATCCCCAATTGTTAAATGGGGTAGGGTGGGGATGGCACTCCCCGCCCCGAAGGGGCTAGTTTAATTTTTTTTTAATTATTTCATATTTTTCTTTTATGTGTTATTGTAGTATATTAGTAATTTTTTAAATATTTTATATTTTAAATTTTATTTGGAATAATATTTAGTATTTTAAATTATAGATATTGTATAATATTTTAATTTTTATGCAATTTAATATTTTTCTTTTAAAAATTTATTTTTTAAATTAGTAAGGAACCATGCGAATTCCCAACCCCGCCCCGATGAGAAATAGACGAGGACGGAGAATAGAATTGTTAGCGAGGACAGGGATGAGGGGAGCACTCCCTACCTGGTATGCATCTCTAACTACCTTAGGTTGATTGGTGTAATTTAGAACTGGATTCCATAAATTTTATTTTAGATTAAAAAATACTAGATCGCGTGACAATAAAAATATAGTTTCCATACTAAATTACACAAAAAGTAATGATATGCACTCAAAATATGTATTATCTAAATATTACACACAATGACAAGACACTGATTTTTGAGACAGTGAATCTCAACTTTGATAAATATGATTTAATAGGCTAAACTAAATTAACACATCGCTAAATTTAATGTTTACATGCATATTATATCAATAGATATATTATTGATGCCTAGAAGCAAAATAATGAATCTAAAATGGTATGAAAATTTCATGGATGTTTTGCTTGATTGGGATGACCCAATTAAGCTTTTGTTAGTAGTGGGAACTTGGGAAACCAATCGTGTAAAGCCACGTCAACTATGCAAGGCGTCAAGTGATTGGATCGTGGAGAAGACGCGCCTTAATTGGGTCATCCAATCCAATGAATGGAACAGATGGGGCTTCGCTTCTCTTCTGATCAGAAAAATCCCATCACAGAGCACAAGTCTCTCTACAGTCACGGCTCTGAAGTCAATGCTCTCTCTCTCTCCTCAATATTATAATAATATTAATATAAATATTACACTCACTCACACCACCGTAGACCTCAAACATGTTCCATTCTCCCTAATACTAAGCTACATTCAATATTTGATTATGATGCCCCCAAAAACACAATTCCTAATTCATTCATTGTCTCTTTTAAATCTTTAAAAAAAAATGGAATGTATAATCTATTAAAAGAAAAAGAAAACTAATAGTGATAACAGAGACAAACCTAATAACTAAATAAAAAATAAAAGAAAAATATTGTGGTTAAAAATCAAGATGAGATGACCTATAAGGATCTAACTAATAATGAGTTTGAAATTCTTCTCACTAATTGTTTTTTTTTTTTGCCGTAAGTTGAATTCTTATTTGGAAAGAAAAAGAAAAAACTAAAAAGAAAGTTTGGAGAGAGAAATTAAAACTATCTTTTTTTATATATTAACAAAACAACAAAACAAAACATCAACCCTTCCCTTCCCTTCCCTTCCTCTTTCCTTTTCTCCCATCAAGCCTTGTTTTTCACTCTTTGTTTGTTTACAATTACATCTCCTTTTTGCACCCAAACCAAACCACCACAAAACCAACTATTTCTCTCTCTCTCTCTCTCTCTCTCTGTTAGAGAAAGAAGGTAGAAGTGGTGGAGGAGGTGGTGGATAATTATACCCAACATCCATCCATGGAGTACTTCTCAAAATCATCTCATGAAAGAACAGAGAACCCATCACCATCTCCCTCAAACTCACCCACCACCACCACCAATAATGGCAGTATCACCAGTTTAAGCAGCAGCAACGTCAATAACCACAGCAACAACAATGGAGTTCAAACTCCAGCGCCAAAGCCCACCACTCCCAGATCTGACCCCAACAACCCTTACCCAACGACGTTTGTTCAAGCCGATACCTCTAACTTCAAACAAGTGGTTCAAATGCTCACAGGCTCCACTGAGACAATTAAACAAACACCTTCGAGGCAACCCCAGGAGCAGAGGAATTTCAACATACCACCCAAGAAACAAGGCTTCAAACTCTACGAAAGGAGGAATTGCAACAACAACAGCAACAGTAATCTTAAAAATAGCCTTATGATCAACACCCTGTTGCCGAATTTTGCTGCGAATAACTCCGGTTTCTCTCCGAGAAAGCCTGAGATCTTGTCCCCGAGCCTGCTTGATTTCCCGTCCTTGACTCTCAGTCCCGTCACGCCGTTGAACGACGATGCCTTTAACAAGTCGATGTCTCCGTCGCCGTTGTTAGCGATGAATAATACTCCGTCGTTGGAAGAAGAGAGAGCGATTGCCGAGAAGGGTTTTTACTTGCATCCTTCACCCAGAGACCCAGCCGAGCCACCTCAGCTTTTGCCTTTGTTTCCGGTCACTTCGCCCAGAGTTTCTGGCTCCGCCGCAGCTTCGTCTTGAGGAAGATTCTTATTAATGGAAGAATTATTAGGCTATTGAAGAAAAGAAAAAAAACCAAAAAACAAAGTAAGTATAATTATTTTAACTTTGTTGATTGAAAAAAAAAAAGAAGTAATTCTGAGTGTTTGATTTGAGATCCAGCTCCTTGCTCCCAATTTGTACAATTTCTCTTCTTTTCCATAAGGATGATGATAACCAAAGAAAAAAACTTTTTCTTCAGAGTTTCAAGTCTTTTTTTAAATAAATTATTTAATATTCTGGGATTTTTGTTACGAAAGTTTGTCTCATGTATGTACTGTTAAATCACTTGAATCTTGGTTTTGGGATTAAAACAAAACCAAATTTTGGTCTTTTTTTTCAAGTTTTAATGGTGCAGGAATGTGAGAGGACTTTTTCAGAGTATGGTTTTGTGATGTAGCAAAATTGAAGAAGTTAACTTAAGTAAAGTAGTAAGCTATGTAAAGAGGAAGTCAACTTTGTGTGTGAAGGGGTCTTTCTTTAGTTTAGTTTGGAGTTGGACCCCTCCAAATGGGTATGTATGAAGTTTACATAATTGAATTTGAAGTACCCAGAATGAGAGGGCAGAGAGAGAGAGATAGTCAAACCTGTTGAAGAGGGTTTAGTTGGTCCCCTGGATTGAGGACCACATTAGCTATTCACCACCAAAGTACAAAAGTTGAAACTTCCACCTACTGACATGGTGTCTGAGCTGTTCAACATCGTGCTGTTAACATCCATTTATCATATCACATATTTATACACATGCCTTCTTTTCTACATGGTTGCGAAAACTATAAGGACTAACCCAAAAAAATAAAATTGAAGGTATTATGAAAATTGGCAATAATTATATTATTATCATTGTTTTTTTTTTTTATAAAAGATATAGTACTTGAAATTTTGTCTTTGAAAGATAGCTTTCAAATGGGATCGCACTAATGTCCCTAGCTATGCAAAAGAAAATGTTGGATTGAATGGGATTATATGTTTTCATATTAAGTTCTCGTATAATCATCAGCTCTAATATGCTAGCAGTAAAAAATGCTCCGTTAACATAATGTGGGAAAATATGTTCACACTTAATATACATAATCATTTTAATAATTTGATGATATTCAGCATTTTTTAGGGGGTGCTTTGATTCCACGATTTAATTTAATTTAATTGTTTAGTTTAGGCACTTAATCTCCACCTTAAGTTAGTATTGATAGATGAAAAAAATATGATACAGTTGGCCAAGAAAAATGGTTTCACATAGATTTGGTTTGGGTTCAAAATCTAGAGCTCATAGCTAGGTGATGCTTGGTTGGAATAATAATGAATCAATTTTCACTTCATTTTTACGTTTGTTTTCATTTATCATTCCAACAAAAAAAATTTACCATATTTTATTTAAAAATAAGATTAAAGATACCTCAATACAAAATTGAAAAAAAAAATTAATTTTTATATTATTTTTTGTCATTACTATTCATTTTCTTTCTCATTACTATTACTCCATTTTTATTCCCACCAACTAAACATCACTTATATAAACCTAAAAACAAAAAAAAGACAAGGATTCTTCAAGCTGAAAAAGAGGATTCAAGCAAAGGTAAATATCAGAGGTTTAGATAGTCGTGGACCCAATTGTAAGAATATAGATTGGCTTTTTGTCCATTGCTGCTATTATTATTATTACAGAAAGGGAATCCTTCAAAACAAAAGAGGGCCAATAATGTTATTAATAAGAATCCTCAACTGAATAGAGTAGAAAGGTTTCTTAACCAGGTCGTGACTCATTAGCGAGCATATTACAAAGTCTTTGGATTCGACGTGCTCCACCAAACCAATCCCTACTTATTCATATACATAATACATATTTTAGGAGAATGGATCAAATCTCTGAGTTGACAGGAACTTTAATAATATATTTCAATCAAGTTAAAAGAAAATTTTGTATTCATGACGTACTTTATAAATACGATTTGGAGAAAATATATTAACAGTGAAAAGAAAGTCTTCCTTATGATAGAGATTGCAAACAAATTGAATCTAATGATTTTTATTAAAAAAAACTTAATCATGAATTCCCTATGTCTTCACACCTTTCTTAAAATATTATTTATAGATAGATATTTGAGTCTACTTTTTTATTTTTTTGACGGGATTGAAGGAACTTTTTTAACATTAATTTCACCATCCAAAAATCTGTTAGGCTATAATAATAATAATAATAAAATCTTCTAATACCAGCTTTACCATTGTTTAAATATTGGTGCCCGTTTTTACTAATATACATTTTATTATAAATGTTAGTTCTTTTTTCACAGATATTATACATGTACGCACTAAAAATATTCAAATTAAATTTAGTCTAATTGAATGGTTCACTAAAGTCAGAAATATCTTGGTGTCAAATCATTACAACATTTTCTTTGAGAACAATTAGTTTTGTGATGAGCAACACATTAAACACTTTTTTTTTTTCAAATTTCATGTTCGTGTTAATTGTATCAAACTTGAGCCTGGAAATATACTGTATTCATACATTTTTTGTCCTTTGCTAGGCCTTAATATAATATAATATAAAATATTTTATTTTATTTTATTTCATGGCTTAGCAAAGGAATATATGCACAAATATTGGCCAAGAAATGCAATTAGTGGAACAAAATCATACTCATGAAATGGCACAAATATTATACTTGAGTGATTTAACAACCAAGTAATTTTCGTTTACAGGCATATTGTAATATTTATCTAAATAATTAGTACATATGCCTTTTATTTCTTAAGCAGGACCATGAATCGGCTCTCAAATTTCCAAGAAGGAATTGACTGTCTTGAAGCCATGATTCTCTGGGAGAGGCCCATTCCCTGGTCTGATAGAAATAATCACCTCCAATCCTGAAACAAGAAGGGGGATATTTTTTTAAAGAATATCAACACGAAAATGACCACAGAAGTAGCCAAACATGTTATCTTTCATAGCAGCCAATCTCTACCATTATTAAATGTAGAATAAACTTTACTGCCTTCTCTTTCCAAAATACCATTCTAGACGACTAGTCTAAACATTATGGAACATTATTCTCAAGAACAAGTCTTTGTATACTTGAAGATATCATTCTTGCAATTTCAGAATCACAGCAAGTAGGAATCGATTTTTTATTTTTGCTCTTAAGAAAAAAGAAGAAATAGTGCATGTAGTAATGTACATCTATCCTTAATGCTATTTTGAAAGTAGCAAGTAGTTAACAAGTATATATTCTCATACTAACAAGAAACCGAGGTTCAAGTAACTGGTTATTCACTTAGTAGCGAAGAGCTACCAATATTCCTCATATTTTAGTCTAGCAATTGTTAAAGAAGAAAGGGAGATGGGAGCAATAGAAATTTCATTACCTGCAGCCTTTGCTGCCACTGCTTCTTGTGAGACATCTGTTACGAATAAAATCTCTGATGGCTTATCGACCCCTAGAGATTCTGTAATTTCAATATAACTTCGTGTCTCTCTTTTGTTCCTGGGAGAGAGGGAGAGCAGAGGTTGTAGGTCAAAACAGAGTAGGAAGGAAGCAGATAAGATGCAACAAAATAATCTAAAGCAGACAAAACAATTGCGACTTATAAACTCACCCCACTGTAGTGTCAAAAAATCCAGACAAATATTTCCTTAGATCCCCATGGTTTGTCTTTCCAAATATAAGCCTTTGTGCCAGCCTGCTACCACTTGAGTAAATGTATGTCTGCAGCACAAGAATATAAGATGAAGGTGGTTATTTCAAAGATCAAACGTTAACCACATTCAACGTCATATATGGTCTGCTGCTGTAAAGTTGTATCAATGGTAAATCCATCTGCAACAACTTAAAAATAATAATACACGCACACCTGGATGAAACAGTGCTTGATATTTTGATTAATTTATGAAACATGAGACGAGCATCTACATTAATTTTTAAAAAAAAATTAATTGCTATGTACAACAACAAATGGCATCTGTCAATTAAAATTTCAACCAAAATGGAAAAAGACCCCAGCCGATAAGAAATCAGTATATAGAGTAAGAAAATCAGTATTGAACTCATATAGCAACGCACTTAATAAGTTTAACTTCATTTATCATTTTAAGGATGGCCACTCAATAGTCTCACAGCCAACTGTCGCAATAGTCAATAAACCCTCACTGATGGATCCCACTACCATAATTTCAATTTTTTAATACCCATTCAAGTTTAAAAGGGAAAAGTGTGAAGAGACTTTAGGGTTAGCTTAAAAAGTTGGCGCACTAGAAATATTCACATGAAGCGATCTGCAAAATTCAAGTACCACTTGAATTTTCTTGCCTAGGTAAACAAGTTGGGTATTGGACCAAATCACTGACTTATGTGGCATTTTGATACCATGTCAACAATTAATATGAGCACATGTGCAAGTGTGTGCCTACATGGAGCTTTTTTTTTTACGAAAACAGAATTTACCTTTATCCCAGAATCATGCCATCTAGCAAGAGCTGTAGGTACATCTTCAAAAACTACACCCTCCAGTTCATTATTTTCATATCCAGTTCGCCATATATGACCCTGTATAATCAAAAGTCAGCCATATTCACAAAAGTAATGCTACATAGAAAACATGCTCCACCAAAACCATATTTGCTTACTTGCAATTGTTTCAATGCAGTGATCTTCCGATCAGCCTTTATCATACCTTCCACATTAGCAACCAAAGCTGCAATAACCTTCTCTTTACCTGCATCGTAAGAGGGGATGGGAACAGCACCACTAACACCTTTTTCTAAGTCATCTTGAACCTGCAACAATGATGATCCAAATCTTAACAGTCATATTAATAGAGTTTTGATAAAGTTTGCAAGGAGAAACAAATCCTGTTCCAAGTATAACATAGAATGCAATGGAAGCTACTAATCCCGACTGTTCAACTCTGCTATGAATTATTCAGTTTTCGCGTAGAAACAACATATTGATCAAGGTTTGAATGCTCCCTTTCTACAAATTTAATCAACTGATAAGATGCAAAAGGGGTTGTTCTCACGTCACCAAGTCAAATCATACAACCTTCAGCAGTACAGCTTTACCAAACAAGATGTATATTTGCATATTCAAAAGAAAATGTGCAGTATTAAAAATTAACTAGAGTGTCTTCTCATATGTGATAATGCAAATGAATCTATCTACCCATGATTAGCGTTAGTGATAAACATCTATGAATGTTCCACAAGTACATGCATGAAATCAAGGCAACTGGAAAATGAAATTCTTACTTGCGAGCGCAGCAACTCTATGTCCTCCTTGGTTTCTGCAGTGTCATATGTTGCAGACAAATGTCTGCCAACATTATCACAGGCATATGGAAAAAGAACATCACTGACAAATGATATTGGAGTAGTGGTTCCCTCAATATCAAGAACAATGCATCGCTGCATAAAATAAAACAATATTAAGTCAAACCAAAGACAATATCTTCACTTTAGTCGTAAGTTAATTGAATATAAAACCAATAAATTGAAGCTTAATAAATGCTGAGAATTAAAGAAAAATGACAATACAGCTGTGTCTTCAAAACAAAAATGAAAAGCAAAGAATGTACAAGAACAATGATAACAAGATATGTTAGCTTACTCGTAATGGCTCAAAGTCATTGTTTGAACCTGCAGTCCCTGCCTTGACAGAAATGTTTCTGTTCCCACCACTTCCTACAATTCCTTTACCATGATTTAGGGAAGACCAATCCAGACCCATCTGGTGAAGTTTGATTGCAGCATCAAACAGATAATGATAACATTCAGCCTGAAAGCACAAGTAACTGGTTGAAGATGCAAGCCTATAAAACCAATTTCCAGAAGTCAGAAAAGAAAAGAAGCTTCATTTTATTGAGAAGAGCACCCTGTAATAAGAGGCCCCATGTACATACCAACCAAGTGAGAACATAAGTCAAACATACCATTAGAGAAAATCTTCTCTTTTCAATTTAAAATAAATCCATAAAGGATACATAATGCATGCTTTGGTTTCTATCAACATCAGAAAACTATGAAGTTAAACATCTTTATATACCCAGGTCCCAGACCACTTATTTTAAATACTCTCTTATATATACACACCTGAGTCTTGGCACTGATCCATGAGTCTCCCCATATATAGATGCCATGGTTGCGAACAAGCACAGCTGTTGTTTTCGGGTAGGCTTCAATCTATAGGACATATGAGGATAACAAAAAAGTGTTTCACTAGTGACAAAATAAAAAGGTAAGAACTAAGAATTAGTGATCTAAATGATAATCAGCTCCCAGACAAATTCATATAGTGGAGGAGAGCCAAGTCGGTCTTTTGGTAGGTGGAAACATGCCCTACCGGGAAGTGAACATGTAGGCTAAAAATATTTGAAATAGCTCATCAAGATTAATGTAATAATAAGGATCAACTAATAAACAAGAAAATACCACCATAGCTAATCAAACAATATAGAAACATAGGTCAGCAAATGTCTATGCCAATTATGAACTTATGGGATTATATGTTTCCATTGCTATACATACAGCTTTGGCAAGAGATTCTGTGAGCTCATATTCGTAGGCGGTGTTCTCTATAATGGGTACCACAAGTTCATCATTATAACCATGCCCTTTTATTCCTTTGATCATCTCCATATGACTGATCTGCGATTTTTTTAATAGCAGATAAATATAAACAAAAGGGGAGAAACATTATAAGATAAGTAATAGCCATAACCATAAACCAATAATAGTATGAAAGATCATTACATGTCATATAAAAGGTGTGTGTGTGTATTAGCTTGTGGTAGCTATGATGTATTAGGCTATGTTTGGTAGGATGGATGGAGAGTAAGGAGGATGGAGAATATAAGGGAGGGAGAAGAGAGTGATAATCCTTTTATGGTGTTTGGTATGAGAGATGGAGTAGTGAAAGGATAGATAAGTATATATTTATGAAATTATTTTTTTAGCCTTATAATTATCTTTTAATAATATCTTAAGATGACATAATTGTAATTTTAAACAAATTATGAGGGAGAATATGAATCCTTCCATTAATGGAAGGATTCCAAATGGGAGGTTAAAGAGGATTTACTATCCTCTCCTTCCTTCAATCCCTCTTACCAAACAAGAGCATTTATAATCTCCTCTCATCTCTCTCCCTCCTCTCCTCTCCATCCACCCTCTTCTCCCTCCAACCAAAAATAGTGTTAGTGACTTTGTTTTTTTATTTATTTTTTTGTTTGTTTTTCTTACTTCTAACTTCGAAAAAAAACAGAACATGAAGAGAAGATTTATATTGGAGGGGACCCAGTGCTATCACTTGGAATGATAACATTATGTTTCTTCAGCATAATATATAGCTTAAGATTAAGACCATGTCCAATAAAAAAATCTATCAGCTCTTAGATGTATTCCAATGATTCTTAAAGATCTACAACCAACCCTTTTTCTTTTAAACTATATGTTATTGAGTATGATTACAACTTACTTTTCTTAATTCTTAGCAATTACAAATGTCTTGGACAGCATTCATATCCTCAGTTTGATAAAATATTAAGGCCTTCTGGTTATATTTTCAGACAATCCATATGGTGTTTTTATTTCACATTTGCAAAGACCGTAATGAGACCAACAGGAAACAAGAATAGACATATGGATAATCCTGTCATTGTCAACTTTCAGTGCCCAACCTTAGCTACCAACCTGTAAAGTTATATTTTCTCTCTTCAGGTACTGTACTTCCACAACCTACTTGTACCTATCTCCTGTCTATCACTATGCTACTAATTACCATACTCCATATGTTGAATTTAGAAAATAATGCTATGCATCTTCAGTGGGGGGAAAAGGGCACCAAATTTATTTTGCCAAAAAACTCTTCCAAGGGAGGTCCACTGAACAAATTCTGTCCCTTTATTTACAAAGAAAAGACACATAAGAGGGAAAAAAAAACCATACTGAAGAACCATAAATCTACACTTGTCTTCTGTAGGCAATGAGGACTGTGTTTTCAATAAAAGATATCAATTTAAAAAAAAAGAAGCATACTCTAAATTCCTTTGCTTGTGGATTGATCATTGTGACTAGACAAGACTCCATCCCATGGCTATGAATAACAGCTCCAGCATCACGCATTTCATATGCCTGTGAATATAAACAAATATGTTTCACATAAAAAAGACAAAGCCAAGAGACAGGACAGAGATAGACCTTTAAAAATTAAACCATAAATAATGATCCTAGACAAATTCATAACATCGCTGCTAGCAACATGAACCAACAAGATATGAATCAGATTAAACAAACAAGGCGCGCATGAGACCAGAAAAATATTCGGGAGTTTAATGATGAGAAGAATATAGTAACTGACACGTGATTTTCCTCTGCATACAGAAAGCTATAGTGTAGCATTCAAGAAACAAGGTAGGTTTACATCTTAAAGTTTTTAACATCCAAATGAACAAAGCAAAAACAAAAGGGGATTACAAGTCACAACTAGAATCCTTATTTGAATTCAAGTTAGAAACAGTGTTGTCCAGCATGAACATAGGCTGCATTGTACCTCGTACTTGAGATTCCTTGATCTCTTTTCCCGCAATATCAATCGCCTCTTGGCTTTCTGATGGCGATCGAACAGTCATTAGTAGTCAACTTTCTAGGACTCCTTATTTTCTCTCCAACCAAAATTAGGAATTTTTTGAATAATATTTTCATCATGGAGAGCTTAATGAACCACAACACTATCTAGTTCAGGCTATGATAAGGAAATGGACTTTGGTTTAGATCATTCTTTTAAACCTTGAACCTTGATATCATCCATTTTGCAGCATTCTTTCTCTCAGTGCAAGAGAGATTAAAGTGAAAAAATAAATAAATAATTAATGACAAGAAAGCATTATAACTACTTGAACTAATAATGAGTTTAGAGCACCGTGTCCATTGTGCAGAAGAAATCACTCTCTCTACACCTGCAAGCAATCTTAAAACTCAAAATGGCGCCAAAAGAGGCTTTACATTATGACTACATAATTACTTATGAGCGAAATTAATCTCATCGGGCTCTCATCCATAAGACTAATTTAATAAGCAAGAGTAACACTCACTGTTACGCAATGGTCATTGTAAAGACAAGTGAATCCAAAAGAAATAGCACTCACAGCAAACTATAAGAATGAGTACATAGTGATTTATTAAAATCAAATAACACACTATAAAACCTATTGGGCACCACAAAAAAAGCATAAATAGCAGATACCTTCATAAAAAGTGGACCACAATCAGAACATTTGGGAGGCTTATGTGGGTATGGCTTTGGAGATGGAGCAGACAAGACCGATCCATTGGGAGATATTATATACATGTCTTCAGGTACCATTCTTTCTTTCTGAACACCTACACTCGTCAGAAAGTAGAAACATAAGCGAGATTTCATAACTGTTCTATGTAGTGATAGTCAAACAAAATTCCTATCTGAAAATAAAATGCAAACCAAACTTGAATACTACAGTTTCAAAACTAAATCCGTGAAGGTGACGGAGCTGAGAAAAAATAACAAACTCCCAAAACCAAACAGCCCAATTATGCATTCACAGCAAGCTAAAATAATTCCCTTGCATACTCAATAAACTAGAGCTCACGTAAACGCCAAAAACCAAAGTTTAACCATAATTGAATAAAAAATTACACATCAAAAGATGAGAGAAGACAAAACAAGCTCAAGTGGAGTACTGATTATACCAATATTAAGATAACACAGTTGATCTTGACTTAACACAAACCCATAAATAAATCGAAGGAGAAAGGAAAGTACCAGAAGGAGACATGACGATAAGCTGTTGGGGCTTAGGAATGGAGTCATCGTGGACCTTGATTGTGATGCTTCCACCAGTCCCTGAAACCCATCCGAGAGTGTAGAAATGGCGGCACAAGTCGGATAAAAGAGCCCTGGTGTCGTTCACTGCCTTGCTCTCCATGTACGCCTGCGATGTCGTCCCCAACTTCACTCCGTTTAAGGCCGCCGCCATGTTTGTCTAGAGAGAGAAAATAACGCTTGAAAGAAGGCTAGTTTGAGAGAATGGTGGAAAATTTGTGTAAGATTTTCGAGCAAGGGAGAGCTGATGCTTACTCTACGGTGACTGAAAGCTGGGTTCTAATTGGCCTGAGAAAGGAATATGGCTGCGTATACTAATTTGTTTGTTTGTTTGTTTATTATTATATATCTTTGTCAAAATTATTACTATATTTCTGCTTTGTTTTATTTTAGATATTTTTTAGGGAAATTTTTTATTTTAATGTTGAAGGGGGAGATTTGAAGAAAATTTATGTTTTAGAATTTAAATTTATGGAAAATAATATATATTAATGATGTTTTTAATTGTTTTATAGCTTCTTTCTCTTAGTAATCTAAAGAGCTAGTTTTGCAATTAATGTATAATATTATTTAACTGCAGCAGTACGTGAGTCAACCAAATTAAAGCTTGAAAAATGCTTTAATGGGAATAAATACCCTTCATATTATTAGTGGGAAAAAATATCATAAATTAAGACATATATGCTCATTTAGCTTCTATCTTTTTTTTTTACATTATATTCAGTTTAAATTATTTTTACATTTTTAGTTAATAAATCGTTAATTAACCTAATCACCTATAATATTGTGTGGCCACTCGTCAGATCTTGGCACTTGGTAAGCGAGTGGCATAAAATTTAAGGTTTATACTTTTTTTAGACCCTGTGTTTTGTCTCATTATTTGTTTGGACTATGTGTTTTGATAAATTACTTTTTGGACACTATGTTTTGTAAAATTGTTAAAATAGAACCCTAAACCCGATTTTGGTCAATGTTTTCTCAACTAAAATCACAAACAATTTACCAAACTAACAATCCAGAACAAAAATAAAATCATTATGTTTAAAAACTGTGTTGTTATATTCAATTTTTTTTCATCAAAATTGATTTTATGGTTCTATTTTAACAATTTTACAAAATATAGGGTCCAAAAAATTATTTGCCAAAACATAGGATCCAAACATCCAAAAAGGTATAAACCCTAAAATTTAATATTTTCTTTTAAAAGTTAGATATTTGTTTATTTATATAAATAACATTTAAAGTCACAACAGTAAGTTGAATTAAGATTTTTTTTAAGAAAGTTGAATTAAGACTCAATTGTTAGATTAAAATGAAATATAGGCATATGAACAATTCTATACATGTATGCGGAATTGATATATATATATAGATTGAACATATACGAAGAGAGGATCGGATATTATATACCTCCAGTCATTGCAATTGATAACCTCGATCTAACTTTTATTCATCAGAGTCTTTGCCACAGTTACAGAGGTTGAGATATTTTCTCAACTTAGTTGAGATATTTCTTATATTTAGTTAGGAAATTCAAATTGGGTTTAACAGATAAATATAAATGTTGACCATTAATTTTGATATATTAAATGAATAAAAAATCAATTAGTTATAACAATTTGATTTTTAATATATATCATTATAAAATATTCCAACATTCTTCCATTTGGTCAACATTTAATTAATGTATAACTTAATCCCAAAGATTATCCCTGTTAGATAATAACAACATGAATCATGGTGATAGGTCCTCCTTTAACAGCGAGTATTATCTTCCATGTATTACAATGTATTTATTACATAACAATGTATTTTATGTGGCTATGTACATAAACAAATAAATCCTATGTTTATTCAGGTCCTATGAAGATAAAATTTTCTCAAATAAAATTAAGATGCGCATAAATATGAGAAAACATCAAAATAAGAGTTTCATTGATAATAACTTCAATTTGTACAATAAATTTACATAAGGGAACCAAGTCTCATGTTCACTACATGATCCTTGAATTTATGAGGTGGCAAGCCTTTCATCATAGGATCAGCAATCATCAATTCAGTGCTAATGTGTTGAATGACCACTTTATTTTCTTTAACACGTTCTCTCACGGCTAAGTACTTGATGTCGATGTGCTTGCTTCGACTACGACGATACCTAGTGACTACATTGTGTATTTGCAAGAATCTGACTACAATATTGGAGCCAAAAATGATCCAGAAACGTTTTCACAAGCTATGAATAGCAAAGAATCGGAACTGTGGTACAATGCCATGAATGAAGAAATGAATTCTATGAAAAGTAACGGAGTCTGAGATCTTGTTGAGTTGCCTAACGGGGCGAGGGCTATTGGGTGTAAATGGGTCTTCAAAACAAAGAAAGACTCATTAGGCAACATTGAGAGATACAAAGCGAGACTCGTTGTTAAGGGATTCACTCAAAAAGAATGAATTGACTACGCGGAGACCTTTTCTTCGGTATCTAAGAAAGATTCCCTCAGAGTTATCCTGACATTAGTTGCTCATTTCGATTTAGAGCTGCAGCAGATGGATGTGAAAATTGCCTTCCTAAATGGTGACCTAGAGGATGAGGTATACATGAAACAACCAGAAGGATTCTCCTCGAGTGATGGTGATCATTTGGTGTGCAAGATTAAGAAGTCCATCTATGGTTTAAAACAAGCATCCCGCCAATGGTATTTAAAATTCCATGATGTCATCTCTTCTTTTGGATTTGAAGAAAATGTCATGGATCAATGTACATACCAGAAGGTCAGTGGGAGTAAGATTTTTTTTCTTGTTTTATATGTGGACGATATTCTTCTTGCAACCAATGATAAGGACATGCTACATGAGGTGAAGCAATTTCTCTCAAAGAACTTTGAGATGAAGGATATGGGTGATGCGTCTTATGTCATTGGCATTAAGATCCATCGAGATAGATTTAAAGGTATCTTAGGTCTATCTCAAGAAACCTACATTAACAATGTTTTAGAGAGATTTCAAATGAAAGATTGTTCATCAAGTGTTGCTCCTATTGTTAAGGGTGATAAATTAAATTTGAGCCAGTGTCCAAAGAATGATTTTGAAAAGGAAGAAATGAAGAACATCCCATATGCTTCTGCTGTTGGAAGCTTAATGTATGCTCAGGTGTGTACAAGACCCGACATTGCCTTTGCTGTCGGAATGCTAGGAAGATTTCAGAGTAACCCGAGATTAGACCACTGGAAAGTTGCAAAAGAAAGTTGTGAGGTATCTTCAGGGTACTAAGGATTTACAAACTCATGTTCAGACGAACCGACAACCTAGAAGTAGTTGGCTACTCAGATTCAGACTTTGTTGGTTGTACTGATTCACGTAAATCAACCTCTGGTTACGAGTTTATGTTTGTCGGTGGAGCTATATCATGGAGGAGTAACAAACAGACCTTGATTGCTACTTCTACTATGGAAGCCGAGTTCGTTTCGTGTTTTGAGGCTACATCGCATGGCGTATGGCTAAAGAGTTTCATTTCAGGCCTTAGAGTTGTAGATTCTATATCTAGGCCATTGAGAATGTTCTGCGATAATTCAGCTACTGTATTCATGGCTAAGAACAACAAGAGTGGTAGTCCATAGGAGTTCCGACCTATTAGAAATCATACATACTGATATATGTAGTCCAGACATGGACTCAATCCATTTGAAATGTGAATTGTTGATCCATAATCAATCCACCATGTGTTAATATTAATATTATCCATATTAGATTCATAACATACGAATGAAATTGGATTACCTTTGTCGTCCTAGTGGATCTTCTTAAGGCTACACCAGAAGGCGGTGGTTCAGCTTGTTGTTCAACAATTATAGGCAACTCCTGAACAACTTGATCCATTTGAACTTCAACATTGAGTTGTGGATCTTCAACAATTGGTTGTGGTGGTTCAACATCCATTTGAACTTCAGGGGTGTTATGAACCACAATCAATTTTGCTCTTGAGGTAGAGGGTTCTAAAGGATCTTTCTCAGAACCTAAGTTCTTGGATTGATCACTCCCACTAATCAAGACATTTTCAAGAAATTTTGCATTCATTGATTCCACAATCCTAGTGCTATGAGATCGACAATAAAACTTGTAACCTTTAGACCTTTCAGCGTATCCAATAAAATATCCACTTATGGTCCTTGGGTCCAGTTTCTTTTCTTGTGGATTATATACCCTAACTTCAGATGGGCATCCCCAAATGCGTACGTGTTGTAAACTCGGTTTCCAACCTTTCCATAATTAAAAAGGAGTTTTTGAGACTGCCTTGGTTGGAACTCGATTTAATATGTACACGGATGTCTTTAGAGCTTCAGTTCACAAGGATGTAGGAAGTTTAGGGTTGCTGTTAAGCATACTCCGCACCATGTCCATTAATGTTCGGTTTCTCCTTTATGCAACACTATTTTGCTCGGGTGTACCAGGCATGGTATATTGGGCAACAATCCCATTTTCTTGAAGAAACTTTGCAAAAGGGTCAGGTGCTTGTCCATCTTCAGTGTATCTACCATAATATTCTCCACCTCTATCTGATCTCACTATCTTAATTTGCTTGTTGCATTGTTTCTCTACTTCAGCTTTAAATATCTTAAAGACATCTAACACTTCGCCTTTGTTATGAAGTAAGTAGATATACATTGTAATGACCCAACTACTCTAGACTTTTGGACCATTAACGAAAACTATACATACTAATCCTTAATAAAACTTACAAGTGAAAATACCATAACTTTATTAAGAAACTTGTAAAAATAAGAGTTAGACTTACATAAAATCTCAAGTAGGATATGGGATCCCATTGTTTTAAAAACAAAACAAAACATAATTTAAAATTGTACGCCCTGATTTTCCCACGGGCTGATTAGCAGGCCGAGCTTCGGACTAATCATGGTTAGTCCATAAACATCCCCCAGGTCGGAGATCCTGTCTTGAGGTCGTACCCCCTCAGCCCGAGGAATCCCCAAGGACTCGCCAAGACTCCCAAGACCGGAGCAAGGAATCGAAAGGCCGAAGGTCGGGTCAGGTGCACAGCTCGTGGTATGAGCTGGATATGCAGGCCATGACCCTTTGTAAAGTCAACACACGCAAGATAAACGTGCATATATCTGACATCACGTGTCCGATATCTCCCTGACTTCTCGGACACGCTGCAGGAACGTGCGTGTTCAGACACCCACGGCTGGGTTGGGCCATGCAGCCCATTATCTCCTCATCTATCGATTTGACCATACTTATGTGTCAGGTTTAGGAATTAATCATGAATGTCACAGAGTTGATATGACAAATAAGAAGGTCACGGGATGACCTCCTTACCAACTTCCAGGTGCCTACTCCTATAAATATGGAGACCCTGGGAGTTGATAAGGGTTGGAACAATAGTCTCTGGGGAGATATACTTTGTAACCAGATACCCAGAATATATCAATAATATTGACTAGTGGAGTAGAAGGATTTTAACCTATGAACCACTTAAAAACGTATCTTGAGTCACCTATTTTATTTACTAAGATCTTATATCTGTTACGGTTCTACCTTGGGCACTAATCCTCTTCCCTGTTTCTCTTAATTACCTGTTGGCGAAGAACCGCGTCAACAGTTTGGTGCTTTCATTGAGAGCAAGTTCGATTAGTGCCGCTACAAACGTCCAACTATGGTGACTACTCGATCCAGGCATGGCAACGAAACAGAGCAACATGATGGGCAGGAGGCTCATCATATCACCATCCCTGATGAACAAATTCCTGAAGTCCAGCAGCGGCCAGGAAAGCAGCCGGTGGGCCAAGACGATACTAGTAGTTCGGCGCCCCGGCAACCTAATCCGAACCCGTGTTATTATACTGCGGTAGAGATGGAGAACGCTCAGCTGAGGAGCCAGTTAGCAACTACTAGTCGGCAAATCCAGGATATCCTGGCTCGATTACCCCCTCTCACAACCAACGTTAACGTTGGAGAGAGGCAAGGCGAGGCTCCTAAGTCTCGCCGGGGTAATCGGTCCAGGCATAGCCGTTCGGACAGACTTCCAACAGCCAACTCCACCCCTTCATCGCACCATCGAGACGCAAACCTCAGGGAAATGCCTGGGACCGGACAACAGCAATACAGCCGTTCGGTTAGGACGTCGACTCCCAGCTCTCAACCATCCTCGAGGACGCCCAGAAGAGCTCGAGGAAATTCCCGGAGGAGATCTGGGGAGGGCCCACGACGTCAGCCCGTCCCCAAAGACCGTCCTGCGCCTCGTCCAGATCGCCCGGCGTGAGACCATCAAATTGGCAGGGCCGAAAGGCCCCCACCAAATTTGATCCGTCCAGACGGAACCAGGATCGCTTCTCCAGTCAGGCATCCTCCATCTCCGATCAGATGTCCGTCTCCTCCTCGGCCCGTCCGAGACATTCCAGCTTACGGGAGTAGCAGGAGAAACCCACCATCAGCGGGGCCTTCCCGGCGTAGCAGGGCGCCGGAAGAAAGCTCAGGTCCTCACCACCAAAGACGGACTCCGAGCCTATCCAGCAGGAGTCATTGGACCGGCAGTCGCCGGAGTGATCTCTCTGGAGGAGACCTACGTCAGCGACTAAGTTCGGCACAAAGCCACCGTACCGCCCAGGGAGATGACCTTCGAGATCACCTCAACTCTCACAGAGAGGATCGAGCTAGAGATGGTAATCAGGCTCGCTCGGGGGGGGCGATCCGAGGTACGTAATGGAAGGAATGCCCCAAACAACCTATCTCAAGATAGGAGGGGAAATAACCCACCTAATATGTACAATGGATCTGGAGCTGTTGAACAGCCCCGGAATAACCAAGGATCTCAGGACCAGACCCTCGAGCGCCTAACTCAGATGGAGGAACTGATGAGGAAGCTCCTGTCAGAAAAGGAGAAAGACGAATATGATTCGGGAGATGAGATGGAACTCTTCGCCCCCAACATAGCAGCGACGGCATACCCATCTGGTTTCCGTATGCCTCACTTATCAAAATTCAACGGGGGCGGAGATCCGTCGGACCATTTAGGGATGTTCAACACCCTAATGATGGCCCATAACATTGGCCCGGAGCTGAGATGCTTGATCTTCCCTTCCACACTGACCGGACCTGCCAGGCAGTGGTTCAAGCAAAGTAAAAGACAGTCGATCAACTCCTGGAAAACCTTCTCAGGCGACTTCAAAAGGGCATTCCGCGCCTCCCAGGCCGCTCGTGTTCAGGCTGACTCCCTGGCCAATGTGAGGCAGCAGCCCGGTGAGACGCTGAAGGCCTATCTGAGCAGATTCGCAAACTTCGCTGCCCGAGCTAGGGACGCGGATGAAAGCTCCAAGCTCATGGCTATGAGAACCGGAATCCTTGTTGGAGGAGATCTCTGGAAGGATATACAGAGGAAGGGAGTCAGTTCGGTTAACGAGTTCCTTAACAGAGCCCAAGAATGGATAAACTTGGAAGAAGCAGAAGCCTCAGCCGCGGGAACCAGCCAGGTTCCCGAGCAGCCCGCTGGAGCAGGAACGGAGGTCGTGGCAGCGACCCCAGGCGTCGTACAGAACAACCAGCGGGTGGAGGCAAAAGAAAGGGAAATGGCGAAAACAATCAGCACGGCCAAAAGAAGAATAAGTCTGTAGACAAGTTCAAGCTCGTGTTCACAACATATACCGAACTCACCCAGTCCAGGGAAAGTATCTTCCTGGCCAACTCTACTCGGATCCCCTGGAAGAGGCCGGAACCATTGAAACACCACAAGGGAAAGAGAGACACTTCCAAATTCTGCCGTTTTCATAACGACGTCGGCCACAATACCGACAATTGCAGACATCTCAAAGATGAGATAGAGACTCTCATCCGGGCAGGTCCATTGGCTCAATACTCACGGAACAGGGTCCCAATGACTCGGCTTGCTCCAGACGTCCCAGCCAGTCAGCCCGGGACACGGATAGATCAGGACGTCTCTCCTCCCGTGATCGGAGGAGAGATATCCACCATCTCTGGAGGTCCGCACATGGCTGGCACGAGCAGAGGCGCCCAGAAGAGATACGTGACCAAACTAAAAGCTCACAACGGAGTGGAGTTCGTCCCGGTGCAGCGTCAGTCAAAACAGCAACGATTAGAGAAGCAATCGATCACTTTTACGGAGGAAGATGCAGGCCATGTCCAACTCCCTCACAATGATCCCTTGGTTGTAACGGTCCAGCTCGCCAATCGGAAAGTGAGAAGGGTGCTGATAGACAACGGAAGTTCGGTGAACCTTTTATTCCGATCCACCTTAGAGAAGATGGGTCTGACTGTCGCCGATCTAAAGGCAACCTCCATGATGCTGTATGGCTTTTCGGGAGAAGGATTGGCAGCGATAGGGATGATCGAGCTGGTAATCACCCTAGGAGAAGAGTCTCGGACAGTCTCTAAACTACTTGAGTTCGTGGTCATTGACTGCTCTGCTGCCTACAACGCCATTTTGGGCCGACCTACGCTCATAGCTTTCGAGGCTGTCACTTCCATTCGACACCTCGCCATAAAATTCCCTACTTCAATAGGAATCTGCACCATCAAGGGCGATCAGCTCGCTGCCAGGGAATGCTATAGCATTTCCATGAAGGGAAAATCTAAACCCGGGCAGTTGGCTTTGGCCATTCTGAGTGGAGAGGAATCCCAGGATCCCTTGGCGGCTCCTGAGATTGAAAAACCTCAAAGCGCCAAAGGGGAAAGTGTCGCCCTTAGTGAGGACATTGACCCCCGAATAGGCGAAGATAGGTCCGAGCTCCAGGCTATTGAGGAGCTCGAGGAGGTGAACATCGATCCACAAAATCCATCACGGATGATCAAGCTCGGGAAAAACCTCTGTAACAAGAGGAAGACAGAGTTGATTATATTTCTCCGGGCTAATTTAGATGTATTCGCATGGTCGCACGAAGACATGGTAGGGATAAGCCCGAGTGTCATCATGCACACGCTTCATCTGGACAAAAGTGTTCCTGCCAAGTCTCAGAAGCAAAGACGTTTAGGAACAACCCGAGCTGAAGCCCTAGAAGAAGAAGTGACCCGACTCAAAAAATGTGGCTTTATTCGTGAAGCCAAATTTCCAATTTGGATCGCCAATCCCGTGCTAGTTCCAAAGCCCAGCGGGAAATGGCGGACCTGCATTGACTTCTCCGACCTGAATAAGGCCTGCCCCAAGGATTGTTTTCCATTGCCAAGGATCGATCAGCTGGTGGATGCCACGGCGGGGCACGAGCTCATGTCCTTTATGGACGCGTACTCAGGCTACAATCAGATCGCGATGAATCCAGCAGACCAGGAACACACCAGCTTCATGACCCCGACTAATGTCTATTGCTACAAGGTCATGCCGTTCGGTCTAAAAAACGCCGGAGCTACCTACCAAAGGCTAGTAAACAGAATGTTCGTGGACCAGATCTGAAAAAACATGGAAGTGTATGTCGATGACATGCTCGTCAAGTCAAAGACTGCCGACAACCATGTTTCCGACCTGGAAGAATGTTTTAAAATACTACGAGAATATGGCATGAGGCTCAACCCCCAGAAATGCACGTTTGGTGTCGCATCCGGGAAATTTTTGCGGTTCATAGTTAATACCCGGGGAATCGAGGCAAACCCCGACAAGATCAGGTCACTGCTCGAGCTTCCTTCGCCTAGGTCGCGGAAAGATGTCCAGGGCTTGACAGGGAGAGTGGCCGCACTGAACTGGTTTATTTCCAAGTCGACCGATAAATGTTTGCCCTTCTACAACCTGCTCCGAGGAAACAAGAAGTTTGACTGGACAGTAGAGTGCGAAAGCGCATTCCTCGACCTGAAGATGCATCTGGCTGAGCCGCCTGTGCTATCCAAGCCCAAGGCTGGCGAGCCTCTCTTTCTCTACCTAGCTGTCACTCAGGATGCAGCTAGCGCCGTACTGGTACGAGAAGAGGACCAAGCTCAGAAGCCAGTCTATTACATCAGCAAGAGACTCCTCGGGGCAGAATCACGATACCCGCTGATGGAAAAATTGGCGTTCTGCCTAATTACGGCTTCGCGAAAGCTCAGGCCGTACTTCCAATCTCACTCGATACACGTCATGACCGATCAACCTCTAAGGCAGGTTTTGCAGAAGCCTGAAGCATCGGGACGTCTGTTAAAGTGGGCGGTCGAACTCAGTCAGTTCGAGATTCTCTATACACCACGAACTTCCATAAAGAGTCAGGCCTTGGCAGACTTTGTGGCAGAATGCACGGGATTCCAGGAGAATCCAGTGGAGGACTCATCCCAGATCACCCCACCCCAATGGTTATGGAAGATCTTTGTAGACGGTTCATCCAACGAAAACGGCTCCGGGGCCGGAATCATTCTGATATCCCCCGAGGGACATCGGTTCCACTCGGCGCTAAGGTTCGGGTTCAAGGCCACCAACTACGAGGCAGAATACGAAGCTTTGTTGGCTGGTCTAAGGATAGCCAGGGAGTTAAAGGCGGGCTCCGTCCAGTGCTTCAGTGACTCCCAGCTCGTGGTTAACCAGGTTCTGGGCGAATATCAGGCACGGGGGCCCAAGATGGCCGCCTATCTGTCGAAGGTAAAAGCCGAGCTGTCCGTGTTTGGGCGAGGATCGATCGAACAGATACCCCGAGAACAGAACACCAATGCAGATGCTCTTGCCAAGCTCGCCACCTCGGGAGAAACAGAGACCCTGGGGCTGGTGCCAATAGAATTCTTGGAAAAACCAAGTATAGAAGGAGATCGGGCAGAGGTCGAGATGATCGACGCCAAGCCGACCTGGATTACCCCCATTCTTGAATATCTCGCCGAGGGCAAGTTGCCCGAAGGACGTAACGACGCGCGACGAGTCCTCTATCAAGCTCCGAGATATACGACACTCGATGGAGTGTTGTACCGACGTGGGCACTCTTTACCGCTCCTCCGGTGCGTTCTTCCAAGTGAAGCGAAGGCCATCCTGCAGGAAGTTCATGAAGGATTCTGCGGAGACTACACTGGGGGGTAAAGCTTGTCCTTAAAGGTTCTCAGGCAAGGTTATTACTGGCCAACTCTGTCCAAAGACTCGATCTCATATGTGAAAAAGTGCGACAAGTGCCAGCGGTTCGCTACAGTTGCCCGAGCTCCTCCAGTCGAGTTGAAAATGATCTCGGCCCCGTGGCCGTTCACCGTTTGGGGGATAGACTTAGTAGGCGCCCTGCCTACCGGAAAGGGCGGGGTCCGTTACGCCGTAGTCGCCATCGACTTCTTCACTAAGTGGGCCGAGGCAGAGCCGTTGGCAACGATCACGTCTAAAAAGGTACTCGACTTCGTGGTTAAAAGCATCATCTGTCGCTTCGGCCTGCCCAAGAAGATAGTCTCCGATAACGGCACTCAGTTCAACAGCAACCTGTTCACGGAATTCTGTGACAGGCATGGGATTGTGAAAAGTTTCTCCTCTGTAGCCTATCCTCAGGCTAACGGCCAGGTCGAGGCTGTCAATTAGACTTTAAAGGCGAGTCTCAAGAAAAGATTAGACGAAGCAAAGGGAGTCTGGCCGGAACAGCTCCCCCAGGTCCTATGGGCATACCGGACCTCGCATTGGACTCCTACGGGTCATACTCCTTTCTCCCTAACCTTCGGGAATGAAGCAGTCCTCCTCGTGGAAGTTAAGGTTCTGTCGCATAGAGTCCAGTCCTTTGACCAAGGTCGGAACCACGAGCTCCTATGCCATTCCCTGGACCTCGTTGATGAAAGGCGAGAGGATTCGCAACTCCAGCTCGCCCATTATCAGCAGAAGATCACGCGCTATTTCAACTCTAAAGTCAAAAAACGCGCCTTTAGCGTTGGCGACTTGGTCCTAAGGAGAGTTTTCCTGGCCGGAAAAGATCCCAAAGATGGAGTGTTGGGACCAAACTGGGAAGGACCATACCAGGTCATCGAAGTCGTCAAGGAGGGAACTTATAAGTTAGCCCGACTTGATGGAGGAGCCGTACCACGGACCTGGAACGCCATCCACTTAAAGAAATATTATCAATGATCCACTTGTAAGGCCTGGAAGGCCACTTTCTATATATTAATAAAAATCAGCTTTTTTCGCACATTTGCAATTGTAATCTTAAAGTAACCACGAAAGACCCTTTCCCAGTTACTTGGGGGGCATATGGTACCTGGATATAACCAGGTCTCCTTAACGACTTAGATGTTGATCCTTATCTACGGACCGTTGCTCTTCTTAAAGAGCTCGAGATATGGATAAGGGTTAACGCTAACTAAGTCCTATCCTGGTTTTAACCGGGTCATAAAAAACTTAGGAGTTTATTTAAATCCGTTGATCGTTGTTCTTCTTAAAGAGCTCGAGATATGGATAAAAAATTAACACGAACTAAGTTTCCTAAATAAGTTCCTGGTTTTAACCGGGTCATAAAAAACTTAGGAGTTGATTTAAATCCGTTGATCCTTGTTCTTCTTAAAGAGCTCGAGATATGGATAAAAAATTAACACGAACTAAGTTTCCTAAATAAGTTCCTAGTTTTAACTGGGTCATAAAAAACTTAGGAGTTGATCTAAATCCTCTGATCGTTGTTCTTCTTAAAGAGCTCGAGATATGGATAAAAAAATAACACGAACTAAGTTTTCTAAATAAGCTCCTGGTTTTAACTGGGTCATAAAACTTAGAAGTTGATGTAACTCTATTTATTGCTGTTCTTTTCAAAGGGCCCGAGATATAAATAGCGGTTAACACGAACTAAGTTTATCAAAAAAGATATAGATATTGTAGCCGAAAGCATGAAAAAATATGAGTTAAAAGCGCAAGGCAAATTGTCTCGAGGTAAAGACACCTCATGCAAAGGTTACAAAAAATACTTCAAAATATATAAAGAGAAAAAGAGAAGAGCGCCCTAAGCTCCGTTAGTCGACCCTTTGGAGGTCGCCATTTCACCTTGCTCCGCCACACCAGAGGCTTCCCCAGTCTCCGAAGGTGGCGCCTCTTTGTCGAGGCGAGCTTGGAACTTCACCAACAAGCACGCCCAGAGATTCGGTGGCATGAAAGAGAAGTCAGCCTCCGGATTGTGGCGCCAACACTGATAGAACAGATCCTGCATGGACTGCTCCGAGATGGTCCTCTCTTCCTCCAGGGCGGCCTGGGTGGCCTGGATTTCTGTCCTCGCTGCCTCAAGGTCCGCCTGCGAAGTGGCAAGGGATGTCTCGAGCTCCTAGACCTTCGAGCGGGTCTTCTCCAGGTCGACCTGGGTCCTCTCCAACTCGCCCTTCGAGGTCGTCAGGGCATCCTTAGCCGCCTTAACCTCCTGAAGGGTGGCCTGGTGCTCGGTCCTCATGTCATCGAGCTGAGTTCTGGCCCTGATAATGCTCCGGTGAAGGGCGACGACACCCTGTGAGGAGTGAAAGATAAACTGTCTCAGAGGAAAAACAAGGCAGAGTATAATGGTAAAAGCTTCAAGAGAATAGGGTAGCTTACCGTTAGGGTCATGCTCATTGAAGAGTCCATAACGTCAACCGGGCTCATTGACTCAATAGTCCGGAGTTCCTTCTCGGTGAACTTGTAGATGTGGTTGACGGCGTAGCTCGCCGATTCGTACATCTGCCCCCAGAAGGCCTCTGGAATCTTCTCCAAGTCCTGGGGATTGATCGGGATGCGTACATCGGAGGCCGCCACAGACGGAGTCCCGATCTCCATTCCTACGTCCTAGGTGGCAGGCGGAACTCGCTGAGGCGGTGGAGGCATTTGTCCTGCTCCGGCGGCAGGAAGGATCGCCCCCACGACCTGGGTTGACGGGGTTTTCTCCTTCTCCTTTGCCGGAGACTTGGTGGAGACCCCAGCAGTACTCTTGGAACCCCGGAGCCTTTTCAGTCTTGGCCCGGCTGAGGGGTTCCCCCCGAAAACCACACCCCGCAAGCTATCCTTGGGCTGAGACATCTCTTCTGTAAAACAAAAAACGTGGTTATTACAAGTTAGCAGTCATGCAGAGAAAGACAGAAGGTTAAAGCTAAAAAAAAGTGTACAAACACTAAGGGAACCCTACCCCCCGAGCTAAAAGAGCCTAAGACGATTATTTCCTGAACCGGCGCAGGTTATGGCTCCGGGTCCGATTGCGAGCTAGACTCCCCTACGTACTGCCTAAGCCCCGGAGCATAGATACCCCTTTGGAGTGATGACCATGTTCGTAAGTTTGTCCCATACTCCTGGAAAAGAATCGACCTAAAGGCTAGGGTATTATCTACTACTACGGTACCCCTAGGCCGGCTCTCTTGGTGATCCAGCACGAGCCGGTCAACACAATGGAGCAGAAGTGTGTTCAAGTCCGGATCGCTCCTGTGACGATGGACGATCTGCCTAGGATTGAACCTAGCCAGCCAGGGGTCTGCAGCGACCCTATCTAGACTCCTAAGCAAGTTAGAGTTACCTTGGCCAGAAGGACCCGCGGCTGCTCCGGATTGGACCCTCTCCTTGCCCATGCCCTGGGCGACGTCCAAGGCCCTCTTCCTGTTCCTCACGAGCGGAACTTCGGCCACCTCGTCCTCCTCGTCTTCCGCACCCGCGACCTCCTCCACGATGACGGTTCTGGTGTCCCGAGCTGGAGGCGGCCCTCGGGGCCACTTCAGGTTCAAGGTCTGATTTGGAAAAATTAGCTTGCAGAACACCATTGTCTCGTCCGTCACGAGCGCGCGATAATCCTTCTCGCTGGGGGGCAAGCCTGCCAGCGTGTCATATTGACCCCCGAGGGTCACAGACTTTTCGGTCCTCGCGAAGATGGCTGCAAGATTAGTTCGAGTCAGAGTAGAGTATGGGAGGAGCTAAAATAACGCTAAAAGGCGAGCTAAGGACAGGGGCAACTTACGAGGACGATTGAAATAGTGGTGCTCGCAGTTCCGGAAACCAGTCGACATGAAGAACTAGTCCTTGAAATCATTAGGATGGCTAGGCAGCTCGATGACCGCCGCCGTGTTGGGAAAACGGGTTAAATAGTAAAACCCGTCGCCTCGCCCCCGCTGGTCCAGGCTGGCCTTGAGGCAAAAGAAGTATAAAATATCCGCAGGAGTGGGGACCTCCCACTCATGCTTCTGGAACAAGTACCTCAACCCTGCCAGCAGACGGTAGGAGTTGGGAGGGAGCTGAAATGGGGCCAACCCCACAAAGTTCAAGAAATCAGCGAAGTACTGATCCAGGGGAAGGAAGGCCCCTGCCTTGAAGTGTTCACCGCTCCAGGCCGCGAACGACTCTTCGAGCGGCGAGCAGCTCCGCTCGCCCTCCGCAGCAGGTCGTGCAATGACGGAGGCTTTCCCCAACGCAATGTTGTGAGTGAGGAAGAGCTTGTTAATCTTCGTCTGATCGGTTATCTTTGAGACGATTCTCTCCGCCTCAAAGAATGCGTCAGGGGCCACCTCGACCTCCTTCTCCACTGCTGGCCCGAAACGGGGGATCGGGGAGCTAGACATTACCGCCTTTCCTTTTTCCAGCTGGGAGGCCGAGCTTCCAACGTTCTTCTGGGGGAGATTCTTTTTTGGAGCCATCTGGTCGCCTAGCGAACAAAAGAAAACACTTTAGAAAAGGTGACCCAAGCAGGAGGAAGAAGCAATTATTATTAGCACGAACTGAGGTAAGCTCAGCTCGTGGAGAGTGGAACCACGCGATTCAGTGAACACGCGCGTATACTCCCAACAGATCCCAGATTACTCGGAATCAGTGTGTCAGGAGGCTCAGAAGGGAATTTGCCTTGGGGGGAAAATTTCAATAGGCCGAAAATCACAAAACCGCTTATGAGGCGTGTTCCCCAAGCTATCCGGTTTGGCACCCAAAATTCCTAAAACTCCTACCCAGAAATTTTCTCCAGAAAAAGTATCCTAAGACCTATACTCTAAAGCGATTTCCTATAGCCAATATACCCTAACCTAAAGAGGGCTTTCACCCTCCATATCCACAAAACCCAGAAAACCCTTGCATGCGGCTACAGTGAAATTTTTTGCCTAAGCTACAGTAGCATGTTCTCAAAGTATACAGGGTCAGGAGACTTACTGTGTATGACTGGGAAATGAACGAGAGTGTTGCGTTGGCGGGAGCTTCGTCGGTGTAGTAGCTTCCAAAGCTTCGGAGAAATCCGCGCGCCTGAGCTTCTTGAACGATGAAAATGGCAGCAACCGAGTCAAGGGTTTCGTTCTTCTGGAATATGGAGAGGAAAGAGGAAAAGATATTTGAAAATTTTCGAATGAAAGGGTGGCCCGTGCGTAGGGTGGCCACCCCTTTTTATATACATGGAGGATCACGTGTAGAAGGCTCTTGGGTTGCCCTGATGAGGGATCTGAGGCCTTCCACTCGAAATACGAAACGACGGCTGGGCTTAGGCTAGGCCATTAAATGCGATTCTCGTAAGACGTACCGTCACCACCCACGATGTGCCACGTGCCGGGCGCTTGCGTAATGAGTGGAATGCAAAGAGTTGTGGGGAAGTCTAAAAGCCCCTACTATGGTCTTATATATGACGTCATATACCACGAGCAGGAGCTTGGGGGGCAGATGTACGCCCTGATTTTCCCACGGGCTGATTAGCAGGCCGAGCTTTGGACTAATCATGGTTAGTCCATAAACATCCCCCAGGTCGGAGATCCTGTCTTGAGGTCGTACCCCCTCAGCCCGAGGACTCGCCAAGACTCCCAAGACCGGAGCAAGGAATCGAAAGGCCGAAGGTCGGGTCAGGTGCACAGCTCGTGGTACGAGCTGGATATGCAGGCCATGACCCTTTGTAAAGTCAACACACGCAAGATAAATGTGCATATATCTGACATCACGTGTCCAATATCTCCCTGACTTCTCGGACACGCTGCAGGAACGTGCGTGTTCAGACACCCACGGTTGGGTTGGGCCATGCGGCCCATTATCTCCTCATCTATCGATTTGACCATACTTATGTGTCAGGTTTAGGAATTAATCATGAATGTCACAGAGTTGATATGACAAATAAGAAGGTCACGGGATGACCTCCTTACCAACTTCCAGGTGCCTACTCCTATAAATATGGAGACCCTGGGAGTTGATAAGGGTTGGAACAATAGTCTCTGGGGAGATATACTTTGTAACCAGATACCCAGAATATATCAATAATATTGACTAGTGGAGTAGAAGGATTTTAACCTATGAACCACTTAAAAACGTATCTCGAGTCACCTATTTTATTTACTAAGATCTTATATCTGTTACGGTTCTACCTTGGGCACTAATCCTCTTCCCTCTTTCTCTTAATTACCTGTTGGCGAAGAACTGCGTCAACAAAAATAAAAAGGGATTACATAACAAGTGCGGAAAAATACATGTAAAAACCATAAAAACAAAACTACATCCTCGAATTGTAACGCTCGGCTCTTGAATCCATTCGACCTCAATACACATTCTCCAAGCTTCCAGGAACCTTTCCCGCCACCAAGACTATTTTCCTGCACATATAAACAAAAAAGAATGAGCCTAATGCCCAGCAAGGAAAAAACTAACACATAGTTCATATGCATAAATTTCATAAGAAACATAAAAACATAACATAACACTTATATCATACACATACTATAATGGGCATTATTACTTGGGGTCTCATAGACTAAACAAGTCATATGCCCATTAGATTAGTGGGGTCTTGCTAACTAAGCAAGTCATATGCCCATAATCTATATGGGGCTTGTTAGTCATATGGGTCATATGCCCAAGTCTACAATCATACATATCATAACATATTGCATAACATAAAAATCATAAGATAACATATACAAGCATGTAACATATAAATTCTATCCTATTTTCCTTACCAAAATACCGGGATATGAGGACAGAGTTGGGACTTTGGAACACTCCTAAAAGCCATTTATGAAAGGGTGAGTCTTTTGAAGAAAAAGAGATGAAAGAGATGAAGGAACTATACTATTAAAATATACTTACCAAAACCTTGTGCTCAAGAACTTAGATTTCCTAACCAAAATAAGAATAAGGTTAGAAGGCTGAGTAGAAGACTATGAGAACTTCAGTAAAATAATATCAATTGAACTAGAGTGTGGAAATACCTTGAAGGCTTATAAGGCCAATCTAAACCTTGAACCGAAATGCGAATAAACCTTACTTCCCTAAGTGTTTTGATAAGCTTATGATGATCAAGCTTATGATTCCCAACCCAAGTGTTTACACTTTCACACTCACCTAGCAACTTGCAGCTCTGAACTTAGAGTAAAAGATGAATAATGGCTGGGTACTAGGTCCTATTTATAGAGTTTAGGAATGAAGAGATCTCATTTAACTTGAATAAAAATAATGGCTTTTTAAGTGAAAATAATTTGAATTATCGTTCAGCAGAGGCTGAAGACTCATTCAAAAAGATGCTGGACTTATCAAGAGGTTGAAGGGTTGAATGGAAAATGATTTCAAAAACTTTCAAAATATGCTGAGAGGGGCGATATATCGCCCCCTGTAGGCGATATATTGCCTGGGCCAGTATCCCCGAGGCAATCGTGCATCGTTTCGAGTTTTTCGTATCTTCGTGCTGCGATATATCGCCCCCTGTAGCTGCGATATATCGGCATACGCTGATTATTTAAACGCGAAATTACACATTTTTAGCTTAATTTAAATTGAGTAGACAGCCTTGACTAAGCCCTCTAACATTTTCAAAGTTGCTGACTGACCTTATAGCATTCAAATTTTACCCTTAATAAATTTAATCCTCCAAAATACTTAATCATTAATAACCCCATACATAACATGTGCTATTATCTTATTGGTTCTTATCTAAACCTTATAGTATAATAAATATTATCCTCAATATCAGTCATATTAATCAAACCTTAGGTTAAAATTAATATTCTTAAACTATAGGTTAAACTTAGAAAATCTGCAAGTACTACTATGAGTGTCCAAATAAATCCCGGTCTGAACCAAAAATCCACAGTCATAAAGATAATACTATTAATACTATAATACTACTATCTAACTAGCTAAGTAAAGTTCTTGGACTCTACATACATGTAGCGTGAGTAATCATCTATGAAAGAGATGAAATATTTCTAACCATATGAGTCCATGTCTGGACTACATATATCAATATGTATGATTTCTAATAGGTCGGAACTCCTATGAACACCACTTTTCTTAGACTTGGAGGTATGCTTTCCCTTAATGCAATCCACACAAGTATCAAAATCAGTGAAATCTAAGGTATTAAGTACCCCATCTTTCACTAATCTTCTTATTCTATCAATGGAGATATGTCCCAATCTCCGGTGCCATAATGTAGATGAATTCTCATTCATAACACATCGTTTATTGCCAGCGTGAACGTGCATAGTATTATAAGCGGTATTGTTTTGTAAATTAAGGCAGTAAAGACCATCAGACAAAATACCATTTCCAACACATTCAGATTTATTATATAAATTAAAAGATTTGTCTGAAAATGTAAAGGAAAAACCAAAAGGTACAAGTCTTGAAACGGAAATCAAGTTTCTAGAGAAACTTGGTACATAAAATATCCTTTCTAACTTTAAAACAAAACCACTACTTAAAACTAAATCGCATGTTCCAATAGCCTCCACATGTGAGCCCATCTTGTTTCCGGATAAGATGCTTTGCTCACTTCCCACTGGCTTCCTTAGGTTTTGTAAACCTTGCAAGGAATTTGAAATGTGAATTGTTTATCCAGAATCAATCCACCATGTGTTAATATTAACATTAGCCATATTAGATTCATAACATACGAATGAAATTGGATTACCTTTGTCGTCCATCCATTTATTGAACTTGGCACATTCCTTTTTTGCATGTCCCTTCTTTTTACAGAAGAAACACTTGATGGAATCCTTCTTTATTTCGCCTTGGGGAGGTACTTTATTTTTCCCCTTGTCCTTCTTGGATGGTTTGCGTTTCTTGCCTTGGGAAGCCATGTGAGCACTTTCCCTTGTTCCTGCAGAAGCCTTGCTTCTTCTTGAGCACACATGGTGATCAGTTCATTGATACTCCATTTGTCCTTATGTGTGTTGTAGGAAATTTTGAAAGGCCCGTATTGAGGTGGAAGATTGTTAAGGATATAGTGGACCAGGAAGGTTTCAGGAATGACTACATCGAGCTTCTTCAGTTGAGCAAAAATGTCCCTCATCTTTGAAATATGTTCTCTAACTCCTTTGATACAAGTGAGTTTTGTGGATGAGAACTGGTGGATGAGGTTGTTATAAAGTGGTTTGTCCGAAGTGTCGAACTGCTCATCGATCAGTTTGATAAAGTCTTTAACTTTCTCAGGTTGCTCCACCGATCCACGCATTCCCAGAGGGATTTTGGACATAATGAACATGATGCTGAGGCGATTGGATCGCTCCCATTTTTCATATAGTGCGATCTCAGCAGCAGTGCTAGTCGCAGTGATTGCAGCAGGTTCACCCTTCCTTATTGCGTAGTCCATGTCGGCGCAGCCTAAATGAAGAAGAACTCGTTCTTTCCAGATTTAGAAATTAGCACCCCTAAGCTCAGGAATTTCGGTAAGGATTTCAACGAAACTAGAAGATGATGAAGAAGCTGCATGAATAGGATTACAAACTTAGATTTTGAAGATTGAGGCTTAATAAAGTCATGTTTTACCAATGTATAACATGCTGAAGAATGAAATTTTATTAAACAAAAATTGCCTGTGGGCTAAATTTTTAATTTAATAAAATTAGATGTATATGATGATAGATTATTCAAACAAATTATTTGGGATAAATTAAGATTTGATACTTCTATCTAAATTAAACTTTATGATAAAACTATTAAATTAATTTTCATAACTCCTGTGGGTAAATTAAGAAAATTAATTTAATATATTGTCCTAATTAATTATATAAATATAATAAAATCCCTGTGGGGTAAAATTATTATATCTATTTAATCAATAACAATTTATGTCCAGTATGTGATCCTTTCAAATTAATATATAATTTTATATAATTAAAGATGTTGTGGCTACTCCCTAATTATTTAAAATTATATGGTTCACTAGACATTATGTTTTAGGCTCTAGGAAGACCTAAGAACAATTTCGTTATAACATAATAGGCAATCACAGAGAGTAGTGCTCCTAGTGTGGACATCCAAAGATCATTAAAAAACCATTTTAGATTGAGCATTTATCTTAGTTTCATGCGTTCTTATGTTAACCACAAAATTATTTATGAATTATTCATAATTTTATTCACCCTAAATGTTTTATGAATAAATTATGAAGATTAATGTGTTAAATATTATTCAACATATCTTAATGTTTGAGTATAATCTAAATATATCTAGCAAAATTATGGAATATACAACATATTTAAAATTATAAAGTCATACATATAAAATTAAAGATAATTATACTAATAATAAATTTTGCATGAATAGTAACAAAATAATCATACAAATTAGCATAAGTAACTATATGTACGAAAATAACAACAATAATTCCATATATATGCTTAATGGCAGAAAAATCCATGTTAAATAAGACAATAAAATGATTTATTGATTTGGTGAATTAATAAAATAATTGCACAAACTTAATTGTAAAACAAAAATGTAATTACATTCTTAAAATAGCACAATTATTTAATATTGCATGAATAATAAAAATATATCACCAAAATCAAGCAATTGCACATTTTAATTAATTTCTATATATATAATATAACAAAATTATATGTTTTAATTAAATTGGCAAAAGAATTAAAAATGAAATTTATTGTCTAAATAAACATTAAAATTAAGAAAATAATAAAATCCCAAAATAAATAAAAAATGTAATTTTTCGAAATTTTCTTCAATTTTGCTTAATTTTTTTTTACTGCCATGGTGTCGTTTTCCCTTAATATCGTCATATGACCTGTCAAACGACAGGTCGTTTTGTGCTGTAGGTGGGATACGACATGTCGTTTCCCTTGTAGTGTGCCGTAAGACTTGTCAAAACGACAAGTCATTTTTCTTCATAAACCCAAGAAACGACATGTCGTTTCTGTTGTCTTCTTCAGCCATCCGTGTAACGCCCTGGTTACCCCAGAACAGTTATGGTGAACGGTGAACCATAAATTTGACCCGCTACCCGAGTCCTTTGGTTAAAAACGTGTTCTAAGTGTTATTAACAAGTTAAGGTGAAAAATCAATAAAAAGGAAATGATATATTTTATTAAATACATAAAACTGTTCATGGGTCCATAAAAATATTTACAAGTTATTAACAACTCAAAATGGTCATTACAGTTTCAAAATTACAAACCCGCCGACCTAAGCGGAAAAAATAGGGTAAACCCCTTAGTTCCTCTGAGCACTCCTTGGCTGTGATGGTCAAGCGACCGCATATGTACGCATCACCACCTAAGCTCTCCACTCAAGGCTGGGTGAGCTTTTCTTTCCCTTTACCTACACCACATAGCACCCATGAGCCAAGGCCCAGCAAGAAAACACAATAAAGCATGATATAATATCATCAATGATTATAATAATCATTCAGGACCATCAGTCCAAACAAATAGGTGACAGTCGCAAAAGTCACTAAATTGGGTTTAGCTCCCTTTAGCCTTGTGACGATAGGGTCACTGGGGCTTAATAGATAAGTGAACTTTTATTAGTTCGAACAGGATAGGTGCATGGTGACTAATCACCAACATAACCTTCCTCATGACCATAGAGTCATAACCCTGGAACATCGTTTCCTAACCATGTGACAAAGAGTCACCTGGGCCTTTGGCCCTGACTCTAGTAACTAGTCTTAGACTAGACAAGCGCTTATAAGTTCATCGACCTTAGGGTCGGTCCAACGTTAATGCCTTAGAGCCATTCAACGCTGATATCGATTAGATCTAATCTTCATTTGGCCATGCGTTCATGACACTATGCCATTTCTGACTCTTAAGTCAGTATCCCTGACTAGTCAGTACATATACAAGTATACAACATTCGCTAGCATTTAATAGGCAATCTGTAACGCCCTGGATAGCCATGACCGCTACACTGTGTACTTATAAAGGTGCAAGACTTGCTAATCAAGTCATTATTTTAAAAACGTGTCATTAAACATGTAAGAGCTAGGGTTAAAAAGGTTTTGGTCTCAAAAGACTCATTTTATATATAATTAAACTGTTGCATACACGGGATCCCAAAAGAAGCAGAGTTAAAAGATAGTTTACAGACTCCCAAAGGTACATGAGTAATCATTAGCCATACTAAGGCAAAATGGACATTCTTTGGGTCTCGCGTCCCTGCCTAAACCTCAACCGTGGTGGCTGAGCAACTAGCCATGTACATTCCACTCGCTGAGCTCTCCAATCAAGGCTGATCCAACTTGCCCTTGCCTTTACCTGCACCACGTAGCACCCGTGAGCCAAGGCCCAGCAAGAAAACATCATATACAACACAATCAATGATATCATCAAGCATGACCTCTCATCAAATAATTCACAATAGACATTCATCGCATATACTTAGATTCAAGATGCAATCAATCACTTATATCACATAATATTCAGGGCCGACGACTTAGGCCGCACCCTCTGTTTATCCCACTGACTCCGGCCCGCTTAAACCGAGCTCAGTGCATAATAAGCTGTCCTCGGCTACCAGTGGCCGAGCCGCGCCCTGTGCGCTAGTGAAACCCTTGGCACCCTTAGGCCGTTGGTTCACTAAATGGCTTGCATGACATATTACCATCTTTTCAAGCATTTACAATTGGGAACCCTTAGTCCCATCACATATACTCAACCAGGTGCAGTTTTCTTACCTTTAATTTTTACAGTTATTGAATTACGAGCAACGCCCCTCAAGCATGATCTGTTCCCGAGCTTAAGCCTTTATCACCTAGTCACAACCAAAATATAGGGTTCCATTAATATTCAAATATAGGTTTCTGGTTACAAAACTAACTCCCGGGGATCCGAATTCCACCAAGCACGGTGGTGAAACCAATCCCGAGCAAACTAGACCACATTCCCATGCCTAAAATCCTCAAAAGTTCATGTGCACAACTAAGGGCTGTGGCCCTTGAAGCTTAGCCGCGACCCTAGCCTCAAAACAAAACCAAGGCCAACCTGAACAAAGACACGCGCCGTGGCCCTTGCTTTGGGCGCTGCGGCGCCCACCCTTGGCTGAGCCCCCTTGGCCTTTCTTCATCCTAGGGCCGCAGCGCTCTAGAACAGAGTCGCGACCCTTTCCTTCGAACCCAGAAAACCCACCATTTTAAAGCTCAAACCCTCAACCAAAACCACCCCTAATCTCCCTACTTCAACACCCAATATCACCAAAGCTTACAAACCAACTTAAGCCACATAATTCAACATAAAATCTAGCCCAACACACACTAGAATCCTCCTTTTTAATCTCTGAAACCCAAGAACATAAACACCCAAAACTAACTAGTCAAGAACTCAAATTCAAACCTCTAATTCATAGAGTAAAGCTTACCTTAATAACAAAACCTTTCCTCTATCCAAAGCCAGCTGATTCCCAATGATTTCCCAGCTCAATTCCACCCTAATCAATAATTGGACAGCACCTCAATAACCAGTTGATACACAAGGTTAAACTTCAGAAAAACACATGGATTAACCCTTACCTTAGTCTTGATTTAGTCGTGGATTATTCACTGAGCTAAGCCTCAAAATTACCCCTGAATTCCTTTGAGTTCCCAGAAATCTACAGCTCCAATTTCTCAAGAATTTTCCTCTGTTTTCCCCTTGAGTGTTCCTTGAGAGAGAAGACTAAACTGAAGAAAGAGAATAAGGTCAGTTTATCTTTTCCCTAAAGGCTTCCTAGCTTTTGTCCCACTCATTAAGTTAATCCCAAGGCTTGGGGTGCCGAAACCGTCCCCGAGGTCAAAACGGTAAAATCTCCCAGTATTCCCGCCTAGACATCCTAACCTTAAATATATCTCCATATATTTATTTTCATGACCCGATACCTAAAGTACCCCTGACTTGTCCAAAGTCATATTTTAAGTCCTGATGTGACTTTTCCCGCTATCTGACCCTAGGATTGTCTCGAGTCGTGCTCCGCGGACCTGCCCACATAATAATGTGGTTCTTACATATATCACATATTTATTTCATATTATCATAAAAACATTACTAAACACATAATTACACATTTAAACCACATAATAATCCAATAATGCCCTCCTGGCACACTAATCAAGGCCCTTAAGCCTCATTAGCAAATTTGGGTCATTACACAATCCATGTCCACATTTATCAATCAACATGCCTCAATAACAATCACGCATGTCATATATACACAGGGTGCAGTTTTCTTACCTCCTGTTCGAGCGAGAGATAATAATAAGAACGACTCCTGAGAACGATCGACCTTTTGGTTCCTTAGCGGTTACCTGGTCATAACCAATTATGGGATTCCATCAATAAAATGAATAACAAAGGGTTCCCAAACCAAAACCTAGCCTCCGAGACATCGAATACTACTAAATCGGGTAGTAGGATCAACCCCGAGGCCTAAGGCTAGCATCCCCGAGCCAAAAACTCATTTCTGGCCAAAATGCCACTAAGGGCCGCGACCCTCCCTAGCCATGCCGTGGCCCGCCCCTCAAACAGAGGCGGCCTCCTTCAGCATCCCTCAAGAGCCGCGGCCCTCCTTGGCCATGCCGCGGCCCAACCACCAGTTCAGCCAATACCCTGGTTTTTCTTCCTCTGTGATTTCCCTTGGAACCAACCTTTCAAACCAAGCTCAAACACCACTCAAACATCCAATACAACCCCTAAACTTGATCTATATCACATCCTTATCAAAACCTAAGTTAAACCCCAATCAAAACTTCCATTAATTCCAACTATCCTTAACAAAATCACAAGCTGAAACCAAACACCAAAACAGAGCATACCAGGAAACTAGTGGCTAAAGACTTACCTCAAACTCAGGTTGTGATGCTCTTCAATGGTAGAACACTCTCCCAAACTCCCAAGGTCTACTTCCCAAGCTTGAATCCTCAACAAGTGCTCAAAAATTCACAAAGAAGATGAAGGAGAAGGAAGGTACGGGTAAGCTCAAGAACTTGCTATGTTTTCCCTCTGTTTCACAGCCAAAGGTAGTTTATATCTATCCTAGGGGTAAAAAGACCATTATACCCCTAGGTCAATTAAGGGTTTCTAAAAGCTCCCAGGGGCAAAATTGTCCTTTCCAACCTATCTCGTTTATCATAATTAACGCTCTCCAATTCTCGCTATTCTCGATAATCTCAAACACCAATAATTTATATCCCGTTACCCTTTAATTCCCGGTAACGTTCTAATCATTAAAATCACCCCGAGACTCATCCCGAGCCCCGAACTTAAACCTGTTATGACCAAACCGCTAACTAGGGGTGAGCATCTAAACCGACAAACCACGGTGACCGACCGCACCGCACCATACTACACCGCAAACCGTGGTGTCAAAAGTGTAATGGTTCGGTATGGTTTGTATTTGAGCTAAACCGTGCGGTGCGTGGTTTGGCGGTGTGAAATTTTGGTTTGCACCGCACTGCACTGCATACTTACAAATATATTAAAAATAAATAAACTTTACATATATACCATTTTTTATAGTTACCCAATATGGGAGACTTGTATATTTTTTTTGTGTTTCACTGAACTTAATTGATAACTTGTGATGTTGTTTAGAACTTATTAAGGATTTGTTATGAACTAAGGATTTAGTATTTTTTTTTAAATTTAAATTTTGTTATGACATTTTTTAACACAAACCGTGGAAAACCGCCCAAACCAAACCGCAAAAAATGGTTTGGTTTGGTTGGTTTGGTGCAACCAAATCACACTGCATGGTGTGTTCTAGTTACTAAACCGCACTTGTGGCGTGGTGTATTAAGAAGTGTTCAAACCGCCCAAACCACACTGTTTAACGCCCAAAATGTGACTACACTAAGCGGTAGTTGTAGTAAGATCGGGCGGTCGATCCACAAGGAGGTAACCTAAAATCAAAAGGTTAGTAGAAAATAGCACAAAAAGTTAGTAACAAGAAGTAAATAAAATTGTAAATGGAAAGATGTTTGAGATTTTGGTATTGTATTTTGATAAAGTGATGAAATGAGATAAGTGAAATAAAGGTAAGATGTAATCAAGAGTTTGAGAAAATGAAAGGTTTCAAGAATCATCCATATGCTTGTTTAGTTACTTGGTTACTTGATTTACAAAAATACACAAGTAAATAGTTCACATCCCAACATTTACTTGGAAAATCTAACATTAAAGTCCATAGTTTTTCTAACAAAAGTTCATTTGAGTTATAAAGTTCTTTACTTTAAAAGCACAATGTTAATCTTATGAAAAATCTAAAAATGACAAAATACCCAAGGGCAATAATGCAATAGAAGATTAGACATAAAATTATGTATCAATATTACTTTTACTAATTAGAAGCACATAGAAAGAGCATGACTAATCCTATATACTATTAGCATAAGTAAATAGAGATAACAAAATAAAGATAGAGATGAAAGAACATAAATAACTCAAATATATTACATTAAGAACATAGTAAATCAAAGTAGCAAAATAACATCACTTGCATATGGAATCATCCCTAACCTTCCTAGGAAAATTAGGCCATTATGCTCATGATTCTCACAAAATTCTAAGAAGAAAATATGAGAAGAAAGTTAGTGGAAATTTTGCTATAGTTTCTCTACTCTAAAAATTATATACCAAATGTGAAGAAAGTGTCCCTATTTATAGATGGGAAAAAGGACTTGAAATTCCGTTTTTTATGATTACCAACTTAATTATTTAGATTAAATAATTAATTGTTAAATTGTTACAGAAATGTTTAAACGGATACCAAAACTGTTTGAACAGAAACCAGATATGTTTAAACAGATTGTGACCAGAAGATAAAAACGAACATAAAGTAAAGAACACACGAATTTTTACGTGGTATCAGCAATCTTTGCAGATTGCTACTAGTCCACGAGGCCACGCCCAGAGAATGAAATTTATTAGAAGAATATCTAAATGATTACAAAACCAAATTGACTTATACAAATAAAGGCTCCCTCTTGAATTTGTCGCAACTGTTGTAATCTAAACTTCTAATCAAATTTATGAAGTGCTAAGATCTTGAACTCCCTTCAAATCATAACACTTGCACTTTTCCTCCCGAAAAGTGACTCACGAACAAGACTTCTCCCGAAGCTTGATGACAAAAGTCCAAGTGTGTTCAACCTGCACAATTAACACAAAGAAAACAATACAGAAGTACACTGTAATAAACCACTAAGAACTTGCTGGACTCAAGTTCTTCACATAACAAAAAATCTCTCTAAAACTTGAAAAATATTTGGAAAATAATATATCAAGAGAGATGATCAAAAACCAACGACCTAAGGATGATTATATACTGTTTAGAATCCCTTAAGGTCGTGGAAAACAAATCAGGAATCAAACAGCCAATAAATGGAAAATCTTCCAAAACAGGAAAGTCAGAATCTGTTCAAACAGACTGGCAATCCGTTCAAACAGATTCATTGAACCTGGACAGATTTTCAACCCAGTTTCCTTAAATAAATAAGGAAACAATATATCCTTTATTATTGCAAGCTGTACACGATTTCTGGGTAACCAATTCAGATAAATAAATAATAATTTTCCAATTCAAGAAAAAGATATTCTTTTATAGGAAAATATATATATTTATTTTATTAACACATAAAATAAAAATCTGAATATTACAAAACAAGTAACTACCCATTTTCGAAATTCACCACAAAATATTACAAAAGAGGAAACTACTAATTTCGAAAATATCCTTTTAATTAATTTTGTCATAATTATCAAAAATGCCAATAAAGGATTTTACAGGATTAAAAAGAAATTAAACAACAAAATGAGGTTTACAAAATAAATCTGAAATATTAATAATAAAATATGATTTTGAAAAATCAAATCTTATTATTAATATTACCCTAGCTATTTTTGTGTATAGTCAAAATGCTCTTTTTCTAAAATACCACAAAAACATAATCTATAAAGCTCAAAATAGCAATTTACAAAGCCCAATACCCACAAAACATGGCTGGTGACACAAGAGAGTTTTGACCCATTTTCAACCAATGAGAGAGTGCCACGTAGGCAGCCTTGGCTGAAGAAAATGCCTTTGGCCTTGACTGGGTCGTTGGGTGCTTTGGGCCTTTGGTGATGAATGGCTTGACTTGGGCCTTTGCTGAAGGAGAAAATGAGGTCACGTGGGAGCTTTGCTGAAGGAAATCAAATATGCATTTATGCATATATGTAGGAAATGGCCATTAGATAATCAAATATGCATATATGTGGGCTGATGGTCACGTTGAAATGCTGAAGGAAATGGCTAACATGGGTCAGTTAAAGGTGGGTCAAAGATGGCTGCTGGGACGCGTGGCGGGCTGTGGCGATGACACATGGCAGCTGGCAAAGAGAAGAGAGAGCTTGTTGCTGGGTTTGGGCCGAAAAATTGGGCTCCTTCACTTCAAAAATGCCACATTCTTTTTTGTTTTTCAGATTTAACTCTTTTTTTATTCTTTCTTTTTCTTTATGCCAAAATACCAATTAATTCATACAAAATAACAATAAATTAAATCATAATCAAATATTTTCATTTATAAAATTAATCATATTGATTCCATGAAAATATTAATTAAAACTTAATTTATTTTGACTATTAAAATCAATAAATGTGTATTTTTTCACCACTAATCACACACCGTGCTCACCCCTACCGCTAACTAATAATCCAAGATCGTCTCATGCCGAATAGCTCGAACAAACCCACATTATAATGTGGTCTCAATAATATACCACCGACATGCATACAAATATACAATTATGCCCTCAACGGGCCAAATTATCATCACACTCCTGTAATTAAAATGTGGACCCACATGCATACATTTAACATCATATTATAATATAATTCACATATACATGCATTCTATCAATTAATGGCATAATTAAGCAAGTATGGCCCTCCCGCCCAACTATTCCCGCCATTAAAACACATCGGAGAATTCGGGGCATTACAATCCGGGCCGTTTTGACCTTGTTTCCTGCAAACGGGTCACGGGGCCCGATTCAAAACCCGATGGAAAACAACGATTTTCACGTCCAAATTTATAGATTTTTTCCCATATTGAATCTAAAACAATATCTAAAGAGATTCATGCCGTTTTATTGCTTGAAAAACAAATAGAAACTGAACTTTAATATCAAATAAAATTTTTGGCCATTATCGGGTACATGAAGGTTTCAAAACTGATTTTGGATTCTCAAAACTTGATTTGGAAACATAGATCATTAGAAAGAATAATCTGAAGGATTTCTAATGGTACTTATATTGAAAATTAGTTTTGAAACAAAAAGTCAACAAATTTGAGGTATTAAAACTCTCGATCAAAATTAAAAAAAATTGTTATGAATATGACCAACTAAAACAAAATATATATATATATATATATATGAATATGAATATAAAAGCATATATAAAGCAAATAAATATATATATGCATATAAATTAAGGCAGAGATAATAATGGCGACTGATACCAAATGATATGTTAAATGAAATATAAGCATATGAACAATTCTATACATGTAGGCGAAATTGATATATATATAGATTGAATATATACGAAGAGATGATTGAATATTATATACCTTCAACCATTGCAATTGATAACCTCGATCTAGCTTTAGATCATCAGAGTCTCTGCCACAGTTATAGAGGTTGAGATATTTTCTCAACTTAGTTGAGATATTTCCTATATTTAGTTAGGAAATTCAAATTGGGTTTAACATATAAATGTTGACCATTAATTTTGATATATTAAATGAATAAAAAATCAATTAGTTATAACAAATTAATTTTTAATATATATCATTATAAAATATTCCAACATCAATTGCCATTCAATGGTATATGATATTTTTGAAAAATATGAATAGTATAGGATTATGTCTTTGATGACACAAATAAATTACTTTTCTTCCTTTTTATAATTTATCTTTTTTGATATAAATTTGATATTGTTTTTTAATTTCTTTCTAAATCAAGAAAAAGATTAGTGGTGCTTGCATAACTAATCATTTTAACAAGAGTAAGGTTAGGAATGCACTCAATATATATATATATATATAATAATAATAAATATAATAATAATGTGTGGTGCATTTTAAATCACACATACAAATAAAATAATATGTCATTTCTTAAAACCCGACAATCATTATGTGCACTTTAATTTTGCAAAATAAATATACACATATCATTATTCTTTCAACGATATATTAGAATTGCATGTAAAATATGACGGAATCAATAATTACTAGTTGCTAATTAAAACATGATAAGAAAATTTTGAAGTATGAAATTTTTCGAAGTTATTAAGTAATCAATTACTTATATATAATATTATTTAATGACAGCAGTATAAGTCAACCAAATTAAAGCTTGAAAAATGCTTTAATGGGAATAAATAATTAAATACCCTTTTGCAGGCGAATCATTCATATTAGTGGGAAAAAAATATCATAAAATCATGGATAAATTAAGACCTATGTTTTTTTTTTCTTTGTTCATTTAGCATTTGTTTTTAAATTATATTCAGTTTAATTTATTCTTACATTTTTAGTGAATAAGTCGTTACTTAGCCACCTAATAATATTGAGTGGCCATTCGTCCGGTCTTGGCACTTGGTAAGCGAGTGGCATAAAATTTAATTTTTTCCTTCAAAAAGGTAGATATTTGTTTATTTATATAATAACAATTTATTGATAAAACATTAAGTTGAATTAAGACTCAATTGCCATACTTTGAATAGTGTAGGATTGAGTGTTTGACAACACAAATAAATTACTTTTCTTTATTATTCTCATTCCTTTTTATAATTATCTCTTTTCTTTCTATATAAACTTAATATTATTTTCTGATTTCTTTATAAATTAAGAAGATTAGTAGTGTACCCACGATCTAATCATTTCAATAATATATTAGAACTGCATGTAAAACAAAAGAGAAAAAAAAATCTTTTAGAAAATATGAAAATTTTGACATAGTTTTGATATACGTGGGAATTTAAAACTTTAAACAATATATAAGCACAAATTAACAATTTTATAAAATAAAATTACACTACATATAAACTGAAAAACTCATAATTTCATGCTCAAAATATACTCAAAAAATAATTTCAAAGATTTAAGAAGAGTAATTGTCAAAATTTTCTCATTGTGATCTTTCACTCAAAGTAAGATTGCAATATTATTCGATCACAATTCCAACTAAGATTTCAATTTTCCCATTAATATAAGCGAGAGAGTTGGAAGAGGAAACCCTACTCGATTTGAGAAGATGAAATCAAGATCAAAGTGAAGAGAAGATCAGTTTGGTTCCTCCTAAAACATCACCAGTCTCCTCCGATAATCTCGAGAACAAAAAATGAAAATCAATATAACTGCGCTCTTTTACCTCGCTTGTTATTTTTATTTGCTGTTTTAAGCTTTGGCTTCGCTTATGGCGATATCTTTTTGCTTATTTCTTGTAATTAGCCACTTCAGAAAACTACTTTTGTTGGCGACCGCCTTAAGAGGCGACATTCTACTTAACTCATAGATGAAGGACCCACTTAAGAAGAGTTCTTATCAACTCATCAATGAGCAATCGCTTTTCTTATTGTAATAAAAAAAAGGAGCATTCGGCAAAAATTTAGAATGAGAAACTTTTAAAGAAAGTCTAAGCTGTCTAATAACGTGTCGTTGAACAGTTTATTTACTTTAGTGTTTGATAACATTGATGTTAAAGGGAAATATTCTTCAGAATGAGAAACTTTTAAAGTTGGTCCAGACTGTTTAATAACGTGTCACTGAACTTGTTATTATTTACTTGTGTGTTTGATGACATTGATGTTAAAGGAAAATATACTTCAAAATGAGAACTTTCAGTTGAACTTGTTATTTACTTGTCTGTGATTGGGGTGAGTAAAAAAAAAATTTACACGTGGATTAGAATACTAGATACTCTTTTAAAATTTAATCTCACGCGTCTTTTTTTTTTTTTAAAAAAAAACTTGGAAGGTGTTTTTCGTTTAGAAGAAAGGAATTTCCCATTGACACAAGCAATTGATGATCGATTTCTATGGCCAATCTTCACAACCATATGAAATGAAACCATTCTCATTGAGAATGGGGGCTTCAACTTCTAATTTATCACCACAAAGAAGGCAAACTTTGTGCCTAAAGCATTTCAAAATAGGCAACTTATGCATATTCTTGTGTCATTTCTAAAAGATAGAACAATGTACTCGTAAAGTCTTGTATGGTTCTCATGATGAATGTGAACTCCTAAGGCAGATAGGATAGGTGGTACTCTATTGTTTTGACACTACCACGTACCAACCAAACAGTTTCTTTGGCCACAAGCGAGAGATCCAGAAGCAAAGACCGCATAAATGTTAAATAAAATGACACAATGAACTCGAGAGGAAAGAACAAGTAGAATACATGTATTCCATCCTTAAAACTTGCAAGAAATACCCATCTGCTTCTCCAGCTTTCACTCTTCCATTGAATCTCCTACTTCAATCACTTCCACCTTCTCCTTCAATGGAGTAATCTTTGTTAAAAGCACCTCTGCAAAATTCAACCAATCTTGATTAGCTAACAGGGACTTTAAGGTTCAACAACTAAGCTGATCAAACATCAAGTCAAGCTTGTGTGTTCTAACCAGTCTTCTCGGAAAATCTATATTCCTTTTCACTGACATAGGTGCGAGGATTGGGCATCAAATGGTTCCTCAAATACTCCTTATGCCCCTGAAACATGTGTCAGGAAGTGAAGTTTATATTAGCATCATGATAATACTTCCTTCTCCAATGATGATAGACTGATGGAAACAACATACCTTGGTTATTACGCAAACATCGACGTTGCTTCCACTGCCCAAGTCGTTAAAAATACCAGAGCATATTGCCTCAGTTACGATCTTTACTCCTTCATCCCTCTGCACCAAAACAGAAAGCAGGTAAAAAAAAGGTTTAGACCATTTATAACTTGCCCAAACAGAAGTTATTTCACATACCAGCAAGACCAAATACATGTAAAACTCATTAAAGCATCTGCAAGTATATTAAATTTCCATTAATGATCACTGCTGTTAATAAGATTCTATGTTCTAATAGTATCAAGGTAATTTCAGCAATACTCTTCACTTACTCACGCACACATAAGGTTTAAAATATGAAAGACTAACTTACAGTCAATCCTTCTTTGTATTTAGTCTCAAATACTGACATTGCTGCAAGAGAACCAGATCCCATTGTAGCAAAAGGCAATGTATCGGTAGAACCATGAGGATAGATCTGCCAAAGCAAGCAATATTAGCTTCATAGTGTGTCAAGCATAAATTGAGCATTCTGTCTAAAAGGCTGAAAACAATAACTTACGGTATGTAAATGAGGCCCAGTGACATCAACACCACCGAGAACCAAAGCAGCTGAGACATGACCTTGATAGCTAAACAACAAATTAACAGTTAGAATAATAACACCACCAGGAGAATAATTAATTGTGGAAATCTTAAAAGAAAAGAACTCAACTTGAAAAGGTGTTTCTTAAGTAGGGTGAGGGCAGTAATAACCCTAGATTCTCGCCCAGTGTGATAGCGATGGAGCTGAAGTTGGGAGCTGACCATATCTACAAAAATACAAACACGTAACAATGATTCCTTCACTTTGATAATTGTCATACCACTAAAAACTATAACCTTCAGAAGGCAAAAACACTCTAGCATATTGATTCCCATGAGGAATCAAACCCAGACTCATGGGAACAAACAAACCATGGACTTGACCACTTGCCTTACCCCACGTGGGTTCCAAAGTGATAATACTGAGAGAATAGGTTATTACTTCACACTATATAAAGTAAAAAAAAAAAAAAAACACTAGAGATAAAATTATTACCCACTAGAACACATGTAAGATGTAAAATGTTGAATCATGAATGCATTGTATGGTGTTCTTAATACAATCAAATATACCTGTTACTGCCTCAGTATCAGCAGCAGTTCCCGCACCACAACAGTAAATATTGGGAGCCATATAATGAATTTTTTCACAATTCTTATCACAAACTATGGGTCCTTCGGTGGCCCTTGTATCTGCTCCAAGAATGACACCATCCTGAAGAAAAGAATGAAAAGTCAAAACTATAAGTACATAAAGTGTCAAAGCCGTCAACTGGAAAATTATGAAGCTGCCCAATATGTAGTTGCAAAGACAACAAAAGATCTAGCTAAATTTTCATCCAAAAAAAAAAAACAATGGTATGCAAGTTCAAACATAAATGACTATATCTTATTGAAATGGTAAACCCTGATTACAAATCAAAACCAATTGTCTTAAAATTGGGTTTATCCATAGTTTCAATTTTAATAATTCAATAATACATTTGCAAATTGCCAATTTCGTTTTTCCTATTTCTACCACGCAAAGAATCAGCTTAGCATCCTAAAACTCTAGTAAGTTTCATCTAAATAACTAAAAGTAACCATAAATACATCGATCCAAGGTCCTTAAAGTTGCTAATTTCATGTACGGATTATACGGTTTTAAGTTACACTTGCACATTTGAATCAAATAAGCCCTAATTGAGAAAGACACTATCGATAACAAAAAGAATTAATTTGAATGAAAACAAGGTGCACCTGAAAAACTAGACCGACAATAGTAGTACCAGTCTTTCGATAAGATGGTTGCCGAAAACCTTTCTCCGAAAGCATAGCGTTTCTTCTGTAAAGATCAAAACTAAACCCACCCTTGGACGGAAGATCAAACTTCGACATTCTGACTTGCAAACACGGAATAGAAGACACCTAAAGCCCACAGAAACGGAAAGAAAGTCACGTAAAGAAGGCAAAATGTAAAGAAGACGAAGAAGAAAAGAGAAGAAAATTACCTGTGAGAGTTGGAAGAGGAAACCTAATCGATTTGAGAAGAAGAAATCGAGATCAAAGTGAAGAGACGATCAGTTTGGCTCCTCCTAAACACCACCAATCTCCTCCTGTAGTCTCGAGTACAAGAAAAGAAAATCATTGTAAATAAAATGAAGGGAATGTACCTATTTGCTATCCTGCTTTTTTGAATGAAATATAGATTTTGTACCTTTTAATACTAAAAATTACTAATGGTACCCTGTATTTGTAAAATTTGTAAAAAATGGTGCATTAGGTCCGAATTACCCTCTACTTAATAAATTAATGGATTCAAATTATTTTAAAATTATCAGTTAAAATAAAATTATTTTAATTAATAAAAAACAAATATGAAATTACATCCATTTTCAAGTGCTTCAAAGTTTATCCCCTCACTGCTTCAAATATCAAACCCACAATATTATAAATTTTTGAAGCGAAAGTATTTAAATTATACAAAATTTTGCACTTAAATACCTAGCAAAAGTACACAAGTTTAACTTTTACTTGCACTAATAGTACTTGACATTACTATTTAACGACAAAGTAAATGACGTATAAGTAAAAGTTAAAATTTAGTACTTTTATGACAAAAAAAAATAATTTAAGTACTTAAGTGTAATATTTTGTATAATTTAAGTACTTTAGTCATAAATATTATTTTTTTATTAACTTTTATTATAAACTTATGGAATATTTGTGGTAAAAATATCTAATTATACTGCCTAAATTATTTATTTTACAGAAAAATAATCAAAGTTCAACTTTACTTGCACCACCGTTAGTATTGTTGTTACTTTCTAACGGGGATAGTAACTGTGTAAGTAAAAAGTTGAACCTGAGCATAATAAAAAAAATCTTTTTGGGTATAATTTCAGAGACTTGTGTACTTTAGCCCAGAAAGAAGACGAGGATGAAGCCCAAGCCCAGAAACATCCCAAAATGTTTGGCCCTAAACATATACCCACTTATGATCAGTTCTGCCAATATAAGCCGGCTACTCCTGGGTATTCTATCCTCTACGCTATCTTGATGTTTCGCTAAATTGCAATGTCTCGAGGAACAGAACGGCTAGTCAAGAGCTTGAAGAAGTTCGCTGATATTCAGTACAAGCTCTTCACAACTCGCTATGGCCAACAACTCATTGACATTTTCGACTTCCCCATTAAGCTTGTTCTATCTCCTTTTACAGTCGCTATCGACATTGCCGGCTCTGCTCCTCGCGGCTTTGGCGTCCCCGAGTTACTCTCTAAGCTCTCTTACGCTTCAATTTTTGTGAGTTGTTTTTATGCCCTCGACTGTACTTTACGATCCCTTTTTTTTTCATTCTTTCTTTTTTTGTATAAATTTTGTTTGTTTGGGTTTTATGTATATCTATTATGTGAATTTGTCTGCTGTTATGGCCCACCAGGTGCTTGTTGAATTGTCTCAGTGGACCTTAACGTTGTATTTTGAGTTCTTAGAGTACGTAAAATTAATCAAACTGTGAGAATTTCGCTGCTATTTTTTGGTTTGTATTAGCCATTTGGATACATGGGTCATCTGCATGTGTTCTTCATATTAATTTGCCTTCATGGGTGGGTTCAAACTTTTGTTTTAATATTATTTATCATTTGGACGATATTTGTAATGGAATAAGTCTGTTACTGGGTTTTGATACTCTTGGAATGACAATTAATACTGCATTGTCTTGTCTGTTCTTGTGAAATTATACATTTTCAACATTGGTTAAATGCAGGCTGTAGCTACTCTAGGGACTTATGACATAGCGTGGGATCTGGGAAAAAAGGTGATTTGTCAGAGGTAATGCCAGCATCGCCTTTAATTTCCTTGTGGCCCCTGTGATCTTCATTGTGGTCTTCTATTTTAACGTGATTGTCGATTATATGCTTCTCTGCCCTCTATATATATTATATACCAGTGCAATGCCGCAATTATATAGATACTTTTTAGAAAAAGAAAAGTCCTATCTTATCATGCACTCTTCCTTTTGAAATGTATTTGCAATCAGTGCCTGTGAAGCAATAGCTTAAAGTTGTTTGAGCCAAGCTTCCCGTAACTAATTATTGTAATTTGATTTCCTGGAATGAGAAGGCCCGACTTCAATAATCGTTGCTTGTTGCAGAACTTTTTTAGTTTTTTTTTATTAAAAAAAATGCACTTGCAAATTTGATATATTACTACTTTTATGGAGTCCATTTATGTGAATGCTTAATGTCTATTGTGGCTGAATTTCGAAGTAATTATTAGTGCATGGTTTTTTGTTGAGGTTGGAATTCCTATTTGAGATTGGTCTTGAAGTGCAGGAACTGTGAAACCTGCAACGGATGGCAGGCATTGCGCTGCACTATGTGCAGAGGATCAGGAAGGGTGCAATATCAAGTAAAAAATTACCAATTGAAAAGGTAAATTCTTTTCCATCCAGCTTTGACTCTTAAGGTGTGGACCATGTAAGTTTATGAGCTAAATATGTTTTCTTCAATAATGACAAAATGGTAGTTGTTTCTCTATTAACCTCATTCTATGGTGCGTAAAATGCCAACAGACAAATATTCTTAAAGTTTCAGCTAACAGTAGATTTAATAAAAAATTGGTGAATCAAGTGGGTACTTGAGTATGGGATTTTGGCTCTTGTCAACGTGTTCAAATTTGTCCAATGAAAATTAAAGCGGAAAAGTATCCGTGGCCTCTACATTATGCTTTCAGTTAAGCATATCGATTATAATCTATTACATTTCTATCCCCTATATATTCTCATGCAGTGGTGAGAAGGCGACGGCTGAATGCATTGCAGATGCCATTGCTGGTAATCGGGCTGAGTTGATTCACCTTCCATCTACCGTCGATCTCCATGCACCATTACCATCTAAAGATTGCCCAACCTGTGATGGAACGGTAATTGTTTAATAGTTTATGCATGATGCAAGTACAAATAATCATATGACTCCCCAATATACTTTACTATTATTAAAAAAAAAAGGTAAATACTACTTTGGATCCTGTGTTTTGGAAAAGTTATGGGTCGGACCTTATGTTTTGTTAAATGACAATTTGGACCATGCGTTATGTAAAATGGATCAAAAGAGTACCGTGGACCATATTTTGGTTAAACTTTTTCTAATAGGACCAAAATGCCCCTAGTTTTATATATTAGTGAATTTAATATTCTCAAATAAAACATTATTGAATTAAAAATTAATATAAAAACTGATATAAACTCATATTAAAAAAAAGTTTGACCAAAATCTAGTCTAGGTTACTTTTTTGTTTCATTTTGTAAAACACAAGGTCTAAATTGTCATTTAACAAAACACAGGGTCCAATTGGTAACTTTTATAAAACTCAGGGGCCAAAATGGTAATTACCCTTTTAAAAAAATATACTTTACTAATATAATTATTTGTCTGAGTTTGGAACTGATAAGGTATGCATATTTTTTAATTTTATTCTTTCCGGACATACTCAATATGTATATATATTTAACATATTAATATTAGAGGTACATGAAATGCTTTCTAGTATTGCAGGGTGTAATGTGTTGTCCAGAATGCAAACACAAATTACAAGTCAGGATTTCTGCAGATGATGTGAGTTTTTTTATTTTTTTATTAGGAGAACTCTCAAATCAAATTGTTTGCTGCCAATGTTCTATTCAGTTTACTCTATATTTATTTATTTCCTAGCAGACACTTTCTCCAAAGTTGAATTTTATAGGAGGTGCAATATTTATGCTAAGCAGAAATCCCTGGCATAAATATTAAAAATAAAAGATTGATCTATAGTTCTTACTCAATATCATATCCTTTTCACTTGGTTAAGAAAGGCAATTTGGTTCCGTATTTGATAAATTTAAATTTCAGTTGGTTTCGTTGAAAAAGAAAAATGGTACCTAAATATGCAGAAAGAAAAACACAGCTATCCATGGTAACACCACAGTTAAGCCATTTGAAGAGAGAGAGAGAGAGAGAGAGAGAGAGAGAGAGTTAACAGCACAGTTGTCATTTGAAGACAAAAAAGCTCCTTGAAATATATAAATGATAGCAGCTTTCTGAATGCTATTTTGACATATATTGATTTCCAATTGTGACTAAATCAAATACAATTTTGTGCTTCATTCAGAAAATAATTGGGTAGTAAGAATCCAAGATAACCTTCTGAATTGCAAGGCATGGCTATACTTAGCTAAAACTGTAGGCATTGAGGAGATGTTTGTTTTGAGTAATTGAGTTGTCTTGAAAAGTGTAGATGGACTTAGGATAGAAGTAATATTAAACTCTTGTGTACAAAAGGGTTCACTTTACCCTTAAAATATATGTGGGGCCCACACAAATTATTACTTTACTCCTTAAAATTTAAACCAAACATAGAAAGTTTTTTAGATTCTCATTCCCAACCCATACCAAACACCCACTGAGAGTTTGTATATTGGAGTTGGGCCCAGTCTTTTATATCTATTCAACTTTATTTGCAGTTCACACTTAATGGTTGTGTTTCATTCATCAAGACTAATTTTATATTTTCTGCAGATTATGGAACCTCCTTGGAAAGCCTACAATGTTATGAAAAAGATGGATTATCCCTTTGAGGCAAGTGTCAGATTTTGTTCTCTTTCCTTGTGCCTACTATTTTGGTTGAGTTCAGATCTCTTGTTTTTATTTAATATTTTGTCATTCCTTTGTTTCAGCATATAGTTCATAGCATGAAGGATCCCAGTATTGCTGCATTTTGGTTGTTTACCTTGCCTGAGGTCGTGGGTGGTTTTGAATATGATGAGAGTATCAAGAAGAAAATTTGGTGGCAATACAAGGTGTTGCTGGTTTATTATGCCTTCTCCAGTCCTATTGAGCTTATTTTAATTTCCTCTTCTCTTGGGATTCAAAACTGTTACTTCTTCCAAATGAAGATTATTCTTGTGTACTTTTATTTTTTTGATTAATTAAACAATGATAGTGCTATTCGCATTGTATTTTCCATAGTGATTTAACTCTATCATATTGCGAATCAGGAATCCATGCGATATGATCAACTCCGCGATGTTGTGGCTAAGAGAAAACCTGGATGGGAGTACTTGCAGGAAGTAAGAACTATACTAATGCATGTGTAAAATGTTTGAATTTTTGGCAGTCACTGGAGTGTGGTTCTCATATAGACCATAAGATTTTATAGATACTTTGTAGGTGAAAAATGTTATGTTCAAAATGCTTAAGTTGAATAAGAAGCTGATGGTAAGGAATGGTAATTCAGCCATTAAGATTTCGTGTAAATTTTTCCTCCCTTTGCCAAATCCTCTGTCTTTGTGCGTGTGTGTGTAAGTATATGTTCAATCTTAAATATCCAGTTTGAATATATTTAGATTTTTATAAAGATTACAAGTATATGTTCAATCCAAATCCTCTGTCTATGTGCGTGTGTGTGTGTAAGTATATGTTCAATCTTAAATATCCAGTTTGAATATATTTAGATTTTTATAAAGATTATATTCAAACTTGTGAATTTCTGAAAAAGGCTTTACTTGTGCAGTTGATTTTAATATTCAGTTTTGTGGAAATAAATGATTTAGAAATTCATTAATTTATGACAGGCCTTAATCTCCATAGATCCCGCTCGTGCCAGGGAGGATCCTGTTATAGTGAAAAATGTCCCATACTACAAAGCCAAGAAGGCGCTAGAAGCAGAAGTAATGAATTTCATGCCTCCTCAAAGGCCAAAGAATTGGGGTGTAAGTACCATCTGGATTCGTTATTGTTCTGATATAGTCTTGTTTTCAACATTTCCACGGGCTTTAGGCTGTTAATTTTGTTAAAAATATACATCATAACACTCTACTGTTTATTTTATTTTATTTTGGTGGGGGGGGGGGGGGGGGGGGGGGTATAGTTAGTGACCTATTTTACTTGGTGATTACATAAGAATTTTTAGATGGCTGAGAAAGTGTAAAACAATATCAGCTTGTCTAGGAAGGAATCCGTTCAAAGCTGATGTGTTTTGTATTTGGCTGACTGTCAAATTTTTTGTGCTGTATCATCAGGACGTCACTAAACCTAGAAATAGATTAAGGTTGTTTCCAACTATCTTTCCTACACATTCCAATAATTATTTTTTAGGAGTTCATGAACTCATTCTGTGATATTATTCTAGCCACAGATAAAGTAAGTTATATTATGTGACAGCAAATGTATTTTTTTTTTTTAAAAAACTCTCTTGAAATGCATTAGCTGTAGTTTGAGCCCTGTAATTTTTTTTTTTATTTTGCAACTTTGTCTCAGTGTTAGTGTTTTTTTCTTTTTCCTTTTTCAATACACAGATAAGTCCCTCTTCTGCATGCATGTCTGTATATATTAATTGTTTTTATCCCTTTGTATGATTGTTTCTTGTTCTTTTCTACATATTTCTAGCTTCCTTTAATTTATAGAAGGGTAAAAGCTCAGGCAGTACATTAGATTATATATGATATGTCAGGAACATGGAGAGGGTATAATCCTTCCAAATTAATTGTATCAGTCGCAGGAGTTGGACCTTCCTTTGAATGCCTCTTCATGGAGCAAGGAGGACCTAAAAGATCCTGAAAAGTTGTATGAGATGACCATCCTTCTTAATGCCCAAAGAGAACTTGCTGATAAGATTTTGGATGCTCAGTGGGAAAACAAATGGCGCCAAGAAAAGGTTAGTGTCCTCTGAGTTTTACATGGACGGAACAATGAATGTTTATTTTTTTGTCCATCTCAATAAACTTTTGTGCTGTGCTTGATAGGAGAGAAAGGTGTGAGGAGGGAGTGGGGGGAAAAGGTTGGAAATATTTATGTATATATATATATAATAAGGGTAGAGATTTGAAATCACTGTTCGTGCCAGAATCTTTTGTTCTTCCAATACTGGAAGGATCATGAAGAGGAAGGAATACAATCTAATGCAAATTAAATTGAGGTATTGACTAATGAAATTCAGGAAGCATTGATTAATACAAACATGGAATAAAGATAGTTGAAAAAAAACTATATAGAGGCTAACAAAAATACACGACATGCAATGGGTGTAAAATTTTCATTAGCAGCTGCTCTAGTGTGTTGTTTTCTGAGTACTGTTGCAATTTATTATTTGTATATCTGATAGCCATATTAATTACCAATAAAACCATAACTTTTATTTTTTGAAGTCAGATTAATAATATCTTTTAATATGCAGTTGAATGAGTTGTTGGAGGAGAAGGTACGACCCTATGTACGAAACATTGATAATGCTGTCCTCTCTCAACCTGTTATACTGAAGTCTCAAGATCAGAATCAGAAGGTTTTTATTTTTCTGAATTATTAATCAACTTGAATTTACAAAAACTACTTGCTTGAAGCAACTATATATATATTTTTTTTGAACAATGCGTGAAGCAACTATTAATTTGCCCAGTTTTCCTCCATTCCCGGCTTCTGTCATTTGTTGGACTGATCCATTTTCGAATAGAAATCTCCTGTCCCCATTTTCCATGTCTCCACTATGTTCCACCAATAGTGACAACTTATATTGGTGGGACATGGTGGAGACATGAAAAATGGGGACAGCAGGTTTTTAATTCTCCATTTTCTGCCTGGAAAGACGCAAAAAATTGTTTCTGCTAGCCTGTTAGAACAAAACTACCTTGCACTCTATGGCTATGTATGACCACATTAATTTGTACATATTTGTCCGAATGGCTGCTCCTTTGTCCTCTCGTTCTACCTTATGCAAATCTAACTTAAAGAAAGAATGTTTTTACACGATATGCTGTATGGATTATTCAAGAAAAACTTAGTTTGTGTTTATCACATGTTCTCATTTTACTTCCTTCAATGTTGTAAATTCTATGTTCTTACGCCATGCTGTGACTGTTGCAGAGTACACGGCGGCAGCGTAGATGGTGGTTCTTTTGAAGGTGAATGTTTCTGTAAGTTTTGTTTCAACAAGGCCATGAAAAATGGTCGCGGTAATTCTTTTTGGGGGATTGTATCAAAGTTTATACATACTTATATCAACTTGGGGCTTTATGTCTAGCACTAGTTTATTGCTGCCAACTAGTTTTGTGATTTAGTTGCGTTGTGCATAATTTTTCATGGTGCATGCAATAATGAGACCTTTTAAAAATGGGAAAAATAATAAATGCCAACATGGTTTTATTATTATTTTTAAGAAAAAGTCCGCACTTATTTTTAAATTTTCTACAAAAGAAATAATAATGCAAAAATAGATAAAATTAGGCCAAAATTTAGATCACTGCTGGAACCCAATTCGAAGTTTGACATTATTCAAAGCACTTGGAGAACTTTATTAAAATAACATTCTTTTTCCAACACTAGCTTGCATTTTTTTTTAAGCATGCAGAAAAGCTTCTAGGCACTGTGTAATATTCTTTATATTCAAAAGAACAAAATAGTTGCCAATTTACATGTAATTGTAGTATATGTTCCACTAAAAAAAAGCATGCATGAATCTTCAAAAGGCGAGACATGTATAGATGAACCTTTCAAAAAACATATAGGGTGCATACTATTTACATAATACTTGTGGGAAATTTCAGCTTATATGGTTAATAATATACTCTATTTCATCTATATGAACAATTTAATAGGCATTCCAAATATATGTCATTTTGTATAATTTTGACTATAATACTCCTTTCATTAAATTTTCCACTCTCTCTCACATTAATGTACACTCATGATTGATTTTTGTGTTCTACATAAAAAATTTAAGGTTTTGAATATGATAAACGTGTAGATCTTGATAAGATTAAAAAAAATCAACTAAAATGAACATTTAAGTAAAAAGTTATGGCTTACCAAAGTTTTTGTCAAATTTTAGCGTAGAGCATCGATATGTCATCGATTTTGCATCGAAAAATCATCGTTTTCGCAAAAAAAAAAAAACAAAGTTTTCAAGATTGCATCGAATTTACATTGAATTTGTACAATTTTGGCCAAAAAATTAATTTTTGTGGATGCATCGCAATTGCATCGAAGAAGCATCGAAATAACATCGTTTTCATTATTTTTTTTTGTATAAAAATGATGTTATTTCGATGCAATTAATGATGCATCAACAAAATTTGATTTTTTGGCCAAAACTATGCAAATTCGATGCAATCTTGAAAACTTGGTTTTTTTTTGTTGCCAAAATGATTATTTTTCGATGTAAAATCGATGTTGTTTCGGTGTTTTTTTGATGCAATCATAAAAACTTGATTTTTGGCTAAAATGATGCAAAATTGATGGTACATCGATGCTTATATCGATGCTCTGCACTGAAATTTGATGAAAATTTTAGTGAGCCATATCTTTTTGCTTAAATGTCCGTTTTTGTTGATTGTTTTTTTTAATCTGATTATTTTTTCAAGATTTACATGTTTAATATATTTAAAGGCTTAAATTTTTAATGTAGAACACACAAATTAATCATGGGTGCACATTAATGGGAGAAGTATTTATGAAATGAAATTTTTTGTCCAAACATGGTTGGAGGATCATTAATGGAAAGAGTATTTATGTGCATAGAACCTAAAGTCTCCCTATTATAAAGTAACATTTCAAATGCTAGCATAGCACAAACAGTATTTGAGCCACATGCTTTAGGGAAAGCATAACAACGACAAGGTGACATTGTAAATATCTGATTTAAAGTCGATCATTGTATTCATTCCTTCCTTGAATGGACAAAAAATTAGTTACCGGAAGATAGAAGAAAATATTTAGGCTTAATTAGAAGCATATATGTTTTACTTTAGGTAACAGTTTAGTATCCTGTGTTTTATGTAAAATATTGTTTTGGTACTCCGTATTTACAATAATATATATTTGGTACTCTGTATTTTAAAATTATATGTATTTGGTACCTTATATTTTGAAATCGAACATATTTGATACCCTAATTTTAAATTTAATTAATAAAATTTTATCAATTTAATCAAATTACTCTAAATTATATGAGTTCTAAATTCAAATTTAATTACTTAATTACATAAATTAATAAAATTTTGGTAATATTGATAAAATTTTATTTATCAAACAAATATGTATGATTTTAAAATATAAGGTACCATATGAACATTATTAAAAATAGAGGGTACCGAAATGATACTTTGTAAAAACACATGATGCAAAATGAGTAAATTTCACTTTGAAAAATTGTCATTTTTTGAAGTAATATATGAATAGTGTCTATTTGGTGTCATTTGGTACTCGTAGAGTACCGAATGAGAGACTTGTCAGTAGTGATGCACACGGGACGGAGAATTGGTGGGGAGTGCTCCCTCGTCCCCGTCCCCATTTATATTTCTAATCCCCGTCCCCGCTTATTTCCCGTCGGGGACGGGGTGGGGAATTCCCTATTGGAGCGGGGAATCCCCATAGAGAACCCATTTATTTAAAAAATAAATTTTAAATTAAAATTTTAAAATAAAAATCGTAAATTATATGTAAATTAAAATATTGCACAATATTTATCATTTAAAATATTAAACACTATCCTAAATAAAATTCAAAATATTAAAAAATTTACTACTATACTACAAAAACACATAAATAAACATATAAAATATTACAAAAATATATAAAAATTTAAATAGAGCTCCATCGAGGCGGAGAATGCTATTCTCGTTCCCGCCCCATTTAATATTCGGGGATTGAAAGTTATCCATGTCTCCGCCCCGTTCCCCATTGGTGGGTCCTTGCAGGGCCCCATCCCCATGGAGAAAATATGCATCCCTACTTGCCAGCGTTTAAAAAAATAATCTGATTTTTTTTTTTAAAAAAAAATAACTACAAAAGGAAATAAGATGTTGATAAAGGCAAAATATAAAATATGTAAAATGGTCTTAACATTATGAAGACCAACTCGAAATCTCATTCTAATTGGTTATAGACTATGTTATCTGTCACCTATGTACATGGTAATGACATTTTAGCTAATGTTTTATTAAACTAAAGTATAAAAATATGTATAATGGTCATTGACAAGGATAAAATTTTATTAAAATTATCAAGACCATGATGCTGTATTCTTGACACTTTTATAACAGGTAATATTAAAAAAACAATAGTTTTTAAATTATATTATATAAAGTAGTAATTCTATGTTAAAGAATTAATATTATCATTTTATGAACTTATACTATTTCGCAATGATTAAAACAAGTCACAATGCGCTATTTTTTTAAAGTAGAAAAATATATTATTGTAATAATTTTGTTATAAATGATAGTTTTTATTATAAGATATTGTTTTTGTAATAATATTAACTATTGTTTGAATAACGTCAAAGTTTTTATCTCTTTAAAAAAAACGTCAGTTTTTACTAAAGTTCCATTACTTTTCACTTTTTTTTGGCTGAAAATTCTAAAACAAACTCAAAATTCAAAATTTTACTTATATATAATAAAATAATAATTCGAAAAATAAATATAATATTTTAATATATACTAACCATATTATAGATCAAAATAATTATTCAATGATATATAAAGTTCTAAGTTCAAATAATTAATTACAGTAATAGTATTGTTTTTAAAAAAAAAAACAGTAGTGGGATATTATTAGTGCACTTAAGTTACGTCTGGAGACTATGATAGGGTGGTATTGGACAATATTTTTTTATGTAGTTCTAACTTTCTAGGATGAAAATAGAGAACATAGTAGAAAGGTTAATTGAATTACCATATCTTTAATATTTTACCCCAAAATAAGGCGATAGAATTCCCTAAAAAAAGTGATAGAATAGTTTTGGACTTTGGAGTGATTTTGGCGTAGATTTCGAAACACAGTTGAGTTCTTAAAGTTATAAGCTATGAAAATCAAACCAACAATCATTGCTTAGTTTAAGAAGAAAAAGGTGAAGCAATCCAAGCAGCACGTTGGGTTGGGCTACCTAAAAATAAAGTGTGCATAACTTTCACCAAGAAATCACGATTATGAGCATTAAATTCATAACTCAGATTCAAATCAACATTACATACTCATACAACAATCCAGGAACACATTTTATTTAGAGCATTGAATTGAATATATAGAGATGAAACATAACTGACATTGAGTCTCCAATGTTCATCCTTGAATATCTCACGATCTACACAAAACAATATTAGAAAAACAATACAAGAGAGAACTTATGGAAAATAACCCTTACCAAAACCACATACGTCTATATTTACTTAACAACACATATGTTCTATATATGTCTCGTATGCCTTCTTACCCTAAGGGGTATATTGGGTCTATTGGGCTTATATTATTAGATATGGTGGACTATGGTTTAATGTGTCAACCTATAGTCTTTAGGGTGCTACCATGTGTCTCAATTGCAATTAGATTAATATTAACCATCCCATTATGGTCTTTAACTATTCGTAGACACTCTAGAAAATGATTGTGATAATGGAATTATGTTTGTAATTATATTAGTCCATATAAAATTCTAACATTCTCTTGGACAATATAATCAAACCACTATAATATTGTCTAACACATATATGACAATCAAATAAATCATACATAATATTATACCGATAAGATACAAATATTACACATGACATGGCCCTGTAGACATTTAAATATCATAACAACCATTAACTATCAAACCAAACATGCATGAGGTACAATTGATTGAGACTATGCGCATTCATCTTCTTTTGTACCTGTCACTTCGTTGAACAATAGTATATACATATATAAACATATATACGTAATAGCAACAAGAAGAAGTGACTTCAATTATCATTATGCATGTTCAGAATAAAACACAAGCTATAAGCAATCCATACAAAATACTAGCATGTTCAATACATAAATAACAAAACTCCCACTGAGCTCAACAAGCTAGGCTCCTGACAATCCCATTCGGGCAACGTGTTATAAAAACACACATATAGGTAAGTCTTTCGTTAGTGGGTCTGCCAACATGCTAGTGGTAGGCGTGTACTCAATAGAAATGAGGGACTCAACGACTTTCTCTTTAACAAAATAGTACTTTATATCAATATGCTTTGAGCGAGAAGTACTCCTAGTGTTCTTAGAGAAAGCTACTGCTGCGGAGTTGTCACAATACAATTTCAGCGGCCTCGAAATAGAGTCTACAACACTCAATGCTGAAATGAAATTCCGCAACCATATTGCTTAACAAGTAGCCTCATAACACGCCATATACTCTGCCTCCATCGTAGAAGAAGCTGTGAGTGTCTGCTTGACACTTTTCCATGAAACAGCTCCTCCAGCCATCATATAAATGTAGCCTGAAGTGGACTTTTTATCATCCACGCATCCTGCATAATCGGCGTCACTGAACCCAACTATATCAAGAGTGTCAGCTCGCCGGTAAGTCAACATATGATCCTTTGTACCCTGAAGATACCTCATGACTTTCTTAGCCGCTTTCCAATGGCTAAGACCAGGATCACTCAAGTATCTACCCAACACGCCGACAACAAAAGCAATATCAGGGAGTGTGCATACTTGAGCATACATTAAGCTACCAACCAGTGATGCATAGGGAACGATTTTCATTTCATCTCTCTCTTTATCATTTTGTGGACATTGAGCCTTTGAGAACTTGTCACCCTTCACTATTGGTGCCTTCCCAGGAGAACATGCATGCATATTGAATCTTTTCAAGATCCGATCAATGTAAGTCTTCTGAGACAAACGAAGAATACCATTAGCCCTATCCCGAAGAATCTGAATCCCAAGCACATAGGAAGCCTCACCAAGGTCCTTCATATCAAAATGGCTAAACAAAAGTTGTTTCATCTCAGACAACAGATCAGAATTATTAGATGCAAGCAGGATGTCATCAACATACAATACTAGAAAAATAAAGCTGCTCCCACTGACCTTCATGTATATACATTGATCTACTACATTCTCCTTGAAGCCATTTGCAGTGACAATTATATCGAACTTGAGATACCACTGCCTTGATGCTTGTTTAAGCCCATAGATAGACTTTTTGAGCTTGCAAACCATGTGTTCTTTGCCAGACTTCTCAAAACCAATAGGTTGAGTCATGTAAACATCTTCAAATAAATCTCCATTCAAGAAGGCAGTCCTCACATCCATTTGATTGAGTTCTAGATCAAAATGAGCAACTATAGCCATAATAATTCGCAACGAATCTTTGGTGGAAACAGGTGAAAAGGTTTCTTTGAAATCAATACCTTCTCTCTGGCTATAGCCTTTAGCCACAAGCCTAGCCTTATACCTTTCCACTTGCCCATTCGAGTCGCGTTTGATCTTATACACCCATTTGCATCCAATAGGTCTGCAACCTTTGGGTAATTCAACCAACTCCCAAACTTCATTTTGTAACATAGAATTCAACTCATCTTTCATTGCATCCATCCACAACACAGATTGAGGACTATTCATAGCTTCTTGATAGGTAACTAGCTCAAAAGTGTCTCCCACATCAAACTCATGTTCTTGTAAATAGACAAGGTAGTCATTAGGAATAGCAGACCTGCGGGTTCTCTGTGATCTTCTCACCATAGCTTCATCATCCCCAATATCAAGATTTTCACCTTGGTCTTGATTTTGAGGTTCATCATGAGTTTCTACCAGAATCTGTTCAATCACAGGGTCATCAACAGGAGCGGAAGCGGAAGCAACAGGTACAGGGACATAAACACGTTCTTCCCTGAATACAATTTCTCTTGACCCTAGACTTGAACCAAATTCTTCTTCAAAATAGACAGCTCTATCTGATTCTATCACTCTGATGGTGTGAGAAAGACAATAGAACCTGGAACCCCTCGATCCAATAGTGTAACCTACAAAGTAGCCACTAATAGTTTTCGGATAAAGTTTCTTAGATTGTGGGTTATAGGGCCTTACTTCAGCTTTACATCCCCAAACATGAAAATGACGCAAACTCGGTTTCTTACCCGACCACAACTCATATGGTGTCTTTGGGACAGACTTACTAGGTACTTGATTCAAGATATAAGCAGCAGTTCTTAATGCCTCACCCCATAAAAATTCTGGCAAGCTAGAATGAATCAACATACAGCGCACCATGTCAAGAAGTGTGCGATTTCTCCTTTCAGTGATCCCATTCTGTTGGGGCGTCCCTGGCATTGTATATCTTGCATCAATACCACATTCCTGTAAGTATTTGGCAAAAGGCCCAGAGTTCCTTCCAGTTTCATCATAACATCCATAATATTCTCCACCTCTATCAAAGTTGACAGTTTTAATCTTCTTTCCCTTTTGAAGCTCAACATTCGTCTTGAAAATCTTAAAAGCATCCAAAGATTCAGATTTTTCACGAATGAGCTCAGCATGACCATACCGGGAAAAATCATCAATGAAGGTGATAAAGTATCTATAACCACCCATAGCAGGTGGAACAAAAGGCCCACAAATATCAGTATGAATAGTCTCCAATACATCTGTGCACCTGTCTGACTTGCTCTTTCTAACCTTGGCAGTCAACTTTCCTTTTATACAATCAACACAGGCAGTGAAATCAGAGAAATTAAGATCCTGAAGTACACCATCTTTCGCCAATCTCTCCATTCTGTCTCTAGAAATATGGCCTAAACGTTTATGCCAAAGCATAGAAGATTTCAAATCTGATCTTGCACGTTTTGACCCAACAATAGCATTAAGAGAAGAAGAACAAGAAGAAGTAGAAGTAACAGGAACAACATCATGTAAATCAAGCTTATATAAGTTTCCTCATAAAGTTTCATTTCCAACCAACATAGAGTCACGATACAAAGTCAATTTTCCAGTTTCAAAATGAAGACTATAACCTAGTCTATCCAAAATAGATACAGAAATCAAATTCCTCCTAATAGAGGGTAAATAAGCAACATCATGCAACTCCAAAAAATGCCCAGTATTTAGCTGCAGTCTAACAGTCCCAAAAAATTCAACTGTGACTTTAGTATCGTCTCCCATGTATACATGCTCCTCCAACCTACTCGGTCTTCTTCGGTTTGTCACTGCCTGCAAGGAATTTGTAACATGAATTGTAGCTCCAGTATCTAACCACCAAGTGTTTGAGGGCACATCAATAATATTGGACTCTAAACAAACCATCACAAGACAATTACCTTTCTTCTCTAAGTGAGCTTTGAGTTTTCGACAATTAACTTTCTTATGCCCAAAGCATTGACAAAAGTTGCACTTCCCTTTGAAAAAATCATTCTTATGACCAGTTGAAGATGAGGTAGCTTGCCCATTTCCCTTAGGATGGTTGGCTTTCTTCTTAGGATGCTTTTGGTCACTAGAGTTGTTGGAAGTGAACTTTCTCTTGTGAGGATTGTTTGGGTTCGTCACCATGGAGATACTTCTTGCCCTACCTTTTCTCATGTCCTCCTCTTCCTTGGCAAGAATAGCAGACATCTCCCCAACAGTCCATTGCTCTTTCTGAGCATTATAGCTTGATCTGATCGCATCAAACTGAGATGGAATGTTCTCCATCACCAACCACACCATGTAATCCTCACCAAGGTCCATATCCATGGCCTTAAGTTTATGATAGTGGCCCATGAGCTTGTCAATGTGGGCCCTAATGTCACCTGAACCATCGTAAACAGTGTGATGCAGCATGTGCAAGTGTTCATTCTTCTCATTCTTTGAGAATTTCTTATACTTTTCCTTAATGGCAGCAAGAAAATCCTTTGCATTTTCAGACTTGGGAATACTATCACGAATGGATTCGCCCATGTGATATCTCATAAGCATCAAGCAACAACGATTGGAGTGTTCCCAGTCCTCGTAAGATTTCTTAACCTTCTCAGTAGCATCATCAGCAGGCTTAGATGGTTCATCAATTCTCAAGGCCAAGTCCATTTTCAAGAAGGTCAAGTTCATCGTGATATTTTCAATCCACTGCTTGTGGTTGGTTGTATTCAGCGTCAAGACAGCAGGAGATCTAGGAATGCTTACAGCTGAATGAGAAACAATAGCAATAGCTATTAAATACATGTTATGATAAACCATGTCATTTGTGCTCTTTTCTCATCAATATATGATCGCAAAATAACAAATGATCATTATGTATGCTAGAGTTCTTAGACAAACATACAAAATAGAACTCATACACAGGTAAGAACAATCTATTAAACATTATAATCAAATACATTAATTTACTATCGAAAGGATAGATAAATTGTGATTCATAATGTTTAATAAATTTTCTTCACCATATTAAGCATCCTTACCAAGCAATTATTATCGATAGGATAATTAATTACTTATATAGATCTTAATGTAATTTTGGAGGAAAAAACACAAAATTTAAATAAATAATTATTTAAATGTTCCTCTTTACTAAACAATTCACATGCTTATTCTTACGACAGGCAAGAAAATAAACAATAATTGTTGACAATATATAATAAGATTCATACCACAAAAGATTAAATACAAATACAATTATGAATACAATTCATGGATTAATCTTGTGCATAAACATATACAAATAGTAGGACATAAGAATAGGAGTGAAATAGTAAAAATTTGGCCAAAAAAAGACCCCTCACGCGCCCCCACGCGCCCAAATTTTTTTTATTTTTTTTATAATTTTTTTCTTCAGAAAACGACATGTAGTTTACCAAAAACGACTTGTAGTTTACAAAAACGACTTGTCGTTTGTCACTATAAAAACGACCCTCACATGCCAAAACGACGTGTCGTTTTACAAAAACGACTTGTCGTTTTTATACAAAAATTCGACCCTCTCATACGTAAAACGACATGTCGTTTTGCGCTGAAGGAAGCTCATGTCCGTACGAACGACATGTCATTTTTATCGTCCTTGTCACCCAAATTTGACCCGTGGGTCTGCTTCTCGGGTCTACGTGACCCGGTTCGTGACCCGCCATCTCCGGCCACCAAATCGGACTCCGTTTGAGGGGTTTTGCTCCACGTCTCATCCTCTTTCACTTTCCGGCCTCCATTTGGATTAAAAAACTCTCAAAACCAACAACATATATACATTTATCTATGAAAGTTTTTGGAAAAAAATGGGTATCCATGGCCGAAAAACACTCAAAAAATTCCCCAAAATTTTGTCAAAAAATGGTCTGAACCCATTGATGATTAATATACTAATTTTCTACATAGCCCAACAATGATATTCGAATTTCATGTGAAAAATTAGATTTTGAAAAAATGGGTATATATCAAAATTTCAAGCCCTAAAATCAAATGACCTTGCTCATGATACCAATTGTTAAATTGTAAAACAATATTATGAGCATTAAATCCATAACTCAGATTCAAATCAACATTACATGCTCATACAACAATCCAGGAACACATTTTATTTAGATCATTGAATTGAATATATAGAGATGAAACATACATGACATTGAGTCTCCAATGTTCATCCTTGAATATCTCACGATCTACACAAAACAATATTAGAAAAACAATGCAAGAGAGAACTTATGGAAAGTAATCCTTACCAAAACCACATACGTCTATATTTACCCAACAACACATATGTTCTATATATATGTCTCGTATGCCTTCTTACCCTAAGGGGCATATTGGGCCTATATTATTAGATATGGTGGACTGTGGTTTAATGGGTCAACCTATAGTCTTTAGGGTGCTACCATGTGTCTCAATTACAATTAGATTAATATTAACCATCTCATTATGATCTTTAATTATTCGTAGGCACTCTAGAAAATGATTGTAATAATGAAATTATGTTTGTACTTATATTAGTCCATATAAAATTCTAACCGTTCTAACTTTCTAGGATGAAAATAGAGAACATAGTAGAAAGGTTAATTGAATTACCATATCTTTAATATTTTACCTCAAAATAAGGCGATAGAATTCCCTAAAAAAAAGTGATAGAATAGTTTTGGACTTTGGAGTGATTTTGGAGTAGATTTCGAAACACAGTTGAGTTCTTAAAGTTATAAGCTAGGAAAATCAAACCAACAATCATTGCTTAGTTTAAGAAGAAAAAGGTGAAGCAATCCTAGCAGCACGTTGGGTTGGGCTACCTAAAAATAAAGTGTGCATAACTTTCACCAAGAAATCACGAATTTGAATGAAAGCGTACTAATTACTAATAAAACAATTTATTGTAGAAAATAGGTTTTTTTTAATAAAAAATATAATATTTAAATAATATAAAAAAAATAAATCGATATATCATAATGTAAAAATTATTATGTAAAATTGAAAAAATAAATTTTAGTAATATATTTTAAATATTAAGATGAAGAATTAATGGAGGGTGCAACACGACCAGCACTAGGCAAAGTGAGCCTCAACTCATTATTTAGCCTGTTTTTGTTTTCACATTTTCACAAGTAGTGTACCTTTTTGTGTAGTCTTTAGTCAATTGAAGAACATTGCTATAAGGCACTCATGGTGGATAATGCTATCTTACATGGATTAGTGCAATTTAATTAGTATCCAATATCATATATATATTTAAATTAAAATACGTGGGACTACTAAATTGATCAAAAGTATTGTTAAGGGTACCAGTGGTACTCAACACCATAAGAAAGTGACATATTATTATTATTAGTGCAATATAATATTGAGTCTTACACATTTTAATTTAATAAGTATTATAAAGTATCGCTAATCAACCATAGGATATCACATCATGTGGTATTGGGTACCTTAAGATGTCAAATACTAACAATATTGCACAATATTAATATACCATATAAAGTGGTGTTCGCTACTATTATTACTCCTTACTTGGTCAATTGAAATATCTCATTTCAAAAATTTAGTATGTAAGGAATAAAAAATTCATCATAAAATAACTTTTATTAAAAATAAAATAAAATTTATTGTATACTTAATACTTATCATTTGAGACCGAATGATTTTTTTTCCTTTCCTTTTTAAAAGAAAAACACATTTGAAGCCAAAATAAGACTTCTGCTAATTTTCACCAATTTTTAAAGATCCTTTATGGTAACATGTGAATCATTGGTATAGTCGTACTTCCACTATTCCAATATCTTATAATACAACAATTAAAATATATAAAAAATCATAAATCATACCCAATAAAGTTAAGATTCCAACAGAAAATTAATTTATTGTTCTAAAATATTGCAAAGCAAAATTTTCCATTCCAAAACGGGTGGTACATGCATGCTTAATTCTACTTATAACAAGCATATTTAGTTTGTGTATGTTACAACTATTTTTTCGAAGTTAGATCACGAGCAATTATAATCCAAGTAAGCACTCAAGAGAAAAGTTTGAGCTCGAGATGCATGGACAAAAATTGCGGACAAGTGGGACCCACAATTTGACAGGACAATGTGCGTGCCCACCAACTCTTGACACCAAAAGCGATCACCAACACGTAGTGGCTCGATGTCAATTTGAAATTTCAGCCCACATCGTGCCTGCGAAGTAAAAGAGCAACTCCTACTCTCTTTTCTCATTTCTCATAAAATTTAGTACTACCTTTTACCCTCTTAATTAAAGGTGTTGTATGACAACGACTGTTCCATAATTAGGTCTTTTAATCATGGTGTGGCCTTGCACCACCCTAATGTCATCATACCAATCCCCATAATTCGGGTTTAAATAAGAAACCCTTGCTTAACCTAGTTAATCACCCACTGATGCCTACTAATAGAGTAGTGAAAGTCATTTGTAAACACAACAATTTATAGCAAGAATAAACTCGGTCTATTTGTAAACTAAAATAGAATTCAAACCTTTACAAATTCTTAATTAATATAATGACTCGTAGATTAAGCTTAATTAATAATAACTGAACCACAGAGAAATCTTGTTTCATTTTACCCTCTTGCTTTTTATTTGTTAGTTGATAACCTTTTCTTAATAATGAAAAACAATTTGAAAGAAGCGAGTCGACTCCTGGGAGAAGGAAGTTCGAGCAGTGATCTGATCTTGTCGGGGTTTGCCTCGATTCCTCGGGTATTGACTATGAACCCCAGGAATTTCCCTGGCGCGACTCCAAAAGTGCATTTCTGTGGATTGAGCCTCATGCCATATTCCCGTAGTATCTTAAAACATTCTTCCAGGTCGGAAACATGGTTATCGGCAGTCTTTGACTTGACTAGCATGTCATCAACGTACACTTCCATGTTTTTTCCGATCTGGTCTGCGAACAGTCTATTTACTAGCCTTTGGTAGGTAGCTCCGGCGTTCTTCAGACCGAACGGCATGACCTTGTAACAATAGACGTTAGTCGGGGTCATGAAGCTGATGTGCTCCTGGTCCGCCGGATTCATCGCGATCTGATTGTAGCCTGAGTACGCGTCCATAAAGGACATGAGCTCGTGCCCTGCTGTGGCATCTACCAACTGATCAATCCTGGGCAATGGAAAGCAATCCTTGGGCAGGCTTTATTCAGGTCGGAGAAGTCGATGCAGGTCCGCCATTTCCCGTTAGGCTTCGGGACCAGCACGGGGTTGGCAACCCATATTGGAAACTTGGCTTCATGGATAAAGCCACATTTCTTGAGCCGGGCTACCTCTTCCTCTAGGGCTTCAGCTCGGGTTGTTCCTAAACGCCTTTGCTTCTGGGACTTGGCGGGAACGCTCTTATCCAGATGAAGTGTATGCATGATGACACTTGGGCTGATTCCCACCATGTCCCCATGGGACTAGGCAAACACGTCCAGGTTATCTTGCAGGTCAGCTCCGCCTTCCTCTTGCTACAGAGGTTTTTCCCGAGCTTGACCATCCGTGATGGATTCTATGGATCAATGTTCACTTCCTCGAGCTCCTCAATCGCCTGGAGCTCGGATCTGTCCTCGCCTATTCGGGGGTCAATATCCTCACTTAGGACGACATTTTCCCCCTCGGCGCTTTGAGGTTTTTCAATCTCAGGATCCGCTAAGGGTTCCTGAGATTCCTCTTCCCCTTGAATGGCCATTGCCAGCTGCCCGGGTTTAGATTTTCCCTTCATGGAAATGCTGTAGCATTCCCTAGCAACGAGCTGATCGCCATGGATAGTGCAGATTCCAGTCGAAGTGGGGAATTTCATCGCGAGGTGGCGAATGGACGTGACGGCCTCGAAAGCTATGAGCGTAGGTCGTCCCAAAATGGCGTTGTAGGCAGCGGACCAGTCAATGACCACGAACTCGAGGAGTTTGGAGACTGTCCGAGATCCTTCACCTAGGGTGATCACCAGCTTGATCGTCCCTATCGCTGTTGATCCTTCTCCTGAAAAACCATACAACATCATGGAGGTTGCCCTCAGCTCGGCAACAGTCAAACCCATCTTCTCTAAGGTGGATCGGAATAGGAGGTTCACCGAACTCCCGTTGTCTATCAGTACCCTCCTCCCCCTCCGATTGGCGAGCTGAATTGATACGACCAGAGGATCATTGTGAGGGAACTGGACATGGCCCGCATCTTTGTAACGCTCTGGCTACCCCAGAACAGTTACGGTGAACGGTGGATCGGAAATTTGACTCGTTACCTGAGTCCTTTGGTCAAAAACGTGCTCTAAGTGTAATTAACAGGTTAAGGTATAAAACCAATAAAAAAGAAATTGAGATTTTATTACAAACTGCTCTGCAGAGCTAAGCAAAACATTTACAAGTGGTTCTCAGTACAAAATGGTCACTATAGTTGTAAAGTTACAGTCCCGCTGACCTAAGCGACAAAAATAGGGTAAACCCCCTAGTTCCTCTGAGAACACCTTGGCCGTGGTGGTCAAGCGGCCGCATATGTATACAACACCACATCAGCTCTCCACTCAAGGCTAGGTGGGATTTTCTTTCCCTTTACCTGCACCACATAGCACCCATGAGCCATAGCCCAGCAAGAAAACATAATACTTTTCATAAACATTATCAAATGATTATCATTATAATCACACTGAATCATAAAGCTTTCAAAAAAGCAAATGAACATCACATGATTTTAGCGGGAGAGTGGCTGTTAGGTAAGCCACTAGCCTCCAAGCTCTCTTTTTAGCGGGAGAGTGGCTGCTAGGTAAGCCACTAGCCTCCAAGCTCTGTTTATTCATCGACCCTCAAGGTCGGTCAGGCATTAATGCTCCTTGAGTCATTCAATGCTAGTAGTCGATTAGATCTAATCTCTGTTGGCTTGCGTGATTCACGCTAATGCCGCTCTGACAAATAAATCAGCGCTACCTGACCTGTGTCCAGTATCACTGCCGAAACTGACAAATAAGTCACAGCTTCACAGCTGATACTAACACTTTTGTCGATTCTGTATTCAATCCATGTCCATATTTATACAATCAACATGCCTCACAAATATCCATGCATGTCACACTTTGGGTGCAGTTTTCTTACCTTTGTTTCGAGCTAGAATGAGCAAAAGAACAACCTTTGAGAACGGTTTAGCTTTTAGTCCTTTAGCGGTTACCTAATCACAACACATATAGGATACAATCAATAATCAAGATAATCAAGGGTTCTCAAACCATTATCTAGCCTCCAAGAGATCAATCCAAACTAATCCAAGTAGTAAGGACACTCCCGAGGCCTAAAACTAGGTTCCTGGGGTCAAAACGAGCAAACTGGGCGAAAACAGGGCAAGGGCTGCGGCCCTAGCACCTTGGGCCGCGGCCCCCAGGGTTCTCTAAGGCTAGGGATGTGGCCTAGGCTGCGGCGCCCAGCAAGGCCAATTTCCTGACACCTGCTTCTTCGAACTAGGGCCGCGGTGCTCAAGAACAGGGCCGCGGCCCCCAACCCTGGGCCATTCCCAAACGCGTTTCTAACACTCCAAAGCCTCCAAAAACACACCTAAACATACCCCAATCATCAAAACAAAGTTCCCAAGCTTCCCCATACATCAAAACCCTCAAAACCCAAGGTTTAAACGAATCGGAAACTCAACAATTCACAAAATCAATTCAAAGCTTAGAAACTCGGAAAAACTCAAAACTTAAACTTCGATTACCTTCAATTGGGTTGTTTTCCGTCAAATCCTTCGGTTAAGAAGCTTTTAATCTTCCTAGGATCGCTATGCCTCGATCCTCACTCGATTCCGACTCCTAGAACTCAAGATTTCGTCAAATATGCTCCGGGTGGAGAAAACGAACTAACAAAGGGAAACGAGAGGTTTTCTATCGTATGTTCTATCTGATAAGCTACTTCAACCTTAAGTAACCTCAAATAAAACCTAATGCTCGGGGTCCCGAAAACACCCCCGGGGACATTATAGTCAAAACCTCCAGAATTCCACCCTGATCTCAAATATTCCCAATTTATCACCAAATGAACATTTCCATTACCCCAAAATTGACCCCGTTATGGTAAAACCGCTAATCCACTAAAAATAACCGTCTCATGTTGCTTAGCTCGAATATATCTCCATAATAATAGAATCTCATTCGCAAATCATATCATGCACCCAAATACTCAAATTACCCTCAACGGGCCAAATTATCGTCACATCCCTGTAATTAGAAATATGGACTCACATGCATGCATTTCACATCATATTATAATATAATCAATATATATACATGCATTTAATCAATTAATAACATAATTAAGCTAGTATGGCCCTCCCGGCCTACTTTTCATGCCGTTAAACACATCGGAGAATTCGGGGCATTACAATCTTCCTCCGTAAAAATGATTGGTTGCCTCTCCAATCGCTGCTGCTTTGATTGACGCTGCTCCGGAATGAACTCCACTCCGTTATGAGCCTTTAGTTCGTTCACGTATCTCTTCTGGGCGCCTCTGCTCGTGCCGGCCATGTGCGGACCTCCAGAGATGGTGGATATCTCTCCTCCTACCACAGGAGGAGGAACATCCTGGTCTACCCGAGACCCGAGCTGACTAGCCAGGACTTCCGGAGCAGGTTGGTTTGCTAGAACCCTGTTCCGTGCGTATTGAGCCAAGGGGCCGGCTCGGATGAGAGTCTCGATCTCATCCTTTAGATGTCTACAATCGTCGGTATTGTGGCCGACATCGTTATGAAAACGACAAAACTTGGAAGTGTCTCTCTTCCCCTTGTGGTGCTTTAATGGCTCCGGCCTCTTCCAGGGGACTCGAGTAGAGTTGGCTAGGAAGATATTCTCCCTAGACTGGGTGAGCTCGGTATAAGTCGCGAAGACGGGCTTCTATGGACTTATTCTTCTTTTGGCCGTGCGGACTATTTTCGCCATTTCCATTTCTTTTGCCTCCACCGGGCTGGTTGTTTTGTGTGACGTTCTGGGTCGCTGCCACAACCTCCGTCCCCACTCCAGCGGGCTGCTCAGGGACCTGGCTGGTTCCTGCAGTAGAAGCTTCGGCTTCTTCCAAGTTGATCCATTCCTGGGCTCTGTTAAGGAATTCGTTAACCGAGCTGACTCCCTTCCTTTGTATATCCTTCCAGAGATCTCCTCCGACGAGGATTCCAGTTCTCATGGCCATGAGCTTGGAGCTATCATCCACGTCTCTGGCTCGAGCAGCGACATTCGCAAATCTGCTCAGGTAGGCCTTCAGATTCTCACCGGGCTGCTGCCTCACGTTAGCCAGGGAGTCGGCCTGAACGGGGGCGGCCCGGGAGGCTCGGAATGCCCTTTTGAAATCTTCCGAGAAAGTCTTCCAGGAGCTGATTGACTGCTTTTTACCTTGTTTGAACCACTGCCTGGCAGGTCCAATCAGCGTGGAAGGGAAGATTAAACATCTCAGCTCGGGGCCAATGTTATGGGCCATCATGAGGGTGTTGAACATCCCTAGATGGTCCGATGGGTCTCCGTCCCCATTAAACTTTGACAAGTGAGGCATACGGAAACCAGATGGGTACGCTGTTGCTGCTATACTGGGGGCGAAGAGTTCCATCTCGTCCCCTGAATCGTACTCATCTTTTTCTTTCTCCGTCAGGAGCTTCCTCATCAGCTCCTCCATCTGAGTTAGGCGTTCGAGGGTTTGGTCCTGGTGTCCTTGGTTATTCCGGGGCTGTTCAACAACTCCGGATCCATTGTACATATTTGGTGGGTTATTGCCCCTCCTATCTTGAGATAGGTTATTTGGGGCATTCCCTCCGTTACGTACCTCGGACAGGGCCCCCCTTGAGCGAGCGTGGCTGTCTCCTCCCACCTGCTCCTCTCTACGGGAGTTGAGGCGATCTCGAAGGTCACCTCCTTGGGTGACTCAAGGAATTTGCGCCGAACTCAAACGCTGGCGCAGGTCTCCCCCAGAGAGATCACTCCGGCGACTGCCGGTCCAGTGGCTCCTGCTAGATAGGCTTGGAGTCCGCCTTTTGTGGTGAGGACCTGGGCTTTCCCCTGGCGCCCTGCTACACCGGGAAGGTCCAGCTGATGGCAGATCTCTCTTGCTACTTCCGTAGGCAGGAATATCTCGAACGGGTCGAGGAGGAGACGGATACCTGATTGGAGACGGAGGATGCCTGACTGGAGAGGCGATCCTGGTTCCGTTCGGTCGGATTAGATTCGGTGGGGGCCTTTCGGCCCTGCCAACCCGCTGGTTCCGCGCCTGGCGATCTGGACGAGGCGCAGGACGGTTGTTGGGGACGGGCTGATGCTGTGAGCCCTCCCCGGATCTCCTTCGAGAATTTCCTCGAGCTCTCCTGGGCGCGCTCGAGGATGGTTGGGAGCTAGGAGTTGACGTTCTGACCGAACGGCTGTATTGCTATTATTCGGCTCTAGGCATTCCTCTAAAGTTTGCCTCTCGATGGTGTGATGAAGGAGTGGAGTTGGGCGTCGGAAGTCTGTCTGAACGGCTACGCCTGGACTGATTACCCCGGCGAGACTTAGAAGCCTCGCCTTGCCTCTCTCCGACGTTAACGTCGGTTGTGAGAGGGGGTAGTCGGGCCAGCACATCCTTGATCTGCTGACTATATATTGCTAGCTGGCTCCTCAGCTGAGCATTCTTCATTTCCACCGCAGTGTAATAACATGGGTTCGGGTTAGGCGGCCGAGGCGCCGAACTTCTGGTGTCGTCTTGGCCCGCCAGCTGTTTTCCTGGCCGCTGCTGGACTTCAGGAACTTGTTCACCAGGGGTGGCAGTATGATGAGCCTCCTGCCCATCATGTTGCTCTGCCTCGTTACCGTGCCTGGATCGAGTTGTCACCATAGTTGGATGTTTGCGACAGCACTGAATCGGACTTGCTCTCAATGAAAGCACCAAACTGTTGACGCGGTTCTTCGCAAACATGTAATTTAAGAAAGGAAGAGGAAGGGATTAGTGCTAATAATGAACCGAAATAGATATATGATCTTATGAAATGGAAAGGTAACTCAAGACACGGTTTTTAAGTGGTTCAAAGGTTAAAATCCTTCTACTCCACTAGTCAATATTATTGCTCTATTCTGGGAATATGATTACATGATATTTCTTACAAGAGATAATCTAACCCCTATCAACTCCCAGGGTCTCCATATTTATAGGAGAATGCACCTGAGAGTTGGTAAGAAGGTCATCCCGTGACCTTCTTATCTATCATATCAACTCTGTGACATTCATGATTAATTCCTAAACTTGACACATAAGTGTGGTCAAATCGATAGGTAAGGAGATAATGAGCTGCACGGCCCAACCCAGTCGTGGGTGTCTGAATACGCACGTTTATGCTGCGTGTCCGAGAAGTCAAGGGCATATCAGACACGTGATGTCTGATATATGCACGTTTACCTTGCGTGTGTTGACTTTACGAAGGGTCATAGCCTCCATATCCAGCTCGTACCACGACTGGAAACTTAACTCGACCTTTGGCCTTCAGAGTTCGGACTCAAGTCTTAGGCAATCTTGGCGAACCCTTGGGTTGCCTCGAGCTAAGGAGGTACGACCTTATGACAGAAGCTCCGGATTTGGGGATGTCCACGAGATAATCATGATTAGGCCGCAGCTCAGCCCGCTAATTAGCCCGGGAGAAAATCAAGGCGTACAGTAGTGTTGTAAGAAAAAAAAGAATTGGGGAAGAAGAATAAATCTTTTTTTATATTTCGCGTGAACAAGTACATAAAAAGTGAACCAATTTTATTTTTAATCAAAATACAAAAATTGTCAAACAGTTACTATATATATAGATGTCTGCACGTGATTTTTTTCAAAAATAAAATTAATAAAGTTGTTATAGCACGTGCTTTCGACATGCAATTAATCTTCTACAACGTCGGGTCAACATTTCATTAATCTGATTGAGTTTATAATTTAATAAAAAAAAATTTTTGCCTGAAAGTTTGTCATCAAACTAATCTCCACATCCGGATGGGAATGTGGACGTACGTATACGTTTTGCACATACTATTAATTAGCTATACAAGTCGACTAATTAGTAGAATGTGACATTTATTTCGTTGTCTAATAGAAATTTGGACTATACGATTATCTATTTACGAATTGTAATGTTAGTAAAATGAATTACTAAACTTGCTACAAATGTTTTACAATATATAATCAAATCGTTTGAAACCACCCAAAATGTTAAAATAATTAGATGGGATATCAGATATGATTCACACATCACTTAACAATAATATTAATTTGACAAAGTATTTCTCTCATAACATGATTGGCTTTAAAATTGTGTGCCAAACAAAACAAGGCATCACTTTATAAAGAGCTAACCATAAGTCCAAACTCAATACTAATCATAATTATCTATAAACACACGTATATACATTTATTAATTAACATTATCATTTAATTTTGAAGTCCTTGCAACATTTTAATCAAATAATTCATGATGAATTATCTCTCTTGTGTGACATGTGGTGAGAATTGTGAGTTTGATTGAATCATGTCAATTAGGTGTCATGGATAGTCGTAATTTAATTGTTCTTGCCGACATACATTAATATATCTAGAATTGTCTATGGCCCCAAAATGAAAACGAAAGAAGGGTTCATTGTGCCCTGGTCTGTCTCACTCAGTTATCTATTAATTAAGCTACTAGCTCGTCTACTTTGAATTTGATTATTTATCTTTATTTTCTCTATATATTGTCCAACAAGCCTAATAACCATTAATTGATTGTTGAAAATTTTGCATTTTCAATATAAACCCTAGACTAGTTTATTAATTTATTAAAAACTATAGATGGATATATAATTCCCCATTTATATTTTTAATTTCTGTTTCCATTCTATCCTCGCTTATTCTCCGTCAGGGGTGGGGTGAGGAATCCCCACGGGGAACACATTCATTTAAAAAAATAAATTTTAAAATAAAAATCGTAAATTATATGTAAATTAAAATATTGCATAATATTTATTATTTAAAATATTAAAAATTATCTTAAATAAAATTCAAAATATTAAAAAAGTTACTATTATACTACAATAACACATAAAGAAAGATATAAAATACATATAAAATATTACAAAAATATATAAAAATTTAAACGGGGTCCCGTCGGGGCGGGGAGTGCTATCCCCGCCCCCGCTCTATTTAACATTCAGGAATTGAAAATTATTTCCGTTCCTGCCTCATTAGGGGCAGGTCCCCAGTGGACCCGTTCCCATGAGGAAAATGTGCATCACTAAATATAAGTCTTTGTTTTGTGCAAGTTAAAATGATTGTATTTACCCTTATTATCTTTCTGTACTTGAGCATCAATATATATTAATATTATACATACAATATTATCAATGAGTTTTTGGAAAATAAATGTACATATATATTATGAGGGAATCATATATATATATATATTAGATATAAGTGAGATACATTTGTTTAGTTTTATTTATAAAATTTATTAATATTTTATTAAATTTATATCATTGTCTAAATTTCAAATAATTAAAAAATATTATATATAAAAAAATGATATAAACATATTAAATATAAAATTAATCCAAAATATTATTTATAATATTTTTTAAAATATATATAATAAGATAACATTTTTAAACATAAATAATATTTTATTATATATTAATATATGTATTAAATATTATAATAATAATAATAATATTTTATAATATTTGATTCATACTATTATAATTAGTAAAAAATAAGGATTATATATTATTATCATAAAAATATTTTATAATATTTAAATTTATATTAATATAATTATTAAATATCTAATATTGTATTATATATTATTATAATAATAATATTTATAACATTTGAATTTAAATTTAAATTTATATTAATATAATTATTATATATGTTGTTTTATATTAAATATTATAATAATAATATTTAAATTTATATTAATATAATTAATAAATATATATTTTTAGTTAGTTTTAAAAATATAATCTATTAAATATTTATAATATTCTGTTAAAGTTAACTAAATAAACGTTACAAACAAAATTTTTATTATCTACACTTTTTTTTTGAATATAGAAGAGATATAATATTGCATTGTTTAAAATAATGTCTTGAAAATTAAGTCATGTATCATGTACTAAGAGAAAAGAAAAAGAGTGTTTCATTGATACTAATAATACTCTACTAAATAAAATGTATACAATAAAAAATTATAAAATACCGAATTGAATTTTTATCACGACCACGAGTTGAGATAATTTTATCTAATTTAGTATTTTTATGAAATATTTTTTATGTACAACACCACCATGTACCGCTACCAGTCATTGATAAAGTTCCTTACATTATTGTTATTATTATTTTTTCTTTAGTGAAAAAGAAAAAAAAAAGAAATCTTTTTGTTTTTTTAAATATAAATAATAAAATCCAATAAGTGCCAAAGACGAAGACTGGTCTTGTCGTTTTGTGTTTACTTTAGATGTTAGAACAAGTAAAGTAAATAAATGCGGAGAAAAAAATAAATGCAGAGAAAGAGGAAACGCGGCAGAGTAGGCATGCGTAAGAGATGACCAAGTCAACGTCGTAACACAGACAGTTGTCGAATGCCTACTTGCGGTATTTTGTACATGAATGACGTGGCATATCTATTCCATCCCATATTTTTCTCACTTTTTATCTCCAAACATGCCATATGCTTGCATGGCCCCAACCAATTCTTCATCTGCCACGTACTTTATTACTCTTCTTTATTACAATTTTGACATTTCATACCCAATTTATTCATGTTTTGATTTTATTTCATTTAATTACTTTACCGTACACAATATTTTGTTTTTTTTTTCAAAAATATATATACAGTAACATTACCATTCGGATTGCCCCTTATTTAATATTTATATAATATGTTTATGTTGACCATATATATACAAATCTTTACAATAATATCCAATTGATTACAGATTTATAATTATTTTTAACAAATGCCTTAAACACGAATGTAACATATATACCTTGATGACTTCGTAGCTAAAGTGGTCCTGCCCTACTAAATATGATTTAGGACCACTGCCTTTCCGAAGTAAGGGAGTTTCCTTCTTTGTTGTGCATGCCATTTTAATTTAATAAATTTTAGTTTTTTCTATTAAAAAATATTGTAAATACAAAATAGAAGTGAAAATTTGGATACATTTACAACTTAAAAAGAGAAAAGTTATGTTTATAAAAGATATTAAAAACATTGATAACTGTGTTTATATATATGAATTTTTTTAGTTAGGAGTATCATTTTTGTTTTTTTTATCGAAGGATTGTTTTCTATTTTTAGTACTAATAGAAATTATAATTTATTATTTTTGCATATGACATATATTATTTAAATTTTGATTTCCGGAAGGTTCAAATTTTGCATTTTGAAAATTTAGCAACGTTATTTGATGCTTTTTTTTTATATATTTTAAAAAAGAAAAAAATGTAATCACGTGATACATACCATTATTTCCTCGTACCATAGTCTAATCAATTCATCATTATATACGTGATATTATACGACTGGACAAAAATAGTTGTCTGTTTTTCAACAACTCATTAAAAAAAAAGAGTGTTGTTATAACGATATACTACCTATTTTTGTGGTATTGGACACTGATGGTTCCTTTAGCAATTTAAAAAAAAAATTATTCAAGAGGCTGCCTTATTGCGAAGCTCGTTTCCCAATAATGGACTAAAATAATTTTTAGAAAAAACATATGGTTTGTTTTTCTTTTATAGCTTAATAATATCAACTTTTTTTGTATACTTTATATGTATTTATTTTTGTTGATATTAAAAAATTGTATGCTTGCATTTTAGTTATGAGTTAATGAAAAGAAACAGACCTAGCTTAAATGATAATTGGTCGATAGACGACTCATTAGTTTTTGGTTTTTTCTTTTTATACAAACTTAATAAATTATGAACAATATTACAATGATAAATCAAAAGATATACAATATATAAATTTTATACAAATATATATAATATATCTCATAAATGCAAATAAAATCATTTCACCTTCATCATACCAAAACTCCTCACATATATTAAAAAAAAATCCCTAGAAAGAAATTCAGGATCCAAATAATCAATTCGAATAATATCGAACCTAAGGTCCATTATAAAAATTAATTTAAATAGAAAATCCGAAATGACTTTATTGTATAAACCCTATCAATAAAATAAAAATTTTAATTAATTAATATTTATGGAGTATAGCCATGGTGACCAGAACAGTAAACCAAGACACCAACAAGCTCGATGGAAGGATCGTCGCAGCGATCGCCTTGCCCGGCGGAGACACCTGGTCACTAGATGTTGGCGGCGAAGAACCTGGCGAAGAACCTGTCCCTGCTGGCGTTGGAGTCGGCTGCTCAGGTGAGAGAGATGTCGGAGATGGTGTCAAAACTGACGGAGTTTCAGCCGGAGAGTTTGTTGGAGAATCGGCAGACGGCACAGGAGAGCTGGTCGGAACTGTTGATGCTGGTGACGGAGATGGCACCGAATAAGTTGGTGAAGGTGAAAATGGCGACGGAGCTCCAGCCGGAGAGTTGGTGGGAGAATTCGATGATGGGGCTGGAGAACCAGTTGGAGAATCGGAAGCTGGAGACGGCGAAGTCGATGGAGTTTGTACAGGAGAACCAGTCGGAGCCTGGGAGGTTGGCGAAGGCGAAGTCGTTGGAGTTTGCACAGGAGAACCAGTTGGAGCTTGGGAGGTTGGCGAAGGCGATGAAGGAGCTAGCGTAGGAGAGCTAGTTGGAGCCTGTGACAGTGGTGACGGAGCGGAAACCGGAGCTGTCGTTGGAGAAGGAAAAGGGGAGATGGGTCTTGACCCAGTTGGGGGAGAGGCTGCCGGAGAGTGTGCTCCGGGAGCCGGATGAGGAGCACTACCTTGCTTTGGCCTTATGGCCAAAACGACGACGATTAGTTTCTGTCCCTCGTTACAGTTTTTCCCACTGATGAAGTTGAAAGGACCGGAACGATCAAACTTGAATTCAGAATTTCCATCTTCATATTTCATAATAGGATTTTTGGTGTTGCAATTTTCGTAATCGTTTTTGTTCACCACCAAAACAGAGTCCAACCCTTTCGTGTACTTAAAATCTTTACTCAGATAAGAAAATAGAAAAAGGTAAGAAAAAAAATACAAAAACATGAAGACAATATTAAGATAAAAAGTATGTAAAAAGAGCACACTTACAAATAGTGTCATTGACTTGAAATCGGTTTCTCTCAGCCCACTGATTGTATTTGTAATTCTCTGAAGGTTTTGAAACCCAACCTTCTCTTCCTCCTACGTAGAATTTGTAAGCTCCAGAAGAAGAAATAAAGCAAGGAAGTAGTGAAATCAGTAGGAGTAGATGAGGAAGAAAGCTCTGAAACGCCATGGGAGCGTAACTATATGTATAAATATATATTAAGCTTAGATATATATGTATATGCAGAGTTTTTGTATGGGTATATATTTATATTTATATATAGAAAAAAAAGGAGTGATCGGAAGAAACTTAATTGGAAAGGTTATGAGATTTGGATTGAGTCGAGAGGCACAGAATGGAAAGAGAAGCTGGCAGAGTTGTATTATAAGGAGAGTTGAGTAGAGGGGTTACCGTTGGAGAATGAATGGGTTAAGGAAATTAGGAAATGTGTAATTATGAATTTCATTTATAAGGTTTGCGTTTACTTTTTATATTAGCCGTTGATTTCTTCTGTCGTTTCTCAAAATTACAAGTGGCATAATCTTAGCTACTCAACGGTTTTATTTTCGGGTGTGGCTCTTAATTGTCGTACTTTGGACAAGTGTGATGGAAGTTTTGGGTTTCATATATTTTTTTTGGAAGCAATGAAAATATACATTCATTGAGAAAAGTTTAGAAAATATATATTCATTGAGAAAAGGTAATCTGGTATTAAAATCATAATATTGTTATCTTTCATTTTATAGATTTTTATTTAAAGAAATTAAAAAAGAAAGAAAAAACATTTTTAGGCAATATATAATGGATCGTATTTTTTTAATAAAAAATCATATTTAAAAAACTTATAAAAACATAAAAAGTATTTTTGATAAAATTTCTTTTAATTATCGTCAAAGGAGCAATGGTAAATTATCTTTAAAAACTAATTAAATTTAAATATAAGTAAAAATAAAATAATAACTTTTGTACTTTCTGACAGTGTGATTATTTTTAAGGTGAAATACGTTATGTATATTTTCCTATTAAAAAAATATGAAATTTGTATATCGTGTCCACTAGCTCGCCGTTGTCTATTTCATTTATCATTTTTGATAGAAAGATTTAAAGCTGGTAGGGACCAAGGATGGAAAACTCTGTGCAGTACATGAAATGAATTTACTTTATTTTTTAAGAAAAGAAAATAAATTACACATAAATGCCACTCAATACTCATATTACAGTGATAATTGGCTTCAGAGAATGTCCTGAAAAAAATAGAGGGGCCATGGATAATTGGCTACCCTTAGTCCCTGACTTCGTCATTGACCCATCAACTTGTGCTGGTTCCTCGTCAAGGCTTTGCATGAACTGCCTGATCTTCATTTTCAACACTCATCTTTTCTCTTTTTAATGATCAATTTCTGGTTATACATGGACGATCTCTTCGCGTTTGGTAGTTTGTTGAAGATTAAGGTTGGCTCAACCATTGAGCTCCATCAATTATAGGATTTTAATGGCGAATGAGTTAGACAGAGAGTTAATTATTTGATATCTGCTTGGTCGACAATGATGAAAAATATCGATCCTAATAAGGTACCACCTATTATATTATTCTATAATATAATATAATGTACGATTTATTAAATAAATGTTACAAATTGTTTATCTATGGAGAAGTGCCATTTAATTAAAGGAGCAATGTTATATTATTTTATATATAATATAATATTTTGATTAAATGAATTATGTGACAAATATTATTTTATCAAATGTAATATATATTCTAGAGTTATAATTTGAGAAATGATGATCATAATAAATTTTATAACATATAGAGTAAGTTATAATTCTTAAGAAATGATGATCATAAATTTTGTAACTCTCACAAAAATTCACCAATTGATGTGTAAAATGAATTACACACCTTGAATTTGATTTTCATTAGCTATAATATTTTATAGTTGTTGTGTGCATGCTTTATAACTCCCAAAAGGGTTTGATGGCATTAAAAAATCAAATAGTGGATGAGAACTTTATAAATAGAAACTATCTTGCTCACTTTGATGTAATGTGTGAATGTGAAAAACACACTACATAGTTTAGAATACTTGTGATGACATCCTCAACTTTAGAACACTACGAGGAGTATGAGAGAAGGCTTGATAAGTCTTTAGAAGCATTTTTAGAGAGTATTCCCAAAGTGTTCTCGTGAGGGAGGAAACAACTTTTAGGACAAATGTTTTGAACATTCCTTAAGTCTTGTGTTGCTCTTGAGATCTTCATCTTTAACATTCTATTCTTATGATAATTGTCATATGTTATGTAATCTCTTCTCATCTTTTTCTTTTACTTATTATATATATTTTGTGTTCATTTTTATTGTTAATATTCTCTAACACTATGTGCTCAATTAGAGTTGCGATTTGGATGATTATTTGAGATCACCACCATCATTCAACCTAATTAAGTAGTCCAAGAGCATTATTCCATACTGAGGCTTATCTGAGCAAACTCAGATCGTCAGTTGCTAATGGAAAATTAATCACCATTTTCATTTTTAGGTTTTGTTGACCAAATTACATGTCTCTAGAGCAATGATACACTCTCAAATTACACACTATGATGTGTCATTATTATTAACCATGTGATATTTTTAAGTGAGACCATCACATTTTAATTTGTGCCGATGATAATAATGCACATCATACTCTACAAAAGTAGTGTATAATTTAAGAGTGTATCTATCCTTACTCATAAAATAAAATCAAAGTGGTCTATTTTGTGGTGGATTATATGAAAATGTTTGCCATCTTAATGATTTCAGTTTTTATTTTTATTTTTCCTATTCAATTTAAGGCGTGAATACCACATGCTCGCGTTGTGTTTTCAAACAAAAATTGTTAAGGTATATTAAAATATAGGGCTGCACATCGGGTGAGTTTTTTGGGTTCGGGTTGGTCGGGTTCAAATTTTTTGGGTCTCGAGTGGGAAAAGTTAATACCAACCCGCCTGAAATTGTATCGGGTGTTGGCAGGTTCGGTTCGGGTGTTGTCGGGCTCAGGTAGGTGATAAATGAGTTTTAGACTCATTTATCTATGGGTTTTTTTAGGAAAAATATTAGGTGTTTGTTTTGTTTTGTTCTATTTTACGTTTGTTTTTGTATGCTTTCAGGTGTCAAAGGACTTAGGTGAGTTAGGTGTGGAAATATGGTGGAAATATCGACAAAATGACAAAAGTTGGTGGATGATGCGTGTCGTATGCCGTATCAAATTTAAATATATTTGTTTTTTTCACTTACACCAGCTACTTCAGTATAGCGGTAAATAAGGGTCGAACCCACGAGGACTATGATCAAATTATTATTCAAAATAATATTAGACTGAAATTAAAAAGGGATTTTAGTTTTAATAGCTGAAAACATAAAATGAAATAAATATCAACGATTGAATAACTAAGGATATAGCGATATTAAAGAAATAGTCAATAATTACTCTCCACCTTCAACAATCAATCTATCAACAATGATGAATAATATTTCATATTCCTAATTAAACTATTAACTCCGCAGATAACACTTAAGCAGTCAATTATCCCAGTTTCCCTAATATAATTAATTAAAGCTAAGTGCTCTTAATTAACACTTTTTACCCAGCAATAAACTCATTAAGCATGGAATCTATTTAACCTAGTAAAATCATTACACTTTGTGGAAACAAGTTAATCTAGGCAACAAATTCATTAAGCATGCAATTCATTTAACCTAAGTTCTATTTCTCATCACAATTAAAATACCCGTCACAATACCTTAATTGTAATTTATCACTTTACTTAGAATCCTAAACTATTAGGTGAATAGAAATCCTAAGATGATAGTAGAACAATGCAAAACCTTAATTAGTGGCCATCTAAACAAGATTTTACAAGATCCATGACATTCAAATAGAAAAATAGAAGCAATTTTATATAAGGGAATAAAATGAATAAAATACATCAATGCATTCAAGATATTATGTCTAAGGTTTTGAAATAACCCTTAACTATAAAGAAAACTACTCCATAATTATTTTCATATTTATAAACATAAATATTCAATGAAAATAAAAGTGTTTTGAGAAGAAAGAAAAACTAGATTGAAGAACATAGATGATGATGTTTTTTTCTTGTAGAGTCCAAGAACTTTACTTAGCTAAGATAGATAGTAGTATGATAGTATTTATAGCATTATCTTTGTTACTATGGATTTTTGGTTCAGACCGGGAATTATTTGGACACTCATAGTAGTACTTATAGATTTTCTAAGTCTAATCTATAGTTTAAGAATATTAAGTATAACCTAAGGTTTGATTAAAGTGACTGATATTAAGGATCATATTTATTATATTATAAGGTTTAGACATCAACCAATAGGATTTGAAGCACATGTTATGAATGGTAATTAAGGATTAAGTATTTTGGAGGATTAAATCTAATAAGGAGTAAAGTTTGAATGTTATAGGGTCAGTCAGCAGCTTTGAGTACGTTGAGGGCTTAGTCAAGGCTGTTTACTCCATTCAAACTTAGCTAAAAATGTGTAATTTCGTGTTTAAATATTCAGCGAGTGCCGATACATCGCAGCTATAGGGGGCGATATATCGCAGCACGTAGATACGGAAAACACGAAACGATGCACAGTCGCCTCGGGCATACTGGCCCAGGCGATATATCGCCTACAGGGGGCGATATATCGCCTCCTTCAGCATATGTTCAATTGTTTTTTAATTCTTTTCCTTTCAGCCATTCAAACTTCTTCATAAGTCCAGCATCTTTTGAACGAGTCTTCAGCCTCTGCTGAACGATTATTCAAATGATTTTCACCCAAAAAGCCATTATTTTTATTCAAGTAAAATCAAGATCTTTTCATCTCCAAACTCTATAAATAGGACCTAGTACCCAGCCATTATTCACCATTTGCTCTAAGTTCAGAAGCTGCTATTGTTAAGTGAGTGTGAGAGTGTAAACACTTGGTTTGGGGAAAAACTATAAGCTTAAACATCATAAGCTTATCAAACACTTTGGGAAGTGAGTTCTATAGTATTTCGGTGGAGGTTAGATTGATCTTGCAATCTTTGAGGTAAACCCAAAACTCTAGTTCCTTTCTGTATTTTATGTTATTTCCTTTCTCAAAACCTTCTACTCAGTCCCCTAACCTTATTCTTATTTTGGTTAGGGAATCCAAGCTCTTAAGCATATAAGTCGGTAAGTATGTTTTTATGGTTTAGTCTTTCCATCTCTTTCATTTCATCTCCTTTCTTAGACTCACTCTTTCTTATGGTTTTAGGAGTGTTCCAAAAGTCCCAACTCAGTCCATAATCCCGGTAACTTTGGTAAGGAAAATAGGCTAGAATCTATATGTTTATGTTTATGTTATCTTATGTGTTATGTTATGATATGTTATGAATGTGTTATGAATTTGTTATGTATGTATGTTTGTAGGCTTGGGCATATGACCCATATGACTAACAAGACCCCAAATGGGTTATGGGCATATGACCTACTTAGCTAGTAGGACCCCACTAATCCCATGGGCATATGCTTGTTTAGTCTATGAGACCCCAAGTAATAATGGCCATTATAATAAGTGTATTATGTGTTATGATATGTCTTTACGTTTATTATGAAATCTATGTTTATGACTATGTGTTAGATTTTCCTTGCTGGGCATTAGGCTCATTCCTTTCTGTTTATGTGCAGGAAAATAAGCTTTAGAAGCGGTAAGATTCGTGACGCTTAGAGGATGTGTATCGATGGTGAATGGAGTCAAGGGGCCGAGCGTTATTCGATTCGAGGATGTAGTCTTGTTTATGTTTTTTATGGTTTTAAATGTATTTTCCGCATTTTCTATGTAACTCTTTTTACTTTAAGTTATTTTGTTTTAAAGACAATGGGTACCCATATCCTACTTATTTTGTAAAAGTAACCTTTGTTTCTACAAGTTTATAATAAATTGTGGTATTTTCGCAAATGTATGTTTTAGTAAGAATTTGTATGTATAGTTCGATAATGGTCCAAGAGTCTAGATTAGTGGGTCATTACATTTCTCATCCTCTGCTGCTCTAGCCTCTAAAAATCGCCATCCAAAGTTATAATAAAAGTTAACCCTAATCCCTTTTATAGCCCCCCAAAAATTACATTTAAAAATTTAAATTTAAGAAAAAAATCGATCACCAGCTGCGACCAATGATTCTTGGTGGCCGCGGCCACTAGAAAAATGTATTTTCTAGAACATCGGGCTCTGGCCGCGGCCTGGGACATTGCTGACTGCAGCCACTACGTTCTGTCCCCCAGGCCGCGGCCTGGAATAAGGCTGGCCGCGGCCATAGCAAGTTTTCCCGTTTTCTTCTGCTGCAGTGACCGAAAGTATTTTAAGCATAACTTCCTCGATATAACTCGTAATTGGACGATTCAAAAAGTTATAGAAATCTAAGAAAAATATATAAAACTTTTATTTCTAGGTATATTTCAAAAAAAGTATCGGAAAATTATCAAAATTAAGTGTGAAGTGTCAGACTTGTAATTCCGAGCTTAACCATTGCTTGTAAAACATCCAAAATTCATTCACTTTCACCCAAATGTCTTGAAAATCCTAAAAACACAAAATAAACTAATTAAACATATATAAATAAATAATCAAGTGCATAATAATAGAAGAATAATGAATTAAAAATAGACAAATTCGGTACTTATTAGTGGAAAACGTGTTTCGGAGCACTTCCTGCGACTGCAAGAAGTGTGTCTTGCGGCCGCAACTTCAGAGGGTTTTCTGCATTTCTAGAGCATTCCTGCGACTGCAGGAATGACATCCTGCGACCGTAGGATACGTCTACAAATGGAAAAAATGCAGATTTTTAATTAAGGGCATTTTATTCATTTCATGTTTTACAAAACACTAATTAGGTTTAAATGACGAAAAATGAGAGGGAAAGAGGCACTTTTCGATATCTGGACTGAGAGAGGAGGCTTTGCATTGATCATCTAGAGTTCTTTTCTTTTCTTTTCTTTTTAGTTTTAGTTTATGTTAATTTCATGTTTATGGATTTCTTAATGATAAACATGAACTAAATTTATGTTTAGGTTTTCTAATTGACTCTCTTGAAACTCTATTATGATTTAATGCATTTATCTATTTCTTCTCCATCTGAAATCTATTCAGTTTGTGTTTATTGTTTGTGTAATTGATTGATCACCTTTTGCATATGATTTATGATTTTGAATCAAAATCTAAAAAGTGAGATTTGAATATGCTAAAATTGAATAGACATAGATTTCAATTTAGAACGAGAGTATCAAATTTGTTTATGTGATTTATGGCTGTATTCATTGCTTCCTATTGTTTGAATTGACCATAGAAATATAGGGAATTCACATTAGGTCGAGTTTTCTATTTCTTAACTCGAATAGTTAACACTTTTGCGTGCCTATCATTTCAGTGAGAAGAATTTCAGTAATAATTAAATTAAAGAATAATAGAGTGGATAGTAGAGAAGATTAGGATTCCTAATTATTTTATAGTGAATTTAATCTTGTGTTTTTGTTATTATTTGATTTCTGCAGTTTTTATTTATTTCTATTTTCTTGTTTTAAAAATTCACAAATCTAGGTTTCATTAGTCAAATAGAAACTAAAAATTAATTATTTGGTAATTGATAAATCAATCTCCGTGGGAACGATATCGGTCTTACTGGAATAAACTACAAAAGTGATTACGTATACTTGCGTAGCCTTAATTTTTGCAACAAGTTTGTGGTGCAGAACCAATATGCCTACAACCAAGCTTCCGCCACTCATTTTGGCATTGACACAAGTGAATTTCCACCATATCCACAACCACCTAATTTTGCGTATCCTCCACCTGAGGGGGATGACGAGGTCGGTCCTTCATCGTGAGTCGAGTCAGGTAAGTTTCCTTTCCTTAGCTTTTATTTAAACATTGGGGACAATGTTTTTGATAAGTTTGGGGAAGGGGGATTTTCTTATTTGTGTTAAGTTAGTTGAGTCAAGTGGCTGTTTCGTTTGGTGTTTTGTGTTTTGTTAAATTGTGTTTGGTTTGTTTTTTTTGTGTTAATTGTGTTTTGTGTTAGGGTATCTAGAGAATCTGTCGAATCAAGATAACAATGATTAGTCGATGAGAATACGTGAATGACTTGTAATATAATTCGAGAAAAATATGCTTGATTGTAAAAACAATCTGTGTGCTTGGTTTGACCACTTCTTTGGATTACTTTAATTCATTGTAAAACTGAATATTTGATCATGATTGGTAAATTTTTATATTTAAATATATTTACACTTGCTGAATTTGAATGTGGAAAGAATGTATGAACAAATTCTAGAACTTGCTTGCTTACTATTTGAGGTGAAATCATAGACAATGCTTGTTTAGGAAAATGATTTAAGCAATTTTTTTTGGAACGTTTGAGCCTTTCAAGCCATCCTTGATTAATTTATCCTTAGTTACCATTTTTCAAGCCTAAAAGTATAACTTTTTATTGTTAACCACTTATGTTGAGCCTAATTGAACACTTCATTATAAATTTTGCATTCCCTTGATCTATACCATGAACATATAACCATATAAATGGGGATTGAATTGTAATGGGTGTTATTGTTTGAATTGGTTGTGACAATAGAAGAATAAAAGGAAAGATTGAGAGGAAAATTCAGAAAAAAAAAAAAAAAGATTGAAAATAAATTACACTTCTTATGTTTGTTCACATTGAAAAACATAAGTTTGGGGAAGTGTAGTTTAAGGAAAAAAAAAAGAAAGAAATTCCGAAAAAAAAAAAGAAGATACAATTAGTGTGAATTCTTCTCAATCTTGGAAAATAAAGGGAAATTTAGGGGTGTTTGGATTACAATGTGGATATCAGGTTTGGGTTGTTTGGATTATGTGCTTATGGTATATATGAGCCTAAATGACTATTTTATCTACCGTTACCTAAGCCTCTCAATACAAGCTTTAAAAAACCTTTTGATTCTTGAACATGCATTGATTTATATTAGTGGAGAATAATAAGTTAGCAAGTATATGGAAATTTGGGATTTCATGGATTGATGGTGAGAGTTCAGCATTTGTAAATTATTTTAAATATGATTTATTCACTGTTCATGATTGAGTAGACAAAAATGATTAATCGGTTAAGGTTAGTTGAAGAAGTGGTTGGATTGAAAATCTGGATTACTTGTCAGGTATTTTTCGAAAATTATATATGCTTGTCATTCATTAATTTTGAGGCTTTAAAAAAAATTGTGGTTATCTTGATTCATTTGTTTAGTGTTTGTATTTGTTTGTTTAATTTTTCTTAAGTTTTGTTTTCTTTGCTCGAGGGCGAGCAACAGTTAAGTTTGGGGAAGTCTGATAAATGAGTTTTAGACTCATTTATCTATGGGTTTTTTAGGAAAAATATTAGGTGTTTGTTTTGTTTTGTTCTATTTTACGTTTGTTTTTGTATGTTTTCAGGTGTCGAAGGACTTAGGTGAGTTAGGTGTGGAAATATGGTGGAAACATCGACAAAATGACAAAAGTTGGTGGAAAACGTGTTTCGGAGCACTTCCTGCGACCGCAGGAAGTGTGTCTTGCGACCGCAACTTCAGAGGGTTTTCTGCATTTCTAGAGCATTCCTGCGACCGCAGGAATGACATCTTGTGACCGCATGATACGTCTACAAATGGAAAAAACGCATATTTTTAATTAAGGACGTTTTAGTCATTTCATGTTTAACAAAACACTAATTAGGTTTAAATGACGAAAAATGAGAGGGAAAAAGGCACTTTTTGATATCTGGACTAAGAGATGAGGCTAAGGAGGCTTTGCATTGATCATCTAGAGTTCTTTTCTTTTCTTTTCTTTTTAGTTTTAGTTTATGTTAATTTCATGTTTATGGATTTCTTAATGATAAACATGAACTAAATTTATGTTTAGGTTTTCTAATTGACTCTCTTGAAACTCTATTATGATTTAATGTATTTATCTATTTCTTCTCCATCTGAAATCTATTCAGTTTGTGTTTATTGTTTGTGTAATTGATTGATCACCTTTTACATATGATTTATGAATTTGAATCAAAATCTGAAAGTGAGATTTGAATATGCTAAAATTGAATAGACATAGATTTCAATTTAGAACGAGAGTATCAAATTTTTTTATGTGATTTATGGCTGTATTCATTGCTTCCTATTGTTTGAATTGACCATAGAAATATAGGGAATTCACATTAGGTCGAGTTTTCTATTTCTTAACTCGAATAGTTAACACTTTTGCATGCCTATCATTTCAGTGAGAAGAATTTTAGTAATAATTAAATTAAAGAATAATAGAGTGGATAGTAGAGAAGATTAGGATTCCTAATTATTTTACAGTGAATTTAATCTTGTGTTTTTGTTATTATTTGATTTCTGCAGTTTTTATTTATTTCTATTTTCTTGTTTTAAAAATTCACAAATCTAGGTTTCATTAGTCAAATAGAAACTAAAAATTAATTATTTGGTAATTGATAAATCAGTCTCCGTGGGAACGATATCGGTCTTACCGGAATAAACTACAAAAGCGATTACGTATACTTGTGTAGCTTAATTTTTCGCAACAGTGGGGGAGAAATAAAACCGAACCCGACCGAAATAGTATTGGGTGGGGTCAGGTTCGGGCAGGTTGGTCTATATTTTTTTTTAAATACCATTTTTTCTTACAAATTAGTCTTTTAACTTTTTCTTTAAAATTTGGTTTTTTTTTTTTTTGAACTTTGAAGTGATCAATATTTTACCATTAATTAAAAATGTACTTCTTATTACATAAAAGTTTTTTATACTAAGAAACTTACTAATTAGAAAAAAATTAATTTATAAAACTATTGAGTATTGACTAATGACTATTACAATTCACTCAATTCTAAAACCATTGGATCATCCAACTCTAACCAAAAACAAAAATCCATAATTTCCAAAGTCATTAATTAAAATTTAAAAGTCCGAAGTCGAAATCCATAGTCCTAGGGAGAAGAAGGGTTGGGTTACTTTTAGTTTTAGGGTTTTGTTTTTTTTAATCTAAAAGTAAAAGGTAAAGAATTGAAAAAAAAAATTCTAGGTCGTGTTCGATTGCCCGAACTCTAAGCATGGATGTTAGGCCACCTGACCTCAACCCGACCCAGCCAAATGCATTCTGTCATTTTTTTTTGTTTTGGGTGCAGGTTAGGTTGGTTCTTTAGGTTGTCGAGATTTCGGGTCCAGATGTGCACCCCTATTAAAACGTATTTAATAATAATAATAATAATACAACAGTATACATAAAAGGTAAAATTACATAATTTGCTACAAAATATTTTTGTATTACAATTTTATGCCACTTTTTTTACTTTTACATTTTAAAAATTGAGCCTGATGATTTTTATATATTTTATTTTCGACCTTAATTGTTTAAAACAATTTGATATCATCTTTTATCTATTTTATATGTATATTGAAATATATTATTTTTAAAAATGGAAAATCAAAAAATTTATTGATATTAAATTTTCTGTCTCACAATTCATGAAGTATAACAAATCCGGTGATTTCGCTTTTTTTTTTTATTTTCATACTTTTCAATAAAAAAATTCAAGACATCATATTTACTAGGGTTATTTGCGGCAATAATGCCTATGTAGTACATTTTGTTGCACTTAAATGCTTATGTAAATTTTTTGTGGTAATAATGCCTACCGTTACGAATTTAGAGCAGACGTTGGTCCCTGGGCCGTTAGGGGTATATTTGATACACGTGGCACGACCCGATTGGGTTAAATTATTAAAATTTAAAACAAAACTCTATTTATTATTCAGGTTTCTAATTTGAAAAAAAAAAACTAACCTTGATTAATTAATATAACCAAAAAAACCGATTGTCTAAAACCAAGTTCTAAAACTAATCTAAAACAAAAAAAAACTCAAAACTCCATACCTAGAAAAATCATCTTTCCCCCCACGATCGAAGAGACGACGACAACCGGAAGAGACGACGACAACACTATTGCAATACAATGCCGACCATTCGACAACCGGGGGAACAACCACCCGACTACGGTGAGTTCTTTTCTGTTGATTGGGTTTCATTTCTCAAAGTGTTCATGCAGTTATTTTTGGGGGAGAATGATAATGATGCTCTATATAGAGCAGTTTGGGCGGGGAAGGGTGTCGATTTAAAAATTTTTTTGGGGTGAGAATATTGTTGATTTAAGGTAGGTGGTATTATTAAATTTGGGTAAAAATGTTGTTGGGAAGCATATGCATACAATTGACAGAGTGGGGTCCATTGAAATATATACTTTGTTTATTGAAAGGAATATTTGTTGTTGTGGTCCATGGTTCAATCGTGTGGTAGACTATGTTGCTCTTCAATTGTGTGAACTATATTGTGTTTCGGTTTGTGTGTGTGTGAAGTGTTGCATTGCATTTTTTATTTCTATTGACAGGTGGTCATACTAACATCTTCACTATTGCAATACACCATGGGGGAAGCTGGTTTACTCCATTCGGCAATAGAAGATATGAAGGAGGTAAAGTTGATTATGTTGATTGGGTGGATACTGATTACTTCACTAGGATGGAATTGGATGGAATGGCCTTGGACTTAGGACATAAACTTCGAGTGGGTTTTATGTACAAACCAATAGGAAATGTGCTTAATATGGGCTTCATGGTGGTAGGGGATAAGGAGATCCTAAGAATTGTAGAGGATATTGAGAGGAATCGGGCTACAAAGATTGACATGTATCTTGTTTTTCCTGAAACAATTCTACCTTTAGATTGGAAGGAAGATTCAGAAGTTGTTAAACATGTCCCTGCTAACAATTTACCTCCTCCGAAAAGATGTATTATAGAGGAATTACCAGATGATTGTTGTAACGCCCTGGTTACCCCAGAACAGTTACGGTGAACGGTGGACCAGAAATTTGACTCGCTACCCGAGTCCTTTGGTCAAAACCGTGCTCTAAGTGTAATTAACAGGTTAAGGTATAAAACCAATAAAAAAGGAAATGGAAATTTTCATTACAAACTGCTCTGCAGAGCTAATCAAAACGTTTACAAGTTGTTCTCAGTACAAAAGGTCACTACTGTTTTAAATTTACAATCCCGCCGACCTAAGCGGCAAAAATAGGGTAAACCCCCTAGTTCCTCTGAGAACTCCTTGGCCGTGGTGGTCAAGCGGCCGCATATGTACACATCACCACATCAGCTCTCCACTCAAGGCTAGGTGAGCTTTTCTTTCCCTTTACCTGCACCACATAGCACCCATGAGCCAAAGCCCAACAAGAAAACATAATACTTTCCATAAACATTATCAAATGATTATCATTATAATCACACTGAGCATAAAGCTTTCATACCAATGAGTGAACATCACATGATTCAAGAGGGAGAGTGGCTGCTAGGTAAGCCACTAGCCTCCAAGTGCTTATTTCATTCATCGACCCTCGGGGTCGGTCTGGCATTAATGCTCTTTGAGCCATTCAATGCTAATAGTCGATTAGATCTAATCTCTGTTGGCTTGCGTGATCCACGCTAAGGCCGTTCTGACTAGTGAGTCAGCGCTATGTGACCAGTGTCCAGTATCATTGTCGAACCTGACTAATAAGTCACAGCTTCACAGTTGATACTAACACCTTCGCCAATTCTGACTGATGAGTCAGTGCAACGTGACCAGTGCCCAGTACCACTGCCGAACCTGACTAATGAGTCACAACTTCACAGTTGATACTAGCACCTTTGCCAAACCTGACTAATAAGTCAGTACCATGCACAAGTGAGCAACTTATGCTAAGCATTCTATATTCAATCCATGTCCATATTACACAACCAACATGCCTCACGAGTATCCATGCATGTCACACTTGGGGTGCAGTTTTCTTACCTCTGGTTCAAGCAAGAATGGATATAAGAACAACCCTGAGAACGATCAACCTTTTGGTCCTTTAGCGGTTACCTGGTCATAACCAATTATGGGATTCCATCAATAAAATGAACAATAAAAGGTTCCCAAACCAAAACCTAACCTCCGGGACATCAAACACTACTCAACCAGGTAGTAGGTTCAACCCCGAGGCCTTAGGCTTGAATCCCCACGCTAGAAACTCCATTTTGGCCAAAAATGCCTTAAGGGCCACGGCCCTCCCCAGCTGTGCCGCGGCGCGCCTCCAAACAGAGGCGGCCAAACCCTGACAGGCACCTTGGGCCGCGGCGCACCTATGCCATGTCGCGGCTCAACACCCCCATTCAGCCAAAAACTAGCAACGCACCAGAAATTTCCCCTGCGCTTTCCCTCTCAAACCAGCCCTCTAAACCAACTCAAAACATCTTCCAAACACCCATTTAAACCTCCAAACATCACCCATAACTCTCCCTCATCATAACCCAAGTAAAACACCACAAAAACTCCCCTTGATTCCAACTTTCCTCACCAAATTCTAGAGCTGAAAACTTAAAACGAAAACAGAGCATACATGGAAACTAGTGGCTAAAAGCTTACCTCAAGTTCAGGTTATGGTGCTCTTCCACAGTGGAACACTCTCCCAAAGTACCAAGGCCTAGCTCCTAAGCTCAAATCCTCAACAAGATCACAAAAATTCACAAGGAAGATGAAGGAAGGAGAAGGTACGGGTAGGAGAAGAAGAATTGTCTCTGTTTTACTCTGTTTATTCTACAGCCTCCAAACATCATATATATCCAAGCCAAAAGACTAAAATACCCCTAGGTCTTTTAAAGCTTCTAAAACCACTTCAAGGGTAATTTTGGCACTTTACACCTACACCGTTAATCATAATTAACGCTTCCCAATTCCCGCTAATCTCAATATCCTCAAACACCAATAATTCACATCCCGTTACCCTTTAATGCCCGGTAACACTCTAATCATTAAATCACCCTGAGCCCCGAACTTAAGCCTGTTATGACCAAACCGATAATTAACATTCCTTGATCGTCTCATGCCAAATGGCTCGAACAAACCCACATCATAATGTGGTCTCAAGATATATCACCAACATGCGTACAAATAATCAATTTACCCTCAACGGGCCAAATTACCATCACACCCCTATAATTAGAAATATGGACTCACATGCATGCATGTCACATCATATCGTAATATAATCAACATATACATGCATTTTATCAATTAATAACATAATTAAGCAAGTATGGCCCTCCCGGCCTACTATTCACGCCGTTAAACACATCGAAGAATTCGGGGCATTACAATTGTGATGTCCCTACAGATGTTGTTGGTATCCCTGTTGATGCAACCATTGATGGGGAACAAGAAGAGTTTGATGCTGATCAATATTCTGAGGAATTTCATGATGCTGCCTTTGATGAACCTGATAAAGAGGAATATGAAGAAGAGTTTGACTACATGGATGATGAAAGTGATATGGAAGACCAAATACCAGAGGTGGTTGTGCTTTCAGATTTAGAGGATGATATTGGTGATGTGAGGGAGGATACAGTTGAGGAGAACCAAGACCCGGTTCAAAGTGACAGAAATAGGAAAGGAAAGCAAGTTGATGTGAGGGAAAATACATCTGAGGATAGACAAGACAAAGTTAAAGCTGATGTGAGGGAAAATACAGCTGAGAAGAGCCAAGACAAAGTTCAGCGTGACAGAAAAGGGAAAGGAAAGCAAAGTGATGAAGATTTCATATTAGAGGAGGAAGAGTTTGAGCAAGATGTTGAAGCTGAGATAGAGATGGGTACACAGTCTGACCCTAGGAAGTGGTGGCGATCAGTTTCAGATTTTTGTACTCAAAATCTTGATGATGGAGACTCAGATGGTATATGTTCTGAGGAGGAGTTACACGAATTGAAGTCAGATGATGAGTTTGATGCTGGTAAAAATTCTCAAGAATTCAACCCGAAAACCAAAATGCAAAACTTCCAATTTGTTCTTGGCATGGAATTTGCCACTGTTACAGTTTTAAGGAATGCAATAAGGGAGTACTTTATTGAAGGTGATCGAGAATATGTATTTATTGCCAATGATTCAAATAGAGTTAGAGTTAAGTGCAAGGGTGCAAACTGTGAGTGGATGTTGTTTGCTTCAATAGTTAACAAGATAGATGGCAAAACAATGAGGGTCAAAACACTTGTTGACAAGTATAGTTGTGGCATTGTTTTGGACAATAAAAAGCTGACCTCAACTTGGCTTGCAAAGCACTTTTTGGAGCAATTTAGGCTAAATCCGAGTATGGAATACAATGCATTTAGGGAGATAACTGCAAAGACCAAGTACTCACGTGTGTCTAGCTGGACATTTTACTGGGCCAAGACAAAAGCAAGGAAGATGTTGGATGGGTCTGTCAAGGAACAATACGCCATTCTTGATGACTACTGTAAAAGGTTGTTGGCTACCAATCCTGGCTCTACTGTGAAGTTGAAAACTGATTTGGTTAATGGGAGAAGGCAATTTCAGTGTATTTATATTTGTCTTAAGGCATGTAGAGATGGCTGGTTGGGGGGTTGTAGACCTCTAATTGGTCTTGATGGCTGCTTTTTAAAAGGATATTGTAGGGGAACTTTATTGGCTGCAGTAGGCATTGACGGTAATAACTCCATGTTTCCCATTGCCTACTGTGTTGCTGAAAAGGAAAACTGTAATGCCCCGGATTCCCTATTATGGTTAATGGCTGGATTAGTAGGCCGGGAGGGCCATAACTGTTTAATTATTCCATTAAATGTGTTATGCATGTTTATGAGAATTATATTATGATATGATGTTAAATACATGCATGTGAGTCCACATTTGTTTACAGGGGTATTTTGGTAATTTGGCCCGTTGAGGGTATAATTGTATATTTTTATGTGCGATAATGATATATTGTGAGACCACATTATAATGTGGATTGGTTCGAGTATTTCGACATGAGACGATCTTTAAACATGATTTATCGGTTTGGTCATAACAGGTTTGAGCTCGGGGCTCGGGGTGAGTCTCGGGGTGATATTGGTGGTTATAGCGTTACCGGGAATTTTAGGGTAACGGGATATGAACTATTGGTGTTTGAGGATATTGAGATTAGCGGGAATTGGGAAGCGTTAATTATAATTAACGGGTTAAGCGGGAAGTACCAATTTTTCCCTTGAGTAGGTTTAAAAGGCTTAGGATGACACAAGGGCAATTTGGTCATTTTAGGGGTGGATATACTTGTTTTAAATGGCTGAAGGATGTAGAATAAACAGAGTAAAACAGGGGTTTGCCTTCTTCTCTTCCCGTACCTTCTCCTAGCTTCATCTTCTCCATTGCCTTCTTCGAGAGTTTTGAGTTCTAGGTGGGATATCAAGCTAAGGAACTTCAAGGCTGAGTTAGTAGACTTGGTTCTGCTTGTGTGGGAGTTCAAAACAGGTTTTGAGGTAAGTTTTGATCACTGAACTTAAGCTATGCTCTGTTTTCGTTTTAGCTTTTCAGTCATGAGTTTTGATGTGGAAAGTGTGAATCAAAGGGGGTTTTAATGTTAGTTTGATTGGGGTTTGATGTGAGTGAGCTAAGGGAGTTGTTTGGGGGTTTAATTATGTGTTTGGAGGAGGTTTAAGGATGGTTTGAGGGACTGGTTTGAAGGGGGAAACGCAGGGTTAAAATTCTGGTTCGTGTGTGGCCGACTTAGCCGTTCTGGGCTGAGCGCCGCGGCGCAGCAGGGGAGCGCCGCAGCCCTTGGTGTCTGTCAGGAGGGAGCCCTTCTGTCTGAAGGGCGCGCCGCGGCGCATCAGGAGAGTGCCGCGGCCCTTAAGGCCAATTTTGCTAAAATATGGTTTTTAGCTTGGGGATTCAAGCCATAGGCCTCGGGGTTAGACCTAGTACCCGGTTGGGTAGTATTTGATGTCTTGGGGGGCTGGGATTTGGTTTGGGAACCCTCGGTTATCATTTTTATTGATAAATTCTATAATTTGGTTATGACCAGGTGACCGTCAAGGATTTTAAAGGTTGATCGTTCTCAAGGGTCGTTCATATTATAATCCTCACTCGAACCAGAGGTAAGAAAACAATGTATGAATACAGTTGCACCCTGTGTAGATATATGGCATGTATGGTTTGATATTTGAGGCATGCTGGTTGATATATGTGGACATGGATTGCATATTAAATGCTATTGAATGCTGATTACCTGCTTGAGACACTGACTAGTCAGGGACCGACTCTAAAGTCGAGAATCATGCATTGAATGGCTCTATAGCATTAATGCCAGACCGACCCTAGGGTCGAGAAACTTACAAGCGCTTGCCTGGTCTACGACCAGATGACTATAGCCAAGGTGTATGACCCCGGTGACTGTTTGTCACAAGGCTAAGGGACGTTGTCCATAGTTTCGACTCTAGAGTCGTGAGGAAGGTTATGTTGGTGACCAATCACCATGCACCTGTCCTGAACAAGCTTATGGAAGAATCACCTATCTGTTAAGCCCTGGTGACTCTATCGTCACATGGCTAAAGGGAGCGATGCTCATTATTGTGACTTTTGGCTATTGTCACCTATTTGTTGGACTGATAGTCCTGAATGGTTATTATGATCGTTGTTGATATTATATCATGTTTTATTATGTTTTCTTGCTGGGCCTTGGCTCATGGGTGCTCTGTGGTGCAGGTAAAGGAAAGGAAAAGCTTGGCCAGCCTTGAGTGGAGAGCTTGGGCGATGTAATGTACATACAGGGCCGCTTGAATGCCACGGTCAAGGAGTTTTTAGAGGGACTAGGGGTTTACCCTATTTTTGTCGCTTAGGCCGGCGGGGATTGTAAATCTAAAACTGTAGCAACTCTTTTGTATTACGAACTACTTGTAAACATTTTAAAAGGCTCATGAGCAGTTTATTTACTTAATGAAATGTACCCTTTCCTTTTTATTGGTTTTTCACCTTAACCTATTAATGGTACCTAGATCACGTTTTTAACCAAAGGACTTGGGTAGCGAGTCAAATTTCCGGTTCACCGTTCACCGTAACTGTTCTGGGGTAACCAGAGCGTTACAACTTGGTATCAGAGCAATGCCAAGGTTAGGGTTCCTGTAGACTGGCTGGGTATGTACACACATCGTCGAAGACAAGCTCGACTCACGGTTTGGTAACTATTTACGTGGTTACATGTATAATTGTTTAAATGCAACATATATGCTTTACCTGTGTGTGTGAGATACTGTGCTGAGCCTGTGCCCTGAAATATCATATCTTCAGCAAATGTGTACTGATTGGTACTGAGATTGCTGGCACCTGCTTATTAGTATGGTTGTTTATGAGCTATCATGTGATACATGCTGAGTGTCGAATGCCATAAACATGTATCTGATTGTGAACATTGAATGACTGTGGAATGTGATTATTAACTGTTTGTTCTTGGACCGTAAGGCGGCAAGAGGTTTAGTTATTACTACCTGACTGGCCGTATTGATTATTGTTTCAGTAAGGTATCAGTGACAGAATGAACCCAGAACAGACAGGCACCTCAGCTGGCCAGAATGGTCAGGGTCAGAGTAATGACAATAGTCAGGGTCTAGAGAATGACCAATCTCAGGTTCCACAGCCAGCACCTGCAAACTGGCAGCAAATGTTTAATGATTTGCAGGCTATAGTGGTAAAACAGGGAGAGGAGCTCCGTCTCCTAAGACAGCAACAAGTGCCTGTGGTGGCCAGTGTTGCAGAGGCACCTTTTGTGTCAGTGCCAGTTATTGGGCCATTGCCTGGGGTTGAGAACAGATTGGAACCTCTTTATGAGCGGTTCAGGAAACAGCAACCTCCTGTGTTTGAAGGCAGTGCTGATCCCACCAAAGCTGAACAATGGATGAGTATGATTACCACTGTTTTGGACTTTATGAAGGTAGTTGGTACTGAGAGAATGGCCTGTGCGACCTATATGTTTCAGGAAGATGCCCGGATTTGGTGGGAAGTGGTTGGTCAGACCAAGGATGTTAATCTCCTGAGCTGGGAGGAATTTCAGACCTTGTTCAATGAAAAGTACTACAATGACGCCATTAGAGCGGCGAAGGCTGATGAATTTATGAGGCTACTTCAGGGAAACTTATCAGTAACCGAGTATGCCTTAAGGTTTGATCGTTTGGCAAAGTTTGCCAAGGAGTTGGTGCCCACTGATGGGACCAGGAGAGAGCGTTTCTTACAGGGGCTACAGCCTAGGTTAGCCCGAGATGTGCGCATCACCACTGTGGCAGGAGTGACTACTTATGCACAGGCGGTGGAGAAGGCACTTACAGCTGAAACTGCAGAGATTAAGATCTAGCGTGAAAATGCAGCCAGAAGAGATTTCAGGAGGCCAGGTCCTCCATTTGTGGGTTCTGGTAGAGGTGTTGGCCCTAGTGATCAGAAGAGGAAGGTTCCTGATACCTTCCCAGTTCCAGGTCCTGACAGGAGACCTCGTGGTGTTACAATAGGTCGTCCTGGGGGCAGTGAAGCCTGGAAGTCCTATCCCGAGTGTCCTAGATGCAAGAGGCATCACTTGGGAGAGTGTAAGGCAAGGGCCTGCTTCTCTTGTGGAGCAGTGGGTCATCTCAAGAAGGATTGCCCTAAGGCAAGAAAGGAAGAGCCCAGGAAGGCAAACAGCTCGGTCCCAGCGCGAGTGTTTGCATTGACTCAAGCAGAAGCTGAGGCTTCGCCCTCAGTTGTTACAGGTCAGCTTCTTAGTGCAGGAACTGCTTATAATGTATTGATTGACTCTGGTGCTACACATTCCTTTTTTGCTAGTAGCGTTATTGATAGATTGTGTAGACCTTGTGATTTTTATGTTGTGGGGTTTGGTACTTTGTTACCCACTGGGGAGCTGGTTGTATCTAGGAGGTGGGTCAGATCTTTGCCAGTGATAGTAGAGGGCAGAGAGTTGTTAGTGGATCTTATAGAGTTGGTTATGACTGACTTCGATATGATACTAGGTATGGACTGGTTAGCCAAGTATGGGGCAACCATTGACTGCAGAAGGAAGATGGTCACTTTTGAGCCTGAGGGTGAGGATCCTTTTGTATTTGTTGGTACTGTGCATGGACCCTGTATTCCTATGATTTCAGCATTGGGAGCTAGGGATTTATTGCAAGGGGGTTGCATTGGATTCTTAGCCAGTGTGGTTGATACCACCAAGGTCGTGCCAGTGGGACCAGAGGATACTAGACTGGTGTGTGAGTTTCTGGACGTGTTTCCAGAAGATCTGCCAGGGTTGCCACCACACAGAGAGATTGAGTTCGTTATAGAACTGGCCCCAGGGACGGAGCCAGTGTCTTGAGCACCATACAGGATGGCCTCAGCTGAGTTGAAAGATCTAAAGGTACAGCTGCAAGAGCTGTTGGATTTGGGTTTTATCAGACCTAGCTTTTCACCTTGGGGTGCACCAGTTCTGTTTGTAAAGAAGAAAGATGGTTCCCTGAGGATGTGTATAGATTACAGAGAACTGAATAAGTTAACAATTAAGAACCGGTATGCTTTGCCAAGGATAGACGATCTGTTTGATCAATTGCAGGGTAAGACGGTATTCTCTAAGATCGACCTTCGTTCTGGTTATCATCAGTTGAGGGTTAAGGAGGGAGACATACCGAAGACCGCTTTTCGTACTAGGTATGGGCATTATGAGTTTCTAGTTATGTCATTTGGGTTAACTAATGCCCCTGCCGCTTTCATGGATATGATGAACAGGGTGTTCAAGGATTATTTAGACCAGTTTGTGATCGTCTTTATCGATGATATTCTGGTATATTCTCAGACTGAGTCAGGGCATGAGCATCATCTGAGATTGGTTCTGCAGAGGTTGAGAGAACACAGATTGTTTGCAAAGTTCAGGAAGTGTGAATTCTGGTTGTCTCAGGTGTCATTCTTTGGGCACATTGTCAGTAAGGAGGGGATTAAAGTGGATCCATCAAAGATTGAAGCAGTCAGAGATTGGCCAAGGCCAAAGAATGCTTCTGAGGTTAGGAGTTTCCTTGGATTGGCAGGGTATTACAGACGTTTTGTGGAGGGGTTCTCAAAGATTACTACTTCGTTGACTGAGCTGACACGTAAATGTCAGAAGTTTGTGTGGTCAGACAGGTGTGAGAACAGCTTCCAAGAGTTGAAACAGAGGTTGATTACAGAGGTAGAAAACCAATCAAAAGGAAATGATATATTTCATTTAAAACATAAAACTGTTCATAGGCCCATAAAATCATTTACCAGTTATTTACAACTCAAAATGGTCATTACTTTTTAAATTTTACAACCCGCCGACCTAAGCGGAAAAAATAGGTTAAACCCCCTAGTTCCTCTGAGAACTCCTTGGTCGTGGTGGTCAAGCGGCCGCATATGTACACAATACCACCTAAGCTCTCCACTCAAGGTTGGGTGGGTTTTTTTTTCCCTTTACCTGCACCACATAGCACCCATGAGCAAAAGCCCAGCAAGAAAACACAATATATCATGAATATAGTATCAATAATAATCATAATCATCATTCACGACTTTCAGTCCAAAAAAGATGAGTGACAGTCGCAAAAGTCACTAAGGTGGGTTCCGTTCCCTCCAGCCATGTGACGATAGGGTCACCAGGGCTTTACAAATAAGTGATCCTTTCACTAGCTTAAACAGGATAAGTGCTTGATGACTAGTCACCAACATAACCTAACTCATGACCATAGAATCATAACCATGGGATTCTGCTCCCTAGCCATGTGACAAGCAGTCACCCAGGCCTTAGGCCCTGTGTAATGCCCCGAATTCTCCGATGTGTTTAAAGGCGTGAATAGTAGGCCGGGAGGGCCATACTTGCTTAATTATGTTATTAATTGATAAAATGCATGTATATGTGGATTATATTAAAATATGATGTGAAATGCATGCATGTGAGTCCATATTTCTAATTACAGGGGTGTGATGGTAATTTGGCCCGTTGAGAGTAAATTGTATATTTGTATGCATGTTGGTGATATATTTTGAGACCACATTATAATGTGGGTTTGTTTGAGCCATTCGACATGAGACGATCATGGAATGTAAATTAGCGGTCTGGTCATAACAGGTTTGAGTTCGAGGCTCGGGAGGAGTCTCGGGGTGATTTTGATGATTAGAACGTTACCGAGAATTATAGGGTAACGGGATATGAATTATTGGTGTTTGAGATTATTGAGGTTAGCGGGAATTGGAGAGCGTTAATTATGATTAACGAGATAGGTGAAAAATACCGATTTTACCCTTGGAATGACTTTAGAATTCTTAAATGACCTAGGGGCATTTAGGTCATTTGGTTTGGATGTATATGAGACTTTAGATGGTTGTAGAAAACACAACAAAAACAGAGCAAGAAATTCCCTTCTCGTACATCCATTTCTCTCCTTCTTCCTTTGAAGTTTTTGGTCCCAATTTGAAGATACAAGCTAGGAAGTCAAAGCTTGGAAGTTGTAGACTTGGTTCATCCATTGAAAATGACTTAAATCCCATTTGAGGTAAGAATTCATCCATGAAAACAAGCCATACTCTGTTCTTTCTTTATAGTTTTCAGCTTATAGTTTTGATGTGGATAGTTGGAATCAATGGGAGTTTTTGTGTAAGATTGATTGGGTTTTGATGGGGGTATGATGTAGATGAAGTTTAGGGGTTGAATTTGGTGTTTTGGTAAGGTTTTGGATTGGTTTGGAGGGTTGGTTTCAAGAGAAATCGCAAGGAAGAAGAACCAGAAAGTTTCTGGTCCGTAATTGGCGCAACAGCGCTAGGCAGGGCAGAGAGCTGGGCTCTCTGACTTGGAGATAGGGCTGCAGCACCATTTATTAGGGCTACATCGCTGGTCCATTTTTCAGCAAACCTATTTTAGGGCTCGGAATGATTCTTAAGGCTCAGGGTTTGGTTCCTTTGCCCCGTTTGAGTATATTAAGATTCCCGAGAGTGGGGTATTGATCCCGGGAGTGTGGTTTTATATTGTGAACCATTTATTAATTTATTTTATTAATGGATTATAATTGGTTATGATTAGGTAACCGCTAAGGAATCTAAAGGTTGATCGTTCTCAAGGGTCGTTCTTTTATTCATTCTAGCTCGAACCAGAGGTAAGAAAGCTGCACCCCAAATGTGACATGCATGGTTATTCTTAAGGCATGTTGGTTGTATAAATATGGACATGGATTGAATATAGAATGCTTAGCAGATATTGCTCACTTGTGCATGGTACTGTCTCATTAGTCAGATTTGGCAAAGGTGCTAGTATCAACTGTGAAGCTGTGACTCATTAGTCAGGTATGGTAGTGGTACTGGGCACTGGTCACATTGCGTTGACTCATTAGTCAGGACGGCCTTAGCGTGTTTAATGCAAGCCAATAAAAATTAGATCTAATCGACTTTCTGCATTGAATGACTCAAAGAGCATTAATGCCGGACCAACCTCAAGTTCGATGAATATTATAAGCGCTTGAAGGCTAGTGGCTTACCAAGCAGCCACTCTTCCATTTGAATTAGTGACTTGCTTGTCAGTCACTCAGTATGGTTTACCAGAACCTATTGAAGGCTAGTGGCTTGCCTAGCAGCCATTCTTCCATTTGAGTTAGTGACTTGCTTGTCAGTCACTCAGTATGGTTTATCAGGACCTCAAGTGATATTCACTCATCTGTTTGAAAGCTTTGAGCTCTGTGTGATTATAATGATAATCATTTGATGATGTTTACATATAATGCAATGTTTTCTTGCTGGGCTTTGGCTCATGGGTGCTATGTGGTGCAGGTAAAGGAAAAGAAAAGCTCACCCAGCCTTGAGTGGAGAGCTTAGGTGGTGATGTGTACATATGCGGCCGCTTGACCACCACGGCCAAGGAGTTCTTAGAGGAACTAGGGGGTTTACCCTATTTTTGCCGCTTAGGTCGGCGGGGTTTGAATTTTGGAACAGTAATGACCTTTTTGAGTTGTAAATAACTTGTACATGTTCTTGTGGGCCCATGAACAATTTTATATATCAATTAAAACTTATCATTTCCTTTTTATTGGTTTTCACCTTAACCTCTTAATAACACTTAGATCACGTTTTTTAACCAAAGGACTCAGGCAATAAGTCAAATTTCCAGTTCACAGTTCATTGTTCACCGTAACTGTTCTGGGGTAACCAGGGTGTTACACCCTGGCTCTAAGTAACTAGTCCTAGACTAGTCAAGCGCTTAGAAGTTTCATCGACCTTAGGGTCGGTCCAGCATTAATGCTCCTAGAGTCATTAAACATTGATATCGATTAGATCTAATCTATTATCGGCCCTGCGTTCAAGACGCTTGTGCCGTTTCCGACTCTCAGGTCAGTAATACGCGACCAGTGTCGTCCTTGACTAATCAGTGACATACACAAGTAAGCAAGCACTGCTAATCATTTAATATGCATTTAATGTCCACATTTATCAATCAACATGCCTCAACAACAATCATGCATGTCATATACACAGGGTGCAGTTTTCTTACCTCTAGTTCGAGTGAGAATTAATATAAGAACGACCCTTGAGAACGATCTGTCTTTTTGTCCCTTAGCGGTTACATGGTCATAACCAATTATGAGATTCCATCAATAAAATGAATAATAAAACATTCCCGAACCAAGACCTAGCCTCCGGGACATCGAATCCTACTAAACTGGGTAGTAGGATTGATCCCGAAGCCTAAGGTTTGAATCCCTAAATCAAAAACACACTTTTGTCCAAGATGGCCCTCAAGCGTTGCGGCCCTTCCCAAAAAAAAAAATAGAGGCAACTCACCTCAAGCACCTGCCTCAAGCGCCGCGACCCTTCCCCAAGTGCCGCGGCTCGTAGGCCTCTTCAGCACCACCTTCTTCTTCAACAAGCTTGGGCTGCGACGCTCTAGAACAGAGCCACGAACCCACCCAAAACTCAGCCAAAATCCTATGTTTTTCTCCTTCAAACATATTTCAAAACCTTATAAAAACTCTCCCAATATCACTAAGCAATGCCACCAATTATTACCACAACTTATCCACCATATAACTATCAAAACCTAAGTGAACTTCTTCCAAAAACTTCCATTAACTCCAACTATTTATATCAAAATCCATAGGTTGTAAACTATAAGAAAACAGAGCACAACCAAGGTTTCATGGATAAAATCTTACCTCAAACTGGTTTTGAATCCCTTTCAATGAATGAACTAAGTCTACAACCTCCAAGCTTTGATTTCCTAGCTTGATTCTTCAATTTGGGATCACAAACTTCAAAGGAAGAAAGAGGAAAAATGATGAACGTGAGGGAGGAAGCTTGGCTATGTTTTGTTCTATTCTTTCTACAGGTTTCTACAGCCAATAAATCATATATATCCATGTCAAATGACCTTAATGCCCCTAGGTCATTTAAAAGCTTCTAAAGACTCCCAAGGGTAAAACCGCCATTTTCAACCTATCTCGTTAATCATAATTAACGCTCTCCAATTCCCGATATTCTCAAATACCAATTATTCTTATCCCGTTACCCTTTAATTCCCGGTAATGCTCTAATCACCGAAATATCCCGAGCTCAAACCTGTTATGACCAAACCGATAGTTTATATTCAGAGGTCGTCTCATGCCGAATAGCTTGAAAAAATCCACATTATAATGTGGCCTCAACAATTAATCACAAGCATGCACCAAAATATACAAATATGCCCTCAACGGGCCAAATTACCAAAATACCCCTGTAATCAAATGTGGACCCACATGCATGCATTTAACATCATATTATAATATAATTCACATAAACATGCATATAATCATTCAGTGGCGTAATAAAACAATTATGGCCCTCCCAACCTACTAATCCAGCCATTAAATCACATTAGGGATTTCAGGGCATTACAACTATCCCTTTCTTCCATGCTTCAGCCAATAATTCCTTAGCTTTCCTTCAATTGACACCCTTAGAGAAATGAGTGAGAGAGAGAGAGTCGGTTGGTGTTGCTGAGTGTTGAGCGTTTTGTGTTTGTTTCCTTAAGGCTTAAGTCACTTAAGCTAATCCCGAGGCTCGGGGTACCAAAAGCGTCCCTGAGGGAAAAATGGTCAAAATCCCTGGTTTTCCCACCTAATCTCACAAATTCCAAAAACATAATCAATTATTCGTTCCCGTTACCCAATAACGTGCTAGATACCCAAAATACCCATTGATTCACCCCGAGTCGGGTAATAAGTATCGTTATGACTTTCACGCTAACTTGCTCCCTAGGATCGTCTCGTGCCGAGTAGCCCAAATAAATCCACATAATAATGTGGTCTCATACATATATCACATATATGCACATATATACAATTATACCCATAACGGGCAAAATTACGAGAATTTATTTTCTAATAAGAAACAAGCTCATATGCATATTTAATACTCATAAACATGCATTTCCAGTCGTATTATTATATAACTCACATAATCACATAATTACACACAAATATATCTCGCATAAGCATATAATTTCATAGATTGTCATCTTGCCCCCCTAATCAAGGTGCTAATCCTTATTAGGTAATTTGAGACATTAATGTAATGTAAAAAATATATTAAAAAATTAAAAAGAAGGGAATATGTTTTTTTTTTATTTGTCACATTTAGTTTTTCTTTTATTTTTTTAAACTTAAATGTATTTAAAAGGAATTTTAAATAATTTTATTCTTTTATTGATTTTTTTTAAAGAATTAATTAGAAAAATAGATTTTAAAATTTTTATAACTAAAGGGGACACAATTTAGTAGTTGTCAAAGTTTGAGGGGTAAAAATGCTAATTATTTTATGCAGATCGTAAGATGGAGCACGATCTGTAGTATCAATAGTTCAAGAATAAATTTTAACAGGGCGTATATTTTAGGGGAACAATCTAATAGTGTTAAAAATTCAGGAGACAAAAATGCTAATTATTCATTTTTTTAAGGAAAAAATATTTTTTCCCCTAAACTATAACACTCGAGAGGTAAAAGTCTACAAATGTTATAATTCGGAGGAAAAATAACCTTTTTCCTTTTTTTAATGGAGTTTTTTCTTAAATACATATATTTTTTTAGTTTTTGACGGTTCATAACCTTCTTTTTAAAAAACAATACGTACTCAAGTTTTAAAAAATACAGTCTGAAGAAAAAACAACTAAAAAGTAACTTGAAAGCAACTTGAAAACAACTGAGAAAATCAACTTGAAATAAACTTTAAAATAGTGAAAATTACATGTTATATGAGATTTTTTTATAGATTGTGTAAAAATATGACATTTTAAAATAAAAGTAAATGTAAGGTTTTTTTTTTTAAATTTCACTTTTATGGGTTTAGTTTCCCATATTTTTGTATAAAATTTTGTTTATGCTATAGTTTTACTCTTAATCAAGTTTTATTAATTTGGAAAGGTATGTTTGTAATTTGATTATTTTTTTTAGCTTATTTGATTTTTTTTTTATATTAATTTTATCTAACTATTTTTATATTAAAATTTTCCATGGTTGTTTTGCAAATTTTTTATTAATTTTTTTAATATGAATTGTGTTTATTATTATTTTTATTTATTATAAACATTTTTTTTCCTTTTTTTTAGGTTGTACGTTTTTTTTTCAAAGTCTAGGTAAGGTAACCAGTTACTTAATTGATTTTTCAAAGTTATGTAAAAAAATTCTACAGCTAGGTTAAATAACATTTATTCAGATGTGTAACCAGTTACTTGTTTGATTTTTCACAGTTATGTAAAAAATAGTCTTAGAGGTTAAATAACATGTATCAGGAGGGTAACCAGTTACAATGAGATGAGTAACCTACTGTCATAAGAGGGGTAACTAGTTACCATAAGAGGGTGACGAGTCACTTATATTAGAAATGAAAAGAAACATCACATTTGAAGGAAAAAAAAGGAAGAGTAAGTATGATTTTGTAGCCTAGGTAACTAGCTACCATAAAGAACTTAGAAATATACACACACATCCGAATGTGAAGGTAACCAGTTACCTCCTGAAATATACACACAAAGAACATGAAGGTAACTAGTTACCACAGATCTGAAGATAGAAAAAAAAAAAAAACAGATTTGACCACAAACAAACCTCCTCCCTTGCCTCCGACCTCAATCAGAAACCCCCATCCCTCTGTGCGCAAAACCCCGTCGCAACCCCAACCATCCTCGTCGTTTGGCACAACTCTAAGCACCCCGAATCGCATTCAGCCGAGGCACCACCCTTCTCTCTCGCCTCCGACCACCATCAACACATCCCTCACCTCAGCCTATTCCTGTCGTTTTGGATTTGGGGGCTCGCGAATGGAATCGCACAGGTATGCGCGGATTGAGGCTGTATTCGTCGATGGTGCGACTGGGTGTTCTTGGCTAGGTTTCACAGAGGTGCGCGCCTAAGGTGAATCGCAGGTGGTGAGGGTGGGTGGCCGGACGTGATGGTGGAGATGGTGAGGCAGGCGAGTGGAGGACACGGAGGTGGCGACTAGGGCAAAATGAAAGAGAAAATGTGGCTTGGCTGAAGGAGTTTTTGCTATGTTAATTACCATAGTACCCCTCATTTTGCTAATGTTTTTTTTGTTTACTTTTGATTTCCAATATGTGATTAGTTTTCTCGTAAACTAAGTTTTTGTTAATTAAATTTTCCCATACAAATTAAAGAAAGTTTAATTCCTATATTTTTGCATATTGATGGCTAAAAGACCATATTTTTTAAAAATTCCCATAAAAAAATACAAAAAAAAAATATATATATAATCATCCCAAAAAAACCTAAAAAGAATATTAAAACAAATTGAAAATAGTACAAAAAAAAAAAAAAGATAAATACGTAAAAATGTAAAATTTCTTTAAAACCATAAAATTGAAAAGAAAAGAAAAAATATCTCACCGTCAAAATGTAATTTTCGGTGAAATTAATAAAAATATCTTTTTAATTGCTGGATAAAAGTAGGTTTTGTAAAGAGTTCCAAAAGTCATTTCTTCTTCAGTCAGTTCTTAAAATAGTGGGCCTAAGGGCCTGTTTGAGTGTATTTTTCTTGGGCCTTAGCCCACAATAGAGTTATGGACTGGTTATAGCCTTAATCCACAGCACATGCAATCGGTCATCATCGTCGGCGGCTATCTTCCGAACTTGATTGTTAAACTGTAAGCAAAGCACATTCCACTTCTCTCTCTTTTATCTATTAAGATTTTTAACCGATTCTTAAGTTATGCATATGTGTGCATAAATTGAACTTTGAATCATAATATCAGAAAGCCTAACCTTTCTCTCTTCTCTCTTACGTTTCTCTCCTTGTCCCGTGCCCTCTCTGTCCTCGGCAGTACTCATCTCAAGCTTGTCATCCTCTGTTTTCCAGTATTCACTGAAAGCAATTTCCATTGCCAAAAGGACTTTCTTTTCTCAATCAGGTACCGAGTTATCTTTTTGTGGTTCTTTCTATCTACAATTTCAATCTTCAATTTTGCTTTTTTAGTTCACAAAATCACAAAATTTCACATTCTCTAGTGAATTCTGAATTGATTTGATAAACCCTTGCATAACAATTTATAATTTGGATTCTGTGTGTTGAACGTGCTCGCTAGGTGTTTGTAGTAATTCTTATGAGAATTGATCACAAATAAATTCTAGTAGAAGTGGTATAATCCCACTCAGTTCATTTTCTGATACGAAAACAAGATTTGATTGGTAAAGCTTTTCATATTTCCTAGCATCGCATTCTTATATCAGATTTCAATGTGTTGATTTTTCTTACCTAGTTCCCAGCCATGAATTTGGTGCCCTATACTCTATACCGTATAAGGGATTTATTAGAATCCCAAGCTCCGGTTGCTAAGCCACGTGAATCCATTATATTGCTACTTGGTGCATTTTGACCAAAATAATAACAGCCCTGCATTTTACAATTAAGCTGTGATAATTTTTTTCTCCTGATAATAAAAGTGTAGAGAGCTCATATATCTATTATTTGATTACACGGTATTTTTGAATAAAAGATTTAGTTGGTCCCACCGAGACAGTTAAGCAACCGTGAGAGAAGCTAAATAAATCTGACTCATTTTTTACAAACTGGGTACAAGATTGTTAAGTTTTTTCACTCTTGTATATGACTTTAATTTGTAAAGTACCCCCTAGCCTAATCTTCAGGGGTGAAAATGCTGCTATTCAACCAAGAATACAAAGTTTGCAACTGGGTTTTTAAGATTATATCTATTTCAATGTCTTTATATGTGTTAGCCTTTTATTACCTTGTACATCATTTGAGGAATAGGATTGTTGACATCCTTACCCATGAAGTTAGAAAGCCACCACTTCCTTGAGTTGCTTCGCAAGTTTTTGATTTATTTAGTTCAGAGCATGACTAATAATAAGCCATGGTTTTTTTTTTTTAGCTGTGTCTGCTTATTTGGCTGTTAGTACTTCTCATTTTACCTTTTATTTTTATGTTAGAGTTGAAGTTTGAGAACAAGAAGGGTGCAGAAATAAAGAACATGGCAAAATCTTGCAAGGGCCTAGCAATGGAGTTGGTGAAGTGCCTTGGTGAATCCGATTGCGTTAAGGTCGAAAACCGGTCATTTAGAGAATGTGCTGGAGAAAAGAGTCCTTCAATACCTAGCGAATGTGTTGGTTTGAGGGAGACATACTTCAATTGCAAACGAGGCCAGGTTGACATGAGAGCACGAATTCGAGGAAACAAGGGCTACTAAGTTGTTAGTTGTCATTGTTTCCCAGATTGGGAATTGAATTTTTGTTGAAGTTCTTCTTGTTAGATTTGTATCCCCAAATGACATGATTCTGCATTATAATATGCAAAATTTTGTAACCATTGTGGAGAATGGATCGAATGGGAATTATATAAGGTTACTTATGCTGTTTCTGTATTAATCATTGTGGAGCCTTCTTAGTATAATTCTACCATTACCATTAATTCTAGTTTTTCTTGATTATGCTATTTCTTCTATGTGCATTGGAATTTAGAAACTTATGAAAATAGACTGCTGCTGGTGTTACGTTCATTCAGCGACCCCCATATTACAATAATTTGGCTGTTTGTGTAGTTTTTACAGTTAGGCTGCTTTCGTTTCCCTCTGTTAAGAACACATGGTATGATTGTGTTACTGTGCAGCAATCAGAAGCCAGGCAATGTTGTTGGCATTACTAAGCCTCGATAAAAAATGTAAGATTTGGAAGAGCTTGGCACATAAATATTAGTGCTCCTTTAACAGATGCAGTTCTACAGCCACTGCAGCAAATTTCATTGATCTTGTGCGCAATGTTAGCACCCGATTGTTGCATATGATGTCTATTAAAAGATGCTGTTGGTACTCTCTGCAAATCACATATTTGGATACAAATGCACAAAGTTGGTCGGTTATATGTTAAATTTTTTTATAGATCTTTGATGTTCATTTAATCAGCAATACTACTATTCTGTTTTGCATCTATTCTAAAATTTGAGCCTCAGGTTCTTTCTAACTTCTGCTTGTGCTGCTAATTTTGATAACCCATTGTCGATGTTTCTAAAAAATTTGTATGTTTTTGTTCTACAATTTAGCTGGATTAGCTTGTCCGGTAAAATATACAAAAATCTGTTTATTTATATAAGTAAGAATGGTCCTGATGTTCTCACCACCATATGTTGAGAAAACTTTCTCCTTACAAGTATACCATTTAATTTTATTCTTTTGGATTGAAATCAATATATGCATAATTAAATTAAAATCAAATAATTCATACTATGATGTATTATGTAAGTACATACGTACAACAACATTGAAGCATGCATATAGGAATATAATATAACTTGTTACACCAATTATTAGAGATAAAGAAGGAAAATCTGAAACCGATGGAGCTAGAATAATTCCATTTCCATATTGGCCGCTACACTTTCTCGTACTTTACTTTTGAAAAACACCAATATGCTCTCTGATTATGTATGGTGGGAATAGAAGCATATCATACAATTATATATTGTTTAAGTTCTTCCTAATTAGGTTTCTTTAAGTTTTTAAATCAAAAGAGTTACAAATTAAAATTTGATTGAATATGATATGAATATATATATATATAGAGAGAGAGAGAGAAGAAAAATAAACATACAAATTAAACAAAGAATGTTCTTTGTCCAATTATCCGTTTGGCCTAGTCGTTAAGTTGAAAATACAACAAAAAAAACCGTCATTTTACGAGACAAAAGAAGCATTCCATTTTGGAGCACAAGGGGATGCATTGATTGTTACAATGGTAAGGAGAGGAGCTGCCAACAGCCATGCAGTTGTTCACACAGTTGGTAAAACACGGTTCCTGTGTCCGGTACCGGACTGCTTCTCCGACGTCCATACACGCCAGTGCGATCATCGTTCCGACGATGATCATCGCCAAGGCCATATTTCTCGATGCCATCTTTTTTATTTAGGTGTTTTTTTTGCTCAAGCCTCTAACCAATCCCTTGGTCCTTGGACACTACTTGAAGATAGAAACCAACAAGTTTGACGAAAGGGCTGGTTATTAGGCGAGTTTCAAATTTGAATAATTCCTTTTATAAGTTGCTTATGTATATTCAATAGAGATTTTACGGTTTTATATGGGATCATTCAAAAGCTTTTAAAATTTTTCTTTTCTTTTTTTAAAAAGTAAGTAGCTAATTTAAGGTTTGTGGTTGAGAGTTACTTTCCAAAACGCCAACGGTGATGATTGTAAAGTAATTCCTATTTTTTTCGATTGTTGACTGTATTGTTTATAATTAGATATACAATATAATTTTTTTCCTTTCTTTATGATATGAAAATAGTTGATTTAGAAGGAATAATAGACACAATTTTAATCAGTCAAAATTTGTTGAATTCATTATTAAATTTGCAAATTTATACCTAATGCATAATCTATATAAATGTACCATGTAATTAAAAAACATGTATAAAATGAGAAGTAGTATTTTTCTTATTAAACTTTTCGTATGAAATTAATAATGTTTTATAAAAATAGCTTTTTTCTAAATATATATATATATATTTGTAAGCCCTGAAAATCAGCACGTATCTTTTGAAGCAGTTCGGGTACAGCTGGCTAGTAAAAAGCTATAATCGATGTTCCACGTGTTCACTTTTCATCTGGGGGAATTTAGCATGGTTCCCTAGATAAATAACTCGAGCTGATGAGTTATTTAACAACTTACTACCTGGAACCAGCACGTATCTTTTTAAGCAGCTCAGGTACAACTGGCTAGCAAAAGGCTATAATCGATGTTTCACGTGTTCACTTTTCATTTGAGGGAATTTAGCATGATTCCCTAGACAAATAGCTCGAGCTGATGAGTTATTTAACAACTTACTACCTAGAATCATTTGTGTAATATAGCATCAAAAGGCACAAGCTCACATTACGCTAAGCTCGTGGTAAGCCAGAGGTCTGACGTACCCCAGAATCTTTATAAAGTTGACCACGCAATATAAACGTGCGTAAATAGACACCGTGTGTCTATTTACTCCCGAATTCCCGGATATGCAATATAAATGTGCATGACCAGACAGCACACGCCTAATTTAGACCATGCGATCCATGATCTATTTTACCTAATGATTAGACCACACTTCAATATAAAGTGTAAATGTTAATCATCAGTGTCACATGGATAATGTGAGGGATCAAGTGATCACGGGATGACCTCAACACCTACCCAGGGATCATTCTCCTATAAATACCAAGACATTGGATAGAAAAGGGGTTGGATTCTTTTTATAATGCAAATTCTCTGTAAAAATATAATATTGACTCGTGGACTAGGGAAATTTTAACCTCTGAACCACGTAAAAAGGAACGAGTGTTCTTACTATATCATTCTAGGTACCTTAAAGAGTGATTATTCTCATTACGGTTTATCCTTAAGACTAGTTCATTCTAGCTAATTTTCGTAATATATTATTAGCGAAAAACCGTGTCAACAATATTAATATAACAATTTAACCCCTTTAAAGTTGTTAAAAACAAATAGTCTCCAAAAACACTGAAGTTGATGGTCACTGATATAAAAAAATGAACGCCCAAACAATCTTATACATTATTTTAGGCGGGATCCCTTGTTTTAAAAAAAAGTACCACGTTAATTAGTGTAATATTTTGGTGCATATATTATTATTCATTATATATATATTTATATAATATGCAATTTTTTCAACACAATAGAAAAGAAAGTGAAAAAAACTACTTACAAGTATATTATGTATAAAGCATCGTTAGAAATTTAGTAACTTCATATTTAATTTGTTGTCACTTTATTCATTAGTTTTAGTTACATCAACTGGGTTGCCGAGAAGAAAGGTTAAAAGAGAGTTTTTAGAACATTAATTAGCTCGGATCAAAATGGTCATGTTTTCCTTCAATATAGTACAAGCAAAATGATCTAACTTTTATTACTAATGCTATAAAAGAACTTAAATATATATGGTGCTATATAGCTTGATGATGATCATGGTATATACGTAAATGTTATATTTGGCAATATTATGTACTAAATAGTCAAGTGTTATATATCCACAATTATTTAGAAGTGAAAATTATTCTAAAAAAGTAAGTATTTAATAAATGCACAATATTAAAAAAAATTAACTTATAATAAAATAAAAATAAGTAATTTGACTAGTTATTAGTTTTAATGAATATTTACTTTTAATATATTATTTTTACAACTACTTAGTGTTCTATTTTTTAAAATGAAAATGACTAAGTGTTCTATTTCATATATATGCTATATTTATTAATTAAATTTGATATATAGTTTTAAGTATTACATTGGAGATTATTTTTTTCCTATTGTGATAAAATAAAATATGATGCTCATCACACTTGCATTTTTATTTTAATATATTAATTATTATTTTGATAAAATTAAAGAAATATATATGTTAGTACCCTCTTATCACTACAAATAAAGGTAATCTTTAGTGATAACTTTTTAGTCACAACATATATTTTGTATGATTAAATGCCACTTTTAGTAACAACAAAAAATTACTTGTGACCAAAAGGTCATACTTAATCACAAGTTGTCACTAATGTAGTTTTAGTCACAACCTATTATTTTTAGTAATAAAGTTTGTTGTGACTAAAAATATATTTAGTGACAACAAATTGTGATCTTTGTGACTAATACTTTTAGTCACTGAGTTTTTAGTGATAACAAAGGTATAATGATTTTTCCTTAGTCACAAATTTTTTGTTTTTAGTCACAAAATTTGTTGTGACTAAAACTAAGATTTTTTGTAGTGTATTCATCTCAAAGTTTATATACTAACGATATTTATGTTATACATATTTTCGTGCGCCTTTTTCTAAATCTAAATAGTATAATGTGCTTACATATATTTTTTATGCTTTATTCTTTTCAATTTTTCAAAGAGATCTTGAATCTAATTCCAAATTAATATTGTTGAGCTAGGTGAAGTTCGTATGCTTTTCATCACTTTTTTACATGATAAGAATATTTTTAAATTTACAGAAATCAGATCACATTAATTCTAGTATAATAAAACATTACTATTATAAGTTTATGCGAAAATATAAAATTACTATAATTCTCAACGTTATTTGTTATATATACTAAGTTCATTATTGTTGTTGACAAATTTGATTCTTTCCCTAACTTAATTCAATTTTTCTGCCTTTTCTTCTTTAAATGACGGAATATATATACACACATGTATATATATATTTTTTAGTCTGAACCGTAATGTAATAATGTATATACGTACATGTAATACATGGCTGTAGCTACGTAGCATAATCAATTTTGATATCATTATTTAATTTCGTTTTATATCTCAAGCACATAAAAAGTTTACAATAAATTAAGCCGCTCATGGATTAACCCAACATATTTAGACAATAATCTTATTTAGCAACCCATGGATTAAAAGTGATTCAATGATTTTTTCTAAAAAAAATAAAAATAAAATAATGATGTCATTAGAATTTTATTTCTCTTTGCGAGATGTAGTTATTGAACGATGAATAAAATTATATTAAGAGAATTGCTGTAGGTCACTGTATCCCTAATAAGGTATCATATTTTTGGTAGTAAAATTTAATATCAAGTTTAACATATTTAAATTTAATAAATATTAGTTGGTATCATTAACATAACCTATTAGATGCTATCTCACGTGGTTATTGACCCTTTGGTCCCAAATAGCAACACTTATATATTAGTTGTTATTTGTTGATGATAAAACAAGTAGCATATATAGGGAGACGCAAGAAATTTTGCAGAAACTATGTATATTATTGGGAACGAGCCTTGTACGTCTAGCAAGGTGATGATTTTGTCATATACAGTTGAGATAATTAAATCGTTATATATATATATATATACATATATATAAAGATTCTTTGTCTGGGCGCTCTTATTAATTAATAGAATAATTTGTAGTGTGATCATATCATATATATATATATATCAACCTTTATGATCATGTGAAGAACTAGTCCAACAAAAGAAGCACACAATTTCGAAACACAAATTGGTGCAGCGGCCCCTGCAAAGGTGGACTAGGGAGTCGATGGGATACTCATCCCCGATGCAAGACTTCATGCAATCTCCATAGCATGGCTCCGCACGACGAAGCCGAATCCCTTCTCCAACATCCATGCCACCAAACATCACCACCGCCACCACCATCACCATCGCCATCACTTTCCTTATTGCCATCTCCTCCCTGCTTTATATATATATGTTTATAATATTCAAGCTTATTCCCCCGGAAACCGTAACCTTTGAGTCGACGGGTTTCAAATGGTTGAGAGAAATTAAACTTGAAAAGCATATGGTGGAGATGTACATGTTAAAGCCAATTTAAAGGTGGCAATCATGAAATGAAATGCTGGCAAAACCTCCAATTAGTATATTGTACGCGTATAAGTGCAAATTAAATAAAGCAGGGATAATGTCAATATTGTAGCTGTACAGGTGGACATTAATGGGTAGAAATTCTATTTTAATCTACATCATTTCTTTTTTCAGATATACTGTGGGTTAGTAATGAATGGATATAATTAAGATGAAGTATTGAAAGTATTTCGGATTTGATTGAATTTATTATTTATTCTGACGCTACGTGATTAATTAAATCCAGGTCATATCTACATGCGTAATATTAGGTATTCTTAGCTAGTAGTTTATTTCAGGTTTCATAGGCTTCATTAATTATAGCTTACATATATATCCTCATCATTTTAGGTGATCAAGTCTGTCGTATCTGTAATATTCAATTGACTAAAAAATTAGATAGCTGGTAACTTTACTGCAGAGAGCTAAATTTATGAATATATATCAAAGTTGTCTTAATATTTTTATATATGTTTGTGGATTTAACATATTTTTTTTGAGTGGTGGTTTATAAAGCTATTTATTTATTTTATTAAAATTATAATATATTTGTGAGAAATTCTACCACGCACATTCTATTTTTGGGTGTACCGGTACAATCTGTTCTATTTTCGGTATTGGAATAGTTTTCAGTGCAATTTTTTTTATTTTTTTATTATGCATATTGTAGTTATTTAGAGTATTTATAAATTTTTAAGACAGTACTAAAAATACGGTTCGAATAGTTTGTTGTAGTATGATTATTTTTTTATGGGTGTAAAGAATAACATATTTGAACCTGTATGATGTTTTAAATAACTATAATATATATTATCATAAAAAATAATTACGCTGAAAATCATCTCTAAGTACCAAAAATAAGAAAAGATGCACCGGTACACCAAAAATGGGAGTGTTGCGTAAAAGCAGTCTATATATTTTTATAAAAACAATTCCAAAATTCTAGTGTGATTTAACTAAAGTAGTACAAACTTAATTCCCATAATAATTTGGAATTTGACTACTCTAAATCTCTTCCCGATAATCTTTTCCCCCAGACTAATAATAAAGTATATACCTCTTACAAAAGTTAATTGTGCAATGCATCCTTGCCATAAATGCTTTTATATATATATATAATCTAGGTATAGAATGATATTTGTTTAGTTTTAAAGTTATAAACATTGTCTATAATTTTAAGAAAAACTCGTTTTTTATTTTTTTTAATATATATATATATATAATAGAATGAATTATAATTCTATAGTATATATAAATATTTATATTAATAATCTCTACATATATGATATCTAAACACAATGTTGACATAGATATATATTTACATGATATATATATATATATAAAATACAATAATATTTAAAAAGAAATTAATAATAGAAATAAAATAAGAATAGAAAAAGTCATAGTGTACGTAGACAATAATATACATACATAAACTATTTTTAGTTTCTATGCATCTCACAATGTCCGTTGTTGAATTTGATGAAGAAAAAGGCTCTGATCACTTTATAAAAAATAAACTATCATACAAATTTATAAGATAAAATAATGATGTATGTCTTTATTATTTTTAAATAAATATGATTTAATTATTTAAATTATCATAAAATATCTTTAAAATATCATTTTTTTAATTTATTATTTATTTATTTTTGTTTAAGTTTATATTTATTCTAGTTTTTGAATTTGGCAGTGACAACAAAATATTATATATTATATGTTTAATATAATATTAATTTTAAGTTTAATTAAATTTATTTAAGTTATAAAATATATGGTTTTATTATTTTTAAATAATCATTATTATAAAATATCTCAAAAATATCCTATTTTAATTTGTTTATTTATTTAATTTTATTTTAAGTTTAAGTATATTTACAATCTACCATTAAACATAAAAATATTCTGTTAAATATAAGAATATTCTGTGAGAATTTCTGTTATTTACACACTTATTATATAGAAGATATATATATATATATATACTTTGCCTAAGTCTTGAAAAAAAATAGAGAAGATTTAAACTCATAATATCTAAAAAATATTGTTTTTTTTTTAACATGAAGAGGTAAAGAAACCATTGCAATTGCCAATAGCGGGCGGCCATACTTGTTCAATTTATCTCTGTCAACTTGGATCCCATGAGGCGGACCTTGGAAAGTTTAAGTATAAGAAGGAGGGATTCTCAAATCTTCCAGACGTAGAGCGCGTAGGGCCTTGAACTTTAATTTTATTTAGAAAATTTATTAATTATTTTTATTAAGATTTTATGATTGTCTTATAAATTTAAAATAAATAAACAATATTATATATTAAAGAATAACATAAACATATTAAAAGAACAATTAAGTCAAAATATTATTTATGTTTTTAAAAAAAATAATATTATAATATTTTATATCACAAACTACATAACTTATTTGCTACAAACCATTATTAATATTATTCAAATCACATCTCAATACTTAGAGAAAAAACTTCTTTATTCTTGATAAAAAGATAAATGTTATTCTAATTTCTTATTTAATAACGATGGATTGGAGAGAGAGAAAAATGTACCAGGAAAGCACAACCAGATATGGTCGCCCATGAATTAACGAGAGTAGCTCTGGCTCGCCGGAGCTGACCAAGGTGGCCGGCGAACATGACCGAAATGAGAGGAGTCAAATACTAAAATAACCATTGGTGACTATCATGGGAAGCGAAAAGAGAACCTGTTGATTGGCCTCCTCTGCATCTAGCACTCTGTCCCACCATTTCTTCTGTTAACTTCATTTTCATCCACCTCTATTAATGGCTCCCTCGCATCTGAGTTTCCCGCTATCTCTTTTTTTTTTTGTGAGATCTTCTTCTTCTTCTTTAGATGTATTTCATATAGTACTCAATATAACGATGATAATCTTGACAATTATATATGATGAGAAAAGAAAGAGCAACAAAAGAAAAGTATACTGGAAAGAATTTGAGATAGAATGAATGATTTCTTGTATTGAGAAAGTGAGATGTACAATCCTTTATATAGAGCAACTGTAAACAGAAAAACCAAAAACAAGAAATAACAGCCTAACGAATTACAAGCCTAAGCTTTATTATCCCCCCTCAAACTGAGTGTGGGTTCCTTCGCACGAAGTTTGGAACGAAGGAGCTGAAATCGAGGCTGAGCAAGGGGTTTTGTTAGCAAATCCGCAGGTTGATCACAGGAGGGAATGTATCGAATGTCAATCTGTTTTCGCATCACTTTCTCTTTGACAAAGTATAAATCCAACTCAAGATGTTTGGTGCATGAGTGAAGTATGGGATTGGCAGATAATAGTACTGTACTCATGTTGTAATATCCAACATTTTCATAATACATTTATTTATTATAAATCAAAGTTTTAATACATAAAATGTACAACTTTACAAATTTAAGAAATAGTAATGGAAAAATAGTGTTTAAAATATGATTTTATGTTTTTAATGAGATTAAAGAAAGAGAAACTTGAGTAGTCAAGTATTGGACCCAAATGTCATATAATTTTAATTGGGGATTTTTATAAAATTAAGAAAGTTTGGCTAAAGGGCTTATTTGAAAAGAATTTTAGTATTTTGGGTCCAAGTATAATTTTTAAAAATAAATAAATAAATAAATAAATAAAATAAAAATAAAATAAAAGGCTTCAGCCTTTCATTTTACCCGAGCCCCTCTCTCTCTCTCCTCAGAAACTCTCTCCCTCTCTCTCTCTCTCTCTCTCTCTCTCTCTCTCTCTCTCTCCTCTGCGTATTACTGTTGCCGACGACGCAGGAGTACTTTCCGGCCACCATTTTTAGCCACGCGCCGGACCGTTGGATTCAGAGGCCTCCGAACTATCGACCCACGCGGGAATCTAGAGCTCACTCGCCGATTAAACGCCTCAACCACTCGATTTAAGTTCGGCCACCCCGCGACTTCAAAGTTGCGATTCGGCCACCTCGGGCATCCGTTTGCCGATCCGTCACCACCATCGTGTTCCTCGTGTTGTGGGCTTCAAAACCCAATAACTTGTTCCTACATCTACCATAGTTGGGTGGTGGGCCCACCACGAGCCACCGCGATCCACCGTAGACCGACGGTCGAAACTTAGTGTTCGAGGTTCCGAAGTACGTTTTGAGTCTCAGAAAATCATCGTTTGACTTATTGTGGAACCCGATCATTTTGGTATAATTTCTTTAACCTATATATTGTGATTTAATTGTGATTGATTAGAGTAATTGTTATTATGTGTATTTATGGTATATAATTATATATTATTGATATATGGAATATTTTCTGTAATTTACTGGCTGTCTAGGATTATATATATTTTTTATACAGGTTTTGATTTTGGAATTGTCCACTTTATAGCCGTTGTGCTGTCTAATTTTCTAGAAAATATTAGATATTAAATCAAGTATAAAAATACATATTTAATTGATTTTATATTAATATGGAAATTATTATGATTAAGTAATTTTAATTATTATTGTTATTATTTTGTTAAGTAAATCAAGAATACAGATTCATATATATATATGAAAATTATGATTTATAGTAAACCTATTATCTAACCATTATTATTGTATATTAATATTTGAATATTAAAATAATATCAAATATTAGTTTCCTACAGTTATTGATATTTGTAAGACCGGTGAAGTTTGGAGAAAGTATATTTATTATATCACTGGAATTGATATTATGACTAACTAATAATAATATAAATATTTATATTTATATTATTATCATTATATTGATTATTACAACTTTATGTTACAAATATGATTTCTTTTATAAAATGACTATTTGAATATATACATCCATATACGTATTGCTATTGAAGTATTTTGTTATTAATATCGAAATAAGTTTAATTATAGACGATAATTATTATTGTTGTTAGGATTATAATTATTATTATCATTTATATAGTTTCTGGTATGATTAATATACACTATCAATAGTGTATATTTACGGATTAGATAGAATTTAATAAATTATGTGCCTTGAATAGGATTTGTATGGATTTGATTGATTGACTCTTGGTGAGCCGTTTTAAAATAAGCTAAGGACCTAAGGTAAGTAAATCTCACCTTTTGTGCTTAAGTGTAAGATGCATGACTACATTGATTGTGTACATCTGATGAGTTAAGTATGGTATGATGATGATGCATATGATAAGTATGTGAAGAATGGTTATATGAACACCATAAGGGTGTTGTGTGATATGTAATTGATGAATTCTGTGATATGTGAAAGATGTCTTACTTGGTTAAGAATGATATGAATTATGTGCAAGTATGTGTTCTTATGTTGATGGATATGTGGATTACTCTATGTTCATGATTTGTTATATGTTATGATATATGAAGCGTTTAAGTTTTTAGGCTGGAAACCTTAGACCTGAGCCATAGCTCTACGTTAAGGTATAACAACGCCACCAACCCAAAGCTTCATGTATTATGACTAAAGATGTTTTGAGTTATATGAGATGTGATACAATGCCTTGATTGAATACCATCAACATCAGTCATGAACACGAACATTGGCATTTCAGCATCAGCATGTATGCATGGCATGTACATTTATGTGATACATTATTATGTGATATAAGACCATGCATATGGATATGAGAAAAGTTATGAAATGTCTTGAAAAGTCTTATGTAAAGTTAAACATTTTAATGACACAAGGCTTAAGCAATGTGATAATAAGATGTTTAAAAAGGGTGCCACTGTTTTGATGAAGCAATCAAGTAAGTTCAGTAAAGAAGACGGAAGTCTATAAGACTTATAGTGGCTGCCCACTAGTGTGGGCTAGGTCAGAGTTGACCATTCAGATATGTTTGCCATGTTTCCGTCTTTCTCCTCCATATGTGTAATAAGTATGGCAGCTATGGCAACGATGAAATGAGTGTTATGATGAGCCTAGCTGAGATGATGGCTAGCCGGAGGAGAACCCATGGGATTCTATATGATATGTGTAACAAGCCCTGCAGGCATTGGCTGAATCAAACAGTGTGCACAAGTGATATTGGGCCCATAAAAATGTGAAACTAAAAGAAAGAGCATAAAAGTAAAGTTTGAAAGTGCATGAGCAATAAATGGAATGCATAAGTATATAAGTCAGCATATTAATATATGTGCACTACAAACTCACGACATTCATGTGTATGTGTATGCATGAGATTTGCTTACTGAGCGTTAGCTCATTATGTTATTTTCCAACATTTTTCCAGGTGTGGCTTTAGCTGTTGAGCAACTTGTGGAGCACGGACTCAGTAGCAATGCAATAATGGTTTAGAGTTTTCATATGGCTGCCTTAAATTTAAAGTATTCATACGTGTAATAATTTCTTCTAATAAGTTTATATAAAAGTTTTAAATTTTTCTGTATTTCTTCGTATCATTTTATTTAATTCTTTTGGTCAAGTGCCTTACATACTCGTAAACCCTAGAATTACGAGTATGTGGCAGACGTACCCTACCTTAGGGACGTTACACATGTTGTCACACCAAAGAAGGGGAGGTCGAGGAGTAGTAACATGTAACTCGCTTAGAATGGATTAAATCCATGTTACTTCAGCGGTGAGAGAGGCCAAGCTTCTATATTCTTCCTTGGTACTACTGCGTGATACAGTAGGCTTCTTTTTAGAGCTCCAAGAGCCAAATTTGCACCAAAATATACACAGTAGCCACTAGTAGATCTCCTATATTCAGTGTCAGAAGCCCAATCCGCATCACTGAATTCGGTGAGAGCAAGATGAGACGATTTTTGCAGATGCATACCATGAGAGATAGTACCTTTAAGGTACCTAAGAATTCTTATAACAGCTTTCCAGTGAGATTCTAAGGGCGTTTGCATGTATTTACACACCTTATTGACAGAGTAGCTAGTTATAGTGACATACTACAAAGCACCAACGACACTTCTATATTGATGCACATCTTGAATGGGATCACTGCCTGAATTAGTCAGCTTGTCTGAGCTAACCATCAGAGTTGGGAGGCTGTTGGCAGAAAACATCTTGAGCTTGCTGAGAAGATCAAGGATGTACTTACACTGAGTAAGAACAAATCCATTCGAGGCAGCAATGACCTGAATACCGAGGAAGTAGTTAAGTAAACCAAGATCCTTAAGAGCAAAACAACTGTTCAGTTGAGAGATTAGATGTTGGACAGTAGAAGGATCACTTCCCGTAAACAATATATCAACATAAACAAGGACTATAATGGATGACTGAGAAGAATGCTTTATGAATAACGAATGGTCTGATTTGGAAGAGAAAAATCCAAGATTGAGCATAGACATACTTAGTTTTTCGAACCAAGCGTGGGGAGCTTGCTTAAGGCCATATAGTGCCTTATTAAGTTTGCATACAAACTTAGGGTGTTGTGTATCTTCCATTCTTGGAGGCTGCAGCATATAAAATTCATCCTCTAAGTCTCCATTAAGAAGCGTGTTATTCACATCAAGCTGTTGAATTGCCCATCCTTTGCTAGAGCAAGTGTAAGTACAATACGTGTAACGACCAAAATTTGCTAATAAGGCTTAGGGCCATGATTAGCGTGCCTGAAGGGCAATAAGTGATTTATTGTGCTAATATGTGAATTTGTGTGAGTATGTGATTAGAAATGCATGTTTAGGTGAATAAAATATGCATGTGGGTCCCGTTTGGTTATTAGGGGCATGTTTGTAACTTTAGCCCGTTGAGGGCATAAATGTGATAATTGTAATAATTGTGATATATATGTGTTGCACGATCCGAGACAATCCTAGGGAGTTGTCAGCCCGAAAGTCACAACGGGGTCAAAAATCCGACTCGGGGCAAGTTGAGGGGTATTTCAGGTATTAGACGTTTTATGAGGTTATCGGGTTGTGGACATAAATATTTGGAGATATATTTGAGATTAGAATATTTAGGAGGGAATATTGGAGAAATTTACCATTTTGCCCTCATGGACGTTTTTGGTACCCCGAGCCCTTGAGGTAACCTTAGAGACTAAGTTAAATAAAACAAAACATAGGAAACACAGAATTCTTTAAACCGACCCTTTCTCTCTCCATTTCTCAGTTTCCCTTTTCTCTCTTGGAGGCTTAGTGAGTTTTGGTGGAAGCTAACCAAAGATTAAGGTTTTTGAGCTGGGATTTTGGGAGCTAGAAGCTTGGAGCTTAGGGAACTAGTCTAGGGGTTCAACTCAGCTCAAGGTAAGCTCTTAACTTAGTGAATTGTATTGAATTTCAGCTGGTATTTTAGAGTTTGCATGTGAGTAAAGTGGTGAATTGCTCTTGATTTTTTGGGTGAGTTTTGGGCTTAGTTTTTGTTGGGTTTTGCTGCTAGGATTACTCTGGAAATGTTGTGATGGTTGAGTGGGATTGTTGGGTTGATTTTGGGGTAAATTGGTTGGGTTTTCGTGGCAAAAATGGAGGATTTTTCTAGGTTTGAAGGGTCGGGCCGCGACATGCCCTTGCTTGAGTCGCGGCGCGCCTGCCCTGTTTTGGGGTTGGTCTTTAGTTGGGGGCGGGCCGCAGCATGGCCTCATGGGGCCGTGACTCTTAGTGCATTTTTGGGCTTTAAAGAGATTTTAGGCTTGGGAATTCAAAGGTTAAGGCTCGGGATGGATTTTATCACCCGGATTGATAGAATTCAAGGTCCCGGAGACTAGAATTATGACCCAAAGTTATTTAATGGATTAGAACTTGATGGATGGATATTGTTGATGCGTTGTGACTAGGGTTTCAATGAGGCTCGGACTAGGGGACTGTGCTTGGAAAGCTTGGGACACATGTAAGAAAACTGCTATGCCTGTAGAGCTTGTGTTGCAGGGCGTGGCCCTATATGATTGTGTTGCAGGGCGTAGCCCCTTTATTGAGTTTATTCATGTTTAAGTATATGCTTAATTATGCTATGTGTGCATATATGTGAATGAACGGCAAGAGCTGGGAACGGCGAGGGCGGGAAACGACGAAGGCTGAGAGCGGCAAGGCCGAGAATGGCAAGGGGTCGGGAGCAGCGTTTAGCACGAGGAGTGCAAGTTGCCAGGGCGAGACCCTAATGGAAACCTGGGATATCCTCACGGTGTGGACCGCGAACCCAGGGCCTGGTAAAGCGCCTGGGATGGCATGGCTGTATGTGTTTAGCCTGATGGTGGCTTGTTTATATGTTAAGTGTTTAATATGCATATGCTATCTGCTTGTGAGGGTTTTCTTGCTGGGCTTCGGCTCACGGGTTCTCTGTGGTGCAGGTAAGGGCAAGGGGAAAGTCGACAAACTATGAGTACGGAGAGCGTGAAGCGGCGCGTACATGTTTGGCTTGCCTGGCTGCCACGGCCAGGGGTGTTTTTGGGAGATGGTTGTACTAAACCCAGATTTTGTCGTTTAGTCGACTTTAGTTATATGTTTGAGTTGTAAATATTTCTAAACAATATTTTGGGATCCCAAATGTTAAACACTTTAAGATTTTCAGTAAATGGAATTATTTTCAAAGTTTATGACTCTATTTATGGTTTGATTACACTTTTGTCTTAAAACCTCGATTAGCGAGTTAAATGCACGTTTTGAACTCACTTAGTAACAACTCTAAGGAAGTAGGGCGTTACAATACAAATTGTAGTGGGTTTGACCACGGGACTAAACGTCTCAGTGAAGTCAAAACCAGGTTTTTGATGATACCCTTTTGCCACCAAACTAGCTTGTATTTAGCCATGGAACCATCAGGATTTTCTTTGATCCAAAACACCCATTTGCAACCAATTGGTGTTCGATCAGTGGGAGGCTCAACAAGGGTCCAGGTGTTGTTTCTGAGTAAGGCTAAAAACTCATCCTGCGTAGCATCTTTCCAATGCTGGTATTGAAGTGCTTCGTTGAGAGAGGTAGGCTTTTTAGAGGTGAGACGGACTTTGGGTTTGTGAATGCTAGCCTTGGCTGTTGTGAGCATTGGGTGAGCATTCTGGTTTGAGGGATTAGGGGGTGGAGAGTGTGGATTTTGTATAGGTTCAGATGGTGTGGTTGGAGAAGGTGGTAAGGAATTTATGTTGGTGGTAGGCAATTCGGGTTCAATGGGTGGTAAAATAGTTGGAATAGGGCATGGTGAAGAGGATACAGTGGAGGAATGTATGGGTGGAGTAGGTGAGGTTAGAGAGGAAGGAGGGAGAGAGATGCTACTGGTAGATGAGGTCAAGGGAATCACAGCCGAGTATGATGAGGGAGAGGTCTTGACAGAAGCACTCGAACTTAGTGTAGCAAAAGGAAAGCTTGCTTCATTGAAAACAACATCTCTCGAGATGTAAATGCGACCGGATGGTGACAAGCATTTGTAACCCTTGTGGTTCAAACTGTATCCCAAGAAAGTACACTCCTCTGAATGTGGCTGCATCTTGTTGGAGTTATAAGGCTGAAGATTGGGAAAGCAGCTGCACCCAAAAACTTTTAGCAACTCATACTGAGGCTGCTGTTTTGTAATGCCCCAAATTTCCTAATAAGGTTTAGAACCTTGATTAGGAGGCCGGGAGGGCCATAATCGATTTATTATAGTATTCGATGATTATATGCATACTTACGTGAATTATATTATTATAAAATGGTGAATGCATGCATATGAGAGAATTTATTATTGTGAGGGTATTTTGGTAATTTGGCCACTGTGGGCATAATTGTATATTTTGGGTGCATGATTGTGATTAATTAATATAGCCACATTATAAGGTGGATTGGTTCGAGATTTTCGACATGAGACGATCATGAGATGTAAGTGTTCGGTCTAGTCATAACGGGTTTGAGCTCGGGGCTCGGGGTGAGTCTCGGGGTGATATTAGTAATTATAGCGTTACCGGGGATTTTAGGGTAACGGGACATGAATTATTGGTGTTTGAGGATATTGAGATTAGCGGGAATTGGAGAGCGTTAATTATGATTAACGGTATAGGTTGGAAAGGACAATTTTACCCTTGAAGTGATTTTAGAGGCTTTTGGTGGCTTAAGGGCATTTTGGTCATTTAAGGTTTTGGATATATATAACATAGGAGGGCTGTAGAAGGACAGAACAAAAACAGAGGCTATCCACTTCCCTTCCCGTACACTACCTTCCCTTCATCCTTCTTTGGTGTTCTTGAGGCCATCTTGAGGTTTTGAGCTAGGAATTCAAAAGGGCTGAAGTTGTGGACCTGGTTAAGCTATTAAGGAAGGTTCAAACTGGTTGCAAGGTGAGTTTTAGTCACTTGTTTCAGGTTATGCTCTGTTTTGATCTTTAAATTCTCAGCCTTTGATTCTTGATGGAAGCATGGATTTAAAGGGGTTTTGATTGATGGTATGATTGAGTTTTGATGATGAGAGGTTATGGGTGATGTATGGGGGTTTAATTATATGTTAGGAAGAGGTTTTATGATGGTTAGAATGACTGGTTTGAGAGGAAATAGCACAGGGGAAAATTCTGGTGCGTGTGGCTAACCTGGCTTGTTTGGGCTGGGCGCCGCGGCGCAGCAGGGGAGCGCCGCGGCCCTTGGTGTCTGTCAGGAGGGAGCCCTTCTGTCTGAAGGGCGCGCCGCGGCGCAGCAGGGGAGGGCCGCGGCCCTTAAGGCTAATTTTGCTAAAGTGTGGTTTTTAGCTCGGGGATTCAAACCATAAGCCTCGGGGTTGAACCTAGTACCCGGTTGGGTAGTGTTTGAGGTCTCGGGGGCTGGGTTTTGGTTTGGGAACCCTCGGTTATCATTTTTATTGATAAATTCTATAATTTGGTTATGGCTAGGTGACCGTCAAGGGTTCTAAAGGTTGATCGTTCTCAGGGGTTGTTCATATAATAATTCTCACTCGAACCAGAGGTAAGAAAACTGCACCCTGTGTACATGAGACATGCGTGGTTATTATTGGTGCATGTCGGTTGATTATTATGTGTGACATGCATGGTTATTATGATGCATGTTGGTTGATTAATGAGTATGACACGCGTGGTTATTATTGATGCATGACGGTTGATTATTATGTATAACATGCATGGCTACTCTTGATGCATGTTAGTTGACTATTAAATATGACATGCATGGCGGTTATTAGTGCATGTTGGGTTGGTGGATATGTTGCATATGATGCATGAGAAACATGTGTTTGGGACATGCTTTATATACTGAGTATGATACTGTTCAGAGCTTGAGCCTCTGTGTTTATGCATGGCCCTAATAGCACTACTACCTGTTTGGTAAGCATGCTAAATACCTCGTTTATGGATAAGGAACATGTGATATATGATTGGTGGCATGTCTTACTTGTGAAAGACACTGACTAGTCAGGGATCGACTCTAGAGTCGAGAATTATGCATTGAATGGCTCTATGGCATTAATGCCAGACCGACCCTAAGGTCGAAGAACTTATAAGCGCTTGCCTGGTCTATGACCAGATGTTTATGGCCAAGGTATATGACCCCGGTGACTGTTTGTCACACGGCCAAGGGACGTTGTCCATGGCACGACTCTAGGGTCGGGAGGAAGGTTATGTTGGTGACCATTCATCATGCACCTGTCCTAATCAAGCTTATGAAAGAATCACTTATCAGTTGAGCCCTGGTGACCCTATCGTCACATGGCTAGAGGGAGCGATGCTCATTACTGTGACTTTCGGTTATTGTCACCTATCTGTATGGACCGTTGGTTCCGAATGGTTATTATGGTTATTGTTGATATCATATCATGCTTAATTGTGTTTTCTTGCTGGGCTTCGGCTCACGGGTGCTACGTGGTGCAGGTAAAGGCAAGAGGAAGCTGGACCATCCTTGAGTTGGAGAGCTTAGGTGATGACGTGTACATATGCAGCTGCTCGTCCGCCACGGCCGAGGTTTAAAGTGGAACTAGGGTTGAACCCTGTTTTGCTGCTTAGAACGGCCTGTTGTGAATATTTTCTATAATAGACTCTGAAATTATATTTTCGGGATCCCAATGTATATGTTAAACGTTCTAGTGAAACGTTTCCTCCTAACCAAAGTTTTAATCCCTAAACCGCTAATCATACTTAGTTCACGATTTTGGCTAAATGACTCGATTAGCGAGTTTAGCACTGTTTACAAGGCACACCGTAACGGTCCTTGGAGTTTGGGGCGTTACATGTTTGAACAAGACTTCCAAAGATGACTTGAATTTGAGCTTGGCAGTTGGGAGCCTATTGATGAGATAGGTTGCAGACCGAATTGCCTCATCCCAGTACTTGATGGGCATGCTTGAGTGAGCTAACAATGTGAGGCCAATCTCAATGAAGTGCATGTGCTTGCATTCAGCCACTCTGTTTTGTTGGGGTGTTCTTGGGCAGGAAACTCGATGAAGAATACCATGAGTTTGAAGGAAACTAGTAAAGGCCCGGTACTTACCACCCCAATCACTCTGAAGACATTTGATTTTGCAATCAAGTTGAAGTTCCACATAGGTTTTAAAGTTTTGAAAAGTAAGCAATAAATCAGATTTGTTGCGCAAGAGAAAGCAATACCCAAGTAAACCGGGAGAAAGTGTGACAGTCAAAATCCCGTGATCCGTAAGGGGAAAGACCGGGTAAGCTGTGCAATCCCACACCGCCTGGGGAAGGTCAAGTGTGGTGATTCTAAGACTGTGTAGGTATGGGACTACACAGTTGAAGATGGCTTAAATGGATTGATGGGTACTACCTATATCAGGAAGGTGCATCTTCTTTTCGGTAGCCCATCACTTGAGAACTCCATGGTTAAACGTGTTTGGCTTGGAGTAATCTAGGGATGGGTGACCTCCTGGGAAGTTTTCCCAGGAAGTGTGCGAGTGAGGACAAAGCACGCTGGAAAGACTTGTCTTGGTTTGTAGGGCCAGTCGTCATTCCAGAAAGCAGTCATAGTGATGTTGGGCGTCACATAATGGTATTAGAGCCTTGACCCAGCCGGAAGTGTGGCCGACGGGGACGTCGGGCCCGTAAGGGGGGGTGATTGTGACAGTCAAAATCCCGTGATCCGTAAGGGGAAAGACCGGGTAAGCTGTGCAATCCCACACCGCCTGGGGAAGGTCAAGTGTGGTGATTCTAAGACTGTGTAGGTATGGGACTACACAGTTGAAGAGGGCTTAAATGGATTGATGGGTACTACCTATATCAGGAAGGTGCATCTTCTTTTCGGTAGCCCATCACTTGAGAACTCCATGGTTAAGCGTGCTTGGCTTGGAGTAATCTAGGGATGGGTGACCTCCTGGGAAGTTTTCCCAGGAAGTGTGCGAGTAAGGACAAAGCACGCTGGAAAGACTTGTCTTGGTTTGTAGGACTAGTCGTCATTCCAGAAAGCAGCCATAGTGATGTTGGGCGTCACAGAAAGCATTAATAAAAGATACATAATAGTGATAACAACTAGAGGAAACAGTGGGGGCAAGCCCCCATAAATCTGAGTGGACGAGTTCTAGAGGTGTAGAGTATTCAGTTTGTGAAAGAGTGTAAGGAAAACAATGTATTTTACCCATACATCAAGCTTTACAAAACTCAGGAACAACTTTATTTTTACTGTGTGATTACGCAAATCAAGTACAACTTTTACAATGGGAGCAGTAGGATGCCCCAATCTGGTATGCCACAAATTTACATCAGAATTAGAACTGAATACATGAGGTTCTACATTATTAATGGAAGAGGAAAAAGGTTGTATCATCGATGAAGCTGCTGTAGAGCTCTTATTGCTGCCAAGAAATGTCAAGTGGGAACTGTCAAACACATAAAGGCCCTTCTTAAAATTGCCCGTCAAAAGAATATCCTTCGTGGCCTGGTCTTTCACATAGTAGACGTTAGCATGAAACTCGAAGAACACATCATTGTCTCGAGCAAGCTGAGACACACTAAGAAAATTCTTAGTAATATCTGGTGTTTGAAGAACATTGCGAAGAGTTAGAAGCTTAGAATTAAACGGAGTAACGAAAGAAGACTGACCAATGTTTGAGATTGGTACGCTTGATCCGTCTGCAGTATGAACAGCTTCTTGACCATTGTATGGTTCCTTGTCAATGTTGTGTGTGCAATGATTGGTAGCTCCTGAATCAGGGTACCAGCTTGCATCTTGAACCATTTCTGGTGTAGCTAGCATGGTTGCCATATTAGCTGTCATAGATGTGTTTGGAGAAGCATCATTGGAGTTCGGTGGAGGCCTTGTAACATTAGGATCCTATCGAAAATAACAGTATGCTACAATGTGACCCTGTTTACCACCTACCACGCGTGTTAGGATGGATTCAGTCATGGATGCGCACAGCCATGAACACAGCAATTGATCTTGCTGTTGCAAGGTTATGAAGTCCAGATTCACTTTGTTCGCAGCTTTATCTTCATCTGAAAGAAATCGATCTGGTGAAGAATCTTTATCAAAGATGTAATGTTCTAGAGAATGTCCTCTGACCGCAAAAAGAACTTGCTGGCGCCAGAGAAGATAATTGTCGTCGTCGAGTTTGACAGAGAATGTGTGGGAGAAGACAACCGGATGAGAGGCAGTGGAAGCAGAGGCTATCGCCGGAGAAGAAGAAGATGAAAGGTCACAAGTGACCGCCAGTTCTGATACCATGATGAGAAAAGAAAGAGCAACAAAAGAAAAGTATACTGGAAAGAATTTGAGAAAGAATGAATGATTTCTTGTATTGAAGAAAGTGAGTTGTACAATGCTTTATATAGAGCAACCGAAAACAGAAAAACAAAAAACAAGAAATAACGGCCTAACTAATTACAGTACAAAACTAATTACAAGTCTAAGCTTTTTTAATATATAAAAGGGTTTTCTCTCTCGTGTAACGAACACACACGAATCTCTATTTAAGTGTTGAGCTTTGCTTTATGCACTCACCATAATTTCTTTATTTTTGTTTTTATTTAAGAGTACATAAGCATGTACAAATTTATTTGAATCCTCATTTTGATATTGTAAGTTATCTGCAACTTTTTGAAAATTAGTGACGGTTACATTGTACCCGTAAAAAAAATAGAGTTTCAACTTATAGAAAATATTAAAAGTATTTATAAGTTGTGATTAAAATCAAGAGTTTATATATTTTTGGATCCTGTGTTTTGACTAATTACTTGTTTGGACATATATTTTGACAAATGACTTTATGGACCTTATGATTTATAAAATGGTTTAAATAGAATCCTAAACTCAATTTTGATGAAAAAAAAATTGAATACAACAACATAGATGTTAGGCAAAATGATTTTGTTAGGAAAAAATTAAATAAAAAATCGATGTTTTTTTATACGAAATTGATGTTTTTTCAATGCAAAATCGATGCTTTTTTGATGCAAAATCGATGGTGTTTCGATGTTTTTGCAATGCAATTATGAAAATTTGATTTTTGGCCAAAGTAATATTTTTTCGATACAATTTCGATGCTCTGCACTGAAATTTGACGAAAACTTTGGAGGTTCAAATTTTTTCACTCAAATATTTGTTTTAGATTATTTTATTTTTTAATTTTGATATTTTATTTTTATTTTTTTTCAAATACTTTAATTTTGATTTTATTTTTTTTTCACTTAAACTTTGGACATGAAAGATGTTAGAGAGAGACAAAGAGTTCAGATAGAGAGAGAAAATGAGTGTTTGAATATACTAGGAATATTTTTGTCATATATTTGTAATAGTATCTTATGATGAAATATTAAAAAAATTAACTAAGTTAAGAACAAGAAATTTCCCAACCAAAAGTAATTCTACACGTGCATAATTAGGCATTCTTAGTAGTTTTCATATAGAAGGTAGTTTTGGTTCATAGGCTTAATTAATTGTACCTTCTATCCCCATCATTTTAGGTTCAAGTCTCTCATATCTATAAGCTATATATTGAATAAATTTACTCACGAATGAGCTAGCTAGTGGTACGTATTCAAGCTTTCAATACTGCTCCAAATTTTAATTGTACTATATGTAACTGTATAGACATTACTGAACCAAAAACGTTAGTTAGTGATAGCTAAATTTAAAACTATGTATTATAGAGTTGTCTTGATTTTGTATATATTTGTGGAATTAGATTTTTTTTAAGTGGGGGTTTATAACTAGTGTATCGATCTCATGGGTACAAATCCTACTTCATTTCTTTACGTCTCTAAAATTAGGCAATGCATCGTTGCTCACATATATATAATGATCTCATGAGCTTAATTCATGACAATTATTCAAGCTAAAATCGAGTCTTCTGTCTCGGACTTCTCTTCAGACAGCTGCAATTTGGTCCATTGTGTGCGCATTGTTATCACCATGAGTGTGATTGCTTGGCATGATAGACCACATATCAAACCAATCCATAAGCCCTGTACCCAAACAGAAATAGAGATTACTGGACTCATTCATCACACTATATAAATATATATATATATATGCACTTGATTTATTATATTACCAATAACAACAGAAATAAAGAAGCAAAATAACAATTAATAATATATAAATATATGTTTACCTTGATATATAATTCAAATTTAAACGCAAGGATGGCTGCAACAGTCATGCCAATGATATAAAATGTTGCCAAGTTCACATAAACAGCTATGTGCTGCCAACCGCATCCTCTGGCCACACCTTCAATTAGTGAAACAATATATCTTAATCACATAACCCCAAAAAATACAAGTGAAATAAAAGTAGAAAAACAATTGAAAGTAGTTCTTAACCTGATAGAACACCCTGAAAAGAATCAACTACTATGGATATTGCAAGCAGAGGAGTCATGGAAGCAAACGATCTCAATATATCAGAACTGTCACTGTATGAGCCAGCCCAGATGTTGTGTCCGAATGCTAGAGACAAAACTAGTATCAAGGCAAGCAGTCCACATAACTTCAGGGTAACGATCATGGCACTTTTAGCTTTGTCAGGACGGTCTGCTCCTAACTCATTCGATACCCTTGTGCTGTATAATAGTACATTTTCTTTTGGGGTCACAATATGCAAAGATAAGGTAAAATTGTGGAATTTGAAAGAATACAAGTTTGATCTCTCCCACACCTGGCTGCAGCACTGAGGCCATATGTAAAGTTGTAAGCTATGGCTTCTGTGTTCACACTGAAGAAAAATAGCCAAGAAACTACTCGTCAGTCGCAAAGACAGGAAAAATCAGAATGGATTAAGATGTAACAAGAAAAATATATGCAGTGAAGCAAAGTACCATATTGCAATTAGTGAAGTGGTTACTTCCGAGTTTGGCATTAGTCCTGCTAAGAACACCAGAATCTCAAACGCCCAGTATTCCAAGCTGAACAAATCACTTAAGATATTGGACTATGTAACATATGGATATCTTACAGATCTTAAAAGAACAAAAGAGATTTGAGACTTTTATAAAGCATTTGATCACTTGGTTCTTTCAATATCACTAGCTCAAACTAACAAATAACTCTTTTAAAGATACCATGAAGGGCTTCTGTCTTTGAAAAAACAGTATTTCAAGTAGTAACAAAGTGGGCACTTACCACACCATAGCTGCAGAGGGAAGGGCAAGTTTCAAGTTTGTGAAAATGTAACAGAAGGATTCGAGTGAAAATCCTTGCCATGTAAGTTTAAACTCCTTGGAGAACATAACATAAGCAGCTAACATAAAAAAGGATAACCAGAGTGTGATTGATGCTGCTATTGGAGCTCCTTTGAAACCAAGAGGAGTCAAATGCACCAAACAATAAGTGATACCAATGTGCAAGACCAGTGGGATTGCTGACAACAAAGTGGCAGGCCTAACAATTGATTGTGTCTGAAGAAACCTCAACATGTTTTGAATATAACCATAAGCAAATATGCTAGGAATCAGAAACTTGGTATAGAGGCCTGCGGTTTCAGCGATTTGGCGATCTTGGCGGAGAAAAATCAGTAATGGTGCTGTAAAATACCAGAGAAATGAGATAATGATTGAGAAGAGGGTGGATGTGATACACGCCGTTTGCAGATGAATCCCAAGCAGTTTGAATGACCTTGCCCCAAATCCTTGCCCACATAGTGTCTCAAGAGCTCCACTTAACCCAATCTAATAATACACCAAATGAAAAGAAAGTGAGGACAAAAAGGCCATTCATGACGCAGCTATATCGATCTATTCATCTATATAACCTTTGACATATATAGTTTGTTAGGCCAAGTCTGAAATAATTTCGTACTGACCTTCCATCAATATATATATATTAAATTATTAGTTTCATCTCTCAAAACTAATTTGTGGTATAAACACATAACCAGTCAATATTTTCACACATTTTTCATTTAGGACACCCTAATATTCATTCAAGACCTTGATTATTTTCTTTCACTAATCTTAGCCTCTTGATCATAAATAGCTCTTTGGCTTAAGACCTGTTCAAAACATAACTCAATCGCTAAAATTTTCTAGTCTCTCGTACTCTAAAGAGAAATGAAAGTTTAGATAGTAATATAATAAAGTAGAATGGATGGTCTATCTTCAAACAGTTAGTTATTAGTAGAGTAACTTATGATCTTATAAGAGCACTCACACTAAACAATGTACAATACATATACTTGAAAAATGATTAAAAAAGCTTTCCAATGGATGCATTATTTTACATTTTTTTATCTATTGCTATAGTTTCTTCTCTATATATTTAGAGCTTACTATTCATCTTTCAATTTTTTTTATCTCTCTCATCCCTAATTTCCTAAGCTATTTTCTTTCCTCATTATTTTATATTTGAGATGATTTAATAGATTTATATATAATATATAAATAATATTAAGAAAAAAAACAATATATGATGTAATGTCAAAATTAGATTTAAAATAAAAAATAAAACAAATTTTTCGTGATACATTTTAAAAAATAGAATAAAGAAGTTATTGGGAGAAGGGATGTAAACAGAGTGGGGCGAGGTCGAGGATGGCTCCCCCGTCCCTGCCCCGTCTCAGGGTCGGGGTCCCACCAGGTACGAGTTTACTAAAAATATTTAATTTTTTTCTTCTAAAATTGATAAAATAAATTATACCATTAGGAAATATATATTTTTATATAAATTATTATATTATATATTTTTAATAATATTTATACTAAAAATATAAATTACAATGTAAACGGAGAGGGATCGGGGAAGGTGGTTATGTCCCCCGCTCCCATCCGCAACCGCAAGTAATCTATATGATCCCTGTTAGAGCATTTCAACACTAGGAGCTTGAGAAGTTGCCAGTCACTATGTGGGGCCCCGAGTCACTTTTGGGACCCAACCCAAGAAGGTTGTCCACCAAAATTTCCTAACAGTGGTCCCACCTCCCTCTTTCTCTTTTTTTTTTTTAAAAAAAATAAAAAAATTATAACTATTGGTTAAAAGTGATATGTGGAGCCATTGTACATGCCCTTGTGTGACCACAATATGTTACCCTTCTTTTTTCTCTCAATATTTTTAAGAGTTTATACATTTTTGAACCATGTGTTTTGTCCCATTATCTGTTTGGACCTTGTGTTTTGAAAATTTTCTTTTTGGACTCTGTGTTTTGTAAAATAGTTCAAATAGACCCATAAACCTAATTTTGATGAAAGATAAATTGAATATAACAACATAGTTGTAAGACAAAATAGTTTTGTTTTTGTTTTAAATTGTTAGTTTGGTGAATTATTTGTAATTTTAGCTCTGAAAATTTTGACAAAAATCGAGTTTATGGTTCTATTTAAACTATTTTACAAAAACACAGGGTTCAAAAAGTCATTTGTCAAAACATAGGGTTCAAACAAATAATTGGACAAAACACAAGGTCCAAAAATATATAAACCATCTTTTTAATTGATTTATATTATTAAATATATCATTTCAATAAATAAATGTTAAAATTAAAAATATAGTTTTTAAGGCATATTTACTATATCACTTATATACATTAATTAGTTTATATTATTAAGAAATACGTTTTTTATATTAATTTTTATAATTATGATATTTAATATTTAGATTTTACTTATAATTTGAATTATTAATATTTATTCATATCTTGAGTTAGAAAATAAAATTAAAATTAGTGATACATACGAAATTTATTAATTTTTTTAATTGAGAGATTTTATTATTCTATAATGTATTAGGCGTGAAAATAATTTTGAAAATTTACGAAAATTTTACTTAGAAAAATTAGGCAAAAATGAAGTACAAAGAACAGAAGCACCCATTTATATCATATCAATATAATAAAAATGGAAACATTTGCATAAAAAAGAAATCAAACAGATTAAACAAAGATTAGATTTTTTTTTTTTGAGTGGAACAAAGATTAGATTTCGAACTTCCAAATTTTAAAAACGAACAAAGTTTATGTATTAAAAAGAATAGTATAGTAATAACCTTCACATAGTTTGTAGATTTAAGAGAGAAAACATACACACAACACAACGTTGATGTAATTTTATTATTCATTCTGGTTCATATATATTAATAATTAAATGTGTAATTAAAAACAAAAAAATATATAGAGACAGATGTATACCATGAAAGCATAGCCGGAGACGGTGACCCATGAATTAGCGAGAGTAGCTCCGGCGAGCTGGAGGTGACCAAGGTGGCCAGCGAACATGACCGAAATAAGTGGAATCAAATAGTAGAAACCATTGGTGATTATCATGGGAAGCGAAAAGAGAACCTGTAGTTGGGCCTCCTCTGCATCTATCACTCTGTCCCACCATTTTCTTCTGCTAACTTCCTTTTCTTCCACCTCTATCAATGGCTCCCTCGCATCTGAGTTTCTCGCCATCCCTCTCTCTCTTCTTCTTCTTTAGATGTATTTCAGTAGTATTGTACATCGATATATCTATATGTAATATGGGTGGTGAGCAAACAATTGTTTTATGCCATTCTTAATGTGATATTGTAAAGGAATAGTTGGCAAATTTGATTTTTTTAAGTTACTTTAGACAGGAGTGTTTTATATATAAATATATATAATTTTTTTTTAAATAATATTCTAGAATGTCATGCTTGACAGATTCAACAATTTTATTGATATTTTTTAAAAACTAACTGCCCAAGAACTATTTGTATGAAAGTGAATGAGAATAAAATAGGTCAGAAATTCAATTATTATTTGTATTATGTTGTTTATTAAGATGATTTGGACGAAATTATTTTATCTCATTTACATAATTAGGAAATATAATCGGAATACTTAAATTGAATAAATTACTCTAAATTAGTAAGTAATTTAAAATGTTGCACTTAAGTCACTAAGTAATTTTTTTAATTGCAAAAGTTATATTTTGCACCTATTTTTATCTTAATTTTAATTAATTAATAAAAATCTAAACAAATACATTTCTAACTTTGAAAAATTATTTGAAATCTGTTTTAAAAATAAAAAATATTTTGAAATTTCTAACATTAAAAAATCATTTTATTTTACTTAAACTAAGTTTTAGAAAATTATGCAACTTAAATTGAATTTAAACTTAGTTTACTTAAAATTAAATATTTTGCTCATGTTAAAACTTTTAATTTATTTTTTATTTTTAAAACACATTTCAAATAATTTTTCAATACCATTAATATTTTTTTTAGGTTTTTATTAATTAATTAAAAGTAAGATAAAAATTGGTGTAAAATATGGCTTTTGCAACTAAAAATATACTTAGTGATCTAAGTGTAATATGTCAGACTACTTACTAATTTATGCTGTAAGAAAAAACTACTTATAGTGACTTAAGTGCAACCTATTAGACAACATACTGATTTTTGACGCAAAAAATTATATTTTATAACTTAAGTGCAATTTTGTAGATTACTTATTGATTTTCACTGCAAATTTTGATAATAATATGAGTTCGTCAAAAAAAATTATATGAAAATTCATTTAGTCTAAACAACTCAATCTTCCAATTATTGGTCAAAATTTTATATATATATATATATGATAATTCTTCTATAGGAGCTTCACTTTAAGCCCTATCGGTGGGGCTCTCAGTGTTTCTCGACCCGTGAACATTTTTCGACGCGATTTTTTTTTATGAGCATGTATATTGTAGTTGTTTAGAGCATCCTGCAAATTTTCAGAAAATTCTGAATAGTTTACTGTTAACCGAGATTTTCGGTTAACATATTAACAAATATTATTTAAGGATAATTGTAATGAAAGCTGAAGATTAACACGGGGTTTTTACGTGATTGGGGCGTTAACTAGACTTAGTCCACGAGTCTGTAATATTAGAGCTTGAAAAGCCTTTTACAATGGAGTTTCTCTCTGTACTTTGACAGGGTTACTGTATCTTAGTTGAAGATAGATCCTTTTTACAGTGTTCTGTAGCTTGTATTTATAGGCTTATGGGAACACTGGGTCTGGGCCGGGTACGACCCGGGCCCATCAGAAATACAGATATTCTTGGCCTTTTTAGTGGAAGCCCAATACAAAAGATACAACATACATGAATTCCAGACCAGCTAAGGCCCAATAAGTTGACTCAAGAGCTATATCTCACCCGACAAAATGGTGCTTTTGGTCTGGCCACTTCGAGTTACGAGGCAGATTCAGGAGACAAGACCAGTCAGAGTACTTGACAGCGCAGACCTGAAACAACGGCGTGCAATCCCGAAGTGGCCTTTTCTGCAGGTGAAAAGTGGGGACAACGCCCACGCGGAGTGGGGCGGCTTCAGGGTCTTGGACGCTTGACCCCTCCAACCGGGGATGAGGTGATCCGGGTCCGTTTACCCTTGTCCCTCTTCATTTACCACGGGCCCGGACCGTACCAGGGTCCGGGACCAGGACGCGTAGGCCGTGGGGGATCCGAATGATCTGTACATCACCTGGACGACCGTACCGGAGGACGGAACCCGAAGGGCCATGCCGGACCCCTCAAACGGGCCCAGACATGCACCCCCGGTCCATACCCCTCCTCTCGGACATTTCTGCACCAAGAGGCCTTGGGCCGGGCCCGCATGCTTACATGGCCCCTGACAATGGGCTTGGAAGAAGGCCCCGAGTCCATGCAGGAAATGGGGATAACATTTACAGTACCGAAAACTAGGTTCAAATATGTTTTCCACGTGCATAAAAAAAATTAGTCACGCGTGCAACAACATGTTTGAACCTAGTTTTTGGTACTATAAGCTATTCAAAATTTTCTGAAAATTTGCATGATGCTCTAAATAGCTACAATATACATGGTCATAAAAAAAATCGCGCCGGAAACTGTTCACAGGTCGAGAACACTGAGAGCCCTACCGGTAGGGCTTAAAGTGAAGCTCCTATAGGAGAATTCTCATATATATATATGGGGCACTGTTAATGGTTACTACTCATGGATTATTACTTTATTATTAACTATTGGATTAAGATCAATAATCTATATTTATAATTGTTAACTAATATTTCTAAAAATAAATTTTAATTTGTTCAAATTTTTGGAAGGGCTACGTGATGATATGACGATCACATATTGATTAATTCAATAATAAAAAATGATTTTATTTAATATTCATTTCTCAATTTCTTCTTCATTCTTGATTCATTCATCTTATCAATTCCATGAGAATAAAAAGTCATTTTGGAATTAATGGGAAAAATTATTGTGATCATTGTCTTTGCAACTAATGTTTATTGCCTAATTAATCTAAAAAATTAGAAATTATTAATTTTATATATTTGATTTATTTATTTTCATCATCATTATAATCATTTATCATAAAAAAAAACTTATTTAGTGATTTATTGTAACCATCTGTTACTAATAACTATTCAAAAGTCTTCTATATATATATAATATAATATCATTTTTAATATATGTATCACATGAAAAATGATGGGTTTAAATTAGGCACAAAAGGTAATATGAATTCACTATTACATTATAATTAAAGATAAAATAACTTAAAAAAGAAAAAGACTAATATATATATATCTAATAATTCACTAGAAAAGACAAAATAATTAAAAATTCTCAAATAAAGTGAATATTATTTAATAAAGTCAAAATAACTACAAATAAAAAATTACTTATAGAACAAGTAATATTTTTTTATCTACATTTTAAAGAGTGTTGGCAAACAAATATATTGTGGATCTTATAAAATTTTGTTGTCCACTAATCATAAAACCAGTATATATATATAAATGTATAGTTACCATACTATTATTGGAATTTAAATAGTCAACAAGATTTAGGTTAAATTAATCTATCTAAATTGTTGCGTAATAAATTTAACTAAGAAAAAGTAAAGTAGCGGAGCTCTGACTCAGTTGTTCATATAAATATTTATTTCGTACAGGCCGAGAGGAGAGGCGAGAAAAGACCCTCGCACACTTCATACTTTGGATTGAATTTACCAAGTAGTTGAGTTGAGGCAAATAAATAAAGAAAATTAAAGCCATATAGTTACATGAGATGATCAAATGTAGTTGAACCACATTTGCTATCAAAGACGGCCCCTGTCAATCAATATTGCTGAAGTGAAAAACATGAGTACCCACTCACGTGATGAGAAGTTAGTTTTATGTGTTGATAGAGTAAACATGTTATAGTTAAATGTAAAGAATATTTAAGTTTGTTTTTAGCGGTAATATGTATTAGGGCGACATGCTATTATTAATATATCGATACTAATAGTTATTATTAGCGTCACTAAATTTATTCTCGAGTTAAAAAAATAAGATGACACATTATTTGTGGTGATATGCTATGGTCGTACTTACTATTATCTTTAAAAATATTTTTTTTTGTAGTGGGTTTGAGATTCATTATTAAATTATACTAATAAGGTAAAGTGATATTGGACATTAAGAATGTCTTTCAGCACTGTTGTAATAATAACAGTAGTATGTGGATTGTTTTTAATATTAATTCATGATTCATGAGTATATTAATTAATGTGATATATATGTACACGTAACATCTTTTTTCAAACTACCCACCTCTTTAATTGGGAAAGTGATGCTTGAGACAGTGGGTCAATCTTATTTATCAATGTTTATGGGATTATACTCTTTATTATTTGTCGTTTCCTTGACTACTAGATACAATTTTATTATTTAATATACATATCAAAATAATATTATTATATATTTAACAAATCATTACAAAAACATAAAAAAAAATTCATCAAATTAATTTTCAAAATTACTTATTTTAATTACATTAAATATTTTATATATTTACAAAAAATCAAATTTTAATATTAATTATTTAGATTTTAAAATCTAAATTTAAGAATAATTCTTTTTACTAAACTTAACAAATCAAAAACCTAAATTTTTTAAAACAATATTATTATTTCATTAACAAAAAACCTAAGAAGAAAAACAAATAATTATTGTCTTAAAATTTCGAATTTTTGATTAATTAAAGAATATTTTAATATTTTTTATTCTTAAACATAATATTTTTTATAGAAAATTATTACTTAAACTTTTTTTTTAAATATACTATATATTTTATGTTTAAAATGTGGACATTTTAGTAATATTTAATTTCTTGAGAAATTAAAATACTTCTTTAATTTTTGGGAAATAGTAATCTTTCATTTAATGTAGTAATTAAAAAACGGCATTCTGATCTGAAGATGTATCTAAATTTAAAAAGACTCCTTTGAAAACGAACAAATAATTCTATATCCACAATTTCTGAAATAATCAAAGGAATAAGACAGACACAAAACTACGAAAAATTCAACATTAGCAGTTGAAAAATAAAGTTAAAAAAACATAAACACACCGATCATGTGTGTGTGGTAATTCCCACCTACTAAAGCATTATCCAATAAATACGAAATTGATATCAGTCCAACTGAAATAGACAATATATACCATAATGCACAGTATTCATTTAATGTTATTTATTATCATACAATATACAAGTGTACATATTATATTTAAAAAAATATATAATATACATATAACTTTTAGTTTTTAATTTAGCAAAATCATAAGGTTTCGCATGTGAAACCAACCAAACACATGCAACAACTACCAATATATTATATACTTTTAATTTGTTAAAGTGGGAATTATTTCATGTACACATTTTTAAGCTAGCCTAGAGTAAAACGTACAGGAGTTGTAATTTTATATGAGGTGGACCAGGTGGCATATTTTTATTTGTGGGACAGAAATTGAGAAAAAAAAAAGACAGGAGATTTTTCAGTCTCATTCTTAGAAGTTTTCATACAGGGAATACTACTGGCTTCATAGTCTTAATTAATTATACCGTCTAATTCTATCCTCATCGTTTTAGGTTCAAGTCTCTCATATCTATAAGCTATATGTTGAATCAATTGACTTACGACTTACCAATTAGCTAGCTAGCCACATCTTGTAGTATTCAAGCTTTTAATACTGTAACCAATTGTAATTATTATATCATGCGTATATGTATAGAGGGCTAAATTTAGAAGGTGTGTTTTTCTCATTATTTGTTTGGACTTTGTATTTTGACAAATTACTTTTTAGATTCTATATTTTGTAAAATAGTTAAAATAGAACTCTAAACCCGATTTTGGTCAATGTTTTCTCAACTAAAATCACAAATAATTTACCAAACTAACAATTCAGAATAAAAATAAAATCATTATGCTTAAAAATAGTGTTGTTATATTTAATTTTTTCTTCATTAAAATTGAGTTTATAGCTCTATTTTAATCATTTTACAAAACATAAGGTCCAAAATATAATTTGTCAAAACATAAAGTCCAAACAGATAATAAAAAAAAACACAAGGTCCAAAAAAATATAAACTCAATTTAAAAATGTTTATTAAAGTTGTCACGATATATTTTGAAGCGTTTTGTATAAGTATATGTTTGTGGATTTAAAATAGTTATATATTTATTTATTTATTTTTAATTATATACTATAAATCTCTTCGATCATCTTTTTACCACAAACGAATAATAAATCTATCTCATGGGGTAAAAATACAAAACTTTATTTCTTGACGTCTCTAGAATTAGGCAATTCATGACAATTATTCAAGCTAAAATCAAGTCTCCTTTTTCGGATTTCTCCTCAGACAGCTCTAATTTGGCCCACTGTGTGCGCATTGTTATCACCATGAGAGTGACTGCTTGGCACGACAGACCACATATAAGACCAATCCACAAGCCCTGCACCCAAACGGAAGGAGATTATTGAACTCATTCATCACTACATGCATTTGAAAATACAATCTAAAAGTAAAGAATAACATAGGGTAACACTTTGATTGGTGATAGCTACTTTTAGTATTTTCGGTATATTAATAAGTTGCAGTATAATGTAATTTTCAATAAATTTTAAATAATTTAAAAGACTGAAATCATGATTCAAACAACTTGTTATATGCATGTATAAATATCAAAACAATAGTATATGTAATAAGCTATTTTAATCCTATATTTTCGTCATCTTAAATTATTTAAAATTTGTAGAAAATTCATGTAGCTATATTATACACTATCACGTAAAGATATTGAGTTTGACATACAGTGATTAAAAATACTAAACGTAAATACGGTGATTAAAACCCAATAATTTTTCAATAAATTACCTTGACATATAATTCAAATTTAAACGCAAGGACGGCTGCAACTGTCATGCCTATGAAATAAAATGCTGCCAAGTTCACATATACAGCTATGTGCTGCCAACCACATCCTCTTGCCACACCTTCAATTAATGAAACAATAACAAAATCTATTATAACCAAATATATTCAAGTGAAATTAAAGTAGAAAAACAATTGAAAGTAGTTCCTAACCTGATAGAACACCCTGAAAAGAATCTACTACTATGGATATTGCAAGCAGAGGAGTCATGGAAGCAAACGATTTTATTATATCAGAACTGTCACTGAATGAGCCAGCCCAGATATTGTGTCCGAATCCTAGAGCCAAAACTAGTATTAAGGCAAGGAGTCCACATAGCTTCAGGGTGACGATCATTGCACTCTTAGCTTTGTCCGGACGGCCTGCTCCTAACTCATTCGATACCCTTGTGCTGTTGTAACAACAATACATTTTTTTTGGGTCAATACACAAAAATGAGATAAAAATGTGGAATTTGAAAGAACGTAAGTTTGATGTCTTCCAAACCTGGCTGCAGCACTGAGGCCATACGTAATATTGTATGATATGGCTTCTGTGTTCACACTGAAGAAAAATAGCCAAGAAAGTACTCATCAGTCGCAAAAAAGGAAAAATTAGAATGCATTGAGATGTAACCAGAAAAATATATGTAGTGAAGCAAAGTACCATATTGCGATTAGTGAAGTGGTTACTTTCGAGTTTGGCATCAGTCCGGCTAAAAACACCAGAATCTCAAAAGCCCAGTATTCCAAGCTGAACAAATCACTTAAGATGTTAGGCTGTAACATATATATTATTATATTACATATTCTTATGGCTCTTAAAAAAAAGAGAGATTTGAGACTTTTGTATATGCAGCATCTATTCACTTATTCTTTTAGTACGATAACTATACAATAGTATTCTAATCCAATTCAGTAGCAGTAAACCTACATATGGGGTGATAAATATCAAAACTCATCACTCAAACTAATAACAAATAATTTTTTTCAAGATGACATGCAGGGCTTCTGCCTTGAAAATACTAAATTTCAAGTAGTAGCAACTGGATCCTAGTGTAATTTTCTTTACTCAAAGAAAAGAAAAAAGTATGAAAGAAAGTTCGCGGACACTTACCACACCATAGCTGAAGAGGGAAGGGAAAGTTTCAAGTTTGTGAAAATGTAACAGAAGGATTCGTGTGAAAATCCTTGCCATGTAAGTTTAAACTCCTTGGAGAACATGACATATGCAGCCAGCATAAAAAAAGATAGCCAGAGTGTGATTGAGGTTGCTAGTGGAGCTCCTTTGAAACCAAGAGGTGTTAAATGCACCAAACAATATGTGATACCAATGTGGAAGACCAATGGGATAGATGAGAACAATACCAAAGGCCTAACAATGGACTGTGTCTGAAGAAACCTCAAAATGTTTTGAATATAACCAAAAGCAAATATGCTAGGAATCAGATATTTGGTATAGAGGCCTGCGGTCTCAGCAATTTGACTATCTTGGCGGAGAAAAATCAGTAATGGTTCTGTGAAGAACCAGACAAAAGAGATAATGATTGAGAAAAGGGTGGATGTGATACAAGCCGTTTGCAGATGAATCCCCAGCAGTTTGAATGATTTTGCCCCAAATCCTTGCCCGCATAGCGTCTCAAGAGCTCCACTTAATCCAATCTAAAAATAAAACAAAAAAAAGAAAAGAGAACTTGAGAACAAAGAGGTCAGTCATGAAGTCTAATTTATCAAATTCAAAAGATAACGGACTAAGTAGTTATTTATGCAATGGAGAAGATTGAATAGATAACATCATATACTGCATTAATTCCAAAAAAAACTACTCTGTATATCTATCATTCTATATATCCTCGATCAACTTTGATTTCCCTGTCATTTTCAACCCATGATCTATTAAAATCTCAATGTACGTTAATTTTTTTATAAACCAACCAATGACAAGATTTTGAAGGATATTCTTCACTTCAAAAGAGTTGATTAGGCTTTCGTAGCCTATACATTACTGTTTGGTGCACAGTTTCCCTATAATGTGTTGCGGATCAAAATAGAGAACAGAATAAAGTTATTTTATACATTTTAAACCTTTTCCATGAACAAAAAAAACAAATTAGCTTAGATTTTAATGTCAAATTTTATGAACACATACACAGATAAAGTTTACTTTATAAAGATATATATTACTATCGTAATAACCTTCACACACACAGCACGACGTTGAATTAATATTCTCATTCTCTCTGGTTCATTTCCATAACTAAAACCGCCTCATTCATAGATATTAATCATTAAAAAGTAAAATTGGGAAAGATTGCATCCAATCAGAATCTTATCGTTAAATATATTCAAGAGAGAGAGAGATGTATACCATGAAAGCATAGCCGGAGACGGTGGCCCATGAGTTAGCGAGAGTAGCTCCGGCGAGCGGGAGCTGACCAAGGTGGCCGGCGAACATGACCGAAATAAGAGGAATCAAATAGTAGAAACCGTTGGTGATTATCATAGGAAGAGAAAAGAGAACCTGTTGTTTGGCCTCCTCTGCCCCCAATACTCTGTTCCACCATTTTCCTCTCCTATCTTTATTTCCTTCCACCTCTATCAATGGTTCCCTCACATCTAAGTTTTCCGCCATCTCTCTCTCGTTTTCTTCTTTTTTAGATGTATTGCGGTACTACATAGTACTCAATATATCTATATGTGAAGATGGTGATCTTGACCTTTTTGGACCCTGAAATGGTCGAGCGGTCTTATGAATTATATTGAAGTGGTTTCTCTCTCGTGCAATGAACACATACAGAAGAGCTCTATTTAAGAGTTAAAATTTACTTTATCAAACTTACCGTAATTTTTTTTAAATGTTGTTTCAAATAGTCAAATGTAGTGTCAAATTTAACTCAACAAAAATAGACTAATGTTTAAGTAACATATATTTATCATTATTCATGCTATATTTTTATATTAAATTTAGTATTTATTTTAAACCTAAATTAAAAAAAAGAATAATATTAAGATATATTTATGTGAACAATAACAGTACATGTGATTATGATTTGTATAAGAATAATTAGTATTTTTTCCCCAAACTTATGACACTACCACATCGTGCCCTGTAAAATATATAACATGTTAAAAAATCTCATTGAAATATATCATATATAGAAACTTAATCATTCTGTTAGGTCCCGTTCTATTTTGCCGTTTTGTTGGTTGTTGAGCAGAGTAGAGAATATGAGACTTTGAGAAAAACAACAATGGAGGAAATGTGAAATATGAATGAAAGAAAATCAAGCCTTGCTCCTAAAGAATAGAGAGGCTTCTTATTTATACAGTTAGGAGTCAACTAAAAAAAAAGTCTAGCTGGTTGAAACAGAATACAACAGAAACAAAGAAATACAACTGAAATTGGTTACAATACAGGTGTTAAACAAAACTACCTATTTGGGTCACTCTCTATATCACTAACACCCCCCCTCAAGTGACACTGGGGAATGCTCAGTGTCAACTTGGAAAATAGATTGTGAAATTGAGCAATGGGCAGCGACTTTGTCAGGAGGTCGGCTAGTTGAAGATGTGATGGAACATGTCGAATCTCAAGTGCCTTGGCTATAACTTGATCTCTAACAAAGTGCAAATCAATCTCTATATGCTTTGTCCGAGCATGAAACACTGGATTAAAAGTAAGAGAGCTAGCACCTAAATTGTCACACCACAAGATTGATGGCTGTTTGAGAGGGAGCTGAAGTTCACTAAGTAGGGACTGCATCCACATAACCTCAGCAGTTGCCAAAGCAAGAGATCTATACTTAGATTCCGTACTAGATCAAGCTACCACATTTTGTTTCTTAGAACACCAACTGACAAGGTTACCTCCAAAAAAGATGCAATAGCCAGATGTTGAGTGCCTATCATCAATAGAGCCAGCCCAATCCGCATCTGTAAAACCTTGTATATCAAGAGAGTGAGACGGGGTAAATGTCAAGCCAAAGTGAGTAGTACCTGCCAAGTATCTCAGCACCCTTTTGCAAGCACTCCAATGATCATTTGTTGGAGCTTTTAAAAATTGACTAAGCTTGTTGACATCAAAGGCAATATCAGGTCTAGTTAAGGTGAGATATTGTAAAGCCCAAATAACACTTCTATACATAGTCGGATCAGCTAAAAGAACACCATGCTCAAGTGAGAGATGAGTATTCAGACACATGGGTGTAGGCATGACTTTAGCATCTAACATGTTGGTTTTATCTAACAAATCCCTGGTATACTTGGTCTGTGTGAGGCATAAACTAGCCTTGTTTCGAAACACCTCAAACCCCAAAAAATAACTAACCGAGCCGAGTACCTTTGAAGCAAACTGTAGGTGTAAATCTGTAATAAGTTTGTGTATGGCAGCTCTATCTTCACCTGTTGGTAATATGTCATCCACATAGACTAGCAGTAAAATAAGCTTTCCATGTTTTCTAGTGTAAAACAGAGAAGTGTCCGACTTAGAATTTTGAAAACCCCACTGTATAAGAGATGATTTGAGCTTGTCAAACCATGCTTTAGGCGCCTGTTTAAGACCATACAAAGCTTTGTTAAGCTTGCACACATATGATGGATATTCTGTATTTTGAAACCCCTGAGGTTGATGCATGTACACAGTTTCATTTAGCTCACCATTAAGAAAGGCATTATTGACATCTATCTGCTGAATATCCCAGTTGAAAGTAACAGCAAGAGTATGTTAGAGAATATATATTATTGCTCAATGGAAAAGTGGAAAAACCAAAAAATACAACTCTATTCTAAAAAATACAATGGACAAGATGATAGATAAATAGATTTACAACTCAATGACCAACAAAAATGTAGAAAAAAGAGAAAGAAGAGAATTATTAGAACAAAACTCTAAAACAAGAGATACCAATAAATATGTAAATAGAAATAGAAGAAGAGGATTACAAACTCAAAACAATAATAATACAAGAAGAACAACTGAATGAAAAGATCAATGAAAAACACAAACTCACACTCAACCAAAGTGTAGAGTAATGAGGATCACCAACTTGAACAAGGTTAAAAACCTTTGTCCAAAAGCTTATTTCCCCTTATTCTCTAAGCACTAAGTGATCTATCAAGGAAATAGCTCTTTGGAATAATCAAGCCTCAAGGTGTATTTTTCAGCCAAATGCTTTGTGGATGAAAAATTGTGTCTTACAAGTGAGCATTAGGCTCCTTTTTATAGAGTTTTGAGACACCATTTGAATTTCAAATTCTACCAACCCCCATGGCTGTTACCAATGATTAATTGGATGTTTTATGGAATTAAAATAGAGATTTGGGAGTTACTTGGCTTTTGGAAACGTTCAAAATTGGATAAAAACCGAATTTGTATGAAGCTGTCAGCCACTAGGGCCGCGATGCTTGGTCATTTTCAGCAACCAATTTTTTAGTTTTTTTCCAAAACGTTCCAATTTATTCCCACTTGATTTTGTAACTTCCATACACAATATGGGAGTTAAAATCACATCTCTATCAGCCATTTCTCATATGGCTTTATGAAATCCAATCTCAAATGTGTAACATATAATATACACATTATTGGGTAATATTTGGGAGTTACAAATTTGTAACTGATTTTGTAACTCCAAAATATGTCACATTTGGACACACACATGTGCCCAATTTTGTGACTCTCAATAATATGTTACAAGGTGTGACACATCACATTTGTGTGACAAATCACATTTTGTCACATTATTTAATCTAATATTATATTATATGAAATAATATAACATTCCCCTACTAGATTAAATAATCACTTTTGTAACACTTATTTAATCAATCAAACATTATATTAAAATATAATAGAGTAAACACAAATCTGATAGTTGAAGGCTTCACTACAGGACTGTAGGTCTTAAAGAAATCAATACCTGGAGTTTGTTGAAAGCCTTTAGCTACCAGGCGTGCTTTGTAGCGATCTACAGTGCCATCTGACTTGTATTTGATCCGAAAAATCCACTTGTTGTTCACTATAGGCATGTTAGGAGATGGAGGCACCAAAGACCAAGTGTTATTGTGAATAAGGGCTGTATATTCATCTTGCATCGTTTGAACCCAAAGAGGGTCTTTGAGAGCTTGAGCCACTAACTTGGGTTCCAATGATGTACCAATAATTCTAGTAAGTAAGGCTTTATGCTTAAAGACTCCCACTTTTGACCTTGTGACCATGGGATGATTATTATTTGTGGGAAGTCGTGATGGTGGTGGGGGTAACGTGGGTTCAATTTCTGGTTGGTGGATTAAAGATGGTGACTCAATTTGTTGTGAGAATGACTCATTTGAGGAAGGAGATAGACTCACATGTTGACCATGACTTATAGAGGGAGTGTTGGTTAAGGAGGGCACATGACTTTGAGTAGGTGTTTGACTAGAGAGGTTAGGTGTATTGGAGCTGGAAGTTGGTGTTGGTGTTGGTGTTGGAGTTGGGGATAATGACATGTCAATAGGCGGGGGGGACATGATGGGAATAGGTAAGGAAAAAGTGATGGGTTGGGAAGAGTGATGAGTTGTCTTTTCAGCTGTAGGTTTAGGCTGAAACAAAAAAGAATAGGGAAATTCTGACTCATTAAAGGAAACACTTTTTGCAATATAGACTCTTCCACTAGGATGAAGACACCTATAACCTTTGTGAGCAAGACTATAACCAAGAAAGACACATTTTGAGGATCTGAATGAAACTTTATGAGTTATATGGTCTTAGGAGAGGAAAACAAGCACATCCAAAAACTTTTAAAAAATCATAATCTGGAGTTTACTGGAATAAAAGTTGAAAAGGGGATGCATTATGTAAAACAGGAGTTGGAAGCCTATTGATGATATAGGCTGCAGACACAAATGGTATAAAATGAAGGTCCCCACACATCAGAATGAATAAGTTCAAAACAAGATTTGGTTTTTGGATGAGAACTTGAAAAATGAAAACTATGCAACTTCCCATATTGACAAGCATCACAAAAAGGAATTTCATTACATTTGAAATTTGGATGTAGATTATTCAAAACTTGAGTTAAAGTGGACTTGGAAGGATGACCAAGTCTACAATGCCAAAGAGATGCAATATTTGACTTAGTAGAACACATAAAACTTTGTGGGGTGGACGTGGAGCTTGCTGAAGTAGAGAGACAATTTGGTGGACTGGAGGACTTGTTTGACTTGGAGGCTTGAAATTGATTGTTTTGGACATCTAACTGGTAAAGACCATCACGAACTTGACCCTGAAGGAGTACTTGCTTCGTTTTCTTGTCCTTAATGAGGCAACAAAGAGAGTCAAATTCTAGAGTAACATTATTGTCTTTGGTAAATTGGGAAATGCTCAACAGATTTTTGGTGATATTGGGAACATGTAGAACATCTTTAAGCACTAAAGATTGCAAGTTATTACCAGTTGAAATGGAATTAGAACCAATATGAGCAATTGAAAGAGAAGAACCATTACCTACAATAACCTTGGTTTTTCCCTTGTAGTCAATTCTTGAGGCAAGATTGTATGGGTCGGCAGTGAGGTGACGAGTAGCTCCACTATCAAGAAACCACGGATCAGAAGTTTTCTCCGACTGTTGCTCAGTGAGGAAGGCTTGGGGGGCAGATGCATTGTTTGTGGAGGAAGAAGTGGGGTGTGAATCAGGTCTAAAGAAGTTGATATCGAATTTGTGAAAACACTTATGAACTGTATGGCCAAGTCGGCCACAAAGTTGGCACACGGGTCTATTACCTCTTCCAGTAGTGTGAGTATTTCCACGTCCAGGATTGGGAAAGCTTCCTCGTTGGTTTATGTAGTTCCCACGGCCAAAACTTGGCTTGGCATATGAGGTGTTGCTTCGGCTACCTCTGAGAGAAAGGTTAGCTAAGTTGGCAGTCACCATATCAAGATTGGGGGTAGAGTTCTGCTCAAGACGTAGCTCATGACTCTGTAGCAGATACTGCAATTCTTGAATCGAAATCGACTCGGCACGGCAAGTGAGATGAATGACCATGGCCTCATATTCGGGTCCGAGACCGCTAAGAATATACATGATAAGGTCTTATTCTTTGATAGGATCTCCAGCCGAGGAAAGGGTATCAGCAAAACCTTTCATCTTCAAGATGAACTCATCAATGGAAATAGGCCCTTTCTTGGTAGATTGAAGAAAGAAACGGAGTTGTTGTAGTCGAGCTTTTGATTTGGTCTGAAAGAGTTTCTCAAAAACAGTCCAGATCTTAGCAGAAGTGTTGCAGTTGATTATGTGCCCCAGCATAGATTCAGAGACAGAGTTCATTAGCCAACTCATCAAGAAACGATTATACTTGATCCATTGAGTATAAGCTGGGTTGGGGACATTACCAGTGGTTGTCGGCGACGGAGGTGAAGTTTTTCCGAGCAGATAGTCCTCAAGACTGTGAGCCGTAACTGCTGGAAGAACAAGTGAACGCCAGAACTGGTAGTTTGTCCGATCTAGTTGAAGAGTCAGCGGAAGGAGGTTGTTGGAAAATGGTAACGCAGTTGCCGGAGTGATGGAAGATGATGAGGCGTCAGAGTTGTTGGATTCCGTCGGCTCTGATGCCATGTTGGTTGTTGAGCAGAGTAGAGAATATGAGACTTTGAGAAAAACACCAATGGAGGAAATGTGAAATATGAATGAAAGAAAATCAAGCCTTGCTCCTAAAGAACAGAGAGGCTTCTTATTTATACAGTTAGGAGTCAACTAAAAACAAAGTCTACTGAAACAGAATACAACAGAAACAAAGAAATACAACTAAAATTGGTTACAATACAGGTGTTAAACAAAACTGCCCATTTGGGTCACTCTCTATATCACTAACACGTTTAGACACTAATGTGCATTATAAATTCTGATAAATTAGCATTTTTGCCCTTTGAACTTTGACCATTACCAAATCGTGCTATTTACCAAAATGCCAATTATTCTTTGTATAATAATTAGCTGGGTATATATACATAGCAACGCCGGAGCTAGACTTTAAGGCGAGTGGGCTAATAATTTTTTAATAATTTTAGGGGGTTCAAATGTAACATTTTTTAAATTTGAAGGAATTTTTTTAGTAATTTAAGAGGTTTAAATGTAATTTTTCTTAAATCCAAGATATTTTTTTTTAATTTTATGGGCGCTTAAATGTAATTTTCTTTTATATTTTAGACTTTTTTTATAATAAAAATATTAATATATATAAAAATTATCACAAAATATAAAAAATTAAGTGTGCCACTATGTGGCTGTTGGGTTTTATGCCCTTATAAAACCATGTCGGCATGTAGCATGATTTCATATTATCAATAAAATTAGTAGAAATCATTTAGTTTGACAACCGTGTTGCTTGTTTGTTTTATTACACGATTATTGAAATAATACAAACATTTATAAAATCCCGAACATATGGATAGTTACAATTATAGTGACTAGGTCACAGTGGATTATAGTTGTAATTATATGTTCAAAAGAACGAGTCCTAAGATTAGATCAGTGCATTGGATTTTCACTGATTAGGCAATCTACGATATGATCTACTTACACATTCAGGATGTGATGTCTTGTCCAAGGCTTCGACCAAGTAGATAAGATCGGATGTATTTAGTTACATCGGACTAGGACCGATATTGATTATTGATTGATAAATAAGTATCGTTGTTATCAAATCTAATCAATGTCACAACGTTGACCATAAATTAAGTCGATCTTAATTCTGAGTGATAATATTATGCTAATTATATTATTTAAATCTTTTGACTTGTTCGTTACCAGCTTACCCTACGGTCTAGCCCATACTTACATCTTGGAGATTTATTAGTGTAATTGAGTGAGAGTATTATTCATAGATACGAAATCTATAACTTCTGTATGAGAAGTGAAAAGATGATTTCCTTAATTGCTTTGTTCAAAAGGTTAAATGATTGAGATCTCATTTCTGTGATTAAGTTCACGGAAATATCATTTATAAGGAACTTAGTGGGAGTTAAGGATAAAATACTGATGAGGGGTAAGACGGTAATTTGCACCCAGCTCGTTAGTAAGTCATCGATAGAGGATTGACTGATTGTAATGGTTATAACAATGGATAACGTATTTATGGTTTTGAAAATACGTTCTATGAATTCAAGAGTTCAATTCCGAGTCTATAGTGGAGTCACGAGGAATTAATAAAGTAGTGAAATTATTCGTAAATAAATTCACGGTAACTTGTTGGAGCTTGATTTCATGGATCCATGGTCTCTGCATCACCTTTGAGTAAATCATCTAGAATGTCTCAATTAATTGATTTAATTATCAATTAGGATTTTTAAAGTTGACTAGGTCAATTTTGGAAAATTTACAGAGATGTGAGATTTAGAAAATAAAAGAGAATCTTTGAGTAAATTTATTAATATTGATAAATTGGTATCAATATAAATAAAAAATATTAAATCAAGTTTCAAATTATAATTAGTTAATTTGAATAAGGATTTAATTAATTAATTAAAAATAAATAAATAAATAAAATGTTTTGAATTTAGGCCCAATTGAGATTTAAATTCAAAACAAAGAGATTGGGCCCAAGTCCATTTATGGCAGCCCAAGGCTTTTATTTATTTTTATTATTTTTAATTAATTTAAATTTAAATAAATCTCATTAAGTTGCCTATATAAGGAATATGATATCTAGGGTTTTCAAAAAAAGGAAGTCAGTCTCAGTTGATTTGGGTAAGTGAAAACCTAGACACTCTAATCCTTTCTTGGCCACTCTCTCTTCTTCTTCTCTTCAAGATCTCTATCTCATGTGTTGAGAACCAGCCCACACTAACTTGGTGAGGAAGACTGTATTGCTGTTCTTGTTCAATCTCTTGATAATACTCTGCTACAGAAAGGAATCAAGGGTTAGAGAGATTGAAGGATCGAGTTGTTCCAGTTCCGCTGCGTAATGTAAGTTTTTACTTTACTCTGTATTTGTATCAATTTCATAGGAGCATGTTCTAGGAATTTGCATGTTTATTTGATAATATGTAAATTGCATGAAAATAAATAAAGATCCTGCAATGAGTTTTTCCAACAGTGGCTACGTCACAATATTACATTTATATATATAATCTCAAATTTTAATTCTCTCCACCCAAATATAAAAAATAATATAATATAAATATATAATTACAGCTAGGATGGAAACGAGATCGGTAATTGGTGGAGGGTGCCCCCGCCCCCGCCCCCATCCCCATTAACTATTCTAATCCTCATCCTCGCATATTTTTCGTCAGGGGTGGGGCGGGGACTTGTTGGGGCAGGGAATCACCACGGGTACCCATTTATTTAAAAATAAAATAATTAAAGCTAGATTACATAAAATTAATATATATTACACTATTTTAATAACTCAAAATATTAAATATATCTAAAAAAAGTTAAAAATCTTTACAAAGTTATTAATATGCTACAAAATCACATAAACATGTAAAATAAGAAATAAACGGGATTCTGTTGGGGCGGGGAGTGCTGTCCCGTCCCCACCCTGTTTAACATTCAGAATTAGAAAATGGCCTCAGCCCGTCCACGCTCCGTTTTGCATTTAGGCGAGAAATCCCCACCCTATTAAGGGCGGGTATCCGCAAGACCCATCCCCGTATGAAAATTTTTCATCCCTAATAACAACTGAATTCATTTTATTTTGCAATTTACAATAAATACCCTTTATAATTATAAAATAAAATGAGAAATCCCATCGTTGTTCTATGTTAGGAATCACGGCAAGGCAACCATGCATGCATTAAGGAGAGGGCTTAATTATAATATATATAATTTAACAAATTAATGACTTAATAATTTAAAAAGAAAAGAGTTTTTGAAAATTAAAAAAAAATATGATTCTTTAAAATCTCTCAATGAAAAATAAAGTTAGAACAAATATATATATATCATTATATTTTTATATATAAGTAAAAACACGTTAACAAAAATAGTGTTCGTTACTATTCAATTCATATGAGTTAGCTAAATAATATATTTTAATTAGCAATTATCAATGTGATTGAAGGTTAATCTAATTTCTAATCCATTATGACAAACCATAATATATTATTAAATAACCTTTTATTTAATGCCAATGAAATGTATCAGGCAATTAACAAGCCTTTCTATAGTAGCTGAAGCAAATCCACCCGTTTGATTTTTTTTTTTGTACAAAAAAAGCAACAATTATGTAATGCCATCGTTATTATTTAATTGAAAAATAAATATTTTGATATTATAAAATATCAATAAGATTTGAAACTGTCGTTCCACTGAAATATATATACCACCATTCTTAAAATATCAACAACAACTAAGTAGATATATATTTACGTTACTTGTATGTAAATTGCTATGCAATAATTAAATTAATAAAATATAAAGCAGTCATTGCATAGCTATGACTTAGATTATTTCAAAAAGGAATAATTAACAATATTAAGAGAAGAGAAAAAACCCCTCACAATTCCTATTTTGTTTGGAATTTAATAAATAGATATTTACTTTATGAACGACGAGTAGCAGCTGAGGCAAATAAACAAAGAATAATTAAAAGGGTGGAGTCACGTGGGAAAGGAAACTCTATTGTTCCACATTTTGTCCAAAAACAAAATTCTATTGTTCCACTGGGGAAGATCAATTCCTGAACTTGAACCACGTGCAAAAATTTGCCGCCTCGGACAGACTGGTTCACCATGTGATAATATATAAAAAAAATATTACACATCACTGTCCCGAAATTGGAGAAGGGAAAGAGACGATGAGGAGAGTAACGGAGAGAAGACCACATTTAACGGTAAAATTGGTACATAACACCTCATTAATGACGTGACATACTTTGATAGGTTGGGACATGAATTGGGATACATTTGGGACAGGTGTATGGTTGGTTGAGTGACATTAACTGTTGCATCATTGTCTAATATTTAAATTGAATACATCTATCTTTACTCAATATATAAATAACCGTAATTAATCATGATCAATCATTTATGTAGGTAATTATCATAATTTTATTATATCTCTTCCATATAATGTGTAGATAACAAATTTTTTATTTTAATAGTATTTTATTTATTTTAATGTTAACTTTAATAAAATATTATTATATTTAACAGAATATTTTTATATTAAACATTAGTTTATAAATACTTAAACTTAAATAAAATAAAATTAAAAAAATTAAAATATGTTTTTTTTGAGATATTTTATAATAATAATTATTTAAAAATAATAAATAATCTAACAAATTAAAATATGATATTTTTCAGATATTTTACAATAACAACTATTTAAAAATAATAAATAATTAAACAAATTAAAATATGATATTTTTTATATATTTTACAATGATAATTATTTAAAAATAATAACATCATATGTTTTATAATTTAAATAAAATTTAATTAAACTTAAACTCACTTCTTAGAATAATATCATATTAAACTTATAATATATTTTGTTGTGAATTAACAAAAGATTGCTTTTAAAAAAAAAAACTAATAACAAACTTAAATTCTATAAATTTAACAAAAATAATTAATAAATTATATAAATAAAACTAAACAAACATACAATATGCACGTTATTTGTATCTAATATTTGCAACATATGATTCCACCTTGCCTGATTTCAAGGAAAATTAGAGATTGCCAATGTTTTTAGAGATTACCATTAGGGAATGAAAATCTGTTGTGGCCATCCTGTCCTTCCTCTAAAATTTTGACATTTGGCAAAAACAAAATTAACTAAAAAACAAACTAAAATTTTGATTATAAATCCCTACAAAAAAAATGGCCCGGTAAAAACTAGGATGTCAAAATTTTGATAATGGCTCGCACACTAGACCCCAAAGACCAGGACCACAACTCCCGCCTCCATTAACCACCCTTGTTGAGCCACCCACAACTGCTGAATACAAAGGAAACACAATGCACGAACCCCTCTCCCACCACCGAACACAGCCTAACTACCCCCCACAAACCACCTGCAAAAGCCCTAAGGAGGCGCACGACTCTTGAGAGAAAACCCTATCGTTAACCCATTTCCAATTTGTGCACTTCGTTGTTTTTAATATCCATATTGGTATAAATATATGATATTGTTTTTTTTAAATCAGTTATTTTTTTTATAAATGTTGTTCTTATGTGTAAATTTTCCTTTTATATATACAAAATCTATAAAACTAATAAATCAAAATATTAGTTGTTAGAGCACTCCCAATAAAAGAGGTAAAATGTCTAATTTTTTATAATAAGAAAAAAAAATTATTAAATAGTCTTTAAAAAAAATAATTGTTTTGGTGATGTATTTTGTAATACATTTTCTCTATAATATTTAGCTAAAACTCACAAAAACATCTTCTATCAATTCCTTTATACATATATTTATAATAACTATGCACAAACTCCAATTAATCTATATCTACATTTACATATAATTTATATAATATTTTAATATTATTATTTTTCTTTATAAGCTTTCTCTCTCCAATTTAGTATATATATTTATTATTTCCTTTTTCTTTTTTAATTATTTTATTTTACTTTAATTAATAAAATATATTTAAAGATATAATATTTAAATAATGTTGAGAAATATATAAAGAAGTTGATGTATGGTATAATGTAAAACTTAGACCTAAAATAAAAAAATGTGTATTTTGAAGAAATATTTAAAAAAAATAAAGTAGAGCATTTAGTGGAGTGCTCATCCTTAATTTAAGCTGCTAATTCTATATATATTTAAGTGGATATGTTTGGGTTTATAAATCTGTAATTTTGGAATAAAAATTGACACGTCAACTTTTGATGAATGAAAAGTTTTAAAAAATAAAATAATGCCATGCATATTGTGCTAGAACCACCTGCATCTGTAACGACATAACTACGACCATATAATATTCATGAATGGTTTAACTTTGTTAATTCGTATATTAATTTTTTTAGACTTAGAATTTGTGTATTAATTCATGAGTATAAATATGACTTGAACACGTTTTAAAAAGACATTTTATGTCAAAGTCACCAACTTTTTTAAATAGGAAACTGTGTATCTCGTGTGATTTTTTTATTTTTGAAATGGAAAAGCATACACTTTAATCTGTGAAAAAACTAACGCTAAAGTCGTTGTGTGATATAAACTTTTTTTCTAAAAAAATAAATAAAGGGTCTTTTCTTAAAGTTAAATCCTTACCAAATTAAGTGGTCATATATCTCTTCTACATAAAAAATGCGTAGATATTGATAATTTTTTGTTTTAACGGTTATTTATTTAATTTTTGTTAACTTTAAAATATCTTTTTATATTTACGGTTTAACATAAATTGCGAAAAAAAAAATCAATGTGTAGGTTATGATTCTTTTTTTTTTCATCGCAGGCCCTGTTGAACTTGTAATAAAAGAACTCTTTTTCTTTCATTTTGTAAAAAAATATGAGTTTTTGGTCTGTTTATGTTTCTATTTATTTATATATTTCTTTTTTATAAATGAAAAAATAAACAAAAAAATTCACTAAATTTATAAACAAGCTTATTGAACTATTTTCTCATTGATGTATTGTTTCATCGGAATCCACATCACGATGTAATTTCTTATATTAAACTACCAAATTAAGTGGTCATATATCTCTTCTATATAAAAAGTGCGTAGATAATGATAATTTTTTGTTTTAATGGTTTTTTATTTTTTTCTATTAACTTTAAAATATTTTTTTATATTTAACATGATATTTTTATATTTAACGGTAGAATGTAAATATGATTTAACCTTAAATAAAATTAAATAATTAAAGAAATTAAAATATAATTTTTTTGAGATATTTTACAATAATAATTATTTAAAAATAATAATGCCATATATTTAATAACTTAAATAAAATTTAATTAAATTTAAACTTAATATTATATTAAACATATAATATATAATCTTTTGTTGTGAATGCCAAATTCAAAAACTAGAACAAACATCAACTTAAACAAAAATTAATTAATTAATTAATTAAAATAAAATATTTTAAAGATATTTTATGATAATTTAAATAATTAAATCATTTTTATTTAAAAATAATAAAGACATACATATCATTTTTTATCTTATAAAATTGTATGATAATTTATTTTTTATCAAGTGATTAGATCTCTTTTTCTTCATCAAATTCATCAAAAGAAATTGTGAGATACATTAGAAACTAATGATAGTTTATGCATGTATATTATTGTCTACACTACAACTTTTTCTATTCTTATTTTATTTTATTATTAATTTCTTTTTAATTATTATTATATTTTATATATATATGTCATGTAGACACGTAAATATATATATCTATGTCAACCTTGTATTTAGATATCATATATATAGAGATTATTGATATAAATATTTATATATACTACTGAACTATAATTGATTCTATTATATATATATTTAAAAAAAAATGATGAACCAATTTTTATTAAAATTATAGACAATATTTACAACTTTAAACTAAGTAAATATAATATATTTGCAAATAAACACCAAACAAAATACTTTGAAATGAACAAAAATCTGTCTATATCCGACCAGGCACTTTCTGAAACAAAATAAAAGGAGCAAGAAGACACACACAAAATACGAAAATTTCAACATAAAAATTTAAAAATAAAATAATAATACGATCATGTGTGTGGTAATTCCCACCTACTAAAGCATTGTCTAATAATTAAAAAAAAAATCTATTATATCATATAAATATAAATGAATCACCACACGAGACAAACAGAAATAGACAATATACCATAATGCATGCAATATAGTGTGTTATTTTAATGCATATTATTTATTATCATAATATATGTTATATATTATATATTATGATATATAAGTTTTAGTTGTTACTTTAGAAAATCATAAGGTTTTGCATGTGAATGTCGTGATGGAAAATCAAAACATGTAACTACTACCAAATATCTTATATGTTTTTTTGTTAAAGTGGGAATTATTTTATATCTTCATAATAAGCTACACATTTTTTTATGCTAGCTATAGCCGAGAGTTAAACGTATGAGGAGAATGAATGAACAACTTATTACAAAATATTATAATTTATTCACAATTATTGTTGTAGATGAATGTCTGTTAAAAATGTTGCAGAGATGAATGTTTTTAAAATGTGTGATATTGATCGATGTACAATATATATCACTACAGAAAACAGGGTTTTTACTGACAAGAAATGTCATCGGCAGAAGCCTGCATTTGGTCGGTAGAAGTTATACTGACCACATGTCGTCGGTAGAATGTTCTTGGTAAAGCTTAGTCGGTAGATATCAATTTCTACCGGCGACAATAATTGTGTTGTCGATGTAAAACTGAAATATCGTCAGTAAAAATCTACCAAATTTTGGTATCTAATAGGGTTTTATCGAGAATAATGTCGTTGGTATAGCCTGTCCCAATATTTTTTTATGGTACATTATTTATTAATTTAATTTAAATAAAAATAGAATATAATTATAGAATTAAAACTAAAACTAAAACAATAGATTAAAATTAAAATACTTATATTAAACATTTAAATAAAAATACAAAAATACGTTTGCTCAATCCAAATAAAAGAGTTGCCCTAAAGATGGAAATATAATAGTCTATGAAAACAAATTGTTATCCCCATTTCCTGTCGTGGGCCCGGGACGAAGGTCCAGGCCCATGGTCTGGGCGTTCGGATGCGGGCCCGACCCAAGCCTGTGTGGTACAGGAGTAACCAAGGGCCACGGCCCTAGTGTGATTCTGGACCCGGGATGTTGTCCGGGATAGTGATCCAGGACAGTCGTCCGGGAGACGTACTAATGTCGGATTACAGTTGAAGTATACGTAAACGATCCTGGAGCCTAGTAAATGGTCCGGGCCTGTGGTAAACGAAGGGGGACAAAGGTTAACGAACCCGGATCAGGTCCTCCCCGTTCGGCAAGGAAAAGCATCCATGACCCTGAAGCCGCCCCACGACGCGTGGGGGTTGTCCCCACTTTTCACCTGCGGAAAAGGCCACCTCGGGATCGCACGCCGCTGTTTCAGACCTGCACTGCCAAGTACTCTGACTGTTTTTGTCCCCTGAATCTGCCTCGTAACTCGGAGTGCCCAGACCAAAAGCACCGTTTTGTCGGGCAAAATATAGTTCTTTGGCCGCTCAATTGGGCCTTAATTAGTCTTGGACCTATATATGTTTTATCTTTTATACTGGGCTTCCACCAGAGAAGCCAAGAGTATTCACATCTTTGATGGGCCCGGGTCATGCCCGACCCAGATCCAGTGTTCCTATGAACCTATAAATACAGGCGATAGAGCACTGAAAAAAGTATCTCTATTCGACTTATATACAGTTACTCTGTCAAAAAATAGAGAGAAACTCCATTGTAAAAGACTTTTCAAGCTCTAGTACAATTGACTCGTGGACTAAGGCTTAGTAACGCCCCAACCACGTAAAAATCTTGTGTTAATCTTCTACATTCCACATCATTATTCTTAGCTAATATTCATTAGTATAGTTACCGACAATCTCGGTAAACACAAATAAACTCATATAAAGTCTTCCTGTTAACTCGGTCCTCCAACATCAAGATCATCAGGTGGTGGTGGGGCAAAATGAGATCCCACGGTGATATAATGAGTCCAAATGTACTCCTCTAATTGTTGAAGACGCTCTCTCACACTCAGTAAAATAGGCCTTTTGTGTAATGCCCTCCTAATCCAAGACCATTACACTATATACTTTAAATAGTGCCAAACTTGCTAATCGAGTCCATTGGTTATAAACGTGTAACTAAGGTTAGTGAGAATGGTTAGGGTTAAAATTTTGGTCAAAAGGAAACATTGACTTTTCATTTAAAAGTTTAATACATACATGGGATCCTAAAATAATATAAACAAATGTTTAAAAGGGTCATTACAGTTCAAAAGTTACAACCAGCCGACCTAAGCGACAAAATAAGGGTTACAACCTTAGTTCCTCTAAGATAATCCCGACCGTGGTGGTCGAGCAGCCGCATATGTACATGCATCAACCGAAGCTCTCCAATTCATGGCTGGTCCAGCTTTCGTTTTCCCTTACCTGCACCACATAGCACCCGTGAGCCAAGGCTCAGCAAGAAAACTTAAACATGTGCATTGTTTATCCAAAAATGACTCCTGATGACGTGGCAAGAATTTATTACACGTGGTTGGCACGTGGCAGCGCTAAAGTGAAGGGATGATGTTCGCCTATCGACCAGATGTCTATTGCTTCATCAGATCTCGCGATTAGATGCGACCAGTCTGGTCGCATGCTTCGGTTTAATTTCTTTAAGATATGTAATCTTGTAATAACTATATTTATTATATTTTCTCTTTATTGCCTTGATACGCTGGGATTAAGGAAAATGAAGGCCCATTGGCCCATGTATCCCCGTTGAGCCTATAAATATGAATGAGAGGGCTCAAGGAAGAGACTTTTGAACCTTGAACTGGAATACTCAGAGAGAGAGAGCATAGTGTGATTATCCACAGAAAGTTGTAATTCTCCTAAGGCTTGTGAAACTCAAGAACCCTAGTTCTTTGATCACGGCACTGGGCTTCAACTTTAATAAGAACACTAAGTGGACGTAGGTTATTACCACACAATTGGGGCCAAACCACTATAAATTATTTGTGTCACCTTCTTCCCATTTGATTTCATTCTTGATTTCCTTTTTGTTTCTTTATCGTTATTTTGACTTCGTGTCGTTGGCCAAATCGAGGGTCAACATTCTAGTGCTTTCATTGAGACATTAGTCAAAAAGCTTAAAGAAAATCCAATGGCGAAGACATCCAAGAGAGCTGGACAGGCTGCTGGTGCTGCGTCATCTCAACCTCCTCCTCCAAATGTGGTTGAAAATGAACCACACTTGGATTTTGAAGAGGAGGAAATGAATTCCGAGACGTTGAGGGCAACACTAGGCGTGTTGCAGGATGCGTTGGCCAGTCTGAGGGCCAATCGGAAAAATGCGGCAGAGACCTTGTGTAGTGCCCCAGATTCCCTAATGTGGTTTAATGGCTGGATTTGTAGGCCGGGAGGGCCATAATTGTTTAATTATGCCATTTGATGTGTTTATGCATGTTTATGAGAATTATATTATAATATAATGTTAATTGTATGCATGTCGGTGATATATGTTGAGACCACATTATGATGTGGGTTTGTTCGAGCTGTTCGACATGAGACGATCGTAGATTATTGATTAGCGGTTTAGTCACAACAGGTTTAAGTGTCGGGACTTGGGTTGAGTCTCGGGGTGATTTCGATGGTTAGAGCGTTACCGGGAGATAAAGGGTAACAGGAGGTGAGTTATTGGTGTTTATGATTTTTGGGAATAGTGGGAATTGGAGAGCGTTAATTATGATTAACGAGTTAGGAGGAAAGTACCAAATATGCCCTTGGGAGTCTTTAGAAACCATTAATTGACCTAGGGGTAAAATGGACATTTCACCCCTAGGATAGATATATCACTTGTTGGCTGAAGAAAGTAGTGAAAACAGAGTATGCAAAAAGAAGTTCTCCCGTACCTTCTTTTCTTCATTTTTCTTTGTGGTTTTTGAGCCAACTTTGAGGATTCTAGCTTGGGAAGCAAGCCTTGGAAGTTTGGGAGTGTGTTCCACTATTGAAGACCATCATAAGCCAAGCTTTGGGTAAGTTTCTAACCATAGTTTCTCTGGTTTGCTCTGTTTTGGTTTTGTTTTGCATCTGAGGTTACTAGGATGAATTCATGGGTTTTGTTGGGAGTTTTGGCTAGGGTTCCCATGCTTGTGATGTTTGGGGTGTGTTAGGATGGTTTTTGGGTTTATTTGGCATCAAGAATAGGCTTTGGAAGATTGGAGATCGAGTTAGAAACGAAGGAGATGAAGAAGGTCGGTTCAGGGGTGTTTTGGGCTGGAGGTAGCGCTACAGCGCCCACCTTAGGGCGCTATAGCGCTCCTCAGGAGGCTTTCTGGTGCTTGGGAGGTTCTGAGTAGAGCGCTGTGGCGCTAGGGGTTGAGCGCTGTAGCACTACCCTGTTCCTTCCCAACCCCGTTTTGAGTGTTTTTAAGGGTTTTTGACTTGGGGTTTCAATCCTTAAGGCCCGGGATCGATTCTACTCACCGTGTGGGCATGTTTCGAGGTCCCGAGGATGGTGCTTAGGTTAAGACCCTATTATTGTGGATTCTCATTAATTGAGGTTATAATTGGTTGTGATTAGGTAACCGCTAAGGAACTAAAAGACCGATCGTTCTCAGGGGTCGTCTTTATCATACTTCTCGCTCGAACTTGAGGTAAGAAAACAGTGTATGGATACAGTTGCACCCTGTACAGGTGTATGGCATGCATGGTTTGATATTGAAGCATGTTGGTTGATATATGTGAACGTGGATTGCATATTAAATGCTAATGAATGCTGATTACCTGTTTAAGACACTGACTAGTCAGGGACCGACTCTAAAGTCGACGATTACGCATTGAATGACTCTATGGCATTAATGCGGGACCGACCCTAAGGTCGAAGAACTTATAAGCGCTTGCCTGGTCTACGACCAGATGTCTATAGCCAAGGTATACGACCACGGTGACCGTTAGTCACGTGGCTAAGGGACGTTGTCCATAGCTTCGACTCTAGAGTCGTGAGGAGGGTTATGTTGGTGACTAATCACCATGCACCTGTCCTGATCGAACATATGAAAGAATCACTTAACCGTTAAGCCCTGGTGACCCTATCGTCACATGGCTAGAGGGAGCGATGCTCATTTCTGTGACTTTTGGCTATTGTCACCTATTCGTTGGACTGATAGTCCTGAATGGTTACTATGATCGTTGTTGATATTATATCATGTTTTATTATGTTTTCTTGCTGGGCCTTGGCTCATGGGTGCTATGTGGTGCAGGTAAAGGAAAGGAAAAGCTTGGCCAGCCCTGAGTGGAGAGCTTGGGCGGTGTTGTGTACATACAGGGCCGCTTGACCACCACGGTCAAGGAGTTCTCAGAGGGACTAGGGGTTTACCCTATTTTTGCCGCTTAGGCCGGCGGAGTTTGTAAATTTGGAACTGTAGCGACTCTTTTGTATTACGAACTACTTGTAAACATTTTGAAAGGCTCATGAGCAGTTTGTTTACTTAATGAAATGTACCCTTTCCTTTTTACTGGTTTTCTACCTTAACCTGATAATAACACTTAGATCACGTTTTTAACCAAAGAACTCGGGTAGCGGGTCAAATTTCTGGTTCACCGTTTACCGTAACTGTTCTGGGGTAACCAGGGCGTTACACCTTGGCGCTGCAACAAAGGGAGATTGAGCGTCAGCGCCAGGAGCTAAATGAGCAGCAGGCAGAAATGGACCATCGGCAGAGAGATGCCACGACCGCTCTTGAAGCAGCCATAAGATGGCCAGAAGGCATGCTACGCCTGCCTCTCAACCGAATCAGCCACCAAGTGCACCTCCGCAACGGGCCCCTAATCCTAGTCCTCCGATCCAGCCCGCAAAGGCCAGAGCAGCCACTTGTTGCTCAGGATGATGTCCCAATTTTGGACCCTAAGCAACAGCCACCTTCTCAAGCTGGTCGCGGCAATCCCCAATGTCAGTGGTAGAATAGGGCCGGATAGCCGCCCCATAGCCCTAGACGCCCAGGGGCCGCTGAGCCAAATCCACTGAGCAGGGGGCAACATCCTTCTGCCCACAGAAGGCATAACGAGTCAGGCTTTGCGATCAGGGGCCCCCCACGACATAATAATGCACGGGGACCCACCGACCAATGCAGGCCTCCCCCTAATGCTCGGGAAATTCCAGCTAGAGGAGGAAACTGCGCGACCAGCCGGTCGCGCCAAAGTCGGCCGCAATTGAAAGTCGACCATGACTACAATGAGGCTGATTCCGGCAGGGGGAATGCTGGTCGAAGGCATGAAGAAAGAGGTGGAGACGGGAACCCCCCACCAAGAGACAATAGGCCTGTAAGCCATAACGCCGGGGGGCAACCTAGACAGCATAACATCTTTGATCGGCTAGGAGTTAGTGAGCAAAGGCACAAGGATGATGACTTGAGAGACGAACTTAACGACAGGCGCGAGAGGCACGATGAGTACGCTCCTCCAACACCAGTCGCCCCAGCAATCTCAGACGCAGTTCTGACTCAAATTGATGCTTTGAACCAGGCAGTACAGCAGTTGGTCGGGAGCCAAACATCCCACATAGAGTACGACCGGTGGAGAGGCACTCCGTTTGTGCGAAGGTTTGTTGTGGCAGAAACCCCCAGCAAGTTCAAAATGCCAGTACTTCCAAACTTTGATGGGTACGGGGACCCAGTATCTCATGTCAACAAATTTGAGATACAAATAGATATTCAGAAGGTATCAGACGATGCCCGCTACAGGATCTTCCCCACCACACTATCTGACACCACCCAGGAGTGGTTCTTTAAATTCCCTCCTGATAGTATAGTATCTTGGGAAGTGTTCGTGAAGGAATTTTACGGACAATTCTACGCGGGTCGCGTACACCCCACTGAGGCCAACCAGCTGGTCGAGATACGCCAAAAGGAGGGAGAGCCCTTAAAGGATTATGTCCAACACTTTATGCGAGCAGCGGTTAGAGCCAAAACAGTGGGTGACGAGGGAAATATGATGGCCCTAACTGCCGGGGTTAGACGTCACTCCCCCCTCTGGAGTAGCCTGAGAAAGAATGGGGTAAGGAGTACTCAGGAATTCCTGGATCGAGCTGATCGATACATCAATCTCGAAGATGTGATTGCCAACGAGGGGAAGTCGCCTACGAAAGATAAGGGACCGAAGGAAGATCCCGCCAACGGGTCGGATAAACCCAATGGCAACAGTAAAGGTGACGGGAACGGAAATGGCAGAAATGGTGGAAAAAGGGCGGGCAATGAGCCGTCAACATCTAAAAATAAACGCCCCAAAGGCAATAGATATGAGCCAAGATTCACCAACTATACGACCCTTGTCGAAAGTAGAGCAGAGGTCTACTAGGTGACCAGCTCTAATGTCCCTTATAAACGACCAGCGCCTATAAGGAAGGATATCTCCAAGAGAGATACGACAAAATTTTGTCATTTTCACAACGACTACGGAGATGACACCAATGAGTGTAACTAGTTGAAGGACAAGATCGAGTTCCTGATTAAGCAGGGACACCTAAGGAGATACGTACGAGCCGTAGGAGGTTCTCAGTGAGAGGCTCCAGGTGGCAATGAGCAGGCGCCTGCACGCCAATGCTTGCCACATTTACAGCCAGCTCCTGTGGTAGGGACGTTACTCACCATCTGTGGCGACCCACACATTGCAGGGGATAGTGGGAAAGCAAGGGAGCGATACGCTCAAACTTTACGCCACGACTAGGACATCAAGATGATGAGTGTGGAGGATCGAGCACCAAAGAAAGCTCGAACAGAGGAGGAGTTGATAACCTTCTCTGAAGACGATGCTCAACACGTCTGATTCCCACACTCCGATCCGCTGGTCGTTGACGTCCAAATCGCCAACATGATGGTTAAAAGGATGTTGGTTGACACAGGAAGCTCAGTCAACATCTTGTACAAGTCTTCACGGCAAAGGATGAAGTTGTCCGTCAAGGACCTGGAGCCATGCAACCAAACCATATATGGTTTTTCTGGCGAAGGGCTCCGTAATATCCAACATTTTCATAATACATTTCTTTATTATAAATCAGAGTTTCAATACATAAAATGTACAAGTTTACAAATTTAAGAAATAGTAATGGAAAAATAGTGTTTAAAATATGATTTTATGTTTTTAATGAGATTAAAGAGAGAGAAACTTGAGTAGTCAAGTATTGGATCCAAATGTCATATAATTTTAATTGGGGATTTTTATAAAATTAAGAAAGTTTTGCTAAAGGGCTTATTTGAAAAGAATTTTAGTATTTTGGGTCCAAGTGTAATTTAAAAAAAAAGGCTTCAGCCTTTTAACCGAGCCTCTCTCTCTCTCTCTCCTCAGAAAAGTTTTCTTCTCTCTCTCTCTCTCTCTCTCTCTCTCTCTCTATCTCTCTCTCTCGCATGCGTGCATCTGCCCGACCACCGAACATCCACTGGCGATCACCACTTATAGCCACGCGCCGAACCGTTGGATTCAGAGGCCTCCGAACTATCGACCACGCGGGAATCTAGAGCTCACTCGCCGATTAAACACCTCAATTGGTCGATTTAAGTTCGGCCACCCCGTGACTTCAAAGTTGCGATTCGGCCACCTCGGGCATCCGTTTGCTGATCCGTCACCACCATCGTGTTCCTCGTGTTGTGGGCTTCAAAACCCAATAACTTGTTCCTACATCTACCATAGTTGGGTGGTGGGTCCACCACGAGCTACCGCGATCCACCGTAGACCGACGATCGAAACTTAGTGTTCGAGGTTCCGAAGTACGTTTTGAGTTTCAGAAAATCACCGTTTGACTTGTTGTGGAACCCGATCATTGTGGTATAGTTTCTTTGACCTATTGATAACTCTATAAAATAGAGTTATTTTATCACTTTTTATGTGCTAATTGTTGCTTAATCCTTGAGTTTTTAATTGATTTATCAACTTTTTAAGTGATTTTGAATTTATTAGGTTAATTTTGATTTTTATATATTTTTGTGTGTTTTTATAGTATATTATTGAAAAATGTTATAGTTTAATTATTTAAAAATAATATTGTTAAGTTAGGAGTAAAAAGATGTAATTTTGAGCTTAAATGTTTAAGTAAATTAAATTTTAATTAATATTTTCATTGAACTTTTATTGTATAATTTATTATTGAAAATATTTGATTTTAATTTAATTTATGTTTGTTTTATAGGGAAGTGGTTGTATTTTATTTGCTCTTGATGAGAAAGAAAAATAAAGAAGAAATGTGGCATTTTCAAGAATTAAAGCTGAAAGAAATGAGAACATTTTGGTATTTCTGAAAAGCTTTAGGCCCAAGCTCCAATTCGGCCCAGCCTGCCCCTCAAACTCCTTCAGCCACGCCAGCTGCCTCCAGGTCACGTCTCCCATTTGCCTCTTCCTGAAGCAAGCATATATGCATCAGCCAAATCACTCCAAAGCTCACCAACGCTTGGCACTCACCTGAAGCAATTAATCCCAGGCCCAAATTTCTCCACAGCCAAGGCCCAATGCCAATTTTCTCCCAATCCATTCGGGCCCAATCACACAGCCCACAACAGCTGCCAATTTGCACCCCATGCCAGCCTAGACCAAGCTGCCAATAGCCATCAAAAGGCCAAAAACCACATTTTTATTCCCAATATTTTTTTACTCAAATATCAATTCACTTTTCCCTATTTTTCTCACCTAAATAAACATTCCTAATTCATTTTTTTTACCCTAGCTTTTCACTAATATTTTACCCAACCAAACATTTCATCTTTCCAATACTCTTACATTTACTCTATATATCCTATCACTTCCCAACACAATTAAATTAATCAATTTATTTATTTTAATTTGATTAATTTAATCTCCATATTTTGCCTATAAATAGAGTCTTGTAAGACCATTTGGGGAGCTCTTCTTCTTCATCTTTTTTTCAACCTCTTCTACACTCCATATTTCTCTCTTCTTTTCACTATTTTCTATCTACCATTTTCATCTCTTGAAGAGCATGTCAAGTATGTTATTTTGTAATTTTTATCTAGTTATGAGCTTCTAATCTTTTTCAAAGGTTATTAAGATGATGATGAAGCAAAATGTAACTAGATAGTATTTTTTGTTGTATGTTGATTTCCCATTTGTACAACATTGTTTATGGATTTTTCTATCAAAGATATGCATTTTTTATCTAGTGTTGATTGTTAAATCATATTACACTTAGTTCTTCATTATGCAAAAATATGATATTCTTTGATTAAATGTTTTTCATTAAATTGTTCACATCTAATTCTTAGAGCATAAGTATCATATTTTGCCTAAACATAATCTCTTTGATTTTTTGTAGTTTCATTAGGTTGTAACACAACTGTAAAATCCCGGTTTTGAGGGATTTGTTTCTATTTTTAGTTTATTGGAATTTTTGGTTTTAGTCAAAATTAATATTGTATTTATTGATTAAATCCTGTTTATTGTGTAATATTCTCTGCTGTAAATGTCTCTTTCCGTATATAGAATAAATCTGGAAATTATCTTGGAAATATTCTTGTCATTTATTCTTTTTGTCTCGGTTAGGAAAGTCTGGGTATCTTTTGTTTCAGCAGAATCCGGTTTTGTCAAAACAGATGGATATTTACCTTATTTAGAATTATCTTGTGCATCAAGTATTCAATGGTGAATATTCTTTATTTTTGTTTTTGTTTCTCTATAAAAGCTTCTGACCTAGACGATTAGGTTATCACTTCAGAGATTGATTTCATATTTTGTTGAAGTGCCGTTTTCATGTGTAGAGAGCTTTTGTCCTAGAGCTCTTTGTTTTGTTATCTGTTTTTCTTGCATATGTTTGTTAACTGTTTTGCAGGTAAAACTCTCAAGGACACTTTGTTTAAGAGCTTCGGGAGAAGCTTGTAGTGTGAGTCACTCTTCGGGAGGATTAGTGCACGGACCAGAAGTTGAAGGGAGTTCAAGTTTCTGAGTCATTTGGAAGTGTTATTAGGAAGTGTCAAATTGCTGGGATTGCGACAATTTAAAGAGGGAGTCTTTAAGATTGTATAAGTCAATTGGTGATTGTAATTTGAATAATTCTTATCTAATAAACTTCATTCTCTGGGCGTGGCCTCGTGGATTAGTAACAACCTGCAAAGGTTGTTGATACCACGTAAAAATTCGTGTGTCCTTTATTTTTACGTTTCTGATTAAGTAATTCTGTTGACACATATCATACATCTGTTTAAGCATTTCCGCAATCTGTTAAAACGTGGTTTTACATACATCCTTGGATTAATTATTTGAATTAATCAATTAGTTTAATCCAAATAAGCGAATTTCAATTGGTATCAGAGCGGTTCACTAAACTCTTAGTGAGATCTTGTGGTTATTTTTCGTTTGATTTGTTTTGTGTGAAATGTCTTTCTTTGCTGAAGGTAGTTCGGTGTCTCGACCTCCATTGCTAAATGACTCAAACTATCCATATTGGAAAGTTAGGATGAGAGCCTTTATAAAAGCTCAAGATGAGAAAGCATGGAGAGCAATTTTGTCTGGATGGTCACCTCCTACTGAAAAAGGTGAAGATGGAAGCACAATTGTAAAATCTGAACTTGTTTGGGATACAGAAAAAGAAAAATTATCTAGCTATAATAATAAAGCTCTTCACGCCATATTCAATGGTGTTGGAGAAAGTTTTATAAAGCTTGTTTCCACTTGCACCTCTGCTAAAGAAGCTTGGAAAATCCTTCAAACTCAATTTGAAGGAACAGCTGATGTCAAGAGATCTCGATTCATTATGCTTCAAACTAGGTTTGATGATCTCAGAATGTCTGATTCTGAGACTTTAACTGAATTCTATGAAAGACTTTCTGATATTGCTAATGAATATTTTGCTTTGGGTGAGAAACTTGATGATTCTGTACTTGTTAGGAAAATTGTTAGAGTTCTACCTGACAGGTTTAATGTGAAGCTCACAGCAATGGAAGAAGCAAAAGATTTCAGCAACATGAAGGTGGAAGAGTTGATGGGATCACTACGAACTTTTGAGCTTAACCAAAAGATTCGTCAAAAGGACAAACCTAACCCATCAAAATAAAAAGAAAAAACGATTGCTTTCAAAAGCACGGAGATGAAGACCCCTGATGAGGGAGATGGTGATAATGAAATGGCTTTGCTCTCAAAAAAATTTCAAAAATACATGAAAAAGATTGGGAATAGGCAAACCATTGGAAAGGCTCCTAGAGGTAATTTCTCTTTCTCTAACAAAAAGGGTATTCAGTGCAGGGAATGTGAAGGCTTTGGGCACATCCAGGCTGAATGTGCAAACACTCTCAAAAAGAACAAGAAAGGTATGATCGTTACATGGAGTGACGAAGACTTGGATAACAGTGAAGAGGAAAAAGAGAACGTTGCGTTCACAACCAGCGTTTCTGAGTCAACATTGAGAGAGGCCAAAATGGTGTGCCTAAACAATTGCACCAAAGGTGAAAGCTCGGATAGTGATGAATCCGATCTAAATGATGAGTCTCTAGGAGAAGCATACAAAAAATTGTATGAATCATGGGAGAAATTGTGTTCTGAGAATCGATCATTGGTTAGTAAGAACAAAGAACTTTCTGCTGAGATTAAAATACTTGTTGATCAAAATGAATTGCTAGAAAATGATATTAATTCGAAAATTAATGAAATAAGCAAATTGACAAAAGATCTTGAGAATCTCAATAAGAATGTTAGAATGCTTAACCCTGGATCTACTGTTTTTGAGGAAATTCAGAATGCAGGTCAACAAGGGCACATAGGACTTGGAGCCTCAAGTTCTCAAAAAGTGCAAAAAACTGTGTTTGTTTCTGCAGGGTTATTGGCACCTGAAAGTTTTGCTCCCACAGGTATAGTGTCTGACTCAACAGAAAACAAACCTGTTGTTACAGAAAAAAGGTTCACTGGTCGTAAGAAAAAAGGTAAGAATACTGTGTTCATTCCCACATGTCACTTCTGTGGGAGAAAGGGACATATTAGACCAAGATGTTTCACTCTCATGAATTTTGCTGAAAACAAATACTTTGAAAAATTGAATTATTTCAAAGAAAACATGAAAGTGAAAAGATCTAAATCAAAAAATGTTTGGATTGAAAAGAAAAAATGTTTTGCTGGAATTTGTGATGATAGACTTCCTTCGTCTTACTTATGGTATTTTGACAGTGGTTGTTCTAGACATATGACAGGTAACAAGACAATTCTCACTAACTTAAGACCTATGCATTGTGGATCAGTCACGTTCGGTAATGGTATTGAAGGAAATGTTCTTGGAATAGGTACTCTTGATTTTGATGGGTTACCTAGAATTAAAGGAATTTTACTTGTTGAAGGACTTAAGGCTAATCTTCTTAGCATTAGCCAAATTTGTGACCAAGGCTTCACGGTCAACTTTGATAAAGAAAATTGTGTTGTAGTAAATCAAGATGGTGAGGAAATTCTTGAAGGGTACAGGTCTAGAGACAATTGTTATACCATGTTACCCTCTTTCATGTGTTATTCTGCCTTAGGTAACAATACTGATGTGTGGCATGCTAAACTTGGGCATATAAACTTTAAACTGTTGAAAAAGTTGTCTCATGCAGGGATTGTTCGTGGCTTACCTAGTTTGGGTAAGGAAACTGAAGGCAAATGCAAAGAATGCCAACTTGGTAAGCAACTAAAAAGCACTCATAAAAGTGTCTCCGACATTAATACTTCGAAAGTGCTAGAATTGCTTCACATGGATCTAATGGGTCCAATTCAAGTTGAAAGCTTGAATGGTAAGAGGTATATATTTGTGTGTAGATGATTTTTCTAGATACACATGGGTTGAATTTTTAAGGGAAAAATCAGATACGTTTGATGCGTTTAAAACCTTGTGTACTAAGTTGCAGGTTGAAAAAGATTGCACAATTGAAAATTTTTTGCGAATACGTAGCGATAATGGAAAGGAGTTTGAGAACTCGGTCTATGATGAATTTTGTAAGGCTGCAGGTATAACTCATGAGTTCTCAGCTCCTAAAACTCCTCAACAGAATGGCGTAGTGGAAAGGAAGAATCGTACCCTGCAAGAAATGGCTAGGGTAATGTTGAATAGCAAGAAACTAACTAAGAGGCTATGGGCTGAAGCCATTAGTACTGCTTGCTATATCATAAATCGTGTCTTTCTTCGTCCAGGTACCTCTAAAACCTCATATGAAATTTGGAAAGGTAAAAATCCTAGTGTTGCTTATTTTCATGTGTTTGGATGTGCTTGTTACATTTTGAGAGATAGAGAACATCTGGGAAAATTTGATAACAAAAGTGATGAGGGTGTATTTCTTGGGTATTCCACTAATAGTAAGGCTTATCGTGTGTATAACATGAGAACCCAAACTGTTATGGAGTCAATTAATGTTGTTATTGATGATGTTCGAGATTTCTCTGAATTTTCTACAGAAGAAGAAATTGACAGGTTTGTGGACGAATCCGTTGAGCAAGTTGACGGTGAACCTGTTCATGACCATGCTGTGGGAACCTCCGGAACATCTGTTTCCACAGATCCTGAGTCTGATGACACAGATACTGAACAGACAGAAAAAAGGTTTCCAGGTATTATATCTGATGAGATTCGAAAAGAACCCTCTAGCAGAGTCAAACTGAACCATCCATCAGATTTAATTCTGGGGGATCCTAAAGACAGCATGGTGACACGAAAAAGGTTTAGTAATGTTTCTCGTTTTGCTTGTTTTTTATCCAATTTTGAGCCTAAAAATGTGAAAGAGGCATTAACTGATGCTAATTGGATTGAGGCTATGCAGGAAGAATTGGAGCAATTTTTTAGAAATAAAGTGTGGAATCTTGTGCCCCGTCCACTTGACACAAATATTATTGGTACTAAATGGATCTTTAAAAATAAATCTGATGAATTTGGTACTATCATAAGAAATAAGGCAAGATTGGTGGCACAAGGATACACACAAGTGGAAGGGATAGATTTTGATGAAACATTTGCCCCAGTTGCAAGACTGGAATCTATACGTTTGTTACTCTCTATTGCGTGTTTGATTGGTTTCAGGTTGTTTCAAATGGATGTGAAATCCGCATTCTTGAATGGTGTTTTAAATGAGGAGGTTTATGTTGAACAACCTAAAGGGTTTGAAGACCCTCATGCACCTGACCATGTCTACAAGCTAGACAAAGCTCTTTATGGGCTCAAGCAGGCACCAAGGGCATGGTATGAGAAACTTACAAATTTCTTGGTGTCACATGGGTACAAAAGGGGAGGAGTTGACAAAACATTGTTCATCAAGACTGTTGATTCACATATCATAATTGCTCAAATCTATGTGGATGACATTGTTTTTGGCTCTACCTCTGAGTCAGAAGTTGAAAAATTTGTGGAACAAATGAAAGTCGAGTTTGAAATGAGTATGGTGGGTGAACTAACGTTTTTTCTAGGTCTGCAGGTAAAGCAAATGGAGGAAGGCACTTTTGTGAGTCAAAGCAAATATGCAAAGAATTTGGTCAAGAAATTTGGTCTTGAAAGCTCAAAATTTGCAAAAACACCAATGAGCACCACAACTAAACTCACAAAAGATGAGAATGGTGTCAAAGTTGATCCTACACTCTATAGGAGTATGATTGGTAGTTTGCTTTATCTCACTGCTAGTAGACCTGACTTGTGTTATAGTGTTGGTGTGTGTGCCAGGTACCAAGGAAATCCAATGGAATCTCATGTGAAGGCTGTGAAAAGAATAATTAGATATGTTCATGGAACAACTGATTATGGGCTTTGGTACACCAAAGAAACTAATCCCACTCTTGTGTGTTTTAGTGATGCAGATTGGGCTGGCAACACCGATGATCGAAAGAGTACTAGTGGGGGATGTTTCTATCTAGGGAACAATCTGGTGTCATGGCACAGCAAAAAACAAAACTCTATCTCCCTCTCCACTGGTGAGGCAGAATACATTGCTGCTGGAAGTTGTTGTGCTCAACTCTTATGGATGAAACAAATGCTGAAAGACTATGGGTTTGATCTTGACACCTTAACTGTTTTTTGTGATAACACAAGTGCTATCAACATTTCAAAAAATCCGGTACAACACTCTAGGACTAAGCACATTGATATTCGACACCATTTCATAAGAGAATTAGTTGAGAATAAAACTCTTGTGCTTGAGTATATTGAAACTGAAAAACAACTTGCAGATATTTTCACCAAGGCCTTGGATTCGGTTAGGTTTGACTTCCTCAGAAAATCCTTGGGAGTTTGTCTTGTTTAAAGTATTGGTTCTTGGTTGCTGGCACGAACTTAGAATCTGTTCAAACATTTTGAGAATCTGTGTGTATGTCTTAGAATAAATTATCCTGTGTTGTATGAATTCCTGATTTTCTTGCCTAGAGTAAAATCAAATAGCAATCCCTTCGTAGTATATTTCTATGAATCAAGCATTGTTTTATGTGACAGTGGTGTTTAGTGTTTCACAATTTCAGGCTCCTATGAATGAATAGAGCTACCTTCCTAGTGTGTGAAAGCCATCTTTGAGTAAGTTGGAACTTTGTAATTCGGAGTTATAAAGAGGATACTCTACCATAGAAAAAGGCTACCACTAGGGTAAGTGTGAGAGCGTCTTCATAGGGTACAAAATTTAGAAAGAGACTTTCTGTCAAATTGGGCAATGTTCCCTTGCTACACTCTCACACACATATGCTTGAAGTTGTGATTCACCGAATTTAAAAAAAAAAGGAAAAAGAAAAATTTATAATAAATGTTCACATAGTGTTTGATTCATTTTGAAATATGCTTAGTAACTGGATTGTGCTTGATTTGTGTTCAGGTATTGCTCAAGAGTTCATCTTCACAAGGTTTCTTATTTTAAGGTTCTCATACACACATGATTCTCTCATTGATTGTTCAGATTGTTTGTCACGTGCCCATAATTCAAGTTGTATTCTATTACATTTAAAAAAATAATAATAATAATAATAATAAAAATATAAAAAAAAGGAAAAGGAAATATGGGGGAATTGTCTTGACCGAATCTTGGTTTTATGAATATTGCTTTTATGAGTTTCTTTTCAATATACCAAGTTATTCAAGATTTTTTTTTATTCTTGACATCTCACGTGAATTAATTGAGAATATTGTGTTAAAGTCTTAAAGTCTTTAATGTGGTTTCCTTTTTTTGAAATTGTATGGCTAGGGTTTGATCTCTCTTATTGTGTCGTGATCTTCACCATTAAATTCGGTTTCCTTTTGTGTTCCTCTATTGTTGTAATAAAAAGGGAAAGAAAAGTGTAAAGGAAGGGAGCAAGGCGATCGTGTGCCATGATGAGGATATTTGGTCTTAATAAGAAATTTTTTTGAAAAAGGAAATATCTCTTCCTTGTCAGATTTGAGTAGTTATTTCAGAGAGATGTGACAGATTTTTGGGCAATTAACCGTCCTTTTTGAGTAATGGAAAGATCACATTCGGTTTGGTCCTTTATATAAGGGTTTCTTCCTCTTGTCTCTCTCACACGATTTCTCTAACTCTTCTTCATCTTCTTGGCTGTTATTTCTTGTCTTTGTTTTTCTTTTGTTATAGATACCATGGTGAGGACCAGAGGAGCACACTCAAAGAAAACTCCAACCAATCTCTCAAATCCTCTGTCTGAAACACCTGACAGCACAGCCTCGCCTTCTGCCTCTGCTCTTCCCAAGTCCGTCTCGACGCCTAGTTCATCTGCAGGGAAAAAAACCCAAAATGAAACCGCGTAAGCAGACAACTCCGGTTCTCACGGCGACCCCTCTGGTGTTCCCCGATGTTGATGCTGCTGTCCCTGTGTTGTCACCTCCACCTAAAGGGGTGGTGACCAAAAAGGAATCTGGTATTCCTTCTTCTCAGAGCGCTCCAACCAAAAAGACTAGGGCATCCGAAAAAGGGTATGTCGAACCCTCTCCACCAAAGAAGTCGTCTCTCCCATCAAAGACATCTGACAAAGGTCTTTTGAAGAGGAAAACGCCCTCCAATTCGACTGTCTCTCCTTTATCCTCGATCAAGAAACGTCTCAAGGACAACCCACCATCACCGTCCACTTCTGAGGCAGATGAAGAAGAAGAAACAATTGGTGACGAATCCACAGAAGATATCCCAGAGAAAGTGGCCTCTGACAAAGAGCTATCTCAGGAACCTGAAGAATCATCCACCGACTCTGAGCCAAGGGAAGAGGAAGATGTTGCGTCGTCTGATCCAGATGTGGACACAGTCCCAAGCCCTGTCGCCACTGTTCCCAGTCCTGTGGAAACAAAACCCTCATCCAAGGGAAAAGGCGAGAAACCCATCTCTCGGTTTGGTTCTCCTCTTACTAAGTCAGTGGTAAAATTTCAACCTCACTCTTATTCCTTCTGTTATAATGACAATGAACGAGATATGATGCTGTATGCCCATCGTAAGTTCCTTCCCGAGAGGAATTTTGTTCTTAGTGATCATAGGTCCTTCGGAGTTCTCATCTTGCTTCAAACCCGTGAGTGGGTTGGGTCCCTGGTGAAGCTTTCTGGCTATGTGGAGCGTGTTGTGAAGGAGTTTTATGCCAATCTTACCCATGATGTGCTTGATCCAAAGTCCCCTCACTTCGAAAAGGTTTATGTCCGCGGACAATGGTACTCCTTCGCTCCTAAAGATATTGCAATCGCACTCCAAATTCCGATTGCAACTGTTGAAGACCAAGCTGCTGAAACACTTGATCGCGATGAAGTGTTGTCCGAGCTCGTGGGACAACGCATGCAGTGGTCCCCCAACACTGTTCTGGTGGTCACCAACCTGACAAATATGTATGATGTGCTCCACAAGTTTGCCACTTCAAACTGGAAGCCTACATCTCACACTAACACCATTTCTTTTGACCTGGCCGCATTCCTCTATAAAGTTGGCACAGGCATAGAAGTTGATCTGGCGAAACACATTTTTGATCAAATTGTTGGTTTCCGCAGGGGTAATCGTAAGTCTCTTAATTTGACCTTTCCCCATCTCATTTATAAAATTCTTAGCATGCAGAATAATGACATCAAACTGGAGACCGAAGACTTGGTCCTTGCCTCTACTGCCGTTTCATTCCGATCAGGTGGCCCTTCAAATGAGACTGGCGAAGCACCAAGCACCAAGAAAGTAAAGCCTCAGTCCCTCAATTTCGTATCTGAGGACCTGCCCCCTGATTCTGTCCCAACAGTTTCACCTGCTGTGGCTACAGAATTGGCGTTCCTTCATTCTAGTATGGCTGATCTTCACACAAAGTTTGCTATCATCCAGCAGTCCATTCAAGACCTACTGATGCTTGCCACCCGTGCTTCAAATTCTTGATCACTGTCTTTATTTTATTTGTTTATTTTGCCATACAACATTGGTCTTTTGGGGTCTTTTCTATTTTTCTTTGGTACTTTGACAGACAAATAGGGGGAGAAGCACTCCTGGTTTATTTTTAAGTTTTTGTGAACATCAGAATCCGGCCCTCTACTTTTTGAGGGGGAGTTTTTTTATGATTACTTGTTTTTGATTACTTGTGCTCACTTGTGCTTTTTCGCAGGGGGAGTTTTATTTGGTAATCACTAACTTGTTTTTCTTGCAGGAGTGTTATATTAATTTTGCCTTCCAAAGTGCCAAAGGGGGAGATTGTAAAATCCCGGTTTTGAGGGATTTGTTTCTATTTTTAGTTTATTGGCATTTTTGGTTTTAGTCAAAATTAATATTGTATTTATTGATTAAATCCTGTTTATTGTGTAATATTCTCTGCTGTAAATGTCTCTTTCCGTATATAGAATAAATCTGGAAATTATCTTGGAAATATTCTTGTCATTTATTCTTTTTGTCTCGGTTAGGAAAGTCTGGGTATCTTTTGTTTCAGCAAAATCCGGTTTTGTCAAAACAGATGGATATTTACCTTATTTAGAATTATCTTGTGCATCAAGTATTCAATGGTGAATATTCTTTATTTTTGCTTTTGTTTCTCTATAAAAGCTTCTGACCTAGACGATTAGGTTATCACTTCAGAGATTGATTTCATATTTTGTTGAAGTGCCGTTTTCATGTGTAGAGAGATTTTGTCCTAGAGCTCTTTGTTTTGTTTTCTGTTTTTCTTGCATATGTTTGTTAACTGTTTTGCAGGTAAAACTCTCAAGGACACTTTGTTTAAGAGCTTCGGGAGAAGCTTGTAGTGTGAGTCACTCTTCGGGAGGATTAGTGCACGGACCAGAAGTTGAAGGGAGTTCAAGTTTCTGAGTCATTTGGAAGTGTTATTAGGAAGTGTCAAATTGCTGGGATTGCGACAATTTAAAGAGGGAGTCTTTAAGATTGTATAAGTCAATTGGTGATTGTAATTTGAATAATTCTTATCTAATAAACTTCATTCTCTGGGCGTGGCCTCGTGGATTAGTAACAACCTGCAAAGGTTGTTGATACCACGTAAAAATTCGTGTGTCCTTTATTTTTACGTTTCTGATTAAGTAATTCTGTTGACACATATCATACATCTGTTTAAGCATTTCCGCAATCTGTTAAAACGTGGTTTTACATACATCCTTGGATTAATTATTTGAATTAATCAATTAGTTTAATCCAAATAAGAGAATTTCAACAACTAATGCTTAGAAATTATATCTTATATAAGTGAAGAAAAATCCTACATTTTTTAAAGAGTAACTTGTGCTTGAATAGAAAATATATTATGAAAAAATATATAGTGTGATTTATTTCAACTATATCAAAACTTGGGAATCAATATACTTATAAATACTATTGAACTTGCATTTTGTGGATTCTAAAATCTTAATAATCTTATTTTACATATCTCATTTGAAAATCATTTTTATCATTAATATTTTTATTACTTGTCTTTTATTTTTCTAAAACAAAATCTCATCAAATATTTGGAACTAGGTTAGAATATTCTTGCTTTGTTTGAAATAGTTTCTTTTGATGTTAGTCAACTCCCATGGGTTCGACTTCGTACTTACATGAACATTATATTCCGAAACGATTCGTGCACTTGCGAGTTTAAATATTAAAACACCCTTTTTTTGGATCTACAAGTTTTTGGCGCCGTTGCCGGGGATAACTCTACAAAATAGAGTTATTTTACCACTTTTTATGTGTTAATTGTTGCTTAGTTCTTGAGTTCTTAATTGATTTATTAAGTTTTTTAAGTAATTTTGAATTTATTAGGTTTATTTTAATTTTATAGATTTTTGTGTATTTTTATAGTTATATTATTATAAAATGTTATAGTTTAAATTATTTAAAATTAATATTGTTAAGTTAGGAGTAAGATGTAATGTTGAGCTTCAATGTTAAATATAAATTAAGTTATAATTAATATTTTCAAAGAATTAACTTGATTTATTTTATAATGGAAATATTTTATTATGATTTAGTTTATGTTTATTTTGTTTGAGTATTTGGTGTATTTTTGCTATTGAAAAATAAGAAAATTGAAGGAGAAGAAATGGCATTTTCAAAGAAAAGGTTGTAAAAAGCTGGCATTTTCCTTCAGCCAAGCCCGTTACACCCCTCAGCTACAGTACCATTTCGGCCCAGCATCAGCTCCATCAAAGCCATCAGCGTCCGTATTCTCCCAGCCTTCACGTGTTTCCTTCAGGAATGCACTTCATTCCATCAGCATTCAGCCACCTTCGGACCAGCTGCCACCTCACGCCCAAGGCTCAAATCTCCATTCAGCCAGCATCTCCTTTGGCCCAAGTCCACCTTCAGCAATCAAACCACCAAGGCCCAAGAAGCTCCAGCAGTCACGGCCTAAGTCCCTCCACCAGCCACGCCTGGCTCTTCAACACAAAGACAGCCACAATCTTTTGCCTAAACCAGTTGCCAAATAGCCACCAAAATGCCAAAAATTATGTTTTTCTTTCCCAATATTTTTCACTCAAATATCAATTCACTCTTCCCTATTTTTCTTACCTAAATAAACATTCCTAATTTATTTTTTTACCATAGTTTTTCACTAATATTTTACCCAACCAAACATTTCATCTTTCCAATACTCTTATACTTACTCTATTTATCCTATCACTTCCCAACACAATTAAATTAATCAATTTATTTATTTTAATTTGATTAATTTAATCTCCATATTTTGCCTATAAATAGAGTCTTGTAAGACCATTTGGGGAGCTCTTCTTCTTCATCTTTTTTTCAACATCTTCTACACATTTTTCTCTCTTCTTTTCACTAGTTTCTCTCTACCATTTTCATCTTTTGAAGAGCATGTCAAGTATGTTATTTTGTAATTTTTATCTAGTTATGAGCTTCTAATCTTTTTCAAAGGTTATTAAGATGACGATGAAGCAAAATGTAACTAGATAGTATTTTTTTTTTTGTATGTTGATTTCCCATTTGTACAACATTGTTTATGGATTTTTCTATCAAAGATATGCATTTTTCATCTAGTGTTGATTGTTAAAGCATATTACACTTAGTTCTTCATTATGCAAAAATATGATATTCTTTGATTAAATGTTTTTCATTAAATTGTTCACATCTAATTCTTAGAGCATAAGTATCATATTTTGCCTAAACATAATCTCTTTGATTTTTTGTAGTTTCATTAGGTTGTAACACAACTAATGCTTAGAAATTATATCTTATATAAGTGAAGAAAAATCCTACATTTTTGAAAGAGTAACTTGTGCTTTAATAAAAAATATATTTTGAAAAAATATATAGTGTGATTTATTTCAACTATATCAAAACTTGGAAATCAATATACTTATAAATACTATTGAACTTGCATTTTGTGGATTCTAAAATCTTAATAATCTTATTTTACATATATCATTTGCAAACCATTTTTCTATTTAATCTTAAATCTTTTTATTACTTGTCTTTTATTTTTCTAAAACAAAATCTCATCAAATATTTGGAACTAGGTTAAAATATTATTGCTTTGTTTGAAATAGTTTCTTTTGATGTTAGTCAACTCTCATGGGTTCGACCTCGTACTTACATGAACATTATATTCCGAAACGATTCGTGCACTTGCGAGTTTAAATATTAAAACACCCTCTTTTGGGATACAACAAGTTTTTTTTTGGCGCCGTTGCCGGGGATTATATGGTTATATGGTTACTTCTTATATGGTTATATGGTATAATTTCTTTGACCTATATATTGTGATTTAATTGTGATTGTTATTATGTGTATTTATAGTATATAATTATATATTATTGATAAATGGAATATTTTTCTGTAATTATACTGGCTGTCTGGGATTATATGTATTTTTGATACATGTTTTGATTTTGGGATTGTCCACTTTATAGCCGTTGTGCTGCCCAATTTTACAGAAAATATTAAATATTAAATAAATTATAAAAATACATATTTAATTGATTTTCCATTAATATGGAAATTATTATGATTAATTAATTTTAATTATTATTGTTATTGTTTTGTTAAGTAAATCAAGAATACAATTTCATGTATATATATATATATACATGAAAAGTGTGATTTATAGTAAACCTATTATTTAACCATTATTATTGTATATTAATATTTTTGTTAATATTTGAATATTAAAATAATATCAAATATTAGTTTCTTACAGTTATTGATATTTGTAAGACCGGTGAATTTTGGAGAAAATATATTTATTGTACTACTGGAATTGATATTATGACTAATTAATAATAATATAAATATTTATATTTATATTATTATCATTATATTGATTATTACAATTTTATGTTAAAAATATGATTTCTTTTATAAAATGACTATTTGAATATATACATTCATATACGTATTGTTATTGAAGTATTTTGTTATTAATATTGAAATAAGTTTATTTATAGACGATAATTATTATTGTTGTTGGGATTATTATTATTATTATTATTATTATTATTATTATTATTATTATTATTATTATTATTATTATTATTATCATAAGAGTACATTATCTTATGAGCAAGGTTTAAAACATGGTTTTATATGAAGAGTTATTTGCATTACGTTGATAATAATTATTATTATCATTTATATACTTTATGGTATTGTTCATATACACTATCAATAGTGTATATTTACGATTTTGATAGAATTTAATATATGATGTTCCTTGAATAGGATTTGTATGGATTTGATTGATTGACTCTTGGTGAGTAATTTTAAAATAAGCTAAGGACCTAAGGTAAGTAAATCTCACCTTTTGTGCTTAAGTGTAAGATGCATGACTACATTGATTGTGTACATCTGATAAGTTAAGTATGGTATGATGATGATGCATATGATAAGTATGTGAAGAATGGTTATATGAATATCATGAAGGTGTTGTGTGATATGTAATTGATGAATTTCGTGATATGTGAAATATGTCTTACTTGGTTAAGATTGATATGAATTATGTGCAAGTATGTGTTCTTATGTTGATGAATATGTGGATTACTTTTATGTTCATGATTTTTGTTATGTGTTATAAAGATGTTTTGAGTTATATGAGATGTGATACAATGCCTTGATTGAATACCATCAAACATGAATCATGAACATGAACATTGGCATTTCAGCATCTACATGTATGCATGGCATGTATAGTTATGTGATACATTATTATGTGATATAAGACCATGCATATGAATATGAGAAAAGTTATGAAATGCCTTGAAAAAGTCTTATGTAAAGTTGAACATTTTAATGACACAAGACTTAAGCAAAGTGATAATAAGATGTTAAAAAGGGTGCCACTGTTTCGATGAAGCAATTAAGTAAGTTCAGTAAAGAAGACGGAGGTCTATAAGGCCTATAGTGGTTGCCCACTGGTATGGGCTAGGTCAGAGTTGACCATTCAGATATGTTTGCCATGTTTTCGTCTTTCTCCTCCATGTGTGTAATAAGTATGGCAGCTATGGCAACGATGAAATGAGTGTTATGATGAGCCTAGCTGCGATGATGGCTAGCCGGAGGAGAACCCATGGGATTCTATATGATATGTGTAACAAGCCCTGCAGGCATTGGCCGAATCAAACAATGTGCACAAGTGATATTGGGCCCATAAAAATGTGAAACTAAAAGAAAGAGCATAAAAGTAAAGTTTGAAAGTGCATGAGCAATAAATGAAATGCATAAGTATATAAGTCAGCATATTAGTATATGTGCACTACAAACTCACGACATTCATGTGTATGTGTATGCATGAGATTTGCTTACTGAGCGTTAGCTCATTATGTTATTTTCCAACATTTTTCCAGGTGTGGCTTTAGTTGTTGAGCAACTTGTGGAGTACGGACTCAATAGCAATGCAATAATGGTTTAGAGTTTTCATATGGCTACATTAAATTTAAAGTATTCATACGTGTAATAATTTCTACTAATAAGTTTATATAAAAGTTTTAAATTTTTCTGTATTTCTTCGTATCATTTTATTTAATTCTTTTGGTCAAGTGCCTAACATACTCATAAACCCTAGAATTACGAGTATGTGGTGGACGTACCCTACCTTAGGGACGTTACAGGCTCGCCCCGACAGGATCGATTAAGCTCCCAGTTACAGCAGGAACTGCACCTGCAAACAGGACATTACTCATTACTTTCATAGTAGTTGATTGTCCTTCAACGTATAATGTTGTAATTGGAAGGCCAATTTTGGTCGACCTGCGAGCCGTTACCTTGATATGGCACCTTGCCATGAAATTCCCAACCGACGCAGGAATAGGATGCGTGTTGGGAAACCAGCAGGAAGCGAGGGAGTGCTACAATGCCTCAATATCTAAAGCGAAGAAAGGTGTATCAAGGGAAGCTGCTGGGAAAGAGTTACATACAGCTAGTGACATGCAAACCCAATCAGGTGATTGTGTCACTAAATAAGGTGTTGCCCAAAGTGAGGACAGGGGTTTAGATCCTCGCTTTGGGGATTTTGATGAAGAGATAGAACCCATCGAGGACCTTGAAGAGGTCCAACTCGATGACGCAAATCCGACCAAGGTTGTGAAAGTCGGTAAAAACTTAGAGACAACAACGAAACAAAGGCTGGTGGAATTTTTAAGATAGAACCAGGAAGTCTTTGCCTGGTCGCATAAAGACATGGTTGGAATAGACCATGCAGTCATTAGCCATGTCCTGAACATAGATAAGAGTTTTCCACCAGTGCAACAGAAAAGGAGACTGCTTGACAAAGACGGATCAAGAGCTCTAAAGGAATAGGTCGAGAAGCTAAGGGAGAATGGGTTCATCCGGGTAGCGTTTTATCCATCTTGGGTGTCTAATCCCGTACTGGTTCCAAAGTCGAATGGCAAGTGGAGAACATGCGTGGATTTCATAGAACAAGTGCCCGCTTATGCCAAAATCATCAAGGATCTTTGCACTGCAAAAAGGAAGCACCATGTCAAGAAGACTGCTTTCTTGACCGAGCAAGTGAGTGCGGTGATTGAACAAAAGACACCACCAAAATACAAAGATCCTGGTTGTCCCACCATTTCTTGCCAAATTGGGACCCATGAAGTCAGCCAAGCCTTACTTGATCTTGGCGCGAGTGTCAATCTCATGCCTTATTCTGTATACTCGCAACTCAGTCTTGGAGAAATGAAGCCAACATCTGTTGTACTACAGCTTGCTGATCGTTCCACCAAAAAGCCTAGGGGTATCGTTGAGGATGTATTGGTTCAAATTGAAAAATTCTATTACCCCGTGGATTTTCGTATTCTTGATACCCAATCTGTGGTGATCATGGAGTCTAAAATTCTTATTATCCTCGGAAAACCATTCCTTGCTACTGCAAATGCTTTGATCAATTGTCGGAATGGTCTAATGAAGATATCATTTGGAAACATGACTCTAGAAGTCAATATCTTCCACATCGGGAAACAACCCCGAGAAGATGATGAATGCTACCAAACATTCATGATTGACTCTTTAATTCCCGAGGAGGTTCAATTGCGAAGCAACTTTGATAATCTTGATGAACTCCTCCTTTTGTCTGACAACGAAAGTCCTAGTTCTATTGAGTCTACTCTTGCAATATCAGATCGCATAGACTCACGCCATAGAAGGACTCAGTTTTGGCAACCTTGCTTTGAAGAGCTACCTCGCGAGAGGGCACAGCCGAAAACTTCAGCCGAAGAGGTTCCAACTGTTCAATTGACCCAACTTCCCGAGGGTTTGAAACATGCCTTCTTGGGAGACGGTGAAACCTTTCCAGTTATCATCTCATCCAACCTTCAAAATTCTCAAGAATTGCAGTTACTCGAGCTACTGCGAATGCATAAATCTGTGATAGGTTGGACGCTTGCTGATATCAAAGGTATTAGCCCTTTAGTTTGCTCCCATCGAATCAATCTAGAGGATGAAGCCATCCCTCGAAGAGACCCTCAGCGGCGACTGAATCCCACGATGAAGGAAGTTGTAAAAAATGAAGTTTTGAAATTGCTAGACGCTGGTATTATTTACCCGGTAGCAGATAGCAAATGGGTCAGTCCTACTCAAGTCGTGCCCAAGAAATCTGGTGTCACCGTTATCCAAAATGAAAAAGGGGTCCTTGTCCCCACAAAAACGGTGACGGGGTGGCGCATGTGCATTGATTATAGAAAATTAAATGCCGCCTCCCGCAAAGATCATTTTCCACTCCCATTCATTGATCAAATTCTTGAACGAGTAGCTGGCCATCCTTTCTATTGCTTTCTTGATGGCTACTCTGGTTATTATCAAATTGAGATTGCATTAGAGGACCAAGATAAGACCACTTTCACTTGTCCCTTTGGCACTTTTGCTTTCCGGCGTATGCCATTTGGCTTGTGTAATGCACCAACTACTTTCCAAAGATGCATGATGAGCATCTTTAGTGACATGATCGAAAAATCAATGGAAGTATTCATGGATGACCTAACCGTTTTTGGAAACTCCTTTGAGACATGTCTTCTTCATCTTGAAGCTGTTTTAAAATGATGCATCGAGAAATGACTTGTCCTCAATTGGGAGAAATGCCACTTTATGGTTTCTTCTGGCATAGTCTTAGGCCATATTGTTTCTGAAAAAGGAATTGAGGTTGATCAATCCAAAGTCGACCTTATCTCTAACCTGCCGACTCCTAAGACTGTCAAAGATGTTAGGTCATTTCTTGGTCATGTCGGGTTCTATAGGAGGTTCATACAAAAATTTTCAATGATTGCTCGTCCACTGAGCAACCTCCTAGCCAAATATGTTACCTTCGAGTAGACACCTAAGTGTGAGGAATCATTCCGAGCTCTTGTCAATTCGCTCACTTCCGCTCCCATCATTCAGTCACTCGATTGGAGTCTTCCTTTCGAGATCATGTGTGACGCCAACAACTTTGCTGTGGGAGCTGTGCTAGGACAATGAAGGGAGGGGAAACCCTTTGTTGTCTATTATGCAAGCCGAACTCTCAATAGTGCTCAAATGAACTATTCCACTACTGAAAAAGAGTTGCTTGTCGTTGTCTTTGCCCTTGACAAATTCCGATCTTATTTGATTGGATCGCCTATTACGATCTTCACAGATCACTCCGCCCTTAAGTATCTCCTTTCCAAAAAGGATGCTAAGGCGCGATTAATACGGTGGATCCTTCTCCTGCAAGAATTTGACATAACGATCAAAGACAAGAAAGGTGTTGAAAATGTCGTCGCGGACCATTTGTCCCGACTTGAATTCAGCGATCCCGGTGACGATCCACCTATTCATGATGATTTCCCCGATGAACAATTGCTTTCTGTTGCTAAGTTACTGTGGTACGCTCACATTGTAAACTACTTAGTAACAGGTGAACTCCCATCCGAATGGAGTTCACAAGACAAACGCAAATTTCTGGTCGAGGTGCGCAATTTCTTTTAGGATGACCCATACTTATTCAAGTATTGCCCCGACCAAATCATGCGAAGATGCATCCACGACGATGAGGTGTCTAGTGTGCTGAATTTTTGCCACAATGATGCTTGTGGTGGTCACTTCTCTGTGAAGAAAACCGCTGCAAAAATCTTGCAATGCGGCCTTTACTGGCCCACCTTGTTCAAAGACACCAATGATTTCTATCGTTCTTGTGTAAGGTGCCAAAAGTTAGGATCCTTATCCCATCGGCACATGATTCCCTTGAACCCAATTCTTATTATCGAAATATTTGATTGTTGGGGGATAGACTTTATGGGACCATTTCCACCTTCTTTTGGCTACCTTTACATTCTCCTCGCTGTGGATTATGTTTCCAAATGGGTCGAGGCTGTACCATGTCGAACCAATGATAACGCTACAGTTGTCAAATTCTTGAAAGAAAATGTGTTGTCAAGGTTCGGTACCCCTCGCGCTATCATCAGTGATCAAGGCACTCATTTTTGCAACCGATCATTTGAGGCTCTTATGCGCAAGTACGGTGTACTTCATAAAGTTGCAAATGCCTATCATCCACAGACCAATGGTCAGGCCGAGTTAGCCAATAGGGAGATAAAACACATTCTGGAAAAGACGGTAAATCCCGACCGCAAAGATTGGTCTACACGACTTCTAGACGCTCTTTGGGCATACCGCACTGCTTTCAAGTCTCCTCTTGGGATGTCTCCCTATCGGCTTGTCTTTGGAAAAGCCTGTCATTTACCTGTCGAGCTCGAGCATAAAGCATATTGGGCTATCAAAGCCCTAAACTTTGATCTGAATGCCGCAGGTATCAATCGCAAACTCCAGTTGTCCGAAATTGAGGAGTTGAGAAACGATGCATATGACAATTCCAGGATTTATAAGGAAAAATTGAAAATCGCTCACGACAAACAAATCCTGCGAAAACACTTTGATCCAAATCAAAAAGTGCATCTGTACGAATCTCGCTTGCACTTGCATCCCGGTAAACTGCGATCGCAATGGACTGGTCCATTTGTAGTGAAGCAAGTATTTCCCAACGGTTCGGTGGAGGTTGAGGACCCAACCGATGAGAGAATTTTTCGCATCAATGGCCAAAGATTCAAGCATTACATTGAGAGTGTGAGTCGTGTTGAAGTGGTCCTTCTTAAGGACCCAATATATACACTCTGACGTTCTGAATGGTTGTTGTTGTTCTTTTTATTTATTATTATTTTTTTCATTATCTTTATTTTTCTGTCTTTCTTTTATTTTTGTATGTTTTTCGTTTTTGTATTTTGTTTTGGGGTTTTGTTACCAGGCTATTTTCGCTCTCACCTCATGGACATGGTCATCATCCAGGTGTTCTCTTTCCTTATCTTTTCATTGCTTATTCATTTTGACATTGAGGACACTGTCTGATTTTTGGTTGGGGGTGGTGAGCATGCATTGGTTTTCATTTGGAAAATCTTATTGTTATGTCATTAGCATTCATTTGGAAAACATTATTGTCTTGTTGAATTTTTAAGTCAAATTTTCTCAAAATTATCCAAGCATGAGTATAATTTGTTGGTTTGAGTCAGTTCTTACTATGTTTAGCTATTAAGAAGTGATTTTCAGAGTTCTTTTGTGCACTTTCCAAACATATGATAAATAAATTGGTTGTTAACACAAATAGTTGAGAGAAATTTTAAGTTTAAAGTTTTTCATTTCTTGGTGAGTTGTGAGAGTTGAGAAAATAACTTTTTGAACTTTTATTGATCATTTGAGTTGGTAAAGTCACATCTTTGGAATTTAAAACATGACATTTACTAGAGGGATGTTTTTCATTTAAGAAAAGTTTTTGTAATAAGTTTGTGTTGTATTATATTTGTAATTTCCTTGTTATCTTTGTGTTGTCTCTTGTAAAAAAAAAAAAACAAAATAATGAAAAAAAAAGAAGAAAAAGAAAAAAGAAAAATAAATAAATAAATGAAAAAAAAGAGAACAAGAGCAACACTTCCTTCTATTATTTTGTAATTGTTAAAGAAAAAAAAATAATAGTATATATATTTCTATTACTATTATTTTGTGTAATTGTATTTAAAAAAAATTATTATTATCATTATATTTCATTTTCTTATTTATTATTTCTAATTAGTTGTCATTTTGTTCTTTGAGTTTTCTCATGTAAATCCCAAAGGTTGTTTGTCATTTGAATCCCAATAAGTTGATTTGCCTATCTTGTGATCAATATTTGTTCAAATTGCTGGTCCTAAAAAGTTTATCTTTTCTCATTTGAGCGTAAACTGTTACATTTCCAACTCCAAGAGTGTAATCCTTCCCCTACAATACTTTCAATGCCCGTGAGGAATTTGGAGTTGAGATCTTTATACTTTTGAGATTTTTCGATACTATTTGTGTTATGACTTGTGATAAAAAGAATATGGTTTGGTGCACACACACACAACTCTGAAATCGCAACTATAGTAGCTTAGATAGTAAATTCTAACTTCTTGCTGATGATTTGAAAATGCTTGGATGATTTTGCTTGATTATTCAACTTGACAATTTTCTTTTTCGCTTGAATTTCTAGGGACTAGCAATAAGCTAGTTGGGGGTTGTGATTAGTGCTCAAAATTGCAAATTAATTAGTTTTAAAGTGTAAAATAAATTAAATTTTAATTAATATTTTCATGAATTTATTGTAATATATTTTATAATTGAAAATATTAATTTTAATTTAATTTATGTTTAATTTTCAGGAAATAAATTGCATTTGGACACTAATAAAAATGGAGAATAGAGAAATAGTTAAAACTGAAAAAGAAAATGAAGAAAGTGGTATTTTTGAAGAAATGAGGTTCAGCCCATTTGGCCCAAGCCCAAATATGGCCACTGCCATTTTTCTTTCCTTGTCCAGCCACCAGGTGTCATCGCCAGAAGCTGCCACGCGTCCCAGGAGAAGGCAGCCAGCCACCCAGCGCACGCCACTTGTCCGCCTGCTTCAGCATCACCTCAAATCCTTTGCTCCAACCGTTGACCCGGTCAACCCCTCAATATATTAGTCATGCCTTGCTTTTTTTTATTCAGCACCAAGTTTCCAATTCCCACGAAGACCCAGCAGGCCCAAATGTGTGCAAACTTCAACCATCAGCCCAACAGCTCCAACAAGCCCAAGTGACCATCAGCCAAACCTTCCGAACAGCCTGCCTACGTGGCACCCCCTCATTGGCTAAAAATGGGTCAAAACCCTCTTGTGTCACCAGCCATGTTTTGTGGGTATTGGGCTTTGTAAATTGCTATTTTGAGCTTTAAAGATCATGTTTTTGTGGTATTTTAGAAAAAGAGCATTTTGACTATACACAAAAATAGCTAGGGTAATATTAATAATAAGATTTGATTTTTCAAAATCATATTTTATTATTAATATTTCAGATTTATTTTGTAAACCTCATTTTGTTGTTTAATTTCTTTTTAGTCATTTTCCCCATCTATAAATAGGGACACTTTCTTCACATTTGGTATGTAATTTTTAGAGTAGAGAAACTATAGCAAAATTTCCACTCACTTTCTTCTCATATTTTCTTCTTAGAATTTTGTGAGAATTATGAGCATAATGGCCTAATCTTCCTAGGAAGGTTAGGGATGATTCCATATGCAAGTGATGTTATTTTGCTACTTTGATTTACTATGTTCTTAATGTAATATATTTGAGTTATTTATGTTCTTTCATCTCTATCTTTATTTTGTTATCTTTATTTACTTATGCTAATAGTATATAGGATTAGTCATGCTCTTTCTATGTGCTTCTAATTAGTAAAAGTAATATTGATACATAATTTTATGTCTAATCTTCTATTGCATTATTGCCCTTGGGTATTTTGTCATTTTTAGATTTTTCATAAGATTAACATTGTGCTTTTAAAGTAAAGAACTTTATAACTCAAATGAACTTTTGTTAGAAAAACTATGGACTTGAATGTTAGATTTTCCAAGTAAATGTTGGGATGTGAACTATTTACTTGTGTATTTTTGTAAATCAAGTAACCAAGTAACTAAGCAAGCATATGGATGATTCTTGAAACCTTTCCATTTCTCAAACTCTTGATTACATCTTACATTTATCTCACCTATCTCACTTTATCATTTCATCACTTTATCAAAAATACAATACCAAAATCTCAAACCTCTTTCCATTTACAATTTTATTTACTTCTTGTTACTAACTTTTTGTGTTATTTTCTACTAACCTTTTGATTTTAGGTTACCTCCTTGTGGATCGACCGCCCGATCTTACTACAACTACCGCTTAGTGTAGTCACATTTTGGGCGTTAAACAGTAGGGGATGAAAAATGAAAATAGGTAGGGAGAGAAGGGAGTTTAGTTTTGGTATGTTGAGTTTGAAGTACGATAAGGAGTTTGTTAACTACGGTAGGTGCAGGTGGCTAACCGATTTTTTCGGATCTTGTCAGTGTCAGCCAACACTGAATTGGAACACCATCCTCTCCACTTTTTAATAATTGTTATTACATCACCAATAAGAAACTTTAAGCATTAAATATACAAAATAATGCTTGAAAATAAAAAACATACAAAAACAACCATAAAAAGTAAACTTTTTACCTCTTGTGTTTCTTGCTTTAGGTTTTGATGTTTCTACTAGCTTTGAATCCTTCAAAACTCTTTCAAAACCTTAACCAACTCCCCCAACAACATAGATAGTTAGCTATTGAAAGACCTATGGTTAAAAAATTTACAAAAGTCAAGTTTTTTGAAACTTTACCTTAGGAAACTCTTCCTAGACCAAAGCTTAAGCTTCTAAACTTTTTTAGTGTTCTTGATTGTTGAAAAGGGAGAGAACACTTGAGAGAAATTTTTTGAAGCGATGAGAGTGAGAGTAGAGAGAATGGGTCGGTTGGGTGAGGGTTTGGATGAGCATAACAACTAAATAATATCTAAGCACTTGAGTGTTTTACCTTTATCACTTTGTCTCATTAACCTTTATTTAAATGTGATTAAAACTTAATCAATTTGGTCCACACAACTAACATCCTCACATGGCCGGCCACCTCTTTTCTATATATATAATTATTTTTTTTATAGAGGTTAATAAATATTTCCTAAGAAGAAAAATCCAAATTAACTTTCTATAACTTTTTTCACTCATATAAAGTTAAAAACAATAAAACTTAACATATAATAATTAAATTAAATGTCTCTCACATTTAATTTAATAAATCACACAATACAATTTAGACTAAAGTCCATTTATAAAATAAAATTCTCCAATTCGGTAAAATTAAACATTTAACACAAAATGCCCTAAAATTTCTATTTCCTCCTAGGTTTATTATTTTTGACCAAACTTTAATTTTTATGAATGCATTTTATGCCCAAAATATATTTGCCATAGTTTTTTATTTTATTTTCCGAGATTTTTACCCGATTAGGGTTTTTGTGTCGGTCTAAGACCGAAAGTCTTATCTTGACTTTTAATCACAAAATTCATAATTTGGCCAGAAATAACTCATGGAAATAAATTCCAAACAAATATAATATTATTTAAAATAATATTCTTAACTCGGGGAAAAAATCCCGACCCGAGTCGTTTAAAGGTACCCGAAACGCAGGGCGTTACATTTGATCCCGCTGTGACTTTCCCGCTAACTTCCCTAGGATCGTCTCGTGCCGAGTAACCCAAATATATCCACATAATAATGTGGTCTCACACATATATCATATATATGCACATGTATTCCAAATATACCCGTAACGAGCCAAATTACGAAAATTGCCATTCTAATAAGAAACAGGTCCACATGCATATTTAATACATATAAACATGCATATCTAGTCATATTATAATATAACTCACGTAATCATATAGTGATACACACACATATATATATATATCACATAAACACATATTAAATGATTAAATCACATAATTTTCCATAATTCGTCATCCTTACCCCCTAATCAAGACTCTAAGCCTTATTATGTAATTTGAGACGTTACATTTTGTGTCAGTCAAATGCATCATTCAATGTCGATGACGAATGCCGTTGACCCTAAATTAATATTTGCATCAGTTGTAAGGTGACACAAAAAAGTGGGGAACAGTGTCAGTACGTACACTGACGCGTTAGTTCGCAAATTTTGCATCAGTTGGGAGTGACACAAAGCTTACCATTTGCATTAGTGGGCCACTGTCACAAACCTCACCATTTGCGTCAGTGGCCCACTGACGCAACAACCCATTAAAAAAAACATATGAAGCCCATTAATAAAAAACCCTATCTTCTTTTCTCACCCTCTCACTTGATCGAACCCAGCCACACCCTCTCTCTCTTTCTCTCTACAATACCCTCTCTCTCATACACACTTTCTCACAACGCTTCTCTCTCTCTCTCTCTCTCTCTTTCTCTCTCTCTCTCAAATGGGCTTCAGGAAGAACGACGACTTGGGTCTGAAATCCGGCCTAGGCTTCGAACTAGGCAATGGCTTAGGCTTGAGGACGAACGATGACGGCTTATGGATAGTGCTCGTGGTAGTGGTGTTTCACGGTGCTAATTTATTTTAGGTATTGATTTGTATTTTGATTTAAATTGTGCTCTGAGGTCTGAAATGTTGGTATGACTTTCTATATGAAATATATTAGCTAGCCATGCCTCTGAGATATATATACATATATACGTGTCTTTCTTTTTTCTCCTCTAACATTTGGTTTCCGATTTCTGTTTGTATTGTTTTATATATAATTTTGGTGTTCATATAATATATTGGATTTTTAGTCTAAATTTTTGTATCAAAAGTTTTGTTAATTGTATAAAGTTCAATTTTTTTTTGTGTTTACAGCTTGTAAATTGGTGATGTTATTGTTGATGAAGTTTTGAGAATTTATCATTGCTTTTATTGTATATTTTTTAATATTTGTACTGATTTTGTTGTTTTTTAATATTGTTGGTCGCATAGGGTGGGCTGGGCTATGAGACGCGGGGTCGGGGTTCGTAGATTTAAAAAAAAAAAAATTAATATAGCATTTGCGTCGGTGCCCAACTGTCACAAACATGACATTTGTGGCAGTTAGGCACTGACGCAAATGCCAAGCATTTACATCAGTGGAGAACTGCCACAAGTGCCACGTTTGTGATAGTTGGGCACTGACGCAAATGCTAGGCTGATTTGCATCATGAGATTCCACGTCACTTTTAAAACTGATGCAAAAAATAAATTGTGGCAGTTGAGAACTGTCACAAATAACCATTTTTATAGTAGTGCCATCTCAACAATCTCCTCATCTCTAGATTGCAGTGGAGGATCAATAGTAAATGGAGCTTGGTCCCTTGGTCTCTTTATGTCAATGCCAATTGGAATATCTCCGTAGAAAACTATTTACAAATAGATGATTTTCTAATACATCATTCGTCTGAAATTCAACGTTCACACACTTCTTACAAGGAAATTTCATCAATCCCCTTGAATCAATGCACTGCCTAGCTCTCTCATGAAAATCCATCACACTAGCTTTATACTCATCAAGCAATCGATCTGTCAAATTAATCAAACTCTTGTAGATCGACATTATACGTGTGTAGCATTGCACGAAACACTTATTCATCAAACTTATAACCAATTTGTGTGTTCAATTTTGATAAGGGTAAAGAACATATCTCATCCAACTTTTCTATATATATATATATAGTGTGATCTACACTCATAATATTGTTTCATATTTGTAAAAATTTCGGTAGCATCTCCCCATAGTTCTCATAAGTGCACAAACTAAAATTAAGTCTGCCCACTTACGAGAACAAAAGAGACGCATACCGAAATCTCTACAAATGAAACAATAAATGAGTATTGGTCACACTATAAGTATACAGTAAGCCTAAATTGTCCGAACTGGACAATTCAAATAGAGGCAAATTTAAGAGTCCTTACAGACTTACCCTCTCCGAACGGGTTTAAGACTTTTAGTGAAAATATAAATAAATAAAAAATTATCACTATGATAATAATACACTATCCTATCTTTGGTAATACTGAATTATCACTAAAGAAAATAAAATAAAATAAAACATTGTTTTATAATGTCTTATGCTCTTTTTATTCAATTATGTTCTTTTATAAAGTCTTACTATAATATGTGTAAGTTTAAATATTATTCTAATTACTCTTTATAAGGTGATTATTCAACTTTTTAAATTTAGTAATTATTTTAATTTGTTTAGTTTAATTTTTTTTATATTAATAGTTTAGGATAACTTATTTTTTTAAGGTGATTATTAAACTTATTAAAATTTTCAATTAATTTTTTTATTTGATTTTATTTTTTTAAAGGTGGTTATTAAACTTATTAATTTACTAAGATTAGAATATAAATTATTTTATTAGTTTAGGCCTACTTTTTTACTTAAAGTATTTATGCATTATTAATTATAATTATTTTTTTAATGCATCACTTTATAATTAATGTTAATATTATTAATTATGAAACTTAATTTTATTTAAGCATGATTCTCAAATCTAGTTATTTTACATAATAATTTAATATTTTATTTACTATTTGTTGAATAATTGTTTTTGTAAAATAATTTTTAAATATCCAATCTATTAAAAAATTGGACAGCATAACAACTATATTTTTATCTATCCCAAAATTTAAAAAACATGCAAATAAGACACAAAAAATATCCAGAAATAACCAATACAGTCCAAACACAATTTTACATCATCTAATATGTTAAAACATATCATCCAACATACCATGTACAATCTTACTTTTTAATATCTTAAATATTTAACCTATTTTATTACTCACATTCATTACTAATTAATCTAACACAAACTAATTGTTAATAAATTAATTATTTATCTAAAAAATTACAATAACTAAATCCTAAACATATATATGCATTTCACTAAAATACTACACAACATTATATTCTAAAAATTACATAGGGTTAATACCTTTTTAGACCTTGTGTTTTGCCCCATTACCTGTTTAGACCCCATGTTTTGACAAATTATTTTTTGGACCATGTGTTTTGTAAAATGGTTCAAATATGCCCCTAAACCTGATTTTGATGAACAAAAAATTGAATATAACAACACAGTTCTTAGGCAGAATGATTGTATTTTTGTTCTGAGTTGTTAGTTTAACGAATTATTTGTGATTTTAGTTCAAAAAACTTTGATCAAAATCGGGTTTAGGGATCTATTTGAACTATTTTAGAAAACACAGGGTCCAAAAAGTAATTTGTCAAAACACAGGGTCCAAACAAGTAATGAGACGAAACACAGGGTCTAAAAATGCATAAACCCAATTACATATAACTAAACTTTTACCTAATTTTTATTTCTAATTATAAATCTTACCTATTATAAATACAAAATCAAATATTATATATATATATATATAATATGGCAGATAGTAACATATAAAAAATATGTGAAAAACAAATTTTTTTCCATTTTCACCTAGGACAAAAAAAAAATCCAAAAAATATTAAAAAAATTACAAAAATTATAAATAAAAAAAATCAAAACCTATATCCATACCTAAGAGAGAGAGAGAGAGAGATGAGTTTGAGTGAGCTTCACAATCTATAAAGCATAAATTCTATGCCATTCTTACAAACAAACAAAAAGACCCAAAATAATTTTAAAAAAATACAAAAATTATAAAATAAAAAAAGTAAAAGCCTAGATTCGTACATACTTGTGAGAGTTGAGCATGATTCAACAATGTAGCTTCAAAATAAAATAAAATATATACCTTGATTAGAGCCTCTTGATGACTAAATCTTCTCTGTAGGGGAAGATTTCTCAAAAAACCATTGTGTGGGGAGCAGAAATGCATGGTATACCGATTTGGGGTGGAGAGAATGATGGTTTGGGGTTTTTTTTTTGTTTAAGACGAAATGAGCGCTCTGTTTGAGAAGTTGACTGGTATAAAAGACTTCAACCGAGGATATTTGTTCTCGGTAAAACCTCCAAAGTTCTCGGTATATCAACTTAAATGAAAAAAAAATTGCTAAGCATTGGCGCGGTTCTGAAAATCCTTCTGCAAAGAATAATATTCGCTATTCTGAGTAGAAGTGTCCTCCAAAATGAAATTAATTTTTGTAGTACATATATATGTTGGGGTTTTATGCCCTAATTAAAACTCAAATTCTTTGTAATCTCATTTTATTATCAATAAAAGAATAGAAAACATTTTTTGACTTGGTCAATTACTTTGTTCACATGTTTTATTTTCATGATTATTTGTTTAATATAAAGTTCTATTAAATCCCGAGCATATAGCTAATCGTATTTATAGTGACGTAATCACAGTGGAATATAAATATGATTATATGTTCAAAATAATTTAGTCCTAAGATTAGTCAGTGCACAAGATTTACACTGACTTGCTAATCTACGATATGATCTACTTACACATCACAGTGTTATGTTCTTTCCAGAACATTAGCAAAGTAGATAAGATTGGATGTATTTGTTACATCGGACTGGACCGATATTGACATTTGATAAGATAAGTAAACATACCGTTATTATCTATTCTAGTCATATCATATAGTTGACCATAAGTCAATTCAATCTCAATTCTGAGTGGTTAGTATTCTAACTGATTGTATTTTTTGAGTTCTTTGACTTGTTCGTTACGAGCTTACCCTACGGACTAGCCCATACTTACATCTTGGGAACTCGGTAGTATAATTGAGTGGGAGTGTTAATCATAGATATGAGCATCTATAGCTTCTGATGAAGAACTGAAACGATGGTTTCCTTTTAGTTTGGTTTAAGGTGTTAAATGATAGAGATCTCATTTCAGTAATTAAATTAGTTTATTGAAATATCATTTACAAGGAACTAAGTGTTTTATAAGGATAAAATACAATGAGGGGTAAAACAGTATTTTAATCCCATCTCACTGTAGACCGTCTATAGATGATTGAATGACAATTATGGTTGTAACAATGGATAATTAATAGTGTATCTATATTTGTTATAGAGCGTTCTATGAATTCAAGAGTGCAATTCAGAGTCTATAAAGGAGTCCCGAGGAATTAATAAGTTAGTAAATTTATTTGTTAGATTTATGATAACTTATTGGAGCTTGATTTCATAGGCCCATAGTCCCCATTGTACCTTTGATAAAACCATCTGGATAGTCTCAATTAATTGATTTGATTATCAATTAGAATTATCAAAGTTGACTAGGTCAATTTTGGATATTTTCACAGAGTTACGTAATTTTAAGAAAAAAGAAAGAAAAATTAGGGCTGATTTATTAATTAAGATAAATTGGTATCTAAATTAATAAATAAGCTTAAATCAATGTTCAAATTGTAAATAATTAATTTGATAAATGATTTAAATAATTATTTAATTAATTAAATCAATAGAAAATAATACAGGTCTTGATTTTAAGTCCAATGAGCTTATAATCAAATGAGAAATTTCACGGGCCTAAAGCCCATAATAATTTCGACCTAAGGCTTCAAATTGACTATTATTTTATTGATTTTTTTAATTAAATTAAATGGCCTAATTGAGTCTATAAAATGAGTGCTTAGAGAGAAGTCAAAACACAAATTAGATAAGTTTAATCACTGGTTTTCTGATAGATTTAGATTCTCTCTAAACACAAGTCATTTTCTAAGCTTCTTTGTTATTTTATCTTATTCTCTCTGTATCTATCTCATGTGTTGAGAATTGCCCACTCTAGTCTAGGTAATTCTAAGGATACTTTGGAAGACTGTGAAGAAAATAGAAGATCGGTTCAGTTTCTTGATAATACTCTACGACATAAATGATACAAGAATTAGAGAAACTGAAGGAATGACTCTTTCATTCCGCTGCGTATAGTGTAAGTATTCTTATCTTTGTTTCTCTTTAAATTCAATTTTAGAAATGTATTCTAGGTTATCTCATATTAATTTGTTTAATATTAGACTTATATAAAAATAAATAAAGATTATGTATAAGTTTTCTCAACAATATATGAGCTGGAATTACAATTTTCCCTGCTAATTTTAAATTTTATGCAAATGCCCCAAAAAATATTTCAATTCGAGATATTATTCTCTTACCCTGAAAAAAAAGAGAGATTATTCTCACCTTAAAAATCCATATCTACAAACTTAACTAATTACTAATAGGTCTTCAAATAAATAAGTCTAACATAGGTGTATTCATTAAACAATTAATCTTTTTTTTTTTCTTTTTGTTTTGTTAGAGATACTATTATGTTTTAGAATATTTAAGAGAGATTGCATTCAATATATTTTAATATGTGGTCCAGTGCGTGTAGATATGTTAAATGTATAAAAACAAAGATTAGCTTGTGGACGAACATCAATTTTATTTATAAAATTTGTAAAGAAATTATTTTGATAGCAGCAACAAGATTATTATATATATGAAGTGCTTTTTAATGCAATTATGATATATTATAAACTTAATTAAGTGAAATATTTTGTGTATTTTTTATTTTATTTTACAATATTTAGGATTAAATTATAAGATATATGACTTGGTCCTGGCATCAATCTCGAATCTTTTCACCGAATTGATTAATACCTTAATTTGAACTCCCTAGACTTAGAAAAAAAAAACAAAAATATAGTGTAGTTGGCATAAGATATGGCTACAATTCTGACAACGATACCTTTAATTTGCTTAGAAACGTTAAATATATATATATTAAAAGAATAAGGAATTACCTACTACAACCATGTCAAACTTTCATTGTTGAAAATCTTACTGTAAATTTTGAATTCCCATTTGGATTCTATATATATGTTTATTAATGTTATAGTGGTAGACCACTAGTGCTCCATAACATTAATATAGTGCAAATTGGCTTAATGAGAAATACTACAACACATACATTCTCTCTCTCACACACACACTTGTTTTAATATTTGCCTTATTGTAGTGAAACTCAAGTTTCAACAACTACAATATTATTAAATATTAAATGTATTTTAATTAGTGCATTTCAAGACATTATTAGAATAATATAAAAGAATATATAGACAAAGAATCACTACTATAAATTGGATTTTCTTCGCGGTTTTTTCCTTAATATATTGCAGTTTTTGGAAACAATGAGTACCACAGTGTAATCGAGCGTCAAGAAAAACCCACAAAAAAATCGTAGGAAAAATAAGACCTTTCACTGACCGTAGAAAAAGAAATGCGGTTTTTTAAAAAACCACAGTGAAAGAATTTCTTTATCTGCATAGTGAAACCTTTTTTTATATATAATTATTTTTATTTTATTTTCATATATATAATTATTTTTTATTTCAAATTAAATACTTTTATTTATACCAATATAATTATATTAATAATACTATATTTAATACCAAATTATATTTAAAAAATTTTAATATACAATACCATATTTTATGTAATTATTATATAACTAAATTTTATAAATTATTATATAAATAAACATAATGTATAAATTAAAATTAATTTTTTTAAAAGACATATCATTACTAAATATAAGATGTCATTTATATATACACAAGTAGTTTGGTATACATAAGAAAAATTAAGGGCATACAAATCAAGTTACACAAAAGAAAAATTAGACTTGATAAATAAATGACATCAATCTTACTAACCAGTCACTTTGTAGTGGAACTAGGTCATCATTGACACTGAATATCTTTTTGTCAAACCACTACAAAATTGACAAGCAAATATAGATTAGATGATTGAGTCCTATATATAGATTTTCTTAAACATAAAAAATATATAGAAAATAACTTACTTTCTTCTTGAGAACTTATGCAGGATTTGATGCATTTACAAGTTCATAAATGTACATTAATACATAAAAACCACATTCATGATTTTCGGACGGTTTTGGACAAGAACCTCTCATCAGATTTGTAAATTTTCCAATGTATTCATTTCCCGAACATTGTGCGTATGCTCTAAAAAAATTAAAATTAATTATCTATATATTATAATCTCAACTCTAAAAAATTAACATTGGATACATTAAAATTGAAAAACTTAGGGCATGTTTGACATTGTTTTCTATTTTTTGTTTTCAAAATTGTGTTTTTAGAATTGAGAACAAAAAACACTTTTTGTAGTTAAAGAAAAAAAGAGGTTTGGTTAATATTTTCTAAAAATAATTTTTTAGTTTTTATTATTATTTTTAAATCTTAAATAAAAAATTAATAAATATATTTACAAATAGAAAAATATTTTAAAAGTTTGTAATAAATAATGAGATAAAGTTATGTTAAGGAAAAAATGATGAAAAATAAGGAATGATAAAGTAAGGAGATAAAATTTGAGGAAAGAGAAATTGAGAAGAGTGCAACTGATGTGAGAAAAAATGAGAGAAAAAGTGATGTAGAAGTGAGGAGAGAGAAAGTGATGAGAGAAAAAATTAGGAGAGAAAAAAATGAGAAAGAAAGTGAGAATATAGTAAGTGATGAGAGAGAAAATGATGTGATGATAAGTTATGAGAGAGAAACTAATGAAAGAGAAAGTGAAGTGAGAATAAATGATCTGAGATAATAATAATTAAAAAAGTGATGTGAAAAAAAAATGGACAACAAAAATTTGAGAACAACTGAAAATAACATTTTGTCGTTCTCAAAATTTTCTATTTTTTGAAATTTGGTTTTTAAAAATTGTTTATGAAAACAGTGCCAAACACTATACTTGTTTTCAAAAAACAATTTTTAGCTTTTAAAAACAAAAAATAGTTTTTAATTAAGGAGCTAAACACTCTCTTACTTTTCCATTTATACCAAGTTTCGAATGTTGGATGAATATTCATCAGACATTTTCATCCCTAAATTATTTACATACGATTTTTTTCTCTTATCCAGACAATGTGAAACAAGAAGAAGGTAAATATATGTGTTTACCTTTCTCTTCAGGTGTCAAATTAGTTCTTATACCCATTTCAACAAGATCTATACGATTAGTCAGATCATCCTTAGTTTTACTGGGAATATCAAGTAATGTACCTATAATACTTTCACACACATTTTTTTCTATGTGCATGACATCCAAACAATATCGAGCAAGTAAATCTTTCCAGTAAAGAAGACGAAAAAAAATTGATTTCCTTTCGAAACATTCATTTACTTTCTTATTTTTTATTGTTTTTCCGTACTTGAAATCAACTTTCTCTACTTCTTCAAGAATTTGTTGCCCTGATAGTGGCAAAGGAGCAACACCTTGTTCTTTAGTACAACCAAATATTTTTTTCCTACAACGATGATCTAGGGGCAAGTGTCGTCTATGACCTATATAACATATTTTGTGTCCATTCGACAGACGATGAGCCCATGTGTTAATGTAACATATTGGACATTCCTGGTAACTTTTTGTGTTTAACCCTGATAGATTATCATATGCCAGGAAATCATTAACAGTCCACAACAACACAACTTTTAAGTTAAAGACTTCTTTCTTAAAACCTTCATATGTCTCAACACCATTTTCATACAAGTCTTTAAAATAATCAATTAATGGTGCCAAATAAACATCTATGTATACATATATTGTGTCCCGGTTGTTTTTGGCTTGAAATCATTGACGTAAGCATCAAAAAGTTTATTCTCATCACTAATCACGGAGGAAGATTGTACATAACAAGGAAGACAGGCGACGAACTATGCCTACTACTTAAAGATTTATGTGGGTTTACTCCATCGGCAGCTAGACCTAGATGAAGATGTCTTGCTTCAGTTTTAAATTCTAAATTTAAGTGATTCACTTTTTTCCAGGCCTATGAATTGGCAAGATGTCGGAGTTTACCATCTTTCACTCGCCTAGTTCGATATAACTGCTTAAGTCGCAGAATCTAAAGCAAGTACCACATCACTTTATGAGGAATAAGTTTCTTAATCTTCTTACTCCTGTTAGGTTTGTAGCGCGGTAAATCACATTCTGGGCAAGTGTTCATGTTTGCATACTCTTTATGATATAAAACACAATCGTTCGAACATGCATGGATCTTCTCATACTTCAACCTTATGCAATTTAAAGTTTTATTCACTTCATACGTATCCAAATCATCAACCCCTCGCCTCCCGAATGGATAAGTGTACGCCCTAATTCTCCACGGGCTATTAGCGAGCTGAGGTATGGCATAATTATATCAACCACGTGGATGCCACGTGCCCGGAGCTGTTGTCGCCAGCTCCCACCTCTTTAGCTCGAGGTAACCAAAGACTTACTAAGGGTACTAAGTGTTAGGAAAAATAATATTGCCTCAATGGAAATGGTAAGATAATGTTACAACTCTATGCAAAATATTACAATGGACAAGATTGATTAAATAAAGTGTTACAACTCTATAACTGAAAATACAAATAAAACAAAGGAAATGAAGAAGTTGATGAAGAAGAAGAGAATAGTAAAGTACAACTCAAAACAAAAGTTACAAATAAAATAAAGTGTTTGGACCAAATGAAGAGATTACAACTCTTAAACAAAATATACAAGTAAATAAAACAAGAGAATAAGAAGAAGAACAATAGAATAAAAGGAAGAACATAAACCACAAACAAACTCTCACTTACACAACCTAAGTGAAGAGGATTGGGGATCACCAACTTGAACAAGGTTTAAAACCTTTGTCCAAAAGCTTATTTCCCCCTAACTCAAGCACTAAGGGATCTCTCTCAGATTTTGGAAATGCTTTCTGGAATAATCAAGCCTCAAGGTGTTTCTAGCCAAGTGCTCTAGTGGATAGAAAATGGTGTGTCTTACAAGTGAGCATTAGGCTCCTATTTATAGAGTTTAGAGACACCCTTTGAATTTCAAATTCCACCAACCCCCATGGCTGTTACCAATGATTAATTGGGTGTTTTATGGAATTAAAATAGAGATTTGGGAGTTACTTAGGGTCTGATTGGTTCGCGATTAGAAATCTGTATTTTTGAAAAGTGAGATTCTAAAATGAAAATCTGAATTTAGTGACTAAAATCATGTTTCTGAAAATGTGATTGGTTCAATGTCAGTAAACTGTTTTTGAGTTTTAAAAAAATAAATCTGTGATTGGTATTAAATTTGAAAATATAACATAAACTGAATATGTGATTGGAACAGCTGAATTTGGATATTATTTTAATTTTATATATTTTATATACACATGTTGTATAATATTAAATTTTGATTTATCAATAGATTTAATTAAGTAAAATTTAATTATATTGATAAATTAAAATTTAATAATAATTATTGATTAAATTTATAACAATATTGCATTGTCATCTATAAAAATACCAGCATAACTTATTTTTGAATCGTGCATAAATGTCATAAAATGTTCCATAAACACTTTATTATTAGTGGGAACATACTCAAGTCATAAAAATTGGCAAAAAAAAATAAATACAAGCAATGATACAAATGATAGGAGTAAAGAGAACAAACAAATCATGATTTTGATTTTAAGTTTTTGGAGAAAAAATCACAAAACAGAGAAAACGCAAAATTGTTGTTTTCTAAATTACAACACACAATTAGAATTCTGATTAGGATATAGTTTTCAAAAACAATTTACCAATCAAATATTTTGGTAGGTCCCACAAATTTTAAATTTTCAAAAACATAAAATCATTTTCAAATCCCCAACCAATCACACCCTTAGCTGTTGGAATCGTTCAAAGTTGGATAAAAAACTGAAATTATAGAAGCTGTCAGCCATTAGGGCCGCGGCGCTAGTTCCAGGTGCTGCGGCCCTCAGTCAATTTCAGCAACACATTTTTTCAGTTTTTCCAAAACGTTCCAATTTATTCCCACTTGATTTTGTAACTTCCATACACAATATGGGAGTTAAAATCACATCTCTATCAGCCATTTCTCATATGGCTTTAAGAAATTCATCTCAATATTGTGTAACAACAAATCTACACAATAATGGGTGATATTTTAGGAGTTACAAATTTGTGATGAATTTGTAACACCAAATATGTTACATGTTTGGATATTTCACATATATCCAAATAATGTAACTCTCTATTATATGTTACAATATGTGACACTCTATGTCACATTTATTTAATCTAAAACATTATATTATAAAATAATATAATATTACATTATATTATAAAATAATATAACACTAAGGAGCCGGGCCAGAGGTATGGACACCGCGGGTTAAGAAGACATCCAACTCAAGGTACGAGCTTGAGTTTGAAGCTGTGACCCTTTATAAAGTCAACCACACAATGTAAACGTGCATATATCAGACATCACGTGTCTGATATATCCCTGAATTCTCGGACACGCAGTATAAACGTGCGTGTTCAGGCACCCACGACTGGGTTGGGCCGTGCGACCCATTATCCCCCTTACCTATTGATTAGACCACACTTCATTTGTCAGGTTTTAGGAATTAATCATGAATGTCACAGAAGTGACATGATGGGTAAGAAGGTCACGGGATGGCCCCCCTTGCCAACCCCCAGGTGGCCTCTCCTATAAATATGGAGACCCTGGGAGTTGCAAAAGGTTGAATTCTATTGTACAAAGTAATACCCTGTAAAGAATACGAGAAATCTAGCAATAATATTAGCTGGTGGAGTAGAAGGATTTTAACCTTTGAACCACCTAAAAAAATATTTGTATCACCATTTTATTTTAAGACCATTCATCTGTTACGATTCGTTACTTAGCACTAATCCCATTCTCTTATTATATTAATTACCTGTTGGCGAAGAACCACGTCAACAATAAGCATTATTATTTTTCTATGATTCCCTATGCCAATATCATGTACTATAACTTGTATCAAATCCCTGACAAAATACATGATTCTTTATCATGGTAATACTTCAATTTTGATCCATTACCACAATCTACACATGGACAAGGAATTATTTTCGGATCACTGCAATTTATTTGACAAAATTCTAAAAATTGGTGGAATCCCCTCTTTAAATTTTTGTGTTTCTCTACTATCAATCATCCACTATTTATCCATAATGATAATATCTACCTAATTCGTAAGTCGATATTGAAAAGAAAATTAATATTGCAATTGAACAAAAATATGTTCAATTAATAAATTCTAAAAAAAATGGGCAGAGTTTCATTTGTTTCTATAACATATCACAAATTCATATGTATTTACAATTTCAACATAAACAAACATAAATATTACATATTAACCTATAAAACATGTTCAATCAATATATTAATTTTAATAAAATTGGGTAGAGTTTCCTTTGTTTCTATAACATATCCCAAATTATTATTAGTACCTATAAATTCAATTCAAACAAAACACAACAATCAACATGCATAATTTTGTCCATAAACCACCGCAACACATAATTTGCAGAACCTATTTCACTAAGACACACATTTTCTCAACCTTCTCTTATCTTTGCAATACACAATTTCATCTCAGAACCTATTTCACTAAGAATGAATATCTAATATATTCATACTCCTCTAACAATAGTTTGTATAATATCAAAATGAGAAATAAAATATTTAGTAATTATTACTCACCTTCAAAATTAATCTTCAACAAAATCAAAACACTGCAAATTCAAACATGTAAATGTATTTCCTATAATAAAAGTTTAAACAATAATAAATAAATATGGTAAACCATTTCTATGATTTCAAAATATGTTTGTTGACCACGATTTTGGCCAACAACGAATAGACGTCAAAACTACAGTAAACCTTCAAGAGAAAATACGACACTGATGATTTTATAGTGGTTCAACCCCAATTTATTGGCAATAGCCTAATCCACTTAGAGTTGTGATATATAGATCCTACACTTAAGATCAGATGAACTTGAGCTAACTGAGTTTCTTAAGCGTGAGTAGAAAAATACATAGTTTCTCTCTCTAAACTCTCTCAGAAAATGCCCCAAGAATGCCACAAGCAATAGTCCCAAAGTCTCAAAACTAGAGAGTTTTTCTCAGTCTAAAAAGATCATATCCCCTCAAATGATGCCATGAGCCATTTATTTAGAGGCTCATGAATCATACATCAGATATCTCCCTTTGACCGGGTCCTTGGTTCTTCCAACTAACTTTAATTAATAAAATATAAATAAATTTAAATAACAATAATATAGCTATTATTCTAGGATATCTGAGAGATTCCCGCGGCAGTTGAGAATGATTCGAGTTGAAGCTATTATTGAGTACATAGGCAAGCACCTCTCATCGGCAAAGCACACCTCTAGCACACCTCTGGTCGGTATAGGCAAAGCACTCCTCTAGCACACCTCTGGTCGATATAGGCAAAGCACTCCTCTAGCACACCTCTGGTCTAGCAATGACACATCTCTGGTCTAGCAAAACACTTTACTGGTCCGGCAAAACAAATGACTGGTCGGCCAAAACAAATGACTGGTCGGTCAAAACGACTGACTGGTCGACCAAACTCCTAACTGGTCAGTCAAAAATCTTTACCGGTCGGACAAAAATTCTATCAGGTTGGTTAGATCACTTTATCACAACTCTGAAGAGTCAACACATTTATTGACTATTAATGTGCCATTTACTGAGCATGCATTGCCACTTGTCACTTCTGATTACCACGCCATCAAAATGAAATTTTGGGGATAACAATGTTCATTGGTATGATTTAGATTATTCAAAGTTATTTATTAAATTAAAAAAAGTAAACTCAAATTTTAACTAGTAACTTTCTAATCAATTAGTTAAACTACTAAAATTTCATTTACTAAACCATAAAATATTAGTGATAAATTAATAATAAATTTAGATTCCTAAAATAATTAACAAAAATTAACTTAAGAAAACTTTTAAAAGTTAATATATGTTTCAATAATGAAAAACACACTCATAATCAATATTAACAATATTAAAAAACATATACATTGTTTAAGTAATATAAAAAATATCAAAAATCTGAAATATAAAAAAAAAATCAAGTTGAAGTGATCCATACATTTTTTGAAGCTTGAAAATGTCTTTTAATCATCCACAAACATTAAAAAAAACGTTCAAAAAAATGAAAGAAAAAAAACCTATAAAACATACATTAAAACCCCATTAAACCCACTAGCAATCTCTTCATTTTTGCCCTAAAACTTCAAAATAAATCAATTTTATGAACATATACATGATTTAAAGCAATAATAGTGAAAGAAAATGTAATGCCCCGAAATCCCTAATGCGGTTTAATGGCTGGATTAGTAGGCCGGGAGGGCCATAACTGTTTAATTATGCGACTAAATGATTATATGCATATTTTTGTGAGTTATATTATAATATGATGTTACATGCATGCATGTGGGTCCACATTTGATTATTAGGGTGTTTTGGTAATTTGGCCTGTTGAGGGCATATTTGTGTATTTTGGTGCATATTGTGACTTATGGATGAGATCCCATTATTATGGAAATATATTTGGGCTATTCGGCATGAGACGGTCTTATATTATAAATTAACAGTTTTGTCATAACGGGGTCTTTTATTGGGATATTGAGTAATGGGAATGTTTAGTTTAGGATAAATTAGGAGTTATTGAGATCAGGAGGAAATTCTAGAAGTTTTGACTATAATGTCCCCGGGGGTGTTTTCGGGACCCCGAGCACTAGGTTTTATTTGATGTTACTTAAGCTTGAAGTAGCTTGTCAGATAGAAACGTACGTTAGAAAACCTCTTTCTCTCTTTCCGTTAGTTCATTTTACCGTTCGAGGCATTTTCAAAGAAATCTTGAGTTCTAGGAGTCAGAATCAAGCGAGGATCGAGGCATAGCGATCCTAGGAAAGATTAGAAGCTTCTTGACTGAAGGATTTAACGGAAAACAACTTAATCAAAAGTAATCTAAGTTTTAAGTTTTGAGTTTTTAGAGTTTCTAAGCTTCGAATTGGATTTTGTGAATTGTTGAGTTTTTGGTTCGTTTGAGCCTCGGGATTTGATGGTTTTGGATCATTGGGAAGTTTGGGAACTTTGATTTTTGGATTTGGGGATGTTTAGGTGTGTTTTTGGAAGGTTTGGAATGAAGGAAATCCAGTTCTTGGCTGGTTCTGGGTGGGGGGCCGCGGCCCTGTTCTTGGGCGCCGCGACCCGAGCTCGAAGAAGCAGGTGGAGGCTTTTGGCCTGTGCTGGGCGCCGCGGACCTTGCTCCTGATGTGGCTGAGGGCTGCCGCTCAAGCTTCTAGGGCCGCGATTCTTGGGTGGTTTTGAGGCCGTTCGAGTGTTTTGACCTCGGGAACTTGGTTTTAGGCCTTAGGATCGTTCCTACTACCCGGATTAGTGGGGATTGATGTCCCGGAGGCTAGATCTTGGTTCAGGAACCTTTGTTATTCATTTTATTGATAGTGTCCCATATTTGGTTATGACTAGGTGACCGCTAAAGGCTTAAAGGTTGATCGTTCTCAAGGGTCGTTCTTATATTAACTCTCGCTCGAACCAGATGTAAGAAAATTGCACCCTGTGTATATGACATGCGATTGTAGTTGATGCATGTTGGTTGATAAATGTGGACATTGATTGCATATTAAATGCTTAGCAGAGCTTGCTTACTTGTGTATGGCACTGATTAGTCAGGGACGACACTTGTCACATATTACTGACCTGAGAGTTAGAAACGACATAAGCGTCCTGAACGCAGGGCTGATTAAAGATTAGATCTAATCGATATCAGCGTTGAATGACTCTAGAGGCATTAATGCTGGACCGACTCTAAGGTCAATGAAACTTATAAGCGCTTGACTAGTCTAGGCTAGTTACTCAGGGCCAGGGCCAAAGGCCTAGGTGACAGCTTGTCACATGGCTAGGGAGCGGAATCCCATGGTTGTGACTCTATGGTCACGAGGAAGGTTATGTTGGTGACTAGTCATCAAGCACCTATCCTGTTTAAGCTAGTAGAAGGATCACTTATCTGTTAAGCCCCGGTGACCCTATCGTCACATGGCTAATGGGAACAGAACCCCTCTTAGTGACATTCCAATCGTCACTCATCTGTTTGGACTGAAAGTCCTGGATGATTATTATGATCATTGTTGATATTATAGTCATGCTGTATTGTGTTTTCTTGCTGGGCTTTGGCTCATGGGTGCTATGTGGTGTAGGTAAAGGGAAAGAAAAACTCACCCAGCCTTGAGTGGAGAGCTTAGGTGGTGCTGTGTACATATGCGGCTGCTTGACCACTACGGCCAAAGAGTTCTCAGAGGAACTAGGGGGTTTACCCTATTTTTGCTGCTTAGGTCGGCGGGTTGTAAATTTGAAACAGTAATGACCATTTTGAGTTGTAAATAACTTGTAAATGTTTTTTATGGGCCCATGAACAGTTTTATGTTTTAAATAAAATATATTCTTTCCTTTTGATTGGTTTTTCCACATTAGCCTGTTAATAATACCTAGAAGCACGTTTTTAACCAAAGAACTAGGGTAGCGAGTTAAATTTCCGGTTCACCGTTCTCCGTAACTGTTCTGGGGTAACCAGGGCGTTACAGAAAATATTAAAAAGCAAACGAAAATGGAGAAAAATGGTCTCACTGTGGTTGGGAAAGAGTTCGCGCATGCAGTTGTGAAAATGGGGGAAGTGAGAGTCTATGAGGGGTTGGAGATGATGAAAGGAATATAAGAGACTTTTCTCAACAGTTTTTAGGAAAAAATCGTAGAGAAAATGGTTGTATTTCTCTGCAGTACTAAGAAAAGTCCTTATACTTTTCTCTGTGGTTTTTGTAAAACCTTCCCCACACCACACTTAAAACTTTCCACTGCGTTTTTTTTAAATCGCAATAATATGGTATTTTTTTAGGCGGGTATTAAATGTGATATTTGAGAGTCATTCAAATTTTTTCTCTAAGCTTTTTATTTACGGTTGAAAAAAAAAACAAAGAGAAAGCCTATATTTATAATAGTGATTAGTGTAGAGCCTCTAATATAATCTTCTCATCATATAATAAGATATTATTTTTATTTTCAACCAGAGGTAATACATATATATATATATATATATATATATATATTATAGAAAAAACTAGTTAAGAAGAGCTATGATGATCACATGCATACTGAATTTAGATTAGAATATAAATAATAATAATGGGTGAATTATGTGTTTCATAAAAAAGATACAAGGATATAGAGATGATAATTCTTTTAAAGACTTTGGTATATATTGATTTTCTTTAGAATGCGATCATATATACTTAATATTTATATTTTATCAAGTATAGTGCTAATAAAACCTTTTTTAAAAAATAATAATAAACACTTCAGTTACATTTTGATATCTGATAAAGAAAGAGATAAGGTAATTCTTAAGATCAAGAAGAATAGTGATATATTTTAATTCTTCATGGATCATACGTACGTGTGCATTCTAAATTTTGGTGAAAATTCTCAATAGTGGCATCAAAACATAAATTTTGTATTAATTATATAATAATGAATAAAAGTTTTAAAAAAAAGTGTCATATATAGATAGGGATAAACTTGTTCGTTTATTGAATTTTTCCTTATATATATTTTAAAAAATTGTTTAATTTAATTTATCAGTATGTATTACATACCCACAAAAAAAAAACAGTATGTATTACATATTAATGAAAATTAAAATGCTTTGTTTGTTAAACTTTTGTCTTTTACTTATTTATTTATATATGTCAAGACTTTGTTTGCCTTTTTTTTCTTCTTTTCTAAATCAGAAAGCAATATTTTGTGGTCCCTTGTGGAGACTCGAAACAGCTCGATCAAAAGTCTTTACTTTTCGTGACAAAAATTGAAATGGTGGCGGTTTAAAATTGGGATGTGTTTCAAATTAATATACAAATGCATATACATATATCTATATATATATATATTCATACACAGGAAAGGTCAACATAAAAAGTAATTAACACACTAATAATGAAATGGAGTTATAAAAAGCATGATAAGATCGATGACCATATGCTTGGAGTAACTCTTCAATATTCCCTCTCTAATAATCAATGGCAAAATAAATGTAACTTATGTAGATACAGAGAGTTGATAACTTTGATAGCCTCCTCGGGAGGATGAATCGAATTTAAGACCTCCACGTGCACTAAAAAGACGTGTGATTATCAGATTTATTGCCTACAAAAATCTATTATACCTTCTTTGGTACAATATACACGGTGGCTAAATTGATATCTCATCATACATGTTTAATTTGACATTGACAATTCATCGGTAAAGCTAAATTAAATTAGATCGATAAATCCTTCTCACTCTCTGTTTACAGACAGCTGCAATTTGTGCCATTTTGTGCACATTGTTATCAACATAAGTGTGGCTGCTTGGCATGCCAGACCACAGATCAAACCAATCCATAATCCCTGCGTGCATACGTACCAAAATCCAAATCAATAACAAATAAATAAATAAATAAATCAGACTCTAATTAATTATGATCCTCAAAGTATTAGCAATATATATATATATATATATATACATATATTCACCTTAACATATAGCTTCATTTTAAATGCAAGGAGGCCCCCAACAGTCACGCCAACCAAATAAAATGTTGCCAAATTCACGTAAACAACCATGCGCTGCCACCCACATCCTCTAGCCACGCCTGAAATGATAATAAATTAAGTAACAACATGCAGCTCTCGAATGGTTGCAGACATAGGCTGTCTCATGTGAACAAAATCAGATTTATATTTCCTGGTAAGACTAAAGAATTGGCCCAAAGAAGAGATCCTAACCTGATAAAACACCCTGCAAAGAATCAACCATTATGGATATTGCAAGCAGAGGTGTCATGGAAGCAAAGGACTTTATTATTACAGAACTATCAGTGAATAGGCCAGCCCAGAAGTTGTGTCCAAATCCTAGAGCCATAACAACTATTGTAGCAAGAAGTACAGAGAGCTTGAGGGCAACCACCATTGCACTCTTAGCATGCTCAGGACGGCCCGCTCCTAATTCATTTGATACCCTTGTGCTGTCACATCACATAATAATATAATTAAGGTAAAAACATTGTGTAACTTGAAAGAATATTATAATTATCTTTTTTAGGAGTCCTGTGAATAGTCAACCTGGCAGAAGCACTGAGACCATATGTAACATTGTATGCAATGCTTTCTGTGTTCACACTGAAAAGAGAATCAATGACAATTAAAGAGCTATAGAGATTTTTTTCAAAGAATGAATCAAGAAATCAAGAGAAATTAATGTATATACTGAGAAAGAAAGCCAACCATATTGCCATTAAAGAAGTGGTTACTTTCGAGTCTGGCATCAGTCCTGCTAGAAACACCAGTATCTCAAAAGCCCAGTACTCCAAGCTGGACAAACATCGCTTGAATGTAAGTTTGTGACTATAAATTGAGAAAAAACTTGTTGAACTAAAAAGGGGAGAAGCTTTAAGAGGACTTACCACACCATAGCTGCAGAGGGCAGAGAAAACTTCAAGTTTGTGAAGACGTAGGAGAAAGATTCAGTTGAAAATCCTTGCCATGTAAGATGAAACTGCTTGGCCAGCATGACATATGCAGCCAACATAAAAAAAGATAGCCAGAGTGTGATTGAGGTTGCTAGTGGAGCTCCTTTGAAACCAAGAGGTGTTAAATGCACTAAACAATATGTGATACCAATGTGCAAGACCAGTGGAATTGCTGACAACAAAACCGCAGGCCTAACAACTGATTGTGTCTGAAGAAACCTCAAGATGTTTTGGATAAAACCATAAGCAAATATGCCTGGAATCAGAAACTTCATAAAAAGAGCTGCGGTTTGAGCAATCTCAAGATCTTGACGAAGAAAAACTAGTATTGGTTCTGTGTAGAACCATACAAACGATATGATTATGGAGAAGAGGAAAGATGTGATACAGGAGGCTTGTAGATGAATCCCCATTATTCTGTATAAGTTTGCACCAAATCCTTGTCCACAAAGGGTCTCGAGAGCTCCACTTAACCCAATCTAAAACAAACAAAAAATCATGACTTAGAAGAGAAAAACATCATTCATAAAAAGTATTACTACTTTTGCTCATACTTAGAATGATGTATATATTGTTTAAATGTAATTTTTTACTAATGCATTGCAAAATGGTATACTTCTTTAAGTCATTTTGTATTATGTATTAATTTTGTTAATTTTTTCCAAAATAGCTAGTTGATAATCCAGACAGCGGGGCCAAAAATTCAATTATCTCTTTTGACATTAAATGAGTGTCATCATATGTAATATCTGATGGAATTTCACTGCTAATTTTGCTAGACACACCAACGGTGGTCTTTAACTATTTTATTCTTTATTTTCAGAAAAGGGCTTCTAGCTAAAGACTCGAATGATACTGAAAGGCAAAGAGGCCATGGACTATATTATACCCTGTGGCGTAGGCGCGTAGCCACGTGGTGGCAAGTGATGAGAGATGTAAATTTAGTTAGATACGTGAATATATTTATATATATATATATATATAGATACATGTTATTTAGTTTTATTTATAGAATTTATTAATTATTTTTATAAAATTTATATTAATCTTATATAAATTTTAAATAAATATTTTATTTTAATTAAATAAATTATTTGATTTTGTTTAAGTTTGTGTTTGTTCTAGTTTTTGAATTTGGAAGTGACAACAAGAGATTATATATTATATGTTTAATATAATATTAAATATTATACGTGATTTTAAATTTATGTTTCTAGCTGGTTTTTTTTTAAATAAAATTGTTGTTAATTCACAGTAAATTATATTATATATTTAATATGATATTATTCTAATAAGTGAGTTTAAGTTTAATTAAATTTTATTCAAGTTATAAAACGTATGAATTTACTATTTTTAAATAATTATCATTCTAAAATATCTCAAAAATACCATATTTTAATTTGTTTAATTATTTTTAAATAATTATCATTGTAAAATATCTAAAAAATATCCTATTTTAATTTTTAATTATTTATTTTATTTAAGTTTAAATATTTACAAACTACTGTTAAATATAAGAATATTTTATTAAAGTTAACATTATGTCTTAATTATATATTATACTTTTAATCACAACATATAATTTGTGGCTAAAAGTATAGATTTCATAACTAATAGTGAGTCATCATCCTTATGTTACTAAATCCAAAAGTATTTTGTCACAAAGATTTTTTATTGACGTGCTATATTGTTTATCATTCATTGCTTAATTAGGCCACCATGCATGACTCTATTTTTATTTTGATTTAGCGCTTCTCTCTCTCTATTTTGTCATTTTACTTTTATAATAAATTATGTATATCGTCATATGCTTATAAATTTATTTGATTTTGCTTCACTCTTCCCTGATTACATCCTAAAAATATACTAAAACAAGGTATTGAAATATAGCCATAGATATGTTATATAATGAAGTAATTAATTCAATAATTCTAGTACAGTTTACTAACCTCAAAAAATTATTACTATATCTAAGAAGCTAAATATCTTAATTCAGCTCATTTTTGCTCCCAAAAGACAACAAATTTGAGAGCCCCGAACAAAAAAGATTCCTAGTTTTTTTTGTTCATGCTGGCATTCCTTTTGTGAACGTTACTAGTTCATCAATCATTTATTTGTTTATTTATGTTTTGAGTTTATAATTCCTAGCAATTACATAGGCTGATTAATTAACTCGTTAGAAACGGTTACTGCAAAATAAATAAATATATATATAGTATAGGATGAAGGTTAGATTGTAAGAGATCGTTTTAAGGTGTTGTAGAAGAAGATGCTATATAGGTATAGAATGAGGGATTTGATATAGACACACACGAGGAGTAGAGTCACACGTGATTTTATATGTAGTTGATTAATATCTTACATATATTTGGGATGTGTGACACTAATAATATATATAATTTTTCATAAAACAAACTTTTTCAGATTTCTTTAATATTGATCTAATACTAGTTAAAAAGTTTGGAAAAATGTTCAAATAATAATACAATAAAGGATTTAAGCTGAGCTATATATCATTTCAAACAAGAAAGAAAGAGAAAAGAAGATATATATATATATATATTATATACCATGAAAGCATAGCCGGTGACAGTGGCCCATGAGTTGGCGAGAGTAGCACCGGCGAGCTGGAGATGGCCAAGGTGGCTGGCGAACATGACCGAAATGAGAGGTATCATATAGTAGAAACCGTTCGTGAGAATCATTGGCAGTGAAAACAAAATCTGTTGTTTGGCCTCCTCCACCTCTAACACTTTCTTCCACCATTTTTCTCTACTTATTTCTCTTTCTTCTCCACCATGATTACTCCCAGAACCACTTTCTATTGGTAGTGCTACTACATTCCCATCTGATAATGAGCTTCCTGCCATATCTCACTCTATCGATCCTTCTTTCTCTCTTCTGTCTTTCTCTTTATATTTGTAAAAATATAATAAGGTTAAGGTGACATGCACTACGTATGAGAAATAAAAGTGCATCACGTTTCTCACGAACGAAACAAAACCGTGCTAGCCTAGCCGCCCCATTTGGTCAGCTTTGTCTCACCTAGCATTGACCGAATTTAAATTTTCTCAACTTAATAAAACGCAAAAATGCTAATCAAGATGAAAAGTCTGAATCATAATCTACATTCAGGTATGGTATCATAGAAAACTACTGGATGACGCCCTATTATTTATGTCTGTAGTAGTGATTCACATTTTTCCCACAAAGAAAGACTCCCGCAAGATCTCGTTCATAATGGGGCAAGGATTTGCGATAATTGAGGCTAAAATCGTCAATTCCCCACCGTGTTTGCATCCCTAGTTTTAAAGTTATCTGTACAAAATTTATCAATTTAATTTTATTATTCATAATTAGACGACGCAATATTTAAAAACTTAAACTCATTAATATATGCTTAAAATCACCTTAATTAATTCCTCAGTTATACTCCAATTAACTAGTCGTACTATATCGCGTTGGCACCCTTTTGGTTAGTCTTGTCTCTTGACATAGTGAGTCTCCCTTAGTGGGTCGAAAGTTTAGGATGACTGTTTCTTGTCCTAATTTGCAGATTTTGTTTCACACCTTGCTTGGGGTTAGGGTTATTTTCCCTAATTGAAACACAGTCGTGGTGGCGATTCTTGGTTCTGTGCAAGAATTGGCGGAGAAGTATGCGGTAATAAATCTGGCAAAGGAGGAAAACGGGGGAATTTCTTATGATGCGAAAGATTCGTTTGATGGGCTTGATTCCAGATGGTGTCTTGTGGGGCGTTTTCTTATTGAAAAGGCGATTGATCTTCAGGCAATGCAACATTCTTTGATAGCGCTCTGGAGACCAAGTCAAGGTATGTATGTGAAGGAATCAGAGCATAATCTCTATATCTTCCAATTCTACCATGTAGTTGATATCATAAGAGTACTTGAAGGGAGTACATGGAGTTTTAATCGAATGCAGTTACTAATAGAGCGGCTCAAACATGGGGATAATCCAAGAAAGATGAGTCTGAAAAGCCTAGATATTTGGGTTCAAATCCATCATATTCGTCCAGGGTTCATGTCAGAAAGAGTGGTGCGAGATGTTGGTAACTACATAGGGCAGTTTGTGGAATCAGATCGTTACAATTTTATCAGGGTTTGGAGTGATTCTTGAGGGTTCGGGTTACTCTGAATGTTGAGAAGCCATTGACAAGGAAGATGCGCATCAAGAAGGGTACAGAGGAATGGAATTGGCTTTCTTTTAAGCATGAACGACTATCGACATTTTGCTTTCTTTGTGGAGTGTTAGGTCACCCTGAGAAGTTTTATGACAAACTTTTTGAAAAACCTCTTGAGGATTCAGAGAAGATATACGATATTTGGATGCAGGCTCAACCACGTTAGCAACATTATTTGATAGGTTCTCAGTGGCTCGCATATGGAAGAGGGAATTGAGGATGTAGTTGGACAAAAGACCTGTAAAGATGGTGTAGGGTTGGACAAGAATCAAGATTTTTAGAAACAAATAGGATTGGCAGGGATTTTCAATCGCTAGACTCGTCTGATGGTGAAATTATTAGCATGTCAAATGAAGGTATATCGGGTGGACAATTATTTTTCCATAATAAGGAAGGATAGGAAGACTCCATTAACGGAGGAGGACTGGTATTTAATGATTCAAAGCGTAGAAGATTTGTGTGATTATTAGAAGAGACTCAAGATGATGAAACAAAAGTCGAGATAGATTACACGGAGTTTGTTGTGTCAAAAAACTTGTGGTTCTGGAGGCAGGGTCTGGCAAGGTTGATGAGTACAATGAGTTGGAATTGTCGGGGGCTTGGGAACCAATAGACAGTTAAGTTTTTGAAGGACCTTATGGTTCAAAAGAAACTCAAATTTTCTTTTCTAAGTAAGACTCAATGTAATAAGGATAGGGTGGATTATGTGCGTATACATGTGGGATTTGATGGAGATTTTGCGGTTGAGGCTCGGGGTTTGGGTGGTGGTTTAGCTTTATTATGGAGAAATCAGGATGAGATCTAGGTTACTTCTTTCTCTCATAATCATATCGATGTGGTTACCAAAGTTCCTGGTCTTCCTGAGTAACGGTAGCTCACTGGATTCTATGGTGAACCAAATCGTAATCTGTGTCGTAGCACTTTGGATCTATTGTGTACGTTGGCTGGAGATTCTACTTTTCCATGGTGTATAATAGGGAATGTAAACAATGTGCTAAGTGAAGAGGGAAAAAGAGGAGGAAATGATTATCCTAGGTGGCTGATTCAAGGCTTTCAACAGTTGATTCATGACTGTAACCTTATCGATTTAGAATTGATTAGGTATCAATTCACTTGGGAGAAGGGTAGAGGGTCTGACAAATTGATTGAATTACGGTTGGATAGAGCTTTAATCACTCAATCTTGGAGGGACTTATTTCAACTAGCTAAGTTGTTCAATGTTGAGATTTCTTGTTCTAATCATAGCCCTATGTTTCTGTAATTATAGTTGGTTTCTCATTATAATATAGGCAAGCGATTTAAATTTGAGAACTCATGGTTGAGAGAGCCCATGTGTCAGCTTTTGATTAAGGAATTTTGGGACACATGTGCTCCGTTTGGTATTCAGAAGAAATTAAGGCTTTATGGAGAGAAGTAGGCTGTTTGGGGGAGTGAATTTACGGGGAAATTGAAAAAAAGAATTATGGATTGTAAACAGGAGCTTAGGCAACTCAAGGGTGGTAAGAATGATCGGTCAATAGCAATGTTTAAGGAGGTTCAAGAGAAATTTTATGAAGTCCTTACTCAAAAAGAGATTTATTAGAGGTAGAGATCCAAACAACTATGGTTAAAGGATGGGGATCAGAATACCAAATTATTTCACGCGACAGCCAGTGCTCAGAGGCAATATAATCAAATTCATAAGTTGAAAGGGGAGAATGGTCTTGTTGGGTTTTATGCCCTTAATAAAACCATATTTCTTATGTAACACATTATTATTATCAATAAATAAGTAGAAATCGTTTTGTTTATTCAATTGCATTGTTCGCTTGTTTTATTACATGTTTATTCAATTAATACAAACATTCATAAAATCCTGAACATATGGATAGTTACAATTATAGTGACTAGGTCACAGTGGATTATAGTTGTAATTATATGTTCAAAAGAACGAGTCCTAGATTAGATCAGTGCATTGGATTTTCACTGATTAGGAAATCTACGATATGATCTACTTACACATTAGGAGTGTGATGTCTTGTCCAAGGCATTGACCAAGTAGATATGATCGAATGTATTTGGTTACATCGGACTAGGACCGATATTGATTATTGATTGATAAATAAGTATCGTTGTTATCAAATCTAATCAATGTCACAACGTTGACCATATGTTAAGTCGATCTTAATTCTGAGTGATAATATTCTGCTAATTATATTATTTAAATCTTTTTATTTGTTCGTTACCAGCTTACCCTACGGTCTAGCCCATACTTACATCTTGGAGATTTAGTAATGTAATTCAGTGGGAGTATTATTCATAGATATGAAATCTATAACTTTTGTATGAGAAGTGAAAAGATGATTTCCTTAATTGCTTTGTTCAAAAGGTTAAATGATTGAGATCTCATTTCTATGATTAAGTTCACGGAAATATCATTTATAAGGAACTTAGTGGGAGTTAAGGATAAAATACTGATGAGGGGTAAAATGGTAATTTTCACCCAGCTTGTTAGTAAGCCATCGATAGAGGATTGACTAACTGTAATGGTTATAGCAATGGATAACGTATTTATGGTTTGGAAAATACGTTCTATGAATTCAATAGTTCAATTCCAAGTCTATAGTGGAGTCACGAGGAATTAATAAGGTAGTGAAATTATTCGTAAATAAATTCACGGTAACTTATTGGAGCTTGATTTCATGGATCCATGGTCCCCGCATCACCTTTAAGTAAATCATCTAGAATGTCTCAATTAATTGATTTAATTATCAATTAGGATTTTTTTTTAAAAGTTGACTAGGTCAATTTTGGAAAATTTATAGAGATATGAGATTTAGAGAATAAAAGAGAATCTTTGGGTAAATTTATTAATATTGATAAATTTGTGTCAATATAAATAAATAAAATTAAATCAAGTTTCAAATTATAATTAGTTAATTTGAATAAGGATTTAATTAATTAATTAAAATAAATAAATAAATAAAATGTTTTGAATTTAGACACAATTGGGATTTAAATTCAAAATAAAAGTATTGGGCCCAAGTCCATTTATGGGAGCCTAAGGCTTTTATCTTTTTGTTTATTATTTTAATTAATTCAAAATTTAAATTTAAATAAAGCCCATTAAGTTGTCTATATAAGGAATATGATATCTAGGGTTTTCATAAGTCATTCTCAGTTGATTCATTGGGTAAGTGAAAACCTAGACACTCTAATCTTTTCTTAGCCACTATCTCTTCTTCTTTTCTAGATCTCTATCTCATGTGTTGAGAACCAGCCCACACTAGTTCTAGGTTGATCAAAGGCTTGGTGAAGAAGACTGTGTTGCTGATCTAGTTCAATCTCTTAATAATACTCCGCTACAGAAATGAATCAAGGGTTAGAGAGATTGAAGGAAGGAGTTGTTCCAGTTCTCCTGTGTATTCGTAAGTTTCTTCATCATTGTGTTTATGTTAATTTACGAATCTAATGTTCATATGTATGTCATGTTATTCTATATTTCTATTATGTGTTTGAAAAATTAATAGGAAGCATGCATCTAGATTTAAATTCCAAGATCCTACAGGTCTTTGGTATGATTGGGAGACAGGTTTGGATTCTAATATTATTCAGTATTTTTCAGTCGATTTTTTCAGGTTATGCTATTGTTTTTTATGAGGTTATGGACTGTGTTATAAAGTGTCCATTTCTGAGGTAGATAATTTGGAATTGTTGAAGCCGATTGAAGATTAGGAAGTAGAATTCGCATTGTTTCAAATGAACCCGGATAAGTCACCGGGTTCGGATGGCATGAGTCCAACCTTTTTTCAAAAATCCTGGAATGTTGTGGAAAATGATGTAGTCTAAATTGTGAAGGAATTTTTTCATATTGGAGTTCTGCCTAAAAGTTTAAATGATACCAATATTGTGCTTATTCTAAAGAAGAAGAACCTAGAGAGTATGGGCGATCTTAGACCTATCGCGTTATGTAAAGATCTCTACAATATTATCTCTATGGTTTTGGCAAATAGAATGAGAAAAGTCCTCCATTTGGTCATATCCGAAACTCAAAGTGCTTTTATTCCGAGTTGACTCATTTCAGTCAATATTTTAATCTCTTTTAAGAATATTCACTATTTAAAGAGAAAGAGGAATGGCAAGAATGGTTTTATGGCGCTGAAATTGGATATGAGTTAGGCTTACGATTGACTTGAATGGTTATATATCAAGTGATTATCCAGCGTATGGGTTTTCACGCTAAATGGATTAATCTGATTGTTCAATGTATGGCTTCCATTCAATATAAGATTGTGCATGGGGTCCATAAATGGGACATGTTTTACCATCTCGGGGAATTCGTCAGGGGGACCCTTTGTCACCTTATTTATTCATCATAGGGGCTAAGGAGATTATCAACTTTACTGCAGCAGTATGAGTAGAAAAATTGGATCCATGGTTGTAGAGTGGCTAGAGGGGTGCCTTTAGTTTCTCATATGTTCTTCGGAGATGACAACTATATTTTTTGTAAGGTTACTAAAGAGGAAGGTCGGAAGGTGAAGCAGCTGTTACAAGTGTTTGAAAAAGCTTATGGGAAGCAAGTAAATTTCTTGAAATCTTCTGTATTTGTCAGTACAAACACTAGTCTTAGCTCTCATCTTTCTCTTTGTTCTTTGATGAATATGAAAGAGGCAAATGGGGGCAGCAAATATTTAGGTTTGCCTAATATGATGGTGAGGAATAAAACTTCTTTGTTCGGTTTCCTTAAGGAGCGAGTTCGTCAGAAGATTCATCATTGGGATTGAAAATTTCTTTCTAGAGCTTGAAATGAGGTGTTAATCAAATAGATGGCTCAAGCTCTTCCGAGTTATGCCATGAGTGTATTTTTACTACCTTTAGAGGTTTGCAAAAATATGGAAAAGTTAATGTCTCGGTTTTGGTGGCATTCTTCCTCTTCTCAAGGCAAATGTAAAAATTAGATGCGGTGGGATAAAATGTGTAAGCACACGACCAATGGAGGTATAGGCTTTCACAATCTCAGAGATTTTAATCTTGCTCTCTTGGGTAAACAAGGCTGGCGTTTATTGACTTATGACAACACTTTCATTGGTCGCTTGTTCAAGGTTCTTTATTATCCTCATAGTCATTTTTTAGCAGCTAAGTTAAGTAATAATCCTAGTTTTGTTTGGCGAAGCATTTGGGAGTCTCAATGTTTTCTTCAACAGGGGCTTCGGTCGAGCATTGGTTAAGGGTCGTCGATCAATATTATGCACGACTCTTGGTTCTTAGATCAGCAAAATCCTTATATTCTGACTAGTCATCTTGGGCTAAATAATCAAAAGGTTTCGAGTCTTATATTTGTTGGCTCTAGATAGTGGGATTCAGACCTTATTCATAAGCATTTTGATGAAAGAGATAAGCAGAGAATTCTAAGCATTCCTCTTAGTATTGAAGAGGATACATGGTATTGGTATAAAGAGTCTTCAGGAATGTACACAGTGAAGAGTGCTTATAAATTGTTGCAAGAGCTTAAAGGGTTGTGGAATGTTGAAGCCAACTCTGGTTTTTAGAGGAAGCTATGACATTTGAAGATTCCTCCAAAAGTCAAAATATTTATGTGGAGGACTGCCAGAGTTTGTTTACCAACAAGGTTTCAACTCCGATTCAAATGTGTGGAGATTCTAGTACTTTGTCCTTTTTGTGCCTTGGAAGTTGAGTCCGTCTTTCACATTCTCATGGGATGTGGTTTTGACAGTAGTTGTCTTCACAAGGTAAGGTTACTACAATAAATTTGATATATAATGACTCCCTACAATGTCTTACACCATTAGTGTAAGACATTAAAACTTATCAAGGGTTTTAAATGTCTAATGGTGTAAGACATTGAAATTTTTATTAATGGCTACAATTGGAAGACATTAAAAATGGTGGAAGACGTTGGAAATAGGCTGGAGAAATGGCCAGGGGTACATCCAACGTCTCCCACTGGGAGACGTGACACGCGGCACGTCTCCCAGTGGGAGACGTTGGATGTACCCCCGTATACATCCAACGTCTCTCACTGGGAGACGTTGGATGTCCCCCTGGCCACTTTAAGCCTTTTTTCCTTCTTCTTCCTCCTCATTCGAACATACATCAAAAACTAGAGAGCAAAAATGAGAAGGGGCTGCGTTATTAGGGTTTTAAAGGTAAGTTTTTTTTTTAATTTTCTTGAATTTTAGTTAATTATTTGAAAAAAAAATCATAGGTTTAGTATTAGAATGAGTAATATACATGATTTGGTGTTAGTTTTACATTTTTATGCGTTTTTTTTCTATACATTGTATTTATTAGTTTTTTCATGAAGTTTTTTTTTTATAGATTTATGATTTCTTGGATTTTTTTTAATTTAACCTATCACATTGTATAGATTTCATTAGAGTATATATGTTCATGATTTTTTTTTTAATTTTTATCATTTTTTATTTCGAAATTTAGATATATTTTTGTATATATATTTAAACTTTTTTTAAAAAAATTGTAACTATTTTGTTATATATATAGTTATGTTAAAATAAATTTATTAAATAATTTTTAAAATATAAATATATGAAATTTTTTATGTTTTTGTTGATTATTAAGTTTTTAGGTTATGAAATTTTTATTGATTTTTTGTTTAGGTTATAATTAGTGGCGCGTTGGAGATTTTTTATTTGTTTACCAATCATTTACTATTATTAGATATTTAGTGATATTTGTTTAGTAATGTTTAACATATTAATTAATTTCATTTCATAGGTTGTGATTTTGGTGATGAGATTTCAGAGAGTATTTTGCATCAAATTTCTATATCAATCACACATTTGAGGTAATTAAGTTTCTAAAATTACAATAATAAGCTATATATTGCTAGATATTTCGTGATATTTTATTTATTATTTATTAATTTAATTATATTGGTTTGTGGATTTAATAGCAAATTTGATTACTACGTGAAGTAATTTTGCTAGCTTTTGGATTATTAATTGCAAGAGGTAAATATATATTCTCTTACTTCTACTTTTAATATTATTAAACAAATGTTAGAGGAGTTTGAATGTCTTAAATATTCATCCATAGTGAAGTAGGTTCTGCGATTAAAATTGTGTGCTGCTGTGATAACGGAAGGTTGAGAACTTGTGTGTTTTAATGAAGTAGATTCTGAGAAATTTGGTTGTGTGTTGCGGAGCTATAAGGAAGAAACTTATTGTATGTTGTTTGAATTGTTTGTTTTTCTATAAACATGCAGATGGTTAGGTCACTATTATAGGGGAAATGCTGCCCGATTTTATCTAGGATAATAAACAATTAGTTTTATATAGACATCCTATAAGGAAGAAACTTATTGTATGTTGTTTGAATGGTTTGTTTTGCTATTCACATGCAGATGGTTAGATCACTATTATAGGGGAAATACTGCCCGATTTTATTTAGGATAATAAACGATTAGTTTTATATAGACATCCAACTTTATCAAGTGCTTATTTAGTGTCGTTTCTTTTCTTTTTGATAGCCATAGGAGAATATATGGATAAACAGTGGATCTCAGCGAATAGGTTATCTGCAGAATATAGGAACGGGGTCGATTTGTTCTTAAGGTTTTGTTCGGAATATGTGAAAGACCCAAATTTTACTTATTGTCCATGTCTTAAGTGTGGAAATGTTAAAAAGATGGATCTTAAAAAGATTAAAGAACACTTATATTTCAATGGGATCGACAAGAGTTACACAATTTGGTATTACCATGAGGAGATAGCTCCTATTGCTCCAACTCTGCCAAGTAGACAAAAAGGAGTGAGGAGAAATATAGTAGAGGAGAACTGGGATCCATTAGATGAAATGATTGACGACGCACATTTTGGATCAGGAGTAAACTCAAATAAGTTTGAGACACTCCTTAATGATACTGAGAAACCAATTTACCTTGGTTGTACAATCTAAAAGCTAAACATGGCTGGAGTGATAAAAGCATTACTGATTTATTTAGTTTTTTGAAGGAGTTATTGCCCGAAGATAATGAAATTCTAATTTCATTTTATGAGGCAAAGAAGACGTTATGCTCATTAGGCATGCAATACGAAAAAATTCATGCATGTCCTAATGATTGCATATTATATCAAAATAGCTTTGCAGACGCAAAATCGTGTCCTACTTGTGGTGAGTCACGATGACAGAAGAAAAGAAATAGTGACGATGTCAAGGAAGGAGTACCTGCCAAAGTTTTGTGGTACCGTCCGCCAATTCCTCGTTTCATTCGATTGTTTAGAAATACCGAACATGCTAAAAGTTTGTCGTGGCATGCTAATGAAAGAATAAAGGATGGTAAATTAGGACATCCAGCTGACACCCTAGCTTGGAAAAGAGTTGATTTGAAGTGGCCTTCTTTTGGAAATGAATCTCGTAATATTCGTCTAGGTCTTTCGACTGACGGGTTTAATCCACACGCATCTCTTAGCAGTAGGTATAGTTGTTGGCCTGTTATGCTTGTTATTTACAATCTACCCCCATGGTTGTGTATGAAGAGAAAGTTTACGCTTTTGACCTCGTTGATATCAGGACCTAAACAACCTGGTAATGACATTGACGTCTATCTAGCTCCTCTTATAGATGACTTGAAAACTTTGTGGGATGAAGGGGTTAAGGTTTATGATGCGTATAGGCAGGAATAATTTAATCTTAGAGCGATCTTATTATGGACAATTAATGACTTTCCTGCTTATGGAAATTTATCTGGGTTTAGTGTGAAAGGATATAAGGCTTGCCCCGTTTGTGAAGAAAAAACATGTTCTGAATACTTGAAACACTCTCGGAAAATATGTTATATGGGACATAGGAAGTTCTTGCCTAATACGCATAAACTTCGGACATGGAAGAAGGCATTCAATGGTAAACAAGAGTTTGAGGAGGCTCCTGAGCCATTGAATGGGATCCAAGTACATGAGAAGATGTCTAAAAATGTGTTCAAGTTAGGGAATCCTAAAGTTCGTACATCTACAAAGATGAAACGTAGTCGTAAGGCTAAGGTTGTGGAGGAGCCAAAAGGGTGTTATAAAAAGAAATTTGTTTTCTTCGAACTTGAATATTGGCCTTTCTTACTTATACGCCATAATTTAGATGTTATGCATATAGAGAAAAATGTATGTGATAGTTTGATTGACACTTTGTTGAATATTCCTGGGAAAACTAAGGATGGAATTAAGGCTAGACAAGACTTGGTTGCAATGGGTATGAGGGATGAATTAACTCCAAAACCAGATAAGAGACGAACATATTTACCTCCTGCTGCTTACACTCTTACTAAAGAGGAAAGAATGGAAATTTGCAGATGTTTGTTTAATATAAAAGTTCCAGACGGATATTCCTCAAATATAAGGTCATTGGTAGACATGAAAAGTTGTATTCTGACTGGTATGAAATCTCACGATTGTCATATTCTAATGCAGCATTTACTACCAGTGGCCATTCGATCTGTGTTGCCTAGGAAGGTTCGAGATGTAATAACAAGGTTATGCTTGTTTTTCAAGTCATTGTGTTGTAAGGTGATTGATCCGCTTAAGTTACCTAAGTTAAGAGATGAAATTATTGAGGTATTGTGTGAGTTGGAGAAATATTTCCCGCCGGCATTTTTTGATATATTGATCCATCTGACAGTTCACTTGGTTAGAGAACTAAGATATTATGGTCCCGTTTATTTAAGATGGATGTATCCATTTGAGCGAGATATGAAGATTCTTAAGGGGTATGTTAGGAATAGAAGTCGGCCAGAAGGATGCATCGTCAAATGCTATATTGCAGAAGAGGCAGTTGAATTTTGTTCTGAATACCTGACTGGTGTACAAAGAATTGGGTTAAATGATGTTGAAAATGTTGAGATTCAGAGTCGTCGTGGTAGCGTTGTATGCACAGTAAGTCGAGATATACTAGATGAAGCGCTTCGTCTTGTGTTGCAAAATATAAATGAAATTCAACCTTATATCGAGTGAGTTATATTCATATAATACTTTTAGTTTAAGTTGTGTAATTTTGTATGTTCAGTTGTTTAACAACATATGTATAATTGAAGGGAACATTTTAATTGGATAAGGACCAAATTTCCATCCAAGTCAAGGAACTCAAAATTGTTACAAGACGAACATTATCGAACTTTTAGTAGTTGGATAGAACAAAAGGTAAACTGTGTTGATTATGGAAAGTTGTCGTTAATTGGTAATTACAAGATGACATGGTTGGTTGTTTTTAGTGATTTGTTTTTGGTATGTTGATTTAATAGGTTGTGGCAGAATTACAAAACACATCAAATAAGGTTTCAGACATCGTTAAGTGGATTTCTCGAGGACCTTCTGTTAATGTCATCAAGTTTTCATCATACATGATTAACGGTACTCTATTTAACACTAGGGAGCGCGATAACAACAGAAACACACAAAACAATGGTGTTAGCCTTGTTGCTAAAACTGTGCAAGTCTCTAGTGCAAAAGATAAAAATCCAGTTGAATGCGATATGACTTTTTATGGAGTAGTTAATGAAATTTGGGAGTTAGATTATATCACAACTCGAGTACCTATTTTCTTTTGTGATTGGGTGAAAAGTGACAGCGGCATAATATATGAAGATTATGGTTTCACATTAGTTAATCTAAAATGAATTGGGGACAAATCTGACCAATTTATATTAGCTTCACAAGCCAAACAAGTATTTTATGTGAATGATCCTTCAGACAACCAATGATCAATTGTTCTTCCAACGCAAACAAGAGAATGGAACATTAAGAATTGTGATTTACATGATATACCTCTCGAAGAAGAACTTGTCACATTCATCACACTAGAAGATAATGATGAAGTTGATGATGATTGTATTTGTTTCCGTGAAAACGGTGAAGGATTATGGGTTGATGATAATGGGTCTTGAGGTACCATTTAGTAAGTTTGATATGTGAAATTTTTAGTTTCATATTTTTGTTTCATCTTTAATTCAAATGTTTGTATAACATTTTTTTATGATTATGAGGTTCCAAAATTGTTATAATAATTATATTTATGTTTTACAGATGGAGAGTGATCCTTTTGGTGGTAGTTCTGATGAAAGGGAGCATCGCCCTCATTCTCAGCCAGTGGAACAAGAACAAAAAACTGCGAGAGGACGTACATGGATGTCTAAAAACACACAAAAAAAGGAGTGAATGACATCTTACACCTGTTGAATACAACGAGTATGGTCAAATAGTTGGTGAGACTAGAAACAATGTTTCATGACAACTTGGAGCTATTGTTCGAGCCACTGTGTCCATCAACACTAACACTTGGAACGATGTTAGCATGGTAGATAAAAATATAATATGGGATACAATGAAGGTATGATTTTATTAATTATAATTCATTTAATATTTTTAATATATATATTGTTTTGATAATATGATTCTTATTACTTTCAAACTTGCAGATACTTATGATTTGGACCCCAAACATAAGAAACAAATGTTGATGGATGCGGGAAAGTACTTCCGAAATTGGAAGACTAATCTCACAAGGGTACACGTGTATGACGCTATGAAAAAATTCCCAAATGAGTTCCCGCCAGCTATTTCACTTGGATTTGAGAATGTCATAACTCCAGATGAATGGTTAAAGTTTGTGAACTCAAGATTAACTCCCGAGTGGCGTAGAAAGAGAGAATATATGCAAAATTATCGAGCACTTAATAAATACAATCACAACCTCTCTAGAGGAGGCTATGTGCGTATTGAAGAGATGTTAATGGAACAAAGTGGGAAAAGTCTGACTGAACTTGACAGGGCAGACTTGTGGAGCATGGGTCGTCGGAATGCAAAAGGAGAGCTAGTTGGAGAGGCCTCTGAGATTCAAAAAAATATTGTAAGTGTTCATATTTAATAATGTTGATATATCAAATTATATATTAGCTTCTATATATAACCTTCTATGAATATTGTTTCACAGGATCATTACCGAAAACTCCAAGCTGAGGGTAAATGGGCACCTGATGGCCCTGATGATGTGCTGACGAGGGCGTTAGGCACTCCTGAGCCCCGAGGACGTGTTAGAGCTAGAGGACACGGTGTGTCCCGCATAGTATACTGGAATACTCCAACACCTACGTCAACGAAAAATAAATCGAAAGCCTCTTCTTCGAATGACGACATTAGAAAGGAGTTTGAAGAAAGATTTCGAAAACAAGAAGAAGAGCATCATCAACAAGCACAACGTCTAGAACAACGCCTTCAGCAACAAGATGAGCTCTTTAGAAAATTCATGGCCCAACAGAGTGGGTCGGGATCCAACGTTGGAGTCCCACCAGCACCACCATCATACTATGTGCCCGACCCACCAGTGCCACCAGCGCATGCATCTTACTATACTCCTGACCCACTAGTGCCTCAAGCAAAAGAACAAATTATTGCACTACAACTGCTTTTGCAAGAGGTAATTAAACTTTCTTGAATATTCTGAAACCAAATAAATTTATTTACTGTTTCAACATGTTTATTTGTATATAATATGTTTCTTGCGCAAGGCCGAGCATGCCAATTGGCAATTGGTTCAGTTTCAAATGTTGTTGCATCAGGTAAACTCATTGAAAGAGAGGCAGGCAACAACTACCAAGTTATGATTACTAGCGTTATTAAGCCAACCTATCCTCTCCCTTTTGCATATCCTGATTTGGACATGTACATAGTTGCTCAAGCCATTGGGATGCCAATAGCGTGGCCTAAGGATTTAGTCATTATATCTGAAGATATATATCATGAGGTGATGCCAAATTTTTACATAATTATCTTTACAATTCTATATTTATTTGTTTGCATTCTTTTTTAATTGTTGATATTGTTGTATACAGGCTCCCTCTACAAGTAGGACCAGATCACAACGACCAAAAACTTCATCAACATAACAACCACGAGAAAGAAGACGACCAAAAACTCCTCCAACACAAGTGCCCCACACTCCATTGGAACGATTACAAAATATCGTATCTCATTGGGCTGATGGCGAGTATGTCAATCTAGGCATAGAGTCTGAAGTTTTTTATTAGGATATGTCTCACTATTATATATTTAAGGATGACATACTTCAGTTTGCTCGAAAGGAGAAGATTGGACAAGCAGTGGTCGTTAGCTACATGAGGTATATATCTCACAAAGTTCGTTCATTTAATTTTCTAATTTGATTTATTCAATCATATAGCAATTTTCATATTTTTTTATTAGGTTCATTTACAGATATGTGGTACAACAAGGTCGCCAAAATAAGTTTTTATTTGTCAATCCTAATATTGTAGCCACTCAAGGGAGTTCATTCGACGATCGTGTTCAAAATCTGTTCAGACGATGCAATGACATAAAATCAAAAGAACAAGTTATCCTTGTCCCTTGGAACCATGGGTAAGTTTAAAAAGTTGTCATTTTTCCGACCCATATCAATACTTTCTTTGTTTAACATTTGAGTTATAATTTTTTGGTTTTTCTTATGCAGTGAACATTGGATGTTGCTTATTTTGGCATCGTATGCATATCATGTTTATTGTTGTGATCCGGTGAATTCAGATCTGAATAACCGTGAGGAGATTGTATCAGTGATCGTCAGCGCTTTCAATCGTTTTTTCTCTATGAATCTTCCTGATGTCGAGATCCCTGATACTCTACGCATTAAGCAACCTCAGGTAAGTAATTACAACTTAAATTTTTGAACTTTTATAATTATTAAGTAGAATAATATGTATGCATTTTTTAACAAGTTTCAATTTAATAATGAATTACTGATACTTTTAAATAATTAGTGTCCACACCAACCGGTCAATGTGGCATGTGGATACTACATAATGAGGATGTCGAAGGATTTGATAGAACATGCGAGTCTCGGACATTACTTGAGAACTGTATTATTAATTAAAATTTACAAATTATTTTTGAAACCATATATATAAATGTAATCAAATAATTAATTAATATATTTTACTTTATATTTTTTGCAGCTAACAAGTACGGCATATACAGAGGCACAAATTGATGAGTTGCGACAAGAATGGGCGACATATATGTTACCAATAATCCAAAGTAACCGACCTCGTTGATAGGTTTTTTTTATTTTTTACCTCTTTCTTCATACATAAATGCAATATTTGTTCATTTTGAATATGTCTAACAAATATTGTATTTGGTTTTTTTATTTTTTACCTCTTTCTTCATACACAATGCAATATTTGTTAATTTTGAATATGTCTAACAAATATTGTATTTCTTGTATATGTCTAACAAATTTTGTGTTTCTTGCATATTTTTATTTTATTAATTATGTCAATTTTAATTTAAATTAATATTAAATTGATTTCAATATAATTAATTAGTAAATTAATATTAAAATCATTTCAATTTAATTAATCATTAAATCAAAATTAAATAATATTAATTATAAATTTATTTAATTTTTTTTTTAAATCTGGGAGACTTTCAATGTCTCCCATTATTAGGAGAGATTAAAAGTCAACGTTTGACTTTCAACCTCTCCTACTGAGAGACGTGGGAAGTGTCCCACCTCTCCCAATGGGAGACGTGAGACCTATACCTACAATGACCCTGCCTACAACGTCTTCCCAATTGGGAGACATTGTAGACTTTCAATGTCTCCCAAATAAAGTCATAAAACCTCTATTTTGTTGTAGTGGGTGCCTGGTTTATTATAATGAATCCCACATTTTTGTTTGATGGTTGTGTCAATTATTATCAAGGTCAAGCAAAGAACATGCCTCAGAAGTCCTTATGGTTTCTTGGGTTGATTGGAGGGCTTGAAATGAGCTTGTCTGGAACCATAAAAGTAGTTCATTTGAGGAAGTGGTGGTATTTGCTAAGATAGCCCTTAGTCAATGGATATCTACTCAGAAACGTTCAGTGTGCTTATCGAAGGCAAAGTTTGTTTCAGGCGATGGCATGGAGCAGTGAACCAAACCCAGTGGAAATGAGATTAAGGTTAATGTATATTCTTCTATTTTCAAGATTGTAGGGTCTTTTGGCATTGGTATTGTACGCCCTAATTCTCCACGGGCTATTAGCGAGCTGAGGTATGGCATAATTATATCAGCCACGCGGATGCCACGTGGCCAGAGCTGCTGTTACCAGGTCCTACCTCTTTAGCTCAAGGTAACCAAAGACTTATTAAGATTACTGAGTCGGGTCAAGAGTATGGACATCACGGGCTAAGAATACAACAAGATCGAGGTACGAGCTTGAGTTGGCATCTGCGACCCCTTATAAAGTCAACCACGCAATGTAAACGTGCATATATCAGACATCACGTGTCTGATATATCCCTGAATTCTCGGACACGTAGCATAAGCGTGCGTGTTCATGCACCCATGATTGAGTTCGGCCGTGCGTCCCATTATCCCCCTTACCTACTGATTAGACCACACTTCACTGTCAGGTTTTAGGAATTAATCATGAATGTCACAGAAGTGACATGATGGGTAAAAAGGTCACAGGATGACCCTCCTTGCCAACCCCAGGTGCCCTCTCCTATAAATATGGAGACCCTGGGAATTGCAAGGGGTTGGATTCTATTGTGTAAAGAAATACCCTGTAAAGAACATCAGAAAGATAGCAATAATATTGGCTGGTGAACTAGAAGGATTTTAACCTTCGAACCACCTAAAAAAGTATTCGTGTCACCATTTTATTTTAAGATCATTCATCTATTACGGTTCATTACTTAGCACTAATCCTACTCTTTATTCTATTAATTATCTGTTGGCGAAGAATCACGTCAACAGTTTGATGCTTTCATTGAGAGGCTGTTAGATTGGTGCTATCGCAAAATACCCAACCATGGTGGTCACTCGCTCAAGACATGGTAACGAGGCGGACCAACGTGATGGGCAGGAGGCCCATCATGCCGCCATCTCCAATGATCAGAACCCTGAGGTTCAGCAGCGGCTCGGTAAGCAGCCAATAGGCCAAGATGACACCGGGAGTTCGGCTCCCTGGCCACCTATTCCAAACCCAGATTTCTACACGGCGGTGGAAATGGAGAACGCATAGCTGAGGAGCCAGTTGGCAAAAGCTAACCAGCAGATTGAAGAGGTTTTGGCTCGACTACCCCCTCTTACAACCGACGCTAACGTTGGAAAGAGGCAAGGCGAGAATCATAAGTCCCGTTGGGGTAATCGGTCCAGACATAGCCGGTTGGTCAGACCCCCGACGTCAAACTCTACTCCCACATCGCACCACCGGGAGACCACTTTCGAAGAACTTTATAGGGTCGAGAAACAGTACAGCCAATCGGTCCGAACTTCAACTCCCAGCTCACTTCCGCCCTCGAGCGCGCCCAGGGGAGCTCGAGGAAATTCGCGACGGAGATCCGGGGAAGGCTCACAGAGACAGTCCGTCCCGGCCAGCCGTTCTGCACCCCGTTCAGACTGCCGAGCGCAGGACCCGGAGGATGGTAGAATGGAGCAGCCCCAACCTAACCTAATCCGCCCTGACGGGACCAGGATCGCATCCCCAGTCAGGCATCCTCCTTCAACAATAAGGTACCCGTCTCCTCCCCAGCCAGTCCGAGATATTCCGGCTCATGGGAGCGGTAGGAGAAATCCACCTTTCGCCGAACCTTCCCATCGTAGCCGGGCGCCTAGGGAAGTCCTGGATCCCCGTCCTCAGCGGCGGGCCCCGAGCTTCTCAAATGGAAGCTATTGGACCGGAAGCCATCGAAGTAACCTCTTCAGCAGAGATCTGCACCAACACTTGAGCTCGGCACAAAGTCCTCGGGCCGCCCCGAGAAGTGACCTCTGAGATCGTCTTAATTCTCAGAGGGGAGACCCGGTAGGAAACGACAGTCGTGCTCGCCAAAGGGAAAACCTGTTCGAGGTACGCGACAGCGGGAACGCCCCATATAACCTATCTCAAGATAGGAGGGACGATAACCCGCCAAACGCGTACCATGGATCCGGAGCTGTTGAATAGCCCCGGAACAACCAAGGAAATCAGGACAAAACCCTTGAACACCTGGCTCAGATGGAGGAGCTGATGAGGAAGCTTCTATCAGAAAAAGAAAAAGATGAATATGATTCAGGGGACGAACTCAAGCTCTTCACCCCCGGCATAGCAGCAACGTCGTATCCACCTGGTTTCCGTATGCCGCACTTGTCCAAATTCAACGGGGACAGAGACCCGTCAAATCATCTGGGCATGTTCAATACCTTGATGATGGCTCACAACATTGGTCCCGAGCTAAGGTGTCTAATATTTCCTTCCACCTTGACTGGGCCGGCCAGACAGTGGTTCAAACAGAGTAAGAAACAATCAATCATCTCGTGGAAAACTTTCTCTACTGACTTCAAGAGAGCATTACGAGCTTCCCAGGCTGCCCGCGTCAAGGCCGACAACCTGGCAAACATAAGGCAGCAACCTGACGAGCCTCTGAAGGCTTACCTGAGCAGATTCGCGAACGTCGCTGCTCGGGCCAGAGACGCAGATGACAGCTCCAAGCTCATGGCTTTGAGGACTGGAATCCTCATCGAATGGGGACTCTGGAAAGAAATACAAAGGAAGGTAGTCAGCACCGTAAATGAATTCCTAAATAGGGCCTAGGGATGGATCAACCTGGAGGAGGCGCAAGCCTCAGCTGCAGGAACCAGCCAAGCCCCTGAGCAGCTCGCTGGAGTGGGAACGGAGGTCATGACAGCGACCCAGACCGTTACACAGAATAACCAATTTGGTGGAGGCAAGAGAAAGGAGAGTAGCGAGGGCAACTAGCACGGCCCAAAGAAGAACAAGCCCGTAGAAAAATTTAAGCCGGTCTACGCGACTTATACCGAGCTCACCCATTCTATGGAGAACATCTTCCTAGCAAATTCTGCTCGCCTCCCTTGGAAGAAGCCGAAGCCGCTAAAGCACCAGAAGGGTAAGCGAGACCTTTCCAAGTTCTGTCGGTTCCACAACGACATTGGCCACAATACCAATGATTGTAGGCACCTGAAGGATGAGATTGAAACTCTCATCAGAGCCGGACCCTTGGCTCAATATGCGCAGAATAAAGTTCCCGCAGCCCGTCCAGCTCCGGAAGTCCCAGTCAGTCAGCCCGGGTCTCGGGTAGATCAGAACATCCCTCCTCCCGTGATAGAAGGAGAGATCTCCACGATCTCTGGAGGTCCCCATCTAGCTGGCACGAGCAGAGGTGCCCAAAAGAGATTCGTCAACGAACTTAAGGCTCATAATGGAGTGGAGTTCGTCCCTGAGCGGCATCGACCAAAGCAGCAACGATTGGAGAGGCAACCAATCATATTTACTGAAGAAGATGCCAGCCACGTCCAGTTCCCTCATAACGACCCTCTGGTCATACCCATTTAGCTCGCTAATCGGAGGGTTAGGAGGGTGCTAGTCGATAACGGGAGCTCGGTAAACCTACTGTTCCGGTCCATGCTGGAAAAGATGGGTTTATCTGTCACTGAGCTAAAAGCCACCTCCATGATGCTTTATGGATTTTCTGAAGAAGGATCGGCAGCAATAGGGACGATCGAGCTAGTGATCACCTTGGGAGAAGGACCTCGGACAGTCTCGAAACTCCTCGAGTTTGTGGTCATCGATTGTCTTGCCGCATACAATGCCATTTTGGGTCGACCTACACTTATAGCTTTTGAAGCCATTACCTCCATCCGCCACCTCGCGCTGAAACTCCCCTCTTCCACGGGGACATGCACGATCCATGGCAATCAACTTGTTGCCAGGGAATGCTACAACATTTCCATGAAGGGAAAATTAAAACCCGGGCAGTTAACGATGACCGTCCAAGATGGAAATGATGAATCTCAGGAACCTTTGCCCAATCCTGATATTGAAAAACCCCAGGGTGCCAAAGGGGAAAATATCGTCCTAAGTCATGATATTGACCCCAGAGTAGGCGAGGATAAGTCCGAGCTCCAAGCTATCGAAGAGCTCGAGGAGGTAAATATCGATCCACAGAATCCCTCGCGGATGGTTAAGTTCGGGAAAAATCTACGTGGTGAGAGGAAGGCAGAGCTGATCAAATTCCTGCAGAAGAACCTGGACGTGTTCTCATGGTCCCATGAGGACATGGTAGGAATCAGCCCGAGTGTCATCATGCACACCCTCCACCTGGATAAGAGTGTGCCTGCGAAATCCCAGAAACAGAGGCGCCTAGGAACAACCCGAGCTGATGCCCTAGAAGAGGAGGTAGCCCGGCTCAAAAAGTGCGGCTTTATCCGCGAAGCTAAGTTCTCGGTCTCGGTCGCCAATCCTGTGTTGGTCCCGAAGCCCAACGGGAAGTGGCGGACCTGCATCAACTTCTCTAATCTGAATAAAGCTTGCCCCAAAGAATGTTTCCCCTTGCCGAGGATCGACCAATTGGTAGACGCCACGACGGGGCACGAACTCGTGTCCTTTATGGATGCATACTTGGGCTATAATCAGATCGCCATGAATCCAGCAAATCAGGAGAACACTAGTTTCATGACCCCAACTAACGTCTATTGCTACAAGGTCATGCCATTCGGGCTGAAGAACGCCAGGGCTACATACCAGAGATTGGTAAACAGGATGTTTGCCAACCAGATCATGAAGAACATGGAAGTGTACATTGAAGACATGCTGGTCAAATCGAAAACTGCTGATAACCATGTTTCTGACCTGGAGGAATGCTTTAAGACACTGAGAGAATACGGCATGAGGCTTAACCCGCAGAAGTGCACTTTCGGGGTCGCATTTGGAAAGTTCCTGGGTTTCATTGTCAACACCAGAGGAATCGAAGAGAACCCCGATAAGATCAGGTCATTGCTCGAGCTGCCCTCACCTCGGTCGCGAAAAGACGTTCAAGGCTTGACAGGAAGAGTGACGGCCCTCAATCGGTTTATTTCTAAATCCACCGACAAGTGCCTACCATTCTACACTGGCTCCGGGGGAATAAGAAGTTCGAGTGGACCGAGGAGTGCGAACGTGCCTTCCTCGACCTGAAAGCACATCTAGCCGAGCCGCCCGTATTGTCCAAACCAACAGCGAGAAAGCCTCTTTCCCTTTACCTAGCTATCACGGAAGACGTAGCTAGCGCCGTATTGGTCCGAGAAGAAAACTGGGTTCAGAAGCCAGTCTATTACATCAGCAAGAGGCTTCTCGGAGCTGAGTCCCGATATCCGTTGCTGGAGAAGATGGCTTTCTGTCTCATTACGGCCTCCTGAAAACTCAGGCCGTATTTCCAGTCCCACTAAATACATGTCATAACCGATCAACCTTTAAGGCAGGTTTTGCAAAAACCTGAAGCATCGGGACGTCTGTTGAAGTGGGCTATTGAGCTCAGCCAGTTCGAGATTTTGTACACTCCGTGAACTCCAATAAAAATTCAGGCTCTGGCTGATTTTGTGGCAGAGTGCACAGGATTCCGAGAAGATCCTGTGGAAGATTTACCCTAGGCCACCTCGGTCCAGGCCTCATGGAAGGTCTTCGTAGATGGCTCGCCCAACAAGAATGGCTCCGGGGCTGGAATCATTTTGATATCTCCAGAAGGACATAGATTCCACTCGGCGTTGAGGTTCGGGTTCAAGGCATCCAACAACGAGGTTGAATACGAAGCTTTACTGGCTGGGCTAAGGGTGGCCCGAGAGTTGAAGGCCAGCTCCGTTCAGTGTTTCAGCGATTCCCAACTCGTGGTAAACCAGGTGCTAGGTGAATACCAAGCACGGGGAACCAAGATGGCCGCTTACCTGGCCAAGGTAAAAGTCAAGCTGTCTGCATTTGAACGGGGCTCAATTTAGCAGATACCGCGGGGGCAGAATGCTAACGCAGACGCCTTCGCAAAGCTCGCTACCTCCGGGGAGACGGAGACTTTGGGGTTAGTACCAGTAGAGGTCTTGGAGAAACCAAGCATAGAAGAGGTCAGGGCGGAGGTCTAGATGCTCGATGCCAGACCGACCTGGATGACCCCCATCTTCGAATATCTCACCGAAGGAAAGTTACCCCAAGAGCGTAATGACCCAAGGCGGGTACTTTACCAGGCTCCGAGGTATACAGTGGTAGATGGGATGCTATACCGGCGTGGGCACTCTCTACCCCTCCTACGGTGTGTTCTGCCAGGCGAAGCGAAGACCATTTTGCAAGAAGTGCGTAGGGGTTTCCGCGGAGATCACACTGGGGGCAAAGCTTGGCCTTGAAGATCTTAAGGCAAGGATATTACTGGCCTACTCTGTTGAAGGACTCGATCTCTTACATTAAAAAATGTGACAAGTGCCAGCGATTCGCCACCATTGCCCGAGCTCCCTCAGTCGAGCTGAAAATTATCTCGTCCCCGTGGCCATTCGCGGTCTGGGGAATCGACTTGGTTGGCGCCCTCCCTACTGGAAAGGGAGGAGTCCGTTTCGCGGTGGTGGCTATCGACTACTTCACCAAGTGGGCAGAGGCAGAACCCTTGGCAAAGATCACTTCAAAGAGAGTCCTCGACTTGGTGGTCAAAAGCATTATCTGCCGATTCGGGCTGCCAAAGAAGATCGTATCAGACAATGGAACTCAGTTCGACAACGACCTCTTCACGGAATTCTGTGAGAGGCACGACATTATGAAAAGCTTCTCCTCCGTGGCCTATCCCCAGGAAAATGGGCAGGTTGAGGCCGTCAATAAGACGCTAAAGGCGAGCCTTAAGAAAAGACTGGACGAAGCCAGGGGAGTCTGGCCAGAACAACTCCCCCAGGTACTGTGGGCATACCGGACCTCGCATCGAACTCCGACAGGTCATACTCCTTTCTCCCTAGCTTTCGGGAGTGAGGCAGTCCTTCCTGTCGAGGTAAAAGTAGCCTCGCATAGAGTCCAGGCATATGACCAGGACCGCAATCACGAACTGCTCCGCGCGTCCCTCGACCTGATTAATGAAAGACGAGAAGATTCACAGCTCCAACTCGCACATTATCAGCAAAAAATCACTCGTTATTTCAACTCAAAGGTCAAAGAGCGTGCCTTTAGCATTGGCGACCTGGTCCTCAGGAGAGTCTTCTTAGCCAGTAAAGATCCCAAAGATGGATTATTGGGACCGAACTGGGAAGGGCCATATCAAATAACCAAGGTCATAAAGGAAGGAACCTACAAGTTAGCTCGGCTTAATGGAGAAGCAGTCCCACGAACTTGGAACGTCGTCCATTTGAAGAAATACTATCAGTGATACCCTTGTAAGGCTTAATCAGAAAGACCATCTTTTGTTTATTAAGCAATGAGAATTAAATCTTTTTTTTTTCATTATTGTGTATATTTGCGGGTGTAATCTCAAGTAACCACGAAAGACCCTTTCCTAATTACTTGGGGAGCATATGGTGCCTGGATATAACCGGGTCACCTTAAAGACTTAGAAGTTAATTCAAATCGATTGATCGATGTTTTTCTTAAAAAGCACGAGATATTGATAAAGGATTAACGCGAACTAAGTCGTAACCTGGATATAACCGGGTTGTCCTAAAAAACTTAGAAGTTCATTCAAATTGATTGATCGTTGTTTTCCTTAAAAAGCACGAGATATTAATCAAGAATTAACGCGAACTAAGTTTTCAAATTAACGTCCTGGATGTAACCAAGTCCTAAAACTTAGAAGTTAATTCAAATTGATTGATCGTTGTTTTTCTTAAAAAACACGAGATGTAACCAGGTCCTAAAACTTAGAAGTTAATTCAAATTGATTGATCGTTGTTTTTCTTAAAAAACACGAGATATTAATCAAGAATTAACGCAAACTCAGTTTTCAAATTAACGTACTGGATGTAACCAGGTCCTAAAACTTAGAAGTTAATTCAAATTGATTGATCGTTGTTTATTTTTTTAAAAGCACGAGATATTAATCAAAAATTAACGCGAACTAAGTTTTTAAATTAATGTTCAGGATACAACCAGGACTTGTCTTTGAAGTTAGTTCAAAATTGATTAGCATATTTTTTCCTAGAAAAGAATAAAATGTCAATCACAGCACCAACAGAAACTAAGAGTATTAAAAAGAGAAATGAGATAGAGGCAAAAGGATGTAAATCAATTAAGAATAAAGTTGATAAAACCGATTGTCTCGAGGTTAGAGAACCTCATAATACAAAGTTACAAAAAAAAAAGTGTATGAATGGTAAAAAGAAAAGAGAAGTCCTAGGCCCTGCCAGGCTGCTCCGATGAGGTCACCACCTCGCCCTCCTGCTTGGCGGCTGTGGAAGTCTCCCCGGTCTCGGAGGGTGCCTCTTGCTGAAGGCGAGCTTTGAACTTCTCCAGGAAGGACTCCCATGCGTCCGACCCCAGAAATGAGAAGTCACCCTCTGGGTTGAAGACCCAAGAGTGATATAGCATAGCCTCCATAGAGGAGCTGGAAGCTGCCCTCTCCGCCGCCAGGGCGGCCTTGGCCTCCTCGGCCTCGGCTTTCGCAGCATCCAGTTCGGCCCGAGCAGCCCTGGCCTCCTCGAGCTCAGTCTTCGCAGTGGCTAGGGCGGCCTTGGTGGCCTCGGCCTCCAGCAGCTTAGGTCGAGATGCGTCCAGCTCAGCCTGCGCGGTTGCCAGGGCATCCTTGGCGTCCTACTCCTGTTTCTTGGCAGTCGCAAGGGCGACTAGAGCAGTCTGATGCTCGCCCCTCATATCCTCGAGCCTAGCCCTAGATCGGGATATGCTCCGGTGGAGAGCCAAAGCACCTTGTAAGACCAAAAGATAATAAGGCAACTGCCTTAGAAAAAAAAATGTGATGTATGCGAGAAAGGAATACCGATGGCAAGGCCAACTTACCGTAAGAGCCATCCCCAGCGAAGACTCCATCACGTTCTCCGAGCTCCTTGTCTCGATCGCCCGCAAGTCCCTCTCGGCGGCATTGTAATAATGGTCCATGGTGTAGCTCGCTGTCTCGTAGACTGATGGTTGTCGTATACCACACAAATTTAACAATGATTTTTCTTTCAATACTTCCAATTATTTCAGTATAATAGCAAGCACAGGTAGAACCCACGAGGACTATCGTTCACTTTATTATTCAAGAATTAACACTAAAACTTAAAAGGGTATTTTGATTTTTAATTCAAATTAAATAGCATAAACTAGAAAGCAATTAAAGATGGATATTACGATATTAAGAAGCAGTTAAAGGTTAATCTCCACCCTCGACAATCATTCCTAATCACTAATAATAAATAATATTCCAATTTCTCAATTAAACTATTAACCCCGCAGATAACGCTGAAGTAGTCAATTATCCCAGTCTCCCTATTATAAGTAATCTAGGCGAAGCGCTCAATAATTAACTCTTTTATCTAAGCAATAAATCTATGAAGCATACAATATATTTAACTTAGATAAAGCATTAAGTCCTATCGAAACAAGTTAATCTAGGTAATAAATTAATGAAGCATGTAATTCATTTAACATAGGTTCTATTTTTCATCACAATCAACAATTCTTTTGACATCACTATCAATTGCAAGTTATCACATATACTTAGAATCCTAAACTATTATATGAGTAGTAATTCTAAGAAGACAATTGAACAATGTAAAACCTTAATTAGTTGGCCACCTAACAAGAAATTACAAGATTCATAACATTCAATTGGAAAAATAGAAACAATCTAATATTGAGAGAAATTAAAGAACAATATTCATTATCAATAATCAAGAATTCATGTCTTGGATTTTGAATTAACCCTTAACCTAAAAAGAACCTACTCCATAATAGTAATCATAATCACAAACATAATTATAATTAAAATTAAAGAGATTAAAGGAAGAAAAGAAACTAGATTGATGAACAAAAGTAATGTAGTCTTGTAGCCTTCTCTTCAGCCCTTTCTCAGGCTTTTTCTCTCTTAAAACCGTAATAAAGATTTAATCTAAAATTAACCCTAATAATTATTTATAGTCTCAATTAAATTCTAATTAAAAAGAAATAAAAAATTTGAAAACGATGTCGCGAGCCGCGGCCTGAAAATTTCGTGCAGCGGCCTGTCCGGAAGAAATTTTTTTGAAAGTGCAATTTCCATTTAAAGTGCCGCGGCCTGATTTTTATGAGCCGTGGCCTACCTCCAAATTCTTCAATTCTTGATCTTAGAAAGCTTCCACGTTGCCACCACTTCCACATTTCAATCCCGAAAGCTTTGAATACTCCTAAAACTTTATTTTAACTAGACTTGCCATCAAAATGTCAGATTTATCATCATAAAACGCAACGTAGAAAATATATTGTAAAATCACGAAACTTAGTTAAACTATTAAAAATGCTATCATAACACCATCCAAGCATAGAAAAACTTAACAAATATTAATACAAAAATGACCTTATCAAATTCCCCCACACTTGAATATTGCTAGTCCCTTAGCAAAACACTAAAATAACAAAACTAAAAATAAAACAAACTAATCTAGACTCACTAAACAACGGTCTTGTCAAAAGCTTGAATGTCTCTGAGAATCATACAAATAAGTAATGCCAAAACAATTCAGATTTTCATACTCATTAGAATTTCAACTCCATATGTAATTTACCATTTGATTTTCAAAAATAATTTACTAAGCACTTAATCACAACACCAACCCAAATGCATCAAATTTAATCCATACTTGCCAAATAATTTTCTTTTAAATCAGTCCCTATATACCAAAATGTTTTTCAATGAAAAGCATCAACTCCATAGACATTAACCAATCATTCTCCACTAATATAAACACACAATGATCAAAAATCAAAAGGTCTTTATAGGCTTGTAATGTAAGGCTAAGGTTAAGGGTAGTTGAGAAAAATACATTTAAGCTCAAATCACACCATAGCATACATCAATTTCATTCTTTGAACTTGCCTCAAATTTTCCCATACAAATCAAGAAGTACCTATTTTTTTTTCTTACTCTTCTTTCCATAATGATCTCACTATTTCCCCCACACTTATACTTTTGCAAAATTTGCATATATGCATTTTCTTTCATTGCAAATCATTTTTTCTTTTGTTTTTTTTTTCATAATATTCCAAGGAGAGAAATAGAGATCATACACAAATTACAACCAAACAAATAACCCATAAGTATTTCCCCCTTTTTTTTTAACAAACCATCCCACAAGATCAAATCATATATAAATAACCATGGTGTAATGGGTTACAAAAATAAATATTTTTCAAGGAAGTATAAGGTCAAAAATTTCGGTTCATAGAAGAAAAGAAATAGTCATCATGGCTCAAACATGAGAAACTAAGGATTATCATATAATAGGTTGGCTTGAACGGCTCAAACGATCCAAAGAACTGCCTTAATCATCTTCCTAATCATGTGTACTTATGATTTCGCCTCAAACAATTGATTAATGATTTCTAGAGTGGTTGGGACTTAAATTTTTTTTTTTTTCAACAAGCATAAATTTTTTTCAACATATTTAAGTGGTGAATTCAATCGTGCATAGAGTGAAAAACAACATAAATCAAAATAGCAATTCACATAGGAGTCAAGCACACAAATCATACAAAAATTCCTCATTGTCTAACATCACTTTAAGCATAATTCAAAGTTTCATCATCGACCAATGCTTTCAACAAGACCAACACAACTGACACTAACAGACACTAAATAAAACGAAAATTAACAGACACTAACAGAACAAAACATAAAATTTCTCCCCCCCCCCCCCCCCCACACTTAAACAGTACATTGTCCTCAATGGACTTAGGAAAATTAAAAAACTAATAATAATAAAATAAATTAAAAGGGAAGAAAGAAAAAAAACTCCATCATAACACATCATTCCTCAGGAATATCCATATCTGCCGCGCCAGCAACATCCTCATCATCAGGGGCCTGATATGGCACCATGGATATGGGAACCGGTGGTGGGTATGGCTGCAACCAAGCAGGAGCAGGTGGATATGTAGACATATCAACGTTCAAACGAGGCTGATCCATTCTGTAACAAATATCCTGATAGCTTGCATATTCGAAAAACCTCTGGTTGTGATCCAGGATATGCTGAGTATTCGCCCGAATATCAAGTCGACCATAATAAACCTCTTGCTCCAAAGCTTGTAAGCGTTGTTGAGTGGTCCTTCTACTATCGTTCAAAGGAGGAACAGGGGCCGGAGTAGAAGATTGGCCTTGATCATTAACTTGAACAACGGTTTTCCCCTTCAATCGATCAAGGGTATTATGATCAATGATGCGTAATGGATGCAGCTTGTCTTCAGACTCATCCCAAGGAACACCGGCCTTCTTACATAACGCTGTGATCAAAGAGGGAACATAAAAGCCATTCGTCACTTGACTCATACTTCGGATGATGGAAGCATGAATAATTTGGCCCACATTAATGGTTTTGTCTGTGAGAATTGCATAAAGAAGAATTGCTTCATGAATATACACATGACCAAGTTGTGCTGTTGGCATTAATTTGGCCCCCATGAACCGCTGCCAAGATTTTGTATTACTATCCAGGTACGCAGCTTTGATGTAGCGAGGAGCCCCATTATTATATAAATTCCAAACAGCACCCGGCATTACAATTTCATCAATAACAGCTTGATGATCAAAATTATCCTTAACCGCACCATATTCATCACGCTGAAAGTGAGGTAGCTCATAATAGCTATTAATATCAGCTGCTTTGAAGGACACTCTTACACCTCTCACTTTTACCTTATAATTTTCATGAGCCACATCGTTGGCATAAAACTCACGAACTATAGGACCAATGCCCGGTTCAGGATGAGCACATAATTTCTCCCAACCCCGAGACTCAATTTGATGCATGAGGAAAGGTTGATCATGGTGCATATGAAGATCAAATCCTCGCTCAGGGACCCATGCCTTATCATGAGCAATGGCATTCAAGTAGCTCTCATAGGCCTCCATAGACACAAATTTTAGGGGAACGTATGGAATTGGTGTCGATGAAGAGGCTTGATTCCTATTTGTCTTTGGAGCCATGGCTGTTCAAAAATTAGAAAAATAAAGAACAAGCACCCAACAACACCATTGTTAGTCATTAGAAGATTAAGAGAAAAATACCACAATGGCCAACATTAATCCATACCAAAGTTTAAATGCCCCCAAATCCAAGGTCAAAGTGACACAATGCATCACCCAACTCATATATAACAAATTCTAACTCACCCCAAGAACACTCATACACCAACCATATATTCCATCCCTCACAAACTTTTTATCAAACACATAGAGTGCATATAAATACCATCTCCAACAAATTATATACCATGAAGCAAAATTTCCCAAAAAAAATCAAAATGTCCATGAATTAATAATCAAAGTAATACAAAGGACATAGATTATCAAAATAAACTAGCACACACATATTTCCTAGAATACACCACACTTCAATTATTCAAGTAACAAAACAAATATTTTATTTCAAGAAAAACTTACTTGATGAAATTAATGAATGTGAGTGCAAATCTTCTTGGATTATATATATAAAATGTGTAAGAAATGCAGCAAACAAAAGAGAATGTGTGGATTTCGGATTAGTGTGGGGAATTTCGGATTAGTGTGGGGAATTTAAGGTAGAGATGTGTTTATGGAGATATGGGGGAATTAAGATGGGGATGTGTTTATGGAGTAATGGAAACAAGAGGAAATGTAGGAATTGAGAGGGGTTTGTGATGAGAATGATGGGAAAAAGAAGAAAGAGGAATGAGGGTTTTTGGTGATGGGTAGAGAAATGATGATATGGAGGTTTTAAAATAAAAAAAACTGAAACCGTTCGTAGGCCGCGACTTGCAAAATACGTGCCGCGGCCTACACACAAACCTGATGCTTTTTACCGAAAAGGGCCGCGGCGCACCAAAGTCGAGCCACGGACTGTAAAGCTTTTTTTTTTTTCTAAATTACCCCTCGTGGGCCGCGGCCAGCAAAGTACGTGCCGCGGCCTAACCACCCCTGAAGCAATTTTCGGAGAAAAGGGCCGCGGCACACCAAAGACGAGCCGCGGCCTGTGGACTTATTTTTCTGAAATTCCTCTCGTGTGCCGCGGCCTAGCATATACGTGCCGCGGCCTGTGGAGCTCCTGAAGCTATTTTTTCCTTTTTCTCGTAAAAGGGCCGCGGCCTAGGAAATGTGAGCCGCAGCCTACCTCGCACTGATTCCTTTCATCATTTTTTTTCAAACTTTTTTCATTTTTTTCAATTTTTTTTTCACGATTTTCATGGTTCTAATTACAAAAATTAAACTAAAATTACCTCAACAAAAACAAAAATAAAAACATAATGTTCAATTTAAATAAAGAAAATAATACTGAAAATAAACTTATTTACAAAGTAGCTAAGTTTATCGTCGCTAGCTCGACTTAATGCTTCATTCATCAACATATACCGAGTCAATGAGGTGAATCACCGCAGCTTGTTCTTCCTCCATCGATTCATAATATGGCTTTAATCTCTGACCATTCACCTTGAATGACTTTCCGGTACTTGGACTTACAAATTCGACCGCTCCATGAGGAAAAACCTTGGTAACAATGAACGGACCTAACCAACGAGACTTCAACTTCCCAGGAAAAAATTTAAGGCGAGAGTGATACATGAGAATTTTCTGACCTTCCACAAAACTCTTCCGAAGAATATGTTTGTCATGAAAAGCTTTGGTTTTCTCCTTGTAGATTATCGAACTCTCATATGCTTCATTGCGTATTTCTTCTAGCTCATGCAATTGAAGCATTCTTTGTTGTCCTACAGCAACCATGTCCATGTTACACTTCTTTACAGCCCACCACGCCTTATGCTCTAGCTCAACCGGCAGATGGCAAGGCTTCCCATACACCAACCGATAAGATGACATACCAATAGGTGTTTTATATGTTGTACGATACGCCCACAAGGCATCATCAAGCCTTGTACTCCAATCTTTCCGATTTGGATTTACAGTTTTCTCAAGAATCAATTTAATTTCATGATTAGAAACCTCCGCTTGCCCGTTGGCTTGTGGATGATAAGCAACTGCCACCTTGTGAGTTACATTATAGCGTCGAAACAATGCTTCTATACTCTTGTTACAAAAATGAGTGCATCGATCACTAAGTATAGCCTTAGGTGTACCAAAACGCACAAAAATGTTAGAGCGAATGAAGTCCACTACTGTTTTTGAATTGTCCGTTCTAGTTGCAATCGCTTCCACCCATTTAGACACGTAGTCTACTGCCAATAGAATATATTCATAGCCAAAAGAGGATGGGAACGGTACCATGAAATCCATACCCCAAACATCAAAGATCTCAAGAATTAAAATAGGAGTTTGAGGCATTTGATCCTTGGCCGTTATGTTGCCAACTCGTTGACAACGATCACATGCCTTGCAATAAGCATAAGAATCCTTGAAAATTGTGGGCCAATAGAAACCGCTGTCAAATATCTTACGAGTTGTCCTCTTAGGTCCAAAGTGTCCACCACAAGCATAAGCATGACAAAAAGCAAGGATGGAACGAAATTCAGATTCAGGTACACACCTTCGAATGATTTGATCAGTACAATGCTTCCAAAGATAAGGTTCATCCCATATGTAGTGGCGATCATCATGCTTGATCTTGTTCCGTTGTGCTTGTGTGAGATCACTTGGTAACTCCTTTGAAGCAAGGTAGTTTACAATGTCGGCATACCAAGGAATAACTTCTTGCATGGCGAGGAGTTGCTCATCTGGAAATTTTTCTTCTATGGGCAAATTATCTTCATCCCGAATAAGACGACTCAAGTGATCTGCCACCCTATTCTCATAACCCTTTTTATCTTTTATCTCCAAATCAAACTCTTGAAGAAGTAGAATCCACCGGATCAGCCGAGGCTTGGCTTCTTTCTTTGCCAATAAATAGCGAAGAGCAGCATGGTCGGTATACACAATCACTTTAGTTCCAATCAAGTATGACCGAAACTTTTCCAAGGAAAAAATGACCGCCAAGAGCTCTTTTTCAGTGGTGGAATAATTAAGTTGAGCATCATTAAGAGTGCGAGAGGCATAATATATAACATGAGGAAGCTTGTCAACTCGCAGCCCAAGAACAGCACCCACGGCATAGTCACTTGCATCACACATGAGTTCAAAAGGTAGCTCCCAATTCGGTGGCTGAATTATAGGAGTTGTAGTCAGAGACTCTTTTAATAGGTTGAAAGCTACGAAACACTTTTCATTAAACTCGAACTTTACGTCTTTTTGGAGAAGGTTGCATAGTGGTGTGGAAATTTTAGAGAAATCCTTGATAAATCTCTGATAGAACCCAGCATGCCGAAGGAATGGTCGCACTTCTTTCACACTAGTCGGAGATGGTAGAGAACGAATTAAATCAATATTTGCCTTATCGACCTCTATTCCCTTGACTGAAATCACATGACCCAAAACTATACCTTGGTTTACCATAAAATGGCATTTTCCCCAATTAAGCACAAGGTTAGTTTCAATACACCGCTGGAGTACCAAAGTGAGATTATGAAGGCAGCGATCAAATAAGTCACCATAAACACTAAAATCATCCATAAAAACCTCGATGATGTTTTCAATATATTCTGAAAAAATGCTCATCATACATCGCTGAAATGTGGCCGGAGCATTACACAACCCAAATGACATTCGTCGAAAAGCGAATGTACCAAAAGGGCATGTAAAGGTTGTCTTCTCTTGATCTTCAGGAGCTATAACTATCTGATTATATCCCAAATAACCGTCAAGAAAACATTAATAAGGATGACCCGCTAACCTCTCAAGCATCTGATCAATGAAAGGTAAGGGAAAGTGATCTTTACGGGTTGCCGCATTCAACTTTCGGTAGTCTATAAAAACTCGCCACCCGGTTTGCATTTTTTTTGGTACCAGCTCGTTTTCATCTTTCTTTACCACTGTGATTCCAGACTTCTTTGGCACTACCTGAACAGGACTCACCCATTGACTGTCTGAAATTAGGTAAATAATACCCACACTAAGGAGCTTCAGTATCTCCTTTTTCACAACCTCCATCATAGGTGGATTCAATCTCCGTTGCGCCTCACGTGTTGGTTTAGACCCTTCTTCAAGTAAAATTCGGTGCATGCACATAGAAGGGCTTATCCCCTTAATATCAGCAATAGACCAACCAATGGCTGTTTTATATTCATTGAGTACTCTCATTAACTTTTCTTCTTGGACTTGATTAAGATCTCTTGCAATTATAACCAGAAGTGTCTCGTTCTTCCCCAAGTAAACATATTTGAGATGCTCCGGAAGTGGCTTCAACTCAAGTGTAGGAGCTTGAACAATTGATGGCTGCAATTTCTCATTAGAAATCGGCAAATTAAGAAATGCAACCTTCTTAAAAGTCTTGTCAAAACCACTATTGAGTGTGGTTATGACATCCTTGATCTCATAAGACAAATCTTCATCGGTCAACACAAGATGCTCTCTCAACGCAACCTCCAAACAATCTTCACTATGCAAATCTAAAACTCGTTGAGAAAGGATATCCAACACATCAAGAGAGTAAACAGCGTGTACATCACTTGGATACCTCATAGCCTCAAAAATATTAAATCGAATTGTCTCCCCATCAAATTCCATGGTCAACGTTACGTCATGCACATAAATCTTAGTTCTCGCAGTTTTCATGAATGGTCTCCCCAACAAAATTGGAGTGGAGCATGGAATAGATTCATCTTCCATATCAAGAACATAAAAATCAGCCGAAAACACCAATTCATTTACTTGAACTAAAACATCTTCTATTACACCCCTGGGATAAGCATTCGACCTATCAGCAAGTTGAATAATCACCCATGTTTCTTCAAGTGGACCGAGATTCAATGAAGCATAAATGGAGAATGGCATGACATTGATAGAGGCTCCCAAATCCAACATACAACTCTCAATTCTTTTATTACCAATAGTGCAAGGGATAGTAAAAGTACCAGGATCCTTACACTTTGGTGGAAGCTTCTTTTGAAGAACTGCGGAAACATTCTCCCCCACACTAACTTTTTCATTACCCCTCAACTTACGCTTATTAGTGTACAACTCTTTCAAAAACTTGGCATAGCGTGGCACTTGTTTAATAGCGTCAAGAAGAGGAATATTCACTTCTACCTTTCGGAATGTATCAAGAATTTCCTTGTCAACCTCTTCCTTTTTAGTCTTCTTTAGCCTGCTTGGGAATGGAGGTGGAATGACAAAAGTAGGCTTAGGGCTGAGTTGTGTAGGGGTGGTTGCCTTTGGAGGAACATCTTCATTAACTGAGCAATCAACTTGTGGCTTGGATGACAATTTACTGGGCATTGGAGGACTAGGTGGATCATATTGCGTCCCACTTCGCAAAGTTACTACACTAGCATTCTCCTTGGGATTCATCTCAGGTTGTGAAGGCAATTTATTTGACAGATGAGCCTCCAACCAGTTATATGATGCTACTAATTGTCCCACCTGATTCTCCAAACTTTTGACGGAAGCTTGGGTGGTTTGCTAAAATTGAAGAGTATTTGTAGCAAGTGCATTGATTAAATCCTCAGTAGAAGGTTTGGCACTTGGTGGTGGAGCAGCTTGCGATGGTTGTGATGGTCTAGGTACATAATTATTTTGAGACCTCTGTTGTATAGTGAAACCAGGTGGTCCTGCTGCTATTGGTTGTGGAGCTATTTGTTGTTGATTCCCATAACGAAGGTTTGGATGATCACGCCAGCCCGGATTATAAGTTTGTGAAAATAGTTCATAATACATCTGACATAATTGACCAGGGAAATTTCCTACAGCGTTAACACCCTCAGTTTCTCCCTCCACTAGAGTAGGGCAAGTATCAGTAGGGTGCCCCACAACTTGACAGATTCCACATGGCCGCACCTATTGGCCCAAAGCTAGTTGTTGTACCACTGCAGTTAATTGAGCCAATTGTTGACCCAGCTGATTAGCATTAGAGGTGCTCACTTCATTAGCTGATTTGGGCGGTGGAACAGGATCTTGACGAATGCCAAACTGTTGTGAGTTAGCAGCCATATTAGAAATCAAGCTCCTGGCTGCAACAGGAGTCTTATCAACTAGTGCACCCCCACTGGCTGCATCAATCATACTCATATTCAGTGATTGTAATCCTTCATAAAAGTACTGAATGAGGAGTTGTTCACTTATCTGATGATGAGGGCAGCTAGCACACAACCTCGTAAATCTCTCCCAATACTCATACAAAGACTCTCCTGTATACTGCCTTATACCACAGATCTCTTTCCTGATGCTTCCAACTTTAGATGCTGGAAAGTATCGTTCTAGGAACATAGTCTTCATACCATTCCAAGTTTCAACAGTACCAGGTGGAAGATAGTACAACCACTCTTTAGCTGCATCCTTTAGGGAGAAAGGAAAAGCTCGCAGCTTAATCTGTTCCTCAGTCACTATAGCGGGTTTCATACTAGAACAGACAATATGAAACTCCTTCAAATGTTTATTCGGATCCTCACCAGGCAGCCCATGGAAAGAAGGCAATAAGTGGATGAGGCCCGATTTTAGTTCAAAGTTTACATCCAACGGTGGATATTGGATGCATAGTGGTTGTTGGTCAAGATTTGGCGCTGCCAACTCTTTCAATGTCCTTTGTTGAGCCATTGTTCTATAGGATCGAACTGAATCGTCAGAATCAGATTCGTTGTCAGACGGTAATGGCACTTTAACAGGATTTTCTTGCGGAGCAAGACGTTGAAAGAGCGGATTATCGGTAATAATTCTTGAAGACCGAGAAGCTGACGATGACTCAAGATATTGTTTAAGCCGAGATAACCTTTCTTGAGTATCGTCTTCACCAGACATATACACCTGATAATTCCACAGTAAAAACTAATTAGTCACAAATAAATAAATTTGAATAACAAAGAGAATAATAATAGTCCCCGGCAACGGTGCCAAAAATTTGATGGCTGTCGTATACCACACAAATTTAACAATGATTTTTCTTTCAATACTTCCAATTATTTCAGTATAATAGCAAGCACAGGTCGAACCCACGAGGACTATCGTTCACTTTATTATTCAAGAATTAACGCTAAAACTTAAAAGGGGATTTTGATTTTTAACTCAAAATTAAATAGCATAAACTAGAAAGCAATTAAAGATGGATATTACGATATTAAGAAGCAGTTAAAGGTTAATCTCCACCCTCGACAATCATTCCTAATCACTAATAATAAATATTATTCCAATTTCCCAATTAAACTATTAACCCCGCAGATAACGCTGAAGCAGTCAATTATCCCAGTCTCCCTATTATAAGTAATCTAGGCGAAGCGCTCAATAATTAACTCTTTTATCTAAGCAATAAATCTATGAAGCATACAATCTATTTAACTTAGATAAAGCATTAAGTCCTATGGAAACAAGTTAATCTAGGTAATAAATTAATGAAGCATATAATTCATTTAACATAGGTTCTATTTTTCATCGCAATCAACAATTCTTTTGACATCACTATCAATTGCAAGTTATCACATATACTTAGAATCCTAAACTATTAGATGAGTAGTAATTCTAAGATGACAATTGAACAATGTAAAACCTTAATTAGTTGGCCACCTAACAAGAAATTACAAGATTCATAACATTCAATTGGAAAAATAGAAACAATCTAATATTGAGAGAAATTAAAGAACAATATTCATTATCAATAATCAAGAATTCATGTCTTGGATTTTGAATTAACCCTTAACCTAAAAAGAACCTACTCCATAATAGTAATCATAATCACAAACATAATTATAATTAAAATTAAAGAGATTAAGGGAAGAAAAGAAACTAGATTGATGAACAAAAGTAATGTAGTCTTGTAGCCTTCTCTTCAGCCCTTTCTCAGTCTTTTTCTCTCTTAAACCCGTAATAAAGACTTAATCTAAAATTAACCCTAATAATTATTTATAGTCTCAATTAAATTCTAATTAAAAAGAAATAAAAAATCTGAAAACGACGTCGCGAGCCGCGGCCTGAAAAATGCGAGCCGCGGCCTAGAACGAAATCTGTTCCTCAGGCAGCGGCCTGCCTGGAAGAAAAAATTCTGAAAGTGCAATTTCCATTTAAAGTGCCGCGGCCTGATTTTTATGAGCCGCGACCTACCTCCAAATTCTTCAATTCTTGATCTTAGAAAGCTTCCACATTGCCACCACTTCCACATTTCAATCCCGAAAGCTTTGAATACTCCTAAAACTTTATTTTAACTACACTTGCCATCAAAATGTCAGATTTATCATCATAAAACGCAACGTAGAAAATATATTGTAGAATCGCGAAACTTAGTCAAACTATTAAAAATGCTATCATAACACCATCCAAGCATAGAAAAACTTAACAAATATTAATACAAAAATGACCTTATCATAGACCGTCCCCCGAAAGACATCGGGGATCTTCTCCAAAGCTCGGGGGTTCACCGGAACGCGCACCTTGGGGGTTGTGGTCGACAAGGTCCTGGGGGGCACCTCCGTTTCCCGAACAAAGGCAGGAGCTCGCGGAGGAGGCGGGGGCATCTTCTCCATTGCAGGAGGGGGTGGAGGCACTTTCTCCCGGACAGCCGGGGCTTGGTTTTTCCCCTTTGCAGGGAACTTGGAGGTAGTCCCGATGGCTTTCTTTGCCAGCCAGAGCTTTTTCACTATGGGCTCGGAGGCCCCAGAAGAAGGGTTCCCTCCAGGGAACATAGCTCGCAAATCGTTGTTCCCAGGCTGAGACATCTCCTCTGTTAAAACAAAGACATGGCATGAAATACACAAGTAAGAAATATTTATGCAAAACAACAAAAATAAAAGGGAAAAAAGATCTCAAGTATATATTGAAAGGGATCCTACCCTCCGAGCTAGATGAGGAATCTATGGTCACGACCACCGGACCCGGAGCTTCGGCAGGGGAGTCTAAGATAACGACTTCGCGGGCTGGAAGAGGCTCTGGGTCTGAATCTGCTTCGGGATTAGACTCTTCTACCTACTGCCTAAGACCTGGAGCTACTATACCCTCCCGGAGGGAAGGCCACGACCGAAGGTTGGTCCCGTACTCCTCAAAAAAGGCCGACCTAAAAGCTAGGGTAGTATCTACGACTACAGTACCCCTAGGGCGGCTCATGTCATGACCCAACACGAGCTGGTCGACGCATTGGAGTAGGCTTATGTCGCGGTCTAGGTTACTTCGATGGCGATGAACGGGTTGGCTGGGATTGAACCTAGCTAGTCAAAGATCTACGGTGGCCCTATCTAAATCCCTAAACAGATAAGGATTACCTTGGCCGGAGGGGCCGACTGCTGCCCCGGACTGGGCCCTCTCCACGTTTACTTCTTGGGCGACCTCCAACACCCGTTTCCGCCGTACGAGGGGCACCTCGTCTCCTTGTCCTCTTCCTCTCCCGCGGCCTCCTCCTCAGGGATGGTCGCCATCTCGTGAGCTGGGGGGAGGCCCCGCAGTCTCCTCAAGGCCAAAGTCTGGCCTGGAGAGATTAGCTTGCACGCCAACATCGTCTATTCAGACACGAGCTGGCGATAGTCCTTTTCGCTTGGGGGCAGCCCCGCCAAGGTCTCGTATTGACCCCCGAGGGTCACAGACTTGGCTTTCCTCGCAAAAATGGCTACATGATGGTTTCTAAGTCAGGAACTAATAAAAGAAGCTAATCAGTAATCAACTTACAAGCTAAGAATAAAAGATACTTACGAGGGCGGTTGAAATAATGATGTTCGCAGTTGCGAAACCCTTTGGACATGAAGAACTGGTCTTGAAAGTTGTTGGGGTGGCTGGGTAGCTCGATGACCACAGCCAAATTTGGAAAACGGGTCAGATAGTAGAACCCGTCGCCTCGCCCCCGCTGCTCCGGACTGGCCTTGAGGCAGAAGAAGTATAGGATATCCGCCGGGGTTGGGACCTCCCATTCTTGCTTCAGAAATAAGTATCTCAACCCCGCTAACAAACAGTATGAGTTAGGGGGGAGCTGGAAAGGAGCCAGCTTCACATAATTAAGAAAATCTGCGAAGTACTGGTCCAGCGAAAGGAAGGCCCCAGCCTTGAAGTGCTCATCGCTCCAGGCCGCGTATTCCTCATCGAACGGCGCGCAGCTCTGCTCGCCTTCCAGGGGAGGTCGGACGTCTAGGGCGCCCCTCCCAATCTCAATATTGTGGGAAATGAATATCTTATTCACTTTCCCCTGGTTGGTGACCTTTGAGACGATCCTCTCAGCCTCGAAGAAGGCGTCGGGCCCCACCTCGAGCTCCTGGTCCACGGCTGAACCGAAAACGGGGATCGGAGAGTCCGTGACCACCCCCTTTCCCTTGTTGGCTTGCTGGGAAGACGAGCTGCCAACACTCTTTATGGGCGCGCTTTTCTTTGGTGCCATCTGGTCGCCTAGCGAACAAAAGAAGAAAATTTAGAAAGGGCGACCTAAGCATAAGAAAGAGTCTGACGCAAAGTGTTTCCTTTACACGGGCTGAGGTAATCTCAACCCGTGGAGAGTGAGACCACGCGGTTCTATGAACACGCGCCTGTGCTCCGAACGGATCCCCGATTACTCGAGATCCGTGTGTCAGGAGGGTCAGAATAAAAAGTTTGCCTTGGAAGAAAAGTTTCAGTAGGCAAGCAGTGCAAAACCGCCTATGAAGCGTGTCCCCTAAGCTACCCAGTTTTGCACCCTAAAAACTGGTTATTTCAAACAGGCATATAGAAATTCTACCCACAAAATCTCCCTAGAAAGCGTACCCTATGAGGCATGCTCCAAAATGGTTTTTTCTACGGTCGATGCCCTGGGATGAAAACCTATGCGTATCATACCCACAAAAAACCAGCAAAATACTACATGCGGCTACAGAAACAATTTACCTAAGCAACGGTGAAGAAAAAAGTTAAAGCATGCACAGGTGGAGAACTTACAGTGGTATTTTGCTGTGGTGAGATTGAAGGGATCGTCTGAGTGGGAATCTTGCTGGAAATGCTGGTACCGAAGTCTCAAAGGAGTTCTCGTGCCTGAACTTCTGGAACGATGGGAACAGTAATCGGAAGAAAGAGAGGGTTTTTTGAGACTGAGAAGAAAGAAGAAGATGAGAAAATAAGAGAATTTTCAAATGAACGGGTGGCCCATGCGAAAGGTGGCCACCCCTTTTATATACGTAAGAGGCCGAGTAAGGAGGGTCGTTGGATTGCCTTGATGTAGGATACGAGGATCACTACTCGAAAGGCGAAACGACAGCCGAATATAGGCTAGGCCATTTAATGCGGTTCTCGGAAGACGTACCGTCACCAACCACGATGCTCCACGTACTCGACGCCCGCGTAATGGGCAGAATGTGAAGAGTCTACAAAGAAGCCTAAAAGCCCCCACTGTGGCCCCAGGTGACGTCAGGTGCCACGAGCAGAGGCTTGGGGGGCAAATGTACGCCCTAATTCTTCTCGGGCTATTAGCAAGCTGAGGTATGGCATAATTATATCAGCCACGCGGATGCCTCGTGGCTGGAGCTGCTGTTACCAAGTCCTACCTCTTTAGCTCGAGGTAACCAAAGACTTATTAAGATTACTGAGTCGGGTCAGGAGTATGGACATCACGGGCTAAGAATACAACAAGCTCGAGGTACGAGCTTGAGTTGGCATCTGCGACCCCTTATAAAGTCAACCACGCAATGTAAACGTGCATATATCAGACATCACGTGTCTGATATATCCCTGAATTCTCGGACACGCAGCATAAACGTGCGTGTTCAGGCACCCACGACTGGGTTGGGCCGTGCGGCCCATTATCCCCTTACCTACTTATTAGACCACACTTCACTGTCAGGTTTTAGGAATTAATCATGAATGTCACAGAAGTGACATGATGGGTAAGAAGGTCACGGGATGACCCTCCTTGCCAACCCCCAGGTGCCCTCTCCTATAAATATGGAGATCCTGGGAGTTGCAAGGGGTTGGATTCTATTGTGTAAAGAAATACCCTGTAAAGAATATTAGAAAGATATCAATAATACTGGCTGGTGGACTAGAATGATTTTAACCTTCGAACCACCTAAAAAAATATTCATGTCACTATTTTATTTTAAGATCATTCATCTATTACGGTTCATTACTTAGCACTAATTTTACTCTTTATTCTATTAATTATCTGTTGGCAAATAATCGCGTCAACAGGTATTGTGGCTCGAGATAGCTTAGGTCGGTTGATAGAAGCTAAACGTTGCTATAAGACAGGAATAGTGCTGCCGGAGTTAGCTGAAGATATCACTATCAAGGAGGCTTTGAGTTGGGTAAAAGAGAAGGCTTGGCAAAATGTGATAGTCGATGTTGATTGTTTATAGGTTGTTCAAGCCATTCACAATTCCTCTGAGTTGTTGTCTCTTTTTGGCCTGATTATCAAGGACTGTATATTTTTTATGTGAAATTTAGCAAGTGTTTATCTAAATTTTGTAAAGCGATCTGTTAATCAAGTAGCTCATTATATAGCTAGAATTGCTTGTTTTTCTGGAGATCGTGTTTTTAGAGAGAGCGAAACTCCCTTTGATTTGTATTCGATTTGGTGGGATGATATCACTTTAAGTAATAAAAGTTGATTTTTGCTTAATCATTTATTATTAAACTGTTTTAACAACCCGTGCACATTCATGCACTTATATTTTTAAAAGAAAAGGAAACGTGCAAAGAAAATGAAACGAAAAACTCGCACAAAATGAGAGAAACAAAATAAAATCGGTACATTTTTTGGTACATGGTGATTCTCGGTCCACCAGAAACAAAATCGATGTACCGGTACACCTAAATATAGAATGTACATGATAAAATTTCTCCATATATATTTATAGTAGGCAATATTTATTGACTATGAATAATATGAACAAGAAAAGACAAACCGCATCAATTATTATACTTATATATTAATATTTTTTCAGGGAAAACATCGAAATGCTAGCTCTATATAGTTTATAATAAGCAAAAAGAAACCATTATTTTCATTCTTATTTATGAAAAGAAATATAATGTCGATATAATCAAAAGTCATCATGAAATGAGAAGGTTTTAGAATTTGAATTATTTAGAAAAAGAAAGTTGAATAAATATTCAGCGTACTTACATACATTCAAAGTTCTAAATGCAGATAAGAAATAATTGAGAATTGAAGAATTTGTCTTTTAGCATGTGATTTCCAAGAAAGAGATTACTAAGATGGAAATATATTATATTTTAATATGTCTCTTTTGTTTTCTTTCTTTTTTTTTTTAAAATAAAAAAATACAGTATCTCAAAAAACTATAACTTAAAAATATAAAAATATAATTGAAAAAAAATATAAAAAGATATTTTTTAACAAGAACCATACTAGATGTAAATTTATCTTATTTTAAATATTTTTGTTTAGCATAAGTGTGTTGAGTTTATATTTTTTTACGGACAGTTTTGTTATTAATTTAAACATGTACAGCTTATTAGAGAAAAAAATTATTACTTCTAATGAAATAAGGGCAAGTCCAAACTAAAATTACAAAAAAATATATATTATTTATTTTTATATTATTTAACTATCTAACTTTAATTTATAAATACAAATAATATATATTTTAAAAAAATATTATTATTTTAATATTAAAATTAAGTACAAAAAGATAAAAAATAAAAAATAAAAAATAAAAAAAGCATTTTTTGTGGTCTCTAACCTTCCTAGAAATAGCAATATAACATATGGTTACGGGTATCTATGGTTATTCAATTCGAATAAGGTGCGAAAAAATTATTCAAATGAGAAAAATAACTGAGGCGAGAAATAACCGCCCCATACTTATATACGGTTATAGTGTGGGTACGATATTAGCATAATCTATCTCATACATGCCCCAATATATATATAATAATTAGTTTATTTATTTAAATTTTTAATTTTATATAATTTTATTGTACTTATATATTATTAAATATATAAAATATATTTATAGAAATATTAACTACAATAATTTTTTGATGTTTTACTATATCTCTCTATATAAAGTGTGTATTTAACTATTTTTCTTGATTTTGACGACTTTTTTGTTAATTTTAATGAAATATTATAAATATTTAACGAAATATACATTTAAAACTAATTAAAAAATATTTATTAATTATATTAATATAAATTCAAATATTATAAAATATCATTATTATAATAATATTTAATTCAATACTAGATATTTAATAATTATATTAATTTAAATTTAAATCTTATAAAATATGTTATTATAACAATATATAATCCTAATTTTTATTAAATTTTGGTAGAATAAATATTTAGTAATTATATTAATATAAATTTAAATATTATAAAATATTATTATTATATTTAATACAAGAATCTTTAAAACCAATTAAAAATAAATATTTATTAATTCTATTAATATAAATTCAAATATTATAAAATATCATTATTATAATAATATTTAATACAAAACTAGATTTTTAATAACTATATTAATATAAATTCAAATGTTATAAAATATCATTATTATAATAATATATAATAGATTATATCGATTTTTATTAAATTTTTTATCATTTATATTTAAAAGAAAAACGTATTATTTTTTTTAATTATTTAATCTAACTTATATAAATATATATTCATATTAAATAACAACAAACATTATAAATGCATTATATATAGGTGTGGTTGTTGAGGTTTTATGCCCTAATTAAAACTCAATTTCTTTGTAATCTCATTTTACTATCAATAAAATAATATAAATTATATTTGACTTAGTCAATCACTTTGCTCACATGCTTTATTTTCATGATTATTTGTTTAATATAAACTTCTATTAGCTCCCGAGCATATAGCTAATCGTATTTATAGTGATGTAATCACAGTGGAATATAAATATGATTATATGTTCAAAATAAGTTAGTCCTAAGATTAGTCAGTGCACAGGATTTATACTAACTTTCCAATCTACGATATGATCTACTTACATATAGCAGTGTTATGTTCTTTCCAAAATATTAGCAAAGTAGATAAGATCAGATGTATGTGTTACATCGGACTGGACCGATATCGATAGTAGATAAGATAAGTAAACATACCGTTATTATCTATTCTAGTCATATCATAAAGTTATCTATTAGTCAATTCAATATCAACTCTAAGTGGTTAGCATTCTAACTGATTGTATTATTTGAGTTATTTGACTTATTCATTGCCAACTTACCTTACGGACTAGCTCATACTTACATCTTGAGAACTCGGTAGTATAATTGAGTGAGAGTGTTAATCATAGATATGAACATCTATAGCTTCTGATGAAGAAATGAAACGATGGTTTCCTTTTAGTTTGGTTCAAGGTGTTAAATGATAGAGATCTCATTTCAGTAATTAATATTAGTTTACTGAAATATCATTTACAAGGAACCAAGTGTTTTAATGATAAAATACAACAAGGGATAAAGCAGTATTTTAGTCTCATCTCATTGTAGACCGTCTATAGATGATTGAGTGATAATTATGGTTGTAACAATGGATAATTAATAACATATCTATATTTGTTATAGAGCATTCTATGAATTCAAGAGTGCAATTTCAAGTCTTTAGTAGAGTCACGAGGAATTTATAAGTTAGTAAATTTATTTGTTAGATTTATGATAACTCATTAGAGCTTGATTTCATAGGCACATGCTCCCCATTGTACCTTGGGTAAAATCATCTAGATAGTTTTAATTAATTGATTTAATTATCAATTAGAATTATCAAAGTTAATCAGGTTAATTTTTTATAGTTTCACAGATTTATGTAATTTAGAGAAGAAAAGAGAAATTATGGCAGATTTCTTAATTAAGATAAATTAGTATCTAAATTATCATGGCAGATTTCTTAATTAAGATAATTATTTTGATAAATGATTTGAATAATTATTTAATTAATTAATCAACAGAAAATAATACATGTCTTGATTTTAAGTCCAACGGGTTTATAATCAAATGGGAAATTTCACGTACCTAAAGCCCTAATAATTTCGACCTAGGGCTGATATTATCTATTATTTTATTGATTTTTTAATTAAATGAAATGACCTAATTGAGTCTATAAAAAGAGTGCTAAGTGAGAGATGACAGAAACAAGTTTCTAAGAAGATCAGAAGATCTAGTAGGTTTTAGATTCTCTCTACAAACATAAGTCTTTTTCTATGCCTCATTATTTTTTTTCTATTATTCTCTTTGTATCTATCTCATGTGTTGAGAATTTCTCACCCTAGTCTAGGTGGTTCTAAGGATATTTTGGAAGGCTTAGAAGAAAATTGAAGAACGGTTCAGTTTATTGGTAATACTCTGCGACAGAAAGGATACAAGAGTTAGAGAAACTAAAGGAATGACTCTTTCATTTCGCTGCGTATAATGTAAATGTTCTTATCATTATTTTTGTTTGAATTCATTTTAGAAACATGTTTTAAGTTTTCTTATATTAATTCGCTTAATATAAGATCTACATGAAAATGAACAAGATCCTGTATAAGTTTCTCAACAGCTGGCCTCAGAGCATTTGGTAATCTTTATTTTCATGCATGAACATGTTTAAAATTGAATTATTTAACGTGTTGAGTAATTGGATGGATTTTATGTGATTATTAGTAATTTTAGGTTATTTTGTTGTGTTTTCTATGCCGCTAATGTTTATCTATACTTTATTTTGTGTAAAACATGGTAAAAATTAATTAGAAAATGGTTTTGGTTTGAAAAATTACACTAAATTTTTTTTTACCTGGCTGCCCATACGCGCGCTTCACCCTCCCTGCGCGCATCTCTCCCCCTGCACGTGCGCACCTGCACGCATCCCTCCTTCGTGCGCGAGGGCACCTGTGCGCACCCCCCGCCCTTCGCACTCGCATCTGCCCAGCCACCCGCACACGGTGAACAGTACCTGTGATCATCCAGAATTTAAAAAAAAATAAAATTAAAGAAATTAAAATATGAAATTGATTATTTATAACAAAGCAAAAAATATCATATTTATTTTATCATTTAAAATTATTTTTAAAATAAGACATTTTTGTTGTTTGAGATTTAAATAATTAAATATTTTCTAAAAATATTCAAATTCAAATTTAAAAATAGGCTAACAACTTAATTTTAAATCTTTTATATATTAAAATATTAGAATTAAGATATTAGATATTAAAGATATTTTCTTTTAAATATTTGTTATTTTTACTAAATCATTATTTGACAATATTAATATTTATTTATTCTATAGTTTTTAATATTTAAATTATTTGAAATATGTTAGTTAGATATTTTTATGGATATTTGAATTTGTTTAAATGTTTTGAGATATTTTAGGGTTGTTATAACTATTAATATTTTATTTTTTAAAATAGTTAAAATATTTGCTTATAGTTGTAACAACACAATATATTTTTTGAAAACCAGTTAAGATATTGATTTTAAATTTTAAAATTGGTTAAAATTTGAAAAATATCATTTTTTTCAACCAATTAATAAAAAAAAAATTATAAATGAGATTTAAATTAACTTTGGTTAATTGTTGATAAATCTAATTTAAATTAAATTAATATTTTTTTCAAATTAACCTAAACCAAGCTGATTATTGATAAATGAAATTTGTTAACTGTTGATAAATTTCATTTAAATTAACTTATTTTTTTGTAAAAATTTAATTAGTTCGAATTTTTTGATAAATTGTAGAAAATTAATTGTGGTATTTTTGCATAAATTCATAGACTTGCTCATATAGTAACATGATTAGGCACATCCAATTATAACATGTCTGTTTGCACTATATGTGGTATTTTTGCAATTGGGCTTAGATGCATATAGTGGCTCATGTGTTTGCTAGATATATGGATTTTGCCGAATAAAATATTCATACAATGATAGGTTTTATTTGGGTCCATTAGAAAATGTAAAATTTAAATTCCTCTCTTGTGGGTGGTTCCACATGTGAAGACGCATTTGCTTTACATGACTATAGTGAGCCTAATTAATTAATAACAATTATGGATTTTTTCATAAATATGGTTTTTTAGCCCTTAATATGCAAAAATATGGTAATTAAACTTTTCTTAGTTTGTATGGACAAATTTAATTAAAAAAAATCAGATTATGAGAAAAAAAAATATGGCATAATAATTATTTTTTACAAAAGTATGGCATAATAATGATTTTTTTACAAAAATATGGGAAAAAAATCCCATAGAAGGGAATACAAGTTTTAAAAAGCCATAAAATAATACTTGTAAAAAAAATGCACATTTTTGAAAACTTTATTAAAAAACCCATATAAAATGTAATTTTCACTAACAATTAATAAAGTGAATGTTTAAATTTCTGTCTTTTGGACTTTGTATGGAAGTATGAGGGCATTTGTAGTGGGAACGACATACTGGACCCAGCCCTCCTCCATGCAAGCCCAATTGTTAAGGCTTATTTTCCTGAGTTGAACTTAATTGTATAAGTTCATTATAATAGTTAAACATAAATATTGATTAGCAACAAATTAATTCTAATTTAATTGAATTTGTTTCAATGTGACACTTTAGAATTAAAAGAATATTATGGGACTTTGGTTTTAAGAATTTAATTTTTTTCAATTTTTTGGAAAACCATAATCATTAATTTTTTAAAATAAATAAATAATAAAAATACAAATTTTAATTTATAATGAGCTTATTTTAAGAATTATATTCGATCTCTACCATTGGTTTTTTTGGATTAGCTTATACATGATATTTATTTATTTTCATGTATATCTAATATTAAACAAATTAATACGAGATAGCCTAAAACATGTTTCTAAAATTGAATTCAAAGAGAAACAAAGAATAGAATACTTACAGTATACGCAGCGGAATTAAAGAGTCATTCCTTCAGTTTCTCTAACTCTTGTATCATTTCTGTCGCAGAGTATTATCAAGAAACTGAACCGATCTTCTATTTTCTTCACGATCTTCTAATGTATCCTTAGAACCACCTAGACTAGTGTGGGCAATTTTCAACACATGAGATAGATATAGAGAGAATAAGAGAAAATAACAAAGAGACTTAGAAAAGAACTTTTGTTTAGAAAGAATCTAAAACTATCAGAAAATCTGACTTGTGACTTATCAAACTTCTTTTTTTTTTACTTCTCTCTAAGCATTCCTTTTATAGACTCAATTAGGCCATTTAATTTAATTAAAAAATCAATAAAATAATAGTCATTTTGAAGCCCTAAGTCGAAATTATCATGGGCTATAGGCCCGTGAAATTTCCCATTTGATTATAAGCCCATTTGACTTAAAATCAAGGCCTGTATTATTTTCTATTGATTTAATTAATTAAATAATTATTTAAATCCTTTATCAAATTAATTATTTATAATTTGAACCTTGATTTAAATTTATTTATTAATTTAGATACCAATTTATCTTAATTAATAAATCTGCCATAATTTCTCTTTTCTTCTCAAAATTACACAACTCTATGAAACTATCCAAAATTGACCTGGTCAACTTTGATAATTCTAATTGATGATTAAATCAATTAATTGAGACTATCTAGATGACTTTATCCAAGGTACAATGGGGACCATGGGCCTATGAAATCAAGCTCCAATAAGTTATCATAAATCTAACAAATAAATTTACTAACTTATTAATTCCTCGTGACTCCACTATAGACTTGGAATTGCACTCTTGAATTCATAGAACGTTCTATAACAAATATAGATACGCTATTAATTATCTATTGTTACAACCATAATTGTCACTCAATCCTCTATAGACGGTCTACAATGAGATAGGACTAAAATACCGTTTTACCCCTCATTGTATTTTATCCTTAAAACACTTAGTTCCTTGTAAATGATATTTCAGTAAACTAATTTAATTACTGAAATGAGATCTCTATCATTTATCACCTTGAACCAAACTAAAAGGAAACCATCGTTTCACTTCTTCATCAGAAGCTATAGATGTTCATATCTATGATTAACACTCCCACTCAATTATACTACCGAGTTCCCAAGATGTAAGTATGGGCTAGTCCGTAGGGTAAGCTGGTAACGAACAAGTCAAAGAACTCAAATAATACAATCAGTTAGAATACTAACCACTCAGAATTGAGATTGAATTGATCTATGGTCAACTATATGATATGACTAGAATAGATAATAACGGTATGTTTACTTATCTTATCAACTGTCAATATCGGTCCAGTCCGATGTAACAAATACATCCGATCTTATCTACTTTGCTAATGCTCTGGAAAGAACATAACATTGTAATGTGTAAGTAGATCATATCGTAGATTGGCAAGTCAGTGTAAATCCGGTGCACTGACTAATCTTAGGACTAACTTATTTTGAACATATAATCATATTTATATTCCACTGTGATTACGTTACTATAAATAAGATTAGCTATATGCTCGGGACTTAATAGAAGTTTATATTAAACAAATAATTATGAAAATAAAACATGTGAGCAAAGTGATTGACCAAGTCAAAAAATGATTTCTATTCTTTTATTGATAATAAAATGAGATTACAAAGAATTTGGTTTTAATTAGGGCATAAAACCCCAACAGGTTTAACAATGTAACTTAATGGAGTCTCAAGACACTTTGCCTCGTCTCCTATAAAAGGTGTTCATTAGTTATTTTGACAATGTTAGATTTCGAAAGATAGATAATTATAGATCAAATCTGAGTTTTTATTTTCTGGAAAGTGCTTCAAAACAAGTGTTTTGATTAATTTGAACTTTTGATCTAAAAGCACGGCGGAGATTATTTTAACAGAGAGATGGAGAGATTATTTGAATATAAGCAAGAAAGAAGAGAAAAGGTTTACTCTTTCTTTTTGGGAAAGAGTCTTGATAGTTGTATGGTAGAAATTAGATGCAGTACCCAATTTTAAGTAAGTCCTTACATTTTTACCCACAGTTTTTAAGTGTTAGTATAATACCCACTATTTTAATCTATATCCCTATTATACCCCTCTAGTTTTACGATTCAAACACTCACACATTCTGCAATTTGGTTCTCCTCTCTCCTCAAACTCACTCACTCACTCCCGCTGCTCCTCAAACTCAAGCCATATCCCTTTCATCTTCTTCCCCCACGTCTTTGATTTTATTGCAATCTTCGACACCTCGCAAAGATTTCGGCGGTGCTCCACTGTTCTAGTGCCTATTCGAACCACCTATTTAGTGAGGTATGTTAATTTTGATTGTTTAATACATTGCATTCCATCTATTTGATGAAATTCCTCATTAAACATCAAATGAAAAATTTTCATTTCTTATCTAGTATTTTTATTATTGCTTGTGTTTGTTTTGATGAAAGTACTTATTGATGTTCATTTTTTTTCTTTAAATTTGTCTCTTGGTTTAGTATTATGTATACACATTTATGTCTTTGGGAATGTATAGGAGTAGTTCTACTCATTGTGTCTTTCATTTGAGCTAGATATCACAATCTTTCCAATCAACAAACGTTTGAGTAGCAAAATTCTTATGACCATAACATTTTGCTCCTACATCAATGTTATGTGGTTTCTAAGGAATGTCACACTAGTTTCTTCATTGTGTTGATTTGACACAAGGGAAGGTATACCCTTTTAGCATCAAAATAGTTATTGAATGCAGCTGATAAAGACAACAAACTTGTTAATTATTATCATCTTTGCCATGCTATAATAACACATTTATATGCCATTTTCCTTGAGGTCAGTAAGATAGAAAACTTGCAGCCTCTGGCACAAGCTCGGACAGGCAAATCCATGTCCTCCCTTGTCGTCCGATCCTTCCATCCTCCGGCCTCATTGAGTGTTGAGAGTCTCCATACACCATCAGTGTCTGCCCAAACATTATCTTCTATAATGAGTTTTTGACTCGTTATGTAAAAATTTATGACGCAAAATTTTAGCAAATCCCATACATAGATTTTCGTTTACCATTAAAACCAAAGAAGGAATATGCTGCAGTCCCCATTTCTTGCTCCACTGCATATCTTGCATCCTTGTCATTAAGTAATTGTCGGAATTCACTGCAGCCCAGAAAACCAGATCATCACACATTATCATCAAAATCCTTTATAATGCTCTTAAATTACTGAGATCATGCATATTCCTTATATTAGTAAAAGTAGTCATCAAGATTAAGTTCACAATGAGAGCTATCAATACTGCCACTCCTAGTAGTGAAAATTTGCATTATCAATCCAATTAAGCATCAATATCTTTGTTTGTTTGCATTTAGACATTAATGATTTTACCATAATGAAAACTAGGAGCTTAAACCTTACTTTGCCTGATTCAACAAGGCACTTCTAATTTGCATAGGTACCTAATTTTGGTTACAAAAAATTAAATATCATAATATTTTGCTCAATATCTTGCAATGTAATTTATTGTTTTAGTTGCAGATTATGACTAAACTAACTTATTTAAAGTAGATTGAGTAAAAGGGAAAGGGCAAAATGAAACTAATATACTATAATGTAATATTTTTTTGTTCTTTTATCTAAAAAAGATGACATAATTAAAGTCACAAACTACAAACATTTTATAATTTTGATAGTGGCAAAACATGCAGAAAGATGAAACCCAAGTCATATACTCATATATGTGTGTGTATATATTATATTCATATAGTTTCTTTACCAAACATTTGTAGTGAGAATATTAAGTACTCAGATACCAAACCATGAGAAAAAAAGTGGAAAGTGAGATGGATTATTCTTCTTTATGCCATCATAGATTATAGATAGCATAGACAAAATCCAATCTGGAATATAGTTATAATAAGTCAAAACCAGAAAACAAGGGAGAACATTCATCAAATCTGAAAATGACATGCACGTATAAGCACAAAACATAAATAAGCAAAATATGAAAGAAGTCAAAGCATATAATGTCAAGACAAGGCTTTCTATTTTTATTTTTTTATTATTAATTTTTTTGTTGAGCCAGTATGTTGAGATCATTCATTTCAAGTCTGTCTCTCCCAAGTTCATTGCATACCCACCCTATATTTTTAACAACCAGTTGCAGTTTCTCCCAAACTAGATGAAAATTCAATCACTGCATTTGTGGCTTCTTTATAACAGCTTAAAGCAGCTGACTAATGGTATTAAACATCTCAAACTATAGGACCTCGGAGGTACTTAAATATGCCCCCATTCTTTCCATTAGGTGTTTCAGTCGAAGGAGTTTCTGATTGAGAAGTCACAGATGATCCCATGTCATGCATTTTCAAAGCGTCATTAGATCTTTTAGAAATGGTAGTTGCCACTCCTTTTACCACAAATTTATTTGTATTAGAAACACATGTTAACTTGCAACTTCTCTATTGTGGTGCAATTGTCCACCATCAGCAGTTTGTCTGTTTTCCAATCTGCAACTAGTATTGTCATCTTTGTGATCTACCAAAAGTAAATAGATGGTATTCTTTGCATAAGATGTTTTGTTACGTGATAGATCTTTCTTAGGTAAGAATAATTCTATCTTAGTTTCCAAATCCAATAATGAAATTTCTCAAGAACAACTTTATTAATAATAATGAAAGATTTACAAATGAGCATTAGAGTGGCTCAAACTCTCCTAGCACAGCCTTTCAAGAGGGCTAATCTCTCCACCAAAGCTTAAATTATAAATCAAGTATCTTTAAACCCTTACTTTTGAAATTTTAACCACTAAGCTTTAAATTTAAACCACTTGCCTTAAAATTTAAACTGCAAGCCTTAAATAACTTAAAATATGAACCCCTAAACTTAAATGGCATCAAAATTTAATCCACAATGTTTAAGTTTTAATCCTTTAGGCTTAAATCATAAACATACTCTCTTTTAATATATATAATGTAATGTGTGAATCTAATACAAAATCTTTATAATTTTAAACCAAATGGCTTAAAATTTAAACCACTATTTATACATTTGAACCACAAGGCTTAAATGGAATCATATTTAAACCACAATTTATAAATTTTTATCCATTTAAGCTTAAATTATAAATCAAGTATCTTTAAACCCCTAGGTTTGAAATTTAAACCACTAAGTTTTAAATTTAAACCACAAGGCTTAAAATTTAAACCGCAAGCCTTAAATTGCTTAGAATATGAACCACTAAACTTAAATGGCATCAAAATTTAATCCACAAAGTTTAAGTTTTAATTATTTAGGCTTAAATCATAAACATATTCTCTTTAATCTATATAATGTAATGTGTGAGTCTAATCCAAAATCTTTATAATTTTAAACCAAATGGCATCAAATTTTGAACCACAATGCTAAAATGGCATCAAATTTAAACCACAATTTATAAAAAAATTATCCATCAAGCTTTAATTATAAATCAAGACCATTTAAACCATAATGTTTTAAATTTAAACCACTAAGCTTTAAAATTTTAACCACAACCCTTTAAAATTTTAACCACTACCCTTTAAAATATAAACCACTAGACTTAAAATGTTGATTACATCTCTTTAAAATTAAAACCATAATCCGTTAAAATTTAAACCATGCATCTTTATAATCTAAACTACAAACCTTTAAAATGTAAACCACAACCCTTTAAAATTTAAGCAACAATCATTTAAAATGTAAACCTCAATACTTAAAATGTAAACTACAAGGCATAAAATGTAAAACACGTCTCTTTAAAATGTAAATCACAATCCTTAAAATGTAAACCACAACATTTTAAAATGTAGACCATAAGCCTTAAAATGTAAACCCCAACCTTAAAATATAATCCACTAGACTTAAAGTGTACACCACCAGCCATTAAGATTTATGATTTTCTCTTCAAATCACTATAACGGCACCATAAGTTGCAAAATTGGCATCAATTTCATGCATAAGCACCCTTATAACTTGATTAATACAAACAATGCATCTATCTAAATGTTAACCACAGGCGTTGATATGTAATAAACCATAACCCTTAAAATATAAAGTCTTAGCCTTAAAATGCAAATCACAAGCCCTTAAGCCTTATTATTTTTTCTTCAAAACATCATAATGGTGTCATAAGTGGCAAAATAGGCACCACGTTCATGCACAAGTACCAAAGAACCCCATTATAGTTTAATTAATATAGGCAATGCATGAATCAAAATGTAAACCACAATCATTAAATTGTAAATCACACGTATGTATAAACCTCAAGACTTTAATACTAACAGTTTACATTTCAAATTATCATTTAAGGCTATATGGTGCCAAAAGTGGCCAATAGGTACCATGTACCTAGTTAAGTGATTACAGGTACTTGCTTTAGCAATGCAAGTCTCAAGACATGATGCGTTCAACAAACAAGTTCTAAAGAGGAAGAAGTGAGGTCAAAAGCAAGGAATGATCATCCTTTCTTCTTCATAATTGACAGAATAAAGAATAAAATAGCTCAGTCAATCAAAATAAAGAATAAAGCCAACTAGATACAAAGATTAAAATACAAAAAATATTATATTAAACTAAAGTCACTAGTTCTTAATTCTTTCCTAATATTTTCTGTTGTCTCCTCTGGTATACACATAGGACAGTTTTATCATTATACTTCCTGCAGTAAGCTGTTGAGTGAACATATCCATTTCTGTTGCTCGCACTGCTTCCACTGCTTGCCCTATCACTCTTGCAGCTGCAGTTTACCAGAGAACATGAACTACAGTTCTTCATATACTGCCCGAGCTTCTTTTTGAGCCTTTTAACTTCCTTAACAACCTCAGATGCTACTTTCAACTTCCTTTTAATTCCATATTTCCTTTTACCCTGCGCGTCGCAACTCTTTTGTTTCATAGTGTATGTGCGCCGCGGCACTTAAAACTGGAAAATAGCTCGGCTTCGATGAGCGCTGCGGCTCAATAATAGAGTGCCACGGCGCTACCCCGAGCTATTTTTTTATATCCATTTGAATATCTCATTTCTATATTATTTCAAAACATCTTATTTTCAAATTCTCTTCTTTTCTTCTATACTTTTGATCTTTCATCCATACAAATTTTGAACCAAATTTTAAAAAATTTATCCATTAAGTAATATTTATAATTTAAGTCCTTTTAAAGTACAATGTTTTAAATTTAACCCAATAAACTTTAAATTTAAACCAATAAGCTTTAAATTTTATCCCCTTGCCAAAAAATTTAAACCACAACTTATAAATTTTTATTCATTAAGCTCTATTTATAATCTAAGACTCTTTAAATCACAATGTTTTAAATTTAAACCACTAAGGTTTAAATTTAAACCCTAAGCTTTAAATTTAAACCACTTGCCTAAAAATTTAAACCACAAGGCTACATGGCATCAAATTTTGAACCATAATTTATAAATTTTTATTCATTAAGTTCTATTTATAATCCAAGTCTCTTTAAACTTCAATGTTTTAAATTTAAAAGGCTAAACTTTAAATTTAAACCATTTGCCTAAAAATTTAAACCACAAACCAAATGACATCAAATTTTTAACCACTTGGCCAAATGGAATCAAATTTTGAACCCCAAGGCTAAATGGTATCAAAATTTTATCCATTAAGTTCTATTTATAATCCAAGTCTCTTTAACCCACAATGTTTTAATTTTAAACCCCTGAGCTTTAATTTTAAACCCCTAAGCTTTAAATTTAAACCACTAGTCTAAAAATTTAAACTACAATCCAAATCGAATCAAATATTGAACCCCAACGCTAAATGACATCAAATTTAATCCCCAATCTATAAATTGTTATCAAATAAGCTCTTTTTATAATCCAATTCTTTTTTAAACCCCAATGTTTTACATTTAAACCCATAAGCTTTAAATTTAAACCACTTACCAAAAATGTTGAACAACACGGCTAAATGGCATCTAATTTTGATCCCCAATGCTAAATGGCATCACAAATTTTGATCCACAAGGCTAATTGACATCAAATTTAAACCAAAATTTATAAATTTTTATCCATTAAGTTCTATTTATATTCCAAGTCTCTTTAACCCACAATGTTTTAATTTTAAACCCCTGAGCTTTAATTTTAAACCCATAAGCTTTAAATTTAAACCACTTGTCTAAAAATTTAAACTACAATCCAAATCGAATCAAATATTGAACACCAACTCTAAATGACATCAAATTTAATCCCCAATCTATAAATTGTTATCAAATAAGCTCTTTTAATAATCCAAGTCTTTTTTAAACCCCAATGTTTTACGTTTAAACTCATAAGCTTTAAATTTAAACCACTTGCCAAAAATATTGAACAACACGGCTAAATGGCATCAAATTTGAACCACAAGGCCAAATGACATCAAATTTAAACCACGATTTATAATTTTTTATCAATTAAGCTCCTTTTGTAATCCAAGTATCTTTAAACCCCAATGTTTTTCATTTAAACCCCTAAGCTTTAAATTTAAACCACTTGCCTAAAAATGTTGAAACACAAGGCTAAATGGCTTCAAATTTTGAACCATAATTTATAAAAAAAAATTCCATTAAGCTCTATTTATAATCCAAGTTTATTTAAACCACAATGTCTTAAATTTAGGTTCTCATGGGTTGAAACTCCTTTTCAGAATAACACGTGAGTTTGTTAAGATTCAATTACTTTGTATGCTGCGTTTTTCTTTTCTCCTCAATTTTTTCTGTTGAATTTTGTTTTTACCAATTTGCAGGTTTGATTGTGGTATTTACGTGATAAAAATGGCTGAGTTGTTAATGATGGGGATGTATCCATTCAAAATTGGTCCAAACAATGTTGTTGATATGAGAAGGAAGATGGCCTTAGAATTTTGGGATCATGGGTACAAGAGGAAGCACGGTCATGAAACTCCCGCAGAAAACTTGTGTCATGTGTGATCACAAGAACAAAATATGATTCTCAATACTTTTTGTTTTAAGAATGTTTTTATTGCTCATTGACCCTCGAAATCAAGAGTTGTGGAACTCTGACCCACTTATATGTTAGGTAGATATAATTATTTTTTAATGATAATGGTAACTTTGTTCTTGTCAATAGAAAGTTAGAGAAGATATGGGAAAGTTTTAGTCACGCCCCACTGACCCTTTGCTACTAACATAAGTATTGGAAAAGGGAGATGTGGTCTCTTCAAGGGACTCAAGTACCAACTTTTTTAGAGGAAGGATTCAGCTTTTTTTGCTGAAAGATGGGAATTTTTGTGCTTGATATCATAAACTTACCATATGAGTTTACCAATGAGAATTACTTCCCAAGTGGTATTATTAATGCCAAGTCTTCAAGTGCTTTTGTAAGCAACTTGTCTTTAATGAATGAGGTAGTTTATATGTATTGATAGATAATAATGAGATGTTTATGCCAAGTGGAGCAGAGAATGCTTCTAGTGCAAACTATATTACGATATGATTATCAATGGTGTAAATTTCTTCTCATACCAAAATCTCAAATTTGACAGGATGAAGCATTTATAGACTAAACAACAATTCCTTCTTTAAAATTTTGTCTTCTCTGTTCTCCTAAACAAGAAACATTGCATAATGCTAGGGTTACCACTAGTTATAATTCAAGTCTCTTTAAACCACAATATTTTAAATTTAAACTACTAAGCTTTATATTTAAACCCCTAACCTTTAAATGTAAATCGTTTGTCTAAAAATTTAAATAGCCATTATTTTTCTTGAACAAGTAACATTGTAAACTCCTAACCTTTAAATTTAAACCACTTTCCTAGAAATTTAAACAACAATCCAAATGACATCAAATTTTGAACCACAAGGCTAAATGATATCAAATTTTGAACCACAATGCTAAATGGCATCAAGTTTTGAAAAATAATTTCTAAATTTTTATCCGTTAAGCTCTACTTATAAATCAAGTCTCTTTAAACCACAATGTTTTAAATTCTGAATCACAAGGCTAAATGGATTCAAATTTTGATTCATAATTTATAAATTTATATCCATTAAGTTATATTTATAATCCAAGTATCTTTAAACCACAATGTTTTAAATTTAAACCACTAAGCTTTAACTTTAAACCCCTAAACTTTAAAATTAAACCTCTTTCATAAAAATTTAAACCACAGACCATATGGCATCAAATTTTGAACCACATGGCTAAATGGAATCAAATTTTGAACCATAATTTATAAATTTTTATCCATTAAACTATATTTATAATCCAAGTCTCTTTAAACCACAATGTCTTAAATTTAAACCACTAAGCTTTAAATTTAAACCCCTAAACTTTAAAATTAAACCTCTTTCATGAAAATTTAAACCACAATCCAAATGGCATCAACATATATCAATTAAGCTCTATTTATAATCCAAGTCTCTTTAAACCACTAAGCATTAAATTTAAACAGATAAGCTTTAAATTTAAACCACTTGCCTAAGAATTTAAACCACAAACCAAATGGCATCAAATTTTGAACCCCTAGGCTAAATATCATCAAATTTTGAACCCCTAGGCTAAATATCATCAAATTTTGATCCACAATTTATGAATTTTTATCCATTCAGCTCTATTTATAATCCAAGTCGCTTTTACCCTCAATGATTTAAATTTAAACCACTAATCTTTAAATTTAAGCCACTAAGGTTTAAATTTAAACCACTTGACTTAAACTTTAAACCACAAGGCTAAATGGTATCAAATTTTTATCCATTAAACTCTATTTATAATCCAAGACTCTTTTAACCAACTATGCTTTAAATTTAAACCCCTAAGCTTAAAATTTAAACCCATTGCCTAGAAATTTAAACCGCAAGCCTTAAATGGCTTAACCTATGAACAACTAAACTTAAATGACATCAAAATTTAATCCACAAAGTTTAAGTTTTAATTCTTTAGGCTTATTACATAAACATAAACATTCTTTGTTTAATCATTACGTTTAAAATTTAAACCCCTATCCTTTAAATTTAAATATATTATTATTAAATTTAAACCTAATTTCTTTATTGGTCAAAAATTTAGACCAGAAGTTGTGATTGGAAAAAAAAAATTATAAATTATTATTTGTATGAACTGTGCGCCGCGGCCCAAAACAAATAGAGTCGCGGCGCTCAGAGAATTCAAATTGCCATTTGTTCTTACATTCTGCGTGCCACGGCTTTAGTTTTCAAAGATTCTGTGGGCCGCGGCGAGTGAAATGCATTAAATATTGAATTCAGTTTAAAAAAATTTATCCACTAAGCTCTATTTATAATCCAAGTCTCTTTAAACCACTAAGCATTAAATTTAAACTGTTAAGCTTTAAATTTAAACCACTTGCCTAAGAATTTAAACCACAAACCAAATGGCATCAAATTTTGAACCCCTGAGCTAAATGGCATAAAATTTTGAACCACAAGGCTAAATATCATCAAAGTTTGATCCACAATTTATGAATTTTGATCCATTCAGCTCTATTCATAATCAAAGCCTCATTTACCCTCAATGTTATGAATTTTAAACCATTAAGCTTTAAATTTAAACCACTTGCCTAAAACTTTAAACCACAATCCAAAAGGCATCAAATTTTGAACCACATGGCTAAATGGAATCAAATTTTGAACCACAACTCTAAATGGAATCAAATTTTAAACCATAATTTATAAATTTTTTTGTTAAGCTCTATTTATTATCCTAGTCTCTTTAGACAACAATGACTTAAATTTTGAACCCCAAGGCTAAATGGCTTCAAATTTTGAACCATAATTTATAAATTTTTAATCATTAAGCTATATTTATAATCCAAGTCTCTTTAAACCACAATGTTTTTAATTTAAACCACTTGCCTAAGAGTTTAAACCACAAACCAAATGGCATCAAATTTTAAACCCCTAGGCTAAATGGCATCAAATTTTGAACCCCAAGGATAAATATTATCAAATTTTGATCCATAATTTATGAATTTTTATCCATTCAGCTCTATTCATAATCCAAGTCTCTTTTACGCTCAATGTTTTAAATTTAAATTACTAAGCTTTAAATTTAAACCACTAAAGTTTAAATTTAAACCACTTGCCTTAAACTTTAAACCACAAGGCTAAATTGTATCAAATTTTTATCCATTAAGCTCTACTTATAATCAAACTCTATTTAACCAATTATTTTTAAATTTAAACCACTAAACTTTAATTTTAAAACCCTAACCTTTAAATTTAAACCTAATTTCTTTATTGGTCAAAAATTTTAGACCAAAAGTTGTTAGTGGCAAAAAAAAAATTTATATATTTTATTTAAGGTATGAACTGTGCGCCGCGGCCCAAATCAATTAAAGTCGCGGCGCACAGTCACATTAATGGCCATTTTTTGTTACATTCTGAGCATCGCGGCTCTAATGTCTAAAGGTTCTGTGCGCCGCGGCGGGGTAAATGGCACCAAATTTTAATCCCGATTTTAAAAAATTTATCCATTAAGCTCTATTTATAATCCAAGTCTATTTAAACCACTAAGCTTTAATTGCAAACCGTTTTGCTTTAAATTTAAACCATTTGCCTAAGAATGTAAACCACAAACCAAATGGCATCAAATATTGAACGACTAGGCTAAATGGTATCAAATTTTGAACCACAAGGCTAAATAACATCAAATTTTGAACCACAATTTATGAATTTTTAAACATTCAGCTCTATTTATTATCCAAGTCTCTTTTACCCTCAATATTTTAAATTTAAACCCCTAAGCTTTAAATATAAACCACTAAGGTTTAAATTTAAACCACTTGCCTAAAACTTTAAACCACAATCCAAATAGCATCAAATTTTGATCCTCAATGCTAAATGGTATCAAATTTTGAACCACAAAGCTAAATTGAATCAAATTTTTATACATTTAGATCTACTTATAATCCAAGTTTCTTTAAACCAAAGTTTTTTAATTTAAACCACTAAGGTTTAAATGTAAACCATTTTCCAAAAACTTTAAACCACAATGCAAATGACATCAAATATTGAATGACTAGGCTAAATGGTATCAAATTTTGAACTGCAATTTATGAATTTTCAAACATTCAGCTCTATTTATTATCCAAGTCTCTTTTACCCTCAATGTTTTAAATTTAAACCCCTAAGCTTTAAATGTAAACCACTAAGATTTAAATTTAAACCACTTGCCTAAAACTTTAAACCACAATCCAAATAGCATCAAATTTTGATCATCAATGCTAAATGGCATCAAATTTTGAACCACAAAGCTAAATTGAATCAAATTTTTATATATTTAGATCTACTTATAATCCAAGTTTCTTTAAACCAAAGTTTTTTAATTTAAACCACTAAGGTTTAAATGTAAACCATTTTCCTAAAACTTTAAACCACAATGCAAATGGCATCAAATTTTGAACCACATGGCTAAATAGAATCAAATTTTGAACCACAAGGCTAAATGGCATCAAATTTTTATACATTAAGCTCTATTTATAATCCAACTATCTTTAACCAACTATGTTTTAAATTTAAATCACAAGGCTTAAAATTTAAATCCCTTGCCTAGAAATTTAAACCGCAAGCCTCAAATGGCTTAAGCTATGAACCAATAAACTTAAATGACATCAAAATTTAATCCACAAGGTTTAAGTTTTAATCCGTTAGGCTTAAATCATAAACATACTCTCTTTAATCATTACATTTTAAATTTAAACCCCTATTATTTAAATTTAAATTTAAACCTAATTTCTTTATTGGTAAAAAAATTAGACAAGAAGTTGTGATTGGCAAAAAAAAAAATTATATATATTATTAAGGGTACGAAGTGTGCGCCACGGCCCAAATAAATTAGAGCCGCGTCGCACAGTAATTTAAATTGCATTTTTTTCTTTCATTTTGAGAGCCGCGACTCTATTGTCTAAAGGTACTGTGTGCCGTGGTGGGATAAATGGCATCTAATTTTGAACTCAAAATTAAAAGTTTTTATCCATTAAGCTATTTTTATAATCCAAGTCTCTTTAAACAACTAAGTTTTAAATTTAAACCGTTAAGCTTTAAATTTAAACCACTTGCTTAAGAATTTAAACCACTAAGCTTTAAATTTAAACCGCTAAGGTTTAAATGTAAACCACTTTACTAAAACTTTAAACTACAATGCAAATGACTTCAAATTTTGAACCACATGGCTAAATGGAATCAAATTTTGAACCACAAGGCTAAATGGTATCAAATTTTTAAATTTAAACCACTAAGCTTTAAATTTAAACCACAACGCTTAAAATTTAAACTACTTGCCTTAAAATTTAAACCGCAAGTCTTAAATAACTTAAAATATGAACCACTAATCTTAAATGGCATCAAAATTTAATCCAAAAGGTTTAAGTTTTAATCATTTAGGCTTAAATCATAAACATACTCTCTTTTAATCTATATAATGTAATGTGTGAATCTAATATAAAATCTTTATAATTTTAAACCAAATGTCTTAAAATTTAAACCACTATTTATAAATCTGAACCGCAAGGCTTAAATGACATCATATTTAAACCACAATTTATAAATTTTTATCCATTTAAGCTTAAATTATAAATCAAGTATCTTTAAACCCCTAGGTTTGAAATTTAAACCACTAAGCCTTAAATTTAAACCACAAGGCTTAAAATTTAAACTGCAAGCCTTAAATGACTTAAAATATGAACCACTAAACTTAAATGGCATCAAAATTTAATTCACAATGCTTTTGAATACACACTAAAATTAATTAATTCTAAGTCTTTGACCATAATTAAGTGTTGTTTTTTTTATTACCTTTCGGGATTGAATGGTCAATCTGAGGTCTTGAAAAATATGAACATCTTGTCTATGAATACTTGTTTCTTACTGTTCATTTGTTCAAGTAGTTTTATTATGCAAAATAAAGAATAATTGAGTAGCTCAAATCATTGTATGTCCTTCTATGAATTCTTGTGCATGTGATTTAATTTTGATATTTTTCTATTAACAATTTTTTATTTTTGTTTATGTTTCATGGCATTTGTTTGGTCAATTGCAGACACTCCAGCTAAGTTTGAAAAGTTCAGCTACTCAGCTAAGATCAAAGCTTGAAGGTTCCAAGGAAGAACTGAAGGCTAAAGAAAATTCTTTGAGCAAGCTGGAAAGCAGCAATGCAAAATTTAATGACTTGCTTATTGCATAGACAAACATACTAAATCCAAATTGAGAGATGTTGAAGATAAAATAATTCTTGCCAATTCAAAAGCCTTTACTTTGGGTGAAAAGGTCAGATTGCTTGATAAAGAGCTGAAAGAATCTGAGTTTCTGCTGCTGAATGCAAAGTATTTTGCAGATGGTAGTCAGGAAGAGCTTAATGCTCTATGTTGCATAATCAATGAAATGGAAAATGTTATTGCAAATTCTGAAGTGAGGATATGTAAAGCAAAAAGTAGGGCTGAAAATGCTGAAACCAAGTGTCCAATATGGAGATTAATGAAGAGCTGGGCCTTCTTAAGAGTGGTGCTGGTGCCTCTGACAAGGTTGATTTCCTTGAGAGGCAGTTAAGAGAGTCTGATCTTCAGCTACAATGTGCAATAACATATGCCAAAGCTAGTCAAGATAAGCAAATCCTTCTGTATTCTACAATAGCTGAGCAGTGAGGGCAGAGAAGCCAGACAAAGGAGTTTTCATTGGAGGAGCAGGAGATTCTACCACTGGAGCATTACTGTGAGAAGTGCCGGAAGGCATTGAAGTAAAAGAAGAGGATCGATGTTTTTGGCTGATAGCATTTAAAGAATAGAAAGTGTTTGATAAAAGCTCTGATCAAGTAATGGATTGAGCTACTGAGCTTTGTATTTATAGTGTTTCATTAATACACCAAAACAAAATTTTAACAGCTGTATCCAAACCCAGTTGTTCATTTAGGTAAACAGTTACATAAAAACTAACTCTAGATTAATTTAACAGAACCTTAGTATAATATCTAACATAATCATGCCAATCAACAAAAGCTTTCATTGGGTTCAAGCTACAGACCTTCAACTTTAATGTCAGGATAAAATCTAATTCCTTGTTCAAGCTGACGGCTAGTGGTTGTTTACTTAGATCAAGACCTGCTCTGTCAAGTACAAACCTACAGAAAATATAAAATCAATTAAACCAACAATGTTGGACAAAAAGATACAAGAATAATGATCCCAGAAATGGCCAGCACACATGTCAAACATCAGACAGGTTTAAGAATTTATTCTAGTATATTTAATTCCAAATCAAAGAGCCAAATGTAGCATTAAAATAAAAACATATAAATCCAAAAATCATATAAACAAAGATCAACAAACATAGTGGCCAACCCTTAGATATACTAGAAATTTATAGTTTACATAGAGGCATTTTATCAAACTCCTAGCACTAAAGATTTATGAAAATGAAGAAAAGCTCTCCATGATAATGATAATGATCCCAGTGACAGATTTTTTGAAATAACATATTCACAGTTTTATTGAGTAATTTTAACAAACACTTAGAAGGCATTTCAAATTATGTAAAATATGCAATATTCAACTTCATTTAACTTCAGTAAATCTTAATACATACATGAATTTTCATTTATATGTATGATTGCAACAAACACATACACTTCAAAAAATTAAAAAAAATTAAAAATTGAGGAGGGAGGAAGAGAGAAATTTAGTCTCAAAAGAAAGAAAACCTCACCAAACATATAATAGGGGTGGCTGTGGCAGAGGAACAGAAGTGGAAAATCGATGAACAACAGTGCAGTGGAGATGGTGGAACAGCAGTGAAGTGGAGATGGTGGTGGAAAATCGATGGGAGAGGGAGAAATCGATGGTGGTGGAGAAATCGACGGGAGAGGGAGAAATCGGTGGAAAATCGATGGTGGTGGAGTTGAGAAGGGAGGAAGAGCTAATTATCTGTATTTGAGTAAGCGTAGTTTAGGAAATATAACTATAAAATTGGTATGCGTATTTGAGTAAGGGTAGTATAGGAATTACAACTATAAAACCGGGTATAAATTAACTAAACATTGTTGCTGGGTACATTTAGTTAACGATCTCTAAAAACGGATAAATATGAACAAAGCCCTAGTTGTATATGATGAGACCATTTCGGGGCAAACTCGACCCGGGGACCACCGGATTTTCTTGCCATGCCTATAATTGTAGCCATTCATTTCGTTGTGATGAGTAAATGTCTATCTAATCACGGTTAGCTGTGAAATGTTGTGATAGTGGAATATTAAGTTAGGATGGTTTTACTGGTAGTTAACAAAGATCGGTAAGGACAGGGGTAAATAAAGACAGACAGAAGAATTTTATCTTATATATAATACCTACCAAAGAATTATCATAATAAGCTGAATTGAAATATTTTATTTAGCACGAATGCTATGCTATTCTACCTCCTTCTTGGATTTCTAGTAGGAGCTTGTCAATAGCATTTATATTTATCATATATATATATTTATAGGGGAGTTCTCTTATAGGGGCTCCACTTTAAGCCCTATCGATATGGCTCTTAGTGTTTACAACCCGTGAATAATTTTTGGCGCGATTTTTTTTTATGACCGTGTATATTGTAGCTACTTAGAGCATCCTGCAAATTTTCAGAAAATTCCAAATAGTTTACAGTACCGAAAACTAGGTTCAAACATGTTGTTGCACGCGTGACTAATTTTTTTTATGCTCGTGAAAAACATGTTTGAACCTAGTTTTCGGTACTGTAAATTATTCGGAATTTTCTGAAAATTTGCAGGATGCTCTAAGTAGCTACAATATACACTGTCATAAAAAAAAGTCGCGCCGAAAACTGTTCACGGGTCGAGAAACACTGAGAGCCCTACCGGTAAGGCTTAAAGTGAAGCCTCTGTAGAAGAATTATCCTATCTTTATATATTATAAATGTAAGTTAAAAGAAAATTATTATTTATGTTATAATTAACACTTGTTTTATTATTTTATAATACTATTAATTTTAAAATCTTCTAAGATAAATAAATTTATCTAAATAAGATAAATAAATTGAAAATAAAAATAAAAAATAATAAATGAGCATAATAATTTTTAATCATATATTTAAAATTTTATATTAAATTACTCTATTAATTATGTTTTCAAGATTATAACCGAAAAATAATTATGTGCTTAAATTTATTCATTTCTTTCTTTCTTTTATTAATTATTTATTTTATTATTTAATGTATTTAATTTATCTAAACATATATGTAATAGTGACATAATACATAAATATATATTTCTTATTTTTTCATTTAGTTTTTTCAATGAGAAATTACTTATTTTAATTGCTCTAACCATTAATTAAATAATCTATACTTATATACAAATTTTTTTGTTGGCTATAATTTTTTTTAAATTGAATAATTAAAATTTGATCATATAAACTTTTTAAATTCATAGTTTAATTTAGAATTTGGAATATTTTTCTAAAAGAAAATTAGAAAAAAATATTTAATTTTAAAACTAGAATTACCATTTATAATATATAAATCAAAACATAAAAAGTACCAAAATTTAAATTATTATGAACAAAATTTTCAAACTAATGAACAACCTCAAATAATTTACTTTAAAACTAGAATGCACCATCTCTTTATATGTAAAAAAATGTGTATCTAAGGGACTATTGGTTTAGTGAATTTTTAAATAAAAAATATCATATTATTGTTTTTAAAAATTGTAGACAATGTTTTGGCTTAATTTTTTTTAATATGTTTATGTCATTCTTTTATAATACATAATATTTTTTATTTATTTAAAATTTAAATGACAATTAAAAAATATAATAAAAATAAATTAATATATTTTAAAAATAAAACTAAGCAAACGTGCACTGCACGTTGCTTTCACCTAGTATATTTATATATAACGAAATTTGACAAGACATTCATTAAAACGATAGTACCAGTCACGACCCTAGCCCTAGGCTATGACAGATTTGTAATATCCATAACTTGGGTGGTCAAATGTCAAACTTTGACCCTTGTTGAAAAATAACCATTATAAATTATCATTTTGTTTATACTAAATAGTATCATAATTATAAGTAAAAAATAATAATGGAATAACTCCTATAATTATATATAAAAGTATTAATGATAAAAGCAGGATCATCTATCATTATACTTAGAACAATAATATTCCTACAGTTATGTAGTCACCAAATAGTTAAATTTAATAAGTCATAAATCACCAAAATAAGAATTAGCATCCATCATTCCTCATTCCTAACTATTACATAGCTAAATAAGCAATACAGTCCAAAATGTTCCAAATCAAATGCATAAGCAGTGCTCGAAAGATAGGACTAAGACAAAATAAAACTAGGCTAAACACCTTAGCTCCACTAATAATTCACCTTCCACACTCGCATCACTGGGTTCCTGGAATGTGAGAGATATAGGAGGTGAGCTTATAAAGCTCAGTAGGAAAGCAACTAATATCATAGGACCCAAAAAGTTAAATAAAACTTCTGCATGGTTAGCTTTGAAAACAAAACATATATCATCATGTATAAACCAAAATAGAGAGAGACCACAAATAATCATAAGAGCATAGCTACAAGTGCACATCACACCGTCCACTACTTCCCTAGTTCCCAATACCCACCATAGAAAAACCGACATTCTAAACCTGGTAGCCGGACCTGACAACCACCACAAGGGGGAGGCTTAGAACACTCCCTGTATACAGAAGCTAGGTGCTTACACCTACAGGTGAGTGGACACCTGATATACCTATGATCACACAGAGACTAGGTCATGAAACAACAACATGCACAAATCATGATCACTATGGCTCTCATCGGTATAACCAAATGCAAGTAAACATGAAAAGAAAGAAACATATTCCCTTTATATTTCAGAAAATTGGGCAGTATAACAGCTGCATTTGAATGAAACCCAAAAATCATAACCTGCATAAATAAGTGAACAAAAATATATTTTGCATTCATTGCCCTCAGAACATAACAGAAAACATGCAGATTAAGTTTTCAATTTTTTAAACATTTTATGAATATTAAAATTGGAATATGTTTAATGCAATTCAATACGAGGAAAATAAGTCAAATAGTCAAGTTGAGTCCCTCCTTAGAATTTTCAATCCGGGCCCAAAGCAACGCTCCCAAGCTTAACGATGATCCTAGAGTGATTTAATCTGATTTTAATATCACGCTTTTCCTACGTCCATCAAATGAGCAAACGATTATCATCATTGCATTCCTTATTCAAAATCGTGTCAAATGACATATAATATGACCATATTTAAAATTTCAAGTTCCAGAACCTCGCCCAAGCGGTGCACAATAGCGGTTGGTGGTGGCAGTGAGCGGTGTATCAGAATCGTTGACGAAGGTAGGCGTGGCATATATCAAAATGACCACGTCGATGATTAGATCACGTTCGTGCCAATCATCGGTTCAAAAAGTGCTCATGCTCGCTGGAAAGTCTCCGGAAAGTGGAGGAGATACCCAAAATCTCGCCGGAGAAAAACAGTGAGTTGACCAAAATGACATAGTGGGCTACATTCCTCCCTTCATGCTGGTTCCAACGGTGCCACCCACTCGCGGAACGGTGGTCTGAGTTGGTCGAAAAACGCAGTCAAAGTTTTGACAATGAAACTTTGACACCTCCGTTCGTGTGAGTCTTAACTCCGATGGCCTTGAGATTTTGGGGATGGGGTTGTCGCCGACCACTAGTACTCCAACTCCAGCGCGTGTCGGAAATGATGGCCGGCGGTGGTTGGGTCTGGTGCCCTTGCCGTGGCTTGCCGAGAGAAGAAAAAGAAAGACAGAATGAAGGAAATGGAGAAGAAAGAGAAGAGTGTCGAGACATAGAAAGGAGAAGAGAAAAAAAAGAGAGAGTTCTTTGACTCTTTTAATTAGTGGGTCCCACATATATAAAAAAATAAATTATTTAATAAAAAAAAATTATGAGTCTTTACAGTACCAGTGTATTTTTTCTATTTTCAACACTTGGATAGTTGTAATCTAATTTTTTTATATGATTGTTACATTATAGTTATTCAAAACATCCCGCAAATTTTTTAGAAATTCTGGATAATTTACTATGCCGAAAAAAATGTTTCAAACAATCTATTTCCCTAGTATATAAAAAAAATAAGCACGAGTGCAACATATCATTTGAACTTTTTTTTTGGCACAATAAATTATTTTTAGAATTTCTCAAAAAATTTAGGATGTTTTAAATTAACTACAATATACACCATTATATATAGAGCTGTAAATGTGGGCTGCCCGGCCCGGCCCGGCCTATATTTTTCGTTCCTCCGAATAATTCGGACCGGACCCGTATTTGAAAGAGTAAGCCCAGCACGGCCCATGGGCCCACTTTATTATTGCCAAAAAATGTGAGGATGGAGAATTGAAACCTCCACCTCCTCTTTAACAATCAATGGACTCATCACCAATCAAAATACATTTCTTTATTTAAATTATAGTTTTAGATATTTTTATACTTTTTAACAATATTTTGCACAAAAATATATCAAAGATAATTATTAGAATTTGAATACCTAATAATAAATACTAAAAAATTTAACTCAAAAATCTTAAAATAAATTAATATAATTATAAAAATATAAAATTGAGAAAAATAATAGACTTTTATTATAATTTTAATTTATAGATAATTGACAAATAAAATTTTATTATCATTATTAATGTTAAAATATCGGGCTTTTTATCGTGTCGTGCTTTCAGGCTAGTTTGTTCGTGCTTTTATGTCGTGCATTCGGGCTTGTCGTGCCGTGCTCAGGCCCATGACATGCCGTACCGTGTCAATTTTCAATTCGTGTCGTGCCTGGCCCAAGCCCATATTTTTTCGTGTTGTGTCGTGCTCGTACCTCCCGGACTCGTGCCGATTTCGTACCGTGCTAGAAAGTCCGGCTCGTATTTACCGCTCTAATTATATATATATATATATAAAAAAAATAGATTAGACATTTCAACGTGCCAAAAACAAAAAAGAAATACAATGGTGATGTTGTTTTAGTGGATATATTGTTCATGATATTTTATTTTGATTGACTTTTGTAGGTGATTGTTAATTTCTTGTTTTTCTATTATTTCTATTATTAGTTCGGTAGAAAATCGTTGTTAGGTGGAAATTTACTCTTCTTCTTCTGTTTTTTTTTTTTACAATTATTTCTCTTATAATCCTTGATTTAATTAACTCATTAATATATACCACTACAAAAATTATACAGGATGTCAATTTTTAACCAACATACGGATGTTCAAACATTAGTTATGAACCAAAATTCTATACAGTGATGTCTCATGTCATATAAAAGACGTTGATTAAGCATCAATCAAACTCCCTAAAATATCAAAATAAGCTAGTTTTGACACTTTTGGGACGTTGTTCCCTTGGCAATTGATGTTTGGTGCACGAAATCAAATTTAAAATAAAAAACATTCTAAGTAGCACCACTCAATGCCTTTTTTTAGGATATCGAGCTCGTGCTCAACGTCTAGATTCTTTGGATGACCAGCAATGCTCGTCATCAAAGGTTATTTTCGTAGTAATGTGATATCGTCATGATATATCTAAAAAGCTCATAGGGTTGCCACAAAAGAAAAAAAAATAATGGAGGTTCATGAGGTAGTTTGGGGAAATAAAATTAAATATATATATGTGTATAAATGTAAAAAAAAAATGTGTTTCTTATGGTCAAGGTCAAGAGTGACAAATCTCGAATTTAAGCAATATCTCTCCTATTTGCATTTAAATTCTTGTGTGTGTTTTTTGTACTGAAATCCTCATGTAAAGCAATATTAAATCACAAAGTATGTCTTCTTTCTTTCTTTCCTTTTTATAAAACAAAAATAATTGCTAAACTACTTATGTAAAAATATTGATGGCTCAACTTCTCTCCATTGAGGATATTATCGCTTGTAGTGGGAGAGAGATCGAGAAGATAAATCTTTTAGGATATATTTGGTATCTTGTATTATATCGTATCGTATTGTATAATATTATATTAAATTGTATTGTGTATCATATTTTTATATAATATTATATTTGGTATTGGCTTTTATTAACATGTAGTATATTTATATATTGAAAAACCTAAGTTTTAGCCTATCTTTTCAGTTTTACAATCTTTATCTTGATTTATGCTTATATATTAACTAAACAGTTATAAGAATTGATACACAGCAATTACAAGCTTCATCTGCACTGAAAAAAAAATTCAGCCGACTAGTGCTTGGGTTCCCTGAACCAGGGTAAAAACTCTCACTATATTCAGAAGTAATTTTACATAAACCAGTTCAAGATTCAATATGTAAAATTTGTACAAACTATCTCAATATACAATGAAGCTATTTACCCTAATCAACCAAATCCCTTGGTTATTAACGCAAAATCCCCTTGCTTCAATGTTGAACTCCCTTCAACAGTGTCTTAAACCCGAAAACCTTCGGATCTATAGCATTAAGACCCAGCTGAACTCCTTCAGCAATCACGGCTTGATTCCAGTGCTTGCACAGAAAACTTCAACCATCTTCAATGGAGTTTCTTGCCAACACCTGCAAAAATCAATGAAAGAAGAAGAAAGAAAAATAGAGCAAAAACACTCAATCTAATCTTTCGAACAAAGAGAGTTGGTTATAACTAATTAACCAGCCCAATATATATCCTTGGCTGCAATTAGGTATAATCCCGAACAAACTAACAGTCTTGCTTTACACACATGCTGACGTGGACTCTAACTAAAAACAATTATACTTCAGACATAACAAAAATTCATTCCAGACGCAACTGAACCTAATTTGTCATACACAAAATATTGATCCTTACATATATAAATACAAGTCAATACAAAATATATTTCTATATAAAAATATGCTATACAATATAATTTAATATAATATTATATAATACAATACGGTATACTACGGCATCAAATGCACCCTTACTCTAATATGCAACCTAATTAATTAAAAACGTTTTAGTGCAATGAGAAATAAGCACAAATGGAGATGGGTATAGAGATAAAAACAATGGAAAAGGGAAGGCATTTTCTACCAATTTTCCTACCCGTTAATATTCTTACTTGGCAATGAAAATGTTTGTACATGAGTGACATCTCTTTGTTTGCTTATGCTAAGAAGATTATGAAAATGTGTAAAGCCCATATTTTGGACTCAATAGAAGCTGTGATCAAAACAATTTTGAAAATTGAGAGGGAAAAGATTTACTAGGCTATATATTTTCACAGCCAAAATCATATATTTACTTTTCAAAAAATACTAACAAGTTGATAATGCTCTCTAAAAGGTGCTTGGTGTTGGCTCTCCATCACTCCCTATACATAGGTACTAGTTATGGAGCATGGAGGTCTAGTGAGGCATGTATATAAGGACCACATGAGGCATATATATGTATGTATATATTCATTATTCCATTTGAGTAATTCGCCAATATAGGCGAGTTAGGCTCACACTTAATGCTCTCAAAAATAAAAATTGGAAAAAAAAAAATTTCTTTATTTATCTTGGTAACTCATAGACATTGATGTCATGAGGCTATTTGGTAATTAATTATGAGTTAATTATTTTGCTTAATATTTACGAGTACGCTTCTCTTGGCCTGCTAGCATAAAACACGGTTCAAATTTTCATAGATGTCATGGGACTTTATAACTATGAGTCTTGACATGAGATGTCGGTTGGTGACCAGTTGTGGGACTAATACACACATGGAAGGACAATACACCATGTTAGATAATGGTATATGTCATAGGGTTTCCAATACATGGGCCAAGGCCCAAAGTGCCTTTGGATTGACTCGGGATGAGAGAATATCATCATTGTTGTTATAGTATCTAGTATCGTATGGGGGCATGATAAAAGGCCTTGGTACGATGGTTTTGGCATTTTACTTGGTTTGTGAATGCTAGAATGAGCATCAATGTTATTATTTGTAATTAGACGTGTAGGCCATGACATGATTTTTACTTTTATTTTTAGATATAAGAAGAGAAGTAAAATTTTAAGTTTTGGATTTATATTTTAAAAGAATTTTTTTTTTTGCTGAAGAACTTTTCAGTATGTTTGATATATACTACATAAACGTTTTTATAAAATAAATATTAAATTTAACTATAAATATATATTTATAATAATAATAATATATGTTAGGTCTAAACTCATTTGAAAATTAATCGTTTTTTGAATAAGAAAAAATCTAATTGCATACGTATATGAATTAATAAATAAAAAATTCATAAAAATCTAAATGTAATTAGAGAAAGAGATTTTATATATAAAAAAAATAATAAGAAAAATAAAAACTAAAAAAAATGTTACGTAGTTTTTTTAGAAAAATTATATAGAATACTTTTGAAGAAAAAAGAAATTTTATTCTATAACTATTATCTACACAATTTAGGATAAAGATGTAATTTACTTTTTTCTTTTATATAGAAATAAGAGTAAAATAAGTATTATGAAAGATTCATTAAAACAAGAAAATAACTTCCCGTGTATTTTTATAAGTCATTCCCGAATAAGTTAGTGCGTCACGCTTTTTTAAATAAAAAAATTCTTTCTATATTTCATCCAAAAACACTTAAAAATAACTTTAAAACTTTAAAAGATGTTCTAAAATCATGTCAAACAGTCATAGATACCTTAAGAGCGTTATTTGGTAGGAATTTTACGAATAAAAAAATGCATGAAGGACATGAAAGTAGTATAAATGTATTGTTAAAGGGGCATGTCTAGCACCACTTAATGTGTCGCATTTTGCTATAATAGCAATTCAATATAAAGTTTCATATATCTTATTTTAAATTAATAATATACAATTCAATATATATTTTTGCACCAATCACAGCCTATGTTGTTGGGTACGAATGCCAAATGCCAAAATTTATCAGAGCTAAAAAATAAATAATGTTGCTTATTATTACTCAAATAATTGAAAAGCTGACAATAATATATTGTTTTTATAATACAATAAAAAAACAAAACAAAAGTTAAAATATCACATGAGCATTCCGCTGCCTAAAAGATGTGAGGTTGTGACAAAGTGCACCTAATATGTAATTTTTCTCCTACTTGTACTTAATGGCAGACACAAACCCTGGCGAATGAACCCCACAGAACCTGAAAATCTCTACTGTATTTATATACCAATCACGATCCAATTAATTGTCGATAAAAGCCAAAGTTGACAGCATGACCTCCCTACCCTAATGTCTTTTCTTTAACATATATATAATCGGAATTGGAGGCCAACCTCTTTTCACACACATGTGCTAAAAAAACCTAAAACTTGTTGCCTTGCACGCATTTAATTTGTATTTTTAAATGAAATGATAGTCGAGAAATTTACTATTACTATTACTCTTTTCATTTTCTTTTTTCAAAGTGTTTCTAACCCAACACTTAATGTTGGTAAGGAATCTAAAAAAATTGAAGTGGATTCAGCCTTTGAGATTCAAATTAGGTTAAAAAAGACAAGCATATCGAGAAACTATTAAAAAAATAATGAGCAGAAAAACCTGTGTCGGTCAAATAATAAAAGGGCCGGGGCTAAGATTTTGACATTTTCCACCAGAATCTAATAACTTATTCATCCATTTGAGGCTTTCATGTTCATCTTATGCATCAAATTCGTTATGGTATATAAAATAGACTCTAAACTCATAACAATTTAGGAATAAAACTTAAAATTACAATGTATATAAAGCAGGTATGTCTATTTATTATCTACGAGATCTACATAAAGGTGACATTATATATATATATAGCTTCATTACATGAACCATTGACTCATTTTCATTTAACAGTACCATTCAAAAGTAGATAAATTTCATAATTAGATGTTCAATTTATGAGAATTCATGGATTGGAAGTTGGACCAAGATACTACATTACAATTTGCTAGTCCATACTAAAGAAAGGTCATGAAAGAACAGCAAGAAAGAAACCAAAGTGATTAACTTTTACTATGTAGTTTTATATATATATATATATAAATAAATGCATTTTACTCTTTCTTCTCTTCCTTTTTTTCTTCCTTCTTTTCTTCCTTCTTCTCTTCTTTCTTAGCCTCCTTCTTCTCCTCCTTGACCTCCTTTGCCTTTGGTTTGCCTTGCTTAGGCTTCATGAAGCAGAAACATGAGCAACATGGGCACTGAAACAAGAACTTCATGGTCTCTCTCTGTTTCTCTTTTTCACAATGTTTTGAGAAAATCTCAAAACTTTAGTGTAAGCAAAAGATCTGGATATGAATTCCCTTTTTCTCTTCCTTTTTATTCCACACGTAACCCTACTTTCAAATAAAAAAATATATAAGTATAGTAATAATAGTGCACCCCCATTGGATTCCACTTGGGTCACTTTCAAAACATAATCATGCCAGCTTTATGTGGGGCTGCATGCCCTGAATCAACCATGATAAGAAAAATATTGCTCTTCAATAGGCTCCTTCGTTAATAGGTCAAGTGTAGCCATGAAGAAAAGAAAAAGATAGGCAACTTTTGAATTTCTTGTCTCATCATAAAGATTCCTAAGCTAGTAAGCTGGCCACCAATAATTGAGTCACATTCATTTACATTAACTTGAGATGGAGAGTGGATCTAGACAATGGGGATTTCCTGCCCACCTTATAAAAACACACAGTTTAATTACATTTTTCTTCTCAAAATATATATTGAAACATAGTGGTACTCCCTTATAACTAGCTAAACAGTTTCAGGATAGTCATTTTTAACAGCTTTCGTTTAATTTTTAAATAAAAATAAAGCTTAGGTTTAATCAAATAAATTAGTGACAAGGATGAGAAATTGGCCTGATAACAACTTCATCTCGGACGAGATGGGTTTTTTTTTTTTTTTTTTTGAAAATCCATTTGGCTTGAGATGGAGCCGTCCTTAGAACAAGTAGCAATACTCTTACAGAATAGGAAAAATATATAACAAGGGTCATGTAAATTAATTTTGCTACAGTAGTTGTTGTCGTTTTGTAGTGCTAACATTAGCTAATAAAGCTCACTCTCTACCCATAATAATGAATGATATCCTTGTTGAATTTCTGACCAACCTCTCTTGTTCTTCGTCGTAATTGAAAACACGCCATGTGATTTGCCATTAAAATCAAAGTGTAGAAGAGTGTAATTTCAGAGTCAATTATGTACACTACCACATAAACCAATCATTTCAGTGAGTTCACTTTGGATAGGAAGAAATGAGAGTAGTAGTAAAATTAGCAAAGAGTAATTATCTGGATTAATTATGACAATTAATGAATATACATAGTTACCAAAAAGGAAAATAATAGATTAGTGGCACATTTGGTAAGTCCTAGTGTATAGTATTGTATTGTATTATATTTATGTTTAGTTTGCAATTGAATTGTATTGTTTTATATTAATCAAAACTAAATAAAATAAATATTTTAAAACGACATCATATATGATACTACCCGATCCTGGCCCTCGACCCCGGCTCTTGCCCCAGACCTTGACCTTGGACCCCGGCCCACAACCCCAACCTCGGACCCCGACCCCGGCCACGGAACCCAACCTTGGCCCTAAAACTCGACCCCGACCACAGACCCCGACCCTGACCTCAGACCCTGGCCTCGGCCATGACCCCACCCCGGCCCCCAACCCTAGCCCCGGACCAAGACCCCGAGTCTGGACCCTGGCCTGAGGCCCAACCCCGAACCCTAACCCTGACCCCAACCTCAGACTTTGACCACGACATTAACCCCTACTTCGACTCTGACCCGTGGCCCCAAACCCTAACGTCGGCCCCCAACCCGACCGTGACCCTCGACGTAGACCTTGACCCAGGCCTCGGACCCCAACCCATGACCCCAACCTCGACCTTATCACAATACAACTTAATTTCAAAAATATTACAATACGAGCTAACACATACCATTTCTTATGTATTGAGTACTACAACTGGTATTGTATTAAAATTTGTGATTGTAATAATTAATACAATACAAAATTCATTTCAAGCATAGTGTTCCACTCATTTAATACATTACGACCTTCTTATACAGCATGTCAAACGTACTCTAGATGTGACAAATTTTACAACTCAAATTGCCTCAATAATACTTTGTTATATCTGATGATTAAAAATATATATCCTAACCAGAAAATGCATGTAATGTAATCAACATTCAACATGATACCAACATAAACCAAATTTAGTGATAAACAAACAATTAATTATTTCACTTAAAAGTAGAAGTTGGATTCGGTAAATCACGGCTCTATATATATATATATAAACAATATATGAAACTCAATGTTGTTGGCCCATAAATATCCATGTATATATATATGTGGATAAATCGAGTTAATTGTCTATTAAACAATTAATTATTCCATTTAAAAAATATTATTAAGGACGATTGAATCCAGCATTTTTTTGTAAAAAAAAAATGTAGCATACCTAAGACTATTTTCAACAGAAGAAGTAAATTTTGTACCAAATTTAATATAATTTTGTGCCAAATTTAATACAAAAATAAGTTAATATTATATTTAGTTTTATTTACAATTATACTCCAATACACAATATACAAATTAACAAAAAAAAATTAATAATTCTTTTAATATTTATTAAGAACATACAAAAATTATTTTTTTAGTTAGTTACTAAATTATAATAATTAGTAATAATATAATAAATAAAAAAATAATATTTATTAACGTGACAAATTTGATTTATACTGTATTTTATCTCAAACTATATTTTATGTAAAATTTGACTAAACTTATAACATTCACCAAATTGAACACTTTTTCTACTTTTGGAAGAAGTGCTAAATATAGTGTAATCCATTGGAGATGCTTTATGTGGACTTCAATAATATATGAATTCCAAGTCCAAGATCAGGATAAGAAAGAATATTAACAATTTTTTTACGCTTAGGTCTGAAACGGAAAACTCAAAACAAATAAGAATAGAATAATAGTAATAACATTTTGGAACGACCCCTTTTTCAATAATCGAAATGTGTTGTATTTGAGTAAATTAACCAAAAAATTTAAACGAAAGCTGCTGACAAACAAAATTCCCTCATCACAAAGTAGTTTTATCTCCAAAATAAGAATATAAGGCCAGTCCTTTGCTAAAACTATTATGTCATCCAAATTTAAGCAAACAACAGAACATGGAATAGAAAATTTCTTATCAACTAATTATGAGGTGGAGAAGGCATCAAATGGAGCAGATTTAAGAATCAGCAATGGTGACTTCCACCTCGACACCAGGCTCTATTGTGATGGAGGTGATTTGCTTCACCACATCTGGAGAGCTGAAGAGGTCAATGACTCTCTTGTGGACACGAAGCTCGAACCTGTCCCATGTGTTGGTTCCTGCAAACCACGAACAAAATGTTGAATAAATCTATAAACAAATCGTCCTTGAAGTTAACTGTATCGACAACTTCCTAGGTCCTGTATGACCTCGTCTATGCCTACATCTGAAAGTATTGAGATTAAAAACATTGTCTACTGAAAAACTTCCGAGGTCCTGTATGGCCTTGTCTAAAGTTTATAATTGGCTCCTAAAATTCAAAAGTGAAGCACCAACCAATCTCTACAATATACAACTCAAGACCGTATATGAGCAAACCACATGCCTTACAGTTCAAATTGGCTCCTCTGGTCTAGCATTTTGGTACCAAATGAAATGAGAAGCATAAACCACATACCTTCACCACAAGGAGACTTTCTGGTTGTGATAAGCAAAACCTTAGTGGGCATTCTCACTGGTCCCTTTACTCTTAGACTCTTGTCCTTGGCACCGCGAACCAAATCAGCACAAACTGTCAAAGCATAATGCCTATCAAACAACCAGCATATTACAAGTTCATAGATATTCCAAATCAAAATAAAAACAGTCTATGTTTACAAACCCCTAGAGTGTTTCTCTTTCGCATTACCAGTACAATTATAAAACAAATTTTGGTAAATTATAAAAACACCAATTCCTTCTCTTTTCTTTCCAAAGCTATATCATTGCTATTACTTCCATTACATTACAAATTAGAAAGCGTGACACAATGGTTTAAGCACTTAACTGATACTATTTGCCTTACTTTCCCTCTAAATCAAATATTCCTAGCAATGAAGAATATAATTCTGAAAAGGGTTTAATACTCTAATTATTGCCTTTACTCTCTCCCTAAAACAAATCTTATTAACCATAAAAACAAAAGTATGGATAACCCTCAAACGGGTTAAATTCATTAGAGTAAAAAAAAACTTCATTGACAGCATAAATTAATATATAAAATATTGGGAATGAAGAGGCCACCTTTCTCGAGGTTCTTGACGTTTTTGGAAGAGAGAGTGATCCTAATCTTATGGATCTGCTCCTGTGACTCCTCCAGACCAGGCTTCGTCGGTTTCATTGCAGCGTACGCCATCGTTGAGAAGTTGGTTTCTTGCTTAGATGAACCCTAACCCAAGATGATGATGGCGGCCGTGGCAGAGAATAGGAGAGCCTTGACCTCTGGCTGAGCTATTCGGTAGAGGACAGGTGAAACGAGATTTGCTTCTGAAGCTTTACTAATGGTTAGGGATTTTGCGGGTTGAGATTCTTGGTATTGGGCTTAGGGTTTCAATTGGACCCAACTCCAGAACCTGTACTTCCGTTCCGTCTAAATAAAGCCCATTTGACGGCCCACTTCTCTTTTTTCAGAGGAATTTTTTCATACATCCAAAGAAAAGTAAGCAATTTATTTTCCTTGAATTTATCCAATGAAATAAAATAAACCAGAACTTCTTTTTCCCCTTTTTTCTCTCCATTATCTAGTATTTTAATTTGATTATTTTTGGAGGTAAAATAGAGATAAAATTAAGAAAAGTAAGCAATTTATTTTCCTTGAATTTATCTAATGAATGAAAATAAACCAGAACTTTTTTTTTCCTTTTTTCTTTCTCCATAATCTAGTATTTTAATCAGACTATTTTTAGAGGTAACATTGAGATAAATTTAGAAAATATATCGTAGTTAGGGGAAAAAATTAGTCCAAAAATTGATGATGGGCAAGGGAGGACAAAAGAAACCAGGCGTTCTTCACGTGCTATGTAGAAACTAGCAAAAATAACTTGATTCCTATTAAATTAAATTTTGAAAGCTTAATTATTAATTGGATTTTTTTTATAAATTTACATTTTTACGAACTTAATCTTTTTTTTTTTTCAATTTTACTAATTCAAATTTTAAAAAATACAATATTAAAATTTTATAATTGCAAAAATATATTTTCAAAAAATACAACTCGCTAGCAATTCATTACATCAACTCAAAATAAACTAAAAAAATTGAAAACAACACAGAAATGTAAAATTTACCTAAAGTAGTAAAATTAAATAATAAACTTGATTAGATCAAGCATTTTTTTTTTTATAAATTTCCCTTATTAATATTAAAATTTTAGAAACCAAATCTTATCACCAAACTAAGAAATTCCATACCAATACATAAATATTTTTTATTATGAAGATTATTTGTCATGTGTGCTTGGTAATAATAATTTTAATTTAACTAGTAGATATCTTAATGTCATGTTGATCCTTAACTATTGGTAAGATTTAAGTTTCTAAATTTCAATTAGTTATTAATATTACTTTGGAAAAGAGTTCGAAGATAAAGTATGTTGTATGGAAATACTATTGAATCCTTAGACCGTCTGCAATGGATGATGCAAATTTTGTGCTAAATTTGACACAACTTTTAGTATGTGTAAAATTTAGCACACATTTTGCAACACCAATGTAATATAATTTTTGAAAATGTGTCAAAATATAGCAATGCACCACTATAACACTCTATTGGAATTGCTCTATAACTTAAAAATATGTAATGAAAAGTTAAAAATAAATAAATTTCTACTTCTAAATAATAATAATAAGTGTCTAAATAAAGGATAAATTAAATTTAAAATATTTTTTTTAAAAATTAAGAAGCTAGAAATGTAAAAGTACAATTAAAAAAATTAAATAAAAAATACTTTTTAATTGCTATATGAATCAATTAAAAAGATTTTTGCCGTGAAAGTACCTAAATTATTATGTTTGTAGCACTTAAATACCTACGTTATTTTTTGGCGGCGAAAATACATTCCGTCCATGTTTTAATGCAGTTTAGTGCATCTGTTTGTTTCGTCGTTAAGTCCACCACCGTGACATGAAATTTACTTATAACTTTATTACTTTGTCGCAAATATCAATTTAATTAGGTACTTTTGCCTACGTGTTAAGTGAAAATTGACGATTGTACTAAACTACACAAAAATATAAGCAGAAGGTACTTTCAAAACTAAAAAAATAAATTGGATATTTAAGTGTTACAAACATAATAAATTAATACTTTCAGCACAAATATCCCTTAATTAAAAAAATAAAAATAAAGGAAAGAGGACATAACAAGGTCAACATACAAGTGACTTTCTATTATTTACACTGAAATTTACCAAGTATACATTAGCCACAAAGGGAGTAAATGTATAATGTAGCTGGAGTCACTGGCCTAAACATTATTTGTAGTTCTAGATTAAAGAAAGTTCAATCTTATTCAAGATAGATAAACAGATCAAACACCCTAGTTTCTGATTGAAAATGTAAAGTAAGTTTCACTTATGTGAGGCTGATCATAATAACTAGAAGATGACCGGGCTTCAAAGTTTAGACGACGATGACTTTACCAGTTCAGTGGCTTTAGCATAGTTGTAAACCCCAATACCGCGTTTCCTTCCAAGGCGACCAGCATCAACATACTGGACCAGAAGAGGACATGGGGCGTATTTATTGTCACCCAGACCAGCATGAAGAACTCTCATGATCGATAAGCATATGTCCAATCCGATGAAATCTGCAAGCTCCAAAGGACCCATTGGATGATTTGTTCCTAGCTTCATTCCTGTATCGATGTCCTCCTTAGTTGCTACACCCGTATACAGTGTAAAAAACGCTTCGTTGATCATTGGCATTAGAATCCTGTTCACAATAAAACCTGAGTAATCCTGAGAGCATATCACTTTCTTACCAAACCTGCAAAATTGGCAGTAGGAAGTTTTAATGGTAATAGATTAAGGTTACACTATAATGTGTATGAATTGCAAGCAACCCATTGCATCAAGTAAATACAAAAATTACTCAAAAGGTAACGATCTTAGTAGATATTGGTGTGAACAAGAGGCTTTCTTCTTAATTTCTACTGGTATACATGAGTTAAGTCACCTCTCTGCCAAGGCTTTTGTTACGTTAAACGTCTCATCTGATGTGTCAGCACCTCGCACAATCTCAACTAGCTTCATGATAGGAGGAGGATTCATAAAATGCATGCCAATTACCTGCAAAACAACATCTTATTATGATCAGATTAGATACATTGAGTAGTGGCCTTAATAGTTGTAAATGTTTCTGTTGGGATCTCTCATAAATAGCAATGAAAATGAATTACAATTCAACTCCAAGAATAACCTGGCATGGTCTTGTAGTTGCTGATGCTAGACGAGTAATAGAGATGGAACTTGTATTAGAAGCCAAAATAGCAGAACGCTTTGTAATTTTATCTAGGTCCTTAAATAACTTCTTTTTCACATCTTCAGATTCCACAATAGCTTCAATAACAATATCTGCCGCAGAAAGGTCTTCCATATTTGATGTACACTGCAAACGTTGCAAGGCTTCCACACCTACATCCTGTTGATTGGAAATAGGAAGAGGAAAAATAAATTACGAAAATCAGCCAACTATTGTACAGAACAAACGCTCGGACCTAAGGCCATGTCAGGATGTAATGTAAGCAGTATAACTGATCTCCAATTTTCCTTCACTAGGGAGAAATACTCTGATGATCATCTCTTTTGTAGTACAACATAAGGTTCATGAAAATCAGGTAGCAAATTAAACACTTGAAACATCAGAAGTGTTTCTGAAAAATCTCAAGAAGATTCAAAAACAAGAACCCTGATGGAAGAATCATCTATCCAGGAATTGAAGAAAGATTTATTAAAAAAAAACGCCTAAAAACGCCTGAGACTTTTTTCAAATGTGTTAAAAAAATAAAATAATGAACGGCTCATCAAATATGCAACTAATCTAGCTCTACATTGGCAAACATTTTATAGAACATCAAATAGAAGGGGCCAAACATTTTAACTGACATTTCTATTACAAGCAAATGTCAAATTGTAACCAAATTATTCTTTCACCGGTGAAATTTTAATGTCAGCAAAATAAATGGGCCTCAATTTTATGATTTAATCTTGGCCTAAAACAAAGCCTTCTACCCTAGTTCTATCCAACATTCTAGACAAGATATCCACAAGTAATGTTAAAACAGGGGTAATGTGAATCTCCCATCAACAAAAAATGAAGAATTTGTTCAACAAGTTCCTGAATCCTAATACGCCTAGGCTTGCAGCTTCACATTGTCATATATGCAAGTTTAAAGTTCAAAGGCTTTGGTTTTCTGAAAAAACTCACTTGCTGGAAGATTTTCTTGCAAAATAAAAGGGTAATTTACTTACGAAATAAGAAGAATTGACATAATATTAGATGGGAAATTCACAAAATTAACTAAGGTTTAAAAAAAATACTAAAAATACAGAATTTGTAAAAAATTACAAAAATACGGAGTGACATAATCGTAAAAACAGATATTTTTTTTATAAACAAAGTTTATAAATTTGTAACAATACAGTTTTTTTGTAATCAAAGTTTACAAAATTGTAATTAGAATTTACAAGTTTGTAACCATATATAACAATTTTGTAAACAACATTTACATACTAAATAGAAAATTCGATTACAGATATACGTATTTCTGTACTTTTTGTAAAATTTCGTATTTTTCCAGTTTTTTTTTTAAATTTACAGTGTTGGGTGAAATTTTTTCATATTAGATTCGTACGAAAGTGGTGTATATATGATAAAGATGGGAATAAGTGTTCTTTTGGCAGCTCTGTTCCTCGTAGAGGGCTCAAGCAGGGAGACCCCACCTCTCCCTACCTATTCATTTTGGCAGCCGAAATTCTGTCTAGGCTCTTATAAAAAGTGATTGGTGAAGGAAAGATTCATGGAATTTTCTTGTCCAGAGGAGGCCTCACTTATCTCACTTGTTTTTTGGAGACGATATAATCACTGTGGGTAGATCTAATGTTCAGGAAGCTCAAGCTTACTGGGACTGTCTGCAAACCTTCTGTAATTGGTCAAGTCAATTTTTTTCAGCTTCCTCTAAACACCAAGAAGGAAATAGTTGATGCTCTTGGGGGAAACAATTTTTTTCAGCTTCCTTTAAACAATCAAATTCTTGGTTTTGTAAATCGGTTGTGCGCACCATTCCCATCAAGGAGCTGTGAAAATTCCGGGTAGAGGAACATTTGGGAGGATCCTTGGGTCCCATATGCTCAAAATTTTCTCCCTCAACCTATAAGTTAGCCCCTGGATATTACTTTGTATCTGAATTCATCTCAAGTCCAGGACAATGGAATATTGAAAACCTTTTGGAAGCCTTTAATCATAGTGATGTGGATGAACTTTGTAAGATTCCTTTGGGTAGTAGGGTGGACTTGGATTCACAATGGAAGTGGTCAGTTTACTTAAATTTAGCTTTGGAAAGAGCCTCTAACTATTCAGCCTTGGATCCTAAGGAGTGGAAAAAGTTGTGGAATGCCAAGTTGCATGAGTGACACAAATGTTATGGTGGTGTGTTATCGCTGAAGCTCTTCCAGTCAGAGCCCGGTTAGTAAGAACTTTATCATGTTTTGTGTCCTTTATGTGGTAAAAAATATGAAACAATAGAATACTTATTTATGTTCTGTGATCTAGTGAGAAGCCTCTGGTTTGCTTCGCATTGGAGTTTTGTGCCCACAACGTCAACACACACTTGCAAGGACTTATTGCTTTTTATATGGGGGACGAAAAGGTTTGGCATAAACTCAGATGAATTTCTATTATATGCGTCTCTCATAATTGATAACATTTGACTGAATGAGTTAATACACAACCAAAATTTGCCAAATGCTCAAAGGTGTGCGAATGAAATTAGACTCAGCTTTGAGGAATACAAAGAGGTCCCGCTGCCAGACCCACCCAGACCCGTCTGTGGACCACAACCTTACTGCAGCTCACTGGGACCCTCCTTTACAGGGATGGATCAAGGTGAATTCTGACATGGCTTGTGGGCAGAAGAAAGCTATCCTTAGCGTTGTTGCCCATTCTCATTCAGTGGAGGTCCTTTGGGGGAGGCTAAAGTTGGTCTTCTGGCGATCTCTACTGGTCCTAGCAAGAAGCACCATTTTGTTTGCATCGAAGAGATGCTTTGGAAGTTATAAACTCGCTTAACTGTGCTACTCAGAGATGGGATTTGTAGCATTACCAAAGATGTCCTTCGTTGGGTGCCTAATTTCCTCGGATGTAATTTTTCTTTTGTTTCTAGAAACTTTAATTTTACTGTCCATAATGTACCTAAGCGGGCTATGCTTAACAGTATCTCAGGTGAACTTTCTGTGGACTCTATCCCTGAAGATGTGTTGTGTAAAGACCAGGAACGGTCCCTTTTACTGCTAATGAAACCTAGTTTCGAAAAAAAGAAAGTGCTCTATAAAACCAAGCAACAAACAACGAGCAGAGCAGAGGAAAGCAGAGACTACAACTTGGAATTGTAATAAATCTAAATCAATCAAATCTGAACAAAACACAAACCCCAGAGTATATACCTCACTCGTATGCATCCATTTGCAAAGACCAAAAAGCCAAAAACTATAAGTTTCAGTTAAGCTATGATTGTCATATACGAAACAAATCACTCAAAAGAATACATGATCAAAATTAACAGAGCAGTTATCAATAATTTCTTAGTTGTATAAAACTAAATACATCACTTTCAACAAAAAAGTTGGCATATCAACAGTACTTCCTGTGGCTGTGGTTTTTCTTTCTATTCACTTTTTTTTCCATCGTTTTATTTGGAAACAAACAGAAAGCAGAGAGAAAGATCGAATTACTTGCCTGAGTCAGGTGACCCTTGGATACTAATCGGTTAATGGAACTAGAGATGGAGTTGGTCGCCCTGGAGAGAGCGCTTGGGTCGGTGTCGAGGAGCCAAACGCGTAGGCCATGAACGGCGGCGAGTTGAGCGATTCCAGAGCCCATTTGGCCGCTGCCCACCACTCCAACGACGTGGATGTCCGCCATGTTTTGATCCGAGAGCCGAAATGAACAGAACCCCTAAATATACAGGGAACTTTCTCATTTGTACCTTATTTTTTATCAAAATATAAATTTTTACCAAATAATACCCACTTGGTAACTTGAATCTATAAAATCGGAATAAAATATTACAGTGAGCTCTTGATCAATAAAATTTTCAACATAACTAAATTATCCTAAGTTACAATTAATTAATTATAAATTATTTTGGAAAACCGCACTGACACATGTTTTATTCTAGTTGGTCCAGTTTATAATTGTATGTTTTTATAAAGACAAAACAAATTAAAAAGTCTACTCTTTTCTCCATCTTTTCTTTTCTTTCTCACCCCTTCTTTTACCCGGGACGGCCTATATTTTCATGCATCCAAAATGTTCGAGTCAGTCCAAACCTGTATTCAAATTCGTGTCGGCCCGATTTATATTTAAAGAGTAAGTCTAGCTCGGCCCATAAGCACAACCTATGTCGTGTCGTGCTACGTGTCATGTCAGGCCCAAATCGGGTCGGCTCATTTTCCTTATTTGGCCCCAAATTCATACCTAAATTACCAAAAAATGCTAGGATGGGGAATTGAACCCCCAAATTCATCTTTAACAATCAACGAACTCACTACCAATATAAATATATTTCTTTATTTCAATTATAATTTGAGATATTTTTATATATTTTACTCAAAATTATAAGATAATTATTAGAATTTGAATACCTGCTAATAAATGATAAAAATATTAGCTCACAAATCTTCAAACAAATTCATATAATAATAAAATTATAAATATTGAGAAAAATAATATAATTTTATTATCATTTTAATTTATATATAATTGACAAATAAAAATTTATTATCATTATTAATGCCAAAATATTAGATTTTTTATCTTGATGTGCTTTAGTGTTATGCCTCCGAGCTTGTCATGTCATGTGAATTTTCAATTTGTGTCGTGCCTGACCCAAGTCCATATTTTTTTCATGGTGTGTCGTAATCGTGCGTCCCGTGCTCGTATCGGTTTTATGTCGTAATAAAAAGCTCAGCTCGTATTTACAGCTCTGAGCGTATTCATGAGCTTGTATGCATTATTCTTGCCATAAAACCAGACAAAGATAATCAAATAAAAATTTCTCAAATTCACACGAAATCACAGGAATATAACCATTTAATTAAGAAAAAAAATCAAATAATTAAACAATCACCACCATTCAACTTAGACAAAAATCACAAAATGAAATTGAATCCATGACTTGGAATGTGAGCAGAAACAAAAAAAAAAAAAAAACAAAATCACCTAAATCAGTTCGTGTAGATCTGGGTTGCCACCATCACCATAAGCCTTGCCCTCTGTTGACTGCCCTTTTCCCCTTCTCCCTTTCGCCACAATTTTCAAGCTTCACCTTCCCCGCTACACGAACTAGTGCCCAAGACCCAAAAAATCACAAATATGCCTACTGTAATGCCCCAAAATCCCTAATGTGGTTAAATGGTTGGATGAGTAGGCCGGGAGGATCATAACTTATTTATTATGTCATTAAACTATTACGTGCATGTTTATGTGAATTATATTATAATATGATATTAAATGCATGCATGTGGGTCCACATTTCATCTCAGGGGTATTTTGGTAATTTGGCCATTGAGGGCGTAATTGTATATTTGTATGATTGTCGGTGATCTGTTGTTGAGACCACATTACAATGTGGATTTGTTCGAGCCATTCGGCATGAACGATCTTTGAATTCAAATTATCGGTGATATCACCCAATAACTCTTAAGCGGTCGCAGTAGTAATCGGGCTATGTCGTATCCACAGAGAGGTAAAATACAAGTAAAAAGAAAGATTAGTAAATCAGAAATAATAAACTTTGAAATGATGTAACTTTGAAAAAGAATATAAACATTAAATAAACAAAATCGAGGAATTAGAATCAGAAGGAAAATATGGAAGGCATAAGTTTCATTCATGCGAACATATATATTTTAATAAAATTGATTTATTATACTCAACTATAATTCTACACCATTAATTATTGTTGGAAAATATATATAATAAAGCTCACCTTAAAATATGTTATTTAATTAAATTATACTAACTTTTAATTTTAAAAACTCATCATATTATATACCTTAGAGCAACAAAATACCAATGTCAGAATGCAGTAAAAAGCATATAATATAACAAATATCCTAAATTAAATTAAAAGCCTAAATTACATAAGAAGAGCATGACTAGACTTATGTAAAAGACACTAATAAATTTAGAATAAAAATTAGAAGAAAATAAATTTAATTGTAACAAATATATAGAAATGAAGAGCAAAATAAAGAATCAATATATTAAAAATATAATGTGAAACATAAACTTCACTCTAGCTTTTCCACAAGAGAATTTAGCCTAAAATAGGCATTGTTTTCACTCAAAGTAATGTAAAAAAAATGAAAGAAAAATAAGAACAAAAATGATTTTCTCTCTCACTATACTCTCCACACTTAATTCCACCATCTGATGATTTTTTCTCTACATTTGGTCCTCTATTTATAGTGAAAATAGGACCCAAAATGTGTATTTACGTGTATTAGGATGTGGAGAAAATGGCTACAAAAGCTGATGGAAGTGGGAGACATGCTGCAATAATGAGGGAGACACGTTTGACACGTGTCGTTTGCTGGTTGGCTCAGCAGAGGTGGTGTTGGGCTGTGAGGGACATCTGGGCGACGTGGCATGCTCCAATTGGCTTGGATGTGGAGTGTAGCAGAACGCGTCAGTCAGCAGGTGGAGTTGTCGGGCACGTGGGGAGCATGGCAGGCGCGTCAAGTGGCAGCTGGTGGTTGTGTGTCAGGCAGCTCGTCAGCGGCTCGGCTCGGCTCGGCTCGGCTTCGTCAGGCAACTGGAAGCTTGGCTGGGCGAATGGGGAGCTGCCATTTGGCAGCGTGGCACTTGCTGAAGCTTTAGGTTTGGGCTCCATTTTGGGCTTAGTTTTGTCAAAAATACCACTTTATCATCATTCTTTTCAATTATATTTATTTCTTTCTTCTTTCTTTTTGTTTGTGTCAAAAATACATTTTATTTCCTAAAAATTAAACACAAATTAAATCAAAATTAATATTTTCAAATATAAAACATATGGCAATAAATCCATGAAAATATTAATTAAAACTTAATTAATTTTAAATTTTAAAATAAGAAAATGATATTTTTGAGCACTAATCACAACTCTCAACCAACTTATTGCTAGTCTCTAGCAATTTAAGCGAAATAATAAATGTCAACATGATATATTTCAGGTCAAAAATGATAAAAGAACTTAAGTATTAACACAAAATGTTAGTAATAAATCAACAAGAGTTATCAAAATTACTTCGAATAAATCTAGAGTTGTGAGTGTGTGCACCAAACTTGTACAGTCTTACCGCAAACCATAGCACATAAAGCCTTCGAAATTATGCCAAGTAAAAGACTCAACTCCATTATCCTCTCATGTAATTGAAAATATTTAAAGTTTAAGGGTTTCACTCATGGAGTTGGAAAATAAGTAAGCACTCATCAAATGGGTATATATTTCGGACAAACTCTTAAATAATTATTGAAACGAAGATAGGAAATAAACTATTTGGGCAACCACCATAAAGAGTACCACAAAACCAGTTTTTCAGGATTTTAAGTTAAATAGACAATCTTTACATTTATTCTAAGAGCCATAAAATAGAACATGAAATTAATAAACATACTTTTTTTTTTCTTGGACACAAGAGACAACATAATTGAAAATGATAGAAATATTTCTCTTGTGTCTTTCTCCCTTTTTTTTTCATTTTTTTTTCTTTCTCTTTTCTTCTTCTTCTTTTTTTTTTTCATTTTTTTTCATGAACAACATAATAAAAGGCTCTCTAATAAGATTTGTCTATAGAAAATATTATCCCTAAAACATCATCCATTCATACCACAATACATTGTCCAAATAATTATAACAATTTCTAAGAATCAATAAAAATTTAAAAGTTGTTTTCTCAAGTCTCACTTCTCACACAAAAGAATGAATTACTTAAACATGGCAAATTTCTAAGTAAATATGTGCTAACAACCATCTTACAACAACATTTGGCATGTGCATTAGGTAACTCTAGAGAAACTCTTAGTAATACAGATAACAAAAATTGACTCAAAAGTAACATTTTGTAAGAATAAATAAGTAATTTTCAAAAAAATTGACCTTGAAAATATTAGTATGACAAAAATCAACATGAACGTGCATGAATATGCTCACCACCCCCAACCAAAAATCTGGCAGTGTCCTCAATGTCTCAAAAGATAATAAATGTAATAGAGCAGGGAAAGAGAACACCTGGATAACGAGCGTCGAGTGATAGAGCGAATATTGATTCTCTAAAACATGAAAAACTAAAAACATAAAAGGATAACAAATAAAATAAAATGACAAACGGGAAATAAACAGAAAACAAACCTATGTACGCACAATTTGGAATACTACTTAGACTTGGTAAACCGGTTCCGCGAGAGTGACTTCTTCAGGCTGGGTCACCCTCTCTATGTAGTGTTTCAGTCGTTGCCCATTTACTTTGAATTCTCTCCCATCAGTTGGGTCTATGACCTCAACAGCACCGTTGGGAAAGACGGTTTTCACAACATATGGGCCAGTCCACCTTGATCTCAGCTTGCCAGGGTGGATATGCAAACGAGAGTCATAAAGATGCACTCGTTGGTTTGGCTCAAATTCTTTTCTTAGGATCTGTGTAATGCCCTAAATTTCCTAATAAGGATTAAGACCTTGATTAGGAGGCCGGGAGGGCCATAATTGATTTATTATGTTATTAAATGGTAATATGCATGTTTATGTGAATTATATTATAATATGATGTTATAGGCATGCATGTGGGTCCACATTTGGTTATTAGGGTGTTTTGGTAATTTGGCATGTTGAGGCCATATTTGTATATTTGGGTGCATATTGAGATTTGTGAATGAGATCCCATTATTATGGAGATATATTTGAGCTATTCGACATGAGACGGTCTTATATTATTGATTAGCGGTTTGTCATAACGGGGGTCTTTTATTGGGATATTGAGTTATGAGGATGTTATTTGATGATAAATTGGGAGTTATTGAGATCAGGAGGAAATTCTGGGAGTTTTGACTATAATGCCCCCGGGGGTGTTTTTGGGACCCCGAGCATTAGGTTTTATTTGAGGTTACTTAAGCTTGAAGTAGCTTGTCAGATAGAATCGTACATTATAAAATCTCTCTCTCTCTCCCCAATAGTTCATTTTACCATTTGAAGCATTTTCGAAGAAATCTCGAGTTCTAGGAGTCGAAATCAAGCAAGGATCGAGGCATAGCGATCCTAGGGAAGATTAGGAGCTTATTAGCCGAAGGATTTATTTGGAAACAACTTAATTGGAGGTAATTCAAGTTCTAAGTTCTAAGTTTTAAGTTTTTAAAGTTTTAAGCTTAGAATTGGACTTTGTGAATCGTTGAGTTTTTGGTTCGTTTGAGCCTCGGGATTTGATGGTTTTGGACCATTGGGAAGCTTGGGAACTTTGATTTGATGATTTGGTAATGTTTAGGCATGATTTTGGAGGCTTTGGGATGTTGAAAATCGTGTTTGGGGATGGCTCTGGGTTGGGGGCCACGACCCTAGCTCGATGAAGCAGGTGGAGCAATTTTGCCTTTGTTGGATGCCGCGGCCCTTGCTTCTGGAGTGGCTGGGGGCTATGGCCCAAGGGGTTAGGGCCGCAGCCCTTGGACAAGTTTGAGCCCGTTTGAGTGTTTTGGGCCCAGGAACTTGGTTTTAGGCCTCGGGATTGTTCCTACTACCCGGATTAGTGGGGATTGATGTCCCGGAGGCTAGATCTTGGTTTGGGAACCTTTGATGTTCATTTTATTGATGGTGTCCCATATTTGGTTATGACTAGGTAACCGCTAAAGGCTTAAATGTTGATCGTTCTCAAGGGTCGTTCTTATATTAATTCTCGCTCAAATCAGAGGTAAGAAAACTGCACCCTGTGTATATGTGACATGCATGGTTATTCTTGATGCATGTTGGATGATTAAATGTGATATGCATGGTTATGATTGAGGCATGTCAAGTGATTAAATGTAATGCATGTGCTGCACGAGAAACATGTGATTGTGGCATGCTATGAGATTGTTCAGAGCTTAAGCCTCTGTGTTTATGCAAGGTCCTAATTATGCTGGTAGTGGTTAAGTAAGCATGCAGAATGTCTTACATTTGGATATTTGACATATGATATATGTTTGGTAGCATTGCTTGCTTGTGTGTGGCACCAACTGTTCGGAATCGGCAATGGTCGTGTATCACTGACTTGAGAGTCAGAAACAGCATAAGCGTCGAGGACTCCGGGCCGAATGAAGATTAGATCTAATCGATATCTGCGTTGAATGACTCATATGGGGTATTAATGCTGGACCGATCCGAAGGTCGATGAAAATTATAAGTGCTTGGCTAGTCTAGGACTAGTTACTCAAAGGCAGGGCCTAAGGCCTAGGTGACTGCTTGTCACATGGCTAGGGAACAGTGTTCCATAGTTATGACTCTAGGGTCATGAGGAAGGTTATGTTGGTGACTAATCATCATGCACCTATCCTGTTTAAGCTAGTGAAAGGATCACTTATTTATAAAGGGATTGAAACCCACCTTAGTGACTTGTTCCACTGCCACTCTGTTATTCAGGGCTATCAGCCCGGTATGGTTACCGGAACCACTAGTGATAAATCACTTATCTGATTGAGATTGACTTAATAGTCATCTACTTAAGAGGCCAGGATTTCTTATCCTGGATACCCATCATTACGTGGATTTGTTTGCCTGCTTGACTAGGGCTATATCTGCTAGGCGTGTGCCTTATGATTTGATGACATGTTATTATTGTTCATGAGCATATTGAGTTTTCTTGCTGGGCTTCGGCTCACAGGTGCTATGTTGTAACGCCCAACTCTAGGGACCGTTACGGTGTGTCTTGTAAACAGTGCTAAACTCGCTAATCGAGTTATTTGGCCAAAATCGTGTAACTAAGTATGATTAGCGGTTTAGGGATTAAAAATTTTGGTTAAGATGTAACGTTTCATTAGAACGTTTAATATATATGTTGGGATCCCAAAACTATAATTTCAGAGTCTACTACAAGAAAATATTTACAACAGGCCGTTCTATGCGGCAAAACAGGGTTTAACCCTAGGTCCTCTTTAAACCTCGGTCGTGGCAGACGAGCAGCTGCATATGTACATGTCATCACCTAAGCTCTCCAACTCAAGGATGGTCTAGCTTTCTTTTGCCTTTACCTGCACCACATAGCACCCGTGAGCCGAAGCCCAGCAAGAAAACACAATATAACATGATATAATATCAACAGTGATTGTATTACTTAATCAGGACCAACAGTCCAAACAAATAGGTGACTATCACAAAAAGTCACAAATATGGGGACATCACCCTTTAGCCATGTGATGATAAGACCACCAGGGTTTAACAGATATCAAAAGTCACTAATATGGGAACAACACCCTTTAGCCATGTGACGATAGGATCACCAGGGCTTAACAAATAAGTGGGCATCTCACTAGCTTTAACAGGACAGGTGCATGGTGATTAGTCACCAACATAACCTTCCTCCTGACTCTAGAGTCATAACTGTGGAACAGCGTTCCCTAGCCATGTGACAAACAGTCACCAGGGCCCTATGCCCTGGCTCTGAATAACTAGTCTCAGACTAGCCAAACGCTTATAAATTCATCGACCTTAGAGTCGTTCCAGCGTTAATACCCCAGATGAGTCATTCTTGCTGATATCGATTAGATCTAATCTTCATTTGGCTCGGCGTTCATGACACTATGCCATCTCTGACTCTTAGGTCAGTAAAACACGACCAGTGTTCAACTCATTGTGAACTTGACTAGTAAATCACAGCTTCACAGATGGATCTAACACCATTGCCGAATCTAACTAATAAGTCAATACCATAACAAGTAAGCCATGCCATCAAATATATATCACATGTCCAATATCCATAAACAAGGTATTCAGCATGCTTACTCAACAAGTACTAGTACAATTAGGACCCTGCACAAACACAGACGGTCAAGCTCTGAACGATATCATACTCAGTATATAAAGCATGTCCTAATCACATGTTTCTCATGCATCATATGCATTATATTTAACAATCCAACATGCACCAATAGTAGCCATGCATGTCACATTTAATAATCAACCCACATGCATCAAGTAGAGCCATGCATGTCACATATACACAAGGTGCAATTTTCTTACCACATGGCATAATATCATTCTCTCAGTCATATATATATCAGGGAGCCCTTAGTCCCATTCAAATATTCTACCGGGTGTAGTTTTCTTACCTCAGATTCAAGCTAGAACGAATAGAAGAACGACCCTTGAGAACGATCAACTTTTAGTCCTTTAGCGGTCACCTAGTCATAACCAAATATAGGATATCATCAATAAAAATGATCAACATAGGTTCCCAAACCAATATCTAGCCTCCGGGACATCAATCCACACTTAACCGGGTAGTAGGATCGACCCCGAGGCCTAAAGCTAGCATCCCCAAGTCAAAAACCCATTTCTGGCCAAAAATGCCCTTATGGGCCGCGACTCACCACAGCCATGCCGCGGCTCACCCTCAGACAGAGGCAAAACCTCCCCCAGAAATCAACATAGGCCGCGGCTCACCATAGCCATGCCGCGGCCCTTTACACAAAACAGCAAGCCACCAACTTTTCTTCCCCTGCGTTTTTCCTCGAAACCAAACCTTCAAACCAGTTCCAACCCTCATCCAAACACTCAATCCAACCCCTAAACATCATCTATATCAAGCCCTCATCAAAACCCAAGGTAAACATCAATCAAAACTTCCATTAATCCAAACTTTCCATCAAGAAATCACAAACTAAAACTTAAATAAAAAACAAAGTAAAACCAGAGATTCCATGGCTGAAACTTACCTCAAAATTGAGATTAAACCCTCTTCAATGGTTGAGCTAAGTTTCTAAGCTCCCACCTTTAATCTCCTAACTTGTCCCTTCAGATTGGCTTCAAAATTCCAAAGAGAGAAAGAAGGAAAATGGTACACGGGTGAGGGAGAGAGATAAGGTTGATGAGGCTCTGTTTTTGTTCTGTATTTTCTACAGCCTTGAGTTATATAAATCTTTGGGGTGAAAAGACTATTTTGCCCCTAGGTCAAATAAAGACTTCTAAAGTCTCCCAAGGGTAAAATCGTCATTTCCCGCTTATCTCGTTAATTATAATTAACACTCTCCAATTCCCGCTATTCTCAATATTCTCAAATGCCAATAAATCATATCCCATTACCCTTTTATTCCCGGTAATGCTCTAATCATCAAAATGACCCCGAGACTCACCCCGAGCCCCAAACTTAAACCCGTTATGACTAGACCGAACACTTACATTTCATGATCGTCTCATGCCGAACAGCTCGAACCAATCCACCTTATAATGTGGCTATATTAATTAATCACAACCATGCACCCATTATACACAATTATGCCCACAGCGGCCAAATTACCAAAATACCCCTATATTCATAAATACACCCATATGCATGCATTTACCATCATATAATAATATAATTCACATAACACATGCATATGATCATTAAGTAGCATCATAACTCAATTATGGCCCTCCCGGCCTCTTAATCAAGGTCCTAACCCTTATTAGGAAATTCGGGGCGTTACATATGTGGTGCAGGTAAAGGCAAAAGAAAGCTGGACCATCCTTGAGTTGGAGAGCTTAGGTGGCGATGTGTACATATGCAGCTACTTGACCACCACGGCCGAGGTTTGAAGAGGAACTAGGGTTAAACCCTGTTTTGCCGCCTAGATCGGCTGGTTGTAAATATTTTCTTGTAATAGACCTTTAAATTATATTTTTGAGATCCCAATGTATGTAATAAACGTTCTAATGAAATGTTACATCTTAACCAAAAATTTTAATCCCTAAATCGCTAATCATACTTAGTTACACGATTTTGGCCAAATGACTCGTTTAGCGAGTTTAGCACTGTTTACAAGGCACACTGTAACGGCCCCTGGAGTTTAGGGCATTACAATCTGCTTGTCATGGGCTGCTTTCATTTTAGCCTTGTAGATCCTAGAGTTGTCATTAGCATTGTTTCTTAATTCTTCAATTTCTGACAACTGAAGCTTATGATTGAGTCCTGCCGCCTTGAGATCAAAATTTAGGCTTTTAACTGCCCAATAAGCTTTGTGTTCTAGCTCAACAGGAAGGTGGCAGGCTTTACCATAGACTAGCCTATAAGGAGACATACCAAGTTGAGTTTTGTAAGCAGTGCGGTATGCCCAGAGAGCATCGAGAAGTCATGAGGACCAATCTTTGCGGTCAGGATTAACCGTCTTTTCTAAAATTTGCTTAATTTCTCGGTTGACTAACTCTGCTTGGCCATTTGTCTGTGGGTGATAAGGCAATGCAATCTTATGAATTACACCATATTTTTGCATTAAGGTCTCGAAAGAATAGTTGCAAAAATGGGTGCCTTGATCACTTATGATAGCGCGAGGTGTGCCAAACCTAGATAACACATTTTCCTTTAAGAATTTCACAACAGTTGTGTTATCATTATTTCGACAAGGCACAACTTCCACCCATTTTGAGACATAGTCTATGGCGAAGAGAATGTAAAGGTAGCCAGAAGAAGGTGGAAATGGTCCCATAAAGTCTATCCCCCAACAATCGAACATTTCTATTACAAGAATTGGGTTTAATGGCATCATATATCGCCGAGACAGGGCACCTAATTTTTGACACCTTTCACATGATCGACAAAAGTTATTAGTGTCTTTGAACAAAGTGGGCCAATAAAGACCACACTGTAAGATTTTTGCAGCACTCTTTTTCATAGAAAAATGACAACCACAAGCTTCATTATGACAAAAGTTCAGAACACTAAAAATTTCATCATCTGGAATGCAACGTCTCATAATTTGGTCGTCCCAATAGAAGTTACGAACCTCGACAAAAAATTTATGTTTATCTTGTGCACTCCATGCAGTTGGAAGTTCGCCAGTCACTAAGTAATTAACGATATGAGCGTACCATGGCAACTTAGTGACTGCGAAGAGATGTTCATCAAGGAAGTCATCTCGAATGGCTGGGCCATCAGCGGAATCATAAAATTCAAGACGAGATAAGTGGTCTGCTACCACATTTTCAACTCCTTTCTTGTCTTTTATGGTCAGATCAAATTCCCGTAATAGAAGGATCCACCTAATTAAACGCGCCTTAGCATCCTTTTTGGAAAGGAGGTATTTTAAGGCGGAATGGTCTGTAAAGACTGTGATAGGTGAACCAATCAGGTAGGAACGAAACTTGTCAAGTGCGAATACTACAGCAAGTTACTCTTTTTCAGTGGTAGAATAGTTCATTTGAGCACTGTTAAGAGTTCTACTTGCGTAATAAACAATGAAGGGCTTCCCTTCCCTTCTTTGACCTAAGACGACCCCTATAGCATAATTTCTAGCATCACACATGACTCCGAACGATAAATTCCAATTTGGTGGCTGAATGATAGGGGCGGTAGTGAGTTTTGCAACGAGAGTTCGGAAAGATTCCTCACACTCAGGTGTCCAACTGAACACAACATCTTTTGTTAGGAGGTTTGACAAAGGGCGAGCAATTGTCGAGAAATTTTGTGTGAACCTCCTACAGAATCCTACATGCCCAAGAAAAGATTGAATATCTTTAACAGTCTTGGGGGTGGGCAGCTTTGATATGAGTTCAATCTTTGATTGATCAACCTCAATTCCTCGTTCTGACACGACATGCCCCAAGACTATGCCTGATGGCACCATGAAATGACACTTTTCCCAGTTGAGTACCAAGCCTTTCTCTTTGCAACGTTTAAGCACAGACTCTAAATTGAGAAGGCTTGATTCAAAGGAATCTCCAAAGACTGTCAAATCATCCATGAATACTTCCATACATTTCTCGATCATATCATTAAATATGCTCATCATGCATCGCTGGAAAGTGGCTGGAGCATTGCACAGGCCAAATGGCATGCGCCGAAAGGCAAAAGTACCAAAAGGACAAGTGAATGTGGTCTTATCCTGATCTTCTAAGGCAATCTCGATTTGGTAATACCCTGAATAACCATTGAGAAAACTATAGAAATGATGACCTGCCACACGTTCCAATATTTGATCGATGAATGGAAATGGGAAATGGTCTTTGTGGGTGGCTGCATTTAATTTTCTATAATCAATGCACATGCGCCACCCAGTTGTGACCTTGGTAGGAACAAGTTCCCCCTTTTCATTTTGTACCGCTGTTACCCCAGATTTATTGGGAACAACTTGAGTTGGGCTGACCCATTTACTGTCAGCAATAGGATAGATTATGCCAAAATCAAGAAGTTTCAAGACTTCAGTCTTAACTACTTCCTTCATCGTTGGGTTCAATCTTCTTTGAGGTTCACGACGTGGTATAGCCCCGTCTTCCAATTGAATGTGATGGGAGCAAATTAAAGGACTAATACCTTTGATGTCAGCTATCGTCCATCTTAATGCATCTCTTTGTTCTTGCAACACATTAATGAGTTGGAGCTCTTGTGTGGCATTGATCTTGGAGGATATTATGACAGGAAAAGTGTTGTCAGCTTCCAGGAAACATGCTTAAGACCGTCAGGAAGTTGGGCCAACTTTGGTTGAGGAGCTTGTTCAATGGATGGTTTTGGTGTTTCTCAATCTTGAGGGAGTTCCTCAAAGATTGGATTCCAAAACATGGTTCTTCTAGCCTGTGAGTGTTTGATGATTTCAGGGTTGATATTAGACTCATCGGGCTCAGAACTTTCTGAAATTTGGAGGAGGTGATTAAAAGGACTAGACGTGTATTTCAATTCGACCTCTTCCGAAACAAGTGTATCGATCATATAGCATTGGAAACATTCATCGTTATCAGGTGGTTGTTTGCCAATGTGGAAAACATTTACTTCTAGAGTCATGTTCCCGAAAGATATTTTCATGAGACCATTCCTACAGTTAATGAGTGCATTTGTTGTTGCAAGGAAAGGTCTACTGAGAATTATGGGAATTTTGGACTCTATACTCACTTCAGATTGAGTGTCCAAGATGAGAAAAACAACAGGGTAATAAAATTTTTCAATTTGAATCAGAACGTCTTCTACTATTCCCTGAGGTTTCTTAACTGATCGATCAACCAATTGTAGCACCACGGATGTGGGCTTGAGTTCTCCTAGACCTAATTGCAAGTGTATTGAATATGGCATGAGATTTTGTAATGCCCCGAATTCTCCGATGTGTTTAGCGGCGTGAATAGTAGGCCGGGAAGGCCATACTTGCTTGATTATGTTATTAATTGATAAAATGCATGTATATGTTGATTATATTATGATATGATGTGAAATGCATGCATGTGAGTCCATATTTCTTATTACAGGGGTGTGATGGTAATTTGGCCCGTTGAGGGTAAATTGGTTATTTGTTTGCATGTTGGTGATATAATTTGAGACCACATTATGATGTGGGTTTGTTCGAGCCATTTGGCATGAGACGATCAAGGAATGCTTAATGTCGGTTTGGTCATAACGGGCTTAAGCTCGGGGCTCGGGGTGAGTCTCAGGGTGTTTTAATGATTAGAGTGTTACCGGGCATTAAAGGGTAACGGGAGGTGAATTATTGGTGTTTGAGAATATTGAGATTAGCGGGAATTGGGAAGTGTTAATTATGATTAACGGGATTAATGGAAAGTGCCAAAATTACCCTTGAAGAGGTTTTAGAAACTTTTAAAGACCTAGGGGTATAATGGTCTTTTGGCTTGGATATATATGAGCTTGGAAGGCTGTAGAGTAAAACAGAACAAAAACAGAGTTAGAGTCTTTCCTTCCCATACGTTCATCTCTCTCACTTTCTTCTTTGGAGCTTTGAGTTCAAAGTGTGGAACTAAGCTAGGAAATCAAGGGGCTAAGGTTGTGGATTTAGTTCAGCCATTGGAGAGGGTTCAATACCAAGTTTGAGGTAAGCTTTGACCATTACTTTTTCTGGTTTTGCCCTGTTTTAAAGATAGTTTTCAGCTTGTGTTTTATGGAGGATTGTTGGAATTTATGGAGGTTTTAGTTGGGGTTTGTCTTGGGTTATGATGAGGGAGAGTTATGAGTGTTGTTTAGGGGTTTAATTGTGTGTTTGGAGGAGGTTTTGAACTGATTTGAAGGACTGGTTTGGGAGGAAAATACAGGGGAAAGTTTTAGTTCGCGTGCTGTCATTTTGGCCATTCTGGGCTGGGTGCCGCGGCACAGTTGTAGTGCGCCGCGGCCCTTGGCGTCTGGCAGGGGAGGCCCCTTCTGTCTGTAGGGCGCGCCGCGGCACAGCAGGGGAGGGCCACAGCCCTTAAGGTTAATTTTTCCAAAAAGGTGTTTTTAGCATGGGGATTCAAACCTAAGGCCACGGGATTGAACCTACTACCCGGTTGAGTAGTGTTTGAGGTCCTGGAGGTTAGGTTTTGGTTTGGGAACATTTTATTATTTATTTTATTGATGGAATCCCATAATTTGGTTATGACCAGGTAACCGCTAAAGGACCAAAAGGTCGATCGTTCTCAGGGTCACTCTTTTATTTGTTCTAGCTCGGAACCCGGAGGTAAGAAAACTGCACCTCAAGTGAGACATGCATGGATGTTTGTATGGCATGTTGATTGTGTAATATGGACATGGATTGAACATGGAATGCTTAGCATATATGTTGTTCACTTGTGCATAGCACTGACTTATTAGTCAGGTTTGGCAAAGGTGCTAGTATCAACTGTGAAGTTGTGATTGAACAGTCAGGTTCGGCAGTGGTACTGGGCACTGGTCACGTTGCACTGACTCATCAGTCAGAATTGGCAAAGGTGTTAGTATCAGCTGTGAAGCTGTGACTTATTATTCAGGTTCGGCAGTGATACTGGACACTGGTCACATAGCGCTGACTCATTAGTCAGGACGGTTATAGCGTGGATCACGCAAGCCAACAGGGATTAGATCTAATCAACCATTAGCATTGAATGGCTCAAAGAGCATTAATGCCTAACCGACCTCGAGGGTCGATGAATGAGATAAGCACTTAGAGGCTAGTGGCTTACCTAGCAGCCACTCTCCCTCTTGAATCATGTGATGATTACTCACTTGCTTAAAAGCTTTATGCTCGGTGTGATTATAATGATAATCATTTGATAATGTTTATGAAAAGTATTATGTTTTCTTGCTGGGCTTTGGCTCATGGGTGCTATGTGGTGCAGGTAAAGGGAAAGGGAAAGAAAAGCTCACCTAGCCTTGAGTGGGGAGCTGATGTGGTGATGTGTACATATGCGGCCGCTTGACCACCACGGCCAAGGCGTTCTCAGAGGAACTAGGGAGTTTACCCTATTTTTGCCGCTTAGGTCGGCGGGATTGTAAATTTAAGACTGTAATGACCATTTTGTACTGAGAACCACTTGTGAACGTTTTGTTTAGCTCTGCAGAGCAGTTTGTAATAAAAATCTCCATTTCATTTTTATTGGTTTTATGCCTTAACCTGTTAATTACACTTAGAGCACGTTTTTGACCAAAGGACTCGGGTAGCGAGACTAATTTCTGGTCCACCGTTCACCGTAACTGTTCTGGGGTAGCCAGGGCGTTACAGATTTACACTTGCTCCTAAGTCTAGAAGTGCTTGACCAAATTCCTGCTCCCCAATTTGACATGAGATTGTGGGACAACCAGGATCTTTGTACTTAGGCGGTGTCTTGCAGTCAATTATCGCGCTAGCTTGTTCCGCCAAGAATGCAGTTTTCTTAACATGGTGCTTTCTTTTAACGGTGCACAAATCCTTGATAACCTTGGCATAAGCCAACACTTGTTTGATCACATGCAACAATGGCAAGTTGATCTTCACTTGTGTTAAAAGGTCTAGGATTTCACCATGATTTTCCAGTACCTTTCCAGTGGATTTCAAAGCTTTAGGAAAGGGTTCCTTTACTGGAATGCTTATTGGCACATCATTATCTGGAGCGGACATTGACGTACTCGTTGTCTTAGTTAACGGTGAAACCGTACTTTGACCACTTCGAGTAGAGATGGCATTAACCTCTTTGAAATTTGTATCTGGAGGAGGAGGTTTGTGCCATGTGTTGCCCTTTTTGATGGATTAGAGGTTGAGCAGGAAGTCTCCCATGCTCTTGAATCACCAAAGTAGTGTTTAGCTTTGTCATTTGGATTTTCATGTCTTTCATTTCCTCTACCATTTGTGTGAAACAAGATTTGAGCTCTTGAGTTTAGGCTATTTGAGTTTGCGCAAGCATTTGCAAAGTATTCTCTAGAGAATTACTTGACTGCATGTTATTTTGAGGAGCAATGTATGCTTTTGGCGGTTGTTGCTGCTCAGACCTCCATTGGCTCCCAGATGCTTGGTTTGAATCCTTCCAGGTGAAATTTGGATGGTTGCGCCAACCAGGATTGTAAGTGTTTTAGAAAGGGTTATAAGGCTTCTTGTAATCCCCTAAAGCATTGCAGTGTTCCTCATTTCCTCCTCTTAACTCACCAAGAGTTGGGCACTCTTGCGGTTGATGTTCCGTCCCTCCACATATGAAGCAAGGTTCTCGTGTCTCTACCTTTGCAGCCATATGGATTCCTCTACCTTCTTGAGCTTTGAAAGCCTCGAATTGTTGTCTCAATGATTCAATTTGGCTTTTGACGTTGTCATCTTCCTTTAATTGGTAGATTCCAGTTGATCGTGGCTTTTCCATAGGACTCGGTCCATTCTATGTGTAGGACTTTTCAGCAAGATCATCGAGGTACTCGAAAGCTTCATCGGGATCTTTTTGAAGGAATTCTCCATTGCACATCATTTGTATGAATTGTCTTTGTACGGTTGTGAGACCGTCATAGAAATAGGTGATCAGACGCCAACTTTCGTATCCATGATGTGGGCATTGATTTATCAAATCTCTAAACCTCTCCCAGACCTGATGGAAAGTTTCATGGTCTTTCTGGATGAAGGTAGAGATTTGCCTCTTAAGGCTGCTAGTCTTATGGGGCGGGAAATATTTGGCAAAAAATGCTTTTGTCATTTCGTCCCATGTTCCGATAGATCTAGGCCTTAAGGAATACAACCAGCTTTTTTCTTTGTCTTTGAGAGAGAGAGGAAAAAATTTCAATCTCACAATGTTGGTGACATCAGCTCGGTTGTTGAATGTAGCCACCACCTCTTCGAATTCTCGTATATGCACGTACGGACTCTCATTTTCCAACCCATGGAAGGTTGGTAAGAGGTTAATCATGCCAGGTTTGAAATTGAAATTTGGCATATTGTTGGGATACATTATGCATGAAGGTGTGGCTGTACGCGTAGGATGTAAATATTCCTGTAGCGTTCTTGGTTGGACTTCATCTTGATGAGCCATCGTGGGTGGTTCGAGACATCCCGGTGAATTGGGAGTGTTTGAACGAATGGAAGAAAATGACGAACTAAGAGAGTTTTCTAAAGTTTTTACTTGTTGTTTCATGAATCTCCCTAGTGCGTCTCTGTTTTGTGGCATAATTTTTTTTTTATTTTGTAAGTATTATAAGCGCAAGTGTGTAATAGTGCAATAAGTATACACCAAAAATATTCCCAGGCTAATTGGGAAGGCTGCCAAGGTACCACTTTAGGCCCAAGAGCTTTTCTAGAACTCCCCGAGGTTCTTAGAAAAGATTGGAGGGTAACGCCAACACAGACCTTATTTAAGAACCAATTTTTCTAAGACAGAACAAGTTTGGTTTTTACTAATTTCAACAATTACACAAATGTTCTCAATACTTTTTTTTTTTTAATTTTATGATTTAAAATTTTATGCTTTTTTTTTCGGAAAAAACCTAAATCTAGAAAATAAAATTCTAAACCTAAAAATAAAATGAAAAAAAAGAAATGAATAAATAAAAAAAATAAAAATTACTAAGGAAAAATAAAATAAAAGAGAAATTAAAAAAATTATACTACTTTGTTTTTTTTTTAAATAGAAAAAAAAATTAATTTACTATGCAAACCTTTAATTGTAGAATTACCTCCCCAGCAACGGCGCCAAAAATTGATATCACCCAATAACTCCTAAGCGGTCACAGTAGTAATCGGGCTATGTCGTATCCACAGAGAGGTAAAATACAAGTAAAAAGAAAGATTAGTAAATCAGAAATAATAAACTTTGAAATGATGTAACTTTGAAAAAGAATATAAACATTAAATAAACAAAATCGAGGAATTAGAATCAGAAGGAAAATATGGAAGGCATAAGTTTCATTCATGCAAACATATATATTTTAATAAAATTGATTCATTATACTCAACTATAATTCTACACCATTATTGTTGGAAAATATATATAATAAAGCTCACCTTAAAATATGTTTTTTAATTAAATTATACTAACTTTTAATTTTAAAATCCTATCATATTATATACTTTAGAGCGACAAAATACCAATGGCAGAATGCAGTAAAAGACATATAATATAACAAATATCCTAAATTAAATTAAAAGCCTAAATTACATAAGAAGAGCATGACTAGACTTATGTAAAAGACACTAATAAATTTAGAATAAAAATTAAAAGAAAATAAATTTAATTGTAACAAATATATAGAAATGAAGAGCAAAATAAAGAATCAATATATTAAAAATATAATGTGAAACAGAAAATTCACTCTAGCGTTTCCACAAGAGAATTTAGCCTAAAATAGACATTGTTTTCACTCAAAGTAATGTAAAAAAAAATGAAAGAAAAATAAGAACAAAAATGATTTTCTCTCTCACTATACTCTCCACACTTAATTCCTCCATCTGATGATTTTTTCTCTACATTTGGTCCTCTATTTATAGTGAAAATAGGACCCAAAATGTGTATTTACGTGTATTAGGAAGTGGAGAAAATGGCTACAAAAGCTGATGGAAGTGGGAGACATGCTGCAATAATGAGGGAGACACGTTTGACACATGTCGTTTGCTGGTTGGCTCAGCAGAGGTGGTGTTGGGCCGTGAGGGACATCTGGGCGACGTGGCATGCTCCAATTGGCTCGGATTTGGAGTGTGGCAGAACGCGTCAGTCAGCAGGTGGAGTTGTCGGGCACGTGGGGAGCATGGCAGGCGCGTCAGGTGGCAGCTGGTGGTTGTGCGTCAAGCGGCTCGGCTTTGTCAGGCGGCTGGAAGCTTGGCTGGACGAATGGGGAGTTGTGTTAGGGTCATTTTAGGTTTGCTTTAGAGATCGTTTTAGGTTGTGTTTTTAGTTATTTAGGATTGTTTAGTGCAGATTTATGCTTGTTTTCTTCTTGTTTCAGATTTTAATGGTCAATTGCATAATATGGAGTGAAATGAGAAGAAACATGTTAAATATGATTAATAAGATGGATTTTGTAGAGTCCAAGAACTTTACTTAGCTAAGATAGATAATAGTATGATAGTATTTATAGCATTATCTTTGTTACTATGGATTTTTGGTTCAGAACGGGAATTATTTGGACACTCATAGTAGTACTTATAGATTTTCTAAGTTTAATCTATAGTTTAAGGATATTAAGTTTAACCTAAGGTTTTATTAATGTGACTGATACTAAGAATTATATTTATTATACTATAAGGTTTAGATATCAACCAATAGGATTTTAAGCACATGTTATGAATGGTAATTAAGGATTAAGTATTTTTGAGGATTAAATTTAATAAGGAGTAAAGTTTGAATGTTATAGGGTCAGTCAACAGCTTTGAATACGTTGAGGGCTTAGTCAAGGCTGTTTACTCCATTCAAACTTAGCTAAAAATGTGTAATTTCGTGTTTAAATATTCAGCGTATGCCGATATATCGCAGCTATAGGGGGCGATATATCGCAGCACGTAGATACGGAAAACATGAATCGATGCACGGTCGCCTCGGGAACAGTGGTCCAGGCGATATATCGCCTATAGGGGCGATATATCGCCTATAGGGGCGATATATCGCCTCCACCAGCATGTTTTTAAACTCTTTTGAATTCATTTCCTTTCAGCCATTCAAACTCCTTCAATAGTCCAACATCTTTTGAACGAGTCTTCAGCCTCTGCTGAACGATTATTCAAATGATTTTCACCTAAAAAGCCATTATTTTTATTCAAGTACAATCAAGATCTTTTCATCTCCAAACTCTATAAATAGGACCTAGTACCCAGCCATTATTCACCTTTTGCTCTAAGTTCAGAAGTTGCTAGTGTTAAGTGAGTGTGAGAGTGTAAACACCTGGTTTGGGAAAATCATAAGCTTAAACATCATAAGCTTATCAAACACTTTGGGAAGTGAGGTTCTATAGTATTTCGGTTGAGGTGTAGACTGGTCTTTCAAGTCTTTGAGGTAAACCCAAAACTCTAGTTCATTTCTATATTATGTTATTTTCTTTCTCATAGTCTTCTACTCAATCTCTAACCTTAATCTTCATTTTGGTTAGGGAATCTAAGTTCTTGAGCACTTAAGTTTGGTAAGTGTGACTTTCAATGGTTTAGCCTTCCTATTCATTTTCATTTCTTCTTCTTCATAAGACTCACTCTTTCTCATATGGTTTTAGGAGTGTTCCAAAAGTCCCAACTCAGTCCATTATATCCCGGTAACTTTGGTAAGGAAAATAGGCTAGAATCTATATGTTTATGTTTATGTGTTATGTTATGATATGTTATGAATATGTTATAAATGTATGTATGTTTGTAGGCTTGGGCATATGACCCATATGACTAACAAGACCCCAAATGGATTATGGGCATATGACCTACTTAGCTAGTAGGACCCCACTAATTCCATGGGCATATGCTTGTTTAGTCTATGGGACCCCAAGTAATAATGGCCATTATAATAAGTGTATTATGTGTTATGATATGTCTTTATGTTTCTTATGAAATTATGTATATGATTAAGTGTTAGATTTTTCCTTGCTGGGCATTAGGCTCATTCCTTTCTGTTTATGTGCAGGAAATAAGCTTTAGAGGTGGAAAGATTCGTGACGCTTAGAGGATGTGTATCGATGGTGAATGGAGTCAAGGGGGCCGAGCGTTATTCGATTCGAGGATGTAGTCTTGTTTATGATTTTATGGTTTCAAATGTATTTTCCGCATTTTCTATGTAACCCTTTTTACTTTAAGTTGTTTTTGTTTTAAAGACGATGGGTACCCATATCCTACTTATTTTATGAAAGTAAACTTTGTTTCTACAAGTTTCTGATAAATTATGGTATTTTTGCAAAAATGTAAGTTTTATGTATAGTTTCATTAATGGTCCAAAAAAAAGTCTAGAGTAGTGGGTCATTACAGTTGGTATCAGAGAAATGGTTCTTTTGCATGAAGTTCTCCTCGATACACACGCTCAAAGCTCCGAATCGGACTGCCAAGTAAGTGTTTAAGTTACTAGTTATGTTACTTATGTGTATAGCTAACACTTTTAGTGTTTATGTTTTCAGTTAAGAATGAATGGAGCTTTAAGCAATGAGGATATCTGAGCCATTAAGGCTTTAAAAAGAATAAGGGAGCCAAGAAACACCGTAGGAGCACTAGAAAAGATCACTCGAAGATTGATCTTGTTCCACAAAGAGATAGGTCACCTTCAAGAGTTTAAGCAAATTATGATGAGAGCTGCAGAACAATATGTCCTAGTAATTAGGCTTTTAAAAGATTTTCCTTCAGCAATTTTAACTTTAGAAGAAATATGGGAGAATATAAATAATGATGATGACTTACAAGCAGCCCTAAGATATTATTCTCTCATACTTAAGTTCACCTATGATTTAGAGTTTCAATTCACTAATGAGCAACAACATAGGATCTTCTTGAATCTTCCCCGAGGAAATTTTGAGGCTCAAGACAACGATGATTATAAGGAGATAGATGATGATATGCTAGATGAAGGATCGGATGTAGAAGATCCCGATTTTTAGAATAGCTAGTTTTTCATTGTTTGTTTTGTTTATTTCTTTATTTTATGACTGTAATAAGTGAAAATTATTTTTCCAAATTAATTTCATGTTATTTTATCATCATGTATGAGTTTGATTTTATTTTCGCAATCATAATAAGTAATAAATAAAATGAATAATGACTAAGTTCAGTGAGGGTGGATACAAATCAATGAACCAAGTTTCTTTATTGAGAGTTAGGGGGCCTTAGTAGTGGGAACGATTTTACTGATCCCAGCCCTCCCTCAATATGGTTAACTTTGGAACAAAGATAAGTTTCGAGCCTGAGAATTAAGTCATATAGGATGATTAGAAACACACTTAGAAAATAAAGATGACTTGTTTTTCTAAGTATAGAAACCCACTCTAATAATAAATAAAGACCTATATAATTTTTCATAAGAAGTCATAATAAATAGGTCCGAGATATGTTTGTTTTAGAATAAGTTTTGCCTTAGAGCCTATTAGGGTAAGTTCTAACAAGTTCTCGACTGTTAGAACTTTTGGTGAAGATGTCGCTCCGAAGACCTGCACGCACCAACGGACACGCCTCCAACGTTGTTCCAACGACCAATGATACCCCCCCCCCCCAGTTCGCAGAAGAGGAGTGCGTGCTACTACTAGCCGCAACGCGCCGACACCGTCAGTTAACAACATCGCGGAAATCGCTAGACGGCAACAACAAGTCGAAGAACTCTTGCAGCAACAACGTCAACAGGCGCAAACTCAGCCTCAGCCTCCGCCGCAACCGCAGCCGCAGCTAAAACAAATGGCCCTAGCACCCCAACAAGTTGGTCCATATGGGGGATGGCCAGTGACGAACCACGCGCCACATCCAGTACCAAATATGGAGTCAGTGTATGAGAGGTTCCGCAAGCAGCATGCTCCAAACTTCGAAGGGACTATAGACCCCTTTGAGGCAGAAGAATGGCTGAGGAATGTGAAGCCAATTCTTACGCACATGAATCTCAGTAATGCAGACCGCATATCCTGCGTCTCGTCATTACTCAAGAAGGATGCCAGAATATGGTAGGACTTAGTTCAGCAGACTAACGATGTCACCACCATGATGTGGACAAGATTTAAGGAGTTGTTCCACAAGAAGTATTACACCTCGGCAGTCATCGCTAATGATAGAAGAATATGCTCGTCAGTTCAACAGATTAGTCAAGTTTGCACCAGAGTTGGTCCCAACCGACTTTACGAGGTTGACCAAGTTCGTCAGAGGACTTAGACCAATGATGGAATTAGGGGTTAAGTTAGCAAACCTGGGAACCACTACCTATGCCAATATTCTAGAGACGGCAATAGAAGTAGAAAGGATTCAGAGGAATGTTAATAAGGAGAAGAAGGATTAAACGATGGTTCCAGACCAAAGTCTTTGCCTTGACCCAAGGAGGAACCCATGCTACTAACAAGCATTTACAGGTCAGATCCTATCCTCGATAGTATATGTTCTAGTATCGCTTGATTGGCAGCAGTATACTCGTATATCCCGTTAGGAATGATAGAAAAACTAGACAAACCTAGTGAAAGATTTAGAACTAGGTTTGTAACCGAGTTGCCTTCGGGCAAAGTAGTTCTATCATCACGAATAGTACGAGGCGTACTGATCAAGATTGAGGACATAGAACTAGAAGGAGACCTGATAGAGCTAGTGATCAAGGACTTCGACGTAATACTAGGCATGGATCGGCTAGCACGGCATGGCGCAACGATCGACAACAAACGCAAGAAGGTGATGTTCGAGACTCTTGACGGCCAGAGACGATGCTTCATGGGACAAGCTTCAGGATTACGCACCAATTTAGTGTCATCTCTCAAAGCTCAACAAAGGATAGAGAAAGGATGTCAAGTGTTTTTAGCCAGCATCACAAACATGGAAAAGAAGACGCCACTTAAGGTTGGAAATGTTCGAGTTATACAAGAATTTCCAGAGGTATTTCCCGATGACTTGCCAGGATTGCCGCCAACTCGAGAGATAGACTTCACGATAGAATTGGTACCAGGCACCGAGCCTACCTCTAAGGCACCATACCAGATGGCACCTACGGAACTCAAGGAGTTAAAGACGCAGCTACAAGAACTCCTAAACTTGGGTTTCATTAGGCCAAGCCATTCACCATGGGGAGCTCCGGTACTATTCGTGAAGAAGAAGGACGGAAGTATGCGAATGTGCATAGACTACCGTGAGCTGAACAAAGTAACGATTAAGAACAAGTACCCGCTACCTCAGATTGACGATTTATTCGATCAACTCCGAGGCGCGACGGTATTTTCAAAAATCGATCTACGGTCCGGGTATCATCAGCTCAAGGTAAAGGGAGAAGATATTCCTAAGACAGCCTTTAGGACTCGTTATGGACATTACGAGTTCTTGGTTATGTCTTTTGGTCTTACTAACGCGCCAGCCGCGTTTATGGACTTAATGAATAGGGTCTTCAAGGACTACTTGGATAAATTCGTCGTTGTATTCATCGACGATATCTTAGTATACTCCAAGGATGAAGTAGGGCACGAGGAACATTTGAGGATGATTTCGACGCGATTGAAGGAGCATCAACTCTACGCAAAGTTCAAGAAATGCGAATTTTGGCTTTCGCAAGTGGCGTTCCTCGGGCACATCATATCGAAAGACGAAGTTGCAGTAGATCCATCAAAGGTAGAGGCCGTGAAGAATTGGCCTAGACCAAAGAACGTGTCGAAAGTAAGAAGCTTCTTAGGGCTAGCAGGTTATTATAGAAAGTTTGTAGAGGGCTTTTCTAAGATAGCCACTCCACTCACCAACCTAACCCGGAAGCAACAAAAGTTTAACTGGAACGATAAGTGTGAAGAAAGCTTCCAGTTGCTTAAAGATAATCCTTGCTCAACACCAGTACTTAGTGTACCGACACCCGACGATAAGTTCGTTGTCTAATGCAATGCATCAAAGCTAGGATTGGGATGCGTGTTGATGCAAAAAGACAAGGTGATAGCCTACGCCTCACATCAGTTGAAAGAGTATGAACAACGCTATCCAACTCACGATATGGAGTTGGCAGCGGTGGTCTTTGCGTTGAAAATCTGGCGCCATTATCTTTACGGAGAACGGTGCGAGATTTATACGGACCACAAGAGTTTAAAATACTTCTTTACGCAGAAGGAGCTCAACATGAGGCAGCGTAGGTGGATAGAATTAGTCAAGGATTACGACTGCGAAATCCTATACCACCCGGGGAAGGCAAACGTAGTTGCCGATGCACTTAGCCGAAAAAGTTATGGGAACTTAGCAGCCTTATCCGGAATAGAAAAGCCGCTACAGCAGGAGCTTATCAGTGCCGGAATAGAAGTGGTTGTAGGCAAGCTGGCTAACTTGTCTATCCAATCGAATCTGCTAGAGGACATACGGATTGGTCAGAGACATGATAGCACACTAGCAACACACACGGATGCAGTCAGAGAAGGCAAGACTACAGATTTCTCAATATCCAGTCAAGGATTATTGAGATATAAGGATCGGGTATGCGTGCCAGACGATCAAAGTATTAAGAAGACGATCCTAGAAAAAGTGCACAATACCCCGTACTCAGTTCATCCAGGGTCTACCAAGATGACTCATGACATCAAGCCAGTCTATTGGTGGCTAGGGATGAAGAAGGAGATAGCAGAGTATGTATCTAAGTGTCTTGTATGCCAGCAAGTGAAGGCGGAGCATCAGCGGCCTGCAGGATTATTGCAACCGCTTAGCATACCGGAATGGAAGTGGGACGATATAGCCATGGACTTCGTGACGGGTCTGCCAAAGACGAATAAGCAGCATGATTTCGCTTGGATAGTCATAGATAAACTAACCAAGTCGGCTCATTTCCTGCCTGTTAAGACTTCATATACGGCAGACCAATAGGCAGACATCTACATCCAAGAGATTGTACGATTGCATGGAATCCCCAAGACGATAGTGTCAGATAGAGGATCAGTATTTACGTCAAGATTTTGGAGAAGCTTACAGCAAGCTATGGGTACTAAATTAAGCCTTAGTACAGCTTTCCATCCTCAGACAGATGGGCAGTCTGAGCGTACGATTCATATCTTAGAGGATATGCTACGCGCGTGTATACTTGAGTTCGGAGGATCGTGGAACAAGTACTTACCGCTGATCGAGTTCTCGTACAACAACAGCTACCAGTCGACGATCGGGATGGGACCTTATGAGTTGCTATATGGAAGAAGGTGCCAATCACCGTTGCACTAGGACGAGGTAGGAGAAAGGCAGCTTCTAAGGCTCGAAGCTGTTAGACAAGCTCAAGAAGCAGTAACGCTTTTTAGACAGCGTATGCTGGCTGCTTAAAACCATCAGAAAAGCTATGCGGATACCAAGCGACACGATGTGGAGTTCCAAGTTGGAGATCAAGTCTTCCTGAAGATATCTCCTATAAAAGGTGTCAAGCGGTTCGGGAAGAAAGGCAAGCTTAGTCCCCGATTCATAGGTCCTTCTAGATATTGGACAAAGTGGGAACAGTTGCGTATAGAATAGCCCTACCGCCAGCACTAGCCGATAGTCACAACGTCTCCCACATCTCGATGTTACGCAAATATGTGTCAGATCCATCTCACGTCCTCAAGTACGATACGATAGTGCTCCAGAAAGACTTAAATTACGAGGAACGACCGGTTAGCATCCTAGATAGAGGGATGAAGTAGTTACGGTCTAAGAGCCTTCCTATAGTCAAAGTCCTATGGAGCAATAGTTCTGAACACGAGGCAACGTGGGAGTTAGAGGAGGACATGCAAGGCTGGTATCCGGAGTTATGTGATAAGTAAATTTCGAGGACGAAATTCTTTTTAGTAGGGGAGAATTGTAGAGTCCAAGAACTTTACTTAGCTAAGATAGATAATAGTATGATAGTATTTATAGCATTATCTTTGTTACTATGGATTTTTGGTTCAGACCGGGAATTATTTGGACACTCATAGTAGTACTTATAGATTTTCTAAGTTTAATCTATAGTTTAAGGATATTAAGTTTAACCTAAGGTTTTATTAATGTGACTGATACTAAGAATTATATTTATTATACTATAAGGTTTAGATATCAACCAATAGGATTTTAAGCACATGTTATGAATGGTAATTAAGGATTAAGTATTTTTGAGGATTAAATTTAATAAGGAGTAAAGTTTGAATGTTATAGGGTCAGTCAGCAGCTTTGAATACGTTGAGGGCTTAGTCAAGGCTGTTTACTCCATTCAAACTTAGCTAAAAATGTGTAATTTCGTGTTTAAATATTCAGCGTATGCCGATATATCGTAGCTATAGGGGGCGATATATCGCAGCACGTAGATACGGAAAACACGAATCGATGCACGGTCGCCTCGGGAACAGTGGTCCAGGCGATATATCGCCTATAGGGGCGATATATCGCCTCCACCAGCATGTTTTCAAACTCTTTTGAATTCATTTCCTTTCAGCCATTCAAACTCCTTCAACAGTCCAACATCTTTTGAACGAGTCTTCAGCCTTTGCTGAACGATTATTCAAATGATTTTCACCTAAAAAGCCATTATTTTTATTCAAGTAAAATCAAGATCTTTTCATCTCCAAACTCTATAAATAGGACCTAGTACCCAGCCATTATTCACCTTTTGCTCTAAGTTCAGAAGTTGCTAGTGTTAAGTGAGTGTGAGAGTGTAAACACCTGGTTTGGGAAAATCATAAGCTTAAACATCATAAGCTTATCAAACACTTTGGGAAGTGAGGTTCTATAGTATTTCGGTTGAGGTGTAGATTGGTCTTTCAAGTCTTTGAGGTAAACCCAAAACTCTAGTTCATTTCTATATTATGTTATTTTCTTTCTCATAGTCTTCTACTCAATCTCTAACCTTAATCTTCATTTTGGTTAGGGAATCTAAGTTCTTGAGCACTTAAGTTTGGTAAGTGTGACTTTCAATGGTTTAGCCTTCCTATTCATTTTCATTTCTTCTTCTTCATAAGACTCACTCTTTCTCATATGGTTTTAGGAGTGTTCCAAAAGTCCCAACTCAGTCCATTATATCCCGGTAACTTTGGTAAGGAAAATAGGCTAGAATCTATATGTTTATGTTTATGTGTTATGTTATGATATGATATGAATATGTTAAAAATGTATGTATGTTTATAGGCTTGGGCATATGACCCATATGACTAACAAGACCCCAAATGGATTATGGGCATATGACCTACTTAGCTAGTAGGACCCCACTAATTCCATGGGCATATGCTTGTTTAGTCTATGGGACCCCAAGTAATAATGGCCATTATAATAAGTGTATTATGTGTTATGATATGTCTTTATGTTTCTTATGAAATTATGTATATGATTAAGTGTTAGATTTTTCCTTGCTGGGCATTAGGCTCATTCCTTTCTGTTTATGTGCAGGAAATAAGCTTTAGAGGTGGAAAGATTCGTGACGCTTAGAGGATGTGTATCGATGGTGAATGGAGTCAAGGGGGCCGAGCGTTATTCGATTCGAGGATGTAGTCTTGTTTATGATTTTATGGTTTCAAATGTATTTTCCGCATTTTCTATGTAACCCTTTTTACTTTAAGTTGTTTTTGTTTTAAAGACGATGGGTATCCATATCCTACTTATTTTATGAAAGTAAACTTTGTTTCTACAAGTTTCTGATAAATTATGGTATTTTCGCAAAAATGTAAGTTTTATGTATAGTTTCATTAATGGTCCAAAAAAAAGTATAGAGTAGTGGGTCGTTACAGATTTCGTGTTGATTGTGGAGTTTCAAGACATTATGTGTGGAAAATACTACATTGAAGATGCTCAACACACGTCGTTTATGCTCTATAACGCAAGTCTGAGAATTCGAGCCGCATTTTTACAAGGATTTATTCACTTTCTGGAAACATGTCTACAAATAGAAGTTGTAGATATTTCTCTTAGCTTTCCACAGCTTTTTGAGTCAGTCAATTCGGAGTTATATTGAAGGAGTTATGATCAAAATACAATGAGCTGATGCTGCAGGCTGTTCAAAACGAGTCAGTTTTATTCTGTGCAAAGTAGCGCCCCAGCGCCACAAACCAGCGCCCCAGCGCTGCCGAGAAACAGAGAGCATATTTTGACACGGGTTACAGCGCCTAGGCGCTATGTTTCAGCGCCCCAGCGCTAGGGTCCGTACGGAAACACAATTTAGGGGAATTTTCAAGGGTAATCTTGTCTTTTCATGCAAAAATGAATTAGGGTCTATAAAAGCTTCTTTAATGACGTTTTTAGAGGAGGAGATCAGATTAAGCAAGGAGGCTAGAGAAGAAACAAAAACCTAGAGTTCTTTTCTTTATCTTTTGATTTTGATTATGTTAAATTCTATGTTTATGTTTGATTTAGTCATGTTCATGAACTAAATTTCTGTTTAGGTTTTCTAATTGACTCTCTTGAAACTCTATTATGATTTAATGCATTTACCTATTCCTTCTTCATCTGAAATATATTTAGTTTGTGTTCATTGTGTATGTGATTGATTGATCAACTTTTACATACGATTTATGAATTTGAATCAAAATCTGAAAAGTGAGATTTGAATATGCTAAAATTGAATAGACATAGATTTCAATTTAGAACGAGAGTATCAAATTGGTTTATGTGATTGAGGGTTGTATTCACTGCTTCCTATTGTTTGAATTGACCATAGAAATATAGGGAATTCACACTAGGTCGAGTTTTCTATCTCTTAACTCGAATAGTTTACACTTTTGCATGCCTATCATTTCAGTGAGAAGAGTTTCAGTAGTAATTGCATTAAAGATTAATAGAGTGGATAGTAGAGAAGATTAGGATTCCTAATTATTTTACAGTGAATTTAATCCTTGAGTTCTTGTTACTATTTGATTTCTGCAATTTTTATTTAATTCTGTTTTCTTGTTCTAAAAATTCACAAATCTAATTTTCATTAGTCAAATAGAAATCAAAAATTAATTATTTGGTAATTGATAAATCAGTCTCCGTGGGAACGATACCGGTCTTACCGGAATAAACTGCAAAAGCGATTACGTATACTTGCGTAGCCTTAAAATATCGCAACAAGCTGCCATTTGGCAGCGTGGCACTTGCTGAAGCTTTGGGTTTGGGCTCCATTTTGGGCTTAGTTTTGTCAAAAAATACCACTTTATCATCATTTTTTTCAATTATATTTCTTTCTTTCTTCTTTCTTTTTGTTTATGTCAAAAATACATTTTATTTCCTAAAAATTAAATCAAAATTAATATTTTCAAATATAAAACATATGGCAATAAATCCATGAAAATATTAATTAAAACTTAATTAATTTTAAATTTTAAAACTAATAAAATGATATTTTTTAGCACTAATCAATCAGTTTGGTCATAATAGGTTTAAGCTCGGGGCTCGGGGTGAGTCTCGAGGTGGTTTGATGATTAGAGCATTACCGAGAATTAAAGGGTAATGAGATATAATTTTATTAGTATTCGAGAATAGCGGGAATTGGAGAGTGTTAATTATAATTAACGAGATAGGTGTTAAATGATGGTTTTGCCCTTGGGGTTGTTAAGAGAGGATTTAAGCATGGAGGGTATTGTGGTCATTTGACCTAGGCTATATAAATGGATGGTTGTTGAAAAATAGAGTCTTGTTTCCTTTCTCATGATCATCACCTTTCTCTTCTCCTTCCATTGGATTTTGAAGCAAGTTTGGGGATTCAAGCTTGGAGATTGAAGCTTGAGGTCTTAGCCTAGTGTTCAACCATTGAAGAGGTTTTAACCTAAGCTTAAGGTAAGGTTCTAGTTTCTTTTCATAGTGCCTTGCTCAGTTTTTGTGCTGGTTTTAAGGTTTGGAGTTTTGATCATTGAAATGGGGAATTTGATGAAGTTTTGATTGGTGTAAGGTTTAGGTTTTGATGCTTACATGGTAGATAAGTTGTGGTAGAAGTTGGTGGCTTTGCTCGGTGATATTGGGAGAGTTTTAATTAGGTTTTGAAATGAGTTTAAAGGGGAAAAACAGGGGTTTTTGGTTGAGTTTCAGGTGGGGCCGTGGCTCTGTTCTGGAGCGCCGCTGCTTAAGCTCATTGAAGAGGAAGGGAGAAGCTACTGGGTCGTTGGGCCGCAACATGGAGATGGAGGGTCGCAGCTCGTGTTGGGGAATGGTTTGTGGCCGTCTCTATTTGGGTAGGCGGGCCGCAGCATGGTGAGGGGGGCCACGACCTTTAGTGGAATTTTGGCCAAAAGTAGGTTTTTGACTTGGGGATTCAAACCTTAGGTCTCGGGATCGATCCTACTACCCGGTTTAGTAGGATTCGAAGTCTCGGAGGCTAGGCTTTGGTCTGGGAACCTTTTGTGATTCATTTTATTGATGGAATCCCGTAATTGGTTATGACCAGGTGACCGTCAAGGAACTAAAAGGTTGATCGTTCTCAAAGGGTCGTTCTTTTATTAATTTCCGCTCGAACCTGAGGTAAGAAAACTGCACCCTATATATATGACATGCATGGTTAATATTGAGGCATGTTGAGTGTGTAAATATGGACATTGATTGCATATTAAATGCTTAGTAGATCTTGCTTACTTGTGAATGGCGCTAACTTACTAGTCAGAATCGGCAATGGTGTCAGATCCGTCTGTGAAGCTGTGACTTACTAGTCAAGTTCATCAACGGTGCTGAGCACTGCTCATGTGTTACTGACCTAAGAGTCAGGAGCGACATAAGCTTCATGAATGCAGAGCCAATGAAAGATTAGATCTAAACGACATCTGCATTGAATGACTCATTATGAGCATAAATGTTGGACCGACCCTAAGTTCGATGAAAACTGTAACGCCCTACTACCTTAGAGCCGTTACTAAGTGAGTTTAAAATGTGCATTTAACTTGCTAATCAAGAATTAGGTTAAAAGTGTAACTAAACTGTATTAAAATCACATAATTTGAAAATGTAGTTATTCATTAAAAATTAATAAGCGTTTAACATTCGGGATCCCGAAATACTGTTTATATAATATTTACAACTCAAAATATGATTAAAGTCGACTACATGACAAAATAAGATTTAGTACAAAACATCTCCCAAAAATACCCCTGGTCGTGGCAGCCAGGCAAACCAGATATGTACACGTCGATTCACGCTCTCCGTACTCATGGTTGGCCGACTTTCCCCTTGCCCTTACCTGCACAACAGAGCACTCGTGAGCCGAAGCCCAGCAAGAAAACTCCACACGAATAAATAACATTTGCGTATCAATCACTTAGCATATAACAAATCCATCAACAGGCTAAACACATACGGCCATGCCGTCCCAGGCGCTTTACCAGGCCCTGGGTTTGTGGTCTGCACGGTGAGGATATCTCAGGTATCCTTTAGGGTCTCACCTTGGCAACTCACACTCCGCGTGCTAAACGCTGCTCCCGGCCCTTTGCCGTTCTCGGCCTTCGTCATTCCCAACCCTCGCCGTTCTCGGCCCTCGCCGTTCCCAGCCCTCACCGTTCCCGGCTCTTGCTGTTCATTCACATATATGCACACATAGCATAATTAAACAAATACTTAAACACATATAAACATACTCAATGGGGCTACGCTCTGCAAAACAATCATATAAGGTCGGACCCTGCAACGCAAACTATAGGGCCTCGCCCCGCTCTATGGGTACAACAGTTTTCTTACCTGTGTCCCGAGCTTCTTGAGCACCGAAATCCCGAGCACAATCCTCTAACTCGAGCCTCGCTAAAAACCTAGTCACAACACATACATAGCACTCTCGTTACTAACCAATTCATAATCATCCCTCGGAACCAATCCCGTGCTCTCGGGACCTCCCGTTTCCCCACAAAAGGTAGCGAGAGCGTCCCCCAAGCCCCCTGAGCCAAAACCCTAAAAACACAAATTCCCATCTCCTGAAATTGGCCTAGCGCTGCGGCACAGCCCTATAGGGGCCGCGGCGCCCAGCAAGCCTCCCCTGTCCTGACTCATCCTAGCGTCGCGGCACGGAAGAACAGGGTCGCGACGCTCATATGCGAACCCAGAAAACTGGGTTTTTCCCAACATTTTTCCCGAGCCAAAACTCTTCCAAATCAACACCAAGGTACACCCAAGTCCCAATTCTACCTAAAACCCTAGATAAACAGTATGGCAACTCAGAAACAACAAAAACAACAAGCTCAAACACTCAATCAAACCCATAAATCACCTAGTGGTTTAAAACTTTATAAAACTTAAACCACAAACCAGAAAACTTAAACCACAGCAACAAATAAACTTTAGAGATGCATGGAACCCTTACCTCAAGTAGAATTCGTCCTTGAGCTTCTTTCAAATCCACTTCCAAGCTCAAATCCACTAATCCCAAGCTGAACCTAGCCAAACTTCATCCCAAGAATCCACCAAGAAAAACACATATCATCTCCCAACCTTAACATTTCTCAGCATAATTCAATCAAGGAACTGAATTAGAACTTACCTTTGAACCTAGATCAGTCTCCCAGATCCTAGCCTTGAATCCCTTGAATTCTGGCCTAAAATCCTTCAAAATCAGTCACCTTAGAGAAGGAGAGGGAGAGCATCGAGTGGGAGAGAGAGAGTTGAGAGAATTTGGTTCACCTTTTCCTTCCTCTGTTTTGGCTAAGTGTTTCTAGTATTTCCCCAGCTCTTAACTGAGTATATCCAATAGCCCAAAATGACTCAATTACTCCTTAAGTTAACCTAAGTCCTCATATATCTCCAAGGGCGGTTTATTCTTTTAACACCTCCCGCTAAGTCCTCAAGTATACCTAAAAATCCCCGTTAATCTCGACATACAAAATCATTACTAAATTACTACCCGATACTTAATAAATCCAAAACCCATATTATATACCCAAAATATCCCTAGGCTCCTCCCGAGCCGGGTATTTGACCCTGTTGTGACTTTTCAGCTAAACTGCTCCTTAGGACCGTCTCGAATCGTGCATCACAATTATATCACCACTCACACGTGGTATCAATCACAATATATACAAATATTACATTTATGCCCTCAACAGGCTAAAATTACAAATATGCCCCTAGCAACCAAATGGGGCCCACATGCATATTTAATTCACCTAAACATGCATTTCTAAGCACATAATCATCAAATTCACATATTAACACAATATATCAATTATTGCCTTCCAAGCATGCTAATCAAGGCCCTAAGCCTTATTAGCAAATTTGGGATGCTACAAAAACTAAAAGCGCTTGTCTAGTTCTATGACTAGTTACTCAGAGCCAGGGGCAGAAGGCCAAGTGACCCTATCGTCACATGGCTAAGGGAGCGGTACCCACAGCTGTGAATCTATGGTCACTCCCTTGATTTACATTGGTGACTTGCCTATCAGTCACTTATCCTGTTTAAGCTAGTGACTTGATCACTTATTTGTTTTGGGAACGGAACCCACCTTAGTGACTTTTACAACTGTCACTCTTCTGATTAGGGCTAAAAATCATGGATGATTATTATGATCATTGTTTGATATTATATTCATGCAGTATTGAGTTTTCTTGTTGGGCTTTGGCTCATGGGTGCTATGTGGTGCAGGTAAAGGGAAAGAAAAGCTCACCTAGCCTTGAGTGGAGAGCTTAGGTGGTGATGTGTACATATGCGGCCGCTTGACCACCACGGCCAAGGAGTTTCTTAGAGGGACTAGGGGTTAACCCTAATTTTGCCGCTTAGTTTGGCGGGTTGTAAATTTAAACTGTAATGACCGTTTTGTATCGTAAATAACTTGTAAACATTTTTATGGGCCCATGAACAGTTTTATGTTTTAAATAAAGTATATCATTTCCTTTTGATTGGTTTTACACCTTAACCTATTAATGACACCTAGAAGCATGTTTTTAACCAAAGAGCTCGATTAGCGAGTTAAACACAGTTCAAAGTTCACAGTAGCTGTCTTCGGGTAACCAAGGCGTTACACCTACTCCCAAGACCCAGAAAAATCCACAAATCACAGAGCTAGCAACGACGATTTACTCAAGCTGCCCTGAAAGCTTCATGATAGTTTCCCTCAAAGCTAGGGAGAAGAGATATTGTCCTCGTCGACCACAGCTAGTGAGAATCTAGGGGTGAGATCGAGAGAAAAAAATGAAGGAATACGGAGGCTAGGGGCGAGATTGACAGAAAGGGGGGAAGAGAGGTAGGAGATAAGTGGAAAATAATTTTTTTATTTAATCTGATTAAGTTTTAACTTTTTATTAATTAAATTATATTTTTATTTTAAAAATTAATTTTTAAAAGGATAACAATTTGGTCTAATTATATTGTAACACGTGGCAAAATGTTTTATTATGATATGATATTTTAATGATCTTAATTACTTATAATTAAGAGCAATTTAGTCATATTGAAAAATTTGTTAACTAAATTTGAGTCTAAGGATCTATTTTGTACCAATTTTAAAATCTCAGAGTACCGCATGAACATTATTCATAATAGAGGGTACCAAAACTATAATTTGTAAAAATATAAGGTACGAAATGGGTAACAACCCAAAATGATATTATTTTTTATTATTAATGATAGGAGGTTTTTTTTTATAATGAATGATACAAGGAAATTAATGCGCCCAACTTGACACTTTATGTTACATTTATCTTATCTTCAATACATTGAACATTCTAGGATAGTGCACAAGTGCCAACATTTGAGTAATTATGACGTGTTTGAAAATAATTGTGTAATTATTAGGTTGTATAATTAGTATTTACATTATATTAAAATATAAGGTGTGTTTGGATGTAAAGTGTTAATTATTTATGAATTATTGTCGTGTTTGTCAAAACAGTTAGTAATAACACATAAAAATAATATTATGTAATAAATATGATTTAAAACTGATAATAATTAGTAATTACACAGTGTAATTATATCTAATTTTCATGGGGCTATGAAAATTAGATAGTATGATTGGGACCCCTCAATTACCTCTAATTATATAGTTATTGTGTAATTACATCGTTAGACAACGCATACCAAATTAATTACACCCAATTTCAATTACAGTGTGGTTTTTCAAACGCACCTATTTTTCCTCCCACTCTTACTAGTAGTATTCAATTATTACATAAATTTTTCAACTCCTATAAATTATAGGTAACACTATAAGAAAATCTTATATTAGAGGCGAAACAATTAGAGGCGGACTTTGTCCGCCTGTATTGTACAGGTTATTAGCAGCGGACTAGTGAGTCTGCTGCTAATAATGTGTAAATATACAAAAAAAATTAATATTTTTTTATTAGCGGTGAACTTACTATTATTAGGGGTGGGTAGTCCGCCGCTAATACACCAAAGAAATGCCCGGAAAACTAAAGGGTATTTTAATTTTAAAATTATTAGCGGCAGGTATTTACCTTTAGTAGAGGCGAACTACCCGTCGCTAATAGTATTAGCGACGGGTAATCACCATTATTAGCAGTGGAGTACCAGCCGCTAATAATCTTGCATATTTTAAATTTTGTACATCGTTTCATCCGTCTGTCCCTCTCTCGTTCTCTCGTGTAAAAACAAAGTTTAACCTGAATATGAAAATACTGAAATTCTGAATTTAAAAAAACTTTATTAAACAATACAAAACTAATGTTCATAACTTCAAACCATACAATACCTACAACTAAATAAAAACTTTATCTTACATACAAATCTTAATACTTTTATAAATAATTTATGTGGCGTTACTAAACCTTAACGTAGAATTAGAGATGTATCCAACCGATAAATTGAAAAGCTTTATGTAAATTACAAAGTTCATGAAAGACTTTTAAAGCTTTATGTAAATTATAAAGTTCACAAAATACTTTTTATGAAATATAAATATAAAATCAAGTTTCTCGTTTATTTATAAAATAGCATAGCAGAACTCCACTCCCTTCAGGTCAGCCCCATATGTACAGTCATGTTGGCTCCACGTATACTCATCAACGTTTTATACTTGGGGCATCTTACCTACAATACAAAACATTATCTGATGAGCTAAGGCTCAGTAAGCAGAATAGCTACCTCATATGCATTAAAATAAACATGCAACGTGTTATGTATTTTCTTTCTTTCACTTTCCTTTCTTTTGGGCCCTAGAGGATGCTGCTGCCGGCATTACATAAGGAATCACATTCCCACCTAAACATAAACATGATAATAGGGAATTTCTCCCTCATAAACATTCATTATATAGGGAAGTACATCTCCCTCCTTACATTTTTGGGACATAGGTCTCCCAAGCAGCACCTCTACTTTAACACTTTCAATAACTTGTTTGTAAACATTAAGCGTGCTTATGCATAAGAAATATAACATTCTTAAAAATAACTTATGCGTAATAACATGGCAGAATAACATATAAAGCATATAAATGCACATAAGACTCATAAAAGACTTGTATTGTAGATGAGGATTCTACTTACCTTGTGTCTTGATAAAACAACCGAAATTGTTAGCTTCTTGATAAAAACACAAACTATTAACTTACATAAAATCTACATTAAGAAATGTTAGCTTATAATTGTTATTATTCCATTTTTCTTATTTTATTGCTTATTTTATGTCTAAGCGTATGGTCATATTATAATTGTCCATGGCAAGATCCTGGTCTAAAAGTCGTGGTCATGGTCATACGAAAATGTCCTGGTCATAATACTTATCCATAATAATAGAGAATAAGGTCATATAATAAAAGTCCATAATAGTCCAAAGTGTGACCATAGCCTATATAAGTTTAGTATTATAAAGATACATAAAAAAAATAGTTTATATTTCAATATTGGCATTGTATATTATGACGACATGGTAAAATAATCTATATATAAATGTTGGTATTATAACAGTATGGTAAAATAATCTATATATACATTTTTGGCATTATAACGACATAGTAAAATAATCTATATATAACTTTTGGCATTATAACGGCATGGTAACATAATCTATATATAAATTTTGGCATTATAACGACATAGTATAATAATCTATATATAAATTTTGGCATTATAACGACATAGTAAAATAATCTATATATAAATTTTGGCATTATAACGGCATAGTAAAGTAATCTATATATAAATTTTGGCATCATAACAACATAGTAAAATAATCTGTATATATATAATAACTAAATAACTGAAATGAAAATCTTGGGAAAGAGCTTACCTAAAAGGTTTTCGTAGGCTAGCGTTACGGACAGAACTTCGCCTAGATCTTCGAGGTTTAGAACTTTAAAAGGGTGTTAAGAAGAATTTTTTTTTGGTAGAGTGAGAGAAAGAATGATTTTTCGTAATTCAAAAATGAATTCTGAAAAGCTCTATTTATAGGAAAATATTGGGTTACTATGCTGCATAGTAAAATAATAAAATATTTAAAATATCAAGCATAGTAAAATAATAAAATATTCAAAATATCAAGCATAGTAACTTGCTGAAGTCATCACTGTATCACTACTGCATCAACATGTGGGACCCATGGGGTGGACCGTGCTGTGGGACCCACTATGAATAGTACCCGGTGAATAGCAACCAAAAAATGAAAACTTCCCAATCTTCTTATATTACTTAGTCCAACATTTTTTACTCACAAATTATTCTGAAAAAGTTTCTCTAACATCCATAAATTAATTATTCCCATGTGTTAGTTACTTCAATATCTTAGAATTGTTAAAATCTCATAATAGAATACAACTATATCCCCAACGGTCAGGTTACTGTTTCCAACGGCCGGATCACTATTCACCAACGGTCATACGACTAGTTTTTTGTCCTATAAATACTTGTTCCTTCAACCATTTACTTGCACAACTTCTTCATCTCTTAACCTTCTAGATAAAATTCATCATCAAATCATGAATTTCTCTTTATTGTTCTTAACATTAGTGATTATTTGCTTGTATTTAGTATCATTCTATGGGTATTATACTAATGAAATGCCCATGAATATTATAGTTGCGTATTCATTAGTTATTCTTCCACTTTACTTAATAGCTCTAGCCTTCGATTAACATTGTAATGCACTCAAAAGTATGAATAAAATATCTTGTCTTATTTTTTATAATTGTTATAATGCATTTGTAGAAATAAGTGGGAGTTACAATCTACCTTCCTTACAAATTTTCGTCCACAAAAATAATAGAGTAAATCGGGATATTTAGCTTTCATCTCATCCTCACGCTCCCACGTAGCCTCTTCTATAGTATGGCTTCTCCATAATACCTTGACTAAAGGTATTTCTTTATTTCTTAAGACCTTATTCTTTCGATCCAAGATTTGGACAAGTTTTTCCTCCTAAGTAAGGTATTTGTCCACCTGGATAACTTCATGTTGCAACACGTGACTGGAGTCAGGAATATATTTCTTCAACATAGACACATGGAAGACATCATGTACATCCGACAACTCTGGTGGCAGTGCCAATTTATAGGTCACTTTTCCAATTCGGTCTAATATTTCAAAAGGTCCAATGAACCTTGGATTCAACTTTCCTTTTTGTCCAAATCTCATAACACCTTTCATTGGTGTTATCCGTAGAAATACTTTTTCTCCGACTTGGAACTCTAATGGTCTTCTTTGTTTGTCTGCATAGCACTTTTGTCGACTTTGGGCTACTGCTATCCTCTGTTGAATTTTTCGAACGACTTTCGTTGTCGACGTCACAATATCTGGTCCAGTTTGTTGCTCTATGTACTTTCTTTCACCCACCTCATGCCAATGGATAGGAGATCGACACTTCTGCCCATATAATGCTTCATAGGGTGCCATCCCTATGGTTTCCTGATAACTGTTGTTATAGGCAAATTCAATCAGCGGTAAATATTTACTCCACAATCCTTCAAAGTCCAGGACACATGCTCTTAGCATATCTTCAAGAGTTTGTATAGTCCTTTCTATTTGACCATTTGTTTGTGGGTAGAAAGCTGTACTAAATTTCAATCTTGTCCCCATAGCCTTGTGCGAGCTTTGCCAGAACTTTGAAGTAAATTTTGAGTCTCTATCTGACACTATGGAAATTGGAATTCCATGCAATCGTACTATCTCTTGCACATAAGCTTCCGCTAACTGGTCCCCTATGTATGTCACCTTTACCAGAAGGAAATGAACAGATTTTGTTAATCGATCGATGATGACCCATATCGAATCATATCCTTTGCTTGTTCGTGGAAGTCCAATAACGAAGTCCATTGCAATTTGCTCCCATTTCCATTATGGTATTTCCAAAGGCTGTAATTCTCCTCCAGGTTGTTGATGTTCTGCCTTAATCCTCTGGCAAATAAGACACCGAGCTACATATTGGGCTACGTCTTTCTTCATGTTAGGCCACCAAAAGTGTTTCTTCAAACTTCTGTACATCTTTGTTGAGCTTGGGTGTACCGTATATGGAGTGTTATGAGCTTCATTCATAATCTTATTCTTAATGTCCTCTCTTGCAGGTACGCAAATTCTTCTGTTAAACTTTAATATTCCTGAGTCAGAAACATTAAAATTCTTCACTTTTTCTTCTTTGACTTCTGCTTTGACCTCGGCTAGGTGAGGATCTGATTCTTGACCTTCTTTTATTTCCTCCAGCAGATTCGACTCCAATGTCAGATTGGACAATCCTCCGACTACTACTTCTATGCCTGATCTTACTACTTCCTGTTGTAGCGGTTTGGACAAGGCTTGAAGGAACATCAAGCTTGTCGACGTCTTTCTACTTAATGCATCCGCTACTTTGTTAGCTTTACCAGGGTGGTATAAAATTTCACAGTCATAGTCTTTGACTAAATCTAACCACCTTCTTTGTCTCATATTAAGTTCCTTCTAGGTAAAGAAGTACTTCAGACTTTTGTGATCAGTAAAATTTTTACATCTTACTCCGTAGAGATAATGTCTCCAAATTTTTAAGGCAAAAACTACCGCAGCTAACTCTAGATCATGTGTAGGGTAGTTTTTCTCATAATCATTTAATTGTCTGGAGGCGTAAGCTACTCTCCATTCTTGCATCAACACCGCTCCTAATCCCATCTTTGAAGCATCACAGAAAATTTCAAACTCGTCAGTACTATTCGGGATGGTGAGGAATGGAGCATTAGTTAGTCGATTCTTTAATTCCATAAAGCTCTCCTCACAAGCTTCCGTCCATAGAAATTGACTATTCATTCTAGTGAGCACCGTAAGTGGGGTTGCAATTTTGGAAAACCCTTCTATGAATCATCAATAATATCCAGCTAAGCCCAGAAAGCTTCTTACTTCAGCTGCATTCCTTGGCTGGGACCATCCTTTTACTGCTTCTACCTTAGCTGGATCCACCAAAATCCCACTTTTTGACACAACATGTCCCAAAAAGTTAATTTTATCGAGCCAAAATTCACACTTCTTGAATTTGGCATACAGTTGTTCCTTTTTGAGAGTTTCCAGCGTACATCTTAGATGTTCCTCATGTTCTTTTTCTGACTTTGAGTATATAAGGATATCATCGATAAAAACAACGACAAATTTATCCAAGAAATCCTTAAATACTCTATTCATGAGGTCCATGAAAGCTGCAGGAGCATTATTTAGTCCAAATGGCATCACCAGGAATTCGTAATGTCCATAACGAGTTCGAAACGCCGTTTTGGGAATATCTCATTCCTTCATCTTGAGCTGGTGGTATCCCGAACGAAGGTCTATCTTTGAAAATACTGCCGCTCCTTGTAGTTGGTCGAATAAATCATCAATCCTGGGTAGCAGGTACTTATTTTTAATTGTCACTTTGTTGAGCTCCCTGTAATTAATGTACATTCTCATTGTGCCATCCTTCTTCTTCACGAATAGTACTGAGGCTCCCCACGATGAATGACTATATAGTTCCCTGTCATTGATTGTAATTGGTATAGTCTTATACCAATGAGTTGAGTATATCACTTCCCCGGAGGGCAGTGCTATACTAAAAATTGTATCCATCTCAACAGGTAATCCATTCAGTCTACCAACTAATTGCACTGATGCGAATGAGTGTGTAGCTCCAGAATCAACTAATACTGATGCAGGGATGTTATTGAAAAGGATTTGACCTGAGATTACTGTGGATTGACTTGCTTCCGCTTTTTCCTGAGTCAAGGCAAAGACTCTGGCGTTTGTTTTCTTTTCTTCTCCTCCTTTATACTGTTCGTTACGGTTGGAACATTCCCTTGCAAAGTGTCCTGGCTTCCCACATATGTAACAAGTGTTAGTCCCAACCCGACATTCATTAGGATGATATTTGTTGCATTTTGGGCATTGAGGAAATACTGGCTTTTATTGATCCTTTCCTCTCTTGTTGTTGTTGTTGAAACTCCACTGGTTAGGCCGCTTCTTGTCACTATTTTTCTGACTTGGACCACCTTTCATGAAATGGTTATTTTGCCGATTTCAGATGTTCCTTGCGCCCTGTCTTCTGATTTCAGCTTCTTTCTCCCGTTCTTGCATCAATATCGCCCTTTCGATCTTCAAGGCTTTGTCAGCTACTTTGGAAAAAGAAGCTCCCTCCAAGTCTGCTACTTCGAGGTCTTTATGAATGTCAGGATACCCGAGCTGGGGTCAAGCTATCCACCTTTCCTGCTTCACCTTTCCTGTCACTACCGAGGGACTAGCCTCAGCCTCCGCCTGAGTCAAGGTGAATACCCGAGCTGGGGTCAAGCTATCCACCTTTCCTGCTTCACCTTTCTTCACCGTTGGGCAGTCTTTCCTGAGATGCTCCACTACCCCACAAACAAAACATGCCTTGGCCTTGCACTCGCCCAAATGGCCTCTTCTACACCTCGGGCACTCTGGATAGGTCCTCCATGCCTCACCGCCACCCTAGCGGCCATCGTGACCACCCCGACCCCTCCTATCAGGACTAGGAGCGGCCGACGTGTCAGGAGTCTTCCTCTTGAAGTCACTGGGGCCCCCGTCCCTACCTGTCCCTGAATAAGGAGGCACCGCCCTGCGGCCCTCACGCCTCACCGCGTTCTCCTTCCATATCTTGTTCTCCGCTTCCTCAGCGGTAAGAGCCCTCTCAATGGCCTGAGCATAAGTTGTTCCTCCAGGTACCGTGGTAATCCTAACATCCCGGGCTATCATAGCATTAAGCCCCCGGACAAAATGATCTTGCCTAGCAGCATCAGTAGGCACAAGATCTGGTGCAAACTTCGCCAGCCTATCAAATTTCAGGGCATACTCAATAACAGTCATACTGCCCTGTACCAAACTCACAAACTCATTGACCTTTGCTGCCCTAACATCAATATTGTAGTACTTCTGGCCAAACAAATCCTTGAAACCTTCCCAAGTCAGTGTAGCAACCTCTCTGGTCTGCGATGCCACTTCCCACAAAATGCGGGCATCCTCCCTCAACATATACGTGGCACAGGCCACTCTATCCTGTCCCTCAACTTTCATGAAATCCAGAATCACTGTAATCATAGTTAGCCACTGCTCGGCTTTCAGCGGATCTGGTCCTCCCTCAAAGACTGGGGGTTGCTGCTTCCTGAACCGCTCATATAACGGCTCCAACCTGTTAACAACCTCCCCAGGCTGCACAGTTGGTACCACTGCAGGTGGTAAAGAAGGGGCAACACTCCTTGATGGAGCCTGCTGCTGCAGAATACGAATCAACTCATCTTGGCTCTGTAATCGAGCCTGCATCTCAGCCATTAACTGCTGCCAGTTCTCAGGGACTGGCGGAGGCGTCTGGCCCTGGTCATTGCCCCTAGTCCCGGACCCAGTGCCGGCTAGTCGTGAAGATTTCCTTGGACGCATAACTATCCAAGTCAATATGCAAATATCGACTCGGCGGTCAGACCACAATGACAGGGTAAAAGCTTCTCCAAAACTCAACAATAGAGCATAATCATTCACAGATAACCAACACATATAAGCATCCATGCACCATAAGCAATCAAGCATCCATATACTCATTTACATGCACGACAATGTTAATAAACATGCCTCAATACCTTCACACAACAGTCAAGGGCCAGGCCCCATCAGTATCTCATGCTTCCTAGCAATTCAATCAATAACAATATGCATAACTCATCTCAGGCACATAAGCACATAAGCACACATATACACATTACCAAACCCTGACTTGAGCTTGTCTCCAGCAGCGAATGTACATATCCAGGCTGTCTTCAGGAACCCTTAAACCTAGGACGCTCCGATACCAAGTTGTAACCTCCTGGATAGCCAAGACCAATACACTGTGTACTTATAAAGGTGCAGGACTTTCTAATCAAGTCATTAATTTGAAAACATGTCACTAAACATGTAGATCTATGGTTAAAAAGGTTTTGGTCTCAAAAGACTCATTTCATATATTTAAATTGTAGTAAACATGGGATCCCATACAAAACAAAGTTAAGATAACTTTACAAACTCCCAAAGGTACATAAATAACTGCTAGCCATACTAAGGCAAAACAGACGGTCTTTAGGTTCCACGTCCTTGCCTAGACCTCAACCGTGGCGGCCAAGCACCTGGCTATGTACATTCCGCTCGCTGAGCTCTCCAGTCAGGGCTGATCTAGCTTGCCCTTGCCTTTACCTGCACCACGTAGCACCCGTGAGCCAAGGCCCAGCAAGAAAACATCATAAGTAACTCAAATATTAACAACAGACAAATAGCTCAGTAAGCATGTATACTCATCAGATAATCCACATCAGATATTCAACATATACATTCCAATACCAGATACATTCTATCGCATATAATATTCATAACACATAATATTCAGGGCCGACGACTTAGGCTGCACCTTCTGTTTAACCCACTGACTCTGGCCCGCTTAAACCAAGCTCAGTGCATAATAAGCTGTCCTCGGCTACCAGTGGCCGAGCCACGCCCTGTGCGCTAGTGAGACCCTTGGCACCCTTAGGCCGTTGGTTCACTAAATGGCTTGCATGGCATAATACCATCTTCTCAAGCCTCTACAATAGGGAGTCCTTAGTCCCGTCACATATACTCAACCAGGTGCAGTTTTCTTACCTTTAGTCTGTACGATTATCGAATTACGAGCAACGCCCCTCAAGCACGATCCGTTCCCGAGCCTAAGCTTTTACCACCTAGCCACAACCAAAGCATAGGGTTTCATAAATAATCAAATATAGGTTTCCAGTTACAAAGCTAACTCCCGGGATTCCTAATTCCACCAAGCACGGTGATGAAATCAAACCCGAGCACACTAGACCACTTCCCCACGCTTAAAACCCCTGAAAATATCAAGTGTGCATCCAAGGGCTGCGGCCCCCCAAAGCCTAGCCGCGACCCTTCCCCAAAACAGAGCCTACTCCCTCACTGAACCACACAGGCATCGCGGCCCTTGCATTGGGCGCCGCGGCGCGCCCCCTTGGCCGAGCCCCCTTGGCTTCCTTGCATGCTAGGGCCGCAGCGCTCTAGAACAAAGCCGTGGCCCTCCCCTTCGAACCTAGATTTACACCATTTCAAAGCTCAAAACCTTACCTTAAACCATCCCAAAACTCCCCAACTCTTAACCAATTAATTCCCAACCTCTTTAGCATGATCTAAACAGCATAACTCCCAAGTAAACACAGCCTAACACACTCCAATCTCTTCCTTTCAATTTTCTGAAACCCAAGTGCTAAAACACACACAAGCCAGCCATCAAACTCAATGAAAAACCTCTAAACCAGGAGTAGAGACTCACCTTTGCTGTAGTATCACCTCTCCATGCTGTGACCAAGCTAAGCTCCCAAGTTTCCCCTCTTAATTCTACCTTAGAACACCACAACTAAACTTGTTTCAGCACTTAACTAAAACCCAACTAAAACTCATAATTCAACCACAGAAAACAGAGTTAGATGCTTACCTTAAACCTTGCTTCAGTTCCTTGATAAATCCCTGAGCTAGACCTTCAATTCCTCAATACAAATCCCAGAATTTCCAGCTAGTTTCCCCTTTAGGTTTCTGTGTTTTTCTTCCTTTGGTTTACCCTTGAACGTGTAAATGAGCTGGGACAAAAATCTTAGTCGGTTTGTTTTTTTTTTTTCTAAAGGCTTCCTTAAGTCTAGCTTATCTGTTAAGTTAATCCCGGGGTCCGGGGTGCCGGAACCGTCCCCGAGGCCAAAATGGTAAAATCCCCTAATATTCCCGCCTAGACATCCTAACCTCAAATATATCTCCATATATTTATTTTCATGTCCCGATAATCCAAATTGCTACCCTCTATCTAAAGTTATCCCCGACTTCTCCAAAGTCATATCTTAAACCCCATTGTGGCTTATCCTGCTACCTGACCCTAGAATCGTCTTGAGTCGTGCTCAACGAACCTGTCCACATTATAATGTGGTTCTCACATATATCACATATCATATTACCACATAATACAATCAATTATCATATAAACAATATTAAACACATAATTACTCATTAAATCACAATTATTCCATTAATGCCCTCCTGGCACACTAATCAAGGCCCTTAAGCCTTATTAGCGAATTTGGGTCGTTACAATTAGAGATGTATCCAACCGATAAATTGAAAAGCTTTATGTAAATTACAAAGTTCATGAAATACTTTTAAAGCTTTATGTAAATTATAAAGTTCACAAAATACTTTTTATGAAATATAAATATAAAATCAAGTTTCTCGTTTATTTATAAAATAGCATAGCAGAACTCCACTCCCTTCAGGTCAACCCCATATGTACAGTCATGTTGGCTCCACGTATACTCATCAACGTTTTATATTTGGGGCATCTTACCTACAATACAAAACATTATATGATGAGCTAAGGCTCAGTAAGCAGAATAGCTACCTCATATGCATTAAAATAAACGTACAACATGTTATGTATTTTCTTTCTTTCACTTTCCTTTCTTTTGGGCCCTAGAGGATGCTGCTGCCGGCATTACATAGGGAATCACATCTCTACCTAAACATAAACATGATAATAGGGAATTTCTCCCTCATAAACATTTATTATATAGGGAAGTACATCTCCCTCCTTACATTTTTGGGACGTAGGTCTCCCAAGCAGCACCTCTACTTTAACATTTTCAATAACTTGTTTGTAAACATTAAGCGTGCTTATGCATAAGAAATATAACATTCTTAAAAATAACTTATGCGTAATAACATGGCAGAATAACATATAAAGCATATAAATGCACATAAGACTCATAAAAGACTTGTATTGTAGATGAGGATTCTACTTACCTTGCGTCTTGATAAAACAACCGAAATTGTTAGCTTCCTGATAAAAACACACAAACTATTAACTTACATAAAATCTACATTAAGAAATGTTAGCTTATAATTGTTATTATTCCATTTTTCTTATTTTATTGCTTATTTTATGTCCAGGCGTATGGTCATATTATATTTATCCATGGCAAGATCCCAGTCTAAAAGTCGTGGTCATGGTCATACGGAAATGTCCTGGTCATAATACTTGTCCATAATAATTATAAAAAATGTCATATAATAAAAGTCCATAATAGTCCAAAGTGTGACCATAGCCTATATAAGTTTAGTATTATAAAGATACATAAAAGAAATAGTTTATATTTCAATTTTGGCATTGTAAATTATGACAACATGGTAAAATAATCTATATATAAATGTTGGTATTATAACGGTATGGTAAAATAATCTATATATACATTTTTGGCATTATAAAGACATAGTAAAATAATCTATATATAACTTTTGGCATTATAACGGCATGGTAACATAATCTATATATAAATTTTGGCATTATAACGACATAGTAAAATAATCTACATATAAATTTTGGCATTATAACGGCATCGTAAAGTAATTTATATATAAATTTTGGCATTATAACAACATAGTAAAATAATCTATATATATATAATAACTAAATAACTGAATGAAAGGCTCGGGAAAGAGCTTACCTAAAAGGTTTTCGTAGGCTAGCGTTACGGATAGAACTTTGCCTAGATCTTCGAGGTTTAGAACTTTAAAAGGGTGTTAAGAAGATTTTTTTTTTTGGTAGAGTGAGAGAAAGAATGATTTTTCGTAATTCAAAAATGAATTCTGAAAGACTCTATTTATAGAAAAATGTTATCCAGATTTCCGGATAGCGTTTAGATGGATAGCCTCGGGGAAGCAGAATTATCAAAGTCTTTCACGAAAGGTGACCAGAGCTCGCGGATGGATAGAAAGGCTTCGCCTCTCCCGTTTAGTGTCAAGCTTACTCTTTCAAGCAACCGCGACACGGAAGCTCATCAATTCTCCCGGACTCCCGAAGGGATATCCTTCGGGGAAGGTTCTTCCAGGAGAAGCTCTTCAGGTTACCTTCGCGGATACAGTCCCGTGCCTCGCACGAAAGAAGTCCAAGCGGCCGAGTCATGGAGGAGGCATAGTTGGAATGATATCCACCTGACACAGGATCCCGCCTGACACGCCTGACAGGTCGAGGCCGCACACATCCCAGCACGCCTAAAAGTACCATTTCGCCTACTGTTCCGCTGACAGCCTGGAAAAGACAGCTGCCTTTGTGCATTCCCCATACTTTCATGTAAATATACCCACATAGAGCCTGGTAGCCAGGCGACTACGGTAATTGTATCCCCTATTTATGGCTGGTGTAATTAAGGCTCAGGGGGGCAGAGTGAAACCCTAATCCAAAACCCTAGCTATAAAGACCTCCTCATTTTACGATAGGAGGGGGTAAAGAAATTAGAGAGCAGGAACTCTGCCAAAAATCTCTCTAGCTTCATCTTCTTCAAGAGAACCCGAGAGAAACATTGTGAGTTTGTGAGGGTCTTATACACCAGCCATTTCACTGTAATTCACTACAAGTATAATAACATCGACTCGTGGACTAGGGCTCGTTAACGCCTGAACCACGTAAAAAACCTGTTTGTTTATTTATATTTCTGCACTTCTACAGTTCTTATCTTCTTATTATTTTGTTTGTATTCGTTTCCGAAAAACTCGGTAAACATTTTGGTGCTTTCATTGAGAGCTGTAGAGAGTTGTTAGTCAGCTCTTTTTCTGTGTACGTTTTTTGTATTCACTCCGTACTGAAAAGATGGTGACTACGAGAAAATCCGCGGTACAGAACGAACCCCCGGTAGCCCAGACCGAAGGAGAAAGTACCCAAGACTCGGACTACCAGGGTGAAGACCCGACATCCCGCCAGGATCGGGTCAGCACTGAAGATACGACATACTTAGAAAACGAAGAAGAGTATGTCCGAGACGGTTACTACAAAGACGGCTACTACTACGAGAAGGATCCAGAACTGGTCCAAGTAGCCGAGGAACTGGTGGCCACTAAGGCCAAGCTTGCTGAGCAGGAGCGCGTCTCCGAAAAAATGCAGCGCATGATGGAGCGCCTCCGAGGCAAGCTTGGAGATCTAGGCGACTTGGACGAGGATGCCTCTATTTTAGGTGGTGCTGATGCCACCATGCCGGATCCAGCCGTTGCTGGACCATCCAAAGCTGCCCCTAACAAGGGCAAAGAAAAATTTGGGGAGCCTGTGCGCACTAACGCCCCTGCACCTCCTAAAGGCGCGAACCACCAGGCCAACTACCCCCCCGCGTGCAGAAGGTCTCTGGCGCTCCTAAGCCCAGACGTCCTTCAGCCCCAAGGGGGCACTCTGTGCCTGAAGGGCTCGGTGCTAAGGCACCCAGGCCTAGGGGAAGGAACAACCGCCCCAGTGATTCCGTCAACCAGGACGGTCGAGCTGCGGACACGCACTCCGAGGATAGCTGGTCCACGGTGGACCTAAGAAGAAGGTTGGAGGCCAAGTATGAAAAGGCCAAAGGAGAAAAGGCCCGGCCTCGCGGAGATGACCTGCGAAATCATCTCAACGACAAGATCCGGGGACGTGACCTCCCGGAGAGTGATACAAAGAGGCTCGAGGAACAGATAGCTGCTTTGACCAAGCTGGTCCAGAAGCAAAGTGGGGCCCTGTCAGACTCTGAGGAGGAAGACCCGGAACCATGTATTTGGAGAATCGCGGAAACTCCCCTCCCGGAGAACTTCAAAATGCCTCATATAGAATTATATGAGGGGAGGACAGACCCGCGCACCCATCTAGCTAAATACAACAAGATGATGCAAGTGGCGCGCGTCAGTGAGGATGCCAAATGCATGTGCTTCTCACTCACCCTTACCAAGTCCGCAGAGGACTGGTGGAAAAGATTAGCTCCCGGATCCATCCACAGTTGGAAGGAGCTACAGTCCGCGTTCAGGAGGTAGTTCATTGCTGCCCGGGACCACGACATGGAGGTTGGTTCCTTAACCAACATCAAGCAACTACCCAATGAGAGCCTCAAAGCTTTCATTCAAAGAATGATGGAAGCTGCTGCTAAGACCAAGGTCAGCGATGATATGAAGCTGATCACCCTTCAATCGGGGCTTACCGTCGGTTCCCTGCTATGGGGGGAAATGCAAAGGAGACGGGCAGAAACTCTGTCCGAATTCATGTCGAAAGCTCAGAGAATCATCAACCTTGAAGATGCCTACCAACAGGCCTTTGGAGTTCCCCCAGCTCTGACGCCCTCCGTGACTGAGCCGAGCTTTGCTTCGCAAGCTCCCGCACCAGCCCTCACATTTCCAGGAGCCCAGTTCACTCCAAGCGTGTATGGGCCTTCCGCGTCTGCTCAGACGCCGATTCAAACCCATTTTTCTGGGTACGGAGCTGTACAAACCGGATGTAGTATCGCTCCCGGCCGGTCGCAACCGCAAGCGGAAGGCCCAGAACAAAATCTGAGCCAATCGCGGAATAAACGAGGAGGAAGAAACTCCAACCGGGGGGACCATTCAAAGAAACCCCGGAAGGACTATGAGCCCAAGTTCACGGAGTACACCAGTTTGATAGACTCACGAGAGAATGTCTATCGAGCGACCTGTAATATGGTCAACTACAGGAAGCCCCCGAAAGTGTCTCACAGAGGAAGGCGTCTGCGAGACTCCAATAAAAGGTGTGAGTTCCACGGAGACGTGGGGCACACCACAAACGAGTGCCTTCAACTGAAGGATGAGATCGAGTCCCTAGCAAGAGCGGGACACCTCGGTCAATGGGTGAGGATACCCATAATCTATCCCGGACAGGGAGTAGTTCACGGAGCTGCATTCTCTCCGGGACAGAGGGGGACCGCTAGCGCTCCTGGAGCCAGTCACCCCCAAGCTCCTGGATCCCAATTCCCAGCGCTTCCTGCTCCGACCTCTCCGGCACCCATTGCCATGTTGGCTCCCGGACCCGGAAATCCATATCCGCCTGGCCTTGCTCCGCCATCTGTTGACGGACACGTAGCCACCATTTCCGGAGGACCACACCTTTCCGGAAGCACCCGCAACTCCCAGAAAAGGTACTTGAGGGAGTTAGAACACACCGGGGAGATGTGCGCCTTGGTTCAGTCACCTGCTCAGCGTCCCCGAATGATGGATCTTCCCATCACCTTCACGGAAGATGACGCCCGACATGTGCACTTCCCCCACAACGATCCCCTCGTCGTGGAAGCCCAGATTGCCAATAAGAAGGTGTCACGGATCCTCGTCGATAATGGAAGCTCCGTAAACATCCTCTTCAAAGCTGCCTTCCACGCGATCGGATTAACCGAAACTGATCTGACCCCATGCCCCATCCAGCTTCAGGGGTTCAATGGGGATGCACTCATGCCCTTAGGCAAAATTCAACTTCCAGTCACCCTCAGAGGAGACAGCGACGCTTGTGCCTTCAGGCACTGCACATTCGTGGTGGTCGACTGCCCCACGACGTATAATGCCATCCTAGGCCGACCGGTCCTAATCTATTTTGGGGCAGTAACCTCGATACGCCACTTATGTTTGAAGTTTCCATGTGACAACGGGCGTATCGGCACCCTCAGAGGGGACCAACGAAGTGCACGAAGCTATTATAACGTCTCCGTCCGATCCGTCTACACGGTCCAGGAGGCGACTGTTGCCTCTCCTTTGGCGGAGAATCTGCCAGAAAATGGGGGTGCCCAAGGGGCATATGTTGACGAACTCGACCCTAGATTGGGGGTCGAGAGGGCGATAGAGCCGATGGAGGAAGTCGAGGAAGTGATCCTCAACTCGGAAGATCCCACCAAAGTCATTCAGGTGGGGAAAAACCTTCCATCGGCCATTCGAGAAAAGATCGTGGCCACTGTGAAGAATAATCAGGATATCCTGGCATGGTGCCACGCTGATATGACGGGGATTAATCCTAATGTTGCGTGCCACGCACTCAACATCGACCCATCTGCAACTCCCGTTCACCAAAAGAGGAGGCCGTTAGACCCAGTGAGGGTCGAAGCAGTCAAAGCTGAAGTGGACAAGCTGATGTCCATAGGCTTTCTCCAGGAGTCACACTATCCCGTGTGGTTGGCCAACCCGGTTCTGGTCCCGAAACCCAATGGGTCCTGGAGAATGTGTATTGACTTCACGGACCTAAACAAAGCCTGCCCAAAAGACTGTTTCCCTCTTCCGCGAATCGATCAAATGGTAGACGCTACTTCCGGGTATGAACTCTTATCCTTCATGGATGCATACTCCGGGTACAACCAGATCAAGATGCATGTCGCGGACCGGGAACACACCAGCTTCCTCACGGACAAGGGTGTCTACTGTTACGTGGTCATGCCTTTCGGTTTGAAGAATGCTGGGGCGACATACCAGCGCCTAGTAAACAGGATGTTCAAGGACCAGCTGGGGAGGAATATGGAGGTGTATGTAGACGACATGTTGGTAAAATCCAAGACCTCCGGGGACCACAGTGACGACCTTGAGGAAGCTTTCGCCGTGATCCGAAAGTATGGAATGAAACTGAATCCGAAGAAATGTACTTTCGGGGTCTCATCGGGGAAGTTCCTCAGTTTCATTGTCAGCTCCCGCGGAGTGGAGGCTAACCCTGAGAAAATTCAGGCGTTCATAGATATGCCTTCTCCCCGAAAGCATAAGGATGTCCAAAGCGTTACGGGAAGGATAGCTGCTCTCAGCCGCTTCGTATCTAAGGCCACTGACAAATGTGACCCCTTCTTCAATGTTTTGCGAGGAAACAAGAGGTTCGAGTGGACCCCCGAATGAGAAGCAGCCTTCCAACACCTCAAGGAACATCTAACTCAAGCTCCCGTACTGTCCAAACATGTCGAAGGAGAGGCGTTGTTCTTGTACTTAGCTGTGACCAAGCATGCCGTAAGTGCCGCTCTCGTCCGGGAAGACGGCCGTCTCCAGCTCCCTGTGTATTACGTGAGCAAGAGGTTACTGGACGCCGAGTCCAGATATTCAATGATCGAGAAACTCTCCCTCTGCTTACTAATCGATTCGCGGAAGCTAAGGCCCTATTTCCAGGCACACACCATCAGAGTACTCACCAACCACCCTCTCCGACAAGTCTTGCAGAAGCCCGAGTCTTCTGGCAGATTACTTAAATGGGCCATGGAGCTGAGCCAGTTTGACATCCACTACCAGCCACGTGTTTCCATAAAAGGTCAAGCTCTCGCGGACTTTATGGTGGAATGCTCAGGAATGAATGACCTCCCGGAAGATCCTGTCCCGGAACTTCCCACCTGGAAGGTCTATGTAGACGGAGCCTCAAATGAAAAAGGAGCTGGAGCAGGGGTTATCCTAATTTCTCCCCAAGGACATCAGCTCCAGAGCGCCATCCGTTTCGCGTTCCCAGCATCCAACAACGAGGCAGAACACGAAGCCATGCTAGCTGGATTACAACTGGCCCGGGAAGTCGGAGCCCAAAAAATCGAAGTATACAGCGACTCCCAACTTGTGGTAAACCAAATATCCAGAGAATACCAGACGAAAGGCGAAAAAATGGCTGCCTACGTGTCTCTCTCCCGCGGCCTCCTGCAGCATTTCAAAGGCCACCAAATCCGCCAGGTCCCCCGGGACCAGAATTCACTCGCGGACACACTGGCCAAGCTTGCAACAGACCCGGAAATTGAACAATATGGCCTAGTGCCCATCGGGCACTTAGAAGCGCCTAGTACCGAGACACGGAGGGTAAATGCCATCATCGACCATTCTCATTCCTGGATAGGACCCATCCTCAGATTTCTCACCACCGGAGAGCTCCCCACTGATAAAGCTGACGCAAGAAAGCTCCAATATCAAGCTCCCCGATACGTGGTTATGGATGGAAAGCTTTACCGCAGGGGGTTGTCCATACCCTTCCTTAGGTGTGTTGCCAGAACCGAAATCAGCACCATCATCCATGAGATTCACGAGGGCTTCTGTGGCGACCATACCTCCGGGCTGAGCCTCTCCAAAAAGATCCTTCGTCAAGGATACTTCTGGCCCACCATGAAGAAGGATTGTGTGGATTATGTCAGAAAATGTGAGCAGTGCCAGAGGTACGCCAAGGTTCCGCGTGCGCCGCCTACAGAAATTACCTTAATGACCAGCCCCTGGCCGTTCGTCGTTTGGGGCATTGACCTAGTAGGTTCCCTCCCAACTGGAAAGGGTGGAGTGAAGTATGCCATAGTCGCGGTAGACTACTTCACCAAATGGGCTGAAGCTGAACCTATGAACACGGTCACCTCTAAGAAAGCACTGGACTTTGTCATCAAGAATATAGTGTGTCGTTTCGGGCTTCCGTGAAAAATTGTGTCCGACAACGGAAAGCAATTTGACAGTGAGCATTTCACGGACTTCTGTGCTTCGCATGGAATCATCAAAAGCTTTTTCACAGTCGCCAAACCTCAAGCCAATGGGCAAGTGGAAGCAGTGAACAAAATCTTAAAGACCACGTTGAAGAAAAAACTCCAAGCATGCAAGGCTCACTGGCCGGAAGAGCTTCCGCGAGTACTTTGGGCCTATCGCACAACAGAGAGAACTTCGACGGGGCACACACCTTATTCCATGACCTTCGGTTGCGAGGCCGTCATCCCAGTAGAAACTATGATCCCCTCTCACAGGCAGGACACCTACGACCCTACCCGGAACCACGCCCTTCTCCAGGAATCCCTGGACATGATCGAAGAGCTCCGGGAGCAGTCGCAGGTCCAACTAAAAATGTACCAAGGCAAGATAGCCCGACACTTCAACACAAGAGTCAAGAGCCGTACATTCGAAGTTGGGGACCTTGTCCTACGGAGAGTATTTCCTGCTACGCAGGATCCGGGAGTGGGAGTCCTCGGACCCAACTGGGAAGGCCCCTATGAAGTCCAAGAAAAAGTGGGCCATGGGACGTATCACTTAAAGAGACTCGACGGATCTAAAGTCCCTCGCGCCTGGAACGCGGAGCACCTCCGCCGTTACTATTAGTAGGCCCCGGACTATCTAGTCGGAAGTCCTTGGTAGACGTAGCCAAAATGTAAAATATGGAGATAATCCTCCCAGCTGTAAAACGCATGCCTAACAGGCTAATCTAATAAAACACAGAGACCGCTTTTACTGCATTTTTTATCCCTTTGTTCCAAGCTGCGTTTTAACAAGTGACCACGCGGTCCGGAGACGTCCGGACCCCACGCTCACTTGGGGGGGTATACATGGCTAAGGAATAGCCATACGCCCCTTGAACAAAACATACAGAGAACACCACTTATGTGTTAGCATTGTGTTTGAAAATTTTAAATTGTTAAGCTTAAGTTGATTTGTTGCCATGAACATAAATGCATTACGTGTCATATGTGCCTTATGTGGTTATGTGAAAATTGCCATGCAAATGTCTGCCATTATGCATCATGAAAATTATCTCCTGTGTAGCCCAGCGATGAACAGGACTAGGGGTTGAGGCACATTCAGAGAGCTACGCCGAAACACCCCCAACTCCCTGACAAGTCCTTCGCAGAATACTCCGCGACCGCTGTAAAGCTTTGCTTCGCAAGTTTCAGCTCCAGGTCTCATAAAGTAATGAATAGCGAGATCCGCGACCGCTGTAAGCTTTGCTTCGCAAGCTCCAGCCCCGGGTCCCGCAAGGCGAAAGATGGCAAGATCCGCGACCGTTGTAAGCTTTGCTTCGCAGGCTTCAGCTCCGGATCTCACAAAATAATGCATGGTGAGCTCCTCGACCACTGCAAGCTTCGCTTCGCAAGCTTCAGCTCCAGGAGCAGATATGATCGATCCCCCAATTACAGCAGGCCTTGCTTCGCAAAGCCCCTGCTCCGGGATCGCACATGGTAGGCGTGGCAATTTCCCCGACCGCAACGAACCTTGCCTCGCAGGGCTTCATGCCAGGTCCCTGAAGTCGGCCACCATGAGGTTCGCAACGACAGTTAGTTTTGCTTCACAAAGATCTAACCCTAAGTCCAACGACGCTCACCAAAAGAACTCCCGTTTCGGCACCATGGAACAGCTCACCTTAGCAATCCCAGCAAACAGTATAACTACAAGTCCCGGGATTGGCTATTTGCCTTAGGAAAGCTGAAATACGGCGAAAGGAGTCTGGCCGTTGGAACCAAGAAACCTTCGTAACCTAGAAACTACGTGGGAAAATACATTAGCCATTGGAGCATCAAGTTGGAAATGCATAGGTTCTGGCCGTTGGAACCAAAACCTCATACGCCCCTACAGCAGTTTCTACCATATAAAAGTCTACCCTAAATGCAAAGTTAAACAAAGAGCTCGGCAGAAAAGGAAAGAAGAATGCTATAATTATGGCAAATATGTCTGCAATGAGAAAAGAGTACAGGGAGCTTCGCCCCAAAGAAAAATACAAATGAAAAATAATAATCAGTAAAGAATATTTTTTACAAAAGATAAGACCCCTTCAAGCACTGGGGGTGGCAGCGATATCCACGACCGGGGTCTCGGAGACAGCGGTTTCAACTGGGGTTGGCGGAGTCAGTTCATTGGAAGATGGAACGTCATCAATGGCAAGTTCAGAGGTCCCCGCCTCTTCGGGATCTTCTGCCTCAGGGACTCCAGCAGGCTCGTCGATGTTATAAGTCTGGACGTACACCTCTGGGCTTTGATCCCACGCCTGTATCTTTTCCCTCATGGCGGCGGCGTCCTCCCCCAGGTAGCCTACTACCTCCGAGTTTATTTTCCAAAGTTGGTGCATGAGGACCACGTGGGATAGATTAATCGTTCTATTCAGCACCACCTCAGCATTTTCCTTCTCCTTCAAGTGCTCCGCCTCAGAGGTCGCCAGCTTTGCTTCCGCGACAGCCAATTGAGCCCTCAGTTTTTCCAGCTCGGCCTTGGATGCATCCCGCTCTCCCTTAAGGGAATCAATCTCCTTGCGCTGCACCCTATTTTGATCCAGCAAGGATTGCTTCTCGGTTAAATGCCCCCTGACAGTAAATTGCAAGGATCCAATATGTTTATCCTTCTCAGCAAGCCCCAACTCCAGCATAGACGCGAGATCCTTGCTCCTCTTGTGATCTTGCTCCTCCTCGTGCAACTTATTCTGAAGAATGGCGTATTCCTCGTTCTGCTTAAGGAGGAGATCGTTTTTCGATTGCAAGCGGGCATCCAGGGTGTCCTTCTCCCCCCTGGCCTGGGATAGCTCTTCCTGGAGCTTGGAGTTCTGGGCCTTCAAGTCATCCGACCGTTGCTTGAACTCATTCTCCGCGCTGGCCCGGTACTCTCGATATTTGGCAAGATATTTCTTATCCGCCTCTTCCTCGGCCGTGCGCCGGGCCTGGCTAATCTTCTCCATAGCCTCCCCCTTCATGCCCTCGACCTGTTGGGTCAGTTTCTGCTTCTCCGCCTCCAAGGCCTGGCGACCCACCTGGCTCTCCTCCAGCTGAACCAGAACTGCACCCACCTCCCGGAACGAGCGTTCCGCGATAAGAGAGGCCTGCAAGGAAAAACAGCAGAATAAGTTAAGCAGAACCAAATGTACTAAGACCAACGACCCCAGAACACAGTAACTGATAGCTCACCCCAGTAAGTTGCTGCTTTACGGCATGTGTCAGCAACAGCGGGTCCTTACTGCTACTGATGGCCCATTTCTCAGAATTGAGCTCGCACAAGATCAAGGCCATGTCTTCCATCATCTCTGCCCCGAACGGCGCCAAAGCACGCCCGAGTCTAGGCACCAGCCTCTTCTCCAAGTCTGGGCCATCCAGAACTGCTCCAGCCGGGTGAAGGGATCTCACCCCTTCTGCCAGCTCAGCTCTCTTCACGGCAGACAGGTTGTCTGCCATTCCCTGAGTAACAGCCTTCTCGGCCTCCAACCGCCTCTTCAAAAAATTATCAGCCCGTCTTACACCCTCCAGGAGGGCAGCGGAGAAACGGGTTGGTTTCTGAGGGAATTGGAACTTCAGGCCAGGCTGAGGAAGGCTTGTTTGTTGAGAAAGTGGAAGAGAAGGAGAAGAAGGAGACCCCGGAAGGGTGGACTCCCTTTGGACTGGAGGAGGAGGTAAACGGGGTATTAGGGACGATAGGGAAGACACTACCGCCCCGGTCTGTTGTTGCTGCTGGTGTTGCTGTTGTTTTTGCTGCTGCGGTGGCGGAGGTGATTGCCTTTGTTGTTGCTGCTGTTGTTGCTGTTGCTTTTGCTGCTGCGGTGGCGGAAGTAATTGCCTTTGTTGTTGCTGCTGGTTTTGCTGTTGTTTTTGCTGCTGCTGCGACGGTGGTGGTTGTCTTTGCTGTTGCTGTTGTTGTTGTTGTTGTGGTTGCTGCTGGGTGACAATAGTCTGGCGAGGACTGCGCGCAGCCCGGAGGTCTCCATCACCTCCGGGAGAAGAATGTCTGAGGCGTTTCTTCTTGTCGCCCTCAGCCTCTCCTCCGGGGCGCTTGCTCGTCCCGGTCGTCTTCGCGGGGAACACAAGCCCTTCCCCGTCGCTGCTACTACTCGAGGCCGCCATGGTCTCGGAAGGTCCCTTGGCAGGAGACCTCTCCACCGCCGGAGACACTTGCGCCTCGCCACCTGTCTTCTTGGATGTGGCAGCCTTACCTCCCCTACCAGCTCTGGCTTTTCGTCCTTTCCCCTTGGACGGGTCTTGGCTGGTGGCGGCCTTCTTGATAAGTGAGGGGACTCTCCCCAACATCTTTGCTTCGGGATGTTCTGCAAGCAATGCACGAAGCAAAGTTAACCAACCAGCAAGCGATGTGAAGAAAGATAAGCAGAAAACAAAACATGCAACAACATAAAAGCGCAAACAAGTCCACCAGCGGGGAACAAGAAACAAGCAAGAGAAAAGTTTGAAAGGGACGACCATGCACGAGAAACGTGGATGGCCTTCCCCGAGCAAAACAAGACATCGCTTCCTGCTCCAGGAAGCTCCCGTGCTCCTCGAAGTCCGGGAATAACATGCTGAGGGAAGAAGGGTCAACCATGGTGACACCTTCTGGCAAACTATCGTCACTCAAACACCCGAGGAGCTCATCTACCCTATCGCAATATCTGTCAAAGGGTATCCTACGCGGATCTAGCCTAAGGAAGCGGGGATCGAACCCTATCTGAGAAGTCCGGGAAACCTCAGGCAGGCTGGGGGTGTGGATCAATCGAAAGCTAGTCTTACCTTTCCCGGAAGTACCAGCTCCCGGAGTCCCTTCATTGGGGTAAGCTGCGGCGTAGCGAGCCCCAATTTCTTCTCCCTCTGACTGAGGGTCGGGGAACCTCTCCGCCCAACTGGGGGATAAATTATTCTCGTCCTGGGCCGCCTGACAGATCACCTTGGACAGCTTCAGGGCAATCTGCTCCCGGACGTCAGCTGACACCTGAATTTGCCCCCTGCCACTCACTGGCTCAATATTTTGGAACGAGGCGAGTAGCCCATACTCCCTCAAAGATTCGGAGGTCACAAGTCCTTCCACCTTCAGCTCTTCCTCCGAGAGCCCCTCGTAGAAGTTTGACCTCCTTATCATTTCCGCACAGCGAGGTGTCCGCGGGACGGCTTCTGCAGAATCCAAACACGGGTGTTAGAGATCCTCCCGGAAGGCAAACCAAGCGTGAAGAAACAAAGCTAGAAAAGAAAGGAAGGAGCACTTACCAGGAACTTTGAAGTCCAAAGACAGAGATGGCACCCTCTTCAATGGGAAGCCAGTCGTCAGGAACCAGTACTCCCGGAGATCTGGAACCCTCGCGGTATGACAGGTGGGACACATCATGTCCGGATACCTCTCCAGCCTATAAAACCCCACCTTGTCTGCATGACCTCTCATGGGTTGAGACTTCAGCCCATAGAAGTATAGCACCTCCTCCGAGGTAGGGGCCTCCAGGTCCCGGGACTTGCAGAAGATATACCACCCCGCTAGAAGCTTGTAGCTGGGGGGAATCAACTGGAAGGGGGCAATCCCCGCCTTCACGCAGAAGTTGGAAAAATAACTTCTTAGGGGCAAATGTGCCCCACACACTATGTGTGCCCAGCTCCAGGCACCAAAACCCTCGTGACTCTGGCTGGCAGATTCACCCAGCACCGACAGACGGTGCCACATCAGGCCCGGGATGTTCTTCAGGCCCGCTTCTGAGGAATACAGCTCCAGCATGCCGTAGTTCCTGAACAAGTTCGGCTTCTGGTCCATCTCCCAGATGGAACTGTTGATAATCGGTGGGCTAGCCGTGGCCACCTTAGCTTTTGTTTTCTCCTTTGCGCCGGCAACAGGGGAACCCTGCTCCTGGGCAGATTCAGCCTCTACCGCAGCAATGACTTGTTCCTTTGAGGTGTTCGTCACTAAGCAAAAGAAACAAAGAAGAAAACACTCCAAGCAGTCAGCACCCTTGTCATACCCTAACGGCATTACAGGCGTCGGGGAGACCCTCCCCGAAAACTGCTTGGAGAGGCTCCCACCGAGCTTGCCGAGGGGTTGGCATCATGCCACCCGGATGACAGCAAGGAACCAGATTCAAACTTCGAGCCTAAGCCCGCTGAGAGAAATGTTTTCCCAGGGAAAGACACCCTAAAGGCGTTCACGCTTATGCCCTAAAATAATAAACCAGGACAGCACAAGCAGACGAAAAACACCTTTCCAAGAGTAAATCGGCAAAGCATGCAAAGAAATGACTTATCGACTCACATCAATCGCATGCCTATCAAAGCCCTATTCACGCATGCATATAGACGACACCGGCAGAAAACTCAACCCTAACAACTACCAACAATCTAAGGTTTGGAAGGAAAGAGCAAAGTAGAAATACTTACTGGTGTTCGGATAGTTGAAGATTGAAGGAGTAACCGGGTCATTGCACCGCACGATCACGTGAAGTAAATGCTGCAAAGACAAACGACGATTCAAACCCAGAACTTCGGCGAACAAACCCACTGCCAAATCAAAAGAAAAGTTTCTAGATTCCTTACCAAAAGAAGTGGAAAATTCGAAGGAAAGGAAGCTTGGAAGCTTGAGAGTTCAAAGATTTGGGAATCTGAAAATCTGAAAGATCGAGAATTTGAGAGCGTAAAGAGGAAGAAAGGTCCGTTCCCTCGTTTTTATAGCAGGAACGAAGTCCTTTCGAATTCTACAAATGGACGGTCCTGATCTTCCCATACCGCATGCATCAGATCCGACGGCTGGAGATGAAGCGCCGGTCCTATTTATGACTCCTCGGATGGGAATAAAGTATTTATTTCCCATCATTATACCATCTCGGGCCCGGTGTACCATTAAATACCGTCAAATCACTACTCAGATGCCTGACGCACGCATACTCAGCCAGTCGCCTCACGCACACGTCTTGGTCACAGAGCCATTCCCGGCATGACGCGTGGCCCTTGCCACACTTGAGTACTTGAGTTCAAACAGAAGAAATTTCCTTTCTTTTTCATACTAACACTCAGGCGGGAAAAAGGAACCCTTCCAGGAACACAGGAGGTGACCCCTCGCCTAATCTAGAAACCAGAATACCCGGAGGGCTGTACAAGCTCCCGGACCTCTCAAAGCTCCGTGACCTTGGGGGGTAAATGTTATCCAGATTTCCGGATAGCGTTTAGATGGATAGCCTCGGGGAAGCAGAATTATCAAAGTCTTTCACGAAAGGTGACCAGAGCTCGCGGATGGACAGAAAGGCTTCGCCTCTCCCGTTTTGTGTCAAGCTTACTCTTTCAAGCAACCGCGACACGGAAGCTCATCAATTCTCCCGGACTCCCGAAGGGATATCCTTCGGGGAAGGTTCTTCCAGGAGAAGCTCTTCAGGATACCTTCGCGGATACAGTCCCGTGCCTCGCACGAAAGAAGACCAAGCGGCCGAGTCATGGAGGAGGCATAGTTGGAATGATATCCACCTGACACAGGATCCCGCCTGACACGCCTGACAGGTCGAGGCCGCACACATCCCAGCACGCCTAAAAGTACCATTTCGCCTACTGTTCCGCTGACAGCCTGGAAAAGACAGCTGCCTTTGTGCATTCCCCATACTTTCATGTAAATATACCCACATAGAGCCTGGTAGCCAGGCGACTACGGTAATTGTATCCCCTGTTTATGGCTGGTGTAATTAAGGCTCAGGGGGGCAGAGTGAAACCCTAATCCAAAACCCTAGCTATAAAGACCTCCTCATTTTACGATAGGAGGGGGTAAAGAAATTAGAGAGCAGGAACTCTGCCAAAAATCTCTCTAGCTTCATCTTCTTCAAGAGAACCCGAGAGAAACATTGTGAGTTTGTGAGGGTCTTATACACCAGCCATTTCACTGTAATTCACTACAAGTATAATGACATCGACTCGTGGACTAGGGCTCGTTAACGCCTGAACCACGTAAAAAACCTGTTTGTTTATTTATATTTCTGCACTTCTACAGTTCTTATCTTCTTATTATTTTGTTTGTATTCGTTTCCGAAAAACTCGGTAAACAGAAAATATTGGGTTACTATGCTGCATAGTAAAATAATAAAATATTTAAAATGTCAAGCATAGTAAAATAATAAAATATTCAAAATATCAAGCATAGTAACTTGCTGAACTCATCACTGTGTCACTACTGCATCAACATGTAGGACCCATGGGGTGGACCCCGCTGTGAGACCCATGTGGACCTTGCTGTGTGTCACGGGCCGGCTATTTGGGTACTCCAACAAGACAGAATGTGTGGCACTTGTAGACTCTTCAAGCTAGCAAGTCAGCCTACAGCACACACCTACAGGCAAACAAACTCAGTGGTTAGCCACATACACATCTCGGACATGTAACGGGAAATAACGAAGTATGAGCAAGCACAAAGCAAGTCATTCCTAGGGACGTCCACACAACACAAAGCACACAGCAAGGAAAGTGGCACGTAGTGGCCCAACGAAGATAACAAACATGTAATACATAGGCAACAAGGAAGCACACAGAGGCAAGTATAGATAAATATCGTTTTATTAATATAGCCTTGATAGGGCAAGGGAGTACACAGCTTTGGCCCCTATTTGCTGATGGCCATGGTGCTTCCCTAAGTCACCAGGTCACCTCCCCCTAAGGAGCCTTCTAGGGAAATAAAGTCTTTCCAGGAACATATATGATTTTTGTCTGGGAGACATATGCAATATTATAAAATTGCCACTACCCTATCCCATGAGGTTGCTTGGTGCAAGACTTGACTAATGATCAAGCACCAAGGCATGCTCATTTACAAAATGGCCCCATGTGGGTGTGCCAAAGGGGAAGCACACCACACTTTCCCCCACTTAATCCTTCGGCGTCCTCGACGAAGTAGCTTGTAGATCTTCAATCTTCTGCGTGAGCTTCTTCAAGTCTTCCACCCTCTCTCAGCTGATCTCGTCATCTGCGAGCCCCTTCCATTTTACCAGATACTCTTTATGCTTTTTACGGTCAGTGGTGACCGTTCTTTCTGCCAGGATTTCTTCAGGTTGATGCTTGCTCCTTGGCTGAACGATGACTCCTCCTCTGGTTGACTGGTTGCGCTCTGGATTTGCTGGATCTTCATGATACAGCTTCAAGTTGCTGACGTGAAGGACTGGGTGTATCTTCATCCAAGCTGGTAGGTCGACTTTGTAGGAAGTTATGCCAACTTTTGAGATGATTGAGATCGGACCCTCGTACTTGCGAACGAGTCTGATGTCTTTGTCCCCTCGGAATCTCAACTGTTCGAGACTCAGCTTGATTAACAGTAAGTCACCTGCTTTGAACTCCAGTGGTCTGCGCTTCTGATCTGCCCACTTCTTCATTCTTCTTGATGCTTTTTCTAAATAAGCTTGGGCAATCTCCGTCGTTTTCTTCCAGTCTTTTGTGAAGTGAAAGGCTCGCGAGTTTCGATCGCGATATTCGTCCACTGTGTGGGGAAACAGTGGTTGTTGTCCATTAACAACTTCAAAAGGGCTCTTATTAGATGAAGAACTCTTTTGAGAGTTGAAGCAAAATTAAGCTACATCGAGTAGTTGCGGCCAATTCTTCTGATTGGCATTGACAAAGTGGCGCAAGTACTCCTCCAACATCCCGTTGAATCTTTCTGTTTGCCCATCTGTCTGCGGATGGTAGCTCAAGGAAATGTTCAGTTGTGACCCCAAGAGATTGAATAATTCAGACCAAAAGGTCCCCGTGAATCTTCCATCTCGGTCACTAACAATGTCTTGGGGCACTCCCCAATATTTGACAATATGTTTGAAAAATTGTCTAGCGGTCTCTTCTGCCGAACAGTACTTCGACACTGGGATGAATGTTGCGTACTTCGAGAATCTGTCCACGACCACCAAGATCGCACTTAGATCCCCTGTCTTCAGTAGACTGGTGATAAAGTCAAGCGACACACTCTCCCATGGCCGGCTTGGGACTCGCAAGGGCTCCAACAACCCAGGTGTCTTGTTCCTATCGACCTTGTCTTGCTAGCAGACGAGACAGGTCTTGGTGTACTCCACTACATCATCTCGCATTTGTGGCCAGTAGTATCCCTGCTTTAAGAGGGCATGGGTTCTCTGCCACCCTGGATGACCGGCCCACAAGGTGTCATGACACTCGTTTAGTAATGTCCTTCACAAATTTCCAGCTTTCGGAACATACAAGCGACCCCCTTTAGTCCACAGAAGATCATCCTCCACCCAAAACTGGCGAGTCTTGCCTTCTTTTACGAGCTTCAGGATGGTCCTGACAACCGGGTCTTTCTCCAGGTTTTCTTTGATGCGCTCCTTGAGTGGAGTGTTCACCACACTAGCCGACAAAGTAGCCAAGATCTTTAGAGTCGCCAATTCAGCTTTGCGACTCAAGGTGTCAGCTGCCTGATTCAAGTGTCCTGCCCTGTGCTCAAAACAGAAGTCGAATTCTGCCACGAACTCCTGCCATCGAGCCTGCTTAGGGGTTAGCTTCGGCTGAGTAATGAAATGACAAACCGCTGCATTATCCGTTTTCACCACGAACTTTGATCCCAGCAAGTAATGCCTCCACACTCGCAAGTAATGGATAACTGCGAGGAGTTCCTTCTCCTGGGCAGTATACCGCCTCTCAGCTTCAAACAGCTTGCGGCTCTCATATGCGACTGGGTGGTCTTCTTGTACTAGTACCCCTCCCAGGGCATAATCTGAGGCATCTGTCTGTACTTCAAAGGGCTTTCTAATAGTTGGCAAGGAAAGAACAGGGTCCTTCATCATGGCTTCCTTAAAATTCCTGAATGCTTCAGCACACTTGTCAGTCCACGCCCAAATCACACCCTTTCTCAGAAGCTCGGTCAAGGGTGTCGCCCTTCTTGAGTAGCCGTCCACAAATTGTTTATAGTAGTTGGCTAGACCCAAGAAGGAGCGGAGTTCTTTTACATTTGTGGGGGCTTTCCATTCTTGGATTGCCCTCACCTTCTCCAGATCCATACAAATTTGGCCACGTTCCACAACGTGGCCTAGGAACTTGATGCTCTCCTGTGCAAACGAGCATTTCTCGCATTTCACATATAGCTGGTTCTCTCTCAACTTCTGAAACACTTGAGCCAAGTGTTCTTGATGCTCTTCAATCGTGGCGCTATAAACCATGATATCATCCAAGTACACCACCACGAACTTATCTAGATACTCGTGGAATACTTGGTTCATCAGCGTACAGAAAGTAGCAGGTGCATTTGTCAACCCAAACGACATTACTCGAAACTCAAATGCTCCGTATCGAGTAACACACGTTGTCTTTGGTTCATCCCCATCTGCAATCCTCACCTGATAGTAGCCCGATCTCAAGTCCAACTTTGTGAAGTATTTGGCTCCACTTAGCTGGTCGAACAAATCAGCGATCAGAGGGATGGGGTAGGTGTTGCGAACTGTCACCTTGTTGAGAGCCCTATAGTCGATGCACAGTCTCAAGCTCCCATCGTGCTTCTTCTGGAATAGCACCGGTGCGCCAAATGGCACCTTCGATGGTTTGATGAAGCCTGCCTCCAATAACTCTTTTAGTTGTCTCCTCAACTCTTCTAGCTCAGGCGGTGCCATTCTATAAGGCGCTTTAGTTTGAGGTTCTGCTCCCGCACTAGCTCTATCTGGTGATCAATCCCCCTCTTTGGTGGCAAGGCTTTGGGGAGTTTATCTGGCATCACGTCCCCATACATCTTTAAGACCCTCGTAATTTCTAGTGGAACAATTTCTTCCACTACTTCTTCGAACACGGTGGGTACAGCTACATAAGTGGGCTCCTGCTTCTTCACGCCCTTCTTGAACTGTAAAGCTAATAGAAGCTTCACACCAGGGGGTGGTTTCACCTTTGCAGGCACCATTGAAGGTGTCTCTGCCATTATGAGTAAGCTTCCAGTGGCAGGAATTGGAATGGCACCTTTCTCGGTTAGAAAGTCCATTCCCAAAACTATATCGAAGTCGTCCATATGGACAACCACCAAGTCAGTCTACCCCTCCCACGTGTCGATTCTTACTTTTACCCCTTTAGCCACGCCAGTTGTGGCCAAGGCCTTGGAGTTGACCGCTTTCATGCGGCCTGCATCTTTCTCCAGCTTCAGTCCCAGTCGCTTTGCTTCAAGTTCAGAGATGAAGATGTGGGTGGCGCCAATATCAATCATCACGCTTTTGGCGGGCTTGCCATTGATAGTGGCATCCACGAACATTAGCCCCTTCCCCAGGGTCTTCTTCCCTTTCTTGCCATGTTTCTTGAGAGTATTCAACAGGCACACAGCGCCCATGTATGGGTAATCTTCGTCTTCCTCTTCTCTTTCACTCTGTTGTTCTTGGCCAATGAGGGCATTCAGCTTGCCCCTGTAAGGGCAAACTGCCAACTTATGTGGGCCTTTGCATAGCCAACAAGCTAGCGGCTTCCTCCCTGCAATAGCATCTGTCCCACTGGAAGAATTGGACTCAGTTGTCCTCTTCTCTCCCCCACTCTTGCCCTGCCAGGACTTCCCAGACTTCTTACTCCCAGCGCTACTTGAGCTGGTTGGAGGAGCAGCCCTTTTCGGCAAGCTGCTCTCCGAAGTGTAATCTGTTAAGCGTTCTGCAGCAGCTTGAGCGGTGGCAAGATCAGACACACGTTGTCTTTGAAGTTCTTGTTTGGCCCACGGTTTCAATCCCTCGAGGAAGCAGAAGAGCCTGTCTACTTCGGACATGTCCTTTATGTCGAGCATTAGTCCCGAAAATTTCTTCACATATTCCCGAACTGTCCCGACTTGTTTAAGCTCTCTCAACTGGTGTCTAGCTATGTAAGCGACATTCTCTGGTAGAAATTGCGTCTTTAATTCTCTCTTCAGGTCTGCCCAAGATGTGATGGTGCACCTGCCATTCTCTATGTCATCATATTTGGTCCTCCACCACACCTTGGCATCCCCAGACAAATACATGGTAGCCATGGCGACCTTTCCGTCTTCCGAATCGGCCCGCACGGCTCTAAAATAATGTTCCATGTCGAAGAGGAAATTCTCCAAATCCTTTGCGTCTCTGGCCCCGTTATAAGACCTCGGCTCGGGTACTTTAGCTCGACCATACTCCATACCTATCGGCCCTGTTGCAGAGGCATTCCCAACCGCTCGCATGGTCAGGTTTACCTTGGCAGTTAGCTCAGCAATTTCTTCTCTGAGCACGCCAACTGCCTCTCTGTAGTCTTCCGTAGTGTCATTTATGGAAACTTCTTGTTCCTTCAGCATGTGCTCCACTGCCGCGATGCGCTCTTCCCGCCGAGGGGAAACAAAAGTACCTGTTGGAGTGTTTCTTTTCTCCAACACGATTATTCTGGATAGGAGAACATCATTTTCCTTTTCCAGCGCAGCTATGCGATTGTTTTCATCAGACGATCCTGAGTTATGACTTGTAGAGGAAAGATCCCTGGCCCTTTCGTCCAGGCCATCTAGTTCCCCCAACCGCTTCTCAAGAGCTTCGATCCTCTGAGTGTTGCTCACCATAGTGTGTTTTGCCAAGCTCTTTCTAACTTGGCTCTGATACCAACTGTCACGGGTCGGCTATTTGGGTACTCCAACTAGACGGAACGTGCGGCACTTGTAGACTCTTCAAGCTAGCAAGTCAGCCTACAACACACACCTACAGGCAAACAAACTCAGTGGTTAGCCACATACACATCTCGGACATGCAACGGGCAATCACGAAGTATGAAAGCAAGTCATTCCTAGGGACGTCCACACAACACAAAGCACACAACAAGGCAAGTGGCACGTGTGGCCCAACGAAGATAATAAACAAGTAACACATAGGCAACAAGGAAGCACACAGAGGCAAGTATAGATAAATATCCTTTTATTAATATAGCCTTGATAGGGCAAGGGAGTACACAGCTTTGGCCCCTATCTGCTGATGGCCATGGTGCTTCCCTAAGTCACCAGGTCACCTCCCCCTAAGGAGCCTTCTAGGGAAATAAAGTCTTCCCAGGAACATATATGATTTTTGTTTGGGAGACATATGCAATATTACAAAACTGCCACTACCCTATCCCATGAGGTTGCTTGGTCCAAGACTTGACTAATGATCAAGCACCAAAGCATGCTCATTTACAAAATGGCCCCATGTGGGTGTGCCAAAGGGGCAGCACGCCACACTGTGGGACCTACTATGAATAGTACTCAGGGAATAGTAACCAAAAAATGAAAACTTCCCAATCTTCTTATATTACTTAGTCCAACATTTTTGACTTACCAGTTTTTCTGAAAAAGTTTCTCCAACATCCATAAATTAATTATTCCCATGTGTTAGTTACTTCAACAACTTAGAATTGTTAAAATCCCATAATAGAATACAACTATATCCCCAACGGTCAGGTTACTGTTTCCAACAGCCGGATCACTATTCACCAACGGTCATACGGCTAGTTTTTTGTCTTATAAATACTTGTTCCTTCAACCATTTACTTGCACAACTTCTTCATCTCTTAACCTTCTAGATAAAATTCATTATCAAATCATGAATTTCTCTTTATTGTTCTTAACTTTAGTGATTGTTTGCTTGTATTTAGCATCATTCTATGGGTATTATACTAATGAAATGCCCATGAATATTATAGTTGCGTATTCATTAGTTATTCTTCCACTTTACTTAATAGCTCTAGCCTTCGATTAACATTGTAATGCACTCAAAAGTATGAATAAAATATCTTGTCTTATTTTTCATAATTATTATAATGCATTTGTAGAAAGAAGTGGGAGTTACAGTTGCTTAGTATTGTTCTTCTCAATTCTATGTCCGAGAAAAAAGGTCATCGTTTTTCACTGGATAGACAAGCCATTTGCACATAATCAGTAACCAATTAGAGTAATTGGCAATAATTTGTCAATGTTTGCAAAAAAAAAATTGTTAAACACCCCTCATTATTAATTTTGGGTATATGAGAATTTTTTTAAACACCCCTCATTGTCAATGTAAGACGAATTTAAATTAATTTTAAAAATATGACAATTTTAGTACTATCACAACAAAAATTGATATATTTAGTGACATATTTTATGAACAATAGTCATGATTTTATAATACTTTATTTTTATTATATTAACGATTAATAAAAGGTTATTTAAGTGGTTGCGAAATATTATTGTATCTATAATTATAGTCTTGTGCTAAAATAAACTATTTTGCTAAAACAATCCTATTAATTATTGTTTCATACATCGCCATAGCAATAATACTAACCTCCTCCACAGTATCTGCCATATATGTCGTCGCAACAACCTTCGCAGTATCAAAATTAGTACATGTTTGGACGCTCTTCCCAGTCTCCTCCACTATATTTTAACTTTACTGACGTTCAAGGAGGATCGATGCAATCCGCAACCTAATCTTAGGTATGGTGAGGTTGGAGTTTTGTCGCAACAACAACCATTTTCTCGGTATGGTGAACTTGGGGGTTCCTCGCAGCAGCAACCATTTGTTAGACATGATGAGTTTAGGGGCGGGTCGCAGCAACCTTTTTTATCCGCCCGATACAGCCACAGCCTTGAGATCAGTTTGGGGACCTCACGCTTGGACGATCTTCACAGTAGCCTTATATTCCTTCACCGCCACAGACACAGCCACCACCACAACAAAATGTTGAAGATGAGGATAATTGCAATATTGACCTTAATGATTATATTTAGTTATTAGTTTATGTATTTTGACAGTTTATTTATTTTTAATGACAATAGCGATATTAGTTAGTTTGATAAATATTAATTTTAATGTTAGTCATGTTTAAATTAATTAATTGGTTATTTTACTAAAATTTATTATGAATTAATTTTAAAAATATTTAAATTTAATAAATATTAATTTATTTTAAATTAATATTAAAAAGTATAATGAAAAAAATATTAGCGGCGGACCCTACGGCTAATAACTGCACCTCTGACGCATGTATTAGAGGCGGGGGAACCCTACCGCTAATACCAATTACCGGCGGGCCATGATGTTATTAGTGGCGGACCTTCCCGCTGCTAATACACTTTAATGTTGTAGTGTAAAAAATAATAAAAAAAATTTATTATATTTTACGTCACAATTGAATAATAATAAAATTAATTGTATGGTTATATTTATAATAAAAACAAAATTTAAGGGTAAAATTAAAATAAATTTATCATGTATGTGATATTAAATAATAGACAAAATATTTGGGGTAAATTTATGTTAAGAGAAATAGTTAAGGGTAAAAGAATACTAGTTTTGCCATTTCGAATGAATTTGAAGACAAAGAGTGATAGGGCAAATACAAAAGTAGGGGGAAAAGAACTAATTGTTCTTTTCTTACTTATTTTCCACTTTACTACTCGAATTAGTTTACTCATATTTTCCCTATATTAATATGGCTATTATATTACTGACAAACTGAATTGATTTGTCAACTTTGTTCCACTATTTTTAATTTGGAAGAACCTAACTAAATTTTCTCTCTAGTCTACTCTTTATTTGTAAATAGTTAAATATCCATTGTTTTTATTTGACTATGCATTTTGAATTTTTTTTTTGTTAATATTTATGTTTCTATATGTTATATCTTTTATCAGATAGTGTAATATGAGGTATCTTCCCAAGTGCAGCACTTTCCATTCATTAGTTTTCACCCTATTTGAGAAAATCCTATAAATTTCCTAATATATAAAGATGACAATATATGTATTATTCTTTCTTATCTGAATTTATAACCACATGTCAATACACTTTCTTCTTAATGATGTTTTGTTTTTAGTTTTCCATATCTAATTTGTTTGTTTATCTAATGTGTTTATACTGGCTAGTATTTTTCCTCTATAGCTTCCTTTTATTTCTGCTTTATGTTTTTCTTAGTTTCGTTATTCTATTTACTAACTACTTTACTCACCTAGGTGTATTAATTTTCTAATGAGTGCTTTATTTCTCAGGTTTGATTTTTACAGATTTATTTCTATATAGATTCACATTTCGCACTAATTCTATTTCTTTATTATTTTACTCTATTAGTTGGATTGGTGTCTTATTTGAATGTTTTCATGCTATAGAGGCTACACTCTGTACTAATTGGCTGGTTGTAAACACTTATTAAATTGTTTGTTTGGTTTCTTATGCGTGTACAATCTTTTGTTTATAAACACTTAATTGTTTGTTTGGTTTCTTATGAGTGTTTTCTGAGATTTTGATCCAAGTTTTGACAACTGCTTATTATAAACTCTAATTTTCTTTAACATTATCAGGTTTTGGTTTATTTTTTTTCCATGGATGTAAATATTACTAAATTATTTTAATTTTTCATAAAAAATTATAATTTTAAACTTTCTAAAAATCAATTCTTATTTGAGTTAGAAAGCATATGTTTAAATTGAGGCAAACATAAATATAGTTGACTTGGCTAAAACATTGTATTAATGTCATAAGGGAGTTGGATATAATAAAAACAACAATAGATCGTGAAAATATTAAATGCTAATAACAAGGGGTCCTCACACCATGTGGTACATACCTTATATTTAAATTTGTAATTAAAACCTAACTTAATTATAAAGTTACGAATATTCACATTCAAGCTAATATGATCCAATGCATTTTAAGTGCTACGACATATGTTTAACTGGACGATAACATACAACTAGATGCTATTATGTTTAGAAAAGTAGTAGAAGAGACATTTGGATACTTGGTTATTCAGCTCATGGAACATGATAAAGATGTATAAATAAAAAACAAACGTAAACAAAATAATTACATTTAAAAATACCCCATCATCAATAAAATATATTTCCCATAAATCATGCCATGTTATTCAAATTTAATTTTGTAGGAACATCACCAACATATTCACAATGTTGTGGAGAAATTATCAACAAAAAAATAGACAATCAAATTGTATCCTGATCCAGAAAAAATAAGACATGTAAAATACAAGTATTTTACTATTCTCTCTATTGAAATGAGAGAAAATGAGCAGCTGACATCATCTTCCTCCTAAACTAGAAACAAAAATTAAGCACCTTCTTCTAAATTAATAGACAATGTTCTCCTTTAATTTTATTTTCAGTTTCATTTTTCCATTTAAATAAATTCTTATCTTCTATTGTTATACATTACATTATAAATCTTCTTTAGTAATTTGCAACATTGTTTACTTATTTAACATTTTCTTGACAATTACAACACAATAAAAAAATTATATATATAAAAACCAAGCAAGTGTGTAGTGGACGTTTCATTTACCTAGTGTAGATAAATATAATAGAAAGTCAATAAATATTAAATCGTCTTTTTTCAATACTAAAATCCCACGATTTAATTTGTACAATAGACAACAGTAACAACTGTGGATATGATAGTATTTGAAAAGGAATAAAAAAAACATAAGTATTGAAAACAAGTAAAATAATAAAAAATAAAAAAAATTAATGGATTAATATATTATAATTATATTTTTGTAAATAGGATTGAAGATAAACAAATAAAAAAATTATCTGTGAATTTCACTTAATGTACTTACATAGCTGAATGCACATTTGTGAATGTACTTACATATCTGTGAAGTGAAGTTGATATGACTAACAACTTCGTGTACAAATGAAATTGTCATGGATATAAAAACTCTAATTAAGTAAAGGTCCTTCCATGTATTCCTTGAACCCAAGACACGTATACAACTGTATACTCCTACTCTTCTTACGCCTACATTAAACACGTAGTGAACTCTACCACGTAGTTTTAGTTCATAAATATTAATAATTCACTCACCCAAATATTAGTTTTTTACTAACAGCCTCTGCCTGCCAGCCTGCCAGCCTGCCAGCCTGCAGCTCCTTGTTTGCAGACGTACGTTAGAATCTATCAATTAGTGAACGTGTCGAGCAGAAAGCACCAAATGGCCCAAACAGTCCCAAGCGTGTCGTTTCTTTGACGACGTGTCAGCGTAAACGGCCACGTGTCAGATTTGTTTTGTTTGGACACAGTTGTGCAATATTAATGGTATAGTTATAGAATTAGAGAGCTATAAAGATCTATTTCAAAGAGAGAGAGAGCGCTATATATAGATCGAGGTCGTCCTACCCTGACTCCTGAGCTAGATATTTGTCTGTCTAAATTAAACGACTTTTGCAAGCAGAAAACAAAGCTACTTAAATATTACATATGGAAATCCTAAGAAAGAGTAGTACTTCATGTACTATTGGTTTTTCTAGGATGACCAGAGCTTGTCTTTCCACGGCTTATGAACGCGCACAGGTATTCTCTCTAGTATAGCTCTATATATAATGTTATAAGTAGTACATTTAATATTTTGGTTATTATAATTTGATTTTTTTTCTTTTTTTAGATTTAGTAGTGTTTAAGTTGTCGCTACTAATTATCTTACTCTGTATTTAACTTTGTCCTGCGGGATTGTAATTTAAACCCTATATAGTCCTTTTCAGTTAAGCGCAAAAAAGAAAAATATGTGGCTATATTATATTAATTAGATGACCCACAAATTTTTAGGTATAAAACATTTTGGACTTTGAGCAATATGTACGCACTATTGTGTGTATATATATATATATGTAGAATTTCTTGTCTCTCATCTTTGTTTTTTTTAATAAAGAAATTAGGAGGAAGAGGTGAGGGAGAATCAACGACAGATCACACCAAAAACGACGTCGTTTCTGGAAGTAATATTGAACGGAAAAGCGGTGATCACAAGATTGAGGATGAGAGTGGTATTAGGGGATTTGTTGCAGATAAAGCAAGAGAAGGGGCAATAGGAGCGAGAAAAGTAGCCGAAAACATGGGGGATTTGGCTAAGGAAACTATGGACACAGCATGGGACTCGGCAAACAATACAACTCAAAATGTCCAAGACACATTGATCGCCACAGCTGACAAAAATGTTGTTGATACAACTGAGTATAGATCAATTGAAGATCTAAACAATTCTGTCCAACCTAATCAGGATCATCATCATCCAACCCCTTGATCAGATACTTTGAATTTAAATATATTTTAATGTACAGTGTGTCTTTCTTTGGTTTAGCCGATCATAGCTTATTATTATTAGTATTATTCACATTACTGGTACAGTTAAGTGCATATATATAGTGTCACGTCTTGTATATATCACACTGCATGTGTTGATATTTTTATTTAGTATCTGGCATATATATATATAGCAGATAGCTAGTAGACGATTTCATTGTACCCACAATATATATAATATATTTATATACATAAAACTTACCTAAATAAAAATATCACAAAAAGGAAAAAAAAAAAAGTGAGTTCTGGAATCGGATGCGAAGTCTATCTTGACTTAAAATTGATGGATTAAAGTATTTCAACTTAGATTTAGATAAGAGATAAAAGAGTGAATGGAAAGGGAAACGCAATTAATTCCAAAGGAGCTGATCACGAAAGAGAATAACCAAATGGCGATAAATAAATTAATGATATTTATATATAGTGGAATATAACATTATATCACCAAAATAGATGGGGAAATATCACATATTATATTATGCAATTAGGATTTTATTGCAACAATTCAAAATTCTGACAAAACTTCGGACAAAACAAGTTTGACAAACTTTAACATACACAGAACAAGAATACACAGCTGCAGAACAACAACTTTCAGCTGCAGCTGCAGTTAAACTCACAGCAGAGAACAGAGCAAATATACCCAGATGAAGATGATGTAGTAACCCTAGTTCTAAGCTCACTCTTTCTAATCTTGTCAATATTTTTTATTCCAATTTTCTACCTAAAGAACTTTTTGACTGATAACTAACAAAGTAAAGACAGTAAATTCTGACTTAACAGAAACATTTAGAACATTTAACAGTAAAGCTAATGTCTTTATAACAAACTCAAATTAAACTCAAATATTTATATAATTCTTCATAATTATCTATTCCAAAAATATGTTATTTTGTAATTATTGGACTCAATTGCCCTTACCATTAACATCCTCATTCTCTCTCTAAAACTATCTCTCAAACTCTCTCCACTACTCTCTCATTCTCTTCCAAGACGACACCACCACAACCACTTCCTCAAGGCGTCAGAACACCACCATTCCACGCTGCTAGTGTCATTAGTATTGTCCTCTCCAATGACGCCGCCAACATCCAACATTGACGCCGCCATCTCCACCACCATTCAAGCACCCCATCCAAGTTCTCTCTTCATTTTTTTAAAAATTTTAATGATTTAAAATCTAATCCAAAACATAAACCCAAGAAAAGAATGACTTAAGACACTAATTTATAGATTTCAAACACTTATGTACAATATTTTTTAGTTTTATTTAAAAAAAATTCAGATCTACTCTGAAAAATTGCAAAAAAAATGACGCCTCAAGATGCATAACGAAACAAATGTGATGTCGTTGCAATAGTGCCTTGAAAATATAGTTTTTGGCAAAAAATGATGCCTAACAACGCTACTGTGATGCTGCTACAATGCTATTGCGATGACGCCTTTCAAACATGGTTCTTAGGCCAAAAAAATTATTCCTAACATTAATAATGATAATAAATTTTTATTTTTCAATTATATATTGTTATCCTTGTTTTCCCCCCGGACATGTGGCACGGCACACTGGGTTCCTAAGTTATTTTAAAGAGATCCAAGGCCCAGACTGAGCCCAATGGACGGGGAAGGAATAAGTCTTGGTGGCCCAATTACCAGCAAGCCCATCATTGTCCACTAGGCGCTCCCACACGAGGGAACCGAGACCATGATGTGGGCCCGATTTGTCTTCCCGGACCCAACCCTAATGCATCATCCGGGATGCGATTAAGGGTGATGGACTCAAGTCTAAGAATGGACCGGGACGATAGTGGATGAACCCGAGCACTGGTAAATGAGCCAGATTCCTGGTAAATGGACCAGGGTGTTGGTAAATGAACCCAGATCAGGCATCCGGGTTAGGTAGGATAGACTGTCCCTGACATTGACATCACCTCGAGAAACACGAAGTTTTGTTTCCTCAACTAACTTGCAGAAGATGTTACAAACGGAATGTACGCCGTCATTCAGAACAGTAGCGCCACTACTCTGACAGATCCCGTCCCCTAGATCCCCTTGGCAGCCCACGCGGACCATTCTGAAGCAACGTACTTTTGTCAGTCGAAAAAGCTAGGATAGGCTAAAGCTGGCCCAATGGGCCTTGATTAGTGTATTTTATTTGATAGAATCTGTAATGACCCAAATTTCCTAATAAGGTTTAGGATCTTAATTAGGAGGCCGGGAGGGCCATAATTGATTTATCATGCTATTAAATGATTATATGCATGTTTATGTGAATTATATTATTATATGATGATAAATGCATGCATATGGGTCCACTTTTCATTATAGGGCATTTTGGTAATTTGGCCCTTTGAGGGCATATTTGTATATTTTCATGCATGTGGGTGAATTATGAGTAAGACCACATCATAATGTGGATTTGTTCGAGCCATTCGGCATGAGACGATCTTTGAATGCAAGTTATCGGTTTGGTCATAACGAGGTTAATTTCGGGGCTCGGGGTGAGTCTCGGGGTAATTCGAGGATTAATACATTGCCGGGAATTAAAGAGTAATGGGATATGATTCACTAGCATTTGAGAATATTGCGTATAACAGGAATTGGAGGGCATTAATTATGATTAGTGAGATTAGAGTAGAAAGGACAATTTTGCCCTTGGTGGCTGTTAAAGGTTTTACTTAAGCCTAGGGGTATGTTAGTCTTTTCACCTAAGGATAGATATAACCTTTGGGAAGGCTGTAGAAACCTTGCAAAAAACATAGCATCAACTTCTTCCTCTCCCGATCATCATTTTCCCTTCTTTTCTCTTTGAATTTTGAAGCTCCTTTTAAGGAACCAAGCTAGGGAGTTGAACCTTGATGGTCTAGAATTATGTTACACCATTGAAGAGGGTGTGATTCTGAGCTTAAGGTAAGTTTCTAGCCATTACAACTATGGTTTTGCTCTATTTTTCATTTTGATGTTCAGTTGGGATTTTGATTGGGATAATGAGAATTGATGGGAGTTTTTGGCAAAGGTTGCTTGGGTTATGATGCCTAGGACATGTAGAGTAGATATTTGGGTTCATTTGGGGGTTTGGATGGAGTTTGGGATCAAGTTTTTAAGGTTGGAAATGGAGAAGTCGAAGAAGGAAGAACCAGGGCTGTTTCAGCCTGGTCCTAGTGCTATAGCGCCCAAGGGAAGGCGCTTCAGCACTGTCCAGGGCCAGGCTACTCTGGTTGTAGCGCTGGGGCGCTAGGGGGGCAGCGCTGTAGTGCTACCCTACTTTTCCTGATGCATATTTTGGGCACTTTTGAGGGTTTTGGCTCGGGGTTTCAATTCCTAAGGCTCGGGATCGAATCTACTAACCGTTTGATTATGATTCGAGGTTCCGGGAGTGAGGTTTAGGTTAAAAATCTTTTATTGTTGATTTCATTAATTGGATTCTATATTTGGTTATGACTAGGTGACCGCTAAGGGATCAAAGGATTGATCGTTCTCAAGGGTCGTTCATTTTTTATTTCTTGCTTGAACCAGAGGTAAGAAAAATGCACCCAGTATGTCATGCATGTGATGCATGAGAAACATGTGATTAGGGCATGACATGAATATTGAATATGAGATTGATCAGAGCTTGAGTCTCTGTAATTGTGCATGATCATAATTATGCTAGTGATTGTTAAGTAAGCATTATGAATGCCCTACATTTGGATATTTGACATATGATATATGCCTAGTTGCATTGCTTACTTATGTGTGGCACTGACCCATGAGTCAAAAATCGGCATGAGCTGTATGGTATTGGCTTAAGAGTCAGGAACGGCACTGATGTGTTCAACACAAGCCAAAAATATTAGATCTAATCGACATAAGCATTGAATGACTCATCATGAGTATTAATGCTTGACTGACCTCAAGTTCGATGAGAACTAAAAGCGCTTGTCTAGCATAATGGCTAGTCACTTAGAGCCAAGGCTAGAAGGCCCAAGTGATGGCATCGTCACATGGCTAAGGGTGCGGAGCCCATGTTAGTGACTCACTCATGAGTCACTCATCTGATTTATGTTAGTGACTTACTCATCAGTCACTCATCTGGTTTATGTTAGTGACTTACTCATCAGTCACTCATCTGGTTATCTGAATCTCAAAGTGTTAAATCACTCATCTGATTAGGGCTACACGCCCCAGCATGATTATCAGAATCTCAAAGTGTTAATCACTCATCTGATTAGGGCTACAAGCCCCAGTATGGTTATCAGAACCTCAGAGTGTTAATCATTCATCTGATTAGGATTGACTTGATAGTCATCCACACAGGAGGGCAGGATCCACCATCATTATCTGAGCTTATTTTCATGCATGAATAGGGATATTATCGCTAGGCATGCACAATATGACTTAGAAACATGTTATTACTATTCATGAGCATATTGAGTTTTCTTGTTGAGCTTTGGCTCACGGGTGCTATGTGGTGCAGGTAAAGGCAAAAGAAAGCTGGACCATCCTTGAGTTGGAGAGCTTATGTAACGCCCTACTTCCTTAGAGCCGTTACTAAGTGAGTTTAAAACGTGCTTTTAACTCGCTAATCGAGGTTTTAAGGCAAATGTGTAATCAAACCATAAACAGAGTCATAAACTTTGAAAATAATTCCATTTACTGAAAATCATAAAACGTCCAACATTTGGGATCCCAAAATACTGTTTATAAATATTTACAACTCAAAATATACTTAAAGTTGACTATACGACAAAATAGGTTTCTTTACAAGCAACTTCCAAAAATACCCCTGGTCGTGGCAGCCAGGCAGACCAGACATGTACGCGTAGCCTCACGCTCTCCATACTCATGGTCGGTTGGCTTTCTCCTTGCCTTTACCTGCACCACAGAGCACTCGTGAGCCGAAGCCCAGCAAGAAAACTCCACATAAATAGATAACATACGCATATGAACCACTTAGCATATAACCAATTCGCCAACAAGCTAAACACATACGGCCAAGCCGTCCCAGGCGCTTTACCAGGCCCTAGGTTGCGGTCTACACCGTAAGGATATCCCAGGTATCCTTTAGGGTCTTACCCTGGCAACTCACACTCCGTGTGCTAAACGCTGCTCCCGTCCCCTTGTCGTTCTTAGCCTTCGCTGTTCCCGGCCCTTGCCGATCATTCACATATATGCATACACAACATAATTAAACATAACTTAAGCATATACTAACACAATCAATGGGCTACACCCAACACATAATCATATAGGGTCGTGCCCTGCAACACAACTATGGGGCCTCGCCCTGCTCTATGGGTACAACAGCTTTCTTACCTGTGTCCCGAGCTTCTTGAGCACTGAACCCTCGAGCACGATCCTTTAATTCGAGCCTCACTGAGAACCTAGTCACAACACATAAATAGCACTCCCATTACTAACCAATTCAAAAACATCTCCCGGAACCAATCCCGAGCTCTCAGGACCTCCCGGATCCCCACACAAGGTGGCGGAAGCGTCCCTCGAGCCCCCTGGGCAAAAGCCCAAAACCTGAAATTTTCCCCTGCCCAAAAATGGCCTAGCGTCGCGGCACTAGCCCTTAAGGGCCGCGTTGCCCAGCGTGGCTCCCTTCCCCTGATGCAACCTAGCACCGCGACACGAAAGAACAGGGCCACGACACCCTTTCGCAAACCCAGAAATCTGGGTTTCTCCAAACGTTTTCCCCGATCAAAAACACTCCCAAATCAATGTATACCTAAGTCCCAAATTCAATCCAAAACCCCATATAAACCATCTAACAACTCAGAAACATCAACAACAAGCCTAGACACACAATCAAACCCATGATTCACAAATTGGTTTAAAACTTTATAAAACTTAAACCACAGCAGCTCATACATATCAGAGATAAATGAAACCCTTACCTCAAGTAGAAATTCGTCCTTGAGCCTCCTCCAAATCCAACTCCAAGCTAATCCCTCTTGATTCCCAAGCTGAATTCCCACAATTATTAAACCAAAACCCAACTTTCAGTATTCAACCCAAACTCTAAAAGAATTTGCAAGAACACCAAAACTCAGAGATGAAGCTTACCTCTGGATTAACCTTGACCTATGCTTGATTTTAATTGCCTCACTTCAGCCTTGATTCTCCTCCTTAGCCTCAAAGATAGCCAGCTCTCTCTTCCTCCTTTCTCTCTAGCTTCTTGGTTCCTCTAGTATTCCCAACACAAACATTCAGATTATGCCTAAGTAAAATAACGTGAATGACTTTTCCCTTAGCCAAAGGTATCTTCTCCCAAGGCCAAATGACCCAATTGCCTTCCCTTCTAACCTATATTCTAACTAATCCTCAAGGGCATCCTAGACTTTTCCCTATCCTTTTGCAAGAATACCACTTCCACACCTAAAGTAACTATCCTCAAAAGTTACCTATAGTTACCCAAGTTAACAAAGTGCCATTAACCATTACCCAAAAATTCCCAAACTCAAGTTATAATATTCCCGAGAAACCCCTAGGCTCCTCCCGAGCCGGGTATCTGACCTCATTGTGACTTTCTAGCTAATCAAATCCCTAAGACCGTCTCGGAACGTACATCACAAATATATCACCATTATATCACATATATCACATTTATGCCCTCAACGGGCTAAAATTACAAATATGCCCCCTGACAACCAAATGGGGCCCACACGCATATTTAATCACCTAAACATGCATCCTAACCACATTTTCATTAAATTCACATATATTAATACAGTATAGCAACTATTTCCTTCCTGGCACACTAATCAAGGCCCCAAGTCTTATTAGCAAATTTGGGTCGCTACAACTATCCCCTCCTTACAGAGATTTCGTCCTCAAAATTACCTGAACAACTCGGGATACCGCTCCCGCATATCTGATTCAAGTTCCCATGTCGCCTCCTCAACTTTGCTGTTCCTCCACAACACTTTCACCAAGGCGATGGTCTTACTCCACAAAACTTTATCTTTCCGGTCAAGAATCTGAACCGGCTTCTCCTCATAGGACAAATCCTGGTCCAGCTCCAAACTCTCATAACTCAGTATGTGTGTCGAATCTAATACATACTTTCGGAGCATGGACACATGAAAAACATTATGAACCCCTGATAAGGCTGGAGGCATTGCCAACCTGTAGGCTACCTCCCCAACCCGCTCCAGAACCTCGAAAGGGCCTACAAACCTAGGGCTCAACTTGCCCTGAACGCCAAACCGTTTCACTCCTTTCAGAGGTGAAACCCTAAGGAATACATGGTCACCAACCTGAAATTCTACACTCATGTGTTTCAGGTCTGAATAACTCTTCTGGCGACTCTGGGAGGCGAGCATTCGCGCTCTAATCTTCTCAATCGCCTCATTGGTCCTCTGAACCATCTCAGGACCCAAATAACTCCTCTCACACGTCTCGTCCCAATGGATAGGTGATCTACACTTCCTCCCATAAAGCATCTCATATGGAGCCACTTCGATAGTCGCCTGATAACTGTTATTATACGAGAACTCAATCAAAGAGAGATATCTACTCCAAGATCCCCCAAAGTCTAACACACAGGCTCGCAACATGTCTTCCAATATTTGAATCGTCCTTTCAGACCATCCATCGGTCTGAGGATGATAAGCGGTACTAAACCGTAACTGCGTGCCCATATCCTTCTGTAGGCTCTCCCAAAACTTAGAGGTGAAGGTAGGGTCTCTGTCAGATACTATCGACCTCGGAGCTCCATGAATTCGAACAATTTCCTTCACATATAATTCAGCATACTACTCCACAGTATAAGTCGTCCTGACAGGCAAAAAGTGGGCTAACTTGGTATACCTATCCACAATCACCCACACCGAGTCATGTTGTCTCACAGTTCTCAGCAAACCAACCACAAAGTCCATGGTAATGTCCTCCCACTTCCACTCGAGAATCCCTAGAGGCTGCAGCAACCCTGCTGACCTCTGATGTTCAGCCTTGACCTGCTGACACGTTAAACACTTGGCCACATAATCCACCACATCCTTTTTCATGCCCGACCACCAATATAAAGCTCTCAAATCTTGGTACATCTCTGTCGTACCTGGATGTAAAGAGTAGGGAGTGGTATGCGATTCATCTAGAATCTCCCGTCGGATATCAAAATCCATTTGAACACAAATTCGACCTTTGTACTTCAGTAACCCCATCTCTGAAAGAGAAAAGTCCTTAGCCGTTCCGACTAAGACGTTCTCCCTATGACCTCTCAATTGGGAATCTTTCCCCTGCGCCTCCTTGATCCTCTCAAGGAGTGTAGACTGAAGAGTGATGTTGGCTAACCGGCCAACCACCAACTCTATTCTCGCTCTAGTCATCTCCTCAGCCAGTTTATCAGATATCTGTCTCAAACTGAACAACTGCCCTGGGCCTATCCGACTCAATGCATCAACCACCACATTAGCCTTCCTAGGATGGTATAGGATATCATAATCATAATCCTTAACCAACTCTAGCCACCGTCTCTGGCACATATTCAGATCTTTCTGAGTAAAGAAATATTTCAAACTTTTATGGTCGGTGTATATCATGCACTTCTCACCATACAAATAATGTCTCCAAATCTTAAGTGCGAATACCACCGTTTCCAATTCCAGATCATGCTTGGGATATCTCTGCTCATACTCCTTTAACTGTCTCGATGCATAGGCTATCACCTTACCAGTTTTCATCAGCACACACCCCAAACCTTTTCTGGAAGCATCATAGTAAACCACGAACTTCTCATTACCTGTCGGCAAACTCAACACTGGCGCAGTGATCAATCGCCGCTTTAATTTTTTGAAACTGTTCTCACATCTATCCGTCCAAACATACTTTGTCTTCTTTTTCGTCAATTCTGTCAATGGTGTGGCTATCCTGGAGAACCCCTCAAAAAACCGTCGATAATATCCTGCCAATCCTAGAAAACTTCTCACTTCTCAAACGTTGCTCGGTCTAGGCCAATCTCTTACTACCTCAATCTTACTTGGGTCAACTAGAATCCCCTCCTTACAGACGATATGGCCCAGAAACGTGACTTGCGGTAGCCAAAACTCACACTTACTAAACTTAGCATATAACCTATGCTCCCTTAACCGCTGCAATACCAACCGTAGATGTTGCTCATGCTCTGTCTCTGACTGAGGGTACACCAAGATGTTGTCGATGAATACAATCACAAACATATCCAGATAGTCCATGAAAACCTTATTCATCATATCCATAAAAGCTGCTGGGGCATTGGTTAATCCAAAGGACATAACCAGAAATTCATAGTGTCCATACCCCGTGCGGAAAGCAGTCTTTGGTATGTCCTCTTCTTTGATCCTTAACTGATGGTAACCTGATCGGAGATCAATTTTAGAAAACACTGTACTTCCCTGCAGCTGGTCAAATAAATCATCGATCCTAGGTAGTGGATACTTATTCTTAATGGTCAGCTTGTTCAGCTTCCTGTAGTCAATGCACATCCTAAGAGATCTATCCTTCTTCTTAACAAACAACACTGGAGCACTCCATGACAAGAAACTCGGTCTGATGAACCCCAAATCCAGTAACTCCTGTAACTGAATCTTCAACTCTTTCAATTTTGCCGGAGCCATTTTGTAAGGTGCTCTAGATACTGGCTCCACCCCTGGCGCTAACTCAATAACAAAGTCAATTTCCCGCTGCGTCGGCAAGCCTGGCAGATCTGCTGGAAATAAATCTGGAAATTCACACACCAATCTAGTCTCACCCAGTCCAGCCGACTCAACCCTAGAAGTGTCCACAACATTTGCTAGGAATCCTATGCAACCTTCCTGCATCAAGTCTCTAGCCTTCAATGCTGAAGTGATAGGTATTTGCGATCCACTAGATATCCCCACAAACACAAAGGGTACCTCCCCTTCTGGTTCAAAAGTCACCATATTGCGCTTGCAATCTATTGTCGCCCCATACTTTGCTAACCAATCCATCCCTAAGATCATATCAAAGTCATCCATCGCAAGCTCAATCAGATCAACAAACAATTCCCTACCATCTACCTTTACTGGTAAAGCTCTAATCTATCTCCTAGAGACTACCAGTTCCTCAGTTGGCAACAAAGTCTGAAAACCCCTAGCATACACAACACTAGGACTACACAGCTGATCTATCACCCTAGCAGACACAAACGAGTGGGTAGCTCCTGAATCAAACAATGCAGTATACAAAGATCCAGCACTAGAAATTTGACCTGTCACAACTAAGGGGCTAGCCTCCGCCTCAGTCTGAGTCAAGGTAAACACTCTGGCAGGAGCGAGACTGTCACCCTGCTTCGGCTCCTCCTTCCTGGCTTGTGGGCAGTCCTTCTTCAAATGATTGGCACTCCCATAGACAAATCAGGCCCTGATCCTGTACTCACCCTGATGTCGTCGTCTGCACCGAGGACACAATGGGAAACTCCTCCAGTTGTCATTTCCGCCCTGACGGCCACCAAAAGCACCCCATGCCCTCCTATCAGAACTGGGAGGAACGAAGGAATCTGGGGCCTTCCTCTTCTGCTCACTGGGGCCACTACCCTGACTGGATCCAATAAAAGGAGGCATTGTCCTCCTAGCATCGTGCCTAACAGCGCTTTCTCTCCAGATCTGGTCCTCGGCCCCCTCAGCTATAAGGGCCTTGTCCACAACTTGAGCATAGGTGGTAGTCCCTGGATCCAAAGTGATCTTCACATCACGGGCGATCATAACGTTCAACCCCCGCACAAATTTGTCTCTTCTTGCTGCATCCGTCGGCACTAAATCTGGCGCAAACTTCGCCAATCAGTCAAATTTCAGAGCATACTCTATCACGGTCAACCGGTTCTGAGTCAGGTTGATGAACTCGTCAACTTTGCAGCTTGGACTGCTACACTGTAATATTTCTTGTTGAAGATATTCTTGAATTCTTCCCAGGTCATGACTGCCATATTCCTTCTCTAAACCACAACATCCCACCAGATGCGGGCATCTTCTCTAAACATGTAGCTAGCACAAGCAAATCTCTTGTTCCCCTCAACCCTCATGAAATCTAGGATAGAGGAAACCATATTCATCCACTGCTCTGCCTGCAGTGGGTCTGGTCCACCCTCAAAGGTGGGAGGATGCTGTTTCCTAAATCTTTCATACAGAGGTTCCCACCTGTTCTCCATCACAGGCTGAACCGGCACTGGCACCACACCTTGCTGAATTGGCAGCCCAGTGACCTGTGGAGGGGCCTGCTACCTCAACTGGCGAAGTTCTTCTTCTGTTCTTCGCAACCTTGATTCCATTTCAGCAAACATCTCTTGCCAATTCTGTGGGGCAGGTGGAGGGTCCTGACCCTGATTGTTATCCTCGGCCTGACTGCCGTGGAGTCTAGATGATTGTCGAGGCATCACAACTATATGCCTGCAACCAATGACGCCGCTCATCAGGCATGATAACAAAATCCAATACCACCTCCCAATCACAACAGCCAACCAAGAACAGCAATCCAGTTAACATACAGATAGCATATAACACACAACGGGCCATGCCCTGGCATCATGCATATGTTAACTCATTCATCATGCTCTATATGAAACAAGCAGGAAAACAGGGCATTCAAGCACATATTCAAGCATATAAATCAATCATACCCACCAACCCTGAGTCGAGCTTGTCACTGACAGCGAGCGTACGTGTTCAGTCAATCTCCAGAACCAATAAACCTTGGCTCGCTTTGATACCAAGTTGTAACGCCCTACTTCCTTAGAGCTGTTACTAAGTGAGTTTAAAACGCGCTTTTAACTCGCTAATCGAGGTTTTAAGTCAAACGTGTAATCAAACCATAAACAAAGTCATAAACTTTGAAAATAATTCCATTTAATGAAAATCATAAAACGTTTAACATTTGGGATCCCAAAATACTATTTACAAATATTTACAACTCAAAATATACTTAAAGTCGACTATACGACAAAATAGGGTTCTTTACAAGCAACTTCCAAAAATACCCCTGGCCATGCCAGCCAGGCAGAGCAGACATGTACGCGTCGCCTCACGCTCTCCATACTCATGGTCGGTTGGCTTTCTCCTTGCCCTTACCTGCACCACAGAGCACTCGTGAGCCAAAGCCCAGCAAGAAAACTCCACATAAATAGATAACATACGCATATGAACCACTTATCATATAACCAATTCGCCAACATGCTAAACACATACGGCCAAGCCGTCCCAGGCGCTTTACCAGGCCCTAGGTTGCGGTCTACACCGTAAGGATATCCCAGGTATCCTTTAGGATCTTACCCTGGAAACTCGCACTCCGCGTGCTAAACGCTGCTCCCGGCCCCTTGTCGTTCTTGGCCTTCGCCGTTCCCGGCCCTTGCCGATCATTCACATATATGCATACACAGCATAATTAAACATAACTTAAGCATATACTAACACAATCAATGGGCTACACCCAACACATAATCATATAGGGTCATGCCCTGCAACACAACTATGGGGCCTCGCCCTGCTCTATGGGTACAACAGCTTTCTTACCTGTGTCCCGAGCTTCTTGAGCACTGAACCCTCGAGCACGATCCTCTAATTCGAGCCTCACTGAGAACCTAGTCACAACACATAAATAGCACTCCCATTACTAACCAATTCAAAAACATCTCCCGGAACCAATCCCGAGCTTTTGGGACCTCCCGGATCCCCACACAAGGTGGCAGAAGCGTCCCCCGAGCCCCCTGGGCAAAAGCCCAAAACCTGAAATTTTCCCCTGCCCAGAAATGGCCTAGCGCCGCAGCACTAGTCCTTAAGGGCCACGGCGCCCAGCGTGGCTCCCTTCCCCTGATGCAACCTAGCGCCGCGACTTGAAAGAACAGGGCCGCGGCGCCCCTTCGCAAACCCAGATCAAAACACTCCCAAATCAATGCATACCTAAGTCCCAAATTCAATCCAAAACCCCATATAAACCATCTAACAACTCAGAAACATCAACAACAAGCCTAGACACACAATCAAACCCATGATTCACAAATTGGTTTAAAACTTTATAAAACTTAAACCATAAACCTGAAACTTAAACCACAGCAGCTCATACATATCAGAGATAAATGAAACCTTTATCTCAAGTAGAAATTCGTCCTTGAGCCTACTCCAAATCCAACTCCAAGCTAATCCCTCTTGATTCCCAAGCTGAATTCCCACAATTATTTAACCAAAACCCAACTTTCAGTATTCAACCCAAACTCTAAAAGAACTTGCAAGAACACCAAAATTCAGAGATGAGGCTTACCTCTGGATTAACCTTGACCTATGCTTGATTTTAATTGCCTCAATTCAGCCTTGATTCTCCTCCTTAGCCTCAAAGATACCCAGCTCTCTCTTCCTCCTTTCTCTCTAGCTTCTTGGTTCCTCTAGTCTTCCCAACACAAACATTCAGATTATGCCTAAGTAAAATAACGTGAATGACTTTTCCCTATCCTTTTGCAAGAATACCACTTCCACACCTAAAGTAACTATCCTCAAAAGTTACCTATAGTTACCCAAGTTACCAAAGTGCCATTAACCATTACCCAAAAATTCCCAAACTCAAGTTATAATATTCTCGAGATACCCCTAGGCTCCTCCCGAGCCGGGTATCTAACCCCGTTGTGACTTTCTAGCTAATTAACTCCCTAAGACCGTCTCGGAACGTGCATCACAAATATATCACCATTATATCACATATATCGCATTTATGCCCTCAACGGGCTAAAATTACAAATATTCCCCCTGACAACCAAATGGGGCCCACACGCATATTTAATCACCTAAACATGCATCCTAACCACATTTTCATTAAATTCACATATATTAATACAGTATAATAACTATTGCCTTCCTGGCACACTAATCAAGTCCCCAAGCCTTATTAGCAAATTTGGGTCGCTACAGCTTAGGTGATGATGTGTACATATGCGACTGCTCGACTGCCACGACCGAGGGTTTAACGAGGAACTAGGGTTAAACCCTATTTTGCCGCTTAGGTCGGCTGGTTGTAAATATTTTCTTGCAATTAACCTTTAAATTATATTTTTGGGATCCCAATGTATACATTAAACGTTTTAGTGAAGCGTTGTATCTTAATCAAAAAAATTAACCCTAAACCGCTAATCATACTTAGTTACACGATTATGGCCAAATGACTCGATTAGCGAGTTTAGCACTGTTTAAAATTCACACTGTAACGGTCCCTAGATAGTAGGGTGTTACAGAATCCTTTGTGTTAAGCCTCCATTAGTGAGCAAATCATGATTATATCCATATTGGGCCCGGATTAGTCTGACCCAAGCCCAGTGCACCCAACTGCCTATAAATAGGACCAGTTGTGCATTATGGAGAGAATCAAAATTTTCTCTTGTGGACTAAGGCTCTTTAATGCCCCAACCACGTAAAAACCCTTGTGTGATTATCTTTAAACCCTTTTGTTATCCCCATTTCCTGACGTGGGCCCGGGACGGTGGTCTAGGCCCATGGTCTGGGCGTTCAAATGTGGGCCCGGCCCAAGCTCGCTTGGTATAGGAATATCCAAGGGGCACGACCCTAGTGCGATTTGGGGCCCGAATGGTGTCCGGGATGGTGATCCAGGACAGTTGTCCGGGAGACGTATAGACAGCTCAGAATCCCGTTGAAGTATACGTAAAACAGTCCCGAAGCCTGGTAAACGGTTCGGGCCAGTGGTAAACGAAGAGGGACAAAGGTAAACGAACCCGGATCAGGTCATCCCCGTTTGGTAAGGAAAAGCATCCGTGACCCTGAAGCCGCCCCACGACGTGTGGGGGTTGTCCCCACTTTTCACCTGCAGAAAAGGCCACCTCGGGATTGCACGCCGCTGTTTCAGACCTGCACTGACAAGTACTCTGACTGGTTTGGTCCCCTGGATCAGCCTCGTAACTCGAAGTGTCCAGACCAAAAGCACCGTTTTGTCGGGAAAAATATAGTTCTTGGGCCGCCCTATTGGGCCTTAATTAGTCTTGAATTTATGTATGTTTTATCTTTTGTATTGGGCTTCCACCAGAGAAGACATGAGCATTCGCATCTTTTATGGGCCCGGGTCATACCCGGTCCAGATCCATTGTTCCCATGAGCCTATAAATACAGGCGATAGAACATTGGAAAAAGGACCTCTCTTCGACTTGTATACAGTTACTCTATCAAAAAATAGATAAAACTTCATTGTAAGAGACTTTCCAAGCTCTAATATAACTGACTTGTGGACCAAGGCTCATTAACGCCCCAACCACGTAAAAATCATGTGTTAATCTTCTACATTCCCTATCATTATTCTTAGCTAATATTCATTAGTGTGGTTTTCGAAAAACTCGGTAAACAGTTTAGTGCTTCCATTGAGAGCTGAAGAAAGCTAGTGCTAACATCAAGCCTTTACTATAATGGTGAACACACGACACACAACCTTCGACCCTAGCAATCCCGAGCAGGGCAATGGAGATCCGTCGCCTTCTCAGCATCTTCCTCAAAATCTGCCCGAGAACGCGCCTCCTCAAACATCTCACCATGACGAGTCACAAGACTATGAGGGTGGGAAAGAATACGAAGAAGAGAATGAGGAGGAATATTATGAAGAGGAAAATGAGGGGGAGTACCACGACGAAGCTGCGGATCCCGCGATCCCCGAAGGAGAGCCCAACCAGTAGGACCTGGAGGTGACTAGATTGAGGCAGCAAGTCCTGGATCAGGAGGCCAGGATCACTGAGCAAGCGGAGGCGCATCGACGGATGCAAGAGTCTCTCCAAGCCCTGCAGGCGTTCATAGTCGCGCAGGCTCCGGCAACCAATCCTACAACTGGCCCACTCCCGGGAACGCAGCAGCCCGCTCCGCAAGCCCGAGCCGAGGCCCCCGAAGGAGCAAGGCCGGCTCCTCCCCCGGAGCAGTTTCCTGAGCCAGCCCCAGGAAACCTGGACAGGGAGAAAAAGAAGGCCGGTGGAAAGACCCGAGAAAAGAACACCCCCGAGAAAAAGAAGGCCCGAGAAAAGGACCCTTTCCCAGCCGCTCCCTAGGAAAGAAAAGGTGCGCCCCGTCCCAGGACGAGGCCACCCGATCGATCCGCAGGGGACGCGGCCACGGAACGCACGACCCCGACACGCCCTAGGGCGAGACGAACGGGAAAGATCTTTGCACCCAAGTGCCTCGGTTAACAAGAACTGTCAGGAGCGGCCACGTAGCGAGGAGCATCATGCCCTCAGTTCAGGGGACGATACGTCCCGGATAGACCTACGCGACGGACTGAACGCTCGGAAAGAGCAATCCCGCAAGGTAAAGATTCTCCCCCGAGGTGGTGACCTCAGAAACAACATCAACGATAGGAAGGACAAAAGAATCCCCCTGGAAGACGGCACGGCCAGGTAGCTCATGGAGCAGCTGGCCGCTTTGAAAAAGGTCACGGACCGCTTGGTCTGCAAACAGGAAGGAGCGGATACCGATTTCGATGAGGAGGATAAAGATCCCTGCGCAAGGCACATCCTAGATGTTGTACTCCCTAAGGGGTTCTAGATGCCAAGCCTCACCGCCTATACTGGGAACACCGACCCCAGGGACCATCTGTCCCGATACAACCAGCTCATGACAGTGGCCCACGTCAGTGACGACGGCAAATGCCTCTGTTTCTCGATCACTCTAAGCGGTCCCGCCGAAGAGTGGTGGAAAAGACTCAAGCGGGGATCCATCCAATCCTGGTCCGGACTGCAGTCACCGTTTCGCAAGCAGTTCGTGGCTGCCATGAGAATGGACATGTAGATCAGTGCCCTCGCAAATATCAAGCAGCTCCCCACGGAGACGCTGAGGGCCTACATCTAGCGCTTCACTGAAGAAGCCTCCAAGACAAAGGTGGACGATAGACAGCGCCTGGTGGCATTGCAGTGCGGAATCCGGGACAAGTCCCCTCTCCGGGATGACATGCAGCGTAACAAGGCAGCCACCCTGTAAGAGTTCATCAGAAGGGCCCAAGGATTCATTAATTGGGAAGAGGCCCAGATTCAGGCTTTCGGGTAGCCTCTGGCTCCACAGCCCAGCACCCAAGCTTTCCCGGGGTACGGGGTGCAGTTCCCGACACAGTCATATGCCGCGCCCCCGGTCAACCCAGGACTAGCCGTTACACCTGGAATCACCTACACCCCTACGGTGTATGGTTCTGCCGCTTCGGGATATGCCCTGGCCCAATCCACCCATTTCTCCGGACATGGAGCCGCGCCAGCAGGGCACAGTGTCGTCCCTGTCGGGGCCCAGCAGTCACAGGCGGGAGTGACGGAAGCAAGCGTGAACCCATCCTGGGGGAAGTGATCTAGCAAAGGCCAGAACCGGCCCGAGCCGTTCAAGAAGGGAAAAAGGGGCTACAAGCCCCAATATTCAGAGTACACTAATCTGGTGGACACCAGGAGAACATCTACCTCGCCACAGAGAGGGCAGTTCACTACCGGAAGCCTAGCCCCATGTTCAAGGGGGGAAGGAATCCGAGGGATACCAGCAAGAGGTGCGCCTATCATAAGGACGTAGGCCACACCACCGAAGAATGCCGGCAGCTCAAGGACGAGATCGAAAATCTCATCAAGCTGGGCATCTCCACCAATGGGTCAGGATGCCCGTGGGAGTCCCGGGCCTGTCAGCAGGCCCCCGACAGCCCACGGTCCCGGGAGCGCCCAGGGCATACCCGCCTCAGGGAGGGAATGCGCAGGGACCGACGGCGCAGGCCCCTCAGGGGGCTCCCGTCGCGCAAGCTCCCGGCCCTGGAATGCCTTACCCTTTCGGGGCCGCACCCCCTCGAGTGGACAAGCATGTGGCCACCATCTCGGGCAGACCTCACCTGAGAGGACCGTCCAGGAACGACCAAAAGCGCTACCTGAGCGAACTGGACCATGATCAGGAGGTATGCGCCCTTGTCCAGGCCCCGGCTCAGCGCCCAAAGTTGAACCTCCCCATCACCTTCACGGAGGATGACGCCTGCAACGTCCATTTCCTGCACCATGACCCGCTGGTCATAGATGCGCAAATCGCCAACAAGTTGGTGTCCCGCGTGTTGGTGGATGACGGGAGCTCTGTCAACCTCTTGTTCAAGCCCGCCTTCACAGCCATTGGCTTGACCAAAGCGGATCTGGCATCGTGCCCGACCCAGATTTACGGCTTCAATGGAGACGCACTTCTCCCCATGGGGAAGATCCAGCTGCCCGTTACGTTGGGGAATGAGTTGCAGCACTCGTTCAAATTCTGCACCTTTGTGGTGGTGGACTGCCCCACCACTTACAATGTCATTTTTGGCCAACCCGCATTAGTCGAGTTCGGGGCCATCACCTCCATCCGTCATCTTTGCATGAAGTTCCCTTGTGACAACGGAGGGGTGGGGATTGTCCGGGGAGATCAAAAGAGCGCCCAGAAGTGTTACCACATGTCGGCCCGGCCAATATATATGGTCCGGGACGAACCCATTGAGGACTTCATCTACCCGATTCCTCCCCCGCCTGCTGAGAGGGTGGTCTGGGAAGAAGATGACCTAGACCCGAGGATAGGGGACGACCGCGTCCTAGAGCCAATGGACGAGATAGAGGAGGTGTGCATCAGCGACACCGATCCGACCCGAGTCATCCAAGTCGGGAAAAATTTGTCGGCGGATGTTCGGGCCGCCATCGTCGCCCAAGTTAAGGAAAACCAGGATATCCTGGCCTGGTCTCACTCAGACATGACGAGGATCGACCGCAACATTATCTGTCGGTCCGCCAGAAATGCAAGCCTTTGGGGACGGAGAGGGCCGAGGCCTTTAAGTTGGAAGTTGAGAAGCTGTCTTCAATCAACTTCATTGGCGAGGCTGTGTACCCCGTGTGGCTGGCCAATCCCGTCCTGGTGCCGAAACCAAACGGGACATGGAGAACGTGTATCGACTCCACAAATCTCAACAAAGCCTGTCCGAAGGATTGTTTCCCGCTGCCCAGGATCGACCTAATGGTGGATGCTACGTCCGGGTACGAGATCTTAAGTTTCATGGATGCTTATTCCAGCTACAATCAGATCTCTATGCATGTGGGAGACCGGGAACACACCAGTTTTCAAACCGACAAGGGAATATACTGCTACATAGTCATGCCCTTCGGATTGAAAAACGCCGGAGCAACCTACCAGAGGCTCGTCAATCGACTGTTCTGGGCCCAGCTAGGGCGAAACATGGAAGTCTACATCGATTACATGTTGGTCAAGTCCAAGACGTCCGGGAAGCATTCGGACGACTTGGCTGAAGCTTTCGCAGTGATTCGGAAGTATGGGATGAGGCTGAATCCCAAGAAATACACCTTTGACGTGGCCTCCGGGAAGTTCCTGGGCTTCATAGTAAGTTTCCGAAGAATAGAGGCCAATCCGGATAAGATCAAGGCATTGATTGATATGCCCTCCCCCCGGAAGCATAAGGACGTGCAAAGCCTAACCGGGCGGATAGCCGCCTTAAGCTGTTTCGTTTCCAAGGCCACGGACAAGTGCATCTCGTTCTTTAACGTCCTACGGGGAAGCCAGTGGTTTGAATGGTCATTCGAGTGCGAAGAAGCCTTTCGCGAGCTGAAAGAACACCTGGCCCAAGCTCCAATCCTGGCTAAACCGGTAGACGGGGAACCCCTGTACTTATACCTGGCAGTGACCGAGCACGCGATCAGCGCCACGCTGGTACGAGAGGAGGAAAGGACGCAGCTCCCGGTGTACTATGTGAGTAAGCGATTGCTGGACGCTGAGTCTCGGTATCCATTAATCAAAAAGTTGACCTTTTGCCTGCTGATGGCATCCCGGAAGCTCTGGCTTTACTTCCAGGCCCACGCCATAAAGGTCCTGACCAACCACCCCCTGCAGCAAGTGTTACAGAAGCCCGAGTCATCGGGAAGGCTCCTAAAGTGGACCATGGAGCTAAGTCAGTTCGATATATCCTATGTCCCTAGAGTGTCCATCAAGGGACAAGCCCTAGCCAATTTCATCGTCGAATGTTCTGGGATATCTCAGGAAGACAGTGATCCCGAGGTCCCCGCGGCGCCCGTCTGGAAGGTTTTCGTGGACGGGGCCTCGAATGAGAACGGGGTTGGGGCTGAGATCATCTTGGTGTCACCATAGGGACACCAGTTACAAAATGCCCTTCGTTTCAAGTTGAAGGCATCGAATAATGAATAGGAGCACAAAGCTGTCCTAGCCGGGCTGCGTTTGGCCCGGGAAGTAGGGGCAGAGAACTTGGAAATCTACAGCGATTCTCAGCTGGTTGTTAGGCAAATCTCAGGGGAATATCAAACTAAAGGAGAGAGAATGGCGGCTTACGTGACCCAGACGAAAGAGATGCTGCAGGCGTTCACAAAGCACTCCATCCGCCAGATCCCCAGAGAGCAAAATGTCTTCGCGGACACACTAGCAAAGCTGGCCACCGACGCCGAGGCAAAACTGGCCGGGCTAGTCCTCGTCAACCATCTCCCCATCCCAAGCATCAGAGCCCCCGCATTCCACACCGTCGATCACTCCACGTCTTGGATGGGACCGCTTCTCCGCTACCTGACAGCCGGGGAGGTACCAGCCGACAGGGCCGCAACCAGGAAGCTTCAGTATCAGGTCCACTGATATGTCATGATGGATGGAAAACTCTATCGCCGGGGGTTTTCCATGCCTTACCTCAGGTGTGTGTCCGGGACAGAGCTAAGCACCATCATGCATGAAGTGCACGAAGGCTTTTGCGGAGATCACACAGCCGGGCCCAGTCTATCCAAGAAGATCCTGCGCTAAGGATACTTCTGGCCGACCACGAAGAGAGATTGTATCGATTACGTCCGCAAGTGCGAACAGTGTCAGCGCTACGCGAAGGTCCCGCGGGCCCCCCCGACAGAAATAGCCTTGATGACTAGCCCCTGGCCCTTCGCGGTGTGGGGGATCGATCTGGTAGGATCACTCCCAACCGGGAAGGGAGGGGTGAAGTATGCCATCGTGGCCGTGGACTACTACATCAAGTGGGTTGAGGCGGAGCCCATGAACACAATCACTTCCAAGAAGGCCTTGGATTTCGTCATCAACAACATAGTGTGTCGGTACGGCCTCCCCTACAAAATCATATCTGATAACGGGAAGCAGTTCGACAGCGCCCACTTCACGGATTTTTGCGAGAGAGATGGTGTCGTCAAGAGCTTCTCCGCAGTCGCCAGGCCCCAAGAAAACAGGCAGGTAGAAGTCATGAACAAAATCCTAAATGGGACGCTGAAGAAAAAGCTCCAGGCCTGCAAGAGCAAATGGCTCGAGGAGCTGCCCCGAGTGCTGTGGGCTTACCAGACGATCGAGAGGACATCAACCGGCCACACTCCTTACTCCATGGTCTATGGATGCAAAGCCGTCATCCCCATCGAAACGACCATCCCGTCTCACTGACGAGACACGTATAACCCCGCCCAGAACCACGCCTTATTCCAAGAATCACTAGATCTCAACGAGGAGATCCGGGAGGAGTCGCAGGTATAGCTGAAGATGTACCAATGCAAGATCGCGCGACACTTCAACTCGAAAATCAAGAGCCGAAAGTTCAGAACCAGCGACCTAGTCTTACGAAGAGTCTTCCCTGCTACTCAAAATCCGGGAGTGGGGATTCTGGGCCCGAATTGGGAGGGGTCGTATGAGATCCAACATGAAGTATGCCCCGGGACATACCACTTAAAGCGGCTCGATGGCTCGGAAGTCCCGCGAGCCTGGAATGTGGAACATCTCCGTAAATACTATCAGTAGTCAGGAGAGCGTGTTCCAATTTAGTATTTTCATTGTAAACAATGTATGCCTCAAGGCGACCCCTTTCGAATAATAAAAATGGCATGTACAAAACTTCATAAAGAAATATTGTAAAACAATGATAATCTTTCCCAAGTGACCCCAGACCAGTCTTTGCTCACTTGTGGGGGGTATCCCGGGTATAAGCAAATACCCGGCGGGGCGCAAGCTCAGGCTAGTCCCGGCTCGGACTAACGATGTCCGGGTGACACAAACCCCGTGGGACCAAGCCCAAGGCTGGTCCCACCCCGGACGAGCAATGTCCGGGGGTATAAATTAAAGAGGACCGAGCCTAAGGCCGGTCCCGCCCCGGATGAACATTGTCCGAGGGGTATAAATTAAAGGGACCGAGCCTAAGCTGGTCCCGCCCCGGACGAACGTTGTCCCGGGGGTATAAATTAAAGAGACCAAGCCCAAGGCTGGTCCCAACCCGGACAAACGTGTCCAGGGGTATAAATTAAAGAGGACCAAGCCTAAGGCCGGTCCCACCCCGAACGAACGTTGTCCGGGGGGTATAAATTAAAGAGGATCGAGCCTAAGGCCGGTCCTGCCCCGGACGAACGTTTTCCGGGGGGTATAAATTAAAGAGGACCAAGCCTAAGGCCGGTCCCGCCCCGGATGAACGTTGTCCGGGGGGTATAAATTAAAGGGACCAAGCCCAAGACTGGTCCCACCCCGGACGAGCGATGTCCGGGGGTATAAATTAAAGGGACCGAGCCTAAGGCCGGTCCCGCCCCGGATGAACGTTTTCCAGGAGGTATAAATTAAAGGGACCAAGCCCAAGGCTGGTCCCACCCCGGACGAACGTGTCCGGGGTATAAATTAAAGAGGACCAAGCCCAAGGCCGGTCCCGCCCAGGACGAACGTTGTCCGAGGGGTATAAATTAAAGGGGATCGAGCCTAAGGTCGGTCCCGCCTCGGACGAACGTTGTCTAAGGGGTATAAATTAAAGATGACCGACCCTAAGGCTGGTCCTGCCCCGGACGAACGTTGTCCGGGGAGTATAATGTAAAGGGACCAAGCCCAAGGCTGGTCCCACCCCGGACGAGCGATGTCCGGGTATAAATTAAAGAGGACTGAGCCTAAGGTCGGCCCGCCCCAGACGAACGTTGTCTGGGGGGTATAAATTAAAGGGACCAAGCCCAAGGCCGGTCCCGCCCCGGACGAACGTTGTCTGGGGGGTATAAATTAAAGGGACCAAGCCCAAGGCTGGTCCCACCTCGGACGAGCGATGTCGGGGGCATAAGTTGAAAGGACCGAGCCCGAGGCCGGTCCCACTCCGAACGAGCAAGATCCAGGAGAGAAGCATCCGGTATACCCCAGGGCAAAGTCGTGGCCTACAACTGGTAAAGGGAAAGCAAGGTTCCAAAAATAAACTCAGCCACGATGGCCCTGGTCGTTGGGGCCGGGATTAAAAACGTGACAAGCTAGTCAGTTGGTCTAGTCTAGGCCATTGGAACCAGGACCAAACCCTCAGAATCAATCAGACACGGCAATAAAGTGAAACTTCTACTCAGGGAATAACAAAAAAAAAATTGTATATAGAAACAGGAGAAAGCAACATAGTGTTTTGGACGCGTACGCGTTCGAAAAAGTTAACAAAATTACAAAGAAAAAAGAGAGAGGAGACAAAGTGAGGATTCGGGCCTAGGCTTCATCCCCCAGGAGTTCAGCGTCTTTCTTCTCCTTGGCCTCGAATTCGGCCCGCTTCGATTCTGGATCGGGGAAGACCAGGAGGTTCATACTCTTGTCCTTGCACCAAGCCATGTAAATGGCCTCCTCAAAGGTGACCTCCAGCAGGCCCTCCGCCTCCTCCTTCTCGCTACGGGATGCTTCGTGCGCCGCTTTCTCCTCACGAAGGGAATCGTCCAGTTCGCGGACCCGTGCCGTCAAGGCCTGGATCTCCTCCTTGTTCTGGACCGACTGAGCCGTGGCCGTCTCCAAGAGTGTAGCCCTCTCATCGGCCTCTTTTCCCTTCCGGGACAAGGCCTCTTCCAGTCCGGCCTTGACGTGGTCGAACTCCTCATGATCCGCTCGGGCCTGGGCCATCTCCTGGTCAAGGGCCCCTTTGGCGGCCTCCCTCTGATTCATGGCCGCCTCCAGCTCCAGCTTGGCCGTCTCCATCTTCATGGCTAGATCGGCCACCAAATCGGCACTCTGATGGGACAACAGATCAACCTGGAGCAAAGAAAAGTTAGGAGAAATCCTAATTAACAAGTAAGAAGGGGAAAGAAAAAGACGAGTAAAACTCACCGCGGTGGCCTGGTGGCGGAGCGCCTGGGAGATGAAAAGCACGTCTGGGTTGGCTATCGTGGCGTACCGCTTGAGCTGGAGGTTGGACATTGTGTTCCCCACCTGGTCCAACAGGTCCGCCGCCAGGGGGGCCGCGTCCTGCCTGAGCTTGGGGCGGAAGCCCGTCTCAACGGCTAGCCAATCCACGATCGGCTGGGGGGCGCTGAACGCCACCGGACGCTCCGCAAATTCTACTTGACGGCGGATTTTCAGGGCCCTGTACGTTTCGTCCCTCCAGCCTCGACCATTTTCCCAGGTCCGGTTGATCAGCCGGGACTACTCATCCCGCACAACGAACTCCCCCTCCTCGAGAAGAGTCAGACGTATGTGGAGAACTGGCGGGGTGGGGACCTCCTTCGCGGCGAGCCGACTCTCGCCGTGCGACTCGTCGGCCGAGCCAGCCCGCCTCATCCGGGGCTTCTTCCCGGTGTTGGCCTCCTCAGCGCCAGCATCCAGGCCCCTTTTCCAAAGCTTTGGCTGGCCATTACACCCGCCTCCAAGTCTATCACCGAGTGTTGGGCGGTGCCGGAGATTCCAGCTGGCTCCACGACTTGAATGGGGACCGCGGCAACGGCTCCCCCACCGGGACGAAGTTCCGTCCCCGACCCTTCCTTGTTGAGGCTGGGCTCCGGGCCTGTCGCCTCGTTTACTTTCGTGGTAGCTTTCCTGGCCACCCTGTCCTTGAGGAGCTGCCTCATTTCGCTGGCGAGAGTAGACATGCCAAAGTCTCCTGCAAAAGCACAGAAAAGGGAATTAGTATGGCAAACCAAACAATAAAGGAAAAAAATAAATATCAACATCAAAACTAATAATGACCCGGGACGAACCCTCATCTATGCCCCGGGCGCGACTCAACTCCTCTAAAGCGAAGGAATGGACTCGGTCCCCCATGTCGTCCAGGTTCAGGAAATTCCCGTACTGAAGGAACCCGGATAAAAACATAAGGACCTCCGAGCCTACGGGGATGGGAGTCGAGGGTCTCGTCTCCCCGTCAGCCCCGAACGCGGGGCCTCGGAGTACTAGCCTATCCCTAGCTAAGTCCCCGACTTGGGGAGCATAAGTCAAGATTAAAGGGGAGTTACCTCGCCCCTATACCCTAACCCCGGGAGTCCTCGTTTTTGGTAGGGCGTCCTCGAAGAGCTCCTCCAGCTCCTCCGAAGAGGCCACCTCCGTCTAGGCCTGGTCCTTCTTTCGTTGGGTCGCGTCAGCTCGCGTCGCCTTCTCCACTTCTGCAATGTGGTCCAAGGCCAGTTGTTCCCGGATGGCGACGTTCTTCTCGCAGGCGATGCCTTGAAGGTTCGGGATGACAATGGTTTGGGTGGCCGTGAGCATCCCGACCACTCGAAGGTTGTCCGTGTTGACGTAGCCGCCTACGTCCAGGTCCTCCGCGCTCAACCCGGAGTAGAACTTCCTCCATTCCATGATGAACTTGGTGAGGGGAGTTTGAGCGAAAGGTCCTGCCACCCGGAGGAACATGATGAGAAACGGAGAAAAAGAGAATACAAAGAGAAAAAGGATTGGGGAAGCACTTACCCACTCGCTGGAAGTCCAGCAGCAGTGTAGGGTTCTTCTCCACGAGGAACCCGGATGTCATAAACCAGTAATGATGGACGTCTGGGGGATGCTTCCAGGAGTTGGTGGGAGCGGGGTAGCTACTCGCGGCTTCAGTCTGTAGAAGCCGTCCAAGGTCTTGTCCTTGACGTTGACCTGCGGCTCCAACTTGTAGAAATATAAGACTTCAACAGGGTCAGCTCCACGATCTCCTGCGCGATTCAGAACACTCGCCATCCCGCGAGTAGCCGGTACGCTTGCGGCAGGAGTTCGAACGGCACGATCCCCACATACGTCAGGAATCGCACGAAGTAGTCGTGGAGCGGGAGCATGGCTCTCGCGGTGATGTGGCTGGCGCTCCAGGCCCCGAATCCCTCTACGAACGTGTACGCCCGCTCCTCGATCCTGGCCATGCGGTTTTGGAAGAGTCTGGGGGTGGATTCTATGCCCAGACACTTCTCTAGGAGGTAAATCATCCGGTAATTCCAGAATAGGTTGGGCACCACGTCCATTTCCCACCTGTTACCCTTGGGTGTCCGGGACCCAGAGATGACGATCGGGGCCCTATTGACTTCCTCCTCAGAATGGAGAGTGACGCCCGTTGCCATAGTTGATGATCTGGGAACAAAGAAAGAAAGTCAAGCAGTCAGTACCTAAACCCAAGGAAGTCAGTTAAGGTATGGGGGGTCTCCTAAGGACTGCTTGGATCCCCTGCGGATCAGGTCGGGGATCACCAAGGAACCACGAGACCCTGATCGGGAACTGAAAAAGAGCTACTAAGGCTCCGCCATCTGTCCGGGAAGCATCCGGATACGGAGCAACCCGAACCAGGCGGCCTTCCTAACAACTCCTAAATGTAATCAGATTCTAGCAACCAAAACATGCTAATTAAAATAACAGCCTAAGTTCATATATTCATCAAGAAGGTCAGAAGGACTTACTGCGAATTGTTGGCCGTAGAAGATGGTGGTTGTCCGACGGTAAGAACGGCAGAACTTCGTTCTTGAAATGGTGAAGCCGGTTCAGCAATTCGTCGATGGGGCAGGCCCAGGACATGTTCTCAGGTGGATGGGCAGACGCTGGGGCCGTGGGGAATAGACGACGGCGTAGAGTTAGCAGACGATGGTGGATGTCGCCAGCGATATCAGACATGCAAAGCTTAGACAAAGCTGATCAATTCTTAAGATGGCTCGAGAGTGTAAAAATGTCAAATAAGCATCTGTGGGGTATTTATAAAGGCCCAAATCCTGGCCTCTGATCCAACGGACAGGTGTCTCCCCATCGGACAGTCCAGAATCGTGCAGGGGCATTTATGAGCCCTCTCAGGCTGGATCCTCGCCATCTCAGATCTAACGGCCCAAGAGGGGTGGATGCCAAAGGTCATCCCATCCTACGGTCCACCTCAACACAGGAGTATTAATGATGGACCCCTGTGCGGATGGGACACTTCGAGATCTGTGCTGACACACTAGCCTAGGCCTAGCGACCCTTGAGGTGGCTAGGTGACCTTTCAAGGTCGAGACCCATTCATGCAGCAGTCACCTGGTGACACGTGTACTCCTGCCATGAAGCGGGACTTAGGTAAACGTACCCAGACACTGGTAAATGGTCTGGGCCCAGCATACGGCCAACGTCACTGCCCTCTGTCACGAACCCACGATTCCAAGTAGGAACTGGGAAAGCAATCGTGGATCGTCCGAGAGCAAGGCAAGCCTCCACCTAGCGGTCCCAGACGAAGGCTTGGGGGGTAAATGTTATCCCCATTTCCTAACGTGGGCCCGGGACGGTGGTCTAGGCCCATGGTTTAGGCGTTCAAATGTGGGCCCGGCCCAAGCCCGCTTGGTACAGGAATATCCAAGGGGCACGGCCCTAGTGCGATTTGGGGCCCGGATGGTGTCCGAGATGGTGATCCAGGACAGTTGTCCGGGAGACGTACAGACAGCTCAGAATCCCATAGAAGTATACGTAAAACGGTCCCGGAGCCTAGTAAACGGTCCGGGCCTGTGGTAAACGAAGAGGGACAAAGGTAAACGAACCCAGATCAGGTCGTCCCCATTTGGTAAGGAAAAGCATTCGTGACCCTGAAGCCGCCCCACAACGCGTGGGGGTTGTCCCCACTTTTCACCTGCGGAAAAGGCCACCTCGGGATTGCACGCACACTGTTTCAAACCTGCACTGACAAGTACTCTGACTGGTTTGGTCCCCTAGATCAGCCTCGTAACTCAAAGTTTCCAGACCAAAATCACCATTTTGTCGGGCAAAATATAGTTCTTAGGCCGCCCTATTGGGCCTTAATTAGTCTTGAATTTATGTATGTTTTATCTTTTGTATTGGGCTTCCACCAGAGAAGCCAAGAGCATTCGCATCTTTGATGGGCCCGGGTCATACCCGGCCCAGATCCAGTGTTCCCATGAGCCTATAAATACAGGCGATAGAACACTGGAAAAAGGACCTCTCTTTGACTTATATACAGTTACTCTGTCAAAAAATAGAGAAAACTTCATTGTAAGAGACTTTCCAAGCTCTAATACAACTGACTCGTGGACTAAGGCTCATTAACGCCCCAACCACGTAAAAATCTTGTGTTAATCTTCTACATTCCCTATCATTATTCTTAGCTAATATTCATTAGTGTGGTTTCCGAAAAACTCGGTAAACCCCTTTCTTTTAGCTCTTCTAATTTCTGAAAAATTCGGTAAACATTTTGGTGCTTTCATTGAGAGCCGAAGAAAGCTTGAAATAAATCTTGAATATCTGCAACAATGGTGAACACCAGGCACACTGTGTTCGATCCTGCTCACCAACAACAGTAAGGTAATGGGGAGCCATTGTCAATCAACCATTCCCTCAGGACCAACCCAAGGATACACCCTATCAAATGCCACAACCAGAAGATTCCTAGAATTTTGAGGACGGGGTAGACTATGGTCAGGGTTACTATGAGGAAGATGAAGAAAATGATGGGGGATACCAGGTGTAATGCCCCAAAATCCCTAATAAGGTTTAGGACATTAATTAGGAGGTCGAGAGGGCCATAATTGATTTATTATGTCATTAAATGATTATATGCATGTGTATGTAAATTATATTATTATATGATGATAAATGCATGCATATGGGTCCACATTTCATTATAAGGGCATTTTGGTAATTTGGCATGTTGAGGGCGTATTTGTGAATATTCATGCATGTTAATGAATTTTGAATAAGACCACATTATAATGTGGATTTTTTCGAGCCATTCGGCATGAGACGATCTTTGAATGCAAGTTATCGGTCTGGTCATAGCGGAATTTAATTTCGGGTCTCGGGGTGATTCGAGTATTAGAACATTATCGGGAATAAAAGGGTAATGGGATATGATTTATTAGCCTTTGAGAATAACGGGAATTGGAGGGTGTTAATTATGATTAACGAGATAGGTGCAAAAGGACGGTTTTGCCCTTGGTGGCCTTAAGAGGATTTTAAATGACCTAGGGGCATTTTGGTCTTTTGACCTTAAGGATAGATATAACTCTTAAGCTATAGCAAAACAGAGCACCATTTCTCTTCTCCTGTGCACCATTTCTCCACCTTTTCTTTTCTGAATTTTTGAGCTCAATTTGAGGAACCAAGCTAAGGAATCAAACCTTGAGGGTTTTGGGTTATGCTCTACCATTAAAGAGGGTGTGTTGCTGAGATTGAGGTGAGTTTTTAACCATAGAATCTCTTGTTCTTGCTCTGTTTTTCTATTTGAGTTTCAGTTGGGTTTTTGGTTTGAAAATTGAGTTTCAATGGGAGTTTTTGGCAAGGGTTACTTAGGTTATGATGCCTAGGACATATGTAGATGGCTATTGGGTTCATTTGGGGGTTTAAATGGAGTTTGGAAGCTTTATTTTCAGGTTGGAAATGGAGGATTCGAAGGAGGGGAAAACTAGGATGAATTTGCCTGGTGCTAGCGCTATAGCGTCCAAAGGGTAGCGCTACAGCGCTAGCCAGGGAAAATTTCCCCTGGTTGTAGTGCTGGGGTGCTAGGGGGGCAGAGCTGTAGCGCTACCTTATTTTTCCTGATGGTTGTTTTGGGTGTTTTTAAGAGTTTTTGGCTCGGGGTTTCAATTCCTAAGGCTTGGGATCCAATCTACTTACCGTTTGGGTACAATTCGAGGTTCCAGGAGTGCGGTTTAGGTTAAGACCCTTTTATTGTTGATTTTATTAATAAGAGATTGTATTTGGTTATGACTAGGTGACCGTTAAAGAATCAAAGGATCGATTGTTCTCAAGGGTCGTTCGTTTGTTATTACTCGCTCGAACCAGAGGTAAGAAAATTGCACCCCATATGTGACATGCATGGTTATAATTATGGTATGTTGATTGTTTAAATGTGGACATTGATTGCATATCAAATGCTTAGCAAATCTTACTCACTTGTGAATGGCACTGACTTATTAGTCAGATTCGGCAATGGTGTCGGTATTAACTGTGAAGCTGTGACTTACTAGTCAAGTTTGGCAGTAGTACCGAGCACTGGTCGTATGGCATTAACTTATGAGTCAATGACGGTTTTAGCATGTTTAATGCAAATCGATAAAGATTAGATCTAATCGACATCTGCATTGAATGACTCATCATGAGCATTAATGTCAGACCGACCTTATGTTTGATGAAAACTAAAAGCGCTTGTTTAGTCTAAAGGCTAGTTATTTAGAGCCAGAGCCAGAAAGGCTAAGGTGACCTACACGTCACATGGCTAGAAGGGTATGGAACCTCAGAGATAGACTTATCATTCATTTGATTGGGATAGACTTATCAGTCATCTGACCGAGATAGACTTATCAGTCATTTGATTGGGATAGACTTACCAGTCATCTGACCGGGATGGACTTATTAGCCATCTGACCGAGATAGACTTATCAGTCATCTGACGGAGATAGACTTATCAGTCATCTGACCGAGATAGACTTATCAGTCATCTGATCGAGATAGACTTATCATTCATCTAATCGGGATAGACTTATCGGTCATGTTACCGGGATAGACTTATCAGTCATCTGACCGAGATAGACTTATCAGTCATCTGACTGGGATGGACTTATCAGTCATCTAACCGGGATAGACTTATTAGTCATCTGACCAGGATAGACTTATCAGCCATCTGACCGCGATAGACTTATCAGTCATTTGACCGGGATAGACTTATCAGTCATCTGACCAACATAGACTTATCAGTCATCTGACCGGGATGGACTTATCAGCCATCTGACCGAGATAGACTTATCAGTCATCTGACAGAGACGGACTTATCAGTCATCTATTTTAGAGAGTGACTTATTAGTCAACTATTCAAAGAATGACTTATTAGTCATCTACTCCAGAGAGACTTATTAGTCATCTACTTAGAGCGCAGGACTTCACAAACATGTATTTGTACCTGCTTGCATGCATGAGTAGGGTTATTACTACTAGGCATGCCTATATGACTTAGTAACATGTTATTACTTGTTCATGAGCATATCAAGTTTTCTTGCTGGGCTTCGGCTCACGTGTGCTATGTGGTGCAGGTAAAGGCAAAAGAAAGCTAGACCATCCTTGAGTTGGAGAGCTTAGGTGACGATGTGTACAACTGCGGCTGCTCGACCGCCACGGCCGAAGGTATAAAGAAGAACTAGAGCTAAACCCTATTTTGCCGCTTAGTTCGGCTGGTTGTAAATATTTTGTTGTAATAAATCTTTAAATTATATTTTGGGATCCCAATGTAAGGAAACGTTTTAGTGAAACGTTATATCTTAACCAAAAATTTTAACCCTAAACCGCTAATCATACTTAGTTACACGATTATGTCCAAATGACTCGATTAGCGAGTTTAGCGTTGTTTAAAATGCACACCGTAATGGTCCCTGGAGTTTAGGGTTACAACTTGGTATCAGAGCGAGCCAAGGTTAAAGGTTCCTGAAGACAAGCTGGGCATGTGCACTCGTCACTAAAGATAGCTTCACTCAGGGAATGGTAACTATTTCTGTAGTTATGTGCTTAACTAGCTTAAATAGAATGTAAATGCTTTACCTGCACATTGTATTAAAGAGCATGAGAGTCTGATAGAGCCTAGCTCTTGACTATGAATGTGATTATATGATTACCTGCTCTGTGATTATATAATTGTGATAATTGCATGCTGGAGTTGGAAGCATGAGGTGTATGTTGGAAGAGCAGGGATTATGAATGATATATAAATGCTATGGGCATGTTTTTAGCACTACAGTGGTTTGTGATTGTAGTGTGGTAAGATTGTTCCCGTGGGGAAAGCTCTTGATATGCTCATCATATTTAATGGGTCAAGTTATTGACTGCAGATTCAATCAGTAGGTATGTATCCAAGGCAGATAATGAGGCCTGATGGTGGTTATACTGAGGCTGAGAGTTTCAGCCAGGGGTTGAGTTCTTCATCTACCCCTCAGAATTTCCAGCAAATGTTTACAGATGTGCAATTAAGATTGCAGAGGCAGGAGGAAGAGATTAGGTGTTTGAAGCAACATCGGAGTTTGTCAGGGAGCACCTCTTCCTTTGTTATGTCAGGAGTGGCACCAGTTTTGGCTCAGCCTAGGGTTGAGAGCAGATGGGAATATCTTTGTGGAAGATTCCAGGAGTTTTACCATCTAATCTTCGAGGGAAGCCTAGATCCATTAAGAGCTGAACATGGATGGGCATGATCAGTTCCATTATTGACAGTATAGGGTTGGTGGGTCATGATAGGGTGATGTGCTACATATGTATTGCGAGATGATGCCCGGACGTGGTGGGAAGTAGTATCCCAGACACGAGATACAACTGTGATGGACTGGAAAGAATTTAGGCAGCTGTTCAATGAAAGGTATTACTGTGATGCGGCCCAAACTGCAAAGATGAATGAGTTTATGAACCTGGTTCAGGGCAATGCAACAGTAACCGAGTATGTTAACAAATTTGATGGGTTGGCCAAGTTTGCTTTTGATATGGTACCCATAGATGTAGCTCGGAAGGAAAATTTTATCCAAGGATTGAATTCCAGGATAGCTCAGGGCGTTAGAGTTGCCTAGTGCATGAAACCTCCACATACATTTAGGTGGTAGGGAAGGCTCTTGTTGTTGATAGCATAAGAAATGAGAAGAAGAGTGTCAGAGAGCGCAGAGCTCAGACAGTGACACCTCCATTTATTGGAGCGAGCAAGAAAAAGAGCTGGATGACTTATCCAAAATGCGCCCAGTGTAAGAGACATCATCTGGGAGAATGTCGAGCAAAGGCATGTTACTTATGTGAAATGGTTGGGCATTTCATGAGGGATTGCCCAAGACAAGGAGCAGATGAGAAAAAGGGGATGGATAGCTCGACTCCAGCTCGAGTGTTCATTCAGAGGTAGTCAGAGTCGGAGACTGAGACTGAGACTGGTTCCTCAGGGGTGGCAGGTCAGCTTTCTAGTTTTGATTTTTTGTATTGTGCTGACTAGTTTGGTGCCATGTTGTTCTTTGTAAGCATAAATTTGATATGCAGATAGCATGATTATGTTGTGATGAGTTAGGTTATGGTGGAAATGACTCATCAATTGTTGTGATAAAGTTGGTTATGACTGACTTTAGTATAATCCTGGATATGGATTGGTTAACCAAGTGTGGGGCAATGCTAGACTGCAAGGAAAGAATAGTGACTCTTGGGTTTGAAAGTGGGAAACCCTTGTGGTAGCTAGCACTGTGCATGGATTTTGTGTGCTTATGACATCTGTTTTGAAAGCTAGAGATCTATTGCAGGAGAATGCATAGAACTCTTAGCTAGTATGGTGGATACCACTTAGGTTGTGTCAGTGGGATCAAGACAGACTGGATTAGTCTGTGAGTTTCTAGATGGATTTCTAGGGGATCTGTCAGGATGAATTTTACGTAAAAAGGAAAGAATGGTGATTGGATTGGTGCCAGAAATGGAATTAGATCTAGGGCACTGTTTTGGACGACTTCAACAAAGTTGTAAAACCTAAAGGATCAGTTATTGAGTAAGATGGTATTCTCCAAGGCGGATCTTTGATCTGGTTATTACCAACTAGAGATCAGGGAGAAGGATATGCAGAAGACTAATGTTATATCAGATAAGGGCACTGGGAATGCCAAGTTGTTTTTATGAATCAGATGAATATATTATTCAAAGGATTATATGAATTGGATTTATGATCGTTTTGACGATGGTATTGTGGTATACTCTCAGTTGGAGATTTGTTAAGGTCAAAGAAACACCTTAGGGGAAGAAATTTCCTTGAACGGGCAGGATATTACATGTGTTTTGGGAAAGAATTCTGAGTCTTCTTACAAATCAGAATCAGTTTGTAGGTTGTTATGACACCTCAGTGACAGGGAAAAGTGATTGCCTATGCATTATGTTAGTTAAAGGATATGACCAGAACTAGAGTAGAGATTCTAGTAGGACAGGTGGCCAGCTTTATATTTGAGATTACTATTTCAGAGAGGATTAAAGGAAAGACAGTTAAGTGAACTCACAGATAAGAAGATTGAGTGGAAAGTCTTAGCTGGATTAGCTAAGGATTATACAGTGTCAAATGTGAATTTATTGTGATATAAGGATCGGATTTGGAATCCGATGGACACTGGGATTAAATGGGAGATTTTGGATGATTCTCATATTATCCTCTTATTCTCTTCATCCAGGCATCATGGAAATGTACAGAGTTTGAAAGCCTCATATTGATGGCCTGGGATGGAGAGGGACATAATGGAATGTGTGACAAAGTTCTTAACCTGTTAGCAGGTCAAGACAGAGTATCAGAAATCAGTAAGTTTATTGGAGCCTTTAAGTATTCCACAGTGGAAATAAGGAAACATCACGATGGGTTTTGCGGTGGGGCTGCCTAGGATAATGGGTCAACGTGATTGGAATTCGGTCGTTATGGACCAGTATTTAAAGTGAGCCCACCTTTATTAATAAGGACAAGTAATACAGCTGATCGGTGTTCAGATCTTTATGTGAGAGAGGTGGTATGCCTTCTTGGAAATTCAAGGTCCATCTTATCAGATGAAAACTCTATTGTTACTTCCAAATATTAGTCTAATAAAAGTCTATTATTTTTCTCAATGTTTATAATTTTATAATTATATTAATTTGTTTTAAGATTTGTGAGTTAATTTTTTTTAGCATTTATTAGTAGGTATTCAAATTCTAATAATTATCTTTATTATAATTTTGTGTAAAGTATTGTTGAAAAGTATATTAAAATATCTCAAATTATAATTTAAACAAAGAAATGTATTTGGAATAGTGGTTAGTCCATTGATTCTTAAAGAGGAGGTGGAGGGGTTCAATTCCCCATCCTCACATTTTTTGGCAATAATAAAATGAGCCTAAAAGTGAGTCCGAATTTGGGCCCGAATAAGAAAAGTGGACCGGCTCAATTTGGGCCTGACACGACACTACATGGGTCGTGTCTATGGGCCGTGTTAGGCTTACTCTTTCAAATATGGGTCGGCTCGGCACGAATTTGAATATGGGCCCAGCCCGACCTGAATGACTCGGAGGCCCACATTTACAGCTCTAATCGCAGCAGCATCGTTAGGTATCGATTTTTGTGTGTGCCTAAAAACCATGTTTTCAAGGTACCATCGCATCTGCATCGTTATGTATCGTTAGGCATCGTTTTTGCCAAAACCCAAGTTTTCAAGGCACAATCGCAATGGCATCGCAACTGCATCATTAGACATCAATCTATGTAATTTTTCAGAGTTCTAAATCTAGAAAAAAAATGCAAATAAAGCCCAAAAATTTTGTGCAAGTGTTTGAAATCTACAAATTAGTGCTTAAGTCAATCTTTTCTTGGGTTTAAGTTTCAAGTAGATTTTTCATCATTAAAACTAAAAAAAAATGGGGAGAGAAGTGCTTCAATGGTGGTGGAGGTGGCGGCGTTAATGATGACAGCGATATTGTGATGTAATATTTTTCGTTGTGTGGAGGTCATGATGGTGGGTGGTGGTGGTGGTGTTATCGCCTTAGAGAGAGAGGGGATGAGTTTGGAACTCTTAGGGGCAATAAAATCAATTTTTTTTCTTATAAATGTCATAATTTGGGGATGCATGCTAATATTGGCATGTATTTAAATTAGTATACACTATGATGCATATATGGTGAAATTTCCCTAATAAATCTTTAAATAATAATTCAAATTATCACCAAATAAAAAAATAGATTCCTTTTCATTACATTATCATCAACCAAAAAATTCTATAAATATACATAACATATAATAATTAATTAACTTAAACATAAAATGTGTGCTACATGTTTTATTCCTCCGAAGATTTAGTGTGTGTGTACTTGCATGATGCATATATACCTCCATTTTGTCATGCAGCTGTATCATTATTCCTTTTTACAGATGGCATTCACTTTTTATTTCCACCCTAGCTAGCTACGACTATATAAGCTTTTCAAAACTTATACGTTTCAACAAAATCGTACATTTTCACTTTAGGGTGCGCGTGGTATATGATACCTTCAAAGAAAGAATAAATCCAACATGAATAATGGATGTGTGTTATTAATTTTTGTGGCAAAACAGTCCACATCTACTCGCTAGAACGAATCTTCACATAATATTAACCTCATCACATACATATATATAGCTCGCTTTCAAAATCCTTTAAATTGGTAACTAATATATTAAGATTAATATTTACCCTCAATTAAGTTCCATATTGATTAAATAATATATAAATATGTAGACAACTACATTAATTGTGCATATGCGTAGTGTTCACTTATTATTGCAGTAGTACTATATATATATATAACTTCTTCTAGAGTAATATGATCATAATTTTATTATGATTTGATATAATAATGTTTTTAACATGAGTTTATATATTTTTGGACAATGTGTTTTATTCTATTACTTGTTTGGATTCTGTGTTTTGACAAATTAATTTTTGGACCATATATTTTGTAAAATTGTTAAAATAGAACCATAAACTCAATTTTGATGAAAAAAAAATTGAATATAACAACTCAGTTTTTAAGCAGAATGATTTTATTTTTGTTCTGAATTGTTAGTTTGGTAAATTATTTATGATTTTAGTTGAGAAAATATTGACCAAAATCGGGTTTAAAGTTCTATTTTAACCATTTTACAAAACATAGGGTCCAAAAAGTAATTTGTCAAAACACAAAGTCCAAACAGATAATGAAAAAATACACAAAGTTCAAAAAAGTATAAACCCTTCTAACATTAATTCTCTTCTCATAGTCAACGAAAATCAATCAACACTTTAAGAACTAAATAAACTTAAAGCTAATAAAATCCTAAGTTTCATGTTAAAATATCAAAGATAATAATTAGATGAATATATATCTTAATAATTGAGGGATGTGATGCAATAGTGATTTAATTATGACATTATTTCAATTCACTACGTTTTCCAACTTAAAAAACTTGTATTCTCTATATCTATGGGGTATATAGGCAAAGAGATGTGGGCAATAATATCAACCTTATGAAGTTTGGGATCATGAGCTACTCCGTAATTATTATAATTAATCTCAATTTTTCATATTTCTAATTTGATCCCCTTATTAAATTATAATATTACAGACTAATATAATCTCTACACATTAACTTCATATAATAATTCAATACTCTAAGCTCAATTTTTAAAGCTTCGATGATCATTACTTTAGTTGATCTTAAAATAGCACTACACTACATATAATTATATATGTATAGCTCTTATATTGAACATATATATGAGATTTTTCCAACATTTATAACAACTTGGATATATATTAAACATATATATGATATTAAAAAAGTTGAAAGCTTGCTAGAGAACATAGATGGATCACAACTCGATCGAGGTATATATAGAGAGATCGAATCTAGGAAAGTGAATGGGACCAAAATCCAACTTAAAATGGTGATGAGAGCGACAAGCACATATATAAAATACATTTTCTATATACTTGGTGATGGTGAAGCTATATATATATATATATAGATATATATCACGCATGATTTATTCTTCTGAGATATATATATATATAGGTCAAGAAGTTTGAGCATATATAGCGCGACGCGGAAGCTAGTGAAGGTCAAATGTAATAAAACCTTGGACCACAACAAAAGTAGTTCAAGCTAGCTTAGCTTCAACACTTTGGGCCTCCTTATAAATTTGTCGCTATTGATATTACAAAAAATATGGATACGTTTTTATTTTAAAGTTCATAATGTATTGTTGGATTCTATATATAGGACAACAAAATGCATGGTTGGTCCTGGCGTACGTATAATCGACAGCAACATAATATGTAAAGAAAGATTCCATGAATATTTGCCAGCCGGAACTGATCAGAATATTAATAGAGCTATCAATCCCAACGTAGTTAAGTGATTATTTGTATAAATTAATTAATATACACTAGGATATTGACTCACCGACTATTTTTGTACGTACAAATTCAAATTATTATAATATATTTCAAAATTTAATACTTCTATTGCCATATATATACACACTCGGTATTTTTTAAGTATAATTATTTAGATAGAGAATCATATACTGTACTATTAAACTTTCTCCAACTAATCTTATATTGAATATGTTGAAATTAATTGAGCATCAAACAATAATCAAGAATTGATCAAACATATTCATGCTCAATATTGCACAATGAAATCATCTTATTTAAGGTATCAAACATAATAAGAAAAAGAAGTTTTACATACATTTGTGATCAAGTCTATGAACCATCATTCTCCATGATTATGCTCATCGCATTTCACCCACCTACACATCAAAGATCAAAGGCGTGCTTGGGGTGTAGATGAACACTACTCTCTTTCTCTCCTCTTCCTCTAAACACTCATTGTCCACTTTTTTTATTATAAAAGGTGTAACCCCTTTTATAAAATATAATGGGCTTATTGGGCCTAGATACCAATGAGAAGATTAGTTGTCCTAGCCCAATGGGCTGGCCTAAAGACATTGAGAGTGTGTCCATGGGCCCCGAGCGTGTCAGTATATTATGTCCATCCCATTATGGCCCGATGGTAATAGCATGCAATACCGATTATATAGTTATCCTTACATGATAATCACGACACTGCCTGAGTAACGTGTAAATTATGTCAGTCCATATAAAATATTCTAACATTCTCCCACTTTGACTACATAATTACACCAACAAGTACTCATTGAACAATAATGTCTATACACAAGAATCTCAAGAACCACAAATGTCTATAAAACCAATTATGCATCATATCATATCGATAGGATACAAATATGATACATAACGAGACATTGGAAATTCATAAAGCATGGTGATAACTCCCAATATGGATCCACGCAAACATGATATCTAGACTAAGCCATTGGCTCGCATCATTATATCATTACCAAACGAGTGTGCACTCATAATGCCAAAGAGTGATCCACAATATGTATGTATTCAACAATAAAGAGCAATCATTAACATGTCTATCATATATGAAAACGGTAACTCCCACTGATTAAATACATCTTTGGCACCTAACAATCCACATAAGGAGTATGTTCTCAGTACACACGGTTAGGTGAGCCTTGTCAGTGTAGTTATTGACATGTTATCTATAAGTGCGTGTCATGATGCAAATAAAGGACTCCACAACTTTCTCACTACAAATGGAACGTCTTCTTCATTAATGGAGTAACAAGACTCCGCAAGTTCCGAGAGAAAGATATGACTGCGACATTTATCACATAAGTTCAGTAAATTCACAATAGAGTAAACTACTCTTGACACTGAAACGAAATATCACAGTTGTATTGTATAAACCATGTCCTCATAACACGTCACTCATTCTACATCTATGAATGAGGATGCTGTAAGTGTCCATCTAACACCTAATTACAAAATAACTCCTCTTACCATTATACCTGCATGTATGAGAGAGGAAATTGTAGGTGTTTATTTGATTAGACAATTAATCACAAAATAGCTCCTCCTACCATTATAAAGGATTTTGGCATCCATGCAACCTGTTCAATCGATATCACTAAAATCAACTATTGAGCGTCACAATGTTGATTTGTCAATTGCAAAGACATCATTGATACCATAAGGATGACTACTCAAGTACCAATCTAGCATGCCCATGACAAATATCACAATAGGGAATGCGTATACATGAGAAAACTCGAGGCTGCCTTCAACAAGCATGTATGGAACAAGCTCAAAATTGATCTCTCATCATTATTAATACAAGTGGACTTTAGGCCTTTCACAATACATCACACTTTAGACTATTCCAAAGTTCTCACTGAAATTGAAACATTACTCGCATAAAAAATCAGTCAACATAAACTATGAGATAATTCATCTTTCCGTTGATCTCAACATGAAGAATCTAAATACTTAGACCATGCAAGGCTTCTCTAAAATTCTTCATCCAACAGAGACTATCAAGTAACGGTTTTACTTGTCTCCATATTAGATCAGTATCATAAATTATGAGCAATGTACTAACCATGTAATAATATAAACATGTCATTGTTCCCATTGATCTCTCACATAATATTGACTAACGATAATGTTTCGAGTTGTCCATTCTGAGAATAATAATAGTCACTGTCTTGATGCCTTTCCAAAACGAATTTAATCCATTGAATTCCGGTGTCGTTGTCAGTTGCCTTCTCAAGGCTTCATTTGAGCCAAATGAAATTCTAAAATAAGAATTTAGTTCTCACATCCTTATATTTTGATTTTCAAATAGTCAGCACTTTACCATCCAATAATAATGTATTTTGAACAATTCATTCTATCATAATGGTAACTAGCTATAGGCTTTAATCAACCTTAATTTGTTCCTTAAATAGTCTGTTCTCAACACGAACTGCCATCAAGAAAAATCTCTCAATTATCATGTGATTAAGCCTAAACTTCCATGTTTGATCATATCTTGGAAATCGTGATATTAACATATCAGCTCTCCAAATAAGGATTAAGAACTACTAATGGCTCTCGATTAACAATTTTGAGGTATATGTCGTCAACCTTATTTCCAGTTTGTAATTGTAGGTCTGTAAAACTATTTCGATCATATATCTTTGCTTGTTCAGATAGGGAGTTTCTTATCATATTCTGGCTGATTGTAGGGTCGGCAAGAAGAACAGCGGAAGCAAAACAAGGGATAAGTCTACTTATTCCCTAAATAATCTTTTGACCCTTGACTAAACCCCAACTTGAAACTCCAACATGGACAACTTTATTTACTTATCATCAATAGTGGATAGAAGAGACAATTATATGAACCATAGTACTATTAAAAAAATAACCATTGAGATAATCATTTTCTCTTTCATAATTAAACTTTGAGATTGCGATTGCCCAAAAAAACAAGGTCTGCAAATTAAATCATTATTCAGTCTCAACGTATATAAGGCTATTTGGAATGAAACGACACAACCCATCAAATCTAAATCCTTTTGAGTGTCATAGAAAAATACTTAACTCCTATTGTCTCTTTAAACACCTAACATGGTTGTGAATATAGAATTATGTTTGTGATTATATTAGTCCATACAAAAATTCAAATATCTCTCCCACTTGGACCAATATAATAAACAACCACCATATTAAACTTCATTATCTAATAAGCAGTCAAATAAATCATGTATAATATCATACCGATAGGATACATATATTAAACATAATTTGGCCTGGAAGATATCCAAATATAATAAAAACCATTAAAACAACATGCATGCAGTGCAACCATTGAGACTATATATATACGTCACGTTTTGTACTTGTCACTTCGTCAAACAATGCATATAAGAAGTGATTGCACGTCATTACGCATGTTTGGATTAATTATTTAGGTGTTTTCCACTTTGAAGCTTTCTAAAACACAAAAAAAAAGTTTAAAACTTTGATGTGTCAAAGCTCGAGAGGACTGTGCTCAATATAATGATCATGTGAGAGAGATTTTAACAAAGAGTAATAAATACTCGATATCTCTCAAATCTTATACATGATATTATAGATCATAAAAAAAAACTTTATGGACAAAAGAATTAATATGAACAATGTGTACTATGCTTAAATAAGTACAAACTTAACTTCCCCTTATTCTTTCCATTGGTTATCCAAAAAAGAATACTAAGTTATCAATATCACTATATGACAAGCTTTGTTTCATTGACTTCAATCAAACCAAAATTGTTGCCTAAATATAACTTAGCTATCCTCAAATTTGTAGCAACAACGACATGATATTGAGTACACATTCGTTATTCCATTTAATTTGGACTCATTATGTTTACGAACATCTTCAAGTAATACGCTTATTACCTCGAAATAGATAATGATCACATATCTATTGTCGTATTCATTCAAAATTTGTCCACTTATGATCTATGTCATATCTTGAGCCTTAATTATAAGAAAACCACAATAGATGATTCACTAGTTCCATTGAAACTATCTTAGGGCATAAAATCAATCCAATAGTCTCATGCACTCATCATTATCGAAAAATAAGGTTTCACTTCAATACCTTAAGAGATTCCTAAGCGATCTCATCCTCATAAAGTTGTCATAGAAGGATCGATTAACACATATATACCTCACTACAGCCAACTAACACCCATCTCAATATTCTCAATCTCCCACTGATCATGGAGTAACTCGGCATCTATTGAAACAATGCGACTACAATATTTATCAATTTTAGGCCCAGTCCGTCTTTACAATGAGATATCGTTATGTCAAAACATATTATTATCCCATCCAATAATTAAACGGTAGAGATTTTAGGATTGCTTGAAGCTAAGAGAAAATATCAATGAGCAGTGCCACTATGCATGTGAAAACAAGGATCGCACTATTTGCTCGTTTTCTCAGCTTTCCAAATGATCTATCAACATAATCGATCATGTCATGCTAGAGTCGTTCTAACAAAACATATGACTCTTACGCAGGTAAGGACAACCACTTCACATGTCATAACCAAATTCATTAATCCACTACCGATAGGGTAGAAAAGATTGTGCGGTTCATGACATCCAATGTGTTTCCTTCACCATCTAAGCATCCTACCCAACAATAAAATCATCGACAGGATGACTAAATTGCATGTATGGATCTTAGTATTTATTGTGATTAGAACAAATGTGAATTTAATCAGCGATAATCACAATCACGATATGAATATCCATAGAACATTCAATTACATGTTTGTCATAGATTATAATCTCATAATCATCAAATAATCCCAACTATGCATCCATAAATGTCAAAGAATCTTTTAAAAAAGAGCATAAATCAAATAAGTAATAATTCTGTAAATAAACCAAATATATGCCAACAATAATCCATTCATAATCATGAATCCTCAAAAACAAATTATAAGGCACATGTACAAAATTTGGTATAACATATTGCTCGATTATTGGGTTTTATGTGAGATTATAATTTTAAACTCCATAATTTGACATGTTTAGACTTACGATAGGCAAGCACATAAACATTCAAATTGTATTAATCTCACAATTATTATGAATGACAAATTGACATACTTAAACTCACGATAGGTGAGTACATAAGCACTCATTTAACGTCACAACAACATAATCATATTTGCACATAATGCCAAGTATTTTTAAAAAAAACATAAGGCATAAATTTCAAATAAATATAATCATGTTTACAATTAATAAATGATATAAGATAAATTGTGAGATAATAATTTTAATTTAATTTAATTATGTGATTATGTGTCAATTAATCGTTAACATTGACCAAACCCAAAATATAATTACACAATTAAGTGGGAAAATAAAAAAAATGTCTAAATGGTGAAAAATTGGTCCTAAAAAGACCCTGCACGCGCCCCCACGCGCCATAAAATGTTCAGTTTTTTTTTTTTGAAAAATAGGCCTAAAAAACGACGTGTCGTTTACCCTCTATTATTCACAACTCTTAGCATAAAAACGACATGTCGTTTTCTCCAATAATGAGAAAACGATGTGTCGTTTGTAGCATCAGAAAATGCCCCTTGAGTCTAATAAACGACGTGTTGTTTTTTCCATTGGCTGGGGCGAACGACATGTCGTTTGGGGTCGTCCCTGACCTTTGAACCGGGTCAACCTGACCCAATTCGAACCCGCGACTCCGACCCTGTCGAATTTTGGCCTCCGGTACTCCATTTTCAACGCCGTTTGAGGGGTTTTCATGCCCAAGCTATTACCAACGTTTCCCAAGCTCCAAAACAGCCAATAAAAGCCCAAAGAATTCTATTTCAGATCAAAATATGAAAGCCATTTTCATGCTTGAAAAAAAATGGATTTCTCTCATTCTTGCTTGTAATAATGCAACAAAATACTTTTACCCAATTTGTTTCAACAACCCAAGAATAATAGACCCAAAAAATTCAAAATTAAAATTTTTTGCATATGGGTCTCACAAAACCGTGGGTATGGAAAAATTTGGAGAAAAATAGAAAAAAAAAAAGAATAAAATTAAATTAAATAGATTTAAGCCTTAAAATCAGATGACCTGACTCTTGATAGCAATTGTTGAAATTAATTGAGCATCAAACAATAATCAAGAATTGATCAAACATATTCATGCTCAATATTGCACAATGAAATCATCTTATTTAAGGCATCAAACATAATAAGAAAAAGAAGTTTTACATACCTTTGTGATCAAGTCTATAAACCATCATTCTCCATGATTATGCTCATCGCATTTCACCCACCTACACATCAAAGATCAAAGGCGTGCTTGGGGTGTAGATGAACACTACTCTCTTTCTCTACTTTTCCTCTAAACACCCATTGTCCACTTTTTTTATTATAAAAGGTGTAACCCCTTTTATAAAACATAATGGGCTTATTGGGCCTAGATACCCAATAAGAGGATTAGTTGTCCTGGCCCAATGGGCTGGCCTTAAGACATTGAGAGTGTGTCCATGGGCCCCGAGCATGTTAGTATATTATGTCCATCTCATTATGGCCCGATGGTAATAGCATGCAATACCGATTATATAGTTATCCTTACATGCTAATCACGACACTGCCTGAGTAACGTGTATTTCAGCAGCCAAGCATACATAAATTATATTGTAAAAACCCACCATTTAAAAAATAGTTCTTTTTTATTTACACTAAGAAAAGAAAAGAATAATTAACTTAATTTGTTTTAATAATTTATAAAAATACTGTTTAAAATGGTGGAATTTATATGTATAATCAAACAAAATTTATTCTATACTTTAGTGAGAGTGAGTAGATCATATACTATTTGATAAACAAAATACCAGCAGTTGGTTGAAATTAATTACTTACGGATAGAAAGAAAGTATATATATACGAGTTAATTACAGCATATATAAGATATTTTTTATGCTTAACTTGTTCAACTTATTTCATTGGACTTCTTGACTAGCTACTATAGACATTATATATATAATTATATAGTGAACCTCATCTTCTCCTAAATTAATTGCAATAACATCTGATGTACAATATTATAATAACAAAAAAATAAGTAACAAAAATTAAAATATAGTAAATCTAAAAAATATATGTAAGGTATTGTTCGAAATTTCGAATTATTGTGCACGGATATTTGTGAATTAATGAACCCTATTAATGAATAATTAAACTGTCAATATTCTTGTGCCATTATTAACATTTTTTTTTTTAAAACTGGGTTATAGTGTGTATATATACACATACATTTATATATATGATGACGTACATACGATCTACACGTAATCATCATTAATTGTGTGAGAAAAAGACGAGACCATACATGATGCATGCATATGTAACATTAAAAAATAAAACGTGAAAAAAAGTCTATATAGTAATAATAAAATAAAATAAGAGGCTAGTAATTTTATATGTTCTTATTAAAATAGATATTTGTCATTTTCATTTACGATTTATTCCACTAAGTCTTCACCGAGGCAATCCGACACTAAAAATGGGTTTGTGGAGTGTGGTCCTAGGTCCAACTTTTTTGATCACCTTTCTTCTACTAATTAAAATTAGCCAGTTGGCTTTCACAACAAGTGGTCTCGATCCAAGCTCCACTCCACACCATTCTACTATTACAACACTATATATAAACCTATCTTTCTTAATTGGGATCATCCCCATGGAAGCCAAGGCGAACTATATATGATAAACTGAGACAAAGTTGGAGAGAAAAGGGTAACAGTAGAAATAGTACTACTGAGATTGTTGATCAGCAGCAGCAGCAGGAGGAGGTTTTTATGGACAATAACTTGATTGACACCGAGGATGAAGAAGTAGTCGGAGGCGGAGGTGAATCAAGCAGCTTGATTGACAAGGATAAGAGGAAGAGAGGGGCGGTGCTGCAAGGGAGGTCATCTTCGTCAAGGGCGTCTGGAGCAGGCGGTGGTGATGTCTCGTCACCGACCTGTCAAGCAGAGAGGTGCGGAGCTGATCTAAATGATGCGAAACGCTATCACCGCCGCCATAAGGTCTGCGAGTTTCATTCCAAAGCATCCATCGTTGTCGTTTCCGGCCTCCGACAGCGGTTTTGCCAGCAATGTAGCAGGTCATCTCTCTCTCTCTCCGTTCTTTGTTTATTTTGCTGGCATTAACACTAGTTCTTTCTTCTTCTTCTTCTTCTTCTTCTTCTTCTTATAATATATATATATAATTGAATTATAATACATACTCAAGTCTAATAGTTACCACTGATATATATATACATGCATGCAGAGCAATGCATCATATATTTATAGTGATGATCTAAACATGTACGTTCGTTTTATGCACGTACTTATATACTAATTAAACCCGTCTATGTTATGGTGTCGATCTATATATATATATTGGTGAGATTATAGTTGAAACCTATTGAAAAACAAAATATAATATTAATGTCATATTCGATCAACAATTCAACATATAGAGAGATCTCCACTGCGCATTCATATACTTTGACTTTGGCAATGAGGAACAATGTCAAATATGAAGCGATTTAGTGCTACATTAAAAACTTCAAGATATACATTAAGTTAAATGGATGAGTTCTTCCGCAAATCTAAACTTATTAGATAGATCAGAAGAAATGTATATGAACAATAAGTAAATTAGTAAATCTTTTGATGAAAAAGTTTTGGGCTTGATAATTAAAAAAACACAGACACAGACACACAGAACTAATACAATTAACGTCCCCTTAAGAATTCCATAATTGTATTTTTTTTAAAAACCCATAAATGAGCTATAACACTCCCTTCATTTTCTAGGTTTTCCAAATTATAAACCCCCAATGTGAGATAGATAAGGTTTAATCAAATAATGAGAGTTAGTGATACGAGGAGCTGTAGCAGTAGCAGCCATTGTTGCTGTGAAAGTTTCAGGGAGAGATGGAAGTGAGTGACTGGGAGGCTTTTGCATGCTGTCAATGCCAATGAAAATCAACAAAATCCATCGTTCTCCTACTATTCTCTCAAACCCCAAATCTGTTTACTCTTACCTTTGTTTGGATCTTGGATTTTAGGAGGGTAAAAGATAAAGTTCATTTAATTTATGTGTTTGGATTCAGAACAATTGTAAATACATTAAAAAAAAAACCTCTTATATTTAACAAAAAAAAAATCATTTTTTTCTTAACCATGGCGACTAATGCAAATTGTACATTCCGTCAAAGTCCATGATGGTCGTAAAATGTCATACAATGCATGCATTATATTAAATTGTTTAAATGACTGAACATGCATGTCTAAATATATCATGATGTTATGATCCCTTTCCAACAATTTTTTTTCCCAAATTATTAATTTTCTTTCTGTCTGTAATTGCTATCTATCCATTTTAGCATTTAATTGCATAGGATATTTTGCTACGTTTGTTTAATTTAATCTCGTGTGAAGAAACTCTGATTTTGCAGAGTTTTTCCCAAGAAAAAGTGTATGAAGAATGTGAAAGATGAAAATGAATTGCTCAACCGTAAATGGTTGGCCTCGATTATATTTATACTGAGATTAGTTCCAGTGATACAGAAATACAGCTATTACAATAACAGAAAAATGAGAAAGTAACTGTTATAACAAACTGTAACAAACTAGCCTTAGTTAATGCTGTTAGTGTAACAACAAGACTGGTATACTGTTATTCTGTTATTCTAACATCCCCCCTCAAGTTATACTGGTGGAGACCATGTATTAACTTGTCATAAAGGTAGAGAAATGGTGCTGTGGAAAGAGGCTTTGTGAACAGATCAGCAATTTGATTTTCAGAGTCCACATATCGAACATCAAGCTGGCGAGCAAGGACTCTGTCACGAACAAAGTGATATATATGCATTGTAATTCTATTGAGCATATTACTTTTGCTAATCAGAACACAACAACGGAACATTTTAATTGACAGATTTTCAAAAACGAACATTTCACTTAAAATAAGGTCCAAAATTCGGACAATTTACTAATACACCATGTCTTTTAGAATACTTTTACTTCTGTATGTATAGGAATATTTATATATGTATTCGACAAAATTGATTGGACTAGTAATTGATATAGTTAAGCAAAACAGGTTCCATGAAGTATCTGAGTTTGATGAAGCAAAAAGAAGCTGCCGTAGGCGTTTGGCTGGACATAATGAGAGGCGCAGGAAGAGCACAGTTGAGTCTTATGGAGACGCCAAAACCTCAAAAGAAACTCAACACTGTAATCGGTCAGAGTTCGATGACCAGCAAAAATATCTGGGCAGTTCTTACAAGCATCTCCATTTTAGATCATGAAACAAATTTACTTACAATATATAATATACATACGTATATGCTCCCTCTCTTCTGTCACCCTTTTGGAACTCATATATATTCCACCTATAATATAAATATATATATATATTTAAATATATATATATATATTTATGCCATAATAAATAACTGGTGCGTATCTATCCATTGCTGATATGCACTATGGTCTCATGAAGTTGAAGTCTCTGTTCTCTGCTTGGTGTGGTCGTGTTTATGTAAGAGTCTAGCACTTTCATAAATAAAGTGTCGCCCTTTTATTATTGTTAATCAGAAACAGTTGCTGTTGTTAAGTGAAAAATTATTAACATATAGCCAATTAGACATTAAGCACGATTTCATTTCATGTCATGCACGCATGAAATAGTTTACACATATCACGATATGCTACACATTATTGTGGCTGTTTTAACCCAAAAACGAGAGTGGGAAAAGAAAAAACTAAGTGTGTCGCAACATATATATAAATATACACATATATGAATATGAATATATATATATACATATAACGACTAGAAGCGGACGATTACAACGGAAATGTCATCAGTGCTCTTCCTGTGAAGAGCCTCCTCTGTAAGGTGCTTTGCAGCGGAGCGAGCATCCTTTATATGTCTGATCAAATCTACTGCTTCTTGGTTTGTCATTACTTTCCATAACCCATCACTAGCCAAAATAATCAACTCTGTTTCATCATCAATGAGCTCCACTGTCACGTCAGGTTCAGAACTAAGATGCATCTTCAAACTCTTGTCACCAAACGCCCTCGCCACAGCCAATTGACCATCAACACGAGGAACATCCCCTGGTTACAAAAAAAATTATATAGTGAGTACAGCGATAAACATATGTTTGATAACCAACATCTCATCCACCTTCATCATTTGACCGAATATGTATTCAAAAAAAAAATCAACGTTAACCAGTCAACTACTGTCATGACAATTGCGATTAGTTTTACCTGGGAAGTTGGACACAAAACCACCTCTATTCTCAATGTGCTCTCTCTCAGCACTTGGTTCATGGTCTATGGATAGTTGTTTGGCCTTGCCATTCTTGCATATGACAGCCCGAGAATCACCAACGTTGGCCACAACCAACTTTTGGCAATTTATCAATATGGCTGTAACTGCAGTTGACCCCCCTTTGCCCAAATCAACTGCCTTGTTCAGAATGGCATCATCTGTTATGCGATATGCTCTCCTTACTGCTTTCACTGGTTCTGTCCAGAAATCAGGCTAACAAAAACAACACAAGTATGAAAGACTACAACATCCCAAAACGAAAAGACTGTGTGTGTACTGTTGATTACCTCTTTCAGAATATTTTCAAAGAGATGTGTTCTCAAGTAACCAGGGATCTCAGAGCTCAAATGGCCATCAAATATTGCAAATAATCCTAGTTCCTTTTCTTCAACATGCTTAAACCGTGCAACAACATAATCTTCCATGGGATGATGGGCCTTTCCTTTCACCAAGTGAAAGCCATGTGTGACATGCTTTTGCAGTTTGCTCTTCCCTTTCCCAGACTCACAATCCGATGGACCTAGTCCCACCTTTTCCTGTAAAAGACTTGCATTATTCTCAACTTGATTTTTCCAGCACAGAGTACTTCGTACTACAAACAATGAAGGGACAGTGGATCTAGAGAAGCTAGTACGATTAATTTTTTCTTTTTCTTTTAGTACGTGCCCCTATCATATTAATGATCAACTGAGCTTACTAAAGCATTTTACGTACCCAAAGAACAAATATCTGGACTAACCTTTTTACGACATAGACAAAATGTAATGATGCACCTTTAACCAAAAACCAAAGACAAGAACTAGCGTCATAAATGTTAGAGAACCTACTTGACTAGGCTCTTATGTTAGTTAAGTTTGTTTTATCTGTTGTAATCTTGGATAGTTACTTGAGGATATAATTGTAATTCTGCTTTGACTCTTCTTGTAACTCTTTCAATATAAATAATAAGTCTTGTAGATCAGACGAGATTCATTCATTCTGAGATTTTACTTCACATACCCTCTATATTTTACATGTAATCAGACTACTACTCGATCCTTTCTTGATTTCTCTTCTACTATTTTTCCTCAATTTCTTCTACTGTTCTACAATGGTGAACACCACCACTGATGATTCTACTACCCCTGCTCAGTCCAATGTCCCTGCGGTTGCCACCACTACTTCATCTTTGTCTGCTCTCACAGCTCAACAACAACAATTTTTTGCCCTCTCGCAAGCAATGAATCATACTCTTAGCGTCAAGCTTGATCGCACAAATTTTCCTCTGGCATGCGCAATTGGAAAATGTCATCTATGCCAATGCCATTGAAGACTTTCTTGATGGCACTAATGTTGCTCCTGCTCAACATGTCGATGGAACTCCAGGTCTCAATCCTAAATTTCTGCTTTGGCAAAGGAAAGATCGACTCATCCTCAGTTGGATCTACTTGTCTCTCACAGTCTCACTCAAGAAATCATGTCCCAGATTGTTGGACACACCACAAGTGTTGCTGCCTGGTCTGCGAGTCAGATCTACTCCTCTTCTTCTCACGCTCGAACCATGCAACTTCACCTCCAATTACAAACCATCAAGAAAGATGTGTCTTCTATGATGGACTACATTCTCAAAGTTAAAAGTCTTACTGACCAACCAGCTGTTGTCTCAAAGAAAATCTCGGATAGAGAGTACTTTACCTTCTTGCTGGCCTAAGAGTCAAGTACAACTCTTTTGTGGTGTCTATCACCTCCAAATCGAAGGGTGTTTCTTTTGAACACGTTACTAGCCTTTTCTTGGCTCATGAATCGCGTCTTGAACAACAATTGTCAGTGGATGAAGCTGCTCCTATTGTGGCCAATGTTGCTTATCGCCACTCGCAATACTATCACCCCCCTTCTTGGAATCGATCTGCTCAAGGTCGTGGCAATCCTTATAATCAGGCCTCTACCAACTTCGATCGTTGTGCCTTACTTGGTTCAAGAAACTCTAATGGATCAAGACTAATTTGTCAACTTTGCATATGCCCTAGTCACAATGCCTACAATTGCTATAGATAGGGATGTAAATGGGGCAGGTCGGCCCTACCTCGCTAAAGATTCGCCCCGCCCCGCCTTATGCGGGTCGGGTCAGACCCGCACTGGATGTGATGGGGCGGGTCAGACCCGACCCAACAAGGTTTTTTTTTTCTTTAATAAAAGAAAGACTAATTTTTTTAAAATGTTACAATATAAAAATAAATGACAAAAAATTCTGCCTTACTAGACATAAATGAGCTGCCTAAATTTTTTATAAATGGTCTTCCTTACTAAAATAAAATAAAATTTAATATTCTTCAAAACAAAACATTAATATTCTATTCTATCTCTCTTAAATATACTGTCTTATTTATATATATATTTGGATCGTGGATCACCCTAAATAGTGATAGTGTGATTGTTTGAATATTTTCTGTGTATTATTATCTCAAAGAGAGGGAATATATATACAACCTAGGATCTGACCTAATAAATACAAATAACTAATTCTAGAAAGTACAGCTGTAAAATCCCCTAATTTTAGAAAGAATAAATATACAAAATATTTGGTATTAATACCAAATTGATCCCTATTTACAGCTGTGGTCAACTAACTAATTACTGAAATAAATCCACACTCCTCCTCAAGCTTGGTTGTGTATATCAAACATCCCAAGCTTGCAAATTAAATCTTCAAAGCTGGTTCTTGGGAGAGCTTTAGTGAGGATGTCAGCTGTTTGAAATCTTGATGGAATATAAACGGTTTGAACAATGGCATTCTCAATCTTCTCAGTGATGAAGTGTCTATCTATCTCAATATGTTTATTCCTGTCATGATGTACAGGATTTTTTGCAATGCTAATGGCAGCTTGACTGTCACAAAACATTTGGATAGACTCTTCTGTAAATACTCCCAGTTCGCCAAGTAACTTTTTCAGCCAAATTCCCTCACAAATGCCAAGAGCTAGAGCTCTAAACTCAGCTTCAGCTGAGCTTCTAGAAACAACTGCCTGTTTCTTACTTCTCCATGTTACTAGATTACCCCAAACATAAGAACAGTAACCTGAAGTACTCCTTCTGTCTGTTATATCTCCTGCCCAGTGTGCATCAGTGTACACTCTGATTTCCTTATTTTCACTCTTCCTGAAAAGCACACCTTTTCCTGGAGTCATCTTGAGATATCTCAGGATCCTTGTAACTGCTTCCATGTGTTCCTCTGTTGGATTATTCATGTATTGACTCACCACACTAACAGGAAAACCAATGTCAGGTCTAGTGTGAGATAAATAAATAAGACGTCCAACTAGCCTTTGATATCTCCCCCTGTCCACAGGTGTCTAATCAGTCCCCGAGCCAATTTTCTTGTTCGATTCCATTGGAGTTGAGGCTGGTTTACACCCAAGCATTCCTGTTTCTTTGAGTAAGTCGAGAACATACTTACGTTGAGAAACAAAAATGCCATGTCTTGATCGTGCAATTTCCATGCCAAGAAAATATCTGAGATACCCTAGATCTTTAATCTCAAATTCCTTTGATAAGAAACTTTTCAACATTACTAGTTCCTCCTTGTAATCACTTGTCAATATTATATCATCAACATAAACGATTAGGATAGCTATCCTTTTATCTGAGTCGAGTTTGACAAACAATGTGTGATCTGCCTGACATTGTGTATAGCCATTCTGAATGATAGACTTAGTGAATTTTCCAAACCATGCTCGTGGAGATTGCTTAAGGCCATATAGAGATTTTTTGAGTCTACATACTTTATCATGGTTGGATGAATTCTCAAAACCAGGTGGGATATCCATATAGACTTCTTCTTCAAGGTCACCATTCAAAAAAGCATTCTTAACATCTAGTTGGTGTAGTGGCCAGTCCTGATTTGCAGCAAGAGAGAGAAGGACACGGATGGTGTTGAGTTTAGCAACGGGTGCAAAGGTCTCTTGATAATCTATCCCATAAGACTGAGTGAAACCCTTGGCAACCAAGCGAGCTTTAAGCCTCTCAATGCTACCATCTGCTTTATGCTTAATAGTGAATACCCACTTGCATCCCACGGGTTTCTTTCCAGTTGGCAATTTTGTGATTTCCCAAGTACCATTCTTCACCAGGGCGTTGACCTCATCTTGTATAGCCTTTTTCCAACTAGGATCAGTTAGTGCCTCTTGAATTGTACGAGGAATCTGTACACTGTCAAGAGTAGAAACAAATGCCTGATAGGATGGAGATAAGATTTTGTAGGACACAAAGTTGCCAATAGGATGTTGAGTACAAGCTCGAACACCTTTTCTTAAAGCAATAGGCAGGTCATCATTTATATGAATAACATTATCACGACTAGGATTACTCAAACCTGAATGTATTTCTGGAGGATGTGGATCCAGTTCCAATTCATGGCGACACTCAAGATGTGTTTGATCTTTTAATTCTTTGTCAGAATATTTCCTTCTTTGGTAGACACGAATCTCTTTAGGTTCTTGTTGTTGAGACTCAATAGTCATGAGTGGATCTTGATTTTCTATGACTTGAGAAGAATTAGATGGACCTTGATTTTCCATGACTGAAGAGGTCGAAGAAGTGTCTGTGACTGGATTGGAAAATTGATCGAGAGGTGGAGTATGAGTATGAGTATGATCGAGAGGTGGAGTACGAGTATGAGTACCTGGAATAATGTCAGTATGGGTACCTGGAATACTCTCCCAAAGATGAGATTCATTTACATTCTCCCCCTGAATCTCAGATTTGTAGTAAGCATGTTTTTCAAAAAAGGTTACGTCCATAGAGTTATAAGTTTTTCGAGTTGTAGGAGAATAACACTTGTAACCCTTTTGATGGGAGGAATAACCAATAAAGATACATTTGATAGACTTAGGATCCAACTTACTACGATGTTGTGAATAGATATGTACAAAAACAATGCATCCAAAGATTTTAGGGTCAACAAAACTAATGAACCGAGTATGAGGGAATAGTTGCAAAAGAGTTTGACAAGGAGTTTGAAATTTTAGCACCTTGGATGGCATTCGATTGATGAGGTATGCAGCAGTAAGAATGGCATCACCCCAGAAAAATTTGGGAACATGAGTCCCAAACATGAGAGATCGAGCAACTTCAAGGAGATGTCGATTTTTGCGTTCAGCAATTCCATTTTGCTGAGGAGTATCAACACACAAGAACTTAAGTGAATGATGCCTTGTTGTATCAGATAAGGACCAAGAATAGAATTAAAGAAATCTTTGGCATTGTCGGTTTTGAGAATTTGAATCTTAGTTTGAAACTGTGTTTGAATCGTAGAATGAAAGCGCTGAAATATTTCACCCACTTCTGATTTATTTTTCATGAGAAACACCCAAGTTAATCTCGTGTGATCATCTATAAAAGATACAAACCATCTTTTTCCTGTTATAGTATTGACCCGCGAAGGGCCCCAAACATCACTATGAATTAATGAAAAATGTTTGGATGGTTTATATGTTGATCTAGAATAACTATTGCGAGTGTGTTTTGCAAACTGACAAATTTCACAGCAAAAGGAGTTTGGATTTTTATTAATATATAAAGAGGGAAACATTTTTGACAAATACAAAAAATTTGGATGACCAAGACGATAGTGCCATAGCATAATATCACTATCTTTATTAGAACAAGAAATGGATTGGTTATTCAAAGAAAGCAAACTAATTTTTTGGGCTGTGCGAGTAGATTGAGTTTCATTCCTTAGAACATACAGACCAGAACACATCTCAGCACTGCCAATCCTCTTCCCCGAATCCAAGTCCTGAAACACACAAAGATTTGAGAAAAATTTAGTCACACAATAGTGGTCACGAGTAAATTTACTAATAGAAAGTAAATTACAATCCAATTTTGGTACATAGAGTACAGATGTGAGGGTTAGGTCTTTATTTATGATGACTGAACCCATACCCTCAACTTTAGAGAGTGTTCCATCAGCAGTTTTGATAGTTTGATTTCCTGTACTCATGTGAAACTCAGAAAAATTGGATACATCTCCTGTCATGTGATCTGACGCCCCAGAATCAAGAATCCAAGGTTTAGTAGTTCTTTTATTGACAAAATAAGCTACTGATTTATTACCTCGTTCTGCCAACATTCCAGTACCATGAGAGGCAGTCAACGATGTGGAGGACTGATTTAGAAGCTGCTAAAGGGCCTCAAGCTGAGCTTTAGTGAAAGGAGCTGATTCAGTTGCCTCATTTTTTCCTTCAGCTGTGAAACCAGTAGTGGAAGCAACATTCCCCCTACTTTCACGATCACCCCAGGATTTTGGCTTCCAATTTGGAGGCTTTCCATGAATTTTCCAGCATGTTTCTTTGTAGTGTCCTGGTTTTCTGCAGTGATCACACCAGGGGCGCCCCTTAGTTTGACGAGTATAAGGAGTTGTTTCATGGAACTGTCTTCCAGCAGCAAGGGCAGATGATTCTTGATCTGAAAAAGAATTATGAGAGCCCATCATAACCTTTTTCCTACTTTCTTCAAGACGAACTTCTGAAAATGCTTCTTTGACCTTAGGAAGTGGCTTGGTGCTCATGATTCGACTCCGCACTGCATCCAAATTTTTGTTAAGGCCATGAAGAAATTTGAAAGTTCTCTTTCTCTCCACAATAGTACGATATAGAGTAGTGTCATCACTGCATTTCCAAGCATATTCTTCAAATAAATCCAGCTGTTGCCAATACCGTGTGAGAGTGTTGAAGTATTGCGTGACCGAGGTATCATCTTGGCGGAGATCGAACAAGGCAGCTTCGATTGCAAAAAGTTCTGAGGTATTTTCAGAACATGAATAAGAATATTTGACAACATCCCATAGTTCATTTGCTGTGGCATATAAGAGAAAATTTTCTCCTATATCATTGTTCATAGAATTAATTAGCCATGATTTAATCATGTGATTATCAGATTTCCAAGTTTTGAAGGCAGGATCATCTTGTTTTGGAGCAGAGATTTCACCTGTGAGATACTCCTCCTTGCCTTTTCCACCAATATACATCACCACAGATTGGGACCACTGAAGATAATTGTGCCCATTGAATTTGTGACTGGTAACTAGGGAGATAGCTTCATTGCCGTGAGAGGAAGTTGGAGTAGAGAGAGGCTGATCTAGTGAGGAGGTCTTGGAGGTTACCTCTGAGATGGAGCTGTCTTTTTCAGCAGTCAGGAAAGAAGAACAGAAACACACGGAGAAGAGGAAAGGAAAAAAAAATATATATTGGAGAGCTAGGCAGAGAAAAAATTGGAGAGCTCTGATACCATGTGATTGTTTGAATATTTTCTGTGTATTATTATCTCAAAGAGAGGGAATATATATACAACCTAGGATCTGACCTAATAAATACAAATAACTAATTCTAGAAAGTACAGCTGTAAAATCCCCTAATTTTAGAAAGAATAAATATACAAAATATTTGGTATTAATACCAAATTGATCCCTATTTACAGGTGTGGTCAACTAACTAATTACTGAAATAAATCCACAGATAGTTATTAATCTCTTAAAAAAAAATTATTACAAAAAAAAAACAACCAGATTGGGTCATGATCCGACACGCTTCAATTGTTGGCGGGTCGGGTCGGATCTCGACCCACCCCGTTTTTGCCCAACTTATATCCGGAACAGAGGTTGCCCCGTCAAGTCGGGGCTCCAACCTGCCCCGATCCACCAGGTTTTTTTTGCCATCCCTAGCTATAGACACTCTGATTCGCATCTGCTAGCTCCACATTCCTCTGCCCCATAGTTAGCAACACCACCAGTATATGCTATGGTTGCCATTACCAACACGATTGTTGATGATAAATGGTTGCTTCATTTCTGGTGCACCTCACCATCTCACCCCATATCCAACAAATCTTGACAACCATTCCTCTTACAATGGCTCTTGAGTCCATAACCATTGGTAATGGTCACTCAATCCCTATTACTTCCATTGGTCATGTGTCTGTAAATACTTCCAATCACTCCTTTTATTTACATAATATCTATCATGTTCCTCAACTGGCTATGTGTTCCTTGAATTCTATTTAAATTCCTACAAAATCAAGGATTTGCCAACAAAGACGTTACTACACCAAGGTGCTCTTGATAATGGACTCTACACTCTTCAAGCCTTCAAAGCCTTGCAAGCTGCATCCAAATCTCCAACCAAATGTGCCAATCTTTCCACCATACTCAAGTCTGACGCTGTCAATAATGTTTTACAAAAATGTAATAAACCATTTGCATATAATAAAGCTCACAATTGTTCTTCATGTCAACTTGCCAAGAGTCGCAAGCGCCCTTTTAAAAATCTACATCTCACGCTACTAAGCCACTTGCATTAATACATTTCGATCTATGGGGTCCTTCTCCAACCCATGCAATAGATGGATCTTGATACTTTATTTTGTTTCTAGATGACTTTTCTAGGTTCACTTGGTTGTACCCTTTACACACAAAAGACCAAGCACTCATCGCTTTTAAAAACTTGAAAATTTTAGCTAAAAACCAATTTGATTCCAAAATAAAAGAATTTTAGTCCGACAATGGTGGGGAATTTAATTCATTTATTCCTTTTTTGAACTCGTGGCATTCATCATAGACTATCATGCCCTTATACCTTAGCACAAAATGGTAGGGTAGAAAGGAAACATCGCCATGCCATGTAGTAGAAACTAGTTTAGCTTTACTAGCTCATGCCTCCCTACCTCTTCACTATTGGCTTTATGCATTCAAAGTTGCAGTTTATATCATCAACCGGCTCCCCACAAAGGTTTTAAATCTGAAATCACCTTTCAATCCTTATATAATAAATCTCCTAATTACTCTCTCATGAGATGTTTTGGTTGTCTATGCTTTCCCTGCCTTGGACCATATAATGCGACAAAACCCCAATACATGTCCTCCTCATGTATCTTTCTTGGTTATAGTACCAATCACAAAGGATACCTTTACTTGGATCCCACTTCGCACAAAATCTATACTACTTGACATGTAGTATTTGATGAAACAAGTTTTCCATCCTACTCTTCTGTAAGTAATACTTTCCACTCTTCTGTCTTTCCTACAATTACCCCTGCTATTCTTCCTCTTTATACTTCTACTCATGCCTCCCATGGTATTCTTCCCAACATATCTTCTTCCCCATCTCTTCCTCTCATAACTCATCTTCATTACCTACTACAGGCTTCCTCACATCCAAGTTCTCCTTCTCCACCTGGTCCCAATATCACTAGTATTATTGAGCAATCTAATATTACTAACAATTCTATTGTGCAGTCTACGACTACTACAAATGTGCACCCTATGATGACTGGAATTAGTAAACCCAAAGGTCGCTTCTCCTCATGTTCCTCCAACTTCATACAGGCAAGCTCTCTAATCTCCTCATTGGAAGTCTCCCATGGCACTTGAACTAAAAGCTTTACAGAATAATGCCACTTGGACTCTTGTTCTGAGAACTTTGGATGCCAAATATAATTGACTGCAAATGGTTCTTCAAAATCAAGTACAATCTGAATGGAACCATTGACAGGCATAAAAGCACATCTTGTTGCTCGTGGATTTACTCAAACTGCAGGCATCAATTACTTTGATGCCTTCTCACTAGTTGCGAAGTCGGCCACAGTTGGAGTCATGCTCACCATGGCATTGTCCAAGAAGTGTCCACTGGGACAAATAGACATCCACAATGCATTTCTAAATGGAGACCTCTTCGAAATAGTTTATGTGACAGTCAGAATTCTGTGATCCGTGGGGGGAAAGACCGGGTAAAAAGCTGTGCAATCCCACACCACCTGGGGAAGATCAAGTGTGATGATTCTAAGACTGTGTAGGTATAGGACTACACAGTTGAAGATAACTTAAATAGATTGATGGGTACTACCTATATCAACAAGATGCATCTTCTTTTCAGTAGCCCATCACTTGCGAACTCCAAAATTAAGCGTGCTTGACCTGAAGTAATTTCAAGATGGGTGACCTCTTAGGAAGTTTTCCCAGGAAGCATGCGAGTGAGGACAAAGCACGCTGGAAAGACTCGTGTTGGTTTGTAGGGCCAGTCGTCATTCCAGGAAGCAGCCATAGTGACGCGGGGCGTTACAGTTTACATGTCTCAGCCCCCGGGGCTCATTAATAGTTCTCAGCCATCATATGTTTGCAAATTGTCGAAAGCACTTTATGGCCTAAAGAAGGCACCTCGCGCTTGGTTCTCCAAGCTCAGCTTGGCTCTGCAAACTTGGGGTTTTCGCTGTTCAAAAGCAGGTTCTTCCCCCCATTTATGTTGCATCGATCGAACTTTACTGTCTTCCACTTACTCTACCATGACATTATTCTCACAGGCTCCTCTCAAAGTCACATTGATCATGTTGTCCACTTACTCTACCAATCATTTGTTGTTCGAGATTTAGGTACCTTCATTACTTCCTTGGTATTGGGGTTACCTATTCTACTAATCAAATACATCTTTGTTAGCAAAAGTACATCAAAGACATACTCTCCAATGCTGAAATGATGGAATCCAAATCTGCTCCAACACCAAGTACAGTGAGAAAACCATTATCCAAAAACGATTGTACCCCACCAGAAGATCCAGCAGAATATCGCAGAATTGTAGGGTCTCTTCAATATGTCACAATGACTCGTCCGGACATTGCTTTTGTTGTCAAACGAGCATGTCAGTTCATGTACCACCCTAGCTCACATGATTGCAATCAAAAATATACTTCGATATTTAAGAGGAACTCAATCGCATGGAATCACTCTTACAGCAGCATCTACTCTTCATCTCGCAACCTTCACAGATGCAGATTAAGCCTCCAATCCAAATGATCGTAGAAGGGCAGGTGGCTATTGTGTATTCCTAGGTGATAGCATTGTCTCTTAGTCCTCTGTCAAGCATAAAGTGATTTCTCGGAGTAGTACAGAATCAGAGTACCGAGCTTTGGCCAATGCTGCAGCAGAGCTCACTTGGTTCCAACACTTATTCTCTTAATTTCAGCTTCATGTGTCTTCGATCCCAATCCTGTGGTGTGATAACATTTTTGCTACTCATCTTGCTGTCAATCCAATTTTCCATGCAAGGACCAAACACATTGAATTAAATTTTCATTTCATACATGACATGGTAAGTAGCTTACCAAGCACCTTCTCACGAATCGGTTCTCTGCTCTATGTAGCAAGTCTGTTCTTCCCAGACCACTTAACTTGTAGGGATTGTTAGAGAACCTACTTGACTAGGCCGTTATGTTAGTTAAGTTTGTTTTATCTTTTGTAATCTAGGTTAGTTACTTGAGAATATAATTGTAATTCTGCTTTGACTCTTCTTGTAACTCTTTCAATCAATGTTTAAATACCGCTTTTACGCCTCAAGGTATTTTGTTTTTGTGAGGCGAGGCATACGCCTCAAGGCTTACTTTCTATCTTCATGTATTATAAAAATATATTTTTAATTAAATATTTGAGGCATATGCCTCCAATATTTAATTAAAAATACATTTTTATAAATATACTTTTATAATATCTAATAATATAAAGTAAGATCAATGTGTCTTATAAAACTCAAACATACCATAAAATGTATCATAAAACTCAAACATAAATATCTCATAGGGTTTATCTTCAGCAGCTTCAGACAGGTTTCTGGGCAGAGGAGATGAACGAGAGGGAGAGGAGAGGAGAAGATCGATAGAAAGGAGAGGAGGAATGTGTGAGCTGATGGATTTCTAATTTTAGTTGTTTTAAGTTTTATTGGGATTGAGCCTATTTAAGATCAGTTTTGATCAGTTTTTTTTGGACTTATTTATACTAGTTTTTTATTTTGGGCATTTTTGGCCATAAAAAAGCCCCCCGAAGGTGTAGGCCTCTGTCAATTTCCGCCTCACCCGCCTCAACTCAGCGCCTGTGAGGCGTACGCCTCACCTCTGCTAAGCAAGGCGCATGCCTTGGTGCGTTTTTATTCCGCCTCACACTCCTCAAAACCGCTTTTTTAAACATTGCTTTCAATAAATATAAATAATAAGTCTTGTAGCTCAGATGAGATTCATTCATTCTCAGATTTTACTTTCACATGCTCTCTACATTTTACAATCAACATTCTCCGGCACTCAAAGCCAATGAGAACCGAATCTGCAGTCTCATCTTTCACCTCTATAAACCCAAAGATTGCAATTAATGGATCCCCAAAAGATTGCAATTAACTCCCAAAATCCGAGAGTTAAACCTTCAAAGCACCAAGAAAATCCCGGCTCTTACATCAACTCTTCTCTAATTATTATTGATGATTATTCTAATCATAGTGAGAACTTAATATATGTCTTAACGTTTTACAACAATAGGGTTTTATGGATATAAATATAATGCAAAAAGTACCGATACAATTAACTCCCTAGAAATTTTATGCAACATCCCAGGTACGATTCCCAAGATTGGAGTAAAGAAAATTCCAATTCAAATTAGTATAATTAGAGAATTGGGCTGTTGTGTCCAACAAAGGAACAATTAAAACAAGGAAGCAAAAGCAGTCTAATCAGAATAGTAAAGCTCAACCCAAAAAATAAATGGTAAAATTGAGCAGAGATCCATATACTAGAACGAAAAAGAATGAGTACCCACGAAAGAAAATAGAAGCGAGCATATAAAAAAAAGTACCTTCATCTTGTTAAGGATTTCTCTTCCAGCCATAGCGTTTTTATATAATATAACTATATGTATGTGTTGACACTGTGCTGAATGTGAAGTGTAAAATAGAGAATGGCCGGGGAACGAGAAACAGAGTGTTGATTGATGTTGATACAGAACAGAGAGAATCAGAGAAGAGAGAGCGAGAGAGGAGAGAGAGAGAGAAGGGAGAGACAAGTGTGCAGTGATGAGGATATGAGGTCTATGGTGTGGTTGACACGAGCACTGTCATTGCCGCGTTCTTTGCCTTCATCCAACACGCTCTCGTCTCGAGTCCAGCCCCGACTTTTCTTTTTACTTTTTTTTTTTTGCTTTTTCACGTGCCTTTTCTTTATTGTTATTTATTACCTTAAGATAATTAATATTTATATGAGATAACAATTATGATTGGTTAGCAATATCTCGTATCAGCAGTACCTTTTAGTAATTCTCCTCTTTATTAATTATTTTACTTTTTTTTTACAAAAATATTTTTTTTAATTTAAATCAACTCATATTTTTTTTGTTTAATTTATTTTAGAGATGTGTTTTATCAAATTATTTATTTGGATTCTTTATTGTGACAAATAATTTTTTAGGTCCTATATTTTATAAAATAGTTCAAATAGAATTTTAAACTTGATTTTTGTTACAATTTTATGAGATAAAATTATAAATAATTCACCAAAGGAACTTTTTAAAATAAAATAAAAACAAAATTATTTTGTCTAACAACTGGGTTGTTATATTCAATTTTTTCTTCATCAAAATTAAGTTTAGGGATCTATTTGAATCATTTTACATAATACAAGATCTAAAAAAAATTTATCAAAACACATAGTCCAAACAAATAACGATACAAAACACAAAGTCCAAAAAAATATAAACACCATTTTTTTTTCAATCCATTATTTTTGTGGCAGAGTAATCCATTATTTTCGTTCAATAACTTTAATGATATTTTTCACCTTATAAACATTAGTCTGGTCTACCTAAAACCAAAGTTTGAAAAGTTAGACAAAAAAAATAAAAAGATTATAAAATTAAGTGCACAATAATATATATATGTTATTATTCTGATTAAAAATTCTAAATAGTCTTGCTCAAATGAAAATAAAGAGATTGATTAATTTGAGCGAACCCATTGCTTCTCTTTTATAAAAACAACAATAGTGGCACTGGCATACACTGAGTTTGCTTTTATTTTTATTCTTTTGGCCAATATGAGGCACTGACTTCTTTTTTATGTGTTTTTATTCTTAATAACCCTTTTTTTTAAAAAAAACATTGATAATTGAATCTTACCAATCAAAGGGAGTTGTGTACACTAAAAAATCTTGATGAATGATGAGAAAAGAGGAGAAAGAGACAAAAGGGAACTTATTAAATATTAAGTTCACTATAGACTTTTCCTTTTCCACATTTCTAAACCAGTCACAGCAATTTAATGAGATGCGTTGAAAAAGTATTTTGTTTATTTGTTTTCCTTGTTTGTCATTATCTTATATTTTAAGGATATATATCGGCAGGAATCAAATCTTAGGGCACTTTGATTGGTGTTCCATTTATGTTATCTATCCACGAGGACCCAATAAAAATCCTAATCAACATTCAACCCTTCAAATAATGTAGATGTGGTCATTCTTTGGAAAATGAATGAAAATGTATGATTATTGACTACTCCTAAGTGGAAGAAATTCTTATGACTGTTTCAATAGGATTAACCCACTTTAGATTTTGTGTTTTTGTAAAAATATCAATTTGCACTTTATGTTTTTATAAATTCTATTTTGATTACTGTATTTTGTAAAGGTATCAATTTGGACCAAATATTTTGTAAGAAGTTACAATTAGGATCATAAATCTGAAATATTTTTTAATATAATCAAAATACTTTTAGTTATGTAAAAGTTTATATTATTTTAAACTTTGTATTTTACAAAATATACTAAAATTAGGACCCTAAAACTAATTTTGATCAAAATAAATTTTAATACGACCAAAATATATATATATATACGCCATATTTCATAAATTTTAAAAAATACATTTTTTTATAATTACACTCCATATATTTATTTTTTATGTATACTTTTTATTAATTTAAATGTATGTTTTAATTAATTTTTTATTTTAAAAATATATTTTTAATAATTAGAAATATTTATTTTTGTTTTATTTTGAGTATTAAATTATTTTTGTTTTTAATTAATTAATTAATTCATAAATGTAAAGGTATTTAGGTTATATTAAATTTATTTTGGCCAAAATTACTTTTAGAGTTTTAATTTGAACATTTTACAAAACACATGTACAAATAGTGTAAACATTTATTATAACTAAGGTATTTTAGTCGTATTAAAAAATATTTTGGGTATAGGGTCCTAATTATAACCTTTTACAAAATATAAAGTCCAAAATAAAAAAATTTAAAACATAAGATCCGCACAAGTATTTTTACACAATAGGGGATCCAAAATGGTATAATTCATTTCAATAATAAGTATTTATAGTGATAACTGTTAGTGAAAATTAATGGTAAGTCATAATGTTTGTTATAACTGATGTAGGGATAAAATTTTACCTTTAAGAATTTATAAAGGGAGCAACAAATTATGCAAATCTTTTTTCTTTTCTTTTTTGATACAAATTATGCAAATCTTTAAACAAACAAAAATGATTCTACGCATATAAGACTCATACCAAAATTGATTTGTACTTGTTTTGGAATTGTATTGAGCTCAATTTATTTTGGACTTTTATTTATACTTAGGCTTAATATTGTAGTGGGTTTCATTTTATAATTGGATCATATTTTAATTTGTCATGACTGAACTGATCTATAACTGCTTGATCTTCTATTTATGGGATTTTTACCCTTTAATAATTGACTGAGAACAATAAAAATTTGACAAGTAGATCATGCTATAATACTAATTGTGAGAAATTACATTGATATATTTAAAATTCACTTTAATTAGCTTATTGTAACCATTCAAATAGTAATTTAATTCATTCTTATTGAATTTGAAGCTCATGACAATTTACTCAATAGAATAATACTGTGCAAATGCCTAACTAGTAAAACCATGAAGGTGGGATGTATTTTCGAAAAATGGTTCAGATTCAACATGGTTGAACAAATTTTACCAGGGCTCCAAATTTCTATTCGGTTCGATGACCTCTTTGACCATGGGTTGACACTCCTCCGCCCCCTCCTTCGAGAACTCCTTTGCTCTAGGTTGTTTTCTCTTATTGTTTGGCATATTTTGATACAATTTGTTCAGGAATTTGAGAGGTATCAACCTAGTTAGAACTCTTATTATTTTAACTCTTGTTTCCATTCTCACTTCTATTTATTTAAAAACATATACAGTAGCATTAATTGGTGGTAAGGGGTCTAGTTCATTTAAAACAGTGTTGTGATTAATGATGTCACGAGTAACTTATAAATTATTTTCAATCCACCGTATAAACTCTTCCCATTAATAAAAAAATCTATACTCTCCTCTCTAATTTGTCAAATTTTACAAATATACCTCTCTTAAAAAAATTATATAAAAAAGATGCGATAATTTAAAAAATAAATAATAAGTTATGAATTATAACTTTCCTCTCCCTAATCTCCATCCACTCTACCAAACATGAATTATAACATGTGTCTCAGCTGGAGTCCCTAATCTGCCTTTCTTGCTTTTGAATCTTTCAACTATTAAATAAATCCTATTATGTTATATCATCTCTTGGTTTCTCTTGGTACAGTGTCAGAGTTATATCTCTAGGAAGGGGAATAACTTTGGTTAAAATAGTAATCTTTATCTTTAGCAAGGCGAATAATGTCTATCATTTTCTAATTCCAGTTGCTAAAAATTATCGGTTTATTTTGTTGCATTTTTACCTCAAAATGAGGTTACTTGAAAACAAACACTAAAAAGGGCAAGCAATATGGAGTTCAGTTTACACTTAGCTACGTACCACCAATTCCAGTACTAGAACTAATATTAAGATACATTTTCTTAAATTTATACATGTTATTTTTACAAAAACCAATTGAAGATATGGGCGCATTTAGAGATTCAAACTCAATTATATAGTTCTAAATTACCAGTAGTACAAATCCCAATTGTTACAAATGTGAATAGCAATGTGGGGAATCAATTAGCCTCAAAAATTGAACCGCGTCATACAATAATAAGGGCTTCGATTAAATTCAAGAAGGATCTTTGTTACTACGGAGTCTGTAAATGATTCGACCTCTAGTAGAATCATAGCGACTAACCTCAACGTTGACTCTATCTCCGGGCAGTATTCGGATAAAACTCTTACGAATTTTCCCAGATATGTACCCGATTATCATGTCGTCATTATCCAATTTAATTCGAAACATACCGTTCGGGAGTGACTCCGTCACCAGACCTTCTTGGGTCCATTTTTGCTGCTCCGAGCTGTCCTTAGACCCTGGAGGCTTTGCCATCACCACCCCTACTAAAGGGTTACGCTTCCCACCAGCCCAGCACAACGGGCTCTGTTGCCATTCCGGGAAGTTGGCTGAAGCTGCTGGGACTGAGAATTGGACTGGGATCAATGGCGTCGAGCTTCTCGGCCCGAGAGGAAGATGGAGAAGCGCGTGCTGGAGCGTGCCCGAGCTCCACATGTTTTCGTTTATGGGTTTTGGTGTTTAATTTTGTTATCTCTGGTTTCGGGTCTCTCTGGTTTAGAAAGAGGAGAAACGGATAGAAGTAGATAGCGTTCAAAAAATTAGGGCTTTTTTTTTTTTTTTTTTTTTTTGAAAAAGTAAACCCAGGGGTATTATTGTAATTTCATTTCTTAAAAATACATTGTAATTAAGTAATTATAAGAAGAGTAATGAATTGTGCAACTAAACATTAACACGTCATTATGTATAATATTTTAGGTCATTATGTATAATATTTTAGGGTTATGATTTCTCTTATAAGATAACAAGTCAAAGTCTAAATATCTCTTATTTTGAAGCTTATTCTTCTGAAATATAATCAGACCAATATAATTAGGATGTTTTCCTTAACAGATAAGCAATTGATATTATTACAATATAATAGATGCTTTGATGTAATTGCAGACTAAAATTGAATATGGGAATAGTTTAGTTTTGCCATCAACTAGACTTGAGCCAGTTCAATACACCAGAAAAACAACATAGCTAAGCCCGTGTATTTTTATGCTATGGACGATGGAAATCTAATCCTTACACATGGTTGAAACATAAAATAGGAAAGAAGCGACAGATATATGCTTATTTTCTCAAGAAAGCAGCACAAAACGACAGTACAAAATATCCGAGTGGCAATAATCATATCTCACCATCACCAACATTAGCCACCTTCTCATATACACCAGATTTTTTGGGCCTAAAACGACCCCCAAACCGCTGCTGCAAGTAAATGACTGTTGCAAAAATCAGAGACCCTAAAGTGATCACCACATCCCAAGCAATCGAAACCAGTTTGGAAGCAGAGTTTTGAGCCTTGTAAAGACCATAGGCATGGGGAAGAATCCGGACAAGAGTTGTTCCGATGTAGTAGGAATAAGCTAGTGAAACCTCTCTTGAATCCCTGAACAAGTTGAGAAGTATTTGAGGCAAGAGAAAGCCATCTAAGAGGATGTCAGCACAAGATTTCATGGTATCCCAAATGGGGTGCTCCTTGTAACTTGTCAAAAAGGCAGAAGATGGCATAACAAAGTCATGTTTTCTCTTCCTCCAAGTGAAGAAAATACTGAGAAAGGCCCATCCAGCATACACTGGCAATGTCACAAACATGGCCTCTTTCTCTGCCATCTGCAGCCCGTTACTGTCTCCACCAGATGATCTTCTCGCCAACCATGTGAGCTGTAGAAGACGAGCTTGGAACAAAAAGAGTGCAACCTTTATTACCCCTTCAGTTATTTGTTTGGCTTCAAGCCAACCACCAATCCCAAGAAGCGCATTTTGGGTGTTAAGACTTGTAGTGAATATGGATTTCAAGTCCAGCATAAGAGGTATCGTGTAGGCCGAAGTTAGAGTCAAAAGCATGGTCAATGAAACGAATGGAACCACATCGGGATTCTTTCTCAGGTGAAAGATCTGCAGCACTGCAAAAACACAAGCAAGCGTGTTGGAGATAATAGCCATGATAGTCTCCACGTCTGTTCTCAAAATGATATCATGCGCTTCATTGGCAACAAATGCAGCCGAGGACAACTCCAGTGTTTCGAAATGAAGAGGGTCGGATCTTTTTCGTTTGCTTTCAATGGTACCCTTTATGTAGCCTGAATTCTCCTTCGGATGCCTTGCAGGGAATTGAAAATTGACATGAATCTCACAATCAACAGAACCATCTTTTGACCATAACTTGGAACTGTTTAAGCCAACATTTATGCAGCCCACCATGCACAAGCTTCCTGTGGTTTCATCATAAATCCCTTCAGCAGAAATCTTTAAACTCGATAATGATTCATTAACTTGAGAAACTGCAGAATGAAGTCGGAGGTTTATTTCATAGCTAATATTAATTGGCTTTACACTGCTCAAGTCTTTTGAAGGTTCTACATCTGAATGATTTGAGTGTGGAAAGTGTGTGGGATAAAGAGCCTGCTTATTATAGAATCGGTTGCCAACATAGAGAGGTTTAACAAAGCCCCGACCTTGTTTTCTTCCGGCACTTCTAACAAACAGGTCAAATCTCATATCATTAGAAAACCCCTTTGGATACACCTTCTCCTCGTTATTCTCAGGAAATACTTTCCTGGGACACCATTTTTTCACTTTCTCAAGCTTCGTGTACTCATAATTCAATCCCATAGCCCCTTCCCAATAGTAGTTCTTTGGACTTTCAAACCTTATCTTTTCGAAATAACCAAACTCTGTCTCAGTTTTGTTGCTCCAAACATACCCCACAACACTACTGGTCTTGCCAATTGTCCAGATAGCAGGGAATCTCAGAATCAATCTTGTTGAACAATCACCAACATGTGCCTCAGCCCAAGAATCTTTTGCGTCAAGAAACTGACAAGCGATGACGTTTAGCTGATTCTTCTTCTCATCCCAAATCCCTTCCCCAACCAAAGTCGTGTGGGGGTCTAAGGTTCTGTAGTTCCACAGGTCACTGACACTGGTTGGAAACTTTATCAAAAGTCTCAGCTTTCGCTCAACTCCTAAACACTGTATTCTTTCTAGCCATAGAACTCTACGAGAATCGCTAAGGGACTCTCCCAAAGGAGTGGAAGTTTGGGTTGAGTATTTCAAATCGAAAGTCTCAAAGAATATTAGTGAACATAATACTCTTGGTAAAGAATTATAGGACAAACCCGGAGGAATGACATCATTTTGATCATCAAAACCATTTTTGTTATTACTATTGTTGAACTCTTCTGCGACCAAAGTATACTCATAATTCAACATAGGAAATATCATAACAGAGGCGGGATCAAAATAGTTTGGATCATTTTCACTCACCAAGCTCTCTAGAGTCCCAGTAACCAAACTCGTGAGCTTAGTAGAGTTCTTGATATTAAAGAGCTTAAGTGAAGCAGGAACATTAAAAGACTCATCTCTTTTAGCGCCAGAGCCAAATCCAACCATGCAGAGTTTCCCTGAAGATTCTGACCAAAATCCACTTAGACTAAATGTAGGCCATGAAGAGCTTCTACGAAATTTTTCAGGGTCAAGGCGATTCATGGAACTAGGTGGATAGTAACTTGACCTGTTACCTCTGAAATCTCTTCCAGAATAGTATGTAACACTGGTACGAAGTGTCAAAGTGCCTTGAAGACTAAACAAGCCTTGAAACTCAGTTTCATGGACTCTCCAAAAGCGTAATGAAAGAGAGTTGGAGGAGTCGAGTAAAAACCTGTGTCTTAGTCTTAGATTAGTATCGTTTCCTTTAGTAGTGTAGTATCCAGTATGTCGTCGGAAATGGAAAGGAGAGATGATGTCGCTTTTGGACATATCCGGATATGATCTGGGGACGAAAGAAGAGCAGTGATCGGCATAATAGGGTTGAAATACGGTATTGGAAGAAAAAGAGGATGCTGAAACAAAGGAAGGAGACAAATAAGTGATAACTTGAATGAGAATAAGAAGCATAGCCAATAGATGAGGGTGGGAAATAGTGGAAGAGATGTTTGAGATAGCCATTAAAAAGTTGTAAATTTACTGAGAAAAGAGATGAAGAAGTAGTAAGAGAAGGACGGTTGGTCATAGATATTACAAGGCATGAAAAGCTTATGACACTTCTAGTTTACATTATATGTACACTGTCGTTTCTACTGCATGTCGTTTCTGAGTTCACTTCACCATTTTGTTTTTGGTACCCTCTTAAAAGTCAAAACTTCAGAGTATTATACTTGAAATTTAAATGATAACTATGATGAATATAATTATTCATAATGATTATATCTAATATTGTTTAATATTCACATTACTGCTGGCCGGCGAGGGAGAAAACAAGAGGGTAATATTTTATTCTGTACATGGCATTTACTGTTTGAATTGTTAAAATTTATTTTGAAAAAGAAATTCCACAGAAGTTTCTATGTTATGATATCTGAGAGAAAAAAAATATATATATTATAGAATATTTGTGTTGACTTGGAAAACATGTTACCTCGTTAATTCCGTCAATAACACGATGGATTGGAAGGAAAAAACACAATACCAGTTGCCTTTTGGAGTAATCTAATACCAAGATGTCTTCTATCTGAGAAATATAAATAAGTTGGAAAATATGCCTAGGATCACGACTCCACTAGTCCACTCTCCACGCCAACAAAGACTTGGAAAAAAGCCAGAAAAAATAGATGAAAAAAAATGTTCATATTCAACATTCGTAGAAAAATTAAAGAAAAGTCAAGCTTGTCTAGAGTTTCAAAGTCACCAATGGTGTGCGACTCTCCAAGCACCGATTCCAACCATTATAAATAAGAAAAGGAAAATAGAAAGGTGAACTATTCGAACTAACCGGACCACTAACCACATCAACCAAGTAAATGGTATTTGTTATTGACTCATTTCTTTCCTCCACAAGTTGTATCCAAAAGGAAATTTGTTCGCATAAGAAAACCATACTACTCCTTTTTCTAATTCAGCAAAAAAAAAAATTTGTTGGGTTCTGTTTGGGCAATGAAAAATAAGACAGCGTTGAAGAAGATAACCAGGCCTTTTTTAAACTCTTGCGTTACTTACAACAAGTTAAACCGTCAAATGGCAAGAATCAAACCTAAGACAAACAGTCAAACACCTTCTAAACCTTCGCAAATAACAAGTAACTTGGTAAGGAAACCATGGAATAACTCGGTCGATAATTTCGATTTTACTTCAAGAGAATTCAGGTACCAAATGTCTCGAACTACATTCAACACTGCTAATTTTAGCTATACAATTCAGTTAACATACTTGTGTTACTTAATATTACCGGCAATTTTTGCTCTAACATTCTCACCAAATTCTCACTTCTTGAAGAGCGCCTTGGACCCTGTACACCCATCCGTATTTTGATTTATATACAAATGTGTGGATACAGAATGGGAATACATAAAATGTACTCTATAAATTAAGTATAAACTAATTTAATTCCAGGACACCTAAGTTGCATTTTCTTCAGATGTAAAATGCTTTATGTTAACTAAATAAAATGTCATCATCATTGAGTTGAAAGCCATTCATGGAGCAGCATGTTCAATGCTGCCGTTGGCAATCAAATTCACATTCGGTAATAGATATTTCTCACAGTCATTAGCTCCGAGTTGAGAAAATTCCTTGACAAGGTAATTCACGTACCCAGGCAAGGAATTCTTGAAATTCCTTGAGCAGCTCTTGTCACCCTCGTCCACATCCTGAACCCCACCTCTGACTAGACATCCAACTTGAGCACCATCCATGTATGCTTTGCATGCAACCAGAATATCATGAGCGCGGTTGCAGAAATGCCCCATCACAAAATTCTCAAAATGCTGAAGGGAATCAATGAAGATCCAATCGTGATATAAGTAACAAACATGTACGCTTACATGCAGTCTCCACAGAGAAACACAATTTCATAAACATAGAATTCAAAGCATCAAATAAATGTATTCCAAATTCCACTGGCAAATAAAAAAAAGCAGGACAACTTCAAACATCCCCAGCAAAACAGACATGAGTTAATTGTATTCCAAATAGGCAGTTACACTTCTAATATATTGCAAATAATAAATCACCGGGCAATACAATTTTATATGTTGTCAACATCCTAGACCTAATAATAATAATATAATAAATTTAAACCACTCTTGAAGAACACTCTAGATGAAATTAATCAGGATCAAGAGCTTTGGAAATACTTTATTAGAACTTAAAAATTCACATGCAAACATAGTTAAATCCTGAAAAGGAAACTACAATCAGCTACTCAAGTTGGTGTTGATGGGTAATACGGTTTTCAGTCATCATCAAAAAAACAAGCCAAGCTACTTTTTCTAGAAATTTCTCACAAAAACTGCAAAAATAAACATATTAAATAAATTCACAAAGCTTACCTTCGGAGGTCTCCTAATTGTATACATCATCGTCTTCAAGGAGAGAATAAATGTACTTTCATTGTACTGGAGGGACCGCTTTTCTCCACTTTCTGACCCACTCATTTGAGCATAGCCAGGCTCATTAAAATAAGGTTTTGTATTCAAGATCAGCCCCTGTATAGAGACCAGAACTTGAAGCATGGTAGATGTACCTGGGATCCACTTCTCGTTCTTGTTGCCAGACCAGGTGTTGAGTAGACTGAGGCATACTTTTCCAGTATTATACAAATTTGGATTTAGCCGAAGACCACCGGAGTGGTAAAAGACATGCTGAAGTAAGCAAGCACTTATTAGACTTTAAATGTGGGCAAATACAGCAATGATGCCCTAGAGGCTACAGTAACATTGATTACATACCGGTGGTACATTAGGATAATTGCCAGGAAAGAAGACATCAAAGAAGAACAAACCATCATGATATGGAGTGCCTTCTGCTCCAATAATAACAGCTCTCAAAAGATCCATTCTTGTCTCATAAACCCTAACAAATATAGTATCTGTTGATATAGAAAGATGGGGCAACCGATCAGCCAAAAGAATATGAATATTAAAAAGGACGAAAGATATTGAATCAGGGGCAGGCAGGGACCTAACTTTAGCCTTTTGACAACCTTTCATTGCTCATATATCAATTCTAACCAAGACATACAAACTCAATGAAATGACTAGCTTATAAAACAAAAAGTCTCACTGCAGTGTATATACAAAATCAATCCAGAAAACTGACCAGGCAAATCCTTCTCCAGAATCTTCCACTCCTCTTGAATTCGCTTCGCCCAATTCTTTGATGACTGCCAAAACTAAAGTTAACAAGGGCCAAAAAGGTATAGAGTTTTCGATTATAAAAATATAAAAATTCACAAGGTTAGACATGAAAATTAAAATAAAACAAAGGGCACGCAGCGCATCATGTACACTCACCGGCTTCAATGAAGAACCATCCCTAGCATAGTGATGGTCTGAATGACCTTCAACAGTATCAAATTGTTTGAAAAGTCCATACTTCCTAAGAATTTCATCTCTATCCAAGCTAGTAGTGGCTTGAACATTGTTTGTTGAACTACCTACTGTAGCTTCATTCTTCACAGGAGCAGGACAATGAAGATTGTCAAACCACAGAACATCTGCCATTTCTTCAGAATCAAATCCAGAACTCAACGGATCAAAAAAATCTGAATGAGCAAAATGGTTAAATAATGGCTTAACAGATTTCTGAGGTGCATGTGACCAAGAGAGAGGGGATTTTAATCCAAAAGGAGGATGTGGCATGTTTATAGGAACAGGAAAACTTGTACCAACTTTTTTCTTTAATTTTTCAGGAATGAAAGGTTCCCAGAAAGATGGCTCAACTCCAGAAGGGAGCTTCATTGCGTCTGATTGATTTACAGGATCATAGTTAGCTGAACTACTTAACACAAGTTGCTTCTTTTTACACGGGAAAGATTTCCGATACCGAGTTTTGGATAGTACTCCATGTGGGGGACTGGAAGCAGATCCTCTATGTTGCAGAGTAACTGCTGCCTTCTTCTTACTTTGGGTAAATTGAGAAAGAAACATGTTTGATGATAGATCCATTCCAGAATGCTGATCTACAGAACCAACTTCAGTCTGCAAGATTGGATTACTTGCAGTGTTTGAATTTTTGTTAATCTGAACAAGCTTTGATGACCAAGGAGATGAAGATGAAGATGTGTTGATTCCGTGGAGATCAACATTATATGATTGCATTGGGCATGTTGTACGAGCCAAACTACTTTCACCATAATTATTATCAAACAAAAAAGGGATCGGTGCTTCTATTCCCGGAGGAATATCCACACTATCAAAGTGGGCTTGCAACATGGAATACTGATCAACATCCATAAACTCATCTTGAAGTAGACCAATGTAGTCGTCGTCATCATCACAAGATCCCTCGGAACTATGGCCATCGAGGTCAATTAAGCTTGCTGGGTCAAAACTCTTAGAAGACTCAACCCCATCCAGTGATCCAAGTGGTTCGACACCAGAGGGTCCAAAAAAATTGACCATAGCTTCCTACAATGATATTAAGATAGTAATTCAAATATTAAATATAACAAGGATTGTTAAGCTAAACTGTACAATGAGAGAAAATATATATGAAAATGAGTAAATTTTGATTGATGTTAATCACAAACCTTGGTTTGATAATCACTGTATCCATCGGAAACAACTTTTACTGCCTTTCCTTTGTTACTTTTATCAGCTACCTTATCAAGAAACAAGAGTTCAGCAGAATCGTCCTCATCAATTTCAATCACATCATGCAGAACAATCTAGGGAAGGGAAAAAAAAAACATAAGCATCTAGATTACAATATTTATAAGAAACTGAATCTTCCAACTAGACTGCAAAAATAACAAGTACTATAAATTTCAGACACAAACACACGTGCAACAATTTCAACAATATTCAGGACAAGAAAAAATAATAATGATTTTATTAGCTTCCCAGTAATATTTTGTTTATTTATTATATTAAGATTGTTTCTCAGATATTATTAGCACAACTAAACTTTTATTTAAGAAATATCTTTTAGATATTATTAGGATAATTGCTTTTTATAATGTGAATTTATCTTTAAAAATATGGTACCTTGCCTTTTATCGAAATACAAATTTGGTAGATTTCGTGACCAATCTGCCATCAATTATATAAATTTTAAATTCAAATTTAACTACTTAATTACATATAATTGAGGGCAGTTTGGTCACTAATTAAATTTGAATATAGAGTACTAATTAAATTTGAATATAGAGTACTAAGATGTATGATTTCAAATTGTAGAATACCATATCAGAATTATACCCGAATTATAGAAAACACAAGGTACCAAGTCTATATTTCAATAAAACATAGGGTACCAAATGAGTATATACTCTTAAAAATGTATATATTCATTTATTATGATCATCTAGTTATTTGGCTAGCTATAAATATGTATTAGATGTTCAGTGTTAGACAGAAGAATTCGACAAATAAACTCCCTGAAGATCATTGCTCAAAAAAAAAAAAACTCCCTGAAGTACTCTTTCTCTCTTATAAATCTTTTTCTTCATTATGTTCTATACCTCTAAATTCCTCATTTTCCTATTTGTTTCCTTAGTTCTACCTTCTCTATTTTCTCTAATCTTCTATCTATATTCTCTCTTTTTTTTTACTTCTTCTTTATCTTATCTTCTATATTATCTTCTGAGTCTTGCATCAGAAACACTGCTCTAACTCCACTTAATTTTTTTTTAAACGCACCAACATGAACAGCGGAATTCTTGATCGTGGTCAGTGAACAAGGAACACAATATACTGTCCCAAAACATTTAATTTATAACCATTCGCAAAACAACCAAACAAACAAAAGATAACCCACATAAGTTCCAATCTGTTTCCTATGTTGCTCAGATTCTACATTCTACTACATTGATTGACTGCCAAAAATGGGCCGAGCCCTACATAGTGCCAACAGAAAAAGAAAAAAAAGGCAAAATTTCATTAAAAATTTATATTAAAAAAAAAATAATGATCACATAAATCATAACGCATCTCAGAAACTCGCTTACAATTTTTATGGCACAGGATAGGAAAAGCCTTACCTGTACCTCGGAAAACCCTTTCCGTCCCAATTCGAGTTACAGGACCCATATCCAACACAGAAAAATTCAAAAACAAATACGGAGCAAAAACTAAAAAGTCCAAGAACAAAAATCCTAGAGAGTTTCGACTCAGTTTAGGTCACTGTTTTTCCAAAGCAAGCAATACAATTCCAAAATGTGTCCCCAAACAGGGAAGACATGCCAAACCATAATCATAATCAAGCCAATTTCACACCACTGAAAAACGACAATCAATAAATCAACTTTAACTCCCAAAAATAAAAATAAAAAACAACTCGCTTCTTATTCTAATTTCAGTGTATTAGAATGATCGGAACCAAGGAGAAAAAAATATATATAATTTAGTCTAAATGTTCAGTTCAGAAATTGATTGTCGATAAAATGAAATGAGAAAAAAAAAATCTGTAACTTAAACCTCTTTACGATTACGCATTCGAGGAGGCCGAGAAACCGGCGGCGGCGGGGAGATTTCCACGACGTCGGGATCCATGAACCCCCAAACAATCGCTAGCTTTCCTGTTTGGAGAGCAAGAAAGTGTGGGAAAAGTCAAGAGAAGGCGAACCAAAAGAGAGGTTTTTAAAAAGTCGGAGACAGAACTAGGGAGAGAAAAACAAAAGAAGAGAGCGAGAGAGAGAGTGAGAATTATGAGCCTGAGGGAAGCACTTGGGTATCGGCGGCGGCTCCAAATGATCAATTGGCTTCACCTGCGCGAGAGTTTGACGACGATCCTAATCCAAAACACAAACAAAGGTTAAGCTCCGGCTCGGCTCGGCTCGGCTCAGCTCAGCTCAATAAAAAATAACTTAAGGCATAGAAATGGATGTCGCTCTGAATGTATTTATATATAAATAACATACATGGCTCGGTGGCTTGCTTTTGAAGTAGATCAACCTTGATTAAAACGAAAACCGAGTATTTTAACTAAATACACATATTTTTCTCGATAATTACGTTTATGACACTGCTCGTTGGACTACTGCAAATGTGGGACCGACTCTTGAATCTTTAACAAACTTTGAGAATTAATTCTGGACCGTCGGATGGTATTACTTTCGACGGTGACTGACTCAGTGGTCGTACTGGAGTGCCCCAACTTAACGACCAAGATATTGAAGAGTTGACTGAGCACGAGAATAATTTTTTGTTGTTATATATTGATGGCTAATGGACGGCTGGGATTGAATGGGCTCATTTCTGCTTTTTCCTGCCTCCACGTGGAAAGTGGGTCCAAACATGCAAAGAAGCCACGTAAGTTAAACATATTTCCTTGGCTAAAAACTTTGACTAGAGTGAAACGGTTCATTCCAATTATGAATTATTCCAATTTTGTTTTCTTAAACAATTAAGATTTTTCTTTCTCAAAAAAAAAAAACAATTAAGATTTTTCCACAGTTGATTTGATATAATTGCACCTTATCATTTCTCTTTTTAAGGAGTGAAAATCTTATGTGGGTCTTTTTCAGATAATACTGTATTTATTGGCAAGATTTTGTGTTTATCATAAAAAATAAAAAAAAATAAAGTTGTACTACAATTTGTTTCCTTTCATGGAAAAAAGACAACCAATATCTAATCAACTCTTCAAATCCAAGCCTTGTTCATGATTATTATGAATGGAGGTGGAGCAATGTTACAGATCAATTATGTATATTTTTATTATGAAATTTAAACATAACTAACCATTACGTCGTTATAACTAATTGTCAGGTCATCATAACTTTAAATTATGCAACAACGTAAATGAACTTATTATGTTTTTTTTGTTAGAAGATTGGAAAATTCTTTAGTACAAACCTTCAAAAAAAAGTATGTACGCATGCATCCATTTTATTGAAATTTAATTTGATATATGTTGAATATAATTATAATATTAAAACATGCACGGTTGCATATAACTAAACTTTTAATATTTTAAAACCTTCCTAAATGTTAACAAGATTGGAAAAAAGTATTTAGTGCAATCCCTTAAAAAAGTGTGTATTATTATATTCACTGGACGCGATAAAATTAATTAGATACCTATGTACAACTAAGTTCTTAATATTTTAAAACATTCTTATGCGTTATTTTTTTCTTTAAAGTAAAAGACTATAAAGTTGTTGGCAAGCACCCAATTTCTTGGATCCAACCGTTTTTTTGTGATCGTTGACCCGCGTCTAATATTTATCGATACAAGAATCATGAGGAGCATGCATCCAATTTAATGATTGTACTTCATCAATCAACCACTAATAGTTTTGTAACGTCTTACTACCTTAAAGTCGTTACTATGTGATTTTAAAACATGCAATTAACTCGCTAATCGATGTTTTAAACCAAAAAATGTGATTAAATTAAGTACAAAAATTCATTTATTGAAACTTTAATATAAAAAGGTTGGACATTCATTAAGGTCATAAAAGAGTCACATTGGGATCCCAAAATATTGTTTAAAACATATTTACTACTCAAAAGTCTTTACATAGTCGATCTAGGCGATAAATTCGGTCATTTACATAGCATTCCTCAAAACTACCCTAGTTGTGGCGGCCAGGTAAGCCAAACATCTACGCACCGCTCCATGCGCTCCAATTCATGCTTGGTCAGCCTTACCCTTGCCATTACCTACACCATAGAGCACTCGTGAGCCAAGGCCCAACAAAAAAACTCCACAAACATAGCATATAATAACTCATTCTAATAAGTGCATAATTAAACAACCATAACAGACAATCCACAACAGTGGCCTAAGCTAATCAAGGTGTGTTACCAGGCACCAGGTCCACGGTCCTAACCGAGCGGATGAGTAAAGCACCCTAGATGGCCATGTCATGGCGCCCTGCATTCAGAATGCTTATTGCCGTTTTCGTCCCTTGTCGATCCCGACTCTTGCCGATCCCAGCCTTTGCCAATTCCAGCCTTCGTCGATCAGTCACAAACACATATAGATGACATAACAATTACAGACATTCAGACATAATACTAAACACAGATAATCGGGTCATGCCCTGCTTCATGGGCACAAACAATTTTCTTACCCGAGATGACAATGCAAGGCAATCCCAAGCACAATCCCTAATCTCGAGCCTTAACGGTAAAACCTAGTCACAACATAATAATAAATAACCATCACAATCTAAACTGATTTAAAGCTTTCGGAATAATATACGAGCCTCCGAGACCTCGAATTCTACTCAACCGGGTAGTAGGATCCTTCCTGAGCCCCTAGGTTTGAGTTCCCGAGCTATAAAACATGTTTTGGCTATTTCCTATAGTTAGAGTCGCGGCCCAGCCCCTAGGGCCACGGTGCACTACAAGTCAAAGAGCCCAAGGCTCTCTCCTGTGGGACGTGGGCCGCAGCGCGACCCAACCTACGTCGTGGTGCCTGGGTGATTTCAGAGAATCGCCAAGCCCTTTCCACGCACAAGGGTCACGATGCCTGATGAACAGCGCCGCGGCTCAAGCTCCAAAACCCATAATTCCCTTGCATTTTCTCAAGCCAATTTCACTAAAATTCACCCTAATCAATATCTAAACCCATAATTACGTCTAGAACTCATATCAACACAACATAACCATTATAATTACCCTAAAAAACTACTCCATACTCTCACCAAAATCCAAAATCAGCCAAAGGTTTAAACCTCAAGAAAACCCTTAAACTACAACAGAAATCCACCAAAAAATCATAGTAAAGCCTTACCTTAGAGACGATTTCGATCCCCCTTGAGGTTCTCCACTTAATCCCAGCTTTAATCCCCAGTCCCCAAGCTTCAAGTCCTCAATTCTTGAGCCAATTCTCCAAGAGTTTCACAAAGCTTCCAAGCACACCAAGGGAGAGAGAATGAGTCGAATAGAGAGAGAGCAACTGAGAGACTAAGTTTTGTTTTCCTTCTTCCTAAGTGTTATGCTGAAATCTAGCCTAACCAAGTCTATCCTTTGGCACTAAAATGACCAAAATGCCCCTAGATCAATTCCTAGCCCTTTAATGCCACCAAAGGCCTTTGCTACATTACCGCTAATTCATCGAGTAGTCCTATAAATCCCCAATTAATCATAGCATATCCAAATAACCGCTAAATAACTACATGTTACCCGGTAAATTCCGAACACGCACTAACTTCCCAAAATACATCTAGGCTCACTCCAAGCTGGGTATTTGAAACCATTGTGACTATTCTGCTAATCTGCTCCCTAGGACCGCCTCGAGTCCAATATCACGAATACACCCACATAACAATGTTGTCTCAGTCATAACACACACATGATTACATTTATGCCATTAACAGACCAAAATTACAAATATGCCATTATTAACAAGAACGAGCTCACATACATATTTAATACACCTAAACATGTATAGTCATATTTTAATATAACTCAAGCAATCACATAATGATGCACATATATCATAATTAATTCACCTAACAATGCAATTAAATCAATTATTGTTATCTTGGCACGCTAACCAAGGCATCAAACCTTATTAGCAAATTTGGGACGCTACAAGCTTTCTCCGACAAGCACACATGGAGACGAGATATTACAAAATGTTACTCTTCTAACTGCTTCTTTCTCTTCATGTGATATATGGAGAAAATAGAATAACTACATTTACATTTTCACCATTTACACTGCTATTTCACTTTAGAACAACATCCATTGTGGCCAACCTATCATACTTACCATATTGTGCTCTACTTAATTCAAATCAAGTAGATTGAGACAATCACATGTTTCAGTTTATGTATTTTTGAAAAATGTGCAATAGAGGAGTCCAACAAATGCGTTGTAGATCATGTACCATTTGAATGACCAAAACTAAAACAACTAATTTTAATGATTTTGTCATGCTTATTGTTGTTATAAAAATCTATAAAGACAAAAATAGTAATAATAAATTTACTCTTTCTTGTAATAACTAACTATTACGCCGTTATTATTTTAAATTATTTGTCATTTTTAGAGTAGTAGAACATTGTGGATAAATTATTTTTACTTATTATATTTTCCCATAACAAGATAAGAATCTTTTTTTTTAAGATAAGAAAATCTTCAATACAATCCCTTAAAAGTATGTATTATCACATTTACGTTAATGAACTTTAATTAGATACTTGCATACAACTAAGTTCTTAATATTTTAATCATAAACGTTAATTTTTCAATAAGATAAAAGATTGCAAAGTCGTCAGTTAGCACCCAATTTCTTGGATCCAACCGTTTTTTTGTGATCGTTGACCACGTCTAATATTTATTGTTACAACTTACAAGAATCATGAGAATCGTGCACCAAATTTATTAACTGTAATTCATCGGTCAACCACTAGTAGACTTTTTTGACACCTACACACGGAGAAAAGATATTACAAAAATTCTCCATTCTATTTGTTTCTTTCCCTTCGTGTGGTGTATGGAGAAAATGGGATAACTAAATTTACTTTTTCACCCTTTACACTACCATGTCACTTTAGAACAAAATCCATTATGGCCAAGCTTGTATGATTTAATTATTATGTATGCTTATGGTTGTCCAAAGAATGAAGACAGAGATCACATGTTGTTCTTTCAAGTAGTATGGGCATATTTGTTAAGAACATCCAAGATTTGGGGTTAAAGTGCAATTATGAAATTTATGATAGAAATTGTAATTTCTATAAGTTGAAACTATTAGTTTAAGAGTGAATTACTAAAAAAGGCTTAGGTGAAGTAATGTGGAGCTTAGGATAAGGGATAAGATGGTAATTTGGTGATATAGATGTTGATTATAAATAGATTAAGATGATCTAGGGTTAGGGTTTGAATCATTAAGGAAGAAGAAGAAGAAAAAGAAGAAGAATAATTCTCTTATCAATAAGCTTGGATCTTGAAAGTTCTTTGGACTGAGATTGAAGGAAAGAATTTGTGGTCAAGAGTTATTGAATTCGTGGGGTAAGATTTCTTGTACATTCTTAAGTTTTCATTAAATTCTCCACTAGAGTTCTTAAGTTTGAATGCATGATAATGGTGATATGAGTAGATGTGCATGGTAGATTATTTTTAAATGATAGAAGTTCATGCTAGGGTCTATATTGTTATTACTTAATGGTTAGAAACATGATAGGAGTGAATGAATGAGGGGTTATAGATCTAGTTGTTTGAGTTTTGAAATAGCTTGACGAGGATGACAAAGTTAGGGTTCTTCAACCCTAACCATGATGAACGCATGAATGTGTGTTGATGTTGTTTTTATAATTGGAATGTGTTAGGGTTATAACGTAACTGGTTTGAGGGCGAAATTGGGTTTAAATGTGGATTTTTGGAGGTTTAGGTCGATTGGAGGAGATGAACACGAAGAAGAAGTCACATATGCGATTTCTAGAACGACGTTGGGCGCGACCGCGCCACACACCCAAAAATGAGGTTTTCCTTGTTTTGCTTGGTTTGATTTGGGCTTGACGTTTTTGCTTTAGGGTTTTCTATTTGGTGGTTGTAGGACTTTGTTGGGGACACTTTAGAGTGATTTGGGTCCTAAAAAGTGTGAGGGTACATGCATAATGATTTGTTTTGATATATTTCTCTAAAATATGAAAGTAGTATGAAGTTTGACATAGGGCTCGGTAAGACTACTTGAAAGTACATATTGTTGGTGTGGATCGCTGCTGCATTTGAGGTAAAAAAAAGTGGACACCTGTGTACAGGGTAAATATGTGTTATACATGTTTGTATATCATGTTAACAGTATGTTATGTGCATATAACATGTTTGTAAAGGCTAAATGAATATGTATTCTTATAACTTGGTATGTGATAAAATCTAAGGGGCTGTCACAATGGCAGTGGGTTGTTGCAAAGATAGTGGGTCGTTGCAATAATAGTATAATGTTCGTGATATGTTTATGATATATTGAGGTTATATTGTAAACATGATGGTTAATTTTGTATATGAAATATGAATTTGTGTTATTATCATATTATGCATGTTATTATGTTTTGGGTTTGAGGGTTGTGTCCAACACAACCCTTCTTGTTGGGCTTAGCTCATGGTACTTTGTATGCTGGAAAAATGCAAAGAAAAGTGTGTGTGAAACAATGAGTTGGAGAGCTGTGGTGGCGGGGAGTACATGTTTAGGATATTTTGACCTTAGGGGTCAAGGTCTCACGTTTATTTGACGTGTTTTATGACTTTATGCAAATGTTACTTTTGGGTATTTATGAGTTATTTTAAAACCTATGAAGTATGTTATGGTAGTAGTTGAATGGTTTTGTTTTTACTAAGGATTCTGGAATCTACTTTTATTTCAATGTAGGGAAGGCATTTTTTATTTTCAATAAAAGTTAAACTTTATTATTTTTCTTATTCTTTTTATTTAAACTCACACACGTAATGTCTTAAGAAATTGAGGCATTACAATTGGTATCAGAGCCAAGGTTTTAAACTTTCTATAGACCGTCCTAACATGTATACTCACCACCGAAGACAAGCTCGACTCATTGCTCTGTAAGTCATTAATTGTTATATTTGCTTTAATTGATTTGATGTGAAATTTTTAATTTATCTGTTTACTAGAGTAGTGAAATGAGTATGGCTAGTCAGCGGATAGTTTCGATAAGAGTGTGGAACAAGGCCTAACGCCGATGTAGCACCCACATTAATTTGATATAATATAGCCAATAATCACATGATTGTATTGCATTACATATCATAAAATATGTATAATTTGAGCATATGCATATTCTTATAAGTGTTTTCATGTATAAGTATAAAAGTTGTGTAAATGATGTTTATGTGTATGTTCAACATTATTAACCTTGTGGCATTTGAGTTGTCTTTTATGGGTATTTGATGTGCTCAAGATATAAGAAAGGATGAAAAATATGGACAACGCATGAAATCACGTGAGAAAAGTGAGATATAGAAGGCAAAAGATGTTAAGTGGTGAAAAATAGTACAATGTCGATTACTAGTATTTCGGTGTAAAATTGGGTATTAGTGGATTTACCAAATATAATTGAGGTGTGATTAAGGTCTCATTGATAAAGTAAAAATTGTTTTAGAACCATTAGATCAATTCTTGATGGGAGGTATACATAATCAGTGGCGTTGACGCAAAGTCAAAACGAGCTTAGCATAAGTGCGCTACGCTCAATCGGGTAAGCATAACTATTGGGTATGAACTCATATGGACCTAAGGTTTGGTGTGAGTGTTTCACACATAAGGATAATAGGCCTAACAGATGATTAAGTTGAAATTATTGAAGTGATAAGGCTTTCATAAGTCAAAAAGTGAAATGATAAGGTGAAAGGTGTCAAATTTTAATACAATAAGGCCAAATCATTGAAAATAAAGGATAGTCATCAACCTCATCACTTTCCACGACCAAGACTCTGAAATACAAAGAGAAAAGAAAACCAAAAGCCATTTTTTGGCTAGCTTGAAGAGATTCTAAGGAGATCCAAGTGAAATCAAAGCCAAAGAAGTGGATTAAGCTTAGTTCTGGCCTTTTTATGGTAAGTTCTTGTACTTGGAAGTTAAACAATGTTTTTGAATTTTTCTGAGAGCTTATCTATGGTGTTTTATCTTTTTTAAGATATTTTTTGGTAGTTTGCAAGTGGTTTGAGGTTTAGAAAAGCTAGAAGAGATTGTTTTCGCCGAAAAGTTGCTTAGTAAGTGAAATTCTGTGTCTTATGAGGTTTTTGTGGTTCTTGGAGTACAAACTGATTTTTGGTTATTTGATTGAGTTTATAAGATGGTAGATATGTTTATAAATGTTTAAATAGATGTGGAGGCTCATTTAATTTGGCTGATGATCTTGGAAATTAGAATTTTATCAAAAACGGTATATGATAACTTTATGATGAATTATGTTGGTATTTGGGATATATGGTTATGACAGGTTATTTGATGTTTATTACTGATTGATTTTGATATTTCGGGATAGCTAAAATTAAGGGGAAGCTCTATCAAAATTTCTCCAAGTGTCTAAGATAAATCTAACGCTCGATCTAAGTGGTTTAAGGCATTTTAGGCATGATTTGGATATGAAATTTGATATAATGTTTTATGGATATTTTAAAAAATAGTTCAATGCATTACTGCCATCATTATGATGTGAAATTCATGCCATTGTCAGGATAAGCACATCAACACCTAAGACACCACTTGTTACACGGTGAAATACATTTTAGACAGAAGGTAAGTAAAATACTCAATTGCAACACAAGAATTACATGTTATGTGAAAGTGTGTATTATATGAATATTGTGTGAGTAAGTTGTAACGCCCTAAACTCCAGGGACCGTTACAGTGTGCCTTGTAAACAGTGCTAAACTCGCTAATCGAGTCATTTGGCCAAAATCGTGTAACTAAGTATGATTAGCGGTTTAGGGATTAAAAATTTTGGTTAAGATGTAACGTTTCATTAGAACGTTTATTATATACATTGGGATCCCAAAAATATAATTTAAAGCTCTATTACAAGAAAATATTTACAACCAGCCGATCTAAGCGGCAAAACAGGGTTTAACCCTAGTTCCTCTTTCAACCCTTGGCAATGGCGGTCGAGCAGCCGCATATGTACACATCGCCACCTAAGCTTTCCAACTCAAGGATGGTCCAGCTTTCTTTTGCCTTTACCTGCACCACATAGCACCCGTGAGTCGAAAGCCAGCAAGAAAACTCAATATGCTCATGAACAGTAATAACATGTCATCAAATCATAAGGCACATGCCTAGCAGAAACAGCCATATTCAAGCAAGCAAATAAGTTCAAACAATGAACGAGTGACTGATCAATAAGTCACTAACAGGGGGTCAGTACCTTTAAACAAGTGACTAATCTTCTAGTCACAAACAGGGGGTCAATACCTTTAAACGAGTGACTAAGTATCAACTCCCTCAGCCATGTGACAAAACGGTCACCTAGGCCTTTGGCCCTGGCTCTAAGTAACTAGTCTTAGACTAGCCAAGCGCTTAAATTTTCTTCGACCTTCGGGTCGGTCCAGCATTAATACCCCATATGAATCATTCAATGCTGATATCGATTAGATCTAATATTTCATCGGCCTTGCGTCCTCGACGCTTATGCCATTTCTGACTCTCGTGTCAGTAATACGCGACCAGTGCCGATCTTGAACAGTTGGTGCCACACACAACCAAGCAATGCTACCAAACATATATCATATGTCAAATATCCGAATATAAGGCATTCATCATGCTTACTTAACAACTGCTAGCATAATTAGGACCATGCATAAACACAGAGGCTCCAGCTCTGAACAATCTCATATTCAATACTCATAGCATGCCCTAATCATATGTTTCTCGTGCAACACATGCATCACCTTTAATCACTTGACATGCCTCAACAATAACCATGCATGTCACATTTAAGCATCCAACATGCATCAAGAATAACCATGCATGTCACATATACACAGGGTGCAGTTCCCTTACCTTTGGTCCAAGCACAGGTTACCAATAAACGAGCCACAAGCACGATCCCAATTCCAAGCCTCTAGTGATAACCTAGTCACAACCACAAACGATGATCCAATGAATTCAAGTTCTAAAATCCACCCCGGAACCAAAACCTAGCCTCCAAGACATAAAACCCCACCAATTCGGGTAGTAGGAATAATCCTGAGGCCTAAAACCAAGTTCCCGAGGTCAAAACACTCAAACGGGCACAACACCCTGCCTGAGCCGCGGCCCTAACACCTTGAGCCGCAGCCCCCAGCCACACCAGGAGCAAGGGCCGTGGCGCCCCTCACACAGGGCCGCGGCGCCCAGCAAGGCCAAAGTGCCTGCACCAGCTTTTTCGAACTAGGGCCGCGGCGCCCAAGAACAAGGCCGCGGCCCCCCACCCAGAACCAGCCATAAACTCGATTTTAACCTTTTAAAACCTTCCAAAAACATACCTAAACACTTCCAAATCCAAAAATCAAAGTTCCCAAACATCCCCATGATCCAAAACCCATAAAACCCAAGCTTCAAATCTAACAAAAACCCATCAAAACACAAAGTCCAATTCAAGCTTAAAAACTTTAAAACTTTAAAACTTAAAACTTGAATTACCTCCAATAGAGTTGTTTCCAACTAAATCCTCCGGCTAATAAGCTTCTAATCTTTTCTAGGATCGCTATGCCTCGATCCTCGCTTGAATCCGACTCCTAGAACTCAAGTTACCGTCGAAAATACGATCGGGAGACGAAAAAGGAACTTAGAGGGAGAGAGAACGTACATAGCGTTCTTTTATTCTTTTAAAAGGTTACTTCAAGCTTAAGTAGTCTCAACCAAATCCTAACGCTCGGGGTCCCGAAAACACTCCCGGGGGCAAAATAGTCAAAACCTCCAGAATTTCCCCTTGATCTTACTAACTCCCAATTTATCACCAAATATTTATTCCCATTACCCAATAACCTGCTAATGCTCTAAATACCCCTTGACTTACTCCAAGTCAAGTTTAAATCCCGTTGTGACTTTCCCACTAGCTTACCTCCTAGGATCGTCTCGCGCTGAGTAACCCTAGCATAACCAAATAATAATAAAGCACCACACACATATCACATATATGCCAAATATGCCCGAAATGGCCAAAATATGAAAATAGCCCAATTACTCAGAAATGAGTTCACATGCATATTTAATACACCTAAACATGCATATAATCATTTAATAACATAATAAATCAATTATGGCCCTCCCGGCCTCCTAATCAAGGTCTTAAACCCCATTAGGAAATTTTGGGCATTATATAAGTGGTATTAACATACATTGACACTTCATCATAAATTTGTATGCATGGCATAATAGTGATATGGTGAATCGTTGTATGATATAAGACCATGCATGATATAATGATGATTAATTATGTGATGCATTAGCAAGTTTTATGCAACATAAAAGTAAGTTGTAATAAGAAGTTTAAGTTCAGTGCCACTGTTTTGAAAAGGGCAAATGAAATTGTAAGTAAGTGTAAATGGAGGCCTATTGTTAGGCTCATAGTGGCAGTCCAATAATTTGAGCTAGGTTTTAGTGAACTAATTATATTGTTTGACATGTTCCCATTTTTATTTCTCCTCCATATGAGTTATTGTTATATGTATTGACACCACAGTGTGTGGCCGCCTTAACTCTTGCGCCTGATGGGGCAACGATGGAATAAGAAATTTAATGCGCCCTATTGTGGTGATGACTAGCCGAAGGAGAACCCATGGAATTTTATATTATATGTGTAACAAGCCCTACATGCATTGGCCTAATCAAACAGTGTGCACAATATTAAGGGGCCCAAAATTTAAAAAGAAGTTGTGTATGCCCATTGACATTGAGTAATCATTAGCATTGCATGCATTACTTTGCTTACTGAGCTTTAGGCTCATAGTTGTCTTGTGTTGCAGGTAAAGAAAGAAATGAGTGAATGACAAAGGATAACTAAAGCATGGTCTTGACCCTGATTTGTACATATGAACATATCAACCTTTTGTGGGTTATTTCAATTTATCAGTGTGTATGTTTGTAATAAAATGTGAAGTTATGTTTTGAAAACAAATTGGGTTATTTAATACTTATGTATAATATATTTGAGACACACTTTATGTTTAATGTAAATAATGTGAGATAAGTTTTTTTTTTTTAAATCCAGACTTTTGCTGAAAGTAATTATGATATAGTTTTAAAACGTAACACCTCAGATATGGTTTTAACTAAAATAAGTGAGGGTGTTACAGCCAAAAGCTAACATGGAAGATTCGGAAGCTGAAAAGGATAAAAGTGCCTAGTGAAGTAGAACGCAGCATAAAGAGTATGGTTGACCATTTGATAAGGGTCAACAAGCGCATTCAGAATTTAGTATGGAGAGGAAGAACATTAAACTATAAGAAAAAGTTTGAAGTACTTAAGGTAACATTCCCACCATCATCAAAGAAGAGGGGGGATTTGGATTTTCTTTGGAGAAAGTGAGTAAGAACCACCCACAAGGAAGGGTGTATGGCTGCATAATCGACCAATTCGTGGAGTGTAAAGGAATGAATTGTAGCATCTCAAAATTTTACTTAGCTAGTAGTAGTAGTAGCAGTAGCAGTAGCAGTAGCAGTAGCAGTAGTAGTATTTAGATAGAATAATTAAGAGCGTGACACTTGTCACATGTATGTTTATTGATGATTTAAGCATTTTGGATGAATAAATTAATAAAAGATAGATCTAGAAGCTCTAAAACCTTCCAGCAGCTGTTAGGACTACGTTTTACTCAATAAAAGTTGTTTTAACAAACTTCAAATATGCTAAAAGTGTGCAAAAACGTGTTTAAAATATCATCGTATGTCGATATATCGCAGTTATAGGGCCGATACATCGCCTCCAAAAGATACAGAAAACACGTCAACTTCACACAAACGAAACCACGAAAGCTCGGGGCATAGGTAGGGGAGATATATCGCCTTGGGTAAGTGATATATCGGCTATTGGAGCAATTTTTGAAACTTTGTGGATTTAAATTAGAAACAACCCTCAACCACTTGGACTTGTTCTTGAACGTTTTTGACCAAGTTATGGGCATATATGTTGAAACAAAAATTCAAATTTATTCATTTTAAAAGGGGTTAGTTTCACTCCTTGAACTCTATAAATAGGATCTAGTACTCAGCCATTTCATTCATTATTCAAGCATTCTTCAGAGGCTCCAAGCTATTAAGTTTATTCTAGAGAAAAAACACTATGGTTTTGGGATTAAAAGATTTTCAATCTAAGCTTTTCTAAACACTTGGGAAGTAAGATATAGTGTTATTTCGGTATCAAGGTGTAGATCGGAGTTCTAGTTCATTCAAGGTATTCTTGATCTCAGGTTTAATCCATCACAGTTCTTTTATTTTCTTTCAGATCCTAACTCATTATTATGGTGTTTGGTTAGGTTTTTAAGTTTCTTGAAACTTAAGGTTTTTCGGTAAGTTTCTATCTTGATGGTTTAAATCTCTTTTTCATCTCCATTTCTTTAGAAACTCATGGTTCTTATTGTTGATTTTAGGAGTTTTCTATCCCGTTCTTGTCTCCAATATCCTAGTTTTTGGTAAGGAAAATAGGTTAGATTATATGTGTTATAATATGTTTGTATGATATGATATGTTATGTGCTATGTATATATGTATGAATATGTTTTTAGTCGCTTAGGGCTTATAGTTGCTTAGATAGCAAACCCCAAGATTTTTATCATGATCGTGGTTTAGAGTTATGATTTACCCTACCTCGATTAGTAGACTGAGGACCTAGATGGGTTATCATATACTATTTTGTGATCTAACCTACCTCGATTAGTAGACTGATGACCTAGATGGTTTTATCACATGCTACGGTAATGAGTTAATGGTCATTAATATTGTAGTCCTATATGATATACATTTTTACGTCGCATGTTTTGTAGTATATGTTTTATGATATAGTCTTATGATTTATGATATATGTTTTTAGTATATTTTCCCTGCTGGGCATTAGGCTCATTCCTTTTATTTTAGATGGTGCAGGAAAATAAACTTTGAAGGCGGAACGGATTCGTGGCAGCTTGGCATGTGTATTAGGGATGGACTAATTGAATGGACTGCTGGAAGATCGAGGATGAAGTTATATAAGTCTTTAATTTATGTATTTATTTTCCGCATATAGTTTTGGCCAATTAATTAAAGATTTTGTTTTCTTTATGTTTTTATGTATTAAACAACGGAACCCATACCATATTTTGGATTTTAAATAAAGTTTTAATATTTTATGTAAGTATGTATTCCAAAATAGTAGCCATGTCTTAGTAGTTTTTAATGGTCCGAGATCTTCAAATTAGTCGGGTCGTTACATGAATTATGCTACGAAGCCATGCGAGACCGCTATGACTATGGAACTAAGAGACATATTACGTGATTCATTCCCGGTTCACTTCAAAAGGATATAGAGTGTCGTATAGATTTAAGATTTAGTAGCATAAGTTTTATAATTTGAATTAGAATTAAGAATGATTATGAACATTTTGTTCGATTAACATTTTATTTTTTTAAGGAGTAATGAAGTTGGTTTGCCTAAATTCAAATATTATTCATTTATTTTTGGGTAGGTAACCATTTGGCACCCTGTGTTTTTGTAAAGTATCATTTTGGTACCATATGTTTATAGTAATGCTCATTTGGTATCCTGTATTTTGAAATCGTACATATTTGGTACCAGTATTTTGAAATCATACATATTTGGTACCTGTATTTTGAAATAATACATATTTGGTACCCTAAACTCAAATTTAATTAATAAATTTTTACCAATTTAATTAAATTGCTCTCAATTATAAGAGTTCCAAATTTAATTTTAATTACTTAATTACATATAACTTATGACAGTTTGGTCATATTGATTAAATTTTATTTATCAAATCTGGGTCAAGGGTACCAAATATATATATGATTTTAAAATATAGGGTACCATATGTGCATTATTGAAAAAAGAGGATACCGAAATAATACTTTAAAAAAATATAGGGTATCAAATGAGTAAATTCCCTTTATTTTTCTACTAGTGGATTGAAAGACATATTGACTTTTTGGTGGTTGGTCTCAACAGTTAAGTAAGGATAATGCTTCCCAGAAGATCAGTAAGAAGGAACACTGGGGTGAACCATGCTGCTGATGCACCACCTGCTACAAGGAGAAATAATCGTGCGAATGTAGATAATGGAGATCATCCACCGACCCCTCCAACATTTGAGACATAATTGCATTGGAGGCTATCATCAGACGACAAGATGAAGAGCTAAGACAAATGAAGCAGTAACAAGCAGTATCGACACGTGAGGCACGGGATGTGCATCAGCCACCTGTGTCGTTGGCAATCTACCCTGAAGTTGTAGACAGGCTAGAGCCACTTTATGAATGGTTCCGGAAGCAACGTCCTCCAAATTTTGAAGGAAGTACTGACTCAATCTTAGCTAAAGAATGGATGAGTAGGATAAGATCAATCCTAGATTTCATGCGAGTTGTGTGTGTTGGTAACTGGTTTACCTTATGCGCGGCGGAAAGCACGGGGTGTTGGGCCCAGAGATTTCAAAAAAAATTATTTAAACAAAATTTAAATAATCGAATCCATTAACATGCAAAACATTAATCATAGAGAAATAAAAAGATGAGGATTTACCAATTGAAGAACTATCAAGAATCTTCACTATCTTTTTGTATCTCCAACAAACATCCAATCCAAAACAATTATTTAAACTACTCAGACCAAGATCTTCCAAGATGTATCTCTACACCCGAAGACGTGTGTGGGCACGTAATGTAATGGTATGAAAATATTTATGATTCACAAGATATTCTCAACACATGAGATCTTGAAATATTAGGTTTCAGACAGAGTTTTGAGACAAATTTCAGGGATGGGAAAATATTACGATATATTTTCTCTCTACTGAATATTCTGAAAAATTATGTATCGTTTTGAAAACTATATTATCTGATAGATTTATAAAAGAATTACTTAAATTTAAAATCCCAACTATATATATTATATTATTAAATAAATAATAGAAAAATACGAATATTCAATCTTGATTAGTTACTATAGCTACACGCCAACTACAGTCCCTATACTGTGGTTGGCGTGTAGCATCCCTATTTCTAGGGATGTGTTCCAAAGAATTTTCTTTTAATTTCATTTTCACAACTAATTTGAATTATCATAAATATCTTTTCACATTTATTTAAATAAATAAAATCAATTAATTCAAAATTTATTATTCCATTTATTTAAATGCCAATTTTGAAATCCTCGTTTTATATAAAAAATTAATTTAATTAAATGCCATTTTTGAAAATTACCACATTAATTAAACAACTTGTTTCAATTACATATTTGACCCTGAAGAACAAATTTCTTCAAAATATGCCATTATCTTGATTTTTCACAATTTCCACTCTTACCTTGAATAGTGTTGATAGAGCCATCTCAGGGACCTATGGACCTATAATTTCAAGCTCCAATAAATTTAAATTATTAATTAAAATTATTTAATATAATAACATTAATTTATTAATCTCAATATTATTCCACTAAAAATATGAGACTACACTCTTGTAATTATAGATATTTATTTATTGAGTACTTTTAAATATATAAAAATGTCCATCGATTTAATCACTACATAAAATTTAATCATCTATTAATGCTTCATAATTAAAGTAGGAACTAATTAGTGTTTAACCTCTTTAACTATATCTTGTTTCTTTAAGTATCATTAACTTTACTAGTGAATGTTAATTCATAACTTATTTATGAATTTGAGCTCAATAACCTTTCAAGTTCCAAAAGTCAGCCCTTATGATAACCATTATTCAATTCATATCGAAAAGGTATAGATTTATGTCCCCAGCCATCTACATCAATGAGTTCTCAAAACAAAAGTTTTCAGCCTGATCATTCTGACAAACCATAACGGGTGAATCAAATAACTCATTTGACATAAACAAGAGTTCATAATAACTTCAGGATTAAGATCAATTTTTATATGATCATCTTATTGATGTGTTAAATTAATACTTATAAAGTAAACGATATTATTAAGTATTAATAACATACCGGGTCATGTTCATGTATAACCACTTTATGTGAATTATGTTATAATATGATGATAAATGCATGCATATGGGTCTATTTTTAATTATAAGGGCATTTTGGTAATTTGGCATGTTGAGGGCGTGATTGTGTATTTTCATGCATGTGGGTGAATTATGAATAATACCACATTATATGTGGATTTGTTCGAGCCATTCGACATGAGACGATCTTTGAATGCAAGTTATCGGTCTAGTCATAATAGGGTTAGTTTCGGGGCTCAGGATGAGTCTTGGGGTAATTTGGTGATTAGAACATTACCGGGAATTAAAGGGTAATGGGATGTGATTTATTAGTATTTGAGAATATTGGAAATAATGGGAATTGGAGGACGTTAATTATGATTAGCGGGATAAGTAGTGAAATGACTATTTTGCCCTTAATGGGTTTTGGGAAAGTGTTTTGACCCTAGGGGCATAATGGTCATTTTGGACCAAAATCAGTGACTTAGTCACCTTTTCCCTCAGCTGAAGGTAACCTTAGAAACAAAGTATCATCATCATCCTCTCTCTCTCTTCTCGATCATCTCTTCCTCTTCCCTCCCTTTGGAATTTTGAAGCTAAGTTTGAGGATTCAAGTGTGGGAATCAAGGCTTGAGGTTTGTTGACCCTCAATTTGGCCAACGACATGGAGTCAAAACTACGACAGGAAAAGAAATGACGATTAAGAGTTTAATCTAATGGTAAAGAAGAAACACCAATAATTTATAGTGGTTCGGCCCCAATGAATGGTAACGACCTACGCCCACTTAGTGCTATTATTAATATTGAGTTCCAATGCTATGATTAAAGAACTAGGGTTCTTTGAGTTTCACAAACCTTGGGAGAATTACAACAAGACGATGGATAATCGCACTATGGGCTCTCTCTCTCTCAATATTCAGGAAAAAGATTCAAAGATCAAAAGTCCCATCCTTGAACTATTTCGTGCATATTTATAGGCTCAAGGAGGGTTACATGGGCCATTGGGCCTTAACTTCCCTTAATATACATGTATCAAGGTAATAAAGATGAAATAATAATTATATTTATTACAAGATCACAATCTCATAAGGGAATAAACCGAATCGTACGACCAGCCTGGTCATATCTAATAGTCTGGCTTGACAAAGCAATGTATAGCTGGTCGATAATCGAACATCACCGTCTTATTTTGACTCTGCCACGTGTCAACCACGTGTGAGAAATCCTTGCCACGTCATTTTTGGGTAAACATTTGCCCCCCAAGTTTACTTTATTGCGACCAGCATAAAGTAAACTTAGAAAACAGACACTTCGCTTATCCCACCAAATCTGTCAGAATCGCTCATGCCTTCTTGAAAAAAGTAACCAATCATGTCCAATCATGTCTTTTCGGCTTTCCAAAAACTTTTTTGACGGCTATTACACTTCCCCATACTTTGAAAAAGGTAATCTCATGATTACTTCTTTTATGGTGTCTCAATCACTATAAATAATACCCCAAATTCACATTTTCACTTTTTACTTTTCACTTGCCTTCTGTTTTTCAAGAACTGTGAAGAACTTCGACCGTTTGAGCCAAGAAAATCCCAGAAGCTCCTGCTGCTAATCTAAGGAACCTCCGTTCAGATGCTCAAAGCTTTCATTTTCATACTCCACCTTACATCCAAGTAAGTTTTACGAACCTTTCAGTCGTTTGAGTTGCCATGCAAAATCGTTTTTTATTTGTTTCGTATCTAAGTTCTTGACTGTTCTTGACCGAAACTGTCTTGGGGTAATGGGCATATTGATCGATGCTTGATAAGGTAGTAAAATAACATTTCATAGGAGTTAGGAGTCAGTTTGATAGTCGAGATTGTAGAGCTTGTTGAAAAACTGGGTTTTTCCCGCCCTCTCGGAGTTGAAAAAGTTTTCTCTAAAATACTTTTTACTTCCACTTTTTAATCCGTTTCTCAAACTGCTGGTCGTATAAAAGCTTAACTTTTATATGCGAGCAACGTTATTCTCACTTTCAACACAAGTCTTTAGACTCCAAGTTCTCATCTCCCATTTTCTGTTCGTAGATTTTGATGCAAGATCCGTGGGGAGGTGAGAGACCAATTGATGACGACCTGCTCGTGGACGAAGAACAGCCGTTGTTACTCATTCCGGACATCCCTTTTTCTCGAACTCCACCTAACAGACCTCATTCAAACCTTTCAGCCATGGGTAGAGTAAAATCCACTGCTCAGAAAAAGAAAACATCAAAACCTTCTGAACATCAGCCTACCCCTCATGCAGAAATTCCCTCGACCAGCAGTAGAGCTGAGAGTACTTACGAGCCAGGAATCCAAGCTCAAGTGCAACTTAGAAACGTCATTCGACCAGATGTTGAGTGGTATGTCACCCCTCCTAGTCGAGTAACGATTAGAATGATCGCTAATTATATCAAGAAGTACGGGCTCCCCAGGGTAACCCTAGTCCAACCCACCAGAGACCAACGAGCGAATCTGCCTGGAGGCGCGTATAGCGCCTGGTCGAGGTATCAAATCGAGGCAGGAGCGATCTTGCCTCTTCATCCTTTCTTCCAAGGAGTGGCCAATTATTTTGGGGTCGCTCCTTTTCAAATAACCCCAAATGGATATAGAATGCTCTCTGTACTCTATATCCTTTATAGTCATAAGAAGTGGCCAGTCCCCACGCCGCATGAGGTTAACTACCTGTTTGACCTAAAATCCAACCCCAACCAAGAAAACACAGGGTTCTTCCATTTCTACCACCAGGAAACGACGCGCACTTTCCTGAGTGATACTACTTTCATATCCAACGTGGGGAAGTACCATCTGGAGTACGTTCTGACTACCGATATGGTTGCGAACAACTTGGCCTTCACACAAGAAGGTAATACCTTTGCACTTCTGGTCATTTATTATTTTCCTTAGATTCTTCCTGCATTTCCCTTAGAGATTTAGTGTATTTCAGGCCCATGGCTGCGACCAGCTCCTACTCTAGACATGGAGGTCCGATCAGCCCTTTTGGCCAGCATGATCGACATAGAGAAAAGTGTCAAATAGCTGGTCACCGAGGCTAATTTGAGGCTGGTTGGCCTTCTGGCGCCTCACCAAGATGTGAGGGAATCTACTTCGAGGAGTGCCACCGGCATTGAAGTCCCTGAGCAACAACAAGATGTGTCACAACCTCCACCGAGGAGGGCAGCATGGGTGACCATTAACGAACCAACCGGCCCCCCGTGACCTGCTGCTGCACCGATCCCTCCAGGGAAGGGCAAGAAAAAGGCGTCAGAGCGTACTCTTGAGTCGTTAAACGAGAACGGTACTGATTTTTCACTTTTAGATAGTCTGCCTATTCCCTGTCACCTTTTTGATGGGGATGGAAACTTTAAATACCCACCTGCTTTAAATTCAAACTTCTTCAGGCCAGAGAGTGAGTGTAGTACTAGTAAATTATATAGTGTAGTGACTAGTAATTATAGCTCAAGTATTATACTTTCAATTCCTCTGCGCTTGTTTCCTAAATTTAGCAAGTTCCTTTTATTATATTGCCTGACTGTTCGCTTATTTCTTTTTTGCAGACATGCCTGCTGAACGTGTGTTTGACTTGTACACCAAACCGGTGAGCAAGAAAAAGTCCCATAAGCGCCAGTCTGGGGAGGGCTGCAGCAATCCCCCCGCGAAGAAATCTTGAACAGACGACCCTCCTGCGTCTACTCCAACGAAGGAGACAACTCCTCCACCAGCTCCTGCTAGGGAGGCAACTCCTCCAACTCTAATAAACCCAGATCCCCCATCTCCGGTCGGACAGACTCCTCCTCCAGTACCAGTCGACCCTACGCCTCCAACATCCACCATCCAGCAGTCGGGTGCTCGCTGGGAAGAAGCCTCGAGAGACTACCTCACGGGCGTGGAGCTCAACTCAGCCAAAGATAGGATGTCTAGAATAACGAAGCACCATCGCAGCCAGGAGGCGATTCAGGAGACAGGCTCCATGGCGATTGACCAAGTCTTCAACCGCGCACTGAACGAAGTGCTTGCCGTAAGTTGCTTTCTTTATTGTACTTTATGAATTTTCTTGTCGATTCAACCCTACTAACAACTTTGTCTCTTTCTGATCGCAGGGAGTTCTTACCATGACTTCTGGTTGGCGCTGCTCGAGGATGCTGACCGCTCAATTCGAAAAGAGACTTAGCGATCAGCTTAGTGCTGCTGAGGCTCGATACACCGAGCAACTCAAGGCGACTGAAGCTACTCATGCTGAGCGGTTGAAGGTGGTTGAGGCGAAGCATTCTGATGCCCTTAAGCAGGCCGAGGTGAAGCATACCAAGGCCCTCATGGAGGCTGGGGCAAAGCACCTCGAGACGCTGCAGGTGACTGAGGCCAAAATCGCTTCTCTTGAAGAAGAGCTGAAAAAGAAGGATGCGAGTATTGCCAAGATTACTGCATCCAAGGAGTGGTATAAGGAGACTTTGCTTATAAATTACCGGGAAGCCCACAAGCTTCAAGATGAGCTGGAGATAAGCCACAAGGAAGTTGCTGCACTGGAGGAACAGAATGCCCGCAACCTTGAAGACTATGAAGGGGCAGCGTTCGAGTGTTTCTACTTGTTCTAGAAAAACAACCCCAGTGCTAATTTCTCCTATCTTCCAGACCATATCAGGGAGGCAGAGTTGGCTAGGTGTGTTGCTCATCTGGAAGAGGAAACAATTCCAAGGTCTCCAGAGATTTCTTTAGTGACCGGTATCGAGGGCACCCGAGAAGAAACTGGAGATGCAGTCGATTAGCAGCAGAAATCGCCAGAGGATCCCCCGGCTACTTCATAACTTTATCTTTTTATTTTTGAATTACATGACCCACGGGCCATGATGTAAAAACAATTTTATGTTTTAACTCTTATTGCTGCACATGCAACTTTTCTCTTTTTATTGAATAATTACATCCGAGCAGTCACTGCTCGCGGTGTAAAAGAATTCATTTTGATATTATAATATGTGCATTTTATTATAACATCTGTTCACATGAGCGAACTTAGCATAGTACTTTGGTTTGGTTTAACAAAATACAAAATTTTGAAAAATACTCTAAGTACCCTAGCATGCTTTCACTTATTTTGCTCGTGTGTCTACATACCTTTCGATATGCTTTGCTTACTAGATGCCTTATATGCCCCCCAAGTGATTGAGGAGCTTTAGGTCCTTAGTCACTTGCCTTGACCAAAACGTGTTCGAACATTACTGCTCGGAGCAAAGGAATTAAAACGATAATACAACAAAAGAACACACGTAATGAGCAAATACTTGTAATAAATACAATAATTGGCAAGAATGACTGGCTGCACACAGTCCCTTATATTTCTCGTATTAAAAGGACAAAACGTGTCTGTACGAGTGATCAATGAGATCTTACACTTATAAGCGATCAGTCACGTAAAATGACTAACCCTTTTTCATAACTTGTAAAAAGTAGAATTTATACAAGCCAATTCTTTAAGAAGAATTGTTCACTGATAGTACTTGCGCAGGTGTTCTCCATTCCAATAGCGAGGGACAAGATCTCCATTTAAGCGAGCAAGTTTATAGGTGCCTGGATGGAGGACTTCTTCAATCTGGTATGGTCCTTCCCAGTTTGGTCTGAGTACTCCAGCAGCCTCGTCGCGGGTGTTTAAGAAAACTTTTCGCAGTACTAGATCTCCGATATTGAATTTTCTTTCACGCACTTTAGAATTGAAATACCGGGAGACTTTTTGCTGGTACGCAGCTACTCAGAGTTGGGCTTGCTCACGCCTTTCATCAATCAAGTCCAGGGATTCCATCAATAGTGGCTGTTAGAGCCTTGATCGTACATTATTCTGCGATGCGAGGGTGGATCTAACTCAACATGCAACATAGCCTCATATCCATAAGCCAAAGAAAATGGAGTATGGCCTGTTTTTGTTCGGTGGGAAGTTCTGTATGACCAAAGGACTTCAGGCAATTGTTCTGGCCATGCCCTCTTAGCTTCTTCTAGTATTTTCTTCAGAGTATCCTTTAGTGTTTTATTGACTGCTTCGACTTGTCCATTTTCTTGGGGATGAGCGACTGAAGAAAATCTCTTGATAATCCCATGTCGTTCGCAAAAGTCCGTAAATAAATCACTATCAAACTGCGTGCCGTTATCTGAGACGATTTTCCTTGGAAATCCAAGCAACAAACGATGTTTTTGACCACAAAATCCAGCACCTTCTTGGTCGTTATGGTTGCGAGCGGCTCGACTTCGGCCCATTTAGTGAAATAATCAACGACAACCACAACATACTTGACGCCACCCTTTCCTGTGGGCAGCGATCCGATTAAATCTATACCCCAGATTGCAAACGGCCATGGACTTTGCATCTGTGTCAGCTAATTAGGGGCTGCTCGTGGGATTTTGGAGAACCTTTGGCACTTGTCACACCTCTGCATGAATTCCATCAAGTCTTCATTCATTGTTGGCCAAAAATGCCCTTGCCTCAGGATCTTTTTTGATAAGCTTTGCCCCCCAGCGTGGTCCCCGCAAAAGCCTTCGTGTACCTCTTTCATCAATTCTTTGGCCTTCTCTTTCGAAATACATCTGAGGAGTGGCATTGAGTATCCACTTCGATACAAGATTTCATCAACTAGGATATACCTATCAGCTCGCTGCTAAAGGGTCCTAGCTTTGTTTCTGTCCATTGGTAACACGCCTTGCGTTAAATACTCAATGTATGGTGCCATCCATGTATCTGCCACCTAGATAACCAAAGCGGTCTCCTCTACTTGGATGCTTGGCACAGATAGCCGTTCAACTGGCACTATGTTCAGAGTATCAGCATCTTTCGCACTTGCTAACTTGCCCAAAGCATCAGCGTTTGAATTCTGGTCGTGAGGTACTTACTGAAGGGTGTACTTGTCAAACTGCACCAATAGATCCTTTGTTTTGTTTAAATAAGAAATCATCTTTAAACCTCGTGCCTGGTACTCTCCCATGACTTGATTTACCACTAGCTGAGAGTCACTGTAGATGTCAAGTACCTTTAAATTCATGTCCCTGGCCAATCGTAACCTAGTGAGCAATGCTTCATACTCAGCCTCGTTGTTAGAAGCAGTGAAGTCAAACCTGATTGCGCAGTGAAATTGATGCCTTTCAGGCGTAATCAGAATCACACATGCCCCTGCATGATGCTCATTAGAGGAACTGTCTGTAAATAACTTCCATGAGGGAGTTTGGTTCTGAGCCTCAGGCTCTTTGGTCTGCTCGCTATCTAGAAGTTCAGTGAACTCTGCAATGAAGTCAGCCAGGGCTTTCCCTTTTATCGCTGCTCGCAGCAAGTAAGAGATATTGAACTGCCCAAGTTCGACCGCCTATTTTAACAATCTGCCCGCGGCCTCTGGCTTTTGCAGAACTTGCCGTAAAGGTTGGTTGGTTCAAAACCGTGATTGGGTGAGCTTGAAAGTAAGGCCGCAACTTCCTAGAGGCCAAGATTAAGCAATAGGCTAACTTTTCAATAGGTGGGTACCGCATCTTCACTCCAATTAGCCTTTTTCTCACATAATAAACAGCCTTCTGGATGCCTTCATCTTCTCTTACTAAGACAACACTAGCACCATATTTTGTTATCGCCAAGTAGACAAACAAAGTTTCCTCATCGACCGGCTTCGATAGAATGGGTGGTTGCGCCATGTGAGTCTTCAATGCTTGGAAAGCCTACTCGCACTCCTCCGTCCATTCAAATTTCTTGTTGCCTCTAAGTATATTAAAAAATGGAACGCACTTGTCCGTTGGTTTCGAAATAAATCTACTGAGAGCGGCAATTCTTCCGGTCAGACATTGAACATCCTTAATCTTTGCTGGAGATTTCATATCGATCAGGACTTTGATCTTCTCGGGATTGGCTTCAATTCCTCTCGAATTAACTATAAATCCCAAGAACTTCCCTGATCCTACCCCGAAAGAGCATTTGAGGTGATTCAGCTTCATTTGATATTTGTTCAAGACGTTTAAGCACTCTTGCAAATTCTCTATATGCCCTTCTGCCTTTTTCGACTTAACCAGCATGTCGTTGACATAGACCTCCATGTTTGTGTCGATCAGCTCCCTAAACATGTGGTTGACCAGTCGCTGGTAAATCGCACCAGCGTTTTTCAAACCGAAGGGCATAACTTTGTAACAGTAAAGCCCGGTGTCAGTCCGACAGCTAGTGTGATCCTCATCAGGTGGGTGCATACTAATCTGATTATATCTGTAGTATGCATCCATGAATGAGAGAATCTCGTGCCCTTCAGTGGCATCGACCAGTTGGTCGATTCTAGGGAGTGGGAAATAATCTTTAGGGCAGACTTTATTAAGGTCTGTGAAATCCACGCATGTTCGCCATTTGTCATTCAGCTTGGGAACTAGTACGGGATTAGAGACCCATGATGGATAAAACGCCACCCTGATGAACCCATTCTCCTTCAGCTTCTCGACTTCTTCTTTTAGGGCCTTTGATCTATCTTTGTCGAGCAACCTTCTTTTCTGTTGCTGTACCGACCCAAATTTGCTAATAAGGCTTGGGGCCTTGATTAGCGTGCCTGGAGGGCAATAATTGTTATATTGTATTAATATATGTGAATTTAATGAATATGCGATTAGAGAGCATGTTTAGGGAATTAAATATGCATGTGGGCCCCGTCTGGCTGTTAGGGGCATATATGTAATTTTAGCCCGTTGAGGGCATAAATGTGATATATGTGATATTTGTGATATAATGGTGATATATTTGTGATGCACGTTCTGAGACAGTCCTAGTGAGCGGTTTCGCTAAAAGTCACAACGGGGTTAAATACCCGGCTCGGGAGGAGCCTAGGGGTATTCTGAGAATATTATAACTTGAGTTTGGAGTATTTAAGGAATGGTTAGAGGCACTTTGGTAACTTGGGTAACTATAGGTAACTCTTGAGGATAGTTGTTTTAAGTGGCAAGTGGTATTCTTGCAAGGGATTAAGGAAAAGTCTAGAATGCCCTTGAGGGTTAGTTAGAGACTAAGTTGGAAAGGAGGGCAATTGGGTCATTAGGACTTAGGAGAGGATAATCTTGGCTGAGGAAAGTCATATACGTTATTTTACTTAGGCATAAACTGAATGTTTTCTGCTGGAAGTTCAAAGGAACCAAGAAGCTAGTAGAGAACGGTGGAAGAGAGCTGGAAAACCTTGAGACTAAGGAAGGAATTCAAGGCTGATTTGAAGCAATTAGAATCAAGCATAGGCCAAGGTTAACTCAGAGGTAAGGTCTCATATTTGATTTTTAGGTTTCCTTGCATGTTTTGAGAATTTGGGTTGTGTGCTGAAAGTTGAGTTTGTGGCTTAGTGAATTCAGATTGGAAATCAAGGGAGTCAAGCTTGGAATTGGGTTTGGAAGTGGCTCAAGGTCGAATTTCAGTTTGAGGTGAGAATTTCGTGCATCTCTGAAGTTTAATTTCTGGTATGGTTTAAGTTTTGTGAAGGGAGGTTTAAGTTTTATAAATGGTGGTTTAAGTTTTGTGAAATTGAAGCCACTAGGTGAATTTTGGGTTTGAATGTGTATCTAGGCTTGTTGTTGATGTTTTTGAGTTGTTAGATGGTCTATAAGGGGTTTTGGATTGAATTTGAGACTTAGGTATGCTTTGGTATTGATTTGGGAGTGTTTTGGCTCGGGGAAAATGTTGGGAAAAAACCCAGATTTCTGGGTTTGCGCATGGGCGCCGCGGCCCTGTTCTTCCATGCCGCGGCGCTAGGATGCATCAGGGGAAAGGGCACCATTCTAGGCAGGGGAAATTTTCAGTTTTTAGGCTTTTGCTGAGGGGGCTTGGGGGACACTTTCGCTAACTTATGTGGGGAACTGGGAGGTCCCGAGAGCACGGGATTGGTTACGGGAGATTATTATAATTGGTTAGTAATGATAGTGTTATGTATGTGTTGTGACTAGATTTTCAGTGAGGCTCGGGTTAGAGGACCGTGCTCGTGATTTCGGTGCTCAAGGAGCTCGGGACACAGGTAAGAAAACCGTTGTACCCATAGAGCAGGGCGAGGCCCCATAGTTGTGTTGCAGGGCATGGTCGTATATGACTATGTGCAGGGCATAACCCATTGGTTATGTTAATGCATGTTTAAGTGTTTGATTAATTATGCTATGCATGCAAATATGCGAATGATCGGCAAGAGCCGGGAATGGTGAAGGCTGAGAACGGCAAGGGTCGGGAACGGTGAAGGCCGAGAACGGCAAGGGCCGAGAACAGCGATGGCCGAGAGCGGCAAGGGGCCGGGAGCAGCGTTTAGCACGCGGAGTGCGAGTTGCCAGGGTAAGACCCTAAGGGATACCTGAGATATCCTCATGGTGTGGACCGCGAACCCAGGGCCTGGTAAAGTGCCTGGGATGGCATGGTCGTATGTGGATAGCCTATTGATGGCCTGTTTATATGATGAATGGTTTATATGCATATGTTATCTATTTGTATGGGGTTTTCTTGCTGGGCTTCAGCTCACGAGTGCTCTGTGGTGCAGGTAAGGGCAAGGGGAAGATTGGCCAACCCTGAGTACGGAGAGCGTGAGGTGACACGTACATGTCTGGTCTGCCTGGTTGCCACGGCCAGGGGTATTTTTGGGAATTGCTTTGTACTAAATCTCATTTTGTCATTTAGTCAACTTTAAACACATTTTGAGTTGTAAATATTTATAAACAATATTTTTTTTTTGGGATCCCTGATGTAAAACACTTATAATTTTCAATGAATGATTACATTTTCAAAGTATGTAATTTTAATACAATTTAGTTACACTTTTGAGCTAAATGCTTGGTTAGCAAGTTGAATGCACATTTTAAACTCACTTAGTAACGACTCTAAGGTGGTAGGGCGTTACAGTTGCACTGGTGGAAAACTCTTGTCGATGTTCAGGACATGGCTGATGACTGCAGGGTCTATTCCAACCATGTATTTGTGCGACCAGGCGAAGACTTCCTGGTTCTTCCTCAAAAACTCCACCAATGCTTGTTTTGTTGTTGTCTCTAAGTTTTAACCGACTTTCACAACCCTGGTCGGAGTTTCTTCATCGAGTTGGACCTCTTCAAGGTCCTCGATGGGTCCTATTTCTTCCTCAAAATCCCCAAAGCGGGGATCCAAGTCTCTATCCTCACTTTGGGCAATGCCCTATTTGGTGACATTATCACCTGACTGGGCCTGAACATCAACTGCCATTTGCAACACCTTTCTGAGAACATCTCTCGACATACCTTTCTTTGCTTTGGCTATCGAGGCGTTGTAGCATTCCCTTGCTTCCCACTGATTTCCCAATACGCATCCTACCCCTGCGTCTGTTGAGAATTTCATGGCAAGGGGCCATATTGAAGTGACGGCTCGTAGATCGACCAGAATTGGCCTCCCAATTACAGCATTATATGCCAAAGGAAAATCAACTACTATAAAAGTAGTGAGTAATGTCCTGTTAGCAGGTGCAGTACCTGCTGTAACTGGAAGCCTAATCGACCCTGTTGGGGCGAGCCCTTCGCCAGAAAAACCATAGATGGTTTGGTTGCACGGCTCCAGGTCCTTGACGGACAACTTAATTCTCTCAAGTGAAGACTTGTATAGGGTGTTGATCGAACTTCCTGTGTCAGCCAACACCCTCTTCACCATCATGTTGGCAACTTGCACGTCCACGACCAACGGATCGAAGTGTAGGAATCGTACGTGTTGGGCATCGTCTTCAGAGAAGGTTATAAACTCCTCCTATGTTCGAGCCTTCTTTGGTGCTCGATCCTCCACACTCATCATCTCAATGTCTTGGTCATGGCGTAGGGTTTGAGTGTATCGTTCCCTTGCCTTCCCATTGTCCCCTGCAAGGTGTGGGCCACCGCAGATGGTGAGTAGAGTGCCCGCCACAGGAGTTCGTTGTAAAGGTGGTGAACGTTGGCGTGTAGGCGCCTACTCGTTGCCACCTTGAGCCTTTCGTTGAGACCCTCCTGCGGCTCGCACTGTAACACCTTGGTTACCCCAGAACAGTTACGGTGATCGGTGAACCAGAAATTTGACCCGTCCGCTACCCGAGTCCTTTGGTTAAAAACGTGCTCTAAGTGTTATTAACAGGCTAAGGTGGAAAACTAATAAAAAGGAAAGGATATATTTTATTAAATACATAAACTGCTCACGAGCGCATCAAAACATTTACAAGTCATTCATAATACAAAATGGCCACTGCTGTTTCAAATTTACAACCCCGCCGACCTAAGCGGCAAAAATAGGGTAAACCCCCTAGTTCCTCTGAGAACTCCTTGGCAGTGGTGGTCAAGCGGCCGCATATGTACGCATTACCACCTAAGCTCTCCACTCAAGGCTGGGTGAGCTTTTCTTTCCCTTTACCTGCACCACATAGCACCCATGAGCCAACGCCCAGCAAGAAAACACAATATAGCATGATATAATATCAACAATGATCATAATAATCATTCAGAACTATCAGTCCAAAACAGATAGGTGACAGTCACAAAAGTCACTAATGTGGGTACAGCTCCCTTAAGCCATGTGACGATAGGGTCACCGGGCTTTACAGATAAGTGAATCTTTCACTAGCTTAAACAGGATAGGTGCATGGTGACTAGTCACCAACATAACCTTCCACATGACCATAGAGTCATAACCCTGGAACAACGTTCCCTAGCCATGTGACAAACGATCACCGGAGCCTTAGGCCCTGGCTCTCAGTATCTAGTCTTAGACTAGCCAAACGCTTATAAGATTCATCGACCTTAGGGTCGGTCCAGCATTAATGCCTTAGAGTCATTCAACGCTGCTATCGATTAGATCTAATCTTCATTCGGCCCTGCATTCAGGACGCTTATGCTGGTTCTGACTCTTAGGTCAGTGTCCCTGACTAGCCAGTACCATATACAAGTAAACAATACTTACTAGCATTTAATATGCAATCCATGTCCACATTTATCAACCAGCATGCCTCAACAACTATCATACATGTCATATACACAGGGTGCAGTTTTCTTACCTCAGGTTCGAGCGAGAAATATTATAAGGACGACCCCTGAGAACGATCGATCTTTTGGTTCCTTAGTGGTTACTTAATCACAACTAATTATAACCTCCATTAATGAAAATCAACATGGATAGGGTCTTAACCTAAGCATCACTCTCGGGACCTCGAAACATGCCCACATGGTGAGTAGATTCGATCCCGGGCCTTAAGGATTGAAACTCCAAGTCAAAAACCCTTAAAAACACCCAAAACGGGACTTTGAAGGAACAGAGTAGCGCTACAGCGCTGACCCCTAGCGCCCCAGCGCTATTCTCAGAACCCTCAACACGCCGAAATGCCCCTAGGGCGCTACAGCGCTACCTCTAGACCAGGAACCCCCTGAAACCTCCTTCTTCATCTCCTTCGATTCTAACCTGTTTCCAATGCTTCCAAATCCCATTTTTGGTGCCAAATGAACCCAAAAACCATTCTAACATACCCCAAACATCACAACCATAAGAACCCTAGCCAAAACTCCCAACAAAACCAAGTATTCAACCTAGAAATCTCAGCTGTAAAACAGAACTAAAACAGGGCAAACCAGGGATTTCAATGGTTAGAAACTTACCCAAAGCTTAGCTTATGATGCTCTTCAATGGAGCAACACTCTCCCAAACTCCCAAGGCTTACTTCCCAAGCTTGAATCCTCAAGAATGGCTCAAAAATCTCAAAGGAAAATGAAGGAAATGATGGTACGGGAAGGTTCTCCAAGTTGCTCTGTTTTTCTACATCTTTCTCAGCTCAAAAATGGTTATAGGGTGAAATGACCATTATACCCCTAGGTAAATTTAAGGTTTCTAAAGGCTCCCAAGGGCAAAATTGGTATTTTCCACCTATCTCGTTAATCATAATTAACGCTCTCCAATTCCCGCTATTCTTAATATTCTCAAACACCAATAATCCATATCCCATTACCCTTTAATTCCCAGCAACGTTCTAATCCTTAAAATCACCCCGAGACTCATCCTGAGCCCCGAACTTAAACCTGTTGTCACTAGACCGTTAATCAATATCCAAGATCGTCTCATGTCGAATAGCTCGAACAAACCCACATTATAATGTGGTCTCAACAATATATCACCGACATGCATACATTTAACATCATATTATAATATAATTCACATATACATGCATATTATCATTTAATGGCATATTTAAACAAGTATGGCCCTCCCGACCTACTAATACCGCCATTAAACCACATCGGAGAATTCGGGGCATTACACGCACATACCTTCTTAGATGTCCCTGCCTAATCAGGAACTTAATTTTGTCTTTCAACTGGTTGCATTCGTTAGTGTCGTGCCCGTAGTCATTGTGAAAACGACAGAACTACGTCATATCTCTCTTGGAGATATCTTTCCTTATAGGTGCGGGTCATTTATAAGACACGTTAGAGCTGGTCGCCTGGTAGACTTCTGCTCGACTTTCGACAAGTGCCGTGTAGTTGGTGAATCTTGGCTTGTATCGATTGCCTTTGGGGCGCTTATTGTCCGAAGCTGACGGCTCATTGTTCGTCCGATTTCCACCATTCCTACCATTGCCATTCCCATTGCCCTTGTCGTTGCCATTGGGTTTCTCCGACCTGTTGGCGGCCTTGGCGGGCTTTTCCTTTGGCCCCTTGTCCTTCGTTGGCAATTTCCCCTCATTGGCAATCACGTCTTCGAGCTTGATATATCGATCAACCCGATCCAAAAACTCCTGGGTACTTCTTACCCCATTCTTTCTTAGGCTACTCCAGAGGGATGAATGGCGCCTAACCCCAGCAGTTAGGGCCATCATCTTGCCTTCATCACCCATTGTCTTGGCTCCAACTGCTGCTCGCATGAAGCGCTGGATATATTCCTTTAAGGGCTCTCCCCCCTTCTGGCGTATCTAGACCAGCTGGTTGGCCTCTGTGGGGTGTACGCGACCCACATAGAATTGTCCGCAAAATTCTTTCACGAACATCTCCTAGGATACTATACTAGCAGGAGGGAACTTAAAGAACCACTCCTGGGTGGTGTCAGATAATGTCGCGGGGAAGATCCGGCAGCGGGCATCTTCCGACACTATTTGTATATCCATTTGTATCTCAAACTTGTTAACGTGAGATACTGGGTCCCCGTACCCATCAAAGTTCAGTAGTGTTGGCATCTTGAATTAATTGGGGGTTTCAGCCGCAACAATCCTCTGTACAAACGGAGTTCCCCTTCTTTTATCGTACTCTATGTGCGACGTTCGTCCCCCGACCAGCTGTTGTACTGCCTGGTTCAGAGCATCTGTAACGACCCAAAATTACTAATAAGGCTTAAGGGCATTGATTAGTGTGCCGGGAGGGCATAATTGGAGGTTATGTGAATTAAATTTGTGAGAATGCATGTTATGAGTATTGGATAAGCATGCCGGCCCTGTTTGGCTGGTAAGGGCATAATTGTAATTTTGGCTCTTCAGGGCATAAACGTGATATATTTGTGATAAACTGTTGAGACCACATTAATTATGTGATATATGTGTTTGCAGCTTTCGGCACGAGGCGATCCTATGGAGCAAGTAGCGGGAAAGTCACAACGGGGATGAGTCAAGGGGTATTTGGGATATTAGACTGTCATTTGGGTTATCGGGTTATGGAAATAAATAATTGGAGATATATTTGAGGTTAGGAAGCCTAGGTGGGAATACTGGGGAATTTTACCATTTTGCCCTCGGGGACGTTTTTGGCACCCCGAGCTTTGAGATTAACTTAAGTGAAGTAACTAAGGTAAAACAAAACAAAGGAAGGAAAACAGTAGAAGATATCCTAAACCGACCCTTCTCTCTTTCTCTCTCTCTCTCTCTTTTCCTCTCAAGGAACTCGGTGAAACCAAAGGATTTGTGGCTGGAAATTCAGGGATTTGAGTTGGAATCTTGAGGGATATTTCAGTGGCAATCTGGAGGTTCAAAAAGGAATTTAGGTAAGCATTTAATGTTAGTTTAGCTAACTGAATTTTGTGGTCTTTCCTGGGTTCTAAGGATTTTTGGGTCTTGATTTTGAAGATCAATTTTAGGCTAAGGATTTGGGGTTAGCTCAGTGTTAGCTAAGGGAATCAACCAGGAATTGAGGTAAGCTTCGAATTATATTCTTGGTAATTAAATTCTATGTTTTCTTTGACTAGTTTTAGTGTTCTTGAGCTTGTGGGTTCAAAGATTGAAATGTTGTTTTGATGAGTTTCTAGACTAGATTTCTGCTGGGTTTTGCTACTGGAAGCATGTTAGAGAGTTGTGATAATTGAATTGTGTTATTGGGATGGTTTAGGGTGGATTTGGGTGAGATTTGAATGTTAAAAATGGTGGTTTTTCTGGGTTTCTGGGGCTGGGCCGCGACTCTGTTCTGGAGTGCTGCGACCCTTCGGAGCAAGGAAGAGCCAGGAAGGCTCTGTGATGAGGGAGCGCCGCAGCGCCACAGGGGCAGGGCTGCGGTGCATGTCTGAGTTCAGGGAGGCCTAGCCTCTGGCGGGCCGCGACATGGGTTTTGAGGGTCGCGGCCCTTAAGGGCATTTTTGGCCTTTTGGAGTTTTTAAGCGTGGGAGCCTAACCTAGGGTGCTCGAGATCGATCCCACTACCGTGTTTGGTGGAATTCGATGTCCCGGAGGCCAGAACTCTATCCGAAAACCCTTTGTAGAGTCCAAGAACTTTACTTAGCTAAGATAGATAGTAGTATTATAGTATGTATAGTATTATCTTTGTTACTGTGGATTTTTGGTTCAGACCGGGAATTATTTGGACACTCATAGTAGTACTTATAGATTTTCTAAGTTTAACCTATAGTTTAAGACTATTAAGTATAACCTAAGGTTTGATTATATGACTGATATTAAGGATAATATTTGTTATATTATAAGGTTTAGATATCAACCAATAGGATTTTAAGCACATGTTATGAATGGGTAATTAAGGATTAAGTATTTTTGAGGATTAAATTAAATAAGGGTAAAGTTTGAATGTTATAGGGTCAGTCAACAGCTTTGAATACGTTGAAGGCTTAGTCAAGGTTGTTTACTCCATTCAAACTTAGCTAAAAATGTGTAATTTCGTGTTTAAATATTCATCGTGTGCCGATATATCGCAGCTATAGGGGGCGATATATCGCAGCACGTAGATACGGAAAACACGAATCGATGCACGGTCGCCTCGGGCATACTGGCCCAGGCGATATATCGCCTACAGGGGGCGATATATCGCCTCCTCCAGCATAAATTCAAACATTTTTGAATTCTTTTCCTTTCAGCCATTCAAACTTCTTCAAAAGTCTAGCATCTTTTGAACGAGTCTTCAGCCTCTGCTGAACGATTATTCAAATGATTTTCACCTAAAAAGCCATTATTTTTATTCAAGTAAAATCAAGATACTTTCATTCCCAAACTCTATAAATAGGACCTAGTACCCAGCCATTATTCACCTTTTGCTCTAAGTTCAGAAGCTGCTAGTGCTAAGTGAGTGTGAGAGTGTAAACACCTGGTTTGGGAAATCATAAGCTTAAACATCATAAGCTTATCAAACACTTTGGGAAGTGAGGTTCTATAGTATTTCGGTTGTGGTATAGATTGGTCTTTCAAGTCTTTGAGGTAAACCAAAACTTTAGTTCATTTGCTTTATGTTATTTCCTCTTTCATAACCTTCTACTCAGTCCCCTAACCTCATTCTTATTTTGGTTAGGGAATCCAAGTTCTTAAGCACATAAGTTTCGGTAAGTGTGTTTTTCAATGGTTTAGTCTTTCCATCCTTTTCATTTCTTCTTCTTCATAAAGACTCACTCTTTCTCATATGGTTTTAGGAGTGTTCCAAAGAGTCCCAACTCAGTCCACATATCCCGGTAACTTTGGTAAGGAAAATAGGGTAGAATCTATATGTGTATTGCTTATGTGTTATGTTATGAAATATGATATGTTATGAATATGTTATGTTATATATGTGTATGTTTGTAGGCTTGGGCTTATGCCCTATTTGACTAACAAGACCCCAAAAAGATTATGGGCATATGCCTACTTAGCTAGTAGGACCCCACTAATCTCATGGGCATAAGCTTGTTTAGTCTATGGGACCCCAAGTAATAATGGCCATTATAATAAGTGTATGTATTAAGTGCTATGATATGTCTTTACGTTTATTATGAAATTTATGTGTACGACTATGTGTTAGATTTTCCTTGCTGGGTATTAGGCTCATTCCTTTTTGTTTTATGTGCAGGAAAATAGCTTTAGAGGCGGTAAGATTTGTGACGCTTAGAGGATGTGTATCGATGGTGAATGGAGTCAAGGGGCCGAGCGTTATTCGATTCGAGGATGTAGTCTCATTTTACCTTTTTATGGTTTTATATGTATTTTCCGCATTTCTTATGTAATTCTTTTCATTTAAATCATGTTTTTTTTGTTTTTAAAGACAATGGGATCCCATTTCCTTCTTAGTATTCTATTTTGTAAGAAACTCTTATTTTTAACAAGTTACTTAGTAAAATTATGGTATTTCCGCAAAAATGTAAGTTTTATGTATAGTTTCGTTAATGGTCCAAATAGTCTAGATTAGTGGGTCATTACACCCTTATACAATTATTGATGGAATCATTTATCATGGTTGTGACTAGGTGTTCGCTTGGGCTCGGGGCAGGATCGTGCTCGGGGGTCGTCTCTCCTAACTAAAGCACTTGGAATTAAAGGTAAGAAAACTGCACCTGTTTATGTGGATAGGATGGGACTAAGTGTTCCCTATATTTGTATGTATTGTTATATGATTGTGATAAATCATGTGAATATGTTGGGACTAAGAGTTCCCTATAATTGTATGAATGTCATGAGGTGGTATTATGCCATTGAGACATGTGATAAACGGCCTAAGGGTGCCGAAATCAATACTTGCGCATAGGGTGCGGCTCGACCACTGCTGAGGATAACTTATTAATCACTGAGCTCGGTTTAAGCGAGCCAGAGTTAGTGGGATGAACATTGGGCTTGGCCTAAGCGAGCCATAGACAGTGGAATAAATAGAGGGTGCGGCTTACGGGCGGTAACCCTAGTTATTGCTTGACCTGTATTATATTGTTAATTGTTATGTGCGATGTGCTAAGTATTTGGAACTACATCATTTGTTATTGACTGATGTGCTGCATTGAATGATTGTTGTGGCTTGCTGGGTAATTGATTAATGTCTTGTAAATCATTTGATTATGCTATGTGAATTACTTAGCTGTTAATGCTGGTTATGTTATGATATTATGTTTTCTTGCTGGGCCTCGGCTCACAGGTGCCACGTGGTGCAGGTAAAGGCAAGGGTAAGGTGAGTTGACCATGAGTTAGAGAGCTCTGGGGGCGACGTGTACATTGTTAGCTGCTCGGCTGCCACGGTCGAGGGATAGTACAGGGACGTGAACCTAAAACATGTATTTTGCCCTGGTTACCCCAAAACAGTTACGGTGAACCGGAAATTTGACCCACTACCCAAGTCCTTTGGTTAAAACGTGTTCTAAGTGTTATTAACAGGCTAAGGTGGAAAAAAAAATCAATAAAAAGGAAATGATATATTTTATTAAAATGCATAAAACTGTCCATGGGCCCACAAGAACATTTACAAGTTATTTACAACTCAAAATGGTCATTACTGTTTCAAAATTACAAACCCGCCGACCTAAGCGGCAAAAATAGGGTAAACCCCCTAGTTCCTCTGAGAACTCCTTGGCCGTGGTGGTCAAGCGGCCGCATATGTACACATCACCACCTAAGCTCTCCACTCAAGGCTGGGTGAGCTTTTCTTTCCCTTTACATGCACCACATAGCACCCATGAGCCAAGGCCCAGCAAGAAAACACAATAAAGCATGATATAATATCAACGATTATTATAGTAATCATTCAGGACTATCAGTTCAAACAAATAGGTGATAGTCGCAAAAGTCACTAAGTTGGGTATAGCTCCCTTTAGCCTTATGACGATAGGGTCACCGAGGCTTAACAAATAAGTGAACCTTTTAATAACTTAAACAGGATAGGTGCATGGTGACTAGTCACCAACATAACATTCCTCGTGATCATAGAGTCATAACCCTAGAACATCGTTCCCTAGCCATGTGACAAACGGTCACCTGGGCCTTAGGCCCTGGCTCTGTGTAACTAGTCTTAGACTAGCCAAGCGCTTATAAGTTCATCGACCTTAGGGTCGATCCAGTGTTAATGCCTTAGAGCCATTCAACGCTGATATCGATTAGATCTAATCTTCATTCGGCCATGCGTTCAGGACGCTTATGCCGTTTCTGACTCTTAGGTCAGTGCCCCTGACTAGTCAGTACCATATACAAATAAACAACATTCCCTAGCATTTAATATGCAATCCACGTCCAGATTTATCAATCAACATGCCTCGATAACAATCACGCACGTCATATATACACAGGGTGCAGTTTTCTTAGATCAGGTTTGAGCGAGAAATATAATAAGAACGACCCCTGAGAACGATCAACCTTTTGGTCCCTTAGCGGTTACCTGGTCATAACCAATTATAGGATTCCATCAATAAAATGAATAACAAGGGTTCCCAAACCAAAACCTAGCCTCCGATACATCGAATCCTACCAAACTGGGTAGTAGGAGATCCTGAGGCCTAAGGCTAGAATCCCCAAGCCAAAAACTCATTTCTGGCCAAAATGCCACTAAGGGCCACGGCCCTCCCTGGCCATGCCGCGGCCCAACCTTTAGTTCAGCCAATACTCTGGTTTTTCTTCCCTTGCGATTTTCCTTGGAACCAACCTTCCAAACCAAGCCAAACCACCACCCAAACATCCAATACAACCCCTAAACTTGATCTATATCACACCCTTATCAAAACCCAAGTTAAACCCCAACCAAAACTTCCATTAATTCCAATTATCTACAACAAAATCACAAGCTGAAACTAACAACCAAAATAGAGCAAACCAGGGAACTAGTGGCAATAAACTTACCTCAAACTCAGGTTGTGATGCTCCTCAATGGTGGAACACTCTCCCAAACTCCCAAGGCTTACTTCCCAAACTTGAACCCTCAACAAGTGCTCAAAAATCACAAAGGAAATGGAGGAAGAAGAGATACAGGAAAGCTTCAAGAACTTTCTCTGTTTTCCCTCTGTTTCACAGCCTAAAATAGTTAATATCTATCCTAGGGGTGAAAAGACCATTATACCCCTAGGTCAATTAAGGGTTTCTAAAGGCTCCCAAGGGAAAAATTGTCCTTTCCAACCTATCTCGTTAATCATAATTAACGCTCTCCAATTCCCGCTATTCTCGATAATCTCAAACACCAATAATTTATATCCTGTTACCCTTTAATTCCCGGTAACGCTCTAATCATTAAAATCACCCCGAGACTCATCCCGAGCCCTGAACTTAAACCTGTTATGACTAGAGCGCTAATCAATATTCCAAGATCGTCTCATGCCTAATAGCTCGAACAAACCCACATTATAATGTGGTCTCAACAACATATCACCGACATGCATACAAATATACAATTATACCCTCAACGGGCCAAATTATCATCACACCCCTGTTACTAAAATGTGGACCCACATGCATGCATTTAACATCATATTATAATATAATTCACATATACATGCATACACTCATTTAATGGCATAATTAAACAAGTATGGCCCTCCCGGCCTACTATTCCCGCCATTAAAACACATTGGAGAATTTGGGGCATTACATTGACCCTCGATTTGGCCAACGACACGGAGTCAAAAATACGACAGGATAAGAAATGACGATTAAGAGTTTAATCTAATGGTAAAGAAGAAACACCAAGAATTTATAGTGGTTCAGCCCCAATGAATGGTAATGACCTACGTCCACTTAGTGCTATTATTATTATTGAGTTCCAATGCGTTGATCAAAGAACTAGGGTTCTTTGAGTTTCACAAAGCTTGGGAGAATTCCAACAAGATGATGGATAATCACACTATAGGATCTCTCTCTTAATATTCAAGAAAAAGATTCAAAGATCAAAAGTCCCATCCTTGAGCTATTTCGTGCATATTTATAGGATCAATGGGGGTTACATGGGCCATTGGGCCTTAACTCTCCTTAATATCCGTGTATCAAGGTAATAAAGATGAAATAATAAATGTATTTATTACAAGATCACAATCTTATAAGGGAATAAACCGAATCGTACAACCAACCTGGTCATATCTAATAGTCTGGCTTGATGAAGCAATGTATAGCTGGTCGATAATCGAACAGCACCGTCTTATTTTGACTCTGTCACGTGTCAACCACGTGTGAGAAATCTTTGCCACATCATCAACAGCCATTTTTGGGTAAACAAGGTTCAAAACTTGTGTTCAGCCATTGAAGAGGGCTTAATCTTGAGCTTGAGGTAAGAATTCAGCCATGAATTTATGGTTTTTACTCTATTTTGAAGTTGGTTTTGAGTTAGAAATTTTGATTATAGAATTGAGTAATTGGTGTGATTTTTGGTGGTTCAAAGCTTGGGTTTTGTTGTGGGAATGTTGATTGTGTTGTGGGAATGCTTGGTTTGGATTTGGAGGTGTTTGAGTAAGTTTTGGAGGGATTAAAAGAGGGAAAAAATGAGGTTTTGATGGGAGAAAACAAGGGTTTTTGGCTGATGGTCAGGCAATGCCGTGGCGCTTGGGAGGAAATGTCGTGGCATAAGGTGCAGGAGCTTGAGGCTGGCGCCTCATTTTGGGAGGCGGGCCGCGGCATGGTGGATGTAGGGCCGCGACCCTTAAGAGCATTTTTGGCCAGAAATGTGTTTTGATCATGGAAACTCAAACCTTAGGCCTTGGGATTGTTCCTCCTACCCAGTTTAGTGGGATTTGATGTCCCGGAGGCTAGGTTTTGGTCCGGGAACCTTTATTATTGATTTTATTGATGGAATCCCATATTTGGTTATGACTAGGTGACCGCTAAGGGATCAAAGGATTGATCGTTCTCAAGGGTCGTTCAATTGTTATTTCTCGCTCGAACCAGAGGTAAGAAAATTGCACCCAGTATGTGATGCATGCGATGCACGAGAAACATGTGATTAGGGCATGCCATGAATGTTGAATATGAGATTGATCAGAGCTTGAGTCTCTGTGTTTGTGCACGATCATAATTATGCTAGCAATTGTTAAGTAAGCATGCTGAATGCCCTACATTTGGATATTTGACATATGATATATGCCTGGTAGCATTACTTACTTGTGCGTGGCACTGACTAACTAGTCAAAATTGACAATGGTGTCAGTATTAACTGTGAAGTTGTGACCTACTTGTCAAGTTCGGCAGTAATACTAAGCACTGGTCACATGGCATTGACAAAAAAGTCAAGAATGGTCTTAGCATGTTTAACGTAACCCGACAAAGATTAGATCTAATCGAGATCTGCATTGAATGACTCAAATGAGCATTAATGCCGGACCGACCTCAAGTTCGATGAAAACTAAAAGCGCTTGTCTAGCCTAAGGCTAGTCACTTAGAGCCAGGGCCAGAGAGACCCAGTGACTGTTTAGTCACATGGCTATGGGTGCTGAGCCCAGGTGACTACTTCATCACATGACTGTGGGTGCCGAGCCCCGTAGTGACTTGCTCGTCAGTCACTCATTATGGTTGAACAGAACCTCAAAGTGATATTCCCTCATCTGTTCAGGGCTATAAGCTCTGTATGATTATAATGATCATCATTCGCATGGCTGTGGGTGCTGAGCCCCGTGGTGACTTGCTTGTCAGTCACTCATTATGGTTAACAGAACCACCAGTGTTAAATCACTCATCTAATTAGGATTGACTTAATAGTCATCCAATTAGGAGGGCAGGATTCCTCATCCTAGATCCCCCAGCATTATCTTAACTTAATTGCATGCTTGAATATGGCTATAATTGCTAAGCATGCTATATATGATTTTGTGACATGATATTACTGTTCATGAGCATATTAAGTTTTCTTGCTAGGCTTCGAATCACGAGTGCTATGTGGTGCAGGTAAAGGCAAAAGAAAGTTAGACCATTCTTGAGTTGGAGAGCTTAGGTGACGATGTGTACATATGTGGCTGCTCGTCCGCCACGGCCAAGGGTTGAAAGAGGAACTAGGGTTAAACCCTGTTTTGCCGCTTAAATCGACTGGTTGTAAATATTTTCTTGTAATGAACCTTTAAATTATATTTTTGGGATCCCAATGTATACAGTAAACATTTTAGTGAAACGTTATATCTTAACCAAAAAATTTAATCCTAAACCGCTAATCATACTTAGTTACACGATTATGGCCAAATGACTCGATTAGCGAGTTTAGCACTGTTCAAATTGCACATCGTAACGGTCCCTGGAGTTTAGAGCATTACAAATACTTTGCAAAAATATAGGATACCAAATGAGTAAATTCCCTTTATTTTATGTTGCTCAATTTTACTTTTTGGGGTTTTGTTTGGTGGTTATCATTTTCCATTTTGCCCTTGTTGACTGTTTTTTTCGCAATCAACCCTAAGAAGAGAGATTAAAGAAATAAGCGAATAGAACACAAGGATTTTTACGTGGTTTAGGTTATAAAATAACCCTATTCCACGAGTCACTAGTATTAAAAGGTTTGGAGGCTTGTGAGGGCAAGCTTCAATGGAGTATTCTAAGGCAGTGTTTAGGTTTCTCTGAGTAGAAGGTATTTTTCTCTCTAAAAAATCCAACCCTTTACATGGAGACTCTCAACTCTATTTATAGAGGTTGGGATAATTAATACTAATCATTTGTCATTAATATACATTATTCCTGCTATTAGGGGATTAACACCAATTTAATGCATTAGGCAACATTGAATAGAGACCACGACCCAAGAGAGATCCGCGGGGCCCACTACAGAAAGGTACCCACATTATGGGGAACATGCCCTTGGTGCTGTTAGGGCATGTTGTAGTGAGAGTGCGAATTTTCGAGTCGTACCATCGAAAACACTATAGGCAGATCGCCCAAAAAGGTTGTCAGGTCTTCCTCTGAGGCTACTAACCCGCATTGGCTGATGCCTAACTTATCCTTTAGATCCCGAGGACTAGATCCTCGACCTGGAATATAAATGATGGCAAGGAAACCCGTGGACTGCCAAGCACCCTTCGGACATAACCTTGGGAAGACGTCCGTAGCTCTCGGGACATGGCCCTGGGAGATGTCGACGTCTTCCCTTTATTCGAGGAGAATGATCTCCGACTGTAGAACCGACCTCCCGAGGACTTATCCTCGGGGCGTGGCCTTGTCAAAAGAAGCACATGTCCTACTCGGGTGGTCATGTAACTTGGGTGAAAATACAGACAACAACCCCTAATCCAACCAATTACCATCAACACCCTGTAACTTCTATATTTGGTTAATTCATTTTCGAGAATCTGTAGTAGCAAGGAAGAACTTGTTGTTTTGATCCCCTTCTTTGAGCCAGAATTTCTTAGATCTTTGCTTCCAAAAAACTTCTCTATATTCCAGTATCTCAAACAAGTTCTTGTTCTATTCCTTGTACCTTTGTAATGAAACGACATCACACCTACCTTTGACTTCCTTAATCACTGCTTTGCACCTTGAGATTCTTTGTTTGAAGTTGCATGTGAGTTCCTTCCCCCACCTCGCCAACACCTCACTGCAATATTTGAACTTGCCTTGTAAATCTAAGTGTCTACAAACCTCCCAACAATATATTTACCAGCTGATGGCATGTTGGTTCACAAATCCAAGCATTTTCAAATTTAAAACTATAGCCGAATGAAACACTTGTTGGTTGATTGGGTCCAAAAAAAATGGAACAGTGATCCCTCCAAGTTGGTTAGCTTTGCTGAAAGGAATGAATTTCTCCAAGTTTGTGTTGTCAAAGCTCTGTCCAGCCGCACTTCCACCCAATGAGCAGTATCTCTACCCCAGTTGTAGCCGCACTCTCTCCATAGTCTCCTTCTTACAAATTGTTTCACATAGAAAAACAAATTTAGGCTTCTTTTGAACAATCATGTCCTTTAGGAATTGTAAAGCCCATGGGTTCCCAAGCCCATGGCAATTCCAACTAAGTGTAGTTATCTCTCCCGGCAGGCATGATTGCCAAGGCCCGCCCCAATCAAGTTTTTTGAAAGCCCAACATCACATTGATCCATAATAACATTAGTAGTCGCCCCATGGATTCTTTCATGAGTGGTCCTTCTCATTTTCAATTTTGTAATAGTCAACCCCTCATTTTGAACATCCACATCATTTCTTGCTACCTCCTTATTCGATATCCCATCATTCTCGGCTTATACACTTCCCACCACATCTGGCCTCATAATGGTCATATCTTCTTTCCCATGATTCAACAATCCTTCTCCTCCCAACTGACCCCTTTCATTCCCATATCCCTATAATTGTGGGATAATGCAAGCTACCCTGTTTGTCTTAGCTTCAACTGCCTGGCCACCACTGCTACTGTCGGCGTCGACCTCTGCTCTCCTAGACCTTAACCATTTGGCACCAATCTGATACTGTTTCCTTTTTAGAGATACTCTCATCTACACTCCGTAAGGGTGCTAAATTTCTTCTAAGGTTTGCTTAAAAATCTTATTACAAAAATTTTATGCATGGCCAATTACTCCACAAATAAAATAGAAAGTGGGTACGTATTCATACTCGAATGAGACCCAAAACTAGGCACCCCCTACCTTATGTATCTTCATTTTCCTCTTTAAAGGCATATCAATGTTGATGGTCACTCGTACTCTTATATAATCATGCCAAACTCCCACAAAATTGTTTTGGTCACCTTCCACAAATACCCCAATATAGTTACCAATATCTTTAATCACCCTATCAAATCGGAACCCCGGTTGGAGGTCATAAACTTGCACCCAGATGTCAAGTTTGTTCAGAGTTATTGATCGTAGATTGTCTCATGGTGACAATCTGGCTATAAGTAATTGTTTACAATCAAAAGTCCAAGGGTTGCCCTCCAAGACTCTTCTAATATCATTCTCATAGTAAAACTGGAACAAATACAAATTATTGTCCAATTCCTTAACATACACACCCTTACTCGGTTTCCATAGGGATGCCATCATATGTTGCATTGGTTGGAAATAAATCAATCCTGCATTCAAAAACCTACCAACAAGACACAACAGACGTCAATATTATCCTCCTCCACATGATCATAAGATAGGCCTCAATTCTCCTCCTCCTCCAAACCGTTGGCAACACACCTCAATTCTGACTCACGCACATAATTACTACTTGTTGCCATAACTTTCAGAAACAATCACCTTCCTTTAGTTGACCACACAAAACCTCTAAAAAAGAGAGAAAATGTAATGCCCCAAAATCCCTAATACAGTTTAATGGTTGGATTAGTAGGTCGGGAGAGCCATAATTGTTTTATTATGCCATTAAACTATCATATGCATGTTTACGTGAATTATATTACAATATGATGTTAAATGCATGCATGTGGGTCCACATTTCATCATAGGGGCATTTTGGTAATTTAGCCCGTTGATGGTGTAATTGTATATTTTCATGCATGTTGATGAACTATTGTTAAGGCCACATCATAATGTGGATTTGTTCAAGCCATTTGGCATGAGACGATCTTTGAATGCAGGTTAGCGGTTTGGTCATAATGGGATTATGTTCGGGGCTCGGGGTGAGTCTCGGGGTGATTTAATGATTAGAGCGTTGCCAGGAATTAAAGGGTAACGGGATATGAATTATTGGTATTTGAAAATATCGATAATAACGGGAATTGGAGAGTGTTAATTATGATTAACGAAATAGGTGGAAAATGACGGTTTTACCCTTGGGAGTCTTTAGAAACCTTTAAATGACCTAGGGGAAAAAAGGTCATTTCACCTTAAGATTTACATAAGCCATTGAAGGCTGTGGAAGGTTAGCAAAAACAGAGTACCAAATCATTCCTCCCGTACATCTTTTCTTCCCCTTTTTCTTTTGGATTTTTTGAGCTTTTCTTGAGGATTCAAGCTAGGTAAGTGGATCTTGAGGGCTTAAGATTGTGTTCCACCATTGAAGAGGATCCTAATCTGGGCTTGAGGTAAGTTTTTAGCCATTGAAACTCTAGCTTTGCTCTGTTTTTGGTTTGGTTTTCAGCTTGGTTTTCTAGATTGGTTGAAGGGAATTGATGGGAGTTTTTGGCTAGGGTTACTTGGGTTGTGATGCCTAGGACATGTGCAGATGGTTTTTGGATTCAATTGGGACTTAAAATGAGGTTTGGAAGCTTTTGGTTCAGGTTAGAAATGGTGGAATCGAAGGGGGAAATTTCTGGGCAAAATCTGGCTGTGTGTAGCGCTATAGCGCCCACCTAAGGTGGCTTGGATTTATCTTGAGCGCTGGGGCGCTATTGGAGTAGCGCTATAGCGCTACCCTGCTCCTTCAGATTTTGGTTTTGGGCATTTTTAAGGGTTTTTGGCTCGGGGTTTCAATCCTTAAGGCTCGGGATCGAATCTACTCACCGTTTGGGTACAATTCAGAGTCCCGGGAGTGAGGTTTAGGTCAAGACCCTATTGTTGTTGGTTTTCATTAATGGAAGTTATAATTGGTTATGGCTAAGTAACCGCTAAGGGATCAAAAGGTCGATCATTCTCAAGGGTCGTTCTTTTACTATTTCTCGCTCGAACCAGAGGTAAGAAAACTGCACGCCATTTGTGACATGCATGGTTATTCATGAGGCATGTTGAGTGTATAAATGTGGACTTGGATTGCATATTAAATGCTTAGCAATTTTGCCTACTTGTGAATGGCACTGACTTACTAGTCAGAATCGCCAATGGTGTCAGAACTAGCTGTGAAGCTGTGACTTACTAGTCAAGTTCGACAATAGTTTTGAGCATTGGTCGCATGTTACTGACCTAAGAGTCAGGAGCGGCATAAGCGTCATGACCGCAGAGCCGATGAAAGATTAGATCTAGTCGACATCTGCATTGAATGACTCATCATGAGCATTAATGCCGGACCGACCCCAAGTTCGATGAAAACTAAAAGCGCTTGTCTAGTTCTATGACTAGTTACTCAGAGCCAGGGCCAGAAGGACCAGGTGATCGTATCGTCACATGGCTAAGGGTACGGAACCTACAGTAGTGACTCCATGGTCACTCTCTTGGTTTACATTGGTGACTCGCTCATCAGTCACATATTCTATTAAAGCTAGTGACTCGATCACTCATTTGTAAAGGGTGCGAAACCCATGTTAGTGACCTATACATCTGTCACTCATCCGTTTAGGACTATAAGTCCTGGATGATTATCATGATCATCGTTTGATATTATATATATGCAGTATTGAGTTACTCTTGTTGGACTTTAGCTCATGGGTGCTGTGTGGTGCAGGTAAAGGGAAAGAAAAACTCACACAACCTTGAGTGAAGAGCTTAGGTGGCGATGTGTATATATGCAACCGCTTGACCACCACGGCCAAGGAGTTCTCGGAGGAACTAGAGGTTGACCCTATTTTTGTGGCTTAGGTCGGCGGGTTGTAAATTTTACACTGTAATGACCATTTTGGATTGTAAATAACTTGTAAATGTTTTTTTATGGGTCCATGAACAGTTTTATGTTTTATATAAAATATATACTTTCTTTTTTATTGGTTTTACACCTTAACCTATTAATAACACCTAGATACACGTTTATAACCAAAGAACTCGATTATCGAGTTAAGCTCGGTTCAAATATCACAGTAACGGTCTTGGAGTAACTAGGGCATTATAGAAAACAAGACCATGTCAAGAGACAAGCTTTAAAATTCCTCTATTATTATTATTATTATTATTATTTTTTTTTCAAGATGGGAAGAAAAGTGTTTTGTGTACTAATTCATTACACCTCTATTTTTAAAATAGCAGAACACTGTAAATAAATTATTTATATTTATTATGTTTTCAATAACAAGATAGAGAAAATCTTCGATACAATCCCTTAAAAAAGTATGTTTTATCACATTTACTTCAATGAATTTCATTAGATATTGGTTCGGGATTGAAATTGACTGGATGAAGGTGGAAATTGATGTGCTTGAATTTTCTCATCAAAAATACCAAACTTAGGTAAATTATGAATTGAGTGTTTTAAGAAATAATGAGAATTGAGAAATGTATAAGAGATATCACATGTAAAAAAAATCACCGCATATTCGTATGGATTGCTAATAAATCTTGAATTGAATAGAAACTAAATAAGTTTCGGATTTAGTTTTTTTTAATAAAATGTTATGTAATGGTTATTTTTTTAAATAAAAATATATAGTTATTTTTTTCACGGGGCTTGAATTAAATAATAGAACAAAATATATATTATTATAATTTGAAAAAAAAAAGTATTTCTAATATACTTTGGGAAAAAAATCTATTTTTTATAGCCTGTAGTAAAAAACCTGAAATATATTATGTTGGAATTTTTACAAATCTATACAACTATAACAACTTAATAGAAAAATTATTTATTACTTTGCCTTGAACAATGGACTAATGCTCAAGATAGAAATTATGATGCCTCAATGGAGTCTTTGCTACCTGGGGTCCTCAATGGAGTCTTTGCTACCTGGGGTCGGGAATGAGTATTGGGTTCGGCCTCATGAGAATACTATCAAGGTCAACGTTGATGCAATCTTATTCACTGGCCCTATGCGGTATAGTTACAATTTGGTTGCAAGAAGAGCAGATGGTAGGTTGGTAAAAGCAAAAGCAGTGTGTAAACAAAGACAAATCTAGCATGAGGTGGCTGAAGCAATTGGGGGATGAAGGAGGCTCTGAGTTGGGTGCAAGGTCGGCAGGAGCAGAGCTTTGTTATTAAGATCGACTGCCTTAGCTACAAGCTTTAAGGAGCTCAATACCGATGAGTTCTTACTTTAGTGTGGTCATTCAAGATTTTAAGGTTTTGTTATCTGGATTACATAATGGTGATTTTGGTAACCATTAAAAAAACAGTTTTTTATTTAATTAATTAAAAATTTGATAATTAAACATAAAATAGCGTTTGTTAACTCTATTTTTACTTTTTATTTTTTATTTTTTTTAAATTTTAAACAAAATTTATTAAATTTTGAAAATAGAAAATTTTCACTTTCAAATTTTTTTTAAATTGTTTTCAACTTTTAGTTTTTTTCTTCTTTTCTTCTTCAAATCACCACCTCATTTTATATTACTAAATAAAACATAAAAATAAAAGTTATGAAACGCATTTATTCTTTTTTATTTTTAAAAACAAAAAACAAAAATAGTTATCAAACATATTTTTATTTTTTAAAAATAAAAAACAAAAATAAAAATAATATTTCTATTTTTGTGTTTAAAAAATTCAAAAACAAAAATTTTACCAAACATAACCAATATTTCGTTGTGTTTTATTAAATGCTCTGCGAATAAAAGTGTTCATTACTTGGCGTGAGCATCCTATGTTATTGCTAAATGATCTATATTAATGAATTTATCTTTTCATTCAAAAAACTATATAAAAATTCGTTAACTAATCACTCCTCAAACTATCTCACCATTCACCTACAAAAAATCTCATTAATCACTTCTAAATTAACCACCTACCATAAATAAGTAACTTATTTCCTTTAAGAATTTTCTAATTAGATCACAAATTTAATAACAGAATACGTAGGCTAACAAAAAATGGTGATCATCAAACCGCAATCAATAAAATAAAAGATTAAAAAAATGAATGAAAAATTAGAAAACAATATCTTACCATTGATCACGAAGGACTATCTTCTCCAGCTCACCATATCTAATTGGGCTAAAAAAAACTCTTTATTAGGTTGTTTCTTATATTAATACAAAACCAAAAAGTATCTAGATCTTTCTCATTTTTTAGTTATAGTTAGGGATATAAATTAAAAAACTCATTATCTTTCTTATTTTCAATTGTACTTTTTTATGAACCAAGACAAGCTAATGTATTTGCTCATAAATTTGGGAGGAGTTTAATGTTAAATAGTAATTGGTTTGGAATGAGTGCATTCCTTCCAAATTTAATATTGTGTTATATAATTCTAAAAAAAAAACCAAAAGTATCAAGCATAAACAATAGGGTCTTCGGTGGGAACATGCATTCAAAACTTTAACGTAGGAGAATGTAATATTATGAATTTTACCAATACATTTAAAAAAATTAATAATAAAAAAAACCTCCTCGATGAAAATATATTCCAAGCATTATAACATACCATAACTATCTTTAAATCAAATTTATGAACTAATAAAAAACAAATTATGAAAATATATATCTTGACTAATAGGCCTCAAAACCCCATATTTTTATATTTTGTTATACTTATTTCCCAATTTGTATTTTTGGTGGGTAAACCTCTCACAAACTATTTTGTTTGCAAATTCGTAGCCATCGTTTTTTTTTAATGTTTTCTGCGAGCGTGGACCATCCATGTCATAAGTTGTGATCCACATCATTAATAAAAAAAAATATTTTAATTTATTTTAAAATATGAAAAATAATTAAAATATATAAAAATAATATAAAATTAAACTAGAACCAAAAGAATCAAGAACACCAACAATATAACCCCATAATTTTTTTAAAAACTTATAATTTTGTCATGAACTAAGATCAATGTGAACACAAATTTATACCCCAAAATCATATTTAAATCCATAAAATCTTTAAAACCAACTCACATAAAAAAACCCACATAAATTTGATATAAAAAACCCATAAATTTGTGCTCAACCCAAATCAAGCCCATTCACCCATACCCAAAAACAAGATCCAAATTCAAAGCTTGGACCCCGCACGAAAGGCATAATGATCGGGGCACTGTCTCGAAGAGAGGCTCGGTGAAATAAACATGTCTGTGAAGAAGCGAACTACCTACACTTGGACAGAAAGACCTTGCACTCATGCCTAAATTCAAATCTATGCTCAACCCTGATGCACTGATCTTCAACAAACAAAATACACTGATATTCGAACAATTTTGAAAGAAAAAAAATCTGGGAGAATACTTGGATGCGCTATAGGTACTCATCTGAAGCCCCAAAGCCAAGGTACCCCGACCCTAGATTTCGTCACCCCAGCCTCAAATCTCGTCACCCGGTGCACCTTTGTTCGAGCAAGCCCAAGCCCTCAGCTCAGTGCCTTGCCACACCTGTTGAGTGTTTGCTCAATTCGTCGTTGAGAGAGGTTGAGGGAGGAAAGAGAGGGGAAAAGAGGGAGAATGGGAGTGAGAGATTGAGAAAGAGATAGGTTGAAGGAGGACATAGAGGGAGAGCTTGGGGATGACAGGGTGAGATGGGGAGGGTGGGGTAAGATCTTTGTTTTTTTTGTTTTTTATTAATTAAATTACAATTTTAGGTTTATATTAAGGATAATGAATAATTTTTTAATTAATTAAATTTAATTTTGAAATATTTTTTTTAAATAAATCATTAAATATTTAACATGTGGCCCAACAAATTATGAATATGTGTGTCCTCGATAGTAGATAACGACATGTAATGAACGAAGCTGAGAATTTGCAAACAGAACAGTACTTTTAGGAGGTTTCGCTACCAAAAATAAGGACTGAAGGATTAAATGTAACAAAATGTATAGATAAGGGAATCCGCTACCAATGACATATATATCTTGCATGGTAGTAATCTCACAAACAATTATAATAAATTACATACCAAATCACAGCTTACATCAACATATAACCAAAAAGTTTCCCTTAGAATTAACCTCCTCTATGAAAAAATATTTCGAACACTAAAACATACCATAAAGTATCTTTAAATCAAATTTATGAACAAACAAAGAAGAACATAGTGACCAAATCCACATCAATCAACAAATATTTTCAAAGAAAACATGGCCAAAAATAATCAAAAAACATCTAAAAATAAACAGTGAACTGGTATCCAAGGATACCAAAAAAGTATCAGAAAAAAAACTCGTCGGCTTTTGCCTTTTGGACAATCTATCACGGGTCATACTCACCCGACCACGTGTCTTCCCATTTAGTTTAAACTTCCCATGCACCTCCAATTAGGTATCCTCCATTTTTTTTGTTTTGCTTTTATTGTCTTTCTTCTTAGCCAGCCATTGGAGTATTCAATACCCTTGTATGAACACAAAGAATTTAAAAGAAAATATAAAAAATCTCACAATATGCATAATGAAAATTAGTTACTTTCCATCTCACAATTATAGGAAATGGTTGAAAGAATGAGATGTATATTTTAGGGTAAGTTATATAATGAATGAAAGGAACTTCAATCCAAAATTTATATGTTATAAAAGTTTATTAAAATCGGTAATTTTGTAACAAAAAAACTGTGTTATTTGTGTAGATATTTTGAGAAAGTTGTATTCTAATTGTGAATTTTCTTATAATATTACAAGGTTCAAACTAGTTTTCAGGCCCATAATCAGGGCAAGTCCCATGACAGGACGAGCCCAACGTGAGTTCATTCAACAACAACCGTCTGCTGATCTTGATAGAAGTTTAGAGAGAGCTGTGATGTATAAGTAGCCCATTTTGTGGAGTGCTAGGCCCGTATTAAGATTTTGACGTTCATAAGGTCCAATTTCAACAATGGGTTTTACTACGGGGTCATTAATATATTAAAGCAGTTTTTAGAAAAATGACTCATTTCTGAGCTTTTTATTTAGTGATTATATTACTTATCGATTTATACATAAGCTTTATTAAATTATTAACCTACTTTTTCTGCCCTATTTATGGTATTATTTATCATTTAGTATGTTTAGAAACTTAAAAATAGATTATTAATTTAAATATCTAATATATAAAAATTGAACATCTGTATGTATTAGTTATCTCTATTTGTTTTCGACTGTAAATAGTATTTTCTACGTACTACGTAGCCAAGAAGGGCGAGTGAGGATGTGGCCTACTAAAATAATATTTATAATTTTTTATATATATATATAGTTATTTGTATTTTGATCCCACATAAAAGTATCATTTTTATTTAACCGTCGCTATTTTTTTGGCCCTCACTGTCACTATAAATATTTGTTGGCAGCACCCCCGGTAATATAAATACTATTATTTAAAAATATTAAAAAAAAACTAAAATTGGCATATTATTTCATTTGCATAATGTTATTTTGATTTTTTAATTGTTTGATGATTAATAAATGACGTAAATCTGTTATTAATTGAGTATTGAAACTGTATTTAATTATAACTGGTTAAATAATAATAATAATATAACTAATTGAAGAATTTGTTGACCAATATAACAAATGCAAAATTTGGTACAAAAGATCATGTGCTACTTCCTTGATTAAATAAGAATGTTATCATCTACCTGTTGGGCAATAACTTATCAACAGAAAAACTCTCACCTATTAATTCATAAAAACACTAAAAAGTACAATATATTTTGCCATTCTAAACTTTATACAAGTATAGCAATATACTTAAACACACTAAATGTGTACTTACACAAGATTTTTTAATTTTTTAAGCACAGATTTAGGAGGGTCGCTTTAATATAACTCCAATAAAGAAATATGTATGTTGTATCAAGTGACCTTTCACCATCAATTGATTTGATACATTTACATAGAACATATAATTATTAAACAATTTTATTCAATTCATCGAGATATATTTAATTAATCTCATATTCTTGTTCTTGTTCTTCTTCATCTATTTTGTAATATTTTTTTATTTGTTTATATATTTTAACAATCATACAAAATCTGAAATGGACACGTTTGGAGCAGAAAGTGAGAAATCAGTGGGTTGGAGAAGGACAAGCATGATATATGTGTATTCAAATATATCTCCGACTTGTGGATAAAAAAGGTTGAAAACACGAGTATAAGGCTAAGACTTCTTCATACAAATCTCTGAAAGCAAATAAAAGTTGCCAATTCATATAAGCAACCTACACAAAGACCCACTCGGCCACACCATTTTGTTTGCTTTCTATATTATTTATCATCACCTGCACAAAAAATTTAAATTAACTAGTAATAATTTCATTCTTAATATATAATAACTTACTATATACCATAGCTTGATAGACTTATTCAGTTTAAATTCTTCTTCTACTTTTCTTAAATTCAGTGAAAATTCATAATGAAATAACAACAATATTAATATTATAAAATCTTATTTTCATATTAAGTGAGACTTTTTTTATGATTATTCTTATCTAAAGAAATTTAATCGTATCTACACGTAGTTACAAACATATTAAGGGCTGGTTATTAAGTTTTTAGAAGTAATTTTGAGTTTTTGAAACTAAATTTTCTAATATGTTTCGGTTTAAGTTTTAAAAAGATTTTTGACAAGAAATTAGTCTCAATAATTTTTTAAGCAAGTGAAAGTCTAACCAACCAAATTCTAAAGGGGTGTTTGATATAAGATTTGAGTTTGTAGAAGTAGAGTTAATGTGAGTTTAGATTAAGAGAATATAAAATTCAAGTATTTAAAATAGTTAAATTTACTTTCAAATCAAACTAAAACATATGACCCACTTGTAAATATAAATCTCAAGTCATTAAAAATAAATTTACCAAATATATATTAGATGTTATATTCTCGTTCCCACCAAAATAATCCTTATACCAAATAATCCCTTAAATTTTCTTCTTTTTTTCGTGCCATCATGGTGAGAAAGATTTTCATTTCTTTTCTTTTGAAATTTCTTAATAAATCTATATATTAAAAATTATAATGTAATACATATGTATATTTTTACATCATTTGGAGTTTAGTATAAAAGAAGTATCACATTTTAAATATTTAATATGAGTAGGATTGTGAGTAAAAACTGCATGCATTTAAGTGTGTCTTACTCATTACTCATTTAATAGTAACATGATCATTTTTGGAGTTTACCTTTTTTATAAAAAAAATGTCAATGAAAATTTAATTCTATCGCTAGTGACAATTTAATTGTCAATCAATCCAATCTGTCTTTAGTATATAGAGTTGGTTTTGTTCGAATTTCATGACTAATAAAAGTAATTGATTAAATGTAAAAATAATTTATATTATTCCGTATTATGCAGATCAATTTGACACAAAAGTTTGGTCGAGGGAATTTTGTGCTTTACAAGTATGGTTAAAGTTGTCTTAAAAAGTATATGGCTGTAGTTACTAGTTTTAAATTTTCCAAATTATCATATCATCTTACTTGCATAGCAATACTTTTACCGACGTATACATGCGTCGGCAAAATTAATGGTGTTTTTTTTAAAATATAATATTATTGAGATAGTTGCTGCAGAAATAAAAAGGAATGAAATTACCGAATGATTATTTGGGCTGAGTCGCGGACTAAGTCACTCTCTTTAAGACGTTCGCGGCACTGCCTAGAGATGGTGCAAGCAGACTATCAGCCCCGTCGTCCCTAGGATAAAACAGCTCAATCTAGACACTGTATCGGACCTCCACTGCACCGTAGAGAACCGTTGTTTACCACACCCTGATGAATAAATCACGTTTTTTATTAAATAAAAATAATATTTAATAAATAAATTTTTCAAAAAAAATAATAAGGTGTACACCAACCAGCCAGCTCAGCTCGGCCGGACGACAGTGGCAGCGGCGCGCGTGTGGTGGTCAGGTGAGCTTTTGTGTGACTCCTCCCTCTTCCACAAAAGTGGGTACCCCTTGGGGCACAACCCTAAGGCTCAAGTCCACTACCTATATACCCTTACAAAGGAGTATTCTAAAACAATGTGGGACTCTTCCTCTAGGGAGTCATTAAAGCACTTTTTCTATTTTTTTTAATAATTTACTCTTATATAGATAAGTTCCAACAATCCCCCACTTGAATTATTTAAAAAATATATTTTTTTCATCGAGCAGTAACATAAGAACAATAAGAATGAGCATAAACAAATGTATCTTTCGACTTGAACCTTTGCATAGTGAATGCAATTTAGAATATACTAGAGTGGCCCGTAGTCTTGAACTCTATCTCTAACATTGCACCACACACAATCTTTCTAGGGTGTAGTCCAAAAGCCCGTGCTTTAATGGCCATGCACGTCTATCCCAGTATAGTGAACGCTCTAGAAATTTGCCCAAAATTTCATAGGAAACAGCCCCACTTCCACATTCATGTAGGTGAGTCTATCAAGAGTACTCCTGTAGCTCGGTACTCCACTCCACATAGAGTATAGATCTCATTAAGAGTTTCTATTAACTCATCCTTATGTCGCTTCAGGAATTCATGCTTCAAGTTAACTTTAAGTAATAGCATGATCTATCTCATATCACATCATAACTTGTTATTACCCATTGAACCTATTTCTTGGGATCTCCAGTCTATAGGTCGGGTTACCATCATGTGTGATTCATCATTCTAAGGGCAATAGTCCCATTCCTTTTCATGTTTTAAGGACTTTCTCTCTAGGTAATCCTTTCGTCAAAAGATCAGCTAAATTTTCATCAGTGCGTATATGATCCACTCTTACAGCTTCAGTAGAGAGGAACTCTCTAATAATACTGTGCTTACGTTGTATCTGACGTCTTTTACCGTTGTAATAACGGTTCTGAATTTTTGCAATAGCCGCGGTACTATCACAGTGGATCAACACAGCTGGTATCGGTTTTTCCCATAAAGGGATCTCAGCTAGCAGGCCTCTCAACCATCCTGCTTCTTCACTAGCAGTAGCTAGTGCTATCATTTCTGACTCCATTGTAGATTGAGCCAGAATAGTCTGTTTTTTAGACTTCCATGAAACAGCTCCACCAACTATCCTAAAAATATAGCCGTTGGTTGCCTTGGAGTCATCTGACAAGGTGTTCTAGTCAGCATCGCTGTATCCTTCAAGGACAGCGGGAAACTTTTGATAATGCAATCCAAGATTCATAGTTCTCTTAAGGTACCTCATGACCCTTTCTATATCATGTCAATGCTCAATACTAGGTCTACTAGTAACCTTCACAATAGTCCCACAACATAGGCAATGTCGGGTCTAGTACAATCAATGGCATACCTAAGACTGCCAATGATGCTCACATACTCTGTTTGTCTTACACCATCACCAGTGTTCTTAAATAGCTTTACACTGGGATCATAGGGTGTACACGCAAGTTTACAGTTAAAGTAATTGTATTTCTTTAAAATCTTCTCAATGTAATGAGATTGATACAAAGAAATTCCCTTTTCAGACCTAGTGATCTTTATACCAAGGATCACATTCGCTTCTCCTAGATCTTTCATATCAAAGTTTTCACATAGCACAGATTTCACATCATTTACGACATGCAAGTTCGAACCAAAAATAAGCAAGTCATCCATATATAAACATATGATGGTGCAAATGTCATTCTCAGATTTATAATAAATGTATTTGTCACTTTCATTCACTTTAAAACCATGTGAGATAACTAGATTGTCAAACATTTCATGCCATTGCTTAGGTGCCTGTTTCAAACCATACAAAGATTTATCTAATTTGCACACTTTATGTTCTTGACCATGGATCACAAATCCCTCAGGCTGGTCCATGTAAATCTCTTCTTCTAATTCACCATTTAAAAAAGCAGTTTTAACATCCATTTGGTGCACAACAAGATCATGTAAAGAAGCTAAAGCAATAAGCACACGAATAGATGTTATTCTTGTGACAGGTGAGTATGTGTCAAAGAAATCTATATTTTCTCTCTGTCTAAAACCTTTGGCAACAAGACGTGCCTTGTACTTATCAACAGTACCATCAGGTTTCAATTTCTTTTTTAGAATCCATTTACATCCTATTGTCTTACATCCTGGAGGCAAATCAACTAAATGCCAGGTTTTGTTAGACTCAAGAGAGTCCATTTCATCATTAATGGCTTCTTGCCACAAGTCAGCATCTAATGAGGTCAAAGCTTCTTGGAGGTTCGAAGGATCCTCCTCTAAAGTATAGGCACAAAAATCAGAACTAAAGTCTTTAGAGACTCTAGCTCTTTTACTTCTTCTAGGTTCAGTTTCATTCCCCTCATGATGCTCAATGTCCCTAATCACAGACATGTTACTAGATGATGCAGCTCCACTATTTCTCAATTTAAATGGAAATATATGTTCATAAAAATCAGCATCATTTGATTCCAAAATAACATGGTCTTTCAAATCAAAAAATCGATATGCTTTACTATTAACATCATAGCCAATAAACACACATTCATATGCTCTACTAGCCAATTTTATCCTTTTAGGATCAGGAATTCTAACATATGCCAAACAACCCCAAGTTTTAAAATAAGAGATGTTTGGTTGTTTATTTTTCAAGATTTCATAAGGAGAAATTTTGCTTTTAGATTTTGGAACTCTATTAAGCAAGTAGCATACAGTCAATAATATTTCTCCCCACTAATAAGATGCAGCACCAGAATTAAGCAAAATAGCAACAATTGATTCAGTAAAAGTTCTATTCTTCCTTTAAGCTTTGTCATTCATTTCAGGTGAGTATGGTGCAGTTCTTTCATGTATAATTCCATGTGAGTTATAAAAATCAACAAACATGCTAGAATCATATTCAATCTCTCTATCACTACGAAATCTCTTTATCTTTCTATTAAATTGATTTTCAATTTCAGTCACAAAAGATTTAAACATATCAAGAGCATCACTTTTATTTTTCATTAAGTATACATATGTATAATCTGAACAGTCATCAATAAAAGTGATAAAATAACGTTTTCCATTTCTGGTCAACGTTCCATCAAGTTCACAAATATCAGAATGAATTAAATCTAGAGGCTTAGTTTCTCTAGTCACAGATTTATGTGGTGTTTTTGTGATCTTAGCTTGGCTACAATAGTCACATTTTTCAAAATCATTTAAAGATAATTTAGGAATTAAGCATAAACTACTCATATTCTTGATTATGCGCTTGTTAACGTGACAAAGTCTAGCATGCCAAGTATTAAAACTACACAACATATAAGCAGAAACATTCACTTTATTAACATCAACATTCAATTTAAACATTCCCTCAGTTGCATACCCTTTCCCTACAAATATCCCATTCTTAGTTAAAGTAAACTAATCAGCCCCTATAGTCTGTGTAAACCCCGCCTTGTTGAGAAGGTAGCCCGAGACCAGATTCTTTCTCATCTCTGGAGTGTGCATGACTTCCTTAAGAATCACAGTTCTTCCAGAGGTAAACTTTAATTCAACATCTCCAATACCAGCAACAATCGTAGTGTGTGAATCTCCCAGCAACACTTTCTTATCCTCAGTAGCAGCAGTATATGTCTTAAACATATTTCGATCATAGAAAACATGGCGAGAAGCGCCAGTGTCTACCCACCACCCTTCTGATCCACCAACAAAGTTGATCTCAGATATCATAGCCGTGAAAGGCTCTTTAGTTGTCAGGTTAGCCTGCGGAGCAGAGCTTGGCCTGTTCCTGCACTTGCGTGCAATATGACCTGGTCTGTTGCAAACAAAGCACAGAAATGGAGCAGGTTCATTCTTATTATTATTATTAGGGGGTTGTTGTTGCTGTCTGTTTTGATTCCTTTGATATGGTTCCAATTCTGATTATTGTTCCGAGGTTGATTGTTGCGGTTTGGGTTCGGCTTTCGATTATGATTCTTGAAGTTTTTCCCATTGGGTTTCAGAACCGCAGTGGTCTTTTTGTTAGTGTTGTTGTTACTGGATACAACAAGCACTTCTTCTTTCTGGTCTTGTTTACGAGCTTCCTCCTCAATACGAAGGCGAGTGATCAGACTTTCTAGTGAAAATTCTTTTGTTTTGTGCCTGAGAAAATTTTTAAAATCTTTCCACGCAAGGGCAGTTTGTCAATAATCACAGCAACTTGAAATTGTTCATCTAAAGACATACCTTCAGAAATTATTTCATGAGCGATTTTCTGAAGTTCATGAGATTGGGCTTCCACTGACTTGTCATCGGTCATCTGAAATTTGAGGTAGCGACTGACAGCATACTTCTTGGTTCCAGCCTCCTCAGTGTCATACTTCTTTTGCAGTACGTCCCAGATTTCCTTAGCATTTTTGTCAGAATTATAATAGTCATACAAGTCATCAGATAAACCATTGAGAATGAAATTTTTGCATAAAAAATCATTTTCGACCCAAGCCTCAAATGCCTTAGTTTGTTTGTCCTTCTCATCGTTGTCCTTTTTTTCAGAAATAATAGGCTTATCAGTAGTTAGAGCAGTGTTAACCTTTTTCATTGTGAGAAAAAATAACATCTTCTGTTTCCATCTTTTAAAATGGTTACCCTCAAAACGAAATGGTTTATTTATGTCAATAACACCAGAATTATCATCGGTAGTCATGGCAGAAACTAGAACGTCTTAAAATTATTGTTGAGATAGTTGCTGTAGAAATAAAAAGGAACGAAATTACCGAATGATTATCTGGGTTGAGTCGTGGACTAGGTCGCTCTCTTTAAGACGTTCGCGGCACTGCCCAGCGATGGTGCAAGCAGACTATCAGCCCCGTCGTCCTCAGGATAAAACAGCCAAGTCTAGACATTGTATCGGACCTCCACTGCACCGTAGAGAACCGTCGTTTACCACACCCTGATGAATGCTACTGCTCGGAATTTTTAATCGAGAAAAAATGTTGAGTACTTTTTTCAGAAAAGTAATCGCTCCATTTTTAAAGAGAAAGTGGATCTTTTTTAACGGGAATAAAAAAGACGTTTGACGTGGGAGAGGTTCCTAAAAAATCTGAAGAGAAAAGGTCTTCAGTTTTACCAACATAAATCATGTTTTTTATTAAATAAAAATAATAAGGTACACACCACACCAACCAGCTCAGTCGGACGGGCGGCGGCAGCGCGTGCGTGGTGATCAGGTGAGCCTTTGTGTGACTCCTCCCTCTTCCACAAAAGTGGGTGTCCCTTGGGGCACAACCCCAAGGCTCAAGTCCACTACCTATATACCCTTACAAAGGAGTATTCTAAAATAATGTGGGACTCTTCCTCTAGGGAGTCATTAAATCACCTTTTCTATTTTTTTAATAATTTACTCTTATATAGATAAGTTCCAACATATAATAATAATAACGAATTTTACTATTCATTAAAGTTCTATGTGACACGTAAAAAATATTATGCCATTTTCTCATTCAAAAAGGAAAAGAAAAAGGTAGAAATAAAAAGAAGGAAAATATCAATTGGCTTTTTCTCAACAAAAATAAATAAATTCTCCGCTACACGTCTAATATGGAAGAACATGTCTAATATGGAAGAACATTTAACTCCACGTTTCGAACAAGAGAAGCCCGGAAAAGAATATAAGAGAAAGAAGATGAAATTAGATGGAGTACCCAGTTTTAGAGAGAGACTTTAATTTCTAGCTATTTTCTAATAGTCTTATTTTTATACTCAATATTTCATTAAATCTACTCATTATACCATTTTATTAATCTTTTTCTCACTTAATCCTTCCACCGACCCATTATTTTCAATTTATCAACTCAAATCCTTTCAGCTTTTAAAAGAAGAAATTAATGGTAGAAATCTACATGAAGGTGAGTAAAGTTTTTGAGTAAAAATAGTGTGAAAAAATGCGGTTATAAATCTAAGTAATAATAAAATAAATATATTTATTGATTAATTTTGATTAACTAGTCTTAAATTTGGGTATTTTCCAATTTATCCCGAGAAAGAAATACAGAATTTCTTGAATAAATAAAGATTTTATAATTGTTTTACAGTTGTGGATAAGCATAAATATGAATAATATATCATAATAACTAGTTAATAGAAAATTCTTGCAAAAATAAAACTAGTTGGAAAAAGATGGAGAGAGAGAGAAAGAAAAAGATTTGTTCAGATATCATCATGAATGTTACTTCTAATACTACTATATTACAGTTTGATTTGATGTTATTATTCTGAAAAAAAGAGAAATGAAGTTGACACGAGAGGAGGATAGGAGGCCAAGCCACTACATGGGTCCATTATTAAGATTCCTTTTGGATTCTTCTTGGGAAGCGTGTGCTCCTCTCATGGCTAGTGGGCCCAGCCTTACCCTAGATTGGGCCCCACACTGACTCTTACCCACCATTCTCGGTCCATCTCCTCCCCATCTATAAATTCAGCACCAAGTTGAGTTGAATTGAACTCATCAACATATACCAAAGCTCAAAGTTCAAAACATTATACTCTCTTTCTAAACTTTTAAAAGTTCTTCGCTCAACCACCATGTCGAGCTGCGATACCTGCGACTGCGCTGACAAGAGCAACTGCGGGTAAGTGATTTCTATAACTAATCTTCTCATCTGATTAATTGATTAATTATTACCATGCATATATGCATATACGTGGCAATCAATATATATTTCTATGCAATAGTACAGCAAGTATGGTACGTGTATGTATAAATGATTATATGATATTAATATATGTACCTAGTTCTGTTTTTCTTTTGTTTTAGTGGTACCGATGAGTTCTTTTTATGAGTTTAGGCATAATTAATCAAGTGTATAGTAGCTAGTTTTGGATTTGTTATTTAAGGATGGTGTTTCAACATATAAGATTAATGATATATTTTGAAGTCTAAAGATTAATAGTAATATATATATGTTGTATTGGTATCTATGCGTTATATATGTAGCTATATATACTTTTTAACATGGCCCGCTGTCTTATGATGAGTGCAGGAAGAAGGGAAGCAGCTACACTCTCGTCATCGTCGAGGCTGAGAAGAGGTACGTACTTTCTGATTACGTAACATAATTAGATATTTATACAAACAAAATATAATGAGAGTATACCATCTTTTCTTTATATATATCATTAAAGAAAACATGGCTTCTGGATATAATATTGTATAGACTATGTATTAATTTAATTAAGCAAAAGAAGTGCATGGAAAATGAATTTAGACGTATCACTTATCTTACACGTGACAATATATAATACAACACATACTAGTTAATTTAACAAATACAAAACAACCATACAATTATGTATTAAGTATTATCAATTTTATATATAAATATATAATGTACTCTTTGTTTTATTGCAGCTACGTGGACGCCATGGTCGTGGATGCTCCGGCAGCTGAGCACGATGGAAAGTGCAAGTGCGGCGCTAGCTGCTCTTGCACGAACTGCACTTGTGGTCATTAAGCCCAACAATTACAATACAACGAACACAGTCAAATAGCTTAATTAAAAGTGTGTTAATTGTGGGAGTCTTTTGACTGAATAATCATGTAATAATGGTCATCGTTAAATAACATTGTGTTTTAAAATGTGAAACTTGTGTCTGTTGTCGAGTCTCTTCTGAAGATATGCATGTGTGTGTGTCTTCAGTCTTTATCATTGTACCTGCTACTTATGTTTATTTCCCTTGTTTCGTCTGATCATGGCCATCTATGTGGCCTATAGTGTTGCTTAATGGATTTCCTTTTTAGTATATACTTACTCTCTCCTCATAAATTTTTGTTCTTAAACTATATATTATTTTGCTAATATTAGAACATGGTACGTCATGAGCAAAGTTAATATAAGAAAACATGAATACATAGCGAAAAAAAAAAAAAAAAAAACATTAGTATAATCTCCAAAATTTGTAATTCTTATGAGCTAAATCATTAAGTGAATCATTAAAATTAATTGTGTGAGTAAAGAGCAGAGAGGACAAAGATGAAAAATTGACTACATATCCATTTTTCTTGGACATCTGATATGAGCAGTCTTAAAACTTGTAGAAGATTAGTGCGTGGAGCTTTGAGAGAGATCTATATATAAGGGATGGATGGAAATTAGGAATGATGAAGAAGGGAATGAGAGGAGAGTGGCTCTTTTTAGTAAGTTGGGAAGGAGGGACATAATTATCTCTACTCTTGTTTAGTATTAGAACTAAAATTGGAATGATCGGTGACTATAAATTTATTAGTAAAATTACATTTTTTACATATTATATGTTATTTGTATTTTTTATTTTAATTTCTTTGTTATAACACAAAAAAATGTATAATTAATCTTTTTATTTAAAATCAATTTTGTATAATTTATGATTTTGTAAGAAAGCATAATAATCTCTTTATACGAACTTATTAATCCAATATATACATATTTATGTATATTTTTGTTTTTTTAATTATACTAAAAACAAATTAGAACTAGTAAAGATTGCTTTTTTTTTTGTAGCAGTAAAGATTGCTTTTTTATTTCTCAAGAAAAAAAATCTTATGTATACTTTTAAAAATATAATTTTTTTTCCTTCGCATATTAAAAGAATAAATCTAATTCTAATATATTACCAGAAAATGTCTAAATATGTACAAGAAAAAAAAAATCACTTTATTTGTTTTTAAATTTTTGAAAGAGTTAGTCTCTTAGTTGGGGTTGGGGCCTTGGGGGAGTTTGTTTTGGGCCAATTTAGCGCCACAATTGGTTCTGATGAAGTGTCAATAGCTTGGTTCGACGGCTGAGAATTGGTTGGTTAGAGATAGACTAGAATGTGATTCTGGTCCTCACATGGTGGCTTCATTTTCAATAATTTTATATGTTCCATGGATTCTTAGAAAATTCCTGGATGCTTAATCTTCAGTAAAATAAAAGCAAACCTCTTGAGAAGTTGGACTGGCTTCCCCAAATATTCACGAGCCGGGGCAATTTTCATATCAAAAGAACATAAGCATATCAATATCAAGCATAAATGAATGATCATATTTTGCGCAGAAATTCTCCACTTTTTGGTAGATACAGGAACACCAAGATGGAGTTGATGTCTTCTCACATGAGCATGCTATTCGAATCAATAGTCATTTTAATTAGCTTCCGTATCTCTTTTCTCTTACTTCTCCTGAACTTTGGAAGAACGAAGAATACAAGCTCATTTCATAAGCATTTTTCAGATATTTCATCAACACATGTAAGATGTGAAATGGTTTAAGTACCAGTCAAAATGAATAATATAGCCAAGACAAAATGGTAAATAAATGGAATCATCCATTTGAAATGTCAATCAAGTACTCACTGTTTTCTTCCTTCATAGAAAGAAGGGTATTACTAACATTATCCAATGTGACAGAAAACAGGCGAGAAAATGTGTCCTTCCTTGCATTATTCTTGAATTTCGAGATATCATCCTGTATGTTATCTTATCCTAAAACAGATGTTCGTATTCCAAAATTGTCAAATCATTTTATTGTGTAACTCAACCATCTTTTATAGCATTAGCACTACACATTAAAGCCTTCAGCTCGGAGACACTTACGATGGGCCTCAATCCATTTTGTACAAGCTTCTTCCCCATGTTCCACAATGCATTCATCTCTCAGCCTCTTGGTATCTGGGCAGGCACAGCAAATCTTCTTCTTCGGCTTTGTTTCAGGTGCAGGCTTATTGGTAGGTGTTTCATGTTTTTGCTGAGAACTTGGCAAAGCTAAAGTAGATGAAGTGTTGTCTGTCGGCAGCCCACCCATTTCAGAAAAAACTTGGAGGAAATGAAATCAAACTCTGAAGACAAAAGAGACAGGATTATAAATAGTAATGGAAGTATTATGCAGTTTGCAGTTCATGGGTTAAACTTGTTCAAGTAAAATATTGCCTAATAAAATGAACAAGCAAAACTGGCACTTATATTCTGCAAACTTCATGAAAGAACGTTTTATATTGAAATGGCATATAAAAATATGTCTAAACGAGTAAAAGAGCAAAAAAACACAAGCATATCAACAGCAAGATCATGTCATGTAACATCCAAGCAAAAACTAGTTCACAGTCTAATAGCTCACAAAGTAGTAGCTTCATTAATATACAGATGCACAAAGTAAAAGCTACAAATCAAAAGTAACCCATAAAGCTAATCATAAATGCCGGATAAGAGAACAATAAGCTGGTATAATAAATAAATATTAAAAAAAATCACAATCGAATGAAGAAGTGCAACAGATATCAAATGAAGAACTACCCAAACTCGGCTATCATAAAAGAGTCAAATCAAATCTCAGCAATGATAAGAGGAAGCGAACTTTTCATTTTGCAATAGAAGTAATGGCCAAACGGTCTTTCTCCTATCAACTTTTGATGATCAAAGATTCACTAATTTTTACAAATCTTATGTCTTTTTGCAATTCAAAATTTCTCTTTCAAAACTTAAAAGAGAATTTAAAAACAATACTCATCTATAGCGTGTTCGACGTTCTATAGTCTATACCACAACAAGACCTTGACTGACGCAACAAAACCAAAAGCCAGTACATAAACAAGAAAATAAATAAATTATTTGCACTAGAATGGTGAATGGTTCTTCAACTAGACATGCCACCAAACTTATTCAAGTGCGAACTCTGTTGGGCATTTGATCAAACACATGGCGGGTGTGTTTTTTTTTTATAAAAAAAAATACCAAACTCACAGCAGAATATATGTACAGAAAAAAAATTGCAACAACCCATTAATCTATACGTAAAAACAAAAATGGCAAGTCCTTGAAACAATTTTATAACACATAAATTTTGCAGACAAAAGAGCAGAATCAATAACAAGAAAACACATCCACAACAATATTCTTATAAAAGCATTCAAACTTCCATATCTAATTTTTTTCTAAATAATAATAATAAAAAAAAAGCCAAGAAGAATAACTTACGATTCAAGGGAAGCTGCGCTGGGGATAGACAGGCACAGAGACACAGAGGTTTCGTTGTGCTACGTAGACAAGTCAAGTCCTCTTGATCTCTACAGTTTAAAACGGGCCGCCGTTAAGCCCTTTCCTTCCCCGTGTGAGAGTAAAACGACAATTTTCCTCAAAAGCAACAACAATCTTAAGAAACGACAATGTTTTCGAAAAACGGCATCTTTCTTACAACAACATCCTTATTTTCTTAAAAACGACGATTTATTTAATTTTATTTTTTTATAAAAAAAGCCACACATTTCATAGAAAACTGTATATGGCAGAAAAACGAAGATATTTTTGAAGGACAATATTTACCCAAAAACAAAAAGCTTCAAGGTAAAATGTGTTTTTTTTTTATAATATTGAGAAAAATTGATTAAGTAGTCTTTCAATAGGTAATGTAAAGTTATATTTTTTTATCTAAATAAATAGTATTTCTTTATATATGGTGAAATACTATTCATCAAGTAATAAATATTTTATTATTTTTTTATAAATTTTTGTATATATATAAGTGTGATATTATTATATTTAATTATTTTATTTTTTAAAATGAATAAAATATTTTAAAAAATATAATATATAAATAATGTTGAGAAAAAATAAATAAGCAGATGTATGGTATAATGTAAAAGTTTGAGATAAATTACAAAAATGTATGGTTTGGTGATATATTTTGTAATACACTTTCTCTATAATATTTAGTTAAAACTCATAAAAACATCTTCCATCAGCTCCTTTATACATATATTTATAATAGCTATGCACAAACTCCAATTAAACTATATCTACATTTACATATCATTTATATAATATTTTAATATTATTATTTTTCTTTATAAGTTTTTTTTGCTTCATTTAGAATATATTTATTATTTCTTTTTTAATTATTTTATTTTACTTTAAGTAATAAAATATGTTTAAAAATATAATATTTAAATGATGTAGAGAAATATATAGAGAAACTGATGTATGATATAATATAAAATTTATAGGTAAAATAGAAAAATATGTATTTTGAGAAATAATTTTAAAGAATAGAGTAGAACACTTATTGAGAGTGTTCTTAAATGATAGGAATGGTTATATTATAACCATATCTTTACTTCTAAAGTTTTACTATTTTTTTTTTATTTTATACATTGAATCCTTAAAGTTTTTAAAAGAGATATTTTTAATTTTAATGTAATCTACGAATATAATATTCTTACCGTTGATGTGTAGGTATATAATATTAGTAGATGATTAGCGCCACACCCATTGTAAAATTATTGATTATTTAAAAAATAATTGATTATATATTCAATCATAGATATTTGTTACAATTATAAGTGTGATTTTTTTTTAAATGAGTTAATTTTTTTTATAATTAATTTGGTCATAAATCAATTTTTGTTGCATATTATGTATTTTTATGATACACATTTAGCAAGTTTGGGACTTAAGTGATACAAAATCAAATTTAAAGAGCTAAGTGATACTTTTTAGAAAAATTAAGAACATATAGTGATATAAACCCAAAAAAATTAAACATTTAACAAATAGAAGACTAAGAATATAAAAATAATAATAAAAAAAGAAAAAAAAGATAAATATGAATTCTTTTAAATAAAAAAGGAAAATAAGTATCAATATTTCTTTTAAATAAAATAGTTAAAAGCAAAAATATTTAAATAGATCAAATAAAAACAAATAATTTCAATTATAGTTTTGTTATTAAGTAAATATGGTGTTTTGCTAAAAAAAAGTAAATATGCTGTAAACAACATAGATTAAAGTAGAATAACGATGCTTGTCTATGATAAATCAAATAAAATGATTTTAAAAAAAAAAGATAGATTAGATAAAAATCATTGCTGAGACTTTAGAGTGATTGAAAAAGAAAAAACCAAAACAAGATAAGGGTTGTGTTAAAATTAAAATTGGGCTAGAAACCCAATATCTATCAATTATAAAAAATGGAAATTAGATCGTGTACCTATTTTAAATGATCCACTTTAATTTTTACCCACTATTTTTAACTTTTATTTTAGTACCCAAATTTTCAATTGATGTACCCATTATACCCCTTCGATTACATGTTTTTTTTTTCTCCTTAAACACATTACAATTAGAATGTATTTCCAATTTAACTATAATATGAGACATATAATACACATTACAACAACACTTAGAATCATGTGCTCAAATAAGGGTAATTTGGAAAATCTCATGATAATAATGGGTAAAGTTCAACTAAATATATTTAGTGTCTAATTTTAGTTAACTACTCTTAAAATTTGGTAGTTCTCAACTTTTTCCTTATAAAAAGTAACCATTAAATGAGTATATAGGTACATTTATGGACTATTAACTAATAAAAATTGAATAAAGGAATATGAAAAATGACAAAATAAGGAGAAATTATAAGAAATGGCCCAAAATAAAGCCATCAAGAAGCTAATGTCCTTATTTTTAAAATTGTAGATAAATGACCATTTTACATTGTTGATTACCTAAATTGTCATTTTTTATAATTTATTTATTTATTTAGGACTGTATGACTTTAATATAGTGATATATGTATATTAGTTTTGTTTAATTAGTTTTTATTTTAAAGTTATATTGATTTTTTAAGTTTTTTATAGGTTGTTGGTATATTATTTTCCAATTAGTGTATATATTTTTTGTGGTATGGTATATAATTTTTTTTTGTGATATTTAATTTCTATTTTATTATACATAGTGGTAGTATATAATTTTGTATCATGGTATATACATTTGAATGGTAGTATATAACTTTGTTAACATAGTATATACATTTTTTAGTAATAATTTTGTAAGTTTTGATGGTATATTATTTTTCAACTCAGTATATATATTTTGTTGTATGGTATATCATTCAACAACACATAAAAAACGAAAAAAAATCAAAATAACTCTAAAATAAAAACTAATATACATATACCATAATATTAAAATATTTAGAATAAAATAGTAATTTGTTAAATGGTGTATTTGGTAATATGTGATATTAAATAGATGATTAGGCTATTTTACTACAAAATTAAAAGCATGGATATTTACTTACTTTCACACAATATTAAGGGTCATTTTGCATCATGCCCACAAAATAAGCATAAAAAAATATTGAAGTTGATCTATTAGTTGGTCAAGTCATTCATTAAAAACAAAAAGGACTTGAGTTGGAATTATATCAAAAGGTTATACCAATTTTCTACCTAAGGAGTTATAGGCTCTTAGTATATAGTTTGGATATATATATATATATATATATTTTAAGCTTTATTAGTGGGGCTCCAGTGTTTTTTTATCCGTGAACAGTTTTCGGCGCGATTTTTTTTATGACCGTGTATATTGTAGCAATTTAAAGCATCTTGCAAATTTTCAGAAAATTTCGAATAGTTTACAGTACTGAAAGCTAGGTTCAAACATGTTGTTTTCTACACGCATAAAAAAAATTAGTCACGCGTGCAACAATATATTTGAACTTAGTTGTCGGTACTGTAAGCTATTCAGAATTTTCTAAAAATTCGCATAATGCTCTAAATAGTTATAATATACACGATCGTAAAAAAATCGCGCCGAAAACTGTTCATAGATCGAGAACACTGAGAGCCCTATCGGTGGAGCGAAAAGTGAAAAAAAAATTCTCATATATAAATATATATATCTTGTTAACTGATATTTTTGCCTTTATATCTATTTATAATCGATTTTTTGCAACTTTTAATGGATATTGTGCCATTGAGTTATTGTGCATACATTGACATTAATTCCAGACCAAAACATAAAATCTAACCTACCCGAAATCAAACATAGAGCATTTTTCATATTTATATTGTATATACATATAACACTTGGAAAGAAGACTAGTTAAGGCTAAACGAGTAATAGGGATGCTGACGGGAAGAGATTCAAGTTCAATTTCACCAATTAATATACCATTCTGAAAAGTTCAGACTAACCATGTAAGCATACTAAAATGCATACAACTTAAAATATAGATCATTGTTCATGATGAATTATTTGTCGGAAAAATATAGCGTAATTAGATATAATATTTGAATATAAGTAATATGATAAATTAATACTTTATATCTACTAAATTAAAGATACATAAATATTATAATTATAAATAACATAATATAAATAAATATAATATTAATATAAACAACACAAAATAAAAATCGAGGCCTGTGTAGCACACCGTTTCCTTAAAACAAATTCGAAGTTTCGATCAATTATTCTGCCGAACCAAATAAGCTTGAATTCTACCACACTAACACACTAAGAATATAAAACATTTAACTAAAAATCATAATATAAATATAAACAAGGATTTTTTCCTATCTCGAAACTACTAAACATAGACTACTTTATATAGGCTAAGAGAAAAGAGAAAATTCTCTTACAACCAATGTGGGGCAATTTGGTTTTTCTATTCAACACAAAAATTATAACAATCCCCCACGTGAATGAAAAACTGACTCAAGGAAAAACAACAAAAGAAATAGACCTAGGTAATAGAGTTCAACATTAGAAACCCGCATAGGATAGATGGGTGTTATCCTATGAACATTCCCTTGTGTAAGTATATTTATTTTACTGTCTGATCAGTAAACGCGGTGTCTTTGAACTGTTCTGTCATTCGTGTAAACGATGATATACCAAACACATAAATCTTTCCTGACATATTTTGGTTCTCAATATTATGATCGTTTTTGGCCCTGAACATTTCCCTGGTTTTGCAAGAGATATTTCAGGAATTGAGTCATATTCAATTCCTATAGAAGCGCCCCATCTTCTCTCTCACATAGGTAATTTTCTTAATTAAGAGTATCCCATATTACTATGCTCGACATTTCGACGCATAAGAAAGAAATCATTAAAAGCATAGCTAAACCTTTTCCTTACAGTTATCATTGTTTCATCATAAGAATGGACAATGAGGATAACCCCCACAGTGATCCAACATAGTTTTTACAGTTTTAGTTGTCCATTTGAACATAAATCTTGGGATCTGCAATCAACTAGGTTGGGTGTCTACTGTATTGATTTTTGATTCATGGGCTTTAGTCCCATTCCCCTTGATGATTTTTCAACCAACTCTCTATTTAATCATTTGGTTAGCAGATCCGCAATATTATTCTTTGACTTCATATAGTCAATAGAGATAACTCCAGTTGAGAGTAGTTGTCTAATGGTATTGTATCTACGACGTATATGTCTAGACTTACCATTATACAAATTATTATGTGCCCTACCAATTGCAAATTGACTATCGCAATGTATGCCAATAGCTGGCACTGGTTTAGGCCATTCTGGAATATCTTCTAAAAATTGACGAAGTCCTTCAACTTCTTCGCCACACTTGTCTAAGGCAATAAACTCACATTCCATCGTGGATCTAGCTATTATCGTTTGTTTAGAATATTTCCATGATACAGCTACACCACCGAGTGTGAACACATATCCACTCGTAGATTTTGAGTCTTTCATATTAGATATCCAATTAGCATCACAATACCCTTCAAGTACTGCTGGATATTTAGTATAGTGCAGCCCATAGCTACGAGTAAATCGCAAGTACCTAAGTACTCTTGTTATTCCTTTCCAGTGGTCAGACCCTGGATTACTCGTGTATCTACTCAGTTTACTATCTGTTAGAGAATATATGTGTATTGCTCAATGGAAAAGTGGAAAAACCAAAATACAACTCTATGCAAAAATACAATAGACAAGGTAATTGATTAAATAAATATTACAACTCAATTGCTCAAAATACAAGTAAATAGAAAGACGTAGAAAAGAAGATTACAAACTCAATACTATAATAATACAAGTAAATAAAAAGAACAAGAAGAACAAAAGAATGAAAACACAAACAAACTCTCACACAACCAAAGTGTAGAGTAGTGGGGATCACCAACTTGAACAAGGTTCAAGACCTTTGTCCAAAAGCTTATTTCCCCCTATTCTCTAAGCACTAAGGGATCTCTCTAGAAAATAGCTCTCTGGAATTATCAAGCCTCTATGGTGTATTTTTCAGCCAAGTGCTTTGTGGATGAAAAATGGTGTGTCTTACAAGTGAGCATTAGACTCTTATTTATAGAGTTTTGAGACACCCTTTGAATTTCAAATTTGTAGAGTCCAAGAACATTACTTAGCTAATTGTTTAGTAGTATTATAGTATGTATAGTCTTATATTTGTTACTGTGAACTATTGGTTCAGACCGGGAATTATTTGGACACTCATTGTAGTACTTATAGATTTTCTAAGTTTAACCTATAGTTTAAGAATATTAAGTATAACCTAAGGTTTGATTATATGACTGATATTAAGGATAATATTTGTTATATTATAAGGTTTAGATATCAACCAATAGGATTTTAAGCACATGTTATGAATGGGTAATTAAGGATTAAGTATTTTTGAGGATTAAATTAAATAAGGGTAAAGTTTGAATGTTATAGGGTCAGTCAGCAGCTTTGAATACGTTGAAGGCTTAGTCAAGGCTGTTTACTCCATTCAAACTTAGCTAAAAATGTGTAATTTCGTGTTTAAATATTCAGCGTGTGCCGATATATCGCAGCTATAGGGGGCGATATATCGCAGCACGTAGATACAGAAAACACGAATCGATGCACGGTCGCCTCGGGCATACTGGCCTAGGCGATATATCGCCTACAGGGGGCGATATATCGCCTCCTCCAGCATAAATTCAAACATTTTTTAATTCTTTTCCTTTCAGCCATTCAAACTTCTTCAAAAGTCCAGGATCTTTTGAACGAGTCTTCAGCCTCTGCTGAACGATTATTCAAATGATTTTCACCTAAAAAGCCATTATTTTTATTCAAGTAAAATCAAGATACTTTCATTCCCAAACTCTATAAATAGGACCTAGTACCCAGCCATTATTCACCTTTTGCTCTAAGTTCAGAAGCTGCTAGTGCTAAGTGAGTGTGAGAGTGTAAACACCTGGTTTGGGAAATCATAAGCTTAAACATCATAAGCTTATCAAACACTTTGGGAAGTGAGGTTCTATAGTATTTCGGTTGTGGTATAGATTGGTCTTTCAAGTCTTTGAGGTAAACCAAAACTTTAGTTCATTTGCTTTATGTTATTTCCTCTTTCATAACCTTCTACTCAGTCCCCTAACCTCATTCTTATTTTGGTTAGGGAATCCAAGTTCTTAAGCACATAAGTTTCGGTAAGTGTGTTTTTCAATGGTTTAGTCTTTCCATCCTTTTCATTTCTTCTTCTTCATAAAGACTCACTCTTTCTCATATGGTTTTAGGAGTGTTCCAAAGAGTCCCAACTCAGTCCACATATCCCGGTAACTTTGGTAAGGAAAATAGGGTAGAATCTATATGTGTATTGCTTATGTGTTATGTTATGAAATATGATATGTTATGAATATGTTATGTATGTGTATGTTTGTAGGCTTGGGCTTATGCCCTATTTGACTAACAAGACCCCAAAAATATTATGGGCATATGCCTACTTAGCTAGTAGGACCCCACTAATCTCATGGGCATAAGCTTGTTTAGTCTATGGGACCCCAAGTAATAATGGCCATTATAATAAGTGTATGTATTAATGTGTTATGATATGTCTTTACGTTTATTATGAAATTTATGTTTATGACTATGTGTTAGATTTTTCTTGCTGGGCATTAGGCTCATTCCTTTTTGTTTTATGTGCAGGAAAATAGCTTTAGAGGCGGTAAGATTCGTGACGTTTAGAGGATGTGTATCGATGGTGAATGGAGTCAAGGGGCCGAGCGTTATTCGATTCGAGGATGTAGTCTCATTTTATCTTTTATGATTTTATATGTATTTTCCGCATTTCTTATGTAATTCTTTTCATTTAAATCATGTTTTGTTTTTTTTTTAAAGACAATGGGATCCCATATCCTTCTTAGTATTTATTTGTAAGTAACTCTTATTTTACAAGTTACTCAATAAAATTATGGTATTTTTGTAAAAATGTAAGTTTATGTATAGTTTCGTTAATGGTCCAAAAAGTCTAGATTAGTGGGTCATTACAGTTGGTATCAGAGCAAACGGTTCCTTTGCATGAAGTTCTCCTCGATACACACGCTCAAAGCTCCAAATCTGACCGCCAAGTAAGTATTTAAGTTACAAGTTACTTTGCCTATGTGTATAGCTAACAACTTTAGTGTTTATGTTTCAGTTAAGAATGAACGGAGCTTTAACCTACCAAGATATCCGAGCCATTAAGGCCTTAAAAAGAATAAGGGAGCCAAGAAACACCGTAGGAGCCCTAGAAAGGATCACTCGAAGGTTGCTTTTGTTTCACTAAGAGATAGGTGGCCTTCAAGAGGCTAAGCAAATAATGTTAAGATCAACGGAATAATATGTACTAATAATAAGGCTATTTAAAGATTTTCATTCTGTAATAGCAGCCCTAGAAGAAATATGGGAAGACATGAATGATGAGAATGAATTACCATTAGCGATGAGATACTATTTCCTCTTAGTTAGGTTCACCGCAAAATTTGAGTTTCAATTCACAAATGAGCAAAAACATAGGATTCTCACCAACCTTCCTAGAGGGCATTTTGATGCTCATGATAATGATGACTATGAGGCAATAGATGATGATATGTTAGATGACGGATCAGATGTAGAAGATCCCGATTTTTAGATTAGTAGTTTTTTTTTATTTGTTTTATTTACTTTTTATGTTATGATTGTAATAAGTGAAAATTGTTTTTCCAAATGAATAACATGCTATTTGAATATCATGTGTGAGTTTGATTTTATTTTTGCAATCATAATAAATACTAAATACAATGAATAATGACGGAGTTCGGTGAGGGTGGATACAAATCAATGAACCTGGTTTCCTTATTGAGAGTTAGGGGGCCATAGTAGTGGGAACGATTTTACTGATCCTAGCCCTCCCTCAATATGGTTAACTTTGGAACAAAGATAAGTTTCGAGCCTGAGAATTAAGTCATATAGGATGATTAGAAACACACTTAGAAAATAAAGATGACTTATTTTTCTAAGTATAGAAACCCACTCTAACTAATAAAGACTTATATATTTTTTTTTTCATAAGAAGTCATAATAAATAGGTCCGAGATATGTTTGTTTTAGAATAAGTTTTGCCTTAGAGCCTATTAGGAAAAGTTCTAACATGTTTCTTTCAACTGTTAGAACTCTGCTACGATGTCTCTCCGAAGATCTGCACGCACCAACGGAAACGCCTCCAACGATGTTCCAGCGACCAATGCGGTTCCAACAGTTCACCGAAGGGGAGTGCGTGCTACTGCTCGCCGCAACGCGCCAGCACAGCCAACTGACAACACTGCAGAGATTGCCAGACTGCGACATCAAGTCGAGGAACTTCTGCAGCAACAACACCAACAGGCTCAATCTCAGCCTCAGCCTCCGCCACAGCCACAACAGCAGCCATAGCAAATGGCCCCAGCACCCCAGCAAGTTGGTCCGTATGGGGGATGGCCTATGACGAACTACGCTCCATATCCAGTACAGCACATGGAGCCAGTGTATGAGAGGTTCCGCAAGCAGCACGCTCCGAACTTCGAAGGGACTACGGACCCCTTCGAAGCAGAAGAATGGCTAAGGAATGTGGAGCCGATTCTAGCCCACATGAATCTCAGTAATGCGGATCGCATATCCTGTGTCTCATCCTTGCTCAAGAAGGATGCCAGGATATGGTGGGATTTGGTCCAGCAATCCCACGATGCTGCCACCATGACGTGGACCCGATTTGTGGAGCTCTTCCACAAGAAGTACTACAATTCAGTGGTACTTGCTACGAGAGTTGAGGAGTTCACCAATCTGAAGCAAGGGAATTTAACAGTGGTAGAATATGCTCGTCAGTTCGACCGCTTAGCAAAGTTTGCAGCAGAGTTAGTTCCAACCAATTATCTAAGGGTGAACAAATTCGTGAGAGGACTCCGACCGAAGATCGAGATGGGGGTTAAGCTAGCAAACCCGGGAAACACTTCATATGCCGACGTTCTTGAGACAGCAATCGAAGTAGAAAGGTTGCAGGCCAACGTAAGCAAAGAAGAAGCCAGTAAGCCTGAACCTAGACAGCAGAGCCAACCTCAGGCTAGTCGGAACAACAACAACCATAACTGCAACAATCAGTCTAGCAATAGCGGCAACAATCAGTCCAACAACAACGGTAACGGACAGAAGAGAAGGCATCCTGACAACAAGCAATCTGACAACAATAAAAGGGCACGACCAAATAATGGGGGAAGTAGGTCGGGCTACGTGGAATACCCGCCATGTGCCAAATGTCAGAAGAAGCATCCTGGAGAATGTCGCGCCAACACTAAGGAGTGTTTCAACTATGGTCAAGAAGGGCATCGTAAGAAAGAGTGTCCTCAGCAAAATCCAGAAGGAAAGAAGGACGAAAAGATGGTTCCTGCTCGGGTTTTTGCTTTAACCCAAGGAGAGGCGGATGCTAGCAACAAGGTGGTCACAGGTCAGGTTTCCATCCTCAATAATTTATGTCATGTATTATTTGATTCGGGAGCCACTCATTCGTATATTTCGTTAGGAATGATAGATAAACTAGACAAACCTAGTGAAAGATTTAGAACTAGGTTTGTAACCGAGTTGCCTTCGGGCAAAGTAGTTCTATCATCACGAATTGTACAAGGCGTACCAATCAAGATTGAGGACAAGGAACTACAAGGAGACCTGATAGAGCTGGTGATCAAAGACTTCGACGTCATACTAGGCATGGATTGGCTAGCACGGCATGGCGCAACGATCGAATGCAGACGTAAGAAGGTGATGTTCGAGACTCCTGATGGCCAGAAACTGTGCTTCATGGGACAAGCTTCAGGACTACGCACCCCGTTAGTGTCATCTCTCAAAGCTCAGAGAATGATGGAGAAAGGATGCCAAGCGTTCTTAGCCAGCATTACGAATGTGGAGAATGAGACATCACTTAAAGTTGGAGATGTTTGGGTTATACAAGAATTTCCAGAAGTTTTTCCCGATGACTTGCCAGGATTGCCGCCAACTCGAGAAATAGACTTCACGATAGAATTAGTACCAGGCACCGAGCCTATCTCTAAGGCACCATATCGGATGGCACCTACGGAACTCAAGGAGTTAAAGACGCATCTGCAAGAACTCCTAGACTTGGGTTTCATTAGGCCAAGCCATTCACCATGGGGAGCTCCGGTACTATTCGTGAAGAAGAAGGACAGGAGTATGCGGATGTGCATCGACTACCGTGAGCTGAATAAAGTAACAATTAAGAACAAATACCCGCTACCTCGGATTGATGATTTGTTTGATCAACTCCGAGGCACGACTGTATTTTCTAAGATCGATTTACGGTCCGGGTATCATCAGCTCAAGGTAAAGGGAGAAGATATTCCTAAGACAGCCTTTAGGACTCGTTATGGACATTACGAGTTCTTGGTTATGTCTTTTGGTCTTACTAACGCGCCAGCCGCGTTTATGGACTTAATGAATAGGGTCTTCAAAGACTACTTGGATAAATTCGTCGTTGTGTTCATCGACGACATTTTAATTTACTCCAAGGACGAAGTAGAGCACGAGGAACACTTAAGGTTGATTTTGACGCGATTGAAGGAGCATAAACTCTACGCCAAGTTCAAGAAATGCGAATTTTGGCTTTCGCAAGTGGCGTTCCTCGGGCACATCATATCAAAAGACGGAATTGCAGTAGATCCATCGAAGGTAGAGGCCGTGAAGGATTGGCCTAGGCCAAAGAACGCGTCAGAAGTAAGAAGCTTCTTAGGGCTAGCAGGTTATTATAGAAAGTTTGTAGAGGGATTTTCTAAGATAGCCACTCCACTCACCAACCTGACCCAGAAGCAACAAAAGTTTAACTGGAATGATAAGTGTGAGGAAAGCTTCCAGTTACTTAAGGATAAGCTTTGCTCAACACCAGTACTTAGTGTCCCAACACCCAACGATAAGTTCGTTGTCTACTGCGATGCATCAAAGCTAGGATTGGGATGCGTGCTGATGCAAAACGACAAGGTGATAGCCTATGCCTCACGTCAGTTGAAGGAGTATGAGCAACGCTATCCAACTCACGATATGGAGTTGGCAGCAGTGGTCTTTGCGTTAAAAATATGGCGCCATTATCTTTACGGAGAACGGTGCGAGATTTAGATGGACCACAAGAGTTTAAAATACTTCTTTACGTAGAAGGAGCTCAACATGAGGCAGCGCAGGTGGTTAGAGTTAGTCAAGGATTTACGACTGTGAAATCCTATACCACCCAGGGAAGGCGAACGTAGTTGCCGATGCGCTTAGTAGGAAAAACTATGGGAATTTGGCAGCCTTATCCGGAATAGAAAAGTCGCTACAGCAGGAGCTTATCAGTGCCGGAATAGAAGTGGTTGTAGGCAAGCTGGCTAACTTGTCTATCCAATCAAATCTGCTAGAGGACATACGAATTGGTCAGGGACATGACGACACACTAGCAGCACACATGGATGCAGTCAGAGAAGGCAAGACTACAGATTTCTCAATATCCAGTCAAGGTTTATTGAGATATAAGGATCGGGTATGCGTGCCAGACGATCAAAGTATTAAGAGGACGATCCTAGAAGAAGCGCACAACACCCCATACTCAGTTCACCCAGGGTCTACCAAGATGACTCATGACATCAAGGCAGTCTATTGGTGGCCAGGGATGAAGAAGGACATAACGGAGTATGTATCTAAGTGCCTTGTATGCCAGCAAGTGAAAGCGGAGCATCAGCGCCCTGCAGGCTTATTGCAACCACTTAGCGTGCCAGAATGGAAGTGGGACGATATAGCCATGGACTTCGTGACGGGTCTGCCAAAGACGAATAAGCAGCATGATTCCGCTTGGATAGTAATAGATAGACTAACCAAGTCGGCTCATTTCCTGCCTGTTAAGACTTCATATACGGCAGACCAATATGCAGACATCTACATCCAAGAGATTGTACGATTGCATGGAATCCCCAAGACGATAGTGTCAGATAGAGGATCAGTGTTTACGTCAAGATTTTGGAGAAGCTTACAGCAAGCCATGGGTACTAAGTTAAGTCTTAGTACAGCTTTCCATCCTCAGACAGATGGGCAGTCCGAGCGTACGATTCAGATCTTAGAGGATATGCTACGAGCGTGTATACTTGATTTCGGAGGATCATGGAACAAGTACTTACCATTGATCGAGTTCTCGTACAACAACAGCTACCAGTCGACGATCGGAATGGCACCTTATGAGTTGCTATATGGAAGAAGGTGCTGATCACCGTTGCACTGGGACGAGGTAGGAGAAAGGCAGCTTCTAGGGCCCGAAGCTGTTAGACAAGCTCAAGAAGCAGTAGTGCTTATTAGACAGCGTATGCTTGCTGCTCAAAGCCGACAGAAAAGCTATGCGGATACCAAGCGATGCGATGTGGAGTTCCAAGTTGGAGATCAAGTCTTCCTGAAGATATCTCCTATGAAAGGTGTCAAGCGGTTCGGGAAGAAAGGCAAACTTAGTCCCCGATTTATAGGTCCTTTTGAGATATTGGACAAAGTGGGACCAGTAGCTTATAGACTAGCCCTACCGCCAGCACTAGCCGATAGTCACAACGTCTTCCACATTTCGATGCTACGCAAATATGTGTCAGACCCATCTCACGTCCTCAAGTACGATACGATAGCGCTCCAGAAGGACTTAAGTTATGAGGAACGACCGATTAGCATCCTAGATAGAGGGATGAAGCAGTTACGGTCCAAGAGCTTTCCTATAGTCAAAGTCCTATGGAGCAATAGTTCTGAATGCGAGGCAACGTGGGAGTTGGAGGAGGACATGCAAGGCCGGTATCCAGAATTATTTGGTAAGTAAATTTCGAGGATGAAATTCTTTTTAGTAGGGGAGAATTGTAGAGTCCAAGAACTTTACTTAGCTAATTGTTTAGTAGTATTATAGTATGTATAGTATTATCTTTGTTACTGTGAATTTTTGGTTCAGACCGGGAATTATTTGGACACTCATAGTAGTACTTATAGATTTTCTAAGTTTAACCTATAGTTTAAGAATATTAAGTATAACCTAAGGTTTGATTATATGACTGATATTAAGGATAATATTTGTTATATTATAAGGTTTAGATATCAACCAATAGGATTTTAAGCACATGTTATGAATGGGTAATTAAGGATTAAGTATTTTTGAGGATTAAATTAAATAAGGGTAAAGTTTGAATGTTATAGGGTCAGTCAGCAGCTTTGAATACGTTGAAGGCTTAGTCAAGGCTGTTTACTCCATTCAAACTTAGCTAAAAATGTGTAATTTCGTGTTTAAATATTCAGCGTGTGCCGATATATCGCAGCTATAGGGGGCGATATATCGCAGCACGTAGATACGGAAAACACGAATCGATGCACGGTCGCCTCGGGCATACTGGCCCAGGCGATATATCGCCTACAGGGGGCGATATATCGCCTCCTCCAGCATAAATTCAAACATTTTTTAATTCTTTTCCTTTCAGCCATTCAAACTTCTTCAAAAGTCCAGGATCTTTTGAACGAGTCTTCAGCCTCTGCTGAGCGATTATTCAAATGATTTTCACCTAAAAAGCCATTATTTTTATTCAAGTAAAATCAAGATATTTTCATTCCCAAACTCTATAAATAGGACCTAGTACCCAGCCATTATTCACCTTTTGCTCTAAGTTCAGAAGCTGCTAGTGCTAAGTGAGTGTGAGAGTGTAAACACCTGGTTTGGGAAATCATAAGCTTAAACATCATAAGCTTATCAAACACTTTGGGAAGTGAGGTTCTATAGTATTTCGGTTGTGGTATAGATTGGTCTTTCAAGTCTTTGAGGTAAACCAAAACTTTAGTTCATTTGCTTTATGTTATTTCCTCTTTCATAACCTTCTACTCAGTCCCCTAACCTCATTCTTATTTTGGTTAGGGAATCCAAGTTCTTAAGCACATAAGTTTCGGTAAGTGTGTTTTTCAATGGTTTAGTCTTTCCATCCTTTTCATTTCTTCTTCTTCATAAAGACTCACTCTTTCTCATATGGTTTTAGGAGTGTTCCAAAGAGTCCCAACTCAGTCCACATATCCCGGTAACTTTGGTAAGGAAAATAGGGTAGAATCTATATGTGTATTGCTTATGTGTTATGTTATGAAATATGATATGTTATGAATATGTTATGTATGTGTATGTTTGTAGGCTTGGGCTTATGCCCTATTTGACTAACAAGACCCCAAAAAGATTATGGGCATATGCCTACTTAGCTAGTAGGACCCCACTAATCTCATGGGCATAAGCTTGTTTAGTCTATGGACCCCAAGTAATAATGGCCATTATAATAAGTGTATGTATTAATGTGTTATGATATGTCTTTACGTCTATTATGAAATTTATGTTTATGACTATGTGTTAGATTTTCCTTGCTGGGCATTAGGCTCATGCCTTTTTGTTTTATGTGCAGGAAAATAGCTTTAGAGGCGGTAAGATTCGTGACGCTTAGAGGATGTGTATCGATGGTGAATGGAGTCAAGGGGCCGAGCGTTATTTGATTCGAGGATGTAGTCTCATTTTATCTTTTGTGGTTTTATATGTATTTTCCGCATTTCTTATGTAATTCTTTTCATTTAAATCATGTTTTTTTTTTAAAGACAATGGGATCCCATATCCTTCTTAGTATTTATTTGTAAGTAACTCTTATTTTACAAGTTACTCAATAAAATTATGGTATTTTCGTAAAAATGTAAGTTTATGTATAGTTTCGTTAATGGTCCAAAAAGTCTAGATTAGTGGGTCATTACAAAATTCCACCAACCCCATGGTTGTTACCAATTATTAATTGGATGTTTTATGGAATTATAATAGAGAATTGGGACTTGGTTGTTGGAAACGTTCAAAATTGGATAAAAACCGAATTTGTATGAAGCTGTCAGCCACTAGGGCCGCGGCGCTTGTTTCAAGCGCCGCGACCCTTGGTCATTTTCAGCAACCAATTTTTTAGTTTTTTTTTTCCAAAACGTTCCAATTTATTCCCACTTGATTTTGTAACTTCCACACACAATATGAGAGTTAAAATCACATCTCTATCAGCCATTTCTCATATGGCTTTATGAAATCTAATCTCAAATGTGTAACATATAATATACACATTATTGGGTAATATTTGGGAGTTACAAATTTGTAACTGATTTTGTAACTCCAAAATATGTCACATTTAGGCACACACATGTGTCCAATTTTGTAACTCTCAATAATATGTTACAAGGTGTGACAAATCACATTTGTGTGACAAATCACATTTTGTCACATTATTTAATTTAATATTATATTATATGAAATAATATAACACTATCTGCGTAGGCTATATCAGGTCTTGTACAACTCATTAAGTACATTAGACTTCCAATAATTCTAGAGTACTCTGCCTGAGAGACACTCTCCCCTTTGTTCTTGAACAAATGTAGACTCGAATCTACAGGGGTTCTAGATACACCAGAATCTTCTTTGTTGAATTTCTCAAGAATTTTGTCCACATAATGTGACTGACTTAGAATGATCTTATTAGATGTCCTTGAGATTTGAATCCCCAAAATGACATCTGCTATACCTATCTCTTTCATGTCAAATTTTGAGTTCAACATACTCTTGATAGATTTGATCATCTTATCACTGCTTCCAACAATGAGCATGTCATCTACGTAAAGACACAAAATGACATATTCATTATCTGTTTCTTTAACATAAATACATTTATCACATTCATTGATTTTGAAGCCATTTGCCAACATTGTTTAGTCAAATTTCTCATGCCATTGTTTTGGTGCTTGCTTTAAACCATATAAAGATTTCACCAATTTATATACTTTTCTTTCTTGTCCTGGAGAGGAAAAACCCTCGGATTGTTCCATATAAATTTCTTCATTTAAATCTCCATTTTGAAAAGCAGTTTTCACATCCATTTGATGTACTTCAAGATTGTGTAATGCAGCAATAGCAAGTATCAACCTAATGGAATTTATTCTCGCCACAAGAGAATAAGTGTCAAAGTAATCAAGGCCTTCACGTTGCTTATAACCTTTAATTACAAGTCGTGACTTATACTTATTAATTGAACCATCAACTTTCATTTTCCTCTTGAAAATTCATCTGGCCCCTAAAGGCTTACATCCTGGAGGAAGATCTATTAACTCCTAGGTGTGATTTTGAAGAATGGATTCAATCTCACTATTAATAACTTCTTTCCATAAAGAGTTTTCAGTGGAGTTCACAGCTTCATCAAAGCTTTGAGGTTCACCTTCTAGCAAATAGGTCAGAAAATCTAGACCAAAAGACTTTTCTGTTCTAATTCTTTTGCTACATCTCGATTCATCCCCACACTCTTGATTTTGATCCTGACTATTTTCAGCAATAGTCTCATATTCGTTTTAACGAACTTGAATCCTCTTTTGATCTACATGGAAATGCGTGTTCAAAGAACGACGCATTTCAGGATTCCACTATCGTGTTTTTGTGTATGCCAGATATTTTAAACTCATGCACCAGAAACCGATACGCGCTACTATTATGTGTATAACCAATGGAAATGCAATCAATAACTTTTGTTGAATAGAATAACCAAAGAGTTGTTTGGTAACAGTTAAAAAAATAGTTTTTTATTTAATTAATTAAAAAAATGAAAATTAAACATAAAATAGTGTTTGGTAACTCTATTTTTATTTATTATTTTAAAAAAATTTAATTAAAATTCATTCAATTTTGAAAATAAAAAATTTTTACTTTCAAATTTTTTTTAAACACTTCGACTTTTCGTTTTTTTTTCTTCTCTTCTTCAAATCAACATCTCATTTTATATTATTAAACAAAAAATAAAAATAAAAGTTATCAAACACATTTATTATTTTTTGTTTTTAAAAACAAAAAATAAAAATAGTTACCAATGTGGGACAATTTGAGTTGTGTTTGATAAAATTTTTGTTTTTGAATTTTTTAAACACAAAAATGGAAATATTATTTTTATTTTTGTTTCTTCATTTTTAAAAAATAATTACCAAACATATTTTTATTTTTTTAAAATGAAGAAACAAAAATAAAAATAATATTTCCATTTTTGTGTTTAAAAAATTCAAAAACAAAATTTTTTTCCAAACACAACTCAAATTGTCCCACATTGGTATATAAAGTAGTCTATGTTAAGTAGTTTAGAGATAGAAAAAAATCATTGCTATATTATGGTTTTTAGTTAAATGTTTTATATAGTTAAAAGTTTTATATTTTTAGTGTGATAGAGTTGGGGTATATTTGGGACATATTATAATTATAAATATATTATTATATTTATATACCTTCAACAATGATTTTTTCTTTTCTCTAAACTACTCAACATATAGGCTAAGAGAAAAGAGAAAATTCTCTTACAATCAATGTGAGACAATTTGGTTTTTCTATTCACACAAACAAATATTGTGTTAAATAGAAAAACCAAATTGTCCCACATTTGTTGTAAGATAATTTTTTCTTTTCTCTTTGCCTATATAAAGTAGTCTATGTTGAGTAGTTTAGAAATAGGAAAAAAAATCATTGCTTAAAGTATATAAATATATTTTTTATATTTTTATTATGATTTTTTTGTTAAATGTTTTATATTTTTAGCGTGGCAAAGTTCAGGCATATTATAATTATAAATAGCAATATTATAATTATAAATATATTATTAATTTATATACCTTATGCAATGATTTTTTCTTAAGAGAATATTTTCTTACAATCATGTGGAATTAGAATGATTTTTTCTTAAGAGAAAATTCTCTTACATCCATAATAAAGGAGCTTATATAAAGAGAAAATTTTTGAGAAAAGAGAAAATTTTGTCTTAGCCTATATAAAGTAGTCTATGTTGAGTAGTTTAGAGAAAGGAAAAAATCATTGCTATTATATTTATATTATGGTTTTTAGTTAAATATTTTATATTCTTAGTGTGGTAGAGTTCAAATACCGTGGAAGTTAATTAGAATTAATAGCCATAATAAAATTAGAATTAATATTGGAGAAATAGACGAGCTTATGAAAGCCAATACATTTGATTTTTTTTTTTTGGCTAAAGTAGCATTGAGCAATCTAAGATCAAATGGAGTCCTTAGTAATTATACATCTCGAATAGTTGGTACACTGACATTCCACACTTTACCTTAGCAAATAATTGATTTTATTTTAAAGAAAAAAAAAAGAAGAAATTTGTTAAATTCTAAGCAATAGCATTTAGTTATGATAGTCCCTGTTGCACATGTATTTCAGCTAAAACTCCTAAAGAGTAAGGAATGAAATATTTTGAAAAAAGAACTAAAAATAGCATTGCACCATGGAAGAAATACCCAACAGAAGTGTTTCAGCTTTTAAGCATTGCACAAAGACACTCACAAACATGAAAACTCCAAACATAAGAAGCCACAAAGAAAATCATATGTCTATAACGTTGCAGCAGCCAACCTTAGTCACAAACCAGAAACCTTTTAATAAATATAAAAAATATTATGCATGAGACAAGGTCTCAAAATAATAAAGACTTCACACTTCTCTAAATCTAGATGAGAAGAAATGTAGAATTTAAGCTTTTAAGCAATGTACAAAGACACTCACAAACATGAAACAGAACTCCAAGCATATTTATTACCAAGTTTTTTCCAATTATAACTCGATGTATTCCAGCGCATTCTGCAAGTTTCTAGGGTTGTCCTCATAAATCTAGATTAGAAGAATTGTAGAATACAATCACAACAACTATGTATAAGAGTTCTAAAAATTCTAAAGTACAGACTATACTGGAAAAAATAAGTGTGTTGCAAAGAATGAAAGTATATGTAGCCGCAAGAGCAAAGAAGAACAGAGAAATCGAAACCTTGATGGTACATATGATGAAGCTTTTTTAAATTATTATTATACTTTATATAATTACTCGTAATTTCTGATAAAAGCAAATAATAAAATACGAACAACAAAAAAAAACACATTACTAAAAATATCTATTTATGTCTATTCATCTATTAATGCTGAAGACACTCAAAATTTGTGCCATGTATTATAATTTCACCAAAGTAGATCAAATGCAAAGTACATTAAATGAAAGAAACAAATCAAATGCTGTTATGAAAAGGGAAATTTGATAAAACATGCTTACATTAGCTTAATAATTAAAATTTGAACCAAAGTTAACCACTATATGATACAAATGCTCATCTTTCATTTAATACCAAAAATACCCCTCTCATAACAAAATCTCATACCTTTCCTCTCTAAAATCTTGCAAGAAAGATACACATGGGTAAGTGATTTTCTTTAATTCTTGTTGTTGGTTGTTTTTATGATTTAGAATGCTGTTTAGATGTTGGATCTGTAGTTTGCTGGTATTTTTTGCTGTTTTTTGGGTGAAAATCGTGTTCTGTGAAAATCTGCGTTTTTTTTGGGTTCCTTGAGTTTTTTTCTAAATGCCTGATAGTGTCCGATAGAGGCCCGATTCGGGCACGATAGTTGTTGAGTTTCAAGGTTAGGGATGAAGGTCCGATGGCAACCCGATGGTTGCCCGATAGTTTTGGTTACCCGATGGTCATAAAGGTTCGATGGCTACCCGATGGTTGCCCGATTATTATTTTGAATCTATACACCCTTTAAGTACGATAATGGATCGATAGTAGTCCGATATATGCCTGATTGTTGTTATTAAGTTCCTGCGGACCTAATAGTACGATGGTACACGATAGTGATAAAAAACATAAATAAAAACCGTAACTTTTCCCCTGCCATTTCCCGTTCCCTCTATCTGCCAAAACTCTTCACTCCCACAAAACCATCGAGCAACCCATAACTACCCTCACCCGACGCATCTCTCTCCCTCAACCGACGGTCAGAAAAACCCCCACCACCCGACGAAGGAAAACCCAGACCACTGGAGACCAAGCCTCACCCAAACCCCGACACTCACCCAAACCCCAACCACCACCGGAGACGAAGAAAAACTCAGACCCCGAAGAAAAACCGACACCCCATTACGCAAAAATGTCCAGGGTATGTGTTTTTTTCAATTTCTTTTCCATTGCAAAATGTTATAGTATGTATTGTTGAATTTGACTGTGTGAAATCTGATAAACCGTAAAATTTTGAATTTTTTTTTGGGTTTTTTGAGAGGTACGATAGTGGGTCGATAGGGGTACGATAGTGTTTGTGTTGTCTCATAACTTCAGGTTGAAGATGACTGTACGATAGGGGTACGATAGTGGTTCGACGTTGGTACGATAGTTTTGTGTTTTCTGATAACTTGAGGTTGAAGATGAAGGTACGATAGGGTACGATATTGGGTACGATGTGTGCCCGATATTGGGAACAAATTGTTGTGTTGTTATATTCCGATGGTGTACGATGTGAGGTACGATGGTGCACGATAATGTTATAGTTCCAGGTTTTATTTTTTTTTCAGTGGTGTCCGATATGGTGCGATAGTGTTCGATAGTTGCTCGATAGTAGATTGCAGAATATAAAATTTGATTTTTTTTTGTTATTCTATTTAATTGGGTATTTATTTATTTTATGCATAATTTAAGACCTCCACAGCTGATAGTTCCAGTAGAAGAACATTTTACAGGACGTATCACTTGGCGCGGCAGTTGGTACTTTCCAAAGATTAATGCAAAATTTATACAGTGTGGTTTATTGGATAGGGTGAAGGAATCCCCTTTCAAACAGTTCTTCATGGCGGAACCATTAAATTTTTCTGGTGCCTTAGTCCATCAGTTGTTGTTGCACAAATTCAGAGTGGAGAAGACTGACGAAGTCCAGTTTTATATTGGGAAAAAACGATGTAGATTTAGCCAATTGGAGTTCGCTTTAGTTACTGGTTTAAATTTCGAGGTCAGACCGTCTGAAGCTGAGATTAAAGCGAAGACCACTTCGGATCGGTTGATTCTTGAGTACTTCAATGGTCATTCCCCAGTGAGCATATGGCAACTGCGCAGAACTTTTGAGAGTTGTCAAATAGTTGATGATGTGTACAAGATGAGTTTGTGTTTATTAGTAGAGGGCGTTTTGAAAGGTCGTGAGGAGAAGTTGATGGTTTGGACTGACATGCTGAAGATGGTAGATGACGTTGACTTCTTTTTCCAGTACCCGTGGGGGAAGATATCATACCAGAAGTTGTTACAAACTTGTCAAAAAGACTTTGTAGAAATGAAGAAGCATTTACAGAAGAAGATTGAGAAAGGAAAGACTCAGAAGGAGGCCAAGTATTCTATTTATGGGTATGCTGCAGCATTGCAGTATTGGGCTTTTGAGTCCATCATTGAGTTGAGTCAGGATTATGCTGTGAGATTGGGCCAAGGCATTCCAAGAATGATCAACTGGCAGAGCAAGGAGAAAGTAGAGATACACAAAGAGCAACTTATTAAATTGTTTGCTAAAAAGGTGAGCTTTTACTTTACTTTTTAAATATTTTAAATGTTCTATATTTTTTTCTAGATATGCAATTCTATGGGTACTGCACGATAGGAATACGATGGGGTACGATTTGAGTACGATTGTGGGGTTATTTTGTGGTTTTTTGTCAACTGTTTGAAAACTGGCTAAGGGGTACGATTTGGTACGATGATGGTCCGATTGGGGTACGATATGTATTCTTTATTAATGTAGTTATAGAGGTACGATATTGGTACGATGTTGTACGATGATGGTACGATTTTTAGCAAGTAATTCTCACTTACGGGTACGATATTGTTATGTTATGGGTACGATATGAGTACGATAATTGCATGATATGGGTACGATATGGTACGATTGAGGTAAGATAATTGCATGATATGGGTACGATATGGTACGATTGAGGTACGATTGGGGTATGATAGGTTACCATTGTTCACCGATGACAATTACTTATTTTTTATATTGTTTTACTTTCCAATCTAAATATTCATTGTTTTTGGTGGCAGTTGACAGTATACCCCTACCTGTGTGCCCGACCTGCTAAAGAACAGTATGTGAGGACCCTTACAGACAATGAAGCCCCATTGTATGTGGACATGGGGTTAGAGGAACTAGAGGTGGGTGCCGATGGACAGCCTACACAGGAAGCCTTACAGAGCCAGGCTGAAAAGCTTGCTGAAAAGTTAACTGAGCAAGCAGAAGCAGCAAATATTTTTAAGGAGGTTTCACCACCTCCAGCACCTGAGGCACCTGAGGTTCCCCCATCAGCACCTCATGCCAGCACCTCCTCCCAAGCTGAGCAACCAGGATACTCTATGATTTTGGCTAGGTTGGAAAAGGTTGAATGGCAACAAAGTGCCCTTATTAAAGGTCAGTCCGAGATCTTGGGTCAATTGCAGAAGCTGATGACAATGATGGAAGATCTTAGTAGGCCAGCTCCAGATCCACACCCTCAGTCCACTGAAGAAGGCCCTCAGTCTCCTGTAGATGAAGACATTCTCCCTAACGATTACAGACCTGATGATGTAGATGATCACATTTTTCGCACACCAGAGGATAGGCAAACTACTGTAATCGGAGATACTGAAGATTCTGAAGTACAATTCTTAGACATAGCTCCACCGGCACCGGAGAAGAGGAGAGAAAGAAAGAGGCCTAGGTGGTTCGATGAGTACACTGCAATGAAGAAAAGGAATAAGAAATCGAAGACACCAGTGAATGTGGATCCATTGAGGGTTGTTGATGGTAAATTACTTATGACCTTTCACAAGTGGTTGCTTGGCACCATTGGGAATAAATATCCGAGGGAATGCTTCTCAGGGACACACGATGCTGCTTGGTTCCTGAAACTGCATACTTCGAGGACATGGCTTTCTGACTCTGTAAGTTTTCTATAACTTCATAATTAAAGAATGTTGAAAATTTATTAAAATGTTTCTATATGTAGTGGTACGATATAGGTACGATTGGTGTACGATGGTAGTACGATAATTATAATTGTCAAATTATAAACTGTTTATATTGTCCATGGTACGATGGTGGTACGACATTAGCACGATAGGGGTACGATATAATTTGTTAAGTAGTTACTATTAACATCGTAATTTTAGAATTTGTAGTGGGACGATATAGGTAGGATGGTAGTACGATAATAGTTAGTTTCAAATTGTTAACTTACTTTGTCAATGGTACGATGATGGTACGACAGTGGGACGCTAGTGGGTACGATGGTATATAATACTGTATTTTTTTCCATAAAGGTATGCTGATGGTACGACATTAGCACAATAGGGGTACGATAGACGGATTTATTGTTGTTATTTAGTTACTATATTCATGTACGATTGGGGTACGATTATGGTACAATTGGGGTACGATATTTACTATATTCATGTCTGATAGTTTTTTGTTTATTTATTTTGGTACGATAATGTGGTTACTGACTTAATTTTCCTTTAATGTAGCATTTAGATGCATCATTCCATCTCATGAGGAGGCGTCTAGAAGTTTGTCCTGACGTGTACCCTCAGAACTGTGTTGTTATGCCTACAATTTTTCCCGAATCATTGAAGGCTCGGTGGGACGCTTTTCCAGGTTCTGACTACTCTAGCTTTAGTTGGGATGACAGTATATTGGACCTGGTTAGGGGTGATGCAGTCCAGTTCTTACCGAGTTGGCAGAACAAGGAGTTCATTTATTTTGCCCTCTTCTTGAAAGACCAATTGCATTGGGTAGCTGTAGAGGCAGACCTGAATGGGTGGATGTTCAACATCTTTGACTCCAGTATTGGATCAATTTCCGAAAACGATTTGATCAGTTTGATGGTTGACTGGTGTACCATTTTCCCGTCGGTATTGCGACAGTCCAGTTTATTTGAGAACCATGACGTTATACTCACGCCTCATTTGACAGCATCAGAGAACCAGGTCAGACCCTTCGATTGGAAACTCACTCCACGTGAATTCGTACCACAAACAAAATCCAGGTGAACTTTATTAAAAATCACATATTAATTATTATTTCTTAATTACAAAACTTTATTAAATTATTGTTTATTTTTTAATACAGTGGCGATTGCGGATGTTATGTAATTGAGCATATTGAACATAAGCTTCTACAACTATCATTTGATAATGTAACTGACAATAATATGAAATTTTTTAGGCAAAGGTGGGGTGTAGACTTATTCTACCAAAACTTATGTTGAACGGTCTTAATTTTTTGGAATTGTATAATTTTTTTTATTACTCTTTTTGTAATTACTACATTTTAATGTGTTTAATCTTTGCAATCGTACTATCATCGATCACTATCGTACTCTATCGTACCCTCACATGTCTCACAAATTTCACGAAACTGTACCGAAACCATACCATCGTACCACTATCGGACCAATATCGTACATTATCGTACCCTAATGTCGTACATTAACTATCGTACTACATCGAGCAACGTCGTACCATATTGTAAGATACATTTAAATAATCATACAACAAATGATATCGTGCATTGTCGTATCGGCATCGTGCACTATCGGACCAACACTGGATTATTACATATTTAAGAGTTTCATAATGGAGAAAAAAACAGAAAAAAACCTCCAAAATCCAACACATAACAAATATTGCTAGTTCAAGCAGAAATAAAACATAATAGGTCAACTAGAATACAAACAAAACAATTTAACCTTGGTACTTGCAAGACGCTTTGTTGTGCCCTTTACCACCACACTTGCTACAACATCGTTGTATCACAACCTTGTCTCCATTAGAAGGATATCGATTTTTCCTAATTCGTCCGACCTTTTGCTTCTTCGGTCGGCCTACAGGTTTCTTCTCAATCGGTACTCCAACTTGGATGTTCCCAATCATCCTCATCACCAACTGGCATAATTGTCCCCTCATATGTGCTCTTCCAACACTCTCTTGTGTAATATTGAGAGCACAATGCGTACATGCTAATATTTCGTTCTTGAGCAGCAGCACATGCATGTGGACAAGGAATCTTCATGATTTGGAATAGGCAACAACTGCATGTTCGTGCCTCCAAATCAACTATACCACCGCTCTAAACTGTTCCTCCGGGGTGGACATTAAATGTATAAGGTCTAGCTCTGTCGACGCTTAAGAACCGAGATTTCTCAAATTGACATGACAAGTCCCCCTCCATAACTGGTGATAGAGTCGTGCTACACTTTTCAGTGTTTTCCTTTCGAGTAGCAAACCATGTTTGAATAGTAAACCTGATGAATTCAACAAAAGCAGTGATCGGGAAGGCTCTTGCGTCCTTAGTTTTGATGTTGAAATTTTCAGCCCAATTACTTGTCATTACATTGTAACGGTCCCCTGGAAAGTACGCACGAACCCATCTTTCAAATCCAATGCCCTCAAGATATAGTGCAACTCGAACATCCATTGCTTTTATCTTCTCAAATTCTCTTTCAAAATCTGTCTTCTTATACGAGTATGCACAACTGTAAATATGATCCGTGAAGCAATCAGTCTTGAACTTGCTAGCCACGTTCATAATAATGTAGTGGTAGCATGCGTCGTGGGGTGCATCAGGGAAGACAAGTTCCAAAGCATGAACAATGCTTTGATGCCTATCCGATACGAATGCTAAGTTCTCAACATCACCAATCTCTTGTTTCAACTTCCTCATGAAATAGGTCCAAGAGTCGTGGTTCTCGCTGTCAACTATTGCGAAAGCAATCGGAAATATGTGGCTGTCTGAATCCAATGCCACGGCATACAACATTTGGCCACCATACCTAGTTTTTAAGAATGACCCATCAATACATATAACAGGTCGACAAAACTTGAATCCCCGCCTACAAGCACCCAGAGAAAAAAAGCAATACTTGAAGCGACCCTCGTCTACCTTGAAATCAGTAATGGAATCGGGATTGTTCAACTGCAGCATGTGCAAGTACCCAGGTAACTTCGAATATGAAGCTTCAGGCGTACCCCTAACTATGTGGAGTGCCTTCTCTCTGCATCTCCAAGCCTTCTCATAACTCATTTCGATCCCGAAAGAATTCTTCATATCTTCTCTTATTTTGGAGGCTAAATAATCTGAACCGTTAACTGAGAATTTATCCTTGATCAATTCGGCAACTACCAAAGGTGATGCTTAACGGTTATCTTTTTTTCGAACATCGAGGGAACATGTGTGTACATTTTCAAATGCTGTCACCTCGAACATGTTAGAAAGTTGTTTCTTCTTCCCTCTTAACCTCCACCCACAATCAGGATCCTTGCATGTAATGTACCAAACATCAGTACCAGACTTCTTAACTATAAATTCGAATCCCTTCTTCATTGCAAACAAGCCAGCAACCTTCTTTAAATGTTCCTTGTCTCTGAAAAACTTTCCTAAATGAATCTCCCCGCCCGATGTGCCACCCATAGATATATAGTGACTATTATCCTCAATGTCTTCTCTTGTAAACATCTGAGCTTTGAATTTACTATAATATGTCGAAGAAGAGAGTGGATCACTAAATTCTCTAGCATCATTTGTTCTGTCTGGACGACTACTACTAGTACCAGGTGTTTGGCGATCTTCTCTATGGGGTCTACTTCTACATGTTGTTTGCCTCGGTATTTGGTACGAAAATGGACTCAGGCTCAAAGCTTGAGAACGGACCTCTGTTTCTTGGTTGTCTCTTACATCATCATTGCAATCAAAATCAGCATCAGGTTCAGGATAATCAGGAAAATCGTCATTGCCCTCAAAATCATCTTCAGGGTCAGGACAATCAGGAAAATCATCATGAAATGGCATATGTGCTACATGATCAACTGTCGGTATGAAAGGGTTTGATTCAGGTACAGCAGTGGCTACCAGCACCTCCAGATTTGTTTCTGGAACATAAGTCCCAACCTCACTACGAGTATCCTTAACAGTACTTGGTGGAGGATTACGATCAACAATGATATTCTTCTCCACCAAAGTCACAAAAAGGGGAACAAATTCATCTGGCTTCTTCAAAAGCATTGACAAATATAAGCTTACACCCTTGTCATTCCTTATAAGTTCAGGCCGATACATTAACCCTTTCATGTACTTATAATTCACTTCTAATTTCAGGTCATACTGCACTTTGTCAACCTCCAGCTCTGAGTACAAAAGTTCAACAAGTTGTGAGTAAGTATGTCCTTCTCTAACTTGAACGTTAAATTTTCGGCTCCATTAAAAACCCAATCTCTACCTTCACGCTCCCAAACACCATTATACATCAAGTATGCGAACAAAGTTGACCCTATCATGTACAAAGCAAAAAAAATCAGTAAATGGCAACAAAATGTCGAAATTTAGTTCAAATTTTTTAGCATCGTACTAGTATCGGGCGATATCGGGCAAAGTTTTATTTATGTTTTTGATCACTTAAAACACTAATATCGGGCAAGTATCGGGTACCATCGTACTATTAGGTCTGCAGTAGCTTAAAAACAAAAATCGGGCATATATATCGGACTATTATCGATCCATTATCGTACTTAAAGGGCGTATAGATTCAAAATAATAATCGGGCAACCATCGGGTAGCCATCGGACCTTTATGACCATCGGGTAACTAAAACTATCGGGAAACCATCGGGTTGCCATCGGAACTTCATCCCTAACCTTAAAACTCAACAATTATCGTGCCTGAATCGGGCCTCTATCGGACACTATTGGGCATTTAGAAAAAACTCAGGGAACCCAAAAAAAGGGCAGATTTTCACAGAACACGATTTTCACCCAAAAAACAGCAAAAAATACCAACAAACTACAGATCCAACATCTAAACAGCATTCTAAATCATAAAAACAACCAACAATAACAATAATCAAAGAAAATCACTTACCCATTTAATCTCTTCACTATGAGCAAAAATAACACAAAGCTTGGTGTTTCTCCTCAAACAATCCACAATGTCCGAATGTGTATCTTTCTTGCAAGATTTTAGTATGAAAATCTTGTGTGTAAAACGTATGGTGAAGAGAGAGTGAGAGAGAATGTATGGTGAAGAGAGATAGAGAGAAGAGGGAGAATAGAGAGGAAAAGTGTTATGAGAGGGGTATTTTTGGTATTAAATGAAAGATGAGCATTGGTATCATATGGTGGTTAACTTTGGTTCAAATTTTAATTATTAAGCTAATATAAGCATGATTTATCAAATTTCCCTATGAAAATAACAAACCAAACTGAGATCAAACTAACAAGAACAAAACCAGAAATGCTCAAGAACAACACAAGAATTTTACTTGGTTCGAAAGTTTAAACAATGTGCTTAGCAATCTACTCCAAGGGTCTGAACAGCCTCAATATGATGGCTGGGAATCTTTATTAAAATAGCTCCAATTACAAGAGATGAGAGAGAGTTTTAGAAAGCAATTGGAGTCATACTCCTAGTTACAATCTAATCTCACAATGGTGAAAGTATTCTCATGGAAGATCACTTCACTTTTACAACCCTCTTTCTTTTCTTTCTCTCAAGGAGAACTCTCTCTAATTTTCTCTCTGATTTTACAAAATGAGCTTCCCACGAATTCAAAAGCCTTGATTCCCTTTTATAGCCAATAGCCTTTAACTAACTTAACCAATTGAGTTGGCCACCTTAGCTGCCAAGTCAGCAAAAGACTAGTGTCCTAAGTGGCTGAAGAATCACCACAAATTCCACCTTATTTAGTCACTTAGGAGACTTGATGGAGAGTTGTCCAGACCAGAGCCTAAGCTCCTAACAGGGTCCAAAGTTGATCAGTCTGAACTTGATAGCAATGACACTCTTAGTCAACATGTTAGCAGGATTTTCTTCTGTGCTGACCTTCTTTGCATACACGTCTTTCTGATTTACCAATTCCCTTATGAAGTGGTATTTGATGTCAATATGTTTAGACCTTTCATGCAGCATAGGATTTTTTATTAAGTGCAGGGCACTTTGATTATCACAGAATACTGTGATTTCAACCGAGTTAAGTCCAAACTCTCTTGTCAATCCTTTCAGCCATACAACTTCTTTAAATGCCTCAGTACCTGCCATGTATTCAGCTTCTATGGTTGATAAGACAACCACCTTTTGGAGATTTTATTTCCAACTTACACAACCCCCAAGCAGTGTGAATACAAAACCTGATAATGACCTTCTTGTATCAATATTTGATGCATAATCAGAGTCTACAAATCCTGTTACAATTCCCTGCATATTGTCACCTTTGCCATATATTAGACCATGATTCAGAGTACCTTTAATGTACCTTAGAATCCATTTTAATGCAGTCCAATGAGACTTGCCAGGTTCCACCATGAACTTGCTCACAACACTCATTTCAAAACCCAAATCAGGTCTTGTACAGAACATAGCATACATTAAGCATCCAACTATGCTTGTGTATGGAACATCAACCATGAATTTTCTTTCTTCATCAGTTTTAGGTGCTTAATTCTGAGATAGTTTGAAGTGAGTTGCAAGTGGAGTTGAGACATGCATGGCATTGTCCATGGAATACTTCTGTATCACCTTTCTCAGATATCCTTCTTGTGACAATTTGATAATTCCTGCATTTTCCCTTTTTATCTCTATGCCAAGTATTTTCTTGGCTTATCCCAAATCCTTCATATCAAATTCCTTATTAAGTTTAGCCTTCAACTTATTTATGTCATTTCTGTTCTTGCCTACAATCAAGATGTCATCTACATATAATAACAGATACACTTGATTGTTTTAATAGACACATGGATCATAAGCACTCTTGACAAAACCAATTCTAGTTATAAAATCATCAAACCTTATATTCCACTGTCTGGGAGCTTGTTTCAGACCATATAAGGACCTTTAAGTAAGCATATCTGATCTGGATCACCATTATCAAAGCCCTCTGGTTGCTCCATGTAAATCTTTTATTCAAGTTCTCCATGAAGAAAAGCTGTCTTCACATCCATTTGGTCTATTTCAAGGTCAAATTTGGCTGCCTTTGCCATCATAACTCGAATTGAGGTCTGCTTTACCACAGTGAAAATATATCATTATAGTCTATACCCTCTCTTTGTGTGAAGCCCTTTGCAACCAATCTGGCTTTGAACCTCTTTCCTTCTACTCCTGGAATTCCTTCCTTTTCTTTGAAAATCCATTTATAGCCAACAAGCTTTTCTTTTCCGGTTCTTTTCACCATGATCCAGGTCTTATTCTTGACAAGGGAATTCATTTCCTCATCCATAGCAGCTGTAACGCCCTGGCTACCCCAGAATAGTTACGGTGAACGGTGGACCAGAAATTTGACTCACTACCTGAGTCCTTTGGTCAAAAACGTGCTCTAAGTATAATTAACAGGTTAAGGTATTAAACCAATAAAAAGGAAATGGAAATTTTCATTACAAAATGCTCTGCAGAGCTAAACAAAACATTTACAAGTAGTTCTCAGTTCAAAATGGCCATTACAGTTTTAAATTTACAATCCCGCCGACCTAAGCGGCAAAAATAGGGTAAACCCCCTAGTTCCTTTGAGAACTCCTTGGCCGTGGTGGTCAAGCGGCCGCATATGTACACAACACCACATCAGCTCTCCACTCAAGGCTAGGTGAGCTTTTCTTTCCCTTTACCTGCACCACATAGCACCCATGAGCCAAAGCCCAGCAAGAAAACATAATACTTTTCATAAACAATATCAAATGATTATCATTATAATCACACTGAGCATAAAGCTTTCAAACAAATGAATAACACATGATTTTAGCGGGAGAGTGGTTGTTGAGTAAGCCACTAGCCTTCAAGCTTTCTTTTCTAGCGGGAGAGTGGCTACTAGGTAAGCCACCAGCCTCCAAGCTCTGTTTTGTAGCGGGAGAGTGGCTGCTAGGTAAGCCACTAGCCTCCAAGCTCTGTTTTCTTTCATCGACCCTCAGGGTCGGTCAGGCATTAATGCTCCTTGAGTCATTCAATGCTAGAAGTCGATTAGATCTAATCTCCATTGGCTTGCGTGACTCACGCTAAAGCCGTTCTGACAAATAAATCAGCGCTTCCTGACCTGTGTCCAGTAACACTGCCGAGCCTGACAAATAAGTCACAGCCTCACAGCTGATACTAACACTTTTGTCGATTCTGTATTCAGTCCATGTCCATATTTATACAATCAACATGCCTCACAAATATCCATGCATGTCACACTTTGGGTGCAGTTTTCTTACCTTTGTTTCGAGCTAGAAATAATATAAGAACAACCCTGAGAACGATCGACTTTTTGGTCCTTTAGCGGTTATCTGGTCATAAGCAAATTATGGGATTCCATCAATAAAATGAATAATAAAAGGTTCCCAAACCAAAACCTAACCTCTGGGACCTCAAACACTACTCAACCGGGTAGTAGGTTCAATCCCGAGGCCTTAGGTCTGAATCCCCAAGCCAAAAAGCTCACTTTGGCCAAAAAAATGCCTTAAGGGCCGCGGCCCTCCTTGGCCATGCCGCGGCCCGCCCCTCAAACAGAGGCGCCTAAACCCAGCAGCCCCCAAGGGCCGCGGCTCACCCCTGCCATGCCGCGGCGCAAGCTCCAGTTCAGCCAAAACCCCTGTTTTTCTTCCCTTGCGTTATCCCTTGAAACCAACCCTTCAAACCCAATTTAAACACCACCTAAACCTCTTTCAAATACCCATTTAAACCACCAAACATCACCCTTAACTCTCCCTCATCATAACCCAAGTAAAACATCCCAAGAACTCCCCTTGATTCCAACTTTCCACACCAAAATCAAAAGCTGAAATCCATGAACGAAAACAGAGCAAAACCAGTAAAACAATGGATAAAACTCACCTCAAATTCGAAACCAAACCCTCTGCAATGGCTGAGATATGTCTACAACCTCAACCTCCAAATTCCCTAGCCTAATTCCACACCTTGAGCTCAAAAACTCCAAAGAAGAAACAAGGAAAATGAAGGAAAGAGAAGGTACGGGAAGGAGAAGAAGAGAACTCTGTTTTGGGTTCTGTTTCACAGCCATCTATACATCATATATATCCAAATCCCAAATGACCATTATACCCCTAGGTCTTTAAAAGTTTCTAAAGCCAACTCAAGGGCAATTTTGGCACTTTCCACTAATCCCGTTAATCATAACTAACGCTTCCCAATTCCCGCTAATCTCAATATCCTCAAACACCAATATTTCACCTCCCATTACTCTTTAATGTCCGGTAACACTCTAATCATTAAAACACCCCGAGACTCACCCCGAGCCCCGAGCTTAAGCCCGTTATGACCAAACCGATAATTAACATTCCTTGATCGTCTCATGCCAAATGGCTCGAACAAACCCACATCATAATGTGGTCTCAAGACATATCACCAACATGCGAGTAAATAACCAATTTACCCTCAACGGGCCAAATTACCATCACACCCCTGTAATAAGAAATATTGACACATATGCATGCATTTCACATCATATCATAATATAATCAATATATACATGCATTTAATCATTTAATAACGTAATTAAGCAAGTATGGCCCTCCCGTCCTACTGTTCACGCCGTTAAACACAACGGAGAATTCGGGGCATTACAGCAGCATTCCATTTTTCCCAATTACTGATGTTCATGGCTTCTTGCACAGTTTAAGGTTCTGTACCTTCAACTTCCTCTGCTACAGCAAGTGCATAAGCAATGAAGTCTGCATATCCCAATCTGGTAGGTGCTTTTATTTCTCTTCTTCCTCTATCCCTGGCCAATTGGTAATTGCTCAAATCAGTTTGAGATTCAGTTGATGTTGTTGCAGGGTCGGGTATTTCACAGGCCTGACTTTGTTCAGCACTTTCACTAGTGCTACCAATCTCAAAACTAGTTTTACTTTGGTTGCAATCTGAGACAATTCGTTTGTCTTTTCTAAGTGGCATTTCATCTTCCCTGAACTTGACATCTCTACTTATAATACATTTCTTGAAACCAAGTTCCAAACACCATAACTTATATCCTTTTACACCATATGGATAACCAATAAAGATGCACTTTAATGCTCTCTAGGTTCTAGTTTGTCTTGTTTGATATGAGCATATGCAGTGCATCCAAAAACTCTAAGATGTTCAAAATTTGGTTTCTTACCTGTCCATACCTTTTGAGGTGTTTTGAAATTCAATGCAACAGATGGACACCTGTTGATTAAGTATCCTGCAGTTTTAACTGCTTCTCCCCGTAAGTGTTTCTCAAGTCCAACACCTCTCAGCATACACCTCACTCTTTCCAAGAGTATTATATTCATTCTTTTAGCTAATCCATTTTGCTGAGGGGTTTTTCTAACAGATTTATGCCTTGCAATTCCTGTTTGTTCACAGTACTTTCCAAATTATCCTAAATAGTATTCTAAACCATTATCAGTTTTCAGCTTCTTAATCTTCCTTCCTGTTTGATTTTCAATCAATTTCTTCCAAGTTTTGAAGCTTTCTAGTGCCTGATCCTTTGACTTAAGAAGCAGAACCCAGACCTTCCTTGAGTAATCATCTATGATACTCATAAAATAACTTGCTCCACCTAAAGTTGTTGTCCTTGAGGGACCCCAAAGATCAGAATGCAAATAATCAAGTGGTCCAGCAGTTGAGTGAGTATCTGGACTGAATTTTAGTCTGCAACTTTTACCATAGAAGCACTCTTCACAGAAATCAAGCTTTCCACTGACATTACCACTTAGCAATCTTTGTCTGTTCAATTCATAGATTCTTCTTTCACTTACATGTCCTAATCTGAGATGCCAAACCTGTGTCATATCTGAGATGTTTCCACCTGATGCTGCAACAGCAGTGCTAGTGACAGATTTTCCATTCAAGAAGTATAATCCATTTCTGTAGTCACCCTTCATCATTAACAATGATCCTCTGAAGATGTTCATGGAATTTGAGTCAATCTTGACTGTGTAACCTTCCGTTGCAAGTTCACCAATTGACAATAGATTTCTCCTCAATTCATGCACATATCTAACATTCTTTATGATTCTTTGAACACCATCATACATCTTGATGGTGACTGTGCCAATGCCTTGCACTTTGCAGGCCTTATTGTTCCCTAATAAAACAGTTCCACCTGCAATATTTTCAAAGGAACCAAATATGTGCTTGTTTGGACTCATGTGAAAGGTACAACCTGAGTCCAAAATCCATTCATCACCTGATATTGCATTGGTCACAATCAAGGCATCTGCAGATTCATAGCCTTCACTGTCAGAGGCTAAACTTGCTTCTCCTTTGTTTCTATTTTTCTCTCTGTTCAGTTTATTCTTCAAGAAGTAGCACTCTGATTTGTAATGACCCTCTTTCTTGCAGTAATTGCAGAATTCCCCAGGTCTTGATTTGGATCTTGACTTGTCTCTATCTCCTTTCTGTCCATGTGAATTCTTATGAGGTTTGAATTCTCTTTTCTTGGTTCTTTCTCTTACTATCAACAAATCCTCTCCAGATTGATCTCCATTGTCCTCTGATTTCTTCTGAATTTTCTTTGAGTTTAGTGCAGCTTTAACTTCAGACATGGTTAAGGTATCTTTTCCATACAATATTGTATCAACAAAATGTTCATAAGATTTAGGTAATGAACTAAGTAGAATGATACCTTGATCCTCTTCTTCCAGTTTGACTCCCAGATTGTTCAGTTCCAATATGATCTTGTTGAAATCATCAAGGTGCTTCCTGAGCTCCGTGTTCTCATCCATTCGAAGTGTGTAAAGCTTCTTCTTCAAATACAATTTGTTTGCCAGAGATTTCTTCAGGTAAATTGAGGCCAATTTCTTCCATAAACCAGCTGTTGTTTCTTCATCAGATACCTCCCTTAAAACCTCATCACCAAGATTCAACAATATCACACTATGAGCCTTCTTCTTTATATCTTTCTTGACCTTCTCATCTTTCAATTCTTTCAGTTCTTCATCATCAATTGCATCTGAAATCCCTTGATGAACCAGCAGTGCTATCATTTTTATTCTCCATAAACTGAAGTCATTCTCACCAGTGAACTTGTCAACCTCATATCTTGATGTTGTCATCTTCTTGCTCCTGTTCTTGATTGTACCCCGATCAACTCAATTGATCACAAACTCAGTTCTTGATCCACCTAAACCAGCAACCTGTGCTCTAATACCATTTGTTATGAAAATAACAAACCAAAATGAGATCAAACTAACAAGAACAAAACCAGAAATGCTCAAGAACAACACAAAAATTTTACTTGGTTCGAAAGTCTAAGCAATGTGCTTAGCAATCTACTCCAAGGGTCTGAACAGCCTCAATATGATGGCTGGGAATCTTTATTAAAATAGCTCCAATTACAAGAGATAAGAGAGAGTTTTACAAAGGAATTGGAGTCATGCTCCTAGTTACAATCTAATCTCACAATGGTGAAAGTATTCTCATGGAAGATCACTTCACTTTTACAACCCTCTTTCTTTTCTTTCTCTCAAGCAGAACTCTCTCTAATTTTCTCTCCGATTTTACAAAATGAGCTTCCCACGAATATAAAAGCCTTGATTCCCTTTTATAGCCAATAGCCTTTAACTAACTTAACCAATTGAGTTGGCCACCTCAGCTGCCAAGTCAGCAAAAGACTAGTGTCTTAAGTGGCTGAATAATCACCACAAATGCTATGCTAAATCTTTTACCGCTGGATCACTTCCAATTCTCAAATTCTCTTATAGCATAAAAAAATGTTTTCGATACATTTAAGTTGTTTGCAATATCAATATGTGAATAATAAGATTTCTGAGCAATTGTAAAATCTAACATCATTAAATAAAACCCACTTTCCAGAATGCTACTAAGACTCTTCTCAATTGCTTTGCCAGAATATATTTGTTTGCTTAATCAATTTCAACTCTTTTCACCTCCCTACAAACTATTTTTTTTTTAAAAAAACATTCCTTTTCCATTCATAAATCATTCCAACAAAACATGTTTCACAAATTGAAAGGGGCCACAAAAAAATTCGCAATTACAAACAATATCAATAAAAATACTTTTTTTTAACCTTAATTTGTATATTATTCACACTGATTAAACCAACCTTAGAATCAGTGAAAATGGAGAGAGTATAGCTCTTTGTTATAGAGGCATTAATAAATGAATATTTCCATATCGTAGAAAATATGATTCAATAGGTTGGATTAATAAATAAATATTCCAATAACATGAATTTAAAATACAAAGGCAATTAAAATAAGTGAACTGTTTTACAGAAAAATTAATAAAATATATTATGCTCATAATACACCACTCGAGAATTCCAAGATACCAGTGAAAAAAAAAATTATCTATTTATGATTCTAATAACACAGGGTATGATTCTTCTAAAAGAAAGGAAAAAAAAACGTATTAGGCGATTCTATTAAGTAAAATCAAAATAATTACGACACCCAGATGAACCTTCAGCAAGAAAAAATCATAAAAATGCACACATATGATCTATATGTATCAACCCTACAAATAAAACGAATCCAAACCATAAGTCAATAACTCCTTATGTGAGAGCAAAAATATTTTGACTAAATTCAAATTGAGAGAATCATTTTCAATTATTTGAAGAAACACAGAGTCAAAAATGTATGTTTTTAAATAGATAGTCTATGGTTGAATTAAGTTAAAACCCAAAAATTCAAAATAGTATAACCTATAATTATTTAATTTTAATTTTTAATCTTCAATCCAAAATAATGTATTAGCATGAATATTTTGTTCAGATAAATCAATAATAATAAATATGTAATTATAGGCATAATTATTTTATTGTCTTTTATTTTTTTATAGATCTTCACATGTATATAGTATACTAGATACATACAACGTGTAATATGACTGTTTGCTTAGTTTATTTATAGAATTTATTAATTATTTTATTAAATTTATATTAATGTCATATAAATTTTGAATAAATATTTTATTTTAATTAAATAATTTATTTATTTTTGTTTAAGTTTATATTTGTTCTAGTTTTTGAATTTGAGAGTGACAACAAGAAATAATATATTATATGTTTAATGTAATATTAAATATTATACGTGAATTATAAATTTAAGTTTCTTGCTAGTTTAAAAAAAATAATTTGTTGCTAATTGACAGTAGATTATATTATATGTTTAATATGATATTATTCTAATAAATGAGTTTAAGTTTAATTAAATTTTATTTAAGTTATAAACGTATGATTTATTATTTTTAAATAAATATCATTGTAAAATATCTCAAAAATATTATATTTTAATTTTTTTAATTATTTATTTTATTTTATTTAAGTTTAAGTGTTTACAAACTACCGTTTAATATAAGAATATTCTGTTAAATATAAGAATATTCTGTTAAAATTAACATTAAAAAAATAAAAAACCGTTAAAACCAAGAATTTTCGTTATCTAAGCACTTATTATATAGAAGAGATATTTCAAATGAAAACATTTTGATAGTGATTGTTTTTAATCACTATATATAGGTGCTAAACTTTAAATAGAAAATTTCCCTTAAAAAATATTTATGGAAAGAAAATATTTTAACATTTAAAAAATATATCTAAGCACATTATTTAATATGATAAATTTATTCATTAATTAATTTTAAGAATATTGTATTATAGAAAAATATCATTTTGACCCTTATATTTTTCCCAAACATACAATCGGCCCTTGTATTTTTTTTAAATGATAATTCAGGTCTTATATTTTACAAAATGGATCAAAATGGTACCCTAGACCTGATTTTTGTTAAAATATTTTCAATTATAAGATCAATTATTGGGTTATTGGAGATAAAAGAGGTTCACATTAGTGGAAAATGTAGTCGATGAGCTAATAATGAAATATTATATTTGAAAATATTTTGACCAAAGTCGGGTGTATGGTAGAGATGGAAATTTTCCCCACGGGGACGAGGCCCGGCAGGGATTCCCAACCTAAACAAGTAATGGGGCGGGGAAAGTGGCATTTTCTATCCCCGAATATTAAACAGGGCGTAGATGGGGATAACACTCCCCGCCCCAGGGGGTCCCGTTTAATTTTTTATTTATTTTATAATATTTTTTATTTATTTTACATATTTATTTATGTGATTTTGTAGCATATTAGAAACTTTTTAAAGATTTTTACTTTTATTTTGGACAATATCTAATACTTTGAGCTATTAATATAGTGTAGTATATATATATATATATATATATATATTAACTTTAGGTAATCTACCTTTATTTAGTTTATTGCTTTTTAATAAATGGATACCCATGGGGATTCTCTGCCCCACCCCCGGTGAGAAAAATGCGGGAATGTGGCGAGGGCGGGGATTAAAATGGTTAACGGAGATGAGGGAGGGAGGAGCACCCCTCACCAATTACCCGTCCCGTTTCCATCCCTAGTATATGATATTATTTTGATTCATTTTGTAAAACATATGGTTTGAATTGTCATTTAACAAAACACAAGAATCGATTGCATACTCAGGAAAAACATATGAGTCAAACTAGTATTTTCTCTTATTTGTTTATATGTTTCTTAAGTTATATATTCTTACAAAATAAAATATATTAGGTTAAATATACATTTAAAAAATTTAAAAGAATAAGAATTTGAAAGAAAAAAAATCTCTACATTTTTATTTGTTCAAAAATTACAATGTGATTTTTTTAATTTTTTAATTCTTGAAAAAGAAAATAAATGAAAATAAAATTTATATTTTTAAGAGAAGATATGAATGAATAATTAATAATTATAACAAAAATTTTGAATTTTTTTTTACTTCAAAATATAACCATTAGATTGACTCAATGGGCAAAACATTGTCACTACATATAGTGATTTAGAAGAACCCGTATAAAATCATTTCAAATGGATAAAGTAAATATAGTGTCAAATTTAGTAAGAATATAAATAAGTACTATATTATAATTGTACTCTCATACACATAAATACAAATTAACATAAAAAAAAATTAAAATATAGTTGATGTTTATTTAATATTTATTGAAAACATAAAAAAAAATCTAATTAATTTTGACTTTTAAATAAACAAAAAGATAGTCTAATTAATGCCAAGTAATAAATGAGATGTAATAGATAATAATTAATCTAAAAAATGTACATAAAAAAGAAGTTATTTATTACAATAGCAAATTTGGAACATAATTTTGTCCCACGGGTCAAATTTAACATAAGTTTTAGCACATCAAAAAATATATTTTTTAAATACTAAAATATAGCATTTCATTTCAAATTTAACATGGAAATCTCTACCAAATAACCTTAGAATATAATCACATACTCTCTTCAAATTTTTTTACAAAACTAACCTTATACTTGTGAAAAAGTCCTCAATGCCCTTAGGAGAAACAATATATCTTTCTCTTCTCTTCTACTCTCTCACCATTTTGCACCCACACCCACTATAAATTTTTGTATTATTTCTTTATCTTCGCCTCACGAATTACAACTAACATTTTTATCTATTTCATAATTTTGATATTTCCCTTCAAAAGTTATCAAAGTTGAAGGAAAAAATAGTTTTTGATAATGGTTAAGTGTTATTGTCGTGTATAGGTTATGGGTGTGTGTTATAAAATAGTTTATAGTTGTTTTTTGAACTATTCTGAGCTTAAATTTTTTTTGAAAAAATGAATTTTATGTTGAGACAATAAATTTTTAAGTGCTTTCTGCGAATTGAGATTTTTATGTTCGAAGATGGTTCGCACATGATTTGTACACCATATTCGAACGATGTCCGAACCATGTGCAAAATATCTCTTAATTATGTCTGAACAATGTCTGAACCATGTACGAACCATGTGCAGACGATATTTGAACCATGTGTGAACCATGTCCGAACATAAAAATCTCAATTCGCATAAAGCGCTTAAAAATTTGTCATCGCAATATAAAATTCATTTTTTGACAAATTTTTAAGCCCATAGTAGTTCGAAAAACAACTATAAATATATAACACACTCATAACTTATACACAACAAAACACTTACCCATTATCAAAAACTATTTTTTCCTTTAACTTTGATAACTTTTGAAGAGAAATTTCAAAAATTTGAAATAGATAAGATATTAGTTGCAATTCATGAGTGAAGTGAGAAGAAAGAAATAACACAAAAATTAATAGCAGGTGTGGGTGCAAAATCGTAAGAGAGAAGAGAAAGATTGGGGAGAAGAGAAGAGAAAGATAAAGGCATTGAAGACTTTTCACATGGTGAAAAACTTTTAAGAGTGTATATAGTTATACAATATGTTAAAGAAAGCCTATTTGATGGAGTTTCCCTTTAAGATCATATTGGAGATTCTCTAGCATCATCATCTTCTTCATATCTTTCAAAGGCACATCAAATAAATCTGTTAAAGACCAATATAACTCTTTTTCCTTCGTCAAAACTTCTTGACAAATCATTTTTAATATCCCTTGAACATTATTTTATGTTTCTTCATTTTGGTTTTCAATGATTCAAATCAATGGTAACTTTCGCTTTATACCCTATTTTATTATAATTTTATTATTAAATTGTAAGTAATAGTGGGGTAGAAAGAGCTTAAATGAATATTATTGAGGGGTATTTACTATGACTGAAGAATACACATCTTATTGGTATTACATCAACTACATCATTATCTATCAATTTATGTTGAGGCTTGTGGTTGTGGTTCATGGCAATAAGTATTTTTTTTCTTTGAAATAATGACAATAAATCTCTTAAGAGTCAGTAATTTATATATACATGGTTAACAAGAATTTATAATAAAAATTATACTAACATATACAAAAATTTAATTTTGATTTAAGGGGCAATCTAAAGTAATACACATATTTTTAATTCCTTATACTAAAAAAAGATAAGAAAAACTGCCCTAGCTTTATAATTTTCCTGATCAATTTTGATTTTATTGCATTTAACGTATTATATTTGATATTTTCACACCAAAAAAAATTAATATGTGATTAAAGAATAAAATAGAAAGCTTTCCTTCAAAAATAAAAAATAAAATGTAAAGGCAAAAATAATTAATTCAATTGTTTTATTGGAAGGGGGTGTTTGGTACGAAGTTTGAGTTTGTGGGAGTAGAGTTGGATGGGATTAGATTAAGGGAATGTGAAACTAAATGAGTGTTTGGTATGAGATAAAGTAAAAGTGGGAATAAGAATCTAAATCATTTTTTATGTTTGGTTCAAATTTTAAGGGGAAAAGTTAATAATTTGTGTGGGCCCACATATATTTTAAGGGTAAAGTGAATCTTTTTGTACACAAGAGTTTAATATTACATTCATCATAAATCCTTCAAGCTCAACACTTTCCAAAGCAACTCAACTACTCAAAACAAACACCCGTGTTTAAAAGGGGATTAAGATTACTCTCAAATAAAGCTAAAAAAATAGGACTCACTTAGAAACACAAACTCCCATAACATTAAAAATAAATTTAACAAACATAAGTTAGAATTGACATTCTCATTCCCACCAAACCTAACCACATACCAAACACCCCCTTATATTATATTTTGATAGATTCTTCTAATTGTTGAATTAATGTATTATCAAGTGGATAGAAAATAAGCAATTATTCATATAATAAAACAAAATTAATATGGAAACTATAAGGGTAGGGGGAGCGAAAGAAAGTGATGAGAGAGGAGAAAGAAAGTTAAGGAATGAAATATTAACGATTAGGGGGAAAAAGAAGTAAAAAAAAAACATAATCATGGAGTGTAATAATAGTCAATCTCCCACTTAAACATTTATGTAATTTTTTAAAATATTAAGATATTCTAATATGCAACTTGACACTATTTTACAATTTTATTAAAAATCATACACAAAATTCTTATACAAAATTATACATTAGTTAAAAACTTGGACCAAACAAAATAATGTTATTGTACATTCCCTTTCCTTTCCCCAATCAAACAAGATAAGTGTGAATCTACACTTATGTTCAGCACTAAACAGTACATGATATTAATAACTTTTACCACCACCCAAAACACCAGAGCTAAAGGCAGAGAGAGTAATAATAGCTCAAGGCAGCATAAAGAAGACAATGAGATTGCTGCACTAGTATCTTAGGCCCCAGCCTCCATGTGATGCCAAATACAATCACACCCAACCCAATCTATAAATGGACTGGTTAAGGAAATGGACCCCAGAAATTAAACATCATATATAAATGAAATATCAAATCAGTGATTCAAAAGAAACTAATACTGAATCCCCAAATTGTGTAGAATTAAAACAAAAACAAGTATGTAAACCCCACTACAAGATCATATATTAAAGTACTTGTCAATGGCCCCATGGGAAGCAATTCACTATTGTTTTTCTCTCCAGGTTCAAAAGGGCATTGAATGGCCTGGCCTCAGAATTTTATCTATTGAGAAGACAAAAAATAATTCATTGTCAAACCTAACAGGTAACAGCTGACAAAAGCTGCCATTCAGTGACATGTTAGGTTAGACAATATCCAACTATATGCCAACAAAAGCTATTGTGTTTGCATCAGATGGCAAGTGCAAACTTGTGAATTTCATAATGTTTTGCTGTGGAATTCATGTAAGTTACAGATATGAATCACAACTTTTAGTGTATTTGCTGAAAAAGCAGAGCAGCCTAGCCAGAATTGAAATTGTAAACACTGCTTATGTGTGAAATAGTAAAAAGCCTAAAAACAATGATGATGATTTATTTCATCAGTGAGTGAAGTAGCAGCTTTGCTCTTCTTCTCATTCCACAACCCAACTGTCTCCCTCACCACAGTTTGAATCACCTATAATATTTGATCCGGAAAAGTGGAAAAAGTTCTAACAAAGCAAACTCCTGAGACTCAGATGATGAAGAAAAGTACCTATCAAACTACTAAGCAATGTCACTTAGCTTAAAGAAGGAAACTTTTACCAAAGCACAAGTCTTTAAATCAAACAAACAAAGATGACATCTGATCGTGGAAAATAACGTTACATTTTTATTATATGACGTTGAGTCAAAGCTGCAAGTATCCTACAAATGTAATGAAAATAAAGTTTACATATTTCTCATGATTTGACTGTAACATATGGCCTGAGGAAATTTACAAGAAGGGTAATCAGAATAAGATGTAGAAATGGCTGCAAACCATTTTTCCTACTTTCAGGTTAAGCAAACAAGGCAGCCCAAGATCTTGCTTTCATTTTTCAGATCCCATCTCCATCAAGATTTACAAGATTCAGATAAATACACTAACTCAGAGTGCATTCAATCTATTCTTTGATGAAATCTGGTCCAAAAGTTGTAGCATAAAGCAAGAGATACCTTTCCAGATTGAACATAAAGTTTTGCACAAACTCCTTCAAACAAACGTTTTTCAATTTTTATTTTCATTTCTAATCGAGAAGCAGAGTAACCAAATTAAAGGGTTCAAAAATCAAGAATACCTTCCTCCTCAAAAATGATATCCTCTGCTTTGTAAACAAGTAAAGTGTAGTTACCCAACTAATCATATTTTTCTCTCCATGAGTAAACAAGTAGAAAAATCCATGAAAAGGCTAGTGTAATATCTCCAACAACCTGCCTGGGCCAATCACGAGCAAGGTCTTCAAGTTTTCTCTCAAAGTAGACTCTCCAGATGGCCATGGCAATGTGAAGCAAAACACACCCTTTAGCAAAGAAACTTTGAAACTCTCTGTCTTTAACAAAAGCCACCATTAACAGTATGAACCCAATAGCAAATAGAAGCAAACCCGAAAATGAATCAGAGGTTTGGATCAAAAGCTGATCTCGTTGGGTTGACCCTTGAAGCTTTATAGCAGTCTCTCTTCCATGGCCAAACACAGCGAACTCGTTTGCATAGAACATCATCAAAACTCCACAAGTCAGAGCTATCGAAGAGTGGAGAACACATAGGAGAAAAAACCCAGTTAAACCCATTAAGGAAATAACCAAAAAAGAATTTTTCCTTCCTAAGAAAATTTGAGCTTTTTTTTTTTATAATTCAATACATCTTGTCTATTGCAACTGTGAAACCATTTGTTTGAAGCATAGCCTGAGCTTCTACAGAAAAATGATTTATTTATTAAAAATTATAATAAAACTCATCCTATAACTATTTGGGACCCATGTTGTACTATAGGTAGATTTAAATCGAATAATAATAATAAGACGCAATGACTGAAAAACCCTAAACCCTGATAGGCTCAAGACCCAGAACAAACAAATGAGCAGGGACCAAATTACAAGAATTTCACTTTGGAATTTCAGTAAAACTGAATATCTTCTAGAATTCTTCAACTTCAAAAGCCCATTAAACTCAACACCCCTTCAAATTTTAGGATCCAAATCAAATAGAAGACAATCCTATGGCTGAGACATTATAGAGAATCATGACTGTAGTTGGGTTTTTCAAAGAGAGAGAAAGATAAAGCTTTTAGAGAATTGACTTATATGGGGAGTGTGATCTCAACAACTCAATGCTTTTGTTGGAGAAACTTTTCATTTACATGAATTTGGGTTGGAGATTTTAGCAAGGTCGAGGAGATTTGATATTTGATATAATAATAAACAAAGGGTTTTAAATGGCATAGAGACTGCTTTTCACCACAACCATGCAGAAAATGCCATGCTTTTTTCTGGTTACTTGCTTGTTCTGCAAACCAATTATAAGTTTGTGGGTCATTACACCAATGGGTTGCCATTCCTTTTTCTTTGTTTACAAAATACTATTTTGGAACATGTAGGGTTGCCCTTCACTATCCAAAATCAGTTTTTGAGTCGTTCTAAAGGGGTCAGCTTGATTATAGTCTTGATAAATGATTTTGGTTCTTCCTCAGTGACTCTCCAACCCAAAAAGCTTATTCATGTCTTCAATTGGTAGCTTTATGGTTAATATTTTATTTACATTTACTACTTTGTTTAACTGACTCTTGGTCATGGAGTCACCACTGACCAATTTGCAATTTAACAAATGGGAAAGCTTTCCTTTTTTTTCTAATATTTTTTGTTTGTTTAGATTATCATCATACTACTATATTAATAAGAAAAGACTAGCTTTTATTTTCTTTCTTGAAGCTAAATCATTTTTATTCAATAATAAGATAACATAAAAGAAAAAGGGGTTACGTATTTGAAGAGGGAGAGTTGATATTTGGCAATATTAAATAGACTTAGACAGAGAGGGTCTTTGAGACAGGGATGCCATATCTTTTAGGAATAATACTTCAACTGGTTAATTAAAATAAAATAAGAAGAATACTTCAGTTGAATATGCAAATCAGATACGTAATATTACTCATGAATCAAATAAGATTCATACAAGATTGTAGTACCTTACCAGGGTTAAGTTTCATAAGGTTAAATTTGAAGATCTTATTTTATTAGCCAAAAAATAAGAAGAAGGAGAAAAAAAATGTTAAAGAAGTAGAAACATTGCTCCACGATTTTCTCTAAATTCAAACTAGCTTTTTCCTTTTTTCAAAATCCTTTATTGAAGTTTAAGAACGTGGGTCCAATATGTAACACCAATGAAAAATAATAATGATAAAGCAATAATATAGGGGAAACTTTAGTATACAACAAGCTGTATTAGCTTTGTTATGTGCGCCAACCAATGAGAAGATTATATATTTATATCAATCAAATAATAATATAATAAGGTATGTTGAGGGTTTCAAAGAGGAAAGCAAAGGCATCATAACAAATGCAAGGTCACCCTCACCACTAAGTCTAACACCACCACCCTTACAGCCTGTTTTGAGAGTCCCATCCCAAGTCTTGAACTTTTGTTAAATCGTTTCCTTGAATTCATGAGGCACATCTCACATTTTCACACAAGCCGCCTGTTATGCCCAATAAGTGATCACATGCACGTTTAAAGTTTCTTCAAAAACAAGAAGAATATAAGCTTTATTTTATCATAATTTCACATCTCTAAGTAAAACTCATCAATCATCATCCCACTTGTCAAGCTTGTTGGTGTATAATATCCAATTATATAGTATATCTATTATTCAGAGAGAGAGAGAGAGAGAGAGAGTGGATGAGCTTCATATGATGTACTTTTTCTTTAGTGCCTAAATAGTTCAATGTCACTAAAAGAACAGCTACTGTTTCACTGTTTTCAAGTGTAAATCTTCGAACTGGTTCTGATGAGTAATAATAGTGTAATACCATCTCATCTAATTACTTGCTATGACATAGCACCTCACCTCAGCAGCATTATTTATAACATAAATATGAGTGGTGTATATAGATGTAAATGCTTTAGATACACAAGGTGACATGGGAGAAACATGAGGGGAAATGGCAGAAGCTTGAATTGAACTTATTAAGGATCAGGGTATTTACAGCAAAATTGAATATTTATCAACAATTCCCAAAACACAAATTTCAACCGTTATTTTTCCATCCCTTCTGCACAGATTTTAACCAGGTGTTCCTACCAGGGAGATTTAAATGAAATAAAAGTGGAGAAAAAAAAATACTTCCTTTTTCTTTTGATCAAATGGGGGGAAAGGGAACCAATAAATGGAAACAATTAGAATAAGTTGTTGTATCTACCACCGGCATTCACCTTTCGATGACGCTTTGAACCAGATTTCCTTTCTCTTACACGTCGTGTAGAAGCCTTCTTTCCTATCGGTGTCCTAACTATATTTCCACTTGGGGAAACTGGTTTAAAAAACCTCACTACAGGAGGAGGCATTTGCTCCAGTAAGTCTCTGTGGTATGTCTGCAGAAAAGAAGAAACAAAATCACTTCAAACATTTAGTGATATGAAATGTATCTTATTGGCAAAGACATAAGGATCCCATTTAACCTATCAGAGACCTCTGTGACAAAGATTAAGGCGCATCCTGTAATGCATGCATTTTCAAATGTAATTTAGCAAAATAAGCGATTTTACCATTTTCTGAGTTCAAAGAAAAACGGAAATAACCTATATGCACATAGTCAATGGTTAGATGGAGCAACGTAACAGAACCTTACAACTTGTTCAAAAAAACTAGTCTAGAAAGAAAAATTGAAGGACAAGCATACAAAATATTTAGAGCAAAATGTTCTGAATAAGCTTTCCCACTCAATAAATAAACATTTTTTAACAACTCGCACCTGTATTACAAAATTTCGCCTTTCACAATCCTCAAACATATTGATGCTCCAACCCACTTTTGCCATTATTTTATCCCTCACCATGGAGAAGCTTAACTGATCCCTAGAAGTGAAACGATCAACTTCATTGAACCATAGACATGTAAACAAATTGGTGATAGGAATGTGCTCTCTTATAATTGCACAACCTTCAGGAACATCTGCAGAATGTCAAAGACAAAAAGAAAAGCTAAAACACGTAAACAAACATGCTACATGCAGACATTCACATATATCCATATGCCCAAGTCTTATCAAGACATGAATATATAAAACACAAACCTACCACTAGTTATAGGAAGTTTAGCCTTAGAATAAGGTTTTAAACCCTCTTTTCTATAAAACTCAATCTGCTTATCAATAGAAGCATTAGTATACTTTCCAGCAGCTTTATTAGCTTCTGCCTCCTCAAAAACATCATAGCGCCTGTAATGCCTTGAGATTGCAAAAGTCGCATTTTCCCGCCACAAGAACCTGAAAGACATCAGATTTAAGCAAGAATGTTAGCCTAGCTCATGTATCCAGAAGGTATAAAGCATAAAGAGTAAAATTTTACAATGAAATAATTGTTTTTTATATAATAATACACTGGAAAATGCCTTTAAATATCATTATGCAAAGAGACCAAAAAATCAAGATTCAAAGGTCAGGAAATCAAGAAAAAGGAATGCAGAAGAAAAAACCCATCATCCAAGACTACCAGTAAATATTTACAGAGGTGATCAACAAACTAGAAAATGTACGACATGATAAACCATTAAACCATAACCAAGTTGTCAAGTCATGCCCCCAAATATCAAGTCATGCATCTCGAAATTGTTTAAATCCAACAATACATTTTAATATAAACAAAATCTGTTCATCTAGAGAACAATTCAAATCTCAGATTCTATATGGAACCAATCAGATCAGATAGGGTAACATTCGTTTTAAATTACTAAAAAACACCAACTACATCAACCAAATTTGCATAGCTTCTTAAAATTTCAATTATAATAATAAAAATTTCTTTGAATACTAAAATCATTATAATACATGCAATGTCAACCAAAAAACAGAAAAGCTAATACAAAACAAAAAGGATTATTATTATACCAGTTCACATTTCATTGGAATAATAAATTAAGCTTTATTTTCAACATCAGTGCCATGAAATTTAGTCAAACCCTTCTACATAAGTTCTAAATAATAGCTTGACTCTAATGCAGCAAGTTCAGCCCTTAACAGTTGCTAGGGAAACAAATACAACATAAATATAAAGGTCCATCATTAAACCTCCACTTTTAAACGCACCCCCTCAAAAATTCATAAGGATGCAAAAAAATAAAGTCTTACCTCTCAAGAATTTGATAAGGATCCACTACAAGCTCAAGCTTTCCATCAATCCATATGGAATATCGGACGTTGGGGAAGATCCTGTGCAGTAGAAGCTTTGGTATCTGCAGAAGAATATATGCTAGACCATCATTCATCACCATTTCTACCAAAACTTTTTAACTATTCAAAAAGAAGCTCCAACAATGACTAACCTTTCCATTACGTCTTGAATCATTGTATGGAATGTTATGAACTACAATTATTCTCCACAACCCAATCCGATTACCACTTTCTAAGACACTTGAATTCTTCAAATAAGTTTCTGTCTCTTCATCGATAAACATGTAGAAGGGAACATTTTTCCTTGCCAAGTCACTAACATTCATTGGCTGTTGTATTATGTCATAATTTCCTAGCAAAGGTGTGAGTTGTGACCATGAGAAAATGCAAAAAAAAGCATGCTTAAAAGCAATAAAATTTTACAAAGTTCTAAGCTCAGACGTACCAAATATAGCTGATGCAACAATGACCTCATGGAACTGCTCCAACTCCTTGAGATCAGCTTCATCAATGTCAAAACCAGTCCCGTAACCAGGTTTACTTCCTTTGACAAATCTGAGAATAAATAAATAACCAAACACAGGAAATATTAAGATTTGACATATCCATAGAAATATGCTAAAGTCCAAGCTATATGTGATACTTTTTAAAAGAATCCAAGCAAAACGAACAAGGAGACTAAAACTTACCCACAGTGCACTGTCATAGACTCCTTTATATCAAAAGAATCCTCCCTCTGCTTTAGTGTAGGATATCCACCAAATTCAGAGCCTCCAAAAAGCTCAGTACTAGTTGGATTCTCATCAAGTATATAAGTCAAATTATGGACTACCGGTGATACTGATGGGAAGCTTGGCATCATATCTACAGCCTGCTCCACAGGAAGATAACAAACTGGACATGCTGAAAGATAAATAGCAACATAATTAATACCTTTTGTAGGATGTATAATATGTCCAGTTGATGTTATTATATTATATTAACCTCGAGAAGTTGTTGAACAATTTTACAAATGTAAATAAGGTTACGGTTGCTAACAAGTCGAAGCAATTAAAAAAAGTATAAAATGTCACTGAAAATTGAAGAAACAGTACTCACGACGTGGTCCAATCCTTTTTGGATTAACTGGAGGAGGAGGAGGAAATGCAAATTTTTCACAATAATGGAAAGATGGAAGAGATTTTCCAGGAACTCTAGTAGAAAGCTTTGGATGGAAGTGATGGCGGTGATGACGAAGAAACAAGTCGCTACTTGTATCACTTCTTGAGGAATTTTTGTTCATTCCCGGCAAAGTTCTAGAATTAGTTGATGTTTCCTCTCCCACAGTTATAAAATTTTCGATATGCTGTGTGATGCTCAAATTGACGTTTTCTGATCCATCATTACAGAAAACAAAGGATGAGAAAAATATGCTATTATACTATCTCCTTCCTAAAAATGAAAAGTGTCCAAGAGAAAAAAATATATTTTGCAGTTAGAATTGGACCAAGGCATTATTAGCTTCGAACAAGATCTCCATACAGACAACAGCAGATGCAAAGAGTTGAACTTTATCAGATGGTATCATTTAATTGTAAAGTAGTGAAAACATGAATACTTCTTAAAACAACAACATAAATATTTTCCAACATACATAGTCAATTACATCCCCCAACCAAGGATCACCTCGGTTGGAATGTCAAAAATGAAACATAAAGTCTGAAGGTTCAACATCAGTAGCTATAAACTGCTCACAACGACTAATGAGCAATTATTAGCATTCTCACATCACAAGGGCTTATTCCATTTCCAAGACAAAAAAATGAACAAAAGACGCACCTTTATTAACTGTAAAGGAACCAAATACAAACACAAGAAGAGCAAGGAAGACCAAAAGGAGCATGGAAACCTTCCTTCGTCCAAAGAAACGACAAAGCAAAGGCCGAAGCTTTTCCTTCTCTCTTGAACTCGAAAGGAGCAGCTTTGTGGACTTGCGCACAAGAACTGGTGTTGACTGACAATTCGAAAAACCATTTTGTTGTTGCAGTGATCCATAACTCCCGGTACGCAAACCTAATGGCCCTCCAGTCATTATACCTTCAAAACGACAAGCCCACCTTTCATCTCCTTCTTCTACGAGAAGAAGGGTCTTTCGTTCAAAATATATATCCAAAAAAAAAAAAAATCCCAAAGTCTTCTAACTCCAAACCATCCACAACCCACAATTTATTCTTGCTAATAACCCAAATAAATCCATGGAAAAAGCGTCAACTCAATCTGCAACCAAGCAAAATCGATCAACTGAATCAGACACAGTTCTCGAAATCACACAAATTTAAGTTTTCAAACGCTATCAATGGCCAATGTGAACGGAATTTAACAAAGAAATTGATCAATGCCGTACTATTCAAACTCACATTCTAAGCAAACCCCACCTCTTGAAATCACTCCTACGAGAAAAACCAGATAAAACAGATCACATTAGACGGAAATGAATCGCAACTTGAACCAAAAATCTCATTCAATACATAGAAGATTCCGAGGGATCAATAACTCTCAGTAGCCCAAATAAAAAATACGAAATCAAATTAAATTCAAACCCAAGTTCGATTTCCGATGTGATGAAGTTTTCTAGGGCTATGTTGTCGTATATATTTCGGCATTCCCGTTCGCGCCGTTTATCTTCTTTCGTATATATAATTTTTTCACTTTTTTTTTTACATTTAATAAATAAATAATCTAAAAATGTTACCATTAATTTTAAAGAGTCGTAATTGAATTTTGAATGTATATTTTTTGTTTTTTTTAACAAAATATATTTTTGTTTGTTTCATACCTAACATTTTTGTTAGTTTCATATATCATTTAAAAAAAAATGGTTTCATACCTAAAATTCAGAGATTTTGGTGCTTAAAAAAAATATTATTAACAGTATGTAACAGCATATATTTGCGTTGTAATTTGTTACTAAAAAATATTTTGGTTTTAATTTTTATTTTTATAAAATTATATTTGCAACCAAAGTAAGTGTTAAAATTTGCTTAAATAATGCTACCAAAAAAATGCTCACATAATACAGTTTTTGTCGTTTAACAAGTACAAAACTGGCAATATTTGTCGTTTGGCAATACAAGCTGTATGATTGTCGTTTGTCTCTTGAAAATAAACGTACTGTTTGTTGTCGTTTTGTTAGGAAGTAGGACTTATTTTTGTCGTTCGTATTGTAAATGAAACTTGACAGAAAATAATAATAATACCTTAAGAAAAAATATGATAATAAATAGTTAATAGTATTATTTTGAATTTGACTTGTAGATCATATTAGACAGTTAAAAATGCGAGCTTTTATAACTGCAAATTTCAAAATATTGTTTCTGGGTGGGCATTCTGTTAAACTGTTTTATATTACATGTGTTTAATTTTAATCTTTAAAAATGGGAAATGGAGATTTCGATGGACACTTCAAGTCTCGATTTTTTTCTTTTTTTAAGATACCATTTTTGACAAAATAAGTTATGGGGATACTCATCATTCTACCATTTGGTTTATAAATTTGAGTAAATTTGAGTTGAATGTGACGCAGCAACCTTTACTCAAAATTCCCCTTAAAAAAAAACTACTCAAAATTTTAGAAATAAATAATGGATTGAAAAACACATTCAAATTGAACTTTTGGTCATCAGACGGAAGAAATTATTTTTAATGAAAGAGAAAGGGGAAAAAACATGATTATTTTGGTTTGAATTTGTTGTATTTTTATAAGATTCAATTGGTAATTGGATGAGGTAAAACAATTTGAGAAGTAATAGAGTATAGTTTGAATAAATGTGATGATGTTGGGTGAATGATATTGACAAATTTGTCACCATTTTGCTAGTGGGTCAGTTAAAGATATACATTCACATTTAATAAAATAGAATTATAGTAGCCTATGTGAATATTTTATTATTGGTAAATACCGCTATAATTTTTATGTTGGGAAAAAGTTATTGATTAGACTTTTTATTTTGTTAAATGATTCTTAAGGTCCTGGATTTTGCTAAGTGGGCTAAAATAATACTTTTAAGTCGAATTTTGTTAAAGTAATTTCAAATAAAAGATCAATTGTTGGATAGGTTTAGAGAAGGTGATCGAGAATTAGAGATGGAAAAATTATATTTTAAAATTATTTTGATTAAAATTGGATTCAGGATATTAATTTGTTATATTTTACAAAAATTATAGTATAAATTGTCATTTAACAAAATATATGATCTTATTGATAAATTTTGTACGACAACCAAAATGATATTTATAGCATTATTATTGAATAAAGGGAACAACTATTTTGGTGTACTTAGTTTATGCAAAATACCATATATGTCTCTCAATCTTCATAAATGTCGAAATGGTACCTTCTATTTTGTTGTTCTTACTAAAATGGTAACCTAAATGTATTTTTGGTCAAAATTATTTTTTCAAATACCATATAACCCCTACTTATATATTTTGTTTATAATTAAAATTATTTTTAATTCTTTTAATAAATTAATAATGCTTAAACTTTATTTTTATAAACATATAAACTTAAAAAAATAATAACAAAATTAAAATAATTAAGTTTATTTGTAATTCTTTTAAATTAATAAACATATAAACATACATATATTTAAGTTTTATTTATTTAGGTATGTACCTACTTAAATAAATAATAACATTTTAAGTTTATTTAAGTTAAAATCAAATGTTAAATAATAATAAATTATTTTTTATTATTTATTTATTTTATTCTCTTTTTTTTATTTTATTATTATTATTTCTTTAAGTTTATATGTTCTTAAACATAATTTTAATTACTGATAGAATATATAAGTATGGGTAAAATACTTTTTGAAAAAATAATTTTGATCAAAAATAGATTCACAGTATTATTTTAGCAGGAAGAACAAAACAAATGGTACTATTTCGGTATTTAAAAAGACATATATATATATATATAATATTTTGCATAAACTCAAGGAACCAACATAGTATATTCCCTTTAATAAATTCAGCATATTTATTTTTTACCACATACTTAAAAATAACTCCAATTAATTAATTTTCTGATAATCCAAGTTTCAATTGTGGTATTTTTTTTCTTATTTCCTAAAAACTGCTCACTTTCTTGCAAAATTGATGTTATCTTGTAAAAAAGTGTTAGGAAGAAGGATTTTTGTCGTGCAACATTGTTAGCAACTGCTTCTGCCATGCTTCTTTCTTAGTTTCAGTTTGTCTGAATTTCCTACCAAACAAAAATAGTATTTCTATTTTCCATTGTAAACAACAAAAATCTACCAATCAGTGATGGCCTGTGGCCGAATTAATTATGACGATGCAATGGTAACAGAAATATTCTTTATGTGATATTGCTCCATTATATGTGGCTATCACTGCTTACTGACTTAGTCTTAGCTTATTACAGTGAAGTACAATTACATGAATTATATTATTTCAGAAAATCAGACGATAATTAATAATTATATATTGTATGTAAAATAATGATAATAAATCTCAAATCACAAGTGCAGTGGCCAAAAATCGCAGAACACCCAATTGGACATTCAAGTCTATTAAACGCCAATGAAGAATCTATTAAGTGAAGTCAATAAAAAACTATATTGGCAACTCGCCCATTCTCAGTCCCAAGTAAACGTAGTCCACTAACTACCAATACCTTTGGGCTTTCACCATACCCTAAGCCCAAAACTCTTATTCAAACATACCCTCTTAACATGTCAAACATGTGAGAAAAAAGTTATCACCTGAAGCAGTCTCCAGCTCGTCCAAGAGAATCAGTCTTCCTCCTAAAAAAATAGGAAGACCACTCCTCACGTCCATTCTCCCGAAGCCAAGCAACTGACCACATTGGTCTCTATAAATACAAGGGCCTAAGCCTCCTGAGGGCTTCACTCACTGAACCCTTACTCAAGCACTCACTCGATAGCTCTCAAACGCTCTTTAACACTACCCTTACTCAAGCACTCACTCGATAGCTCTCAAACGCTCTTTAACACTACCAGGCCGATCACTTATATCAGCCCCTTGCCACCACGTTACTGTTGTGATTAGTGTCTTTTAAAGCATATGCTTTATGAAATAAATAATTGAAATTAATTTTTGCATATATTGCTTGTTTATTATTATTATTAGAATAATATTATATAAATATCAGAAAATTCACAAATTCGTTATTGTGACTACAAGCTTGTATTGGTACGTGAGGATTAAGATTGTAGGGAACAAATTTAAACAGTTCGTAGTAAAACAAAGTTAAGTATAATCTTTGGGTTAAATACTGTAAGTACAGTTCATTGGTATTATGAATACATGTAATCTAAATCCAGATTACTAATGTAGTAAGACATCTTAGTGGAGTAGGGCTGATCATTGGGCGGGTTGGTCGGGTTACAAGATATTTTTACCCGTCCAATGTTATAATCGGGTTAGCAAAAGTGAATCCTTAACTTGCCCAATTAAGAAAAAAATAAATTTAACCCGTCCAATAGTTTGGGCGGGTTGGTCTGGTCAACCCGCCCAAACCGAAGTTGTATTTTTTTTTTGGCAGGTTGGGCGGGTTGGTCGGGTCAACCCGCCCAAACCGAAGTGGTATTTTTTTTTTTTACATTTTTGTAGTTTTTTTTTTTCTTTTAAATACTAGTACTATGTAACGACCCAAATTTCCTAGTAAAGTTTAGGACCTTGATTAGGAGGTCGGGAGAGCCATAATTGATTTATTGTGCTATTATATGATTATATGCATGATTATGTGGGTCATATTTGTAACGCCCTGGTTACCCCAGAACAGTTACGGTGGACCAGAAATTTGACTCGCTACCCGAGTCCTTTGGTCAAAAACGTGCTCTAAGTGTAATTAACAGGCTAAGGTATAAAACCAATAAAAAGGAAATTGAGATTTTTAATACAAACTGCTCTGCAGAGCTAAGCAAAACATTTACCAGTGGTTCTCAGTTCAAAATGGTCATTACAGTTTAAGATTTACAATCCCGCCGACCTAAGCGGAAAAAATAGGGTAAACCCCCTAGTTCCTCTGAGAACACCTTGGCCGTGGTGGTCAAGCGGCCGCATATGTACACATCACCACATCAGCTCTCCACTCTAGGCTAGGTGAGCTTTTCTTTCCCTTTACCTGCACCACATAGCACCCATGAGCCAAAGCCCAGCAAGAAAACATAATACTTTTCATAACATTACCAAACGATTATCATTATAATCACACTGAACATAAAGCTTTCGAACAAACGAGTGAACATCACATGATCTTAGCGGGGGAGAGTGGCTGCTAGGTAAGCCACTAGCCTCCAAGCGCTTATTTCATTCATCGACCCTCGGGGTCGGTCTGGCATTAATGCTCTTTGAGTCATTCAATGCTAATAGTCGATTAGATCTAATCTCTGCTGGCTTGCGTGATCCACACTAAGGCCGTCCTGACTAATGAGTCAGCGCTATGTGACCAGTGTCCAGTATCACTGCCGAACCTGACTAATAAGTCACAGCTTCACAGCTGATACTAACACCTTTGCCAATTCTGACTGATGAGTCAGTGCAACGTGACCAGTGCCCAGTACCACTGTCGAACCTGACTAATGAGTCACAGCTTCACAGTTGATACTAAAACCTTTGCCAATCTGACTAACAAGTCAGTGCTATGCATAAGTGTACAACATATGCTAAGCATTCCATATTCAATTCATGTCCATATTACTCAACCAACATGCCTCACAAATATCCATGCATGTCACACTCGGGGTGTAGTTTTCTTACCTTCGATTCAAGCTAGAATGAACAAAAGAACGACCCTTGAGAACGGTTTAGCTTTTAGTCCTTTAGCGGTAACCTAATCACAACACATATGGGATACCATCAATAATCAAGATAATCAAGGGTTCTCAAACCATTATCTAGCCTCCAAGAGATCAATCCAAACTAATCCAAGTAGTAAGGACACTCCCAAGGCCTAAAACTAGGTTCCCGGGGTCAAAACGAGCAAACGGGGCGAAAACAGGGCAAGGGTTGTGGCCCTAGCACCTTGGGCCGCGGCCCCCAGGGTTCCCAGAGGCAAGGGCCGCGGCGTCCAGCAAGCACAAATTCCTGACACCTGCTTCATCAAACTAGGGCCGCGGCGCTCAAGAACAGGGCCGCGGCCCCCAACCCTGGGCCATTCCCAACCGTGTTTTTAACACTCCAAAGCCTCCAAAATCATACATAAACATTCCCCAATCATCAAAACAAAGTTCCCAAGCTTCCCCATGCATCAAAACCCTCAAAACCCAAGGTTCAAGCGAATCGGAAACTCAACAATTCACAAAATCAATTCAAAGCTTAGAAACTCGGAAAAACTCAAAACTTAAACTTCGATTACCTTCAATTGGGTTGTTTTCCGTCGAATCCTTCGGTTAAGAAGCTTCTAATCTTTCCTAGGATCGCTATGCCTCGATCCTCACTTGATTCTGACTTCTAGAACTCAAGATTTCGTCAAATATGCTCCGGGTGGCAAAAATGAACTAACGAAGGGGAACGAGAGGTTTTCTATCGTATGTTCTATCTGATAAGCTACTTCAACCTTAAGTAACCTCAAATAAAACCTAATGCTCGGGGTCCCGAAAACACTCCCGGGGACATTATGGTCAAAACCTCCGGAATTTCACCGTGATCTCAAATATTCCCAATTTATCACCAAATGAACATTTTATTACCCCAAAATTGACCCCGTTATGACAAAACCGCTAATCCACTAAAAATCACCGTCTCATGCCGAATAGCTCGACTATATCTCCATAATAATGAAATCTCATTCACAAATCACATCATGCACCCAAATACACAAATTACCCTCAACGGGAGTCAGGAGTTAACTGAATGTGGTTGCAAGGAAATGATCGAGAGTGTTTGGACAGAATGATTGTAACACAATGAAGAAAATGTGAAAATGAGGAGCTTAACCAACTTGGTGAGATACTCCTGAATATATATAAATGAGTGTAAGAGAGTTAGTTACAACAGAACAAATTAGCCAAGCTCATACGGAACTGTTAGAAAACTGTTACAACGGTTTAACTAACTTGAGAATATTCTAACAGCTTATTTCTAACATCCCCCCTCAAGTTGCACGGAGAGCTCCTAAGTGACAACTTGTTACACAGAAAAGTGAAGGAGGAGTTTGGAAGAGCTTTGGTCAGAATGTCTGCAGTTTGATTCGAAGAGTCCACGTATTGAATATCTAGCTGCTTGGCTATCACTCGATCACGAACGAAGTGAATATCAATCTCGATATGCTTCGTACGGGCGTGGAAGACAGGGTTCGATGCAAGAGAGGCAGCACCTAAGTTGTCGCACCAAAGAATCGGACAATGAGCAACAGGAAGCTTGAGCTCAGTAAGAAGTGATTCAATCCACATTAGTTCAGTAGTAGCCAAGGCTAAAGCGCGATACTCAGACTCGGTACTCGACCGAGCAATGACTTGTTGCTTCTTGGAGCTCCAGCTAATGAGGTTGCCTCCCAGAAAAATGCAATAGCCGGACGTAGATCGACGATCATCAACATTACTTGCCCAGTCCGCATCAGTGAAGCCGTGAAGATCCAACTGAGATGAAGCCTTGAAATGAAGGCCAAGCGTAGGTGTACCAAGGAGATAACGAAGGATACGTTTGCAAGCCATCCAATGCGTCGTGGTAGGAGCCTGAAGGTATTGACTGAGATTGTTCACGTCAAAGGAGATATCGGGCCTTGTCATCGTCAAATACTGCAAAGCACCAATTACTTGACGATAGATTGTTGGATCGGCTAGTGGAGACCCCGTGGATGAGCTAAGTTTTATATCAGGAGACAGGGGCGTAGGCTGGGGTTTGGCCGCTGACATGTTGGTTTTGAGAAGTAGATCCTGAACGTACTTCTTTTGATCCAAGTAAATGCCAGAGGAATCCCGAGATACCTTGAAGCCAAGAAAATATTTAACAGACCCCATTACCTTCAAGGCAAACTAGAGGTTTAAATCAACAATGAGGCGATGAATCAGTGCGGAGTCGTCTCCTGTAATCAAGATATCATCGACGTATATGAGTAAGAAGATACGTTTGCCATGCTTGTTGGAGAAAAATAAACTCGAATCAGACTTTGAGTGAGAGAAACCCCAGTGAATAAGAGACTGTTTCAACTTCTCGAACCAAGCCCGTGGAGCCTGACGAAGACCATACAATGCCTTATGCAGCTTACACACATGAGTAGGGCAATGTTGATCAACGAATCCAGGCGGTTGATGTATGTACACCACTTCTTGAAGATCTCCGTTCAAAAAAGCATTGTTGACATCAACTTGTTGGATGTCCCAATGAAAGGTAGCTGCAATGGCAAATATGATACGAATTGTGCAAGGCTTCACTACTGGGCTAAACGTCTCAAAGAAATCCAACCCAGGTACTTGTTGGAACCCCTTGGCCACTAAACGGGCCTTGTACTTGTCCACGGTGCCATCAGGGTGATGCTTCACTCGAAATACCCATTTGCATTGAACAAGTTTCATGTCAGGTGAGTAAGGCACTAGAGACCACATGTGGTTATTTTGAAGTGCATGAAACTCGGCTTGCATGGCACTGTGCCACTCGGGATTGGATAAAGCCGACTTCACAGAGACTGGCTCAGCAGCTGAAGTTGTTTGAGATAACAACAGTCGAGGTTGAAAAATTCCAGTTTTTGACCGCGTAAGCATAGGGTGATTATTTTGGACTTGGGGTGGTATGGGCAAATCCATGACAAGATCATCAATGGGAATCATAGACTGTGGTGAAGAAGTGGGGTTTGAGTCGATAGACTGACATGAGTTCAAGTGAGACAGTACTGGGGTAGGTGATGTAGACAAGTCATTTTGATGAATAGGTGGAGAGGGTGAGGGTGGTGGTAAGTTGACTGGTGAAGGTATTTGATGACTCTGTATATAGATGGGTTGAGTAGGTATAGAAGTTGTATTACGCGAATCAAAAAGACTGGAATATGGATATTCTTCCTCATTAAAAACAACACTACGAGCTGTATATACACGGCCAGAAGGGTGCAAGCATCTATATCCTTTTTGTGTTAGGCTATATCCAATAAACACACATTTTGAAGACCGAAAACTAACCTTATTAGATTGATACCGTCGAAGTAAAAGGAAGCAAGCATACCCAAATATCTTCAAGAGGTTGTAGTCTGGTTGCTGAGAAAATAACTTCTCATAAGGTGATATGAAATTTAACGTTGGAGTAGGCAATCTATTGATGAGGAATGAAGCAGAGACGAGTGCTTCCCACCAAAAGGTGAGGGGCATGTTTGCTTGAGCCAACAATGTTAAGCCGAGGTCCATCACATGACGATGCTTTCTCTCCACCCTTCCTTGTTGTTGATGGGTGTGGGGACATGAATTCCAACGTTCAATGCCAAGATCTTGAAAGAGTTTGTATAGTGGTTTGTATTCTGTGCCAAGATCCAATTGAATGCTCTTGATTTTAGACTCAAATACACGCTCCACATATGTATTGAATTGTTTAAAGATCGAAGGGACTTGGCTTTTAGTCTGCATAGGAAAAATCCAACAAAATCTAGTATAGTCATCAACAAAACTACAATAATATTTGAAACCTTCACTTGAGGTATAGATGGAAGGCCCCCAGACATCAGAGTGCATCAACTGAAAAGCATGAGTAGTTTTATTTGTAGAGTTCTTGAACGTAAATTGGTGCATTTTTCCCAACTGACATGCATCACAAAACGGTACATTAGTTGCCTTTATTGAAGGACTCATTACATTCATGACTTTAGTAAAAACAGAGGAGGAAGGGTGGCCTAAACGGGAATGCCACGTTGAGAGCAACTTAGACTTGTCTCGGACTGGATTCAAAGTAGTGGTGCAATTGAACGCCATTGCATTATTTGAAGGAGTAGGCCGCGTAAAAATGAAAGGCTGGCCATCATGAAGTACTGAGGAAACATCAATTTTGTACAGTCCATCACTGAGTGAACCCCGAAGAAGAACACGCCTCGTTATCTTGTCCTTAACAAGGCAGCAAGAGGAATCAAACTCCAACACAACGTTATTATCATTAGTAAATTGTGAAATGCTCAGCAAGTTCTTAGTTAAGTGAGGTACATGAAGGATATCTTTAAGTAATAGTGAATGATTAGAGTGCATGGAATCAAGAGCATTTGAGCCAACATGCAAAATAGGAATCGATGCACCATTACCTACAATGACCTTCGATTTCCCTTTGTAATCTGTCTTGTTGTGTAGGAGTTGAGAGTTGTTTGTCATGTGATTTGTGGCTCCGGAGTCAAGGAAACAGGCATCAGATGACTCATCATTGGTGTTCAACTCAAATAAATTTGCATGAGGAGATCCGGGGTTGGAAGGAGCCGAAGGAGGTACTGGCGGAGCTGAGAGACCAGAGAAGTGGACATCAAAATGGTGGAAACATTTTTGGACAATGTGACCAGATCTACCACATAATTGACATATCACCCTAGGGCCACGTCCTTGCGATCGTTGACCGTAGCCGTGATTACGCATGCCTCTCGACTGATTGCCCCGATTTCCACGAAATGAACCACGAGGAGCACCTCTCATTGAGAGTCCAACAAAGTTGGCTTGAATCAAGTCCACTGTGGGAGAGGAGGTCTGTTGTAACCTCATTTCTTGGTTGTGCAGACTAAAATGTAGATCGGGGAGGGTAAGAGTCTCAGATCTGTTCGTCAAATTGATCACAATTGCCTCATATTCTGAACCGAGGCTTCCAAGAATGTACGGACAAAGGCTCTCATCGGATAATTGTTCACCTGCATGAGCAAGAGAATCTGCATACTGCTTCATCTTCAATATATATTCATCAACAGATAAGGCTCCTTTACGTGTGGACTGTAGTAATCCTTTCACTTGAAGGATCCGTGCTTTGGACTGAGTTGCGAACAACTGATTGAGAGTCCTCCAGATCTCAGCAGAGCTCTGACAGCGAATGATGTGTCCAAGCATCGTCTCCGTCATAGAGTTCATAAGCCAATGCATAAGAAATTGATCGAGACGGATCCAATTGTAATGAGCAGGATTAGGATCGTTACCTGCAAGAATAGGTGGTGGAGTCAGTATAGTGCCAAGGATGTAGCCTTCGAGGTTGTACGCGCGCACAGCAGCGAGAACCAAGGCTCTCCAGTAAGAAAAGTTCGTCCGATCTAGACGGAGGTTGAGCGGAAGCAATGTATTGTTAGGAATGCCAACAGGATCGATCGCCGGTGGAGGAGCAGCAGGCGCCGGTGGAGGAGCAGCTGCTCGTGGTGGATTTGAATGGATCGCAGAGTTGTGAGATCCCTCGGACGCCATGGTGGAGCTCGGATACCAAGTCAGAAGTTAACTGAATGTGGTTGCAAGGAAATGATCGAGAGTGTTTGGAGAGAATGATTGTAACACAATGAAGAAAATGTGAAAATGAGGAGCTCAACCAACTTGGTGAGATACTCCTGAATAAATATAAATGAGTGTAAGAGAGTTAGTTACAACAGAACAAATTAGCCAAGCTCATACGGAGCTGTTAGAAAACTGTTACAACGGTTTAACTAACTTGAGAATATTCTAACAGCTTATTTCTAACAACGGGCCAAATTATCATCACACCCCTGTAATAAGAAATATGGACTCACATGCATGCATTTCACATCATATCATAATATAATCAACATATACATGCATTTTATCAATTAATAACATAATTAAGCAAGTATGGCCCTCCCGGCCTACTATTCACGCCGTTAAACACATCGGAGAATTCGGGGCATTACAATATTATTATACGATGATAAAGGCATGCATGGGGTTATATACTCTATTGTGAGGGTATTTTGGTAATTTTTCTCATTGAGAGCGTAATTGCATACTTGTGTGTATATTGGTAGGCTATTGTTGAGACCACATTATTATGTGGGTATGTTTGCAGCTTGTGGCTTGAGGCGATCCTAACAAGCGGTTTAGAGGGAAAGTCACAGCGGGGATTTATACCCGGCTCGGGGTGAGCCTGGGGATGTATCTGGGAATTTGGAGACGATTTGATATTGAGAAATATAATTGGTGATTAGTTGGGTATTGGAAAGTAAATGGTAAATATTAAAGACATTAAAGGAATTAGTGAGAATTGGGAGTAATGACCAAAATGCCCCTATAATGATTTAAAGGTTTAGTTATTAGTGGGAGGGCAAAGTGGTCATTTGGCTTACTAAAGGATAGGTTATATTCTGCTTTATTATCTTAGTGGAAGTTGTAGATTAACTCAGAAGCTTAAGGAAAAGAAAAGAAGAAGGAAAGAAAGAAAAACAGGACACTTAGAGTTATCTCTCTCTCTCTCATTCGGCTGGGTCATCTCTTCACCATTTCTTGTGAGTTTTGGAGCTGGAATTCCAGAGTAAGCTCAGGTTGGAGCTTAGGGCTAAGGACCTTGGTGAAGCTAGAAGAACTAGCAGGGTTTAGCCAGTCAATTGAGGTAAGTTTTAAGGTTTCCTGATGTGTTTTTCTGGGTTTTAATGAGATGGTTTCTAAGTTTGAGTTTTGGATGGAATAAAGGGATATGGACCTGAGGATTTGAAGGGCTTGAGGATGGTTGGATGCTAAGGATAACCTAGGGTCGAAATCCTCCATAGAAGGTAACAAGTTCTGGCTTTGATGTTCTAAGTATCTGAGTTTCTGGTTGAATCTTTCAGTTCTTGGGTTCAATGTTTGTTTTTCTAGTTTGATGATGCATGTGGTTAAGTCTTGTGTTATTGAGTTGTATGGGGTGAGATATAGGTGATGGTAGACTCAATTTGGTGTGTAATTAAGGGTTGGAAGGGTTCCAAGGGGTTTTGGTTCGAAGAAAGTCGAAGAAGGGAAAACAGAGTGTTGCTGGTCTGTGACTAGCGTTGTAGCGCTAGCCTTTGGGCGCTACAGCGCTAGGCTAGGGTTTCCTGGGTGTTTTGATTCTGTTTGTAGCGCTATAGCGCCCTCCTTAGAGCGTTGTAGCGCTACCCTGTCTCCAGAAATGGGTTTTTGAGTTTTTCCTTAGGGTTTTTGCCCAGAGGCTTGGGGTTTGATTCCACCACCCCGTTTGGTGGAATTAGGGCTTCCCGGGGGCTCGGGATTGGTCTCGAGGCTAGGTTTTGGATTTGAAGTTTGGTGGTGATTATGATCTATGGCTGTGACTAGGTACGCGCTAAGGTTCAGACGGGATCGTGCTTGAGGATCAATTGAACGAGCAAGCGAAATCTAAAGGTAAGAAAGTTGCACCTGATTATGTGGTTAGGTTGGGACTAAGTGTTCCCTATGTTTGTATGCATTGTTATGTGAATGTGATTAACCATGTGAACATGATGGGACTAAGAGCTCCCTATATTTGTATATCATGTCATGATGTAGTATTATGCCATGGGACATGCGATAACCGACCTAAGGGTGTCGGAATCAATATTTGCACACAGGGTGCGGCTTGGCCACTGGTAGCTGAGGCAGCTTATTTATCACTGAGCTCGGTTAAGCTGGCCGGAGTCAGTGAGTATTACACTGGGGCCGGCCTAAGTGAGCCGAAGACAGTGGGTTAAATAGAGGGTGCGACCTAAGGGCGCCGACCCTGAGTATTACTTTATGGATGTGATAAACTGTTGATTATGAGCGTGAATATTGTGTTATGGATATGATTTGTTGACAGTCTGGATGACAAATTGTTAATCTGTTGAGTGTTTTCACTGATTGGGTAAATGTTATGAAATGTCGAATTCCTGGTTATGTATTGTGGATTATTTGATTAATGATGTTGATCTTGCTATGATATCATGCTTTTTTGCTGGGCCTCAACTCACGTGTGCTACGTGGTGCAGGTAAAGGCAAGGGTAGGCTGAGTCAACCATAAGTTGGAGAGCTCTGGGGGTGAGGTGTACATTGTCAGCTGCTCGGCCGCCACAGTCGAGGAATTGTACAGGGACGGAAACCTAAAATGTATATTTTGCCATTAGAGTGGCTTGAATTATTTGTAACTCTTGGAATTTGCTGTAACTAAGTCATCTAAACTCTGTTTTGAGTTTCCATGTATCAAATTACCATTTTTAATGAAAACAGCCTGTTTGTGACAAAAATCTTTTATTCCTAATCCGTTGATGACGTTGAATTCAAATTTATTTAAATGACTTGATTAGCAAGTCTTGCACTATTTTAAACACACAGTGTAACGGTCTTGGTTATCCAGGGCGTTACATACTAATAGTGTGAAGTTTATCTTTTTAAGCTTAAAACAATATTTTAAATTTATAGTAAAAAAATAAAACAAAACTTAATTAATTTATATATTTATTTGAAAAAATTTCATATATATTAATCGTCAATATATTAATAATTACATCAACATTAAAAGTATTAAACAAAGTAACAAACATATGTCATTAAAATGAAAAAGAAAATTAATATAGTCCAAAGTCAAATTACAAACCAAAGTCCAATTACAAATATAAATTTAATTAAGTATGTATATAAATTTAATATAATTATTTAAATGTATTAAAAATAATAAATTAATAATAAGTTATTAATTGGGTGGGTTGATAATTATTTTCAACCTGCCCAATATAACAATTGGGCGGTTTAAATTTTGGTCGGTTTATTCGGGTTGCGTTTTTTTGCGGTTTTTTCGAGTTGGTTTGGGCGGTTTATTCGGGTTGGGCGGGTTGTAAAAATTTATGCACAGCCCTATAGTGGAGGTACTTTGTATAAAGTGGTTATACATGAACAAGACCCGATTTGTTACTAATACTTATTAATGTTGTTTACTTTATAAGTATTAATCAAACATATAAATAAGATAATCGTATACAAATTGATCTTAATCCTGAAGTTATTATGAAGTCTTGTTTATGCCATATGAGTTATTTGATTAACTCGTTATGGTTTGTCAGAATGATCAGGCTGAAAACTTTTGTTTTGGAAACTCAATGTAAATGGTTGGGGACATAAAATATAGATATGGAATCAATACCTTTTCGAGAGGAATTGAATAATGGTTCCCTTAAGGGTTGGCTTTTGAAACTGAAAGGTTATTGAGCTCAAATTCATAAATAAGTGTATGAATTAACATTCATTAGTAAAGTTAATGCTACTTAAGGAAATAAGATATAATTGAAGAGTTTAAACGGAGATTAATTCCTACTTTAATTATGAACCATTAATAGAGAATTGAATTGTATGTAGTGATTAAATCGATGAACATTTTTTATATATTTAAAAATACTCGATAAATAAATATCTACAATTACAAGAGTGATATCTCATATTTTTAGTAGATTAATAAATTAAGGTTATTATATTAAAGAGTTTTAATTAATAATCTAAATTTATTGGAGCTCAAAATTATAAGTCCATAGGTCCCCGAAATGGCTCTATCAACACTAAGGTAAGAGTTAAAATTGGAAAAAATCACTATTTGGAAGAAATTTGTTCTTTAAGTTCAAATATATAATTAAGACAAATTAATTATATGTTCAAAAATTATTTTTTGATTAAAATGGAATTTTCGAAAATAACATTTAAATAATTAAGATGATTAATTTTGAATTAATTAGTTTTATTTATTTAAATAATGTTAAAATATATTTATGATAATTCAAATTGGATTTGAATTTTAAATGATATTTATTCATGACAAGATAAATTATTAGGTTTAGATATTTTTGAATAAATAATTAGTAAAAGAAAATGGTTGGAACACATCCCTAAAAACAGGATGTATAGTTGGCATGTAACAATGTCCAATAATGAGTCTTTAATATTTCTTTTATTTATTTACATATTTAATAATAAAAATTTTGACAGAAATAAAATAGATCGTATTATTTTTCTCTTTCTCTTAAAACTGTCTCAAACTATATATTCCAAGATCCCATGTTTTGAGAATATCTTGTGAATCATAATTTTTTTTTCCTACAATTACTATACATGTGTGGTGTAGAGATACATATTGGAAGATCTTGGTCTAAGTATTTTGAATAACTACTTTGGATTGGATGTTCGTTGAAGATACAAAACGAAAGCGATGATTCTTAACAATTCTTTAACTAGTAAATCCTCATATTCTATTTCTCTATGATTAATGTATTGCATGTTAATGGATCTGATTATTTAAAGTTTGTTTAATTTTTTTTTTTTAAATCTTTGGGTCCAACACCCCGTGTTTTCCGCTGCGCACATGGTAAACCAGCTACCAACAGTTACGATGACTTTATATTCTTTGTATTTATTTTCTACTTGAATTGCTTATTGACTTGACCATCGGAGTCCCTTCAGCTGGCACCATCTAGGTGTCCCAAGGCTTTTATGGTATCTTCCTTTGTTCTACAGGTTGTCGATGCCCGCGATTAGTTTATTATCATTGTAGATTTCAGCATCTACACTAAGCAAAGAGAGAAATGGAGATGGACATTAACTGGTGGTGTAATTAGTAGAAGTGATTATGGTATGGTGCTTAATTTTTTTTTAATAATTTTTTTATTTTGCATTTTAGCCCCTTTATAATATTATATTATTTAATAATACATATATTTTGTACATTTAATATAAGTTTTAAATTTCTCCAAATAAAAATTATGGATTGGTCCATTAAGGGGTGAGTGTTTTACATGAGTGGGGCTAATTAAAATTTTATAATTTTAGTGAGGACTTAAATTTTACAATTTTTATACAATAATATTAGAAATATTTGTTTATTATTAACAAAATAATAATTATTATATGATTTCCTTGAGCCTACTCTAAGGGTTCGTCACTATAATAGTGGTTTTACGCTGCTTGTTTGTTGCAAATTCTATAAGAATGTAGAAAATTATGGAATATGGTATTAATATGGGTAAATAATATTTTGGATCCTGTGTTTTGCAAAAATTATCGATCGCACCCTATATTTTGTTAAATAACAATTTGGACCATGTATTTTACAAAATAGAACAAATTAATATCCTGAGCTCAATTTTGGTCAAGCTTTTTTCAATAGGACCAAAATACCCTTAGGTTTTATTAATTAATTAAATATATATTTTAAAATAAAAATAAGATAAATTATTTTTAAATAAAAAATATTTTAAGTAATAAAAATTAACACAATAAGATTAATCAAAACTAAAACTAAATCTGAATATAAATCAGATAAAATTATAAACTAAAAATTAAAATCGGTTTCTCTTATTTTTCTTCTTCTTCTCCTTCTTCATCATCTTCTTCTTCTTTTGCAGGTGCTCGGTGTAACGCCCCAAATTCCTTAATGTGGCTTAGTGCCTGGATTAGGGGGCTGAGAGGCAATGATTGTATTAATTGTGTGCTTATGTGTTATGAGCATGTCATTATGTGAATTATATTATAATATAATTATGCTTACATGTTTAGGAGTATTAAATATGCATGTGGGCTCATTTCTTATTAGAAGGGCATTTTCGTAATTTTGACCCGTTGAGTGTATAATTGTAAATATGTGTGTTTTATGATTGACACCACATTATTATATAGATATATTTGGGTTATTTGGCACAAGGTGGTCCTAGTGAGCAAGTTAGCGGAAAAGTCACAATGGGGTCAAATACCCAGCTCGGGGTGAGCCTAGGGGTATTTTGGTAACTTAGTACATCACCAAGATTGAGCGGGTAATGAAAAATTATTTGGTAATTATTTTAGAATATTGGGAGTAACGGGAATTGATGAGATGTTAATTATGATTAACGAGATAAGTAGCAAATGACAAATTTACCCTTAAGGGCTTAAGAGGGCAAGGTTTAGGCTAAGGGACATAGTTGTCTTTTAGTGCCAAAAGTAGTGGCTTGGGCCATGGGTTGCTTCAGCTGAAGGAGTCCTCAAAACAGAGCATATCAAATACTCTAGTTTATTCTCCCTCCCTCAAAGGTTTTGCTATTTTTCTCTCTTTTTTGGTGTGCCTTAGAGCCTTATACCTTCTTTGCTTGAAGTCAAGCTTAGGAACTCTTTTGCTAAGGGAATTAAGAAGTTTGAGGCAAGTTTGGGAACTGTGGAGACTTAGAGAATAGGTAGGAATAAAAAAATTGAGATAATTCAAGGTTAAACTCTGTTTTGTTTATTGTTTTTGAGTTTTGAAACTTTAAGCTAAATTTTTGTATTTGGTGGGTAATTTGTTGAGTTTTGATGTTTATGGTGTGTTGAAAATGTTTTGGGATTGAGTTTTGAAGTTGGGATATGTTTGGATAGGTTTGTGGAGAAATTTGGTATGAGAAAAACGGAGGAAAAATCTGAGTTCCAAGTCAAGCCCGGTGTAACGACCCAAATTTCCTAAAAAGGTTTATGTTGATCCCAAAAGAGGGTGTTTTAATAATTAAACTCGCAAGTGCACGAATCGTTTCGGAATATAATGTTCATGTAAGTACGAGGTCGAACCCATGGGAGTTGACTAACATCAAAAGAAACTATTTCAAACAAAGCAATAATATTCTAACCTAGTTCCAAATATTTGATGAGATTTTGTTTTAGAAAAAATAAAAGACAAGTAATAAAAATATTTAAGATTAAATAGAAAAATTGTTTTCAAATGATATATAAAAAATAAGATTATTAAGATGTTAGAATCCACAAAATGCAAGTTCAATAGTATTTATAAGTATATTGATTCCCAAGTTTTAATATAGTTGAAATAAATCACACTATATATTTTTTTCAAAATATATTTTCTATTCAAGCACAAATTACTCTTTCAAAAAGGTAGGATTTTTCTTCACTTATATAAGATATAATTTCTAAGCATTAGTTGTGTTACAACCTAATGAAACTACAAAAAATCAAAGAGACTATGTTTAGGCAAAATATGATACTTATGCTCTAAGAATTAGATGTGAACAATTTAATAAAAAACATTTAATCAAAGAATATCATATTTTTTTGCATAATGAAGAATATCATATTCAAGCACAAATTACTCTTTCAAAAAGGTAGGATTTTTCTTCACTTATATAAGATATAATTTCTAAGCATTAGTTGTGTTACAACCTAATGAAACTACAAAAAATCAAAGAGACTATGTTTAGGCAAAATATGATACTTATGCTCTAAGAATTAGATGTGAACAATTTAATGAAAAACATTTAATCAAAGAATATCATATTTTTTTGCATAATGAAGAACTAAGTGTAATATGCTTTAACACTCAATAGTAGATGAAAAATGCATATCATTGATAGAAAAATCCATAAACAATGTTACACAAATGGGAAATCAACATACAATAAAAAATACTATTTAGTTACATTTTGCTTCATCATCATCTTAATAACCTTTGAAAAAGATTAGAAGCTCATAACTAGATAAAAATTACAAAATAACATACTTGACATGCTCTTCAAAAGATGAAAATGGTAGAGAGAAACTAGTGAAAAGAAGAGAGAAAAATGTGTAGAAGAGGTTGAAAAATATCAAGAAGAAGAGCTCCCCAAATGGTCTTACAAGACTCTATTTATAGGCAAAAATATGGAGATTAAATTAATCAAATAAAAATAAATAAATTGATTAATTTAATTGTGTTGGGAAGTTGTAGGATAAATAGAGTAAGTGTAAGAGTATTGGAAAGATGAAATGTTTGGTTGGGTAAAAGATTAGTGAAAAGCTATGGTAAAAAAAATGAATTAGGAATGTTTATTTAGGTAAGAAAAATAAGGAAGAGTAAATTGATATTTGAGTGAAAAATATTGGGAATGAAAATGTGATTTTTGGGGTCTTTTTGTGGCTGTTTGACAGCTTGGTTGACTGGCCATTTGGGCCTTGCATATTGGGCCCAAAGGAAACTCTTTTGTCTTGGGCGGTTTGGGCTTGAAGGGTGGCAGGGAGGTGATGTTGGCGAGGCAAAGAGCTGGCTGCTGAATGGGCCCGTACGTTGGTGATATATGCTGAAAAAGCTGGGAGGCAACTTCGTACGTTGATGGAGCTGAATGCTGGGCTTTGATGGAGCTGAATGCTGAGGAAACACATAAAGGCTGATGGTGTGACAGCTGGCGTGGTGCATATGTGATGGCTGGTGCAATCAGGAGGCTTGGTGATATGCCACATGCTGGGAGCTGGTTTCGGCGTGGCCCTTGCTGAAGGGAAAGTGGACTGCTTCGGATTGGGCCAGGCAGCAGGTGGAAGTTGGGCTCGGGCATGGGCCTGGCATGGGCCTGAAGACAAAAGTGCCACTTCTTTGCTTTTCCTTTACAAAAATATCATTTTTTTCCACCAATCTTCTTGCTTTTCAAGAGCAAATAGCATACAAAAAAAATTCCCTATAAAACAAACATAAATTAAATTAAAACTAAATATTTTCAATAATGCAATATACAACAAAAGTTCAATGAAAATATTAATTAAAATTTAATTTACTTAAACATTTAAGCTCAAAATTGCATCTTTTTACTCCTAACTTAACAATATTAATTTTAAATAATTAAACCATAACATTTTACAATAATATAACAATAAAAACACACAAAAATCCATAAAATTAAAATAAGCCTAATAAATTCAAAAAGTAATTAAAACTTAATAATTTAATTAAAAACTTAAGAACTACATCATTTTTAGCTTAAAAAATGTGGTAAAATAACTCTAATTTCTAGAGTTATCAGTTTAGGACATTAATTAGGAGGCCGAGAGGGTCATAATTGACTTATTGTGCCATTATATGATTATATGCATGATTATGTGGATCATATTATTATATGATGAAAAATGCATGCATAAGGGTATATATTTTGTTATGAGGGCATTTTGGTAATTTGGTCCGTTGATGGCATAATTGTATATCTGTGTGCATATTGGTAAGCTATTGTTGAGGCCACATTATAATGTGGATTTGTTCGAGCTGTTCGACATGAGACGATCTTTGAGTATAAGTTAGTAGTTTGGTCATAACGGGATTAAGTTCGGGGCTCGGGGTGAGCCCGGGGTAATTTCGTGATTAGAGCGTTGCTGGTAGTTAAGGGGTAACAGGATATGAAATATTGGTATTCGAGAATAACGGGAATTGGAGGGTGTTAATTATGGTTAAGGAGATAGGTGCAAAAGGACGATTTTGCCCTTGGTGGCTGCTTAGGACTTTAATTAAACTTGAGGGCATTTAGGTCTTTTTACCTTTAAGGATATATATCAATACCTAAAACTAGAAAGCTGTAGAAGACTTAAGAAAACAGAGCACCTCCTTTTGCTTCAACCGACTGCCATTTCTTCTCCTTTTCTTTTTCAATTTTAAAGCTTCTTTTGAGCAATTAAGCTGGGGAATCAAGTGTTGATGATCTAGGGTATTGCTCCATCATTGAAGAGGAGTTCATACCGAGCTTGAGGTAAGATTCTAACCATTAGAACTCTGGTTTTCTACTCTATTCTATTAGTGAGTTCAGTTGAGATTTTGGGTTTGAAAGTTGAGCATTCAATGGGGTTTTTGCTAAAGCTTGGTTAGGTTATGATGCCTAGGACTAGTATATATGGTATTTGGGTTCAATTGGGGGTTTAAATGGTGTTTGGAAGCTTTTGAATCAGGTTGGAAATGGAGGATTCGAAGGAGGAAGAACCAGGGCCATGTCTGCCTGGTCCTAGCGCTATAGCGCCCAGAAGGTAGCGCTACAACGCTAGCCAGGGAAAAATGCCCATGGTTGTAGCGTTGAGGCGCTAGGGGGGTACCCTGTTTTCTCAGATGCATATTTTGGGTGTTTTTAAGGGTTTTTGGCTCGGGGTTTCAACTCTTAAGGCTCGGAATCGAATCTACTCACCATTTGGGTACAATTCGGGGTCCCGGGAGTGAGGTTTAGGTTAAGACCTTTTTATGGATGTGTTCATTAATTGGATTCCATGTTTGGTTATGACTAGGTGACCGCTAAGGGATCAAAGGATTGATCATTCTCAATGGTCGTTCGTAATGTATTTCTCGCTCGAACAAGAGGTAAGAAAACTGCACCCGATTATGTGGTTAGGTTGGGACTAAGTGTTCCCAATGTGTTGTATGCATTGTTATGTGATTGTGATAAACTATGTGAATATAATGGGACTAAGAGCTCCCTATACTTGAATATGATGTCATGAGATGGTATTATGCCATGTGGACATATGATAAACGACCTAAAAGTGCTGGAATCAATATTTGCGCACAGGGCGCGACTCAGCCACTGGTAGCTGAAGACAGCTTATTAATCACTGAGCTCGGTTAAGCTGGCCGGAGTTAGTGGGTATAACACTGGGGGCGGCCAAAGTGAGCCGAAGACAGTGGGTTAAATAGAGGGTGCGACCTAAGGGCGTCGACCCTGAATATTGTGTGATGGTTGTGATAAACTGTTGATTATGAATGTGATTATTGTTGTTAATTTGATGGAATATGAAATGTTGATTATCTGGACAACAAATTGTGATTTGTCAATTGCTATCACTGAATACGCAAATGTTATGAATTGCTGAATGCTTGGTTATATTGTGTGAATATCTGGTTATTTAAATTGATCGTGTTATGATATCATGTTTTCTTGCTGGGCCTCGGCTCACAGGTGCTACGTGGTGCAGGTAAAGGAAAGGGTATGCTGGATCAACCATGAGTTGGAGAGCTCTGAGGGCGAGGTGTACATTGTCAGCTGCTCAGCCGCCACGGTCGAGGGATTGTACAGGGACGGAAACCTTAAATGTGTATTTTGCCATTAGAGTGGCCTGGGTTATTTATAACTTTTGGAATTTGTTGTAAATATGTCATCTAAACCTTGTGTTTGAGTTTCCATGTATTAAACTGTCATTTTTAATGAAAATAATCTGTTTATGACCAAAATATTTTATTCCTAATCCGTTGATGAAGTTAGATTCAAATTTTGTTTAAATGACTTGATTAGCAAGTCTTGCACTATTTTAAACACACAGTATAATGGTCTTGGTTACCCAGGGCGTTACACGCGACTTATCAGTCATGATCGGTATCATGCGCGCTAAGTGTAGGTCGTTATGGCTAGGCCACCCTGGGAGTGCATCATGCACTTGACTGGCTCGTATGCCACATGATTGAATATGAGTGCATCATGCACTTGACTGACTCGGATGCCATATGAATGAATGGGAGTGCATCATGCATTTGATTGGCTCGGATGCCATATGAATGAATGAGAGTGCATCATGCACTTGACTAGCTCAAATGCCATATGAATGAATGGGAGTGTGACACGTACTTGTGTGACCCTATGGTCACTTACTGAAACAGTGTGTGTGCTCGGTTTCAGTTATTGTCTGTTAGTAGGTTATCTTGTTGAGTCTTTTGGCTCACAGGTGCTTTGTGATGTAGGTAAGGGTAAGGAGGAGCTTGGCCAGCCATGAGTTGGAGAGCGTTAGGGGCGGTGTGTACATATGCAATCTACTCGACCGAGGTATCGCAAGGGGAACTAGGGTTGGACCCTGTTTTGCCGCTTAGGACGGCTTATTTTGTATTATCTGAGTTGTTGTAACAAACTTTTAAATTTGTATTTTGGGATCCCATGTAAAGATTAAGGATTTGTTTAATGGAAATGTTTATGTCTTGACCAAATTTTTTAATACCTGCACCCTTAGAGGCTTAATCACATGTTTTAGTCCAAATGACTCATTTAGCGAGTTCAACACTAATTTTAAACACACATGGTAACACCCTAATTAGCAGGGCGTTACACTCGCCGATCAGTTTCTCTTAAAAATCGGTCTTCTCTTATTTACTTCTTCTTCTTTTGCAGGTGCTTGGCGATTTTGCAAGATTTGAAGTCGATATGAGAAGGGCTTTGTATGACGGGCGGGTTAGGTGCTCGAGAATGGACAAATGGGTTTGTTGACGCGGTTCTTCGCCAACAGGTAATTAAGAAAATAAGAGAAAGGGATTAGTGCTTAATAATGAACCGAAACAGATGAGTGATCTTAAAATAGACTGATGACACAAACACGTTTTTAGGTGGTTCAAAGGTTAAAATCCTTCTACTCCACCAGCCAATATTATTGCTATGCTTCTGGTATTCTTTTACAGGGTATTTCATTACACCATAGAATCCAACCCTTTGCAACTCCCAGGGTCTCCATATTTATAGGAGAGGGGACCTGGGAGTTGGTAAGGGGGGTCATCCCGTGACCTTCTAACCCATCATATCACTTCTGTGACATTCATGATTAATTCCTAAAACCTGACAAATGAAGTGTGGTCTAATCAATAGGTAAGGAGGATAATGAGCCGCACGGCCCAACTCAGTCGTGGGTGACTGAATACGCACGTTCCTGCTGCGTGTCCGAGAATTCAGGGATATATTAGACACGTGATGTCTAATATATGCACGTTTACATTGCGTGGTTGACTTTATAAGGAGTCATGGCTTCCCACTCCAGCTCGTACCTCGAGCTGGATGCCTTCTTGGCTTGCGGTCTTCATATCCCTGTCTCAGCCCTTAAATAATCTTGGTCAACCTTTGGTTACCTCGAGCTAAAGAGGTAGGACCTTACAACAGCAGCTCCGGCCACATGGCGTCCACGTGGCTGACATAATTATGCCACATCTCAGCTCGCTAATAGCCCGTGGAAAATCAGGGCGTACATGTGCCCCCCAAGCCTCTGCTCGTGGCACACGACACCATCTGGGGCCACAGTGGGGGCTTTTAGGCTTCTCCACGAACTCTCCATATTCCACCTATTACGCAGGCGCCGAATACGTGGAGCATCGTGGTTGGTGACGGTATGTCTTCCGAGAACCGCATTAATTGGCCTAGCCTATCCTCAGTCGTCGTTTCGCCTTTCAAGTGGAGAGCCTCAGATCCCACATCAGGGAAATCCAACGGCCCTCCTCACACGACCCTTTATGTATATAAAAGGGGTGGCCACCTTACGCATGGGCCACCCGTTTATTTGAAAATTTTCCAAATTTCCCATCTTCTTCTCTCTTCTCATCCTCAAAAGACCCTCTTTTTCTTCCGGTTACCGTTCCCAGCATTCCAGAAGATCAGATGCAAGGGCTCCTTTGAGGTTTTGGAACCAGTTACTCCGCTGAGGCCCCAACCCAGACGACCCCTTCATCCCATTCACAGCAAAACACTTCGTAAGTTTTCTGACTGTGCACGCTTTAAATTTTCTTTTCACAGTAGCCTAGGTAAATAGTTACTGTAGCTGCATGCAATATTCTGCTGCTCTTTTGTGGGTATGAAGGGTGAAGGTTTTTATTTTAGGGCATCGATTGTAGAAGAAAACCATTTAGGAGCCTGGCTCTCAGGGTACGTTTTCTAGGGAAATTTTCTGGGTAGGATTTTTGGGTATGCTTGTTTAAAATATCTAGCATTTGGGGTGCAAAACCGAGTAGCTTAGGGGACACGCTTCAAAGACAGTTTTGCACCTCTTGCCTAAAACTTTCCTTCCAAGGCAAACTTTTATCCTGACCCTACTGACACATGAATTCCGAGTAATCGGGGATCTGTTGGGAGCACAGGCGCGTGTTCATAGAACCGCGTGGTCTCACTCTCCATGGGCTGAGCTTACCTCAGCCCGTGCAAAGGAAACACCTCTTCAAATCCTTTCTTATGCTTAGGTCGCCCTTTCTAAAATTTCTTCTTTTGTTCACTAGGCGACCAGATGGGACCCAAGAAGAACGCCCCAAAGAAGACCGTAGGCAGCTCGTCCTCCCAACAATCCAAAGGAAATGAGGTGGTGACAGACTCCCCCATCCCTGTTTTCAGGCCGGCCGTGGAGCGGGAGCTTGAGGTGGCGCCCGACGCCTTCTTCGAGGCTGAGAAGATCGTCTCGAAGATTACTGACCAGGGGAAAGTGAATAAGATATTCCTTTCCCACAACATCGAGTTGGGGAGGGGCGCCCTGATCGCCCGACCTCCCCTAGAAGGTGAGCGGAGCTGCGCACCGCTCGACGAGGAATACGCGACTTGGAGTGACGAACACTTCAAGGCTGGGGCCTTCCTCCTGCTGGACCAGTATTTCGCCGACTTCCTGAACTACGTGAAGTTGGCTCCTTTCCAGCTCCCCCCCAACTCCTACCATTTGTTGGCGGGGTTGAGATATCTATTCTTGAAACAGGAGTGGGAGGTCCTCACTCCGGCAGATATCTTATATTTTTTCTGCCTCAAAGCTAGCCCGGAGCAGCGAGGGCGAGGCGACGGGTTCTACTACTTGACCCGATTTCCAAACACGGCTACGGTCATCGAGCTGCCCAGCCACCCCAACGACTTCAAAGACCATTTCTTTATGTCCACAGGGTTTCGCAACTGCGAGCTTCACTACTCCAACAGTCATCGTAAGTACCTTTTACTCTTAGCTCGTAAGTTAAGTATTCATTAGCTCTCCTTTATCCATTTCTGACTTGGAATAATTTTGCAGCCATCTTCGCGAGGACAGACAAGTCTGTGATCCTCGGGAGTCAGTACAAGACGCTGGCGGGTCTACCCCCCAGTGAAAAGGACTACCGCCAGCTCGTGACAGACGAGACGATGCTGGCATGCAAACTGATCTCCCCGGGCCAGACTCTGAACCTAAGGAGACTGCGGGGGCCTCCCCCAGCTCGCGAGATGAGGCCCATTCCCGAGGAGGACGAGGTGCCCCTCGTGAGGCGGAAGAGGGCGCGGGAGGTCGCCCAAGAAACTAACATGGAGAGGGCCCAGTCCGGGGCAGCAGCCGGCCCCTCCGGCCAAGGTAACCCATATCTATTTAGGAACTTAGATAGGGTCGTCGTAAACCCCCGGCTAGCTAGGTTTAATCCCAACCAGCTCGTCCAACGCCATCGTAGTGACCCAGACTTTGACATAACCCTGCTCCATTGCGTCGACCGGCTTGTGCTGGATTACGAAAGTAGCCGCCCTAGGGGTACCGTAGTCGTAGACAACACCCTAGCCTTTAGGTCGGCCTTATTTGAGGAGTATGGGACCAATCTTCGGTCATGGCCCTCTCTCCGGGAGGGCATCGTAGCTCCGGGTCTTAGGCAGTACGTAGAAGAGTCTAGTCCCGAGCCAGATTCGGACCCAGAACCCGTGCCAGCTCGCGAAGTCATTGTCTTAGACTCCCCCGCAAAAGCTCCAGGGCCGATGGTCGTGACCATAGATTCCTCTTCTAGCTCGGGGGGTAGGATCCCTTACGATATATGTTTTTGAATTCTGCTCTATCCTTATCTTTGTTGTTCTTGCATAAATGCTAACTTGCATACTAATGTTGTCTTTGTTTTGCCAGAGGAAATGTCTCAGCCCGGGAACAAAGATTTGCGAGCTAGGTTCACTGGGGGGAACTCCTCTGCTGGGGCTTCCAGGCCCATGGTGAAGAAGCTCCGGGTGGCAAAGAAGGCTGTCGGGACAACATCCAACTCCCCTGCAAAGGGGAAAGACCAGAGGCCGGCTGCCCAGGCCAAGGTACCTCCGCCTCCTGCAGCAATGGAGAAGATGCCCCCGCCCCCTCCACGAGCTCCCGCCTTCGTTCGAGACATGGAGATGGAGCCCGGGACTTTGGCGGGCGCAGCCACCGAGGTGCACATTCCAGTGGACCCCCAGGCCTTGGAGAAAATTCTTGACGTCTTTCGGGGACCACTACTACGGCGCCACCGAAAGGGACCTGCAGGTGCTCGAAACAAGGAGCCCGGAGAGCGTGATGGAGTCTTCACTGGGAATGGCTCTAACGGTAAGCTGGCTATGCCCCTTTTACATGCTTTGCCTTGTCTCTCTCTTTTTTTTTTCCTAAGGCAGTTGCCTCTTTGTTTTGTCGGGCGCTCTGGCTCTTCACCGGAGCATATCCAGGTCCAAGGCTCAGCTTGAGGACATGAGGGGCGAGCACCAGGCGGTTTTGGCCTCCCATCAGACTACCTTGGCCGCCCTTCAGACGGCCCAAAAGTAAGAAAAGGAGGCCAAGGATGCCTTGGTGGCAACGCGGGCTGAGCTGGATGCAGCCTGCCCTAAGCTTCAAGAGGTCGAGGCTACCAAGGCCGCCCTAGCTGCCGCAATGGCCGAACTGGACTCTGCGAAGACTGGAGCCGAGGAGGCTAAGGCCGCCCTGGCCACGGAGAAGGCAGCTTCCAGCTCCGCCATGGAGGACATGCTTTACCACTGCTAGGTCTTCAACTCAGACGACGACTTCTCCTTTTTAGGAGCGGACTGGGAGGCCTTCCGGGAAAGGTTCAAAGCTCGCCTCCAGCAAGAGGCGCCTTCTGAGACTGGGGAGGCCTCCACAGTGGCCGAGCAGGAGGGCGACACGACGACCTCAACGGAGTAGCCCGGTGGAGCCTAGGGCTTTTTTTCTTTTTACATATATATATATTTTTTTTTTGTAACTTTGTATGAAGTTTTTTCACCTCGAGACAATTGGTTTCATCAATTTTTGATTTTATGCACCTTAGTTTGTTTTTCTTTTTGGCGGTGCTATGATTGATACTCTTATATTTTTCTGAGAAAAACATGTTAACCAATCATGATCCAACTCTTAAGAGAAGTCGTGGTTGAATCCCTGACCCTGCATTAGAAACTTAGGTCGCATTAACTTCTTATTGATATCTCGTGCTTTTTATGAAAAACAACGATCAATCAATTTGAATTAACTCCTGAGTTTTAGGACCTGGTTATGTCCAGGACGTTAGTTTGAAAACTTAGTTCGCGTTAATTCTTTGACTAATATCTTGTGCTTTTTAAGAAAAACACTAATCAATCAATTTGAACCAACTTCTAAGTCTTACGACCTGGTTATATCCAGGGCGTTAGTTTGAAAACTTAGTTCGTGTTAATTCTTTGACTAATATCTTGTGCTTTTTAAGAAAAACACTGATCAATCAATTTGAACCAACTTCTATGTCTTAGGACCTGGTTATATTCAGGGCGTTAGTTTGAAAACTTAGTTCGCGTTAATTCTTTGACTAATATCTTGTGCTTTTTAAGAAAAACACTGATCAATCAATTTGAACCAACTTCTAAGTTTTAGGACGACCTGGTTATATCCAGGATAGGACTTAGTTTGTGTTAATCCTTTATCAATATGTCGTGTTTTTTAAGAAAAACATCGACCAATCGATTTAAATCAACTTCTAAGTCTTTAAGGCGGCCTGGTTATATTATCCAGGTACCAAATGCCCCCCCCCCCCCCCCCCCCCCAAGTAATTAAGAAATGGTCTTTCGTGGTTACTTGAGATTACATTCGCAAATATACACAATAATGAAAGAAGATTTAATTCTCATTGCTTAATACATAAGAAATGGCCTTTCTGAGTAAGCCTTACAAGGGTGTCACTGATAATACTTCTTCAAGTGGATGGCGTTCCAAGCTCGTGGGACCGCGTCTCCATTAAGCCGGGCTAACTTGTAGGTTCCTTCCTTTATGACCTCGGCTATTTGATAAGGCCCTTCCCAGTTCGGTCCCAAAACTCCATCTTTGGGATCCTTGCCGGCTAAGAAGATTCTCCTGAGGACCAGGTCGCCAATGCTAAAAGCGCGTTTTCGGACTTTTGAGTTGAAATAATGCGTAATTTTTTGCTGGTAATGTCCGAGTTGGAGCTGTGATTCTTCTCACCTTTTGTCAATTAGGTCGAGGGATAAGCAAAGTAGCTCATGATTGCAATCCTGGTCATATGCCTGGACTCTATGCGAATATACCTTTAAGTCAACAGGAAGGACTGCCTCACTCCCAAAAGCCAGGGAGAAAGGAGTATGTCCCGTAGGGGTCCGATGCGAGGTCCGGTATGCCCACAGTACCTGTGGGAGCTGTTATGGCCAGACCCCTTTGGCTTCGTCCAGCCTTTTCTTAAGGCTCGCCTTTAGCGTTTTATTGACAGCCTCGACCTAGACATTTTCCTGGGGATAGGCCACGGATGAGAAGCTTTTCACAATTCTGTACTTTTCGTAAAATTCGGTGAAGAGGTTGCTGTCGAACTGAGTCCCATTGTTGGATACGATTTTCTTGGGCAGCCTGAATCGACAGATAATGCTCTTGACCATGAAGTCGAGGACTTTCTTGGAAGTTATTGTTGCCAAAGGTTCTGCCTCAGCCCACTTCGTGAAGTAGTCGATGGCCACCACAGCGTAGCGGACCCCGCCCTTCCCAGTAGGGAGGGCGCCAACCAAGTCGATTCCCCAGACCGCAAATGGCCATGGGGATGAGATCATCTTTAGCTCGACTGGGGGAGCTCGGGCAACCGTGGCGAATCGCTGGCACTTGTCACATTTCTTGACGTATGAGATCGAGTCCTTTGATAGAGTGGGCCAGTAATACCCTTGCCTTAAGACTTTTAGGGCCAAGCTTTGCCCCCCAGTGTGATCCCCGCAAAAACCCTCATGCACCTCTTGCAGGATGGCCTTTGCTTCGCCTGGCAGAACACATCGTAGGAGAGGTAGGGAATGCCCACGTCGGTACAACACCCCATCTATTATCGTATACCTTGGAGCCTGATACAGTACCCGTCGTGCGTCATTACTTCCCTCGGGTAACTTTCCTTCGGTGAGGTACTCGAGGATGGGAGTCATCCAGGTCGGTCTGGTGTCGATCATATCGACCTCCGCCTCGACCTCTTCTACACTTGGTTTCTCCAGGAACTCTACCGGTACTAACCCCAAAGCCTCCGTCTCCCCGGAGGTAGCGAGCTTGGCGAGGGCGTCTGTGTTGGCGTTCTGCTCTCGAGGTATCTGATCGATTGAGCCTCGTTCAAACGCAGACAGTTTGACTTTTACCTTGCCCAAGTAAGCAGCCATCTTGGCTCCCAGTGCTTGATACTCACCTGGCACCTGGTTTACCACAAGCTGGGAATCACCGAAGCACTGAACGGAGCTGGCCTTCAGCTCCTGGGCTATCCTTAGCCCGGCCAGCAAAGCTTCATATTTTTCCTCATTGTTGGAGGCCTTGAATCTGAATCTCAATGCCGAGTGGAATCTATGCCCTTCTGGGGATATCAAAATGATTCCAGCCCCAGAGCCGTTCTCATTGGACACTCCATCCACGAAGATCTTCCATGACGCCCGGGTCGAGGTGACCTGGGGTGACTCTTCCACAGGATCCTCCTTGAATCCTGTGCACTCTGCCACAAAATCGGCCAGGGCCTGACTCTTTATAGCAGTTCGTGGGGTGTACGAAATCTCAAACTGACTGAGTTCGATAGCCCATTTCAACAGGCGTCCAGATGCTTCAGGTTTTTGCAAAACCTGCCTTAAAGGTTAATCGGTCATGACGTGTATTGAGTGGGACTGGAAATACGGCCTGAGCTTTCGGGAGGCCGTGATAAGACAGAACGCCAACTTTTCCATCAACGGGTATCGGGATTCAGCCCCGAGAAGTCTCTTGCTGATGTAGTAGACCGGTTTCTGAACCCGGTCTTCTTCATGGACCAATACGGCACTAGCTGCATCCTCTGTGACAGCTAGGTAGAGGAAAAGAGGCTCTCCTGACTTTGGTTTGGACAATACGGGCGGCTCAGCCAGATGTGCCTTCAGGGTGAGGAAGGCACTTTCGCACTCCTCTGTCCATTCGAATTTCTTATTTCATCGGAGCAAGTTGTAGAACAGCAGGCACTTGTCTGTGGATTTAGAAATAAACCGATTAAGGGCTACCACTCTTCGTGTCAGGCCCTGAACGTCCTTTCGCGACCGAGGTGAGGGAAGCTTGAGCAACGACCTGATCTTATCGGGGTTCATCTCGATTCCTCTAGTGTTGACAATGAAACCCAGGAATTTTCCAGACGTGACCCCGAAAGTGCACTTCTGAGGGTTAAGCCTCATGCCGTATTCTCTTAGTATCTTGAAGCATTCTTCCAGGTCGGAAGCATGGTTATCGACAGTCTTTGACTTGACCAGCATGTCATCAATGTACACTTCCATGTTCTTCCCGATATGGTTGGCAAACATTTTATTCACTAATCTCTGGTATGTAGCACCGGCGTTCTTCAGTCCGAACGACATGACCTTGTAACAATAGACGTTAGTTGGGGTCATGAAGCTGGTGTGCTCCTGGTCCGCCGGGTTCATGGCGATCTGATTATAACCTGAGTACGCGTCCATAAAGGACATGAGCTCGTGCCCCGCCGTGGCATCCACCAATTGGTCGATCCTTGGTAAGGGAAAACAATCTTTAGGGCAGGCTTTGTTCAGGTCGGAGAAGTCGATGCAGGTCCGCCATTTCCCGTTGGGCTTCGGGACCAGCACGGGGTTGGCGACCCAAACCGGAAACTTGGCTTTGCGGATAAAGCCACATTTCTTGAGCTGGGCTACTTCTTCTTCTAAGGCCTCAGCCCGAGTTGTTCCCAGGCGCCTCTGTTTCTAGGACTTTGCAGGAACGCTCTTATCCAAATGAAGGGTGTGCATGATGACATTTGGACTGATTCCCACCATGTCCTCGTGTGACCATGCAAACACAGCCAGGTTATCCTGTAGAAATTTGATCAGCTCCGCCTTCCTCTTACCATAGAGGTTTTTCCCAAGCTTAACCATCCGTGAAGGATTGTGTGGATCGATATTTACTTCCCCGAGCTCTTCAATAGCTTGGAGCTCGGACTTGTCCTCGCCTATTCGGGGGTCAATATCCTCACTTAGGACGATACTTTCCCCCTCGGCGCTCTGAGGTTTTTCAATCTTAGGATTAGGCAAAGGTTCCTGAGATTCCTTTTCTCCACCTTGGATGGCCATCGTTAGTTGCCCGAGTTTCGATTTCCCTTCATGGAAATGCTGTAGCATTCCCTGGCAGCAAGCTGATCGCCACGGACCGTGCATGTCCCCGTGGAAGAAGGGAATTTCAGCGCGAGGTGGCGAACGGAGGTGACGGCTTCAAAAACCATAAGTGTAGGTTGGCCCAAAATGGAATTGTATGAAGCGGGGCAGTCGATGACCACGAATTCGAGGAGCTTTGAGACTGTTCGAGGTCCCTCTCCTAAGGTGATCACCAGCTCAATCGTCCCTATAGCCGCTGATCCTTCTCCCGAGAAACCATACAGCATCATGGAGGTCGCCTTCAGCTCGACGACAGTCAAACCCATCTTCTCCAGCGTGGACCGGAATAGAAGGTTTACCGAGCTCCCATTATCGATCAGCACTCTCCTGACCCTCCGATTAGCGAGCTGCACTGCTACGACTAGAGGGTCGTTATGAGGGAACTGAACGTGGCTAGCATCTTCTTCGGTAAAAATGATTAGTTGCCTTTCCAATCGCTGCTGCTTTGGCCGATGCTGCTCGGGGATGAACTCCACTCCATTATGAGCCTTGAGTTCGTTGACGTACCTCTTTTGGGCACCCCTGCTCGTGCCAGCCAAATGCAGACCTCCCGAGATTGTGGATATCTCTTCTCCTATCACTGGAGGAGGGGCGTCTTGATCTACCCGAGACCCGGGCTGACTGACTGGGACTTCCGGAGCAGGTCGGCTTGTTGGAACCCTGTTCCGCGCATACTGAGCCAAGGGGCCGGCTCTGATGAGAGTCTCGATCTCATCTTTCAGGTGTCTACAATCATCGGTATTGTGGCCAACGTCATTGTGGAAACGAAAAAACTTGGATGTGTCTCTCTTCCCCTTCTGGTGCTTTAACGGCTCTGGCTTCTTCCAAGGGAGGCGAGCAGAGTTTGCTAGGTAGATGTTCTCCCTAGAGTGGGTGAAGCATAGACCGGCTTAAATTTTTCTACGAACTTATTCTTCTTTGGGCCGTGCTGGTTGCCCTCACCGTTCCCCTTTCTCTTGCCTCCATCGAACTGGTTATTCTGTGTAACGTTCTGGGTCGCTGTCACGACCTCCGTTCCCACTCCAGCGGGCTGCTCAGGGACCTGGCTGGTTCCTGCAGCTGAGGCTTGGGCCTCCTCCAAGTTGATCCACCCTTGGGCCCTATTTAGGAATTCGTTTACTGAGTTGACTCCCTTCCTTTGTATTTCGTTCCAGAGTCCCCCTCCAACGAGGATTCCAGTCCTCAAAGCCATGAGCTTGGAGCTGTCATCTGCGTCTCTGGCCCGAGCAGCGACGTTCGCGAACCTGCTCAGGTAAGCCTTCAAAGGCTCGTCGGGTTGCTGCCTCACGTTAGCCAGGGAGTCGGCCTTGACGCGAGCAGCCTGGGAGGATCGGAATGTTCTTTTGAAGTTTGCAGAGAAAGTTTTCCAGGAGCTAATTGACCGCTTCTTGTTCTGTTTGAACCACTGTCTGGCCGGCCCAGTCAGTGTGGAGGGAAATATCAGACACCTCAGCTCGGGGCCAATGTTGTGGGCCATCATCAGGTTATTGAACATACCCAGATGATTTGATGGATCTCCGTCTCCGTTGAATTTGGACAGGTGCGGCTTACGAAAACCGGGCGGGTATGCCGTTGCTGCTATACCGGGGGCGAAGAGCTCGAGCTCGTCCCCCGAGCATATTCGTCTTTTTATTTTTCCGACAGGAGCTTCCTCATTAGCTCCTCCATCTGAGCCAGGCGCTCAAGGGTCTTGTCCTGATCGCCTTGGTTATTCCAGGGCTGTTCAACAGCTCCGGATCCATTGTATACGTTTGGTGGGTTATTGCCCCTCCTATCTTGAGATAGGTTATTTGGGACATTCCCGTCATTACGTACCTCGGACAGGTCTCCCTCTGAGCGAGCATAGCTGCCACCTCCTACTAGGTCTCCCCTATGAGAGTTAAGGAGATTCTGTAGGCCGCCCCTCGGGGTGGCTTGAGGACTTTGCGCCGAGCTTAGGCCCTAGCGCAGGTCTCCGCCAGAAAGGTCACTTCAGCGACTTCCGGTCCAGTAGCTCCCGTTAGAGAAGCTTGGAGCCCGCCTCTGGGGGTGTGGATCCGGGCTTCCTCTGGGCGCCCTGTTACGATGGGAAAATCCTGCGGATGGCGAGTTTCTCCTGCTGCTTCCATAAGCTGGAATATCTCGGATAGGCCGAAGAGGAGACTGATATCTTATTAGTGAAGGAGGATGTCTGACCGGGGATGCAATCCTGGTTCCATCAGGGCGGATCAGGTTAGGTGGGGGCCTTTTGGCTCTACCAACTTGCGGGCCTTGCGCCTGGGGATCTGGACGAGGCACAGGACGGCTCGCCGGGATGGGCTGGTGCTGTGAGCCCTCCCCAGATCTCCTTCTATAATTCCCTTGAGCCCTCCTGGGCGTGCTCGAGGCTGGCTGTGAGCTGGGAGTTGAAGTTCGGACCGAGCGGCTATTGTAACGCCCCAAACTCCAAGGACCGTTACGGTGTGCCTTGTAAACAGTGCTAAACTCGCTAATCGAGTCATTTGGCCAAAATCGTGAAACCAAGTATGATTAGCAGTTTAGGGATTAAAAATTTGGTTAGGATGTAACGTTTCACTAAAACGTTTAATATATACATTGGGATCCCGAAAATATAATTTCAGAGTTTATTACAGAAAATATTTACAACAGGTCGTTCTAAGCGGCAAAACAGGGTTCAACCCTAGTTCCACTTTAAACCTCGGCCATGGCGGACGAGCAGCTGCATATGTACACGTTATCACCTAAGCTCTCCAACTCAAGGACGGTCCAGCTTCCTCTTGCCTTTACCTGCACCATGTAGCACCCGTGAGCCAAAGCCCAGCAAGAAAACACAATAAAACATGATATAATATCAACAACGATCATAATAACCATTCAGGACTATCAGTCCAAGAAAATATGTGACAATAGCCAAAAGTCACAATAATGAGCATCGCTCCCTCTAGCCATGTGACGATAGGGTCACCAGAGCTTAACTGATAAGTGATTCTTCCTTAAGTTTGATTAGGACAGGTGCAAGGTGATTAGTCACCAACATAACCTTCCTCACGACTCTAGAGTCGAAACTATGGACAACGTCCCTTAGCCATGTGACAAACGGTCACCGGGGTCATATACCTTGGCTATAGTCATCTGGTCGTAGACCAGACAAGCGCTTATAAGTTCTTCGACTTTAGGGTCGGTCTAGCATTAATGCCATAGAGCCATTCAATGCGTGATTCTCGACTTCAGAGTCGGTCCCTGACTAGTCAGTGTCTTTTACTAGTAAGACATGCCACCAATCACATATCACATATTCCATATCCATAAACAGGGTATTTAGCATGCTTACTAAACAGGTATTAGTACTATTAGGGCCACGCATCAACACAGAGACTCAAGCTCTGAACGATATCATACTCAGTATATAAGGCATGTCCCAATCACATGTTTCTCATGCATCATATGCAATAAATCCAGCAATCTAACATGCACCAATAACAGCCATGCATGTCACGTTTAATAGTCAACCAGCATGCGTCAAGAATAGCCATGCATGTCATACATAGTAATCAACCGACATGCTTCAATAATAACCACGCATGTCATACTCATTAATCAACCAACATGCATCATAATAACCACACATGTCATACATAACAATCAACCGACATGCATCAATAATAACCATGCATGTCTCATACATAATAACCAACCGACATGCATCAATAATAACCATGCATGTATCATACATAATAATCAACCGACATGCATCAATAATAACCATGCATGTGTCATATACACAGGGTGCAGTTTTCTTACCTCAGATTCGAGCTAGTACCAATATAAGAGCGATCCTTGAGAACGATCAACCTCTAAGCCCTTAGCGGTCACCTAATCATAACCATATATGGAACACCATTAATAACATGATAATCAAAGGTTCCACACCAATATATAGCCCCCAAGAGATCAATCCAAACTAATCCAAGTAGTAGGGACACTCCCGAGGCCCATAGCTAAGTTCCCGGGGTCAAAACGAGCAAACGGGGTGAAAACAGGGCAAGGGCTGCGGCCCTAGCACCTTGGGCCGCGGCCCCCAGGGTTCTCTGAGGCTAGGGCCGCAGCCCCCTCCATCAAGGGCCGCGGCGCCCAGCAAGGCCAATTTCCTGACACCTGCTTCATCGAACTAGGGCCGCGGCCCCCAACCCTGGGCCATTCCCAAACGTGTTTTAAGCACTCCAAATCCTCCAAAAACATACCCAAACATTCCCCAATCATAAAATCAAAGTTCCCAAGCTTCCCAATACTCCAAAACCCTCAAAACCCAAGGCTCATAACAAAGTCCAATTCTAAGCTTAGAAACTTTAAAAACTTAAAACTTCAAACTTAGATTACCTTTGATTGGGTTGTTTCTCGTCAAATCCTTCGGTTAAGAAGCTTCTAATCTTTCCTAGGATCGCTATGCCTCGACCCTCGCTTGATTCCGACTCCTAGAGCTCAAGATTTCCTCAATAAGGCTCAAACGGTAAGACGGACTGTTTTGAGAGAGAACGAGAAGTTTCTAACGTACGTTCTTATCTGTCAAGCTACTTCAAGCTTAAGTAACCTCAAATAAAACCTAGTGCTCGGGGTCCCGAAAACACCCCCGGGGACACTATAGTCAAAACTTCCAGAATTTCACCCTGATCTCAAATATTCCCAATCTATCACCAAATAAACATCTCTATTACCCCAAAATTGACCCCGTTATGACAAAACCGCTAATCCATTATATATGACCGTCTCATGTCGAATAGCTCGAATATATCTCCATAATAATGAAATCTCATTCACAAATTACAATATGCACCAAATTTACAAATATGCCCTCAACAGGCCAAATTACCAAAATGCCCTTATAATTATAAATACACCCATATGCATGCATCTATCATCATATAATAATATAATTCACGTAAACATGCATATAATCATTAAATACAATAAAAAATCGATTATGGCCCCCCCGGCCTCCTAATCAAGGTCCTAAACCTTATTAGGAAATTTGGGGCATTACAGCTATATTGTTGTTCGACCCTGGGTATTTCTTCTAAGTTTGCCTCTCGGCAGTGCGATGAGGGAGTGGAGTTGGACGTCGGAGGTCTGACCGAGTGGCTAGGCTTGGACCGATTACCCCGACGGGACTTACGAGTCTCGCCTTGCCTCTTTCCGACATTAGCGTCGGTTGTAAGAGGGGGTAGTCGGGCCAACACCTCCTTAATCTGCTGATTAGCTTTCGCCAATTGACTCCTCAGCTGAGCGTTCTCCATCTCTACCGCCGTGTAAAAGTCCGGGTTTAGATTAGGTGGCCGGGGTGCCGAACTTCCAGTGTCATCCTGGCCTACTGGCTGCTTTTCCGGCCGCTGCTAAACTTCAAGGTTTTGCTCACCGGAGATGGCGGCATGATGAGCCTCCTGCCCATCATGTTGTTTCGCCTCGTTATCGTGTCTTGATCGAGTGGTCACCATAGTTGTATGCTTGCGATAGCACCAATCTAACTAGCTCTCAATGAAAGCACCAAACTGTTGACGCGGTTCTTCGCCAATAGGCTATTAAGAAAATAAGAGAAAGGGATTAGTGCTTAATAATGAACCGAAACAGATGAATGATCTTAAAATGGACTGATGACACAAACACGTTTTTAGGTGGTTCAAAGGTTAAAATCCTTCTACTCCACCAGCCAATATTATTGCTATGCTTCTGGTATTCTTTTACAGGGTATTTCATTACACCATAGAATTCAACCCTTTGCAACTCCCAGGGTCTCCATATTTATAGGAGAGGGGACCTGGGAGTTGGTAAGGGGGGTCATCCCGTGACTGACCCATCATATCACTTCTGTGACATTCATGATTAATTCCTAAAACCTGACAAATGAAGTGTGGTCTAATCAATAGGTAAGGGGGATAATGGGCCGCACGGCCCAACTCAGTCGTGGGTGCCTGAATACGCACGTTTCTGTTGCGTGTCCGAGAATTCAGGGATATATCAAACACGTGATGACTGATATATGCACGTTTACATTGCGTGGTTAACTTTATAAGGAGTCACGGCTTCCCACTCCAGCTCGTACCTCGAGCTGGATGCCTTCTTGGCTTGCGGTCTTCGTATCCCTGTCTCGCCCCTTAATTAATCTTGGTCAACCTTTGGTTACCTCGAGCTAAAGAGGTAGGACCTTACAACAGCAGCTCCGGCCACGTGGTGTCCACGTGGCTGACATAATTATGCCACATCTCAGCTCGCTAATAGCCCGTGGAAAATCAGGGCGTACAGGGTTGGGTGCAGGTCCTTAATGATGGATGGAACGATGACAAAGGGGTTGGTGCCATTCAGAGAAATGGGCAACGGGATCTAGCCATGGACTCGACGGATTTGGGGGGCTGGGCTCGTCGTCGTAAAATCTGGGGGCTAAACGCTGAAGCCATAGACAATGGCTCACCAATTCCAAAGTGTCCTTGGTACAAGCTTATTTGAAAATTTTCTAATTTTTTGGTGTGTTTTAGATCAGGATATTTTATATATATTTCGATTTGGATCTAATTTTTATGCTCGTTATTGGTAGAAATATGTTCATGCAATGTTGAAATGGATTTGGGGTGAAGATAGTTTTGGAAGATGATGGAGAGGGGTAGTTGGTTTGAAATTGTTGTATTGATGTTGAATCTTGATTTGAAATATGAACTCAATAACGTGTTTTGATGGATTTCTAGGTATCAAAGAATGAATAACATGTTGTGTTTTAATTATTTGGTATGATTTTTAACTTTTTGTTTTTTTTATTAGATTTTGATTTTTTTTAATGTTGTCAATTGAGGATTAAGTTTAGTGTTCAGTTTAAATTTTAATTTTCCTTTGATATAATTATTTTAAAGTTTAATTAATTAAAATTTTTATCTTTCTATAATATTTGAAATTTTATATTAATTTTTAATTTATTAAATCAATAAAACTCAGGAGTATTTTGATCATATTAGAAATTTTTTTGATCAAAATTGGGTTCAAGATATTATTTTGTTCAATTTTACAAAACATATGATTCAAATTATCATTTTAACAAAATAGAGAGTCTAATCAATAATTTTTACAAAATACAAAGTCCAAAATAACATTTACTTTATTAATATTTATTGAGAATTAGCCCCCACTAAACATATTATATTGGTTAAGATTAATACGTGGTTAATGAGAGGATTGTATAACTGTCATATCTTTAGCTGATATAGTTGACAACCTGATATATAGTTTCTGCTAAGATTCAGTGTATCTCCGTTAAAATCACCTTTGGAGAGCGATCGAAGTGGGTGACTTGGCTTCCATTTTTATTTGAACATTTGCTCAATCTGTAGATGGACTGCATGCATACTCATTATGCTTGCTTGGAACTTTGTAATGTAATACAATTGACCCTATCTTCTTTTGTTCAATGAAACTCTCTTTTATAAAAGTCTTTTCTTGGGTTATAAGAGAACTACATGCAATAGTAATGCCTCACTGTGTCTAGCTTCTTCTAGTGTTGCAATTTTGGGAGCAAAAAACATTCACCAATATTTTAAGACCTTGCTTATATATGATTTTCAATTATTCTAACAAACAAAAATTTAAAATTTTCGTATATTTCTTGTATTTCTTTTTCATCAACTCACCTCCCCATTAGACTTAATTTTGAATAACTTATTTATGTGTTTGTCAGGAAGAATAAATTTATCCCCCATAATCCATCTCACTTTTACAGCTTAGAAAATATAACCAAACAAAATGTACTAAGATATGTATTTATTATTATTATTATTGCAGAAAAGGTAATAGGAATTTTTCAATATACCCTTATTTAGAAAAGAAAATGAATAATTTTTTAAAGGTTATATGTTTTTCTTTTTTCAATTATATTTTAGGATTTACACATTTTTTTGTTTTGAGCTTGTGTTTCGTTCCATTAACTATTTAGACCATATTTTATGTTTTTATTTTTTCAATTATATTTTAAGGTTTACATTTTTTTTGGAGCTTGTGTTTCATTCCATTAACTATTTAGACCATATGTTCCTATTAACTATTTAGACCATATTTTATGTTTTTATTTTTTCAATTATATTTTAAGGTTTACACTTTTTTTGGAGTTTGTGTTTCGTCCTATTAACTATTTAGACCATATGTTTTGACTAATTACTTTTTGAACCATATATTTAGTAAATTTGTTCAAATTGAACCCTAAACTTGATTTTTTGTTAAAATTTTTGAACTAAAATCACAAATAATTCAACAAACTAACAATTTAGAACAAAAACAACATCATTTTGCTTAATAACTATGTTGTTATATTTAATTTATTTTTTTATTAAAATTGATTTTATGAGCTTATTTAAATCATTTTACAAAACACATGGTAAAAAAATAGATTCGTCAAAACACATAATCCAAACTAGTAATGAGACAAAACACATGGTCCAAATAAATATATCCTCATTTTTTATGACTTAATCTTCAAAATAGTTGATATTTCTTTTTTTTTTTTAGAGAACCGTTGATGTTTTTTTTAAGGTTGATTTTCTCATGCAAAACCGTAATTGATTAAAAAAAAGTATACGATGTAATATCCTCAAGAAATTTAAAAAAAAATTGCTAAAATAGTCATCCAAAAGAGAAATAATATTGTGATACAAATTCTTTTATAATTTTTGAAAAAGAATCATGACATTGAACTTTTATTTATGATTTGTATTTATTGAGATTGATTTCTCGAAATTCTGACCATTTTTTTAAGGCAAATGAACTTTCATTTAACCGGCATTTGAGTGTTTGATTTGTAACAATGAACGAATATTTCTATTTAGACCCTTTTCTATATAAATCCCTGGTAAACTTAAAAAAAAACCATTTTTATAAATAATTACAGTTTTATTTTTTCCACCTTTATAATTATCATTTGAAAATTTAAAATATTTTGGACACCCTTAATTAATTATTTTTCTTAAGAATAAAAACTTGATCACAGTCTCAATAGACAACGTATCTAGCCGCTAATTTAAGTAGTTGGGTGTTTGAATGTGTGTGAGGGAAAATGGATTTGTTATCCGTATTTTCACCAATTGACACGTGACATAAATTATGAGTGATTAAGACTCCATGGAAGATTTTTAAAATTCTACGGGAGCCAAGTTCAATTCTCTTCATCAAGCACCACTATGGAAGAAATGCTCCCTCCAAGGACATTACCTCCCGAGAACCTTGGTTGAAGAATAACGCTCCAATAACCCTCCATGATGTGATCAATTCCTCCAAGTATGGGTGCACACGAGTCGGATTTTTGGGTTTCAGGTGCATCAGGTCTGGGTTTTGCGGGTGGAGGAAAGTGGCACATAATTCGGTCCGAAATTTTCGAGTTTTGGGGTGATTTCGGGTTTCGGGTGGGATTGGTCAAAAAATGGGCTTTGGGCTGAAAATGGGCCTTAGTAAAAAAATTTCAAAAATATCATTTTTTACACTTTTTTTTTTCACATGTTTTTTAACTTTATTGTTAGTTTGTTAATGTTGATTTTTTACAAATTGGGCATTAGTTATTTTTTTTTTTTTTAAAGCATTAATTTTTTTTGATTTTTTTAATCATATTATGTTAAAAAATTAAGCATTAATTCTCCCATGTGTCCTTAATTTCAAAACTCGAACCCAACCCAAACCATGTCAGGTTCGGATCATATTTCACCCGAATTCGACGAGTTTTGCAAAAAAATCGGGTTTTTGGGTTTCGGGTTTGCGGATTTTTCGGGTCAAATGTTCACCCCTACCTCCAAGTGTACGATGACCCTTCTCCAGAGTAGGAGAACAATTGCCATGTGTCAAGCAGAGAGACCACAAACAACTTTCTGACACCTAACTACCACAAAAATCATGTTGTCGATCCCATACAAGCAAAAAAGATGATGTCTCATGATGCCGCTTGACATGGGAAAACGTGCAACTACCACTCTAACACTGTTAGGAGAGTTTTCCCCAATAAAGTAATGGTCTGAGACTCATCGTACTTGTTGACGCCGTTTTTCGTCAACAGTGAAATAAGAGCACGTAAACAATAATTAGTAATGGCCAATAAAATTATGATAATACAAACACGATTTTTTACGTGGTTCAGCAGTTAAATCTGCCTAGTCCACAAGTCTTTCTTATTAAGACTTAAGAATATCTCTGAAAATCCTTCAAGGATGAATTCTCCAGAGTTTTCCTTAAGCTCACAAAAGTTCGGTCCTTTACAATAGTGCATGACCTCTCTATTTATAGAGAAGATTGCAGAGTACTATCCCACATATTTTGGGTAGTTACTCTATATTTGCAAATAGATTAAATGGCACTAAATGCCTGCAATCCGATGTAAAAGGAAACGTCCCCTGAAGAGTAGGGGGCGTATAACTAATCAAATAATATCCCCTGATTGTAGGGGATTTTCAGCAATAAATGTAGATCGCGTCTCTTTATAGATGACTCATTAGGATATTCCAAGTTATTATCCCATATTATCAAGGCCATATTCTCCCAGGTTTCTTACTGGCTTTCGAGCCATAACACATCCCGAAGTCACATTGCTTCGAGCTCGTATGCGCATTAGGCTCGGATCCCCTGATCCGAGGTCATCCTCGAGAACAGATGGACCTCGGGGTCTACCTTTCGAGCTTGTAAGGATTTCGAGGCTACCATCTTCGAAGTCGTCTCGGCTTCGCCAACTCGATGTTTATATTTTGAATCATATTCCAGACCTTACGAGTTCATCCATTATGAACCCAGATTTCGAGATCACAATTTTCATGGCTCGAAATCTGGGTATAACAGTACTGGACCCACACGAGATACACAGGGACCCACGAGCTTAGTAAATGCATAATATGCTTATTTATGTAATAACAAGCCTCATTAAGGGATGAATAATTGTAATCAACTTCAATTAATGAGTCTAATCTTCTTAGCTGCCTATAAGTAGGGCTAGGACACACATTGTAAATGATTCGATTTCCATTTTTCAGAGTGAGCACATACACTGCCTAAAAACTAAGATAACTTAAGCTTTGCAAGTTCTTCATTATCGTAAATACAATTGACTCATGGACTAGGATTAATCAATAATCTGAACCACATAAAATCTGGCGTTCTATTTTTTCTTCTTTAAGCTTTTATTTCATTTAGGCAATAGACGAAAAAGTCAGTCAACAAGGTTCAAATCCTCATTGTATTTATAAAAAAATAGACAACATAACTAATTTACTAATCGTTCTTGTAACATAATTGATATTAAATAAGATTTTTTAATTTCAATTTTGAAAAACTCTTATGTGAAGAGAGATTGAATATTTTTAAATCCAAATGCTTAATGATCGATCATTTTAGAAAATAGGAGTGAAATAAAATATAGATTAAAAAGTAAAAGTTATAATAAAATAAATAAACAAATATTATTGTTGATTGAATTTTTCGTCAGCTACTAAATTAAAAGAAACACTTAAAGAAGAAGAATAAGAACATCAGATTTTACTTGGTTCATGTTATTAATTCATCTTAGTTCACGAGTCACTTGTATTTAGAATGAAGAAGAACTTGCAAAACTAAACTTGCACAATTGTAATAAAGTGACTTGTGCTATGTGGAAAGTAGCTGCAGCAATGCTCTGAGAAAAAATTATTGAGTATTTGGTAAATTACAGATTTTAAAATGTTGTAAGTTAGATAAGTTACATGAGAGTGTTTGGTAAACAATATATGATTAAAATATTAAAAGACCAAAATAAATATCATATATATTTTATTAAAACAATTTCACATATACTAAACATACTCAATAGAACTCAATATACATATTGTATTTTTTTAAACATGTTAAAATTATATATTTTTTCTAAAACATGAAATTGACATGTGTTTGATAAATATTTTTTTTTTGAAGAAAATAAAAAATATTCTAGATTTAAATATTATTTATTTTATTATCATATTAATTTATTTTACATATTTTTATTTTGAATAGTACATAATAATAAAGTTTACTTTGTTAGATAAAAAAAATACATTTACAGGAATATTTTTTCTTTCAAAAAATCGCTTTTAGAAAAAGCTAAAGATTGAGTTGTGCTAACTATTAATTGTATATTCTTCATAAATTATTCAATAAAGTGCTTTATGAATTTTAATTTTTACTAAACACTTTTACTATACAATTATTATTTTTCAGAAATAAGCTTTTTGAAAGTTCCATGTCTCTTTGAGGAGAATGTTCTTTAAGTAAAGTGGAAACCAAACCAACCATACCGTTAGAGTATTAATTTGTAATCCTCCTATAAATCTTTCTTGCCAAATAGAAGATTACATGGGTATTGTACTTGCAGTATGGGCTTTTCGGTGGAAAGACTTATTAGTTGTATCATATGTGTCTTTGGGATTATATTTGACAATTTGAGTATGTTTGAATGTGATTCCGCAATTGTTGTCTCTTACTTATCCAAATCTATTGCTTTGTCCATTATTGGTCCAATTATTACACTGTCATAGGTCGTTCTTGTCATTGTCTCCCTATTTCGTGTTCTACTAATAGTGAATCGTACACTATGGAGATTGTTATATTTTCCTTAAAAATATATATGATGTGAGATTGTTTGTAATATATATCATTATTAAAATATTATAATAAATTACTAACAATTAATATGTGCTGCTCAGCATAAATATTCCAACTAAACATAAAACGCCTATTCATATAATTCATACACAAGTTATTATTAAAGGAAAAAATATATAAGTTGGAGAACCTCTAACATGTCACATAATTTTAGTGTGGCATAGTAATTTTCACACTCATCAATAAGTTACATTGAATTTTCAACACGTTTTTACAAAATTAAAAATTATGAATAATTTAATGAATCAATAATATGACTCTAGACTTCTAATATCACCTCTCACGTTCAATATTCTATTTAGATCTTGTTTTTTTACTTCCTAAATTATCTAATTTATAAAAAAAAAACTTATAAAAAAATTATTATAATAACAATAAATACCGTCACATAAAAAAATTAAATTGATAATTCATTCTCGTAGGAGAGCTAAGAGCATGCAAGAGGCTATTAGTTCAACAGTAGCAGTTTTCTACAAGTTACTGTGTTTGTTATTTTTGTGTTGTAAAATCAAGTGGTGATACATTGGCTGGCAATTGAGCTTGTTAAAGAAAATTTCTCAACTTGCACTTGGGGCTTCTGACCCATTCTTGCATCATGTGGTCTCTGATTGTTTTCTTTTTCTTTTTCCTCATAGAATTTTGGTACTGGTATTGGTATTGATAATGATAATAACAATAATTGAGCCTTAGTGAAATGCATGGTAATGTACTAATGTTAGAGATAGATTGCATGCAGGAGACATAAGATACATATATAAGCCAAAAAGGTAGACCCGGTTAAGGCAGATGGGGCTGGGCTTAAAAGGGGTCCCATAGTTGTTTCTCTGCATGAGAGAGAGAGAGAGGACACTGCAATAAATACCATGCACCTATAATATTTATATGGACACATAACTGTTCTTAATTCAATGGACATACATGGACAGCTGTTGTTTCATAATGGATGGCCTCCTCTTCAATATTTATTTTACTATTATTATTATGGGAGTGTTTTTTTGTCCAACTCCCAAATTTGTTTCATATATTATTATTATTATTGATGTTGCTATTGGAGTTACATGAATTTTAAGTTTAAACCCTTTTCAGACCTTATTATATATTACTGTTGGAGTTATCAATAAAGTTATGTCTAGATCACCCATAATAATAATAATAATTATAACTACTTTCCTTCTCTCAAAGTGATATCTCACCTAAAACAAGGATTGGTTAATGCTTATTTATCAGAAACATGGTGAAGAAATATATATGTATATATACATATCCTCTGATGAAATTTTGTTGGTATTCTAAATTGAATATTACCATATAATAGAATGGTATTGTTTTTATTAATTGTTTTAGGAAGGCCATCAATTTTAAGACTATATATAAATATAAAAAAAAAATTGCTTAGATTTTTTGTCTTGCTTGTAAATATGCTTTGAATTTTCCAACCTATCAAATCAAATGTATACCTTTCCCCAAATAGTTAAATTGTGTGAATTTATAGACATTTCCCGGAATGATGAACCCCGAAATTTCATTAAATTATAAACATATTTACATCATCAAATTTTAATAAAATAAATTTTTTTATTTTAATTAAAAAAATTACGTTATTTTATTTGAGTAAGTGCATTTTTTTATATATATTTTTCCCCTTTTCCAATTTAGTTTATTAGGAGGGTAGATTTGATTTTTATTACAAACTTAGAAATATATTTTTTTCTTAAAAATACATAAGAATATATTCTATAAGTTTATTTTTGAAAATTTTAAAAACAAGTTGGGTTATTTAATTAGTGATAATTTTGCATTTAAATTAAATGTAAAATGACAAATCCAAAATATAAATAAAATACGTACAATATTTAATTCAAACAAAGGAATATCTGCCCCATCACTTTAATTATTAATATTTATAAATTAACGTTAACAAAAAAAGTAAGTAAAGTTTAGAGATTTAGATAAGTCGTGATCAATCCTAATATATTCAATTCATATTGATACGTAAATAATAAATATTTGGATTGTAGCATTGATTAGGGTGAGAGCGAGATGAACGGCTATGATGACACCTAAACAGTTGCTTATGAAGTGAGGCAGTGAGCTGAGCTGAGCTGATAAAGCAGTGGAAAAGCCAACGACTTTCAACAAGCAAATCAACCCCAGCTTTTCTCTACGGACACCAAGAAAAAAAGAAGCATATTTGTACTATAAACACGCCCCTATGCGAGCGTCATTACACGCGATCCTAGTAAGCATGTTGCTCACGTGTGAGTCACCATCATTACTCATGAGTTTCGTTAAATATGATTTCTTTGTTCTCTTAAAAAAAAAAAAATTGTTGTTATTTGTCATTTTTCACAACATATTTTATAATTAGTTAATTATACTTAATTATATAATTAGTTAATTATACTTAATTATACTTTATAATCTCTTCTATATAATAAGTGGGTAGATAATTGAAATTTTTAGTTTTAACTGTTTTTTATTTTTTAATGTTAACTTTAACAGAATATTCTTATATTTAACCGAATATTCTTATATTTAACTGTAGTTTGTAAATATTTAAATTTAAATAAAATAAAATAATTAATTAAAAAAATTAAAATAAGATATTTTACAATGATAATTATTTTTGAGATGTTTTACTATGATAATTATTTATAAATAATAAACAAATTAAAATATGATATTTTTAAGATATTTTACAATAATAATTATTTAAAAATAATAAATAATTAAACAAATTAAAATATGATATTTTTGAGATATTTTGCAATGATAATTATTTAAAAATAATAAAATTATATGTTTTATTACTTAAATAAAATTTAATTAAATTTAAACTCACTTATTAGAATAATATCATATTAAACATATAATATAATCTACTGTGAATTAGCAACATATTACTTTTTTAAAAAAACTAGCAAGGAACTTAAATTTAAAATCCACGTATAATATTGAATATTACATTAAACATATAATATATAATCTATTGTTGTCACTCCCAAATTCAAAAACTAGAACAAACATAAACTTAAACAAAAATAAATAAATTATTTAATTAAAATAGTATAATTATTTCAAAATTTATATGACATTAATATATATTTAATAAAAATAATTAATAAATTCTATAAATAAAACTAAGCAAGCATGCATATTGTACGTTATTTGTATCTAGTAAAATAAAATGTGAGTCTCGATATTAGATTGCACTTATATATTATTTCTTTGTGATATTGGACAAAAATAATGACCCTTAACAATTCTAAAAAAAAAAGTCACATAACATGTAATTTTAACTAATAGATAACATCTTGAATAAATATAGTTGATTAAAAAAATATTATATTAATGAGTGTTAATTAATAATACGATTAATCTTTTAAGATATTAATTATATCTTAAATATGTTCTTATGGTAAAACAATCAAAATAATAATACATTTATCTAGAATAAAATTAAAATGGAAGAGATATCTACAACTATTGCAATTTTACGGCATAAAAATATCATAAAAAAATCCAAGTGAATAAGTATTATTAGGAAATTTTTGGGGAAACTTTGACCCATGTTAACAATAATTTTAAAAAATATATTAAAAATTAAACATAAAGGCATATTTGAAAGGTTATTAAATAGCTACTAATTTACTAAAGTACCCTCAAATGTGTATTAATCCTAGTATTATATTTTATTTTCACCACTTTACCCCTATTTTCATATCCATTGTAATTTCTTCCAAGGAGAGAAATATATTATGTGGTACTAACATAATAATTTTGATACTACAAAAGTATATGTGACTCCTAATATTTTGTCCATCTAGTTACCCTACTTTAATTTAATTTTAAAAAATAATTTCTGTACCAGCACATCAGTGGTTATCTATTGTAATTAAAGTTGTTATTCCTTAACATCTTTTTATCGTGCCTTAACATTTGGTATTATTAATCATGTGGAAAAATAATAATTGTTATCATTAATGTACTGAATTATACATTGTGACAACTTTATCAATTAATGATAATTCATAACATTCTACTAAGGTCTTAACTCCCTTTAAAAAGGTTAAAATATGCCTAAAAGTGTATCATAATGTCTATTGCGATTATATATGTACGTCGCACAATATCAAAAGACTCATAATATCATCTGGTTTCTATAAAGTCACATTAATATGCTTCAATTAATTTCAGGAGTAAAATTGCTTCTCTTTTTTATTTTAGTTTTTATTTGGATGAACATGATGACTTTAATAATATTATGGTTATTCGCTCAAGTTTTTTCTTTACTATTATCATGCCATGCTATGAAGAAAAAAATCCTAATCTTATATAATAATTGCTTCACATGTGCTAATAGTATTAGTTCAAAGTTAATCTATTATATCATGACCATTGTTATATCCAAATAAAAAGACTATTTCCCAAACCAACTAAATATGTTAATTTGTGAGCCCTACTACAATAACAATAGTGTCACGTAACATTGCTATAAATTCTCTTAAAAAAAAAGGCAGATTTGCATTTTTTTTTTCTTCCCAAATAAATTAAATTTGGCCTTATAGTAAGTTTTTTTTTAAAGACAAATATCATTATAAAAATAGAGCGCGTGGAATATATTTCAATTGAGAGGAATGTCTAATACGCATTGGGTTTGAGAAGTCACAAGCTTCTCTCTCTCTCTCCACTGAAAGCTCCACAAGCACACTATAAATATTTTTTATTTATTTCTATTACAATTTTATTAATTTTTTTTTTTCATTTCTTTTACTCTCTGAAACTTACTCTACGTGTCTCTCAAATCCCTTCTCCCTAGATCCATGTCTTCCTTCTTCAAGACTCGGATCAGTATCTAGGGTTTTCAAAATCTTTCTACGCACATTTTTTTTCTTCTTTTTGTAGCTTTACTTCTTCGACGGACCAGTGCATTTACTGCTCAAGAAGAGCCGTTATCAAGGTACTGTTTAATGAAGATTTATTATGTTTATTAATGAAGATTTTTGCATTTTGGTTTCGCAATTTAGGGTTTTACCTGGTATGGAGGACTGCGTTTAGTTCTTTACCCGTCCAGAATTGAGGTTATGCTGGAGAACTAGCATTTTGGGAAGTTGTGTCATGACTCTCACTTTATTGTCTGAAGATTTTGAAGATTCTTGGTTCTGGGTTGGTGAAATATGAGGTTATTTTTGCTTCTTGCTAAATAGCATTGTTCGGTTGGAAATGAGTTTCGTTTGAAGTATTTATCTCTGTGGTTGACGGGATATGCTTGTGGGATGAGTTGAATTCTGGGTTTTAGTTGGACAAGTTTTGCTCTGTATCTTTTGCAAATGTTGTCATGGGGTTTTGGAATTCAGTTCAGGGATTACGTGTATGAAAGAACAGAAATACTGTGTTGTAATGTGTAAGAGTTGAGGGTAGGTGAATATTGGTTCTAAAGGAGGAGAGTCTTCCTGGGGTTGGTCTTGGTGCGTGATGGGTTGCATCTGTTGCAAGCCCTCTGCTATTGATGATAGCAAGGAGAGCCCCAGAGAGCGGTTATCAAGCAAGGCGTCATCTGATTTGCGTGCTGCTAGGGTAGCTTCGTCAAGGAGAGAGGAAGCATATCGAGCCAAAGATCGATACGACAGTAATAATGGAAGAGCGATGTTGATTGATAAACAAATAAATGGGCCTGTTCGATTACATGGGGAGAATAATGAGAGAAAGAGAGAGAAGATGGAATATTTGGTTGCTCAACATCCAGGCACAGGTAGCATTATTAAGGCTTCTGAAGGGGAGCAAATTGCAGCTGGGTGGCCATCTTGGCTAGTTGCAGTGGCTGGGGAGGCTATCAGGGGATGGGTGCCACGCCGTGCAGACTCATTTGAGAAGCTGGATAAAGTATGTCCCTTCACATTAAGCTGTATAGAGTTGCTATTGTGGTGGTTTAGAGTCCCTATTTTTTTTTAATTATTATCAGTATTATCGATGAACAATACAAGAATACGTGGAAATTGTAATACTTTAAAATGATTTTTCCTTGCCTCTGTTAGGCAACCATCTAACTTCCTCCATTACTTAAATTTATCCTGAATAGAGAGAGGGAATTTCCTGCTACCAGTTAATTGATGTTTACAAAAAAACTGGCAGTTATTTATTTTTATACAGTCAATATGATGCTTAACATCCTTAAATTGATCAGGGACTGATCTAGTGTTGTGTGTTGACTTGGTCTTAAGCATGGTATTCTTTGTTTTGTAACCTAGGTATGCAGTCTTTAATGGTGGCTCACTTTTGTTATGTGATTATATCTGTTTATGCAGATTGGCCAGGGAACTTATAGTAATGTCTATAGGGCTCGTGATCTTGATCAAAAGAAAATTGTTGCTTTGAAGAAAGTGAGGTTTGACAACCTGGAGCCTGAGAGTGTTCGGTTTATGGCGAGGGAAATTCATATTCTACGTAGGCTTGATCATCCAAATGTAATAAAACTAGAAGGTCTAGTTACATCAAGGATGTCTTGCAGTTTGTACCTTGTATTTGAGTACATGGAACATGACCTAGCAGGTCTTGCTTCACACCCTGGTCTGAAGTTCACTGAAGCTCAGGTATATATGCATAGAATGTTATGTTTTGTATTTACTACAGTAGGTGGTCATATTTTTGTTCCGGCTGCATATCTTTACGAACATAAGCGTGAGGAGTTGAATTTTTATTTTTATTTTCCTGATATGACATTCTTGTACTTTTAATTTTTCTATGTTATTTAGCTTGGAACTCAAGGCATTTAGGTACAGTGGCTATTATATATGGGTTGCCTTTGCTGAGGTTCAGTTCATTCATTTGCAGGTTAAATGTTACATGCAGCAACTTTTATGTGGACTCGATCATTGTCACGGTCGTGGGGTTCTGCATCGTGACATCAAGGGTTCCAATCTTCTTATTGATAACAATGGAATATTAAAAATTGCGGACTTTGGTCTGGCAAGTTTTTTTGACCCCCATCAAAATCAGCCTTTAACAAGCCGTGTTGTAACTCTTTGGTATCGTCCACCTGAGCTCTTACTTGGTGCCACATACTATGGGACTGCTGTAGATTTATGGAGTACAGGTTGCATACTTGCTGAATTATATGCTGGCAAACCTATTATGCCTGGAAGAACAGAGGTACTAAAGTTTGTTTTCATTTTAAATTGTAGCATTTTACCAATTGTCTATATTGTCTTTGAATTGCAATTATTTGTTCTTCTGAAATTTTATCTGTTTGCAAATTGTAAATATGGACATCCAGATAAGTGCTTCAGCAAGAAATTATTATCGTAGAATATGATTTCTTTGACTGTTAAAATACACATTCTCTCTCTCTCTCTCTCACACACACACACACACACACACATATGCATTTATAGTTATTATGGAAATTTAATGGAGGACTGTAAGATGAACTTTCTGTCCGAATTTCTGTCGTAGGTTGGGACATATTCTTAACAGAATTAAGGAGTTATTAAAGTGTTTTTTGTCAAGAATATAATATTATGCTATGTACTGATTTGCTTGAGGGGAATATTCTTGGCTAATGTCTTTAATAATTATAAAATGTTGACATGCAGCTGCACTGGTTTTTGCTTAAATTTTCTGTTCATTTTTTTCTGGATAAGGTTCTTGTATATATGCCTATAAATCATGCACAGAAACAAATGAGTCTAAAATCTGTTGCCTGCATTGTAATACTCAATCCAGAAATTTTGACAAACTCTTTTAGGGTTTTGCATGTTATAGGATCAGTTTGGTTTCTTAGGTCTTTGTGGCTTTCTTGCATTCCTTATAGGTGGAGCAGTTGCATAAAATTTTCAAGCTTTGTGGCTCTCCTTCTGAAGATTACTGGAGAAAATCAAAGTTGCCTCATGCAACAATATTTAAGCCCCAGCAACCATATAGACGCTGTGTTGCAGATACCTTTAAGGAGTTCCCTGCACCGGCTTTAGCACTTATGGAGACCCTGCTTTCCATAGATCCAGCTGATCGTGGATCTGCGGCTTCTGCTCTCAAGAGTGAGGTATAGATCTCTCATTTTGTGAAGTGAACCAATAAACAAAATGGATGGTTAGGTCTTTTTGGTGTTGTTAGTACTTTAATGTGATTGTTAAAACATAAACTTGTTACTAAGTCCACAAACCTAACTTTGTCTTCTATTCTGACAATTCAATTGGTGTTTTATATTCTAGTTCTTTACAGTGAAACCTCTTCCATGTGATCCTTCAATCTTGCCGAAGTATCCTCCTAGTAAAGAATTTGATGCAAAAGTACGGGATGAAGAAGCTAGAAGGTGTGTAATAATTTAAAAGGATTTTCTTCTTTCTGGAAAACTGATCAATCATTTTATTTTTGCTTTATAGTAGTTATAAGTCACCTCACAGCATCACATAATCTCGTATTAGCTAGCTTTAAAATGAGGTACTTATGATTTCGGTGTGTGTGTGTGTGTGAGATACTTTATCGTTCAACTAATTAGTATTTCAAATTTTAATGTCACTTGGAGAGATTGTGCATGTTTTCATTTAAATTATCAGATAGGAGTAGTGTGTAAAGATTATTTTAGTTAGTGGTTTTCTGACGACATTATTGAGTTTTATTTGACTTGTTTTGAATTAAGTTTTTTTTTTTGTCTTAAATTAATTAAGGTAGTAGAAATGCTGTGAACGGATTTTCATGTCATATGTTTGTTTGTGTTTGTTCTGACAATCCTTTTTTGGCTTGGACTAAAAAAGACAAGGAGCAGTAGGAAGCAAGGGCCAGAGAATTGATCCTGAGAGGAGAACAAGAGAGTCCCGAGCCATCCCTGCACCTGATGCCAATGCCGAATTGGTTATGTCAATGCAGGTATTATGTGAAGAATATCCTATGGTCAGACATTCATCTGATTCTGATGCCACTATGAACTATAGAAATTCTTGATGTCATATGATTTTTAGATCATTCATTTGGAACTGTTGAATTTAGGACATTAAATTATTGCGTCTAATGTTTTTTTTTTCAATTTTTTTATGCTTTAATCTTTTCTTTCTTTCGCCGAATTTTTCCATCTGTACCTTTTATTCTTGGCTTGCGTAAATGCTGTTATTTTAAATTCATCTGCCTTGTAAATGAAAGTATTAAGTGTGGCATTTGTATTACAGAAAAGGTGTCAATCCAATTCGAAGAGCCGGAGTGAGAAGTTCAACCCTCATCCTGAAGAAGTTGCTTCTGGTTTTCCAATTGATCCACCTAGACCATCGCAAGTAAGCACTGACCAGCAGAGCTTTAATCACAAGAGAGCATCACACTCTGGGCCATTGACTCATCGGGCTGCATGGGCAAAGACTTCTAAGAACACAGATGAGGCTCCAAAGGTTTCAGTTGGGGGTGACTTGTCAACAATGTCAGGTTTAGTGGCAGCAAGGAGGAGTTTGCTTGCTGAAGACCACCGAGATAGATCTAGTTCTTCACATCCTGAAGTTTCAAAAGTGATGGGAAGGTTTCCAGGTTCGTTCAAGGAGGGCTCAGATTCCTCACTGCAAGATCAAAAGCCTCACATACAGGCTGTAGGTCCTAATATAAAAGAAGATGGAAGACATAGCAGTAAAGATCCTATTCTTGTAAGTAGCTTGACTGTAGCCTCATTCATCAAATTCCATAATGATCTTCTGCTTATTATTGTGAGTTCGTTTGGTTATAGTATATGGAACTAGCATCTTCACAATTAAAAATGCTAAAGCAATCTAGTTAGTGGTCTAGTTTAAGAAGATATATTATCGCTAAAACTAATAGAATTTTTTTTTCAGTTTTTTTGGTTGTCTTCTTGATGCTGGATGTATGATTCTTGTTTTATATTTGCTATAGATTGGCTATGGAGCAAAAGGTCATAAAATTCATTACTCGGGTCCATTGCTGGTCCCTTCCAGTAATATGGATCAGATGCTCAAGGACCATGATCGCCAGGTCCAAGAAGCTGTTAGACGAGCGCGCATTGACAAGGCAAAGGTCAGAAAAGTCCAGGTTGAAGGGAACCAAGTATCAAGCAATTCATTGTATGTTTCTGGTCGATGAGCCAGTTGTTGTAGAAAGACAGATGCCAGACAGACGAAGCAAAGATCATTAGGAAAATAATTTGGTGGGCGATTTTTTTCCTTGTGAAATTATAGTTAGTCATTGGTTGGGGGTTGTTCTTTTTTTTTTTTTTTTCTCTTTGTATAGGGGCTTATTCTAGAGGATAGTTGGTGGCCTTCGTTAGGTAAAAAAGTATCTCTCTCCTTCTCCTCCCACTTGTAGTTTGTTATTTCCAAGATGTGGCCCATTATTCTTGTAGAGCCTTTTTATTATTAGCCAAGAGCTATAGAATATGTGGGAAATATTACGCTTTCTTTTTTGTAATGAGAAGAGTAAGCAGGTATTATTGCACTCCTCTTCCCCAAAGCGTGCACTTTGTCTTTCTCCATTTGTCTTTAACTTGTCCCAGAATGATTTTACAGTTATACTGATAGTGACCAACGTACTGTGAACCCCAATTAAGCCTAGCCTCTCATACGGATTTTCGACCAACCTTATCCTGTTTTTTTTTGGGAACGGCTGACACCGGTGCTGGTTAAACCTAAAACGAGTGGTGAGTTGGGTAAAAGTATTCAACAATTCAGGCCCAAACGAAGTTGGTAAACTTTTCAATTCTTGCACTGGACCCAAATTAATGGGTAGTAGAAATGCACATGCTTCGTATAACTTGCTATTTTGCTTTGTAAATTCGTAAAATCATATGTAGAGACAGGGTTGAGTAAAATATAAGTGGCCAAGAATGAAACACTGAATGTGGCAAGTGGGACATATATGTCTACCGCATTTAATTCACAAATAAGTTCTACTGTGTTTCACAAATAATAATAAATAAATAATCATATATATTGTCCACTTATATAATCAAATAACTCTTAAAAAGACTTAAATAACTTTTCTAAAAAAAAAAGACTTAAATAACTGTGTAGACTTTAGCATATATGAGACAGATATACAAATTTAATTTTAACTGGATGATATTTGGAGGCAATGATGAGTTCTGGTCAGGAATGAGGACTGTTTATCAATTCGATAGCTAAAAATGTAATTTCAGGTATTTTCAGATATGCGAGGTTTTATTTTGTTCTAATAATTTCCACCATATAACAAGATTGAAGTAAAATCGTATTAATTAAAAAAAGAAGAAGTAGATAAGATGTGTGTGATAGGAAAAGCATTAAAAAGTTGATTCTTTGAAGCTTACACACACAACCCTTTCAAAAAGAAAGCTTACCGGCGGCACAAGGTTTATAATTAATGAAGTAATGGTAGTAAAGCATCATTGGGGGGTCCAAGAAGCTGTTAGACGAGAGCGCATTGACAAGGCAAAGGTCAGAAAAGTCCAGGTTCAAATATCCAACAACGAGAAAACGTGGCAGCGCCATAGCCAAAAGAAAATTAGTCAATTTATCACCCAAATAACGAGGTGATAGTTATTATATTGTGTAGATTAGAGCATCCAATGATGGTAAAAAATCTCTCACAATTTGGTAGTATGGTATGGTATAAGCTAGATTTAGCTCACAGTAAATATAATATTTTTTAATTACTCATTAATATGATTTATTAATTAAAAAAAAATTAATCTTTTAATAAAAAAAATACTTATTTTTTATATTTTCAATAAAGATTAATAATTGTATTGACTTTTTTTAGCTAATTTGCTACTTGTGTATTAGAGTACAAGTGGAAAAAGTGAGTCAAATATAATATTAGCACATATTTTGAGTCAAATTTGGCACAAAATATACACCATCCATAGAAGATGGTCTAATATAATTATGAATAAATAATATTTTTGCTCCTGAACTATGACCACTATATTATTGTGCCCCTTGAATGATTTGCGATGTTGAAAAATTCCCTTCGAACTATGCACGTTACTGAAATATGAGACTTTTGTTAGATTTTGTCCTAAGTGGCTAACAGATTGATGATGTGGCATTTTGTGTAACGTTCCAAATCACCTAATAAAACTCAGGACCTTGATTAGGGGTCAGGAGGACGAATTATGGAAATTATGTGATTATGTGATACATATGTGTATCATTATATGATTACATGAGTTGTGTTATAATATGACTTGATATGCATATTTAAGTATATTAAATATGCATGTGAGCCTGTTTCTCATTAGAAGGGCAATTTTAGTAATTTCGACCTACTAAGAGCATAATTGTATATATGTGCATATATGTGATATATGTATGGGAACACATTATTATGTGGATATATTTAGGTTACTTGGCACAAGGCGATCTTAGGGAGAAAGTTAGCGAGAAAGTCACAATGGGGTCAAATACCGGGCTCAGGTTGTGCCTAGGGGTAAGTTGGTAACTTAGTACATTACCGTGATTGATCGGGTAATGAAGAATTATTTGGTAATTATTTGAGGATATTGGAAGTAACGAGAATTATAAGGCGTTAATTATGATTAACAGGATGTGTGGCAAATGAAAAATTTGCCCTTGGGGGCATAAGGACACAAGCCAAAGGCAAGGGGCATTTTAGTTAATTTCAGCCTAAGGAGAGATATACTCAGACTTACCCTCAGCAATAGGAAACCAAAACAGAGCATCACTCACAACTCTCTCTTTTTCTCACTCGATTCTCTCTCTCTTTCTTAAGCACCTTGGCGATTTTTGGAATTTTGAGGAGGAAAGGCTAAAAAACTTGGAGGATTGAAGCTAGAACTTGGGCATAGGCAGTTTGGGGTTTGCAGCTTGATAGATTAAAGGTAAGAGTTCTTTGTGTTCCTCATTAATTCTTTATGTTTTATAGTGTTCTTGAGCTTGGGGTTCAAGGTGTTAAGTTAGAGATTTAGTGGAGGTTTTGAGTGAGTTAAGCTTGGGTTTTGATGTTGTTAGTGTTGTGATAATATTTGGGGGTTTGAATTATGATTTTGGAATTCATTTGGATTGGATTTTGGGTGAAATTGGATGAGGAAAACAAGAGAATTTATGGGTTAGTAAGGTCGCATCGCGACCCGTGTGAACTTAGGGCGTAGGGGCTCTATTTGGAGTAGGAGCGCCGCGACCCTCAGGGTCAAGTTGCGGTGCGTGTCCCTGGGCAGAGGCAGGGGGAGGCCTCGGATTGGAGGCGTGCTGCAACCCTCAGGGGCAAGTCGAGGCCCGCATAGTCAGTTTTAGCCAAGTTAGGTTTTGAGTGACGGGAACTCAAACCTAAGGGCTCGGGATCGATCATACTACCCAGTTTAGTAGAATTCGAGGTCTCGGAGGCTAGGACTCGGCCTGGAAGTCTTTATTCGCTCATTATTGATGGGATTCTATATTATGGTTGTGACTAGGTTATCGCTAGGGGCTTGGAATCAGGATCGTGCATGTAACGCTCTGCTACCTTAGAGTCGTTACCATGCGATTTGTAAATGTGCCATTAACTCGCTAATCGAGGTTTTAGGTTAAAAAGTGTGATTAAATCAAAATAAAGACTCATTTGACGAATGCTAATTAGAAAAGATTTTGACATTCATTAAAATCATAAAAGTTATACATTGGGATCCCAAAATACTGTTTCAAAAATGTATTAAAATTCAAAAGTTACAATACAGTCGACCTAAGCAACAAAACCAACCATTTACAGTAAATTCCTCAAAATAACCCCAGCCGTGGCAGCTAGGTAGGGCTGAACATGTACATGCCGCTCCACGCTCTCCACTCATGGTTGGTCGACCTTTCCCTTGCCTTTACCTACATCACAGAGGACCCGTGAGTCGAGGCCCAGCAAGAAAGCTCAGGACATAGCATATCACAATTCAATCCAGTAATAAAAGCTTAAACAGATAGCAGATTAAACATATAGCGACCTATGCCTTCCTAGGTGCTTTACTAGGCACTGGGTTCACGGTCTTCACTGAACGGGTGAGTACAACACCCTTAAACGGTCTATCCATAATGTTCTGCATTCAACATGCTTAATATCGATCTCAGCCCTTGTCGTCTCCGGCCTTTCCTGTTTCTGGCCTTCGCCAGTTTCGGCCTTTGCCGTTCCCGACCTTTGCCATTTTCGGCCTTCGTCGTTCCCGGCCATTGCCGTTTCTGGCCTTCGCCGTTCCCGGCCTTTGTAGTTTCCGACCTTTTCCGATTATTCACAAACATAAAACATGGCACAACAGGTCATAACACATTCCATAAAATATTAAACACAAATATTCGGGCCATGCCCTGCTCTACGGGCACAAACAATTTTCTTACCTGTGTCCCGAGCTGGTTGATTAATGCGATCTCGAGCACGATCCCCTAAACTCGAGCCTTGGCGTAAAACCTAGTCACAACGCAATAATAATAAACGTCCATAAAACCCTAAACTAATTAAGAACTTCGAATCAATATTCTAGCCCCCGGGAACTCGAATTCTACTAACCCGGGTAGTAGAATCCTTCTCGAGCCCTGAAATTTGAGTTCCCGAGCTTAAAATCCTAATTTGGCCAAAAATCCCTGTTTGCGCTGCGGTGCCCCTACATTTAGAGCCGCGACCCTCTTCAAGTCAGAGAGCCCAACTCTTAATTTCTCTAAACACGCACCGCGGCGTGCCCTGCCTAGGGCCGTGACGCTGAGGAGACTCAGCAAATCCCCTTAGGTCTCTGAGTTAATGCGGGTCGCAGCGCTCAAGAACAGCGCTGTGGCGCGACCCTGCGAACCCAGAATTTCCAGCGTTTTCATATTTTTAAACCCCCTGCAAATCGATCCAAACATATTCTAATGCCAGAATTGAGTCCCAAAATGCTTCCACTACACCTAGAGCAGTACATAAACCCGAAAACTTAACCAAAACCTCATTACAAATCAACTTAATCTCTTGAGTTCAAAACTCCCAAAACACTAAGAAAAATAGCTCCGAAACTTAATTAAATTAAGGTTAGAGCTTACCCCAGCTGCGAATTGTAACCTTGAACTACCTTAGACTTTGTAATGCGCCAAATTTCCTAATAAGGTTTAGGACCTTGATTAGGAGGCCGGGAGGGCCATAATTGATTTAATATGTTATAAAATGAACATATGCATGTTAATGTGAATTATATTATTATATGATGATAAATGCATGCGTATGGGAGTATTTAAAATGATAAGGGCATTTTGGTAATTTGGCCTATTGGGTGCATATTGCAATATGTGAATGAGATTTCATTATTATGGAGATATATTCGAGCTATGTGGCATGAGACGATCTTAGTTTATGAGTTAGCGGTTTTACCATAACGGGGTCAATTTTGGGGAAATAGAAATGTTTATTTGGTGATAGATTGGGAATATTTGAGATCAGGATGGAATTCCGGAAGTTTCGACTATAGTGTCCCCGGGGGTGTTTTCGGGACCCCGAGCACTAGGTTTTATATAAGGTTACTTAAGCTTGAAGTAGCTTGACAGATAAGAACGTACGTTAGAAACTTCTCGTTCTCTCTCAAAACAGTCCGTTTTACCGTTTGAGCCTTTTTGAGGAAATCTTGAGTTCTAGGAGTCGGAATCAAGTGAGGGTCGAGGCATAGTGATCCAAGGAAAGATTAAAAGCTTCTTAACCGAAGGATTTGACGAGAAACAACCCAATCGAAGGTAATCTAAGTTTGACGTTTTAAGTTTTTAAAGTTTTAAAGCTTAGAATTGGACTTTGTGAATTGTTGAGTTTTTGGTTGGTTTGAGCTTTGGGTTTTGAGGGTTTTGGAGTATTGGGAAGCTTGGGAACTTTGATTTGATGATTGGGGAATGTTTGGGTATGTTTTTGGAGGATTTGGAGTGTTTAAAACGCGTTTGGGAATGGCCCAGGGTTGGGGGCCGCGGCCCTGTTCTTGTGCGCCGCGGCCCTAGTTCGAAGAAGCAGGTGTCAGGGAATTGTCCTTGCTGGGCGCCGCGGCCCTTGCCTCAGAGAACCCTGGGGGCCGCAGCCCTTGCCCTGTTTTCGCCCCGTTTGCTCGTTTTGACCCCGGGAACTTAGTTATGGGCCTCGGGAGTGTCCCTACTACTTGGATTAGTTTGGATTGATCTCTTGGGGGCTAGATATTGGTGTGGAACCTTTGATTATCATGTTATTAATGGTGTTCCATATATGGTTATGATTAGGTGACCGCTAAGGACTTAAAGGTTGATCGTTCTCAAGGATCGTTCTTATATTGGTACTAGCTCGAATCTGAGGTAAGAAAACTGCACCCTGTGTATATGTGACATGCATGACTATTATGGATGCATGTTGGTTGATTATTGAGCATGAAATGCATGGCTATTATGATGCATGTTGCTTGGTTATTGAGTATGACATGCATGGCTATGATTGATGCATGTTGGACGTTTAAATGTAAACATTGTTAGCATAATGAATGCTTGGCAAATCTTGCCCATTTGCATATGACTGTTGTTGAGGCATGCTAGATAATTAAGTGTGATGCATGTAATGCACGTGAAACATGTGATAGGGCATGCCATGAACGATGAATATGAGATTGGTCAGAGCTTGAGTCTCTGAGTTTATGCATGATCATGACTGTGCTAGAAACTGTTTAGTAAGCATGCTGAATGTCCTATTCTTGAATAATTGGCATATGATTCATATTGATAGCATTGCTTACTTGTGTATGGACTGAATACAGAATCGACAAAAGTGTTAGTATCAGCTGTGAGGCTGTGACTTATTTGTCAGGCTCGGCAGTGTTACTGGACACAGGTCAGGAAGCGCTGACTTACTTGTCAGAATGGCCTTAGAGTGAATCATGCAAGCCAACAGAGATTAGATCTAATCGATTACTAGCATTGAATGACTCAAGGAGCATTAATGCCTGACCGACCCTGAGGGTCGATGAATAAACAGAGCTTAAAGGCCAGTGGCTTACCTATCAGCCACTCTCTTGCTAGAAAACAGAGCTTGAAGGCCAGTGGCTTACCTATCAGCCACTCTCTTGCTAGAAAACAGAGCCTGAAGGCTAGTGGCTTACCTATCAGCCACTCTCTTGCTAGAAAACAGAGCTTGGAGGCTAGTGGCTTACTTAACAGCCACTCTCCCGCTAAAAGACAGAGCTTGGAGGCTGGTGGCTTACTTAACAGCCACTCTCCCGCTACAAAACAGAGCTTGGAGGCTGGTGGCTTACTTAACAGCCACTCTCCCGCTAGAATCATGTGATGTGCACCCATTGGTTTGAAAGCTTTATATTCAGTGTGATTATAATGATAATCATTTGATAATGTTTATGAAAAGTGTTATGTTTTCTTGCTGGGCTTCGGCTCACGGGTGCTATGTGGTGCAGGTAAAGGCAAGAGGAAGCTAGACCATCCTTGAGTTGGAGGGCTTAGGTGATGACGTGTACATATGCAGCTGCTCGACCGCCACGGTCGAGGTTTAAAGTGGAACTAGGGTTGAACCCTGTTTTGCCGCTTAGAACGGCCTGTTGTAAATATTTTCTGTAATAAACTCTGAATTGTATTTTCGGGATCCCAATGTATATGTTAAACGTTCTAGTGAAACGTTATATCTTAACCAAAATGTTTAATCCCTAAACCGCTAATCATACTTAGATCACGATTTTGGCCAAATGACTCGATTAGCGAGTTTAGCACTATTTACAAGGCACACCGTAACGGTCCCAGGAGTTGGGGCGTTACAGACTTCCTCCTAGCTTGATTACCCCGAGTCCCCAGCATCAAATCTTCAATTTCTGAGAAAATTCCTTCAAAGTTCTGAAAACTCCTCCAAGCACCAAGAGAGAGATGATGAACGTGGGGGAGATAGAGAGATCAGCTGAGAGTGGTACCCCTGGCTTCTGGTTGTTTCTAGGTTACATAAGTCTAGCCTAAACACCAAAAGACCTACATGCCCCTTGATAAATGCCTAGGCCTTTAATACCACCAAGGGCAAACCCGTTATTTGTCACATCCCGCTAATTCCTCGAGTATTCCTATAAATCCCCACATACCCAAATAATCTCTAAATCAATACCCGTTACCCAGTAACCCCGAACACATGCTATGTAACGCCCTACTACCCAGGGACCGTTACTTTGTGCATTTTAAATAGTGCTAAACTCGCTAACCGAGTCATTTGGACATAATCGTGTAACTAAATGTGATTAACGATTTAGGGTTAATTTTTTTTGTTAAAGATACAACGTTTCACTAAAATGTTTACTATATACATTGGGATCCTAAAATATATTTTAAAGGTTAGTTACAATAAAATATTTATAACCAGCCGACCTAAGCGGCAAAATAGGGTTTAACCCTAGTTCCTCTTTAAACCCTCGGCCGTGGTGGTCGAGCAGCCACATATGTGCACATCGTCACCTAAGCTCTCCAACTCAAGGATGGTCCAGCTTTCTTTTGTCGTTACCTGCACCACATAGCACCCGTGAGCCAGCGCTCAGCAAGAAAACTCAATATGCTCATGAACAAGTAATAATATGTCACTGAATCATAATAGCATGCCTAGCAGTAATAGCTCTATTCATGCATGTAGACAAGTCCAAATAGATGATTATGGTACCTGCCCGCTGTATAGATGGCTAATGTGTCCATCTTTGAATAAGTGACTAATGAGTCACTTACTTGGGCTCTGCACCCTAATCAGATAAGTGACTAATGAGTCACGTACTTGGGCTCCGTACCCTAATCAGATAAGTGACAAATGAGTCACGCACTTGGGTTCCACACCCTAATCAGATAAGTGACAAATGAGTCAAGCACTTGGGCTCCGCACTCTAATCAGATAAGTGACAAATGAGTCATGCACCATGTGATGTTACAGTCACCTAAGCCTTTTGGCCTTGGATCTAAGTAACTAGCCTTCAGACTAGACAATCGCTTTATTTTTCATTGAACTTGGGGTCAGTCAAGCATTTAATGCTTATGTTGATTAGATCTAATCATTTCGGCTTTGCGTTCAATATGTTTATTGTTAGGAAAAAATGTTTTGCCTCAATGGATATGGGTAAGAATATTACAACTCTATGCAAAATATTACAACAGACAAGGATTGATTAAATAAAGTGTTACAACTCTATAACTGAAAATTACAAATAAACAAAGGAAATGAAGAAGATGATGAAGAAGAAGAGAATAGTAAAATACAACTCTGAGCAAAAGGTTACAAATAAAGTAAAGTGTTTGAAACAAAAGAAAAGAAAAGATTACAACTCTTGAACAAGAAATACAAGTAATAGGAACAAGAGAAGAAGAAGAAAACATACAATAGAAAGAAGAACAGAAATACAAGAAACTCTCACTTACACAACCTAAGTGAAGAGGGTTGGGGATCACCAACTTGAACAAGGTTTAAAACCTTTGTCCAAAAGCTTATTTCCCCCTAACTCAAGCACTAAGGGATCTCTCTCAGATATTGGAAAAGCTTTATGGAATTATCAAGCCTCAAGGTGTTTCTAGCCAAGTGCTCTAATGGATAGAAAATGTTGTGTCTTACAAGTGAGCTATAGGCTCCTATTTATAGAGTTTAGAGACACCATTTGAATTTAAATTCCACCAACCCCCATGGCTGTTATCAATGTTTAATTGGATTAATATGGAATCAAAAAAGAGATTTGGGAGTTATTTGAGTTTTTTTGAGCCGTTCAACAAAGATTGAAAAAACTGAAAATTGGTCAGTTTTTGGCCTGTGACTGTGGCCAGAGACATTAGTGGCCGCGGCCACTGGTCTCTGTCCCACAGGCCGCGGCCACCGACCAATTTCAGCACTTAAAAATGTGATGTTTTTCCAAACGGTTCCAAACCCTCCCAAATGATTTTGTAACTCCCAAAACACATTATTGGGGTTAAAATCATATCTTTAACAGCCATATCACATATGGCTTTATGAAATTCATCTCAATATTGTGTAACAACAATTTACACAATAAAGGGTAATATTTGGAAGTTACAAATTTGTAACACCAAATATGTTACATTATTTGGATATATCTCATATATCTAAATATTGTAACTCTCTATTATATGTTACAATATGTGACACTCTTTGTCAAATTTATTTTATCTAAAGCATTATATTATAATATAATATAATTTTACATTATATTATAAAATAATATAACATTCCCCCTGTAGAGTCCAAGAACTTTACTTAGCTAGTTAGATAGTAGTATAATAGTAACTGTAGTAGTATTTGTATGACTGTGGATTTTGGTTTAGACTGTGATTTATTTGGACACTCATAGTAACACTTGTAGATTTTCTAAGTTTAATCTATAGTTTAAGAATATTAATTTTAACCTAAGGTTTGATTAATATGACTGATATTGATGGTGATATTTATTATATTATAAGGTTTAGATAGACCCAATAAGAAAGTAACACTTGTCATGTGTATGTTTAATGATAATTAAGGAATAAGTTTATTAAGAGTAATATTTGAATATCCTAGGGTCTGTCAACAGCTTTGAAAACGTTAGAGGACTTAGTCAAGGCTGTTTACTCAATTCAAATTAAGCTAAAATTGTGTAATTTCGTGTTTAAATATTCAGCGTATGCCGATATATCGCAGCTATAGGGGGCGATATATCGCAGTACGGGGATACGAAAAACACGAAACTTCGCACGATCACCTCGGGCATGCTAGCCCAGGCGATATATCGCCTACAAGGGGCGATATATCGACTCCTTAGTATATTTTTGAAAGTTTTTGAAAATGTTCCCATTCTTAATCTTTAACCTCTTGATAAGTCCAGCATCTTTCTGACCGAGTCTTCAGCCTCTGCTGAACGATAATTCAAATATTTTTCACTTAAAAAAGCCATTATTTTTATTCAAGTTAAATGAAGATCTTTTCATCCTTAAACTCTATAAATAGGACCTAGTACCCAGCCATTTATTCATTCATCAAGCTAAGTTCAGAGGCTGCAAGCTGCTAGGTTATTATTGAGAGTGTAAACACTTGGATTGGGGATTATAAGCTTAATCATTATAAGCTTACCAAACACTTGGGAAGTAAGGTTTATAACACATTTCGGTTCAAAGTTTAGATTGGTCATAAAAGCATTCAAGGCATTCCACACTCTAGTTCATTTGGTATTATTTTTCTTTAAGTTCTTATAGTTTTCTACTCAACATCCTAACCTTATTCTTTATTCTTGGATAGGAAATCTAAGTTCTTGAACATAAGGTTTTTGGTAAGTATATTTCTTGATGGTATAGTTGTCCATTCTTTTCATCTCATTCTCTTTAGTATACTCATCTTTCCATTTATGATTTTTAGGAGTGTTCCAAAGTCCCAAACCTGTTCTCATATCCCGGTAATTTTGGTAAGAAAATAGGATAGGATTTATGTGTTGTGTGATATGATTTATATGTTATGGTAAATGTTATCTTATGATTATGTGTTATGTAATATGCTATAATATGTATAATTGTAGACTTGGGCATATGACCCATACAACTAACAAGCCCCAATAAATTATGGGCATATGACTTGCTTAGCTAGCAAGCCCCACTAATCTAATGGGCATATGACTTGTTTAGTTTATGGGACCCCAAGTAATAATGGTCATTATAGTATATGTGACATATGTTATGATACGGTTTAGTATATGTTGATATGAATATGATGTATATGATTTATGTGTTAGGTTTTCCTTGCTGGGCATTAGGCTCACTCCTTTTTGTTTATATGTGCAGGAAAATAGCTTTAGTGGCGGGAAAGGTTCTTGGAAGCTTGGGGATGTGTGTTGAGGCAGAATGGAGTCAATGGACCGAGAGTTCAATCGAGGATGAAGTCTTTTTAAACTTTATATGTATTTTCCGCACTTTATTATGTAATTCATGTTATTTAAAATTATGTTATGTTTTTCTTTTAACAACAATGGGATCCCATATCCTACTTATGAATTTTATATAGTTTTAAACTTTTAATAAAGATATGTTATTTCAAATGTATGTTTTCGTAAGTTTTATTAAAAGAATTAGTGTCTATGTATAGTTGTCGTTAATGGTCCAAAGTCTAGAGTAGTTGGGTCATTACACCCCCACAAGATTAAATAATTATCTATTGTAACACTTATTTAATCAATCATTATATTTTGAAATATAACATATCCCCCACTTGATTAAATAAGAACTCTCTCTTATAGGAGTCATTGCATTAGTGCATAAAGCAAAGTGTTTTTCAACTTGAACTTTACTATAGTGTAATTATCACAAAATTTGTCGAAAATTAGGTTGCACTAGGCATTGAATCATCTTTTCATGATGACAAATCGGTGATAACACAGATACCTTTGCGATGTTCACTTGAGACCTCTATGTCTCGCTTTGCACCGTTAATGGCCATGTGCACTTTCCATTCATGGACGTTCTTGAGAATACTCCCAATTCTCATGAGAGGCAGCACCACCCCTAGGTCCATATAGGTAGAATTCTTACAGTATTTCGTTACCAAAAATACTTGTCTTTACAAGACTGAACTCTATTAAAAAACTTTTCGGTTTTAACCCTCCACTTGGTAACACACAAGTACTCAATATCTCAGATGAGACTTGTTTTGAGTACAACTAATATTCACTTGATTGACTTGTTATTACCTATTGAACCTAACACTAGTTGAATAACTAGTGTCAAGATAGGTTACCATCAATCGTGAATCTCTTTAGGGAGTTTAAGTCCCATCCCTCGAGATGATGCAACCACTAAATCCCTCGTTAGTGGCTTAGTGAAAGGATCCGCCAGATTTTCACTTGTTCTCACATAGGATATTGAGATGACTCCTCTTTGAATCAATTCTCTTACATATCCATGTCTTAGACTAATGTGTCTAGATTTCCCATTATACACTCCGCTGTATGCTCTAGCCAATGTCGCTTGGCTATCACAATGTATCGATATAGTAGATACATTATCTTTGATTAGGGGAATCTCTATCAACGGATCCCTTAACCATTCGGCCTCTTTGCCGGTAGCAGCTAGAGCTATGAACTCTGCTTCCATAGTGGAATGAGATATACAGGTTTGTTTCTTGGAACCCCAAGAAATTGCACCTCCACCAAGTGTAAATACCCAACCAGTTGTGGACAAGTTGTCCCCAAGATTGGATATCCAACTTGCATCTGTATATCCTTCTAATATCGAAGGAAATTTGGAGTAGTGAAGGCTTAGTCCTTTGGTTTTCTTGAGATAACCTAGGACTCTTCCAATTGCCTTCCAGTGATCCACACTTGGATTACTTGTAAACCTACTAAGTTTACTTACCGCAAATGCTATATCAGGTCTAGTACACTGGGCAGCGTACATTAGACTCCCTATAACACTAGCATACTCCAATTGAGCCACCACTCTTCCTTCATTCTTCTTTATTTTTATACTATGATCGAATGGAGTATTGGCATCTTTAACCTTGAGATGGTTAAATTTGTTCAATACTTTCTCAACGTAGTGGGCTTACCTTAGCGCAAAACCCCCCACTATGTTTCTTTACTTTGATACCGAGTATGGTATCAACTTCTCCAAAATCTTTCATCTTGAAGGTTGATGATAGAAACCTCTTCGTTTCATCTATCCCTTTCATGCTATTACTTAGAATAAGCATGTCATCCACATATAAGCAAAAAATGATCACATATCCCTTACAAGTTTTGGAATACAAACACTTGTCTCCATTATTATGTCTAAACCCATTAAACATGATGGCTTGATCAAATTTCTCATGCCATTGCTTAGGAGCTTGTTTCAATCCATATAAGGATTTTACAAGTCTACAAACTTTATAATCATATTTTGGTAGGACAACCCTTCGATTTGTTCCATATAGACCTCCTCATTGAGGTCACCATCAAGGAATGCCGTTTCGACATCCATTTGATGAACATACAAGTTGTGTATAGAAGCTAAAGCGAACAAAATTCTTATAGAAGTTGTTCTTGCAACAGGCGCATAGGTATCGAAATAATCGATACCCTCTTTTTGCCTAAACCCTTTAGCTACTAATCTAGCTTTAAAGGTTTAGATAGTGCTGTCAGTGTGGTATTTTCTCCTAAATACCCACTTACACCCAATTGGCTTAGACCCCGGTGGGAGATCTACCAATTCCCAAGTGTTATTGGACAGAATGGAATCCATCTCATCATTGATGGCTTCTTTCCAAAATGCACTATCTCTCGATTGCATAGCTTCTCTATAAGTCTTAGGATCATCCTCAACGAGAAGTACAATAGGAATATTCCTAATGACGTCATATCTATTTCCTTCTACCATGTAGAATGAAATTCGTTGAGAATCTATCTCATCCACTACTAGACTTTTATGATTTTTAAGCCTTTGAATTCTTCTAGGTTCAAAGGGTTGCTTTACATCCTTTTGAGAATTCTCCTCTTGAGAATCAACTTTGGATGTAGAAGCTTGAGAATTGTTCTCATATAAAAAATTCTTCTTTAGAGATGTTGAAGCTTGAGAATTGTTGTCACATAAAATATTCTCAAAGAATTCAACTTCTCTAGATTCAATCATAATATTAGACTCTAAGTCTAATAGCCTATAAGCTTTGCTATTTTTGGCATAACCAACAAAAGTACACTTTATGGCTCTTGAACCTAACTTTGTTCTATTAGGTTCGTTTTTCTTGCAATATGCAAGACACCCCTACAGTTTGAAGTACCCTATGTTGAGTTTTCTTCCTTTCCATAACTCATATGGAGATATCTCATTTTTCTTCATCAGTATTCGATTAAGAATGTGACAAGCGGTTAAAAGCGCTTCACCCCATAAGTTGAAGTTCAACTTAGAAAACACCAACATAGAATTTATCATTTCTAGATAAGTCCTATTTTTCCTTTCGGCAACAACATTGTGTTGTGGTGTATAAGGTGCAGTGCACTCATGAATTATACCATTTTCTTCACAAAATGTATTGAATTCATTAGAGAAGTACTCTCCTCCTCTATCACTTCTTAGCACCTTAATCTTTTTATTTAGTTGATTTTCAACTTCTAATTTATACAATTTAAAAGCATCAAAAGTTTCATCTTTATGCTTTAAAAGAAACATATAGGTATATCTACTAAAATCATCTATAAAAGTAAGAAAATACCTTTTACCACCTCTAGTTAAAACACCATTTAATTCACAAAGATCACTATGGATTAAATCTAGTAAATTAGATGATCTTTCTACACTAGGAAATGGTTTCTTAATCATTTTAGCCTTAACACATGTTTCACATTTACCATAGTTTTTAATATTGCATGCAATCATACTACATTTTACTACTCTTTTCATGGTAGAAAAACCTATATGCGATAGTTTAAGATGCCACAAAAATAAAGAATCATACTCAACAATATAGGCGGAATTAGAATTTTTATTGATAACATTGAAAGTTACATCATTGGTGCACAATTTAACCATACCCTCACAAGAGTACCCCTTTCCCAAAAATACATTTGATTTGGTAAGTATAAGTTTACCGGACTCAAAAACGGCTTTAATGCCGGGCTTGCCAAGCAAATCACCACTTACCAAGTTTCTACTTATTTCGAGAACATAAAGTACATTCACTAATGTAACTTTCTTGCCGGAGGTGAAGTAGACATCAATAGTACCTTTGCCAAGTACCTTGGATTTGCCCTCATTGCCCATTTGTATCTCATGGTTGCCCTTTGACTCTTCAAAGGTCTTGAACAATGATTTGTCATAGGTGACATTGACGGTGGCACATGTATCATACCACCACCCTTTCACCTTGCCTTGGACCGCATTCACCTCACTAAGGGTAGCAACTATGTTTTCCTCTTGAGTTGCATTCACCTTAGGTCCTTGTTGGTCTTTTCAATGCCTACACTCTCTAGCATAGTGACCCTTTTTCCCACACACAAAGCAAGGACATTTCTCGCCCTTAAACTTGTTTGGGTTGGTTTTTGGACCCAAAGGTTTCTCATTACCCTTTTTCCCTTTGTTTTTGGGATGTTTTGGTTGTGACACCGCATTTGCTTTGGAAGTCTCTCCATTAGACCCCTCCACAAGTTTATCTCTACATATCGATTCCTCTTCGATTCGAATATGCTTTTGGATCTCCTCCAAAGAATAATCCTCATTTTTATGAAGGATTCTTTTCCTATAGCTCTTCCAAGTTGGTGTTAATTTAACCACTATAGCACCAACTTGAAAGGCCTTGGGAAGCTCAATCTTTAACACTTTCAATAATTTGCAATTCATGAATTTGAGGAAGAATAGGTTTATCACCAAAAAATTTGAAATCGAAGTATTGAGATATCAAAAACTTTTTGGTACCTTCCTCTTCCGCCTTAAACTTTTTCTCAAGTGCATCCTATATCTCCTTGGCTGATTTGGTCTCGGTGTAGAGGTCATAGAGCCTATCGGACAGGGCATTGAGGATATGACCCCTACAAAGGAGATTATCCTCCTCCCTCTTCCTTCTCTTCTCCACCTCCTCGGGAGTGTCTTTGTCGGAGGGCTCGGCTAGAGGTGCCAAGGAAGACTCAAGGATGTAGGCGATTTTGAGAGTGGTTAGAAGAAACCTCACGTTGTCTTGCCACCTAGTAAAATTGGATCCATTAAACCTATCCAATCTCACTAGGTCTTGGTTCATGATCTTGATTGTCTTTCCTTCCATTGAAACAAAAAAGGGATAAGCTTTTGAATGTTAGGAAAAAATGTTTTGCCTCAATGGATATGGGTAAGAATATTACAACTCTATGCAAAATATCACAATAGACAAGGATTGATTAAATAAAGTGTTACAACTCTATAACTGAAAATTACAAATAAACAAAGGAAATGAAGAAGATGATGAAGAAGAAGAGAACAGTAAAATACAACTCTAAGCAAAAGGTTATGTGACGACCCGAATTTGCTAATCGGGCTTAGGGCCTTGATTAGTGTGCCTGGAGGGCAATAAATGGATCAATATGCTAATATGTGGATTTATGTGAATATGTGATAATGATGCATGTTTAGTTTAGTTAAATGTGCGTGTGGGCCCCGTCAGGATATTAGGGGTATAAATGTGATAAATGTTATATATATGTGATTGGTCTGTGCAGCACGGTCCGAGACAGTCCTGGGGAGCGGTTAGCCAGAGAGTCACAACGGGGTTGAGATTCCGACTCGGGGCGAGTCGAGGGGTAGTTCGGGTTTTAGATGTGTTATGGGGTTATCGGGTTGTGAAAATAAATATTTGGAGATATATTTGAGGATAGAATGTCTAGGAGGGAATATTGGGAAAAATTACCATTTTGCCCTCGGGGACGTTTTGGTACCTCGAGCCTTGAGGTAACCCTTTAGACTTAAGTTAAGTAAAACAAAAAGGAAGAATTATTTAGAAGCTTTGGGAAACCGACATTAGCTTTCTCCCCCAGCTGAAGACAATTCCTATCTCTCTCTCTATCATTCTCTAAGAAAAACTCAAGGAAATTCTGGTGTAAGCTAGCTTAATCAAGGAAATGGGCTGAGAAAACTTAGGAGTTAAAAGCTTGAGGATTAAGGATCAAACTCAGGGACTAAGCTCTGCAAAGGTAAGCTTTAATTATAAAGATTATGTTGAGAATTGTTGATGGTTTGTTAGAGTGTGCATGTTAGTTAAGCTTGATCTGTTTTTGGGTATTCTAGCTGAGTTTTGGAGCAGATTCTGTTGGGTTTTGATGTTGATATTGAGCTGGAAAGTATGTGTTAATTATCTGGGTTTGTTAGATAAGCTTTGAGTGAGTTAGCTTGAGGAAAATGCAGGGAAGATGATGGAAATTCTGGGTTCGGAGGTGAGGGCCGCGACCCGTGTGCCCGCGCGGCCAAGGAAGGCCGAGGAGTTCATGCGCGCCGCGGCCCGTGTGGGTGTCAGTGGGAAGCTAGCCTCTGTTTTGAGGCTAGCCGTGATGCTTGTGGGTAGGGCTGCAACTCTTAGTGCCAGTTTATGTTTTTAAGGGAGTTTAGGCTTGGGAACTCAATGGTTAAGGCTTGGGATGGATTTTATCACCCGGATTGATAGAGTTCAAGGTCCCGGAGGTTAGGGTTATGGCTTAAAGTTATTCATTGGATTAGAACTTGATGGATGGATATTGTTAATGTGTTGTGACTAGGGTTTCGGCGAGGCTCAAGTTAGAGGATTGTGCTCGGGACATCGGTGCTCGGAGAGCTCGGGACTTAGGTAAGAAAACCCTTGTTCCCATAGAGCTTGTATGCAGGGCTGAGCCCAATGTGTTTAAACTGCAGGGCATAGCCCTATGACTGAATTTGCTAGAATTCTGTATTTTCTTATTATGCTATGAATGCTATTATGTGAATGATCGGCAAGAGCCAGGAACGGTGTAGGCCGAGGTCGGCAGGGAGACGGGAACGGCAAAGGGCCAAAAACGGCGTTAGGCACGTTGGGTGCAAGGCTGAGTACGGCAAGGGGCCAGGAGCAGCGTTGAGCACGTGGAGTGCGAGTTGCCAGGGCGAGTCCCTAAAAGGATACCTGGGATATCCTCATGGCGTGGTCCGCGAACCCAGGGCTTGGTAAACGCCTGGGATGGCTAGGCCGTATTGTAGAGTCCAAGAACTTTACTTAGCTAGTTAGATAGTAGTATAATAGTAATAGTAGTAGTATTTTTATGACTGTGGACTTTGATTCAGACCGGGATTTATTTGGACACTCATAGTAACACTTGTAGATTTTCTAAGTTTAACCTATAGTTTAAGAATATTAATTTTAACCTAAGGTTTGATTAATATGACTGATATTGATGGTGATATTTATTATATTATAAGGTTTAGATAGACCCAATAAGAAAGTAACACTTGTCATGTGTATGTTTAATGATAATTAAGTATTTTTGAGGAATAAGTTTATTAAGAGTAATATTTGAATATCCTAGGGTCTGTCAGCAGCTTTGAAAATGTTAGAGGACTTAGTCAAGGCTGTTGTGACGCCCCACATCACTATGGCTGCTTTCTGGAATGACGACTGTCCCTACAAACCAAGACAAGTCTTTCCAGCGTGCTTTGTCCTCACTCGCACACTTCCTGGGAAAACTTCCCAGGAGGTCACCCATCCCTAGATTACTCCAGGCTAAGCACGCTTAACCATGGAGTTTTTAAGTGATGGGCTACCGAAAAGAAGATGCACCTTCCTGATATAGGTAGTACCCATCAATCCATTTAAGCCCTCTTCAACTGTGTAGTCCCATACCTACACAGTCTTAGAATCATTACACTTGACCTTCCCCAGGCGGTGTGGGATTGCACAGCTGACCCGGTCTTTCCCCTTACGGATCACGGGATTTTGACTGAGCTTTTTACTCAATTCAAATTAAGCTTAAAATGTGCAATTTCGTGTTTAAATATTCAGCGTATGCCGATATATCGCAGCTATAGGGGGCGATATATCGCAGTACGGGGATACGAAAAACACGTAACTTCACACGAGCACCTCGACGAGCCTTGGGCATGCTGGCCCAGGCGATATATCGCCTACAAGGGGTGATATATCGACTCCTTCAGTGTACTTTTGAATATTTTTGAAAACGTTCCCATTTTAATCTTTAACCTCTTGATAAGTCCAGCATCTTTCTGACCGAGTCTTCAGCCTCTGCTGAACGATAATTCAAATATTTTTCACTTAAAAAGCCATTATTTTTATTCAAGTTAAATGAAGATCTTTTCATTCTTGAACTCTATAAATAGGACCTAGTACCCAGCCATTTATTCATTCATCAAGCTAAGTTCAGAGGCTGCAAGTTGCTAGGTAATTTTTGAGAGTGTAAACACATTGGGTTGGGGATTATAAGCTTACCAAACACTTACATTTCAGTTCAAGGTTTAGATTGGTCATAGAAGCATTCAAGGTATTCCAAAATCTAGTTCATTTGGTATTATTTTTCTTTAAGTTCTTATAGTTTTCTATTCAGCACCCTAACTTTATTCTTTATTCTTGGATAGGAAATCTAAGATCTTGAACATAAGGTTTTTGGTAAGTATATTCTTGATGGTATAGTTCGTCCATTCTTTTCATCTCTTCCTCTTTAGTATACTCACCCTTTCATTTATGGTTTTTAGGAGTGTTCCAAAGTCCCAAATCTGTTCTCATATCTCGGTACTTTTGGTAAGGAAAATAGGATAGGATTTTATATGTTATGTTATGTGTTATCTTATGATTTAAGTGTTATGTATATGTTATATGTTATATTCTCTATGTTTGTAGACTTGGGCATATGACCTGTATAACTAACAAGCCCCAATAAATTTATGGGCATATGACTTGCTTAGCTAGCAAGCCCCACAAATCTAATGGCCATATGACTTGTTTAGTTTATAGGACCCCAAGTAATAATGGCCATTATAATATGTGTAACATATGTTTATGATATGTTTTATGTTGCATTATGAATTTTATGTATATGGTTTATGTGTTAGATTTTCCTTGCTGGGCATTAGGCTCACTCCTTCATGTTTATATGTGCAGGAAAATAACTTTGGTGGCGGGAAAGGTTCTTGGAAGCTTGGGGATGTGTATTGAGGCGGAATGGAATCGAAGGGCCGAGAGTTCGATTCGAGGATGAAGTCTCTTTAATTATGGTTTTATATGTATTTTCCGCACTTTATTATGTAATCCATTTTATTTACAATTATGTTATGTTTTTTTCTATTACAAATAATGGGATCCCATATCCTACTTTAAATTTTATGTAGTTTAACATTTGTTTTACAAGTTTTTAATGAAGTTATGATTATTTTACTTGTAAGTTTTATTAAAAATTAGTGTCTATGTATAGTAGTCATTAATGGTCCAAAGTCTAGAGTAGTTGGGTCATTACAGTTGGTATCAGAGCCTTGACCCAGCCGGAAGTGTGGCCGGCGGGGACGTCGTCCCCGTAAGGGGGATGGGGTGATTGTGACAGTCATAATCCCGTGATCCGTAAGGGGAAAGACTGGGTAAGTTGTGCAATCCCACACCGCCTGGGGAATGTCAAGTGTGATGATTCTAAGACTGTGTAGGTATGGCACTACACAGTTAAAGATGGCTTAAATGGATTGATAGGTACTACCTATATCAACAAGATGCATCTTCTTTTCGGTAGCCCATCACTTGAGAACTCCAAAGTTAAGCGTGCTTGACCTGGGGTAATCTAGGGATGGGTGACCTCCTGGGAAGTTTTCCTAGGAAGCATGTGAATGAGGACAAAGCAAGCTGAAAAGACTCGTGTTGGTTTGTAGGGCTAGTTGTCATTCCAGAAAGCAGCTATAGTGGCGTGGGGCGTCACAAATTGGTATCAGAGCCAACGGTTCCTTTGCATGAAGTTCTCCTCGATACGCACACTCAAAGCTCCGAATCTGACCGCCAAGTAAGTATTTAAGTTATAGTTATTTTGCTTATGTGTATAGTTAACGATTTTAGTATTTATGTTTTCAGTTAAGTATGAACGGAGCATTAACCAATGAGGATATCCGAGCCATTAAGGCTTTAAAAAGAATAAGGGAACCAAGAAACACCGTAGGAGCACTAGAAAGAATCACTCGAAGACTGCTTTTGTTCCACAAAGAAATAGGTCACCTTCAAGAGTCTAAGCAAATCATGATGAGAGCAACGGAACAATATGTATTAGTAATTAGACTGTTTAGAGATTTTCATCCTGTAATAGCAGCCTTAGAGGAAATATGGGAAACAATGGATGATGAAGACGAACTTCCAGTAGCAATGCAATATTACTTTCTCTTAGTTAGGTTCACTGCAAAATCAGAATTTCAATTTACAAATGAGCAAAAACATAGGATTTTTACAAACCTTCCTAGAGGACATTTTGAGGCACATGATAATGAAGATTATGAAGAACTAGATGATGATATGCTAGATGAAGGATCAGATGTAGAAGATCCTGATTTTTAGAATAGTTAGTTTTCATTGTTTGTTTTATTTATTTTTGTTTTATGGTTGTAATAAGTGAAAAACTCTTGTCCAAATTAATATCATGTTATTTTGTTATCATGTATGAGTTTGATTTTTTTTTCGCAATCATAATAAATAATAAATAAAATAAATAATGACTAAGTGCGGTGAGGGTGGATACAAATCAATGAACCAAGTTTCTATATTGAGAGTTAGGGGGCCATAGTAGTGGGAACGATTTTACTGTTCCAGCCCTCCCTCAATATGGTTAACTTTGGAACAAAGATGAGTTTCGAGCCTGAGTATTAAGTCATATAGGATGATTAGAAACAAACTTAGAAAAAAAAAATAAAGATGGCTTGTTTTTCTAGGTATAGAAACCCACTCTAAATAATAAAGAAGACTTATAAAATTTTCATAAGAAGTCATAATCAATAGGTCTGAGATATGTTTGTTTTAGAATAAGTTTTGCCTTAGAGCCTATTAGGTAAAGTTCTAACATGTTTCTTTCAACTGTTAGAATTCTGCTACAATGTCGCTTCGAAGATCTGCACGCACCAACGGAAACGCCTCCAACGATGTTTTAGCGACCAATGAAGCCCCTCGAGTTCGCAGAAGGGGAGTGCGTACTACTGCTAGCCGCAACACGCCGGCATCGCCAGCTGACAACAATGTGGAGATCACCAGACTCCGACAATAAGTCGAGGAACTTTTGCAGCAGCAACGACAACAGGCTCAACCCCAGACTCAGCCTCCGCCTCAGCCGCAGCCGCAGCCACAACAAATGGCCTCAGCACCCCAACAAGTTGGTCCATATGGGTGATGGCCAGTGGCGAACTACGCATCGTATCCAGTACAACACATGGAGCCAGTGTATGAGAGGTTCCGCAAGCAGCACGCTCCAAACTTCGAAGGGACTACAGACGCCTTTGAGGTAGAAGAGTGGCTAAGGAATGTGGAGCCAATTATGACGCACATGAATCTCAATAATGCGGACCGTATATCCTGCGTCTCGTCATTACTCAAGAAGGATGCCAGGATATGGTGGGACTTGGTCCAACAATCACATGATGTTGCCACCATGACATGGACTCGATTTGTGGAGCTGTTCCACAAGAAGTATTACAATTCGGCTGTACTCACTTCAAGAGTTGAGGAGTTCGCCAACTTGAAGCAAGGTAGTTTATCAGTGGCAGAATATGTTGGAAAAGCTTATACAAGATCTTTATTTATTTTTATGTATATCTAATATTAAACAAATTAATATGAGATAGCCTAAAACATGTTTCTAAAATTGAATTCAAAGAGAAACAAATAATATAATACTTACAGTATACGCAGCGGAATTAAGAGTCCTTCCTTCAGTTTCTCTAACTCTTGTATCCTCTCTGTCTCAGAGTATTATCAAGAAACTGAACCGATCTTCTATTTTCTTCACGATCTTCCAATGTATCCTTAGAACCACCTAGACTAGTGTGGGCAATTCTCAACACATGAAATAGATATAGAGAGAAGAAGAGAAAATAACAAAGAGGCTTAGAAAATGACTTGTGTTTAGAGAGAATATAAAACTATCAGAAAATCTGACTTGTGACTTATCAAACTTATGTTTTGACTTCTCTCTAAGCACTCCTTTTATAGACTCAATTAGGCCATTTAATTTAATTAAAAAATCAATAAAATAATAGCCATTTTGAAGCCCTAGGTCGAAATTATCATGGGCTATAGGCCCGTGAAATTTCCCATTTGATTTATGCCCATTGGACTTAAAATCAAGGCCTGTATTATTTTATATCGATTTAATTAATTAAATAATTATTTAAATCCTTTATCAAATTAATTATTTATAATTTGAACCTTGATTTAAATTTATTTATTAATTTAGATACCAATTTATCTTAATTAATAAATCTACCATAATTTCTCTTTTCTTCTCAAAATTACACAACTCTCTGAAACTATCCAAAATTGACCTGGTCAACTTTGATAATTCTAATTGATGATTAAATCAATTAATTGAGACTATCTAGATGATTTTATCCAAGGTACAATGGGGACCATGGGCCTATGAAATCAAGCTCCAATAAGTTATCATAAATCTAACAAATAAATGTACTAACTTATTAATTCCTCGTGACTCCACTATAGACTTGGAATTGCACTCTTGAATTCATAGAACGCTCTATAACAAATATAGATACGCTATTAATTATCCATTGTTACAACCATAATTGTCACTCAATCCTCTATAGACGGTCTACAATGAGATAGGACTAAAATACCGTTTTACCCCTCATTGTATTTTATCCTTAAAACACTTAGTTCCTTGTAAATGATATTTCAGTAAACTAATTTAATTACTGAAATGAGATCTCTGTCATTTAACATCTCGAACCAAACTAAAAGGAAACCATCGTTTCACTTCTTCATCAGAAGCTATAGATGTTCATATCTATGATTAACACTCCCACTCAATTATACTACCGAGTTCCCAAGATGTAAGTATGGGCTAGTCCGTAGGGTAAGCTGGTAACGAACAAGTCAAAGAACTCAAATAATACAATCAGTTAGAATACTAACCACTCAGAATTGAGATTGAATTGACCTATGGTCAACTATATGATATGACTAGAATAGATAATAATGGTATGTTTACTTATCTTATCAACTGTCAATATCGGTCCAGTCCGATGTAACAAATACATCCGATCTTATCTACTTTGCTAATGCTCTAGAAAGAACATAACACTGTAATGTGTAAGTAGATCATATCGTAGATTGGAAAGTCAGTGTAAATCCGGTGCACTGACTAATCTTAGGACTAACTTATTTTGAACATATAATCATATTTATATTCCACTGTGATTACGTCACTATAAATAAGATTAGCTATATGCTCGGGATTTAATAGAAGTTTATATTAAACAAATAATCATGAAAATAAAACATGTGAGCAAAGTGATTGACCAAGTAAAAAAAATAATTTCTATTCTTTTATTGATAATAAAATGAGATTACAAAGAATTTGAGTTTTAATTAGGGCATAAAACCCTAACAGAATATGCTCGTAAGTTCGATTGCCTAGCTAAGTTCGAATCTAAGATGGTTCCAACTAATTTTCTGAGGGTGAACAAGTTCGTTACAGGACTTTGACCGAAGATCGAGATGGGGGTTAAGCTAGCAAACCTGGGGAATACTACGTATGCCGACGTTCTAGAGGCGGCAATAGAAGTAGAGAGGTTGCAGGCTAATGTAAGTAAAGAGGAAGCCGGTAAGCCTGAACCTAGACAGCAGAGTCTACCTCAGACCAGTCGAAACAACAACTATAATAGCAACAATCAGTCTGGCAACAATAGTAACAGTTAGAAGAGAATGAATCCTGAAAACAAGCAATCTGATAGTGATAAGAGAGCACGAACAAATAATGGGGGAAATAGGCCAGGTTATGTGGAATACCCGCCATGTGCTAAGTGTCAGAAGAAACATCCTGGAGAATGCCGCGCAAACACCAAGGAATGTTTTAGCTGTGGACAGGAAGGACACCGGAAAAGAAATTGTCCTCAGCGCAAGCCAGAAGGAAAGAAGACGACAAGATGGTTCCTGCTAGGGTTTTTACCTTAACCCAAGGAGAGGCTGATGCTAGCAATAAGGTGGTCACAGGTCAGGTTTCTATCCTCAATAACATATGCTCTGTATTATTTGATTCAGGAGCCACTCATTCGTATATCTCATTAGGAATGATAGAAAAACTAGACAAACCTTGTGAAAGATTTAGAACTAGGTTTGTAACTGAGTTGCCTTCGGGCAAAGTAGTTCTATCATCACGGATAGTACGAGGCATACCGATCAAGATTGAGGACGCAGAACTAGAAGGAGACCTGATAGAGCTGGTGATCAAGGACTTCGACGTAATACTAGGCATGGACTGGCTAGCACGACATGGCGCAACCATCGATTGCAAACGCAAGAAGGTGATGTTCGAGACTCCTGACGGCCAGAAACTATGCTTCATGGGACAAGCTTTAGGAATACGCACCCTGTTAGTATCATCTCTCAAAGCTCAAAGAATGATGGAAAAAGGGTGTTAAGCGTTCTTAGCCAGCATCATAGATGTGGTAAAGGAGACACCACTTAAGGTTGGAGATGTCCGTATTGTAAGAGAATTCCCAGAGGTATTTCCTGATGATTTGCCAGGATTTCCGCCAACTCGGGAAATTGACTTCACGATAGAATTAGTACCGGGCACCGAGCCTATCTCTAAGGCACCATACCGAATGGCACCTACGGAACTCAAAGAGTTAAAGATGCAGCTACAAGAACTCCTGGACTTGGGTTTTATTAGGCCGAGCCATTCACCATGGGGAGCTTCGGTGCTATTCGTGAAGAAGAAAGACGAAAGTATGCGGATGTGTATAGACTATCGCGAGCTGAACAAGGTAATGATTAAGAACAAGTATCCATTACCCCAGATCGACGACTTCTTTGATCAACTCCGAGGCGCGACTGTATTTTCAAAGGTTGATTTACGATCTGGGTATCATTAGCTCAAGGTAAAGGGAGAAGATATTCTTAAGACAGCCTTTAGAACTCGTTATGGACATTATGAGTTCTTGGATATGTCCTTTGGTCTTACTAACGCACCAGCCACGTTTATGGACTTAATGAATATGGTCTTCAAGGACTACTTAGATAAATTCATCGTTGTGTTCATCGACGATATCTTAGTATACTCTAAGGATGAAGTAGAGCACGAGGAACATTTGAAGTTGATTTTGTCGCGACTGAAGGAGCATCAACTCTACGCCAAATTCAAGAAATGCGAGTTTTGGCTTTCGCAAGTGGCGTTCCTCGGGCATATCATATCAAAAGACGGAGTTGCAATAGACCCATCAAAGGTAGAGGCCGTGAAGGATTGGCCCAGACCAAAGAACACATCTGAAGTAAGAAGCTTTCTAGGGTTAGCAGGTTATTATAGGAGGTTCATAGATGGCTTTTCTAAGATAGCCACTCCGCTCACCAACCTGACCCGGAAACAACAAAGATTCAACTGGAATGATATGTGTGAAGAAAGCTTCCAGTTGCTTAAGGATAAGCTTTGCTCAGCACCAGTACTCTGTGTACCGACACCCAACGATAAGTTCGTAGTTTACTGCGATGCATCGAAGTAAGGATTGGGTTGCGTGCTGATGCAGAATGACTAGGTGATAGCCTACGCCTCACGATAGTTGAAGGAGTACGAGCAGCGCTATCCAACTCACGATATGGAGTTCCCAGCGGTGGTCGTTGCGTTAAAAATCTGGCGCCATTATCTTTACGGAGAACAGTGCGAGATTTATATGGACCACAAGAGTTTAAAATACTTCTTTACTCAGAAGGAGCTTAACTTGGTCACCCTCATAAAGTCAGTTGGAACCAACTCTGGTGTAAACTTGGCTAATCTGTCGAACTGCCGAGCATATTCTACTACCGTTAAGTTGCCCTGCTTCAAACTAGCGAACTCCTTGACCCTTGTAGCGATGACTGCCGAGTTGTAATACTTCTTGTGGAACAGCTCCAAAAATCTTGTCCATGTCATGGTGGCGACATCATTAGTCTGCTGAACTAAGTCCCACCATATTCTAGCATCCTTCTTAAGCAGAGACGAAACGCAGGATATACGGTCCGCGTTGCCGAGATTCATATGTGCTAGGATCGGCTCTAGATTTCTGAGCCATTCTTCTGCCTCAAAGGGGTCTGTTGTCCGTTCAAAGTTTGGAGCGTTTTGCTTACGAAACCTCTCATAGATTGGCTCCATGTGCTGAGCTGGGTATGGCGCATAGTTCACCATTGCCCATCCCCCATAAGGACCTACTTGATGGGGTACTTGAGCCATTTGCTGAGGCTGTGGTTGCGGCTGAGATGGAGGCTGAGTGTAACACCCCAATCTACTAATAAGGTTTAGGACCTTGATTAGCGTGCCTGGAGGGCAATACGTGAGTTAACATGTTTATATATGAATTTGAATGAATATGTGATTAGAATGCATGTTTAGGTGGTATAAATATGCATGTGGACCCCGTTTGTATGTTAGGGGTGAATTGGTAACCTTAGCCTGCTGAGGGCGTAAATGTGTTAATGGTATTATGTGATTTGTACCATGTGAGTGTGGTGTTATTAATGTGATGCACGTGCCGAGACGGTCCTAGAGAGCTAGATAACTCAAAAGTTACAACGGGATTTGATACTCGGCTCGGGAGGAGCCTAGGGGCACTTTGGGGAATTTCATGAATTGAGTTGAGGATTTGTGGTTAATGGTTATTGGTGATTAGGTAACCTGAGTAACCATTAGTAACTGCTGAGAGTAACAAGTTTAGATGGAAAAAATGGTAGAATTGTAATATAAGTGAAATGACAAGAGTGCCCTTGAGGTTTAGTTAGGAGAGGATAACTATGGGAGATTAGGATAGTAATTTGGTAGGGATTTAGATTACTTTAGTTGAAGGAAAAAGGGGATACGTATTACACTTAGTCATATGCTTTGTTTATGCTGAAATTGGGAGAAACCTAGAGGAAAATAGAAGAAAAGGAAGAAAGGAAGGGAGTTGGGAATTCTGAGATTTAGGAGAGGAATTAAGGTGGGTTGAAGTAATTGAAGCCAAACAAGAATCAAGATCTGTTCTGAGGTAAGAATTGCTTCTGTTTTCCTGAGTTTTAAGCTTGATTTTAGAAAGTAAGAATGGAAATTTAAGGATGGTTATGGCTGGTTTTTATGAGAATTCAGCTTGATAATCAAGAGGAGTTGGTCTAAAGCTGGGATTGGAAGAAGCTCAAGCTGAGTTATTGATCGAGGTAAGAGTTTTTGTCACCTTTGAATTTTCGTTTCTGGTGTGGTTTGAGTATATTGAAGCATGGGTTAAGTTTTTCAAGTCTTGGTTTGAGTTTTCTGAAATTTGAAACCAAAGGGTGGATTTTGGGTGTGATTCTTATGATTGAGCTGGTTTATGATGTTTATAGGTTGTTAAATGGTTTATTTGGGGTTTTAAACTAATTTTGGGGTTTAGGTATGTGTTTGGGTTGAATTGGGATTGTTTTGGCTCGAGGAAAATGCAGAGGAAAACCCAGATTTCTGGGTTCGCGAAGGAGCGCCGCGGCCCTATTCTTGGGCGTCGCGGCGCGAGGCTGCTTCAGGACAGGGGAAGGCTTTCTGACTTGCTGGGCGCCGCGGCTCTCTAGGGCAGCGTCGCGGTGCTAGGCTAGCTTCAGAACATGGAATTTTGCAATTTTGAGCTTTTGCTCCGGGGGTTCGGGGGATGTTTCCGATGAGTTGTTTTTGGAATTTGGGGATTCCGAGAGTGTGGGATTGGTCCCAGAAAGTGGTTTTGGATTGGTTAGTATTAAAGGATGTTTTATATGTATTGTGACTAGGTCTCCGGAGAGGCTCGGGTTAGAGGACCGTGCTCGCGGCCTTGGTGCATCGGAAAGCTCGGGATACAGGTAAGAAAACTGTAGCACCCGTAGAGCAGGGCTCGGGCCCATAGTATTGTTGCAGGGCGCGGCCCTAGATTGTATTGTTGCTAGGGTGTAGCTCTAAATGAATGATTTTATACTTGATTGTTATTTAGGAATGCTAAATGTGGTAATAGTAGGGGGAACGGCGAAGGGCCGGGAACGGCGAAGGCCGAGAACGGCAGTGGGGCCGGGAATACCACTTAGCACATGGAGTGCTCGTGGTTAGGGTGAGACCCCAATGGACACATGGGATATCCTTACGGTGTAGACTGAGATCCCAGGCTTTGGTAACGCTTCTGGGACGGCATGGCCGTATATGTGTTTAGATTTTATGGACTGTCTGACTAGATATGAGCTATCTGCTATAGTGACTGTAGATTAGGCATATGTTATGTGCTGCATGAGTTTTCTTGTTGGGCTTCGGCTCACGGGTGCTCTGTGTTGCAGGTAAGGGCAAAGAGAAAGTCAACCAGCCATGAGTACGGGGAGCGTGGGGGCGGCGCGTACATGTTTGGCCTACCCAACTGATTGGTTGGGGGCATTTTTGAGAAATGGCTATACTAAACTCTGTTTTTGATAATTTGTCAACTGTGTGTCTATTTTGAGTTGTAAATAGTTTACAAACCTCGTTTTGGGATCCCAAATGCTAAACTACTGGAACTTTTAGTGAAATGAAGTACTTTTAAAGATTACAGCCTTGTCTTTTTGTTTAATCACACTTCTGTTCTAAAAACCTCGCTAAGCGAGTTAATTGCACATTTTAAACTCACTCAGTAACGGCTCTAAGGTAGTAGGGCGTTACACTGAATCTGAGTCTGCTATCACTATTGCTGTAGTAATTCCTCCACTTGTTGTCGTAGTCTTGCAATTTCTACAGTGTTGTCAACCGCCGGCGGCAGTGCTCTTTCTTTAGCAACAACATTGGTTGCACGCCTTCCCCTTCTGCGAACTGGAGGGGCTTCATAAGTTTCAGGAGCAACGCTTGAGGCATTGGCGTTGTTGCGAGTAAATCTTCTGAGCGACATCTTCAGCAAAGTTCTAATAGTCGAGGAAACATATTATAACTTACCCTAATAGGCTCTAAGGCAAAAACTTAATCTAAGCAAACATAACTCGGACCTATTAATTATGATTTCTTATGAAAACATTATGTAAGCCTTCTTTATGATTAGAGTCTATTTCTAAACTTAGAAAAATAAGCCATCTTTATAATTTACTAAGTCTGTTTCTAATCATCCTATATGACTTAATTCTCAGGCTCGAAACTCGTCGTTGTTCCAAAGTTAACCATATTGAGGGAGGGCTGGGATCAGTAAAATCGTTCCCACTACTATGGCCCCCTAAACTCTCAATATAGAACCCAGTCCATTGATTTGTATCCACCCTCACCGAACTTGGTCATTATTTATTAAATTTATTATTTATTATGATTGTAAAAAAAATCAAACTCATACATGTCATTCAAAAATAATAATGATATTTATTTGGAAAAAAAGTTTTCACTTTGTACAATCATAAATGCAAAGATAATGAATAAAATAAATAACGAAAAATAAACTAATTTACAAATATTCTTAACTGAAAACATAAGGGCTAAAACGTTAACTAAACACATAATCTTAACAACTTACATTGGCGGTTAGATTCGGAGCTTGAGCGTGTGTATCAAGGAGAACTTTATGTAAATGGACCGTTTCTCTGATACCAACTGTAATGACCCAACTATTTCTAAGACCTTGGACCATTAGATCTACTATACATTGCTACTATTTTGGGAAAGATACATAAGAAATAATATAACTTTATTAAATCTCGAAATATTGTATCAAATACATAATAATAGAAAATATGGCATGGGTACTCATTGTTAAAAACATAAAACATAATTTTAAACTAAATAAAATTGTTTACAAAACTAAATGCGGAAAAACATGATTTAAAAGACTAAAAATAAATAACTTCATCCTCGATCGACACACAATCCACACATTCCATCCATCTTCAACACACAAGCCAAGCTACCAAGAATCCTTTCGCCTTCCATATTCATTTTCTTGCATCACACTAAGAATAAAGGAATGAGCCTAATGCCCAGCAAAGAAAAACTACTAACACCGTAAACATACACATAAAAGCATATCATAACATATGAAAAAAAACATATCATAAACATATACTATTAGCATACCATAAACATATGTCATATACTACTACAATGTCCATCATACTACTTGGGGCTTGTTTAACTAAGCAAGTCATATGCCCAATAGATTTGTGGGGCTTGCTAGCCAAGCAAGTCATATGCCCATAAATTATTGGGGCTTGCTAGCTAGACAAGTCATGTGTCCAAGGTCTAATATCATACTATACATAATGTTAACATATCATAACACAACATAAGATAACATAACATATAACATAAGCATAACATATCATATAAGCATACAAAATTCTATCATATTTTCCTTACCAACACCCGGATATTTGATAACAAAGACAGGATTTGGAACACTCCTAAAACCAACAATACAAATGGTGAGTATTTCTAAAGAATAAAGAATGAAAAGACTAGAACTAAACCACAAAGAGAAAACTTACCGAAAAGACACCTTAAGTTCAAAGAACTCAAAAACCTAACCACAAAACCATAACAAAAGTTAGAACCTGAATGGAAACTAAAGAAACTAATGAATCAAACAGGATTGAACTTAAGAATAAGGGTACCTTTGTTGACCTTATAGATTGGCCTCCCAAGTGTTTGGTAGAGCTCAAGAATGATAATTTTTTTTTTTCCTTATGTTCTCACTAACACCTTGGAGTATGATCACAAGTGAAGAGTAAGTGAAATGGCTGGGTTCTAAGTCATATTTATAGAGTTCTAAGAATAAAGATATTCTTTTTGGCTTTGAATAAAAATAATGAATTTAATTGAAAATATTTGAATATTCTTCAGTCAAAGGCTTAGGACTTGGTCAAATTGTTTAGAGAGAGGTGGAAGGAGTCAAAGCTTGATTTTTAAAATTAAAAACAAAAATAATAAAAACAAATAGAATCCTAACTTCTAACTCCCTAAATCTCGTAACTCTAAACTCGTCTGCAATAAAATCAACATAACTGGAGCTGTAGACTCCGATTTAGACCATCTCTATACTATTAAAAAGTTAATTCAATTATCTACAACTTTTTAGATATAATATTTTTCGAAATTCATAACATAACTGGGTCAAAAATAGGTCGGAAGTTACATTACCCTAAAGTTACGAAAAATCTATTTAATTATCTAAATAACAACCTAATCCACAAATAAATAAAATTGTGATAAATGTCATACTCCTAACAGATTCTGGTGAAGACTAAGTCTTATATTTCCCTTATTTTATCATTAAAATAATAATTTCTTAATAATCATGCATATGACAAGTGTCATAATCCTATTGGTTCTATCTAAACCTTAGGAATAACCATGCTCATGACAAGTGTCATATTCTTATTGACTCTATCTAAACCTTAGGTTATAATAATTATCATATTAATAACCAACAATATTAATCAAACCTTATGTTATAATTAATATTCTTAAACTATAGGTTAAACTTATCAAATCTATAACTATTGCTAGGAGTTTCCAACTAAGTCCCGGTTTGAATCAAAATCTACGAAATCTAACATACCACAAACTAATACTAGATATTGTTACTACTACTACTATTTAACCAGCCAAGTAAAATTCTGGGACTCTACATTAAGTCGGCTGGTTGTAACTTTTCAATTGTAATTAACCTTTTCAAATGTTAGTTTGGGATCCCACGTATGGAAGTAAACGTTTTAGTGAAACGGTTTTACCTTTTGACCAAAAAATTTAACCCTAGACCATTAATCACTTTTAGTTACACGGTTATGGCCAAATGACTCATTTAACGAGTTTATCACTATTTAAAATACACAGTGTAACGATCCTTGATTAAGAGGATGTTACATTTTGTCTGTTGATGTGACACTGTCATGCGTGAATAATTAACAATTTTGCTCTCCAAACTTTGACCACTATCAAATTGTGCCATTTTTATTAAAACTAATTTATTTATTTTTTAAGAAAACCTAATTTTTTTCTTAAAAATAATAATTATATCCTTAAAAATTAAAAAAAAGATTAAGAAAATAAACAATACTAAAGTTCCAAATTAATTATATATATTTTCAAATACTCAAAAATTAAAAATTTAATTAATAACAAATATCTATTTTTTACTTTTTCTTTTCTTTTACAATATAAAATAAAGATATCTTAAAATAAAAATAAAATTTAAATTCTAAAACAAAGTTTGTTCCCCTTCTTCATCCTTCTCTTAAATTAAAAGTTTTTTTTAATTTAAGCCCTTCGTCATTCGTCCTCCTCTTTAATTAAAAGTTTTTTTTTTGTTTTAAGTATTTATTTTAAATTTTCATTCTAAAATAGATTTATTTTATATTGTAAAAGAAAAGAAAAATAAAAGTAAAAAATAGTTATTTGTCCTTAATTAAAAATTTAATTTATTAAGGATTTAATTATTATTTTTAGAAAAAAAATAATTTTTATTTAATAAAAGGGGTATTATTTGGTAGTGGTCAAAGTTCGGGGGGCAAATGTAATGCCCCAAATTTCCTAATAAGGTTTAGGACCTTGATTAGGAGGCCGGGAGGGCCATACTTGATTTATTGTGTTATTAAATGATAATATGCATGTTTAGGTGTATTAAATATGCATGTGAACTCATTTTTTAGTAATTGGTGATTTTCATATTTTGGCCATTTCAGGCATATTTGACATATATGTGATAAGTGTGTGGTGCTTTATTATTGTTTGGTTATGCTAGGGTTACTCAGCACAGGACGATCCTAGGAGGTAAGCTAGTGGGAAAGTCACAACGAGATTTATTCTTGACTTGGAGTGAGTCAAGGGGTAATTAGAGCATTACCGGGTTATTGGGTAATGGGAATTAATATTTGGTGATAAATTGGGAGTTAGTAAGATCAGGGGGAAATTATGGAGGTTTTGACTATTTTGTCCTCGGGGGTGTTTTCGGGACCCCGAGTGTTAGGATGTGGCTGAGGCTACTTAAGCTTTAAGTAACCTTTTAAAAGAATAAAAGAACGTTCTCTCCCTCTAAATTTCATTTTCGTCTCCCGATTGCATTTTCGAAGGTAGCTTGAGTTCTAGGACTCGGATTCAAGCGAGGATCGAGGCATAGTGATCCTAGGAAAGATTAGAAGCTTATTAACCGGAGGATTTAGTTGGAAACAACTCAATTGGAGGTAATTCAAGTTTTAAGTTCTAAGTTTTAAGCTTGAATTGGATTTTGTGCTTTGATGAGTTTTTAATTGATTTGAGACTTGGGTTTTATGGGTTTTGGATCATGGGGATGTTTGGGAACTTTGATTTTGGGATTTGGAGATGTGTTAGATAGGTTTTTGGAAGGTTTTAAAAGTGGAAAAACGAGGAAAATTGGTTGGTGCAAGGTTGGGCCGCGACCTTGTTCTAGGGTGCCGCGACCCTAGCTTGATGAAGGTGGAGGAGGCTTTGCCAGGGGGGCGGGCTGCGGCATGGTCCTTGGAGGGCCGCGGCCCTTAAGGGAAAAGTTGCCCAAAAGTGTGTTTTTGTGATGGAAACTTAACTCTAAGGGCCTGGGATCGATCCTACTACTTAGTTGAGTGGGATTCGATGTCCCGGAGGCCTGAGTTGGGTTTGGAAGTATTTATTTACTCATTTTGATGAGGTTTTATATTATGGTTGTGACTAGTTATCACTAGAGACTTGGAATCAGGGTCGTGCTTGTGGCTCGTTTATTGGTAACCTGTGCTTGGACCAAAGGTAAGAAAACTGCACCCCATATGTGACATGCATGGTTATTCTTGATGCATGTTGGATGTTTAAAGGTAAACATTGAAAGCATATTGAATGCTTAGCAATCTTGCTCATTTGCATATGGTTATTATTGAGGCATGCTGGATGATTAAGTGTGATGAATGTGGTGCACGAGAAACATGTGATTAGGGCATGCCATGAATATTGAATATGAGATTGTTCAGAGCTTGAGCCTCTGTGTGTATGCATGATCTTAATTGTGCTGGTAATTGTTAAGTAAGCATGCTAAATGCCCTGTATTTAGATATTAGACATATGATATATGTTGGTAGCATTGCTTACTTGTGCATGGCCCTGATCACTCAGATTTGGCATTGGTTGTGTGTTACTGACCTGGGAGCCAGTAACGGCATAAGCGTCATGAACGCTGGGCCGATAAAAGATTATATCTAATCGACATTCTGCATTAGATGACTCAACAAGAGCATTAATGCCGGACCGACCTTAAGTTCGATGAAAACTAAAAGCGCTTGTGTGACTTACCCATCAGTTACTCATCTGTTTAAGCTAGTGACTACCCATCAGTCACTCATCTGATAGAGCCATTGCAGGAAAGCCCAGGTAACAGTTTCGTTACACGGCTATGGGCACCGAGCCCCGTAGTGACTTGCTTGTTAGTCACTCAGTATGGTTAACAGAACCTCAAAGTGATATTCACTCATCTGTTCAGGGCTTTAAGCTCTGTATGATCATTCTGATCATCATTTGCATGGCTTTGGGTGTTGAGCCCCGTAGTGACTTGCTTGTCGGTCACTCAGTATGGTTTACCAGAACCTCTAGTGTTAAATCACTCATCTGATTAGGATTGACTTGATAATCATCCAATCAGAAGGGCATGATTTCTTATCCTGGATACCCCAGCATTGTTTGAACTTATTTGCATGCTTGAATAAAGCTATGTTTGCTAGGCATGCCAGATAATTTGATATCATAATACGATTGTTCATGAGCATATTGAGTTTTCTTGCTAGGCTTCGGCTCACGGGTGCTATGTGGTGCAGGTAAAGGCAAAAGAAAACTGGACCATCCTTGAGTTGGAGAGCTTAGGTGACGATGTGTACATATGCAGCTGCTCGACCGCCACGGCCGATGTTTGAAGGAGATGAACTAGGATTAAACCCTGTTTTGCCGCTTAGATCGGCTGGTTGTAAATATTTTGTTGTAATAAACCTTTAGATTATATTTTTGGGATCCTAATGTATACAGTAAACGTTCTAATGAAATATTATATCTTAACAAAAAAATTTAATCCCTAAACCGCTAATCATACTTAGTTACACGTTTATGACCAAATGACTCGATTAGCGAGTTTAGCACTGTTTGTAATGTGCACTGTAACGGTTCCTGGAGTTTAGGGCGTTACAGTAAAATTGTTAATCATTCTATACATGACAGTGCCACATCAACAGACAAAATGCCACATCATCAATCCGTTAGCCACCTAGGAGGAAATCTAACAAAAGTCTCATATTTTAGTAACGTGCATAGTTCGGGGGAAATTTTCAATATCACGAATCATTCGGGAGGCACGATCATATAATGTTAATAGTTTGGAAAACAAAAATACTAGTTATTCTATAATTATTATTTTGGTATGAGGGCAACTCCAATGGCATATTTCGGTACTAAAATAATAGATATATGAATATATATGTACCGTGTGCAACACTAATTGATAAGAGTTAGTATAATTTAATATATGATTTTTTTAAAAAAAAAAATATGTGGGATATCTTACTAAATTATACCGTGATTTTCCTTGGTAATATTTGCAAATAAAAAAACCATAATTTTTTCCTCTTCGATGGAGCTTTGACCAAGGGCCCTCTTGTTTTGTGCTATTTGGTGATTCAAATGTTAGAGGTCTCAACAACAATGTTAACATCTTTTCTTCGGTGGAGGCATTTGTGTGGCGGTGAGGTTTGATTTTTAGTGGCCATCGGTGGTATTCACACCCCTTTTGATAGGTTTGTGGTGGGCAGTTGAGTGGTTTGCTTTGATAGTTACTTGTACCTAGCTACCTTTTTTTTAATGTTTTTTTATAGTATTTATTAGTGGTGTTTGTCATTATCATTTTTTTAAGATTGTGTTAGCTATTATTATTGCTGCTTTAGTTAAAATTTTTATTTCTGCTTTTCGATTTATTAAGGTTTATACATTTGTGGTGAGTTTGTCATTCTACCAAATTGTCTTATCATAAAAAAAATGTACTCACCAATTATTATTTATCTAATTAGATTTAACATATTATTTATTTATTTGAGTAATTTAACCTATTTAGATTTGTGATCATACCGTGAACTTTTTTGACTTGTATTGAACTTTGTCGAAATTCTGTTTTCTAAAAAAATAATAACACATAAATATATAATTTTTTTAATGAAAAAAATCCATAAATATATTTGATTGTTTGTCTTTATTTTTACATATTACCGAACTTAAATAATATCACTTGAGTTAATTAGCTTGCTAAATGCGAATATATTCTAAATGTTTCTTTGGATTTTTATACCATATTTCTACATTCACGTTGAAAAGTGCATAATAATGTTAAATTTAACATCACTTTTTGAGGCATGCTCTAATGTTTACATGCTATGAAAATTTTTATATATAAAAAAAGAAAAAGAAAAATCTTTAACTGTATCTTAACTCTTAGCATTTACCACTCAATCACTCCTTACAAGAACCGAAACTACTTGTTTACAATCTTTTGATCTATAATAATTAAATACGATTTCTATGTACTATACTATTAACTCAAATTTATAGTTATTTGATAAAAAAAAAAGTGTATACATATTTTGAATTTCGCAATTTGTGAATTGTGTTTTTATATTAAAAATAATGACATAGGTACGCGGTTGTATTTATTTAATCATGAAAAAGAGGCTAAAATACCTCCATGGCATATATAACATTTTCAATTTTTTTAAGTACATCTCCGGCAATAATATTTAATTTTTTTAAAAAAAATTACACTTTAATATCTAGATATATTTTTTGACAGTAATAATATATAAATCTACAATTTTGGTACAAGTGTTAGTACTCACGGTTAACTGCCAGTTAAGTATCACACAACACATTTTTATACTCATAAATTTAGGTATTAAAAAGTAAATTGTGAAACAATTTGGGTATTATCGCCGCCAATATTCCTAAATTATTTAAATATTATAAAAATCATTTTAAAATTTAAAAAAATCTAATAAATTATTAAAAACTAATTAATAAAACTAAAATTTGTAAATTTGAAACAACCCAAATTAAAATTGAAACTCAAATCATCCCAAAATCCATATTATTAATTAGCTTTTAATAATATTTTAAAATTTTTAAAATTTAAAATAATTTTTATAATATTTAAAGAATTTAAAATCCATATGTGTTACATCGATACTTAACGGTAAGTACTAACAATTGCACAAAAATTATAGATTTATGTATTACCGCAAAAAAAAGTATTAAAGTATAACTTTTGAAAAGATTTGAGTATTATCGCTGCCAATTGACTAATAAAAATATGTTACGTGATACTTAACAAGCACTTAACGATGAGTTTGTATCAAAATTGTAGATTTATGTATTATTACCACAAAAAATAGGTATTAATGTGTAACTTTTAAAAAAAATAGGTATTATGATTGCTAATATCCTATTTTTAAATGATAATAACATTATCAATTTCGTTGTGCTAAGTTTTACTGTATATATATTATCTTTTATCTTATAATATTACCATAATTGAAGGTATTCATGAGTTTATACTTCTTCGAAAGTTAGAGTTTTTAATTTATTTTTAAAGTGGTATTGAAATTCTTAATGATTTTAACACATTTCAAACAAGAATAAAGAATTTATGTAACTTGATCAATGATTTTTCTTATTTTTTTAAATTGAACCAAGTTTATAGAGGTTAGAAGAGTCCAAGGAGTATTTGAAAAAAAAGAGCTCAAAGAGTAATTAAAATATTTCGAGGTGTCCTAATCCAGGCTAATCAACTCGATTGCAATGAAAACTCACATTAGTGACACATAGTCTAGGTAAAATCTACCATCAAACAAATACATAATATAGTAAGCCACCTTTTAAACATATTGTAATGAGGTGATGTTACTCAATACCGAATCTAGGACTCCACGAAAAAATTCACGACCACAAACGATTTGAAATAAGGATAAAGATTATACCACAATTGACAAAAACCAAAGTTTTTCAAAGAATAAGGTGATAGCACACCATTATTCAACTAAGCAAGCCCATAAAAGGACCTAAAACACTAAATAAACATAAAAACGAGTTGCAATAATAACTAGATAAACAAAGCAAATATGAGGCATACACAATTAGGCATCAATGACACTCTATACTAACACTATGTGGTAGGGAAGAGAGATGTGTGGATAGAGAGTAGTGGGAAGAGATGTTTAATTCTTTTGTTTGGTAAGAGGGAGAGAGGAAGGAATATGAGATATGGATGGACCTTCTTCCTCCAAAGCTTAAACATTCAATCCCTCAAAAAATGAAGGGATTAAAAAAAAAGACAAAAAATAATATATAAAATGTCATATATACCATTTTAAAAAATAATAAATATTTATATTATATAGATAAAATAGTAATTTTAATAATTAATTTCTTCACCTTCCCTTTTCCATCCTTCCTACTCATCTTTTTAAACTCTCCCTTCATCAAACTCTCTATCCTTACCACCAAACATAGCCTAAGCTTCGACAGTAACCCATGACAACCTGTATACACACCAAGCCAAAAGCTATGATCCATCTCCAAAGACCAGACAGAGACAAAAAGCTTCAAATACAAGAATGCCCCCGAGTGAACCAAACCAATCCCACACTAGCCAAGAACAGAAGCAACTCATCACCGGAGAAAAAAACGGAGTCGCCCAAAAAAAGAAAGCAAAACAAAGCAGCCATCAAGTCAAAGTATCAAACCGCTCGGGAGCATATATACATGCAAACCTTTCTGTCGAACCTCCACCAACACGCTTTAGCCAATAAAGGAGACCCTAAATTTAAGGTATTCTTTGTAGAAAAAAAATGAGAGAAAGCATTCTAGATTGAGAAGGGCAGTCCTTTAATTTAATTAAGTATACTTTGACCAATGATCTTTTGATTTGCATTTTTTTCACAAGGGTATCTTGTGCTTAAATTAATTGAATTAGATATTTAGATTTTTGTCAAATATTTCTGTCAATAATAAATTTGATCCTTTCTTTTTAAAAGGGTATTTTTGCTAATCGATTTATTAATTGCCAAGTAATTATTCTATTGGAATTAATAGGCGATGGCTGACGTGACATTATTTGAGTGGTGGAATGGCTCAACAAACTACAATAATTTTGTCTCCACTAAAGTAACCTTTGAGTACTAGCTAGAATCGCATTGTTTGTTTGAATAAAGATTGAAGAATCTCATTGCCATTAAAATAATCATTGAAGTAATACATAATAAAAAAAAATATTTTTTTAATGGTGCTACGCTAATCATACTTAATCTTAAATTAATGATTATTTGACGATTATTTACACCATAACAAGATACTTAACATTCCATAAAAAAAGTACTTAACATTATTTTATGTATACTTTTCTACCTTTTCGCATGCATGGTTTCATATGAAAATAATATTTTATTATTTTAACCTCTTTTATATTTCTTTTAATATTATTATAAGATAAATGTTTCCAATACTAGAAAGAGACAACAATAATAATATAATACAAACAGTAGAATACAATAAGATCTAATTTTTAATTGATTTTTTTTTTTGTTAGTTCTTCTTCGGGAAAAGAAGGTTCCTCTTATTCATACCCCACAAATTATAACAATTTTTTAATAACTCACCAAATAAACCCAAAAATTAAAAAAACACACACACACACACACAAATATTTTTTGAAATTTAAAGTCGTGGACCACAAACAAATAAATATTACACATTTTTAATGAATCGGAGGACAAGAGCTTGCCACGTTGGTGACTTGGAATAAAGCAAGAAGATAAACAAGATAGTAAGGACTAAAAAGAGTGGCTTTCTCGGGCTTTGATAAGAAGCAATAAAGTTCATATATATATATAATATAAAAATGAATATAATAACTATGAACAGTTCGGGGGCTGGGATTTTAAAGCCTTATGTTGTTATTATATTATTATTGCATTCCGCATAGCAAAAAATAGATTGCTTTATTCTGATTAATAATCAAACAATCAGCTTGTGTTTTTTTGTGGGCAAGATATTATTTTTTTTAATTTCTTTTTTCCTGAGAAATATATAGGGAATATATGAGGCTACGGATCCTCCTGAGCGTCAACTGTATTTGGTTTCAAAAGGGTATTTTTCCTTTTTGTGTGTGGCTGTGTCTTCAGCTTGGTCTAGCAGGGATAGGAAGACCCTCGTGTGGTTCTATTGGTACCCATTTCTCATTCTATCTCTAGCATAATTGTACTCTACTAAGTTTCAGGAGGAGTTTCTCTTGTGGGTAGTTGTTGGTGTTGATGATCCTGTTTTGGGGATGTATGTGGTCGGGAATCGTTTATTTTTTAAACTGAATGTGAATTCTTAGTGGGGTTTTGGAAATTTAGCTTGGTTTTTGAGAAATTGATACCATATTTTTTCTTGGGTTTGTTCATGGTGGAGTACTTGCTTAGGTAACCACGCTGAAATTCCATAAGTTGCCTACTTCTGTGCCCGGCAGTAGAAATTAAGTCATTGCAGATGGGAGGCCAAGTGCTTGACGAGAGGCTTTTGTTTTATACTTTTTTGTGGTTCTGAGTTGAGTTTTTGATGGTTCCTTGGTGATTTTGGAGCTCGGAGTGTGTACATAGAGAAGTCCATAAGGTACTCCATTTATTGGATGATTAAGTTATGGCCTTCATGCAGCTCTAGATTTTTGATGTAACTGACTGGTTAGCTGATTCACTTAGTTTGTTAGTTATGCTTTGTTATTACAAAATCTGTTACTCTTGTTATAGGCTGTCATGTTAGTTACAGTTGTTATAACTCTTAACTGTAATCTTGTAATACTCAGTCATATAAATAAGAGCTTGCTGAAGTTCTGAGAGGGCTTTTCTTTGTTGTTCTCTCTAAATAGTATTCAGGCTTGAACCTTCTTATAGATGGATAGCAATGAAGGGATCCTCTGAGTCTACTCGTATGAAATCTAGCAGTTCTAGGGAATTGAACGCTTCCAGGGTTTCTAACCTCGATTTGAGGCTTCCACATGGTGGTGGAACTGGTTTATCCGGTGATGTATTGAATGACTCTAGCCATAGAGAGGGAGACGATAACAGGGTTTCGTTTGTTCACAATGATTACATCCAAAACCAGGTTGGTTTATCTGGAGTTTGTGAGGATGAGGTAGCAGTGGATCCTTTTGTTCGTGCCATTGAATGGGGTGATATCAGCTTGAGGCAATGGTTGGATAAACCTGACCGGTCAGTTGATGTCTTTGAATGCTTACACATATTTAAACAAATAGTGGAGATTGTGAATGTAGCCCACTCTCAAGGAATTGTTGTCAATAATGTGCGCCCTTCTTGCTTTGTCATGTCTTCTTTCAACCTTGTCTCCTTCATTGAGTCTGCATCTTGTTCTGATTCTGGGTCTGATAATCTCGAGGACGGCTTGAACAGTCCCACGACGGATCCAAAAACTTCATCCACATCCTTGCCTGATGACTTGTGTACACAGAAAAGAAACCCGGGTAGTGAAGATCTTCAGCCATTGAGGGCTTCAGCGAATGCTTTCTCAGAAACAAGTTGCATGCAGTCAAGCTCAACCTATGCACCACGTGAATCATTGGTAGTGGAAACTGAAGAAAATAGAAACAAAGATAGGAGGAGTGCAGAAGTAGAAGAGAAAAAACAACCATTTCCAATGAAACATGTATTGCTTATGGAGACTAATTGGTACACTAGTCCCGAAGAGGCTACTGGTGGTTCAATTTCATGTGCTTCGGACATATACAGACTTGGGGTTCTTCTTTTTGAGGTACGTAATGTAAGCTGAACAATTATGACTGCTATTGGGAATTGGACGTTAGTATTCTGTGATAGACTAAGTGATTAAATGCAGTTAAAAGATAGTTAGCTTCTTTAGTTTTAGTTTTCCTATCTGTTAAGTTATTTAGTTGCTCTACTAACTACCGTTAGTTTAGTTAGTTAGTGTGTTGTAACATTTTGTATTCTTGAGCTGCTCACTTGGTCTATAAATAAATATCTTGAGTAAGAGGTTTTGCTATCTTCCCAAACTTCTAAAAAGTCATTCACTGACATATTCTCTAAATCGCCTTTGAAGTTGAAAGTATTGGTTTGCATTATTCTGTATACGTAACAATAGAATTTGAAACAATATTTTTGATGAGTTCATGTATGTTTCTGAGTATGCTGATGTGGTTTTGCTATTTGTGATTAGTTATTCTGTCCGTCCAGTTCGAGAGAAGAAAAAAGTAGAACAATGTCTAGTCTGAGGCATCGAGTTCTTCCTGCTCAACTGCTACTGAAATGGCCGAAAGAAGCTTCATTTTGTTTATGGCTACTTCATCCTGAACCAACTAGTAGGCCAAAAATGGGGTAAGAACTCCTCACAAAATGTCTTCTAAAACAGTCAAATTCATCTCAATTTTAATATTTATCCTGTTGAATCTTTAATTCCTCTTCTAACTTAGAATGTGTAAAAATACACCCATCATGGGTGGGTCATGCTCATGGTTTACTCCCACGAGGTATGGAACTCGATTCTTCATGAGGACATGCCTAGCATTTTGCTAGGGTTTACTGTTTTCCAAAGATTGTAGAATTTCCTACATTTTTTTATTTGCTCTAAAACTTGAATTTGTTACAAGGTTTTATAATAGAAACACATTCTAGCAAATACATCTTTTAACATGTAATTTAACTTCAATATGATCAAACTTTTCATACTCTACTTTCATGCCATCTATGACAGTGAATTGTTAAACAGTGATTTCTTAAATGAGCCACGAGATGACTTAGAAGAACGTGAAGCAGCCATAGAACTCAGGGAGCAAGTAGAGGAGCAAGAGCTGTTACTGGAGTTTCTTCTACTAATTCAACAAAGAAAGCAAGAGGCTGCGGATAAGTTGCAAGATACTCTCTCTTTCCTGTGTTCTGATATTGAAGAAGTTATGAAGCAACAATCAATTTTGAAGAAAAAAGGCGGTTCATGTCCTGATCTGGCAAAGGAAGATAACTCCACATCAAATCTCCCTTCAATGAATATTGTTATTGATGACGATTCTACTAGCTTGGGATCCAGAAAAAGATTCAGACCAGGATTGCGGAATCTTCACTTGGAGGAATGTGATGATAATATAGATGGTGAGCAGAAGTCGGACAGTGAAAATAAAGAGAGCATTCTTTTCAGAAATTCTCGATTGATGAAGAACTTCAAAAAGCTAGAGTCTGCATATTTTTCAACTAGATGCAGGCCTACCAAGCAAGTAGGGAAACATGTGATTAGGCAATCACCAATAAGCAGTGATGGCAAGGGTTCTGTTGTTGCAAGTGAAAGAAGTTTTGTCAATAATTTGACATCAAAAGATAGAAGTTATGAGAGTAGACAAAGTGGTTGGATAAATCCTTTCTTGGAAGGTTTGTGCAAGTATCTATCTTTCAGTAAATTGAAAGTTAAAGCAGATTTAAAGCAAGGGGATCTTCTAAATTCTTCAAACCTAGTGTGCTCTCTCAGTTTTGATCGTGATGGGGAATTGTTTGCCACAGCTGGTGTTAATAAGAAAATTAAAGTATTCGAATGCAACACAATTATAAACGAGGATCGTGATATTCACTATCCAGTGGTTGAAATGGCTACTAGGTCAAAGCTTAGTAGTATATGTTGGAATAGCTATATAAAAAGTCAGATTGCTTCCAGTAACTTTGAAGGTGTGGTTCAGGTAAGTCAACCTTTAATTTATTCATCGCTTAAAGATTTAGATAGCTTTTGTTTCAACTCATTCACTTGGCCTTTCCAGATATGGGACGTGACAAGAAGTCAAGTGCAAATGGAGATGAGAGAGCACGAGAGGCGTGTGTGGTCAATTGACTTTTCCTCAGCAGATCCAACATTGTTGGCCAGCGGGAGTGATGATGGTTCTGTTAAGCTATGGAGTATCAATCAGGCAATTCTATTTTTCCACTTTGGTGGATGTCAGCTTTGAAACTAAACGTACTGCAGTTATCTATTTGCATGCTGTGTGTACATAATTCCGGATGTATGATAAGTTGTTTCTCTTACTTGGGGTGCTACTGCAGGGGGTGAGCATTGGTACAATCAGAACAAAGGCCAATGTCTGCTGCGTTCAGTTTCCCTTGGACTCTGGTCGTTCCATAGCATTTGGTTCAGCAGATCATAAAATTTATTACTATGATCTGCGCAATGCAAAGGTTCCTCTCTGCACATTAGTAGGACACAATAAAACTGTGAGTTATGTCAAGTTCGTAGATGCAACAAATCTTGTGTCGGCGTCCACTGATAACTCTTTGAAGCTTTGGGATTTGTCAACGTGTACATCTCGAGTTACTGACACTCCAGTTCATTCCTTCACAGGTCACATGAATGTAAAGGTACTTCACTATCTTGCATAAATCATACATTTGGAGTAATGACGTTCTCCACTTTTAAAGAGTCAGGCTTGATGAGATATTACTTGGATTGTGCATTTTTTCCTTTGTTACGACTGTGATTTCATCCTAAGGTATAGAATGTTTATAAATTTCACCACCTAGGTATCAACAGCATCTGGGCCTGTACCTAAGGTATAGAATGTTTATAAATTTCACCACCTAGGTATCAACAGCATCTGGGCCTGTACCAGGAATATGTTGGTGCTAGCTGGGGCATATGTATGAGAGCCTCTTACAGAATTAACTAACAAAAAAAAAGGCGCATTACATATTTTGATGGATTTTTCCGTAAATACTTAATGCTAGTTATCCAGGCCATTATATTAGTCAAGAGTGGTTGCATTATCCATGTTAATTTATGTTTTTGTATAGTTCTAGATTTTTCACTGAATCTCCGTGAACGTATTATGAGTATGTACACACATTGTCAAGAGATTCTTGCTTCTTCTGGTAAGCAGTGAAGACTTTCCTTTGCTTGAGTCAGGTTTAAAATGTACATAATGTTGACAATGTTGGTAATGTTAGTGATGAACTCTACATGTTGTTCAGTGAAGGTTGAACTGATACCTCCTTAATTGTTGTGTAATTTTTACTAAATTATTTTAATATAATTTTTCTTTTTTAAAAAAAAAAAACTGATGGGCCAAGTTTATCACTGATGAAACATGCTACCCCTCACCGTTCCATCCCCAGGTCTTTAGCTCTTAATTAGGGATAAAGTTTTATTTTTCATCTTGAATTATAAAAGGTTATACAGGTGTCATTATAAAGCAAAGAGTAATTTTTTTTGCTAAACGAGAACTTAAAAACTCTACTAAACCATAGGGTAATCAAAAGTGGTTATGTGTGTGTGAGTGGTGGGTGGGGGGTCGTTGTTAAAATATACCTTGTCGATTGTTATAGTATAAAGCAGAAGTACACAATCTATTGAAGAGTATGCTGATCCAAAGGTATGTTACTTACGAGTAATTGCAGATTGACCTTTGGGCTCTTCTTAGTAACAGAGTGCGGATTTTGGCTCCACAGGCCGGCCTTAGATGCCACTTTATTAGCTTGCTTTAGTTCTGTTATTTTTCTGCTTGGCTTTTTCTTTCTTATCTTTGCTGGAGGAATCGTAGTAATTTTAGTATTTTCACTTGGATTTTGTTGAACATATTTGAAGTATGGTAATTCTTATTTAGGTTGTATTTGCATTAAAATGCATGTGTTTTTAGTTGAAACTAGCCTGATGTTATTCAGACTGTATGGTCAATTTACATAATTGCGTTACGGTTCTTTTTCATCCTAATAACATAAGATTTTGAAGTATTTTCAGATTGAAATGATAACATAAGAGATTATTTTATAAATCTGTTATATTGTTTTCATATTTACAATACTTAAACTTGATATGTAGCTGAAGTCATTCATATATGTGGCAATGAATGTTGTGTCCTCATGCGTGGAGTACTGGTGGAAATTTGAATGTCAATCATGTGCAGTTGATTGCTTATGCATTCTTTTCATTGTTGCAGAACTTTGTGGGATTGTCAGTTTTTGATGGTTACATTGCTACAGGATCAGAGACAAATGAGGTAATGTAATTACGAACGGGACAAGCGTTAGTCAGGTTCCACACGATTGTTGGGTTTGTTACTTGGCTGACCAGTGACAAGTGAAACTAGTTTTTTTTTTTATTATTATTGGCTGGAGTACTTTGTTTAATATAACTTGATTCGCAATCGCAATTCAATTGTGTTAAAACATGGGAAGGAAAATATAGAAAAAGTAGAATCAGAAAGTTCATGGCATAAATTTTTTACATGTAAACTGGCTCAGAAACAGTTATTTTTTGACTAATTAAATTGTTAGTCAGACTTCAGTATAAAATTTTAGTAAAAATTAAATATATTGAAGTTCACTGATTTCATATTATGTGAACAGGTTTTCATCTACCACAAAGCTTTACCCATGCCAGCATTACAATTCAAGTTCAACAACTTCGACCCACATTCTGGCAATGAAATGGATGAAGCCAACCAGTTTATTTCTTCTGTTTGTTGGCGTGGCCAGTCCAACACCTTAGTTGCTGCAAATTCTGCAGGGAATATTAAAATTTTGGAGATGGTTTGATTTTGAACTTTGGCAATTGGTGATTGATTCATGATCACAGCGTAGCGTGGATAAGGAATTGTTTGTTGAACAGGAAAGTGATGTAAAGCAATCTTATACCAGACAAGCTTATGTAGCTTTTAGGCGAGGCAAGAGATGAAGCCGATGAACGCCTATAGAAGTAAAAGTTTTCAAAGCAACATAACAAAATTTTTGGTATTAGATTATAGAGGATGTTGATGCTGTGAAGAGCAAGGGCATTATTGTTTGAAAAATCCTGTAGATATAATTCAAAGGAAAAGAGAAAGGTAAAAAGTGTTGGTATTTTGTTCCGTACATAAAACTATAAGGTTCAAATTTGGTTTATACAATATGAACATAATTGGCTAATGTAGTTCCTCTGATTTCCTTGATGCACTTAAGATAACAGTGAATACCCTTTTCATTTCCTTCTCTATTTTTGGCTGGAAAATAATGTTACATTCTTTCTCTTGAAGCCATGAGCAACTTTAGTGGAAGTAAGCAGATGATCAAGTCTTATTTTGTTTTACTTACAAATTATTATGATTAGTTTTGGGACTCTAGTGTGCAAGTACTTATAAATCTCTACTTAATATATGCATGGTTTCATTAATAAATTCGGTTCTGTCAGTATTCCCTTATATAGTAAGAGGTGCCATAATGAAATATTTTTCATTTTCAGCATTTTTTGACAGTAACTATATCTTTTTGTTGCAAGTGGTCCAAATGGAGTGAATGGCAGAGATCTGCTTAACGTATCAAAGAAATTTTATCATTTTCCGTTAACAAAATAAAATAAAAACTAAAAAACTTTGCCTAGTAAAGCTGAGTCTAGTTTTTTAACCTTTTAAAATGTTTATGAGCCATGGGAGAGTCACGCTCTCTCACCAAAACCCCAATGATTTAGTCAATCCTGATTTATCAAATTTATGATCATATATTGAAAAAAATCTAAAAGTGGCTTCTTTATACTTAACAATAACATTGATGATTTGCTTAACTCATAACTCATACACTTGAATCAAATTTTTTTTTTTACAATCTTATTGTTTAGTCAAATAACATGCAGAGATATCTCGAAAAAATAGATAATAAAAATTGATAGACAAAATTAAAAGCCACCTCCCCAACCAAGCGAGATTTCAACCTAAAAATCAAATAAGATTTATAAGTTACCATAATATACTTTATATATATACATTTGTCTTTCTAACTTTTTCATTGTTTCTATTTTTCTTTAGAATATAGTGTCAAAAGGGGAATAACATCATCTACAATCTGTTTTGCACGAACATCATATGAACAAAACCAAGCTTACGAACAGACATAACAATAAGACTATACAAGGATAAAGTATGCAAAAGATGACACAAACCTCAAAGATACTATTGTGCAAATATATATACGCAAGTGTACGTATCGCTAACAAGTAATACAATGATAAATAAAGATCGTTCCCACAGAGATTGATTTACTAATTACCAACAAATTAATTTTCTATTTCTATTTGATCAACAATAAATTAGTTTCAAAAATATTAAAATAAAAAAAAACAATAAAAATAAATTAACACTATGAAAAAAAGCAAATAATTGTAAAAACTTCAAAAATAAAGAACTAGGGATTTTAATTTAATCAGCTATTCACTTTATTATTTCACTAATCAGACTTCACAATTCTTCTTACTAAACTAATAGCGAATTAACAAAAACGATTCTTACTCTTTTTCAATAAACAAGAACTCAATTTATATGTAAATTTTCTACATTCCTGTGATAAATTCCAACACATAAAAGACATTGAACACAATAATCCTAAAACTACACAATTCATATAGGTATTTTCATCAAATATGAAAATTGTAATTATTCAATCATAGCATAATCAATTCTTACTTTTCAGATTTCGAATCAAAATCATAAATCATGCAAATGGTGATCAAGCATTCACAAACATTAAGAACAGATCAAATAATTTAGAATAGAAGTGAAGAAAGAATCATGAAATCCTCATAGAAAATAACAAAGATACAAGTGATTACATTAAAATTCCTAGAAACAAAATTTAGTTTATAATCATCATTCTAAACATAAACAACAATGAAAAATAACATAGAATTCTAAGGTAAAAGAAAAAGAACTCTTAAGAGTGAATGGAGATGCTCCACGATGTCTTCCTTTCTTCCGAAATCGTCCTCTCCCAAAAAGTCCCCTTTCTCTCCTCTCGAAATTACGTTTAAAACCTAATTTTTTCGTCAGAAGCAATGCGGGCCGCGACATAGTATAAGAAGGACTGCAGCCCGTGTCAATTTTCTGGGCAGACAAAACTAGGCGCACTGCGACCCTATATTCTTGCGCCACGACCCTTAACAACTTTTTGAAAAAAAAATGCTTTCTGCCTTGGACCGGGCTGCGGCTCAGCATCATAGCGCCGCGACCCTTAACAATTTCTTCAACTTTTGTACTTTTGGTCCCGAAAATTCACCGAAGCCATCAAATTACTTGAGAATTCATCGTTTCACGAAATCAACGCAAAAAGCCAATTTTTTATTATTTTTCTGCCAATTTGCTCCAATTATTCTTTTCTTTTATTTATAAGCTAAAACCTGAAAACATGCAAAAACCAAGCATAAAACTACACTAAACAACTAAAAATATTAATTAAAGCTACCTAAAAAATAACCTAAACACAACACAAAACTAGACTCAATAGATACCACGCGATCACACCGTTAATATGAGTTCTTATTTGTTTTGAGGTACTTCAATCAAGTCTTTAGATAAATTCAGCTGAGTTTTAGAATTTGAATAAATTCTTGTCATTATGTGGCGAGGACGGCATTGCCCTGTGTACTGTTATAATATATAAGCCAAGGGACTTGTCTTTGCATAATCATTAAATATCACTTTGCTTAAATAAAATATATTATAATTGATGGTGATCGATACCAATAGTAATTGTAAATATAAGACACCTATGTTAAGCTAAGAAACTAAAAAAATATCAACATAGCAATTTTTTTTTTTATCTAATATATATAAGTCATGGTATTTATCGAGGACATTCCACAATCAAATTAATCATTCAATTAGAATTTAATTGTTTACATTTTAAAATATATAATTCTGCCATTAATATAAGAATCTAACAAAGTGAAGTTACCACTAAAATATTATACTCATTTACCAAAGAACTAAAGACAAAATCTACCAAAAGAATAAAAAATCGTGAAAATCATAATTTTGTTCAGAATAATGTTAATTTCTGATACTAAAATATAACTAATATTAAAAAAAAAAAAAAAAAATTCTCAAAAACCATTTTGCTCTTCTTTCCTCTCTCATTATTTTTTTCCATCTTCAAGTAAGAATCTTTAATGAAGTCTATGTACATTGATTCTGACCATACTTAGCTGCCACAACTAGCTTAGCTACAAGTTGGTGAAGTCTCTGAGCTCCAGGGCCTGGTTTCAGCTTATTTGGGTTACCAACCTTAGAGCATTTAGGACTACCGGCACACCAACCGCCAGGAGTGAAGCCTTCTTTCTTCCGACCAAGCAAATCCTTATCAATCTTATCAAGTGCAGTATCATCTTGTTTGAATTTTCGAGCAAAAGCGGCGTTGCTAGTAATCATCTTGGTGGTGTCATTGATTGTGAGAGTGTGGGGATGTTGCTTGGGAGGCATATCCCAAGCAATGTAGTGCAAGTCATGGTTAACTGCAGTCTTAGCATACTCTGGCTCATTGCATATAACAGTCTGAAAATAGCCTTCTGGAGAAGAAACAAAGTTTGTGTAGTACATAAGAAGAGTCCTTGGTAGATTGTCCCAACCCCAAATACAGTACTCCACGAACGAACGCGATAGGACCATCCATGCTGACCCTGCAATACAGCTAAATGTCAATGAATGACTCAAACAGATAATGATTGGAAAAACTTACAAAACAAACAAGTAACTAGAAGAATGTATGTAAATTATTTTCATGGGGTATGTTATTGTGTACTTTTAACTAAAGACTTTCATTAATGATGAAGCTTATAATAATTGATTATTTGTAAAGGGTTTATGTCAAATTCTAATGTAATCCAACTTTGTGAAGAAGTTCGGAATAAGTCATAAGTTGAGAGACAATTCCTTTAAAAAGAGACCAATGTTGCAAATAGAAGTGTTAGTTGGAGAGTTGGTATTGTAACGAGAACAGATGAAAACTATTGGGTTAACAAAGCAGCATCAATGGAAAGAAGAGAGAACAGGTGGATGCAGTACTATTTAGCTGATTGCTGGAATCATTTAACGCATACATATCAATCTTCCAGGGCCATTCGTTTTTGTAATTTTCAACTTCAACATATCTAATTTTATATGAAATTGAATCCTTGATCTTTAGCTTGTCCATAACATTAAGCATAGAAAACAGAAAGGTTTTGCATTCTATCACATAAATGCAAAATCAAAGCAAGCAACAAAGACGGATATAGGAGTTTATCATGTATTTACCAGTAAATAGTTTAAATGCCGATGGCAATGTCCGCCTTGGTGCGACCCAAAATATATCTTTTTTGGTTGACAAATAGAGACCGGGATCTATAATCAATGGCATTGCTCGTTTATCCCTGCAGAATTCAGATACAATCATAAAAAGTTCCACCACAAGACAGAACTTCTTGCTAAGAGTTTGTTTTTTGTATCAGATATTAGTACTAAAAGAGAGTGCTTACTCCTTCCAACCAAGCTGGCTTGTATGCTCAATGAAATTCAGATTTCGATCCAAATATGAAAAAGTGGAAAGAAGGTCTGCATATTCAAAACAAGCAGGCTTTTTTTAGCACAAAAATCCCACAACATTAACATGTCCCACTAAGTGATTAGCAAAGATATACTAGTCCAGGTGTAGGAGACTAACCATCTTGAGTCACTAGGGGATAATCCGAAGCACTAAGATTGATAAACCAATCCCAATCCTTACTCCTCTTGAGAAGAATAGCACAGGCATGAAGTGTATTAGCTACCATAGTAGGTCCTCTATAAGTTACCATATTTGCTTTGGTAACGACATGAACATTACCAATTTCAGCAAAAAGAGTCTCATTCTCGACCCTTGAAGCAAGCTGAAGCCTCTCCTCGGCCGGCGCCTCAAGGTCCAAATGAAGAACATATTGGTTCAAAGGATGGTAACTAGCCTTAAGAGTTCTCCAAAGCTTTTCTAAATCACCTTTGGAGCCAGAAATCAGATAGGCAAATTTTGGAGTTACAATAGCAGGAGGGGGAGGATATTGGGTAAGCTTTGACTCGGCAAACACCGGACTTGTTTCATTTGAGGTTAATCGAGATGGGAAGATTGAAAGAATGGTATTGATTGAAGGTAAGGTAGAGACAAGACCCATGTTCAAGGTAGTGGCCAAGAGTACTATGGCTACCACAGAACTTATAGCTAGAGGAAATAACCACTTCTTTTCCATGTGCAAGGACCCCATTTTCAAGCCTTATCATGGGCTCTGATTATACTATTCTTTACTTGCATAACAAAGTTTTTCCTAAAATCTCTGACGAAACTTACTTCTCCAACAGATGATGATATTCAGATTGAGAAAATTGAGAACCCTTCAAAAATATCACAGAGGAGGACAAAATTAGACTTTTTTAACACAAAATGATTAAATAAGAAGCATTGTTAATTCAGGACATATTATATTAATTCGGAGTAAACATAGAATTTGTAGCTTGCGTGACATTAAAGGAAGAACAAGACAAAATTTTATATTATAATAATAATCGTACAGAAAAGTAAGACCGCATCAGGAAATCGACCATGAAGAATAGAGGAATCAAACAAATATAGAAAATAAAATATACATATATATATAAACATCTAATACATTGCTAACGATATTTTATAATAAACAAATTATTGATAAAAGAAAAGCAAAAACATATAGACATAGTGATGATGAGAGGAATTTCAACCATCCAACAATATTCCTGATTAGGATTTTTGGGTTTTAACCCAGATAATGGCTGCAAATAAAATAAAGAAAAAAAATATTAAATAGTCGAATCCAAACAAAGCAATCATCTGAACTATTGAAAGGGTCACTAATTAACATAAAGATGACAGATAAAAAAAACCCAGATCAGAAATTCCAAACATAGATTACAAAAAGCCATAAAATGATGAAAATAGCTAAATATTAAGCTCTGTAAATAATCACCAGAAAATTCGGAAGCCAGGGCAGTATGAACAGAAAAAAGTATGAAAATGAAAAAGGTGAAGACTAAGTTTTGATGAGACAGAAAAGAAACAGAGGAAAACAGAGGCGGGTATTGTGATGAGAGAAGAGAAGGACACCTGTAAATTCAGCCGTTCGGGTAGAGAGAGAGAAGACGTGTGTGTGAGGGAGAGGGAAGTGGGTATCCGTATCAGTTTGTTTAAGGATTCTCTTTCTCTCTCATTTATAGCCTTTTCAAGCGTCTGCCTTCTGTTATGTCTGGTTTTTTTTTTCTTTCAAAATTGTTCATACTTTTTATTTTCATTTTTTTATATGAGTGTTTTGTTTGGTTTATTTAAAAAAATTACTAATTATTTTTATTAAACTTTTATAATTGTTATATAAATTTTAATAAATAAATAAATAATATTATATATAAAAAAGTGACATAAACTTATTAAAAGAAGTTAAATCAAAATATTATTTATGAGTTTTTTTTTAATAATACGATCACAATATTATTTTTAACATACAAAACATTTATTATATTATTAAATCACATCTTAATTATTATAGAAATTTTTATTTTTATTTTTGATAGAAGATAAATGTTATTCTAATTTCTTATTTAGTTACACATTCATATTATACTACATACAAGCAACGTGCAATATGCATGTTTGCTTAGTTTTATTTATAGAATTTATTAATTATTTTTATTAAATTTATATTAATGTCATATAAATATCCTATTTTAATTAAATAATTTATTTATTTTTGTTTAAGTTTATGTTTGTTCTAGTTTTTGAATTTGAGAGTAACAACAAGATATTATATATTATATGTTTAATGTAATATTAAATATTATACGTGTATTTTAAATTTAAGTTTCTTGCTAGTTTTTAAAAAAAAAAAATTTGTTGCTAATTCACAGTAGATTATATTATATGTTTGATATGATATTATTCTAATAAGTGAGTTTAAGTTTAATTAAATTTTATTTAAGTTATAAAACGTATGATTTTATTATTTTTAAATAATTATTATTGTAAAATATCTCAAAAATATCATATTTAAATTTGTTTAATTATTTATTATTTTGAAATAATTATTATTGTAAAATATTTCAAAAATATCATATTTTAATTTATTTAAATATTTATTATTTTTAAATAATTATTATTGTAAAATATCTAAAAAATATCATATTTTAATATTTTTAATTATTCATTTTATTTTATTTAAGTTTAAGTGTTTACAAACTACCGTTAAATATAAAAATATTATGTGAAATATAAGAATATTCCGTTAAAGTTAACATTAAAAAAATAAAAAACGATTAAAACCAATAATTTTCGTTATCTACACACTTATTATATAGAAGAGATGTAAATTATTTATTTTGTATTATATATTATTGTAATAATGATATTTTATAACATTTAAATTTATATTAATATAATTAATAAATATATAGTTTAGTAATAAATATTATTATAATAATGATATTTTATAATATTTGAATTTATATTAATATAATTAATAAATATCTAGTTATAATAATTACATTTTATAATATTTAAATTTATATTAATATAATTAATAAATATATATTTTTAATTTGTTAATTATTAAATATCTAGTATTATATATTATTATAATAATGATATTATATAACATTTGAATTTTTTAGGGTTCTTTGGAAAAATGACCCATTTTTTAAAGTCATGTTGCACTCTAGTCTAGTTTTAATAATTATTTGCAAAATGGTCTCTCATAATTTATACAGCTAGTAGAAAATTTAGACTGGTGGTCGAAAAATTCAAACAGTCGGTCGAAAAGTTTAGACAGCTGGTCGAAAGTTTAGACAACTGGTCGAATTTTAGACAGATGTCATTTTGCAAAGAATTATCAAAAGCATACTAGAGTGTAAAATTACTTAAAAAAAAATTAATTTTCACCAATTTCTCATTTTTTTAATAAAAATTAAGATTATGTATTATATATTATTATAATGATATTTTATAATATTAAATATCTAGTCTTGTATTAAATATTATTATAATAATATTTTATAATATTTGAATTCATACTAATATAATTAGTAAAAAAATAGGATTATATATTATTATAATTATATTTTATGACCTTTAAATTTATATTAATATAATTATTAAATATTTAGTCATGTATTATATATTATTATAGTAATGATATTTTATAACCTTTGAAATTGAATTTATATAATTATTATATATAGTCTTATATTAAATATTATTATAATAATAATATTTTATAATATTTAAATTTATATTGATATAATTAATAAACATATATTTTTAATTAGTTTTAAATGTGTATTCTGTTAAATATTTAGAATATTTCGTTAAATGTAACAAAACAAACCATTAATCAATAATTTTTGTTATCTACATACTTTTTATATAGAAGATATATATACTATATGCAAGCAAACATGCATTACACATTTCTTTAGTTTTAGTTAAAAAAATATTAAATATATTTATTAAATTTTATATAAATAAACAATATTATATATATATATATATAAAATAATGACATAAACATATTAAAAGAAAAATTAAACCTAAATATTGTTTATGTTTTTTTTTTATAAAAAAATATGATAACATTTTAGATCATAAACTACACTATTTAATGTATAAAACATTCATGATATTATTCAAATTATACATTTATGATTGGAGAAAAAACTTGTTTATTCTTGATATAAAATAAATGTTATTATAATTTCTTATGTAGTTACATATCCATACTATTTGTACACACACGACACCTATATATAATGTATTTATAATATTTTTTTGTTATTTAATATGAATATATATTTAGTTAAGTTACATTAAGTAATAAAAACAATATATTTTATTTATAAATATAAATGATAATTTTTTAATAAAAATTAAGATTATGTATTATATATTACTATAATAATGATATTTTATAATATTTGAATTTATATTAATATAATTATTAAATATATAGTCTTGTATTAAATATTATAATAACAATGATATTTTATAACATTTAAATTTATATAAATATAATTAATAAATATCTATTTTTAATAACTTTTGAAGATATATATTCCGTTAAAGTTAATAAAAAAATCATTAAAACTAAGAAATTCTGTTATCTACCCACTTTATATATAGAAGAGAGAAGAGATACATATGTAAATATAGATATATAGAGATATATTTATTTGAATTTTTTTAATTATCTTTAAATTGTTTTTGGAATTTATTACTTGGATAACTCATAGATTTTTTTTAGGAAGGATAATTCATACATAATAATAAATGTCTTTTCGTAAAATTGCTTATTTTTTTAAGTCACTTTGCACTCTGGTCTAGTTTTGATAATTTTTTGTAAAATAGCATCCGACACTCCAGACAACTGATTGAAATTTTTAGACAACTGGTCGAAATTTTTAAACAGCTCGTCGAAATTTTAGACAAATGTTATTTTGCAAAAAAATATCGAAACCAGATCAGAGTGCAAAATGACTAAAAAATAAGCAATTTTCACAAATTACTCTAATAATAATAACATTTGTCATCCGAAATATAAAGTTAATTCATCAAAACTAAATTTTTTGGAGAGTAATTTATCAAAACTTTGAAGTAAAGAAATATGTTATCACATAATTTGATATATATATATATATAAATTGAAGTAAAAATGTATTTGTGTTTGGTTTTCTATATGAGAGGTAAAGTGTCAAGATTATATTGTGCAATGTGCAAGGAGTTCATTTTCAAAAAAAAAAAAATGCTAGGAGCTAAGTAACAAAATTTGCAAAATTCAAGTAGTAAAGTGCAATAAAATAGTTTAGTTAAGTAGATAAAAAGTTACTAAAAAAAAGATGTGTATTATTAGTTGGAGATAATGATATCTTAATAATGTCGTTTCAATTTATGAGAATAACGCATGAAATTTCCTTTAAATTTAATTTTATTGTTATTTCTTCTCTTATTAGTATGTACGTGCATGTATGTGACTTTTCATCCCTAAATAATTATTCTCTTCAAATAAATATCATCAAGAAGAAAATACTTTTCTGTTCATCTCCGCAATGTTAGGTTTGAAATAATAGAAATACTATTTGAATTGAATGAAAATGGTTATACATCCTAATAACTATAAATATTTTCTAAAAATATATAAGGGAATCTTATGATATTTATTTTTCAGGATTAAAAAAAATAAAATTTGTAACAAACAATGTAATATTTTGAGATTTAGATTGTTAATAAATCTCTACCAAACAAAGAGAAACATTTAAAATTATTTTTTTCTTTTTCCAAAAATAAATCTCCAAATGCATTAACTTAAAATATTATGTATGTTACATCAATTAATAGGCCCCACCCACAAAGCACTGGGTGGGTTTAAACACAACACAATCCAAGCACCAAATCAACCATGCATATGCTTAGTGGGTTGAGTCACAAACACAAGCAGTAGCACACACATTCCAAAAACCTTACATTAATCTATCTTAACATTCTTTTTGGCTCTTTATTGCCCTTAATATATTAAGTATTTCAGTTTGTTTCCCAAGTCAATTTTATAAGCAATTAAGTTAATTTGACATGTTAATGTTAATCAGATTATAATATTAGTTCCATCATTTATCTATCATTGCTCTTTTCTTGAAACATTTTTTAGAGCAATTGATAAGAGCACATATACTGAATTGAAAATATTTATATTTCTAATTTGGCTAATGACGCAATCAATTACGTTCTAGATTTTTTTTTAAATATATATATATATATTTATATATTTAGATATGGGCATCATAAATGTAGTCATGCTGAGAGAGTGGAGGTGCATGTAACATCATATATTTCATCAAGTCAACCTATAAGTTAGTGATTTTATTTTGTTGTTAATATATGATTCCCATTTTCATTAATTTGTTTTGGTTACTGTGATCATACTGAATTGATTGCACATACTTCACATTAAATATATCAATCACAACTAAAGAAACAAAACATCATTTATGAACTTTAAATTCATTATTTTTTCCCCATTTCAAACAAAAAAAAAAACATTAATTTTTCACTATTTAAAGTCAAAATAAAAGTTCAAAATAAATCAAATCTTTATTCATGTAAACCCGCACATCCGAGAAAAAGTAATTGGTGGTAAAACCATTTTATCTTTATAGTTTGTTACAAAATAAAAATTAAGGTTAGGTGTAAAAATAAAGAAGTTTTGTAGTCAATTATTCCATCCTAAAATATTAGGTTTTATTATTCTAACACAAAATCTTAAAATTAAAAAGAAAAGTTTTTTTTTTCTTCAAATGTGTAATCTTTTATTTTTTTATCAGAATTTTTATGTTTGTTCCCATTATAATTTTATTTAGATATGAAAATTCGCGCGTGCATGAAATATAAAGAAATCGAACGAGAATTTTTTTTTTGAAAATAATAATTTGTGTTTATTTGATTGGTTGATTACTCGTAGATAAATAATTGTAAAAGAAATAATAAGATATTATTTTCAATTTAGTTTTGAAATTATAATATTTCCCAGAACTAACCACCAACAAATATGTGGTACATCCCATCTATGTAATATTTCAAAATTTGTAAATTATTTCTAAATATGAGTGGCTGGTTCATTTTTTTTTACTTCTTGGTATGGTGGTTTTCATGGTGCTGTTATAATAAACTTGAATTCGGATCTTGAAGAAATTATTCAATTGAAGTTGGGAGCAAATCAATTAACGTCTTATATTTTTGAATGGACAGTAAATCGAGCTATTAAAATGTATCTGGTGTACATGTCCATCAAATGCTAATGCCCCTGTCCAGGGAGCCATAGGGCATAGATATAGAGTGATTGTCCAACTTTGACACTTGGATTTTAAATATATAAATATGGTATATCTGATTAACCATATTCTAATAACTAGAAGTTTTTAGGTGAGATATTTTTGTGACTAGATGTTGATTTAGGGCATGTTTGAAATTATTTGAGAATGCTTTTTAATTGAGTTTATATCAGTAGATGTCTCTATTCTTTTTTAAAAGTATCACTTACGCACTTAAATTTAATTTTGTATTACTTAGGTTCGCAACCTTACTAAATATGTATCACATATGTCCTTTCTGTTGAAAAATAATTTTCAAAATACCCAGTCGAAAGTGAGTTATGACTTGGTTAAATTTTTTTGTAATTAATTGGATCATAAATCGCTTTTTGCTGGGTCATGAATTGCTTTCCGTCGTGCATTTTGAAAATTGTTTTTCAACATAAGGGACTTAAGTGATACACATTGTTTATACATTTTTAAGCTCTGTATTTTGTCCTATTATTTATTTGGATCTTGTGTTGGAACAAAAATTACAAATAATTCATCAAACTAATAACTCAGAACAAAAACATAATAATCATTTTGCTTAACAATTCTGTTGTTGTTTTATTCAATTTTTTTTTATCAAAATTCGATTTAGGGGTCTATTTGAATTATTTTATAAAACACAAGGTCTAAAAAATAATTTGTTAAAACATAAGATCCAAATAGGCAATGAAACAAAATACATGGACAAAAAAAATTAAACCCATAAATTAATGATGTATTTATAATAATATGAGCCACTCCAATTATTATTCATTGGGATTTAAATGAAACCTTATGAATTTTAACATTATGTTTAAATGACTTATTTTTTTAGGATTGACATTGAATATATAAATTATAATATGCATCCTAACTATATAGAGAAATGCTAAGGGATTTTTTTGGTATCCAACACCATAAGAAAGTGACATAACGCTATTGGTGCAATCCAATATCGGGTCCCACAAATTTGAATTTAATATGTATTATGTGGTATCACTAACCAAACATAGAGTGTCACCTCATGTGGTGTTGAACACCTTAAGATGTAAAATAATAACATTCAACTATATAGCATATGTAGTTTAATTGCCCTACTGATGTACACAGTACATTAATTGATATACCTAAACAAATTTAGTGAGTTTGGAAAATCGACCATCCTCCTAAATAATGCTTTTAGGTGATGTATTTGTCTTAGATGTTGACATAGGACCCGCTTAAATAGTTTTTACTTTTTAGAATGCTACTTTTAGATTCTAATAAAGATTTCGTTGTAAAATAAATGGATTGCACATAGATATAGTGGTGTTTAGATAAAGTGAATTATTTTTCTAGCCACTAGTTAGGATTGAAAGTTTTTTTTTTTTCTTTCTACATATCATGGTGTGATTGGAAGTATCTATGTAGATACTAGACCGTGTAATTATATACGCTAGTAATTACACTGTAGTTTAAAATATAAAAATATTTAGATGGCAAGAGATAATTATTTGGGAATTCTTATTATTATGTTTGATAAAATAGTTAGCAATTACTCTTAAAATAATATTATATAATAAATACTATTTAAAACTGATAGTACTTAGTAATTATACAGTGTAACTAAACTCAATTTTCATGAGATTATGAGAATTGGAAATGTAATTGTTACCACTTAATTATCACAAATTACTTAATCAGACAAACACATGAAATTGAGTAATTATTTCGAATTACACCCAATTTTAATTATATGGTAGCTTTCCAAATATACCCTAACCATATATAATATTACAACTTTACATATTGCCATCACTATAAATACATTATGGATTTTGGTTTGGACACCACTGAATTGTTGGCAAATTTGAAACGTGTCCCTGAAAAAATGTTAGATATTAAAATTTTCAATTAGCCCCATATCATTAAATTATTAACGAAAAAATCCCTTGAATTTATATATTAATAACTTTAGTATGAATGCTTCAATTTTTTATTGATGTTTAATGATATAGTTTTCGTGATTTTTATTAAATTATAATATTCGCAAAATTTTACGATCTTAGATTTCGTGGCAACAAATTATTATAATTTTTTTCCCTAAATGATTGTTCCGTTAAAAGTCACCATTTTATTTATTTTTAATTATTATTATGAGAAAGCTTGAACAAATAGAACATTAGAGAGTGAGATTGAAAGAAAGCTTTGTTTTTTATTCCTTTTTTGTTGGATTTTTATTTTTATTTTTATTTTTATATCCATTGCCATTTGTATAGATTTCGGGTTATATATATAAGAATACAAATTTTGCTTTATCATCGTTTTCTCAAAAAAAAAATAAGAGTAAGGACTTCATTATTAATGTTTTATTAAAACTCAAAACTTAATTATTATGATCTTTCTTCTCAAAAGCCAATTTTCCAAACAACTTAAAATTAGAAAGCAATAATATGAACCCTTTACAATAGTCTTTGGATTTGTATATGATCACTCTCCCGAATAAAACGATTTGGAGTGAATCGTAGTGTTTGCAAATTCAAGACTTAATTTTAACTATTTTATATATATATATATATAAATACTTTTCCAACATATAAGAGCAATTTCAAGGGTAGAATGACTAAAAAGTTATATTAGAGAACAATTAGTTAATTGAGAAAAAAAGAATAAGAGAGTAAAAAAAGTTGCTGTAAAATGATATTAAAATGTCATTAAAGTAAATTGTGGTTTTAAAAAAAAATATTAATTGTTAATAAAAAAATTGTGGAGCTCGCCACTCTTCAATTGGACTCTTTTTTTTTTTAATTATTTTGTAAGTACTCCCTAAAATAGTTAAGAAGTGGGATTTAAAGATTTCCTTGAACATGCATGCTCTAACAAATTCATTAGACAATCAGTCAAAATAACATTATGGACATGTGTCTTTATATTTTGTTTACTTAAGATATGCATCAAATAAAGAAGATAAAGCCATCTTTTGCTGAAAGTGATCATATGCAGCAATCTTATCTGAAGCCAAAAGAGTAGGTCTCGATATGATACTTAGCTAGGGATCACAACACAACAACTCGATCGTGTATGCTATCTGGCTTTACCTTGCCACTTTCCCTCATGAGGCCTTAGCCATCTTGAAGAGCCTCCAACTATGTAAGACCTTGAATTATACACATCTTATCATGGAATCAGATTGTCTCCAAGTGGTTAAAATTATCACCAACAAAACCGCAAAGACAATTCTTACCTTGGTTCATCATTGGAAATATCATTGTTATTTGTGATTATTGAGTATATTGCAAATAATAGTGATACATGTGATTAGTTAGTTTGTTATCTGTTAAAACTTTGGTTAACTGAGTTGTAATATTTGTTGTATCACAGCTGTTTGGTATGAGGAGTTCACAGTTTTCATATTACTGGGAAAGTTGAAAAAGGGTAATCTAATAGACTGGAAACTTACATCATTGTGTTTGGTTGTGCACCGTAATTTTATCTGTGATTCCTAGGAATATCATTTTCTGTGTTTGGTTGTGCATAGGAATCTATTAAGTTTTCATATTTTCATAAAATTAAAATAATAATATATTTCATCAAAATAATTTATAAACAATTTTACTCATGAAATATTTTTTAACAGAATTAAAAAATACATCTATTGAATACTAGAATCAAGTATAATTTTGAAAATTACAAAAATACCCTTATTTTATTTTTAATAATATTTCATTTGTTATTTTAAACTAAAGTAATGATATAAAGGCTTTACAAATCAATTTCTTTAAATAAACAAATATTATTTATCATTTTATAGTTTGATATATGTATATTTGTTTTTATATTATAAGATTCAAAAATAAAATAAGTCATTTACTAAAAAATTATTGGTTTAAGATTTTTTTTTCTAAAAAATTAATAATTTTGAAGTGTTTCACATTTTTGGGTATTTGAAAACCACTTGTCAGATGGACTTCACTTGATCCTAGAATCAGGAAAATTTAAAACCTCTGGAGTACAGATTCCCAGGTTAGAAAAACTCAAACCCAGTACCAAACATGGGAAAGTGTTCAGATTCTCATTCCCGTGTCCAGATTCCTGCATACCAAACGACCCCTTAGTAGTTAGATTCTTGGTTTGTTAAGTATTTGTACAAACATTTCATATACTGCTTTCAATGTAGTGGCTCTGTAAGTCTCATTTTCATTTTCAAAGAATTAAATTCTCTTTTCTTTTCTACTTTGTTTTCTTCGTTTCATTTATCAAGTGTGATGAGTTTATTGACATTTTTTTTAATTATTGCGGTAGAGCTGCTGATAGTGTTGCTCATTCTCTAGCTAAACTAGCTTTGTCAAATGATGATCATATATTATAGTAGCTTGATCACCCTCATTGTATTGACTTTCATATTTGGGTTCATGCCTATCATCAATAATATTCCCTTGATACTTTTTTCTCCTCTTGAGCTTTTTTCCATTTGGTTTTGACCAAATCTTTTATTAAAAAAAAAAGAAGAGCCAAATCCAATTCAATAGTAGAATAATACCAAAATAAGGATAATAGAACCTCAAGTCTTTCTCTATTATATTTGTCAAAATATCAAACATTAAAGACTCTTGAACTTTCACAAAAAATGTATAATTACGTGGTCCTTTTTACTTTCTATTATAATAAGAGCGAACAAGCCAAAAATAAATTATTTAAAGGAACAAAAAATAGACTAAAATATAGATAAATACAATAAGAAGATTAATCTTCATACATACCAATTCACTATTTTTATTTTAAAAAAAAATCTACATCTCAAGTTTATTTGAACATAATGGAGCAAGCGCTACACAACAAAGAGAAACTAATTTTGAAGGAAAGCTCTTTTGTTTTGTAGGAGTAGTTGATTCTAACCGAAAGAATATCTTCAAAACTCATTTCAAATTACTAAAATAATTGTCTATCCAAATGTAAAAAATACTTGAGAAAAAGCTAATATTTTTTTGTCAATACAATACTTCAAGATTAATTTCTAAATTGATCAAAATAATAAAATAATCTATTCTTATTATATTTTAAACTTTATTCTAACAAATCAAACGTATGCAACGATTTCTAAGTTGTAGATTAAGAAAGAAATGAAAAGGCATGTCAAAGATTTATTTTTTATTTTTTGTGAGGTAGTTAAATGGTGACTTGCCATTAAAAGTTTAATTTTTTAAACTATTTTAATCACACCAATAGAAACAATTAGTTGTACTAGATAGTACAAATTAAGGGAAAAAATGTTAATGTAATAAAGTCGAACTGAAAAAAGTTAGGAAGTCTAACCTAATTTTCTTAGAAAGAAAGTGAGAAGAAGAAAAGAAAAAGTTTAGTAGTGACTATTGGTCTTTGCTTTTGTGTCCCCAACGACAAGTTTAGTTCCACGTATCCGAATAATAAAAGCAATGAAAGTAAGATCGTCTTGGACTCTAGTAGGCAACCTTTAAATATATATATATATATATATATATATATATATTCACATAAAGATAAGTTAAGTATCTTTTGGATTGCTAAAAATTGGTGCAATACTATATTCGACATATCTTATAAAAAATATGATACCAATTATGTTCTAAATAGTGTGATAAATTTGGCGCATGCTAAAAATTATGCCAAATTTGACATAAAATATAGCATAAGCCAAATTTTATATATCAATAAATACTATTTTTTTTTTTGCTCCACCGTCATAAGTTGATTTTTGACCTATATACTTCCCGCTTTCTCTCTAGAGTAATCGACGGTGGAGTCCCTCTTTTATTTTCCGGCCACCTCTGTATAATCTAGTTCCGATTAGTTATACGCTTGTGATTGGGAACCATGAATGATAATGATCTAGCTGCCTTCTATAATTCTCTTGTTCTTGAGGATGATGAGGTGGACGAATTCTGTGATGTAGTGGATCAAACGCTTCTTGATGAAGGAGCCAATTCTATTGCGAAAACGATTATCGGCAGGGTGATTACCACAAGGTCGGTTGATCGTGATGATTTGACTTATGCTGTTAAGATCTTTTGGAAAATTCTTGGGACTTTTACAGTGGAAAATCGTGGTAAGAACACGTTCATTTTTCGGTTTGAGTTGGCTACAGACTGTAAAAGTGTCTTGGAGGGTGGTCCCTGGATCTTTGAAAATTGCTTATTGGCTCTGAAGGAACCGGATGATTATACGGATCCGACTCAGATGGAGTTCGAGGTGGCACCTTTCTGGGTCCAAATTCATAAGGTTCCAGTTTTTTGTATGTCGAAAGCTTGGGGTTTCGAGCTTGGTAAATCTGTCGGGGAAGTCCGGGAGGTGACTTGCGGTCCGGGAGGGCAATGTGTTGGACCTTTCTTGCGGGTTCGGATTGGTGTGGCTATCAAAAGACCCCTTCCTCGTGTGATTGCCGTTTCGCGCCGGATAAACCAATTCTTATTTTTCCTTTGCGGTACGAGAGATTACCGGAACTATGCTATTTCTGTGGCATTCTTGGTCACCCTATGAATGAATGCCTGTCAAAGCCTAAGGGTGTTGGTGGGAAAGATCAGTTGAAATATGGGGAGTGGATTCGTGTCCCCTTCCCGGATAAGATTACCGGAATTGTTTCTAAAAAAGCTCGTAACCGGGACCATGGGAGTTCGTCAACTGGTTTGGGTGGTACTGTTGGAATAGATACGGCTAAAGTGGGTGGTCTGAAGGCTGTTGCTTTGACGTCTGCTTGTGCCCCGACGCCGGTCATATTGCCGTCGACTAAAGGACAACGGAAAGGGAAAGCTTCGGCCATAAATGATAATATTAACTGGCACCCTGTTTCGGAAATATTCAATAAAGATTTGAATCCTTCTAAGGAAAGTTTGGAGATTCCCTCTGCATCCTTGCCTTGTAATGGGGCAAATAATGTGGAACCTCCAAATATAGTTACCCAATCCCATGATTTGAGTAACCCCATTAATACAAGTAATGTATTATCTGATTATGGGAACCTTGACTCTCACCGTGTATCAAATATTGAGAATGAGGCTTTTAATAAATCTGATATGGGAGTGGTAGGACCCTTGGGAATTGATAATAATGTGGTTAATGGGGAGGTTGGATTGCTCATGGATTCTAATGGGGTGATAACTATAGATCCACGTGAAGGACATGTGCTTCATATTGAGGAGGTCACTGTTCACGTTGATTCCATGCAGGGACCTCCAATCTCCTTTGTGAAAGCTGATACACAGGCTGGTGGTTCGACTGGATTGATCTCTGCTAGTGGTAAGGTGGATCCTTCGTCCTCCACTATGTCTTCTCGAAATAAAAAGCTCAAAGTTTCTTTTGCAGGAAAAAAAGGTGCCCTTGGAATTAAAGCCAAAAGCCCAAAAAAGGTTTATAAACGGGGTCCGAAGGAGTTGTCAGCCCCTCTATTGGCAACTCCTGAATGTTTACATGAGGTGGAGATAAGTTCTTTGTTGTCTACTCTTTTACCAGATGTGGTTGGGAATGACAACTCTCTATTTAAAACGGTGGACCCTGTGGAACAGGGCCACCAAACGTTATGAATTGTTTATGTTGGAACGTTCAAGGTTTGGGGAATGATCGGACGTTCCAAATTTTGCATTCCTACGTGAAAGAATTCTTACCTGATGTTGTCTTTCTTTCTGAAACCCTCGTCACCCATTCGGTTCTTGAATTCATGCGTGTTCGTCTTGGTTTTGTGGGGAAATTAGTGGTAGATAAGGTGGGCCGTAGTAGTGGCTTATGCTTATTTTGGTCTTCTAATGTTGATGTGGTTTTGAAAGGTTACTCAAAAATCCATATTGATGTAATGGTTGGCTCTCACAGCAATCGTTGGTGGAGGTTTACTGGGTTTTATGGCCAACCCGATGTCTCTTTAAGGCCAGTGTTTTGGCGGTTGGTTGAAAGGTTAGCGGATGGTTTTTCGGGTTCGTGGTTGGCTGGTGGTGATTGGAATGAGATTCTTTATGGGCATGAGAAGAGCGGTGGCCCTCCTCGGGCCCAAGTTCTTATGGATAACTTTCGACATTCCCTAGCTTACTCCGGTCTTTCTGATATGTGTTTTGAAGGAGCAAGATATACTTGGTGCAATCGTCATAAAGATGGTTTGTTTACGCAAGAACGGTTGGACTGCATGGTTTGTAATAAATACTGGTATGATTTATTTCCCAACTCCTGTGTGTCTCATCTTAAGCTTTGGGGGTCGGACCATCGACCGTTGTTAACTCGGATTCTTCAAGCTAATGAGAAACGGACGGTCCCTCGTGTAAAGGCTCGTTTTCACTTTGAGATGGCTTGGGCCAATGAGAAAGATTGTTGTGATATTGTGACTAGCAATTGGGGCTCTAATAGTACTGGTACCATCGCCGGGGTGCAACAAAAAATCGGTCAGGTGACTAGTGTGCTTAAGGATTGGAATGTGTCTACTTATAAGAAGACTAGAGGGGCTATTAAGAAAAAGAAGGAAGAATTGCATAACTTGGATTTGTCCTTAGATTCTTCTTCTTGGTCGGCTTATCTTCAAACTGAAAAAGAGTTAGATGTGTTGGTGTACAAAGACGAGAAATACTGGGCTTCACGGTCAAAAAATTCCTGGCTTAGGCTTGGGGACAAAAATTCTTCTTTGTTTCACCAAAGTGCCTCGCATAGGAAGCGGAAAAATGCAATTGCTGGTATTTTGGATAGTGATATGAACTGGGTGGAGGAGCCGAGTGGTATAGCCTCGGTCTTTGAAGATTATTTTGGGACCTTGTTTACTTCTCATAGACCTTTCTCGGTTGTGATGGATATGGTGTTGTCTTCTGTCCCGAGTCGTATTTCTGATGATTTGCATGCAACCCTTCTGCGTCCTTTCACCGAAGCTGATGTTCGGATTGCTCTGTTTCAAATGCATCCCAGTAAAAGCCCCGGGAAGGATGGTATGGGCGCTGGCTTCTACCAAAAATTCTGGGGTACCGTTGGGCAAGATGTTTGTAAGGCCTGCTTGGGATTCATTGCTGGTACTGGTACGGTGAGTAGTATTAATGAGATTATTATCACTTTGATTCCAAAAATTAAGAGCCCTACTCGCATTAGTGATTTTCGGCCCATTGTCTTGTGCAATGTGCTTTATAAGATTATTGCTAAGATGATTACCAACAGATTGCGGGAAGTGTTACATGATGTAATATCTGAAGAGCAAAGTGCGTTTATCCCTGGACGCCTTATTTCTGACAATGATATGATTGGGTTTGAATGTCTCAACGCAGTCAAGCGGCATAAGAAAGGTAAACAGGGGTACCTTGCTTTTAAGGCTGATATGGCTAAGGCTTATGATAGGGTGGATCGGGCTTTCTTGGAGGGTATGATGATGCGGTTGGGCTTCCCTAGTGGGTGGATTGCTTCGATTATGAGATGTGTTACAACTGTTTCTTATGCGATTAATGTTAACAGGGATGTTATTGGTCATATTTTCCCTACTCGTGGGTTGAGACAAGGTGACCCACTTTCACCTTTTCTCTTCTTAATTTGTGCTGAAGGACTCTCCTCAATCATCAAACAAGAGCTTCGTTTACACACTATTTCGGGTCTTAAGTGTGGTCGGCGCGGTCCTATTGTCTCTCACCTCCTTTTTGCTGATGATAGCTTTTTCTTCTTGGAAGCTACTGTGGCGAGTTGCACTAGATTTAAGGAAATTCTTATGCTTTATGAAGATGCTTCATGTGACAGTCAGAATCCCGTGATCCGTAAGGGGAAAGACCGGGTAAGTTGTGCAATCCCACACCGCCTGGGGAAGGTCAAGTGTAATGATTCTAAGACTGTGTAGGTATGGGACTACACATTTGAAGAAGGCTTAAATGGATTGATGGGTACTACCTATATCAGGAAGGTGCATCTTCTTTTCGGTAGCCCATCACTTGAGAACTCCATGGTTAAGCGTGTTTGGCCTGGAGTAATCTAGGGATGGGTGACCTCCTGAGAAGTTTTCCCAGGAAGTGTGCGAGTGAGGACAAAGCACGCTGGAAAGACTTGTCTTGGTTTGTAGGGCCAGTCATCATTCCAGAAAGCAGCCATAGTGACGTGGGGCGTCACACTTCAGGCCAACTTGTTAACTTAAATAAGTCCGCTCTGTGTTTTAGTTCTCGTATGAGTACTCAGGATCGTGATGGTTTGGCTTATATACTGGGGGTCCCTTTGGTTCCTTGTCACGATAAGTATTTGGGCTTGCCTTGTTTTGCCGGTAAAAGAAAAAGTGCTCTCTTCCAGTCTATTAAGGATAAATTTTGGAATAAACAGTTTGGTTAGAAATCCAAACTTTTTTCTTCAGGGGGTCGTGAGGTGTTGTTGAAATCTGTTGTCCAAGCTATCCCCACTTATGCTATGAGCCTCTTTAGGCTCCCTGTTGGTATTGTTAATGAAATCCACAAGTTATGCGCTCGGTTTTGGTGGGGTGGGGACTCGGATAAGAGGAAAATGCATTGTTGTACGTGGTCCCGTCTTTGCTGGCACAAATCTGATGGGGGTATGGGATTTCATGATATGTTCCTCTTTAATCAGTCTCTCCTTGCTAAGCAAGCTGCTGGGCTCTATAATTTTCCGGAGTCGTTAGCTGCTAGAGTTTTGAAAGGATTTTACTACCCTACTACTACGGTGGTAGATGTGGAACCCTCTAAAAAAGCGTCTTTCTTATGGAAGAGTGTGCTTTGGGGGAGGGACTTATGGAAAAATGGAGCGAGGTGGCTTATGGGTCAGGGCGATACCATTAGTATCACGAAGGGTGTGTGGATTCCTAAGGACCATGTTGGTCGTGCTTACTCTTTTCGTGGGGGGCCAGAGTTTACTCGGGTGTGTGATCTGAAGGACGATATGGGAAGGTGGAATGCTTCGCTCATTGAGGAATTGTTTGAGCCAATGGAAGCTAAAGCGGTGCTCTCCATCCCCACTTCTCCCTTTGAGAGACCAGATCGTCTTATTTGGCATTTTACGGAGTCAGGATACTATACTGTCAAAAGTGGGTATTGGAGTGAAGTGAAACGGTTGCGTATAGGCCAAGCTTCATCTTCTTCAGGTCAATCTCCTTGGTGGAAATTTATGTGGGCTCTCTCTCTACCCCCTAAGGTAAAAAAATTTGTCTGGAAAGCGGCACTGAACTTTCTACCTACCCATGCTAATTTGATGAGACACGGTCTCTCTTCTCCACTCGTGTGTCCTATTTGTTGCCAAAATAATGAAACCACTCTTCATGCTCTTTGGACGTGCCCTTCCCTTAAGAATATTCGGGGTGAATGGCTTGTAAAAGGCTTGGAACTGCTGGGAAGTGCCTCCTCTTTCTATGAAGTTCTTATTGGGTGTATGGAGATTCTTGAGAAAAAAAGAGGTGGAGGAATTTTTGGTGTTGTGTTGGAGAATTTGGTAAATTCGTAACCAATTTGTTCATGATAATAAGCTTCTTGATGACGGTATGGTGGGTCCTTGGGCTCTGAATTTTCTGTGGCGTTATCAAGAGGCTCAAAACCAAACCCGAACTGAGGAAGGTGGTGGTGGGTCCTCTACGCATCCTACTGTTGCGCAAGTGGTTCCCTTGGCTGATGGAGAGATGTGTGTTCATGTAGATGCTGGTTTAGATGGTGATAAAGGGATGGTGGGTATGGGGGCGGTGGTGGTTGATAGCTTGGGGTTGTTCGTTGCTCTGCTGCAACTCCATTGACGACATCATTAGCGCCTCATGTCGCTGAAGCAGCTGCTGCCCTCCAAGGGATGCTTCTCTGTATTCGCCTTGACTTCCTTCGTATTCAGATTAGTACAGACTGTCTTCGTGTTTGCCAAAGCATGCCCGTAAGGAGGCTAATAATTCAGAATATAGCATTGTTCTCCAAGACATTTATCAAGCATGGAGCTCTTTCTCGTCTATTTCCATTGGACATTGTAATAGAGCTAGTAATTCTACAACTCATTCTTTAGCAAAACTTGCATTATCTCTTGATTCTCTTAGAGTTTGGTGGCCTGGCTTGCCTTCATGTCTGTGGCCTTAAAACTATTTATGTTTGATGTTTTTGCTTCATCTTGGCTGTTTGCCCAATAAAATTCTATGAATTTCACTCAAAAAAGAAAAATGCTATTTTTTTATTTACCATATTGTCACTATTATTATAATTGAGTAGTTGACAATTAATGACCAATCATATATTATTTTTTATTTATTTTTTTAATGAAAAATTTATTGGAATTCATAATTTAGATAATAAAAATAATAAAAAAATTAATTTTTGTATATTCTTAATAAATATTAAATAAATTATTAATTTTTTTGTGTTAATTTATATTTTATGTACATTGGAGCACAATTACAAATATTAAGCCGAATATAGCATTAACTCATTTTTTATACTAAATTTAACACAAAAATTATATCTTGCATTGAAAATGGTATAAAGGAATGACATTACAACACTATATATGCTTTCAAGTTTCAAGCTCTATTCTTAATTGGGCAAAATATTAACATATGTGATTTAACAATTAAATTATTGGTTCAATTGTCATATTAAAAAAAATTAGTGCAAATATTCAATGTTCTTTTTAGATATTGGTCGAATTAGTATAAATATATTGTTTTGATTAGAAAATATCATATTTTGAAACCCATTTAAAACAAAAATCTGTTGTCCCCTTCTCTGGGTCTCAACCCTACCCCCACTAATTAAATATTAACACATCATTTAGTTTGACACATCAATAACGGAGGTCTAACACTAAAAGAATTTGTAATTTTCCGTTACAAAGCATTTGCCCTTTCGTCTTCTTCTTCCATTTTTATTTATGTAGTCTAGTCTGGTATATACACTTTCATCTTTTTTTTTATTTTTATGCATTTTTTTAATGACAAAATAGAGTCCGATCTCGTATAAAAGCCATATATGTCATTTCATCTTATTTTTACATTTTCTTTAAGAAATAACTGAGATTGTAGTCTATACATGTTCTAGCAATGAATAAATTTGTAGAGAAAAACTTTATTTATTTTTCTGTTCTATATTAACCATTTGCCTTTTCTATCTTCTTATGTTTTTTTCTTGTATTTTATGAAAAGAATAGAGTTTACAGGTAGAATATTAACTTCGCCACCTATTTTCATGGTGATAAAAAATTTATTTATCCTTGTTTTTTCTTTATATATAAAAATGATTAAAAAAAATAAATAATTACAAAATTAAGAAAAAAAAATAAGCGCAAATATGGTAGCAAAAAATAAATAGACAACATAAAAAAGGAAAATAACAATGGCTAATAAAATATACTTCATTCACGTAACTTAGTTTAGCTTCCTTTGTACTCTTCCCATATCAATATTTCTTCATTAAAAAATAATAATATAAAAATATATGTTTAAACCAATGCTTGGATGATATTATTTTTGTCTACAATATGAATTCATTGCAAGACCAAACTCTATTTTTTCATTAAAAAATAATTAAAAATGAAAGAAGAAAAAGATAAAGGGCAAATGGTTTGTAACGGAAAAGTTAACAATAGTTTTTAATCTTAGACATCTATTAGTTAACATGTCAAACTAAGTGATGTGTCAATATTTAATTGGTGGGACATAGAGACAGCAGATTTTTATTCTTAAAACATAATTATTTTTTTCCCAATTTTTATTATATTCCACTGCTAATGAATTGACATCGAAAGCTGTTGAAATTACAAAATTTTGTTTTTGATGATTTTCTACCAGAATTATATTAGGAGTTGAATTGGTATCAAAATTTTAAAAATTGCACTTTGTTTTTGGAAGAATTTCTACCTACCAATGAAAAGAGAACATATATTGAGCCGACTTTCTATGTGCAGACATACAGCTAGGCATTTGATTCCATTTAAGTTTTATCATGCGAAAACAAAAGTGAAATTTCCATCAAGAAAGTCGTTGTAAAGAGATGATAACATTGTTTTCAATCTGTACTAATTTGTTCATAATGTATTCAATATTTAATCAGTTATTTTAGTGCAGATTATTTTTAATATTAAATTATTTAATAATTTTTACTAAAATACATATATATTTTTTTCATAATTAATAAATCACGTAAATATTGAAATAAAATATATTCTTCAAATTTAAATATCCAACAACAAATAAACAAGTTCTAATTACACCTAACATCCAGATCTTTAAAGCTTAAATCTCCACCAACAAAATAAATAAATATATAAATATATAAAATAAGCATATAATTTTTCAAAAACACAATTATTAAAAATATCCTATATTAATTTTGTTAAATATTAATATTAATATTTTTAATTTTATTTTTAAATATTTAAAATGTTAATTTTTTAAATATATATATATATACAAATTGGATTTCATCAGTTACTTTTACAAGTGAAGGTGTATTCAATCTGCACAAGTGCAGATTATAGATTTTTCAATCTAATCCGCACTGTGTGGAATAGATCATATGGATTGATTTGGATTAGGTATTTTGTGAAATCCTACAATGAGTTGAACTTAAAGAGGTGTTTTCTTATAAAGAGAGATTCCATGATCTTCATCCATATCCAATTGATCATCCTCTGCCAATATATGCATGCAACTTCCAGTCAAACCAATTAAACCAAAATACAAGTAGATGAGCAAGCACACATCCCAAATGCCACACCAGGGCATCCTCTTCTTCCGATACCAAATGAAACAAATTCAAAGTCTTGGCCCATTTGAAATGATCAATTGTGTTGTTCTCACACCTCCATTCACTTGGGTCCTATATGAATTGTCCTATACATTGATGAAGTCTTGGCCCATTTGTGTTTTTCTCAAGCCTTTCAAGTAATACATTTGGTCTATCTCCTTCGAACTAAACTCTGACTTATCTTTCACCACTCTTCTAACCTCTTCTTGAGCTTTCTTCATCTCTCTTGGATTTCGCACAAAGCTACGCCATTAACCATTCTATTCATAGTGATTGCTGAATATAATAAGTCAGTCAAATGATACACCACACCACATGGCTCATGAATAATCAACCTAGGTGGGTAAAAAGTGATAGATTATATAACGTTATAATCTTCATAGGGAATAGAGAGAGACCATGAGAATCGCTTTGATAATCGCTTGAGTGAGATCAAAGTCAAGTATACTATCTTTATGAAGGTCTGAGGAGAAAGAATATCCGGAAAGTCTTCCATTATTCCTGATCTACTACGGTCACTAAGAGTGTGTTAAATACTGTCTTGTGTTCTTGAAGCACTTGTTCGAAATAAATTAGTGTGAGCATTATTATCGAGTTGATATATGTATATTTCTATGCTTGATTATCAGTTACAAGAATTAAATTGTAAATTAATCAATGAGAATAATTCAGTAGAGTTCACTGTTCATAGCATTGCTTTAGATCCTATAGTTGCTTGTAATGCAAAAATTAGTAGTGAATCAATTATAAACGAATTTGCCTTTATGAAAAATTAACGAGCACCATTTAACAAATTTTTTTTATATTTTGAAGTATATGATTTTAACATAATTATTGTTTTATTTATAAGTGTGAATTAATTTTATTTTTTATGTTTGATTTTTGTACGGATTATATATTAGATTTGATGTATTTGAATTTTCAAGATGAATATGAAAACATAGATTATACTATATAATTTTTATAAACTTTTTGGCCCCCTTAATTATAAATCCTAGCTCCGGTGTTGGATCCTTATGACCATAATGAAATAGTCAATTTTTAACTACCTATACTTAAGAACATAGGTACACCCACCTTAATTACTAACCAACGGACAAAATACATTTTTGGAGCTCATTAATGAGAGAGCATGGTGTGTGTATAAAATACAATTGGGAGGAAGCCAATATATTAAGAGAAATTTGTGAGAATGACCTATTTTTTTTTAGTGATTTTGTATTTTGGCTTAATTTCGATAAATTTTTACAACATAGTCTCTGTCTAAAAATTTGATTAGTTGTCTAAATTTTTCGACCAATTATTTAAAAATTTTAACTAGTTGTCTAAAGTATCAGATATCATTTTACAAATAATTATCAAAATTAAAATAGAGTGCAAAATAATTTTAAAAAATAAATAATTTTTTCAAGAAACTCGTATATTAAATGTGTTGGTTGCCTTTAATGACTATTATGAGTTCGAAATTGGAAGGAAAAGTTTCTACCTAAACTCTATTTGATATACCTTATATTGAAAACAAATATTAATATTGATGAGTAATTATTGTCAATAATATGTATATTATATGTGATCATTATTTTGTGTATTTATTATATATAGGTTTCAGTTTATTGTGGTCATTATTCTTCTACATCTAATTATTGTAGTTTATATATCCAATGATACCTTGTCTTGGGTGTTAATTCTTTGAATTACAAACCTTGCCTAAAATGATCTAGCAATTCAAAAAATTGTATATACTATAGGGAGCATTGACCTGAATACCTTAAAACTTCTATGCCACTGGTACAATTTAGTAACGTATCTCAATTAAAATATATGAGGCTATATTTATTTATATCAATAGCGTATGGTGTTGGTCTTTAACATAAAAATTACACAAAAGGATACAAGCTAGCAATTAAACAAACGATATTTTTCTTTTTTAAAATGTATTTATTATTTTATTTTTGAATAAATAACATTTTTGCCCCCGAACTATGACCACTATATGATTGTGCCTCCTGAATGATTTGTGATGTTAAAAATTTACTTCGAATTATGCACGTTACTGAAATATAGGACTTCTGTTAGATTTTGTCCTAGGTGGCTAACAGATTGATGATGTGACATTTTGAATGTTGATGTGGCACTGCCATGTGTAGAATAATTATTAATTTTGTCCACGAAACTTTGATCACTACCGAATTTGACCCATTTTATTAAAACTAATTTTTTTTAAGAAGACCTCAATTTTTTTTCTTAAAAATAATAATTATATCCTTAAAAATTAAAAAAAAAAATCATTTCAAAAGATTAGGAAAATAAATAATACTAAAAGTTTCAAACTAATTAAATAAATTTTTAAATACCCAGTAATTAAAAATCTAATTAATAACAAATAACTTTTTTTTAACTTTTTCTTTTCTTTTATAATATAAAATAAATATATCTTAAAATAAAAATTAAAAATAAATCCTAAAACAAAGTTTGTTCCCTTCGTCCTCCTCCTCTTGAATTAATTATTTTTTTTATTTAAGCCCTTCATCATTCGTCATCCACTTTAATTAAATGTTTTTTCTTTGTTTTAGTATTTTTTTTAAATTTTCATTCTAAAATATATTTATTTTATATTGTAAAAGAAAAGAAAAAGTAAAATTAAAAAATAGTTATTTGTTATTAATTAAAATTTAAATTTTTAAAGGATTTAATTATTATTTTTAGAAAAAAAAATTAAATTGTTTTAATAAAATGGGTATTATTTGGTAGCAGTCAAAGTTCGGGGGGCAAAATTGTTCATTATTCTACACATGACAATGTCACATCAACAAATAAAATGCCACATCATCAATTCGTTAGTCACCTAGGACGAAATCTAACATAAATCTCATATTTCAGTAACGTGCATGGTTCGAGGGAAATTTTTAACATCGCGAATCATTCGGGAGGCACGATCATATAGCTAGTGATCATAGTTCGGGGGGCAAAAATGTAATTTATTCCTTATTTTTTTTCGCTCGTGAGTTTGTCAGGACTTTAATTTATAGTGAAATAATTGGAAAATGTTCAATAAATACAAACATGGTCACTACAACAAAATATGAGTTTAATGACTATATGGGGGACTTTGTAGACATTTAATGTCTCCTTCTAGGGGAGACGTTGTTGGAGGTGCCATCATAAGTGACCTTGCAATGACTCCCACGGGGAGACTTTGTGAACATTAATTCAACGTTTCCCCCTTGGAGTCATCGTAGAGGGTGTAAAAAAGTACTCTACAATGACTCCTAGAGAGAGACGTTGAATGCCTACAAATTCTCCGCATGGGAGTCATCGTAGGGTACTTATAACGTCTCCCATGGAAAGACTTCGAATACATTCAATGTCTCCTTACGCAAGTCATCATTGGTTTTTTTTGTAATTTTTAAAAATAATTAAATAATTAATTTTAATATATTAATTAATACAATTAAATGATTTATTTTATTATATAATTAAATATATTAATTAAAAAAATTAAATTATGTATGCAAATTTAAATTGTGAATTTTCATTATTAATAAAAACCGAAATGTGTATATAATATGTCTTAGCTAGCTAAATATAAAAAAAATGTAATATTTTTTGTTACACATACAAAATTAAAAAATATTATTTAGCTAGCTAGACATAGTAAGAAAGAAAAAGTTAAAAACAAAAGCCTAATAATTGGGACGATGACTTTGAACTATAAGTAACGTATCATTGGCCCAATGTTGTCGCATTTCATCAATCTGTGCTAGTGTATATGGCGTATTGTTTAGCTACAAAAAATACAAACTAAAATATATTAGTTAATTATTATTGTTTGATTATATATACTTTAATAATAAATAAATCGTAAACTTTTATAAATTTTTAGCATTCAACCGAGTATACGAAAAATTGAGCAGCATTTCCCCTATATTAGTAACCTAACAATCTGTCAATCTAATCAAATAAGTACAACACAATTCAAATATAATAATATAATACATAATTCTAGACAAAATTAGACAATATTTCTCCTATCACTACTACAAAAACACCATTTTATGACACTTTTTTAGGGCACTCACCTAAATGCGAGTCCTAAAAAAGTCTCCTGGACTTTTTAGGACTCGCTAAAAACTATGTGTGTCCTAAAAGTTTGAGTTTTTTTTAAACAAACACCTCCTGGACTGTATCCTAAAAGTTTGAATTTTAAAAAATTTCAAATTCCCTCAAATTTTTTTAACAAAAGTTTTATTATTATTTATTAAAAAAAACAAAAAAAACCACTCAGCCCTTTCTGTAACGCCCTGGCTACCCCAGAACAGTTACGGTGAACTGGAAATTTGACTCGCTACTCGAGTCCTTTGGTCAAAAACGTGATCTAAGTGTTGTTATTAGGTTAAGGTGAAAACCAGTAAAAGGAAATGATACATTTCATTAAGTAAATAAACAGCTTATGAGCCTTTAAAACGTTTACAAGCTATTCATAATACAAAAGAGTTGTTACTGTTTCAAATTTACAGTCCCCGCCGGCCTAAGCGGCAAAAATAGGGTAAACCCTGTAACGCCCTGGCTACCCCAGAACAGTTACGGTGAACGGTGGACCGGAAATTTGACTCGTTACCCGAGTCATTTGGTCAAAAACATGCTCTAAGTGTAATTAATAGGTTAAGGTGTAAAACCAATAAAAAGGAAATGGAGATTTTATTACAAACTGCTCTGCAGAGCTAAACAAAACATTTACAAGTGGTTCTCAGTTCAAAATGGTCATTACAGTTTTAAATTTACAGTCCCGCCGACCTAAGCGGAAAAAATAGGGTAAACCCCTAGTTCCTCTGAGAATGCCTTGGCCGTGGTGGTCAAGCGGCCGCATATGTACACATCACCACATCAGCTCTCCACTCAAGGCTAGGTGAGCTTTTCTTTCCCTTTACTTGCACCACATAGCACCCATGAGCCAAAGCCCAACAAGAAAACATAATACTTTTCATAACATTAGCAAATGATTATCATTATAATCATACTGAACATAAAGCTTTCAACAAGCAAATGAACATCACATGATTTTAGTGGGAGAGTGGCTGTTAAGTAAGCCACTAGCCTCCAAGCTCTCTTTTCTAGCGGGAGAGTGGCTGTTAGGTAAGCCATTAGCCTCCAAGCTCTGTTTGTTCATCGACCCTCAGGGTCGGTCAGGCATTAATGCTGCTTGAGTCATTCAATGCTAATAATCGATTAGATCTAATCTCTATTGGCTTGCGTGAACCACGCTAAGTCCATCCTTGACTAATAAGTCAGCGCTAAGTGACCAGTGTCCAGTATCACCGCTGAACCTGACTAATAAGTCACAGCTTCACAGCTGACACTAACACCTTTGCCAATTCTGACTGACAAGTCAGTGCAACGTGACCAGTGCCCAGTACCACTGCCGAACCTGACTAATCAGTCACAGCTTCACAGCTGATACTAGCATCTTTGCCAAACCTGACTAATTAGTCAGTGCTAAGCACAAGCGAACAACATACGCTAAGCATCCATATTCAATCCGTGTCCATATTACACAATCAACATGCCTTACAAATATCCATGCATGTCACACTCGGGGTGCAGTTTTCTTACCTCCGGTTCGAGCAAGAACAAATAAAATAGTGACCCTGAGAACGATCGACCTTTTGGTCCCTTAGCGGTTACCTGGTCATAACCAAATTATGGGGTTCCATCAATAAAATGAATAATAAAAAGTTCCCAAACCAAAACCTAACCTCCGGGACCTCAAACACTACTCAACCGGGTAGTAGGTTCAATCCCGAGGCCTTAGGTTTGAATCCCCATGCTAAAAACACATTTTTGGCAAAATTGACCTTAAGGGTCGCGGCCCTCCCCTGCTGCGCCGCGGCGCGCCCCTCAAACAGAAGGGGCCTCCCCTGCCAGACGCCAAGGGCCGCGGCGCTCAGCCCAGAATGGCTAAGTCGGCCACACGAACCAATTTTCTTCCCTGAGCTCTTTCCTCTCAAACCAGCCCTACAAACCCTCTCTAAACTTCTTCCAAACACACAATTAAACCCCCAAATAACACCCATAGCTCACCCTCATCAAACCCCAATAAAAAACAACATGAAAACTCCCTTTAATCCTCACTTCCCACATCAAATTCTACAGCTGAATTCCTAAAACGAAAACAGAGCAAACATGGCAACTAAGGGCTAAAAACTTACCTCAAGTTCAAGTTATGGTGCTCTTCCACAATGGAACACTCTCCCAAAGTACCAAGGCTTAGCTCCCAAGCTCAAACCTTCAACAAATTCACAAAACTCACAAGGAAGAAGAAGCAAGAAGAAGGTACGGGAAGAGAAAGAAAGGCTTCTGTTTTTACTCTGTTTTATCCACAACCTTCCAAGCTTAACATATATCCAAGCCAAAAGACTCAAATACCCCTAGGTCTTTAAAAGTCTCTAAAGCCAACCCAAGGGCAGTTTTGGTACTTTCCACCTATATCGTTAATCATAATTAACGCTTCCCAATTCCCGCTAATCTCAACATCCTCAAACACCAATAATTCACATCCTGTTACCCTTTAATCCCCGGTACACTCTAATCATTAAAACACCCCGAGACTCACCCCGAGCCCCGAGCTTAAGCCCGTTATGACCAAATCGACATTAAACATTCCTTGATCGTCTCATGACAAATGGCTCGAACAAACCCACATCATAATGTGGTCTCAAGATATATCACCAACATGTGAACAAATAATCAATTTACCCTCAACAGGTCAAATTACCATCACACCTCTGTGGATAAAAATATGGACTCACATGCATGCATTTCACATCATATCATAATATAATCAACATATACATGCATTTAATCAATTAATAACATAATTAAGCAAATATGGCCCTCCCGGCCTACTGTTCACGCCGTTAAATACATCGGAGAATTCGGGGCATTACAAACCCCTAGTCCCTCTGAGAACTCCCTGACCGTGGTGGTCAAGAGGCCCAATATGTACACAACATCGCCCAAGCTCTCCACTCAGGGTTGGGTGAGCTTCTCTTTCCCTTTACCTGCACCACATAGCACCCATGAGCCAAGGTCCAGCAAGAAAACACAATAAAGCGTGACATAATATCAACAACGATCATAATAACCATTCAGGACTATCAGTCCATAACAGATTTGTGGCAATAGCCAAAGTCACAAGTGATGGGTACAACTCCCTCTAGCCATGTGACGATAGGGTCACCAAGGCTTAACTGATAAGTGGTTCTCTCATAAGTTTAATCAGGATAGGTGCATGGTGATGGGTCACCAACATAACCTTCCTCCCGACTCTAGAGTCGTAACTATGGACATCGTCCCTTAGCCATGTGACAAACAGTCACCGGGGTCATATACCTTGGCTATGAACATCTGGTCTTAGACCAGGCAAGCGCTTATAAGTTCTTCGACCTTAGGGTCGGTCCAGCATTAATGCCATAGAGCCATTCAATGCATGTATCTCGACCTTAGGGTCGGTCCCTGACTAGTCAATGCCATAAACAGGTAATCAACATTCGCTAGCATTTAATTTGCAATCCATGTCCACATATGTCAGCCAACATGCTTCAATAACAAACCATGCATGTCATATACCTATATAGGGTGCAACTGTATTCATACACTGTTTTCTTACCTCTGGTTCGAGTGAGAATTATTATATGAACGACCCTTGAGAACGATCAACCTTTAAATTCCCTGACAGTCACCTGGTCATAACCAAAATATAGGATTCATCAATAAAATGATTACAGAGGGTTCCCAAACCAAAATCTAGCCTCCGGGACACCAAACACAACTTTACCGGATACTAGGTTCAACCCAGAGGCCTAAGGTTTGAATCCCCAAACTAAAAACATGATTCTGCCCAAAATGACCTTAAGGGCCGCGGCCCTCCCCTGCTGCGCCGCGGCGCGCCCTCCAGACAGAGAGGGCCTTCCCTGCCAGACGCCAAGGGCCGCGGCGCACCACAGCCGCGGCGTGGCGCCCAGCTCAGACCAGCCATAAGGGCTGCACGCACCAGAAATTCTCCCCTGTGTTTTCCTCTCAAACCAGCCCTTTAAACCAACTCAAAACCTCCTCCAAACACCCATTTTAATCTCTAAACACCACCCTTAACTGACCCTCATCAAAACCCAAACTTATCATCAATTAAAACCTCTTCAAATCCAATCTTCCAACAAGAATCAAAACTGAAAAACTAAAGAGAAAAACAGAGCACAACCTGAATTAGTGACTAGAACTCACCTTGAAACCAGCTTTGAACCTTCCTCAATAGCTAAACCAGGTCCACTAACTCAGCCCATGGATTTCCTAGCTTGAATCCCCACCTAGAGCTCAAGAACACCAAAGAAGAAATTGGAGAGGTGTGGTGTACAGGAAGGAGAAAATCTCTCTGTTTTACTCTGCTTAATCCACAAGCTTCTACAGCCAGCTGCCAACTTAGGTCATATATATCCAAACCTAAATGACCAAAATACCCTTAAGTCATCAAAAACTTTGCAAACTATTCTAAGGGTAAAATTGGTACTTTCCACTTATCCCGTTAATCATAATTAACGCTTCCCAATCCCCGCTAATCTCAATATTCTCAAACACCAATATTTCATATCCCGTTACCCCAAAATCCCCGGTAACGCTCTATCCATTTAAAATCACCCCGAGACTCACCCCGAGCCCCGAACTCAAACCTGTTATGACCAAACCGATAAATCATATTTAAAGATCGTCTCATGCCGAAATACTCGAACCAATCCACATTATAATGTGGTCTCACAATGTATATCATTGATATGCAAACAAATATTCAATTACGCCCTCAACGGGCCAAATTACCAAAACACCCCTGTAAACAAATGTGGACCCACATGCATGCATTTAACATCATATTATAATATAATTCTCATAAACATTCATAAACACATTTAATAGCATAATCAAACAGTTATGGCCCTCCCGGCCTACTTATCCGGCCATTAAACCATATTAGGGAACCCGGGGCATTACACTTTCTCTCTCTCTCTCCTCGGTTCCCTCTCTCTCTCTCTCTCTCTCTCTCCCGAAGTTCCTTTTCCCTCTCCCTCTCTCACCTTGCATCGTCACTTCTAGGGCCGAACGGCTGCCGTCCCGTCTTCGGCCACCGCCACGCGCCACACCATCGGAAGTGGCGTCCCCCGAAACCCGAAGATGGACACCTCACGCGTGGCCTAATGCCCTCAACGGGGCACTCAAAGTTCGGTCGCTCATGGGTTTCTCCCAAACTTTCCGAGCATATTCCGGCCACCACGAGCTGAACCACTGTTGCGAATTTTTTTACTACTGCGCAAGTATAGGCAATCGAATAAACAAGTAATAATAGTGGAAATATATTATCGTTCTGTCAGGGAATTGATCTAATAATTACCAATAGCAAACTTTTATTTCTATTTGACTAACGAGATTTTAATGACAATTAACAATGAACAATAAACTAAGAAAGCACAATTTAATTAACAAAATTTAATATAAGCGAAATATTAGAGTATTCTAATTTCATCAACCTTCAATTCTATTCAATCAATAATACAACTAATATGTTTCTTTGATCTATGGTTATAGCAAGTTTACTAATGACAATTCTATTCTCTCTCAAGATATAAAATATTCAGTTTACCTGCGAATTTTCTACATGTCTGTGATAAATTCTACACATAAACCGCATTAAGAACAAAAACCTAATTGCTACACAAACCAATTTGATACTTTCGTTCTAAATTGAAATCTATGTCTATTGTCTAAAGCTATTCCAATTCTCACTTTTCAGATATTGAATTAAAACCAATAATCATGCAACATATGGCCAATTAATTACAAGCATTAAACATAAGAACAATAGATAACCATAAATTCAAAGATTCATAGAAATTGCATTAAAGACGAATAGAATATCCAGTGACTACATTAAAATACTCTAAATACGAATTTAGTTCATAATATTAAACTTCATCATCCAATCTAAAATTCAAAAGCATAAAAATAAACACAAACGAAATAAACGTGGATTCTTCTCTGTTTCTTTCCCTTTGCCATCAGAATGCCTCCTCCCTCTTTTCCTTTCAGATCTTCTTTTTATTCTTTTTACAAAAATCCAAAAACCTACGAATTTCCATGAAAATTTCCAAAAATGCCCTCGTGCCGATATATCGCCCAAGACAGGCGATATATCGCTTGGCGAATTCTCTCGATGAAAACGCGAGTTTCTGATGTCGTTTCTGCAAAAACGAAATTTGGAATTCCTTCTTATGCCGATATATCGCCCAAGACAGGCGATATATCGCCTGTACAACATTTCCACATATTGGCCAATATTCGGCTACTAAAACCAACATTTATCCAAATTCTCGAACAAATCAGAATTATAACGACAAACTGCACAAGTTCACCAAACAGATTAAATAGAAACTTTCTCTTGAGAAAAACAACCAAATCAATCTGAAAATGTTATTAATAAGCGTATATTTTATACGCTTATCACACCCCCAAACTTGACTGATTGCTTGTCCTCAAGCAAACAAAAGAAAGAACAAAGAAACAATCCAACTAAAAAAAAACTATTGGATGACTTAACTTCACAGAAAAAAAAAAAATTTAGACTTAGACAAGGGGCATAATTTTTCTCAAAAATTCCAATTCCTCTTCAATCGCTCAACCAATGCTTCAGATCATGTGACTAGAATTTCAACATATCAATAATTTCTCCAAATACTGTCATTCATGCAAATACATATTTCATTTAACAAATACCATACAAAACATAATTTTACAAGTATCAACATTCATTCATACCACAAACCCATCAAAATTCACCATAAGCTTGCTCAATTAACTTGTCTCCACTAATATAAAATCTGTATCAAGTAGATCAAAAGGACTTTTATAGGCTCATAACAATAGGCTTAGGTAAAGGTAGATAAATAGTCATTTAGGCTCAGAATTACCATAAGCATATAAACCTCAAAACTAGCCAACTTTCTCTTCACCACACCGAAAATCACCCTTTTATACAATTAGAGAGAGAGAGAGAGATTACAACACTTTCATCATTTTCTTATTTTCTTTTTGTATCATTTTTTCTATACTTATCACTTTTTTTTTTTTTCAAGTCACACTCCCCCAAACTTAATATTTTCTATATATATACAATCAAGGAGTGTGACAAAGTGATTTGTTTATTTTTTTTTTTCATAATCTCAAAAACTTCTCTCTCTCTCTTCTTTTTTTTGTACAACCATACTACATTCAAATCATATCAATACCTCACTATTTTCCATTCTACTTTCCCACAATTTATATGCTTATGATAACAAAGGAAAAGGAAAAATGATGAAGTTAGGAAATTTAGGCTCAATAGTATAATCGATAACAAAAACCAAAGCTTTAGGCTCAAAAATGGTAACTAAGGATAAATTTTTATGGGTTAGCTAGAAAGGCTCAAACGTTTACAAAGAAAATTGCCTAAATCATCCCTACTCAATACTTCATTTAGCATTTCGTCTCAACAAATCAACTGAGCAAGTTCTAGCTTATTTCAACATCCACCATGCATACCAATTCCCACAATACTTATAAACTTATATAATGTAAAGCATAAATTAAATAAAACACATATACTACACAAATGACAATACTCAGATCAATTACCAACAGGTTAAGCACACAGTCTACATATCCAAAGCATCAGTCTAACAACATCAAGGAATTAGCATATATCATCATTGAAGCCCACCTGTCTTAGTCAATAACAGTTTCGTACAGTCATCCAACATTAAAAATAGAAATAAAAAAATCAAAAGAAAAGTAAATAGTCCCCCAAACTTAAAATAAACAGTGCCCTCACTGTTTCATAAAATCCAAAGGACCTGAACTAAAAAAAATAAATAAATAAATAAAATAACTAGAAAAAAAAACCTGACAACCGAACAGTTACTCTTCATCATTTGAATCTGGAGGCGGCTGATATGGCTGGCGCAATTCTGGAGGGCATTGGGGAAAATCATTGAAGCCCGTATAGCGCGCAAATGCCCCACAAAAATCGGCCATGTAATTCGTCATGTGGAATTGACGATCTCGAATGTCCGCCTGACCATGCAACAACAGCTGTTGTTGTCTCTTCAACTCCTCAATGTCTTGTTGCATGCTGCTATACTGTCGAGAACTAGAGCCTTCAGTAGCTCTAGAAGTAGATGGTTTCCGCCCCTTTCTCTTCGGCCTAGTGGATTCAGGTTGCTCATCGGTCGGTGGCAAGGACAGCAGACTCAGATCAACAGGCTCGTATCCCAAACCAGTGGGTCGAGGAACACCCCCATAATTCTCATCCTGATGTAACACCGATTGATGACTAATGATTGGAGACTGTTCACATACTTCATTAATGTTCATTGGGACGCCTTGATCCTTACAGAGACTGGTAATTAATGAAGCATGCCCATGACCACCAGATGTGGCCCCTCGCGCTATGTAACTGATACTCTCAGCAATAAGCCGCCCAACATTAATCGACTTGCCCGAACAGATACAATAGAGCAAGTAAAGACGTTCAGTGGTCACCTCCATTTGTTGAGTGGAAGGCATGAGAGTACTGATGACAAACCTATTCCACAACCTCCCATATGGACTCAAACATGTAGCCCGGATTGATCTTGGAGTAATCATGTCACTCCCCATTTTGTAAGTGGAACCAGGCTTCGTCATTTCCCTTAGGAGCAAATCATAGTCCTTTTCTGCGGCCCTTGCGCGATAATCATCATCCCAAGGTTCATTTAGGCCGTAGAACCTATTGATTTCTTGCGGAGAATAGCACACCTTCTTACCCCAAACCAACACTGTGTGATCATCCCGCTCGACAAAAGCGTTGGCATAAAACTCCCTTACCAAACTAATATTGGCCAAAAACTTTGGCTCACACAATTGCTTCCAATTCCGATTGATAATCATCTGTGGGAGTATTCCATCCAACTCACTGGGCCTAAAGTGAGACTCTACTATCACTGTTTTATTCTTTACTATCCATTCCTTGAATTTATTTTGCGCAGTGGGATTAACAAAGGTATGGGCAATATTGACATTGGCTCTTTGGACGGTAGACATGGTTTTTGCTTTCTTGGGAGCCATAGAGTAATTGAATCACAAAAACACAGGGAATAGTCTCTGAACACACTGAGAACCCAAAATCAACTCAAAAACACACTAGAATATCCAAAATAGTCCAAAACCGTTCACTGAGTAATTTTGTCGAACACTTAGTGTGCGATCAAGAAAAATTGGCCTACAATACTCAAACAACCCACAATCTTCCCCAACTGTATAGAATATGCTCCCACAATGATAAAAATAGTAAACAAAAGCCAATCTCCCAATAGATTCTCAAAATTTCGTCCAATGCCCCAAAATAACATCAACTTCTTCAAATTTCCTCAATAGACCATCAAACACACAAAAAACTCAAAAGTGTACCTTGAATATGGAAAGATGATGACAGAACGGTGGTGAATCACGTCAATAATCGGCCCCTTGAGTGCTTTATGGAGATGATTGAGAGAGTGTAGTGCTTGAGAGGAAAATTTGGGAAGGTTTGAAAGAGAGAAATAATTGTAATGTTTCGGTTCTGGAAGAGGCTCGGATTGGGGTTTATGCTGATATAAACTGAGAGAAACGGGTCATGTGCTCCCCACGTGACCATTTTTTTTCTTCAGAAAACTCAACCAGGCGATATATCGCCTATATGTGGCGATATATCGCCACAAGCTCTATGCCGAATCTGATTTGCATGCCGATACTTCGCCTCGACCATCCCCGATATAGCGCAGCCCCATTTCCTCTAGCCGATATATCGCCTCTAAGTGGCGATATCTCGCCACAGGCAGTATACCAAAACGCCGTCTCTGACTTCCACGGCGATATTTCGCCACTTGCACCACCGATATGTCGCCTCCTCCTTCACTGATGCCGATATATCGCCATTGATAGGCGATATATCTCCTGGGACTGAAAAAATTTCCAGCTTTAAAACCAAAAATCCCCTCCAAATCGGTTGTCCAGGCGATATATCGCCCGAACACTGTTCAAATTCATCAACTTTTTTTTTTCAACAATTTTTTTTTTCACGTTTTTCACGGTTCTACTAAACTAAAAGAAATTAAAAATAATAATGTCAAACGAAAACGAAAACAAAAATAAATTACAAAATAATGAGGTGCCTCTCAAAAGCGCTGTCGTTAACGTCATTTAGCCAGACGCTGCTTTCCTTTCCTTCAAGAATCCACCAGAGTAATATTGACCTTCGTCTCAATTTCTCCTCCATAGTAATGCTTCACCCGCTGTCCATTAACTTTAAACGGCGAAGAATCACCTTGTTGAATCTCCAAAGCCCCATATGGAAAAACTTTTGTAACATTGAATGGCCCCGACCATCGAGACTTTAATTTTCCCGGAAATAACTTGAGACGGGAATTGAATAGCAGCACCTTATCGCCCACTTGAAAAGTCCGATTGACAATATTATTGTCATGCCATTTCTTTGTCTTCTCTTTGTAGATTCTTGCATTCTCGTAGGAATCATGACGCAATTCATCTAACTCATTCAGTTGAGCTAGCCTTAATGCTTTCGAAGCGGCCGGATTGAAATTCAACTTCTTTAACGCCCACTGTGCCCTATGTTCCAATTCAAATGGCAAGTGACAAGCTTTACCATATACAAGACGGTAGGGAGAGGTACCAATTGGTGTTTTAAAAGCTGTCCGATAAGCCCATAACGCATCATCAAGCTTATTCGACCAATCTTTTCTATTAACGTGCACCGTCTTCTCTAAAATCAGCTTAATCTCCCTATTTGACACTTCCGCTTGCCCATTTGACTACGGATGATATCTCAATGCCATCTTGTGTTTAATTCCATATTTCTCCATTAAGGAATAAAAAATCTTATTGGCGAAATGAGTCCCTTCATCACTTATAATTGCTCGAGGTGTGCCAAAACGAGAGAAAATATTCTTTTTCAAAAACTTGACTACCACCTGAGCATCATTAGTTGAAGTAGCAACTGCTTCAACCCACTTACTTACATAATCCACCGCCAATAAAATATACAAATTACCGAACGACAGTGGATAGGGTCCCATAAAGTCAATACCCCAAACATCGAATAATTCAACCTCCAATATATTAGTGAGAGGCATTTCATGACGTCTTGAGATATTACCTACCCTTTGACAACGATCACACCGTTTCACATAGTCATAACTGTCTTTATACAGAGTAGGCCAATAAAATCCACATTCAAGGACCTTTGCAGCAGTCCTTGCTCCCCCAAAATGTCCACCAGTCGGCGATGCATGGCAATGAAACAAGATGTCCTTCATTTCTCTTTCTGGCACACATCTTCTGATAATCAAATCCGGACCTTGTTTAAATAAGAAAGGATCATCCCAGTAGTATTTCTTCACATCATGATAAAACTTTTTCAGTCTCTGCCCAACAAATTCCGGTGGCACTACGTTGGCTGCCAAATAATTCACATAATCCGCAAACCATGGCACCAACTCATCCTCCACTGCAAATAATTGCTCATCTGGGAAACTCTCATTAATCTCTCCTGCAGCAAGTTCCGACTTATCCCCCTACTCAAGTCTTGATAAGTGATCCGCCACCAAATTCTCTATACCCTTCTTATCCCGAACCTCCATATCAAACTCTTGTAAAAGAAGCACCCAACGAATAAGTCTAGGTTTAGCATCTTTCTTAGCAATAAGATGCCTGATTGCGGAATGATCAGTATACACAATAACTTTGTTCCCCATCAAATACGGCCTGAATTTGTCGAATGCATAGACAATGGCAAGAAGCTCTTTCTCAGTGGTGGCATAATTCAACTGAGCGCCATTTAGTGTTCTGCTGGCATAATAAATAGTCCGAAATACTTTGTCAACACGCTGCCCCAGAACCGCACCCACTGCAAAATCACTTGCGTCGCACATTAACTCAAACGGCTGGTCCCAATCCGGTGAAATTACTATAGGTGTCGACACCAACTTCTGCTTTAGTATCCTGAAAGCTTCAAGACACTTCTCATCAAACTCAAATGACACCCCATTCATCAACAAAGCCGAGAGTGGCTTAGAAATCCTGGAGAAGTCCTTTATAAATCTTCTGTAAAACCCCTCATGACCAAGGAAACTTCTCACTCCCTTAACTGAAACTGGAGGAGGCAAATTCTCAATAGTAGCAATCTTAGCCCTATCGACCTCAATACCATTCTTAGACACCTTATGCCCAAGTACTATGCCTTCATTTACCATGAAATGGCATTTTTCCCAATTCAAGACTAGATTCGCCTCTTCACATCTTCTCAGCACAGCCTCCAAATTCGTCAAACAATTGTCAAAAGAAGACCCCATCACAGAGAAATCATCCATAAAGATCTCAATGCTCCGCTCCACCATATCAGAGAAGATAGCCATCATACACCGTTGAAAAGTGGCAGGGGCATTGCACAGACCAAACGGCATACGACGGAATGCAAAAGTACCATATGGGCAGGTGAATGTCGTCTTTTCTTGATCCTCAGGAGCAATGGCTATTTGATGGTACCCTGAATAGCCATCCAGAAAACAGTAATACTGGTGTCCAACCAATCTATCTAACATCTGATCAAGGAACGGCAATGGAAAGTGATCTTTTCTGGTTGCTTTATTCAGTTTACGATAATCTATACAAATCCTCCAACCAGTTACGGTACGCGTCGGGATAAGTTCGTTATTGTCATTCTTCACCACTGTAATCCCTCCTTTCTTAGGGACTACCTGAACTGGACTCACCCAACTAATGTCTGAAATAGGATAGATCACCCCAGCATCTAACCACTTCAAGATCTCCTTCCTTACCACCTCTTTCATTGCTGGATTCAATCGACGTTGTGCTTCAATAGAGGGCTTACTGTCATCCTCCATCAAGATCTTGTGCATAACTGTGGATGGACTTATCCCCTGAATATCTGCCAACGTCCATCCAATTGCCAACTTATGAGTTCTCAACACCCTTAACAATTTTTCCATCTCCTCATTAGAAAGAGAAGAAGACACAATAACTGGTAAAGTCTCCTTCTTACCCAGGAAAACATAGCGAAGATGTGCAGGCAATGATTTCAATTCCAACTTTGGAGGTCTCTGAACTGATGGTAATGGTCTTTCAGGTCCTTGGCCCAAATCTTCATATTTTCGATTATAAATTGGCCCTTTTGAATTCAACCACTGTACACACTCTTGGACCTCACTGTCTAACTCAGCATCTATATCCCCAATTGTCAAGCTCTTCTGAAGTGAATCCTCTGTAAGATTAATTTCAGCCACCACTTTCTCTACCAGGTCAACTCTGAAACAGTTGTCATTGACATTTGCAAACTTTAAGGCCTTAAACACGTTGAATACCACTTCTTCGCCCTGAACTCGCAGTGTCAACTCACCTTTCTAAACATCAATCAAAGCCTGCCCAGTAGCTAAAAATGGGCTGCCCAGAATGATTGGTACATCCATATCCTCCTCCATATCCAGAACGATAAAATCAGCAGGAAAAATAAACTTATCCACCTTCACAAGAACATCTTCAATAATTCCCCGTGGATGTTTTACCGATCGATCTGCTAATTGTAGAGTGACTGTTGTAGGACTAGCCTCCCCCAAACCAAGTCTTCTGAATACAGACAAAGGCATCAGATTTATACTCGCCCCCAAATCACACAAAGCATGCTTACATTCAAACTTCCCAATTGTACACGGTATAGTAAAGCTCCCCGGATCTCTCAACTTTTGGGGCAACTTTCTCTGCAATATCGCACTGCACTCTTCAGTGAGCGCCACCGTCTCATACTCCTCCATCTTTCTTTTCTTTGACAGAATCTCTTTCATAAATTTGACATAACTAGGCATCTGCTCTAATGCCTCAGCAAAGGGAATATTGATGTGCAGCTTTTTGAATACCTCTAAAAACTTAGAAAACTGTTTATCAAGTGTAGTTTTCCTAAGCCTCTGAGGGTATGGAACTTGAACTGGTTGACTATCAACAACGGGAGGACACTTGTTTGAACCCTGGTGGTCTTCAGTAACCCCATTCACTTTATTATCTGATTTCTCACCCAACTCTTCATTCCGAACCACTGACTTTTGTACACTGGGCTGCTCCACTTGCTTACCATTCCTCAACGAAATTGCTTGACAGTTCTCTTTAGGATTTACCACGGTATTACTAGGCAAATTCCCTTGCGGTCTGTTATTGAGCATGTTGGCTAACTGACCCACTTGTGTCTCAAGGTTTCGAATAGAGGATCTGGTCTCAGTCATGAATTGAGTCTGAGTATTAGTGAGGGTCAACAAGGCTGCTTGCAACTCATTAGGCTTTTCTGGTTGATCTTGCGGTCTAGGATGGTGTGACGATGAGGCTTGATTCATAGGTTGTTGTGGCATGTGCTGCTGGTATGGCCCTTGAAACTGTGACTGTTGGCCCTGATTATTTCTCCATGAGAAATTTGGGTGATTTCTCCACCCAGGATTATAAGTATTGGAGAATGGATTCTGATAAGGCCTCTGAAAATTACCAACTGCCTGTACCTGAGCCTGATTAACTGGCATATTACCATACATGTTGGCCGCTGTACACTGTTCATACAAATGAGGTCCTCCACATATTTCACACCCTGATTGCATCTGTATAGCCTGGGCTTGAGCTGAGATCTTGTTTTGTTGCAACTGCTTTATCAATGAAGCAACCTGAGCAGTTATAGCATCTAATTCATGTACCCCAGCTACTTTTCTCTGTGAAGTATCTCGTTCGGCAGGCCACTGATAATTGTTCATAGCCATCTCCTCTAACAATTCATATGCCTCGTCAGCCCCTTTACTCATGAAAGCACCACCTGCTGCTGCATCTATTATAGTGCGAGTAGTACCGCAAAGCCCATTATAAAAATTGTGGACTAACATCCACTTCTCTATACCGTGATGAGGGCATTTTCTGAGCAGGTCTTTGAATCTTTCCCATGCATCGTACAATGACTCTCCCTCATTCTGATAGAAGTTATTGATTTCTCCCCTCAACTTAGCAGCTTTTGCAGGAGGAAAGAACTTTGAGAGAAACTTCTGAGCTAGTTCCTCCCATGTATTGAGTTGGCCTGTAGAGAAATAAGCCAACTTTTTGCCCTGTCCCTTAGTGAAAAAGGGAACAATCTCAACCTTATTGCATCATCGCTCACCCCATTAAACTTAAACGTTGCACATAGCTCAAGGAAATTCACTATGTGCAAGTTAGGATCCTCATTGGGGAGACCACCAAACTGAACAGAAGTCTGGACCATTTGTATCATCGCCGGCTTAATCTCAAAGTTATTGGCAGTAATAGTAGGCGGCCTAATGCACGAGTGTACTCCTGTGACAGCGGGGAGCACATAATCTCTTAATGCTCGCACATTTTGGTCCTGAGCGATATGATTCTGACCATCATTGTTGTTAACCCCGTCTCTTTGGTTGGCAGCCATTGATACTTCCAACCTCTTTTTCCTTCTGTTTTGTCTGCAGGATCTTTCGATTTCAGGATTAACAGGAACAAGATTTGCAGATCCTTCATGTCGCATACAAAAGATTCACCTATGAAAACAGAATGCGACAACTTGGATTAGTTCAAATAATAAAAACAGCCAAATTAGAATAAAAATTAACTATTTTGATATTAATAGAATATCAATTCCCCGGCAACGGCGCCAAAAACTTGTTGCGAATTTTTTTACTACTGCGCAAGTATACGCAATCGAATAAACAAGTAATAATAGTGGAAATATATTATCGTTCCGTCAGGGAATTGATCTAATAATTACCAATAGCAAACTTTTATTTCTATTTGACTAACGAGATTTTAATGACAATTAACAATGAACAATAAACTAAGAAAGCACAATTTAATTAACGAAATTTAATATAAGCGAAATATTAGAGTATTCTAATTTCATCAACCTTCAATTCTATTCAATCAATAATACAACTAATATGTTTCTTTGATCTATGGTTATAGCAAGTTTACTAATGACAATTCTATTCTCTCTCAAGATATAAAATATTCAGTTTACCTGCGAATTTTCTACATGTCTGTGATAAATTCTACACATAAACCGCATTAAGAACAAAAACCTAATTGCTACACAAACCAATTTGATACTTTCGTTCTAAATTGAAATCTATGTCTATTGTCTAAAGCTATTCCAATTCTCACTTTTCAGATATTGAATTAAAACCAATAATCATGCAACATATGGCCAATTAATTACAAGCATTAAACATAAGAACAATAGATAACCATAAATTCAAAGATTCATAGAAATTGCATTAAAGACGAATAGAATATCCAGTGACTACATTAAAATACTCTAAATACGAATTTAGTTCATAATATTAAACTTCATCATCCAATCTAAAATTCAAAAGCATAAAAATAAACACAAACGAAATAAACGTGGATTCTTCTCTGTTTCTTTCCCTTTGCCGTCAGAATGCCTCCTCCCTCTTTTCCTTTCAGATCTTCTTTTTATTCTTTTTACAAAAATCCAAAAACCTACGAATTTCCATGAAAATTTCCAAAAATGCCCTCGTGCCGATATATCGCCCAAGACAGGCGATATATCGCCTGGCGAATTCTCTCGATGAAAACGCGAGTTTCTGATGTCGTTTCTGCAAAAACGAAATTTGGAATTCCTTCTTGTGCCGATATATCGCCCAAGACAGGCGATATATCGCCTGTACAGCAGTTCCACATATTGGCCAATATTCGGCTACTAAAACCAACATTTATCCAAATTCTCGAACAAATAAGAATTATAGCGACAAACTGCACAAGTTCACCAAAAAGATTAAATAGAAACTTTCTCTTGAGAAAAACAACCAAATCAATCTGAAAATGTTATTAATAAGCGTATATTTTATACGCTTATCAACCACCACCACCACCATACTCCTTGCTCTTAGGCTTTAAAACCCAATAGTTTATTTTCCGAACCACCATCTTTAAATGGTGGCGCCGCTGCCGTCGCCTAAGCCCCGCCGCCGGATTCAAAACCCACCAATTAATTTTTTTAAATTTGTTTAACGCCCAAAGTGTGACTACTACTAAACGGTAGTTGTAGTAAGATCGTGCGGTCGATCCACAAGGAGATAACCTAAAGTCAAAAGATTAGTAGAAAATAACACAAAAAGTTAGTAACAAGAAATAAATAAAATTGTAAATGAAAAGAGGTTTGAGATTTTGGTATTGTCTTTTTGATAAAGTGATAAAATGAGATAAGTGAAATAAAGGTAAGATGTAATCAAGAGTTTGAGAAAATGAAAGGTTTTAAGAATCATCCATATGCTTGTTTAGTTACTTGGTTACTTGATTTACAAAAATACACAAGTAAATAGTTCACATCCCAACATTTACTTGGAAAATCTAACATTAAAGTCCATATTCTTTTCTAACAAAAGTTCATTTGAGTTATAAAGTTCTTTACTTTAAAAGCACAATGTTAGTCTTATGAAAAATCTAAAAATGACAAAATACCCAAAGGCAATAATGCAATAGAAGATTAGACATAAAATTAGGTATCAATATTACTTTTACTAATTATAAGTACATAGAAAGAGCATGACTAATCCTATATACTATTAGCATAAGTAAATAAAGATAACAAAATAAAGATGGAGATGAAGATGAAGGAACATAAATAACTCAAAAAATTTACATTAAGAACATAGTAAATCAAAGTAGCAAAATAACATCACTAGCATATGGAACCATCCCTAACCTTCTTAGGAAGATTAGACCATTATGCTCATGATTCTCACAAAATTCTAAGAAGAAAATATGAGAAGAAAGTGAGTAGAAATTTTGCTATAGTTTCTTTACTCTAAAAATTACATACTAAGTGTGAAGAAGGAGTCCCTATTTATAGAGGGAGAAAATGACTAAAATGAAATTAAACAACAAAATGGGGTTTACAAAATAAATCTGAAATATTAATAATAAAATATGATTTTGAAAAATCAAATCTTATTATTAATATTAACCTAGCTATTTTGATGTATGGTCATTTTTTCCTTTTTTTCAAATACCACAAAAACATGAGCTTTAAAGCTCAAAATAACAATTTTGCAAAGCCCAATACCCACAAAATATGGGTTGAAGGTGGCTGGTGGCAGATATGGGTTTTGACCCATTCCCAGCCAATGAAAACGTGACACGTAGGCAGGCTGTTGGGCAGCTGGGCTCTTTGGGCCGAACTGGGCTTGGGCGCTGCCTTTGGGCCACTAGGAGCTTGGGAGAAGCTTGCTGGATTGGACATGGAACGATGAGGGGCGTGTGATGTTGCTGAGAAGAGAATTGGGCTGGTCACATAGGCTTGCTGAAAGGAAAGGAGCTGAAGGTGTTGGGCCTTCGAATTAGGCCAGCTGGGTCACGTTGGAGTGAAGCGTCTTCGGATGTGTTAGTCGTTGGAGCTGCTGCTTGGGTGCATGGCTAAAAGGAATTTAAGGTTGGCTTGGACAGGTGGCGCGCAGGGAGGCAACAGGCGACTGGCTTTGGAGTGCTGCAGGGACACGTGGCGTGCTATGAGAACGCCACTTGGCAGCTGGAGGTGGAGCAGAATGTAGGCGGGCCTGGGCTCTTTTGGGCCTGTTTCTGGGCCAACTCTCTTTAAAAATGCCACAATTTCAAGTTTTTTTTTTTTTTCAACTTTGATTCTTTCTTTTTCTTTGTTTCTAAATGCCAAAAATACCAATTAAATCCTACAAAATAAAACAAACTAAATTAAAAATAAATCTTTTCATTTATAAATTAAATCATATTAATTAAAACTTAATTTATTTTGACTATTAAAATCAATAAATCTGTATTTTTGGGCACTAATAAAAAATATAAAATAAAGCTTTTCAGGACTCGCAATGTCAGTCCTCAAAACATTCTTTTACGAGTCGCATTGTTTTAAGACTCACGTTAACCCCAGTTTTTAAGGCTCTCAAATAGAGGACTCGTGCCCCGCGAGTCCTAAAAACTTTTTTGTAGTAGTGTATTATAGTGATCTAACCATCTGTGAACAACAAGTTAAATAATACACAATAAGTTTCTTCCTTATAGCTCTGCATCACACAGACAAATTTTCCAGAACCTACTTCACTAAAACACAGAGTTCTCAACCTTCTATTATCATCGCAACACACAATTTTAATCTCAGATCCTACTTCACTATGGATGAATATTCAAGATATTCAAACCCATCTAACAAAAGTTTAATAATATTAAAAAAAGAAATAAGAGAATGTATGTACCTATTGCAATTAATAATCCTAACTAGCAAATTTACTTCACTTTGTAATGCACTTTGCTATTAATTAAATTCACAACCTACAAAATTAAATTTGTTGTCCGTGTTTTCGCCACACGACACGTGGCAATCACAACAACAAAAATTACAATTACCGGCAGAGGATCCCGCCGGTAATACAGGGTGAATCCGCCGATATTTTATATTACCGGCGGAGGTCCACCGGTAAAACCCCACCGGTGATAATCGGTCGGTATTAACACCATTACCGACCGACTGACACCATCCGCTGGTACTGTATTATTACCAGCGGATTAATAGAGGCGGGGCCCGCCGGTGATGTGCAACGCTGTCTCCCGTCGGAACCGTTTATTACCGGCGGATTCCGCCTCTAATAATCTGCCGGTATTAAATTACTAATATTAAAATAAAACAATTAATTTTATTTTATTTCTTAATAAATATACATATAATACTTATTTAAAAATAATAATATTTAACATATATTATAATTAATAACACAATTAATATTCAGCAAACAAAAATAACATTGTAATTAATCATAAAATTAACTTAATAAAATACAAATTGTCTCATTTTAATTACATATAAACTAATTATAAAATAAACATAATAAAATTTCAGTCTTAATATAATTAAAAAACATAATCTAATTATTATTGTTTTGATCAGGCCAACTTGGTGTAAAATATTCATTAAGATCATTATCTTGATCACTAGTATTAGGGCGCGGCAACGGTGGTGAAGCAAACTGTGGTGCTTGTGTAGAGTGATGCTGCGAAGATGACCTAAATTGTCGAGCATGTGGTCGCGGCGAGGGAGACTGATACAAAAAACTCTCAAACTGACCATACCTCTGCTGCTGTGATGAACTCCCAAATTGACCATACATCTGCTGTGGATGCTGCTGCCTAGGATGTGACGTGTGAGATCCTGTAGGGAGGTCGGGGTAATAAAAAGGAGGGGACTGGGAGGAGCGTCCATACGTGTTTGGATAATTCTGTTGAGGTGGATACACATGTTGTTGTTGTTGTGGCATCGACCAAGGAGGTGGACTTTGAGAAGATATACCACCTTCAGGTTGTGATGGTAAATATCTTTGGAGAAGGCTTTCAAACCGCGACTCAGCTTCTGTACTGGTATGCTGAGGATTACCAGATGGACCTTGTTGAGATTTCAACATCCGGATCTCTTCACGCATTGACTTAATTATTGCCGCCATAGTAGCAATGTCTTCCTGAGGTTGGGCCTGTGACTGACTTTGACTTGTGGAGCTGGAAGCTGATTTTTTCCCTTTGCCTTTGCTGTAACCTACTCCTCTTTGAAAGTCAGACCTCTCCCTAAGTACTTTACTCATAATCTCGTACTGATCGATCGACGAGGATTCAGCAGCAGATCCAGTTTCAGATCCCTCCGTCGGTCCTTGAGACTAGCTTTGAAGTCGTGCCCTCTCAAGCTCTTCCGTCATTTTTTCCTGTTCATAAAAAGTGTTAGAAACATATCAGTAACATAGTTTAATGAAAATAATAACACAAAAGTTTAAACTTACAAAAGTTTCTCGAGATGTGTCGTTGACAAAAAATTTTGTCGATTTTCTCAAATGGCTATCTTTCCAAGTATCAATAACATGTTCATCAGGGTTCGCCTATACAAATTTAGAGATAGGAAGTTAGAATGTAAAATTTTGTTAAATTAAATTAATATTTTTACTTACAAATTGGTGACGCTTAGCCGCCATCGATTTTGTGCCTTGCGTCGATGTATACTTCATTTCTTTTCTGTTTTTCTTGTTTTGGTTGGATCGCGCGATAAATTTTGGGCTAAAAAACAACTGAACAATATCTTTCCAACTCTCCTTGGAGCAATGGTCAGGTGGGGCAACTAAAACACTCTGCAAATCTTCCGGATTAGAGTAATATTTTTTGAAGTGAGTATGTCTGATGTTCTTTCTCTCAGAATATCTTTTGCGCATCTCTGTGTAGATAGTTTTCATAACTCTCTCGGGTTCTGGATGATCATCAACATTATAAAAATACTACATTAAAAATAACATGTTAGTTTAGTTTGTAAATGATTTCTACATTAAAAATTATACCACAAGTCTTGTTCTAAATTTGTACCTTCATCCTTTGTACGACTTGTTCCTTAAATTGTTGAGGTATATCAGTGAAATCCAAGTAATGTCCTGGCAACAACAAAGTGACTTGGAGGCCTATCTCGCGGACAAAAGCTTGGTCCTCCAAGCCAACCACTTTGTCCGTCCTAGGATCAAGCTGAAGATTTAGTGGCTTCCCGGCATTTCGCCATCGAATTTCAAGTGGCTTCGAATTAGCCAGGCCACGACCCTTTCTTCTCGGCACTTCAGCTATCCACATTTTCAAGAATAACCAAAATTTGAAATATTAATATTATATTTAAACATTCGTTGAGCTTGACTTTCAAGCTATGAGAAAAATTTGAAAATTATTATTAACTTGACTCGCAGGAAGATGGTACTCTACTAGGATCTGGCGGGTCTAGACCTCCACCATCTCCGCCGTGAGAGGTGGCTATATCTGCTGACATTGTACTTAGGAAAAAAAATGATTAGTTAGTATTAAATTGTTAGTTAGTATCAAATATCACCAATGGAAATGAACATCATGATTACAAGTCTCATATATTATATTTTAAACAATTGTCATTATTACAAAAATATAAAAACTAAGAAGAATAATCACTATCACTTTCATCATTAATTAAATTAACATCAATCGGAGACACATGATTAACATCATCTTCACAAATATCAACTAGCAATTCATCTTCTTCATCGACTTCTTCTTTGCCTAAGTCGTCATTTATGAAATTTTCATCTAATTGATCAGCAGGTGAATTTTGTATATTGCCAATATATGTTGCAGGTTCATGAGATTCCATAACCAACTGACCGAGATCCACGGTCAACAAAAAATTTGATGAGTTTATGTCATGTACGACATCAACATCTGCATCAGCTTCATCGTCCTTGATGTCCCAAATTTGACGGTGATTGACATCCTCAACAATTTTCCAGTGTCGGCCTCTAAGTAGATCATCGAGATAGAATACTTGCTTAGCTTGACTAGCAAGTATATAAGGCTCATCTTTGTACCATTCGCTACTGACGTTTATACTGGTGATATTATTTTCAGTGATTGTTTTCTTCTTGCTTGGATCAGTGTTAAACCATTTACACCTAAACAATGCAACTGAATATGCACCAGTGAAAGATAAGACCAGTACATCTTGAAGCGTGCCATAATAGTTAAAACCTTCAGTTCCCGCTACAGACACTCCACTATTTTGTGTGGTGCGCTTTTGATCTCGGTCATAAGCGATAAATCGAACACCGTTAACTATACAACCTTCGTAGTATGTTGCCAAGTGATCTGACCCAGATGCTAAAGCTAGCAACTCATCACCATTCTCTAAAGATCCTTGTTTGTGCAAGTCATATATCTAAATAAATTAATAAACTTATATTAGAATGATAAAAATATCATTACAATAATAAAGGTTTAAAATAATCTCAATTTTACCTTCTTATGAAACCACTGGCGAAAATTTTTCTTCTGTAAATGATTATGATCACCATCTGGGAATTTCAGTTTGATCTCTACTAGGTGTTCGCTGTAAATTTGAATGCTTTGACTACATTAGATAAAATAATTTGGAATAAACATAAATTTCACTTTAAAGGGAAAAAACTTACTCTAAGTAACCCTGAATTTCGGGTGAATTGTTAATGATGAACCATTCAGCCATTTCACGAGTCGCAAGATCTAGAGGCTTGAGAGTTCCCTTTGTTAGGGGACGACATTGAGATTGAAACACAGTAAGGTGTCGTGGGACATACACCTCATCTTTATTGCGATCAAGACTGTTATACCCAAAAATTGGAGAATGCATCCTAGGAGGCTAAGGAGAATGCATCTAGGAGAGTGCCTCCTAGGAGGGCTAAGAGGGTGGTCCTAGGAGACCCCAAGGAGGGTGTGGTCCTAGGAGACCCCAAGGGTGTGTAGGAGGTAAGCCTCCCAAGGTTTTCTAAGTGTTGGCTCGAACGTGCCCAAGGTAAATAGCTAAGGAGGAGGAGTCTCATGCAAGAGAATGGAGACTTAGACTTTCATAAGGAAAGTCTATACAATGTTCGATCGGACATGTTTGGGAGATGCTAAAGGAGGTTGCCTCAATGTTGTCCAAGGTGGGGTTCCCTCAATGTTGTCCAAGGTGAGGTTCCCTCAATGTTGTCCAAGGTGAGGTTGCCTCAATGTTGTCCAAGGTGAGGTTGCCTCAATGTTGTCCAAGGTGAGGTTGCCTCAATGTCGTTCAAGGTGAGGTGCCAAGGAAGTTGCCTCGGACCACCTTGGTCCGAGGAGAAGCCAAGGAGATTGGTTCAAGGAGGAACATGGCATGCTAGAGGAGAGTACATGTTCGAGGAGAACCATGCACGTTCAACCCACCCAAAGCATGTCCTACCACCATGCATATCCTACCACCATGCATGTTTAACCAGCACTTGCATGGGTAGTGAGTAGGAGGTGGACCAACTAGCTAGAGGAGACTAAGTCAGACACAACTTCAACAACATGCGCGGGAATCTCTCATTCTTCCCACAAATGGGGAATTTGTTACATTTTGAATTTTGAATGTTTATTTGTAATATAAATGTAATAAATATAATAAAATATCCCTATTATAAGGGGATATCAGTTGAGGATCCCATCTCTATAAATAGAGAGCTGATGGGATGAGAAGGGGGCTTCTTCTGCTTCTTCTTTCTAGAGAGAGAAAATTGGGACTGTCTATTCTAGAGAGAGAAAGTGCTGAAATTAGAGAGAATTCTTGTATTTTCACAATCTGTACTGAAGAAACTCAGTTGGCACAGTCCATCTGATCTTGAGTATAGATTTATAAATCACAACTCTAAGTGGATTAGGCTATTACCGACAATCGGGGCTGAACCACTATAAAAATCCTGTGTTATTTACTTTTCTTGTTTATACCGTCTGTTGTCGTTTACATTCTCTTGAAGGTTCATCGTATTTGACGTTCTCACGTCGTTGGCTAAAAACGCAGTCAACATTTTGGTGCTTTCATTGAGAGCCTGAAGAGAAGAACAGACGGTCCCTGAAGAAAGATGGCGCCTAAGAACACCACTGCTGCTTCCAAGAGGACAAACTCCTCTAAAGAACCTGCTAGATCTGAAGGTCCTTGCCCACAAGACCTTGAGAATGAGCCTAGAGTCGTGCTCGAGGAAGTGACTCCAGAAGTTGAAGAGCTCCAGGAGACCATGGGGGCCTTCCAAGAGGAGATGGCACAACTCCACGCCAGGCAGGAGGAGTTTGCTAAAGAGATGGCCAGGCAAAGAGCTGCGTTAGAGCAGCAAAGGCGTGATATGGAGGCCAGGAGTGAGGAGCTCAAACAACAACAGGAGGAGGTCAATCGGAAACATCGTGAAGCAACGCTTGCTTTGGAAGCAGCTACCCAGTTGGCCCAAGCCAATGCTCAAGCTACAGTACGAGGAGGACCCCCTCCAGGAGCAAGGACCACTGAAGCTGGTGGTAGGAGTAATGATAGACCAAGGAGGGGTGATAATAACCCACCTGGTGAGGGAGATGGAGTTCGATCGCACACTACCTCAACCCAAGGGGAGCACTCTAGAACCCCCTCCAGAAGTCACCGATCGGGCAGTAAAAAGACTCCACCTGGGCAGGAGCAAAATAAATCTCCTAGAGAGAAGAGGACCTCTCAGTTCAAAGATGGGCATGGTGGGGATGAGGCTGATAGTCATCCAACCAGCCAATCCAAGGAAAAGGAGGGCCACAACCCACAAGGAGGAGAACACTGCCCAGAGCGTGCCAAGAAGCCTCCATTGCACCCCGACCAGCGGCGTAGCAGGAGAGATGAAGTCCCACGTAGTAAGCCCACTGGGAAATCGAAGAGTACGGTGTTTGATCGGGTAGGAGAGCATGCTTCTCAGAAGGATCTGAGGGACGTTATCACCAACAAGAGGAGGACCGTCCCGGTCGAAGGGCAAAATCTGGACCGTCCTACCAGTCAATTAGAAATACTTGACGGTGGCGTGCCAGATGGTAATGCCCGACCAGGCGGTCAAAACCTTGGAACCTCATCAGTTGCACCAGCTATCCAAGCCCAGCTTGACATGCTAGCAGCTGCAGTGCAAGGTTTGTCGAAGCGACCTTCCGAGATAGATCCGATAGACTACCGGAGTGGCAGCCCGTTCTCTGCTCGAATAAGAGCAGCCCAACCACCAGCAAAGTACAAAGCACCGATACTGCCAATTTATACCGAAAAGGCGGACCCAATAAGACATGTTGGGAAGTTTGAGGACCAGATGGAACTACTCGGGGTGAGTGATGACTATCGGTGTAGAGTCTTCCCCACCACCTTGACGGACACTGCCCAAGAGTGGTATTGGAGGTTTAAACCAAACTCCATTACCTCTTGGGAGTCATTCAGGAAGGAGTTTTGTAGACAATTTAGCACTGCCCGGACTCCACCAGTTTATGCCAATGACTTGGCAGATATCAAACAAAGAAAAGATGAGTCTCTAAAGAGCTATATACAGAGGTTCATGAGAGAAGCCAATAGAGCAACTGCTGTAGGAGACGAAGGGAAGATGGTTGCCATATCTGCTGGGATAATTTATCGAAGTCCTCTATGGGATAGCATCCATCGCCATCCAATCTCAACACTTCAACAATTTCTTGACCGGGCGGAAAAATATATGAATTTGGATGATGCGATAGAGAAAGGGGAGAATGGCATAAACAACCCAAGCAGACCAACTGACTCTCCTAGTGATGGTGGAAAGAAACGTAGAAGTAATGGGTCTGACCACCATGAAGAAAAGAAGGCAAAGATGGATTCAAGTGAGAAGCCAACCAAGTATGAGCCTCAATTCACCAACTACACCACTCTCTCAACCAGTAGAGCAGAGATATATCTTGCTAGTCAAGAGGAGGTTCCTTACAAGAAGCCTCCACCCATCAGGAGAGAGATGAGGAAGAGAGACATGAACAAGTATTGTCGCTTCCATGAAGATTATGGTCACGACACAAATGAATGCAACCACCTCAAGGACGAGATAGAATTTCTTCTCCGGTCGGGCAAGTTGAAGAAGTACCGAGCAGAGACACCCCAAGGAGAAGGAGGTAGAAGCAACTCCGGATTCAAGCGACAACAATCTCCACCCTTGCATCCTAGACCTGTGGACTTCACCGTAGACACTATATGTGGAGGTCCACCCTTAGTTGAGGAGAGCAACAAAGCAAGATGAGGAGTATGCTGAGGAGGAGTGCTAGGAGCAGGAATCACTGGAGTGGCGTGAACATAGAGCGTCGAAGGAGATATTATTTTTAAATACCGCTTTCAGAGTGGTAGCTTGGTTTCGAGTTTTTTAGACTTGTTATTTAAGTTTGGTGTATGAACTGGTTATTTGCTAACCAGTCATTTTATTTTGAACAATTTTCGTTGTTTAAGACTCGTTGTTAGACATGTTTTGTCATTTTTAATTTACGAGTAATAAAAGAGACTACGCGCAGCGTGGTCGATTCTTGCTACAAATATGCATGTGTGTTAGTTATCCGAGCAGTGTTCAACTGGTCGATGTGTTCAAGCAGTGTTCAACTGCTTGAGTATTTTCCATATATTCTATGTGTTTCACGAGTAGTTAACTGCTCGAACAGATTCAGTCATGTAGCAAGTGACTAAGGGTCTTTCAACCTCCAACCACCTGGGGGGCACATGGGGTATGCTGGTATATAAATTAACACAGGCAATAAGAGCACGAGGTAATATATCTGTTTTTAGGCTGACTTGTAAATTTTCGAAGTCCAAAGAGGCCATTAAGCTAACTTGCTTGGCAAAGCTTAAGTAACTTGGAATTTTTAAAATTTCAAGTTAGGAGCAGATATTCGTGTGACCATAAACATCATGCTCATAAAATGTTAGAGCAACAAGAGTGTGAGAAAGTATACTTAGCATGGACTTATGAAATGTCTAAAATTTCTAAGTTAGAAAACTAGGTACTCATGCGAAAATGTAAGGCATACACCAGAGTGACTTTACTCTTCACAAGAAACTTATAACTTTTTAAGTCTAGAGGAGACTTAGAATGTTTTAAGCTAATAGAGAGAAGTAAAGTATAAGTGCCAACAGCTACAAGTTTAGCTCACCAGGTGCAAAGTTTTCTTGCTCAGGAGAGCAGATACAACTTCCCTGGTCGGCTAAGCATGTATCATCGATCAATATTCCCTGGAGTGAATCAAACAAATGCATGCAAAATAGATGCTACATGGTGAAAATTTGTCCTTGGGAGGAGAAGTCAAGTTTTCACTAAGATTGATTGAGAGAAATCAATCTCTCAAAATAAATTTGGGAGGGTCGAACAAGGTGCTTTGATGGTTTTTCCTAAAAGTACCTAAGAGTGCCCAAGCAAATGCATAAAAATGTGGTGTCCAAGCATACCTTGAGGTGGCCGATCGGATGCATGTTGATCCAAGGAGCATCTCGCCTACGTCCAAGGATCTAGGCCCAGAAATATTGGTGCCTAAGGTACTGCATCTGAGGAGGAGAAACACGCTTGAGTGGTTGGAAGCTACATTATATCCGATCGGAGTGGGGGGCATTCGTCTGAGGAGATGTGTTTAGTTCCAAGGAGAAGCGTCCAAATGGTGATGCTGCCTATGTCCGATCGGAGAAGGAATGCTTGGAAGGCTGGCTACTGTTCCATGCATTGCATTGCATTGCATTCATGTTAACACGGCTTATGCCTGTTTGTCCATGCTCACGATCAATACAGGTGCTTAAAGTGTTTGAAAAATTGGGTGTCCAAGCATACTTTGAGATGGCCGATCGGATGCATGTTGATCCAAGGAGCATCTCACCTACGTCCAAGGATCTAGGCTAGAAATATTGGTGCCTAAGGTGCTACATCCGACCAAGAGGAAACAAGAAGTATCCAGTCGGACCTAGGTCTTTGGCACCATAAGAAAAGAAGTGTCCGATCGGACAAGAAGTGTGCCTAAGGTGCTACATTCGACCAAGAGGAGACAAGGTACCCGATCGGACCTTGATGGAGGAGCCAAATGTTTGGCTCGGGCCATGTCCGAGGAGAAGCCAAGTCATTGGCTTGGACCTTGGTTCAAGGAAAGGTCATGAAAGCTTCGATCGGATTATGTTCGAGGAGAAGGCCATGCATGTGTGCCAAGGGTCCGATCGGACCTTAGCTTGGTGAGCTTCCAAAAAGATTGGCTCGGACCAAGTCCAAGGAGAGGTCCCATGCATGCCCAAAAGATAAACTCAAGAGTGCATGCCTGCCTGCCTTGTGTCTAAGAGTATATGCATCCGATCGGACATGATTGGAGGAGCCAAGAGGTGTCCGATCGGACCTTAGTTTGAACTTCCAAAAATATGTAGCTGGGACATGTCTGAAGAGAGCCAAAGTGATTGCCTTGGACCCATACCCGAGGAGAGTGCCTGCATTCGATCGGATCACATCCAAGGAGACCATGTTTTGCATGGTGCAGGCCGAGCATATCCAAGGAGCCTAATGCATGTGTCCGATCGGACAATGTCATGAAAGCTCAGTCCGAGGAGACCGTGCATCCGTTCCAAGATGGTTGGCTCGGACCAAGTCCAAGGAGAAGTCCCATGCATACCCAAAAGATGAACTTAGTTTTTGGCCAAGGGTATGCAATGTCCGATCGGACATGATCTGGGATGCCAAGAAGAGTGTTCTTCCGATCGGGCATGGTTGAAGATACCAAGAGATTGGACTTAGATTTTGGCCAAGGAGAGGCCACACAAGCTTCGATCGGACCGTGTCCGAAGAGAAGCCAAGTCATTGGCTTAGATTTTAGATCGAGGAAAGGCCATGGAAGCTCCGATCGGACCATATCATGAAAGCTCCGATCGGACATAGTTGGAGGAGCCTAGTGCGTTTGGCTCGGACATGTCCGAGGTGAACTTCCAAGATGTGTGGCTCGGACCACCTTGGTCCGAGGAGATTGCAAAAATATGCCTGATCGGACCCTAGTGCAACCAAATCGAGGATATTCAACGACCTATCTCTATACCATGATGATTTTGCAACATATTCAAAGGGAGCTTATGTTTTCATTACGTCAAGAAAATAGAGTTTGAAGAAATCACAAGGCAAGTTCAAGACAAGTTTTGTCATGGGAGTTTATGTGAAAGTTATCATCCGGATAGGAGCTTTTGGATGACCTCAAGAGCATTTTGCTAGAAGAAAAGTTTATCATACGAGGGGAATCGTATAATAAACTTGGGGGGCAAATGTTATACCCAAAAATTGGAGAATGCATCCTAGGAGGCTAAGGAGAATGCATCTAGGAGAGTGCCTCCTAGGAGGGCTAAGAGGGTGGTCCTAGGAGACCCCAAGGAGGGTGTGGTCCTAGGAGACCCCAAGGGTGTGTAGGAGGTAAGCCTCCCAAGGTTTTCTAAGTGTTGGCTCGAACGTGCCCAAGGTAAATAGCTAAGGAGGAGGAGTCTCATGCAAGAGAATGGAGACTTAGACTTTCATAAGGAAAGTCTATACAATGTTCGATCGGACATGTTTGGGAGATGCTAAAGGAGGTTGCCTCAATGTTGTCCAAGGTGGGGTTCCCTCAATGTTGTCCAAGGTGAGGTTCCCTCAATGTTGTCCAAGGTGAGGTTGCCTCAATGTTGTCCAAGGTGAGGTTGCCTCAATGTTGTCCAAGGTGAGGTTGCCTCAATGTCGTTCAAGGTGAGGTGCCAAGGAAGTTGCCTCGGACCACCTTGGTCCGAGGAGAAGCCAAGGAGATTGGTTCAAGGAGGAACATGGCATGCTAGAGGAGAGTACATGTTCGAGGAGAACCATGCACGTTCAACCCACCCAAAGCATGTCCTACCACCATGCATATCCTACCACCATGCATGTTTAACCAGCACTTGCATGGGTAGTGAGTAGGAGGTGGACCAACTAGCTAGAGGAGACTAAGTCAGACACAACTTCAACAACATGCGCGGGAATCTCTCATTCTTCCCACAAATGGGGAATTTGTTACATTTTGAATTTTGAATGTTTATTTGTAATATAAATGTAATAAATATAATAAAATATCCCTATTATAAGGGGATATCAGTTGAGGATCCCATCTCTATAAATAGAGAGCTGATGGGATGAGAAGGGGGCTTCTTCTGCTTCTTCTTTCTAGAGAGAGAAAATTGGGACTGTCTATTCTAGAGAGAGAAAGTGCTGAAATTAGAGAGAATTCTTGTATTTTCACAATCTGTACTGAAGAAACTCAGTTGGCACAGTCCATCTGATCTTGAGTATAGATTTATAAATCACAACTCTAAGTGGATTAGGCTATTACCGACAATCGGGGCTGAACCACTATAAAAATCCTGTGTTATTTACTTTTCTTGTTTATACCGTCTGTTGTCGTTTACATTCTCTTGAAGGTTCATCGTATTTGACGTTCTCACGTCGTTGGCTAAAAACGCAGTCAACAAAGACGATTAAATTTAGTTTCAACCCCTTTGAAATACATCGAACAAAATGTCATAGCCTCATCAGCGACATAGCCTTCAGCTATTGACCCTTCAGGACGAGCTTTATTTCCCACGTAGTTCTTCAATTTTTTCATGTACCTTTCAAAAGGATACATCCATCTCATAAATACCGGTCCACCCAAAATTGCTCTTCAGGCAAATGTAAGACCAAGTGAATCATTATATCAAAAAAAGCCGGAGGAAAGATCAACTCCATCTTGCACAATATCTGAACAAGGTCTTTTTGTGCTTCCTCCATATCTGTAACATTTATAGTCCTCGAACATAGTTGCCTGAAAAAACTACATAGTTCAGAAATGGTGGTCGATATATCTTTTGGGAGAAACTTGCGAACACCCACAGACAATAATCGTTGCATTATAACATGACAATCGTGGGATTTCAACCCAATGATATTTGTTTCATTCTCGATTACTTTTTTCTTCAAATTTGAACAAAAGCCATCTGGAAATTTCACTTCTTTAATAAATTGACAAAATTGTTGTCTCTGAGCAGGAGTTAACACGTAAGAAGCATGCGGCTTCATCAACTTTCCACTCTCATCTTCATAAATCCACAATGATTCCCTTACTCCCATCTTCTTCAAATCATATCTTGCATTAGTGGTGTCCTTAGACTTATCATTGTCCAAGATTGTGCTGAGGAGACTATCACACACATTTTTTTCGACATGCATGACATCAATGTTATGTTTTAAAATGTTTGTACTCCAATAATCAAGCTCGTAGAAGATGCTTTTTTTCCTCCAATTTCTATCTTCCACAACTCTTCTACGTTTCACACCTCCAAACTGCAAGTGTTTTCCAGGAACTTGGGGTGGAAGGTTGTTCACTTGTTCTACTATTTCCTCACAAGTAAATCGTTTCGGAGGACGTCTTCTCTCAATTTGTCCATCGAACTCAGTGCTCCTTCTCATTCGATGTGTACTGGGCAAGAATCTTCTGTGACCAACATACGATGTCTTACCGATCACTCGAATGGAAGATGTGTCTTCATTACATGTAGGACAAGCTTTGTATCCCTGACCACTCCATCCAGACAAACTACTTCGAGCTGGAAAATCATTGACTGTCCATAAAAGGGCTGCGCGTAGCTTGAACATAGTGTTGGTCGTACTATCTCTCGTAACAGCTCCGTTAGCCCACAACTCCTTCAACTCATCCACCAATGGTCTTAGAAATACATCTATGTCCTTACCCGGTGATTTTGGACCAGGAATAAGGATGGTCAGCATCAAATTGTTGTCTTTCATACATAACCAAGGTGGAAGATTATAGTTCGCCAACACCACAGGCCACATGCTGTATGCCAGGTTCATGTTGCCAAATGGATTAAATCCATCAGCAGCTAAGCCTAAACGGACATTCCTAGGATCACTTGCAAAACCAGGATGATTGACGTCAAAGTTCTTCCACGTCGTCCCATCCACCGGGTGTCGCATCACTCCATCATCTTTCGATTTCCCAGTGTGGTGCCATAGCATGTCCTTCACTATAAGCCTTGAGCTGTATAGTCTTTTCAACCGGGGTGTCAATGGAAAGTAACGCATCACCTTATGCGGCACCTTTTTTCCTTTAGTTTTTTCAAAAGTAACCCATCGACTAGTTCCGCAAACTGGACATTCCTCTTTGTTTGCATGCTCTTTGTAAAATAAACAACAATCATATTGGCACACATGAATCGACTCGTATCCCAACCCTAATTTCTTCAATCTCTTTTTAGCCTCGTAGTACGTTGATGGAATTTTATTTTCCTTCGGAAAGGAAATCTTTAACAACTTCAATAATTCATCGAATATGTTGTTAGGAATCTTCCCTCTAACTTTCAAATGTAATAGCTTAGCTAAGAAGTTAAGGGAAGAAATCCAATCACATCCAGGATACAACTCAGCTTCAATCTCCTCAAATAACTCGTCGTAAAATTGACTTGCGCCACTATTGTCTACTTGCTCAGTTGTCGGTAAGAGGAAGTCCTCCACTATGGGAATCATCTCGTCAACTTCATCATCATCAACTACTTCATCAACAACATCTAGTTCCGCTTCCCCATGATAAATCCACCTCTCATAACCTTGATAAAACCCCCTATCGAATACATGTGCTTCGACAACAGGTAAAATTTCAAGCCTATTATTTATGCATCTAACACACGGACACCTAATTCTTCCATCAGAATTCTTATATTCCGAGGCCATCCTCAAAAAAGATTGTAGACCATTCCAATATTCTTGACAAGCACGATTTCTCAAAATTGTCCAAGTCTTGTCAATCGCCATCTAGAGTGTTACAAGAGTTTGTGAGTTTTAGTAATGTGAATAGGAATGGATAACAAAAAAATTTGTTATCATTTTTTAAATCTTATGCAATATTGTAATATTTTATGTTATTTTATGATGTTTTATTAGATAATGTTATTCAAATTTATAAAAAAAAATCATTTCATTATTTTATTGTTAATACTTTAAACTTATCATTTATCATTTCTGTGCCGATATTCCTGTAATTGATGGTTGTAGTAAACAACCATCAATCACAAGCATAGCGGGACAGAAAAAATAAATTATTATAAGATATGTAGTAATTTTTAATTAATCATTATTAATTATATAACATTAACTATTAAATTAAATAATTAACAATATTAACTATTTAATTAATCATTATTATTTTTTTGAGATTTGTATTACATTAAATTAAAGTATTTAAATAGATAATGTTATTTAATAAAAAATAAATTATTATAAGATATGTAGTAATTTTTAATTAATCATTATTAATTGTAAAAAATTTTATTAAATAAAATTTTCAATTTCTATATTAAAATAATTTAAAAATAGTTAATATTATTAATTATATAACATTAACTATTAAATTAAATAATTAACAATATTAACTATTTAATTAATCATTATTATTTTTTTGAGATTTGTATTAAATTAAATTAAAGTATTCAATTATATAATGTCATTTAATAAAAAATAAATTATTATAAGATATGTAGTAATTTTTAATTAATCATTATTAATTGTAAAAAAATTTATTAAATAAAATTTTCAATTTCTATATTAAAATAATTTAAAAATAGTTAATATTATTAATTATATAACATTAACTATTAAATTAAATAATTAACAATATTAACTATTTAATTAATCATTATTATTTTTTTGAGATTTGTATTAAATTAAATTAAAGTATTCAATTATATAATGTCATTTAATAAAAAATAAATTATTATAAGATATGTAGTAATTTTTAATTAATCATTATTAATTGTAAAAAAATTTATTAAATAAAATTTTCAATTTCTATATTAAAATAATTTAAAAATAGTTAATATTATTAATTATATAACATTAACTATTAAATTAAATAATTAACAATATTAACTATTTAATTAATCATTATTTTTTTTTTGAGATTTGTATTAAATTAAATTAAAGTAAATAGATAATGTTATTTAATAAAAAATAAATTATTATAAGATATGTAGTAATTTTTAATTAATCATTATTAATTGTAAAAAAATTTATTAAATAAAATTTTCAATTTCTATATTAAAATAATTTAAAAATAGTTAATATTATTAATTATATAACATTAACTATTAAATTAAATAATTAACAATATTAACTATTTAATTAATCATTATTATTTTTTTGAGATTTGTATTAAATTAAATTAAAGTATTTAAATAGATAATGTTATTTAATAAAAAATAAATTATTATAAGATATGTAGTAATTTTTAATTAATCATTATTAATTGTAAAAATTTTTATTAAATAAAATTTTCAATTTCTATATTAAAATAATTTAAACTATTTAACACAGTAAAGCAAAGAGAACTATCATTCTTACAATTGAAAAACTAATGTTGTTACAACCCACAACTAATCATTTATTCTCACAGTGAGCATGAAAGCATACTAAACTAAAACCAATACCGAAAATGTACAAATGAATCAATAACGAAAATGTAACAACCATCATATACATGTATAATTGAACAAGCATAAGAGTAACCTATTTTACTCTTATGTTATAGATATAGCATTGCCTATTTCATGATAGATATCTAACCACCAAGAGACATGACTAGTAAAATAATATATAGAACACAATAATCAATTATTAAATAGAACAGCACATACTTGTTTGTCTTCTTCCACCAAAATGGCAATAGAAATACTACCCAACACTGTAAACGAAAGTCTGAAATGAAAATACATACACACAATCAATTTCATACAATCAATTTCAGACATATATTTATACCCAAGTTGAATAATTTAAAATATACAACATACCGAGAAAACAGCCAAGTTTTATCGAAGTGAAACTCAACCCAAGTTGTCACAAGCCACCTGAAACAAAGTATATATATATAAACAACATCTTATTGGAAAAATTAAAAATGAAAAATAAGTATGAAAATGGCGAAAGAGAGAAAGAGAGAACGAACTGTAAAATTAAACTGAAAATGGAGAAGGAGAGAAAACGGGTGAGGGAGACGAATGGGGGAAAAATGCCAAGAGAGACTATATAATATTATTACCGGCGGGTCTCCGCCGGTAATTAAATATCACCGGCGGATCCGCCGGTATTAACCCGCCGGTAATAAGACATCACCGGCGGGTCCGCCGGTATTAACCCACCGGTACTACGATATTACCGGTGGGTCCGCCGGTATTAACCCGCCGGTTATAACTATTACCGGCGGATCCGCCGGTATTAACCCGCCGGTATTAGTATTATCGGTGGGATCCCGCCGGTATTAAATTAATTTGAAATCGGTCTCCGGTACTACTTATTACCGGCGAGTTGTCCGCCGGTAATAATTAAAAAAATTTTAAAAAATAAAAAATAAGATTAATACCGGAGGAATTCGTTTTCCGCCGGTAAAGATTGTATTATTATCGGCGGACTATCTCCGCCGGTAATATTTCCACCGGTAAATAACATTTTTGTTGTAGTGAATTATGAGTAATTGACTAACGTCTCCCCTGGGAGACATATGATGTGGCACACCTTCCCAAGAAAGACGTTAGAAGTCCTCCACGTCTACCAAGGAGAGACTTTAGAGGTCTTCATAAGCTGCAAGTTTTATAAATTAATTAATTTATTATGAATTTTGTAATTATTAACGTCTCTCAATACTTTTAATAACTTACACACTTAGTCATAAAGAATAATTTTTAATGACTTGCACACTTAGACTTCAAATATTTCCAAATATTTTAATGTCTTACACTACATCAGAGAGAGTCATTAAATGTCAAAATTATTGTAGTGGCGTATTTTAAGCTCTATATTGCATGTCTTTTGTGACCGCACGCAATTTTCCAAACAAAGAAAGCTTAAAGCAACTCTTCTAAAAAAATCAACACTATAGCCCCCACTAAATTTAATCAAATATATTCCTATATTATATACAACTAGTGTATATATATCACCTTACGTACAAATCTCAACTAATGAGCCATTTCTATCAACTATATATATTAAGAACATGATACTTACAGCGGGTTCCATCGAAAAGTTGTTTAGATTCTTAAAGAACAACCTGTGTATGTATACATTATAACTAGTTATATCAAATACGGATTGACATATCAATTTGACACAATAGATTACCATGCACATAAAGACACTAGTTGAAAACGTAGTCCTAACTATCGATCTCCATATACATTCAAGTAATTAATATATTTTATTATCAGAAATATTCAAATTTAAGTGGAACGACTGGACATTAAAAATAAAGTCCCATATTTGGAAAAATATGAGAAACGCAATATCAAAAAGAGTTACTACCAATTAGTTTTAAATTAGAATCCCAAATCTACTCTAAACCTTTATCTAATTTGTAATATGGTATCTCCATTTGGAACCTTTAAGCCGACATGTCTTCTTTATCGTGTTGATTTTTTTATTTGTTTTAGTCGATGTGTATTTCTTATAAATTTTTTGATCAGCTTTACAGCGTTTATGTATATTCCTATAGTCTAAAGTCGTTTATTATATTTATATTTTCTGACTCAAACATACAGAGTGCATTAAAAATATGATAAAAACAACAATTATGGTACGTCATATGATTGATGATACTTTTTAATATATATGAAATTTAAATATGTGGAATTCAATATTAAATTGCATTAATAGTAATATTCTTTAACAATTCTCTATAAATAATTTCGCTCATTCGATTGAGAGATTAATAAAATAGAAAATGTATGAATAGATAACTAATCGCTCATTCGATTGAGAGATTAATAAAATAGAAAATGTATGAATAGACAACTAATACTTCCATGCTGGAAATTTTATTCATTTTCCATTACAATTTACAATTATGGGTTCACGTGCTCTAGCTCATATAATTTCGTTTGGTAATATAGAATTGCATGGAGTACCATATCAAAGTAGGACCCAATGAAATTATATAAAATAGGCATTAATGGCTCTAAGCACTTATTGGATATAGGATAGGAGCACCGTACCATAAAAATAAGTCATAAAGTCCTCAAAATGATGAAATGTTATAATATTAGTAATAATATTAACTACAACCATTTTCAATATATATATATATATATTAACTACAACAAAATAAGTACTATAATTTTATCAATTATAGATGGCTGATGCAATTAATTTCTTATATGCTTGCTTTGAAATATAAGAAATAAGATATAGAATTTAGGTTCCTTTAAAAGTGTGTTCTAGCCCTATTTAAAAATGGTTGGAGCAATTAATTCCCTAATAAGGGTTAATTATATTTATTTTTCCTTAATGAGGGTCTAAATACAAAATAAATGATAATTCTTCCAACAAATGAGTTGATGGGCCCATGCGTATATCAGTGGGCCCAATACGAGGTATTTCAGCCTACTGCTTTATTGGGCGACATGCTCCTGACAGTATTAGGAAGGTAGCAGCACATTTTCCCATGTCAGGCGGCAGAGTCGTGAGACATCCTGCTTGTCGCCAAGCCCTTGTGAAGACCATAATGCTTTTGAATGTGCATGAAACCATAATGCTCCTGACTGTTTTAAATGTGCATAAAACCATAATGCTTTTGAAGCAGCCTCGTCGGAGTTGAATGTGCATAGAGCTCCTCAGCGATGCAACCCTGGTCGGATTCTAGCTTCGTCCTTATCCCATATTGTGTATGTAAATATATATTTTTTTGAAATGGATAATGTTCATTCAAATTGTACAAACATTTACATAATATAAATTGTTAAAAAAAAATAGTTAAATGATTATATTTTATTTTTTTAATGTTTTTAATTAATTTAAATCATTTTTTAAAGTTTTTAAGTGAAGTTTTTTAATTATAAATAAAAAATATTGATATGGACTAATGAGAGGTTGCCACGTAGGCACCAACCAGACACTTAACGGTGAGGTATCTTATACGACTGTTGAGAAAGTATGACGAAAGATATTTTTGCCGCAAAAAAAAAAGTTATTTAAGTGCCAGAATCTGCAAAACTTAGATATTTTCACCACCAATTTAAAATATCTTAAATAAAAGGAAATTTCTACATTTGATACCCTATGTTTTTACAAAGTATAGATTTGATACACTCTAATACAAAAAATTACTATTGGGTACTTTGTGTAACGACCCAAATTCACTAATTAGGCTTAAGTGCCTTGATTAATGTGTCTGGAAAGCATAATGGGAATTATGTGTGATTTTAATGATTAAGATGCATGACTATGATTTAAAGCATGCTATATGACTATGTGTATTACGTTATGTGATAATTATGCTATGTGATTTGTACCGCGTGGGTGTGGTGGTATCAATGTGATGCACGTTCCGAGACGGTCCTAGAAAGTTAGATAATGGTAACTGGTGATTTGGTAACCTGCGTAACTGTTAGTAACCATAGAGAGTAACAGGTTTTGTTGGAAAAGTGGTAGAATTGTAATGTTAGTAAAAAGACAAGTGTGCCCTTGAGGTTTAATTAGGAAGGGATATTAGTGGAGGGATAAAGTGGTCTTTTGGCAGTGAATAGATGAGCTTCAGCTGAGAAGAAAAGTTAGTCACGTATAACACTTAGGAAGTTGATTTATGCTGAAATTGGAGGAAAATCTAGAAGAAAGGAGAAGAAGAGGGAAGCTGGAGTTGGGAGACCTAAGAAGAGAATTTTGATGATTCGAGGCAAATAAGCTAAGCCTAGGCCAAGATTTCTCAGAGGTAAGGGTCTATCTATGATTTGTTTAAGTTTCAAGTCTAGTTTTTGGAGGATAAGCATGAATTGAAGCAAGTTAGTGGCTTGTTTTGCATGAAAATTCAGCTGGTTTGTCAAGGAGAAATTCAGTTCAAAGCTTGGATTGGAGGAAGCTCAAGTTGAATTTCTGATTGAGGTAAGGGTATTAAATATGTTTGCAATCTCGTAGCTGTTATGGTTTAAGGATTTAGAGGTCTGGTTTGTGCTATTCTCAAGTTTTGGTTTAAGTGTTTGAATCTGAAATTTAAGTGTGAATTCTGAGAATAGTTGTGTAATTGAGTTAGATTATGATGTTTATGGGTTGTGGTATGGTCTATTTGGGGTTTTGAGTTGGTTTCGGGGCTTAGGTATAAGTTTGGGGTGATTTGGGTTCGGGAAAAACGCAGGGAAAAACCCAGATTTCTGGGCTCGCGAAGGAGCGCCGCGACGCTAGGCCAATTTCAGAACTTAGGATTTTGCAATTTTGAGCCTTTGCTCCAGGGGTTCGGGGGATATCTTCGGTGCATTTTTTTAGGGATTTGGGGGTCCCGAGAGTGTGGGATTGGTTCCGGGAAGTAGTTTTGGATTGATTAGTGACAAGGATGTTTCATTTGTGTTGTGACTAGGTCTTGGGAGAGGCTCGGGGTAGAGGACCGTGCTCGCGGCTTCGTGGCATCGGAAACTAGTAAATTGAAAGGTAAGAAAACTGCACCCGGTTGTGTGATTGAATGGGACTAAGTTCTCTCGGGAATTGTGTCGTGTCAACGTTGGTATTACGCCATGGGACATGTAAAAGCGGTCTAAGAGTACCATACATGATATTAGCGCACAGGGCGCAGATTGGCCACTGGTAGCCAAGGACGATGGGATAACAGAGGGAGCAGCCTGAGGGCGCTAGCCCTAGTTATCATTTGTGAACTGTGTATGTTATGAACTGATATGCCTAGTATGTGGAATACTTTATTATACTGACTGATGACATATCTGAGTTTATGTGAAGCAATGTGAGATGTTGACTTGTCTGCTAATTGTTCATGCTCTGTTGTTGTTGTGTTTTCTTGCTGGGCCCTGGCTCACGGGTGCTACGTGGTGCAGGTAAAGGCAAGGGCAAGCTGGACCAAGCCTGAGGTGGAGAGCTCCGAGGTGAAATGTACATAGCCAGCGGTTCGACCGCCACGGTCGAGGAGTGGACCAGGACAGGGATCACCTAACTACAAGTTTTGCCTTAGCATGGCCGGTTGTTGTATATAAACCCTGAGTCTTTTGTAAACGGTCTTTGAACTTAATATTTCTGAGATCCCATGTAACAAATGATACTTTCTAATGAAAACGTGGCTTTTGAGACCAAAACGCTTTAACCCTAGTTCCTTTATAGTTTCAATAACACAATTTTATTTAAATGACTTGATTAGCAAGTCTGGCACTTTATAAACACACAGTGTAACGGTCTTGGCTATCCAGGGCGTTACACTTTGTATTTGTAAATTCAGTCAATAATGGTATGCATGATTTTAGTCAATAGTTTTTCCATAATGCTAAAATTACTTTCCCTTTTAAGTGCTTTAAATCATTAAAATTTATTTGAAAAAATATGATGATACATATCAAATTATAATTGATGCAATTTTTTTTGTCAAATGATACTTTTGACCATGTGTTTTGCAAAACAAATCAAAATAGTACCCTGAATCTGATTTTGGTCAAAATAATTTCAAATGTAATATTTCCTTGTCTACTCCTCAACCAACATCTCCACTAGTATGAACTCATTGCATCGCCGATGACAATTTGTAACGACCCAAAATTACTGTTATGGCTTAAGGGCCCTGATTAGTGTGCCAAGAGGGCATGATTGGTTTATGTGTGAGTTTGTTGATTTAATGCATGATTATATGATAAGCATGCTTGCATGATTATATGAATGTAAATGTGGTGAAATGTTATATGTAACGCCCCAACTCCTGGGACCGTTACGGTGTGCCTTGTAAACAGTGCTAAACTCGCTAATCGAGTTATTTGGCCAAATCGTGTAACTAAGTGTGATTAGCGGTTTAGGGTTTAAACAATTTGGTTAAGATGTAACGTTTCACTAGAACGTTTAATATATACATTGGGATCCCGAAAATATAATTTCAGAGTCTATTACAGAAAATATTTACAACAGGTCGTTCTAAGCGGCAAAACAGGGTTCAACCCTAGTTCCACTTTAAACCTCGGCCGTGGCGGACGAGCAGCTGCATATGTACACATCATCACCTAAGCTCTTCAACTCAAGGATGGTCCAGCTTCCTCTTGCCTTTACCTGCACCACATAGCACCCGTGAGCCGAAGCCCAACAAGAAAACACAATCCAACATGATATAATATCAACGGATAACATGACGTAATATCATCAAGTAACATGATATAATATCAACAGATAACATGGTATAATACCAACAAATAACATGATATAACATCAACAGATAACATGGTATAATACCAACAAATAACATGATATAATATCAACAGATAACATGGTATAATACCAACAAATAACATGATATAATATCAACAACAGTTGTAATAGCCATTCAGGACCAACGGTCCAAAACAGGTAGGTGACAATAGCCAAAAGTCAGAAAAGTGGGTACAGCCTCCTCTAGCCATGTGACGATAGGGTCACCAGGGCTTAACTGATAGGTGGTTCTTTCATAAGCTTGATTAGGATAGGTGCATGGTGATTAGTCACCAACATAACCATCCTCTCGACTCTAGAGCTGTAACTAAGGACAGCGTCCCCCAGCCATGTGACAAACAGTCACCGGGGTCATATACCTTGGCTGAAATCATCTGGTCTTAGACCAGGCAAGCGCTTATAAGTTCTTCGACCCTAGGGTCGGTCTAGCATTAATGCCATAGAGCCATTCAATGTGTGATTCTCGACTTTAGAGTCGGTCCCTGACTAGTCAGTGCCATAAACAAGCAAGTCATGCCACCAATCACATACCCCATGTTCAATATCCATAAACAAGGTATTTAGCATGCTTACTAAACAGATACCAGTACAATTAGGATCATGTACAACCACAGAGGTTCAAGCTCCGAATAATATCATACCCAGTATACAAAGCATGTCCTAATCACACGTTTCTCATGCATCATATGCAATATATCCAGCAATCCAACATGCACCAATAACAGCCATGCATGTCACGTTTAATAGTCAACCAACATGCATCAAGAATAGCCATGCATGTCATACATAATAATCAACCGGCATACACCAATAATAGCCATGCATGTCTCATATACACAGGGTGCAATTTTCTTACCTCAAAGTCGAGCTAGAACGATTAAAAGAATGACCCTTGAGAACGATCAACTTTTAGTCCTTTAGCGGCCACCTAGTCATAACCAAATATAAGGTATCATCAATAAAAATGATCAACATAATTTCCCAAATCAATAACTAGCCTCCGGGACATCAATCCCCACTTAACCGGGTACTAGGTTCAACCCCGAGGCCTATGCTTGAATCCCCAAGCTTAAAAACATGTTTTTGGTCAAAATGGCCTTAAGGGACGCGGCCCTCCCCTGCTGCGCCGCGGCGCGCCCTCAAATAGAGAGGGCTCCCCTCTGCCAAACGCCAAGGGCCGCGGCGCACCCCTGCTGCGTCGCAGCGCCCAGCCCAGATCAGCAACAAGCCCACGCACGAACCAGTTTTTCCCCTGTGCGATATCTTCTCAAACCAGTCCTTCAAACCTTCATAAAACCTCTTCCTAACATACAATTAAACCCTCAAACAACACCCTTAGCTCACTCTCATCAAACCCCAATCAAACTAACACTAAAACCCCCTTTGATTCTCACTTCCCACATCAAAAATCATGAATTGAAAACCAAAACGAAAACAGAGTAACACCTGAAACCAAAGACTAAAACTCACCCTGAAACCTGATTTGAATCCCCTTTAATGGTTGAAACAGGTCCCCTACCTGCCACCTTTGATTTCCTAGCTCAAAACCCCAAAGTGGCTCTCAAAATTTGGAAGAGAGATGGAGGATAGTTTTGTACGGGAGAGAGAGGAAGAGAGGATGAGGATGGCTCTGTTTTAACTCTGTATTTTCTACAGCCTTCATGTCATATATATCCTTAGGGTCAAAAGACCATAATGCCCCTAAGCCAAATAAACCCCTTTAAAGGCTTCCAAGGGTAAAATCGTCATTTCCCCTATCTCGTTAATTATAATTAACGCTCTCCAATTCCCGCTATTCTCAATATCCTCAAACACCAATAATTCATATCCCGTTACCCTAAAATCCCCAGTAACGCTATAATCATTAATATCACCCCGAGACTCACCCCGAGCCCCGAGCTTAAACCCGTTATGACTAGACCGAACACTTACATCTCATGATCGTCTCATGTCGACTAGCTCGAACCAATCCACCTTATAGTGTGGCTATATTAATTAATCACAATCATGCACCCAAAATATACAATTACGCCCACAGTGGCCAAATTACCAAAATACCCTCATAGTTAGCATATGAGCCCATATGCATGCATTCACCATCATATAATAATATAACTCACATAAACATGCATATAACCATTAAATACTATAATAAATCAATTATGGCCCTCCCGGCCTCCTAATCAAGGTCCTAAACCTTATTAGGAAATTTGGGGCATTACATTATATCTGTGAGAACCACATTATTATGTGGGTAGATCTGCATCGTGCGATTTGAGGCGATCCTAGGGAGCCAGTTAGCGGGAAGTCACAACGGGGCTTAATACTTGACTTGGGGAAAGTCAAGGGGTAATTCGGGTATTAGATGATTATTTGGGTTATCGGGTCATGGAAATAAATATATGGAGATATATTTGAGTTTAGGAAGCTTAGGCAGAAATATTGGGGAAATTTACCATTTTGCCCTCGGGGACGTTTCCGGCACCCCGAGCCTCGGGATTGACTTAATTAACCAAGGGTTAGACTAAAAAAAAGAGAAAGCGGTACAATAAAACACAAACCGACCTATTTTGCTCTTCTCTTCCTTCTCTTCTCTCTCTCAAGAAAAACTACTGGAATTCAAGGGAAATCAGCTGGGAATTCAGTGGTTTGGGCTAGAATCTTGAAGGTTTAATTTAGTGCTCAGCTAAGGAAACTCAACCAAGATTAAGGTAAGGACTGAATCATATTCTTGAGCATTAGAATTTTGAGTTTTGGCTGAGTATTAAGGGTGTTTATGGTTTTGATGTTTAAGGATTGGATTAAAGTTGAGAAGTTTGGATTTTACTCAGGAATCTGTTAAGGAAGTGGTTCAACAAAGAAGGTAAGCTTCAATTCGTAATTTAGAGGTTAAAATCTAAGTTTGCATGACTGGTTTTTGAGTTCTTTAGTTGCTGGGTTTCAGAAATCAAAGTGGAGTTTTAATAAGCTTTTAAGCTGGATTTCTGTTGGATTATGCTGTTATAATTGTACTTAAGTCTTGTGATTGATGGGTTTTGCTAATAGGGTGCTTTGGGGTGGTTTTGAATAAGGTTAGGATGTTAGAAATGGTGGATTTTCTGGGCACGAAGGGGTGGGCCGCGGCTCTGTTCTAGAGCGCTGCGGCCCTACGAAGCAAAGGAGATAGGGAGGCTCGGCTGAAGGGGAGCGCCGCGGTGCCACAGGGCAGGGCCGCGGTGTGTGTCTGCCTTCTAAAGGGCTTGGTTTCTATTTCAGGGGCGGGCCGTGGCTAGGTTTTAGGGGCACCTTGGTTGTGACTAGGTGTTAAGCTAAGGCTCGGGAAGCGGATCGTGTTCGTGAGTCGTTGCTCGTAGTTAGTGAACGTGGAAATTAAAGGTAAGAAAACTGCACCCGGTTATGTAATTGCAATGGGACTAAGGGTTCCCTAATATGTATGCTTTGAGAGGATGGTATTATGCCATGTAAACAGTAAATCAACGGCCTAAGAGTGCCAAGATTACACTAGCGCACAGGGCGCGGCTCGGCCACTGGTAGCCGAGGACAGCTTATTATGCACTGAGCTCGGTTTAAGCGGGCCGGAGTTAGTAGGGTAAACAGAGGGTGCGGCGTAAGTTGTCGGCCCTGTTAATCATGTAACTTGATTATTATTTATTCTTGGTTGCAGCTTTGACTCTGAATACGTGCTATGTGGTTAATATGAGTGTTAAGTGTTTGATCATGCTTAAAGGATTAATTGTCTGTTATTGTCGTTTGTGTTGCATATTATGTTTTCTTGTTGGGCTTTAGCTCACGGGTGCTACGTGGTGCAGGTAAAGGCAAGGGCAAACTTGATCAGCCCTGACTTGGAGAGCTATGTGAGCTTAATGTACATGACCAGCTGCTCAGCCACCACGGTTGAGGGGAAAACAGGAATAGGGGAACCAGAAATGTTTGTTTTGCCTTAGAATGGCTGATGATTGTCTGTATTTTTGAAATTCTGTAAGCCGTCTTTTAAACATTGTTTCTTTTTGGGATCCCATGTGTAAAACTGTTTAATTATATAAAATTTATCTTTGGAATCCAAAACTCTTTTTAACCTTAGCGCATTTATGGTTAGTAACACGTTTTCAACTAAATGACTTGATTAGCAAGTCCTGCACCTTTATAAGTACACAGTGTAGTGGTCTTGGCTATCCAGGGCGTTACACAATTAACCTTAAATTTGAAATTATTTTGACAAAATTCGAGTTAAGGATATTATTTTTTTATCCATTTTGCAAAACACATGGTCTAAAATATAATTTAACATAACACATGGTCTAAAAAATGTAAAAAAATAAACTTATTAAAAATACGTTTAATAAAAAATTTTAATATTTTCCTTCTCCCTCTTCTCCCTCTCTCTTTCTTCCCCACACACATTCTCTCCTTCCTCTCTCTCATCATCCATGGCAGATTATAAAAGCTCTAAGCTTTCACCCACGTATCTCACTGAACCCGAATTCAACCTCGATGACATCATTTGGGACTAAGCGATAACACTAAATTTACATATTATTCTTCTCTTCATCTTCTTCCCATTCTCTTTCAACATCACCATCTTCACCTCCTTGATAAAACTCATAAAACCCAGATTTGAACATTTAAATTCAAATAAATATTAATTTTGTATGTACAAACAAAAATTGCCGAACAAAACCCAAGAACACCAAGGCACTTTTTTTTTTAAATGAAATACAGAAAAATTATTAAATATATTACTCAATCTTTACACACAATCTCTACGAGAAAACTAAAATTTGTTTAAACTAAAATTTTGTTAAATCAAATTCAATCTTTGCACAATCTCTATGGCACAAAAGCTCTAGATCTGGAATAAAAAAGCATTTTTGATTTGTTATTTTTTTTTGGAAATAGCTATAGTGTTGACCTGTGAAATTGACCAACGGTCGTATGTACAAAATACGACACCTAATGAACGGAATGAATATAAAATATGACATAGTACAAATATCTTAAACAAACACATAGGAATTTATAGTGGTTCAGCCCTGTTCTGATGAACAGTAATAAGTTAATCCATTTAGTTTTTAGTATTATATTACTCGATAGATAATTACACTGATGAATAGAAGTATTCACTCGTTGCTAATTTTCCCTGAGTTTCTCCCAAAACATTCGTTTGATCCCCTTCAATGTAGCCTTGGGTCTTTTATTTATAGTACCCAGGGGCTGTTACATGATCACTAAGAGTGGGATCGTAGTTTGATTCATGATCATTGGGAGTGGAGATATATGTCCACCTTCTAATGATTATGAGATCGTGGGTCTTCCTGTTGTCTTCTATGGATCGTGGTCGATAATGCACAATTGAGACCTCTGGGAAAATGCTAAGTCTATATTGGTCTATGAGACTTAGGTGCTAGGCTCGACGACCCTTTAGAGCTTGGGTGCTAGGCCTGTTGGTCTTCTGGGTGCTAGACCTATTGATCTTTTGGGTGTTAGGCCTATTGATCTCAGTCTGAATGAGCGTGAGTTTTACCCGTTTTCGGGAGTGTAGTCCGACCGCCCTATGAAGGATAGGGTGGGCCGACCACCCCGAGGGGTTCTTGGGCATGCTTGGGCTGACCACCCCTAGGGTGTTTTGGCCTGTTCGATTTCTCTATAGGTCCTGGACCTATCTTTTATGCTCATCGGTCTTTTTTCAATACTTCGTCGTTTTTTCTTGATTTGTGATGCCACGTGTCGCTTTCTCATTTGCCACATCATCCCTGTATTTTTTAGGGATAATAGATAGACATTGACAAACCATAACAAATTCATGCTGGTATTGAAGATCACTCCAATCCATTGAAGATCCTAGCTCCATTCGTCATGCTGACCTTCCTTCGTCCGTGCCTATTGCAAATTTTAGCTCAGACGTCGACCACCTATAGAGAAAGAGATGAGGAAGACGAAGATAAAGAAATGGATGTTGTGGGTCTTGTTGCTACTTTGTTCTGGGTTTGATTAGGTTTGGATGTTTTAGATCGTCTTAGAAGAAGAACACGAAAGTAGAGAGAGAAAGAATTGACGAGGTCGAGGAAGAAAAGAAAAGGGAGAAAGAGTAAATAAACTGGACTAATTAATTAGTTTTTTTAAATAAAAATAAACTTCATCCATTATAACTTGGCATGTAGGGGTGCACACGGGTCGGGTTTTCGGGTTTTGGGTCATCGGGTTCGAGTTTTGCAGGTTTCGGGTTGGGAAATGAGGTACCAAACCCTCACCAAAATTTTCAGTTTTTTAGGTCATTTTGGGTTTCAGGCTTGGTCAGGTCAGGTCGAGTTTAGGGTGGGATTGGGTTGAAAATGGGCCTTGGTAAAAAAAAATAAAAAATACCAATTTTTTGACACTTTTTTTACGTTTCACATGTTTTCTTTTACTTTGTTGTTAGTTTGGTTCAATTAATTTTTTACAAATTGGGCCTTGGTAAAAAAACTTGAAAGGGTAGGGGTTAGGGTTTTTTTGTCATCAAATTTGAATTAAAATTAAAATAAAATTATGTTTTTTTTTATTTGTTCCGGTTCGGGTGTAACCCGAACCTGTGTATGTGTATTTACCACACCCGAACCCGACCTGAACATACTCGGGTTCAGGTCTAATTCCGACCCGAAATTGACGAGTTTGGCCAAAAAGTGAGTTTTGAGGTTGCGGGTCGATGGGTTGTGCGGGTTTTCAGATTTTGCGGGTCAAATTTTCACCCCTATTGGCATGTGTCATCATATTTTTTTCAAATAAATTTTAATGATTTAAAGTACTTAAATGGGAGGGTAATTTAGGTATTTGAGAAAAATTATTGACCAACAACGTGCAAAAAGTTCTATTTCTTATTGATTTTACAAGTAGAGAGTACTCGATAATTTTTTTTTGAATAATTAGCAATTTTGTTTCCTGAACTTATGACACTACCAGATAGTGCCTCCTAAAATACACGGTTTGTTAAAAATTCCCCCTGAACTTTTTCATTTACAGAAACATAGTTCTTCTGTTAGCTTCTGTTACATGTATATAGTCCTCCGAAAATTAATAAAAGGACTAGATTTTTGTAAATGATATATTTCATGGTGAATTTTTACTATGTATATTTTAGAGTAGACGAAATGGTAGTTAGATTATTAATTTTTTTTTTAGTATTAGTGAGTATCAAAACTATACTTTGCCTATTCTAAATGAGTACCTACCTATATTTTTTTTAATTAATGGCTGCCTTTGAATTTAATTCCACATGGATTTAAATAGGTGGTATTAGACTAAAATCAAAATCTGACCCACAACTCAAAAAAAGTACTGGCAGATAAATAGTACGCATCGAAAGCAGTAAATTTGGAATCACTAGTTCCCATGTGTTCCCATGTGTGGTGGTTGAATCCCAAACGGGTGTGTTATAAATGTTTTTCCTTTTTTTAGTCAAAAAAAAAAATTCATTACCCAACTATCTCAAGTCAAGTAGCTAGATCGATAAAGCAATCCCTCTATAAATACCATACTAAAACCTTGCTCAAAATGTACCAAATTCAAGCTAAAAGAGAAAGCTAGCATTTGAAATGAAGAAGTTGTCCTTCTTAGCGATCTGTGCGGCGGTAGTGGTAGCGGCAGCAGTGGTGCTGTCCGAAGCACCAGCAGCAGAGGCGGTGACGTGCAACGTCATGGAGTTGAGCTCTTGCCTGTCGGCCATCACCTACGGGACAACGCCGTCGAGCGAATGCTGCAGCAAGCTCAACGAACAGAAGCCTTGCTTTTGTGGGTACCTCAAGAATCCCAACCTGGGTCAATATGTCAACTCTGCTAATGCCAAGAGAGTTGCTGCTGTCTGTCACGTGACCTATCCGACATGTTGATCACCTCACCCGAGTCCCTGGCCGGTCGCCTGCTTCTTTGCGCGCTTTTCTAGCTACAACTAGTAGTAGTGATCCTAAGAAGTTATGTTTACTATGAATAAGAAGTCATATGACTCATATATGGTATTGTTGCTGATGAAAGATAAATTATTGTTATGTATCTTTAGATCCATCTTCGGTTCTCTGTATGACATAACATCCTTTCTGTAGTTGTGGTTTAAGCATATTTGAGTATATTTTTATGGGTTTTGTGCCATTAATACCGAATTAGCATATTAAAACTTACATGCGTCCAAAATGAGCATTAATGTTATAAAAGTAAGTAAATCTCTATCATGTGATTTTAATTTTGTAGTAAAATAATAATTTTTTAATATTACATATTACTAATTATAAATTTTAGTAAATTAATATTTTATTTTAAATAATTAATATTATGTTATGGCAAGTTCTTTAGTCCCTCACGGGACTTAGTCCAACAAGTGGGACCCAAAAAATTTTCAAGTGTCAAGTTATTAAATTATTTGGTGTTTTTATTATTAAATTTTTTTATTTGATGAGCCGGTGATGTAAACCGGTTGTAAAAAAATATTGAATCATGGTCTGAAAAGTATGGGCAAAACAGTAATTTGCAGGTAAAAAAAGTCTACAGTGGAGGGCAATAAGGTAAACTTAGTATTGTGTTCAAACATATTTACGATATTGGGAAAATAATGTTTATGAGTCACTTAGTAATTTTTAAAGGAGTAGGCAGGAATAACGTTGTATGTAAAAGTAATGAATTTCCCAGTAACTCATCTGCATATAAGTAACATTTTGATGTCGGTAAGTAATATTAAATAGAGTGGTTAGTAATAACATAATAGCTAAAAGTAAAAAAACCGAAAGTAATTATTGTTTGTTTTTTTGCGAGTAACAAATGAATTGTCTTAGTGAATATCTCAGTTTTATTTGACTTGTTTAATGGTTAGAAGAATGAATTACCATTGATTATGTAACTTTAGGTTGTATAGTTAATTTAGAATGAATTTTGGCCATTATATGGTATTTGGTATGTAAGACTTTCCCTTTGCATAAGTTATTTTATAATCTCCTGATGTGTAACACAATTAGAGTATAATAATAATAATAATAATACCACTAAACATACCATATTTAAGTTATAATATTTATATGGTTGCGCGATTAGGAGTCACTACTTCGTTAAAAAAAGTGTGATTAAAATATTTCTATCATAAATGGAGACTAAAAATTTAATCTCATACAATATAAAAAGATGATTAATTGATGAATCATTCATACTATACTTTTGTAAGTTCATTTGACATATACGGTGAAGTACATAGGTTTAAATTGCAAACCACATTGGCGGCTTAGTTGACGAGGAAATTAATAATTTGTTATCAATTAGATCCATTAGATCCATTACGTGGGCCCATGTGTACTATTGAACTTCTTCTTATAGCACACGTAACTTGTAAATGGGGAGAAAGATACAACACATAGAACCATATTAGTTTATTGGCTGGGTGGACCCAACTATGTCTGCCTCCATGTGGTGTTATTGAGAATTTAGTTTAATGATGGAAGAGAAGAGATTTAACGCCCATTTTTATATATATTGGGTCCATAAGGGCAGCCTTTTATATAAGAAAAAAAAATTTAACGGTGTGCTAATTACTTTAACTGTACATATTAAAAGTTAAATGCCAATCAACGTTTGACTCACTCCCATAACGGGTTACGTGTTTCAGAATTTTTTTGTCAAGTAATGTCATACCTTATTACATGTGTGTTATCACCTAATTCAGATCATATGCAGTATATGGTGTCTCGTTTATTGATAAATCAAATATCACTACCAAGTATAACTTGTACACACGTTACCATATACTAGCATGCACTACATCAACTCCATAGGCCACAAGTTATATATATATATATACGTGTAGCCCTTGTGTTATGTTCATCTTTTATCTGAATCATATTACCCTCTCCTCTTTTCAATTTTAGTTTTCTGTCTACCATGGATCATACACCCCCTGGAGATGGTAATGTATTTGGGTGCCCATACTTTGATGAATTACGACTTGAGCAAATGGAATACATCAACTACATATTGTTGGAGAACTTAAGGTTAGCAACCGAGCGGAGTGAGTTGGAGAATATGTACAACGCCACAAACATGCAGCACTCTACGCTAAATTCAGAGATACATAGGCTAGAAATGGCTTTAGGGGTGATGTAGAAGAAGTCCATGGAAATGGCAAGTGAATGGAGAAAAGACCTCCAAGCCATGGTTGCCACGATCGAGGAGCTCCGTACCGGGTACATGGAAAAGTACACAACTATCGTCCCAAGTCAAAAGCCACCCATGCAGTAGTTACATATTTATAATTTTATACTATGTACGTTGTAGTGGTGTGTATGTGTTATATTTGATTTTGGGTCCATGACTCGAACATCCACACTAGTAGAATGTTCTTTTTGGGTTCGCAACTCCTAGTGTTGCTGGTCTGTTTTAATGAGTTCAGAAGACTCTTTTCCTTGATGTGTAAGACCATTGCAACCCTTGTCCATGGGCCCACGTAATGGATCTAATTGAGTTCAGAACACATGAGCTCACGTAATGGATCTAATTGAGATGGCAATCGGTATCCGATTAAAGGGGGTCCCCAAGGGTATATGTGTATTTTTGTATCATTCAATCAACAAATTTAAATCCAACCATTCACTCTAAAAACTAACATATCCTATGGCTCACAACAATTGTTGAACTAAAGAACTTCCCTTATGTTATATGTATATTAATTTTTATTTTGAAGTTATTTTGATTTTTTTTTTAAAATTTATAGGTTGTTGAATGGTATACCATACCACAAAATACATATAATGAGTTGAAAAATAATATACCAACAAAACTTACAAAATTATTACTAAAAAATGTATATACAATACTAATAAAATTATGTACTACCATTAAAATGTATATCATGATACAAAATTATATACTACCATTACTGTAACGCTTTGGTTACTCCAAGACCGTTACTGTGAACTTTAAGCAATGCTTAACTCGCTAGATGATAGACCCAAAACGGGTATGTTTTAAATATTTATAATTCGCAAGTGCACAAATTATATATGAAATATAGTGTTCGTGTAAGCACGGATGTCGAACCCATAGGAGTTGTCTAAAATAAAAAAGAAAACTATTTTAAACCAAAATTAATAAATTATAACCTAGTTCCAAAGATTGATGAGAATTTGTGACAATAAAATCTAATAAGAGACCATAATAAAGAAATTTAAGACAATAAATAAAAATAAATTAATATTAGAAATCAAGATGGTAAAATAAGATTATTAAGGATTAGAATCCACAAAATATAAGTTCAATAATATTTATAAGTACATTGATTCCCAAGTCTTAGTGATAGTTAAAATAAATCAAACTATAATTTTCCAAATAGATTTATAATTTTAAGCACAAATTACTTCTAAAAAGATAGGATTTTTCTTCACTTTTCAAATTATAATTTCAAAGCATTTAGTGTAAATCAATATAATGAAATAACAAATAAATCAATGAACATTATTTATAAGGCAAAACATAATATTTTAGTCCTAAGCATTGGATGTATACAATTTAATGACACATCTTACACAAAGAATATTATGTTTTTGCACTAATGAAGAACAAATTGTAAATATGTTCTAACAATCTAAAATACAAGATATTTAAGATGAAAGAAAATATTTGAAGAAGAAAATCCATAAACTTTATTGCACAAAATGGGAAATCAACATACAAAATAAACACTATCTAGTTACATATTGTTTCATCATCACCTTAATAACCTTAAAAAGATTAGAACTCATCACTAGAATAGAAAATACAAACAAAAAAATTACAAACATAACTTAGGAAAATTTGGAGGAAAACCCCCAAATTATTCCTCTAAAAATACCTAGAAAATAACCAAAAAGAAGAAGAAGATAAAGAGAATAGAGAGGTCTTGAAGGTGTAGAACTTGTGTAGTGTAATCCCCTCTAAAATAAGCACATCCCAAATGGTCTTGAAAATTCCCTATTTATAGCCAAAATGAGATTATTAAAATAATCAATTTAAATTGATTAAATTAATTAAATTAATAATAATATGGAAAATATGGGTAAATTATAGGGTGTAATGATGATGTTTTGGGGTAAAATGTGTAGAAAAGTTTGGGTAAAAATGATATTTTTGGACATAAGGGGACAAAAGGATTTGTTGGGCTCAAAAATGGGAAAAAGCAGCTGAGGAAGGTGGCTGGACCAGGGGTTGTTTTGGCTGGGCCTGCTGAAGTGTGAAGGAATTGGTGGTGCGGGCCTGCTGGCAGCTGAGGAAGGCTGAACGTGGGCCTAGGTGCTGGGCTCGGGTTGGCATTTGGAGCAGGAGGCGTGGCCGTGGGATAGACAAGCGGGCAGGGAAGGTGGCTGAATGGAGGCACGGGCCTGGTTTTCTGGGCAGCTCGTTGGTGGGCTGGATTCAGCTGGAGGCAGGGAGAAGGTGCTTCGGCTGGGCTTGATCCGTGGGTCTGGAGTGGCAGCTGGCGGGCCCAGGAGGCTGGAAGTATGTGGGCTTCGAAAAATGGCATTTTAGATCTTTTCTTTTCAGCTTTGCCATATTCTTTTCTTCATTTTTCTTGGCTTTTCAAGCACGAACAATACTACAATTTCCCTATAAAACAAACATAAATTAAATTAAAACTAAATATTTTCAATAATAAAATATACAACAAAAATTCCATGAAAATATTAATTAAAACTTAAATTTACTTAAACATTTAAGTTCAAAATTACATATTTTTACTCCTAAATTAACAATATTAATTTTAAATAATTAAACTATAACATTTTACAACAAAATAACTATAAAAATACACAAAAATGTATAAAATCAAAATAAACTCAATAAATTCAAAATTACTTTAAAACTTAATAAATCAATGAAAAACTCAAAAATTAAGCAACAACTAGCACATAAAAAGTGGTAAAATAACTCTATTTTGTAGAGTTATCACTAAACAAGTCATTTGATTTTAAACGTGTATCTAGGTGTTATTAATAGGCTAAGGTGAAAAATATTGATAAAAAAGAATGGATATATTTTATTTAAAACATAAAACTGTATATGGGCCCACAAAAAACATTTACAAAGTTATTTACAATCCAAAATGTTCATTACAGTGTAAAAATTACAACCCGCCGACCTAAGCAGCAAAAATGGGGTTAACCCCTAGTTCCTCTGAGAATCACCTTGGCTGTGGTAGTCAAGCGACCGCATATGTACACATCGCCACCTAAGCTCTCCACTCAAGGCTGGGTGAGCTTTTCTTTCCCTTTACTTGCACCGCATATCACTCGTGAGCCAAGACTCAGCAAGAAAACTTATTACTACATGTATACAATATCAACAAATGATTATGGTAATCTTCTGGGCTTGCAGCCCAATCAGATAAGTGACTATGGAGTCACACACTGTGCAAGTGGCTAATAAGTCAACCTTTAAGGATATGTTCCCTATATAGATGACTAATAAGTCCATCTCTAGGGTTCTGCTCCTTAAATAGATGGCTAATAAGTCCATCTCTAGGGATCCGCTCCCAAGCCATGTGACGTGTTGGCCACCTTAGCCCTTTTGGCTCTAACTCTAAGTAACTAGCTCTTAGACTAGACAAGCTCTTTTGTTTTCATCGAACTTAAGGTCGGTCAAGCATTTCATGCTTATGATGATAATGCTTATGTCGATTAGATCTAATCTTTTCAGTTTGCGTTAAACACGCTAATACCGTTCTTGACTCATAAGTCAATTCCATATGACCAGTGCTCAATACTACTGTCGAACTTGACTAATAAGTCACAACTTCACAATCAATACTGACACCATTGTCGTTTCCTGACTCATAGGTCAGTGCCATACACAGATAAGCAAACTGCTAAGCATTTAATATGCATTCCATATATATACAGATAGAGCAATCAACATGCCTCATCAATAACCATGCATGTCACATACTGGGTGCAGTTTTCTTACCTCTGGTTCGAGCGTGAAATAATAAAAGAACGACCCTTGAGAGCGATCGATCATTTGGTCATTTAGCGGTCACCTAGTCATAACCAAATATGGAATTCCATTAATAAAATTACTCAATAAAAGGTTCATGCTCTAAAACCTCGCTCCCGGGACCTCGATTCGTACTAAAACGGTTAGTAGATTCGATCCCGAGCCTTAGGAATTGAACCCCCAAGCTTAAGCCCTTGAAAAATCCTCCCTGGCACAAATGGAAGGGGCAAGTCGCGGTGCGCCCCAAGTCAGAGAGCATGCTCAGCCTCGGCACTAGGGCGGGTCGCGACTTGCGTGGCCAAGTCGCAACTTGCCCCCATGAACAGAGCCCCCTTGCCATGTTCTCCATTAAAACTAGCCAATAACCTTAATCAAACCTCCATTAAACCAACCCAAATCAAAACCAACCATCAACACATCATATCCACTAGTTTAACCACAAAACCCATGTTTTAAACCAATTAAAATCACCTCAAATAACCACTTCTATAATCAAAGTTCTAGCTCAAAAACTAACTTCAAAACAAAGCAAAACCAGAAAAATCATGGCTGAATTCTCACCTTAAACTCAAGTTTGCATCCCCATCAATGGCTGAACAAAAGCCCAGAACCTCCAACCTTAATCTCCTAACTTGAACCCTCAATCTCAGCTTCAAAATTCAAAGGAAAAAGGAAGGAAGAAACGATCGGGGAAGAGGAAGAAGGAAGTACTTTGTTTTGCTTTATTCTTCTACAACCTTCCTTTAAGTTTAAATATAACCTAAGGTCAAATGACCAAAATGCCCCCCATGCCTAATTATTTCCTTAACAGCCACTAAGGGCAAAAGTGTCATTTCTCCTCTAATCTCATTAATCATAATTAACGTCCTCCAATTCCTGTTATTCCCAATATTCTCAAAAAATAAATAAATCATATCTCATTATCCTTTAATTCTTGGTAATGTACTAATCATCAAATTACCCCAAGACTCACCCCGAGCCCCGAAATTAACCTCGTTATGACCAAACTGCTAACTTGCATTCAAAGATCGTCTCATGCCGAATAGCTCAAACATATCCACATAATAATGTGGCCTCATCCATAATTCACCAACATGCATGAAAATAAACAAATATGCCCCCAACGGGACAAATTACCAAAATACCCTTATAATGAAAAGTGGACCCACATGCATGCATTTATCATCATATAATAATATAATTCACATAAACATGCATATAATCATTTAATTGCATAATAAATCAATTATGGCCCTCCCGGCCCCCTAATCCAGGCTCTAAGCCACATGAGGGAATTTGAGGTGTTACAATTACATATAATAAGATAGAAAATAAATATTATAATATACAAACAACCCATAAAAAACATAAAAAATCAATATAACTTTAAAGTAAAAAAATAATATACATATACCACTATATTAAAGTCATACACTCCTAAATAATTAAAAAAATTATAGAATATGACAATTTAGGTAATCAACAATATAAAAGGTCATTTATCTAAAATTTTAAAAATGAGGGCATTAACTTATTGATGTCATAGTTTTTGGTCATTTACTATAATTTCTCTTTTCACATTACACTATACACCAGATTCTCTATATTTTTCTTTATATTATTTAAATATTATATCTTTAAATATATTTTATTAATAAAAGTAAAATAAAATAATTAAAAAAGAAAAAATAAATAATAAATATTTACAAAATGGGAGAGAGAAAGCTTATAAAGAAAAAAAACTATATTAAAAAAAATTATATAAATGCTGTGTAAATGTAGTTATGGATTAATTGAAATTTGTGCATAGTTGTTATATGGGAAGTAACTTATAAATATATGTGTAAAAGAGAGGATAGAAGATGTTTTTCTATGAGTGTTAGCTAAATATTATGGAGATTTTGTATTATAAAGACACCATTGGGAGTGCTCTAAGTTGGCTTTTTAGGAATTTTAGCAAAAATGTTAAGTTGAAACGTGTTTGACAATTTAGTTCTTATTTTTTCTATAATTGAAGTTTTGAATTTTATACTATTATCCAAAAAACAGGAATGGATGATGTGGCAAGTGATTTCTAAAATGTGGCTGACATCTGGCAGAAATCTTGTTCGACCATCGACTAGAAAGATTTCAGTGGCGCAACGCTCAATCGGTATATACGACCAGCTTGGTCGTATACTCATTATATTTGGAGAAAATCTTATGCAGTTATGATTATATCCGAAATTATCTCCCATGATTTCCTGAGTATCCGATTATTTAGGAAAGAATATCTGTAACAAATTAATGTAATCTTCCTTGAGTCTATAAATAATAAGAAGATAGCTCAAGGAAAGGACTTTTGGGCTTCTAATTACTGGAGATTAGAGATTTACGAGTGAGCTAGAGCTATCACATTCGATATATTGTTTTGTTCTTCAGAGGTTGGTGAAACTCATTGAACCCTAGTTCTTAGATCACTCCTTTGAAATATTATATCAATAACAGCTCAAGTGGACGTAGGTTATTACCAGATTCTGGGGCCGAACCACTATAAATTCTTGTGTGCTTTACTGTTTTTGTCATTATTATTCTCATTTCAACATATCTGTCTACATCAAGCATTTTTGACTCCGTGTCAGTTGACCGAAATCAGGGTCAATATTCTGGTGCTTTCACTGAGAGCTTGATATAATATTGTTGAAGTATCAATGGCGAAAACAACAAAGAAGACTGGGTAGGCGGCTAGCGCTGCACCATCTCAACCGCCTCCTCCTCCAAACGTGACCGAAGATGAGCCACATTTGGAATTTGATGAGGAAGAACTGGATTCCAAGACGCTGAAGAATACCTTGGGGGTATTGCAGGACGAACTGGCCAATCTGAGGACCAGCCAGGAAAGTGTTGCCGAGATTATGGCACGGCAGCAACAAGAGATTGAGCGACAGCGCTTGGAATTGAGGGAAAGGCAGGCGGAGAAGGATCGTCGCCAGAGGGAATCCATGGCAGCTCTCAAAGCAGCCCTACAGCTGGCTAGGAATCAGGCTGCACCTGCATCGCAGCCTGATCATCCTTCAAATGGGCCACCCCAAAGGGGCCCTAATCCTAGCCCGCCAATTCAGCCCTCGAGCCCCCAAAGGCCCGAGCAGCCACCAATGCCTTAGGACGATGTCCCTCTAAGGGATCCTGAAGCGCAGCCTCCATCCCAGGCTGGTCGCGGCAATCCCCCGCAGTCAAGGCAGAATAAGGCCAGGCAGTAGCCCCACAGTCCTAGACACCATAGGGGCGAAGAGCCGAACCCACCGAGCAGAGGGGAGCATCCTTTTGGTAACAGAAGAAACTCGGAGACAGGCTCTGCAGTCCGGGGTCCCCCACGGCATGACAATGCACGGGGACCCACCGACCAACGCAGGCCACCCTCTAACGCTCGGGACGTTCCAGCCCGAGGAGGCAATCGAGGGAACAGTCAATCCCACCATGGCCAGTCGAGGTTCAGAGATGGCCATGGTTATAATGAGGCTGACTCAGGTAGAGGAAACGTCGGTCGGAGAAATGAAGAAAGAGGTGGGGGTAGAAGCCCACCACCTAGGGATGACCAACTCGAAAGACGTGACACTGGGGGCAGCCCAGACAAAATAACGTCTTCAACCGGCTCGGAGTCAGCGAGCAGCGGAGAAGAGATGATGATTTAAGAGATGTACTCAACGATCGTAGGGAACGGCACGATGAGTACATTCCTCCAGCAGCAGAGGCCCCAGCGATTCCTGGCACCATGCAAGCCCAGATAGATGCCCTTAACCAGGCAGTGCAACAGCTGGTCGGGGGAAGAACGTCTTATATCGATCACGATAGGAGAAAGGGCACTCCTTTCGTTCAAAGGATAGCTATGGCAGAAACTCCTAGCAAGTTTAAGATGCCTACGCTTCCAAACTTTGACGGGTATGGTGACCCAGTATCTCATGTCAACAAGTTTGAGATACAAATGGACATTCAGAAAGTGTTCGAAGATGCTCGGTGCAGGATCTTTCCTGCAACACTTTCTGATGCTGCATAGGAGTGGTTTTTCAAATTCCCTCTTGCAAGTATTGTTTCTTGGGAGATGTTCGTAAAGGAATTTAAGGAAAATTCTATGCGGGTCGTGTGCACCCAATTGAGGCAAATCAGCTGGTCGAAATACGCCAGCAAGACGGAGAACCACTGAAGGATTACGTCCATCGTTTTATGTGAGCAGCTGCTGGAGCCAAAACAGTGGGAGACGAAGGCAAGATGATAGCCATAACTACAGGAGTTAAGCGTCGCACGCCTCTTTGGAACAGCCTCAGAAAGCATGGGGTCAGGATTACCCAGGAATTTTTGGATCGAGCTAATCGATACATCAAGCTCGAAGATGCCATTGCCAGTGAAGGAAAGCCTCCAGGCAAGGATAAGGGGACTACCGAGCCCACCCAAGCCGCCAATGGGTCAAAACCCAACGGCAATGGGAACTGCAATGACAATGGAAAGAATGGGGGGAAACGACCACATAATGAGCCTTCCACCTCTGACAATAAACGAGCTAAGGGTAATCGTTATGAACCTCGGTTCACTAACTACACTGCCCTTATTGAGTCTCGGGGAGAGGTGTATCAGGCCACGAGTTCCTGTGTTCCTTATAAAAAACCTGCTCCCATTCGAAAAGATATTTCGAAGAGAGACACTACCAAGTTCTGTCGTTATCATAACGACTACGGACATGATACAAATGAATGCAACCAGCTAATGGATGAAATCGAGTTCCTTATTAGACAAGGACACTTGAGAAGATATGTACGGGCCTCAGGAAATTCCCAACGAGAGACTCCAGGTGGCAACGAGCATGCGCCCACACGCCAACGCTCGCCACCTTTGCAGCCTGACCCCGTAGCTGGCACTTTACTCACCATCTGCGGAGGCCCGCACCTCACGGGAAGTAGTGGAAAGGAGAGGGAACGATACGCTCGGACCCTACGTCACGACCAGGACATCGAGATGATGACTGTGGAGGACAGGGCATCGAAGAAGGCTCGGTCAGAGGATGGTGAGATAACCTTCTCTGATAGCGACGCCCAACATGTCCGGTTCCCACATTCCGATCCGCTGGTCGTGGACGTTCAAATCGCCAACATGATGGTGAAAAGAATACTAGTGGATACAGGAAGTTCAGTGAACATCCTGTACAAATCTTCGTTGGAACGCATGAAGTTGTCCGTCAAGGAATTGGAGCCCTGCAACCAAACAATTTACGGCTTCTCTGGCGAAGGACTCGCCCCAGCGGGGTCAATCAGACTTCCAGTCACAGCAGGTACAACACCTGCTACCAGGACATTACTCGCTACTTTTATAGTAGTCGATTGTCCTTCAGCATACAATGCTGTTATTGGAAGGCCCATACTGGTTGATCTTCGGGCCGTCACCTCAGTATGGCACTTGGCCATGAAATTCCCGACAGACACAAGGGTAGGACGCATGTTAGGAAATCCGAGAGAAGCAAGGGAGTGCTACAATGCCTCAGTTACAAAGGCGAAGAAAGGAATGTCAAAAAGAACTCCCCCAGATAGGTTACAGATGGCAATTGATACACAAGCCCAATCTGGTGATGGAGTCACCAAATAGGGTGTTGCCCAAAGTGAGGATAGGGACTTAGATCCTCGCTTTGGGGGTTTTGAGGAAGATGTTGGACCCGTCGAGGACCTGGAAGAGGTCCAACTTAACGAAGAAGACCCGACTAGAGTGGTAAAGGTCGGGAAAAACTTAGAAGCAATAACGAAGTATGCACTGGTGGAATTTTTGAGAAAGAACCAAGAAGTTTTTGCCTGGTCACACAAACACATGGCTGGGATAGATCCTGCAGTTATCAGCCATGTCCTGAACGTTGACAAGAGTTTTCCACCCGTGCAACAGAAAAGAAGGCTACTTTATAAGGATAGATCGAAAGCCTTAAAAGAGGAAGTCGAGAGACTGAAGGAGAATGGGTTCATCAGGGTGGCATTTTATCCATCGTGGGTCTCTAATTCGGTACTGGTTCCCAAGCCTAACGGCAAATGGCAAACCTATGTGGATTTCATAGACCTCAATAAAGGCTGCCTAAAGGATTTCTTCCCACTCCCAAAGATCGACCAATTGGTCGATGCAACTGCAGGACATGAGATCCTCTCCTTCATGGATGCATACTCAGGGTACAATCAGATCAGTATGCATCCCCCTGACGAGGATCACACTAGCTTTCGGACCGATACAGGGTTATACTGTTATAAAGTAATGCCCTTCGGACTGAAAAACGCTGGTGCGACTTACTAGCGATTGGTCAACCACATGTTTAAAGAGTTGATCGGAGTAAACATGGAGGTGTACGTGGACGACATGCTGGTAAAGTCGAAAAAAGCATAATGACATGTGAAGGATTTACAAGAGTGTTTCAACGTTCTGAACAAACATCAGATGAAGTTAAATCCTCTCAAATGTTCCCTCGGAGAAGGATCAGGGAAATTTTTGGGGTTTATTGTTAATTCGAGAGGAATCGAGGCCAACTGTACGCCCTGATTTTCCAATGGGCTATTAGCGAGTTGAGATATGGCCTAATTATATCTGCCACGTGGATACCCCATGACCGGAGCTTCCGTCGTCAGGTCCTACCTCTTTAGCTTGAGGTAGCCAAAAGGTTCGTCAAGGTTACTCAAGGGCCGAGTCAGGACTATGAAGGCCGCATGTCGAGAAGGCATCTAGCTCGGGGTACGAACTGGAGTTGGGAGCTATGACCTTTTACAAAGTCAACCATGCAATGTGAACGTGCATATATCAGACATCACGTGTCTGATATATCCCGGAATTCTCGGACACGCAGCATGAACGTGCGTATTCAGACACCCACGACTGGGTTGGGTCGTGCGGCCCATTATCCCCCTTACCTGTTGATTAGACCACACTTCATTTGTCAGGTTTTAGGAATTAATCATGAATGTCACAGAAGTGACATGATGGGTAAGAAGGTCACGGGATGACCCCCCTTACCAACTTCCAGGTGCCCTCTCCTATAAATATGGAGACCCTGGGAGTTGCAAGGGGTTGGATTCAAGTATGTAACAAAGTATCCTGTAAAGAATACCAGAAATATAGCAATAATATTGGCTGGTGGAGTAGAAGGATTTTAACCTTTGAACCACCTAAAAACATAGTTGTGTCATCAGTCCATTAAAAGATCATCCATCTATTTCGGTTCATGATTAAGCACTAATCTCTTTCTCTTATTTTCTTAATTACCTGTTGGCGAAGAACCGCGTCAACAGTTTGGTGCTTTCATTGAGAGCTAGTTAGATTGGTGCTATCGCAAACATCCAACTATGGTGACCACTCGATCAAGACACGGTAATGAGGCGGAACAGCATGATGGGCAGGAAGCTCATCATGCCGCCATCTCCAGTGAGCAAAATCCTGAAGTCCAGCAGCGGCCGGGCAAGCAGTCGATGGACCAGGATGACACTGCAAGTTCGGCACCCCAGCCACCTAATCCGAACCCGGATTTTTACAAGGCGGTAGAGATGGAGAATGCTCAACTGAGGTGTCAACTGGCGAAATCTAGTCAGCAGATTAAGGAGGTGTTGGCCCGACTACCCCCTCTTACAACCGACGCTAACGTCGGAAAGAGGCAAGGCGAGACTCGTAAGTCCCGCTGGGGTAATCGGTCCAGGCCTAGCTGCTCGGACAGACCTCTGACGTCCAACTCTATTCCCTCATCGCACCGTCAAGAGGCAAACTTCGAAGAAATAACCAGAGCCGAACAACAGTAAAGTCGCTCGGTCCGAACTTCAACTCCCAGCTCATTACTAGCCTCGAACGCGCCCAGGAGGGCTCGAGGGAATTCTAGAAGGAGATCCGGGGAGGGCTCACAGCACCAGCCCGTCCCCGCCAGCCGTCCTGCGCCTCGACCAGATCGCCAGGCGTGGGGCTCGCAGGTTGGCAGGGCCGAAAGGCCCCCACCTAATTTGATCCGCCCTGACGGAACCAGGATTGCATCCCCGGTCAGGCATCCTCCGTCACCAATAAGATATCCATCTCCTCCTCGGCCTATCCGAGATATTCCAGCTTATGGAAGCAACAGGAGAAACCCGCCATCCGCAGGACCTTCCCGTCGTAGTAGGGCGCCCAGAGGGAGCCCGGATCCTCTCCCCCAGAGGCGGACTCCGAGCTTCTCTAACGGGAGCTACTGGATCGGCAGTCGCTGGAGTGACCTTTCTGGCAGAGACCTGCGTCAATGCTTAAGCTCGGCGCAAAGTCCTCAAGCCACCCCAAGGGGCGACCTACGAGATCGCCTTAACTCTCATAGGGGGGACCCAGTAGGGGGTGGCAGCCATGATCGCTCAGGGGGAGACCTGTCCGAGTTATGTAACGACGGGAATGCCCCAAATAACCTATCTCAAGATAGGAGGGGCAATAACCCACCAAACATATACAATGGATCCGGAGCTGTTGAACAGCCCCGGAGTAACCAAGGAAATCAGGACAAAACCCTTGAGCGCCTAGCTCAGATGGAGGAGCTAATGAGGAAGCTCATGTCGGAGAAAGAGAAAGACGAATATGATTTGGGGGATGAGCTTGAGCACTTTCCCCCCAACATAGCAGCAACGGCATACCCACCCAGTTTCCGTATGCCGCACCTGTCCAAATTCAACGGAGACGGAGATCCGTCGGATCATATGGGGATGTTCAATACGCTGATGATGGCCCACAACATTGGCCCTGAGCTGAGATGTCTGATATTTCCCTCCACACTGACTGGACCAGCCAGACAGTGGTTCAAACAAAGCAAGAAACAGTCAATCAGTTCCTAGAAAACTTTCTCTGCTGACTTCAAAAGGGCATTCCGAGCCTCCAAGGCTGCCCGCGTCAAGGATTGATCAGTTGGTGGATGCCACGGCGGGGCACGAGCTCATGTCCTTTATGGACGCGTACTCAGGCTATAATCAGATCGCCATGAATCCGGCGGACCAGGAGCACACCAACTTCATGACCCTGACTAACGTCTATTGTTACAAGGAAGTGGATGCCACGGCGGGGCACGAGGGAAGAACGCCAGTGCTACATACATAAGATTAGTGAATAGAATGTTCGCCAACCAGATCAGGAAGAACATGGAAGTGTACGTTGATGACATGCTGGTCAAGTCAAAGACTGTCGATAACCATGTTTCCGACCTGGAAGAATGCTTCAAGATACTAAGAGAATACGACATGAGGCTTAACCCTCATAAGTGCACTTTCGAGGTCGCGTCTGGAAAATTCCTGGGTTTCATTGTCAACACTAGAGGAATCGAGGTGAACCCCGATAAGATCAGGTCATTGCTCGAGCTTCCCTCACCCAGGTCACGTAAGGACGTCCAAGGCCTGACAGGAAGGGTGGCCGCCTTAAATCGATTTATTTCAAAGTCCATCGACAAGTGCCTGCCATTCTACAACCTGCTCTGAGGAAATAAGAAATTCGAATGGACAGAGGAGTGTGAAAGTGCTTTCCTTGACCTGAAGGCACATCTGGTCGACCTGCCCGTATTGTCCAAACCAAAGGGAGGAGAGCCCCTTTTTCTCTACCTAGCTGTCACAGAAGATGCAGCTAGTGTCGTATTGGTCCGAGAAGAAGACCGGGTTCAGAAACCGGTCTATTACATCAGCAAGAGACTTCTCGGGGCTGAATCCCGATATCCGTTGATGGATAACTTGGTGTTTTGTCTTATCACGGCCTCTCGAAAGCTCAGGCCGTATTTCCAATCCCACTCAATACACGTCATGACCAATCAGCCTTTAAGGCAGGTCTTGCAAAAACCTGAAGCATCGAGACGTCTGTTAAAGTGGGCTATCGAACTCAGTCAGTTCGAGATTTTTTACACCCCACGAACTGCTATAAAAATTCAGGCCCTGGCCGATTTCGTGGCAGAGTGCACAGGATTCAGGGAGGATCCTGTGGAAGACTCACCCCAGGTCACCTCGGCCCAGAAGTCTTGGAAGATCTTCGTGGACGGCTCGTCCAATGAGAACGACTCAGGGGCTGGGATCATTTTGATATCCCCAGAGGGACATAGGTTCCACTCGGCGCTGAGATTCGGATTCAAGGCCTCCAACAACGAGGTCGAATACGAAGCTTTGCTGGCCGGGCTAAGAGTAGCCCAGGAGCTGAAGGCGAGCTCCGTCCAGTGCTTCAACGACTCCCAGCTCGTGGTAAACCAGGTGCTAGGTGAGTATCAAGCACGAGGAGCCAAGATGGCTGCTTACCTGGCTAAGGTAAAAGTCGAACTATCCGCGTTTGTGCAGGGCTCAATCGAGCAGATACCTCGGGAGCAGAACGCCAACGCAGATGCCCTCGCCAAGCTCGCTACCTCCGGGGAGACGGAGACGATGGGGTTAGTACCGGTGGAATTCCTGGAAAACCAAGTATAGAAGAGGTCGGGGCGGAGGTCGAGATGATTGACGCTAGACCGACCTAGATGACTCCCATCCTCGAGTACCTCACCATAGGAAAGTTACCCGAAGGATGTAATGACGCACGACAGGTACTGTACCAGGCTCCAAGGTATACGATGGTAGATGGGGTGCTATACCGACGTGGGCATTCCCTACCCCTCCTACGATGTGTTCTGCCAGGCGAAGCAAAGGCCATCCTGCAAGAAGTGCACGAAGGTTTTTGCGGGGATCACACTGGGGGGCAAACTCTGGCCCTAAAAGTCTTAAGACAAGGGTATTACTGGCCCACTCTATCGAAGGACTCGATCTCATACGTCAAGAAATGTGGCAAGTGCCAGCGATTCGCCACAGTTGCCCGTGCTCCCCCAGTTGAGCTGAAGATGATCTCGTCCCCATGGCCATTTGCGGTATGGGGAATCGACTTGGTTGGCGCCCTCCTTACTGGGAGGGGCGGGGTCCACTACGCCGTGGTGGCGGTCGACTACTTCACGAAGTGGGCTGAGGCTGAACCTTTAGCAAAAATAACTTCCAAGAAAGTCCTCGACTTCGTGGTCAAGAACATTATCTGCCGGTTCGGGCTACCGAAGAAAATCGTGTCCGACAATGGGACTCAGTTCGACAGTGACCTCTTCACCGAATTTTGTGAAAGGTACGGAATCGTGAAAAGTTTCTCCTCCGTGGCCTATCCTCAGGCGAACGGCCAGGTCGAAGCTGTCAATAAGACGCTAAAGGCGAGCCTTAAGAAAAGACTAGACGAAGCCAAGGGGGTCTAGCCAGAACAGCTCCCCCAGGATCTGTGGGCATACCGGACCTCGCATTAGACTCCCACGGGTCATACTCCTTTCTCTCTGAATTTTGGGAGTGAGGCAGTCCTCCCTGTCGAGATGAAGGTATCGTCGCATTGAGTCCAGGCATATGACCAGGACCGCAACCACGAACTACTTGGCACCTCCCTCGACCTGATTGATGAAAGATGAGAAGATTCATAGCTTCAGCTCGCGCATTACCAGCAAAAAATCACTCGTTATTTCAACTCAAAGGTAAAAAAATGCGCCTTTAGCATTGGCGACCTGGTCCTCAGGAGAGTCTTCTTGGCCGGTAAGGATCCCAATGGTGGAGTGTTGGGACCGAACTGGGAAGGGCCATATCAAATCACCGAGGTCATTAAGGAAGGAACTTACAAATTAGCTCAGCTCAATGGAGGGGCAGTCCCACGAACTTGGAACGCCATTCATTTGAAGAAATATTATCAGTAGCACCTTTGTAAGGCTTAAAGGCCACTTTTTGTTAAGCAATGAGAATTAAATCTTTGTTTATTATTGTGTATATTTGTGGGTGTAATCTCAAGTAACCATGAAAGACCATTTCCTAGTTACTTGGGGGGCATATGGTACCTGGATATAACCAGGTCGCCCTAAAGACTTAGAAGTTAATTCAAATTGATTGATCGTTGTTTTTCTTAAAAAACACGAGATATTGATAAAGGATTAACGCGAACTAAGTCCTATCCTGGATATAACCAGGTCGCCTTAAAGACTTAGAAGTTAATTCAAATTGATTGATCATTGTTTTTCTTAAAAAACACGAGATATTGATAAAGGATTAACGCGAACTAATTCCTATCCTGGATATAACCAGGTCGCCTTAAAGACTTAGAAGCTAATTCAAATTGATTAATCGGTGTTTTTATTAAAAAACACAAGATATTAGTCAAGAATTAACGCGAACTAAGTTCTTAAATTAACGTCCTGGATATAACTAGGTCCTAAAAACTTAGAAGTTAATTCAAATTGATTGATCGTTATTTTTCTTTAAAAACACGAGATATTGATAAATGATTAACGCGAACTAAGTCCTATCTTGGATATAACCAGGTCGCCTTATAAACTTAGAAGTTAATTCAAATTGATTAATCGGTGTTTTTATTAAAAAGCACAAGATATTAGTCAAGAATTAACGCGAACTAAGTTTTTAAATTAATGTCCTGGATATAACCAGGTCCTAAAAACTTAGAAGTTAATTCAAATTGATTAATCGGTGTTTTTCCTAAAAAGCACAAAATATTAGTCAAGAATTAACACGAACTAAGTTTTTTCAAAGCAATGACCAAAATGCGTAAAGGCAAAAGGAAATAAATCAATTAAAAGTAAAAATTGATAAAACCAATTGTCTCGAGGTGGAAAAACCTCATACAAAAGTTACAAAAAAAAATGATGATAATAATAATGTGGGTGCGAAAAAGAAAGGCCCTAGGCTCCACCGGGCTGCTCTGTTGAGGTCGCCGTCTCGCCCTCCTGCTCAAACGCTGTGGAGGTCTCCCCGGTCTCAGAGGGCGCCTCTCGCTGAAGACGAGCTTTGAACCCCTCCAGGAAGGGCTCCCAGACTTCTGCTCCTAGGAAGGAAAAATCGCCATCAGGGTTGAAGACCCAGCAGTGGTATAACATGTCCTCCATGGTAGAGCTGGAGGCCGCCTTCTCATTTGCGGCCTTAGCCTCCTCGGCCTCAGCTTTTGCGGTATCCAGCGTGGCCCGGGCAGGCATGGCCTCCTCGAGTTCGACCGTTGCAGTGGCTAGGGCGGCCTTGTTAGCCTCGGCCTCTTCCAGCTTGGGGCGGGACGCTTCCAGCTTGGCCCGCGCGGCCGCCAAGGCATCCCTGGCCTCATGTTCCTGTTTTTGGGCAGTCTTCAGGGCGGCCAAAGTAGTTTGATGGGTGGCCAAAACATCCTGATGCTCGCCCCTCATGTCCTCGAGGCGAGCCTTGGACCTGGATATGCTCCGATGAAAAGTCAAAGCACCCTGCAAAGCAAAGAGGAAACTGCCTTAGAAAAGAAAAAAGAGGGAACGTACGAGGCATGGAAACCAAAGGGTACGAAGTGTAAAACCGGCTTACCGTTAGAGCCATTCCCAGTGAAGACTCCATCACGCTCTCCGGGCTCCTTGTTTCGATCGCCCGCAGGTCCTTTTCGGTGGCGCCATAGTAGTGGTCGGCGGTGTAGGTCGCCGTCTCATGCACCGTCCCCCGAAAAACGTCAGGAATTTTCTCCAGGGCCTGGGGGTCCACCGGAATGCGCTCCTCGGGGGCTGCGGTTGCCGAAATCTCGGGCTCCGCCCCCGTATCTCGAACAAAGCCCGGAGCTCGTGGAGGGGGCGAGGGCATCTGCTCCACTACGGCAGGAGGTGGAGGTACCTTGGCTTGGGCAGCTGGTGTCTGGTCTTTCCCCTCTGCAGGGGACTTGGTTGGGGTCCCAGCGGCCTTCTTTGCCACCCGGAGCTTCTTCATTCTGGGCCCAGAGGCCCCAGCAGAGGAGTTTCCTCCGGCGAACATATCTCGCAGGTCTCTATTCCCGGGCTGAGACATTTCCTCTGGCAAAACAAAGACAACATTAATATACAGGTAAGCATTCATGCAAGAACAAAAATAAGGGGGAAAAAGCGGAACTCAAGTATATATATTGAAAGGGATCCTACCCCCTGAGCTAGAAGAGGAATCTATGGTCATGACCATCGGCCCTGGAGCTTCTGCGCAGGAATCTAAGACAATGACTTCGTGGGCTGGTACGGGTTCTGGGTCCGAAACTAGTTCGGGACTAGACTCTTCTACGTACTACCTAAGACCCAGAGCTATGTTACCCTCCCGGAGCGAGGGCCATGACCGAAGATTGGTCCCATACTCCTCAAATAAGGCCGACCTAAAGGCTAAAGTGTTGTCTACGACTACAGTACCCCTAGGACGGCTACTCTCGTAATCCAGCACGAGTCGGTCGACACACTGGAGTAGGGTAACGTCGAGGTCGGGGTTGTTTTGATGGTGTTGGACGGGCTGATTACGATTAAACCTAGATAGCCGAGGATCGGTGGTGGCCCTATCTAAGTCTCTGAACATGTAAGGATTACCTTGTCCAGAGGGACCTGCGGCTGCTCCGGACCGGATCCTCTCCTCGTCCGTTCTTTGGGCGACCTCCAGTGCCTGCTTCCTCCTCGTCCTTAGGAGGGGCACCTCGTCCTCCTCGTCCTCTTCCCCCGCGGCATCCTCCTCGGGGATGGGCCTCATCTCGTGAGCTGGGGGAAGCCCCCGGGGTCTCCCCAGGGCCAAAGTCTAGCCCGGTGAGATCAGCTTGCACGCCAACATCGTCTCGTCTGTCACGAGCTGGCGATAGTCCTTTTCACTGGGGGGCAAGCCCGCCAGTGTCTCGTACTGACTCCCGAGGATCACAAACTTATCTGTCCTCGCGAAAATGGCTGCAGAATTGTTCCAAGTCAGAAGCCAATAAAAGGGAGCTAACCGATACTTAATTTACGAGCTAAGAGAAAAAGGTACTTACGAGGACGGTTGAAGTAGTGCAGTCCGCAGTTGCGAAACCCCTTGGACATAAAGAACTGGTCTTTGAAGTCATTGGGTGGCTTGGCAGCTCGATGACCGCAGCCATATTTGGAAATCGGGTCAAGTAATAGAACCCGTCGCCTCGCACCCGCTGCTCCGGGCTAACCTTGAGGCAGAAAAAATATAGGATATCTGCCAAAGTGGGGACCTCCCACTCCTGTTTCAAGAACAGATATCTCAACCCCGCCAACAAACGGTAGGAGTTGGGGGGGAGCTGGAAAGGAGCCAACCTCACGTAGTTGAGGAAGTCAGCGAAGTATTGGTCTAGCGGGAGGAAGGCCCCAGCCTTGAAGTGCTTGTCACTCCAGGCCACGAACTCCTCGTCGAGCGGCGCACAGCTCCACTCACCTTCCGCGGGAGGTCGGGTGATCAGGGCGCCCCTCCCCAGCTCGTGTTGTGGGAAAGGAATATTCTATTCACTTTCCCCTGGTTAGTGTTCTTCGAGAGGATCCTCTCGGCCTCGAAGAAAGCATCGGACACCACCTCGAGCTCCCGCTCCACAGCCGGCCCGAAGGCGGGGATTGGGGAGTCTATCATCACCTCCTTTCCTTTGTACTGTTGGGAGGACGAGCTTCCTGCGGTCTTCTTGGGAGCGTTCTTCTTGGGTCCCATCTGGTCGCCAAGCGAACAAAAGGAGAAATTTCAGAAAAGGCGACCTAAGCATAAGGAAGAATCTAAAGATAAGTGTTTCCTTTGCACGGGCTGAGGTAATCTCAGCCCGTGGAGAGTGAGACCACGCGGTTCTGTGAACACGCGCCTGTGCTCCCAACAGATCCCCGATTACTCAGAATTCGTGTGTCATGAGGGTCAGAATAAAAATTTTCCTTGGAAGGAAAGTTTCAATAGGCAAGAGGTGCAAAACCGCCTGTGAAGCGTGTCTCCTAAGCTACCCGATTTTGCACCCAAAGTACTGGATATTTACCAAAAATCCTACCCAAAAGATTTCCCCAGAAAATGCACCCTATGAACCATGCTCCTAAATGGTTTTCTTCAACAAGCGATACCCTAACCTAAAAGCTTTCTCCCTTCATACCCACAAAAAACCAACAAAACATTGCATGCAGCTACAGGAATTATTTACCTAGGCTACCGTGAAAATAAAATTCAAAACATGCACAGTCAGGAGACTTACGGAGTATTCTGGTTGAGAAGGGGACGAAGGGGTCATCTGGGTTGGGGCCTCGTCAGAATGACATGTGAAGGATTTACAAGAGTGTTTCAACGTTCTGAACAAACATAAGATGAAGTTAAATCCTCTCAAATGTTCCTTCGGAGAAGGATCAAGGAAATTTTTGGGGTTTATTGTTAATTCGAGAGGAATCGAGGCCAACTGTACGCCCTGATTTTCCTATGGGCTATTAGCGAGTTGAGATATGGCCTAATTATATCTGCCACGTGGATACCCCATGACCGGAGCTTCCGTCGTCAGGTCCTACCTCTTTAGCTTGAGGTAGCCAAAAGGTTCGTCAAGGTTACTCAAGGGCCGAGTCAGGACTATGAAGGCCACATGTCGAGAAGGCATCTAGCTCGGGGTACGAATTGGAGTTGGGAGCTATGACCTTTTATAAAGTCAACCATGCAATGTGAACGTGCATATATCAGACATCACGTGTCTGATATAGCCCTGAATTCTCGGACACGTAGCATGAACGTGCGTATTCAGACACCCACGATTGGGTTGGGCCGTGCGGCCCATTATCCCCCTTACCTGTTGATTAGACCACACTTCATTTGTCAGGGTTTAGGAATTAATCATGAATGTCACAGAAGTGACATGATGGGTAAGAAGGTCACGGGATGACCCCCCTTACCAACTTCTAGGTGCCCTCTCCTATAAATATGGAGACCCTGGGAGTTGCAAGGGGTTGGATTCAAGTATGTAACAAAGTATCCTGTAAAGAATACCATAAATATAGCAATAATATTGGCTGGTGGAGTAGAAGTATTTTAACCTTTGAACCACCTAAAAACATAGTTGTGTCATCAGTCCATTAAAAGATCATCCATCTATTTCGGTTCATGATTAAGCACTAATCTCTTTCTCTTATTTTCTTAATTACCTGTTGGCGAAGAACCACGTCAACACCAACCCCGACAAGATAAAAGCCTTGATCGACATGAAATCGCCAATGAAAATCAAGGATGTGCAAAGTTTAACTGGAAGAATTGCCGCACTAAGTAGATTCATTTCCAAGTCGATGGATAAATGCGTCCCTTTCTTCAATCTACTCAGAGGCAATAAGAAATTCGAATGGACAGGAGACTGCGAGCAGGCTTTCCAGGCCTTAAGGGCCCACATGGCACAGCCTCCTATTTTATCAAAACCCATGGACGGAGAAACTTTGTTCATTTACCTGGCGATCACTGAATTTGCTGCCAATGCGGTGCTAGTGCGAGATGAAGAAGGCGTACAAAAGGCGGTTTACTATGTAAGCAAGAGGTTAATCGAGGCTGAATTGAGGTATCCTCCAATCGAAAGGTTAGCCTATTGCTTGATTTTGGCCTCAAGGAAGTTACGTCCTTACTTCCAAGCCCATCCCATCACAGTCTTAACTGACCAACCCCTTCATCAAGTTCTGCAAAAGCCAGAGGCGGTTGGGCGCTTATTGAAGTAGGCGGTCGAACTCGGGCAGTTAGATATCACATATTCACCGCGAACAGTAGTAAAAGGACAAGTCTTGGTTGACCTTATCGCTGAATTCACTGAGCTCCCAGACGACGAACAGTGCGAAGAGCCTAGTGCGCCCGAGCCACAAGTCAAAGCTCCTTTGTGGAGGTTATTCGCGGACGGATCATCCAACGAATCTCACGCAGGAGCAGGAGTGATATTGATAACGCCAGAAGGGCATCGATTTCACTGCGCTATTAGGTTTGATTTCACCGCATCGAACAATGAGGTCGAATATGAAGCACTCCTTGCAGGACTAAGGTTAGCCAAAGACATGAATATAAAAGTGCTTGATATCTACAGTGATTCATAGCTAGTAGTGAATCAAGTCTTAGGGGAGTATCAAGCACGGGGCCTTAAAATGGTGGCCTACTTAAACAAAACTAGAGATATGTTGGCGCAATTCGAAAAGTATACCCTCCAGAAAATTCCCCGATATCAGAATTCAAACGCAGATGCCTTAGCCAAACTCACAAGTGCAAAAGACGCTGACATTTTGAATATAGTGCCAGTAGAGAGATTATGCAAACCGAGCATACGAGTAGATGAAATTAATATGGAAATCCGGATGGAGGATACATGGATGGCACCATACTTGGAGTATCTCACAAATGGTGTACTACCAGTAGATAGAAACAAAGCCAGAACCGTTCAAAGACAGGCTGCTAGGTATATACTGGTCGATGGTGTCCTTTACCGAAGAGGATATTCCATGCCACTGCTCAGATGCATTACACCGGAAAAGGCTAAAGAACTAATGAAGGAAGTACATGAAGGCTTCTATGGGGACCACGCTGGGGGGCAAAGCTTGTCAAAAAAGATTCTGAGGCAGGGTTATTTCTGGCCGACTATGAATGAGGGCTCAATGGAGTTTGTGCAAAAATACGATAAGTGTCAGAGATTTTCCAAGATCCCACGCGTAGCTCCCAATGAGTTAAAGCAGATGCAGAGTCCTTGGCCTTTCGCAGTATGGGGTATAGACTTGATTGGATCCCTGCCAACAGGGAAGGATGGAGTAAAATATGCAGTCGTAGCAGTCGACTACTTCACCAAATGAGCCGAAGCTGAGCCGCTCGCTACCATAATGACCAAGAAAGCTCTTGACTTTGTCATCAAGAACATTGTTTGCTGATATGGTTTGCCTCAAAAAATTGTCTCAGACAACGGCACCCAGTTTGACAGTGACTTATTCACAGACTTCTGCGAAAGACATGGAATCGTCAAAAGCTTTTCTTTAGTCGCACACCTACAAGCAAATGGACAAGTCGAAGCAGTGAAAAAAACACTCAAAGATACCCTGAAGAAAATACTTGAAGACGCTAAGGGAGCATGGCCAGAACAGCTGCCTGAAGTACTCTGGTCGTATAGAACTTCTCATCGAACAGTGACAGGTCATACCCCGTTCTCCTTAGCGTACAGGTATGAAGCTATGTTGCCCGTCGAGTTAGATCCGCCCTCACATCGACGAATTACATACGACCAGGACCAGAATAGCCAACTGATGATGGAGTCCCTAGACTCACTTGAAGAGAAACGTGAAAAAGCCCAACTCCGAGTAGCTGCGTACCAGCAAAAAGTCGCCCGGTATTTTAACTCAAAGGTGAAAGAAAGAAAATTCAACGTTGGAGACCTAGTACTTCGATAGGTTTTCTTAAATACCCGCGACCCAACTGCTGGAGTACTCGGACCAAACTGGGAAGGACCTTACCAGATTGAAGAAGTCCTTCATCCAGGCACCTACAAACTTGCACGCTTAAATGGAGATCTCGTTCCTCGCTACTGGAATGGAGAACACCTGCGCAAGTATTATCAATAAACAGTCCTTTTTAAAGGACTGGCTTGTATTAATTTTTACTTTTTACTAGTTCTAAAAAAGGGTTAGCCATATTATATGGCTAATCGCTTATAAGTGCAAGATCTTTTTAAAGATCACTTGTAAAGACATGTTTAGTCCATTTTTAATACTAGAATTATAAGGGACTGTGCGCAGCTAGTCATTCTTGCCAACCTTTGTAAATTTTATTTACAAGTATTTGTTCACTACGTGTGTTGTTTTGCTGTATTCTATATTTTACAAGTTATTCCAAGCAGCAATGTTCGAACAGGTCATGGTCAAGGCAAGTAACCAAGGACCTAAAGCTCCTCAGTCACTTGGGGGGAATATAAGGAACATCGATAGCAAAGCATACCAAGAGGTATGTAAACACATGAACAAAATGAGTGAAAGCATGCTACGGTACTTAGAGTATTTTTCAAAATTTATATTTTGTTAAATCAAGCCAAAGTACTATGCTAAGTTCGGTCATGCGAACAGATGTTGTAATAAAGAGAAATATTATAATATCAAAAAAGCATTCTCTTACACTGCAAGCAGTACTTCTTGGATGTAATTGTTTAAAGTAAAAGGAAAGTTTGCTGCCCATGCAGCAAAATTAAAAATAAAATAAAAAATTCAGTCTTTACATCACGACCTGTAGGTCGTGTAATTAAAGAAACGAAAAAGAACAAAAAACTTTAAGGAGCCTGGGGGGCAGGAGGATCTGTTGGAGCAGTTTGGTCAACTGCAGCTTCTCCTCCCTCCAAATCAGCGGCTGGCTGGATACTTGGGGAAGTAGGGACCCTTGCTCTTTCTTCTTCAGCAGCTAACCGAGCAGCACAACGCGCTAGCTCGACCTTCCTGGCCTCTGCTGGAAGGTAACTGAAATCGGCACCTTGGTTGTGTTTCCAAAAGTCGTAGAAACACCGAAGTGTCGCGTTCTAGTACCTCTCCAGATCCTTGGCGTTGGTAAGCTTAAGCTGTTCCACTTGTCTCTCAAGAACAGCTATGGTCTTGTCCTTAGCAAGGTGCTCTTCCTTAAGTGTAACACCCCAATTTGCTAATAGGGTTTAGGACCTTGATTAGCGTGCCTGGAGGGCAATAAGTGAATTAACATGATAAAATATGAATTTGAATGAATATATGATTAGAATGCATGTTTAGGTGGTATAAATATGCATGTGGGCCCCGTATGTATGTTAGGGGTAAATTGGTAATTTTAGCCCGCTGAGGGCATAAATGTGATAATTGTATTATGTGATTTGTACCACGTGAGTGTGGTGATATTAATGTGATGCACGTGCCGAGACAGTCCTAGGGAGCTAGTTAACATAAAAGTCACAATGGGATTTTAATACCCGGCTCGGGAGGAGCTTAGGGGTATTTTGGGAATTTTGGTAAATTTGAGAATTAGTGGTTAATGATAATTGAGTAACTTGAGTAACCATTGGTAGTTATTAAGAGTAACAAGTTTAGATGGGAAAATGGTAGAATTGTAATAGAGATGAAATGACAAAAGTGCCCTTGAGGTTTAGTTAGGAAAGGATATTTATAGAAGGGTAGAATAGTCATTTGGCAAGGGATAGATAGCTTCAGCTGAAGGATTCACATATAACACTTAGTTAGAAATTGTTTTATGTTGAAATTGAAGGAAAAGCTAGAGGAAAAGAGGAGAAGAAGAGGAAAACTGAATTCTTGAAACCTAGGAGCGAATTAAGGGAGTTTGAGGCAACCAAACTCGAATTTGAGCAAGGATTGATCAAAGGTAAGAATTTGTGCTCTATTTTTGTTGAAATTAAGCTTGAATTTACAGGGATAAAGTGTGGGAACCTAAAGGAAATATGGCTGGTTTTACTTGGAAATTCAATTAGGATAATCAAAAGGAAAGAGGCTTGAAGCTGGAATTGAGAAGAGTTCAAGTTGAGTTTTGATTGAGGTATGAATCCTTAGCATGTTTAAATTTCGTACCTAGTGTGGTTTAAGATTTTAGAAGTATGGTTTGCAGTTTTTAAGCTTTGGATTATGTTTTAGAAGCCATGGTCGGAACTTCTGAAATTTGAAACTCAAGAATGGATTTTGAGTGTGATTGTGTGATTGTGTAATTGAGTTTGTTTTTTATGTTTATAGGTTGTTAAAGGGTTCATTTGGGGTTTTAAATTGATTTTGGGGCTTAGGTACTTGTTTGGGTTGAATTGGAGTTGTTTTGGCTCGGGGAAAATGCAGGGGAAAACCCAGAAATCTGGGTTCGCGTAGGGGTGTCGCGGCCCTGTTCTTTGGTGCCATGGCGCAGGCTTGCATCAGGATTAGGGATAGCTTCTGGGCGCCGCGGCCCTTGATGGGGAGTGCCGCGGCCCTAGGCTATTTTTGACAGTCAAATATTGCATTTTTAGGGCTTTTGCTCGGGGGCTCGGGGGATGGTTCCAATACATTGTTTTAGGGAATTAGAGGTCTTGAGAGTACGAGATTGGTCCCGGGAAGTGGTTTTGGGATTGGTTAGTATTAAAAGTATTTTTATATGTGTTGTGACTAGGATTTCAGAGAGGCTCGGGATAGAGGACCGTACTTGTGACCTTGGTGCATCGGAAAGCTCGGGATACAGGTAAGAAAACTGTAGCACCCGTAGAGCAGGGCGTGGGCCCCTAGTGTTGTTGCAGGGCAGGACCCTAGATTACATTGTTGATAGGGTGTAGCTTTGATTGAATTATTATATGCTTGAATGCTGTTTAAGTATGCTATATGTGTGGATATAGTAGCATGAACGACGAAGGAGCCGAGAATGGCGAGGGGCCGAGAACGGCAATGGGGCCGGGAATATCACTTAGCACATGGAGTGCTTATGGTTAGGGTAAGACCCCAATGGATACATGGGATATCCTTACGGTGTAAACCGAGAACCCAGGCTTTGGTAACGCTTCTGGGACGGCATGGCCGTATATGTGTTTAAATCTTATGGATTGTCTGATTAACTGTGAGTTATCTGCTATAATGATTGCATGATATGCATATGTTATGTGCTGTGTGAGTTTTCTTTCTGGGCTTCGGCTCACAGGTGCTCTGTGTTGCAGGTAAGGGCAAGGAAAAAGTCAACCAGCCATGAGTACGGAGAGCGTGGGGCAGCGCGTACATGTTTGGCCTGCTCGACTGCTTTGGTTGGGGGCATTTTTGAGAAATGGTTGTATTAAACTATGTTTTTAATAATTAGTCATCTGTAAACCTATTTTGAATTGCAAATATTTTACAAACCTCATTTTGGGATCCCGAATGTTAAACTCTTGAACTTTTAATGAAATAGAGTACTTTTAAAGATTACAGCCTTGACTTTTTGTTTAATCACACTTTTGTTTTAAAAACCTCGTTTAGCGAGTTAGTTGCACATTTTAAACCCACTTAGTAACGACTCTAAGGTAGTAGGGTGTTACATTAAGTCTCTTGACATCACGATATTGGAATCGACTGGACTCCTAGTAATCGTCCCTTTGCTTCTTCAAAGCTGCTTGAGAAGCTTCATTCTCCGCTAGCTTGGCCACCAAAGCATCCTTCTGCTGGGTGACCACCTCCAACTCCCCAGCATGCCTGGTTTCTGCAGCCTGAAGCTGCTTGATGGCTTTCGCCTGAAACTCCTCGACGGCCTTTGCCCGAGCCTGCTCGATGCTAGCACTAGCGCGAGTACGAGCAGCAGTTATAGTCAGCATTGCCTGCAGTCAACGAATAAAAGTTAGGCTATATTACAAGAAGGAAAGATAAAGGCCAAGAGAAAGAACACTTACATTGGCCACTTCGTTAAGAGCCTTGTTAAGGATCTGATCGACCCCCATGCTCTCAGCTTCAGCCATTGCCTCCCTGCAATGATCATGCTTTAGGATATGAGCAAGGCGATCTTTAGCTGATCGTAGGGAGCAGTTCGAGAGTTTGGTCCCAGGAAGTTCTGCTTGCGGGGCCTGTTCCCTTCGGGCCGCAGGCGGGGGTTTGGCAGCAGGAGCAAGAGGTTGGGCAGAAGGTTGGCCAGTAGGTCCGTCCTGTGAAGGATCAGCTGTTCGACCCTTCTTGGTCGGGGTGCTTAGCTTGATTCACCATCATGCCTCCTAGCTGATTTTCGTCAAACTAGGGGGACCTCCTCTTCATCCTGGGTCTGGTACAGATCGAAAACATTGGGGGAAGCCATCTCTGCAGATAAAGAAAAACATGCAGGCAGTAAGACAAAAGTAGGTAAAAAATCATGGCAAATCAGAAAAGAGGTCACAAAGTTTAATACCCAAGCTATAACTACTTGTCGCTACACTACTGACTCTATTAGTCATACACTCACTATCTGACACGAAGAAGTCTAGCCCTAGATTTGGAGTATGCGTAAAATTACCATCCCCGTCAAACAAGTGACAGGGAATTGGCAAGCTATTTAAAAGCAGAATAATAGTATCGTTTTCTTCTGAAGAATCATCCAAGTCTATGACGGGCTCGGTTGCCTTTTCTTTCCCCTTCCCTTGGGGCGCAGAAGGCCTCTCTGCTGAAGGGTCTCCAGTGGGTTCCCTGATCATAACCTCCGTTGGCCTCCTTCGGGGAGGTGACACTGGGGGTTGCTGCTCGGGATCCCCCTCAGCAGTGGCATCTGCCACCATGGGTTTCATGGCAAGGAGCCAGGAGGCCAAATAGCCTCAGATTTTCATCAGTGACCAGGGACTTAACGCTTTTTTCAGCGTTTGCCATCCTGGCCAGTGCGATGGACCTCAACACCATCTCTGGTGTTGGGTTTGGGTGTAACCATGGTCCTGAAAGGCACAATATACTTTAGAGAAGTGCATAAGAGTTTACTAAGGAAAAGTAGCGACCAGTGAAAAGTGACATTTACCTCCTCGAGCGAAAGCCAGGTTGTTCGTAGTCATGTATGGCGTAAGGAAATACTCTTGATTGTACTTCCCCACGTTGGAAATGTGAGTAGTCTCACTCAGGAACGTTCGGTTTGTTTCCTGGTGACAAAGATGAAAGAAGCCCGTCCCGTATTGTTGAGGGTTGGACTTAAGGTCAAAAAGGAAGTTGACCTCGTGGGGAGTGGGCTCTGGCCGTTTTTTGAGTTTATAAAGGATATAGAGTGCGTCCAACATTCTATATCCGTTTGGGGTAATTTTAAAGGGGGCAACACCGAAGTAGTTGGCCACCCCTGGTAGAATGAATGTAGAGGGAGGATAGCCCCTGCCTCTATGTGATACCTGGACCAAGCGCTATAGGCGCCCCCAGGCAGGTTAGCTCTTTGGTCAGCTGCAGGGATTTTGAGATTAACCCAAGTAAGGGGATACTTCCTAAGATAATTGGCGAGCATCCGGGGAGTCACTTGGCTGGTAGGCGAAAGATACCACTCGACATCAGGAAGGTTTTGATGCCGAGGGCGAGCCCTAACTTGGATACGGGGGTCTGGGGCGATGTTTTCTCGACCACTGGTCGAGGGAATCCTGGCCTGCGAATCAGGCTGGGCAGGTGAATTTGGATTGTTTTCAGAGTTTGGTTTTTTCTTGCCTGGAGACTTAGAACGGGCCATTTGAGGTGGTGATGGTTGAGGTCTAGAATAAACTCTGGAAAATGGAATCTCGTGAACTCGTTCGGCTGGTTGTTCTTCGCCTTCAAGCAGTTGCGCAAGAAGATCGTCGTCGATGGGTCGCTCACCTCCCCACAAACCTGGCATTAAAATCTGCGAACAGAAGAATGGGGAAGTGAGGATGAAGAATTTTGAAAGTTTTTTAGAATAACGCTGGTCGAGTATAAAAGTTAAGCTTTTATACAGCAGCATTCTAACAAGAAACTAATTTTTCACATGAACAGTTTGAGAAACAGATCAAAAAGTGAAAGCAAAAAGTTTTTTTGAAAAAGCTTTTTCAACTCCTTTTAGGGCGGGAAAAACTTGGTTTTTCAACTGGCATAAAAATCAAATTTTTACTTCGGTTTTACGTCCTAAAGTCATGATCTCAACTATCAAACTAACTCGTAACTCCTTAATGGCAGAGAAATATCATCGTATACAATATCACCCATTAAACCCCCTACTGTCATGCATCTCGACCCAGAAACAAATGAACTCAACAGTCAATCCACAGAAGCATGCACGGCTAAAATATAGAGCATAAAAGTTCTGGACTTTCCAGAAAAAAGACCGTGGAGATTTGAGAGAGTTTTCGAGGGTCGGAGAACTCGCAGACTGAATCTTGAAACGTTGGAAGACGGTCTCCAGAAGAAAAAGGAAGCTCTGATTTTAGGGTTTCTTGAAAGAGTGATAGCTTGCGTAAAAAGGAAAAGAAGACTTTGGAGAGACTATATATATTTTTGTCTGTGGCGTAAAAGGGGAGTAATCATCAGTTTCCTCTTTTTCGAAGCATGGGGAAGGGTGATAGCCGTCGAAAGATTAATTAGGAACCGAAAAGCCGTGATTATACAAGGGTAGGTTACTTTTCCCAAGATTGCACGAATTACTCTGACAAGTCTGGTGGGGTAGTCGAAGGGTCGTTTCCTTAAAAGTTTATTTATTGCTCATAATAAATAAACTTGGGGGGCAAATGTTATCCAAAAAACAAGCACGGATGACGTGGCAAGTGATTTCTAACACGTGGCTGACATCTGGCAGAAGTCTTGTTCGACCATCGACTAGAAAGATTTCCGTGGCGCAACGCTCAATCGGTATATACGACCAGCTTGGTCGTATACTCGTTATATTTGGAGAAAATCTTATGTAGTTATGATCATATCCGAAATTATCTCCCATGATTTCCTGAGTATTCGATTATTTAGGAAAGAATATATGTAACAAATTAATGTAATATTCCTTGAGCCTATAAATAATAAGAAGATAGCTCAAGGAAAGGACTTTTGGGCTTTCTAATTACTGGAGAATAGAGATTTACAAGTGAGCTTGAGCTATCACATTCGATATATTGTTTTGTTCTTCAGAGGTTGGTGAAACTCATTGAACCCTAGTTCTTTGATCACTCCTTTGAAATATTATATCAATAACAGCTCAAGTGGACGTAGGTTATTACCAGATTCTGGGGCCGAACCACTATAAATTCTTGTGTGCTTTACTGTTTTTGTCATTATTCTCATTTCAACATATCTGTCTACATCAAGAATTTTTGACTCCGTGTCAGTTGACCAAAATCGGGGTCAACATATACAGTATGATTTATTTTTTTCACAAAAATTTTGGTTTTAAAATGATTTTTTTTTTTAAAAAAAGAAAAAGAAATTTGTGGCAAAAGTCATTGAGTAGTCTGAAAAGTTACACTTAAGTCAATAAGTAGTTTTTTTAATAGGCAATAAATAGGCTGAAAGATTACACTTAAATCATTAAATAGATTTTTGGCAAAAGTTAGTAGGTAATTTGAAATATTACACTTAAGTCACTAAGTAGTTTTTTAGTTGCAAAATTCATATTTTATACTAATTTTATCTTATTTTTAATTAATTAATAAAAACATAAAAATAAATAATTCTAACATTGAAAAATTATTTGAAATTTATTTTACAAATAAAAAAAATAAAAAGTCATAACATGAAAATTTTATTTTAAATAAACTAAGTATTAATTAATTTTAAGTTGTATTTTTTTCTAAAATTTAATTTAACAAATATTGAATAATATTTTTAGATTATAAATTTTAAAATATATTTTTATTTTTAAAAGAGATTCTATTTATTATATTGATGTTATGAATATATATTTTTAGACATTTTTTTATTAATTAAGATAAAATTTGTGTAAAATGTGACTTTTTGCAACAAAAACAACTACTTAGTGACTTAAGTGCAACATTTTAGACTACTTAATGACTTTTGTTGCCAAAAAAACTATATAATGACTTAAGTGCAATTTTTGAGACAACTTCCTAACTTTGAAACTAAAAAATCTATTTAGTGATTTAAGTGCAATCTTTTGAGCTACTTAATGATTTTTGCCACAAATTTTCCAAAAAAAATTATACGATTTGATAAATAAAAATATATAAAATACTTAGAAAAATATCGAAATTATTAAAAATATTTAATTATGAATTTAATTACTACTGTTTCTTAAACTTAAAAACTTTTTTTTTGGGGGGGGGGGGGGAGTTTTTTGTTTTTATGGCTTTTATACCTATAATTTACAAAAATATGGGGAATTTTTTTTCTTCCAAATTATATGGGAAATTTTATATAAAAGCTCAAAATTTATGGAAAAATGAAATGTAACTATGAGAACAGAAAATTACATTCAAAACATAGATCAATTAGAAAAACATGGGCAAAATTGATTTCACAACAAATTCAGCACCTAAAATCATAAAATAGCTCAACTACCCACACTACAAAAAAATTGGGCTAATGCGTCATGCCTATCTCGGCATGCCCGTGTGTGTCCGCTGAGATAGGTCTTATTTAAATAAAATAAAAAAGAGGTCTGCCTTGGTTTTGAGCCCAGAATTTGGGCTATCTCGGCGAGCTTATTGGGATCGCCGAGATTGGGTACTTAACCAAACCCGACCCCCAAACCCTATCATTTTCTCTCAATCGTTCTCCCCTTTTCTCAAAGTCGACAATGCTCTATCATTCTCCCCTTCTCTCAATTGTTCTACCTCTCATTCCTTCAATCTTCTCTATCGTTTCTATTTCAATCTCGCTCTTGTACCTTCAATCCTCTCATATTGTGCGTGGAGGTTGATTGATGGTGAATATTACATATTTATTGATTTTAAATGTCTAAATAAATTAAGTTTAATTATTATTTTTATTGAATTAATATGATTTATTTTATATATGAAAATATTTGATATGATTTAATTTATTGTTATTTTGTAAGAATTAAATGTGTATTTTGGCACTTTGAATTAAAGAAGCCCAGCCCGTATGGTTAAAGCAAGCCCAAAAGACCCCAGGCTTAGTCCATCTCTTCTCTCCTCTCACCTATGCCTACCAGGTGTTGGCCCCTCAGCTCGCCACGCATCCCAGCTGCTGCAGCCCAGCCAGCCCCTGCGCTTGACGCATGTCCCCCAACCTGCGTGCCGACCCACGCCTCTGCCCGTGTGATTTTCCCCACGACCCAGCCAATTCTGGCCCACCTACCTGGTTTCCCTCCTTCAACCAACCATGCATGTCCATTCGCCTGCTAGCTGCCACAGCTTCAACGCGTTAGCACATCAGTCAATGCTCTAGATCAGTCTAAATGCCATCAACTCCATTTTGTCAATCACATTCCAACTCCATGCACAACAAAAACAAAACAAAAAATTAACAATTATAACAACAATACAAATAATATTAATAATAGAAATGATTTTAATATCAGATTCATTATTAATATTTATTTTGTAAGCCCAAACTTTTATTTATTAATTTTTAGTCCTTTATAAGCTCTATATATAAGAGCTCATTTTCCATGGTTTTTCATGTAATTTTTAGGTAGTAAAACTTTACAAAATTTTAGTATCATTTCTCATATTTTCTCTCTAGAATTGTTAGGAGAATGTATAACATAATAGGCTAACCTTCTTAGGAATGTTAGGATGATCATATATGCACTATGACTTTATTTGGTATTTTTGATTCACAATGCGCTTCAAGTTTATATATTCGAGTGAATTTTTTTTTCATCTCTTTTTCTTCATCTTATTATCTTTATTTATGTTTGCTAATAGTATATAGATTTTGTCAAGCATTTTCTATGTATTATCAAATTAGTGAAAATAATATAGATAATGTTATCCAAAAAGCAGGCACGGATGACATGGCGAGTGATTTCTGGACACGTGGCTGACATCTGGCAGAATTCTGTTAGAGTATCGACCAGTAAAATATTGCAAGCATAGGCAGTTGAGTTTTTCCTACGACCAGCATGGTCGTACACTCCGCATATTTCAAGATAATTTTATAAAGATCTTAGTCAATCCCGAGATTGTCTCCAATAATTCCTCATTATCCGATTAATTCGGAAAGAATATGTGTAACAAATTAATGTAATCTTCCTTGAGCCTATAAATAGAGAAAGATAGCTCAAGGAAGGAACTTTTGGCTTTCTAATTATCTGAGATTAGAGTTTTACGAGTGTATTAGAGCTATCATATTGGATATATTGTATTGTTCTTCAGAGGTTGGTGAAACTCATTGAAACCAAGTTCTTTGATCACTTCTTTAAAATATTATATCAATAACAGCTCAAGTGGACGTAGGTTATTACCAGATTTTGGGGCCGAACCACTATAAATTCCTGTGTGTTTTATTGTTTTTGTCATTATTCTCATTTCAACATATATGTCCACATCAAGCACTTTTGACTTCGTGTCAGTTGACCAAAATCAGGGTCAACATTATGGTGCTTTCATTGAGAGCTTAATACAATATTGTTGAAATATCAATGGCGAAAACAACCAAGAAGACTGGACAGGCGGCTAGCGCTGCACCATCTCAGCCGCCTCCTCCTCCTCTAAACGTGACCGAAGATGAGCCACATTTGGAGTTCGATGAGGACGAAATGGATTCTGAAACGATGGGGAATACCCTAGGGGTATTGCAGGACGAACTGGCCAATCTGAGGGCCAGCCAGGAAAGTGCTGCTGAGATTATGGCACGGCAGCAGCAAGAAATTGAGCGACAGCGCTTGGAACTGAGTGAAAGGCAGGTGGAGATGGACCGCTGTCAGAGGGAGGCCATGGCAACCCTCGAAGCAGCCCTACAGCTGGCTAGGAGTCAGGCTGCACCTGCATCGCAGCCTGATCAACCTTCAAATGGGCCACCCCAAAGGGGCCCTAATCCTAGCCCGCCGATCCAGCCCTCGAGCCCCCAAAGGCCCGAGCAGCCACCGATGCCTCAGGACAATGTCCCGCTGAGGGACCCTGAGGCAGAGCCTCCATCCCAGGCTGGTCGCGGCAATCCCCTGCAACCAAGGCAGAATAGGGCCGAACAGCCGCCCCGCAGTCCTAGACGCCATAGGGGCGAAGAGCCAAACCCTCCGAGTAGAGGACAACATCCTTCTGGAAATAGAAGGAACTCAGAGATAGGCTCTGCGGTCTAGGGCCCCCCATAGCATGATAATGCACGGGGACCTACCGACCAACGCAGGCCACCCTCTAATGCTCGGGAGGTTCCAGCACGGGAAGGCAACCGAGGGAACAGTCGATCCCATCATAGCTAATCAAGATTCAGAAATTGTCATGATTATAATGAGGCCGACTCAGGTAGAGGAAACGTCGGTCGGAGAAATGAAGAAATAGGTGGGGGCAGAAGCCTACCACCTAGGGATGACCAACCCGAAAGACGTGACGCTGGAAGGCAGCCCAGACAAAATAATGTCATTAACCGGCTCGGATCTAGCGAGTAGTGGAGAAGAGACGAAGATTTAAGAGACGTACTCAACGATCACCGGGAACGGCACGACGAGTACGTTCCTCCAGCACCAGAGGCCCCGACAATTCCTGGCGTCGTGCCGGCCCAGATAGATGCCCTCAACAAGGCAGTTCAACAGCTGGTCGGGGGAAGAACATCTTATATCGATCACGATAGGAGAAAGGGCACTCCTTTCGTTCAGAGGATAGCTATGGCAGAAACTCCTAGCAAGTTTAAGATGCCTACGCTTCCGAACTTTGACGGGTATGGTGACCCGGTATCTCACGTCAACAATTTTGAGATACAAATGGACATTCAGAAAGTGTCCAAAGACGCTCGGTGCAGGATCTTCCCTGCAACACTTTCTGATGCAGCACATGAGTGGTTTTTTAAATTCCCTCCTGCAAGTATAGTTTCCTAGGAGATGTTCGTGAAGGAATTTTACGGACAATTCTATGCGGGTCGTGTGCACCCAACTATGGCAAATCAGCTGGTCGAAATACGCCAGCAAGACAGAGAACCACTGAAAGATTACGTCCAATGTTTTATGCAAGCAGCTGCTGGAGCGAAAACAGTGGGAGATGAAGGCAAGATGATGTCCATAACTGCAGGGGTTAAGCATCGTACGCCTCTTTGGAACTGCCTCAGAAAGCATGGAGTCAGGACTACCCAGGAATTTTTGGATCGAGCTGATCGATACATCAAGCTCGAGGATGCCATTGCCAATGAAGGAAAAACCCCAGGCAAGGATAAGCGAACTGCTGAGCCCGCCAAAGCCGCCAATGGGTCGACACCCAACGACAACGGTAAAGGCAACGGGAACGGCAATGGCAATGGAGAATGGGGGGAAATGGCCACATAATGAGCCTTCCACCTCTGACAATAAACGAGCCAAGGGTAATCGTTATGAACCTCAGTTCACTAACTACACTGCCCTTATTGAGTCTCGGGGAGAGGTGTATCAGGCCACGAGTTTTAGCGTGCCTTATAAGAAACCTGCTCCCATTCGAAAAGATATTTCGAAGAGAGACACTACCAAGTTCTGACGTTACCATAATGCCTACGGACATGATACACATGAATGCAACCAGCAAAAGGATGAAATCGAGTTCCTTATTAGACAAGGACACTTGAGAAGATATGTACGGGCCTCGGGAAATTCCCAACGAGAAGCTTCAGGTGGCAACGAGCATCCGCCCGCACACCAACGCTCGCCACCTTTGCAGCCTGACCCCGTAGCTGGCACTTTACTCACCATCTGTGGAGGCCCACACCTCACGGGAAGCAGTGGAAAGGTGAGGGAACGATATGCTCGGACCCTATGTCACGACCAGGACATCGAGATGATGACTGTGGAGGAAAGGGCATCAAAGAAGGCTCGGTCAGAGGAGGGTGAGATAACCTTCTCTGATAGCGACGCCGAGCATGTCCGGTTCCCACATTTCGATCTGCTGGTCGTGGAGTTCAAATCGCCAACATGATGGTGAAAAGAGTACTAGTTGATACAGGAAGTTCAGTGAACATCCTGTACAAATCTTCGCTGGAACGCATGAAGTTGTCCGTTAAAGATTTGGAGCCCTGCAACCAAAAAATTTACGGCTTCTCTGGCGAGGGACTCACCCCAGCAAGGTCAATCAGACTTCCAGTGATAGCAGATACAGCGCCTGTTACCAGGACATTACTCGTTACTTTTATAGTAGTTGATTGTCCTTCAGCGTACAATGCTGTCATTGGAAGGCCCATACTGGTTGATCTCCGGGCCGTCACCTCAGTATGGAATTTGGCCATTAAATTCCCGACAGACGCAGGGGTAGGACGCGTGTTGGGAAACCAAAGAGAAGCAAGGGAGTGCTACAACGCCTCAGTTACAAAGGCGAAGAAGGGAACGTCAAAGAGCACTCCCCCAGATAGGTTGCATATGGTTATTGATACACAAGCCCAATCCGGTGATGGAGTCACTAAATAGGGTGTTGCCCAAAGTGAGGATAGGGATTTAGATCCTCGCTTTGGGGATTTTGAGGAAAATTTTGGACCCGTCAAGGACCTGGAAGAGGTCCAACTTGATGAAAAAGACCCGACCAGAGTTGTGAAGGTCGGGAAAAACTTAGAGGCAACCACGAAGCATGCACTGGTGGAATTTTTGCGAAAGAACCAGGAAGTCTTTGCCTTGTCACACAAAGACATGGCTGGGATAGATCCTGCAGTTATCAGCCATGTCCTGAACGTAGACAAAAGTTTTCCACTCGTGCAACAAAAAAGAAGGTTGCTCGATAAGGATAGATCGAAAGCCTTAAAAGAAGAAGTTGAAAGATTAAAGTAGAATGGGTTCATCAGGGTAGCTTTTTATCCGTCGTGGGTCTCTAATCCAGTACTGGTTCCCAAGCCTAATGGCAAATGGCGAACCTACGTGGATTTCACAGACCTCAATAAAGTCTGCCTAAAGGATTGCTTCTCACTCCCAAGGATCGACCAGTTGGTGTACGTAGACGACATGCTGGTAAACTCGAAACAAGCAAAAGGACATGTGAAGGATTTACAGGAGTGTTTCAACGTTCTGAACAAGTACCAAATGAAATTAAATCCTCTCAAATGTTCCTTCGAAGTTGGATCAGGGAAATTCTTAGGGTTCATTGTCAATTCAAGAGGAATCGAGGCCAACCCCGACAAGATAAGAGCCTTGATCGACATGAAATCGCAAAAAAAGATCAAGGATGTGCAAAGTTTAACTGGAAGAATTGCCGCACTAAGTAGATTCATTTCCAAGTCGACAGACAAATGCGTCCCTTTCTTTAATCTACTTAGAGGCAACAAGAAGTTTGAATGGATAGGAGACTGCGAGCAGGCTTTCCAAGCCCTCAAAGCCCATATGACACATCCTCCTATTTTATCAAAGCCTATGAAGGAGAAACTTTGTTCATCTACCTGGCGATCACCGAAGTTGCTGCTAGTGCGGTACTAGTACGAGATGAAGAAGGCGTACAAAAGGCGGTTTACTATGTAAGCAAGAGGCTAATTGGAGCAGAGTTGAGGTATCCTCCCATCGAAAGATTAGCCTATTGTTTAATCTTGGCCTCGAGGAAGTTACGTCCTTACTTCCAAGCCCATCCCATTACAGTCTTAACTGACCAGCCCCTTCGACAAGTTCTGCAAAAGCCTGAGGTGGCTGGACGCTTATTAAAATGGGCAGTCGAACTCGGGCAGTTCAATATTACATATTCACCGCGAGCAGCAGTAAAAGGACAAGTCTTGGCTGATCTTATTGCTGAGTTCACTGAGCTCCCAAACAACGAATAGTGCGAAGAGTCTAGTGCGCCTGAACCCCAGGATGAAGCTCCTTCGTGGAAGTTATTCACGGATGGATCATCCAACGAATCTCACGCAGGAGCAAGAGTGATATTGATAACGCTAGAGTGGCATCGATTTCACTGCGTTATTAGGTCCAGCTTCACTGCGTCAAATATTGAAGCTGAATATGAAGCACTCCTCACTGGGTTAAGATTGGCAAAAGACATGAGTATAAAGGTGCTGGATATTTACAGTGATTCACAGCTGGTAGTGAATCAGGTCCTAGGGGAATATCAAGCACGAGGCCTCAAAATGGTGACCTACTTAAACAAAACTAGAGATCTGTTGGCTCAGTTTGCTCAGTTTGAGAAGTATACCCTCCAGCAAATACCTCAGGATCAGAATTCGAACGCAGATGCCTTAGCCAAACTCGCAAGCGCGAAAGACGCTGACACTTTGAATATTGTGCCAGTAGAAAGATTGTGCGAGCCGAGCATACGAGCAGACAAAACTAATATGGAAATCCGGATGGAGGATACATGGATGGCACCATACTTGGAGTATCTCATGAATGGTGTACTACCAGCAGATAGAAACAAAGCCAGAACTCTTCAACGGCAGGCTGCTAGGTATATACTGGTCGATGGTGTTCTTTACCGAAGAGGATATTCCATGCCACTGCTCAGATGTATTACATCGGAAAAGGCTAAAGAGCTGATGAAGGAGGTGCATGAATGCTTCTGCGGGGATCACACTGGAGGGCAAAGTTTGGCAAAAAAGATTCTAAGGCAGGGCTATTTCTGGCCGACTATGAATGAAGACTCGATGGAGTTTGTGCGAAGATGCGATAAGTGTCAGAGATTTTCCAAGATCCCATGCACAGCTCCCAATGAGTTAAAGCAGATGCAGAGTCCTTGGACTTTCGCAGTATGGGGTATAGACTTGATTGGATCCCTGCCAACGGGAAAAGGCGGAGTGAAGTACGCAGTCGTAGCAGTCGACTACTTCACCAAATGGGCCGAAGCTGAGCTGCTCACTACCATAACGACCAAGAAAGTTCTAGACTTTGTCATCAAGAACATTGTTTGCCGATATGGTTTGCCTCAAAAAATTGTCTCAGAAAACGGCACCCAATTTGACAGTGACTTATTCACAGACTTCTGTGAAAGACATGGAGTCATTAAAAGCTTTTCTTCAGTCGTGCATCCATAAGCAAATGGGCAAGTTGAAGCAGTGAATAAAATGCTTAAGGACACCCTGAAGAAAAGGCTCGAAGATGCTAAAGGAGCATGGCCAGAACAGTTGCCCGAAGTCCTCTGGTCGTATAGAGCTTCTCACCGAACAGCGACAGGTCATACCCCGTTTTCCTTAGCATACGGGTATGAGGCTATGTTGCCCATCGAGTTAGATCCGCGCTCCCATCGACGAATTACATACGACTAGGACCATAACAGCCAACTGATGATGGAGTCCCTAAACTCAATTGAAGAGAGACGGGAAAGAGCCCAACTCCGAGTAGCTGCGTACCAGCAAAAGGTCGCCCGGTATTTTAACTCGAAAGTGAAAGAAAGAAAATTCAACGTCAGAGATCTAGTACTACGACGAGTTTTCTTAAACACCCGCGACCCAACTGCTGGAGTGCTCGGTCCAAACTGGGAAGGACCTTACCAGATTGAGGAAGTCCTTCATCTAGGCACCTACAAGCTTGCACGCTTAAATGGAGATCTCATTCCACGCTATTGGAACGGAGAACACCTGCGCAAGTATTATCAATAAACAGTCTTTTTAAAAGGACTGGCTTGTATTAATTTTTACTTTTTACAAGTTTCGAAAAAGGGTTAGCCACGTTGTATGGCTAATCGCTTATAAGTGTAAGATCTTTTTAAGATCACTCGTAAAGACATGTTTAGTCCATTTTTAATACGAGAATATAAGGGACTGTGCACAGCCAGTCATTCTTGCCAACCTTTGTAAATTTATTTTTACAAGTATTTGTTCATTACGTGTGTTGTTTCGCTATATTATGAGTGTTACGTTTCCTACCGAGCAGTAATGTTCGCACAGGTCATGGTCAAGGCAAGTGACCAAGGACCTAAAGCTCCTCGATTTCCTGTTATCCCCATTTCCTGGCGTGGGCCCAGGGCGGCGGTTTAGGCCCATGAATTGGGCGTTTGAGTGTGGGCCCGGCCCAAGCCCGCTTGGTACAGGAATATCCGAGGGGGCACGGCCCTAGTGCTCTTTCGGGGCCCTGATGGTGCTCTAGGACGGTTGTCCGGGAGACGTACAGAGCTTAAGCCCCGTTGAAGTACGCATGAACGTTCCCGGAGCCTAGCTCGATCCGCGCCTGTGGTAAACGAAGAGGGACAAAGGTAAACGTACTCGGATTAGGTCCTCCCCGGTTGGTAAGGGAAAGCGTTTGTGACTCTGAAGCCGCCCCACTCCGCGTGGGGGTTGTCCCCACTTTTCGTCTGCAGAAAAGGTCACCTCGGGATTGCACGTCGCTGTTTCTGATCTGCGCTGCCAAGTACTCTGACTGATCTTGTCCCCTGAATCTGCCTCGTAACTTGAAGTGCCCAGACCAAAAGCACTGTTTTGTCAGGCGAAGTGTAGCTTTTGGGCAACCTTATTGGGCCTTGAATAGTCTTGAATTTATGTATGTTTTATCTTTTATATTAGGCTTCCACTTGAGAAGCCAAGAGTATCCATATCTCTAATGGGCCCGGGTTATACCCGGCCCAGACCCAGTGTTCCCATGAGTCTATAAATATAGGCAATGGAACACTGGAAAAATGATCTCTCTTCAACTAATATACAGTTACTCTGCCAAAATACAGAGAGAAACACCATTGTAAAAGACTTTCCAAGCTCTAATACAACTGACTCGTGGACTAAGGCTCGTTAACGCCCCAACCATGTAAAAAATCTTGTGTTACTTTTCTATATTTCATATCTTTAGTCTTAGCTAATATTCATTAGCGCGATTTCCGAAAATCTCGGTAAACAGGTACATCGATAGCAAAGCATACCAAAAGGTATGTAAACACATGAACAAAATAAGTGAAAGCATGCTACGGTACTTAGAGTATTTTTCAAAATTTATATTTTGATAAATCAAGCCAAAGTACTATGCTAAGTTCGGTCATGCGAACAGATGTTATAATAGACATAAATATTATAATATCAAAATGCATTCTTTTACACCGCGAGCAGTACTGCTTGGATGTAATTGTTTAAAGTAAAAGGAAAGTTTGCTGCCCATGCAGCAAATTTAAAAATAAAAATTTAGTCTTTACATCACGACCCGTGGGTCGTGTAATTAAAGAAAAGAAAAAGAATAAAAAAGTTTAAGGAGCATTAGGAGCAGGAGGGTCTTGCTCAGCATTCTGGTTGGTCGCATCCTCGACAACTTCTCCTCCCTCCGCTCCGGCAGCTGGCTCTTTCTTCTTCTGCAGCCAATCGAGGAGTGCAGCGGGCTAACTCAGCATTCCTGGCATCCTCTGGAAGGTAGTTGAAGTTGGCACTCCGGTTGTGTTTCCAAAAGTCGTAGAAACACCAAAGTGTCGCATTCTTGTACCTCTCCAGATGTAATGCCCCAAATTTCCTAATGAGGTTTAGGACCTTGATTAGGAGGTTGGGAGGGCCATAATTGATTTATTATGGTATTTAATGATTTTATGCATGCTTACGTGAATTATATTATTATATGATAGTGAATGCATGCATATGGGAGTATTTATTATTATAAGGGTATTTTGGTAATTTGGCCACTGTGGGCGTAATTTTATATTTTGGGTGCATGGTTATGATTAATTAATATAGCCACATTATAAGGTGGATTGGTTCGAGCTTTTCAACATGAGACGATCATGAGATGTAAGTGTTCGGTCTAGTCATAACGGGTTTAAGTCCGGGGCTCGGGGTGAGTCTCGGGGTGAATATAATGATTAGAGCATTACCGGGAATTAAAGGGTAATGAGATATGATTTATTGGTATTTGGGAATATTGAGAATAGCGGGAATTGGAGAGCATTAATTATAATTAACGAGATAGGCGGGAATGGACGGTTTTACCCTTGGAAGCCTTTAAAGGGGTTTATTTGGCTTAAGGGCATTATGGTCTTTTGACCTTAAGAATTTATATCAGGTTTGGGGTTTGGAAGGTTGTAGAAACAAAACAAAAACAGAGAGCCCCATCCTCATCTCTCCCTCTCTTCCCGTACAAGCTTCTTCCTTCACTTCTCTTTGAATTTTGAGAGCCCAAATTGAGGAGTTGAGCTAGGAAATCAAAGGTGGAAGCTTAGGAATTTGGTTCAGCCATTGAAGGAGGTTCAAACTCGGATTTGAGGTAAGTTCAGCCATGAGTTTCTGGTTTATACTCTGTTTTGGGTTTAAACTTTCAGCTTGTGATTTCATGGTAAATAGTTGGAATTAATGGAAGTTTAGTTGATGTTTAACTTGGGCTTTGATGTGGGTGAGTTGTTGATAATGTTTAGTGGTTAGATTGAGTGTTTGGAGAAGGTTTGGAACTAGTTTGAAGGCTTGGTTCTAAGGGAATATGCAGGGGAGGTCGAGCTGGTGCGTTGCTGATTTTTGGCTGATCTGGGTAATGAGCCGCGGCCTGGCTTTTGTGTGCCGCGGCCTAAGGTGGCTTCTGAGGCAAATATGCCTTTGTCAGGGAGATGAGCCGCGGCATGGCTGTGGTGAGCCGCGGCCCATCAGGACAGATTTGACCAAAATTGTGTTTTTAGCTTAGGGATGTTTACCATAGGCCTCGGGGTTGATCCTACTACTTGGTTAAGTGGGGATTGATGTCCCGGAGGCTAGATATTGGTTCGGGAACTAATGTTGATCATTTTTATTGATGATACCTTATATTTGGTTATGACTAGGTGATCGCTAAAGGACTAAAAGTTGATCGTTCTCAAGGGTCGTTCTTTAAATCATTCTAGCTCGACTTTGAGGTAGGAAAACGGCACCCTATGTACATGTGACATGCGTGGCTATTCTTGATGCATGTTGGTTGACTGTTGAATGTGACATGCATGGCTATTATTGGTGCATGTTGGATTATGGAATATTATGCATATGATGCATGAGAAACATGTGATTAGGACATGCTTGTATACCGTGTATGATATCGTTTAGAGCTTGAGCCTCTGTGTTTATGCATAGTCCTAATTGTTCTAATACCTGTTAAGTAAGCATGCTGAATACCTTGGTTATGGATATTGGACATGTGATATATGTTTGGTGGCATGGCTTACCTGTGTATGGCGCTGACTTATTAGTCAGAATCGACAATTGTGTCAGATCCGTCTGTGAAGCTGTGACTTATTAGTTAAGTTCACAACGGGCTGGGCACTGGTCGTGTTTCACTGACCCAAGGGTTAGAAGTGGCAGTGCGTTGTGAACGCCAGGCCAAATAAAGATTAGATCTAATCGAGGTTGGCATTGAATGACTCATATGGGGTATTAATGCTGGACCGACCGGAAGGTCAATGAGAACTATAAGCGCTTGCCTGGTCTAAGACCAGATGATCATCAGCCAAGGTATATGACCCCGGTGACTGTTTGTCACATGGCTGGGGGACGCTTTCCTTAGTTACAACTCTAAAGTCGAGAGGATGGTTATGTTGGTGACTAATCACCATGCACCTATCCTAACCAAGCTTATGAAGGAACCACTTATCAAATAAGCCCTGGTGACCCTATCGTCGCATGGCTAGAGAAAGTTGTACCCACTTCTGTGACTTTTGGCTATTGTCACCTACCTGTTTTGGACCGTTGGTCCTGAATGGCTGTTACAATTACTGTTGATACTATATCATGTTACCAGATGATATTACATCATGTTATCTGTTGATACTATATCATGTTATGTTGTGTTTTCTTGCTGGGCTTCGGCTCACGGGTGCTACGTGGTGCAGGTAAAGGCAAGAGGAAGCTAGACCATCCTTGAGTTGGAGAGCTTAGGTGATGACGTGTACATACGTAGCTGCTCGTCCGCCACGGCCGAGGTTTAAAGTGGAACTAGGGTTGAACCCTGTTTTGCCGCTTAGAACGGCCTGTTGTAAATATTTTCTGTAATAAACTCTGAAACTTTATTTTCGGGATCCCAATGTATATACTAAACGTTCTAGTGAAACGTTACATCTTAACCAAAGTTTTTAATCCCTAAACCGCTAATCATACTTAGTTCACGATTTTGGCCAAATAACTCGGTTAGCGAGTTTAGCACCGTTTACAAGGCACACCGTAACGGTCCCTGGAGTTTGGGGGGTTACACCAGATCTTTAGCATTGGTGAGCTTCAGCTGCTCCACGTGGCTCTCAAGAACAGCTACGGTCTTGTCCTTAGCAAGGTGCTCCTCCTTAAGTATCTTGACTTCGCGATATTGGATTCGACTGGACTCCTGGAAATCGTCCTTCTGTTTCTTCAAAGTTGCCTGAGAAGCTTTATTCTCCGTCAGCTTTGCCACCAAAGCATCCTTCTGGTGGGTAACCACCTCTAACTCCCCAGCATGCCTAGCTTCTGCAGCCTAAAGCTCCTCGATGGCTTTCGCCTGAAACTCCTCGACGGCCTTTGCTCGAGCCTGCTCGATAGTAGCAGTGGCGCGGGTACGAGCGGCAGTTATCGTCAGCATGGCCTGCAGTCAAGGAATAAAGGTTAGACTATATTACAAGAAGGAAAAGTAAAGACCAAGAGGAAGAATACTTACACTGGCCACTTTGTTAAGAGCCCTGTTAAGGATCTGATCGACCCCCATGCTCTCAGCTTCAGCCATTGCCTCCCTGCAACGGTCATGCTTCAAGATATGAGAAAGGCGATCTTTAGCTGATCGCAGGGAGCGGTTCAAGAGTTTGGTCCTGGGAAGTTCTGCCTGCGGGGTCTGTTCTCTTCGGGCCGCAGGCGGAGGGTTGGCAGCAGGGGCAGTCTCCTTTTCAGCAGGAGCAGAAGGTTGGCCAGTAGGTCTGTCCTTGGATGGATCATCTGTTCAACCCTTCTTGGCCGGGGGTGCTTGGCTTAATTCGCCATTATGCCTCCTGGCTGATTTCCATCGAACCAGGGGGACCTCCTCTTCCTCTTGGGTCTGATACAAATTGAAAATGTTGGGGGAAGCCATCTCTGCAGATAAAGAAAGACATGCCGACAGTAAGACAAAGGCGGATAAAAAATCATGGAAAATCAGAAAAGAGGTCACAAAGTTTAATACCCGAGCTACAACTACTGGTCGCTATACTACTGACTCTATTAGTCATACACTCACTATCTGGCATGAAGAAGTCTGGCCCTAGATTTGGAGTATACGTAAAACTGTCGTCCCCGTAAAACAAGTGACAGGGAATTGGCAAGCTATTTAAAAGCAAGATAACAATACCATTTTCGTCTGAGGATTCATCCAGGTCTATGATAGACTCTGTTGCCTTTTGTTGCCCCTTGCCTTAGGACACAGAAGGCCTCTCTGCTGAAGGGACACCAATGGGTTCCCTGATCGTAACCCCCGTTGGCCTCCTTCGGGGAGGAGACGCCGAAGGTTGCTGCTCGGGATCCCCCTCGGCCGTGGCATCTGCCACCATGGGTCCTCTTGTTTCATGGCAAGGAGCCAAGAGGCCAGATAACCTCAGATTTTCATCAGTGACCAGGGACTTAACGCTTTTTTCAGCGTCTGCCATCCTGGTCAGTGCGTTAGACCTCAACACCATGTCTGGTGTTGGGTTCGGACGTAACCATGGTCCTAAAAGGCACAGTATACTTTAGATAAGTGCAGAAGATTTTGCTAAGGAAAAGTATCGACCAGTGAAAGTAGCATTTACCTCCTCAAGCGAAGGCCAGGTTGTTCGTAGTCATGTCTGGCGTGAGGAAGTACTCTCTATTTTACTGCCCCACGTTGGAAATGTGGGTAGTGTCACTCAGGAACGTTCGGCTTGTTTCCTGGTGACAGAGATGAAAAAAACCCATCCCATATTGTTAAGGGTTGGACTTAAGGTCAAAGAGGAAGTTGACTTCATGAGGAGTGGGTTCTGGCCATTTTTTGAGTTTATAAATGATATAGAGTGCAGCCAGCATTCTATATCCGTTTTGAATAATTTGAAAGGGGGCAAAACCAAAGTAGTTGGCCATCCCCTGGTAGAATGGATGTAGAGGGAGGATAGCCCCCGCCTCTATGTGATATCTGGACCAAGCGCTATAGACGCCCCCAGGCAGGTTAGCTCTTTGGTCAGCAGCAGGGATAGTGAGATTAACCCCGATAAGAGGATACTTCCTACGATAATTGGCAAGCATCCGGGGAGTCACCTGGCTGGTAGGAGAGAGATACCACTCGACATCAGGAAGGTTTTGTTGCCGAGGGCGAGCCCTGACTTGAATACGAGGGTTTGGGGCATCATTTTCTCGACCACTAGTCGAGGGAACCCTAGCCTGCGAATTAGGCTGGGCAGGAGAATTTGGATTTTTCAGGGTTTGGTTTTTTCTGGCCGGGAGACATAGAACGGGCCATTTGAGGTGGTGATGGATGAGGTCTAGAAGAAACTCTGGAAAATGGAATCTCGTGAACTCGGTCGATCGGTTGTTCTTTGCCTTCAAGCAGTTGTGCAAGAAGATCGTCGTCGATGGGCCGCTCACCTCCCCACAAATCTGGCATTAAAATCTGCGAACAGAAGAATGGGGAGGTGAGGATGAAGAATTTTGAAAGTTTTTTAGAATAACGCTGGTCGAGTATAAAAGTTAAGCTTTTATACAACAACATTCTAACAAAAAACTAAATTTTTTGCATGAACAGTTTGATAAATAGATCAAAAAGTGAAAGCAAAAAGTTTTTCGAAAAAGCTTTTTCAACTCCTTTTAGGGCGAGAAAAACTTGGTTTTTCAACTGGCATAAAAATCGAATTTTTACTTCGGTTTTACGTCCTAAAGTTGTGATCTCAACTATCAAACTAACTCGTGACTCCTTAATGGCAGAAGAAATATCATCCTATACAGTATCACCCACAAAACCCCCTACTGACATGCATCTCAACCCAGAAACAAATGAACTCAACAGTCAATCCACAGAAGCATGCACGGCAAAATATAGAGCATAAAAGTTTTGAGACTTACCAGAAAAAAGATCGTGGAGATTTGAGAGAGTTTTCGAGGGTCGGAGAACTCACGGACTGAATCTTGAAACGCTGAAAGACGATCTCCAGAAGAAAATGGAAGCTTTGATTTTAGGGTTTCTTGAAAGAGTAATAGCTTGCGTAAAAAGGAAAAGAAGACTTTGGAGAGACTATATATATTTTTGTCTTTGACATTAAAAGGGAGTAATCATCAGTTTCCTCTTTTTCGAAACATTGGGAAGGGTGATAGCCGTCGAAAGGTTACTTGGGAGCCGAAAAGCCGTGATTAGACAATGGTAGGTTACTTTTCCCAAGATTACACGTATTATTCTGACAACTCTGGTGGGGGTAACCGAAGGGTCATTTCCTTAAAAGTTTATTTATTGCTCGTAATAAATAAACTTGGGGGCAAATGTTATCCAAAAAGCAGGCACGGATGACGTGGTGAGTAATTTCTGGACACGTGGCTGACACTTGGCAGAATTCTGTTAGAGTATCGACCAGTAAAATATTGCAAGCATAGGCAGTTGAGTTTTTCCTACGACCAGCATGGTCGTACACTCCGCATATTTCAAGATAATTTTATAAAGATCTTAGTCAATCCCGAGATTGTCTCCAATAATTCCTGATTATCCGATTAATTAGGAAAGAATATGTGTAACAAATTAATGTAATCTTCCTTGAGCCTATAAATAGAGAAAGATTGCTCAAGGAAGGGACTTTTGGCTTTCTAATTATCTGAGATTAGAGTTTTACGAGTGTATTAGAGCTATCATATTGGATATATTATATTGTTCTTCAGAGGTTGGTGAAACTCATTGAACCCTAGCTCTTTGATCACTCCTTTGAAATATTATATCAATAACAGCTCAAGTGGACGTAGGTTATTACCAAATTCTGGGGCCGAACCACTATAAATTCCTGTGTGTTTTATTGTTTTTGTCATTTTTCTCATTTCAACATATCTGTCCACATCAAGCAATTTTGACTCCGTGTCAGTTGACCAAAATCAGGGTCAACATATAATATCTTTTTCATTTTCTCCATCTTATTCATATATATTTATTTTTGTTAAATCTATATAGAATTAGTCATGTTCTTTCTATGTATTTTATAAATAGTAAAAGTAATATTGTGTAAGGTTTTATGTCTAATCTTTTATTGTATTATTGCCAATGGTATAGTGTCATTTTTAGATTTCTCATAAGATTTATCTCATCTTTCCATAGTAAAGAATATTAATCACTTAAATATATTTTGTGAGATATGTTTGTACTTTAATGTTAAATCTTCCAAACGAATAGTTGAGATGTGAATTATTCATTTGTGTAATTTTTGTGAACCAAATATTCAAATAAATAAGTATGCATATATGTGACTCTTGCTCCTTTCTACTTCTTACATTTTTTTATGTTGACGCGGTTCTTCGCCAACAGGAAATTTAGAAAAGAAGATAAAGGGATTAGTGCTAAAGGTGAACCGAAACAGATATATGATCTTAGGAAAAAAAATGGCTACTCGAGACACGTTTTTTAAGTGGTTCGAAGGTTAAAATCCTTCTACTCCACTAGTCGATATTATTGCTATATTCAGGGGATACAATTATAGGGTGTTTGTTACAAGAGAGAATCCAACCCTTATTAACTCCCAAGGTCTCCATTTTTATAGGAGAAGGCACCTGGGAGTAGGTAAGAAGGCCATTCCGTGACCTTCTTACCTATCATGTCAACTCTGTGACCTTCATGATTAATTCCTAAACCTGACACATAAGTGTGGTCAAATCAATAGGTATGGGGAGGTTGGGCCGCACGGCCCAACCTAGTTGAGGATGTCTGAATACGCACGTTCCTGCTGCGTGTCCGAGAAGTCAGGGATATATCAGACACGTGATGTCTGATATATGCACGTTTACCTTGCGTAGCTGACTTTATAAAGGGTCACAGCCTTCAACCCCAGCTCGTACTGCGGGCTGGATGCTTGACCCGACCTTCGGTCGTCAGAGCCCGGACTCTGTCTTTAAGTTACCAGAGGCGAGCCCTCAGATTACCTCGAGCTAAGGAGGTGTGACCTTACGACGCAGCTCCGGTTGCGGGGGATGTCCACGAGATAGCCATGGTTAGGCCGTAGCTCAGCTTGCTAATCAGCCTGTGGGAAAATCAGGGCGTACATGTTACATCACACTTTTATCCTATCTTTATTTCTAATCTCAAAAAAAAAAAAAATCACTTGTTGTAATTTTCTCACATTATTTATCTCTAAAATTTTTTATTGTTAACTTTGTTTATTTATCTCCTTGTGGAAAACACCGCTTAGTGGAAGTCACGTTTGGTCACCATAGCTTAGGTCGTCCATCCAAGCCGAATAACAATAACAAAAGAGAAGCATCGCACAAGGAGTCATCTTTGCATATCAATTCTAGTCGCCCATGCACTCAGGATCACCTATATGCTTCTGGTCGCCTATTTTAGGTAGCCAAACACCACAACGAAGTCTGATCACCTATTATTCAACTCTAGTCACATAAAATAGGGTTGCTTTTTGTTCAAGACAATGGACCCAACTTGTAATTTTGTGTGTCATTTTCAGGCCCAGCCCAATAATTCAAGCCCATATTCCAATTGTGACATGATTCCTCACTATAAATAAGAGGAGGAAGGATCCAGACAAAAGCAGAGTGGAGAGAGAGAGGGGGGCCACCTACCTCTTAGTGCCAAACACTTGGAAGCTCCATACTAGAGCTCTCAAATGTAAACAAAGCTTGCAAACTAATATGCCAACCACTATAAACTATCTCTTCATTTATTACTCTTTATAGTAATTACTTTGCATTAATCCTACATCAAATACTTGAGTCCACTCTCACATAACCAATATTTGGATGCTTGACGAGTTTGTCCAACAACAAAAAAAAAAGTCAATAGTAATAAGTTGTCACCACATGAATTATAATTATCAAAGGCTTGAAAAAGGTGCTTGCCATATTAAGGGTTTGAAATGAAATATGCCAAAATAATATATATTTAATATTTATTCTAAAGTAACAAATGTCAAGTTATCTTAAATGTAATAGGTTATTTTGATGGTAATCCTAGCAGGTTACCCATATATAATAGATAACTGGTCACTTCTAAGATAGTAACAAGTAATCTTGATGGTAACCAGTTACCCATAATATAGGTAATTAGTTACCCCTAAGATGGTGGTAACAAGTAATCTTGATTGTAACCAGTTACCCATAATATAGGTAATTGGTTACCCCTAAAATGGTGGCAGGTTACTTTAATGCAAACATCCAAATACAAATATATATAGGGGCTTCACTTTAAGCCCTACTGGTAGGGCTCTTCACTGTTCTCGACTCGTGAACAGTTTTCGGAGCAACGTTTTTTATGACCGTGTATATTGTAGCTATTTAGAGTATCCTATAAATTTTCAGAAAATTCCGAATAGTTTACAATACCGAAAACTAGGGTCAAACATGTTTTTCACGCGCATAAAAAAAATTAGTCACGCGTGCAACAACATGTTTGAACCTAGTTTTCGGTACTGTAAACTATTCAGAATTTTCTAAAAATCGCGCCGGTACTCTAAATAGCTACAATATACACTGTCTTAAAAAAAATCGTGCCAAAAACTGTTCAAAGGTCGAGAACACTGAGAGCCCCACCAGTAGGGCTTAAAGTGAAGCCCATATAGAAGAATTGTCATATACAATTCTTCTATATGGGCTTCACTTTAAGCCCTACTGGTATATATATGAAAGTGTGAATGGTAACCTATCAGGTAACCAGTTGGTTAACTCAAACATAAAAAAAAAACATATCGTACAAGAAAAAACTAGAAAAAAATTGATTTGAAAAAGATAGAAAAAAAAAATGGAAGGGGAATAGAATAAATGGAAAAAATGGAAGGAAAATAAATAAAAAAGAGAAAAAAATAAGATGAAGGAAAAAAATAAAAAATGAAAGAACAAAAGTCTTAAAAAATGATTCCAAAAAATTATATAAAAAATAAAACAAATAAGGATAAAAATAAAAAAAATTACAAAATTAACCTCCCAATTTTTAAAAACTTAATTAAGAACAAAAGTATGATATAAACAAAAATTATACAAAAATATGGGAAACAAAAGCCATAAACATATAGTATTATAAAGAAAAGCCATAAAATAAGAATTTTTTAAAATTTCCATATTTTTGTAGACAATTGAAAAAAGCCATAAATTATGTGATATCAACTTTTTTTTTTTGAAAGGGTTAAAACTTAAAAACTTGATTGTCATTTTTTTTCATACACTAAATTGTGGAATAGCAAAAACACTTAAAGGATATTTATCTTAAAACCACTCAAAATTATAAATTGTTATATGTTTCTCAACCAATTATCATTCAATTGTATATCAAATAAGTAAAAATTTTAATAATTAATCTGTATAAAATTATTTGAAAAAAAAATCAAGTCTAATGATAAAAATAAAGACTATTTTGAATATTATTTTATTATGATGTTAATATATATATTTTTGGATAATTCTCAAGTAGTAGATGGACTACTGGTGCACTTCTTTTATGTCTTCAGCAATTGGAATATTATAACTCTATTTTTTTATATGACAGTGTACATCGTAGTTATACAAAACATCCTATTAGTTTTTGAAAAATTCCAAATAATTTACGATGTCAAAATCAGAGTTTAAATATTATGTTGTACTCTTGTATAAAAAAAATAGACACATGTGCAACAAAAATGTTTGAACCCTATTTCGACACCTTAGAATATTTGAAATTTCCTGAAAATTTGTGGAATGCATACTATAACTACATTGTACACAGTCATATAAAAAAAATGGGATTCTAACTATCTATGTATTGAAAAAATAAGTCGAAAATAGTTATAATCCCAATTTTTTTATATAACGGTGTACATTGTAGTTATTTATGATGTCTTGCAAATTTTTAAAAAATTCTTAATAATTTATTAGTGAGATTTGTGCCCTTAAAGTTTATTTCTATATGAACAGTTATGAGATTTGTGCACTCTCATTTGTATTTAACTATACATGTCATTTATCATGAATAACCAATATATTATTGATACGATCTTGAATTAAGTATATGTATATTGGTACATATTTATAAGAGGATTTAATTCAAGATAAGAATATAAAATTGTGTGTAATCGCTATATAAAGTGAGAACTTTATTTAATAAAGATTATGAATATGGTATATCTTCTACTTAAGACTGAACAATTTATTCTAGTTGTTACGTGTAGCGACACAAATAGGTAAAAGTGTCGTATACAATATAGATTGTACAGGACTAGAAAACGAAGAAAGAAAGAATTTCTGATAATCTCCGTTAGAATATAGAAGTTCAACATTCATCAATCGATGGTCGTTCGAGACTTGACCTTAATCCTAAAGTAAGTAATGGACTATTATTTGTGCTTTTATGACTATTGACTTATCGGGCAAGGCTCAATATTCCTACGACCGAATTCCTGTTATCTTTGATTTATAAAATTACACGTGGCTAAGAACATACTTCACATAAATGAAATCAACTTCTTACTTAAGTGGAAGCAGATTAGTTGTTCCTTTTAGTGTTGATTCGAGGCTTGAACATAGAGTGCTTAATTTCTATTAGAGAACTTAAATTTCATTATGTAATTAGATTTATAGAAAATGCTCATTAGAGGATTAATGGAACCAATTGATAAATACATAATGAGAGAGGTTAGCGGACATTAAGACCTAACACTAATTATAAACAACTAGCGGAGGGTCATAATTCATGTAATGACTAAATTAATAGACGAATTTATAATTATAACTTCTAATAATATAAGACTATAGTTTTGAGATATCAACTATGAATTTCTAATGGAATAATTCATAGTTAATAAATTAATTAATGGAACTAATAGTTAGTGAAATTAATTAAATTATTGGAGCTTTAAACTATGGGTCATATTGTCCTCATAATTGCTCGATAGCACAGAGATATGATTTTAGTGTTAAAAATATATAATTGAAAATAATAAAGTATTATTTTTAATCTCACAACATAACATTATTTATGAAATAATATTTAATGAAAAATAAAATTATATTGATAATTTTGTGAAATTAGTTTGAACATATTTAATTTTGTAGTATAATTATATATCAACATAAAATAATATGATAATGACCTACCACAGGGCCCAAAGTTGTGTAATTGGTGGACTGTGGTCCATGCATAAGCCCAATGAGAATAGAACTAGGTCTTCTCTTTGGTTTTTCTATAAAAAGAATATAATACCAATGAGAGAAATATATGTTTTTTCACGTTATTTTCCAAGAGAGAAAAATAAAGAACTTTGTTCTCTCTATTTTGTGAGAAGATCACTCTCTAAAGTGTTGAGATTTAAAAGCGTATGTTCTTGTGTATCCTATCGAATGACACAAACATCCACCTATCTCCTTCTCTTTGTACGAGTCATAGTGTAACGCCCTGGTTACCCCAGAACAGTTATGGTGATCGGTGAACCGAAAATTTGACCCGTTACCCGAGTCCTTTGGTTAAAAACGTGTTCTAAGTGTTATTAACAGGCTAAGGTGAAAAATCAATAAAAAGGAAAGGATATGTTTTATTTAATACATAAAACTGTTCATGGGCCCACAAGAGCATTTACAACTCAAAAAGGTCATTACTGTTTCAAAATTTCAAACCCGCCGACCTAAGCGGCAAAAATAGGGTATTCCCCCTAGTTCCTCTGAGAACTCCTTGGCCGTGGTGGTCAAGTGGCCGCATATGTACACATCACCACCTAAGCTCTCCACTCAAGGCTGGGTGAGCTTTTCTTTCCCTTTACCTGCACCACATAGCACCCATGAGCCAAGGCCCAGCAAGAAAACACAACATAACATGATATAATATCAACAATGATCACAATAATCATTCAGGACTATCAGTCCAAAACAGATAGGTGACAGTCGCAAAAGTCACTGAATAGGGAATAGCTCCCTTCAGCCTTGTCACGATAGGGTCACCGGGGCTTAACAGGTAAGTGAACCTTTTATTAACTTAACCAGGATAGGTGCATGGTGACTGAACACCAACATAACCTTCCTCATGACCATAGAGTCATAACCCTGGAACATCGTTCCCTAGCCATGTGACAAGCGGTCACATGGGCCTTAGACCCTGGCTCTAAGTAACTAGTCTTAGACTAGCCAAGCGCTTATAAGTTTCATCGACCTTAGGGTCGGTCCAGCATTAATGCCTTAGAGCCATTCAATGCTGATATCGATTAGATCTAATCTTCATTCGGCCCTGCGTTCAGGATACTTATGCCGGTTCTGACTCTTAGGTCAGTATCCCTGACTAGTCAGTGCCATATACGAATAAACAATATTCACTAGCATTTAATATGCAATCCATTTCCACATTTATCAATCAACATGCCTCAATAACAATCCCGCATGTCATATATACACAGGGTGCAGTTTTCTTACCTTAGGTTCGAGCGAGAGATATTATAAGGACGAACACTGAGAACGATCGATCTTTTAGTTCCTTAGCACTAACCTAATCACAACCAATTATAACCTACATTAATGAGAATCAACATGGATAGAAACATGCCCACACGGTGAGTAGATTTGATCCCGGGCCTTAAGGATTGAAACCCCAAGTCAAAAACCCTTAAAAACACTCAAAACGGGACTTTGAAGGAACAGAGTAGCACTACAGCGCTGACCCCTAGCACCCCAGCGCTATACTCAGAACCTCCAACACGCCCAAATGCCCCCTGAGTAGCGCTGTAGCGCCCTAGGGTGGGCGCTATAGCACTACCTCCAGACCAGATGCCCCCTGAAACCTCCTTCTTCATCTCCTTCGATTCTAACCTGATTCCTATGCTTCCAAATCCCATTTTTGATGCCAAAAGCCATCCTAACATACCCCAAACACCACAACCATAAGAACCCTAGCCAAAACTCCCAACCAAACCAAGATCTCAACCTAGAAATCTCAGCTGCAAAATAGAACTAAAACAGGGCAAACCAAAGAATTCAATGGTTAGAAACTTACCCAAAGCTCAGCTTATGATGCTCTTCAATGGAGGAACACACTCCCAAACTCCCAAGGCTTACTTCCCAAGCTTGAATCCTCAAGAATGGCTCAAAAATCTCAAAGGAAACAGAAGAAAAAGATGGTACGGGAAGACTCTCCAAGTTGCTCTGTTTTTCCACCTCTTTCTCAGCCAAAAATGGTTATATCTATCCTAGGGGTGAAATGACCATTATACCCCTAAGTCAATTTAAGGTTTCTAAAGACTCCCAAGGGAAAAATTTGTATTTTCCATTTATCTCGTTAATCATAATTAACGCTCTCCAATTCCTGCTATTCTCAATAATCTCAAACACCAATAATTCATATCTCGTTACCCTTTAATTCCTGGCAACGCTCTAATCCTTAAAATCACCCCGGGACTCAACCCGAGCTTCGAACTTAAACTTGTTGTGACTAAACCGCTAATCAATATTCCAAGATCATCTCATGCCGAATAGCTCGAACAAACCCACATTATAATGTGGTCTCAACATATATCATCAACATGCATACAAATATGCAATTATACCCTCAACGGGCCAAATTACCATCACACCCCTGTAATTAAGAACGTGGACCTGCATGCATGCATTTAACATCATATTATAATATAATTCACGTATACATGCATAATATCATTTAATGGCATAATTAAGAAAGTACGGCCCTCCCGGCCTACTAATCCTGCCATTAAACCACATCGGAGAATTCGGGGCATTACACACATAGTATGGAAGATGGTTGATTAAGAGGTTAAGACACTATTTAATCTACATGTAACATCTAGAAAATGTATTTGTAATTTTCTTTTTTATTCGGATTCATGTTGCATAAGAAATATCTCATTCTAATTATAATTTCTAGAGTGATTCGATCTTATACTTTAATAATTGTTGTTATTGCGTATTATGTTATCTCATGTTGCTACACTGTCAATCACATGATCAAAAAACCAATATTTATTATGCCAGAGACAAAGTTCAAACATTATATTGAAAGCGTGCCTATTTTTTTTATACACATGTGAAACATGATTAAACTGTTAGGAAATAGAATTATACAGTGTGTACATAATCATTGTATTTAATGCATTGATATGCAATCTGACAGCCTATCATTAGTTTGTTAGAGAATCCCTAATTTCTTGGTACATATTTCTTTTGTGTGCTGTCATTCTCTAGAATGTTATGCATATTGTATTTTGGCTCTATAAATATCATTATACATAGCGGCCACAATCACCGTGCTGCAGTTACTCAAAAATATTCTGTTATATCATTTTTTTAAGTTGGTATCAAGAGCCAGGCCAGACGTTAGTCATGTCGACCGGTGAAACTACACCACCTAGCAGCGGTTCCGCAGCTACTGGAACAACCCCACAACAACAGTCTTCAAACACTACCCAAACTCAGACCCCTAACACATCCATACCTTATTTCGGAAGTGCCCTGAATCAACCCTTTGCACTCAAACTTGATCGAAACAATTTTTCACTTTGGAAGAAAATGGTATATGCGATTGTTCGAGGAAACAGACTTGACGGCTACCTCAAAGGAACCAAAACCAGACCAATGGAGTTTATCAAGACCTCTACAGACGGCAACGATGGAGAAAACTCAAACGTACTGGAGGTGAATCTAGAGTTCGAAACCTGGATAGTAAATGACCAACTGCTACTAGGGTGGCTCTATGGCTCAATGACAGAAGGAATCGCAACAAAAGTGATGGGATGCGATTCATCCGCTGCTCTATGGCGCGCACTCGAAGTAAAAAATGGATGAGTACAGAACGAAGATTCAGACGTCAAGGAAGGGAGCACTCTCAATGGCTAATTACCTAAGGCAGAAATGACAATGGGTTGATGTACTCGCCCTTGCAGGTGACCCATACCCTGACTCACAGCTTGTAGCAAATGTACTCACTGGTTTAGATGCCGAATACTTGCCTATTATTGTTCTAATTGAAGCTAGGCAGTCCACCACTTGTGTAACGACCCAAATTCGCTAATAAGGCTTAAGGGCCTTGATTAGTGTGCCTGGAGGGCATAATGGGAAGTATGTGTGATTTTAATGATTAAGATGCATGATTATGATTTTAAGCATGTTATATGACTATGTGTATTATGTTATGTGATAATTATGTTATGTGATTTGTACCACGTGGGTGTGGTGATATCAATGTGATGCACGTGCCGAGACGGTCCTAGAGAGCTAGATAACTCAAAAGTCGCAACGGGATTTTATACCTGGCTCGGGAGGAGCCTAGGGGTACTTCGGGGATTTTGTAATTTAGTTCTTGTGAGATAATGGTAACTGGTGATTTGGTAACCTGTGTAACTGTTAGTAACCATAGAGAGTAACAAGTTTTGTTGGAGAAGTGGTAGAATTGTAAAGTAAGTAAAAGGACAGGAGTGCCCTTGAGGTTTAGTTAGAAAGGGATATTAGTAGAGGGATAAGGTGGTCTTTTGGCAGTGGTATAGATGGCTTTGGCTGAGGGAAATGGATATACACGATTCTTTTATGCTAAGTGTAAATGAAATTAAGGTTTGGAAGGCTAGAGAAATCAAGAAGGGAAAAGGGTGAATTGAGAACCTAGAAGGCAAGTGAAAGAGGAGTGGAGTTGTGTTCTTTGAGGCTAGTAAAGGGTTTAAGGGTGTGGAATCAAACACAGATCAAAGTCTACACTGAGGTAAGGATTTAGTCCCTGTTTTGTTAAGTTCTGAATTTGATTTTGGAAGGAATTGAAAGATAGCCATGGCTTGTTTTGCATGGAATTCAGCTGGTTTGTCAAGGGGAAATTCAGTTTAAAGCTTGGATTGGAGGAAGCTCAAGTTGAATTTCTGATTGAGGTAAGGGTATTAAACATGTTTGAAATCTCGTAGCTGTTATGTTTTAAGAATCTAGAGGTCTGGTTTGCACTTTTCTCAAGTTTTGGTTTAAGTGTTTGAATCTGAAACTTAAGTATGAATTCTGGGATTGGTTGCGTAATTGAGCTAGATTATGATGTTTATAAGTTGTTGAATGGTCTATTTGGGGTTTTGAGTTGGTTTTGGGGCTTAGGTATGAGTTTGGAATGATTTGGAGTGGATTGGGTTCGGGAAAAACGCAAGGAAAAACCCAGATTTCTGGGCTCGCGAAGGAGCGCCGCGGCGCTGTTCTTGCACGCCGAGGCGCGAGGCTGATTCTGGGCAGAGCAAGATCTCTGACTTGCTGGGCGCCGCGGCCCTATAGGGCAGCGCCGCGGCGCTAGGCCAATTTCTGAGCATGGGATTTTGCAATTTTGAGCCTTTGCTCGGGGGGTTCGGGGGATGTCTTCGGTGCATTGTTTTAGGGATTTAGGGGTTTCGAGAGTGTGGGATTGGTTCTGGAAAGTAGTCTTGGATTGGTTAGTGATAAGGGATGTTTCATTTGTGTTGTGACTAGGTCTTTGGAGAGGCTCGGGGTAGAGGACCGTGCTCGCGGTTTTGGGGCATCGGAAGCTAGTGAACTGAAAGGTAAGAAAGCTGCACCCAGTTAAATGTTTGTGATGGGACTAAGTGCTCCTGAGAATTGTGTTGTGTCAATGTTGGTATCATGCCATGGGACATGTAAAAGCGGCCTAAGAGTGTCGTACATGATATTAGCGCACAGGGGGCGGATTGGCCACTGGTAGCCAAGAACAACAGGATAACGGAGGGAGCAGCCTGAGAGTGCTAGCCCTGGTTATCATTTGTGAACTGTACATGTTATGAATTGATATGCTTAGTATGTGGAATACTTGATGGTACTGATTGATTATACGGTTGAGATTATGTAATGCAATATGAGATATTGACTTGTCTGCTAATTGCTTATGCTCTGTTGTTGTTGTGTATTCTTGCTGGGCCTTGGCTCACGGGTGCTACGTGGTGCAGGTAAAGGCAAGGGCAAGTTGGACCAAGCCTGAGGTGGAGAGCTCCTAGGTGAAATGTACATAGCCAGCTGTTCGATCACCACGATCGAGGAGTGGACCAGGACAGGGATTACCTAATTGCTCGTTTTGCCTTAGTATGGCTGGTTATTGTACCTGAGTCTTATAACTTTTGTAAACGGTCTTTGAACTTAATATTTTTGGGATCCCGTGTAACAGATGATGCTTTTTAATGAAAATGTGGCTTTTGAGACCAAAACGCTTTTAACCCTAGTTCCTTAATAGTTTCAATAACACGATTTTATTTAAATGACTTGGGTTAGCAAGTCTGGCACTTTATAAATACACAGTGTAACGGTCTTGGCTATCCAGGGCGTTACAACTTGGTATCAGAGCGTCCTAGGTTTATGGGTTCTGAAGACTGGCTGGATATGAACATTCACCGCGAGAGACAAGCTCAACTCAGGGTTTGGTAATTGTGTATACATGATTATGTGCTTAAATGATTTGAGTGAGATATGACTGTCTGATGGATAGGGAGCATGAGATACTGATAGGGCCTGGCCCTTGACTACTGCATGATGTTATTGAGGCATGCTTATTGGCACTGTTGTGCATGTGAATGAATATTTGGATAAATTGCTACACTTTGATTGTTTGTGAATGATTGGAGTTCCAGAGATGGATTATGAGAGGATTATTACCCTGTCATCATAGCCTAATTGTCGAGTCGTTGATTGCAGATTGACTTGAATAGTTATGCGCTCAAGGAAATCCACACGACTAGCTGGCAGGTCTGGGGCTAGAGATGATGATCAGGGCCCGACCCCTCCGCCAGTCCCTGAGAACTGGCAACAGTTAATGGCAGATATGCAAGCTAGGCTTCAGAGCCAAGATGAACAGATTCGAATTCTGCAGCAGGCTCCATCTGGGAGTGTTGGCCCCGCTGTGCCACCGGCGATGGTACCTGTGGTACAGCCAGTTGATGTTGGAAATAGGTTGGAACCGTTGTATGAGCGGTTCAGGAAGCAGCAGCCCCCGATCTTTGAGGGTGGACCAGATCCACTGAAGGCTGAGCAGTGGATGACCTTGATCACTACCATTCTTGATTTTATGAGAGTGGAAGGACATGACAGGGTGGCCTGTGCCACTTATATGCTGAGGGAGGATGCCCGAATCTGGTGGGAGGTGGCATCACAGACTAGAGAGGTGGCTACATTGATTTGGGAAGGGTTTAAGGACCTGTTCAATCAGAAGTATTACAACGTTGCCATCAAGGCAGCGAAAGTGAATGAGTTCGTGGGGCTGGTTCAGGGCGGTATGATAGTTACAGAATACGCCTTGAAATTTGATAGACTCGCGAAGTTTGCACCAGATCTTGTGCCTACTGATGCAGCTAGGCAAGACAGATTTGTCAGAGGGTTGAATGCTATGATATCCTGAGATGTAAGAATTACCACAGTTCCTGGAGAGACTACTTATGCCCAGGCTGTGGAGAGGGTTCTTATCGCTGAGGAAGCGGAGAATAAAATATGGAGGGAGAGTGCTGTGAGGAGGGAGGGTCGCAGGGCGGTGCCTCCATACTTTGGTTCTGGTAGGGGCGGAGGCCCCAGTGATTTGAAGAGGAAGACTCCTGATGCTCCAATCGCTCCTAGGTCTGATAGGGAAGGTCGGGGTACTCAGGGTGGCCGTCAGGGAGGCGGTGATTCATGGAGGACTTATCCAGAGTGCACGAGGTGCAAGAGACGCCATCCGAGCGAATGTCGGGCTAAGGCCTGCTACGTGTGCGAGGTGGTGGGACACCTCAGGAAGGATTGCCCGACAGTGAAGAAGGGAGAGACAGGAAAGGTGGACAGCTTGACTCCAGCTCGAGTGTTCACCCTGACGCAGACAGAGGCCGAGGCTAGTCCCTCGGTAGTGACAGGTCAGCTTTCTAGTGTTGGCACTCCCTTTACTATTTTGATTGATTCTGGTGCTACGCATTCATTTGTATCTGATAAGGTAATTGATAGATTATGTAGACCTAGTGAGTATAGTGCTTCAGGGTTTGGGACTATATTGCCTACAGGAGAACTGGTAGTATCTAGGAGGTGGATTAGAGCACTGCCAGTGATAGTTGATGGTAGGGAGTTATCAGTAGACTTGATTAAGTTGAGTATGGAGGACTTTGATATGATCCTAGGTATGGATTGACTGGTTAGATATGGGGCTACCATTGACTGTAGGAAGAAGATGGTAACTTTTGAGCCAGAGGGCGAGGATCCCTTTGTTTTTGTGGAAGCGGTGCGTGGACCCCGCGTACCCAGGATATCTGCATTAATAGCCAGAGATTTGTTACAGGGTGGATGTATAGGTTTCTTGGCTAGTGTGGTGGATACCACCAGAGTTTCACCAGTTAGACCGGAGGAGACCAGGTTGGTTTGCGAGTTCTTGGATGTGTTTCCTGAGGATTTTCCTGGGTTGCAGCCACGTAGAGAGATTCAGTTTGTTATTGAGTTGGCACCAGGGACAGAGCCAGTGTCGAGGGCACCATATAGGATGGCACCGGCGGAATTGAAAGAGTTAAAGATACAGCTGTAGGAGCTTCTGGATTTGGGGTTCATCAGACATAGCTACTTGCCATGGGGTGCTCCAGTTCTGTTTGTTAAGAAGAAGGACGGGACTTTGAGGATGTGTATTGACTATCGAGAATTGAACAAGTTAACTATTAAGAATAAGTATCCCCTACCGAGGATTGATGACTTGTTCGATCAGCTGCAAAGTAAGACGGTGTTCTCAAAGATTGATCTTCGATCTGGTTATCACCAACTGAGGATCAAGGATGAGGACATACCTAAGACGGCCTTCCGAACGCGGTATGGGCACTATGAGTTCTTGGTCATGTCCTTTGGGTTGACCAATGCTCCAGCAGCCTTTATGGATTTAATGAACAGGGTGTTCAAGGATTTTTTGGATCAGTTCATTATAGTCTTCATTGATGACATCTTGGTGTATTCCATTTCAGAGGTGGAGCACGAGTTTCATCTTCGACAGGTTCTCCAGAGGTTGAGGGAGCATCAGTTGTATGCTAAGTTTAAGAGATGTGAGTTCTGGTTACCTGAAGTGACATTCCTTGGGCACATTGTAGGTGCAGATGGGATTAAGGTGGATCCATCTAAGATAGAGGCGGTTAGGGATTGGCCGAGGCCAAGGAATGCCTCGGAGGTGCGGAGTTTTCTTGGGTTAGCAGGTTACTACAGGCGGTTTGTAGAGGGTTTTTCAAAGATAGCAGCACCGATGACAGAATTGACAAGAAAGAATCTGAAGTTCATCTGGTCAGACAAGTGTGAGGGCAGTTTCCAAGAGTTGAAACGACGACTTATTACAGCGCCAGTGTTGAGTCTTCCTTCGGGAGAAGGGAAGTTTGTTGTCTATTGTGATGCATCGAGGTTGGACTTAGGCTGTGTGTTGATGCAGAATGAGAAAGTTATAGCTTATGCGTCACGACAGCTGAAAGAGTATGAGCAGCGATATCCTACTCATGACCTGGAGTTGGTAGCAGTGGTTTTTGCACTGAAGATTTGGCGGCATTATCTTTATGGGGAGAAGTGCGAGGTGTATACTGACCATAAGAGCTTGAAGTATTTCTTTACACAGAAGGACCTGAATATGAGACAGAGGCGTTGGCTGGAGCTGGTAAAGGATTATGATTGTGATATTCTTTACCATCCAGGGAAAGCCAATGTGGTGGCAGATGCATTGAGCCGCAGAGGTCCAGGTCAGTTGTACAGTTCGGTTCAGATCTCGAGAGAGTTAGCTGATGAGATGGTTAGAGCAGGAATAGAATTGGTGGTGGGCCGGTTGGCTAATATTACTCTGCAGTCGACCCTGCTGGAGCAGATCAGAGAAGGGCAGTTGACAGACGCTCAGTTACAGAGGGTTAGAGAGGATGTCTTAGCGGGAGTAGCTAAGGACTATTCTGTTTCTGAGATTGGTTTACTTCGGTATCAGGGATGGATTTGTGTTCCAGCTGATGAGGGGATCAGACGAGAGATACTAGATGAGTCTCATACGACGCCGTACTCACTTCATCAGGGTACCACGAAGATGTATCCGATCTGCGGACTTTGTATTGGTGGCCCAGGATGAAGAAGGATGTGGTGGAGTACGTTGCCAGATGCTTAACCTGTCAGCAGGTGAAAGCTGAGCATCAGCGACCAGCAGGGTTGCTTCAACCCTTGGGTATTCCTGAATGGAAATGGGAGGAAATTACCATGGATTTTGTGGGAAGTTTACCCAGGACCGTAGGACTTCATGACTCAGTGTGGGTGATAGTGGATCGATACACCAAATCAACCCATTTCCTTCCAGTGAGGTCAACATATACTGTGGATCAGTATGTTGAGTTGTATGTGAGGGAGATCGTACGTCTCCATGGGGTTCCTAAGTCTATAGTGTCAGACCGGGATCCTATTTTCACTTCTAAGTTTTGGGGTGGTTTACAGAAAGCTTTGGGAACTCAGCTGAAGTTCACCACAGCTTTTCATCCTCAGACTGATGGACAGTCTGAGAGGACGATCCAGGTATTGGAGGATATGCTCAGAGCTTGTGTGATTGATTTTGAGGGTTCATGGAGTAAGTACCTTCCGTTGATTGAATTCTCGTACAACAATAGTTATCAGTCAACGATTGGAGTGGCTACCTATGAGATGTTATATGGGAGGAAGTGTAGATCACCCATTCATTGGGATGAGATGGGTGAGAGAAGATATTTGGGACCAAATATGGTTCAAAGAACAAGTGAGGCCATAGAGAAGATCCGGGATAGGATGCTCACATCTCAGAGCAGACAGAAAAGCTACGCTGATCCTAAACGTAGAGACGTGGAGTTTCAGGTTGGTGACCACGTCTTTCTTCAAGTTTCGCCTTTGCGAGGGGTGAGGAGGTTTGGTAAGAAGGGCAAGCTGAGCCCTAGATTCATTGGACCATTCGAGATCCTGGAAAGGATTGGTCAGGTGGCTTACAGGTTAGCTTTGCCGCCATCGTTGTCTGGGGTTCATGACGTGTTCCATGTCTCCATGCTTCGGAGGTATGTCTCAGATGTGACTCATGTGTGGAGGCATGAAGATTTGGAGTTACAAGAAGATTTGGCTTATGAAGAGCAACCAGTTCAGATCTTGGATCGAAAAGATAAGGTGTTGCGGAATAAGACAATTCCTTTCTTAAAGTGCTGTGGAAGAATAGTAAGGTCGAGGAGGCGACTTGGGAGCTTGAGACAGCTATGCGGGATCAGTATCCGGAGTTGTTCAGGTAAATTTCGAGGACGAAATTCTCATTAGGAGGGGATAGTTGTAACGACCCAAATTCGCTAATAAGGCTTAAGGGCCTTGATTAGAGAGCTAGATAACTCAAAAGTCGCAACGGGATTTTATACCCGGCTCGGGAGGAGCCTAGGGGTACTTCGGGGATTTTGTAATTTAGTTCTTGTGAGATAACGATAACTGGTGATTTGGTAACCTGTGTAACTGTTAGTAACCATAGAGAGTAACGGGTTATGTTGGAGAAGTGGTAGAATTGTAAAGTAAGTAAAAGGACAGATGTGCCCTTGAGGTTTAGTTAGAAAGGGATATTAGTGGAGGGATAAGGTGGTCTTTTGGCAGTGGTATAGATGGCTTTGGCTGAGGGAAATGGATATACACGATTCTTTTATGCTAAGTGTAAATGAAATTAAGGTTTGGAAGGCTAGAGAAATCAAGAAGGGAAAAGGGTGAATTGAGAACCTAGAAGGCAAGTGAAAGAGGAGTGGAGTTGTGTTCTTTGAGGCTAGTAAAGGGTTTAAGGGTGTGGAATCAAACACAGATCAAAGTCTACACTGAGGTAAGGATTTAGACCCTGTTTTGTTAAGTTCTGAATTTGATTTTGGAAGGAATTGAAAGATAGCCATGGCTTGTTTTGCATGGAATTCAGCTGGTTTGTCAAGGGGAAATTCAGTTTAAAGCTTGGATTGGAGGAAGCTCAAGTTGAATTTCTGATTGGGGTATGGGTATTAAACATGTTTGAAATCTCGTAGCTGTTATGTTTTAAGAATCTAGAGGTCTGGTTTGCACTTTTCTCAAGTTTTGGTTTAAGTGTTTGAATCTGAAACTTAAGTATGAATTCTGGGATTGGTTGCATAATTGAGCTAGATTATGATGTTTATAAGTTGTTGAATGGTCTATTTGGGGTTTTGAGTTGGTTTTGGGGCTAAGGTATGAGTTTGGAATGATTTGGAGTGGTTTGGGTTCGGGAAAAACGCAAGGAAAAACCCAGATTTCTAGGCTTGCGAAGGAGCGCCGCGGCGCGAGGCTGATTCTGGGCAGAGCAAGCTCTCTGACTTGCTGGGCGCCGCGGCCCTATAGGGCAGCGCCGCGGCGCTAGGCCAATTTCAGAGCATGGGATTTTGCAATTTTGAGCATTTTCTCCGGGGGTTCGGGGGATGTCTTCGGTGCATTGTTTTAGGGATTTAGGGGTTCCGAGAGTGTGGGATTGGTTCCAGAAAGTAGTCTTGGATTGGTTAGTGATAAGGGATGTTTCATTTGTGTTGTGACTAGGTCTTTGGAGAGGCTCGGGGTAGAGGACCGTGCTCGCAGCTTTGGGGCATTAGAAGCTAGTGAACTGAAAGGTAAGAAAGCTGTACCCGGTTAAATGTTTGTGATGGGACTAAGTGCTCCCGAGAATTGTGTTGTGTCAATGTTGGTATCATGCCATGGGACATGTAAAAGCGGCCTAAGAGTGCCGTACATGATATTAGCGCACAGGGCGTGGATTGGCCACTGGTAGCCAAGAACAACAGGATAACGGAGGGATCAGCCTGAGAGCGCTAGCCCTGGTTATCATTTGTGAAATGTACATGTTATGAATTGATATGCTTAGTATATGGAATACTTGATGGTACTGACTGATTATATGGTTGAGATTATGTAATGCAATATGAGATATTGACTTGTCTGCTAATTGCTTATGCTCTGTTGTTGTTGTGTTTTCTTGTTGGGCCTTGGCTCACGGGTGCTACGTGGTGCAGGTAAAGGCAAGGGCAATTTGGACCAAGCCTGAGGTGGAGAGCTCCGAGGTGAAATGTACATAGCCAGCTGTTCGATCACCACGATCGAGGAGTGGACCAGGACAGGGATTACCTAATTGCTCGTTTTGTCTTAGTATGGCTGGTTATTGTACCTGAGTCTTATAACTTTTGTAAACGGTCTTTGAACTTAATATTTTTGGGATTCCGTGTAACAGATGATGCTTTTTAATGAAATTGTGGCTTTTGAGACCAAAACGCTTTTAACCCTAGTTCCTTAATAGTTTCAATAACACGATTTTATTTAAATGCTTAGGTTAGCAAGTCTGGCACTTTATAAACACACAGTGTAACGGTCTTGGCTATCTAAGGCGTTACAACTTGGCAAGAACTTCAGGATATACTTTTGAGTTATGATAGTAAAATGGAAAGAATCAATGCTCTCTCTGGATCAAAGACTCTCAGTGGCCTTCCTAATCCCACTACCAACTATGCCAACAAACCAAATAATCTAGGAGCAGGTCGAGGATACTCTCAAAATGACAATGGATCTGGCAACAGAGGAGGCAGCAGCAGTAACAGAGGTGGTGGCAGATCCAGAGGTCATGGTGGTCGTGGTGGTGGTCCCAAACCAACCTGCCAAATCTGTGGCAAGTACGGTCATTCGGCAGCTCACTACTACAATCGGTTTGATGAGAGCTTCATGAGTTCAAGTCCATCTGCTGGAAAAACTCAGGACAAAGGAGGACAGAATGCTTCAGCCTTCGTGGCTACACCTGAGATGCTAGATCATGAAGCTTGGTATGCTGATAGTGGGACTAGTAACCACATTACTGCTGAAGGAAGCAAGATGCAATCCAAGGTCGAGTACAATGGTAAGGAGTCTCTAAGTGTGGCTGATGGTAATAAGCTAACTATCTCACATGTTGGAAATGGAGTATTGCCAACACATCATCCTAAATCTCTTTTATTGAATGATGTTTTGCTTGTACCTAAAGTCACCAAAAATCTCATTAGCATCTCCAAGTTGACCTCAGATAATAGTGTGGTTGTAGAATTTACTTCTCATTTCTGTTTTGTGAAGGACAAGGCAACAATGAGGGTGATGCTCAGAGAAGTGCTTAAGGATGGACTCTATCAACTTCTTCCACCTATCAATAAGTCAGCTACATCAGCCAAACACCAGTCTCAGTCGTGTCTTTCCTGTTCTTCTAGTTCTTCAAGTCCAGTTAGTTATCATGTAACTCGGCCCATGGCTGAGAAGTCTTCTACTGTTTCAATCAAGAATAAATGGCATCAAAGACTGGGTCATCCATCCAATAGAATTTTAGAACTAGTCTTGAGTCAATTGAATGTAAAAAAATTCAGCAATAAAAATGAGTTTTTCTGTGATGCTTGTCAGCTTGGTAAATCACATGCCCTTCCATTCAAAACTAATCATTCTCAAGCCGTTTTTCCTCTTGATCTCATCCATACTGATGTGTGGGGACCGACACCAGTCATGTCTAATACAAATTTTTGTTTCTATATTCACTTTGTTGACGACTACAATCGTTTTACTTGGATTTACCCCTTACGAGCCAAATCTGAAGCCTTAAATGCCTTTAGTCAATTCAAGACTCTTGTTGAGAATCAATTTGATAGGCGTATCGAGAAACTTCATACAGACTGGGGTGGTGAATACCAATCCTTTACTCGCTTTGTTCATGAAAATGGCATAAGCTTTCAACACTTATGTCCACACACCTCTGCTCAAAATGGGAGAGCAGAACGCAAGCACAAACACATCGTAGAAATGGGTCTCACTTTGCTTGCACAAGCCGGTGTTCCCCAAAAATATTGGTGGGATGCTTTTCAAATATCTGTCTATTTAATAAATAGACTTCCTACACCACTCCTACCCAACAAATCCCCTTTTGAGCACCTTTTCTCTAAACAACCAGATTACAAATTTCTCAAGGTCTTCGATGCTGTGTGTTATCCTTGTCTTTGTCCCTATCAAGCTCACAAGTTCCAATATCACTCCACCAAGTGTGTTAAGCTCGACTACAGTGACAACCACAAAGGATATAAATGTCTAAGTAGTACAGGTCAACTTTATATTTCTAGAAATGTGGTATTCAATGAAAATGAGTTCCCTTTTAAAGCCGGTTTTCTAAACACTCACCAACCTGAACAATCCATTTCTGTCCATATCCTTTCCTGGTTCATGTTTCCTACTCCAGTTTCCTCCTCTCCACACACTCCATCTTCTTCAGGTGGTCACGTTGATGATACTTATCTGGGGCATACCAATAGTACATCATCCGAATTGGAACCTCATACTCCACTAAACAGTCAGGTAAATTCCAATGAACACTCTGCTCCTGGTTCAGATTTTTCCCATGCATCTAGTAGCTCTTCTACTGCCTCAGATATGTCTCATAGCCCACCAGGTGCCACTACATTTGACACAACTACTGACCATGAGCAGCCAGTGATCCAACCTAATGAAGGGGCCTCAACACATCCCATGGTGACACGATCAAAAGCTGGGATTTATAAACCAAAAGTGTACCTTGGGCAATCACAGTGGTAGCGTATTAGTGAAGAACCACATTCAGTAGAAGAAGCTCTGTCTCATGAAGGATGGAAACAAGCTATGATGGAAGAACATAAGGCACTAATGGATAATGGGACTTGGACTTTAGTTCCAAAAACAACTCATATGAACATTATAGGCAATAAATGGGTATTCAAAGTAAAAAGGAACTCGGATGGATCATTTCAAAGGTGCAAGGCATGACTTATAGCTAAAGGGTTTAACCAAAGACCCGGAATTGACTTTGGTGAAACTTATAGCCCCGTGATTAAAGCTTCAATAGTTCGGGTTATCTTAACTATAGCTGTTGCAAAAGGATGGGATGTGAGACAATTGGACATTAATAATGCCTTCTTGAATGGACATCTTGAAGAGGACGTGTTCATGAATCAACCTCAAGGATTTGAAGATAAAAACAAAGATGGTTTTGTGTGCAAGCTGTCCAAATCTTTATATGGCCTACGACAGGCCCCTCGGGCTTGGTTTAATAGACTAAAAGCTACACTCATTAGCTGGGATTTTAAGAATTCTAAGGCTGATCCATGACTCTTTTTCTTCAAGTCTTCAACACTGGTTATTCTTGTGCTGATATATGTGGACGACATCATTGTAACTGGTAACAACACTGCCAAACTCAAGCAATTTACTGAGAAACTAAATCAGCACTTTGCCTTGAAAGATCTCGGTCCCCTTCACTATTTCTTGGGAGTAGAAGTTAAATGAGATGAAACAGGGATGTACCTAACTCAAGCAAAATATGTAGAGGAATTTCTACAGAAAACAGGAATGCTACACCTTAAGTCATGTCCCACACCTATGACAGTTGGTAGAGTTTTGTCAATCACTGATGGAGAGCCTCTTCCTAACCCGACAGACTATAGGAGCATCATTGGGGGCCTACAATATCTAACACACACCAGACCTGATATATGTTATGCAGTAAACAAGTTAAGTCAGTTTCTCAAGGCACCAACCACGACACATTGGAGTGCAGCAAAAAGAGTGCTGAGATATCTCAAAGGGACACCACTTCATGGACTGCATATCTAATACAATGAGAGGCTTGGCTTGACCGGATTCTCAGATGCAGACTGGGCTTGTTGCCCAGATAATAGAAGTTCTATAGCTAGGTATTGTGTGTATCTCGGTGATACTTTGATCTCGTGGTCCTCCAAAAAACAACCAGTTGTCTCACGCTCAAGTACAGAATCTGAGTACCGAGCCTTAGCACAAGTGGCAGCAGAGATGTCATGGGTTCATGCTCTACTCAAAGAACTTGGTTTTCCTCTGCCATCAATCCCAGTAACTTGGTGTGATAATATGGGTGCTAGTGCTCTAGCTTCAAATCCAATTTACCATGCACGAACAAAGCACATAGAACTAGACGTTCATTTCATTCGAGACAAAGTTCTAGACAAGTCCTTGGATATCAGACACATTCCTTCTTCAGATCAGATTGTCGATTGCCTGACCAAGAGCTTATCGCATTCTCAATTCAATTTTCTTATCAGCAAACTTGGAGTGGTTCAAATCCCACTCAGTTTGAGAGGGGATGTTAGGAAATAGAATTATTAAGTGTGTACATAATCATTGTATTTAATGCATTGATATACAATCTGACAACCTATCATTAGTTTGTTAGAGAATCCCTAATTTCTTGGAACATATTTCTTTTGTGTGCTGTCATTCTCTAGGATGTTCTGCATATTGTATTTTGGCTCTATAAATATCAATACACATAGCAGCCACAGTCATCGTGCTGCAGTTACTAAAAAATACTGTGTTATATCATTTTTTAAGTTAAACAATTTGTTTTCGACACCACAAATTATTCAGAATTCATACAAAATTTGACAAATGTCTTAAATAAATATAATCTACATCGTCATATAAAAAATTAAAATTGTAAATTTTTATATGCCGAAAATATGAGGGGTTCTCCATATGCCTATTTTTTAGGGGTGCATTATAGAATTATCCTATTACCCTAATAAATATTGTTGTTACTAGTTTATTAATAATGGGTAGTATTTTGTTTTTTCCAATTTCCAGATGCTCAACAATTAAAGAATTCAGGAATGACTTGGTACGACTAATTAATATTGCTTCAAATCACCCTGTGAATGTGATAAAATATATATGTTTTAGGATCTGAAGATTACAATTTTTGCATGACACCTCTTTAAAACATTTAATTGTCCAACCATTTTTGAAAAGAGGACATGAAAGTTATGCAAGGAAAATGTTTTTACGCCTAAGCAGATCAGTAACGAATTATGAATAGAGCACAGTCAATATAGGGCAGCACGAAGTCTCTGATTTTTTTTTCTTTTTCAAAATAACATTTTTTAAATATCTAACAAATAATCTCAAAATTCGTATCTTAATAAAATTAAAGATCTTTAATATTTTACAATATGCAGTCCCCAAAACAAAAAATCTCACCCTATGCCACTAAGCACAGTCCTTTTGTTAAAAGAATAATTCACACACAAAGTTGTTTTCATAGATCAAATCCATGAGTAATTTAAATAAAACCCAATATTTACTGCCATTTTTTTTTCAAAATAATTAAATGATTTTGAGACAATTTCGAATGAGGAAAATATTTTTGAAAAAATTTAGACATAGCTGGAAAAAAAATAAAAAAGAATTATAATTATATATTTTAAAAATATATTCCATTTATTAAATCATGGAGGAAAAAGTAGTAGGAGAAAATGAATGGAAGAACTTGCTATAACTTTCATATTAGCCTGCAAGTACCCATTCTTACTGATAGAGTAAGCTTAAGTCTCTCTTTCATTCATATATTATAGTAACCAGTAGATTTCTATATATAATGGCAAATAGCATTTACCATTAGAATTTTAAAGTGACAAAGAACATTAGACTCACTTGGAGCGAGAGAACACCACTGATTCCTTTTTATGTTTTTTGGAAAGAAAAAAAAAATATCTAGGCAGCTATAATAATATCCTAATAATAATAGAGTATAAAGACTAAAGTAGAGATATTTATATCTACAGGCTACAGCTGGCTGATTCCAAATAAAAAAAGAACTGTACTCCTCAACGACGTATTCCCTTAGTGAGAGCGCCTGTCCACGAATATGCTCAACTAATTTACTAATCGAATACGACAGGATTTTTATTCTCACACACAATTATTTATTAAAAGTCATGTCTACCAAAATAACTCAATAAAAAAATAAAAAATAAAAACTATGTTTATGTTTTCGTGGGCTTTGCTATTACCTATATATATATATATATATACAAATAATATTTTGGTTTAATTTTTAGAAAATATTAAATAGCGTTGATGTGCTCAAGCTTACCACTTCTATCACTTAGATTAGGGTTGTGCAGAAATGATCCAATCCAATAACAAACTGACTGATACAATGTCAGCCGACCGCTAAAAATTGGATATCCAATCATGATTGGATTGGATTGGATGACATTTTTAAAAATCCAATATTGGATCGGTCGGTTCTTGGATGACATGTAAATCCAATGGATCCAACCGACCGATCCAATCCAATAATGATCCAATACCATCCAATTAATATTCAGATAAAAAATATATTATATATATTTTTTAAAGTTAAAATATATTATATTTTATTACATTTCCTGTTTACATATATTATATTTGATGTACTAAACTTTTTTATTTAATTATGATGTATTATTGTAATTTTATGTTGGATTCCTACAAATTATTAAGACTTATGTTTTTAATTTTATATTAGATTTGTGTTGTAAACTTCTAAATCATTACAATTAAATATTTTTATTATTTGGATGAGTAATTAGTGTTTTTATAATTGAAATAATTTTTTTTTTTTTAAATCAGCCTAAATAAAGGTTGTAAAAGATCAGATGGATCCGATCCGATCCAATGGATAACTAATGGATGCATCCAATGGATGGAACCGAACCGATCCAATCATCCATTGGATCAGATCGGATCGGTTGGTTCAAGATGATTGGATCGGATCGGTTCCAAAAATCCAACATCCAATTGGATGATTGGATCGGATCGGATGGGCTTAAAAACATTGGATGTCATCCAATGAACACCCCTAACTTATATTATCAATCTTTATTTTATAGCAAATAAATCTCAATCTTTACTTTTAGGCTTATTTAGGTCTACAATATTATATTTTATTAAATAAATTATAATTTATAAGTGTAAGATATGATTTTAACAAAAAAAAATTAAAAAAAAAAAACATAGTACTTTTTTTTCTTTAAACATTTTTTAATTAATTAATCATTACTAAATATATTATTTTTGTAATTGACTTAAATATTTTCTTAAAATTTTGAAAATTAAAAAAAAATACATATTTTAAATTTTAGAAGCATTAAATTTATTAAAATTGTTTTTATTTATAACATCATTTTTATCTCACTACACATATTACTATTTAAACTCTTCATAAATTGTGCAAAATTCTTTCCTTTGGTGAGAAAAAAATAATGTTATATATAGAACTTTTATATTTGATAAGAATATTTAGGTTAGTTTACCAAAATAATATATTTAAGAGCAATTTGCAACAAAAATCATTGAGTAGTCTGAATAGTTACACTTAAGTTACTAAGTAGTTTTTTTTACGGCAATAGTCAATAAATAGGCTGAAAGGTTGCAATTAAATTATTAAATAGATTTTTTGGTGGCAAAAGTTAGTAAGTAATTTGAAATATTACACTTAAGTCACTAAGCAGTTTTTTAGTTGCAAAAGTCATATTTTATACTAATTTTATCTCAATTTTAATTAATTAATAAAAATATATAATTCTAGAAAATTATTTAGAATTTATTTTACAAATAAAAAATAATGTATATTTTCTAAAATTTAATTTAAATAATATTGAATAATATTTTTATATTAGAAATTTTAAGATCATTTTTTATTTTTAAAAGAGATTTTATATATTATATTAATGTTATAAATATATATTTAAAGATATTTATTGATTAATTAAAATTGTGATAAAATTAGTGTAAAATATAACTTTGCAACAAAAACAATTACTTAGTAATTTAAGTACAACATTTTAAACTACTTACTAATTTTTTTAATAATTTAAATATAATCTTTTGAACTACTTAATGATTTTGGACCAAAGTGGTGGGAACCACCCTTTAGAAAATTAAGTTGTAAAACTATTAGTATGGGAAGTTTAAAAAATAGTTGAGATTTTAAAAAATTACTAAAAATATAGAATCTGAAAAAATTGTAACAATTGCAACAGTAACATGTTATCTTTATTTTTATAATTTATGATGTGTAATTGTAATTTACGTGTGAACATGGGCCGAATTATTAATACTAATGGATCAAAATTAAGAACTTAATTTAAATTAAACATTGAGTAATGCGATCTCAACACCACACAATATAAAAAGTAAAGCGCATAAAAAACTTTTGCATATTGATTAATCTGAAGGATAATACCAATGAAGGTAGAAAATTACACAAAAACAGTACATAATACATGTATAAACATGAAATTAGGTAGAAGGATTTATTTAGTTTTTTGTTTTTGTATCGATGATGTGCTTGGAGTAAAAAGAAGCAACATTTAAAAGACATCGGCGAGAGTGGGGAGCTTGACCTCACCCTTCTTCTCTAGAGGAAGGGTGATGTTACCGACGATAGGAAGATCAATGGTGAGACCAATCTCGAGCTCGTAGTCAATGTCCCAATCCGCACCAATGTCCTTTACCAAGCTCACCAGCAAGCTGTGAGCCACCTTCATTTGTACTTCCAGTAAAGTCCTGTCATGCCCCTTCAGCGATCCTGGGTCCGGAATTGTACCCGATGCTATCTCTCTGTTTTTCATTTCAAACAAATCCAATATGTATTTATGATGAGGTCATATGATCAAACAAAATCTTCTTCATAATCTATTCTATTTACATACTCTCAAAAGTTTTTGTATCAATTCATTATACATATAGATGATCAGTGATCTATCGATATACACAGAGACCTGCTTTTTGCCGGCCCCTAAATCCACATCATGTTATATAATTAAGTATATGTTTCTTCGGAACAAAATCAAGGAAAAAAGAAAAGAAACAGAGATCTTCGAATGAAAAAAATATATGTTTATAGATCCATAGAATTAATTATGTGAAATATAATGATAAGATATAATAAGAGGGGAATGGATGATGAGTGTCGAACCTTCCTGCACTTCTGAGGAGATAGCAGATGTCACAGATAGGTATGTCAACGCCGTAGGGGTTATCCACAGTGATCTTGGCCAGGTACTCGACGGAGCTAAGGCTCACGCGCTTGAGATCCACGTCCGTCACACTCGCCTCCGGGGTCTTCACGTTCGCCGCCACTTTCTCTGCCAAAAACGCCTTGGCCTTCTCCAAGAACGACATTTTTTTTTATTTCTTCGGAAACCAAAAAACAGAGAGGTTTCTTTTTTCTTTTTTTCGACTTTTCCTGAATTGAATTGAATAAGATGTGATGAGATCAGATAGAGTCGGTGTGATACTAATATATATATATATATATATAGATAAATGATCAAAATTGAAGACAGAGTGTGGGTTTTTAACACGTAGCTTATGGCGATGCCGCGATTCGGACACGTAACACCATACGTGTGGCACGTGATTATCCCCGCGTTAACAGATCTGTGATTGATGAGTATTTAGTATAAGGGGAAGGGGACGCGTTTGGATTAAGATATATGGTGGATTATTTATTTATTATGGTAAATGGGACGATATGATGATAGGTTCTCTTTTATCCTATTTACGTCTATTTTCAGTATTTTATTAATAATTTGATGTATTTTTCAATCGATCAATTTGGAAAGAAAGAATAGAAAATAGGTATATTCTCGAAGTATAATTAGCTGGGTCCTACCATATATATATGTATTATCGTCATCTCAATTCAGAATGAACAATTAGGTTCCTTTTAGGCTCCCCACTTACTTCCCATATTAATATCATCATTTAAGATCTCCATTTATAAGAAGAAGAAAAAAACATTTTATTTCAATTTCTTTTCTACAAAGCATGAACTCTATTAACTATACATAATATTACCAAACAACTAAATACCGTTCATTAAATTAAATGTCATATATACTATACGTTGAATTTAATCAGAATATTGTTCATCAATCAATATAAATACACATATAGTATATGTGAATCAATTCCTTTTAAATTATTATTATTATTATTATTATTATTTTCTTTCTTGAAATTAATTTATATAGCTAACACTCTGACTTTTTTCCTTTTTCTAGAATGAGACTGGAATATTAATGTTTTAGTCTTGTTAGTTACGGTTTATTAGTTTTAGGTTTCCAAACCTCACATATTTTTCAAGATGTGACCATGATATTTTTATAGGTGACTGATAAAAGTCACAATAATAAACAAATCATATGTTAGTAATTAAGGTGTGTAAAAAATTATTCGAGTAAAAATATTGTAATTGAGTGCTTGTATAAGCTCTTGATGATCTTATTCTTATCACCATTCCACCATTTACTTCTTTGAGTTGATAATCACTGACTTCGAATTATGTAAAATATTATAACATTATTATCTCCCTCTTCAAGAATAGAGGGAGAAGCTAATTAATTAAGTGAAGGTAAGGCAATGAGAATGAGATATAATACATATCACCAAACTCGCGTCAACTTTTGTTACTCTCAGATATGGTTTTTATATTATCTCTATGTCCGTTGATTTTTGGAACATCGCAGTACATGCATATTGCTATCAGAAAATAAGTTGAATGTTTTATATATATATATATATATATATATATATGTGGAGAGCTCTTTGGGTAGGGCAGGCCGTCTTAAATATTTCTAAAAATTTGGGCCCCTAACAAATAAAAGAAGTTTAACTAAAAACTAATAATATTTTCAAATATTATTGTTACGATTATATATTTTACAAAATTTAGCACCAAAAATTCAAACTATTTTATTAAAATTGTTATTTTTCCATTACAAACTTTAAGCTAATATCAACATTCTACTTAAAAAGAGTCATCCTTCGCACACTTTTTGAAGCAAATTCATCAACAACTCTTCATATTTTACAGTCTCCAAAATATCATTTTCAATCGCGATCAATGCTAATCCATTAAGTCTTTCTTGTAACATGGTAGACCGCAAGTAGGACTTCAACAACTTCAATTTTGAAAAACTTCTTTCTGCAGAAGCAACTGTCATGGGAATAGTCAACAAAATTCTATACGCAATAACTGTATTAGGAAAACAATCTAAGCCTTTCAAAAACTTTAATATATCAATAGCTCTCATTTTTTTCCTAGGCAAGATTTTTGTTAATAACTTTAACTCCACATATAATTCATTCCCATCATATAATTCATTCCCAGTATCATAATGTTCACTCCACATATGATTCATTCCCATCAATATCATAATGTTCATTATGTTTCAATGCCTTTTCAAAATGACTACAACAAGACTTCAAACTTGCATTGTCTAACGATTGGAGCTTGTCAGAAGTAAACAAGAAACCAAAAATATTTTCATATTCTTGATATTGTTCAAATCGCTTAGTAAGAGAAACAATGGCTTGATCAACAAGGTAAAGAAAATAATTAACTCTAAAAGATTCCTCTCCAGATAACTCAACAGATGTATTCAAATTCTCATCAAATTGTCTTTTTCTTCGAATTGTGCGCCTTTGAGAAAAAACTGGATCAATATTCATTTCAATAGCAATTTCCTTAGCATTATTCAAGGCGTTATAAAAACCAGTTTCTCTATATCCCATGAAAAAAGAAATTAACCCTTTTATTTTTTCCATAGCAACATCAATAAGCATATCCTTTGATTGTAAAAGCTTGCTAACTAAATTAATAGCAAATAATATTTCAAACCAAATAATAATTGCTATTAAAAACTCAAAATCACCAAGCTCATTTGTTGTTAAGGATTTTGCTTCACTTCTTATTTTAGAATCAAGTTCATCCTTTTCCGACACTTCAAGTAAAGCTTCTCTAAAATCTGACATTTTAGATCTTATAGCTTTAACACTATCTACACGACTCTCCCAACGAGTGGATGACAATGATTTTGGAGTCAATCCTTTCACATTATCTTTCAAAATTTGCCATCTCTTAGTAGAATTGGCAAAAATCGTATAAATACGCTGAATAACTCCAAAAAAATCTCTAGCTTTACTACATGATTCAGCCATGTCACATAATGTCAAATTAAGACTATGACAACCACAAGGAGTATAAAAGGCTCTTGGATTTATGTCTAAAAATTTCTTTTGTACACCTTGATGTTTTCCTTTCATATTTGACCCATGATCATAACCTTGTCCCCGCACATCAAATATGACAAGATTAAGTTTTTTCAACTCATTTTGTAGAACATCAAAAAGTCCGTGACCAGTTGTATCATTCACATTTAAAAATCCTAAAAATTATTCTTCAATGCTAACAGAATGTGAAGAAACATCCACATATCTCAATATCAAGGACATCTGCTCTTGATGACTAACATCAGGAGTACAATCAAGTATCACAGAAAAATACTTTGCTTGTTTAACTTTTTTAATGATTTCAGTTTTAATTGCAGAAGCAAGCACAAGTATTAACTCGTTTTGGATGTTATGTCCAAGATAATGATTATGAATATCATCATTTGTAATGCATTTAACATGTTCTTGGATAATAGGGTCAAACTCTGCCAACATTTCAATTAAGCCCAAAAAATTTCCATTACTATTTTGATACAATTTCTCATTAGAACCACGAAATGCCAAGTTATGTTTAGCAATAAATTTCACTATTAAAATAATTCTTAGTAAAACTTTTTTCCAATGATCTTTTTCTTTTTCAATTAGTCTTTGAGTAGCTTTATCAATCGTTTGATTCTTTTCGAGCCTTAGACGCAATTCATACCAAGTGGTCATATTTTTAACATGTTCCATACTGATTTCATGCTCTTTAAGTCTTTCACCAATATGTGCCCAATCACTAAAGCCTTCATTTGTTAACATGCCTCTACCAATCCCACTTTTAAAAACTTTGCAACAAAAACAAAATACTCTATCTAACTCTTTTGAATAAACAAGTCAATCTCGATCACACTTCTCTCCATTTGATAAAACTCTAGTATACAAATTAGCAGTGAATCGTCTAGAAAATTTAGCTTTAGAACCACTCATAATAGAACAATCTCTTTTTGGACCCTTCATCACTAATAAATCAATCATTTTTTAATCAAGAGCATCCCAATTTCTTGGATCAAATATATCAAGCAAATGTTCAAATGGGTTTGATTGCTCTTCATTGTTATTATTATTATCCTCTAAAACATCTTCATTTTCAAGTGAATTATTCAAATGATCATCATCACTATTTTTAGTATTAGAATTTTGATTTTCCATATTATCATTTTCAATGGGCACGTCACTATTATTTTTCACACTATCATTTTCAATGGGCACGTCACCTCTATTTTTCACATCAACACTTTCAGTTTGATTCTCAATACTAACATTCTCATTAGGAACCATGTTTTCAGGAATTTCAACATCAACAATGTCATAATTATGATTTTCTAAAGAAACTTGTGGTTCTTTTATAATAAATTTATCAAGAGCTCCTCTTTGAGATTGAGTTAACTCCTCAATTTTTTTCTTTTTCTTACGTTTTTCATACCCAGACTCATGTTTTCTAATCTTAGGAGGCATAGTGAAAAAAAAAACCACAAGAACTAATATAATGTTTCAAAGAACAATCAATATAGTAATAATTTATTAAATTAGAAGTGAAAAAAGGAACAAAAGAACCTGGTATTCGCTGCTAATTCCATCTTCAAAGTTTAAAAGCTTCAAATTGAAAAAATTCACTCTCACAAATTTACAGTCGCCAATTGCCCAATACCCTTTTCAATTAATTTTCTGATCTATGCAGTGATATTTCTACAACAATAAAAAAAAAAGTAGTACTAATAAGTAGTGATTAATTAATAATTAAATAAAAATTAGTGATTAATCTTAATTAAAAATAGCAAATAAAAATAAAATATAATAGAACGATTAACGATATTAAAGGAGAATGAACATTGAACACTAAACAAAACAACATATTACATATTTTTTTGGCAAAAAAACAAATCAAGAAATAAGAAAGAATAAAATACTATATGACAAAAAAAAAATTAAATTCATATTTCACTTCTTTGTTCTTCATATATATTAAAATATATATAGATACCTTACTTTAAGCTTGACGCCTTGATGGAGAGGTTGATGCATTTGAGACCAAATTGACGTTGATGCCTTGATGGTGAGCCAACCAAAAATAAATAAAAATGAATCAACATTTCACTTACTGCTATTTTTTCTTTTTTGTCTGCAAAAGCCTACCTATCCCTTTCTATTCATGAATTTTACTCTTGATTTTTAATATATAATATTATATATATATGATGAAAGCAACTGACCGTTTGAGAGTTTGACTAAATATTTATGAATTAACAATTTAACATTAAAAGTGGGATTGAGAATAAAAACAGTCTTTAGAAATGGAATCTTTCCTTTAAAAGTGGGAACAGTTTGATTTCATTTATTTTAATAAAAAAAAACTGAAAAGGTAAGTAAATGAATTGGGCCCTTTAGTTTATTGGGCCCTGGGCAATAGCCCAGGTTGTGTTAACCCAAGATATGTTTCCAAGAGGGGGGGTGAATTGGAAATTTAAACTAATTTCGGAAATTTAAAACTTAATATGCCAAATTATGCAATAAATCAAATTTATCAAGTAAAAGCAAATAATATGGCAATCAAATAGATATAGCAAATAATCAAACTTGTAATGTAACGAGTTGAAGGTTAAGAAATTGCAAACTCTCGAATTTTACAAGGTTCGGTAGAACTAAGCCACCTACGTCCTTGGTCTTCAAAACTATGGACCTAGCTTTGAGTTCAACTATCGATCCAAGTTAGCGGGCTTGACTAACCCTTACAACCGGGAATTTTTCACCAAGGTATTTCCAAACCTCTTACAATAGTTTTCCACCACCAAGGACTATCAACCTCTTTTTCGGATTGTTGAAGTGTCAATCTCACTCTAACCGGGTTGTTTACAAAACCGGTGCCAACCTCACCTCAATCACAATATGGGAATGTGTTTGATATTACAAGCAAAAATCACTCTAGAAGTATGATAATACAATGAGAAACCTAGAGTGATTAGCAAGCACACTTAGAAGAAATAAATACAAATTTTGGCTCAAGTGTGTGAATATGTGTTTGGATGAGTTAAACTTTTAAAGCTCTTTGAAATCAATGGATTTGGTTTGGTATATGTAATAAATGCTCAGCCAACATCCAACTTTGAGTAAAAAACGAGTTTATATAGAGTTTGGGAAAAACTAGCCGTTTATAGTCGTTAGGGATTAATTTTCGAAGCTGTCTGCCGCGAACCGGAAGTCCGGATGGGGAACCGAAATTCCGGTTTGTAAGCAACCGGAATTCCGGTTGCCAATCTGGAATTCCGGATGGCAAACAGAGAGCAAAATCTGAATTATGCCTATTTTCCCGTTTTTCAATTCTTTATAACTTTTAGCTCGTTTATCCGATTTCAAAAATTCCAATTGCGTTACGACCGTATCGGGATGTATTTTCTTAAAAGTGAATTTAGGATATTTATTTCTCATTTTAAAAAATCACTATTTTTTAGTACGTGAGTGAGCCAAATTTTATACTTATGACTTAAAGTATACTTGCAATCACTTTACAAGACTAAGAAATGAAATTAAACCTTTATCTTGAGTTTCTTGAGTCTTGAAGTCCATTTCGGGTCATTTCCGGAAAATTTGGTAAAATGACCATTTTGCCCTTGGTCATAAGTTTAACTTTGAAATGCTAATTCACTTTGGTTTTTGCTACAAAATCAACAAATCATTAGTAACAAATAATAATCAAATATTTGTTAATCATCAAAACAATGATACTTAAGAGTTTGGGTCAACAATCTCCCCCTTTTTGATGATATCAAAAATTTGATTATTTTAAAAGGGAAAGAAGATATTTTTAAATATGAATATTAGATTAGCTCCCCCTTAATGTGTGCAAGGGTAAAAGAAATTTACCTTTTAGTTTTACCTTGCATGATTTTGTAAACTCCCCCTCAATATATCACTTAAGTTCAAATAACATTGTTAGTCTTAGATATTGAGGTTTTGCCAAACATTAAAAAATAATCCTATCACTTCTCCCCCTTTTGATTCATCAAAAAGGATGGCAAAGGAATTCACAAAATAAATGGCAAAAATCAAAGAAAACATAACTAGCCATTGATTGAAATAACCATCAAAGTCAACCAAAAATATACAAGAATATGATGCACATGCTATGATGGTGGATGACCAAATCTATTTTACCAAATGATGAAAATAGAGAGAATAAGGGTGAGTTTTGAGAGATTTGGGTAGATAATGAGTGTAAAATCATGTGTGGGGTGTTTTGTATGAGAGAAATGGGTTGAAAGAGTTATTTTTACCCTTAATACTAAACTTCCCGGTTCATCCGGAATTCCGGATGGAATGTGCCCAACCAACCGGAATTCCGGTTGGTCATATATCAGCAGCTTTTTCGTAAAAGTTGTCTAAAAACTTCGTTTTTACTCCGAATGACCCGAAACTTTTTCCAGAACCTTAAATATGATAAAATGAAGATGCTCAAATAAGAAAATCAGCAAAATGTTGAAAATTGAAGATTTTGGGTAGATTTTTCGATTTTAGTCAAGAAAACTGGAAATGTACCCAAAATGAGTTTTATTTATCCAAATTGAAAAATTCTTTTTGCAACACCTCAAGAATGTTAAATGTGAGGTGTGGGAAGTTACAGTTTCGAAAAATGATGAAAATTGAGCATTTTGGGCAAAATTCCTCTTTTAGGCTTAAAACTTTTAAAAATGCACATGTAAAATGCATGAAATGCATTCAAACTATTTTTCAACCATTTAGAACCTATAGGCATACTAATTTCATAAAAAATTTTCAACCATTTAGAACCTATAGGCATACTATTTTTTTTTATGATAGTTATAACAGACATATCATAAATTTTTTAAATATTCTAAATAATTTACGGTTCAAGCAGTTTAAACAGTCGATTACACATATATAAAAAAAACCAGACATGCATAATGCAACTGTCCGTTTGAATCCAGATTTTAGCACTATAAATTATTTGGAATTTTCCGAAAACTAATAAAATACTTGCTATAACTATAATCTACTCCGTCGTATAAAAAAATTTGAGTTATAATAATTTCTCAACGTAACAAAAGCAAAAATGCCCTTCATAACAATTTCTCAATATATATAAATATTCTTGTACTTGAATTCCCTATATATATATATATATGATATTCCAATTTAATAAACATAAAATATTGATTGATTCGATCAGCACCATCGGTGCAGAGATTATGATGATCATAGAATATTTATATTATTATTGGTACCCAATAGATAGAAACATATATATAAATATATATTGGAGTTGACAAATATTACTATAGCTACTATTATTATTCAAAATAAACAAAAGGAAAAGTAGTGATAATTAATGAAAGAGAAGAAAAAAAAAAGTTATAACCTATGATTAATTATATATGTTATATTGCACTGATTTCTGATCAATATTCCATACACTTAAATTAGCTGAAGTACATGGATTAGTAAGTACGTACAAAATCACCAATTACTCTTGCAAATTAAAAAGAATAACGATCGATATATAAAAGTTTCCTTCTTTATAGTATATATCATGATCTCTGTTTCTTTATAAGATCATGATATATTGGGACTGTTTTTTGGTCATGATGATTACATATATATATATATATATATATCCTACTACAAACTTTTACATACCTATATATATGTACCAGAAAAGAGATCAGTGTGATATACATATACATATACATATATATAGAGAGAGTGCAACTGATTATATATCTGCTTAATTAATAAAGTAAGGTACAAATAAAAGAAAGATGGAATGATTAGAAGCTAGAGAGGAACTGCATTTGCCTGAGAAGTGGGGTTAGGGTTTCCATAAGTTTCTCACAAGGATGATTGTGAATTCCCTCGTACGTGGTCACCACAATGCTCGTGTCCTTCGATAGCCTCTGCACTTGCTTCTTTACGTTACATGTGTGATGCGTGCATCGATAATAGCTCCTTTACATTTGCAGATCAATCAAAGAATCAATAATTAATTAATAGCTGTAGCAGCTATATATATATATATATATTAATTAGCAAAGCCATGCATGCATGTTGAGTGAGAAAGATTGGAATAATATTATAACTACTACTTACACTTTACGTTTAGTAATTAATATATAAAAACGTTAATTTATGTCTATTTACTTAAACTTTTCTTTGTGATTTTAATATCTGTCAATCATGATGCAAATTATAAATATATATTGGATAAAATATTATAATAACATCCCATAATTAATACTTACGCACAATTATCGTAATTATTTCTAATGAAAAGAATAAACAAAACAAGTTATGACATACATGAGAGGGCATGAATTAATTTGAGTTTATTACGTGGAATTCCCCTTTGCTATTTCAATTCTCTAACAAAACAAAGAGCTTTTGTTCATATAAATATGTATAGATAGATATTACTTATTTACATACTAGCTAATTCAACATATGCAATTAATATAATTATTAACTAATATTCCAGCTCAACCTAATTTTTACTCTACAAGAGAACTTAAATAAGAGAAGTTAATTAACGTGCTTGAATCTTGCTGTGAAATCGATCATCAGTTCCATACTTTCACATGCATACAAGTATATAAGCCGATTTTTAAACACAGTTTCGAGATCACATGCATTAATATGCTTCTCGATATAATAATTCAAATATATATATATATGAGTAAAATATAATATGATGAGATCAAATTAATTGAAATGCCAAATTCTCTCGATAACTTACATTCATGCATATGTGTGTGTATATATATACATATATATGACAGATACATCATACATACATCAGTAGTATATATTATTGTCTCCTATATATAAACATCTGACTGTTAAGCTTTCTCTTGATGAAAATTTCCTGTACGTGTTTTACCCGGCCGAGCTGTACTGCCTTTTGTCTTTCTTTTATGTAGATTTGAGATGATCACACAATTCTGATTAGTTCTATTGATAGTAAATCAGATATATTATTCTATCATTAATCCAATATTTTAGAACTTTTCTTGATAATATCGCTTAGCAGTTTTTTAAAAAAAATTAAGTACTGCAACATAAATATTGAATGAAACAAATTTTGACAAATAAACAATAATATATACAATTAGCTACATGTATATATATATATGCATGGTATAGTATACCTGGGATATGCACTGTTCTTGACAGCTTTCTGTCCATATTTTCTCCACCGGTAACCATCGTCAAGAATATCATCAGCACTCCTCGTCTGAAACGCAAACCTTGGCCGAGCCGCCTTCCTAGTCTTCCCAGGGGCTCTCCTCTTATTACTCTGATTATCTTCCTGATCATGATCACCATCTGCTTCACTATTGTTATTGTTACTATTATTCTGCAACACTGTTTTTGACCTACAACTAATACTATTATTCATCGTCATCTCATCGGCGGTGATCCCACCTGTTTGACCCGAGAAAAGGCTGATCCAATCGATTTCCTGATTAGGGTTAGGGCTATTATTCATTAATAACGTTGAGGACGATGTTGAGGATGGAAGCGAAGGCGGTGAGAAGAGGAAATTAGGAGAACTAATTTGGGGTGGTAATGATGGTAAAGATGTTGGTGGTGGAGGCAGTAGAGTTGTTGGAGGTGGATGTTGGCCTTCCATGGCGGGTGTATAGGATTTTTGGTACAATCGAATGAGAAGACGTAGTGTTGTAGAGAAGATCGAGGAAATGAAAATGGTTGAGTATGGAAGTTTATATATATATATATAAGGGAGTTTTAGAACAAAGAAAGTTTTAATAAATAGGATGGTGGAAGGTGAGCTAAGAGGTTGGACTGACCCACATACATGCATATTATATATTTATATATATATAGAAATAGAAATAGAAAGAATTGGTTTGGAGTGAGATTAGAAGATTAGGCCGTAGGGTATATATACGTATATACGATCTTGTCTCTTACAAGTATTGCCTAAACTTTATTTAAAAACAAAATAATATATAATAAAAGTAGTCTAAACTTGCAGGGTAGGGTAAAGGCCAACTACATTTCAACTACTTCGGTTCAACTGCCCTTCTTCAAACGAACGAGATAATAGAAGACGTGCCTCAAAATGCTTATCGTTATCATCTATGCATGATTTTGCATGATTATTCAGTCCTTGTCTTCATCCATTTTTTTATTTTGAGTTTATGAAAAAAGATGCATATATAGTTGCAACTCTATGTGACTATGACACAAGGTTTGAAAGTGCCGCAAAAACGAGTTTTGAGTTCGATAGTATAGACACTGTTTACCAACCAATACAGGACACGGCGAAGCGGCTTGTTTTGACTTTTACTCGTCAACATCTTTGCCAATAAATTTGAAAATGCTGATGCTAGAGCCACGTACTTTTTTACACACAATATGTACCGAAACTATTTATTTAAAAAAAAAAAGATTGTACAAGGTACATTACAATTACAAACCAGACTGCAAATCTAAATGAATCCATAAACATCAGATAATACAACTTGAATTAGTTCACTTCTGTACTAACAACTGTGAGAGAAGGATACCACAAAAGAGAGGCGATAACCACACGGCAAAGACCCAAGACTTGAAAAGTGTAATTGTAATTAACCCAAGACATCCTGACAGAGGTGGTGGGTTTTATTAACATTAAACCCTCTTTAAATTAAACATTTTATTTTATGTAATAATATTATTAGTTATTGGTGAGGTTGGGTGTTTTAATTTTAAACAAAAATAACCGCTGAAAAATGAGAGAATAAACAACAAATTGTTGTCAACATTTTATCGAAGGTTAAAGATTGAGTATTTAAATTAAAGGAATAATGACAACTGCTCAAGGGTAACTGTCCTAGGGAAAACAGATTTGTTAGATTTTAAGGAGAAAAATTTCTTTTTCTCTTGTTTGGATTGAGTCAATAAATTAAGAATTTTTTTCTAGAAAAATTAAAACTTAAATATAGTATAATTATTTAAAATTTACAACAACATTCGAAGTGACGATAACAGAGTCTATGCTAGTATGCTTCATATGCATTTTTTTTCCTTCACTAGAAAAGATACACAAGTTATTGAAGGTGGACTGTGAGAGGCAAACCATGATCAACTCAATAAATTATTGCTGTGACTAAGTTTTTTTTTTTTAAAAAAAAAAAAAGCTAGGCAAATTGCAGGAGTTGATGCACTCAAACATGTATGTGCTAAAAACTCAGGTTGAGATGAATCACTGTTCCCCTGTCATAGCAACTCTAAAAGATTTTCAATTTTTATCAAACTTCAGCTTCTGGATTGAACATGGTCAAAAGTCATCTTGTTGACTCAATTGCAAAAATTTCATACATAGAGCGGAAGCATGTGTAAATCAGCTGATGATCATCTTCTTAAAAAATTCAGCTTGCTCGGGAAAATACTCCAGAACTTCATCCTTGGTCACCCAAACAAAATCCTCGCACTTTTTAATGTTGAACTTGTTGGTTGCAATAACTTGAGACTTGAAGAAGAATCGCTATTTACGCACACATTAAAAAAAATCATCAGTACCTATGGAGCAAGTATACTTAATTACACTTGCAGGCACCATGGAATAGGAATATACATATATATGTATGTATACTTAATTACACTTGCAGGCACCATGGAATAGGAATATACATATATATGTATGTATATCCATGACACGAAAATAGATTAGGAAAATTATACCTTCAAAGATGGAGATTCTGCTTGATTCTCGGTGGGCTGTATAGCTATGTGGGCCATAGGGGCATTTCCAACAAAATAAGTATTGGATAGGTCTCCTATCACATTTTTCAATGCGGACTCTGCACACTGTAAATTTAAGTGAGCTAAATATCAAAGAGGATGCAGCACAAGATTAGTGATTTCCAGGGAAAAGAATCATCACCTTTCGCATGGTCTCCTCTGATTCGTAAACTTTTTCAGGAAAATGCCACACAGGCTTACCAGTAGAGTCCCCATCTGTGGTTCCATAAAGAAGAAGATAAAGCCTTCTATCGAGTGCTCTCTGTAATGACCTGAAGAAAGAAATGGCGGTTTACATAATCAGTCACAGCATCTCCTGACAAAGTGTTGGGTTCAAAATAATGTTGAAGAAAGAAAAATCAAAATTGTCTAGGAAGAACGAAAGAGAACACTTGGTGTTATCAAAATCTTAGCACTTACAGCGTGACACACCTGCTATAATCAATAATCAATAATCCTAGTGCTGATCAATTATTCTGAAATTGGTAAATTCATGTACTTTGTATCTCCACACTATTTACATAAACAATACGAAAATTTGGAGGCTAGTGAGCGATACATGGGGTTTTCCTTTTAACTTGGCCTTACAAGAATTTATCACTTCATGTTTAATAAAGTAGACAATCCATTATAAGTACCAACAACAAGGATTACAAGTAAAAATATATAAAACCGAGAAGAAAAAATAAGTTGAGAAGTAATCACTAGTTATAAACATCAATAAAACCCCATTGACTATCCAGATTTATTTTTATACTGGATCCTCCCGCCACCCTTTTGAGTTTCTTGATACTATAAGCTAACCAACTTTCTCACATATGCCAACTTCTATTAATAGAATTGAATGACAAGTGACAACCATAAATTATAAAACCATATGGCATCGTATTAAGAACACTAAATTTTGTTTCTGCTTAAAAACTAAATTTTAATATGAAGTCCAGGGAGTCGCAATGAAAAGCTCAAGTCAAAAAATTGAAGTAATAAAACAGATTTGATTAAATAAATATAATTCTAAGCATGTAACATTAAAACATACTCCGTACTTTTTGTCATTGTTTTTGTCAGCTTCAGTTATTCGTGGAGCTGGTACATAGTCAATGTGGTAGTCCCCTTTCCCTCTGCACAAAATCAAGTGTTAACAATTAGCGGTAAAATGCTCAATTTGATTCCCAGTTGTATATAAATCAACAAAGCAACATAAATATGATTTAAGAAGTAAGGTCTCTCCAAGTCCTGCGTGATATTCTGAAGGCTTTTTCAGCCATTTCTGGGTTGAAGATTAAGTGTCAATTGTTGGGGCCTAATGTGGCGGAGGAGGTTGTGAACTCTCACGCCTCGATTATCGGTTGTGAGGTTAGAAAATGACCAATGAAATATTTAGGTCTCCCATTGGAAGATAATTCGAGGGTTCAGACCTTTTGGGAGCCAGTTTTGGCTAAGTGCGCAAAAATATTAGCTGGGTGGAAGTGTGTTTTCTCTCTAGAGGGGTCAGCTTACCTTAATTCAATTGGTGCTTTCGTCACTCCCAGTATATTATTTGTCGCTTTTTAGAGCTCCTAAAAGTGTTTTGAAAGTGTTGGGAGAGAATGATGCGTGATTTCTTTTGGGATGGAGCTCATACTTCGGGTTCTTAGCATTTGGTTGCCTGGAATGTTGTTTGTAAACCTTTATTTCAAGGACTTGGGATTGGAAATTTAGAAGGAATAAAGCTTTCCTTTTGAAGTGGTTATGGAGATTCCCTTTGAAGCGTAATTCTCTTTGGCATAAGGTGGTATCGAGCCGTTACGGGCGGGCTGAAAATCTTTGGGATACAAAGGTGGTGGAGAGATTTACTGTGAGGGGCCCATTCCTTTATGGTGAGTATACGAGGTTGGTTCATTTTAAAGTGGGGTGTGGTGATTCAGTGAGGTTTTGGGAGGATGTGTGGATTGAAGGGCAAGCTTTGAAGGATAGGTTTCCGAACTTAGCAGTTATTTCCCAAGCTTAAAACGCTCCGATAGCTGAGTTGGGTGTTACTAGGGAGGTGGGAGCAGGAATGGATTGGAATTTGCGTTTCAGAAGACCCCTTTTTGATAGAGAAATGCCTTCTCTGGTTGAGTTGTTAAGGATCCTAGAGTTTGTTTATTTGCCAGCGACTCTGGATGATAGAAGGGCTTGGGAGCCTGAATATAGCGAGCTTTTCTCTTGTAAGTCTGCTTTTCAGAAGTTAAGTCTCGCTGATGGGCAAGCTCTTGTGCTGTGGGCTAAGATATTATGGAAGAGTTGAGTTCCTTCTAAAGTCAAGGTGTTTGGATGGCTATTGTTTGTTAAGAAGCTTAGCATTAACGATGTTCTTCAACGTCATCGCTCAGTCATCTGTTTTTGTTTTGTGATTTGACTTGGATGTTATGGTCAAGAGTTTGGGGTGAGCTTGGCTTAAGTTGGTGTTTGCTGGGATCCTGCTATCAGCTGTTATGTTGTGGTTTATAGGGGATAAGCGGTTGAATAAGCTATGGAGGTCTACAATCTTGGCCTGCTTTTGGGCAATTTGGCTAGAGCGGAATAACAGAATATTTTTATGATAAATCATCTTCGTGTGATCATATTTGGGAGAGGGTTAAGTTCTGGGTGGCCATTGGGGTGTGTATCATACAAAGGATTTTGAGGGGTTATCCTTCTTAGACCTCACTAAGGAGTGGAGTAGTTTTTTGATTGTGTAGTGGGGTTGTATAGTTGTCTGTTTTTTCTCTTTTCTCTTTTGTGTTTGTTTTTGTTTGTTACCACTGTTTTCCTCCGCCAAAAGTGAGAGGAGGTCAGTCTAAGACAAGGACCTCTGTATCTTTTTTTTTCAAAAAAAAGTTTCTTTCTGCACTCACTTACACATCAATTTTGGTAGAGTCCACGTTTTAGCCACACTAGCATAATCTAAATTGAGTTTCAACAGCAGTAATACCAACACAAAAGAAAAAGACATGGAAAAGATAAACAGGACGACAAGAGCATTAAAATCTTGGCCTCTATAATAGTGTTACTATGAATAAAATGCACCTTTCTACTATGAGAAAGTTAAAACTCTGATCAAAATTAACAGAACACATGCAAAAAAAATTGAGGACTTTTATAATAGTTTTGCTATAAATAAGGTGCATATAATATACCATGAGAATGTGAAGTTTCACTTTTAACAAATGAAAACTATGCAAAGAATACTTCAAAAAGTCAAACATCCAACAATCCATTGTTGAAAACAAAGGAACTTACCGGGAATTAGACTTATCCAAAAGCTCATCAGGATATCTTCTTCGGAACTGCTGTTGCCATCTAAACCTAAAATAGTACAGAAGAGATGGTAAATACCAAAAAACCAGAACAAGTATATATTAGTTAGAAGCTTAATTCTTGATTAAAAAAATCCTAAATACAAGAATTAGCTTTTGGTTGAATAAATGAGATTGTAATTATCATTTACTTTCCATTCACCACTTTGTGGTCGCAAAAGTAAAAGAATACTGAAATCTAAAAGGTTCCTTCGCTGTTCCATGTTCTTAATCAAACATGATATGTATAAGGTCATCAATTGTTCCAACTCTCTGGGGTCCTTCCTAAGAATTATCAAATCATTATTATTATTATTAATTTTTTTTAAAATTTAAACATTCCTATATTTGGATAGGTGATTACCAACAATGAATCCTAGAGAGTCTAGGTCAAGGTATAAACTAAGAAACTAATCGAAATGATTGCAATCTGTGCTTCCAGACATTCACTACCTCACATATCAACGGCGACGAGACTGCATTAATTAATTGCTGCTCAGAATATCACTTAGCAATATATAATAAGGTTTTTTGTTTTAATAAAAGGCATTTTTCACAAACATTTTCCTTCCTTTTTCAAAGCAAGATACAGTCCGAAGGTTCGTAAATAAGTAAATTTTCCCCAAACAGAGATAGAAAAGAAAAATGAAAATTAGAATAGATGGAGAGCTTACGAGAACTCCTGGAAGGCGTAGACGACGGGGTCGATCTTGGGAACAACTACGGGCAACCTCTCGAATAGAACGGAAGCAACGATTCTTTCAGAGCTGGTGGAAAACCCTCTCTGCCTCAAGACAGGTCGAATCAACGACTTTAATGTTCTCTGCATTGTAAATCTAAGTCCCCGAACGTCAGAAACAAAATGCATATACGTAGAGATATAGAGAGAGAACTGGAGCTAGAGAATAATAAGGTTCACCTGAGAAGGGGGGTTTTGGGTATGAAGTGGAGGCGGGCGCAATGGAGGGTGATAGCTCAGTCGAAGGTTTTTCCCCTTTCGCCGGTTTTTCTTTGTTTTTCCATATCAATTGGACTTGTTAGAAAGCCCAAAGCCCATCCCCATTTGTGGACCCAAACAAACTCGGACCATAAATGTGAAATCCACTTCATCAAATTATGAACTTATTAAAAAAAAAAACCGGTTTTTCTTTGTTTTTCCATATCAATTGGACTTGTTAGAAAGCCCATCCCCATTTGTGGACCCAAACAAACTCGGACCATAAATGTGAAATCCACTTCATCAAATTATGAACTTATTAAAAAAAAAAAAGGTCTTTTTCATAATTACCCGTTTTTAGACATACTTAACTAGATATAGCCAGCATCAATCTCTTAACTAAATATATCCGATTTTAAAGCTGTGATTCCTATATTACCTTTACTCATACCGGTTTTATAGTTATAGTTCTTCCTCAATCGATTTCTTCCTCTTCGATCGAACGATTTCTCATTCTCCCATAGATTTTCCACCACCAGCGATTTCTCCTTCTCCCATCGATTTTCCATCACCATCGATTTCTCCTTCTCCCATCGATTTTCCACCACCATCTCCACTGCACTGTTGTTCATCAAATTTCCTCTTCTGTTCCTCTGCCACAGCTACTCAAATTTGCTTGGTGAGTTCTTCTTTCTTTTGAGACTAAATTTCTCTCTTCCTTCTTTCTCAATTTTTATTTTTTTTTTAATTTTTTGAACTGTATGTGTTTGTTGCAATCATACATATAAATTAACATTCATGTGTGTATAAAAATTTAGTGAAGTTAAATGAAATTGAATATTCCATATTATACATAAGTTAAAATGCCTTCTAAGTGTTTGTTAAAATTACTCAATAAAACTGTGACTATGATATTGCAAAAAATCTGCCATTGGGATCATTATCATTATCATGGAGAGTTTTTCTTCATTTTCACAAATTTATAGTGCTAGGAGTTTGTTGATAAAATGCCTCTATGTAAACTATAAATTTCTGGTATAAAAAAGAGTTTGTTGATCTTTGTTTATATGATTTTCAGATTTATATGTTTTTATTTTAATGCTACATTTGGCTCTTTGATTTGGAATTAAATATACTCGAATAAATTCTTAAACTTGTCTGATGTTTGACATGTGTGCTAGCCATTTTTTGGATCATTATTCTTGTACCTATTTGTCCAAAATTGTTGGTTTAATTGATTTTACATTTGTACTTGATAGAGCAAGTCTTGATCTAAGAAAACAAACACCTGCTGCCAACTTGAACAAAGAATTAGATTTTATCCTGACATTAAAGTTGAAGGTTTGTAGCTTGAACTCAATGAAAGCTTTCGTTGATTGACATGATTATGTTAGATATTATACTAAGGTTCTGTTAAATTAATTTAGAGTTTGTTTATATGTAACTGTTTACCTAAATGAACAACTGGGTTTGGATATAGCTGTTAAAAAATTGTTTTGGTGTATTAATGAAACACTATAAATACAAAGCACAGTAGCTCAATCCATTACTTGATCAGAGCTTTTATCAAACACTTTCTATTCTTTAAATGCTATCAGCCAAAAACATCAATCCTCTTCTTCAGCTTTCCCTTGATTCTTTTACTTTCTTGATTCTTCAATGCCTTCCGACACTTCTCACAGTATTGCTCCAGTGGTAGAATCTCCCGCCCCTCCAATGAAAACTCCTTTGTCTGGCTTCTCTGCCCTCACTGCTTAGCTATTGTAGAATACAGAAGGATTTGTTTGTCTTGACTAGCTTTGGCATATGTTAATGCACATTGTAGTTGAACAAGCAATCTGACCTTATCACCCAAAGTAAAGGCTTTTGAATTGGCAAGAATTATTTTATCTTCAGCATCTCTCAATTTTGATTTTAGTATGTTTGTCTATGCAACAAGCAAGTCATTAAACTTTGCATTGCTCCTTTCCAACTTGCTCAAATAATTTTCTTTAGCCTTCAATTCTTCCTTGGAACCTTCAAGCTTTGATTTTAGCCGAGTAGCTGAACTTTTCAAACTTAGCTGGAGTGTCTGCAATTTACCAAACAAATGCCATGAAACATTTGATCTAAGCCATTTAAAGCTTGCGGTTTAAATTTTAACGCAAGTGGTTTAAATTTTAAGCATTGTGGTTTAAATTTAAAGCTTAGTGGTTTAAATTTCAAACCTAGGGGTTTAAAGATACTTGGTTTATAATTTAAGCTTAAATGAATAAAAATTTATAAATTGTGGTTTAAATATGATGTCATTTAAGCCTTGTGGTTCAGATTTATAAATAGTGGTTTAAGTTTTAAGACATTTGGTTTAAAATTATAAAAAATTTATATTAGATTTACACATTACATTATATAGATTAAAATAGAGTATGTTTATAATTTAAGCCTAAATGAATAAAACTTAAACCTTGTGGATTAAATTTTGATGTCATTTAAGTTTAGTTGTTCATATTTTAAGATATTTAAGACTTGCGGTTTAAATTTTAAGGCAAGTAGTTTAAATTTTAAGTCTTGTGGTTTAAATTTAAAGCTTAATGGTTTAAATTTCAAAACTAAGGGTTTAAATATACTTGATTTATAATTTAAACTTTGGTGGAGATATCAGCCCTCTTGAAAGGTTGTGGTACGAGAGTTTGAGCCTCTCATATGCTCATTTGTAAATCTTTCATTGTTATTAATAAAGTTGTTCTTGAGAAATTTCATTATTGGATTTGGAAACTAAGATATAATTGTTATTACCTAAGAAAGATCTATCACATTACAAAAAATCTTATGCAAAGAATAACATCTATTTACTTTTGGAAGATCATGAACTATTTTTATTATATGTAATAAAAATGGTAACTAAAAACTATTATATGATTCTTTACAACTCACTCGAAAGTGCATTCTTAATTCCTTTTATGGATATGTCATGAGTAAGTGAGTTTTAGCGATTTTCTTTGTTTCCCAACTACACAATATATATACTTTTTGCTATTGATTTTCTTGGTCTTATAGAAGTGCAAGATGGTACTTCATTGATTATGCAACATAGAGCATTAAGCTCTTCCTGACTCCCATCTGCAGAATACTTTGCATTCAGCAGCAGAAACTCAGATTCTTTCAACTCTTTATCAAGCAATCTGACCTTATCACCCCAAAGTAAAGGCTTTTGAATTGGCAAGAATTATTTTATCTTCAGCATCTCTCAAATTGGATTTTAGTTTGTTTGTCTATGTAGCAAGCAAGTCATTAAATTTTGCATTGCTGCTTTCCAGCTTTGATCTCAGCCGAGTAGCTGAACTTTTTAAACTTACCTGGAGTGTCTGCAATTGACCCAACAGCTCTTTTGAAATTCCCACTGAAACCATAGCCATATTATCCACCACAAACAATTTTTCCCGAACATCTTCTGTTTCATCTCCCATGCAGTATACTTGTTCTTCTGATGAGACCAGCCTTTGCTTTAGCACTTCTTCAACTTGTCTTATTTCTGTCATTTTCTTTTTGAGATCCATTTCTCTTGCCAAAATTATTTCCAGCATCCTCAAAATATGTCTTTGTTGTTCAGCAGATTGAATCCTAATTTTAAGAACAATGTTGTAAATTATGAAAGTATTAGTTTAAATTTTTAGCCATTGAATGTTTGAGGTTTAAATTTTGTTGTAAAATAACATTATTATCTTCATCTTCACGATAAACATCTTTTGCATTACTTTGATTCTTCTTATTGAGTCACAAATATTATTGACACTTAGTTTTGCAAAAATTGTGTTTGCCTTGAGTTGAGTGAAGTTAAGGCAAAAAGTATATTGAATTGATTTTTTTTTTTTTAATTTCTATCCAAGATAAAGGAATAAGCTCTCATGGTTGTGTTATTTTTTATTGCAGAAAATGGATAAGATAATGTTATTTGTAGTTTTTAACGGAAGATGGAATGCAAACAACAAATACATTGATCATGAAGTGAAAACATTGATGGTGGAAAAGGATATCAAGTATGTGGAATTGGTAAACAAGATATACAAAGAGCTCAGATTGAATGAAAGATTGATTTCAACAAACTTGATTTTTGATGCAAATATAGATACAAGCAAAGGAATGAAGATAGAAAGTGATGAGAATTTACAAGTTTATCTAAACTTGAACAAGATTGTGGAAGAGTTGAAAAAATGTCCTCTCATTGTTGAAGTAGAACAGAGAAATCAAACCATTTCTTTGCCAAGAGAGGCTAGCATTCCATCTGCTTTAGCAAGCAATGCAACAAGTCACAGTTTGACTCTCACAGACCCCAATACGAATACTGCAAGCACTAGCAAGATGAAGAGCGCCTCAACACAAGAATCCAACAAAATTACAGAACACGGGCAAGAAGCTCAATCACCTCTGCATGTGTTGCCGAATATGGAGATTGAAGACATAAGACTCAATTATGTTTTCAAGAATAAGATTGATCTAAAACATACACTTGCGAAAATAGCCATCAAGAAACCCTTTCAGTACAGAATTCAAAAATCATGTTCAGAAGCATTTTGGGCAAAATGCATAGATGAGAATTGTGGCTGGTATGTACGTGCAAGAAGCTCAAAAGTATCAGACTACTTTCGAGTTATCAAATACCATAAACACCACACATGCTCCTTAAATCACAGAAATTTTGAAAATAGACAAGCAAGTGCAAAAGTCATCAGTAGTTACTTCAAAGAGAAGTTTCGTGACCCAGGATCAACCTATCGACCAAGGCAAATAATAAGAGACATGAGAGATGAACATGGGGTAGGTGTAACATACAATAAAGCCTGGAGAGCAAAAACACTTGCAGCTGATGATGTTAGAGGGTCAAATGAGGAAAGTTATGCATTGTTGCCTTCATATTTGTATATGCTACAGTTGGCCAACCCAGGAACTATCACAAGAGTATGTAAAGATGAAGAAAACAGGTATGAATAATATTTATGATTTGCATTCCTATATTCAAGGCTTTACTGTATACAATCCATATCTTACATCTCTAGGAATTGATTGTTTTTTTATTTAAATTTTACAGGTTTAAATACATGTTTATTGCTTTTGGGGCTTCATTAGATGGATGGAAGCAATGTAGACCAGTTATAGTGGTAGATGGAACATTTTTAAAGACGAAATGTGGAGGTACACTGTATGCAGCTTGTGTTAAAGATGGAAACAATCAAATTTTTCCGCTCGCCTTTGGAATTGGGGATTCAGAAAATGACAATGCATGGATATGGTTCTTTACAAGACTAAAAGAAGCAATAGGAGATCGAGAAAACTTGTGCATAGTATCTGACAGGCATAAAAGCATCAAAAATGCAGTTGAACAAGTGTATCCTGGTGTATATCATGGAGTTTGTCTTTATCATTTGAAGCAAAATCTAAGGACTAAGTTTAGGGGATTACATGTGCATGCCATATTTGAAACTGCTTCAAGAGCGTACTCAGCTCAAGAATATTATTCTGCCATGGCTGAATTACAGAAAATTAGCCCTGAAATGACCACTTATCTTTTGGAAGCAAAACCAGAAAAATGGGCTCAGCCATTATTTCCAACGAAAAGGTATAACATTCTTACAAGTAACATTGCTGGATCTATAAATGCAGCAATTGTACATGCGAGAGAATTGCCTATAACGTCGTTAATAGAAGCTATAAGAGAGATGCTTCAAAGATGGTTTTCAACAAGAAAAGAAGCAACAATCAACCAATTTGTTGAGGTGACAAAATGGGCAAATGATGAAATGGAGATCAAACTTGATGTGGCATTTCGAATGAAGGTATGTTATTAAAGTTACATTTATTTTCTTTTTGTTCAGCTTTTAAATTTATTGCTTAATAATTGTATTGTTTCACAGGTAGATGCAATGAAATCTAGTGTCACATATGGTGATCAAGTGTTTGTTGTCGACTTGGAACAACATATGTGCACATGTAATGAATTTCAACTAGAGGAAATTCCATGTGCACATGCTATTGCAACAATTGAAAGCAAGTACTTGGACAAGTACAAATTTTGCTCAAATTGGTATAAAAATTCTGTTTTGAAAGAGACATATGCAGGATCAATTAATCCTCTTCCAGATAAAGTTGATTGGAGTGTCCCAGATGAAATTATAGGAGATAGCATGAAAGCTCCAAAATTCAAAGTAAAACAAGGACGTCCCAAGAAAAAAAGAATTCCATCAACAGGAGAAGTTCCCAAGCATGTTCGAACAGTCAAGTGTGGAAATTGCGGAATATTGGGGCATAATAGAAAGAATTGTAAAAGCCAACCAATTCTAAAAGAAGGATAACATTGAGTTGTGAATTGTATACATATCATGATAATTGAGATTGATTATTGTCCTTGAGTACAGTGCATTATGCATGAAAGCAGGAACTGTTGTTATCTGTTGCAGTCTAAAGACTATAAAGATGCAATGTTATACATATTTGTTGCGTTGTGGACTTGTGGATAAGAATGTTAATACATTTATTAAAGTACATCTTATTTTTTATTATATTATTATCTATTTAATTTATGAAAAAAAAGAATTGATATTAGTGAGAGATGAATTTGACAGAAAAAGGTTATAAAACATGATAGAATATCATCTTGAAATTATGACAAATTTATCAGTTAATCTTATTTATTTAAGGCTTGCGGTTTAAATTTCTAGGCAAGGTGTTTAAATTTAAAGCTTAGGGGTTTAAATTTAAAACATAGTTGGTTAAATAGATTTGGATTATAAATAGAGCTTAATGGATAAAAATTTGATACCATTTAGCTTTGTGGTTCAAAATTTGATTCCATTTAGCCACGTGGTTCAAAATTTGAAGCCATTTGCATTGTGGTTTAAAGTTTTAGGAAAGTGGTTTACATTTAAACCTTAGTGGTTTAGATTTAAAGCTTAGTGGTTTAAATTCTTAGGCAAGTGGTTTAAATTTAAAGCTTAACGGTTTAAATTTAAAAGTTAGTTGTTTAAAGAGAGTTGGATTATAAAAATAGCTTAATGGATAAAAACTTTTAATTTTGAGATCAAAATTAGATGCCATTTATCTCGCCGAGGCGCATAGAACCTTTACACAATTAAGCCGCGGCGCTCAGAATGAAAGAAAAAAATGGCTATTTAAATCACTGGGCGCCGCAGCTCTAATTTATTTGGGCCGCGGCGCACAGTTCGTACCCTTAATAATATATATAATTTTTTTTTTTTGACAATCACAACTTCTTGTCTAATTTTTTTATCAATAAAGAAATTTGGTTTAAATTTAAATTTAAAGAATAGGGGTTTAAATTTAAAATGTAATGATTAAATGGAGTATGATTATGATTTAAGCCTAAAAGATTAAAACTTAAACCTTGTGGATTAAATTTTGATGTCATTTAAGTTTATTGGTTCATAGCTTAAGCCATTTGAGGCTTGCAGTTTAAATTTCTAGGCAATAGGTTTAAATTTTAAGCTTTGTGATTTAAATTTAAAGTTCAGTGGTTTAAATTTAAAACATAGTTGGTTAGAAGATAGTTGGATTATAAATAGAGCTTGATGTATAAAAATTTAATGACATTTAGCCTTGTGGTTCAAAATTTTATTCCATTTAGCCATGTGGTTCAAAGTTTGATGTCATTTGCATTGGGGTTTAAAGTTTTAGGAAAATGGTTTACATTTAAACCTTAGTGGTTTAAATTAAAAAACGTTGGTTTAAAGAAACTTGGATTATAAGTAGATCTAAATGTATAAAAATTTGATTCAATTTAGCCTTGTGGTTCAAAATTTGATGCCATTTAGCATTGAGGACCAAAATTTGATGTTATTTGGATTGTGGTTTAAAGTTTTACGCAAGTGGTTTAAATTTAAAACTTAGTGGTTTAAATTTAAATCTTAGGGGTTTAAATTTTAAACATTGAGGGTAAAAGAGACTTGGATAATAAATAGAGCTGAACGTTTAAAAATTCATAAATTGTGGTTCAAAATTTGATATTATTTAGCCTTGTGGTTCAAAAATTGATACCATTTAGCCTAGTGGTTCAATATGTGATGCCATTTGGTTTCTTGTTTACATTCTTAGGTAAGTGGTTTAAATTTAAAGCAAAACGGTTTAAAATTAAAGTTTAGTGGTTTAAAATTAAAGCTTAGTGGTTTAAATAGACTCGGATTATAAATAGAGCTTAATGAATAAATTTTTTAAAATCGCGATTAAAATTTGTTGCCATTTACTCCGCCGCGGCGCACAGAACCTTTAGAAATTAGAGCCGCGGCGCTCAAAATATAACAAAAAATGGCAATTAATGTCACTGTGCGCCGCGGCTCTAATTTATGTGGGCTGCGGCGCACATTTCATACTTAAAAATAAAATATATAATTTTTTTTTTTTGCCACTAACAACTTCTGGTCTAAAATTTTTGACGAATAAAGAAATTAGGTTTAAATTTAAAGGTTTGGGTTTTAAAATTAAAGTTTAGTGGTTTAAATTTAAAATTTTATTCCATTTAGCCATGTGGTTCAAAATTTGATGTCATTTGCATTGGGGTTTAAAGTTTTAGGAAATTGGTTTAAATTTAAACCTTAGTGGTTTAAATTAAAATACTTTGGTTTAAGAAACGTGGATTATCAGTAGATCTAAATGTATAAAAATTTGATCCAATTTAGCCTTGGGGTTCAAAATTTGATGCCATTTAGCATTGAGGACCAAAAATTGATGCTATTTTGATTGTGGTTTAAAGTTTTATGCAAGTTGTTTAAATTTAAACCTTAGTAGTTTACAATTAAAGCTTAGGGGTTTAAATTTTAAACATTCAGGGTAAAAGAGACTTGGATAGTAAATAGAGCTTAATGTTTAAAAATTCATAAATTGTGGTTCAAAATTTGATGTTATTTAGCCTTGTGGTTCAAAAATTGATACCATTTAGCCTAGTGGTTCAATATTTGATGCCTTTTGGTTTGTGGTTTACATTCTTAGGTAAGTGGTTTAAATTTAAAGCAAAACGGTTTAAAATTAAAGCTTAGTGGTTTAAATAGACTTGCATTATAAATAGAGCTTAATGGATAAATTTTTTAAAATCGCGATTAAAATTTGGTGCCATTTACCCCGCCGTGGCGCACAGAACCTTTAAATATTAGAGCCACGCCACTCAGAATGTAACAAAATATGGCAAATAATGTCACTGCGAGCCGCGGCTCTAATTTATTTGGGCTGCGGCGCCCAGTTCATACCTAAAATTAAATATATATATTTTTTTTTTTGCCACTAACAACTTCTGGTTTAAAATTTTTGACCAATAAAGAAATTAGGTTTAAATTTAAAGTTTAGGGTTTTAAAATTAAAAATAATTGGTTAAATAGAGTTTGATTATAAGTAAAGCTTACTATATAAAAATTTGATACCATTTAGCATTGTGGTTTAACGTTTTAGGCAAGTGGTTTAAATTTAAACCTTAGTGGTTTACATTTAAAGCTTAATGGTTTAAAATTCATAACATTGAGGGTAAAAGAGGCTTTGATTATGAATAGAGCTGAATGGATAAAAATTCATAAATTGTGAATCAAAATTTGATGATATTTAGCCTTGTGGTTCAAATTTTGATGTCATTTAGCTCAGGGGTTCAGAATTTGATGCCATTTAGTCAAGGGGTTTCAAATTTGATGCCATTTGGTTTGTGGTTTAAACTCTTACGCAAGTGGTTTAAATTTAAAGCTTAGCGGTTTAAATTAAAAACATTGTGGTTTAAAGAGACTTGCATTATAAATATAGCTTAATGATTAAAAAATTATAAATTATGGTTCAAAATTTGAAGCCATTTAGCCTTAGGGTTCAAAATTTAAGTCATTGTTGTCTAAAGAGACTAGGATTATAAATAGAGCTTAACATAAAAATTTATAAAATTGTGGTTTAAAATTTGATTCCATTTAGAGTTGTGGTTCAAAATTTGATTCCATTTATCCATGTGGTTCAAAATTTGATGCCTTTTGGATTGTGGTTTAAAGTTTTAGGCAAGTGGTTTAAATTTAAACCTTAGTGGTTTACATTTAAAGCTTAATGGTTTATAATTTTTTTTTTTTCAATCACAACTTCTGATTTAAATTTAAAGGATAGGAGTTTAAATTTTAAACGTAATGATTAAACAGAGAATGTTTATGTCTATGTTTTAAGCCTAAAGAATTAAAACTTAAACCTTGTGGATTAAATTTTGATATCATTTAAGTTTAGTTGTTCATAGGTTAAGCCATTTAAGGCTTGTGGTTTAAATTTCTAGGCAATGGGTTTAAATTTTAAGCTTAGGGGTTTAAATTTAAAGCATAGTTGGTTAAAAAGAGTGTTGGATTATAAATAGAACTTAATGGATAAAAAATTGATACCATTTAGCCTTGTGGTTTAAAGTTTAAGGCAAGTGGTTTAAATTTAAACCTTAGTGGCTTAAATTTAAAGATTAGTGGTTTAAATTTAAAACATTGAGGGTAAAAGCAATTTGCATTATAAATAGAGCCGAGTGGATAAAAATTCATAAATTGTGGATCACAATTTGATGATATTTAGCCTAGGGGTTCAAAATTTTGAAACCATTTGGTTTGTGGTTTAAATTCTTATGCAAGTGGTTTAAATTTAAAGCTTAACGGTTTAAATTTAATGGTCAGTGATTCAAAGATACTTGGATTATAAATAGAGCTTAATTGATATATTTTGATGCCATTTGGATTGTGGTTTAAATTTTCATGAAAGAGGTTTAATTTTAAAGTTTAGGGGTTTAAATTTAAAGCTTAGGGGTTTAAATTTTAGACATTGTGGTTTAAAGAGACTTGGATTATAAATATAGCTTAATGGATAAAAACTTATAAATTATGGATCAAAATTTGATTCCATTTAGCCATGTGGTTCAAAAATTGATGCCATTTGGTTTGTGGTTTAAATTTGTAAGGGAGTGGTTTAAATTTAAAACATTGTGGTTTAAAGAGACTTGGATTACAAATATAACTTAATGGATATAAATTTATAAATTAAGAATCAAAATTTGAATCCATTTATCCTTGTGGTTCAAAATTTAAAAAATTGTGGTTTAAAGAGAATTGATTTATAAGTAGATCTTAACGGATAAAAATTTGTAAATTATTTTCAAAACTTGATGCCATTTAGCATTGTGGATCAAAAATTGATGTCATTTAACATTGGGGTTCAAAATTTGATGCCATTTGGATTGTTGTTTAAATTTAAAGGTTAGTAGTTTACAATGTTACTTGTTCAAGAAAAATAATGGCTATTTAAATTTTTAGACAAACGATTTACATTTAAAGGTTAGGGGTTTAAATATAAAGCTTAGTAGTTTAAATTTAAAACATTGTTGTTTAAAGAGACTTGAATTATAACTAGCGGTAACCCTAGCATTATGCAATGTTTCTTGTTTAGGAGAACAGAGAAGACAAAATTTTAAAGAAGGAATTGTTGTTTAGTCTATATATGCTTCATCCTGTCAAATTTGAGATTTTGGTTTGAGAAGAAATTTACACAATTGATAATCATATCGTAATATAGTTTGCACTATAAGCATTCTCTGCTCCACTTGACATAAACGTCTCATTATTATATATGAATACATATAAACTACCTCATTCATTAAAGACAAGTTGCTTACAAAAGCACTTGAAGACTTGGCGTTAATAGTACCACTTGGGAAGTAATTCTCATTGGTAAACTCATATGGTAAGTTTATGATATCAAGCACAAAAGTTCCCATCTTTCAGCAAAAAAAGCTGAATCCTTCCTCTACAAAAGTTGGTACTTGAGTCCCTTGAAGAGACCACATCTCCCATTTCCAATACTTCTCTAACTTTCTATTGACAAGAACAAAGTTACCATTATCATTGAAAAATAACTATATCTACCTAACATATAAGTGGGTCAGAGTTCCACAACTCTTGATTTCGAGGGTCAGTGAGCAATAAAAACATTCTTAAAACAAAAAGTATTGACAATCATATTTTGTTCTTGTGATCACACATGACACAAGTTCTCTGCTGGAGTTTCATGACCGTGCTTCCTCTTGTACCCATGATCCCAAAATTCTAAGGCCATCTTCCTTCTCATATCAACAACATTGTTTGGACCAATTTTGAATGGAGACATCCCCATCATTAACAACTCAACCATTTTTATCACGTAAATACCACAATCAAACCTGCAAAATGGTAAAAACAAAATTCAACAAAAAAAATTGAGGAGAAAAGAAAAACGCAGCATACAAAGTAATTGAATCTTAACAAACTCACGTGTTATTCTGAAAAGGAGTTTCAACCCATGAGAACCTAAAATCCTCACACTTAGGGGCATAATGTTTACGTTTTTCATGGAAGCCCAAATAATCCAAAATGAATGGAAGAATTTTGCAATATTTCTTCACGTGTGTTTCAACATCTTTGTTATTGGGACTATTAAATGAGTCATAGATATAGATAATATTTTTATCTATATGTAAAACTCCTAAGCTCCAATGATCTAAATAAATCCCCCTTCCTTGTGGAATAAGAAATGGCATGAAAACAAAGTCAACTTCAAACCATGACTTTCCAAATTTCAATATTTTTCCCATAATGAAATCAATAATAGCCTTCATTTTGGGACATGGATGCTTTATCCTTTTATGTTGATCATTATTTTTTACATCTGAAATCATCTTACTTAAATGAGCTTCATCACAACTAATTAGGGTCATGTAGTGATCAAAAACACAACTTGTTGTAGTACACTTCCGGAATGAAGGATAACAAGTATGAGACAATGCCTTTTTTCGCAAATAGTAAAAAGATAAATCAATATGCTGCAAAAAAATATATAAAAAAAACATAAAATATATAATCCAATTATAACATAACAAAATTGAAAATGAAAACAATCTTAAGTATGCACAATATAATAATAAATGCTAGATAGTATAAAATCTTACATCGTTATTGATGAGACCTTCTGCATCACACAAATCAAAGAACCACTTTTTGTTGTCAATTTCTATTCCTCCCAATGATAAAGGTGATTTTAATTTGGCATGAAATGCAGCATATGGAGATGATTTACTTCTACAAAATCAACAAACATTTATAAAAAGATATATATAAAATAATAAAAAAAAAATTGAAAAGAAAACACAAACGCAATTCATTTACCTTTTCTTATTCATACCATGAGTGTACCACTCCAAGAAGAACGAAATTGCTTCTGGATCAGGCATAACTTCATATTCACTCTCAAATGGAAATCTGCCTAAGAAATGACAAGTATTCTTTGCTTCTGTAGAGTTCACAGAAGAACAAAGCAATTCACTTAGTTCCACAATAGTTGTCATAGATGGGGGGGAAGCCATGATTGCACTTGAATCGTCATGATCACTTTTCATTTGCTTCACTTCTTTTACTTTTTTTTGTTCTTCTGTTCCTCTAAAGTTCTTTGCAATATTTTCTTCCTTTTGATAGAATTTTTCATTGACAACCTACATATGAAAAAAATCAGCAACTACAATTAAAAATAAAAAAAATTAATACATGTTTATGCAAGTATCATCAAATTCAAAGTTTATACTTGTGGGGTACTTTTTACAATTGACAGAGAAGGAGGAATGCATTTTGGATTGCTAGGAACAATCTCGCCAGTTGATCTCAACAGTGTAGAAGGTTTTTTTATTTTCTCTAAAATTTTAGAAATATTTGGTGGTTGCTTGCCATGTATGCTCCTCTTATTATAATTTTTTCTTTGTTCAATAGGGGCATTGCTTGCAAAATTCATGCATTCCTACAAATAATAAAAGATGAAAATTAAGAACATGATAATTAAATGAAATTTAACACAAAACTTTATTGAAAAATAGATAATATTTTAAATTTGTACCTTTGGTTGAGGAACACATTCAGGACTACTTAGAAGTATTTCACCACTTAACAAATTATTTATGCATGCTTGCAAATCCTCTTGAGCAGATAACTTTTTGTTTTCTCTGAAACTTTGGAATCTTGCACATATTTCAATCGTTTGTTGCTTCTCTCTTTCACTTGTTCTCCTTCTTAATGTATGCATTTCTTTAAATCATTTTGTTTCACAAATTTCTTAATTAGTTGTTCATAATCTTCTATTTGTTTCTTCATAGCATCTGTATCTTTCGTTCTCTCATCAATTTGTGCCATGCATATATTAATCTGACCAATTCCACTTTTAATTTCAACAATATCTTTTTTTATTTCAATGATCTCCTCTTTGAGCTCCTAGGAAAAAAATCACAGGTGATAGAACAAATTAGAAAAAAAAAGAAAACAAAATATACTAAAATATAAACCGCAAGTCCTAAACAAAAATGAAAAAAAAAAGAACATACATTATTAAATTATGAAAAAATAGAAGATAATATAAAAATACCTTCAATATTTAAATAATTTCTTCATCAATTGAGCTACTTTTTGTCTTGTTACTCATCATTGAGGGGGGATTGTTTGCATCCATGTATATTCCTCTTTCAATAATTAGTGTGTCAATAAACATACCATTAAGGTGTAATGACTCTTTTTCCGCACTAGTTGAAGACAAACAAACATAATCAACCTATATACATAAAAATAAGAAAATCAATGAACAAAACAAATTATTAACAGTATAACAATTGAAATTAATTGAAGAACAATACTAAAAATATAAATATATATATATATGAATACGTACTTTTGATTTTTGGAAAACTTTAGACCAAATTGATTGGAGATTATTCACTTTAGTTGACTTCCAATTTAAGATTCTAGGGATTTTTGAACTTACGCGAGCGCCAAACAAAGATCCTAATGATGGAATAACCTCATAACCCCACACTTGGAAAGCCACAGGGAACCCGCACAACTCATAATTGTTTTTTTTGCAAATCCAAAACAGTTGAAATACTCCCAATAGTTTCATTGAACGAACGACGACCCCATGGATAATTCTCAAACTTTTGTTCATCATCAACCAATTTCAAAACAAAATCATCAACAAACTTGTCACCTCTTTTACTTTCTAAAATGTTTTGCACAATATGTACTTTAGCTATCTTAACGGCATCTTCGTCATCTATTTTTGAAGACATGAGAAGGTTTTTCAAGTCATTTCTTGAGATTGATGATTTCCCAGAGAAGTACTTTTCCATTAATCTATTGGGTTGAACACTATGATCAATATCATTAGGAAGCTGGGAACAATTTAGACCAGTTATTATAACAAATTCTTCAATTCCAAACTTTGCTCTTTTCCCTCCAAAGTTCATTCGGATGTCCTGTCTACTAGAGCTACCCTCCTCGTGAAGAATTAGAGAATGAACAATCATGGAACCAACTTTTAGGTTACTATTAATATCTAAGAGAAATCCCAAGCATGAATCCTTTAACTTTTCAAATTGAGCATCAGTTAGAGAATTCTCTATACAACGGAAATTGAGTTGATGATCTTGAAAATTAACTTTCATTTGATTCTTAGCAAAAATCAGCTTATTTGGACTTAAATTCTGCACATAAAAAAAATTGAAAACAAATAATTAAATTGAAAACATTATCTTCCTTTTTTTTAAAGCAAAAAAAAGAAAAAAATATAAACAATGTAAAATTACCTTGAAAACATTCAATTTTTTATGATAATAACCTGATTTCCTATTCTTCTTCGTGATACGAGCTTTCTTTGCCATATCTTACATAAAAAACAAGCAAAAGATATAAACAACATGTTTTTAAAATAACACTTCCAGCTTTAAAATATATATATATATATAAAAAAAACACATAATATTGAAGTCATTTTCATACATTTAATCATGGAATTTAATGCCCTATAAATGTAATAATATTGAATCAAAATCGCATATTCTCATGATTATACAAACTGCAATTTAGTTAAGACATTTTGTCAAACACTTACAAGGCATGAAAATCAATTCAATAAAAGAATAATAAAATCCTTATTCTTAATACTATACAATTGAATTTTAGTTGAAGTATTTTGTCAAACAGATACAATGCATGATAATGAACTAAAACCAAAGCATTAAAATAATCATTATTGGATGCATGGATAAGTTAAGTGAAACAATGAATACATATATATATATATACAACGAAAAGAATACATAATATATTTTACAGTTAGTTGCATCTGTTAACATTGTTAAATTTTAATTTTCAGTTAAGACTGCAAAAAAAAACACAGAATAAATTTGCAAGAAAACATTGAAAATACCTTGTTAGAAGCTCAACTTCAGCTCAAAATCCTCTAATAGCTTCGAATATGGACGATCAAAAAAAGAATGGTTGTCCTCATAAAGGGAGGGTCAAACCAAAGCTATAAATGAAATGTTGAAAATGGAGAAGAAGATAATGAGTTTAGAGCTATGAATGATTTGTGAAAACACTGAACTTTGGTTTGTGAAAACACTGAAAATATAAAAATAATACAAATACGTAAGGGGTTATAATACAACACACTTTGGGCATGTGAAGAATGTGCCGCGGGTTTTTGATCTAATCATCGCGCCGCGGCGCGCCGGTGGGTTAAAAATAAAGCAATTTTATGTAGCTGTGCGCCGCGGCTCGAAAATATATGGGCCGCGGCGCACAGTGAACACATATAACAAATTTTTTTTTTTTTTGCCAACCACAACTTGGGGTCTAAATTTTTAACCAATAAAACAATATGTTTTAAATTTAAAGGGTGTTGGTTTAAATTTTAAACATAATGGTTGAAAAGACAATGTTTATGATATAAGCCTAAACTTTTAGGATTAAATTTGGATGCCATTTAAGATTAGGGGTTTAAATTTTAAGGCAAGTGGTTCAAATTTCAAACCTCGTGGTTTAAATTTCAAACTTAGGGGTTTAAAGATACAAGGTTTATAATTTAAGCTTAAAAGGATAAAAAAATTGTAATTTGTAGTTAAAATTTGAAGACATTGAAGCCTTGATATTTAAATTTAAAAATTGTTGTCTAAATTTTAAACCATTAGGCTCATGTTTAAAGCCATCCAAGGCTTGTGATTTAAATTTTCATTCAAGTGGTTTAAATTTTAAACCTTGTGGTATACATTTAAATCTTAGTGCTTTAAATTTAAAATATTGTGGATTAAGTGGTCTTAATTTATAATTAAGACTTAATGGATAAAAATTTATAAATTTGTGGTTTAAATGTGATGCCATTTAGCCTTGGGGTTCAAAATTTGATGTCATTTTGGTCTGGGGTTTAAATTTTTAGGCGAGTGGTTTAAATTTAAAGCTTAGGCGTTCAAATTTAAAACATTTTGGTTTAAAGAGACTTGGACTATAAATAGAGCTTAATGGATAAAAATTTATAAATTATGGTTCAAAATTTGATTCCATTTAGCCTTGTAATTCAAAATTTGATGCATTTAGCCTTGTGGTTCAAAATTTTTAAGCAATTGGTTTAAATCTAAAGTTAGGGGTTTAAATTTAAAAGGTTGTGGTTTAAAGAGACTTGGATTATAAATATAGCTTAATGGATAAAAATTTATAAATTGTAATTTAAATTTGATGTCATTTAGCCTTGTGGTTCAAAATTTGATGTCATTTGGTTTATGGTTTAAATTTTTAGGCAAGTGGTTTAAATTTAAATCTTAGGGGTTTAAAGTTAAATCATTGTGGTTTAAAGAAACTTGGATTATTAAAAGAGCTTAATGAATAAAAATTATATACCATTTAACCTTGTGGTTCAAAATTTGATGCCATTTGGTTTGTGGTTTTAGGGTTTAACTGCTTTTTTACCTTTTTGAATCTAAAATCGAAGCATGGTATTGTATGCTGGTAAATAACAAAACAGTTCAAATTCACTTCAAATTATTTTTCTTTCTTTCTTTCATTTTTTAGTAATTATCAAGCTTCAAGAAATTTTATGTTCTGAAATTGATTTGAAACCTTTATTCTGAATTGATATAAAGCTGAAGTGAAAGCAGATTCAAGAGGATGAATAAAATCTACATAACATAAATATATAACTCAGTTTCTGGACAACCACTTGAGCTTTTGGGATGCTGACAGCTAACTTGTATTAGGAAATTTGAAATCTGGGGTTGCAGGCATGGCATTTTTCAATATACTCCACCATATCAGACCTAACTTGGAGCAGAATTTAGTTGTTTTGTCATGAGAGAACACCACACATATTGGACAAATGAACTTCTCTGGCTATTCCAGATCATATCATAAATATTAAATTCATGTCATTACATTAGCTTCTGCCCTCCTAGGCATCTAAAGTGAGAGACCTAGGTTAGTTATAAAAAGTAAATAAAACAAATCATGTAAAAATGACCACAATTGCATTCATACAATTAACTAATGCTTGTCGTTTTCAAATGAACTCGTTTTCAAATGAATCTTCATGTGAAGAAGATGAGCTCATCATCTTCATGTGAAGAACTTCCTTTAGCCAAATGACTTCAGCAATAAGGGGAGATTCAACTCCTTTGAACACTTCTTTAGCACCCTCAATCAGCTCACCATCTTCATTCCTTGCTATCCAACCTATACCGAAACAGCCAACAAAACCAAACAAAGCAGCATCAACAGTGATTTTGATTCTTCCTTGTCCTGCTTTAATCGATTGCACCAATTTATGAGATTCACTGACACTACCAAACATATCCATCTCAATCTTGTGTTGGGCAGTCTTCCAATAATCAAAATAAGCTCTAGCAGAAGCCATTATCTCCTCTGCTGTCATCCTTCTTTCCACGCACACCACTTCATTTCTAGCTTTCCAAAACATCCAACAAACACATGCCAATCAAGCAAGAGTTATCCAACCTTTTATTGCTCTACACAGAAACAACCAAGCTAAGAACATCAGGCCAAGTTGGCCCAAAAAATATCTGATAAAGCAACAGTAGATTGAAAAGATTAGCTTTCTAACCTATAGTGCAGCCATTTAATGAAATACAAAACCAGATTGAATTCTTCTTGAGTCTAAATCTGCTGCATAGTCAGATTCAACAAAGCCAATGTAATGACCCACTACTCTAGACTTTTGGACCATTAACGAAACTATACATACAAATTCTTACTAAAACTTACATTTGCAAAAATACCATAATTTTATTAGAAAACTTATAGAAATAAGAGTTACTTACATAAATACCAAGAAGGATATGGGATCCCATTGTCTTTAAAAACAAAACATGATTTAAAATGAAAGGAATTACATAAGAAGTGCGGAAAATACATGTAAAACCATAAAAAGTAAAACAAGACTACATCCTCGAGAAATCGAACTCTCGACTCCTTGACTCCATTCACCATCGATACACATTCTCTAAGCGTCCACGAATCTTACCGCCTCTAAAGCTATTTTCCTACACATAAAACAAAAAGGAATGAGCCTAATGCCCAACAAGGAAAATCTAACACATAGTCATAAACATAAATTTCATAATAATCATAAAGACATATCATAACACTTATTATAATGGCCATTATTACTTGGGGTCCCATAGACTAAACAAGTCATATGCCCATGAGATTAGTGGGGTCCTACTAGCTAAGTAGGTCATATGCCCATAATCTATTTGGGGTCTTGTTAGTCATATGGGTCATATGCCCAAGCCTACAACATACATAACATAACACTTATCATAACATAAGAACATAAGATAACATAAAAACATATAACATATGCATTTCTATCCTATTTTCCTTACCAAAGTTACCGGGATATGTGGACAGTGCTGGGACTTTGGAACACTCCTAATAATCATAATGAAAAAGAGTGAGTCTAATGAAGAAAAAGAGATGAAAAGGAATGGGAAGACTAAACCATTGAGACACATACTTACCAAAACTTATGTGCTCAAGAACTTAGATTTCCTAACCAAAATGAAGATTAAGGTTAGAGGCTGAGTAGAAGATTATGAGAACTTAAAAGAACAAATACAGAATTGAACTAGAGTTTTGGGTTACCTTGAAGACTTGTAAGACCAATCTACTCCTCAAACCGAAATACTCTAAAACCTTACTTCCCAAAGTGTTTGATAAGCTTATGATGTTCAAGCTTATGATTCCCAAACCCAGGTGTTTATACTCTCACACTCACTTAGCACTTGCAGCCTCTGAACTTAGAGCAAAAGATGAATAATGGCTGGGTACTAGGTCCTATTTATAGAGTTTAGGAATGAAAGGATCTTGATTTTACTTGAATAAAAATAATAGCTTTTTAGGTGAAAAATATTTGAATAATCGTTCAGCAGAGACTGAAGACTCGTTCAAAAAGATGCTGGACTTATCAAGAGGTTGAATGGATGAAAGGAAAGGAATTCAAAAACTTTTGAAAATACACTGAAGGAGGCGATATATCGCCCCCTGTAGGCGATATATCGCCTGGGCCAGTATGCCCGAGGCTGTCGTGCATCGTCTCGTGTTTTCCGTATCTACGTGCTGCGATATATCGCCCCCTATGGCTGCGATATATCGGTACACGCTGATTAATTAAACACGAAATTACACATTTTTAGCTAAGTCTGAATGGAGTAAACAGCCTTGACTAAGCCCTCAACGTATTCAAAGCTGCTGACTGACCTTATAGCATTCAAACTTTACTCCTTATTAAATTTAATCCTCAAAATACTTAATTCTTAATCATCCATTCATAACATGTGCTTAAAATCCTATTGGTCCACATCTAAACCTTATAGTATAACAAATATTATCCTTAATATCAGTCATATAATCAAACCTTAGGTTAAACTTAGAAAATCTATAAGTGCTACTATGAGTGTCCAAATAATTCCCGGTCTGAACCAAAAATCCACAGTTACAAAGATAATACTATACATACTATAATACTACTAAATAATTAGCTAAGTAAAGTTCTTGGACTCTACAGCCAATCACACTTGATGCATCAGTTTGGGGACCAATACTAAACTTGTAGTAGAACAACTCTTTAAATATCTCATTAGCCACTTGACAACTTTAAAAATGCTCAATTCCTAGATTACTCAAAAATCTTCCAAGAATACTAACCCCATGACATGATGCTTCCAACCATGCATAAATGTATAAGGATATTTAAGAACAAGCATAAATGTACGGTTTTATTGTAATTATATCTTTTTGGTCTGTAGAGTATTTGGTCACTGAGAATGTCAGGGTTTTTAATCTTTCTTCTCTGTTTCATATATAAATGAAATCAGATAAAACCATACATTCAGTATAATTTGTTTTTGTTTTTTCTTAAATTAATCATTTCAACTCAAAAAATTTGCTGCTCCTACTACATATGCTGCAAGAGTTTCTGATCAACTTGCCTTTGTACAAATGTTTATACAAATTAGGTTATCTTGGGTATTGACAACTCCATCAAATATGGTAAATTATAACTTTAATTGTTTTGTTTTATAATTGTTAAAGCAGTGAACTACATCATATTGGGAGCTATATATTGGTATATACTTGATGTTGGTTTTGTCTTCATGATAATCCTATGATGCCTTTGGCCCAATCTGGTGAGGTTTGGATGCTGATAATCACTGCACTCTGGCCAAGAATGAGTCCCACAACTGCTGGGGTTGCTGTAGAGGATTTGTCTTGTTTACTGATACATTTGGTCTTTCAATCTTTGCTTTCAACTCCCATGGTGGTAGATTTTTTAATAGCTTGTGGAATTGCTTTTTTATTCACTTAACAGATTGGGATTATTCAAGCCACAACAAACATGGTAAAGTCATGCTCAAACTCTTGACTTGAAAAAATTAACCATGGATTTGGTTTTGTATATAACTTGTTATTCATTACATAGTGGATCATTGGTTACATATATATACCCTGGGAGGACTCTTTGTAATGTGGCCTTCAAGACCTGTCAGTCGTTATATCAGCATGTCAGAAGCTCTTATGTTCCTTGGTGACTTCAAATCAGTCCACTACATGAAGATCCCCCCAAACTCATGTTTGTTGTTTAGGTAATAACAAGTTCAAGAACAACTAGTTTGATCTTTCTTGTCTTTTGTATTTTGTTTTACAATGGTATGTTCATTGATCTTTAGTGGATTTTAGTTCATATATCTTCATTGTTTAGTTGAGACTTTTGAGAGCATTGAGTGTGGTTGAAAAAGGGGTTCTCGGGTTTGCTATGTAAGCAAAAACATAGTACCGATAAGTCTATACTCTTGGTATTGGGATTCATATTAAGTTTATGTAGGTATCTCAAAACTCTAATTAATCTTGAAACAAAAGGGTATAGTAGTACTACTAGATAAGAGAAAAAGAAAGTTGAAAATGAATTGGCCTAACAAGAGAAGTAAAATAATAACACAGCATGTGAATGGCAAAAATCTCAGGGGTCTCTGGGAATTGATCTTCTTGGCAACTGATAAAAATAGAAAGAGAATTTTGGACCAACCGTTACTAGACAGTTAAAAAGGATATTTAAGAACAAGCATAAATTGTACATATCATAAATATTAAATTCAGGTCATTACATTAGCTTCTGCCCTCCTAGGCATCTAAAGTGAGAGACCTACGTTAGTTATAAAAAGTAAATAAAACAAATCAACGAGCTGACAAATAAACTAGTATGGGGGTTGCGGTGGATGTTGAGGATATGGTGGCTGGGAATCAAATGGTGGGAAAAGTGGTGGCTGCTGAAAGAAGATAGGATCTTGTTGATTTTGGTCCCAACGCCCAAGCAAAGAATTGATATGGGTAGTGTGATCCGCATCATATTGACTACGTTGGGCATAGTACTACATCAAATGCGAATTTTGCCGATATATAAAATCATTTTGTTGAATGATATGAGAGTTTTGTTGAGCTAAGAACTGCATATATGGATCTGTAGGGGGAGTGATACGAACATGTGCATCCTCTGCCATAGGTTCAATCTCTTCTTCCTCATTCTCCTCTGGTATGGCACCTGCTAAATTAGCTCTTGCTAATCGTTTAACAGTTTGTTCACCATATGCATTCACCATAGCAGCAGTAATAGTAGGAAGAGCCCTAACATAGAGGACATCTGTCCATGATGGAGTGTCAGCATTTTGACACAACGTTGTAACAGTGGATGCATGTCCCAAACCTCCTGTTGTGCCTCCCCGTCCAAAACATTTGAGGCTACTATTGATCACTTTGCCAATGTCAATTGTGTACCCCTCCATAATGGCATAAATAAGTAGTACACGCTCAACAGTAATAGAGGATACATGAGAAACTGGAAGAAGATTTTCACACACAAAATAAGTCCAAGCAGTGGCTTCTTTTGTCATATCTGCTTTCATCAAATGTCGAGGTTTCCCATTAGACATAACCCATTGAGAGCCTGGTTTACACAAGCGATTTATCACTGCATCAAAATCAATTTTTCTTTCTATAAATTTTACATACTCGTCCTCCTCAGGATCTAAGGTAACCAACTTGAAAATACCATTTATAGTATTAATATCGAAAGGCACCCATGTTCCATGAACAAAACATTTATTTTTGCGAGACTCCGGAAGATTAGCATAAAATTCTATTACCAATTGTTTTCTTCCTCCATAAGGTACTTGAACTAAAGTCTTCCACCCCCTCTGCTCAATATTAACAAGAATACTATTGTAAATTGGATCATCTTTTAGCCTAGAATCGAATTCCATGCCTCGTTCACCCAATACTTTCTTTGCTCGCATACTATCAAATCTCTTCTCAGCTTCTTCACTAACAAACTTATCTGAGTTAAACTTTGGATTTTTATCCCTAGAAGTAGAAGCTTCAGTAGATACCTTTGATTTATTTTTAGGAGCCATTTGCACAAGATAAGACACAAAAAATATTTCTTCAAAATTACCTAAAAAATACAATACCAAAAACAATGATGTCAAAACATTGTATAATCATCAACTAGGCATATATTTATATTTATAAATAGTGCAGCTTGGATTTTGTCTATGCTATCTATAATCTATGATGGCATAAAGAAGAATAATCCATCTCACTTTCCACTTTTTCTCTCATGGTTTGGTATCTGAGTACTTAATATTCTCACTACAAATGTTTGGTAAGGAAACTATATGAATAAATTAATAGCCATAACATGAAATAAAGCAGCTAGAATTGCAGGCTCTAAGACGTATTTTTTAAACCAAAATTGTCCTCTCTGTTGTGGAAAAAAAAAAGAACCAGCAAATTAACACTAGAAATGCAGCAAGAAACTCCATCCCCTAATGCATTTACTAGCTAGTTTTTCGTGTGCATCTGTAGCAATGCATTAAGAACCCCATAACATGTTCCTAAATGTAGCAAAAAATGAACACCATATTTAAATCATTTGTACAAATCAGTAAGAAAACTAAACTAAGAATCTTCCACCTAAATCACAAACCTTTCAGGTGTCATAGAAAACATGACTTAGCTAATAGAGGAGGAGCAAGGGTAAGGCATATCAAATATTGAAAGTCAAAAGAAATGTCTCACCACAGATTATACGATACGATGGCTTGTAAGTTGTAACTATGTTCTCTTGAAAAAGTTGGAAGTTTTAACAAATTTTGCATTTTGGGTAATTGAAATATTTTGGTTGTGTAGGTTGATGAGCATAATAATGAGATATCTAAAAACGTGTGGTTGTAATTCTCAGCTTGATATCCATATAAGATTATGATCATTAAAAATCCTATTGATATTTTTCCACACAATTAGTTGCTGTCATAGGAATTCATGGAAGATAATATTCATTTTTCGTCAAATGGGGGAATGCAAATTAGACCAGAAACTAAAGAAGGACAAATTCAGCTTCATTACTCAAATGTATCATATATTTGGAAATAGAATGAGCTGCATTGTCAATAAATCTTAGAGCAAAACTAAAGCCACTGTTAGAAGATGCTACACATTTCTAGCATAGTTAACTCTAAAACTACTTCCTAGACATTTTGAGAATACTTTATTTATGTTGCTACTCAAACGTTTGTTGATTGGAAAGAATGCGATATCTAGCTCAAATGAAAGACACAATGAGTAGAACTACTCCTATACATTTCCATACACATAAATGTGTATACATAATACTAAACCAAGAGACAAATTTAAAGAAAAAAAATGAACATCAATGAGTACTTTCATCGAAACAAACACAACCAATAATATAAATACTAGATAAGAAATGGAAATATTTCATTTGATGTTTAATGAGGAATTTCATCAAACAAATGGAATGCAATATATTAAACAATCAAAATTAACATACCTCACTAAATAGGTGGTTCGAATAGGCACTGGAACAGTGGAGCACCGCCGAAATCTTTGCGAGGATGTCGAAGATTGCAATAAAATCAAAGACGTGGGGGAAGAAGATGGAAGGGATATGACTTGAGTTTGAGGAGAGCAAGGGGTGGAGAGGGAAAGAGAGCTTCAAAATTGGCTGGAGTTCGGCTATTTCTTGGGGGAAGAAGATGAAAGGGATATGGCTTGAGTTTGAGGAGCAGCGTGAGTGAGTGAGTGAGTTTGAGGAGATGAGTGAGTTTGAGCAGCGGGAGTGAGTGAGTTCAGAATGTGTGAGTGTTTGAATCGTAAAACTAGAGGAGTATAATAGGGATATATATTAAAAAACTGGCTCGGGGTGGCGCCGTGGCGCACAGACACTATGAAACAAAAGGGCCGCGGCGCGCAGGGAAAAAGGACATGTGGAATTTTGTTTTCTCTGCGCGCCGCGATACTATTTTAATAGGGCCGCGACGCACAGATCAAACATTTACATTAACATAAAAATATGTATATACATTTTTTTTCTTGCCAATCAGAACATGAGCTCTAAATTTTTGACAAATAAAGAAACTTGGATTAAAATTTAAGCCTATTTACTTAAATTTAAAGGCTAAGGATTTAAACTTTGAATGAAACTGTTAATTAGATTATTATTATGATTTAAGCCTAAAGGATTAAAACTTAAACCTTGTGGATTAAATTTTAATTGCTATTTAAGATTAATGGTTCATAGTTTAAGTCATTTAAGGCTTGCGGTTTAAATATTTAGGCAAGTGGTTTAAATTTAAAGCTTAGGGGTTTCAATTTAAAGCTTAATGATTTAAATTTAAGACATTGTGGTTTAAAATAGACTTGAATTATAATTAGAGCTTAATGGATTTTTTTTTTTTTATAAATTATGGTTCAAAATTTGAAGCCATTTAGCCTTGTGTTTCAACATTTTTAGGCAAGTGGTTTAAACTTAAAGCTTAGGGGTTTAAATGAAAAACATTGGGGTTAAAAGATACTTGGATTACAAAAGGAGCTTAATTGATAAAAAATTATAAATCTTGGATTAAATTTGATGTCATTTAGCCTTGTGGTTCAAAATTTGATGTCATTTAGCCGTGTGGTTCAACATTTAAAGCTTAGTGGTTTAAATTTCAAACATTATACTTTAATTATAATAGATAATTATCTTTTTTCAGAAACAATTATTATACATCAATTATACTTTTCAATGAAAGATAAATAGGCAAAAATTTCCATTGAATTACTATAAGAATTTTTTGTTTTGTTTATTTACATTTTGTAGTTACAAAGCTCTAAGTTTTAGCAAAATGAAAAACTCTAAAATCTATAATCTTTGAAATTAAAACCAATGGTGCATTTCTATAATTAATGTATGCATACATCTTTAGTGGGAGTTTCATATCCTTCATTCATGTGCTTGACGTTACCATGAACCCACAATTCTATTGCCATTTTCTTCCGCATAGAAAATGCATTATCTGGTTCAATTTCAAAAACTGATTTCCCCGCCATCAGTAATTCAACGAACTTTATGAGATAAATCCCACAATCAGTCCTGCAAACATAAAAAATAAAATCATATCAGAAGATTTTTAATAATAAATAAAAACCACAATTAATAAAAGTAATTAATATTTTAAAACTTACATATTAACTTGAAATGGACATTGTTCCCATGAATACTCGAACTCCTCACAACTTGAAGTATATCCTTTTCTTTTTTCATGGAAACGTAAGAAGTCGAAAATATACGGAAGAAGTTGGCAATATTTCTTTACATGATTTCTTACGCTTTCATCACCATCTTGGTAGTAAGAATCATAAATACAAATTTTTCTTTTATCAATCTCAAGAACACCTAAGCACCAATGATTTAGGTGAGTTCCACCTAAAATAAAAAATGGCAGATATACAAAATCGACATCTAACCATGACTTCCCACACGGGATTGATTTGCCAAATATTCTATCTATTATAGTCACTTCCTTATTCCAATTAAAATTTTCTATTTCAGCTTCACTAACTGTTACTTGCCTAAGAAATGCATCAAAAATATAGTCCGATGTAGTACAGTTTTGAAATGAAGGCAAGCAAGTATGACAAATAGCCTTCCTTCTCAAATAATAAAGTGATATTGAAATATGCTGCAATAAGAAAAAACAAAGGACAAGAAAAATCATAAAAAGTATAAAAAAGAATACAAATTTTCATAAAGTATAAAACAGGATAAAAAAAAAATTAATCTTACACTATCATCAAGGAGGCCATTCTTGTCATATAGATCATAGAACCACTTCTTATAATTAATGTATTGATCGCCATATACAAACCCAGGCATTGTTGCATAAAATGGATATAAGGGTTCTTTTTTAGACCTAAAAAAAACAAAACAAAAACAAATGGTATTAATATATAAAGCAATATAATTAACGTAAATACTCAATAAGTAAACCAATTTACCTATACTTCTTAAGGCCAAGCTTATACCATGACATGAATCTTTCTTCCAACTCCGTTGAAGGCATATCATCAAATTCGCTCTCAAAAGGAAATCGTCCAATGAAATGTTCTTTCTTTTTTCTTCGTTCATTGGACAAACCAAAAACAATTGCTGACAAATTATGAGTATATGGAGAAGAAACAAATTTATTTGGTTTCCTTTCCTTTTTCTTTCTTGAGTATAATTTCTTAACCTCATGATTGTCATTTGATGATTGGGATAAAATATTGAAAGTTGGAGTGGTCTCAAAATCTTTGTCATGGCCAATATCAAATTTATTTGTTGAAAATTCTTCAAGATCATTTTGTATTGGTTCGACATTGGAAACCTAAAAATAAGAATTAGACAGACAACTTAAGAAAAATAAACAAACATTTTGTAAAAAGATAAAACACAAAATAATAAAAGGTTTTTCCATTGAAAGATAGATTAAAAATCATACCGGGATAATTGCTAAAGGAGCAACACATTGTACAGTGTTGAAGTCATTCATACTTTGATGCAAATCATCTTCAAATAAGAATTTCTCCTCTTGAGAAGAAGACTTCTGATCTTTGTTCTTCACATTCTCCTCTTCTCCTTCTCCTCGCCCTTCACCAGGAACTTCCTTGTTTGCATCATGTTTCTTCATAAAAACCTCCATAAAATCAAAGAAATGTTTCATTCCCTCCTCAATGTCATTCACCTTTGTTTTCATATCAGCAATATATTTTTTCATTACAATATGATCTTCTTTGATTTCCTGAAAAAAAATTAGAAGGGCAAAAATATATAATGAACAAGACATAAAATACTAAAATATATAAGGAATTGTAAAGAACATATTTTCAAAATGAAAACTATACAAAAAACAAAAACAAAGACATAAACTGGAAACAGTAAAAAACGAACCTTCAACAAACAAATATTTTCTTTTTTCATTTCCTGAAAAAAATTAGAAGGGCAAACATATATATTGAACAACACAGGAAAAACTAAAATATATAAGGAATTGTAAACAACATATTTTCAAAATGTAAACTATACAAAAAAACAAAAACAAAGACATAAGCTGGAAACAGTAAAAAACAAACCTTCAACAAAGAAATATTTTCTTCTTTCATTTCCTGAAAAAAATTAGAAGGGCAAAAATATATAATGAACAACACATGAAAAACTAAAATATATAAGAAATTGTAAACAACATATTTTCAAAAAGCAAACAATACAAAAAACAAAAACAAAGACATAAGCTGAAAACAATAAAAAATGAACTTTCAACAAATAAATATTTTCTTCTTTCATTTCCTGAAAAAAATTAGAAGGGCAAAAATATATAATGAACAACACAGGAAAAATTAAAATATATAAGAAATTGTAAACAACATATTTTCAAATGCAAACTAGACAAAAAACAAAAATAAGGACATAAGTTGGAAACAATAAAAAACGAACCTTAAACATAGAAATATTATCTTCTTTCATTTCCTGAAAAAAATTAGAAGGGCAAAAATATATAATAAATAACACAGAAAAAACTAAAATATATAAGAAATTGCAAACAACATATTTTCAAAATGCAAACTAGACAAAAAAAAAAAACGAACCTTCAACAAAGAAATAATTTCTTCATTAGAACTACTTGAACTATAACTTTTTGTCTTTTTGGTTTTCGAATTATGATCATTTCCTTCTCTCCCTCTTTTAGAAGTTGAAGAGACACAAAGCATAGCATGATGAAATGAATTTCTTTCATCATTAGAAAAGTTTAAAGGAGCATAAACCTATACATAAAACAAAATAAAAAAATTAATACAACAATTCTAAAAAATAAGAGAGAAAGTTAAAAACAATAAGAAATAAAAACAAATTTTTACCTTTGATTTTTTAAAAACTTTATTCCAAATTGTCTTTAAATGACAACTCTTCTTCCATGTCTTCCAGTTCAAAATTCTGGGGAACTTTGAACCAACATGAATTGCAAATGATGAGGCCAACAAAGGAATAACCTCAAAACCCCAAACTTGGAAGGCTATAGGGAAGCCACATAGCTCATATCCTGTCTTTGATGAATCTAGGGCGCTTGTGAGATATTTTATAGTTTCGTTAAAAGATCGGCGACCCCAAGGATATGCCTCAAACTTTTGATCATCATCAACTAAACTCATGACAAAATTGTCTACTAACCTATCTCCTCTTTTACTACCTAATATATTTTCCACAATATATACTTTCACTAATTTCACAGCATCCTCAGCATCAATATCTATTTTTCTAGATTTAACGAAATCTTTCAACTCATTTCTAGATATTGATGATTTTCCACTGAAATATTTAACAAGTAATCGATTATTATCATTGCTAACCCCCATGTCAACATGAATTTCATTGCAATTTAAACTTGTTATAATTCCGAATTCTTCAATGCCAAATTTTGTTTTGTTACCTCCAAAATTTAGATGAAGCTCATTCCCATTAGAGCTGCCATCCTCATGTAGAAGAAGAGAATGCAATATCATATGCGATGGTTCAAGCAATGCATCCAAATCTAGAATGAACCCAAGGCAAGATTGTTTTAGCAGTTGTACTTCTTCATTACTGAGAAAACTTTGTATGCATCCAATATCACTCCAATAGCATTGAGCTCGAATATTGGAATGAACAAAAAGCAATTTATCTTCGTTTAAATACTGCACAAATAAATGAAAATGAAAAAACATATGTTAATTATAGAAAGAAGTATTAATAGCAACAAAATTTTTTTAAAAAATAAATAAATTTACAGATGATAAAACTTTTAAATACGTAAAAAACCAAAAAAAAAAATACTTACTTGAAACATTTCGTTTGATTTTGGATGAACAATTGATAATGATTTCTTATCTATGTTAATTGAAGATTTGGAAGACATTTCTGAAATATGCATAAACAAAAAGAAACAATTAATAAAAAAATAACAATAATAATAAAAATGTATCTAACATTACTGAATAAATAATGCTCAATCAAAACAGATGCCATGAAACATAAACAATAATAAAAAATTTGTTAGTAGAAAAATATCAAAATTAAAGCACATATAGAAGGACATACAATGATTTGAGCTACTCAATTATTCTTTATTTTGCATAATAAAAGTACTTGAACAGATGAACAGAAAGAAACAAGTATTCATAGACAAGATGTTCATATTTTTCAAGACCTCAACTTGACCATTCAATCTCGAAAGGTAATAAAAAAAACAACACTTATGGTCAAAGACTTAGAATTAATTTTAGTGTGTATTCAAAAGCAAATAATAGAGTTCAAAAGAAAATGTGCATCCAATACAAATATTGGAATAACAAAACATCCAAAATGAAGTCTCTATCTTGTCGTGGAGATTAACCACCAAATCATGAGCATGATCACTAACAACTGAACAATCAATTTAAGTACAGTATTAATATTTGTTCTAATAACTTAATATATGCCTCTCCCTTTTCATTTTCTTCTTCTTATTCTGTTGGTTTCATTCAAGTATGGCTCCATCTATTAGACAGTATTGAGGGAAGGGTTTTTAGGGGTTTTATTTTATTTTTCATGAGATTGAGAGAGTTTTTTTTGACACTGGCAAAGCAAGAAGCAGAAGGAGATTGAGTGTGTGGCTAGGTCTAGATTCCATTCCATAGAGGCATTAACAGTCAAACATGGATGACAATAAAGCTCCACTTCTGACATGAGCAAAACAAGGACTGAATAAAATGAGGAGTTGAAAGTCACATCAGCCATTTTATTATGTTTGTTTCCCACCTAAAGTTGGAAATAGAAGTTGGAAAATGACTTGTGTAATCTCCACCTCCATATGTCCAATACCTACTAATCTAGTCTAAAAAGCCTCACCCCAAACCCCTCCATCACTACCAAAAAAATATTACTAATCTACTAATCTTTGCAAAGTTTTAAGGAACCAACAGACACATTGTTGGTGGGACAAAACTCTGAGTCAAAATCTTCTACTAGAGAGTTGAAAGTAGCATCTGAGGTTGTTAAAGAAGTTAAAAGGCTCAAAAAGAAGCTCGGGCAGTATATGAAGAACTGAAGTTCATGTTCTCTGGTAAACTGCAGCTGCAAGAGTGATAGGGCAAGCAGTAGAAGCAGTGCAAGCAACAGAATGGATATGTGCACTCAACAGCTTATGGCAGGAACCATAATTATAAAACTGTCCTATGTGTATACCAGAGGAGAACAGAAAAAATTAGGAAAGAATTAAGAACTATTGACTTTAGTTTAATATGATATTTTTTGTATTTTAAACCTTGTATTTAGTTGGCTATATTCTTTATTTTGATTGGCTGAGCTATTTTATTCTTTATTCTGTCAATTATGAAGAAGAAAGGATGATCATTCCTTGCTTTTGACCTCACTTCTTCCTCTTTAGAACTTGTTTGTTGAACGCATCATCTCTTGAGACTTGCATTGCTAAAGCAAACACCTGTAATCACTTAACTAGGTACTTGGTACCTATTGGCCACTTTTGGCACCATATAGCCTTAAATGATAATTTGAAATGTAAACCGTTAGTATTAAAGTCTTGAGGTGAATACATACGTGTGATTTACAATTTAATGATTATGGTTTACATTTTGATTCATGCATTGCCTATATAAATTAAGGGCTATAAATGTTGCAAGGAATCGAAGATGATGGGACATACATGATACATATTTATAGGTAGCATTATTTTTTTATTTATTTTATCCTTTTCTCATTAATAACTATTATAAAAATACTTTCCAATCATTGAAAATATATATTTTTAAAAAAATCAAAAAAGAAAAACGACAACAGGTTTTTCTATTTTAGTTATATATAATTGCACTTGTTTTATTTAAAACTTGTTGTACGCTTTACAAGGTGAATTAATTAAGCAAGTTACCAATATTCATTTTAGAGGATGTTGGATCATATATATATGTTAGCATGCCCAATTCATTAAATAATTAATTAAAAAATTAATGTGAGATGATGTATATGTTAGCATGATTTAATAGTTGAAGATTCTTCATTGGGTCCCAAACTTGCAATTAAGTTTATTGTTTTTGACTCGTATGACTAAATTCACAACTAGCTGAGCCTGAGTCAAGACAACAGTCACTGAATCATACATAAACCGAATTCAACAAACCCAAGTCCAAAGAAGGTACCAAATCAATAACTTGGATAACCATGGACTATGACATGCAAAGCAAAATTTCTCAGTGGGATGTCCGATCTAGACTATTATCTCAAAACTGTCACTGTGTGATTAACCTGAAAGTGTTTGGAACAGCTAACATAGTAGGGATGTAGTGACACTCATCCTCATCTACATGGCTTTTGGTTTTGCCCATTATTTTCTGAGTGTTAAAGATATGCTGTCTACTTGGCTGCAGGTTGTTGCTGGAGAACTTGAGTTAAACCACGAGTGCAATTCAATGAATTGGTCACCTGAGGACTTTGAATCTAAGTTGCAAGTGATATTCTATTGACAAGCTATGGAGCTTTTCAACTAAACATGATTACACAGCAAAAATCATCCTTGGAGTGTGTCTGTCAGATTTGAACTTGAACTGGTTTATATGTTTTATGATTTCTGATCCCATTTGTTTGGCAATCTCCAGGAAGCAATGAAACAGACTTACCAGAGAGCACTCAAAGTTTAGTGGATTAAATTTAAAACTTAAACCTTGGGGATTAAATTTTGATGTCATTTAAGTTTAGGGGTTCATATTTTAAGCTATTTAAGGCTTGCGGTTTAAATTTTAAGGCAAGTGGTTTAAATTTTAAGCCTTGTGGTTTAAATTTAAAGCTTAGTGGTTAAAATTTCAAAACTAGGGGTTTAAATATACTTGATCTATAATTTAAGCCTAAATGGATAAAAATTTATATATTGTAGTTTAAATTTGATGCCATTTAAGCCTTATGGTTCAAATTTATAAATTGTGGTTTAAATTTTAAGTCATTTGTTTTAAAATTATAAAGGTTTTGTATTAGATTCACACATTACAATATATAGATTAAAAGAGTATTTTTATGATGTAAGCCTAAAGAATTAAAACTTAAACCTTGTGGATTAAATTTTGATGCCATTTAAGTTTAGTGATTCATATTTTAAGTCATTTAAGGCTTGCGGTTTAAATTTTAAGGCAAGTGGTTTAAATTTTAAGCCTTATTGTTTAAATTTAAAGCTTAGTGGTTTAAATTTAAAATAATGCTTAAAATTTAAACTACAAGACTTAAAGTCCAAATCATGTCCCTTTAAAATGTAAACTGCAACGCTTAAAATCTAAACTACAACTCTTCAAAATGTAAACTACAAAACTTAAAATGAAAAACACTTGGCTAAAAATCTAAAACACGACCTATAAAGCATAAGGTTTAAAAACTCTATCTCATATTAATCGCTTAACTTTTTAGCCACTCAACTTTGCATGCCCTTTTACAAGTCAATGAGCTTTTCAGAATTTCAATTTCTTTATTTTGAAACTCATTGACCATTTTGAAGTTCAATCTTTATTTTACAAGGCTAGCTAATGATGCCATTAGGGAAGCATTGTCCGTGTATGAATCACTAGGAGAATTAGACAAACAAGAGGCTGCATATGTTTATTTTTAGCTAGCCTGCTACCAGAGGGATTGTAGTTTGAAGTTTATAGAGACTGGTCACAAGAAAAGAAACTTTGCTAAATGTGAAGGCAACACTCTCGTACGAGGCAAGTAGTATGCATCTGTTGCTGAAAGGAACTGGCAAAAGGCAATGGACTTTTATGGTCCAAAATCTCATCCCACCATGTATCTGACCATACTGATGGACACATCAGACCTTCTATCATGCCTTTCAAATCCTTTACACTCAAATCTGGTATGATTTTCTACTTGACATTCATTTTGTTTCTCTTCATTTCGATTTGCAAAATTTTTTCTTTTAAAAATTGGTATTCATCCTTACGATTTTCTAGAGAATGCTCGCTTTTTTCCCCCTCAGACTATGCCTTATTGAAATGCTAACAAACATTTAAAATGTTTATACATTCAACTTTACTCAACTAGGCCTTGCCTACATAAATCTATTTACAGAATCTCTACAGGTAATAGGGTCCTTAAAAAATTTCAGAAACAAATTTTTTAATATAACTTGAAAAATACCTACTTGTAGGATAGTTAATCAAACTTAGCTACTAATTCTATTTAGTTCAATATTACGCAGGTTATTAGTCACATTTCTCATTCTACCCTTAAAAACACTACTAAGGAGTTTAGTGTAAAAAAAAAACTCTTCACTTTAAATCAGTTTCTAAACCCAGCTGCATCGGATATGTCATTCTTTACAACTCACTCAAAAGGGCATTCTTAATTCCTTTTATGGATATGTCATGAGTAAGTGAGTTTTTGCGATTTTCTTTGTTTCCCAACTACAAAATATATATACTTTTTGCTAGTGATTTTCTTGGTCTTATAGAAGTGCAATATGGTACTATATGGAAATGGCTGGAGTGGTTACATAAACTAGGGAGAAAATTATTCGAAATGCTCACATATTGGTTGAAAAGATTGGAAAGACACTTGAGTTAGATGGTACAGATGGTATCTGGTGTGCATTTCCTGGAACTTTTCCAGATAATTTTACTTTCAAAACTAAGAGTGTATAACTCTTAGTATAATTTTAAGAGTGCATTTCCGGTGGCACCTTCTTATTATTACCTTTATATCTCGAAAAAGTATATTGAAAAGGTTTTGAATATATAGTGTAGACAATAACTTCAACCGTTGAAATGAGAGATTTAAATTTATAAACTTTTATCAAATATGTAATCGTGTTATTAGGTTTTCAAATTTATGCAAAAATTTATTCATTATCCAATATCAACCATTCTAACTAATTAACTAGGAATTTTGAAAAATCACTTTTAACTATGCTTTGTTGCATTTTCAATGTGAACCATATGACTCATTAGTAAAACACCAACTGACATGCAAGCCCTATACTATGTATGCATATTGAGACTAACACATATTAAACCAATAACTCATGACTCATTACTAACTTAAGATTTTGATTTGAAAACAAAGTGAACCATAAGTTCATCCTAAACTTAGAAGTGTTAAGTACTTTGATAATGATCAGATCACTGGCCACACTAGCTAGCACCCTCATGAAAAATTGTTTATTATTTGTTTAAAAGGATGAAAAATGGTTTATTATTGCAGAAATCAAAACAGAACAGAAGCTGGAAGTTTCATTGCAAATAGGATCAGAAGCTCCACTAGGAGGTTTCATTGTTATTGGAAGGCCATAAGTTTGAGCAATTTTTGGGGTGCATTACCTACATTGTCTTTAAGTTGACGATATATTGGTCTTGTTTATCTAAAGATGCTGACTACTCTATGGGAAACAAAATACCAATACAAACTGGGCACACAATCTAACACTGGTCAATTCTTACACTAGTGACAGTTGTCATCACTGGGAGTGAGGAAGCAAGCTCTGAACAGTGAAAAATATGAAGCTGTGTTAGAGATGGTAGGAGGTCAAGTAACTCTCCATTGAGTCTCCGACAATTGCCTATAGTAAGTGATGTTAGATTTGGGAAAACTTCAACAATGAGTAGTACGACTCCTATACATTCCCATACACATAAATGAATATACATAATACAAAACCAAGAGACAAATTTAAAGAAAAAAAATGAACATCAACGAGTATTTTCATCAAAATAAACACAAGCAATGAAAACACTAGATAAGAAGGGAAATTTTTCATTTGATGATTAATGAGGAATTTCATCAAACAAATAGAGTGCAATATATTAAACAACTTATTTTACATACCTCACTACTAGGTTCAAACTATATAAGAGTATAAAATATTCATAAAAAATTTAATGGAACTTTCATCAAACAAATGGAGTGCAAAAGAATTAAACAAAACTCATTTGCATACCTCAAGAAAAGCAAGCTTCAAAAATCAATTGCACAGGGGGATGGCCTCAGACAATGATGACTTTCATCAAAACAAACAATAAAAACACTATATAAGAACATAAATTATTCATACAAAAATCAATGAAACTTTCATCAAACAAATGGGGAGCAAAGAATCAAACAAACCTCAATTACATACCTCAAGAGAAGCAAGCTTCAACAATCACTTGAAAAAGGAAGATCGGCTCTGAACTTGGAGAAGAACTTCAAACGATCCACAAAATCAAGACAGAGGACTGTTACTGCAATCAGCTCTGGCGTTGCAGTTAGGATGGGGGTGAGTTTTGGTGCTAGAGACAGAGGAATGTTGAAGATGGTGATCGGGGGGGCTCGGCAGAGAGAGGAATGTTGAAGATGGTAAACGAAAACTTTGAAAATAGAATGAAGGTGAGAGGGAAACGTGGGAAAAAAATGGAGAGTACTCAATTTATAATAAAAGGGTATTATGGGGAAACTGATTAAAAAACTGGGTAAAAATATATAAAAGTTGAAACATGAGTAAAAACTAATAACACACTATAAAACTGGGCACCCAATCTAATTTCCACAAAAAAAAATCAGTTCATCAAATAATGAACTTGATTCCTATATATGAACTTGATTTATTTTTATTTTTTGAAAGGGAATTATTCATTAAACAACAACAGATTAACAAGGAATTGGCAAGTCAAAAGCCAAAGCTTGAGAACGGGTAAATCCCCATTCCTAGTACAACTCAAAGCATTCTTGACTAGATAATGAGCATATATGAACTTGATTAATTTGTCAAATATATATATATGAACTTGATTCATTAATTCTTGTATATTTATTAATTCGGTTGATCAAACTATCAATTTAGTTCATTATTGTTATCAGTTATCAACATAATTTATCAACTTAAACAATTAATTACATTGGCGGGGTATTGACTGTTGAGTAATCGTTAATTTCAATTTGGTCAACGAAATTGTGATTTTTATACAACTTTTTGTCCTAAATTGATCCTTTTGTATCTTTTAAGTAAATGGAATGACTAAAGATGCGACATCAAAATTCAGAATAAATATCTAAGTTATTACCGACCAAAAATTGTATAATCATCATAATTCGATGGACATTGATAATAAACTTCAATGTTAGTAAATGGTCCTTTTCTAACAAAAAATTAAAAAAAAAAAAAAAGCAATTACGCAAACGACATGTTATAGTTGACAAGCAACAAATTTAAACGAAAAATAGTTTGGCTAAAAAAACAACAATAAAATTAAAACTAGAGATAAAGGACGTGGTTTTCGCTTAATATTTTATAAAATGATTGCTTTTATTGTCTTGAATTTATGAGACTCTTAATTTTTTTTTACCTTTTATTGTCTTATACTAACCTAAAATAACCACTTTTAAAAAAAATGACAACTAGCTCAATTGTATGTTTATTATTTAAAAGACAACATGCTCAATTTGTTACTAAAAACAGTTTTTTCTTAATTTTTTTATTAACTCCTTGTTTTTCTCCTTAATTTTTAATTAGCATAAAAGATTAGAGACTTAACTTGTTGGGAATGGCACATTTTTATTGAAAAAAAAATTACATTAAGAAAAATAAAAAGAGGGTGGGGAAGTAACGTGGAAAGTATGCACTATGTTGGAGATGAAATGCAGATCAGAACAAAGGCTTCTTTCCGTTAAGCATTCCCATCAAATATTCAAAAACTCGGCTCCCGGGATCGTCCAGACCCGAATGGAGGTACTCATTTGTTATCAACAACCGAATTCCTGCAATCTCAGAAGCTGTTTCCATGGCTTGCTTGAAGTTAACATTCATATCATCATAATAAGCAGATGCTGCAACAGGAACCTGTCAATGTTGAAAAGGAAAACCAAAGACAGACTTAAATGATTAAATGCTCAAACTCAACTCATGTAAACTGTTTTTCAATTAGAAGACATCATTTGGGTACCTAATATTAATTAACCTTTATATCAAGAAAAACAGACCTTGTTGTTATTTAGAGCAGCAATGTTGTATAGTGGAGGCCAATCCTTCTTCTGAGCTAGTATATCAGTAGCATCTTTCAATTTCTTTGAGATATTAAACTCATCAAACATCCATGGGAAAATTGCCTGCGGGAGCAAACAATCAAGTATGGTAAATCGAATTTTTATGGATTTGCATCAAACAAAATGTTTTCCCATAGGCCTAATGGGTCTCAATTGCCAACAAATTGGCCAGTGGTCATATCCTGACAATGCACCAGAAGCATGCATGTAATCATGTTAGTATGAGTCAAACACTCGTACCTTGTTAGTGATAACAGAATTGATGAATGAACAGTATGATTCTCATTAATGAACAGAAGGATTTACAACCTTATATAGTCTAGCTTAACATGAAAATAGCTACACTAGGACAGCCAACAGACTCCAAACAGAAACAACAAACAATGTAACTAACAAAACTAATTACAGGTAAGTTGTTAATACAGTCATATCTAACATCCCCTCAAACTTAAGTGGGTGATGAATCCACTGTAAGTTTGTTCTTTAGAAGTAGAAAACGAGAAGAGGAGAGAGCCTTTGTGAATATATCTGCTGTCTGATCCAATGAAGGAACATGCTTGTCTTGTAAACATTTGCTGACCACCTTTTCCCTAACAAAATGCAGATTCAATTCAACATGTTTTATGCGAGCATGTTGAATTGGGCTAGTTGACATGAGAACTGTACCGAGATTGTCACACCACAGTGTAGGAATACCATGAAGTGAAACAGCTAACTCAGAAACTAGGGATTGCAGCCAAGTGACTTCAGCAGATAGATTTGCCAAAGCTTCTATATTCAACTTCAGTGCTGGAACATGAAACTGTATGTTGCTTCTTCGATGACCATGAAACTAGACTAGGACAGAAGTAAACACAGTAGCCTGAGGTAGACATGCGATCATTAGGGTCTGAGGCCCAATCAGCATCACAAAATCCAACCAACCTGAACTCAGAACATTTCATAAGTTGAAGACCAAGATTCCACGTCACTTTTAAGTACCTCAGCAATCTCTTTACTATTTCTAGTGTGCTTGAAGTGGATTTTGCATATATTGAGATACTTTATTGACTGCAAATGATATTCCTAGTCTTGTTATAGTAGCATATTGCAATGCACCCACAAGACTTCTGTAAAGAGTAGGGTCTTCAAAAGGATCACTCCCAAAAGCAAACTTTTCTCCTCCTGTCATTGCTGTTGGTAGTGAGTTTGCATATTATAGCTTAGTCCTGCAAAGCGAATCAATGATGTATCTTCTTTGGGATATATAGATTCCATAATCTATATAGGTTAGCTCAATTCCCAGAAAGTAGGATGCATCTCCAAGATCCTTTAAAGAAAAGGAATTATTGAGTTGACCAACTAACTTTTGCATCTAAGTAATGTTGCTATCAATCAAAAGTAAATCATCTACATAAATGAGTATATAAGTCATATGAGCAGCTGTTTGTCTAACAAAAAGAGAATGATCAGAACGAGCACTAATGAAACCAAGAGCCAATAGAGTGTCTTTTAGTGTTTGAAACCAAGTTTGAGGAGCTTGTTTAAGACCATAAATGGCCTTGTGTAACTGGCATAGATCTGTGGATGATTGGAATCCTGAAATCCAGGGGATTGCCTCATATAAACCTCTTCCTCAAGCATGCCATTAAGAAAAGCATTGTTAACATCTAGATGTTGTATAGGCCAACCTCGAGAGATAGCTATAGTTAGTATTACTCTGATTGTTGAAGGCTTTATAACAGGGCTAAAAGTCACAGTATAATCAAGACCAAACCTTTGCTTGAGTCCCTGAGCAACTAATCTGGCCTTGTGCTTAAGTATACTACCACCAGGATTTTCCTTTATTTTAAACAGCCATCTACAGCCAATTGGTATCTTAATTTTTAGCAAATCAACCAGCGTCCACGTTTCATTTTTTATTAAAGCCTTAATCTCATCATTCATAGCAGCTTTCCAACAATCATCTTGCAGTGCATCATTGACCGAATTTGGCTCCTTAGAAGCAATATACACTTTCGGTTTATATGTTCCCACTTTTGATCTGGTTATCATGGAATGAGTATTGACAGGGGCCTGTATTTGTTCCTCAGTAGCAGCAGAAGAGTGAGATGTAGCAGGAGCAGTTGTATCATTATTGTGGTGTATAGGAGATGGATTAGAAGGGACAGAAAGAGACTCACTTATGACAGGAGAGCTTGTGAACACAAGTACAGAAATAGGAGTGACACTCACAGAATGGACAGGGTGTACGGGTTGGACAAAAGACACATGAATACGATTGGAGGTTTTAGACACATGTAGTGGATTAGTTTGGACCGACACAGAAGACACTTGATTGGCACAAGGAAAAATATGTTCATTGAAAATTACATCTATTGAGATGTATAAACGACAAGTGGGGGCAAGACACTTGTAGCCTTTGTGTTTAAGGCTATAACCCAGAAAAATGCACTCTAGGAACCTATATGTGAACTTATTAATATTATAGGGTCTTGTATTTGGAAAACATGAACATCCAAACACTTTCAACTTTGAATAATCAGGTGTCTTTTGAAACAACATCTAATATGGAGTCTGCCCAAAAAGCATAGCAGAAGGTAATCTGTTAATCAAGTAAATTGTTGTGCGTACAACCTCATCCCAATAAATAAAAGGCATGGAAGCATTGGCTAAAAGTGTCAAAGCAGTTTCAATGATATGACAGTGTTTCCTTTCGACAACACCATTTTGTTCATGTGCTGTGGGACATGACCTTTCAACTTGTGCTTTGAAATTAAGGAAAGTTTGTAAAGCTTCAGATTTGGCTCTTAAAAGATATACCCAGGTATGTCGAGAGTAAGCATCAATGAAATGGATAAAATATTTATATCCATTTGTAGAAGTGGTAGGGCAGGACCCCATAAATCGGAATGGATCAATTGAAAGTGGTACGAATATTCAGTAGTTAAGATGGAAAAGGAAATTTATGGATTTTCCCTTGGCACCAAGCATTACAAAAATCACTCACAGTTTTATTCACAATAGGAAGATTACAATTTTTCAGTACATCTTTTACAATTTTGGCAGACGAGTGCCCTAATTTAGTATGCCACAAATGAACATTGGAATGATTACAAGAAACATATTGAATACTAGGACTACAATTGCACTGAGAATCCGAAACAACAATATTGACAGACTGGGAAGACAATGATTGAGTTGAGGATTTTTTAGCAGAGGACTTGACGAGATTGACATCTTTAGAAGGTAGAGCATAAAGACCATTAACGAGTTGACCGCACATCAACACATCCTTGGTGACCTGATGCTTGACAATACAGTGATCAGAAAAGAATTCAAAAGAAACGTTATTGTCTTTGGTGAACTGTGAGACACTGATTAAATTATTGGTTATGGTTGTGACATGAAGAACATCACTGAGAACAAACAGATTTGGGGAAAAATAACTATGAAAGAAAGACTTACCAACATTTGAAATGGGTAGACCTGTGCCATCTCCTACATGAAGTTGCTCATTACCACGGTGTTATTACTTTTGGATGATGCTGACACCATCATTTGTGCAGTGATTTCTGGCTTCGATGTCAAGATACCAAGAGCTGTCATTGACAGCTGCTGCTGTTGCCACCATAGCAGCCATAGAAGTGGGATTCTTATCAATTGCAGAGGCTCCAAAACCTGGTAATTCTTGATTGAACTGCTGATAACACTTAGATGCTAGGTGCCCTGGACGAAGACAGAGTTCACATGTTGGTCAACCCCCTGATTGTGTAGCATTACCATTAAGAGAGCCACTGGAAGATGAGGTTCTTGGACCGGGAGAATAGGGTCTGGGTGCACGTCCTCTATTGATTGTGGCATACGGATCCCAGGATGGTCTAACAGCAGATACAGGCATTGGGCGTGTGTAGTTTTGGGGACCACTTCTTGTACGATACCCTGACAATTGAGCCAAATGAGCCACAGGCATAGCTGAATCAAGTTCTTGTGATGCTTTTCAAGTCTTGATTCTTGGGCGAGTAGTAGGGATTCAATCTCACCAACAGTGTAGGGTTGAGATCGCGAATTGACGGAGATGATGAACACGTCTTAGTCAGATGGTAATCAATTGAAAATTGCAGCTACATGCTCCTTCGACGTAATCACATGACTCATTGATCCGAGCTTATCGACAATGACTTTCAGTCGCAGAAGATAGTCATGTATGGATAGGGCAACTTTCTTGAAATTCTTGAGTTGAGTCTGAAATTGATCAACCTTTGCATTAGTGTGAATAACAAAGTATTCTTCCAAGATTTTCCATACCTGTGAGGACGCATTACACCCAACAACTCTGGTCAAAATAGATTCAGACATCAATGAGAGAAGCCAAGTGTACAAAAGTTGATCTTGTTGCTTCCAGTCCACATACAACGGATTCACCATTGAAGAGAGACGATTTGCATCTGAAAGAAATTGTAATGGTGGTTGAGCATCAGATGCAATGTATTTCTGTAGTTTATGGCCTTTGATTGCTCCTAGCACGTTGGCTTCCATAGTAAGTAGTTGTTCTGATCGAGTTTGACTAAGAGGTTGTGCGTGAAGACAATCAGCGAGAATGACGAGGTGGACACATCTCCGGGAAGAGTCGTCGAGTTGGAGAAGATTGAGTCGAAGGATTGGACGTTCCAGTTGGATCAAAAGTAGCCATTATGAGCAAAAGCACGAAGAAAAACGAAAAACGAGCTATGAAAAGTAGAGTGGTTCTGATACCATGTTAGTGATAACAGAATTGATGAATGAATTGTATGAACAGAAGGAAGAATTACAACCTTATATAGTGTAGCTTAACATGAAACTAACTACACTAGGACAGCCTAACTACACTAGGACAGCCAACAGACTCTAAACAGAAACAACAAACAATGTAACTAACAAAACTAATTACAGGTAACATACCTACAGATTAATATATTCACAAACCTATGAATGCTTACTGGTAGCATAAGTAAAAAAATAAAAATAAACAACCAATAATGCTCTACAAATGTTAGATTTAAAAAAGTCAAAAAAATTTCAATGCCACAAAGGCCATCCCCTCAAAAAGTTTTTAGAAAAGGTTTGCCGTTGTAGGGAAACAAACAGCAATGGAACTTGTAGCTAATATGTTTTTGCTTGACATCTGTATTTTAGACATTTTCTTTCAATATAGCTTCATGTTACCTTCTATTTTGTTGGCAGGACAAAGAGAAGGAAATTATAGACACAAAGTACCATCTTGTAGTCTATAGGTTCTTTGAACAGCAATAAATCATAACCATAGTTGTAACGTTCCAAAAAATTCATGCTTGTGATAATTCTGAAGTGAGAGAGATGAGTGAATAAAGAATGAAATGAGTGAAATGATCTCAACGTGATGTTGAGATAAGCTTAGCTGATATATATTGAGAGAGTGTAACAGAAATCTGTTACAACCGAAGGGAGACAGTTAGGCTGAGCTGCGGACAGCTGGAAGCACTAAAAACAGAGTAACTAAACAGTCATTAGCAGCTTAACTAACCCCTTATTAACTACCCTTAACAATATTTCTAACACCCCCCCTCAAGTTGGACGTATTGTGAAGTCCTAACTTGTTACAAAGACTAGAAAAATGAGTTATTGGTAAGGGTTTGGTTAATCTATCAGCTACTTGGTTTGCTGAGTCGACATATCGAACATCCAGAAGTTTGTCTAAGACTCTGTCACGAACAAAATGTAAGTCGATTTCGATATGCTTTGTACGAGCGTGGTACACTGGATTTGAAGCTAATGAGGCAGCTCCCAGGTTGTCACACCATATAATCGGGCATGGAGACGTGGACAATCCCAACTCGGCAAAGAGAGACTGCAGCCATACGAGTTCAGCCGTTGCTAGAGCTAACGCACGATACTCTGACTCCGTGCTGGATCTTGCTATGACAGACTGCTTCTTTGAACACCAACTTATCAAGTTGCCACCAAGGTATACTACATATCCTGAAGTGGACTTTCTGTCGTCTAGATTGCCAGCCCAGTCGGCGTCTGAGAATGCGTGAAGATCAAGGGAGGAGCTGCTTGTGAATCGGAGAGCTTGAGACAATGTGCCAGCCAAGTAGCGAAGGATTCTCTTGCATGCTGTCCAATGAGCCGTAGTTGGAGCTTTTAGGTACTGGCTAAGTCTGTTGACAGCGAAGGAGATGTCTGGCCTTGTGAGGGTCAAGTACTGTAGTGCACCTATGACTGATCGATACATTGTTGGATTAGCTAATGGGACGCCTGTATCAAGAGTGAGCTTAAAGCTTGGGCACATAGGGGTCGGTTGAGGGTGGGAGTCCAGCATTTTGGTTTTACTCAGCAAGTCTCTCGTATACTTTGTTTGACTCAGGAGAATGTGATCAGACGTGCGAGTGACTTCGAAGCCGAGGAAGTATTGCACTGGACCAAGCTTCTTCAAGGCAAAACGAACGTTAAGATCGACAATAAGACGGTGAATTTGAGCATTGTCATTGCCTGTTATTAAAATATCGTCGACATAGACCAAGACAAAGAGTTGCTTCGGACCACTGACTGAGTAAAAGAGGCTAGTGTCTGCTTTTGAGTCCTTGAGGCCCCAACTGAGAAGAGACGATTTCAACTGGTCAAACCACGCACGAGGTGCTTGGCGTAGTCCATAAATCGCCTTGTGGAGTTTACAGACATGATTGGGAAAGGAGGTGTTGATGAATCCCTCTGGCTGGTCCATGTAAACAGTTTCATGAAGTTTGCCGTTCAGAAAAGCATTATTTATGTCGATTTGTTGTATTTCCCACTTGTTGATTGCAGCTAGAGAGAAAATGACCCGTATAGTGCATGGCTTGACAACTGGGCTGTATGTCTCAAGGAAGTCGATCCCCGGTGTTTGCTGGAAGCCCTTTGCAACTAAACGGGCCTTGTGTCGATTGATAGTCCCATCACTGTTATATTTAATTCGGAAGATCCATTTGTTGTTGATCACAGCCATGTCTGGAGTGAAGGGTACCAAGCTCCACGTTTGATTGGCCTGCAGTGCCTGAAATTCAGATAACATAGCTTGTTTCCAGCATTGGTTAGTGAGAGCACTTTTCACATTTAGAGGTTCCAATTCAGGTGTAAGATTTGCCAAGTAAGTCTTTGGTTTAAATGTGCCAGTTTTTGACCGAGTTACCATGGAGTGTGTATTTGTGGGGTTGGGTGGTATAGGCAAGTTAAAATGTGAATCTGAGATGGGTACAAATGGTGGGAGATTTGGAGAATCATGTGGTGGAGACACAGAATTAGTTGGTTGTGTTGGGGAAATATGAGAGGTTACAGGGGACAAGGAAGGAAGAGTGGTGTTATTTGGAGACTGAGATGTAGACACTGGGGAGTGAGACTGAACAGGGGAGTCTGGGCGAGATACTTGTGATGGTGATTTTGGCTTATGAAGTGAGACTAATGGAAGTGCAAAACCAGTATTAGATGTATTTAGGGTAGGCAAAGAGGATGCTGGACCTTGGACAAAGAGGCTATCATAGGGAAATTCTACTTCATTGAATGTGACACTACGAGCAACATAAAGCCTACCTGAGGGATGTAGACACTTGTATCCTCGATGGTGTGAGCTATACCCGACAAAAACACACTTAGAAGATCGAAATGAGACTTTGTGGTTTTGGTATGGACGTAGAAGTGGAAAACATGCACACCCAAATGCTTTGAACAGAGTATAATCTGGTTTTGTTTTGAAGAGAGTTTCATATGGTGAAATGAAGTCTAGAGTTGGTGTTGGTAGCCTATTGATTAAGTGTGCAGCTGTGGAAAAAGCTTCCCACCAGAACTTTAGTGGCATGTTAGCATGTGCTAAGAGAGTGAGCCCCATATCGACAACATGCCGATGTTTCCGCTCTATTCGGCCTTGTTGCTGATGTGTATGGGGACATGAGTGTCTACGTGAGATGCCAAGGTCATGAAAGAGTTGATATAATGAACGATACTCACCCCCTAAATCTGTTTGAACACTCTGTATCTTTGTTTGAAATGAACGCTCTATAAATGCAATGAAATGTTTGAATAGAGATGGTACATCAGATTTAGCTTTCATTGGATACAGCCATACATGTTTTGAGTAATCATCTATAAAGCTCAAATAGTATTTATATCCATCATTTGAAGTGTAAAAAGAGGGGCCCCATACATCAGAGTGAACTAATTGAAAAGGGAGAGTGGTTTTATGAGATGTACTCTTGAAAGTGAATTGATGAAGTTTGCCTAATTGGCATGCATCACAGAAATCAACTTGTTTACATTTCACAGAAATCAACCTGGCTCTGATACCATGTGATAATTCTGAAGTGAGAGAGATGAGTGAATAAAGAATGAAATGAGTGAAATGATCTCAACGTGATGTTGAGATAAGCTTAGCTGATATATATTGAGAGAGTGTAACAGAAATCTGTTACAACCGAAGGGAGACAGTTAGGCTGAGCTGCGGACAGCTGGAAGCACTAAAAACAGAGTAACTAAACAGTCATTAGCAGCTTAACTAACCCCTTATTAACTACCCTTAACAATATTTCTAACAATGCTTTACAAGACAATTTTGACAAGTGAAGGAAACTAGCCCTAGTTACTTTTTAACATGTGCTCGGTATAGATAAGGTGAGAGAATTTCAACATCATAGAATCAAAGAACATCAGATCATACCAACTAACTGGGGAAAGGATAAAAGAGAAGTGAAGGTTGTAGAGATACTCATAGGCTATTTATTGATACGTATTCATATCAGGATAAGGATATATGAAGAAAGTCTTATATTGCATGATGTCCCACTATTGTCAAGCGTTATAAGCAGACCGGTCTCATCCACCAAAGATCTTACAGTATACAAAACATAAATAATAAACCAGGTATATTCAAGTAAATGTGAAACTGAAACTTATGTGAGATTTGTTTCTTGTCGTTTCTAAGATTCTGAGCTTATAATAAGCTAACCTCTCCAGTAAAAAGTGCAGAGCGACCTTCTTCTGCAGCCCTGATTGCATCAAATGTGTTATTGAATTCAGCCCTTATCCTATGAGCAGACCACTGGGACGAAGCACCCTTCAAAAAGAAAACAAACATCCAATCAAAACAAACAAATAAGCATATTTAATCTAACAAATAAATAGGCCATTGATTAGTCGGTCAAAGAACCAAATAATACCTATATAACTCTTATCTGCCCAGATAGAAAGAAAGAAAATAGAGTACTCTACCTGACAGAATATGGATTCACTTAACAGAACGGAAAGTGGATTTGTCTTGAAAGCTATGAGCTTCTCAAACGGTAAATGTAAGATAGATTAGAGATGATGTGAAGAATAGTATTCACAGTTTAACTAAAGATTAGTAAGGAAGTTATGATTTCCTTACAGTATCCAAGAAGTTGTAACTAATTGTCTTTGGTGCTCCTGGAACTGTTACAGGATCCCAAACTCTCTCCAATCTAAGGGATGTGGGAAAAATAAATCCAAACTGTTGTACAATTTAAGTTCTTATAAACTGTGACAAGTATAAGTGAACACCTACATGTAGTGCAAACGCTCAAAACCAGCATAGCACCCCAGAAATGAGACACCTAGAGTTTGCAGGCCTTGTGGAGTTAAGATGCCCCCAGAAGGAAGATCAACCTACAGAAAATTGAGATTCCAAAGACCAAAACTTCATTAACAGATTTGAAAATTTACTAAGACAATATATGGTAAGTAGTTCCTTACTCCTCCTCCTTCAGATTCTGACAAAAACTTAACAACTTCTCGAACAGTCTTAACATCCTCAGGGTACCTCTTGTAGTACTTTTCATTCTGAAGTATAACCTGTTCAAAGCACGCTCTATTCACAGCATCAGCAGTGCATCCATTTCCAATTGGAGGGATTCCTCCAGTCAGAAGGACTTGTCTCAATCCTTCTTGTGCAAAACTCAAATAGGTTACCGCACAAAAACCACCATAGCTCTACATCGCAAAAAGAACAAGTTGTCGTTCAACTCAATCTCATTCAGGAGAGGAAAATAGAAAACCCAACATAAGAGAAACATATAAATTTGTACAAAGAGAAAATGTTGGTTGGCAATTACACAAAGAAACATAGTACGTCTATTTGCTAGTTGAAGAAAGCACCTGAACAAGGGTAAGACCATGACATATTATACCCAAAAGCTTAAATATAGGCACAGATAACCAACGAAGAATTGAAAACATTAATACCTGACCCAAAACTGTCCAAGGTCCAGCATCAAGGCACATACGAATAAACTCCGCATCATTTACTATATTGTCCGCTCGAAAATATTTTGCGTATTCAGCCAAATCCTCTGCAGACTTAAATTGGAGCAGAGATGAGTATGTCAATGGAGTTGACAAACCTGTACCTCGCTGCAAAGAAAATAGTCCAGCAAGAAGAAGAAGAAAATAAATTACTACTAGTACAATTGATCAAATATGAAATGATCATAAAAGATTCTTTAGCGACCAGAAAACCACAGTACTTGATCCATTAATATAACACGAAACGTTTCACATGCTTGCTGTAACCATCCACCGGCTTCTGTTGGGCGTGGACACTCGAATCCAGGTCCACCTTGTAGGTATAATAAGTACGGCAATGGCTGCTCTTCGTTTCCAACTGCAAGAGTACAACAGCAATAGATCAAAATCGTTCGTGAATTTCATTTTAAGTAGTATTGGTATTATAGTACAACGTCGTCACACCTGAAACCACTTCGCGAGCAAAGATAGAGATCTTAGGAGAACAAGAAGCAGCAGCAGTAGCAGGATCAGCAGAGTAGAACAGAGGAACAGTGAATCGGTGGTCACGAAGCCGGAGGTCGGGAACTGAGTGCCATTTTCCGAGGACGTGATCGGAATTGTAATCGGCGGCGAGGGCATCAAATATTCCCGCCATGGAAGTAGTAGAGCGAAGTGAAGGATTACTAGTGTGTTGAGTGTTGCGAGCATAACAACAAGTTGACCCGCTTTTTGTGTTTGTTTTTTTTTTTTTTTTTTGTCGTGTTGTCTGGTATTTTTTGATAATTTTAAATTTAGAAGCAGGGCATGCAAGGACGCGTGTGCTTTGGATTTTGGTTACTATTTTAAGTACAACAGTTAATTAGTGTAGTTTCCCTTAGTTATTTTGCCTTTGTCATTCTCTTCAAATGTCATTAGTCTTCTTTTATCCCCTAATAACTACTCTTAATATGAATTTATTCCCTAAAAATTTTATTTATCATTAAACATCATATACATTAATAAAATTGTTTTATTTTTATCCTTGAATCTAACTCTTCTTGTGAATTTAATTTTAGTAAGATTTTTTTTATTTTTTACCCCTATTAAATATACTATTAAAAAATATTTATATGAATATCTATAAATTTATGTTATAATATATGACTAAGTAAAATTAATTAAAAATACGAAACATATTAAACTAATTATAATTTTATCAACCATCATAAAATTTAATTTACCTTATAAAATTAAATTAATAAATAATATAAAATTTTGTAAGTTGCTTAAGTTTTTTTAATCTTATTTATATAATTAATGTATACATTTCTTTTGAAAAAAATAAATATTTTAACAAACTTTTATTTAGTTTTATTGTTAAGGGAATTTACTCATTTGGTACCCTGTGATTTTACAAAGTATCATTTTGGTACCATCTATTTTCAATAATGCTCATATGGTACCATATATTTTAAAATAGTATATATTTGGTACCCTAGACTTGGATTTGATATATAAAAATTTATCAATATGACCAAGCTGTCATCAGTTATATGTAATTAAGTAATTAAATATAAATTTGGAACTTATATAATTGAGAGCATTTTGATTAAAATTTAAAATTTTATTAATTAAATTTGAATTTAGGGTATCAAATATATACGATTTCAAAATACAGAGTACCAAATTAGCATTATTGTAAACACAGGGTACTAAAATGATACTTTGCAAAAACACAGGGTACTAAAATGATACTTACCATATTGTTAATAAATAAATGAATAACACAAAACCATAACAAAACTATATAAATTCGAAAGAAAAAAAATTAGTTTTTTCCAAATCAACATTTTCCCAAATCTTTTTTTTATTTACTTATAACTAACAAATATATTAATAACATTATTAATAAATGGATTTATATTTTTTTGGACCCTGTATTTTTTTCCATGACCTGTTTGGACCCTGTGTTTTGACAAATTACTTTTTAGATCTTGTGTTTTGTAAAATTGTTAAAATAAAATCCTAAACCTAATTTTGATCAATGTTTTTTCAACTAAAATCACAAATAATTTACCAAACTAATAATTCGGAACAAAAATAAAATCATTATGCTTAAAAACTGTATTGTTATATTTAATTTTTTCTTCATCAAAATTGAGTTTAGGGTTATATTTTAATCATTTTATAAAACATAGGGTCCAAAAAATAATTTGTCAAAACACAGAGTCCAAACAGATAATGGGACAAAACATAGGGTCCAAAAATGTATAAACTCTCAATAAATTTATATTTATTTAATTTTTTTCTAACCATTTCATCAATTATATAATCTAACAAAAAATTACATAGTCAAATCCTATAATTTATAGGTAAAAATTGATAAATCTTCTTTTTGTTTTAACTTATGTAACAATTGAATAAAAATATAATTAATTGTATGGTCAAATTTATTATATAAATAAAATTTAAGGGTAACATTGAAATAAATTTATTATGTAAGTAAAATTTAATGATACACAAAATGTTTGAGGGTAAATTCATATTAAGAGAAGTAGTTATGGGTAAAAGAAAACCAGTTTTAGCATTTAGGGGCATTTGAACAGTGTCAAAGTACATACTATTAGTAAAAGTGAGGGACAAAATGACTAATTAATATTTTAAGTAAAAAAGATATGTGATGTGTCAAGATGCTTCCTTAATTTCGGGTTTAAATTATTTATTTAAAGAAATTTGAAGTGAGAAAAATCTTTAAAAAAAATGAGAAGAATCAATATCCTCGTATATTTTATGTATAATATATACTACATTTTTTAAATATTAAAGTTGATAAACTAATTCAATAATTAATTATTTTAAATGATGCTTTATATAGCTATTGGTTAACTTAATATTAAATTTGAGAATTATTATGGGTACTATTAATGTCCAACATCACTTAATATTATGGTACAATTTAATATTATATTTTTAAATATTCTAATTTAAATTATATAAAACTCCATATACAAGTACACTAACTTAGATGAAGTGATGCATTACAACTCAATACTCGTCTCAACTTATGTCATCTTAGAGGTCAATACCTCTAATTGGGCTAAAATAATAAATTAATGATATGTGCACCAAGAAATATGCACCTAATAAGTGATGTGGTATTGATTTTTAAAACAGGAATAATTTTGATAAATATAATTAGTTAGGCTAATTGTCTCATCACTTATTACTAAAGAGCACCAATAACACTATATGATGTTGTCATACGTATAATTCACTATCAGATTCTATATATTTTGATTTAATAAGCAGTATGTGAAACTATTAACCACTTGTAAGGCGTCACCTCATATGGTGCCTAATAATAATGCTCTATATATAAGATTTAGGAACACATATCATTACTCAAAATAATAATATGCACATCTACACCGAGTTGCCTTTAATAACTCTTCATCCTAAAAAAAATTCTTCACGTACGCATTTGTCCATAGTGCCTCGATGCTCATCTCAAATTATGATAAATTTCTAGTTTCTTAACACACTTCTTTTCTAAACACACCTAATACAGCTCTTTGTACAAATTATATTATAGAAATCACTATCCATTTCACTAAACCTAGTAAGCTTTCTCCATTAAGAAAATATATGTGATTTGGAAAGGGGAAAAAAATCAACAAAATGAATCATGAAAATATATATATTTAAAAGAAAACAAATAAATGACAAAGGAGAACATTTAAAATAAGTGGGAGCTGAAATTTAAATAAAATCAAAACAAAGGCTTCTTTCCATTAAGCAAACCCATCAAATAAGAAAAAACCCGGCTTCCTGAGTCTCGCAGACCAGAATGCATGAACTCATTATTTATCCACAACCGAATCCCAGCTATCTGAGAAGCTGTTTGCATGGCCAGCTTGAAGTTAACATACATATCATCGTAATAAACAGCAGCTGCAACTGGAACCTGTTCAATGTTGAAATAACTAATTTAAAACTAAAAAATTATTGAATACTCACTTAAGTGTTTACAACTACAAAAAATGATGCTACCAAATACCAATGCTGAAATTTTAAGAGCATTAACTTCGTATTCAGAGCAGCTGCAGCATATACCTTGTTATTATGTAGCGCATTGATGTTGTATAATGGAGGCCAATCCTCCTTCTCGGCTAGTATATGAGCAGCATCTTTTAGTTTCTTTAAGGCATGAAACTCATCAAACATCCAAGGGAAGATCATCTGTGGTAGCAAAAAATTAATACTAATTAAATTCCTTGTGTAAATTTTAGAAGTTGTAAGCAGTGATATAAGGAGACAAGCAGATTTGATCAAATTTGAGAATTTGCAGAAAACAAACTTCTTTCTCTTAGACCTACTGTATTTCAATCCCTCATAAGATTGGACATTTTCAGCGAAGCTCTTTTGAAAGGTAAAGGAAACAGAGAATAACATGCAAGTAAAAATTACTTATGCACATTAGCAAGTACCCACCCTGTAAATGCTCTAAGACAACATCAATTAAGTATATTACCAATATACATTAAACATATTACTCTTATTAGATATTAAAGAATTCATAAAATTTTATATGCCACCAAACAAAGGCCAGAATAATATAATGCGCTAATAAACATATAAGAAAAGAATTAGCAGATATATGTACCTTGTTCAGTAGTAATATGTACCTTGTAGATTGTTGGATTTCTCAAAAATTTAAAAATCAAATACTAGCTCTGATTAAAAATCAGCAGTAACCAAATGTCACAGTTATACAGTTGTACACATTAACTGATTCCACGAGTTAAACTAGCTCTGATTAACAACATTATTTGATTTAATTTGATGTTTGAAAACATAAATAATGAGAAATGTCCAACAGCACAGAGATTATAGTACAAAAATCAGGTAATGCTTGTTGAGAAGGGAAGCAAAAGAGCATGGATTTACTTACATGTGCAGTGATATATCCAAGCTACACGTATTCATATCAGGATGTTGGTATAAGATTCACTTGCATGTGCATTTATATTATGCAGAGTAGGCTTTAGAATGCATGTGTCCTAAATATTCCATACACTATACCAGAACACTTCCATTCACAAAAGATCCTACACTATAGAATTAGTTCTTGATGAATTAGACAGAAAAGTCAGTGCATATGAATCTCATGCTTGTTTGTGGCTAAGTCAATTCGTAAAGATTCTGAGACTATGCTAACCTCTCCAGTGAAAAGTACAGGACGAGATTCTTTAGCAGCCCTGATTGCATCGAATTTGCTGTCATGGTCAGCCCGTATCCTGTGAGCAGACCACCGGGACGAAGCACCCTTCAAAAGAGAGTGAAAATAAAACCAAAACAAATTAGTAAATTAACAGAAAAAGTTAATCTAACAAATAGGTGATAAATTAGCCAATCAAGGTACCAGAGAGTTTATTTATTAATTTAAGTACTCTACCTCACAGTATATGGATTCATGCAAAAGAGCATAGAGTGGATTTGTCTTGAAAGCATTGGACTTCTCAAACTGCACATGTACAATGGATCCAGTTTGATGTGAAGAATAAGTTTCAACTTAAGGTCAGCAAAGATGAAGGAGCAATAATTCTTACACTGTCCAAGAAGTTGCAACTGATTCGTTTCGGTGCTCCTGGAACTAATACAGGATCCCAGACTGTCTCAAACCTACAGGTTGTCAAAAAAATTGAAAAAAAAAAAACAAAAAATAATAAACCCATAAGTACTTAAAATCCGTGACACATATCCTTAAAAGTTAAAACCTACATGTAGTGCAAACGCTCAAAACCAGCAGAGGAGCCTAAACATGAGAGACCAAGAGTTTGCAGGCCTCTCGGGGTTAAGATGCCCCCAGATGGAAGATCAACCTACAGATTTCAGGATTGCTGAGAATAAGCTTAACTATCAGTGTTAGAAAGAATTACAAGGACCAAACATACAAGATCCTTACCCCTCCTCCTTCAGACTCTGACAAATATTTGACAACTTCTTGAACAATCTTAATATCCTCAGGGTACCTCTGGTAGTACTTCTCATTCTGAAGTTTAATCTGTTCATAGCACGCTTGGTACACTGCATCTGCGGTGCAATGACTTCCAATTGGAGGGATCCCTCCAGTTAGGAGGACTTGTTTAAGTCCCTCTTGTGCAAAGCACAAATAGGTCACCGCACAAAAGCCACCATAGCTCTATACAACAAAAAGAACAAGCTGTCATTCAATTTATGACTCAGACTCTTCAGTGGACCACAAGCAACACGGAAACATTATTCAACGCTGAGCATTCTCATGAAAGGGAGGAAAAAAAAATAAGCATAAGAGAAAAAAGTACAAGTGTACAAGGAGAAATGTTCAAAAACAAGGAAACTTCAAAGCATTAACAGTAATCTCTGATGTGAATGTTAAAATGTGCTACTTGAATAAAGCACCAGCGCGGATAGGTAGGAACATGACTCTATCCAGAGGCTCGATTAACACACACACAGACTCCAACCAAGAATAGTAACACTATTACCTGACCCAAAACTGTCCAAGGTCCAGCATCAGGAACAAGGCGAACTCGTATAAATTCAGCATCATATACTATACTGTCAGCTCGAAAGTGTTTTACGTAATCAACCAAATCTTCAGCAGACTTCAATTGTAACATGGATGAAGATGTCAAAGGAGTTGACAACCCTGTACCTCGCTGCAAGTAAAATGAAAAGATCAATAAATATTCGTTTATCAAATATCATAGCAGATATCTTAAGACAATGCCCAGAAAACAACACCTGATCCATCAATACAACACGATAGTCTTCACATGCTTTCTGTATCCAACCACTGGCTTCAGTTGGCCGCGGACTCTCAAATCCAGGTCCACCTTGTAGGAATAACAAGTATGGCAACGGCTGCTCTTCTTTCCCAGCTGCAAGGCGAATTCAACTTTAGCAATGGAGCTAACAGACTAAAAATATATATATAATGTTTCATACTTCATCGTAGTCCTGCGTATAGTAATAATGTATATCTATTTACAGACAAGTCAAGCAATTAATATAATTATACTCTGGAAGACATAGTTTGGTTCTATGAGTAATAAATCTACAAAAAAACTTGGAATTATCGAATAAAAATTCACATATGATTGCTATCACAATATATACATAACTATAGTTAAATTAAAAAAATGAAAAAACATTAGAAGTCTACAACAACAATAATAATAGCAGAGCCCTTTAACATTTCTAACATTCAAAAACTTGTAGTAGCAACAAAACCAGATTGATTTTATCGAAAGTAAATATTCGCATCAACATAAATCAATAGCACGAATCTAAGAAAACATTGAATCTAAGTCAAACACAACGAACCTGCAACCACTTCGCGAGCGAAGACAGAGATTTTAGGAGAGGAATCCCTGCGTGAGTAGTCAAGAGGAACAGTGAATCGGTGGTCACGAAGCCGGAGGTCAGGCACCGAGAACCAGTTTCCGACGAGTTGATCCCGACCGGCGACGTCGTTGTGACTTCCAGCAGCCATAGCAGTGCCAGTACGGAAAGATCTACGGGGAGAGTGGAAATAGAAATGAAGCTGCGAAACGGTCGCTGTCGCCGATAAGGATGGCGAGTGAAGACGAATGAGTGTGCTTATAAAAGAGAAGGGTGGGGGTTGTAGCGCGGCCAACATGTTTTGGACTGGGTACGATAAATTTTTTTATTTTTTTTTAATAATTATGGATTAAGAAACGTTACACGGCACACAGAAAGTGAAAGAAAGGGCGTGACTTGTTGAGAGCACGAGTGTGGGTTGTTGCCGTTATAGAAAAGTGACACGTGCATAGTTTAATAGATGGATATATCTGGTATGGCCCACACTGTAGAGAATGTTCACCATTATGGAACCATTTGATTCCATCGGAGTGTGATGCTTTATAATGTATATCTATTAAAAAAAATGTTATTCAGAAGATTTCAAAATAATATTATTTTTTTGTACTCTACCCCAAAAATATCTTTGTTATTTTCTTGTTCACTTTTCACTTCTCATTTTTTTTCTACTCTTCCATCTCTCTCGATCTTAGTTCACTCTCTCTCATCTCACAGCACCACCGACACCACCACCACACTAAATACTGTATTTTGAACACATTTTGGCATGATTTTTGGACTTTTTTGCGATTTTTTTTTTAAGATTTGAAATTCTGAAATTTGCAGAAAATCGACATTGCTTGATGATTGTAACTCCCACTTTTTTCTACAAATACATTATAACAACTATGAAAAATAAGAGAAAATATTTTTATTCATACTTTTGAGTGCATTACAATATTAATCGAATGTTAGAGCTATTAAGTAAAGTAGAAGAATAACTAATGAATATGCAACTATAATATTCATAGGCATTTTATTAGTATAATACTCATAGAATGATACTAAATACAAGCAAACAATCACTAAAGTTATGAACAATAAAGAGAAATTCATGATTTGATGATGAATTTTATCTAGAAGGTTAAGAGATGAAGAAGTTGTGCAAGTAAATGGTTGAAGGAACAAGTATTTATAGGACAAAAACTAGTCGTTATGACTGTTGGTGAATAGTGATCCGACCGTTGGAAACAATAACCTGACCGTTGGGGATATAGTTGTATTTTATTGTGGGATTTTAACAATTTTAAGTTGTTGAAGTAACTAACACATAAGAATAATTAATTTATGGATATTAGAGAAACTTTTTCAGAAAAATTTGTGAGTAAAAAATGTTGGACTAAGTTATATAAGAAGATTTAGAAGTTTTCATTTTTTTGTTACTATTCACCGGGTACTATTCATAGCAGGTCCCACAGTAGGGTCCACATGGGTCCCAGAACGGGGTCCACCCCATGGTTCCCACATAATGATGCAGTAGTGATACAATGATGACTTTAGCAAATCACCATACTTAATATTTTGAATATTTTATTATTCCACTATGCTTGATATTTTAAATATTTTATTAGCATAGTATCTCAAGTTTTTCCTATAAATAGCTCTTCCAAAACTCATTTTGAATCACAAAACCTCATTTTCTTTCTCTCACTCTACCCAAAAATCTTCTTAACACCCTTCTAAAGTTCTAAACCTCGAAGATCTAGCCGAAGTTATGTCCGTAACGTTAGTCTACGAAAACCTTTTAGGTAAGCTCTTTCCCGAGCCTTTCATTTCAGTTATTTAGTTATTATATATATACAGATTATTTTACTATGCTGTTATAATGCCAAAATTTATATATAGATTATTTTACTATGCCGTTATAATGCCAAAATTTATGTATAGATTATTTTATTATGCCGTTATAATGCCAAAATTTATATCTAGATTATGTTACTATGTCATTATAATGCCAAAATTTATATATATATATAGATTATGTTACCATGCCGTTAAAATGCCAAAATTTATATATAGATTATTTTACCATGTCGTCATGACTTACAATGCCAAAATTGAAATATAAACTATTTTTTTTATGTATTTTTATAATACTAAACTTATATAGACTATGGTCACACTTTGGACTATTATGGACTTTTATTATATGACCTTATTCCCTATTATTATGGACTGATACTATGACCTGGACATTTCCGTATGACCATGACCACGACTTTTAGACCAGGATCTTTCCATGGACATAAAATAAACAATAAAATAAGAAAAATAGAATAACAACAATTATAAACTAAAATTACATCATGTAGATTTTATGTAAGTTAATATTTTGTGTTTTTATCAGGAAGCTAACAATTTCGGTTGTTTTATCAAGACGTAAGGTAAGTAGAATCCTCATCTACAATACAAGTCTTTTATGTGTCTTATGTGCATTTATATGCTTTATATGTTATCCTGCCATGTTGTTATGCATAAGTTATTTTTAAGAATGTTATATTTCTTATGCATAAGCACGCTTAATGTTCACAAACAAGTTATTGAAAGCGTTAAAGTAGATGTGCTGCTTGGGAGACCTACGTCCCAAAAATGTAAGGAGGGAGATGTACTTCCCTATGTAATGAATGTTTATAAGGGAGAAATTCCCTATTATCATGTTTATGTTCAGGTGGGAATGTGATTCCCTATGTAATACCGGCACCAGCATCCTCTAGGGCCCAAAAGAAAGGAAAATGAAAGAAAGAAAATATACATAACATGTTGCACGTTTATTTTAATGCATATGAGGTAGCTATTCTGCTTACTGAGCCTTTTCATCAGATAATGTTTGTGTTGTAGGTAAGAGGCCCCAAATATAAATTGTTGATGAGTATACGTGGAGCCAACATGACTGTACATATGGGGCTGACCTGAAGAGAGTGGAGTTCTGCTATGTTATTCTATAAATAAACAAGAAACTTGATTTTATATTTATGTTGACGCCGTTTTTCGTCAACAGTGAAATAAGAGCACGAAAACAATAATCGGTTATGGCCAATAAAAATAAAATGATAACACAAGTGGGATTTTTTACGTGGTTCAGCAGTTAACTCTGTCTAGTCAACGAGTCTTTGTTATTCAACTTAAGATGATTTCTGGAAATTCTTTAAGAATGAATTCTCTAGAGTTTGTCTCAAGATCACAAAAATTTCGTCCCTTACAATGGTGCAGGACCTCTCTATTTATAGAGAAGATTTCATAATACTATCCCACATCTTTCGGGAAGTTATTCGGTGTATGCAAATAAATTAAATGGCATTAAAAGCCTGCAATCCTATATACAAGGAAATGTCCCCTGAAGATCAGGGGGCGTATAACTGAACAATTAATATCCCTTGATTATAGGGGATTTATAGCAATCAATGTAGACCGTGTCTCTCATTGATGACTCACTAAGATATTCAAAGTTATTATCTTATATCGCCAATGTCATATTCACCCAGGTCTCTTATTGACTTTTGAGCTATAGCATCTTCCCGAGATCATGCGACTTCGAGCTCATACTTGTGTCAGGCTCGGACCCCCTGATCCGAGGTCATCCCAAGAACAGACGTACTTCAATGTCTGTCTTTCGAGTTTGTGAGGATCTCGAGGCTACCATCTTCGAAGTCGTCTCTGCTTCGCAGGCTCGATGCCTAGGTTGCGGACACGTTCCAAACATTACGAGTCCATTCATTGCAAATCCAGCTTTCGAGATCACAATCCTTATGGCTCGAAATCTGGGTGTAACATTTTGCCCCATCAAAAGTATTTGTTCGAATCCTATGAGAATGAAACTTTTGAACTAATTTCTTCGGGAACCACACCGTCACACACTTGAAAATGGACACGTGTCAGTTGGGTATTGCTTATTCAAGGTACTCGAGTACCTTGGAAATCCGCCCACGATCGTTTGCCTGCCACCTTTTCGGTACCATCATGTCATCAATCCCTGACCGCTGGATTTTATGAGGATTCTGGCCAATGGCTCAGATTAATCCCTTTTTTGCCATCTATATATAAGACCCCAGTCATCGCCTTCCTCTTATTTTACACGCATCAGAGACAAAAGAAAAGGGACGAAGCCAGAAGCCATTTCAGAGAGCTTTTTGCTTGTGTATGTTTTCCCAGCCGAAGAAACAAATGACCACTAGTTTGCTCGAGACCGTAAGGTTATACCTGCAGTCTCTCCTTCAATCAACGATTTCTCTGCAATCGCAGTCATTGTGTAAGTATCTGATGATCTTTTTATTTTCCTTTATGCCAGTTTCTGTCTGTGTTGTTCTTTTATTTCTGGGAATGCACTAGTTTATTTTCTTAGTTTGACATGCAAGGAAGCTTTTGACCGATAGGCTTCCACGTTTAAGCCTCCATGCTAGGTTTAAGTCACTGGTCCCAAACCCAGTTTTGATGTAGAACCAGGTCTCTTTTTTCTGGGTTTTCAAAATTTAAAAGACATGTCTTGCATGCCAAGATATCGGGTACAAAATCTTGGTTTTAAAGAGCGCACGATACCCAAGGTTACCATTTCTGAATAACCGTCACCCTTTTTCCTTGATATTTTAGGATTTTCAAAAAATTTATCCTCTCTCCTCCTTTTTCTCGTAGAATACATGTTCCGACTCTTTAATCGGGTTTTTAATATCGAGCTCGTTTCGTATTCAAGCATTCTCCGAGCTTGTCTTGTCAAGCTCGCAATTCTTGAACCTTTGCATGCATGGCCCTCACCATTTTTTCTTTCTCGCTAGATGTCACAGAATCTGGAAAGACGGTGGGGGTCGTTGCTAGTAATCCCTTACTCGCCAAAAACCCCGAGCCCAGAGTCGCTGTTTGCTCAGAATCAACGTCTGATTCGCGAATACGATCTCGCGAGCGAACAGGAGGAGACCCGAGCTCACTATCGCCGCCAAATCGTTGAGGTCATAGAAAGGAAGAGGAGAACCCTTCAAGAGGCCCTTTATCTGGAATCTGATTCAGGACCCAGGCTGATCCCCCTCGACCCTAAGTTAAAAGTGACCATTGCATACAGTCCGGGAGAGCTCCAATTTTCACTGATGGGGGAGCCTTCTACCTCGCAACCGAGGAGGGATTTCTTCGAGGCCGAGCACTACTGGAGCTCGGTTACTTAACTAGGTCAGATAACTGACATCCTGGCCTTCCATGGTCTCAGGCTTTCAAGCACCCTAAGGTGTCGAGCCCCTACCCCCAGCGAGCGAAGCTGTCGTGCCCCAGGAGATGGGAATCCAGATAACAAACTGAGGTACGCGGCTTGGAGCCAAGAGCATATGAAGGCAAGAGCGTTACTGCCTTTGAAGTCATTCTTCAAGGACTTCACGGACTTTGTTGGGATGGCTCCATTCCAGCTCAACACCAATTCTTACAGGGTTCTGTCTGCCTTGAGGTCGTTATACCACGAGTTGGAGTGGAAATAACCTTCACCAAAGGAGATTTTATATCTCTTCTGTTTGAAAAGCAATCCCTCCCGAGCTCGGGGAGGAGACGGCTTCTACTATCTCTCGAGCTACCCCAAAGAGAAAAAGGTATTTGAGGACCTTCCTAACCATCCACCCGACTTTAAGAAAGCCTTCTTCCGGACTGATGGCCTGTCCCCGTCTCGATATTACTCATTCAGACGGATTCGTAAGTACCCCAACCTTCTTTATCTCTGTGCTCGGACTTTTATCTGTAGGTTTGTACTTAGTTGAAATGTGTTTTATTTTCCAGCCAACTTTCACCGTCCTGCTCCCGATGACACGATGAAGGAGCATAGAGAGGCTCTGCTCCAACTCCCTTATGGCAGGAGGTCCCTCTCATATCTTTTGCATGAGAGTAAGCTCCGAGCTTGCGGGCTTTTGGGAGATGGCCAGTCCACCTCGGACTGGTCCAACAAAAAGTATGACCTATGGGAGCTCGTGCCTTTGCCAACAGGCGTCCTCCCTCCAAGGAGAGAGGTGAGGCCTCCACCTCTGGTTCGTCGATGGAGCCCGTAGTCGGGGAACGAGGCCAACGACGAAGCCTCGAGCTCGGGCTCGGATGATCAAGGTACAGTCATCCTAAGCTCGAAAATGTGGCCCCCTTCCTTATTAAAACACAAACCCGATAGGTTAGTATTATGCAAGGACGATAGGGACCATTTCTATATATGGACGTGGGTAGATGATCGAGTACATAGGTTTGATAGTTGGCTCGGGAAGTATGACACCATGTACAGTCTGAACGAGGTGTGGGACGGAATAGCCGTCCAATATGGGACCAATGACTATAGGGGTTGTAATGCCCCGAATTCTCCGTTGTGTTTAACAGCGTGAACAGTAGGCCGGGAGGGCCATACTTGCTTAATTATGTTATTAATTGATAAATGCATGTATATGTCGATTATATTATGATATGATGTGAAATGCATGCATGTGAGTCCATATTTCTAATTACAGGGGTGTGATGGTAATTTGGCCCGTTGAGGGTAAATTGATTATTTGTACACATGTTGGTGATATATTCTGGGACCACATTATGATGTGGGTTTGTTCGAGCCATTTGGCATGAGACGATCAAGGAATGTTAATTATCGGTTTGGTCATAACAGGCTTAAGCTCGGGGCTCGGGGTGAGTCTTGGGGTGTTTTATGTTAGAAAAACTTATACAGGATCTTTATTTATTTTCATGTATATCTAATATTAAACAAATTAATACGAGATAGCCTAAAACATGTTTCTAAAATTGAATTCAAAGAGAAACAAAAATAGAATACTTACAGTATACGCAGTGGAATTAAGAGTCCTTCCTTCAGTTTCTCTAACTCTTGAATCCTCTCTGTCGCAGAGTATTATCAAGAAACTGAACCAATCTTCTATTTTCTTCACGATCTTCCAATGTATCCTTAGAACCACCTAGACTAGTGTGGGCAATTCTCAACACATGAGATAGATATAGAGAGAATAAGAGAAAATACAAAGAGGCTTAGAAAAGGACTTGTGTTTAGAGAGAATATAAAACTATCAGAAAATCTGACTTATCAAAAACCCTTGTTTTGACTTCTCTATAAGCACTCCTTTTATAGACTCAATTAGGCCATTTAATTTAATTAAAAAATCAATAAAATAACAGCCATTTTGAAGCCCTAGGTCGAAATTATCATGGGCTATAGGCCCGTGAAATTTCCCATTTGATTATAAGCCCATTGGACTTAAAATCAAGGCCTGTATTATTTTCTATTGATTTAATTAATTAAATAATTATTTAAATCCTTTATCAAATTTATTATTTATAATTTGAACCTTGATTTAAATTTATTTATTAATTTAGATACCAATTTATCTTAATTAATAAATCTACCATAATTTCTCTTTTCTTCTCAAAATTACACAACTCTGTGAAACTATCCAAACTTGACCTGGTCAACTTTGATAATTCTAATTGATGATTAAATCAATTAATTGAGACTATCTAGATGATTTTATCCAAGGTACAATGGGGACCATGGGCCTATGAAATCAAGCTCCAATAAGTTATCATAAATCTAACAAATAAATTTACTAACTTATTAATTCCTCGTGACTCCACTATAGACTTGGAATTGCACTCTTGAATTCATAGAACGCTCTATAACAAATATAGATACGCTATTAATTATCCATTGTTACAACCATAATTGTCACTCAATCCTCTATAGACGGCCTACAATGAGATAGGACTAAAATACCGTTTTACCCCTCATTGTATTTTATCCTTAAAACACTTAGTTCCTTGTAAATGATATTTCAGTAAACTAATTTAATTACTGAAATGAGATCTCTATCATTTAACACCTTGAACCAAACTAAAAGGAAACCATCGTTTCACTTCTTCATCAGAAGCTATAGATGTTCATATCTATGATTAACACTCCCACTCAATTATACTACCGAGTTCCCAAGATGTAAGTATGGGCTAGTCCGTAGGGTAAGCTGGTAACGAACAAGTCAAAGAACTCAAATAATACAATCAGTTAGAATACTAAGCACTCAGAATTGAGATTGAATTGACCTATGGTCAACTATATGATATGACTAGAATAGATAATAACGGTATGTTTACTTATCTTATCAACTGTCAATATCGGTCCTGTCCGATGTAACAAATACATCCGATCTTATCTACTTTGCTAATGTTCTGGAAAGAACATAACACTATAATGTGTAAGTAGATCATATCGTAGATTGGCAAGTCAGTGTAAATCCGGTGCACTGACTAATCTTAGGACTAACTTATTTTTGAACATATAATCATATTTATATTCCACTGTGATTACGTCACTATAAATAAGATTAGCTATATGCTCGGGATTTAATAGAAGTTTATATTAAACAAATAATCATGAAAATAAAACATGTGAGCAAAGTGATTGACCAAGTCAAAAAATGATTTCTATTCTTTTATTGATAATAAAAATGAGATTACAAAGAATTTGGGTTTTAATTAGGGCATAAAACCCCAACATTTTAATGATTGGAGTGTTACCGGGCATTAAAGGGTAACAGGATGTGGATTATTGGTGTTTGAGTATATTGAGATTAGCGGGAATTGGGAAGCGTTAATTATGATTAACGGTGTAAATGGAAAGTGCCAAAATTACCCTTGAAGTGGTTTTAGAAGCTTTAAAAGACCTAGGGGTATTTTAGTCTTTTGGCTTGGATATATATGATGTTTGGAGGCTGTAGAATAAACAGAGTAAAATAGAGACAATTCTTCTTCTCCTTCCCGTACCTTCTCCTTCCTTCATCTTCCTTGTGAATTTTTGTGATCTTGTTGAGGATTTGAGCTTAGGAGCTAGGCCTTGGTACTTTGGGAGAGTGTTCCACTGTGGAAGAGCACCATAACCTGAACTTGAGGTAAGCTTTTAGCCACTAGTTTCCATGTATGCTCTGTTTTCGTTTTAAGATTTCAGCTCTAGATTTTGGTGTGGAAAGTTGGAATCAAGGGGAGTTTTTGTGATGTTTAGGTTGGGTTATGATGGGGGAGAGTTATGGGTGATGTTTGGAGGTTTAAATGGGTGTTTGGAAGAGGTTTTGAGTTGGTTTGAAGGGCTGGTTCTAAGGAAAAACGCAGGAAGATGCTAGCTGGTGCGTGCTGAATTCTGGGCATTTTAGCTTATTGAGCCGCGGCCTGGCTTAGGTGAGCCGCGGCCCAAGGTGCCTGTCAGGAGGGTGGCCGCCTCTGTTTGGAGGCGCGCCACGGCCCATCAGGGAAAATTTGGCCAGAATAGTGTTTTTAGCATGGGGATTCAAACCTAAGGCCTCGGGGTTGAACCTACTACCCGGTTGAGTAGTGTTTAATGTCCCGGAGGTTAGGTTTTGGTTTGGGAACCTTTTATTGTTCATTTTATTGATGGAATCCCATAATTGGTTATGACAAGGTAACCGCTAAAGGAGTAAAAGGTTGATCGTTCTCAGGGTCGTTCTTTTATTCATTCTAGCTCGAACCAGAGGTAAGAAAACTGCACCCCAAGTATGACATGCATGGATACTCGTGAGGCATGTTGGTTGTGTAATATGGACATGGATTGAATATAGAATGTTGGGCATACGTTGCTCACTTGTGCATGGTACTGACTTATTAGTCAGGTTTGGCAAAGATGTAATGGCCCACTAATCTAGACTTTTTGGACCATTATCGAAACTATACATACAATCCTTAATAGAACTTACATTTGCGAAAATACCATAATTTTATTAAGTAACTTGTAAAAATAAGAGTTACTTACAAAATAAAAACCAAGAAGGATATGGGATCCCATTGTCTTTAAAAACAAAACATGATTTAAAATAAAGAGACATTACATAAATAGTGCGGAAAATACATGTAAAAAGACATAAAACAAAACTACATCCTCGAATCGAATAACGCTCGGCTCCTTGACTCCATTCACCATCGATACACATTCTCTAAGCGTCCACGAATCTTACCGCCTCTTAAAGCTATTTTCCTGCACATAAAACAAAAAGGAATGAGCCTAATGCCCAGCAAGGAAAATCTAACACATAGTCATAAACATAAATTTCATAATAAACATAAAGACATATCATAACACTTATTACATACACTTATTATAATGGCCATTATTACTTGGGGTCCCATAGACTAAACAAGTCATATGCCCATGGGGTTAGTGGGGTCCTACTAGCTAAGTAGGTCATATGCCCATAACCCATTTGGGGTCTTGTTAGTCATATGGGTCATATGCCCAAGCCTACAAACATATATACATACATATCATAACACATTTAATAACATAAAACATAAGATAACATAAACATATAACATATTGATTCTAGCCTATTTTCCTTACCAAAGTTACCGGGATATGTGGACTGAGTTGGGACTTTTGGAACACTCCTAAAACCATATATAAAGGGTGAGTAGATTTGAAGAAAAGAGATGAAATGAAAGGGATGGAAAGACTAAACCATTGAAAGTCACACTTACCAAAACTTATGTGCTCAAGAATTTAGATTTCCTAACCAAAATAAGAATGAGGTTAGGAGACTGAGTAGAAGACTAAGAGAAGGAAACATAACATAAAACAAATGAACTAGAGTTTTGGTTTACCTCAAAGACTTGTAAGACCAATCTACACCACAACCAAAATATTATAGAACCTTACTTCCCAAAGTGTTTGATAAGCTTATGATGTTTAAGCTTATGATTTCCCCAACCCAGGTGTTTAACTCCCACACTCTTCTAGCACTTGCAGCTTCTGAACTTAGAGTAAAAAGGTGAATAATGGCTGGGTACTAGGTCCTATTTATAGAGTTTGGGAATGAAGGAATCTTAATTTTACTTGAATAAAAATAATAGCTTTTTAGGTGAAAATAATTTGAATAATTGTTCAGCAGAGGCTGAAGACTCGTTCAAAAGATGCTGGACTTATGAAGAAGTTGAATGGCTGAAAGGAAAAAGAATTCAAAAACATTTGTATTATGCTGAAGGAGGCGATATATTGCCCCCTGTAGGCGATATATCGCCTGGGCCAGTATGCCCGAGGCGACCGTGCATCGTCTCGTGTTTTCTGTATCTACGTGCTGCGATATATCGCCCCCTATAGCTGCGATATATCGGCACACGCTGATTAATTAAACACGAAATTACACATTTTTAGCTAAGTTTGAATAGAGTAAACAGCCTTGACTAAGCCTTCAACGTATTCAAAGCTGCTGACTGACCCTAATGCATTCAAATTTTACTCCTTATTAAATTTAATCCTCCAAAATACTTAATCTTTAATCACCCATTCATAACATGTGCTTAAAATCCTATTGGTTGATATCTAAACCTTATAGTATAATAAATATTATTCTTAATATCAGCTATATAATCAAACCTTAGGTTAAAATTAATATTCTTAAACTATAGGTTAAACTTAGAAAGTCTATAGTACTACTATGAGTGTCCAAATAATTCCCGGTCTGAACCAAAAATCCACAGTAACAAAGATAATACTATACATACTATAATACTACTAAATAATTAGCTAAGTAAAGTTCTTGGACTCTACAAAAGGTGCTAGTATCAACTGTGAAGTTGTGACTCATTAGTCAGGTTCGACAGTGGTACTGGGCACTGGTCACGTTGCACTGACTCATCAGTCAGAATTGGCAAAGGTGTTAGTATCAACTGTGAAGCTGTGACTTATTAGTCAGGTTCGGCAGTGATACTGGACACTGGTCACCTAGCGCTGACTCATTAGTCAGAACAGCCATAGCGTGGATCATGCAAGCCAACAGAGATTAGATCTAATCGACTATTAGCATTGAATGGCTCAAAGAGCATTAATGCCAGACCGACCCCGAGGGTCGATGAATGAAATAAGCGCTTGGAGGCTAGTGGCTTACCTAGCAACCACTCTCCCTCGCTAAGATCATGTGATGTTCACTCGTTTGTTCGAAAGCTTTATGTTCAGTGTGATTATAATGATAATCATTTGATAATGTTAATGAAAAGTATTATGTTTTCTTGCTGGGCTTTGGCTCATGGGTGCTATGTGGTGCAGGTAAAGGGAAAGAAAAGCTCACCTAGCCTTGAGTGGAGAGCTGATGTGGTGATGTGTACATATGCGGCCGCTTGACCACCACGGCCAAGGAGTTCTCAGAGGAACTAGGGGGTTTACCTTATTTTTGCCGCTTAGGTCGACGAGATTGTAAATTTAAAGCAGTAGTGACCATTTTGTACTAAGAACCACTTGTAAATGTTTTGTTTAGCTATGCAGAGCAGTTTGTAATGAAAATCTCCATTTCCTTTTTATTGGTTTTATGCCTTAACCTGTTAATTACACTTAGAGCACGTTTTTGACCAAAGGACTCGGGTAGCGAGTCAAATTTCCGGTCCACCGTTCACTGTAACTGTTCTGGGGTAGCTAGGGCGTTACAGGGACCTTTCGAGGTTGACGTCTACCTATAGGGCAGGTACTCCCCCCGCCTCTTCTAAAGATGGGAGAATTTCATGGTCTCCGAGTTCGAGCTCGGAGGAGAGTTCCAGTTAGGTTTATTCTTTCATTACTTTGTATATCTACGCGATGCTGAATCACTTTATAGACTTTTTTCTTTTTTGTTATGACTCACATTGTGGCGTGATTGTGTAGGCAAGATGGATTCCGACCTTGAAAACATCCTCGAGAGAAGCGGTGCCAAGAGGAGCAAGCGTCCCAGGGGGTCGCGAAAGGTTGACCGGCCTGCCAAGGTCCTCAAGAGGACCGAAAAAACACCTCCTCCCCCGGCTCCGCCTGTCACGAGCTCCATGGTGGTGCCGACTCCACAGGTCGGTGCCTCCATTATGGCCGGGCCCCAACCTCCTGTAGTGGTCCACCCGACACTTGGTCCACCTCCCAGAAAGCCTTCTGCTTCTCGAACTCACAAGCTGTCAGTTTCTACTCACGTTGAGGAGTATGTAATTGACAATGCGGCTGGATCCCATGGGTCTATGCTGGGCTCGGACGTTATGTACCGAATCAGCCAGAGCTTTAGCAGTTTTGACGCTCCTCAATGGCAATTTTTGAACAACGCCCGAGACTGCACCGCCCTCTACGAGAAGAGTATCGAGCTTACCGCCGCGGTAACTTTTCTTCTACTTCTTAGTTATATTTATAGACAGTCCTGGTTTTAATGACGATTTTTTCTTTTGTCAGACTCTTGCTGTTACTGCTCAGCTCAACTATAAGTTGAACCACGATATCCATTCGAGCAAGTCTTATGCTCAGGAGGCGAAGGATCTTCAAATTAAACCAAGTGATGACCTGAGGGCAGCAAATGCAAAGCTTGAGGTAGGTGTCAAGGAGCTTGAGGCTAAGGCATCTGAGCTTGAGAAGCTGAATGCTAGGCTCGCGGAGCTTGAGAAGGAGAATGCCAAGCTCGCAGAGCTCGAGAAGGAGAATACCCGACTTCAGGAGGCTAATAAAAAGCTTGAAGAAGACAAGGCCGCCACTTTTGATATAATTGAGGGTGAAAAGGCTTGCCTCCTTGCTGAGTATAAAGAGAAGAAGGACCAGGCGGTTGATTTGGCCATTCACAGAATGTGGGCCAATAACGAAGACCTCGATACCAGCTTCCTAGGTCCTCATGAGGCGAAGCTTCTGGATAAGTGGAATGCTCGACTTGAGGCGGAAGAGGCTTCTCGGGAGGCCGCCTCCGAGGGTGCTCAGAAGGATAGTCATGCTATTCGTTCTGAGGGGTCCAGTGCTGCTGATGCTGAGAAGGCCAAGGAGACTGCTCCTTCTTGAATCTGATCTCGGGGAAATCTTATCATGGGGCTGCGTCCCCTTATTTTTGTAATTACTTTAATTTATGCCCGTAGGGCTGATACATTTTCTTTTTATATTAATACATATGCTTTACATTTCTTGGTTCGAAATATTTTGCACATTTTATATTAATGAATCGTTTATGTTTATTTATTCATACAAACATAGTTTGGATTTAGACTCGAGACTCAACGCATTCATGCATCGTTTGCTCGAATTATCCGCTTCCGATCTCGTTATTTATCAAGGTCGGATATTACTTTAACCATGAACCCAACAGTACTTGTATGGTGTGTAATACAAACGGTTTAGTTATATCTTATTGTTTAGTTACTTTTTCTCGTCCTCGGTTATTTCTCCGAGGTTATGAGTACGAAACTATTTTTCCTTAAGATATTCCAGCCTTGATCTCGACTTATCTCGAAGTAGGTTTAGGTTCCAACTTATTGTCCATTAGTTTTAGCCGGTTTGCTCCAAACCTTTTAAGGTTGTGATTGGTTTGTAATCCATTCACTTGAATGTTTTTAATAATTTGGTTATATCCAAATTATCTTAACTCGCGCATTTGGTTACATCCAAACACTTGTACGTTTTTAACATCTTGGTTATATCCAAACCGTCCCAACTGGCGCATTTGGTTATCTCCAAACGCTTGCATGTATTTCGTGTATGTTATTTTATTTTTCAAGCTGATGGTATATATACCAATGATGCCCCCTTAATATCCTATGAGTGTGACCGTAGGTTATTAAATTAAGAGAGATTGCAAAAATAAAGAGAAATATAACATATCAAACGAAATAGATCTTTATTTGATAGAATTCAAAAGTAAACAAAATAGTACAGATAAACAATCATGGTTACAGGCAACACTTTTCCTATACTATTGGTAGTAAGGTCTTAGGTGTTCGCCATTCCATGCTCGCGGTACCAGGCTCCCATCCAATCTCGCTAGTTTGTAAACACTTGGCCGGATGACTGACTCTATCTGGTATGGTCCTTCCCAATTTAGCCTGAGCACACCAGCTGTTGGGTCTCGTGTTGCCAAAAATACACGTCTCAACACCAGGTCTCCCACACCGAACTTTCGATCTCGAATCCTCTTGTTGAAGTACCTGGTAGCTCGTTGCTGGTAGGCAGCGTTCCTCAGTTGAGCTTCGTTTCTCTTTTCTTCAATCAAGTCTAAGGTTTCTTCGAGCTGAGTGTGATTCGAGTTTTGGTCGTAAATGTGAGTTCGTATTGTTGGGATTTCGACCTCAATAGGCAGCATAGCTTCGCAACCGTATGCTAGCGAGAACGGGGTATGTCCCGTTGATGTTCGAGCTATAGTCCTATATCCCCATAGGACTTGGGGTAATTCTTCGGGCCATCGTCCTTTTGCTTCCTCCAACTTTTTCTTTAGTTAACTCTTGAGAGTTTTGTTCACAGCCTCGACCTGGCCATTCGCCTGAGGATGAGCTACTGACGAAAAACTCTTTATTATTCCATTCTTTTCACAAAAGTTGGTAAACAAGTCGCTATCGAATTGGGTTCCCTTGTCGGACACAATTTTCCTCGGCATCCCATATCGGCATACTGCGAATGGCCATGGGGAAGTCAACATGGTCAGCTCGGATGGTGGAGCTCGAGGAATCATGGCGAATCTCTGGCATTTGTCGCATTTCTTCACGTACTCGAAAGAATTCGTTTTAATGGTAGGCCAGAAATATCCTTGGCGTATGATTTTCTTGGATAGGCTATGCCCCCCGGTGTGATCTCCGCAGAACCCTTCATGAATTTCTTCAATGATCTTCTTAGCTTCGGGTGGAGTTACACACCAAAGTAATGGCATGGAATACCCCCTTCTGTATAGCTTTCCGTCCAAAATGGTGTAACGGGGAAGTTGATACATTAACTTTCGAGCCTGGTTCCGATCGTTTGGAAGGACTCCGGTCTCGAGATATTCAACTATCGGGGTCATCCAGGTAGGCTCAGACTCAATCATACACACGTCTTCCTCCTCTGGCTCGTTAATGCTAGGTGCCGAGAGGTGTTCTATGGGCACAACGTTTAGTTCATCATTCTCAGCGGAGGTGGCGAGCCGAGCTAAGGCATCTACATTTGAATTCCGTTCTCGGGGAACCTGCTCGATTGCATAAAATTCGAAATGTTCCAATGCGGACTTTGCCTTCTCTAAATAAGCTGCCATTCTCGTGCCACAAGCCTGGTATTCTCCCAAGATTTGATTAACCACGAGCTGAGAGTCGTTGTAGCAATGTATTGCTTTGGCTTTGAGCTCTTTGGCTATACGAAGTCCTACCAGTAAAGCCTCGTATTCGACCTCATTATTCGATGCCTTGAAGTCAAATCTTAAGGCAGAATGAAATCTGCTCCTTGCGGGGGTAACCAAAATGACCCCTGCCCCCGATTCATTTTCATTAGATGAGCCATTGACGTAAAGTTTCCACAGCTCGTGGGCCGGGGTTATAACTGTTAGAGAATATATTTAATACTCAATGGAAATATGGAAAAACCGAATACAACTCTATGCAAAAATACAACAGACAAGATAATATTGATTAAATAAACATTACAACTCAATTGCTCAAAATACAAGTAAATAGAAAGATGTAGAAGAAGAAGATTACAAACTCAATGCTATAATAATACAAGTAAATAAGAAGAACAAAAGAATGGAAACACAAACAAACTCTCACACTCAACCAAAGTGTAGAGTAGTGGGGATCACCAACTTGAACAAGGTTCAAGACCTTTGTCCAAAAGCTTATTTCCCCCTATTCTCTAAGCACTAAGGGATCTCTCAAGGAAATAGCTCTCTGGAATTATCAAGCCTCAAGGTGTATTTTTCAGCCAAGTGCTTTTTGGATGAAAAAAGGTAGTGTCATACAAGTGAGCATTAGGCTCCTATTTATAGAGTTTGAGATACCCCTTTGAATTTCAAATTCCACCAACCCCCATGACTGTTACCAATGTTTAATTGGATGTTTATGGAATTAAAATGGAGATTTGGGAGTTATTTGGGATGTTAGAACCGTTCAATTTGGAAAAAACTGAAAATTCACATAGGCTGTCAGCCTCACTGGCTACGGCCATGACTTTTCAGTGGCCGCGGCCACAGGCCATTTTCAGCACAAAAAATTCATTTTTCCAAAACGTTCCAAAACGTCCCAAATCCTTTCCCACATGATTTTGTAACCTCCAAAAACCTATTGAGAGTTAAAAACATGTCTCCAACAGTCATATATCATCATGACTTTGTGAAATCCAATCTCAAATGTGTAACATATAATATACACATTATTGGGTAATATTTGGGAGTTACAAATTTGTAACTCCAAAATATGTCCCATTTGGGCACACACATGTGTCTAATTTTGTGACTCTCAATAATATGTTACAAGGTGTGACAAATCACATTTTGTCACATTATTTAATTTAATATTATATTATATGAAATAATATAACAATAACTTCATCATTAGTCATGCCAGTACATTCCACTATAAAGTCTACCAATGACTGTGCCCAAATGGTCGTCCTCGGGTGGTAGGTGGTCTCGAACTGTCCGAGTTCAACCACCCATTTAAGAAGTCGACCTGAAGCCTCTGGTTTAGACAGGACTTGCCTAAGTGGTTGATCAGTCAACACATGGATGGGGCGCGCCTGAAAGTAGGGTCGAAGTTTACGAGATGAATGAATTAAGCTGAGAGCTAGCTTCTCCATCAATGGGTATCTCGACTCTGCCCCCAGTAACCTTTTGCTGATGTAATACACGGGTCTCTGTACCTTCTCTTCTTCTCGCACGAGCACTGCACTTATCGCGTGTTCAGTGGTGGAAAGGTATAGGTACAGCACTTCTCCCGTAACAGGTTTTGATAAGATGGGGGGTTCTGCGAGGTGCTTTTTAAGCTCCTGGAAAGCCAGCTCGCACTCCTCCGTCCATTCAAATTTCTTACCTCCCCTTAAAAGGTTGAAAAACGGAAGACAACGGTCCGTAGATTTTGAAATGAACCTACTTAGGGCCGCCATCCTGCTGGTCAAACTTTGGACATCCTTGTGTCTTCGAGGTGAGGGCATGTCAATCAGGGCCTGGATCTTGTCGAGGTTGGCTTCTATTCCATGAGCGTTCACAATAAAGCCCAGGAATTTTCCCGAAGATACTCCAAAAGTGCACTTCTGAGGATTTAGTTTCATGTTATACTTTCGGAGCACACCAAAGCACTCTTCGAGGTCATCAACATGGTTATTGTTAAGTTGAGACTTGACAAGCATGTCGTCAACATAAACTTCCATGTTGTTTCCTATCTGTTCTGAAAACATCATGTTCACGAGCCGCTGGTACGTGGCCCCAGCATTTTTGAGCCTGAATGGCATGACATTATAACAGTATAGCCCCTTATCCGTTATGAAGCTCGTATGTTCCTGGTCGGGGGCATGCATGGGAATCTGGTTATATCCAGAATAGGCATCCATGAACGACATCAGGCCATGCCCCGCCGTGGCATCCACGAGCTGGTCAATCCTTGGTAATGGAAAACAGTCTTTCGGGCAAGCTTTGTTGAGGTCCGAATAGTCAATACAGGTCTGCCACGTCCCATTAGATTTTGGGACCAACACCGGATTGGCTACCCAGTCAGGGTAAAAGGCATCCCTAATGAATCGGTTTGCTTTTAACCTGTCAACCTCCTCCTTCAGTGCCTTCTTTCTGTCGTCATCCAGCTGTCTTCGCTTTTGTTGCTTCGGAGGGAAGCTTTTGTCTATATTTAGCGCGTGGCTTGCTATATTCGGACTTATCCCTACCATGTCCGAATGTGACCATGCGAAGACATCCTAGTTTTTCTTTAAAAAGCAAATTAGTTGCTATTTTGTCTCTTCCTGGAGGTACTTCCCATCCTTTACCTTTTTTGAGGGATCGGTTTCCTCGAGCTGAATTTCTTTGAGCTCTTCCAAGGGTTTGAGGTTAGCTTTCTCCTCAACCCGTGGATCAATCTCTTCATCAATCTCTAAGACCGTCCCGTCTTTACTTTGAATAATGACGAGTGCTTGTGCGCTCGTTTGTTTCTTTCCTCTTAAGGAAATGCTGTAGCATTCCCTCCCAGCTAACTGATCTCCCTACAATGTCCCGATGTCGCTAGGGGTCGAGAACTTAATGGCCAAATGCCTTACTGATGAGACTGCCCCCAGCCCAACCAGGGCGGGTCTCTCGAGCAGCACATTGTAGGCTGAAGGTAGATCCACTACCACGAATTCCATCATCTTGGTTGCTAAGACCGGGTAGTCTCCCAAGGTTACGGGGAGCTTGATGGATCCCATGCAGGCGGTCCCTTCTCCTGAAAAGCCGTATAAAGTAGTCGCACACGCTTTCAGGTCGTGAAGGGAGAGTCCCATCTTTTCGAGGGTTGCTCTATATAGAATGTTAACTGAGCTCCCATTGTCTATGAGAACTCGGTGGACCCTTTTATTTGCCAGCTGGAGAGTGATGACCAGTGGATCATGGTGAGGAAACTGAACATGGGACGCGTCTTCCTCAGTGAAGGTTATTGGTTGGGATTCAATCCTCTGCCATTTTGGAGCTCTAGGTTCAGGTTCATAGGGAGACCCGTCCCTAGTCTTCAGCTCGTTAACGTATCTCTTTTGGGAATTTTTGCCCGTGCCTGCGGGATGAGGCCCTCCCGAGATGGTTATCACTTCTTCTCCATCTATCGGCGGAGGCCTATCCTTTTCCCTGGCTCGGGAATTATCGTTTTGTGTGGGCTGCGACGTGGCTGCTCTCTGGCTCGCAGCTGCTTGATTAGTACTCTGGTTCTTGACATATTGTCTGAAGTAACCCCTCGAGATCAATCCTTCGATCTCGTCTTTCAACTGTCGACATTCATCGGTAGTATGCCCGGTGTCTCTGTGAAATTGGCAATACTTGCTGGAGTCCCTCTTGGACTTCTGATTTCTCATTGGGTCCGGACGCCTGAAAGGGACCTGGTATTCATTAGCCAGGTATATGTTTTCCCGAGACTCGTTTAGCTCGGTGTACACTTTGTACACGGAGAAATATCTCTCCCTCTTCTTTTTCTTTCCTCATTCGGCCTCGGGGTTACTCCCTTCGTTCTTTTTTCTCTTGGAAGGGTTTTCCGCAGCAGTCTTTGAGGCTGGTGGGTCCGCCGAGGTTGAGGCAGAGTTTATGTTTATCGTTATAGTTGCAGGCTGGGAAGTCACATTAAGTGTCGACCTCTATTCCTCTACATTGACAAACCTCTGTGCCCGCTTGTTAAACTCGGTTAGGGACCTCACAGGTTTCCTCTGCATGTCGTCCCAGAGAGCACTCCCTGGCATAACTCCAGCCTGGATAGCCATTAGGTGACCGTTGTCATCCACGTTCCGAGCTCGGGCAACTTCCAAATTGAACCTTGTAAGGTAAATTTTCAATGTTTCTCCTGGCTGCTGCCGAACATTAGTTAGGGTTGACGCCTCAGGTCTAACCCCCATCATGGCTCTGTACTGCTTCTTGAAGTCTTTAGACAGCTGATGATGCTGGAAATAACATGCATCTGAGCTCGTAACCCATGTTGCTTGCTCTCATTATGGTGTTGAACGTACTTAAATGGTTGTAAGGGTCAGACTTTCCCTCAAACGTTGGGACGTGAGGGGATCCGAAATCCTTGGGGAAATGGAGTGTTAGAAATATGGGGAGCAAACGGTTCAAGCTCCTCATCAGAATCTTCGTATCGATCCTGACCTTGTTCATTTTTCAAAAGCCTAAAGGCCTTTTCCAACTGATCAATTCTTTCCTGGACTGGGTCCGCGAGGGGTACTGTCTGGAATCATTTGTCGTCGATCACAATTCCAGGCTCGCACCTCCGTAGGGGGTCTTTACGCCTATTCAAGCGATCCCTCAGGTCTGGGTTTATCGGGTTAACATTACCTCGACTTTGATTCAAGTGTTCTCGTAGGTCGGAGCGATTCCTGCGGCTCCCAGTATTCTTTCGACCTCGATCGTGCATGTTGACCGATCTGGTATCTCCAGAGTCGTCACTAGTAAAACTTGTCGCATGGTTATTTCGAGATGGGTCTTTTTCATGCCGCCTCGTATCCACCGTGCGAGACCGAGACGTTTGACTTCTTTCAGATAGGGCACCTCTCCGCTCCTGAAAAGCTCCCATGTTTCCTTGTCTCTTCTCCGCACGCCTTTCGTCCTGATCTCGAACTGGTTGAGTATTCCTGCGAGGAGGTGAAGGATATCTTATAGGCGATGGAGGGAACCGTATGGGTGACGGTGGCTGCCACCCACTTCGCGGCCTAGATAGTCCGGAGTTTGCCCGAGATGGGTTGGTTGCATTTGGTGCGCTCCCAGGGACTTGAGTCCAAGCCTCTGCAGGGGCTCGGTTGTTCTCAGTTCCCGCAGTTACTTCCACAGGTGGATTAACTGGGGCCCTAGCCCGGGTACTTCTCTGGGGCCTAGGGGGAGCGGATGGCTCTGCTGGTACCGGAGGTTGTGCCAGCCTTCTTGTGGCAACATTCTTTCGTGGACGCCCACGAGGCCTGCGGGGAGGAACATGCACGTCCCTAGGAGGAGGAGCTTGGTTTTCACGCAGAGGCGAGGGCTGAGCCACCTGCGCCTCTGTGGCTATCCTTGCTAACTCCTCATTCCGCTTGTTGGCTTCTGCCAACTGTTGTTTCAGCTGCCGGTTCTCAAGTTCCACAATGGGAACATATCACTGAGGATTGTAATACATATCCTCATCTCTTGGTGGAGCGGGTGGTCCCCGAGAGTCGGAGGATCCGCTTCTCTCTTCGACATCTGGGTTTTCCATCGGTTGTTTCCCAGGACGTCTTGGATAATTTTCTTCAGGAACATTCTGATTATTAGCGGCCATAACTTGTTCAGTGACTGAATGCTTAAGGATCTCAATGAAAGCACCAAACTGTTAACGCCGTTTTTCGTCAACAGTGAAATAAGAGCACGAAAACAATAATCGGTTATGGCCAATAAAAATAAAATGATAACACAAGTGCGATTTTTTACGTGGTTCAACAGTTAACTCTGCCTAGTCCACGAGTCTTTGTTATTCAACTTAAGATGATTTCTGGAAATTCTTTAAGAATGAATTCTCCAGAGTTTCTCTCAAGATCACAAAAATTTCGTCCCTTACAATGGTGCATGACCTCTCTATTTATAGAGAAGATTTCAGAATACTATCCCACATCTTTCGGGAAGTTATTCTGTGTATGCAAATAAATTAAATGGCATTAAAAGCATGCAATCCTATATACAAGGAAACGTCCCCTGAAGATCAGGGGGCGTATAACTGAACAATTAATATCCCTTGATTATAGGGGATTTATAGCAATCAATGTAGACCGTGTCTCTCATTGATGATTCACTAAGATATTCAAAGTTATTATCTTATATCGCCAATGCCATATTCACCCAAGTCTCTTATTGACTTTTGAGCTATAGCATCTTCCCGAGATCATGCGACTTCGAGCTCATACTTGTGTCAGGCTCGGACCCCCTGATCCGAGGTCATCCCAAGAACAGACGTACTTCGATGTCTGTCTTTCGAGCTTGTGAGGATCTCGAGGCTACCATCTTCGAAGTCGTCTCTGCTTCGCAGGCTCGATACCTAGGTTGCGGACACGTTCCAAACATTACGAGCCCATACATTGCGAATCCAGCTTTCGAGATCACAATCCTTATGGCTCGAAATCTGGGTGTAACAATTTATATTTCATAAAAAGTATTTTGTGAACTTTATAATTTACATAAAGCTTTAAAAGTATTTCATGAACGTTGTAATTTACATAAAGCTTTTAAATTTATCAATTGGATACATCTCTAATTCTGTGTTAAGGTGTAGTAACGCCACGAAAATTATTTATAAAAGTATTAAGATTTGTATGTAAGATAAAGTTTGTATTTAGTTTGTGGGTATTGTATGGTTTGAAGTTATGAACATTAGTTTATGTATTGTTTAATAAAGTTTTTTGTAAATTCAGAATTTCAGTATTGTCGTATTCAGGTTAAACTTTGTTTTTACACTATATATGTATGCTAAGAAAGGAGGTCGTTACAGAGTGGTATCATAGCGGATTGGTTTTGAAGACAATCCCATATGTACAAGCATGATGGTAAGCGTGGTACTCATCAAGTAAGTCCTTATAAATATATATATATTGGCGTTAAACTTAATCCCTTAGCAAAGTTATATCTAGCGCTACTTGACATGTAGTTAAGTGATATGGTCATTTATTTTCAAGAAAGTTTTATTCATGGTAATCATCCCAACTCGTGACATTTTAGAGTTGAAGAATGGAAGGGCATGCAGCTGGAGAGCCTACTGCAGAGCAAACTACTCCAAATGTTGCTGAGCTAATGCGGAAATTTCAAGAAGAAAGGGAGAAAAACCAACGGTTAGAAGATTTACTAGAACAATTCCTAAGGCAAAAAAGAAATTAATGACGATCACAAGGTAATGAAGAATCACCACAAGATAGCGCAGACCACCCACCAACAAATGGAGCACAACAACACGCACCACCTCCGACTCCGCCAATAGAAGTCAGAAATGCAACAGCCAATTACTCTCCGGAGACCTTTATGAAATTCCACCCCCCAGAATTCTATGGAAGCATTAATTCGAAAGTAACAGAGAATTGGATTCGCACGATGGAAAGACTTTTTGATCTAGCTCGAGTCCCACAAGTAGACAAAGTGCGGCTAGCAATATACTTGTTGAGGGAGGATGCTAGCTATTGGTGGGATACTATGGCAGCCATCCATGGAGTAGACACAATGACTTGGGAACAATTTCGAAACTTATTGGAAGAGAGATACCTTGCAACTGCCTTGAAAGATGAAAAAGCAAGAGAATTCACTTACCTAAGGCAGAAAAAGATGCTGATGGAGGAGTTTATTTGGAAATTTAATGAACTCTCAAGATATGCACCCCACATGGTCTGTACGAATGAATTAAAAATCAAGCATTTCAAAAATGCTATTCATCCTGACATTCGTAAAGACCTTGAAGTAGCAGACTTGGAGGGAGCTTCTTTTTCCAAAGTAGCTGACAAAGCCTTGAAGATCGAAAGGGCGATATTGATGCAAGAACGGGAGAAAGAAGCTGAATTCAAAAGACAGGGCGCAAGGAACATCCGAAATCGGCAAAATAACCATTTCATGAAAGGTGGTCCAAGTCAGAAAAATAGCGACAAGAAGCGGCCTAACCAGTGGAGTTTCAACAACAACAACAAGAGAGGAAAGGATCAGTCCCAAGAAAATCAAATATTTCCTCAATGCCCAAAATGAAACAAATATCATCCTGGTGAATGTCGGGTTGGGACTAACACTTGTTACATATGTGGGAAGCCAGGGCACTTTGCAAGGGAATGTTACAACTGTAACTAACAATATAAAGGAGGAGAAGAAAAGAAAACAAATGGCAGAGTCTTTGCCTTGACTTGGGAAGAAGCGAAAGCAAGTCCATCCACAGTAAACTCAGGTCAACTCCTTTTCAATAACATCCCTGCATCAATATTAGTTGATTCTGGAGCTACACACTCATTCGCATCAGTGCATTTTGTTGGTACTGAATGGATTACCTGTTACGATGGATACAATTTTTAGTATAGCACTACCCTCCGGGGAAGTGCTATACTCAACTCATTGGTATAAGACTATACCAATTACAATCAATGACAGGGAACTATATGTTAACCTAATCCTTATCGACATGAAGGACTATGACGTCATTTTAGGAATGGATTTCCTAACAACGTATAACGCTAGAATCGAATGTAGTAAGAAAGAAGTCATTTTTGCACCGGAAGGAGAAGACGAAGTTCATTTTCAAGGGAAAGTGAAACGAACCCCTTCACCAATGATTTATGTAGCAAAGGCAAGGAAATTATTAGCAAACGGATGCACCGGATATCTAGCAACGATTTGTGACATCTCGAAAGAGAATCTTGCGAGACCTGAAGACGTTCATATTGTACGCGAATTTATGGAAGTATTTCTAGAAGATCTTCAGGGAATTCCTCCCGATCGTGAAATTGAGTTTGAGATCGAGTTGTTACCTAGTACAACTCCAATTTCAAAGGCCCCTTACCGCATGGCACTTGCCGAACTGAAGGAACTAAAGACTCAACTGGAGGAACTTTTGGAAAAGAAGTTTATAAGACCCAGTCATTCATCGTGGGGAGCCCCAGTACTATTCGTGAAGAAGAAGGATGGTACAATGAGAATGTGCATTGATTATAGGGAACTTAACAAAGTGACAATTAAAAATAAGTACCCGCTACCCAGGATTGATGATTTATTCAACCAACTACAAGGAGCGGCAGTATTTTCAAAGGTAGACATTCGTTCGGGATACCACCAGCTCAAGATGAAGGAACAAGATATTCCCAAAATGGCGTTTCGAACTCGTTATGGACATTACGAATTCCTGGTGATGCCATTTGGACTAACTAATGCTCCTACAGCTTTCATGGACCTCATGAATAGAGTATTTAAGGATTTCTTGGATAAATTTGTCGTTGTTTCTATCGATGATATCCTTATATACTCAAAGTCAGAAAAAGAACATGAGGAACATCTAAGATGTACGTTGGAAACTCTCAAAAAGGAACAACTATTCAAGAAGTGTGAATTTTGGCTTGATAAAATTAACTTTTTGGGACAAGTTGTGTCAAAAAGTGGGATTTTGGTGGATCTAGCTAAGGTAGAAGCAGTAAAAGGATGGTCCCAGCCAAGGAATGCAACTGAAGTAAGAAGTTTTCTGGGCTTAGCTGGATATTATCGACGATTCATAGAAGGATTTTCCAAAATTGCAACCCCACTTACGGCGCTCACTAGAATGAATAGTCAATTCATATGGACGGAAGCTTGTGAGGAGAGCTTTATGGAATTAAAGAATCGACTAACTAATGCTCCAATCCTCACCATCCCGAATAGTACAGACGGGTTTGAAATTTTCTGTGATGCTTCAAAGATGGGATTAGGAGCGGTGTTGATACAAGAAGAGAGAGTAGTAGCTTACGCCTCCAGACAATTAAAGGATTACGAGAAAAACTACCCCACACATGATTTGGAGTTAGCTGTAGTAGTTTTTGCCTTGAAAATTTGGAGACATTATCTCTACGGAGTAAGGTGTAAAAATTTTATTGATCACAAGAGTTTGAAGTACTTCTTTACCCAAAAGGAACTTAATATGAGACAAAGAAGGTGGTTAGTGTAATGCCCTGAATTCTCCGATGTGGTTTAATAGCGAGATTAGTAGGCCGGGAGGGACATACTTGTTTAATTAAGCCATTAAATGATATTATGCATGTATATGTGAATTATATTATAATATGATGTTAAATGCATGCATGTAAGTCCACATTTTAATTACAGGGGTGTGATGGTAATTTGGCCTGTTGAGGGTATAATTGTATATTTGTATGCATGTCGTGTTGGGGTTTTATGCCCTAATTAAAACCCAAATTCTTTGTAATCTCATTTTATTATCAATAAAAGAATAGAAATCATTTTTTGACTTGGTCAATCACTTTGCTCACATGTTTTATTTTCATGATTATTTATTTAATATAAACTTCTATTAAATCCCGAGCATATAGCTAATCTTATTTATAGTGACGTAATCACAGTGGAATATAAATATGATTATATGTTCAAAATAAGTTAGTCCTAAGATTAGTCAGTGCACCGGATTTACACTGACTTGCCAATCTACGATATGATCTACTTACACATTACAGTGTTATGTTCTTTCCAGAACATTAGCAAAGTAGATAAGATCGGATGTATTTGTTACATCGGACAGGACCGATATTGACAGTTGATAAGATAAGTAAACATACCGTTATTATCTATTCTAGTCATATCATATAGTTGACCATAGGTCAATTCAATCTCAATTCTGAGTGGTTAGTATTCAAACTGATTGTATTATTTGAGTTCTTTGACTTGTTCGTTACCAGCTTACCCTACGGACTAGCCCATACTTACATCTTGGGAACTCGGTAGTATAATTGAGTGGGAGTGTTAATCATAGATATGAACATCTATAGCTTCTGATGAAGAAGTGAAACGATGGTTTCCTTTTAGTTTGGTTCAAGGTGTTAAATGATAGAGATCTCATTTCAGTAATTAAATTAGTTTACTGAAATATCATTTACAAGGAACTAAGTGTTTTAAGGATAAAATACAATGAGGGGTAAAACGGTATTTTAGTCCTATCTCATTGTAGACCGTCTATAGAGGATTGAGTGACAATTATGGTTGTAACAATGGATAATTAATAGCGTACCTATATTTGTTATAGAGCGTTCTATGAATTCAAGAGTGCAATTCCAAGTCTATAGTGGAGTCACGAGGAATTAATAAGTTAGTAAATTTATTTGTTAGATTTATGATAACTTATTGGAGCTTGATTTCATAGGCCCATGGTCCCCATTGTACCTTGGATAAAATCATCTAGATAGTCTCAATTAATTGATTTAATCATCAATTAGAATTATCAAAGTTGATCAGGTCAATTTTGGATAGTTTCACAGAGTTGTGTAATTTTGAGAAGAAAAGAGAAATTATGGAAAATTTATTAATTAAGATAAATCAGTATCTAAATTAATAAATAAGTTTAAATCAATGTTCAAATTATAAATAATTAATTTGATAAAGGATTTAAATAATTATTTAATTAATTAAATCAATAGAAAATAATACAGGCCTTGATTTTAAGTCCAATGGGCTTATAATCAAATGGGAAATTTCACGGGCCTATAGCCCATGATAATTTCGACCTAGGGCTTCAAAATGGCTGTTATTTTATTATTTTTTAATTAAATTAAATGGCCTAATTGAGTCTATAAAATGAGTGCTTATAGAGAAGTCAAAACAAGGGTTTTTGATAAGTCAGATTTTCTGATAGTTTTATATTCTCTCTAAACACAAGTCCTTTTCTAAGCCACTTTCTTATTTTCTCTTCTTCTCTCTATATCTATCTCATGTGTTGAGAATTGCCCACACTAGTCTAGGTGGTTCTAAGGATACATTGGAAGATCGTGAAGAAAATAGAAAATCGGTTCAGTTTCTTGATAATACTCTGCGACAGAGAGGATTCAAGAGTTAGAGAAACTGAAGGAAGGACTCTTAATTCTGCTGCGTATACTGTAAGTATTCTATTTTTGTTTCTCTTTGAATTCAATTTTAGAAACATGTTTTAGGCTATCTCGTATTAATTTGTTTAATATTAGATATACATGAAAATAAATAAAGATCCTGTATAAGTTTTTTCCAACATGTCGATGATATGTGTTGAGACCACATTATAATATGGGTTTGTTACAGCTATTCGGCATGAGACGATCTTGGATTATTGATTAGCGGTCTAGTCACAACAAGTTTAAGTGCGGGGCTCGGGTTGAGCTCCGGGGTGATGTTAATGATTAGAGTGTTACCGGGAATTAAAGGGTAACGGGATGTGATTTAATGATGTTTGAGATTATTGAGAATAGCGGGAATTGGAGAGCGTTAATTATGATTAACGAGATAGGAGGAAAGTACCAAATATGCCCTTGGGAGCCTTTAGAAATCTTAAATTGACCTAGGGGTAAAATGGTCATTTCACCCCTAGGATAGATAAAACCATTGTTGGCTGAAGAAGAGAGTAAAACAGAGCAAGTTTTAAAGTTCTCCCGTACCATTTTCTCCTTCAGTTTTCTTTGTAATTTTTGAACCATTCTTGAGGATTCAAGCTTAGGAAGCAAGCCTTGGGAGTTTGGGAATGTGTTCCTCCATTGAAGAGCATCATAAGCTGAGCATTGGGTAAGTTTCTAACCATAGAATTCTCTGGTTTGTCCTGTTTTAGCTTTGTTTTGCAGCTGAGATTTCTAAGGTGAATACTTGGTTTTGTTGGGAGTTTTGGCTAGGGTTCCTATGCTTGTGATATTTGGTATGTGTTAGGATGGTTTTTAGGTTCATTTGGCATTAAGAATGGGATTTGGAAGCTTGGGAATCAGGTTGGAATCGAAGGAGATGAAGAAAGTCGGTTTAGGGGAGTTTTGGTCTGGAGGTAGCGCTATAGCGCCCACCCTAGGGCGCTACAGCGCTCCTCAGGAGGCTTTTTGGCATGTTGGTGGTTCTGAGTATAGCGTTGGGGTGCTAGGGGTTGAGCACTGTAGTGCTACCCTGTTCCTTCAAAGTCCCGTTTTGAGTGTTTGTAAGGGTTTTTGACTTGGGGTTTCAATCCTTAAGGCCTGGGATCAAATCTACTCACCGTGTGGGCATGTTTCGAGATCCCGAGAGTGGTGCTTATGTTAAGACCCTAGTATTGTGGATTCTTATTAATGTAGAAGATAAATGGTTGTGTTAGGTAACCACTAAGGAACTAAAAGATCGATCGATCTCAGGGGTCGTCCTTATTATATTTCTCGCTCGAACCTAAGGTAAGAAAGCTGCACCCTGTGTATATATGACATGCATAATTGTTATAGAGGCATGTTGATTGACAATGTGGACATGGATTGCATATTAAATGCTAGTGAATGTTGTTTACTTGTATATGGCACTGACTAGTCAGGGACACTGACCTAAGAGTCAAAAACGACATGAGCGTCTTGAACGCAGGGCCGAATGAAGATTGGATCTAATCGATATCAGTGTTGAATGGCTCTAAGGCATTAACACTGGACCGACCCTAAGGTCGATAACTTATAAGCGCTTGGCTAGTCTAAGACTAGTTATTCAGAGCCAGGGCATATGGCCCAGTGACTGTTGTCACATGGCTAAGGAACGATGTTCCAGGGTTATGACTATATGGTCATGAGGAGGGTTATGTTGGTGACTATTCACCATACACCTATCCTGGTCAAACTTATGAAAGGCTCACTTATCAGTTAAGCCCTGGTGACCCTATCGTCACATGGCTAGAGGGGGCTGTACCCATTTTTGTGACTTTTGCGACTATCACCTATCTGTTTTGGACTGATAGTCCTGAATGATTATTATGATCATTGTTGATATTATATCATGCTATATTGTGTTTTCTTGCTGGGCCTTGGCTCATGGGTGTTATGTGGTGCAGGTAAAGGGAAAGAAAAGCTCACCCAACCTTGAGTGGAGAGCTTAGGTGGTGATGTGTACATATGCGGCCGCTTGACCACCACGGCCAAGGCGTTCTCAGAGGAACTAAGGGGTTTACCCTATTTTTGCCGCTTAGGTCGGCGGGATTGTAAATTTGAAACAGTAATGACCATTTTGTACTGAGAACAACTTGTAAATATTTTGATTAGCTTTGCAGAGCAGTTTGTAATGAAAAGTATCCATTCTTTTTTATTAATTTTCCACCTTAACCTGTTAATCACACTTAGAGCACGTTTTTAACCAAATGACTCGGGTAGCGGGTCAAATTTCCGGTTCACCGATCACCGTAACTGTTCTAGGGTAACCAGGGCGTTATAGTTAGAATTAGTCAAAGACTACGACTGTGAAATTTTATACCACACTGGTAAAGCTAACAAAGTAGCGGATGCATTAAGTAGAAAGATGTCGACAAGCTTGATGTTCCTTCAAGCCTTGTCCAAACCGCTACAAGAGGAAGCAGTAAGATCGGGCATAGAAGTAGCAGTCGGAGGATTGTCCAAATTGACGTTGCAGTTGACTCTGCTGGAGGAAATAAAAGAAGGTCAAGAATCAGATCCTCACCTAGCCGAGGTCAAAGCAAAAGTCAAAGAAGAAAAAGTGAAGAATTTTAATGTTTCTGACTCAGGAATATTAAAATTTCACGGAAGAATTTGCTGCAAGAGAGGACATTAAGAATAAGATTATGAATGAAGCTCATAACACTCCATACACGGTACACCTAGGCTCAACAAAGATGTACAAAAGTTTGAAGGAACACTTTTTGTAATATCCAACATTTTCATAATACATTTATTTATAATAAATCAGAGTTTTAATACATAAAATGTACAACTTTACAAATTTAAGAAATAGTAATGGAAAAATAGTGTTTAAAATATGATTTTATGTTTTTAATGAGATTAAAGAAAGAGAAATTTGAGTAGTCAAGTATTGGACCCAAATGTCATATAATTTTAATTGGGGATTTTTATAAAAATTAAGAAAGTTTGGCTAAAGGGCTTATTTGAAAAGAATTTTAGTATTTTGGGTCCAAGTGTAATTTTTAAAAATAAATAAATAAATAAATAAATAAAATAAAATAAAATAAAAGGCTTCAGCCTTTCATTTTACCCGAGCCCCCCCTCTCTCTCTCTCTCCTCAGAAAACCTCTCTCTCTCTCCCTCTCTCTCTCTCTCTCTCTCTCCTCTGCGTATTACTGTTGCCGACGACGCAGGAGTACTTTCCGGCCACCATTTTTAGCCACGCGCCGGACCGTTGGATTCAGAGGCCTCCGAACTATCGACCCACGCGGGAATCTAGAGCTCACTCGCCGATTAAACGCCTCAACCACTCGATTTAAGTTCGGCCACCCCGCGACTTCAAAGTTGCGATTCGGCCACCTCGGGCATCCGTTTGCCGATCCGTCACCACCATCGTGCTCCTCGTGTTGTGGGCTTCAAAACCCAATAACTTGTTCCTACATCTACCATAGTTGGGTGGTGGGCCCACCACGAGCCACCGCGATCCACCGTAGACCGACGGTCGAAACTTAGTGTTCGAGGTTCCGAAGTACGTTTTGAGTCTCAGAAAATCATCGTTTGACTTATTGTGGAACCCGATCATTTTGGTATAATTTCTTTAACCTATATATTGTGATTTAATTGTGATTGATTAGAGTAATTGTTATTATGTGTATTTATGGTATATAATTATATATTATTGATATATGGAATATTTTCTGTAATTTACTGGCTGTCTGGGATTATATATATTTTTGATACAGGTTTTGATTTTGGAATTGTCCACTGTATAGCCGTTGTGCTGTCTAATTTTCTAGAAAATATTAGATATTAAATCAAGTATAAAAATACATATTTAATTGATTTTATATTAATATGGAAATTATTATGATTAAGTAATTTTAATTATTATTGTTATTATTTTGTTAAGTAAATCAAGAATACAGATTCATATATATATATATATATGAAAAGTATGATTTATAGTAAACCTATTATCTAACCATTATTATTGTATATTAATATTTGAATATTAAAACAATATCAAATATTAGTTTCCTACAGTTATTGATATTTGTAAGACCAGTGAAGTTTGGAGAAAGTATATTTATTATATCACTGGAATTGATATTATGACTAATTAATAATAATATAAATATTTATATTTATATTATTATCATTATATTGATTATTACAACTTTATGTTAAAAATATGATTTCTTTTATAAAATGACTATTTGAATATATACATCCATATACGTATTGCTATTGAAGTATTTTGTTATTAATATCGAAATAAGTTTAATTATAGACGATAATTATTATTTTTGTTGGGATTATTATTATTATTATCATAAAGGTACATTATCTTATGAGCAAGGTTTAAAGCATGGTTTTATATGAAGAGTTATTTGCATTACGTTGATAATAATTTATTATTATCATTTATATAGTTTCTGGTATTATTAATATACACTATCAATAGTGTATATTTATGATTTTGATAGAATTTAATAAATGATGTGCCTTGAATAGGATTTGTATGGATTTGATTGATTGACTCTTGGTGAGGAATTTTAAAATAAGCTAAGGACCTAAGGTAAGTAAATCTCACCTTTTGTGCTTAAGTGTAAGATGCATGACTACATTGATTGTGTACATCTGACGAGTTAAGTATGGTATGATGATGATGCATATGATAAGTATGTGAAAAATGGTTATATGAACACCATAAGGGTGTTGTGTGATATGTAATTGATGAATTATGTGATATGTGAAAGATGTCTTACTTGGTTAAGAATGATATGAATTATGTGCAAGTATGTGTTCTTATGTTGATGGATATGTGGATTACTCTATGTTCATGATTTGTTATATGTTATGATATATGAAGCGTTTAAGTTTTTAGGCTGGAAACCTTAGACCTGAGCCATAGCTCTACGTTAAGGTATAACAACGCCACCAACCCAAAGCTTCATGTATTATGACTAAAGATGTTTTGAGTTATATGAGATGTGATACAATGCCTTGATTGAATACCATCAACACGAATCATGAACATGAACATTGGCATTTCAGCATCAGCATGTATGCATGGCATGTACAGTTATGTGATACATTATTATGTGATATAAGACCATGCATATGAATATGAGAAAAGTTATGAAATGCCTTGAAAAGTCTTATGTAAAGTTAAACATTTTAATGACACAAGGCTTAAGCAAAATGATAATAAGATGTTTAAAAAGGGTGCCACTGTTTTGATGAAGCAATCAAGTAAGTTCAGTAAAGAAGACGGAAGTCTATAAGACTTATAGTGGCTGCCCACTAGTGTGGGCTAGGTCAGAGTTGACCATTCAGATATGTTTTCCATGTTTCCGTCTTTCTCCTCCATATGTGTAATAAGTATGGCAGCTATGGCAACGATGAAATGAGTGTTATGATGAGCCTAGCTGAGATGATGGCTAGCCGGAGGAGAACCCATGGGATTCTATATGATATGTGTAACAAGCCCTGCAGGCATTGGCTGAATCAAACAGTGTGCACAAGAGATATTGGGCCCATAAAAATGTGAAACTAAAAGAAAGAGCATAAAAGTAAAGTTTGAAAGTGCATGAGCAATAAATGAAATGCATAAGTATATAAGTCAGCATATTAGTATATGTGCACTACAAACTCACGACATTCATGTGTATGTGTATGCATGAGATTTTCTTACTGAGCGTTAGCTCATTATGTTATTTTCCAACATTTTTCCAGGTGTGGCTTTAGCTGTTGAGCAACTTGTGGAGCACGGACTCAGTAGCAATGCAATAATGGTTTAGAGTTTTCATATGGCTGCCTTAAATTTAAAGTATTCATACGTGTAATAATTTCTTCTAATAAGTTTATATAAAAGTTTTAAATTTTTCTGTATTTCTTCGTATCATTTTATTTAATTCTTTTGGTCAAGTGCCTTACATACTCGTAAACCCTAGAATTACGAGTATGTGGCAGACGTACCCTACCTTAGGGACGTTACAAATGGTATCAGAGCTTTGAGTTTGTAGATGTCGTATACTCGTTATGTTATTAGATTTTGGGATCTGAAATGCTACTGAGTTCCGCCACAAGACAAGCCACACGTTAATGGTTAGTATAATTTATCCATATTTTAGTTAATGTATGTTAATGATGTTGTATAATTGTATTAGAAACTCATTGTGTGTTTGAGTTTCCATGATATAAGTATGAGTTTGGATTAAATGAATATTTTCATGCACGGTAGAGAAATTGAAGTTTGTTATTTATCTGAATGCATGCCTTTATTATTGATGTGATAAATAATTGATGATTTATCGATGTCGATGTTTGGATTGTTAATTGATATTCTCAAGCTTTGAAAGTGACCTATCAGTCCAGTTAGTGTGTTAAGGGTTAATATGTCAGGTTAGTGTTTTGGAGAGCAAAGTTTTAGGTTGTTGCTGAGAGCACACACAATAAGAGACTTTAGTGAAACAGTAGTAATATATAGAAAAAAAAAAAAAAATACATAATACATTAAGGATTGGGGTTTTGGACACGTTCTACCTCGTCAATCAACTTTTGTTGTTCAACTCTAAGGGTCTCCCCAGTAGTTTGCAGTGTCTGAAATTTTTCCTTCATATCGACTGAGTAGTTAGCAAGAAGTGTAGTTAAAGTCCCATTCTCCTTAACCAACTTCTCCTTCTCTCGAGTCAATGCCTTGTTGGCATTTCTAATGGTTATCATCTCTTGTTTTTGTGTTTCTATATACCTTTTCAAGTGGTCAACCTCTTGTTCTCTTGCAAGAACCCGTTGGCCTAGGTTTGAGACCGATGCTGCCGCCTGAGTGGTAAGAACTAAGGAATCTTTTACAGCTTGTAGGTCTGACCTATGGGATAAAATTATTTGGTCTTTAGGGGTGAGTATGCTTTGACCTATACTAATGGCCACCTTTTTATCGAGCATAGCTGAATCCTCCACCGTGACAAGGCCAGTATCAGAATAAAATTTGGGAAGCCAAACTCTGGGAAATTGAGTATTTCGTTCTGGGATGTGTACCGTAGGATACACCATTAGCTGTGGTAGGGGTGCAGAAATTTGTGGTGAAGATTCAATAGTGGGAAGATTTGGCTCAGGTAAAGCTAAAGTTAGGTCTAAGTTCAGCTGAGATGATGAGGATGCCATGGGTTGCTTAGCTTGAGTAATGGACGGAAGTAATAATGATTTGGTTTTCAAAAGCTTGAGATTGATTGTGTTTTAGTGTGTATGTGATGAATTTTATTTATAGAAAAATGTGTTGAACTGTTGGGTCATTGGATCCTTGAATTTGTTTGTTTTCAAGATAGATATCACAGATTTTATCTTGTTCAATGTGTTACGCTATCCTCTCTGATGATGAAAGTCAAACTTATTAGATGTTGTCGACATGGAAATCACTTCTATTGATTTTGCGATCCTGATTTGAACATGGAAACAATTTGTAAATTGTTGAATGAATCGAGGTGATAAATGTTATTTACTGAATTACTCTGTAGTGTGAATTACTTTCGGCGATTAAATTATAGTATATTAGCTGTTTTATCCCGAAAGTAAGATAATGTATTACTTGTGTGAAGTGATGACTGAGTATTATTGGTATAGGTGTTGAAATGAGACATGTCTAACTTATTAGACATGTGAGAATTATTCGTTTTAGTAGATGAAGTGGTGGATTGGTCAGTCAAGACTTATCCCATGTTTTATTCAATGAAGGGATACTAAGCTAAGTGTGTGAATTTCCGAGTGGCCACGGTTATTTGCATTCTAGCATAGTATCAATATGCCCTTTATTATTTTATACATTTGGAAACAATTTTGATTTTTAAATGTTTTCTTAGAGAAAGAATGAGAGTCAGGCTTTTCTGAACTGGTACCTAATGAATGGCCTATCTCACTATTTCTCATTCAGGGCAAGAAGTCGGTTTTGACAACGAAAGGGTTTCACAGAGACTTGGTTTTAAAGAATAATCTTCATCGGCTATATAATTGTTTTCTAGTTATCCAATTTTTTTTATGCCGAAAAACTTTCTATTGAACAAACTTGTTGCTCAATTTAGCATCTATTATCAAGGTATAACCAGTCAATTGCATCTGCTTAAAAAAAAAAAAAAAAAAATTGACTGTAAGACATGAAGATCAAGGATGTTTTCATGATGATGGTCATTTTCTCTTCTTACGTTATGTGGTTTGTGTTCAAAAGTATGGATGATGAGGATTCGTTTGTATTTTCGTATACATTCATCGTAATTTATACTATTGTTATAGCTTATTTCCTTTCTATCTATATTGTAGTCCTCATGTGAGGTGTTTACACATCCTCGCCTTTTTATATATGATAAGGATTACAAGAAGTCAGGAATAAGTTTTGTTTTCGGAGTGAAAGTAAGTGTTGTGTATAAAATCTTATGCTGTGAAATGTTGTTCTGTTTATTTGTAATGGTAGTTCTTGTCTCCGATTATCAAATTTTAGTTTGAAATTTCGAGGACGAAATTATTTTAACGGGGGAAGGATTGTAATATCCAACATTTTCATAATACATTTATTTATAATAAATCAGAGTTTTAATACATAAAATGTACAACTTTACAAATTTAAGAAATAGTAATGGAAAAATAGTGTTTAAAATATGATTTTATGTTTTTAATGAGATTAAAGAAAGAGAAATTTGAGTAGTCAAGTATTGGACCCAAATGTCATATAATTTTAATTGGGGATTTTTATAAAAATTAAGAAAGTTTGGCTAAAGGGCTTATTTGAAAAGAATTTTAGTATTTTGGGTCCAAGTGTAATTTTTAAAAATAAATAAATAAATAAATAAATAAAATAAAATAAAATAAAAGGCTTCAGCCTTTCATTTTACCCGAGCCCCCCCTCTCTCTCTCTCTCCTCAGAAAACCTCTCTCTCTCTCCCTCTCTCTCTCTCTCTCTCTCTCCTCTGCGTATTACTGTTGCCGACGACGCAGGAGTACTTTCCGGCCACCATTTTTAGCCACGCGCCGGACCGTTGGATTCAGAGGCCTCCGAACTATCGACCCACGCGGGAATCTAGAGCTCACTCGCCGATTAAACGCCTCAACCACTCGATTTAAGTTCGGCCACCCCGCGACTTCAAAGTTGCGATTCGGCCACCTCGGGCATCCGTTTGCCGATCCGTCACCACCATCGTGCTCCTCGTGTTGTGGGCTTCAAAACCCAATAACTTGTTCCTACATCTACCATAGTTGGGTGGTGGGCCCACCACGAGCCACCGCGATCCACCGTAGACCGACGGTCGAAACTTAGTGTTCGAGGTTCCGAAGTACGTTTTGAGTCTCAGAAAATCATCGTTTGACTTATTGTGGAACCCGATCATTTTGGTATAATTTCTTTAACCTATATATTGTGATTTAATTGTGATTGATTAGAGTAATTGTTATTATGTGTATTTATGGTATATAATTATATATTATTGATATATGGAATATTTTCTGTAATTTACTGGCTGTCTGGGATTATATATATTTTTGATACAGGTTTTGATTTTGGAATTGTCCACTGTATAGCCGTTGTGCTGTCTAATTTTCTAGAAAATATTAGATATTAAATCAAGTATAAAAATACATATTTAATTGATTTTATATTAATATGGAAATTATTATGATTAAGTAATTTTAATTATTATTGTTATTATTTTGTTAAGTAAATCAAGAATACAGATTCATATATATATATATATATGAAAAGTATGATTTATAGTAAACCTATTATCTAACCATTATTATTGTATATTAATATTTGAATATTAAAACAATATCAAATATTAGTTTCCTACAGTTATTGATATTTGTAAGACCAGTGAAGTTTGGAGAAAGTATATTTATTATATCACTGGAATTGATATTATGACTAATTAATAATAATATAAATATTTATATTTATATTATTATCATTATATTGATTATTACAACTTTATGTTAAAAATATGATTTCTTTTATAAAATGACTATTTGAATATATACATCCATATACGTATTGCTATTGAAGTATTTTGTTATTAATATCGAAATAAGTTTAATTATAGACGATAATTATTATTTTTGTTGGGATTATTATTATTATTATCATAAAGGTACATTATCTTATGAGCAAGGTTTAAAGCATGGTTTTATATGAAGAGTTATTTGCATTACGTTGATAATAATTTATTATTATCATTTATATAGTTTCTGGTATTATTAATATACACTATCAATAGTGTATATTTATGATTTTGATAGAATTTAATAAATGATGTGCCTTGAATAGGATTTGTATGGATTTGATTGATTGACTCTTGGTGAGGAATTTTAAAATAAGCTAAGGACCTAAGGTAAGTAAATCTCACCTTTTGTGCTTAAGTGTAAGATGCATGACTACATTGATTGTGTACATCTGACGAGTTAAGTATGGTATGATGATGATGCATATGATAAGTATGTGAAAAATGGTTATATGAACACCATAAGGGTGTTGTGTGATATGTAATTGATGAATTATGTGATATGTGAAAGATGTCTTACTTGGTTAAGAATGATATGAATTATGTGCAAGTATGTGTTCTTATGTTGATGGATATGTGGATTACTCTATGTTCATGATTTGTTATATGTTATGATATATGAAGCGTTTAAGTTTTTAGGCTGGAAACCTTAGACCTGAGCCATAGCTCTACGTTAAGGTATAACAACGCCACCAACCCAAAGCTTCATGTATTATGACTAAAGATGTTTTGAGTTATATGAGATGTGATACAATGCCTTGATTGAATACCATCAACACGAATCATGAACATGAACATTGGCATTTCAGCATCAGCATGTATGCATGGCATGTACAGTTATGTGATACATTATTATGTGATATAAGACCATGCATATGAATATGAGAAAAGTTATGAAATGCCTTGAAAAGTCTTATGTAAAGTTAAACATTTTAATGACACAAGGCTTAAGCAAAATGATAATAAGATGTTTAAAAAGGGTGCCACTGTTGTGATGAAGCAATCAAGTAAGTTCAGTAAAGAAGACGGAAGTCTATAAGACTTATAGTGGCTGCCCACTAGTGTGGGCTAGGTCAGAGTTGACCATTCAGATATGTTTTCCATGTTTCCGTCTTTCTCCTCCATATGTGTAATAAGTATGGCAGCTATGGCAACGATGAAATGAGTGTTATGATGAGCCTAGCTGAGATGATGGCTAGCCGGAGGAGAACCCATGGGATTCTATATGATATGTGTAACAAGCCCTGCAGGCATTGGCTGAATCAAACAGTGTGCACAAGAGATATTGGGCCCATAAAAATGTGAAACTAAAAGAAAGAGCATAAAAGTAAAGTTTGAAAGTGCATGAGCAATAAATGAAATGCATAAGTATATAAGTCAGCATATTAGTATATGTGCACTACAAACTCACGACATTCATGTGTATGTGTATGCATGAGATTTTCTTACTGAGCGTTAGCTCATTATGTTATTTTCCAACATTTTTCCAGGTGTGGCTTTAGCTGTTGAGCAACTTGTGGAGCACGGACTCAGTAGCAATGCAATAATGGTTTAGAGTTTTCATATGGCTGCCTTAAATTTAAAGTATTCATACGTGTAATAATTTCTTCTAATAAGTTTATATAAAAGTTTTAAATTTTTCTGTATTTCTTCGTATCATTTTATTTAATTCTTTTGGTCAAGTGCCTTACATACTCGTAAACCCTAGAATTACGAGTATGTGGCAGACGTACCCTACCTTAGGGACGTTACACTTTTGGTGGCCTGGCATGAAGAAAGATGTAGCCTAATATGTAGCTCGATGCCTTACATGCCAAAGGATTAAGGTAGAACATCAATGACCTGGAGGAGAACTGCAGCCCTTGGAAATACCAGAATGGAAATGGGAGCATATTGCAATGGACTTCGTTATTAGACTTCCACGAATAAGCAAAGGATATGATTCGATATGGGTCATCATCGATCGATTAACAAAGTCTGCTTATTTCCTTCCGGTAAAGGTAACGTACACAGGGGACCAGTTAGCGGAAGCCAATGTGCAAGAGATAGTACGATTGCATGGAATTCCAATTTCCATAGTGTCAGATAGAGACTCAAAATTTACTTCAAAGTTCTGGCAAAGCTTGCACAAGGCTATGGGGACAAGATTGAAATTTAGTACAGCTTTCCACCCACAAACAGATGGTCAAACAGAAAGGACTATACAAACTCTTGAAGATATGCTAAGAGCGTGTGTCCTGGACTTTGAAGGATTGTGGAGTAAATATTTACCGCTGATTGAATTTTCCTATAACAACAGTTATCAGGAAACTATAGGGATGGCACCCTATGAAGCATTATATGGGTGGAAATGTCGATCTCCTATCCATTGGTATGAGGTGGGTGAAAGAAAGTACATAGAGCAACAAACAGGACCAGATATTGTGACGTCGACAACGGAAGTCGTTCGAAAAATTCAACAGAGGATAGCAGCAGCCCAAAGTCGACAAAAGTGCTATGCTGACAAACGAAGAAGACCATTAGAGTTCCAAGTCGGAGAAAAAGTATTTCTACAGATAACACCAATGAAAGGTGTTATGAGATTTGGACAAAAAGAAAAGTTGAATCCAAGGTTCATTGGACCTTTTGAAATATTAGACCGAATTGGAAAAGTGGCCTATAAATTAGCACTACCACCAGAGTTGTCGGATGTGCATGATGTCTTCCATGTGTCTATGCTGAAGAAATATATTCCTGATTCCAGTCACGTGTTGCAACATGAAGTTATCCAGGTGGACAAAGACCTTACCTATGAGGAAAAACCTGTCCAAATCTTGGATCGAAAGAATAAGGTCTTAAGAAATAAAGAAATACCTTTGGTCAAGGTATTGTGGAGAAGCCAGACAATAGAAGAGGCTATGTGGGAGCGTGAAGATGAGATGAAAGCTAAATATCCCGATTTACTCTAGATTTTCGTGGACGAAAATTTGTGAGGGTAGATTGTAACTCCCACTTCTTTCTACAAATGCATTATAAAAATTATGAAAAATAAGAGAATATATTTTTATTCATACTTTTGAGTGCATTGCAATGTTAATCGAAGGCTAGATCTATTAAGTAAAGTGGAAGAATAACTAATGAATACGCAACTATAATATTCATGGGCATTTCATTAGTATAATACCCATAGAATGATGCTAAATACAAGCAAATAATCACTAAAGTTATGAACAATAAAGAGAAATTCATGATTTAATGATGAATTTTATCTAGAAGGTTAAGAGATGAAGAAGTTGTGCAAGTAAATGGTTGAAGGAACAAGTATTTATAGGACAAAAACTAGCCGTTATAACTGTTGGTGAATAGTGATATGACTGTTGGAAACAATAACCTGACCGTTGGGGATATAGTTGTATTCTATTGTGGGATTTTAACAATTCTAAGTTGTTGAAGTAACTAACACATGAGAATAATTAATTTATGGATGTTAGAGAAACTTTTAAGAAAAATTTGTGAGCAAAAAATGTTGGACTAAGTAATATAAGAAAATTGAGAAGTTTTCATTTTTTTGGTTACTATTCACCGGGTACTATTCATAGTGGGTCTCACAGTAGGGTCCACATGGGTCCCACAATGGGGTCCACCCCATGGTTCCCACATGATGATGCAGTAGTGATACAATGATGACTTTAGCAAACCACCATGCTTAATATTTTGAATTTTTTATTATTCCACTATGCTTGATATTTTAAATATTTTATTAGCATAGTATCTCAAGTTTTTCCTATAAATAGCTCTTCCAAAACTCATTTTGAATCACGAAACCTCATTTTATTTCTCTCACTCCACCCAAAAATCTTCTTAACACCATTCTAAAGTTCTAAACCTCGAAGATCTAGGCGAAATTCTGTCTGTAACGCTAGTCTACGAAAACCTTTTAGGAAAGCTCTTTCTCGAGCCTTTCATTTCAGTTATTTAGTTATTATATGTACATATTATTTTACTATGTTGTTATAATGCCAAAATTTATACATAGATTATTTTACTATGCCGTTATAATGCCAAAATTTATATATAGATTATTTTACTATGCCGTTATAATGCCAAAATTTATATATAGATTATGTTACTATGTCGTTATATATATAGATTATGCCAAAATTTATATAAATAGATTATGTTCCCATGCCGTTAAAATGCCAAAATTTATATATAGATTATTTTACCATGTCGTTTAGGGTGATTTTTTTTATTTTGGGTATTTTTTTCAAGATCTACACGTTTGACATGCTCATATGCACATTTGGGAAGTTTAGAACTTGAAAATATACCAAAAGATGTCTTAAACATGAGCTATGTTTGCACTTTTTTATTTTTTACAAGTGTTACACTTCACAAATGTGCATATGAACATGTCAAACGTGTAGATATTAAAATAATACCCAAAATCAAAAAATAAATCACCTCAAACGGACACCAGAGTGAAAAATTATGTCTCTTGCAAGAATTGCATCAAGCACCATCGAACCACCATCGAGCAAAGTCATTTTTCCATGAAAAATCATGTTTTTGAAGGTCCCATCGAGCACCATCGAACCACCATCAAGCAAGGTCAATTTTTTACAAATTTTAGAGTTTCAGATCTTAAAAAAAATAATCGCAAAAAAACTCAAATCATGCACAGATCTGTTCGAAATGCAGTATTTAGTGTCTTAAGTGAAAGAAACATCATTATATTTGAGAAACAATTAATTACCCATAAATTTCTACTCAAAGAATCATCAAAATGTATGTTTCTTGGGTATATTGTGTTTATCTCTACAAGGTGGCCGAAGTTATGAAGGTTTTTTTGGTGTTGGTGGTGGCGTTGTTGTTGCCGTGGGTGGTGGTGTCGTGAGGTGAGACAGAATGAAGGAAGAGAGAAGAGAGAAGTGAGGGGAAAATGACAAGGGTATTTTGGGTAGAGTGTCAAAGAGTGGCATTATTTTGAAATATTTATTATGCCTAGTGTATTTTTTAATTAGCACCATCTATGATGCATAGAATGTGAAATTTCCCTTTTTTTTAATCTTTTTGTTCATTAAGTCAATTTATTACCTTGCAAACAAATCTTCTCAGGTAAGATAAAAAAACTCAAAACCTTTAACAAAAGAGCATTCTTGTACGACATCCCTAGTGTAAAAGTGTAATTATTTGAATTATGTGAGTTATATTATGATATGACTATTATAGCATGTTTATGTGTATTAAGCATGTATATTGTAATGACCCAACTATTTGTAAGACCTTGGACCATTAGATCTACTATACATAACTACTATTTTGGGAAAGATACATAAGAAATAATATAACTAACTTTATTAAATCTTGAAATATTGTATCAAATACATAATAATAGAAAATATGGCATGGGTACCCATTGTTTAAAACATAAAACATAATTTTAAACTAAAGAAAATTGTTTACAAAACTAAATTCGGAAAAAACATGATTTAAAAGACTAAAAATAAATAAATAACTTCATCCTCGATCGACACGCAGTCCACACATTCCATCCATCCTCAACACACAAGCCAAGCTACCAAGAATCCTTCCACCTTCCATATTCATTTTCCTGCATCACACTAAAAATAAAGGAATGAGCCTAATGCCCAGCAAGGAAAACCTACTAAAAACATATATCATATATCATAAGCATAAAACTACATCATATACTATAAAACATAATACTATCTAAAACATACATAATAAATCATAAGCATACACTAAAAACATATGACTATAAAAACGTATATCATATAGGACTACAATATTAATGGCCATTAACTCATTAACATGGCATGTGATAAACCATCTAGGTCCCCTGTCTAATATCTGAGGTAGGTTAGATCACATGGTAGTATATGATAACCCATCTAGGATCGGCTCCACATTTCTGAGCCATTCTTCTGCCTTAAAGGGTTCTGTTGTCCCTTCAAAGTTTGGAGCGTGTTGCTTACGAAACCGCTCATAGATTGGCTCCATGTGTTGAGCTGGGTATGGCGCATAGTTTGCCATTGGCCATCCCCCATAAGAACCTACTTGATGGGGTACTTGAGCCATCTACTAAGGTTGTGGTTGCGGCTAAGGTGGAGGCTGAGTCTGAGTTTGCTGTCGTTGTTGCTGAATTACCTCAGCCCTTAATTCTCTTTTTCTTTCAGCACAAACTAAATTGCCCAAGTGAAATAACGTGAATGATCTTTCCCTTAGCTGAAGTAACCTAAATCCTTGCCAAAAGACCACTTTTCCCTTCCATCTATTTCCCCTTCTAACTAAACCTCAAGGCCCTGTCTGTCATTCCTACTTTCTTACAATTCTACCACTTATTTCATCTAAACTTGTTACTCTCAGTAGTTACTAATGGTTACTCAGGTTACTCAATCTCCAATAACCATTAACCACTAATTCACAACTCAACTTACAAAATTCCCAAAGTACCCCTAGGCTCCTCCCGAGTCGGGTATAAAATCTCGTTGTGACTTTTGAACTAATTAGCTCCCTAGGACCGTCTCGGCACGTGCATCACATTAATATCACCACAAACACGTGGTACTAATCACATAATACAATTATCATATTTATGCCCTCAGCGGGCCAAAATTACCAATTTACCCCAAACATACAAACATGGTCCACATGCTTATTTATTCCACCTAAACATGCATTCTAATCACATATTCATTCAAATTCATATATTATCATGTTAATTCACTTATTGCCCTCCAGGCACGCTAATCAAGGTCCTAAACCTTATTAGCAACTTGGGGTGTTACAATTATCCCCTCGTTACAAGAATTTCATCCTCGAAATTACCTGAACAACTCGGGATGCCGCTCCCGCATATGAGACTCAAGTTCCCATGTCGCCTCTTCAACCTTGTTGTTCCTCCATAGTACTTTAACCAAGGCGATGGTCTTGCTCCGCAAGACTTTGTCCTTCCTATCAAGGATCTGATACATATTTTCGAAGCATGGACACATGAAACACATCATGAACCCCTGATAGAGCTGGAGGCATCACTAATCTGTAAGCTAGCTCTCCAACTCGTTCCAGAACCTTAAAGGGGCCAACAAACCTGACACTCAGCTTGCCCCGAACACTGAATCGTTTCACTCCTCTCAGGGGTGAAACCCTGAGGAATACATGATCGCCGACCTGAAACTCTACACTCCTGCGTCTCAGATCTGAGTAACTCTTTTGGCGAATCTGGGAGGCGAGCATACGAGCTCTAATCTTCTCAATTGCCTCATTGGTCCTCTGAACCATCTCAGGACCTAAATATCTTCTCTCACCTATGTCATCCCAGTGTATCGGTAATCTGCACTTTCTCCCATATAACATCTCATACGGAGCCACTCTGTTGACGCCGTTTTTCGTCAACAGATAAAAGAAGAGCACAAAAACAATGAAAAACGATGGCCAAACGGTACAAACAAATCAAACACACGGTTTTTTTACGTGGTTCAGCAGTTAAATCTGCCTAGTCCACGAGTCTCTGTTATTAATCTTAAGATTATCTCTGAAAAATTCTTTAGCCTGAATTCTCCAGAGTTTTCTGTCAAGGATCAGAATTTCGGTCCTTTACAATGGTGCATGGCTTCTCTATTTATAGAGAAGGATGTAGAATACTATCCTACATATTTTGGGTAGTTACTCTTTTGTGAATAAAATAAATGGTGTTAAATGCCTATAATCAGATAAAAAAGGAAACGTCCCTGAAGACCAGGAAACGCATAACTGATTAAATAATATCCCACGATTCTTGGGGATTTACATTAACAAATGAGGATTACATCTCATGTTTATAATACTTGTTGATATTCAAAGCGGCGATCGCGTATCTCTAAGGCTTTTGCCTTCCAAGTTTCCCATCATTGCCTGAGCCAGTGACATCTCCCGAGCTAACGTGGCTTTCAAGATAGTACGTCGAGCTCAAGACCCCTGCTCCGAAGTTGTTCCTAAAGAAGAGAGTGCTCTCAGAGCTCCCTTTCGAGCTCGAGATCATTTCGAGGTCACGATACTCGGGGTCGTGTATCGTACTCTGCAGGCTCGATTTACAATCCTAGAGCATACCCTAACCCTCACGAGACCATTTATTGCGAACTCGGCTTTCGAGGTCATATTTACTATAGCTCGAAATCTGGGTATAACACACTTCGATAGTCGCCTAGTAACTATTATTGTACGAGAACTCAATCAATGGGAGATACTTACTCTAAGATCCCCCAAAGTCCAACACACAGGCTCGTAACATATCCTCCAATATCTGAATCGTCCTCTCAGACTGCCCATTTGTTTGGGGATGGTAAGCGGTACTGAATCGTAGCTGTGTGCCCATTGCCTTTTGCAGGCTCTCCCAAAACTTGGAGGTGAAGGTGGGGTCTCTGTCGGATACTATCGACCTCGGAGCCCCATGAAGTCGAATAATTTCCTTCACATAAAGCTCAGCATACTGCTCCACAGTATAAGTTGTTCTCACAGGTAAAAAGTGGGCGGACTTAGTATACCTGTCCACAATCACCCACACCGAATCATGCTGACTCACAGTCTTCGGCAATCCAACTACAAAGTCCATGGTAATATCCTCCCATTTCCACTCAAGAATCCCTAGAGGCTGCAATAACCCTGCTGGCCTCTGATGTTCAGCCTTGATCTGTTGACAAGTCAAGCACTTAGCCACATAGTCCACCACATCCATCTTCATGCCTCACCACCAATACAAAACTTTCAGGTCTTGGTACATCTTCGTAGTACCTGGGTGTAAATAGTAGGGAGTGGTATGAGACTCATCTAGAATCTCTCACCGAATATCTGGATCAACCGAAACATAAATCCGTCCCTTGTACTTCAATAAGCCCATCTCTGAGATAGTGAAGTCCCTAATCATTCCAGCTAGGACATTCTCTCTACGCTCAACTAATTGGGGATCCTTTCCCTGTGCCTCCTTAATCCTTTCAAGGAGCGTGGACTGAAGAGTAATGCTGGCTAGCCTACCAACCACTAACTCTATACCTACTCTGGCCATCTCCTCGGCTAATCTGTCTGATACCTGCCTCGAACTATACAACTGACCTGGGCCCTTCCGGCTCAATGCATCAGCCACTACATTAGCCTTCCCAAGATGGTATAAAATGCCATAATCGTAATCCTTTACCAACTCTAGCCACCGCCTTTGGCGCATATTCAAATCTTTCTGAGTAAAGAAATGCTTTAAACTCTTGTGATCAGTGTATATCTCGCACCTTTCACCATACAGGTAATGTCTCCAAACCTTAAGTGTGAATACCACTGCAGCCAACTCCAGATCATGCGTGGGATATCTCTGCTCGTACTCCTTCAACTGCCTTGATGCATAAGTTATTACCTTCCCAACTTGCATCAACACACATCCCAAACCCTGTCTAGAAGCGTCACAATAAACCACGAACTTCTCATTGTATGTCAGCAGGCTCAACACTGGTGCAGTAATCAATCGTCGCTTTAATTCCTTGAAACTGTTCTCACACCGATCTGTTCACACATATTTAGTCTTCTTTCTTGTCAACTCTGTCAATGGAGTAGCAATTCTGGAAAACCCCTCTACAAATCGCCGGTAGTACCCCGCTAATCCGAGAAAACTTCTGACTTCAGGAACACTGCTCGATCTAGACCAATCTCTCACTGCCTCTATCTTACTTGGGTCAACCAGTATCCCCTCCTTACTAATGATATGGCCCAGAAATGTAACTTGCGGTAACCAGAACTCGCACTTGCTAAACTTAGCATATAACTTATGCTCTCTCAATCGCTGCAACACCAGGCACAGATGATGCTCATGCTCTGTCTCTGACTGGGAGTATACTAGTATATCATCGATAAATACAATCACAAACTTATCCAGGTAGTCCTTGAAAATTCTATTCATCATATCCATGAAAGCTGCTGGGGCATTGGTTAATCCAAAGGACATAACCAGAAATTCATAATGCCCGTACCTTGTCCGAAAAGCCGTCTTTGGTATGTCCTCCTCTTTAATTCTCAACTGATGATAGCCTGACTGAAGATCGATCTTTGAAAACACCATACTCCCCTGTAGCTGATCAAATAAATCATCAATCCTAGGCAGTGGATACTTATTCTTAATGGTTAGCTTATTCAACTCCCTGTAATCAATGCACATTCTAAGCGACCCATCCTTCTTCTTAAAAAATAGTACTGGAGCACCCCATGGTGAGAAACTCGGTCTAATGAACCCCAAATCCAGTAACTCCTGTAACTGAATCTTCAACTCCTTTAACTCTGCCGGAGCCATTCTATAGGGTGCCCTGGAAACTGGCTCCACCCCTGGTGCCAACTCTATGAGGAACTCAATCTCTCGCTGTGGCGGTAACCCCAGCAGGTCCGCTAGAAATAGGTCTGGAAACTCACATACCAATCTGGTTTCATTCGGTCCCACTGTTACCACCTTAGAGGTATCTACAACACTCTCTAGGAATCCTATGCAACCTTCATGCATCAGGTCTCTAGCCTTCAGTGCTGAGATCATGGGCACTCGCGGTCCATTCACCGTCCCCACAACACACAAAAGGTATCTCACCTTCTGGTTCAAAAATCACCATCTGCCGCTTGCAATCAATCGTTGCTCCATACCTCATTAGCCAATCAATCCCTAATATCATATCAAAATCATTCATGTCTAACTCAACCAGGTCAACAAACAATTCTCTACCATCTATCTCTACTGGTAATGCTCTAACCCATCTCCTAGAGACTACCAGTTCTCCTATTGGCAACAAAGTCTGAAAACCCCTAGCATACACAATACTAGGTCTACAAAGCTGGTCTATCACCCTAGCAGATACAAATGAGTGGGTAGCCCCTGAATCAATCAATGCAGTATATAAGGAACCAGTGCTAGAGATCAGACCTGTCACAATTATGGGACTAGCCTTCGCCTCAGTCTGAGTAAAAGAGAATACCCTGGCGGGAGCGATACTGTCTCCCTGCTTTGGCTCTTCCTTCTTAGCTTGTGGGCAGTCTTTCTTCAGATGGTTGGCACTCCCGCAGATAAAACATGCCCTAATCCGGCACTCACCCTGATGTCGTCGTCTGCACCGAGGACACACTGGGAAACTCCTCCAGTTGTCACCTCTGCCTTGACGGCCACCAACAGAACCTCGTACCCTCCTATCAAAACTAGGAGGAACAAACGAATCCGGAACCCTTCGTTTCTGCTCACTGGGGCCACTGCCCCGACTATACCCAACAAAAGGAGGCACCATCCTCCTAGCATCGTGCCTAACAGTGCTGTCCTTCCATATCTGATCCTCAGCCCTCTCTGTAGTAAGGGCCTTATCCACTGCTTGAGCATAAGTAGTAGTCTCTGGAATCAACGTAATATCCACATCACGGGCGATCATCACATTCAACCCCCGTATAAATCTATCTCTCCTGGCCGCATCCGTCGGCACTAAGTCTGGTGCAAACTTCGCTAGCCTGTCAAATCTCAGGGCATACTCAATAACTGATAACCTGTTCTGAGTCAGGTTGATAAATTCATCAACCTTCGCAGCTCGAACTGCTACACTGTAGTATTTCTCATTAAAGATACTCTTAAATTCCTCCCATGTCATAACCGTAACATTCCTCTGTTGGCTCACCACATCCCACCAGATGCGGGCATCCTCTCTAAGCATGTAGCTAGCACAAGCCACCCTTTCATTTCCTTCGACCCTCATAAAGTCTAAGATCAAGGAAATCATATTCATCCACTGTTCTGCCCGCAGTGGGTCCGATCCACCCTCAAAGGTAGGAGGTTGTTGCTTCCTGAATCTTTCGTACAAGGGTTCCCACCTGTTCTCAATCACAGGCTGAACCGGAACTGGCGCCACATTCTGCTGAATTGGAAACCCTGTAACCTGTGGAGGGGCCTATTGCCTCACCTGACGAAGTTCTTCCTTTGTTCTCTGCAATCTAGCCTCCATTTCGGCTAATATCTGTTGCCAGTTCTGTGGGGCAGGTGGAGGGTCCTTGTAATGCCCCGGATTCCCTAATATGGTTTAATGGCTGGTTTAGTAGGCGGGGGCCATAACTGTTTAATTATGCCATTAAATGTGTTTATGCATGTTCATGAGAATTATATTATAATATGATGTTAAATGCATACATGTGAGTCCACATTTGTTTACAGGGGTGTTTTGGTAATTTGGCCCGTTGAGGGTATAATTGTATACTTGTATGCATGTCAATGATATATTGTGAGACCACATTATAATGTGGATTGGTTTGAGTATTTCGGCATGAGACGATCTCTAAATATGATATATCGGTTTGGTCATAACAGGTTTGAGCTCGGGGCTCGGGGTGAGTCTCAGGGTGATTTTAATGATTAGAGCGTTACCGGGGATTTTAGGGTAACAGGATATGAAATATTGGTGCTTGAGAATATTGAGATTAGCGGGAATTGGGAAGCGTTAATTATGATTAACGATGTAAGTGGAAAGTACCAATTTTACCCTTAAAATGGTTTTAGAGGCTTTAAATGACTTAAGGGTATTTTAGTCATTTGGAAGGATTTATATTACCCTTTAGTTGGCTGTAGAAGGTTATTGATTAAAACATAACAAAAAACAGAGTTGTCTTCTTCCTTCCCGTACATCACTTCCCTTCATTATTCCTTTGGTATTTTTGAGCTCTAGGTGGGGTTTCAAGCTAGGAAATTCAAGGGCTGGGTTGGTGGACTTGGTTCAGCCATTGAAGAAGGTTCAAATCTAATTTTGAGGTGAGTTCTAGTCATTGAATTCAGGTTGTGCTCTGTTTTTCCCTTTAGTTTTTCAGCTTTTGATTCTTGTTGAAAGTTTGGATTTGAGGAGGTTTTGATTGATGTTTAGTTTGGGTTTTGATGAGAGGGAGTTGTGGGTGATGTTTAGAGGTTAAATTGAGTGTTTGGAGGAGGTTTTGGGTTGGTTTGAAGGGCTGGTTTCAGAGGAAAAACGCAGGGGAGGTTTGCTGGTGCGTTGCTGGTTTTTGGCTGAAATGGGTATTGAGCCGCGGCATGGCATAAGTGAGCCGCGACCCAAGGTGCCTGTCAGGGTTAGGCCACCTCTGTTTGGAGGCGCGGCACGGCCCTTAGGGAAATTTGGGCCAAAATGGAATTTTTAGCTTGGGGATTCAAACCTTAGGCCTCGGGGTTGAACCTAGTACCCGGTTAAATAGTATTTGATGTCCCGGAGGCTAGATTTTGGTTTGGGAACCCTCTGTTATCATTTTTGTTGATGAATCCTATATTTTGGTTATGACCAGGTGACCGTCAAGGAATTTAAAGGTTGATCGTTCTCAGGGGTCATTCATATAATAATTCTCACTCGAACCAGAGGTAAGAAAACAGTGTATGAATACAGTTGCACCCTGTATAGGTATATGGCATGCATGGGTTGTTATTGAAGCATGTTGGTTGATATATGTGGACATGGATTGCATATTAAATGCTAGTGAATATTGATTACCTGTTTATGGCACTGACTAGTCAGTGACCGACCCTAAGGTCGAGATACATGCATTGAATGGCTCTATGACATTAATGCTGGACCGACTCTAAGGTCGAAGAACTTATAAGCGCTTGCCTGGTCTAAGACCAGATGTTCATAGCCAAGGTATATGATCCCGGTGACTGTTTGTCACATGGCTAAGGGACGCTGTCCATAGTTACGACTCTAGAGTCGGGAGGAAGGTTATGTTGGTGACCAATCACCATGCACCTATCCTAATTAAACTTATGAGAGAACCACTTATCAATTAAGCCTTGGTGACCCTATCATCACATGGCTAGAGGGAGATGTACCCATCTTTTGTGACTTTGGCTATTGTCACCTATCTGTTATGGACTGATAGTCCTGAATGGCTATTATCATCGTTGTTGATATTATGTCATGCTTTATTGTGTTTTCTTGCTGGGCCTTGGCTCATGGGTGCTGTGTGGTGCAGGTAAAGGGAAAGAGAAGCTCACCCAACCTTGAGTGGAGAGCTTGGGCAATGTTGTGTACATATTGGGCTGCTTGACCACCACGATCAGGAAGTTCTCAGAGGGACTAGGAGTTTACCCTATTTTTGCCGCTTAGGCCGGCGGGGATTGTAAATTTGAAGCAGTAGCGACTCTTTTGTATTATGAACAGCTTGTAAACATTTGAAAGGCTCATGAGCAGTTTATTTACTTAATGAAATGTATCCTTTCCTTTTTACTAGTTTTTCACCTTAACCCGATAATAACACTTAGATCACGTTTTTAACCAAAGGACTCGGGTAGCGGGTCAAATTTCCGGTTCACTGTTCACCGTAACTGTTCTGGGGTAGCCAGGGCGTTACAGTCCTGACCCTGATTGTCATCCTCGGCCCGACTGCCGCGGAGTCTAGATGATTGCCGAGGCATTACAACTATATGCCTGCAATCAGTGACACTGCTCATCAGGCATGATAACAAGATCCAATTCCACCTCTCAATCTCAACAACAAACCAAGATCAACAACCCAAATAACATACAAATAGGATATAGCACACAACAGGCCTTGCCCTGACATCATGCATATGTTATCTCATTCATCATGCTCTATATAAACTAAGCAGGCAAACAGGGCATCATGCACATATTCAATCATAATAATCAACCATACCAATCAACCCTGAGTCGAGCTTTTCAATGGCAGCGAGCGTACATGTTCGGTCAATCTCCAGAACCAATAAACCTTGGCTCACTCTGATACCAAGTTGTAACGCCCTACCACCTTAGAGTCGTTACTAAGTGAGTTTAAAATGTGCAATTAGCTCGCTAGACGAGGTTTTAATAATAAAAGTGTGATTAAATAGGAATCTAGGCTGTAATCTATAAAAGTACTTTATTTCGTTAAAATTTTAAGAGATTAACATTCGGGATCCCAAAGCGAGGTTTGTAAAATATTTACAATTCAAAATCACTTCCCGGGACTAATCCCACACTCTCGGAATCCCCAAATTCCTAAAACAATACATCGGAAACATCCCCCGAACCCCCGGAGCAAAAGCCCAAAATTGCAAAATTCCTTGTTCTGAAAATAGCCTAGCGCCGCGGCGCTGCCCTTGAGGGCCGCGATGCCCAGCAAGTAGGGGTGAGCATCTAAACCGACAAACCGCGGTGACCGACCGCACCGCACCATACTACATCGCAAACCGCGGTGTCAAAAGTGTAATGGTTCGGTATGGTTTGTATTTGAGCTAAACCGTGCGGTGCGCGGTTTGGCGGTGTGAAATTTTGGTTTGCACCGCACCGCACCGCATACTTACAAATATATTAAAAATAAATAAACTTTACATATATACCATTTTTTATAGTTACCCAATATGGGAGACTTGTATATTTTTTTTGTGTTTCACTGAACTTAATTGATAACTTGTGATGTTGTTTATAACTTATTAAGGATTTGTTATGAACTAAGGATTTAGTATTTTTTAAAAAATTTAAATTTTGTTATGCATATTTTTTAACACAAACCGTGGAAAACCGCCCAAACCACACCGCAAAAAATGGTTTGGTTTGGTCGGTTTGGTGCAACCAAATCACACCGCATGGTGTGTTCTAGTTACTAAACCGCACTTGTGGCGTGGTGTATTAAAAAGTGTTCAAACCGCCCAAACCACACCATGCTCACCCCTACCAGCAAGTCAGAGAGCCCCAGCCCAGATGAAGGCTCGTGCCGCGGCGCCAAAGAACAGGGCCGCGGTGCCCCTTTGCGAACCCAGAAATCTGGGTTTTCCCCTGCGTTTTTCCCGAGCCAAAACACCTCCAACTCAACCCAAACACATATATAAACCCCAAAACCAATTTTAAACCCCAGATAAACCATCTAACAACCTTTAAACATCATCCATAAGTATAGATACATAATCACTTCCATAAATCACACTTGATTCCAAATTTCAATAGTTCAAACCAGTAAGTTTAGAAATTCAGACCAAAGCCTACAAAAACCTAAACCATACTTCAAATTCCTTAAGCCACAACAGAAACAAACTTCATAATTGCACAGAATCCTTACCTCAAGTAGAGAATTCAACCTTAAGCTCCCTTGATTCCTGCTCCAAGCTATGCCCTCTGATTTCACAAGCTGAATTCCCAAACAAGCCAGCCACAAACCATCTTTCAATTCCAACCTAAATTCTATAGAAACTTACTAAAAACACAGAGATTCCAAAGATGAAACTTACCTCTGATCAATCTTGATTCTTGTTTGGCTTCAATTGCTTCAAATCACCTTGATTCCTCTCCTAAATCTCATAATTCCCAACTCCCTTCCTTTCTTCCTTTTTGCCCTTAATTCTCTTTTTCTTTCAGCACAAACTAAATTGCCCAAGTGAAATAACGTGAATGATCTTTCCCTTAGCTGAAGTAATCTAAATCCCTGCCAAAAGACCACTTTGCCCTTCCATCTATTTCCCCTTCTAACTAAACCTCAAGGCCCTTTCTGTCATTCCTACTTTCTTACAATTCTACCACTTCTTTTATCTAAACTTGTTACTCTCAGCAGTTACTAATGATTACTCAGGTTACTCAATCTCCAATAACCATTAACCACTAATTCCCAAAGTACCCCTAGGCTTCTCCCGAGCCGGGTATAAAATCCCGTTGTGACTTTTAAACTAATTAGCTCCCTAGGACCGTCTCGGCACGTGCATCACATTAATATCACCACACACACGTGGTACTAATCACATAATACAATGATCACATTTATGCCCTCAGCGGACCAAAAATACCAATTTACCCCTAACATACAAACGGGGTCCACATGCTTATTTATTCCACCTAAACATGCATTCTAATCACATATTCATTCAAATTCATATATTATCATGTTAATTCACTTATTGCCCTCCAGGCACGCTAATCAAGGTCCTAAACCTTATTAGCAACTTGGGGTGTTACATAAAGTATGCATACGTGTAATAATTTCTATTAATAAGTTTATATAAAAGTTTTAAATTTTTGAGTATTTCTTAGTATAATTTTATTTAATTCATTTGGTCAAGTACTTAACATACTCGTAAACCTTGGAATTACGAGTATGTGGCAGACGTACCCTACCTTAGAGGCGTCACAATTTATCATTAGTAAACATAAATAAATATAACAAGATGAAGAAATAGAGATGAAAGAAAATAAATCACTTAAATATATAAACTCTAAGCACATGATGAATAAAAAATACCAAACAAAGTCATAGTGCATATAGGATCATCCAAACCATCCTAAGAAGGTTAACCTATTATGCTAGACATTCTCATGAAATTCTAGAGAGAAAATATGAGAAATGAGACTAAAATTTGGTAGAGTTTTGCTCCCTCAAAATTACATATCAAATGTGAAAGAAGAGTCACTGTTTATAGAGGGAGAAAATGACTAAAAAGAAATTAAACAACAAAATGAGGTTTACAAAATAAATCTGAAATACTAATAATAAAATATGATTTTGAAAAATCAAATCTTATTATTAATATTAACTTAGCTATTTTGGTGAATGGTCAATTTTCCCTTTTTCTAAAACACAAAAAAAAAAGTGAGCTTTAAAGCTCAAAATGGGAGGTCCAAGGCCCAAAGAGCACACAAAATGGGCTGGTGGCAACTGGAAATGTTGACCCAGCCGCAACCAATCAGAGGAGGACACATGTCACGACTGGGCTGGCATGGAGACAAAAAAGGCAGCTAGGTGTTGACATGGTGTTGCTTGGTTGGCTGGCAAGAAGGCTGGCAGGCGTTAGGCGTCAGGCGGCTCGGCTCAGCTCGGCTCCGGTGTGGCAGGCGGCTGCTGGCATGGCTCAGATCTAGCTGGCTTCAAGCGGTGGGCTTGGGGAGGAGATGGGCCTGGCTGGGTGGTTTGGGCTTGCTCCTTTTTCTTCAAAAGTGCCATCTTTTAGACTTTTTTTTTTAGTTTTAATTCCTTCTTTCTCTTTTCTTTTAATTGATGTCCAAATGTAATTTATTTCCTGAAAATTAACAAAATTAAATTAAAATTAATACTTTCAATTATAAAATATTTTACAATAAATCCATGAAAATATTAATTAAAACTTAATTAATTTTAAACTTTAAAACAAATAAAATGATATTTTTGAGCATTAATCACAACCCACAACTAGCTTATTGCTAGTCCCTAGCAATTCATAAACTGTGTAGACCATGTGATTATTATGCTGTGGAGTTTAGGACCTTATTACCCACTAGGGAGTTAGTAGTATCTAGAAGATGGATCAGATCACTGCCAGTGACAGTAGAGGGCTGAGTTATCAGTTGATTTGATAGAGTTGGTTATAACTGACTTTGACATGATTCTGGGTATGGATTGGTTAGTGAAGTATGGGGCAACCATAGATTGCAGGAAGAAGATGAAAATCTTTGAGCTTGAAGGGGAGGATCCTTTTATATTTGTTGGCACTATGCATGGACCCCGTATACCGATGATATCTGTTTTGAGGTTGCATAGGATTCTTAATCAGTGTGGTTGATACCACTCAGATCATGCCAGTGGGACCTGATGGACCCAAAACGGATATGTTTTAAATATTTATATCGCAAGCGCACGAATCGTTCATATAGAATAGTGATCGTGTAAGCAAGGATGTCGAACTCAAAGGAGTTGTCTAAAATCGAAAAGAAAACTATTTTAAACCAAAATTAATAAATTCTAACCTAGTTCCAAAGATTGATGAGATTTTTGTATAATGAAAATAAAATAAAAGATAATAATAAAGAAATTAAAGACAATAAATAAAAATAAATTAATATTAGAAATCAAGATGGCACTAGAAGATTATTAAGGTATTAGAATCCACAAAATATAAGTTCAATAATATTTATAAGTACATTGATTCCCAAGTTTTAGTGATAGTTAAAATAAGTCAAACTATCATTTTCCAACTATATTTATAATTTCAAGCACAAATTACTTCTAAAAAGATAGGATTTTTCTTCACTTTTTCAAAGTATTTAATGTAAATCAATCTAATGAAATAACAAATAAATCAATGAATATTATTTATAAGGAAAAGCATAATATTTTTGTTCTAAGCATTGGATGTGTATAATTTAATGACACATCTTACACAAAGAATATTATGTTTTGCAAAATGAAGAACAAAGTGTAAATATGTTCTAATATTTAAGATGAAAGAAAATATTTGAAGAAGAAAATCCATAAACTTTATTGCACTAAATGGGAAATCAACATACAACACAAATACTATCTAGTTACATATTGTTTCATCATCACCTTAATAATCTTAAAAAGATTAAAAACTCATAACTATAATAGAAACTACAAACATAAATAGGAAAATTTGGAGGAGGAACCCCCAAATTTTTTCTCTAAAAACTCATAGAAAAATGACTAAAAAGAAGAAAAAGATGAAGAGAATGGAGGGTCTTGAAAGTGTAGAAATTGTAGTGTAACCTCTCCTAAAATAAGCACACCCAAATGGTCTTGAAAATCTCTATTTATAGCCAAAATGAGAGTATTAAAATAATCAATTTAAATTAATTAAATTAATAATAATATGGAAAATAGGGGTAAATTATAGGGTGTAATGATGATGTTTTGGGGTAAAATGTGTAGAAAAGTTTGGGTAAAAAATTGTATTTTTGGACATAAGGGGACAAGGGGACAAAATGATTTGTTGGGCTCAAAAAGGGGAAAAAGCAACTGAGGAAGGTGGGCTGGGCGCAGAGAGGGAAGAGGCAGGCTGCTGGGTGCAGCTGGACGGACTGGGTCGTGGGTACAGCTGGGCCCAAAGCTGATGGAGCATGGCTGTTGAATGGAGGCACTGTTGGATGGCTTGGCTGCAGGCGTGGGGCAGCTGCTGGGTGAGGGGGTCTTCGGTTGGGCCTTTGCTGAGGAGTGGGCTGCTGGGCACACACATGGGCTTGCTGGAGGTGCTACGGAGCAAGGGAGGCACGGGCCTGGAGGATCACTGGCGCGGGCTTGGGCTGGAGGAAGGCTGAGGAGACTTGGACCGAGTGGGACTTCAGGAGGCAGGCAGGCCATGGCCTAGGCCGAATGGAGGTGACATCCATTTTGCTCTTTCTTTTCTTTGATTTATTTTCAAATATACCACTTTTTATTCTTTTTCTGAATTTTCAAACATCAAATTGCCACAAAATTTCTGCAAAATTATCATAAATTATATTAAAACTAATATTTTCATTAATAAAATATACAACATAAATCTCATGAAAATATTTATTAAAACTTAATTTACTTTGACATTTACTTTCAATAAAATAACATTTTTACCTCAAATTAAACAACAATAATTCAAATAATTAGCAACAACAAAATAACTATAAAAACACACAAAAATCTATAAAATCAAAATAAACCCCATAAATTCACAATTACTTAAAAACTTAATAAATCAATTAAAAACTCAAGAACTAAGCAACAATTAGCATATAAAATGTGGTAAAATAACTCTAATTTGTAGAGTTATCAGGACCATAGGAGACCAGATTAGTGTGTGAGTTTCTGGATGTGTTTCCAGAAGATTTACCAGGGTTGCCACCACACAGAGAGATTGAATTTGTGATTGAATTGGCACCAAGGATGGAGCCAGTATCTAGAGCACCTTACAGAATGGCCCCAGCAGAATCAAAAGAACTGAAAGTACCTACAGGAGCTGTTGGACTTAGGTTTTATCAGACCTAGCTTCTCACTGTGGGGTGCACTAGTTCTGTTTGTGAAGAAGAATGATGGTTCTCTGAGGATGTGCATTGATTACAGAGAACTGAATAAGTTAACAATCAAGAACAAGTATCCTCTGCCAAGGATAAATGATTTGTTTGACCAGTTGCAAGGTAAAAGGGTATTCTCTAAGATAGACCTTCCATCTTGTTATCATCAGTGGAGGGTCAAGGAGGGAGATATACCGAAGACTGATTTTTGCACTAGATATGGGCATTATGAGTTCTTAGATATGTCATTTGGATTAACTAATGCCCCAGCTGCTTTTATGGATTTGATGAACAGAGTGTTCAAGGATTATTTGGACCAGTTTGTGATTGTCTTCATCGATGGTATTCTGGTTTATTCTCAGTCAGAGTCAGAACATGAGCAACATCTGAGGTTGGTTCTATAAAGACTGAGGGAACACAGACTATTTGCAAAATTCAAGAAGTGTGAATTCTGGTTATCTCAAGTAACTTTCCTTGGGCACATTGTCAGTAAGGAGGGGATTAAGGTGGACCCAATCAAGATTGAGGCGGTTAGAGATTGGCCATGGCCAAAGAATGCTTCAGGGGTTAGAAGTTTCCTTGGATTGGTAAGTTATTACAGACGTTTCGTGGAAGGATTCTCAAAGATTGACACTTCATTGACTGAATTGACGCGCAAGAATCAGAAGTTTTTGTGGTCAAATAAGTGTGAGAACAACTTCCAGGAACTAAAGCAAAGATTGATTACAGCTCCGATTCTAAGTCTTCCAACAGATCAGGAGAAGTTTGTGATATACTGTGATGCCTCACATTAGGGTTTAGGTTGTGTTCTGATGCAGTAAGGGAAGGTGATTGATTATGCCTCACGTCAGCTGAAAGAGTATGAACAGAGATACCCCACTCATGATTTAGAATTGGCAGTTGTGGTCTTTACAGTAAAGGTATGGAGACATTACCTTTATGGGGAGAAGTATGAGATTTACACTGACCACAAGAGCCTGTAGTACTTCTTCACACAGTAAGACTTGAATGTGAGGCAAAGGCATTGGCTAGAGTTAGTAAAAGATTATGATTGTGAAATTCTGTATCATCTAGAAAAGGCCAACGTGGTAGAAGATACTTTAAGCCGGAAGGGTCTGGGACAGATTTTCAGTGCGAGACTGATATCCAAAGAATTAGCAGAGGATATAACCAGAGCTGGCATAGAGTTGCTGGTAGGCCAGTTGGCCAGCATTACACTACAGTTTACGATGTTGGAGAGAATAAAGTAAGGTCAGTTGGGTGATCCACAGCTAATCAAGATCAGAGAGAATGTTCTAGCTGGAGTATCCAGAGATTATACAGTGTCAGAGATGGGCTTGTTGAGCTACAAAGGTCGAATGTGTGTTCCGATGGACACTGCTATGAGGCGGGAGGTTCTGGTTGAATACCATACTACTCCTTACTCTTTGCATCCAGGCACCACGAAGATGTATCAGGATGTGAGATCATTGTATTGGTGGCCTGTGATGAAGAGGGATGTGGTGGAATATGTGGCTAAGTGCTTGACATGTCAACAGGTCAAGGCTGAGCATCAGAGCCCAGCAGGGTTATTACAACCTCTGGACATCCCAGAGTGGAAATGGGAGGACATCACGATGGATTTTGTGGTGGAGTTACCCAGGATTGTTGGTTAACATGATTCAATATGAGTTATTGTGGATCGATATAACAAGTCAGCTCACTTCCTACCAGCGAGGACTACATATACAGTTGACAAGTATGCAGATCTCTATGTGAGACAGATTGTGTGCCTTCATGGGGCACAGAGGTCGATCGTGTTAGATTGGGACCCCACATTCACTTCCAAGTTTTGGGGAAGTTTTCGGAAGGCCATGGATACACAATTGAAGTTCAGTACTGTTTATCATCCTCAGACAGATGGACAATCTGAGAGGACGATCCATATATTAGAAGACATGATGCGTGCATGTGTGTTGGACTTTGATGAGTCTTGGAATAAGTATTTACCTTTGATAGAGTTTTCCTACAACAATAACTATCAGTCGACCATTGGGGTGGCTCCTTATGAGATGTTGTATGGTAGGAAATGTAGATCTCTCATTCATTGGGATGAGACATGAGAAATGAGATACTTGGGTCCTGAGGCAGTTCAGAGGACCAATGAGGCTATTGAAAAGATTAGAGCTCGGATGCTCGCTTCTCAAAGTAAACAGAAAGGTTATGCAGATCCCAAACGCAGGAACATGGAGTTCCAAGTGAAAGACTATGTCTTCCTTAGAGTTTCGCCATGGAAAGGGGTGAGAAGATTTGGGAAGAAGGGCAAGCTGAGCCCTAGATTTGTAGGTCCATTTGAGATCCTGGAGAGGATTGGTCAGGTGGCCTATAGGTGGGCCTTACCATCGGCATTGTCGGCCGTGCATAACGTATTTCATATCCCAGCTTTTTGGAGGTATGTATCAAATGTAACTCTTGTATTGAGTTACGAGGATGAGCTTAAGGCAGATCTCTCATATGAGGAACAACCAGTCTAGATACTAGACAGACAGGACAAGGTTCCAAGGAATAAAACTATACCTTTGGTTAAGGTATTATGGAGGAACAGCAAGGTCGAGGAAACGACGTGGAGGCTGGAGTCAGATATGCAGAGTCAGTATCCCGAGCTGTTCATATAAATTTCAAGGACGAAATTTCTGTAAGGAGGGGATAGTTGTAATGTCCCAAATTCCCTAATGTGGCTTAATGCTTGGATTAGGGGGCCAGGATGATCATAATTGATTTAATATCTAATTATTTTATTATATGCATGCATGTGGGCCTACTTTTTATTAGAATGACATTTTCGTAATTTTGGCTATTGAAAGCATAATTGTATATTTAGGTGCATGTTTGTGATATATGGGTGAGACCATATTATTATGTGGATATGTTTGAGCCATTCGACATGAGACGATCCTAGGATGCAAGTTAGCGGTTTGGTCATAACGGGGTTAATTGCCGGGCCCGGGGTGAGCCTGGGGGTAATTTAATGCTTAGTACATTATCGAGAATGAACAGGTAATGGGATATGATTTAATACTTATTTGAGGATATTGGGAGTAACGAGAATTGTAGGATGTTAACTATGATTAACGGGATAGGTGGAAAATGACAATTTTGCCCTTGGGTGGCTTCGGAGGTTTTAATGACCCTGGGGGTATTTTGGTCTTTTTAGCCATTAGATAGACATAAGCCAAGTAGGATGTAGAAGGAAATAAGCAGCAAAAAATAGATTCCTTTCTTTTTATCTCTCTCTCATCGTTTGGGGTTTTGAGCAAACTAGGAGATTGAAGCTTAAGGTTCTTGAGGTTTGAGACTGAGGATTGTATTGCAGTAATTGAGGGGTTCAATTATGGGTTGAGTTAAGGATTTTTCAGCTTAAATTTCAAGGTTTTACTCTGTTTTTACATTGTTTGAAGGCTTGAGAATCTTGGTTGTAGAATTGGGTATTTGGTGATGTTTCAAGTGGTATTAAGCTTGGGTTTTGATGTTAGGTTGGTGGGTATGTTGTATAGATGTTTGGTTGTGTTATTGGGGATTTATTGGTGAGGTTTAGCTGAGTTTGGATTGAGAAAAATGCAGGGGATCTGGGTTCGTGGGATTAAGTCGCGACCGATTTCATGCAAGTCGCGACTTGAATGCATCCCAGAGCCTCCTCTGGTCTCTATCAAGCAGGCGCGCCGCGACCCATAGGGGGTAAGTCGCAGCCCGCCCCTGGCACCCCAGACAAGGGGCTCTCTATCTTGGGGGCGCGCCGCGGCTCTTGGGGGCAGGTCGCGGCCCGCCTGTCCTTTTTGTGCCAGGATGAGTTTAATCACTTTTAAGCGCGGGTTTTCATTTCTCTAAGCTCGAAATCGAATCTACTAACCATTTTAGTAGGATTCGAGGTCCCGGCAGCGGGATTTTAGTCCATGAACCTTTTATTACTTATTTTATTGATGTAATTTCTTACTTGGTTATGATTAGGTGACCGCTAAGGGGCCTAAGGGCAGATCATTTTCAAGGGTCGTTCTTTTATTATTTATGGACATTGGTTGCATTGTAAATGCCTGGTAGCTTTGCTTACTTGTGAATGGCACTGACTTATTAGTCAGAAACGAAATTGTGGTGTTTAGTATTAGTCGTGAAATTCTGACTTATCAGTCATGATCAGTATTAGTACTGAGCACTGGTCGTATGGTATTGGCTTATGATTCAAGAGCGACATTAGCGTGTTTAACGCATGCCGAAATGATTAGATCTAATCAACATGAGCATTAAATGCTTGACCGACCATTGGTCGAAGAAAACTAAAGCGCTTGTCTAGTCTAAAGGCTAGTTACTTAGAGCCAGGGCTAAAATGCTCAGGTGACTGAAACGTCACATGGCTTGGGGCGCAAGACCCTAGAGAGACTTATTAGTCATCTATTCAGGGAGACTTATTAGTCATCTATTCAGAGAGACTTATTAGTCATTTACCCATAAAGACTTATTAGTCATCATCTGATTAGGGCTACAAGCCCCATAATCATTTATTTATATTGTATACATGCAGTAATAAATTTTCTTGCTGAGCCTTGGCTCACGGGTGCTATGTGGTGCAGGTAAAGGGAAAGAAAAGCTCACCCAACCTTAAGTGGAGATCTTAGGTGGCGATGTGTACATATGCGGCCGCTTGACCACCACGACCAAGGTGTTTCTCAGGGGAACTAGGGTTTAACCCTATTTTTGCCGATTAGGTCGGCGGGTTGTTGTTGGGAATTGTGCCCTGAAAGCATACGTAATAGACATTGTTTTAAGAAATAAATAAATAAATTGAATTTGTTATGCATATATTTTATGGACTATATTATTCTGTGATAATATTATGTAAATATAAAAAAAAATCATAAGTTCATATATGTGATCTCAAACACGTATTGGTATGGGAGGATTGCGTTTGAGATAAATGAACTTGAATAGTTCGCAGTAAAATAAAGTTAATGAATGTTTAGATTAATTACTGCAAGTACGGTCCACTAGTATTATGAATATATGTGATCTAGATCCGGATTACTAGTGTAGTAGGACACTTTAGTGAGGTACTTTATATATTAGAGAATATATAGAACTGGACCAGATATGTTTATCAATACTTAATTAAATACCGTTTCGAAGTATTAATTGAATATATCAACTGATGATCATATACAAATAGATCTTAATCCTGAAGTTACTATGAACTCTTGTTTATGTTAGATGGGTTCTTTGATTCACTCGTTAGGGTTTGTCAGAATGATCAGGCTAGAAACTTTTGTTTTGGGAACTCATTAATGTAAATGGCTGGGGACATGGTAAACAGATATGGAATCTATACATTCTCATAAGAGATTGAATAATGGTTCTTTTAAGGGTTGACTTTTGGGACTGAAAGGTTATTGAGCTCAAATTCATAATTTAGTTATGAATTAACCTTCACTAGTAAAGTCAATGGTACTTAAGAAAACAAGAAATAATTAAAAGGGTAAAACAGTAATTTTATTCTCAGTTAATTATGAACCATTATTAGAGGGTTAATTTGTATGTAATTATTATATCAATGGACGCTTTATTTTATAAAGTACCCAGTAAATGAAATGTCTATAATTACAAGAGTGTAGTCTCATATTTATAGTAGAGTAATCATAGGATTAATAAATTAAGATTATTTAATTAAAACATTTAATTAATAATCTCAAATTTATTGAAGTTTGGAATTATAGGTCCACAAGTCCCCACAGCGGCTCTATCAACATTATTAAGGGCAAGAGTTGATATAAAGGGAAAAATGGTTGAAAGACATATTTAAGAATAAATTTGTTCTTCGGGTCAAATATGGAATTATGTGATAATCGTGATTATTTAATAAATTACAAATTAGTTGTAATTAACAAAATTAATTAATATTTAATTATTAAGTAATTTTCTAAATTATATCAAATAATTAATTAATTATAATTTTTGAAATTATAATAAATGAAATATTTAATTTGAAAATTATTATTTAATTTAAATTGGTAGAATTAATTTGATAAGTTAAAGTTAGATTTGAATTTAAAAGATTGATATTTATTCAAATAATTAATTATATTTGTTAATTAGTTAAAAAGATAATTAATTCAAATTTGAATTAATTATTAGCTTGTTGAATTTTTATTTTATAAGGTAGTTTGAAATAATTATGGAAAAATCAAATATCCCTAAAATATAAAATATAGGGTGGTACACGACAAACACATGTACTGTGTGTGTGACGTGTACTACACATTTTTTTAGGGATAAATTTTTCAATTTTATTTATTTGATTAATTAATTCAAAAGTTAGTTTTTGGATATTTTCATTAATAAGATAATTAATTAATTAAAAGATAAATTGTAAATTGGTTACAAATTTACTTTTTAAATTTAAATATTTTCTATTTAAGTTAGACTTATCAGAAAATAAAAAGACACTCTATTATTAGCTTTAAAGAAAAAAAGATATTTTTCTATCTCTCCCTGAAAAAGACCAATCTCAGGGCTATTGGCCTATTCTTTTGATATTATGTGTTGAGTACATAAAGTAGAATCAGAAATTAACTATCATTTATTCTCTAAGTGCCCACACACTTATTGAGGTGTAGAGAATGTTGTGGAAGATCTTGGTGTGAGTTCCTAGGAGCAGCTTGGATATGAAGTTCGTTGAAATTATGAAAAGATAGCAATGACACTTGATAAGCATCAAGATGTATGTTTTCTATTCTTTTCTTACTTATGATTAATGTATGTATATTAATGGATCCGCACATTTAAATGTAGTTTAAATATGTTATAAATTTTTTTTGTTGTACACTGGGCCAACCCACCACCATTCCGCTGTCGCTGCGTATTAGGAAACTCATTCCTAACAGTTGTAACTTTTATACTGTAATGACCATTTTAGATTGTAAATAACTTTGTAAATATTTTTATGGGCCCATGTACAGAATAACATTTTAAATAAAATATATATCCATTCATTTTGACCGAGATTTTCACCTGACCTGTTAATAACACCTAGATGCACGTTTACAACCTAATGACTTATTTAGTGAGTTAAGCACTGTTTAAAGTACACCATGTGACAATTTTGGACTAACCAGAGCATTACACATGTGCACCAATGTAATGCCCCAGATTCCCTATTATGGTTAATGGCTGGATTAGCAACCCGGGAGGGCCATAACTGTTTAATTATGCCATTAAATGTGTTTATGCATGTTTATGAGAATTATATTATAATATGATGTTAAATGCATGCATGTGAGCCCACATTTGTTTACAGGGGTGTTTTGGTAATTTGGCCCGTTGAGGGTATAATTGTATATTTATATGTGCGTTAATGATATATTGTGAGACCACATTATAATGTGGATTGGTTCGAGTATTTCGACATGAGACGATCTTTAAACATGATTTATCGATTTGGTCATAACAGGTTTGAGCTCGGGGCTCGGGGTGAGTCTCGGGGTGATATTAATGATTATAGCGTTATCGGGGATTTTAGGGTAACAGGATATGAGTTATTGATGTTTGAGGATATTGAGATTAGCGGGAATCGGGAAGCGTTAATTATGATTAACGGGATAGGCGGAAAGTACCAATTTTACCCCTAGAGTAGCTTGGAAGGCTTAGGGTGACACAAGGGTATTTTGGTCATTTTAGGGGTGGATATATGAGACTTAAGTGGCTGTAGAAGGAGGTGGAATAAACAGAACAAAAACAGGGGTTTGCCTCCTCCATTCCCGTACATCATCTTCTTCACTTCTCCTTTGAGGGTTTTGGGTTCTAAGTGGGGATTCAAGCTAGGAAACTCAAGGGCTGGCTTGGTGGACTTGATTCAACCATTGAAGAAGGTTCAAATATGAATTTGAGGTGAGTTTTAGTCACTGGTTTCAGGTGTTGCTCTGTTTTCGTTTTAGTTTTCAATTCATGGTTTTTGATGTGGGAAGTGAGAATCAAAGGGGGTTTTTGTGTTGTTTTGATTGGGGTTTGATGAGGGTGAGCTATGGGTGTTATTTGGGGGTTTAATTGAGTGTTTGGAGGAGGTTTGGAGTTGGTTCAAAGGGTTAGTTCCAAGGGAAAACGCAGGGGAGAGTTGGCTGGTGCGTGCTGGTTTCTTGGCTGGTTTGCGAAATGAGCCACGGCCTGTCTATGGTGTGCCGCGGCCTATGATGGCTTAAAATGTGAAAATGGCCCTGTCAGGAGGGTGAGCCGCGGCATGGCTCTGGTGAGCCGCGGCCCATCAGGGCAGATTTAGCCAAAAGCATGTTTTTAGCTTGGGGATTCAAATCTTAGGCCTCGGGGTTGAACCTAGTACCTAGTTGAGTTATGTTTGGTGTCCCGGAGGCTAGATCTTGGTTTGGGAACCCTCAGTTATCATTTTTATTGATGAATCCTATATTTTGGTTATGACCAGGTGACCGTCAAGGAATTTAAAGGTTGATCGTTCTCAGGGGTCGTTCATATTTTAATTCTCACTCGAACCAGAGGTAAGAAAACGGTGTATGAATACAGTTGCACCCTGTATAGGTATATGACATGCATGGTTTGATATTGGGGCATGTTGATTGATATATGTGGACATGGATTGCATATTAAATGCTAGTGAACGTTGATTACCTGTTTAAGACACTGACTAGTCAGGGACCGACTCTAAAGTCAAAAATTATGCATTGAATGGCTCTATGGCATTAATGCTAGACCGACCCTAGGGTCGAAGAACTTATAAGCGCTTGCCTGGTCTATGACCAGATGTCTATAGCCAAGGTATATGACCCCGGTGACCGTTAGTCACGTGGCTAAGGGACGTTGTCTATAGTTTCGACTCTAGAGTCGTGAGGAAGGTTATGTTGGTGACTAATCACCATACACCTGTCCTGACCAAGCTTATGAAAGAATCACTTATCAGTTAAGCCCTGGTGACCCTATCGTTACATGGCTAGAGGGAGCGATGCTCATTATTGTGACTTTTGGCTATTGTCACCTATTTGTTGGACTGATAGTCCTGAATGGTTATTATGATCGTTGTTGATATTATATCATGCTATATTGTGTTTTCTTGCTGGGCCTTGGCTCATGGGTGCTATGTGGTGCAGGTAAAGGAAAGGAAAAACTTGGCCAGCCTTGAGTGGAGAGCTTGGGCGATGTGATGTACATACAGGGCCGCTTGATCGCCACAGTCAAGGAGTTCTCGGAGGGACTAGGGGTTTACCCTATTTTTGCCGCTTAGGCCGGCGGGGATTGTAAATTTGAAACTGTAGCGACTCTTTTGTATTATGGACATCTTGTAAACATTTTAAAAGGCTCATGGGCAGTTTATTTACTTAATGAAATGTACCATTTCCTTTTTATTGGTTTTTCACCTTAACCTGTTAATGGTACCTAGATCACGTTTTTAACCAAAGGACTCGGGTAGCGAGTCAAATTTCCGGTTCACTGTTCACCGTAACTGTTCTGGGATAACCAGGGCGTTACAACCAATGTTGACGTTATGTTAAAGTAAGAGTCTTTTGAATTAGAAAAAACTAGGGACTTAAATGCTACTATATCAAAATATGAGAGACTTTTGTCTTAAAAAAATTAGGACTTAAATGCTACTTTTGCTTTAAAAAGAATTAGTACTTAAATGTTACTATATCAAAAGATCAAGAGTTTTTGCTGCTAATAACACTTTAATTTTTATTGAATAATTTCCTTTAAAAATAAACTTTTATTGAATAATAAGAAAGAGTAATGTTTTTTTTAGAAATAGAACTGTTATATTAACTTAGAGAAAATTACATAAAGTCATTAGTGGAGTAGGAATATCCTCCAACTAAATACAATCAGCATCCACCATATGAGCAAATATTAGCAGATCGTTTAATATAAGAGATCTGTACTCGTGGGAAATTGGATACTAGATGTTCAATGTCGTCTAGAAGAGAATGAAAAGCTGTTCGATGAAGGTGTGAAGATTCCAATCCCTGAACAACCAAAAGAGAATCTATTTCAATAAAATGCACCTGGATTTGCAAGTCCAAAAGCCACTGCAAACTCAAAGCTATTGCTAGTGCTTCCATTTCCTCTGGTTTGTAACAGCCAGTGATAGGCTTTGATAAAGCAGCCACCACTTCACCTGATGAATTCCGAAATACAACACTAATTCCAACAAGTTGCTAGGAAGAATCAGTAGCTGCATCTGTATTTAATTTCAATCGGCCTGATGGGAGAGCCAGCCAACGTTGAATGGTTCTAAAGGATGGTGAGGCAGAGCCCTGCAAAGTAGTTGAACCTAGCTGTTTACGTAGGAGTAGGAATAGCACTGGCCTTCGGAAAATCCACCAAGTATGAAAAGGCAAAGTCGAGTAATATATTCGCTGGCTTGGTGGGAGTTCTGTATTGCTCTCTGTCCATATGAGGATGAGCAGGCAGCCTGTGCTTCAATTTTGAACACATTATTGATAATTGGGACATACTCAAATTGTACACAATATTTAACACAATAAAAAGTGTGTAATTTAAATATGCGTGTAGTATTATTCAATAAAAAATGAGTAGGTGGCGGCTGTGCCTGCTCCATTCATAATCATAATTGTCAAGCATATAAATAGCGCTCAAAATGAACCCAACCCACACTCATTTGTCAGGAAAAATCTCTCTCGTACTAAAATGGCTTTCTTCACCGCTAGAGCTTCGCACCTAACTCGCAGTCGTGGGGCCACCTCTCTCTTCAATCGCTTTATGAGCAATGTTCCCGAGAACACAGTCTATGGCGGTCCCGCCGCCCAAACCTCCAACGAGAGAGTAACGCTCGCTTATCTAAGGCAGAAGCACAAAAAGGGTGAGCCTATTACCGTCGTCACCGCCTACGACTACCCTTCTGCCGTGCACTTGGACATGGCCGGAATCGACATATCCCTCGTCGGAGACTCCGCCGCCATGGTCGTCCATGGCCACGACACCACTCTCCCTATTTCCCTCGACGAAATGCTTGTTCACTGCCGAGCCGTCGCTCGAGGAGCTAAGCGCCCGCTTTTGGTTGGAGACCTTCCTTTTGGGTCTTACGAGTGTAGCACCAATCAGGTACGGGTTTTTTTTCCTCGCTGTTTAGCTTTCGGAAAGGAAAAAGGGTTGTTAAGTATTTTTGTATATTGTTTTGATCAGGCTGTAGATACGGCGGTGAGGATATTGAAGGAAGGAGGAATGGACGCCATAAAATTGGAAGGAGCTTCGCCAGCAAGAATCAATGCGGCGAAATCTATTGTGGAATCAGGTATTGCCGTGATGGGGCACGTTGGCCTTACTCCACAGGCCATTAGTGTTCTTGGGGGCTTTAGGCCTCAGGGAAGGAATGTTTCTAGTGCTTTAAAGGTCTGTGTTTTGAGTTTTGACATGAAACATTTTTGGTTTTTATGTAGTTTTTTAATCTTGGTTTTGTTGGTTTAGTTCATATTTGGGATTATTCTTGCAGATTGTGGAAACCGCATTGGCTTTGCAGGAAGTTGGGTGTTTTGCCGTGGTTTTGGAATGTGTGCCTGCACCAGTGGCGGCTGCAGTTACTTCTGCTCTTAAGATTCCCACAATTGGCATTGGAGCTGGGCCTTTCTGTAGTGGGCAGGTTAGTTAGCAATTACTTTTATCTTCCATTGTGGCTTGATTTGTTCAAAACATACGTCTTTTGTCATACAGATGCTTGACTTTTGTGTCTCTGTAACTTGAAGATGAAGCTTGTAAGTTTTCAAATTTAGAACATGTTAAATGTGAAAACTTCTGAAATTTAAAGAGTATTGCTTACTGTGAAGATCGTTAAAATTTATGATAACAAACCAGAAAAGAATGGTATAGTTATTAAATGGCTGACGATTCTGTTCTTCCTCGTGATGACTTGAGTAGAAGGCTTTAACTTGTTACTTTGCATTGGTTTGCTTTTAAAATTTGTTGTCTATGAATGGAGACTAGACCTTAAAGCATATATACCTGTTTATTCTCTTTCTTCACATGTAAAATTTTCACGGCTTTCAACTGTTGCAGTTTGATATGTTCATGTCCTGCAATCACTCTGTTCTTTCTAGTGGTTTCTTGCCAAGAAATCCAAGAATTGAACTCTTCTGGGTTACATATCCATTATATTGTTTAAAATGAAGTCAAATTGTTGATAGAGTTCCTTGTATTTCTTTTGGAAAAATATTTCACTATGTTCTGATAAAATGAATTGACATTAAGTTTTCCATCTACTTTCTAGCACTCATAGTCTCATACATGATGCAAAGAAAAAATCAACTTCGGTGATCATATGGCTCATCAGATTGCACTATGTTACCATGTTCGGAAGACTCAATTGTTCGATTATGGTGTACTTAATTTGTTTCACCACCATACAGGTGCTAGTTTACCACGATCTGCTTGGAATGCTACAACACCCGCATCATGCCAAAGTAAAATCTCAAACTACATGTTCATTGATTATAACTCGAATCTTTCACAAAGAATTTTACTGAAGCAGGAAGCTACTCGTTTTTTTGGCAGGTTACCCCTAAGTTTTGTAAGCAGTATGCGTGTGTTGGGGATGTCATAAACAAAGCTCTCTTGGAGTACAAAAATGAAGTGACACAGGGTTGCTTCCCTGGTCCTGCTCACACCCCATACAAAATCAATTCTACTTATGTTGATGATTTCTCTAATGAATTGCAAAAATTGGGTTTGAACAAGGCAGCATCGGCAGCAGCTGAAGCTGCTGAGGAGATTAGCAGACCTGAATCACCTAGTGAACGCAGCCCAAAAAGTGACTAAACTTGGGATGACTCGTAATGTCATCCTAGTAGGAAGTTGCATTATATATGTATCTACTATGGCTGCCCTTTTCAGTTTTGTTTCTGAGTGACGCTTAAGATTTTGAAAGGAGAGAGAAAAAGTATAAGAGTGGGAACGAAAGTTTTCAAAGTAAGGTAGCTGAAATTCTTTTGAGGCAAAAGTAGTTTATACTTAATAATAGTCTAGTCTAGAACTTGTTAGAACCCCCAATAATAAGGTTTATTTAAATGATTAATGGATTATATCAGTTTCCAGTCTTGCTGTGTTCATGGTCTTTATTTATGCTTCGTCTTGCAACTACTTTGGGTTTGACTTGGCTTTCTTAGACCCTCTTTGATTGGGATTTGAAAGCTGGATTTTTTTTTAAGCGTCCTTGCACTATTTTTTGTTCAGCCATTAATATTATCATAATAAAACTTCCACGTTATAACAAACTTTTGTTCAGCATAGATCTAAACTCAATCTTTAAAGCAACTGTGTATTGCATATCTTTAGTTTCATTTGAACAGAGCTCCAACCATTATTCCAAAAAATAATATAAATCATATAAAAAAAACATCACAAGTAAAAGAGTTTTTTCAGCTGCAAAATACTTAAAAGTAAAATAGCTCGAGTATTTTTATGGACCAAAAGAAAAACGGTTACAGCAATAGCCAACATATCTCTATTTAAGCATTTTCAATATATTTATATTTGCACATATTTTACCATTTTCAACCGGAAAAAAATATATAAATATGAATATATCCATAGAAATTAAAGTAAATGACCCAAAATATTAGAAAGAAGAAGCTAATGTACTCATTTTTAGAATTGTAGAGAAATAACTATTTAATATTATTGATTATTTAAGTTATTATTTTGCACTAAGTCCCAAGTGAATATTAAGATTTACCTAAAACTAAAGAGGTTAAAGAAGGTAAAGGTAAATGTAGAATTTCACTATATTAATTTATTATATTTGACCATTTGTTAATTTTTTTTAAAATTGAGATATTTATCTAAATAATAGTTGTTTTGAGGAATATTTTGCATTTATGTGCATTGGTTCCCTTATGGCCATCGGCCTAAGTAGCCCATAATAAACTTTTATCTCATAACTCACTACGACGTCGTCTCCTCGTAAAACATATTTATCCAATAAAGTCGCTGAAAATTAATTTCAAGGAATCCGTAACGTTACATGTGCTGATTTACTTGTCACAACTTTTTTTTTTTTTTGAACAATACTGTCAAAACTTTTGATTGAATGGCATAAGTTGGAAAAAAAAAAAGGACAAAAATTGAAAATGAAAAAAAGTAAATAGAGGATTGTTTTCCTCCTTCTCTTTTTTCTGCTCAAATACTTTTAGTTGTGTATTGCGACCAATAGAGCCAGGGCCCAAGGCCCAAAGGAGAAAGTTAAGCGGGCCCATCTAAGGGAGAAGCACAGATGGGGCGAGCCCCTTGCAATAATGATGGACTCGGTTGACTCGCCCATGCCAAGCAGTGGCTCGTAGGGTTAAGCGGCCTCTTTGGGTTGGGGCGTGACCGGTGACCTAATCTACTTTTTAGTCCCTTCCCTTCTAGTCCAGCTCTAGTCAGGTTAACCCAATGGAATGAGTAAAATAGTTTCAGCTTGATCTGATATGTTACGAGAAATTTACATACATGCATTATGGTTTTTTTATATATAAAATAATAATAATAATAATAATAACAATAATTTTTTACTGGTTTTGTTGAAAAATATATATTTTTTACATTTTTTTATTACATTTTACTTTAGACGTATACTTTTTAGAGATCGTATTTTTGTAATAAAAAACAATATTTTAAAAAAAAAACTTTAAAAAACTGTAATTTTTTTATAGAAACATACAAAATAGCCATTTTTTTAAAATATCTCATGTTTAAACTCTACTAACACAAGTGTTGTTGGTGCATAATTAGCGGCCTCATTTGATCCAAAAATCCACCACATACATATATATCAAGTTGAGAATATATTACCATTATTAAAAAATTAAGAACACTACATTACAACAACCAAATGGAAAAAAGAAAAATGACTTTACTCATTATAACTTGTGATAGTCGAACAGAGTAGTTAGAATCACTGCATCAAAAGCTATAATGGCTCAGAAAAAGAATGTTTCTAGTGCTGTAAAGGTCTGCATCAATGCACTCTCATTGTCACATCCCTTTTCAAAACAGTAACAATATCGTTACTAGCTTCCATTTATAAAAAACAAAAACTAAAGTCACTTTAAATTTTATTTGTTCATTTTTGTGGATGAGCCTATTCTATTAAATTACCATTTTTTTTAATGGTAAAAATTAGCTTTGTGTATGAATCCCTCTCTCTCTTACATATATATCTCTTTACTTTTGTCTTTCTCAATCTACCACGCAATATGTTAATGGAAAAGTTGAAACAAATGCTAAATTCTTCCTTCATTTTGAAGAATAAGTATATATGAAAGGGAAGCTCCACCTTTTTACTCGTTTCTTCTATATATGTAACTGCGAAGGAAGGTATATACTTATTTATTTATCTGAAATATGCAGCTGGAATGGAATTATAGATTAAAAAAATAAATAAAAGTAGGTTATTCTAGAGTAAAAAGTAGTGGTGTCCATTTGCGGTATGCCCTCATTTCAAAAAGGGGAAAAAGGGTGTCCACAACTTGAAAGCTTCATCTAAATAGCTAATCACTGGAAGTGGTTTGTGATCTCAGCTGAAAGTTGTATGTGTATATAAATATGCATAGAGAGAGAGAGATAGGGAAAGATGTGAAGTTTAGTGACTTAATTTAATTAAAGGGTATTCTTTTGTTCATATTCTGCATTTTGTTGGGACAAAGTAGTGGAATATTACCAATCATTGTATGATGTCATTGTCTGTCAGTATGAAGAATCGTGGCTTCTGTAATCTATATATGGATGTGTCTAAGCACCATATGCCGCATTCCCAAATTTATCTTATTGCTTGCGTGTGAACAGTGACTTGCCAAGCTAGTTAGAAGCTCAAAGTTGCCAAGTACTTGTATTTGTATGTGTGTAGTGTAGATAAGTAAATTCCAATACAAACTACATTAACACGTGAAAGGCGTGCGTGGCTCAAATGGATACTATATATTAGGATTTAGGAGTGGTAAAACTCATTTTAACGACAAAATGACTTGTGTATGTAATTTTAGGTTAAGGGTGTTTGTTTAACAAAATAATTATGTTAGAATTATTAAAGACTCTTAATTACATTTTCAAATTCTAAAAACATGAGCATTTTGAAAAATGTAAAGACTTAACTTATATTCGTCTTTCTTAGAATGTAAGGCGGACACGCGAGCGATCGGTTCAATCTATTTCTTTATCTCCCCACGAATCGTATGTTTGTAACAAGAAAAATAAGTGATTCAATAAGAACAAGTACAGCCAGAAGAGTTTTTGAGTTTAGAAAATTACAAGCTTTTTTGTTTTTCAAAATTTTAGGGAGTTTAATTAATTTTTTATTTTAAAATTCAATTTTATTAAAATAAAATTTTACTAAATATAAAGTGTTGAATTTATCTTTGTAATTTTAGAAATGGCTTATACATTTTTGTATTCTGTGTTTTTTACGATTATTTGTTTGGACTTTGTGTTTTAAAAAAATTATTTTTGGATTCTATATTTTGTAAAACAGTTCAAATAGACCCTAAACTCAATTTTGATGAAAAAAATAAATATAACAACACAATTTTTAAGCAGAATAATTTTATTTTTGTTCTAAATTGTTAGTTTGGTGAATTATTTGTGATTTCAGTTAAGAAAACTTTGACTTAAATCAAATTTAGGATTCTATTTGAACAATTTTTACAAAACATAGAATACAAAAAAGAATTTATTAAAATACAAATTTCAAAGAGATAAAATACTGGATCAAACAAATCATAAACTATTTTGGAAATAACAATAATATTTTATTAAGGGTAATTAGATGATGAGATAATATGAATTTATTAATTTCTTAAGTTAAAAAATTGATTAAATTATTGAAAATTAAAAAATAGTTTTTTTATCACAATAATCGAAAATTATTAATTTTTTTATTCAATATAATTTTACTTTAGGATTTCATAATATTACAAAAAAATCAATTATTATAGTATAAAATTTAAAATAAAAAATAACTTTCTTTTAATTTTAGACAATTTTCCTAAAAGTAAAAATTGAAAAATATTTTTTTAATCATCTTATGTTTTTTTTCCTCGTTCGTTCTCTTGTGCTGAATAATTATTCATGAAGTCGTCATTGAGTTGAGCTTGAATGCTGCGTAGTTTAGTCTGGCACTGAAAACAAAAATGAGAATCGTATCACCCTCTGTATCAAAGCAATCCAATCAATTGTTCAACCTTTTACGGCCCCAATCACTCAACCCTTTCTCGCCCTCCATTATCCGCCACCTATCACTCGAATCCAACCTTTATCAATACCACGAACCGTCGATAACCCAAGCAGTCGAACTTCTCCAAGCGCCGGAGAACAACTGGGACCTTGACCAGCTCCGACGTCTCCTCTACTCCGACTCCGACTCCGAAACCCCTTCACCGAAACGTTTCTTCCACATTGCACGCCGGTTAGACTCCTCGGCCAAAGCTCTCAAGTTCTTCGACTATGTCCGAGAAAATTCCAAGTGCCCAGAAGACTTGCCATTGCTGTCTTCCGTATTCCAGGCCGTTCTCGAGATTGCTAGCCGCGAACCCAGTTGGGAAAAAAAGGTTTTTGAGCTGTATACGTCGTCGCAGGAGCATAATGTTCCGCTCACCATTAATGCCGCGACCCTTCTCTTAGGTTGCTTGGGAAGGGCCGGAATGAAGGAGGAGTTACTTATTGTTTTTAAAGCACTCGACCCGGATAGTAAGAATACCCATGTTTGTAATCGGCTGGTTACTGTGCTGTTTAATTTGGGAGATGTAGATGAAGCACTCCATGTGCTCGACGAAATGCTTGAGCCAAATTCGATATCCTCTCCCAATGATATCACAGTTGATGTTGTGTTTTCCAAAATTTTGAGAAGAGATAGACCCGGGAGGCGATTCAAGGATGAGGAAATTGTTGGATTGGTGTCTAAATTTGGTGAGCATGGCGTGTTTCCTGACAAGTTCAAACTTACCCAGTTGATCACAAATTTTTGTAGAGATGGGAAGATTAATCGAGCTTGGGATGTTTTAGACAATGTGATCAAGTCTGGGGGTTCTGTTGTGGTGGCTTCTTGCAATGCCTTTTTGACGGGCTTAGGAAGGAATAATGATTTCAAGAAGATGAATGAGCTTATGGCGATTATGAAAGATAGTGATATTAAGCCTGATGTTATCACTTATGCAATTCTTATTAATCGCTTGTGCAAATCATGGAGAGTTGATGAGGCAATGGAAGTGTTTGAAAAAATGCGTGGAGAGGTAGGAAAATACACCGTTGAACCTGATGTGGTTATTTATAACAGTTTGATTGATGGGCTTTGTAAAGTTGGGAGGCAGGAAGAAGGATTGAAATTGATGGAACAAATGAGATCACAAAACTTTTGTGCACCTAATACTGTTACCTACAATTGTTTGATTGATGGGTTCAACAAAGTTGGGGAGATTGAGAGGTCTCTTGAGCTATTTGATCAAATGAAGAAGGATGCAGTGCCACCGAGTGTGATCACCCTTAACACTTTGGTTGATGGAATGTGCAGGCATGGAAGAATTAACAGTGCGGTTCAGTTGTTCAATGAAATGCAAAGAGACGGTGTTAAAGGCAATGCAGTTACCTACACAACTTTGGTCACTGCCTACTGTAGTGTCAACAATATTAACAAGGCGGTGGAATTGTTTGATCAGATGTTGAGCAGTGGACGTTCCACCGATGCCATTGTTCACTACAGCTTGATTAATGGTTTGAGTCAAGCTGGAAGGATGGATGATGCCAGCATGGTTGTATCAAAGCTGAAAGAGGCTGGGTTTGGCATGGATGTCGTTTCATACAATGTCCTAATTAGCGGGTTTTGCAAGAAGAACAAGCTGGATAGGGCTTATGAGATGCTTAAAGAAATGGAAGAGGCTAATATCAAGCCCGATACTGTCACATACAATACCTTGATATCTCATTTCAGCAAAACTGGGAGCTTGGGAACTGCGCATAGATTGCTGAAGAAAATGTTACAGGAGGGTCTTCTGCCAACTGTTGTTACTTATGGAACCCTCATACATGGATATTGCTTGAATGACAACATTGAGGAAGCCATGACTATTTTCCGAAGTATGACTTCTGCTTTAGAGGTTCCTCCCAATACCGTTATATACAATATTCTTATAGATTCTCTCTGCAAGCGAAATGAGGTGGAGAAACTTCTGTCTCTGATGAATGATATGCAAGTTAAAGGAGTGAAGCCAAATACCACCACGTACAATGCCTTGTTCAAATGCCTTAGGGAGAATAATTTATTAAACAAGGCATTTGAATTTATGGATCAAATGGTTGAACAGGCTTGTAATCCTGATTACATAACTATGGAAGTTCTTACCGAGTGGCTTTCTGCAGTTGGCCAAGTAGATAAATTACGAAAGTTCTTGCAAGGCTACGAGGTTTCTGTTTTAGAAAAAGAAAAAGGCTCTGAGGTGTTGGCATCTGGTCAATAATTTTAGATAACAATACAAAGTTGGGAGTTTTGGAATTATGGTGTTGATCTGATCTCTTAATAGGCCACTGGCAGAGATAGCGAAGGCCAGAGAAACCTTCTGGCTTTATAACTGCTCTCTGCCTCTGGTGTTATCATTTGTGGTCTTATGCATGGCAGGGATTAGAGAAGACTCTATGTTACATGGGTTTCCCTTTTTTCTTTGTAGTCAAACAAGTAGGCATAAAATTAGGCGTGCTATTAATTTTTTTCGATAGTAATAGAGAAGATTGTACGAAAGTAAAATAAGGAACAATTTTGTACTTTGGAGCTTCTTTCTTTGGCTTTAAAGAGGTTTCAATGTAGCAGCATTTGATGATCTGCATGGTCTAGATTCAGATATCTTGTCAAAGTTTTTCTTCTTCTTCTTCTTCTGTTTCCCAAGCTAGAGACTTAAGTTTATGAGTTGAGAGCAAAATAATTAGAAAGAAAAAAACATTGCCTTTTCTATTTCATCTACTAGATTCGGAAAAGGTTATATTCTTTCTACAAGTTTCGTTGTCACCTGGGTTGACTTTGTTATAAATGAGCTAGTGGAAATGAGGAGTTTTAACTCGCCGCTGCAAGCTTTAAGTGGGAATTCTCAACTCAAGACTCCAGCAATAGCCTTGTTGTGTTGGAATCTTAGCTAGACAATGGCTTACGACATTTATTTGTTGATTCTTTTTATTATTATTATTATTTTAAGCTCAAGATGTAGCCCTATAGGTTATCTTTGAATCTTCGCTATCTCTTCTGTACTGTTTTTTTTCTTCTTCTTTAACTTCTCTGTCACATTTTGTTCCCTTCGATTAAATTAGACAATACACTATAGGTTATAAATTAAATAAAGACTACAACGTAGGAGTTCTTATAATAATAATAATAATAATAATAATAAAAAGAAGTCCAAGCTTAGGGTAGAATTGTTTATAAAAATCAATTTTTTTTTGTAAATAAAATATATAAATAAATAAAAGTATATGGTTAAATTTAGCCGAATTTAAAAGTGGAATTTTGTTATTTTGGCTAAAAGAAATTAAGGGAAGATATGTGTATTTGTCCCCTATAGGTGTAATTCTTTGGTCCTTGAGTTAGTGGTAGTTGCTGCAATTGTTCTTGTTCTCCCTCTCATTGTGAAGAGATTTCGACACTCCATCTCCCAAGTTAAACAAAAGATGTACTATCAGCTTTGGAGATCAAAGGTTAGATTTATAAGAAGGTTGTGCATTTATTGTGTGTTTCCTCTAGCGGGTTGTGTCAAGTTTGGAATTATTCTTGAAAATAAAAAAATGAATCATTAATTGACATATACTCTACATTAGATTGTTACATGTAATGTATTAAAAAAAATTGGGGGAGATGTATGCTAGTTTTGTTGTGATGATAAATCAATTTTGTCTACAGTTCAAAGGTACACTACAAAAACAAAAACGTCTGAATTCAATTAATGGCTGGTCAGAACTCTATCTATACAGTCGTAGAAACCAAGTTTTACCACATCGGTATTATTCTAAATATATATATTATATATTTTTCATTGATATTCAAGAAAATTGCAAGCAATATTTGTGGTGTGAGACAGTGAGTAACTAAAGTTACTGAAATGGAAGTTTCGTGGCCTCAAAAACCACAAAAGAAGATAGTGAAACGTGTTTGAGAATTGTTATTTTCACATTAACTTCTCTTCTCTCTGTTTAGTTTCTCAGAAGCTACAGTAATACCATAAAAGGGTTAGTAAACAGACACATAAAGCGAATGAATTTTCACACAGAAGGGCTATGCCAAATTCTTTTGCCCTAAATAGTCAAAATGCCATCAACTCAACTAACTTTAAAGTAAACCAAATTCGTCCCTTTAAAATTTAAAGAGAAATTCCACTATAATAAATTACATGCCACGAAAATGTTGTCAATGGTACCCAGTTTTTCTTCTTTAAAAATTTATTATGTTATATTACTACACATGAGATGAAAGGTTCCTTGCATTTTAGCTACATACACTTTATAGTTCTACCATATGTTATCTTATTTCAATTTTATACATAAATTGAATGGTTAAAAAGGAAATTGACCCTATAATTTACATAAAAACTAGCAATAGTTTCCACCAAAATGTCCTCTCAAAATAATGATGACTTCGTAACATATTTGATTCCAAATTTTACATAAAAGGTAATGAATAGAAAGTTTGAACAAGTGAAGTGATATTCTACCATCAGTAAATACATATAACCAAAAATAATGATTCTGAAAAATTAATATCTAGCTTTTATAACTATACTCAAAACCAAAAATAAATTAATTAACAAAAGAGATAATTAAATGACTAATTACAACTCTGTTTTTTGTTTTTTAAACTAATCTCACTAAACTTCATAGTTAGCCCAAGATTCCACTCCATTTAATCGTTTCTCATTCTCTTTGATACCCATATCGATCGTCAGCGAATGATCCGGCTACTTAGCGGCCGCCGGCAGCCGTGGCGGCGCTATTTGCAACCCACGGAAGGGAAAAACTTGTCGGGAAATTATCGGAAAAGAACTCCCCGGTGGTCGGACTTCCGAGACCCTCCAAACCCACGAAGAAATCGTCGCTCATGGCCACATCTGACAGCCCAAACTCGTCTTCATCGTCATCATCCATTAAAACACTCTCTGGTCCATCTTTGCTTTCAGTGGTTGTACTGTGTGTTTGAGGAACGAAGACCTCTTCTTCACCTGAGGTCGCCGGAGAGGAAGTCTTGGTAGCCGGATTGTTGAGGTCGCTGGTGCCGGAGATGGATTGGGGAGTAGAGGGCTTCTGGCGAGTGGAACCGGCAAGTGAGTTACGGTGAGTTGGAGCTGGGTGGTTGTGCTCGGCGGTGTAAGTGACTATAAACATTCCCGGGTCAGTCCGGTTCCGCTCCACTTGTTTCCGGGCCAAACAACCTTTTGAGCTACTACATCTATAATATCCCCTGAAATTAATATATACCAAAAAATAATGAAAACCCATCTTTAATAATTAACAACTAAACCAAACACAAATGATTTAATGACAAAAGAAAAGGGTTTTGTCGTTAAAAAGTACCTTGGATATGGGGAGCCTTTGATGGGTTTTTGGCCATATTTACGCCATGCCCAGATGTCTGAAGAGAGACTCTCAGCTGGTACTTGGCAAACTTTCTTTAGTTGATTCTTCCTGATATGGAAAAAGGTAACTAAGAATTAAGTAAACCATATAAACGACACTAATTGTAAACAGAATTACGAAGCAAACGACATGTTTAATTTCATATGAAAGACTACAACTTTTACTCTTTCCTTCTAAAACAAGATCTATAACCAATTTTTAACATACCTCTTTTTGGACCGTGGGGTGGTCGTGGAGCCATTATTATGAGATTGCTTAGTAGTGGGTTGGTGTTGGTGTTGGTGGTGAACTTGCTTTACTTGTCGTATTTGGTCATTTGACCTAATAGTAGTACTAGTGCTAGTACTGCTACATATTGAAGAAAGCGACGACAGAGGAGTCTGAATCTGAGCATGAGATTTAGGGAAGAAAGGCTTGTAAAGCTCATGAAGCTCTTCAACAACGAAGTTTCTGGGTCTCATACTATTGGGATCTGGAAGAAGAAAGAGTTGACCAGAGCTCTGGTGTTCACTAATACTACTGCTATTACAACTAGTACTACCGAATGGAGAAGGAGAAGAAGAAGAAGAAAATAAGAAGGAAGAGGAGCTCGCGGCTGTGGTTTGAAAATCCGCCATGAAAACAGGGGAGGTGGTGGTTGATGTGGCCGTAGTAGTAGTAGAAGCCCTGACACCTGCTCCGGCTGTGGAACAGCCTCTCACGACTGCCTGAAGATCCCAGTCGACCTCCATGGTGGTGCTCCGACAAGCTCTGTACCCCGTGTTGTCTCTAGCTCTGGCTCTGAGGACAGAGAGAGAAAGACAAAAGAAGGCGCTGACTTTTGATGAGGGAGAAAGATAAGGATGCAAATGAGTGGGAAAGGAATAATATATAACAACATGTATATATAGAAAGAGAAAGCGGGTTTTCACAAAAAATAAATAAATAAATGAAAAAAAGTTGAGAGAAAGATAGAGAGAGACACAAGTGGGCTTTTTTAGAGAGAGAGAAAGAGGTGGGGTTGGCATCTCTATGCAGAGTTTGCTTTTTTCTTTTTAATTTTTTTTTTAATTTAATATTATCTAATTAAGTGCATTGAAGAAATTGAAAACTGGTTTTTGGTTTTGGGGGTTGACTTTGGATAATGTCAAAGCCGGATTTGATGATGGGGAAAAATTCCACACGGTGTCTAGGGAGTGGAGCTCGTGAGATATACCGACAAAAAGAGAGATATAATTATAATAATAAAATAACATTAAAAATAAATGTGGAAACCGGTAGAATTTTTGGGTGCTCTTATAAATAAATTAATAAAAGATGGTTAAGATTTTGATTAATTTTGGTAAATTTTAATGGGTCGGTGAGACTCAAACAAAGCCGGTCTGGTCTCTCTCCAAATATCTTTGTTTTGTAACATTAAGAAAGAATTATGACCCTTAATTTAAGGATAATATAAGTCCAAATTTGATGATTATTTAAAAAAAAATTTGTTTTGGCTATATTTGTTTTTTGGAATGTGTGACTGATTATTTAAATTAAATGCCTATGTAAACTTGTGTTTTTTCAGATAGCTCATAGTATTATGAATAATGCTAAAAAACCTCATAAATTATGAAACCAAGTTATATGATTAACTTTAATTGACATTATTTATTCTTATCAACATTAAATGAAAAAAAAATATAGTAAATAGCAAAAAAATGGCATCAAGAAATTAATGTCTTCATTTTTAAAATTGTAAATAAATGACCATTTTACATTGTTGCTACTTAAATTGTCATTTTCAATAATTTTTTTTATATATTTAGGAACTTATAACTTTAATATAGTGATATATGTATATTAGTTTTTATTTTAAAGTTATATTGATTTTTTAAGTTTTTTATGGGTTGATTGTGACAGTCAGAATCCCGTGATCCGTAAGGGGAAAGACGAAGTAAGTTGTGCAATTCCACACCGCCTGGGGAAGATCAAGTGTAATGATTCTAAGACTATGTAGGTATGAGACTACACAATTGAAGATGACTTAAATTGATTGATTGGTACTACCTATGCCAACAAGATGCATCTTCTTTTCGGTAGTCCATCACTTGAGAATTCCAAAGTTGAGCGTGCTTGACCTGGAGCAATCTGATGATGGGTGACCCCCTGAGAAGTTTTCTTAGGAAGCGTGCGAGTGAGGACAAAGCACGGTAGAAAGACTATAGTTAGTTTGTAGGGTCAGTCGTCATTCCAAGAAGCAGTCATAGTGATGTAATGCGTTAAATTGATGATATATTATACTATGTTTTTTGTGGTATGGTATATTTTTTTTTTATGATATTTAGTTTCTATCTTTTTATGTATAATGTTATAATATAATTTTGTATCATGCTATATATTTCAATAGCAGTATATAATTTTGTTCGCATAGTGTATACATTTTTTAATATGATTTTGTAAGTTTTCTTGATATATTATTTTTTAACTTAGTAAATGCATTTTGTGGTGTGGTATATCATTCAACAACTCATAAAAAATAAAATAAAAAATCAAAATAACTTTGAAATAAAAACTAAAATAAACAAAATTAATATACATATACCATAATATTAAAATATTTTAAATAAAATAGCAATTTGTTAAATGTGATATTTGGTAGTACTTAATATTAAAAAGGTAGTTAGACAATTTTGCTACAAAATTAAAAATAATGATCATTTACTTACTTTAAAAAAAAAAGTAATGTTTTTTTTCACTTTTTACATTCCTTTCGATTAACCTTGTTTCAATTATAAAAGCAATCATGGTACGACTGAACAACTTGTAATAATATGAATCAATATATATAATGCACTATCTTTTTGCAATTATATGGACAAAATAATAAGATGTGCAGATAAATACTCATTTAGTTTTTAATTTTAAAAGATTGTAAACAAATATAAAATGATTAATGATTGCAACATATATTAAAAAAAATAATCAAAGTGAAATTATATTCATGTTTAAATTCTTAATTATATATAAAATTGATTTTATTAATAGTCACATGAATCAACAATCATATTTATATATATAAAAAAACTCGAGAGACATGTAATACTCCTATACTAGAAATTAAGGCTCTAGGATACAACTTTTTTTTTTTCTTTTTTTGAAACTAAATATATTATAACTTGTAAGTTGTAATATATTTATATATAGATATATTGATGGAATCATTAAAAAAAGTTTTTTTGGTACGAGCAGCATCTCATGTTACATTTATGATTTTCAAATCTAATACCAATTATGTCTCTCACGTTTCAATGTTCTCAAGGTTCAATATTTCTCATAAAAATTGCACCTCCTAACCCATTAAACACCACCAATAATAATCATCCAATAAGCCATTTGACTTATTTTTTTAAAAATAAATAAATAAAAAACAATTATCATGTATCATTATTGCTATCAAAAAGAAAATTTAAACTGATAATCATTTTTTCACTAGAAACTTAACTATTCATTTCTTTCTGGTGGAACCAACAATTATTATTACTCAAATTTGATCATAATTAAAAATAAAAAAGGAATAATAATAATAATTGAAAATAGTGATGTATTACCAAATTAAAAAAATATATCATATCTATTTATTTATGCCGTCTTTCACTTAATTTGACTAAGGGCACCCACCCAACCTTACTTGCGGCGCTCAAATCCGTAGAGCTCGTGACCGACACGTTGAGCCCAAAGCCACTTTGAGGTGCTGAACCAAATTACTGCCACGTGGTGTGATTAGGAGACAAGTGTGATGTTCTTTTCGTTATTCGAGCGCGTGTGAATCATTTCCTGTCTGTACATACTCGTGACTTGTGAGGCGGTAGTTTAACGGCTCATCCGTTAAAAAAAAGCTTAGAAAGAAAATAGTAAGTAGATCTGACGGCGAACATAGAGGATTCACACCACGGGATTGGATTCTTAGCGCGTGTGATTGACGGTGGGGAGAGATGATGTGAGGTGGCATGTTAGTGAAAATTGGTGGGGCCCACTTTAGAAAAAAGATTATTTAGTACAAAAGCTTGTAATTGAATTTAGCAGAGCAGAGTTTGGGTTGTGTGGCTTGGTGTTGATCCAACGGTTCCGATTTGTTGAATTATTTATGGTACAAATAGATCTATAAAGAATGAGATGTGGATATGATAGTGTCAAACTCGTTTCATACTAGCGTATATGAAGTGTTGTGTGGTGTAGCTCTGACTTTCTTTTGTCAACCTTGACTTTTTTTCTTTACCCTCACATGGCGTTTTACTCTTGTCATAATAACATCATTAATCTTGTCCTGGCTTGGGTTCAATTAGATGATTTTTTAATCAACTGTATTTATTTAGAAAAATTATAGGAAATGACTTCAAATAAAAGTATGTCTTTGTTTTTTAAATTACAGAAAAATTACTATTTTATATTGTTAATTATTTAAATTATTTTTTTAATAATTTATTTATTTATTTAAAAATTTTATTATTATTTTAAATGAATATTTTAGAATAATTTTAATGATTAAACAAGTAAAATAAAGCAACAGTCAAATAAAGTATTTATCTGTTACAACTAATAATAAAACAAAGTACTTAATCGGTGTGGGACTTGCATAAAACCCACGTGAGGGTGTCTAATGAGCTCTCTGTAATTTTGATGGTGCATGATTCACCTTTCATGGTTTGGTTGCTTCCATTTCAAAGGATCAAGTATTGAATTTTAGACATTTTGAAAAGAAAGAAAAATGTTGGATTTTAGACAAAATTAAATAAATATAGTACTCTATGAAGGACTGAAATTTGTAGGCCGGTAGACGTGGGTGGCACGAGGCTTTGCTTTTCAGATTGCAAACGTGTGGGGTCATTATTTAAAGGGTTTTAATTTTTTTATTATAAAATAATTATTTCTTTATTATCATGACTAAATTTTAGTAGTCAAAGTTGATATATTTAGAGAGAGAGAGAGCGAGAGAGTGGTACAGATTATACAAATACAATCATAAAATAAAATTAAAAAAAAAACCTTAAAAAAAAAGACAAAGGCAAGCTCCATCAAGCAACCTAAGAAGAGTAGAGCTTGCTATTTAATTTATTTCTAATACTTTTGGAGAGATGTGGCAACAAGTTAGAAATTTAATAAAAGGCCCAAATTAGATCAAGTGTGTAGAGTAGAGACTAGAGATAGAGAACCATGTTCTTGGCTTTGCTTGCCTCAAACTTAAAAACAAAATTATTTGTTAAAAGCAACTTTGAGTGTTTGACTAAATTGCTTATGTTATGGGTATATATGTTTAAAATAAATTATCTCACTTGATATGTGTTTTATATTATATATCATACACAGTAAGGTACCAACATCTGTTGTTGTGGTATTTTTGACTTTTATCTTTTCTTCCACTTTGATTTGAAATTAATCATTACCTAATAGACATATGATTCAATAGCATGCAGTAGTAGTGGTGGTAGTGACTTAAACCAATTCATATTAACAGGCAATAAGAAAGAAAGACAAGTATATTTAGGCAATTGGTTGAATAATATACATATCATGTATGAGCAGGAGAGTGTAAAAAAGATTGCAATAGAAATTTTTTTAACACTCTTCTTATGCTCGGTATTTTTTATCGCCTTTTATGTCAATAAATTCTCTAACTGTTTTTGTGCTTCAAGTGGGCTTCACTATTTGAATGTAGATCATATTCTTAATAATATGTATTGTATACATAACTTAATACATTCTTTTCCAATGGATCTATTTTTGTTTGTTCTCCATTAATGGCTAACTTTGACCAATAAAAAAATTCAACAATATGTAACGCGTTGAATTCCACACATTTCAATAGATTAAATGATATTTATGTCTTAAATATATATATATATATATATAGATATACGGTGAATTTATTTCCCTCTATTTGCAATATTAAAAAAAATGGTGGAATGGAATAAAAAATACTCTATTTTAATATATGTTTACTTTCAACATGAATGAAATGTTTACTAGAATCTAATTACTAATAAACCTTACGAATATATTTTGTATTTTTTAAATTAAAAAATTATCTTTAATATACAGTTCCTGGAGTTTAATTATTGATTTTTCCTAGAATTTTTAATGACAAATTTAACTATTTATAAAACCTTTAGTATGGATTAAATATATTATAATTTACTAGCAACCTTTTTTAAGAACCTTTTTATATAGGCTATCAACGTTTCTTTTTAAGTATAGTGTGGAATTGCAGATGTGACTTTTTCACATTTTAAATTTAATATACAAATTTTAAAAGGGTATAGGGTTTATATTTTTTTTAGACCCTGTGTTTTTTCTCATTACCTGTTTGGACTTTGTGTTTTGAAAAATTATTTTTTGTACCCTATATTTTGTAAAATGGTTAAAATAGAACTCTAAACCTGATTTTGGTCAATGTTTTCTCAACTAAAATTACAAATAATTTACCAAACTAACAATTTATAACAAAAATAAAATCATTCTGCTTAAAAACTGCGTTGTTATATTCAATTTTTTCTTCATCAAAATTGAGTTTATGGTTCTATTTTAACCATTTTACAAAACATAGAGTCCAAAAAGTAATTTTTCAAAACACAGGCTTCAAACAAATAATAAGACAAAATACAGGGTCCAAAAAAATATAAACCCATTTTAAAATGAATAGAATTTTATTTTAAAATAACAAAAAATAACAGTTAACAAATGAATAGGTTCTTTGGTGCACCCAAAAAAAAATAGGCACAACGGTACACCTCTCTAGTTTTTTGCCTTTAACATATTTTTGGTGATTTTTTTTTTTTTTTGACCGTGTACATTTTAGTTATTTAGAGCATCCGCAAATTTTTAGAAAATTCTGAATAATTTACAGTACTAAAAATAAGGTTCAAACAGGTTACTTTCCAACCACTTAAAAAAAATAGTCACGTGTGCAATAAACTATTTGAACTTTATTTTCTATGCCGTAAATTATTCAAAATTTATAAAAAAATTTGTGAGATACTCTAAATAACAACAATATACACGGTCATAAAAAAATTTGCCTAAAAAATACTTCCCGAACCAAAATTTAGGGGGTGTGCACCGGTGTGCCCCTTTTTGGGAGTGCACCAGAGAACTATATTATTTTTGGGTGCTGCTAGGGTGCACCCCCTCTTATTTTTAGTACCTGGATAATTTTCGGCGATTTTTTTTATGATCATGTATATTGTAGTTATTTAAAGCATCATGCAAATTTTTAGAAAATTCTGAATAATTTACAGTGCCGAAAATAAGACTCAAATAGTTTGTTGTATGCATTAGTGTTTGTTTTTTATGCATGTGGAAAGAACCATGTTTGAATTATATTTTCGGCACTGTAAATTATTCTGAATTGCCTGAAAATCTGAAAATTTGCAAGATGTTCTAAATAACTATAGTATACATGGCCATAAATAAAAAATTCACCGAAAATCATCCCGGTGCAAAAAATCAAGAAAATGGTGCCCTAGTGCTCCCAAAAATAGGAGTACACTCTAAAATTTCCCATTATTTTTAATTAAAACTAATGATATAGGGTCTTATTTTGAGCATAGGGTAGTTCTTCGGTGCACCTCTAAAAAGGGACACCACCCCTTTCCAATTTTTAACTCATATGTATTTTCGACGCAAATTTTTTTTATGGTCGTGTATATTGTAGTTATTTAGAGCATCCTATAAATTTTCAGAAAATATTGAATAATTTATAATACCAAAAATAATGTTCAAATAAGTTACTTTCCATCCGCATAAAAAAAGTCACACGTACAATAAACTATTTAAATCTAGTTTTTCGATATTGTAAATTATTCAGAATTTCTTGAAAATTTGCAGAATGTAACTACATATACACGGCCATAAAATTTTTGCTTCAAAAATACTTCCCAAGTCAAAACTAGAGAAATGGTGCACCGGTGTGTCATTTTTTAGAGGTGCACTCGAGATTTTCTCATAAATCAATTAAATAACAGAATTTTAATAAAATAATCAAATCAACGTGTAATTAAATAGGCTACCCACTCTATATACAACAATAAGAGTGATGAACCTAGACAGGAATAAATAAGTGGCAATAAATAAGTGCCATGAACTAGTTTTGGAGTACAAATGTCTTTTATTATTTTGTTTATGGAAAATTTCGAGCCTCAATAGGTGCACACCGGTGCACTCACTATCTAGATTTTTGCCATGGAAATATTTTTAGGTCAAATTTTTTTATAATAATTTATATTGTAGTTATTTAGAGTATTTTATAAATTTTTAATAAATTCTGAATAATTTACAGTACCGAAAAATAAGGTTAAAATAATTTGTTGTATGCGTAATTTTTTTTTTATGCGGGTAGAAAGTTGCTTATTTGAATATTATTTTCGGCACTTTAAATTATTTTAAATTTCTTAAAAATTTACAAATATTCTAAATAATAATAATATACATGGTCACATAAAAAATTTACGCAGAAAATATTTCTCAAACCAAAAAATGGAGAGGAGTACACCAATCTACTCCTAAAAGTTGCACCATAGAACTACCCAACATTATTTCCCTAAACAAAATTCTAATTTTTAGTCATATTCTTCCATCTCATTTTTTGTTCATTCAATAATATTTATGATTTTTTTAAAAAAAGTTCTGAATGGAGATAACCTTTCATATTATATCCTCTTATAAAAAAAACAATCCAACTTATAGTTCCCATAAAGACTACTACATGTGGATAGTATATATATTTATAATGTTTGTACTTCCCTTTCTTTCCTCTTTTTGCGAGATGGGTTGTCAAATAAATAAGGCCAATCCTGGCATTGAAACATTTTTTTCAAGCCGGAAAAAGAAGTGAAGAGGGGATTTAATAACATTCATGATAATCAATTCTGAATAAGAAGGAAAAGAAAGGAGAGTGACTGGAATTGGACCACCCGTGACATAAACTTGGCGCACACTTTAATTATTCTTTCTCTCACTTTCTTTTGCACTTCGTAACAAATCGATTTTGATAGAGAGTTGTAAAGCACTTTCTATGAGAAGAAACCAAAAAATTGAAGTCATTTTTTGAATGGGGTTTGGTTATGGCATGATAGAGATCTTATTGTGTTGTTTTGACATGTAATGTTCTATAGTTAGATTGAATAGTTGAGAATAACCGTTCTAGTTCAACTTCCATTTTGATTTGGTAAACCATACAACATAGATACATATGCACCCGCTGATAATGCCCTCGAGTCAATCTAGTTAGGAATTTAGATTGAGATGGCAAGGGAAAAAGAAAGAAATCTTTGGCCGTATGGGTCAACAGCGACTTGAAAAGATACGGGATATATTACAATCATGAATCAACCCCCAAAAAGACATATAGTAGCCATTGTGGGGTTTTAAATGTCTTAGCATTTGTTGATTCTTTTGGGTATGTTTATTTTTTTAGAGAGAGAAGATAGGAGTGTGTAGATAGGCCCATCCTACGAGAGAAGAAAGAGCATTATAATGGGTTTGGCACAATGACATGTAAGTGATGGGTAACTTTGCTATGGCCATCAATTAACAGCCAGATCCACTAAATTTCCTCTTCATCAATCATCCTTCTCTCCAACCCTACAGAGAGAGAGAGAAAGAGAGCTTTTTAAGGTAGGAGATGCCACCCTAAGAGGCACCCCCACCACAATCCACAAGGGCACGGTCGTGTGTCTCAATCAGCTTTGCTTTTTTTTTTTTTTCCTCTCCCTTTTTTCTTCCAACTTATGATTCATGGGCTACATGTAGAGTATAAAACTTCACTTGCATTTTGGACCTCCCTTTGTGCCTTCATTATTGGAACTAATTAGTAACCTTTGACAGCCCCCTTGAAAAGATGGAAAAAGCTTTGTTCGTAGGAAATTGCTCAAAATAGTAATAAGTTAGTTGTAAGACTGAACTTGATTGACTAAATAACTTTAATTTCATTCAAGGGAACGATTTAAATCTCATTGGAAGTGTTAAACTGCGTGTTCTGTAAAGACTCTAGAATCTACCAGGTCAAATGCTTCGGCCATTATTTTCATATAAGCAATCATGTTGGTATATTCAAAAGAAATTCGCAAACCTCCCATAATTTAAAATTTTCCTTGTCACTTGAGAAGTTTTGCAACACCACATAAAAGTGAAATAAAATATTTTTAAGCTATCTTTTTTCTTTTTGTTTTACAAATTTGCATTTTACATATTGAAAATGCAGTCATTGTAGTAACTTCAAATTATTTAAATCAGTGAGTTCCCTGCAATTTCAAATTTTCAATATTAAAGAGATTGTAATCAAGGAATAAGTCACTAAGCACAACTACTTTAATTGTCATCATTAATTGTCCAAAGAATCATTTACAAGGAGTATAAGGACACCAGAATATCATGTCTATGAATTGTCAGGCAAAGAATATTCGGCAGGACCTAAGAACATAAATAAAGATTTCAACGTTTAAGGCTATAAATCTATCATATCTTCCTACTTGTACCTCCACAAATATACACTCAACACAAAGAGAAGAAGAAGAAGAAATGAAGTAGGGAGTAAAGAAGTAATTGATCGCCTCCCGCCAGAAAATGAACTCTTAATTCTCAAGGAATTCTTCAAGCTTGGTCTTCAATTTTCAAACGATTCGAGATGAACTGCCAGCTTCCTCATCAAATGATCTACTTGATCTAAATCAGCACACTACTTCATCAGCTGGAACTTGGCCACAAGGAACTTAGTCTAGCAGCCAGTTTTGCACTTTTGTAGTCCTCTCTCAGCTGAATAAACCTGAGTGGCAGCCAAATTATAAGTTTATCATAATGTCAAGGAGAAAAAAATCCTCAAAATGCCACCACTAATACCTTTGTGCATCTTTCCGAATACTAGGGGTACCCTCGAATAGAGTTGAGAGACTTTCAGGAGCAACAATAAAGACATTGGCCATGCTGGACATAGAAAATTCATCAGTAAATTTGAGGAAATCTGAAAAGATGATTGAAAACGGAAGCTCTGGGTGAAATAGAGATACTTACATGCCCAGCAACTCGAACTTTTCATCAACAGAAGGAGCATTGAAACTACGTACGAATTCTCCATACTCTGTTATGTCACGCTTCAGCCGCAGTCCTCCACTTCAAAATTGAAAAACACAGACAAGTAAATAAATCAGCACTAAAATATAGCAAGACACTTATATGGCTCCATAGGTGGACATTAAAAAGTTAGTGAGAAAAAATGCCAACGTTTGACATATGTATTACCTGGGATTAAAAGTGAACTTTTGCCAATGATTAAGCAGCCCTTTATGCAAGCGGTTTCCCTGAACAACAATTGCACATAAAATTCAATTCAAATGTGAAACACTCTAATACAACAGAAATCATTAAAATCCCTAATTCCTACACACCCTAATCCCCAAAGGAAAATAAAATAATAATGAAGTTTGCTGAGAACATCATTAAGTATGAAGTGCTCAGAGCATTTACATGGTATCAGGTTAAAAACTGATCAACGAAGCTATGAAGGATCAAGTGAAGTATTTTGACAGTGTTCTACAGGTGGTGTTAAAGGCATATAAACTTAAACGAAAGATCAAACATTATCATATCCTTAAAATATGAATGCTTCTTTGCATACAACCATGAATACCAAAGAAGTTATCTATCAGATGCACAAAGAACCAGCACGACTAATCACAACCAGCAAAATCAATAAATGACTCATTTTCCCTTGATAAATACGTACTTACTATAAGATTAAAGGATATATTGAATAAAAACCCATACCAGTTCAGTAAGAAATGCTTGTTTGTTAAGGCCTTCAAGAGCTGTGAATGCAGATTCTAGTACTCGGGAAAGATAAGCTACCACCCTAGCCAACAGAAGAGAGAACACATTATTCATTGTCCATAAACAATATTAACAGGTTCTTTTTCTGCTTGTAACATTTTGGAATTATAAATAAAGATTAGCTTCTTTTTTTCCTCGTGACTTTTATTTAAATGGTTCAAAATGCAACAAATCAACCACTAGTGTCTGACTGACAATTCATTAAAGGCTTTAACCCTACTTTTAGTAAGGAAAGAAAAATAGAAAGATAGAAAAAGTATGAGTGAATGAAAACAAGAGTGATAGAAAAAGAAAAAAAAATCCCCTTATGTTGTTTGGTAGTAAATAAGGTAAGAAAATAAGAATGAAAGTGAAACTGCAATTTAATAACACTATAAAAAATAATTTGATTTAAAGTGAATGATAAATATGTAATTTTAGTTTTAATGGAATGTTGAAATAAATTTCTCTCCAAATTGGGAAGGTTGTATTTTGGTGGGACCCACCAAATAATTTTTCCACTCCCTTTTCTCTTCCACCATCTTTTCTCTCTTCCCAAACATAATTTTTTTCTTTCCTCAACCATTTCTCCTCTACCAAACATAGAATTCTCTCTGTCTGTCTCTGTCTCTCTCTTTTCTTTTTATTTTTTAAGAAATTAAAATATAAGCTGAGGGGGGAGGATGTTTATGTTAGGTTAGCACTAACCACAACACTCAAAGTTCCTACAGTGAAAATTTTGGCATTAACTCATTATTCCCCAAATAAACTCAAAATGTAAGAGAGCATTAAGAAATCATTAGTCAAATGGTCAGTAAGAAAAAGGAAGGGGGCTGCAAACTATCCAGTTTATGGAAATCATGGAACAAACCAATTTCTGGTTTTGGTCCCTGATTCCAGAAAATGCAGGGATAACTCCTTGATTTGTACCTTGTGCATGCATTTGTTGGCCTATGATCAGGAGCAATTCCATCATCAGGTGACCGAAAATCTGTTGTCTTTTGTTCGGCTGAAAGTAACCGCTCCACCTGCACAGTGGGGGGTTTCACAAGGGAAAGACACATGGTTCAAGAAAAAAAAACAAACATAAAGAGCCAAATTAACGTAATGGGATCTAAATTTTGGAAGTCTGTTAAACTAGCAATAACAGAAACTCTTCATAAAGCAGCAGTTGGCAAAAGTTGACAGACCATCTTATATGTTATGACGATAAGAAGACATGGACCTGGTAATTCCTGACTAAATCTCAATAGCAGGTCCAAAGGGTGATACTAACCTCTGCCATTACAGTTTCGATGCATTGTTGAAGGCCTTTATAGGCAGCACCTTCTGCACTAGACATAGCTGTTGCCATTTCTTCACATGAAGCAGCATGCGCACCATCCACAGGTAGGAGAAGCCGAGATATAGAATTGGCAAAGAACTGTAGACAAAGTTCAGAACAAATTAATCTCAAATAATATCAAGCCACCCAATTTATGAGCCGAATTCAACACAATTGGGTACAGCTCAACATACTTGCTGAACTATAGCCACACTACTGCCACAACGTTGCACAGCAACCATGAAAGATCTGAAGCTGCTTTCCCCAGCAACAGCAGCAGCTTCTGCCTACATGCCAACAATAAAATAATCTGAAGTCAGCCAATTTGTGAGAAGTCTATGAATTGCTTCCAACAAAAGTAAATCATAAAGATATATGGTGCACAAAATTTAAAATACATGAGAAAGTTAGTGTTCGGATCATTACAACAGATGTGGCTGCAGCAGCCACCCTTCTACTAACACTAGTGCCCAGCACATATTTTTCCCTCAAGGCTGCAGCTTCTGTCAGACCATCTCTAGCTCGTTCAAGCCCCTCTGTTATATATTGACTGACCTGGAAAACAGAATGGGGAAGGGTAAAGTTGAGCAAATATGGCATGCCACACACATTTGGTGAATCTTTTTAATTTACACCGACTTACTTGGTCCAGCAGACAAGTGAACACTGCTTTAACATTGGTTGCAAGGGTAGCAGGCTGTACAAGAACACATACAAGATCATTTAAGTAAAGTTGAATAAGTATCTTAAATTCAAAACAAATCCAGCAAATTTAGAGCCAATTTTTAACCACCAAGAATGACTGACAGAAGTCTCACTAGAAATTCATGCTCTCCTGGGCCAATATTTAAGATTCTACATTCTAGAAAGACTTCATGAACTCACACTAATTCCATATTAGCTTCTCATTTGTTATACTAAATTATCTTTTTATGCCAAGAAATTGCATAAGTTTCTATCTTCTGAGACTCCTGGCGTAGTAGTAGGAGCCTTGAAGAGAGACTAGAAGTTTATTTTTCATTATTTATTTATTTAAGTTTTTGCACCCTAAATTCAACACCATGCAGGGCAATACATGATTCATTTTATCAAAACAATCACTCAACAGACCCAGGCAATCCACCTATAGTTTCCTCCTAAAAAAGAAGGCCATATTTTTTAAGGATAATGATTCAGCAAGTCTCCTTTAATCAAATATTTTTTAACTAACAAATCTAATCACATCACAATTAATTCCAATACACTCGCACTTTACCACCCCACCCCATTGCTGCAAAAACCATCATACAACGGCAAGTTTTATACACAATCATCTTTAATCTCTTACCATCCATTAGCCACAAACCACCTACCAATTCCACAAACCTTGCAACACTCCTTTACCCAACTTAACTGGTGTAAATTTGACTGAATTTTAGCTCTCCTATGTCACAATTATATTTGAGAATGTCCAAAAGAAACTTTTGAGGAAAAAAACTGCAACTTTTGTTGTTAATTCAAATTAGAAAAGGCTTAGGAAGAATTATAAATAAAAGTTAAAATATCGGTGGTAGAACAGACAAATATTACCTGAGTTGAAAACAAACTGCATCTGGAAATTGCTTCTTCATTCCACCGCACAAATTCTGTTACAACAGTAACAGATATTTGCCGGTGGGAAGACACTACTGCAGCTCCTCTTGAGCGCCCAATTGTTCCAGTTGAATCAGATGTCTGCTGGCTTTCAGCACGCAATTCTGCCATCTGAAAATTAGAATTATAATAATGCTTTTATCTCAAATAAAATTACATCAGAGTTGAAGCTTCCACAAGACAATTTAACAAACCTTTGCTTGATAAAGTTGTCTAAGTGAGGCCTGCTCGTGTTCAGGATATTCATCTTTGTAAGCAGAAAACAGAGATTCTGTGAGGCCTGAACCAAAAGACGAGTTTTTATTAGTCACAGAAAGAAAAATTCAATGAATAGCATGCATGATAATTTCACATGAGAACAAAAGATGGTGACATTATCTATTCATTCTTTTACTTGCAAGAAAAGGCCAAGATGCATTACAGTTATATAACAATATCCAAGTATCAGCCACCTAATAGGATTCATTGCAACAAAGCTAACCAAGTAACTGCAGAAGTTCCTTAGAATCAGCCATACTCATCTAATACCCCAATAGATGTAAAGAAAACACGGTGCTTCTCAGACTTCACAATAATCTATCCTATGGGATATGATCTCTACAATGCCAAGAACACTCACAAGCATAATCAGCATGATTACCCTTCATTTGCTACTACCCTTCATAAAAAAAATCCAAGAATGTATCCACAAAGAGAATAAACACTTCCTAAACTTAATTCATTACCCTCGACATCCAAGTCACCACATCCCACGGCACGTAGATCTCTAGCAAGTTCTTGAGTCTTTTCATAAGCCACTGCCAGCATTCTAAGATACTGAAGAATATCAAGTAATACACCAATTAGATTAAGAAGTATATTGGGGATAAGAAAGAGAGGAATTCAGAAAAGCTAGGTAGTAGAACTCACCAAAAGAAGTCCACCTTCTTCCATAGGAGGTAGGTTTACAAGAGAGGGTTTCACTAATAGTTTGTCCAGAAGGGCTGTAACTCTCTGCTCTAAAACTCGCTGCATGAAACATTAAAATCTACTTATAATCATGAAGTTGTTGACCAATAGTGCAGCAATTTAAAATACCATGCTGATAAGAGCAACTTTACAAGATTTACCTGAACTAAAATTGCCATGACATCATTAGGAGAAGGGAAAACAGCCATGATTGTTGCAGCCTCTTTACGTACAGTATCTGCAAGACAAACAAATGTAGTACTAAAATATGTATGTGTTTATTACAAAGATTCCAACCCCTTGCATGGGATTAATGAAAGTCTCAAAACCTGTGATTTCTTTGTACAAAGAAGCAAGCCCACGAGCAACATTGCTAGGAGTGGCCTGTGAACTATGGTCACCAAGAACCAATCTTGTATCTGCATTCATGACTTCCACATCGATAAACATGGGACGAGTTGCCACATAATGTTGCATGGCACTAGTACCCCTGTTAAACTGTATTGAAAATCAAACAGATATAAAGACAACAATGGAAGGAGATTCCTGAAATGCTAAACAATATACTTCATAGTAATATATGATATAACTTGAAATAGAGGTTCACCAGGTTCTAAGTTAAATGTTGAAGCACTAGGTCAATATCATAGAAACTAAATATAAAACAAGTAAAAGGTGAGTCCACAGCTACTATTTCCATTCCCCTCCTACCACCCCAGAAGATATGAAACATAAAGATGACCAGAAGGGAGGATATCAGAGAAAGGGAGCTTAATTGAAAGAAATGAAAAGAACTTTGGGGGAAGATTAAAAATAACAAAAAAAAAACAATAATGAGCAAAAATAAATCTAGATAAGATAGAACCAGCCATTAAAGACTTGGTTATGGGAAGCCACCAAAGAGAGCAAAAACCACAAATACCAATCAAGCATATCACAATATATATTTTTCATAAAGTTCAGAGTTATTCTAAAAGTATCATTTATAGGGACCAAGAACAACAGATACCTGAGATAAAATTTTAGCACATTCTGCCATAGTAGATAATTCTCTTCTCTGTGATGCAGCATCAAATCGAGACAACAATCTGTTCTCAAGTTCTACAAAGAAAATATTATAATATAAGATAAAACCAACTAAGTACATATGCTGTAGTCAATGAAAATTTTTCTCCACAAATATTAAATGCTAGGTTTCCAAATTACTCTGGATACAGAAAAATAAAAGTTTTCTTCTTGCGAGCACGAACAATGATCCAGATTATGTGCATATTTGCAAACAAGTTATATTGCATTATTCCCATTAGCAAATATTATGTGTATAAGTGTGTGTTATATATATCCTCCTCTTAATTCAGTCAATTTTATTATAGTCCACAAGCAACATCTCTTACATTAACTCTTTTCTTTTTTGAAAGTGATGCAGTTGGATAGCAAAAAAAATTATAAATGTAGCATTGGCAAGTGTTCATACTGGTGGCTTACCATTGCAATAGTCCTGAAGATTAGCAACTGCAACTTCCAGTCCTCTGCTAGCTGTTGCGTTGCCTGCAACTGACGGTCCAGTGATGCTTTGTCTTCCAATATCTTCCTCAGCAAATGACCCTATACCAACAGAAACCTAAAGTAAGCTAAAATTTGTTCATATCTCCTATAGATGGAGAATAGTTGATAGAATAAGTGGAATTTCGAGAGAAAAATAGTTTAACAGAGAGAAACAACTAAGAAATAGAAAGAGACAATCTGGACAAATTGTTATTTCATAAACAATTTGATAAATTATATTACACATAAATAGACAACTAACAAGTCCTAAATCAACCAGGAAACCAATTCTAGGAATTTAAAGCATGGTAAAACTCTTAAAGTGAAAATAAGATAAAACCTACTAATTTTATTAATCATAAATAATCTCTCATTCCTCATCAGAGTTATTTTATTTTTATACAAAATATACCCTTGTATTAAGAAGAGAAGGGAACATCGAAGAAGTAGAGAAAAACAATACAATAAAACCTAAACATCAGAATCCCCAAATGAGCTAGAAAAGAAGCTCATAATACATCCTTCCAATTGATGTAGTTCTTTTTAGATCTTGATTAGACTATGTTCCACAATAGTTGTACTCCAAAATCTAGTCCACTCAATCCATCAAGTTCTTGTCCCTCCATGTTTGCACTCCAATCTCTTAGGGCCCGTTTGGCCGCCTGGATTGGACGGACTGGACAACAGGACATGTTGCAAAACTGGATAAACAAGTCCAGTCCTTCAAAATAATCCCACCCAGCAGTGTGGGATAAATAATCCCCTGCATATGAGATTACTTTTTTATCTATCTTTTCTAATTTCTATTTTTATAAATATATTTTAAATTTAAAAATAATTAAAATGGAAGAATTAAAAAATTATTTATAAATTTCTTATCAAAATAAACTATTTATTAAAATTGGTTAAAATATACAATTTTGAATTGTTTTACCATACACAATGTATTAAAATGATATTAACTAAACAACAGATACTAAGTTGGTTCTAAGACAAACAATATGGTATTAAAATTGTATATTCTTTTAAATTATTAAAAATATTTATATCAAAATTTTACTAAAATAACATTTGTATTAAATCAAATAATTAATTTAAAATCTTATTTAATGTAAATATGTTTTTATTATCTGACTATGTTTATTTTATTATTTTGTATTAGATAAAAGTGTGATAAATTATGTTATTATGAATTTAGTCCTATACTGCACCAAATACAATGTAGGGAAAATAGCGGCAAAAGTACCCAATATTTTAAGAAACTAGTGATTTAGTACCTAATCTTTTTTTTTTGTGGCAATAGTACTCATTGTCCACTTTTGTTGGTTTCCGTCGGTACCCAGCCCATTAAGTCCGTTAAAAGCTGACCCTGGACCCACGTGTCAACTCTTTATTGGCCCATTTAAAAATATTTTTTAAAATTAAATTCAAAATAGAAAAAATTATTAAAAAATAATTTAATAAGTAAAAAAAAATTAAAATCAGTGTCGGTGGAGGTGGGAATGTCTGAGTTTATACGTGTGCACATGTGGCACGATATAATTGGTCCAATTCATAATATATTTTAAATTTTAAATAATTTTATTTAAAAACTAATTAATTTTTTTATAAAAAAAACCCATTATCCCCGAGGACCCGACTACCCATTCTTCTTCTTCTTACTTGTGCATGGATTCTTCTTCTCCCAATAACCCAAATCCATGGAGGTCGGAGATGGCTTTGATTCGCCTGAGTCGAGCTTCGCATGGATTCCAGCGAGCTGATTTCATCGCCTCCGGTGGTCTGCAACCCACATAGCTGAAAGATCCCAACTCCTCTCGGCGATGGAGCTCCAAAATTTCAGTCGTGGTTCACGACTCCCACTTGTGACGAACAGGACAAGTCAAGCCTCCAAACTTTGGGATGGAGTTCACGATGTTGAGAGGTGCACGGTGGTGGGGCGCGTGTAGCCGAGAGGTCTTGCACGTCAAGGCTGCCATGGCTGGCAGTGGGGAAAAAGCAGAGGCGGCACGAGAGAGAAGGAGAGGTCGGTAGAGAAAGGGTTGGCATGAGAGAGAAGATTTTAGTTTTAATATTATATATAATTTTAATATTTAATTTTTTTAAAAAAAATATTTTTCTATTTTAAATTACAATTTTAAATATATTATGAATTGCACCAATTATATCGTGCCACGTGTACACAAAATCAATTTTTAACAGTCATTAGGCTGGGTACCAACGGAAGTGGACAATGGGTACTATTGCCACCAAAAAAAAAGATTGAGTACTAAATCACTAGTTTCTTATAATATTGGGTACTTTTGCCGCTATTTCCCCTACAATGTAACACTTAAATAATCCAGTGTAATCCAATCCAATCTCAATTACGCCCAATAGTCCAATCCAATCCTATTGGCCAAACAAACCCTAAGTTCTTATACTAAAGTTTCCATTTCTCATAAAAATTTATAATGCAGCTTCATCCCGTAAACACCACCAAAATTTATAGATACCAAATAGGAAAGAGATAAATGATCTTAAATTTCTCCATCGCATTTGCATAATAAACATCAATACCAAGAAACAGAATAGAGGTCTCCTCTTTTGTCTGATATTACAATACCCCTAAATTACCATGAAAAAACCAGAAGGTCGTTCTCTACTATTGTTGACATTACCTATTGCTTGACATAAAATATGAAAATATTCCATTAAGAAATAAAACAATACTTATCATTATCACTAGCTCGAAACTAATTGGCAAAAGTAGTTAAAGAAAGAGACAAAGTTGATTGTAAAACCTACACTTCCTACACTATTCTCTAATAATATGATAAGCATTCCATGGATGTAATTGCACTTTGCAAAGTCTATTATGTTGCATAAATGGGTACATTAAAATATTAAAGTAATAAAGCAACCAAAAGAAAATGGCATAAGTGATATGAGACAACAATTACAAGAGCAACAACAAAATAAATATACATGTATTGTGTGTGAGTGAATGACAGATACTTATATCAAGTACCAACAAATCAGTCCATCACTAGCATACAATAACTTCTATTACTCTTGTGTGTGGAGACTAATAGCCATGCTAAAAGATAGAATAATTACGGGGTATTGTAGAGATATAAAGATAGTGAGATTTTCATCCTAACTTTCTTGATTCTTTTGTGAATATGGATATGTTGCAATAGCCTTTTTACAGGTTTTGTTGAGTTTTCCAGATTGTGTATTGTTATTCTTTTACTAATCATCCACCAAGTTGGGATGGTGATTTGAGTTCTTAAAAAAAGGAGTTAGACGAGGGCAAAATGGATTCTTCAAGATGTACGAAAAAAATTAGTTAAAATCGGTGCTTCCAAGGTTCTAATTCCAATAATATATATTTTGTGGCTTCAGCTATGAGTTCAATAAACGTATACAAAACAACAAAGTGTTATAGTGCAGATATTACAACGGCTTTACTATTACCATACAGAACAGTACTGCCTTACTTAATTTTTGAGCAATTGATGCAGCCTCAGCAACACGGCTATCATCAGAAAATAGTGGAGAAAGTTCCATCAGGTCACCCGGGCTGCCATTGAACTCCATCAAGTACTGAAGCATTGAATTACAAAAAAACGTTAATTTATTCCAAATAAAAAGTAACCCGCACTCAATTTCAAAAAAAAAAAAGTAACCCGCACTAAGTACAAATTAAGACTGAAAATACCTTTATTAGTTCTATTGTTTGACTAGCAGTGTCCCTCTGAGCATCTGCACTCTGACACAAGAAACACACAAAAGGAAAACATAAATAACAACAAATTTAACTGAAACAAACACTGCCAGGAAAAAAAACTATATGTACATAGTAATCAAACTCGTGACATATTTTACCTGCAAATGATCTCCAATTTTGGCAGCCGTCTGTCCAACACTTGAAATACGTGAATCTAACCTTGCAAAGCTATCAAACAAGCCATCTACACCTTTTTCAAGCTGATACATAATGTATAAGATTAGTGTACTAATATTTTGTAATTGAGTAATAGAAAAGAAGAATATGATTAATCATTCTTCAAAATATTTTATCAAATTTTATGCCCCTGTTATGAAAGATAATTGTAAATGCATCAAATAAGTACTTACAAAATGAAAGAAGAAATTTCAATATCAAACCTTAAATTCTTCCAATAAGACCTTAATTGAACAATGTTTGGAAATTTTATAGTCTGCCATTTTCACATACAATAACAAAAATCCCTCAACCCAAACCCCTACAAACCATACCAAATGCAGATATTTAAAACAATTAAATAAAATTGATCATTCAAATCTAAACCGTACAAATTCTATTTCAAACAATTATTGCTTCATCTTAAGCCCAATTTTTGGTTCAGATACTCTCCACATAGAATTAAATGTAAAATATGCCCCATAACTAACCTCGGTGAGTGTTTTGCGGTGCTTAGAATCTTGTGAAGACACATCCTTCTTAAGATTGTTAAGTCGTCCATCAATCTTTGGGGAAAAAAAATTATATATCAAGCTCAGCAAGATAACACCACAACTTTCTAATTCCACCACTTTGTGTAGTCTCAAAGTCATACCTGTTTCCGAAGATCAACCAACTCTTTACAAGAATCTTTGAACAAAGATAAGAGCTTATCCACTTCAGGAAATAGTGGGCCAGACAGTCCTTGTGCTGATTTGGATGCATCTGGTGGCCCTCGTAAATGACCATTTGCCAATACATCACTCCCACTGATGTTGCTATGTCCTTCAGATGGATCTGTGTCTTCTTCTTGAAAAGAGGGGAGGAGATCATTCACCAAGTTCCCAAACAATGCATCAAAAGAAAAGTCCCCCTACAATTGATTAAAAAATTGATCTTGAAGATTCTTTTGCGAGTAATTTTTTAAAAAATTCAAAATTCCCAAAACGGAAACAGATATCAAAGCAAAAAAGTAATCTAATTTTCAGTCCCTTTTACCTTGAAATCTTCTATGTCCAAAATGAGTGGCAGAGAGCTGACAGATGAAGATTTTGCGAGCTTATCACTCTTAAATCCATCATTGCTCTCTTTCATCTACTTCAACCAAAAACAATAAACAGAAACAATTACTGCAAAGAAACTTATGTATGTATAAGAGAAGGGAAAAAAAATAATGATTAACAAAACCACCATTGATTGGAAATTGTAAGCAAAAACATCAATCTGTGCATGTTTTCTAAACCCATAGGGTTTTTTCATTCCTATGTTTACATTTCATCTAAGACTAACAAATCATCCTTAAATGTTAATAGGTTCACTGAACAAACAATTCAGAGCCAATGCTGTACCTAAACCGTAATATTTCATTAATAAACTAAGAAATAAAACAAAATGTCATTAATTTGAGAGTAAAATTTCACTAATTTTTCAAAAATGTATTCTTTATTCCACAGATCAAACCAAATAACATAATGCAATTCAACAATATAAAGAGAGAAAGTTAGGATGGTATTAACCAGCTCAGTTGAGTTAAAAACTTAATTTTCAATTTCCTATTACTTTCGCCTATTTAAATGATAAATAAAAAACTCTCTTGGTTCTATCGTTCACTAAAAACATAGCTCGAATTCACACAAAAGTAACTATTTCAATTCAATCCACCTAAAATTCAATAAATTACAAACTCCACTCCATCCAAATTTTCTCAAACCTTAATCGAAATTCAAGAATAATATTAAGCAAAACACAAAACCAAATAGAACTTTTGAAATAAAATGCTTCGGAACCGATCTTGGGGAACAAAAATGGAAATAGGTATAAATGGAAACCAGACCTCTTTCTTCAAATTAATAAGGCAAGCGAACGGAGGAGGAGAAGCTAGAAAGAAGAAAGAGTATCAAAGTTTGCCTCTTTAATTTCTTCGTCTTCGGTTCGGTTGTGTTGGGTCAGATCGAAGTGGGAGAGAGATCTTCAACGAGGAATACAATGAAGGGCTTTTAGCATAGTTAGCCCTCGAATTTGTGGTAAATTGATAAACTGGTCCTTCAAATATTACTTTTGTTTTGTAATACATTTTTTAAATTTCGATAAATGCATTTTAGAATTTGTCACATTTTTTTATACATTATAATTATAATTGTGAGTTTAATGAAAATTATTAGTTTCATTTAGATTTAATCGTTTTCAAATACTGTTACCCTTAAAGTGATCTAAATAAGATAGATAAATTAAAAAAAATAAAACAATAATAAAGTAATAAATTAAAAATAATAAATAATAAACGAGTCATACTAATTTATCATCAAATATTAAAGTATTGAAATTACTACTCTATCAATTATGTTTTCAAAATTATAACAAAATAATATTTATCTATTTAAATTTATTATTTTCTTTCTTTTATTAATTATATATTTTGTCATTTATTATATTTTGTTTATCCAAACATATATGTAATAGTGTACATAAGACATAAATATCTCTTCTATATAAAAAGTATGTAGATAACAGAAATTTTTAGTTTTAACGGTTTTTTATTTTTTTCCGTTAACTTTAACAAAATATTCTTATATTTAACGATAGATTGTAAATATAACTTGAACTTAAATGAAATTAAATAAATAAATAGTTAAACAAATTAAAATATTATATTTTTTAGATATTTTACAATGATAATTATTTAAAAATAATAATACTATACAATTTTTAACTTAAATAAAAGTTAATTAAACTTAAACTCAATATTATATTAAACATAAAATAAATAATATTTTGTTATCGCTGCCAAATTCAAAAACTATAACAAACATAAACTTAAACAAAAATAAATAAATTAATTAATTAAAATAAGATATTTTATGATAATTTAAATAATTGAATCATATTTATATAAAAATAATAAAAACATACATATCATTTTTTTGACTTATAAATTTGTGTGATAATTTGTTTTTTATCAAGTGATTTGAGCTCTTTTTCTTCATCAAATTCATTAAAGAACGTTACAAGATACATTAGAAACTAAAAAATAGTTGATGCATATATACTACTGTTACACCCAAATTTCGAGAATATAAATTTTCATCTCGAAAGTCAGGCTCGTAAAGTGTAAGCTCGAAATAAGCGAATTCGTCATATAATCAGCATTAATGAGAATTGAGTTTGACAATCTCACTCAATATTAAAACGACGACGTTGGAATTGGTGAGCTCGAAATCACGTGGTCTCAAAGGTGTTTCGAGGTTACAAGTCAAGCTCGAAGCTACAATGACAAAGGTTCAACGTAAAAAATTGTATTTTTTATTATTTGTTTTTCTAGTTTTGTGTTTTGTGTTTAGTGCTCTTCATTTCTAAGTTGATGAAAAACGACGTCAACAGTTTGGTGCTTTCATTGAGAGCCATTAAACAAAACGTTAGCCTGTTTAATCAGAAAACTTATAAAATCATCAATGGTCGCCGCAAACAATCCCAGTACTGGTGGGTGACCACTCCCCAAATACCAGATGAGCAAACTCCTTGTACCGAAGACTATCCACGACGACCTGGAAAGCAGCCCATGGCTGATCCAGGCCCTGAAGAGAGAAGTGATTCATCCAATTCTCAAGGGCCACCTACTCCCAGGCCTGGTGAGGATCTGTACTACAATCCTGAAAGGTATGTCCCTATCGTGGAACTTGAAAATCGCCAACTGCGCAAACAGTTGGCAGAGGCGACAAAGCGCAATGAGGAATTAGCCAGGCAAGCTGTTGAAGCCCAGGCACCTCCCCGGAGACCTAGAGGACGTCCTCATGGGAGCACAGCTGCTAGAAGGGCGGGACAAGCAACGCAGCAGGATCAGCTAAGGCCCCAGAGAAACACCTGGGATGAGGCCACTGACAACCCAACTGCAGAGTTGTCAACAGGGAAGGGTTATAATCGAGCTCCTCCAGTAGCTCGGAGTCCAAATCTCGAAGCTGCAAGAAACAACCCAGAACTTGTCCGGCCAAGCTCTAGGCCATCTAGGCCCAACAATGGGAGAAGTCGCCATCACTCATAAGGCATCCACTGTCAGAATAAGGCACCCCTCACCAGTCCGAGAGGTCCCACAACTTGCACAACAGAGACTGTCTCGTAGTGGCAATCGAGATGGAAATTGACAGGCCAGACCTGGACAAGGAAATGAAAGGGAGGCTACCCGAGAGCACAGAGCCCCTCAACCTTCGAGAAGCCAAGTTTCAAGATCACAATCTACTGGGGTAAGGAGACCAGCAAGGGACCTACCCCGTAATCATCGAGCCTCGCAGCCAGAAAGTGCTGCAAGGTACGTAAGCAGGAGCCCGGACTACACTCAGTCCGTAAGCATTTATAAAACTGAACCTAGATATACAGGGAATCGAGGGAATCATCCTGATCTATGGGATCACCTGAACCATAATCGGGGACGAGATAATCCACCGAACCCTGATCTGCGAGACCATCTGAATGGTCGTAAGTAGTCGGCATATAACCCTACGCTGAGACAATGAGGTGGAGTTTTTATTAACGATAATCAGCCTCCTCAAGTTCAGGCTCGACCCCCAGTGGATCTGGTCCAAGAAATGATTGATCAGTTGGAAAGGGCATTTTGGCTCCTACAAGATAAGTGAAGCAGGGATAAAACTGAAGAGCCTGATGAGGAGAAGCAGGGATAAAGCTGAAGAGTCTGATGAGGAGCTCGAGCCTTTTGCCCCGCATATTTATAACACCCCATTTCCACAAGGATTCAGAATACCTCATGTAGCACCATTCGATGGAAACTCAGACCCGTATAGTCATCTGAGCACCTTTAATACCATCATTCGAGCCAACAATGTTGGCTACGAGCTCAGGTGTATGCTATTTCCAGCTACTCTTACGGGACCAGCAAAAAACTGGTTTGAAAAGTTTTGAAAACATTTGATATCGTCATGGGATCAATTAGCAAGAGAATTTAAAAAGCAATTCAAGGCTATGGTTGGCGTCAGGCCCGAAGCTTCAGCCTTGACCAATGTCCGAGAACAACAAGGGGAGACACTAAAGAGTTACCTTACAAGGTTTAACATAGAAGTGGCTCGAGCCCAAAATGTCGATGATAGTGGCCACTTGATGGGCATCAGAGCTGGTATTTTACCAAGGAGTCCCCTTTGGGAAGATTTACAGAGAAAACCCATTAGGTCACTAACCAAGTTTAATCGGAGGGCCCAGAGGTTTGTCAATGTAGAAGAGGCGAGGTTAGCATTAAACCTGACCTCTCAGCCCATAACTACAATGACAAACGTTAACTCTGCCTCGACCTCGGCGACCCCATCAACTTCGAAACCCTCCGGGAATAACCCTTATAAAAGAAAGAAGAACAAAGAGAGTAACCCCGAGGTTGTTGGAGGGAAAAAGAAGAAAGGAGATAAATATTTATCTGTTTACACAGTATATACCGAGCTCAACGAGACTCGGGAAAATATATTTCTAGCCAATGAAAATCAGGTCCAGTTCAGACGACATGACCCCATGCAAAATTAGAAGGCAAAAAGGGACTCAAATAAATATTGTAGATTCCACAGAGACATCGGACACACACTCAATGAATGTCAAAAACTGAAGAAAGAGATCAAAGGCTTGATCTCAAGAGGATATCTCGACAGTATGTTGGAAACCGAAATTCCAATCAAGACTCAAAATATCAGAGGGCAGAAGCTGCACAACCTGCTCAGTATAATAACTCCCAAGTCCGGGAAGATGAGCGACCCCCTCTGATTGATGGAGAGGATGTAGTAACCATCTCGGGGGGACCTCATATTGCAGGTTTGGGCAGGAATGCCCAAAAGAGATATGTAATCGAGCTAAAGTCTGGAGAAGGTTCTCCTTACAAACCCGAACCACTAGCTCCAAAGCAACAGAGGGTTGAGACTCAGCCTATTACATTTACTAAAGAGGATGTGTCACACATCTAATTTCCTCGCCACGACCCACTGATCAGTACTCTCCAGCTCGCGAATAGGAGGGTACGCCGAGTCCTGATTGATAATGGTAGCTCGATGAATATCCTTTACAAAGTCACTCTAGAAAAGATGGGACTCACGTTTAGCGATTTGAAAGTATGTGCAACAATGTTGTACGATTTTTTAGGAGAAGGGATTGCATGTACAGGGTCCATTGAACTTCCCGTGACCTTGGGAGACTATCCAATCTCGGTAACCAAGATAATGGAGTTCATGGTAGTGGACACCCCATCAACCTACAACATTCTGCTCGATAGACTCGCTCTGATTGAGCTGGGGGCAGTATCGTCTGTCAGGCACCTGGCCATCAAGTTCCCAACTTAGTGGCATCGAGACGTTGAAGGGAGACCAGCTCACAGGAAGGGAGCGCTACAACATTTCCATGAGAAGAAAGAATCAAACAAGTGCGCAGAAACTTGTAGTTGTTCAAGAGACAGATGGACCCGTCTTCGAGATAGATTAGGAGATCGACCCCAGAGTAGAAGAAAAGGCCAATCTTGAACCTCTGGAAGAGCTCGAGGAAATGGATGCCACAAAGATGGTAAGAGTGGGTAGGAATCTTTCTAAAAAGGCAAGATAGCAATTAATTTGCTTCTTGAAAGAAAACGAGGATGTGTTCGCATGGTCACACTCGGACATGGTAGGAATCAGTCCAAATGTCATAAGTCGTGCACTAAACATTGACAAGAGCTTCCCCCCGAAGTAGCAAAAACGAAGGCTCCTGGACGATGACAGAAAGAAGGCCCTCAAAGAAGAAGTCGATAGGCTAAAAGAAAATCGATTCATACGAGATGCCTTTTATTCGGATTGGATCGCCAACCCAGTGTTGGTCCCAAATCCCAACGGCAAATGGCGAACCTATATCGACTACTTAGATCTTAACAAAGCGTGCCCAAAAGACGGTTTCCCCTTACCTCGGATAGATCAGCTCGTAGATGTCACTGCAGGTCACGGCATCATGCCATGCATGCACCAGACCAAGAACATGCAAGCTTTGTAACCGATAAAGGGTTGTGCTGCTACAACGTCATGCCTTTCGGGCTCAAAAACGCTGGAGCCACATACCAAAGGCTAGTGAATAAGATGTTTGCTGAACGAATAGGAAATATCATGGAAGTTTATGTGGACGATATGTTAGTCAAATCTAAACATAACGATAACCATATGGATGATCTCGCAGAGTGTTTTACTGTACTTCGGAAATACAACATGAAACTTAACCCACAAAAGTGCTCATTTGGAGTGTCTTCGGGAAAGTTCCTTGGATTTATAGTAAATGCACGAGGAATAGAGGTTAATCCAGACAAGATTAAGGCATTAATCGATATGCCCTCACCTTGAAAACATAAGGATGTCCAGAGCTTAACTGGATGAATGACGACCTTAAGTAGGTTTATCTCGAAATATACGGGTCGATGCCTTCCATTCTTCAATCTTTTAAGAGGGGGCAAAAAATTCGAGTGTTTGGAAGAGTGCGAGCTCGCGTTTCAAAACCTTAAGAAACACCTCATCGAACCACCAATCTTGTCCAAACTTGTTGTAGAAGAGATTTTGTATATATACCTCGCTACAATCGAGCACGCCATTAGTGCAATACTAGTGCGGAAGGAGAAGAAAGTACAAAAACCTGTGTACTGCATCAGCAAAAGATTACTAAGGGCATAAGCGAGATACCCATTAATGGAAAAACTAGCTTTGAGCCTAATACACGCATCTCGAAAGCTCCGACCCTACTTCCAAGCACATCCTATTCGTGTACTGACTGACCAGCCACTGCGACAAGTTTTGTACAAGCCAGAAACGTCCGGAAGATTGTTAAAGTGGGCTATTGAACTCTGGCAGTTCGAGATCACATATCACCCAAAAATGACTATCAAAGGACAGGCTTTGGCAGATTTCATTGTAGAATGTATCAGGATCTCAAATGACGAAGTTGTAACCCCAACCCGCGAGTTGTGGAAACTTTATGTCGATGGATCCTCTAACGAAAATGGATCGGGGGCAGGTATTATATTAATTACCCCAGCAGGAAATCGATTCCACTCAGCTTCAAGGTTTGGCTTCAAAGCATCAAACAACGAGGCTGAATATGAGGCATTACTAGCAGGACTTCGAATAGCCAGAGAACTCAAAGCAAAGGCTATACGTTGTTATAGTGACTCACAACTAGTGGTTAACCAAGTCTTGGGTGAATATCAGGCTTGTGGCATAAAAATGGCCGCGTACCTAGAGAATGCAAAAACTGCACTCTGACAGTTCAAATTTTACACTGTAGAGCAAGTCCCCCGAGAACAAATTCATATGTAGACGCATTGGCCATGCTCGCCACAACTAACGAGGTTGATACATTGAATATGGTCCCAGTGGAGTTTCTACCGACCCCGAGTATTAGCGAGCCTGACGAAGAAGACGTATGCATTATTGACTCGCAACAAACCTGAATGACCCCAATAGTTGACTACCTCGAAACCGAAAGTCTCCTAGCAGACCGGAATGAGGCTAGAAAGTTGATGTATCAGATCCTAAGATACACTATTGTGGAAGGAATGTTGTATAGAAGAGGGTACTCTATGGCATTACTCAAATGTATCACTCCACCTGAGGCAAAGAAAATTTTGGAAGAAATCCATGAAGGATTTGTGGAGACCACACTGGAGGGCATAGTCTATCCAAAAAGGTGATAAGACAGGGGTATTTCTGGCCCACTTTCAAGGTAGACTTGTTCGAATATGTCAAGCGATGTGATAAATGTCAACGGTTTGCCTCAGTTCCACGAGCTCCACCTACTGAACTCACCATGATGAGCTCCCCATGGCCATTCACAGTATGGGGAATTGACCTCATAGGTTCATTGCCAATTGGAAAAGGTGGAGTAAGGTACGTTGTGGTCGGCAGTCGACTATTTCACAAAATGGACCGAAGCTGAACCATTGGCCATTATTACCTCGAAAAAAGTCTTAGACTTTGTTGTAAAAAATATCGTCTATCGATATGGGATGCTAAGAAAGATAGTATTAGATAAGGGAACCCAGTTCGACAGTGATCTTTTTACCCATTTTTATTAGAAAAATGGGATAATAAAGAGTTTCTCCTCCGTGGCCCATCCCCAGTCAAATGGCCAGGTTGAAGCGGTCAATAAAACCTTAAAGAGCTCCATAAAGAAAAGGTTGGAGGAGACAAAGGGGAAGTGGCCTGAAGAATTGCCTTAAGTCTTGTGGGCTTATAGAACCACATCACGAACTTCAATGGGACATACCCCCTTCTCCCTAGCTTATGGATGCGAGGCCATGTTGCCTAATGAGGTCGAAATCCCTACAATATGGAGCCATGCATACAATCAGGCCTCGAACCAATCCTAGCTCGAAGAAAGTCTAGACCTTATTGAAGAAAGACGAGAAGAAGCCCAATTGAATAATGTTACATACCAGCAACGAGCTACTAGATACTTCAACAAGAGGGTTTGAGATAGAAAATTCAGATTGGGAGATCTGGTGCTAAGGCGTGTATTTTTAGCTACATGAGAGCCATTTGTCGGGGTGCTTGGACCTAATTGGGAAGGACCTTACCAGATCAAGTCTATCATTTGACCTAGAGTGTACAAACTGGCAAGGTTAAATAGAGAATTGGTTCCTTGAGCTTGGAATGGCAAACATCTACGTCCTTATTATCAATAATGTAGGAATGATGTTTTCATTGTAACCAAGCATGTCTATTTTTTCCGCTTTTTATAAATCAAAATTCTCAGTTTTGTTCAAAAGTTGTATTCTCTTTTAATGTTATATTTTTTGCAAACCTTCTTAATTTAATAACCTATGATCACACTCATAGGATATTAAGGGGGCATAAGTGGTATATGAGTCATACCATAGGTTTGAAAAAAATAAATAACATAAAATAAAATAAACTGTCTGTACTTAACCCGACATTAAAATACACGAGCTAAAACTGTCTGGACTTAACCCTACATTAAAACTTTAAAGTGTATGGTTGGAACAAACCAACCTAAGCGACAATAAAAAAGTTGGAATTTAAAAACAATTGTGAACTAAAGTCGATCCCAAGGCTAGAAAGTTTTTCAAATAAGTCTCGACCTCGTAACCTCGAGGATATACTCAAGGATGAGAAAAAGGGACTAGGAAATCAAGATATAACTAAACTATTAAAATTACATGCCAATTAAGTACTTTCAAGTACATGGTGAAAGTAAGGTTCGACTTTGACATCAATGAAGTCGAACAAGGATACTCTGAATAAACTGTGCATGAATGCATTGAAATTCAAGCTTAATCCAATATATGTATTTGTACATGTTTACCGAGATTTTCGGAAACTACACTAATGAATATTAGCTAAGACTAATGACATGGAATTTAGAAGATTAACACAAGATTTTTACGTGGTTGGGGCGTTAATAAGCCTTAGTCCATGAGTCAGTTGTATTAGAGCTTGGAAAGTCTTTTACAATGGAGTTTCTCTCTATGTTTTGACAGAGTAACTGTATACAAGTCGAAGAGAGATCCTTTTTCCAGTGCTCTATCACCTGTATTTATAGGCTCATAGGAACACTGGACCTGGGCCGGGTATGACCCGGGCCCATCAAAGATGTGGATACTCTTAGCTTCTCTCGCGGAAGCCTAATACAAAAGATAAAAATACATAGGTCCAAGAATAATTAAGGCCCAATAGGGTGGCCCAAGAACTATATTTTGCCCGACAAAACGGTGCTTTTGGTCTGGGCACTTCGAGTTACGAGGCAGATTCAGGGGACAAAGCCAGTCAGAGTACTTGGCAGCGCAGGTCTGAAACAGCGGCGTGCAATCCCGAGGTGGCCTTTTCGATCCCGAACACACACCTGAGGTAAGGCATGGACAACCCCCGGCGATAGAGTTTTCCATCCATCATGACATACCGGTGGACCTGGTACTGAAGCTTCCTGGCTGCGACCCTGTCGGCTGGCACTTCCCCGGCTATCAGATAGTGGATAAGTGGTCCCATCCAAGACGTGGAGTGGTCGACGGTGTGGACCGCGGGGGCCCTGATGCTTGGGACGGGGAGATGGTTGACGGGGACTAGCCCGGCCAATTCTGCTTCGGCGTCGGTGGCCAGCTTTGCTAGTGTATCCGCGAAGACATTTTGCTCTCTGGGGATCTGGCGGATGGAGTGCTTTGTGAACGCCTGCAGCATCTCTCTCGTCTAGGTCACATAAGTCGCCATTCTCTCTCCTTTAGTTTGATATTCCCCCGAGATTTGCCTGACAACCAGCTGGGAATCGCTGTAGATTTCCAGGTTCGCTGCCCCTACTTCTCGGGCCAAACGCAGCCCGCCGAAGACAGCTTCATGCTCTGCTTCGTTGTTCGATGCCTTGACCTGGAAACGAAGGGAATTTTGTAACTAGTGTCCCTATGGTGATACCAAGATGATCCCGGCCTCGTTCTCATTCGAGGCCCCATCCACGAAGACCTTCCATACGGGTGCCGCGGGGACCTCGGGATCATCGTCTTCCTGAGATACCCCGGAACACTCAATGATGAAATCGGCCAGGGCTTGCCCCTTGATGGACACTCTAGGGACGTAGGATATATCGAACTGACTTAGTTCCATGGCCCACTTCAGGAGTCTTCCCGAGGACTCAGGCTTCTGTAACACTTGCCACAGGGGGTGGTTGGTCAGGACCTTTATGGCGTGGGCCTGGAAGTAAGGCCGGAGCTTCCAGGATGCCATCAGCAAGCAAAAGGTCAGCTTCTCGATTAGTGGATACCGAGACTCAGCGTCCAACAATCGCTTACTCACGTAGTACACCGGGAGCTGCGTCCTTTCCTCCTCCCATACCAGCGCGGCGCTGATCGCGTGCTTGGTCAATGCCAGATAGAGGTACAGAGGCTCCCCGTCCACTGACTTTGCCAGGATCGGAGCTAGGGCCAGGTGTTCTTTCAGTTTACGAAAGGCTTCTTCGCACTTGACTGACCATTCGAACCGCTGGCTTCCCCAAAGGACGTTAAAGAACGGGATGCACTTGTCCGTGGCTTTGGAAACGAAACGGCTCAAGGCGGCTTTCCGCCCGATCAGGCTTTGCACGTCCTTATGCTTCCGGGGAGAGGGCATATCCATCAATGCCTTGATCTTATCCGGATTAGCCTCTATTCCCTGGAAGCTCACTATGACGCCCAGGAACTTCCCGGAGGCCACGCCAAAAGTGCACTTCTTGGGATTCAGCTTCATCCCGTACTTCCGAATAACTGCGAAAGCTTCAGCCAGGTCTTCTGAATGCTTCCCGGATGTCTTGTACTTGTCCAGCATGTCATCGATATAGACTTCCATGTTTCTTCCTAGCTAGGCCCGGAACATTCGATTGACAAGCCTTTGATAGGTTGCCCCGACGTTTTTCAGTCTGAAGGGAATGACTATGTAACAGTATACCCCTTTGTCGGTTTGGAAACTGGTGGCTCCTGATCTGCCACATGCATAGAGATCTGGTTGTAGCCGGAGTAAGCGTCCATGAAGCTTAAGATCTCGTACCCGGACGTAGCATCCACCATTTGGTCGATCCTGGGCAGCGGGAAACAATCCTTCAGACAAGCTTTGTTGAGATCCGTGAAGTCGATGCACGTTCTCCATGTCCCGTTTGGTTTCGGCACCAGAATGGGATTGGCCAGACACACGGGGTATACAGCCTCGCATATGAATTTGATTGAAGACAGCTTCTTAACTTCCAGCTTAAGGACCTCGACCCTCTCCGTCCCTAAAGGCCTGCGTTTCTGGCGGATCGGGGTCGCGTTTGGGTCAATACTTAACGCGTGGCAGATGATGTTGCGGTCGATCCACGTCATGTCCGAGTGAGACCAGGCCAGGATATCCTGGTTTTCCTTAACTTGGGCGATGATGGCGGCCAGAACATCCACCGGCAGATTTTTCCCGACTTGGATGACCCGGGTCGGATCGGTGTCGCTGATGCACACCATCTCTATCTCGTCCATCGGCTCTAGGATGCGGTCGTCCCCTATCCCCGGGTCCAGGTCATCTTCTTCCTGGATCACCCTCTCAGTAGGTGGGGGAGGAATCGGGTCGATGAAGTCCTCAACTGGCTCGTCCCGGACCATTTATATTGGCCGGGCGGACAATGGTAGCACTTCCGGGCGCTCTTCTAATCTCCCCGGACAGTCCCCACCCCTCCGTTGTCACAAGGGAACTTCATGCAAAGATGACGGATAGAGGTGATGGCCCCGAATTCTACTAATGCGGGCTGGCCAAAAATGACGTTGTAAGCGGTGGGGCAGTCCACCACTACAAAGGTGCAGAACTTGAATGAGTGCTGCAACTCACTTCCCAACGTAACGGGCAATTGGATCTTCCCCATGGGGAGTAGTGCGTCTCCGTTGAAGCCGTAAATCTGGATCGGGCACGATGCTAGATCCGCTTCGGTCAAGCTAATGGCGGTGAAGGCGGGCTTGAACAAGAGGTTGACGGAGCTCCCGTCATCCACCAACACGCGGGACACTAACTTGTTGGTGATTTGCGCGTCTATGACCAGCGGGTCATGGTGCGGGAAATGGACGTTGCGGGCGTCGTCCTCCGTTAAGGTGATGGGGAGGTTCATCAACTTCAGGCGCTGAGCTGAGGCCTAGACAAGGACGCATACCTCCTGATCATGGTCCAGTTCGCTCAGGTAGCGCTTTTGGTCGTTCCTGGACGGTCCTCCCAGGTGAGGTCCGCCCGAGATGGTGGCCACATGCCCGTCCACTCGAGGGGGTGCGGCCCCGGATAGGTAAGGCATTCCAAGGCCGGGAGCTGGCGCGACGGGGGCCCCTTGAGGGGCTTGTGCCGTCGGTCCCTGTGCATACCCTCCTTGAGGCGAGTATGCCCTGGGTGTTCCCGGGACCGTGGGTTGTCCAGGGCCTGCTGACAGGCCTGGGACTCCCACGGGATCCTGACTCATTGGTGGAGATGCCCCAGCTTGATGAGATTTTCGATCTCGTCTTTAAGCTGTCGACATTCTTCGGTAGTGTGGCCTACATCCTTATGATAGGCACACCTCTTGCTGGTATCCCTTAGATTCCTTCCCCCTTGAACATGGGGCTAGGCTTCCAGTAGTGAACCGCCCTTTTTGTGGCCAGGTAGATATTCTCCTTGGTGTCCACTAGATTGGTGTATTCTGAATATTGGGGCTCGTAGCCCCTTTTTCCCTTCTTGACTAGCTCGGGCCAGTTCTGGCCTTTGCCAGATCGCTTCCCCCGGGAGGGGTTCACGCTCGCTTCTGTCACTCCCGCCTGTGACTGTTGGGCCCCGACGGGGGCGACGCTGTGACCCGCCGACGCGGCCCCATTTCTGGAGAAGTGGGCAGATTGGGCCGAGACATATCCCGAAGAGGCAGGACCGTACACCGTAGGGGTGTAGGTGATTCCAGGAGTAACGGTCGGTCCCGGGGCTACCGGGGGCGCGACGTAGGACTGTGCTGGGAACGAGGCCCCGTACCCTGGGAACGCTTGGGCGCTGGGCTGTGGTGCCGGAGGCCACCCGAAAGCCTGGATCTGGGCCTCTTCCCAATTGATAAATCCTTGGGCCCTCCTGATGAACTCTTCCAGGGTAGCCGCCTTGTTACGCTGCATGTCGTCCCAGAAAGGGGACCCGTCTCGGATTCCGGACTGCAACGCTACCAGGCGCTGTTCGTCGTCCACCTTCGCTTTGGAGGCTTCTTTAGTGAAGCGCTGGATGTAGGCCCTCAGTGTCTCCGTGGGGAGCTGTTTGATATTTGCGAGGGCACTGATCTGCATGTCCATCCTCACGACGGCCACGAACTGCTTGCGAAACGCCAACTGCAGCCTGGACCAGGATTGGATGGATCCCGGCTTAAGTCTTTTCCACCACTCCTCGGCGGGACCACCTAGAGTGATCGAGAAACAGAGGCACTTGCCGTCGTCACTGACGTGAGCCACTGTCATGAGTCGGTTGTATCGGGACAGATGGTCCCTGGGGTCGGTGTTTCCAGTATAGGCAGTGAGGCTTGGCATCTTGAACCCCTTGGGGAGTACAACGTCCAGGATGTGCCTCGTGCAGGGCTCTTTATCCTCTTCATCGGAGACGGTATCCGCTCCTTCCTGCTTACGGACCAAACGGTCCGTGACCTTTTTCAAAGCGACCAGCTGCTCCATGAGCTGCCTGGCCATGCTGTCCTCCAGGGGGATTCTTTCGTTCCTCCTGTCGTTGATGTTGTTCCTAAGGTCGCCACCTCAGGGGATAATCTTTTCCTTACGAGCCCGCTCTTTCCGAGCGTTCAGTCCGTCGCGTAGGAATATCCAAGACGTGTCGTCCCCTGAACTAAGGGCATGACACTCCTCGCTGCGCGACCGCTCCCGACAATTTTTGTTTACCGAGGCACTTGGGTGCAAAGACCTTTCCCGTTCGCCTCGCCCTAGGGCATGCCGGGGTCGTGCGTTCTACGGCCGCGTCCCCTGCGGATCGATCGGGTGGCCTCATCCTGGGACGGGGTGCACCTTCTCTTTCCTAGGGAGCGACCGGGAACGCGTCCCGGCTTTCATGGCGGGGGTGCTCTTTTCTCGGGTCTTTCCATCGGCCTTCTTTTTCTCCCTGTCCAGGTTTCCTGGAGCTGGCTCAGGAAATTGCTGTTGGTCTTGCTTCTTTGGGGACCCTGGCTCGGGCTTGCGGAGCAGGTTGTTGCGCTCCTGGAAGTGGGCCAGCCAGGGGGTGGGTCACTGGACCCTGCGCAGCTATGAACGCCTGCAGGGCTTTGAGAGACTCTTGTATCCGCCGATGCGCCTCTGCCTGCTCAGCAATCCTGGCTTCCTGGTCCAGGACTTGCTGCCTCAGTCTAGTCACCTCTAGGTCCTGCTGGTTGGGCTCTCCTTCTGGGATCTCGGGATCCGCAGCTTTGTCATGGTACTCCCCCTTGTTTTCCACTTCATAATATTCCTCCTTGTTCTTCTCTTCGTACTCTGTCCCACCCTCATAGTCTTGTGCCTCGTCAAGGTGAGATGTTTGAGGAGGAGCGTTCTCAGGCGGATTCTAAGGAAGATGTTGGGAAGGCAACGGATCTCCATTGCCCTGCTCTGGATTACTAGGGTCGAACGTTATGTGTCGTGTGTTCACCATTGTAGTAAAGGCTTGGTGTTAGCACTAGCTTTCTCATGCTCTCAATGAAAGCACCAAAATGTTTACCGAGATTTTCGGAAACTAAACTAATGAATATTAGCTAAGACTAATGACATGGAATTTAGAAGATTAACACAGGATTTTTACGTGGTTAGGGCGTTAATAAGCCTTAGTCCATGAGTCAGTTGTATTAGAGCTTGGAAAGTCTTTTACAATGGAATTTCTCTCTATGTTTTGACAGAGTAACTGTATACAAGTCGAAGAGAGATCCTTTCTCCAGTGCTCTATTGCCTCTATTTATAGGCTCATAGGAACCCTGGACCTGGGCCGGGTATGACCCGGGCCCATCAAAGATGTGGATACTCTTGGCTTCTCTGGAGGAAGCCCAATACAAAAGATAAAAATACACAGGTCCAAGAATAATTAAGGCCCAATAGGGCGGCCCAAGAACTATATTTCGCCCGACAAAACGGTGCTTTTGGTCTGGGCACTTCGAGTTACGAGGAAGATTCTGGGGACAAAGCCAGTCAGAGTACTTGGCAGCGCATGTCTGAAACAGTGGCGTGCAATCCCGAGGTGGCCTTTTCCGCAGGTAAAAAGTGGGGACAACCCCCACGCGTCGTGGGGCGGCTTCAGGGTCACAGATACCTTTCCTTGCCAAATCAGGAGGACCTGATTTGGGTTCGTTTACCTCTGTCCCTCTTTGTTTACCATAGGCCCGGATCGTTTACTAGGCTCCGGGATTGTTCTACGTATACTTCAACTGTAATCCCAACTGTCCATACGTCTCTTGGATGTCTGTCCTGGATCACCATCCCGGACGCCATCCGGGTCCAGAATCGTGCTTGGCCCGTAGCCCTTGGTTACTCCTGTACCAAGCGGGCTTAGGCGGGGCCCATATCCGAACGCCCAGACCATGGGCCTGGACCATCATCCTGGGCCCACGACAGGAAATAGGGATAACAATACAAATAAACAAATATAAAAGCAAGTCTTTAATATAACATGCTCAAAATATTTTGACCCAGAAATGTAAAGCATAATATTAAGGCAAAAAACTAAAAATCAAATCAAATGCATAAAAGACTTTCGAGCTAGAAAAATGAATGCATAAAGATTAAAGTTACTATTTAATAAAAATAGCTCTAAATCAAGCTATATATTGTCTTCGCCCCAAGTGCACATATATATATATATATAAAAAAATATTGTTACAAAAGTTAATGGGACGCAGCCCATGATCTCGCCTTCACAAAGTACACGCCTCCCCACCAGCAGCGTCGGGTGTCTCCACTGTAACGACCCAAAATCACTAACAAGGCCTTGATTAGCGTGCTAAATGGCATAATTGGTTTATGTGTGATTTAATTATTAAATGCATGATTATATGGATATGTGAAATGCATGTTTATGAGTATTAGATATGCGCGTGGGCCCTGTTTAGCTTATAAGGGCATATTTGTAATTTTGGCCTGTTGAGGGCATAAATGTGAATATATATGTGATATTAGTGCTAGAGCACATTATTATATGGATGTATTTGGATTATTCGGCACAAGGCGATCCTAGTGAGCAATTAGCGAAAAGGTCACAATGGGAACGAATACCCGACTCGGGGGAGCCTATGGGTATTTTCGGGAATTTAAAAAATATATTGGGGATTTTTAGACATTGGGGAAAAATAATGGGTGATTAATTAGATGACGAGATTTTTTTACCCAAAAATGGTTCTTGATGATGTGGCAATAATTTCTCACACGTGGTTGACACGTGGCAGTTCTGAAGTGAAGGGATGTTATTCGCCTATCGACCAGATGATTATTGCTTCATCAGATCTTGCGTTTAGGTGCGACCAGTCTGGTCACATGCTTCTATTTACTTCCTTTAAGATACATAATCTTGTAATAACTACATTTAGTATATTTTCTTCTTATTACCTTGATACGTGGATATTAATGATAATTAAGTTCCATCAGCCCATGTAACCTCCTTGAGCCTATAAATAAGAATGAGAGGGTTCAAGAAATTGACTTTTGACTCTTAAACTTTTAACCTTTGTTTTCAGAGAGAAAAATCATAGTGTGATTATCCAGCGAATGTTGTATTACTCTCAAGGCTTGTGAAACTCAAGAACCCTAGTTCTTTGATCACAATTTGGGATTCGATATCAATAAGAACATTAAGTGGACGTAGGTCATTACCACCTTGTTGGGGCTGAACCACTATAAATTGCTTGTGTCACTTTTGTAATGACCCACTAATCTAGACTAATTGGACCATTATCGAAACTATACATAAAACTTACATTTTTACAAAAATACCATAATTTATTGAGTAACTTGAAAAAAATAAGAGTTACTTACAAAGAAACAGAATACTAAGAAGGATTATGGGATCCCATTATTTTTAAAACAAAATATGATTTAAAATAAAAGACATTACATAATAATGCGGAAAATACACATAAAAACCATAAAAACATAAAAGGAGACTATATCCTCGAATCGAATAACGCTCGGCCCCTTGACTCCATTCATCATCGATACACATTCTCCAAGCGTCACGAATCTTTCCGCCTCTAAACTTATTTTCCTGCACATAAACAGAAAGGAGTGAGCCTAATGCCCAGCAAGGAAAAATCTAACACAAAATCATATACATAAATTCATAAGAAAACATAAAGACTTAACATAACACATATAACATACACTTATTATAATGGCCATTATTACTTGGGGTCCCATAGACTAAACAAGCTTATGCCCATGAGATTAGTGGGGTCCTACCAGCTAAATAGGCTTATGCCCACAATCTTTTTGGGGTCTTGTTAGTCAAATAGGGCATAAGCCCAAGCCTACAACATACACATCAATAACATATTCATAACAAAACATAACACATTAATAACATAAAACATATAGATAACATAAGTACATAACATATTAATTCTAGCCTATTTTCCTTGCCAAAGTTACCGAGATTATGGACTGAGTTGGGATTGTTGGAACACTCCTAAAACCATAAGAAAGAGTAAGTCTAAAGAAAGGAGATGAAATGAAAGAGATGGAAAGACTAAACCATAGAAAACATACTTACCGACTTATATGCTTAAAAGCTTGGATTCCCTAACCAAAATAAGAATAAGGTTAGGGGACTGAGTAGAAGGTTTTGAGAAAGGAAATAACATAAAAATACAGAAAAGAACTATAGTCTTGGGTTTACCTCAAAGATTGCAAGACCAATCTAACATCCACCGAAATACTATAGCACTCACTTCCCAAAGTGTTTGATAAGCTTATGATGTTTAAGCTTATAGTTTTTTCCCCAAACCAAGTGTTTACACTCTCACACTCACTTAACACTAGCAGCCTCTGAACTTAGAGCAAATGGTGAATAATGGCTGGGTACTAGGTCCTATTTATAGAGTTTGTGAATGAAAATATCTTGATTTTACTTGAATAAAAATAATGGCTTTTTAAGTGAAAATCATTTGAATAATCGTTTAGCAGAGGCTGAAGACTCGTTCAAAAGATGCTGGACTGTTGAAGGAGTTTGAATGGCTGAAGGGAAAAGAATTCAAAATATTTGAATTCATGCTGGTGGAGGCGATATATCGCCCCCTATAGGCGATATATCGCCTGGACCTTTGTTCCCGAGGCGACCGTGCATCGATTCGTGTTTTCCGTATCTACGTGCTGCAACATATCGCCCCTTATAGTTGCGATATATCGGCATACGCTGAATATTTAAACACGAATTTACACATTTTTAGCTAAGTTTGAATGGATTAAACAGCCTTGACTAAGCCCTCAACGTACTCAAGGCTGCTGACTGACCCTATAACATTCAAATTTTACCCTTATTTAATTTAATCCTCAAAAATACTTAATCCTTAATTACCATTCATAACATGTGCTTAAAATCCTATTGGTTGATGTCTAAACCGTATAATATAATAATATAATCCTTAATATCAGTCACATTAATCAAACCTTAGGTTATACTTAATATTCTTAAACTATAGGTTAAACTTAGAAAATCAATAAGTACTACTATGAGTGTCCAAATAACTCCCGGTCTGAACCAAAAATCCAAAGTAACAATGATAACACTAAACATACTATAATACTACTAAACAATTAGCTAAGTAAAGTTCTTGGACTCTACAAATTTCTTCCCATTTGATTCTCTTCTTGATTTCTTTTTCGTTCTTTGTCATTTATTTGACTCCGTGTTGTTGGCCAAATCAAGGGTCAACATTTTGGTGCTTTCATTGAGAGTTGAACTCAAGAAGCTTTAAGAAGATCAAATGGCTAAGACAATCAAGAGAGCTTGACAGGTTGCTGGCCCTGCGTCATCTCAACCTCCTCCTCCAAATGTGGTTGAAAATGAACCACACTTGGATTTTGAAGAGGAGGAAATGGATTCTGAGACACTGAGGGCCAATCAGGAGAATGCAGCAGAGACCTTGGCGCTGCAGCAGAGGAAGATTGAGCGTCAGCGTCAGGAGCTGAATGAGCAGCAGATGGACATGGACCGTCAACAAAGAGATGCCACGACCGCTCTTGAAGTAGCCATTCAGTTGGCCCAAGGACAAGCAGCGCCGGCCTCTCAACCGGATCAGCCACCAAATGCACCACCGCAAAGGGCCCCTAATCCAAGTCCTCCGCTCCAGCCAGCAAACCCTGAAAGGCCGGAGCAGCCACCTGTTGCTCAGGATGATGTCCCAATTCGGGATCCTGAGCAACAGCCACCCTCTCAAGTTGGTCGCGGCAATCCCCAACACCAAAGGCAGAATAGGGCCAGGCAGCCTCCCCGAAGCCCTAGATGCCGAGAAGGCGATGAGCCAAATCCTCCGAGCAGGGGGCAGCGTCCTTCTACTAACAGAAGGCACAAAGAATCAGGCTCTACAGTCAGGGGCCCCCATGACATAATAATGCACGGAGACCCACCAACCAACGCAGGCCTCCCCCTAACGCTCGGGATATGCCAACTAGAGGAGGAAACATCGTGACCAGCCAGTCGCGCCATAGTCGGTTGCAATTTAGGGATGGCCATGACTATAATGAGGCTAATTCTGACAGGAGGAGTGCTGGTCATGGGCATGAGGAAAGAGGTGGAGACAGGAACCCCCCCACCAAGAGACAATAGGCCTGCGAGCCAGAATGCTGGGGGGCAACCCAAACAGCATAACGTCTTTGATCGGCTAGGTGCTAGCGATCAAAGGCACTGGGATGATGACTTGAGGGACGTACTCAACAACAGATGTGAGAGGCACGATGAGTACATTCCTCCGACACCAGTCGTCCCAGTGATCCCAGACGCGGTTCAGGCTCAAATTGGTGCTCTAAACCAGGCGGTACAACAGCTGGTCGGGAGCCGGACATCCCACATAGAGTACTGTTATCCAATAAATTAGCATTTGTGACGTGGTGAATAATCTCTTGACACGTGCCTGACACCTGGAGCGTCTGCTAGAGTATCAACCATGAGACACACCAGAAGCAGGACAGACCTGTTTTTACCACGACCAGACTGGTCGGTGGTTCCGCTGGCAAAGCAACATTTATGGAAAGATCTTATGTATCCCGAATTTATTTCATGCAATCTTCTGAATATCCCATGATTCAGGGGATAATATCTGTAACAATATTGGGCAACCCTCCATGGGCTTATAAAGAGCAAGAGATGGCTCATGGGAAGGGACCTTTTTGCAGCTAAAAAACCATAGGAATATAGAAATTATCTGTGAAAACTAGGATTGTTTATGAGGAGTGTTGAAACTCATTGAGCCCAAGCTCTCTGATCACACTTTTGTTCCCATATCAATATCATTCTAAGTGGATGTAGGTCATTACCAGATTCTGGGGCCAAACCACTATAAATTACTGTGTTTTCTTTACTTTTGTCATTACGTTATTATCTATACATATTTGCCTATATCATTCATAATTTGACTCCGTGTCAGTTGGCTAAAACGAGGGTCAACATTCTGGTGCTTTCATTGAGAGGGCGACTCATCATTGTTGATAAAACTAATGGCGAAAGCAGGGAAGAAAGCTGCTCAGACCGCCGCTGCACCGTCGAATCCGCCACCTCCTCCTCCCCCAGCAAGCATGGCGGAAGATGAACCGCAACTAGATTTTGAAGAGGAGGAAATGGACGATGCGACTTTGAGGAGCACCTTGGGCACGTTGCAGGAAGAGCTGGCTAGTCTGAGAGCCAATCAAGAGACTGCCGCAGAAGCTATGGCGAGGCAACAGCAGGAACTTGATCGTCAGAGGGCGGAGTTGAGCGAGAGACAGGCGGAGGTGGATCGCCGCCAGACTGAGGCCATGGCAGCCCTTGAAGCGGCCTTGCTGTTGGCCAGAAATCAGGCCGCGCCTGCCTCGCAGCCTAATCAACCTGAAACTGGGCCACCCCAGGGAGGTCCCAATCCTAGCCCACCAGTCCATCCTTCAAGTCCGCAAAGGCCTGAACAGCCCCAGATGCCCCATGACGACGTCCCACTGGACCCCGAGGCAGATCCACCATCCCACGCTGCTCGAGGTAATCCCCCGCAGCAAAGGCAGAATAGGGCCGAGCGACAGCCTCGTAGTCCTAGACGCCACGAGAATGATGGGCCACACCAAGCGAACAGGGGTCACTACCCTCCTGGTAACAGGAGAGACTCGGAGTTAGGCTCTGCGGTCCGTGGATCCCAGCAGCATGATAATGCACGGGGACATCGCGACCAGCGCAGGCCACCCCCTAACGCTCGAGGTGTTTCTGCCAGAGACGGGAATAGAGGGAACAACCAGTCTTACCATAGCCAGTCAAAGTTCAAAGATGGCCATGGCTACAACGAGGCTGACTCAGGCAAGAACAATGCTGATGGGAGGAACGGAAATAAAGGTAGGAGCAGGAGCCAAATACCTCAAGATGATCAGCCAAATAGACAAGACGCTGGGGGGCAACCCCGGCAAAATAATGTCTTCAACCGGCTCGGAGGTAGCGAGCAACGGAGAAGAGAGGAAGATCTAAGAGACATACTCAATGATCGTCGAGAGAAGCATGGTGAAAACATCCCCCCAGCAGCGGAGAACGTAGCTATTCCTACTGCCTTGCAAGCCCAGATAGACGCACTAAATCAGGCTGTGCAACAATTGGTCGGAGGAAGAACCTCTTATATTGACCACGATAGAAGAAAGGGCACTCCATTTATCCAAAGAATAGCCAACGCAGAGACTCCCGGCAAGTTCAAGATGCCCACGCTCCCGAACTTTGATGGATACGGAGATCCCGTCTCGCATGTGAATAAGTTTGAAATCCAGATGGACATTCAGAAGGTATCCAAAGACGCTCGGTGCAGGATCTTTCCTGCAACACTTTCTGAAGCCGCGCAGGAATGGTTCTTTAAGTTCCCACCTGCAAGCATAGTTTCCTGGGAAATGTTCGTAAAGGAATTCTACGGACAGTTCTACGCAGGTCGTGTCCACCCGACCGAAGCAAATCAACTGGTAGAGATCCGCCAGCAAGATGGAGAATCACTAAAAGATTACATCCAGCGCTTTATGCGAGCGGCAGCCGGAGCAAAGACAGTCGGGGACGAAGGAAAGATGATGGCTATAACCGCGGGAGTGAGACGCCGCTCGCCCCTATGGAAAAGTCTTCGTAAGGATGGGGTCAGAACCACCCAGGAATTCTTAGACCGAGCTGATCGATATATCAAACTCGAAGAAGCCATTGCCGATGATGGAAAATCCTCGAACAAGGGCAAGAAGGCTGCCGAACCCGCCAAAGCCGCCAATGGCACCAAACCAAATGGCAACGGCAAGGGCAATGAAAACGGCAACGGTAATGGCAAGAATGGTGGGAAACGACAACACAATGAGCCTTCCACCTCCGACAATAAGCGAGCCAAGAGTAATCGTTATGAACCTAGGTTCACTAACTACACTGCCCTCGTTGAGTCTCGAGGAGAGGTATACCAGGCCACAAGCTCTAGCGTGCCCTACAAGAAGCCTGGGCCCATTCGAAAAGACATTTCGAAAAGAGACACTACCAAATTCTGTCGTTATCATAACGACTATGGACATGACACTAATGAATGCAACCAGCTAAAAGATGAAATCGAGTTCCTCATTAGACAAGGACACTTGAGAAGGTACGTACGGGCCTCGGGAACTTCCCAACGAGAAGCTCCAGGTGGCAACGAGCAGACGTCCACACGCCAACGCTCGCCACCATTACAGCCTGCCCCCGTAGCCGGAACGCTTTTAACCATCTGTGGAGGCCCACACCTCGCTGGAAATAGCGGAAAGGCTAGAGAATGATATGCTCGAACTCTGCGCCACGACCAGGACATCGAGATGATGACTGTGGAGGACCGAGCGCCGAAAAAGGCCCGCTCAGAGGAGTGCGGGATAACCTTCTCTGAAGGCGATGCCCAACACGTCCGGTTCCCACATTCCGATCCGCTGGTCGTGGATATCCAAATGGCCAATATGATGGTAAAAAGAATACTGGTCGATACAGGAAGTTCAGTGAACATCCTCTATAAATCAACGCTAGAACGCATGAAGCTGTCCGTGAAGGACTTGGAGCCCTGCAATCAAACCATATACGGCTTCTCTGGAGAAGGACTCGCTCTAGCCGGAATGATCAAACTCCCAGTGACAACGGGTACAGCGCCTGCTTCAAGGACATTACTCGCCACTTTTGTAGTGGTCGATTGTCCTTCAGCGTATAACGCCGTTATTGGAAGACCCATACTGGTTGAACTGAGGGCCATCATCTCCATGTGGCACCTAGCCATGAAATTCCCAATGGACGCAGGGGTAGGATGCGTTTTGGGAAACCAAAGGGAAGCCAGGGAGTGCTATAACGCCTCGATCACAAAGGCAAAAAGTGGAACATCAAGGAGCGCTACCCCAGAACGATTGCAGATGACGGAAGACAGCAAAACCCAATCAGGTGGAAAAGTCACCAAATAGGGTGTTGCCCAAAGTGAGGATATAGATTTGGATCCTCGCTTTGGGGATTTTGAAGAAAATGTTGGACCCGTCGAGGACCTGGAGGAGGTCCATCTCGATGAAAGAGACCCGACTCGAATCGTAAAGATTGGGAAGAATTTAGAACCTACCGCGAAACAAGCGCTGGTGGAATTCTTGCAAGGGAACCAGGGAGTTTTCGCCTGGTCACATAAAGACATGGTCGGAATAGATCCTGCGGTGATCAGCCATGTCCTGAACATAAACAAAGTCTTTCCACCGGTGCAACAAAAAAGAAGGCTGCTCGATAAAGACAGGTCAAGAGCCTTGAAAGAAGAAGTCGAAAGACTTAAAGAAAATGGGTTCATCAGGGTGGCGTTTTATCCATCATGGGTCTCCAATCCGGTGTTGGTCCCCAAGCCTAACGGCAAATGGCGGACCTGTGTGGATTTTACAGACCTCAATAAGGCCTGCCCAAAAGACTGCTTCCCACTCCCGAGGATCGACCAGCTAGTCGACGCAACCGCTGGGCATGAGACCCTTTCGTTCATGGATGCGTATTCAGGCTACAATCAGATCAGCATGCATCCCCCTGATGAGGATCATACCAGCTTTCGGACCGATACGGGCTTATATTGTTACAAAGTAATGCCCTTTGGACTGAAGAACGCAGGTGCAACTTACCAACGATTGGTCAACCACATGTTCAAGGAGCTGATCGGGGTAAGCATGGAAGTATACGTGGATGACATGCTGGTAAAGTCCAAGAAGGCTGAAGGACATGTGAAGGATTTGCAAAGGTGCTTTGATGTGTTAAATAAGTACCATATGAAGTTGAATCCCCTCAAATGTTCCTTCGGAGTCGGGTCAGGAAAGTTTTTGGGATTTATAGTGAATTCAAGGGGAATCGAGGCCAACCCCGACAAGATAAAAGCCCTGATCGATATGAAGTCGCCAGAAAAGATCAAGGATGTCCAAAGCCTGACCGGAAGGATAGCTGCCCTTAGTAGATTCATCTCAAAATCAACTGACAAGTGCGTTCCATTCTTCAATCTACTTAGGGGAAATAAAAAGTTTGAATGGACGGAAGACTGCGAGCAAGCATTCCAGACAGTAAAGGCTCATATGTCGCAACCTCCTGTCCTATCAAAACCAATGGAAGGAGAGACTTTGTACATTTATCTGGCGATTACCGAAGTTGCTGCTAGTGCGGTACTGATACGGGAAGAAGAAGGCGTGCAGAAAGCTGTCTACTACGTCAGCAAAAGGCTGATCGGTGCAGAATTAAAATACCCACCGATCGAAAGATTAGCGTATTGCCTAATTCTAGCCTCCCGAAAGTTGCGACCGTACTTCCAAGCCCATCCTATCACGGTTTTGACCGACCAGCCCCTTCGGCAGGTCCTCCAAAAACCTGAGGCGGCTGGACGACTGTTAAAATGGGCCGTCGAATTGGGACAGTTCAACGTGACTTATTCACCGCGAGCAGCAATAAAAGGGCAAGCCTTAGCCGATTTTATTGCGGAGTTCACTGAACTCCCCAGCAACGAGTTGTGCGAGAAACCTGAGGCGCCCATGCCTCAAGACAAGACTCCTTCGTGGAAACTATTCACAGATGGATCATCTAATGAATCTCACGCTGGAGCAGGAGTGATATTGATAACGCCCGATGGGCATCGATTTCACTGCGCAATCAGGTTTGATTTCGCAGCGTCAAACAATGAAGCGGAATACGAAGCACTCCTCGCTGGACTGAAAATGGCCAGGGAGATGAACATAAAAGCGCTCGATATTTTCAGCGACTCTCAGCTGGTCGTGAATCAAGTCCTGGGAGAATATCAAGCACGAGGGTTAAAAATGATGGCCTACCTTAATAAAACAAAAGATTTGCTAGCACAGTTTACAAAATACACCCTCCAGCAAATTCCGCGAGACCAAAATTCGAATGCAGACGCCTTGGCCAAACTTGCAGTGCCAAAGATGCTGACACCTTGAACATAGTCCCAGTAGAGAGATTAAGTGAACCGAGCATTGATGCAGCCGAAGCCAGCATGGAAATTCGAGTAGAAGATACATGGATGGCACCTTACCTGGAATATCTGACAAATAGGACATTGCCAGTAGATAGAAACAAAGCAAGAACTCTACAAAGACAAGCTGCTAGGTACATACTGCTCGATGGTGTTATGTACCGAAGAGGATATTCAATGCCACTGCTCAGGTGCATTACAACAGAAAAAGCCAAGGAACTCATGAAAGAGGTGCATGAGGGCTTCTGCGGAGATCACGCTGGGGGGCAGAGTTTGGCGAAAAAAATTCTTCGACAAGGCTATTTTTGGCCAACGATGAACGAGGATTCAATGGAGTACGTACGAAGGTGTGATAAATGTCAGAGGTTCTCCAAAATCCCACGAGCAGCTCCAAACGAGCTAAAGCAGATGCAAAGCCCGTGGCCTTTTGCAATATGGGGAATAGATTTAATTGGATCACTACCGACAGGAAAAGGAGGAGTAAAGTACGCAGTTGTGGCAGTCGATTACTTTACAAAATGGGTCGAAGCTGAACCACTCGCAACCATAACGACCAAGAAAGTTCTCGACTTTGTCATCAAGAACATTGTGTGCCGGTATGGTTTGCCCAGAAAGATAGTTTCAGACAACGGAACCCAATTTGACAGCGACCTGTTCACCGATTTCTGCGAAAGGCATGGGGTAATCAAGAGCTTTTCTTCAGTCGCACACCCCCAAGCGAATGGGCAAGTCGAAGCTGTAAACAAAACCCTCAAAGACACCCTGAAGAAAAGACTTGAAGAAGCGAAAGGAGCATGGCCAGAACAACTACCGGAAGTCCTCTGGTCATATAGAACATCTCATCGAACAGCCACAGGGCGTACCCCATTTTCCTTAGCCTATGGGTATGAGGCCATGATACCCGTCGAGATAGACCCCCCCTCACATCGGCGTTTAACGTATGATCAAGAGAAAAACAGCCAGCTAATACTGGAATCTTTAGACTCAATTGATGAGATACGAGAAAAGTCTCAACTCCGAGTTGCTGCTTATCAACAAAAAGTCGCCCGGTACTTTAACTCCAAAGTTAAAGAAAGAAGATTCAACGTCGGAGACTTGGTGTTACGACGAGTCTTCTTGAATACCCGCGACCCCACTGCCGGCGTGCTCGGACCTAACTGGGAAGGACCTTACCAGATTGAAGAAGTCCTTCACCCAGGCACCTACAAACTTGCACGCTTAAACGGAGATCTCGTTCCACGTTACTGGAATGGAGAACACCTGCGCAAGTATTATCAATAAACAGCCCTTCTTAAAGGGCTGGCTTGTTCAAATTTTCCCCATTAATTTTTACAAGTTTTGCAAAGAGGGTTAGCCACGGTGTATGGCTAACTGCTCGTATATGTAAGATTCTGTTTCAGAATCATTCGTAAAGACATGATTAGTCCATTTTTAATACGAAATTATAAGGGACTGTGCTCAGCCAGTCGTTCTTGCCAAACTTTGTGAATTTACATTTACAAGTATTTGTTCATTACGTGTGTTGTTTTGCTGTATTACAAGTATCATTTTTCCGCTCGAACAGTAATGTTCGAACAGGCCATGGTCAAGGCAAGTGACCAAGGACCTAAGAGCTCCTCGATCACTTGGGGGGCATATAAGGCACATCGATAGCAAAGCATACTCTCAAGGTATGTAAACACATGAACAAAATGAGTGAAAGCATGCTTCAAGTACTTAGGGTATTTTTTCAAAATATATGATGCCAAAGTACTATGCTAAGTTCGGTCATACGGACAAATGTTATAATAGGTAAAAATATTATAACACCAAGAGTTAAGATTTTACACCGCAAGCATTGCTGCTTGGATGTAATTGTTCAAACAAAAAGATTTACTGCCCGTGCAGCAAAGTTTAAAAAGAAATTATTGTCTTTACATTGCGACCCGTGGGCCGCGTGTTTAAAAAGAAAGAAGAACAGCTAAATAAATTAAGAGGCATGGGGGGCAGGAGGATCCTGGGCAACAACCTGGTCAGTCTTTTCCTCGATAGTTTCTTCGTCCAAACCAACGACGCTTGGGGTTGCAGGAGTCGCAGCTCTCGCCTCCTCTTCAGCCAGTTGAGCAGCGCACCGAGCCAACTCCGCAACTCTGACCTCCTCTGAAAGGTAGCTAAAGTCAGCACCCCGATTATGTTTCCAAAAGTTATAGAAACATCGGAGTGTCGCCCTCTTATACTTTTCCAGATTCTTGGAGTTGTCGAGCTCCGACTGCTGCAGCTTGCCCTCGAGAGTGGCAATAGTCTCGTCCTTAGACTTGACTACCCCCTCTAGATGCTTGATCTCGCGGAGATGAGTTTTATTGTACGACCGGTACTCTTCCCTCAGCTTAACCGCTGCATCTTTAGCAGCTTCAGCCGCAGACAGTTTGGTCACCGCTGCATCCCGCTCTTGGACCACCGTCCCCAACTCCTTAGCATGTTTGGCTTCAGCAGCCGAAAGCTCCTCAGCCGCCTTCACCTGATGTTTCTCGAGAACTTTAACCTCAATCTGCTCAAAGTAGGCCTGGGCTCGGGTACGAGCAGTAATGGCAGAAAGTAAGGCCTGTAAACGAAAAAGAAGTCAAGACTCATCACAAGAACTGAAAAAACAAAGACTCGAGAAACAAAGAAATAATTACGCTGGAGATCTCGTTCAGAGTCCTGTTCAGGATCTGATCGACTGGTAGCTCTACTGCTTGGATCATGGCAGCCCCAACACGCTCACCTCTGCCAATCCGTTCAATTCGATCCTTAGCAGATCGAATGGTATGGCTCACGAGCCTGGCCTCGTGAGCCTCTTCGCGAGAAAGATGCTCCCTAGCAGGCGCAGGTGGAGGATTAGATCGAGCAGGGGTGTTTTGCTGTTCAGAAGGAGCTGGAGGAGGGGTAGGAGTTCGCCCGGTTGGCGCAGGACTTTGCCCGGTTGGAGTACCCTGAGGAGGGTCTTCTGGTCGACTCTTCTTGGCTGAAGGGCCTCGACTGGTTTCACCAGTTCGTTTCTTTGACCTCCGTTGAAGTTGAGGGACTTCTTCTTCCTCTTCGGCCTGGTACATGTCAAAGATATTGGGAGTCGACATATCTGCATGAAAATAAACACAAAAGGTTAATAAGGGAAGAAAAAGGTGGAAAAAAGTAATACAACAGAAAGAAGATAATAAAGAGAATACCCGAGCTACAACTACTGGTCGCTATACTATTGACTCTATTAATCATATACTCATTTTCTGGCATGAAGAAGTTTGGCCCTAGATTTGGAGCATATGTAAAGTTGCCATCCCCGTCGAACATGTGACAGGGGATTGGCAGACCATTTAAAAGCGAAATAACGTTACCATTGTCATCAGAAGACTCTTCCAAGTCAACAACTGGTTCTTTGGCCTTTTCTTTCCCCTTGCCTTGGGGAGCAGAAGGCCTTTCTGCAGAAGGGCTGCCCGTGGGTTCCCTGATCGTAACTCCTGTTGGCCTCCTCCTTGGAGAGGGCACAGGAAATTGCTGCTCGGGAACCCCCCCGGCAGTGGGTTCGTCCGTTTCGGACCCTCTATTGTCATGGCGAGGAGCCAGAAGGCCAGACGACCTCAAATTCTTTTCTTGTGTCAAAGTCTTGACACATTTGGTAGCGGCAGACATCTTGGCCAGAGTGTCAGACCTCGACACCATGTCTGGTGTTGGGGTCGGGCGCAACCAGGGGCCTGAAAAACAAGTCGAGTTTGAGAAATGACGAAGAGAAATACTCTATGATAAAGTATCGACCAGGGCAAAGACAAAATTGTACCTCCTCTCGCGAAAGCCAAGTTGTTGCTGGATATATCCGGAGTAAAGAAGTACTCCTTGTTGTAATGTCCCACGTTTGATATGTGGGTAGTGCCACTCAAAAACGTCCGGCCAGTTTCCTGATGGCAGAAGTGAAAAAAGCCCATCCCGTTGTGTTGAGGATTGGACTTAAGATCAAAGAGGTAATTAACCTCATGAGGTGAAGGTTCTGGCCACTTGTTAAGTTTGTACAGGACATAGAGTGCAGCCAACATCCTATATCCATTAGGGGTTATTTGAAAGGGAGCGACGCCGAAATAATTGGCCACCCCCACAAAGAAAGGATGAAGAGGGAGATAAGCCCCCGCTTCAATGTGATACCGGGACCAGGCGCTGTTTGCCCCTCCTAGACGGTTAGCCCTCTGCTCCGCAGTAGGACGTGTAATGGTTACCCCCGTTAGGGGGTATTTTCTGAAGCAGTTCGCGACCATCCGAAGGGTCATCGAACTGGCTGGAGGAGTGTACCACTCGACATCAGGCGGATTGCGATGACGAGGACGAGCCCTAGTTTGGATATTGGGGTCAGGAGTAAGATTTTCTCGACCACTGGTCGAGGGAGCCCCCGCCTGCGAGTCAGGCTGGGCAGAAGGAGATGGGTTACTTTCAGATTCGGGCCTTTTCTTGCCAGAGGATTTTGAACGGGCCATAGAAGGGTGCGGTCTGGAAGAGGCTCGTGAGAAGGGTATCTGGTGGATGCGATCGGATATTTGTTCTTCTCCCTCGAGCAGTTGGGCAAGGAGGTCGTCGTCGATGGGTCTCTCACCTCCCCACAAATCTGGCATTAAAATCTGCAAACAGAAGAATGGGGAGGCGAGGTCAGAGGGATCTAGGAGATTCTTAGAGTAGCGCTGGTCGAAGTATAAAAGCTAAGCCTTTATATAACAGTATTCTAACTAAGTCTCTCTGCGCAAACAGTTTAAAAAGCGGACCAAAAGGGTGAGAGTGAAAAGTTTTCCTGAAAAGCTTTTTCGACTCCCCTCGCAACGGGAAGAAATTATTTCCAACCGGATTAAAAAATCGAAATGCTACTTCGATCCTACGTCCTAAAAAGTGCTAATCCTGGGTTTTAAACCTACTCAAAAGCATACTTTGACGACAAAAAACATCTTATCTACAGGCGTTCAAAAAACCAGAAACCAAGAGATTCAAACAGTAGACCATTTAAAAGCATGCACCACGAAAGGTTAGAAGCATGGAGTTGCAGAGTAACTTACCAAGGAAAGTGGTCGTGAAGATGGAAATGAGAGTTTCGGAAGTCAATGAGCCCACCGTCTGATCCTACAGCACGAAGGAAGGTTCGCCGGAGAGAGTAAAGCTCTGGTTTTTAGGGTTTTTCGACAAAGAGATGACGTGCGTAAAAAGGAAGAAAATGGCTCAAGTAACCTTATATAAGTTTGTCTCTGGTACTCAAAAGGCGTGATCATTAGTTTTCCATTTTCGAAGTATGGGGAAGCGTAATGGCCGTCAAAATTGTTTCTGGGAAACTGAAAAGCCTTGATTAGACAGGAGTGGTTTGCTTTTTTCAAGAACGCACGAAAGGCTCTGACACGTCAGGAGGGGTTACCGAAGAATCGTTCGCTCAAAGTTTATTTACTGTTCGTAGTAAATAAACTTTGGGGGGCAAATGTTATCCAATAAATTAGCATTTGTGACGTGGCGAATAATCTCTTGACACGTGCCTGACACCTGGAGCGTCTGCTAGAGTATCGACCATGAGACACACCAGAAGCAGGACAGACCTGTTTTTACCACGACCAGACTGGTCGGTGGTTCCGCTGGCAAAGCAACATTTATGGAAAGATCTTATGTATCCCGAATTTATTTCATGCAATCTTCTGAATATCCCATGATTCAGGGGATAATATCTGTAACAATATTGGGCAACCCTCCATGGGCTTATAAAGAGCAAGAGATGGCTCATGGGAAGGGACCTTTTTGCAGCTAAAAAACCATAGGAATATAGAAATTATCTGTGAAAACTAGGATTGTTTATGAGGAGTGTTGAAACTCATTGAGCCCAAGCTCTCTGATCACACTTTTGTTCCCATATCAATATCATTCTAAGTGGATGTAGGTCATTACCAGATTCTGGGGCCGAACCACTATAAATTACTGTGTTTTCTTTACTTTTGTCATTACGTTATTATCTATACATATTCGCCTATATCATTCATATTTTGACTCCGTGTCAGTTGGCTAAAACGAGGGTCAACAAGTACGACCGGAGGAGAGGCACTCCGTTTGTGCAGAGGATTGCTATGCCATAAACCTCCAGCAAGTTCAAAATGCTAGTATTGCCGAACTTTGACAGGTACGGGGACCCAATATCTCATGTGAACATGTTCGATATACAAATGGATATTCAGAAGGTGTCGAACGATGCCCGCTGCAGGATTTTCCTCGCCACCTTATCTGACACTGCCCAGGAGTGGTTCTTTAAGTTCCCTCCTGCTAGTATAGTATCGTGGGAAATGTTCGTAAAAATTTTACGAACAATTCTACGCGGGTCGCGTACACCCCACTGAGGCCAACCAACTGGTTGAGATACGCCAAAAGGAGGGAGAGCCCTTAAAGGAATACGTCCAGCATTTCATGCGAGCAACGACTGGAGCCAAAACAGTGGGCAACGAGGGAAAGATGATGGCTCTAACTGCTGGGGTTAGACGCCATTCTCCCCTCTGGAACAACCTAAGAAATAATGGGGTAAAGAGTACCCTGGAGTTCATGGATCGAGCTGATCGATACATCAAGCTCGAGGATGCAATTGCCAACGAGGGGAAGTCACCTATGAAAGACAAGGGACTAAAGGAAGATCATGCCAAAGCCACCAACGGGTTGGATAAACCCCATGGCAAAGGCAACGGGAACGGAAATGTCAAAAATGGTGGAAAAAGGGCGGGCAATGAGCCATCAACATTTGAAAATAAACGCCCCAGAGGCAATAGATATGAGCCAAGATTCACCAACTATACGACCCTTGTCGAGAGTAGAGCAGAGGTCTACCAGGCGACCAACTCTAATGTCCCATATAAGCGACCTGCACCTATAAGGAAGGATATCTCCAAGAGAGATACAACAAAATTCTATCGTTTTCACAACGACTACGGACATGACACCAATGAGTGTAACCAGTTGAAGGACTAGATTGAGTTCTTGATAGACAGGGACACCTAAGGAGATACGTACGAGCCGCATGAGGGTCTCAATGAGAGGCTCAAGGTGGCAACGAGCAGGCGCCTGCACGCCAGCGCTCGCCACCTTTACAGCTGGCTCCTGTGGCAGGTACGTTACTCACCATCTGTGGTAGCCTACACCTTGCAGGGGATAGTGGGAAGGCAATGGAGTGATACACTCAAACCTTATGCCATGACCAGGACATCGAGATGATGAGTGTGGAGGATCGAGCACCGAAGAAAGCTCGAACAGAGGAGGAGTTGATAACCTTCTCTGAAGACGATGCTCAACACGTTTGATTCCCACACTCTGATCCAGTGGTCGTTGACGTCCAAATCGCCAACATGATGGTTAAGAGGGTGTTGGTTGACATGGGAAGCTCAGTAAACATCTTGTATAAGTCTTCACTGGAAATGATGAAGTTGTCTGTCAAGGACTTGGAGCCATGCAACCAAACCATATATGGTTTTTCTGGGGAAGGGCTCGTGCCGACAGGGTCGATTAGGCTTACAGTCACAGTAGGAACTGCGCCTGCAAACAGGACTTTACTCACTACCTTCAAAGTAGTTGATTGTCCTTCAGTGTATAATGTTGTAATTGGGAGGCCAATCTTGGTCGACCTGCGAGCTGTTACCTCGGTTTGGCACCTTGCCATGAAATTCCCAACTGACGCAGGGGTAGGATGCGTGTTGGGAAACCAACGAGAAACAAGGGAGTGCTACAACGCCTCGATATCTAAGGCAAAGAAAGGTGGATCAAGGGAAACAACAGGAAAGGAGTTGCAAATGGCCAGTGATGTACAAGCCCAATCAGGTGATTATGTCACCAAATAGGGTGTTACCCAAAGTGAGGACAGGGATTTGGATCCTCGCTTTGGGGATTTTTATGAAGAATTAGGACCCATCGAGGACCTTGAAGAGGTCCAACTCGATGAAGCAAATCCGACCGGGGTTGTGAAAGTGGGTAAAAACTTAGAGACAACAACGAAACAAGAACTGGTGGACTTTTAAAGGAAAACCAGGAAGTGTTTTCCTAGTCGCATAAAGACATGGTTGGAATAGACCCTACGGTCATTAGCCATGTCCTGAACGTAGACAACAGTTTTCCACCAGTACAACAGAAAAGGAGGTTGCTCGATAAAGACAGATCAAAAGCTCTAAAGGAAGAAGTCGAGAAGCTAAAGGAAAATGGATTCATCAGGGTAGCATTTTGTCCATCCTTGGTCTCTATTCCCGTACTAGTTCCCAAACCGAATGGTAAGTGGAGAACGTGCGTGGATTTCACAGACCTTAATAAAGCCTGCCCTAAAGATTGTTTCCCACTCCCTAGAATCGACCAATTGGTCGATGCCACTGTAGGGCACGAGATCCTCTCATTCATGGATGCATACTCCGGGTACAATAGGTCAGTGTTTGCATCCACCTGATGAGGATCACACTAGATTTCGGACCGATACAGGGCTTTACTGTTACAAAGTAACGCCCTTCGGTTTGATTAACGCTGGTGTGACTTACTAGCGACTAGTCAATCGTATGATCAAGGAGCTGATTGGTACAAACATGGAAGTATATGTTGATGACATGCTGGTTAAGTCGAAAAGGGCAGAAGGACATGTAGGGGACTTGCAAGAGTGCTTCAACGTCTTGAATAAATATCAGATGAAGCTAAATCCCCTCAAATGTTCCTTCGGAGTTGGATCAGGGAAATTCTTGGGATTTATAGTAAACTCGCGAGGAATTGAGGCCAATCCTGAGAAGATCAAAGGCCTGATCGATATGAAATCGCCAACAAAAATCAAGGATGTTCAAAGCTTAACCGGAAGAATTGCTGCTCTCAGTAGATTTATTTCCAAATCGATGGACAAATGCGTCCCATTTTTTAATCTACTCAGAGGCAACAAGAAGTTCAAATGGACGGAGGAGTGCGAGCATGCTTTTCAAGCTTTAAAGGCTCACATGTCACAGCCACCGATTCTATCGAAGCTGGTTGATAAAGAAACTTTGTTCATCTACTTGGCGATCACGGAATATGCTGCTAGTGTTGTTCTAGTAAGAGAGGAAGAGGGTGTACAGAAGGCCGTCTATTATGTAAGCAAAAGGCTAATAGGAGCGAAACTGCGATATCCTCTTATTGAAAAATTAGCCTACTGCCTGATCTTAGCATCCAGAAAGTTACGGCCGTACTTCCTAGCTCACCCAATCACAGTTTTGACCGACCAACCTCTACCGCAAGTTCTACAGAAGCCAGAAGCCACGGGCCGATTATTGAAATGGGCAGTTGAACTTGGGTAGTTTGATATCTCTTACTTGCCACGAGCAGCAATAAAAGGACAAGCTCTGGCTGACTTCATTGCAGAGCTCATTGGTCTTCCAGATAGCGAGCAACCAGAAGGGACAGAAGAACCTGAACCTTAAAGCCAAAATCCTTCTTGGAAGTTGTTTACAGATGGTTCTTCTAATGAGCACCACGTTGGAGCCAGAGTGATTTTGATAATGCCTGAAGGGCATTGATTCCACTGCGCAATCAGATTCTATTTCACGGCGTCCAACAACGAAGCAAAGTATGAAGCGCTGCTCGCCGGGTTACGATTAGCCAGAGACATGAGCATAAAGTCACTAGAAGTCCACAGTGATTCCCAGTTGGTGGTTAATCAGATCATTGGAGAATACCAAGCTAAGGGCCTAAAGATGTTCGCTTACTTGAATAAAGCAAAGGATCTATTAGCACAGTTTGATAAGTACACTCTCCAACAAGTGCCTCGCGACCAGAATTCAAATGCTGAAGCTTTGGCCAAACTAAAGAGTGCAAAAGATGCTAACACCCTGAATATAGTACCTGTTGAGCGGTTTTCTGCACCGAGCATCCAAGTAAAAAAAACCTCTCTGGTGATTCCGGCGGTAGATACTTGGATGGCACCTTACATAGAGTACCTGACACATGGTGTGAAGGCCAAAGAATTGATGAGAGAGGTGCATGAAGGCTTTTGTGGGGACCATGCTGGGGGTCAGAGTTTATAAAAAAAATCCTAAGGCAAGGATACTTCTGGCTAGCAATGAATGAAGATTCGATGGAATTTGTGCGAAGATGCGACAAGTGCCAGAGATTCTCCAAGATTCGGCGAACAGCCCCTAATGAACTAAAACGAATGCAAAGTCCGTGGCCATTCGCAGTATGGGGTATAAACTTAATCGGATCTTTGCCCACAGGAAAAGGCGATGTCAAGTACGCCGTGGTAGCCGTTGATTACTTCACAAAGTGGGCCGAAGCTGAGCCACTTGCAACCATAATGACCAAGAAAGTACTGGATTTCTTGGTCAAGAGCATCGTGTGTCGCTATGGATTGCCAAGAAAAATTTGTCTTAGACAACGTCACACAGCTCGATAGTGATCTGTTCACGGATTTTTTCGAGCGGCATGGAATTATCAAAAGCTTTTCTTCAGTTGCTCACCCTCAGGCAAACAGACAAGTCAAGGCAGTCAATAAGACACTAAAAAATACTCTGAAGAAAAGACTTGAAGAAGCAAAGGGGGCATGGCCAGAGCAATTTCCAGAAGTCATCTGGTCGTATAGAACGTCCCACCGCACAACGACAGGCCATACCCCATTCTCCTTAGCCTATGGATATGAAGCTATGTTGCCAGTTTAATTAGATCCGCCATCGCATCGGAGGATGGCATACAATCAAGGCTCTAACAGCTAGTTATTGATGGAATCTCTGGATTTGGTTGATGAGAAGCATGAGCAAGCCCAGCTCCGAGTGGCAGCTTACCAGCAAAAGGTCGCCCGATATTTCAATTTTAAAGTATGTGAAAGGAAATTTAACGTGGGAGATCTTGTGCTCCGAAGAGTTTTCCTTAACACCCGCGACCAAGCTGCAGGAGTACTCGGACTTAACGGGGAAATCAAAGAAGTCCTCTATCCAGGCACTTATAAACTTGCTCGCTTAAATGGAGATTTCATTCCTTGCTATTGGAATGGAGAACACTTGCGCAAGTACTATCAATAAACAATTCTTCTTAAAGAATTGGCTTGTATTAATTTTACTTTTTACAAGTTTATGAACAAGGGTTAGTCATTTTTATGATTGATCGCTTATAAGTGTAAGGTCATTTTATTGATCACTCGTACAGACACGATTTTTCCATTTATTACGAGAAATAAAAGGTACTGTGCGCAGCCAGTCAATCTTGCCAAACTATTGTATTTATTACAAGTATTTGCTCAATACGTGTGTTGTTTTGCAATATTTTCATTTTCACAAGTATTTATTCCGAGCAGAAATGTTCGAGCAGGTCCTAGTCAAGGCAAGTGACTGAGGACCTAAAGCTCCTCAATCACTTGGGGGGCATATAAGGTATCTAGTAAGCAAAGCATATCAAAAGGTACTTAGAGTATTTTTCAAAATTTTGTTATTTTGTTAAATCAAACCAAAGTACTATGCTAAGTTCGGTCATACGAATAGATATTATAATAAAATGCAAGTATTATAATATCAAAAAAGGAACCCCTTTACACCGCGAGCAATCACTGCTCGGATGTAATTGTTTGTTAAAAGGAAAAAAGCTGCCCATGCAGCAATAAAGATAGAAATTGTCTTTACATAATGACCCGTAGGTCGTGTATCTACAAAATAAAGTTAAAGAAAAATAAAAATACTATGAGGCATGAGGGTCTTGAGGAATGGCCTGGTCGACAGTAGTTCCAGCTTTATTTTCTACACCATCAATCCCCGTTGCTAGGGAGATTTCTGGGGAGGCAGGAATGTTGGCTCTTTCTTCTTCCTCCAGACGAGTGGTGCACCGGGTTATTTCAGTTTGCCTCAGGCGCTTAGAAAGATAATTGAAGTTGGCCCCACGATTGTGCTTCCAGAACTCATAAAAGCAATGGTGGGTGGCTTCCTTATACTTCACCAAGTTGCTGGCATTAGTCTCCTCGAGCTCCTTGACGCGCCCCTCCAACTCCTCAGTCTCCTTTTTGTTCGCGATCATATCAGCCTCAAGCTATTTGGACTCTTAGTAGTTAAGTTTATCACACTCCCTAAACTTCTCTTTGTCTTCATTGGCTTTGGCCAGGGCAGTCTGAAAATGCTGAAGCTCTTCGGCCAGCTTGGATGTAATGCCCCGGATTCCCTGATATGGTTTAATGGCTGGATTAGTAGGCCGAGAGGGCCATAACTGTTTAATTATGCCATTAAATGTGTTTATGCATGTTCATGAGAATTATATTATAATATGATGTTAAATGCATGCATGTGGGTCCACATTTGCTTACACGGGTGTGTTGGTAATTTGGCCCGTTGAGGGTATAATTGTATACTTGTTTGCATGTCAATGATATATTGTGAGACCACATTATAATGTGGATTGGTTCGAGTATTTTGGCGTGAGACGATCTTTAAATGTGGTTTATCGATTTGGTCATAATAGGTTTGAGCTCGGGGCTCGGGGTGAGTCTCGGGGTGATTTTAATGGTTAGGGCGTTACCGGGGATTTTAGGGTAACGGGGTATGAATTATTGGAGTTTGAGATTATTGAGATTAGCGGGAAGTGGGAAGCGTTAATTATGATTAACGGTATAAGTGGAAAGTACCAATTTTACCCTTGAAATGGTTTTAGAGGCTTTAAGTAACTTAAGGGTATTTTAGTCATTTGGATGGATTTATATCACCCTTTAGTTGGCTGTAGAAGGGTATAGAATAAACAGAGCTAAAACAGGGTTTCTCTTCCTCTTTCCCATACATCACTTCCCTTCATTCTTCCTTTGGTGTTTTTTAGTTCAAAGTGGGGTTTCGAGCTAGAAAATCCAAGGGCTGGGTTGGTGGACTTGGTTCAGCCATTGAAGAAGGTTCAAATCTGGTTTTGAGCTGAGTTTTAGTTATTAGTTTCTGGTTGTGCATTGTTTTTCTTTTGGTTTTTCAGCTTATGAATTCTTGTTGGAGGTTTGGATTTGAAAAGGTTTTGATTGAAGTTTAGCTTGGGTTTTGATGAGGGTGAGTTATGGGTGATGTTTAGAGGTTAAATTGAGTGTTTGGAGGAGGTTTGGAGCTGGTTAGAGGGCTTGGTTCCAAGGGAAAACGCAAGGGAAAATCTGGTGTTGCGAGCTGTCATTTGGCTGGTCTAGGCTGGGCGCCGCGGCATGGCTGTGGTGCACCGCGGCCCTTGGCGTCTGGCAGAGAGGGCTGCCTCTGTTAAAGGGGCGTGTCGCGGCGCAGCAGGGGAGGGCCGCGGCCCTTAGGGTCATTTTGACCAGAATGATGGTTTTAGCTTGGGGATTCAAGCCTTAGGCCTCGGGGTTGAACCTAGTACCCGGTGGGGTAGTATATGATGTCTCGGAGGCTAGGTTTTGGTTTGGGAATCCTCTGTTATCGTTTTTATTGATGGATCCTATATTTTGGTTATGACCAGGTGACCGTCAAGGAATTTAAAGGTTGATCGTTTGCAGGGGTCGTTCTTATAATAACTTTCACTCGAACCAGAGGTAAGAAAACAGTGTATGGATACAGTTGCATCATGTATATGTATATGCGTGGTTTGTTATTAAAGCATGTTGGTTGATATATGTGGACATGGATTGCAAATTAAATGTTGATTACTTGTTTATGGCACTGACTAGTCAGGGACCGACCCTAAAGTCGATGAACATGCATTGAATGGCTCTATGGCATTAATGCTGGACTGACCCTAAGGTCGAAGAACTCATAAGCGCTTGCCTGGTCTAAGACCAGATGTTTGTAGCCAGGGCATATGGCCCCGGTGACTGTTTGTCACGTGGCTAGGGGACGCTATCCATAGTTACGACTCTAGAGTCGGGAGGAAGGTTATGTTGGTGACCAATCACCATACACCTATCCTGAACAAACTTATGAAAGAACCACTTATCAGTTAAGGCCTGGTGACCCTATCGTCACATGACTAAGGGAGTTGTACCCACTTTTGTGACTTTTGCTACTGTCACCTATCTGTTATGGACTGATAGTCATGAGTGATTATTATGATCATTATTGATATTATATCATGCTTTATTGTGTTTTCTTGCTGGGCCTTGGCTCATGGGTGCTATGTGGTGCAGGTAAAGGGTAAGAGAAGCTCACCCGACCCTGAGTGGAGAGCTTGGGCGATGTTGTGTACATATCAGGCCGCTTGACCACCACGGTCAGGGAGTTCTCAGAGGGACTAGGGGTTTACCCTATTTTTGCTGCTTAGGTCGGCGGGGATTGTAAATTTGAGACAATAGCGACCCTTTTGTATTATGAACAACTTGTAAACATTTTTAAAGGCTCATGAGCAGTTTATTTACTTAATGAAATGTATCCTTTCCTTTTACTGGTTTTCACCTTAACCTAATAATAACACTTAGATCACGTTTTTAACCAAAGGACTCGGGTAGCGGGTCAAATTTCTGGTTCACTGTTCACCGTAACCGTTCTGGGGTAGCCAGGGCGTTACACAAGCTCTGACCAATCTCATATCCATCATTCATGGCATGCCCTAATCACATGTTTCTCGTGCATCACATGCATCACACTTAATCATCCAGCATGCCTCAGTAATAATCATATGCAAATGAGCAATATTGCTAAGCATTCATTATGCTATCAATGTTTACATTTAAGCATCCAACATGCATCAAACATAACCATGCATGCTACATATGGGGTGCAATTTTCTTACCTTGGGTCCAAGCACAGGTTACCAACAAATGAGCCACAAGCACGATCCTGATTCCAAGCCTCTAGTGATAACCTAGTCACAACCACAAATGGTGACCCAATGAGTTCAAGTTCTAAAACCAATCCTTGAACTAAAACTTGGCCTCCAAGACATCAATCCTCCCTAATTCGGGTAGTAGGAATGATCCCGAGGCCCTAAGCCATGTTCCCGGGGTTAAAACACGCAAACGGGCTAAAAAGCCTGCCTGAGCCACGACCCTGGAACCTTGAGCCGCAGCCCCCAGCACAACCTAAAGCAAGCGCCGCGGCGCCCAGCAAGAACAGAACAGGGCACCTGCTTCATCAGCAAGGGTCGTGGCCCCCAAGAACAGGGTCGCGGCCCAACTTCGGGGCAGCCATTTTCCTTCATTTTTAACCTTTTAAAACCTCCCAAAAACATGTCTAAACATTCCCAAATCATCAAATCAAAGTTCCCAAACTCCCCAATGGTCCAAAACCACCAAAACCTAAGGCTCAAATGAACTAAAAACTCAACGATTCACAAAGTCCAATTCAAGCTTAAAATCTTTTAAAAACTTAAAACTTAAACTTGAATTACCTCCGATTGAGTTGTTTCCAACTAAATCCTCCGACTAATAAGCTTCTAATTCTCCTTAGGATTGCTATGCCTCGATCCTCGCTTGATTCTGAGTCCTAGAACTCAAGTTATCTTTAAAAACGCGACCGGGAGACGAAAAGGAAACTTTTTGGGAGTGAGAACGTACAGAACATTCTTTTTATTTTCTTAAAAGGTTACTTCAAGCTTAAGTAGCTTCCAATAAAACCTAATGCTCGGGGTCCCGAAAAAACCCCCGGGGACATTATAGTCAAAACTTCCAGAATTTCCCCCTGATCTTACTAACTCCCAATTTATCACCAAATATTAATTTCCATTACCCAATAACCCGGTAATGCTCTAAATACCCCTTGACTTACTCCAAGTAAAGCTTAAATCCCGTTGTGACTTTCCCACTAGCTTACCTCCTAGGATCGTCTTGTGCTGGGTAACCCTGGCATAACCAAATAATAACAAAGCACCACGCCCATTTCACATATATGCCAAAAATGCCCGAAATGGCTAAAATATGAAAATCGCCCAATTAATCACAAATGGGTTCACATGCATATTTAATACACCTAAACATGCATATTATCATTAAATAGCATAATAAAGCAATTATGGCCCTCCCGGCCTCCTAATCAAGGTCCTAAACCTTATTAGGAAATTTGGGGCATTACAGAACTGCTCGAGCAAAACTCCAATGTAACGCCCTGGCTACCCCAGAACAGTTACGGTGAACAGTGAACCGGAAATTTGACCCACTACCCGAGTCCTTTGGTTAAAAATGTGATCTAAGTGTTATTATTAGGTTAAGGTGAAAACCAGTAAAAGGAAAGGATACATGTCATTAAGTAAATAAACTGCTCATGAGCCTTTAAAAATGTTTACAAGTTGTTCATAATACAAAAGGGTTGCTACTGTCTCAAATTTATAATCCCCGCTGACCTAAGCGGCAAAAATAGGGTAAACCCCTAGTCCCTCTGAGAACTCCCTGACCGTGGTGGTCAAGCGGCCCGATATGTACACAACATCGCCCATGCTCTCCACTCAGGGTTTATGAGCATATGAGTTTTCTTGCTGGGCTTCGGCTCACGGGTGCTTTGTGGTGCAGGTAAAGGCAAAAGGAAGCTGGACCATCCTTGAGTTGGAGAGCTTAGGTGATGACGTGTACATATGCAGGTGCTCGACCAATACTTGGGCGAGGTTTGAAAGAGGAACTAGGGTTAAACCTTGTTTTGCCGCTTAGAATGGCCTGTTGTAAATAGTCTCTTGTAATAGACTCTGAAATTATATTTTTGGGATCCCAATGTATATAGTAAACATTCTAATGAAACTTTATATCTTAACCAAAAATTTTAATCCCTAAACCGCTAATCATACTTAGTTACACGTTTATGGCCAAATGACTCGATTATCGAGTTTAGAACTGTTTGCAATGTGCACTGTAGCGGTCCCTGGAGTTGGGGCGTTACAAGTTCAGTGTTCTTTCCGAGCAATTCTGTATTTTTCTTGAGCAATTCAGCATTTTTCCCCTTAAGTACCTTCGTCTCCTCAGTGTGCTTGGAGTCAGAGTCTTTGGTCTGGGTGACCAAGCCCCCGTGCAGCGCCAACTAGTAGTTATAGTGAGCAATCCCTGTGATTAGGTAAAGAGATAAGATGATGGCAGAAAATGACAAAGTAAAATAACTCAGCAATAGAAAGCAACTTACACTGGCTATCTCGTTCAGCCCTCGGTTTATTATCTGATCGACCTCCATGGAGTTGGTGCCGACGATGGCCTCTTGGCTGCATTTATGCTTTGAGGGTTTGTATATTCTCTCTTTGGCTGAGCCAACCACGGTACTGGTCAGGGCATCTCCAGGTTGATCGTGAGGTGTCTGGTCGGCAAGCGCTGGAGGGGTAGGAGTCTGGTCAGCTGGTGCAGGGGGAGACTGCTGGTCGAGTGGTGCCAGAGGGGACGTTGTTGCTTTTGAGGGAGCAGCAGCTGGAGGATCCTTAGTCCGGGCCTTTTTGGTTGAAGGAGCTTTGCTGCTCTCTCCATGATGTCGCTTGCTCATCCCCTTCTTGCTCGAAGGAGCAGCAGGTGCGGTATAGCGGTCGAACATATCTCCAGACGACATATCTGCAGTTAAGGAAGCATTGCGAGCAGTTAGACAATATGTATAGATGGAGTTAAAAATGAGAACAAGGAAATTATAAGTAAAGTACCCATGTTATAACTATTGGTCGCTACATTACTTATTGAACTACTGCTACACTCATTCACTGCCTGGAAGAAATCTCAATTTAAATTTGGAGTGTACTTAAAGTTGCCGTCCTCGTCAAATAAATGACAGGGAGTGGGCAAACTGTCTAAAAGTGAGAAGACAGTATCGTTCTCGTCTAAAAACTCTTCGATGGGTGCAGGGGGTTCGGAGACTTTCTTTTTTCCATTTCCCGAAGGGGCAGGGGGAGCATCTGCTCGCGGGGTGCTGGAGGGTTCCCTGATTGTCACACCAGTTGTCCTTCTCCTTGGAGGTTGTGGCACGTCTGGGTGCTACTCGGGAATTTCTTCACAAGTGGCACTCCCCGCGATTGACTCCCTCACGTCCTGGTGAGGTGCCAGAAGCCCAACCAGCCTTAGGTTGGCTTCAGTGACCAGGTGTTTGACTTTTTTTTCTACGTCAGTCATGCTGGCTAGTGATGCTGCTCGAATCTCCATTTCTGGAGTAGGAGCTGGTCGCAGCCATGGACCTGAAGAGTGTTAATTTTTTATGGAGGATGCAAATAAAATAAAAGGAAATAAACGACCAGAGAATAAAGAAGTTACCTCATTGGGTGAAGGTTAGGTTGTTGGCAACCAGATCAGTAGTTAAAAAGTACTCCTGGAAGTACTTTCCTAAATTGGACTTGTAGGTAATCTCACTCAGGAAGATGCAGGTCAATTCCTGGTGGAAAAGATGGAAAAACCTCGTGTTGTCCTGGTTGGGGTTGGATTTAAGATCAAACAAGTAGTTGACCTCGTGCGGCATGGGGACAGGCCATTTTTTATGACTGTATAGGATATAGAGTGCGGAAAGCATTCTATACCCATTCGGAGTGATTTGGAAAGGAACGACCCCAAAATAATTGGCCACTCCCTGGAAAAAAGGATGAAGAGGCAAGATTGCTCCTGCCTCAATGTGATACCTCGACCAGACACAACCAGGCAGGTTTGCCCGCTGGTCGTTGGTAGGTTTGAATAAAGTTACCCCAGAAAGTCCGTACTTCTTGAGTAGTAGTAGTAGTAGTAGTAGTAGTAGTAGTGGTGCTAGCTAGTAGTAGTTATAGTATGTTTATTACTGTGGATTTTGGTTCAAGCCGGGACTTAGTTGAACACTCGCAACAACACTTATAGATTTTATAAGTTTAACATATAGTTTAAGAATATTAATTATAACATAAGGTTTGATTAATATAGTTGATTATAAAGATGTCATTTATTATACTATAAGGTTTAGATAGAACTAATAAGATCATGACACTTGTCGTGTGCATGTTTATTGAGAAATTAAGTATTTTTGATGAATAGTTTTATAAAAGAAATATTTAAAAACTCTAGGACCTGCCAACAGCTTTAAAACCGTATTATGACTCAGTCAAACCTGATTAACTAATTCAAATTAAGCTGAAAAAGTGCAAATACATGTCTAATATTTCAACGTATGCCGATATATTGCAGCTATAGGGGTGATATATCGCCATACGGGGAATACAAAAAACACGTCAACTTCGCACAAACGGAACGATGAGCACTCGGGACATAAGCCCAGGCGATATATCGCCTATGATGGACGATATATCGGCCCTAGGGCCATATTTTCAAACATTTTTTAAACCGAGCTTAATTCATTCCTTAACCTCTTTACTAGCCTCTGAATGTTTTGACCGAGTCTTAAGCCTATGTTGAATGAATATTCAAATATTTTTCAATCAATACTCATTATTTTTATTCAAGCTAAAAGGAGGTAGTTCACTCCTTGAACTCTATAAATAGGACCTAGTACCCAGCCATTTCTCTCATTCTTCAAGCTGTGTTCAGAGCCTTCAAGCTGCTAGGGTTACTATAGAGTGATAAACACTTGGGTTGGAATATAAGCTTTATCACCTTAAGCTTTATAAACACTTGGGAAGTAAAATAAATAGTGTGTTTTTCAATATCGAGGTGTAGTTCGGTTCTAGTACATCCAAAGGTATTCCTAATCTCAAGTTCATTTCTGTATGTTTCTTTAGTTTCCTTTAGTTTTCTTTACTCAAATCCTAACTCATTGTTTTCAATTCTTGGTTAGGTATTTAAGTTCTTTGAACTTAAGGTTTCTTTTCGGAAAGCTTCTTCTTGGTGGTTTAGTTCATTTCTTTATCATCTCTTATCTTTAGAATTACTCACCATTCTTATTGTTGGTTTTAGAAGTGTTCCAACTCTCGTCCTTATTCTCATATCCCAGTTTTGGTAAGGAAAATAGGATAGAATTTTATATGTTTATATGATATGTTATGCTTATGCTATGATTATCTTATCTTATGCTATGTATAGTATATAGTCCTTGGGCATATGACTTGTCTAGCTAGCATGCCCCAATAATTTATGGGCATATGACTTGCTTGGCTAGCAAGCCCCACAGATCTATTGGGCATATGACTTGCTTAGTTAACAAGCCCCAAGAGGTATGATGGCCATTGTAGTATTATATGACATATGTTTATGATATAGTTTTAAGAATATGCTTATATGTGTTAGTAGATTTTTTTTCCTTGCTAAGCATTAGGCTCATTCCTTTATTTTTATGTATCCAGGAAAATAGTTATGGTGGCAGAAGGATTCTTGGCAGCTTGGTTTGTGTATTAAGGATGAAGGGATTCGATGGACTGTGTGAACGATTCGAGGACGACGTTATTTTCTTTAGTCTCTTTAAATTATGTTTTTATGTATTTTCCGCACTTAGCTTTGTAAACAATTTCCTTTAGTTTAAAGTGATGTTTTATTTTAAAACAATGGGATCCCATACCCCGCATTTATGTATTTCAACATTTACTTTATATTTTTTAATAAAGTTGTGAATGTTTCTTATGTATGTTTTTAAAAAAATAGTGTCTATGTATAGTATTTTTAATGGTCCAAAGTCTTAGAATTAGTTGGGTCATTACAGATTTGGCTAGGAGGAGCAACGTACCATTCGACGTCTGGTCGAAGGACGTCCCGGGGTTGGGCTTGTGTTTGGATTTTGGGATCAGTATTTTAAGCTCGACCGCTGGTCGAAGGGATTTTAGCCCGAAGAGCAGGCTGAGTTGTTTGAGGGTTGGTTGGTTTCTTTTTCTGGGCGATGGATTTTACTCTACCCATGTTTGATGGACTGGTCGGAGGTCTGTTGGATGGGGCCCGAGAAAAAGGGATCTCAGGTATAAGTAAAGATGGTTGTTCTTCATCCACGAGCAGCTGTGCGAGCAGGTCGTCGTCGATTGGCCTCTCACCTCCCCACGTGTTATCCCAAAAATTTGAAAAGAATGACGTGGCAGTAAAATTGGCACATGGCATGAGTTAGTGGGGTGATCTGGCTTAGCAATGGCCCAATACATCAGTTAAGAAATTGGACAGATAGTCAAGCCAGATACACCCGACCGAAGAGAATATTTGTTCTGAGGGTTGCTTAGCTCAGACCTCAGTTTGAGGACCCTAGTAATTGATTTAAAGCCTAAAGTTCAAGAAGTTGAAGGGGAGGTTTGGATTTTGGTTCAAGGGATAAAAGCAATAGGTCCGATCGGACCTAAGCTTAGGGGACCTCTTATTAAGTTTGGCTCGAATGTGGTCAAAGAGAATGACCAAGGCTCAAGTTTTAGTCAAGGGGAAAGCCACATAATGGCCGATCGGGTATGTTGTGGAAGAGGTATACTTGGGCTTGAACAAGGTGAGGAGGAGGAAAGTAGGTTCGGACCATCTTGGTCCGAGGAGAAAGGTCCAAGGTCCGATCGGACCTTGGTTGAATAAAGAAGGCTCGGACCATTTTGGTCCTAGGAGAAAAGCATTGTGTCTGATCGGACATGATGCCTATGGGGGGTGGTTTGGACCGTTTTGGTCCGAGGAGATGGCGTGAAGAGGTGGCTCGGACCACCTTGGTCCGAGGAAGAGAGCTCAAGGTCCGATTGGACCTTGATTGAAGGTAATGGGCTCGGGCTTGACCGAGTTGAGATGCCAAAGAGGGTGGTTCAAACCACCTTAAGCCAAGGAGAGAACCATTGTGTCCGATCGGACACAATGAAGGAGTAGACCTTGGACTTGCCCGAGGTAAGAAGCAAAGGAAGTGGCCTCGGACCACCTTGGTCCGAGGAGAGCTAAACTTACATGATCTTTGGTCCGAGGAGAGCCATGCACATACCGTCTTTGACCCACGAAAAGCTTGAAGAGTAATCAACATGCATGAGAGACTACGTCAAACTGCCCGAAACTACTTCAGTGAGAATTGGTCTAAGCACCCGGGAATCTCTCGCTCCTCACTTGAATTTAGGGATCAGTTGTATTTTAACCATTTATTTTGTAATATAAATATAAGTGAATAATGAAATATCCCTATGAAAAAGGGGATATCAGTTGAGAATCCCAGGTCTATAAATAGAGAGTTGGGAGGATCGAAAAAGGACTTTTGGTAAAATTAAGAGTTAACTTGTGTTCTAGAGAGAGAAAGTGTTTTTCCCTGAGAGAACCCCTTTTTGTATTCTGGAATATTTTGCACTGAAGAAACTCAGTTGACACGGTTCATCTGATCTTGAGTGTGAATACAGTAATAAAATCTCTAAGTGGATTAGGCTATTACCGATTATCGGGGCTGAACCACTATAAAATCTCGTGTTATTTACTTTCATTGATAAAAACTGTCTGTTGTCGTTTATTATTCTCTTGAAGGCTTGTCGTAGTTGACGTTCTTACGTCGTTGGCTAAAATCACAGTCAACACCACGGATATTGCATGAAAATCTGCGAACAGAGAAGGGGGAGATGAGAATCTACGGCCCAAAAAACTAAAAGGTGTTAAGAGTTGGAATAACGTTGCTCGTGTAAAAGTTAAGCTTTTATACGACCAGCATCCTTCTAACCAAAACACTAAATTCTATACAAACAATTTGGAAAACGGATGAAAAAGCATAAGTGAATTTTTTTTTTTTTAGGAAAAACTTTTTCGACTCTGAAGGGGTGGGAAAAATCCAGTTTTTCTACAGGCTTAGAAATTGAATTTCTACTTCGATTTTACACCCTAAGTTAACTATCCTAACTACCAAACTGATTCCTAACCCTAGCAGAGTGTCTTTTTCCTACCATATTAAACACCGATCAATATACCCATTTACCTCGAAGCAAATTTTTCAAGAACTTAAAGTTTGAAACAAACTAGAAACTAAACATAGCATGGCATCTCAGAGACGAAGAAATTCAAGAAGCTTACTTGGATGAAAATAGATGCAAATTCCCAAGACGAAGAGTGGCTGGGCAGAACATTCGTGAATCGATGGAACCGTTTGGGTCTTCTGGGCTCTGATTGTAGAGTTCTTCAGAGTTCTTGAGGAAGAGAAGATTGGTAAAAAGTGAAAAGTAAAAAGAATGGGTTATTTATATTGATCGTGGCACTGTAAAAGAGGTAATGATGGGAGTGAATTTTCAAGGCATGGGGAAACACAATCGCCGTTAGACAACTTTTGGGGAAACTGAAAGGACATGATTAGCTGCCTTTTTCAAGAAGGCATGGACGACTTTGACAGATTTAGTAGGGCATGCAAAAAGTCGATCTCTTAAGTTTATTTTATGTTGGTCACAGTAAAATAAACTTGGGGGGCAAATGTTCACCCAAAAATGGCTCATGATGACGTGGCAAGAATTTCTCACACGTGGTTGACACATGGCAGTTCTTAAGTGAAGGGATGTTGTTCGCCTATCGACCAGATGATTATTGCTTCATCAGATCTTGTGTTTAGGTGCGACCAGTCTGGTCGCATGCTTCTATTTACTTCCTTTAAGATACACAATCTTATAATAACTACATTTAATATATTTTCTTCTTATTACCTTGATACGCGGATATTAATGATAATTAAGGTCCATCGGCCCATGTAACCTTCTTGAGCCTATAAATAAGAATGAGAGGGTTCAAGAAAGGGACTTTTGACTCTTAAACTTTTAATCTTTGTATTCAGAGAGAAAAAGCAAAGTGTAATTATCCACTGAAAGTTCTATTACTCCCAAGGCTTGTGAAACTCAAGAACCCTAGTTCTTTGATCACAATTTGTGATTCAATATCAATAAGAACATTAAGTGGACATAGGTCATTACCACCTTGTTGGGGCCGAACCACTATAAATTGCTTGTGCCACTTTCTTCCTATTTGATTCTCTTCTTGATTTCTTTTTTCGTTCTTTGTCGTTTATTTGACTCCGTGTCATTGGCCAAATCAAGGGTCAATAGGTTTTATGTGGTAAATATTAGGAACGCTCAAGGAATTAGCGGGAATTGGGAGCAAATGACTAATATACCCTTAGATTAATTAAAAGGCTTAGTTTTAATTAGGAGGGCAAAATGGTCTTTTGGTTATTAGAAGATATACCTGATATACTATGTTTTCTTTTAGATTATAGGCGAAAGTGGTAGAATTAGTGAAGGAAAAGAAGGAAACAGAAAACACTCTGCTCACCCATCTCTCTCACTCACCCTTGTGGACTTTGAAGCTAGGAATTCCAGAGGATTCCAGGGTAGGTTTTGGGGCTGTTATCCTTGGAGAAATTGAAGGAGTTCAGATGGAATTTTGCTCCCAAGTTAAGGTAAGGTTTAAGGTTTTTGAGTTTGCTGAGTTTTGTTGAGGTTGATTTCTGAGTTTGGATTTTGGATGGAAGTTTAAGGACTTAAGCTTGGGAATTGGAGGAGTTAAAGCTTGGAAAGGCACTGAAGGCAACCTAGGGTCAGATTCATTCAACTGAGGTAATAATTTCTGGTCTTAATTGTCTTGGGTTTTTTAGTTTTAGTTAGTGTTCTTGAGCTTCAAAGCTCAATTTTGATTTCTGTGTTTGATGAGGTTGTTAGCCAAGTGTTGGTGTTATTTGGGTGTTCTAGGTGAGCTATAGTGAGTTATGGGTTCAATTTTGAGTTTGGCTGAGGTTTGGGGAGGATTTTTGGAGCTTTGGCTCGGGAGATGCGAAGAGAGAAACCCAGAAAACTGCATGTTCGGGTTGCAGTGCTGTAGCGCTAGGTTGGGAGCGCTAGGCTGCGTTCTTGGGAGGCTAGAGCCTCTGACTCTAATGCTGTAGCGCTACTCAGCCTTCAGAACTTGGCTTTTGGGTAATTTTTAGGGGTTTTACTTGGGGGCTCGGGGGGACGGTTTCACCACTTCGTTTGGTGGAATTAGAGGTCTCGAGAGCGTGAGTTTGGTCCTGGGATTGTCCTTTGGAATTTAAACTCATCGAAGTACCATTTATGGATTGTGACTATATAATGACCCAAAATCCCTAATAAGGTTTAGGACCTTGATTAGGAGGCTGGGAGGGCCATAATTGAGTTATTATGCCATTAAATGATTATATGCATGATTATGTGAATTATATTATAATATGATGATAAATGCATGCATGTGGGTCCACATTTCATTATAAGGGCATTTTGGTAATTTGGCCCGTTGAGGGCATAATTGTGTATTTTTATGCATGTTGGTGAATTATGAGTGAGACTACATCATAATGTGGATTTGTTCGAGCTATTCGGCATGAAACGATCTTTGAATGCAAGTTATCAGTTTGGTCATAACGGGGTTAATTTCGGGGCTCGGGGTAAGTCTCGGGGTAATTTGGTGATTAGTACATTACTGGGAATAAAAAAGTAATGGGATATGATTTATTAGCATTTGAGGATATTGAGAATAACGGGAATTAGAGGGTGTTAATTATGATAAACGAGATAGGCGGGAAAGGACGGTTTTGCCCTTGGTGGCCTTAAGAGGACTTTAAATGACCTAGGGGCATTTTGGTCTTTTGACCTTAAGGATTATACCAACCATTAGAAACTGTAGAAGGCTGTAGAAAACAGAGCATCATTTCTTCCTCTCCTGATCATCATTTTCTCTTTGAATTTTGAAGCTCCTTTTGAGGAACCAAGCTAGGGAGTTGAGCCTTGATGGTCTAGGGTTGTGATTCCAAGCTTGAGGTAAGTTTTCATCCATTAGAACTCTGGTTTTACTCTGTTTTCTTATAGAGTTTCAGCTGGAATTTTGAAGTTGAAAATGGAGAATTGATGGGAGTTTTTGGTAAAGGTTTCTTGGGTTATGATGCCTAGGACTTGTATGTTGGGTATTTGGGTTCGTTTGAGGGTTTTGATGGAGTTTGGGATGAAGTTTTTAAGCTTGGAAGTGGAGAAATCGAAGGAGGAAGAACCAGGTTTGCTTCAACCTGGTCCTAATGCTATAGCGCCCAAGGGAGGGCGCTACAACGCTGCCCAGGGCCAGACAACTCTGGTTGTAGCGCTAGGGGGGTCGCACTGTAGCGCTACCCTGCTTTTCCTGATTCATATTTTGGGCACTTTTGAGGGTTTTTGGCTTGGGGTTTCATTCCTAAGGTTCAGGATCGAATCTACTAATCGTTTGGGTACGATTCGAGGTCCTAGGAGTGAGGTTTAGGTCAAGAACCTTTCATTGCTCAATTTCATTGATGGAAGTTATGTTTGGTTATGACTAGGTGACTGCTAAGGGATCAAAGAATTGATCGTTCTCAAGGGTCGTTCATTTGTTATTTCTCGCTCGAACCAGAGGTAAGAAAACTGCACCCAGTATGTGATGTATGTGATGCATGAGAAACATGTGATTAGGGCATGACATGAATATTGAATATGAGATTGATGAGAGCTTGAGTCTATATTTGTGCATGATCATAATTATGCTAGTGATTGTTAAGTAAGCATGCTGAATGCCCTACATTTGGATATTTGACATGTGATATATACCTAGTTGCATTGCTTACTTGTGTATGGCACTGACCTATGAGTCAGAAATTGGCACGAGTCGTATGGTATTGGATTAAGAGTCAAGAATGACACTGATGTGTTCAAAACAAGTCGAAGTGATTAGATTTAATCAACATAAGCATTGAATGACTCATCATGAGCATTACTGCTTGACCGACCTCAAGTTCGATGAAAACTAAAAGCGCTTGTCTAGCCTAATGGCTAGTCACTTAGAGTTATGGCCAGAAGGCCCAGGTGACTGCACTGTCACATGGCTAAGGGTGCAGAGCCCGTGTTATTGACTCATTCATTAGTCACTCATCTAGTTTAAGTTAGTGACTTACTCATCACTCACTCATCTTATTAGGGCTACACGCCCCAACATGGTTATCAGAACCTCGAAGTGTTAATCACTCATCTGATTAAGACTACACACCCCTACATGGTTATCAGAACCTCAAAGTGTTAATCACTCATCTGATTAGGGCTATACGCCCTAGCATGATTATCAGAATCTCAAGTGTTAATCACTCATCTTATTAGGGCTACACACCTCAGCATGGTTATCAGAACCTCAAAGTGTTAATCACTCATCTGATTAGGATTGACTTGATAGTCATCCATACAAAGGGCAGGGCCCACAATCATTATTTGAACTTATTTTCATGCATGAATAGGGCTATTATTGCTAGGCATGCACATTATGATTTAGTAACATGTTATTACTGTTCATGAGCATAATGAGTTTTCTTGCTGAGCTTCAGCTCACAGGTGCTATGTGGTGCAGGTAAAGGCAAAAGAAAGTTGGACCATCCTTGAGTTGGAGAGCTTAGGTGACGATGTGTACATATGCGGTTGCTCGACCGCCACGGCCGAGGGTTGAAAGAGGAACTAGGGTTAAACCCTATTTTGCCGCTTAGGTCGGCTAGTTGTAAATATTTTGTTGTAATTAACCTTTAAATTATATTTTTGGGATCCCAATGTATACAGTAAACGTTGTATCTTAACCAAAAAGTTTAATCCTAAATCGCTAATCATACTTAGTTACATGATTATGGCCAAATGACTCGATTAGCGAGTTTAGCACTGTTTAAAGATAACAGCTTTATGAATTATTTGGTTGTCTGTACTGTTTATGCTCTGCATTATGGTTTTCTTGCTGGGCCTTGGCTCACGGGTGCTACATGGTGCAGGTAAAGCCAAGGGCAAGGTGGACCAATCTTGAGTTGGAGAGCTCTGGGGCATAATGTACATAGTCAGGTGCTCGTCCGCCACGATCGAGGGTTAGTGCAGAGACATGAAAACCTGAAATCTGTATTTTGCCATTAGAGTGGCTTGTGGTTGTATATAACTTTGAATTTTTTTTTGTAAACTGTCCTTTAAAACCTGTTTTTGGGATCCCATGTACTAAATGTTTACTTAAATGAGAAATTTCCCGTTTATGACCAAAATCTTTTAACCCTAACCTGATTATGACTTTAGAATCACGTTTTCAACTACATGACTTGATTAGCAAGTCTTGCACATTTATAATCACACTATGTAACAGCCTTGGTTATCTAGGGTGTTACAACTTGGTATTAGAGCGTCCTAGGTTTAAGGGTTCTTGAAGACTGGCTGGACATGTACATTCACCGCTAAAGACAAGCTCGACTCAGGGTGTGGTAATTGTATATTCGTGTTTATATGTTTAAGTGTTTGAAAGGAATATGAATGCTTTAAATTGTTTGATTAATAAGAAGCATGAGATACTGATAGGGAATGGCCCTTGAATGCTATGTGATGATAGTGATGCGTGCTTATTAGCATTGCTGTTGCATGTGGATGAATATTTGGATAAACTGTTATATCTTGATTGCTTGTGATTCAATGGTGGATCATGGAAAGATTGTTACCCTTGACTGTTAGTCATTGATTGCAAATTAACTTGGATAGATATGCATCCAAGGAGATCTATACGACTAGCTGGCACTGGGTCTGAGGCTAGAGATGATGACCAGGGCCAGAACCCTCCGCCAATCCCTGAGAACTGACAATAGATTATGGCAGACATGCAAGCCCGACTTCAAAGCCAGGAAGAGCATATCCATCTTCTGAGACAGCAGGCTCCATCAGGGAGTGCTGCATCTATTGTGCCACCTGCAGTGGCACCAGTTATTCAGCCATTGGAAGTTGGGAATAGGTGGGAGTCGTTGTATGAGCAGTTCAGGAGATAGCATCCTCCAACTTTTGAGGGGGGACCAGATCCACTAAAGGGCGAACAGTGGATGAGTATGATTACCACTATCCTGGACTTCATGAGGGTAGAGGGTCATGACAGGGTGGCCTGTGCCACATATATGCTGAGGGAGGGTGCCCGTATTTGGTGGGAAGTGGCATCACAGACTAGAGATATTAATACTCTTGGTTGGGATGGATACAAGGACTTGTTCAGTCATAAGTATTACAATGTTGCCGTCAGGGCAGCGAAGGTGAATGAATTTGTGGGGTTGATACAGGGCAACATGACAGTTACAGAGTATGCCCTAAAGTTCGATAGACTTGTGAAGTTCGCACTAGACCTTGTGCCTACTGATGCAGCTAGGCAGGACAGATTCATCAGAGGGCTCAATGCTATGATAGCCTGAGTTGTGAGAATTACAATGGTACCTAGGGGGACGACCTATGCCCATGCTGTTGAGAAGGCTCTCACTGCTGAGAACGTAGATTACAAGATTTGGAGGGAGAACCCTATGAGGCGGGAGGTTCGTAGGATGGTGCCTCCATATCCATGATCTGGTAGGGGCGGAGGCCCTAGTGATCTGAAGAGGAAGACCCCTGACACTTTGACTGCTGCTGGTCCTGATAGGAGGGGTCGGGGTGTTCAAGGTGGCCATCAGGGAAGCGGTGACACATGGATAAGCTACCCAGAGTGCACGAGGTGCAGAAGAAGCCATCCAGGTGAATGTCGGGCCAATGCGTGTTATGTGTGCGGGGTGGTGGGATACCTCAAGAAGGACTGCTCAACAGTAAAGAAAGGGGAAGCAGGGAAGGTGGACAGCTTGAATCTAGCTCGAGTGTTCACCTTGACGCAGGCAGAGGCTGAGGCTAGTCCCTCGGTGGTGACAGGTCAGCTTTCTAGCGATGGCTCTCCTTTTACTATATTGATTGACTCTGGTGCTATGCATTCATTTGTTTATAATAAGGTGATTGATAGGTTGTGTAGACCTAGTGAGTACTGTACTGCGGGGTTCGGGACTATATTGCCTACGAGGGAATTGATAATTTCTAGGAGATGGATTAGAGCACTGTCAATGGTAGTTGATGGTTGGGAGTTGTCAGTAGACTTGATTGAGTTGGGTATGGAGAACTTTGATATGATTCTAGGAATGGATTGACTGGTTAGATATGGGGCTACCATTGATTGCAGCAAGAAGATGGTGACGTTTGAGCCTGAGGAAGATTATCCCTTTGTGTTTGTGGGTGCGGTATATGGACCCCGCATACCCATGATATCGGCGCTGAGAGCTAGGGACCTATTGTAGGGAGGATGCATAGGTTTTCTGGCTAATGTGATGGATACTACCTGAGTGTTGCCAATAGGGCCGGAAGTGACCAGATTAGTTCATGAGTTCTTAGATGTGTTCCTTGAGGATTTACCAGGGCTGCCGTCACACAAGGAGATTTAGTTTGTTATTGAGTTAGTGCCGAGGATAGAGCCAGTGTCAAGGGCACCATATAGGATGGCACCGGCATAACTGAAAGAAATGAAGATACAGCTACATGAACTTCTAGATTTCGGGTTTATCAAGCTTAGCTACTCTCCATGGGGTACTCCGGTTTTGTTTGTGAAGAAGAAGTATGGGACTTTGAGGATGTGTATAGACTACAGAGAATTGAACAAGTTGACCATCAAGAATAAGTACCCTTTACCAAGGATTGACGACTTGTTTGATCAACTGCAGGGAAGACGGTATTTTCGAAGATTGATCTTCGATCTGGTTATCACCAGCTAAGGATCAAGGACAAGGATATACCGAAGACGACCTTCTGAATAAGGTATGGGCACTATGAGTTTCTGGTCATGTCATTTGGTTTGACCAACGCCCCAGCAACCTTTATGGACTTAATGATCAGGGTGTTCAAGGACTTTTTGGATCTGTTTGTGATTGTGTTCATCGACGACATCTTAGTGTACTCCAATTCAGAAGCAGAGTGTAACGCCTTAAACTCCAGGGACCGTTACGGTGTGCCCTTTTAAATAAGGCTAAACTCACTAATCGAGTCATTTGGCCATAATCGTGTAACTAAGTATCATTAGCGGTTTAGGGTTAAATTTTTTGGTGAAGATACAACATTTCACTAAAACTTTTACTGTATACATTGGGATCCCAAAGATATAATTTAAAGGTTAATTACAACAAAAGATTTACAACCAGCCGACCTAAGCGGCAAAAAAGGGTTTAACCCTAGTTCCTCTTTAAACCCTCGGTCATGGTGGTCAAGCAGCCGCATATGTACACATCGTCACCTAAGCTCTCCAACTCAAGGATGGTCCAACTTTCTTTTGCCTTTACCTGCACCACGTAGCACCTGTGAGCCTAAGCTCAGTGAGAAAACTCAATATGCTCATGAACAGTAATAACATGTTACCAAGTCATAATAGGCATGCCTAGCAATAATATCCCTATTCATGCATGCAATTAAGTCCAAATAATTGTTGTGGGCCCTGCCCTTTGTATAGATGGTTTATGGGCCTTGCCCTTTTTATTGACGACTATCAAGTCATAAAGAAAGTAGATGGCCAATCTGTCCATCTAAAATAAGTGACTCAAATAAGTGACAATTAAGTCACGCACTGGGGGTCCGTACCCTAATCAGATGAGTGAATATCACTTTATGATTTTGGTAATCATACTGGGGCTTATAGCCCAAATCAGATGAGTGAGTCACACTTTGGGCTCCGTACCTTAATTAGATGAGTGACTATGGAGTCACAAACTTGGGTCAAATGAATGATTAATGAGTGAGTCACTATCTTGGACTCCACACCCTTAGCCAGGTGACGATGCAGTCACCTGGGCCTTCTGGCCCTGGCTCTAAGTAACTAGCCTTTAGGCTAGACAAGCGCTTTTGATTTTTTATCGAACTTGAGGTCGATCAAGCATTAATGTTCATGATGATTCATTCAATTCTTATGTCGATTGGATCTACTCTTTTCGGCTTGCGTTAAACACGCTAATACCGTTCTTGACTCTTAAGCCAATACCATACAACCAGTGGTCAGTACTACTGCCGAACTTGATTAGTAAGTCACAGCTTCACAGTCAGTACTGACACCATTGCCGATTCCTGACTCATAGGTCAGTGCCATTCACAGATAAGCAAGATTGCTAAGAATTTAGTATGCAATAAAATTCCACATTTAAAACACTCAACATGCCTCATTAATAATCATGCATGTCATATATGGGGTGCAGTTTTCATTAATAACAAATGAACGACCCTTGAGAATGATCAATCCTTTGATCCCTTAGTGGTCACCTAGTCATAACCAAATATGGAATCCAATCAATAAAATACTTCAAGAAAATGTTCATAATCTAAAACCTCACTCCCTGGACTAATCCTGTGCTGTCGAGACTTCCAATCCACCCAAACGAGGTAGTGGAACCAACCCCAAGCCCTAAAAATAGGCCTTGCTAAGAATGACCTAGCGCTGGGGCGCTGCTAGGTAGCACTGGGGCGCTGCTAGGTAGCACTAGGGCGCTGCCCCAAGTCAGAGAGAACCCTACTCTCTGCTCTGCATAGTGCTAGGGCACAAGAAGTGACACTGGGGCGCCACTGACAGACCAGAAAAACTCTAGTCTTCTCCCTTGCAATTTCCCGTGAAAACCAAGCTTCAAAACCAATCCCAAACATCATCCAAACCTATAATTTAACCCCAAAACTTCATCGATACCTCAACCTCATCAAAACCCAAGCAAATTTCCCCAAAATCCTCCATGAATTCTCAACTAACCACTTCAAAATTCTCAGCTGAAAACTAATAGAAAAACAGGGTATAACTAGAATTTCATGGCTAAATTCTTACCTCATGCTTGAATTAAGTCCTTCTCAATGGATGAACTAAGGTTCTAAGCTTCAAACCTTGATCTCCTAGCTTGAATCCTCAAATAGAGTTCAAAAATTCCAAAGGAAGAAGAAGGAGGATGATGATCGTGAGAGAGGAAAAGAGAAGGCTCTGTTTTTGGTAAGTTTCTACAGCTTTAATGGTTTAAATCTATCCTTAGGTCAAAAAACCATAATACCCCTAGGTTTAAATAAAACCCTTAACAACCACCAAGGGCAAAACCGTCTTTTCTCGCCTATCTTGTTAATCATAATTAACGCCCTCCAATTCCCGTTATTCCCAATATTCTCAAATGCTAATAAATCATATCCCATTACCCTTTAATTCCCAGTATTATTCTAATCCTCAAATTACCCCGAGACTCACCCAAGCCTCAAAATTAACCCCGTTATGACCAAACCGATAACTTGCATTCAAAGATCGTCTTATGCCGAATAGCTCGAAAAAATCCACATTATAATGTGGTCTCATCATAAATCACCAACATGCATGAAAATATACAAATGTGCCCTCAACGGGCCAAATGACCAAAATGCTCTTATAATTAAAAGTGGACCCACATGCATGCATTTTTCATCATATAGTAATATAATTCACATAAACATGTATATACTCATTTAATGGCATAATAAACAATTATGGCCCTCCCGGCCTCCTAATCAAGGTCCTAAACCTTATTAGGAAATTTGGGTCATTACAACTATCCCCTCCTTACAGAAATTTCATCCTCGAAATTTACCTAAATCGTCCAGAATATAGATTCTGCACAACTGATTCTAGTTTCCCAGGTCGTTCCCTCGACCTCACTATTGTCATTCTCGAACATACAATTTACACACTTGCGAGATTGACTCACATCACGAGCTCATCATTCTAGTTAACCTTGCCCTTAGCCAGTGACTTTACCGAGCTCAACCATCGGAGATCAACCTCCTTGAGCTTGCAATGAAGGTTCAAATTGCACTCAGACTTAGGAGAAGATTCATCCTTTCGAGCTTGATGCCTAAGCTTGAACCTTCTTAACTGGTACTCGGTCGCCAATAAGAACAAATCAGGAAATTTATTTATACAGGTGATGAATCCTTGCAATTATTCTGCTGTGGCTTCGAGCTTAACTTGTAACGTCGAAACATCTTCAAGACCGCATGTAGCTCTGAGCTCACCAATTCCATCGTCATCACCTTAATGCCGAGCTAAACTGCCAAACTCAATCCGCGTATATGCTGATGACATGGCATACTTGCCTATTTCGAGCTTACACTTTACAAGCCTACATTTCGAGGCCATAAATTCTATTCTCAAAATTTGGGTGTAATGTTTTTCCCTCTCAAAAGTGTTGGTTTGAATCCTATGAAAAGGAAACTTTTGAACTTCTCCCCTCGAAAAACGTGCCACCACCATACTCGAGTATGGACACACATCACTCAAGGATTGCACACCCAGAGTACTCAGGTACTCCCTTTCTCTGCCCACATCCTTTCGTATATCCTTTTTTTGCTGCCAATGTTATAATTAAGCCTCATCCGTCAGATCAATTCTCAACCCAAACCAAAGGCTCAGATCCATTCGACCTTTGACATCTCATTGGGACGTATATATATGCCCTTCTTCTTCATCACTCTCATTCTAACTTTCAGAGAAAAGAAAAAAAACAAACCAGAGCTTTATTTTTGTCTATGCATGTTCTCTAAACCAACGAAACAAAATAACTCTAATATATTCGACTCCGTGAAATCTTTCCTGCAACCGCTCCATCAGTCGACAATTTCATCGTTCCCACAAACAACTTTGTGTAAGTTCATGTTCTTGATCCTTTTCTTTTCATTGCCATATATATTTTTTTACATGTTCTTTACATTTGCTAGAATACCTTCACTGGTTTTTACCAGTTTTTTAAGGTTTCATCTTGACACTAGGCAAGCTTTTGGTCCGAATAATTTTGTTGTAGTTCAAATCACGATTTTAGACCAAAAAATTTCTGGCATAAACATGTAAAAATGGGGTTTTTTCTGGAAATAAAGGGTTTTGTGTAGCTTAAGAAATAAGGGTTTTTGGTTTAGGGTTTTAAAAGCATAAATCCCAAAAATATCACCTTTTTGGGTAACTACTAGCTTTTTTTCCTGAAAATCCTGGATTCTCTTAAACTGGTATTAACCTCCTCATTCTCGTGTGAGGGCACCCTTGATGCCCAAAGTTTACAATAGTTCGGGGATCACATCTGAGTTAATCTCGCCCTTTCGATACAAGCAATCTTGTTACCTCGAGACTTTGAGCTCGAGTTATCAAAATTATAATTTACTTATGATTTTGTGTATCTTGGGCCCTCACCTTTTTCTTCCTTGTTAGATGTCGCAGTACTCTGAGAATCGGTGGGGTCCTGAGTTCTCTATCCCTTACCACCCATCAACACCTAGTCTTTAGTCACCTTTTACCTGAAACTAGCGACTGATCCGCGGGCACAAAGAAAGGTGTGAGCAAGAGGATATACGAAACCGCTTTCGACGTCAGATAGATGAGGTTGAAGAGAAAAAGAGGAAAAGACTCCGAGTGGCGACTTATCCTGATCCAGACCCCGAGATCAGGCCTATTCCGTTAGATCCTAAACTCAAAGTCACCATCGCCTTCGCACCTGGTGTGCTTTCATTCTTCCTAATGGAGGACTCTACAACACGTCCTTCCACCTCCCAAGCTCTCTCAGTCCCCACCTCGAAGGAGGAGTTTTTCGAGGCTGAGCACTACGAGAGCTCAGTCACGTCCACCAGTCAAATATCCAAGTGGCTGGCGTACCATGGCCTCAACTCTTTGGCACCTTGATGTGTCGACCAGCGACCTCAAACGAAAGGAGTTTCTACGCCCCAAGAGATGGCAATTATGACAGCAAAATCAAGCTCGCTGCATGGAGTCGCGAGCACATAAGGGCTGGGGCTCTGCTACCATTGAAGACATACTTCAAGAACTTCTTAGACTTTTTCGGGCTAGCCCCGTTCCAGCTCTAGACCAACTCTTTTAGGGTTTTGTTAGCCCTCAGGTCGCTCTATCACGAGCTGAAGTGGGAAGGGCCTTCGCCACAAGATATATTATATCTCTTCTGTCTTAAGAGCAGCCCTTCTCGAGCTCATGGAGGAGACAACTTCTACTGTCTATCGAGCTATCCGAAGGAAAAATGAATTTTCGAGGATATGCCAAATCATCCTCCGAACTTCAAGCTCGCCTTCTTCTAGACGGATGGTCTCACTCCTTCCAAATTTTACTCTTTCCAACGCATCCGTAAGTATTTCAATGTACTTATCCCTTTTTTCGTTGAATTGTCAATCTCAAAATATTCACCATTGTTTGTTCCTGCAGCCAACTACCACCGCCCCACTCCAACAAAAACGATGATGGAACATAAGGCAACCATCCTTTGACTTCCCTATGGATGAAGGTCATTGTCCTACCTCTTTCATGAAGACAAGCTCTGAGCTTGTGGCCTTCTAGGTGAAGGCGAGTCCACTGATGACTCGGGATATCGCAAATACCTGAGGTGGGAACATGTGTCACTCCCAACTGCTAGACTTCCCCCCCGGAGGAGATCCTTAGGCTCACAATCTCACGCTGCTGCACTCCATTGACATGACCCTCTAGTCTCAGGCAATGAAGCTCACAATGAAGCTTCACTGAGCTTGGATGACGGAGGTAAAGTTGTGCTCAACTCGTCCATGTGGTCTCCTTCCTTACTTAAGCACAAACCTGACATGATGATCCTCTTTGAGGACCCCAATAATTACTTCCTAGTATGGTTGTGGGTAAACTTTAGGGTTCGGAGGTTCGATAGCTGGCTAGGTCAGTACCATACTATGTATATGTAATGCCCTACCACTTTAGAGCTGTTACTAAGTGAGTTTAAAATGTGCATTCAACTTGCTAACCAAGCATTTAGCTCAAAAGTGTAACTAAACTGTATTAAAATCACATACTTTGAAAATGTAATCATTCATTGAAAATTATAAGTGTTTTACATTAGGGATCCCAAAAAAAAATACTGTTTATAAATATTTACAACTCAAAATGTGTTTAAAGTCGACTAAACGACAAAATGAGATTTAGTACAAAGAAACTCCCAAAAATACCCCTGGCCATGGCGGCCAGGCAGACCAGACATGTACGCATCGCCTCACGCTCTCCGTACTCAAGGTTGGCCAATCTTCCCTTTGCCCTTACCTGCACCACAGAGCACCCGTGAGCTGAAGCCCAGCAAGAAAACCTCATTCAAATAGATAACATATGCATATAAACCACTCAGCATATAACACAGGCCAACAATAGGCTATACCCATATGGCCATGCCGTCCCAAGCGCTTTACCAGGCCCTGGGTTCACGGTCCATACCGTGAGGATATCCCAGGTATCCCTTAGGGTCTTACCCTGGCAACTCGCACTCCGCGTGCTAAACACTGCTCCCGACCTCTTACCGCTCTCGGCCTTCGCCGTTCTCGGCCTTCACCGTTCCCAGCTCTTGCCGATCATTCACATATTTGCATACATAGCATAACTAATCAAACACTTAAACATGCATTAACATAATCAATGGGCTATGCCCTGCACATAATCATTTAGGGCCATGCCCTGCAACATAACTATGGGGCCTCACCCTGCTCTATGGGTACAACGGTTTTCTTACCTGTGTCCTAAGCTTCTTGAGCACCGAAATCACGAGCACGGTCCTCTAACCGGAGCCTCACTGAAAACCTAGTCACAACATATACATAACACTATCAATACTAACCAATTAAAATAATCTCCCGGAACCAATCCTGTGCTCTTGGGACCTCCCGGTTCCCCACACAAGGTAGCGGAAGCGTCCCCCGAGCCCCCTAGGCAAAAGCCTAAAAACTAAAAATTTCCCCTACCCAGAATGGCCTAGCGCCGCGGCACTAACCCATAAGGGTCGCAATGCCCAGAATGGTGCCCTTCCCTTGATGCATCCTAGCGCCGCGGTACAGAAGAACAGGGCCGCGATGCCCATATGCGAACCCAGAAATCTGGGTTTTTCCCCGAGCCAAAACACTCCCAAATCAATACCAAAGCATACCTAAGTCTCAAATTCAATCCAAAACCCCAAATAGACCATCTAAGAACTCAGAAACATCAATAACAAGCCTAGACACACATTCAAACCCATGATTCACAAATTGGTTTAAAACTTTATAAAACTTAAACCGTAAAAGAGCTTAACCTCATAAATGCATGGAATTCTTACCTCAAACAAGAATTCGACCTTGAGCTTCCTCCAATTCCAACACCAACCTAAGCCCCTTCTGATTACCAAGTTGAATTCTCACACTAACCAGCCACAAATCCAGCTTTCAGCTTCCATTCTCAAACTCTCAAAGTCAAGCTTGGAAACTTAAAGAAAACAAAGATGAATTCCTTACCTCTGAGCTTAACACACCCTTGAGCTAAATCCCCTAGTCACAGCAGCCAAAATCCTTCAATTCCTAGTCCAAAATCCTCAAGACTTAGGAAGCTCTCAATCATCAAGGAGAGGGGAAGAGGAAACCGCATGGGAGAGAGGGAGAGCTGAGAAGTTCTGTTTTTTTTCTTCTTTCCTATGCCTTTCTAAAATGTTCTAAAATTTCCCAGTCCTTATCTCATCATAACCAGCTGCCAAAAAGACCCAATTGCCCCTTAAGCTACCCCAAGTCCTCATATGACACCAAGGACGATTTAGTCTTTTAACACATCCCGCTAAATCCTCGAGTATGTCTAAAAATCCTCATTTTAATCCCGACATGTCTAAACTATTAATATCACTAACCGCTACTCAATAATTCCGAACACTTTAAAATATTCCCAAAATACTCCTAAGCCCCTCTCGAGCTGGGTATTTTACCCAGTTGTGACTTTCCTAGCTAAACAGCTCCCTAGGACCGTCTCGGAATGTGCATCATAAATATATCACCATTATATCACATATATCACATTTATGCCCTCAACGGGCTAAGATTACAAATATGCCCTAACAGCCAAACGGGGTCCACATGCATATTTAATTGCCTAAACATGCACTCTAATCACATATTCATTAAATTCACATATATTAATACAATATAACAATTATTGCCCTCCAGGCACGCTAATCAAGGCCCCAAGCCTTATTAGCAAATTTGGGTCGCTACAGTATAGTTTAAATGAAGCCTGGGATGTGGTAACCATCCAATACAAAACTAATAATTATAGAGACCTTTCGAGGTTGTCTCCCACTTATAGAGATGGGACTCCCCTAGTGTCTTCAGAAGATAAAGGAATTTTCTGGTCCCCGAGCTCAAGCTCAGTCAAGAGTACCAGTTAGGTTTCTGTTATCCTTGAGTCTCATTTATTTTTAGTGTCTCTTGCTCGATCACTAAAGTACGATCTTTATATTTTTCAGGTGAAATGGACTCGGACCTAGACAATGTGCTCAACCAGCACATGGTCACGAGGGCGAGTAAGCGCCAGCGAGCCTCACAAAAAGGAGGTCACCCCTCCAAGATGCCCAAAATGACCGAGGTGGTCCCTCCAGTCTCGATTCCCCAAAATTTGAGTCTGACAGTCGATCCTACTTTCAAGGTCGGGTCGAGCACTACCATCGAGCCAGTGGCGCCTCTTACCACTCCGCCTCTACCTGTTGTCTAATCGATCCAGCATGCCCCTGCAGCCCAAAAGAGACAAGCCCCTACGCGGGAACGCTTTTTGTCGATCTCAACTCATGTTCCTGAGTTTGTGGTCGACAATGCAACCGGATCTCACAGAGTCAATCTGAGCTCTGACCTTTTGACTCGCGTGGGTAATTCTCTCAGCCACCTTGGGGCTCCTCAATGGGAGTTTTGACTTCCTGCCGAGACGCCAACACTATTTTTGAAAAGGGTGGCGAGCTCCTCTCCTCGGTTAGTCATTTTTGCTTTGACCCTCTTATTTTGCACTAACTTAGGTTGTACTTTACTAACTTGTGTTTAATTTTGTGTATAGGCACTTGCATCATTTGTTCAGCACAACTTTATGTTGAACAACGAGGTTACTACGAGCAGAACACATGCACAAGAGGCTAGAGACGCCCAGTTGAGACTTGCGAATGAGCTGAAAGCAGTGAAGCTCAAGGTGGCCGCAAGAGATGTGGCCATTTAGAAAGTTTTTGAGCTCAAGTCAAGGCTAGAGGCTGCTCTGAAAGAGGTCCAGAAAGTCCCTAACCTTGAGTCGATGCTGGCAGTGACCCTGAAGGAGGTCGAGGCTAAGAATTATGAGATCAAGGAGAAGGACTCCAAGATCATGGAGATTCAAGAACTCAATGCAAAGCTGGAGGAGGAAAAGAAGATGACCTTCGAAGTCATTGAGGGTGAGAAGACTCGTCTTCTGGAGGAGTTCAAAACCAAAAAAGATCGCGCTGTAGATATGGCGATGTATCAAATTTGGGTGAACAATCCTGACCTCGACACCAGCTTCCTAGCCAATCTGGAGGCTGATTTCATTACCAAATGGCAAGCTCAGCTTAAGGAGGAGGAGGCCATGCTCGAGGCTAAGAAAGCAGCAGAGACCTTGAGGGATGCTTTAGTGTCCCATAATATTTACTTAGCTAGCTAGCTAGCAGTAGTATTAGTTAGTATTAGTTTGTAGTATATTCCGTGGATTTTGGTTCAAGTCGGGACTTAGTTGGAAACTCATAGCAACAGTTATGGATTTTATAAGATTAACCTATAGTTTAGAAATATTAATTATAACATAAGGTTTAATTAATATAGCTGGTCCTAGAAATATTATTAATTATAACCTAAGGTTTGGATAGAATTAATAAGAGCATGACACTTGTCATAATCATGTTTATTAAGGAATTAAGTAATTTTGATGAATAATTTAAATAAAAGAAAGATCTAGAAGCTCTAGAACCTTCCAGAAACTGTTAGAATCATGTTTAGACTCAGTCAAAGCTGTTTACTCAATTCAAAATATGCTGAAAATGCAAATACGTGTTTAATATATCAATGCATGCCGATATATTGCAACTATAGGGGCCGATATATCGCCTACGAAAGATACAGAAAACACGTCGACTTTGCACGAACGACCGAACGGGGTTCGGGAATATGGGGGAGGCGATATATCGACTCCAAGTTTCATTTTTGGAAGTTTGAGAATTTTTCAATTTAAAAACAGCCTTAACCACTTGGACCTGCCTTTGAACGATTTTGACCAAGTTCTGGGCGTCTGTTGAACAAAAATTCAAATCTTTTTCATTTTATATTCATTTATTTATTCAAATTAAAAGGGGTTAGTTTCACTCCTTGAACTCTATAAATAGGACCTAGTACTCAGCCATTTTCTACATTCTTCAAGCATTTGTTCAGAGCCTCCAAGTTGTTAAGGTTACTATAGAGAGAAACACTTGGGTTTTTGGGTTAAAAGCTTTATCATTCTAAGCTTTTCTAAACACTTGGGAAGTGAGATATAGTGAGATTTCGGTATTGAGGTTTAGATCAAATCTTAAGATCAACCAAGGTATTCTTATCCTTAAGTTTAGTTCTTTATGTTTCTTTAGTTTACTTTATTTTCTTTTTAGATCCTAACTCTTGTTTATAATTATTGATTAGGCGTTTAAGTTTCTTGAAACTTAAGGTTCTTCTTGGTAAGTTTCTTCTTGATGGTTTAGTTCTCATTTCATCTTTGTTCTTTAGAGATACTCTGTAACGACCTCCTTTCTTAACATACATATATATAGTATAAAAACAAAGTTTAACCTGAATATAACAATACTGAAATTCTGAATTTACAAAAACTTTATTAAACAATACATTACTAATGTTCATAACCTTAAACCATACAGTACTCACAACTAAATAAAAACTTTATCTTACATACAAATCTTAATACTTTTATAAATAATTTTCGTGGCGTTACTACACCTTAACGTAGAAATGAAGATGTATCCAACCGATAAATTGAAAAGCTTTATGTAAATTACAATGTTCATGAAATACTTTTAAAGCTTTAAGTAAATTATAAAGTTCACAAAATACTTTTAATGAAATATAATTATAAAATCAAGTTTCTCGTTTATTTATAAAATAGCATAGCAGAACTCCACTCCCTTCAGGTCAGTCCCATATGTACAGTCATGTTGGCTCCACGTATACTCATCAACAATTTATATTTGGGGCCTCTTATCTACAATACAAAACATTATCTGATGAGCTAAGGCTCAGTAAGTAGAATAACTACCTCATATGCATTAAAATAAACACGCAACATGTTATGTATTTTCTTTCTTTCACTTTCCTTTCTTTTGGGCCCTAGAGGATGCTGCTGTCGGCATTACATAGGGAATCACATTCCCGCCTGAACATAAACATGATAATAGGGAATTTCTCCCTCATTAACATTCATCATATATAGGGAAGTACATCTCCCTCCTTACTTATTTGGGACTTAGGTCTCCCAAGCAGCACCTCTACTTTAACGCTTTCAATAACTTGTTTGTGAACATTAAGTGTGCTTATGCATAATAAATATAACATTCTTGAAAATAACTTATGCATAAGAACATGGAAGGATAACATATAAAGCATATAAATGCACATAAGACACATAAAAGACTTGTAGTGTAGATAAGGATTCTACTTACCTTGCGTCTTGATAAAACAACCGAAATTGTTAGCTTCCTGATAAAAATACAAACTATTAACTTACATAAAATCTACATTATGAAATGTTAGCTTATAATTGTTATTATCCCATTTTTCCTGTTTTATTGCTTATTTTATGTCCAGGCGTATGGTCATACTATATTTGTCCATGGCAAGGTCTTGGTCTAAAAGTCGTGGTCATGGTCATACGAAAAAGTCCAGGTCATAATACTTGTCCATAATAATAGGAAATAAGGTTATAAGAGTCCATAATAATAGTCCAAAGTATGACCATAGCCTATATAAGTTTAGTATTATGAAGATACATATAAAATAGTTTATATTTCAATTTTAGCATTGTAAATTATAACGACATGGTAAATTAATCTATATATAAATTTTTGGCATTATAACGGCATAGTAAAATAATCTATATATAAATTTTGGCATTATAACGACATAGTAAAATAATCTATATATAAATTTTGGCATTATAACAGCATAGTAAAATAATCTATATATAAATTTTTAGACATAGTAGCATAATTTATATATAAATTTTTAGACATAGTAGCATAATCTATATATAAATAATAACTAAATAACTGAACTGAAAGGCTCGGGAAGGGGCTTACCCAAAAAGGTCTTCGTAGGCTAGTGTTACAGACAGAACTTCGCCTAGATTTAAAACTTTAAAAGAGTGTTAAGAAGAGTTTTAGGCAGAGTGAGAGAAAGAAAGATTTTTCGTAATTCAAAAATGAATTCTGAAAGGCTCTATTTATAGGAAAACATTGGGTCACTATGCTGCATAGTAAAATAATAAAATATTAAAAATATCAAGCATAGTAAAATAATAAAATATTCAAAATATCAAGCATAGTAATTTGCTTAGGTCATCACTATATCACTACTGCATCAACATGTGGGACCCATGGGGTGGACCCCGCTGTGGGACCCATGTGGACCCTACTGTGGGACCCTTGCGGACCCCACTATGAATAGTACTCGGTGAATAGTAAAAAATGAAAATTTCTCAATCTTCTTATATTACTTAGTTTAACATTTTTTTACTCACAAACTTTTCTGAAAATGTTTCTCTAACACCCATAAATTAATTATTCCCACCTGTTAGTTACTCCAACAACTTAGAATTGTTAAAATCCCATAATAGAAAACAACTATATCCCCAACGGTCAGGATCACTATTCACCAACGGTCATAAACGACTAGTTTTTGTCCTATAAATATTTGTTCCTTCAACCATTTACTAGCACAACTTCTTCATCTCTTATCCTTCTAGATAAAATTCATCATCAAAACATGAATTTCTCTTTATTTTTCATAACTTTAGTGATTGTTTGCTTGTATTTAGCATCATTCTATGAGTATTATACTAATGAAATGCCCATGAATGTTATAGTTGCATATTCATTAGTTATTCTTCCACTTTACTTAATAGCTCTAGCGTTCGGTTAGCATTGTAATGCACTCAAAAGTATGAATAAAAAATATCTTCTCTTATTATTTTTCATAATTGTTGTAATGTATTTGTAAAAAGAAATGGGAGTTACATACTCACCATTCTTTCTGTTGGTTTTTAGGAGTGCTCTAATCTCGTTCTTGTTCCCAAATATTCCGGTTTTTGGTAAGGAAAATAGGCTAGATATATGTGTTTATATGTTTATGTTATGATATGTTTTATGCTATGATATGTATATGTATAATATGTTCTGTAGTCCTTGGGCATATGACTTGTTTAGATAACAAGTTCCAAGAATATGTTTTTAGTCGCTTGGGCATATGACTTGCTTAGATAAGCAAGCCCCAAGAATTTATGTTGGGCATATCACTTGCATAGATAGCAAGCCCCAAGAAATTTTTATCATTATTGTGGACTATAGCTATGATCTAACCTACCTCGATTAGTAGACTGAGACCTAGATGGTTTTATCGCATACCACATTAATGAGTTAATGGCCATTAATATTGCAGTCCTATGTGATATATGTTTTATAGTCATATGTTTTATAGTCTTATGCTTATGATTTATAGTGTATGTTTTTAGTAGATTTTCCTTGCTGGGCATTAGGCTCACTCATTTATTTTTAGCTTGACGCAGGAAAATGAATATGGAAGGCAGAAGGATTCATGGCAGCTTAGCTTGTGTGTGTAAGGATGAATGGATTGAATGGACTGCGTGTCGATCGAGGATGACGTTATTTATTTTAAGTCTTTTAAATTATGTTTTGATGTAATTCCGCACTTAGTTTCTAAAAATTGATTTAAGTTTATGATTTATGTTTTTATGTATTAAACAATGGGTACTCATACCGTATTTTTACATACCGTATTTTATCTTTCATATTTACTTTGTATTTTGCACAATATTTATTTTGGGGTTTTTAATAAAGTTATGTTATTCCTTATGAATGTTTCCCAAAATAGTAGCTATGTCTAGTAGTTTTAATGGTCCAAGGTCTTAGAAATAGTTGAGTCATTACAGATGCAGTCGGAGAAACATCCAAATCTTGAGGGCAAGATTTATGGGCTGCGACCCATTGCAATTTTTTTTGTAATTACTTTATTATTTTTGTGCCCTTGGGGTAAAGACAATTTATAGCTCGGTTTTGAGCTACCTTAATTATCAATTTATAACAATATCAATTTTTATGCAAACAATTTTCTAGCTCGAAAATCTTTATGCACTTGATTTTTCCTTTAGCTTCTTGCCTTAATATTATGCCTTACATTTCTAGATCAAAATATTTCGAGCTTGCCACTATTAAGGACTTTCTTTTATATTTTTTTATTCATACAAATATATCTATTGGATTTAGGTTCGAATATCAATGCATTCATGCACAGTTTTTTTTCAAAGTATCCATGTTTGACTTTGTTATTGTCAAGGTCAAATCTTACTTTTACCATGCACTTGAAAGTACTTAATTGACATGTAATTTTAGTAGTCTAGTTATACTTTGCTTTTTTCAGTCACTTTTCCTCATCCTCGAGTATGGCCTTGAGGTTGCGAGGTCGAGACTTCTTTACAAAATTTTCTAGCCCAAGTGTTGTAACACCCTGGTTACTCCAAGACCGTTACTGTGAGCTTTGAACCGTGCTTAACTCATTAATAAATTCATTTGGTTATAAACGTGCGTCTAGGTATTATTAATAGGCTAAGGTGAAAAACCGATCAAAAGGAAATGATATATTTTAGTTAAAACATAAAACTGTTCATGGGCCCATAAAAATGTTTACAAGTTATTTACAATCCAAAATGGTCATTACAGTGTAAAAATTACAACCCGCCGACCTAAGCGGCAAAAATAGGGTTAACCCCCTAGTTCCTCCGAGAAACTCCTTGGCCGTAGTGGTCAAGCGGCCGCATATGTACACATCACCAGCTAAACTCTCCACTCAAGGCTGGGTAAGCTTTTCTTTCCCTTTACCTGCACCACATAGCACCTGTGAGCCAAGGCTCAGCAAGAAAATTCATTGCTGCATGTATATAATATCAAATGATGATCATGATAATCATACAGAGCTTATAGCCCTGAACAGATGAGTGAATATCACTTCAAGGTTTTGGTAACCTTGTCGGGGCTTGTAGCCTTAATCAGATGAGTGACTGATGAGCAAGTCACTAACTTAAATCAGATGAGTGACTGATAAGTAAGTCACTATCCCTTATCAGTTACAAAGCTCTTATGTTCTTAGTCAGGCGCATGCATGACAAACTGGTTATATCCAGAATAAGCATCCATGAACGACATGATGTCGTGGCCTGCAGTGACATCTACGAGCTGATCTATTCGAGGCAAGGGAAAGCAATTTTTGGGGCATGCCTTGTTGAGGTCTGAATAGTCGATGCAAGTTTGCCATTTGCTGTTGGGTTTTGGGACCAACACCGAATTGGCGATCCAATCAGAATAAAAAACATCTTGTATAAACTGATTTGATTTTAACCTTTCGACTTCCTCTTTGAGGGCCTTTTTTCTGTCATCGTCTAGGAGCCTTCATCTTTGCTGCTTCTGGGGGAAGCCTTTATCAATGTTAAGTGCATGACTTTTGACATTTGGACTAATTCCTACCATGTCTGAGTGCGACCATGCGAACACATCATGATTTTCTTTCAAGAAGCAAGTTAATTGCTATCTTGCATTTTCAGAAAGGGTTTTTCCTATTTTTACCACCCTCGTGGTATCCTTTTCATCGAGCTCAACTTCTTCGAGCACCTCCAAGGGTCCGAGATCATCCCTTTCTTCGACTCTAGGGTCAATCTCCTCTTCTATCTCGAAGACAGATCGGTTCATCCCCTGAATGGCCACAAGTGTCTTGACACTTGTTTCGTTTTCCCCCTTATGGAAATGTTGTGGCATTCCCTTCCCGTGAGTTGGTCTCCCTTCAATGTTCCGATGCCACTAGACGTCGGGAACTTGATGGCCAGATGCTTAACAGACGATACTACCCCTAGCCCAATCAGGGCAGGTCTCCCAAGCAGTACGTTGTAGGTTGACGGGGCATCCATCACTATGAACTCCATCATCTTGGTTATCGAGACTAGATAGTATCCCAAGGTCACAGGGAGTTCAATGGATCCTGTATAGGCAATCCCTTCTCCTAAAAATCCATACAATGTGGTATCACATGCTTTCAAATCTCAAAGCGTAAGTTCCATCTTTTCTAGAGTGGCCTTGTAAAGGATATTCACAGAGCTCCTGTTATCAATCAGGTGTTGGTATACCCTCTTGTTCGCGAGCTGAAGAGTGATGACCAGGGGGTCATTATGAAGAAACTAGACGTGTGACGCGTCCTCTTTGGTAAATGTGATGGGTTGAGTCTCAACCCTTTGCTGCTTAGGACCTTGTGGTTCGAGTTCACAGGGGGAGCTATCCCTAGTCTTTAGCTCATTAACATATCTTTTTTGGGCATTTCTGCCCGATCCTGCAATATATGGTCCCCCAGAGATGGTTACCACATCTTCTCCATCTATTGGGGGAGGTCGATCATCTTCCCATGCTCGGGAGTTGTTCTGCTAGGCAGGTTGTGTAGTTGTTGCCCTTTGACCCGTCGAGGCTTAATTAGGATTCCAATTTCTTACATACTGCCCGAAATATCCCCTCGAGATCAAGCCTTCGATCTCGTCCTTCATTGGGATCGAGTCATTTGACCATAATCGTGTGACTAAGTATGATTAGCAGTTTAGGGTTAAACATTTTGGTTAAGATACAACATTTCACCAAAACGTTTACTATATACATTGGGATACCAAAAATATAATTTAAAGGTTAATTACAACAAAAGATTTACAACTAGCCGACCTAAGCGGAAAAATAGGGTTTAACCCTAGTTCCTCTTTAAACCCTCGGCTGTGGTGGTCGAGCAGCCGCATATGTACACATCGTCACCTAAGCTCTCCAACTCGAGGATGGTACAGCTTTCGTTTTCCTTTACCTACACCACATAGCACCCGTGAGCCAAAGCTCAGCAAGAAAACTCAATATGCTCATGAACAGTAATAACGTGTTACTAAATCATAATAGGAATGCCTAGCAATAATAGCCCTATTCATGCATGCAAATATATCCAAATAATGATTGTGGGCCCTGCCCTTTGTATGGATGACTATCAAGTTATTCCTAATCAGATGAGTGATTAACACTTTGAGATTCTAATAATCATGCTGAGGCGTGTAGCCCCAATGAGATGAGTGATTTAACACTTTGAGATTCTGATAATCATGCTAGGGCGTGTAGCCCTAATCAGATGAGTGACTGATGAGTAAGTCACTAACTTAAACCAGATGAGTGATTGATGAGTGAGTCACTAACTTGAATCAGATGACTGACTGAGGAATGAGTCACTAACTTGAATCAGATGAGTGACTGATGAATGAGTCACTAGCATAGGCTCCACACCTGTAATGCCCTAAACTCCAGGGACCGTTACAGTGTGCATTTTAAACAATGCTAAACTCACTAATCGAGTCATTTGGCCATAATCGTGTAACTAAGTATGATTAGCGGTTTAGGGTTAAAATTTTTGGTTAAGACATAATGTTTCACTAAAACATTTACCATATACATTGAGATACCAAAAATATAATTTAAAGGTTTATTACAACAAAATATTTACAACCAGCCAACCTAAGCGGCAAAATAGGGTTTAACCCTAGTTCCTCTTTAAACCCTCGACCGTGGCGGTCGAGCAGCCGCATATGTACACATCGCCACCTAAGCTCTCCAACTCAAGAATGGTCTAGCTTTCTTTTGCCTTTACTTGCACCACATAGCACCCTTGAGCCAAAGCCCAACAAGAAAACTCAATATGATCATGAACAAGTAATAGCATGTTACTAAGTCATAGTAGGCATGCCTAGCAGTAATAACCCTACTCATGCATGCAACCAGGTACAAATAAGTGTTTTTGAAGCCCTGCGCTCTGAGTAGATGACTAATAAGTCTCCCGCTCTGAGGTAGAGGACTAATAAGTCTCTCTAAGGTAGATGACTAATAAGTCATTCTTTGAACACTTGACTAATAAGTCATTCTCTAAATAGATGACTGATAAGTCTTTCTTGATTAGATGACTAATAAGTCTATCTCGCTCAGATGACTGATAAGTCTATCTCAGTCAGATGACTGATAAGTCTATCTCAGTCAGATGACTGATAAGTCTATCTCAGTCAGATGACTGATAAGTCTATCTCAGTCAGATGACTGATATTTCTATCTCGATTAGATGACTAATAAGTCTACCTCGGTCAGATGACTAATAAGTCCACCTCGGTCAGATGACTGATAAGCCCATCTCGGTCAGATGACTGATAAGTCCGTCTCAGTCAGATGACTGATAAGTCCATCTCGATCAGATGACTGATAAGTCTATCTCGGTCAGATAGCTGATATGTTTATCTTGGAGGTCTCATACCCCCTAGCCATGTGACGTGTAGGTCACCTTAGCCTTTCCAGCCCTAGCTCTAAGTAACTAGCCTTTAGACTAGACAAGCGTTTTTCGTTTTCATCGAACTTGAGGTCAGTCCGGCATTAATGCTAATGATGAGTCATTCAATGCAGATGTCGATTAGATCTAATATTTTCGTCTTGCGTTAAACACGCTAAAACCATCCTTGACTCATAAGTCAATGCCATATGACTAGTGCTCGGTACCACTGTCGAACTTGACTAGTAAGTCACAACTTCACAGTTAATACCGACACCATTGCCGATTCTAACTAATAAGTCAATGCCATTCACAAGTGAGAAAGATTTTCTAAGCATTTGATATGCAATCAATGTCCACATTTAAACACTCAACATGCCTCAATAATAACCATGCATGTCACATATGGGGTGTAGTTTTCTTACCTCTGGTTTGAGCGAGAAATACGTTAAGAACGACCCTTGAGAACGATCGATACTTTAATCCTTTAGCGGTCACCTAGTCACAACCAAATACAATCTCCGATTAATGAGATCAATAATAAAAGGGTCTTGACCTAGACCTCACTCCCGGGACCCCGAATTGTACCCAAATGGTGAGTAGATTCGATCCCGAGCCTTAGGAATTGAAACCCCGAGCCAAAAACCCTCAAAAATGCCTAAAACATGCTTCAGAGAAAATAGGGTAGCGCTACAACGCTGCCCCCCTAGCGCCACAGCGCTACAACCAGGGGAATTTTTCCCTGGCTAGCGCTGTAGCGCCACCCTTTGGGCGCTGCAGCGCTAGGACCAGGCATATTCACCCTAGTTTTAGCCTCCTTCAAGATTTCCATTTCCAACCTGAAACTCAAGCTTCCAAACTCCATTTAAACCCTCAATTGAACCCAAAAACCATCTACACATGACCTAGGCATCATAACACAAGTAACCCTAGCCAAAAACTCCCATCAATTCCCATTATCCAACTCAAAATCTAGCTGAAACTCAAATAGAAAAACAGAGCAACAACAAGAGTTTTAATGGCTAAAATCTCACCTCAATCTCGATAACACACCTTCTTCAATGGTAGAGCATAACCCAAAACCCTAAAGGCTTGGTTCCTAAAAAAAAATAGCTTCAAAATTTAAAGGAAAATGAAGAAGAAATGATGAACGGGAGAAGGTGAAGGAGTGCTCTGTTTTCTACAGCCTTCTAAGTTTTAATGACTGATATAGAACTTTTAGGGTGAGAAGACCAAAATACCTCTAGGTCATTTAAAGTCTTCTTAAGGCCACCAAGGGCAAAATCGTCTTTTCCCGCCTATCTCAGTAATCGTAATTAATACCCTCCATTTCCCGTTATTCTCAAATGCTAATAAATCATATCCCATTACCCTTTAATTCTCAGTAATGTTCTAATCCTCAAATTACCCTGAGACTCACCCCGAGCCCCGAAATTAACCCCATTATGACCAGACTGATAACTTGCATTCAAAGATCGTCTCATGCCGAATGGCTCAAAAAAATCCACGTTATAATGTGGCCTTATTCAAAATTCACCAACATGCATGAAAATACACAATTACGCCCTCAACAGGCCAAATTACCAAAATGCCCTTATAATGATATATGGACGCATATGCATGCATTTATCATCATATAGCAATATAATTCACATAAACATGCATATAATCATTTAATGGTATAACAAATCAATTATGGCCCTCCCGACCTCCTAATCAAGGTCCTAAACCTTATTAGGAAATTTGGGGAATTACAACTATCCCCTCCTTACAGAAATTTCGTCCTCGAAATTTATCTACACAGCCCAGGACATAAATTTTGCACAATTGATTCTAGTTTCTTAGGTCGTTCCCTCGACCTCACTGTTCCTGTATCATACTTTAACTCAAGGTACCATTTTCTTTCTCAAAACCTTATTCTTTTTGTTAAAACCTAAATTGGCTACTTCTCAAAGGATAACTTAGCCTCAATCTCCAGATTCCCATAACTCAACTCATGAGTTCCCTTTAACCCATGTTCTCAACATGGAGATACATAATACACTCTATACTGCTGACAGTGCCAAAGACGTGGCCAATCCAAAGGCTACTTGACCTGTCCTATCCAGGATTCAAACAGTCTTTTCTACTCTAGAGCTCAACTTATTTTTACCTTTTCACCCCTTTCCATGGTGTTACTTTAAGGAATATACAATCCTCTACTTAGAACTCCATGTTCTTGCATCCCAAATCAATATAACTTTTCCACCTACTCTGAGAAGTAAGCATCCAAGCTTCAACCTTTTCAAAACCTCTATGCTCTTGTAAACTACCTCAGGATCCAGATATAATATCTCATTCATCTTATAAGATGTCCTTCCAATAATAATTGGATAACTCTCTCTCTGATTTACCATCAGTTTGATAGTAATAAACTGTGTTAAATTCCAACTGTGTATTCATCACCTTCTGCAACCCTTTCAAAACTTGGAAGTAATAATAGATTCTTCATCTAATAAGATGGACCTTGAATTTCCATGAAGGCATACCACCTCTATCACACAAAGATATGAACACTGATCAACTGTATTACTTGTCCTTACTGATAAAGGTGGGCTCACTTTAAATACTGGTCCATAACGACCCAATCCGAATCACACCGACCCACTATCCTGGGCAACCCCATCGCGAAACCCATCGCGATGTTTCCTTATTTCCACTCTGGAATACTCAAAGGCTACAATAGCCTTACTGGTTTCTGATACTCTGTCTTGACCTGCTAACAGGTTAAGAACTTGGCCACGTATTCCATTATGTCCTTCTCCATCCCAGGCCACCACTATAAAAATTTCATATCCTGTTACATTTCCATGATGCCTAGATGAAGAGAATAAGAGGATAATATGATATTCATCCAGAATCTCCCATTTAATCCCAGTGGTCCATCGGATCCCAAGTTCGATCCTTATACTACAATAAGCTTATACCTGACACTGCATAATCCTTAGCTAATCCAGCTAAGACTTTTCACTCACTTCTTCCCATTCATGGTTTCACTTAACTATTTTCCCTTTGATCATCTCTGAAAGAGTAAACTCAAGTGTAAAGCTGGCCACCTGGCCCACCAAAAACTTTACTCTAGTCCTGGTCAGATCCTTTACCTAACATGATGCATAGGCAATTTCTTTTCTCTGTCACTAAGGTGTCATAACGACCTACAACTGGTTCTGATCTGCAAGAAGACTCAGAACTCATCCACAAAGTATATTTAATATCCTGCTCGCCCAAGGAAACTCCTGCCCCCTAAGGCGTTCCTTGACCTTGGCAAATCTCCAACTGAGAGCATACCATAATACCATTGATAAGGACGATCACAAATCCAATTCAGATATTTTTGAATACTCTGTTCATCTAATTCATAAAAACAACTTGCCATTAATCAAATCCTCAAAACATAACTCAGCACTCCGAGTGCCTTCATCTAATATAACATCAGTCTTCTGCATATCTTTCTCCCTGATCTCTAGTTGGTAATAACCAGATCAAAGATCCACCTTGGAGAATACCATCTTACTCAATAACTGAGCCTTTAGGTCGCACAACTTTGCTGAAGTCATTCAATACATTACCCTAAACCAGATTTCATTCCCTGGCACCAATCTAATTACCATTCTATCATTTTTATATAAAGGTAACCCTGGCAAATCACCTGGAAATACATCCAGAACTCACAAACTAATCCAGTTTGTCCTGATCTCACTGGCACAACCTAAGTGGTATCCACCACACTAGCTAGGAGTTTTATGCATCCTCCTACAATAGATCTCTAGCTCTAAATACAAATGTCATCAGCATACCAAGTCCATGCACTGTGCCAGCTACCACAAGGGTCTCCCACTCTCAAACCCAAGAATTAATATCCTTTCCTTGCAATCAATCATTGCCTCTCACTTGGCTAACCAATCCATATCCAGGATCATACTGAAGTCAGTCATAACCAACCTTATCAAAACCACTGATGAGTCATCTCTCCACAATAATTTAACTCATCACAACATAATCATGCAACCTGTATATCAAATTTATGCTTCTTTATATGCAACAAACAAAGAACAACATGGTACCAGAATCAGTCAGCACAATACAAAATCAGAACTAGAAAGCTGACATGCCTTCCCTGAGGAACCAACCTCAGTCTTAGTCTCAGTCTCCGACTCTGACTGTCTCAGAATGAACACTTGAGTTGGAGTCGAGTTGCCCATCCCTTTTTGCTCATTTGCTCATTTTCTACAGCCTTCTAAGTTTTAATGGCTGATATATAACCTTTAGGAAGTCTTCTTCAGGCCACCAATGGCAAATCGTCCTTTCCCGCCTATCTTGTTAATCACAATTAACACCCTCCAATTCCCGTTATTCTCAATATTCTCAAATGCTAATAAATCATATCCCATTACCCTTTAATTTCCGGTAATGTTCTAATCCTCAAATTATCCTAAGACTCACCTCGAGCCCTGAAATTAACCCCGTTATGACCAGACCGATAACTTGCATTCAAAGATCGTCTCATGCCGAATGGCTCGAACAAATCCACATTATAATGTGGCCTTATTCCAAATTCACCAACATGCATGAAAATACACAATTACACCCTTAACGGGTCAAATTACCAAAATGCCCTGATAATGAAATGTGGACCCATATGCATGCATTTATCATCATATAATAATATAATTCACATAAACATCATATAATCATTGAATGGCATAATAAATCAATTATGGCCATCTCGGCCTCCTAATCAAGGTCCTAAACCTTATTAGGAAATTTGGGGCATCACAGCACCCTTAGCCATGTGACGATGCAATCACCTGGGCCTTCTGGTCCTAGCTCTAAGTGACTAGCCATTAGGCCAAACAAGCGCTTTTAGTTTTCATCGAACTTGAGGTCGGTCAAGTAGTAATGCTCATGATGAGTCGTTCAATGTTTATGTTGATTAGATCTAATCATTTCAGCTTGTGTTAAACACATCAATGTCATTCTTGACTCTTAAGCCAATACCATATAGCTCGTGCCAATTTTTGACTCATGGGTCAGTACCATACACAAGTAAGCAATGCAACCAGGCATATATCATATGTCAAATATCCAAATGTAGGGCATTCAGTATGCTTACTTAACAATCACTAGCATAATTATGATCATGCACAAATACAGAGACTCAAGCTATGATCAATCTCATATTCAATATTCATGTCATGCCCTAATCACATGTTTCTCATGCATCACATGCATCACATACTGGGTGCAGTTTTCTTACCTCTAGTTCGGGCGAGAAATAACAAATGAACAACCCTTGAGAGTGATCAATCCTTTGATCCCTTAGCGGTCACCTAGTCATAACCAAATATGGAATCCAATTAATGAAATCAACAATAAAATGTTCTTGACCTAAACCTCACTTCGGGACCTCGAATCGTACTCAAACGGTTAGTAGATTCGATCCCGAACCTTAAGAATTGAAACCCCGAGCAAAAAACTCTAAAAAATGCCCAAAATATGAATCAGGAAAAGTAGGGTAGCGCTACAGCGCTGCCCCCCTAGCGCCCCAACGCTACAACCAGAGCTGTCTGGCCCTGGACAGAGCTGTAGCGCCCTCCCTTGGGCGCTAGAACGCTAGGACCAGGCTGAAATAGCCTTGGTTCTTCCTCCTTCGAGTTTTATAATTCCAAGCTTCACAAACTGATCCCAAACTTCATTCAAACTCCCAAATGAACCCAAATATCCACTCTACAAGTCCTAGGCATCATAACCCAATCAATCTTTGCTAAAACTCCATCAATTCTCAACTTTCAACTTCAAAATCCCAACTAAAAACCAAATGAAAACAGAGCAAAAAACCATAGTTCTAATGGCTAGAAACTTACCTCAAGTTTAGAATCACACCCTTTTCAATGGTAGACCATAACCCTAGACCATCAAGGTTCAACTCCCTAGCTTGGTTCCTCAAATGGAGCTTCAAAATTCAAAGAGAAAAGAAAGGAAAAAAACAATCGGGAGAAGAAGAAGATGATGCTCTGTTTTCTACAACCTTCTATAGCTTCTCAATGGTTTATATCTATCCTTAGGTTAAAAGACTAAAATACCCCTAGGCTTAAGTAAAACCCTTAACAGCCACCAAGAGCAAAATCATCATTTCCTGTCTATCTCGTTAATCACAATTAACACCCTCCAATTCCCATTATTCCCAATATTCTCAAATGCTAATAAATCATATCCCATTACCCTTTAATTCCCAATAATGTACTAATCCTCAAATTACCCAGAGACTCACCCCGAGCCCCGAAATTAACCACGTTATGACCAAACTGATAATTTGCATTCCAATACCGTCTCATGACGAATGGCTCGAATAAATCCACATTATGATGTGGTCTTACTCATAGTTCACCAACATGCATGAAAATATACAAATATGCCCTCCATGGGCCAAATTACCAAAATACCCTTATAATGAAAAGTGGACCCATATGCATGCATTTATCATCATATAATAATATAATTCACATAAACATGTATATAATCATTTAATGGCATAATAAATCAATTATGGCCCTCCCAACCTCCTAATCAAGATCCTAAACCTCATTAGGAAATTTGGGTTATTACAGGTAGCCTCCCTCTCGTTCCTATGTCTGGGTCTAGCCTGTTGGTTTCCATCTCGACTGCCACTGTGAAAGGGCCTCTGTGGTGCAGGTCGTGGGGCCTCTCGGACTGGTGAGGGGTGTCTTATTGAAGATGGTGGATGTCTCCCATTGTTGGGCCTAGATGGTCCAGAATTGGCCCGGACAGGCTCCGAGTTGTTCCTTATTGTCTCAGGGTTCGGGTTTTGAGCTACTGGAGGAGCTCAATTATTCCCCGTTCCCATAGACAGCTCCACATGTGGATTGTTAGTAGTTTCAGCCCGAGTGTTTCTTCTGGGGCGTTCATCACCAGGATTTGTTATAGGACTGAGCCTGTTGGGCCTCTTGCTCAGCTCTCCTGTAGCTGTGCTCCCTCGGGGACGTCCTCTTGGCCTCCGGGGTGGTGCCTGGGCAGCCTCAGCAGCTTGTCTGGCCAATTCTTTATTGCGCCTTGTTTCTTCTAGCGTAATTGGCGATTCTCCAGTTCCATAATGAGAATGTTTCTCTTTGGATCATAGTAGAGATCCTCATCAGGCCTGGGAGCAGGTGACCCCTGGGAATCAGATGAATCACTTCTCTCTTCAGGGCCTTGGTCAGCCATGGGTTGCTTAACAGGTCGACGAGGGTGGTCTTCAGTGCGAGGAGTTTGTTCCTCTGGTATTTGGGGCAATGGTTGCCCACCAGTGTTGGGGTTGTTCGTGGCAGCCATTGATAATTCAAGAGGTTTTTTATTAAATAGCCCAATGTCTTGTTTAATGCTCTCAATGAAAGCATCAAACTGTTGACGTCGTTTTTCGTCAACTTAAATTAGAAGAACACTAACCACAGAATTAAGAATGCTAATAAAAAACACATGAGTTTTTACGTTATTCAACAATTAAAATCTGTCTGGTCCACAAGTCAATATTATTGAGTGGTGGAATTATCTCAAAGCTTTTAGAAAGCAATTTTCACAAAGTATTCCCAATACCAAATTGTCTTCGTCTACAAATGAATTTCTCCGGTCTATTTATAGACTGGTTTACAAAATATCTTCCCTCTTATTTTAGGAAGTTACAATTCAAATTTGAAATAAATACAAATAAATGCATTAATTACATAATATCCCATGATAATCGGGATTCATTATCAGATTACAACAAATCCCAGAGGAATAAAGATTTTAAAACAGCAACCGTGTTCAAACTGGATTACAAACCTCGAACATACTATTTACACACTTTCGAGATCGACCCACATCACGAGCTCGTCATTCTGGCTAACCTCACCCTTAGCCAGTGACTTTACTGAGCTCAACCATCGGAGATCAACCTCCTCAAGCTTGCAATGAAGGTTCGAATTGCACTCAGAATTCGAAGAAGATTCATCCTTTCGAGCTTGATGCCTAAGCTCGAACCTTCTTAACTGGTGCTCGGTCGCCAATAAGAACAAATCATAAAATTTATTTATACAAGTGTTGAACCCTTGCAATTATTTACCTGTGGCTTCGAGCTTAACTTGTAACCTCGAAACATCTTCGAGACCGCATGTAGCTCCGAGCTCACCAATTTCATTGTCATCACCTTAATGCCGAGCAAAACTGCCAAACTCAATCTACGTATATGCTAATGATGTGGCATACTTGCCTATTTATAGCTTACACTTTACGAGCCTACATTTTGAGGAGATAAATTCTATTCTCAAAATTTGGGTGTAACATATGTTTTGATGAGTTTTTGGATGATTTGAGACTTAAGTTTTATTGGTATTGGATAATTAGGATGTTTGGGAAGTTTGATTTTGGGATTTGGATATGTTTGGATAGGTTTTTAAAAGGCTTTAAGTGGGAGAAGCCGTAGAAAATGGTTGGTTTCGTGGTCAAGTCGCGACCTGGATGAACCAGGAGTGAGGAGGGATTTGCTTGGGTGCGTGCCGTGACCCAAGAGGGGCCAAGTTGCGGCCCGCACCCTGAAGCCCAGGCAGAGGCTCTCTGACTTGTGGGCAAGTCTCGACCGGCCTGTGCATTTTTGCCCAGATTTGGATTTTAATCGTGGGAACTTAACTCTCGGGGCCTGTGATCGATCCTACTACCAGTTGAGTAGGATTCGACGTTTCGGAGGCTAAGATTTGGTCCAGAAGTATTTAATTACTTATTTTTTGTGGGGTTTTATATTATGGTGGTGACTAAGTTATTGCTAGGGGCTTGGAAACAGGATCGAGCTTGAGGGTCATTTATTGGTAACCTGTGCTTAGACCAAAGGTAAGAAAATTGCACCCAGTATGTGATGAATGTGAGGCATATGATATATATGATTATGGCATGACTTGAATGTTGAATATGGAATTGACCAGAGCTTGAGTCTCTGTAATTGTGCATGATTATGATTATGCTTGTGACTATTGGTTAAGCATGCTGAATGGCTTATATCTGGATTTTGGAATGTGCATGATTATAATTATGTTGATGCATGTTGATGAGGCTGTTAAGTGCTCTATAAATGGATAGTGATTTCATTACATATGTCTGGTAGCATGACTTACTTGTGAATGACACTGAATTATTAGTTAGGAAACGACATTGGTGCTTAGTATTTGTTCGTGAAGCTATGACTTATCAGTCAAGATCGGCAGTAGAATTGAGAATTGGTCGTATGGTATTGGCTTATGAGTCAAGAGCGGTATTAGCGTGTTTAACGCTAGCCGAAATAATTAGATCTAATCAACATGAGCATTAAATGCTTGACCGACCTATTGGTCGAAGAAAACTAAAGCGCTTGTCTAGTCTAAAGGCTAGTTACTTAGAGTCAGGGCCAAAATGCTTAGATGATTGAAACGTCACATGGCTTGGGGCGTGGGATTAAGAGAGAGAGAGAGAGAGAGAGAGACTTATTAGTATTCTACCCCAGAGAGTGACTAATTAGTCATCTATTCAAAGAGTGACTTATTAGTCATCTATTCAGAGAGAAAATTATTTGTCACCTATTCAGAGAGAGACTTATTAGTCGTCTACCTCAGAGAGAGACTTATTAGTCATCTACCTCGGAGAGAGAGACTTATTAGTCATCTTCTCAGAGCACAGGACTCCACAATCATTTATTTGTGCCTGCCTCCATGCGTGAATAGGGTTATTACTGCTAGGCATGCTTATTATGCTTTGGTGATATGTTATTAACTACTTATGAGCATGTGTTTAAGTTTCTTGTTGAGCCCAGCTCACAGGTGCTATGTGGTGTAGGTAAAGGCAAAAGAAAGCAGGACCATCATTGAGTTGGAGAGCTTAGGTGGCGATGTGTACATATGCGGCTGCTCGGCCACCACGGCCGAGGGTTTAAAGAGGAACTAAGGATAAACCCTATTTTGCTGCTTAGGTCAGCTGGTTGTAAATATTTTATCGTAATTAACCTTTAAAATGTATTTTGGGATCACAATGTATACATTAAATGTTTTAGTGAAACGTTGTATCTTTGACCAAAAAATTTTTTAACCCTAAACCGTTAATCACACTTAGTTACACGATTATGGTCAAATGACTTGGCTAGCGAGTTTAGCACTGTTTAAAATACACAGTGTAATGATCCCTGGGTAGTAGGGCATTACAAGTAGGGCAATAAACAATCCATACCCAGAATCATATCAAAGTAATCCATGACCAGCTCAATCAGATCTACTGATAACTCTCTACTATCCACCTTTACCGGTAACGATCTGACCCATCTCTTAGAGACTACCAGAACCCTATTAGGCAATAAAGTCCTAAATCCCACTACAAAATACTCACATGGTCTACGCAACCTATCAATCACTCTGCTAAATACAATGGAATATGTACCTATAATGCCCTACCTCCTTAGAGTCATTACTATGTGAGTTAAAAATGTGTCATTTGCTCGCTAATACAGGTTTTAGGTTAAAAGTGTGACTAAACTGAAACAAACTTGTTTAAAGACATTAAGTATAAAAATTTGGTCATTCATTAAAATTTTAGAAAGTTTTATAGTTGAGATCCCAAAATATTGTTTAGAAAATACATTACAGATAAAAATATACATGTGTTCGACCTAGGCGACAAAACAACTATTACAGTACATTTTCCCAAAATAACCCTAGCTGTGGCAGCCAGGTAGGCTGAAAATGTACCCGTTGCTCCACGTTCTCCGTACTCATGGTTGGTCGACCTTTCCTTTGCCCTTACCTGTACCATAGAGCACACGTGAGCAGAAGCCCAGCAAGAAAACTCAACACAAGACAAATAACATATGCATAACAATCCACTGTATACAACAAAACAGCCAACGGGCTAAACACATAGTAGCCAATGCCGTCCTAGGCGCTTTACCAGGCCCTAGGTTTGCGGTCTTCACTGAGACCACCCCTAGGAGGGTCTCGCCCTAATGATTTGCACTCAGCGTGCTCAACATCGATCCCGACCCCTTGTCATACCCGACTTTGTAACGCCCTACTTCCGTAGAGCCATTACTAAGTGAGTTTAAAACGTCCAATCACTCGTTAATTGAGATTTTAGGTTAAAAGTGTAGCTAAACTGTGTTGAAAGTCATTTAAAGGCATTAAATATAAAAATGTGGTCATTCATTGAAAACACTAAAAATTAAACATCTGAGATCCCAAAATACTATTTAGAAAATAATTATAACTAAAAATACATTTAGGGTCGACTAGGCGACAAATTCAAGTCAATACATAACATTTTCCCAAAACTAACCCCTGCAATGGCAACCAGGTAGGCCGAACATGTACCCATCGCTCCATGCTCACCATACTCATGGTTGGTCGACTTTTCCCTTGCCCTTACCTGCACCATAGAGCACCCGTGAGCCGAAGCCCAGAGAAAACTCAACACAAAACAAATAACAAATGAATATCTATCAATAGCATATAACAAAACAGCCAACATGCTAAACACATAGCGTCCATGTCATCCCAAGTGCTTTACCAGGCCTTGATTTGGATAAATTAACACGCAAGTATACGTTGCCGAATCAAGTAATATATGATAAGTAGAGTGTCGATCCCATGAAGACCGTTTTCCAAATACCACTAATTATTCTTTAACTTTCTATTTGGTGAATTAAAATTATGATGAAAAATTAAAATTAAAGTGAATACTCTAAATTATGAACAGAATTTAAATAACTAGAAACAAAACAATGAATCAACTAATCGAAAATCAATAGTAAAAAGCCTAGGAATTAATTTCATCAACTTTTCATTCTATTAATTTTAATAATAAATTCTGAATCTCTTATTTCTATTCTAATAGCAGGTTAATATAATCGATTCCTATTCTTTTTCAAGATATAAGATCTCAATCTATATGCAGGTTTTCTAAATTTCTGTGATAAACTTGAACATATAAAAGACATTATACATGGAAACCTAATTACTACATAAGTCATACAGGTACTTTCATCTAATATGCAACATATGTCTATACAATGATAGCATATTCAAATCTCATCTTTCGAATTTTGAATCAAAACCATCAAATCAAGTAAATAGTGATCAAGTATTTACTAGCATTAAACAAACACCATATAGATTAGAATATAGAAGAAGTATCAATAGAATATCATAATAAAATTAAATAGAAATCCCAGTGACTACATTAATCGCTAGATAAAAGAAATTAGTTCATAGAAAACATGATGACAATAAACTTCAAATAATTGTTCATAAAAATGAACCTAAAGAATTCAGATGAAAAAGAAAACTAATTACAGGAGCCTTTTCTAAATCTAGGGTTTATAAAACTAAAACTACTTATCAAAATCGCAAAATAATGTCCCTTAAATAGTCTTCCAAGATTCCCAAGTGAAAAGACCATTTTTCCCTTTAAAAAGTTATTTAAAATCTGAAAAACGCGTTGATAGCGCTGTAGCGCCATGTCTTGAGTGGTGTAGCACTATAGTCAGAATCAAATTTCCTCAAGAATTAGTGCACTAGCGCTGTAGCGCCCTTTATGCAGCACTAGGGCGCTTATGTTTTGGTCTTGATAGCGTTGGCTTTGTAGCGCTGGGGCGCTACTACAGATTCAACAGGCTCCTTCATATCCTTCCTAGCGCTATAGCGCTCCTTTGATAGCGCTGTAGCGCTATTGACAACATCAAAACTCGTACATATCGACCCTGAAAAACATGATTTTCTCCAAATTAACTATATTTTCTTCCACTTTCACTCCATTTCACTCTTTTCACCAACTTAGCATGGAAAACCTGAAACATGAACAAACGAGCATAATTCAGCAATAAAATAATCCTAAACTAACGAAAACCAACCTAAAAACTAGACCATAAACGAGCCTAAAACTCGTTTATCAAACTCCCCCAAACTAAACCTTTGCTCGCCCTTGAGTAAAGAATCTAACTAGACTCGAACCTAAATAAACCAAGTTGACATAACTAACCAATTCAAACACTCAAGACTGCTATGCATGTATAATTCTCAGGAAAAGCAATCATGCTATTTAAAGCATTAATCTAGATTTTCAGTCTCAATTACTTCACCCTTTCACTGCAATTTATCAACACCATAGCTCATTTACTCATTACTCGCAAGTAAAATAACTAAACCACTTTATGCACATCAAATTCCCACAAACTAACCACATAGCCAAATATTTCTGTATGCCTGCATTACTTACTATTCTCCATTAATATAAACAAATGCACAAACAAGAATCAATAGGAATTTATAAAGGATGTAATAAAAGGCTTATGTATAGGTAGATAAAGAGACATTTTAGGCTTAATCATACCACAAGCATTCCACTAAACAAGCTTTCCCAACAATTTCACACCACTCATCCCTTGTTACCCATTTTTCTGTGCAATGATTGAGAATATATATATTTTTTTTCAATAAACTCCCCCAAACTTTGATTTTTCAATAGATATGTAAAGACCCAACTACTCTAGACTTTGGACCATTAATGACTACTATATATAGACACTAATTTTTTAATAAAACTTACAAGTGAAATAATCATAACTTCATTAAAACTTAAAAGAAAACAAGTGTTAAACTACATAAAATTGAACGTAGGATATGGGATCCCATTGTTTTTAAAATGAAAACATAACATAACTTTAGATAAATGGATTACAAAATAAAGTGCGGAAAATACATATAAAGCATAATTTTAAAAGACTAAGAAACGACTTTATCCTCGAACCGAACGCTCAATCCATCCATTTCCATTATGCCTCAATACACAACCCCCAAGCTGCCAAGAACCCTTCTGCCACCATAGCTACTTTCCTGCACATATAAACATAAAGGAATGAGCCTAATTCCCAGCAAGGAAAATCTAACACATAAATCATATACATAAAATTAATATCAACATATGCTAAAACATATCATAAACATATGTCACACATACTATAATGGCCATTATTACTTGGGGCTCATAAACTGAACAAGTCATATGCCCATTAGATTTGCGGGGCTGGCTAGCTAAGCAAGTCATATGCCCATAAATTTATTGGGGCTTGTTAGTTATACAAGTCATATGCCCAAGTCTGCAATCATACATACTATAACATAACACATAAATCATAAGATAACATATAACATAACATATAAAATCCTATCCTATTTTCCTTACCAAATATACCGGGATATGAGAATAGGTTTGGGACTTTGGGACACTCCTAAAACCCATCAAAGGAATGTGAGTATACTAAAGAAAAAGGGATGAAAATAATGAAAGAACTATACCATCGAAAGATACTTACCAAGAACCTTATGTTCAAGATCTTAGATTTCCTAACCAAGAATAAAGAATAGAGTTAGGATTTTGAGTAGAAAACTATAAGAACTTAAGGAAACAATACAAGAATGAACTAGAATTTGGAATACCTTTAATGCTTCTATGACCGAACTACACCTTGAACCGAAAAATACTATGAACCTTACTTCCCGAGTGTTTATTAAGCTTATAAAGGATAAAGCTTATATGCCCAACCCAGGTGTTTAAGCACTCAAAAATAACCTAGCAGCTTGCAGCCTTTGAACTTAGCTTGATGAATGAATAAATGGTTGGGCACTAGGTCCTATTTATAGAGTTCAAGAATGAAAATATCTTCATTTAACTTGAATAAAATAATGGCTTTTTAATTGAAAAATATTTGAATTATCGTTCAGCAGGGCTGAAGACTCGGTCAGAAAGATGCTGGACTTATCAAGAGGTTAAAGATTAAATTAGGCTCGGTTTAAAAAACATTCAAAAATTATTCAAAAGAGTCGATATATCGCCCCTAGTAGGCAATATATCGCCTGGGATAATATGCCTGAGGCCCATCGAGGTGATCGTGCGAAGTTACGTGTTTTTCGTATCCCCGTATTGCAATATATCGCCCCCTATAGCTGCAATATATCGGCATACGTTGAATATTTAAACACGAAATTGCACATTTTCAGCCTAATTTGAATTGAGTAAACAGCCTTGACTAAGTCCTCTAACGATTTCAAAGCTACTAACAGACCCTAGGATATTCAAATATTGATCTTAATAAACTTATTCCTAAAAAATACTTAATTATCATGAAACACACACATGACAAGTGTTACTTTCTTATTGGGTCTATCTAAACCTTATAATATAATAAATATCACCATCAATATTAGTCATATTAATCAAACCTTAGGTTAAAATTAATATTCTTAAACTTAGAAAATCTACAAGTGTTACTACGAGTGTCCAATTAAATCCCGGTCTGAACCAAAATCCACAGTCATAAAAATACTACAATTATTACTATTGTTACTACTATCTAACTAGCTAAGTAAAGTTCTTGGACTCTACAATTCTCCCCTACTAAAAAGAATTTTGTCCTCGAAATTTACTTACCAAATAACTTCGGATACCGGCCTTACATGTCCTCCTCCAACTCCCACGTTGCCTCTCGTTCATAACTATTACTCCATAGGACTTTGACAATAGGAATGCTCTTGGACCGTAACTCCTTCACCCCCCTATCCAGGATGCTAACCGGTCGTTCCTTGTAACTTAAGTCTTTCTGGAGTGCTATCGTATTGTACTTGAGGACGTGAGATGGGTCTGACACATACTTGCGTAGCATCAAGATGTGGAACACGTTGTGACTATCTGCTAGTGCTGGCGGTAGGGCTAGTCTATATGCAACTGCTCCCACTCTGTCCAATATTTCAAAAGGACCTATAAATCGGGGACTAAGCTTGCCTTTCTTCCCAAACCGCTTTACACCTTTCATAGGAGATATCTTCAAGAAGACTTGATCTCCAACTTTGAATTCCACATTGTGTCGCTTGGCATCTGCATAGCTTTCCTGACGGCTTTGAGCAGCAAGCATATGTTATCTAATAAGTGTTACTGCTTCTTGAGCTTGTCTAACAGCTTCAGGACCTCAAAGCTGCCTTTCTCCTACCTCGTCCCAGTGCAACGGTGATCGGAACCTCCTTCCATATAACAATTCATAAGGTGCCATCCCGATCGTTGACTGATATCTATTGTTGTAGGAGAACTCTACCAGCGGCAAATACTTATTCCATGATCCTCCGAAATCAAGTACACATGCGTGTAGCATATCTTCTAAAATCTTAATCGTACGCTTGGACTGCCCGTCTGTCTGAGGATGAAAAGCTATACTAAGACTTAACTTAGTACCCATAGCTTGCTGTAAACTCCCCTAAAATCTCGATGTAAACACTGATCCTCTATCCGACACTATTGTCTTGGGGATTCCATGCAACCGTACTATCTCTTGGACGTAGATGTCTGCATATTGGTCTGTCGTGTATGAAGTCTTAACAGGCAGGAAATGGTTAGTCTATCTATTACTATCCAAGTGGAATCATTCTGCTTATTCGTTCTTGGCAAACATGTCATGAAGTCCATAGCTATATCGTCCCACTTCCATTCTGGTATGCTAAGCGGTTGCAATAAGCCTGCAGGCCGCTGATGTTCTGCTTTCACTTGCTGGCATATAAGACACTTAGACACAAACTCTGCTATGTCCTTTTTCATCCCTGGCCACCAATATATTGCCTTGATGTCACGAGTCATCTTGGTCAACCCTGGTTGAACTGAGTACGGGGTACTGTGCGCCTCTTCTAGAATCGTCTTCTTAATCCTTTGATCATTTGGCACGCATACCCGATCCTTATATCTCAATAAACCTTGACTAGATATTGAGAAATCTGTAGCCTTGCCTTCTCTGATTGCATCCATATGTGCTGCTAGTATGTCATCATCTCCCTGACCAATCCGTATATCTTCTAGCAGATTCGAATGGATAAACAAGTTAGCTAGCTTGCTGACAACTACTTCTATTCTGGCACTGATCAGTTCCTACTATAACAACTTTTCTATTCCGGCTAAAGCTGCTAAACTTCCATAACTTTTCCTACAAAGCGCATCGGCAACTACGTTTGCTTTTCCCGGGTGGTATAGGATTTCACAGTCACAATCCTTCACTAATTCTAACCACCTGCGCTGCCTTATGTTGAGTCCCTTCTAAGTAAAGAAGTACTTTAAACTTTTGTGGTCCGTATAAATCTCGTACCGTTCTCCGTAAAGATAATGGCGCCAGATTTTCAACGCAAAGACCACTGCTGCCAACTCCATATCGTGAGTTGGATAGCGCTACTCGTACTCCTTCAACTGTCGCGAGGCGTAGGCTATTACCTTATCATTCTGCATCAGCACACAACCCAATCCTTGCTTCGATGCATCACAGTATATTACGAACTTATCGTTGGGTGTCGGTACACAGAGTAATAGTGCTGAGCAAAGCTTATCCTTAAGCAACTGGAAGCTTTCTTCACATCTATCATTCCAGTTGAATCTTTGCGATTTCCGGGTTAGATTGGTGAGCGGAGTGGCTATCTTAGAAAAGCCCTCTACGAACCTCCTATAATAACCTGATAACCCTAGAAAGCTTCTTACTTCAGATGCGTTCTTTGGTCTTGGCCAATCCTTCACAGCCTCTACCTTTGATGGGTCTACTGCAACTCTGTCTTTTGATATAATGTGCCCGAGGAACGCCACTTGCGAAAGCCAAAACTCACATTTCTTGAACTTGGCATAGAGTTTATGCTCCTTCAGTTGTGACAAAATCAACCTCAAATGTTCTTCGTGCTCTACTTCATCCTTAGAGTATACTAAGATGTCGTCGATGAACACTACGACGAATTTGTCTAAGTAGTCCTTGAAGACCCTATTCATCAAGTCCATAAACGCGGCTGGTGCATTAGTAAGACCAAAGGACATAACCAAGAACTCGTAATGTCCATAACGAGTTCTAAAGGCTGTCTTAGGAATATCTTCTTCCTTTACCTTGAGCTGATGATACCCGGACCGTAAATCAATCTTTGAAAATACAGTCGTGCCTCGGAGTTGATCAAACAAGTCGTCGATCCGGGGTAGCGGGTACTTGTTCTTAATCGTTACTTTGTTCAGCTCGCGATAGTCTATACACATCTGCATGCTTCCATCATTTTTCTTTACGAATAGCACCGGGGCTCCCCATGGCAAATGGCTCGGCCTAATAAAACCTAAGTCTAGGAGTTCTTGTAGTTGGGTCTTTAACTCCTTGAGTTCCGTAGGTTCCATCCGATACGGTGCCTTGGAAATAGGCTCGGTGCCTGGTACTAATTCTATTGTGAAGTCAATTTTCCGAGTTGGTGGCAATCCTGGCAAGTCATTGGCAAGTCATCGGGAAATACCTCTGGGAATTCTCTTACAATACGGACGTCTCCAACCTTGAGTGGTGTTTCCTTTACCACATCTGTGATGCTGGCTAAGAATGCTTGACATCCTTTTGCCATCATTCTTTGAGCTTTTAGATATGATACTAACCGGGTGCATAATCTTGAAGCATGTCCCATGAAGCATAGTTTCTGGCCGTCAGGAGTCTCGAACATCACCTTCTTGCATTTGCAATCGATGGTTGCGCCATGCCATGCTAGCCAGTCCATGCCTAATATTACGTCAAAGTCCTTGATCACCAGTTCTATCAGGTCTCCTTCTAGTTCTACGTCCTCAATCTTGATCAGTACGCCTCGTACTATCCGTGATGATAGAACTACTTTGCCCGAAGGCAACTCGGTTACAAACCTAGTTCTAAATCTTTCACAAGGTTTGTCTAGTTTTTCTATCATTCCTAATGTTGACTCTGATTTTGGTCAACTGACACAGAGTCAAATGCTTGATGTGAATGAAGGTGTTGAGATAGATCTAATGGAAAGAACAGTAAATAACACAACAAATTATAGTGGTTCGGCCCCACGAATTGGTAATGACCTACGTCCACTTAAGCTATTATTGATAATAATTCTCAAAGGAGTGATCAAAGAACTAGGGTTCTCTGAGTTTCATAGGCCTTAGAGAGATGAATAATACAATCGTCAGATAATAACTCTAATTATCTTGTAAATTATAAACTTAAATCAACCAAAAAGTCTCTTCCTTGAGCTATTTCTCTCTATTTATAGGCTCAATGAGGATTACACGAATTAGTTACAGATATTCTTTCCCAAATAATTGGATACTCAAGAATTATGGGAGATAATCCCGGATATCATTATAATTGCATAAGATCTTCTCAAAATATACGGAGTATACGACCAAGCTGGTCGTATATAAAGTCCAAATGTTACGCTAGGGGTGCCTCCCTGGTCGATAGTCGAACAAAACCTTGCCAGGTGTCAGCCACGTCATCCACACCTATTCTTTGGATTACATTTGCCCCCCAAGTTTATTTATTGCAACCAGCAATAAGTAAACTTAGGAAAACAACCTTTCATATGCCCCACAAAATTTGTCAGAGCCCTCGTGCATTTTTTAAAATCGTGACCTAATCACGTCTAATCAAGCCTTTTCAGTTTTTAAGAAACAACCCCGACGGCTGTTACACTCCCCCATGCTTCGAAAAACGGAAAGTCATGATTGCTACTTTTTGTCACACTTCGGCTTCGATAAGTAACCCCCTCATTCACCTTATAATCTTTTACTCACCATTTTCTGCCAAGAACTCTCAAGAACTCCATCCCAGAATTTAGAGTTTTTAAGGTCTCAGACGTCCTACCGAGGATCCTACAGACCCAAAGCTTCTATTTTTCAGAACCTCCAACCTTCATCCAGGTAATTTTCTTTGTCTTTTAAACTCTTTGAGATGCCATGCATACTGCTTTTGAGTTATGAGACTTTTCGTGTTCTTGAGTAGAGATTTGGGAGGAATTTGTATATACCGTTGATGCTTGATAGGGCAGTATACTTTTCATCTATATAAGTTAGGAATTAGTTTGATAGTCAGGATCATAGGTTTAGGGCGTAAAATCGATGTAAAAATTCGATTTTTAGGCTAGTTGAAAAACTGGGTTTTTCCCGCCCCTTAGGAGTTGAAAAAGCTTCTTTTTAGAAAACCTTTTACTTTCCTTTTTGATCCATTTTTCAAACTGCTAGCATAAAACTTAGTGTTCGGTTAGAATGTTGCTGGTCGATAGACGTGAGAAACGTTTTTCCAACTTTCAACATAAGTTCCCAGGCTGTGCGTCTTATCTCCTCCTTTGTCTGTTTGCAGTTCATATGCAAGACCCGTGGGGAGGAGAAAGAGCTATCGACGATGATCTCTTAGTTCAACTGCTTGAAGATGAAGAACAACCTTCAGTTCTAATACCGAACATTTCTTTTTCTCGACTTAACCTAAACACTTCCCCAGAGATTTCCCTGGCAGCAGGGATAGACGGTGCAGATGCTGAAGCTGGCCCAGCTGTCGACCAAGGCGCTCCTCAAGACCCTCCAGCTCCTTAATCTTTTTTTTCTTCTTTTATCTCAACTATACGACCCACAGGTTGTATTGTAAAGACAATTTATTTTTTATTGCTGCAAGGGCAGTCATTTTACTTTTATTTGAACAGTTACATCCTAGCAGTACTGCTAGCGGTGTAAAAGGATTCCTTTGACATTATAATATTTTTGCTTTATTATAATATCTATTCGCATGACCAAGCCTAGCATAGTACTTTGGCTTGATTTTGAAAAATATATATTTTGAAAAATACTCTAAGTACCGTAGTATGCTTTCACTTATTTTGTTCATGTGTTTACATACCTCTTGGTATGCTTTGCTATCGATGTACCTTATATGCCCCCCAAGTGATCGAGGAGCTTTAGGTCCTTGGTCACTTGCCTTGACCACGACCTGTACGAACATTACTACTCGGTATAAAATGTAAAACTTATAATACAGCAAAACAACACACGTAATGAACAAATACTTGTAAAAAATTACAAAGTTTGGCAAGAATGACTGGCTGCGCATAGTCCCTTATAATTCTCATATTAAATGGACTAAACATGTCTTTATGAGTGATCTTTAAAAAGATCTTACACTTATAAGCAATTAGCCATATAACATGGTTAACCCTTTTTTAGAACTTATAAAAAGTAAAAATTAATACAAGCCAGTCCTTTAAGAAGGATTGTTTATTGATAGTACTTGCGCAGGTGCTCTCCATTCCAATAACGCGGAACGAGATCTCCGTTTAAGCGTGCAAGTTTATAGGTGCCTGGATGAAGGACTTCTTCAATCTGGTAAGGTCCTTCCCAATTTGGTCCGAGTACTCCAGCAGCTGGGTCACGAGTGTTTAAGAAAACTCTTCGAAGCACTAAGTCTCCAACGCTGAACTTTCTTTCTTTTACTTTGGAGTTAAAATATCGAGCGACCTTTTGCTGGTACGCAGCTACTCAGAGTTGGGCTTTTTCTCGTGTCTCCTCGATCAGGTCTAGGGACTCTGTCAACAGTTGGCTATTCTGATATTGGTCGTATGTGAGTCTACAATGCGAGGGCGGATCTAACTCGACAAGCAACATAGCTTCATACCCATATGCTAAGGAAAATGGGGTATGACCTGTTGCTGTTCAGTGAGACGTTCTATACAACCAGAGTACTTCAGGCAGCTGTTCTGGCCATGCTCCTTTAGCTTCCTCGAGCCTTTTCTTCAGGGTATCCTTCAATGTCTTATTTACTGCTTTGACTTGCCCATTTTCTTGTGGATGAGCAACTGAAGAAAAGCTCTTGTTGATCCCATGCCTCTCGCAAAAGTCTATGAATAGGCCGCTATCAAATTGGGTGCCATTGTCTGAGACAATCTTCCGGGGCAATCCATATCGACAAACAATGTTCTTGATGACAAAGTCAAGCACTTTCTTTTTCGTTATGGTAGCAAGTGGCTTAGCTTCGGCCCATTTGGTGAAGTAGTCGACTGCGACGACTGTGTATTTTATTCCACCTTTTCCTATTGGCAAGGACCCGATTAAATCTATACCCCACACTGCGAAAGGCCACGGACTTTGCATCTGTTTTAACCCATTAGGAGCTGTGCGTGGGATCTTAGAAAACCTCTGACACTTATCACACTTTCGTACAAACTCCATCGAGTCTTCGTTCATGGTCGCCCAGAAATAACCCTGCCTCAGAATCTTCTTTGATAAGCTCTGCCCCCCAGTGTGTTCTCCATAGAAGCCTTCATGTACCTCCTTCATCAGTTCTTTAGCCTTTTCTGGCGTAACACACCTGAGCAGTGACATGGAGTATCCTCTTCGGTATAGAACACCATAGACCAGTATGTATCTAGCAGCCTGTCTCTGAAGAGTTCTGGCTTTGTTTCTATCTGCTGGTAGTACACCACTCGTGAGATACTCCCAGTATGGTTCCATCCATGTATCTGCTAACCGGACCTCCATATTGGTTTCATCTGCTCTTATGCTCGGCTCGCGTAGCCGCTCAACTGGCACTATATTTAAAGTGTCAGCATCCTTCGCACTCGCGAGTTTTGCTAAGGCATCTGCATTTGAATTCTGATCCCGAGGTATTTACTAGAGGGTATATTTCTCAAACTGTGCCAACAGATCTTTGGTTTTGTTCAGATAGGCCACCATTTTCAGACCTCGTGCGTGATACTCCCCTAAGACTTGATTCACTACCAGCTGTGAATCACTGTAAATATCTAGTACTTTTATGCTCATGTCTTTGGCCAACCTTAACCCAGCGAGTAAGGCTTCATACTCGGCTTCGTTGTTTGAAGCGGCGAAATCAAACCTAATTGCGCAGTGAAATCGATGCCCTTCTGGCGTTGTCAATATCACTCCTGCTCCTGCGTGAGATTCGTTGGACGATCCGTCAGTGAAAAGCTTCCACGAAGGAGCTACGTCTTGAGGCTCAGGCGCACTAGGATTTTCACTCTGCTCACTGTCTGGGAGTTCAGTAAACTCGGCAATGAAATCAGCCAAGACTTGTCCTTTTACTGCTGCTCGTGGTGAGTATGTTATCTCGAACTGCCCGAGTTCGACTGCCCATTTCAACAAATGACCAGCAGCCTCTGGCTTTTGTAGAACTTGTCGAAGGGGCTGATCTGTTAAGATTGTAATCTGATGGGCTTGGAAGTAAGGACGTAACTTACGCGAGGCCAAGATTAGGTAATAGGCTAATCTTTCAATGGGGGGATACCTCAATTCGGCCCCGATTAGCCGCTTGCTTACATAATATACTGCCTTTAGTATGCTTTCTTCTTCTCTTACTAGCACCGCACTAGCAGCATATTCGGTGATCGCCAGGAAAATGAACAAAGTTTCTCCATCTATAGGCTTTGATAAGACAGGAGGCTGTGCCATGTGGGCTTTTAAGGCTTGGAACCCTAAGTAGATTAAAGAAAGGGATGCATTTGTCCGTCGATTTTGAAATAAATCTATTGAGTGCGGCAATCCTTCCTCAAACTTTGCACATCTTTGATTTTTACCGGCGATTTCATATCGATCAGGGCTTTGATCTTTTCGGGATTGGCTTCGATTCCCCTCGAATTGACAATGAACCCCAAAAATTTCCCTGATCCTACTCCGAAGGAACACTTGAGAGGATTTAGCTTCATTTGATACTTCTTCAAAACATTGAAACACTCTTGTAAATCCTTCACATGTCCTTCTGCCTTTTTTGACTTTACCAGCATGTCATCTACGTATACCTCCATGTTTACTCCGATCAACTCCTTAAACATGTGGTTAACTAATCACTGGTAAGTCGCACCAGCGTTTTTCAATCTGAAGGGCATTGCTTTATAACAGTATAGCCCTGTATCGGTCCGAAAGCTAGTGTGATCCTTGTCAGGGGGATGCATACTGATCTGATTGTATCCTGAGTATGCATCCATGAAAGAGAGGATCTCATGTCCTGCAGTTGCATTGACCAGCTGGTCGATCCTTGGGAGTGGGAAGCAATCCTTAGGGTAGGCTTTATTAAGTTTTGTGAAATCTACACAGGTTCGCCATTTGTCGTTAGGCTTGGGAACCAGTACTGGATTAGAGACCCACAGTGGATAAAATTCTACCCTAATGAACCAATTCTCCTTTAGTTTTTCAACTTCTTCTTTTAAGGCTTTCGATCTATCTTTGTCGAGCAGCCTTCTTTTCTGTTGCACGGGTGGAAAGCTTTTGTCGACGTTCAGGACATGGCTGATGACTGCAGGATCTATCCCAGCCATGTCTTTATGTGACCAGGAGAAAACTTCCTGGTTCTTCCTTAAAAATTCCACCAGTGCGTGCTTTATTGTTGCGTCCAAATTTTTGCCAACCTTTACAACTTTGGTCGGAAACTTTTTGTCAAGCTGGACCTCCTCAAGGTCCTCGACGGGTCCAACATCTTCCTCAAAATCCCCAAAGCGAGGATCTAAGTCTCTATCCTCACTTTGGGCAACACCCTATTTGGTGACTTCATCACCTAATTGGGCTTGTGTATCAATGGCCATCTGCAACCTTTCTGGGGGAGCGTTTCTCAACATTCCCTTCTTGGCCTTAGTAATTGAGGCATTATAGCACTCCCTTGCTTCCCTCTGATTTCCCAACACGCGTCCTACCCCTGCGTCTGTTGGGAATTTCATGGCCAGGTGCCATATTGAGGTGACGGCCCGAAGGACAATCGACCACTATGAAAGTAGTGAGTAATGTCCTGGTAGCGGGCACTGTACCTGCTGTTACCGAAAGTCTGATTGACCATGTTGGAGCGAGTCCCTCACCAGAGAAACCGTAAATTGTTTGGTTGCAGGGCTCCAAGTCCTTGACGGGCAACTTCATTCGTTCCAGCGAAGACTTATACAGGATGTTAACTGAACTTCCTGTATCGACCAGCACTCTTTTTACCATCATGTTGGCAATTTGAACATCCACGACCAGCGGATCGGAATGTGGGAATCGGACATGCTGGGCGTCACAATCAGAGAAGGTTATTTCACCGTCCTCTGACCGAGCCTTCTTTGATGCCCGGTCCTCCACAGTCATCATCTCGATGTCCTGGTCATGGCGTAGGGTCTGAGCATATCGTTCCCTTGCCTTTCCGCTATTTCCCGCAAGATGCGGGCCTCCGCAGATGGTGAGTAAAGTGCCAGCCACGGGATCGGGCTGCAAAGGTGGCGAGCGTTGGCATGCAGGTGCCTGCTCGTTGCCACCTAGAGCCTCTCGTTGGGAAGCCCTCGAGGTCCATACGTATCTCCTCAAGTGTCCTTGTCTAATAAGGAACTCGATTTAATCTTTAAGCTAGTTGCACTCGTTCGTATCGTATCCGTAGTCATTATGAAAACGACAGAACTTGGTGGTATCCCTTTTTGAAATATCATTTCGAATGGCAGCGGGTCTTTTGTAAGGCACACTGGAACTTGTGGCCTGATATACCTCTGCTCGAGACTCGACGAGGGTAGTGTAGTTAGTGAACCATGGCTCATAACGGTTTCCCTTAGCGCGCTTATTCTCGGAGGTAGAAGGTTCGTTATGGGGTCTCTTCCCCTCATTTTTGCCGTTCCCGTTGCCGTTGGGTTTTGACCCATTGGCGGCTTTGGCGGGCTCTTCAGTCCCCTTATCTTTGTTTGGGGTCTTTCCCTTGCTGGCAATGGCATCCTCGAGCTTGATGTATCGATCAGATCGATCCAAGAATTCTTGGGTAGTCTTAACCTCATGCTTTCTGAGGCTACTCCACAGAGGCGTATGACGCCTAACTCCTGCAGTTAGGGCCATCATTTTGCCTTCGTCTCCCACTGTTTTGGCTCCAGCAGCTGCTCGCATAAAGCCCTGGACGTAATCTTTCAGTGGTTCTCCTTCTTGCTGGCGTATCTCAACCAGCTGGTTTGCCTCTGTTGGGTGCACACGACCGCATAGAATTGTGCGTGAAACTCCTTTACGAACATCTCCCAATATATAATACTTGCAGGAGGGAATTTAAAAAACCACTCCTGTGTAGCATCAAAGAGTGTTGCAGGGAAGATCCTGCACCGAGCATCTTTGGACACCATCTGAATGTCCATCTGTGTCTCAAACTTATTGACATGAGAGACCGGGTCACCATACCTGTCAAAGTTCGGAAGTGTGGGCATCTTAAACTTACTGGGAGTCTCTGCCACAGCTTTCCTCTGAACGAAAGGAGTGCCCCTTCTTCTGTCGTACTCGATGTGAGACGTTCTTCCTCCGACCAGCTGTTGCACTGCTTGGTTTAGGGCATCTATCTGGGCTTGCACAGCTTCAGGAATCGCCGGGGCCTCTGCTGTTGGGGGAATGTACTCGTCATGCCGTTCCCGGCGGTTGTTGAGTACATCCCTTAAGTCTTCGTCTCTTCGTCGTTGCTCGCTTGCTCCGAGCTGGTTAAAGAAGTTGTTTTGTTTGGGCTGCCCCCCAGCGTTACGTCTCGCTTGTTGGTCTTCTCTAGGGGGTGGGCTTCTGCCTCCACCTCTCTCTTCATTTCTCTGACCGACATTCCCTCTGCCTGAGTTGGCCTCATTGTAGACATGGCCATCTTTGAACTTTGATTGGCTATGGTGGGACCGACTGTCCCCTCGGTTGCCTCCTCGGGCTGGAACTTCCCAAGCATTAGGGGAAGGCCTGCGCTGGTCGATAGGTCCCCGTGCATTATCATGCCGTGGGTGGCCCCTGACCACAGAGCTTATCTCCGAGTTCCTTCTGTTGCCAGAAGGACGCTGTCCCATGCTCGGTGAGTTCGGCTCTTCACCCCCTTGGTGTCTAGGTCTGCGAGGCTGCTGCCCGGCCCTATTCTGCCTTGGCTGCAGGGGATTACCTCGACCAGCCTGGGATGGAGGCTGCATCTCAGGATCCCATGGTGGGACATTATCTTGAGGCATTGGTGGCTGCTCCAGCCTTTGAGGGCTCGTTGGCTAGATCGCAGGGCTAGGATTGGACCCCTTTGAGGTGGCCCATTCGAGGGTTGATCAGGCTATGAGGCAGGTGCAGCCTTATTCCTAGCCAATTGTAGGGCTGCTTCGAGGGCTGCCATGGCCTCCCTCTGACGATGGTCCATCTTCGCATGTCTTTCACTCAGCTCTTGGCGCTGGCGCTCTATTTCTTGCTGCTATCGCGCCATAATCTCCGCAACACTTTCTTGACTGACCCTCAGATGTGCCAATTCATCTTGCAATACCCCCAGGGTATTTCTCAGCATTTCGGAGTCCAGTTTCTCATCATCAAATTCCAATTGTGGCTCATTTTCATCCATGTTTGGAGGAGGAGGTTGAGATGGTGCAGCGCCAGTCGCCTGCCTAGTCTTCTTTGTTGTTTATGCCATTAGTGTTTCAACAACCTCGTCTCAAGCTCTCAATGAAAGCACCAGAATGTTGACCCTGATTTTGGTCAACTGACACGGAGTCAAATGCTTGATGTGAATGAAGGTGTTGAGATAGATCTTGTAACGCCCTGGTTACCCCAGAACAGTTACGGTGAATAGTGAACCGGAAATTTGACTCGCTACCCGAGTCCTTTGGTTAAAAACGTGATCTAGGTACCATTAACAGGTTAAGGTGAAAAACCAATAAAAAGGAAAGGGTACATTTCATTAAGTAAATAAACTGCTCATGAGCCTTTTAAAATGTTTACGAGTAGTTTGTATTACAAAAGAGTTGCTACAGTTCCAAATATACAATCACCGCCGGCCTAAGCGGCAAAAATAGGGTAAACCCCTAGTCCCTCTGAGAACTCCTTGACCGTGGCAGTCAAGCGGCCCTGTATGTACATCACATCACCCAAGCTCTCCACTCAAGGCTGGCCAAGCTTTTCCTTTCCTTTACCTGCACCACATAGCACCCATGAGCCAAGGCCCAGCAAGAAAACATAATAAAACATGATATAATATCAACCACGATCATAATAACCGTTCAGGACTATCAGTCCAACAAATAGGTGACAATAGCCAAAAGTCACAATAATGAGCATCGCTCCCCCTAGCCGTGTGACGATAGGGTCACCAGAGCTTAACTGATAGGTGATTCTTTCATAAGCTTGTTCAGGACAGGTGCATGGTGATTGATCACCAACATAACCTTCCTCACGACTCTAGAGTCGAAACTATGGACAACGTCCCTTAGCCTTGTGACAAACAGTCACCGGGGTCATATACCTTGGCTATAATCATCTGGTCGTAGACCAGGCAAGCGCTTATAAGTTTCTCGACCCTAGGGTCGGTCTGGCATTAATGCTATAGAGCCATTCAATGCATGATTCTCGACTTTAGAGTCGGTCCCTGACTAGTCAGTGTCTCAAGCAGGTAATCAGCGTTCAATAGCATTTAATATGCAATCCATGTCCACATATATAAACCAGCATGCCTCAAATATCAAATCATACATGCCATATATCTATACAGGGTGCAACTGTATTCATACACTGTTTTCTTACCTCTGGTTCGAGTGAGAATTATAATATAAACGACCCCTGAGAACGATCAACCTTTAAATTCCTCGACGGTCACCTGGTCATAACCAAATTATAGAATTCATCAATAAAAATGATAACTGAGGGTTCCCAACCAAAACCCAGCCCCCGAGACCTCAAATACTACCCAACCGGGTACTAGGTCCAACCTCGAGGCCTATGGTTTGAATCCCCAAGCTAAAACCCACATTTTAGAAAAATTGGCCTTAAGGGCCGCGGCCCTCCCTTGCTGCGCCGCGGCTCGCCCTTCAGACAGAAGGGCTCCCTCCTGACAGACTCCAAGGGCCGCGGCGCACCCCTGCTGCGCCGCGACGCCCAGCCCAGTTCAGCTGAGTCGGCCACACACGAACCAGATTTTAACCCTGCGTTCTCCCTCTCAAACCAGTCCCTCAAACCATCTTAAAACCTCTTCCAAACATATAATTGAACCCCCAAACAACACCCTTAGCTTACTCACATCAAACCCCAATCAAACTAACACTAAAACCCCCTTTGATTCACACTTTCCACATCAAAACTCGTGACTTAAAAGCTAAAACGAAAACAGAGCATAACTTGAGTTCAATGATCAAAACTTACCTTAAAACCTGTTTTGAACTCCCACACAAGCAGAACCAAGTCTACTAACTCAACCTTGAAGTTCCTTAGCTTGATATCCCACCTTGAACTCAAAACACCAAGGAAAGCAATGGAGGAAGTGGTGTGTACGGGAAGAGAAGATAGAGCCTCTGTTCTTACCCTGTTTATTCTACAGCCTTCTAAGTCACTTAAGTCACATATATCCTTCCAAAAAGACCAAAATACCCCTTGTGTCATCTTAAGCCTCTAAAGCCACCCCAAGGGCAAAATTGGTACTTCCCGCTTAACCCGTTAATTATAATTAATGCTTCCCAATTCCCGCTAATCTCAATATCCTCAAACACCAATAGTTCATATCCCATTACCCTAAAATCCCCGGTAACGCTATAACCACCAATATCACCCCGAGACTCACCCCGAGCCCCGAGCTCAAACCTGTTATGACCAAACTGATAAATCATGTTTAAAGATCGTCTCATGTCGGAATACTCGAACCAATCCACATTATAATGTGGTCTCACAATATATCATTATCATACAAACAAGTATTCAATTATACCCTCAACGGGCCAAATTACCATAATACCCCTGTAAGCAAATGTGGACTCACATGCATGCCTTTAACATCATATTATAATATAATTCTCATAAACATGCATAAACACATTTAATGGCATAATTAAACAGTTATGGCCCTCCCGGCCTACTAATCCAGCCATTAACCATAATAGAGAATCCGGGGCATTACAAATCTAATGGAAAGAACAGTAAACAACACAACAAATTATAGTGGTTCGACCCCACGAATTGGTAATGACCTACGTCCACTTAAGCTATTATTGATAATAATTCTCAAAGGAGTGATCAAAGAACTAGGGTTCTCCGAGTTTCACAGGCCTTAGAGAGATGAATAATACAATCGTCAGATAATAGCTCTAATTATCTTGTAAAGTATAAACTTAAATCAGCCAAAAAGTCCATTCCTTGAGTTATTTCTCTCTATTTATAGGCTCAAGGAGGATTACACGAATTAGTTACAGATATTCTTTCCTAAATAATCGGATACTCAAGAATTATGGGAGATAATCCCAGATATCGTTATAATTGCATAAGATCTTCTCAAAATATACGGAGTATACGACCAAGCTGGTCGTTTATAAAGTCCAAATGTTACGCTAGGGGTACCTCCCTGGTCGATAGTTGAACAGAACCTTGCCAGGTGTCAGCCACATCATCCACGCCTATTCTTTGGATAACACCTAACAAGATATACGAATGAGTGGCTCCCGAATCAAATAATACATAGCATATGTTATTGAGGATAGAAACCTGACTTGTTACCTCCTTATTGCTAGCATCAACCTCTCCTTGGGTTAAGGCAAAAACCCTAGCACGAACCATCTTGTCGTCCTTCTTCCCTTCTGGCTTGCGCTGAGGACAATCTCTTTTTCGATGTCCTTCCTGACCACAGTTAAAACATTCCTTGGTGTTTGCGCGGCATTCTACAGGATGCTTCTTCCGACACTTAGCACATGGCGGGTATTCCACATAACCCAGCCTATTTCCCCCATTATTTGTCTGTGCCCTCTTATCGCTGTCAGATTGCTTGTTATCAGGATGCCTTATCTTCTGACCGTTACTGTTGTTGCCGGACTGGTGGTTGCCATTATGGTTGTTGTTCTGACTGGTCTGAGGTTAACCTTGCTGTCTTGGCTCAGGCTTACTGGCTTCCTCTTTACTTACATTAGCCTGCAACCTCTCTACTTCTATTGTCGTCTCTAGAACATCGACATACGTAGTATTCCCCGGGTTTGCTAGCTTAACCCCCATCTCGATCTTCAGTCGAAGTCCCCTAACGAACTTAGACACCCTTAGATAATCAGTGGGAACCATTTCTGGAGCAAACTTAGCTAGGTGGTCGAACTAACGAGCATACCTGCCACTGATAAACTACCTTGCTTCAAGTTGGCGAACTCCTCAACTCTCGAAGTGAGTACAGCCGAATTGTAATACTTCTTGTGAAATAACTCCACAAATCAAGTTCATGTCATGGTGGCAACATCATGCAATTTTTGGACCAAGTCCCACCATATCCTGGCATCCTTCTTGAGCAACGATGAGACGCAGGATATACGGTCCGCATTACTGAGATTCATGTGCGTCAGAATTGGCTCCACATTCCTTTGCCACTCTTCTGCCTCAAAGGGATCTGTAGTCCCTTTGAAGTTTGGAGCGTGCTGCTTGCGGAACCTCTCATAAACTAGCTCCATGTGCTGTACTGGATACGGCGCGTAGTTCGCTACTGGCCATCCCCCATATGGACCAACTTGTTGGGGTGCTGAGGCCATTTGTTGTGGCTGCGGCTGAGGCGGAGGCTGAGTCTGGGGCTGAGCCTGTTGTCGTTGTTGCTGCAATAGCTCCTCGACTTGTTGTCGCAGTCTAGCAATCTCTGTAGTGTTGTCAACTGGCAGTGCTGGCGCGCTGCAGCTGGTGGTAGCACGCACTCCCCTTCTGCGAACTAGAGGGGCTTCATTGCTCACTAGAACAACATTGGAGGCGTTTTCGTTGGCGCATGCAGATCTTCGGAGCGACATCGCAGCAGAGTTCTAACAGTTGAAAGAAACATGTTAGAACTTTACCTAATAGGCTCTAAGGCAAAAACTTATTCTAAAAAGACATAACTCGGACCTATTGATTATGACTTCTTATGAAAATTATATAAGTCTTCTTTATTATTAGAGTGGGTTTCTATACTTAGAAAAACAAGCCATCTTTATTATTTCTAAGTCTGTTTCTAATCATCCTATATGGCTTAATTCTCAGGCTCGAAACTCATCTTTGTTCCAAAGTTAACCATATTGAGGGAGGGCTGGGATCAGTAAAATCGTTCCCACTACTATGGTCCCCTAACTCTTAATATAGAAACTTGGTTCATTGATTGTATCCACCCTCACCAAACTTAGTCATTGTTTATTTTATTTATTATTTATTATTTATTATGATCGCGAAAATAAAAAATCAAACTATAACATGAAAACAAAATAACATGATATTAATTTGGAAAAGAGTTTTCACTAATTACAACCATAAAACAAACAATAAATAAAACAAACAATGAAATTAACTATTCTAAAAATCAGGATCTTCTACATCTGATCCTTCATCTAGCATATCATCATCTAACTCTCCATAGTCTTCATTACCATGTGCCTCAAAATGTCCTCGAGGAAGGTTCGTAAAAATCCTATGTTTTTGCTCATTTGTAAACTAAAATTCTGATTTTGAAGTGAACCTAATTAAGAGAAAGTAATATCGCATTGCTGCTGGCAGTTTATCTTCATCATCCATTGTTTCCCATATCTCCTCTAAGGCTGCAATTACGGGATGAAAATCTCTAAATAGTCTAATTACTAAAACGTATTGTTCCGTTGCTCTCATCATGATTTGCTTAGACTCTTGAAGGTGACCTATTTCTCTGTGGAACAAAAGCAGTCTCCGAGTGATTCTCTCTAGTGTTCCTATGGTGTTTCTCGGTTATCTTATTCTCTTTAAAGCCTTAGTGGCTCGGATAACCTCATAGGTTAATGCTCTGTTTACACTTAACTGAAAATATAAATGCTAAAATCGTTAGCTATACATATAATCATAATAACTATAATTTAAATACTTACTTGGCGGTCAGATTCAGAGCTTTGAGTGTGTGTATCGAGGAGAACTTCATGCGGATGAACCGTTTCTCTGATACCAACTGTAAAGACCCAACTACTCTAGATTTTGGACCATTAATGACTACTATATATAGACACTAATTTTTTAATAAAACTTACAAGTGAAATAATCATAACTTCATTAAAACTTGAAAGAAAACAAGTGTTAAACTACATAAAATTTAACGTAGGATATGAGATCCCATTGTTTTTAAAATGAAAACATAACATAACTTTAAATAAATGGATTACAAAATAAAGTGCAAAAAATACATATAAAGCATAATTTTAAAAGACTAAGAAACGACTTTATCCTCGAACCGAACGCTCAATCCATCCCTTTCCATTTTGCCTCAATACACAACCCCCAAGCTGCCAAAAACCCTTCTGTCACCATAGCTACTTTCCTGCACATATAAACATAAAGGAATGAGCCTAATGCCCAGCAAGGAAAATCTAACACATAAATCATATACATAAAATTAATATCAACATATACTAAAACATATTATAAACATATGTCACACATACTATAATGGCCATTATTACTTGGGGATCGTAAATTGAACAAGTCATATGCCCATTAGATTTGCGGGGCTTGCTAGCTAAGCAAGTCATATGCTCATAAATTTATTGGGGCTTGTTATTTATACAAGTCATATGCCCAAGTCTACAATCATACATAATATAACATATAACATAACACATAAATCATAAGATAACATATAACATAACATATAAAATCCTATCCTATTTTCCTTACCAAATATACTGGGATATGAGAACAGGTTTAGGACTTTGGGACACTCCTAAAAACCATCAAAGAAGGTGAGTATACTAAAGAAAAAGGGATGAAAATAATGAAAGAAATATACCATCGAAAGATACTTACCAAGAACCTTATGTTCAAGATCTTAGATTTCCTAACCAAGAATAAAGAATAAAGTTAGGATTTTGAGTAGAAAACTATAAGAACTTAAGGAAACAATACAAAAATGAACTAGAATTTGGAATACCTTTAATGCATCTATGACCGAACTACACCTCGAACCAAAAAATACTATGAACCTTACTTCCCGAGTGTTTATTAAGCTTAAAGGATAAAGCTTATATTCCCAACCCAAGTGTTTAAGCACTCAAAAATAACCTAGCAGCTTGCAGCCTCTGAACTTAGCTTGATGAATGAATAAATGGTTGGGTACTAGGTCCTATTTATAGAGTTCAAGAATGAAAAGATCTTCATTTAACTTGAATAAAATAATGGCTTTTTAATGGAAAAATATTTGAATTATCGTTCAGCAGAGGCTGAAGACTCGGTCAGAAATATGTTGGACTTATCAAGAGGTTAAAGATTAAATTAGGCTCGGTTTCAAAAACATTCAAAAATTATTCAAAGGAGCCAATATATCGCCCCTAGTAGACGATATATCGCCTGGGCTAATATGCCTGAGGCCCGTCGAGGTGGTCGTGCGAAGTTACGTGTTTTTCGTATCCCCATATTGCGATATATCACCCCCTATAGCTGCGATATATCGGCATACACTGAATATTTAAACATGAAATTGCACATTTTCAGCCTAATTTGAATTGAGTAAACAGCCTTGACTAAGTCCTCTAACGATTTCAAAGCCGTTGACAGAGCCTAGGATATTCAAATATTGATCTTAATAAACTTATTTCTCAAAAATACTTAATTATCATTAAACATACACATGACAAGTGTTACTTTCTTATTGGGTCTATCTAAACCTTATAATATAATAAATATCACCATTAATATCAGTCATATTAATCAAACCTTAGGTTAAAATTAATATTCTTAAACAATAAGTTAAACTTAGAAAATCTACAAGTGTTACTACGAGTGTCCAATTAAATCCCAGTCTGAACCAAAATCCACAGTCATAAAAATACTACAATTATTACTATTGCTACTACTATCTAACTAGCTAAGTAAAGTTCTTGGACTCTATACAACCTATCAATCACCTTATCAGATACAAATGAATGTGTAGCACCAGAATCAATCAACACAGTAAAAGAAGTGCCAACACTAGAAAGCTGACCTGTCACTACCGAGGGACTAGCCTCGGCCTCCGCCTGCGTCAGGGTGAACACTCAAGCTGGAGTCAAGCTCTCCACCTTTCTTGTCTCTCCCTTCTTCACTGTCGGGCAATCCTTCCTGAGGTATCCCACCACCCCGCACACATAGTAGGCCTTAGCCCGACACTCATCCGGATGGCGTCTCTTGCACCTCGTGCACTTTGGATAAGTCCTCCACGAATCACCGCCTCCCTGACGGCCACCCTGAGTACCCCGTCCTCTCCTATCAGGACCAGGAGCGATCGGAGCATCAGGAGTCTTCCTCTTGAAATCACAGGGGTGTCCGCCCCAACCAGAATCAGAATATGGAGGCACCGCCCTACGACCCTCCCTTCTCACGACACTCTCCCTCCATATCTTATTCTTCGCTTCCTCTGCAGTAAGAGCCTTCTCCACAACCTGGGCATAAGTAGTCCCTCCAGGAACTGTGGTAATTCTTACATCTCGAGCTATCATAGCATTCAGCCCTCTGGTAAATCTGTCCTGCCTAGCCGCATCAGTAGGCACAAGATCTGGCGCGAACTTCGCAAGTCTGTCGAACTTCAAGGCATATTCTGTAACTGTCATACTGCCCTGAACCAGCCCCACGAACTCATTCACTTTCGCTGCCCAGATGGCAACATTATAATAATTCTGATTAAATAGGTCCTTAAACCCTTCCCAAGTCAATGCAGCAACATCCCTAGTCTGTGATGCCACCTCCCACCAGATTTGGGCATCCTCCCTCAGCATATAAGTGGCATAGGCCACCCTGTCATGTCCTTCCACTCTCATAAAATCAAGTATAGTAGTGATCATAGTCATCCACTGCTCAGCCTTCAGTGATCTGGTCCACCCTCAAAGATCGGGGGCTGTTGCTTTCTGAACTGCTCATACAACGGTTCCCACTTATTCCCAACATCAACTGGCTGTACCATAGGTACCATCGCTGGTGGCACAGCAGGGGCAACACTCCCAGATGGAGCCTGCTGCAGAATTCGAATCTGTTCATCTTGGCTCTGAAGTCGGGCCTGCATGTCGGCCATTAACTACTGCCAGTTCTCAGGGACTGGCGGAGGGGTCTGGCCTTGGTCATCATCTCTAGCCCCAGGCCTGCCGGCTAGTCGCGTGGATTTTCTTGAACGCATAACTATTCAAGTCAATCTGTAATCAACGACTCGACAATTAGGCTATGATGACAGGGTAATAATCCTTTCATAATCCATCACTGGAACTCCAATCATTCACAAACAATCAAAGTGTAGTAATTTATCCAGATATTCATTCACATGCACAGCGATGCTAATAAGCATGCCTCAATAACATCATGCAATAGTCAAGGGCCAGACCCTATCAGTATCTCATGCTCCCTATTCATCAATCAGATATCGACAATCATATCTCACTCAAATCATTTAAGCACATAATCATGTATACACAATTACCAAACCCTGAGTTGAGCTTGTCTCTCGCGTTGAATGTACATATCCAGCCAGTCTTCAGGACCCATAAACCTAGGACGCTCTGATACCAAGTTGTAACGCCCTGGATAGCCAAGACTGTTACACTGTGTGTTTATAAAGTGCCAGACTTGCTAATCAAGTCGTTTAATTGAAAGCGTGTCATCGAAACTGTAAAGGAACTAGGGTTTAAAATGTTTTGGTCTCAAAAGTCACATTTTCATTAAGAAACATTATCCTTTACACGTACAAGTTTAAAGATCGTTTACAAAAGTTATAAGGTTCAGATACGATAACAAGCCATACTAAGGCAAAACAACCAGTTAGGCAATCCCTGTCCTAATCCACTCCTCGACCATGGCGATCGAACAGCTGGCTATGTACATTCCACCTCGGAGCTCTCCATCTCAGGCATGGTCCAATCTGCCTTTGCCTTTACCTGCACCACGTAGCACCCATGAGCCAAGGCCCAAGAAGAAAACACAACAACAGAGCATAAGCAATCAACAGACAAATCCATATCTCACATTGCATCACAAGTTCTCAAACATATAATCATTCAGTATGACCAAGTATTCAACATACTAAGCATATCAATTCATATCACATATCACTGCACAAATGATAACTAGGGATAGCGCTCTCAGGCTGCTCCCTCCGTTATCCCACTGACTCCGGCCCGCTTAAGCCGAGCTCAGTGAATATTAAGCTGTCCTCGGCTACCAGTGCCCAAGCCGCGCCCTGTGCGCAAATATAATAAACGATACTCTTAGGCCGCTTTTACATGTCCCATGGCGTAATACCATCATTGACATGATACAAGTATCGGGAGCACTTAGTCCCATCATAAACATACAACCGGGTGCAGTTCTCTTACCTTTCAATTCACTAGCTTTGATCCCTCGACTCCTTGAGCACGATCCCTCTCGAGCCCTAGCGCTCACCTAAACACAACCACAGGCCAAAGTCATCATCAATCCTCAAGTACAAAACCTAGCCTCGGGGATAATTCCGAGCCCCCGGGAAGTCATAGTTCCACCAAACAAGGTGGTGGAATCAAACCCCAAACCATTGGTAAAAAACCCTTGCAAATAACCTTAAAATCCCCTTCAGAAGGCAGGGTAGCGCTACATCGCTCATGGGAAGGCGCTACAGCGCTACAAACAGAAGCAAAATCCCCTCAGCACTCAAGGCCTAGCGCTACAGCGCCCAAAGGCTAGCGTTGTAGCGCTAGTCACAGACAGACCAGCATCAGTTTCTCCTTTCTGCGATTTCCTCGAACCAACCTCAACCAAAACTCTTCCAAATCTTTCCCAACCTCAAAAACAACCTTATGACCATACTCCACTCATCCCAAGCACCTCAAATACCTAAAACTCAAGCACATGCATCCCCAAACTCAAAATTCACCATAGCCACTCCTAAACACTAAAACTCAGCAGAAACCAGTTGAACAACAAAGTTAGAGTTTAGAATTTATACCTTTGGTGGAATTTCGACCTCAAGTTGCCTCTAGACTTCCTTGGCTTGCTCCTCCTCAGCCTTAGGCCTGAATTCCCTAAAGTTTCCATCCAATTCAACTTAAACACCATAGCTCAAAAACCAGAAACAGGAAGTGAAGAACTCTAAAGTCTTACCTCAAGTGTTGATGAATCCTTGCTAAACCTCTGCCAATTCCCCAAACTTAGCTTAGACTCCTTGATGTTTAGTTTATCCCAGCTCCCCTCTGAGCTTTACTCCAGAAATCCTCAAGAAACAGATGAAGGAAATATAAACCGACCTAGAAGACTTTCTCTGTTTTCTCCCCTTTCTTTTCCCTTCCTTTTCCTTCTTTTTCAGACTCCTACACTTCTCTACAATTCCCACTAACATAAAGCCTTAGTAATACTCAACTCCTGTAAGCCAAATGACTATTATGCCCTCCCTATTAAGTTTAAACCCTTTAATCCACTTAGGGGCATTTTAGTCATTTTACCCAATTCCCGCTAACTCCTCGAGTGTCTCTAATATTTCCCGCTTAATTCCCGATACCTAATTAATCACCAATAATATTCCTCAATGTCACAATAGACTCCAGTATATTCACTAAATTCCCATTTATACCCCTAAGCTCACCCCGAGCCGGGTATAAATCCTCGCCATAACTTTCTCGCTACTTTGCTCACTAGGATCGTCTCGAGTCACAGATCACATATATATCCACATAATAATGTGGTCTCGACAATTATCACATATATCAAAGCAGTTATGCCCATAATGGCCAAAATTACGATTATGCCCCTCTAACCCAGTCAGGGCCTACATGCATACTAATACACATAGTCATGCATCTCAAATATTCAAATAGTCATATAACATGCTTTAAACCATAATCATGCATCTTAATCATTAAAATCACACATATTCCCATTATGCCCTCCAGGCACACTAATCAAGGCCCTTAAGCCTTATTAGCGAATTCGGGTTGTTACATATTATATTCCCAAAATACCCCTAGGCTCCTCCCGAGCCGGGTATTTGACCCCGTTGTGACTTTTAGCTAATCTCCTCCCTAAGACTGTCTTGGATCGTGCATCACAAATATATCACCACTCACTCATGGTATCAATCACAATATACATAAATATTACATTTATGCCCTCAACGGGCTAAAATTACAAATATGCCCCTAATAACCAAATGGACCCACATGCATGCTTAATTCACCTAAACATGCATATCTAATCACATAATCATCAAATTCATTTATTAACATAATTAAATCAATTATTGCCCTCTAGACACGCTAACCAAGGCCCTAAGCCCTATTAGCAAATTTGGGACGTTACAGACTTCTTGTCGATCTCGACCTTCGCCGTTTACTCACAAACATGCATCACATAGAATAATATTCACAAAAATTTAAACGCATAAAGAACATAAACATTAGGGTCGCGCCCTACGATACAAACAATAGGGCTCACCCTGCTCTATGGGTACAACAATTTTCTTACCCGTGTCCTGAGCTATATGAATACCGCGATCCCGAGCACAGTACTCTAACCCGAGCCTCGTTGAAAACTAGTCACAACACATTCATAATAACCATCCATCAAGTTCTAAACCAATAAATAACTTTGGAATATTAATCTAGTCTCAGGGACCTTGGATTCTACTAAATTGGGTAGTAGAATCCTTCCAGAGCCTTAACTTTTGAATTCCTGAGCTTAAAAACCCTCAAACAGCCATTATTTGCATTTGAGTCGCGGCCCAGCCCCTTAAGGGCCACGGCTCTCAAGTCAGAGGCAAAATACCTCTCTGCTGAAGGACATGGGCTGCGCGCGCTACACCTTGCACCGCGACGCCTGGGCAAATTTTTTAGGCCCCTAGGCCTCCTCGTTCAAGCATCCTGAAGAACAGGGTCGTGACTCGAGCCTCTAAACTCAGAATTCCCATGCATTTCACGAGCCAATCTCCCTTAAACTCACCAAACTCGAGCCCTAATCCTAGAATTCAGCCTAGGATTCATATCCAAGCAACAAATCTGATACAAACCTCCAAAAACTTCAGCAAAAACCTCATCACAACCTAAGTTTAACACCTAAATTTAATCAAACTAGAACCTATGCCATCATACTAAGAGTTTCAGCAAAACACTTAGAAAATTCAGTACAAAATCATTACCTCTGAGTTGGTTTCGGCCTGAGCAATTCCTATACACTTCAAGCCTCCAATCCTTCGGTTCCTTAGTTTAAATCTCCAAAAAAATCCTTCGAGCTTTCAAGCACCAAAGAAGATAGAGGGAGCCGAGAGAGAGAAAACAATAAGGGCTAGCTAAGAGTTTCTGTTTTTCTTCTCCTTATTTTCAGTGGTTTCTCAAGATTACACAGCCTGCTCTAAACCATTCCTTGGTACAAAATGACCCAATTACCCCTAAGGTAAATCCTAAATCCCTGATACCGCTAAGGGCAATCCCGTCAATTTCCATATCCCGCTAATTCCTTAAGTACTCCTATAAATTCTCATTTAATCCCAACACGCCCAGATAATTGCTAAATTGCTACCCCTCACCCAGTAATTCCTGAACACATATATTGTATTCCCAAAATACCTCTAGGCTCCTCTCGAGCCGAATACTCGACCTCGTTATGACTACTTAGCTAAACTGCTCCTTAGGACCGTCTCAGATCGCACATCACAAATATATCATCACTCACTCGTGGTATCAATCACAATATACACAAATATTACATTTATGCCCTCAACGGGCTAAAATTACAAATATGCCCCTAATAACTAGACGGGGCCCACATGTATATTTAATTCACGTAAACATGCATTTATAATCATATAATCATCAAATTCACATATTAGCTTAATTAAATCAATTATTGCCCTCCCGACATGCTAATAAAGGCCCTAAACCTTATTAGCAAATTCAAGACGCTACAGTACCCCCATAATCAATCAACACAGTATAAGAAGTGCTACAGATAGAGAGTTGACCTGTCACTACTGAGGGATGAACCCCAACCTCTGGCTGCGTTAATGCGAACACTCGAGCTGGAGCCAAGCTATGTGCCTTCTTTGGTTCTTCCTTCTTCACTCTTGGTAAATATTTCTTAAGGTGCCCAACTATACCACATAAAAAGCAGGCATTGGCACGGTACTCTCCCATATGACATCTCCTACATCTGGCACATTCTAGATAAGTCATCCAGCTTTCATTGTCGTGCCTGGCGGGCAACCTGTATATCGTGTGGCCTTCTGCCTGGGCCTGAAACTATAACAGTATCTGGGGTCTTCCTCTTCTGGTCACTAGGGCCTCCGCCCCTACCAGATCCAGTAAAGGGAGGTCTCACCCTCCTTGAATTCCTTCTGGTCGCGTTCTCGCACCAAATCTTGTTCTCTGCACCCTCAGCAGTAAGGGCCTTCTCCACTACTTGAGCATAAGTCGTCACTCCAGGTACCAAAGTAATTTTAACATCTCGGGCTATCATAACATTTAGCTCTTGAACAAATCTCTCATTTCTTATCACACCAGCTGGCACCAAGTCTAAAGCGAACTTGACCAACCTATCAAATTTCAGAGCATACTATGTCACAGTCATGGTGCCATGCACCAGATTACTGAACTCATATGACTTTGTAGCTCTAACTCCATTATTATAGTACTTTTTGTTAAACAACTCTCTGAACCCTTCCCAGCTCAGAGTCTTCACATCTTAGGTCTGGGATATCACTTCCCACCAGATTCGGGCATCCTCCTGAAGCATAAACGTGGCGCATGTCACTCTCTCATTACCTGCCACCCCGATAAAGTCCAGGATGGAGGTAGTCATACCCATCCATTGCTCAAATCGTTGTGGGTTTGGCCCTCCCTCAAAGGTAGGAGGGTACTACTTCCTGAAGCACTCAGAAAGAGGCTCCCACCTATTCTTAGCCCCTGGTTGTTGCTATAAGACTGGTGCCACAACAGGTGGCACAACTGGTGCATCGTTCCCTCTTGGAACCTGTTGCTATCTCAGTAGGCAGATCTCTTCTTCATACCTCTGTAATCTAGCTTACATGTTAGCAAGCACTTGTTGCCAATTCTGAAGAGTTGGTGGAGGATTCTAACCGTGGTTGTTATCTCTGACTTTAATTTTGGCGTCAGCTAGTTCATTTAATTGCTTTCGAAGCATACTTCCAAGTTTATCTACAATCAATGACTCAGCTCATCAGGCAACAATAACGGTGCCCAACACCACCCCACGGTCTAAGACCGAACAAATAAGCATACACATACAATAACAATTCTAATAAGTAGTTCAATAGCTTTCACATACAACAGTCATACTAATAAGCAAGTCGGTTCATATTCATGCTCAATTAGGGTGATAATAAGCACGTTCTTAGTATTCATATGCATTTAACAAGGCTAATAAACATTCTCTAGCTTCCAAAAGTAGTATTAATGCTAATAAGCATGCATTCAGCAATTATAAACAAATAACAATGCTAATAAGCATTCCTTCAATATTCATAGCAGCAATAGTGCTAATAAGCATGTCTTTTATCATCCACACAACAGTCAAGGGCCAGACCCTATCCGTATAACTCATGCTTCCTATTCAAGCATGCAAATAAGTCATTCATATATGAAATAGGTAGGTAAACACATATTCATATCAATAGTTACCTAACCCTGAGTCGAGCTTGTCTTCAGCACTGAGTGTACATGCCCAACCAATCTTCAGGAACCTGTACGCCCTGATTTTCCCACGGGCTGATTAACGAGCTGAGATACGACCTAATCATGACTACCACGTGGACATCCCCAAGACTGGAGCTGCCATCATAAGATCCTACCTCCTTAGCTCGAGGTAACCCAAGATTGCTTAAGGACTGAGTTTGGACTCTGAGGGCCACAGGTCGAGGTAAGCATCCAGCTCGTGGTACGAGCTAGAGTTGGAACTGTGACCTTTTGTAAAGTCAACCACGCAAGGTAAACGTGCATATATCAGACAATCACGTGTCTGATATGTCCCTGACTTCTCGGACACGCAGCGTGAACGTGTGTATTCAGACACCCACGACTGGGTTGGGCCGTGCGGCCCATTATCCCCTTACCTATTGATTTGACCACACTTATGTGTCAGGTTTAGGAATTAATCATGAATGTCACAGAGTTGACATGATAGGTAAGAAGGTCACGGGATGACCTTCTTACCAACTCCCAGGTGCCTTCTCCTATAAATATGGAGACCTTGGGAGTTACAAAGGGTTGGACACTATTATGTAAAAAATACCCTGTAAAAGAATACCCAGCATATAACAATAATATTGACTGGTGGAGTAGAAGGATTTTAACCTTTGAACCACCTAAAAAAACATATTTTGTGTCACCACCTCATTTCCAAGATCATTCATCTATTTCGGTTCAACATAAGCACTAATCCCTTCCTCTTTATTTTCTTAATTACCTGTTGGCGAAGAACTGCGTCAACAGATTGGTGCTTTCATTGAGAGCAAGTTAGATTGGTGCTGTCGCAAACATCCAATCATGGTGACTACTCGATCCAGACATGGTAACGAGATGGAACAACATGATGGGCAGGAGGCTCATCATGTCGCCATCCCCAACAAACAAATTCCTGAAGTCCAACAGCGGCCAGGAAAACAGCCGGCGGGCCAAGATGACACTGGAAGTTCGGCGCCCCGGCCACCTAATCCAAACCCATGTTATTACACTGCGGTGGAGATGGAGAATACTCAGCTGAGGAGCCAGCTAGCAATAGCTAATCAGCAGATCAAAGACGTGCTGGCCCGACTACCCCCTCTCACAACCGACGCTAACGTCGGAGAGAGGCAAGTCGAGGCTCCTAAGTCTCGCCGGGGTAATCGGTCCAGGCATAGCTGCTCGGACAGACTTTCGACAGCCAACTCCACTCCTTCATCGCACCGTCGAGAGGCAAACTTCGGAGAAATGACTAGAGCCGGACAACAGCAGTACATCCGTTCGGTCAGAACTTCAACTCCTAGCTCCCAACCAGCCTCGAGCGCGCCCAGGAAAGCTCGAGGAAATTCCAGAAGGAGATACGGGGAAGGCTCGCAACATCAGCCCATCCCCAACAGCCGTCCGACGCCTTGTCCTGATCGCCAGGCGTGGGACCCGCAGGTTGGCAGGGCCGAGAAGCCCCCACCTAACCTCATCCGGCCTGACGGAACCAGGATCGCCTCTCCGGTCAGGCATCCTCCCTCTCCAATAAGATATCCATCTCCTCCTTGGCCCGTTCGAGATATTCCGGCCTATGGAAGTAGCAGGAGAGACCCGCCTTCTGCAGGGCCCTCCCGACGAAGCAGGGCGCCGAGGGAAAGCCCAGATCCTCACCACCAAAGGCGGACTTCGAGCCTATCTAACAGGAGCTACTGGACCGACAGTCACCGGAGCGACCTCTCTGGCGGAGACCTGTGTCAGCGTCTAAGTTTGGCACAAAGCCCTCGAGCCACCCAAGGGGGCGACCTGCGAGATCGCCTTAACTCTCATAGAGGGGAGCCAGCAGGAGGCGACAGCCACGCTCGCTCAGGGGGGGCCCTGTCCGAAGTACGTAACAGCGGGAATGACCCAAATAACCTATCTCAAGATAGGAGGGGCAACAACCCACCAAATATGTACAATGGATCCGGAGCTGTTGAACAGCCCTGGAATAGCCAAGGAAATCAGGACCAAACCCTTGAGCGCCTGGCCCAGATGGAGGAGCTGATGAGGAAGCTCATGTCGGACAAAGAGAAAGATGAGTACGATTCGAGGGACGAGATGGAGCTCTTCGCCCCCAGCATAGCAGCAACGAGGTGCCCACCTGGTTTCCGTATGCCGTACCTGTCTAAGTTCAATGGAGACGGAGATCTGTCGGATCATCTAGGGATGTTCAACACCCTGATGATGACTGGACCAGCCAGGCAGTGGTTCAAGCAAGGCAAAAGACAGTCAATCAGCTCCTGGAAAACTTTCTCGGCTGACTTCAAAAGGGCATTCCGAGCCTCCAAGGCTGCCCGCGTTCAGGCCGACTCTCTGGCTAACGTAAGGCAGCAGCCCGACGAAATTCTGAAGGCTTACCTAAGCAAGTTCGCAAACGTCGCTGCTCGAGCCAGAGACGCGGATGACAGCTCCAAGCTCATGGCCATGAGGACTGGAATCCTCGTCGGAGGGGAACTCTGGAAAGATATACAAAGAAAGGGAGTTAGCTCGGTGAACGAATTCCTTAACAGGGCCCAGGAATGGATCAACTTGGAGGAGGCCGAAGCCTCAGCTGCAGGAACCAGCCAGGTCCCTGAGCAACCCGCTGGAGTGAGGACGGAGGTCGTGGCAGCGACCCAAAACGTCACATAGAACAACCAGCTCGGTGGAGGCAAAAGAAAGGGGAATGGCGAGGGCAGCCAGCACGGCCAAAAGAAGAATAAGTTCGTAGACAAGTTTAATCCCATCTACGCGAATTATACAGAGCTCACCCAGTCTAGGGAGAATATCTTCCTAGCCAACTCTACTCGCCTCCCCTGGAAGAGGCCCGAGCCGTTGAAGCACCAGAAGGGGAAGAGAGACGCCTCCAAATTTTGCCGTTTTCACAATGATGTTGGCCACAATACTGATGACTGCAGGCATTTGAAAGATGAGATCGAGACTCTCATCCAAGCCGGCCCCTTGGCCCAGTATGCGCGGAACAAGGTTCCAGCAAGTCGACCTGCTCTAGAAGTCCCGGCCAGTCAGCCCGGGTCTCGGGTAGATCAGGACGTCCCTCCTCCCGTGATAGGAAGGGAGATATCCACCATCTCTGGAGGTTCGCATATGGCTGGCACGAGGAGGGGTGCCCAGAAGAGGTACATAAATGAACTCAAAGCACATAATGGAGTTGAGTTCGTCCCGGAGCAACGCCTACCAAAGCAGCAGCGATTGGAGAAGCAACCGATCATTTTTACGGAAGAAGACGCAACTCCCGTCCAGTTCCCTCACAATGACCCTCTGGTCGTAGCGGTTCAGCTCGCTAATCGGAGGGTTAGGAGGGTGCTGATCGATAATGGGAGCTCGGTCAACCTTCTATTCCGATCCACGCTGGAGAAGATGGGTTTGACTGTCGCCGAGCTAAAGGCGACCTCCATGATGTTGTATGGTTTTTCGGGAGAAGGATCAGCGACTATAGGGACAATCGAGCTGGTGATCACCCTAGGAGACATGACCTCGGATAGTCTCCAAACTCCTCGAGTTCGTGGTCATCGACTGCTCCGCTGCATACAACGCAATTCTGGGACGACCCACGCTCATAGCCTTTGAGGCCGTCACTTCCATTCGTCACCTCGCGATGAAATTCCCTACTTCCACGGGAATATGCACTGTCCATGGCAATCATCTCGCTGCCAGGGAATGCTACAACATTTCCATGAAGGGAAAATTGAAACCCGAGCAGCTAGCAATGGCCATCCAAGATGGTGGAGAGGAATCTCAAGAACCCTTAGTTGGTCCTAAGATTGAAAAACCTCAGAGCGTCGAAGGGGAAAATATCGTCTTAAGTGAGGATATTGACCCCCGAATAGGCAAGGATAGGTTCGAGCTCCAGGCTATTGAGGAGCTCGAGGAAATAAACATCGATCTGCAGAATCCTTCGCGGATGGTCAAGCTCGGGAAAAACCTCTGTAGCAAGAGGAAGGCAGAGCTGACTAAATTTCTGTAGGATAACCTGGATGTGTTTGCGTGGTCACATGAGGACATGGTGGGAATCAGCCCGAGTGTCATCATGCACACCCTTCATCTGGATAAAAGCGTTCCTGCAAAGTCCCAAAAGCAAAGACGCCTAGGAACAACCCGGGCTGAAGCCTTAGAGGAAGAAGTAGCTCGACTCAAGAAATGCGGCTTTATCCGTGAAGCCAAGTTTCCGATTTGGGTCGCCAACCCCGTGTTGGTCCCAAAGCCCAACGGGAAGTGGCGGACCTGCATCGACTTCTCCGACCTGAATAAAGCCTGCCCCAAGGATTGTTTACGGCGTGGCACAAGCTCATGTCCTTTATGGATGCATACTCAGGCTACAATCAGATCGCCATGAATCCGGCGGACCAGGAGCACACCAACTTCATGACCCCGACTAACGTTTATTGTTACAAGGTCATTCCATTCGGGTTGAAGAACGCTGGTGCTACGTACCAGAGGTTAGTAAATAGAATGTTCGCAAACCAGATCGGGAGGACCATGGAAGTGTATGTTGATGACATGCTAGTCAAGTCAAAGGCTGCCGATAACCATGTTTCCGACCTGGAGGAATGCTTCAAGATACTACGGGAGTTTGGCATGAGGCTTAATCCACAGAAGTGTACTTTTGGAGTCGCATCGAATAAATTCCTGGGTTTCATCGTCAATACCCGAGGAATCGAGGAAAACCCCGACAAGATCAGATCATTGCTCGAGCTTCCCTCACCCAGGTCGCGCAAAAATGTCCAAGGCCTGACAGGAAGGGTGGCGGCCCTCAATCAGTTTATTTCAAAATCCACCGACAAGTGCTTGCCATTCTACAACCTGCTCCGAGGAAATAAGAAGTTCGAGTGGACAGAAGAGTGCGAAAGCGCTTTCCTTGACCTGAAGGCACATCTGGCCGAGCCACCCGTATTATCCAAACCAAAAGCAGGAGAACCTCTTTTTCTCTACTTAGCTGTCACTGAGGATGCAACCAGTGCCGTATTAGTCCGAGAAGAAGACCGGGTTCAGAAGCCAGTCTACTACATCAGCAAGAGACTTCTCGGAGCTGAATCCCGATACCCGTTGATGGAGAAATTTGCGTTCTGCCTTATCACGGCCTCGCAAAAGCTCAGGCCGTACTTCCAGTCCCACTCAATACACGTCATGACCGATCAGCCTTTAAGGCAGGTTTTGCAAAAACCTGAAGCATCGGGACATCTGTTAAAGTGGGCCATCGAACTCAGTCAGTTCGAGATTTGATATACCCCACGAACTGCCATAAAAAGTCAGGCCCTGGCCGATTTTATAGCAGAGTGCACAGGATTCCGGGAGGATCCTGCAGAAGACTCACCCCAGGTCACCTGGTCCCAGGCGTCGTGGAGGATCTTCGTGGATGGTTCATCCAACGAGAACGGCTCCGGGGCTGGAATCATTTTGATATCCCCTGAGGGACACAGGTTCCACTCGGCGTTGAGATTCGGATTCAAGGCCTCCAACAACGAGGCCGAATACGAAGCTTTGCTGGCCAGGCTGAGGATAGCCCAGGAGCTGAAGGCGAGCTCCGTTCAGTGCTTCAGTGACTCCCAGCTCGTGGTGAACCAAGTTCTGGGCGAATATCAGGCACGAGGACCCAAGATGGCTGCCTACCTAGCAAAGGTAAAAGTTGAGCTGTCCGCGTTTGGGCGAGGCTCGATCAAGCAGATACCTCGAGAGCAAAACGCTAACGCCGACGCTCTTGCCAAGCTCGCCACCTCCGGGGAAACGGAGACCTTGGGGTTAGTACCAATAGAATTTTTGGAAAAACCAAGTATAGAAGAAGTCCGGACGGAGGTTGAGATGATCGACGCTAGACCGACCTGGATGACCCCCATCCTTGAGTATCTCACCGAGGGAAAGCTACCTGAAGGGCGCAATGATTCGCAGCGAGTGTTGTACCAAGCTCCCAGGTATACGATAGTAGACGGGGTGCTATACCGACGTGGGCACTCCCTACCTCTCCTATGATGTGTTCTTCCAGACGAAGCAAAGGCCATTCTGCAGGAAGTGCATGAGGGTTTTTGCGGAGATCACACTGGGTGGAAAAGCTTGGCCTCGAAGATCCTGAGGCAAGGATATTACTGGCCTACTCTGTCCAAGGACTCGATCTCATACGTGAAGAAGTGCGACAAGTGCCAGCGATTCGCCACAGTTGCCCAAGCTCCCCCAGTCGAGCTGAAGATGATCTCGTCCCCATGGCCGTTTGCGGTTTGGGGGATTGACTTGGTTGGCGCCCTCCCTACTGGAAAGGGCAGGGTCCGTTACGCCGTGATGGCCATCGACTACTTTACGAAGTGGGCTGAGGCAGAACCTTTGGCAACGATAACTTCCAAAAAAGTCCTTGACTTCGTGGTTAAGAGCATTATCTACCGATTCAGGCTGCCCAAGAAGATTGTTTCTGACAATGGGACTTAGTTCGACAACGACCTGCTCACCGAGTTTTGTGAGAGGTACGGAATTGTGAAAAGTTTATCCTCCGTGGCCTATCCTCAGGCGAACGGCCAGGTCGAGGCTGTCAACAAGACGTTAAAGGCGAGCCTCGAGAAGAAACTAGATGAAGCGAAGGGGGTCTGGCCAGAACAGCTCCCCCAGGTTCTCTGGGCATACCAGACCTCGCATCGGACTCCTACGGGTCATACTCCTTTCTCCCTGACCTTTGGGAGTGAGGCAGTCCTCCCCGTAGAGATTAAGGTACTTTCGCATAGGGTCCAGTCATACCACCAGGATCGCAACCACGAGCTACTTTGCACTTCCTTAGACTTAATGGATGAAAGACGAGAAGATTCGCAGCTCCAGCTCACACATTATCAGCAAAAAATCACTCGTTATTTTAACTCAAAAGTCAAAAAGCGCGCCTTCAGCATTGGCGACCTGGTCCTCAGAAGAGTTTTCTTGGCCATGAAGGATCCCAAGGATGGAGTATTGGGATCGAACTGGGAAGAACCATATCAAGTCATCGAGGTCATTAAAGAGGGATCTTATAAATTAGCTCGGCTTGATGGAGGGGCAGTCCCACGAACTTGGAACACCATCCATTTGAAGAGATATTATCAATGATTCCCTTGTAAGGCCAAAAAGGTCATTTTGTATGTATTGCGCAATGAGAATTAACTTTTTCGTTTATGATTGTACATATTTACAAGTGTAATCTAAAGTAACCACGAAAGACCCTTTCCCAGTTACTTGGGGGGCATATGGTGCCTGGATATAACCAGGTCACCTTAAAAGGCTTAGAAGTTAATTCAAATCGATTGATCGTTGTTCTTCTTAAAGAGCACGAGATATTGATGAAAATTAACGCGAACTAAGATGTACCCTGGATACAACCAAGTCATAAAACTTAAAAGTTAACTTAAATCGTTTGATTGTTGCTTTTCTTAAAGAGCACAAGATATTGATAAAAGTTAACACGAACTAAGTTTTCAAATTAAGTTTCTGGATACAACCAGGTCATAAAACTTAGAAGTTAACTTAAATCGATTGATTGTTGCTTTTCTTAAAGAGCACGAGATATTGATAAAAGTTAACACGAACTAAGTTTTCAAATTAAGTTCCTGGATACAACCAGGTCATAAAACTTAGAAGTTAACTTAAATCGATTGATTAATGTTTTTCTTAAAGAGCACGAGATATTGATAAAAGTTAACACGAACTAAGTTTTAAAATTAAGTTCCTGGATACAACCAGGTCATAAAACTTAGAAGTTAACTTAAATCGATTGATTGTTGCTTTTCTTAAAGAGCACGAGATATTGATAAAAGTTAACACAAACTAAGTTTTCAAATTAAGTTCCTGGATACAACCAGGTCATAAAACTTAGAAGTTAACTTAAATCGATTGATTTTTGCTTTTCTTAAAGAGCACGAGATATTGATAAAAGTTAACACGAACTAAGTTTTCAAATTAAGTTTCTGGATACAACCAGGTCATAAAACTTAGAAGTTGACTTAAATCGATTGATTGTTGCTTTTCTTAAAGAGCACGAGATATTGATAAAAGTTAACACGAACTAAGTTTTCAAATTAAGTTCCTGGATACAACCAGGTCATAAAACTTAGAAGTTGACTTAAATCGATTGATTGTTGCTTTTCTTAAAGAGCACGAGATATTGATAAAAGTTAACACGAACTAAGTTTTCAAATTAAGTTCCCGGATATAACCAGGTCATAAAACTTAGAAGTTGACTTAAATCGATTAATTGTTGCTTTTCTTAAAGAGCACGAGATATTGATAAAAGTTAACACGAACTAAGTTTTCAAATTAAGTTCCTGGATATAACCAGGTCGTAAAACTTGGAAGTTAATTTAAATCGATTGATTGTTGTTCTTCCTAAAGAGCACGAGATATTGATTAAAATTAACGCGAACTAAGTTTTTTCAAAATAGTAACTAAAGTGCGCAAAGACAAGGAAATAAGTCAATTAAAAATAAAATTGATAATTGAATTGTCTCGAGGTGGAAACACCTTGTGCAAAAGTTACACAAAAAAATAAATATAAAGGAGGGGGAGCAAAAAAGGAAGGCCCTAAGCTCCGCCAGGCTGCCCCGTGGAGGTCGCCATCTCGCCCTCCTACTCAGCTGCGCCAGAGGCTTCCTCGGCCTCGGAAGGTGCCTCTTTCTCGAGGCGATCTTTAAACCCTTCCAGCAAGGGCTCCCAGACGTCCACTGCTAAGAAGGAGAAATCACTGTCCGGGTTGTAGGCCCAGCAGTTATAGAGCATGTCCTCCAGGGCGGTGCCGAAGGCTGCCTGCTCGGCTTCCAGGGCGGTTTTGGCCCCAGCCTTCGCTGTATCCAGCTCCGCCCGCACAGCGGCAAGGGCAGCCTTGGCCTCCTCGGCCCCAGCCTTCGCGGCGTCTAGCTCCACCCGCGCAGCGGCAAGGGCGGCCTTGGTTACCTCGACATCTCGAAGCTTGGGACGGGCTTCTTCCAGCTCGGCCTGCGTAGCCGCCAGGGCGTCCTTGACCACCTGATGCTCACCCCGCATATCTTCGAGCTGGGCCTTGGTCCTGGCTATGCTCCGATGAAGGGAGACGGCGCTCTGCGAAAACGGAGAGGCAACTGCCTTAGAAAGAAAAAGGAGAAGGGAAAGGAAAAACAGGGCAAGGCATGATAATTAAAAACCATAAAGGTTGAGGTCAGCTTACCGTTAGGGCCATGCCCAGTGAAGATTCCAGCACGCCCACTGGGCTCCTTGTTTCGATGGCTCTGAGCTCCTTCTCGTTGAATTTGTAGATGTGGCTGACGGCGTAGTTCGCCGTCTCATACACCGTCCCCCGAAAGGCCTCTAGAATCTTCTCCAGGTCCTGGGGGTCAACTGGGATGCGCACCTCGGAGGTTGAAATTGCCGAACTCCTGAGCTCCGCCCCTGTGTCCCGGACGAAGGCCGGAGCTCGCGGAGGGGGTGGGGGCATGCTGCTCCCCCCTGCAGCAGGAGGAACAATTCCCATGACCTGAGCAGCTGGGGGTTGCTCTTTCTCCTTGGCAGGAGACTTGGTTGGGATCCCGGCGGCTTTCTTCGCCATCCGGAGCTTCTTCATTTTGGGCCCAGAGGCCCCAGCTGGGGAGTTCCCCCCAATGAGCGCTGCCCGCAGACTTTTACCCCCGGACTGAGACATCTCTTCTGTCAAAACAAAGATATGGTTAGCAAACAAGTCAGCATTCATGCAAAAACAAAAGCAAAGGAAAGAAAAGAAAAAAATGCAAAATTCAAGTATATATATGTACTAAAGGGGAATCCTACCCCCCGAGCTAGAGGAAGAGTCTACGGTTACGACCATCAGCCCCGGAGCTTCTTCGGGGGAATCTAAGACAATCACTTCTCGAGCTAGCGCGGGTTCTGGATCCGAGGCCGGCTCAGGTCTAGACTATTCTGCATATTGCCTAAGTCCTGGAGCTACGGTACCCTCCCGGAGTGAAGGCCATGACCGAAGGTTAGTCCCATACTTCTCGAATAGGACCGGCCTAAAAGTTAGGGTGTTATCTACAACTATGGTCCCCCTAGGGCGGCTACTTTCGTAATCTAGCACGAGCTGGTCGACGCAGTGGACCAGGGTTTCATCTAAGTCAGTGTCACTTCCATGGCGTTTGACGATCTGTTTGGGATTGTACCTAGCTAGCCGGGGGTCGGCAGTGGCCCTATCTAAGCTCCTAAACATGTATGGGTTACCTTAGCCAGAAGGACCCGCGGCTGCTTTGGACCGGATCCTCTCCTCGTCCGTTCTTTGGGCGACCTCCAACGCCCGCTTCTTCGTCCTCATGAGAGGCACCTCGTCCTCCTCATCTTCATCCCCCGCAACCTCCTCCACGATGATAGGTCTGGTATCGCGAGCTGGGGGAAGCGCCCGGAGCCTCCTTAGGTTCAGAGTCTGACCTAGGAAGATCAGCGTACAGGCCACCATCGTCTCGTCTGTCACGAGCTGACGATAGTCCTTTTCACTGGGGGGCAAGTCCGCCAGTGTCTCGTACTGGTTCCCGAGGACCACAAACTTCTCTGTCCTCACGAAGATAGCTGCAGAATTAATCTAAGTCAGAAAGGGATACAGGAGGAGCTAAATGGTACTTAACTTACGAGCTAAGATTGAAAGGCACTTACGAGGATGGTTGAAGTAGTGCAGCTCGCAGTTTCGGAACCCCGTCGACATAAATAATTGATCTTTAAAGTCATTGGGGTGGCTGGGCAGCTCGATGACCGCGCCCATGTTGGGGAATCGGGTTAAGTAATAAAACCCGTCACCTCGCCCCCGCTGTTCCGGGCTGGCCTTGAGGCAGAAGAAATAAAGAATGTCCGCAGGAGAGGGGACCTCCCACTCCTGTTTCAGGAACAAGTATCTTAACCCTGCCAACAAACGATAAGAGTTGGGGGGAGCTGGAATGGGGCCAACCTCACGTAATTGAGGAAATCAGCGAAGTATTGATCCAACGGGAGGAAGGTCCCCGCCTTTAAGTGTTTGTCGCTCCAGGCCGAGAACGCCTCATCGAGCGGCGCACAGCTCCGCTCGCCTTCCGCAGGAGGTTGAGCAATCACGGATCCTCTCCCCAGCTCGATGTTGTGGGAGAGGAATATTCTGTTTACCCTCGCCTAGTCAGTAATCTTTGAGATGATCCTCTCCGCCTCAAAGAACACGTCGGGAACCACCTCGAGCTCCTGTTCCACTGCTGGCCCGAAGTTGGGGATAGGGGATTCGGCCATCACCTCATTTCCTTTGTCTTGGCGGGAGGACGAGCTGCTTACAAGCTTCTTAGGAGCATTCTTCTTGGGTCCCATCTGGTCGCCTAGCGAACAAAAAGAAGAAATTTTAGAAGAAGGCGACCTTAAAATGGAGAAAAATCAGTATTTCCTTGACACGAGCTGAGGTAAGCCCAGCCCGTGGAGAGTGAGACCACGTGGTTCTATGAACACGCGCCTGTGCTCCCAACAGATCCCCGATTACTCGGAATTCGTGTGTCAGGAGGGTCAGGATAGAATTTTGCCTTGGAGGGAAAGTTCCAATAGGCAAGAAAGGCAAAACCGCCTGTGAAGCGTGTCCCCTAAGCTACCCGGTTTTGCACCCAAAATACTAGATATTTTGAACAAGCCTACCAAAAGTCCTACCAAGAAATTTTCCCCAGAAAATGCATCCTATAAACCATGCTCCTAAACGATTTTCTACTACAAACAATACCCTAACCTAAAAGGCTTTCACCCTTCATGCCCACAAAAAAACCAGCAAACCCTTGCATGCGGCTACAGTAAATATTTACCTAAGCTACAGTGAAAAATAATTTCAACACATGCACGGTCAAAAGACTTACTGAATATTCTGGTTGAGAAGAGGATGAAGGAATCGCCTGGGTTGGGGCTTCGTCGGAGTGGGTGATTCCAAAGCTTCGAAGGAGCCCTTGCACCTGAGTTTCTGGAATGCCGAAGATGGTAACCGGAAAGAGAAAAAAGGGGGGATTTTTGAGAGCAAAAAGAAGAGGAAAATTTCTGAAAAATTTCAAAGGAACGGGTGGCCCATGCGTAAGGTGGCCACCCCTTTTATATACACGAAGGGCCACGTGGGGAGAACCGTTGGATTGCCCTGATGTGGGATCTAAGGCCCTCCCCTCGAAAGACGAAACGACGGCTGGGCATAGGCTAGGCCATTAAATGCAGTTCTCGGAAGACGTACAGTCACCAACCACGATGTTCCACGTATTCGGCGCCTGCGTAGAATGTGGAATATGAAGAGTTCATGGGGAAGCCTAAAAGCCCCTACTGTGGCCCTACACGACGTCGTGTACCACGAGCAGAGGCTTGGGGGGCAGATGTATGCCCTGATTTTCCCACGGGCTGATTAACGAGCTGAGATACGGCCTAATCATGACTACCATGTGGACATCCCCAAGACCGGAGCTGCCATCATAAGATCCTACCTCCTTAGCTCGAGGTAACCCAAGGGTTCACCAAGATTGCTTAAGGACTGAGTCTGGACTTTGAGGGCCGCAAGTCGAGGTAAGTATCCAGCTCGTGGTACGAGTTAGAGTTGGAACTGTGACCTTTTGTAAAGTCAACCACGCAAGGTAAACGTGCATATATCAGACAATCACGTGTCTGATATGTCCTTGACTTCTCGGACACGCAGCGTGAACGTGCGTATTCAGACACCCACGACTGGGTTGGGCCGTGCGGCCCATTATCCCCTTACCTATTAATTTGACCACACGTATGTGTCAGGTTTAGGAATTAATCATGAATGTCACAGAGTTGACATGATAGGTAAGAAGGTCACGAGATGACCTTCTTACCAACTCCCAGGTGCCTTCTCCTATAAATATGGAGACCCTGGGAGTTACAAAGGGTTGGACTCTATTATGTGAAAAATACCCTATAAAAGAATACCCAGCATATAGCAATAATATTGACTGGTGGAGTAGAAGGATTTTAACCTTTGAACCACCTAAAAAAACATATTTTGTGTCACCACCTCATTTCCAAGATCATTCATCTATTTCGGTTCAACATAAGCATTAATCCCTTCCTCTTTCTTTTCTTAATTACCTGTTGGCGAAGAACCGCGTCAACAGAACCCTTAAACCTAAACCGCTCTGATACTGATTGGTAAAATATGCACGTAGGTGTACGTGGTCGTGTCAAGTAATAAATTCTGTAAGAACAGATATCGTCCCATAGAGACTATTAACCAATTACCAATAATATCTTTTCACTTTCTATTTGGTGATTAAAATTGAAATGAATAATTATAAACTACGAACACAATTTAAATAAATGTAAATAGAAGAGTAAATTAAACGATAAAATCAATATAAAAAAGCTTAGGGAATTAATTTCATCAAATTTTCATTCTATTAATTTTACTATTCAGTTCTAAATCTCTTCTTCCTATTCTAATAGTAGGTTAACAAAAATCGATTCCTGTTCTTTTTTAAGATATAAGATCTCAACCTATATGTAAATTTTCTACATCTATGTGATAAGCTTAAACTCATAGTAGGCATAACAAATGGTAACCTAATTGCTACATAAGTCATACAGGTACTCTCGTCCAATAGGTAACCTATGTCTATATAACGATAGCATATTCAATTCGCATCTTTCAAGTTTTGAATCAAAATCACAAATCAAGCAAATAGTGATCAATTATTTACTAGCATTAGGCAAACATCATATAGATTAGAATAAAGAAGAATAATCAATAGAATATCATAATAAAATTAAATCGAAATTCAAGCGACTACATTAACCCCTAGATAGAGGATTTAGTTCATATCAGACATGACTAAAATCATAAAACAATTGTTTAGAAACATAAAATTAAACTACTAAATACTAAGAGAAAAGTGAAGAAAAATAGATCAATAATGCTAAACAGCTACTAATCTCGAATCCCAGAACTCCCTTTTATAAAATGACCTAAAAAATCGTATTTAAACACATTTTTTCAAATTTTAGTGAGGCGGGTCGTGACTTGCCTAATCCTGAGTTGCGGCTTGAGTCTTTTTCTGCCAATTCCTTTCTCCTCTCGTAACTCAGACGCCACGACTTGATAGACCAAGTCGCGACCTAGACGTTTTTGGTTCCCTTCACCAAATCACCTCTGTCTTCATGCAAGCTGCAACTTGTAAAGGCAAGTTGCGACTCCTTGTTCCAAATTTCTTGATTTCACATTTTTTTTCACCTTATTTTTGCACCAGAGTCATCCAAATATTCCCGGCTCTCTTGAATTCACAAAAAATGGCCAAAGACTCCCAAAATACCCATTTTCACCATCAAATCTACTCATTTCCTCTCCATTCGCCAATTCACATCAAAAACCCTAAAAATAAAACAAACACAAGCATAATACCATACAAAACTCACAATTTGACTTGAAACTAAGACTAAAACACACTCTAAAACTACCCTAAACTAGACTTATGAGATACCAAGTTGTAAAGTCCTCCTAATCCAAGACTGTTACACTGTGTAATTAAAATAGTGATTAACTCACTAAACGAGTCATTTGGACTTAAAACGTGTAGTTGAAACTAACAATAGGTTTAGGTACTAAAAATTTCGGTCAAAAGTCAAACATTCCATTAAAAGAGTTTGAGTTTTATACATGGGATCCCAACGGAGTTTAAAACTGTTACAGAATCAAAATGAATGCAAAATCCGACCTAAGTGGCAAAATCAGGGTCCAACCCTAGTTCCAACAGATACCCTTGGCCGTGGCGGTCGAGCAGGCCGTATATGTACACCTTGCCCCTGAAACTTTCCAACTCATGGCTGGTCCAACCTTTCTTTTCCTTTACCTGCACCATTTAACACTCGTGAGCCGAGACTCAGCAAGAAAACATAAACATGCTTATAAGTAGGAAATAAACATATTACAGAATCATAATTAGCATGCCTAATAATAATAACCCTACTCATGCATTCATCCAATTCAGATAAGTGACATAGAGCCACACCGAGCCAATTACCCTATTTTCCAGATAAGTGACTATAGAGCCACGCGGAGCCCATTGCCCTACTCCATGTATAACTAGCCTTAGGGCTAGCCAAGCGTACTTAGCGCTTTATATTTCAGGTAGCTACAGGGTCGTTCAAACATATGTCATGCTTTTGGGTTAGCTTAACCACATCGGTATGCGTTCAACATGCTATTGTCGCCCTTGACTCATAAGCCGAGCCTTTAAGCCATTGACTTATAAGCCAAGTCTAAACCCTCGACTAATAAGCCGAGCCTTTCAATCATATATAACAGATAACCATCGAGTCATAAGAAGAGCTTTTCAATCAAACATAATAGATAAGCAGTCATTACTTAACACAAGTATGCACAACGCAGTCAAACATTTTTAATAAAACATACTAAGCATGGTTATAACCATGTTCAATAATCGGGTCAAGCCCTAATCACAGACCGGGTGCAGTTTTCTTACCTCATGTCCTAAATGAATATCATATGACGCCCCGAGTATGGTCTTTTCCTCTCGAGCCTAACGGTTCACCCTAGTCACTCTAACAAGGAATTACCATCAGGAAACGAACTAATAAAGGCTTTTGGACCAAGTCCTAGCCTCCGGGACCCTGAATTCTACTAACTCGGGTAGTAGATTTATTCCCGAGCCTTTAGGTCTTGGTTCCCATAACCCAAAACCTCATTCCTGACTTTTTCCCATTTTGAGCCGCGATGCTCACCAAGTCCGAGAGCCCCGAACCTAAAATCACTTGACACGCGTAGCGACGCAACCTGCCTAGTGCCACGATGCAAAGGCGGTTCGAGGCACCCCATGTGTTACGTCCCAAATTTGCTAATAAGACTTAGTGTCTTGATTAGCGTGCTAGGAGGGCAATAATTGAATTAATTATGTTAGTGCGTGGTTAATTGTGATATATGTGTATCAATATGTGATTACGTGGATTAAATGATTATTTGACTAGAAATGCATATTTAGGTGAATTAAATATGCTTGTGGGCTCGTTTGTGTTAATAAGGGTATACTTGTAATTTTGGCTTGTTGATGGCATAAATGTAAATTATGTGAGTGTTATGACTGAGACCACAGTATTGTGGAGATATATTTGAGAGGTGGGAGCTGAGGTGGTCCTAGGGAGCGTATTAGCGGAATAATCACAACGGGTTCGAATACCCGGCTCGAGGCAAGCCTAGGAGTATTTTGGGAACATAATATGTGTTCGGTATTTATTGAGTAACAGGTAATTATTTAGTGATTATTTGGGTATGCTAGGATTAATTGGAGATTTATAGGAATACTCGAGGAATTAGCAAAAATGGTGCAAAATGACGGAATTGCCCTTGGTGGCATTAAAGGGGCCAGAATTGGTCTAAAGGGCATTTTGGTCATTTTGAGGCAAGTGATAGACTTGGATAGGCTTAGGTAACTCTGAGAAACAACCAGAAACCAAGTCAACCTCTCAGCCCTCTCTCTCACGTTTCCTTCTCTTTCACTCCCTTCGGTGAGGTTTTGGAACTCTAAGGGAAGATCACTGAAATTTCAGAAATCAAGGCTAGGATTGCTGAGGATTTGAAGCTAAAAGTGTTGGGGAATTAGCTCAGGGTTGAAATCAACACAGAGGTAAGGTTTAAAGCAAGTTTTGTTCTTAAATTTCTCTATTTTTCTTAGTGTTTTGGGGTTTGGAACTCAAGTGGTAATGAGATTTTGGTTCAGTTTTTCGGGTTTATGTACTGCTCTAAGTATAGTGAAAGTGTGTTGGGGCTCAATTTGGCTTTGGAGCACGTTTAGAACAATTTTTAGGAGTTTAGAAATTTGAAATGTTGGGTAAATTCTGGGTTTGCGGGGTTGCACCGCGGCGCTGTTCTTGAGTGCATGAACTCAAGAGGCCTTGGGGATTCGCTGAATCGCCTTAGTGTCGTGACCCTGGGCAAGGCGCGCCGAGTCGCGTGTGCAAGAAAAATTCAGGCTAGGCTCTCTGACTTAGAGAAGGTCGCGACTCTAATTGGGGGCACCGCGGCGCAAATAGAGGATTATATCCAATTTAGGATCTTAAGCTCGGGAACCCAAATTTAAGGACTTTGGAATAATTCTACTACCCGGTTTAGTAGAATTCGAGGTGTCGGAGGCTAGAATATTAATTTGAAGTTCTTAATTAGTTAGGGTTTGATGGATGACTATTTATTGATGCGTTGTGACTAGGTTTTTACGTCAAAGCTCGGTTTAGGGGATCGTACTCAAGATCACATTAATCAGTTAGCTCTAGACACAGGTAAGAAAATTGTTTGTGCCCGTAGAGCAGGGCATGACCTGATTATTTGTGTTTAATGCTTTATGTGAATGTTTTATACTATGTTTGTATAACTGTGAATGAATGGCGAAGATTGGGAACAACGAAGGCTGAGAACGGTGAAGGTCAAGATCGATATTAAGCATACTGAATGCCGGTCGCTAGACAAACGGTTATAACATTCGCATAAAAATTATCCATTAAAAAAAAAAATCATACAAGAGCAAATGAATAAAGAAATTAATGAGTGGTCTTAGGCAGAGGTGAAAGGTGATCGATTTTGTTTTTTTAATTTTTTTAACGAGTTAAAAAAAACACTTTCATTTTGGAATCCCGCCAAGAATCATTATCTCTCCCCTCGCTAGTTTGAAAATTTGGCTCCATTTCTCATGTTGACAAACACTGTCAAAACATCGCAGAACTAGACGGACAAAATCAAACAACAGAGATGGTCAATGGCAACAACGCCTTTGGGAAAACCATTTGCTCAATCTGCTACGAAGATCTGAAGCCCATTGTTGAAGATCTTCAAGCTATATCCATTTGCGGCCATGTCTTCCACGAGCTATGGTTAGTTTCCTCTCTCTCTCTTTATATATATATTTATGTATTTTTCAATTACTGGAAAATCGATTTTCATGTTCGTGAAACTATAGTCTACAGCAGTGGTTCGAGTACTGTTCGAGCACGAAAAAGTGCACTTGCCCTGTGTGCAAGCAGAGCTGCAAGGGCAAGGATGCAGCTCGGCTTTACTTTCAATCGATTGGGGATTCTGTAGTCACCCAGAGTCAGAGACCGATCCTCGATTGTGGGGAAGATCCCGAGGCACTTCGCAGAGAGGTGCGAAGATTGGAAGCTAAGGTTCTAGGGCTTGATTCGGTCTTGGAACGACTGGGAAAGGACAACAAAGAGCTCAATCAAGAGGTAATAATGCATTTCCTTTATTAGAGACCAAGAAATTAAGATAAAGTTTTTGTCTTCTTGGGAATTTTGTGGAAGAAATGAATAATCATTACATCGAATTGGGGTTGGGCTTGGAATTGAAATTGTTGAGCTTTGAATATTCTTGTTTAATCTTTCTAGCTTATAAAAATCGCTGGCATCTTTTTTTTTATAGAAGATAACGAGGCACAGATTCTACTAGATACGAGTACTAAGATCCTATTGTCTGCTTAATCATTCAGTCATGTCTTTATAACTTTTGACATTACTTACAAACTATTGGGCGTAATCTTTCTATTTCTGACTCTCGGTTGTGAGGTTCATGAGGCGTTTTTTGTTTCAGCTTTGTATTTGTAAGGAACAAGAAAAAAAGGAAACAACATTGAAGAATGAGGCCTTGAAACAAAAGGCATTACTGCAGCAACTGCTAAATATGAAAACTGAGGTGAACCAATAATTGCATTTCATTAAGGTTTTGATTTGACCATACCCCCATTAGCGTGAGCTAAAATTTTGATATTTTGTCAATTGTGTAACAGGAGCTTGGTAGATCGACTTCGGAGTGCTCAAGGTTGCAAGAAAGGAATATGGCTTTGGCCAAAGAACTAGCAGCATTAAAATTGTGAGTGCATTTGCATGGATTTTTTGTTTTCCTGGAAAATTTAATTTGAGACTTGACTTGTACCTTCACCTACCATTCCATTGTTTATTGCTTGAGCTAAAGTTGAATGGCCTTTGTTTTGTTGGCAATTGGCATATAAATCTCTTGAGAATTGTTTACATGTGTTCTAGTTTGTTGCTAAAAAAGTCACGTGGCTTTTGCAATCTAGAATTTCTGATCTGGAGCTAGATGAAGCGGAGGTTCTAAAACTTGCCTCCTTTGGTAATGGTGGTAATAATCAAGATACGATAGACATCCTTCGAAGATCGTTGGTGATGCGTAACAAGTAAGTTGTCAAAATTTCACATAGCATTAAATTGTTCTGCTGAGGAATTTTCCCTTAGTAATTTGGTAGATTATGTTTGAAGCGCATTGCTTGAAGTTGATTCAGCTGTTTGATCACAAACTAATATGATATCTTTTAGTTTTAGCCAATAATTAGTGGTTACCTTTTCATTTACTTTTGTATATTTCTATCTTATGTTGTGATCGGACTTTGCTGTATATCTCATAGGACTTACAAAGAATTGATGGCCAAGTGCAATGTTCTTGGACGGGGAGAGTCACGATCTATTAAAAAATTAGAGAAGGCTAAAGGAAAGATAGATAAACTGAAAGTAAGCACACTTGAGCATACTAGCGATTCTCATTTCACAAGTTTTTCCTAATTTACCATGTTGCTACTCTCATCAGGCAAGGATAAAGGAAATGGAGATAGCTATTGAAATAAAAGATAACCAAGTTCTGAGGGGGTTGAAAGCTTCAAAGAAAACTCATTATGAAGAGGTATGTAAGAATGGTGCCAACAGTAAATCTAGCTCCTTAGCCAATCTTGATGTATTAGAAGACCAAAGTAAACAAACTTCGGCAAACACACTTAATTTGGACAAGTTGGGAAGATTGCAAGATGATTTATTGTATCCTAGAAAAGTACACAACTGTGATTCAACTAATGATATTGATGTACATTGTTCTCAAGCTGGTCCTAGTACCATGGCTTGTGATAAAGACGAAGATGATTGCTCAGTAATAGGTGTCAATTTTTCAAAATTCCTTACGCCCATACATGGACGTCCAAATCCTGATTCAAAAGGTACTATGTTACCAACAACTAGTGTAGAGAATACCACCAAGACCTTTGCTGCTGACATTGATGAGGACGTGACAGTTCTTTTTGACGATGTTCCACAAGTTAAGCCCATGCTTAACATTAGAAAAGAATCTTCAACCCCAATATCACACTCAAACCCAGGTACTTTGGTGCTGCATTTTACGGTTTTGATTGATCAATATATTTATATATATATATGTGCATATAATATTGAAACTAGATTTGCTCAACAACATTGGTACGTAAACAATTTTATAAAATGCAGGAGAAGTATGTTTCTCTGGAGGATTGCTTGGTCCTGATGGAACAAACAGGTACTTGGGTAAGTGGTGCAAGCGGGGCCAAAATAATGAAACAAGACAAGGTCCAAGCACTAGCAATGGTGATTTGATTGCTGTTGGAGCTGATGGAAGAGGTGGTAGAATCAAAGTTCTAAGATCTTTGAACCAATCATCAGTGGTGCGTTTTATTTGCACGCTGTCATGGAATCCATTAGTCTTTTTCTTTAGTAGTCTAATAGAAAAACATTAACTATTTACTACAAATTACATGATAATTTGGACAGTTTTTGATCTGACTCCTTTACAACTTGAGTTTTTTTTGCTTTTGAAGGTACACGCTAAGTTTATTTCTAATAAAATATTCACGTTTATGCTTTCTCTTCAATGTTTGTGATTTGACAGGATTGCAAGGAGAATTCAGTTGGGACAAAGAGGTTCAAGTTAGGAGCCAAGACAAATAGTCAACAGTCCCGTGGATGCTTGCAAATTGAACATTTCTTCAATAGAGTGAGTAATTAATTGCTTTTGATTTGTGCAAAATAGGTTAGGATTAGGAATTCCTGGGTGTGATTTTTTTATGGTCAGCAAGGAAGAACAAAGATTCTTTTGTTAATAGTAGTCTGGTCATAGTTTTGAAAGAGGAACACGTGAAAGGAAAGAAAAAAAAAGAAGAAAAGAAACTGGAGGTGATGATCGTCCATTGATAATGTTATTTAACAGCTTGGTACGACTGTTTCATCATTTGATCACGATCAAGCTGGTTCAAAACAAATAAGGTTTCTTCTAATACAAGTTGTTTTTTTTTCTTAACTAAAATTTAGAGTCGAATTTTTCTTTCCTTGATAGTTACTCACCAGTTGGTGAATAAATAAATAAATGGAGATGCTACGTTGTCGTGCATGTGATAATTAATGATGTATACATACCGACAACTCAGATGAGATAATACTTATCTTGTGTATGTAAATGTCAAATTCTTATGCGTTGATATTGTGTCAAATTGTTATTGTTAGAGAATAGAATCCCACATAGAAAGTATGTGGGATCATCATACCATTTATAAGAGTATGAGTTACTCCACTCATCACTAATTGGTTTTGAGATGGAACCTCATACTTCTTACCATGCATCACTTTCCACATTCTAACATGGTATCAGAGTCAAAAGAAAACTCTAACGAGTATGTCCGATCCAAATCCAAAACCGGTCCAAAAAAGAGAGCCAAAAGAGCCCTTTGTGATTCGGGGATAGTGAGCCAAAAAGAGCCAAAAGAGCCAACGAGCTACTTGCGATCAAACCGTCCAAGATTGGTGAGCAAAAATAGCCACCATCTTGAGGGGGATGTTAGAGAATAGAATCCCACATAGAAAGTATGTGGGATCATCATACCATTTATAAGAGTATGAGTTACTCCACTCATCACTAATTGGTTTTGAGATGGAACCTCATACTTCTTACCATGCATCACTTTCCACATTCTAACAGTTATGTATTATGGTTGTTGTTTGGTAATACTTAAAAAAATAATTTTTTATTTAATTAATTAAAAATTTAATAATTAAATATAAAATGTGTTTTGTAACTCCATTTTTATTTATTATTTTTTTAAATTTTAATTAAAATTTATTAAATTTTGAAAATAGAATTTTTTTCACTTTTAAATTTTTTTAAAACTTTTTTCGACTTTTTTTTCTTCTTCTCTTTTATAAATCAACACCTTATATTGTTAAACAAAAATAAAAATAAAATATATCAAATGCGTTTATTATTTTTTGTTTTTAAAAACAAAAAACAAAAATAGTTAATAAATATAATTTTATTTTTTAAAAATAAAGAAACAAAAATAAAATAATATTTTCATTTTTATGTTTAAAAAATTCAAAAACAAAAATTTTACCAAAAACAACCATAATTAGCTATTTTTGTCTTGTAGAAGAATTATAATACAACTAGAAAACATAATTGCCATTTGTACAGTTTTTTATAATGTTTAGAAAATGTATTTTTAATTATTTTAAGGAAATTGTATGGTAAGGAGTTATTTTCATGATACCTGTCCAATATACATACATGCTCCTTATATGCACACGTAGACACGTCTTGACTTTAGTTTTTATTTTTATGATTGTGTTTATTATATTATGAATAATTAAAGTGTCGAAAACAAAATTCAAACAATTTGTTATATGTGTAATTTTATTTATTATTATTATACACAATGCATGGTATTTTATAAAAAGTCTAAATAACGTATAAATAAATTTATGTTTTGTGTAAGAATATATTTTCTTTTTATATAACTGTGTTGTAATTTAATCTTTAAGTCATTTAAATATATAGATATATTTCTTCTATATAAAAAGTGTAGATAACGGAAATTATTGATTTTAATGATTTTTTATTTTTTTTCCGTTAACTTTAATAAAATATTTCTATATTTAACATAATATTCGTATATTTAACGGTAGATTGTAAGCATGATTTAAATTTAAATAAAATTAAATAATTAAATAAATTAAAATATGATATTTTTGAGATATTTTACAATGATAATTATTTAAAAATAATAAAACTACACATTTTATAACTTTAATAAAATTTAATTAAACTTAAATTTAATAATATATTAAACATACAATATATAATCTTTTGTTATCACTGTCAAATTCAAAAATTAGAACAAACATAAACTTAAACAAAAATAAATAAATTAATTGATTAAAATATGATATATTTAAGATATTTTATGATAATTTAAATAATTAAATAATATTTATTTAAAAATAATAAATACATACATATTATTTTTTTTATCTTATAAATTTATGTGATAGTTTGTTTTTTATCTAAGTGATTTGAGTTCTTTTTCTTCATCAAATTCACCAAAGGACATTGCGAGATATATTAGAAACTAAAAATAGTTGATGTATGTATACTATTGTCTACACTATTACTTTTTCTATTTTTATTTTATTTTTATGATTAATTTCTTTTTAGATATTATTGTATTTTATATATATGTCATGTAGCCATGTAAAAATATATATATATCTATGTCAACTTTGTGTTTAGATGTCATATATGTAGAGATTATTGATATAAATATTTATATATACTATAGAACTATAATTCATTCTATTATATATATATATATTAAAAAAAAACAGTGAACCAATTTTTATTAAAATTAGACAATATTTAGAACTTTAAAACTAAGCAAACATGCATTACATGTTGCTTCTATCTAATATTTATATATGCATGCACGATTCATTAACATCTCTCAGTTAAATTTATAGTTGAATAAAAAAATAAAAAAAATAAGAAAATAGATAGAGTGATTTAGAATAATTTTACATTATCTTATTGTGGTTATCGTTTATATAAATATATAGATATAGATATATAGATTTTCATTACAAAAACTTACTTTTGTATAATTTTATTTAACACTTGACATATAAACTACTAAAATATTAATATTCATGAGTTAAATAATAAAATAAGAGTGTTAACAAGATAAAAATAAAATAAAATGTTACATCCGGTATTTATTTTTTTAAATAATATTCACTTCATTAATATATTGTTGTTAATGTTAAAATGTTAAGCCAAAATATATATGACCCTGCTAATATAATCCTTTTGAAGAAAATATATGGATTATATCTCACTCTAGATTGAAAGAATTTAAAAACGCCTAGCTAAGCGCTTTTGTCATATTCATTACTTAACTACGGTATCCTTAGCTTGGGCATGAATGAAACATGGAGACTGCTGTGAAGAAAAAAAAAAACTCATAGTGAATTGCATAACATTACATGTTTTATATACGATGATGTAACTGTCGGTGTTGAAATTAGGAGACAAACTTTCTCGACTCTAGCTGTGTTTTCAAATAAAATTAAAAAAAGCCATAGTTGACTTTTTTATTTAGATTTATTGGGACAGATTCCGCAAAAGCCTGTGGTGGGGAAAGTGTTTGTACATACATATGCATGAAATTGAAACTCGTCTTCTTTGGGATCTTTGAATTTGCTGGGGTTGAAAACTCAAAATTTGAACATTATTAATAGGAAATAAATAGCCAAACAAAAAAGCCCCAGTCTTAAATCTAATCTATTTACGGATGATATATGTTTGTGTATATATATCTATTGCAAGTGTACTACGCTGAAAATTCAAAGACATAACGTACATACGCATTTAGAGGCAGACATGTCCAATGTTGGCTGTGTTTTTTCAAGTGTTTAGCTACGCAAATTCAACAAAGTATTAAAACAGAATATTGCAAATGAAAATACTAACTCAACCATAAAATTGAATTTTTATTTTCTTCCATGGTCCCTATGTGGGTGATGTATGGTGCTTTGCCCCTTTCGTTGCTCGTTGGGGTCTGTTGGACGTTTTAAGTGGATAGTCTTTGTTTTGTGACAGGTTCCGGTTGGCCATCGACACTTGCTCTATTCGACTTTGGTTTTCATTATTGTTTTTCCTTGTTTTAGTTTTAGTTTGTGTTTGTTTTCTTAGTTTTGTTGACAGGTCTCGGCTTATATTATATTTTTGCCTCCGAACTTTATCATTTTTATTTTTTTGGTAAGTTTTGCTGAACCTTCATGTCTCATAAAAAAAAAAAAAAGAAGCGAATTCTGTTTTAACCTTTGATGAATTTTCTTTTTCCACATAAAAAACAATAAAATTAATCTATATATATGAACTTTATTTGTGTTTAGTCTATATCGTTTTATTAAAAAGAACCTGCTAAAATTCAATTGTGTATTTTGATAGTTTGGGATTAAATAATTTTCGACATCTAGTGTGTTGTCTTTAACATAAAAACATTTACAATGGAGTGCTAAAATTTTGATGTAAATGTTATTTATTAGTACTGTGTAAGAATACAATGTGCTATAAAATCTATGTTAAATTTGGCACAACAAAATAATTATTTTTTCATATTACAATTAATAGGGTTTATACTTTTTTGATAGTGTGTTTTGTCTCATTACCTGTTTGGACTTTATATTTTGATAAATTTTTATTTTGACCCTGTATTTTATAAAATAGTTTAAATATACTCTTAAACCCAATTTTGATGAAGAAAAAATTGAATATGACAACATAATTATTATGCAGAATGATTATGTTTTTGTTCTGAATTATTAGTTTGATGAGTTATTTGTGATTTAGTATAAAAATATTGAACAAAATTGGATTTAGGACTCTATTTGAAATATTTTGCAAAATACAGGATTCAAAAAATAATTTGTCAAAACAGGTAATGAGACAAAACACATGGTTCAAAAAAATATAAACACATTACAATATTATCATTAATTATTTTTTATAATATATAATTCATTAATGGGAGATTTTATAATTTAATTAAATGATCATTAATAATAGTTTGTTTTTATGTTAATTTTGCATCTTAAGTTATTATTGTGCTTTTTGTATACAATTGCAAATATTGTGTTAACAATGGTTCATTTTTTGGCTAAACTTGGTACTATATTTAGATCATACATTAAAATTAGTCTACTCATATATAAGAAAAATCTTACGGCACCAAAATGCAAATAACTTCTCGCCACTAACTTCTTAAGTTTTATAAAAAGAATAATGTTACGTGCATCAAAAATATTACTACATCAAAATATTACACGCATTTTGTGTAAATATTAAGAAGAGACTCAATACTATATTTTGATGCATAATTTATGTGCAAATATTACTTTTATAAAAAAATAACATCAAATAATTTAGTTTCTAAATTGAAAGAAACATAACTAAATAAGTAAAATTTTACTCTAATTCATATCTCTTCTATATCTATATAATAAGTGTGTAGATAATATAATTTTTTGGTTTTAATGATTTTTTATTTTTTTTAATGTTAACTTTAACAAAATATTCTTATATTTAACTGTAGTTTGTAAATACTTAAATAAAATAAATAATTAAAAAATTAAAATAGTATATTTTTGAGATATTTTACATTGATAATTATTTAAAAATAATAAATAATTAAACAAATTAAAATATGATATTTTTGAGATATTTTATAATGATAATTATTAAAAAATAATAAATAATTAAGCAAATTAAAATATAATCAAGCAAATTAAAATATAATATCTTTGAGATATTTTACAATGATAATTATTTAAAAATAATAAAATCATACTTTTTATAACTTAAATAAAATTTAATTAAACTTAAACTCACTTATTAGAATGATATCATATTAAACATATAGTATAATCTATTGTCAATTAGCAATAAATTATTTAAAAAAAAAAACTAGCAAGAAACTTAAATTTAAAATCTACTTATAATATTTAATATTACATTAAACATATAATATATAATCTCTTATTATCACTGTCAAATTCAAAAACTAGAACATGTTAGAATTTTATATGGACTAATATAATTACAAACATAATTCCATTATCACAATCATTTTCTAGAGTGCTTACGAATAGTTAAAAGACCATAATGGGATGGTTAATATAAATCTAATTGCATTTGAGTAGCACCCTAAAGACTATAGGTTGGCCCATTAAACCATAGTGCACCATATCTGATAATATAAGCCTAATAGGCCCAATATACCCCTTAGGGTAAGAAGGCATATGAGACATATATATTGAACATATATGTGGTTGGGAAATAGACTGACAGATGTGATTTGGTAAGGGCCGCTCTTCATAAGTTCTCTCTTGCATTGTTCTTCTAATATTATTTATATAGATCGCGAGAGATTCAAAGATGAACATTGGGGACTCAATGTCAGGTATGTTTTCATCTATATATATTCAATTCAATGCTCTAAATAAAATGTGTTCCTGGATTGTTATATGAGCATGTAATGTTATTTTGAATCTGATTTATTGATAATGCTCATAGTATTGTTTATTACAATTTTAACAATTGGTATCATGAGCAAGGTCATTTGATTTTAGGGCTTGAAATTTTGATATATACCCAATTTTTCACATGAAATTTCGAATGGCTATGTAGAAAATTAGTATATTAATCATCAATGGGTTTAGACCATTTTTTGACAAAATTTTGGGGAATTTTTTGAGTGTTTTTCGGCCATGGATACCCATTTTTTTCTTCCAAAAACTTTCATAGATAAATGTATATATGTTTGTTGGTTTTAAGAGTTTTTTAATCCAAATGGAGGCCGGAAAGTGATAGAGCATGAGACGTGGAGCAAAACCCCTCAAACGGAGTCCGATTTGGTGGCCGGAGATGGCCTATCCGACCGGGTCGCGTAGACCCAAGTAGCAGACCCCACGGGTCAAATTTGGGTGACAGTGATGATAAAAACGACATGTCGTTTTGCCTCTGTCAGGCAAAAAACGACATGTCGTTCGTACGGACATGAGCCTCCTTCAGCGTCGAATTTTTGTATAAAAAACGACACGTCGTTTTCGTAAAAACGACACGTCATTTTTGTAAAAACGACACGTCGTTTTCGTAACAACGACACGTCATTTTGGCATGTGAGGGTCGTTTTTATAGTGAAAAATGACAAGTCGTTTTTGGTAAACTACAAGTCGTTTTTGGTAAACTACATGTCGTTTTCTGAAAAAATTTTACAAAATTTTTTTTTTGGGGGCGCGTGAGGGGTCTTTTTTGGCCAAATTTTTACCATTTCACTCCTATTCTCATGTCCTACTATTTGTATATGTTTATGCACAAGATTAATCCATGAATTGTATTCATAATTGTATTTGTATTTAATCTTTTGTGGCATGAATCTTATTATATATTGTCAACAATTATTGTTTATTTTCTTGCCTAAGCATGTGAATTGTTTAGTAAAGAGGAACATTTAAATAATTATTTATTTAAATTTTGTGTTTTTTCCTCCAAAATTACATTAAGATCTATATAAGTAATTAATTATCCTATCGATAATAATTGCTTGGTAAGGATGCTTAATATGGTGAAGAAAATTTATTAAACGTTATGAATAACAATTTATCTATCCTTTCGATAGTAAATTAATGTATTTGATTATAATGTTTAATAGATTATTCTTACCTGTGTATGAGTTCTATTTTGTGTGTTTGTCTAAGAACTCTAGCATACATAATGATCATTTGTTATTTTGCGATCATATATTGATGAGAAAAGAGGACAAATGACATGGTTTATTATAACTTGTATTTAATAGTTATTGCTCTTGTTTCTCATTCAGCTGTAAGCATTCCTAGATATCCTGCCGTCTTGACGCTGAATGCAACCAACCACAAGCAGTGGATTGAAAATATCACGATGAACTTGACCTTCATGAAAATGGACTTGGCCTTGAGAATTGATGCACCATCTAAGCCTGCTAATGATGCTACTGAGAAGGATAAGAAATCTTACGAGGACTGGGAACACTCCAATCATTGTTGCTTGATGCTTATGAGATATCACATGGACGAATCCATTCGTGATAGTATTCCCAAGTCTGAAAATGCAAAGGATTTTCTTGCTGCCATTAAGGGAAAGTATAAGAAATTCTCAAAGAATGACAAGAATGAACACTTGAACATGCTGCATCACACTGTTTACAATGGTTCAGGTGACATTAGGGCCCACATTAACAAGCTCATGGGCCACTATCATAAACTTAAGGCCATGGATATGGACCTTGGTGAGGATTACATGGTCTGGTTGGTGATGGAGAACATTCCATCTCAGTTTGATGCGATCAGATCAAGCTATAATGCTCAGAAAGAGCAATGGACTGTTGGGGAGATGTATGCTGTTCTTGCCAAGGAAGAGGAGGACATGAGAAAAGGTAGGGCAAGAAGTATCTCCATGGTGACGAACCCAAACAATCCTCACAAGAGAAAGTTCACTTCCAACAACTCTAGTGACCAAAAGCATCCTAAGAAGAAAGCCAACCATCCTAAGGGAAATGGGCAAGCTAGCTCATCTTCAACTGGTCATAAGAATGAGATTTTCAAAGGGAAGTGCAACTTTTGTCAATGCTTTGGGCATAAGAAAGCTGATTGTCGAAAGCTCAAAGCTCACTTAGAGAAGAAAGGTAATTGTCTTGTGATGGTTTGTTTAGAGTCCAACATTATTGATGTGCCCTTAAACACTTGGTTGTTAGATACTGGAGCTACAATTCATGTTACAAATTCCTTGCAGGCAGTGACAAACCGAAGAAGACCGAGTAAGTTGGAGGAGCATGTATACATGGGAGACGATACTAAAGTCAGAGTTGAATTTTTTGGGACTGTAGGACTGCAGCTAAATACTGGGCATTTTTTTGGAGTTGCATGATGTTGCTTATTTACCCTCTATTAGGAGGAATTTGATTTCTGTATCTATTTTGGATAGACTAGGTTATAGTCTTCATTTTGGAATAGGAAAACTGACTTTGTATTGTGACTCTATGTTGGTTGGAAATGGAACTTTATGTGGAAACTTATATAAGCTTGATTTACATGATGTTGTTCCTGTTACTTCTACTTCTTCTTGTTCTTCTTCTCTTAATGCTATTGTTGGGTCAAAACGTGCAAGATTAGATTTGAAATCTTCTATGCTTCGGCATAAACGTTTAGGCCATATTTCTAGAGATAGAATAGAGAGATTGGTGAAGGATGGTGTACTTCAGGATCTTGATTTCTCTGATTTCACTGCCTGTGTTGATTGTATAAAAGGAAAGTTGACTGCCAAGGTTAGAAAGAGCAAGTCAGACAGGTGCACAGATGTATTGGAGACTATTCATACTGATATTTGTGGGCCTTTTGTTCCACCTGCTATGGGTGGTTATAGATACTTTATCACCTTTATTGATGATTTTTCCCAGTATGGTCATGTTGAGCTCATTCGTGAAAAATCTGAATCTTTGGATGCTTTTAAGATTTTCAAGACGAGTGTTGAGCTTCAAAAGGGAAAGAAGATTAAAACTGTCAACTCTGATAGAGGTGGAGAGTATTATGGACGTTATGATGAAACTGGAAGGAACCCCGGGCCTTTTGCCAAATACTTGCAAGAATGTGGTATTGATGCAAGATATACAATGCCAGGGACGCCCCAACAGAATGGAATCGCTGAAAGGAGAAATCGCACACTTCTTGACATGGTGCGCTGTATGTTGATTCATTCTAGCTTGCCAGAATTTTTATGGGGTGAGGCATTAAGAACTGCTGCTTATATCTTGAATCAAGTACCTAGTAAGTCTGTCCCAAAGACACCATATGAGTTGTGGTCGGGTAAGAAACCAAGTTTGCGTCATTTTCATGTTTGGGGATCTAAAGCTGAAGTAAGGCCCTCTAACCCACAATCTAAGAAACTTGATCCGAAAACTATCAGTGGCTACTTTGTAGGTTACACTATTGGATCGAGGGGTTCCAGGTTCTATTGTCCTTCTCACACCACCAGAGTGATAGAATCAGATAAAGCTGTCTATTTTGAAGAAGAATTTGGTTCAAGTCAAGGGTCAAGAGAAATTGTATTCAGGGAAGAACGTGTTTATGTCCCTGTACCTGTAGCTTCCGCTTCCGCTCCTGTTAATGACCCTGTGATTGAACAGATTCCGGTAGAAACTCATGATGAACCTCAAAATCAAGACCAAGGTGAAAATCTTGATATTGGGGATGATGAAGCTATGGTGAGAAGATCACAGAGAACCCGCAGGTCTGCTATTCCTAATGACTACCTTGTCTATTTACAGGAACATGAGTTTGATGTAGGAGACACTTTTGAGCCAGTTACCTATCAAGAAGCTATGAATAGTCCTCAATCTGTATTGTGGATGGATGCAATGAAAGATGAGTTGAATTCTATGTCACAAAATGAAGTTTGGGAGTTGGTTGAATTACCCAAAGGTTGCAGACCCATTGGATGCAAATGGGTGTATAAGATCAAACGTGACTCGAATGGGCAAGTGGAAAGATATAAGGCTAGGCTTGTGGCTAAAGGCTATAGCCAGAGAGAAGGTATTGATTTCAAAGAAACCTTTTCACCTGTTTCCACCAAAGATTCGTTGTGAATTATTATGTCTATAGTTGCTCATTTTGATCTAGAACTCAATCAAATGGATGTGAGGACTGCCTTCTTGAATGGAGATTTATTTGAAGATGTTTACATGACTCAACCTATTGGTTTTGAGAAGTCTGGCAAAGAACACATGGTTTGCAAGCTCAAAAAGTCTATCTATGGGCTTAAACAAGCATCAAGGCAGTGGTATCTCAAGTTCGATATGATTGTCACTGCAAATGGCTTCAAGGAGAATGTTGTAGATCAATGTATATACATGAAGGTCAGTGGGAGCAGTTTCATTTTTCTAGTATTGTATGTTGACGACATCCTGCTTGCATCTAATAATTCTGATCTGTTGTCTGAGACAAAACAACTTTTGTTTAGCCATTTTGATATGAAGGATCTTGGTGAGGCTTCCTATGTGCTTGGGATTCAGATTCTTCGGGATAGGGCTAATGGTATTCTTCGTCTGTCTCAGAAGACTTACATTGATCGGATCTTGAAAAGATTCAATATGCATGCATGTTCTCCTGGGAAGGCACCGATAGTGAAGGGTGATAAGTTCTCAAAGGCCCAATGTCCACAAAATGATAAAGAGAGAGATGAAATGAAAGTCATTCCTTATGCGTCATTGGTTGGTAGCTTGTGTAGGAAAAACTAATTGCAGGATCTTTATTTATTTTCATGCAATTTACATATTATCAACACAAACATGCAAATTCCTAGAACATGCTCCTATGAAATTGATACAAATATAAAGTAAAGTAAAAACTTACATTACGCAGCGGAACTGGAACAACTCCATCCTTCAATCTCTCTAACCCTTGATTCCATTCTGTAGCAGAGTATTATCAAGAGATTGAACAAGATCAGCAACACAGTCTTCCTCACCAAGCCTTTGATCAACCTAGAACTAGTGTGGGCTGGCTCTCAACACATGAGATAGAGATCTAGAAAAGAAGAAGAGATTGTGGCTAAGAAAGGATTAGAGTGTCTAGGTTTTCACTTACCAAAATCAACTGAGATTGACTTGCTTCTAAAAACCCTATATATCATATTCCTTATATAGGCATCTTAATGGGATTTATTTAAATTTAAATTAATTAAAAATAATAAACAAAACTAAAAGCCTTGGGCTGCCATAAATGAACTTGGGCCCAATCTCTTTATTTTGAATTTAAATCCCAACTGGGCCTAAATTCAAAACCTTTTATTTATTTATTTTTTAATTAATTAATTAAATCCTTATTCAAATTAACTAATTATAATTTGAAACTTGATTTAATATTATTTATTTATATTGATACCAATTTATCAATATTAATAAATTTACCCAAATATTCTCTTTTATTCTCTAAATCTCATATCTCTGTAAATTTTCCAAAATTGACCTAGTCAACTTTAAAAATCCTAATTGATAATTAAATCAATTAATTGAGACATTCTAGATGATTTACTCAAAGGTGATGCGGGGACCATGGATCCATGAAATCAAGCTCCAACAAGTTATTGTGAATTTATTTACGAATAATTTCACTACCTTATTAATTCCTCGTGACTCCACTATAGACTCGGAATTGAACTCTTGAATTCATAGAACGTATTTTCAAAACCATAAATACGTTATCCATTGTTATAACCATTACAATCAGTCAATCCTCTATCGATGACTTACTAACGAGCTGGGTGCAAATTACCGTTTTACCCCTCATCAGTATTTTATCCTTAACTCCCACTAAGTTCCTTATAAATGATATTTCCGTGAACTTAATCACATAAATGAGATCTCAATCATTTAACCTTTTGAACAAAGCAATTAAGGAAATCATCTTTTCACTTCTCATACAGAAGTTATAGATTTCGTATCTATGAATAATACTCCCACTCAATTACACTAATAAATCTCCAAGATGTAAGTATGGGCTAGACCGTAGGGTAAGCTAGTAACGAACAAGTCAAAAGATTTAAATAATATAATTAGCAGAATATTATCACTCAGAATTAAGATCGGCTTAATATATGGTCAACGTTGTGACATTGATTAGATTTGATAACAACGATACTTATTTATCAATCAATAATCAATATCGGTCCTAGTCCGATGTAACTAAATACATCCGATCTTATCTACTTGGTCGATGCCTTGGACAAGACATCACACCCTGAATGTGTAAGTAGATCATATCGTAGATTGCCTAATCAGTGAAAATCCAATGCACTGATCTAATCTTAGGACTCGTTCTTTTGAACATATAATTACAACTATAATCCACTGTGACCTAGTCACTATAATTGTAACTATCCATATGTTCGGGATTTTATAAATGTTTGTATTATTTCAATAATCATGTAATAAAACAAGCAAGCAACACGGTTGTCAAACTAAATGATTTCTACTACTTTTATTGATAATATGAAAACATGCTACATGTCCGACATGGTTTTATAAGGGCATAAAACCCAATAGCTTGATGTATGCTCAAGTATGCACATGCCCTGATATTGCTTTTGTTGTCGGCGTGTTGGGTAGATACTTGAGTGATCCTGGTCTTAGCCATTGGAAAGCGGCTAAGAAAGTCATGAGGTATCTTCAGGGTACAAAGGATCATATGTTGACTTATCGGCGAGCTGACACTCTTGATATAGTTGGGTTCAGTGACACCGATTATGCAGGATGCGTGGATGATAAAAAGTCCACTTCAGGCTACATTTATATGATGGCTGGAGGAGCTGTTTTATGGAAAAGTGTCAAGCAGACACTCACAGCTTCTTCTACGATGGAGGCAGAATATATGGCGTGTTATGAGGCTACTTGTCAAGCAATATGGCTGCGGAATTTCATTTCAGCATTGAATGTTGTAGACTCTATTTCGAGGCCGCTGAAATTGTATTGTGATAACTCTGCAGCAGTAGCTTTCTCTAAGAACACTAGGAGTACTTCTCGCTCAAAGCATATTGATATAAAGTACTATTTTGTTAAAGAGAAAGTCGATGAGTCCCTCATTTCTATTGAGTACACGCCTACCACTAGCATGTTGGCAGACCCACTAACGAAAGACTTACCTATATGTGTGTTTTTAGAACACGTTGCCCGAATGGGATTGTCAAGAGCCTAGCTTGTTGAGCTCAGTGGGAGTTTTGTTATTTATGTATTGAACATGCTAGTATTTTGTATGGATTGCTTATAGCTTGTGTTTTGTTCTGAACATGCATAATGATAATTGAAGTCACTTCTTATTGTTGTTGTTACGAATATATGTTTATATAAGTATATACTATTGTTCATCGAAGTGACAGGTACAAAAGGAGATGAATGCGCATAGTCTCAAATTAATGTACCACATGTATGTTTGGTTTAATGATTGTTATTGTTTTTGAATGTCTTTAAGACCGAATCATAGATAATATATGTATCCTATCGATATGATATTATATATGATTTATTAGACTGTCTTTTAGTGATGGACAATATTATGGTGGTTTGATTATATTGTCCAAGTGGGAGAATGTTAGAATTTTATATGAACTAATATAATTACAAACATAATTCCATTATCACAATCATTTTCTACAGTGCCTACGAATAGTTAAAAGACCATAATGGGATGATTAATATAAATCTAATTGCATTTGAGGCACATGGTAGCACCCTAAAGACTATAGGTTGGCCCATTAAACCATAGTGCACCATATCTGATAATATAAGCTCAATAGGCCCAATATACCCCTTAGGGTAAGAAGGCATATGAGACATATATATTGAACATATATGTGGTTGGGAAATAGACTGACAGATGTGATTTGGTAAGGGCTGCTCTCCATAAGTTCTCTCTTGCATTGTTCTTCTAATATTATTTATATAGATCGTGAGAGATTCAAAGATGAACATTGGGGACTCAATGTCAGGTATGTTTTCATCTATATATATTCAATTCAATGCTCTAAATAAAATGTGTTCCGGGATTGTTATATGAGCATGTAATGTTATTTTGAATCTGATTTATTGATAACTAGAAAACATAACCGCGTTTCGCGCAGTTTTTTGTAATTATTAAAAAATATACATATTTTAAAATACTTTTAGGAGAATGCTACGACATGGATTCTTTTTCACCCTACTCGTACAACATGTTCCTTATATGGACACGTGAGGGCGTATTGAATACAATTTTTTTTTCATAATGGTGTTCGTTGTATATCAAATCTCTTGCAAGTTTTTGAAAATTCTGAATAATTAAAGTACCGAAAACAAAATTCAAAAAATTTGTTGTACGTGTGCATTTATTTTTTATTATTATTATCATTATTATACGCTTTGTGTGATTTTTTTTATAAAAAGTCTAAATTATGTATATGGAAATTTATATTTTGTGTAAGACTTATTTTGTGCCATTACCCGTTTGAACCTTTTATTTTTAAAAATTAACTTTTAGAACTCGTGTTTTGTCAAAAGGTTAAATATATGATTGGATAGATCGATTATTTGAACATTGTATTTTGGCCGATTACCCGTTTTGACCCCTTATTTTTAGAAATTAACATTTGTACCATATATTTATTCAAAAGGTTAAAAATTCTTTATAAAAATTAAATTATATATAATTTATATTTTTTTGTAAGGGTTCACATCATTTTGAACATTGTATTTTAGCCGATTACTCGTTGGGGTCTTTATTTTTAAAAATTAACTTTTGGACCTCAAATTTTGTCAAGATGTTAAAAATAGGAATAGATAGGTTGGTTATCTAAACACTATATTTTGGCCGATTACTTGTTTTAACTCTTTATTTTTAAAAATTAACCTTTGGACTATGTATTTATTCAAAGTGTTAAAAATTCTTTATAGAAAGTAAATTATATATATAGATATATAGATGCTCATAGTATTGTTTATTACAATTTTAACAAAACACACATAAACTTAAATAAATTATTTAATTAAAATAAAATATTTATTTAAAATTTATATAACATTAATATAATTTTAATAAAATTAATTAATAAATTCTATAAATAAAACTAAACAATACCTTGTAACTAGTAATATTAAATAGATGCTAAAGCACACATTAAATACATCTATATATATAAACTATACTCTACAATAAAATTCTAAAAAAAATAGCATGCAATCAAGAAAATATGATAAAAATAAAACCAAGAAAATACATGCACATGAAATTAATGACAAATGTTTTAAAGAAATCACTCTGTCTAAAACGTACAGAAAAAGTAAGAACTTGTAAAAACCAAGTGCTGTTTGATAATACTTAAAAAAAATAGTTATTTATTTAGGGCCCGTTTGATAAAATTTTTGTTTTTGAATTTTTTAAACACAAAAATAGAAATATAATTTTATTTTTGTTTCTTTATTTTTAAAAAATAAAAATATGTTTGGTAACTATTTTTGTTTTTTGTTTTTTAAAAAAAAAAATAATAAACGCGTTTGATAACTTTTATTTTTATTTTTTGTTTAACAATATAAGGTGTTGATTTGAAAAAAAGAAGAAAAAAAGAAAGAAAAAATTGAAAACTATTTAAAAAAATTTTAAAAGTGAAAAAATTCTATTTTTAAAATTTAATAAATTTTAATTAAAATTTTAAAAAATAATAAATAAAAATAGAGTTACCAAACATATTTTATGTTTAATTTTCAAAATTTTAATTAAATAAATAAAAAACTATTTTTTTAAGTGTTACCAAACAACACCTTAATTAATTAAAAATTTGACAATTAAACATAAAATATGTTTGGTAACTCTGTTTTTATTTATTATTTTTTTAAATTTTAAAAATAAAATTTTCTCACTTTCAAATTTTTTTTAAACCGTTTTCAACTTTTACTTTTTTTTTTTCAAATCAACATTTCATATTATTAAATAAAAAATAAAAATAAAAATGATCAAACGCGTTTATTATTTTTTATTTTTAAAAACAAAAATAGTTACCAAACATATTTTTATTAAAAAAAAAAATTATATTTCCATTTTTTTTTTGTTTAAAAGATTTAAAAACAAAAATTTTACCTCACACAACCCAAGTAATCTTGGTAGAATAAAATATTGTCTGCTGGTTACACTTACATTGAAAGTGAAAAAAAACCTAATTAATCGATCATGACTTTTCTGTCAATTATTGCGGACTATATAATCTAAATTCTGGGTAATCGATAAGATGGGTGTCATATAAATATGGGGTTTCTTTTTTTAGAAAATTTTAATGTATGGTATATTTCATATTTGAGATGTCTCACACGTGTAACGTATGTAAAGAATGATACTCACTTGAGAACAAAAATTCGATGATAAATATGGAAGACAGCCAGACAAGCGGGTCCAAGATCAACCCCAGCTCCATATCACACGATTTCTTTTGTTGACCCAAAAAGTCAAATATATTCTCTCTTTGACCCACTCATTTCAAACACTAATCTTTTCTTCATCACTTCCCTATAATAAAATAGTCTCAAACCCTATAATAAGACGTAAATATGATGGTATCAAAAAATACAAGAAAGATGGATTATTTTCAATGTCAATCTTCACTAATTAATAATTTTATTTATTTTCTAACACTATAGTTTCGGTGATTTCTCTCAAGTCAATCCACTTACATACACCGTATTAAGAAACTTAATTAATGGAATTATTACTGTTGGAAATAACACTAATACTAGACTTAGACTTACAATTCAACTAAAATATTTTGTTATTGATTTACTCAACCATTGGACTCCAACTCTTGTTGTCTCGACTTCTAATATAGTGTCATTCTTTTTTTTCTTTTTTTTTTTGGAAAAAATTGTAGTGTTAGTTTAAAATAATGAATACTATATATTAAGTTTTGATTTTGTTAACGCACATAAATTACTTAAAAATTAATCTTAATCGTAAAAATTAATAAATATAATTCTTAAATACAATTATAATTTCTACTAATAAATAAATTGCAAAATATCACTTGTACAATAAAGTATTTAATTAGAAAATAACTATTTGTCTCATTTATTTAATTTTTGTTCAATTTAATAAGCAAGCAACAAAAAAAATGTAAACATTTAGATTAAATTGTAGTGATTAGAAAAGAATAAATATAAATAAGAATTATTATTATTTATTAGAACCACTACATATACAAAAAAGAAAGAAAGAATGAAAGAGGTTTCAATGGTGTTATATATATATATGATGGTTACATTTTAAAAAGTATATATTAATTTTTATTAAATTGAGATGCTAAGTTATTATGATTCATTTAATATTTCTTGTTTAAATTATCAAATTAACGATCCCAATTATTGAATAAAAATATAATAGCTAAAATATATACATATAATTAATTATTAATATTAATTCATATAAATTTATGAAATATAATCATTCCAATCATAGAGAACAGATATTCAAAGATTATAGAGAGATAATCAACTACCCAAAAATATAACATCATTATGTGGAGCATTGATAAATTACGCGCACGCTGACTTTATTCATTCACAATCATATCATTCCATTTATGAATTATTAGAGAAATTTGTCAAGATGCTTATCAACTCCTATACTAAAAAACAGTTCAAGGGAGTTACGTGTCGTCTATACTCTCTATATATATATATAGTTTATCAATTATATTTGTGACGTTTTTATTTTTATATTTTTATTTTTTAAGATGCATAGTATACAAAATTAAATGTAGTATCACATTTCCAATTTTCTGTCTAATTTTAATGTTTTTAATTTTTGTTCAACCAATAAATATATGTCATATGATACGCCCTTTAAAATATTTAAATAAAAATAATAAAGTTGAAATATTATTTCAATAATTACTAATTTTAAATAATAGAATAAATAATATTTTTGTCCTCCAATTATGACTGATTCAAACCGTGCCCTTTAAATAATTCGCAATATTAAAAATTCTTCCCAAACTATACACATTACTCAAACGTGAAATTTATGTTAGATTTTGTCCTAGGTGGCTAACAGAGTAATGATGCTACATTTTGCCCCCCCAAACTTTAACCATTACTAAATCGTGCATTTTTTATTAATTTTTTTAAAAAAATATTTTTTTCTTAAAAAAATAACTAAAACCTTAAAAAATCATTTTAAAAGATTAAGAAATTAAAAAATACTTAAATTTTCAAATTATAAAAAAATTTGCAGTTCATCAAATAGAAAACCATATTATAAATATTTTTTTTTTAGTAATTTCATATGTAAAATTAAACAAATGTCTATCTTCAACAACCACGAAACACTGAAAATAAAATATATGACTGTAAATAGTATAATCTTAGAGATGAAAATTACCATTAATATTACTATAGGTCGTCGCTCGTCGTCGATCCTTCAATTCAAGATTTGCGCAGTACATACGTGTTCTATTCCTCTTTCCTCTTGCATCCTCTAACTGCCTCCGTCGTGTCCTCCGACCATCCATCTTGCTGCAGAACCTAGAGTGGTTGGGAAGGATGGAGCGGATGTAGTGAAGAAGAAGAAGAAGGATGAAGTAGAAAAACTTAGTTTTAGGATTTATTTTTAATTTTTATTTTAAAATAGATTTATTTTATATTGTAAAAGAAAAAATAACTTATTTTTTATTAATTAGATTTTTAATATTTGTATTTTTTATTTTCTTGATCTTTTAAAATGATTATTTAAAAAATTAAGATTTTAATTATTTGTTTAATAAAAAAAATTAAATTTTTTGATAAAAAATGACGTGATTTGGTAGTGGTCAAAGTTCAAGCAGCAAAATTGCTAATTATTATACATGTGACATTGCCACATATGTAGGAAAGTGCTACATTATCATTCTGTTAGTTATCTAGGAAAAAATCTAACAGAAGTCTCACAATTGAGTAACGTGTATAGTTCATTGATATCACGAATTATTCGGGAGTACGATATGAATTGCCACATCTGCAGCAACATGTCACATCATTATTCTGTTAGTTATCTAGGAAAAAATCTAATAGAAGTCTCATGATTGAGTAACGTGTATAGTTCGGGAGAAATTTTTGATATCATGAATCATTCGGGTGTACGATATGAATTGCCACATCTGCAGCAAAATGCCACATCTGCATTCTATTAGTTATCTAGGAAAAAATCTAACAGAAGTCTCACGATTGTGTAACGAGCATAATTCGGAGGAAATTTTTAATATTATGAATCATTCGGGGGTACTATATGAATTGGTCATAGTTCGAGTATAAAAATATTTTTTTATTCTAAATAATATAGCATATATTTATTGATTAGAGATAAATGATTGAGAAATCAAAATTGGATAAAAAATTTACTTCTTGAATTTTTTTTTTGTTTGACGGTGCGATTTCATATACCGAAAAAAATGGAGTTGGAATTAATTTTAAGTTCAGATTAGCACCGTCTTTGTATGTATTAATGCATGGGTTGATTTTCAGGCGTTTAATTAATGGTCGTCAGAACTACGTTCATGTTGTTTTCCTCGTGTATTCAATTTAATTAAGATCCCCGTAATGATGCCTTCTTATGACCCCCATGAAATATATATATTTATATATGCAATTTTGGTAAGTCATTATTGTTTTTTTTTTTGATAGACCGGTTTCAATATATCTTTAGTTTATTTTAATTGCAAATCGTGCTAAATACGGTGGGGTTAGTAATTGTGAGATTATTCTGTTCTAATTTTTTTTAAAAATTATTCTGTTATAATAATTAGTATATTGGAGTAAATAAAAAATTATTATGTTTTTCATTAAAAAAATAATGAAATAATTTTTTTATAACTTACTTTCTCTTGCAGCTCTAAAAAGAACTTATTCTGTTTTATGATGTTTAACATGAACACTACACTTTTAGTATTCATTGTTGTTTGGTATATCAACATTTTTATTTTATCAAGTTCTTGAGAATTTAAAACAATGACAATTAAGTTTAGTTTTTTAATGATATTTTTTTTTGGGTTAAAATGTTCAATTTCTTAATAATTTTTAAATTTCTCAATTTTGCAGTAAATAGAATATATAAAATAAAAATATAAATTCCATGTAAAAAATTATGACATTTTCCTTAAGGAGAATGCGCTAGTACTTTTTTTTATTTTTTATATAACGTATTATATAAAAAGTTATATTTTATAACATTTTTTTATATAATAATATGTTTAGAATTGAATTTGATTAAAAATATTATATATTTATATATAAATATAAGTAAATATAAAATATAGAATTATATAAAAATATATTATAAAACATAATTTGTTACAATTTAATACCACATAGTACAGTCCATAAAAAACATCTTAAAAGAAAAAAACTATATTTTACGGAAAAAAATATAAAAGAATTAAGATTGACTTTTGTTGTGCTGTAAAAAGATTGACTTTTGTTAAAAAGGAAAGAGACTACGTACGTAGACGTGTTTGTGCCACGTGGTATCATTTAATTCCGTTGGCTGATCACATGCAACGCATGTGGCCGGTTTTATACACGTGTATGGGACATACTTGAGTGTTTTTTGGTTTGTTGTTTCATAGAACATTTTTAAGTGTTTCATAAATTCATTTATGTAAATCACAAGTGTCACTCTTTGGCGACAGCATACGGCCATTCAAAGCCTTTAATAATTAGGAAATTTTTTGGTCGGCTTTATCAGTGTTTCTGTTTTAATAGGCGGTGAACTTATAATTCAATTATATTTGAATCTATATAAATATATATACTAAATACAAATAATATGTAATACACGTTTTTTCTAATTTTATTTATAAAATTTATTAATTATTTTTATTAAATTTATATTAATATTATATAAATTTTAAATAAATATCTCGTTTTAATAATTTGTTTAAATAATTTATTTTTGAGTTTATGTTCTAGTTTTTGAATTTGGGAGCGATAAAAAGAAATTATATATTATAGTTTAATGTAATATTAAATATTATACGTAGATTTTAAATTTATGTTTCTCATTAGTTTTTTTAAAAAAGTAAATTGTTGCTAATTGACAGTAAATTATATTATATGTTTAATATAATATTATTTTAATAAACGAGTTTAAGTTTAATTAAATTTTATTTAAGTTATAAAACATATAATTTTATTTTATTAAATAATTATTATTGTAAAATATCTAAAAAAAATACCATATTTTAATTTCTTTAATAATTTATTATTTTTAAATAATTATCATTATAAAATATCTCAAAAATATCATATTTTTAATTTATTTACTTATATATTATTTTTAAATAATTATCATGGTAAAATATCTCAAAAATATCATATTTTAATTTTTTATTTTATTTAAGTTTAAATGATGTTTACAAACTACTGTTAAATCACTACAAGAAAGTCTAAAATTAGAGGCGGAACAATTAGAGGCGGACTTAGTCCGCCAGTAATATTCGGGTTATTAGCGGCAGACTATTAGGTCCGCCGCTAATAATGTGGAAATTAATAAATTTTTTTTTTTTATTAGCGGCGGGTAAATATCTGTCGGTAATAAGACTATTACCGGCGGGATATATTAATAGCGGTGGGTCCCGCCGCTAATAGTTTATTACCGGCAGGATTATATTAATAGCGGCGGGTAAATATCCATCGATAATAAGACTATTACCGGCGGGATAATATTAATAGCGGCGGGTCCCCGCCTCTAATAATCTTACATATTAAAAAATTTGCACATCGTTTCGTCCGTCCCTCTCATTTCTCTTCTCTCCCTCTCTCAGACGCACTCTTCTCTCAGTCCTCCCCTTTGTCCGAGCACCACCACCACCCCTCTGTCCGAGCACCACCACCGCCCCTCTGTCTGAGACCTCCCTCTCTCTCTCTGACTCTTACTTGTACTCTCTTTCGTTCTCGCTCTCTTTGTCACTCTTTGTGTCTTGCTGGTGGCGGCACCCTCTGGAGCCAATGTGGTGGCCTTTGGTGTTGACGAAGCTAAGGGCCTCTGGGTGTGCATTGGACCATGGTTGGGGCCGAGGTGTGTGACGGCGATACACATGGTAAGTCTCTCTTTATATCTCTCTTTCACACACACTCTACCTATCTCTCTCTAACTGGTTTTTCTAATATTTAGGTGATGGTGGTTCATAGTGGGGCTGGGAGGTTCGTGGGTTTGACCATGACAGAGAGTTTGGCCACTGATGGGGTTTGAACACGGCATGGATTTCATGACAGTTTTCAGATTTTTGATGTTCTTAAGTTTGTTATGTTGTTTTATGAATTTTTTTTTATTGTATATGTTCCAGATTTCACATATTTCAGATTTATGATGTTCTTAAGTATATTGTGTTGTTTAATAAATTATTTTAATGGGATTTGTTTCTGGATTTCATATTTTTTCAATTTTGTTTGTGTTTTTATAAGTTGTTTCCTATTTTAATGGTGTTATTATTTTATTTTTTTGTTCCTTAAATTATGTTTATTTATTAGCGGCAGATTACTAGGGACGGGACTGCTGGTATTAAATAAGTCAAATCTTTTATACCGGCGGAGTCCCGCCCCTATTAATCCACCGGTATTAATAGAATACCAGCGGGGTGTCAGTCCGCCAGTAATACCCCTAATCACCGACCGAGTATTACAGGTGGATTATTACCGGCGGACCCCCGCCGGTAATATGCATTACCGGCGGAATGCCCTATTATTACCAGCGGAAGCCTCCGCCTCTAATACTGCTTTTTGTTGTAGTGAATATAAGAATATTCCGTTAAATTTAACATTAAAAAAATAAAAAAAACTGTTAAAACAAAAAATTTATGTTATCTACACACTTATTATATAGAAGAGATATATTATAATTGTGAGATCAATGAAAATTGTTATTTTTTATTAGTTCTAATATTTTTTTAAATCTATTAGTTTTAAAATTATATCTAAACAAAGTAAATAAATAATTTAAAAAAAAATAATAGTCATCTAAATAAATAAATAATTTGATATCTTACTTATATTTGCACATTTATTATTTATTTATTTTTTCAAATTATTTGATATCTATCAAAAGTATAAGATGATTAAAATGTGCTTATTTCTTGTGTTTGGATAACTATTATATAAAAATCTTTTTTAATTAATGAAAAGTTCTTTTTAAAGTGATTGAATATCTCTTCTATATAAAAAATATGTGGATAACGAAAATTCTTTAATAGTTTGTTTTGTTAACTTTAATATAATATTCTAAATATTTAACAGAATATACTTTTAAAACTAACTAAAAATAAATATTTATTAATTATATATATAAATTCAAATATTATAAAATATCATTATTATAATAATATTTAATATAAAACTACATATATAATAATTATATTAATATAAATTCAAATTCAAACGTTATAAATTATTATTATAATAATATTTAATATAAAACTAGATATTTAATAATTATATTAATATAAATTTAAATATTATTATAATAATAATATGTAATCCTAATCCTAATTTTTTACTAATCATATTAATATGAATTTAAATATTATAAAATATTATTATAATATTTAATACAAAACTAGATATTTAATACTTGCATTAATATATATATTTAAATATTATTATAATAATATATAATATATAATCCTAATTATTATTAAAAAAATTATCATTTATGAATAAAAAAATTATCATATTATATATATATTAAAAAAAAACTATAAATAATGTTTTGATTTAATTTTTCATTTAATATGTTTGTCATTCTTTTATACAAGGCCGACCTAATATTTTTTAGTGCCTTAGGCAAAATTTTAAAATGGGGCCTTTGATGAAGAAGAAAAAAACTATATTTTTAATATTAATATATCATCCAAATTTAAATAAAATTTTTACACCCACATAATAAAGTTAAATATTCTAAATAAAAGTACTACAAATTTATTATTCAAAGTTGTAGAAGAATTCTCTAATAAGCAAATTTTCTTCTCCCAACTTTTTCATAACGAACAATTTCCAAGCCATAGAACCTAACAAGAATATCAATTAAAACAAAATGATTAAAAAAGAATAAACAACAATAATTGATTCATTTAAAAATTTATCTTTCTTCCTTTTTGGGATGCAAATTTGTTAATCAAATCATTGTATTCAAGTTTATCTAGTAAATTATGCTCAATAGACAACATTGCCAATCCACTCAATCGTTCTTGCAACATAGTTGATCTTAAATAAGACTTTATCAATTTTAATTTCGAAAAACTTCTCTCTGCTGAAGCAACTGTTACAGGAATAGTTAGCAATATTCTATCAGCAATGTATGCATTTGGAAATGAATCAATCTTTTTTATGTAATCAAGTATTTCAATTGAGCTGTTATTTTCATTTGGAAAAATTTCTCTCAACACTTTTAATTCCGAAAACAAATCTAAACCATCAATATCAGAAAATCCATTATATTTTTACCATTTTCGAGATTTAAAGAATGATATTTTAAAGCATCTTCATTCAATGCTTTTACTTTCTTTAAAATGAATAAAAATCCAAAAATATTTGCATACACTTGAAATTATTTAAATCTATTTCTAAGTGAACAAATAATTTGATCAATCATAAAAAGAAAATAGTCAATCCGAAATGATTCTTCAGCAGATTTTACTATATCATCATCATCATCAATTATTTCATCAAATTTTTTTTTTCCTACGAATCACATGTTTTTCACAAAATTTAGGTTCAATTTCCATCTCATTTGCAATTTCTTTAGCTGAAATCATAGCAGAAACAAATCTATCTTTCCTATAATTTTCAAAATAAGAAAGAAGACCATCTAACTGATTTATAGCATTGTCAATATCCATATTTTTACATTGTAAATTTTAACTAATTTAATTGACAACAAACAAAATATCAAACCAAATAATCATGCCTAACAAAAATTCAAAATTCTCTAATTCATAGGTTGCTAGACATTTAGTTTCACTCTTTATTTTAGGATCATCACTTGTTTCTGCTAGTTCAAGCAAAGCATCTCTTGTTTTTGGAGTTTGAAATCTAATTACCTTAACACTTTCAATACGACTTTCCCAACGAGTTTGAGACAATGATTTCACAGTCACAGTAGATATATTCTTTTTCAATATTGTCCATCGGTTAGGTAAAGAAGAGAATAATGAGTATATACGTTGTAAAACACCAAAAATGATACAGCTTTAACACAAGAATTAGCAACATCACAAAGTACTAAATTAAGATTATGACAACCACAAGGTGTATATAATGCTCTAGGATTTAACTCTAATAATCTCTTTTGTACACTTTGGTGCTTTCCTATAATGTTATCCATTATCATATCCTTGTCCTCTTATGCATTATTGTCAAGTTTCAAATTTTCAATTTCTTTTGCGAGTTCACTAAAAAGTCATTTTCCAGAAGTATCATTCACTTTTAAAAATCCCAAAAAATATTCTTCCACTCTTATTGGACTAGTTGAGATATCTACACACCTAAATATAAGAGACATTTGTTCTTGATAACTTAAATCAGGAGTACAATCAAGTATAACTGAAGAATATTTTGCTTCTTTGACTTTTTTCAAAATTGTATTTTTCACTTCACTCGCTAATAATTGAATCAACTCATTTTGAATTATATGTCCCAAATAATGATTATGAATTTCACTATTTTGAATACGTCGAACATGTTCTTGCATAATTGGATCAAATTCAGCAATCATTTCAATTAAACTCAAAAAATTTCCATTGTTCTCTTGATAGATCTTTTCATTATTTCCACCAAATGCCAAATTATTCTTAGCTAGACTTTTTACCATAGCAATTATTCTTACTAAAACATTCCTCCAATGTTCCTTCTCCTTATTAATTCGTTCTTGCACACTTTTAATAATTATTTTATTATTTGCAAGTCTCAATTCTAAGTCAATCCAAGCATTCATGTTAACAATATGCTCATTACTTGTTTCATGTGTTTTAAGTCTAGCACCAAGATTTTTCCATTCCTTAATTCCTTCATTGCCTAATTGATTCATATTATTAGTAGAATTAGAATGAAATAATTTGCAACAAAAACAATACACCTTGTCAAAATCCTTAGAATATACCAACCATCTTCTATCATATGCTTCTCCATTCGATAATTTTCTCATGTAATAAAAAGTGGAAAAATGCCTAGAATTTTCATTTTTTGGAAAAATTATATCATTTATTCTAATTGGACATTTTTCTACTAACAAATCTCTTAATTTAGTATCAATAATTTTCCACCATCCGGGATCATAAATATTATAAAAAACATCACTACTCAAATTATCATGAATATCTTTTCTTTCTATGTCAACTTCATTTTCATTAATATTTTCTTGACCATCTTCATTAACAATTGCATCATCATTCTCATTCTCTAAGTTATTTTCTACCATAATTTACTCATCCTCTAGTGATTTCAAATTATTTTTTTCAATTGTTTCACTACTCAAATTCAATGCATCATTCTTGCTACTTAAAATAAAATTATCAAGAGCTCATTTTTGTGATTGAACTAAACTTTCTATTCTTTTTTTATTTTTAAGTTTCTCATATCCTGAAGCATATTTTCGATTAGACATATTTTTTCTGACTCTAAAACTATTACATAGAATAAGCAAACTAGCAAGCAAATCAAAATAATATAACAAGATAGAAATAACAAAACAACAATAATATAACAATATAAAATATTATTTGAAAAATATTATAAAAAAATGAGTAAGAATGATATAACCTGGAGGCTGGAGATTTTTGCTTTCTAGCAAAATTATATAGAAAGATTTTGATTATTGAATCCAAATGCTTAAAGAAAGAATGCATATGAGAGAATTTCACTTTTAGAGAATAAGAGAAATAAAATAGTGTATTATGAAAATTATAATAGGAATATATATATACACAAATATTTTAAGGATATATTAATAAAATTAAATCTATCAATTACCAAACCCATAGTATAATTTGAAATGTTAACCTATAATAACAATTTCTATTAACAATAAAAAAATAACGTTAGAATATATATATATATATATATTGTTATTACATTGGAAATGAAAAATAAATAAATTAAAGTCAAAAGAAGTTAATCACTATCTGTTTTTTCTCACTAAACCGTATAACTCATGACTCACCACTTTAAAGTTTAAAAAATATATAAAAAAAAACTTCAAGAGTTAACTGTACAATAAATATCTTAAATTGAAGAGAAATTGGTAGAAATAGACCTCCTTTAGAGTGCATTTTGCACAATAACCTACTTTCAAAACATTTTAGCTAAATGACCTCTTTTATTAATGATTTTTTTGTATTACCCATTGTTAGAGAATATGTGACACCCCACGTCACTATGACTGCTTTCTGGAATGACGACTGGCCCTACAAACTAACACGAGTCTTTTCAGCGTGTTTTGTCCTCACTCACATGCTTCCTAGGAAAAATATATGTTATTGCCTCAATGGAAAATGTAAGATAATACAACTCTATGCAAAATATTACAAATAAATAATGATTGATTAAAAAGAGTGTTACAACTCTATAACTGAAAATACAAACAAACAAAGAAAGGAAGAGGAAGAAGGAGAAGAAGAGAATGGTGAAAGATACAACTCTAAACAAAAGATTACAAGTAATGGAAATGTGTTTGAAACAAAAGAAAAGAAGATTACAACTCTAAACAAAAGTTACAAGTAAATAGAAAATGAAAATAAGAAGAAAAGAAATAGAGAAAAATGCAAGAACAAAACAATAGTAAACTCTCACTTACACAACCTAAGTGAAGAGGGTTGAGGATCACCAACTTGAACAAGGTTTAAAACCCTTGTCCAAAAGCTTATTTCCCCCTAACTCAAGCACTAAGGGATCTCTCACAGATTTTTGGAAATGCTTCCTGGAATAATCAAGCCTCAAGGTGTATTTTCCAGCCAAGTGCTTTGTGGATGGAAAATGGTGTGTCTTACAAGTGAGCATTAGACTCCTATTTATAGAGTTTGAGATACCCCTTTGAATTTCAAATTCCACCAACCCCCATGGCTGTTACTAATGTTTAATTGCATGTTTATGGAATTAAAATGGAGATTTGGGAGTTATTTGGGATGTTAGAACCGTTCAATTTGGAAAAAACTGAAAAACCAAATAGGCTGTCAGCCTCACTGGCCGCGGCCACTAGCCTCTGTTCCCCAGGCTGCGGCCACAGCCTAGTTTCAGCACAAAAATTGTCATTTTCCAAATCGTTCCAAAACGTCCCAAATCCTTTCCCACGTGATTTTGTAACCTTCAAACACCTATTGGGAGTTAAAAACATGTCTCCAACAGCCATATTTCATTATGGCTTTATGAAATCCAATCTCAAATGTGTAACATATAATATACACATTATTGGGTAATATCTGGGAGTTACAAATTTGTAATTGATTTTATAACTCCAAAATGTGTCACATGTGGGCACACACATGTGTCAAATTTTGTGACTCTCAATAATATGTTACAAGGTGTGGCAAATTACATTTTTTCACATTATTTAATCTAACATTATATTATATGAAATAATATAACATTCCCCCACTAGATTGAATAATCACTTTTTGTAACACTTATTTAATCAATCAAACATTATATTAAAATATAATATTCTCCCACTTGATTAAATAATCACTCTCTATAAAAAGCTTTGCATTGGTGCATAAAGTAAAATGTCTTTCGACTTGAATTTTACCTTAGTGTAATTATCACAAAGTTTGTTGAAATTTTGGTTGTCGAAGCATTGAACCACTATCCCTTGATAACACATAACAAGCTGGTAATAACACACACACCTTTGTTATGTTCACTTGAGACCTCAATGTCTCGCTTTTGCATCGTTAATGGCCATGTGCACATTCCATTCATAGACTTTTCTTGAGAATGACTCCCAATTCTCATGAGGGACGGCACCACCCCTAGGTCTATATAGGTAGAACTCTTACAGTATTTTGTTACCCTAAAATACTTGTCTTCTCAAGACTACGTTCTATTAAAAAAACCTTTCGGTTTTAACCCTCATTTTGGTAACACACTAGTACTCATATCTTAGATGAGACAAAATTTGAGTACTACTACTATTCACTTGATTGACTTGTTATTACCTATTGAACCTAATACTTGTTTGGTGACTAGTATTAAGATAGGTTACCATCAACCGTGAATCTCTTTAGGGAGTCTAAGTCCCATCCCTTGAGATGTAGAAATGATTCCATTTGAATCATTTCTTTTCTCATGTATGCATACTTAGACACTCTCATTATTTTATTCAAACTTTGTTGCTAGCCATAGTTTGATTAAAATAGTTACCTCTTTAAAATAGTGATTTTGACCATAGTCAGCACTCCCACTATTTTATAGTTTAAAATCCAAGATAAACATTTGTATATTAATTCTAGAAACCTCTTTGTTTCTAAAATTCTCCTTTATGTTTTAAATTGATGTCTTCTTGAATCAAAATATTACAAACAATGACTTTAGACACCAAACATGTATAGATTTGTTCATTCTATACATATATAGCCAATGTGATTTAGAATGTGGAATTCCAAATCACCTATTTGATAGAATGACCAAATCAATCAATTAATTAACACCAAAATAAATTGATTAACTTTGGAGCATCACCCCCACATTTCTCACATAGTGACAATAAAATATCACTTTAGAATAGAAATCTCTTCATTTCTAATAAGTCATTTATCCTCCAAGATAAATCTAAACCTATGATTCTCAAAGTTCATCTTGAGTTCTTAAGCTACATGATAAACACTCAATAGATCAAGATAAAAAAAAACCTCAACGTTTATCTTGATTCATTTACTTGCTAAAGCAAGACACTTTTCTTTCAAAGCAACTTTTACTAAGTCTCTTTCTTTTATGTATTTCACAAAATAAAAATGCGAACATAAATATAATGTGAGAATTTCTCAAACAAATAATCACATTATGAAATAATAGGTCTACACTCTTACCTATTATTTTAACACGTTCATTTTGAAACTTTGTTAATGTCTCTCACAAATGTCTCATAGAAAAATAAAGAATTATCATAGAATAATACTTTAATTTTATTGATAGCTTTCAAGAGTACAAGCTTTATTACAAAATAAATTTTTTCCCAACAAGGCACATAAACATGTTAATCATGCTAGGATCTCTTCTTCCTTTTCTATAGCATTTACCTCATTCTCACGTGGGTCCTTTCAATACCTACATACTCTAGCATAGTGCCCGAGTTTTCCACAAACAAAACAATGACCTCTCACGTCTTTGAATTGTCCATGATCTTTCTTTGGACCTAAAGGGTTCCCACTACCCTTTTTGTTGTTGCCCTTTGGATGCTTGTGTGAAAACGCATTGGCCTTGGAAGTCTCATCTTTAGACTCATTTACACCCTTGTCTCTTATTCTCGATTCCTCTTCAATTCTAATGTGTTTTTGGATCTCTTCCAAAGTGTAATCCTCATTCTTATGGAGGATTCTTTTCCTATAGCTCCTCCAAGTTAGTGGTAATTTTGCCTCTATTGCACCAACTTGGAAGGCCTCGGGAAGCTCAATCTTTAGAACTTTCAACTTGTTTACAATCACTTGTAACTCATGAATTTGAGGTAAAAGAGTTTTCCCATCAATGAAAGAAAATTCAAAATATTGAGAAATTAAGAACTTTCTTGTACCTTCTTCCTCGGCCTTGTACTTACTCTCCAAGACATCAAAAATCTCCTTTGCGGATTTGGTATTGGTATAGAGGTCATATAACCTATCGGATAGGGCATTAAGGATATGACCCCTACAAAGAAGGTTGTCCTCTTCTCTCTTCCTTCTTTTCTCCACTTCCTCGAGAGTATCTTTGTCAGATGGCTTGGCTAGAGGTGCCAAGGATGACTCAAGGATGTAGGCTATCTTGAGTGTTGTCAAAAGGAATTTCTCCTTGTCTTGCCACCTAGTGAAATTGGATCCATCAAACCTATCCAACCTCACTAGATCTTGGTTCATGATCTTGATGGTCTCCCCTTCCATTGAAACAAATAGAGTTAAGCTTTTGATTGTTAGAGAATATATGTTATTGCCTCAATGGAAAAGGTAATATAATACAACTCTATGCAAAATATTACAAATAAATAATGATTGATTAAAAAGAGTGTTACAACTCTATAACTGAAAATACAAACAAACAAAGAAAGAAAAAGGAAGAAGGAGAAGGAGAAGAAGAGAATGGTGAAAGATACAACTCTAAACAAAAGATTACAAGTAATGGAAATGTGTTTGAAACAAAAGAAAAGAAGATTACAACTCTAAACAAAAGTTACAAGTAAATAGAAAATGAAAATAAGAAGAAAAGAAATAGAGAAAAATGCAAGAACAAAACAATAGTAAACTCTCACTTACACAACCTAAGTGAAGAGGGTTGGGGATCACCAACTTGAACAAGGTTTAAAACCTTTGTCCAAAAGCTTATTTCCCCTTAACTCAAGCACTAAGGGATCTCTCACAGATTTTTGGAAATGCTTCCTGGAATAATCAAGCCTCAAGGTGTATTTTCCAGCCAAGTGCTTTGTGGATGGAAAATGGTGTGTCTTACAAGTGAGCATTAGGCTCCTATTTATAGAGTTTGAGATACCCCTTTGGATTTCAAATTCCACCAACCCCCATGGTTGTTACTAATGTTTAATTGCATGTTTATGGAATTAAAATGGAGATTTGGGAGTTATTTGGGATGTTAGAACCGTTCAATTTGGAAAAAACTGAAAAACCAAATAGGCTGTCAGCCTCACTGGCCGCGGCCACTGGCCTCTGTCCCCCAGGCCGCAGCCAGGGAAAGACAGTGGTCACTGCCACAGCCTAGTTTCAGCACAAAAATTGTCATTTTCTAAATCGTTCCAAAACGTCCCAAATCCTTTCCCACATGATTTTGTAACCTCCAAACACCTATTGGGAGTTAAAAACATGTCTCCAACAGCCATATTTCATTATGGCTTTATAAAATCCAATCTCAAATGTGTAACATATAATATACACATTATTGAGTAATATTTGGGAGTTACAAATTTGTAACTGATTTTATAACTCCAAAATATGTCACATTTGGGTACACAAATGTGTTCAATTTTGTGACTCTCAATAATATGTTACAAGGTGTGACAAATCATATTTGTGTGACAAATTACATTTTGTCACATTATTTAATCTAACATTATATTATATGAAATAATATAACACCTATTTTACCCTTAAAATAAAATAATAATAAATTAAAATAAAAACCTTAATAACTATCATCTTCTTCCTCTCACCCATCCACCCACAACCAATATCATCTCCCGCCGCCGCCACCACCACCACCACCACCACCGGCAAACGCTGCTCATCACCGGATGCTGCCATTTCTCCACAAACCTAGCCACCACTCATTCAAAAGGTTGGTTGTAACGACCCGAATTTGATAATAGGGCTTAGGGCCTTGATTAGTGTGCTTGGAGGGCAATAAATGGATTATTATGTTAATATATGAATTAATGTGAATATATGATAATGATACATGTTTAGTTGAGTTAAATGTGCATGTGGACCCCGTCTGGATATTAGGGGCATAAATGTGATAGATGTGATAAATGCTATATATATGTGATATGTCTGTGTAGCACGATCCGAGACAGTCCTGGGGAGCGGTTAGCCAGGAAGTCACAACGAAGTTGAGAATCCGACTCGGGGCGAGTCAAGGGGTAATTTGGGTATTAGATATATTATGGGGTTATCGGGTTATAAAAATAAATATTTAGAGATATATTTGAGTATAGAATGTCTAGGAGGGGATATTGGGGAGATTTACCATTTTGCCCTCGTGGACGTTTTGGTACCCCGAGCCTTGAGGTAACCACATAGATTAAGTTAAATAAAACAAAGTAGAGGAATAGTTGGGAAACTTGGAGAAACTGACCATAGACTCTACCATATTCTCTCTTTACTCTCCAAGCTGCACTAAGGGGAAAGCTCTTGAGGAAAAACCAGGGAAATTCAGAGTTACAAACTGGGAAAATTGGAGAATTATAGCTTGGAATCTAGGGGATTGGCTCAGAAGTATTATTTAGCAAAGGTAAGTTTTTATCATGTTGAATTGTATCAATTTATTAACTGGTTTAAGGTTGAATATCTGAGTTTGCATGTTGGATGAGGTTGTAGTTTGTTCTTGTTGGTTTGGCTGAATTTGGAGCTAGTCTCTATTGGGTTTTGAAGCTGATTCTGTGCTAGAAACTATTAGGGTGATAAGCTGGGATTGTTAGTTTGGTTTTGGGGAGGATTGGCTTGAAGAAAACGCAGGAAAAAGGGTGAGAATATGGGTTTGGAGGTGAGGGCCGCGGCCCTAGGATGGGCACACCGCGGCCCGTGTGGGTGTCAATGAAGTGCTAGCCTCCATTTTGAGGCTAGCCGTGGCGCTTGAGGGTGGGGTCGCGACTCTTAGAGCTAGTTGGTGTTTTTAAGGGTGTTTAAGTTTGGGGAACTCAATGGTTAAGGCTCGGGATGGATTCTATCACCCGGATTGATAGAATCAAGGTCCCAGAGGTTAGGGGTATGGTTTAAAGTTATTTAATGAATTAGAACTTGATGGATGGATATTGTTAATGTGTTGTGACTAGGGTTTTGGTGAGGCTCAAGTTAGAGGACTGTGCTCGGGACATCGGTGCTCGGAAAGCTCGGGACTCAGGAAAGAAAACCCTTGTTTCCATAGAGCTTGTATGCAGGGGTGAGCCCAATGTGTTTGAATAGAACTGGTATGCAGGGCTGAGCCCAATGTGTTTGAACTGCAGGACGTAGCCCTTTGACTGAATTTGCTAGAATTTTGTACTTGCATATTATGCTATGAATGTTATTATGTGAATGATCGGCAAGAGCCGGGAACGGTGTAGGCCGAGGTCGGCAGGGGGCTGGGAACGGCAAAGGACCGGGAACAGCATTAGGCACGATGAGTGCAAGGCCGAGTACAGCAAGGGGGCGGGAGTAGCGTTGAGCACGTGGAGTGCGAGTTGCCAGGGCGAGTCCCTAAAAGGATACCTGGGATATCCTCACGGTGTGGACCACGAACCCAGGGCATGGTAAACGCCTGGGACGGCTAGGCCGTATGTGTTTAGCCCATTGGTGGCCTGTTTATGTGCTTGATATATGTGTTGCATATGTTATCTGTTTGTGGATTTTCTTGCTGGGCTTTGGCTCACAGATGCTCTGTGGTGCAGGTAAGGGTAAGGAGAAAGCCAACCAACCATGAGTGCAGCAGGCGTGAGGTGGCATGTACATGTTGGGCCAGCCTGGCTGCCATAGCCAGAGGATTTTGGGAGATGGCTGTAAATAAACTTAGATTTTGTCGTTTAGTCGACTTGGTTCGATTTATATGATGTAAATGTTTCTAAACTGTATTTTGGGATCCCAAGTGTCAAAATTTTATGATTTTAAATGAAATGGAATTATTTCTAAAGTTTGTTCCTCTGTTTATGGCTTCATTACACTATTTATTCTAAAACCTCGATTAGTGAGTTGAATGCACGTGTTTAAACTCACTTAGTAACGACTCTAAGGAAGTAGGGCGTTACAACTTGGTATCAGAGCGAGCCAAGGTTATTGGTTCTGGAGATTGACCGAACATGTACACTCGCTGTCAGTGACAGGCTCAACTTAGGGTTGGTTGGTAAGATTGGCTAATATGTTTGAATATGTGTTTGAATGCCCTGGTTGCTTGCATATCTTATATAGAGCATGCTGAATGAGTTAACATATGCATGATGCTAGGGCATGGCCCGTTGTGTGTTATATGTTATATGAGTTATTATTTGTGGATGAATGATGTGTTTGGGAGGTGGTTTTGGATGTTGTTATCATGCCTGATGAGCAACGTCGTTGGTTGCAGGCATATTTGTTGAGATGCCTCGACAATCAGCTAGACTCTGCTGCAGTAGAGCCGAGGATGACAACCAAGGTCAGGACCCTCCACCTGCCCCACAGAATTGGCAAGAGATGTTTGCCGAGATGGAAGCAAGACTGCAGCGGACAGAGGAAGAGTTGCGGCAGTTGAGGCAGCAGGCCCCGCCTCAGGTTACTGGGCTGCCAGTGCAGCAGGTTGCAGCGCCAGTGCCAGTGCAATCTGCTATGGAGAATAAGTGGGAACCTTTGTATGAGAGGTTCAGGAAGCAGCATCCTCCCACCTTCGAGGGTGGATCAGACCCACTGCGGGCAGAGCAGTAGATGAATATGACTTCCTCAATTCTAGATTTTATGAGAGTTCAGGGGAATGAGAGGGTAGCCTGTGCTAGCTACATGTTTAGAGAGGATGCTCGCATTTGGTGGGACGTGGTGGTTCAGAGAAGGGATGTATCCGTTATGACCTGAGAAGAATTCAGAAACTTGTTCAACGAGAAGTATTACAGTGTGGAAGTTCGAGCTGCGAAGGTTGATGAGTTTATCAACCTGACTCAGAATCGATCCACAGTGATGGAGTATGCTATAAAGTTTGATAGATTGGCGAAGTTTGCGCCAGATTTAGTGCCGACTGATGCGGCAAGAAGGGACAGGTCCGTGCGGGGGTTGAATGTTATGATTGCCTGCGATGTGAATATTACCCTGGATCCAGAGACTACTATTTATGGCCAGGTGGTGGACAGGGCCCATACTGCTGAGAGGGCCGAAGATCAGATTTGGAAGGATAGTGCTGTTAGGCGCGATGCCAGGAGGACAATGCCTCCTTTTGTTGGGTTCAGTCGTGGTGGTGGTTCTAGTGAGCAGAAGAGGAAGGCCCCAGATTCCTGTGTTCCTCCTAGTTCAGATAGGAGGGCACGGGGCGCTTCCACTGGCCGTCCGGGTGGCAGTGACAATTGGAGGAGTTTTCCAGTGTGTTCGCAGTGCAGGCAACGACACCAGGGTGAGTGCAGGATCAGGGCCTGCTTTGTTTGTGGGAGTGACAACCATCTGAAGAGGGATTGCCCTCAAGTTAAGAAGGAGGAGCAGAAGCAGAGTGACAGTCTTGCTTCTGCCAAGGTATTCACTTTGACACAAACTGAGGCGGAGGCTAGCCCCTCAGTTGTATACAGCATTGTTTGATTCAGGGGCTACCCATTCATTTGTATCTGCTAGAGTGATAGATCAGCTTTGTAGACCTAGTGGTGTGTATGCTAGGGGATTTCAGACTTTGTTGCCAACATGAGAATTGGTAGTCTCTAGGAAGTGGATTAGAGCATTGCCAGTAGAGGTAGATGGTAGGGAACTATCTGTTGATCTGATTGAGTTAGAGATGGATGATTTTGATATGATCTTGGGAATGGATTGGTTATCAAAGTATGGGGCAACGATTGACTGCAATCGCAGAATGGTGACTTTTGAACTAGAAGGGGAGGTACCATTTGTGTTTGTGGGGTCAGTTACTGGACCGCGTGTACCGATAATTTTAGCATTGAGGGCTAGAGACCTGATGCAGGAAGGTTGCATAGGATTCCTAGCGAGCATTGTGGATTCCTCTAGGGTGGTGTCGGTTGGACCGGGTGAGACTAGGTTGGTGTGTGAGTTTCCGGATTTGTTCCCAGCAGATCTGCCAGGGTTGTCGCCGCAGCGGGAGATTGACTTTGTTATAGAATTGGTACTAGGAGCGGAACCAATATCTAGGACACCTTATAGAATGGCTCCGGTGGAGTTAAAGGAGTTGAAGATTCAGTTGCAGGAGTTACTTGATTTGGGATTCATCAGACCGAGTTTCTCACCATGGGGTGCTCCGGTGTTGTTCGTTAAGAAAAAAGATGGATCCCTTAGGATGTGTATTGATTATAGGGAGCTAAACAAGTTAACCATTAAGAACAAGTATCCACTGCCTAGGATCGACGATTTATTTGATCAGCTACAGGGAAGAACAATGTTTTCCAAGATATATCTCCGATCAGGTTACCATCAGTTAAGGATTAAAGAGGAGGACATACCAAAGACTGCTTTCCGAACGAGGTATGGACATTATGAATTCCTGGTTATGTCCTATGGATTAACCAATGCCCCAAAAGCTTTTATGGACATGATGAATAGAGTTTTCAAGGATTATCTGGACAAGTTTGTGATAGTATTCATCAACGACATCCTAGTGTACTCCCAGTCAGAGACAGAGCACGAGCAGCATCTGCAGTTGGTTTTACAGCGGTTGAGAGAGCATAAGTTATATGCTACGTTCATTAAGTGTGAGTTCTGGTTGCCACAAGTTACATTTTTGGGCCATATCGTCAGTAAGGAGGGGATTCTGGTTGACCCAAGTAAGACTGAGGTGGTCAGAGATTGGCCTAGATCGAGCAATGTTCCTGAAGTGAGAAGCTTTCTGGGTTTAGCAGGGTATTACCGGCGGTTTGTTGAGGGGTTCTCCAGAATAGCTACGCCATTGACAGAACTGACAAAGAAGAAGACAAGGTATGTCTGGATGGATAGATGTGAGAACATTTTTAAGGAGTTGAAGCGGCGATTGATCACTGCGCCAGTGTTAAGCTTGCCGACAGAGAATGAAAAGTTTTTGGTTTACTGTGATGCATCCAGACAGGGTTTGGGGTGCGTGCTGATGCAATCTGGTAAAGTGATAGCCTATGCATCGAGACAGTTGAAGGAATACGAGCAGAGATATCCTACGCATGACTTGGAGTTGGCAGCGGTGGTGTTTGCACTTAAGATTTGGAGGCATTATCTTTATGGTGAGAAGTGCGAGATATACACCGACCATAAGAGCCTAAAGTATTTCTTTACTCAGAAGGATCTGAATATGCGCCAGAGGCGGTGGCTGGAGTTGGTTAAGGATTATGATTGTGATATCCTATACCATCCTGGGAAGGCTAATGTAGTGGCTGATGCATTGAATCGGAAAGGCCCAGGACAGTTGTTTAGTTCGAGGCAGATATCTGACAAGTTAGCTGAGGAAATGACCAGAGCAGGTATAGAATTGCTGGTTGGTCAGTTGGCCAACATCACTCTTCAGTCTACATTCCTTGAGAGGATCAAGGAAGCGCAGGGGAAAGATTCCCAGTTGCGAGGTCATAGGGAGAGTGCCTTAGTCGGAGCGACAAAGGACTTTTCCATTTCAGAGAAGGGGTTACTGAAGTACAAGGGCCGGATTTGTGTTCCAATGGATTCTGATATCCGACGAGAGATCTTAGATGAATCGCATACCACTCCCTATTCTTTGCACCCGGGTACGACGAAGATGTACCAGGACTTGAGAGCTCTATATTGGTGGTCGGGCATGAAGAAGGATGTGGTGGATTATGTGGTTAAGTGCTTAACTTGCCAGCAAGTTAAGACTGAGCACCAGAGGCCAGCAGGGTTGTTGCAGCCTCTGGGGATCCCAGAATGGAAGTGGGAAGATATTACTATGGACTTTGTGGTTGGTTTACCGAGAACTGTGGGACAACATGACTCGGTGTGGGTGATTGTGGATAGGTATACCAAGTCTGCCCACTTTTTGCCTGTTAGGACAACTTATACTGTGGAGCAGTATGCTGAGTTGTATGTGAAGGAAATTGTTCGACTTCATGGGGCTCCGAGGTCGATAGTATCCGACAGAGACCCCACCTTCACCTCCAAGTTTTGGGAGAGTCTGTAGAAGGCTATGGGCACGCAGTTACGGTTTAGTACCGCTTATCATCCTCAGATGAATGGGCAGTCTGAGAGGACGATTCAGATATTGGAGGATATGTTGCAAGCCTGTGTGCTTGATTTTGGGGGATCGTGGAGTAAGTATCTCCCTTTGATCGAGTTCTCGTACAACAACAGTTATCAGGCGACTATCGGAGTGGCTCCGTACGAGATGCTTTATGGAAGGAAGTGTAGATAACCTATTCATTGGGATGAGACAGGTGAGATGAGATATCTGGGTCCAAAGATGGTTCGGTTCAGAGGACCAATGAGGCGATTGAGAAGATTAGAGCGCGTATGCTCGCCTCCCAGAGTCGACAGAAAAGTTATTCAGACCTGAAACGCAGGAGCATGGAATTTCAGGTTGGTGATCATGTGTTCCTTAGGGTTTCACCCATGAAGGGTGTGAAACGGTTTGGTGTTTGGGGCAAGTTGAGCCCAAGGTTTGTTGGCCCCTTCGAGATTTTGGAACGAGTTGGAGAGGTAGCTTATAGACTAGCGATGCCTCCAGCTTTATCAGGGGTTCATGATGTTTCCCATGTATCCATTCTCCGGAAGTATATGTCAGATTCAATGCATGTTCTAAGTTTTGAGAATCTGGAGCTTGATCAGGATTTGTCGTATGAGGAAAAGCCGGTTCAGATTCTTGACTGAAAAGATAAAGCCTTGCGGAGCAAGACCATCGCCTTGGTGAAAGTGCTGTGGAGAAACAACAAAATTGAGGAAGCGACATGGGAACTTGAGCGGTATCCCGAGTTGTTCAGGTAATTTCGAGGACGAAATTTCTGTAAGGAGGAGATAGTTGTAACGACCAAAATTTGCTAATAAGGCTTAAGGCCTTAATTAGTGTGCTTGGAGGGCAATAAATAGATTATTATGTTAATATATGATAATGATGCATGTTTAGTTGAGTTAAATGTGCATGTGGGCCCCATCTGGATATTAGGGGCATAAATGTGATAAATGTTATATATATGTGATATGTCTGTGCAGCATGATCTGAGACAGTCCTGGGGAGCGGTTAGCCAGGAAGTCACAACGGGGTCGAGAATCCGACTCGGGGCGAGTCGAGGGGTAATTTGGGTATTAGATATTGTTAGAGAATATATATTATTGCTCAATGGAATTATGGAAAAACCAAATACAACTCTATGCAAAAATACAATGGACAAGATAATATTGATTAAATAAGTATTACAACTCAATTGCTCAAAATACAAGTAAATAAAAAGATGTAGAAGAAGAAGATTACAAACTCAATACTATAACAATACAAGTAAATAAGAAGAACAAAAGAATGAAAACACAAACTAACTCTCACACAACCAAAGTGTAGAGTAGTGGGGATCACCAACTTGAACAAGGTTCAAGACCTTTGTCCAAAAGCTTATTTCCCCCTATTCTCTAAGCACTAAGGGATCTCTCTAGGAAATAGCTCTCTGGAATTACCAAGCCTTTTGGTGTATTTTTCAGCCAAGTGCTTTGTGGATGAAAAATGGTGTGTAATACAAGTGAGCATTAGACTCCTATTTATAGAGTTTGAGATACCCCTTTGAATTTCAAATTCCACAAACCTCCATGGCTGTTACCAATGATTAATTGGATGTTTTATGGAATTAAAATAGAGATTTGGGAGTTACTTGGCTGTTGGAAACGTTCAAAATTGGATAAAAACCAAAATTCAAAGAAGCTGTCAGCCACCAGGGCCGCGGCGCATGTTCCAGGCAACGCGGCGCATGTTCCAGGCAACGCGGCGCTCAGTCAAGTTCAGCAACAAATTTTTTCAATTTTTTTTCAGAACGTTCCAATTTATTCCCACTTGATTTTGTAACTTCCATACACAATATGAGAGTTAAAATCACATCTCTATCATACATTTCTCATATGGCTTTATGAAATCCAATCTCAAATGTGTAACATATAATATACACATTATTGGGTAATATTTGGGAGTTACAAATTTGTAACTCCAAAATATGTCACATTTGGACACACACATGTGTCCAATTTTGTGACTCTCAATAATATGTTACAAGGTGTGACAAATCACATTTGTGTGACAAATCACATTTTGTCAGATTATTTAATCTAATAATATATTATATGAAATAATATAACAGATATATTATGGGGTTGTTGGGTTATGAAAATAAATATTTGGAGGTATACTTGAGGATAGAATGTCTAGGAGGGGATATTGGGGAGATTTACCATTTTGCCATCGGGGACGTTTTGGTACCCCGAGCCTTGAGGTAACCACATAGATTACGTTAAATAAAACAAAGTAGAGGAATAGTTGGGAAACTTGGAGAAATCGACCTTAGACTCTACCATATTCTCTCTTTACTCTCCGAGCTGCACTAAGGGGAAAGCTCTTGAGGAAAAACCAGGGAAATTCAGAGTTACAAGCTGGGAAAATTGGAGAATTGTAGCTTGGAATCTAGGGGATTGGCTCAGAAGTATTATCTAGCAAAGGTAAGTTTTTATCATGTTGAATTGTATACTTTTATTAGCTAGTTTAAGGTTGAATATCTGAGTTTGCATGTTGGCTGAGGTTGTAGTTTGTTCTTGTTGGTTTGGCTGAATTTGGAGCTAGTCTCTGTTGGGTTTTGAAGCTGATTCTGTGCTAGAAACTATTAGGGTGATAAGTTGGGATTGTTAGTTTAGTTTTGGGGAGGATTGGCTTGAAGAAAACACAGGAAAAAGGGTCAGAAATCTGGGTTTGGAGGTGAGGGCCGCGGCCCGTGTGCGCGCGCGGCCATGGGAGACCGAGAAGTTCATGCGCGCCGCGACCCGTGTGGGTGTCAGTGAAGTGCTAGTCTCCGTTTTGAGGCTAGCCGCGGCGCTTGAGGGTGGGGCCGCGACTCTTAGAGCTAGTTGGTGTTTTTAAGGGTGTTTAGGTTTAGGGAACTCAATGATTAAGGCTCGGGATGGATTCTATCACCCGGATTAATAGAATTCAAGGTCCCGGAGGTTAGGGGTATGGTTTAAAATTATTTAATGAATTAGAACTTGATGGATGGATATTGTTAATGTGTTGTGACTAGGGTTTCGGCGAGGCTCAAGTTAGAGGACTGTGCTCGGGACTCAGGTAAGAAAACCCTTGTTCCCATAGAGCTTGTATGCAGGGCTGAGCCCAATGTGTTTGAACTGCAGGGCGTAGCCCTTTGACTGAATTTGCTAGAATTCTGTACTTGCTTATTATGATATGAATGCTATTATGTAAATGACCGGCAAGAGCCGGGAACGGTGTAGGCCGAGGTCGACAGGGGGCCGGGAACGGCAAAGGGTCAGGAACGACATTAGGCACGATGAGTGCAAGGCCGAGTACGACAAGGGGCCGGGAGCAGCGTTGAGCACGTGGAGTGCGAGTTGCCAGGGTGAGTCCCTAAAAGGATACCTGGGATATCCTCACGGTGTGGACCGCGAACCCAGGGCTTGGTAAACTCCTGGGACGGCTAGGCCGTATGTGTTTAGCCCATTGGTGGCCTGTTTATGTGCTTGATATATGTGTTGCATATGTTATCTGTTTGTGGGTTTTCTTGCTGGGCTTCGGCTCACAGATGCTCTATGGTGTAGGTAAGGGTAAGGAGAAAGCCAACCGAACATGAGTGCAGCAGGCGTGAGGCGGCGTGTACATGTTGGGCTAGCCTGGCTGCCACAGCCAGAGGATTTTGGGAGATGGTTGTAAATAAACTTAGATTTTGTCGTTTAGTCGACTTGGTTCGATTTATATGATGTAAATGTTTCTAAACTGTATTTTGGGATCCCAGGTGTCAAACTTTTATGATTTTCAATGAAATGGAATTATTTCTAAAGCTTTTTCCTCTGTTTATGGCTGAATTACACTATTTATTCTAAAACCTCGATTAGCGAGTTGAATGCACGTGTTTAAACTCACTTAGTAACGACTCTCAGGAAGCAGGGCGTTACATTGGTTTATAAAGGATTTTTTATATATAAAATATGAGATTTTTTATATTGTTTTTGTAGATTTAAAATGCAAAAGGATTGTTTTAGTATATTGAAAGTATAAGTAAGGATTTAGGTTTATTTTTAGGGTTTTATGGAGGTTAAAACTTGAAAATTTGAAAAAATTAATGGTGGTTTCGGCTATTTTCGAGATAGAGAAATCCAGAATTTTTTGACAGCTTGTCTAATTTTTCGAAAATGAGTCTAATATTTTAGACTACTTGTCTAAATTTCAGACCAGTAGTCGTATTTTTTCGACCACCTGTCTAAATTTTAGACCATCTGTAACAGTTTATAACAGTTTTGAAAGTAGGTTATTGTGCAAAATGCAATATAAAAGGGGTTTATTTCCACCAACTTATCTTGATAAAATGATTGAGAGAAACATAGTATTAGATTGGCTGTGTTGTAGTAATTTTTTGTGAAATTGATGAAAAAATATCACAACATTCTTCTTTTTGTTTAATTAATGATGTTTAGGTTCCTCTTTTGGGCTCTTTACATTATCATTTGGAATTCTAAATATTACTAAGAGAGTTTTTCAGCAACATTTACCATTGTTATTATGCAGTTGTTTATATCAGCTGCTAAGAGTATTCTAATGAGAGTGCTCTAAAGAGTGTTTTATTGGTCGTCTTCACAAAATTCCTGAGTCATTTACATGTCGAAGGTTGTGTGACATTCCTCAAGACCAATCCAGGTACTTCATCTGAACATTTGTATGTGGTTTGATTAATTTTGAACGAGTTATATAATTGTAATTGCTTTATACATTTTGCACAATAACCTACTTTCAAAATTGTTCTACCCAACAACCATCTTCTCCTTGTAGTGTGACAATGTTCATTCTAGCGTCCCAGAATTTTACTTAGTTAGCTAGCTAATAGTAGTTGTAGTATTTTAGATTCTGTGGATTTTGGTTCAAACCGAGACTTAGTTGGAAACTCATAGCAATAGTTATGAATTTTATAAGTTTACCCTATATTTTAAGAATATTAATTATAACATAAGGTTTGATTAATATTGCTGGTCCTAGGTATATTATTTATTATAACCTAAGGTTTAGATAAAGCCAATAAGAATATGACACTTGTCATAAGCATGATTATTAGGGAATTAGATTTTGTTATTTTATGGTTAGTTAAGAAATTTGTGGATTAGGTTGTTATTTAGAATTAAATAGATTTTTTTCGTAATTTTAGGGTACTGTAACTTCCGACTTATTTTTGACCTAGTTATATTATGAATTTCGAAAAATAGTATTTCTAAAAAGTTGTAAATAATTGAATTAGCTTTCTAACGGTATAAAGATAGTCTAAATCTAAGTCCTACAGCTCTAGTTTTGTTAATTTTACTATAGGTGATTTTAGAGTTGCGAGATTTAGGAAGTTAGAAGTTAGGATTCTATTATTTATTTATTTTTTTTTTTAAAAAAACCAACGTTGACTCCTTAGACCAACCTCTGATAGTTTTGACCGAGTCTTCAGCCTCTGATTGACGAATATTCAAATATCTTCAATAAAATTCATTATTTTTATTCAAGCCAAAAAGAATATTTTTATTCCTAGAACTCTATAAATAGGACTTATGACCCAGCCCTTTCACTTACTCTTCAGTTGTGATCAGACTCCAAGGTATTAGTAAGACCATAAGAGTGATAAACACTTGGGTTGGGAAAAAGCTTTTCTATTCTTAAGCTTTATAAAACACTTTGGGAAGTAAGGTTAGAGTGTTTCGGTATTGGAGTTAGACTAATCCATAAGGTCAACTGAGGTACCCTTATTCTTAAGTTTCATTCTGTTTGATTCCTTAGTTTCTTTATTTTTGATTCAGGTTCCAACTTTTGTTATGGTTTTGTGGTTAGGATTTTAAGTTCTTTGAACTTAAGGTGTCTTTTCGGTAAGTTTCCTCTTGGTGGTTTAGTTCTATTCCTTTCATCTTTGTCCTTTAGAAATACTCACTATTTTTATTGCTGGTTTTAGGAGTGTTCCAAGTTCCGCATTTGTTCTCAATTATCTCGGTGTTGGTAAGGAAAATTAAATAGTTTAGTATTATGATCTAGTTTATGTAATGTATGATATTGTTTATGTTTGTATGACCTAACATTTCAAGTACAATAAAGAAGTAAGTGTGTCTTGACCTAAGGTGTCCAATGATGTATGACGAACTATGTCCGGTAGGCTCGATTGCCAAAACTTTATGACAGACCTATGTCTGGTGTATGACGGACTTTTTGTCCGAGGCTTAATTGCCACCCCTGTATAAGCACTTATCTTTTTATTATATCTGATTTGTTATTTTTAGTTATGATTATGATATATGACCTATGATTATGATTTATGAACTATGATTTGTGATCTATGATTTATGACCTATGACTTATGACTTAGAGTATGATTTATGATTTATGGCATAGATTATGATGTAAAATTATGACTTAAGATATGATATGATCTAGATGTTGTGTTTGTATGAATTTGGTGAATATATGTTATGTTTGATTATATGACTAACCCTTGTTTGTATTTTATTTACTGGGCTTAGGAGCTTACTCCTTATGATGTTGTTATTTTAGGAAATTAAGGATAGAAAGGCCAGTGGCGAGTGGGACCTAAGAGCTTCGTGATGTATTCGTTGGGGACCATATAGTTGAGTAAGATCAAGCGAGCCAAATTATTTATTTATTTATTTTAAAGTTTGTTTTATTTAAATGTTGCTCATTTTTATGTTAAAGACAAATATTTTATTTTTATAAAACCATGGATCCATGTATTTATTTTTAAGTTTTTATTAAATAAAAGAGCAATATTTACGATTATGACCCAACGTTGTGTTCTCGGTAATCTATGAGAAATTAGGGCGTTACAGGGCGTGGCCTCGTAGATGTAGGTTATTTGAAATGATTTCTGAACCACGTAAAAATCCTCGTGTGTTGATTTTTACCTGTTTTTTCTGTTTCTATTGTAACAGTTGCATAAGTAGTGTTAACAAAATTGAAATTCTGTATTTTAATATTGCCAAGTGATTTAAAATAAACAACTTAATTAAATGGGGAATATTGATTAAGTTGTTTCGACAGATTTCCCGTCCATTCAAGAAAAAAAAATGTTTATCCCGTCCAATGTTTTAGGTGGTTTGGCCAGGTTAACCCACCCAAACCAATCTTAAGTTTTTTTTTTTTAAATGTTCAAATAATTAGCTTGAACAAACTAAAAGTATAATATACATTTTCCAAATTTAGACATATTATTCTAAATTGAAACTTTAAATCATTATTCTAAATCCGTTGTTAAAAATTTTAAAACAAGATTGAATATTACACATAATATATGTAATATATATGTATAAATGAAAAAAAAATTCTTAATCGGTTTATTCGAGTAATATTGGGCGGGTTGATTTAATTCCTAAACCGTCAAATATTTGAATTCGGTGGTTTGAATTTTTGTCGGGTTATTCAAATTGTATTTTTTGTCAGTTTTTTTGGTGTGGTTTGGACTTTTTATTCGGATTGAGCGGTTTGCAAAATTTTTTGCACAACCCTAGTTGAAGTATCAAAATAGAGAAGATTGATGTTAATTAACACAATGCAATTTCTTCTTAAAATACTGTTTTCGATTTAATTTCAGTATAACATTTATGGAAGCGTCAATGATGCTACATAAGTATTGACACTTAATAAATATAGAATAAATGAAATTTTTGCCCCCCAAGCTATGACCACTATATGATTGTGCCCCTGAATGATTCACTATGTTAAAAATTTCCCTCGAACTATGCACGTTACTAAAATATGGGATTTCTGTTAGATTTTGTCCTAGGTAGTTAATAGATTAATGATGTGGCATATTTTCTATTGACGTGGCACTGCCATGTGTAGAATAATTAGCAATTTTTCCCACTAAAATTTGACCACTACCTTGTGCCCTTTTTATTAAACCTATTTTTTTTTTTTTTTGTAAGAAAACCAATTTTTTTTCTTAAAAATAATAATTATATCCTTAAAAATTAAAAAAAAAATTATTTAAAGATTAAGAAAATAAGCAATACTAAAAGTTTCAAATTAATTAAATAAATTTTCAAATACTCAAAAATTAAAAATCTAATTAATAACAAATATTTTTTTTACTTTTATTTTAGTTTACAATATAAAATAAATATATCTTAAAATAAAAATTAAAAATAAATCTTAAAACAAAATTTTTTCCCCTTCGCCCTCCTCCTCTTAATTTAAAAGTATTTTTTATTTAAGCCCTTCGTTATACGTCCTCCTCTTTAATTAAATATATTTTTTTATTTATTTTAAATTTTCATTCCAAAATGGATTTATTTTATATTATAAAAGAAAAGAAAAAGTAAAAGTAAAAAAACAATTATTTGTTATTAATTAAAATTTTAATTTTTTAAGGATTTAATTATTACTTTTAGATTTTTTTTTTTATAAAAGAGGTATTATTTTGTAGCGGTCAAAGTTTATGGGTAAAATTGCTAATTATTCTATACATGACAATGTCAAATCAACAGACAACATGTTATATATCAATCTATTAGTCACTTATGATGAAATTTAAAATAAGTCATATTTTAGTAACGTGTATAGTTCTGAGAGAAATTTTAATATCGCGTATCATTCGGAGACACGATCATATAGTGGTCATAATTCCGAGAGCAAAAATGATATTTACTCCTAAAAATATTTATAACAATTTTTATTTATTAAAGTAGCTAATATGACCAGTAGTTTTCGAAATCCAATTGGAGGAGGAGAGACTGCAGACTTTGGTTGGCTGAGTTGATTGGTTTGAATATAATTTTTGCAACAATTTAAGGTTATTTGTTTCTGTGTCGGCGTGTCGCGTATTCAAATAGAAAGAAAGCTTGTTAAATTGTGCACCTTCTATAAATATATCTCTCTGTATATAGAAAAGTAGATAAGCAGGTGAAAGTCTTCTTTTTCCAGCTTATTTTATATATTATTTTTATTTTATTTTATTTATTTTTTACTTTGCCCTCTTTTAAATTAAGAGAAACTCGCGAAAATGATATTTTTTAAATGATTTTATATCCTGATTTACTTTTGATAATTTTTTGTAAAATGATATCAGTCTAAAATTTGATCAGTTGTCTAAATTTTTTTATTAGCTATCTAAAATTTTCGATCAACTATTTGAATTTTTCGACTACCTGTCTAAATTTTCAACTAGTTGTCTAAATTATTGGAAGTTTTTTTGTGAATAATAATTAAAATTAAGTCAGAATACAAAATGTTAACCGAGATTTTCGGCAACTCTATTAATTAAAAATATTTACTGGTAATAATAATGAAAGTAGGAGATCGACACGGGGTTTTTACGTGGTTGGGATATTAACTAGCCTTAGTCCACGAGTCAATATATTAGAGCTAGAAGAAGCTTTTACAATGGAGTTTTCTATCAATATCTGAACAGAGTTTCTGTCTTTTTTCTTTTTTTTTTTCTTCGAGAGACTTTACAGTGCTCCGCAGCTTATATTTATAAGCCAGTGGGAACATCGGATCTGGGTCGGGCCAAACCCAGGACCATCGGGGAGACGGATACAAGCGACCTCTGTCATGGAGGCCCAAAACAAAAAGATATACAATATTCGAAACTCCAACTAGCTAAGGCTCAATAGGTTGATCTTAGAACTATGCCTCGCCCGACAAAACGACGCTTTGGCTCTGACCACTCCGAGTCACGAGACTGATTCAGGAGACAAGACCAGTCAGAGTACTTGGCTGCGCAGTCCTGACACATCAGTGTGCAATCCCGAGGTGACCCTTTCTGCAGGCGAAAAGTGGGGACAACGCCCACGCGAAATGAGGCGGCTTCAAGGTCCTGGACGCTTGGCCCCTTCAGCCGGGGATTAGGTGATCCAGGTACGTTTACCATGGGCCCGCTCCATTTACCATGAGCCTGGACCATATCAGGGTCCGGGACCAGGACGCGTAGGCCGCGATGGTTCGAGCGCTCTAGGCATCGCCCGGATCATCCTCGTCGGGGACGAACCCGGAGGGCATCCCGGACCCTCCAATGGGCCGAGTCTCGAGTCCCCGGTCCATACCTGTCCCCTTGGGCACTCTCCATACCAAGAGACCTTGGGCCGGGCCCACGTGCCGAGCTTGCCCTCTGACAGCGGGCCGAAAATGAAAGCCCAGAGCCCATGCAGGAAATAGGGATAACACAAAATAACTTTAAAAAATAAGTCATTTTGCCTAATTATTTTTGCCTTCTTTTCTCACAAAGCCACGTATTGAGATTATTTTTTCATTTTTTTCCCCCACACAACCACATGCGAGGCTGACTCTTAATTTTTTTTTTCCATTGTAATATATTTATTTACCTTTGGTTTTTCTTTTTATTCATTTACTTTTGGCCTTTTTTTTTTGTAACGCATGTAGTAATTTTTGTAAATAATTTATGAACATGAATACTATGTTAAATATATATATTTTTTCTCAATTGTCTTGAGTTTAGTAGGAAAATATCTTCTTTTGAATTATATTTTTTTTAACAACTTATTGTGTACTATTTAGATTAAAATTTGCCAACAAAAAACATATATAGATTTATATTTTGCATATATAGATTTATATTTTGTTTTCTTTGTACATATAATGCCTATGGATTTTATTTTGTTTCCTTTTATAACAATCATTTATGTTTATGGTATACTATTCATTTGTTCACAAGTAAAATTAAAAGACGTGATCAAAACATTATGGGGTTGTTTTGTAACCATTAAAAAAATAATTATTTATTTAATTAATTAAAAATTTGACAATTAAACATAAAATAACCTTTGGTAACTCTATTTTTATTTTTTATTTTTTTAAATTTTAAACAAAATTTATTAAATTTTGAAAATAGAAAATTTTCACTTTCAATTTTTTTTAAATTGTTTTCAACTTTTAATTTTTTTTTCTTCTCTTCTTTAAATCACCACGTCATTTTATATTGCTAAATAAAACATAAAAATAAAAGTTATCAAACACATTTATTATTTTTTATTTTTAAAAACAAAAAATAAAAATAGTTATCAAACATATTTTTATTTTTTAAAAATAAAAATAATATTTATATTTTTATGTTTAAAAAATTCAAAAACAAAATTTATACCAAACACAACCTATATTTATACTAAAAAAATTCTAATTTGATAAAAAAATTTGGAAATAAATTTAAAAAAAAACCTGAATCATCTTTCAAATTGTAAATTATATATGATTGTTAATTTTTATTATTTATTGAAAATATATTATATACTTGGGTTATGAATATGTTTTTCTAGGAGAGAACTTTGTATAAAAAAATCTATATTATTATTATGAGTGGCACGTTCTTTGGCACATGCCATTCATTAATATATTTGTTCTATATAAAAAGTGTATAGATAACATAAATTTTTAATTTTAACGGTTTTTTTAGTTTATTTTAACGAAATATTTTAAATATTTAACGGAATATATTTTTAAAATTAATTAAAAATAAATATTTATTATATTATATTATATAAATTCAAATATTATAAAATATCATTAGATATTTATTGATTATATTAATATAAATTAAAATGTTATAAAATAGGGAAATTACCATATATATCGTTTTTTTAAGTATTTTTTTGCTTTTCATTTTTATACTTTCTTTTTTCTATTTTTAGGTAAAAGTTTATTATTATATTTCATTTATACGGTTTTCTCATTAAACCGTTTTTCCTTCTGCTTTTCTTTTTGTTGTCCGATTAGTTTTCTCCATTAAACCGGTTTCACCTGAAATTTACTTCTAAATAAGATAATACAGCTTCAAACGAGTGAACTTACTTCTAAATGCCTTTCAGTTTGATCCCTTACTAATCAGTTATCTTGAAGTTGCTGTAGGGGATGACTGCAGACAACCATTACTAATGAACTCTGAAGCTAACCAAGAAGATGATGATGATGATGTCCAAGATTGTGACGATGCTGATGAAGATTCTGACAACAAAATACAGAAGCCAGTTGATTCAATTGTATCAGTATATAGATTACTGACTTGTATGTTTATGCTTTAAGTTTGTATTAACTTGTATGTTTATGCTTTTCGTTTCCAGTTATTTGCTCTAAATTTCAACATATAGATCACCTCTCTCACTTGAGTCATTCTATTTGAAACCAGGTTCAATTATTTATATACTTTATGCTCAACTATGCAATGGAGATTTTACTTGACATTATTTAGTATGCTCCCAGTAAACATTATTATTGGTAACTATATCAGCAAACATGTTTGAAGCAAGGTACACATTCAATTTTGAAAATGGACATTAATTTCCTTATCGAAACTGAGATGTCTAAACCATTTTCTTCAAATTTGAAAATTCATTCTGGACTTGTTTTCTTCATATGCATGGTTGTATTGGGCTATGCCTATGCAGGTACAATCATGCAAGTGATCTTATGGACTATCAGCCTCAATCAATTCCATTATTCTATATGATAAAACTAGTCACTTTTTCCTTGTTCTCTTTCTCCATTATAATTCATCTATTTATTTTGCAGGCAAGTTTTACTGGTATCTGAAATTATAGTATGTCTAGGCATACTCTTAAGCTTTTAAATCGTACTTCATGAAGATAACTTTCTAAGCATATCAACTTTGTTTTAATTAATCTCTTATATCACTTTTATGTCACACATTTTTCCACCTTATAAAGCAAGGGAATTACAAGCCAATGCATACCAGTAAACAGCTTTACTCATTAAGTTTATTTTAATTCATCATATTTATAGTCAATAAAGGTTCCGAGGCAGAGTCATTAAAAGCCTCTTTTGCTTCTAAACTAAAGTTTTATCTACATTTTTTTTATTCTTTTTTGTAGCTGAGATGAGAGCTTAATAATACTGATATAGACACATGGTGACATGTTTATAAACTGAGGAAAGAATTGAAGGGCGGACCAAATCATGTGAATGGCTAAATATATCAGAGATAAATGGAGTGTATGACATTGCATAATATTCAGACCACGTTTCAGATTATGCATTAACAGGAGCAATTTACAAGGCTCATTAGACTCTTGTATATTATGATTTGTACTACTAATGACTCAGAAGGCTGACTCTCATAAATTGTTATTGTACTTCAATTGAGCTACCATCATAGAAAATAAACCTTTTTAGCTCAATTTTATGAGTATGAGTTATCCATATGAATTACGAATGCAACCACATGCAACTTAAACCAATATAAAGCTAGTCCAAGTGCAACCCAATGCAGCTCCTAATGTGAGTTATCCTTATGAATTACGAATGCAACCACATGCAACCGAGAGCAACACATGGCTAGACCAAGTGCAACCAACTGCAACCAACTGCAACTCCTAATATGAGTTATCCATATGAATTACGAATGCAACCACATGCAACCTAAACCAACATAAGGCTAGTCCAAGTGCAATCCAATGCAACTCCTAATGTGAGTTATCCTTATGAATTACGAATGCAACCACATGCAACCGAGAGCAGCACATGAATAGTCCAACTGTAACCCATTGCAACTAACTGCAACTCCTAATATGAGTTATCCAAATGAATTACGAATGCAACCACATGCAACCTAAAGCAATGCATGGCTAGTCCAAGTGCAACCCACTGCAACTCCTACTGGGAGTTATCCATATGAATTACAAATGCAACCACATGCAACCTAAAACAATACATAGAAAGCTTGAGTTACCTCTATGCAACCGAATGCAACTAAATGCAATTCTTAATGCAACCTAAAGTAACCCACATGCAATTACAAATGGAATCTTACATACAAGCCCAATGCAACCATCTGCAACCTTATATACACGCTCATTGAAACTAATGCAAGCGTAACATACCCCAATGCAACCCAATGTATATTCAAATGTAACTCCATGCAATATTGTACTTGTTGCAACAAAAGTTGCACATGTTTCAAAATTGGTTGAAACATACATTGAAGAGGTTTCATACATTGCTCTAATTTTGCATCTTAAATGCAACCTCAAATGCAAGCCTATTTGAACCTAATGCAGCCAAGTGCAACCTAAAGCAACCTCATGCAACCTAAAGCAACACATGGCTAGTCCAAGTGCAACCCAATGAAACTCCTAATGTGAGTTATCTATATGAATTACGAATGCAACCACATGCAACCTAAAGCAACACATGGCTAGTCCAAATGCAACCCAATGCAACTCCTAATGTGAGTTATCCATATGAATTACGAATGCAACCACATGCAACCTAAAGCAACACTTGGCTAGTCCAAGTGCAACCCACTGCAAATCCTAATGTGAGTTATCCATATGAATTACGAATGCAACCACATGCAACCTAAAATAACACATGGCTAGTCCAAGTGCAACCCACTGCAACTCCTAATGTGATCAACACATGGCTAGTTCAAGTGCAACCCAATGCAACTCCTAATGTGAGTTATCCATATGAATTACGAATGCAACCACATGCAACCTAAAGCAACACATAGAAAGCCTAAGTTACCTCTATGCAACCGAATGCAACTAAATGCAATTCTTAATGCAACCTAAAAACCCACATGCAATTTCAAATGGAATCTTACATACACGCCCAATGCAACCATCTGCAACCTTATATACATGCTCATTGAAACTAATGCAAGCGTAACCTACCCCAATGCAACCCAATGCAAAATAAATTATTAAAATTTAACCAAGTGCAACCTCAATGCAAGCCTAATGCAACTTAAAGCAACTCGCTACAATCTCAAATGCAATCTAATGCAACTCAAAATACCTTATGCAACCTCAAACGCAAATTACAACTTGTTATGCAACCTAAAACAACTTATAAAAATTAATTTATATATTTCAGCATGTTAAGCAACTATTTATAAATCTCATTATGTAAATTAATCATTCTTATACAACCTTATGCAATCCATTTTAATCGATAGCATCTTAAAAACTCATGCAAATTTTATCATGTTAAGCAGCTATAGCAACCTCATATTGTAAATTAATCATCATTATGAAATCCAATGCAACCGAAAGTAACTTAAAAAAATTCATATACAATTTTCAATGACTTAAGCAATCTAATTTGAAACTAAAGCAACATAAAAAAATCTTCATTTGCAACTAAAGCAACTTCAAAATATCATATGCAATTTACAACATATTGGTACATTATGATGTAAATCAAATTTTTTTGGCTTTCAAATAAAGAAAGGTCACAAGAAAGCATTGAACATATGTGATTCCATCATGGTAAAAAAAATAGTATTTCATTAATTGTCTTAAAAATTTGAATATACATATATTTTTATATATGTATTTATATATAAAGTTATTAAAGTGAAAGGTCTAATCTATTGATCATTACTGTGATGGGTGATTAATTTAGACGAATGATAGAGAAAAATATGAAAAATGACATGACTTATTATCAAAGTTAAAAAACATGTAAATTTAGGTTGAGAAAACAAAATAAAGTCTCCAAAAAAATAAAGAATAAAGTTAAGACCGTATTCTAGAAATAAAAACTTAAGAATTATATATAAATGAAACATTTTTTAAAAAACCGTATAAATGAATAAAGAATTTTATATATCTGTATCGATGAAAAAACCCCTATAAAATATCATTATTATAATATTATATAATACAAGACTAGTGTTACACCCAGATTTCGAGTATGAAGAGTTATGATCCCAAAATCTAGGCTCGTTAGGTGTAAGCTTGAAATATGCACGGTCGTTATATGATCCTTCAGTCAAACCGTGTTGCTGTAAATAACAACCTCGAAAGCTCGAGGGTGTGAAGCCTCGAATATGCTCTGCGCTCGCAATAGCCATGGTTCAACACTTGTATATACTTCCTGGTGCATCTTTTTCCTACAGATGAGTTGGTTCGAGCTCGAGAAGTGTAAGCTCGAATGTAGTGACTTCGTCAATGGTTAATTGTTCCGAACATAGGCGAAGTAAGATGACGAGCTCGCGATTGAAAAATAGTCTCGGAGATGAAGTTGACTCCGTATCTGAGCTAATCAGTTACACATGAATGTATTTATTGTTGTTAAATCCCTATGTTTAAGGGATATTATATAACTTGTTAACCAATCCCACGTTTTATGGGATGTTTCCGTGTACGTAGAAAATAATGCATTAAATGACATTATATTATTTGATTTACAGAATATCTTCTCGAAATATGTGGGAACGAATTCAAAATCCTTCTCTATAAATAGAGAATGAAACATCATTTGTAAGGGACCGAAATTTTGAGATCTTGAGAGAAAACTCTGAGCAACTATAAACTCTCAAGCACTTGTAAAATGGCAGCCATTACATTTCTCTATACTTGTAAACCACATTTTTATCAATATAAAGCACATATTCTTTGTACCTTGTTGCCTTGTTCCTTTTCATTTAGTTGCTTACACTCTTTCTAAGTGGTTATTACTAACCACTCTCATAGGCTGACTTTGCCGACGGACTAGTGAAGTGCCGCACTCCCTAACCTCGGTGGGTTCGGAGCGTGTCACATGTCTTTCAAATCATATACAAAAATAAATATATCGTTATAAAAAATGTATAAATGATTTAATGGTAAATTTAATATATCTTAGTCTTTGGGGCTGCGTCGTCTAATTAACAGACAAAATAGACCAAACCCTAGTTGCTCATACGTACGTAGAATTGGAAACATTTACAATATATTATCAACATTTATTGTTAAGTACTATCAAAAGTGCACTAACGACAATTGGCACCGACGAATAAGAAAATTTTGAACAGTGAGGGCATGCCATTTTTTACGACGTTTTCTTTGATTGTCATAAATGCAAAAACTGTAATTTCTTCAAATTTTCTAACCTTTTCAATATATTAATGTATATATTATTGAATACATTGTGCAACACAGATTAATTATTTTATATTCTAATGATAATGACAGAGAAATCAAGGTGTACATCAAAAACTTAAACTCATTGGTATAATATTCAACTATCCATGAATGAAGTGTTATCACATGCGCACTTTAAAATATATTAACAGCGTTTTTTTTTCTTTCTCAAATTTTGGAAAATACTAAATACATATATATCCTTCATTTTTTTATTTTTACAAACTCACAATTCATTATGTAAACTCAATATTTGATACATTGTATAATGACCCTAATATATATCTACAAAATATTTTGCTATCAAACAATTAAGTGAATTTTTAATTGTTGATAATGCGAGACAGTAATGATTAATACTTTATTCTTCCAGAATAATACTACAATAATGATGTGCAACTTATAGACCAACCCCTTAATAATATTTCATCAGTTACAAATTGATTAGTGTTGATTTGTAAAAACAAGATATGTACATAAATCATTAATAAAGTTGTAAAGAGTAAGAAAAATATTTATTTTATTAGTAATTAATATTTTTTTGGCATTTTTTTTCTTTTGACATTTTGAGTTAATCGTTTAACCCTGTTTCGATGATTCATTATTTTATGAGAATAGTGATAACAGAGCAATTATTATGATTGTTGTAGCCTCAATTATGTTTAATTTCATATATTAATCAGGGGGTACGCAGCGATTGTTAATAAAATTATTTAGTTATAGTTTAACTAAAAATATATAAAAGTACAAGAGGAAGATAGATGGTCCTATTAATTAGTTAGAAAAGTTGTATGATGACAAAATAGAAAGCAACCAGAGGTAAAAAATTCAAATAAAAGAAAGCTAGCATCTCTAAATAGTGTAATATAAAAGTGGTGTATAATCATTTTTTAATCCATCTTCGTAAAATTAAATTTCAATAATTATCTAAAAAGTTGGACTAAATTTAACTTACAATAAATATTATATTTTTAATTAATTTTTTGTTACTCGTTAATACAAATTATTAATTTTTTTATTTTTAATTTATTTTTTAATAAAAATAATTATTTTTATATATTTTTACTAAATATTAATAATTATATAATTTTTTAACTAGTTTGTCCTTTGTCTATTGTATTACAAATGTAAAATATAGGCCACATATATCCTTGATAGTTATTTTGGGCCGAATTTAGTATAAATTATACAGATCGTCTTAGTTAGTAAAGCTGGCCATTAAATTAATTGTTTTAGGAGTCATCGCGTGCAACTTGACCAAAAATCAATTAATTAATGATGGAAAAGCTTATACATTAATTAAGCAATGTCTTTGTGCACGTGTTCCAGGACTACCACCACCACCACTACTTGAGTTTGAAATTGAACACGTGATCAACTGAAGCAGAGAAAATTTATAGTACGTTACGAAAGAAGAGAATTTGATTTTGAAGATACAACTTCAAATTAATTACTGTCTTCCAAAGATAAACAAAAATAAATGTATACATATATTTTTAAAATAATTTTTTCTTCATGTTCAGTTATGATGTGACTACGTCTCCGAAGTTGCGCACTATTTACGTGCGCAAATTAATAGCTGATACGTTATTCAGTTTTATTTAGCTATTTCCCCCCTAAAGACAATGTAGCAAATATAAGGTGGACGGAAATAAGATTTGAACTTTCAAGTGATGGAGAATTATTTATTTATTTATTATAAATGTAGAAAGAAGTGTAAAGTATATCTCTTTTATCTAAAAGATACTTAGATAACTGAACTTTTTAGTTTTAAGTGTTTGTTTTGTTAACTTTAATAGAATATTTTAAATATTTAATGGAATATATTTTTAAAACTAACTAAAAATAGATATTTATTAATTATATTAATATAAATTCAAATATTATAAAATATATCATTATTATTATAATATTTAATATAAGACTACATATGAAATAATTATATTAATATAAATTTAAATTCAAATGTTATTAAATATCATTATTGTAATAATATATAATACAAAATTAGATATTTAATAATTATATTAATATAAATTTAAATGTTATAAAATTTTATTATTAATAATATATAATCTTAATGTTTTACTAATTATATTAATATAAATTCAAATATGATAAAATATTATTATTATAATAATTTTAATACAAAATTAGACATTTAATACTTATATTAATATAAAATTAAATATTATAAAATATCATAATAATAATATATAATACATAATCTTAATTTTTATTAAAAAATTATCATTAATGTTCAAAAATGTTATTATATTATATTTATATATTTAAAAAAAATCATAAACAATGTTTTAGTTTAATTTTTCATTTAATATGTTTATATCATTCTTTAATATATAATATTATTTATTTATTTGAAATTTATATGATAATGATATAAATTTAATAAATATAATTGATAAATTCTATAAATAAAACTAAGCAAATGTATTGTACGTTGTTTGTATGTAATAAATATATAATATATATCTAATGCATGTTTGTTTCGTTTTACATATAAAATTTTGTTGACGCCGTTTTTCGTCAACAGTGAAAGAAGAGCACGTAAACAATAACTAGTAATGACCAATAAAAATATGATAATACAAAACACGATTTTTTACGTGGTTCAGGAGTTAAATCTGCCTAGTCCACGAGTCTTTTTTATTAAGCTCAAGATGATCTCTGAAAATTCTTCAAGGATGAATTCTTCAGAGTTTTCTCTCAAGATTCCGAAATTCGGTCATTTACAATGGTGCATGACCTCTCTCTTTATAGAGAAGATTGCAGAATACTATCCCACATATTTTGGGTAGTTACTCTTTTTGTGCAAATAAATCAAATAGCTTTAAATGCCTGTAATCCGATATAAAAGGAAACGTCCCCTGAAGACCAGGGGGCGTACAACTAATCAAATAATATCCCATGATTTTAGGGGATTTACAGTAATAAATGTAGACCACGTCTCTTATGGACAACACTTGTAGATGTTCAAGAATATTATCATATATCTCCAAGACCTTATTCTCCCAGGTCTCTCATCAACGTTTGAGCTAATGACATCTCCCAAGGTCACATGGCTTTCGAGATCGTTCGCGCGTCAGGCTCGGAACCCCTGATCCGAGGTCATCCCTGAGGGTAGATGCATCTCGGGAGCTCCCCTTCGAGATCATGTGGATTTCGAGGCTACCATATTCGAAGTCGTCTCAGCTTTGCAGGCTCAATGTCTAGTCTTGAAACATACTTCAGACTTTACGAGTTCATTCTCTGTGAATCCAGCTTTCTAGGTCACATTTATCATGGCTCGAAATCTGGGTATAACATCTTGCCCCCTCAAAAGTATTTGTTCGAATCTTAAGAGAAGGAAACTTTTGAACTACTTTCTTCGGGAACCGTACCGTCACACACTTGAGAATGGACACGCGTCGGTTGGATATACAGGATCTTTATTTATTTTCATGTATATCTAATATTAAACAAATTAATACGAGATAGCCTAAAACATGTTACTAAAATTGAATTCAAAGAGAAACAAAAATAACATAATACTTACAGTATACGCAGCGGAATTAAGAGTCCTTCCTTCAGTTTCTCTAACTCTTGAATCCTCTCTGTCGCAGAGTATTATCAAGAAACTGAACCGATCTTCTATTTTCTTCACGATCTTCCAATGTATCCTTAGAACCACCTAGACTAGTGTGGGCAATTCTCAACACATGAGATAGATATAGAGAGAAGAATAGAAAATAACAAAGTGGCTTAGAAAAGGACTTGTGTTTAGAAAGAATATAAAACTATCAGAAAATCTGACTTGTGACTTATCTGTCGTCTCTAAAATCTTCTCTCTAAGCACTCCTTTTATAGACTCAATTAGGCCATTTAATTTAATTAAAAAATCAATAAAATAACAGCTATTTTGAAGCCCTAGGTCGAAATTATCATGGGCTATAGGCCCGTGAAATTTCCCATTTGATTATAAGCCCATTGGACTTAAAATCAAGGCTTGTATTATTTTCTATTGATTTAATTAATTAAATCCTTTATCAAATTAATTATTTATAATTTGAACCTTGATTTAAATTTATTTATTAATTTAGATACCAATTTATCTTAATTAATAAATCTGCCATAATTTCTCTTTTCTTCTCAAAATTACACAACTCTATGAAACTATCCAAAATTGACATGGTCAACTTTGATAATTCTAATTGATAATTAAATCAATTAATTGAGACTACCTAGATGATTTTATCCAAGGTACAATGGGGATCATAGACCTATGAAATCAAGCTTCAATAAGTTATCATAAATCTAACAAATAAATTTACTAACTTATTAATTCCTCGTGACTCCACTATAGACTTGGAATTGCACTCTTGAATTCATAGAACGCTCTATAACAAATATAGATACGCTATTAATTATCCATTGTTACAACCATAATTGTCACTCAATCCTCTATAGACGGTCTACAATGAGATATGACTAAAATACCGTTTTACCCCTCATTGTATTTTATCCTTAAAACACTTAGTTCCTTGTAAATGATATTTCAGTAAACTAATTTAATTACTGAAATGAGATCTCTATCATTTAACACCTTGAACCAAACTAAAAGGATGCCATCATTTCACTTCTTCATCAGAAGCTATAGATGTTCATATCTATGATTAACACTCCCACTCAATTGTACTACCGAGTTCCCAAGATGTAAGTATGGGCTAGTCCGTAGGGTAAGCTGGTAACGAACAAGTCAAAGAACTCAAATAATACAATCAGTTAGAATACTAATCACTCAGAATTGAGATTGAATTGACCTATGGTCAACTATATGATATGAATAGAATAGATAATAACAGTATGTTTACTTATCTTATCAACTGTCAATATCGGTCCTGTCCGATGTAACAAATACATCCGATCTTATCTACTTTGCTAATGTTCTGGAAAGAACATAACACTGTAATGTGTAAGTAGATCATATCGTAGATTGGCAAGTCAGTGTAAATCCGGTGCACTGACTAATCTTAGGACTAACTTATTTTTGAACATATAATCATATTTATATTCCACTATGATTACGTCACTATAAATAAGATTAGCTATATGCTCGGGATTTAATAGAAGTTTATATTAAACAAATAATCATGAAAATAAAACATGTGAGCAAAGTGATTGACCAAGTCAAAAAATGATTTCTATTCTTTTATTGATAATAAAATGAGATTACAAAGAATTTGGGTTTTAATTAGGGCATAAAACCCCAACAGGATATTGCTCATTTATGGTACTTGAGTACCTTGGAAACCTGCCCACGATCATTCGTCTGCCACCTTTTTGGTACCATCATGTCATTGATCCCTGACCGTTGGATTTCATGAGGATTCTGGCCAATGGCCCAGATTAATCCTTTTTATCACTTTTCTCCCTTTATATATTCAAGGTCTTCTCCTTCCTCTTATTTTACACGCATCAGAAAAAAAAAAAAAAAAGGAAAGGACGAAACCAGAGGCCATCCCAGAGAACCTCTTTCTCGTGCATGTTCTCTCAGCCGAAAAAACAAAGGACCTCCGGTTTGTTCGAGCCCATGAGCTCATATTTGCAGCCTCTCCTTCAGTCAGCAATTTCTTTGCAATCGCCATTATTGTGTAAGTGTCCAATCTTTGTTTTCCCTTATCCCAGTTTTTGTTCATCTTGTTCTTGTTATTTCTGTGAATGTACTAGTTTATTTTCTTAGTACAATACATTAGGGAATTTTTGTCCGATAGGCTCTTATGTTTTAAGTTTCCATACTGGGTTTACATCACTGGTTCATACCCAGTTTTGATGTTTGAGCAAGATTTCTGTTTTCTGGGTTTTAAAATTTTAAAAGACGTTTCTTGTACACCAAGATATCGGGTATAAAACCTTGGCTTTGACAAATGCACGATGCCCAAGGTTACCTTTTCTGGTTATCCGCCACTCTCTTTCCCTTGATTTTTGGGATTCTAAAAAAAAAATTGTCTACTCTCCTCCCTTTCTCGTGGAACGCACGTTCTGACTCTTTAATAAGGGTCTTAGTATCGAGCTTGTTTTGTTCCTAAGCTCCGAGCTCGTTCTATCAAGCTCGTATTCTTGCATGCATGGCCCTCACCATTTTTTCTTTCTCGCTAGATGTCACAGAATCTGGAAAGACGGTGGGGGTCGTTGCTGGCAATCCCTTACTCGCCAAAAAACCCGAGCTTGGAATCGTTGTTTGCTCGGAATCAACGTCGAATTCGTGAGTATGAGCTTGCATGCGAGCAGGAGGATATTCGAGCTCATTATCGCTGCCAAATAGACGAGGTCATAGAGAAGAAGAGGAGAACTCTTTGGGAGGCCCTTTATCCAGAGTCCAACTTAGGGCCTAGGCCGATCCCCCTCGACCCCGCATTAAAGGTCATCGTCGCGTATAGTCCAGGAGAACTTCAATTTTCATTGATGGGGGAGCCTTCTTCCTCGCAGCCGAGGAAAGAAATCTTCGAGGCCGAGCACTATTGGAGCTCGGTTACCTCGAAAAGTCAAATAACTGACATTCTGGCCCTCCATGGCCTCAGGATGTCAAGTTCTTTGAAGTGTCGAGCTCCGACCGCTCACGAACAAAGCTGTTACGCCCCCGGGGATCGTGACAACAGGCTGAGATACGCGGCATGGAGCCAGGAACACACGAAGGCGGGGGCGCTGTTGCCTTTGAAGTCTTTTTTCAAGGACTTCACGGATTTTGTTGGGTTGGCTCCGTTCCAGCTCAACACCAATTCTTACAGGGTTCTGTCTGCCCTGAGGTCGCTATACCACAAGCTGGAGTGGGAAGGGCCTTCACCTCAGGAGATTTTATATCTCTTTTGTCTGAAAAACAACTCCTCCCGAGCTCGGAGAGGAGATGGCTTTTACTATCTTTCGAGCTATCCCAAAGAGAAAAAGGTCTTTGAAGATCTCCCTAATAATCCACCTGATTTCAAAAAATCCTTCTTCTGGACAGATGGCCTATCCCCGTCTCGATACTACTCATTCAGGCGGATTCGTAAGTATTCCAGTTTTCTTTATCTCTGTGCTCGGGATTTTAGCTGTAAGACCCGTACTTAGTTGAAATGTGTTTTGCTTTCCAGCCAATTTTCAGCGTCCTACTCCTGACGAGGCAATGAAGGGGCATAGAGAGACCCTGCTCCAACTCCCTCATGGCAGGAGGTCTCTCTTGTACCTTTTACATGAAGATAAGCTCCGAGATTGCGGACTTTTGGGAGAGGGCCAGTCCACCTTTGACTGGTCCAATAAAAAGTATGAACATTGGGAGCAGGTGCCTTTGCCCACAGGCGTCCTTCCTCCGAGAAGAGAGGTGAGGCCCCCACTTCCTGTTCGCAGAAGGAGTCCGCCATTGGGGAATGAGGCTAATGACGAAGCCTCGAGTTCAGACTCGGATGAAGGTAAAGCCATCCTTACCTCGAGAATGTGGTCCCCCACCTTACTAAAGCATAAACCCGATAGGTTAGTTTCATGCTCGTATGATAGATACCACTTCTACATATGTAGTTGGGTAGACGATTGTGTTCATAGGTTTGATAGTTGGCTCGGGAAGTATGACACCATGTATACTTCAGACGAGGTGTGGAACGGGATAGCTGTCCAATATGGGACCATCGATTATAGGGACCTTTCGAGGTTGATGTCCACCTATAGGGAAGGTACTCCCCCCGCCTCTTCTGAAGATGGGGGAATTTCATGGTCCCCGAGCTCTAGTTCGGGGGAGAGTTCCAGTTAGGTCTTTTCTTTACTTGGTTTTTCTTTTTTATTTTCCAAGCTCATTATCATTATGTCTAACTTCGATTGGAACTGTGCAGGTGCCATGGATCCCGATCTCGACGCTGTGCTTTTTAGTGATGAGGGAGCTGGAGCTCAGAAGAGTAAACTCCCGAGGGCCTCGCGGAGGTCCGACCGACCATCCAAGGTCCCCAGACGCCTCGAGAAGACCCCAATGGCTTAGGTTACTGCGAGCACAACCGAGGAACCGATTGTCCAGGTTGATGCGTCTGGTTCAACTGCGCCCATCTCGCTTCCTCCGACCGACACTCAAATAACAGTCGGCCAGCACCCGAAGAAACCTTCCGTCACCAAGGTTCGACTGCCGACGGCCCGACCTCATATTGAGGAGTTCGTGCTTGACGGCGCCGCTGGGACCCAAGGGGCTGTGCTTAGCTCGGACGTCCTCTCTCGAGTGTGTCAGAGTTTTTCAGGCTTCGGCGCCTACCATTGGGACCTTGTGCACAAGGCCTCGGACTGTAATACTCTTTATGATAAGAGTATCGAACTCACTGTCGCGGTAGCCTTCGCAACTCTCCTTTAACTGTTTGTGTCTCAGCTCGCGATCTAATTCGTTCTTTGTATTTCAGGCCCTTGTCGTTTCAGCAAAAATTAATTATAAGCTGACCAACGAGGTGCACACGAGTATGTCCCTGGCCCAAGAGTCGAAGGATCTCCAGCTTAAGATGGTTGATGAACTCAAGGACTCGAAGTCCGAACTTGAGAAAGTGAAGACCCGTCTCGCGGAGCTGGAGAAGACAAAAGCAGAGCTTGAACAGGCGAAGACTCGTCTTGCCGAGCTGGAGAAGGCTAACACTAAGCTCGAAGAGGAGAAAGCTGCTACTTTACAAATCATGGAAGGTGAGAAGGCCCGCCTCCTGAATGAGTTCAAAGAGCAGAAGGAGAAGGCGGTCGACCACGCCATGTACAAAATTTGGGTTGACAATCCGACCTCGATACCAGCTTCTTGGGTCCTCTCGAGGCCAAGTATGTAGAGCGGTGGAGTGCCCGTCTTGAGGCGAGTGAAGCCGCTCAAGAGGCTGCTCAGAAGGATAGTCATGCTATTCGTCCTGGGGGGTCTAGTGCCGTTGACGTTGGCAAAGCCAAGGGAACTACTCCTTCCTGATTTTTACCTCGGGGATGCGTCCCTCTATTTTTGTAACTATTTTTATTTATGACCGTAGGGCTGATACAATTGTTTTTTTTTTATATTGACCTTTATATGCTTTATACTTCTTGGCTCGAAATATTTTGCATATTTTATATGAATGAGCAGTTTATGTTTATTTCTTCATACAAACATAGTTTGGATTTAGACTCGAAACTCGATGCATTCACGCATAGTTTGTTCGAATTATCCGCTCCCGATCTCGTTATTCATCAAGGTCGGATATTACTTTAACCATGAACTCGAAAGTACTTGTATGGTATGTAATGTGAATGATTTAGTTATATCTTATTGCTTAGTTACTTTTTCTCATCCTCGGTTATCTCCCCGAGGTTATGAGTTCGAAACTATTTTTCTTTAAGATATTCCAGCCTCGATCTCGACTTATTTTCGGAGTAGGTTTAAATTCAATCTCGTCGATTAGTTTTAGCTGGTTTGTTCCAGACCTATTAAGTTTGCACATTTGGTTAAATCCAAACGTTATTATCTTTTGATAATTTGGTTGTCCAAACTATCTAAGCTCGCATATCTGGTTACATCCAAATATTTTATGTTTTTTATTTTTTATATCAATGGTATATATACCGATGATGCCCCCTTAATATCCTATGAGTGTGACCATAGGTTATTAAATTAAGAGAGATTTGCAAAAATAAAAAGAGATAACATATTGAATGAAATAGAATTTTATTTGATGGAATTCAAAAGCAAATAAACTAATACATATAGAAAATCACGGTTACAGGCAACACTTTTCCTATACTACTGACAGTAAGGTCTAAGGTGTTCGCCATTCCATGCTCGCGGTACTAGGCTCCCGTCCAATCTCGCAAGCTTGTACACTCCAGGCCGAATGACTGACTCTATCTGGTACGGTCCTTCCCAATTCGGCCCGAGCACTTCAGCTGCCGGATCTCGCGTTGCCAAAAATACGCATCTCAACACCAGATCTCCTGGTAGCTCGCTGCTGGTAGGCAGCGTTTCTTAACTGGGCCTCTTCTCGTTTTTCTTCAATCAAGTCTAAGGTCTCCTGGAGCTGAGTGTGGTTTGAACTTTGATCGTAAATCTGAGTTCGGATCGTTGGGATTTCGACCTCAATGGGCAACATTTCCTCGCAACCGTATGCTAGAGAAAACGGGTTATGTCTCGTTGATGTTCGAGATGTGGTCCTATATCCCCATAGGACTTGGGGCAATTCTTCAGGCCACCGTCCCTTCGCCTCCTCCAACTTTTTCTTCAGAGAACTTTTGAGAGTTTTGTTCACAGCCTCGACCTGGCCATTCGCTTGAGGATGAGCTATTGATGAAAAACTCTTTATTATGCCGTTCTTTTTACAAAAGTTGGTGAACAAGTCGCAATCGAACTGGGTTACGTTGTCGGATACGATCTTCCTCGGCACCCCATATCGGCACACGATGCTTTTTACAACGAAATCAAGGATCTTTTTTGAAGTTATAGTTGCCAATGGTTCAGTCTCCGTCCACTTCGTGAAGTAATCCACGACGACTACAGCATATTTTACTCCGCCTTTGCCAGTCGAGAGAGAGCCTATGAGGTCGATGCCCCATACCGCGAAAGGCCATGGGGAAGTCAACATGGTCAGCTCAGATGGTGAAGCTCGGGGAATTGCGGCGAATCTCTGGCATTTGTCGCATTTCTTCACGTACTCGAAAGAATCTATTTTAATAGTTGGCCAGAAATATCCTTGGCGTATGATCTTCTTGGACAGGCTATGCCCCCCGGTGTGATCTCCGTAGAACCCTTCATGAATTTCTTCAATGATCTTCTTAGCTTCCGGCGGGGTTACGCACCGAAGTAACGACATGGAATATCCCCTTCGGTATAGCTTTTCGTCCAAAATGGTGTAACGGGGAAGTTGATACATCAACTTTTGAGCCTGGTTCCGGTCTCTTGGAAGGACTCCGTTCTCGAGATATTCAACTATTGGGGTCATCCAGGTAGGTTCTGTTTCGATCATACACACATCTTCCTCCTCTGGATCATTAATCCTAGGTGCCGATAGGTGTTCTATGGGCACAACGTTCAGTTCTTCATTTTCAGCGAATGTGGCGAGCCGAGCTAAGGCATCTGCATTTGAGTTCTGCTCGCGGGGAACCTGTTCGATTGTATAAAATTCGAAACACTCTAATGCAGATTTTGCCTTTTCTAAATAAGCTGCCATTCTTGTGCCGCGAGCCTGGTATTCTCCCAAGATTTGATTTACCACGAGCTGGGAATCACTGTAGCAATGTACAGCCCTAGCCTTGAGCTCCTTTGCTATACGAAGTCCCGCGAGTAAAGCCTCGTATTCAGCCTCATTATTCGACGCTCTAAAACCAAATCTTAAGGCAGAATGAAATCTGCTCCCTGCGGGGGTAACCAAAATGACCCCTGCCCCCGCTCCATTTTCATTTGATGAGTCGTCGACGTAAAGTTTCCACAGCTCGTGGGCCGGGGTTATTACCTCGTCGTCGGCTATGCCAGTACATTCCACTATAAAGTCCGCCAACGCCTGTGCCTTAATGGTCGTTCTCGGGTGGTAGGTGATCTCGAACTGTCCGAGCTCAACAGCCCATTTAAGAATTCAACCTGAAGCTTCTGGTTTAGATAAGACTTGCCTAAGTGGTTGATCAGTCAGCACATGGATGGGATGCGCCTGAAAGTAGGGGCGGAGTTTACGAGACGAATGAATTAAACTGAGCGCGAGTTTCTCCATCAATGGGTATCTTGACTCTGCCCCCAGTAATCTTTTACTGATGTAATAAACGGGTCTTTGCATCTTCTCTTCTTCTCGAACGAGCACTGCACTTATTGCGTGTTCGGTAGTTGAAAGGTATAGGTACAGTATTTCTCCCGTTTCAGGTTTTGACAGGACGGGTGGTTCCGCAAGGTGCTTTTTGAGCTCCTAAAAGGCCAGCTCGCATTCCTCCGTCCATTCAAATTTCTTACCTCCTCTCAATGAGTTGAAAAATGGAAGACCACGGTCCGTAGATTTCGAGATGAATCTGCTTAGAGCTGCCATCTTGCCAGTCAAACTTTGGACATCTTTATGCCTTCGAGGTGAGGGCATGTCAATCAGGGCCTTGATCTTGTTGGGGTTAGCCTCGATTCCACGAGAGTTCACAATAAAGCCCATAAATTTTCCTGAAGATACACCAAAAGTGCACTTCTGAGGATTTAGCTTCATGTTATACTTTCGGAGCACGCCGAAGCACTCTTCGAGGTCATCAACATGGTTCTTGTTGAGTTGAGACTTGACAAGCATGTCATCAACATAAACCTCCATGTTGTTCCCTATTTGTTCTGAAAACATCATGTTCACGAGCCGCTAGTATGTGGCCCCAGCATTCTTGAGCCCGAATGGCATGACGTTATAGCAGTATAGCCCCTTATCCGTGATGAAGCTCATATGTTCTTGGTCGGGGGCATGCATGGGAATCTAGTTATATCCAGAATAGGCATCCATGAAGGACATCAGGCCATGCCCCACTATGGCATCCACGAGCTGGTCAATCCTTGGTAACGAAAAACAGTCTTTCGGGCAAGATTTGTTGAGATCTGAGTAGTCGATACAGGTTCGCCACGTCCCATTGGGCTTTGGGACCAACACCGGATTGGCTACCCAGTCGGGGTAAAAGGCATCCCTAATGAATCGGTTTGCCTTTAACCTATCAACCTCCTCCTTTAGTGCTTTCTTTCTATCTTTGTCCAGCTGTCTTCGCTTTTGTTGCTTCGAAGGGGAAGCTCTTGTCTATATTCAGTGCGTGGCTTGCTATAGTCGGACTTATTCCCACCATGTCTGAGTGCGGCCACGCGAAGACATCCTGGTTTTTCTTCAAAAATCAAATTAATTGCTATTTTGTCTCATCTTGGAGGTGTTTTCCGACCTTCACCTTTTTCGAGGGATCGGTTTCCTCGAGCTGAATTTCTTCGAGCTCCTCTAAAGGTTCGAGATCAATTTTCTCCTCAATCCTTGGATCAATCTCTTCGTCAATCTCTAAGACCGTTCCGTCTTTGTTTTGAATGATGGCGAGTGCTTGTGCGCTCGTCTGTTTCTTTCCTCTCAAGGAGATGCTGTAGCATTCCCTCCTTGCTAATTGATCTCCCTTCAATGTTCCGACTCCGCTAGGGGTTGGGAACTTAAGGGCCAGATGCCTTACTGATGAAACTGCCCCCAGCCCGACTAGGGCGGGTCTCCCGAACAGCACATTGTAAGCTGATGGTAAGTCTACTACCACAAACTCCATCATCTTGGTTGCCGAGACTGGGTAGTCTCCCAAGGACACGGGGAGCTCGATGGATCCCATGCAGGCGGTCCCTTCTCCTGAAAAGCCGTATAAATTAGTTGCACACGCTTTCAGGTCGCGAAGGGAGAGTCCCATCTTTTCGAGGGTTGCTTTATAGAGAATGTGGACTGAGCTCCCATTGTCCATGAGAACTCGGTGGACCCTTTGGCCAGCTGGAGAGTGATGACCAGAGGATCATGTTGAGGAAACTGGACATGGGACGCGTCATCCTCAGTGAAGGTTATTGGTTGTGTTTCAACCCTCTGGCTTTTTGGAGCCCTAGGTTCGGGTTCATAAGGAGACCCGGGTCTTTAGCTCGTTAACGTATCTCTTTTGGGCATTCCTGCCTACTCCTGCGGGATGAGGCCCTCCCGAGATGGTTATTACATCCTCTCCATCTATCGTCGGGGGCCTATCCTCTTCCCGAGCTCGGGAATTATTGTTTTGTGCCATCGGAGGCGCGGCTACTCTCTGGCTCGCGGCCGCCTGATTAGTACTCTTGTTTTTGACATATTGCCGGAAGTAACCTCTTGAGATCAATCCTTCGATCTCGTTCTTCAGTTGTCGACATTCATCGGTTGTATGCCCGGTGTCTCTGTGACATCGGCAATACTTACTGGAGTCCCTCTTGGATTTTTGATTTCTCATCGGGTCCGGACGCCTAAAGGGGACCTGGTTTTCATTAGCCAGGTATATGTCCTCCTGAGACTCATTGATCTCGGTGTATACTCTATACACGGAGAAATATCTCTCCCCTTTCTTTTTCTTTCCTCCCTCGGCTTCGGGGTTACTCCCTTCATTCTTTTTCCTCTTGGAGGGGTTTTTCGCGGCAGGCTTTCTAGTTGCTGGGTCCGCCGAGGTTGAGGCAGAGTTGACGATTATCGTTGTAGTTTCGGGCTGGGAAGTCACATTAAGTGTCGACCTCGCTTGACTTAGGCGATGTGTGTACATACCCAGCCAGTCTACAGGAACCCTAACCTTGGCATTGCTCTGATACCAAGTTGTAACACCCTGGTTACCCCAGAACAGTTACGGTGAACAGTGAACCGGAAATTTGACTCGCTACCCGAGTCCTTTGGTTAAAAACGTGATCTAAGTGTTATTATCAGGTTAAGGTGAAAACCAGTAAAAAGGAAAGGGTACATTTCATTAAGTAAATAAACTGTTATGAGCCTTCCAAAATATTTACAAGTGGTTCGTAATACAAAAGAGTTGCTATTGTTTCAGATTTACAATCCCCGCCGGCCTAAGCGGCAAAAGTAGGGTAAACCCCTAGTCCCTCTGAGAACTCCTTGACCGTGGCGGTCAAGTGGCCCTGTATGTACACCACATCGCCCAAGCTCTCCACTCAGGGTTGGTTAAGCTTTTTCCTTCCCTTTACCTGCACCACATAGCACCCATGAGCCAAGGCCCAGCAAGAAAACACAATAAGGCATGATGTAATATCAACAACGATCATAATAACCATTCAGGACTATCAGTCCAGCAAATAGGTGACAATAGCCAAAAGTCACAATAATGAGCATCGCTCCCTCTAGCCATGTGACGATAGGGTCACCAGGGCTTAACTGATAAGTGATTCTTTCATAAGTTTGATCAGGACAGGTGCAAGGTGAATAGTCACCAACATAACCTTCCTCACAACTCTAGAGTCGAGGCTATGGACAACGTCCCTTAGCCACGTGACAAACGGTCACCGGGGTCATATACCTTGGCTATAGTCATCTGGTCGTAGACCAGGTAAGCGCTTATAAGTTCTTCGACCCTAGGGTCGGTCTAGCATTAATGCCATAGAGCCATTCAATGCATGATTCTCGACTTTAGAGTCGGTCCCTGACTAGTCAGTGTCTTAAACAGGTAATCAGCCTACATCAGCATTTAATATGCGATCCGTGTCCACATATATCAACCAACATGCTCCAATATCAAACCATGCATGTCATATACCTATACAGGGTGCAACTGTAATCGTACACTGTTTTCTTACCTCTGGTTCGAGTGAGAATTATAATATGAACGACCCCTGAGAACGATCAACCTTTAAATTCCTTGACGGTCACCTGGTCATAACCAAAATATAGGATTCATCAATAAAAATGATAACCGAGGGTCCCCAAACCAAAAACTAGCCTCCGAGACATCAAACGCTACCCAACCGGGTACTAGGTCCAACCCCGAGGCCTAAGGTTTGAATCCCCAAGCTAAAAATCACATTTTGGAAAAATTGGCCTTAAGGGCCGCGTCCCTCCCCTGCTGCGCCGCGGCGCGCCCTCAAACAGAGAAGGCTCTCCCTCTGCCAGACGCCAAGGGCCGCGGCGCCCAGCCCAGACCAGCTAAGTCGCCCACACGCACCAAAATTTTAACCCTGTGTTTTCCCTCTCAAAACAGTCCCTCAAACCATCTCTAAACCTCCTCCAAACATATAATTAAACCCCCAAATAACACCCTTAGCTCACTCTCATCAAATCCCAATCAAACCAACATAAAAACTCCCTTTGATTCTCACTTCCTACATCAAGATTCATGAGCTAAAAACTTAAACGAAAACAGAGCAACACCTGAAATAAAAGACTAAAACTCACCTTGAAACCGGTTTTAAACCTCCCACACAAGCAGAACCAAGTCTACTAACTCAGTCTTGAAGTTCCTTAGCTTGATATCCCACCTTGAGCTCAAAACACCAAAGAAGGCAATGGAGGAAGTTGTGTACGGGAAAGGAAGATGAGAGTCTCTGTTTTTGTCCTGTTTAGTCTACCACTTTCTCCAGCCAACAACCACCTAAAGTCACATATATCCTCCCTAAAATGACCAAAATACCCTTATGTCACCCAAAGCCTCTAAAACCATCACAATGGTAAAATTGGTACTTCCCGCTTACACCGTTAATCATAATTAACGCTTCCCAATTCCCGCTAATCTCAATATCCTCAAACACCAATAATTCATATCCCGTTACCCTAAAATCCCTGGTAACGCTATAACCATTAATATCACACCGAGACTCACCCTGAGCCCCGAGCTCAAACCTGTTATGACCAAACCGATAAATCATGCTTAAAGATCGTCTCATGTCGAAACACTCGAACCAATCCACATTATAATGTGGTCTCACAATATATCATTAACATGCAAACAAATATTCAATTATACCCTCAACGGGCCATAATACCAAAACACCCCTGTAAACAAATGTGGACTCACATGCATGCATTTAACATCTTATTATAATATAATTCTCACAAACATGCATAAATACATTTAATGGCGTAATTAAACAGTTATGGCCCTCCCGGCCTACTAATCCAGCCATTAACCATAATAGGGAATCTGGGGCATTACACCGACTTTGGTTTAGGTGCTCTCGCAGGTCGGGAAGATTTCTGCGGTTTCCAGTATTCTTACGACCTCGGTCATGCTTGCTGACCGACCTGGTATCTCCAGATTCATCATTGGTAAAACTCGTCGCCTGGTTATTTCGTGATGGATTCTTTCCATGTCGCCTCGTCTCCGCCGTGCGAGACCGAGATGTTTGACTTTTTTTAGATGGGGCGCCTCTTCGCTCCTGGAAAGCCTCCCCGTTTCCTTGTCTTCCTCTCGCACGCCTTTTGCCCTGGTCTCGAACGGATTGAGCATTCTTGCGGGGGGGCGAAGGATATCTTATAGGTGATGGAGGAAACCGTATAGGCGACGGTGGCTGCCATCCATGTCGCGGCCTAGACGGTCCAGAATTTGCCCGAGATGGGTCGGTCGCATTTGGTGCGCTCCCAGGTATCTGAGTCCGAGCCTCTGCAGGGGTTCGGTTGTTCTCAGTTCCTGTAGGTACTTCCACAGGCGGGTTAGCCGGGGCCCGAGCCCGAGTAATCCTCTGAGGCCTAGGTGGAGCGGATGGCTCTGCTGGTGCCAGAGGTTGAGCCGGCCTCCTTGTGGCAGCATCTTTTCGTGGACGCTCACGGGGTCTACAGGGAGGAACGTGTACGTCCCTTGGAGGAGGGACTTGGTTTTCGTGTGGAGGCGGGGGCTAAGCCACATGCACCTCTGCGGCTATCCTTGCCGACTCCTCATTCCGTTTGTTGGCCTCTGGCAACTGCTGCTTCAATTGCCGGTTTTCAAGTTCCACAATGGGAACATACCGCTCAGGATTGTAATACATATCCTCATCCCTTGGTGGAGCAGGTGGTCCCCGGGAATCGGAAGATCCACTTCTTTCTTCAACATCCGGGTTTTCCATTGGCTGTTTCCCAGGACGTCTTGGATAATTCTCTTCAGGTGTGTTCTGATTATTAGTGGCCCTGAATTTTCCAGGAATGAATGCTTAAGGCTCTCAATGAAAGCACCAAACTGTTGACGCCGTTTTTCATCAACAGTGAAAGAAGAGTACGTAAACAATAACTAGTAATGGCCAATAAAAATATGATAATACAAAACACGATTTTTTACGTGGTTCAGCAGTTAAATCTGCCTAGTCCACGAGTCTTTTTTATTAAGCTCAAGATGATCTCTGAAAATTCTTCAAGGATGAATTCTTCAGAGTTTTCTCTCAAGATTCCGAAATTCGGTTCTTTACAATGGTGCATGACCTCTCTATTTATAGAGAAGATTGCAGAATACTATCCCACATATTTTGGGTAGTTACTCTTTTTGTGCAAATAAATCAAATAGCTTTAAATGACTGTAATCCGATATAAAAGGAAACGTCCCCTGAAGACCAGGGGGCGTACAACTAATCAAATAATATCCCATGATTTTAGGGGATTTACAGTAATAAATGTAGACCACGTCTCTTATGGACAACACTTGTAGATGTTCAAGATTATTATCATATATCTCCAAGGCCTTATTCTCCCAGGTCTCTCATCAACGTTCGAGCTAATGAAATCTCCCGAGGTCACATGGCTTTCGAGATCGTTCGCGCGTCAGGCTCGGAAACCCTGATCTGAGGTCATCCCTGAGGGTAGATGCATCTCGGGAGCTCCCCTTCGAGATCGTGTGGATTTCGAGGCTACCATATTCGAAGTCGTCTCAGCTTTGCAGGCTCAATATCTAGTCTTGAAACATACTTCAGACTTTACGAGTTCATTCGCTGTGAATCCAGCTTTCTAGGTCACATTTATCATGGCTCGAAATCTGGGTATAACAAATTTATTAATTATTTTTATTAAATTTGTATAATTGTTATATAAATTTCAAATAAATAAATAATATTATATATAAAAGAATGATTAAATAAAAAATTAAACCAAAAACATTGTTTATAATTTTTAAAAAATATATATAATATAAAAACTTTTTTAAACCTAAATGATAATTTTTTAATAAAAATTAAGATTATGTATTATATATTATTATTATAATGATATTTTATAATATTTTAATTTATATTAATACAAGTATTAAATATCTAGTATTGTATAAATATTATTATAATAATATTTGAATTCATATTAATATAATCAGTAAAAAAGATTATATATTATTATCATAATAATATTTTATGACATTTAAATTTATATTAATATAATTATCAAATATCATTTAAATTTAAATTTATATTAATATAATTATTATACATGTAGTCTTATATTAAATATTATTATAATAATGATATTGTATAATATTTAAATTTATATTAATATAATTAATAAATATCTATTTTTAATTAGTTTTAAACGTATATTCCGTTAAATATTTAGAATATTCCGTTAAAATTAACAAAACAAATCGTTAAAACCAAGAATTTCCATATTATATATATACTAGGTGCAAGCAATACATATTTGCTTAGTTTTATTTAGAAAATTTGTTAATTATTTTTATTAAGATTTTATGATTGTCATATAAATTTCAAATTAAAAAACAATATTATATATAAAAAAAAGTGACATAAACATATTAAAAAAAATTAAACCAAAACATTGTTTATGGTTTTTTTTTATAAAAAAAATATGATAACATTTTAGCTAGATAAAAACATTCATGATATTATTTAAATCACACTTCAATAATTGGAGAAGAAACTTCTTTATTCTTGATAGAAGATAAATGTTATTATAATTTCTTATTTAGTTACATAATCATACTATTTGTACACATACGACACTTGTATATAATGTATTATATATTATTGTAATAATAATATTTTATAACATGTGAATTTATATTAATATAATTATTAAATATCTAGTTTTGTATTAAATATTATTATAATAACAATATTTTATAATATTTAAATTTATATTAATATAATTACTAAATATTTATCTAGCATAATTTTATAAAAATTAGGATTACATATTATATGTTATATATTATTATAATAATATTTTATAACATTTGAATGTATATTAATATAATTAATAAATATCTTGTCTAGTATTAAATATTATTATAATAATAATATTTTATAACATTTGAATTTATATTAATATAATTACTAAATATTTATCTAGCACAATTTTATAAAAATTAAGATTATATAATATATGTTATATATTATAATAATGATATTTTATAACATTTGAATTTATATTAATATAACTAATAAATATTTCTTTTTAATTGACTTTAAAAATATATTCCGTTAAATATTTAGAATATTCTGTTAAAATTAACAAAAGAAACCATTAAATTCAAGAATTTCTATTATCTACATACTTTTTATATAGAAGATATATATATAGGGATAATTGCGATATAGACCCAATATTTATTTTTAGTGGCAAAAGTACCCAAAGTCAGTAAAACTGTAATTCCGTCAGTCTCCTCCGTTAGGCAGACACATGTCACGTTTTTATTGGTCCAAATCATAATTATTTTAAATATATTATTGAGTTGGACCAATCACGAAGTGACACGTGTTGGTCCAGTCATCACGAAACGGAACCTAACGGAGGAGGCTGACGGAATTACAGTTTTACTGACTTTGGTACTTTTGCCACTAAAAATAAACATTGGGTCTATGCCGCGTACAAAACCCAAACATTGGGTACTTATGCCGCAAATATCCCATATATATTAGATACAAGCAGTGTGCAATGCGTTTTATATATATAATTTATTAATTATTTTTATTAAATTTGTGTGATATCATTCTTATATAAATTTCAAATAAATAAACAATATTATATATAAAAAAATGACATAAACATATTAAAAGAAAAATTAAACAAAAATATTGTTTATGATTTTTAAAAAAAATATATACAATATGACAACTTTTTAGATCACAAACTATACTCTATTTAAGTAACAAAACATTCATGATATTATTCAAATTACACCTTAATGATTTGAGCTTGTTTATTCTTGATAGAAGATAGATGTTATTTCAATTTCTTATGTAGTTACACACTCATACTACTTATATACACATGACACATATATATAATATATTTATAATATTTATTGTTATTCAATATAAATATATATATATTTACATAAGTTCGATTAAATAAAAAAAATAACATGTTTTCTTTTTTAAATATAAATGATAAAAAATTAAGATTATGTATTATATATTATAATAATGATATTTTATAATATTTACATTTATATTAATATAATTATAAAATATATAGTCTTATGTGAAATATTATTATAATCATAATATTTGCATTCATATTAATATAATGAGTAAAAAAATTAGGATTATATATTATTTTCATAATAATATTTTATAACATTTTAATTTATATTAATATAATTATAAAATATCTAATCTTCTATTATATATTATTATAATAATGATATTTTATAACATTTGAATTTGAATTTATATTAATATAATTATCATATGTAGCCTAATATTAAATATTATTATAATAATAATATTTTATAATATTTGAATTTATATTTACATAATTAAAAAATATATATTTTTAATTGGTTTTAAAAGTATATTATATTAAATATTTAGAATATTATGTTAAAGTTAACTAAAAATATTGTTAAAACTAAGAAAATCTGTTAAATACACATTTTTTTTATATATAAATATGTGTATAGGAATAGCTTTTTGATGTATTAGTGCAATCATTTTTTGTTTTCGGCATAGTAGAAGTTATAATATGAAATTTTTATATGACAGTGTATATTATATCTATTTAAAATATTCTATATGTTTTTCGAGAAATTCTGAATAATTTATTATGCTGAAAATAATGTGTGAAACAACTGTTTTGAATCATGTTTTAAGAACAATAAGGGTGTGATTGGTAGGGGATTCAAAAACAGTTTTATCATTTTCAGATTTTAAAAAATGAAAACAGCAATGAAAACTTGATTGGCACACTTGTTTTAGAAAATAAAAAAAAATCATTTTTGAAAACTAAGTTAAAATACTTCAGCAAAAGAGAAAACAACAAATTGTTGTTTTCTTTATTTTCAAATCATTTGATTTGAAAATAATTTTCTAAAATTATATTTTTGAATTAACTACCAATTAGCCCCTTAATGTTTTCAGTATAATCTTACTATTTAAAAAAAAAAAATTCTTGCTATTTTTCTTATAATCTTGATTTTTTTTCTTTTGTCATTTTTACAAGTCAGTCTACTTTTTAAAATTTTTATCTATATAAATTTAGTAAAATAATTAATTATAAAATTATATAACAGAATATAATTTAATTCTAATTTACAATATATTTGCTAAAAAAAATCATTGATCAAATAAAAATTACAACAAATAAATAAAAAAATATTTTCACTTCAATTATTATTATACAAAAAATAAAAAATATATATATATTACATATTCAATTTTTAGATTTTCTACCAAAAAATTATTCAATTTTATAAAACTAAAAAATAGTTAACGGATAATACATTCAATCACATTTTCATAAACATATTTTCAGACACTAAATCTAGATTCTTTTTTCAGAATCATACTTTTTCAAAATACAATTTTTAAATCACTAATCAATCGTGTCCTAAAAAAAATATAACTTTAATATAAAAAAAAATCAAAGTTAATGACAATGCAATATTGTTATGAATTTAATTAATGCAATATTATTAAATTTTAATTTATCAATATAATTAAATTTTACTTTCAGCTAAACCAATCACATATTCAGTTTCTGTTATATTTTCAAATTTAATCTCAATCACAGATTCAGTTTTTTAAAACTCAAAAGCAGTTTACTGACATTAAACCAATCACATTTTCAGAAACATGTTTTCAGTCACTAAATTCAGATTTTCATTTCAGAATCTCACTTTTCAAAAATACAGTTTTCTAATCGCGAACCAATCAGACCCTAAGTTATTTAAAACTTTCTAAAAATCTGTGGAATATACACAATTATATAAAAATTTGAGATTATAAATTATCCACACTTGGAAAAGAAGAAGTGGTTGAACCAATGCGTCTAAGAAAGTGGTCCTATACCACAAACTTTTCCTCTATATATATATATTTAAAAAATAATTAAAATATGTTATTGATAAAAATAATTAAATACTTAAGTGTTAGTTTTTTATTGGTTCAAACAAATTTGTTTTAGTGTTGTGAACTTTGAACGTGTAAAGTCTAATACCTGCACATTAAGAGATGTGCTTTGTTGTGAGTTTGTTGGGTGCTTTGATAGAGTTTTAGAGAGATAATTCTTCGACGAGGGAGTAGGAAATTACCATGGATTCTTGAAGGGAACTGAAGATTGAAGTTGAAGGGAGTTCAACGCGCGTTTTCTCTAGAAGGATTCTTTAAGAGGAAAGAAGAAATTTTTTTTATTGAAAATTGTGAATTGTGTGTTACAGCATATTGAAACATATAAGAAGGGATTTATTCTAAGTTTGTTTTATTTTTTATTATTTGTAATTGACTATCATTGAATCTTAGTGGATTTTTCTTATTTGGACTTTATCCTATGGAATAGGTATTTTTCACATATGTACAAAAATCCTTTATGTTCATTAATTTGATGGTGCATTAGATTCTTGATTGAGAACTTGTTACATCATAAAAGTAGCAAACTAACTTACAATACCAATTTTTATTTATTTATTTATTTAGGAAATGATAAAGATCTCGAGCTTATGTGGCTCTTTCGTTGTTTATCTTATATTCTTTTTTGTACTTTTTAACACGTATATTCTACTTATGATTTAAAAAAATATTGAAATATAAAAAATTGAACAATAACTACGTGTCAAACATAAAAAATAGTGCATTAAAGAGTTTTCTTACTAATCTTACATTATCATGCCGATGAGTCGTTGAGTCTTAATTTTGTTTGTATTAAGGAAGACCGCATGACCAACATATATGCCACGACCCTAGTTAATCGTTGTGTTTTGACAACAGACAATGCATTTAATTATGGTTCACGCTAGCTAGAGTGCCTCTACAGCCACGTGCGAGCTCACTCGTGCATCATCTTTTAATTATTTAATATATTATAAACAATTTATAGACAAAATGTATCTTTATATATAAAGATCAAATCTCACTCCGAGATTTGCGAATTCTTACAAATACAAATGCAGTTGCCATACTGGCAATGATAAACTCATGTGGGAAATTGCAATAAAAATACAATTCGGATTGTTTTTCTTTTTTAACATACTGAGTAATGTATGGTATATATTATCTGTGCAATTTGTTTTTATTTACTTCAACAATTCTTATATTACTTACAACTTACTAGATACGACGACTAGTCCAAAAAATAGGACTATATCCAAAGTCTATTACTTGAATGAGAAAAGATTTAACCTATAAAAAATAAATGATCTCATAAAGGAGATAATAAGATCATAAAAACTAAAACTTTAGCTTACACCTAAATTGGTATGGTGGATTAAAGAATAGATGTATAGATTAAAGGGTGTGGAATGATTCAATTCATCTTTATTATATTAAATTATAATTAACAGAGGAAGGAAACGATTATAAATTGCCAATCTCTTGAATCCACCGAAAATAACTCCCCATATATAGATGGATTGATGACCAAAAATAAGAATATTTTTTTCAATAAATTTCAATGACTAAATTTTTTTATTTGTTTTAAATAATACAAAAAAACTAATATTTTCGATCTTTCCTTTTTATTATACTAAATAATTATAAAAAAATATAAAATTCATCATTTTATTTTACTTTCTCGTACCTCATACTTAATCTATCATTTACTATTTCCTAACTTCTTACCAAACAAAGTGTAAATACAAAGATAGGGTATTTCTACGGTGGAACTCACAAAAAGAGGTGCACCAATGCACATCTTTTTGTTTGCATCCTGTGAACAGTTTTCGGCACGAAATTATTTTATGATCATGTATATTATAGTTATTTAGAGCATTCTGCAAATTTTTCAGAAAATTTAAAAAAATTTATAGTACCAAAAACAATGTTCAAACAGTTTGTTGCATAAGTGACTACTTTTTTTTATGCGTGTAGAAAATAATATATTTAAACATTGTTTTCGGTACACTAAATTATTCAAAATTTTCTAAAAATTTACTGAATGCTCTAAATAATTATAATATACATAACCATACAAAATTGTGCGAAAAACTATTCATGAAGTGTAAACAAAAAAAGTGCACCGGCGCACATAGTTTTGTGAGTTGCACTACATAAATTCCCTACAAAGATAGTTTGGTATTTCTCTTTGTCATTACTTACGTATACATAATTTTTTATGATAGATTTGCTATATATGGGGTCACATCCAAGTGACAAAGGAAACATATGCAAGTTGTAAATTAAACCAATCATATCTGGGAATAGAGATGATCCATTTTCGTCAATTATGGCTGGTCGTAATTACAGACCGACACTATTAACTTTCGAGAAGGGGAAACCAAAAACATCTTTTTCATTTTAATATATATATATATCTATATAACTACAACCTATTTACTTTTTTTGTTAATATCGGTGTGTCTTCTTTTATTTTGGCACTTGGATAGATATAATTTTAAATTTTTTTATATGACGATGTACATTATTGTTATTAGAACATCCTATAATTTTTCAAGAAATTCATAATAAATTATGGTACCGAAAACACGGTTCAAACAACTTGTTACATACATGTTTATTTTTTTGTATATGCATGTAAAAGTCAATTGTTTGATCATTGTTTTCAGCACCGCAAATTATTCGCGATTTCTTGAAAATTTGCAAAGTATCTTAAATTATTACAGTGTACACTGTAGTATATAAAATAAATTATCGAGGTGTAGAGAAAACACAAACTGGCTCCACCGGTGTTGTCAAAAAAGTGGATGCACTGTAGTCATTCCCATAAATTATGTCAACCGGTGTTGTCAAATTTTCAAGAAATTCCTAATAAATTATGGTACCGAAAAAAGGTTTCAAATAGCTTGTTGCACGCGTGCTTATTTTTTTCTATATGCGTGTAAAAGTTAACTGTTTGAACCTTGCTTTCGGCACTATAAATTAATCGTAATTTCTTGAAATTTTGCATGGAGTCTTAAATGATTACAATGTACATTGTCATATAAAAAATTTAGGAAAAAAAATTATCGAGGTGTAGAAAACACAAACTGGCTGCACCAGTGTTGTGAAAAAAGTGGATGCAGTATAGTCGCTCCCTATATCTTTATATATTATAAATGTGAGATTAACATAAATTATTATTTTCCATTAGATTTAACACTTTTCTTTTATTATTTTCTAACAATGTTAGTGCGGTTTAAAGTTATCTAAATAAGGTAAATATATTAAAAAAATAAAAAGTAATAAAATCATCTAAATAAAATAAATAAATTTAAAAAAAATAAAATAATAAGTAATAAATAAGTCATAATTATTTCTCATCACATATTTTAAAATTTCATATTAAAGCATTTAAATTAGGACTTTTTTTGGGCTTACGGTAATACTGATACTTTTTTGCAAAAATACGTTAATTAAAAATTTAATTCATAAATATATTACTATAATGTTTTAATTCAACTTTACTATTTTTAAAGGGATATTAGGGTTGCCATTTTCTCTTCTACACGATATCCACCCCTCCCACTCTCCCTTCTACACGAACTCCACCTCTCCAATCTACACGGGTCAACATTTCTTATCTTCCAGCTCCGGTGACAGTCATTGCCAGAGCTGTAAACCTTCGAAATCAAGCATATAGTTCCGTCAAATCCAAAATTTACAATGGGCTTTGCCATTGCCATCTCTGCTGCAATAATGTTGAAATCTCTGCAAGTTTCAGGTAAGTTCTAAGCTTATTCAATTATAATATGATTTTAATAAACTAATATAGATTCTACCCTAACAAATTTACCATGTGGGGTCTTCCCTCAGAAATCCAATAAGTTTCTTTATGCTTCACCAGTTTAGCTACTCGTACTTTACTAAAAATCCTTTGATATCCATGGACGGAAAACCAATCAAAATCACCAAGGGTACAGTATTGTCTAATATGTCCACATTCTAAATCTACATGCTTATACACATTTGACAATGAGTGGAATAACAATGGATTGTCAATTTCCTGAAATGATGTAAATTTGAATTTTTGGGTTGCTGACAAGCCTCCTTAAGAGTTTCTCTATTTTTTGTATATATTTTTGATTGATTTGGTTGAATTTGAATGTGTTGTTGTAAATGCTTAGGTTGCTGCAAACAAGCAATTGATAGCGAGTGGAATAATAACAAGCCTGCTTAAGAGTTTCTCTATTTTTTGGATTTATTTGGTTGAATCTGAATGAGTTGCTGTAAATGCTTAGGTTGCTGCAAACAAGAAATTGACAGTGAGTGGAATAAACATGGATTGTCAATTTCCTTAAATGATGTAAATATGAATTTTTGGGTTGCTGACTAGTTCCTTAAGTGGTAATAAAGGTTGCTGATAAGCCTGCTTAAAAGTTTTCTTGTTTTTTGTATATTTTTTTGATTGATTTGGTTGAATCTGAATGGGTTGCTGTAAATGCTTAGCTTGCTGCAAACAAGCAATTGACAGTGAGTGGAATAACAATTGATTGTCAATTTCTTGAAATGATGTAAATCTGAATTTATGGGTTGCTGACTAGTTCCTTAAGAGGTAATAAAGGTTGCTGACAAGCCTGTTTAAGAGTTTCTCTATTTTTTGTATATTTTTTTTATTGATTTGGTTTAATCTAAATGAGTTGATGTAAATGAAGCAATCGAATTAACAAAACCCCATATCTCATATTAGAATTAAAAATGCATAAATTAGAGAGAAAAGTAAAATAATGGGCATGAAAACAACTCACCAGAAAGAGGGCTAGTAGCCTCTGAGATCAAAAATAGAAATCGGAGAGTAGCTCAGGGACAAGTTGGTGAGTAGTTTTGGTAGCCTTAGAGTTGCAGAGATACCAATAGGGCTGGTTGGCGATGAGAAAAAGGGCCTGCTTTTCCAGAGTCGTGGACGAGAAGAAAGAAAGAAGAAGACGACAAAGCCACCATGAGTAGCCTTTGAACTACGTCGATAACACCTGAACTGGTTGGCGATGAGAAAGAGCCCCTGAGATTTCAGAGTCGTGGGTGAGGAAAGGGGGTGAAGGTGGCTGTCGATGAGAAAGAGCCCTGAGATTTCAAAGTCGTGGGCGAGGAAAGAGGGTGAAGGTGACTGTTTTGGCAAGGAAAGAGGAAGAAAATAAGTCGTAAAAAAATAAATTAAAAGTTAATATTAGTATAAACAGTTAAAAACATATTATAAAAATGGAAAATATTTTTAAAAACCGTATATTTGTAAAAATAATTTAAAATCTCGTATAACAGGTGATTTCTCTTTAAATTACTCTATCAATTATGTTTTTAAATCTATAACCGAAAAATATTTATGTGCTTAATTTTTTCTTTATTTTATTAATTATTTATTTTGTCGTTTAACATATTTTGTTTATCCAAACATAGTGAAATAAGACATATATATATTTATTTCCCTTTTAGTTTTTTTAATGAGAAATTACTTATTTTCACTACTACAAAAACACCATTTTATGACACTTTTTTAGGGCACTCACCTAGATGTGAGCCCTAAAAATAGTTATTGTACTTTTTAGGGCTCGCGTGAGTCCTCAAAGAATTTCTTTTAGAGCTCACGGAGCGAGTCCTAAAAACTATGCGTGTCTTAAAAGTTTGAATTTCTTTTAACAAGCACCTCCTCGACATTTTAGGACACTCATTGCGAGTCGAGTCCTTAAAGAATTTTTTTAGGACACGCGGTGCAAGCCCTAAAAACTTTTGTGTGTCCTAAAAATTTGAATTTTAAAAATTCACAAATTCCCTCCAATCTCTCAAATCACTCAATAATATAAATAAAACACAAAAATCGCTCAAATAATCACACACTCTCTCTCCTCGTTCTCTCTCTCTCTCCCGAAGCTCCCCCTCTCTCTAGCTTGTCTATGCCAAGGCCAAACGGTCAACTTGCCGTCATCGCCGACGCCACGCACCGCCCCCCGAAACCTCCAACCCCCGAAGCTCAGCCCCTCACGCGCGGCCCAAGGCCCTCAAAGTGCTTGTCAAAGTTTCTACGATTTTGGGTTTTCCCAAACTTTCCGATCACTTTACGGCCACCTCGAACCACCACGAGATGAACCACCACCACCACCACCATATTCCTTGCATCTTGGGCTTCAAAACCCACTAAAAATTAGACACAATGGCCATCGTGGAGTGGTGGCGCCGCCACTTACTCCGGCCATTCTTTTAGGGCTCGCGTCAATTCTTTTAGGGCTCACAATGCTTGCCTAAAAACTTTCTTTTAGGACTCGCAACGTGAGCCCTAAAAACATTCTTTTAGGACTTACAACGTGAGTCCTAAAAAATATCAGTTTTTAAGGCTTTCAAATAGAGGACTCGTGCCCCGAGTCCTAAAATACTTTTTTTGTAATAGTGTTTAATCGTTCTAACTATTAATTATATAATATATATTTATATATAATTTTTAGTTGGCTTTAAATTTTTTTAAATCAAATAATTAAAATTTGATTAAATAAACTTTTTGAAATTCATAGTTTTAATTTAGAGTTTTTAATACTTTATTATATTGAAATTGGTAGATATTTTTTCTAAAAGACAATTAGAAAAAAAAAATTAAATTAGAATGGATCATATTTTTATATATAAAAAAATATATATCTAATTTAGTTTAATTTTATCTAATATGTTTATGTCATTCTTTTATAATATATATAATTATTTAGTTATTTAAAATTTATATCACAATAAAAAAAAAGATAATAAAAATAAATTACCTATATATGTATAATTAATACGCGTTCATCATATTGCTTGATGAATCTAATTAAAAATAAATCTTATTCTCTGCTATATACTATATTAGCATTAATTTATCAAAGACAAAGAGATTCACTATTTCACTTAGCCTACAAAAAATATATTTTAGTCACCTATATATGTGTCGAGCATATAATATGCACAATATATATATATATTTAATTAATTAATTAACTTTGCTTTAATTAAGGTTGGAGACCTTATCTGTGGGTCATGCCCACTGATATGATGTTGAATTAAGTATATTTTTTAAGCAGCTAATTAATTAACAATGAAATGTATTAGGTGGTTCGATATATAATTAAAATAATTAGACAAAATATTTTATGAGCTTTGTTTACACATTTCTATTTATGTTTATCTTATGTAGTAGGCTAATTAAGTTAATATACTTTAAACTTCACTTAAATATAAATTTGTATTAATTAATATAGTATGTATATCATATCTAGTATTTCAAGTTTGTTTTTTATTGTTTGTTTATTTGTTCTCTAATCTTTGAAAACCCCATTTGAAGGTCGGGAGAAAGGAAAAAGATTCACCAACTAGCTATATAATAAGGCTGCGAAGTAAAGTATAGATAATTAGATATACTCCAAAAAGTTAATTAGTAATTTAAATTGTCAACATATATATAATCAAAGTGTTTTCGGCTAAGCTAAAAACACGGTTTATTAGAGTCTTGGGTTTAGGAAATTAGAACATTTTAAATATATAATAGAACTTTTCAGATTTGTTCTTTTATCTTTTCTTTGATACACTTTTTTTACCGAATCGATCAAATCTTGCAAAGTTGGACACTCCTCTATAAGGCCTTGTGGAATTTGTGAAATTAGTCTCCTCTTTCACTTATACTATTTCAATCGCGCTCGTCAAATTCTGCTCACGTTCAACTTTGACTTGAGATAACATAATGAAGAAAATACTACTCCTTTCTCAAGCCCCGATAAATTAATGATAATTTAATTTTTAAATATATATATATATATATATATGATATTATTAAGATATACATTGGAGTATATATTTTGTGTTTTCGGTTTGTGAATAGTTTTCAGCGTGATTTTTTTTATGACTGTATTTATTGGAATTATTTAGAGCATATTGCAAATTTTCAGGAACATCCGAATAATTTATAGTGCCAAAAACTATGTTCAAATAGGTTGTTACACGAGTGACTAATGCTTTTTATACGCATGGAAAATAATATATTTGAACCTAATTTTCGGCACGGTAAATTATTTGGAATTTCCTGAAAATTCATAAGAGGCTCTAAATAACTATAATATACACGGTCATAAAAAAAAAATCACGTCGTAAACTGTTCACGTGCCGAGAAATATAAAAGATATAAACCGATGCATACCATTTTAAGTATGCACCATATAATTATCCAATATATATCTACCTAATTAATATCCCTATCCCAAGCAATAACAGCATCTATTATTTCACACCTAAACTAATTTTATAGATTTTCTATATTTGATTTGATGTGTTTGTCAAACTATATAATTACATAATAATAATATAATTGGAAGTAATTGATGGGACTCAATTACAGTATCTAGTTCTCATAGTTCCTTATGAAAATTTGGTGTAATTATATTGTGTAATTTACTAAATAATATAAATTTTAAATAATATTTATTACATAAGATTTTTTTATACAATTACTATTGTTTTGCCAAATATGATAATAAAAATTCAAATATATTTATCCCTTAACATCTAAATACACTTTATATTTTAAAATATAGTGTAATTATTAAGATATATAATTACTATCTAGTATAATTACACAACCTATTAATTATTCAAATATATAATTACACAACTTAATAATTACACAGTTAAATATTATATATATAAAGAGAGAAAATTGATTACTCAAGAGTTCTGGTTCACATGTCTTATAACTGATTTCATTATATATGGCATTTTTCTTTCTTTCTAAGTTTTATTATTAATTCTGATAAAAAAAAAAAATGAGGTAGTATCTAGGTAAGGACTAGGACCACGATAATCTGACTGGAGTGAGTTGACTCGTGACTTTTATCACCCCATCGCTACAAATGTGAATTCGAAAATAAGTAAATTGGGTATATATCTCTATTTAAGAAGAAAGCTATTTAAGGAGTATAATTGCATGGTCTTTATAACATGCCGCAGTGACCATTTAATTTTTATAGTAATTAATAATACAGAACATATATATAAATAGAAAAATACACCTATCAATATATCTCTTTTATATAATAACTGTGTACATAATTAAATTTGTTTGTTTTAACGGTTTTGTATTTTTTTAAGGTTAACTTTAATGAAATATTCTTATATTTAACAGAATATTATTATATTTAATGATAGTTTGTAAACACTTAAACTTAAATAAAATAAAATAAATAATTAAAATAAGATATTTTTGAGATATTGTACAATAATAATTATTTAAAAATAATAAATAATAAATAATTAAATAAATTAAAATATAATATTTTTGAGATATTTTACAACAATAATTATTTAAAAATAATAAGATCATATGTTTTATAACTTAAATATAATTTAATTAAATTTAAACCGACTTATTAGAATAATATCATGTTAAATGTATAATATAATCTACTGTGAATTAGCAACAAATGACTTTTTTTTAAAAAAACTAGCAAGAAATTTAAATTTAAATTTCACGCATAATATTTAATATTACATTAAACATATAATATATGATATCTTGTTGTCCCTTCCAAATTCAAAAACTAGAACAAACATAAACTTAAACAAAAATAAATAAATTATTAAATAATAATTTGTTTAATTATTTATTATTTTAAAATAATTATCATTATCAAATATCTGAAAAATATCATATTTTAATTTGTTTAACTATTTATTATTTTTAAAAAATTATCATTGTAAAATATCTCAAAAATATCATATTTTAATTATTTATTTTATTTTATTTAAGTTTAAGTATTTACAAATTACCGTTAAATATAAGAATATTCTGTTAAAGTTAATATTACAAAAATAAAAAACCCTTAAAACCAAGAATTTTCGTTATCTACACACTTTTTATATAGAAGAGATATAGATATTATTTATTTATTTGAAATTTATATGACAATGATACAAATTTAATAAATATAATTAATAGATTCTACAAATAAAACTAAGCAAACATGTATTGCACGTTACTTATATCTAATATTAATATATATCTATATATATAAAAATATCATCCATTTTTCTTTTCACGCGCGATGAAGTCAAAAGATTCCAGAGGTACTTAACACTCAAATACAACCCCATTTTCATCGAGTCACTATTCTGTGCATCAATTTATTTGAAAATGTGATTATTTTATACTGTTGGAAAAATAATTAGAGTGCACAGAGAAATTGGCGTGGTGGGCCCAGTTTTTTAATAGAATTTTTTTTCCATCTTTCATATAAACAATTTATATATTCAAGAAAACATCCACACAGAAACAATAATATGCAATATCATTAATCATGCAACATTTATATTACTATACACATACTTATATATATCATATGCACATTTATACAAATATTCAAGAACATAAATATTTACCTCTTGAAGCCTATCAAGTGTCATTGAGTCTTTTCGTATATATAACTATTTTCCTATCCAATGTTTTGAGTACTCAACCCACGATATTTCGGAGTGTTCTCTACACCTCAAGATGTGTGTGGGCACATAGTGAACAAGTGTTTGTAATTTAGAAATCACAAGTTTATCTCAACGCATAAGAACTTGGATTATGACTTGAAAAATGTTTGAATAAAAGAAGAAGATGACAATTTCTTGTCTAACAAATTCTGAAACTTTTTATGAATTTTTCACTCTCTTGTTTTCTTCTTGTTATTACATAATATATATAGATATTATATTTTACCTTATTATTCATAATAATAATATTAATATATTAATAATATCATAATGATAATAGGAATTTGTTACACCCAAATTTCGATAATGGAAATTTTGATCTCGAAAGTCAGGCTCGTAAGGTGTAAGCTCGAAATAAGTAGATTCTTCATATAATTAGCATTAATGAGAATATCAGGGACAATCTCGCTGAGTATTAAAATGACGGCGTCAAGCTCGAAGCTACAATGACAAAGGTTCAACACTTGTATAAATCTTCTGGTTCATCTTTTACCATCAGACAAGACGGTTCGAGCTCAGACATTGTGAACTTGGAGAGGATGGTCTCGACAAAGTTACTTGTTAAGACCGAGGCAAACCGAGCTAGCAAGCTCGTGATGATTGTTGATCTCGGAGGAATTAATTCGAGGTCAATTGACACATGTGAACGTAGTTACTGTTTGAATATCCCTATATATAAGGGATTGGTTGTAATATGTTAATAAATCTCGAATATTGTGGGATTTATACGCGTAATGTGTAATTATATGCATTTAATTATATTTAATTTGCTATTTGGATAATAACTCACCCGAAATGTGAGGGGAGATATTATGTAAACCACTCTATAAATAGCGTAGAACAATTCATTTGTGGGGACTAAGAAATTTTTATGGGGAAGACTGTAAAATTGCTTCCATAAAATCTTTGATAGAATTCCAAAAATGGAATAACACCGACTCGTGGACTAGGCAGATTTTAACTGCTGAACCACGTAAAAATCTTATTGTTTGTCTCCTATGGTATTTTTTTTAATTGCTCTTTATTTATAAGTTGACGAAAAACGACGTCAACAGTTTGGTGCTTTCATTGAGAGCCATTAAACGGGACGTGAGCCTTTTTAATCAGAAAACCTCCTGAATCATCAATGGCCACTGCAACACAACCCCAATATTGGTGGGCGACCATTGCCCCAGATACCCGAGGAGCAGACTCCTCGTGCCGAGGAATATCCCCGAAGACCTGGAAAAAACCTATGGTGGACCCGGACCTTGAGAAGAGGAGTGATTCATCCAATTCTCGAGGGCCATTTGCTCCCAGGCCTGATGATGATTTATACTACAACCCTAAAAGATATGTTCCCATCGTGGAACTTGAAAATTGTCAATTGCGCAAGCAATTGGCAGAGGCGACAAAACACAATGAAGAATTAGCCAAACAGGCAGCTGACGCCCAGACACCTCCCCGGAGGCCTACAACGTACTGCTCGGGAGACCTTCCCTCATTGGGATGGGGGCAGTATCGTCTGTTAGGCATTTGGCCATCAAGTTCCTGACCTCTAGTGGCATCGAGACGCTAAAGGGAGACCTGCTCGTAGGAAGAGAGTGTTATAGCATTTCCATAAGAGGAAAAAGTCAGACAAGTGCGCAAGCCCTTGTAGTTATCCAAGAAATAAATAAAGCCGTTTTTGAAATTAATGAGGATGTCCATCCCAGAGTCGATGAGAGGGTCGATCACGATCCTTTGGAAGAGCTTGAGGAGGTAAAACTCGATGCAGTAGATGTTACAAAGGTGGGTAAGAACCTTTCTGAAAAGGCAAGATAGCAATTAATTTGCTTCTTGAAAGAAAACCCGGATGTGTTTGCATGGTCGCACTCGGACATGGTAGGAATCAGTCCAAATGTCATGAGGCATGCGCTCAATATTGATAAAAACTTCCCCCCGAAGCAGCAAAAACGAAGACTCTTGGATGATGATAGAAAGAAGGCTCTCAAGGAAGAGGTCGACAGGTTAAAGGCAAATCAATTCATATGAAATGGCTTTTATCCTGATTGGATTGCCAATCCAGTGTTGGTCCCAAAACCCAACGACAAATGGCCAACCTGTATCGACTACTCAGATCTTAACAAGGCATGCCCTAAAGACTGTTTCCCCTTGCCTCAGATAGATCATCTTGTAGATGCCACTGCAGGTCATGGCATCATGTCATTCATGGATGCTTATTCTAGATATAACTAGATCGCCATGCATGCACCAGATCAGGAACACACGAGCTTCATGACTGACAAAGGGTTATACTGTTACAATGCCATGCCTTTCGGGCTCAAAAATACTGGAGCCACGTACCAAAGGCTAGTGAACAGGATGTTTGCCGAGCTGATAGGAAATAACATGGAAGTTTATGTTAATGATATGTTAGATAAATCGAAACATAACGATAACCATGTCGATGATCTCGCAGAGTGCTTTACCGTACTACGAAAGTACAACATGAAACTTAACCCACAAAAGTGTTATATTATTTTATACTATAATGTAATATTATATTATTTTATAATATAATGTTTTAGATTAAATAAATGTGACATAGAGTGTCACATATTGTAACATATAATAGAGAGTTACATTATTTGGATATATGTGAAATATCCAAACATGTAACATATTTGGTGTTACAAATTCATCACAAATTTGTAACTCCTAAATATCACCCATTATTGTGTAGATTTGTTGTTACACAATATTGAGATAAATTTCTTAAATCCATATGAGAAATGGCTAATAGAGATGTGATTTTAACTCTCATATTGTGTATGGAAGTTACAAAATCAAGTGGGAATAAATTGGAATGTTTTGGAAAAAACTAAAAAAATTGTTTCAAGCGCTGCGGCCCTAGTGGCTGACAACTTCATACAAATTCGACTTTTATCCAATTTTGAACGTTTCCAACAGCCAAGTAACTCCCAAATCTCTATTTTAATTCCATAAAACATCTAATTAATTATTGGTAACAACCATGGGGGTTGGTGGAATTTGAAATTCAAAGGGTGTCTCAAAACTCTATAAATAGGAGCCTAATGCTCACTTGTAAGACACAACATTTCTATCCATTAGAGCACTTGGCTAGAAATACCTTGAGGCTTGATAATTTCATAAAGCATTTCCTATAATCTGTGAGAGATCTCTTAGTGCTTGAGTTAGGGGGAAATAAGCTTTTGGACAAAGGTTTCAAACCTTGTTCAAGTTGGTGATCCCCAACACTCTTCACTTTGGTAGTGTGAGTGAGAGTTGTTTATCTTTTGTTTCTTGTTCCTTTCTTTCATTCTATTGCTTTTCATCTTTATATTGTTCTTCTCTATTTACTTGTATTTCTTGTTCAAGAGTTGAAATCTTTTCTTTTCTTTTGTTTCAAACACTTTACTTTATTTGTAACCTTTTGCAAAGAGTTGTATTTTACTATTCTCTTCTTCTTCATCATCTTCTTCATTTTCTTTGTTTATTTGTAATATATTGCATAGAGTTGTAATTTATTATTATTTCCATTGAGGCAAAATACATATTTTCCTAAAAAAAAGTGCTCGTTCGTAGTGTCTTCAGAAAATTTCCTTGGATTTATAGTAAATGCACGAGGGATAGAAGTTAATCCAGACAAGATTAAGGCATTGATAGAAATGCCCTCACCTCGGAAGCATAAGGATGTCCAGAGCTTAACTGGGCGGATGGCGGCATTGAGTAGGTTTATATCAAAATCTATAGATCGTTGTCTTCCTTTTTTCTACCTTTTGAGAGGGGGCAAAAAATTCGAGTGGTCAGAGGAGTGTGAGCTCGCATTTCAGAACCTTAAGAAGCACCTCGCCGAACCACCACTCTTGTCGAAACCTATCATGGGAGAGGTTTTGTATTTATACCTCGCAACAACTGAACACGCCATTAGTGCAATTGTAACACCCTAAACTCCATGGACCATTACGGTGTGCATTTTAAACAGTGCTAAACTCGCTAATCGAGTCATTTGGCCAAAATCGTGTAACTAAGTATGATTAGCGGTTTAGGATTAAATTTTTTGGTTAAGATACAACGTTTCACTAAAACGTTTATCATATACATTGGGATCCCAAAAATATAATTTAAAGGTTAATTACAACAAAATATTTACAACCGGTCGACCTAAGCGGAAAAATAGGGTTTAATCCTAGTTCCTCTTTAAACCCTCGGTCGTGGCGGACGAGCAGCTGCATATGTACACATCGTCACCTAAGCTCTCCAACTCAAGGATGGTCCAACTTTCTTTTGCCTATACCTGCACCACACAGCACGCATGAGACGAACCTCAGCAAGAAAACTCAATATGCTCATGGACAGTAATAACATGTTACAAAATCATAACATGCATGCCTAGCAATAATAGCCATATTCATGCATGCAAATAAGTCCAAATAATGATGGTGGATCCTGCCCTCCTGTATGGATGACTATCAATTCAATACTAGTCAGATGAGTGACTAACACTTTGAGATTCTAATAATCATGCTAAGGCTTATAGTTCTAATCAGATGAATGATTAACACTTTGAGATTCTGATAATCATGCTGGGGCATGTAGCCCTAATCAGATGAGTGATTAACACTTTGAGATTTTTATAATCATGCAGGGGCGTGTAGCCCTAATCAGATGAGTGATTAACACTTTGAGATTCTGATAATCATACTGAGGCGTGTAGCCCTAATCAGATGAATGACTGATCAATGAGTCACTAACTTGAACAAGATGGGTGATTGATGGGTGAGTCACTAACTTGGGCTCCACAACCTTAGCCATGTGACGATGTATTCACCTAGGCCTTCTGGCCCTGGCTCTAAGTAATTGGCCATTAGACTAGACAAGCGCTTTTGTTTTCATCAAACTTAAGGTCAGTCAAGCATTTCATGCTCATGACGATAATGCTTATGTTGATTAGATCTAATATTTTCGGCTTACGTTAAACACGCTAATACTGTTCTTGACTCATAAGCCAATACCATACGACCAGTGCTCCGTACCACTGCCAGTCAATACAGACACCATTGTCGATTCCTGACTCATAGGTCAGTGTCATTCACAGATAAGCAAGATTGTTAAGCATTTACTATGCAATCAATGTCCACATTTAAAACACTCAACATGCCTCATTAATAACCATGCATGTCACATATGGGGTGCCGTTTTCTTACCTCTGGTTCGAGCGAGAAATAACAAATGAACGACCCTTGAGAACGATCAATCCTTTGATCCCTTAGCGGTCACCTAGTCATAATGTAAAATATAACTTCCATCAATGAAAATGAGCATTGAAAGGTTCTTGACCTAAAACTCACTCTTGGGACCTCGAATCATACCCAAACAGTAAGTAGATTCGATCCCGAGCCTCAGGAATTGAAACCCCGAGCCAAAAACCCTCAAAAGTGCCCAAAATAAGAATCAGGAAGAACAGGGTAGCACTGTAGCGCTACCCCCTGGCGCCATAGTGCTACAAGCAGGGAAGCTTTGCCCTTGCTAGCGCTGTAGCACCCTCCATTGGGCGCTGTAGCGCTAGAACCAGGCTGAGCTGCCCTGGTTTTTCTCTCCTTCAATTTCTCCACTTTCAACCTTCAAGAATTGATCCCAACCCTCATCCAAACTCCCAAATGAACTCAAATATACACTCTACAAGTACTAGGCATCAAAACCTAATCAAACTTTGCCAAAAACTCCCATCAATTAGCACTATCCAAATCAAAATCCCAACTGAACATCAAAAGGAAAACAGAGCAAAACCAGAGTTTTCCATGGTTGAAAACTTACCTCAAGCTCATAATTACACCCTCTTCAATGGTGGAACACAACCCTAGACCATCAAGGCTCAACTCCCTTTCTTGATTCCACAAATGGAGCTAAAAAATTCAAAGGAATAAAAAGAGAAGAAGATGATCGAGAGAAGAAAAACAATGCTCTGTTTTGGTTAGCTTTCTACAACTTTCTAACTGATATATATCCTTTAGGTCAAAAGACCAAAATGCCCCTATGTCATTTAAAGTCCTCTTAAGGCTACCAATGGTAAAATCGTCATTTTCTACCTATCTCGTTGATCATAATTAACACCCTCCAATTCTCGTTATTCCCAATATTCTCAAATGCTAATAAATCATATACCATAACCCTTTAATTTTCGGTAATGTACTAATCCTCAAATTACCCCGAGACTCACCCTACGCCCTAAAATTAACCCCGTTATGACCAAACCGATAACTTGCATTCACAGATCGTCTCATGTCGAATGGCTCGTACAAATCTACATTATAATGTGGTCTTACTCATAATTTACCAACATGCATGAAAATATACAAATATGACCTCAACGGGCCAAATTACCAAAATGCCCTTATAATGAAAAATGGACCCATGTGCATGCATTTATCATCATATAATAATAAAATTCACATAATCATGCATATAATCATTTAATGACATAATAAATCAATTATGGTCTTCCCGGCCTCCTAATCAAGATCCTAAACCTTATTAGGAAATTTGGGTCATTACAGCGGTGCTCTTCCGAGAAAAGAAAAAAGTACAAAAGCCTGTATACTATGTCAGCAAAAGGTTATTGGGGGCAGAATCAAGATACCCGTTGATAGAAAATTTAGCTCTTAGCCTGATACATTCATCTCAAAAGCTCCGACCTTATTTCCAAGCACACCCCATTCATGTGCTAACTGACCAGCCACTATGACAAGTTTTGTCCAAACCAGAGGCATCCGGAAGATTGTTAAAGTGGGCTGTCGAACTCGGACAATTCGAGATCACGTACCACTCAAGAATGAACATCAAGGGACAAGCCCTGGTGGATTTCATTGTCGAGTGTATTAGAATTTCAAATGACGAAGTTGTAACCCCAGCCCACGAGCTGTGGAAACTTTATGTCGACGAATCCTCCAACGAAAACGGATCAGGGGCAGGCATTATACTGATTACCCCAGCAGGAAATCGATTCCGCTCCGCTTTAAGGTTCAACTTCAGAGCATCAAATAACGAGGTTGAGTACGAAGCGTTACTAGCAGGACTTCGAATAGCCAAAGAACTCAAAGCAAAGGCTATACACTGCTATAGCGACTTGCAACTGGTGGTCAACCAAGTTTTAGGGGAATATCAGGCTCGTGGTATAAAAATGGCCGCATACATAGAGAAAGCAAAAGCTTCACTCCGACAGTTCAAAATCTAGACTATAGAGCAAGTCCCCCGAGAACAAAATTCAAATGCAAATGCATTGGCCAGCCTCGCAACTACCATCGAGGCTGATGGACCCAAAACGGGTATGTTTTAAATATTTATACTCGCAAGCCCACGAATCGTATATGGAATATAGTGTTCGTGTAAGCACGAGATCGAACCCAAAGGAGTTGTCTAAAATTGAAAAGAAAACTATTTTAAACCAAAATTAACAAATTCTAACCTAGCTCCAAAGATTGAAGATATTTTTTAATAATGAAAATAAGATAAAAGACAATAATATAAAAATTAAATACAATATATATTACTAAATTAATAATTGTAAACAAGATGGTAAAATAAGATTATTAAGGATTAGAATCCACAAAATATAAGTTCAATAATATTTATAAGTACATTAATTCCCAAGTTTTAGTGATAGTTAAAATAAATTAAACTATCATTTTACAAATAGATTTATAATTTTAAGCACAAATTACTTCTAAAAAGATAAGATTTTTCTTCACTTTTCAAAATTATAATTTCAAAGCATTTAGTGTAAATCAATCTAATGAAATAACAAATAAATCAATGAACATTATTTATAAGGAAAAACATAATATTTTTGTTCTAAGCATGGATGTGTACAATTTAATGACACATCTTACACAAAGAATATTATGTTTTTGCACTAATAAAGAACAAAGTGTAAATATGTTCTAACAATCCAAAATACATGATATTTAAGATAAAAGAAGATATTTGAATAAGAAAAATCCATAAACTTTGTTGCACAAAATGGGAAATCAACATACAAAATAAACACTATCTAGTTACATATTGTTTCATCATCACTTTAATAATCTTAAAAAGATTAGAAACACATAACTAGAATAGTAAATACAAACTAAAAATTACAAACATAAATAGGAAAATTTGGAGGACGAACCCCCAAAATTTTCCTCTAAAAATACATAGAAAATAACCAAAAAGAAGAAGAAGATGAAGAGAATAGAGAGGTTTTGAAATGGGTAGAATTTGTGGTATGATGACCTCTCCTCCCAAAATTGACACCAAATCCCTTTTTATAGCAAAAAATGAGTATTAAAATAATCAATTTAAATTAATTAAATGGATTAAATTAATTAAGTTAATAATAATATGGAAAATATGGGTAAATTTTAGGGTGTAATGATGATGTGTTGGGGTAAAATGTGTAGAAAAGTTTGGGTAAAAAGTGGTATTTTTGGCAAAGGGGACAAAGAAATGTTGTTGGGCTAAAAAAAAAAGGGGAAAAGGCAGCATTTGGCTGCTGGGTTCAGCTGGGCTGATGAAGAGTGATGGGTCGTGACTAGCTTTGGCATTGTTGCTGTTGGATACTGAAGAGCTGAAGGAGGCAGGCGTGGGTGGCTGCTTGGTACGGACGGATGGCTGGAGGCATCATTGATGCAGCTGGGTGCATCAGCGATTGACAGCTGGCGGAGTGCAGCTGAGAACAAAAGGAGGCAAGCTGATTGGGAGGCATTGGGTCTGGCTTCAGTGGTGGGCCGAATGGGTTACAAAAATGCCACATTTTTCTTCTCTTTTTCAGTTTTAATTCTTTTCATTTATCTTCTTTTCAAGCACAAAAATGCAACATATTACCTGCACAAAATAATATTAATTAAGTCATGATAAAATATTTTCAATTATAAGATAAACCATATTAATTATTTGAAAATATTACTTACAACTTAATTTAATTTAACATTTAGTTTCAATAAAACACACATTTTTTTACTTCCCTAAACACAACAACTTAAATAATTAACTACAACATTTTACAACAAAATAACTATAAAAACACACAAAAATATATAAAATCAAAATAAACCTAATAGATTCAAAATTACTTAAAAACTTAATAAATCAATTAAAAACTCAAGAATTAAGCAACAATTAGCACATAAAAAGTGGTAAAATAACTCTATTTTGTAGAGTTATCATAGGCCGATACACTGAACATGGTCCTGGTAGAGTTTCTATCGACCCCGAGTATCAGCAAGCCTGACAAAGAGGACGTATGAATGATTGACTCACAACCTACCTGGATGACCCCAATAATCGATTACCTCGAAACTGGAATCTCTCGGTAGACTGGAACCAGGCTCGGAGGTTGATGTATCAGATCCTGAGGTACATTATTGTGGAAAGAAGGTTGTATCGAAGAGGGTATTCTATGCCATTACTCCGATGTGTAACTCCACCCGAGGCAAAGAAAATTTTGGAAGAAATTCATGAAGGATTTTGTGGAGATCATACTGGGGGGCATAGTCTATCCAAAAAAGTGATAAGAGAAGGGTATTTCTGGCCCACAGTCAAGGCAGACGCGTTCGAGTATGTCAAACGATGTGATAAATGCCAGTGATTTGCTTCAATTCCACGAGCTCCACCTTCTGAGATTACCATGTTGACCTCCTCATGGCCATTTTCAATGTGGGGAATTGACCTTATAGGCTCATTTCCAACTGGCAAAGGTGGAGTAAGGTACACTGTGGTTGCAGTCGATTATTTCACGAAATGGACCAAAGCTGAACCCCTGGCCACTATTACTTCGAAAAAAGATTTAGGCTTTGTGGTAAAAAATATCATCTGCCAATATGGGATGCCCAGAAAGATAGTGTCGTACCCTTCTCCCTAGAGTATGGATGCGTGGGCATGTTGCCTATTGAAGTCAAAATTTATACAATATGGAGCCACGCGTACAATTAGGCCTCGAACCAATCCCAGCTCGAAGAAAGTCTAGACATCATTGAAGAAAGACGAGATGAAGCTCAATTTAAAAATGATGCAGACCAGCAACGAGCTAAAAGGTACTTTAATAAGAGGGTTCGAGATAGAAAATTTAGATTGGGAGGACTTGGTACTACGAAACATATTTTTAGCTACACGAGACCCGTCTGCCGGGGTACTCGGACCTAACTGGGAGGGACTGTACCCGATCGAATCTGTCATCTGGCCTGGGGTGTATAAATTTGCAAGATTGAACGGAGAGTTGGGTCCGCTAGCTTGGAATGGCGAACATCTATGACCTTATTATCAATAATGTGGAAATGATGTTTTCGTTGTAACCAAGCTTGTTTAATAAAATGTTAAGTTTTGTTCAAAAATTTGTTTTCTTGATTAAATGTTGTATTTTTTGCAAACTCTCTTAATTCGATAACCTATGGTCACACTCATATGATATTAAGGGGGCATCAGTGGTATACAATCATACCATAAGTTTGAAAAATAAATAACATAGAATAAAAATGTCTGGATCATTAACCCGACATGAAATTTTTTCTAAAATTGCCTGGACTTAGCCCGTCGTTAAAACTAAAAGTGTATGGAATAATAACCAAACACGCAAGTTAAAGCCGTCTGGACTTAATTAAATTGAAAAAAATTATAAGTCGATGGATTACAAACCAAATCCGAGCTAAATTAGTTTGGAACAAACCGGCTAAAACTAATCGACAAGCAAGAAAGTTGGAATAGAAAATAAACCATCTAGGCTGGAAAGTAGTAAATCCCGAGGCTGGAAAATTTTGCAAAAAATAGTTTCGACCTCACAACCTCGAGGAGCTACTCGAGTATGAGAAAAAGTGACTAGAAAAGCAAGATATAACTAAACTACTCAACTTACATGCCAATTAAGTACTTTCGAGTACGTGGTGAAATTCGAACGAAGTTGAACATGGATATTTCGAACGAACTGTGCATGAATGCGTTGGAATTCGAGCATAAATCCAATATATATGTATTTGAATGGATAAACAAATATAAAAGCAAGTTTTTAATTAAACATGCTCAAATATTTCGACTTAGAAATATAGAGCATAATATTAAAACAAAAAGCTGAAAGTAAAATCAAATGCATAAAAAAATTTCGAGCCAGATGATTGTCGGCATCAAAGATTAACATTGCTATATAAAAAACAACTCTGAATCGAGCTGAGAATTGTCTTCGCCCTAAGGGCATGAATAAATTAAGATAATTATTACAAAAGATATTAACGGGACGCAGCCCATGACCTCACCCTCACGGAGCAGGTTCCCCCGTCCAGCGGCTCCGAAGGCTCCAATCGTCTCCTCGACCTCAACACTGGCATCTTCTTCGTCGAGGCGAGCCTGCCATCTCTTAGTAAACTCAGCCTCGAGGGTATCCAAGAAATTGGTGCAAGCTCGGGGTTGTTGACCCAGATATGGTACATCGCCATGTCGACGACATGATCTTTTTTCTTCTTGAAATCCTCAAGAAGGTGGGCCTTCTCACCTTCGATTATATCGAAGGTTGCCTTTTTGTCCTCCTCCAGTTTTGCGATGAGCTCGTGGAGTTCTTTGATTTTGGAGTCCTTCTCCTTGATCTCGGAGTTCTTGGCCTCGACTTCTTTCAAAGTCACGGCCATTGTAGACTCGAGATCGGACACCCTTTGGGCCGATACCAGGGCAGCATCCAACTCATTTTCAAGCTCGGACACCTTCAGCGCTGCGACCTTGACCTCGTCTGTAAGCTTTAACTGGAGGTCCTTCACTTCTTGAGCGTAGGCCCAGCTCGCTAAAACCTCGTTGTTCAACTTGAAGTTGTGTTGAACAAACGTGGCGAAAGCCTGTACACATAAACAAAAATGGGTTATTAAATATGCAAGATAAGTATGTATATGCGACATTACAAAATAAAATGACTTACTGAGGTGAAAAGCTCACTGCCTTTGTTAAAGATGGTGTTTGTATCGTGGCAGGAGGTAAGGGATTGCCATTAGGGACCTCCGAGGTTGCTAAGGCTTTGGCTGACTCGGGATAAGACGTCCGAGCCTAAGTTGATCCCGTGTGACCCCGCGGCTGGATCAATCACATACTCAGGAACGTGGGTCGAGATAGACGGAAGATGTTCCCAGGCAGGGACGGGTTTTCTGGGGGCTGGTGCAGGTCGCTTGGGGAGGATACCGGAGGCAGGAGGTCCGCCGGCGATGCTAACTCCACTTCAGTAGAGACCCTCACCTCGGGTGTAGAGCTGGTGGCTTAGTTTGGATTTTGGACAGTCTAGGCTGGAGGAGTCACCTCGATTTTCTTCAGGGCTTTGGATGGGCGCCCTCCTCTTTGAGACACCTTTGGGCGCTTGCTTCCCTTGGCTCCTGCAGGGCGATTGAGCATGTTGTCCTGGTCAGAGTCTATATCGTCTACAAAACATACAAGTTACAGTTTAGTATACAAGCCTAAGACACTAAAAGAAGCAAAAGCAAGGAGAAAAGACACCTAACTGGTACTTATGATCGAGCTTGAGCTCGGCGACCAAGTAATTCCTTTATCCTCCAAGGATGCTGGGGGAGTCCCTTCTCTATAAGTAGGGGTTAGCCTCGAGAGGTCCCTATATATATTGGTCCCGTATTGAACGGCGACCTCGTCTCAGACCTCATTTAGACTATACATGGTTTGAAACGGGCCTAGCCAACTATCGAACCTATGCACCCTATGATCTACCCAGGACCAAATGTAAAATTTATCCCTAGGGTCGGGGAAAAATATTAAGGTGTCGGGTTTGTGCTTAAGTAAGGAACGTGACCACATTTTGGAGCAAAGCACAACTTTACCTCCACTACCCGAGCTCGGTGAAGCCTCGTCTTGAGTTTCATTTCCCAAAGCGGGACGGTCATTACGACGAGTTGCAGGGGGTGAGCTCGCGAGCTCGAAGACCTCCTCCTAGGGGGAAGCTTGTCAGTAGGAAGGGGCATGTGTTCCCACCGGAAATATTTATGGTAGGCTGAGTCATCAGTCGACTGGCCTTCCTCCAAAAGTCCACAGGCTCGAAGTCTCTCTTTGTGGAGAAGATACGACAGCGATCGTCGTCCATAAGGCAGTTTGAACAAAGCTGCCTTATGTTCCACAATTGAGTCAGTGGGAGTGGGACGGTGGTAGTTGATTGTAGAAATAGTTTAACGTTATAATTCTGAGCTTTATGATTTGGTGTAAAAGAAAGAAGGTGAGGCTTGAGAATACTTACGAATGCATTGGAAGGAGTAAAACTTTGAAGGGGCGAGGCCGTCCGTCCAGAAGAACGCGAGCTTGAAGTTCGGGGGATGTTTTGGCATGTCCCCGAAAAGCTTCTTCTCCTTCGGATAACACGAGAGGTAGTAGAAGTCGTCTCCTCCCCAAGCTCGAGAGGGGTTTCCCTTGAGGCAAAAGAGATATAAGATTTCTCGAGGTGAGGGTCCTTCCCACTTCAGCTCGTGATATAATGACATAAGGGCCGAGAGGGCCCTGTAGGATTTGGTCTGGAGTTGGAAGGGAGCGAGTCCAACAAAGTCCAGAAAATGTTTGAAGTAGAATTTCAGGGGTAGCAGAGCCCTTGCCCTCATGTGCTCGCGACTCCATGTAGTGAGCTTGACTTTACTGTTGGGATTGCTATCTCCCAGGACGAAGCAGCTCCGCTCGCTCAGAGTTGTAGGTCGACACATCAAAGTGCCCGAAAGCCTCTGGCCATGATAGGCTAGCAGATCAGATATCTGGCCTGTGGATGTGACTTAGCTCCAATAATGTTCAGCCTCGAAGAATTCCTCTTTGGAGGTAGGAATGGAAGCAGCTTGCGGGATGGAAGGACGACTTGAAGAATCTTTCATCAGGGAGAAAGACAAGGCACCAGATTTAAAGGCAATGGTGACTTTGAGTTTAGGATCGAGGGAACAGGTCTGATCTCGGGATCCGGATCTGGGTAAATTGCGACCCGGAGTATTTTTCTTTTTCTCTCCTCGACCTCGTCAATCTGGCGTCGAAAGTGATCTCGGATGTCTTCTTGTTCGCACTTTTCTTGGTGCTCACGAATCAGGTGCTAGTTCTGAGTGAAAAGTGATTCCAGACTAAGAGTTGATGAAGAATAAGGGATTGCGATCTCTGACCCCCACCGATTCTTAGAGCTCTGCGACATCTAACAATAAAGAAAAGGGTGAGGGCCAGGCATGAAATAAATCACAAAAAATGTAGTTTTGGTGATCCGAGCTCCAAAATTCGAGATCCAAAAAATACCTAAAACGAGACTGAAGTCTTAAAAGGGTAGGATGAGTTCGAGGGTGAGCCCCGAACTATTGTAAAGTTCGGGCTTCGAGCGTGTACTCACACGAGAGAGTGGGGAAGTGGATATTAGTCTTAAGGATCCCGGATTTTCAGGGATAAAACTGACGGTTACCCAAAAAGGTGATATTTTTTGGATTTGTGCAGTTAAAATCCTAAATCAAAATCCCTATTTCTTGGCTTACACGAAACATTACCCTTAATCTGAAGAAAAAAAAAACCCTATTTTTGCATTTTTTTTACACTAAATCTGGGTTTGAGAATCGCGATGTCAAAAAATTTGAATCAAAAGTTGGTATAATATCAGATATTTGCAAAAGCTAGAAACTAGCAAACACATTCATACAACAGAGAAGTACATAAAAATGCATGAAAAATAAAGAGCGAGAAGTAAAGAATTGAAACTTACACATAGAAGCTTGCAGATATAGTAAAATCATCGAATGAAGGAGCGGGTGCAAGAAGGACTTCACAGAGTCGAAAGTGCTGGAATTATTTTGTTTCTTCATCTTGGAGAACATGTAAAAGAAGAGGAAGAGAGCTCTGGTTCATTTTCTTCTCTATGAAAATCAGAATGTAAAAGTGAGGAAGATGAAGATGAAGTGACTATATATATGTCCTAGTCTTTGGTTTGATTTGGTACTCGATCTAATGGACAGGGTGCAAATATGATGATGGTAGCAAAAAGCTAAGATACGAAAATACGTGGGCAGATGAAAAGAGTACTCACGTACTCTGATTGCACAATCCGTGGATGACGCGTGTCCACACTCGAGTGTGGTGGGTGGCTCGATTTTCGGAGGTAGCAGTTCAAAAGTTTCATTTTTTCATAGGATTCGAACTGATACTTTTGAGGGGGAAAAATGTTACACCCAAATTTCGAGAATGGAAATTTCGATCTCGAAAGTCAGACTCGTAAGGTGTAAGCTCGAAATAAGTAGATTTGTCATATAATCGGCATTAATGAGAATATTAGGGACAGTCTCGCTGAGGATTAAAATGACGACGTCAGAATTGGTGAGCTCAGAGGTGTTCCGAGGTTACAAGTCAAGCTCGAAGCTACAATGACAAAGGTTCAACACTTGTATAAAATCTCCTGGTTCATCTTTTACCATCAGACAAGACGGTTCAAGCTCGGGCATTGTGAGCTCGGAGAGGATGATCTCGACAAAGTTACTTGTTAAGACCTAGGAAAACCGAGCTAGCAAGCTCGTGATGAGTGTTGATCTCGGAGGCATTCATTCGAGGTCAATAGACACATGTGAACGTAGTTACTGTTTGAATATCCCTATATATAAGGGATTAGTTGTAATCTGTTAATAAATCTCAGATATCGTGGGATTTATGCGCGCATTGTGTAATTATATGCATTTAATTATATTTAATTTGTGATTTAGATAATAACTCCCTCGAAATGTGAGGGGAGATAGCGAGGAGCAATTCATTTGTGGGGACTAAGAAATTTGTATGGGGAAGACTCTGTAAAATTGCTTCCAGAAAAGCTTTGGGAGAATTCTAAAAATTGAATAACACCGACTCGTGGACTAGACAGATTTTAACTGCCGAACCATGTAAAAATCGTGTCTCTTATTGTTTGTCTCCTTTGGTATTTTGTTTAATTGTTATTTATTTCTAAGTTGACAAAAAACGGCGTCAATATAATTAATTTAGGTAAATATCTAACTCACTAAATTTAAAAAATATATTTTCAAATTATTAATTAATCAAATAAATAAAATAAAAACAACACAGATACTTTATCTGGATTGTCTTACATAAATAATTTCTTTTCTTTCTCTGCAATTTAGTTAACAAAACCATAGAAAAAAATAATACTTTTCTTTATTTATTACTTTTTTATGCGGTCTCAAAATTGTGGTTCTTGGTACCCAAAAAATCATAATGTATTAAGGAAAATATTTTTTTTAGTAGTGTTGTAATTATATCATATAACTAGTCACTTAGTTATATAGCATTAATTATTACCATAATTTTTATGAGAAGAAGCAACTAATATAATTATTATAATGGACATTCGGATATTAAGTTCAAATGGTACGAGTAAAATCATGGCTGATGGCTCAAATCTTTTACTTAAAAAGAAAAAAAAAAAAAAAAAAAGCACGGCTCAGAAGTCTAAGGCATATAATTTTTTAATTATATTTTTTTTGGCTGAATGTTGAAACTATTAATTGATGACAACATTCGATTTTTTTTACTTGCTATATATTATATCTATAATGTCGTGTTTCCTATGTAAGGTTTTACGAAAACCGAACATGTATAATTAATATGTTTATAACAAGCCTACAAAATTTTAAAACATTATCATATAATAAAAAAAATAGAGAAAAATTACTGATTCACACATGATTTTGAGAGAAATTCACTGAATTCGCCTCCTAAAGTAAGTTTTTCAAATTAAATCGGAAGACTAATACGATGAACTATCCGAAAGAATGTACATGAATATGTCTGAGATCCCAAAACTGGTACAGTTTTTTTTTAAAAAAAAAAAATCCTGAAACACTGTTTATTTTTAAATAATTTTCTAAAAAAGTTAAATCTAAACTTATACGTCCGCACAACTTAATGTGAGTTTTTTTTGTTCTTTTTTTCTTTTCAGGAATATGAGATTTTAACTTAGGATAGATTTTAAACAATATTATTTAATGTAAGTTGAATTGTGACTAAAATAAATTTTTATGTTTACCTAAGATGAGTTTACATTTCATTTTATTTTTTTAACAACCAAAATAGTTATTTTATTCATTATGTATAACATAACCAAATCGTTTATTTCATTATGTTAATTTTAAAAATCGTTCATAAAATTTTATTAAGGGGTTTAGTTTTCATGTTGCATTCCAAAATTATAAACAAAAAGGTTTATAATCATACAAGTGTTTTTTTAATATAAACACTTTTGTTTATTTATTAATTACATTACTGTTGACGCCGTTTTTCGTCAACTTAAATAGAATAGCAATTAAACAAGAAAAATACTGGAGGAAATGAACAAAGATGAACACAAGAGGTTTTTTACGTGGTTCAACAGTTAAATCTACCTAATCCACGAGTCTATGTTATCAGAACTTTGAAGTTTTCTGGAAACTTTTCAGAGAATAGTTGCCCAGAGTTTTCTCTCCAGAAATTAGAAATCGATCCTCTACAAATAGTGCTTCCTTCTCTATTTATAGAGAAGGTTGCAGGATTCATTCCCACATATCTCGAGAAGATATTCTGTGACTCAATTAATATAATGCTATTTAATGCATTATTTCCTACATACACGGAAACGTCCCATAAAATATGGGATCGGATAACAGATTAAATAATATCCCTTAAACTATGGGATTGTACAACAATAAATATGTTCACATATAACTGATTAACTCATGTACGAAATTCATCAAATCTCCGAGACTAGCAGTCGATCATGAACTTGCCGAGACTATCAGTCGATCACGAGCTTGTCGCCTAGCTTCGCCTATGCTCGGACCAAGTAGACGTTGACGATGTTGCCACATTCGAATTCACACACTCTAAGCTCGAACTAGTCTGGAAGGTATGGTTCAGGGATATATCTAAGTGTAACGATCGAAATTTTCTAATAAGACTTTGGACCTTGATTAGCGTGCTTGGAGGGCAATATGTGAATTATTGTTTAATATGTGTGGATTTGTGTGAATATGTGATTAGTGATGTATGTTTAGGTAAATTAAATATGCATGTGGGTCCCGTCTGGTTATTAGGGGCATGATTGTAATTTTTGCCCGTTGATGGTATAAACATGATAATTGTGAAATACTTGTGATATATCTGTGTTGCACGACCCGAGACAGTCCTAGGGAGCGGTTAGCTAGAAAGTCACAATGGGATCGGAAATCCGACTCAGGGCGAGCCGAGGGGTATTTCGGGTGATGGTCATTTTATGGGGTTATTGGGTTATGGAAATAAATATTTGGAGATGTGGGTTGAGTTTATAAGACTGTGTTGGATTTGTTGTGGAGCTTAGATGATGTGGTAGGGAGGCTCAAGCTTAATTCTGGGTATGGGTATTGAGTTGCAATAATTTTAGAAGGATTGGCTCAAAGGAAATGCAGGGGAAAATGGTGGTTTTCTGGGTTTGGAGGTGAGGGTCGCGACCCTAGGAGGGGCATGCCGCGGCCCGTGTGCACGCAAGGCCTGGGGAGGCCGCTGACCATGAGGTGCACCGCGGCGCTTGGCCAAGCATGCCGCGGCCCGTGTGTGTTTCCAAGGAGGCGATTAGCCTCTGTTTTGAGGCAAGTCGCGGCCCTTAAGGGGTTGGGCCGCGACCCTAGTTCAAAATGCAGGGTGTCTTGTGGGATTTGACTTGGGAACCTAATTGTTAAGGCTCGGGATGGATTTTATCACCTGGATTGATAAAATCCAAGGCCCCGGAGACTAGAATTATGACCTAAAGCTATTTAATGGATTAGAACTTGATCGGTGGATATTGTTAATGCGTTGTGACTAGGGCTTCGGCGAGACTCGGACTAGGGAACTATGCTCGGGACATCGGTGCCTGGAAAGCTTGGGACACAGGTAAGAAAACTACTGTCCCCATAGAGCTTGTGTTGCAGGGCTCGACCCTATATGATTAGGTTGCAGGGCTCAGCCCTATATGAATGTGTTGCAAGGCGTAGCCTTTTGATTGAACTTATATGCATTTAAATATCTGTTTAGTTATACTATGTGTGTATATAAATGATGGAACGACGATGGTCGGGAATGGTGAAGGCCGGAAACGGCGAAGGCTGGGAACGGCAAGGGGCCGGCAGCAGCGTTTAGCACGCAAAGTGCGAGTTGCCAGGGCGAGACCCCAAGGGATACCTAGGATGTTGGTTTTTATTGATCAAATCAGAGATTATGCGCAGCGGAACAACAATCAAATTGTCAGATTAATCCCATAAGATTTCTAGATCTACTTCTTCACACTCATATATATATATATATTGAATCAAGGACAAGAATAGAAAAATTACCTCAGGTCCTTCCTTGCTGCTATCTTTTCGTATGGCTGAATCCTTTAGATCTCATACCAAGATCTTCCAAAATGTTCTCAGGCACACAAAGAACGAGTGTGAGCTCGCTATACAAATAATAGGCAATAACTATTTATCAGATGTTCTCAACACATGAGATCTGATAAAGTTTGGACCTAGGTTTTGTGAAGAACAATGACCTTTGTTTTTGTCACTGTTCTCTTTTCTCTTAAGAGAATCCTAGATATTTTTCTATCCCTGAAAAAAATTACGTTATGTGAAAACTGATATCCAATATTTAATAATATCCAATATTTTAAAATATTTGTTATTTTAAACAAATTCAAAATAACTGACCAGTTATCAGATTTTTGTTTAAATAATAATATTTTAATTATATTAAAATATCTCATGATTTATTTAATATTTAAATAACTAAAATTGTGGAATCAAGAGACTAAGTCCATCTCTTATGCGTGTAGCACAGTGCCTGTGCACTGTGCCACACGTGTACCACATGCCTGTGCAGACATGTGATTTTTCCCAATTTTTATTATTATTTAAATACCAAAAATCCCAAAAATAAATTAATTCAAAATTAATTATATTTTTGTTAAATCAAATAATTAATTAATTCTTAATTAATTAATTACACATAATTAAACAATAATTATGTTTGATACATAGAAAAATATTTTCCTTATCACATAAGTCATTTTTGCCCATTTTTTGTATTTGTCTTTGACAGTGATTGTTTGAGCCATTTCAGGGACCATGGACCTATAACATTAAGCTCCAATAAATTGAAACTAAATAATTAAACTCTTTAATTATAATAGTTAATTTATTAATTCTGATATTACTCTACTATAAATTCATAATTGCACTCTTTATGTTATAGATATACTTTTACAGAAATCTTTTTCTTAAGTCGTCCATTGATATAACCATCTTACAACAGTTCAACCATCTAATTAATTAGTTCATAAATTAGAATGGGAGAATTACCATTTAACCTTTCTAATTTACTTCTTATTCCTTAAGTACCATTAATTCACTAGTGAATAATTAATCTATAATCTAATTATAGATTTGAGCTCAAAATCATTTAGTTCCAGAATTAACCCTTAAGGGAACTAATACACGATATGTTAGGAAAGATTAGATTCCGTATTGTTGATACATGTTCCCAGCCATCCATGATATTAAATCTCCAAAACAAAAGTCATTAGCCTCATTCTTTGAAGAGACCTTAACGAATGAATCAAAAGATTTAATAAACATGAACAGGAGTTCATGAACACTTAAGATTTAGGTTGATCTATGAATGATCATCAGTTATGATATGAATTACAAGTCTTTATTGTTAAATGGTTTTTGGATAAAGACTTTAATTCATATCGGTCCATGTCATATACAATTATATTATATAAAGCACATTTACCGAGATGTCTTACCACATCAATAATCTGAATCTAGATTATTTGTATCATTATGATACTCGGTAAACCGTACTTACAACTCCAATTAAAGAATTCCATAACTTTAATTTGTCGTTGTTGACTATTTTTATTCATTCATGTGATCTTAATTCTCTCATACTAATACAAGATCACATCCTCAATAATGAATATGGAATTTTTCTGATATTTACAAAATTATTCAAACAATAATTTAACAATCTAAATATGACAATAATAATAAACCATTGTATTTATTTATTCACAGAAAAAACAAATGTATTTACATGCTTTTAGGACACACTCCTAACATGGGATATCCTTACGGTATAGACCACGAACCCAGGGCCTGGTAGAGAGCCTGGGGCGGCATGGCCGTACATGTATAGCCTGATGATGGCATGTTTATATGTTAAGTGTTGTTATGCATTTATTATCTGCTTGTGAGGGTTTTCTTGTTAGGTTTCTGCTCACGGGTGCTCTATGGTGCAAGTAAAGGCAAGGGGAAGGTCGACCAACCTTGAGTATGGTGAGTGTGACAAGCGACGCATACATGTCTGGTCTGCCTGGCTGCCATAGCCAGGGGTGTTTTGGAAGTTGATTGTACCAAACTTGAATTTTGTCGTTTAGTCGACTTTGGTTATATTTTGAGTTGTAAATATTTCTAAACAATGTTTTTGGGATCCCAAATGTTAAACGCTTTATAATTTTCAATGAAAAGTTTATTTTCAAATTTATGACTCTGATTATGATTTAATAACACTTTTCTCCTAAAATTTCGATTAGCGAGTTAATTGCACATTTTAAACTCACTTAGTAACGGCTCTAAGGCAGTAGGGCGTTACACTAAGTGTTCCACCATGCTATTTACAAGCTTGGAGCATTTTCGAGGCTACATAACCCTTTGCACATTCGAAGTCGTGGTTTACAGAAACACTTTAATTGAAAAAACGCACGACGACCATGTCTATTTCGAGCTTACACATAACGAGCCTAGATTTCGGGATCACAATCTCATGCTCGAAATCTGGGTGTAACAATTACGTTCAAAGCTTTTGTTTATGAACATCAAAATCTAGATTTCTATTTGAGAAGATTTGTACATGCTGACAATCATCACAATTATATACAGATTTCAACAAAATTAAAAAAATATATATAATGAACATAGACATTAAGAAATAGACAAACAACAAAAACTGGAAAAAAAAATGGACATTAGGATTGAAGGAACACATACATTGTCGGGAAAAATGGTGAAACCTAGTTAATTTACCAATATGCACGTCTGGTTACACAAATATTATGATTTTCAACAGATTACAAACAATTTTTGAAGCATAATATGCATTTTTGTTTAGCTGTGTCTCTTCGGAAAAGTTGAACAAGTAAATCCAGCTGCCTTGGGATAGTCAATTGTTCATGTTAACATTTTCTGCTAAAAACGTTAAATTTTGAATTTGGGTGGATACTTTTGGTTCATGCAGTCAACATATTAGTTGTAGTGATTTATTTCATTTTTTTGTTTGATTATTGTTGCATAATATATGAATATGTAAAGTAAGTTATTATATATGGTTGAAAAAACTGAGGAATGTTTTGTATTATTATTATAATGAGAATATATGATATTATTTATGTATATCATTTTATAAGCTAGTACCCTAATAAAAAAACCCCTAATAATTATTGGATTATTATTATATAAGTTATTTAAAATAAAATTTTTCAAATAAATATATATTGGAGAAATATATAAAAAATAAAATTTTATCTAGGTTTTTTTTTCATATAACTTATATGCATTAGACCATTTTTAATATTATTTATTTTAATAATTTATATTTATATATAATTTTTATTATTATAAAATTTAGCAAATACTATGTAAATATTATTTTTTTCTTCTTACAACATTTTTTTTCTCAAAAAATATAAGCTCACAACATTTTTAAATTATAAGTTATCAAACATGCAATAAACTTTCTCCACAATTTTTTTTTGTCGGGAATACTTTCTCCACAATTTTTAAGAACCAATATTTTGAACAATATTTTTTTATTGTTTCGAGAAAAAACACAATGGTATCAAGAGACTGAGGCAGAGTTCTAAGTAAAGGGGCCAAAACATAATTTTTAAAAGAAATTATAAAAAAAAATCAATGTAATTTTCAAAATCAAAATTGAAAAGAAACGTAAGAGTAGGGTCACTATCAATTAACAAAATAAGCATAAATGCTCCTCCCCCTTCCGAGGAAAATCAAAAGTAAGATTTTCCTAACTAAAATGGTTTAATAAATTCCCAAATAATAATAATAAAAAAAAAGATTTTTTACTCAATACATGATTTTTTTTTAGTAAATTAAACACTGATGTAATGGTAAAATATTGAGAATTGTGATTATCACCATCAGAATATATAATAAATACTTGAAAACATATATTTGTATATAAACATGTACCTTAGAGATTTTTAAATAATGCATATATTTTTTTTGTTTTAAAACGAAAAGATTGTGAAGGTGTTGAAGAGGGTGTAAATTCACCTTCATATTTTTTCTTTTATGGTAAATTATTTATATTATTTTATCTTTTAAAAATTTTATTTAAAAAAAATGAAAATACAAAACCAAGCAGGCACAACTCGGCCTCCGGCCGCTATGTGCAGTGGGGAAGTATGTTGTTAAACATACTATAGTTATATGTATGTAAATGACTTGGATTACTCCTCATTTGTGCAGGGTGGGGTTTTAACCTTTTCATGTCTTAACGGTGTGAAGTAGTAGTCAAAGATAATACAATTTTGGACAAATATGATTTTACTAGTTAACTATGATTCTTGTAGAGTTTTGTCTCCCAATTTTTTTCGTGTGGTAAAATTGTTCCTGAACTATAAATATTATTGAAAATGTGGCTCTTCTAATGTTACGCTCTATTTATTTTTTGAATAGTTTGCTAATGTCATGACAGGCCACTTGCATATTACATTACGAGAGTCGATCCATTTGATCGTTGAAGCTAATCGAAATCAAATTTATTAATGTTAAACATACAAATATTATTTTTAAGAATGTAGAATGTTCTCAAAATTTATCATTAGACCACTATTTATATATGAATTTTTCACCTAAACTCACGAATTCTACATTATTAGTGCCACTTCAGTAGTACATTAGCAAATTATTTTAAAAAATTATTAGAATGTAAGAAAAGGGGGACATTTTCAATAATTTCTACAGTATGAGAGATTTTTGTGACAGAAAAAAAATTCGCAGAGCAAAACTTAGCTAAAGCCATAATTCTGAGGAAAAATGTTATTTGTCCTAAAATTTACACTCATTCATGCAAAGCATTTTTTCCTTTGTTTCTTTTCAGTTTACCAGTTTAAGCTGAGAACAATAAGTAATGCGAAAATCACGTTTGGCAACTAATCAATTTGTTGAACAGAAATAGGATTGGATGTGTAACATTTGTGGCTGACTAGTCCAGACAAGATAAGATCAGGTGAAGTATTTAATTTGGTCCATACTTTTTCCACGAGGAAAAAATCACATACCCAAATATATTTATATATTTTTATATATATATGAAATAGAACAAAATACTTCAAGTGTTAAATGACCAAAATCATCGGTCTTCTTCGCTTATCAATTTACTGGAAACTTCCTAGCAACATTTTTTCTTTGTAACCAAGTATAGGAGAACTAAAACTAATTCAGAATCGAACAACTTTATATAAACCAATACCTAACCCAACGAAATAAATAAATACATAAAATTAAGCATATAATTATCAGTGACAGAGTCATACATTGATAATAAGTGAGACTTTCAATAGATTTAGAGTTTTAATAAGGACTTTTATGTTATTTTCTTTAATTATATTAAAATATTTAATTAAAATTTCAAATAAAAATAGGACTTGAGCCATCACATTAGCCTTATTGGCCCGTCCTGAATAGTTGTATCATCCATTATAATAGATGTCAATTATCAATGATATTTTCTAGACACTTTTTTTCTCTCTTTTGAACATTTTTTTCCCATTAGATTTACTCTTGTAAGGTTTTAACGAGGTATTCACCTAAAAAAAAAAAAAAAGAATAAAAGTGGGAATATACTAATCAAATAAAATTTAATATTAGTAAAAAAAATATAAAATAAAAAATAATACTTTTTCTTTAAATTGTGCATTTGGAATGGCATTATTATTTATTTTTTTATTAAAATAATTATACTAAAATAGTAGAAAAATCAATTTATTAAAATATTTTAATTTTTAACTAAACATTTCCATTCCATTTCTTTCTCCCAGCCAAACAGTAAGTGTACAATACAAACAAATATAATTTATATATATATATATTAGAATATGCCATGTTAAAGCACATATAAGACCACTGTTCATCGCGTTAATTTTGAGTTGGAACCTATATATCTTACCAAATCCAAGATTCCCCTACAATCTAACTTTCGGTTCCTCTATCAAATCTTACAATATACTCTTAAAAAAGATACCACGTAATTAAAAAAAATTACAATAAGTTTAGGACATCCATGTTAATAAAACTTAATAATTAAACACAATTTTTTTGTATTCTGGGAATTAATACACTAAGATTACATCTCTTAATTGCGGGTTAAATTGTTTAGTTATCGTATCATTTAGCTTTAATTAATCTCAATTTTTTTTTTGTTTTAGTGTCTTTTTTTCTTCTGTTCCACATATACATCCATTACGCGTCAACACTGACCTAACAATTAAATCTGAAAAACTATACTAGAGTAATTAATATGTTTTTTTATCAAAAAAAAAAAATACAAAAAGAACAAGAAAAAATTGACTTCAGCAGGTGCCTCATCGTATAATGCCCAAGCATTTAGAATTTAAAATGACTTTTCTTACTTTGATTCACATTAAGCAGACACATGGCTGACTGACTTTTTCACTAAAGAATTGTTTTTTTTTTTAAAAAACAAAAAATTATTTTTTGAAAACAAATATAGAGTGTTTCGCGTTGTTTTCAAAAAATAATTTTTAAAATTAAAGTTACAAAAAATAAAAAAATTTGAAAACAACAAAAAAATTTTTTTATGTTGTTCTCAAAATTTTTATTTTTATTTAACATCATTTATTGTCACATTATTTTCTCTTTTATTAGTTTCTCTTTCTTCACTTTCTCTCACATCACTTTCTCTCATCTTATTTTCTCTCTCATCACTTTCTCTCTCCTTACATTTTCTCTCTTCACTTTATCTCTTGCTCTCACTTTTTATTTTCTCTTTTAACATTTTCTACCTCCTTATTTTCTCTTACACCATTTATTATATCCTCACTTTCTCTCTCATCACTTAATATTTTCTCATTTTCTCTCTCAACATTTTTTCTCTCTCGCCATTTCCTCTCTCTCTACTCACTTTTATCTCTTCAATTTCTTTCTCATCACATTCTTTCTCATTTTTTCTTGCATCGATCAATTTCTCTCTTCTCAATTTCTTCAAATTTTCCCACCTTACTTTCTCACTCTTTATTTTTCAACATTTTTTCTTTCAAATTATTTTATTTCGTTATTTATTACAAATTTTTAAAAAAAATTTATATTTATAAATATATTTGTTAATTTTTTATTTAAAATTTAATAAAAATAAAACTAAAAAATTATTTTTAAAAAACATTAACCAAACACTAATTATTATTTTAAAACTTCAAAAACTGTTTTGTTTTGTGTTCTCATTTATTAGAACACAACTTTGTTTTTATATTACTCCCAAATCTGCATGCTTTCTATAAATACCGGTTTCCTCCACTTCATTCATCCACCAAACTCGATTCTTGCAATCTTATTCTTCCACACACCACCCCAAAAAGCTCCACACACACAGATATATATATATATATATTCATATAGCAATAGTATAAATAAGAAAAGAAAAATGACGAGATTAGGAAGTGAGAAGCGTCAAGTACTTCTTTCGAAAATTGCGACCAACGATGGACATGGTGAGAATACACCATATTTTGATGGCTGGAAGGCCTACGACCGAGACCCTTTCCACCCTACCAATAATCCTGGGGGCGTTATCCAAATGGGTCTCGCAGAAAATCAGGTATATACATATATATTTCACTGTTGATGAATTTCTTTGTTCTGTTCTTCTTCGTTTTCTTAATAAAAACTTTTTTGAGGGAGATAGTATTTTCTGTTTTCTCTCCTCACATTTCCTACTCCTGCAGCTTTTGTTTACGAGTAACTCATAACTTGTAATGCGAAAAAGTAAAAAAAAAAAAAAAAAAAAGAAGATGATGAAATTGGTTATAACATATATGTTTGCTTGAATTGATCTCAGCTCTGCTTCGACTTGATTGAAGAGTGGATTAGGAATCATCCTAAAGCCTCTATTTGCACGGCTGAGGGCGTTCATGAGTTCAAGAACGTGGCCATCTTCCAAGATTATCATGGTTTCTCAAAGTTCAGAAAGGTACGTACGTAAAATCTGGAAATAAAGATGCAGAGACTTAATGGGCTTTTTTTTAATTTTTAGATTTTGTCGACAGGATTATTATTATTTGATTTTGGCAATTTATTCACTCTCTATATATTTTTAATTCAGGCAATTGCTAAGTTCATGTCAAAAGTGAGAGGTGGTCGCGTCACATTCGACCCAGACCGTATAGTGATGGGCGGAGGAGCCACCGGAGCTAATGAACTCGTTATTTTCTGCCTTGCCGACCCGGGCGATGCTTTTCTCGTTCCCTCGCCTTATTACCCAGCGTACGTACCTACCACTCTGTTTCTTTTAATATAAAAATAAATACTATATATTCGTACTTATCGTATCTAATTTGATCCTATATTATAAATTAAATACGTATTTAAAATTTACTGCTAAAAAGGAAGGAATTTTTTAATAATATATACTTTTAAAAAAGAAGCTTAGAATGAATGAAGAAAAGAAAAAATCTTCGTTATTGGAATTTCGTAAACCAAAATTTCTGACATTCTTTAAGATTTGCTTAGACTAGTTATAGTTTAAGCAATGTTCAGTGATTGATTTTGACTATATATATATATATATATGTAGATTAGTCAAGGAAACTAATCAAACATTAAAATATATTAAAACATATATACCATATATAGACTTCATAAATGTATTGTTTTTCTTCCTCTTAAAAGTAGGAGTAATGAGTATTATGTATGACTTTTGGTTATTTACAAGACCAACCCACCTCTGAAGCCTAGACCATTCTTAAAATTGGTAAACTTCCCCATAAAAAGTCAAAGTTCAAAGCCAATCGTGAAGTTCCCATTTGACAGAATAAATTTTTATGTATTTATGTTTGGACAAATCCCAAAACTCTTTTTTTGTTTAATAACTTTGTTCATTCTGTTTCGGGCCCTACTAACTTTTTTAGCGCATGACTTTCTAAAAACGTCATGGATGAAATCATAATTAGCTAATTGATAATATTAAGATTTATCACACTTAAATTAGAGTCAACGCACGTAATAATTATGACGATTGGAATACATGAAACTTCGTTACGAAGCTTTTAATTTTTTTCTTAGATATATGCAAATTATTTTCCATGTAATAATTTCAACGTACTAATGAGATAGTGATCACATTTGCAATCAAAATTGCAGTTTTGTCCGTGATTTGGGATGGCGAACCGGCGTAAACATAATTCCAGTTCCTTGCGAAAGCTCCAACAATTTCCAAATAACCAAACAAGCCCTCGAAGAAGCATACGAGAAGGCCCAAAACGACGGAGTTAATGTCAAGGGACTCCTCATAACCAACCCATCAAACCCTCTTGGAACGACAATCGACAGAGCTACACTCAAAAGCCTGGTCACATTCGTAAACGACAACAACATTCACTTGGTCTGCGACGAGATCTATGCGGCCACAGTCTTCAGGTCTCCCGAATACGTGAGCGTTTCCGAGGTCGTTCAAGAGATGGGAAACGACAACGTTAACAAGGACCTAATTCATGTCGTTTACTCCCTGTCTAAGGACATGGGCCTTCCGGGGCTCCGAGTGGGGATTGTCTACTCTTACAACGACGCTGTCGTCAGCTGTGCACGAAAGATGTCTAGCTTCGGATTAGTGTCGTCGCAGACTCAGCACATGCTGGCTGCGATGTTGTCCGACGACGATTTCGTGTCGAAATTCCTGGCCGAGAGCTCGAAGAGGCTGGCCAGGAGGCACGCTCACTTCACCAAAGGGTTAGAGAAAGTAGGCATATCTTGTCTCAAGGGCAACGCGGGACTCTTCTTCTGGATGGACTTGAGACATCTTCTTAACGAGCCATCTTTCGAAGCAGAAATGGCGCTTTGGCGCTTGATCGTGTACGATGTCAAGCTAAACGTCTCCCCAGGATCATCCTTCCATTGCCCCGAGCCAGGATGGTTTAGGGTTTGCTTTGCCAACATGGAAGACGCCACCGTTGACATTGCCCTTCAAAGGATTCACTCATTAGTCGGGAAAAAGGAAGCCGCGCCTGCCGACCAAGATCAGTCAACTACAACAACGACGACAACCACGAGCACGACGACTACGACAACAACTACAACAACGACAACGACAACGACGAAAAGAAACGCTTGGCGTAATTCTAACCTGAGGCTTAGCTTTAATAACGCAAGGAGATTTCACGATGAAGCCTCAAGTGGTTTTATGTCAGCTCATATGATTTCCCCTCATTCTCCAATGCCTCATTCTCCACTTGTTCGTGCTCGGAATTAAAATATTCATGATATGGAAAGAAAGAATTAAGGAGTGCTGATCAGTCCGTAGTGGTTTCGAACGACACAGTAAAATGAGCATTCAATCAATTAATTGACCGAACCAAGTAGAAGTTAATCATATTATTAAATAAGGTTTGGTTATTAGCTAATAAATTATCATCTATAAATAAAATAACGTCTGATTTAATGTAACATGATATATATATGTTGGATAATTTTTTTTTTTTTTGATAGCTGTAACTATATGTATGTATGGCTTGATGTTGTTTTCTCTCCCATATTGTTTGGAGCCAGTAAAAGGCTTTTTTATTTTTTATTTTTAATGGGAGAGGCTTAAAAGGTACGTATGATGGAAAAAAAATCTGATGTCTTAATTTCCTATCCCCTCCATGTCCTATCAATTATTTTAAGACACATTATATATTTATAATGTTAATATAATTGGAAAGACAGAAAATTATAAAGAATTTAAATATATATTAAATAAATAAATAAAGTGTCTTAAACTAATTAGTGAGACATAGAGAGGATAGGAAATTGGAGACAGCAGATTTCTTTTCCGTATGATGTCTAATCGATGTGTTTGCAAGTGTTTCAAGATTTATTTCATTATATGTGATAATCAATTATTTTGCACGTGTCTTTATCTTTATTGGAGTACCCGGTTTTTAATGCATTCGATAATGCGCAGCCCTTATTTACTTACTGCTGGTGTTTTTTTTATTATATGCACGTGTTCCTTTTAATCAATTTATTCTATTATGATTCAGAGAAAGATATATAACCCGGTGGAATTTTATACACTCGGCCAGTACCTTGGTTTTAGTTGAATATTATTTTAATAATAAACACAGCTGTATTAAGGAGGAATTTGCCAAAATTGCAAAATGGCTTTTTTATTTTAATTAATTTTTATAGTTATTACATTTTTTTTAAATATGATGAAGTGGCAAGATTTGTAAACAAAATAAGCATAATATGTATAACAAAACCCTAAGTAATAGTCCATCATCTTCCTCCATTCCTCCATTCTCTTTCACATACCTCTCTCTCTTCTTCTCCATTGAAGACATTACCTTCATTCTACCGTAAAAAGTTTGCCGGCGACGAGCTCCGACCACCCTCATTGACGACAAGATTTTGGCTGGTATTTATTTTCTTTTACTTATTTCCACAGTAATTTCACTTTCACTCATTTCCTTACTCTCTTATGCTCTTTCTTTTGAAGAAAATATAATGGAATCAACTACATTTTGTCAGTTGTCATCAAATGAACAAGTAAGATTATGATTATAGTTTAATGAATTAGATTGATTAAGATTATGAGTTTAATGGATTAGAATAATTTTGATTTTGAGAAAATTGATGTATAATTTAAAAAAAGTGAAAATTCTATAATTTTAAGTTTATTTTCATTGTTAGAGTTCATCACTGTTCTGAAAATTATATGAATATTGGGTTGAAAATTACACTAAAAGACCATATGTAACTCATAGAGTCGCCTATTGCAATTAAGGGTCTTTTAGGGTCGCTTAGTGTATTTTAACATAAAGAATAAAATTGAACTAAGCGACCCTCAGGGTCGCTTATGGTCGCTTAGTGTATTTTAACATACAGAATAAAATTAAACTAAGCGACCCTCAGAGTCGCTTATGGTCGCTTAGTTCAATTTTATTTTTATGTTAAAATACACTAAGTGACCATCAGGGTCGCTTAGTTCAATTTTATTCTTTATGTTAAAATACACTAAGCAACCTTTGCCAACCCTGAGGGTCGCTTAGTTCTTTTATTCTTTATGTTAAAATACACTAAGTGACCATAAACGACCCTGATGGTCGCTTAGTTCAATTTTATTCTTTATATTAAGCGACCCTGTGGGTCGCTTAGTTCAATTTTCTTCTTAGTTGTTAAATACACTAAGCGACCTTTGCGACCCTCTGGGTCTTTTAGGGTCACTCAGTTTAATTTTGTTCTTGATGTTAAAATACAATAAGCGACCTTTGCGATTCAGAGGGTCGCTTAGTTCAATTTTCTTCTTAGATGTTAAAATACACTAAGCAACCTTTGCAGCCGTTTGGGTCTCTTAGGGTTGCTTAGTTCAATTTTCTTGTTGATGTAAATATACACTAAGAGACCTAACCCAACTTAGGGTCACTTATTTCAATTTTCTAATAAATTTTTGCACTTATTATTTACATTGTATTTTGTTTGTTTGGCAAATTTCAGATTTCTAGAACTATTTTGACAACAGAGCTTCCTTGTGTCCCGAGTGTTATTATGAATGAAAATGTTCAAACGAAATCTAAAGTTACCATTAGATCTTCAATGCAAATATTTGAAAAAATAAACTCTTGGTTATCAAGAACTAACAAGATTGTTTTTAGAAAATATGGTCAGTTGGGTCATTTGTTGGACCTCCCTTGGAAAGGGAAGTTTTGGGGGACCTTATTGCACCAGATAATTGCAAGGAGGATAAATTGTCAAAAAAAGCATGAGTTGTGGTTTTTGATAAATGGCAAACCTGTGAGATTCTCTATCCAAGAGTTTGCAATAGTATCTGGATTATACACTGGTGGAGAATTAATACTAGAAGAACTAAATGTGGTTTCATCAAACAACAATTTAAAGAATAAGTACTTTAAGGATAGGTCTATAAAAATAGAGGATGTAGCAAATGTGCTAGATAATATACCAAAAGAAGAGAGAATGAAAGGCAGAGTGAAGCTGTGCTTTATCTACCTACTAAGTGATTTTTTGTTAAATTCAAGTGCCGGTACTACAATAGATTTATTTTGGCTACGACTAGTGGACAATATGGAAATATTTGATAAATATCATTGGTGGAGGCTGGTATATGAGAAGATTATAGATCAAATCACTCGTGTAAAGTTCCAGAAAGATCATAATAAAGATATTATCAGGTGGAACTTCAGATGTTGTCCTTGGATATTTCAGGTAAAAAAAATCTAAAATTTTGTATCTAAATTTTGATAAGTATGGCTTATCATATGTTTTTCATGCTTATAATTTTTGTTTTGATTCTTATAGATATGGATCTGTGAAGCAATGCCAAAATTGGGAGAAATGATTGGACAAAGAAATCTAGGAAATCATATTCCACGATGGATTGGTTGGAAAATAAATGTTAAGGTCCAAAATATCACAGTTGCAAGAATATCCAAAGCAATAGAAGAAGATGATGAGGTATTTATTCACTTATAAAAATTGCTTATGAATTTTTTTAAATGCAAATATATTTGTCTATGTTAACTTATTTTACTTTTCTTTATTTGGTTTTCCAATTCTTTGTGCGACCTACTCTAGTTCCAAGTGCGGAAGAGAAGGTACAATTGTTCTATGAAAGGCTTCATAGCTATGTAGACAATGCAGATGACATTGTAGATAAGATTTCTTCATTTTTAGGCGGCAATGTCATCCTGCGTAATAATCCTCGTATTGTTGTGGGAGAAGAGGCCCACAATAACACGAGTTGTTCTACGCCCGATTCCCCACTTCCATCTCCTCATCCACCATCCTCAGAGGATCCTTCAAACCAGATCTTTGTAGATTCTTCTATGCCACCTCCTCAGTTTACTCCAGTTCGTCCTGTGCCATCCTCACAATCTACCCCAACTGATCATGTTTATAGTGAATTATTGGAATCACTAAAATGTTTCATGGCTGACCAAGAAAAACTACACATAGCGAGATATGAGGAGATGGGACATTTGAATAAAGAGAGGTATGAGGAGATGGAACATTTGAATAAAGAGAGGCATGACGCAATCATGACAGCCAACTCTGAGAGTGAGTTTCTTAATAGAGAGAAATGTGGCATTAATGGAAAAGTTGGATGTTTTGATTGACATCCTTCGACCCGTGCATGCACATTTTTCTGGGTGTGAAGACCCACAGGTAACTTTTCAAGTACTTTAGCTTCTGATTATTCTTTATTTCTTAATTATAAGTTAAAATGCTTTGTTACTCCATAGTTTTAGGATACACCATCCAATGCGCAGACAAACTTTGTAGATGGATTTACCACACCTCAAGGAGAGCATAATATAGATAGTGACCCTAAGGTAACTAATATGACTGCACAACCTTCTAGAGATGCAATCACCACACCATCTCATTCACTTGCACATACCTATGAGACACCACCATCAATTATTTATGAAGGGGTTGGTTACGAAGAACCTGGTGATGAGGTAGAACAGGTAGTTCGAGATGGCCAACCATTGAGATTAAGAAAACGTGATCGAAACTTGTTATCACCTTTCATATCATGGCCAAAGAAACGTTGATACTCAAAGTTAGAAACTCCTACTTTCGACCATTTTAGGCTGCCTGTTGAAGAGGATGTGCAAGCTTTTTATAGGTGGTACAATGGGGATACATGTGGTAGACCCGTCATTCGTTGTGGCCTATTATTTCGAGAAAGAAGTTTTTTTGAGACATTGTTGGCAAAGCAACAAAATATTGATAGCGAGGTAAGCTTTATCATTCAATTATTTCATACTAATTAGTTAGTACTAGTTTTATTTTTCAGCTTAACTAATATTGAATAGTTGATGCTTTTGAGCAGCATGTGGATGAGATAACCTATATATTTAGGAAACGAATGGACAAATTTCAAGACATCTTTCCACAAGATAGATGCATTTTGACTGATGAGTTTGGGAAACATGTTCGTGAGCTATATTGCAAGTCTCGAGAGACTAGCACCACAGTATACAAAAAGTCTCCACAGCTAATGTCTTTTGTTGATGCAATCAGACTCATTAAAGGGAGAGCTTGGTCCAAAGTGAATTACTTCTATGTGCCATGGAACAATAATAACAAACATTGGATGGCATTGGTAGTAGACATTAGAATGTAGACAATATGGATTTATAACTCCAATCCGAACTATTGGATCTCCATAGAAGCAATGGAAAGATCAGTGCAACCACTTGCAGAATATTTTCCGCTATTACTTCGTGATAGTGGTCATTTTAATGAATTTCGTGCTCAGTGTATGTACTTCAAGAAGATAGAAGTTGCCCCCGCAGATACTGTTCCTCCAAGCAATAGAATGTAAGTTTCATTTAAATATACATGTATGAGTCAACTTTTAAAGATAATACTAATATAGTTAACCTTGTCTTTCATATGGGAGATTATGGTATATTCATGCTGAAGACAATAGAAATGCACATTGCTGGTAAGTGCAACGAGACAGTGATCACCAAAATGTAACACGCAAGTATACGCGGTCTAATCAAGTAATATATGATAAGTAAAGTGTCGATCCCACGAAGACTGCTATTAATTACCAATAATTAACCTCTAACTCTAATTGATTTGAATAATAATTTCAGATTGATAAATAAAATAACTATTACTAAAAATTAAGAAAACTACTAAGCACTTAAAGAAATGCAAAGATGAAATTTGATTTAATTCAAATAGATGCAAAAGTTAGGGCTTTAGTTTCATCAACCATCCACTTATGATTTCTAACCAATTCTCAAGATTTCTTAAGTCTATTGTGGTAGCAGATTACAATTATAAATTATAGTCTTGTTAGGATCTATAATTCTCTACAATATACTATTTCCTACGTCTATGTGGTAAATCAATATATTGCAGGCTTTAAACGCATAATCCCTAAACTACACAATTCATAAAAGTACTTTCGTCTAATATAAAATTGTGAGTATTTATCTATAACATAATTATCCTTCTCTTTTCAGAGTTTAGGTTAAAATCATATAAACATGTAAATGATGATCAAACATTCACAAGCATTAAGCATATGATAAATAATCCACAGCAGAAGAAAGAAATTCAGGAAAATTTCATTAAGATATCAAAAGTTTCAAGAAGAATCCACTAAAACCTTAATAACAAGATTAGTTCAAAGCAGACATAATGACATCAATCAAATTAAATATAAACATGAAATCCAGTAAGAAATTACAGAAGAAAATAAGAATTCAAACTCTAGGTCTTCAATGTTTTCCTTCTGCCTCTAATGACTTCTCCACACTTCTAATTATGAATAGAATAGAATAATTAACTCTAAAAACGTATTTAAACAAAAACCCTCGACAATTCTGAAAGTCACGCTCAGCCACACGCGCCGCGGCCCTAGCATCCGGGCGCCGCGGCGCGCATCTATGCCCAGCGCATCCCCCCTCTGACTGAAGCAAGCGCCGCGGTGCATCCCTCAGGCGCTACGACCCTTCAAAATTCCAGAATTAAGGCCCTCTCTGTTTCTACCTTGTGCCGCAACTCTCCATTCAAGCGCCGCGGCCCCTCTAATTTTTCCAAAAACTGGATTCCAAACTCAGAATCGAACAATTATCTCCACAAATGAGTCTTCAACTTCATTCTTGTCAACTTTTAGCACAAATTTCCCAATTTTAGCTAATTTTTCAGTCATTTCCCAACTTTACGATTTCTTCTCCTATTTCCTGCAAACATACCAAAACAAGCATAATACCGCATAATACTCCACCAAAATGACTCAAACTTACCCTAAACACATGTTAAAACTATGCTAAAAACGGACTCATCAGACAGCTAGAACGTTGCTAAACGACGACAACATATGCAGTTCAATTGTATGTAGGTAGTGCATATCCCTAGTTAGATATGTTGTTTTTTTTGTTATGAACATTCGCTTTTGGTGTTATGTATTTCTTACTATATTGAAGGACTTATGCATTTACACCTACTTTATAAGAGACCCTCAAATTGCACTAAGAGACCATAAGGGTCGCATTGAAGAATTTACACCTAATTTATAAGAGACCCTAAAATTGCACTAAGAGACCCTAAGGGTCGCATTGAAGAATTTACACATAATTTATAAGAGACCCTAAAATTGAACTAAGAGACCCTAAGGGTTGCATTGAAGAATTTACACATAATTTATAAGAGACCCTAAAATTGCACTAAGAGACCCTAAAATTGCACTAAGAGATCCTAAAATTGCACTAAGAGACCCTAAGGGTCGCATTGAAGAATTTACACCTAATTTATAAGAGACCCTAAAATTGCACTAAGAGACCCTAAGGGTCGCATTGAAGAATTTACACCTACTTTATAAGAGACCCTAAAATTGCACTAAGAGACCCTAAAATTGCACTAAGAGACCCTAAGGGTCGCATTGAAGCATTTACACATAATTTATAAGAGACCCTAAAATTGCACTAAGAGACCCTAAGGGTCGCATTGAAGAATTTACACATAATTTATAAGAGACCCTAAAATTGCACTAAGAGACCCTAAGGGTCGCATTGAAGAATTTACACCTACTTTATAAGAGACCCTAAAATTTCACTAAGAGACCCTAAGGTTCGCATGGAAGAATTTACACCTAATTTATAAGAGACCCTAAAATTGTACTAAGAGACCCTAAGGGTCGCATTGAAGAATTTACACCTAATTTATAAGAGATCCTAAAATTGCACTAAGAGACCCTAAGGGTCGCATTGAAGAATTTACACCTACTTTATAAGAGACCCTAAAATTGCACTAAGAGACCCTAAGGGTCGCATTGAAGCATTTACACATAATCTATAAGAGACCCTAAAATTGCAATAAGAGACCCTAAGGGTCGCATTGAAGAATTTACACTTAATTTATAAGAGACCCTAAAATTGCACTTAGAGACCCTAAGGGTCGCATTGAAGAATTTACACCTACTTTATAAGAGACCCTAAAATTGCACTAAAAGACCCTAAGGGTCGCATTGAAGAATTTACACCTAATTTATAAGAGACCCTGAAATTGCACTAAGAGACCCTAAGGGTCGCATTGAAGAATTTACACCTACTTTATAAGAGACCCTAAAATTGCACTAAGAGACCCTATGGGTCGCATTGAAGAATTTACACCTAATTTATAAGAGACCCTAAAATTGCAATAAGAGACCCTAAGGGCCGCATTGGATTATATAGATTAAAAGAAAGATAAATCTCACCAGAGTTTACATAGATTAAAAGAAAGATAAATCTCAACAGAGTTTACATAGATTAAAAGAAGAAACTGTGAACATAATGTTTACAAAACTATACAATAATAAATTACATATTAGTTGTGCTTCTAACATCTGATGGCGCATGATGACTTGGACACTTCTGCGCATTATGTCTTGATTGCCCACATGCCCCACAAGTATATTGTCTCTTAGAAACTTCACCTTGGGAAGGTATGCGGTTGATTTTTTGTCGCCCTTTAGTCTTGTCTTCAGGTGGTGCTATCACTTGTATTGCAGTAACATCTTCAGGAATGTTGGTCCACTGTGAGTTTGGAGGAACATGATATATCGTTTCAGCATATGCTAACAACCAATATTCTGAAGTGTAGAATTTTGAACACATCGAATATATAAGTTCTCCATTATTTTGAGGTTGGGACTTTCCTGCTGCTGCTATGGCATGAACACATGGAAGCTTCTCGATATCAAAAATTTTGCACGTACAACTTTTTGACCTTAAATTCACTATTGCATCGAATTATCCGCACATTACATTGTACTCATTCTCATTTAATTGGAGTGTTATCAATGAACCAACTTCATCCCACCTTTTTCTTAAGGTTTCCTCTCTCTTCGGTGTCAATGGAGTTGTCACAGCATATGCTTCTCGACGACGAGAAAGGAACCACTGTCCCATGGTGCTTATGATAAAATCGATCATAGCAATAATTGGATACTCTCTTGCCTTTCGCATCAAATTATTTACAGTCTCAACTATGTTAGTGGTCATAACTTCATACCGATTACCACCAAAATGTGCTCTCGGCCACTTTTTGAACTTGACATCATTCTCAAGATACTTAGCAACACGTGGATATATTTTGCGAATAAGGTCAAAATGTTTATTAAACTCTTCAATACGGTATGCAATTGCAACTTTCTTGTACAATTTAGTCAAAGAAACGCTTTTGAAACGATGTTTTATATTCTGCTTTATGTGCCAATAGCATGCCCCATGAGAAGCCATAACATAAACATGACGCACTGCATGTTCGATACTTTGATGTCTATCAGAAATAAAACACAAGTCTGAGCTATCAGGTATCAACTCCTTTAACTTCTCTAAGAACCATGTCCATGAAGCGTTATTCTCACTATCAACCAAACCCCATGCAATGGGGTAAGTATGATATTCACTATCTTCTATAGTTGTTACTAATAACACACCCTTATGCTTAGTTTTGATCCAAGTTGCATCTATACCAATTACTTTCCTCATGTAGGTGAACCCTCTTATAGCCATTCCCAATGCCATAAAAAAGTACATGAACGTATTTTCGGAATCAAGTTCAATGTGGGTAACTGTGCCTGGATTTACCTGCTTCAAAATATGACAATACGAAGGGAGCAAGGAAAATTTTTCTTTTGCTGTTCCTCTGATCAAATTTTGAGCCCATTTTGTTCCTTTCCAAGCCGTCCAATAACTGACTTGAACTTTCATTTCCTTGCACATGAATCCCGTGAGGCTTCTAGGGTTGAGTGGATCCTTACTGTTCTTGAAGTGTCCCTGGACACGAGCACCAATAACACGATTGATGCTTGTCTATGATTGGCATTTCGGTTCATCAATGAGCAAGTGTGAAGACCATGATATTGTTGAATGACAAAGAATTCTGAATCTTTCATCTTTGTAGCACGTACTCGCCATAAGCAATTTTCACTAATACAACGAACTTCCTTCAATGACTTGTTTGATTTTATTGTTCTCGTTTCAAATCTCCCATTAATGGCAATGACACTAAGATAATAACTCAATTCATCCTTACTTGCAAAGTGTCGACCCACATTTAAATCGAATCCATCATGTCTCCCACTATTTTGACTTGCTTCTCTGGTAAATTCTCCAATATCAAAATTTTGATAAGGGATGATATGGCCGCTCTCGACTACATTGTGACCTCCTTTGGTTACATTGTTATTTTCTTCAACTAATTTATCACATTCCTCAAGTACATTGTCACCTCCCTCGTGTACTATATCATTTGGTGTTGGATTGGAACCAATGATGTCTCCATTGTTCTGCACTAGATCTTCATTTGAAACTTGTTCAATTATATGACAACCAAAATAGTTATCATAAAAGCTTCCTCTATCAAAACCACTATCATCACAACCAAACTCATCATCATCACCATCACTGACAAGATTTGTCTTTCCTTTATCTTTATTCTTTTTCATGCACACATATAAAGGAATCGCGTCTTTATCTTTGTAGAATATCATAAGATCCTCAACATCAGAATCATTACAAACCTGACTTGGTGCCATCTTACTAAATGTTTCACTAACTAACTTATGAGTAATTTCAATTGCATACAAATTTCGATCAACACCTATTTTTTCGTAGACTTTATCCACTAATTGATGAAACTTTATGCTTCTATAAACCAAAAATCCCTTGTTGCAACCAGTACCAAACCATTCCCAAATGTGTTTATCTACAATCTTCCACTCACTATTATAGTCCATGCAAATAAAGGCATAATCCATATCTGTCATAAAGTTAAATATTTAAATTAATAAGTATAAAATAAAAATAACATATCAATTAGCTTATAATTACTTTAAAGCCATACAAGTTCATTTTAAAACATACAAAACAACCCTAAGAGACCCCATGCGACCCTATGAATCAAATAGGGTCGCTTAGTGCAATTTGGTCACTGCTGAAAATTGCACTAAGAGACCCCGTGAGACCCATATGGGTCGCACAACGTCGCTTAGTGCAATTTGGTCACTGCTAAAAATTGCACTAAGCGACCCTATGCTTGGGGTGAAATGATACATAATTTTGGGCATAAATTTTATTGAGCTAATATCTTAAGTGTTCATAAACGTGTTTGCACACTTTTTTTTTTCCCTTTTATCTTTTGTTCATATTTCAGGGACTATTGAGGTGGTACATATGGTACTTGGAGAAATACAAGTATGGTAATATTTGGTAAAAGATTGCGTTTCTTTGCTTTACCTCTATCATTTGTGAAATTCTATGGAGAGCTAGAAATGAAAAGCATCATTTCACCACTTAAAGTTACTCTTAAGAGATGTTGAATTGTTCTTGTGGCCTTCAAGTGTTGCGTGAGTCATAGATATACCCAAGCATCTTTATTTGATACCGATGACTGTTTTGAGTTGGTTATGTTATTTTTATTAAGAATGTCTCATGTGACAATTATCCTTTTTGTTTAAATATTTTTTCACTTTCTCTTGTAATTTAAATGCTAATGTTGTTTGGATTTCAATACAGAATAATGAGTTTGCTCAATTTTTTGCAAAGTGACCATTTATTTTGGGAGGAGCCCCATTTGTGGTTGCCAAACACTTTCACATTTTATTTAATTAAGTCTATTTCTTTCTGAAGAAAATGAAAATAAAAACAGTGACTCCTCAATGATCCATGTATAGTCCCTATGTTGATTCATCATGCCAATCTCCTAAATGTACAAACTGTCTCATAAATAATTCAAAAGAAAACTAGTTTATCAATTTTCATTACAACATTCTTTCATTCATACTTCTCACAACAAAAGGGCATAATTGTTTACAAAAGAGGCACTGCCCAATAATAAAAAACTAAACTGCAAATGAAATTGTGACTTCCCAATAAACCAAAATAAACTATACTCACAATTATAAATTTCTTATGGGAACTTCTTCATAATCATGGAATTTCTTCATAATCATTTGGCTGTAAATTAAAAAAAAAAAAAAAAACTAATAAGCTAATAAGTTAACAATGATATAAACAATATAAATATATTCATATATACACACATGAAACTAATAATTCTTGCAAACAATTTTATTTTTACCTTGAGCATTGTGTATGCTACTAGCATTGATAAAAGGATTCAAATTATATGGTGGTGGATAATGGAAATAGGACATAGGTAAGGTTTGAAAATTAGGTAGGAAACCTAAAATTTGCTCTCTAGGTTGATTATATGGCATGGACACTTTTGCTAGAAAAAATTATACAAATCATTAGATAATCCATTAAAAAAATAAAAAGAAAAGTAGTTGCTAATTTTTACCTGGTCTAATGTACCAACAAATTTCTCATTATGTATGCATCCTTCTTCATTGTTTGTGTCATGTAAAAACATAAAATACATACATAATTTTTTAAAATGAAAATCAATGTTAGAATAAAACAGTATACAACAATAGAGAATCTTACATTCACATTATTTCTTCCTTTTTTGATTCTTTTACTCCCTTTCTTTTTCATAGTTGTTAGCTTTTTAACCATTGGAACTTTCCTACTCTTAGGTGGACGCCCATGTCTTCAAACAACAATAGGAGAGCGAGGTTCATTACTCTCACTAAACATTTCATCATGAGAATTCTTAGAATGAGAAATTTGAGACTTAGTCAAATCTACTACCTAATTAGCTTCATCTTTAGCTAAGTGTTGATGCAACAACTTTGCCTTTTTATATCTGGAGGTATTTTTCGACGAATTCCAATTCTCCGGTCCTTCTCCGATAATGAAGATAACTTTGTCAATCGTTGAACCATCGGGGGTACTTGCAAGAAAGACACTCCGATGCCTAAGTCAGATTTTCGATAGCTTCATCTGAATAAGAGTTCAGTATTTATATAACAAAAATGTGAGGTGGTTAGTTGGTTAAGCTGACTCCCTGATTGGTGGGAGGAATAACTGATTGGTTAAGCTGACTCCTTGATTGGTTAAGCTGACTCCAAGGTAGATGTTTTACCATTTGCCAGAGGGAGTGACATGGTTTAGCTCAGACGCAGATCGCATCATGCGAGGCTGGACGTCGAGGCAGAGCTGAAAGAGGCAGAACCCGAGATTAGACATCTTTCCAGTGCACCCATACCGAGGCGTATTTGGTATGACTTGCTTGGGTAGGATCCCAAACCCAACAAGAGCAGCCGACATGTAGGATGTGGGTGCGACTGCGGGAAAAGTTCCTCCCAGCCTTGGATGGCCAAATCAGTTACTATGTAACGGAGGCAGAACCGAAGTGGGGTGTCTGACTGTTTTGTTGCAGTAGTCAGGGTAGATTAAACTGCATGACGGGGTTCCTCTATTTGCTGGACCCGATTGAGCTCCTCTGTGGGCACATCAAAGTAAGAGGATAGGTTAGATGGCGAAGTGTACCCTGGATGGTCAGCCAAATTCGCGTAGTCAGGCTAGATTGGACTGTGAAATGGCTGGCCTTACTTCCCCATTAGTTTATTCAAGTCAGATTAGAATGGCTTTAGGTGAAACCCTAAATTTTTGCTGGCAAGAGATCGAGTGGAGTGGCAGAGTCAACATGCTTCTGTATGTATATTGCGTGTTTGAAGTGACCAATTGGTTTTGAGATGGAACCTCATGCTTCCTACCATGCCCCACTTTCCACATTCTCTTAGCACTAAGGGACTCTCTGTTAGGAACGAGTTTCCTAATACGCAGCGGAATAGTGGTGTGGTTGGCCCAGTGTACAACAAAAAAATTGTAACATATTTAAACTACCTTTAAATATGTGAATCCATTAATATACATACATTAATCATAAACAATATAAGGATAGAATTCATACCTCTTGAAGCCTATCAAGTATCCTTGCTATCTTTTCGTATTTAGAATGACCTTCCTATCCAAGCCGCTCCCACGTACTCACACCAAGATCTTCCAAAGTGTTCTCTAGACCTCAAGAAATGTGTGGGCAGTTAGAGAATGGAGGATAGTTTATTTGTGATTCTACTTGATGTACTCAACTCATGAGATCAAGATAATAGGCCTGAGAATTGGTTCTTTATTTTTAGATAGAGAAAACTATCGTTCTACTTTTCACAGAGCGGATGTTCAGAGTTGTCTTATATACATTTATCTGAATATTTTTCTGATTAGTCATACTTAAAAGAAAATATTCAAATTTAAAAAAATAAATCTGTAACCATTTTACAATTTACTTTTTAATTAATTAATTATTCTATTAATGAAAAAAATCCAAAAATAATTTTTGAATTATCCATTAATTAATTAATTAATTAAATAAAAATGAAAATCCCATCCCTGAAAATGCCCTACACGCCACACATAGTCCATGGACTGTGTGTGAACGTGTAGCTTCCTAATTTTTAAGGATATTGGTTTTTTTAATTTTTATTTAATTATTTATTCAAATTACTTTGTCGGATAAGATCTAAAAACCTGATAACTAATTCAAATTTGAATTCAAATTAATTATCTTTTTAATTAATTATCAAATATAATTAATTATTTGAATAAATATTAATCTTTTAAATTCAAATCCAATTTGAACTTATCAGATTATTATCTCCTACTCAAATAAAGAACTTTAATTAATTCTACCAATTAATTAAATCCAGAATTTTCAAAAATAAATATTTAATTTATTATAATTTCGAAAATTATAATTAATTAATTAGTTAATTAAATTTCAAAATTAATTTAATTATTTAATATAATTTCGAAAATTATACAATAATTAAATATTAATTAATTTTGTTAACTACAACTAATTTGTAATTAATTAATTAATCACTATTATCATATAATTGCATATTTGGCCTGAAGAACAAGTTTCTTCTTAAATATGTCTTTAAACTATTTTCCCTTCATATCAACTCTTACCTTGAACAGTGTTGATAGAGTCGCTATGGGGACCTATGGACCTATAATTCCAAGCTCCAATAAATTTGAGATTATTAATTAAACTCTTTAATTAAATAATCTTAATTTATTAATCTCATGATTATTCCACTATAAATATGAGACTGTACTCTTGTAATTATAGACATTTCATTTACTGAGTACTTTATAATCATAAAGCGTCCATTGATATAATCATTACATACAACTTGACCCTCTAATAATGGTTCATAATTAATCGGGAATAAAATTACCGTTTTACCCTTTTAATTATCTCTTATTTCCTTAAGTACCATTGACTCTACTAGTGAAGGTTAATTCATAACTAAATTATGAATTTGAGCTCAATAACCTTTCAGTCCCAAAAGTCAACCCTTAAGAGAACCATTATTCAATCTCTTGCTAGAAGGCATAGATTCCATATATGTATAATATGTCCCCAGCCATCTACATTAATGAGTTCCCAAAACAAAAGTTTCTATCCTGATCATTCTGACAGACCCTAACAAGTGAATAAAAGAACTCATATAACATAAACAAGAGTTCATAGTAACTTCAGGATTAAGATCTATTTGTATATGATCATCAGTTGATATATTTAATTAATACATCGAAACGGTATTTAACTAAGTATTAATAAACATATCTGGTCTAGTTCTATATGTTCTCTAATATATAAAGCACCTCCACTAAAGTGTCCTACCACACTAGTGATCCGGATCTAGATCACATGTATTCATAATACTAGTGGACCGTACTTGCAGTAATTAATCTAAAGATTCCATAACTTTATTTTACTGCGAACTATTCAAGTTCATTTATCTCAAACACAATCCTCTCGTACCAATACGTGTTTGAGATCACATATATGAACTTAGGAATTTTCTTGATATTTACATAATATTATCATAGAATAATATAGTCCATAAAATATATGCATAACAAATTCAATTCATTTATTTATTTCATAAAAACAATGTTTACTACATATGCTTTCAGGGCACATTTCCAACACTCTCAAGTTTAGGAAATAGCTACATGGAATTATGAAATCTTGCTGTGTTTCAGCCAAATGTTAAATGGATGAAAAACCTATATTCACAAGTGACCCAATGGTCGCTATTTATAGCGGAAGTGGTAGGTAGAGCTTGGTGCACATGAATAATGTTGTTCCTCATATGGGTAGGTAAGGGTATATTAAAATATGTATTTAATAGTAGCTCTTAGTGCAGAACAAATAAATTGATAGTTGTCACATGTGTGCTTTGTTTATGGTACGTCAGGAAAGATTCCTCATGCAGAATTGTGTCAACAAAAGTTGAATATGTAAAATATCTTAGAGTAATGTAAGAAAGGAAAGTTGTTTTATTACTTTCGAATTATAGAGTACAACTATCGACAATAATATTGTTTCAAAGACATGGAATTCCAAGTACGAGGCACATTTTTGCCACTACGTACATTTTTAAGAGTATAAGACCCTTGCCCTAGTGCTTCTGTGACTTCAAAGGGTTCGTCCCAGTTCGGCCCCAGCTTCTTTGGGTTGCCAGTGAATTTACGCAGAACCGAGTCTCTCTTCTTAAACGTGCGTGACTGGACCCTCTTATTGTAATAGCGTTCTGCTTCCTTTTGGTATTTTTCGTGTCTTATTTGTGCTGTTGTGCGTAACTCATCCAGGAGGTCGATATTGTGTGTTAACTGCACGCCGTTTGTGGTCAAATCGGAAACTATTTTCGTCCGAAGCGTCGACAGGCCCACTTCTGTTGGGATGATGGCTTCTGTTCCATACACCATGGCGTAAGGAGACTCATTTGTAGAGGACCGTTTTGTCGTTCTGTATGCCCATAGCACCTTCGGTAACTCTTCTACCCACGCGCCTTTTTTATCTTCCAAGTTTTTCTTGATGTTGGCAAAAATGACTTTGTTGGAGGCCTCTGCTTGGCCGTTGCCTTAGGGGTAGGTGATAGATACAAAACTCAATTTTATCTTGTATGTGTCACACAGCTCGTGTACCTTGGCTTTTTGGAACGGGGTTCCGTTGTCCACAACTATTTCCCATGGTATCCCAAATTGGCAAATGATGTGTTTCCATATGAAGCACATGGTGTCTGTTTTGCTGACTATGACGTAGGCCTCTACTACGACCCATTTAGTGAAGTAGTCGGTGGCTAACAAAGCATACCGCTTTCCTCCAGCGACTCTGGGCAGTTTTCCTACTACGTCCATCCCCCGCTTTGCAAAAGGCCAAGGCGCAATAATGGAATGTAGAACTTGAGCGGGTTAATGGATGGTGGGTGTAAATCGCTGGCATTTGCCATATTTCTTTGCATAGTCGCACGCTTCTAACATCATGTATGGACAGTACTACCCTGCTGTGAGTGCTTTGTGTGAAAAGCTTCGTCCCCCTGTGTGGTTCCCACATGCTCTTTCGTGGATCTCTCTAGCAATTTTTTAGCTTTTAAGGGATGTAAGCATCGAAGATAGGGGTCGTTAAAGGATATGCGGTATAGCGTTCCATGGATGATGGAGTAGCATTGAGCTTTAAGGCGTAGAAGCTTTGCGTCTTTTGCATTGGCTGGCGATTTGGACTTGGTCAAGTAGTGGAAGATTGGATCCGTCCAGCACTCTGGTTCTGACGAGATTGAGAAAACTTTCAAAGCTCCTGGTGAGTGGCTTGTGGAGATTGCAGAGTGTCGAGAACACTCTCCCGCAGAGGCTAGCTTGGCGAGGGCATCGTCCTTCTGATTCTGTTCCCTTGGTATTTGTACGAGCTCAAATTGATGGAATTGTGACTTCAATTCATATTCTTTTTCCAATAGGCTGGTCAGGTAGGGCGCCTTGGAGTCGAAATTGCCGACCACTTACTCTATCATTTGCTTTGAATCTCCTCTGACTCTCAGCCGTATGATGCCCATGTCTCGTGCTAATTCTAGACCATAAATCAGAGCCTCGTACTCGGCTTCGTTATTTGTGGCAAACTGCTCCAACCGTATGAATTCCTCAATTTTTAGTCCAGAAGGTGCCTCCAATACAACGCCGATCCCAACTCCTTAGGAATTGGAAGCTCCATCTGTGTGCATCCTCCACACCCACTCAGCTTCTAAATCCATCAGTTCATGTAAGGTCTTTGGTGTAAAAGATTGTATCTCAACTAGGAAATCAACTAGAACTTGGCCTTTCTTTGCTTTTCGTGGTAAGACCTGTATATCATATGTCCCGAGTTCAATTTCCCATTTGGATAATCTACTAGAGAGATCGGGTTTGTTCAAGACCTATTTTAGTGGGTAGTCCGTGTATACAATGATGGTATGGCCTTAAAAATACTGTCACAGCTTCTTCTTCACTGTGATTAGCGCGAGGACCAAATTTTCCATCATATTGTAGTGTGTTTTAGCGTCTAGTAGTATCTTACTGTAGTAGAACACTGGCTTCTGTTGGCCTTTGTCTTCTCGAAAGAGCACAAAACTCACCGCAAAGTGTGAAACAGATAGGTACAAGAAGAGATCTTCGTTGGGGACGGGAGAGCATAATATGGGAGGAGTGCTCAGATAGGCTTTCAATTCCTCGAATGCTTTATCTTGTTCTACCCCCAGGTGGCGTTGGTAGATTTCCTGATGCATTGGAGGAAATGTTGGCAACGATCAAACATGAGGGATATAAATCTTCTTAGTGCTACGATCTTGCCTGTCAAAGCTTGGATATCTCGGATGGTTCTAGGTTCCTTGACCTTTGAGAGCGAGGCAATCCGGGTTGGATTGACCTCGATACCTCTCTGGCTGACCACATACCCTAAGAACTGGCCAGAGGACACCCCAAAAGCACACTTGGTTGGATTCAATTTCATTTTATGGGCGTCGAGGATGTGAAGCATTCGGTTAGATCTTCCACATGTGAAACACCTTGTCGAGATTTGATGACCATGTCATCGATATATACTTCCATGTTCCTCCCAAGAAATGAGGAAAAAAGTTTGTGCATCAGCCTTTGGTATGTTGCTCCTGCATTTTTTAGTCCGAAAGGCATAACTTTGTAACAGTATAGGCTGCATTCTGTTATAAAGGCCATGTAGATTCGGTCTTCTATCTTCATTGGGATCTGATTGTATCCTGAGTAGGCATCAAGGAAGCTCATTCTTTCGAACCTTGCCGTGGCATCTATCATTTGATCAATTTTTGGGAGACGGTAGCTATCTTTAGGACATGTTTTGTTCAAGTTGGTGTAGTCTATGCACACTCATTTTTTCCTGTATTTCTTTGGGACCACTATAGGGTTGGTTAGCCAACTGAGACACAGGCATTCTTTGATTGCTCCTATGCTCAGACGTCGTTGCACCTCTTCTTGTATGGCCTGGTTGACTTCGGGAGATAACCTCCTCTGCCTCTGCTTGACAGGCGGGAAGCTGTTTGATATGTTGAGGCTGTGACACATGACAAAAGTGTCTATTCTTGGTATATCATGCAGAGACCAAGCGAAAGTCCCAACTCTGGCTTTCAGGAACTAGACTAGGGTCATCTTTTCTCCCTCAGGAAGCTTGGCACTTACCAACAATATTTTGGATGGGTCATCATCATCTATACAGATTTCTTCTAGATCATCAAGGGTGGTCTAGGGCTTTTCGCGATCTTCCTCTACATCTAAGCCCTTGAGACACGCTGGTAAGCTGTCCTGTGATCGCTATTTGGTGGGGTTGTCGTCAAGAGAGGAGGGGCCATAATCATTTATCTCTTTCAGGGTGAGGAAGCATTTCTTTGCCTGCTTCTAACACCCTTTTATGTCGATTGTGAAACGGTCGTTGGGTGATTGGCACTGCATAACTTGGTGCAAAGTGGAGACCACTCCCAGCATTCTGTGGATCCAGTTCCTCCCCATGATAGCGTTGTAACTTGTGATGGAGTCCACTATGAGGAAGTCCACTGGCAAAGTGCGTTCTACGTTCAACCTAACTACGCCTTTCGAGTACACCCTATGGCTGTTGAACCCCAGGATTAGTACAATAGATGGCCTGATTTGACTATCTTCGAGCCCCATCTTCTAAAAGGCTTCCCAGAAGAAGATGTCAACAGCACTGCCTCCATCGACTAAAACTCTCCCCAACTGGCAATGGTCGACTTGCAATGAGATGACTAAAGGATCGTCATGGGGTAGGTGTACGCCCCGCAAGTCATCTTCTGTGAAGGTAATTGAAAAGGCCGGATAGCATCTGTCTTCCGAGGCGACAAGGTTGACGGTGTGGTCTAATGATTTGTATCGCTTCACCCTTTCCTCCATTCTTTTACGATTTTTGGATGCCCTCTCTTGATCCGTGGTGAGCTCCACAATCCCGTGTATCATGGGGATTTGTTTGAGAGGCTCTTGTGAGCTTGTGGAATCCACATTTAGGGGGTCTGCCACAGGCGGTGTCGGGGCAGAAGCGGTGTTGGGTTGCGAAACGCCGTGTCTACTTGATCCTTTAATGTACTGGGTTAATCGTCCACTTCTCATGAGGGCCTAGATCTGATTGTGGAGGTTGTGGCACTAGAAGATTGTGTGGCCATGATCCTATTTTTTATCTCTTCTTTCAGGGGGAGTGGTGATTTTGTACGGTTCACGCCAGATGGGTCTGTCTTTGTTTTCTTCGTAGATGACCTCCTGAGGGACGGTGTACTGGAAAGATGGGTATCATAGTGGATCTCGATTTTATTTTGATATTTTTCCTCCTTTCATGTGATCTATCTCCTGTCTTTTCCTTTTGTCGTCCCTTGCAGATGAGGGAAGAGGGTTATTTGCTGGTGGCGTAGAAATAAGGGCGGACTTCTTGTGCGCACGTTCTCAAAATTCCAGGACCCTAAAGACGCCCCAGGCGCGGATCTAGTTTTCGGCCATGTCATACGGTGGTGTCATGGTGAGGTTTTCTTGTAAGAGGGACCTCACATGTAGGCTTTTGACGAAGAGGTTAGCCGCGGTGACTGGCTCAACATCGTGGATCTGATGTACGAGGTCGATGAAACGTTGTAGGTACGACTTTGGGTGTTCATTTTCGCCTTGCTCGATTCGGTAGAGATCTGCCATCGTTCATGGTGCTTCGCGGTTAGCATTATACTGTTGGAGAAAGGCTCTGCGAAGATCACCGAAACCATTGACAAAACCGGGTTTCAACTGCTCGAACCATAGCAAAGCTGGTCTAGAAAAAGTTGTGGAGAAAACTTTGCATTGTATGGCTTCGTTGTTGGCTTCCAAGTCCATCTTCTGCTAGAATTGGAATAGGTGGTTAAGCGGATCTCCTTTTTCGTTAAATGCGGGCAGTGGAGGAATTGCGAAGTCCCACGGTTTGGGCTCGTTCTATATTTAATTTGTAAAAGGCGATCTCTCGGTGGTCCTTGAAACCAAATCCATGTGATCAGTAGCGTAGGAAGACCTTCCTTCCGAGAACTTCTGCATCACTTCTCCCAGCATCTCCTCTTTCTAGCTGTCCAAGAACCGAACAGAAGGGGCACGCTCCTCGGCTGGTGTATCTTGCGGGTCTGTGCTTGGGTCTGCTGGGGCCCCTTCTCGGCGACTGGGTGGGTTGTTCTCGTGGGCTCTGCACCAGCTCGTGTATGTGCTTCGCAGCAAACCGCCTGTTGTTCCTCGGCCCCTTGATGAAGACAAGTTGGAGAGGATGGTAGAGGATCTTGGGACCCTTCTCTGATGTGGTGGGTGTTCCTCTCAGGGGAGTTGTTCTGGACGATCAGAGCTCCAGTCCTATCAAGGTTGAGATTTTCTTTGTCTTGGGCCCTGCGCGTGGCTTCATTTGTTTTTCGTAATTCAGTGATCTCAGCTTCGAGCCTGGCCTGAGCTTCGGTCTGTGACCTAATGGCTTCGTCGGATCTCTGCTGGCTAGCTTCCAGCAGTCGACACATCCTGTTGATTTGGTCGCCTACATCCGTTGGTGGGGCGACCTGGGCGACGGTACCTGGGTGACGGTACATGCTGCTCCGTTGTTCTTTGGCGGCATGGCTTCTGTGTTCGAGTGAATCTTGATTGCAAGGAATTTTTTTTTGATTTGATGATGTTGTTAAAGAGGGAATTGCTTTCCCACAAACAGCACCAATTTGTTGATGCAACAACTTTGCCTTTCTATATCTTGAGGTATTTTTCGACAAATTCCAATTCTCTGGTCTTTCTCCGATGATGAAGATAACTTTGTCGATTGTTGAACCGTCGGGGGTACCTGCAAGAAAGACACTTCGATGCCTAAGTCAGATTTTCGATAGCTTCATCTGAATAAGAGTTCAGTATTTATAGAATAAGAATGTGAGGAGGTTAGTTGGTTAAGCTGACTCCCTGATTGGTGGGAGGAATAACTAAATTTCCCTCTAAAATGCATTTGGATCAATTAAATGTGCAGAGGTTAGAGGCGCAGATCGCCTCTGACCCATGGCTTCTGATTTCAGAGCCTCTGCAGGGCCAAAACGACCCATTTTAATTTACTCAAAACAAAAAAGCCTTTTGGGCCGAACATTTTGGGCCCAACACTAAGTTTATTTCAAATTAATGCATCACATTCCAAACACAATTTGAACTTTTCATCAGAGACAATAGCCTAATCAACCGCTTTGTCAAATTTCCTTTGGAACTCGTGATATCGTTGTGCTTCAGGATTGTTATGTAAATCATCATAAACAAGTTTAATCTTTGTATGACACCTTCTCAAATTCTTGCTCCATCGTGACAAAATGTATTTCATTGGAACATTTGAAACTCCCATTCTAATGAGAATTGATATAGCGTGCTTGCATAAAATTCCTTTAAATTCAAACAGCTGACAAGAACATTGAACTTCATTATTTTCTTTGTTGAAATGAATTGTCAAGTGAACTTCTTTGCTTCCTTCACCAAAGAATAAGACCTCACATACATCAAATAATCCAGAACTTTCATCAACACAAGAAACCTCACAATAAATCTTCTCAGTCAACTCTTTTTGGAACTTTTTAAACTTTGCATTAGTGGATACTGCCTGAAATCGCTTTTTAATTACAAAATGAGTCACACAAGGAATTAAAGTGCTAAAAGATTGAAAATCAACTTGATTCCCCTTCCCAATCTTGTCTCTTAAAGCACTATCATATTGCTCAACGAATTGCTTAAGTTTTGTCTTTGAGTTAACATATCCATCAAAAAATGCATTCATGCTTTCACTACGCTGAGTAGTTGACATTCCAGCCCAAAAATGTATCTTTGACAAATGCGGGAACCCAACGACATCTTTCTTCATATAAGCTATTTAACCAACCATTGTCCTACAAATTGAAATCACTGATGAAAAGACCCTATGTTGTAACTGTTATATTATTTTAAATAATATAAAGTTAGATTAAATAATGTGACATAATGTGATTTGTCACACAAATGTGATTTGTCACACCTTGTAACATATTATTGAGAGTCACAAAATTGGACACATGTATGTGCCCAAATGTGACATATTTTGGAGTTACATGTAACTCCCAAATATTACCCAATAATGTGTAGATTTGATATTACACATTTTGATTTGAATTTCTTAAAGCCATATGTGAAATATGGCTGTTAGAGATGTGATTTTAACTCCCATAATGTGTATGGAAGTTACAAAATCAAGTGGGAATGAATTTGGAATGTTTTGCCAAATTTGGAAAATTGGTTGCTGAAAAAAAGACTTGGGCCGCTGCCTATGTTTTTCAGGCCGCGGCCCAAGAGGAAAAAAAATAGGCAAAAACACACCGTGGGCTGCGGCTCGTGTTTATCAGGCCGCGGCCTAAGCGGCTGACAGCATTTTCCAAACTTCGGTTTTATCCAATTTTGAATGTTTCCAACAACCAAGTAACTCCCAAATCTCTATTTTAATTCCATAAACAACCAATTAATCACTGGTAATAGCCATGGGGGTTGGTGGAATTTGAAATTCAAAGAGTGTCTCAAAACTCTATAAATAGGAGTCTAATGCTCACTTGTAAGACACACCTTTTTTCCATCCACAAAGCACTTGGCTGGAAAATACACCAAAAGACTTGATAATTCCAAAGAGCTATTTCCTAGAGAGATCCCTTAGTTCTTAGAGAATAGGGGGAAGTAATCTTTTGGACAAAGGTCTTGAACCTTGTTCAAGTTGGTGATCCCCACTACTCTACACTTTGGTTGTGTGAGAGTTTGTTTGTGTTTTCATTCTTTTGTTCTTCTTATTTACTTGTATTATTATAGTATTGAGTTTGTAATCTTCTTCTTTTACATATTTCTATTTACTTGTATTTTGAGCAATTGAGTTGTAATATTTATTTAATCAATTACCTTGTCTATTGTATTTTTTGCATAGAGTTGTAATTTGGTTTTTCTACATTTCCATTGAGTATAAAAATATATTCTCTAATAGTAACGCCCCAAACTCCAAGGGCCGTTACGGTGCACATTTTAAACAGTGTTAAACTCGCTAATTGAGTCATTTGGCCATAATCGTGTAACTAAGTATGATTAGCGGTTTAGGGATTAAACTATTTGGTTAAGATATAATGTTTCACTAAATTGTTTACTGTATACGTTGGGATCCCAAAAATATAATTTAAAGGTTTATTACAAGAAAATATTTACTTACAACTAGCCGATCTAAGCGGCAAAACAGAATTTAACCCTAGTTCCTCTTTCAAACCTCGGTCGTGGCGGTCGAGCAGCTGCATATGTACACATCGTCACCTAAGCTCTCCAACTCAAGGATGCTTCGGATTTCTTTTTCCTTTACCTACACCACATAGCACCTGTGATCCGAAGCCCAGCAAGAAAGCTCAATATGCTCATGAACAGTCATATCATGACATCAATTCATATCTGGCACGCCTAGCAAATATAGCTTTATTCAAGCATGCAAATAAATTCAGATAATGCTGGGGAATCTAGGATAAGAAATCCTACCCACCTGATTGGATGACTATCAAGTCAATCCTACTCAGATGAGTAATTTAACACTAGAGGTTCTGGTAAACCATAATGAGTGACTGACAAGCAAGTCACCACGGGGCTCAGCACCCAAAGCCATGCAAATGATGATCAGAATGATCATACAGAGCTTATAGCCCTGAACAGATGAGTGAATATCACTTTGAGGTTCTATTAAACCATAATGAGTGACTCACAAGCAAGTCACTACGGGGCTCGGCACCCACAGCCGCGTGACGAAACCGTCACCTAGGCTTTCTGGCAATGGCTCTAATCAGATGAGTGATTTAAAACTTGAGTGACTGATGGGTAAGTCACTAGCTTAACCAGATGAGTGACTAATGGGTAAGTCACTACGAGGCTTGGCACCCATAGCCATGTGACTAAACCGTCACTGGGGCTCGCTGGCCGTGGCTCTGAATGACTATCATTTGGCTAGACAAGCGCTTTTAGTTTTCATCGAACTTGAGGTCAGTCCGGAATTAATGTTCATTTGAGTCATTCAATGCAAATGTTGATTAGATCTAATCTTTTATCGGATTGCGTCCTTGACTTTTTAGTCAATACCAGGTGACCAGTGCTTAGTACTACTGCGAAATTGACACGTAGGTCACAACTTCACAGCTAATATTGACACCATGGCCAATTCTGACTAGTCAGTCAGAGCCACGCACAAGTAAGCAATTCTACCAGGCATATATCATATGTCAAATATCCAAAAGTAGGGCATTCATCATGCTTACTTAACAGTTGCTAACACAAATATGATCATGCACAAACACAGAGACTCAAGCTCTGATCAATCTCATATTCAATATTCATGGCATGCCCTAATCACATGTTTCTCGTGCATCACATGCATCACGTTTAAACATCCAACATGCATCAAGAATAACCATGCATGTCACATATGGAGTGCAGTTTTCTTACCTTTGGTCCAAGTACAGGTTACCAATAAACGAGCCATAAGCACGATCCTGATTCCAAGCCTCTAGTGATAACCTAGTCACAACCATAAACAGTGATCCAATGAGTTCAAGTTCTAAAACTGTAATGCCCCAAAATCCCTAAGAAGGTTTATGACCTTGATTAGGAGGCCGGGAGGGCCATAATTGGTTTATTATGTTATTAAATGATTATATGCATGTTTATGTGAATTATATTATAATATGATGTTAAATGCATGCATATGGGTCCACATTTTATTATAAGGGCATTTTGGTAATTTGGCCCGTTGAGGGCATAATTGTGTATTTTGGTGCATGTTTGTGATTAATTGATAAGGCCACATTGCAATGTGGATTTGTTCGAGCCATTCGTCATGAGATGATCTGGAATGCAAAGTAGCGGTTTAGTCATAACGGGATTAAGTTCGAGACTTGGGGTGAGTCTCGGGGTGATTTTAATGATTAGAGCGTTGCCGGGAATTAAAGGGTAACGGGATATGGATTATTGGTGTTTGAGAATTTTGGAGAATAACGAGAATTGGAGGGTGTTAATTATAATTAACGAAATAGGCGAGCAATGATGAATTTGCCCTTGGTGGCTGTTAAGGCTTTTATTAGACTTGAGGGCATTTAGGTCTATTCACCCTTAAGGATTTATATCAGCAATTAAGGTTGTAGAAGCTTATCAAAAACAGAGCATCACTTCCTATTTCTCTCCCGATGGTCATTTATCTCCCATTCCTCTTTGGATTTTCAAGCTCTTTTTGAGGAATCAAGCCAGGGAACCAAGTCTTGATGATCTAGGGTTATGTTATACCATTGAAGAGGGTGTGATTCTGAGATTAAGGTGAGCTTCTAGCCATAAAAACATTAGTTCTTGCTCTGTTTTTCCTTTTGAGTTTCAGCTGGTTTTTTGGGTTGAATAATGAGAATTGAACGAGGTTTTTGGCTAGGGTTTCTTAGGTTGTGATGCCTAGGAAATGTGGGGATGGTTTTTGGGTTCATTTTGAGACTTACTTTGATGTTTGGAAGCATTTGAATCAAGTTGGAAATGAAGGAGTCGAAGGAGAAAGGTTCAGGGGTGATTTTGGCTGTGTAGTGCCATAGCGCCCAGAAGGGAGCGCTACCCAGAGTGGCTTTGGGGCGGTTTTGGTTCTGAGAAGAGCTCTGGGGCGCTAGTGGGTAGCGCTGGGGCACTACCCTGTTTCTTCAGAATCCTATTTTGAGTGTTTTTAAGGGATTTTGGCACGGGGTTTCAATTCCTAAGGCCCGGGATCGAATCTACTCACTGTGTGGGTACATTTCGGGGTCCTGAAAGTGGGGTTTAGATCAAGACCCTATTTTTGATGATTTTCATTAATTGGAGATTGTATTTGGTTATGACTAGGTGACCGCTAAAGGATTAAAAGGTCGATCGTTCTCAAGGGTCGTTCTTGTTCTAATTCTCGCTCGAACCAGAGGTAAGAAAACTGTACCCCATATGTGACATGCATGGTTATTCGTGAGGCATGTTAAGTGCTCTATATGTCGAGATTGATTGCATTAAAAATGCATAAGATACATGAGATTAGGGCATGGCATGAATGTTGATTATGAGATTGATCAGAGCTTGAGTCTCAGTAATTGTGCATGATTATAATTATGCTTCTGATTACTGAATGAGCATGCCAAATGCCTTATATCTGAATATTTGACATATGATATATGTCTGTTTGTATTACCTAAATGAGGAAGCACTGAATTATTAGTCAGGGATTGGCAATGGTGTCAGTATCAACTGTGAAGTTGTGACTTATTAGTCAAGTTCGGCAGTGGTACTGAGGACTGGTCACGTGGGATTGACTAATAAGTCAAGTACGGCCTTAGCGTGTCAACGCAAGCTGATAAAAGATTAGATCTAATCGACATCTACATTGAATGACTCAAATGAGCATTAATGCCGAACCGGCCTCATGCTTGATGAAAATTGAAAAGAGATTGTCTAGTCTAAGGGCTAGTTATTTGGAGCCAGAGCCAGAAAGGCTAAGGTGACCTACATGTCACATGGCTAGGAGGGTATGGGACCTCCAGAGTGTGATTCATTAGTCACTAATATAGAGTGTGACTCATTAGTCATTAATATAGAGTGTGACTCATTAGTCACCTATACAGGGTATGACTCATTAGTCATCCACACAGAGATTGACTCATTAGTCATCTATACAGAGTGTGAGTCATTAGTCACCTATACAGAGTGAGACTCATTAGTCTCCTATACAGGGTATGAATCATTAGTCATCTATACAGAGTGTGACTCATTAGTCACCTATGCAGGGTGTGACTCATTAGTCACCCACTCCGAGATTGACTTACTAGTCATTTGTCCAAGAAGCAGGTCCCCAGAGATTGACTTATTAGTCATCTATTCAGATGTAGGACCCCATAATCATTTATTTGAACTTATTTGCATGCATGATGAAAGCTATTATTGCTAGGCATGCACATTATGATTCGATGACATGTTATTAATGATCATGAGCATATTGAGTTTTCTAGCTGGGTTTCGGCTCACGGGTGCTATGTGGTGTAGGTAAAGGAAAAAGAAAGCTGGACCATCCTTGAGTTGGAGAGCTTAGGTGACGACGTGTACATATGCGGCTGCTCGACCGCCATGGCCGAGGGTTGAAAGAGGAACTAGGGTTAAACCCTGTTTTGCCGCTTAGATCGGTTGGTTGTAAATATTTTCTTGTAATAGACCTTTAAATTATATTTTTGGGATCCCAATGTATACAGTAAACGTTCTAATGAAACGTTATATCTTAACCAACATTTTTAATCCCTAAACCGCTAATCATACTTAGTTACATGTTTATGGCCAAATGACTCGATTAGCGAGTTTAGCACTGTTTATAATGCGAACCGTAACGGTCCCTGGAGTTTAGGGTGTTATAAAAACCAATCCTAGAACCAAGACCTAGCCTCTAGGACATTGAATCCCACTAAACCGGGTAGTAGGAACGATCTCGAGGCCTAAGGTTTGAGTTCCCATGTTCAAAACATCATTTCGGCCATAAAAACCCTCAAGAGTCATGGCCCCAAAACCCTGAGCCGCGGCCCCCAGCCAAGACAGGAGCACCAGTGGCAAGCACCGCGATTCACCTTCCCCAGTGCCGCGGCCCCCAGCCACCTCAACTCCACCATCACCAGCATCATGCTCGGATCGCAGCGCCCAAGAACAGGGCCGCAGCCCTACCTGGGAAACCTGCCATAAACCCTATTTTCCTCTTTTAAAACCTTCCAAAAACCTATCCAAACACCTCCAAATCTCAAAATCAAAGTTCTCAAACATCCCCATGATCCAAAACAAACAAAACCCAAGTCTTAAATCATCCAAAAACTCATCACAACACAAAATCCAATTGAAGTTTAAAACTTTGAAAACTTGAATTACCTCCGATTGAGTTGTTCCCAACTAAATCCTCCAGCTAATAAGCTTCTAATCTTTCCTAGGATCGCTATGCCTCGATCCTCGCTTGAATCCGAGTCCTAGAACTCAAGTTCCCTTCGAAAATGCGATTGGGAGACAAAAATGGAACTTAGAAGGAGAGAGAACGTTCTGAACGTTCTTTTTATTTATTAAAAGGTTACTTCAAGCTTAAGTAGCCTCAAACAAATCTTAACGCTCGGGGTCCCAAAAACGTCCCCAGGGACAAAATAGTCAAAACCTCCATAATTTCCCCCTAATTTATCACCAAATATTTATTCCCATTACCCAATAACCTGGTAATGTGCTAAATACCCCTTGACTCACTCCGAGTCAAGAATAAATCTCGTTGTGACTTTCCCACTAGCTTACCTCCTAGGATCGTCTCGTGCTGGGTAACCCTGGCATAACCAAATAATAATAAAGCACCACACACATATCACATATATGCCAAATATGCCCGAAATTGCCAAAATACGAAAATCACTCAATTAATCAGAAATGGGTTCACATGCATATTTAATACACCTAAACATGCATATAATCAATTAATAACATAATAAATCAATTATGGCCCTCCCGGCCTCCTAATCAAGGTCCTAAACCTTATTAGGAAATTTGAGGCATTACAATGTTTTCTCAAATTCTTCATTTGTCAAAGAATTATAAACACACTTTTTCAATGCCTTTTTAATTGGCTTATAAGATTGATAACCACTTAACTTCTCAGGTATCTTTTTCATTATATGCCAAAGGCACCAACGATGTCGAATTTGGGGAAACACAATATCAATTACCTTCTTCATTGCTTTGTCTTTATCAGTAATTATGGCATTTGGAGCACATCCAGACATGCATGCATGCCATATCTTGAACAACCAAATAAATGTTTTGGTAGACTCACTTGATAGCAACCAACATCCTAACAAGATTGATTGACCATGATGATTTACTCCAAAAAAAAGGGGCAAATTACATATCATACTTGTTTGTTAAATATGTAGTGCCAAATGTAACCACATCACCAAATTCTTCATATATTGCTCTACTCCTTGCATCAGCCCAAAATATATTTTTTATCCTTGACTTAGCGTCTAAATCCATTGTATAGAAAAAACCTGAATTTTTAGATTGCATTCGAACAAAATATTGATGAATTGCTTCAGCCTCTCCAACCCCTAGTCGTAATCGTTTTGCTTTCTCAATAAGATTTCTATAATCCTTCTGTAAGAATGGAACATTATCATGACCCCCAGCTTCAATAACAAATTATTGAAAATTATTTGCAACACTTATTCCTGCTCGATCATTTACTTCAAGTTTTCTTTGAGCACTAATACTTATCTCTCTATTGCATAAATAGAATCTTGACTTTTGAGGACTCAATCCATGGTTATGCTAAAGTATAACTGAATTAATCTTGCATTTTCCATCCTCAAGAATAGTACCATTAAATCTAGCCTTGCATTCCACTTTTGTCAAAGGATTAGGATTAAGATAATTTTTCTTGTGAGATTTTGACTTCCCTGCTCCCGAACATGACAAAGTTAAAATTTTTTGTTTTTCTATCTTCTGAAGCACGTGATGTTTTCTTTCTAATTCCAAAACCCTCTTGTTTTCCATATTGTCTATAATACTCATAAAGATCATCAAATGAGCTAAAATACATTCCAGGTTCAGGGGCCTTTAGAATTTCTGAATACTCTATTTTAACCTTCTTTTTTTTTGCATGTTTAAAACTCTGCCACTTGTCTCTTTGTCCAAATCCATGCCCATATTTGTGACTCACGCAGCACTAGAAGGCTGGAAGGACGATTCAACAGCTCTTAAGAGTAACTTTAAATGGTGAAATGATGATTCTCATTTCTTACTCTCTATAGAATTTAACAAATGATAGAGGTAAAGCAAATAAACTCATTCTTTTACAAAATATCACCATACTTGTATTTCTCCAAGTGACATATGTACCACCTCAATAGTCCCTGAAATATGAACGAAAGATAAAAGGAGAAAAGAAAGAAGAAGAAGAAAAAAGAGTGCAAACACATTTAGGAACACTTAAGGTATTAGCTCAATAAAATTTATGCCCAAAATTATGCATCATTCAACCCCAATATAGAATATCATGTTAAACTTATTACATAGTTTATTTTTTTCTATTATAAAATTCATCACCTTTATCTTTTTCGGGTTAAAAAATTTCATATTCTTCATCATATAAATTCTTCTCCTACAAATTACATTCGTAATTTATTTTATTTATTTTTATTTTAAAATAAAATTAGATTTATTTCTTTACATTCCAACGAGATAGTAGAATGAAAGTTCAAAATAATTCTTTTTATAAAAAATATATATGAAGACAGAAGAAGAAATAAGGGTCAAGCCATATATACATATATATATATACAGAGAGAGAAAGATACTGGAGAAATGGAGGATAGCATTCAATCACCAAGCCTTTTTTCACTATTTCCACATTTTCTCCCTCTTAGCAACAAACGAAAAAAAAAAAGGGTTTTCGTAGAAACTAATCCTTAAATTAAAATTTTTTTCCTCTTTAACTTGAGAAATGATGAAATTCGTAAATGATTATAGTTGCTTAATTAGCATATGAAGGCTTTGAAATATAGAGTTGGAGCTAAAAAGACTAAGAGAGATGGTAAAGATAGAGAAGAAGACGAAGTAAGAAAATAAATTTTTGTTTTTTTAATTTACTTATAAATCAAAACTAAATAATAATGAAATTGAAAAGTAGGGTATTAAGAAAGTAGAACACAACTGAATACTTGTTTATTATTAAAATAATATTTAACTGAAGTCAAGTGTACTGCCACGTACGCTCGGGAGAAAATGCCACCGGGTTATATAGCATATTATTCTAGGGTAAATCACCTATCACACAACTACAAAATTATGTTTTAAGCCCAATTTAATGTGAACTGCCTAATAATTAATTGCAGAGAAAAATAATTTTTTGATATTTATAGTCACTCAAACTTTTTTTCTACCCTTTTATTTAAGATTGAAAAAAAAATAAATGAAAAAAACCTATATTTGTGGTAGTATTACTTCAATCATTAACAATCGAATACTTTTGTAGAAGATTCTAAAGTCATAAATTATAACTTTGTAGTATGTGGAGAAGCGTTTCTTAGTCATAATTGTTAAGCAGTTAAAGGCTGTTTCACAATATTTTATACGCGCGGGAACTGTTTGATTCAAATATACATATACAATTACATGTTTTGATATATTCTGACAAAAAAAAGTTTGCATGTATAATTATATATTTGTGTGATTTTAATATATAGATCTTTAAATACATATCCCGCCGCGCGTTATTTGGAAATGAGCATATATAATATACTTTTTTTCAATAATAAGAGAATTTTTCATTACCAAAGGTCAGTTCTTGCCTTGGAATGCATCATTTTCCCCACATATGTAGACATATAAAGGCCAATATGCATTTGCTAGAAATAAAGAATATTTCATTCCCAATTAATTTTTTTTCTTAACTAGTGTTCTTGTTGAGTGTATAACTGAAATGGTTTAATGTGATAGGATATTCCTACCTCTAAGCACCCAAACAGCAAGAAAAATGATAGATAGCAGCAAAAACAAGATGCAGAAATAATGAAAGAAACACTGTTGTATTGAAACCCAGGTATTCGAGAGCCTGGTCTCTCCCAAAAGAGGTTACAATCACCAATTCCAGCCTACCTCCAAATGGTCTATTTACTATCCTTTATATACTATGACCTCGTTGTACTCCCATGTACCCTACTCCCACCCAAACACAACTCACATAACTACCTTTCATTGACCCTTACTAATTGGACAGCAATTACCCCCGAACTTTTCCCTCCCCCTTATTTCTCCTAGTGTACACAAATGTAATAGGAGGCCTATCAATACCGCCGGCCACAAGTTTCACCTTGTCCTCAAGGTGAAAGTCTGGAAATTGCTCTTGAATCACACGAAAGTCCTCCCAAGTTGCTTCACATTCGGGCATGTTCATCCATTTTATCAATGCTTGAGGGGCTGCTTTGTGAGTTCCTGGCCGAAATTCCAAAACAGATTCTGGTGTCAAGATCCATTCCAACTCGATTGTCAACTCCGGAGGTAACTTGGAAGGTTGCTGATTTGGTCCCAATGTTGCCTTCAGCAGCGATACATGAAAAACAGGATGTATTGTAGCGTCCGGAGGGAGCTGAAGGCGATACGCTGCTTTCCCAATACGTTCCAGGATCGGAAAAGGGCCAAAATATCGCGGTGACAACTTCTCATTGATGCGTTTAGCGACTGTTTTCTGCCGATATGGCCTTAACTTCACATTGAATAAGTCCCCCACCTTAAACTACACATCCCTTCTTTTTTTATCAGCCTGCACCTTCATCTTCTGTTGAGCCCGGTGTAAGTTCTGTCTTAGCAGCCCCAAAATGTTATCTCTGTCCTGAAGCATTTGTTCCACCACTGATACTTTAGTGCTGGCTGGTTCAAAATGTACTAATGGAGGAGGATCCCTGTGATATAGTGTAACGCCCTGGATAGCCAAGACCGTTACAATTCTACCACTTTCCTTGTAATACTTGTTACTTTCTAAGGTTACTAATGGTTACACAGGTTTCCAAACCACCAGTTACCTTTATCTAGTTTCCTAGGACCGTCTTGGCACGTGCATCACGTTTGTTTCACAGCACCCACACAATACAATTCACATATCATTATTATCACATAATATAATTCACATAGTCATATAACATGCTTAAAATCATAATCATACATCTTAATCACACATAATTCCCATCATGCCCTCCCGGCACACTAATCAAGGCCCTTAAGCCTTATCAGTGAATTTGGGTCGTTACAACTATCCCCTCCTAATAAGAATTTCGTCCTCGAAATTTACCTGAACAACTCCGGATACTGATCCCGCATAGCTGTCTCAAGCTCCCAGGTCGCCTCCTTGACCTTACTGTTTCTCCACAGCACTTTAACTAAAGGAATCGTTTTATTTCGCAACACCTTATCCTTCCGGTCCAAGATCTGAACTGGTCGCTCATCATAAGCCAAATCTGCCTGTAACTCCAAATCTTCATGCCTCAATACATGACTTACATCTGAAACATACTTCCGAAGCATAGAGACATGAAACACATCATGAACTCCAGACAATGATGGCGGCAAGGCTAACCTGTAAGCCACCTGACCAATCCTTTCCAAGATCTCAAATGGTCCAATGAATCTAGGGCTTAACTTGCCCTTCTTACCAAACCTCCTCACCCCTCGCAGAGGTGAAACTCGAAGAAAGACGTGATCACCAACCTGAAACTCCACGTCTCTACGCCTAGGATCAGCATAGCTTTTCTGCCTACTCTGAGATGCGAGCATCCTAGCTCGGATCTTCTCTATGGCCTCACTCGTCTTCTGGACCATGTCCGGTCCCAAGTACCTCCTCTCACCCATCTCATCCCAATGGATAGGTGATCTACACTTCCTCCCATACAACATCTCATAGGGAGCCACTCCAATCGTTGACTGACAACTATTATTGTACGAGAACTCAATCAACGGAAGGTACTTACTCCAAGAACCCTCAAAGTCAATCACACAAGCTCTGAGCATATCCTCCAGTATCTGGATCGTCCTCTCAGACTGTCCGTCAGTCTGAGGATGAAAAGCTGTATTGAACTTCAACTGAGTTCCCAAAGCTTTCTACAAACCTCCCCAAAACTTGGAAGTGAAAATAGGATCCCGGTCTGACACAATTGACTTAGGAACCCCATGGAGACGTACGGTCTCTTTTACGTACAACTCAGCGTACTGATCCACCGTACAAGTTGACCTCACTGGAAGGAAATGGGCTGACTTGGTATATCTATCCACTATCACCCATATTGAGTCATGAAACCCTACTGTTTTGGGTAGACCTCCTACGAAATCCATAGTAATATCCTCCCATTTCCACTCAGGAATACCCAAAGGCTGAAGCAACCCTGCTGGTCGCTGATGCTCAGCTTTCACCTGTTGACAGGTTAGGCATCTAGCAACGTACTCTACCACATCCCTCTTCATCCCGGGCCACCAATACAAAGTCCGTAGATCCTGATACATCTTTGTGGTACCCGGATGAAGCGAGTACGGCGTCGTATGAGACTCATCTAGTATCTCTCGTCTGATCCCCTCGTCAGCTGGAACACAAACTCGTCCCTGATACCGTAATAAACCAATCTCTGAAACAGAATAGTCCTTAGCTATTCCTGCCAAAACATCCTCTCTAACCCTCTGTAAATGAGCGTCTGTCAACTGCCCCTCTCTGATCCGCTCTAGCAGGGTCGACTGTAGAGTAATATTAGCCAATCGGCCCACAACCAATTCTATTCCCGCTCTAACCATCTCATCTGCTAACTCCCTTGAGATCTGAACAGAGCTGTACAACTGACCTGGACCTCTACGGCTCAATGCATCAGCCACCACATTAGCTTTTCCTGGATGGTAAAGAATATCACAATCATAATCTTTCACCAGCTCTAGCCAACGTCTCTGTCTCATATTCAGGTCCTTTTGTGTAAAGAAATATTTCAGGCTCTTATGGTCAGTGTACACCTCGCACTTCTCCCCATAAAGGTAATGCCGCCAAATCTTTAAGGCAAAAACCACTGCTGCCAGCTCTAAGTCATGAGTAGGATACCGCTGCTCATACTCCTTCAGCTGTCGTGATGCATAAGCTATCACCTTCTCATTCTGCATCAGCACACAGCCTAAACCCAACCTCGATGCATCACAATAAACAACAAACTTTCCTTCTGCTGAAGGCAAACTCAACACTGGTGCAGTAATAAGTCGTCGCTTCAACTCCTAGAAACTACCCTCACACTTGTCTGACCAAATAAACTTTAAATTCTTTCTTGTCAATTTTGTCATCAGTGCTGCTATCTTCGAGAAACCCTCTACAAACCGCCTGTAGTAGCCTGCCAAACCAAGAAAACTCCGCACCTCTGAGGCGTTCCTTGGCCTCGGCCAATCCCTAACTGCCTCTATCTTAGACGGATCTACCTTAATCCCATCTGCACCAACAATGTGTCCAAGGAATGTCACTTCAGGTAACCAGAACTCGCACTTCTTAAACTTAGCATATAACTGATGCTCCCTCAACCTCTGAAGAATCAATCGAAGATGAAACTCGTGCTCTGCCTCTGAACTGGAGTACACCAAGATGTCATCGATGAAGACTATAACAAACTGATTCAGAAAATCTTTGAATACCCTGTTCATTAAATCCATAAAGGCTGCTGGGGCATTGGTCAAACCAAAAGACATGACCAAGAACTCATAATGCCCATAACGCGTCCGAAAAGCTGTCTTAGGTATGTCCTCATCCTTGATCCTCAGCTGGTGATAACCAGATCGAAGATCAATCTTTGAGAACACCATCTTACCCTGTAATTGATCGAACAAGTCATCAATCCTCGGTAGGGGATACTTATTCTTAATAGTTAACTTATTCAGTTCCCGATAATCAATACACATTCTCAGAGTCCCATCCTTCTTCTTAATAAATAAGACTGGAGCACCCCATGGCGAATAGCTAGGTCTGATGAACCCTATATCCAGAAGTTCCTGCAGTTGTTTCTTTAACTCTTTCAATTCCGCTGGTGCCATCCTGTACGGTGCCCTCGACACTGGCTCTGTCCCCGGTGCCAACTCAATAACAAACTCAATCTCCCTACGCGGCGGTAACCCAGGCAAATCCTCAGGGAACACATCTAAGAACTCACAAACCAGTCTGGTCTCCTCCGGTCCAACTGATGAAACTTTGGTGGTATCCACCACACTAGCCAAGAAGCCTATACATCCACCCTGTAGTAAATCTCTGGCTCTTAACGCAGAAATTCTGGGTACTCGGGGTCCACACACCGCTCCCACAAAAACAAAGGGATCCTCACCCTCTGGCTCAAAAGTCACCATTTTCTTTCTACAGTCAATGGTAGCTCCATACCTAATAAGCCAATCCATACCTAAGATCATGTCAAAGTCCTCCATACTCAACTCAATCAAGTCCACTGACAACTCTCTACCATCAACTAACACTGGCAGTGCCCTAACCCATCTCCTAGACACCACTAGCTCTCCCGTAGGCAAAATTGTCCCAAACCCTGAAGCTCTAACCTCACTAGGTCTACACAATCTATCAATCACCCTATCAGAAACAAATGAATGCGTAGCACCAGAATCAATCAAAACAGTAAAAGAAGTGCCAGCACTAGAAAGCTGACCTGTCACTACCGAGGGACTAGCCTCGGCCTCTGCCTGCGTCAAAGTGAACACTCGAGCTGGAGTCAAGCTGTCCACTTTTCCTGCCTCGCCCTTCTTCACTGTTGGGCAATCTTTTCTGAGGTGTCCCACCACCCCGCATACATAGCAGGCCTTAGCCTGACACTCGCCCAAATGGCGTCTCCTGCACCTCGGGCATTCTGGGTAAGTCCTCCACGAATCGCCGCCTCCCCGTCGGCCACCCTGAACACCCCGACCTCCTCTATCAAACCTAGGAGCAATTGGGGCTTCAGGAGTCTTTCTCTTCAAATCACTAACACCTCCACCTCTACTAGAACCAGAGTACGGAGGCACCGGTCTACGGCCCTCCCTTCTTGCTACATTATCTCTCCAAATTCTATTCTCTGCTTCCTCAGCAGTCAAAGCCCTTTCCACAGCCTGGGCATAGGTAGTCACCCCAGGAACTGTAGTAATCCTTACATCCCGGGCTATCATGACATTTAGCCCTCTAACAAATCTGTCTAACCTGGTCGCATCGGTAGGAACAAGATCCGGTGCAAACTTTGCAAGTCTATCAAATTTTAAGGCATACTCTGTAACAGTCAAACTGCCCTGAACAAGGCCCACAAACTCATTCACCTTCGCTGCCCTGATAGCAATGTTATAGTACTTCTGATTAAACAAATCTTTAAACTCTTCCCAAGTCATCGTGGCAACATTTCTGGTCTGCGATACCACCTCCCACCAGATTAGGGCATCCTCTCTCAACATATAAGTGGCGCAGGCCACCCTATCATATCCTTCTACCTTCATAAAATCAAGTATAGTGGTAATCAAGGTCATCCACTGCTCAGCTTTTAGTGGATCTGGTCCACCCTCAAAGATCGGGGGCTGCTGTTTCCTGAACCGCTCATACAACGATTCCATTTTATTACCAACATCAACAGGCTGTACCACAGGTACCAGCGCCGGTGGCCCAGCTGGGGCAACACTCCCAGATGGAGCCTGCTGCAGCATTCTGATCAACTCATCTTGGCTCTGAAGCCTAGCTTGCATTTCTGCCATTAACTGTTGCCAGTTCTCAGGGACTGGCGGAGGGGTTGGGCCCTGATCATCCTCTCTAGCCCCAGACCTGCCGGCTTGTCGTGTTGATTTCCTTGAACGCATATCTATTCAAGTCAATCTGCAAACAACGACTCGGCAATTAGGCTAAGATGACAGGGTGATAATCTCTCCATAATCCACCACCGAGACTCCAATCATTCACAAGCAAACACGTATAGCAATTCATTCAAATATTCATCCACATACACAGCAATGCTAATAAGCACGCCTCAATAACATCATGCAATAGTCAAAGGCCAGGCCCTATCAGAATCTCATGCTCCCTATTCATCAGACAGATATCAACATTCATATCTCACTCAAATCATTTAAACACATAATCATACATATACAGTTACCAAACCCTGAGTTGAGCTTGTCTCCCGCAGCGAATGTACATACCCAGCCAGTCTTCAGGACCCATAAACCTAGGACGCTCTGATACCAAGTTGTAACGCCCTGGATAGCCAAGACCGTTACACTGTGTGTTTATAAAGTGCCAAACTTGCTAATCAAGTATTTAAAGTAAAAGCGTGTTACTCAAATAGTAGAGGAACTAAGGTTAAAAGAGTTTTGGTCTCAAAAGATACATTTTCATTACTAAACATTGTTTATGTACATGGGATCCCAGGGATGACAGTTTAAAAGTCATTTACAAAAGTTACAAAGTCTATATACATCAACAGCCATACTAAGGCAAAATGAGTAGTTAGGTAATCTCCGTCCTGACACACTCCTCGACCGTGGTGATCGAACGGCTGGCTATGTACATTTCACCTCGGAGCTCTCCACCTCAGGCCTGGTCCAGCTTGCCCTTACCCTTACCTGCACCACGAAGCACCCGTGAGCCAAGGCCCAGCAAGAACACATATCAATAATAGAGCATGCACATTTAGCTGTCAAGTCAATCTCACTTATAACATCTCATAAACTCAAGCATATCAATAGTTAAGTATTTCATATACAAAGCATTTCAACTCATATAACACAATGCACAGATGATAACCAGGGCTAGCGCTCACAAGCTGCTCCCTCTGTTATCCTTTCGTTTCTGGCTCCCAATGGCCAATTCGCGTCCCATGCGCTAAATTCATGAACGGTACTCTTAGACCGCTTACACGTGTCCCTTGGCAAAATACCAACGATGACACAATACAATTCTCGGGAGCACTTAGTCCCATCACAATCATACATTCGGGTGCAGTGTTCTTACCTTTCAATTTACTGATTTCCGATGCCACGTAGCCACAAGCACGGTCCTCTACCCCGAGCCTCTCCAAATTCCTAATCAAAACACAAATGTAATATTCTTTGTCATTAACCAATCCAAGACTACCTCCCCGGTACCTAATCCACACTCTCGGAACCCCCAAAACCTTAGAATAACACCCCGGAGGCATCCCCCGAACCCCCAGAGCAAAGACCAAAAATTGCAAAATTTAACTCCCTGAAATTTGCCTTGTGCCGCGGCACCCACCTCCAGAGACCCCTAGGCCGCGGCAAGCAAAAGCCGTGCCGTGGCACACCATCGTAGACCCAGATTTCTGGGTTTCCCTTCGCGTTTTTCCCAAGCCTAACTCACTCCAAATCATCCCAACTTCATACCCAAGCCCCAAAACCTGTTTGAAACCCCACATAGACCAACCAACAACTTATAAACACTATAACCCAACTCATCTACACATTTATCCACAGAATTCACACCTAAATTCAAACTCTAACACTTAAACTGAAAGTTAAGAAAAGCACAAACCAGTCCCCTAATTCCTTAAACCATTACAGCCATGAAATTGCAAATACACTTAATACCCTTACCTTTATCAGAAATTCGACTTGAGCTTCCTCCAATCCAAGCTTGAGCTAAGTTCCACCTTAACAAACCAGCTGAATCCCACACCAGAAAAACCATGGCTATTTCTCAATTCTTTTCAAAAACCAAATTCAAAACTTAACAAATCAGAGATCAATTCCTTACCTCAGCATAAACCTTGATATAAGCTTGATTCCACACCCCTTAAGCCCTTCTTTAGCCTCAAAGAATTCAGTTCAGCTCCTCTCCCACCTTGCTTCCTAGGTTCTTGATTCCCCCTTTCCTTCTTGCCCTTTCTAGCCTTCCAAAAGCTTAACTTCAGTTATACTTTGCATAAACAAATCGTACCTAACTTTTTCCTTCAGCCAAAGACTCTATAACTCTGCTAAAAGACCTTCTTAACCCTCCATTAATATCACTTACTAACTAAACCTCAAGGGCTTATTTGTCCTTTCCCTAATTTTACAATTCTACCACTTTCCTTGTAATACTTGTTACTTTCTAAGGTTACTAATGGTTACACAGGTTAACAAACCACCAGTTACCTTTATCTAGTTTCCTAGGACCGTCTTGGCATGTGCATCACGTTTGTTTCACAGCACCCACACAATACAATTCACATATCATTATTATCACATAATATAATTCACATAGTCATATAGCATGCTTAAAATCATAATCATACATCTTAATCACACATAATTCCCATCATGCCCTCCCGGCACACTAATCAAGGCCCTTAAGCCTTATCAGTGAATTTGGGTCGTTACATATAGTGCACGAAACGGGGTCATTCCTGCTGCCGAATGAAAGGATGTGTTGTACCAATATTCTGCCCAAGATATCCACTTGGCCCACTGAGTTGGTTTGGAACTGACAAAACACCGCAAGTAAGTTTCCAGGCAGCGGTTTACCACCTCTGTTTGCCTATCCGATTGTTGGTGATAAGTTGTACTCTTCTTTAAACTTGTGCCTTGTAACCGAAATAACTCCTTCCAAAATAAACTAAGGAATACCTTGTCGCAGTCTGAAACAATGGAACGTGGTACGCCATGAAGTTTGACGACTTCTCGCACAAAGCTTGTTGCCACGGTGCTAGCTGTAAATGGGTGACAGAGGGGTATGAAATGTGCATATTCACTCAAACGGTCCACCACCACAAGAATGGAGTCAAACCCATTCGATTTCGGCAGTCCCTCTATAAAATCCATTGAAATGTCATCCCAAACTTGATCTGAAATAGGCAATGGCTGTAACAAACCCGCCGAAGATTGAGCTAAGTACTTGCTTTGCTGAGAAATGGCACATTCAGCGACAAACTTCTGGACATCTCTTCTCATTCCTTGCCAATATAAGTTAGCCGCTATCCGCTGAAAAGTCTTAAACACACCAGAATGTCCACCCACGTTACTGCTGTGATATTCCTGCAATAATAATGGAATGGAAGGGGAAGAAGACGGTATGACCACACGTCCCTTATATTTCAGACAGCCTTGCACCAAAGAATATCCCACTACTTGCTGCACATCGTGTAGCTGCTTCGCTATTTTGGACAGACTAGGATCAGCTGCTGTGTGTGCTTGAAGATCTGGAATAGACACAACATTTGGGACCAAAATGGCAGCCACGGAAGCCTCGCAAGGTAGGCGGAATAGTGCATCAGCGGCCTTGTTCTCTAGCCCCGGTCTGTACTGAATAGCAAAGTCATATCCCAGCAGCTTTGTAAGCCAATATTTGCTCCAACAAGTACTTCAAACTGCGTTGATCCGTCCTTACCAAAAACTTGCGCCCCAACAAGTAAGGCCTCCATTTTTGGACTGCCAAAACAATTGCCATAAGTTCCCTCTCATAGATAGACTTGGCTGAAATAGGCAATGGGACGTCCATTCTGCATTAAAGCAGCCCCTAAACCAGCCCCCGACGCATCTGCCTCCAACACAAACGGAATTGAAAAATTGGGTAATGCTAGAACAGGTACCGAGCACATTACTTTCTTCAAATGAAGAAAGGCCGAATCTGCCTCTTGAGACCAGCCGTATGAATCTTTGCGAAGTTGGTTTGTAAGTGGCTTCGTGATGCTCCCATAACCTTGCACAAACTTTCGGTAATAACCTGTGAGCCCCAAAAAACCCCGTAACTCCTTGATGGTCTTCGGTGTGGGCCATGTCTCCATTGCCGCCAACTTACTTGGGTCGGTCGCCACCCCTTTGGCCGAAATTACATGGCCCAAATACTCTACTTGTGCTTGTGCGAACATACACTTCTTCCTATTGGCGAGTAGCTTGTGGATATGGAGGCGTTCCAAGACCAAATGTAAGTGATGTAGATGGTCCTCCAATGATGGGCTGTATATAAGAATATCATCAAAGAATACTAATACAAACTTCCTCAAGAAATCGCGAAACACTTCATTCATAAGCGCTTGAAAAGTAGTCGGGGCGTTGGTTAGGCCAAAGGGCATTACTAGGAACTCATAATGCCCTTCATGTGTGCGAAAAGCTGTCTTCTCAATATCTCTCGCCTTGACTCGAATTTGGTGGTATCCGGACTTTAAGTCAAGCTTGGTGAACACTTGCGCCCCATGAAGCTCATCCAACAACTCATCTATTACTGGAATCGAAAACTTATCAGCCACAGTTTCCCGATTGAGGGCCCTATAGTCCACACAAAAACGCCAACTCCCATCCATCTTCTTCACTAGCAAAATCGGGCTAGAAAAAGGACTGTTACTCGGCTGTATAATTCATGCAGTGAGCATTTCAGTGACTAATCTCTCAATTTCGTCCTTTTGAACTTGAGCATAGCGGTATGGTCTCACGGATATTGGGCCCGACCCCTCTTTAAGATTTATGGCATGTTCCCGAGCTCGTATAGGGGGTAATCCCGCTGGCATGTCGAAGACGGACTGGAATTCTTGCAAAACCGAAGCTACTGCGTGTGGGAGGGGCTGTTGCTCGCTTGCGGTGTCCGTCGACAGCGTTCCCAACTGTACCCAAAACCCCTGTGCCTCTCTTTCAACCGATAAAATCATTGCTTTGAGTGAAATATGAGATTTGCATAAACTAGGATCTCCTTGTAACGTAATCCAAGACCCAACCATCTCAAATTTCATCACCATCGACCTCCAATTGACCTACATGTTACCAAGCGTCTCCAACCACTTAATACCGAGGATCACATCTGCCTCCAAAGGTAAAAAATCTGTGACGACCCGCAATGCTCCCAAATCGAGCTCTACATGAGCACAAATTCCCTCTGTTCGGACCTTTCCCCCCGTCCCCAATAACACACCGTAACACGTTGTAGATGTGATAGGAATCCCCACTGCTGCCACAATCTCCGTTGAAATAAAATTATGGGTCGCTCCACTGTCAATTAAGACCGTTACTGGTCGATTTCCAATATGCCCTGGCAACTTCATGGTGTGTGCCGATGAGATGCCTACGAGGGAGTTTAAGGAAAGGGTGGCCAGCGTCTCTTTGGATTCACAGTTTTCTTTTGCCTCCGGGGAAGGGGGTGGCGATTCCTCCATTTGAAATTATTCGTCCTCATCCGGCAGTAACAGAACTTGCAGAAATTTCTGCTCACATTCATGGCCACGGTGGAATTTCTTGTCACAGCGAAAACACACTCCTCTAGCCCATTTGTCCTGATACTCGGACTCAGTCAATCTGCGAAATGGTTGAGTTTTAGGCGTCTGCACTGAATTGATTCTCGTGGATGCTGCTGCCTGAGAAGATGAAGGGGTCGGGGATGTTACATGGGGTTTCACGGTAAAGGGGTTCTGTGAGTTTCTGGTTAGTGTGATTGGGCTTAGGGTTTGTTTGGCCATTGCTGGGCGAATGGGCTGGCCCGTTTGTAAAAGTTGATGGCCCTCTTCTATTCGTTGGGTCGTATCCATGATACTGGCCAAGCCCACGGGCTGAAGTATGTGGAGTGCTGCTTTGATAGTTTCCTGAAGCCCACGAACAAAGCTTTCCTCTAGGAAGTGATCTGGTACATCGGGTACCCGAGATGCTAACATCTCCCATCTTAATCGATAGTCCCGAACTGTTGTGGTCTGTGTGACGGACAGAAGCTCTTCTGAGACCGAACCCACCGGCGAAGCCCTAAAACGGAGGAGTATTTGCTGTTTCAAACTAGCCCAAGACGTAATCGGTCGGCGTTGATTCTCCCACTGGAACCACGTCAATGCATCGCCATCGAGCCCGATGATTGCTATTTCTAGCATTTGAGGCTCTGTCATGTGCATCAGCAGAAAATATCGTTCTGTTTTGTAAACCCAATCGTCCGGATTCTCCCCTGAAAACAGTGGTAGCTCCATTCTCGGTGGCCGAAAATCATGGCCAAAATTTTGTCCTGCATACATTGGCTCCGACGACTGTTGTTGTTGTTCGTGAGGCCGACTGGATGGTTCCACAATAATCGGAGGCACCGGGGAAAGATTTTGTGCCCCCGGTTGTGTTGTTCGCGCCCCAGACAAATTCTCCTCTTCCAATGCCCGTCGCTGACGATCGGACTCCATGGCTGATATAAGCATAAAATTATTTATTTCAAAGTTACTAAACAACCCATAAATTCTTACAAATAAAAAATATATTTCATTCTTCCTCTTTATTCTTTTTTAATATATTTTTCTAATTACTTTCTATTCTTTTATTTTTGCCCAATATTTTTAATTTATTAAGTTTTATATATTTCTTTTAAAATTAGTACATTTTAAATTTATAATTGGCTTATTAGGATTTTTTTTCCCCAAACTATTACCACTACCAAATCGTGCCCCTAAATATTTTGGCTTGTTGAATATTCTCCCTGAACTATTCATGTTACTGAAATATAAGATTTCCGTCCAATTTTGCTAACAGAATGGTGATATGGTGGCACTGGACTGCTGATGTGGATTGTCACATGTATAATTAAAAAAATAGGTAGGATTTTGCCCCCCAAACTTTTACCGTTACCAAATTATGCCACTTGAATTCTAAAATTTAAAATTTAAACAATATTTTTAATATTAAAAAGAAAATATAAATAGCATTAAACTAAAAATTCATTTAAATTAAATTAAATCAATAAAAATAAAAACTTAAAGCGACATAGGCGACACCAAAGCTGAATGTCACCAGGGACCCACATGAGCTCAGTCTGTCGACGATGTCGCTACCCAACCAACTTTGAGCTCATTCTGACGCATGCCTAACACCCAAACATATTTTTTGTCACCATCAAATTTTTTTTTAATTTTAATGGTTTTTTCCCTTTTTTTTAATATTCAGAAGATTGTGTAATTTTAAAATTTTAAAATTCAGGGGGCACAATTCGGTAATGGTAATAGTTCGGGGGGCAAAAATCATATTTATTCTTTATATTATAAATGAGGCATTGACATGGCAATACCACATTAGCCACCAAACCGCCACATCACCATTCCGTTAGAGAAATTGGACGGAAGTCCTACATTTTAGTAAAGTAAATAATTCAGGGAGAATTTTTAACAAGTTGAAAAATTCAGGGAGCATGATTTAGATTAGTAATAGTTCGGGGGGAAAATCATAATTATTTAATTTTTAAAATAATTTTAGGGGGCAAAAATTAAAGAATAGTAAGTAATTAGAAAAATTAAGATAAAAGAATAAAGAAGAAGAAGAGAATATGTTTTTTTTTAATTGTAACAATTTAGTTTTTCTTTTAAAAAATATTTTAAACTTAAATGTATTTAATAGGAATTTTAAATGATTTTAGTCTTTTAGTGATTTTTTTTAATAATTGTTCTTTAATTTTTTAAGTTCTATTTTTTATTAAAAAAAGAAATAACAATAAATTTTTATAATTGTAAAATTATTATTTTTATTTCCACTTAATTTTAACAGTAAAGTTAACTTAATTAATTATATATTACTTACTTTATAAATTATTTTTATAGGGTATATGTTGACGCGGTTTTTCGCCAACAGGTAATTAAGAAAATAAGAGAATGGGATTAGTGCTAAGTAATGAACCGAAATAGATGAATGATCTTAAAATGAACCGATGATACGAATACTTTTTTAGGTGGTTCAAAGGTTAAAATCCTTCTACTCCACCAGCCAATATTATTGCTATATTTCTGGTATTCTTTACAGGGTATTTTGTTACACAATAGAATCCAACCCTTTGCAACTCTCAGGGTCTCCATATTTATAGGAGAGGGCACCTGGGAATTGGTAAGGGGGGTCATCCCGTGACCTTCTTACCCATCATGTCACTTCTGTGACATTCATGATTAATTCCTAAAACCTGACAGATGAAGTGTAGTCTAATCAGTAGGTAAGGGGGATAATGGGCCGCACGACTCAACCCAGTCGTGGGTGCCTGAACACGCACGTTCATGCTGCGTGTCCGAGAATTCAGGGATATATCAGACATGTGATGTCTGATATATGCACGTTTACATTGTGTGGTTGACTTTATAAGGGGTCACAGACGCCAGCTCAAGCCCGTACCTCGAACTGGACTTCTTCTTAGTCTGTGGTGTCCATCCTCCTGATCCGACTCCATAGCAGCTCCAGCGAACCTGTGGTTACCTCGAGCTAAAGAGGTGGGACCTGGGGGCAGCACCTCCGGGGTAAACATCATCCTCGCGGCTAATACACAATTATGCCATATCTCAGCTTGCTAATAGCCCGTGGAAAATTATGGGCGTACATTTGCCCCCCAAACTCCTGCTCGTGGCACATGACGTCATCTAGGGCCACAGTGGGGTCTTTTAGGCTTCTTTGTGGACTTTCACATTCTGCCCATTGCGCAAGCGTCGAGTACGTGGAGCATCGTGGTTGGTGACGGTACATCTTCCGAGAACTGCATTAAATGGCCTAGCCTATACTCGGCCGTCGTTTCGCCTTTCGAGTAGAGAGCCTCGGATCCCACATCAGGGCAATCCAACGGCCCTCCTCACATGGCCTCTCACGTATATAAAAGGGGTGGCCACCTTACGCATGGGCCACCCGTTTATTTGAAAATTTTCTAAATTTCCCATCTTCTTTTCTCTTCTCATCCTCAAAAAACCCTCTTTTTCTCCCAATTACCGTTCCCATCATTCTAGAAGTTCAGGTGCAAGGGCTCCTTTGAGGCTTCGGTACCAGCTATTCCGACAAGGCTCTAACCCAGACGATCCCTTCATCCCCTCCACAGCGAAACACTCCGTAAGTTTTCTGACTGTGATTGCTTTGACTTTCTTCTTCACTGCAGCCTAGGTAAATAGTTCCTGTAGCCGCATGCAACATTCTGTTGGTTTTGTGTGGGTACGAAGGGTGTAGGTTTTTATTTTAGGGCATTGATTGTAGAAGAAAACCATTTAGGAGCATGGCTCATAGGGTACGCTTTCTGGGGAAATCTTCTGGGTAGGCTTTTTTGGTATGCTTGTTTAAAATATCCAGCCTTTTGGGTGCAAAACCAGGTAGCTTAGGGGACACGCTTCACAGGCGGTTTTGCAATTCTTGCCTACTGAAACTTTCCTTCCAGGGCACTCTTTTATCCTGACCCTCCTGACACACGAATTTCGAGTAATTGGGGATCCGTTGGGAGCACAGGCCCGTGTTCATAGAACCACGTGGTCTCACTCTCCACGGGCGGAGATTACCTCAGCTCGTGCAAAGGAAACACTTCTCTTCAGATTCTTTCTTATGCTTAGGTCGCCTCTTCGAAAATTTCTTCTTTTGTTCGCTAGGCGACCAGATGGGACCCAAGAAGAACGCCCCTAAGAAGACCGCAGGAAGCTCGTCCTCCCAACAATCCAAAGGAAAGGAGGTGGTGAAAAATTCCCCAATCCCTGTTTTCGGGTCGGCCGTGGAGCGGGAGCTCGAGGTGGCGCCCGACGCTTTCTTTGAGGCCAAGAGGATCGTCTCGAAGATCACCAACCAGGGGAAAGTGAATAAAATATTCCTTTCCCATAATATCAAGCTGGGGAGGGGCGCCCTGATCGCCCGACCTCCCCTAGAAGGTGAGTGGAGCTATGCGTCGCTCGATGAAGAATACGCGGCCTGGAGTAATGAGCACTTCAAGGCTGGGGCCTTCCTCCCGCTGGACCAATATTTTGCTGACTTCCTTAATTACGTGAAGTTGGCCCCTTTCCAGCTCCCCCCCAAATCCTACCGTTTGTTGGCGGGGTTGAGATATCTGTTCCTGAAACAGGAATGGGAGATCCCCACCCCGGCAGACATCTTATATTTTTTCTGCCTCAAGGCCAGCTCGGAACCGCGGGGGCGAGGCGACGAGTTCTACTACTTGACCCGTTTTCCAAACACTGCTGCGGTCATCGAGCTGCCCAGCCACCCCAACGACTTCAAAGACCAGTTCTTTATGTCCAAGGGGTTCCGCAACTGCGAGCTCCATTACTTCAACCGTCCTCGTAAGTCTCTTTTACTTTTAGCTCGTAAGTTAAGTATTGATTAGCTCCCCTTTATCAGTTTCTGACTTAGAACAATTCTGCAGCCATTTTCGCGAGGACAGACAAGTCTGTGATCCTCGGGAGTCAGTACGAGACACTGGCAGGGTTGCCCCTCAACGAAAAGGACTATCGCCAGCTCGTATCAGACGAAATGATGTTGGCATGCAAACCGATCTCTCCAGGCCAGACTTTGGCCCTGAGGAGACCGCGAGGGCTTCCTCCAGCCCGCGAGATGGCACCCATCCCCGAGGAGGGGGCCGCAGGGGAAGGAGAGGAAGAGGACGAGGTGCCCCTCATGAGGACGAGGAGGAAATGGGCGCTGGAGGTCGCCCAAGCAATTAACGTGGAGAGGGCCCAGTCCGAGGCAGCAGACGGCCCGTCCGGCCAAGGTAACCTTTATCTATTTAGGGGCTTAGATAGGGCCACCGCAGACCCCTGGTTAGCTAGGTTTAATCCCAACAAGCCCATCCAACACCATCGAAACGACCCAGACCTCGACATAACCCTACTCCAGTGTGTCGACCGGCTCGTGCTGGATTACGAGAGTAGCCGCCCTAGGGCTACTGTAGTCGTAGACAACACCTTAGCCTTTAGGTCGGCCTTCTTTGAGGAGTATGAGACTAATCTTCGGTCGTGGCCCTCTCTTCGGGAGGGTACTGTAGCTCTGGGTCTTAGGCAGTATGTAGAAGAGTCTAGTCCTGAGCCAGATTCGGACCCAGAACCTGTTCCAGCTCGCGAAGTCATGGTCTTAGATTCCCCCGCAGAAGCTCCGGAGCCGATGGTCGTGACCATAGATTCCTCTTCTAGCTCGGGGGGTAGGATCCCTTTCAATATATACTTGAGTTCTGCTTTTTCCCTCTTGTTTTTGTTGTTCTTGCATAAATGCTTAGTTGTATAATAATGTTGTCTTTGTTTTGCCAGAGGAGATGTCTCAGCCCAAAAACAAAGACCTGCGAGCTATGTTCACCGGAGGGAACTCTTCTAACCCTCGAGGACATGAGGGGCGAGCATCAGGCTGTTTTGGCCACCCAACAGACTACCTTGGCCGCCCTGAAGACTGCCCAAAAACAGGAACAGGAGGCCAAGGATGCCTTGGCGGCCGCGCAGGCTGAGCTAGATGCGTCCTGCCCCAAGCTGCAAGAGGTTGTGGCTACCAAGGCCGCCCTAGCCGCTGTAACGGCCAAACTCGAGGAGGCCAGGGCTGCCTGGGCCGCGCTAGACTCAGCAAAAACCGAGGCCGAGGAGGCTAAGGCCGCCTTGGCAACGGCGAAGGCGGCTTCCTGCTCTGCCATGGAGTATATGCTATACCACTGCTGGGTCTTCAACCCGGATTGCGACTTCTCCTTTCTAGGAGCGGATGCTTGGGAGCTCTTTTGGGAGGGGTTTAAATCTCGCCTTCAGCAGGAGGCGCCCTCTGAGATTGGGGAGCTGTTGAGCAGGAGGGCGAGGTGGTGACCTCATCGGAGCAGCCCGGTGGAGCCTTGAGCCTTCTTCTTTTTTTTTTTTGAACACATGTATTTTTTTTCTTGTAACTTTGTATGAGGTTTTTTCACCTCGAGACAATTGGCTTTATCAATTTGTGTTTTTAATTGGTTTATATCCTTTTGCCTCTATGCACTTCGGTAATAGTCTTAGTTTTCATTAGTGCTGCGATTGACATTCTATGTTTCTCTAGGGAAAAACATATCCAATTTTGAGCCAAATTCTAAGATAAGTCCTGGTTGCTCCCCGGACATTGCCTTGAAAACTTAGTTCGCGTTAATTCTTGATATAATATCTCGCGCTCTTTAAGAAAAACAATGATCAATCAAATTGAATTAACTTCTAAGTTTTAGGACCTGGTTATATCCACGACGTTAGTTTGAAAACTTAGTTGGCGTTAATTTTTATCAATTTCTCATGCTTTTTAAGAAAAACAACGATCAATCAATTTGAATTAACTTCTAAGTTTTAGGACCTGGTTATATCCAGGACGTTAATTTGAAAACTTAGTTCGTGTTAATTCTTGACTAATATCTTGTGCTTTTTAAGAAAAACACCGATCAATCAATTTGAATCAACTTCTAAGTTTTGAGACGATCTGGTTATATCCAGGATAGTACTTAGTTCGTGTTAATCCTTTATCAATATCTCGTGTTTTTTAAGAAAAACATCGATCAATCGATTTGAATCAACTTCTAAGCCTTTAAGGCGACCTGGTTATATTATCCAGGTACCATATGCCACTCCAAGTAATTAGGAAAGGGTCTTTCGTGGTTACTTGAGATTACATCCACAAATATACACAATAATGAAATTTTTTTTAATTCTCATTGCTTAACAAAAAAAAGGTGGCCTTTAAGCCTTATAAGGGTGTTACTGATAATATTTCTTCAAATGGATGGCGTTCCAAGTTCGTGGGACTGCTTCTCCATTGAGCCGAGCTAATTTGTAAGTTCCTTCCTTTATAACCTCGGTGATTTGATATGGCCCTTCCCAATTCGGTCCCAATACTCCATCTTTGGGATCCTTACCGGCTAAGAAGACTCTCCTGAGGACTAGGTCGCCAATGCTAAAGGCTTGTTTTTTGACCTTTGAGTTGAAATAACAAGTGATTTTTTGCTGGTAATGCGCGAGCTGAAGCTGCGAATCTTCTCGTCTTTCATCAATCAAGTCGAGGGACGTGCAAAGTAGTTCGTGGTTGCGGTCCAGGTCATACGCCTGGACTCGATGCGAAGATACCTTAATCTCGACAGGGAGGACTGCCTCACTCCCAAAAGTCAGGGAGAAAGGAGTATAACCCGTAGGAGTCCGATGCGAGGTCCGGTATGCCCACAGTACCTGGGGGAGCTGTTCTGGCCAGACCCCCTTGGCTTCGTCTAGCCTCTTCTTAAGGCTCGCCTTTAGCGTCTTATTGACAGCCTCGACCTGGCCATTTGCCTGGGGATAGGCCACGGAGGAGAAGCTTTTCACAATGCCGTACCTTTCACAAAATTCGGTGAAGAGGTCGCTGTTGAACTGAGTCCCATTGTCGGATACAATTTTCTTTGGCAGCCCGAACCGGCAGATAATGCTCTTGACCACGAAGTCGAGGACTTTCTTGGAACTGATTGTTGCCAAAGGTTCTGCCTCAGCCCACTTTGTGAAGTAGTCGATAGCCACCACAGCGTAGCGGACCCCGCCCTTTCTAGTAGGGAGTGCGCCCACCAGGTCGATTCCCCAAATCGCGAATGGCCACGAGGACGAGATCATCTTCAGCTCGACTGGGGGAGCTCGGGAAACAGTGGCGAATCGCTAGCACTTGTCACATTTCTTGACGTACGAGATCGAGTCCTTTGATAGAGTGGGCCAGTAATACCCTTGCCTTAAGAATTTTAGGGCCAAGCTTTGCCCCCCAGTGTGATCCACGCAAAAACCCTCGTGCACTTCCTGCAAGATGGCCTTTGCTTCGCCTGGCAGAACACATCGTAGGAGGGGTAGGGAATGCCCACGTCGGTACAGCACCCCATCTACTATCGTATACCTTGGAGCCTGGTACAGTACCCGCCTGCGTCATTACGCCCCTCGGGTAACTTTCCTTCGGTGAAATACTCAAGGATGGGGGTCATCCAGGTCGGTCTAGCGTCGATCATCTCGACCTCCACCCTGACCTCGTCTATACTTGGTTTCTCCAGGAACTCTACCGGTACTAACCCCAAAGCCTCCGTCTCCCCGGAGGTAGCGAGCTTGGCGAGGGCGTTTGCGTTAGTGTTCTGCTCTCGAGGTATCTGCTCGATTGAGCCTCGTTCAAATGCGGACAGTTCGAATTTTACCTTGGTCAGGTAAGCAGCCATCTTGGCCCCCCGTGCCTGATATTCACCCAACACCTGGTTTACCACGAGCTGGGAATCGCTGAAGCATTGAACGGAGCTGGCCTTTAACTCCTGGGCTATCCTCAGCCCGGCCAGCAGAGCTTCGTACTCGGCCTCGTTGTTGGAGGCCTTGAATCCGAATCTCAGCGCCGAGTGGAATCTATACCCTTCTGGGGATATCAAAATGATTCCAGCCCCGGAGCCGTTCTCATTAGATGAGCCATCCACGAAGATCTTCCATGACGCCTGGGTCGAGGTGACCTGGGGTGACTCTTCCACAAGATCCTCCCTGAATCCTGTGCACTCTGCCACAAAATCGGCCAGGGCTTGACTTTTGATAGCAGTTCTTGCGGTGTACAAAATCTCGAACTGGCTGAGCTTGATAGCCAACTTCAACAGGCGTCCCGATGCCTCAGGTTTTTGCAAAACCTGCCTTAAAGGTTGATCGGTCATGACGTGTATTGAGTGGGATTGGAAATACGGCCTGAGCTTTCAGGAGACCGTGATAAGACAGAATGCCATCTTTTCCATCACCGGGTACCAGGACATGGCCCCGAGAAGTCTCTTGCTGATGTAGTAGACTGGTTTTTGAACCCGGTCTTCTTCACGGACCAACACGGCACTAGCTGCATCTTCTGTGACAGCTAGGTAAAGGAAAAGAGGCTCTCCTACCTTTGGTTTGGACAATACGGGCGGCTCGGCCAGATGTGCCTTCAGGTCGAGGAACGCACGTTCGCACTCCTCTGTCCATTCGAACTTCTTGTTTCCTCGGAGCAGGTTGTAGAATGGTAGGCACTTGTCGGTGGATTTGGAAATAAACCGATTAAGGGCTGCCACCCTTCCTGTCAGGCCTTGAATGTCCTTACGTGACCTAGGTGAGGGAAGCTCGAGCAATGACTTGATCTTATCGGGGTTTGCCTCAATTCCTCGGGTATTCATGATGAAACCCAGGAATTTTCCAGACGCGACCCCAAAAGTGTACTTCTGTGGGTTAAGCCTCATGCTGTACTCCCTCAGTATCTTGAAGCATTCCTCCAGGTCGGAAACATGGTTATCGACAGTCTTTGACTTGACCAGCATGTAATCAACGTACACTTCCATGCTCTTTCTAATCTGGTTGGCAAACATTTTATTCACCAATCTCTTGTATGTAGCACCGCCGTTCTTCAGTCCGAACGGCATGACCTTGTAAAAATAGACGTTAGTTGGGGTCATGAAGCTGGTGTGCTCCTGGTCTGCCGGATTCATGGAAATCTGATTATAGCCCGAGTACGCGTCCATAAAGTACATGAGCTCGTGCCCCGCCATGGCGTCCACCAATTGGTCGATCCTAGGCAAGGGAAAATAATCCTTGGGGCAGGCTTTATTCAGATCGGAGAAGTCGATGCAGGTTCGCCATTTTCCGTTGGGCTTCGGGACCAGCACAAGATTGGCGACCCAAACCGGAAACTTGGCTTCACGGATAAAGCCGCATTTCTTGAGCCAGACTACTTCTTCTTCTAGGGCTTCAGCCTGAGTTGTTCCCAGGCGCCTCTATTTCTGGGACTTTGGAGGAACGCTCTTGTCCAAATGAAGGGTTTGCATGATGAAATTTGGACTGATTCCCACCATGTCCTCGTGTGACCATGCAAACACATCCAGGTTCTCCTGCAGAAATTTGATCAGCTCCGCCTTCCTCTTGCTATAGTGGTTTTTCCCGAGCTTAACCATCCGTGAGGGATTTTGTGGATCGATATTTACTTCCTCGAGCTCTTCAATAGCTTGGAGCTCGGACTTATCCTTGCCTATTCGGGGGTCAATATCCTCACTTAGGACGATACTTTCCCCTTTGGCGCTCTGAGGTTTTTCAATCTTAGGATTAGGCAAAGGTTCTTGAGATTCCTCTTCTCCACCTTGGATGGCCATTGTTAACTGCCCAGGTTTCAATTTTCCCTTCATGGAAATGCTGTAGCATTCCCTGGCAGCAAGTTAATCACCATGGACCGTGCATATCCCTGTGGAAGAAAGGAATTTCAGCGCGAGGTGGCGGATGGAGGTGATGGCTTCAAAATCTATAAGTGTAGGTTGACCCAAAATGGCATTGTATGCGGTGGGACAGTCGATGACCACGAATTCAAGGAGTTTTGAGACTGTTTGAGGTCCCTCTCCTAAGGTGATCACCAGCTCGATCGTCCCTATAGGCGCTGATCCTTCTCCCGAGAAACCATAAAGCATCATGGAGGTTGCCTTCAGCTCGGCGACAGTCAAACCCATCTTCTCCAGCGTGGACCAGAATAGAAGGTTTACTGAGCTCCCATTATCGATCAGCACTCTCCTAACCCTCCGATTAGCGAGCTGCACTGCTACGACCAGAGGGTCGTTATGAGGGAACTGAACGTGGCTGGCATCTTCTTCTGTAAAAATGATTGGTTGCCTTTCCAATCGCTGCTGCTTTGGCAAATGTTGCTCGGGGACGAACTCTACTCCATTATGAGCCTTAAGTTCGTTGACATACCTCTTTTGGGCACCTCTGCTCGTGCCAGCTAAATGAGGACCTCCAGAGATTGTGGAGATCTCCACTCCTGTCACTGGAGGAGGGACGTCCTGATCTACCCGAGACCCGGGCTGAGTGATTGGGACTTCCGGAGTCGGACGGGCTGCGGGAACCCTGTTCCGCGCATACTGAGCCAAGGGGCCGGCTCTGATGAGAGTCTCATTCTCATCCTTCAGGTGTCTACAATAATCAGTATTGTGGCCAACGTCGTTGTGGAAACGGCAAAACTTGGAGGGGTCTCGCTTCCCCTTCTGGTGCTTTAATGGCTCCGGCTTCTTCCAGGGGAGGCGAGCAGAGTTTGCTAGGAGGATGTTCTCCCTAGAGTGGGTGAGCTCCGTATAAGTCGCGTAGACCGGCTTAAATTTTTCCACGGACTTATTCTTCTTGGGGCCGTGCTGGTTGCCCTTGCCGTTCCCTTTTCTCTTGCCTCCACCAAACTGGTTATTCTGTGTAACATTTTGGGTCGCTATCACGACCTTCGTTCCCACTCCAGCGGGCTGCTCAGGGACCTGGCTGGTTCCTGCAGCTGAGGCAAAGGTTTCTCATTACCCTTTTCCCCTTTGTTTTTTGGATGTTTTGATTGTGACACCGCATTTTCTTTGGAAGTCTCTCCATTAGACCCCTCCACAAGTTTATCTCTACATATCGATTCCTCTTCGATTCGAATATGCTTTTGGATCTCCTCCAAAGAATAATTCTCATTTTTATGAAGGATTCTTTTCCTATAACTCTTCCAAGTTGGTGGTAATTTAGCCACAATAGCACCAACTTGAAAGGCCTCGGGAAGCTCAATCTTTAACACTTTCAATTTATTAACAATAATTTGCAATTCATGAATTTGAGGAAGAATAGGTTTATCACCAAAAAATTTGAAATCGAAGTATTGAGATATCAAAACCTTTTGGTACCTTCCTCTTTCGCCTTAAACTTTTTCTCAAGTACATCCCAAATCTCCTTGGACGATTTGGTCTCGGTGTAGAGGTCATAGAGCCTATCGGATAGGGCGTTGAGAATATGACCCCTACAAAGGAGATTGTCCTCCTCCCTCTTCCTTCTCTTCTCCACCTCTTCGGGAGTGTCTTTGTCGAATGGCTCGGCTAGAGGTGCCAAGGAAGACTCAAGGATGTAGGCGATTTTGAGAGTGGTTAGAAGAAACCTCACCTTGTCTTGCCACCTAGTAAAATTGGATCCATCAAACCTATCCAATCTCACTAGGTCTTGGTTCATGATCTTGATTGTCTCCCCTTCCATTGAAACAAAAAGGGTTAAGCTTTTGAATGTTAGGAAAATTAATATTGCCTCAATGGAAATGGTAAGATAATGTTACAACTCTATGCTAAATATTACAATGTACAAGATTGATTAAATAAAGTGTTACAACTCTATAACTGAAAATACAAATAAAACAAAGGAAATGAAGTAGATGATGAAGAAGAAGAGAATGGTAAAATACAACTCAAAACAAAAGTTACAAATAAAATAAAGTGTTTGGACCAAATGAAGAGATTACAACTCTTAAATAAAATATACAAGTAAATAGAACAAGAGAATAAGAAGAAGAACAATAGAATAAAAGGAAGAACAAAAACACAAGTAAACTCTCACTTACACAACCTAAGTGAAGAGGGTTGGGGATCACCAACTTGAACAAGGTTTAAAACCTTTGTCCAAAAGCTTATTTCCCCCTAACTCAAGCACTAAGGGATCTCTCTCAGATATTGGAAAAGCTTTATGGAATTATCAAGCCTCAAGGTGTTTCTAGCCAAGTGCTCTAGTGGATAGAAATGGTGTGTCTTACAAGTGAGCATTAGGCTCCTATTTATAGAGTTTAGAGACAACCTTTGAATTTCAAATTCCACCAACCCCCATGGCTGTTACCAATGATTAATTGGGTGTTTTATGGAATTAAAATAGAGATTTGGGAGTTACTTGGCTGTTGGAAACGTTCAAAATTGGAAAAAACTGAAGTATGGAAAATGGTGTCAGCCGCTCAGGCCGCGGCCTGAAAAACACGAGCCGCGGCCCACGGTTTATTTTTTGCCTATTTTGCCTCTTGAGCCGCGGCCTAAGACGTTTTTTCAGCAACCAATTTTCCAACTTTTCCAAAACGTTCCAAATTCATTCCCACTTGATTTTGTAACTTCCATACACATTATGGGAGTTAAAATCACATCTCTATCAGCCATTTCTCATATGGATTTAAGAAATTCATCTCAATATTGTGTAACAACAAATCTACACAATAATGGGTGATATTTAGGAGTTACAAATTTGTGATGAATTTGTAACAACAAATATGTTACATGTTTGGATATTTCACATATATCCAAATAATGTAACTCTCTATTATATGTTACAATATGTGACACTCTATGTCACATTTATTTAATCTAAAACATTATATTATAATATAATATAATTTTACATTATATTATAAAATAATATAACAAATATTAGACATCTTAGCTCGGGGCCAATGTTGTGGGCCATCAACAGGGTATTGAACATACCCAAATGATCTGACGGATCTTCATCTCCATTAAATTTGGACAGGTGCGGCATACGAAAACCGGGCGGGTATGTCGTTGTTGCTATGCTGGGGGAGAAGAGCTCAAGCTCATCCCCCGAATCATATTCGTCTTTCTCTTTCTCCGACAGGAGCTTCCTCACTAGCTCCTCCATCTGAACCAGGCGCTCAAGGGTTTTGTCCTGATCTCCTTGGTTATTCCAGGGCTGTTCAACAGCTCCGGATCCATTGTGTACGTTTGGTGGGTTATTTCCCCTCCTATATTGAGATAGGCTATTTGGGACATTCCCGCCGTCACGTACCTCGGACAGGTCTCCCCTTGAGCGAGCATGGCCGTCACTTCCTACCGGGTCCCCCCTATGAGAGTTAAGGCGATCTCGTAGGTCGCCCCTCGGGGTGGCTTGAGGACTTTGCGCCGAGCTTAGGCGTTGGCGCAGGTCTTCGCCAGAAAGGTCACTTTGGCGACTTTTGGTCCAGTAGCTCCTGTTAGAGAAGCTCGGAGCCCGCCTTTGGGGGTGAGGATCTAGGACTTCTTTGGGCACCCTACTACGATGGGAAGGTCCTGCGGATGGTGGATTTCTCCTGCTACTCCCATAAGCTGGAATATCTCGGATAAGCCGAGGAGGAGACAGATATCTTGTCGGTGAAGGATGATGTCTGACCGGGGATGCAATCCTGCTTCCGTCTGGGCGGATCAGGTTAGTTGGGAGCCTTTCGGCCCTGCCAACTTGCGGGCCTTGTGCCTGGCGATTTGAGCGGGGCGCAGGACGGCTGGCCGGGACGGGCTGTCGCTGTGAGCCCTCCCTGGATCTCCTTCTAGAATTCCCTCGAGCCCTCCTGGGTGCACTCAAGGCAGGTAGTGAGCTGGGAGTTGAAGTTCGGACCGAGCGGCTATACTGTTGCTCGGCCTTGGGTAGTTCTTCGAAGGTTGTCTCTCGGTGGTGCGATAAGGGAGTAGAGTTGGATGTCGGGGGTCTGGCTGACCGGCTAGGCCTGGACCAATTACCCCGGCGGGACTTATGAGTCTCGCCTTGCCTCTTTCCGACGTTAGCGTCGGTTGTAAGAGGGGGTAGTCGGGCCAACACCTCCTTAATCTGCTGATTAGCTTTCGCCAGCTGACTCCTCAGCTGAGCATTCTCCATCTCTACTGCCGTGTAAAAGTCCGGGTTTGGATTAGGCGGTCGGGGAGCCGAACTTCCAGTATCATCTTGGCCTATTGGCTGCTTGCCCGGCCGTTGTTGAACTTCAAGGTTTTGCTCACCGGAGATGGCGGCATGATGGGCCTCCTGCCCATCATGCTGGTCCGCTTCGTTACCATGTCTCGAGCGAGTGACCACCATGGTTGGGAATATGGGATAGCACCAATCTGACAGGCTCTCAATGAAAGCACCAAACTGTTGACGCGGTTCTTCGCCAACAGGTAATTAAGAAAATAAGAGAATGAGATTAGTGCTAAGTAATGAACCGAAACAGATGAATGATCTTAAAATGAAGTGATGATACAGTTACTTTTTTAGGTGGTTCAAAGGTTAAAATCTTTCTACTCCACCAGGCAATATTATTGCTATATTTTTGGTATTCTTTACAGGGTATTTTGTTACACAATAGAATCCAACCCTTTGCAACTCCCAGGGTCTCCATATTTATAGGAGAGGGCACCTGGGAGTTGGTAAGGGGGGTCATCCCGTGACCTTCTTACCCATCATGTCACTTCTGTGACATTCATGATTAATTCCTAAAACCTGACAGATGAAGTGTGATCTAATCAATAGGTAAGGGGGATAATGGGCCGCACGGCCCAACCCAGTCGTGGGTGCCTGAACATGCACGTTCATGCTGCATGTCCGAGAATCCAGGGATATATCAAACACGTGATGTCTGATATATGCACGTTTACATTGCGTGGTTGACTTTATAAGGGGTCACAGACGCCAGCTCAAGCCCGTATCTCAAACTGGACTTCTTCTTAGTCCGCGGTGTCCATCCTCCTGATCCGACACCATAGCAACTCCAGTGAACCTGTGGTTACCTCGAGCTAAAGAGGTGGGACTTGGGGGCAGCACCTCCGGGGTAAACATCATCCTCGCGGCTGATACACAATTATGTCATATCTCAGCTTGCTAATAGCCCGTGGAAAATTATGGGCGTACAGTATAGCACTAGCTTTAAAATTAAATTTAAATTTTTCTAAACTACTAAAATTTCGGCAGCATAACGTTGTAATCTAACATTTCCCAAAAATTAAAATCTACATAAAAATACAAAACCAGTCTCAGAAAATATATAAAATAATTTAAATTCGCATATCAACAACATAAAACATATTATAAATAAATAATACAAAATCTTAACATGGATTTATCAATAAATTCATCAACATTTCTTTATAAACTATAATCTTAAATAACATTAAATATCTAACATGGATTTATCTAACCTAACATACAATTAACAAAAATTATATTATCTAACCTAACATTTTTTTTATAACATACATTCATCATTTTCTTAAAACATAAATAAATATAAAATTTTCATCTTAGAAAACACAAATATAATCAAATTAACAAAAAAATATACATTTAATACTACTTCAAGTCTTTAAAACGACTCTGAAAAAAATAACACTATCTAAAATAACCAATGATACAACTATAAAATATAAATCAACCATATATCAATCACCAAACCAAAAAAAAAAAAATAACAATTAAAAATAATACCCAAGGGAGGATCTCGACAATCTGAGAAACACAGAGGGCGCGAATTCTTCTACTATTTGACAAAAGAAGAGAAAAAAAACAAACATCAAAAACTCATTTTTACCAAATACTAAGTAACCACAAATATCAATAAAAAAACCTTTTCAGAAGCACAATAGGGGAAGAATGTCCAAGAACAATAATGGGGCAGCGGAGAGGTCCCAAAACGGGCCTGGGACACTGTGGGGCGGTGGAGGAGGGCGACGGGCAGAGCGTTTCTCGCTCTCTGTAATTTTTCAGAGAGGGGAAAAATGGGGAAGAAGACGACGCCTGGGAAGTTATATCGATGGTCTCTATTGCGACGACATGTCGTCGCTATAGGGTCCACATATGGTAACTAAAACAGTGTGTTTACTGTACAACAATGAAAATGGAGAGAAAGTTGACCACAAAGAATCAGCTATCAAATTTCGTTTTCTATAGCAACGATATGTCGTCGCTATAATCTCCATGTTTGATAACTGAAACGGTATGTGTATTGTTTGTCTATAGCAACGACATGTCATCTCTATAGACAATAAATGTAACGTTTCACCCAAAGTTTTGAAACCCTATCGCGATGATATGTCGTTGCTATAGAGGACGAAAATCTGACAATCAATCTTTGGCAGTCAACTTTCCCTCAATTTTTTTCGGGGTCTATAGTGACGGCCTGTCGTCAATATATATTAGATGTTATGGAGGGGCATTCCACTTTTCCCTCCTTTTTTCCCCGATTCTCTACTGTGACAACATGTCGTCGTTGTAGAGTCAATAATTTTTTGTGAGATTTTCATTTTCCCGCCTTAGGTTCCCTCCAATTTCCCAAAACCCTACAGTGAAAACATGTCGTCGCTGTCGGGTGCCAGGAAATTGGAGATGTTGGTCATCTGTTCGTTGATCACTCACTACGAGAAAAATGGTCTTCGACGGCGACATTATTAGTAGCAATCGAAATTCGTCGCTAATTATACCAATATTAGCAGCAACAAAAATTTGTCACCGCTAATATCAGTCTGGTTAATTTTATTTATTGAAAAATATTAGTAGCGGCGACACGTGTCGCCGTTAATAGTCGTCACGTCAAGAAAACAATATCTGGGCGACTGTTAGCGGCGACACATATATGTATTTACTAATTCTTTTAGTATTATGTTTTATATATGTATATTTATATTTGTGTGTGTATATATATATGTGTGACGTGTGTGGATATGTATGTATGTGTGTGTTGACGCGGTTCTTCGCCAACAGGTAACTAATAGAATAAGAGAATGAGATTAGTGCTAAGTAATGAACCGTAACAGATGAATGATCTTGAAATAAAATGGTGATACGAATACTTTTTTAGGTGGTTCAAAGGTTAAAATCCTTCTACTCCACCAGCCAATATTATTGCTAGTTTTCTGGTATTCTTTACAAGGTATTTCTTTACACAATATAATCCAACCCTTTGCAACTCCCAGGGTCTCCATATTTATAGGAGAGGGCGCCTGGGGGTTGGCAATGGAGCCATCCTGTGACCTTCTTACCCATCATGTCACTTCTGTGACATTCATGATGAATTCCTAAAACCTGACAAATGAAGTGTGGTCTAATCAATAAGTCAGGGGGATAATGGGCCGCACAGCCCAACCCAGTCGTGGGTGCCTGAACACGCACGTTTATGCTGCGTGTCCGATAATTCAGGGATATATCAGACACGTGATGTCTGATATATGCATGTTTACATTGCGTGGTTGACTTTATAAAGGGTCACAACTTCCAACACAAGCTCGTACCTCGAACTGGATGTCTTCTTAACCCGCGGTGTCTATACCTCTAACCCGACTCCTTAGTAACTTTAGTAAGCCTTTGGTTACCTCGAGCTAAATAGGTGGGACCTGGTAACAGCAGCTCCGGGTACATGTCATCCACGTGGCTAATAAATAGTTATGCCATACCTCAACTCGCTAATAGCCCGTTGGAGAATTAGGGCGTACAGTGTGTATATGTAAGTATATAGATATATATGTGTGTGGGTGTGTGTGATGTATATGTATATGTGTGAGATGTTATAACTTTTTTTTGTTTTACTAATTTTTTTTTCTATTTAGGAGAAAATAAATTAGTGTAATTTTTGGAACTTTTTCTTTTGGAGCAATTATTAATTGGTATGTGTCTCTCATTTCTTGCAATATTATTATTATTATTTACTATTGTTAGATGAGTTTGAATATCATAAATATTCATCCATAGTGAAGTAAGTTCTAAGATACACATTGTGTGTTGTGGTGATAATGGAGGTTATGAACTTGCATGTATTAGTGAAGTAGATTCTGTGGAATTTTTGTGTGTTGCATAGATATAAGGAAGAAACTTATAGTGTGTTGTTTGAATTGTTTTTTTAACTGTTTAAAAATTGGTAGGTCTTTAGTATAGGGGAGATGGTGCCCAATTTTTTTGTAGATTTATAGGGTCGTGGGACGGGATAGGGTCTTTATAGGGTCGTGATAGGGTCGAGGGTCGGGATAAGGTTTTTATAGGGTCGGGGGTCGGGATAAGGTCTTTATAGAGTCGAGGGTCGGGATAATGTCTTTGTAGGGTCAGAATAGGGTTGGGATAGGGTGGGTCGGGGGTCGGGATAAGGTCTTTATAGAGATGAGATAAGGTCAGGGTCGGGATAAGGTCTTTATAGGGTCGGGGGTCAGGATAGTGTTTTTATAGGGTCGGGATAGGGTCTTAATTAATAAATTATTGTATTTATATTTAATTTGGATAATATTGTATTATTTGATTATTTTTTGAATAAATTATTAATTTTATGAATATTTAATTTTAGTATTATTATTTGTATGCATATTTAATTATGAAATTATAAATTAAAAAACATTATTTAAATATTTCATTTTAACATTTTACTATTATTATTTTAATTATATAAAGTATTAAGCCGCCCCTAATAATATATAAGTCGCCGCTAAAATTATATTATTATGAACGATTTTTTATTATCAAAGGCGAAATATGATATGGGAATCACGATTATTAGAGGTGACATTTAATTTATTAGGGGTGAAATTATCGCCGCTAATACTAATTATTATGGGCAACGGTTTTTTCACTGCTAATAATCGACATTAGCTTCAAGATATTGTCGCCCCTAAAGACTTTTTTTGTTGAAGTGTCATCGCTATAAATAAATAATACAAATTTTGAACATGGACATGTTGTCGTTGTAGCTCAACATTTTTAATAAATATTTAAAAAAATCATTATTTCGTGGAATTTGCCTACATTCAGCGACGACTTCTGTGTCGTCGCAATAGTGTCAACAGGGCTTTTTGGCGAGTTTCTTCTCCAGAAATCGACGAGGCTTTCTAACAAGTTCGTTCACCGACAATTGACAAGGCTTTTCTTGTTTGTTCGTTTCAGGTATGATCTTTGATTTAAAGTTTACATTATATCGTTTGGACTCCATTGTCCCCCTGACCTAGTAGTTAGTTTGGCAGGAACATAATATAGAGAATCATATATTGGAGATGAGTACGGGGTTTACAAATTGGTTGTTGTGTAAAGTTGGCTCTTCAGTTAACAGACATTAGGTTCTGCAAGGGTTGTTGTGTTTTTCTTTTCCTGTTGAGGGTGTTTTTCTTGTATCCAGTGGTTGTGTCAATTTGATGTCTACTAGTCTATAGTTGTGGCTTATTTGAAAGTTTCTCACTGATATGTAAACTTTATTGGCTTCAATACTTTGATGTTGTCATCATTGGCTGGTGATATTCTCTTGTTAGACTCTGTAACAATTAGACCATCAAACATTTGGTAAATGTAATCTATTGTTACTTCAGGCAGCTATGACTTTAGGATCATTTATTTTCTGTGTACAGTATTAGTTCTTTTTTAATCATTGAAAGTTATTGTCTATTTCCTTTTCTTTTTATTCCTCTATGTATTTAGACTTCATTGATATCATGAATCAGATGCTTATATATACATTTATATGTATATATATATACACACTACAAAAAACAAGGCCTATACCGAGAACAAATGTCGTCGGTATAAGCCTAAATGTTCTCGGTATAGGCTATACCGAGAACATGTTCTCGGCAGTAAGTCCTCGGTACAGCCTCATCGGTAGAGGCAAACTTCTATCGACGACATTCAACATGTTCTCGATATAAGTTGTACCGAGGACAATGTCATCGGCAGAGAGTGGACAATGTCCTCGGCACAACCAGCCCAATTTTTTCATATTGATGGGCTATACCGAGGACAATGTCCTCAGTATAGACTTAACCAATATTTTTTTTATATTTGTAATGTTTATTCACTTATTTATTTATTTATTTATTTTGAATTAAATATAAAACAATAGAATAAAATTAAAACACTTATATTAAACATATAAATAAAAACATAAGAGTACATTTGCTGAATCAAAATAAAGAGTTGTCCTAAACATGAAAATGTAATAGTCCATAGTAATAAAATTCATACATAAGTCTTACTGACTCGGTGCTCCAACATTAGGATCATTAGGTGGTGGTGGGGCACATTGAGATCCTGGGGTAATACAATAAGTCCGGATGTGCTCCTCTAATTGTCGAACACGCTCTCTCATCTCAGACATTTCTTCATCTCTAGTTTGTGGAGGATCAATAGTAAATGGAGTTCGGACCCTTATGTTAAGGGTACGTACATATCCTTTCTGGTGGCCACGTCGTTTTTCGAAGATAGTTTGTACCAAAGATAAGTCGTCATCTTCAGGCGCACTTGAAACTAGTGTGGAACTCTCAGTATCAGTTGTCTGTGTCTGCTGTGTGTCGCAATATGCACACAATTCCTCCTATGATACAATATATAATGTAATTATGTATTGTAAACAAACAATTAAATTTTTGAAAAATGTTTAAAAAAAACTTAATGTATCCAAGTTTTTTTGGCTGTCTCTGTCACCCACCCTGTGCCTGATTTATGGTGAGTATCCATCCAGCTATCCGGGATAGGGTCAAGTTGCCCAGCCTCTAAATTGTGTTGTCACGTGCATATCTTTTTATAAAATTAATAATTAAACGTAAATAAGAAAAACAAACGTAAAAATAATTAATTAACTAACTTTTTTATAGCGCAGCGCTGGGATTGACTGAGAACCTCTATAGCTAAGCTCTTTTAGTTTCTTCCTATTTTCCTTGTTGATCCCAGAACGTTTCTGCAAAAAGTTTCTATTAGTAATATATTTAATTAAGATAGTTAAGTTTAGCAAGAAATTAATACCATAATTTCTGGGCGTCGGAAAAATTCAATGGCTTTTTGCCACTGCGTATCTGTGCAACCACCATAACGGTTTTGTGGCCCATTAATTGTTAAATGTTCTTTAATATCGTACTTCCAATCAGAAAATTTTTTAGCACACGATGTATCAATGCATCTCAAGATCCCAGGCATGTGCCCTTGTCCATATCTAGTACGCCCGATATCAAACAAATCATCCTAATTTACAAACATTTATTAGTAAATATGATAAATATCCTAAAATTAGAATTAACATAAATACATAAACTACTTACCTCCAGATGTGCAAGTATTCTTTGTTTCGAGGCATTTGATACTTTTGACCATTGAGGACAGTCTGGATCTATGTACTGTCGAACAAGTAATCCCAGCTCTCTTGAGAAATTTGAGTTGTATTCTCCGATCTCTTTATATGTTCTCCCTCGCACATCCCACACGAGAGGGATATGACGCCCCAACTGTTCCCTTTAGTCCTGCATGTTCAATCCTTTGTGGCGTCCACGTTTGTTTGGAGGCACTATTGTATGCAAATTTAATATTTTAAAATTAATATGTATTAATTGTTAAAATTTAAGGAGTATATCAATGCGTAATGTATTACCTCGTTCACAATCAGCTGGGATATCTGACGATCCACGTGGAGGATCGCATCCTCCACCATCACCCCCGTGAGATCGAGCAATAACATCAGCCATATCTGTCAAATTAATCGATATTAAAATTACATTTATACTTAACATAATAACTATAATAATCAATTACATATTTGTTAATTTTATTTAATCATAATTAACAAATATTAATTTTAATTTTAATAATTATTAAGATTATGTTTAAAATTGGTTTTCTAATAATATATTTGTTAATTTTATTTAATCAGAACTAATAAATATTATTTTTTTACATATTAATTCAGTATTTATTAAATTACATATTTTACTTATGCTTTATTGAATAGTTTTATTAATTTACACAAAAATTTTAAGATTTGTTTAAAAGTTATTTAATTACTTTAGGATTTAATTATTACTTAAATTATTTAATTAATGTTTATTTTTATTAAAATTTAGTTGCATATTGTTATTGTTAATTTTATTTAATCATAATTAAAAAAATATATTATTTTACTTATCAATTCACTATTTATTAAATTAAAAATTTTATTGAATACTTCTACTAATATTCACAATATCTCTAAATTTTACAATTTTATAAAAAAATTCAACAGCATAATGACTATATTTTCATCTATCCCAAATTTAAAATCCTGCAAATAACACATAAAAATATCCAGACCCAGAACAGTACACAGAACAATGCAAAATATCGTAATTTCACTAAAAAACAACAACACCAAAAACAAAAGCAAAGTATCAATATTCATCAACACTAAGATTAAAAAAATTAACAACAACAACAAATACCAATTTTATCAAAATAAAAAAAACTGATCTATTAATCTAACTTTATTAACCCAATCTCTATAATAATGTAACACTCAAATTAATTATCCCAAACTAAAAAATTAACTCTCAAATATTATATTTTCATTTATAATTATACAGCACATTTTCATACATATTAATTAAACTCAAATATGATTTTTTAATTAAATTATTTAAATAACAAATATATTTATATATATATATAAATATATATATACCTATACACAATAACAAAAATGGTGAAAAAAAAACCAAAAGAAAAAATCGAAATCTTACCACTAGGAGCCGGGTCAATCTTGGAATGTTTTTGTAGACACCAAATCAACCAAAAACACTTCATAAAAACCAAAAAATATACATAAATCTCGGATTCAAAATAACACAATAACAAAAAAAAATTAAAGAAAAACACAAACATACCTTCAAATCTTGGAATGAAACTCAAAATCTAACCATAAGAGAGCCGAAATTGGGGATAAATTGGTCTTATAGTGAGAGAGTGGGGGTTTTTTGAGAGAGAAAATGGAGGAAAATGGGTTTTCGGGTTTTCGGGTTTCAGAGAAAATAGCATCTGCTCAGAGAAGAAGACATCATATATAGGACTTATAGCAACTAAAAAAAAAAAAATACCGCGTACTCTTGGCGTGGTTCTGAAATGATTTTACCAAGAACTTGTTCTTGGTATAGGGTTCTCGGTAAAACCCCTCTTCTCGGTAAAACCCCTCTTTTTTGTAGTAATATATTATATCAAAGGATGATTTTTTTGAGCTTATAGCGTTATTTCATTGTATTACAGTTTCTGCAATCAAGGTGTATTAATGTATATATATATATATATTATATTGTATCTTCTTTTGGCTCACTTTTATTTTATTTTTTTTACTTATTTATTTTGCACACTTGTGAAAGTAGTCTTAAATGGTGGATGGTGGTCATGTGAGCTCTTATTCTGCTAACTGGTCTTCCACCGAATCCAAAACTGTAGACTCCAATGCTATCTATATGGTATGTTTGAAATTCCCTATCTATGCTAATTCCAATAGAAAACTATGTGAACACTAGAAAGAAAATTATCCTAGTTCCATTTTCTACTTCTAGAAGATAAGTAAAAAAAATGAATCAAATTCCAACCATTCCTTTCTAAGACATCATCTTTTCATTTCTAATATGGATTAGTAAACATTCTCTTGTTAAGAGTATCATGGTGACTATATTTTTACATGTTCTATGCAAGAGTGCTGATTTGTTATACATGTGGTGTTTGCTAGCTATCTGCTATTATTTACGTATTATAAGTTATACCTTAGCCATAAGTGGTAGAAAGCCTTTCGTTGGCCTTGCGTGATTATTTGAGCATGTTGTTTTATTTTAGGTATCTTCTTGTAGAGCATGTTGATTAATGCTATTTATGCATATCATATTCTTCCAAATATAAAATTTAAGATTTTGATATATGTTTATAGTTGAGAATGGTCATTAAAAATGCAAATAGTTGAACAATAAGCTCAAACATGACTTTTGGCAAGGGACTGCGTGCATGAAGGATAGTGAAATCAAATCTAATGTAGATGACGCTCAAAGGTTCTCATATTGAATGTTTGGATTGTTATAGGTGAAATCTAAACTGGCCGTGCAAGCATTTAGACTATCCAGATTGCAAAAGAAAAGTAAGAGATTAGAAGACTTCCTTGATGAAATTAAAGAAGGAACATTGTAGACTATGCTTATGTATTTTGTTTTAGTTAATATTTGTAACATAATTTTTTTCCTGTTAGGTGTTTATTGGAATGTTTTGTAAATACATAAATTATATTACAATGTTAAGTTGTTAAATTATTGAAAAATTTATAAGATTTTATTTCATTAGAATGTCTACAAATGTACATTAAATAATCAATATATATTTTCTCAAATATCATTTAGTAACATTTTTTTTAAATGTCACAAATTATTTTTTAATATAAAAATAAATATATAATTTATTATTATAAATAATTGAGTGATATTTAAAAATGTTATTTAATTATTTTTAGTGACATTTTGTAATGTCACTAAAAATAATAATATAGTGACATTTGAATGTCACTACACTTTTAATCACTTTGGCATATCTAACATTTGCCACAAGTGTCACTAAAATTATAAATGTTACTAAAACTAAGTAATAAAATAATTACATTTTAAAATGTTACTAAATCTGTAACGCTCTACTAATCCAAGGCAGTTGCACTGTGTATTTAAAATGGTGCTTAACTCGTTAAGCGAGTTATTTGGACTTAAACGTGCATTTAAAATTAATTAAAGGGTTAGGTATATAAATTTTTGGCCAAAAGAATATTACTTTTCATTAAAAATCTTCAGTATGTACATGGGGTCCCAGAAAAAAATTTATAAACAGATACAAAAGTAAACTAGGTACAAAATGGCCAACCTAATCGGCAAAATAGACTGAAACCCTATATCCTCAAAAGAAGTCTCGATCGTGGCGATTGAGCAGGTCGCATATGTACATGTCGCCCCAGAAGCTCTCCAACTCATTTTTGGTACAGTTTCTCTTTGCCTTTACGTGGACCACGTAGTACCCGTGAGCCAAGGCCCAGCAAGAAAACCCAATTCAGCAGAACAAATAATCAACAAGATATAGATCATAAATAGCATGCTTAAAAGTTATAAACAAACTCAAGCAAGCACGCAATATATTTGCGAGGCCGTAGAGCCGCATGAGTGCATACCGCATTCCCGAATTGGTCCAGCCATAACAGCCTGCATTCCACATGCTAATGCCGACTACAATTTATAAGTCGAGTTTTCCAGATAAATACAAACAGATATATATGCATCTCACACACAATACAATTATACATAGTTCAATACATTCACATGTAACCAGGTATTCAAAGTGTGGTTATAACCAGGTCAATAACCGGGCCAATACCCTAATCTCAGTGCAGGTGCAATTTTCTTACCTCGAGTCCTCAGTGATTTAATAAGGTGACACAGAGTACGAACCTTTCCTCCCAAGCCTAGCAGTAATCCCTAGTCACAACACATTGAGAAATTCCATCAAGAACCAAAACCAATAAAGAGCTTCAAGACCAAGCCCTAGCCCTCGGGACCTCAGATTCCACTAAACCGAGTAGCAGAATCGCTCCCAAGCCCTTTGATTTGGTTCCCCAAAACCCAAACTCAAAATATTCTCAAATCATATTTCACGTCGCGGCCCCACAATAGGCCGAGAAGCCTCCAAGAAATCATAAGCATTTTGAGCAGGGTGGCAATTTGGGTCACGACACAAAAATAAATCGTGTTCATGTTTGAGTTTTTGACACATTTAATAATCATGTCGTGTTCATGTTTACCTTAATCGTGTTGTGTCATAATCGTGTTGACCCGTTTAATAATCGTTTCGTGTCATAATCGTGTCAACACGATAACACAAATAATTATCATAGGTTTTATGATTTTTTTCATATAATTATGATTAAATGTGTCAATTTCATGTTGTGTCATGACAAATTAATTGTATCATAATCGTGTTATCGTGTTGAGTTGTGTTCATGTCGTGTTGACCAGTTTAATAATCGTCTCGTGTTCGTGTTTTTCGATTAATAATTGTGTCGTGCTCGTGTTTACCTTAATTGTGTCGTGTCATAATCGTGTCGACACGAATTTGACACATTTACACGAATTGTCAGTCCTAATTTTGAGTCGCATCGCCCACCACTAAGGGTCGCAGTGCACCATAGGCTGAGAGTTTGACCCAAAATTTCTTCCCATTTGAGCCGCGTCGCTCCCTACTAAGGGTCGCAGTTCCATGGCGGTCCGAGGGAAACCCACCCTCGAAGACATTGAAGCGAGTAGCGGCGACACTGCAAGAAACCCATAAATTGTGATTTCAAAAATCACAAACCGAACCAAATCACCCCAAAACATGGTTCTAACTAGTTTCGAGCCTAATCCCGGCCATACTTTAGTAATACAACCCATAAACACTATAATAGATACAAACACATTCCCAAAACTCATCAAAATTCCCCATTTGCTCAAGAACTTCCCAAAACCCAGCTAGCACAAAAGAAAGCAGCAACTAACCTTTAATTCCTCTGAAACTTCGGATCCCCTAGCTCATGGTGCCCCTAGCAGCCTCCAATCCTTAACCACAAGCTTCAATTTCCACTTCAATCACTTCTAGGTTTAGAATTTTAGAGATTTTCTTCAAAGACTAAGAAGAGAAATCTCCTTTGAGGGAGAGAGAGAGTGTACGGGACAGAGCAAAAATGCTCAACACTTAGCTCATTCTCAGCTTAATGGTCCAAAAAGACCATACTACCCCTTTCCCATGACCTTGACCTTAATACCCCACAAGGGCAAAATGGTCATTTTTCTTAAATTCCCACTAAACCTCAATTTCACAAAAAAATTCCAAGTAATCAATTAATCCTCTAAATACTAATATCTTTCTCAAATATATCTCAATAATTCCTAGCAATTCACCAAATTACCAAAATACCCATTTGCTCACCCCGAGTCAGGTATTTATCCCTATTGTGATTTTTCTGCTAACTTGCCCAAAAAGACCGACTCGTGTTAAATATCTCAAATATATTCACATAATAATGTAGTTTCAAACACATAGTACATAAAATTACAATTATGCACTCAGTGTGTCAAAATTACGAAAATGCACATTTTGACAAAAAAATGCTTTTTAACATAGTTAATACCTTAAGATACATAAGCAGTCATATCATAATATAACTCATATAATTCATATAGTCACATATTTATTCAATTACTTAACACATAATTAATTCACGTGCTCTCTTAGCACGCTTATCCATGCATTTAATTGTATTATGAATTTTGAGACATTACAAAATCCATATTTTGGTGCATTGTGCATATAAAAAAACAGGAGCTCGTACAATAGACTATTTAAACTCTGCTTTTGACATTATAAATTATTCAAAATTTTTTAAAATTTTACAATAATATTTTGAATAACTACAATATACATCCATTGTCATAAAAAAATTAAAATTTTAATTCTCTACGCTCAAATCTTCATATAAGTATAACTTAAAATATATATATTTATATACTATTGTCTCTTTCCACGGTATAATTAGAAATCTTAAATACTATTTCAATTAGGTTCTCCTATAAATGTTTTCGGTACGTAAGAATACAATATTCACGTCTTTTTTATCAATACAAACATGTGTACGTCTAGAGTACAATAGCTTGACACCTACCGACGTAGGCAATTGTCTCAAAAAAATTCTTACTTTAATTTAATATTTTTAGAGGCCAGGGAGAATGTTGATTGAATTCTTAAATATTAGTAAATGATAAAAAATGAGTTGAGTGTGGTTGCTAGTGTACCTAATTATATACATGGTAATATATTATATGGTATACACATGTCTTCACTAATTTAGTTGGTATGTAAGAATTAATTAAGATACTAGTAATTTATATATATATATGCATGTTTTGGTACGTACGTAAGAATATGTAGCTTTAACTGAATCTTACTTTGTATTCATCCAAATCTTGAAAGTATAATATAATTAATTTGACGGAGTGCATATATACATATATAGCAATTAATCATATAGATCGATCTCCATGGAATTATTATTAGAAGAATAGTTATATATATAAATAAATATTAATGACGTCGTGAAAAACGCCAAATTAGAAATATTATGTGGCCTCTAATGAGAACCATATAATATTTGATAATAAAACACGTATAAGTTTGCTTTCGGTGGAGATAAGTCGGTGTGGGTGAGAGCAGCAGCAGCAACAAGAATAATGTTGACAGACCACAATTGTCCTTGTATTGTATTTACCTATATAATTCTACACCATGGCATGCCGTGTGCCTAATAATTCGTCACAGTGACTCAGTTTCATTAAGAGAAGCCTGACTCATTTTTGCCCAAATATATATTACATTTGATGTTGACTTATTAATTTGATATATATATATATATATATTTCTGTATAAATTAATTTTTATTAAATTCGTATAATTGTGTTCTGACTTTATCTTCCGTCCCAAACTTTTTATTGTTGGCCTTTTTTTTTTAATTTATAACATTATATGAATGGTCTCTTTTCTATTTACAAGAACAATCCTTAATTTAATACACCCTATTAAAGAAAATACTTGAGGAAGGCACAATTTTCTTATAAACTTGATTTTTGATATCTAAAATTGACAGCACATTTCTGGTATCAGAAAAATGAGTGTTGAAACATCTTCACAATGGAGGAGGATTGAAAGAGCTGCAGTAACTACCACTAATTTGGGGACCAAAAAATTAATACCATCTACAATGTACAAATACACATATATATACCTATATACATAAATATGTAGAAATAAGTATTTTGGAGATTTGATCTTCCAATCTTGGACTTAAGACCAAAAGCCCCCACCACCCCACCTGGTAGGCTTGGTCTTTTTAAAAAAAAAATGTTCCTGTAAAATCTGTGTGAAATGTGCCATTTAATAAATAAGGATTTACATCCAATTATCCTAATGTGCCGACAGACTGATAAATAGATACACTTCATTAAAATATATAAATTAAAAGAAATACACAGTATTCTTATTATTTATTTATGACAATTATTATTTGCTATAGTATACCACTATAATGTACAATTGTCTATTAATTTTTTATATTAAAATTTAATTTAAGTTCAATATATATTCATTTGAATATGTATAAATATTTTTTTATAAAATAAATGGGCATTGGGTCTTTTTTTTTTGCTGGGGATTTTTTTTTTTTATAAAAGATCAGTACTGGGTCATTGTTATAAACGTCACAAATTTTGGCCAAACTAGCTAGTGGCGGTAGGTGGCACGTGCCAGCCTGAATAACAATTATTTTGAATCGAGCTTGTTTATGTGGTTGGATTGGAGTGGCACAACTGGAATATATAATAACGTAATTCTCAAATAAATTTTTGGCTCTGTTTCTGCCAATATGTTCATGTTGGATATACATGCATGACCCACCACGTACTGTGTCTCAAGTAAATTTTTTTAGTTTTTAAGTTTTCTCCGGTGATAAAATATGGACACATTCTTTTTGTCAAGGATGCAAACGAACAGACCATTATTAAATATAAATCTTGCGAACGACCAATAATATGAAAGAAACTCCCCTTTTGTTTATATATATTTATTTATTTTTGAGGTTTTTTTCTTTCAAAACATTAACTTAAATGCATGAAAAATAATAAGGTTTAAAAAAAATGGTTCATTGATAGCAGCGGGTCAAATATCTGAAAGTTCACATGTACTGCTGCTTATAATAAACAGACTTAACGAAACTTTAACTGAGAAAAAATATGGGTTATAATAACGTTAATTATTAACAAATAAATAATAATGATAACAAAAAGTTTGACTTAACAAAAGGGAAGGACTTTTAGTCACATACGTATGTCAAAGTCCTGTAGTCACTAGTCGACAGCGCCTAGCTAGTCCAGAAAAAAAAAAATAGGTTAAAAAAATTATTATAGTACATATTTTTCTCTCTTCCTTTTTTGAAAAGATATTAGTCGATCGAGATATAGTTTGTTAGGCAAATTTGTCAAGTATTATAAGTAAGTGTAAACTGGGGTATATAGTTTAAATTTTTTTGGTCTCTCTTCTCTAAATAATAATAATATAAATTAGAATGAGGATAAGATCTAATTAGCCTGACATTGACCCTGTTTTTTTTTCTTTATAGTATATGGAGTGTAGATATAGTTATTGCTTGTACGTATTTTCCTCAACAGAAGTAAATAAGCTATAGACTTGGTTAGACTTTTTAAATCAGATAATATTAGTGATAGAACCTTGAGACTTTATTAAAATATATCTATATTGGGTTATTCTTTGGTAGGGACTAGAAAAAAATGTGTACTGGTGCATTTCTTTTATGTTCTCCTACCATAAATAATTTTTGGCGCAATTTTTTTTTATAACCATGTATATTATAGTTATTTAGAACATCCTGTAAATTTTCAATAAATTTTGAATAATTTAAAGTATCAAAAACTATGTTCAAACAGACTGTTTTCTACGCGCATAAAAAAAATTAGTTAAGCGTGCAACAATTTTTTTAAACCTTATCTTTTACTTGTAAATTATTTAAAATTTTCTGAAAATTTATAAAATACTCAAAATAACTACAATATACACAATCATAAAAAAGAATCGCACTGAAAACTATCCGATAGATTAACACGAAAGAGGTGCAACAGTGCGCCTATTTTTTTATCCCCTATCAAAGAAAAATCATATCTATATATATATATATATGTATAAATATAAAGTTAGTTTACTTTAAAGGCTTCTTTAATCATCAAACCGTACATGTGTAAATGTAATATATATATATATATTAGAGAGGATGGTTCCATATTCGAAATAAACATTATGAGCGAGCGCAAACAACAATTTTACAAGTAGAAAGATAGTGCATGTAATAAGTAATATAATAACGGGTGCCTAATATATATTTATCATAGTTGTTATTTGGTATTTTAAGTTGTCCAACATCACATTAGATGGCACTGTATAATAAGTTAACGATAACCTATAATACTTATTAAATTCAAATAAGTGACACCTAATATTTTATTATACCAATAACAATGCGTGAAATAATATGTATACATGTATGACCCAATGGATAATTAATGTCTGTGGGTTAATAAGTTGGCCAACTAGGGTGAAACCAATTAACATCCTTTGATCTATTGCATGTTGATAAGATTAAAAACATGGGGCTCTAGATCATCTCATGTTTAATCAGTGACTACTTAGATAAGTAATTAACGATGTGACTACTCCACTCCATGTCTAATTAGACTTGAAATATATCACTAGCTAATTTGGAATAATTGTCATACGATTTAGAATATGACATAGAACTTCAATATTAATATTAAAAAAAAACCTTAAATGTGTGGACAAATGCAATGAATCTAGAGAGTTCTTCTTCTGGTTCTTCTTTTTCAGCCGAGTGTTGAATCTCTCGGATCCCATCCCTAGCTGTAGCTATATGAAAATAAAATAAAAAGCTTCATGTTTATGATATGTTTGGTTAAATCGAAAAAGTTCAGAGAAGATGGAATATAACGTTCTATTTTTTTATTTTTTGGAAATGCTTAATATTTCATCTGTTAGAAGATGAAAGAAATGAGAATGAGGACTCCACTTTTTTTTTTTAATTAATACTTTATCAATTTTACGCAAGATCTCGACCTCAATTTCATCCAAAAATAAGAATTAAACAAAACATATAACATATATAACATCTCACTAGCCTAGAATATAAGCTACTTACCTTACACATCTCTTTATTATACATTAAAACTTCTTATTCTATATTGGAATAACTCTCATATAATCATAAAAAGTTTTAACCCTAACTTATGATCAATTATAAATATGAATAAATTCCACATTGTAATAAATTATAATATTTCTAGGTCTCACATTTAGAAAATATGCCTCCACACAGTAATAATTATCATAATATTAAATATATTTATATATGTTATCTTATACATACTAAAAATTCATGATAAAATTAATTATCAATCTAAACTTGTAAAATAACTTTATACATTTCCAACATTATATATATTATGTATATTGTAGCTATACATTTATGTCATTTTCTTTTATCAATGTTTATATATTGAATTTGATATGTTTTATCAATTATTATTTAATTTAAATTTACATGTGTATATTTTTAATATTTTATAGATATAATTCTATAGTAGTAATAAAATATGTTTGTCCCAACATTATTATACTATAAGGATTTTGGTGATTCTAAATTGAATAATTAATTTTCTCTAAATTGAAGATGGATAAGAGTACAAGATTGTTTTGTCAAAATGACGTTTTAATTATATAAAACCACTTTTGTGAACATAATAATAATAATAATTATTATTATATATTATTATGACCAAGGGATTCTATTATTTTTATGACTGAATATGATATTTATTAAAATATGATTCGAGTTAAAAACATTCTAATAGTCTCATTCAAAATTCCAAATTAAATAATCTAAGAAAAGCCATAATTAAAAAGATATAATATATATTTATATATATCTTGAAATCCAAGGGTTGAAAGCCAGAAGTAAACCAGAGTAAAAGCTAGCGGTTAGTTGTAGAATAGGATTCATACATTACGCACATTAGTGTTTATAATTACTTTAAGCCACAAAATAATGTGATTTTTATATATAATTTTTTTTTTTTTTTTTGATGAAAATATAAAAAAATATATATATATATATATTAGTATAGTTCAAATTAAATATATTTATAGTGAGTATATATAATTTTTGTGTATAACGTGCCAAGTGTACTTATCACTACCCACAATATAATTTGTTAAAAGAATATAGTGTGATGATGATCTTCAAGCATTTATTTATGCATAAATAATAAATAACAAACTGAAAATAATAAGACAAGATTTGCATCTAGGTGTACATGGTTATATCTTGTTTTTTTTTTTTTTTGGTTGTTTTCATTATAGTGTAAGCATTCGTCTAGAGAACAATTTATATGTATTTTATATGAACTGTAGTGGCTGGAACTACTTATATAATTAATTGACAGAATATATGTATGGAAGAGAACATGCCCTTTATATATAAAAATGTTGCAGCAATTGCTATCACATGCATCTATACATTATAAATAAGAATACTATATAATATAAAGATATAGATTAACAATGATCAAGTAGCTTAATGTGAATTGTTAACTTACATCAACTTTAAGCGAAGCAACATTTATGAAAATGATAATGTCGGAATCTTATATATTACCAACGTTGGTTAACCGCAAATCAAACAAAACAAAATTAGATAGTTTAAGAGGATATATATTTGCTTTAATTGTACACCAAAGAATTAGAGCCAAAAAGAAAAAGTAGAGATGCCCAAATCACAGAAACTTGAGGCAAAGATACCTTGAAAAAGGGATCCATAAACATTCAAACAAGCCATGATTCTCAAGCAGAAAATTCCATCAACAAAATTGTTTAATCCATCCAAAATAATTAAAAAAGAAAAAGGTTAATAAAAATCATTACTACGACCGACCATTGAATCTCTTGGTCCCATTATTTCTGTTGATAAAGAGACAGACAACTCAATAAGACCCACAAACCTTCAAAGGACGGCTATGACTTATGATCCTTCAATTTCGTATACAACACAAGCACTTAAATAAAGCATACCGCCATCTCAGATAAGGAAAGCATACATTAATTTTATATGTCCCACCACGAGCTCTATCACTGTGAAACTATCACTTTACTTTCTAGACCCCACAACACAAATAGAAGCCATCCCATTCTTCTTCTTCTTCTTCTTCTTCTTCTTCTTCTTCTTATTTCACTTTCCCTTAATTAATATTTTGTATCATTTTGAATTCAGAATATCTAGAACTTAAATGTGTATATATTTATGAGACTAGAATCAAGAATAATAATAGCAGTTAACACATATGTCTACATGCATCCAAACGATTATATTATCTTGATACCAAAAAAAAAACATTGGTTATATTATTTAGCTCTACACAACACATTACTAATGCTTTTGAACATTTTTCAATGAGGAGAGGGGGGGCATCACCATGTATATACAAAGAGCTCCTATATTCTCTTAGTTTGGTTTTTTTTTTTTTTTTCCTTACAAAACATATTTCACCATTCCCTCAAAATATTTTCGGGATTAATTAATCCTCTCTTGAAAAACTTGGAAATTGTTTTTCTTTAAACAATAACACAAGCATTTGGATTCTCTTCCATGCTCTGCACATAGTAATATGTGGTCATGTGGGGGTTGTATGCTCTATAAGCCTTCACGAGCTCCAACACAGGGTCCGGTGGCGGCGGTGCCGGAGCAGCCTCTTTCTTCTTCTCTTCATCCTTCTTCTCTTCTTTCTTTTCTTCCTTCTTTTCTTCCTCTTTCTTTGGTTCTTCTTTCTTTCCCTCCTCCTTCTTTGGTTCCTCCTTGCCTTCTTCTTTCTTAGCCTCTTCTTTCTTGGGCTCTTCCTTTTTGGGCTCCTCCTTCTTGGGCTCCACTGCTGGCCCAACTGAGATTATATCTGTCTGCCAATACTTTCTCAGTTTGCTCACTACATTTACTGGATCCACTGTCCCTATCACTGTGAGTTTCTTATCCTTCATGTCCATTGATATGGCATCAATCCCTGAACCAATATTGAAGAATGTGATTTTAATTAGTTATACACAACTTTATGTAATAATTTTTTTCTTTAGACTAACGTTAAGATCCTGGATTTTGAACACAACTACTCTCCTAATATAAAAGAGAACGCATTGAATGCAAGTTTCGTATTATATTATATATTAGTGTAACTATATACTATTATATATATATGAAGTAGTACTAGTGTTAATGTAGCTGTGTACCACTATAACTAATTGAACATAAACTTTACAATAATAAAGTGGTTTTTTAAGTGACACTTCTAACCATAATTTAATGACTTCATCCTTATGTGTGAATCTATCTTAATAGAAAATGCTAAAGCCTGCAATGCTCTTGAGAAAAAAAAAAAGAAAAAGAAATGCCAGCAGTCAAAATCATGTTAAAATATACAACTTTGTGAAGCCATAGAAAGAAAGCAACTAGCCTAACACTGTGGCCAAATCTACACCACGTACTCACTTGAGTCATCACTCTCAACACTTGTCAAACAGAACATATGAACACTTTGCTGCAAATTTCTTTACAATTTATCTCAAAAAAAGAAAAACAGAGAGAGAGAGTGTGTGTGTATTTGATTATATTATTATTATTATTATTTTAGTATTTTTCTTTTTGTATGGTGAAGAAACAAATCTATGACTGTTTGGTGGGTAGTTGTTTCTTTTTTAAGAAATGAATAAGAACAAAAAGTTTTTGTATCATGATCTTACTAACTTTTAAAACATTTGATTTCATTCTAAAATTTGTTGGGTTAGTAAAAAAATTGTTTCCACCCAAACAAATTAATATAATTTTTATTTTATTTTTATGAAAACCAATTACTCAGCCACCAACAAATTAAGAACCAGATAAGTTTTCATAGGAAAGATTATTACTTTTTCTTCTTTTTTTAAATCCAGTACCTGGAAGAGTAGAGACTGTTTTCAAAGCTTTCTGCTTAGCTCTGTCATCATGCAAATCCAGCTTTAGTATGACCTTCTGCAACAAAAAGATGGTAACACACCATGAGAGATCTAATCTACCTAAGATCTAATAATTCTTCTTCAAAGAAACTAAGGTTTGGCTCTTCCGTCATATTAGAAAAAAAGATCCAAGGTATGTTATTTAAATTTTACGCCTGAAGAATTATTCAAAGTTTGAAGAGACTAGAAGTATAATACAGGAACCAAAAAAATAAGCATAATTGAATATCATCCCAGAGAAAGACCCCCACTTTTTTTACAGAACTTATTCAAAACAGAGAATCTGAATCAAACAAGAAAAACCCCTGAACCACAACCAACAACACCTTTTATATTTCTTAACAAGAAAAGAAAAAAAAATACAATAAAACTGTGGAAGAATCAGAGCCAGAAAAGGGTAACACTGCTAATAAAAGATAAACGAGAGATGGGGCAAAAGAGATGGAATCCAGACCTTCATTTCCAAATCTCCTTTTTTTTTTTCCTTTGAGAGAGAGAGAGAGTGAGAGAGAGATGAAAAACACTGAAAACAGAGAGGATAGTAGCAATGGGGAAGAGGGTATTAAAAAAGAGAGATTGAGACGAAATGGAATAATGCTTTATTGAAAGGAGGAAAAAATAAAGAGAGAGAGAGAGAGAGAGAGATGGGATTGCTGTTTGGACAGACTTGGTACCAGAAAAATCCGAATCAAAACAAGCAATGCAGAATAGGAGAGAGGGAAAAAAATTAGAGGGAGTGAGGTAAGGTTGAGAATGAGATGAGAAGAGTTAGAGAATTGAGTTTGGTACCCGAACGTGATTTAAAACAAAGTGTAATGAGTGAAGAGTCTATTGTAATGTAATGTCTAATGTACTTTAAAAAAATTCATGGACGTGCGGTAAAAAGAAGACATTGCCTTCTCCCTAAACTAAGCCCCACTCTCATCCCACTCGCGCGTCTTTTCAACCCTCTCAACCAAACCAACCTCTTTCTTTCCAATTTTTCTTCTTCCATTATTTTACGAGAGAGTAGTAGTTAGGTTCACGTGGTTTTCTTTTGTTGTTTTTTTTTTCAAATCAGTATTCCAAATTAGATGATAGATCATTTTTTTTCTTTAAAAGACAAAAAAAACAACTTATTTACTCTCTAAAGAAAAATGGTGTATATTTTTTTTTGGGCAAAAAAACAGTGTATTGCTCTCAAAGGAAAAAAGAAAAGATTGAAGGGTACAATTGAAACCTGAGTTGCCAAGTACGACTATAACTATGAATTTAATAAATCGTTTGTGATTAAGAAAAAAAGGCATGATTGAAATTTTAAATATAAGTGGTACATGCATGACTTGATTTTTTTTAAAATTACAATATTATTTTAAATTTAAAATTTTAGTAGGGGGTGTTACCCCACTTACACCTCATCTTCCACCCATGAAGTTGACATATTATATATGTGAAAAAGTACATATATTCTTTTTATAAAAAAAAAAAATAAAGTACATATATTGGCTTACCAAAAATAATTAGAGGAAAAAAATGAAAAAGCTTTCCGTTTTTTATATCAATTAATGTGAATAGTGACGTGTCCTTTGAAATCATAGAGAAATATTCTAGTATCAAGTTTATTGATGATTAAACTACATAGTTTGAGTCTCTAAAAAAAAACTACATAATTTGAGTTTGAACCACTCAACAAATGACTTAATACGTTTTTTTTAATGTAAAATAGATTCCATTTAGTTAAGTTCCAACATGTGATATAGAAATATAATGCACAAAACTCGATTGTATAATGTACAAAATAACTATATATATAATACAAAAAAAAGTATAAGAATATTAATAGTACACAAAAAAACAAATCAATTTATAATAATTACTGATACCGTTAAAAAAAATTAAAAAACTTATATAAAGCATTAAACTAAAGTCTAAATATTCAATATCCTCCAAACAAATTCAATTGGTTTAAAATTTCCATTTCACAAAAATGAGGTTTTTTATTTTATATTTATTAATGAGTGATTTTACAATATATACATAATGAACGTAAATTATATCAATGAAATATAAACATTTTTTTTGACAAAAATATAAAGAATTATTTGCATGATTATAAAAGTTGTGTTTTTATTATGCATACAGTATCGAATTTACCTATAGTACTATACACGATCATATACATGATAATTCAATAATAAAAAAAATAGTTTTGTTTTTCGAACACTCACCTAAAGAGATTGTTTTCTTTTCTTTAACGTACTTTTTTTACAAACTTTTTAGTACTCTTTTGGAGTGTTATAATCCACTACGATGGACTTTAGGAGAATATGAGGAACATTTATTTACTCGTTTAGAGGAAAACTAAAAACCTACCATTACACACCTTTTTTAAATACGGCTGGCAAGGTTTATTTATATATATATATACACACATATATTTAATTAATCTATTGGACAAATTTCCCTTAGTTTTCTTTAAAAAAGTAAAACTATTAATAATAATGTGATGGTAATTTATATGTTATAGCATGCACATACATGTTATTGCGTTTTTTTTAATGGTAAACAAAATAATTTTTATTTTTTCTTTTCGTGTTATGAAGGGTAGGCTCGAAATTGATCCCATTGGCCTGTCTTTGTGAAAGTTGGTAAATCATCTTGTCCACTAAGCTGTACGTACCGATATAAGTAATTTTTAAAAAGAGAAAATATAAAATAAAATAAATAATATTAGGGGTATTATTCACTTTGCTATCAATATTTGTTATCCGAGTGATATATTTTACACTCCATAATATTATAAAAATATTCCATTTTTATAGAAATTTTTATTTTATATTTATTTTTAAGTATAATAACTAAAATATATCACTTTCATAAAATTTTAAACTTAAGAAGTACACCCAAATTTTAACTAAATTAAAATTCTAAATTTTTTTCAATTAAATTAAGTATTTCTAATCTTCTAAAATTATATCCATTGATATAACAACACAATAATAAAAAAAAATCATATAATATAATAGTAAATTTATTGTGTTACTTAATAAAATTTTTATAAATTTATGTTTGAGATTGTATTAAATATTTCTATTATTTATTTAATTAAGAAATAAATTTAAATTCATCATTCTTTTAGTTTTAATTTCCAAATTTTAATAAATGAGATATTCTATTTTTATTTATTGTAAAATGGTGCACAAATCAAAACTTAATATTGGAAATTAATGGGATGTAATGATAAATAAAGATATTTTTTAAAATTTATTTTTTTGAGTGTAAAGGAGAATTTCATTAAGGTTAAAAGTCAATTAGATCAAAAGAGATACAAACATAGTTAGTGCCATAGGCACACAGGTAAACATGACCACTAACCTTAACATCTCCCATGGAAAGGGCTAACTGTAATGCCCCGAAATCCTTAATGCAGTTTAGTGGCTGATTAGTAGGTCGGGAGGGCTATAATTGTTTTATTATGCCATTAAACTATTATATGCATATTTTTGTGAATTATATTATAATATGATGTTAAATGTATGCATGTGGGTCTACATTGTGTTTTAGGGGTGTTTTCGTAATTTGGTCCGTTGATGGCATAATTGTATATTTGTATGCATGTCGGTGAATTGTTGTTGAGACCACATTATAATATGGATTTGTTCGAGCTATTCGGCATGAGACGATCTTTGAATATAAACTATCGGTTTGGTCATAACAGGCTTAAGTTCGAGGCTCGGGGTGAGTCTCAGGGTGATTTTTATGATTAGAGCGTTGCCGGGAATTAAAGGGTAACGGGATGTGAAACATTGGTATTTGAGAATTTCGAGAATAGCAGGAATTCGAGGGTATTAAGTTTGATTCATGAAATTAGTGGGATTAGAAGATAAATGACATTTTTGCCCTTACTAGCCTTTATTGAGTTTTACTTAACCTAGGGGGGCAATATGGTCATTTGGCAAGGGATATGTATGACCTTAGTAAGTTGTAGAAGGCCATCAGCTTAGTCAAAAACAGAGTATCAAAACACCTCTCCCGTACATCATCCTCCTCCTTTCTTCTCTCTTTTTCTTTTTAATTTTTGGGTTGTTCTTGAGGATTCAAGCTAGGGAAGTGGATCTTGAGGGCTTAGGATTGTGTTCTACCATTGAAGAAGGTTTAATCTTGAGCTTGAGGTAAGATTTAGCCATGAAATTTCTGGTTTTACTCTGTTTTTGGTTTGGTTAAAAGCTTGAGAGTTTTGATTATAGAATTGGGTATTTGGTGTGGTTTTAAGTGGTTCAAAGCTTGGGTTTTGTTGTTGGAATGTTGGTTGTGTTGTGGTGATGATTGGTGTTGATTTTGGGATTGATTTGAGGAAGGTTTGGTTGTGTTTGGTTTGAAAAAAAAAAGGAAAAAAAAATATGGGTTCTAGGTTGAGCTGCAACTCTGTTCTTGGGCGCTGCAGCTCAAGTTGTGTGAAGGAGAAGTTGGTGCTGATGGGTTATTAGAGTTGCGGCTCTAATGCTGTAAGAGTGGGTTTTGGGCCCCTGATTTGGGTGGGGCTGCGGCTCAAAAGCTTGGGGCTGCGGCTCAAAATGGGAATTTGGCCAAAATGGGTTTTAACTGATAGAAACTCAAACCTAAGGGCTCGGGATTGAACCTACTAACCGGTTTAGTAGAATTCGACATCCCGGAGTTTAGGACTTGGTCCAGGAACCTTTTATTATTCATTTTATTGATGGAACCCCAAAATTGGTTATGACCAGGTGACCGTCAAGGAACTAAAAGGTTGATCGTTCTCAAGGGTCGTTATTTTACTATTTCTCGCTCGAACCAGAGGTAAGAAAACTGCACCCTGTGTATATGACATGCATGATAGTTGTTGAGGCATGTTGATTGATAAATGTGGACATGGATTGCATATTAAATGCTAGCGAATGTTGTTTACTTGTGTATGGCACTGACTAGTCAGGGACGACACTAGTCGCATATTACTGACCTAAGAGTCAGAAACGGCATAAGCGTCCTGAACGCAAAGCCGAATGAAGATTAGATCTAATCGATATCAGCGTTGAACGACTCTAAGGCATTAATGCTGGACCGACCCTAAGGTCGATGAAACTTATAAGCGCTTGGCTAGTCTAGGACTAGTTACTCAGAGCCAAGGCCTACGGCCTAGGTGACTGATTGTTACATGGCTAGGGAACAGTGTTCCATAGTTATGACTCTAGAGTCATGAGGAAGGTTTTGTTGGTGACTAGTCATCATGCACCTATCTTGTTTAAGCTAGTGAAAGGTTCACTTATCTGTTAAGCCCCGGTGACCCTATCGTCACATGGCTAAAGGGAGTTGTACCCACCTTAGTGACTTTTGCGACTGTCACTTACTTGTTTTGGACTGAAAGTCCCAAATGATTATTATGATCATTGTTGATATTATATCATGCTATATTGTGTTTTCTTGCTGGGCCTTGGCTCATGGGTGCTATGTGGTGCAGGTAAAGGTAAAGAAAAGCTCACCCAGCCTTGAGTGGAGAGCTTAGGTGGTGATGTGTACATATGCGGCCGCTTGACCACCACGGCCAAGGAATTCTCAGAGGAACTAGGGGGTTTACCCTATTTTTGCCGCTTAGGTCGGCAGGTTTGTAAATTTGAAACAGTAATGACCATTTTGAGTTGTAAATAACTTGTAAACGTTTTGATGGGCCCATGAACAGTTTTATGTACTTAATAAAATATATCCTTTCCTTTTTATTGGTTTTTCACCTTAGCCTGTTAATAACACTTAGAAGCACGTTTTTAACCAAAGGACTCGGGTAGCGAGTCAAATTTTTGGTTCACCATACACCGTAACTGTTATGAGGTAACCAGGGCGTTACACTAACTGAGCTAGAGAGTGGGCAATGTAGTTATGTTCACACTTACAATGATCAATTGCAAAAAAATGTGAATTTGCTACTTAGTTGAAGCACTTCATGTATAACCATTCCAAACTCATAATCATTCTCCGCTTTATTGCATATTACTCTATAGACTCTGAGATAGTCTGTCCTAGTTTGCACCTTGGTATATCCCATATGGAGACTAAGAAGTAAGTCTTGGGCTACCGTCGTTGCATCTGCTAAGTGAGGTTCCATGGTTGAGACAATAGGGGATGCCATGGATCCAATAACTCTGCCATTGTTGTTTTTCAGAACCTCCCCCAAACCAATCTTTAGTTGCTCACTCTTCACTCATGCATCCACAAACAATATTACGACCCCATCATCATTCCTCACCATGGTGCCACCACCCTTTCCAACTACTCCCCCCACTTCACCCGACCCACCATTAGCGATGATGGGTGGTATGTGTTGAGCTTCTTGGTATCTGGAGAGAAAATCCAAAGACCAGTAGGACATATGATCATCTTTGAGCCATAGGTGATCATGGATGAATTTGTTTCTGCAGTACCAGATCTGTCAGCACATAGTGAGGTATTTCTCCATCTATTATTTAGTGAGAACATCCATACAGTCAAAAAAATGCTCAAAAAAGTATTGGCAGAGTCTCAACTTCCCAATTTCTTGAGTGGGTCAATTATCTCGAATGCTTTTTAAAGATGAGTAACCCCACAAAGCATGCATGATTGTTTTAGGCCCTCTGTTACATATAGGACAGTTGAGATCAACATGTACTCCATGCTTGCCTAGGTTCACGCTGGTGGGCAGAAAATGGAGAGAAGTTCTCCAAGCGAAATTCTTAACTTTTGGAGGGATACAAATAGACAATAGATATTTCCACTAGTGAGATTGTCCATTAGAAGATGTAGCATGGTCATAGCCCATGTTGCGCACAACACACCAATAACCAATCTTCATAGAGTACATGTCATTCTCATTATAATGCCATATGAGATGATTGACCCCTACATTCACAGGACTAGGGATAGACATAATCTGTTGAGCTTTGTTAAGATTAAAAGATTGACTAATAAGCTCCCAATTCCACTCACTCGAATTCATCTTCAAAGTGTTGACCATCCCAATTGTCCCCTGAAAGGTAGTGGTATATCCCACGTCTTTCTTGGGAATCCAATAGTCATGTACAATATTCATTGACTCTCCATTATTAACAACCCACCTCGCACCTAACAAGAAAAGCTCACGCCCCCAGAGCACACTACGCCACAAGTATGAGGCACGATGAGTGGTTTTAGCTTGTAGTATAGACGCGTTTGGAAAATAGAACCCCTTCATCACTTTGGCTATAAGAGAATAGGGATGGTTATAGTTATGAGTTGCTTGCTTAGCTAGAAGGGCTTGGTTAAATAGGAAGAGATTCCTAAAGCCAAGCCCCCCTTCTGACTTGTGCCAACACAGTCGCTCGCACTTGCAGCAATGCATTTTCCTTGTCTTATCATCGACATCCCACCAAAACCTTGCACGTAGTCTATGAATCTCAATAATTCGGGATGCAGGGAGCTTAAATAAATTAATGGCATATGTCGGAATTGTTAGGATTTATGCCCTAAAAGTATGTAAAGACGTTTTATTTATTTAAATAAAAGTACAATTTTATTAAATTTGAATGTTGTAATTATTGTTTGAATAATTTATATGAATATCAAGAAAATTTCATATTCATTTATGAGGATATGATCTTCTATTAGTATGAGAGAATTAAGATCATATACAATGAATAAAATAGTCAGTAACATATTAAAGTAATGAATCTTTAATGAATGGTTACTAATACAATTTACTAAGCATACGGGATGCAATTGATCTAGATTCGGATTAATGATGTGGATAGACATCTTGGTAAATGTATTGTATATAATAAAGATTATATATGACAAGACTAATAAGAATTAACCATCTTTTTAAACTTATTTTTTGCCATAAAAATTTAATTTTTATCATAATAGATGATCATTTGTAGATCAGTCTAAATTTTGAGTAGTCATGAACTCATGTTTGTGCTTAATGGATCTTTTGATTCACTCGTAAAGGTTTCTTTGTATGATGAGGCTAGTGAATTTTGTTTTGAAGATTCAATATCATGAATAGTTGGGAACATGATTTACAATATTGGAATCCATACTTTCTTAACGGATCGAATATTGGTTCCCTTAAGGGTTAATTCTGGAACTGAATAATTATTGAGCTCAAATCTATAATTTGATTATAGATTAATTATTCGCTAGTGAATTAATGGTACTTAAGTAACAATAGGTAATTAGAAGGATAAAATGCTAATTTTGACCAACTCCAAGGCAAGAAAATAATTATGTGATAATTATAAGCAATTGGTTAATTGTGAATCAATTAATTATTTAGCTATATATTTTTTATTCTGACAAACTTAATCTTAAAATAAATTTTAATCATGTTTGGATTAGTATAGAGAGAGTTTATTTATTATCTTATTATAGGATATTTATTTATTTAAAACTGATACTTGAAGATAAAGTTAAATTTGAATTATTTGATATTTATTTAGTGGCGCCACTTTCAGGGGTACCCAATCTATGGGATTTGAATTTTGAATTTCAAATTAATTTGTTTATTTATTTAGATTTAATTATTCTTTTTAAATATGATTTAAATTAAATAATTAAAATACATATAACTGATCAATTTTATTTAAATAAAATAAAGATGAATTAAATTAGTTAAATTTTTTTACAAACCTAAAATGAAGCGATAATTTTCATAAGTTTATAAGTTGTTAATTTTGACTGTCAGACTTTCTCTAAGAAAAGAAACAATAGAATTTCATAAACCTGAAATTCTAGAAATTTCTATAGCCTCTCTCTTCTCTAGATCTCATATGTCTAAAGAGTCTAAATCAACATTTGAATCTACGTGCCCACACATGTCATTGTGTGTTTAAGGATTGACTTGGAAGACTAAGGTGTTTGCTTTCAGAAAGAATATGAAGATCGTTAATTTATACAAAAAGATTCAAGGACACTTGATAGGCTACTAGATGTAATCTCTTATCTATTTATGTGTCATTTAATATATATATGAATGATCCTTGGTAGTATTAATAATTTTTTTAAAAGATCCTATTCCGCTACGTATTTTTATTTTTCTCATTTAACAGTGTTATCCAAAAAACAGGCACGGATGACATGGCAAGTGATTTCTGAACACGTGGCTGACACCTGGTAGAATTCTGTTAGAGTATCGACCAGTAAGATATTGCAAGCATAACGATTGAGTTTTTCTTACGACCAGCCTGGTCGTACACTCCGCATATCTCAAGGTAATTTTGTAAAGATCTAAGTCAATCCCGAGATTGTCTCCAATAATTCCTGATGATCCGATTAATTAGGAGAGAATATCTGTAACAAATTGATGTAATCCTCCTTGAGCCTATAAATAGAGAAAGATAGTTCAAGGAGGGGACTTTTGGCTTTTTGCTTACTTGAGAGTATAGATTTACGAGAGAATTAGAGCTAATAGATTACGATATATTGTTTATTCTTCAGAGGTTGGTGAAACTCATAGAACCCTAGTTCTTTGATCACTCCTTTGAATCCTATATCAATAATAGCTCAAGTGGACGTAGGTTATTACCAGTTTCTGGGGCCGAACCACTATAAATTCTTGTGTGCTTTACTGTTTTTGTCATTATATCCATTCTAACATATCTGTCCACATCAAGCATTTTTTACTCCGTGTCAGTTGACCAAAATCAGGGTCAACATTCTGGTGCTTTCATTGAGAGCTTGATACGATATTGTTAAAACAGTAATGGCAAAAACTGCAAAGAAGACTGGGCAGGCGACTGGCGCTGCACCATCTCAACCGCCTCCTCCTCCAAACGTGACTGAAGATGAACCACATTTGGAATTCGATGAGGAAGAACTGGATTCTGAGACACTGAGGAATACCCTAGGGGTATTACAGGATGAACTGGCCAATCTGAGGGCTAGCCAGGAAAGTGCTGCTGAGATTATGGCGCGGCAGCAACAAGAAATTGAGCGACAGCGCCAGGAGTTGAGTGAGAGGCAGGCGGAGATGGACCGTCTCCAGAGGGAGGCCATGGCAGCCCTCGAAGCAGCCTTATAGTTGGCTAGGAATCAGGTTGCACTTGCCTCACAGCCTGATCAACCTACAAATGGGCCACCCCAAAGGGGCCCTAATCCTAGCCCGCTTATCCAGCCCTTGAGCCCCCAGAGGCCCGAGCAGCCACCAATGCTGCAGGATGATGTCCCGCTAAGGGACCCTGAGGCGCAACCCCCATCCTAGGCTGGTCGCGACATTCCCCCACAGCTAAGGCAGAATAGGGCCAGGCAGCAGCCCCGCAGTCCTAGACGCCATAGGGGTGAAGAGCCTAACCCTCAGAGCAGAGGACAGCGTCCTTCTGGTAATAGAAGGAACTCAGAGATAAGCTCTACGGTCCGGGGGCCCCCACGGCATGATAATGCGCGGGGACCTACCGACCAACGCAGGCCACCCTCTAACGCTCAGGAGGTTCCAGCCTAAGGAGGCAACCGAGGGAATAGTCGATCCCACCATACCCAGTCGAGATTTAGAGATGGCCATGGTTACAATGAGGCCGATTCAGGCAGAGGAAATGTCGGTCGGAGAAATGAAGAAAAAGGTGGGGGCAAAAGCCCACCACCTAGAGAAGACCAACCCGAGAGACGCGATGCTGGGGGGCAACCCAGACAAAATAATGTCTTTAACCAGCTCGGAGCTAGCGAGCAGCGGAGAAGAGACGAGGATTTAAGAGACGTACTCAATGATCGCCGGGAATAGAACGACGAGTATGTTCCCCCAGCACCGGAGGCCCCGGCGATTCCCGAAGCCGTGCAAGCCCAAATAGATGCCCTGAACCAGGCAGTACAACAGCTAGTCGGGGGATGGACATCTCACATCGAGTACGATAGGAGAAGAGGCACTCCTTTCGTTCAAAGGATAGCTATGGCAGAAACTCCTAGCAAGTTTAAGATGCCTATGCTTCCAAACTTTGACGGGTATGGTGACCCGGTATCTCATGTCAACAAGTTTGAGATACAAATGGACATTCAGAAAGTGTCCGAAGAAGCTCGGTGCAGGATCTTTCCTGCAACACTTTCTGATGCTGCACAAGAGTGGTTTTTCAAATTCCCTCCTGGGGAAGTATTGTTTCTTGGGAGATGTTCGTAAAAGAATTTTACGGACAATTCTATGTGGGTCGTGTGCACCCAACTGAGGCGAATCAGCTGGTTGAGATACGCCAGCAAGAGGGAGAGTCATTGAAGGATTACGTCCAGCGCTTCATGCGAGTAGCGGTTGGAGCCAAAACAGTGGGCGACGAGGGCAAGATGATGGCCCTAACTGCGGGAGTTAGGCGCCGCACACCTTTGTGGAGTAGCCTCAGAAAGCATGGAGTTAAGACTACTCAAGAATTTTTTGATCGAGCTGATCGTTACATCAAGCTCGAAGATGCCATCGCCAGTGAAGGAAAACCCCAGGCAAGGATAAGGGGATTTTCGAGCCTGCCAAAGCCGCCAATGGGTCAAAACCCACTGGCAATGGCAAAGGCAACGGGAACGGCAATGGCAATGGCAAGAATTGGGGGAAACGACCGCATAACGAGCCTTCCACCTCTAACAATAATCGCGCCAAGGGCAATCGTTATGAACCGCGATTCACTAACTACACTGCCCTTATTGAGTCTTGGGGAGAGGTTTATCAGGCCACGAGTTCTAGTGTGCCTTATAAAAAACCTTCTCCCATTCGAAAAGATATTTCGAAGAGGGACACTACCAAGTTCTGTCGTTATCATAACGACTACGGACATGATACAAATGAATGCAACCAGCTGAAGGATGAAATCGAGTTCCTTATTAGACAAGGAAACTTGAGAAGATATGTACGGGCCTCGGGAAATTCCCAACGAGAGGCTCCAGGTGGCAATGAGCATGCGCCCGCACGCCAACGCTCACCACCTTTGCAGCCTGACCCCGTAGCTGGCACTTTACTCACCATCTGCGGAGGCCCGCACCTCGCGAGAAGTAGTGGAAAGGCGAGGGAGCGATATGCTCAGACCCTACGTCACGACCAGGACATCGAGATGATGACTGTGGAGGACAGGGCATCAAAGAAGGCTCGGTCAGAGGATGGGGAGATAACCTTCTATAATGGCGACGCCCAGCATGTCCGGTTCCCACATTCTGATCCGCTGGTCGTGGACGTTCAAATCGCCAACATGATGGTGAAAAGAGTACTAGTTGATACAGGAAGTTCAGTAAACATCCTGTACAAATCTTCACTGGAACGCATGAAGTTGTTCGTCAAGGACTTGGTGCCCTGCAACCAAACAATTTACGGCTTCTCAGGCGAGGGACTCGCCCTAGCAGGGTCAATCAGACTTCCCGTCACAGCAGGTACAGCGCCTGCTACTAGGACATTGCTCGCTACTTTTATAGTAGTCGATTGTCCTTCGGCGTACAATGCTGTCATTGGAAGGCCCATACTGGTTGATCTTCGGGCCGTCACCTCAGTATGGCACTTGGCCATGAAATTCCTGACAGACGCAGGGGTAGGACGCGTGTTGGGTAATCAGTGAGAAGCAAGGGAGTGCTACAATGCCTCAGTCACAAAGTCAAAGAAAGGAACGTCGAAGAGCACTCCCCCAGATAGGTTGCAAATGGCTATTGATACACAAGCCCAATCCAGTGATAGAGTCACCAAATAGGGTGTTGCCCAAAGTGAGGATAAATATTTAGATCCTCGCTTTGGGGATTTTGAGGAAGATGTTGGACCCGTCGAGGACCTGGAAGAGGTCCAACTTGACGAAAAAGACCCGACTAGAGTTATAAAGGTCGGGAATAATTTAGACGCAACAACGAAGCATGCATTGGTGGGATTTTTGCGGAAAAACCAGGAAGTCTTTGCCTAGTCACACAAAGACATGGCTGGGATAGATCCTGCAGTTATCAGCCATGGCCTGAACGTTGACAAGAATTTTCCACCCGTGCAACAGAAAAGAAGGCTGCTCGATAAGGATAGATCAAAAGCCTTAAAGGAGGAAGTCGAAAGACTAAAGGAGAATGGGTTCATCAAGGTAGCGTTTTATCCATCGTGGGTCTCTAATCCAGTACTGGTTCCCAAGCCTAACGACAAATGGCGAACCTGTGTGGATTTCACAAACCTCAATAAAGCCTGCCCAAAGGATTGCTTCCCACTCCCAAGGATCGACCAGTTGGTCGATGCAACTACAGGACATGAGATCCTCTCCTTCATGGATGCATACTCAGGATACAATCAGATCAGTATGCATCCCCCTGACGAGGATCACACTAGCTTTCGGACCGATACAGGGTTATACTGTTATAAAGTAATGCCCTTCGGACTGAAAAATGTTGGTGCGACTTACCAGCGATTGGTTAACCACATGTTTAAGGAGTTGATCGGAGTAAACATGGATGTGTACGTGGACGACATGCTGGTAAAGTCGAAAAAGGTAGAAGGACATGTAAAGGATTTACAAGAGTGTTTCGATGTTCTGAACAAACATCAGATGAAGTTAAACCCTCTCAAATGTTCCTTCGAAGTAGGATCAGGGAAATTTTTGGGGTTCATTGTCAATTCAATAAGAATCGAGGCCAACCCCGACAAGATAAAGGCCCTGATCGACATGAAATCGCCAATGAAAATCAAGGATGTGCAAATTTTAACTGGAAGAATTGCCGCATTAAGTAGATTCATTTCCAAGTCGACGGATAAATACGTCCCTTTCTTTAATCTACTTAGAGGCAACAAGAAGTTTGAATGGACAGGAGACTGCGAATAGGCTTTCCAGACTTTAAAGGCCCACATGGCACAGCCTCTTATTATTATCAGAACCCATAGACGGAGAAACTTTGTTCATTTACCTGGCGATCACCGAATTTGCTGCCAGTGCGGTGCTAGAATGAGAGGAAGAAGGCATACAAAAGGCGGTTTACTATGTAAGCAAGAGGTTAATCGGAGCCGAATTGAGGTATCCTCCAATCGAAAGATTAGCCTATTGCTTAATCTTGGCCTCAAGGAAGTTACGTCCTTACTTCCAAGCCCATCCCATCACAGTCTTAACTGACCAGCCCCTTCGACAAGTTCTGCAAAAGCCAGAGGCGGCTGGACGCTTATTAAAATGGGCAGTCAAACTCAGGCAGTTCGATATCACATATTCACCGTGAGCAGCAGTAAAAGGACAAGTCTTGGCTGACCTCATCGCTGAATTCACTTAGCTCGCAAACGACGAGCAGTGAGAAAAACCTAGTGCGCCTGAGCCCCTAGTCAAAGCTCCTTCGTGGAAGTTATTCACGGACGGATCGTCCAACGAATCTCACGTAGGAGCAGGAGTGATATTGATAACGCCGGAGGGGCATCGATTTCACTGCGTTATTAGGTTCGATTTCACCGCATCAAAAAATAAGGTCGAATATGAAGCACTCCTCGCAGGACTAAGGTTAGCCAAAGACATGAGTATAAAAGTGCTTAATATCTACAGTGATTCACAGCTGGTAGTGAATCAGGTCTTAGGGGAGTATCAAGCACGGGGCCTACTTAAACAAAACTAGAGATTTGTTGGCACAATTCGATAAGTATACCTTCCAGCAAATTCCCCGAGATCATAATTCAAACGCGGATGCCTTATCCAAACTCGCAAGTGCGAGAGACACTGACACTTTGAATATAGTGCCAGTAGAGAGATTATGCAAGCCGAGCATACGAGCAGACGAAACCAATATGGAAATCCGAATGGAGGATACATGGATGGCACCATACTTGGAGTATCTCACAAATTTTGTCCTACCAGCAGATAGAAACAAAGCCAGAACTCTTCAAAGACAGACTGCTAGGTATATACTGGTCGATGGTGTCCTTTACCGAAGAGGTACTCCATGCCACTGCTCAGATGCATTACACCAGAAAAGGCTAAAGAACTAATGAGGGAAGTGCATGAAGGCTTCTATGGGGACCACACTGGGGGGCAGAGCTTGTCAAAAAAGATTATGAGGCAGGGTTATTTCTGGCCGAATATGAACGAAGACTCAATGGAGTTTGTGCAAAAATGCGACAAGTGTCAAAGATTTTCCAAGATCCCACACGCAGCTCCCAACGAGTTAAAGCAGATGCAGAGTCCTTGGCCTTTCGCGGTATGGGGTATATATTTGATTGGATCCTTGCCAACGGGAAATGGTGGAGTAAAATATGCAGTCGTAACAGTCGACTACTTCACCAAATGGGTCGAAGCTAAGCCGCTCGCTACCGTAACGACCAAGAAAGTTCTTGACTTTGTAATCAAGAACATTGTTTGCCAGTATGGTTTGCCTCAAAAAATTATCTCAGACAACGGCACCCAGTTTGACAGCGACTTATTCACAGACTTCTGCGAAAGACATGGAATCGTCAAAAGCTTTTCTTCAGTCGCACATCCACAAGCAAATGGACAAGTCGAAGCAGTGAATAAAACACTTAAAGATACCTTGAAGAAAAGACTTGAAGACACTAAAGGAGCATGGCCAGAACAACTGCCTGAAGTACTCTGGTCGTATAGAACTTCTCATCGAACAGCGACAGATCATACCCCATTTTCCTTAGCATACGGGTATGAAGCTATGTTGCCCGTCGAGTTAGATTCGCCCTCACATCGACGAATTACATACGACCAGGACCAGAATAGCCAATTGATGATGGAGTCCCTAGACTCACTTGAAGAGAAACGGGAAAGAGCCCAACTCCGAGTAGCTGCGTACCAGCAAAAGGTCGCCCGGTATTTTAACTCAAAGGTGAAAGAAAGAAAGTTCAACGTCGGAGATCTAGTACTTCGACAAGTTTTCTTAAACACCCGCGACCCAACTGATGGAGTACTCGGACCAAACTGGGAAGGACCTTACCAGATTGAAGAAGTCCTTCATCCAAGCACCTACAAGCTTGCATGCTTAAATGGAAATCTCGTTCCACGCTATTGGAATGGAGAACACCTGCGCAAGTATTATCAATAAACAGTCCTTTTTAAAGGACTGGCTTGTATTAATTTTTACTTTTTACAAGTTTCGAAAAAGGGTTAGCCATGTTATATGGATAATCGTTTATAAGTGTAAGATCTTTTAAAGATCACTCGTAAAGACATGATTAGTCCATTTTTAATACGAGAATTATAAGGGACTATGCGTAGCCAGTCATTCTTGCCAACCTTTGTAAACAACTTTTACAAGTATTTGTTCATTACGTGTGTTGTTTTGCTGTATTATAAGTGTTGCATTTCCTACCGAGCAGTAATGTTCATACAGGTCTTGGTCAAGGCAAGTGACCAAGGACCTAAAGCTCCTCAGTCACTTGGAGGGCATATAAGGTACATCGATAGCAAAGCATACCAAGAGGTATGTAAACACATGAACAAAATGAGTGAAAGCATGCTACGGTACTTAGAGTATTTTTCAAAATTTATATTTTGTTAAATCAAGCCAAAGTACTATGCTAAGTTCGGTCATGCGAACATATGTTATAATAGACAGAAATATTATAATATCATAAGGCATTCTTTTACATCGCAAGCATTACTGCTTGGATGTAATTGTTCAAAGTAAAAGGAAAATACACTGCCCATGCAGCAAAATTAATAGTAAAAATTTAGTCTTTACATCACGACCCGTGGGTCGTGTAACTAAAGAAAAATAAAATAAAAGTTTCAGGAGGGTCTTGCTCAGCATTCTGGTTGGCCGCATCCTCGACAACTTCTCCTTCCTCCGCGCCAGCAGCAGGCTGAATGCTTGGGGAGGCAGGTACTCTGGATTTTTCTTCGGCAGCCAACCGAGCAGCACAGCGGGCCAACTCAGCGTTCCTGGCATCCTTTGGAAGGTAGTTGAAGTTGGCACTTTGATTGTGTTTCCAAAAGTCGTAGAAACACCGAAGTGTCGCATTCTTGTACCTCTCCAGATCTTTAGCATTGGTGAGCTTCAGCTGCTCCACCTGGCTCTGGAGGACGGCAATAGTCACGTCCTTAGTGAGGTGTTCCTTCCTAAGCTTCTTGACTTCACGCCAGTGAAGATGGCTAGAATCCTGGTAGTCGTCCCTCTGCTTCCTAGCTGCCTCCAAAGCATCTTGTTTCTCAGACAACTCTGCCACCGCAGCATCCTTCTGCTTGGTGACCACCTCAAGCTCCCCAGAAAATCTGACCTCCGCAGCATTGAGCTCCTCAACAACCGCCGACTGAGCCTGCTTGATAGTAGTAGTGGCACGGGTGCGAGCAGCAGTTATGGTCAGCATGGCCTGCAGTCAAAGAGTAAAAGTTAGGCTACATTACAAGAAGGAAAAATAAGAGCCAAAATTGCAAGGAGGTAAAGAATACTTACGCTGGCCACTTCGTTGAGAGCTCTGTTAAGGATCTGGTCGACCCCCATATTCTCAGCCTCGGCCATTGCCTCCCTGCAACGGTCATGCTTTAGGATATGCGTAAGGCGATCCTTAGCTGATCGCAGGGAACGGCTCGAGAGTTTAGCCCCAGGAAGTTCTGCTTGTGGGGCCTGTTCTTTTTGTGCCACGTGCGAAGGGTTGGTAGCTGGGGCAGTTTCCTTCTCAGCAGAAGGTTAAGTAGAAGGTTGGGCTGCGGATCCATCCTTAGAAGGATCATTTGTTCAACCCTTCTTGGCCGGAGGTGCTTGACTCGACTCGCCGTCTTGCCTCCGGACCGTCTTCTTCCGACGGACCAGGGGGACTTCCTCCTCCTCCTGAGTCTGATACAAATCAAAAACATTGGGAGAAGCCATTTCTGCAGAAAAAAGAAAAGCAGGTAGACAGTAAGACAAAAATAGATAAAAAGTCATGGCAAATCATAGAGGCAACAAAGGTTAATACCCGAGCTACAACTACTGGTCGCTATACTACTGACTCTATTAGTCATACACTCACTCTTTGGCACGAAGAAGTCTAGCCCTAGATTTGGAGTATACGTAAAATTGACGTCCCCGTCAAACAAGTGACAGGGAATTGGCAAGCTATTTAAAAGCAAGATAACAATATCGTTTTCATCCGAAGACTCATCTAGGTCTATGACAGACTCTGTTGCATTTTGTTTCCCCTTGCCTTGGGGCGCAGAAGGCCTCTCTGCTGAAGGGACGCCAGTGGGTTCCCTGATCGTGACCCCCATTGGCCTCCTTCGAGGAGGAGACGCCGGAGGTTGCTGCTCGGGATGCCCCTCGGCAGTGGCATCTGCCACCACGGGTCCTCTTGTTTCATGGCGAGGAGCCAGGAGTCTAGATAGCCTCAAATTTTCATCAGTGACCAGGGACTTAACGCTTTTTTCAGCGTCTGCCATCCTGGCCAGTGCGTTGGACCTCAACACCATGTCTGGTGTTGGGTTCGGGTGTAACCATGGTCCTGAAATGCACAATATACTTTGAGAAAGTGTAGAAAAACTTGTGAAGGAAAAGTAGCGACCAGTGAAAAGTGACATTTACCTCCTCGAGCGAAGGCCAGGTTGTTCGTAGTCATGCCTGGCGTGAGAAAATACTCTTGACTGTACTTCCCCACGTTGGAAATATGAGTAGTGTCACTCAGGAACGTTCGGTTTGTTTCCTGGTGACAGAGATGAAAAAAGCCCGTCCCGTATTGTTGAGGGTTGGACTTAAGGTCAAAGAGAAAGTTGACCTCATGAGGGGTGGGCTCTGGCCAGTTTTTGAGTTTGTAAAGGATATAGAGTGCGGCCAGCATTCTATATCCGTTTGGGGTAATTTGGAAGGGGGCAACACCGAAGTAGTTGGCCACCCCCTAGAAGAATGGATGTAGAGGGAGGATAGCCCCCGCCTCTATGTGATACCTGGACCAAGCGCTATAGACGCCCCTAGGCAGGTTAGCTCTTTGGTCAGCAGCAGGGATTTTGAGATTAACCCCGGTAAGAGGATACTTCTTACGATAATTGGCAAGCATCCAAGGAGTCACCTGGCTGGTGGGAGAAAGGTACCACTCGACATCAGGAAGGTTTTGATGCCGAGAGCGAGCCTTAACTTGAATACAGGGGTCCGGGGCAATGTTTTCTCGACCACTGGTCGAGGGAATCCTAGCCTGCGAATCAGGCTGGGCAGGTGAATTTGGATTGTTTTCAGGGTTTGGTTTTTTCTTGCCTGGAGATTTAGAGCGGGCCATTTGGGGTGCTGATGGCTGAGCTATGGAAGAAGATACTCTGGAAAATGGAATCTCGTGAACTCGGTCGGCCGGTTGTTCTTCGCCTTCAAGCAGTTGCGCAAGAAGATCGTCGTCGATGGGCCGCTCACCTCCCCACAAATCTGGCATTAAAATCTGCGAACAGAAGAATGGGGAAGTGAAGATGAAGAATTTTGAAAGTTTTTTAGAATAACGCTGGTCGAGTATAAAAGTTAAACTTTTATACAGCAGCATTCTAACAAGAAACTAATTTTTTCACACGAATAGTTTGAGAAACAGATCAAAAAGTGAAAGCAAAAAGTTTTTTGAAAAAGCTTTTTCAACTCCTTTTAGGGCGGGAAAAACTTGGTTTTCAACTGGCAAGAAAATCGAATTGTTACTTCGATTTTACGTCCTAAAGTCGTGATCTCAACTATCAAACTAACTCGTAACTCCTTGATGGCAAAGAAATATCATCCTATACAGTATCACCCATTAAACCCCCTGCTGTCATGCATCTCAACCCAGAAGCAAATGAACTCAACAATCAATCCATAGAAGCATGCACGACAAAAATATAGAGCATAAAAGTTCTGAGACTTACCAGAAAAAAGACCGTGGAGATTTGAGAGAGTTTTCGAGCGTCGGAGAACTCACAGACTGAATCTTGAAACGCTGGAAGACGGTCTCCAGAAGAAAATGGAAGCTCTGATTTTAGGGTTTCTTGAAAGAGTGATAGCTTGCATAAAAAGGAAAAGAAGACCTTGGAGAGACTATATATATTTTTGTCCGTGGCATAAAAGGGGAGTAATCATTAGTTTCCTCTTTTTCGAAGCATGGGGAAGGGTGATAGCCGTCGAAAGGTTACTTGGGAACCGAAAAGGCGTGATTAGACAAGGGTAGGTTATTTTTCCCAAGATTGCACGAATTACTCTGACAGGTCTAGTGGGGTAATCGAAGGGTCGTTTCCTTAAAAGTTTATTTATTGCTCATAATAAATAAACTTGGGGGGAAAATGTTATCCAAAAAACAGGCACAGATGACGTGGCAAGTGATTTCTGAACACGTGGCTGTCACCTGGCAGAATTCTGTTAGAGTATCGACCAGTAAGATATTGCAAGCATAACGATTGAGTTTTTCTTACGACCAGCCTGGTCGTACACTCCGCATATCTCAAGATAATTTTGTAAAGATCTAAGTCAATCCCGAGATTGTCTCCAATAATTCCTGATGATCCGATTAATTAGGAGAGAATATCTGTAACAAATTGATGTAATCCTCCTTGAGCCTATAAATAGAGAAAGATAGTTCAAGGAGGGGACTTTTGGCTTTTTGCTTACTTGAGAGTATAGATTTACGAGAGAATTAGAGCTAATAGATTACGATATATTGTTTATTCTTCAGAGGTTGGTGAAACTCATAGAACCCTAGTTATTTGATCACTCCTTTGAATCCTATATCAATAATAGCTCAAGTGGATGTAGGTTATTACCAGTTTCTGGGGCCGAACCACTATAAATTCTTGTGTGCTTTACTGTTTTTGTCATTATATCCATTCTAACATATCTATCCACATCAAGCATTTTTGACTCCGTGTCAGTTGACCAAAATCAAGGTCAACAAACACCAACAAGAATTGCCTGAATAACTAATTTTAGTAACACTTCTCTTCCTCCTGCTGAAAAAAGTTTTGCCTTCCACCCAAGAACTTATTTCAAACTTTTTCTTTAATGGATTGAAATAAACTACTCTTGCTTCTACCAGCAAAACAAGGGAGTCACAAATACTTCTCACAGAAAGGAACCAATGAGACCCCAAGCTCATTAGCTAGACTTGCACAATCTGAAGGCCTGAATTGAGGAGAAAAACACACCGCATATATATGCAAGTTAACAAACTGTTGTGACGCATTCTAATACCAGGATAAGATTTCTTTGAAGCGAGCACATTGTTCCATACTAGCTTCCAAAAAGAAGAAGCTATCATTTGTAATGCCTTGATTAGCCAAGACCACTACATTGTGTATTTTAAATAGTGCTTAACTCACTAAACGAGTCACAGGCCATAAATGTGCATCTAAATGTGATTAATGGTCAGGGGTTAAAAATTTCAGTCAAAATGAATGGATATTTCATTAAATTGTTAAGTTGTTCATGGGATCCCATAATAAATGTTTACAAAGTTGTTTAGAGTTCTAAAAATGTCACTACAACTCAAAAGTTACAACCCGCTGACCTAAGCGGCAAAAATAGGGTTTAACCCTAGTTCCTATGAGAAACCTTGGTCGTGGTGGTCAAGCGGTCACATATGTACACGTCGCCATCTAAGCTCTCCAACTCATGGTTGGTCCAGCTTTCCTTTCCCTCTACCTGCACCACATAGCACCCATGAGCCAAGGCTCAGCAAGAAAACTTAAACATGCTCATAAGCAGTTAATAACACATTTCCAAATCACAATAACACATGCCCAACAGTAATAACTCTACTCATGCATGCATACCATTCATATAAATGACTACAACGTCATATGGGACCAAATGCCCTAATTAAATGATTGAGTGAATCATATCGGGGCCCGTTGCCTAAGGCATGACTAATAAATCACACCGAGGCTCAGCGCCCTAGGATCTGGGACTAATAAGTCACCTCGGGACCCATTGCCCTATCCCCTGAATAATCAGCCTTGGAGCTGGTCCAGCGTACCTGGTGCTTAATTTTCTACGACCATTGAATCGGACAAGCGTATGATGCGCTCCTGATTAGATTTAACCATATCGATCAGCGCTCAGCGCACTATTTTCGCCCTTAACTCATAAGTCTATGCTTTTCGACCAGCACTATTGTCGTCCTTGACTGATAAGTCAATGCTTTTCGACCAACGCTATTGTCGTCCTTGACTGATAAGCCAAGCCTTTTCTAATTATACAATGCTAACATGCATTCATCACATAACAAATATCCATATACAGAGCACTCAACATGCTTAATCAATAATTCGCAGGCATAATCATAATCATGAGCATTTACAAGGGTCCAAGCCCTAATTAAATCTATATTCAACATTTGGGCCAAGCCATAATCATGTACATCACATATTGGGTGCAGTTTTCTTACCTCAGGTCTAAGTGTAATGTATAATAAGAACGACCATCGAACGCGATCCTGATCTCGAGCCCCTAGCGATAACCTAGTCACAACCAAGTATAGAATCTTGTCAATAAAGCAAACACAGGCTTCCAGACCAAGTCCTAGCCTCCAGGACATCAAATTCTACTAAGTCGAGTAGTAGGATTAATCCCGAGCCTTAAGGTTTGAATTCCCGCACTCAAAACCTCCATTGGCCAAAAACTACCATTTGCGTTGCAACGCCCCACCATTTAGAGTCGTAACTCTCACAACCAGAGAGCCCAACCCCAAATCACTCAGGACCAGGGCCGCAACGTAGCCTATCAGGCGCCACGGCACTTCCCAACTTTAATAACTACCAGACATCTGAGTTCATGAGGGTCACAGCGCGACCCCGCGAACTCAATTTTCTCAACCTAAAATCCTCTAAAAAATCTCCCCAAATTTGTACCAAACTCACCATTCAATCACACAATATCCCTAGAACCTCTCAGGCTACAAAACCCGATGGATCAAAAACTCACTGAACCGTGAAATCCAATTCAAAACTTAAGAAACTTAGGAAAATGGAAACTCGAAAATTCAAAGCTTAATTTACCTCTGATTATGTCGTTTCCCGCTAAATCCTCCGGCTATCAAGCTTCTAATCTTTCCTAGAATCGTTATGACTCTAACCTTGCTTGAATTTGAACCCTAAAACTCGAGTTTCCTTCGAAAATGCAACGAGCGGTAAAAAGGTGAACGAGAGAGAGAGAGAAAAGTGTTTGAAAGTATATCTATTTCTGTCAGGTTACTTCAAGCTCAAGTAACCTTGAGTAAAACCCAAGGCTTGGGGTCCCAAAAACACCCCCGACGGTAAAATAGTCAAATTTCTCAAAATTCCCTCCTGATCTCACTAACTCCAAATTTATCCTCAAATATTCATTCCCATTATCCAATATCCCGGTAATGTGCTAAATACCCAATATACCCCTCGACTCACCCCGAGTCAAGTATTGGTCCCATTGTGACTTTCCCGCTAACTTGCTCCCTAGGATCACCTCGTGCCAAGTAACCCAAATATATCTACATAATAATGTGGTCTCGCACATATATCACATATATGCCAAATATACCCATAACATGCCAAATTATGTAAATTTCTCTACTTATAAGAAACGGGCTCACATGCATATTTAATTCACCTAAACATGCATATCAAGTCATATTATAATATAACTCACATAATCATACAATGATACACATAAATATCACATAAACACATAATTTTTCATAGTTTGCCATCCTGGCCCCCCAATCAAGGCCATAAGCCTTATTAGGTAATTTGAGACGTTACGTCATCTTTTGGGTATTATAACTTCCTTTTCTTATTGTTGTCGACTAAATATTGAGGAGAAAAATCATTTTTTTTCAATTTCTCATTGTTGTCGACTAAAGGTATTGTAGGTATTTGCAAGGATTTTGTAATGCCCCAAAATGCCTAATGCGGTTTAATGACTGGATTAGTAGGTCGGGAGGGCCATAATTATTTTATTATGCCATTAAATGATTATATGCATGCTTAAGTGAATTATATTATAATATGATATTAAATGCATGCATGTGGGTCCACATTTCATTGTAAGGGCATTTTGGCAATTTGGCATGTTGAGGGCATATGTGTATATTTTGGTGCATGTTTGTGATTTATGGATGAGATCCCATCATTATGTGGATATATTCGAGCTATTCGGTATGAGACGATCTTATGTTGCAAATTAGCGATTTTGTCATAACGAGGTCAATTATTAGGATATTGGATAATGAGAATGTTTATTTGATGATATATTGGGAGTTATTGAGATCGGGAGGAAATTTTGGGAGTTTTGACTATTTTGTCCCCGAGGGTTTTTTTGGGACCTCGAGCATTAGGATTTATTTGAGGTTACTTATGCCCGAAGTAGTCTGTCAGAAAGGAACTTATGTTCAAACACCTTTCTCTTTCTCCCGTTATCCTTTGTGACCATTCGTGGAAATTTCGAAGAAAACTTGAGTTCTAGGAGTTGGAATCAAGCGAGGATCGAGGCACAACGATCCTAGGAAAGATTAGAAGCTTCTTGACCGAAGGATTTAGCGAGAAACAAACCAATCAAAGGTAATCCAAGCTTTAAGTTTTGAGTTTAGAGTTTCTAAGCTTTGATTTGGATTTTGTGTGTTGATGAGTTTTTGATTCGTTTGAGCCTCGGGATTTGATGATTTTGGATCATTGGGATGTTTGGGAACTTTGATTTTTGGATTTGGAGATGTTAGTGAGAAATCTGAGTTATGGCAGGTTTCCAAGTGGGGGTCGCGGCCCGAGCTTGAAGCTGAGGGCGATGAAGTTGAGGATTTCTGGGGGCCGCGGCACTGGGTAAGGTGCGCCGCGGCGCTTGCCCCTGGTGTTTTTGTTTTGGCTGGGGGCCGCAGCTCAAGGTTTTGGGGCCGCGGCTCTTGAGGGTTTTTGAGTCCAAATGGGTGTTTTGATCATGGGAACTCAAACCTTAGGCCTCGGGATTGTTCCTACTACCCGGTTTAATGGGATTCAATGTCCCGGAGGCTAGGTCTTGGTTTGGGAACCTTTGTTATTCATTTTATTGATGGAACCTCATATTTGGTTATGACTAGGTGACCGCTAAGGAACTAAAAGATAGATCGTTCTCAAGGGTCGTTCTTTTATTAATTCTTGCTCGTATCAGAGGTAAGAAAACTGCACCCCATATGTGACATGCATGGTTATTCATGAGGCATGTTGAATGTTTAAATGTGGACATGGATTGAATATCGGATGCTTAGCATATCTTGCTCACTTGTGTATGGCACTGGCTCAGAATTGGCAATGGTGTCAGTATCAACTGTGAAGCTGTGACTCATTAGTCAAGTTCGGCAGTGGTACTGAGCACTGGTCACATGGTATTGACTCATAAGTCAAGAACGATCTCAGTGTGTTAACGCATGCCGACAAAGATTAGATCTAATCGACATCTACATTGGACCGGCCTCAAGTTCGATGAAAACTAAAAACGCTTGTCTAGCCAAAGGCTAGTCATTTAGAGCCAGAGCCAGAGCCAGCGAGCCACGGTGATTGTTTAATCACATGGCTATGGGTCCCGAGCCTCGTGGTGACTTACCCATCAGTCACTCATCTGTTTAAGTTAGTAACTTACCCATCAGTCACTCATTTGTTTAAGCTAGTGACTTGCTTGTCAGTCACTCACTATGGTTTACCAGAACCTCAAGTGTTAAATCACTCATTTGATTAGAGTTATAAGCTCCTTCATGGTTAACGTAACCACAAAGTGATATTCACTCATCTGTTTAGGACTATAAGCTCTGTATGATTATAATGAGGATCACTTGTTAATATTTATGTACATTGTTGTGTTTTCTTGCTGGGATTTGGCTCATGGGTGCTATGCGGTGTAGGTAAAGGGAAAGAAAAGCTCACTCAGTCTTGAGTGGAGAGCTTAGGTGGTGATGTGTACATATATGGTCGCTTGACCACCACGGCCAAGGAGTTCTAAGAGGATTTAGGGTGTTTACCCTATTTTTGCCGCTTAGATCGGCGGGTTGTAAATTCTACACAGTAATTACCATTTTGCGTTGTAAATAACTTGTAAACGTTTTTATGGGCCCATGAACAATTTTATGTTTTAAATAAAATATATCATTTCCTTTTGATTGGTTTTCCACCTTAACCTATTAATAACACCTAGAAGCACGTTTTTAACCAAAGAACTCGATTAGCGAGTTAAATTCAAGGTTCAAAATTCATCGTAATGGTCTTGGAGTAACCAGGGCGTTACAGATTTCAAATGGAAATTTTCAAAGCTTCTACAAGCAAAGATTTAAGAGGCTGGTGTGAAGTGGTATCCACATGTTGAGGGTGTTATCAAGATAAATGTTGATGTTGGTATGAATGTAGCAGATGGATGTTGTGGTGTTAGTGTGTTGGCTCGTGACTCTACTAGCCAAGTTTTATCGTGTAAAAGTATGTTTCTACTGCGATAGTTTAGCGTGCTTCATGGTGAGTTGTGGGCTATTTATGAAGGAGCTAAGTAGCCCAACACTACTACAATATATACTTTCCTAGCATTTTTTTATACATTGAGGGTAATGAAAAGTTTTATATTTATGTTTTACAAAGTACGACATGAAAAGGAATGTGAACGCGAAAGTCCATATAATAAAAAATATCATTCTGACATCTCCCAACGGGAACGTGAAATGTATTTTATGTCCCGCAATGGAAGACATAAAATATCTCTATGATTATACAAAGAAAAGCTCACATCGTTTAGAAACAACATACTTTTTCTCTCTCCTTCTATAAATTCAAAACTCTATATTTCTAAATATAATTAATTAAATATTAAATAAAATTAATTATAATAGAAACATAGTAAACATGACATGCTTACTCTTTTTGTAGTAGTGCACGGATTCACTTACAGTTCGTTGACTCTTTTTGTAGTAGTGCAAGAATCTTCACTTACAGTCGTTCTCCATATAGAAACTGAAGGTGATGCTGATAGTCTTATTCATAATATTGTCTCTTCTGTCTTCTTTCTTTCTTTCTGGGTTTTGTATTTGCACCTAGAACAACTAATCACTTTACTCTTGGTTCAGACAAAAAAGCTTTACCTAAAAAGCTACTCAAAATAGCTTTACCTACACAAGCTATTGGCCTTTGGAATGGGGCTTATCTTCTTGACGTGCATTCAGCTTTCTTGGCCGATATGCCAAATTTCATGTATGATGGTTATGTGTTTGAATGAAACTGATCCTTTTCAAAAAATAAATGTTAGGGGAATTTTTATTTTAATATAAAAATTTGGTACACTGATTTTGTGAGCAAACACTGTATGTAATATTCTTATTAATGTTATTTAGTTAAGGGGTATAACTTGAATATTAAATGGGTGTTACTAAAGTTGTAATACTAACCTTTGTGTAATATTTAGATTAAGTTTTTTTTTAAAAAAAAAAGTATTTAGATTAAGTTTAAAAGCCACTAACATCAATTAATTATTTATTATTTTAATTTCAAGCATGTAATATAACTACTATTTTTAATCAAGTAATTACTATATATTTTAATAAATTATTTGTTCAACTTTTTATATTTGAAAATCTCAAGTCTTAATTTTAAAATTAAAAAATAAAAATAATTTTATACATAGACGATTAAAATCTTTCATAGCATGTACTAAAATGTAAGTGATCATTAAGATGTAACTCTTAAAAATTCTTACGAATATTAATTTACATGACGAGATTTATTTGTAATAATCAATTATTTAAAAATAAGATAATAAGATGAATATATTGAAAAAAAACGTTACATTGATTGCTAACATTTTTATCAAGCACGATCGTTCATTAACAAAACTAATAGATAAAACATGAAAATTTTAAAATAATATATATTGCTTAAATTTTGATTATAAAAACCACATACAATATTTTGTAAAAATATCGTCATGGCTTGTATGTATACATAACATATAATCTATTTGAGAATTACGTGAACCTATGTTATGGAAAAAGTAAAAAATAGATAACATACTAAATTTAAAGAAAACAGTTGGTAAATGTGTGTTAAAAAGAAATGCAACAAATCATTTTATTCAAGAATTGTTTGGTTTAACTTTTACTTTGACAAATGGGGAATATAAATATATATATAAGTGGCACTAAAATAAATGTCAATAAAATCCCCCATTAGTTTTTCTTAGTAAAAACACACATTTAATATTTTATTAACGCATACCGAAAAATACTTTTAGAAAATCTGACTATTCATACCATGCATTATGCTATGAATGAAGCTATTTACATAGGCTTTTTTCTTCTTCTTCTTTTTTCTTTTGTTCAAAAATCTTGTCAGTTGTTAGGATTATATTTGTGTAGTGAAAGTGGGGTTTTATTTATTGTCCACGTAAGTTTGCATTTTCTTTCAACAATTTTGATTAATCGTAATATTAATGAAGATAATTGAAATTTAATTATTGTTTTAATAATTTTTAAAATGCTTTTTTAACCATAATTTAATTCTCAAAATTTAATTATGTAAATTTTTTCTTAAAAAATAATGTAAAATGTGAGACAACATATCTGATTTCACCTTGTCAGGTGGTGTTTAGGTAGGTCCACACTATCGCTAGCCGGTCACTTTCCCCTCAGTTAGGTGGCCTTTTTCATTGCGGCGAGTCAAATACACGCGCTTTACATTGGCGTGAACATCTGCTTTGTTGGCGCCAACGTGGACTGACGATGACTCAGCAAGAAACCGTAACAAAAAAAATACTTGGGCCGACGGTGACGGCCAGTGGGCTGTAGGGCCTTTATGGTCAATTCAAACTACGTCTGCGGATTTTCACAGTCAGAGGGTTACGAAAACGATTCATCCACGCCATTAGTTTAGAATGCCGCATCTCTTGTAGTGGTTGCTGATCCTTACACGTGTCACGGCTTCACCTTAATTTCAATGTCTAAAAAAGTTCCACTGTTGAGTGTTAGATCGGTCACTCTGATTGGTTCCAGCATATGGTCAAATCAAGTAAATTCAACCTCAATCCATATGAAGTCGTACAATATTTTTTTATTTGATTTTATTGTGGACTGGTAATTATTAAAATTTTAAAAATTGGGTGCTTTCCGCTTTATTGGACATGGTATGGTATGGTACTATGGTATGGTGTGGTTAGTAGTTTAGATTCTAAAATTGATTTTTAAATGCCATTTATTGTAATTTGATCTGGTACCAAAATGTTTTATATTATTACATGCTTATCAGACAATCAATCGTATATAAACTCCCATAACTAATTTAAAAAGAACATGTCTAATTTAACATATGAATAAAAAAGTTTCCCTAAATGTACTTTTTTTTCTAAACTTTCCTAAGTGCACTTTTTTAGTAGTATTAAATGTTTAAAACGCTTAATATAGCTTAAACATTAATTATATCTAGAGGTTAATTTACCAAATAAAAATTAACCCTCTACTCCCTCCAATTAATATATAATAATAATCATAATAATAAAAGAAGAAGAAGAAAGAAAGAAATTACTTAGTTAAATAATTTATTATATCATAAAAGTTACTCGATTTTATTTCAAGAACAGAAAACAAATACTAAAACATTGCAGTATGGATGGATTATAGGCATAAATATATATACTAAGAGATTTTTTTATAAATATGGCTTTTTATCTATTAATATGTAAAAATATAGTAATTAAATTTTTTTTAGTTTATATAGACAAATTTAATTAAAAAAAATAAGATTATGGGAAAAAAAATATGGTATAATAATGATTTTTTACAAAAATATAGCATAATAATAATTTTTTTATAAAAATATGGAAAAAAATCCCATAAAAAAGAATACACGTTTTAAAAAGCTATAAAACAATACTTGTAAAAAAAAAGTCATATTTTTTAAAATTTTATTAAAAAATTCATATAAAATGTAATTTTTACTAATGGACTTTTAGGGGGGAAAATGGTCAATTGTATGTACGACTTAAAGTGCTTTGTCTTTAAGATCCTTGATTGGATGTGACAAAAAGAGAAAGCCAAATATGACATTGGACCACAGTTGTTAGTGGTTGCACCACTTGAATGATAAACACCCATGCCACATTTATATTTATTTTATGTGTATATATATATAGGTACAATCAATTGCAGCTAGCAATGTGTATCTATACATATAATATATATTATTAGCTATTATTAAATTATATAAATTTCCATAAATTAATTTTAAAGTATATATTAATATAACTAGGTGAGAGTATGCTAGAGTTAGAAGCAATAATGATGCTTTTGATCGATCTTGGTTTACATTATGCATGTATGCATTTATGTGCTCCACTCCTGTAAAGCTAAAGGGAGGGTCTAGCCATAGCTTGCTTACGATGCAGTGGACCAAACATTGGACTTTGACAAATTTACATTTCTTCTATCATTATTACTCTCTTTCTATATATATAGCATGAAAGAAATTTGCACCATTATTCACATGGACTTTTAAAATTCTATACTTATAAAATTCCTATAAAATCATAATTCTGTATAAAGAGCAGGGTCGGCGCCCTGGGTTAAGGCGGGCAGGGTCCATGCCAAGGGTTCCTTAACCCAAAGGCTCAGTATTTTGTTATCTTTTGCAATATTTTCTTATTAAAATTGCCTTAAATTTTGTTTTTCTCCCTAAGCCCAATAAACCTTAGGGTCGGCTTTGAGAGAGTAGTTACCACTACAACAAAAAGTTCTTTTAGTGGCAATGTTATTAGTGGTGATGCACGTTCACCGCTAATAATGGGCTTATTAGCGGCAACAAAGCTTTATCATCATAGACAAATGTCGCAAATAAAATTTAATTGAGAATAGGTGCGCCGCTGATAGTCAAGGCAAATAAAATTTTAATAATAGCTGCGACCAGTTGCCGTTAATGTTTGTTGAAATTTTTTAGGAAAAAATGGGTAGTTAACCTTTTCGACTCTACTATTAGCAGCGACCCCGTCACTGTTAATAGTCGCCCGAGTATTAAAATTATGGTTGAAAATGGTGTTGTTTTACATTTGCGGCAACTATTAATAGCGACAAGTGTCGCCACTAATAACGGCCTCGATATATCAGACCAATCTTCGTCTCCCTCCCCATTATCTGCGAACCCAACCCAGAAACCACCCTAATCGCCCCAGCCTCAAACGACCCAGACCCCCGGGACCACCGCACCCCACCCCCTCCACCACTGTACCCAGGCGTCGGCTCCTCTCCCCGACCACCACCGTACCCACGAACCATCTCCCCGATTCCACCGTACCTCCACCACCACCTAAATCCCTAAAAAAAATCCCAATTTGACGCCCCCTCTCCATTTCCCCTATCCACCACCACCTCTGCCACCATAACCACTCAGGTTTGATTTTTATTTTGTTTAATTTTTTTATTTCAGATTGATATATATGTGTGTGTATATGTGTATATGTGTGTGTATACATGAGTATATGTGTGTATAAACACTACAGGAAAACAGGCTTACAACGACGACAAAAGTCGTCTCTGTAGGTCACGAAGTCTCTCTGTAGGCTTTTAAGGACGACATGTCGTCGCAGTAGGTTTGAATGTGTAGGACACTTGCAAAATCCATTTTTTTTAAAATTGGACCATATTGCAATGATATGTCGTCTCCGTGAGTTTTTTTCAAAATAAAAAATTTTGAATTTTGGGACCTATAGCGACGACATGTCGTCTCTGTAGGTGTTTTCATAATATTTTTTTTAATTTTTGACTCTGTAAGTCTTTTCGAAATATAAAATAATAATAAATTTTAAAAAATCTAAAAAAATCACAATTCTTCATATCATTAAAACATATACTTAATAACTTAGTAATTTTAACACTCATAATTAATTCGAAAAAAAAAACATAAATTACTTTCTAACATCAAACAAAGTTCGCCATATAAACCAACACATATATAATTCCAAATAAACTTTTAATGCTAACATCCAAACATATCGTATATACTAACACATATATAAATCCACACATATTTGAAAACAAAAACAAAAAAACAAACCAATTTAATCAATATATGCTCAATATCAATCATATAACGCACACATATATACATATATATAACCTAACATATAAATAACAATCCAATCAACAATAAAAACAAAGAACACTATCTATGCTAAATACATATAAATTTATAAACAAGTAAAATAGGTATGTGGAAAAGAGAAAATACCTCAACAACATGAACAATTTCATGATCCTTTCTAGCATATGAAGGCATCAAATCTATTGGCATCAAGCTTGGAGCCACATAAGTAAAATATTATTAAGTTACGCATATATACATACATAAATTAAAAATAAATAATAAACATATGACAAATATTTCCAATTAACAAATCATATTTACAATTAATTTATAAATTTATCTAAACCCTAAAACTAACAATACAATTTTACACAAATAAAAACTCATTATAAATTTATAATTAATCTATTTCCCAATGTACACCCTAAAAATCAACACGTATCTTTTTAGGCAGCTCGGGTATAGCTAGCTAGCAAAAGGCTATAGTCGATGTTCCACGTGTTCACTTTTCATCCGGGGGAATTTAGCATGATTCCCTAAACGAATAGCTCGAGCTGGTGAGTCATTTAGCAATTTACCACCTGGAACCATTTGTGTAATATGGCATCAAAAGGCGCGAGCTAACATTACGTTAAGCTCGTGGAACGCTAGAGGTCTGATGTACCCCAGGATCTTTATAAAGTTGACCACGCAATATAAACGTGCATAAAACAGACATCACGTGTCTGATTTATTCCCGAATTCCCGGATACGCAATATAAATGTGCGTGATCAGACATCACACGCCTGATTTAGGCCATGTGGCCCATTATCCATTTTACCTATTGATTAGACCACACTTCAATATAAATTTTAAATATTAATCATTAATGTCACAGAGATGATGTGAATGATCACGAGATAACGGGATGACCTCAACACCTACCCAGAGACCATTCTCCTATAAATATCAAACCCTGGGTAGTGCAAGGGGTTGGATTTCTTTCTGTAAGGCAAATACTCTGTAAAAATAGAAAGAGATATACATCAATAATATTGACTTGTGGACTAGGGGAATTTTAACCTCCGAACCACGTTAAAAGGAACGAGTATTCTTATTATATCATTCTAAGTACCTTAAAGAGTGATTATTCTCATTACGGTTTACCCTTAAGCACTAGTTCATTCCAGCTAATTTTCGTAATATACTGTTGGCGAAAAATCGTGTCAACACCCAAAAATACAATTCCAAATATCTTCACTTTAACCTAAATATAAACCTAATTACCTAAAATTAAAAGTTGATCTAAAATACACATACATATACATATACATATACATATACATATTCATATAGTTTTACACTAAAAAAATAAACTAATCATATTCATATAACATATAAATCAAATCACATTTACATATACATTTCAAAAAACTAATAACACTAAATATACGAAAAATAAAATTAAAACTAACCTGCAAAAGTTTTCCAAGTCACAATAATCAAGCCTCCAAGCCAAAACCAATATTTAAGAAGAAACAAAAAACAAATTTAAAATTTATCGGTAATCTCTAATAAACCTAATATTTTCATAGAATAACATTAAGAATCACTAAACTCAAAGTTAAAATTATGCATATCTTATGAAAACGCATAAAATACATAAATCATTCCTAAAATCCTCATAAACACCATCAACAATGGGGAAAACTCATCAAAATTGAAAGAAAAAAAATAACTAATAAAATCAATTAGAAGTTAGATATAGGCATAAGAGAACATATATGAGAAATCTAACACTAAAAACCAAAAAAACCTTACCTAAACTGAGTTGAGGCGTGTTGGAGGTAGAGAGAAATCGAGATCCTATGAAACATTTAATGAGAAAATGAGAAATGGGAAGAGAAATGATTGGGGTTTTCTGGTATAGACCCAAAAACAATAACGACGACATGTCATCGCTGTAGGGCATAAAAATATCGTCTCAGTAGATGAAACACACAATTTTCATTAATGAAAATAACATATGTCGTCGCTATAGAGAATTTCCAAAATTCAAGTTCCAGTGACTACATGTCGTCGCTATAAATTATTTAAGAATAAAAAAATTTACAATAAATAATAACGAATTTGGGCGTTGTATATTCCCTCCAAAAAATTTAGAGACCTACAGCGACGACATGTCGTCTCTATAGGTCAAGATATTTTGAAGCTATAGTGACGACGTCTATTGCGACAACATGTCTTCCATGTAGGTCTTTAAGAAATATTTTTAAAAAATTCAAATTTCGTGGTTTTATGTGTTCTATTACGACGACATCATTTTCGTCGCAATAGAAGTTGTTATTATAGGGTCAATTTCTTATAGTCAAATTTTAGATTTTTTTATTTACAAACATGGGTAAATAGTACTTGGGGTTCCCAAACTCTACCACATATATCACGTAGGTCACCAACTTTTTTTTGTAGCAATTAGATCCTCAACCTTTATATTTTGGCTCACATAGGTCATCAATGTTATATTTTATTAAATAAAACCTAATTTATAATTATAAGGGTAAATGAGATTTTTAACCAAAAAAAATGTAGCACCCATTTATTTTTCTTTTTAACCAAATTAATTAATTAGTTAATTAATACCAAATATGTTATTTTGGTAAATTGACATAAATATTCTTATCAAATATTAAAATTTTATTTTTCTATTATACCTCTAAAATATTTAATATCACTTATTTATTAATTAATTTAAATTTTATAAGCATGAAATTAATTAAGGGTTCATCTATCAATAACATCAATTTTTTCTCACTACACACATTTCTTTTTGAAGTTGAAAGAATTTTTAACAATATATAGGGAGTTTAAATAAAAATGTGTGTAGTGAGAAAAAAATGATATTGTTGATAGAAGCACCCTTAATAAATATAATGATTCTAAAGTTTAAAGTATGTAAATTTTTTTATTATTATTTCTTAATATTTAAAGAAAATATTTAAGTCAATTGCCAAAAATAATATATTTGGTAATAATTAATTAATTAAGAAGGGTTTAAAGAGAACTAAAAAAATGGATGCTTATTCTTGGGGCATTATTTCTTCACCCCAAAATTTGATTGACACCCCATTTTTATCAAAAATTAATATATAATATATATTTTTATCAATTTATGCTCACATTTTTGTAATTTTTTTTCATATTCTAAAAAATACATATAAATGATATATATTTTAAATATTTAAATAAAATAAAAATTAAGACAATAAAATATAAAAACTTGTTAAATAAATATTTTTTTTCTAAAAAAACTATACATTATTTTATAATTTTTTTAAAGATAAAATAAAATTATTGAAATTAACAAAAAATAATAATTCAAATAATGTCAAAAAAAATATTGAGAAAAAATGTTAAGAATAATTTTAAAAATTAATTTTTATAATTAATGGGGTGCCTATATATATTTTTCGGGTTTAATTATAATACCCTCTATGTTTTTTTATTTTTTATTTTTGTTAAAATCCTATCTTACCCTTATAAATTAGAATATATTTAATAAAATATAACATTTGGGACCTATGTGAGCCTAAAAGTAAAGGTTGGGGATCTAATTGCTACAACAACAAAAAAAAAAAGGTTGGGGACCTAAGTAATACAAGTGGTAAAGCTTGGGGGCCCCAAGTGCTATTTACCCTACTAACTATGACTTTTGTTTTTTATTTTATTTGTGAAAGGATAAAATAAAAGCTCTTTATTGGGATTTTGGTGTTCATCATAGTTTTCAAGTTTTTAGCTCTAATATATACCAAGGTTTGTTTTTATGTCAAATTTCTATTTTTGTTGTGCATTTTAATATGATATATGTATATGATTGTGTTTTTCTATGTATATGTATCAATTTTTATTAGAATTTTTTATTTATGTATTAATTTAGATGTATATATTTATATTTGGTATTGAGGAATTTTGAAATATTACTTGTATGTATATTTAATATGTGAACTTGAAATATAAGTATGACTTTGGTTAGTAATATGTGTTTGATTTTAGTTAATAATATGTGAACTTGAAATATTAGTGTTTGAATTTGGTTAATGATATGTGTTTATTGTGTATAGTGAAAAGTTTAGTCTTATTAATATGTATATTGTGAAATGTTCTTGGAATTTCTGAGTGTTATTTATAGGGTTCAATATTTTGGGATAGGTTAGAATATAGTTGTTATGCTGCCCAAATTTCGATAGAAATTTCGATAGAGTTAGGATAAATCATTATTATAGTAATTAATAAAAAAAAATATTTTAAAAAAATGATACTAAAACATTTGGGGGGGGGGGGGGGTCGGAGTCAGGGTTTTGGGTCGGGGTGAGTCTAGGATCAAGGGTCAGAGGTCAGGGGTCATGGGTTGGGGGTGTTGCCAGTGAGTGGTATAGAGATGAACCGTTTATACTTGCTAGTCATGCGAAAAAAGTTTTCTATATCGATAATCTCATTAGGGTTACGAGAATGAAAAATAGTTCAAGAAGTGAATCATCGTAAGTTTGGGACATTCCAGATGACCCAGAAATGATTAGTGACATTGATGTTGTGCACGACACTAATTCAGCCAATTTTGTATTGGCTGTCAATCTTAGTGAATTAGTTGTGCAACATTCTGATCAACCAGCAACACATGTTGAAACCCCTCATTGACCTTCCTCAGTTATCCAGGATGATGAAGATTTTATTAATGACGACTATTGACGCGGTTTTTAGCCAACAGTGAATTATATGTATAACTAGGATGGATTAGTGCTTAATGATAAACCGAACTAAGAAAGTGATAATACTCAAGGATGTTGGAAGTCAAATGCAAAGAAAATGATCACTCCTTTTTACGTAGTTTGGAGGTTAAAATCTCCCTAGTCCACGAGTCTGTGTTATTACTGTATCTCTCTCTATAATTTTACAGCCCTTGTATTACAGAGAAAATCCAACCCCTTGCACTACCCAGGGTCTTGGTATTTATAGGAGAATGATCTATGGGTAGGTGTTGGGGTCATCCCATGATCTCTTGAACCTTCACATCATTTCTGTGACTTTGATGATTAATATCTAAATTTTATATTGAAGTGTGGTCTAATTAGTAGGTAAAATGGATAATGGGCTGCATGGCATAAATCAGGCGTGTGATGTCTGATCACGCACGTTTATATTGCGTATCCGAGAATTCGAGAATAAATCAGACACGTGATGTCTGTTTTATGCTCGTTTATATTGCGTGGTCAACTTTATAAAGATCTTGGGGTACGTCAGACCTCTGGCGTACCACGAGCTTAACGTAATGTTAGCCCATGCCTTTTGATTCCATATTACACAAAATGTGTAATGACCCACTAATCTAGACTCTTGGACCATTATCGAACTATACATACAAATTCTACTAAAACATACATTTGCGAAAATACCATAATTTATTATAACTTGTAGAAACAAAGGTTACTTTCATAAAAATAAGTAGGATATGGGTACTCATTGTCTTTAAAACAAAAATAACTTAAAATGAAAAGAGTTACATAGAAAATGCGGAAAATACATGTAAAACCATAAAAAGTAAAACAAGACTACATCCTCGTATCGAATAACGCTCGGCCCCTTGACTCCATTCACCATCGATACACATCCTCTAAGCGTCACGAATCTTACCGCCTCTAAAGCTTATTTTCCTGCACATAAAACAGAAAGGAATGAGCCTAATGCCCAGCAAGGAAAATCTAACACATAGTCATAAACACAAACTTCATAATAAACGTAAAGACATATCATAACACATAATACATACACTTATTATAATGGCCATTATTACTTGGGGTCCCATAGACTAAACAAGCTTATGCCCATGAGATTAGTGGGGTCCCACTAGCTAAGTGGGCATATGCCCATAACCTTTTTGGGGTCTTGTTAGTCAAATAGGGCATAAGCCCAAGCCTACAAACATACACATTCATAACATGTTCATAGCATGTTTCATAACATAACACATAAAATAACATAAACATAAACATATAGATTCTAGCCTATTTTCCTTACCAAAGTTACCGGGATATGTGGACTGAGTTGGGACTTTTTGGAACACTCCTAATAACCATTAAAAAGAGTGAGTCTAAAGAGGAAAAGAGATGAAATGAAAGGGATGGAAAGACTAAACCATTGAAAGTTACACTTACCAAAACTTATGTGCTCAAGAGCTTAGATTCCCTAACCAAAATGAAGATTAAGGTTAGAGATTGAGTAGAAGACTATGAGAAAGAAAATAACATAATACAGAAATGAACTAGAGTTTTGGTTACCTCAAAGACTTGAAAGACCAATCTACTCCTCAACCGAAATACTATAGAACCTCACTTCCCAAAGTGTTTGATAAGCTTATGATGTTTAAGCTTATGATTTTCCCAAACCAGGTGTTTACACTCTCACACTCACTTAACACTAGCAGCTTCTGAACTTAGAGCAAAAGGTGAATAATGGCTGGGTACTAGGTCCTATTTATAGAGTTTGGGAATGAAAGTATCTTGATTTTACTTGAATAAAAATAATGGCTTTTTAGGTGAAAATCATTTGAATAATCGTTCAGCAGAGGCTGAAGACTCGTTCAAAAGATGCTGGACTTATGGAGGAGTTTGAATGGCTGAAAGGAAAAGAATTCAAAAGTGTTTGAATTTATGCTGGAGGAGGCGATATATCGCCCCCTGTAGGCGATATATCGCCTGGGCTAGTATGCCCGAGGCGACCGTGCATCGTCTCGTGTTTTCCGTATCTACGTGCTGCAATATATCGCCCCCTATAGCTGCGATATATCGGCACACGCTGAATAATTAAACACGAAATTACACATTTTTAGCTAAGTTTGAATGGAGTAAATAGCCTTGACTAAGCCCTCAACGTATTCAAAGCTGCTGACTGACCCTATAACATTCAAACTTTACTCCTTATTAAATTTAATCCTCAAAAATACTTAATCCTTAATCACCATTCATAGCATGTGCTTAAAATCCTATTGGTTGATGTCTAAACCTTATAATATAATAAATATAATCCTTAATATCAGTCACATTAATCAAACCTTAGGTTATACTTAATATTCTTAAACTATAGATTAAACTTAGAAAATCTATAAGTACTACTATGAGTGTCCAAATAATTCCCGGTCTGAACCAAAAAATCCACAGTAACAAAGATAATACTAAACATACTATAATACTACTAAACAATTAGCTAAGTAAAGTTCTTGGACTCTACAAAATGGTTCCAGATGGTAAGTTGCTAAATGACTCATTAGCTCGAGCTATTTGTCTAGGGGATCGTACCGAATTTCCTCGGATGAAAGGTGAACACTTGGAACGTCGATTATGGCTTTTTGCTAGTTCGCTGTATTGGAGCTGCCTCAACAAGGTACGTGCTAATTTTTAGGGCGTACATTTTCCCCCCAAGTCCCTGCTTGTGTTCTATGACGTCACTTTCTGACTTTCACTGTAATGCCCCGAATTCTCCGATATGGTTTAGTGGCGGTTTAGTAGGCCGGGAGGGCAGTAATTGCTTAATTACGCCATTAAATGAATATATGCATGTTTATGTGAATTATATTATAATATGATGATATATGCATGCATGTGGGTCCACATTTATAATATTATGCTGTTCTGATAATTTGGCCCATTGAGGGTAATTTGTGTATTTGGGTGCATGATGTGATTTGTGAATGAGATTTCATTATTATGGAGATATATTCGAGCTATTCGGCATGAGATGGTCATTTTTAGTGGATTAGCGATTTTTTCATAACGGGGTCAATTTTGGGGTAATAGAAATGTCTATTTGATGATAAATTGGGAATATTTGAGATCAGGGTGAAATTCTGGAGGTTTTGACTATAATGTCCCCGGGGGTGTTTTCGGGACCCCGAGTACTAGGTTTTATTTGAGGTTACTTAAGCTTGAAGTAGCTTATCAGATAGAACATACGATAGAAAACCTCTCGTTTCTCCTTCGTTAGTTCATTTTTGTCACCCGAAGCGTTTTTGAAGAAATCTTGAGTTCTAGAAGTTAGAATCAAGCGAGGATCGAGGCATAGCGATCCTAGGAAAGATTAGAAGCTTCTTGACCAAAGGATTTGACAGAAAACAACCTAATCGAAGGTAATCTAAGTTTAAAGTTTTGAGTTTTTAGAGTTTCTAAGCTTTGAATTGGACTTTGTGAATTGTTGAGTTTTCGATGCGTTTGAACCTTGGGTTTTGAGGGTTTTGATGCATTGGGAAGCTTGTGAACTTTGATTTGATGATTGGGGAATGTTTAGGTATGATTTTGGAGGCTTTGGAATGTTAGAAACGTGTTTGGGAATGGCCCAGAGTTGAGGGCCGCGACCCTGTTCTTGGGGTGCCGCGGCCCTGCCTTGAAGAAGCAGGTGGGGTTTTTTGTGCCTGCTGGGCGCCATGGCCCTTGCCTCAGGGAACTCTGGGGGCCGCGGTCCAAGGTGCTAGGGCCGCTGCCCTTGCCCAGTTTTCGCCCGTTTGCTCGTTTTGACCCCGAGAACATGGTTTTAGGCCTCGGGATCTCTCCTACTACTCGGATTAGTGGGGATTGATGTCTTGGAGGCTAGATATTGGTTTGAGAACCTTTGATTATCATGTTATTGATGGTATCCTATAATGTGTTATGATTAGGTAACCGCTAAAGGACTAAAAGCTAAACTGTTCTCAAGGGTCGTTCTTTTGTTCATTCTAGCTCGAATCAGAGGTAAGAAAACTGCACCCCAAATGTGACATGCATGGTTATTCATGAGGCATGTTGGTTGTATAAATGTGGACATGAATTTATTGTGGAATACTTAGCAAATGTTGCTCACTTGTGCATGGTACTGACTCATTAGTCAGATTTGGCAAAAGTGCTGGTATCAACTGTGAAGCTGTGACTTATTAGTCAGGTTCGGCAGTGGTACTGGGCACTGGTCACATATCGCTGACTCATTAGTCAGGACGACCTTAGCGTGTTTAATGCAAGCCAATAAAGATTAAATCTAATCGACCTTCTGCATTGAATGACTCAAAGAGCATTAATGCCGGACCGACCTCATGTTCGATGAATATTATAAGCGATTGAAGGCTAGTGGCTTACCTAGCAGCCACTCTTCCACTTGAATTAGTGACTTACTTGTCAGTCACTTAGTATGGTTTACTAGAACCTGTTGAAGGCTAGTGGCTTACCTAGCAGCCACTCTTCCATTTGAACTAGTGATCTGCTTGTCAGTCACTCAGTATGGTTTATCAGAACCTCAAGTGATATTCACTCATTTGTTTGAAAGCTTTGAGCTCAGTGTGATTATAATGATAATCATTTGATAATGTTTACATATAATGTTATGTTTTCTTGCTGGGCTTTGGCTCATGGGTGCTATATGGTGCAGGTAAAGGGAAAGAAAAGCTCACCTAGCCTTGAGTGGAGAGCTTAGGTGGTGATGTGTACATATGCGGCTGCTTGACCACCACGGCCAAGGAGTTCTCAGAGGAACTAGGGGGTTTACCCTATTTTTGCCGCTTAGGTCGGCGGGGTTTGACATTTTGGAACAGTAATGACCTCTTTGAGTTGTAAATAACTTGTAAATGTTCTTGTGGGCCCATGAACAGTTTTATGTATCAATAAGACATATCCTTTCCTTTTTACTGGTTTTCACCTTAACCTAATAATAACACTTAGAACACGTTTTTAACCAAAGGACTCAGGTAATGAGTCAAATTTTTGGTTCACCGTTTACCGTAACTGTTCTGGGATAACCAGGGCGTTACATTCACGGTAGGGACTTTTAAACTTCCGTTTCGATTATCCAGACCCTGCCCACCATTTAAGTACTAGACACGTGGAACGTCGTGATTGGCGTCTGTTCAGGTTTCGAGGATTGTATTAAATGGCCTAGCCACCTTTTTGCTGCCGTTTCACCTCTCAAATCATGACCTTCGTATCTCGCATTAATCTGACCGGACGATCCTCGTTTCCTTATGCCTTTTACGTATAAATAGGGCTGGCAATTTTCAGTACTCATCACCTTTCATTCGAAATTTTTCTTCATTTTCTCTCTTCCGAGTTTCAAAAACTCTTCTTCTTCTTCTGATTAAAATCCCGGAAATCCCCTTACTCTCGCCACAAAAACCCTTCAGAAGCCCAGTCTTAAGGATTTCTCCAGGACTTCTACTTCTACGCTGCTTGCAACTTTCGTTTGGAAAACATACTGTAAGTTTCTTGTTTTTCGTGTGTTTCGATTTCCTTCCTTTATCCTTGTCAAACGAATCTACATTTCTTAGTCATAAACAGTAGGTTGTTCCTGAATAACTTTGGTGCATAGGTTTCAATTTTAGGCGTATTGAGTAGATCCTAAAACATGTCTAGGATTGTGATGTTCATAACTAGGTAATTTCTGGGTAAATTTTTGGGTAAATTTAGGAAATACCCACTTGGGATATGGAAGACGAAAGACTTTTAGGGTATAAAACCGGGTAACTTAGGGGTCACGTTTCTTGGGCGGTTTTTCTCTAAACCCTCTTCCCAAGGCAAGTAGTGGCCTGACTTGCCTGACACACGGATCCCTGAATATCAGGGGTCTGTTGGAAACTTAGACGCGCGTCCTCGACAGCGCGTGGCGTCACACCGCGGGCTGAGATTACCTCAGCTTATGTATGAAAACCTTTGTTCTTCCTATGTTGTTTGTCCTTTCATAACTTTTAGGCCGCCTACTAAGTATTTCATCGTTCTTGCTCGCTAGGCGATCAGATGGCGCCCAAAAGGAGTGTGTCCAAGAAAAGCGCGGCCCACTCGTTGTCCCAGCAATCCAGTAGGGGAAAGGAGGTCGCGGTAGAATCCCCATCCCCAGTTTGGTCCCACGGTGGAGAAGGAGATCGAGGTGGGACCTGATGCTTACTTTGATGCGGAGAGGATAGTCTCGAAGATCACGACCCAAGGGAGGGTCAACAAAATAATGTTGTCCCATAACATCGAGATTGGGACTGGTGCTCTTATCGCCCGACCTCCCCTCGAGGGGGAGCGGAGCTACGCACCCCTCGAGGATGACTTTGCGGCATGGAGTGACGAGCATTTAAGGGCCGGGGCCTTCCTCCCCCTTGATCAGTACTTTGTCGACTTCCTCAATTACATGAAGTTGGCCCCATTTCAACTTCCTCCTAATTCTTATCGCCTATTGGCCAGGCTGAGGTATCTTTTCCTGAAGCAGATGTGGGAGGTCCCCACCCCTGCAAATATCCTCTACTTCTTTTGTCTCAAGGTCAGCCTAGATCAACGGGGATGAGGCGATGGGTTCTACTACCTTACTTGCTTCCCGAACTCACCTATAGTCATCGAACTTCCCAGCCATCCCAACGATTTCAAAGATCAGTTCTTTATGTCGAATGGGTTTCGCAACTGCGAGCACCATTACTTCAACCGTCCTCGTAAGTTTCCTTTCTATTCTCAGCTCGCAAAATTGTTATTACTTTTTTCTTTTTCTGTCTTTTCGCGTGTATACTGATTGGAACATCATCGTGCAACCCTTTTTGCGAGGACGACCAAATCTGTGCCCTTGGGGGTTAATATGATACTCTGGCGGGGCTTCCACCCAGTGAGAAGGACTACTGCCAGCTCGTGTCTGATGACACAATGTTGGCGTGTAAGTTAATCTCCGCATGCCAAACTCTGGCCTTGAGGAGGACGCGGGATAATTACCCAGTAGCCCACGAGCTGGCGCCTATTCCCGAGGGAGACGCTGCGATCGATGATGGTGACGAGCAAGAAGAGGAGGCCAAGGTGCCTCTCATGCGGAAGAGGCGAGCTCCTGAGGCTGCTCGGTGTGGCGTGCTGCCCCTTTGGCACACCCACATGGGGCCATTTTGTAAGTGAGCATGCCTTGGTGCTTGATCATTAGTCAAGTCTTGTACCAAGCAACCTCATGGGATATGGTAGTGGCAGTTTTGTAATTATGCATATGTCTCCTAGACAAAAATCATATATGTTACTAGGAAGTCCTTGTATCCCTAGAAGGCTCCTTAGGGGGAGGTGACCTGGTGACTTAGGGAAGCACCATGGCCATCAGCAGATAGGGGCCAAAGCTGTGTACTCCCTTGCCCTATCAATGCTATATATTAATAAAATGATGTTTATCCATACTTGCCCTTGTATGCTCCTTTGTTGCCTATGTGTTACTTGTTTGTTATCTTCGTTGAGCCATTGCGCGCCACTTGCCTTGTTGTGTGCTTTGTGTTGTGTGGACGTTCCCAGGAATGACTTGCTTTGTGCTTGCTCATACTTCGTTATTGCACGTTGCTTGTCCGAGATGTGTATGTGGCTAACCACTGAGTTTGTTTGCATGCAGGTATGTGTTGTAGGCTGACTTGCTAGCTTGAAGTGTCTGTAAGTGCCGCACATTCCGTCTACTTGGAGTACCCAAATAGTTGGCCCGTGACAGCTGGTATCAGAGCCAAGTTAGAAAGATCGTGGCAAAACACACTAATGGTGAGCAACACTCAGAGGATCGAAGCACTTGAGAAGCATGTGGGGGAATTAGATGGCCTAGACGAAAGGGTCAGGGATCTTTCCTCTGCAAGTCATAACTCTAGATCATCAGATGCAAGCAATCGCATAGCTGCGCTAGAGAAGGAAAATGATGTTCTCCTATCCAGAATAATCGTGTTGAAGCAAAGAAACACTCCAACAAGTACTTCTGTTTCCCCTCGGTGGGAAGAGCGCATTGCGGCAGTTGACCGCATGCTGAAGGAATAACAAGTTTCCGTAATGACACTACGGAAGACTGCAGGGAGGCAGTTGGCGTGCTCAGAGAATAATCGGCTGAGCTAACTGCCAAGGTAAACCTAACCATGCGAGTGGTTGGGAATGCCCCTGCAATAAGGCTGATAGGTATGGCATATGGCCGAGTTAAAGTGCCTGAGCCGAGGCCCTATAACGGGGCCAGAGACACAAAGGACTTGGAAAATTTCCTCTTCGACATGGAACACTATTTTAGAGCCATGCGGGCCGATTCGGAAGAAGGAAAGGTCGCCATGGCTACCATGTACTTGTCTGGGGATGCCAAGGTGTGGTGTAGGACAAAGTATGATGACATAAGAATGGTAGGTGCACCATCACATCTTGGGTAGACCTGAAGAGAGAACTAAAGATGCAATTTCTTCCAGAAAATGTCGCCTACATGGCTTGACGCCAGTTAAGAGAGCTTAAACAACTCGGGACAGTCCGAGAATATGTGAAGAAGTTTTCGGGACTAATGCTCAATATTAAGGACATATTCGAAGTAGACAGGCTCTTCTACTTCCTAGAGGGATTTAAACCGTGGGCCAAGCAATAACTTCAAAGACAGCGTGTGTCTGACCTAGCCACCGCTCAAGCTGCTGCTGAACGCATAACAGACTACACTCCGGAGAGCAGCCTGCCGAAAAGGGCTACCCCTCCAACCAGCTCAAGTAGCGTTGGGAGTAAGAAGTCTAGGAAGTCATGGCAGGGCAAGTGTGGGGGAGAGAAGAGGACAGCAGAGTCTAGTTCTTCCAGCGGTACAGGTGTTGCTGCAGGGCGGAAGCCGCTAGCTTGTTGGCTCTGCAAAGGCCCACATAAGTCGGCAGTTTTCCCTTAAAGGGGCAAGTTGAATGCCCTCATTGGCCAAGAAGAACATGGCGAAGGAGAAGAGGAGGATGAAGAGTACGCACACATGGGCGCTGTTCGCCTGTTGAATGCTCTCAAGAAACATGGCGAAAAAGGGAAAAAGGCCCTGGGGAAGGGGCTAATGTTTATGGATGCCACCATCAACAACAAGCCCGCCAAAAGCGTGATGATCGACACTAGCGCCACCCATAACTTCATCTCAGAACTCGAAGCAAAGCAACTGGGACTAAAATTGGAGAAAGATGCAGGCCGTATGAAAGCGGTCAACTCCAAGGCCTTGGCCATAACTGGCGTGGCTAAAGGCGTAAAAGTTAAAATCGACATGTGGGAGGGACAAACTGACTTAGTGGTGGTCCATATGGATGACTTCGATGTAGTTTTGGGGATGGACTTTCTAACCGAGAAAGGTGCCATCCCAATTCCTGCCACTGAGAGTTTTCTCATAATGGGAGAGACTCCTTCAATGATGCCCGCAAAGGTGAAACCACCCCCTGGTGTGAAGCTTCTATCAGCTTTACAGTTCAAGAAAGGTGTGAAGAAGCAGGAGCCCACTTATGTAGCAGTACCCACCGTGTTCGAAGAATCAGTGGAAGAGATTGTTCCACTAGAAATTACGAGGGTCTTGAAGATGTATGGGGATGTGATGCCAGATAAACTTCCCAAAGCCTTGCCACCAAAGAGGGGGATTGATCACCAGATAGAGCTGGTGCCGGGGGCGAAACCTCCAACAAAAGTGCCTTACAAAATGGCACCCCCCGAGCTAGAAGAGTTGAGGAAACAACTAAAAGAGTTATTGGAGGCAGGCTTCATCAGACGGTCGAAGGCGCCATTTTGCGCACCTGTGCTATTCCAGAAGAAGCACGATGGGGCTTGAGATTGTGCATTGATTATAGGGTTCTCAACAAGGTGATAGTTCGCAACACCTACCCCATCCCTCTGATCGCTGATATGTTCGACCAACAAAGTGGAGCCAAATACTTCACAAAGTTGGACTTGACATCGGGCTATTATCAGGTGAGAATCGCAGATGGGGATGAACCAAAGACAACGTGCGTTACTCGATATGGAGCATTTGAGTTTCGATTAATGTCGTTTGGGTTGACAAATGCACCTACCACTTTCTGAACACTGATGAACCAAGTATTCCACGAGTATCTAGATAAGTTCATGGTGGTGTACTTGGATGATATCGTGGTTTATAGCACCACGATTGAAGAGCATCAAGAACACTTGGCTCAAGTGTTTCAGAAGTTGAGAGAGAACCAGCTATATGTGAAGCGCGAGAAATGCTCATTTGCACAGGAGAGCATCAAGTTCCTAGGCCATGTTGTGGAATGTGGCCAAATTCATATGGATATGGAGAAGGTGAGGGCAATCCAAGAATGGAAAGCCCCCACAAACGTGAAAGAAATCCGCTATTTCTTGGGCCTAGCCAACTACTATAGACGATTTGTGGACGGCTACTCAAGAAGAACGACACCCTTGATCGAGCTACTGAAAAAGGGTGTGACTTGGGCGTGGACTGACAAGTGTGTTGAAGCATTCAGGAGTTTGAAGGAAGCCATGATGAAGGATCTTGTTCTTACCTTGCCATATGTTAGCAAGCCCTTCGAAGTACAGACAAATGTCTCAGATTATGCTTTAGGAGGGGTACTAGTACAAGAAGACCACCCGGTAGCATATGAGAGTCGCAAGCTGTCTAAAGCTGAGAGGCAATATACTGCCCAGGAGAAGGAACTCCTCACAGTTATCCACTACTTGCGAGTGTGGATACATTACTTGCTGGGGTCGAAGTTTGTGGTGAAGACGGATAATGCAGCGGTTAGTCATTTCCTTACTCAACCGAAACTAACCCCTAAGTAGGCTCGATGGCAGGAGTTCGTGGCGAAATTCGACTTTCGTTTTGAGCACATGGCAGGACGCTTGAACCAGGCAGCTGACGCCTTGAGTCACAAAGCAGAATTGGTGACTCTAAAGATCTTGGCTAGTTTGTCGGCTAGCGTGGTGAACACTCCACTCAAGGAGCGCATCAAAGAAAACCTGGAGAAAGACCTAATTGTCAGAACATCCTGAAGCTCGTAAAAGAAGGCAAGACTCGCCAGTTCTGGGTGGAGAATGATCTTCTGTGGGTCAAAGGGGTCGCTTGTTTGTTCCGAAAGCTTTTCGAGGGTTGCCCTATAGAGAATATTAACTGAGTTCCCATTGTCTATGAGAACTCGATGGACCCTTTTATTAGCCAGCTGGAGAGTGATGACCAGCGGATCATGGTGAGGAAACTGAACATGGGACGCGTCTTCCTCGGTGAATGTTATTGGTTGGGATTCAATCCTCTGACTTTTTGGAGCTCTAGGTTCGGGTTCATAGGGAGACCCATCCCTAGTCTTCAGCTCGTTGACGTATCTCTTTTGGGCATTTCTGCCCGTGCCTGTAGGATGAGGCCCTCCCGAGATGGTTATCACGTCTTCTCCATCTATCGGTGAGGGCCTATCCTTTTCCCTAGCTCGGGAATTATTGTTTTGCGTGGGCTGCGACGCGACTGCTCTCTGGTTCGCGGTTGCTTGATTAGTACTCTGGTTCTTGACATATTGTTTGAAGTAACCTCTCGAGATCAATCCTTCAATCTCGTCTTTCAGCTGTCGACATTCATCAGTAGTATGCCCGGTGTCTCTGTGAAATTGGCAATACTTTCTGGAGTCCCTCTTGGACTTCTGATTTCTCATTGGGTCCGGACGCCTGAAGGGGGCCTGGTTTTCATTAGCCAGGTATATGTTCTCTCGAGACTCGTTGAGCTCAGTGTACACTTTGTACACGGAGAAATATATCTCCCCTTTCTTTTTCTTTCCTCCTTCAGCCTCGGGGTTACTCCCTCGTTCTTTTTTCTCTTGGAAGGGTTTTCCACAGCAGGCTTTGAAGCTACTGAGTCCGCCGAGGTTGAGGCAGAGTTTACGTTTATCGTTGTAGTTTCGGGCTGGGGAGTCACATTAAGTGTCGACCTCGCTTCATCTACATTGACAAACCTCTGCGCTCGTCTATTAAACTCGGTTAGGGACCTCACCAGTTTTCTCTGCATGTCGTCCCAGAGAGCACTTCCTGGCATTACTCCGGCTTGGACAGCCATTAAGTGTCCACTGTCATCCACATTCTGAGCTCGGGCAACTTCCAGATTAAACCTTATAAGATAACTTTTTAATGTCTCACCCGACTGTTGTCGAACGTTAGTTAGGGTTGATGCCTCAAGTCTAACCACCATCATGGCTCTGAACTGCTTCTTGAAGTCTTTAGACAGCTGCTCCCAAGAAGTTATTGAGTGTCTCTTATATTTTTCGAACCAACTTTTGGCTGGTCCTGTCAATGATGCTGGAAATAACATGCATCTGAGCTCGTAACCCACGTTACTGGCTCTCATTATGGTGTTGAACGTACTCAGATGGCTGTACGGGTTGGTCTTTCCCTCAAACGTTGGGACGTGAGGGATCCGAAATCCTTGGGGAAATGGAGTGTTTGAAATATGGGGAGCAAACGGTTCAAGCTCCTCATTAGAATCTTCATATCGATCATGTCCTTGCTCATTTTTCAAAAGCCTAAAGGCCTTTTCCAGCTGATCAATTCTTTCTTGGACTGGGTCCGCGAGGGATACTGTCTGGAATCGGTTGTCATCGATCACAATTCTAGGCTCGCGCCTCCGTAAGGGATCTTTACGCCTATTCAAGCGATCCCTCAGGTCCGGGTTTATCAGGTCAACATTACCCTGAATTTGATTCAGGTGCTCTCGTAGGTCGGAGCGATTTCTGCGGCTTCCAGTATTCTTACGACCTCGATCATGCATGCTGACCGATCTGGTATCTCCAGAATCGTCACTAGTAAAACTCGTTGCATGGTTATTTCGAGATGGGTTTTTTCCGTGCCGCCTCGTTTCCGCTGTGCGAGACCGAGATGTTTGACTTCTCTCTGATAAGGCATCTCTCCGCTCCTGGAAAGCTTCCCTATTTCCTTGTCTCCTCCCCGCACGACTTTCGTCCTGATCTCGAACTGATTGAGCATACCTGCGAGGGGGTGAAGGATATCTTATAGGTGATGGAGGGAACCGTATGGGTGACGGTGGCTGCCACCCATTTCGCGGCCTAGACGGTCCGGAGTTTGCCCGAGATGGGTTGGTTGCATTCGGTGCGCTCCCAGGGACTTGAGTCCGAGCCTCTGCAGAGGCTCGGTTGTTCTCAGTTCCCGCAGGTACCTCCACAGGTGGATTAACCGGGGCCCTAGCCCGAGTACTTCTCTAGGGCCTAGGGGGAGCGGATGGCTCTGCTAGTGCCGGAGGTTGTGCCGGCCTTCTTGTGGCAGCATTCTTACGTGGACGCCCACGAGGCCTGCGGGGAGGAACATGCACGTCCCTAGGAGGAGGAGCTTGGTTTTCACGCGGAGGCGGGGGCTGAGCCACTTGCGCCTCTGCGGCTATCCTCGCTAACTCCTCATTCCGCTTGTTGGTCTCAGCCAACTGCTGTTTCAGTTGTCGAAACGTCCCCTGAAGATCAGGGGGAGTATAACTGATTAAATAATATCCCTTCATTATAGGGGATTTATAGTAATCAATGTAGACCGCGTCTCTTATAAATGACTCATTAGGATATTCGAAGTTATTATCCTATATCACCAAGGCCTTATTCACCCAGGTTTCTTATTGACTTTCGAGCTAACTGGTCTTAACCATATCCAAGATCCACCTTAAAGGATTCCATCTCACTTAGCAACTAACTCTGTAATTCTTATAACCCCACTGAGCCACTCGAAGCAGTGTTTACACCTGATTCCATCTCTGGTACTAAACCGATCACTGCTCTAGTTTCCTGCCATAGCAAGAAGTCCCGGCAAACCATCTGGTAACCCATACTCAAAACCCACAGACTAATCCAGTCTGTCCTGATCTCACTAACACAATCTAAGTGGTATCCACCACACCGGCTAAGAGTTCCATGCACCTCCCTGCACAAACTCCAGCCCTCACATCCGGTATCATAAACATATCAACTCCATACATAGTGTCAATTATCACAAGGCTTTCCGCTCACAAGCTCAAGAATTACTACACTTTCCTTGCCATTAAAGACTGCTCTTTAGTTACTTAACCAATCCAAACCCTGGATCAAACCAAAGCATGTCATAACCAGCTTTACCAGAGTCCCCGATGAGTCTTTGCCATAACTCAACTTATCTCTTAGGTTTCCAATACCGTAGTATTTTTCCCATCACAACGTAACCATGTGATCCACACATATACCATCCATATACCCTTCTCTATATACATACCAGCAAAAGAATAACATGGCGCCAAAGCCAAACAACATAATTCACAACTCAGAACTAGAAGACTGACCTGTCATCCCCGAGGAACTAGTCTCAGTCTCAGACTCTGATTTCCCTGGAATAAACACTCGAGTTGGAATCGAGCTGTCTATCCCCCTTTGCTCATCCTTTAACACAGGGCACCTCTTCACAATATGCCCAACCACACCACATGCGAAACATGCCTTTGCTCGGCATTTTCCCAAATGACATCTCTTGCACCGCATGCATATTGGACGAGTCTTCCAGCTTTCATTCTTACTTGCTTCAATAAGTGGAGGTACCACTATCTGGGCTCCATGCTCTCCAGCACTCTGTTGCCCAACTACTATACTCTCAACAGCAAGAGCCTTCCCTACCACCTGAGCATAGGTAGAGACTTCATACTCTGGGCCAACTCTAATGCCCTGAGCTATTCCAGGATTCAACCCCTGGATAAATCTTTCCTTCCGAGCCACATCTGTGGGTACCATGTCTAAGGTAAACTTGGCCAACCCATCAAATTCAGTAACATACACGGTCACTGATGTATTGCCCTGAACAAGATTCAGAAACTCATTCATCTTGGCAGTCTTAGCTGCGTCGCAGTAATACCTCTCATTGAACAGCTGCCTGAATTCTGTCCAGTCCATCACAGCTACGTCTCGTGTCTGGGATACTACCTCCCACCACGTCCGGGAATCATCCCGCAGTACACATGTAGCACAGATCACCCTATCGTGACCTACCAGTCCCATACTATCAAGAATGGAGCTGATCATGCCCATCCATTGCTCACCTCTAAATGGATCTAGGCCTCCCTCAAAGATTGGAGGATAAAACTTCAGGAATCTTCCACAGAGAAATTCCCATCTTTTCTCAACCCTAGGCTGAGCTGAAACTGATGCCGCCCCTGGCATAGCAAAGGAAGAGGTACTCCCCAACAGACTCCGTTGTTGCTTCAAGTACCTGATCTCTTCCTCTTCCTCTTCCTCCTGCCTCTGCAATCTTAATTGCAAGTCTGTAAGCGTCCACTGAACATTCAAAGATGCAGACGAAGAACTGATACCCTGGCTGTAACTCCCAGCCCCTGTATAACTATCACCAGGCCTCATAATCTGCCTTGAGTAAACCTGCTGATTCAATCTGCAGTCAATAACTTGACCCATTAGTCACAATAACCATATCAAGGGCTTTTCCCACGGGATAAACCTTACCACACCACAATCATAAACCACTTGCAGTGCTACAAACATGCCTATGGCAATCATACATTACTCATAATCCCTGCTCTTCCAATACTCAAACCATGCTTCTAACCCCAGCATGCAAATAACACAATTATATATATATATATTCACAGAGCAGGTAACCATATGATCACAGTCATATATACATATATATTCACGGAGCATATAATCATATAGTCAAGAGCCAGACTCTGTCAGAATCTCATGCTCCCTAACACAATGTATAGGTAAAGCATTCACATTTTATACAAACAGCTATACACATAGCTACAGAAATAGTTACCATTCCCTGAGTGAAGCTATCTTCAGTGATGAGTGTACATGCCCAGCTTATCTTCATGAACCATAAACCTTGGCTCGCTCTGATACCAAGTTGTAACGCCCCAAACTCCAAGGACCGTTACGGTATGCCTTGTAAACAGTGCTAAACTCGCTAATCGAATCATTTGGCCAAAAACGTGTAACTAAGTATGATTAGCGGTTTAGGGATTAAAAACCTTGGCTAGGATGTAACGTTTCACTAAAACGTTTAGTATATATATTGGGATCCTGAAAATAAAGTTTCAGAGTCTATTACAGAAAATATTTACAACAGGCCGTTCTAAGCGACAAAACAGGGTTCAACCCTAGTTCCACTTTAAACCTCGGCCGTGGCGGACGAGCAGCTGCATATGTACACGTCATCACCTAAGCTCTCCAACTCAAGGATGGTCCAACTTCCTCTTGCCTTTACCTGTACCACATAGCACCCGTGAGCCGAAGCCCAGCAAGAAAACACAATCCAACATGATATAATATCAACAGATAACATGACGTAATATCATCAGGTAACATGATATAATATCAACAGATAACATGGTATAATACCAACAGATAACATGATATAATATCAACAGTAATTGTAACAGCCATTCAGGACCAACGGTCCAAAACAGGTAGGTGACAATAGCCAAAAGTCACAAAAGTGGGTACAGCTTCCTCTAGCCATGTGACGATAGGGTCACCAGGGTTTAACTGATATGTGGTTCCTTCATAAGCTCGATTAGGATAGGTGCATGGTGATTAGTCATCAACATAACCATCCTCTCGACTCTAGAGTCGTAACTAAGGACAGCGTCCCCCAGCCATGTGACAAACAGCACCGGGGTCATATACCTTGGCTGAAATCATCTGGTCTTAGACCAGGCAAGCGCTTATAAGTTCTTCGACCCTAGGGTCGGTCTAGCATTAATGCCATAGAGCCATTCAATGCATGATTCTCGACTCTAGAGTCGATCCTTGACTAGTCAGTGCCATACACAAGCAAGTCATGCCACCAAACATATACCACATGTTCAATATCCATAAACAAGGTATTTAGCATGCTTACTAAACAGATACCAGTACAATTAGGACCATGTACAACCACAGAGGCTCAAGCTCTGAAAAATATCATACCCAGTATACAAAGCATGTCCTAATCACATGTTTCTCATGCATCATATGCAATATATCCAGCAATCCAACATGCATCAAGAATAGCCATGCATGTCATACATAATAATCAACCGACATGCATCAATAATAACCATGCATGTCATACCCAATAATCAACCAACATGCATCATAATAGCCATGCATGTCACATATACACAGGGTGCAGTTTTCTTACCTCAAAGTCGAGCTAGAACGATTAAGAGAACAACCCTTGAGAACGATCAAATTTTAGTCCTTTAACGGTCACCTAGTCATAACCAAATATAAGGTATCATCAATAAAAATGATCAACATAAGTTCCCAAACCAATATCTAGCCTCCGGGACATCAATCCCCACTTAACCGGGTACTAAGTTCAACCCCGAGGCCTATGGCTTGAATCCCCAAGCTAAAAACATGTGTTTTGGGTCAAAATGGCCTTAAGGGCCGCGGCCCGCCCTAGCTGTGCCGCGGCGCGCCTCCCAGACAGAGACCACCCTCCCTGCCAGACACCTTGAGCCGCGGCGCACCATAGTCATGCTGCGGCTCAATACCCAATTTTGCCCAGAAAACTCAGCACGCACACCAGACTTTCCCCTGCGTTTTCCCTTGAAACCAGCCCTTCAAACTTGTCCCAAACCTCAACCTAACACCCAATTCAACCACCAAACATCCTCTACAACTCACCCTCATCAAAACCCAAAGTAAACATCACCCAAACTTCCATTAATTCAAACTTTCCACAAGAGATTCACAAGTTAAAAACTAAAACTCAAAACAGAGTATGAATTAGAAACTTATGGCTGAACTCACCTCAAACTCGGTTTTGAATCCCCTTTAATGGCTGAGAGCTTGTACGGGAGAGAAAGGAAGAAAGGATGAGGTTGGCACTGTTTTATTCTGTTTCCACAACCTTATAAAATTCCCTTAGGCTGATATAAATCCTTAAGGTCAAAAGACCATAATGCCCTTAAGCCAAATAAATCCCTATTAAAGCTTTCGAGGGTAAAACCGTCCTTTCCCGCCTATCTCGTTAAGTATAATTAACGCTCTCCAATTCCCGCTATTCTCAATATTCCCAAATACCAATAAATCATATCCCATTACCCTTTAATTCCCGGTAATGTTCTAATCATTAAATTCACCCCGAGACTCACCCCGAGCCTCGAACTTAAACTCGTTATGACTAGACCGAACACTTACATCTCATGATCATCTCATGTCGATTATCTCGAACCAATCCACCTTATAATGTGGCTATATTAATTAATCACAACCCTGCACCCAAAATACACAATTACACCCACAGTGGCCAAATTACCAAATTACCCTCATAATTAACATATGAGCCCATATGCATGCATTCACCATCATATAATAATATAATTCACGTAACACATGCATATAATCATTAAATACTATTATACACCAATTATGGCCCTCCTGACCTCCTAATCAAGGTCCTAAACCTTATTAATCAAGCTGAGGCCCGAACAGTTGAGATTCCGAGGAGACAAAGACATTAGACTCGTTCGCAAGTACGAGGGTCCGGTCTAAATCATCTCAAAAGTTGGCCTAACTTCCTACAAATTCGACCTACCAACATGGATGAAGATACACCCGGTCCTTCACGTCAGCAACTTGAAGCCGTATCATGAAGATCTAGCAAATCCAGAGTGCAACCTGTCAACCAGAGGAGGAGTCATCATTCAGCCAAGGAGCAAGCGTCAGCCAGAAGAAATCCTGGCGGAAAGGATGGTCACCACTGACTGTAAAAAGCATAAGGAGTATCTGGTAAAATGGAAGGGGCTCGCAGATGATGAGATCAGCTGGGAGAGGGCGAAAGACTTGAAGAAGCTCACACAGAAGATTGAAGATCTACAAGCTACTTCGTCGAGGACACCAAAGAATTGAGTGGGGGAGAGTGTGGCGTGCTGCGCCTTTAGCACACCCACATGGGGCCATTTTGTAAGATGAGCATGCCTTGGTGCTTGATCATTAGTCAAGTCTTGCACCAAGCAACCAGGGTAGTGGCAGTTTTGTAATTATGCATATGTCTCCGAGACAAAAATTATATATGTTACTGGGAAGTCCTTGTATCCCTAGAAGACTCCTTAGGGGGAGGTGACCTGGTGACTTAGGGAAGCACCATGGCCATCAGCAGATAAAGGCCAAAGTTGTGTACTCCCTTGCCCTATCAAGGATATATATTAATAAAATAATGCTTATCCATACTTTCCCTTGTATGCTCCTTTTTTGCCTATGTGTTACTTGTTTGTTATCTTCGTTGGGCCATTGCGTGCCACTTGCCTTGTTGTGTGCTTTGTGTTGTGTGGACATTCCCAGGAATGACTTGCTTTGTGCTTGCTCATACTTCGTTATTACCCGTTGCTTATCCGAGATGTGTATGTGGCTAACCACTGAGTTTGTTTGCCTGCAGGTGTGTGTTGTAGGCTGACTTGCTAGCTTGAAGTGTCTGCGAGTGCCGCATGTTTAGTCTACTTGGACTACCCAAATAGTCGGCCCGTGACACTCGGGACCCCGATTTGGAACGAGCTCAATCGGGGGCAGCAGCCGGTCCCTCCAGCCAAGGTAACCCATACCCTTTTAGGGACCTAGATAAGGTTGCCGCAGACCTTAGGCTAGTGAGGTTTAACCCAAACCAGCTTGTACACCGTCACCAAAATGACCTAGACTGTAACATAACCTTGCTCCAGTGCATAGATCAATTAGTACTGCGTCATGACATGGGCCATCCTAGGGGTACCGTAGTAGTAGCCAACACCTTGTCTTTTAGGTCGTCCTTCTTTGAGGAGTATGGGACCAACCTTAGGTGGTGGCCCTCCCTTCTCGAGGGTATAGTTGCTCTAGGACTTAGACAATACGTAGAGGATTCCAGTCCTGAGGCAGATCCTGACCCAGAACCCCGTTTGATTCACGAAGTAGTAGACTTAGACTCCCCCTCCCCTATAGAAGTTTCGAGGCCGGAGGTCGTGGCAATAGACTCCTCCTCTAGCTCGGAGGGTAGGACTTTTTCAATACACCTTTAGATTTCCTTTGTAATATAATAACTTTACATGTATAATAACATCCCTTTCCTCTTGTTTTAGGCGAGGAGATGGCACAGCCCGGGGACAACGACCTGCGATCCATCTTTCAGGAGGGGAATCCCTCCTCCGGGTCATCCGGGCCACTTGTAAAGAGGCCCCGATTTCCCAAGAAAACTCCTCCTGTCGCTGGGACAACCTCAAAGTCCCCTGCCAAGGGGAGAGGCCAGACTCCTTCAGCTACGGAGAAGATGCCGCCTCCTCCCCCACGACACCTAGCCCGTGCTCGGGACCAGGTGGCACCAGCCGGAGCTCCGCCGGTCCCCGCTCCCACCATGCGTATCCCGGTCAATACCCAAGATCTGGTGAAAATCCCAGATACCTTCCGGGGAACGGTCTATGAGACCGTGAACTACACGGTGGAGCATTTTTACCAAGCCAATCCGAAGGACTTAAGGGAGATCGAGGCGAGGAGTCCCGAGAACGTCATAGAGTCCACGTTGGGGATGAACCTCATGGTAAGCCTACTTAGTTAAATTTATTCTTTGGCTTTATCACAGCACGCGCCTAACTTTCTTTACTTTTTTGCAGGCGACTTTGGCCCTACATCACAGCCTAGCTCGGTCCAGGGCTAGGAATGAAGAGTTCAGGGCCGAGCTCCAGACCGCTCAGGCCACCCTCGCAACTTCTCATCAACAAGAACAAAGTGCCAAGGCTGCCTTGACGGCTGCCCAAGAAGGCGAGCAGGCTGCGCAGGCCTCCTTCGTGATAGCACTAATCTAAATCCTCTCAATGAAAGCACCAAACTGTTGACGCGGTTTTTAGCCAACAGTGAATTATATGTATAACTAGGATGGATTAATGCTTAATGATAAACCGAACTAAGAAAGTGATAATACTCAAGGATGTTGGAAGTCAAATGCAAAGAATATGATCACTCATTTTTACGTGGTTCGGAGGTTAAAATCCCCTAGTCCACGAGTCAGTGTTATTACTGTATCTCTCTCTATAATTTTACAGCCCTTGCATTACAGAGAAAATCCAACCCCTTGCACTACCCAGGGTCCTGGTATTTATAGGAGAATTATCTCTGGGTAGGTGTTGGGGTCATCCCGTTGATCTCTTGATCCTTCACATCATTTCTGTGACTTTGATGTTTAATATCTAAATTTTATATTGAAGTGTGGTCTAATCAGTAGGTAAAATGGATAATGGGCCGCATGGCATAAATCAAGCGTGTGATGTCTGATCACGCACGTTTATATTGCGTATCTGAGAATTTGGGAATAAATCAGACACATGATGTCTGTTTTATGCTCGTTTATATTGTGTGGTCAACTTTATAAAGATCTTGGGGTACGTCAGACCTTTGGCGTACCACGAGCTTAACGTAATGTTAGCCCGTGCCTTTTGATGCCATATTACACAAAATGGTTCCAGGTGGTAAGTTGTTAAATGACTCATCAGCTCGAGCTATTTGTCTAGGGGGTCGTACCAAATTTCCTCGGATGAAAGGTGAACACGTGAAACGTCGATTATGGCTTTTTGCTAGTTCGTTGTACCCAAGATGCCTCAACAAGGTATGTGTTGATTTTCAGGGTGTACAACGACGAAGATGATATGTTGGAGGACTTAGAAGAAGCAGATGAGGATGATGAATTGCTTATCGACCTTAGTGATGATAATGTCGAGCATTTGTCCCCAGTAGATGTAAACTTAATCAATCATGATAGTGATTATTCTACTTAGATGTTTGTATCTTTCTTTGTAAAACTTTATATTAAGAAATATAATAAATAGCATTTTCCCCCTAAACTTTTACTACTATCAGATTGTGCCTCCTAAAATATACAGTTTGTTAAAATTTCCCCATGAAGTATTGATACTATCATATCGTGCTCCCTATTACGATTTGCATAAAATAATTAGCATTTTTATCACCCAAACATTGGCAACTACCAAATTGTGCCCAATTTAATTATAAAAATTTGAAAATCTATTTTTCTACTTAATTATAACAAAATTTAAAAAAAATCAATGAAAGAGTAAAATTATTTAAATTTCATTTTTAATACATTTAAGTTTTAAAAAAAAACTATAAAAGAAATTGTTACAAATAATAAAACACATTCCCTTCTTTTTTTTATTCTTTTTTAATATATTTTTTAAATTACTTTCTATTCTTTCATTTTCCCAATATTTTTAATTAATTAAATTTTATATATTTCTTATAAAATTAATACATTTTAAATTTGTAATATTTTATATATATTTAATTTTTAAAATGAATTTAGGGGCAAAAATGAAAGAATAGAAAGTAATTAGAAAAATTAATAAAAAAGAATGGAGAAGAAGAAGGGAATATGTTTTTTTAATCGTAAGAATTTAGTTTTTCTTTAAAAAAAATATTTAAACTTAAATGTATTTAAAATGAATTTTTTAATAATTTTTCTTTAATTTTTTAAGAACTAATAGAAAAATATATTTTTAAATTATTATAATTAAAGAGGACACAATTTGGTAGTTGTCAAAGTTTGGAGGGGTGCAAAACTGCTAATTATTTTATACAAATCATAACAAGGCACACAATCTGATAATATCAATAGTTGTTGGGGAAATTTTAACTGACCGTATATTTTAGGGGGCACAATCTGGTAGTGTCAAAAGTTCAGGGAGCAAAAATGTTATATACTCTAAGAAATAATATACATATTTTTTAGTACATTGATTCCAATAATTTAAATATAAGTCTGAATGTTTAAACTAACCAACAAATTTGTTATACTTAGTATAAAAATGTTATTAGATGTGGCGCGAGCACATGGTGGAGATGCTGGCGGTGACCCTCCCCCGGAACCTAGTAGGATCCCCACTTCATGCGACTCAAGTAATTTATTCTTTTTGTCTGTCTTACCTGCTAATGTTGTTTATTTGTTAATACATTACTATTTCTAATTATTTTTTGTTATTCAAACAAATACAATGACCCCACCAAAGAAAAAGGGTCATGGCACGAACACTGGAAAAGATCTGAAGGCCAGACGTAGAAAAGTTGGTCATACATTAGAGCTAACATTTGATCCACGCTCGTACAAGGTTGTGGGGACCAAGCATGCAACTTTTGTCTGCCTCTTCGGCACCCAGGTCTCACAAAGAATTACCGGATATTACGATACATGGGAAACAGTGCCTAAACAATTCAAAGACTTAGTAAAAAAAAAATATTAAGGTGGGTAATTTATTTTAATTGTTACTAATCAAATGTGTCTTTTAAGGTGACTAATTTATTTAATAAATTATTAATATGTTTTCTTTTCAATGTAGTGGCATTATCAAATAAAGGGTCAACTGGATTACGAACGGTGTATAGAAGGTATCGAGAGAGAGATGAAAGATTGATACTGCGATAGGAAAACAAAAAGACACCGTCATTTTTCATCATATTACAATGGACCTGAGAATTAGGAAAAAATCCTTGAAACCCAGATCAAAATGTTAGCAAGGACGAGTGGAAGAAGATTTGTGAGTTATTCATCAGTCCTCGTTGGGTGGAGCGCTAAAAAGAGAATAAGGAAAATAGAGTGCAACAGAAGTATGCAACAACACAGGGTTCAAAATCGTTGGTGGCCCACCGTCATGAGAAATTAAGGAAAAATATTAACACAATTAGTTTTAATTAAATTATAAGTTATCTAACCATATGTTCATATTTTTTTAGACGAACCCGGACCTTATTGAGAATTGGAAGGATTATCACTGGAAGAAAGAAACAAAGCAGTTTGTCAACGAAGCTGCTCAAGAAAATTATGTAAGTTTACTAGATTATATTTGTGTTATTCTTAAAATTCTGTTTTTTTAAATCCTACTAACACTTTCTATAAAGCAGGAAAAATTGAAGGTTGGTTTTATGGCATAAAGTCAGCACACATTTGCTACTACATCGAATGAGGATGGTTCTTCCTCAGTTGACCAAGTCCAGATCCTAGAAAAAGTATTGGGACGGAGGCGCGGTCACGTACGAGGATTGAGCTGCAAATTGAGAGGGACGGGGCCATCCTTTAGTCAGCCCTCTCAAAACACCCAATCTCAAGCGCCTCCTCAACAATCACCTAGTGAATACAGTGCTTTGGTGGAGACGATAAATAAATTGACTGAGCAAGTCAATTTCATGTCTTAATTTCTTCCCAGTGGACCTAATGTGTAGTTTTAGCCTCCTTAGAATTCTTCGTCTCAACCCTTGGTGTAACGTCCCAAATTTGCTATTAAGGTTGAGTGCCTTGATAACTGTGCCAGGAGGGCATAATCGGATTTATATGTAGAATTAATTGAATATACTTGTGATTATGTGGTATAAATGATTTATATGGTAATGTGAATAGTTATGCATGTTTATGTGTATTAAATATGCATGTGGGCCCGTTTCTGTAAATTTGGGCATATTTGTAATTTTTGACCCGTTGAGGGTAAATCTGTATTATGTATGTGTTATGAATGAGACCCCACTGTTATGGGGATATATTTGAGATACGGGGCCAGAGGTGATCCTAGTAAGCGGAATAGTCGCAAGGGGGTTAAATACCCGGCTCGGTGTGAGCCTAGGGATATTTTGGAAAACCTAGTGAGTATTTGAGATTTATTGGGTAACAGGTAGTTATTTGGTGATTAATTGGGTATGTCGGGATTACTTGGGAATTCATAGTGTTATTTTAGGTTTAACTGGAAAATGGTGGTAAATGACGAGTTTGCCCTTGGGGGCATTAAATGAGTAAGGTTTGGCTAAAGGGTATTTTAGTCTTTTTATGCCAAGGTAGTAACTTAGTCACTAGAGCCTTGTAGAAACCGTCAGACTTAGAAAACACAACTCTCAGCTCATATCCCCCTCTCTCTCTCCCAAGATTGCTCTATCCCTCTCTCTTGTTTGGAGCTTTGGGAAAATTTAAGGAAAAAGGGCAGTGATTCATGATGTTTGAGGCTGTGATTGAAGGCTGGAGTCTAGGGGTAATTGAGGTTCAGTTCAAGGAATCAAAATTATTGTTGAGGTAAGCTTAAATTCTGTTTTGGTTCAAGTATTTGGCTGGGTTATAAGTATTAGCATAGGTCTGAGTTTTTAGGACATTAAGTTATGATTGTTGTGTTTTCTAGAAGCTATGGATTGTTATTTGTTATTTATCTGAGTTGCTGGTGTTGTTTTGATGATTGAACTAGTTTAAAATGTTGTTGTTAGAGGTTTTGGCTCACGATAATGTTGGAGTTTCTGGGTTTGTGGGGTCACGCCGCGACCCACATGAACCCAGAAGAGCTATGGGGGTTGTTGAACCGCCTTATCGTCATGGGGCTGGTCAAGGCGCGCCACAGCGCATGTCTAAGAAAATGCCTAGGCTGCTCTCTGACTTGTAGAGGGTCGTGGCGCCTCTGAGGAGGGTCGCTGCTCAAATAAGAAATGTTGGAAAATTAGGGTTTTTAGGCTCGAGAACTCAAACTTAAGGGCTTGGGAAGGATTCTACTACCTGGTTTAGTAGAATTCGAGGTCATGGAGGCTAGTATATTATTCTGAAGCGTTTAATTGATTTTAGTTGTGATGGTTATTTATTATTACATTGTGACTAGGTTGACCGCTAGGCTCGGGATTGGGGATCGTGCTCGGGATCGCCTTGTACTGTGAGCTTAGGGCTCAAGGTAAGAAAACTATTTGTGCCCGTAGAGCAGGGTATGACTCGATTATCTGTGCTTATCGTGCTTAGTATTATGTGTAAATGTTTGTAACTAATACGTCATACATGTGTTTGTGACGGATCGACAAAGGTCGGGATCGACAAAGGTAGAGAACGGCAAAGGCCGAAGTTGACATTAAGCATGTTGAATGCAGGTCGCCAAGGCAAGACCCTCTAAGGGTGTCGTACTTACCCACTCGGTTAAGACCGTGAACTTGGTGCCTGGTAACGCACCTTGACCGGCTTAGGCCGCTATTGTGAATTTTAATAGAATCTTGTGGATTGTCTATCATGTTTAATTAGTTATGCGTTTGTTGAATAAATTATTATATGATGTGATGTGAAGTTTTCTTGCTGGACCTCGGCTCATGGGTGCTCTATGGTGCAGGTAAGGGCAAGGAAAATGTCGATCAACCATGAGTTGGAGGGCATGGAGCGGTGCGTACATGTTTGGCCTACCTGGCTGCCACGGCTGGGGTAGTTTTGAGGAACGTACTGTAAATCTCTGATTTTGTCACCTATGTTGACCTTATACTAATTTTGAGTTGTAAATATGTTTTAAATAATATTTTTTGGATCCCAATGTAACACTTTTATGACTTTAATAAATGTCCAAACCTTTTATACTTAAGTTTCATTACATAATTCTTTATTTCAATTTAATCACACTTTTGAGTCTAACACCTCGATTAGCGGGTCAAATGTACATTTTAAATTCCCATGGTAACGACTTTAGGGTAGTAGGGCGTTACACTCGGTCTCGCTGGACACGTCTGCAGCTTCATCTTCTCATCAACCCCCGGTCCATCCATTCATGTACGTAGCACCGCCACTATAACACCCTGCTAATTAGGGTTTGTTACCAAGTGTGTTTGAATTAGCGATGGACCCACTAAATGAGTCATTTGGACTAAAACATGTGATTATGCCACTAAGGGTTCAGGTATTTAAAATTTTGGTCGAGACGTAACCATTTTAATTAAACAAAACTTTAGTATTTACATGGGATCCTGAAATACAAGTTTAAAAGTTGATTACAACCCAAAGATTACAAAATAAGCCGACCTAAGCGACAAACAAGATCCAACCCTAGCTCCCCTGTGATATCCCGACTGTGGCGATCGAGTGGACTGCATATGTACACATCACTGCTATCGCTCTCCAACTCATGACTAACCAAGTTTCTCCTTACCCTTACCTGCACCACAAAGTACCCGTGAGCCAAAAGACTCAGCAAGAAAACATATTCAAACAATTCACAGAATATAAGAGCATGCTTAACAGTAATGACCAAAACCAAGTACACACTGTACAAGTGAGTGACCATATAGTCACACAAGTGCATGTCGCACTCCCATTTATCCATATGGCATCCGAGCCAGTCAAGTGCATAAGACACTCCTAGGGTGGCCTAGCCATAACGGCCTGTGATTAATGCGCTTAACGCCGAACACGGCTTATAAGCCGAGTCTTACAGATCCTCGACTTATAAGTTGAGTCTTAGAAACCCTCGACTTATAATTCGAGCCTTGGAAACCCTCGACTTGTAAGCCAAGCCTTTTTTTAACCAAATATACCATTGACTAGCATGTCAATCTTTAATCAAATATAACAAATAGATCCTCAACTTATGAACCGAGCTTCCTGGTCATAACGAACAATCACATAACACATTCATCATACACACAGATACAATGCATTACAATATGCCAAAATAGATATACACAGGCATAATCATAATCATGCTCATTAGCTGGGCCGAGCCCTAATCAAGTTTACATTTAACAAATAGGTCAAGCCCCAATCATGCATCTCACGTATCAGGTGCAATTTTCTTACCTTTGGTCCAAATGCAGGTTACCAATGAACAACCCTCGACATAGTCCTCTAATCCAAGCTTTAACGTAAACCTAATCACAACGCACCCATAATACAATCCATCAAGCCTTAATCTTATAATGGTTTTGAAATATAATTATGGCCTCCGGGACCTTGAATTCTACTAAACCGGGTAGTAGAATCCTTCTCGAGCCTTAACGCTTGGGTTCCCGAGCTTTAAACCTTCATTTCCCCCCTTTTTCTTATTTTGAGTTGAGGCCCACCCCATAAGGTCGCGACCTGCTACAAGTCAGAGGGGAAAGCCCTCTCTGCTGAAGGACACGAGCCGCAGCGCGCTAAACCTTGCACCACGACGCTTAGGAAAATTTCCGAGGCCCCAGGCCTCTGCATTTAAACAGGCTGCGACACCTGATGAACAGGGCCGCGGCTCAAGCCTTGAAACCCATAAATGCCCTGCATTTTTCTACGTTTTCCCCGAGCCTAAACCAAAAGTTCACACCCAAAGCACTCTCTAAACCCATAAATGAATCTATATTTCCTATCCATACAACCTAGGCATCCTAACAATCCCATAAACAACTTAATATTTTCATCAATTCTCAAAATCAAACCAAAGTTCATTCCCTCATGCAAGCTTAAAGTTACAGCAGAATTCAACATAAGGAAATCAAATTGAATCCTTACCTCTGTGATATCTTTACCCTTGAGCTAATCCCCAAGTTCAACAAGTCTAACTCTTCAATTCTTTGGCCTAGAGTTTCCCAAAAAATTCAACAACTTCCAAGCTTCAAGAAGAGGGAGAGAGAGAACCGTGAGGTAGAGAGAGTAAGAGTTGAGACTTGGTGATCTTGTTAGGAGTATGTCCTAAAAGCATGTAAAATATATTGATTATTTCAATGAATAAATAAATACAATGGTCTATTATTGTTATATTTAGATTATTAAATTATTGTTTGAATAATTTTTGTAAACATTAAAAAAATTCCATATTCATTATTGAGGATGTGAGCGAGAGAATTAAGATCACAAGAATGAATAAAAATAGTCAACAACAAATTGAAGTTATGGAATTCTTTAATTGGGGTTGTAAGTATGGTTTACTGAGTATCACGTTGATACAAATAATCTAGATTCAGATTATTGATGCGGTAAGACATCTCGGTAAATGTGCTTTATATAATATGATTATATATGACAGGGACCGATATGAATAAAAGTCTTTATCCAAAAACCATTTAATAATAAAGATTTGTAATTCATATCATAACTAATGATCATTTATAGATCAACCTAAATCTTGAGTGTTCATGAACTCCTATTTATGTTTATTAAATCTTTTGATTCATTCGTTAATGTCTCTTCATAGAATGAGACTAATTACTTTTGTTTTGGAGATTTAATATAATGGATGGCTCGAAACATGTATCAACAATACAGAATCTAATCTTTCCTAACAGATCGTATATTGGTTCCCTTAAGGGTTAATTCCGGAACTGAATGATTTTGAGCTCAAATCTATAATTAGATTATAGATTAATTATTCACTAGTGAATTAATGGTACTTAAGGAATAAGAAGTAAATTAAAAAGGTAAAATGATAATTCTTCCATTCTAATTTATGAACTAATTAATTATATGGTTGAACTATTGTAAGATGGTCATATCAATGGACAGCTTAAAATAAGATTTCTGTAAAAGTATATCTATAACATAAAGAGTTCAATTATGAATTTATAGTGGAGAAATATCAGAATTAATAAATTAACTATAATGATTAAAGAGTTTAATTATTTAGTTTTAATTTATTAGAGCTTAATGTTATAAGTCCATGGTCCCCGAAATGACTCAAACAAGCATTGACAAAGATGAATACAAAAATGGGCAAAATGACTTATTTGATAAGTAAAATATTTTTCTATGCACTAAACATAATTATTGTATAATTATGTGTAATTAATTAATTATTTGATTTAACAAAAATATAATTAATTTATTTTGAGATATTTTGGTATTTAAATAATGATGAAAATTGGGAAAAATCACATGCCTCCCTGGCATGAGGTGGGCGTGTAGCACAGTGCACAGTCACTGTGCTACACGCACAAGAAGGTTTTAGAAGGATCTTGGTTCAACAATTTTAGTTATTTAAACATTAAATAAATAATGAGATATTTTAATATGATTAAAATATTATTATTTAAACAAAAATCTGATAACTGATTAGTTAATTTTAAATTGTTTAAAATAACTGATATTATTTATTTTTAATATATTGGATATATTAAATATATGAGATCAGTTTTTCAAAGCGATACTTTTCAGAGATAGAAAATATATCGTGAAATCTCCCTGAGAGAAAAAGAACAGTGCTACAAGCATAGGTCATTGTTCTTCACAAATTTAGGTCCAAACTTTATCAGATCTCATGTGTTGAGAACATTTGCTAAATAGATTTTGCATATTGTTTTGTATAACGAGCCCACACTCGTTCTTTGTGTGTTGAGAACATTTTGGAAGATCCTGGTGTGAGATCTTAAGGATTTTTGCCGTACAAAAAGATACCAGCAAGGAAGGACTTGAGGTAATTTTCTATTCATCTCTTTGATTCAATATATATATGTATGTGAAGAAGTAGATCTAGAAATCTTGTGGATTTTGATTGTTGTTCCGTTGCGTATAATCTCTGATTTGATGTATAAAAGCCAACAGATTCTTCCTTATGTTTCTTTCTAAGTGCCTCTAGAGTCTCAGCTGCCTAAGACCAAGCATATCCCTTTGCCAAAAAGTCCAAAATGCCCTAAAGACTCTTAAATCCTCTAGTGTCATCAAGGGCAATCTCGTCAATTGCCACTTCCCATCTGTACGCCCTGGTTTTCCCGCGGGCTGATTAGCAGGTCGAGCCTCGGACTAATCATGGTTTAGTCTGAGGACTCCCCCAGGCCTGTTCCCAGATCGTACCTTATTAGCTCGAGGGATCAGAAGGCCTGAAGGCTGGAGATCCTCAAAGGCTCGCCAAGGGCCCCCAAGACTGGAGGAAGGCACCAGAAGGCCTGAAGGCTGAAGGCCGGTTCAGGGAAGCAGCTCGTGGTACGAGCTGGCCATGGATCTCTGACCCTTTGTAAAGTCAACACACGCAAGATAAACGTGCATATATCTAACATCACGTGTCCGATATCCCCCTGACTTCTCGGACACGCAGCAGGAACGTGCGCATTCAGACACCCACCGCTGGGTTGGGCCGTGCGGCCCATTATCTCCTTACATACTGATTAGACCACACTTATGTGTCAGGTTTAGGAATTAATCATAAATGTTACAGAGTTGATACGACAAATGGTAAAGTCACGGGATGACCTCCTTACCAACTTCCAGGTGCCTTCTCCTATAAATATGGGGACCCTGGGAATTGATAGGGGTTGGAAAAAATAGTCTCTGAAGAGCCATATACTTTGTAAACCAAATACCCATAATATATCAATAATATTGACTAGTGGAGTAGAAGGATTTTAACCTTTGAACCACTTAAGAAACGTGTCTTGAGTCACCTAGTTCATTCTCTAAGATTTCATATGTGTGACGGTTCTACTTTCAGTACTAATCCCTTTCTCTTCTTCTCTTAATTACCTGTTGCCGAAGAACCGCGTCAACAGTTTGGTGCTTTCATTGAGAGCAAGTTCGATTAGTACTACCACAAACATCCAACTATGGTGACCACTCGATCCAGACATGGCAACGAAACAGAACAGCATGATGGACAGGAGGCCCACCATGTTGCCATCCCTGATGAGCAAATTCCTGAAGTCCAGCAGAGGCCAGGAAAGCAGCTGGCGGGCCAAGACGACACTGGTAGTTCAGCGCCCCGGCCACCTAATCCGAATCCGTGTTATTATACTGCGGTGGAGATGGAGAATGCTCAGCTGAGGAGCCAGTTAGCAGCAGCTGATCAGCAAATCCAGGATATTCTGAACCGACTACCCCCTCTCACAACCAACGTTAACGTTGGAGAGAGGCAAGGTGAGGCTCCTAAGTCTTGCCGGAGTAATCGGTCCAGACATAGCCGTTCGGATAGACTTCCTGCAGCCAACTCTACCCCTTCATCACACCACCAAGAGGCAAACTTCAGGGAAATGCCTAGAACCGGACAACAGCAATACAGCCGTTCGGTTAGGACGTCAACCCCTAGCTCTCAACCTTCCTCGAGGGCGCCCAGGAGAGATCAAGGAAATTCCCGAAGAAGATCCGGGGAGGGCTAGAGACGTCAGCCCGTCCCCAAAGACCGTCCTGCACCTCGTCCAGCTCGCCCAACGCGGGACCAGCGGGCTGGCAGGGCCGAAAGGCCCCCACCAAATTTGATCCATCCGGACGGAACTAGGATCGCCTCCCCAGTCAAGCATCCTCCTTCTCCAATCAGATACCCATCTCCTCAGCCTGTTTGAGACATCCCAGCCTACGAGAGTAGTAGGAAAGACCCGCCGTCGGCTGGGCCTTCCTGGCACAGCAGGGTGCCAGGGGAAGGATCAGATCGTAACCGCCAAAGACGCACTCCAAACCTATCCAGCAGGATCCACTGGACCGGTAGTCGCCGGAGTGATCTCTCGGGAGGAGACCTGCGTCAGCGACTAAGTTCGGCACAAAGTCACCAGACTACACAGGAAGGCGACCTACGAGATCGTCTCAACTCTCACAGAGACAATCGAACCGGAGATGGTAGCCAGGCCCGTTCAGTGGGAATCCGATCTGAAGTACGTAACGGCGGGAATGTCCCAAATAACCTATCTCAAGATAGGGGGGCAACAACCCACCTAATATGTACAACGGGTCCGGAGCTGTTGAACAGCCCTGGAATAACCCAGGATCTCAGGACAAAACCCTCGAGCGCCTAACTCAGATGGAGGAGCTGATGAGAAAGCTCCTATCAGAAAAAGAAAAAGACGAATATGATTCGGGTGACGAAATGGAGCTCTTCGCCCCTAACATAGCAGCGACGGAATACCCGTCTGGCTTCCGTATGCCTCACTTGTCAAAGTTTAACGAGGACAGGGACCCGTCAGACCATTTAGGGATGTTCAACACCCTAATGATGGCCCATAACATCGGCCCGGAGCTGTGTTGCTTGATCTTTCCTTCCACACTGACTGGACCTGCCAGACAGTGGTTCAAGCAGAGTAAAAGACAGTCAATCAGCTCCTGGAAGACCTTTTCGGCTGACTTCAAAAGGGCATTCCGTGCCTCCCAGGCCGCCCGAGTCCAGGCCGACTCCCTAGCTAACGTGAGACAGCAGCCCGGTGAGATGCTGAAAGCCTACTTGAGCAGATTCGCGAATGTCGCTGCTCGAGCCAGAGACGCTGATGATAGCTCCAAGCTCATGGCCATGAGGACCGGAATCCTGGTCGGTGGAGACCTGTGGAAAGATATTCAAAGGAGGGGAGTCAGCTCGATTAGCGAATTCCTTAACAGAGCCCAAGAGTGGATAAACTTAGAAGAAGCTGAAGCTTCAGCCGCGGGGACCAACCAGGCTCCCGAGAAGCCCGCTGGAGCGGGGACGGAGATCACGGTGGCAATCCTCGGCGACGCGCAGAACAACCAGCCCGGCGGTGGCAAAAGAAAGGGGAATGGTGAAAACAGCCATCACGGCCAAAAGAAGAATAAGTCTGTGGATAAATTCAAGCCCGTGTTCACAGCATATACCGAGCTCACCCAGTCCAGGGAAAATATTTTCCTGGCCAACGCTGCTCGGGTCCCTTGGAGAAGGCCGGAGCCATTAAAGCACCACAACGGAAAGAGAGATACTTCAAAATTCTGCCGTTTCCATAACGACGTCGGCCACAATACCGACGACTGCAGGCATCTCAAAGATGAGATCGAAACTCTCATCCGAGCAGGCCCATTGGCGCAATACTCGCGAAACAGGGTCCCAGCGAGTCGACCCGTTCCAGAGGTCCCAGCCAGCCAGCCCGGGCCTCGGATAGATCAGGACGTTCTTCCCCGCGCAGTCAAGGGAGAGATATCCACCATCTCTGGAGGACCGCATATGGCTGGCACGAGTAGAGGCGCCCAGAAGAGATATGTGAATGAATTAAAGGCTCACAATGGAGCGGAGTTCATCCCGGAGCAACGTCAGTCAAAACAGCAACGATTAGAGAAACAACCGATAACTTTCACGGAGGAAGACGCAGGCCATGTCCAATTCCCTCATAACGATCCCTTGGTCGTAGCAGTCCAGCTCGCCAACCGGAAAGTAAGGAGAGTGTTGGTGGACAATGGGAGCTCGGTGAACCTCCTATTCCGATCCACCTTAGAAAAGATGGGTCTGACTGTCGCCGAGCTTAAGGCAACCTCGATGATGCTATATGGATTTTCGGGAGAAGGCTCAGCAGCAATAGGGACGATCGAGCTGGTGATCACCCTAGGAGAAGAATCTCGGACAGTATCCAAACTACTCGAGTTCGTGGTCATGGACTGCTCCGCTGCCTACAATGCCATTTTGGGCCGACCTATGCTCATAGCTTTCGAGGCTATCACTTCCATCCGACGCCTCGCCATGAAGTTCCCTACTTCAGCAGGAGTCTGTACTATCAAGGGTGACCAGCTCGCTGCCAAGGAATGCTACAGTATTTCCATGAAGGGAAAATCTAAACCCGGGCAGCTGGCAATGGCCATTCAGGGCGGAGAGGAATCTCAGGGACCCAAGGTGGCTCCCGAGATTGAAAAACCTCAGATTTCCGAAGAGGAAAAGCTCGCCTTAAGTGAGGACATTGACCCCCGTGTAGGCGAGGACAGATCTGAGCTCCAGGCTATTGAAGAGCTCGAGGAGGTGAACATTGATAAACAAAACCCATCACGGACGGTTAAGCTTGGGAAGAACCTCTGTGACCAAAGAAAAGAGGACCTAACCACGTTTCTGCAGAAAAACCTGGACGTATTCACATGGTCGCACGAGGACATGATAGGGATCAGCCCGAGTGTCATCATGCACACACTCCACCTGGATAAAAGTGTTCCTGCCAAATCCCAAAAGCAGAGGCATTTAGGAACGACCCGAGCCGAAGCCCTTGAAGAAGAAGTGGCCCGGCTCAAAAAGTGTGGCTTTATCCGCGAAGCCAAATTTCCAATTTGGGTCGCTAATCCCATGCTGGTTCCAAAGCCCAACGGGAAGTGGCGGACCTGTATTGAATTCTCCGACCTGAATAAAGCCTGCCCCAAGGATTGCTTTCCATTGCCAAGGATCGATCAGCTGGTGGATGCCACGGCGGGGCACGAGCTCATGTCCTTCATGGACGCGTACTCAGGCTACAATCAGATCGCGATGAATCCGGCAGACCAGGAACATACCAGCTTCATGACCCCAACTAATGTCTATTGCTATAAGGTCATGCCATTTGGACTGAAGAATGCCGGAGCTACCTACCAAAGGCTTGTAAACAGAATGTTCAAGGACCAGATCGGAAAAAACATGGAAGTGTACGTCGATGACATGTTGGTCAAGTCAAAGACTGCTGACAACCACGTTTCCGACCTGGAAGAGTGTTTTAACATACTGCGAGAGTATGGCATGAGGCTCAATCCTCAGAAGTGCACTTTCGGTGTCGCATCGGGGAAATTCCTGGGTTTCATAGTCAATACCCGAGGAATCGAGGCAAACCCCGACAAGATCAGGTCACTGCTCGAGCTTCCTTCCCCTAGGTAGCGAAAGGATGTCCAAGGCCTCACGGGAAGGGTGGTAGCGCTTAACCGGTTCATTTCCAAATCAACCGACAAGTGTTTGCCCTTCTACAACTTGCTCCGGGGAAACAAGAAGTTTGAGTGGACAGTAGAATGCGAAAGCGCATTCCTCGACCTGAAGGCGCATCTGGCTGAACCGCCTGTGCTATCCAAGCCCAAGGCAGGAGAACCTCTTTTCCTCTACATGGCCGTCACTGAGGATGCAGATAGCGCCGTGCTAGTACGAGAAGAGGACCAAGTTCAAAAGCCAGTCTACTACATCAGCAAGAGACTCCTCGGAGCAGAATCAAGATACCCCATGATGGAAAAACTGGCGTTCTGCCTAATCACGGCCTCGCGAAAGCTCAGGCCGTACTTCCAGTCCCACTCTGTACATGTCATGACCGATCAGCCTTTAAGGCAGGTTTTGCAAAAGCCTGAAGTGTCGGGACGTTTGTTAAAATGGGCGGTCGAACTCAGTCAGTTCGAGATTTTCTATACTCCACGAACTTCCATAAAAAGTCAGGCCTTGGCCGACTTCGTGGCGAAGTGCACGGGATTCCAGGAGAATCCATCAGAAGGCTTGCCTCAGGTCGCCTCCCCACATTCGTCGTGGAAGATCTTCGTTGATGGTTCATCTAACGAGAACGGCTCCGGGGCCGGAATCATCCTGATATCCCCCGAGGGACATAGATTCCACTTGGCGCTAAGGTTCGGGTTCAAGGCGTCTAACAACGAGGCAGAGTACGAGGCTTTGTTGGCCGGGCTGAGGGTAGCTAGTGAGCTAAAGGCGAGCTCCGTCCAGTGCTTCAGTGACTCCCAGCTCGTGGTGAACCAGGTTCTGGGAGAGTATTAGGCGCGGGGACCCAAGATGGCTGCCTATTTGGCAAAAGTAAAAGCCGAGCTGTCCGCATTTGGGTGAGGGTCGATCGAACAGATACCTCGGGAGCAGAACGCCAACGCAGATGCTCTCACCAAACTCGCCACCTCGGGAGAGACAGAAACCCTGGGGTTGGTGCCAATAGAATTCTTGGAAAAATCAAGTATAGAAGGAGATCGGGAAAAGATCGAGATGATTGATATTAGGCCGACCTGGATGACTCCCATTCTTGAGTATCTCGTTGAGGGCAGGTTACCCGAAGAACGTAATGACGCACGACGAGTCCTTTATCAAGCTCCTAGATATACGCTAGTCGAAGGAGTGTTGTACCGGCGTGGGCACTCCCTACCTCTCCTCCGGTGCGTTCTTCCAAGTGAAGCGAAGGCCATCCTGCAGGAAATTCACGAAGGATTCTGCGGAGACCACACTGGGGGGAAAAGTCTGGCCTTAAAGGTTCTCAGGCAAGGTTATTATTGGATGACTCTGTCCAAAGAATCGATCTCGTATGTGAAAAGGTGCGACAAGTGTTAGCGATTCGCTGTGGTTGCCCGAGCTCCTCCGGTCGAGCTAAAAATGATCTCGGCTCCTTGGCCATTTGTCGTTTGGGGAATATATCTAGTGGGCGCCCTGCCCACCGGAAAGGGCGGGGTCCGTTACAACGTGGTGGCCATTGACTACTTCACCAAGTGGGCCGAAGCAGAGCCATTGGCGACAATAACATCGAAGAAAGTACTTGACTTTGTGGTGAAAAGCATCATCTGTCGATTTGGCCTACCTAAGAAGATCGTCTCCGACAACGGCACTCAATTTGACAGCGATCTGTTCACCGAATTTTGTGAAAGGAACGGAATTGTGAAAAGCTTCTCATCCGTGGCCTATCCCCAGGCGAACGGCCAGGTCGAGCCTGTGAACAAAACTCTAAAGGCAAGCCTCAAGAAGAGGCTAGATGAGGCAAAGGGGGTCTGTCCAGAACAGCTCCCCCAGGTCCTGTGGGCATACCGGACCTCGCATCGGACTCCCACGGGTCACACTCCTTTCTCCCTAACCTTTGGGAGTGAAGCAGTCCTCCCCGTGGAGGTTAAAGTTCTGTCGCATAGAGTCCAGTCCTACGACCAAGATCAGAACCACGAACTCCTATGCCATTCCCTAGACCTAGTTGATGAAAGGCGGGAGGATTCGCAACTCCAACTCGCCCATTATCAGCAAAAGATCACGCGCTACTTCAACACTAAGGTCAAAAAACGTGCCTTCAGAGTTGGCGATTTGGTCCTAAGGAGAGTTTTCCTGGCCGGAAAAGATCCCAAAGATGGGGTTTTGGGACCAAACTGGGAAGGACCATACCAGGTCATCGAAGTCATCAAGGAGGGAACTTATAAGTTAGCTCGACTTGATGGAGGGGCGATCCCGCGGACTTGGAATGCCATCCACTTAAAGAAATACTATCAATGATCCACTTGTAAGGCCTGGAAGGCCACTTTCTATGTATAAATAAGAGTCAAATGTTTCTTTTTATTTGCAAGTGTGATTTTAAAGTAACCACGAAAGATCATTTCCCAGTTACTTGGGGGGCATATGGTACCTGGATATAACCAGGTCTCCTTAACGACTTAGATGTTGAATCTTATCTATGGATAAGGATTAACGCGAACTAAGTCCTATCCTGGTCATAACCGGGTCATAAAACTTAGAAGTTGATTTAAATCTATTGATCGTGGTTCTTCTTAAAGAGCTCGGGATATGGATAAAAGTTAACACGAACTAAGTTTTCAAAATAAGTTCCTGGTTTTAACCGGGTCATAAAACTTAGAAGTTAACTTAAATTTATTGATCGTGGTTCTTCTTAAAGAGCTCGGGATATGGATAAAAGTTAACACAAACTAAGTTTTCAAAATAAGTTCATGGTTTTAACCGGGTCATAAAACTTAGAAGTTAACTTAAATTTATTGATCGTGGTTCTTCTTAAAGAGCTCGGGATATGGATAAAAGTTAACACGAACTAAGTTTTCAAAATAAGTTCCTGGTCATAACCGGGTCATAAAACTTAGAAGTTGATTTAAATCTATTGATCGTGGTTCTTCTTAAAGAGCTCGGGATATGGATAAAAGTTAACACGAACTAAGTTTTCAAAATAAGTTCCTGGTTTTAATCGGGTCATAAAACTTAGAAGTTAACTTAAATTTATTGATCGTGGTTCTTCTTAAAGAGCTCGGGATATGGATAAAAGTTAACACGAGCTAAGTTTTCAAAATAAGTTCCTGGTTTTAACCGGGTCATAAAACTTAGAAGTTAACTTAAATTTATTGATCGTGGTTCTTCTTAAAGAGCTCGGGATATGGATAAAAGTTAACACGAGCTTACATAAAAAAAAATACATATATATATAAGTTAAGATTGCCAAGTAAATCGTCTCGAGGTGAAAACACCTCATGAAAAGCTTACAAAGACAAAATAAAAATAATTAAAAATGCATAAGGAGAAGTGCCCTAAGCCCCATCAGCTGGTCCTTTGGAGGTCGCGGTCTCGCCCTGCTCCGCCGCGCCAGAGGCTTCCCCAATCTCCGAGGGGCGGTACTTCTTTGTTTAGGCGCGCTTGGAGCTTCGGCAGCAAAAAAGCCCAGAGGTCCGGCGGCATAAAAGAGAAGTCAGCATCCGGGTTATGGGCCCAGCAGTGATAGAACAGGTCCTGCATGGACTGCTCCGAGATGGCCCGCTCGGCTTCCAAGGCGGCCTCCAGGGCGGCCTGGGCCTCGGTCTTCGCTGCCTTGAGATCTGTTCGCGAAGTGGCAAGGGAGGTTTCAAGTTCTCGGTTCTTTGAGCGGCTCCTCTCTAGCTCGGCCTTCGATGCCGCTAGCGCATCTTTCGCCGCCTGAGCTTCTTGAAGGGCGGCCTGGCGCTCAGCCTCCATCTCCTGGAGCTGAGCCTTGGTCCTGGCGATACCTCGATGTACGGCAGCAATGCCCTGCAAGAAAGGAAGGATAAGTTGGCTAAGTGGAAAAACAAGGCATTGTGTAAGTGTTAAAGCTTTAAAAGAGTGGGGCAGATTATCGTTAGGGTCATGTCCATCGAAGACTCTATGACTCGGACCGGGCTCGTTGTTTCGATAGCTCGGAGATCCTTCTCTTTGAGCTTGTAGAAGCGGCCGACGGCATAGCTCGCCGACTCATACACCGTCCCCCGGAATGCTTCTGGGATCTTTCTCAGATCCTGGGGATCGACCGGGATGCGTACGTCCAGGGCTGCCACGGCCGGAGTCCCGACCTCCAGTACCACGTCCTGGGTGGCTGATGGAGATCGCTGGGGCGGCGGGGGCATGTGTCCTGCACCGGCAGCAGGAAGGATTGCCCCCTCGACCTGGGATGGCGGAGTCTTTTCCTTCTCCTTAGCCGGGGATTTGGTGGAGGCCCCGGCCGCGCTCTTGGACTCTCGGAGCCTTTTCAACCTTGGCCCTGCTTGGGGAATCCCGCCGAAGACTACACCCCGCAGATTACCCCCGGGCTTAGACATCTCTTCTGCCAAAAACAAAAACATGGTTATCACAAGTTAGCAATCATGCAGAGGTTAAAAGCAAAAAAGTATACGAATATTAAGGGAGCCTTACCCCCCGAGCTGGAAGAGCCTAGGACAATTATCTCCCGAACTGGCGCGGGTTCTAGGTCCGGTTCTGACTCGGGGCTGGACTCTTCTACATACTGTCTAAACCCCGGAGCATAGACACCCCTCTGAGGTGATGGCCATGTGCGTAAGTTGGTCCCATACTCCTCAAAAAGGATCGACCTAAAAGCTAGAGTGTTATCTACTACTACGGTACCCCTAGGCCGGCTCTCTTGGTGATCCAGCACGAGCCGGTCGACACAATGGAGCAGGAGTGTATTCAGGTCCGGGTCCCTCCCGTGACGATGGACGATCTGCCTAGGATTGAACCTAACCAGCCGGGGGTCTGCAGTGGCCCTATCTACATTCTTAAACAAATAAGGGTTACCTTGGCCGGAAGGTGTAATATCCAACATTTTCATAATACATTTATTTATTATAAATCAAAGTTTTAATACATAAAATGTACAACTTTACAAATTTAAGAAATAGTAATGGAAAAATAGTGTTTAAAATATGATTTTATGTTTTTAATGAGATTAAAGAGAGAGAAACTTGAGTAGTCAAGTATTGGACCCAAATGTCATATAATTTTAATTGGGGATTTTTATAAAATTAAGAAAGTTTTGCTAAAGGGCTTATTTGAAAAGAATTTTAGTATTTTGGGTCCAAGTGTAATTTTTAAAAATAAATTTAAAAAAAAAAAAAAAAGGCTTCAGCCTTTCTTTTTACCCGAGCCCCTCTCTCTCTCTCTCTCTCTCTCTCTCTCTCTCTCTCTGCGTGTTACTGTTGCCGACGACGCAGGAGTACTTTCCGGCCACCACTTTTAGCCACGCGCTGGACCGTTGGATTCAGAGGCCTCCGAACTATCGACCCACGCGGGAATCTAGAGCTCACTCGCCGATTAAACGCCTCAACCACTCGATTTAAGTTCGGCCACCCCGCGACTTCAAAGTTGCGATTCGGCCACCTCGGGCATCCGTTTGCCGATCCGTCACCACCATCGTGCTCCTCGTGTTGTGGGCTTCAAAACCCAATAACTTGTTCCTACATCTACCATAGTTGGGTGGTGGGCCCACCACGAGCCACCGCAATCCACCGTAGACCGACGGTCGAAACTTAGTGTTCGAGGTTTTGAAGTACGTTTTGAGTCTCAGAAAATCATCGTTTGACTTGTTGTGGAACCCGATCACTTTGGTATAATTTCTTTTACCTATATATTGTGATTTAATTGTGATTGATTAGAATAATTGTTATTATGTGTATTTATAGTATATAATTATATATTATTGATATATGAAATATTTTTCTGTAATTATACTGGCTGTCTGGGATTATATATATTTTTGATACAGGTTTTGATTTTGGGTTTGTCCACTTTATAGCCGTTGTGCTGTCCAATTTTCTAGAAAATATTAGATATTAAATAAAGTATAAAATACATATTTAATTGATTTTATATTAATATGGAAATTATTATGATTAATTAATTTTAATTATTATTGTTATTGTTTTGTTAAGTAAATCAAGAATACAGATTCATATATATATATATATGAAAAGTATGATTTATAGTAAACCTATTATCTAACCATTATTATTTTATATTAATATTTTTATTAATATTTGAATATTAAAATAATATCAAATATTAGTTTCTTACAGTTATTGATATTTGTAAGACCAGTGAATTTTGGAGAAAGTATATTTATTATATCACTGGAATTGATATTATGACTAATTAATAATAATATAAATATTTATATTTATATTATTATCATTATATTGATTATTACAACTTTATGTTAAAAATATGATTTCTTTTATAAAATGATTATTTGAATATATACATTCATATACGTATTGCTATTGAAGTATTTTGTTATCAATATTGAAATAAGTTTATTTATAGACGATAATTATTATTGTTGTTAGGATTATAATTATTATTATCATTTATATAGTTTCTGGTATGATTAATATACACTATAAATAGTGTATATTTACGGATTAGATAGAATTTAATAAATTATGTGCCTTGAATAGGATTTGTATGGATTTGATTGATTGACTCTTGGTGAGCCGTTTTAAAATAAGCTAAGGACCTAAGGTAAGTAAATCTCACCTTTTGTGCTTAAGTGTAAGATGCATGACTACATTGATTGTGTACATCTGATGAGTTAAGTATGGTATGATGATGATGCATATGATAAGTATGTGAAAAATGGTTATATGAACACCATAAGGGTGTTGTGTGATATGTAATTGATGAATTCTGTGATATGTGAAAGATGTCTTACTTGGTCAATAATGATATGAATTATGTGCAAGTATGTGTTCTTATGTTGATGGATATGTGGATTACTCTAGGTTCATGATTTGTTATATGTTATGATATATGAAGCGTTTAAGTTTTTAGGCTGGAAACCTTAGACCTGAGCCATAGCTCTACGTTAAGGTATAACAACGCCACCAACCCAAAGCTTCATGTATTATGACTAAAGATGTTTTGAGTTATATGAGATGTGATACAATGCCTTGATTGAATACCATCAACACAAATCATGAACATGAACATTGGCATTTCAGCATCAGCATGTATGCATGGCATGTACAGTTATGTGATACATTATTATGTGATATAAGACCATGCATATGAATATGAGAAAAGTTATGAAATGCCTTGAAAAGTCTTATGTAAAGTTAAACATTTTAATGACACAAGGCTTAAGCAAAGTGATAATAAGATGTTTAAAAAGGGTGCCACTGTTTTGATGAAGCAATCAAGTAAGTTTAGTAAAGAAGACGGAAGTCTATAAGACTTATAGTGGCTGCCCACTAGTGTGGGCTTGGTCAGAGTTGACCATTCAGATATGTTTGCCATGTTTCCGTCTTTCTCCTCCATATGTGTAATAAGTATGGCAGCTATGGCAACGATGAAATGAGTGTTATGATGAGCCTAGCTAAGATGATGGCTAGCCGGAGGAGAACCCATGGGATTCTATATGATATGTGTAACAAGCCGTGCAGGCATTGGCTGAATCAAACAGTGTGCACAAGTGATATTGGGCCCATAAAAATGTGAAACTAAAAGAAAGAGCATAAAAGTAAAGTTTGAAAGTGCTTGAGCAATAAATGAAATGCATAAGTATATAAGTCAGCATATTAGTATATGTGCACTACAAACTCACGACATTCATGTGTATGTGTATGCATGAGATTTGCTTACTGAGCGTTAGCTCATTATGTTATTTTCCAACATTTTTCCAGGTGTGGCTTTAGCTGTTGAGCAACTTGTGGAGCACGGACTCAGTAGCAATGCAATAATTGTTTAGAGTTTTCATATAGCTGCCTTAAATTTAAAGTATTCATACGTGTAATAATTTCTACTAATAAGTTTATATAAAAGTTTTAAATTTTTCTGTATTTCTTCGTATCATTTTATTTAATCCTTTTAGTCAAGTGCCTAACATACTCGTAAACTCTAGAATTACGAGTATGTGGCGAACGTACCCTATCTTAGGGACGTTACAGAAGGACCCGCGGCTGCTCCGGTTTGGATCCTCTCCTCGTCCATCCCCTGAGCGACCTCCAAGGTCCTCTTTCTATTCCTCACGAGCGGTACTTCAGCTGTTTCGTCCTCCTCTTCCGCGACCTCCTCCACGGTGATAGGTCTGTTTGCGCGAGCTGGGGGCTGCCCTCGAAGCCTCTACAGGTTCAGAGTCTGATTTGGAAAAATCAGTTTGCAGAACACCATCGTCTCGTCCGTCACGAGCACGCGATAGTCCTTTTCACTGGGGGGCAAGCCCGCCAGTGTTTCATATTGACCCCCGAGGGTCGCAGACTTCTCGGTCCTCGCGTAGATGGCTGCAAGATTGGGTTGGAATCAGAATGGAATATGGGAGGAGCTAAAATTAAAAAAAAACACTTAAAAGGCGAGCTAAGGTCAGGGACCACTTACGAGGGCGGTTAAAATAATGGTGCTCGCAATTCCGGAACCCAGTTGACATGAAGAACTGGTCCTTGAAGTCATTTGGATGGCTTGGAAGCTCGATGACCGCCGCCGTATTAGGGAAACAGGTTAAGTAGTAGAACCCGTCACCTCGCCCCTGCTGGTCCGGGCTGGCTTTGAGGCAGAAGAAATATAGAATATCTGCAGGAGTGGGGACCTCCCACTCCTACTTCTTGAACAAGTACCTCAACCCTGCCAGCAGACGGTAGGAGTTGGGGGGGAGCTGAAATGGGGCCAACCCCACATAATTCAGGAAATCAGCGAAGTACTGATCCAGGGGAAGGAAGGCCCCTGCCTTGAAGTGTTCACCGCTCCAGGCCGCGAATGATTCGTCAAGTGGTGTGCAGCTCCGCTCGCCCTCCGCAGCAGGTCGGGCGATCACGGAGGCTTTCCCCAGTGGAATGTTGTGGGTGAGGAAGAGTTTGTTGATCTTCGCCTGGTCGGTTACCTTTGAGACGATCCTCTCCACCTCAAAGAATGCGTCGGGGGCCACCTCGACCTGCTTCTCCACGGCCGGCCCGAAGTGAGGGATCGGCGAGCTTGGCATCACCGCCTTTCCTTTCTCCTTCTGGGAGACCGAGCTTCCCACGTTCTTCTGAGGCAGATTCCTTTTTGGAGCCATCTGGTCGCCTATCGAACATAAGAAAACACTTTAGAAAAGGCAACCCAAGCAGAAGGACGAGGCAATTATTATTTACACAAGCTGAGGTAAGCCCAGCCCGTGGAGAGTGGAACCACGCGGTTCAATGAACACGCGCATATGCTCCCAACAGATCCCAGATTACTCGGAATTCATGTGTCAGGGGGTCCAGAGTAAAAGTTTGCCTTGGGGGGGAAGTTTCAACAGGCAGAACGTTGCAAAACCGCTTTTGAGGCGTATCCCCTAAGCTACCCGGTTTTGCACCCAAAATTCCTAAAGATCCTAACCAGAAATTGTTCCTGAAGAAGCATCTTGAAACCCATACTCTAAGGCGGTTTCCTACAACAAGTGTGCCCTAGCCTAAAAGGGGCTGTCACCCTTCTACCCACGCAACCCAGAAAACCCTTGCATGCGGCCATAGTAAAATTTTTTACCTAAGCTACAGTGGCATGTTTTCAAAATGAACAGGGTCAAAAAACTTACAGTATATGGCTGGATGGTAAACGAGAGTGTTGCGTTGGTAGGAGCCTCGTCGGTGCAGTAGCTTCCAAAGCTTTGGAGGAACTCGTGCGCCTAAGCTTCTTGAACAAGGAAAATGGTGGCAGTAGAGTCGAGGGTTTCGTTCTTCTGAAAGTCAGAGAAGGAAGAAGGAAAGAGATTTGGGAAATTTTTGAATGAAGGGATGGCCCGTGCGTAGGGTGGCCACCCCTTTTTTATATAAGGGAAGGATCACGTGAAGAAGGCTCTTGGATGGCCCTAGTGAGGGATCCGAGGCCTTCCACTCGAAATATGAAACGACGGCTAGGAAATAGGCTAGGCCATTAAGTGCGGTTCTCGTAAAACGTACCGTCACCACCCACGATGTTCCACGTATCAGACGCCTGCACAAAGAATGGAATGTGAAGGGTTGTGGGGAAGTCTACAAGCCCCTACTATGGTCTTCTATATATGACGTCATATACCACGAGCAGGAGCTTGGGGGTAGGTGTACGACCTGGTTTTCCCACGGGCTGATTAGCAGGTCGAGCCTCGGACTAATCATGGTTTAGTCCGAGGACTCCCCCAGGCCGGAGATCCTGTTCCCAGATCGTACCTTATTAGCTCGAGGGATCAGAAGGCCTGAAGGCTGGAGATCCTCAAAGGCTCGCCAAGGGCCCCCAAGACTGGACGAAGGCACCAGAAGGCCTGAAGGCTGAAGGCCGGTTCAGGGAAGTAGCTCGTGGTACGAGCTGGCCATGGATCTTTGACCCTTTGCAAAGTTAACACACGCAAGATAAACGTGCATATATCTGACATCACGTGTTCGATATCCCCCTGACTTCTCGGACACGCAGCAGGAACGTGCGCATTCAGACACCCACCGCTGGGTTGGGCCGTGCGGCCCATTATCTCCTTACATACTGATTAGACCACACTTATGTGTCAGGTTTAGGAATTAATCATAAATATTACAGAGTTGATATGACAAATGGTATGGTCACGGGATGACCTCCCTACCAACTTCCAGGTGCCTTCTCCTATAAATATGGGGACCCTGGGAATTGATAGGGGTTGGAAAAAATAGTCTCTGAAGAGCCATATACTTTGTAAACTAAATACCCAGAATATATCAATAATATTGACTAGTGGAGTAGAAGGATTTTAACCTTTGAACCACTTAAAAAACGTGTCTTGAGTCACCTAGTTCATTCTCTAAGATTTCATATCTGTGACGGTTCTACTTTCAGTACTAATCCCTTTCTCTTCTTCTCTTAATTACCTGTTGCCGAAGAACCGCATCAACACCGTCAAATCCTCGAGTGTTCCTCTAAATCCCCAACTATCTCCAAATAATAGCCATTTAATCTCCCATTACCCGATAAACCCCGATAATGTGCTAAAGTACCAAAATATCCCTAAGCTCGCCCTGAGCCGGGTATTTAACCCCGTTGTGACTTTTCCGCTAACTTGCTCACTAGGATCGCCTCGTGCCGAATAACTCAAAATATATCCACATAATAATGTGGTCTCAATTATAACACCTATATATTTACAATTATACCATAAACGAGTCAAAATTACTAAAATACCATTCTTATAAGAAATGGGCTCACACACATATCTAATATTTCTAAGCATGCAAGCATAATTATATTATAATATAATTCACATAATGACATGCTTATAATACATTAGCACACAATTAATACAATTATCGCCTCCCGACCCCTAATCCAGGCACTAAACCACATTAGGGAATTTTGGGTGTTACAACCACTGCCCTCATCCCAACCCATGGAATCGCCATACGTGTTTGGTGTTTAATCACAACCTCCACTAAATTATCCTTACATGTTTGGTGCATTGACGCAGCCTCCACCATTTCCTTACTACCAGTTTGGAGCAGGATCGTCAACCTTACCTTTCCAGTATCCATGGCCACAACCACCATAGCCGCCACAGCCACCACGAGGTAACGATATGGACGATGCTACTGATTTAGGAAAGGATGAGTAGTATATTATTGTGCTTAACTGTAATGACTACATTTTATTAATATTTAATTATGGATATTATAGTTACATTTTATGAGTATGGATGTAGTGACTATATTTTTATAATTATGGATGTTTTGTAATATTTTAATTTTCAATTATTTATATTTCCTTATTTAAAAAATAATATTTTTTATTTTTTCAAAAGAAAATATATATTAGGAGCGACACATTTTGACCCTAATATTAATCATGTCACCGCAAATATTTTTGTGGCATAAGCCACATCGACAGAAATCTGCGGCGACTTTTTAACTATTATCGGCGACAAGGTGTCGCCACTGAAAGACGTTATCAGCGAGGAGGTGACATGTCGCCGCTGATAAGAGCTTTTAGGTACAATTTATCAGCGACAACCTATTTGTGGCGACGTATCACCTCTGATTAATATCAGTGGCGAAAGGTGGCACTTTCAGCAGCGACATCTGTCGCGGCTAATATATTTTTCTTTTGTAGTATTCGTACAATTAATATAGATATCATTTTATAATTTTTTTTCTTTAATTTCTTTCTCTATATTCTGAGATCCCAGTAGAGTTATATTACAGCACATAAACTTAATTTGTGTTTTTAATTAATTATAACTTAAATTTTGTAGTAGTACCGCTTCAATAAATTTAAAAGAAAATAATACGTAAAAGGTGCCAAAATTATGCTATTACAAATGGTAACGAGACATATATCTCATGACAAGTATAAATTAATACGATATCATATGATCGTGGAAGCAAAAAATTGTATTAATTCGTACGTACGTGGCTATCAATATCATTGAAAATTTAATGCCAAAGTGTATTAACCATTAATCTATAATATATATTTATAGTATTATCTCTATATACAACATTATTTTTTGTCATAATGATCAATCGATTACAGTAACAAAACAGTAAGATTTTCAGTCACGTACGTAATAATGATTCTTACATACTCCAAGGGACCCCAGCGCCATCACTTCTAAAACTCTTATATGTCCCTATTCGCTTGTTGTTTGGTGTTGTGTAACAATATATTTTGACATTCGAATCTTTTGCTGTCGAGAAAAAAGTTAGGCACACTTTAGCTAGCTAACCGGCCTATTTTTTTTATTTATTTTTTGCATGGATATTAAGGTCCACCATATTATACACTTCAAATTTTCGTATCACATACAGCTAGGGTTACTCTCTGCATGTTATCATCAAGGGCCCTACGTACTTCCATTCATGGCAGAAAATTCATTAGCTACACTGTTTCAACTTTTTCCTTCTACTACTTATTATACAAAATGGTAAATTATAAACTTAATGATTTTGTTATAGTCTTTATTGTCTCCCACTTCTTTATGGTCTATAGTGAATTAGCATATTTGGTTTAACATTTTTCATTTCGTATCGTAGTATTAATAACGTAGCAATAAAGGGTTTGAAATTTCTTAACAGTTAATCATTAATTAATAACAAAGATTGGCAAGTAGGCTTCGTAATAATTACTAAGCGACTTTTAGGCTTCATAATTGTTCTGGTCCTTATCTTCTTGCAATTATATATGATTTTTAAACAAATAATTACCCATGCATACAGATACAGTCGATCGTGTCCGCACAAATGTTTTTACAGTAACATATATATTATAAGATAAGTTTACTATAGGGCATAGAAAATGCGTAGGGTCATTTTTATCTTTGGTATTTAAAAAAATTATCTTTGGTATTTAAAAAATAGAAAATGCATAGAATTATTTTTTTATGATAGTGTATATTATAATTATAGTAAATATTTTATTAATTTTCAAGAACTTTTTAATAATTTACAGTTCTAAAATCAGAATTTAAACAATTTGTTTTTCATAGGTATAAAAAATTTAGTCATGCGTATAATTGACTGTTTGAATTCTGATTTTGACATTGTAAATTATTCGGAATTTCTAAAATATTAATAGGATGTCTACTATAACTATAATATACACGGTCATAAAAAAAATTAGGTTATAATTTTTCCAAATGTCATAAATAGAATACGCTCCTACCAAAGAGTTATCTTATATTGAAAGAAGAGGCAAAATTTTTAACAAAAATAAGTTCACTTGCACTCTTAACAAAACATGGTTAAATCATGCCAATTTGTTTCCACCACATGCATATATATAGTAATGATAAGTCGCGATATGTCTTTACACCAATATCCAAACTATAGGTGTCAATTATGGACTGACGCCTATAGTTCAATTTTTTTTAGAAAAAAAAAACAAAATAAGTCCAACAAGCCAATTATTTCTCAATCTCACCCTAATTTTGTTGGAAAAAATTGAGTTAATAAGAAACTGATGCCTAAAATGGTAATAATTCAGCAAATTACTTTAATTAAAGATGAGATTATCTGAAGTGTGTGATTTATTCTGATTGATTTTGGCGAAAATCAAAATTGATAAAACCACTTTGGGTAACATCTGATATTACCATAATAAGTGTGATTAATTCTGATTGATTTTCAGAAAAGTAACTGCTGATATTACCATAATAAGTGTGATTAATTTTGATTGATTTTAAAAAATTAAGATTCCAGATTTGTTAGATATTTGGACATTAATGTACTTGATTCTCACATATTTTCATAAAGCCTATAAAATAAGGTTTTTCCTCTCATTCTAAGACACACATATACAAAATATCATATACTTAGTATCTTTCTCTCTTTCTTAGTATCTTTCTGTCTCTGTAGTATTTTCTGGTGATAAAAAAAATATTTGTTTCGAGTTCGCTTAAGCAGACGCAATGGTGCTTTCGTCCTGCTTGATAGCTATTATATCCTAGGAAGTGGTTGCTCACGAATCTTCTAGTACTGTACAAGTAAAGGGGGCAAATCTACTTAAAAAAAAACGTTTTCTACTCGGTTTTAGTTTATTCTTTGTACTGTATTTTTTATATTTTCATTTTTCAATTAAATATAGTAATATATATGTTTAGTAACAAACTTTCTTCTATTTCTCCCTCTCCTTTCGCACATCCCTTCTTTCTTCTAGTGTCTTATCTCTCTATGTCATCTATTTCTCTATCCATAATGGCGGTAGACATGATGTGGCTTGAGACTGGAAGCAACAAGGCATAGGGGTTGATAGCGACGATAGAGCACATGGTGACGAGGCTTGGGACGACCAGGTTTCTCATGGTAACCCTCTTTTTCACATATTTAAAGGTTGAACCAATGAGAATGTGACATATAGCCTATAAATATAAGAAGTTAACAATTTGGTACTAATGACTGATAGTAACACATTTAATATTTTCATTAATAAAGTTTTTTTTTTTTTGTATTTAATAAGTACAACTATTTATTTTGAAATATTATATATGTTACTGCAAATATTTATATTTTTTTATATAGTAAGTTTTATATTAAATAAATGTAATTGGTTAAAAATGAGGTAAAATATTGCGTGTAATCAGTTTTTGTGTGTAATTCGATTTCTAATTTTTTTTGACAAAAATTAGTTTATCGTCTTTTTGTTTGGATGCAAATAATTTTTTTTAGGTCATTTCCAACCCTTTGCGTGGATATATAGTAAAACACTAAAAATAGAATAAATACTAAGTAATATAGTATTTTAGTATCATGTTATTTGTTCTAGAACTAATTTAGTATCATGTTGCTTACTTAATATTATTTTAATAATTTTGATAAATATTTTTCTTTTGACAAAAAGTTTTATAAATATGTTTTAAATTATTTCATTAATATTATTTTTAGATTTAAACATATTTATAAATTTTTAGTAATAAAAATGTTTGACCGAAATTAGTAAAAATATACAATTTTGAATTGTTTACCAAATATAAAGTAATAATATTAATTAAACAACATAATACTAATAAATTGGTTCCATAAGATACTAAAATAATATATTCCCTAAATATTATTTCCAAATCCAACACCAAAATTGCACGCCAATTTAATATGATCTATACAGTGTTGCATCAAATTTAGTATAATATTGTAGATTTAGAGTTCTCTTTATATCCTTTTTAACCTTATTATATTAACAATTATTTTACAAATATATTTTTTAATTCCAAAATTTTACAAATAAATAAATAATTAGTGTAATATTTGGTGTTATAGATTAGAGATTAAAGTTAAAACAGTTATAATGTTTACACTATTTTAGTGTAAAATAATATTGTCTCAGACTTGGAGATCGATGCTCTTAGAATCAAATTATATTAAAATTAGCTTATAATATGTTTTAAGGTTTTACTTTTGAGTAATATAATTGACATTAGAGTAAATTACGGTTAAAATATTCAATATTTTCAAAATATTGTACTTTTATACTCAATCTTTCTTTTTCGGCAGTAAATATACTCAATGTTTTCAAAATATTGTACTTTTATACCCAATTTTTTTTTGTGATAAATATACTCAATATTTTTAAAATGTTAGACTTCTATACCTATTTTTTATTATTTTGAGAAATAATAAGAGAGTTAATGAAAAATATAGGTGTTTAATTATTTTTTAAATTTAAATTATTTTATCTTTTTTTATTTTTCCTCAAAATAATTATTTTAAATTAAAAATTAATAAATATTTTATTAAAAATAATAAAAAATGATTAAAAAATATTTTTCAATCAATTTAAAATATAAGATTTTTTTAAAAAAAGTGAAGGAAAAATAAGTTTTAATTATTTTGATTAATTTTAAAATCATAAATGATTTTTTTATTATTTTAAGATAGAATAAAAAGTGAAAATAATTTAAAATATAATTAAAACCCTATATTTTTCTTTAACTCTCTTATTATTTATCAAAATAATAAAAAAATAGATATAACGTTAGAGATATTTGTGTTGTCTCAATGGAAAATAAGAAATACTATTACAACTTTATGCAAAAATACAATAGACAAGGTAATTGATTAAATAAGATTACAACTCAATAATCAAAATACAAGTAAATATAGAAATAAGAGGAAGAAGAAAATTATAAGAACTACAACTCTAAAACAAATGATACAAATAAATATCTAAATAGAAAATAGAAGAAGAGAAGACAAAAACAATAGTAGAAAAAATAACAAGAACAAAAAAGTAAAATACTCTCACTCACACAACTAAAGTGAATGGCATTGGGGATCACCAACTTGAACAAGGTTTACAACCTTTGTCCAAAAGCTTATTTATCATATCTCAAGCACTAAGGATTATCTCAATATTGGAAATAACTGTCTGGAATAATCAAGCATTTTGGTGTATTTCTAACAAAGTGCTCAACAAAGTGCATATAGTTGTCTTACAAGTGAGCATTATGATTCTATTTATAGAGTTTTGAGATACCCTTTTAATTTCAAATTTCACCAACCTCCGTGACTGTTACCAATGTTTAATTGGATGCTTATGAAATTAAAATAGAGATTTGAGAGTTACTTGGGATGTTAGAACCATTCAAATTGGAAAAAACTGAAAAAATAAATTAGTTGTCAGCCTCACTGGCTGCGGCCAAGACAATCAGTGGCCGCGGCCAAGGAATGTCAGTGGCCGTGGCCACAGGCTATTTTCAGCACAAAATGTATTTTTTCCAAAACGTCTCAAATCCTTTCCCACATGATTTTGTAACCTCCAAACACCTAATGGGAGTTAAAAACATATATCCAACAGCCATATTTCATAATGGCTTTGTGAAATCCAATCTCAAATGTGTAACATGCAATCTACACATTATTAGGTAATATTTTGGAATTAAAAATTTGTAACTGATTTTGTAACTCCAAAATATGTCACATTTTGGAACACACATGTGTCCAATTTTGTGACTCTCAATAATATGTTACAAGGTGTGACAAATCATATTTTGTCACATTATTTAATCTAACATTATATTATATGAAATAATATAACATATAAAAGTACAACATTTTAAAAACATTGAGTATATTTATCGCAAAACAAAAGTTTAGGTATAAAAAATGTAACATTTTGAAAATATTGAGTATATTTGTCGTCGAAAAAAAATTAGGTATAAAGTGTAATATTTTAAAAATATTAAGTATTTTAGCTGCAATTTATTCTTGAAATTATTAAAATAGATAAAATTAAGAGAAATGAGAAAAATATTTTGGAGTAAAAAATCTTCCACACATCTTGAAACCACTAAAGGCAGCACATTTAGGGCAAAAAAAAAAAATTCAAGAAAATCGTTCTCTTCCCAAATAGATACTTTCCCATATGAGTAAGTTCGATTGAAATCAGGAAAATCTTACGAATAAAAAGCCATTGATGTATGAATCTCTTTCGGATATTCCTTTTTCTGGTACTTTGAATACTAGTGCTGACAAAACCTGTAAACTACTGTAAATAACAAAAAGAGAGGGGTAACATTAAGCATAAAGTTATTGACCAAGTTTTATCCACTCATATAATATATATAGGACAATTTCTGTATAGGGCTTTATTTTAAGTCCTATCGGTAGAGCTCTCAGTGTTTCTCGACCCGTGAACAGTTTTCAATGCGATTTTTTTTTTACCGTGTATATTGTAGCTATTTAGTGCATCCTGCAAATTTTCAGAAAATTCTGAATAGTTTACAGTACCAAAAACTAAGTTCAAACATGTTGCTTTCCACACGCATAAAAAAATTAGTCACGAGTGTAACATCATGTTTGAACTTAGTTTTCGGTACTGTAAACTATTCGGAATTTTCTGAAAAATTTGCAGAATGCTCTAAATAGCTACAATATACACGGTCATAAAAAAAATCGCGCTGAAAACTGTTCACGGGTCAAGAAATACTGAGAGTCCTACTAGTAGGGCTTAAAGTAAAACCCCTATAAAAAAATTCTCCTATATATAACCTAAAATATATATATATGGGACTTTCTTTAGTCCCTCGGTTCATTTTCAGGACTTAGTCCTGTGTTTGATTTTCAGCCTTTAGATTTCTTGTTTTAGAAAATGGATGGTGTGATTTAGTTGTTGGGTTTATTGGGTGTGAAAGTACTGTTATGGCCTTAGGGACCCCTTAGTAACCGGTGACCTTTTCTTTGTGTTTGATCGGTGATTTTGCCCGTTTAGCCATTCTTCTCCTTTGAAAAGCTAAAGTCCCTCCTAAACCAAATCATAAGTTCGGAAGGAAAATTTCCTCTCATTTAGTCCATTAGTCTCCTTGACGAATTCGGGCTAGTTTTTTTTGTTTGGAGTAGTGAGGATTTGGATTGAGTTTGGTAAAATTTGCTACTAATTTGGAGGTGTTTGATTCTACATGCACTGTTGCTTGCGTTGAGTTTGAAGGACCGAGTGGCCAAGCATAAATCCTTGCATCTTTGTGTCGAGTTCTTCGGGTAAGTTCTTATACCACATTTACGTGATAAGTTTTGGGGATTAGCTAATTAGGCAAAAATTATGTTTGGCTTCTTTGAATTCTGGGTAATGGTGCACTCGATTATTCAGTGGCCGAGCATATATAATGGTGACCACCTTATGTTTGAATTTTAGTTTGAGAAAAATTATAATAGCAATCATATGATTGTGAAATATAACAATGCGTGATCAAATTGATATTATCAAAGTTTTTAATGCATTTGTTTCATCCAATTCTAAATTCTATTTTTATTTGTATCAGTTTTAAAAGTGCTTGCATATTGTTTGATAAAATGTCTCAGTGAAGAATTTACTCGAAAAGTTATGAATTTCTGATTGCTATATGGTCAATTAAAGATGCAGTTGGCACTCGTCAAATAGGCATATGAATTTAAGTAGAAGGTCTGGAAAAGAATTAAAATAATTTACGGAAATAGACAAGGTAAGAGAATCAGTGTACTGAATAAGAGACTCGTAGAATACTCAAGTAATTTCTGACCTAGCATTGTTATGTTTAACAAGATTATGTTCACAGTTGTCACTAGATGGAAGAGATATAGTCATGGTGTACTATGAATGTGTCATCATTGGAAGGTAATTGATGATAAACTGAAATAGATAACTCTGTGAAAATGAGTACAAAAAATAAAATAATACACCATTGTGGAAAACTAAGGGCCATGCATCAGGTCCTAATCACAAGAAAAGTAGTTATTGACACTTTATTTGATAATATTGGATGCCACTTGAGATTAGCTCTAGTGGTGTGTGTGAGATTAAGGGGCAGAGTTGAAGTCTGTAAAGATATATGTTATTGAAAAAATGAGAATAAAAAATTGTTAACCTGTTTTCTGTGACCAACCAAAATGTTAGAAGTAACATATAATTGGCTTAATTGGTTTTGGCAACATAACTCACTGGTAGTTTCAGCAGTGATTGAATCATTGATAGTTTACTTTGTCACTTCTTCGATAGCTTTTAGACAAATGTAATTAGTTGACCGAAGAATTATTTTTTTCATGTTAAACAACTGATTTTGGAGGAAAATATAATCAACTAAAATGTGTTTACACCTTACTTATTGTGTTCAAGTTTTTGAGAAATTGGAGTAGATTATATTTATTTGCCAGGGGGTTGTTGTACTGAAATCTATTTTGTCTAATGCATTACCACTCCATTAACATCTTTGTTTAGAAGTATTTAAAATATAAACAAATCTAAATGTTAAAGCATGACAAGTATTGTTGTAGCATGGAGTATATTAATTATAATACAAGGTATAATTTATTCTAATAAAGTAGTTTGGTTTTTTATGTGTGGTGCATTTATAGTTAAACTATGTGATAACTTGAAAGGACTCGGGAGTTCCCAAGAGTTGTTTCATTTTAATTACAGAGATGGCTAGGTTGTTGACGTAAGTGCATAGGAATGTTTACTTAGTGTAAATTTTTTTTTTTTTTTGATAAGAAGAAAAATATATTCCACTAAAAAATCAACTTACAAAACCCCCTATACCAGAAACGAATATACAGTTACAGCTTTACAAAAGTTGAATAAAATCAACCATACTCTTCTCAACAGCCTTTAGTTTAATGCTCCTAATATCAAGTAATTTGGCTTTAAGACCCATAAGAATCAAAGAATTCAATTTCAAAACAGTACAAGAATAAGACTCAAAGATACACCAATTCCTATTAGACCAGATGATGTACACTGTAGCAGCAAGAACAACAGCACTAATCCTTTGATGAAGCCCCCTAGGTCTCCCATCCATCCACTTCATCCACTCTGAGTATTTAGGAGGCCACATCAGATGACCCAGCCAAGACCGAACCTGATACAACACCTGCTGAGAGAATGGACAACTAAAAAACAGATGATCATGCGACTCCATAACCAACTCACAAACAGGACATAAGCAAGACTCAATTTGAATATGGCATTTAATCAAGTTGTCTCGAGTAAGAAGGTGACCTAAAACCACTTGCCAAAGAATAAATATATGCTTAGGAATAGATAGCTTGCACCAAACCACCTTATTATAATGAACCTTCTCTTTGTGAACCAGATGCATATAAAGACTAGAAAGATTCAACTTGCCTTTGGAAACCGAAGGCTTTAATGAATCATGAGAGAAAGGATCTCTCAGCTTAATAAGCTTCCTCCAATACCAACTAACATCAGATTGTAGATTATAAGACCAGAAACTATGCCCTTTGAGATAGATATTAGCTACCCATTTGACCCATAAAGAGTCCTGTTTAGATGAAATAGCCCAAATATATTTGGCCATCAATAAAATATTCCATTTAGATCCTTCTTTAAAACCAATCCCACCCAAACTTTTAGGCAAACACACCTGATCCGATAATGATAAATGCACTCTGCTACGGATGCCTTTAACTCCCCAAAGAAATTTCCTGCATAACCTATCAATCTCCTTAATAACTATTTGAGGGAGCAAAAATATACTCATCCAATAAGTCCTAATACCCAACAAAACAGAATGTATGAGTTGAGATCTTCCTACAAAAGAAAGATGTCTACTAGACCAAGTATGTAATCTATTTTGGATTTTTTTAAGAATTAAACCACAATCCTTAGCCTTCCATTTAGTTGGTCTTAGACACAATCCCAGATATTTAAAGGGAAGGATCCCTCCTCAATATTCAAGCTATCCATGATTTTTTTCCTTTCATCCAAATGAACACCACCAAAGTAGATGTGTGTAATGCCCCGAATTTCCTAATAAGGTTTAGGACCTTGATTAGGAGGCCGGGAGGGCCATAATTGATTTATTATGATATCTAATGATTATATGCATGTCTATGTGAATTATATTATTATATGATGGTGAATGCATGCTTATGGGCTTATATTTTAAATGCAAGGGCATTTTGGTAATTTGGCCACTGTGGGCGTAATTGTATATTTTGGGTGCATGGTTGAGATTAATTAATTTTACCACATTGTATGTGGATTGGTTCGAGCTATCGGCATGAGACGATCATGAGATGTAAGTGTTCGGTCTAGTCATAACAGGTTTAGGTTCGGGGATCGGGGTGAGTCTCGGGGTAAATTTAATGATTAGAGCATTACCGGGAATTAAAGGGTAATGGGATATGATTTATTGGTATTTGGGAATGTTGAGATTAGCGGGAGTTGGGGAGCGTTAATTATGATTAACGGTATAGGTTGAAAAGGACGATTTTACCCTTGGGAGTGCTTGGAAGCCTTTAAATGACCTAGGGGCATTTAGGTCATTTGGCTTGGATATACATGAGGTTTAGTAGGCTTTCGAAACAGAGCAAAACAGAGCCCAACCTCATCCTTACTTCCTTTCTCTCCCGTACAAACTTTCCTTCATCATTTTCTTTGAATTTTGAGAGCCACCTTGAGGAGTTAAGCTTGGAGATCAAAGGGGGAAGCTAGGGAGCTTGTCACAGCCATTAAAGGGGATTCAAAACTGTGTTTGAGGTGAGTTCTAGTTATAAATTTAATGGTGTGCTCTGTTTTTGAGTTAAGTTTTGAATTTCTTAAGTTTTTAAGCTTAGAATTGGACTTTGTGAATTGTTGAGTTTTTGGTTGGTTTGAGCTTCAGGTTTTGGTGGTTTAGGACCATTGGGAAGTTTGGTAACTTTGGTTTGGTGATTTGGAGATGTTTAGATGGGTTTTTGGAAGGTTTTAGAAGTGGAAAAACGAAGAAAAATGGCTGGTGCAAAGTTGGGCCACGACCCTGTTCTTGGGCGCCGCGGCCCTAGCTTGAAGAAGGTGGTGGAGGCTCTGTCAGGGGGGCGCGCCGCGGCATGGTCCATGTAGGGCCGCGGCCCTTAAGGGAAAAAAAATACTAAATGGTGGTTTTGTGATGGGAACTTAACTCTAAGGGCCTAGGATCGATCCTACTACCTAGTTGAGTGGGATTTGATATTCCGGAGGCTTGGGTTGGGTTTGGAAGTATTTAATTACTCATTTTGATGAGGTTTTATATTTGGTTATGACTAGGTGACTGCTAATGGACTAGAAGCTGATCGTTCTCAAAGGTCGTTTCTTTTATTAATTCTCGCTCGAACCCGAGGTAAGAAAACTGCACCCTGTGTATATGTGACATGCATGGCTACCATGGATGCATGTTGATTGATTATTGAGCATGACATGCATGGCTATTATGATGCATGTTGATTGGCTATTGAGTATGACATGCATGGCTATGATTGATGCATGCTGAATGTTTAAATGTAAACATTGTTAGCATAATGAACGCTTCGCAATCTTGCCCATTTGCATATGACTGTATAGTAAGCATGCTGAATGCCCTATTCTTGGATAACTGGCATATGATACATATTGATAGCATTGCTTACTTGTGTATGGTACTGACTAACTAGTCAGATCGACAAAAGTGTTAGTATCAGCTGTGAAGCTGTGACTTACTTGTCAGGTTCGGCAGTGATACTGGACACAGGTCAGGAAGCGCTGACTTACTTGTCAGAACGGCCTTAGCGTGAATCACGCAAGCCAACAGAGATTAGATCTAATTGATTACTAGCATTGAATGACTCAAGGAGCATTAATGCCTGACCGACCCTGAGGGTCGATGAACAAACAGAGCTTGAAGGCTAGTGGCTTACCTATCAGCCACTCTCTTGCTAGAAAACAGAGCTTGAAAGCTAGTGGCTTACCTATCAGCCACTCTCTTGCTAGAAAACAGAGCTTGAAGGCTAGTGGCTTACCTATCAGCCACTCTCTTGCTAGAAAACAGAGCTTGGAGGCTAGTGGCTTACTTAACAGCCACTCTCCCGCTGAAAAGAGAGCTTGGAGGCTAGTGGCTTACTTAACAGCCACTCTCCCTCTTGAATCATGCGATGTTCACTCATTGGTTTGAAAGCTTTATGTTTAATGCGATTATAATGATAATCATTTGATAATGTTTATGAAAAGTGTTATGTTTTCTTGTTGGGCTTCGGCTCACGGGTGCTATGTGGTGCAGGTAAAGGCAAGAGGAAGCTGGACCATCCTTGAGTTGGAGAGCTTAGGTGATGACGTGTACATATGCAGCTGCTCGACCGCCACAGCCGAGGTTTAAAGTGGAACTAGGGTTGAACCCTGTTTTGCCGCTTAGAACGGCCTGTTGTAAATATTTTCTGTAATAAACTCTGAAATTTATATTTTCGGGATCCCATTGTATATGTTAAACGTTCTAGTGAAACGTTACATCTTAACCAAAATGTTTAATCCCTAAACCGCTAATCATACTTAGATCACGATTTTGGCCAAATGACTCGATTAGCGAGTTTAGCACTATTTACAAGGCACACCGTAACGGTCCCAGGAGTTGGGCGTTGCAATGTGAGACTTAGATAAGTTCATTGCAAGACTAGAAACCTGACTGAATTTTTGAAAACCATAATACAGAATCTGAACTGAAATATAGGAACCCTTACAAAAGAGAATGAGATATTATGGGCCAACGATCTTTGCTTAATGAAAGCACCCTGATTCTGATGAGTAAGAAAAGGAAGAAGAGTAGACAATCTCACACACATCATCTTCGACATACACTTGTATAAGGTGTTACAACAAACTATTGGTCTATAATCTATTGCTGTGGAAGGAGTATCTTTTTTAGGGATAAGGGTAATAATTGATCTGTTAAGGGAATTAGGTAAGCAGCCACAATAAAGAAAATGCAGCACAGCAGTGGCTATCTCATCCCCCAAATCTTTCCACATATACTTGAAAAACCCCGAACCAAATCCCTCAGGACCAGGACTTTTAACAGCATGAATACTAAACATGGCCATTTTTACATCCTTCTTCGAAAAAGGCCTAATCAAACTAAGTTGCTGGTGTAAACTCAAAATGTTGCCAACCTTAAAACAATCCAGCTGAATCCTAGAAGTAGCAGAGCTAGGACTGCCCAGAAAACCTTTAAAATGGTTAATAAATGATTAAGCACATCATCATAACAATCAACAATCTTGCCATGTTCATCCAAATAAGCAGTGATTCTATTAAAAGCTGACCTCTGTTTTAAAGTAGCATAAAAGTAAGATGTATTGTCATCTCCAAATCGCAACCAAGTAAGTTTGCTCCTTTGCCTAAGAAAACTGTCATGCATCTTTGAATAGTGTTTAAACTCTGAACATGCTACTTGTTCTGCTTGCTATAACTCTATAGATTGAGGTTGTTGTTGCAGCAAATATTGTGGTTGTTGAAATTTTTTCTTGGCTTCTAAATATCTATCTGTGACATCTCCAACTTTCCTCTTATTAAACTAAATCAACACTGACTTCAATCTGTTTAGTTTCTGAATAATTCCCAGCAGATCAGATCAGAACCCCTTAATACAGCAACTTTTAAGAACAATCTCTCTGAATTCCTCATGTTTTGTCCTCTGTCATTGGTAAATTTTATGATAGGCGAATGGTGTATTTAATTTTATGAGTTTGTAAATCTTAAGTCGTGTTTGACTAATAAATTTCCGTTTTTTATTTGACAGGTTAGTTTGGACTGATTAAAATAATTAAAAAATGGCTGAAGCAAAGAAGTTAGATTATAGATGCTCACCTCGTAGGGTATTTTCTGTTATTTCCAAACTCAATGGGGATCAAAAGGAGGTAGTGAAACAAATGGGATTTGGGGCACTTTTGGGGATGAAAGATTGTGTCGTAAGAAGGAATCTAGTGACATGGTTGTTTTCTCGGTTCAACACCCAGGACGGGTCTTTGGAGGTTCATGGGAAACAATTTAAATTGAATAGTCAAATATTTGGTGCTACGATTGGTGTTAAGGATGGTGTTGAAAATTTATTTCATGGTAGCAAGAAGAAGCATTCGAAAAAGAAGGTTGAAAGCACTGCTGTGCAAGTTCTAGAGGAGAAATTGATAACAGGTCAATCGGCGGACATGTCCTTCGTTCGAGACTTCTTGCTCTTTATTGTCTCTGTATTCTTGATGCCTAATACGTCTGTAAATGTTGCTCGCGAAGTGGAGGATCCTATAAAGGCCATAAATGACATTGCAGCGGTTTGTCGTGTTAACTGGGCATCACTGTCGTACAATTATCTATGGAAGGCCCTTCGACGGCATCAGAAAAACAAAGGCATGTTTGTCGGAGGATGCATATATTTTTTACAGGTACATGCTCTTTACACTTAGCAATTGTAATTGTTTATGAGACACCATCGTATAACAATTTATGTTTGTGCATGTTGTAGTTATTTTACTGTCATCACGTTGTTTGGAAGGAAGGATATGTTGATAGATCCCTCTGCCCTTTAAATGTATGGTCTGACGATGATTTCAAGGCTATACTGGATTGGGTACAGGAGCATGGGGGGTTTGAATCAAATAAAGTAAGTATATGATTATGTAAATAATTATTTCTTGTTTTCGAAATATTTTGTTTGGTTGAATTAATAAAATTTTCCCATGTTTTTCAGATTCCAATGATAGAGTTGCAGGACGGTGCTGCAGCATCGAAGATGCCTGCCACGCTCGCCTCTTTGTGTGATAAGGTTGAATCGATTGAGCACAAAATGATTGAAAAGGAAATAGAAATGGTAAAATTTCATGAGGATTTGAAGTTGCAAATGGCCAAGGAATTCAAACGATTACGTAGGAGTTTGAGCGGCGGAATCAGTTCAAGGGTGCGTGGTGGTGGTGTTCCCAAGTATAGTAAGGGAGAGGAGCCTCGGGATTCAGCCATATTAATTAATGACCCTATCCTAGCAAACATGCAAATGGATGAGAATAGGATATTGGAGAAGCTTTCGATTAGGAATGACCCAATGTTGTTGGAGTGCGGTATAGGATTTCGGAATGAACCTTCTTATGGAAACTACTCACCCTCCTTCAACGAAAGCAACCTGGGGGAAGTGAAGCATGACTTCATTAATTTTGAATTAACATTTTCACCACGGAAGGAGTTGTTCAATGAGGTCCCAGGAAACACTGACCCAAATGCTTTTTCCTGTGAACCATCTAATTCAGAGAATGGGAAGACCATGGTTGAAATGGACAAAGATTTCAACGAATCTCTTGCTAAAGTTAGACCTCCTGAGAAAGAAAAGAAGGAGGTGGAGAAAGGGAAGGAGAAGGATATTGTGGATGAAGTCACGACTCATGAACCTAGTATCCCTGGGATTATGATTGATCATGTTGTACATGAAATAGAGGAAGATGATAATGAGAAGATCGATCCTCCCACTCTAAGGAGAGAGAAGGAGCTCTGCAAATTGGACAACTTGTTTCAGAATATGATTCACACATACAATGAAAGCAATTACTACCAAATTGGAGCATTCAAATTGCGGAGGCCCTTGCCCTTGGCGAGTTTCAAAATCGCACTTTTCATTTTTGACTTCAGTTTGTCTTTGACGTATGTGATACTTTCCCATCTTAAATCAACCATTTTTTATGTCTGACAGAATTTCTACATTGAAAATATTGATGTTGTTAGGTTTACTTTTTTTACATTTTTCAACCCCGTAATTTTCAGTGAGGTATTGGTAGTAAATCCAATGGCAAAGTTGGAACGTTGGTACTTTAGGAGCCTTAGGCCTGAAGCTCATGTGGACATGAAGGTAAGTACCCAGTTTGTACATAGTTCACTTTTATTAGGATGCCCAAAGTATCTTATGAAGGGTTACGCCTTACATTTTTTGGATAAGGTGGGTTTGGATAAATGGCTTTATACTTAATTATGTTTTGCAGATTATTGATGCTTTTGCTCATGTACAACGATTTACACATAAAGAGAAGTGTGACAAAATGGAGGATATGAGAACTCTAATTTTGCCCACCTTTCATCCCAATTTGGTAAGTTGTAACGTATGTTTGATTGCCTCAGTTGAACATTGATAACGTAGTTAGTAGTTGCTCATTTTCTATTAATCTAATAATAGGAAAGTGGTCATGGTCAGAACTTTTGGGAGACGGGGGATTTTGGTTTTCTTGGTGTACCGGTCGATGTTACTTTGGTTCTAAATAATGCCGAAAAGGTATTCCAAGCCTTCCTTATGCAAGTTATTTATTTTCTTTGAATAATTCACTTATCTAATCATCTGTTTTTGGGTATGAGTTAACTTAGATCCTAGTGCCTATGAAGGACATCGAATACAATCACTGGATACTGGCTGTATTGGACATTAAGAGTTCCTCTGCATCGTATTGGGACTCCATGTCCACTGCACGCGCAAAAAGGCACAGGATACATATGCTTAGCACACTGGTATGTGTGTCTTGTCAATTTAATATTATTGATGTTAAATAATGGATAAAGTATATGTACTATTTAATTCTTATTACAGTTGAAGAAGCTTGATAAGTTGCTGTTGAGGACGACGGATGATGTGCATTCTGGCCGACCTGTTTTTGAAGTTTTCAATATAGTGCCTGCCGGAAAACTCCCGCAATAGGACAATGGACATGATTGTGGTATTTTTGTCATGAGGTTTATGGAGTACATTGCATCCGGACAATCTCCTCCCTCGACCTATGTAGGTGTCTTGACCTTATATTTTAATTTTTGGTTAAACAACCTATGCACTGTGTTTAGAATACCGCGTTACTTTCTTAAATGTATGCTTGCCTGCTTCTACTTTGCAGATAGTCGACCATAATGAGAGATTCCGATTTGCAATTGATATTGTCTTGTCGGAATCCAATGGCCTATTTTGGGATGTGATGCATGATGCGACCGCTTATTATGGAGTTTGTTCAAGCAAAGGTGGTGAATCATCAACCTTAAAAGAAGGTAAGTGTCTTCCCCCAAGACGTGATGCTTCGCCTCCAACGCTTTCAACAAAAAAGTCTAGACAGCAACACTAGTCGAAGCGCGGAATGAGAAAAAAGAGGAAGTCAATGAACTAAACTTGTATTTACATATTTTGTCTTCATACTACCATGCCATGTTTAGACCAATTAGCTATTACACTATTAATTTCTTTGTGACTATACAATAGTTGGGCATGCATGCTTCTCACATTAATGTGTGTTATGTGGTTTATTTTTTGATTATTCACTCTTAAATAGGAAGGCATTATTGGGACATATAATGCGAGTATCCATCAACCATATTAGTAAAAACCCGATCTCTGTTATGTGTACTGCTCAAAAATGCAAAACATAATCATGTCCTTTATACATTAGAACTGTTATGGTCATGTACTTGAACTGCCAATTTTCACACTCTATTTCTCGTTTTACGTGAACTTGCACTTTTCTTACGTAGCGTATCACATATATTACGTTAGTGCGAACACTTAATAGGAGCTCAGTACATTCATTTGCACTCTCTCACTACTTTAACTGAATTGCGAACACGCTCAATTTGCTAAGAGGTTTCTATACATTAGAATAGATAAATTGTATAGATTTTAACACCCGAAATCAGTGAGGACCACGAAAATAGCCTGGCTTAAATGTTAAAAGTTCAGGAAACTAGCTTTTGCAGATGCAGGCTCCAAAATTAAAGTGGTAATTGATACAACCTGATTCCTAGTCTTCATTGTTCATATTTCTAATCATTTGGTTTGTATAATTACTCCAATTCATGTTTTTTTCCTTATTTCGTACCAATAATGGAACTAATTTACATATATGTTGAATGTGTAGTGCATCCACTTGCTTTGAGGACTACTTGCTGGGAATTTGAAATTGTTGTGGAGGTAAAGGTAGGCTCCAACATTCCAAAAAATACCTTGCTTGTAATTTTACTTAAATGCACTACTGCAACCATATTAAATATGGTTTGTGGTATATATCCTTCTGTATGTTGTACTGATGTTTTTGTAATATTACATAATTCTTGGGGAAACAGGTGGGTTGACTTGTACATAGCAGAGATTTAAGTTAGCTACAAAATAATTTGGCTCTTTTTTTTTTTAGTTTATAAATTTTTTTATTGTTATAGAACCAGAGATTACTAAGAGAATCTGACATTAGGAGAGTGAATAAGGAGGAAGTACTTCAACAAGGAAATTTTGAACGTTCTTCCATGATATACGTTAACGATTAATAGGCTCTGGCAACATAATGATTGCTTCAAGTTCATGAGTATGGTTGTCAACTAAAATTAATGACATTCGTTGCTTATGTTATACTACTGTTTCTTTCAAAAAAATCAAATTGTATCATGTAAATATTAAAATTGTTTACTAAAAAGGGGAGTACTTGAATGAATCATTAATTGAATGAATGTATTAATTTTGAATTTTATACATCTTCTTCCCTAGCAGAACACAGATACATTCATTGACTAATTATTTTTTCTTTAAATATTGTGAATCTCTATTTTCTTTGAAATGTAAACTTATTGTTTACAGTGTTATTGAAAAAAATATTAAAGAGTAAACTCATTGTTTACAGTTTACAAGAAACCAATATTTGCCTATGCAATTGTGTTAAACTAAAAGCTTGACGGTTAATCTTAATTTTAACAATTTACTTGAAAAAATACTTAATACCTTGTTTATGTATTTTTTGTTTTACGATTTCGGTTGGAAAATTTCTAAAATAGTAAACTCATTGTTTACAAATTTGTTAAAACTGATGATTAAAGACTAACTAGTTTGTGAACTTTGTGAATAAACGAAAAACAACATGTTTTTCTTTCTTTATCAAGTTAGTAATGAGGGTAGTTTTTGAATTGTTTATTCAAAAATTAAGATTTATTTGAAAAAGGGTACACATGTTTAATCAATGTGTCAAATGGGTATTCCTGGCCATTTCTGTAAATGGTGTATGCGCCACGAGAAAAGCTGAATTACATAAAAACTATAATACCCAAATGTGGGAAAGTGATGATCTTTAAGAGTTGGTGAAGATGCAGTTAAAATATGGATTTTTGGGTTTATACGGCCCACGCTCAATTTCAATGAATAGCACAAAAAATAAATTACAAAAAAATTATTTTTTAAAGACCACCATCATTGAGGTCGTGTGTATGAGGTAACATGATATACAAAAACCATTGAAGTCAACTTTTTTAGTAAAAACGGAACAGGTAAAACATAGCCTTCGTACAAGATATTGGCCATTATTACAATATTTGTTTCTTTTATTCTGACATATCTTAGAAAAGCATGAGCTTAATAATACTACATCCGCCCACCCTAAAAATAGACTCACATTTCCTTCTTATGGGGTAATGTGAAGAACAGTTCACATTATGGGCTCCCGAAATTGTCCTGTCCTATCAATATACTAGTAAACAGATACACTCAATTTCATTTCGATAGTGAAAGTAAAATATTTTCAAAGTTAATGTCAAAAAAAGTGTGATGAGTCCATAAATAACAAAGGAAAATAAAATTTAATTAAATATAATTTAGAAGGCCAACTTACAAACAAACATTTTTAAAAAATGTCAGCAACTTTGGAAATAACAGAGGCAACGAAAGATTAAAAATCGTAACTAACATTTACTTTAAGGAAACAATGAACATAACAAGTAATAGATTAAGCTACTAACTCAGGTACTGGTCATCCTCTTCCACCTCAAATTGGAGACTTCACGGCCCACAATATTATTCAATCTCTCATCTAGGTATTCTTGGTACCTAGTAATTGACTCTGTTTTAAGTTGCAGCACTTCTTCGAAAAGCCGTTCATAATCTTCCATCCACTCGTCCTTCGAGTACGAAGCATCCCGTGTCATTTCTTGTAAATTATTTGACTTCTCGGCAAGCTCTGCCTCTAGCCGCAGTATCTTCTCCTTCATTATTATGTTTCGTTCCTCCAAAACACGTTTTTCCCTATCAATATTTGAAATGTGGTACTCCTTCTCCCCTAATGTAGTCAGGAGATCGTTAATGTAATCGACCGGATCTGCTGGGAGTGTTGTTATTTTATAGAAACTGAATTGTTCCCAATCTGGGGGGTCTGGTTGTCGTGGTGGGAGGTCATGTAGAAACTCTAAATTGCAGGAATTGATTGAAGAATTTGAATCCATGACCGAGTGCCCTTTGAAAAATTTAGTTTCAATAACTCAATATAGTCCCACCGCAGTATATCAAGAGAGATAATGGTAGAGTACAGTGTAAATGACAACCCACTATCCTGTATTTTCGGTTTATGTTGATCGGTACAAGCTAATGAAAGCCTGATGAAAGTGATATAACGTGGGCCCATGACCACCAAATGTGATCCATAGTAAAATTGTGCACGAAACCTTTGGAAACAAGCTAAAATCAGAAACACAAATAGATAGTCAAACGTGTGGGGCCCTATATAATGATTTGTACTTGTGTGTGGATCCAATATTACTCCTGTACATTCTATTTACACTCTATTTACACGATACTAAAACATGAGAGTATGGCCCTCATATATACGGAGATTTTATTTTAAATTGAAAATAATCTATGAATTATAAGTTGATATTAAGTATGGCCCACTAATAAAAGGTTTCTGATATACATGAAAAAAAACGTGAAAATGGAAGTCAATTCCGTCTCCTTTCTTATTTTTCTCATGTACTGTGCTCCAAATAACTTCCCACGTAATAGCAATCACAACTCACGTGACCATGACGTGCTGAAACGCAAATTCTAATTCTTCCCACGTAATACGTGACTGCTTCCTTATGTTTCTAATAATGGCATACTTTATGTAATTTTGACTGATGTGCAACCCTATTTTTGATAAGTGCAAGTGCATTAACAACTCCACCATTTACAGAGGAATGTGTTTTCTATATGTATATATATGTGTGTAGGGATCGTGTTGACCTCAATTAAATCTCCACCACCCTGCTTGTATACTTGGATATCCTCTTTTTCTCTCTAAAATGGACTCCACACCTTTGCCAATGAATAACATCGTTAACTTCCCGTCGTTTGATGACAATCATCTTGAGCAAATGCAATACATTAACCGAATTGTGCATGACAACGTCAGGCTAGCCACCGAACGGAACGAATGGGAGAGGAGATACAATGCGTCCAACATCCAGAACACTCTCCTTAAGTCTGACCTACACTCCATCAAGATGGTGGTATTAGAGTTGAAAGAGAAGTCGGTTGCAACAGAGATGGCCTGGAGAAAGGAAATGGAATTTGTGGCAGCCGCGATCGATGAGCTCCGGAGTGGCTATATCAACATGTACCCACTATACGTCCAAACTCAGAAGCCACCTAATCAATAGATATCTATTTAGTTATATCTACTCAGTTTGGTCTACACTTACTATAAATGGAATTACTGAATATGTCTTTTCAAGTTTTAATGGCTTTACAAGTCACTTTGCTGTAAAACGGTCTTTTGGATCGTACTTTTGGAAACTCTTCTCTTTTGTGTACCCCCTACTATGATGTCTAGGCGGGTTTTATCAATGTGTAATGGGCCCTTGCATGTGTAATGCAAACTATCCTTGTAATGCCCCAAATTTCCTAATAAGGTTTAGGACCTTGATTAGGAGGCCGGGAGGGCCATAATTGATTTAATATGATATATAATGATTATATGCATGTTTATGTGAATTATATTATTATATGATGGTGAATGCATGCATATGGGTGTATTTATTATTATAAGGGCATTTTGGTAATTTGGCCTGTTGAGGGCATATTTGTAAATTGGGTGCATATTGTAATTTGTGAATGAGATTTAATTATTATGGAGATATATTCGAGCTATTCGACATGAGACGGTCATATATAATGGATTAGCGGTTTTGTCATAACGGGGTCAATTTTGGGGTAATAGAAATGTTTATTTGGTGATAGATTGGGAATATTTGAGATTAGGGTGAAATTCTGGAAGTTTTGACTATAGTGTCCCCGGGGGTGTTTTCGGGACCCCGAGCACTAGGTTTTATTTGAGGTTACTTAAGCTTGAAGTAGCTTGACAGATAAGAACGTATGTTAGAAACTTCTCGTTCTCTCTCAAAACAGTCTGTTTGACCGTTTGAGCCTTTTTGAGGAAATCTTGAGTTATGGGAGTCAGAATCAAGCGAGGGTCGAGGCATAGCGATCCTAGGAAAGATTAGAAGCTTCTTAACCGAAGGATTTGATGAGAAACAACCCAATCGAAGGTAATCTAAGTTTTAAGTTTTAAGTTTTTAAAGTTTCTAAGCTTAGAATTGGACTTTGTTAATTGTTGAGTTTTTGGTCAGTTTGAGCTTTGGGTTTTGAGGGTTGGAGTATTGGGAAGCTTGGGAACTTTGATTTGATGATTGGGGAATGTTTGGGTATGTTTTTGGAGGATTTTGAGTGCTTGAAACACGTTTGGGAATGGCCCAGGGTTGGGGGCCGCGGCCCTGTTCTTGTGCGCCGCGGCCCTAGTTCGATGAAGCAGGTGTCAGGAATTTGTCTTCGCTGGGCGCCGCGGCCCTTGATGGAGGGCGCCGTGGCCCTTGCCTCAGAGAACCCTGGGGGCTGCAGCCTAAGGTGCTAGGGCCGCAGCCCTTGCCCTGTTTTCACCCCGTTTGCTCGTTTTGACCCCGGGAACTTAGCTATGGGCCTCGGGAGTGTCCCTACTACTTGGATTAGTTTGGATTGATCTCTTGGGGGCTAGATATTGGCGTGGAACCTTTGATTATCATGTTATTAATGGTGTTCCATATTTGGTTATGATTAGGTGACCGCTAAGGGTTTAAAGGTTGATCGTTCTCAAGGATCGTTCTTATATTGGTACTAGCTCGAATCTGAGGTAAGAAAACTGCACCCTGTGTATATGTGACATGCATGGCTATTATGATGCATGTTGGTTGATTAATGAGTATGACATGCGTGGTTATTATATGATGCATGCGGTTGATTATTATGTATGACATGCATGGCTATTCTTGATGCATGTTGGTTGACTATTAAACATGACATGCATGGCTGTTATTGATGCATGTTAGATTGTTGGATATTGCATATGATGCATGTGAAACATGTGATTGGGACATGCTTTATATTCTGAGTATGTTATCGTTCAGAGCTTGAGCCTCTGTGTTTATGCATGGCCCTAATAGTGCTAATACCTATTTAGTAAGCATGATGAGTACCTTGTTTATAGATATGGAACGTGTGATATATGATTGGCAGCATGACTTACTTGTGTATGACACTGACTAGTCAGGGACCGACTCTAAAGTCGAGAATCACGCATTGAATGGCTCTATGGCATTAATGCTAGACCGACCCTAAGGTCGATGAATAATGCATTGAATGGCTCTATGGCATTAATGCTAGACCGACCCTAAGGTCGATGGACAATGCATTGAATGGCTCCATGGCATTAATGCTAGACCGACTCTAAAGTCGAGAATCAGGCATTGAGTGGCTCTAAGGCATTAATGCCAGACCGACCCTAAGGTCCATGAACTTATAAGCGCTTGCCTGGTCTACGACCAGATGACTATAGCCAAGATATATGACCCCGGTGACCGTTTGTCACATGGCTAAGGGACGTTGTCCATAGTTCGACTCTAGAGTCGTGAGGAAGGTTATGTTGGTGACTAATCACCTTGCACCTATCCTAATCAAGCTTAAGAAAGAATCATTTATCAGTTAAGCCCTGGTGACCCTATCGTCACATGGCTAGAGGGAGCGATGCTCATTATTGTGACTTTTGGCTATTGTCACCTATTTGCTTGGACTGATAGTCCTGAATGGTTATTATGATCGTTGTTGATATTATATCATGTTTTATTGTGTTTTCTTGCTGGGCTTTGGCTCACGGGTGCTACGTGGTGCAGGTAAAGGCAAGAGGAAGCTGGACCATACTTGAGTTGGAGAGCTTAGGTGATGACGTGTACATATGCAGCTGCTCGTCCGCCACGGCCGAGGTTTAAAGTGGAACTAGGGTTGAACCCTGTTTTGCCGCTTAGAACGGCCTGTTGTAAATATTTTCTGTAATAGACTCTGAGATTATATTTTTGGGATCCCAATGTATATGTTAAACGTTCTAGTGAAACGTTACATCTTAACCAAGGTTTTTAATCCCTAAACCGCTAATCATACTTAGTTCACGATTTTGGCCAAATAACTCGATTAGCGAGTTTAGCACTGTTTACAAGGCACACCGTAACGGTCCCTGGAGTTTGGGGCTTTACAATCCTCTATGTATATATTAAATGTTATGGTTTTAGTTTTAACAAGTCTTCTCCAGCTTACTTCGTATGTATTGTGTAGCACCGAGTAATACCCTTTATGGCCGATTACTCCTAGTGTTTCTCAATTCCTATGGCTTCTAAATGAAGGTTCATTACTAGATGGCATCTACCATTAAACAAAACTATGTACTACCATTTACACATTCAAGAATAAAAATCTATATTTGTCATGTAAGAGCCCCAACAATTGTCACCATTCCCATTTCAACCCAACAAAGAGGATTCATGTAAGTCAATCACTACACTTAACCTTTGTAATATATTAATTCGTTTTACATCGGGTAAGTAACTATTTGCTAACATGTATTTTTCCAGAGTATCATGTTGGTACAAATAATGTTCATTTGGTACAATTGAGATATTTGGTACCCTGTATTTTTAAATGTACATATTTAGTACCATAAACTAAAATTTAATTAATAAGTTTTTACCAATTTAATCAAATTACAATAAATTTAATCATACGAGCTACAAATTATAAATAACTGCTGACAATTTGGTGTTAATGGCAAAATTTTATCAATTAGGATACCAAATATTTATGTTTTCAAAATACGGGTATCATATGAGTATTATTGCAAATAAAATACCGAACGATATTTTGAAGAAAAAAAATAAGAGAACCAAATGAGTAAATTCCCTTTTACATCTACCACCCCATATTTTTAATGCATTTACTGTGATGTCACCTTCTATTGATTGTTTGGGCGTTTATTATTTAACAAATTATAATTATGGAATAACATGAATGTTTGTTCATTTAATGTATGGATGAAATGACACACCATTTACCACCAGGTGTAAGGAGAACGATAATTAATGTAAGGCACAGTTGCGACAACAAACCAGAACCACCACATTAAATGGCTCATTCAATAGCAGTATATATATGAGCCATTCACATGTTTTTTGTGAACCAAACTGATGTTATGCCTCTCTTCGCCCTTGGATGGCAAGATCTACATCTAGTATCATAGAAAGTCACAAAGTCAACCAACGTTTACTTGTTAGTATATAGTTTATGAGCTACTGAAAGAGGTAATTTTTATGTCATGCTCATCTAAACAAATTTACGAGAAGATATACTTACTCTATATGATTTGTAGTGTTCATTTGTTTTTAGGTGCCAATTTTCACTGATGGCTTCATTATTTTCTGCACCACTCGTAATGTTCAACTAACACTCCTTATTAAGGTATACGAGCTGTAATAAAATCAATAAATCCATTCCCATGTTATATGTATATTTTCTATAATCGATCCCGCCATTTCAGAATAAAATGAAAGATATTGCCTTAATTAATTTGCCTATTAATAAAGTTGTATAGGATCTTCTTTGGGGCGGATTGTCGGGGGAATATTGTGTCCTTTGATTTAGCTACCTGTAATTGAGCAGGTGGAAGAGTAAGAAGGGATGCAAGTGTTCAGATAGCATTGGGCCACAATAACTTAAAGGTACCACTGACCCTTACTGTTCATTTAATTTGCTTGAAACATGGAAGATGTAAGCCACTTCCATTTGTAATCACGAAACCATCGTTTTGTTAAGGGTTTTGTTTCACTGTTACACATTATCGTTAAGGTTGAATATAGCATCCTTAACCAACAAATTTTTTGGCGGGAACCAGTTTTGAGAATGAACAACCCCAGCCTCCCAGTATATATAACACTCTCGGTTAGTGAAACCCGCCACCCCCAATCCCTCGCCTTGTACCCTAGTTTTTTGCACTGAACCATTAAAAAAACATGGCATCTTCTAACTTATGCGTCAATCTATTCCCAAAGGAGGTCGTAGTTAAAAAAGAGCCTGAATCACCAACCCATCAATTCCCAATTCCTTTCCATGTTGAGTCCACTCCCCCAACACCACCATCCACTAAGAACACTGAAATGACAACCCACTCCGCTCCTTCCTCGGTTAACAGGTCAGCGACGATGTCGCCGAGTGATAATGGTAGTAAGAAACCAAAGACTAAGTCTGGTTTCCGTGGTAAGTGCAAAAACTGTATGAAAAAAGATCTTAAGATTGAGAAGCTTTCAACTTTCAAAAACCTTGCTGCTAAGAAAGCTTCAACTTTAAGGGTCAATTCAATGGACATTAAGTCTTTCCTTTTCCAACAACGCCAGATTATAGATCATCTGGGAACTATGGTTAAGCATCAAGAGACCATTCGCAGTGAGTTGTGTGTCAAAGCTAACGACTCAGGAATTAGGATGGAGATCATAGTGCTTGACTGATATTTCACATTATGATGCTTTTGGTTATAAGATCCAGTTGCATTATGACCTCACTATGTTAAATTTCATGTCATCAAGTGTCTTGCAAATGCATTATTGTTTTTTATATTACGTACGCACTCGTATTAGGTACTAAATTTACCTAAAACACTATTTTGGGTAATCCAAGTACCTTTTATTAGTAAGATAGTTGCAATGCTTTGTAGTAGGTGATATATCCTTGTTAAGGCTATCTGTATGTTATGTACTTGATGTCATTCACCTTTTAAATTAATCTTGCTTCGTACAGAAATATTAGTTTGATGAAAGTCCAAAGTAATATCGCATAAAAATTACACACCCAAAGTATTTGCACTCTGATTTACATTTTTTGTAAACTATGACCATTTATGTATAAGATTTCATATGGTTAATTTATTACGAAATCAGAAAGATCACCTTGGGCACCAAAAAATTGGTAATTTATCTCCCAATTTTTTATTGCATATAGTGTAATAGAAACCTATATGACATAAGAAATAAGAATATGTATAAGCCTTGTACATAAGACCAAATATACAGTTGCTAACCTGAAAAAAAGAACCAAATAATAATTCACATGCATTCATGCTGTAGTCACCCATTCTCTTTATACATAAGTGTCGTTTGTTAACACTTGTTATTTAATTAATTAAAAATGTAACAATTAAAAAAAAATTATGTTTGGTAACTCTTTTTTAATTTATTAAATTTTAATTAAAATTTATTAAATGTTGATAAAATTATTATTTTACTTTCAAAATTCGTTTAAATAGTTTATAATTTTTCTTAATTTTTTCTTCCATTATTCAAATCAACATCTAGTATTGTTAAAAATATATATATATAAGTTACGTGTTTACTATTTTTTGTTTTTAAAAACAGCAAACAAAAATAGTTACCGATCATCTTTCTATTTGTTAAAAATATAGAAATAAAAAAAAATTAATATTTATATTTTTGTGTTTAATAAATTTAAAAAATAATTTTTTTACCAAACAAGCCCATAGAAAGTAGAAGATGTGAACATTATCCATAGTTTTGCTCTTTTTATTTCCCACTAAACTGAAAAGTGAAAAGTGTAGGAGGGAAACACCAACATTTTACCCAAGAAGTAACACTGTCCAATATAAGTTACCGGGCCGATGTACATTTTAAGATCATAGATATAAAAATTTCCATTTTGCCTAATTTAAATGAACCCTAATTAAGAATTTGAATATAGAAATTGAAATATATTATATCACATTTTGGCAAGTCGAAGATTAATTTAATAAAAGTCCTTTTACTAAAAAAAATTAAGTTTTTAAAAACAACATCTCACAAATTTTTAAAAACAGTAGAGGGGAGATATCCTAAATTTCAATATTTAACGCCCCGAAATTTATTAAATCACGACTTTCATATTACTGAAATATTTTTTCTACTTTCCTCGGCACTTACCAAGTTGTAGTGTATTCAGGGATTTAATATCGAGAAAACACGGAAAACATGGAAAGTGACATCTGTACAGTACCGGGCCAAGTTAAATTTTTCAATAAAGATCCACAAGAACTATCAAAAGAAGACATCGTACATCAACACCTTAATACCCTTCAAGAATGGGAAGATTTTTATTACACGTACTCCCAATGGATGGGATTTAGTGTTCGAAAAGAAGATGTTCGCCGCGAGAAGGCTGATAACTCAGAGTGGCAAAGAAAATGGGTTTGCTCGAAACAGGGCTTCAGAAGAGAGAAGTGGAAAAACCTAACTAACCGAAAGAAAACACCCAGAGCCATTACCAGGACAGGTTGTCTCGCAGTACTCCGAGTAAACTTGGATAGGTCGGATAACACGTGGGTGGCGAAAGACTTTAACCCAGTTCATAATCATGACCTAGCTGCAAAGACAGAGCTACATTTCTGTAATATCCAACATTTTTATTATAAATCAAAGTTTTAATACATAAAATGTACAAGTTTACAAATTTAAGAAATAGTAATGGAAAATAGTGTTTAAAATATGATTTTATGTTTTTAATGAGATTAAAGAGAGAGAAACTTGAGTAGTCAAGTATTGGACCCAAATGTCATATAATTTTAATTGGGGATTTTTATAAAATTAAGAAAGTTTTGCTAAAGGGCTTATTTGAAAAGAATTTTAGTATTTTGGGTCCAAGTGTAATTTTTTTTTTAAAAAAAAAAGAAAAGAAAAGAAAAGGCTTCAGCCTTTCTTTTTTTACCCGAGTCTCTCTCTCTCTCCTCAGAAAATCTCTCTCTCTCTCTCTCTCTCTCTCTCTCTCTCTCTCTCTCTCTCTCTCTCTCTCTCTCCTCTGCGTATTACTGTTGCCGACGACGCAGGAGTACTTTCCGGCCACCACTTTTAGCCACGTGCCGGACCGTTGGATTCAGAGGCCTCCGAATTATCGACCCACGCGGGAATCTAGAGCTCACTCGCCGATTAAACGCCTCAACCACTCGATTTAAGTTCGGCCACCCCGCGACTTCAAAGTTGCGATTCGGCCACCTCGGGCATCCGTTTGCCGATCCGTCACCACCATCGTGCTCCTCGTGTTGTGGGCTTCAAAACCCAATAACTTGTTCCTACATCTACCATAGTTGGGTGGTGGGCCCACCACGAGCCACCGCGATCCACCGTAGACCGACGGTCGAAACTTAGTGTTCGGGGTTTTGAAGTACGTTTTGAGTCTTAGAAAATCATCGTTTGACTTGTTGTGGAACCCGATCACTTTGGTATAATTTCTTTTACCTATATATTGTGATTTAATTGTGATTGATTAGAGTGATTGTTATTATGTGTATTTATAGTATATAATTATATATTATTGATATATGGAATATTTTTCTGTAATTATACTGGCTGTCTGGAATTATATATATTTTTTATACAGGTTTTGATTTTTGGAATTGTCCACTTTATAGCCGTTGTGCTGTCCAATTTTTTAGAAAATATTAGATATTAAATAAAGTATAAAAATACATATTTAATTGATTTTATATTAATATGGAAATTATTATGATTAAGTAATTTTAATTATTATTGTTATTATTTTGTTAAGTAAATCAAGAATATAGTTTCATACATATATATATATAAAAAGTGTGATTTATAGTAAACATGTTATTTAACAATTATTCTTATATATTAATATTTTGTTAATATTTGAATATTAAAATAATGTCAATATTAGTTTCTTACAGTTATTGATATTTGTAAGACCAGTGAATTTTGGATAAAGTATATTTATTATATCACTGGAATTGATATTATGACTAATTAATAATAATATAAATATTTATATTTATATTATTATCATTATACTGATTATTACAATTTTATGTTAAAAATATGATTTCTTTTATAAAATGACTATTGGAATATATACATTTATATACGTATTGTTATTGAAGTATTTTGTTATGAATATTGAAATAAGTTTATTTATAGACGATAATTATTATTATTGTTGAGATTATTATTATTATTATTATTATTATTATTATTATTATTATCATAAGAGTACATTATCTTATGAGCAAGGTTTAAAGCATGGTTTTATATGAAGAGTGATTTGCATTACGTTGATAATAATTATTATTATCATTTATATAGTTTCTGGTATTGTTAATATACACTATCAATAGTGTATATTTACGGATTTGATAGAATTTAATAAATTATGTGTCTTGAATAGGATTTGTATGGATTTAATTGATTGACTCTTGGTGAGCCGTTTTAAAATAAGCTAAGGACCTAAGGTAAGTAAATCTCACATTTTGTGCTTAAGTGTAAGATGCATGACTACATTGATTGTGTACATCTGATGAGTTAAGTATGGTATGATGATGATGCATATGATAAGTATGTGAAGAATGGTTATATGAACACCATAAGGGTGTTGTGTGATATGTAATTGATGAATTCTGTGATATGTGAAAGATGTCTTACTTGGTTAAGAATGATATGAATTATGTGCAAGTATGTGTTCTTATGTTGATGGATATGTGGATTACTCTATGTTCATGTTTTGTTATGTGTTATGATATATGAAGCGTTTAAGTTTTTAGGCTGGAAACCTTAGACCTGAGCCATAGCTCTACGTTAAGGTATAACAACGCCACCAACCTAAAGCTTCATGTATTATGACTAAAGATGTTTTGAGTTATATGAGATGTGATACAATGCCTTGATTGAATACCATCAACATGAATCATGAACATGAACATTGGCATTTCAGTATCAGCATGTATGCATGGCATGTACAGTTATGTGATACATTATTATGTGATATAAGACCATGCATATGAATATGAGAAAAGTTATGAAATGTCTTGAAAAGTTTTATGTAAAGTTAAACATTTTAATGACACAAGGCTTAAGCAAAGTGATAATAAGATGTTAAAAAGGGTGCCACTGTTTCAATGAAGCAATCAAGTAAGTTCAGTAAAGAAGACGGAGGTCTATTAAGGCTTATAGTGGCCGTCCACTAGTGTGGGCTAGGTCAGAGTTGACCATTCAGATATGTTTGCCATGTTCCCGTCTTTCTCCTCCATATGTGTAATAAGTATGGCAGCTATGGCAACGATGAAATGAGTGTTATGATGAGTCTAGCTGAGATGATGGCTAGCCGGAGGAGAACCCATGGGATTCTATATGATATATGTTATAAGCCCTGCAGGCATTTGCCGAATCAAACAGTGTGCACAAGTGAAATCGGGCCCATAAAAACGTGAAACTAAAAGAAAGAGCATAAAAGTAAAGTTTGAAAGTGCATGAGCAATAAATGAAATGCATAAGTATATAAGTCAGCATATTAGTATATGTGCACTACAAACTCACGAAATTTATGTGTATGTGTATGCATGAGATTTACTTACTGAGCGTTAGCTCATTATGTTATTTTCCAACATTTTTCCAGGTGTGGCTTTAGCTGTTGAGCAACTTGTGGAGCACGGACTCAGTAGCAATGCAATAATGGTTTAGAGTTTTCATATGGCTGCCTTAAATTTAAAGTATTCATACGTGTAATAATTTCTTCTAATAAGTTTATATAAAAGTTTTAAATTTTTCTGTATTTCTTCGTATCATTTTATTTAATTCTTTTGGTCAAGTGCCTTACATACTCGTAAACCCTAGAATTACGAGTATGTGGCAGACGTACCCTACCTTAGGGACGTTACACCTCTATTATAGTTTTGTTGGATAAGGAATGAAACAATTAGGTTGGTAGTTTGATTTCAATATGCTATTTTGAAGTTGTTTTATAACCATGTACGCAATGAACCAATCGGCTATTATGAATGTCAGTTACTATGTTGTGTTGTTAATGCATTTCATGACATGGTTTAACTTACATTTTTTTCATCAATTTGAAATGCAACCTCTTCGTAACATTTTAATAGTTGTTTTTATACGTCACCATCTCTTTTACGAATTTCTTTTGTTTTATCAAAAAAATCATGACTAAAATTTTCGATCATTTCCAGTTAATGTTGGCCAACTAATTTCATAGATTAATTAATTTGATTTGAGATATCAATTACAGGAGAACAAAGACATGTAACGAGTTATAATATAACCAGAATATATAAAATATTCTCCTGTAAATAAATATAGTTGGTGATTCAATCATCCTAAATCACACAAATAAAACATTTGCACGTAATAAAATAGAATAGTCTGAACAATTATAAAGTAGCAGTTTTTATCACGGGGTAAGAGTTATGAGTTACGCACTACAACTTTCAAATTACTTATCAGCTCTTACCTGCTAACGTATCTTCCTAATATACGTATCTGACAATTTTAAAAAAATATGGTTTTAAAGGCCTCAGAAATCGTAATTTACTTGGCAATTCACTCATTCCATCTCTTATAGTGATGCATTTATAATACATATCTGAGATGATCAAACCTTAACGTAATTATGATCCTCAAATTTACCATATCAGAGGATCAACTAATTATTGTACTACTTATTCTCTTCGGTTAAACAACACAAAAATTAAACCTTATTTGGTATTAACATAGTAATGATTTGTCTTATCACAAATCAGCTACCCTAATCTATTGTACTACTTCTATTCCTAAATTGCTCTATGACTGTAGGTCCATTTTTAGCTGGGTTGGACCGATATTCCTGGAAATTCGCCAATTTGTACCCACAAGTTAACCTGTGAAGTGTTTACGAATTTAACCTATCACTCAGTTTCCCAAAAAACAACGGTACATGCATCACCCACCTATAACACGGTCAAGCAATAAATATACATTTACTTTCCTCGCCAATTGTTTCCTTCTATATCAAATATGAAAATACTTCAATAAATTTTCATCTACAACGGGATGGAGTTCGTTCACACGCATAGCATCGTATGTGCTTCTCCTTCATCTTCACCAAGAAATAACGAATTCCATAACAAATTCCTCTCTTCAGTACAACTACAAGTTGTCAAAAGTTTCTGTTCATCTGTGACAAACAGGTCAAAAGTGGTGGATCAATTGATGTTGCTTTCTATGCACGACAAGTAACTAGTTCATACACCATTTTTCATGTTTTATTATGCACAACATCTTTTCATAACTTCGCAAAGTACTCAAGAAATTTTTCTATAGTCAATCATAAAATTAAACACCCACCTCAGTTTAATTATGAATGTCCACAAGTAACGTTACCTATTATTTTCTATACCTCACCAAATTTGATGTTTGAAAATGGAATTCAATCTTTTAACTCCAATGGTTCTTCACTTTGCAAGTGGGCCTGACTTTGGTAGCCCACATTTATCTCAAACTTATTGATAAGTTAAACTGGACTACTTCACTTCCTCAAGTGGGCAAGAAACAAACTGTAAAGAAATTTTTAAAAATTGTGAAGGCTTGTGTAGAAAAATTTCAATAGTTTGCTCATTTAGCTTGGTCACTAACTACTTAATGAGTATAATATAAAAAATTCAAATACTAACATTAACCTTATTATATGCTTGTAGTTTGCCTACGTCATTTACTCCATTAACTGAAAGTTTGAAGGGTGTTTATAATCTCAACCTCTCCTCCAAATGGCGGACCCACAAGACAGAGAGTTGGAAACAAAAAATATTGAAATAGTTGCCAATATCAAAACTAAGAATTGTGCTTACGACCCACACAAAAACAAGATCCCAACACATTTGTTACATGTTTCTCTTGCAAAGTGTCATATACAAGTAATACGACTCCCATTTCCATCATGGAGATATTCAAAATTTACAAATGCAGATGGAAACCTTGTCATTTTTGTTTTCGACGAAGGACAATATTGTATATACGATATTCTCACATGTTTGGTAAGTCCTTAAATTCGTAAATTAATCGAAATGATTAATTGAACTTCTAAATTTTTAATACAAATGAACTCTACTCATTTTTACAATGATCGTTACCAAGTTAATTCATTATCGTTTTATTATGTGATTAATAACTTATAAATTGTTCACCCTTTTCATGTTGCAAAATATAGCTTATTTCAAGACGGTACTGCACTGGTAAAATTCTTCCCTTTGGAATTTGGAATCAAGTTACGATCACAACAAATGGATATTCAGATCGATATAAACGTGTCACAATGTACACAAACGGTTTCCACAAATTTTGGAGGATTTTCTAGCTGGGAATACCATCTATTTCAATGCCTCTCATCATATATGTACACAAAAGCACTAAAGAACAAGAACAACAAGATAATGAAGCATATCACTGCCATGTCCCAAGTCATCATCTACTGCTATATGGAAACAACGAAGATAGTTTATTAAATTGTTTGATCTTACAAATGGGACTATTAAAATGAATTGTGATGTGAGACTTCTCTTACAACCACTTCTATTTTCAACACCAATTGCCTGGAGTAGCAATGAAGGAGTCATTCTACATTCAACCAAGAGACTACAACTATGGGATATAGGCCAACCTCAGCCAGTTCAAATGAGCCATCTCCCATCAATGGGAAGGCATGTCAGGGCCTTTGCCACTGTAAAAAATTCCAATGACAACCAAGTACAGTGCGAAAACTGGTCATAAATATCTCTTACCCTAGTCTCAAAGATACGTGATCATAATTTCTTCTTAAAATAAATAGCTTCATTCATCATATTTAAACTTAATCATATTTGTACTTTATGAAATATTAAGGGGGTAACAATGAATGGTGTCAACGCCACATAATGTACTACTCAAGTGTTGTTCTTGTTCGACTCTAGAAGTCCTACTGTTAAAGTTATTAACTTACCCCAACAAATTGAAGATGTCTTCACCATTAGCCTCAACAGATATTCAGTCCTCCTTGGCATAAGGGCTTTCAAAATATTATCGGCAACAAGACAAGGTAGTGGATACATACTTATCCCAAAACAGTTACAATTAGATACAAGAATTAGGCAAGTGTGGTCGAATGGTGAAAAAGTATTAACACTAAACCAGATGAGTGTATACGTTTTTTTATTACTACAACATAGATTACAAAAGTGTGGTTGGGGACGTTCTACTTACCCCAATACGACTCACTCATACAATCGACGCTTCTCAGTTGGTTGAACCAATTTTTCATGCAATTGATAAGAAAATTATAATTTCCTCATCCACTAAGCCACCAATGCAGTCTTCACTTTAAACCTATGTATTAAGAATATTTCAACTAAACTTATGATATTGTATTAAGAATATTTTAACACTTAATTTATGTAAACACTAGTTGCAAGATATTAACATGTTAGTGTCAAACATATATCAATCAAGCAAGTACTGACTCTCCTAGTTAATCAACCATCTAAATAACATTTTTCCATACCTAATTTAGTTAGTGATTCATTCATCCCAATATTGAATAAATGAAACTTGTCCAGGGAAAAAACTTTAAAAAAATCTTATAAAACAACTACAAAATATATATCAGTTTTACTAACGTGGTTATTGTTGCGTCTCACTCAACATAACATATAAATAACTTGGCGGAAGCACAATGTTTACGTTACCAAAATCGTAAATATCTCTCAAATTCATATTAAGTTTACAATCAAGTCCTTAAGTTTACGATCAAGTCCAGGGAAAAAACTTTAAAAAAACTTACAAAACAGTACAAAATATATATCAGTTTTTCTTAGGTGGTTATTGGTGCATCTCACTCAACATAACATATAAATAACTTGGCGGAAGCACAATGCTTACGTTACCAAAATCGTAAATATCTCTCAAATTCATATTAAGTTTACAATCAAGTCCTTAAGTTTACGATCAAGTCCAGGGAAAAAACTTTAAAAAAACTTACAAAACAGTACAAAATATATATCAGTTTTACTTACGTGGTTATTAGTGCATCTCACTCAACATAACATATAAATCACTTGCCGGAAGCACAATCCTTACGTTACCAAAATCGTAAATATCTCTCAAATTCATATTAAGTTTACGATCAACTCCTCAACTGTACATATTTTTTGACATGGAATTACTTTTTTGCCCATACTTTTTACACCCACATCACCAACAACTTTCTAACCGGTTCACCAAACCGGTCATTGCAAGTCAAAAACAAATGTGACAAAAAGACCAAATCCTATAAAATTTTGACAAATGGCACAAAGCTGGACCCCACACTGAAGGACTGAGTCCTGTGAGGGATTGAAGAATTCGCCTATATATATATATCTATTGTGTCTCTTAGTAGTCAAAATTTGTTAATCGAACTTGCAGTCCATAAAGTAGAAAATGGCATGTATTAGTATGTGCTTAGTATGTGCTTACAATTATATACTTTTAATATAAAATAATTACAAAACTCACCGACAAAATTTTATTTACAAAATATCTTGCCACGTCATCAAAAAATTATCAGATTCTAAAAGTAATATACCTGAATTTGAAACTTTCCTGAAATACCAGTTTTCTCATTTTTCTGGGTTTAAAAAAGTAACATTTTAGTTACTTAAAATGTTAATAAGTTACCAATTAGTTACTTATTTTCATGAAATTTTTTATTTTTATAACATATTATTTTATATACATTTTTGTTACCTCCAATACTTATTTTTTTAAACTTCTTTATCTTAAGACATTGATTAGTCATTTTGAAGTTATATTATGGTGTCTTATTACTTAAGATACTTTTACGTTGCCGATTAATCATTTATTAAAAACTAATGAGTTACAATAAAATATAACAAATTACTATATATCTTATTATTAAAAGTTACTTTTAGTATACTATACATTAATTTTTCTATATTCTATTTAAAAGTTACCAAACAATATCCTAAAGTATCTATTTTAAAAAAGTTACTTGGAATATTTTTAAATAAATTTAAGTTGTTTAGAACACAATATAGTATCTTTTAAATGTAAAATAAGAATACAAATTTTAGTATATTAAATTTTGATCAAATTTAAAATTTAGTTACTTTTTTATCAACATAATCTAAAAAAAAAACTAAAAGATTGTTTTTTATTCTGGTCATCTTCTTCGACGATGGCCAAAAATATATGTTTCCCACATATCAAAATGATTACCTTGAAGAGTAGGTTGCGATGGTACCACTTTTGAGTCCAACCAACTAGCAGTGTTGTTGAAATTTTATTTTTAAGTTTTAGAGAAAAGAGAAATGTATAAATTTGAAGAAATAGTAAAAAAATAATAAAAAAAAAACTTGTTTTAAGGTATAGATTATGGTATATATGTAAATAATTATTTATATGTGATTTTTGTGAATAAAATTCAAATGATGTTGAATGATATAATTAATCCCTAAAAATTAGGGGTAAATATTTGACCTGCAAAATTTGAAAATCCGCACAACTTGTCTGACCCGCAACTTGAAAATTCATTTTTTGGCCAAACCCGTCGATTTTGGGTCTAATCCGATTTGAACCCAAGAGTGGTTGTGTAACGACCCAAATTCACTAATAAGGCTTAAGGGCCTTGATTAGCATGCCTGGAGGGCATAATGGGAAGTATGCGTGAATTCAATGATTAAGATGCATGACTATGTGTGTTATGATATGTGATAATTTTAGCCCATTGAGGGCATAAGTGTGATAATTATGTGATGTAATTTGTACCACGTGGGTGTGGTGATATCAATGCGATGCACGTGCCGAGACGGTCCTAGAGAGCTAGATAACTCAGAAGTCACAACGGGGATTTTATACCCGGCTCGGGAGGAGTCTAGGGGTATTTTGGGGATTTTGTAAGTTAGCTCTTGTGAGATAATGGTAACTGGTAATTTGGTAACTTGTGTAATTGCTAGTAACCATAGAGAGTAACAAGATTGGTTAAAAGAAGTGGTAGAATTGTAAGGAAGTAGGAATGACAAGAAGGGCCTTGAGGTTTAGTTGGAATGGGAGTTAGATGGAAGGGTAAAATGGTCATTAGACAAGGATTAGGATTACTTCAGCTATAGGAAAAGGGAATACATATTATACTTTGTTATATTTTGGTTTATGCTGAATTTGAAAGAAAGGGCTAGAAAGAAAAGGGAAATGAAGAAGGGGCTGAACTTGGGACCTAGGAGGAGACTCAAAGGGAGTTTGAGGCAATCAAAACCAGGTTTAAGCTAGGATTTCTCAAAGGTAAGAATTGTGCTCTGTTTAAGTTGAATTTAAGTCTGAATTTTCAGAGATTAAGTGAGAAAACTTAAAGGGAATATGGCTGGTTTTACTTTGAAATTCAATTAGGGTAATCAAGAGCAAAGAGGTTGGGAGCTGGAATTGGGAGGAGTTCAAGCTGAGTTTGATTGAGGTAAGAATCTCTAGCATGTTTAATTTCGTAATTGGTGTGGCTTAAGACTTTTGAAGCATGATTTGTAGTTTTGGAAGCCATGGTTAAAGTTTTAGGAATTTGAAACTCAAGATAGGATTTTGGGTGTGTTTGTGTGATTGGGGTTGTTTGTGATGTTTATAGGTTGTTAAAAGGGGTTCTGAATTGATTTTGAGGCTTAGGTATAAGTTTGGGGTGATTTAGAGTGTTATGGGTTCGGGAAAACGCAGGGGAAAAACCCAGAATTCTGGGCTCGCGAAGGAGCGTCGCGGCGCAAGGCTGTTTCTGGGCGGTGCGTGTGCTCTCTGTCTTGTTGGGCGCCGCGACCCTATAGGGCAGCGCCGCGGCGCTAGGCCATTTTCAGAATGTGATATTTTGCAATTTTGAGCCTTTGCTCCGGGGATTCGGGGGATGTCTTTGGTGCATTGTTTTAGGGATTTGGGGCATTCAGAGAGTGTGGGATTGGTTCTGGGAAGTAGATTTGGATTTGTTAGTGATAAAGGATGTTTCGTTTGTGTTGTGACTAGGTCTTTGGTGAGGCTCGGGATAGAGGACCGTGCTCGCGGCGTTGGGGCATCGGAAGCTCGGGATACAGGTAAGAAAGCTGCACCTGAGTATGTGGTTAGGTTGGGACTAAGTGTTCCCTATGTTTGTATGCATTGTTATGTGAATGTGATTAACCATGTGGACACGATGGGACTAAGAGCTCCCTACATTTGTATATCATGTCGTGAGATGGTGTTATTATGCCATGGAACATGCGATTACTGGCCTAAGGGTGTCGGAATCAATATTTGCGCACTGGGTCGCGACTCGGCCACTGGTAGCTGAGGCAGCTTATTTATCACTGAGCTCGGTTAAGCTGGCCGGAGTCAGTGAGTATTACACTGGGGGCGGCCCTAATGAGCCGAAGACAGTGTGTTAAATAGAGGGTGCGATTAAGGGCGCCAACCCTGAATGTTATTTGATGGATATGACAATCTATTGATTATGAATGTGAATATTGTGTTATGAATATAGTTGGTTGATTGTTTGGATGACAAACTGTTATACTGATTGGATAAATGTTATGAAATATTGAATTCTTGGTTGAGCATTGTGAAATATTTGATAAGTGTTGCTGATCTTGCTATGTTATTATGCTTTCTTGCTGGGCCTTGGCTCACGGGTGCTACGTGGTGCAGGTAAAGGCAAGGGTAGGCTGAATCAACCATGAGTTAGAGAGCTCTGGGGGCGAGGTGTACATCGTCAGCTGCTCGGCCGCCACGGTCGAGAAATTAAAGAGGAACGGAAACCTAAAATGTATATTTCGCCATTAGAGTGGCTTAAACTATTTGTAACTTCTAGAATTTGTTGTAACTAAGACATCTTAACCCTGTTTTGAGTCTCCATGTATTAAACCGTCATTTTTAATGAAAATAGCCTCTTTGTGACCAAAATCTTTTTATTCTTACTCTGATAATGGTATAGAGTTTACACTTTGTCTGAATGACTTGATTAGCAAGTCTTGCACTATTCTAAACACACAGTTTAACGGTCTTGGTTATCCAGGGCGTTACAGGTTGGGTCGTGTTCAGGTTCTAAAATACAGAATCACAGGTTCGGATTAACAAATTTAAAAAAAAAAATTATTTTAATATATTTAAGTTTACCTATATTTCTTTTGAAGTTTGTTTCTTGAAATGCATTAAAATTACATTTTTTTTCTATACCTTATGTTTTATGATTTTTCTTTTAAAATAAACTAATCAAGCCTTTAGAGTTTAGAGATATGTATTTTTCATAGTTTTTTAATGAAATAAACAAAATTTGTAAAAAAAAACAATTGAACCAAACTAATAACAAAATTAGGACAATAGGATTATTATTTGTAATTTTTTCTATCTTTTTTGGCAAGAAAACATGTCAAAAGTGTCAAAAAATTGGTATTTTTTAAAAACTTTTACCAAGGCTCACAAAAGGCCCAAAACCCATTAACGGCCCAACCCCACCCGAACCCGAAACACGAAAATCACCTCAAATTCAAAGAAGAAAAATCGGGCGGGCTTGGTACCCTATTTCCCCACCCAAAACCTGCAAAATACAATCCTGATGCACTCGAAACCTAACAACTCGATTTGTGTGAACCCCTACTAAAAATATGCACATTATACAAAATGATATGTGGCTTTGTTTTCTAAAATAGTAATTTTAGTTTTAATGAATATAATTGGCTAGTATAAATATATCAAGAAAAAATAACAAGTTTTTTATTATGAAATTTTTTTTATTAATATTTTATGAATTTTTTTACTTCTACTATATATACGGAAAAAATAAATAACAGCTAAAAGATTGGAAATTTAAGGACTCAATTATTAAAATTAATATTTTCAGAAAAAACAGAGAGATACCCATTGATCTATATAACATTATGGTTGATGCTTCAAAAAATAAGTGAAAGACAAAAATTGTATATGGTGGTCATGGACTCGTGGTTTTTGTTGGCAAAGTTAGAAAAGGCCAAAAACGTGGGCTGCCAATGTAAGAGCTGTTGTGTTGCTCTTTTTCTCGATTAAGGACAGACGTGTTGGAAAACTCATTGCAGGATCTTTATTTATTTTTATGCAATTTACATATTATCAACACAAACATGCAAATTCCTAGAACATGCTCCTATGAAATTGATACAAATACAAAGTAAAGTAAAAACTTACATTACGCAGCGGAACTGGAACAACTCCATCCTTCAATCTCTCTAACCCTTGATTCCATTCTGTAGCAGAGTATTATCAAGAGATTGAACAAGATCAGCAACACAGTCTTCCTCACCAAGCCTTTGATCAACCTAGAACTAGTGTGGGCTGGCTCTCAACACATGAGATAGAGATCTAGAAAAGAAGAAGAGATTGTGGCTAAGAAAGGATTAGAGTGTCTAGGTTTTCACTTACCCAAATCAACTGAGACTGACTTGCTACTAAAAACCCTAGATATCATATTCCTTATATAGGCAACTTAATGGGATTTATTTAAATTTAAATTAATTAAAAATAATAAACAAAACTAAAAGCCTTGGGCTGCCATAAATGAACTTGGGCCCTATCTCTTTATTTTGAATTTAAATCCCAACTGGGCCTAAATTCAAAACTTTTTATTTATTTTTTAATTAATTAATTAAATCCTTATTCAAATTAACTAATTATAATTTGAAACTTGATTTAATATTATTTATTTATATTGATACCAATTTATCAATATTAATAAATTTACCCAAATATTCTCTTTTATTCTCTAAATCTCATATCTCTGTAAATTTTCCAAAATTGACCTAGTCAACTTTAAAAATCCTAATTGATAATTAAATCAATTAATTGAGACATTCTAGATGATTTACTCAAAGGTGATGCGGGGACCATGGATCCATGAAATCAAGCTCCAACAAGTTACCGTGAATTTATTTACGAATAATTTCACTACCTTATTAATTCCTCGTGACTCCACTATAGACTCGGAATTGAACTCTTGAATTCGTAGAACGTATTTTCAAAACCATAAATACGTTATCCATTGTTATAACCATTACAATCAGTCAATCCTCTATCGATGACTTACTAACGAGCTGGGTGCAAATTACCGTTTTACCCCTCATCATTATTTTATCCTCAACTCCCACTAAGTTCCTTATAAATGATATTTCCGTGAACTTAATCACAGAAATGAGATCTCAATCATTTAACCTTTTGAACAAAGCAATTAAGGAAATCATATTTTCACTTCTCATACAGAAGTTATAGATTTCGTATCTATGAATAATACTCCCACTCAATTACACTAATAAATCTCCAAGATGTAAGTATGGGCTAGACCGTAGGGTAAGCTGGTAACGAACAAGTCAAAAGATTTAAATAATATAATTAGCAGAATATTATCACTCAGAATTAAGATCGGCTTAATATATGGTCAACGTTGTGACATTGATTAGATTTGATAACAACGATACTTATTTATCAATCAATAATCAATATCGGTCCTAGTCCGATGTAACTAAATACATCCGATCTTATCTACTTGGTCGATGCCTTGGACAAGACATCACACCCTGAATGTGTAAGTAGATCATATCGTAGATTGCCTAATCAGTGAAAATCCAATGCACTGATCTAATCTTAGGACTCGTTCTTTTGAACATATAATTACAACTATAATCCACTGTGACCTAGTCACTATAATTGTAACTATCCATATGTTCGGGATTTTATAAATGTTTGTATTATTTCAATAATCATGTAATAAAACAAGCAAGCAACACGGTTGTCAAACTAAATGATTTCTACTACTTTTATTGATAATATGAAAACATGCTGCATGTCCGACATGGTTTTATAAGGGCATAAAACCCAACAAGACGCACATTGTTTTGTGACTTGTCTTCATATTTTATTTTTATTTGTTAGTAAATTTTCTCTAAATATCTTTCTTGTGTTCATTGAGATTCATGCATACTTGTTCACGATATTTTTGGTCAACAAAAATTATATGTGAACACTTGAGAAATGTAACGATAATTTAAGTAGAAATGTTATAATTATAGTGGTTTAGCTGATAAAATTCACGTTTATTTATATAGTGTTTGAATAGATCTTCTTCTAATATGGAATCGACACTGTTTTAGTGGATATTGATTCTTCTTTGGTTCATGGTTCACTAGCATCTAGCATCGGTGTTCATGGAGCATATGGATCAATGTTGTAGTTTTTGTTAGTGCCAGTATTTTTGTATTGGCAAAATTATCTTTTATAGTTATGTCTACTACTTTTGAAATTGTGCATGCGTGTATGTGTGTCGTGTATTCTGTTATCCTTTATTAATATTGTTAGTTTGTTTTTATTCCTCTAAGTTGTTGTTATGTCTGTATCTTTTTTTTTTTAGTTAGACTGCTAGGGTATGATTTGTACAAATTTGACTATATAAAAAGCTTTATTTCTTCTTTGTTAGATGCATAGAAAAAACTAGCTCTAGTTTTTGGGAAAAACTCAAATTTAAGGTTTTAGGTTTTTCTTCTATCTCTATAATTTGTTTTGGGCATTCTGTGTTTTATGTTTGTAAATCTATGCACAAATGAACACTATAGCTAGAGAAAGACTTGATAGTACCATATTATAGTTTGTAGGGATCTCGAAATTCAAGAATGGACGAAAGGGATTTTGAAGATTCTTTTTTTTAGTGGGATGGTCAATTCATGTTTGTTCAATTTGCTATGTATATTTTCTTAGTTAATTTCTAGTTCCTCAGAGTAGAAGTTGTAAATTGGTTAACACATGATTTTTCATATTGAGTTGAAGTAAATCTTGAGTTCTAGATTATAAACCTAAAAGGAAATTTTTTTTAACAAGTAGCAACTAGATTTTCAATTTTTACATCTTATGGTGTTGTTATTATGCTAAATTCTTTGAAGGATAGTTGATTTTTAGCCATTGTTAGAGTTGGTATGTCTATACTCTTTTTTGAAGGAAAACTTATATTATTCCACATAATTTGGATGCTTGATTGCCTAAGCTTTCGATTTTTGCTTTAAGAGTTTTGAAGTTGAATATCGTAAACGAGTTTGTATGCTTATGTTGGTCATCTATTTAAGGAGATTTGTACACGAGTTTGCTTCTCGAACATTTTTAATTTGTAATCGATCATTCTAATTGACCCTGATTAACCCTTTACTCGAAATTATCGAAATATTATAAAAAATCACATTTATTTTTTAAATAAAATGTTAATTAATCCTTTATTATGGTAGTGATTCTCATTTTACACTAATTATTTGGGACATTACAAGTATCCATTTAAAATATTTTATGAAAACCTTTTCTGAAAAATTACAAACATGATAAAAATGGTTTTTGTGCCAATATGTTATGTGCGAATATATAATGGGATGTAATTTAGACTTTAATAATTTATGCTCTTATATATTATTGAATGTGCTCACATAATTTTCATATAGTACACACTAATATGCTAGAACGATCTCGCACAACCAGTCGGGTAACCACATGCAGCATTGGTCATGGTTATAATGAATAAATTATATTTTTTTGTCGCAATATATAGGTCTTTCGTATTTTCCATTTCTCAAAATATATGCTTAGATCAAGAATCCTTCCACAATTTTAAGTGGGTAAAATCTTTTGCATGTAACATGCAATGTTAATGTATTGACTTATGATTTTGTAGGTCCATCTTTGTATGGATGAAAACTCATTCCCTGTCTATTGTATGGGAATTGAATATACACAAGTGATCCACACAAAGACGTTGTATGGGACTCCCTTATCATTTATTTAGCATAAAGAAATAAAATTAAAAACTTCCTTTTGTCATGGTGGTGCAAGTTAAACTCCCTACCCGACCCGCTAGTGGGAATTTGAAAATATTGGACGTAGCTATCATAGCAGCATAGAGAAACTCCCAATCAGACAAAAATATAGGACATGATCGTAATTAACATCAACAAGAGGGGCATTTGTTGGTAAAATTACAAAAGGCAAAAGGCAAAAGGCAGAGACTGAAAATCCAAAACAGAGTCTAGTAGAGCAGAATCCTGGCGATAAGATGCTCCTTTGAATTGAAATTTCGCTAGTCGAGTAAGTGAGTAATTAGTCTAGTAGTAACCCAAAAACGACATCTCACCGGAAACCAACTGCCAGCCGTTGAAACAATCAAAATTCCGATTTAGCCCCGGGAGAATCCTTAATTTTACAACGCTAAACCCTAGCACCCCATTTTCTAACAAAACGCCAGGGACACGGCCAGGAAAAAACCACTACAGGGACCCCAAAACGACGACGTCGATGAGCAGCGGCAGCAGGCTCAGATCCCCTGCGGCAATGCACCACCGTAGCAACCCTACGCCTTCTTCCTCTTCTTCTCTTCCCTTGGTCGTAACCCTCAATTGCATCGAAGACTGTGCCTTGGAGCATGAGTCCTTGGCCGGCGTCGCTGCCGTCGAACACGTCCCTCTCAGTCGCCTCGCCGACGGGAAGATCGAGTCCGCTGCTGCCGTCCTCCTCCACTCCCTCGCCTACCTACCACGGGCCGCTCAGCGACGCCTCCGTCCTTATCAGGTGATCTTATGCCTCGGCTCCGCCGACCGCTCCGTCGATTCTGCCCTTGCCTCCGACCTCGGACTCCGGCTCGTCCATGTCGACACTTCCCGCGCCGAGGAGATTGCTGATACTGTCATGGCGCTCGCCCTCGGCTTGCTGCGCCGGACGCACCTTCTATCGCGCCACACTCTCTCAGCTTCCGGATGGCTCGGCTCGGTTCAGCCACTCTGCCGTGGGATGAGGCGGTGTCGTGGCCTCGTTTTGGGGATCGTTGGTAGATCTGCCTCGGCTCGATCTCTTGCTACTCGGAGCTTGGCTTTCAAGATGAGTGTGCTTTATTTCGATGCTCCAGAGGTACGATTTTGCAATATTCTTGTTTAATCTTCCGTAAATCAATTTCAATTTCATTATTAGTCTATTGTATCTGTAACTTTTCCGATGAAAACTGATTGTGCTTGGTTTTTTCTAACTACAAATAAGCTTCATTTTCAGCATAGTTCAGTAGCGTAGATGTGTTTATATGAATGATGTATAATTTATATATGCAATGAGATGAAGAAGAATTTATTTCGTTCTTGTTTATGGAAAATGTTGCATAGAAATGAGAGAACAATTTATTTGTGTTTAATTTTTCATTCCAATCAATGATGCCCCAAGTTTGAATGCGTTGGACTCGAAGCTAAATGACTTTCAGATAATTTTACTCTTTTTGTCTATAAATTCAAGTTCAATTGGATGATGAGTTAGTGAGGATTATCAATGTCTTCTCGTTGAATGGAGACTGACCTGCTTGGTTTTGCCTATCTGTGGTGTGTGCATTTCGTTTTGTTGAACTTGGTTTTGTTTTTTAATTAAGTTCTTTGTTAAACACACTCACGCAGGGGACGGGAAGTGTCAAGAGGTCTAAAATAACCTTTCCATCTGCGGCCCGAAGAATGGATACTCTTAATGACTTACTTGCTGCAAGTGACCTTGTTTCTCTTCACTGTGCTTTGACAAATGAAACGATTCAGATTATTAATGCTGAATGCTTGCAACACATAAAGCCTGGTACATTTGTTTTTTGATCATTTTGTTGGAGATCATGTGAACTGAACGTTTTATGGTTCTTTTTCTTCCAGTGGAATAACTTCCCCCTTCTTCTACAGGGGCATTTCTTGTAAATACTGGTAGCAGTCAGTTGTTAGATGATTGTGCTGTCAAGCAGCTTTTAATTGATGGAACCCTTGCTGGTTGTGCTCTGGATGGGGCTGAAGGGCCTCAGTGGATGGAAGCATGGGTATGCTGACTAGTAATGCTCTACGAATTTATTATGTTAATATCTTTTCTTCTAAGAAGCTAAAGACGATTATTTATCTGTACCCATTTCCCATTTGTTGAATAACTGTCTTAAGTTTAAGTATAGCCACTTAGTTCTCTCTTTGTTTTCATTCCTGTTTCAGTCGTGGTCGATATCTCATTTGGTTGCCTCCAGAATATATGAAGTTTTTTTATTATCAATTATGATTTCTTGATCTCTAAGTTTGGATTTTTGTATCATGGGGTTAAAAGTGTATTGAGTTTAATCTATAATCACATATTTCTTCAGGTAAAGGAAATGCCCAATGTTTTGATACTTCCTCGAAGTGCAGATTACAGTGAAGAAGTCTGGATGGAGATTAGGGATAAAGCCATCTCAATATTGCAGACATTCTTCTTTGAGGGGGTTGTTCCAAAAAATGCCATTTCGGACGATGAAGAGGAAACAAGTGAAATCACTGAAAATGAAGCATATGATAAGAAAGATGGAAGTCTTTTACAGGACTCGCTTGTTGAGCAGTTAACTGATGTCATTCCAGTAACTCCAGAAAGCTCCACTAACAAAGGAGCTAATGAGCCAAAAGAGACAGTGCAGGCCCAGGGTTCAGGACTGTCTCAAAATACTGCCTCTCGATCTGATGGAAGGCGTAGCAGATCTGGGAAGAAAGCCAAAAAGAGGCACACACGACAAAAGTCCTGGCAAAAATCAGAGGATCCTTCTGCCCCAGAAAAGGAGAGTACCTCACATCGAGATGATGATACTGCTATGAGTGGAACAGATCAAGCTTTGAGTTCTAGTTCTCGGTTTGCATCTCCGGTGGACTCAAGAAGTAGGAAAACTGCAATAGAATCAATTCAAGAATCACCTTCTAGCCAGCTTGCAAAATCAATCAAGAGGCTTAGTGGAAAACCAGCTGAACTTTTGAAAGATGGGTATGTTGTAGCCTTATATGCAAGAGATCGTCCTGCTCTCCATGTATCCAGACAAAGAGCTAAAGGTGGTGGTTGGTTCTTAGATACCATGTCTGGTGTAACAAAAAGGGATCCTGCAGCACAGTTTCTTGTTGCTTCCAGAAGCAAGGTTTCACTCGTATTAACTTGTCTATCTTCTTTTAGTATAAACTGTAGCCTGCTTTTAATTTTTATTATGTAGTCAGCATGGCTGCGATTTGTTCATTCTCCGGCTGCATCTCTGATATATAATACAAATCGTACTTGTGTAGGATACAATTGGGTTACGATCATTTGCCGCTGGTGGAAAATTATTGCAGGTAATTGTAATTTGTAGTTGGCTTCTTATTAAGAATCACTTTGGAGTCTGATGTAATGATTTATTATAAAGCTGACATCCTGCCCTAGTTAATTATCAATTTTCATGTGGTACAAAGCTAACTTAGCTTCTAATTTCACCTCACAGATTAATAGAAGAATGGAATTTGTGTTTGCAAGTCACAGCTTTGATGTTTGGGAGAGTTGGATGTTAGAAGGTTCTCTGGAGGAGTGCAAACTGGTTAATTGTAGAAATCCAATGGTAAGTTGCGATATGACTTTTCATAATTTCATTGTCTATGCTTTCACTATTATGACGAGTGGTAGTTTACGAACCATTGTTGATGAGTGGTAGTTTATGAACCATTGTTGAAGTTATTTCCTTGTGACCTTTCACTTTGATGCCTTCTTCCAAACTTTTTGCACCTATATTTGTGGAAGTGTCATCGACCATAGTTGAATTTTCCTCTTGAAACCATGGAACTAAGGTCTTTAGGGTTTTACATTCGTGTTTGTCAGGAATTCAATTGTTCAATCTGCTTGTTCTGACTGTTAACTGAGCAGTTCCAAGTGGGACTGTGAGTTTTAGATGCCTGAAATGGAACAGCTCCTCTTGAAATCTTCTCAAGGACTAATAGTTTAAATTTAGAACTGCACCACAGCTTATAGGGTTTTCTTGATGCATTATTTTCATCATCAGGATACATTAAATTGCTTAAAATTTGTGTCTTGTTTCTGTTCCATTTTACGATCTACTTTTCTTTTGATTTTTACATTTTCTAATTCTAAAAAGTTCGGCAATTGACAGAATGTAGTCTATTGTCCATTTTCACTTTCAAACAGATGCTTTATAACAAGAGATGTTACAATTATTCATAGTGAATCCAATCTTCCTACCCCGTTTTCTATTCTTGCCATACTATGCTTACCTTCTGATTTCTATTGTCAATGCAAACTGTAGGCTGTTTTGGATGTAAGCATCGAGATTCTGGCAGCAGTAGGCGATGACGACGGAGTCACTCGCTGGCTCGATTAGATTCAAAACGTGAGAGAAGCCTGACATTTTTGTTTTAACCTTTTCTTTGTTTTTCAACTCTTGTGGTCTGTATCACTTCAAGACAGCTTGAAAGTTTTAACTTGTAAATCATTTCTTTGTTCTGATTTTCTCCTTTTCATTTCCTGTCTTACTATTTTTATCTTCATCAGCTCTGTAAGACATTTTTTTTTTCCTGATGGGTTATTTAACCTCCTGATGAAGTGAATGTACTCTGTATTATTACACAACAGATACAGACTTCCCCATTGTTTATATAATAGTGTGTTAGTGTTCACCTGTCAACAATGACATTGACTGAAAGGAAATGAGAACTAAAAAGCAAAAACATTTAATAAATTTTGAAAATTATTGTCTTTGTTGAATTTGTAAAGAGTGAAATGAGTAAATACATTCGATAAACCTTGATAAATTGTATTTCTTCTCTTTTAAATAAAATTCTACTTGTGGATTAGTTAAGTGTATTTTTTATTTGGAGAAATGTAAAGGAAGTATTGAGATCAACTTAAGAATGGACAATCTTGAATCTTGTGTCTTTAAGGGGGAAAAATTAATTAGAATTTCATATTTTTTCATATTTGGATTTTAAAAAAATTAAGAAATAAAAAAAACAATTATAATATTAAAAAATAAGACTTGAATATAGTATACTTTTATAAATTCTGTAACAATAAATATATTTAAACAGAAAAAATATTATAAAGAAGTTTCTTATAAAAAAAAATTCGCATATTTTTTTCCACACAATTTTTCTTATTTAAAATCATAAGATCTAAACAAAACAAAGCTTAAAACTATTTCTTTTATTACATCTTTTGTTTCAGTTAGATACTGATAGATGTAAATGAAACAAAACCTAAAAATATTTATTTTATTACCTCTTTTGTTTCGGTTAGATATAAATTAGTTACTAAAACGACACATTTTTTTGCCCTCCATTTTCCCTTTACTACTGTGAATGGTACAATGCCCAGTTATAAAGGCTACTAGGGGTACTTATGGCAATAATACCCAAATTATATATTTTTCCCCCTTCTTGGCAATTAAAATACTGTGAACACATAACACTGGCAAATTATAATGATTGTGGTTACGCACTCGAATTTCTTCATATATCTTTCTCTCTCTCTTTCTAACTTAAAAAAAAAAAGATTGTTTTAGTTCCACCAATAAGGTCCATAATTCACGTGGTTCAAAAGGCAATGGCATAACTGTCCTTAATCGAACCCAATCAACGACAATCAGAATGATTTAGTAACAGTACTCTTCTTATCAATCAAGCAAAGCAACCCAAAGTTCATTCAATGGTTGTGCTTTAAATTTTGTTGACTTCTTAATATTTTTTTGCTTCCTTTACTTGGTGAAATGACACTGAAAGCATTCTCATAAACACCACACTCAACTCAAAGTAAAAGGCACTCATTAGTGACCATTGGCTTCTTGCACTTATTCCAACCGAAAAATGCTTCTTTCTAGTTGATGACAGATTTTAAAATGATAGGAAGACAAAAATAAGAAATTAACACATTGGTTAGTTATACTTTATCATACTCATTAAATTTAAATATGCGGGACTCGATATTGAATTACACCAACAACGGTACGACACCTCCTTATAGTGTTGAACACTAATAATGCACCTTAGTAATTCTCATAAATAAATGGCGCCTAAATAAATATACCAAATGTCAACACTTGGTATCTTCAATTTAACAATGAAATTGTCACATTATAGTGTGTTGTTAGTTCTAATTGTGTCCAACCCTTAAATGTTTATTCACTAGAAAAAAAGAGTCCTATCATGTTTTCAATTTTATGTACCAAGTTATATATGCGGGAAATATATCATATAATGCTAATTGGCGTGAAAACCCCCCACTGTTTGCATTAATTGACACTCACTTAACTCTCCATTTTTTATTTTTAGTGGGAAAACCTCTCAAACCACTACTCCGTTAGCAAATGTAAAGTCTTATTTACTTCTCTTCATTATATCTCAAATTTGTCCAACATGACCACTTCACACTTACGCCAGGTCAGCAATGACATCCCACCTGTCAAAAAAAAAATAAAGCCACATGTGAAAATAAGACATAAATAAATAACTTAATAAATATTTTTGTTTACAAACTAATAAAAAATATTTAAACTAAATAAAAATTAAAAATCGTTTTAATTTGTTAAAGATAAATTAAAATTAAGGAAGATATTTTAACAAGATTAAAAAATATATTTAATTTTAATTTATAATCTTTTTAATATCTAAACTAAAATACAAAAAAAAAAAAACCATAAATCTGAACAAAACCCTAAATGAAATACTTTTTCTCTTTCTTCCCCATATGATCTATCGTCGTCTTCTTCTCAGGTGAAGGCTTGCGGCTGGGCTGGGGAGGAATCTGGGGATGTTGACAGGTTGGAGACGCAGAGGCTAGTAGCTGGGTTGGGGAGGAAGCTTGTGTCTGGGTTTTTGTCCGGCTTCAATGGTCCACCGACGAGGCGCAAGGGTGGAGAAGATGAGAAAACGTCGTTGGGGGTGCTAGGTTTGCGAAGTCGAAGAGTTTTTGGGTTTCAATTCGGCTTCAATGGTCCACCGACTAGGCGCAGGGGTGGAGAAGATGTCTTTGGGGATTCAGTTTGCGGGATTCCTTGGTTCGCGAAGTCGAAGAGTTTCTGGGTTTTGGGTTATTCTTTTTCAGATTTTTTTTAGGTTCTGGTTGGTTTATTGAATTTTTTTTCTGACCAAATTGTTCTTCTGGTTTATTGAATCTTTTCTTCATTCAAAATTATTTGAATTTGAGATTGTAATCGGTCCTCTTCATGCTTTTATGCTTACACCATGGATGTAACGCCCTGGATAGCTAAGACTGTCACACTGTGTATTTTAAATAGTGCTTAACTCGCTAAACGGGTCTTTAGGCGATAAACGTGCATCTAAGTGTGATTAATGGGCCATGGTTAAAATCTCAGTCAAAAGGAAATGATATTTTATTAAAAACATTAAACTGTACATGGGATCTTATAATTATGTTTACAAAGTTGTTTACAGCCCAAAATGGTCATTATAGTTCAAAAGTTACAATCCAGCCGACCTAAGCGGCAAAAATAGGGTTAAACCTTAGTTCTCCTGAGAAACCTTGGCTGTAACACCCTACTTCCTTAGAGTCGTTACTAAGTGAGTTTAAAATGTGCTAATCACTCGCTAATTGAGGATTTAGGTTAAAAGTGTAGCTAAACTGTGTTGAAGGTCGTTTAAAGGCATTATATATATAAAAATGCGATCATTCATTGAAAATATTAAAAGTTAAACATTTGGGATCCCAAAATACTGTTTAGAAAATATTTACAACTCAAAATACATTTAGGGTCAACTAGGTGACGAATTCAAGTTAATATATAACATTTCCCAAAAATACCCCTGGCCGTGGCAGCCAGGTAGGCCGAACATGTACCCGTTGCTCCACGCTCTCCGTCCTCATGGTTGGTCGATATTTCCCTTACCCTTACCTGCACCATAGAGCACCCGTGAGCTGAAGCCCAGCAAGAAAACTCAACACAAAACAATTAACATATGCATATTGTAACGCCCTAGGTAGCCAAGACCGTTACACTGTGTATTTATAAAGGTTCAAGACTTGCTAATCAAGTCATTTAGTTAAAAAAGTGTCACTAAAACCATTACAGAACTAGGGTTGAAAGATTTTGGACATAAAAGATACCATTCATTTAAATAAACATTTCATACATGGGATCCCAAAAGAAAATAGAGTTGAAAGGACAGTTTACAAAATTCCAATGTATATACATGTTGATCCATAAAGAGGATGTTTTAAAATTTAAACTCGCAAGTGCACGATTCGTTTCGGAATATAATGTTCATGTAAGTACGAGGTCGAACCCATGGGAGTTGACTAACATCAAAAGAAACTATTTCAAACAAAGCAATAATATTCTAACCTAGTTCCAAATATTTGATGAGATTTTGTTTTAGAAAAATAAAAGACAAGTAATAAAAAGATTTAAGATTAAATAGACAAATGGTTTTCAAATAAGTAAAATAAGATTATTAAGATGTTAGAATCCACAAAATGCAAGTTCAATAGTATTTAAAGTATATTGATTCCCAAGTTTAGATATAGTTGAAATAAATACAAAAATGTAGGATTTTTCTTCACTTATATAAGATATAATTTCTAAGCATTAGTTGTGTTACAACCTAATGAAACTACAAAAAATCAAAGAGATTATGTTTAGGCAAAATATTATACTTATGCTCTAAGAATTAGATGTGAACAATTTAATGAAAAATATTTAATCAAAGAATATCATATTTTTGCATAATGAAGAACTAAGTGTAATATGCTTTAACAATCAATAATAGATGAAAAATGCATATCTTTGATAGAAAAATCCATAAACAATGTTGTACAAATGGGAAATCAACATACAACAAAAAATACTATCTAGTTACATTTTGCTTCATCATCATCTTAATAACCTTTGAAAAAGATTAGAAGCTCATAACTAGATAAAAATTACAAAATAACATACTTGACATGCTCTTCAAAAGATGAAAATGGTAGAGAGAAACTAGTGAAAAGAAGAGAGAAAATATGTGTAGAAGGTATTCAAAAGATGAAGAAGAAGAGCCCCTCAAATGGTCTTATAAGACTCTATTTATAGGCAAAATGTGGAGATTAAATTAATCAAATTAAAATAAATAAATTGATTAATTTAATTGTGTTGGGAAGTGGTAGGATAAATAGAGTAAGTGTAAGAGTATTGGAAAAATGAAATGTTTGGTTGGGTAAAAGATTAGTGAAAAGCTAGGGTAAAAAAAATAAATTAGGAATGTTTATTTAGGTAAGAAAAATAGGGAAGAGTGAGTTGATATTTAAGTGAAAAATATTGGGAATGAAAAATGTGAATTTTGATCTTATTTTTATGGCTATTGGTTTGGTTGTCTTGGCATGGGAGCATGCTTGCATGGCTGTGAAGTGGAGTGGCAGCAGCTATGGGATGTTGGGCTTCGGAAGGCTGCAGAGAAGAGGAGACCGAAAATGGGCCTGGGCTTGAGTGAGCTGCAGCAGAAGGCCCACGGTCTGTTGGATTGGCCCGTGTAGCTTGCTGGGAGCAGGCTGAAGACTAGAGGCGGTTTGGTGATGCTGAGTGCTCCTTGTCCGTACGGCTGGCAGGTGGCGATGCTGGAAGGAGGCGCTGAAGGCAGGAGGTGAGCTTCAGGAGCATGTGTTGGCTGAGACGCTGCTGGGGCAGGGGCATTGGGCCTGGCTTGGGCCTGGAGGAAAATGCCACTTCCTTGCTTTTCTTTTACAAAAATATCATTTTTTTTTTCACCATTCTTCTTGTTTTTCAAGAGCAAATATCATACAAAAAAAATTCCCTATCAAACAAACATAAATTAAATTAAAACTAAATATTTTCAATAATTAAATATACAACAAAAGTTCAATGAAAATATTAATTAAAATTTAATTTATTTAAACATTTAAGCTCAAAATTGCATCTTTTTACTCCTAACTTAACAATATTAATTTTAAATAATTAAGCCATAACATTTTACAATAATATAACAATAAAAATACACAAAAATCTATAAAATTAAAATAAACCTAATAAATTCAAAATTACTTAAAAACTTAATAAATCAATTAAAAACTCAAGAATTAAGCAACAATTAGCACATAAAAATTGGTAAAATAACTCTATTTTATAGAGTTATCAATACAACTACTAGCCACTCTAGGGGAAAAACAGACTTTTAAGGTTCTCTCGTTTCTGTCCAACCCATGACCGTGGCGGCCGAGCAGCTGACTATATACATTCTGTCTCTAGAGCTCTCCAAATCAGGGCTGATCAAGCTTCCCATTGCCTTTACCTGCACCACGTAGCACCCGTGAGCCAAGGCCCAACAAGAAAACCATAACATCATAGCACAAACAATGACAATAACCAAATAATTCTTTAAGCATGATCATATATTCAGCAGTCCATAATATTCACATAATCAGCAGACTAAACCAGCAAATCCACAAACTAATACTCAGATCTACAACATATCATATTCGTCAATTAACAACAACAACCAAATCGTACAATAACTAGGGTCAACGCCCTTAGGTCGCACCCTTTGTTTACCCCACTGACTCCGATCCGCTTAAACCGAGCTCAGTGAATAATAAGTTGTCCTCAGCTACTAGTGGCTGAGCCACGCCCTGTGCGCCAATATAAACTCCAGCACTCTTAGGCCCTTTGTTTTACATTCACAAGGCATAATACCACCTTACATAATGCATACAATAATAGGGAACACTTAGTCCCGTCATAAACTCACAACTGGGTGCATTTTTCTTACCTTTAACTCCGGATGTTTTGCTTACGAGAGTTTACCCTTGAGCACGATCCCTTTCCAGAGCCCTAGCGTACACCTAGTCACAACCAAGTTAAGGGATTCCATCAATAATAATTGAATAAAGGTTTTCGGTCCAAGTTCTAGCCTTCGGGACATCGGATTCCACCAAGCACAGTAGTGGAATCGATCCCGAGCACCCCAGGTTAGGGTCCCACACCTAAAACCTCCTTAAAGCCAAAAATACCCTTAAGAGCCGCGACCCTAAGGCCTCTATGCTGCGGCCCGCCCCCATCCAGAGGCCCAACCTCCCCAGACAGCAGACACGGGCCGCAGCCCAGCACTCCCCATGTCGTGGCCCGCCCTTCTCTTTAGCTCCCCATCTGATCTAGAGGGCCACGACACACCAAGATCAAGTCGTGGCCCGCCCCTTTCGAACCCAAAAAACTCACCATTTCTAACAATCAAACCTCACTCAAATCAACCCAAATCCATCCCAATGACACAAATTAATTATCACAAACACTCTAACATATTCCTAGCAGCAAAACCCAACAAAGCCTAGTTTAGAAACTCATCAAAATCCCACTTCAATCCTTGAAACCCAAAAGTTCATAAACCTCTTAGAACAGACAGAAATTCCCAAAATTCAGATGCTAAACTATAATTAAAAGCTTACCTTCACTGAAGAACAAGTCCACCCAGTAGCTGCTGAGCTAATTCCCAAAACCTTAGCTTCAAATCAATCTTCACTATCAAGAACCCAAAAAAACACTTGGAACCCAGCCCAAAACTACATAATTTAATGACCAAGAATGTAATTCAAGACTTACCTCAATTCCTGATTGAATCCTTTAGCTAACACTTGAGCTAATCTCCAAAGTTCCAACTCAAATCCCTGAGTTCCCAGCCAAATCTCCCTTTGGTTTCAGTGATTTCCTTGAGAGAAAGAGAGATAGAAGAGAGAAGGGTCGGTTTAGGTGTTTCCACTGTTCTCCTTAGTTTTGTTTGATCTATCCTTAGTTAATTAAATTAATCCCAAAGCTCGGGGTACCAAAAACGTCCCCGATGGAAAAATGGTAAATTTTCCCCAGTATTCCCTCCTAAGCTTCCTAACCTCAAATAAATCTCCAATTATTTATTTCCATAACCTGATAACTCAAACAACTGTATAATACCCAAAATACCCCTTGACTCGTCCCGAGTCAAGTATTGGGTCCCATTGTGACTTTCCTGCTAACTAGCTCCCTAGGATCGCCTCAAGCCGCACGCGGCAAATATATCAACATAATAATGTGGTCTTCACAATTATAACATATAATCACATTTATGCCCTTAACGGGCTAAAATTACAAATATGCCCATTTCAGCTAAACAGGGCCTACATGCATACTAATACTCTTAGACATGCATTTCATATATTCATATAATCATATAAGCATGCTTATCACGGAATCATGCATTAAATCTTTTAATTCACACATAAACCAATTATGTCCTCCCGACATACTAATCAAGGCCTTTAAGCCTTATTAGTAATTTTTGGGTCGTTACACATATCTATCAATCAGCATATAACAAAATAGCCAACAGGATAAACACATAGTGGCCATGCCGTCCCAGGTGCTTTACCAGGCCCTGGGTTCGCGGTCTTCACCGAGAGGATGACTCCAACACCCTAGGAGGGTCTCGCCCTAACAACTCGCACTCCGCGTGCTCAACACCGTTCCCGGCCCCTTGCTGTTCTCAGCTTTGCACTTCGCGTGCTCAATGTCATTCTCACCCCTTGCCATACTCGGCTTCCCGTCGTTCTTGGCCTTCGCCGTTCATTCACAAATATGCACTACATAGCATAATATCAACTAATATTTAAGCATATACTAAACATAAACAATAGGGCTACGCCCTGCAATTCAATCACATAGGGCCATTGCAACGCCCTAAACTCCAGGGACCGTTACGGTGTGCTTTTTAAATAGTGTTAAACTCGCTAATCGAGTCATTTGGCCATAATCATGTAACTAAGTATGATTAGCAGTTTAGGGATTAAAAAATTTGGTTAAGATATAACGTTTCACTAAAACGTTTACTGTAAACATTGGGATCCCAAAATATAATTTAAATGTTTATTACAATAAAATAATTACAACCAACCGATCTAAGCGGCAAAACAGGATTTAACCCTAGTTCTCTTTCAACCCTCGGCCGTGGCGGTCGAGCAGCCGCATATGTATACCTCGTCACCTAAGCTCTCCAACTCAAGGATGGTCCAATTTTCTTTAGCCTTTACCTGCACCACATAACACCCGTGAGTCGAAGCCCAGCAAGAAAACTCAATATGCTCATGAACAGTAATAACATGTCAGAAAAAATTAAGATCTCATCAACTGAATGATGAGCACTAACACAAAAATAAAAATCATTTTTGGGTCTTTGATGCATTTGATTGTGTGTCCACCTGGGATTACTTTCATCTTGAAGTTGCTGTACAATAGACATACATCATATTTAAAATTCTCTTCCAAATAGTTATAAATATAATTATGTATATATAATTGCAAAAAAAAAAATTTACAATAATAAATATATATGTATAAATTCACATTCATATACCCATTTTCATTTCTTTGGTAACTGGAAACTTATTTGAAAATTAAGAAAAGTTTCTATGATTATGTTTCTTAGATTTGGAGGGGTGCCTAATAAATAATCTGCTTACTATGGTAAACAAAATGGAAAGAAAATGTTTTTTTTTTTTTGAATAAGTAATTTCAATCTTCATTAAACGATATCCTTCAATAACAAGGACAAACAATCAGTAGGAACATCACTCCTACTAATAGTACAACCAGTTTTAAAACAAGCCGCTCTAGCAAGATTATGAGCAACTTTATTTGCCGATCGCTTTAGAAAGAAAATGTTAATTATTACAAGTTAATAAAAAATAAATAATAATTTCCGTCAATCAAAATTTTCTTTTGATTAAAAACACAAGGTGTTGTTTTACTATTTAAAATAATAAATAATTCTTTTTAACTTTCTTGGAAACTAAGTTAAATTTTTATTGAGTTTAAATTAAAGGAGCCAAAATTTCATCTACTGAATTATCATGATGCTACCATAGAAGCAAAAAAACACGGGTCAATCTCAAACCAATGAGCAAACTAGTATTCGGAGTGCAACCATAGAAGCAAAAGACACAAGTCAATCTCAAATATCTTTGAATGCTTTCCTAAACCAAACCCATAACACCTTGAATAGCTTAATATGAGCGGCAATTAAGTAAATATTGTACAAAACCAAACCAATGTCAAACCACTGCACACAATCAGCAATGTAAAAATATGTAATATAATTGGAAATTTGAGAATATGACCAAAACTACAAATTAATTAGTTTGGCATTTAAATTAAAAAGATCAGAAATATTCATAAACAAAAAGATACTTCGGAATAAAATAAAGAATTAACTTATGAATATAAAAAATTACCTTGGCAGAACAGAACAATTTACAAAAAAAAAATAATAATAATAAATAAACTTTATAAAATATATTTATTAATAATTAACAATGATAATACTCAATAACTGAATCATAACCGCTATCCCTAAATTAAAATTACAATAGGATATTGCAAAGACATACAAATTTTTATTTCAAAAAATAAAATAATAATAATAATAAACTATATATTGTAAGGAATGAAATTGATGAATGTTTTTGACAAAAATGAATTAAACATTATTACCAAAGAAAATTACAGCAGTAAGATAATTATAAACATCAAGAAATTCATCATTGTTATTGTGGCAAAACTGGTGTATATATGTAAAGATAAATTTATATATAAAATGCAAACACAATTTAAGAAAAGTCTGGTCTTAAGTAAATTTTAAAATTTCAAAAACTGAAATGGCTAATAGGCCATGCCCAGCAGCCAGGACAGAGGAGATGAATAAAATCATTTTGATGGGGTGCAAAAGAAAGCATGGTAAGTATAATCATGACAAATAATAGTAAAAAATGAATTAACAAATTAAATTTAATTCTAAAAAAAGTTTGACTAATATATTTTATCAAATAAAAGATCATTATTAGCATAAAGATAATTATATAAACTACACAGAGGAAAGATTTGACCAAACCAAATATATCAACTGATAAACCACCAATAAACAAAGATAATCATAGAAGGGAATAATATCATCCCTTAAATTGAGAGTTAAATGGTCACTATTAAATCTAATGAGATAAACGGTTCTTGAAACAAACTCAAATAAAATATTGAACTGTCTAATATGTTCAAGACCACCCATATGAATAAATCTAGCAGTATTAGCCATCAAGATTATCAATAGTCTCATATCATCATTTACTCAAAATACCAACAAGAGTAGCAGTTAGTAAATGAAGAAGAAAAGATATACCAAATAAAAAACGCAAAAGGGTATTATCAGTAAAATAAAAATCGAAAAACGTATCCTAAGAAGGTGTGATAAAGTAAAATTCTAAATTTAAAAAAAAATATTAAAAATAATAATATGTAATATATATTTAACAATAAAAAGTTGAAATAACTACCAAGTAAAATATCACGAAGAATAATATAACTGTAAATGATTATTTCGTAAAATTATCTGAAAATAACTAACTATAAACAGTTAGAAGAAAATAAAATAAATGAAAACCGAAAAACGTATCCTAAGAAGGTGTGATCAAAACAACTACCATTAGAAAATGCTATAACAATTGCTGGAAAAAAGTTTCTCAACTTTTTTATGTGATATTGGTTTAGGAGAGATCTTTGGGGAAATCTTTGAGTCGGATTGAAGGAAATCTTTTACTCAAACACAACGAAACATATTAATTGTTATAAAATTTGCTCCAAATATAAAAAGAGAGACATATCTGGTTGTACTCTGACAAAAGCAGCGGTTGACGATTCCCATCACTTCCAACAATGTATGCTTCTTCTTGAGGCAGAAGTTGAGCATTTTGTGATGTGTGTTTTGGTTCTGAGTTATTGAGTAGAGCCTATAGTGTGTGTGATTCGAAACCCACCTCACGGGTTTTACTACCCTGAACCAGTGAATATGTGTATGGGCTTGCCCGGGACCAGTTCGATGCCGCCGCCGGCGAATTCCACACCGTCGTCTACTGCTGCTGCTGCTAATACGACGTTGCTCGGGGTCCCTCCGAATAAGAAGATCCGAAAAACCTATACGATTACCAAGACGAGGCAGAGCTGGACGGAGCAGGAGCATGAAAAGTTTGTTGAAGGTGTTCAATTGTAAGTATGCCTTGCTAATAATGTTTGATTGATTGTTTAATTATGCATTTGTCTTTAAATGAATGAATTCTGTGCAAGAAAATTAAAGAAGAGATTTTCTTCTTCTTTTTTTTGGTGTTCGTTTTGGGATTTTAATTTATTGTTTTGATTCTCTTGCTCATAAATATTTGTTGCTATGGAATTATATCAAGTTTGAATTTTCATATGAATTTGCAAGAAAAGAGATGTTCTTGGGCATGCGTATGTTTGCATTCGATGAAATCTTATTGAATTTTGGCTCCCTTATTGAAAGATCAATTTAGTATTTTTTGGCGAACCTGAATCACGCTTCATAAAAAAAAAAATATATTATATTGTGATTTTGGAGAATCTGAATCACGCTCAATAAAAAAATAAATAAACTAAAATTCTTCTGATTAAGACTTTTGTATGTTTTTCTTGTATACTAATTCAGATTTAATCGCGACTGGAAAAAGATTGAAGCATTTATTGGTTCAAAAACTGTCATTCAGGTATTCATCTTACCATTCTTTGAGTTTACCTGATAGTTTATTGTTCTCAGTGGCTTCACTAGAAAAATTTAAAACAAAGTTAATGTCCTATGCCTATTTTTGAGTAAGCTTGTCATCAGATTTACATTGAGTAAGCTACATTTGTATTACGTGAATTTACTCTTGTATAATCCGAGATATGACTTTTGACAGATCCGTAGTCATGCACAGAAGTATTTTGAGAAAATTCTGAAAAGTGGGAAAAGCGAACTTGTACCTCCTCCTCGACCAAAGAAGAAGGCTGCTCATCCTTACCCACATAAAGCCCCTAATAATGGTGTGTATATTTACATTTATTTTGGTTCTTTCTTCTTTTTTAGTACCCTTTACTAATAAGTTTGTATTTCAGCTCCAAATGTTGCTCATGTCACTGCAGTCATTGGGGCTCCAACGACATGTGTAAATCCCATTACCGATCCTCCATTGGCTCCTTGGAGATGTAGTTCTGTACTGCCAATCAATTTTGCACAAATAGAAAAAGGTTTCAAGCTCTTCTTGCTAAGCTTTGCAAACTAAATTTGTCCCATTTTAATTTGTTTCTCTATTTTTCTATAAATGTTTTTTTAACTTAATTATTTTTCAGATGATGGGAGGTTATTTGTCCCTACAATCCCTACAATTGCAAATAACAGTGGCTATAGTAGTGAAATAAATGATCCTATCTACACTCAGGCAATGAGAGGTAACTGATTTTACTAAAAAAAAGTATATAAATATATATATTTACTTTTACTGCTGAGAAATATAATTTATAGCCAAAGATAAATACTTCAAGTTATAACACATATATATACATCATAAGTATGAATAACATGCATTGCATGCAGTTACTTTCAAGCTATGCTTGCTAAACTTTGGAAACTGAACTTGTCCTTTAGTTCATTTAAATATTATTACATCATTTCTTTATAAATGTTTTCAACTTATGTTGCTTCCCTTTCATTGTTTGAACCGTTCCACCTGTGATATTTTCTATCAATTTACCAATATTTTATCTAGTAAGTAGTAAAAACTACAGAGAGATCATATTCAGACATACGTTTAGGTTGGGAAGCATATGACCAAACTATTGAAAACAATTTTCGTATTTCTCTGATAGCTGTCGTAGACCTTAATTAGGTACAAAATTCTTGCTCTAAGGTGCATATATGAGCATTTCTCTTGCAGTATCTTTCAGTGGCATCAGAATTTGATTTGATTGTCTTTAAAAAACTTCAATTATATAATACTCGTCCAACTTTGTCTCCTAATAATTACAAAAAGAACATTGTAGATAAGGATTATTTCTAGACAATTGTGTAGTAATACGTACTATTTGACAAATTAGTCACTAAATTTTATAGATTGATCCTATTATCTACCGTGTTAGTGCCCATCATTCAGTTGATGAGATCTTAATTGAATCATTTGATAATGATTTCCTAATCAAGTATAAACTTCTTATGCCATTACTATTATGTACTTTTGTATGAGATCAAAAGTTTTAGAAAATTTTGTTATGTGGACCTGTATTATTTCTGCTACATATACTATTTTCCCAATAATTAGTCTCATCTAAATATATATATGCAGTTGCAAATAACAGTCGCTATGATGTTACTGAAACTGAAAGCTCTCTAAGGAGTGTGCCATCTAGTGAAATATATAATCCTGGGGCCTACTACTCACAGGGAATAAAAGGTAACTAATCCTACTAAAATAAAATATTTTCGTTTATACATATCAACTAATTCATTAGCTATGGGAAATTTTTTTATAACTTTAATTGGTAACTAACTTCAACTAATGATTACAGTTGTGCCAGAGCCAGACATTTCTCAATTGTATAATTTCATTGGGAATATCTTTGACCCTTATGAAGTTGGCCACTCTCAGAAACGGAGACAAATGGATCCCCTAAATTTTAAATCAGTATGTCTTTTTAATAAATTATCTTTCTTTTAAATTCATTTTTTAATCAAAAATAGAATTTCCAGGTCTTTCTATCCGCCCATTTATTCTCTACAACTAATTTTCTCTTTTTTCTCTAGGCATTGTGGATGATGACTAATTTATCAAATAATTTAAAAAGTCCGATGGTAGAGGAACTTGTAAGTTTTTCTTCTTCACTTTCTTCAATTTCACTTCATTGTCAAACCACACATGTATACATAATTACCATTGTTCGATAATATGCCTTAAAACTTTTAAACGTTCTGTAATTGGGGTATGCCTTTTTTTTTTTTTGGCATATTTCATGTTTCTCACCCTTGGCTAGATTATAGCTTTGATGTTATTGTGGTATAAATTTATTATAAAACTTTTGGGGTTTCTCATTACTTATGAATTAAATGCAGTATAAGTTCCTTTCATCCAATAATCTCAACGAGGAGAAGGTGATGCCATCTGCCTGCCCAAACAACTTCTCATCCATATCATAGAATGCCATTCTATCTGCTTAGGAAGACGACAGTCAACGATAATGGTGTCATTCTATAAGTTTTATCTGCCGGTGAGAGTTTGATAACAATTGTCTCTTGGGACTATGTATGTATTGTCTCAATGCAATGCATATTAGTCTTAGTCCACGTCTCTCTGAAGTGAAAGCTTGTCAAGACTTCACCTTCATTTTTGGATATGTAAATATGACCGGCCATTTTATTTCTTAGGAAGAAGGAATTTAGGGGTTAGTATTTAGACAGTACAAGTTAACTTCTAGTTTAGTTTTGTTTCAGAGGCTATCTTGTATAGTGTTTGGCTGTTTACAATTTGCAGTATTTGCTTTAATATTTTGCTACTGTAAGTGAGTGACATCAGAAGTTGTTTTGTGTGGATTGCATTAAGCCAGAAAAAAAATACAAAAATAAAAATAATTTTTGGGTCTTTGATGCATTTGATTGTGTGTCCACCTGGGATTACTTTCATCTTGAAGTTGTACAATGGGCATACATCATATTTAAAATTCTCTTCCAAATAGTTATAAATATAATTATGTGTATAATTGCAAAAAAAATTAACAATAATAAATATATATGTATAAATTCACATTCATATACCAATTTTCATTTCTTTGGTAACTGGAAACTTATTTGAAAATTAAGAAAAGCTTCTCTGATTTTGTTTCTTAGATTTGGAGGGGTGCCTAATAAATAATCTGCCTACTATGGTAAACAAAATGGAAAGAAAATATTCATTATTACAAGTTAATAAAAAATAAATAATAATTTCCGTCAATCAAAATTTTCTTTTGATTAAAACAGTGTTATTTTACTATTTAAAATAATAAATAATTATATTTACAGCCTTAGCACAATACTTTCGCTATTTATTTACTTATTATTATTATATGACGAAAAAGACGGTTTGTGTTGTATGTTCATGGACTGGCTATTGGTTCTCACGAATCAATCAATAGCCAATTATTTTAACAGATTGAGAACCGATTCTTTGTGCAAAACGCTGTTATCATTATATACACTTCAATAAATGAACAAAGAAATTGAAGAACTTCTATCCACTAAATTTAACTCTTCAATTATTAAAATAGATCAGCACAATTTCGAACTTATTAAGCTACTTTGGGAATTTTTTGGTATAAAAATATAATAATTTTTGGCAAATACAATAAATAACATTCCTATATACATAATTATGATTCCAGCGGTTGTGTATGAATGATTATTCGTGCACATATAATATCATTTGGGTTTCAAAAGCTAGGCATTCAAGTAAATGGCAATTGCAAGAAAAATTCATACACTGACGCCGTCCAGTCCTGCTTAAAGTGAAACACCATTATACCTTTTCTCCATCCCAACCAAAAGGAAAGGTGAGAATAAGAGGGAATGGAGGAAAAAGGGAAGGACAAAGAAAGACCATTTTCCACGATGAGAGTTGCAGATCTGAGCAAAAGACAATGAATACAGTGATGTACACAGGCGTTTATATCTACTATCTAAACCCAAAACCCATGTCCAGCTCATGACCATACATCCCGTGACTGTGTCCACCAGGACCAGGACCAGGACCCCCACCACCTGTAGCAAAGGGGTGAATCTGCTTTGAATTTGACCTGAACTCCATTTCGATAAGCCTTTGAAATGCCTCTGGATGGTTGCTCCACTGCCAATATCAGGTGCTGTAGAGTACAACAATGACAAAAACAAGAGCTTAGACACACAACTTATCAACAGCCTCATCTTTGAAAGCACAACTTGATCATTTAAAAGAAACTTTAGAAGGAAAAGGTGACAATAGAATCAGCAAGTGAACACAAAATTAGCATTGCCCGGGTTCTACCTGGTTGTGGCATGCCAACACTACCGAAGTTTGGGTGAGCAGGCATAGGAGCACTTCGGTTCGGATGTGTAGGCAGTGATGGACCCCTGTGTAATCCTTGCAGAAGGTTAGGTGGAAAACTGCCTGCCATGTGCATCTGCTGCAACAGAGGGTGAGGAATGGGTTGATCAAACCCAGATAGTCCAGGGCCAGAGTGATGGAAAGAAGGACGAAGCATATTCACAGGAATTTGGTGATTTGGCGCAGGATCATGATGAGTGGCAGCTTCTGGACCCATAAACTTCATCTGGGAACCAACATTAACAGGATGTGAATCTAAATGATGGAACAAAGGCCCCATGTTATTCAATTGTTGATGGAGCTGAGGAAAAGATGGTTGAACATTAAGATTCTGGTAAGGATTACTGGACTCTGTCCTATCGTAAGGACCACGAAGGAAAGGTGGTTCTTGACCTCCCCTAATAGATCTTTCATCTCCAAAGGAGGAATTGAAGGATGCCAACTTTTCAACAAAGTCGACTTGTGGATTTGCAGATGAGAGCATCTCAGTTTTAACTGTATTCCCAGACGGCATAAAGTTTTCAACATTCAGAGGAACACTCGCTGTAATCAAGCTATCCTCTTCAGGAAGCGCAACACCAGCAGGCACATTAAATCCAACAACCTTAGACCCTAAGTTAGTACGAAGATGTGATGTATTTTGTTCCGCTTGGGAGTTATCAAAGCTTAACCACTGCTCTTCAATGTTATCGAACTTGGTTTGCTTCCTTTTATTTGCTGTCAAACCACTGATATCATGAACAGTGGTGCTAAATCCTATGTCATTTGAAGATGGGAGGAAATTATCTACAACAGGAAAAGGAAGTCTATGGGGATCAGAGACATCATTTTTCAAAGATCCAACTGGACCCCTTTGGATGGAGACTGGAGCTCCAACTGATTGCAACTCCTTCATAAAAGCAGACCCAAATAGTGTTTCAAGAGTTAAAGACTTTGCTGAGTCAGAAACATTTTCGACTTTACCCTCTCTGGAATTGAGAAGTGCACTGCCAATACTTGGGTCTTTGTCATCATAAAAACTGTCAGAAGACGACTTGTCTAGATTGGAGGATGATTCCATTTCTTTCAGGCTAGTCCCCTTTTGTAATAATGAAAGGAGGTGCTGGGATGCAAGATCATCAGTATTAACTTTTGGCTGCTTAGTCTTCCCATCGGGGTCCCTGCGGCTTTGAACAGGTGGTTGTATGATTGAACTATTGTCACCAATTCCTGACAGAATCGACTGTTCAAGATCTTCACACGTAAGAACTGCAGAAACTGGCTGTGATTTATTATTCTTGTACAACTGATCGATACTACCGACTGTGGCAGATCCCACATCTGAGGTCATAAGTTTCTCTGATATTTCAGAGTTTTGGAAGGGAAGATTAGGTAGAATATTGTCACTCGTGTTCCCAGATACTCGGGATCCATCTTTTTCACTGCCAACTATCAATGAGAGCAAGTTATTTGGCTGTCCAGTTGACTGATTGTTGCTAGGTTTCCTTTCTGCATAATTTGGAAAGAATATAGGATATATTTAATTACTCAATGTACAAACAATTGAAGTTAGAGGGCATTGAAACTAGACTCCCAAACATTAATTGCAACTAACCTTCTTCATGAAACCAATGAGCAAACTTGGAAGATTGTACAGAGTCTGGGCTCGGTGCCAAATGATTTATCTGAAACATCTAGAGCAGATGATAAGTCTAGACCCTTTCCACTATGATTATCAATTGAGCCACGATTGCTTATACTTTCATATTGCTGCTTCCTCGAACCAATTTCTTTAATATCTGTTTCTCCTGTTGGTCATTAGAAGTTGCATTAGCAGAAGAGTTGCTTTTGCCACGCAAAAGACTATCCTCGCGTTCAGAATTTCCAACCTACAGAGATATGACAGGAAGCAAAAGAAAGATTTAATTGTAAAAAAGAATAATGATTTTTTTATAACAAACTCAACACCACATGCAAGAGCCAAAAATTCCAACGAGGGACCGTCCTAATGCTATTATCTCATTTAACATTGGTTGATTACAAGCCCCACAATCTTTGGGAGTTGGCAGTCAGGAACTTCTAGCATATTATGAGTAGGTCTGATGAGCAATCAAACCCATAAACAAACAACAAGACAGACCACTCAATCTACCCTCATGGATGCCTTTCCAAATTTCTTATGGTTCAAAAAGATTATTGGAATCAGTATCCTTAATGACATGTAAAAAGATTCACGCACACACATATATGCATATGAATCAATCATCTAATATATAATGTCAGAAAAAATAGCAGCACGACTCCTTACAAATCTAAGGCCTACAAGAATTCACTTCCTAATAATTTCAAGACAACAAACCAGATTTGCAGAATATTTCAATTATGTATAAGAAGCAAAAACTAAAAGGCAGTAGTATTTTCAATAAACATTTGAAACAAAAGGAAACATCCATGACTACCAACTTACAGATTCACAACTTACCACTGCTGCATGGGCATGGTTATATTTTGATCCGAGACTTTTATCTATAACTGTACTCTTAAAACCTGGAGGCACAAGTGGTCTGGATGCAGGAGTTTGTGAAAGAACAGATGATTTTTCAGAATCATTATCTGAACCCAGAGGTATTGAAACCTCATCTGATCCACTGCTTTTCCTCTCTTCTTTGGATTCCTCCCGCAGGGTAGAAATGTCAAAATCAACTCTACTCTTATCTATATTAAACTTTTGTTTCTCTTGCAATGATTTATGTTGTTCCTTCCTCATTATTTCAAAAGAAGCTGAGGGATAAGTTGTAACATGTCAAATTCAACTTCAATTGGGGGCAAAACTATTAAGGGCCAAATGGAAAAGTACATGAAACTGATGTTTACAGGAAAACTCTAGGATCAAAGAACATATACCTCTTCTCTTTCTTTCCTCTTCTGCTCTATCTTCACTTGTAGAGTCAGAAGAACCAAATGTTTCATCATTCAATGAGTCATTACCCTCCCTACGCAAGTGAGGTACAGCCTGAAGATAATTAGATCGAAAGTTACTATTTGTCATGAATGACACCGTGGCTGACTATTCAGAATAAAAAAAAGATTCAAACAGATTAAGAAATTGAAAAATATAAACAAAATAATCAATAAACAGACCTTGTACGGACGGGGAGGATGGTATGGTTCGGTAGTTCTGTTAAGCTGGTATAATACTCTCTTTACTCGAATTTTGCGGCAAGTTTTAAACCGAATTTTTAGAAAATAAAACGAGGATTCCGTAACAAACATTTTAAAAAATAAATATTTAAACTAATTTTCAAAGTCAGAACATTCCCAAACAAATATTTATTGAAAACAATTTTTTTTTTTTGTGATGTGTGTTTTGGTACTGAGTTATTGAGTAGAGTCTGTAGTGTCTCTGAATCGAAACCCACCTCACGGGTTTTACTACCTTGAACCAGTGAATATGTGTATGGGCTTGCCCGGGACCAGTTCGATGCCATTGCCGGCGAATTCCACACCGTCGTCCACTGCTACTGCTGCTGCTAATACGACGTCGCTCGGGGTCCCTCCTAATAAGAAGATCCGAAAAACCTATACGATTACCAAGACGAGGCAGAGCTGGACGGAGCAGGAGCATGAAAAGTTTGTTGAAGGTGTTCAATTGTAAGTGTGCCTTGCTAATAATGTTTGATTGATTGTTGAATTATGCATTTGTTTTTAAATGAATGGACTCTGTGCAAGAAAATTAAAGAAGAGATTTTCTTCTTTTTTTTTTTTGGTGTTCGTTTTGGGATTTTTAATTTATTGTTTTGATTTTCTCGCTCATAAATATTTGTTGCTATGGAATTATATCGAGTTTGAATTTTCATATGAATTTGCAAGAAAAGAGATGTTCTTGGGCATGTGTATGTTTGCATTCGATGAAATCTTTTTGAATTTCGGCTCCCTGGTTCAAAGAGCAATTTAGTATTTTTGGAGAATTTAAATCACGCCTTATAAAAATTAAATAATCTAATACTGTGGTTTTGGAGAATCTGAATCAAGCACAATAAAAATTAAATAATATAATATTGTGGTTTGGGAGATTTTGAATCATGCTCAATAAAAAATAAATAAACTAAAATTCTCTGATTAAGGCTTTAGTATGTTTTTTTTATACTTATTCAGATTTAATCGTGACTGGAAGAAGATTGAAGCATTCATTGGTTCAAAAACTATCATTCAGGTATTAATTTTACCATCTTTCAGTTTATCGTTCTCGGTGGTTTCACTAGAAAAATTTAAAGCAAAGTTAATATCCTATGCTTATTTTTTTGTAAGCTTGTCATCAGATTGACATTGAGTAAGCTACATTTGTATTACATGAATTTGCTCTTGTATAATCTGAAATATGACTTTTGACAGATACGTAGCCATGCACAGAAGTACTTTCAAAAAATTCTAAAAAGTGGGAAAAGCGAACTTGTACCTCCTCCTCGACCAAAGAAGAAGGCTGCTCATCCTTACCCACATAAAGCCCCTAATAATGGTGTGAATATTTACATTTATTTTGGTTCTTTCTTCTTTTTTAGTACCCTTTACTAATAAGTTTGTATTTCAGCTCCAAATGTTGCTCATGTCACTGCAGTCATTGGGGCTCCAACGACATGTGAAAATCCCATTACCAGTGCTCCATTGGCTCCTTGGAGCTGTAGTTCTGTACTGCCAATCAATTTTGCACAAATGGAAAAAGGTTTCAAGCTCTTCTTGTTAAGCTTTGCAAACTAAATTTGTCTTTTAGTCTATTTTAATTTGTTTCTCCATTTTTCTATAAATGTTTTTTTTACTTAATTGTTTTTCAGATGATGAGAGGTTATTTTCCTCTGCATTTGCAAATAACAGTGGCTACAGCTATAGTAGTGAAATAAATTATCCTGAGGCAATGAGAGGTAAAAAATATATATATTTACTTTTACTGCTGAGAAATATAATTTGTAGTCAAGATAAATACTTTCATGTTGAAGTCGAGTTATAACACATATATCTTTTCTATATTTATATTTATATTTATATATATATAACAGAAATTTTTAGTTTTAACGGGTTTTTATTTTTTTTTAAGATTAATTTTAACAGAATATTTTTATATTTAACCATAGTTTGTAAACACCTAAACTTAAATAAAATAAAATAAATAATTAAAATAGGATATTTTGAGATATTTTACAATAATAATTATTTAAAAATAATAAATAATTAAACAAACTAAAATAAGATATTTTTGAGATATTTTACCATGATAATTATTTTAAAATAATAAATAATTAAACAAATTAAAATATGATATTTTTGAGATATTTTACAATGATAATTATTTAAAAATAATAAAATCATACTTTTTATAACTTAAATAAAATTTAAATTTAATTTAATAATAACATATTAAATATATAATATAATATACTGTGAATTAGTAACAAATTGCTTTTTTTAACAAACTAGCAATAAACTTAAATTTAAAATCCACATATAATATTTAATATTACATTAAACATATAATATATAATCTCTTGTTGTCACTCCCAAATTCAAAAACTAGAACAAACATAAACAAAATTAAATAAATTATTTAATTAAAATATAATATTTATTTCAAAATTTATATGATATTAATATAAATTTAATAAAAATAATTAATAAATTTTAAAAATAAAATTAAGGAAACGCATATTCCATTTGCTTGTATCTAGGATACATCATAAGTACGAATAACATGCATTGCATGCAGTTACTTTCAAGCTATGCTTGCTAAACTTTGGAAACTGAACTTGTCCTTTAGTTCATTTAAATATTATTACATCATTTCTTTATAAATGTTTTCAACTTATGTTGCTTCCCTTTCATTGTTTGAACCATTCCACCTGTGATATTTTCTATCCATTTACTAATATTTTATCTAGTAAGTAGTAAAAACTACAGAGAGATCATATTCAGACCTACGTTTAGGTTGGGAAGCATATGACCAAACTATTGAAAACAATTTTCGTATTTCTCTGATACCTGTCGTAGACGTTAGGTACAAAATTCTTGTTCTAAGGTGCATATATGAGCATTTCTCTCTTGTAGTATCTTTCAGTGGCATCAGAATTTGATTTGATTGTCTTTAAAAAACTTCAATTATATAATACTCGTCCAACTTTGTCTCCTAATAATTACAAAAAGAACATTGTAGATAAGGATTATTTCTAGACAATTGTGTAGTAATACGTACTATTTGACAAATTAGTCACTAAATTTTATAGATTGATTCTATTATCTACCGTGTTAGTGCCCATCATTCAGTTGATGAGATCTTAATTGAATCATTTGATAATGATTTCCTAATCAAGTATAAACTTCTTATGCCATTACTATTATGTATATTTGTATGAGATCAAAAGTTTTAGAAAATTTTGTTATGTGGACATCTATTATTTATGCTATATATACTATTTTCCCAATAATTAGTCTCATCTAAATATATATATATGCAGTTGCGAATAACAGTCGCTATGATATTACTGAAATTGAAAGCTCTCTAATAAGTATGTCATCTAGTGAAATAAATAATCATGGGGCCTACTACTCACAGGGAATAAAAGGTAACTGATCCTACCAAAATAAAATATTTTCTTTTATACTTATCAACTAATTCATTAGCTATGATTTTTTATGGGGAATTTTCAATCTAGAGAGGATGAATTTTTCAATCTAGAGAAGATAAATTCTACTTTTACTTGTTATCGTTCACTCATTTATTGAAAGTTTTAGAACTTTAATTGGTAACTAACTTCAACTAATGATTGCAGTTGTGCCAGAGCCAGATCTTTGTCAATTTTATAATTTCATTGGCAATGTCTTTGACCCTTATGCAGTTGGTGGCCACTCTCAGAGACTGAGACAAATGGATCCCATAAATTTTGAAGCAGTATTTCTTTTTCTTTTTAATTCTGGTTATGCTGTTCTTTTAAATTCATTTTTTAATAAAAAATAGAATTTTCAGGTCTTTCTATCCAACTAATTCTCTTTTTTTTCTCCAGGCGATAAATAATCTATCAAATAATTTAAAAAGTCCAGTGTTAGAACTTGTAAGTTTTTCTTCTTCGCACTAATAGTTCACTCTTAAGGTGTAATAAGCTAATATGTCGACTACACATCTTACTTCTTGCTGATTCTAGCTTTTTTCAATTTCACTTCATTGTCAAACCACATATGTATACATAGTTACCATTGTTCGATAATATGCCATCAAACTTTAAATGTTCTGTGATTGGGGTATGCCTTTTTTTTTTTTGGCATATTTCATGTTTCTCACCCTTGGCTAGATTATAGCTTTGATGTTATTGTGGTATAAATTTATTATAAAACTTTTGGGGTTTCTCATTACTTATGAATTAAATGCAGTATAAGTTCCTTTCATCCAATAATCTCAACGAGGAGAAGGTGATGATGTCATCTGCCTGCCCAAACAACTTCTCATCCATATCAATATACGATAATGGTGTCATTCTATAAGTTTTATCTGCCGGTGAGAGTTTGATAACAATTGTCTATTGGCACTATGTATATATTGTCTAAATGCATAGATGACCACGTGGAAAATTAGTCTTAGTCCCACGTCTCTCTGAAGTGAAAGCTTGTCAAGATCTCACCTTCATTTTATTTGAAGAAGGAATTTAGGGGTTAGTATTTAGAGAGTACAAGTTAACTTCTAGTTTTGTTTTGTTTCAGAGGCTATCTTGTATGGAGTTTGAGAGGAATTTAGTGTTTGACTGTTTATAATTTGTAGTATTTGCTTTAATGTTTTGCTACTGTAAGTGAGTGACATCAGAAGTTGTTCTGTGTGGATTGCATTAAGTCAGAAAAAAAATACAAAAATAAAAATAATTTTTGGGTCTTTGATGTTGTGTGTCCACCTGGGATTACTTTCATCTTGAAGTTGCTGTACAATGGACATACATCGTATTTAAAATTGAGAATTTTTAAAAAATATGGCTTTTATACCATGTGCAAATATATGGGAGATATACTTTTTCTTAATTTGTATGAGAAAATTATTAAAGAAAAAGTTAAAGTATGAAAAACACAATTAGTAGCTAACTAAAATATGAAAATGTCACATTTTTTTTATCATGCTTGGTTGGTTAAATGCTGTTAATGAAAATAGTAATTCACTATTCTTAACAATAGGACCTGGGGACTTCTTGGTTCATCATGCTATTGCTCTAGGTTTACATACAACTACATTGATCTTAGTAAAAGGGGCTTTAGATGCACGTGGTTCCAAGTTAATGCCAGATAAAAATGATTTTGGTTATAGTTTTTCTTGCGATGGTCCGGGACGAGGCGGTATGTTTTCTTTAATTTTGGTAAATTTTTTTTCCATCAATTTTTTTTTTTTTTCCTTACTTGTTTTTTCTTCCATTTTTTCATTTTTTTTTTCTACAAATTTTTTTCTTTCCATTTTTTCATTCTTCTTCTTCTTTTTTTCATTTTTATTTATTTATCTATTTTTTTCTTTCATTTGTAATTTTTTTTTCATATTTTTTTAGTTTCTTTTCATTCTATTTTTTCTTTATTTTTGTATTTATTATTTTCTCCTTTCATTTTTTTTTTCTTTTTTCACACATATGAGCTTTTTTTTCTACCAATTTTTTCATTCATATTTTTTTTTCTTTTCATTTTTCCATTATTTTTCGTCTTCTTCTTTTCATTCTTATTTATTCATCTATTTTTTTTCATTCATCATTTCTTTTGTTTTTTTTTTCATTTTTGTACTTATTCTTTTCTCATTCTATTTCTTTTTTTTTTCATTTTTTTCACACGTATATTTTAACATTACATAATTATTCTACTATTTTTTTTATTTATTATCTTTTATTATTGTAATTTTTTTATAGTTTTTTCTACTATATGTAAAAAAAAATTCAAATCAATTTTTTCAGCATTTTCTTTTTACTGTAACACTTATAGGAATACCAAAATTTGGAAAGAAAACTAATAAAAATATGAAAACGTGAATGGGTAACTGGTTACCTTCACATTCTTTGTGTGTATATTTCTGAGGGTAACTGGTTACTTTCACGTTCTGGTGTGTGTATATTCATGGTTTCTTTATGGTAACTAGTTTTTTATGTTACTAAAATTATAGTTACTTCTTCTTCCTTTTTTAATGAAGTGTTCTTCCATTTTTTCCTTCAAATTTGATGTTTCTTTTCATATTTAATATGAGTAACTCGTCACCCCTCTTATGGCAGAAAGTTACTCATCTCAGGATAACTGGTTACCCCTCCTAGTGCATGTTATTTAACCTAGCTCTAGGATTTTTTTTTAAGATCAATCAAGTAACTGATTACCCTACCCAGGATTTGAAAAAAAAAACGTACAATCTTAAAAAAAAACATGTTTATAATAAATAAATAATAATTTTAAAAACAATTCAAATTACAAAAAAAAAATTTGCAAAACAACCAAAGAAAAATTTAATATAAAAACAATATAAAAAACAAATAACCTAAAAAAATAATAATCAAATTACAAACATACATTTCCAAATTTGATTAAGAGTAAAATTATGGCATAAACCAACTTTTATACAAAAATATGGGAAAATAAACTCATAAAAGTGAAAATTCTTAAAAAAAGCCATAGAAAAAAGCCATATTTTTGCACACTATTAAAAATCTCATATAAAATGTAATTTCCTCTTTAAAATTCTCTTCCAAATAGTTATAAATATAATTATGTATATAATTGCAAAAAAAAATTAACAATAATAAATATATATGTATAAATTCACATTTATATACCCATTTTCATTTCTTTGGTAACTGGAAACTTATTTGAAAATTAAGAAAAGTTTCTCTGATTCTGTTTCTTAGATTTGGAGGGGTACCTAATAAATAATCTGCTTACTATGGTAAACAAAATGGAAAGAAAATGTTCATTATTGCAAGTTAATAAAAAATAAATAATAATTTCCGTCAATCAAAATTTTCTTTTGATTAAAAACACAAGGTGTTGTTTTACTATTTAAAATAATAAATAATTCTTTTTAATTTTCTTGGAAACTAAGTTAAATTTTTATTGAGTTTAAATTAAAGGAGCCAAAATTTAATTTCCTTTACCAACATGTCAAAGATAATATTTACAGCCTTAGCACAATACTTTCGCTGTTTATTTACCTATTATTTTTATATGCCGAAAAAGACGGTTTGTGTTGCATGTTCATGGACTGGCTATTGGTTCTCACTAATCAATCAATAGCCAATTATTTTAATAGATTGAGAATCGATTCTTTGTGCAAAACGCTGTTATCATTATATACACTTCAATAAATGAACAAAAAAATTGAAGACCTTCTATCCACTAAATTTAACTCTTCAATTATTAAAATAGATCAGCACAATTTCGAACTTGGACCATTAAGCTACTTTATGAATTTTTTGGTATAAAAATATAATAATTTTTGGCAAATACAATAAATAACATTCCTATATACATAATTATGATCCCAGCGGTTGTGTATGAATGATTATTCGTGCACATATAAAATCATTTGGGTTTCAAAAGCTAGGCATTCAAGTAAATGGCAATTGCAAGAAAAATTCATACACTGACGCCGTCCAGTCCTGCTAAAAGTGAAACACCATTTATCTTTTCTCCATCCCAACCAAAAGGAAAGGTGAGAATAAGAGGGAATGAAAGGTGAGAATAAGAGGGAATGAAAGGTGAGAATAAGAGGGAATGGAGGAAAAAGGGAAGGATAAAGAAAGACCATTTTCCACGATGAGAGTTGCAGATCTGAGCAAAAGACAATGAATACAGTGATGTACACAGGCGTTTATATCTACTATCTAAACCCAAAACCCATGTCCAGCTCATGACCATACATCCCGTGACTGTGTCCACCAGGACCAGGACCAGGACCCCCACCACCTGTAGCAAAGGGATGAATCTGCTTTGAATTTGACCTGAGCTCCATTTCGATAAGCCTTTGAAATGCCTCTGGATGGTTGCTTCCACTGCCAATATCAGGTGCTGTAGAGTACAACAATGACAAAAACAAGAGCTTAGACACACAACTTATCAACAGCCTCATCTTTGAAAGCACAACTTGATCATTTAAAAGAAACTTTAGAAGGAAAAGGTGACAATAGAATCAGCAAGTGAACACAAAATTAGCATTGCCCGGGTTCTACCTGGTTGTGGCATGCCAACACTACCGAAGTTTGGGTGAGCAGGCATAGGAGCACTTCGGTTCGGATGTGTAGGCAGTGATGGACCCCTGTGTAATCCTTGCAGAAGGTTAGGTGAAAAACTGCCTGCCATGTGCATCTGCTGCAACAGAGGGTGAGGAATGGGTTGATCAAACCCAGATAGTCCAGGGCCAGAGTGATGGAAAGAAGGACGAAGCATATTCACAGGAATTTGGTGATTTGGCGCAGGATCATGATGAGTGGCAGCTTCTGGACCCATAAACTTCATCTGGGAACCAACATTAACAGGATGTGAATCTAAATGATGGAACAAAGGCCCCATGTTATTCAATTGTTGATGGAGCTGAGGAAAAGATGGTTGAACATTAAGATTCTGGTAAGGATTACTGGACTCTGTCCTATCGTAAGGACCACGAAGGAAAGGTGGTTCTTGACCTCCCCTAATAGATCTTTCATCTCCAAAGGAGGAATTGAAGGATGCCAACTTTTCAACAAAGTCGACTTGTGGATTTGCAGATGAGAGCATCTCAGTTTTAACTGTATTCCCAGACGGCATAAAGTTTTCAACATTCAGAGGAACACTCGCTGTAATCAAGCTATCCTCTTCAGGAAGCGCAACACCAGCAGGCACATTAAATCCAACAACCTTAGACCCTAAGTTAGTACGAAGATGTGATGTATTTTGTTCCGCTTGGGAGTTATCAAAGCTTAACCACTGCTCTTCAATGTTATCGAACTTGGTTTGCTTCCTTTTATTTGCTGTCAAACCACTGATATCATGAACAGTGGTGCTAAATCCTATGTCATTTGAAGATGGGAGGAAATTATCTACAACAGGAAAAGGAAGTCTATGGGGATCAGAGACATCATTTTTCAAAGATCCAACTGGACCCCTTTGGATGGAGACTGGAGCTCCAACTGATTGCAACTCCTTCATAAAAGCAGACCCAAATAGTGTTTCAAGAGTTAAAGACTTTGCTGAGTCAGAAACATTTTCGACTTTACCCTCTCTGGAATTGAGAAGTGCACTGCCAATACTTGGGTCTTTGTCATCATAAAAACTGTCAGAAGACGACTTGTCTAGATTGGAGGATGATTCCATTTCTTTCAGGCTAGTCCCCTTTTGTAATAATGAAAGGAGGTGCTGGGATGCAAGATCATCAGTATTAACTTTTGGCTGCTTAGTCTTCCCATCGGGGTCCCTGCGGCTTTGAACAGGTGGTTGTATGATTGAACTATTGTCACCAATTCCTGACAGAATCGACTGTTCAAGATCTTCACACGTAAGAACTGCAGAAACTGGCTGTGATTTATTATTCTTGTACAACTGATCGATACTACCGACTGTGGCAGATCCCACATCTGAGGTCATAAGTTTCTCTGATATTTCAGAGTTTTGGAAGGGAAGATTAGGTAGAATATTGTCACTCGTGTTCCCAGATACTCGGGATCCATCTTTTTCACTGCCAACTATCAATGAGAGCAAGTTATTTGGCTGTCCAGTTGACTGATTGTTGCTAGGTTTCCTTTCTGCATAATTTGGAAAGAATATAGGATATATTTAATTACTCAATGTACAAACAATTGAAGTTAGAGGGCATTGAAACTAGACTCCCAAACATTAATTGCAACTAACCTTCTTCATGAAACCAATGAGCAAACTTGGAAGATTGTACAGAGTCTGGGCTCTGTGTCTCATCTACTGAATTATCATGATGCTACCATGGAAGCAAAAAAACACGGGTCAATCTCAAACCAATGAGCAAACTAGTATTCGGAGATGTACCATAGAAGCAAAAGACACAAGTCAATCTCAAATATCTTTGAATGCTTTCCTAAACCAAATAAAAAAATGGGTATACATATATATATACATATATATCTACACATATTTGATGCGTATCAAAAATATGAATTCTAAAAATATTACACAAGAAAAAGCAATGAATAAGGCAAAATTAAGTAGGATTTTCAATTGTAAATAATCCAATAAAATGATTCTTCAAATCAATGGAAATGCAAACTAGAAAACCGAATATGTAGCACCAAAATGGAAAATTCAATTTCACACTTTATCTATGGGTGTTTTGGAAAATGTTTAAGAACCTAATACGTGAAGACAATTCATATATCAGAGACAATGGATGCGAGAAATAAAATTCAGACCAATTTAAAATAAACTACCACCATTGAAATTGTGGGTCCTTTGATAAAACAGGATTTATTAAAATATCATAGAAATTTCACAAGCTAAGAAAAAGTGGAAATACAATGGATATAAAGAATGCCATTAAATATTGCAAATACCTCAAGGGAACTAGAAGAGCCAGCAACACTTAACGTTAATGCACTGCCGAAAAGCTTATCCAGGATTGAAGTAGAAGGATTCTGACTAGACTCGCCCAAAATTGAAGGCACAGTTACCTTCTCAGCATTAAGCTCTACAGGCTCGCTAATTGTTGAATCTTCAAAGGCTTGTGTAATATTAGTTTTGTTGTACAGTATGCTATCAGTGCCAAATGATTTATCTGAAACATCTAGAGCAGATGATAAGTCTAGATCCTTTCCACTATGATTATCAATTGAGCCACGATTGCTTATACTTTCATATTGCTGCTTCCTCGAACCAATTTCTTTAACTATCTGTTTCTCCTGTTGGTCATTAGAAGCTGCATTAGCAGAAGAGTTGCTTTTGCCACGCAAAAGACTATCCTCGCGTTCAGAATTTCCAAACTACAGAGATATGACAGGAAGCAAAAGAAAGATTTAATTGTAAAAAAGAATAATGATTTTTTTATAACAAACCCAACGCCACATACAAGAGCCAAAAACTCCAACGAGTGACCGTCCTAATGCTATTATCTCATTTAACATTGGTTGATTACAAGCCCCACAATCTTTGGGAGTTGGCAGTCAGGAACTTCTAGCATATTATGAGTAGGTCTGCTGAGCAATCAAACCCATAAACAAACAACAAGACAGACCACTCAATCTACCCTCATGGATGCCTTTCCAAATTTCTTATGGTTCAAAAAGATTGCCAGAATCAATATCCTTGATGACATGTAAAAAGATGCACGCACACACATATATGCATATGAATCAATCATCTAATATATAATGTCAGAAAAAATAGCAGCACGACTCCTTACAAATCTAAGGCCTACAAGAATTCACTTCCTAATAATTTCAAGACAACAAACCAGATTTGCAGAATATTTCAACTATGTATAAGAAGCAAAAACTAAAAGGCAGTAGTATTTTCAATAAACATTTGAAACAAAAAGAAACATCCATGACTACCAACTTACAGATTCACAACTTACCACTGCTGCATGGGCATGGTTAGATTTTGATCCGAGACTTTTATCTATAACTGTACTCTTAAAACCTGGGGGCACAAGTGGTCTGGATGCAGGAGTTTGTGAAAGAACAGATGATTTTTCAGAATCATTATCTGAACCCAGAGGTATTGCAACCTCATCTGATCCACTGCTTTTCCTCTCTTCTTTGGATTCCTCCCGCAGGGTAGAAATGTCAAAATCAACTCTACTCTTATCTATATTAAACTTTTGTTTCTCTTGCAATGATTTATGTTGTTCCTTCCTCATTATTTCAAAAGAAGCTGAGGGATAAGTTGTAACATGTCAAATTCAACTTCAATTGGGGGCAAAACTATTAAGGGCCAAATGGAAAAGTACATGAAACTGATGTTTACAGGAAAACTCTAGGATCAAAGAACATATACCTCTTCTCTTTCTTTCCTCTTCTGCTCTATCTTCACTTGTAGAGTCAGAAGAACCAAATGTTTCATCATTCAATGAGTCATTACCCTCCCTACGCAAGTGAGGTACAGCCTGAAGATAATTAGATCAAAAGTTACTATTTGTCATGAATGACACCGTGGTTGACTATTCGGAATAAAAAAAAGATTCAAACAGACTAAGAAATTGAAAAATATAAACAAAATAATCAATAGCAAGAGCAATAATAGTTTGAAATTGGAAAACTTCCTTGTCAGAATTTTCTAACAAATTTAAGTCACGAATAGTAAACAAACCTTGTACGGACGGGGAGGTTGGTATGGTTCAGTAGTTCTGTTATGCTGGTAGCTTTCATTCTGTCTAACCTTGGGTGCTGATGCTCCTGCAGCATATCCAGATGGTCTTGGAAAGGAACCACTTCCTAGAAGTCCATCATGCTCAGGTACCTGCCACGGCCGCCTGGATTGGTTGCCGTATCGCTTTCCAGATTCTACGTAACAATAAGATAAATGCAACAGATTGAGCATAAAATTTCATGGATCAATTGCCCTATAGAAACAGTACAAAGTTAATTTTATCAAATCAATCACTTCCAAATCACAATAATATACTACTAGTTATTATACCACACAATAATGAAAGTGAGAAGCCTTATGTTCATTGTTTTCTAAATGCCATTATTCAGGCTAGCCTTGAGGCGTACCTCAAATGTGCAAGGAGAGGCTTAAGCCTCAAATCTATAAGGGGCACGCCATATGGAATTTTTTCCTAAGGGCTTATGAGGCATGAGCTTTACATGTATGCCCCAATCAAAATTGGGCATTGTTATGTGCATATCTATCTTATTTCATTCTACACCAAAAATAAGTCATGGGATCAATTTACTTTAGAAAAAAAAAATAGGCAGCAACTATAGAAGTGGCTGTGTTGGGGTTTGGAGAGGTTAAAGGCCCACAAGTATCACTATATTCTATCCCTATAATTTTTTAACTCAAGCTAGTTATGGTTTCTTACACTATTCAAACTTCTTAAAGACTGTAGACTTCACAAATTCACAGTTTTTTTTTTTTTGTGGGGGTGGGGATAAGAAATTAAACTTGTTTTAATGGGTAAAAATAGTACAAGTGCGGAAAAGAATAACACGCTACAATTAAGAAATGTTAAATTATCACAAGTTTTATTTAGTTACTGTTACTAAGTCTACGTAGAGGAGCACAAGTGCCTTATGCATTACACCTTGGTACCTTTCTGAGCCTTTTAAAATATTACTTATGCTACAAAAAGTATTATATTTTATTTAACTGGTAGTTACAGCATAAGCATAGTACATAGAACAATGATCACAATTAAAACTCTAGCCTTTTTCTTTCACATTAATAAACAGATAAATAAAAGGACAAAAAGCAACACTCTAGCATAGTTGGTTAATATTTTATCAAATGTCAACAGCTCACTCGACCGGATTTAAGTTGGCAACCAAAATTAACACATGATTCTTTAAAACAGCTAAAACCTTTCTTGGTTGTATTGTTGTAATTCTAAGCACAATAACAATACACTGACCACCAAATGTAGCATTACAGGCAAATATCTCTAATACCAAAAAAACCTATGAGGAACTTTTATAGGAATAATTAAGAACTTAAGACGCGTAGATAATTATCTTGAAATAGTGCACATGCGCATGGAAGAATTCTATCACTGTAAATACAAATTAATTAATTTAAATTTCACCTGAATCCCAATCAGATTGTGAGTCACCATCTTTGTCACTTCGTCCAGAGGAACGACTTTCCCATCTTCCCTGAACTCCCCGATTATAGCCAGTTGAATCACCTCTAGTGGGTGGGGATGACCCATACTCATTACGCCTGAAACTATTCAGTGATAGTCCACCAGCAGTTCTTTGCCGGTCAAGGGAAGCATCCTCCAATTCACTGACAGAGGACACGCATTTGGACCGCAAGGTATAACTTGGTTCACCAACCAATAAAAAAAAAAAGAGCCAAAACCATACAACACCCAATCCAAACTACATGAAGGAAAACAATCTAAGCATATGGAGATTACAAATCACTAGAAGAGAGATCTTACCTTAAAAGTGACCGGTCGAACCCACTTGGTAACTTCTTGCAAACATCTAAATCACTTAAGGACAACAGAAAATCTCTCGTGTATGAGATCTTTAACTTCCTGGAATATTCAAGCACCAAAAACAAAATATTCAATATTGATATCCAATTATCTACAAACTAAGCCAACCACCAAAATATAAAATAAAAAAAAATGCATAAAACAAGCAAATTACTTTTGAATTTCATCTATCATTTCAGTAGGAGGCTGATCTGGTAAGTGTAGGTCTTCATTTTCTAAGCTCATTTTGCAAAACCTTCTTGCAAACAATAATCCTACTACAGTTGACTAACCTATTCTCTGTTCTCTCAACCACAAAACCCACCTTTCGTTACAATAAGCTATAGTTCAAGCCAAATCGATGATGCAAAAACCAAAACCTATAGCACATGAGTCAATCCAAAGACCTTTGTCAAAAAAGAGCTCCAATACATATATATGTACTCAGAGCTATTCCAGTTCCTAACCCAGTAAAAGCATTTTCAATAAACGAAACAACGGAATTTAACCCCGAAAGATATTCATAACAACAGCTCGTCCAAACAGATTCCCCAATCCCAATCGAACCAAATCACCAAAAATCCAACCCCGCAAATTCTCAAAACCCTAAATGTCAAGCAAATTCCATTTCCCGATCCAGCTAATCCAAACTTTCAGAAGCCACTAATTTCAAGAAAAAAGAAAGAGAAAAATTAAATTCCCCAATTCAAACTACAAAGCACATCTTTATGTACATCTACGGAATCAATATTTTTCTACGCCAAGAAATCAAACAATCATAGCCGAATGCCCACAAAATCTAAGCTCCCTAATAAGAATCCTGTTAAAACCAAAGAAAAATTCTAGGGTTTACTCGTTCTCCCTTTCGGGTTCTTCTATAAGCTCTGAAAAAGACTAACTGGATCCAAATAGAGAGAGATGGAGATAAAGTCACTGGAAAAATTTAGGTTAACGATCTCTGAAGCTTCTTCACCATGCGATCGATTAGAGAGAGAAAGAGAAATAGTGGCAAACAAACAGGCAAAGGCCAAAAAGGGGTCTCTCTGCTACTTCCGGAAAATAGTTTCTCTAATCAATCTCCATCTTCACGCAGAAAATAGATATTATACTGAAGCCTATAATTTTCTTTAATATTACAATCAGACCTTGAAACTAAGAATAATTACAGTAACAAAAATATTTTTAGGATCATTATATTAGTACACCCTATTTTTATTATAAATTAATATATATTATATATTTTTATTAAAAATTAATATATATTACATATTTTTTTAACTTAGGCTTACATTTGTTTTTTTTTTAAATTTCATATTCTAAAAAATACATATAAATAATAAATATTTAAATAAAAAATGTCAAAAAAAAATTTTGAAAAAAATATTAGAAATAATTTTTTTAATTAATTAGATGTCTATATATTCTTGGGTTGTAAATATAATGTGTTCATGTAATCGTGTCATATAAAATTGGAATTTTAGAAACAAAAATGTGTCCATTTTTATTATTTTAATATAGCAATTAAGTTTGGTTCATGAGAATAGACTAATGATAATTTAAGGCTATGACCCGTTTCATGACCTTAAATTGGATTTTGAAATTTTACAAAATGTTTTACAAGTGTAGATAAAATTAAAAGTTTTTTCTTTAAAAGATATTTTCAAAAAGTCTCATCATTTTATAAATTAGAATAATTTTTATAATTCATGATATAATCGTGAAATATATTGTTTATTGATTATTTAAACACATTAGAAAGAACTATCTATTTTTTGAAAAAAAAAATCTATCCAAACATTAAAGAGTACGCTAAACATTTTACTTATTGTCTACTTTTAAATATAAACAAAATTAGAAGCTTTCACAAATAGAATTTGTATTAGATACAAGCAGCAACAGCAACATGTAAAGAAAATTTATTTAGTTTTATATTGATTATATTTATTAAATTTGTATTATTTTTATATAAATTTCAAATAAATAAATAATATTATATATAAAAAAAATGAGATAAGAAAAATTAAATCAAAACTTTATAATTTTATATATATATATAATATGATAAACTTTTTAAACATTGATAATTTTTTTAATAAAAATTAAGAGTATGTATTATATATTATTATTTTATAATATTTAAATTTATATTAATATAAATATTAAATATTTAGTATTAAATATTATTAATATTATTATAATAATAATATTTATAATATTTGAATTTATATTAATATAATTAGTAAAAAATTATGATTATATGTTATTATCATAATAATATTTTATAACATTTAAATTTATATTAATATAATTATTAAATTTCTAGTATTGTATTATATATTATTATAATAATAATATTTTATAATATTTGAATTTAAATTTAAAATTATATTAGTATAATTATTATATATGTAGTTTTATATTAAATATTATATTTTATAATATTTGAATTTGTATTAATATAATTAAAAATATATCTATTTTAGTTAGCTTTAAAAGTATATTTCGTTAAAAATTTAAAATATTACGTTAAAAAATTAACAAAACAAACCGCTAAAATTAAAAATTTACATTATCTCCGTATTTTTTATATAGCATTTGACTTTTATAAAGGAAATAAATAAAAATGTATGACAAGAATGTTTCCGTTTAGAAGGAGTTTAAATTAGATAAGGCAATTATAAAATTAAAAAAAATAACAAAGAATGTTTATATAATAAAAGAATATATATTTAACTTCATACAAGTTTATATGAAAAAATATATATAGAGCGTCAGCCCACACTCACCCAAATGTAACTTTGTTTGTTTTACGACGTTTCATGATTTTTTTTTTTTTTTAAATAGAAACGCCGCTTTGATGAGAAAGAAAAGGAAAGATGAGTAAATTAAACTTTAACTAAATACTTTTTAAGTAAATTAAGTATTTAAGGAGAGGAATTTCAAATTAATGGATTTTTTTATCTCTAATTTCATTATTTTCCCTATGAATCAATTAGGACCTGATTGGTTCGTGGTTGTAAAACTGTATTTTCAAAAATTGTGTTTCTGAAATAAAAATCTGAATTTATAATCTAAAAGCATATTTTTTAAAATGTGATTAGTTCAGTATCTGAAAACTGTTTTTTATTTTTTTTAAATTGAATATGTGATTGGTATGGGATTTGAAAATATAAAAAAGTGATAGATTTATATGATTTTAGGATACAATAATTTGGAATCGAGAAAACGTGATTTTCTTGTTTTTTATTTTAGAACACAAAATTAGAATAATTATTTAAATTTCATTTTCAAAATCATCTTACCAATTAGTTATTCTTGTAGTTCCCGCTATTTTCAAGTTTTAAAAATGGTAAAATATGATTTAGATACTATACCAATCAGACATTTAGATTCCTAACTTTTTTCTAGCAATCAAACCCTAACCTTTAATTTTTGGATCATGTTAGTCCTTAATAATATTTTCTGCTAAATAAACATTAACATCCCCACAAAAAAAAAATAAACGTTACTTCTAGGCGGAAAATAAAATTTCAATAAATATAATGGGAAATTCTATAGTGGGGTGTCAATTTAGCCCTATTGGTAGGGGTATTTCTGTTTCCGGCATGTAGAGAAATCATAACCCAATTTTTTTATATGATGTTGTACATTGTAGTTATAGCACGCATCTCACCAGCTTCTTAAATTTTTTGAATAATTTACGAAGCCTAAAACATAGTTCAAACAATCAATTGCACACTTGTTTTTTTTTATATATGCATGCAACTAACTATTTTGAACTCTAGTTTTCGCCATTGTAACGTTTTTAGAATTTGTTGAAAACCGGTAGGGTCCCTACTATAATTACAATATACATCATCACATAAAAAAATAGGTTATAATTTTTATATATACTAAAAAAAAATACCTTACTGGTATGGGCTAAACTAGCACCCCTACTATAGATTTTCCCATAATATATATTGTTAACCGAGTTTTTCGGCAACTATAATTATGAAAGATAAGAGAGCTTAAAAAAAAAAGATTTCGAAAATGCAAACAGGATTTTTACGTGGTTGGGGCGTTAATGAGCCTTAGTCCACGAGTCATTTGTATTAGAGCTTAGAGAGCTTTTGACAATGGAGTTTTCTCTCTATATTTTGACAGAGTTCCTGTCTTTTTCGTGAAAGGAGACCCATTTTTACACTGTTCTGTAGCTTATATTTATAGACGTATGGGAATACCGGGTCTGGGCCAGATCCGACCCAGACCCATCGGGGAAATGGATATAAGTGGCCTTTCTAGTGGAGGCCCAATACAAAAAGATACAAAATACATGGAGTCCAAACCAGCTAAGGCCCAATAGGTTGACCTTAGAACTACGTCTCGCCCGACAAAACGGCGCTTTTGGTCTGATCACCTCGAGTCACGAGGCAGATTCAGGAGACAAGACCAGTCAGAGTACTTAGCTGCGCAGTCCTGACACATCGGCGTGCAATCCCGAGGTGGTCTTTTCTGCAGGTGAAAAGTGGGGGACAACGCCCACGTGGAGCGAGGCGGCGTCAGGATCCTGGACACCTGGCCTCTTCAACCGGGGGCGAGGTGATCCGGGTCCATTTACATTTGTCCCGCTTCGTTTACCCTTAGCCCGGACAGTGCCAGGGGTCCGGGATCGGGACGCGCAGGCCGCGGCTATTCGAACGCCCTGTACGCCGCCCGGACTATCGTTGCGGAGGACGGACCCGAAGGGACATTCCGGACCCCTCCAATGGTCCCAGACATGAATCCCCGGTCCATACCCTTCCCCTTGGGCACTCTACATACCAAGAGGCCTTGGGCCGGGCCCGCGTGCTGACCTGGCCCCTGATAGTGGGCCAGGACGAAGGCCCAGAGCCCATGCAGAAAATGGGGATAACATATATATATATATTCTATATAAAAAAAAATGTATTTAACAGCTTTTATTGGTTTTAATGGTCTTTTTTTGCTAGTTTTAACAAAATATTACAAACATTTAATAGAATATAACTTTAAAACTAATTAAAAATAAATATTTATTAATTATATTAATTTAAATGTTATAAAATATCATTATTATAATAATATATAATACAAAATTGGATATTTAATAATTATATTAATATATATTCAAATGTTATAAAATATCATTATAATAATATTGTTGACGCCGTTTTTCGTCAACTTAAAAATGAAGAGCAATTAAACAAAAAATACGAGAGGAAACAAACAATATAGACACAATTTTTACGTAGTTCAACAGTTAAAATCTTCCAGTCCACGAGTCTATGTTATTTACTTTATAGAATTCTCCCAAAGCTTTCTGGAAGCAATTTTACAGAGTCTTCCCAATATTATTGACGCCGTTTTTCGTCAACTTAGAAATGAAGAGCAATTAAACAAAAAATACGAGAGGAAACAAACAATATAGACACAATTTTTACGTAGTTCAGCAGTTAAAATCTTCCAGTCCACGAGTCTATGTTATTTACTTTATAGAATTCTCCCAAAGCTTTCTGGAAGCAATTTTACAGAGTCTTCCCAATATAAATCCCTCCTCTACAAATGAATTGTTCCACTCTATTTATAGAGTGGTTTACAGAATATCTTCCCATAGATTTCGGGGAGTTATGGAACAAATCAATTGAAATAAATGCGTATGGTTATTATGTACGCATATAAATCCCATGATATTTGAGATTTAATGACAGATTACATCTAATCCCTTAAACATAGGGATTCTATAACAATAAACATGTTCACACACAGCTTACGAGCTTGAACACCAGACTCACACGCCTTTGAGGTTGTTCACTCATCACGAGCCTGACATCTCATCTCACCTTGGTTCCCAACAAGCAACGTTGTCGAGATCATCTTCTTCGATCTCACAATCCCTGAGCTCAAACTGTCTTGTCTGATGGCAGGAAATGAATCAAGAAATGTATACAAATGTTGAACCATTGTCACTGTGACTTCAAGCCTGACTTATAACCTCGGAACTCCTTCGAGACCATATAGTTTTCGAGCTCACCAATTCCGATATTGTCGCATTTACTACTTAGCGAGACTGTCTTTGATATTTTCATTAAAGCTGACTATGACGATTTGGCTTATTTCGAGCCTAACTTTTGAGATCAAAAACTTTATATTCTCGAAATTTGGGTGTAACAAATATATAATACATGACTAGATATATAATATGTATTAATATAAATTTAAATAAAATATTAATATTAAATAAAACTAAATAAATATGTCTTTCACCGATTTGAGAGCCTTAATGTCCCTTAATTTAATGAATAAATTATTACAACAATAACAATTTTTAAAGCTAATTCAAAGAACAAGTTATAAACTTTTATATTTCCATTCATAATTGTTCAAAGTCTTACCAATTACATAAGAAAAAATAAAATATAAATTGGAAGCATAGCTTTTCCAATATCATATTCAACTACCCTATCTATGTCCTAATATCCTGTGTAAAGGATCATCAAAAAAAAGATTCCAAGTGAAGTTTCACCTAATCAAAAGCTAACCACCGATATATTGTAACGCCCCAACTCCAGGGATCGTTACAGTGTGCCTTGCAAACAGTGCTAAACTCGCTAATCGAGTCATTTGGCCAAAATCGCGAACTAAGTATGATTAGCAGTTTAGGGATTAAAAACTTTCGTTAAGATGTAACGTTTCACTAGAACGTTTAATATATACATTGGGATCCCGAAAATAAAGTTTCAGAGTCTATTACATAAAATATTTACAACAGGCCGTTCTAAGCGGCAAAACAGGGTTCAACCCTAGTTCCACTTTAAACCTCGGCCGTGGAGGACGAGCAGCTGCATATGTACACGTCATCACCTAAGCTCTTCAACTCAAGGATGGTCCAGCTTCCTCTTGCCTTTACCTGCACCATGTAGCACCCGTGAGCCAAAGCCCAGCAAGAAAACACAATAAAGCATGATATAATATCAACAACGATCATAATAACCATTCAGGACTATCAGTCCAAGCAAATAGGTGACAATAGCCAAAAGTCACAATAATGAGCATCGCTCCTTCTAGCCATGTGACGATAGGGTCACCAGGGCTTAACCGATAAGTGATTCTTTCTTAAGTTTGATTAGGACGTGTGCAAGGTGATTAGTCACCAACATAACCTTCCTCACGACTCTAGAGTCAAAACTATGGACAACGTCCCTTAGCCATGTGACAAACAGTCACCGGGGTCATATACCTTGGCTATAAACATCTGGTCATAGACCAGGCAAGCGCTTATAAGTTCTTCGACCTTAGGGTCGGTCCCGCATTAACGCCATGGAGCTATTCAATACGTGATCATCGACTTTAGGGTCGGTCTGGCATTAGTGCCTTAGAGCCACTCAATGCACAATTCTCGACTTTAGAGTCGGTCCAGCATTAATGCCATAGAGCCATTCTGTAACGCCCCAAACTCCAGGGACCTTTACGGTGTGCCTTGTAAACAGTGCTAAACACGCTAATCGAGTCATTTGGCCAAAACGTGTAACTAAGTATGATTAGCGGTTTAGGGTCTAAACATTTTGGTGAAGATGTAACGTTTCACTAGAACGTTTAATATATACATTGGGATCCCGAAAATATAATTTCAGAGTCTATTACAGAAAATATTTACAGCAGGCCGTTCTAAGCGGCAAAACAGGGTTCAACCCTAGTTCAACTTTAAACCTCGGCCGTGGCGGACGAGCAGCTGCATATGTACACATCATCACCTAAGCTCTCCAACTCAAGGATGGTCCAGCTTCCTTTTGCCTTTACCTGCACCACGTAGCACCCGTGAACCGAAGCCCAGCAAGAAAACATAATACATCATGATATAATATCAACAATAACCAAAGTAACCATTCAGAACCAACGGTCCATACAGATAGGTGACAATAGCCAAAAGTCACAATAACGAGCATCGCTCCCTCTAGCCATGTGACGATAGGGTCACCAGGGCTTAACTGATAAGTGATTCTCTCATAAGTTTGATTAGGACAGGTGCAAGGTGATTAGTCACCAACATAACCTTCCTCACGACTCTAGAGTCGAAACTATGGACAACGTCCCTTAGCCATGTGACAAACAGTCACCGGGGTCATATACCTTGGCTATAGTCATCTGGTCGTAGACCAGGCAAGCGCTTATAGTTCTCATTGACCTTCCGGTCGGTCCAGCACTAATACTCCATATGAGTCATTCAATGCCGGCCTCGATTAGATCTAATCTTTATTTGGCCCGGCGTTCAGAACGCACTGCCACCTCTGACCCTTAGGTCGGTAAAACACGACCAGTGCTCAGCCCGTGGTGAACTTAACTAATAAGTCACAGCTTCACAGACGGATCTGACACCATTGTCGATTCTGACTAATAAGTCAGCGCCATACACAGGTAAGCCATGCCACCAAACATATATCACATGTCCAATATCCATAAACAAGGTATTCAGCATGCTTACTTAACAGATATTAGTACAATTAGGACTATGCATTAACACAGAGGCTCAAGCTCTGAACGATATCACACCCAGTATACAAGCATGTCCTAATCACATGTTTCTTATGCATCATATGCAATATATTCAACAATCAACATGCACCATTAACAGCCATGCATGTCACGTTTAATAGTCAGCCTACATGCATCAAGAATAGCCATGCATGTCATACATAATAATCAACAGACATGCATCAATAATAACCACGCATGTCATACCCAGTAATCAACCAACATGCATCATAATAGCCATGCATGTCACATATACACAGGGTGCAGTTTTCTTACCTCAAATCCGAGCTAGAACCAATATAAGAACGACCCTTGAGAACGGTCAACCTTTAAGCCCTTAGCGGTCACTTAATCATAACCAAACATGGAACACCATCAATAACATGATAACCCAAAGGTTTCCAAACCAATATCTAGCCTCCAAGAGATCAATCCAAACTAATCCAAGTAGTAGGGACACTCCCGAGGCTCATAGCTAAGTTCCCGAGGTCAAAACGAGCAAACGGGGTGAAAACAGGGCAAGGGCTGTGGCCCTAGCACCTTGGGCCGTGGCCCCCAGAATTTCCAGAGGCAAGCGCCGCGGCGCCCCACACAAGGGCTGCGGCGCCCAGCAAAACAGAAAGGCCACCTGCTAACTCGTGCTAGGGCCGCGGCGCCCAAGAACAGGGCCGCGGCGCCCAACCCAGAACCATTCTCCAACGTGTTTCCAACACTTCAAAGTCCCCAAAAACACACCTAAACATTCCACAATCATCAAAGCAAAGTTCCCAAGCTTCCGAATACCTAAAAACCCTCAAAACCCAAGGTTCAAGCAAACCGAAAACTCAACGATTCACAAAATCAATTCAAAGCTTAGAAACTCGAAATAACTCAAAACTTAAACTTCAATTACCTTTGATTGGGTTGTTTTCCGTCAAATCCCTCGGCTAAGAAGCTTCTATTCTTTCCTAGGATCGCTATGCCTCGACCCTCGCTTGATTCCGACTCCTAGAACTCAAGATATCTTCGAAAACGCTCAAACGGTAAAACAGACCGTCTTTGAGAGAGAACGAGAGGTTTCTAACGTACGTTCTTATCTGATAAGCTACTTCAAGCTTAAGTAACCTCAAATAAAACCTAGTGCTCGGGGTCCCGAAAACACCCCCGGGGATACTATAGTCAAAACTTCCAGAATTTCATCCTGATCTCAAATACTCCCAATCCATCACCAAATAAACATTTCTATTACCCCGAAATTGACCCCGTTATGACAAAACCGCTAATCCATTATATATGACCGTCTCATGTCGAATAGCTCGAATATATCTCCATAATAATAAAATCTCACTCACAAATTACATTATGCACCCAATTTACAAATATGCCCTCAACAGGCCAAATTACCAAAATACCCTCACAATAATAAATTCTCCCATATGCATGAATTTACCATCATATAATAATATAATTCACGTAAATATGCATATAATCATTAAATACTATAATAAATCAATTATGGCCCTCCCGGCCTCCTAATCAAGGTCCTAAACCTTATTAGGAAATTTGGGGCATTACACATTCAATGCATGATTCATCGACCTTAGGGTCGATCTAGCATTAATTCCATAGAGCTATTCAATGCGTGATTCTCGACTTTAGAGTCGGTCCCTGACTAGTCAGTGTCATACACAAGTAAGTCATGCCGCCAATCATATATCACATGTTCCATATCCATAAACAAGGTATTCAGCATGCTTACTAAACAGGTATTAGTACAACTAGGACCATGCACAAACACAGAGGCTCAAGCTCTGAACGATATCATACCCAGTATATAAAGCATGTCCCAATCACATGTTTCTCATGCATCATATGCAATAAATCCAGCAATCTAACATGCACCAATAACAGCCATGCATGTCACGTTTAATAGTCAGCCAACATGCATCAAGAATAGCCATGCATGTTATACATAATAATCAACCAACATGCATCATAATAACCATGCATGTCATACATAATAATCAACCGACATACACCAATAATAGCCATGCATGTCTCATATACACAGGGTGCAGTTTTCTTACCTCAGATTCGAGCTAGAACGATTAAAAGAACGACCCTTGAGAACGATCAACCTTTAAGCCCTTAGCGGTCACCTAGTCATAACCAAATATAAAACCTCATCAAAATGAGTAATTAAATACTTCCAAACCCAACCCAAGCCTCCGGAACATCGAATCCCACTCAACTAAGTAGTAGGATCGATCCTAGGCCCTTAGAGTTAAGTTTCCATCACAAAAACACACTTTTGGGCAATTTTTCCCTTAAGGGCTGCGGCCCTACATGGACCATGCCGCGGCCCGCCCCCCTGACAGAGCCTCCTCCACCTTCCTCAAGCTAGGGCCGCGGCGCCTAAGAACAGGTCCGCGGCCCAACTTCGCACCAGCCATTTTTCTTCGTTTTTCCACTTCTAAAACCTTCCAAAAACCCATCTAAACATCTCCAAATCACCAAATCAAAGTTACCAAACTTCCCAATGGTCCAAAACCACCAAAACCTGAAGCTCAAACCAACCAAAAACTCAACAATTGCCAAAGTCCAATTCTAAGCTTCAAAACTTTAGAAACTAAAAACTTAACTTAAAAACAGAGCACACCATTAAATTCATAACTGGAACTAACCTCAAACACGGTTTTGAATCCCTTAAATGGCTGTGACAAGTTCCTTAGCTTCCCCCTTTGATCTCCAAGCTTAACTCCTCAAGGTGGCTCTCAAAATCCAAAGAAAAGAATGAAGGAAGACTTGCACGAGAGAGAAAGAGAAGTGATGAGGATGAGCTCTGTTTTAGTTCTGTTTCCACAGCCTTCCAAACCCCCTAAAACTGATATAAATCCTTAAGGTCAAAAGACCATAATGCCCCTAGGCCAAATAAATCCCTCTAAAGGCTTCCGAGGGTAAAACCATCATTTCCCGTCTATCTCGTTAACTATAATTAACGCTCTCCAATTCCCGCTATTCTCAATATTCCCAAATACCAATAAATCATATCCCATTACCCTTTAATTCCTAGTAATGCTCTAATCATTAAATTCACCTCGAGACTCACCCCGAGCCCCGAACTTAAACCCGTTATGACTAGACCGAACACTTACATCCCATGATCGTCTCATGTCGAAAAGCTCGAACCAATCCACCTTATAATGTGGCTATATTAATTAATCACAATCACGCACCCAAAATATACAATTACGCCCACAATGGCCAAATTACCAAAATACCCTTATAATAATAAATTCTCCCATATGCATGCATTCACCATCATATAATAATATAATTCACGTAAACATGCATATAATCGTTAAATATTATAATAAATCAATTATGGCCCTCCCGGCCTCCTAATCAAGGTCCTAAACCTTATTAGGAAATTTGGGGCATTACAACCATCCCCTCCTTACAGAAATTTCGTCCTCGAAATTTACTCAACAGATTGGAACCAGAATTCCACTCACTTGTCACAAATTCCTTAAGCCATTCCTTGACTTCAGTATTTCAATAGCCTTACCTTAACCCGAGGTACATTCTGCTCAACAGAATCTCATTACTTATGTCACAATCTGAACTGGTTATTCCTTACCGGAATACTTAACCTAACCTTCAGATTCTCATAACTCAATTCATAAGTTCCTTCGGCCCATGCTCATTGCATAGAAGCATATAACTCACTGTATACAACTGCCAATGCCGAAAGTAAAACTGATTCGGAGTCACCCTACTCTGACCCAACCAGGATCCAACTGCTGAAACAAACTAGGGCTTAACTTGAACTGGGGTTTCCCCACTTCTTCCCCATAGTGATACCTTAGAGAAAACACATTCTCCTACTTGGAATTCCACATTCATACTTCCCAGTTCAGTAATACTTTCCCTCTATTCTGAGGAATGAGCAACCAAAATTCAAGCTCCAGCAGTCTCATAAATCCCCTGAACCACCTCAGGATCCAGACATATATATATTTCCTCACTCATCTTATAAGATGTTCCTCCAATAATAATTGGATAACCCTCTCTCTCTGATTTACCACCAGTCTGAGAGTAATAACCTATACTGAGTTCCATTTATATACTCATCACCTTTCTACTCCTTCCAGAACCTGGAAGTCACAATAAAGTCTTTATCTGATATGATAGACCTTGAGTTCACGAAGGCTCTCTGTCCCTCTCACAAAGAGACTCAGACATTGATCAGCCATACTATTCACTTACTCTTGCTGATAAAATAACTCACTTGGACTACCAGTCCACAACGACTTAATGTCAATTCATACCGATCCATCAACCTGGGAATCCCACCGCGAAACTCACCGCGATGCTCCCTTATTCCCACTATGAAATACCCAAAGGCTGTAATGGCCTTGCTATTTCCTGATATTTTGTCTCGACCTACTAACAGGTAAGAGCTTTACACATGCCTCAGTAAATGCCTCTTCATCTCAGGCCATCTCTATAAAATTTCCATATCATGTTACCCTTTCACGATGCCTGTAGATTCCTTTTTCTCATAACCCTTCTAATAGACCTTCAATCAGTCCATCGAACATGGGTCGAGTAAAACCCACTACTCAAAGGAAAATGAAAACAACCTCTCATCCTGCCAAACAGCCTGCTCCTCGGGCTGAAAATCCTTCGACCAACACACAAGCCGAAAACACTCCTCAGCCAGAAATCCAAACAAAGGCCCAACCTCAAGACGTCCTTCGACTTGAAGTCGAATGGTACATTGTACCTCCTAGTAACATCACAACTAGGATGGTAGGGAATTATCTCAAGAAGTATGGACTTCCTGGGATAACCCTAATCAAGCCTACCATCGACCAGCGGGCAAACCTGCCTGGGGGCGCCTTCAGCACCTGGTCGATATATTATATTAAGGCAGGGGCAACCTTGCCTCTTCATCCATTTTTTCAGGGGGTGTCGAGGTCACCCCCTTCCAAATCACCCCAAATGGATATAGAGTGCTCTCTACTCTCTATATCCTGTACAACCATAAGAAGTGGCCCATTCCTATGCCACACGAGATCAATTACTTATTTGATCTCAAGTCCAACCCCAATCACAACAACACGGGGTTCTTCCACTTTTACCACCAGGAATCTGCTCGCACTTTCTTGAGTGAGATCACCCATAAGTCCAACGTGGGGAAGTACTTCCAGGAGTACTTTTTAACACCAGACCTGGTCGCCAACAATCTGGCCTTCACCGAATGAGGTAAATTATTTTATTCACTGCTCGCTTAATTTCCTTTAGCTTTTCCACATGTTCCTTAAAACTTTGGCATTCTTCATATCCATGGCGCCGACCAGCTCCCACTCCAGAAATGGAGATACGAGCAGCTTCCCTGGCAGCATGACCGACATAGAAAAAGTGTCAAAGAGCTGGTCATGGAGAATAATCTAAGGCTGGTTGGCCTTCTGGCCCCTCACCAGGATGTGAGAGAAACAACTGTGGGGAGTGCTACCGGTGGAGAAGATCTCGAATAACACCACGATGTGTCACAACCTCCGAGGAGGAGGATAACGGGAATGACTATCAGGGATCCCTCCAGCACCCCTCGAGCAGCAACTGCCCCTGCTCCTTCAGGAAAGGGTACACAGAAGGTTTCGAGGGCCCCAAATTTATTCTTGAATCTTTAGATGAGAACGGTACTGAATTCTCACTCTGAGACAATTTTCCCATTCTCTGTCACTTATTTGACGAGGACGACAACTTTAAATACACGCCTAATTTAAATTCAGATTTCTTCAAGGCAGTAAGTGAGTGTAGCAGTAGTACAATAAATAGTATAGCGACTAGTAGTTGTAGCTCAAGTATTTTACTTATAATTTCCTTGATCTTATTTTCTTGATTTAGTAGATACCTCCATCTATATTACCTGATTGTTCGCCTCTATTTTGCAGCCATGTCGACTGAAGATCTATTCGAGCTTTACAGCAAACCTGTACTCGCTGCTCCTTCGAGCAAGAAAAAAGGGAGTAGGCAGCACTGAGGTGAAAGCATCAAGAACCCTCCGACGAGAAAAGCTCGGACCGGGGATCCTCCAGTGCCAGTTCCTTCTCGGGAAACCACACCTCCTCCGGCCCCTCTCGGCCAGACGTCTCCCCCAGCCCTCATCGATCAGACCCCTCCTCCAGCACCTGCCGACCAGACACCTCCTCCAGCACCTGCCGACTAGAAACCTCCTGATCAAACAGGAGACGCATTGATGAGCATCGTGCTCAGCTCGGCCAAGGAGAGGATGACTAAACTATCGAGGCATCGACGCAGCCGAGAAGCCATCATCGATACCGACTCCATGGAGGTCGACCAGATAATTAACCGTGCAATGAATGAAATATCCAGCGTAAGTTGTCATTTCTTGTTGAGGTTCATTTGTTTATCTTGTCATTTTCCGCCATCAGTTTATCTTTTTCTCTGATTGCAGGGAATGCTAACTATGACCGCCAACTGACGTCGCTTAGGAGCCCTGACTACTCAATATGAGAAGAGAATTGGCGAGCAGCTTAAGGCGTCCGAGGACAGACACGTTGAGGAACTTAAAGCGTCCGAGGCCAGACACGCTGAGGAGCTTAAGATGGCTGAGGCAAAATACACCGAGCAACTCGAGGCAACCGAGAAGAAAAATCCTGAGCTGCTCGAACAGAAGGCTAAGCTGGCCGAATAGCTGAAACAGCACCAGGCTACTTTGTTCAAAGCAATCGAAACTAAAGAGAAGTACAAGGAGGCTTCTTTTCTTAATTTCAAGGAACCCTCTAAGCTTCAAGATGATTTGGTCATCAGCAGAAAGGAGACTGAGGGGTTGGAGGAGCGCATTGAAGAGCTCGAGGAGACCAATACCAGCAACTTGGAGAGGTACAAGGGTGCCACCTTCAACTGCTTCTACGCGTTCTGGAAGCATAACCGCGAGGCAGACTTCAGTTGTCTCTCCAAACGCATAAGGCAATCTGAAATAAATAGGTGCCTTACTCACCTTGAAGAAAAGGAGAGAGCGAAAATCCCAGCCTCCCCTGAAATCTCCTTGGGTACGGGCATTGATGGCGTGGAAGAGGAAATTGGGGCCTCCGTCGACCAGTAAACTCCTCAAGACCCTCCTGCTTCATAATTTTTGCAGTTTTTATTTAACTTTGTAATTTAGGACACACGAACCTCGGTTCGCAGTGTCGAGACAATATATATTTTTATTGCTGCATGGGCAACTTTTCCTTTTAACATACAATTACGTCCGAGCAGTAACTGCTCGCGGTGTAAAGGATTTCTCTTTTTACATTATAATATTTTTATTTTATTATAACATTTGTTCGCATGATCGAACTTAGCATAGCACTTTGGTTTGATTTAACAAAATTTAAACAAAATTTTGAAAAATACTCTAAGTACCGTAGCATGCTTTCACTTATTTTGCTCATGTGTTTACATATGCTTATCGACATGCTTTGCTTACTAGATACCTTATATGCCCCCCAAGTGATTAAGGAGCTTTAGGTCCTCGACCACTTGCCTTGACCAAGACCTGTTCGAACATTACTGCTCGTAATAAAGATATATGAAAAATGATAATATAGCAAAACAACACACGTAATGAGCAAATACTTGTAATGAATACAATAATTGGCAAGATTGACTGGCTGCGCATAGTCCCTTTATTTCTCGTAATAGATGGACAATCGTGTCTATACGAGTGATCAGAATATGATATTACACTTATAAGTGATCAGTCACATGGTTGACTAACCCTTGTTCATAAACTTGTAAAAAGTAAATTTAATACAAGCTAATTCTTTAAGAAGAATTGTTTATTGATAGTACTTGCGCAGGTGTTCTCCATTCCAATAGCGAGGAATGAGATCTCCATTTAAGCAAGCAAGTTTATAAGTGCCTGGATGGAGGACTTCTTCAATTTGATATGGTCCTTCCCAGTTGGGTCCAAGTACTCCAGCAGCTTGATCGCGGGTGTTAAGGAAAACTCTTCTTAGTACCAGATCTCCCACATTAAATTTTCTTTCACGTACTTTAGAGTTGAAATATCGAGCGACCTTTTGTTGGTAAGCTACTACTAGGAGTTGGGCTTGCTCGCGCCTTTCACCGACCAAATCCAAAGACTCCATCAATAACTGGCTATTAGTGTCTTGATCGTATGCCATCCGCCGATGTGATTGCAGATCTAATTCAACAGGCAACATAGCTTCATATCCATAAGCCAAGGAAAATGGAGTATGGCATGTTGTTGTTTGATGGGATGTTCTACATGACCAAAGGACTTCAGGCAACTGTTCTGGCCATGCCCCTTTTGCTTCTTCAAGCAGTTTCAAGCCAAGGAAATAAGTTTGGAAACTCACACACCAATTTGGTCTCACCAGGTCCAACCGACACAACCCTATAGGTATCCACAATGTTTTTCTAGGAATCCTATGCAACCTTCCTGCATCAGGTTTCTATCCTTCAGTGCTGAAATCATAGGTACCCGCGGTCCACTAACTGTCCCCATAAACACAAAGGGTACCTCCCCTTCTGGTTCAAAAGTCACCATCTTGCGCTTGTAGTCAATTGTCGCCTCATACTTCGATAACCAATCCATTCCTAGAATCATATCGAAGTCATCCATCTCCAACTCAATCAGATCAACAGAAAACTCCCTACCATCTATCTTTACTGGCGATGCTCTAATCCATCTCCTAGAGACTACCAGTTCCCATGTTGGAAACAAAGTCTGAAAACCCCAAGTATACCCACCACTAGGTCTACACAGCTGATCTATCACTCTAGCAGACACAAATGAATGGGTAACTCCTCAATCAATCAATGCAGTATAAGAAGAACCAACACTAGAAATATGACCTTTCACAATTGAGGGGCTAGCCTCCGCCTCAGTCTGAGTCAAGGTGAGCACTCTGGCAGGAGCGAGACTATCGCCTTGCTTCGGCTCCTCTTCCCTAGCTTGTGGACAATCCTTCTTCAGATAATTGGCACTTCCACAGATAAAGCAGGTCCTGGTCATACACTCTCCCTGATGTCGTCGCCTGCACAGAGGACACACTGGAAAACTCCTCCAGTTGTCACCCCCGCCCTGACGGCCACCCAATGCACCCCGTGCCCTCCTATCAGAGCTAGGAGGAACAAAAGAATCTGGGGCCTTTCTCTTCTGCTTAATGGGGCCACTACCCCGACTGGATCCAGTAAAAGGAGGCACCGCCCTCCTAGCATCGCGCCTGACAGCGCTCTCTCTCCATATCTGATCCTTAGCCCCCTCAGCCGTAAGGGCCTTGTCCACCACCTGAGCGTATGTGGTAATATCTGGATCCAAAGTAATCTTCACATCATGGGCGATCATAACATTCAACCCCCGTATGAATCTATCCCTTCTTGCCGCATCAGTCGGCACTAAATCGGGCGCAAACTTCGCCAACCGGTCAAATCTCAAGGCGTACTCTATAACTGTCAACCAGTTCTGACTCAGGTTGATGAACTCGTCAACCTTCGCTGCTCAGACTGCAACACTGTAGTATTTCTCGTTAAAGATGTTTCTGAACTCTTCCCAAGTCATAACTGCCACATTTCTTCTCTGAGTCACTACATCCCACCAAATGCGTGCATCTTCTCTGAACATGTAGCTGGCACAAGCTACCCTCTCTTTCCCCACTACCCTCATAAAATCCAAGATGGAGGAAATCATATTCATCCACTGCTCTGCCCACAGTGGGTCTGGTCCACCCTCGAAGGTGGGAGGATGATGCTTCCTCAACCTCTCATACAAAGGTTCCCACCTGTTCTCCATAACAGGCTGAACTGGCACTGGCGCCATAGCTTGCTGAACTGACAACCCAGTGGCCTGAGGTGGGGCCTACTGCCTCAATTGTCGAAGTTCTTCATCAGTTCGTTGCAGTCTCGCTTCCATTTCGGCAAACATCTGTTGCCAATTCTGTGGGGTAGGTGGAGGGTCCTGACCATGGTTGTCATCCTCGACCATACTGTCGCAGAGCCTCGATGATTGTCGAGGCATTTCAATAATATGCCCGTAATCAATGACGCCGCTAATCAGGCATGATAACAACATCCAAAACCACCTCCCAATTCACATCAGTCAACCATAACAACAATCCACATAACATACAAATAGAATATAACACTCAACGGGCCATGCCCTGACATCATGCTGTTATCCAATAAATTAGCATTGGTGACGTGGCCAGTAATCTCTGGACACGTGGCTGACATTAGGATGCGTCTGGGAGAGCATCAACCAGAAGACACCGTAGAAGTAGGGTAATCCCGTCTTACCCGCGATCAGTCTGGTCGATGGTTCTGTATACAAGGCAACATTTATGGGAAGATCTTTATGAATCCCGAATTTATCTCATACAATCTTCTGGGTATCCGATTATTCAGGAAAGAATATCTGTAACAATCTTTTGTAACCCTCCTTGAGCCTATAAATAGCAAGAGATAGCTCAAAGGAAGGGACTTTTTGCTTTTGAATCATCCGAAACTATAGTAATTCTCCAAGTAAACTTGTATTGTTCTTCAGAGGTTAGTGAAACTCATTGAACCCTGGTTCTTTGATCACCCTTCTGATTCTTATATCAATATCAGTCTAAGTGGAAGTAGGTCATTACCGGATCTTGGGGCCAAACCACTATAAATTGTTGTGTTTTCTTTACTTTTGTCATTTCGTTCTTCTCTATACATTCGTTCATATCAATCACGTTTCGACTCCGTGTCAGTTGGCCAAATCTTGGGTCAACATTCTGGTGCTTTCATTGAGAGATTGACTTATTGCTGTTAAGAAAACCAATGGCGAAAGCAGGAAGGAAAACTGGGCAGGCGACCGCCGCTGCACAATCTAACCCGCCACCTCCTCCTCCCCCTGCGAGCATGGCGGAGGATGAGCCTCAACTGGACTTTGAAGAGGAGGAGATGGATGATGCGACGCTGAAGAGTACTCTGGGCGCGTTGCAAGAAGAGCTGGCTAATCTAAGAGCCAGTCAGGAGACTGCCGCTGAAGTTATGGCACGGCAGCAGCAGGAGATAGAAAGGCAGCGCGCGGAATTGAGCGAAAGACAGGCGGAGGTGGATCGCCGCCAGAGCGAAGCCATGGCAGCACTGGAGGCAGCCTTGCTATTGGCAAGAAATCAAGCTGCACCTGCCTCGCAGCCTGACCAACCAGTGAATGGGCCAACCCAGAGAGGTCCTAATCCGAGCCCACCGATTCAGCCTTCAAGTCCGCAAAGGCCCGAGCAGCCTCAAATGCCCCATGACGATGTCCCACAGGATCCTGAGGCGCAGCCACCATCCCAAGCTGCTCGATATAATCCCCCGCAACACAGGCAGAATTGGGCCGAGCATCGGCCTCGTAGCCCTAGACGCCATGGGGATGATGGGCCGAACCTACCGAACTGAGGCCGGTACCCTCCTGGCAACAGGAGAGACTCAGAGTTAGGTTCTGCTGTCTGGGGGCCCCCACGGCACGATGGTGCACGGGGACACCACGACCAGCGCAGACCACCCTCTAACATTCGGGATGGTTCAGCCAGGAACGGGCATCGGGGGAACAGCCGATCTCACCATAGCCAGTCAAGGTTCAAAGATGGCCACGGATACAATGAGGCTGATTCAGGCAAGGGAAATGCCGGTGGGAGAAATGGAGAAAGAGGTAAAAGCAGGAGCCAAGTACCTCAAGATGACCAACCAAACGGACAGGATGCTGGGGGGCAGCCCAGACAAAACAATGTCTTCAACAGGCTCGGTGGTAGCGAGCGGCGAAGGAGAGAAGAGGACCTGAGAGATGTACTCAATGATCGTCGCGAGAGGCACAGCGAGAACATCCCCCCAGCAACAGAGGCCACCGCGATTCCTACCACAGTGCAAGCCCAGATAGACGCACTCAACCAGGCGGTGCAACAGCTGGTCGGAGGAAGGACTTCTTACATCGACCACGATAGGAGGAAAGGCACTCCTTTCGTCCAAAGAATAGCTAATGCTGAAACTCCCAGCAAGTTCAAGATGCCAACACTCCTAAACTTTGATGGATATGGAGACCCAGTCTTGCATGTGAATAAGTTTGAAATTCAGATGGACATTCAGAAAGTGTCCGAAGATGCTCGGTGCAGGATTTTCCCTGCAACACTTTCTGAAGCAGCGCAAGAGTGGTTCTTTAAGTTCCCGCCTGCAAGCATAGTTTTCTGGGAAATGTTCGTAAGGGAGTTCTACGGACAGTTCTATGCGGGTCGTGTGCACCCAACCGAAGCAAACCAGCTAGTCGAGATTCGCCAGCAGGATGAAGAGTCAGTGAAGGATTACGTCCAGCGCTTTATGCGAGCGGCAGCTGGAGCAAAAATAGTAGGAGACGAAGGCAAGATGATGGCCATTACCGCAGGGGTAAAACGTTGCTCTCCCCTCTGGAAAAGTCTCCGAAAGGAAGGAGTTAAAACAACCCAGGAGTTCTTGAACCGAGCTGATCGTTACATCAAGCTCGAAGACGCCATTGCTGATGATGGAAAATCCTCGAACAAGGGTAAGAAATCCACCGAACCCGCCAAAGCCGCCAATGGTTCTAAACCTAACGGCAACGGCAAAGGTAACGGAAATGGCAACGGTAATGGCAAGAATGGTGGGAAATGGTCGTATAACGAGCCTTCCACCTCCGACAACAAACAAGCCAAGGGTAATCATTATGAACCTAGGTTCACTAATTACACTGCCCTCGTTGAGTCTCGGGGAGAGGTTTACCAGGCCACAAGCTCTAGTGTGCCTTACAAGAAACCTGGACCCATTTGAAAGGACATTTCGAAAAGAGACACAACCAAGTTCTGTCGTTACCATAACGACTACGGACATGACACTAACAAATGCAACCAGTTAAAGGACGAAATCAAGTTCTTTATTAGACAAGGACACTTGAGAAGGTACGTCCGGGACTCGGGAAATTCCCAACGAGAAGCTCCAGGAGGCAACGAGCAGGCGTCCACACGCCAACGCTCGCCACCATTACAGCCTGCCCCCGTGGCTGGAACACTCTTAACCATCTGTGGAGGCCCGCACCTCGCGGGAAATAGTGGAAAGGCCAGAGAACGATATGCTCGGACTCTGCGCCACGACCAGGACATCGAGATGATGACTGTGGAGGACCGTGCACCAAAAAAGGCCCGGTCAGAGGAAGGAGAGATAACCTTCTCTGATGGCGATGCCCAGCACGTCCGGTTCCCACATTCCGATCCGCTGGTCATGGACATCCAGATGGCTAACATGATGGTAAACAGGGTACTAGTAGATACAGGAAGTTCAGTGAACATCCTGTATAAGTCAACACTGGAACGCATGAAATTGTCCGTAAAGGACTTGGAACCCTGCAATCAAATGATATATGGCTTCTCTGGAGAAGGACTCGCCCCAGCCGGAATGATCAAACTTCCAGTAACGACGGGTACAGCGCCTGCAACAAGGACATTACTCGCCACCTTTGTAGTGGTCGATTGTCCTTCGGCGTACAACGCCGTTATCGGGAGGCCCATACTGGTTGATATACGGGTCGTCATCTTTATGTGGCACCTAGCCATGAAGTTCCCAACGGACGCGGGGTAGGACGCGTTTTAGGAAACCAAAGGGAAGCCAGGGAGTGCTACAACGCCTCAATCACAAAGGCAAAAAGTGGAACGTCAAGGAGCACTACCCCAGACCGATTGCAGATGGCAATAGATACGCAAGCCCAATCAGGTGGTGAAGTCACCAAATAGGGTGTGCCCAAAGTGAGGATGGAGATTTGGATCCTCGCTTTGGGGATTTTGAAGAGAATGTTGGACCCATCGAGGACCTGGAGGAGGTCCAACTCGACAAAAAAGACCCGACCAGAGTCGTGAAGGTTAGGAAAAATTTAGAGCCTACCACGAAGCATGCATTGGTGGAATTCTTGCGAAGGAACCAGGAAGTTTTCTCCTGGTCGCATAAAGACATGGTGGGAATAGATCCTGCGGTAATCAGCCATGTCTTGAACATAGACAAAAATTTTCCACTCGTGCAACAAAAAAGAAGGTTGCTCGATAAAGATAGATCAAGAGCCTTGAAAGAAGAAGTCGAAAGACTTAAGGAGAATGGGTTTATCAGGGTGGCATTCTATCCGTCGTGGGTCTCGAATCCGGTGCTGGTCCCCAAGCCAAACGACAAATGGCGGACCTGTGTGGATTTTACAGACCTCAATAAAGCCTGCCCAAAAGACTGCTTCCCACTCCCAAGGATCGATCAGCTGGTCGATGCGACTGCAGGACATGAGATCCTTTCGTTCATGGATGCATATTCAGGCTACAACCAAATTAGCATGCATCCCCTGACGAGGATCACACCAGCTTTCGGACCGATACGGGCTTATACTGTTACAAAGTCATGCCCTTCAGACTGAAAAACGCAGGTGCGACTTACCAACGGTTAGTCAACCACATGTTTAAAGAGCTGATCGGTGTAAACATGGAGGTATATGTGGATGACATGCTGGTAAAGTCTAAGAAGGCAGAAGGACACGTGAGGGATCTACAAGAGTGCTTTAATGTGTTAAATAAGTACCAGATGAAGTTGAATCCCCTCAAATGTTCCTTTGGAGTCGGATCAGGGAAGTTTTTGGGGTTTATAGTAAATTTAAGAGGAATCGAAGCCAACCCCGACAAGATAAAAGCCCTGATCGACATGAAGTCGCCGGAGAAGATCAAGGATGTACAAAGTTTGACCGGAAGGATCGCTGCTCTGAGTAGATTCATCTCCAAATCAACTGACAAATGTGTCCCTTTCTTCAATCTACTCAGGGGCAATAAGAAGTTTGAATGGACGGGAGACTACGAGCAAGCATTCCAGGCTTTGAAAGCTCATATGGCGCAACCTCCCATTCTGTCAAAACCTATTGAAGGAGAAACTTTGTCTATTTATCTGGCAATTACTGAAGTTACTGCTAGTGCGGTACTAGTACGAGAGGAAGAAGGCGTACAGAAAGCAGTCTATTATGTCAGCAAAAGGCTAATCGGAGCAGAATTGAGATATCCGCCGATCAAAAGGTTAGCATATTACTTAATACTAGCATCCAGGAAGTTGCGTCCTTACTTCCAAGCCCATCCTATCACAGTTCTAACCGACCAGCCCCTTCGGCAAGTCCTCCAAAAACCTGAGGCGGCTGGGCGATTGTTAAAATGGGCAGTCAAACTAGGGCAGTTCGATATAACTTATGCATCGCGAGCTGCAATAAAGGGACAAGTCCTAGCCGATCTTGTTGCGGAATTCACCGAACTCCCAAACAGTGAGCAGTGTGAACAGCCTGAAGCGCCCATGCCTCAAGAAAAAACTCCTTCGTGGAAGCTATTCACAGATGGTTCATCCAACGAATCCCACGCAGGAGCGGGAGTGATATTGATAACACCGAAAGGGCATCGATTTCACTGCGCAATCAGGTTCGACTTCACCGCGTCAAATAATGAAGCAGAATACGAAGCACTCCTCGCTGGATTAAGAATGGCCAAAGATATGAGCATAAAGAAGCTTGATATCTATAGTGATTCATAGCTAATCGTGAATCAAGTCCTGGGAGAATATCAAGCGCGAGGCTTAAAGATGATGGCCTACCTGAATAAAACGAAAGATTTGCTGGCCCAGTTTACAAAATACACCCTCCAACAAATTCTGCGAGACCAAAATTCAAATATAGACGCCTTAGTTAAACTCGCAAGCGCGAAGGATGTAGACACCTTGAACATAGTTCCGGTAGAAAGACTGAATAAGCCGAGCATAGAAACAGCCGAAGACAATATGGAGATTCGCCTAGGAGATACATGGATGGTGCCTTACTTGGAGTATCTGACGAATGGTACACTGCCAGCAGATAGAAACAAAGCTAGAACTCTGCAGAGGCGAGCCGCTAGGTACATACTGGTCAATGGTGTTATGTATCGAAGAGGATATTCGATGCCACTGCTTAGGTGCATTACACCAGAAAAAGCTAAGGAACTGATGAGGGAGGTGCACGGAGGCTTCTGTGGGGATCACGCTGGGGGGCAAAGTTTGGCAAAGAAGATTCTAAGGCAAGGTTACTTCTGGCCAACAATGAACGAGGATTCGATAGAGTATGTATGAAGATGCGACAAATGTCGAAGGTTCTCCAAGATTCCACGAGCAGCTCCAAATGAACTAAAGCAGATGCAAAGCCCGTGGCCTTTCGCAGTATGGGGGATAGATTTGATTGGATCCCTGCCCACAGGGAAAGGAGGAGTAAAGTACGCAGTTGTGGCAGTTGATTACTTCACCAAATGGGCCGAAGCTGAACCACTTGCAACCATTACGACCAAGAAGGTTCTTGACTTCGTCATCAAGAACATTATATGCCGGTATGGTCTGCCCAGAAAGATAGTTTCAGACAACGGGACCCAGTTTGACAGCGACTTATTCACCGATTTCTGCGAAAGGCATGGGGTTGTTAAAAGCTTTTCTTGAGTCGCACACCCCCAAGCGAATGGGCAAGTCGAAGCCGTGAACAAAACTCTCAAAGACACCCTGAAGAAAAGACTCGAAGAAGCTAAAGGAGCGTGGCCAGAACAGCTGCCTGAAGTCCTATGGTCGTATAGAACATCCCACCGAACAGCGACGGGCCATACCCCATTTTCCTTGGCCTATGGGTATGAGGCCATGTTGCCCGTAGAGTTAGATCCCCCCTCACATCGGCGCTTAACTTACGACCATGATCAGAACAGCCAGTTAATGATGAAATCACTAGACACAATCGACGAAATACGAGAGAAATCTCAACTCCGAGTTGCTGCTTACCAGCAAAAAGTCGCCCGGTACTTTAACTCCAAAGTTAAAGAAAGAAAATTCAACGTCGGAGACTTAGTCCTATGACGAGTTTTCTTAAATACCCGCGACCCCACTGCTAGAGTGCTCGGGCCTAATTGGGAAGGACCTTACCAGATTGAAGAAGTCCTTCACCCAGGCACATATAAACTTACACGCTTAAACGGAGATCTCGTTCCACGCTATTGGAATGGAGAACACCTGCGCAAGTATTATCAATAAACAATCCTTTTTAAAGGACTGGCTTGTGTAAAAAAAAAATTCAACTTTTTTTACAAGTTTTGCAAAGAGGGTTAGCCACGCTGTATGGCTAACTGCTCGTATATGTAAGGTTCTATTATAGAATCACTCGTAAAGACATGTTTAGTCCATTTTTAATACGAGATTATAAGAGATTGTGCGCAGCCAGTCATTCTTGCCAACCTTTGTGAATTTACATTTGCAAGTATTTGTTCATTACGTGTGTTGTTTTGTTGTATTACAAGTATTATTTTTTAACACCGAACAAGAATGTTCGAACAGGCCATGGTTGTAACGCCCTGGCTACCCCAGAACAGTTCCGGAGAACGGTGAACCGGAAATTTGACTCGCTACCCGAGTCCTTTGGCTAAAAACGTGATCTAAGTGTTATTATCAGGTTAAGGTGGAAAACCAGTAAAAGGAAAGGGTACATTTCATTAAGTAAATAAACTGCTCATGAGCCTTTTAAAATGTTTACAAGTAGTTCGTATTACAAAAGAGTCGTTACAGTTTCAGATTTACAAACTCCGCCGGCCTAAGCGGCAAAAATAGGGTAAACCCCTAGTTCCTCTGAGAACTCCTCGATCGTGGCGGTCAAGCGGCCCTGTATGTACATTACATCGCCCAAGCTCTCCACTCAAGGCTGGCCAAGCTTTTCCTTTCCTTTACCTGCACCACGTAGCACCCATGAGCCAAGGCCCAGCAAGAAAACACAATAAGATACGGTATAATATCAACAACGATCATAATAATCATCCAGGACTACCAGTCCAACAATTAGGTGACAATAGCCAAAAGTCACAGTAATGAGCATCGCTCCTTCTAGCCATGTGACGATAGGGTCACCAGGGCTTAACTGATAAGTGATTTCTTTCATAAGCATGTTCAGGACAGGTGCATGGTGATTGGTCACCAACATAACCTTCCTCACGACTCTAGAGTCGAAACTATGGTCAACGTCCCTTAGCCACGTGACAAACGGTCACCGGGGTCATATACCTTGGCTATAGTCATCTGGTCGTAGACCAGGCAAGCGCTTGTAAGTTTCTTCGACCTTAGGTCGGTCCCGCATTAATGCCATAGAGCCACTCAATGCGTGATCATCGACTTTAGAGTCGGTCCCTAACTAGTCAGTGTCTTAAACAAGTGATTAGCAATCATTAGCATTTGATATGCAATCCACGTTCACATATAACAAACAACATGCCTCAATATCAAACCATGCATGTCATATACATGTACAAGGTGCAACTGTGTCCATACACTGTTTTCTTACCTCAAGTTCGAGCGAGAAGTATGATAAAGACGACCCCTGAGAACGATCGGTCTTTTAGTTCCTTAGCGGTTACCTAATCACAACCAATTATAACCTCCATTAATGAGAATCCACAATAATAGGGTCTTAACCTAAGCACCATCCTCGGGACCTCGAAACATGCCCACACGGTGAGTAGAATCGATCCCGGGCCTTAAGGATTGAAACCCCAAGTCAAAAACCCTTAAAAACACTCAAAACGGGGTTTGGAAGGAACAGGGTAGCGCTACAGCGCTCAACCCCTAGCGCTACAGCGCTATACTCAGAACCGCCCAAGTGCCAGAAACCCTCCTGAGGAGCGCTATAGCGCCCTAGGGTGGGCGCTGTAGCGCTACCTCCAGCCCAGAACACCCCTGAACCGACTTTCTTCATCTCCTTCGATTCTAACTCGATTCCCAAGCTTCCAAAGCCTATTCTTGATGCCAAGTGAACCCAAAAACCATCCCAACACATCCCAAACATCACAAGCATGGGAACCCTAGCCAAAACTCCCAAAAAAACCCATGAATTCACCCAAAACACTTCAGCTGCAAAACAAAACTAAAACAGAGCAAACCAGAGAAACTATGGTTAAAAACTTACCCAAAGCTTGGCTTATGAAGCTCTTCAATGATGGAACACACTCCCAAACTCCCAAGGCTTGCTTCCCAAGCTAGAATCCTCAAAGTTGGCTCAAAAACCACAAAGAACAGAGAGAAAAAGAAGGTACGGGAGAACTCTCAAAGATGCTCTGTTTTTCCATCACCTTTTTCAGCTAAGTAAGGTTATATCTATCCTAGGGGTGAAATGACCATTTTACCCCTAGGTCATTTAATGGTTTCTAAAGACTCCCAAGGGCATTTTTGGTACTTTCCTCCTAACTCGTTAATCATAATTAACGCTCTCCAATTCCCGTTATTCTCAATAATCTCAAACACCAATAATTCACATCCCGCTACCCTTTATCTCCCGGTAACGCTCTAATCATCAAAATCACCCCGAGACTCAAACCAAGTCCCGGCACTTAAACCCGCTGTGATTAAACCGCTAATCAATAATCTACGATCGTCTCATGTCGAACAGCTCGAACAAACCCACATCATAATGTGGTCTCAACATATATCACCGACATGCATACAATTAACATTATATTATAATATAATTCTCATAAACGTACATAAACACGTTTAACAGCATAATTAAGCAATTATGGCCCTCCCGGCCTACTAATTCAGCCGCTAAACCACAATAGGGAATCCGGGGCATTACAATGGTCAAGACAAGTGACCAAGGACCTAAAAGCTCCTCGATCACTTGGGGGGCATATAAGGCACATCTATAGCAAAGCATACTCTCAAGGTATGTAAACACATGAACAAAATAAGTGAAAGCATGCTACAGTACTTAGAGTATTTTTCAAAATTTAGGTTTTGTTAAATCATGCCAAAGTACTATGCTAAATTCGGTCATTCGGACAAATGTTATAATAAGTAAAAATGTTATAGCATCAAGATTAAAGCTTTTACACCGCAAGCGTCGCTGCTTGGATGTAACTGTTCAAGTAAAAGATTTACTGCCCGTGCAGCAAAGTTTAAAACAAAAATATTGTTTTTACATCACGACCCGTGGGTCGTGAAAAGGAAAGAAGGAAAGAATTCAAGAGGCATTCGGAGCCGGAGGGTCCTGGGCAGCATCCTGGTTAGTCGCGTCCTTGACAACTTCTTCTTCTACACTAGCAACGCTTGGAGTGGCAGGGGTTGCAGCTCTTGCCTCCTCTTCGGCCAATTGGGCAGCGCATCGAGCCAACTCCGCAGTTCTGACTTCCTCTGAAAGGTAGCTAAAGTCAGCACCCTGATTATGCTTCCAGAAATTGTAGAAACATCGGAGTGTGGTCCTTTTGCACTTTTCCAGATTCTTGGAGTTGTCAAGCTCCAACTGCTTCACCTTGCCCCCGAGGGTGACAATAGCCTCATCCTTAGACTTGAGCACCTCCCCCAGATGCTTGATTTCGCGAAGATGGGCTTTGTTGAAATCTCGGTACTCCTGCCTCAACTTGACTGCTGCGTCCTTCGCAGCTTCAGCCTCCGACAGCTTAGTCACCGCCGCATCCCTCTCTCGGACCACTGCCTCCAACTCCTTGGCATGCTTGGCCTCAGCAGCCGAAAGCTCCTCGGCCGCCTTCACCTGATACCTCTCGATGGCTTTCGCCTCGACCTGCTCGAGGTAAGCCTGGGCTCGGGTACGAGCAGTAGTGGCAGACAGCAAGGCCTGTAAATAAAGAAAAAAAGGAGTTAGAACTTATCATGAGGACTAAAAAACTAAAGCTTGAAAAATAAAGAAGTACTTACGCTGGAAATTTCATTCAGAGCCCTGTTCAGGATCTGGTCGAATGGCAGCTCTTCAGCTTGGACCATTGCGGCCTTAACATGGTCGCCTTTGCCGATGCGATCGAGGCGGTCCCTGGCAGATCGAATGGCACGGCTCATGAGTCTGGCCCCATGAGCTTCTTCATGAGAAAGCTGCTCTCTGGCAGGTACGGTTGGAGGATTCGGCAGGGCAGTAGCATTTTGCTGCTCGGAAGGAACTGAAGGAGGGGTAGAAGTTTGCCCTGTTTGCGCAAGACTTTGCCTAGTTGGCAAGTCCTGGGGAAGGCCATCTGTTCGACCCTTCTTGGCTGGAGAGTCGCGGCTGGATTCACCAGTTCTCTTCTTAGGCTTCCGTTGGAGTTGAGGAACCTCCTCTTCATCCTCGGCCTGGTACATGTCAAAGATGTTGGGAGTTGACATATCTGCATGCAGATAAACATAGCAAGTTAATCAAAAAGGAAGCAGGTGAAAGTATGTTAGACAACTGAAAGGAGGTAACAAAGTAAATACCCGAGCTACAACTACTGATCGCTACACTATTGACTCTATTAGTCATATACTCATTATCTGGCATGAAGAAGTCTGGCCCTAGATTTGGAGCATATGTAAAGTTACCATCCCGTCAAACAAGTGACAGGGAATTGGCAAACCATTTAAAAGCGAAATAACTTTACCATTATCGTCGGAGGATTCTCCCAAGTCAACAATAGGCTCTTTGGCCTTTTGTTTCCCCTTGCCTTGGGGAGCAGAAGGCCTTTCTGCGGAAGGGCTGCCCGTGGGTTCCCTGATTGTAACCCCCGTAGGCCTCCTTTGAGGAGGAGGCACAGGAGGTTGCTGCTCGGGAACCCCCTCGGTAATGGCTTCGTCCACCACGGACCCTCTATTTTCATGGCGAGGATCCAGGAGGCCAGACAACCTCAAGTTTTTCTCAGTTATCAGGGTCTTGACACTTTTTGCTGCATCAGACATCCTGGGCAGAGTGTTGGACCTCAACACCATGTCTGGTGTTGTGGTCGGACGTAACCAAGGGCCTGAAAAACAGATTAAAGTTTAAGAAAAATAAAAGGAAACACTTTAGGTTAAAAGTATCGACCAATCAAGGACAAGCTCCTACCTCCTCGGGCAAAGGCCAAGTTGTTGCTGGTTATGTCTGGAGTAAGGAAATACTCCTTATTGTAGAGCCCCACGTTGGATATATGGGTAGTGCCACTCAAGAAAGTCCGGCCGGTCTCCTGGTGGCAGAAGTGGAAGAAGCCCGTCTCGTTGTGCTGTGGGTTAGACTTAAGGTCGAAGAGATAGTTGACCTCGTGGGGCGAAGGTTCTGGCCATTTGTTAAGTTTATACAGAATATGAAGTGCGGTCAGCATCCTATATCCGTTTGGAGTTATTTGGAAGGGGGCGACACCAAAATAGTTGGCCACCCCCACAAAAAAGGGATGAAGAGGGAGGTAAGCTCCCGCCTCAAGGTGATACCAGGACCAAGCGCTGTTTGCACCTACTGGGAGGTTAGCCCTCTGGTCTTCGGTAGGACGTATAATGGTTACCCCCGTAAGGGGGAATTTTCTGAAGCAGTTAGCGACCATTCGAGGGGTCACTGAACTGGCTGGGGAAGTATACCACACGACATCAGGCGGATTCCGATGACGAGGGCGAGCCCTAATTTGGATATTAGGGTCAGGAGCGAGATTTTCTCGACCACTGGTTGAGGGAGCCCGAGCCTGCGAATCAGGCTGGACAGGAGAATTTGGGTTGCTTCCAGACTCAGGTCTTTTCTTACCAGAAGACTTGGAGCGAGCCATTGGAGAGGAAGGTTGGGGTCTGGAAGAGGACCGCGAGAAAGGAATCTCGTGGACGCGATCAGCTGGTTGTTCTTCTCCCTCGAGCAGCTGGGCAAGAAGGTCGTTGTCGATGGGTCTTTCACCTCCCCACAAATCTGGCATTAAAATCTGCAAACAGAAGAATGGGGAGGTGAGGATGTGGAACTTTTAAAAAAAGGCTTTTTAGAATAACGTTGGTCGAGTATAAAAGTTAGGCTTTTATACAACAGCATTCTAACAAGAAGTTAAATCTTTTTACACGAACAGTTTGAAAAATGGATCAAAGGGTGAAAGTAAAAAGTTTTTCTGGAAAAGCTTTTTCAACTAGCTTGAAAATCGAAATTTTACTTTGATTTTACGTCCTAAAAAGCATGATCCTGGATTTTAAACTAACTCGTAACTCTACTGTGCCTACAAAACATTCTTTCTACCAGCACCTTAAACCAGAAACGGAAAAATTTAAACAGTACACCATCAGAAACATGCACCACGAGAAACTAGAAGCATGGGATTTCGAAAACTTACCGAGAAGAATGATCGTAGAGGTGGAAGAAAGGTCTTCGGAGATTAAGGAGCCCACGGTCTGAGTCTTGGAAGCGCAAGAAAACGGTCTCCGGAGAAGTTTAAAGCTCTGGTTTTTAGGGTTTTCTGCAAAGAGAATGACGTGCGTAAAAAGAAAGGAGAGGCTTCGACAGTCTTATATAAGTTTGTTTCTGATATTAAAAAAGTGTAATTATTTGTCTTCCTTTTTCGAAGTATGGGGAAACGGGATGGCCGTCGAAATCGTTTCTGGGGAACCGAAAAGACATGATTAGACAGAAGTGGGTTGCTTTTTTCAAGAACACACGAAGGATTCTGACACGTTAGGTGGGGTTACCGAAGAGTCGTTCGTCCAAAAGTTTATTTACTGTTCGTAGTAAATAAACTTTGGGGGGCAAATGTTATCCAATAAATTAGCATTGGTGACGTGGCCAGTAATCTCTGGACACGTGGCTGACATCAGGAAGCGTTTGCTAGAGCATCGACCAGAAGACACCGTAGAAGTAGGGTAATCCCATCTTACTCGCGATCAGTCTGGTCGATGGTTCCGTATACAAGGCAACATTTATGGGAAGATCTTTATGAATCCCGAATTTATCTCATACAATCTTCTGGGTATCCGATTATTCAGGAAAGAATATCTGTAACAATCTTTTGTAACCCTCCTTGAGCCTATAAATAGCAAGAGATAGCTCAAAGGAAGGGACTTTTGGCTTTTGAATCATCCGAAACTATAGTAATTCTCCAAGTAAACTTGTATTGTTCTTCAGAGGTTAGTGAAACTCATTGAACCTTGGTTCTTTGATCACCCTTCTGATTCTTATATCAATATCAGTCTAAGTGGAAGTAGGTCATTACCGGATCTTGGGGCCGAACCACTATAAATTGCTATTTTTTCTTTACTTTTGTCATTTCGTTCTTCTCTATACATTCGTTCATATCAATCACGTTTCGACTCCGTGTCAGTTGGCCAAATCTTGGGTCAACACATGCATATGTTAACTCATTCATCATGCTCTATATAAAATAATCAGGCAAACAGGGCATTTAAACATATATTCAAGCATATAAGTCAATCATCACCAACCAACCCTGAGTCGAGCTTGTCACTGACAGCGAGCGTGTTCGATCAATCTTCAGGAACCATAAACCTTGGCTCGCTCTGATACCAAGTTGTAACGCCCTACTTCCTTAGAGATGTTACTAAGTGAGTTTAAAATGTGCAATTAACTCGTTAATCGATGTTTTAGGTTAAACGTGTAGCTAAATGGTAATAAAAGTCATGTAATTTGAACATATTTCCATTCGTTGAAAATTATGAAGCGTTTAACATTTGGGATCCCAAAAATATTGTTTTAGAAATATTTACAACTCAAAAATATAATCAGTCAACTAAACGACAAAATTAGGTTTAATACAAGCATCTCCCAAAAAATACCCCTAGTCGTGGCAGCCACGCAGGCCAAACATGTACGTGTCGCTTCACGCTCTCCGTACTCATGGTTGGTCGACTTTCCCCTTGCCCTTACCTGCACCATAGAGCACTCGTGAGCCAAAGCCTAGCAAGAAAACCCTCACAAGGAAATAACATATGCATAATCATCAATCAACATATAAACAAACTGCCAACATGCTAAACACATACGGCCATGCCGTCCCAGGCGCTTTACCAGGCCCTGGGTTCACGGTCTACATTGTAAGGTTATCTCAGGTATCCTATAGGGTCTCACCCTGGCAACTCACACTCCGCGTGCTTAACGCTGCTCACGGCCCCTTGCCGTACTCGGCCTTACCGTTATTGGCCTTTACCGTTCCCGGCCCTCGCCGTTCCCGGCTCTTGCCGTTCATTCACATATATGCATACATATCATAATTAAACAAATACTTAGACACGTATAAACATAATCAATGGGTTGCGCCTTACAACACAATCATATAGGGTCGTGCCCTGCAACATAAACTATAGGGTCTCGCCCTGCTCTGTGGGTACAACAGTTTTCTTACCTCTGTCCCGAGCTTTCCAAGCACCGATGTCCTGAGCACAGTCCCCTAGTCCGAGCCTCGCTGAAAACCTAGTCACAACGTACCAATAACATCCATCCATTAAGTTCTAATCCATTAATTAATTTCGAGACATAACTCTAGCCTCTGGGACCTTGGTTTCTACCAAACCGAGTGGTAGAAACCTTCCCGAGCCCTAACGTTCAGGTTCCCAAGCTAAAAACCCTCAAAAAGCCAAAATTATGCTTTTGGGTCGCGACTCAGCCTCCCTTAAGCGTCGCGGCGCACCCCAAAACTGAGGCAAAATGCCTCCCATCTGATAGCCTAGGGCCCCAGTGCCTGGAAAATTCCTCGAAGCCCCACTAGCCTATAAACTCAAGTGGGCCGTGGCGCGAGCCCGAAACCTAGAATTCCCATGCAAACTTTACGAACTAACTTCCCTGAAATCAATCTAAACACACCCCAGCAACATAATTGGGTCCCAAAATCATCCTAATACACTTTACGCAACACATAAACTTAGAGAAACCAACCAAAGTCCTACTACAAGCCAAGCTCAATTATCTAAGTTCCAACCTTCAAAATTCCAACAAAGCAAGAAGAATTAAGCAGAAATCCCTTACCTCTATTCTTAATTCAGACTCTAAACGAATTCCCTGAGTTTTTGAGCTTCCAATCCACCAAGTCCTTAGCCCAAGTCCTCAAAGTTTTCTCCAAAGCTTCAACACCCCAAGAGAGAAAGAGAGAATCAGTGGAGAGAGAAAGGGAAGCCAAAACTAAGTTATGCCTATCTTTTCTGAATTCCAGTAAGTTCCTAAGCTTGTAAGTATATAACCATTAGCTAAAAAGACTCAATTGCCCCCAAGCCTAACCTTAACCCTTTAATGACATTAAGGGAATTTCAGTCATTTTTCATACCCCGTTAGGTCCCCGAGTAGTCTTATAAATCCCCATTTAATCCCGACATATCCAAACCATTACTAAATTACTACCCGTTACTCGCTAAACTCCGAACACATCTTACGTTCCCAAAATATCCATAGACTCCTCTCGAGCCGAGTATTTGACCCCGTTGTGACTTTCTAGCTAAACTGCTCCCTAGGACTGTCTCGGATCGTGCATCACAAATATATCATAATAATCACATTTATTACATTTATGCCCTCAACGGGCTAAAATCACAAACACTCCCCTAATAACCAAATGGGGCCCACATGGATATTTAATTCACCTAAACATGCATTTCTAATCACATACTCATCAAATTCATACATTAACATATTAAATCAATTATTGTCTTTCAGGCACGCTAATCAAGGCCACAAGCCTTATTAGTAATCTTGGAACGCTACACCAAGGTTACAACTCGCAGGTCGACTAGAATAGGTCTTCCAATTATAGTATTGTATGCGGAAGGACAATCAACTACTATAAAAGTATAGCTGTGGGCAAAAAAAATGAAATGCTCGTACACATAAATTGGGAGAATTTGCACCCACTCTAAATTTCCGGGGACATGCAAAAAATGATAATAGATCCTGTTCGCAGGTGCAGTTTTTGCTATAACCGGAAGCCTAATTGACCCTGTTGGCGCGAGCCCTTCGCCAGAAAAACCATAAATGGTTTGGTTGCATGGCTCTAGCTCCTTCATTGACAACTTCATTATCTCTAATGAAGACTTGTACAAGATATATACTGAGTTCCCTGTGTCTGTAACACCCTCACTTATTTTAGTTAAAACCATATTTGAGGTGTTACGTTTTAAAACTATATCATAATTTATTACTGCGGAAGTCTAGACATTTTTTTTTTTTTAAACTTGAAAACTTATTTCACATTATTTACATTAAACATAAAGTATGTCTCAAACATATTATGCATAAGTATTAAATAACCCAATTTATTTTCAAAACATAACTTCACACCTTATTACAAACATCTCACTGATAACTGAAATAACCCACAAAAGGTCGATGTGTTCATATGTACAAATCAAGGTCAGGACCATGCTTCAGTTCTCCTCATGTCATTCACACATTTCTTTCTCTACCTGCAACACAAGACAACTGTGAGCCTAAAGCTCAGTAAGCAAAGTAATGCATGCAATGCTAATGATTACCCAATATCAATGGACATACACAACTTCTTTTTAAATTTTGGGCCCCTTAATATTGTGCACACTGTTTGAATTGGTCAATGCCTGTAGGGCTTGTTACACATATAATATAAAATCCCATGGGTTCTCCTCCGGCTAGCCATCACCACAGTAGGGCACATTAAAAACCTTATTCCATCGTTGCCACGTCGGGCTCAAGAGTTAAGGCGGCCACACACTATGGTGTCAATACATATAACAATAACTCATATGGAGGAGAAATAAAAACGGAAATATGGCAAACAATATAATTGGTTCACTAAAACCTAGCCCAAATTATTGGGCAGCCACTATAAGCCTACTATAGGCCTCCGTTTACACTTATTAACACTTTCATTTGCCTTTTCAAAACAGTGGCACTGAACTTAAACTTCTTATTACAAATTTCTTTTATGTTGCACAAAACTTGCAAAGGCATCATATGATTAATCATCATAATATCATGCATGGTCTTATATCATATAATAATTTACCATATCACTATTATGCCATGCATACAAATTTATGGTGAAGTGTCAATGTATGTTAATACCACTTACTCACAAACTATTCATATAATGCATACTTTCACATAACATGTAATTCTTGTGTTGTAGTTGAGTACTTTACTTACCTTCTGTCCAAAATATAATTCACCGTGTAACAAGTGGTGTCTTAGGTGTTGATGTGCTTATCCTGACAATGGCATGGATTTCTCATCATAATGATGGCAGTAATACATTGAACTCTCATTTAAAAATACCCATAAAACATCATATCAAATTTCATATCCAATTCTTGCCTAAAATGCCTTAAACCACCTAGATCGAGTGTTAAATTTATCTTAGACATTTGGAGAAATTTTGACAGAGTTTCTGTAACGCCCCAACTCCAGGGACCGTTACGGTGTGCCTTGTAAACAGTGCTAAACTCGCTAATCGAGTCATTTGGCCAAAAACGTGTAACTAAGTATGATTAGTGGTTAAGGGATTAAACACTTTGGTTAAGATGTAACGTTTCACTAGAATGTTTAATATATACATTGGGATCCCGAAAATATAATTTCAGAGTCTATTACAGAAAATATTTACAACAGGCCGTTCTAAGCTGCAAAACAGGGTTTAACCCTAGTTCCACTTTAAACCTCGGCCGTGGTGGACAAGCAGCTGCATATGTACACATCATCACCTAAGCTCTCCAACTCAAGGATGGTCCAGCTTCCTCTTGCCTTTACCTGCACCACGTAGCACCCGTGAGCCAAAGCCCAGCAAGAAAACACAATAAAGCATGATATAATATAAACAACAATCATAATAACCATTCAGGACTATCAGTCCAAGCAAATAGGTGACAATAGCCAAAAGTCACAATAATGAGCTTAGCTCCCTCTAGCCATGTGACGATAGGGTCACCAGGGCTTAACTGATAAATGATTCTTTCATAAGTTTGATCAGGACAGGTGCATGGTGAATGGTCACTAACATAACCTTCCTCCCGACTCTAGAGTCGTGCTATGGACAGCGTCCCCTAGCCATGTGACAAATAGTCACCGGAGTCATATACCTTGGCTATAAACATCCGGTCATAGACCAGGCAAGCGCTTATAAGTTCTTCAACCTTAGGGTCGGTCCCGCATTAATGCCATGGAGCTATTTAGTGCGTGATCATCGACTTTAGAGTCGGTCTAGCATTAATACCATAGAGCTATTCAATGCGTGATTCTCGACCTTAGGGTCGGTCTAGCATTAATGCCATAGAGCCATTAAATGCATAATTCTCGACCTTAGGGTCGGTCCCTGACTAGTCAGTGCCATACACAAGTAAGTCATGCCACCAATTATATACCACCTGTCCAATACTCGTAAACAAGGTGTTCATCATGCTTACTAAACAGATACTAGTACAATTAGGACCATGCCCAACCACAGAGGCACAAGCTCTGAACAATATCATACCCAGTATATAAAGCATGTCCCAACCACAAGTTTCTCATGCATCATATGCAATATATCCAGTAACCCAACATGCACCAATAACAGCCATGCATGTCACGCTTAATAATCAACCCACATGCATCAAGAATAGCCATGCATGTCATACCCAATAATCAACCAACATGCATCAATAACAGCCATGCATGTCACATATACACAGGGTGCAATTTTCTTACCTCAGATTCGAGCTAGAACCAATATAAGAACGACCCTTGAGAACGATCAACCTTTTAGCCCTTAGCGGTCACCTAATCATAACCAAATATGGAACACCATCAATAACATGATAATCAAAGGTTTTCAAACCAATATCTAGCCTCCAAGAGATCAATCCAAACTAATCCAAGTAGTAGGGACACTCCCGAGGCCCATAGCTAAGTTCCCGGGGTCAAAATGAGCAAATGGGGTGAAAACAAGGCAAGGGCTGCGACCCTAGCACCTTGGGCCGCGGCCCCCAGGGTTCTCTGAGGCAAGGGCCGCAGCCCCCTCCATCAAGGGCCGCGGCGCCCAGCAAGGCCAATTTCCTGACACCTGCTTCGTCGAACTAGGGTCGCGACGCTCAAGAACAGGGCCGCGGCCCCCAACCCTGGGCCATTCCCAAACGTATTTTAAGCACTCCAAATCCTCCAAAAAAATACCCAAACATTCCCCAATCATCAAATCAAAGTTCCCAAGCTTCCCAATACTCCAAAACCCTCAAAACCCAAGGTTCAAACTAACCAAAAACTCAACAATTCACAAAGTCCAATTCTAAGCTTAAAAACTTTAAAAACTTCAAACTTCAAACTTAGATTACCTTTGATTGGGTTGTTTTCTGTCAAATCCTTCGGTTAAGAAGCTTCTAATCTTCCCTAGGATCGCTATGCCTCGACTCTCGCTTGATTCCGACTCCTAGAACTCAAGATTTCCTCAAAAATGCTCAAACGGTATTATTATACCCAAAAATTGGAGATCAAGGACGTGGCAATAAATGTGACAAGTGGCAGTGCATGGTCAGTAAAGGACACATTAATAGTCAATAAATACGTTGACTCCTCAGAGTTGTGATAAAGTGACCCGGTAGACTGACGAAGAATTTGGACTGCTTGAAAGATGTCATAACCAAGCCAAGTGCACCTCGGTCCAAGGAGGCTAAGGAGAATGCATCCTAGGCGGTCCCAAGAGAGTGATCCTAGGAGAACCCAAGGATGAGGTCCGAGGAGAACTCAAGAAAGTGGTCTTAGGAGACCCCAAGGAGAAAGTGGTCCTAGGAGACCCCAAGGAGGATGTGGTCCTAGGAGACCCCAAGGGTGTGTCCGAGGTAAGCCTCCCAAGGTTTCCTAAGTGTTGGCTCAAACGTGTCCAAGGTAAGTAGCTAAGGAGGAGGAGTCCCATGCAAGTTAAGAATGGAGACTTAGATTTTGACAAGGAGAGCCTACACAATGTCCGATCGGACATAGTTGGGAGATACTAAAGGAGAGTGCCTCGCACTTCTCCAAGGTGAGATTCCAATGGGGTTGGCTCGGACCACCTTGGTCCGAGGAGAAGGCCACAAGGTCCGATCGGACCTTGATTGGAGGAGGTAAGCTCAGACTTACCCGAGGTGAGGTGCCAAGGGAGTTAGCTCGGACCACCTTGGTCCGAGGAGAGCCAAGCTTACATGACCTTTGGTCCAAGGAAAGCTTGAAGGAGTAATCAACATGCATGTGAGACTATGTCAAAATCCCAGGAACGACTTCAGCAAGAATTGGTCTAAACACCCGGGAATCTCTCATTCCTCACTCAAATTGAGGAATCTGTTGTATTTTATATATTTTTTGTAATTTAAATATAAGATGAATAATAAAATATCCCTATCTAAAGGGGATATCAGTCGAGTATCCCAGGCCTATAAATAGAGGGCTTATGGGATGAGAGAGGGGCTTCTTCTGCTTCTTCTTTCTAGAGAGAGAAAATTGGGTCTGAGTATTCTAGAGAGAGAAAGTGCTGATATTTGAGAGAACTCTTGTATTTTCACAATCTGTATTGAAGAAACTCAGTTGGCTCAGTCCATCTGATCTTGAGTACGGATCTATAAATCACAACTCTAAGTGGATTAGGCTATTACCGACAATCGGGGCTGAACCACTATAAAAATCTCCTGTGTTATTTACTTTTCTTGTTTAAACCGTCTGTGTCGTTTTTATTTCTCTTGAAGGCTTGTCGTATTTGACCTTCTCACGTCGTTGGCTAAAAACGCAGTCAACAGGTATAACAGACTGTTTTGAGAGAGAACGAGAGGTTTCTAACGTACGTTCTTATCTGGGAAGCTACTTCAAGCTTAAGTAACCTCAAATAAAACCTAGTGCTCGGGGTCCCGAAAACACCCCCGGGGATACTATAGTCAAAACTTCCAGAATTCCATCCTGATCTCAAATATTCCCAATCTATCACTAAGTAAACATTTCTATTACCCCAAATTTGACCTCGTTATGACAAAACCGCTAACTCATAATCTAAGATCGTCTCATGCCGCATAGCTCGAATATATCTCCATAATAATGAAATCTCATTCACAAATTACAATATGCACCCAACATATACAATTACGCCCACAGTGGCCAAATTACCAAATTACCCTCATATTTAACATATGAACCCATATGCATGCATTCACCATCATATAATAATATAATACATGTAAACATGCATATAATCATTAAATACTATAATAAATCAAGTATGGCCCTCCCGGCCTCCTAATCAAGGTCCTAAACCTTATTAGGAAATTTGTGGCATTATAGTTTCCCCTTAATTTTAGCTATCCTCAAATATCAAAATCAACCAATAATCAACATCAAATAACCTGCCATAACCACGTATCCCAAATACCAACATGATTCATCATAAAGTTATCATATACCGATTTTGATAAAATTCTTATCTCCTAGATTATCACCCAAATTAAATGAGTATCCACATCTATTCAAACATTTATAAACATATATACTCTCTTATAAACTCAATCAAATAACCAAAAATCAGTTTGTACTCCAAGAACCCCAAAAACCTCATAAAACACAAAATTTCACTTACCGAGCAACTTTTCGGCGAAAACAATCTCTTCTAGCTTTTCTAAACCTCAAACCACTTGGAAACCACCAAGAAATATCTTAACAAGAGATAAAACACCATAGATAAGCTCTCAGAAAAATTCAAAAACATAGTTTAACTTCCAAGTACAAGAACTTACCATAAAAAGGCTAGAACTAAGCTTAATCCATTTCTTTGACTTTGATTTCACTTGGATCTCCTTAGAATTTCTTCAAACAAGCCAAGAAATGGTTTTTGGTTTTCTTTTCTCTCTGTTTTTCAGAGTAATGGTCGTGCAAAGTGATAAGGTTGATGAAAATTCTTTATTTTCAATGATTTAGCCTTATTGTATCAAAATTTGACACCTTTCATCTCATCATTTCACCTTTTGACTTATGAAAACCTTATCACTTCAATAATTTCAACTTAATCATCTGCTAGGCCTATTATCCTTATGTGTAAAACACTCACACCAAACCTTAGGTCCATATGACTTCATACCCAATAGTTATGCTTACCCGATCGAGCGTAGCGCACTTATGCTAAGCTCGTTTTGACATTGCATCAATACCACTGATTATGTATACCTCCCATCAAGAATTGATCTAATGGTTCTAAAACCATTTTTACATCATCAATGAGACCTTAATCATACCTCGATTACATTTGGTAAATCCATAAATACTCAATTTTACACCGAAATACTAGTAATCGACATTGTACTATTTTTCACTACTTAACCTATTTTGCCTTCTATATCTCACTTTCATCACTTAATTCCATGCCTTGTCCATATTTTTCATACTTTCTTATATCTTGAGCACATCAAACACCCATAAAAGACAACTCAAATGCCACAAGGTTAATAATATTGAGCATACATATAGACATCACATACACAACTTTTATACTTATACATGAAAACACTTATAAGAATATGCATATGCTCAAATTATACATATTGTATGATATGTAATGCAATGCAGTCATGTGATTATTGGCTATATTATATCAAAATAATGTGGGTGCTACAGTGTCAGCTATCACCCTTTTGACTATCATGTTGGCTATCTAGACGTACACGACCAAGGGGTCCGCATAAGGAAATCTGACATGTTGAGCATCAAACTCAGAGAAAGTTATTAATTCTTCCTCTGTTCGAGCCTTCTTGGGAGTTCGCTTCTCCACATTTAGCATCTCGACGTCCTGGTCGTGGCGTAAGGTCCGAGCGTATCGCTCTCTAGCCTTCCCACTCTCTACTGCAAAGTGTGGGCCGCCACAGATGGTTAGCAACGTACCTACCACAGGAGCTGGTTGTAAAGGTGTCGAGTGTTGGCATATAGGCGCCTGCTCCTTGCCTCCTTGAGCCTCTCACTGAGAACCTCCCGTGGTTCGTACGTATCTCCTCAGGTGTCCTTGTCTGATAAGGAACTCAATCTCATCCTTCAACTGGTTACACTCATTGGTTTCATGCCCATAGTTGTTGTGGAAACGACAAAATTTCGTTGTATCCCTCTTGGAGATATCCTTCCTTATTGGCGCTGGTCGCTTGTAAGGGACATTGGCACTAGTCGCCTGGTACACCTTCGCTTTGCTCTCGACAAGGGTCGTATAGTTGGTGAACCTTGGCTCGTACCTGTTGCCCTTAGGGCATTTATTCTTGGACATCGACGGCTCAGTGTTTTCCCTTTTCCCACCATTTTTACCGTTCCCGTTCCCGTTGCCTTTGCCTTTGCCATTATGTTTATCCGACCCGTTGGCGGCTTTAGTGGGATCTTCCTTTGGTCCCTTGTCTTTCGCAGGCAATTTTTCTTCGTTGGCAATTGCATCCTCGAGCTTAATGTACTAGTCTGCTTAATCAAGGAATTCTTGAGTACTCTTCACCCTATTCTTTCTTAAGCTGTTCCATAGGGGAGAATGGCCTTATAGAGGATATTCACTGAGCTCCCATTATCAACTAGGACTCAGTGAACCCTCTTATTTGCGAGTTGAAGGGTGATGACCAGCGGGTCATTGTGAGAAAACTGCACATGAGAAGCGCCATCCTCAGCAAAGGTTATAGGTTGAGATTCAACCCTCTGGTGTTTCGGAGCCCTGGGTTCGGGTTCGTAAGGGGACCCGTCACCAGTTTTCAGCTCATTCACGTATCGTTTTTGGGCGTTCCTGCCCGATCCTACGAAATGAGGTCCCCCCAAGATGGTTAAAACATCTTCTCCATCAATCGAAGGGGGTCGCTCGACCTCCCTTGCTCGGGAGTTATTGTTTTGGGCAGGCGGTGGTGCAGCTGCCCTCTGATTGGTAGAAGCCTGATTGGGATTTTGGTTTCTTACATATTGCCTGAAATATCTTCTCGAGATCAGGCCTTCAATCTCGTCTTTTAGTTGCCTGCATTCATCAGTTGTATGTTCGATATCTCTATGGAATCTGCAGTATTTACTAGAATCTTTCTTTGCTTTCTGGTTCCTCATGGGGTCTGGACGCCTGAAAATGACCTGGTTTTCATTAGCTAGGTAGATATTCTCCCGAGACTCATTCAGCTCGGTATACACTTTGTACACGGAGAAATATCTTTCCCCTTTCTTCTTCTTTCCCCCTTTTGCCTCGGGATTATTCCCTTCATTCTGCTTTCTTTTAGAAGGGTTATCTACAAGGGGTTTCGAGGTCGTAGGGTCCGCCGAGGTCGAAGCAGAGTTTACGTTTGTTGTTGTAGTTACGGGCTGAGAGGTCATATTCAATGCTGACCTCACCTCTTCTACATTAACAAACCTCTGAGCTCGTCGATTGAACTTGATTAAGGGCCTCACGGGTTTCCTCTGCATATCTTCCCAGAGAGGGCTTCCACGCATTACCCCAGCTCGGACAGCCATCAGATGACCGCTATCATCCACGTCACGAGATCGGGCGACTTCCAAATTGAACCTTGTAAGGTAACTTTTCAATGTTTCATTCGGCTGCTGTCGGATATTGGTCAAGGTAGACGCCTCGAGCCTTATTCCAATCATGGCTCTGAATTTCTTCTTGAAATCTCTAGATAACTGATCCCAAGAAGCAATTGAATGCCTCTTATATTTTTCAAACCAGTTTTTTGCTGGTCCTGTGAGCAAGGCTGGAAACAGCATGCATCTGAGCTCGTAGCCCACGTTACTCGCTCTCATGATTGTATTGAACGTACTCAAGTGACTGTATGGATCAAAATTCCCATCAAATGGTGGGAGATGAGGACTTTGGAATCCTTGAGGAAACGGGGTGTTGGACATATGGAGGGCGAAGGGCTTGAGTTCCTCGTCGAACTCTTCGTCCCAATCCCAACCTCGTTCATTCTGTAAAAGCCTGAACGCTCTTTCCAGTTATTTGATCCTTTCTTGGACTGGATCCACGGGGGGTCTGACTTGAAACTGGTTATCGTTGATCACAATTCCAGCTTCGCGCCTCCGCATAGGATTTTTGCGTCCATTGAGGTGATCCCTCAGATCTGGGTTCGAGGGGTTGTCATTACCCCAATTCTGGTTCAGGTGTTCCCGTAAATCTGGGTAATCCCTCTGATTCCCAGTATTTCGGCGTCCCCGGTCATACATACTGACCGATCTAGTATCTCCTGAGCCTTCACTGATATGGCTCGTTGCACGGTTGTTTCGAGATGGGTTCCTTTCAGGTTGTCTTGTCTCAATAGTGTGAGACCGAGACATTTGGCTTCTCGTGGGTTGGGTACCTCTATGCTCCCTAGTGGTCTCCCTATTCCCATGTTTTCGCCCAGCTCGCCTTTCCCCATCACCCTGAGTCGGTTGCGTGTTTCTCCAAGTTGGTGAGAGATACCTTATTGGCGACGGTGGGTGCCTTATGGGTGATGGTGGTTGCCATCCATTGTGGGTCCTAGAAAGTCCCGAGTTTACCTATAACGCTCTACCTCCTTAGAGCCGTTACTAGGTGAGTTTAAAACGTGCATTTAACTCGCTAATCGAGGCTTTAAGTCAAAAGTGTAATTAACTCATAAACAGAGTCATAAACTTTGAAAATAGTTCCATTTACTGAAAATCATAAAGTGTTTAACATTTGGGATCCCAAAACACTGTCTAGAAATGTTTACTACACATAAATACAAGCAGAGTCGACTAGACGACAAAATCTAGGTTTAGTACAATCATCTCCCAAAATACCCCTGGCCATGGTAGCCAGGTAGGCCAAACATGTATGCTTCGCTTCACGCTCTCTGTACTCATGGTTGGTTGACTTTTCCTTTGCCCTTACCTGCACCACAGAGCACCCGTGAGCCAAAGCCCAGCAAGAAAACTCTCACAAGCAGATAACATATGCATATCAAACACTGAGCATATAAACAAGCCATCAATAGGTAATACACATACAACCATGTCGACCCAGGTGCTTTACCGGGCCCTGGGTTCACGGTCCACACCGTAAGGATATCCCAGGTATCCTTTAGGGTCTGACCCTGGCAACTCGCACTCCACATGCTAAATGCTGCTCCCGGCCCTTTGTCGCACTCGACCTTGCACTCCACGTGCTTAACGCCGTTCCCGACCCCTTGCCGTTCTCGGCCTGCACCGTTCCCGGCTCTTGCCGAACATTAACACACATGTGTACATAGCATAATAAAGCAAATACTGAACATGAATAAACTCAATCAAAGGGCTGCGCCCTGCAACACAATCATATAGGGCCCTACCCTGTATACAAGCTCTATGGGAATAGTAGTTTTATTTCCTGTGTCCCGAGCTTTCCAAGCACCGATGTCCCGAGCACAGTCCCCTAATCCGAGCCTCGCCGAAACCCTAGTCACAACGCATTAAAAATATTCATCCATTAAGTTCTAATCCATTAAATAACTTGAAGCCATAATTCTAATCTCCGGGACCTTGAATTCTATCAATTCGGGTGATAAAATCCATCCCGAGCCTTAACCTTTGAGTTCCCAAGCCTAAACACACTTTAAAGCTCAAAATTACACTAAGAGTTGCGGCCCCACGAGGCCATGCCGCGACCCACCCCAAATCAGGGCAGGCGCGCCGCGGCCGGCCCTTCTTCCAGGCCACCAAAATGCTTCAAAGGGCCGCAGCTCAACAAGAACAATGCCGCGGCCCGACCCTTCGAACCCAGAAAAATCCTCCATTAATGGCACGAAAACCCAACCAATTTATCCCAAAATCAACCCAATAATACAAACCATTAATCACAGAAGTCCTAAAACAGTTTCAGCAGCAAAACCTAGCTCAAAACCTCATCAAACTCATAGAATGATCCATCACCCAAAACACATGCAACACTTTAATATTCAGCTTAAAACCAGTGTGATAAACCAAGAGCAAAGCTTACCTTGAGCTGAGTTAAGTCTCTAAATTTGGTCCTTAAGCCTCAAGCTTCTAGCTCCCAAGATTTCCCAGCCCAATTCCTTATTTTGATTAGCTTCCACCACAATTTTCCTTTGATATGCCTTAGAGAAAATAAAGAGAGAGAAGAGGAAATTCTTGGGTCGGTTTCTACAAGTTTCTGAGTGTTTCCCTTTCTTTCGTTTTATTTAACTTAAGCTTTAAGGTTACTTTAAGGCTCGGGGTACCAAAAACGTCCCCGAGGGAAAAATGGTAAATTTTCCCCAATATTCCCTCCTAAACATTCTAACCTCAAATATATCTCCAAATACTTATTTCCATAACTCGATAATCCCATAAAACATCTAATAACCGGAATACCCCTCAACTCACCCTGAGTCGGATTCTCAACCCCATTGTGACTTTCACGTTAACGGCCCCCTAGGACTGTCTCGGATCGTGCTACACATATATAACACATTTATCTTATTTATCACATTTATGCCCTCAACGAGCTAAAATTACAAGCATGCCCCTAATATCCAAACAGGGCCCACATGCATATTTAATTAAACTAAACATGCATCTCTATCACATATTCACATATTATAATCATAATTCACTTATTGCCCTCCAGGAACGCTAATCAAGGCCCTAAGCCTTATTAGCAAATTTGGGTCATTACATTGCCTGTGCTGGTTCAGGAGCATTCTGCGTGTTACCAGGATTTTGGGTCCGAGCTTCCGTGGGGGCTTGGTTATTCCCAATCTCAGCCGGTACCTCTGTTGATCCCAAAAGAGGGTGTTTTAATATTTAAACTCGCAAGTGCACGAATCGTTTCGGAATATAATGTTCATGTAAGTACGAGGTCGAACCCATGGGAGTTGACTAACATCAAAAGAAACTATTTCAAACAAAGCAAGAGTATTCTAACCTAGTTCCAAATATTTGATGAGATTTTGTTTTAGAAAAATAAAAGACAAGTAATAAAAAGATTAATGATTAAATAGAAAAATTGTTTTCAAATGAGATATGTAAAATAAGATTATTAAGATATTAGAATCCACAAAATGCAAGTTCAATAGTATTTATAAGTATATTGATTCCCAAGTTTAAATATAGTTGAAATAAATCACACTATATATTTTTTTTAAATATATTTTCTATTCAAGCACAAGTTACTTTAAAAAAAGTAGGATTTTTCTTCACTTATATAAGATATAATTTCTAAGCATTAGTTGTGTTACAACCTAATGAAACTACAAAAAATCAAAGAGATTATGTTTAGGCAAAATATGATATTTATGCTCTAAGAATTAGATGTGAACAATTTAATGAAAAACATTTAATCAAAGAATATCATATTTTTGCATAATGAAGAACTAAGTGTAATATGCTTTAACAATCAACACTAGATGAAAAATGCATACCTTTGATAGAAAAATCCATAAATAATGTTGTACAAATGGGAAATCAACATACAACAAAAAATACTATCTAGTTACATTTTGCTTCATCATCATCTTAATAACCTTTGAAAAAGATTAGAAGCTCATAACTAGATTGAAATAAAAATTACAAAATAACATACTTGACATGCTCTTCAAAAGATGAAAATGGTAGAGAAAATAGTGAAAAGAAGAGAGAAAAATATGTGTAGAAGATGTTGAAAAGATGAAGAAGAAGAGCTCCCCAAATGGTCTTACAAGACTCTATTTATAGGCAAAATATGGAGATTAAATTAATCAAATTAAAATAAATAAATTGATTAATTTAATTGTGTTAGGAAGTGGTAGGATAAATAGAGTAAGTGTAAAAGTATTGGAAAGATGAAATGTTTGGTTGGGTAAAATATTAGTGAAAAGCTAGGGTAAAAAAAATGAATTAGGAATGTTTATTTAGGTGAGAAAAATAGAGAAAAGTGAATTGATATTTGAGTGAAAAATATTGGGAATAAAAATGTGGTTTTTGGCCTTTTGGTGGCTATTGGCAGCTTGGTCTAGGCTGGCATGGGGTGCAAATTGGCAGCTGTTGTGGGCTGTGTGATTGGGCCCGAATGGATTGGGAGAAAATTGGCATTGGGCCTTGGATTAATTGCTTCAGGTGAGTGCCAAGCGTGATGAGGAGCATGCTATATGTTGAAGAGCCACTGGAGAGTGCTTGGAGTGGGATTGCTGAATGTGAGGTGGCATTTGACTTGGGGCTGAAGCTGGCGTTGCTGATGAAGAGGGATTCAGGTTGATGCAAATGGGTGGACAGCTGGCGTTGGTGTTGGGCCTGCTGGACTTGCTGAAGGCAGAGGCAACTGGCGAGCCTGAGCAGTGGGCCTTGCTTGGGCATGGAGAAATACCACTTTCCTTGCTTTCCCTTTGTAGAAATGCCATTTTTTTCACCATTCTTCTTGCTTTTCAAGAGCAAATATCATACAAAAAATTCCCTATAAAACAAACATAAATTAAATTAAAACTAAATATTTTCAATAATGAAATATACAACAAAAGTTCAATGAAAATATTAATTAAAATTTAATTTACTTAAACATTTAAGCTCAAAATTACATATTTTTATTCCTAACTTAACAATATTATTTTTAAATAATTAAACTATAACATTTTTCAATAATATACTATAAAAACACATAAAAATATATAAAAATCAAAATTAACCTAATAAATTCAAAATCACTTAAAAACTTGATAAATCAATTAAAAACTCAAGGATTAAGCAACAATTAGCACATAAAAAGTGGTAAAATAACTCTATTTTATAGAGTTATCAACCTCAGCAGTTGAGTTGGCAGGAGCTCCAGCCCGGGTACTTCTCTGGGGCCTTGAGGGAGCAGGCTGTTCTGTAGGTGGCGGAGGTTCCATTCTTCGTGTGGCAGCGTTTTTGCGAGGTCGCCCACGAGGCCTGCGTGGTGGAAAATGAACATCTCGTGGAGGTGGAGCTTGGGCCTCAGGCGGAGGCGGAGACTGAGCCGCCTGCGCCTCGGCAGCCAGTCTGGCTAGCTCCTCGTTACGTTTCTTGGCCTCCGCCAACTGCTTTCGCAGCTGACGGTTTTCAAGCTCCACAATAGGGACATATCATTCAGGGTTGTAGTATTGTAATAACCCAACTATTTCTAAGACCTTGGACTATTAAAACTACTAGACTTAGTGCTACTTTGAAGAAAACATACATAAGAAATAATAATAACTTTATTAAAATTCCAAAGTAAATATTACAAAATAGAATGTAAAATATGGTATGGGTACCCATTATTTAAAACGTAAAAACATTGTTTGATAAAACAAAAAAAACATAAACTTTAAATACTAATTGCGGAATTACATCAAAACATAATTTAAAAGACTAAAATAAACATCATCCTCGATCGACATGCAATCCACTCAATCCGTTCATCCTCAACACACATGCCAAGCTTCCAAGAATCCTTCCGCTCTCCATATTTAATTTCCTGCATCACACTAAAAATAAAGGAATGAGCTTAATGCCCAGCAAGGAAAACCTACTAAAAACATACATCACATACATGAGCATAAAACTACATCATATACTATAAAACATAATACTATCTAAAACATACATAATAAATCATAAGCATACACTAAAAACATATGACTATAAAAACATATATCATAAACATAAACATAAACATATGAACATATGACTATAAAGACGTATACCATATAGGACTACACTATTAATGACCATTAAGACATGTGATAAACCATCTACGTCCTCTATCTAATATCTGAGGTAGGTTAGATCACATGATAGTATATGATAACGCATCTAGGTCCCCTGTCTAATATCTGAGGTAGGGTAGATCACATGATAGTATATGATAATCCATCTAGGTCCCCTGTCTAATATTTGAGGTAGGGTAAATCATAACTATAAACATAAAAATGATAAACACCAAGGCACTAAGCAACTATGAGCCCCAGATAAACATAACATAGCGTACTATAGCATAAACATATTATACATAAACATACACATAAGCATATAGAAACTATCTTATTTTCCTTACCAAAACCGGGATATGAGAACAAATGCGGGACTTGGAACACTCCTAAAACCAACAATAAAAATTGTGAGTATTTCTAAAGAGTAAAGAATAAATGTGGAAACTAAACCTTCAAGACAAAACTTACCAAGAAAGATCTTTAAGTTTCAAGAGCCTAATCAAAACCAATATCACAAGTTAGGATCCGAATAAAAGGACTAAAGAAACTAAAGAGTTTTAAGGGATTGAACTTAAAGAATAAGAGTACCTTAGTTGACCTTATGGATTGATCTAACTTCAATACCGAAACATACTAATCTTCACTTCCCGAGTATTTCATAAAGCTTAAGAATGGCAAAGTTTTTTCCCAACCCAAGTGTATATCACTCTATGGTCTCACTAGCACCTTGGAGTCTTTGATCACAGCTTGAAGAATGAGAGGAAGGGCTGGGTACTCGGTCCTATTTATAGAGTTTGAGGAGTGAAATTATCCTATTAAAAAAATACTTAAATCCTTAAATAAACATGATTATGACAAGTGTCATGCTCTTAGTGGTTCTGGAAGGTTATAGAGTTTCTAGATCTGTATTTTATTTAAATAAAATAGAATCCTATTCTAACTTTCTAAATCTCATAACTCTAAACTCACTTGTAGTAAAATCAACATAACTGGAGTTGTAGGACTCCGATTTAGACCATCTTTATACCGTTAGAAAGCTAATTCAATTATCTACAACTTTCTAGAAATACTATTTTTCGAAATTCATAACATAACTGGGTCAAAAATAGGTCGGAAGTTACAGTATCCTAAAGTTACGAAAAAATCTATTTAATTATCTAAATAACAACATAATCCACAAATAAACAAGATTGTAACAAATGTCACGCTCCTAATGGTCTTGGAAGATTCTAGAGCTTTCTCGAACTTTCTTTTATTTAAACTGTAATTAAATCCTTAAATAAACATGCACGACAAGTGTCATGTTCTTATTAATTCTATCTAAACCTTATAGTATAATAAATAACATCTTTATAATCAGCTATATTAATCAAACCTTATGTTATAATTAATATTCTTAAACTATAGGTTAAACATATAAAATCCATAATTGTTGCTATGAGTTTCCAACTAAGTCCCGGCTTAAAGCAAAATCCATAGTAATGAACATACTATAACTACTACTAGCTACTACTACTACTACTACTACTAAGTAAATTCTGGGACTCTACAAGTACATGTCCTCGTCGTCCCTGGGGGCCGGTGGTGCCGGTGGTCCTCGAGAGTCAGAGGAACTACTTCTCTCATCAGGGTCTGAATTCATCATAGGCTGCTACTACTACTACTGCTACTGCTACTGCAAAACAACTTTTTCTTCAAAAAAAAAAAAAACAAAGTCAATGGAAAATATATGGCTTAAAACATCACTCCAGCCAAAATGCATGTATTAGTCTCAAAATTACAACATAGAGATTCAATTCATTCTTCATTTACATAGACAAAATAAAATATAAAAATAGGCAAATAGGCATTGCATCAAACATTTGGTGCTCTAACTGAATCCATAAAAAAAAGGAAATATAGAGAGAGATTACCTCTCCACGACTTTAGAAGAACGGGTGGAAGTAGGGAAGAGTACCTCTGTCATGGACCACCTATTGGGACGATCAAATACCTCTGAGTGGGTGTGTTGCTTGATGGGAGTGAGAATGAGCAAGAGAATGAATTAAAATCAATGGAACAAAACAAGAAACAAATGATCTGCATCCACCAAATTTAGTAAGCAAAACAGAAATTCTATATGACGAAATTTAAAATATGAGAAGACAAACAAAATTAGGGCACAAAATGGGAAAAATAAGAAGAACAAATGTAAGACAAATGCAACCACAGATGGAAAACAAGGTAGCTTCGTTCCTGGACAATGTACGAAAAAACAGAGGAAAAGAATGAAGGAAACCCACGACATTCAAAATGAAAATTAGTTCACTCAACCTCCACCATCAATTAAACGCATCAATCCACCTACTATTCAACAATTTTAACACAAAACTCCGACTAAAAAAAACAATGGGGAGGGAGAGATAGACCGAGGTATATTCAGAGGGGAAGAACGACTGTTCTTTGTTTTCAATTAAAAAAATCATAAAAAAAATTAAGAGTGGAAACGGTAGTCAGTTCCTAAGAGTTGTCAATGGGTTATCAAGAGGTTATCAAGAGGTATATGTGTATTTTAACACATCCTCAACCTAACACTATAATCCTACCATCCATCATGGATCCAATGACTAAAAATAGATAAAGGACTAAATCCTTCAAATCCAAGAGAGAGAGACTAAAAATATAAAATAATTAGGATTATAAATAAATAATCCCTTGCCAAGTGCACCGATACACCCTTTTTTGGGTGCACGGTAAAATTTCCTAATATTTTTTAAAATAGAAATGGAGAAAAATAAGTGAAAAAAAGTAGTAAAATTTTGTTTCTATTAAATTCATCGAGAAGGCCCAATATCTTATCCCATTTCATTTGCGAAGATAACCACAAATATCTACCCCCGAGCTTAAAATTATCTACGAAAAAACCAATCAAGAGAACACTGGTATTGGCATTATAGTAAATAAAGTTGAATTCTAGGCTCTTTCCCCAGCTTTCTCGCTAAACCCATCTCTACACTGCAAAAGCCTCTCAAATTCATATAGTGAGAAAAATAGATAACGAAGCTTCATTTACATGGCGTCCCCTTCGCTCTTAGGGTCCAGTACGTCGTCGTTTCACGGCCAGTTCCCGGCCATTCAACCTCCATTGTTTTCTGCACGAATCCCTCACGGGAACATCGGAAATGGATGCGGGATTGTCTCGGTCAGAGCCATGGCGAGACCTGTGTTGGTGGAGAAGTCTGAGTATGAGAAGGTCCAACGGCTCAAAAACACTTACCTCGAGAAAATTGTTCCTCTGCTCATGGAAGAGTTTTCCTACAAGAACATCCTCGAGGTGAAACGAACATATATTATCTTGATGTTAATTTGTTTGTTCTTGTGATTCTTTGTGCAATGGCGTCCTTCATTTTTGCATTTGGGTTGGAAAAAAGAAAAAAATAGGACCCTTTTGTAGACATGATTATTTGGGTGCATTTTTGGTTAGCTTATTTTGGACGAAAATTAGGAGACTAACTATTTGATTTTATTATTTGCTATATCAATTTGAAACAAAAAAAGAAGTTTATTTTGTGAAATAGTATATTATGCGTGGTTGAGTGTAGGGTGTTAGCGTCGTCAACTGGAGTATGGTGTGGTCTGAAAGACAGGTTTATACAAGAAGTGACTTTCAAAATGGCGTATTTTGTGTATAACTTTTTATTTTTATTTTTCTTCTCCTTTAGAGAAGAGAGAGAGAGAGAGAGAGAGAGAGAGAGTTTGATTGTTTACTGAATTATGGTTTTTGGGTTTTTGTTTGGTTGCTAAGAAAAATCGAATACTAAACAGTTGAGCTTATTCAAGTAAAAGAAGCCTATTTGTTTAGGTTTCCTCTAGATATAATGCCTGCTATACCATTCTTGTTATTTTTAGCAATTTTTTTCCTTTGTTCCCCACAAATGTTTGGTACGGGAACTGTGTAGGTTCCAAAGGTAGAGAAGATTGTGGTGAACTCTGGTATTGGAGATGCTCAGCAAAATGCAAAAGGGCTCGATGCAGCAATGAATGATATGGCACTCATTACTGGGCAGAGACCTGTAAGGACACGAGCAAGGAATTCCATTGCCACCTTCAAGATCAGAGAAGGTCAACCGCTAGGGATTGCTGTCACACTTAGAGGAAATGTGAGCATTTTGTCTGTTCAAGTATTGAATTTTAGTTTGACAGTGATTTCTTTGCTCATTCTTGTTGATTCTTATTGTTGTCTGTCAGAAACAACTTGACTTGTTTTATCTATCATAAGCATCCATTTCTTTTGCATTTCATTATTGAAGGGATACCCTGATGTTGTACCGGAAGAAAATGTCAGGGTCGCTAGTACTAGAAATGTTTAGTAACTTGGAATTCTCTTTGCTAGCTTTATACAATAACCATTTTATACTTTCATTTGCAGTAAAATTATGTTTTTGGTAACAGTTCGTTGGTTACAAGTCAGTGGACAATCATAAATGGTGTCAACATGAGGAGCTTGATAGTTTTTTCGTTTTCCTTTCATGGCAGAGTCTTCCAAGTGTCTAAAATTACTTAAGATATTATTTCATCATGAAAAAATTAAATGGTTCTGAACTTTCATTGTTGATTAATCATTTATTTCACCATCTATCTTCTTTAGTTGGAAGGGGAGGATTTTTTATTTTCTTAAATGGAACTCTAGCTGATTATGTGGTTGTATGACACTACTAGCTCAATAGGATCACACTAGTGTTGTGGTCAAAATGAAAAAAATGGAAATGGGAAGAAAGTTGTAATGACTACTTTGCTGCGGAGCCTGGGCTTAACCAATTAGTTTATATGCATCGCGCATCTCATTTCGAGTCATGTGAAGCTTTTGTAAAGTTATATTCAAGAAACTAGAAAGTGTTTCATTCTGCTATTACTTTCAATATCATTTCAGTTAAAGCATAACAAAATGAATCTTATGCCGTAACTCATTGCTTCTTCTCAAATTTTGAAGGTGATGTACTCATTCCTCGATCGCCTTGTTAACTTGGCATTTCCTAGGACAAGGGATTTTCAGGGTGTGAATGCAAATAGTTTTGATGGACATGGGAATTACTCTGTCGGAATTCGTGAACAGAGTGTGTTCCCGGAGATCAGGTTTGATGCCCTTGGTAAGCCCATGGGAATGGATGTTTGCATTGTCACAACTGCTAAAACAGATAAAGAAGGCCAAAGACTATTAGCTCTCATGGGGATGCCCTTCAGAGAGGGTGGAGGTACCACAACATTGGTGCGCAAGAAGAAGCTCAGGGCTCACCACTTCGATTCCAAATCTAGAGGAAGAGCCCGGAAATGAAAACAAGGATTCCACAACATTTGTTAGTGTATTTGCTCTGTTTTCTATTCTCTTTTCCTTGTTTATGCCACCAACTGAGCACATGGGTTAAAGAAAAAATATGGCTTTGGTTGTGTAAATTATGCCGTTGTTGCTAATGTTAAATGTTGTAATTGCTTTCTGTTATTTGTTAGACCAATTCTTTTTTGCATAAAATTATTTGGAAAATTATATAATTTACGTCATTTTGAGTAAGCCTATATGCATTTGCATTTTAATGGGTACATAAATTAAGGATTTATTTATTTATTTTTCCATTGGTATGGTGGCTTTGGCTATAAAGAAAACATTTTTACACCTCGAACCAAACAACCTCCGTTATTATCAATGATTTTATTTGACACTAGATTTAAAAATCTTATTTCAACATTCTATTCTAAATGATATTTTCAGGATTTATTATTTAATAATTTTTAAGATAATTTTGTAATTAGTTAGTTCAACGTTAAGTATAAATTATAAAATAACCCAAGTGTAATTTTACCACCCATGAATAATAATCTCCACCAAACTTTAAAATGAAAATCTACAAAATAACATCCAACAATATTATTCTGTACTAAAAGTCAAACAATTTACAGCTACATTATACAACCCAACAATTTACATTAATGAGTCTACAAGATGGCTACGAAAATAATATAAACTTTAATTGTGTTTTTTATACTAGCCAAATTAACAATCAAAATGCAATTTTCATTTAGGGTGTGTATAGAAAACCATTTTATAATTGAAATTGAGTGTAATTCCAAGTAATTACTCAATTTGGTGTGTTTGTCTCACCATATAATTACATATGTAATTAGAGGTAATTGGGAGTACCAATTATACGTTATAATTCTCATAGCCCCATGAGAATTTGGTGTAATTATATTGTGTAATTACAACTTGTTTTGCCAAATATAACAATAGAAATTCATAAGTAATTACCACTTAACATCTAAACATAACTTGCATTTTAAAATATAGTATAATTACTCAAATATATAATTACTACCTATGTAATTACACGGTCTAATAATTAGACCCCAACGTACCCTTATTTTTTTTAAGTACTTTCATTCTATTATACATGGCAGGTGCCTTGAAGTTAGTTTATAGATTGTATATAATATATATAAATAATCAAACACAAATAGTTAATTTAAGAGAGGGGAATATTATTTCTTTATAAATTATAAATTCGCGTTTAATGAAAATTATTATTCTCAATTAGATTTAATACTTTTTGTATTGTTTTCTGATACCATTAGTTTTAAAAATCATCTAAATAAAGTAATATTTAAAAAACAAAAATTAATAAAGTCATCTAAAAAATATTAAATTGAAGAAAAAAATAATCTAAACAAAGTAAATAAATTAAAAAAAAAAGTAACAAATGACTAATAATTTCTCATCACAAATTTAAATTACTCAATCAATTATATTTTCAAAACTACAATAAAAAAATATTTATGTGCTTAAATGTAATATTTTTTTTATTAATTATTCATTTTGTCATTTAACATATTTTGTTTATCCAAACAATATATGTAATAGTATAATAAGATATAAATATATATATTTTCTTATTTTTTACTATAATTTTTTTAGGAGTTTTATCATAGATATATATTTTTTATGTTTATTTATTTTCTTACAGACCTTGATATTTTTTAAACAAAAACACTACCTTAAGTTTTCAAAAATACGATTTTTTTTTAAGAAAAATATCTTAAGCACAACCTTAAGTTTTTAAAAATAGGATTTTTTTAGTGAAATTAAGTGTATTATGTAAATTTCTCTTATTTTAATTCTTCTAGCCACTGATCAAATAATACATATTTATATATAACTTTTTATTGACTTTTAATTTTTTAAATAAAATAATTAAAATTTGATCAACAAATTTTTAAATTCATAGTTGTCATTTAGAATTTTTTAATATTTGATTATATTAAAATTTATAGGTATTTTTTCTAAAAGTAAAATAGAAAAAAATATTCAATTTAAAAATTAGAATCATCGTAACTTTATCTCTTTTATATAATAAATATATAGATAATGGAAATTTTTTATTTTAACAATTTTTTATTTTTTTAATGTTAACTTTAAGGAAATATTTTTATATTTAACATAATATTTTTATATTTAAGGGTAGTTTGTAAATACTTAAACTTAAATAAAATAAAATAAAATAAAATAGAATATAATATTTTAAAGATATTTTACAATGATAATCATTCAAAAATAATAAATAATTAAACAAATTAAAATATGATATTTTCGAGATATTTTACAATGATAACTATTTAAAAATAATAAAATTATAAATTTTATAACTTAAATAAAATTTAATTAAACTTAACCTCATTTATTGGAATAATATTATAATCTAATGTGAATTAGCAACAAATTACTTTTTTAAAATAAACTAGCAATAAACTTAAATTTAAAATCCACTTATAATATTTAATGTTACATTCAATATATAATATATAATATATTGTTGTCACTCCTAAATTAACAAACATAAACGTAAATAAAAATAAATAAATTATTTAATTAAAATATGATATTTATTTTAAAATTTATATAACATTAATATAAATTTAATAAAAATAATTAATAAATTCTATAAATAAAACTAATAATTAATAAATTCTATAAATTAAACTAAATAAACGCTTGTGTGTATTTAATGTATTATTGGTTTACTAGTTTTTTTTAATTTTTTTTTAAATTATCTTATTTTTTTAAAACTATAAACGATTTTTTTTTAAATATGTAGTGAATTACACTGTTGTATAATAATAAATAATTGTAATTGGTATTTGCTTAAATCTCATTATTTTCCCAACAAAAATCTCATTATTTTGATCGAAGTTAATGCATTGCAAAAACCCTCGTTCTTTTCTCAAATCTAATATTTGACGAAATGACAGGTAATTAACTAACTCATTTTTATGAAAGAAGACAGGATTCAAGAGGCTTCACTTACACTTCGATTAGATTTAGAATAGAACCAATAATAATAATAATAATCATATTACACTTTCTCACCTTTGAATTTGATTATCATCTGAGAGAATCTCAAAATTCCTAAAGTGACCCAGAAATCTAAAAGAAGAATAAGATGATGGGTTTCTATCAGATAGCATTGGGAGGTGGAGGAGTGCAAGGAGTTGGGGTTTCAATGGCCAAATCTTGCCTAATCAACGCAGAGCAACCCGCCATCCCGGATCTCTCTACTGAACGCTCCATTTTAGGAAGTGGGTCCTCCTTTTCTCGCCGCCGCGACCTTGTTTTCATCGTTAATCCTCGAGGTCTCTCTCTCTCTCACTCTCCCTCTCTATCTTCTCTCTCATGGAGGTTCGAGTTTTTACTGGTTTCTTATATGGAATTTGGAACAGGTGCAAATGGCAGGACAGGGAAGGAATGGAAAAAGCTGCTTCCATATCTAAGGTCTCGACTCGGTTCAAATTGTAATGTGCGTTTTCCCCCTCATTTGTTTGTTTTAAATTTATCGTTGAAGTATGAAGTTAGAGGCAATATCTAGTTCTCATTAGCAACGAGTTCGATTTTTTTTTTTTTGTGTGTGGCTATGATTATGGACTCTAGCAACTATATATGTTAATTATAGTTTTTGTTATCAATTGGTCTTGGATGCATTAGTTTATTATATAATCTTACCTAACATTGTTTTGGATTTGTTGGTTATGGGTTCTTGCTAAATTATTGTTCTTGGAACTTATAGTCTATAGTGAATCGGATATCATTTATAACCAACAACTAAATAGGTTGAGCTTGGACTCGTTTTCTTCTTCAGTATCTGCTGTGTGGTATATCTTTTTTATTTTATTACTTATTTATGCTAAACTGTCTTCATTTATTGAAAACAATCTTCTAAATTGTTGGCAGATATGTGAATCATTGACTTCAGGTCCTTCTCATGCAATTGACATAACAAGGGAGGTAGGAATTCAAGAGTTTTATTGTTTGAGATTGAGCAAAAAAAAAAAAATCTTGGATCACTTCCAAAAGATTGGCTCTCATATGAGTTTCATACTTTATGTGCAGGCTATTAGGGAAGGTGCAGATGCTGTAATCGCAGTTGGAGGAGATGGAACTCTTCATGAGGTACAACCAGATTCGCATCAAGCTCTTTTGCATCAGTCATCCTTATTTTTTTTATCTATTGTTATTTTTTTTTTTTGGTATAATGCAGGTTGTTAATGGATTCTTCTGGGCTGGAAAAGCTGTCACTAATCATGACAGAGAAGCCACACATTCAACTGCACTTGGTGTAAGTGCTTTACGATAGGGAGATTTTTACATCATATTAGGTTTTATGTTCCTTCTCAACTGCAGCATTAGTCACCAGTGACATTAACTGATAATTTGACTGATCTATGAAATTCAAGAGGGAGCATATGATATAATTCTTTACCTTCTGCAGCTGATTCCCTTGGGTACAGGTTCTGATTTTGCCAGAACACTTAGCTGGTAAGTTCATGCATTTCAAGCTGCTTTCATTTAATATCACTAGTATCTGTTTACTTTGCCAAAGTTCAATAATTAGCTGTTAAGATGATTAACTGATTACATTTTTTCAAAGGCAAAACAATCCTGTTGAAGCCATTGAACGTATATATAGAGGTTCTATTTCTTCTCTTACTTTTCTGTTTTCCCTTGTGTCATTCATTTTTCACTTAAGAGCAAAAGTGTTTTCAGAGTTGGTCCTTTCTGTATATCACATTTACTTTGTCGTGTGACTACTAATGTGATGCTTTTTATCACCTTTCTGTAGGACACCGATCAAAAGTAGATATTGGTGTCATTGATGGAGAAAAAGGAGAATCACATTACTTCTTGAATGTTGCTGATATTCATTTGTAAGGTTCCACAGAAAATAGTATGGTTGATTCTCAACAATAACTAATGCTAATCTTATTAACTAATTGTAATTTCTTTTCATGTATTTTGAAATGTGAAGGAGTGCAAAAGCAGGATTTTTTGCCTCAAGATACAAGAAATTTGGAAAATTGTGCTATGTTATTGGTGCTTTGCAAGCCTTTATTGGGCACAGTAATCAGGACCTCAGAATCAAGGTTGGCATGTTTCACGAGTCCCAGAAAAGCTTCATTTCTTTTCTACATTTGTAGTTCATACCCTACTATTAGTCAGCATCACATTGCTTACATTCTAGCATTATTTGTAGGTTAATGAAGGTGAGTGGCAAACATATCCCCTAGTGACAGCCCTTTGCATTGGTAATGCGAAGTATTTTGGTGGTGGCATGAAAATTACACCAAATGCTGATCCATCTAGTGGAGATTTTGAGGTAGATAAATGTTACTCTTTTTTTTTCTCTTTCTCAAAAAGAAAAAAAAATCGACCTTATTTGTTGCTCAGTTAAAAGTTTATATAAAACATTTGAAATTTGGAGTCCATTTTGCTTGCAGGTAGTGATTCTTCAGGACTTCAAGTGGTATGACTTTGTTCTCAAACTACATAAGCTATACAATGGCACACATTTATCAGTAACAAACGTTTCTTCAATAAGGTACCTCCTATATTCTTGAATGAAGCTCTCCTATGCAGTAACTGTAATGATACTAACTGTGCATAGCTATTCGGTTTTTGATCTTGTGTGTTTTTATCTTTACACATCCTGTTATGTGGTGCAGGGTTCACTCCATTGAAGTGGAAGATATTTCAGGAAGTTGCAGCATATTTGTTCAGTCCGATGGGGAACATCTCGGGTTCCTGCCTAGGAAGTTTTGCATAATACCAGCTGCTATCGAGATGATATGCTGAGGTTAAATTAAGAACTAGTAGTTTCTCAGAGGTGGTTTGCATCCCATATGAATGAGTAGTGTGGAAGGACCTAAACAGAGCAATGGAACCATCGTTTGGGAGAGAAGAAGATATGGATAGTTTTAGACTTCTTGGGACTGTTGTGCATATTTGTTTATGGGAAAAGAAATGAGTTGTTCTTGGATGAAAAAAGAAATGCTTAGAGCATTTTTATGATCTTTAAGCATTTTCCTTCAGGGTTTGAGCTTTTTGTTAGCACATTTTCTTCATTTCTTTTTAATAAGAACACAGGAAAAGATAGAGGATTATTCCATTCATTAATTTTTATGTTATTAATTTTCCTTTCAATAAAAAATATAAAAAAAAGTCTAGTATTTTTCTCAAAAAAATGAATGAGAAAAGCTTTCCAATTTTAAGTGTAATAAACTGTAATTACTTCTGCTGAAAAAAAAACTATATAATCACTTCAATTTTTTTTCTTTTGTTTTAAAATTAATAATGTGTTTTTTATTGGCTACCGTTTACTGAGAGGGTGAGATATATTAAATATACCCGCGGAACAAAAGCTCCTGTTCGACTACTCTCAATTCTCCAAAAATGGCAGCCATTTTTTCATTTTCTTCGACCGTCTCCCATCTCAATTCCCTGAACTATTCCTTGATTCGCCAACCAAATCCTCGCCGGAGTTTTCTAAGAACTCGCTGCGCCGGGGAGAACCCACCAAGCAATTCGGCGACCGAGCCTGAAAATGCTTTGCTTAAGGTAGCTTGGAATGCCTCCGAGCTTTTGGGAATCGCCACTTCCTTCTTCCGATCGCCAATCAACGCCGAAGCTGGTGAAGTGGCTCTTGAGCTCGCCAGAGATGCGTCGGGATTGGTCGACCGGGCCGTGATTGTGAAAGCCATCAAAGATGACTTCGAAAGATCCTACTTTGTCACAGGTTTCTCGACAACATATTCGAGACTTTTCGTTATAAATATCTTATTTTTGATGTTGCTTGTGAACTTTGGCAATGTTATTAGATGAATGGTCAGTGCTTTTGGTTTGGTTGTTCTTTTACTTCCGCCCAGGTTTTCGAAAACCCATTTGAATTTTGATAGAGCATATATCTTCTAACGAAAAACTTATCGTGTAATATCTTATCATTTGTGCATCAGTTCAATGTTTGTATAACTTTATTCCACGCTTTCGAGTAACCCATATGTGAATTTTGCTGAAACATGTTGCTTCTGAAATAGAATTTTTTTACTATATGATAATCAACATCTCTTTATCTGTGGGTATCAGTGGCTTTGATATAATTGAATGAATAATAAGCTGTTTAGCTCAGTGTTTGTCGTACTTCATACCGGTTTTAGAAGACCTATTTGGGAATTTTGCGGAAACATTATCGTTTTAAGATGGAGCGTTGGACTATGCTAGTGATGACATACAATCTGGGTTTCTGTTGTTTGATGAAGGTGTAAGAATAATCAGTGTTTGTCTTACTTTATACCGAGTTTTTTATAACCTAAATGAGCATTTTGCTTAAACATGTTCTTCTGGTATATAAATTTTGGACTATAATTGTGATACTATCATCTCTGGGTTTCAGTTTTATTTCATTTAGTTATACGAGTAATTATTGCTTAAATTCAGTTTTGATGAAACTTGACATTTAGGTAACCTTACACTTGATGCTTATGAAGAGGACTGTGAATTCGCCGACCCTGCAAGCTCCTTCAAAGGACTTCGTCGTTTTAAAAGGAACTGTACGAACTTTGGGTCCCTTCTTGAGAGGTCGAAGATGAAGCTTATGAAGTGGGAGGACTTTGAGGTGTTCAAACTTTATAATAATCTCTTAGCCTCTTCTCATAAACTACCATTTCTTTAGTTAGCTTGGTCGGATAACTTAGAATTTAATGATTCTCTTCAACACAATACATAACTGAAGAAACCGTTTGAACTTCTACGGACTTATGTATGATGTAAAACCTTTTTTGACACAGGATAAGGGAATTGGTCACTGGAGATTTAGCTGTGTGCTATCATTTCCATGGAAGCCCATTCTTTCTGGCAAGTCTTATATTCTCACGTGCATTGTCTTCCTTCTTCAATTGGTTAAAAAAGAGAGAAAGAAATGGTTTAGTAACAATTATCAATTATCAATCAATGTGGGCATTGTTTTTGAGTTTAGGAAGCTAATGTCAGTTGATTTTTCCATTGTATTAGAGAAGAGAAATTATGAAACGTGTTCTTATTTCTTGCAAGAACCTTCTAATTTTTCATCGTTGATCTTTGTGAGTAGGGGTTTATTGTTATGGGATTTGTTTGCCATGACAAAATACAGAAAAGCTTGATCTCATTGTTCGAGTCAAAACATACACGCACATGCGTTAGGGAAAATTCTATAGTAGGTGTGCCAGTTTAGGTAGACGTGTCTTTGTTTTTGGCATGCAGATAAATTGTAATCTAACATTTTTTATTTGACGGTGTAAAAATTTTTTAAATACTTTACAATGCCAAAAATAAGAATTCAAAATTGTTAGATGTACAAGTATATAAAAAAAAGACATGCGTGCAATTGACTATTTGAATTATGTTTTGGGTTTCATAAATTATTCAGAATTTTTTAACAAGTGATGAGATGTGTGCTATAACTACAATGTACAACGTCATATAAAAAAATTGGTATATAATTTCTCTACGTCCCAAAAACAGAAACACTCTTACCGATATGGGCTAAACTAGTAATCCTATTATAAAATTTTCCTATATATATAATAAAACAGTAGAAAAATAATCTTTGTTTAATGTTTTCTTTATTTATTTGACTAACCAATCTATATTGCAGCAAGCGGTTACACAGAGTATTTTTTTGATCCACAGTCTGGAAAAGTATGCAGGTAATTACTTCATTGTTCCCCCTGGACAAAGTCATATACTATGAAAAACTCTTATGTGAAATTTTTTGTCAGGCATGTGGAGCATTGGAATGTTCCCAAAATGGTATTGCTGAAGCAAATTTTTAGACCTAGCAGGAGGTTGTGAGTTAAGATAAGATAACAGGTGACTGAAGAAACTTGTTGGCGAACCTTATAGGTAAGCTAATTGAAGTTTCAGAGAGATAAAGATATATGTCCAAATCAAGAATCATGTACATTATGAATATTATGCATTTTGAGTTGAGCATCTCAATTCTCTCTATTCCAGTTTTGGTGTCTTTACCTGTAATTAGTTACATATTTCATTTTCATATACATGTTTTTAGATAGGTCTCTCTTCTCATAGATTGGTGGTTGGCATGAAAATATTACACCAAGAAGTGAATGATTGGCTTAAAACAACATCTGTAGCATTGTTTAGAGAAAAGTTGGCAATCATTTTCACTCTTAAATAATCTAGTTGGTTTGTATGAAACTCTACTTTTGCTTATTCAATCAATCTTAACCTAATCTATCAATACTTTTTACTCTAAATTATGTTCACCTAATAGATTTTTTCTTAATTTGTTAATTACGTTAACTTCTATTTTTTCTTAATAATAATAATGAAAAAGAATATTTGAATGGCCTATTATTCCCAGTCAATATGATTGCTTAACCAAATTTGCCTCTTCAAATATAAGTAAAAGGAAAGAATTTATATTCTGAATGAGGGCTTAAATTCCATTTTGGGTTCTTGTGACTTACAAACCAAACAAGATATCTTAAAATGTTGCCCTTTTTGTCCGGTACTGGGTTTGAATACTCAGTCAACAGATAAAATTTCCCCAAAATTAGGTCGAGTCTTAAGACCACTGAGCGTCCTAACCTAATTAGATTATGGGTAATACTAATAATAATTTATACAAAATTAAATAAATATTTTAATATGTTCTGTGAGATTTTTAATTCATGAACAAAATACACTTCATTCGTTTATAACTATATTCTTTAATACTATACAATTTCATATTCTAAATTTAGGTGAGAGGTATTTTTTACAACGTCTTGATTTTTTATAAGTTTAATTTTAATTAATTTTCGCCTCGGGTCTAAATTGACATAGATTGAGTTTTTAGGGTATATTGTACAATTTTTAAAAATGAAAGACGATAATTTAGGTAAAACAGGGCAACTTTCGCTATTATCACTTAATTTATTTATAAAATAAAAATAAAAATGAAAACATTACTTAGGAAAGAGAAACAAAATATCGAACTTTGCATTTCTGCAAGAGAACGGAAAAACAAAATCCATTTGTTATTTCTTTCTCGCTCTGCAACTCTGCGCATTAGGGTTCAGCCATGGCGATTCCTTACATGGAAGCTGTCGTTGGTACTACTTTTTCTTCTACTTTCTCTTTTTTCATATAATCTGCATATATAATATCATGCGTGTATGAAAATTTTCATGAAATCTTCATTTTTTTAATGATTGTCGGCGGCATTTGAGAGTACCAGCTACGTTTTCATCTTCTTCCTCCTCTTCTCAGTTATTCGATTATGCGATTTTTTCGTTTTCTTTTTCTAACTTAGTTGGCCTCGTTTGCGAGTGTGTTTCTTTGCGCTTTTCTTTCTTTTAGGTTAAGATACTCACCTAGTAATATGAAGAAGTTAGGGTTTCTTTTGACAGTCCTAAATTTATATTATGGGTTGATCGTATGGGCATCGCATCAGAAAATCTTCGATTGGTTGCTTAGGTAATGAGGAAGAACATCAACTTTATAATTTTTTTAGCGTCTCTTATTATTCTCAAGGCAATGACGGACTAGTAACATTTAGCTCTCTTTTTTTTGGTGAGGTTTTAATTTTAGGGATCTGGGTTGTATTCTTTGTCAGTTGAATTAACCTGTTTCTATTTCCGTTAGTATTTTAATGAGCCTTATGGTCGTATCAAGTAAATGGTAATAAAGAAGTACAATGCGTAAGGAATTTCGGTTCTCATAATGTTTATTGGAGTTTTCTGGGAGGAACGTATAAATTACAAGTACTTGTTCATGGTTTTAATTTTGGGACAGTTTGGCAGCTACCATGAGGTCTTGTATTACACTTATTTTGAAATGGCAATTATTTCCATGCTAATTAGTGGTTTTTGGTTCTTTCTTTCCTATTTTTCTCATCATTTTTTTTCTTCCTGTTTCTCCTAATTTGTTTTCAGGGTTTATGATATTAATGTACTTCTTCGAATCATATTTGGATTTGCGGCAACATGCAGCACTAAAACTGCCAGTTCTTCCAAAAACCTTGGAAGGCTTAATCAGCCAAGAGAAATTTGAAAAGTCTCGAGCCTATAGTCTTGATAAAAGGTATGTTGTGCAGTAGTTTTTTATTCTCAGCGTGAGTGTGGTATATGGTCATATGGCTTTATATGCATGTTCACATTACTGGTCTTCTCTGATGAATCTTATTCACTTTCAGCCACTTCCATTTTGTCCATGAGTTTGTGACCATCCTAATGGATTCTGCAATTTTGTACTTTGGGGTATTGCCTTGGTTTTGGAAGGTTAGTGATGGACTTTTGGTATAGCCCTTTCCTTTGCTGTTGTGTTATCGATGTTTGATCTTACTTTTCAACTGCAGAAATCAGGAGATTTTGTGGTGTTAGCTGGTCTGAATGCAGAGAATGAGATACTGCACACTCTTGCATTTTTAGCTGGTGTTATGTTTTGGTCACAGGTGGGACTTGATTTCTTCATTTCACTCTCTAAGAATACACTCACATTGATATGTATATTTTGTTCTTCATGCTGTCAAATAAGTAGCTTTCAGATGACTGAATTGCATGCGTGGAAGCTACTATTGTTAGTGTACTTGATAGAGTGTTGTGGCGATTAGTGCTGTATGTAATGTAAAAATAACCAAAATCAGAATTGCATACTGATTTCTTGGTGTATTTTATAAAATGTTCATCTAATTTCTAATCTCCTTAAGGATACTTTTATGGTGGAAGTTGAAGTCTTATAATGCATTAGGCTCTACTTCTGAGTTTATGAAAGTACTGACTGTTTGTTCTTTGGAATGTATATGCAGATCACTGATTTGCCATTTTCCCTTTATTCCACTTTTGTGATTGAGGCCCGTCATGGTTTTAATAAGGTTTGGTTTCCTGCTCTGATTTTCTTTCGTTTTATATGTGGTTTACTTTACTGATTTTGTACTATTCCAGATTTTTTTTTTCTTGTTTCCTTTTAGTAGTGTATCTTACTGTCATTGCTTTCTAACACACACACATATATTTTAATTTTTTTCCCCAGCAAACAGTTTGGTTATTCTTTAGAGACTTAATCAAAGGAATTTGTCTTGCCGTCATTCTGGGTCCTCCTATTGTGTCTGCAATCATTTTTATAGTTCAGGTAAGGTTCATTTAATTTATTTATCTAAGAAACAAGGCTGAAATTATTGATATAACCATAAAGGAACAAAGGATGACTAGGTAAGTGCCACGTATTGTTTATAAACTACTAATGTCCTCTATTTTGCATTTTGCTTGAGTACCCTTGGCTGTCTGGTGTCTATGTTGCTTCACCTCCTCTCTTGAAATTGTGAAAATTTATGTTACTATGTGTAATTGCAGAAAGGAGGTCCATACTTGGCCATATATCTCTGGGCCTTTATGTTCATTCTGTCAATTGTGATGATGACACTCTACCCAATTCTCATAGCCCCACTTTTTAACAAGTTCACTCCTGTGAGTATCCAGAAATATTGTCATCCATTAAATTTATTCATGCTTCAATTTTAATTTTAATTTGGTTTTGATTTTTATTTTTGTCGGTCATGTTATATGATGATAGCTTCCAGAAGGTGGTCTCAGGGAAAAAATAGAAAAACTTGCTGCATCTCTCAATTTTCCATTGAAGAAGTTGTTTGTCGTAGATGGTTCCACAAGGTCAAGTCATAGCAATGTGAGTTTTAGCTTTTTCTACATTTTATTGGGTTTTGATATCTATGACTTATACACCGAACAAAGGGCTTGGTTGGCCTAGCTTATGGCTTTTAAGTTTTAGCTTCTTAGAAGCACTTTTTTACAAAACTACTCCTTGTGGCTTCAGCTGGAAGAGCTTTTTTAAAATAAAAGCTCAAATTTTGAGGAAACCCAATCAAGCCTAAAAATAGCTTTTAAAAAGCTGAAAACCAAAATTTAACTTTGAGAAGCCCTCCCAACCAGGCCCAAAGTTTATTGTTTTTTAATCATTTTCATCTAAAATGAACACAAGGTAATTTTTGTTAATTATTATTGAATGCAATGAGGAGCTCAAAAATGGTGAATGCAAAATATGTGAATTCTCATGTTTTAAGTACGGTGCTGTTACCCTGACAAATGCTGGCTAGTAAGATAGTGATGTTAATTTAGGATGATATTGTTTTGTAGTTCATGGCTTTCTTCTGATGCCCAATAAAAAATTTCAGTAAGATTTGGATTGGGATTACCCAATTTCTTTGATTTTGATAGTTTCTTTGTTGCTGATTCATGTTTGATGCAGGCCTATATGTACGGATTCTTTAACAACAAGAGAATTGTTCTCTATGATACACTGATTCAACAGGTGAGTATGTATTGCTTTTTTTAGTTTCTCAAGTTCTGAGGTTGTTAATTTAACGAAGGACCACTACATTACTGGTATTTTTTGTTGTGTATGTTTGAGCTATGTAAATTTTCTCTTTCGTGCTATGTGTTTTCTATAAAATCCAGAAGACTGTTCCCAACAATGAAATATCCTAACAATTTGGCAGTTTTTAATTTGACCTTTATTTAGTCATAAACATGTGATATGGAATCTTGTATGTTATACCAAATAATTGAGACATTTTCATCGTGGGGGTATCTTGTTAATTTTGGATGAATTACTTGTACTATTCTGTATTTCCCAGTGTTACTACAACTCTTATGTATGTTTATGAACTTGTTTTGTAGTTTGTCTTCTCGTCTGCTGTCATTACATATTAGTGACAATTGGTACCTGGCAATGTTTTTCTTCTTGTAGTGCAAAGACGACAAAGAAATTGTAGCTGTTATTGCTCATGAACTAGGGCATTGGAAACTTAATCACACAATGTACTCGTTTATAGCTGTGCAGGTATGGTGCAACTTTCTTTTGCAAATTTTACATCTCTAACAAACATACAGCCTTCTCTATGCGGTAATATAATAGTGTATCTGTACCATATCTGTTATTAAAATGTAATTTTAGAGTAAGAATTTTGTGCTGCGACTTACTTTTAGCCATTTGTGGATGTATGATGTAATGTTCAGTATTGTGATTTAAATGGTTGTCTTAAGAGGAAACACGAGGATGTAGTTTGTAGTTGGGTAACCTGGGTTCTTGGAGTTGTACTTAAAACTTGCAAGTAGGGAAAGAATTTAAAAGTATGAGCTAGAAAAATTGAGCAGGTGTAATTCGCCTATTAATTAGATTTTGTTTTTGTTGACTTGACATGCAACTTTTACCGCCAGGACCTTATTATGACAGTTTCTTTTAATTTAGCTAATATAATTACAGGGTTTCAAAATGTTCTTTTGACTCTTAAAGTGGCATTTACATTTACATTCGCATTCACATTTTCCTTTTTCTTTTTTTGTTTGTCAGAACTGATGACAGACCCTATATGAATAGTGTATTACCAAGTACTCTTTGTTTATCATTTATTTGTATTCTTGTGATGCAGATTCTTACTCTTTTGCAATTTGGAGGATATACACTTGTGAGGAACTCAAGTGACCTGTTCCGGAGTTTCGGGTTTGATACACAGCCAGTACTTATTGGACTTATAATATTTCAGGTACTTGCGTATAAAAGAGTAGCTACTGTAGTCTGTGAATGAAGCAAGGAAAAAAAATTTCCTGCCTTGAAGGATTATGACTTATATGAGTAACTCATTGATTTTTAGATTTCTTGTCTTTTACTGTTAATTTATGGTATGCATATATACTGTACTACTTTGGTGTAGTTTTTATGTACTTGTGTGAGAATAGATCTTACTATGCAATTTTTAATGCCTTAGCAGAGAAGATGTTTTGTTTATCTACCTTTTATTGATATGCCATTGCCATTCCATATTAAATTTATGCCATCGCTGAACTCAAAAGTATGAACAAGGAGATGGTGGGGTGATTAGACCCAAAATCTCCCTAGGAAATTAAGAACAGATTCTTGTAGACATTAAGAGACAGAAATTGATTAAGTGGAGAAGATAGAAAGAGATAAACCCATAGAGCTGAATACAATATTATTGATAAAGAGAATTAGAATACAAGAGTGAAGATGATTCGAGAGACCTTCGGCTCTCCCAAAACCCAATCCCAAAGGATCCCAATTCCGGGCATTCCTACCCAAGAGGCACTATATATAGAGAGAGATTAGAATCAGCTATTAAGTAACATAACATAATAATAACCTAGAATTATAGAATTACCCTCTACTTTATTTGCTTTATTTCTTCAAGAATAAGTGTTATGTATTGGGGGCTTATTATGGGGTTAATCCAATTACCTTGTTGAAGGAAAATGGTGAAATATCTGTGGGTTTATTAAAGGTTCTGCATATGGTGTGGGCATATTTGTCTTGGAATTCCTCATTGTGCATTAGCATTAGAAATAGAAGTGCATTAGTTTGATATCATAGAAATTTTTCATATTCACTAGCACATGATGTGTTGCCCTTGCTTAATTCATTTCCAGCTATATATAATGAAGTAAAAAGCTATTGCCACACGCTGAGCTACTTATTCTTGAAACTTCTTCCCCCCTTCAACACAATCGTTGATCTTTAAGTTAACGAAATTGCAATTTCAATTTCCTTTATTTAGATATAAAAAAGTTATGCCAACTTATCTTTTCTTGCTTTGTTTCTGGCAGCACACTGTAATCCCTCTCCAGCACCTAGTTAGTTTTGGTCTTAACCTTGTCAGCCGATCTTTTGAATTTCAGGTGAGTTCTTGTGAGAAGACTACAATGTCAGTGTGCTTTTTTTTCTCTCTTCTTCTTTTTAATGATATTGTCTACTACCATTGTTTGCAGGCTGATGCCTTTGCTAAGAAGCTTGAATACACTTCCTCACTTCGGGCTGCTCTTGTCAAACTACAGGTATTATTGTTGGATCTATCATTAACAAATATATTTTAAATTTCCATTAGTAGATTCTGGCTTTACACTAGGTAAGTTATTGGTTCAAATAGTTTAGGAAGTGTTGATGTCCCAAAAGTGAGCTTTGCTACCTGCTTGTATTTAAATCCTGTTACATTATTTAAATCCAAACATTTTATTTATTTACTTTGTCGTTGTATATAAAAGGTTGTGGGTGTATCGTGGGAAAGTAATTGCAACACTAAATAGATGTCTTGGTTTTACAGGAAGAGAATCTGTCAGCCATGAATACCGATCCTTGGTACTCAGCTTATCACTATTCTCATCCCCCACTTGTTGAAAGGTTGGCTGCTCTTGACGAACCAGATAAGAAGTCAAACTAATGTGGGTAACCTTTGGATAACGGCAGAAACAGCTTGGTTATTCTGAACCCTTCGAAATCACTAGCTTTATCTTATGGGGCTCACACATCTTTCAAGTATCATTACTATAACAACACACTGGTTAAAAGTGAACCAAGCACCGAGAAAATGAGCAAAACAAGTGAGAGAAAAAGAAATAGGGGAGGAGAAGTTGTTTAGTCATAATTATAAATTGTCATGTATGCATGAATGAACTAACATTCTGAGTGACTTTGAGCATAGTTATCCTTGTTCTGATAGCTTTCAGCTATATGTATGGTAGTTTCTTTTTGTGGAGAATTTTATATAATCTAAATGCTATAATGTACTTTGGAAAGTTGGAAGTATTTTCACCTATGCGTAGTAGTAGTTTTCTTTTCACCCCAAGTTGTGCCTTGCAATAATGTACATATTGACATGAAATCAATTAGGGAGCACATTAAGTAATAAATTTACTGAAAATTGTGGTTGGTCGATGGTCACCACTCACCACTCTAAGACACTGCCAGAGCTTATGAAAGAGTGGGTCGGGCCTTGTGTGGGCCCCAAGCAGGAGCCTTTGTTGTGGATTTTTTATATTTTAGTAAAATGGACATAAGATTTGTGGCCCCCCAAAAAACACTTGCAAGCAATGTAACTATCTGTTACAAATTTTATGACAGCATTTAATGAGTCATTTTGAAATGTTTAAAAGTTATATAACCCTGAAGTATTCTACTGAATAATAATGATACATGCACTTGTATCGTTCACTCAAACATTATACGATGACACTGTTTTTTAAGAGTGAATATAACACTTGTACATTTTTGCTATCCGAATCTTTTTGTTTGTCAAAAATATCACACTATAGTATTTATAGATTTTTACTTATTCTGTTCAAAATTGTTCAAAATAGTAATGGTTTGCTGGTAATTTAAAAAATATTTAAAATTAATTTTTTATTAATTAATTTATTTTAAATTAGAAAAAATAATTTTAAAAATAAAAATTTATAAAAACTATTTTTAAATTTATTAAGTTATATAAAATCTTATATATAAAAAATCAAGAAAATCCAAATATAATTCTTAAAGAAACTGAAATCAATATTTCTAAACTAAATTAAACTTTAAACTAAATTAAATTAAAATCTTTGGATTAAATATTCACATAAACATGTGTGACAAAAAACTACTAGTGTGTGTAATTACAGACATTATATCAACCATTTGGATAGACATCATCTCTATAGATGACATGTGGGGAGCACTACAATAAAACAAATACCATTTTATTATTAATATTAAATAACTCATATATTTTATATAAATATACAATTTTTTTTAAAAGAACACACAATTTTTTTCTTGTGTGCCTATGAGTTTTTTTTTTTTTTTTTAGATTTATAGTTTTTAATTAATAAAACCAAATAACATAAATTAACACATACAATAGCACATTTTAATATATTATACCTTAAACATTAAAATAAATTATATAACAAAACAAAGCCCATATTTTTATTAATATTAAGGAACTCATGTATATACAATCTTTTAAAAAACACACACAATGTAATGCATCATAAGTTAACTTATACAATATCAAATTTTAATAGATTACAGCTCAAGTATTAAAATTAGATTTCTTAAAATAAAATAATAATTTTCTCTCTCTTTTTTTCATATATTTTACCCTAAAAAAATTATAGCTCAAGTATTAAAATTAGATTTTTTAAAATAAATTTTTCTCACTTTTTTTTATATATTTTACTCTAAAAAAATTATTATTTTCTCATAAATTAAGTACAATTGTGTGGGATTAATTCCTCGAAATCACAACTAATTATGTTAATTGACTATTACGTTCTCAAATGTCATAACTACTTCATTGACTTAAGTGTTGGTTCAGTCATTTACTTATAAAATGACAAATTTCAATACAAATTTATTTTAAGAAGTAATACAAATTTTAATGCTTAAGGTGTAATCTATTAAAATTTGCTATTGTATGTGTTAACTTATGTTATTTGGTTTTATTAATTAAAAACTATAAATCTAAAAAAAAAAAACTTACGAGCACACAAGAAAAATTTATTACATTGTGTGTTCTTTTAAAAAAGAAACATTGTATATTTATATAAAATATATATGAGTTATTTAATATTAATAATAAAAGGAAAAATTTACACTGTATATTCAATAACATACTTATTTTTTTTTAAATACCAACATAACATACTCTCCCAAACATATGCCATTTTTAAATTTTTGGACAAAAACACCCATACCATTAACCGAGCAGACCCTTCACATTCTCTCTTCCCAGCCAAACTCTCATTTCTCTCTCATTATTTTCTCTCAACCGAGCAGACTGTAATGCCCAAAATTTCCTAATAAGGTTTAGGACCTTGATTAGGAGGCCGGGAGGGCCATAATTGATTTGTTATAGTATTTAATGATTATATGCATGTTTACGTGAATTATATTATTATATGATGGTGGATGCATGCATATGGGAGAATTTATTATTGTGAGGGTATCTTGGTAATTTGGCCACTGTGGGCGTAATTGTATATTTTGGGTGCATGATTGTGATTAATTAATATAGCCACACTATAAGGTGGATTGGTTCGAGCTATCGACATGAGATGTAAGTGTTCGGTCTAGTCATAACGGGTTTAAGTTCGGGGCTCTGGGTGAGTCTCGGGGTGAATTTAATGATTAGAGCATTACCGGGAATTAAAGGGTAATGGGATATGGCTTATTGGTGTTTGAGAATATCGGGAATAGTGGGAATTGGAGAGCGTTAATTATAATTAACGAGATAGGCGGGAAATGACGATTTTACCCTTGGAAGCTTTTAAAGGGGTTTATTTGGCTTAGGGGCATTATGGTCTTTTGACCCTAAGGATTTATATCAGCTTTTAAGTGTTGGAAGGCTGTGGAAATACAGGGGGAAAACAGAGTCTCTCCTTCTTCTCTCCCGATAGATTTTCTTACTCTTTTCTCTTTGGATTTTCGAGCTCAGTTTGAGGAATCGAGCCAAGGAACCAAGCTTAGCCAAGCTAGGGTTGTGCTCCACCATTGAAGAGGGTGTGTTGCCAAGATTAAGGTGAGTTTCTAGCCACTAGAACTCTTAGTTTTACTCTGTTTTATAAGTTAAGTTTCAGCTGGTTTTTGGGTTGGAAACTTGGGAATTGGTTGGAGTTTTGGCTAGGGTTCTTGGGGTTGTGGTCCTTAGGACATGTGGAGATGGTATTTGGGTTCATTTGGGAGTTAATTTGACGTTTGGAAGCTTTTGGTTTGGGTTAGAAATGGTAAAATCGAAGGAAGGAAAAACTGGGATTTGGCTGGCTGAAGGTAGCGCTACAGCGCCCAGTGTAGGGCGCTATAGCGCTACCTGCAGGGAGGTTGGGCGGTTTGTGTTTCTGCCTTGAGCGCTGGGGCGCTAGAAGGGCAGCGCTGTAGCGCTCCCCTGTTTCCTCTTAACCCTGTTTTGGGTGTTTTTAAGGGCTTTTGGCTTGGGGTTTCAATCCTTAAGGCCCGGGATCGAATCTACTCACCGTATGGGCATGTTTTGAGGTCCCGAGAGTGGGGTTTAGGTTAAGACCCTATCTTTGGTAATTTTCATTAATTGGAGATTGTTTTGTTTATGACTAGGTGATCGCTAAAGGATTAAGGATCGATCGTTCTCAAGGGTTGTTCTTGTTTTAACCTCTACTCGAACCGGAAGTAAGAAAACTGCACCCTGTGTATATGTGACATGCATGGTTATTATGATGCATGTTAGTTGATTATTATATATGACATGCATGGCTATTCTTGATGCATGTTGGTTGACTATTAAACGTGACATGCATGGCTGTTATTGGTGCATGTTGGATGGCTGGATATTGCATATGATGCATGAGAAACATGTGATTAGGACATGCTTTGTATACTGAGTATGATATCGTCCAGAGCTTGAGCCTATGTGTTTATGCATGGTCCTAATTGTACTAGTACCTGTTTAATAAGCATGCTGAATACCTTGTTTATGGATATGGAACATGTGATATATGATTGGCGGCATGACTTATTTGTGAATGACAATGACTAGTCAGGGACCGACTCTAAAGTCGAGAATCACGCATTGAATGGCTCTATGGAATTAATGCTAGACCGACCCTAAGGTCGATGAATCAAGCATTGAATGGCTCCATGGCATTAATGCTGGACCGACTCTAAAGTCGAGAATCGTGAATTGAGTGGTTCTAAGGCACTAATGCCAGACCGACCCTAAGGTCGATGATCACGCATTGAATAGCTCCATGGCGTTAATGCGGGACCGACCCTAAGGTCGAAGAACTTATAAGCGCTTGCCTGGTCTACGACCAGATGACTATAGCCAAGGTATATGACCCCGGTGACTGTTTGTCACATGGCTAAGGGACGTTGTCCATAGTTTCGACTCTAGGGTCGTGAGGAAGGTTATGTTGGTGACTAATTACCTTGCACCTGTCCTAACCAAGCATATGAAAGAATCCCTTATCAGTTGAGCCCTGGTGACCCTATCGTCACATGGCTAGAAGGAGCGATGTTCATTATTGTGACTTTTGGCTATTGTCACCCATCTGTATGGACTGTTGGTTCTGATTGGTTATTTTGGTTATTGTTGATATTATATCATGATATATTATGTTTTCTTGCTGGGCTTCGGCTCACGGGTACTACGTGGTGCAGGTAAAGGCAAGAGGAAGTTGGACCATCCTTGAGTTGGAGAGCTTAGGTGATGACATGTACATATGCAGCTGCTCGTCCGCCACGGCCGAGGTTTAAAGTGGAACTAGGGTTGAACCCTGTTTTGCCGCTTAGAACGGCCTGTTGTAAATATTTTCTGTAATAAACTCTGAAATTATATTTTCGGGATCCCAAAGTTTAAATTAAACGTTCTAGTGAAACGTTACATCCTAACCAAAGTTTTTAATCCCTAAACCGCTAATTACACTTAGTTCACGATTTTGGCCAAATGACTCGATTAGCGAGTTTAGCACTGTTTACAAGGCACACTGTAACGGTCCCTGGAGTTTGGGGCGTTACAACTTGGTATCAGAGCAAGCCAAGGTTTATGGTTCCTGAAGACAAGCTGGGCATGTACACTCATCACTGAAGATAGCTTCACTCAAGGAATGGTAACTATTTCTGTAGCTATGTGTATAGTTGTTTGAATAAAATGTGAATGCTTTACCTGCATATTGTATTAGGGAGCATGAGATTCTGATAGAGCCTGGCTCTTGACTATGTGATTATATGCTCCATGAATATATATATATGACTGTGATCATATGGTTACCTGCTCTGTGAATATATATATATAATTGTGTTATTTGCATGCTGGGGTCAGAAGCATGGTTTGAGTGTTGGAAGAGCAGGGATTATGAATAATGTATGAATGCCATGGCATGTTGTAGCACTACAAGTGGTTTATGATTATGGTGTGGTAAGGATTATTCCGTGGGAGAAAGCCCTTGATATGGTTATTGTGACTAATAGGTCAAGTTATTGACTGCAGATTGAATCAGCAGGTTTGTTCAAGGCAGATTATGAGGCCTGGTGATAGTTATACAGGGGCTGGAAGTTACAGCCAGGGTATCAGTTCTTCGTCTGCATCTTTGAATGTTCAGCGGACGCTTACAGATTTGCAATTAAGATTGCAGAGGCAGGAAGAAGAGATTGGGTATTTGAAGCAACAGCGGAGTCTGTCGGGGAGTACCTCTTCCTTTGCTATGTCAGAGGTGGCATCAATTTCAGCTCAACCTAGGGTTGAGAATAGATGGGAATTTCTCTGTGGAAGATTCCTGAAGTTTTATCCTCCAATTTTTGAGGGAGACCTAGATCCATTCAGAGCTGAGCAATGGATGGGTATGATCAGCTCCATTCTTGATGGTATGGGACTAGTGGGTCACGATAGAGTGATCTGTGCTACATGTGTGCTGCGGGATGATGCCCGGACATGGTGGGAGGTAGTATCCCAGACACGAGATACAGCTGTGATGGACTGGAAAGAATTTAGGCAGCTGTTTAATGAGAGGTATTACTGTGATGTAGCTAAGACTGCCACCGTTGCCACCTTCTTCTCCATCACCGGCCACGGTAAGGTAAGACAGTTGTCATGTGGTTTTTTTTAAAAAAAAAAATTGAATCGTAATGTACAAATCAATGAAATGGGTTTGATTGTTAATCTTTATTTTGCAAAAATGTAGCTTAAAATGGGTTTGATTCTATGTGCATCATTTTGGAAGATTATGTTTAAATTCTGCAAAAAATTTGTGGGTCGATGTTCATTCGATTCCACATCGATGTCATTTCAATGCTTCATCGATGGTAATTCGATGACATATAGTGCATGTGCAGATTTTTAAAATATTGAAAAGTTGTTCATCGATGCGCAATTGATGCTCCATCGATAATATTTCGATGGACCAGTAAATGAAGGCGATAGTCCATCGATGCGCAATCGATGGTATATCGATGCTATGTCGGTGCGATTTCAATGGTTTTTATATGTTTATTCGATGCTCCATCGATGTTATTTCAATGGTATATTGATGGTTGTTCGAGCACATTAATTTGATGGTGATGCATCGATAGGTATTCGATGCGATGTCGATGGCTTTATATATTTATTCGATGCTCCATCGATACGATTTCGATGGTATATCGATGGTTGTTCAAGCACGTTAATTTGATAGTGATGCATCGATGGTTATTCGATGCTATGTCGATACGATGTTGATGGCTTTATATGTTTATTCGATGCTCCATCGATGCTATTTCGATGGTATATCGATGGTTGTTTGAGCACATTGATTTGATGGTGATGCATCGATGGTTATTCGATGCTATGTCGATGCGATGTCAATGGCTTTATATGTTTATTCGATGTTGTTTCGATGGTATATCGACGGTTGTTCGAGCACATTAATTTTATGGTGATGCATCGATGGTTATTCGATGCTATGTCGATGACTTTATATGTTTATTCCATGCACCATCGATGCTATTTCGATGGTATATCGATAGTATTTCGATGACAACAACAGATTGAGTATTTTTTGTGAATTCAACTCATTTTCTTTTTTTTTTTGGATATTTTGCAGATGCCACCCAAACGTATCTCACCACTTGAGATCCCTATAGAGGATCATTATGTCGGTCGTATGACCTATAGGGGTTCCGTGAGGTTAACAAAATTAAAGAAAAGATTTGAGGAGCATGGATTGTTGGGGAGGGTGAATGAGTCTATTTTTGGACCATTCTTCACAGCCCCAGTGTAATGCCCCGAATTCTCCGATGTATTTAGCGGCATGAACAGTAGGCCGGGAGGGCCGTACTTGCTTAAATATGTTATTAATTGATAAAAGGCATGTATGTATTGATTATATTATGATATGATGTGAAATGCATGCATGTGAGTCCATATTTCTTTATACAGGGATGTGATGGTAATTTGGCCCGTTGAGGGTAAATTGATTATTTATTCACATGTTGGTGATATAATTTGAGACCACATTATGATGTGGGTTTGTTCGAGCCATTTGGCATGAGACGATCAAGGAAATGTTAAATGTCGGTTTGGTCATAACAGGCTTAAGCTCGAGGCTCGGGGTGAGTCTCGGGGTGTTTTAATGATTAGAGTGTTACCGGGCATTAAAGGGTAACGGGATGTGAAATATTGGTGTTTGAGAATTTTGAGATTAGCGGGAATTGGGAAGCGTTAATTATCATTAACGGTGTAGGTGGAAAATGTCAAAAATGCCCTTGAGTTGACTTTAGGAGCTTTATTATACCTAGGGGTATAATGGTCATTTGTGTTAGGATATATATGATGTATGAATGGCTGGGAAAACAAAGTTTGATTCATCTTCTCCTTCCCGTACAATCTTCTCCATAGTTCTCTTCTTTGGAATTTTGAGCTTAAGTGTGGAGCTAAGCCAGGAAATCAAGGGGCTAAGGTTGTGGTTTTGGTTCAGCCATTGGAGAGGGTTCTATACTAAGTTTAAGGTAAGCTTTGATCCTTATTCCTACTGGTTTTGCTCTGTTTTCAATTTTGGTTTTCAGCTCTTGAGTTAGGTGTGGAAAATTGGAATTAAAGGGAGTTCTTGAGGTGTTTTCCTTGGGTTATGATGAGGGAGAGTTTTGAGTGTTGTTTAGTGGTGTTAATCGGTGTTTGAGAGAGGTTTGGGTGGTGTCTAGGTTGGGTTTGAAGGGTTGGTTCTAAGTGAAATCGTAGAGGAAGAAAACAGGGGTTTTGGCTGAAATGGGCGTTGCGCCGCGGCATGGCCAGGGTGTGCCGCGGCCCTTGGGAGCTGCTGGGTTTGGCCGCCTCTGTTTAAGGGGCGGGCCGCGGCATGGCCAAGGAGGGCCGCGGCCCTTAGGGGATTTTTGGCCAAAGAGAGTGTTTTGGCTCGGGGATGCAAGCCTAAGGCCTCGGGATTGAACCTACTACCCCGTTGAGTAGTGTTTGGGGTCCCGGAGGTTAGGTTTTGGTTTGGGAACCTTTTATTATTCATTTTATTGATGGAATCCCATGATTTGGTTATGACCAGGTAACCGCTAAAGGACCAAAAGGTTGATCGTTCTCAGGGTCATTCTTTTATTTGTTCTTGCTCGGACCAGAGGTAAGAAAACTGCACCCCAAGTGTGACATGCGTGGATATTCCTGAGGCATGTTGAATGTGAGAATATGGACATGGATTATATATGGAATGCTTAGCATATGTTGCTCATTTGTGCATGGCACTGACTTATTAGTCAGGTTTGACAAGAGTGCTAGTATCACTGTGAAGCTGTGACTTATTAGTCAAGTTCGGCAGTGGTATTGGGCATTGGTCACGATGAGCTGACTTATTAGTCAGGACGGCTTTGGCGTGTGTCACGCAAGTCAGTAAGATTGGATCTAATCGATTATTAGCATTGAATGATTCAAGGAGCATTAATGCCTGACCGACCCTGAGGGTCGATGAACAAACAGAGCTTGGAGGCTAGTGGCTTACTCAGCAGCCACTCTCCCGCTAAAATCATGTGATGATTCATTTTCTTGTTGAAAGATTTATGTTCAGTGTGATTATAACGATAATCATTTGATAATGTTTATGTAAAGTGTTATGTTTTCTTGCTGGGCCTTGGCTCATGGGTGCTATGTGGTGCAGGTAAAGGAAAAGAAAAGCTCACCTAGCCTTGAGTGGAGAGCTGATGTGATGGTGTGTACATATGCAGCCGCTTGACTGCCACGGTCAGGGTGTTCTCAGAGGAACTAGGGGGTTTACCCTATTTTTGCCGCTTAGGTCGGCGGGGTTGTAAATTTAAAACTGTAATGACCATTTTGTACTGAGAACCACTTGTAAATGTTTTGTTTAGCTCTGCAGAGCAGTTTGTAATAAAAATCTCCATTTCCTTTTTATTGGTTTTATGCCTTAACCCGTTAATTACACTTAGAGCACGTTTTTGACCAAAGGACTCAGGCAATGAGTCAAATTTCCGGTCCATCGTTCACCGTAACTGTTCTGGGGTAGCCAGGGCGTTACACCCAGCCTTTTTGTTCTCTGGGGAATTGGTGCACACATTGCTTTTGCGGAAGGTCAAGTCTCCGCGTGGCGATGAGATGCACTTCTTGATGGGCCCTATATAAGTTTGGGGTGCACGAGTTTGCCATTATCACCGGCCTGAGCTACTCCTGTCCACCATTTGCCGTTGACATTCAACCTCACATTACTTCCTCTACATATTTTAGTGTGGAGCCCGAGAAAGACATTCGGTTCAGTATGTTGGAACGAGCTTTTAGTATGTGCGATGTACCTGATGATTTGTACAAGCTCGATTTAGTTTACTTTGTGGAGGGGATATTATTGGGCGCTAAGAACGAAAATGCTATTTGGCGAGATTCATTGTTGATGGTCGAGGATTTAGATTATTTTGTGAAGTATCCGTGGGGATCCCTTTCATTCGATACAATTGTGAAAAAATTCAATAGAGATATGAAATCGATTGGTGCTACAATACCAGGTAAGAAGGTGAAGAAGATCACTGAGGTGAAGTCTTCTAAGGGTGTTAAGGTGGAGGCAAAGTACACTTGCAAGGGGTATCCACCAGCCTTGCAATATTGGGCATACGAGACGATTCTTGATTTACAGAAGGAACACGCCAAGCCCTGTGGATTCAAGTTCCCTAGGATTCTACAGTGGGAGAGCATAGGCCAGCCGAAGCATTTGCATTTGAAGGATGTACTTGCGAGGAGACATGTAAGTTATATTAAATTTAAATAATTCAAGAACTTTTGAATTATACTAATCAACTTATGTCGTTTCTAATTTGATTGTTTTGTTTCCATTACAGTTGTCATGCATTTCTATCCTAAGGCCTCAACCAAATGAGCGAGACTTCTTCGATGTCATATATCAGAGGACAGAGGGGGATTGTAATGCCCTGGTTACCCCATAACAGTTACGGTGAACAGTGAACCAGAAATTTGACTCGCTACTCGAGTCCTTTGGTTAAAACGTGATCTAAGTGCTATTATCAGGTTAAGGTGAAAAATCAGTAAAAAGGAAAGGGTACATTTCATTACGTAAATAAACTGCTCATGAGCCTTTTAAAATGTTTATGAGACATCCACAATACAAAAGAGTCGCTACAGTTTCAAATTTACAATCCCCGCCGGCCTAAGCGGCAAAAACAGGGTAAACCCCTAGTCCCTCTGAGAACACCTTGACCGTGGCAGTCAAGCGGCCCTGTATGTACACAACATCGCCCAAGCTCTCCACTCAGGGTTGGTTAAGCTTCTTTTTTCCTTTACCTGCACCACATATGTAATGCCCCAAATTCCCTAATAAGGTCTAGGACCTTGATTAGGAGGTCGGGAGGGCCATAATTGATTTATTATGATATTTAATGAGTATATGTATGTTTATGTGAATTATATTATTATATGATGGTGAATGCATGCATATGGGCTCATATTTTATATGCAAGAGCATTTTGGTAATTTGGCCGCTGGGGGCGTGATTGTGTAATTTTATGCATATGGGTGAATTATAATTTTACCACATTATATGTGGATTGGTTCGAGCCTTTCGACGTGAGACGATCATGGGAAAGTAAGTGTTCGGTCTAGTCATAACGGGTTTAAGTTCGAGGCTCGGGGTGAATTTAATGATTAGAGCATTACCGGGAATTAAAGGGTAATGGGATGTGATTTATTGGTATTTGAGAATGTTGAGATTAGCGGGTATTGGAGAGCGTTAATTATGATTAACGGTATAGGTTGGAAATGACGGATTTACCCTTGGGAATGTTTAGAAGCTTTTAAATTGGCCTAGGGGCATTTTGGTCTTTTGACCTTAAGGATTGGTTTCAGCTTTTGAGTTTTAGAAGGTTGTGGAGTCGTTTAAAGAAAAAAAATAGAGCATCTTTATCCTTATCTCTCTCCCTCACCGTGTACCATTTCTCTTCCTTCTCCCTTTGGAATTTTGAGAGCCAACTTGAGGGAACAAGCTAGGAAACCAAGGTTTGGGCTTAGGGACTTGACTCAGCCATTGAAGGGGGTTGAAAACCAAGCTTGAGGTAAGGAAACTCAGCCATGAAAGTATGGTTATACTCTGAGTTTGTGCATGATCACGATTATGCTAGCAACTGTTTAGTAGTTGAATGCCCTATTCTTGGATAACTGACATATGATATATGTTGAAAGCATTGCTTACTTGTGTATGCACTGACCCTTCAGTCAGAATCGACAAAAGTGTTAGTATCAGCTGTGAAGCTGTGACTTACTTGTCAGGTTCGGCAGTGATACTGGACACAGGTCAGGTAGCGCTGATTTATTTGTCAGAACGGCCTTAGCGTGAATCACGCAAGCCAACAGAGATTAGATCTAATCGACTACTAGCATTGAATGACTCAAGGAGTATTAATGCCTGACCGACCCTGAGGGTCGATGAACAAACAGAGCTTGAAGGCTAGTGGCTTACCTATCAGCCACTCTCTTGCTAGAAACCAGAGCTTGGAGGCTAGTGGCTCACTTAACAGCCACTCTCCCGCTATAAAAGAGAGCTTGGAGGCTAGTGGCTTACTTAACAGCCACTCTCCCGCTAGAAAAGAGAGCTTGGAGGCTAGTGGCTTACTTAACAGCCACTCTCCCTCTTGAATCATGTGATGTTCACTCGTTGGTTTGGAAGCTTTATGCTCCGTGTGATTATAATGATAATCATTTGATAATGCTTATGTGTAGTGTTATGTTTTCTTGCTGGGCTTCGACTCACGGGTGCTATGTGGTGCAGGTAAAGGCAAGAGGAAGCTGGACCATCCTTGAGTTGGAGAGCTTAGGTGATGACGTGTACATATGCAGCTGCTCGACCGCCACGGCCGAGGTTTAAAGTGGAACTAGGGTTGAACCCTGTTTTGCCGCTTAGAACGGCCTGTTGTAAATATTTTCTGTAATAAACTCTGAAATTTATATTTTCGGGATCCCAATGTATATATTAAACGTTCTAGTGAAACGTTACATCTTAACCAAAATGTTTAATCCCTAAACCGCTAATCATACTTAGTTCACGATTTTGGCCAAATGACTCGGTTAGCGAGTTTAGCACTGTTTACAAGGCACACCGTAACGGTCCCTGGAGTTTGGGGCGTTACAAAATAGCACCCATGAGCCAAGGCCCAGCAAGAAAACACAATAAGACATGATATAATATCAACAACGATCATAATAACCATTCGGGACTATCAGTCCAGGCGAATAGGTGACAATAGACAAAAGTCACAATAATGAGCATCGCTCCCTCTAGCCATGTGACGATAGGGTCACCAGGCCTTAACGGGTAAGTGATTCTTTCATAAGTTTGCTCAGGACAGGTGCATGGTGATTGGTCACCAACATAACCTTCCTCTCGACTCTAGAGTTGAAGCTATGGACAACGTCCCCTAGCCATGTGACAAACGGTCACCGGGGTCATACACCTTGGCTATAGTCATCTGGTCGTAGACCAGGCAAGCGCTTATAAGTTCTTTGACCTTAGGGTCGGTCCCGCATTAATGCCATAGAGCCATTCAATGCGTGATCATCGAATTTAGAGTCGGTCCCTGACTAGTCAGTGTCTCAAACAGGTAATCAGCGTTCACTAGCATTTAATATGCAATCCATGTCCACATATATCAACCAACATGCCTCAATATCAAACCATGCATGCCTTATACCTATACAGGGTGCAACTGTATTCATACACTGTTTTCTTACCTTAGAGTCGAGCTAGAAAGATTAAAAGAACGACCCGTGAGAACGATCAACCTTTAGTCCTTTAGCGGTCACCTAATTAAACCAAACATGAGACATCATTAATAATAATGATCAACATAGGTTCCCACACCAATATCTAGCCTCCGAAAGATCAATCCCAACTAATCAAAGTAGTAGGAACACTCCCGAGGCCTATAACTAAGTTCCCGGGGTCAAAACGAGCAAACGGGGCGAAAACAGGGCAAGGGCTGTGGCCCTAGCACCTTGGGCCGTGGCCCCCAGGGTTCCCAGAGGCAAGGGCCGCGGCGCCCAGCAAGCACAAAGCCTCCACCTGCTTCTTCAAAGAAGGGCCGCGGCTCTCCACCCTGGGTCATTCCCAAACGTGATTTTATCACTCCAAAGCCTCCAAAATCATACCTAAACATTCGCCAATCATCAAAACAAAGTTCCCAAGCTTCCCCATGCATCAAAACCCTCAAAACCCAAGGTTCAAACGAATCGGAAACTCAACAATTCACAAAATCAATTCAAAGCTTAGAAACCCGGAAAAACTCAAAACTTAAACCTCGATTACCTTCGATTGGGTTGTTTTCCGTCAAATCCTTCGGTTAAGAAGCTTATAATATTTTCTAGGATCACTACGCCTCAATCCTTGCTTGATTCCGACTCCTAGAACTCGAGATATCTCCGAAAATGCTCAAACGGTAAAACAGGCTATCAAAAGGAAGAACGAGAGGTTTTCTTATCGTACGATCTATCTGACAGCTACCTCAAGCTTAAGTAACCTCAAATAAAACCTAGTGCTCGGAGTCCCAAAAACACCCCCGGGGACATTATAGTCAAAACCTCCGAAATTTCACCCTGATCTCAAATATTCCCAATTTTTCATCAAATAAGCATTTCTATTACCCCAAAATTGACCCCGTTATGACAAAACTGCTAATCCATCATATATGACCGTCTCATGCCGAATAGCTCGAATATATCTCCATAATAATGGGATCTCATTCACAAATCAAGTTATGCACCCAAATACACATTTTCACCCTTAATGGGCCAAATTATCAGAATAGCATAATTATTTAAATATGGACCCACATGCACGCGTATAACATCATATCATAATATAATTCACATATACATGCATAAACACATTTAATGACATAATTAAACAGTTATGGCCCTCCCGGCCTACTAACCCGGCCATTAAACCATATTAGGAAATCCGGGGCATTACAGGGATGCTCCTAGGTATGCGATGCTGCAGAATATGATCCAGCATGCACTAAAGGATGGAAGACCTTACGATCCTGAGGCAGAGGCTGCTGCGGTGACTGAGATAGCCGTGGAGGCTGGCATATTTGTGGATGATGCCCCAACAGAGATTGCTCCAGATACTAGTATAGAACCTACTTCTGCACCTGCTCCTGGGGCTTATGAGGAGGTGTTGGGTGAGATGGCCAAACTATCAGGTGCAGTGGACGAGGTTAAGGCCACTCTAGGTATCGTCTTTAAAAATCAATAAGTCATATTAGAGAAGTTGGCAACACTAGGTGGTATACCTACTCCTACACCTACTCCAACAGAGGATGTAGAGTACGGCATTCTCCCCACATGTTACAAGCCTTCTGTTGGAGAAGCCACACCTTCTCAGACTGTGCAGACGGTCTTAGGTAGAACTAATCCATGAGTTTTTACATGTTTTAAAGAGATTAGATACTAATTGCTCCTTTACAGGTAAGCGCACTAGACAGAGACCATTAAGGTATGCGGACTATACTCCAGCAGCCAAGCAACCAAAGTTCAAGGACCCAGTTACGATCCTTCCTTTAAAGGTGTTGGATCAAGATATGTTGACAACTTTTAACCGATGGGTACTCGGTGAGATTGACAACAGCAGACCGAGGAAGTTGGAATGTTGTGATGGGACCCCTGTTTGGTTTTTGAAGTTGAAGGTGGCAAAAGAATGGTTGGCATAAACTGTAAGTCTCTTATGTTTGTTAGAACATTTATCTCATTTTAACAATCCACTCTTCCTTAACGCTACTCTATTTATTTGCAGCATCTCGACGCTGCGAATTATCTTATACGGAGATGTCTTTTTGAGTTGCCGAAGACGTACCCCGTGAAAGCCACCGTACTTGATTCATCATTTGCATAATATATTCCTGCTAGATATGAGGAATTCAAGAAAAATGGCAAGACTTATCAATGGGACTCGGACATTCTTAATTTCTTGAAAGGAGAAGCCAAAAACTACAAGAAGCCTTGGGGTGATTGCAACGAGGTCTACTTCCACTGGTGCTTGGAAAATTGGCACTAGGTCCTTTGCGAAGTAAATTTCGCTGATTGGATGATCATTGTATTTGACTCAGATCATTCCAACTTTAGCCATAATAAGTTGTCTGAGTTGATCGAGCCTTGGACTAGGATGCTTCCATCTTTACTCAACGCTTCTGGTATATTTAAAGGACACCCCAAGTTGAAAATAGCTAGACCGAAGATCACCGTTCCAAACTTTGATTGGCGGTGCATGTCCACTGATATTTTCCCACAGTCTAGAACCAGGTAGACATACTAAATTCATATTTTCATAACACTGTTCTCCTTTAATTTCAATACACTCACAATCAAGATTTCTTGGTTTCAGCGGAGATTGCGGCGTATTCGCCATCAAACACTTGGAGTTTATTCTTAGAGACATTCCCTTATCATATGCCATCGAGGACAACATTCAGTACTTCAGGGATAAATTATGCATCGACATTTTTTATGAGAATGTGTACCCTTGATGTTAGAACGTTTATTTTGATTTCGATGACACACAATAGTATATTTCTCCTTAGTTTTGTATATAAAAATGTCATTTCGAGTAACAAAGTCCATTAATACACAAATAAAAAGAGTAACAAAGTCCATTAATACACAAATAAAAAGATTAACAAAGACCATTAGTAGCCAAATAAAAAGTTTAACATTGATGCCATAAATTTCAAACACGAACTTTACAAGTTGCCCTATTATGGCCTAGACCTCCAAAAGTGATGCACTTGCGTTGTACAACCAATTTATCTCCATTGGAAGGATGACGTTTCGTCTTAGGCCTACCTTGTTTCTTCTTTGGACGACCAACCAGGTTTTTCTGCGCAGGTGTTCTCACTTTTATTGTCATAATGTCATGTGGAACAATCCACTCTTCCTCATTACCAGTAGGATATATAAATTATGTGTAAGAGGACCTCCATGTCTCAATTTTATAGTAATCTGAACACAACGAATAAAAGTTCACCCCTCGCTTAAGGGATCCAGATAGTGTATGAGCACATGGGATACCAATAATCTGAAACACGCCTCATGTTCATGTCTTATTCAGGAGGTCGACTTCACCATTCAGCTCACCATCTAACACATGGAACTCATGCCTCCCTATTGCATAAGGAATCAAGAATCGAGCTTTCTCAGCCACATCCACCAAATTTTTGTCATAGTTCAGTGCAAGAGTTGTAGTTGTCTTCTCGCTAGTTTCTCTCCTATCACAGAACCAGGACTGTAGTGTGAAGCGAATAAATTCGACGAATGTAGTTATTGGAAAGCTCCTAGCGTCCCGGGTCTTATTGTTGAAACTTTCAGCGTAATTGCTTGTCATTATATTATACCTAGTATCCATGAAAACTAACATTTAATAGTAACATACATTTAGAAGATTTCATAAATTAAAATACAATTCACAATGACATACCTATTTCCAGGAAAGTAAGCACGGGACCACTTATCAAAACCCATGCCTTCTAGGTATTGAGCAATGGCTGGGTCTTTTGATTTGATTTTTTCGAAGTTAGCGTGGAACTCGGATTTCCTAAAAGCATATGCCGCATTATACATCAACACATGACAATGATCAGTCTTGAATTTAGCAACCACATTCATACTAATGTGGTAGTAGCAAGCACTGTGATAGGCATCGGGGAAAATAGTTTCCAAGGCACATGTAATACTTGCATGCCTGTCAAATACAAACGCCAGGTCTTCGACTTCCCCAATCGCTTCCTTTAGCTTTGACATGAAATACTTCCAAGAATCATGATTCTCACTATCCACAATACCAAATGCAACTGGATATAGATAGTTATTTGCATCCAGCGCGACTGCACATAACATCTGCCCACCATATTTTGTCTTTAAAAAATGCCGCCCACACATAACACAGGACGACATGTACGAAACCCTCTTCTACTAACTCCGAATGAGAAAAAGCAATATTTGAATCGATCTTCCTCAGTGACAAAATCAGTCAACGTCCCGGGATTTTTCTGTTGAAGCATGAACAGGTACGATGGTAACTTCTGGTAGGATGCTTCTAGTGTCCCTCTAACATAAGAAAGAGCCTTCTCTTGGTATCTCCAAGCTTTTCCATATGACAACTCAATGCCATAATCATAATTTCCTCTCTTATGTTGTTTGCCATGTATGCATTCGATCCAGTCTGATATTTTTTCTTTATGCAATGACCAATAACCCAAGGTGCAGCTTGGCGATGGCCTTTATGTCGGAGGTCAAGTGAGCAAGTGTGTTTGTTGGTGAAACGAGTTATCTCGAACATATCAAATTTAGGAATTCTCTTCCCCCTCAATCTCCACCCACAATCAGGATCCTTGTAAGTGATATATCAAACTTCAGTTCCTGACTTCTTCACCACAAACTCGAAGTTCTACTTCATTGCATACAAGTGTGCCTTCGTCTTCAACTCTAACTTGTTCTCAAAAACCTTCCCAACTTCTATTACTCCACAACTCACCCCAGATAACGTGGGGATAACATATGAGGGGCATGGGATATCTTCAGCAGTATACACTGGAGAACTCCATCTATTTCCATCATCTTGTGTAGTTGGACAACTGCTCTCTGAGCCAGCAGTCCTCCGTCCTTGGCTTTCTTGACGTCTTGGCAATGGCCGTACATTTAAATTATCTACTTGAACCACATGTAGCATCGACAACCGATCCTCTGAGTTATCATCAGAACTACTGCACCCCTCAACTCTTTCATCATCATCACCAAAATGGGCAACTAGATCGTCATTGACATAAGGTTCATACTCATACTCATATCCATCATCATGCGTGTAACGCCCTGGCTACCCCAGAACAGTTACGGTGAACGGTGGACCAGAAATTTGACTCGTTACCTGAGTCCTTTGGTAAAAAACGTGCTCTAAGTGTAATTAATGGGTTAAGGTATAAAATCAATAAAAAGGAAATGGAGATTTTATTACAAACTTCTCTGCAGAGCTAAACAAAACATTTACAGTTAGTTCTCAGTTCAAAATGGCCATTACAGTTTTAAATTTACAATCCCGCCGACCTAAGCGGCAAAAATAGGGTAAACCCCCTAGTTCCTCTGAGAACTCCTTGGCCGTGGTGGTTAAGTGACCGCATATGTACACATCACCACATCAGCTCTCCACTCAAGGCTAGGTGAGCTTTTCTTTTCCTTTACCTGCACCACATAGCACCCAAGAGCCAAAGCCCAGCAAGAAAACATAATATTTTTCATAAACATTATCAAATGATTATCATTATAATCACACTGAGCATAAAGCTTTCAAACAAATGAATAACACATGGTTTTTAGCGGGAGAGTGGCTGTTAAGTAAGCCACTAGCCTCCAAGCTCTCTTTTGTAGCGGGAGAGTGGCTGCTAGGTAAGCCACTAGCCTCCAGGCTTTGTTTGTTCATCGACCCTCAGGGTCGGTCAGGCATTAATGCTCCTTGAGCCATTCAATGCTAGTAGTCGATTAGATCTAATCTCTGTTGGCTTGCGTGACTCACGCTAAAGTCGTTCTGACAAATAAATCAGCGCTTCCTGACCTGTGTCCAGTAACACTGCCGAGCCTGACAAATAAGTCACAGCCTCACAGCTGATACTAACACTTTTGTCGATTCTGTATTCAGTCCCTGTCCATATTTATATAATCAACATGCCTCACAAATATCCATGCATGTCACACATACACAGGGTGCAGTTTTCTTACCTCGGGTTCGAGCAAGAATGAATACAAGAACAACCTTGAGAACGATCAACCTTTTGGTCTTTTAGCGGTTACCTGGTCATAACAAAATTATGGGATTCCATCAATAAAATGAATAATAAAAGGTTCCCAAACCAAAACCTAACCTCTGGGACCTCAAACACTACTCAACCAGGTAGTAGGTTCAATCCCGAGGCCTTAGGTTTGAATCCCCAAGCCAAAAAGCTCACTTTGCCCAAAAATGCCTTAAGGGTCGCGGCCCTCCCTGGCCATGCCGCGGCCTGCCCCTCAGACAGAGGCGCCTAAACCTAGCAGCCCCCAAGGGCCGCGGCTCACCCCTGCCATGCCGCGGCGCAAGCTCCAGTTCAGCCAAAACCCTTGTTTTTCTTCCCTTGTGTTTCTCTTCGAACCAACCCTTCAAACCCAATTTAAACACCACCCAAACCTCTTTCAAATACCCATTTAAACCCCTAAACAACACTCATAACTCTCCCTCATCATAACCCAAGACAAACCCCCTAAAACCTCCATCAATTCCAACAATCCTCCATAAAAACACAAGCTGAAACTTATCATTAAAACAGGGCAAAACCAGAAAAGTAATGATCAAAGCTTACCTCAAACTTGGTATTAAACCCTCTCCAATGGCTGAACTAAATCCACAACCTTAGCCCCTTGATTTCCTAGCTTAGCTCCACACTTGAGCTCAAAATTCCAAAGAAGATAAACTATGGAGATGAATGTACGGGAAGGAGAAGAAGGGAACTTTGTTTTTGGTTCTGTTTTACAGCCATCTTAACATCATATATATCCAAATCCCAAATGACCATTATACCCCTAGGTCCTTTAAAGCTTCTAAAACCAACTCAAGGGCAATTTTGACACTTTCCACTAATCCCGTTAATCATAACTAACGCTTCCCAATTCCCGCTAATCTCAAAATTCTCAAACATCAATATTTCACCTCCCGTTACCCTTTAATGCCCGGTAACACTCTAATCATTAAAAGCACCCCGAGACTCACCCCGAGCTCCGAGCTTAAACCCGTTATGACCAAACCGACATTAAACATTCCTTGATCGTCTCATGCCAAATGGCTCGAACAAACCCACATCATAACGTGGTCTCAAATTATATCACCAACATGCGAACAAATAATCAATTTACCCTCAACGGGCCAAATTACCATCACACCCCTGTAATAAGAAATATGGACACATATGCATGCATTTCACATCATATCATAATACAATCAGCATATACATGCATTTAATCAATTAATAACATAATTAAGCAAGTATGGCCCTCCCGGCCTACTGTTCACGCCGTTAAACACAACGGAGAATTTGGGGCATTACAATGCGGGAGATTTGTTGGGGGAAAAAAAGTTTCATTATGACTAGGACCTCCCATGCATACACTTGGCCCAGGAGATGTTTGTGGAACAGCCGTGCAGGATTGATTATGATTTTCCATATTAACACTCGCTCTAGGAGATGGATCAATAAGAGCAATGTTCTTTGCAACCGAACTAACGCATAAAGGAACCCGATGTTTTAAGGACTTCGAATTTTCAAGAATAAGAGCACTAACTCCTTCATCATTTGTGATTTCAATGGGATCTACGCAAAAATCATTGCATGTAAACAACACTTCCAACTTTAAGTCAAACAATGACCTATCCACTTTCAACTTTGAATACAACTTCTCCAATAATTCTATGTAACCAACATCAATTGGTACATGTATTATAGTGTTCAAACCAGCTTTGAAATTCTATTTTTCTGCTTTTTGTTCCCAAACACCGTTGTAAGAAACAATTATATTAACTCTGGAGCCTGCAAATTTACAAAAAAAAAAAAAACATAAGAAAATTATGAAAATAAAGTGTAATCGATAAAGAATCGATGATGAATTGATGTCTATGAAAATCTGTATTGCAGTTCAACATCGATGCCACATCGATGACATTTCGATGCATAATCGATGCTGATGGTTGCCATCTGTACGTGATTCCATTTCGATGGTATATCGATGCCATATCGATGCTAAACCAAGTCAACATGTATGGCATCGATTTAACATCGATACACCATCGATATTACATCGAAAATAACATCTAAATTAGATGTTCGCCTCAGCATCGACATTCTATCGATGTACCATTGAAATGGCATCGATGTACCATCGAAATGCCATCGATGTATCATCGATGCTGATGGTTGCCATCTGTACGCGATTCCATTTCGATGGTATATCGATGCTGAACCAAATCAACATATATGACATCGATTCAACATCGATATACCATCGATATTACATCGAAAATAACATCTAAATTAGAAGTTTGCCTCAGCATCGACATTCCATCGATGTACCATCGAAATGGCATCGATGTACCATCGATTTTGGAATGGCTCCCACATAATCGCAGATCCGAAGAACAGTTCAAAAATTGCAGAAAAAAATCAAAACTCAACTGTAGAACAGTTTGAATCTAATATTTAACCATGGCATTTCATATTCACAAGTAGATTAATGAAATGATACTTACCCATGATTTTTTCTCTTAAAAAACGCCAAGAAACTTCCAATCCGTTCCAGATCCGAGCAGCTATGAAAAAATGGCTGTAAATGATGGATGAGAGAAAGAGATAGAGAGAAAGATGTGTGAAGTTTTAAATTTGAATGAGGAGGGTATTTTTGTCAAAAATAAGGGAGGGGGCACATTATGGGGAGAATTTTTATGATAGCATGTTAAAAAATTTAAATATGTTATGATGCATAGTGTAAAATTTCCCTAATAAAATAATATTTATTTTATTGTAGTACTGTCCACGTGTCATTTGTAGAAATGATGTCTGTCCAAATGGTTGAAACAATGTCCATATAGCACCCTCGTAATATTAATAACAAATATCCAATTGATGATGTACAAATCAAATCATATCAAATTTTGAGTCATGTGAAGGGAAGGGAAGGGATTCAATTTCAATGTACATTTTCAGTATTATTATTATTATTATTAAGAATAATAAAGTATTGTCAGGTTTCAATTTAGATTAATATGCAATATTCCAAATGAATCATTACATAATCTAAAATCATATGCACACCTCACTCCTGTTCGTTCCTACCCACGGACCACCAAACAAGAAAACTTAACTGCTTTGACAAATTACAAATTAGGATTATCTTCTCACTTATTATTAGGGAATATAATTTAATTTTATAAAATGATTGTGATCAACGGTCAACACTTTCTTTGATCACTGTTATCTCGTGATGCAAATATGTAATTCCTGGGATGGGACCCATCAGTAATCCCAGGCTAAGATGTGGTGGACCCACCTTCCATCTTATGTGTCTTTAACCCAACTATTTTCATCAATGCTTACTGTAATAGCCATGTGACGAGTGATATCACCAAAATATCTTAAATATGGACATAAATATTAAAAAGTTACACATAATGTGAAGTGATAATTTTTGTCAACTAATCATATTTACTTAATAATAATAATTAGTACACTCAATTTCTAAAATATGTACTTAAATCATATACTAATGTATTTTATAATAGGGAATTTCAGATTTGATAAATATAATTAATTAAGTTGAATTAATATGTCACTGAGTATAATATTTAAGTGCATGTTTTGAGTGTATATATCATTAAACTTTATTTAAATTGAGACATGCTATTTTATAATAAAGTGATACATTATGTGTAATGTACACTACACGTATCATTACTCCCATATCATATAATCCGACTTTTATTTCTTTCAATGGACAAAAACACCAAAAGAAAAAAAAATGTTGTTAAAATGAAAATATAAATACACACCACACAACTTTGTAATTTTTTTCTTCACATTTTTAGACAGTTTACCAATTAAAGTATTCATCACTAACTTTCTATTTAGAGTATATTTGCTGATTTAATTAACTTTTCAAAAAAAAAAACTAAACTTACACGGTTTTACTTTCACTTTCTATTCACGCAAGCAAACACATGATTGACTCTGCATGTCAAATAAACTTTATCATAGGAAAAAAAAACTACACAAAAATTATAAATCTGTATGTGTGTAATAAAGAATACAACAACTACTAAATAGGCAATGCGTGTATAAGTGTGAATATTATTAAGTACATAAAAAAATGATTGGTTGGTTAGAGGAGTGAGTGAATGGGTTTAAGTTTAGTGAGTTATTATACATTAAAGTCTCATCCCATCCCATCCCATTCATATTGATATTGATATTGGATTTAGATGGTTTCGAGTGCACATTATTGAATGCCTAAGCGTTGGCCACTTGGCTGGCCATGTGGCACTTGCACTGCTCAGTTGGAGCCAGCACAGCCGATATTTAAGACCAAAGCTTTTCACTTTCTATATAAAAGGTCAACAACAGTCTAATAAATTAAATACTGAGAAATTAACATTTGTAAATGCTAAAAGTTACTAAAAATTGTCTATTTTGCAAAAGAATCTAACTAATTGACATTTTCAATTTTAAATTTCATGATTAAAGGTTTTGATATTTTTAGAAGCTTCAGAATCAGTAGTGGAGCACTGAAACTTAAAATAGACCAAAGTAATGAAAAAAAGGAACCAAAATGTTTTCTATTGGAATAAAATGTTCTTTTTTTTAGTGTTGAATATCGTGGTAGTAATTTTATTAAAAAAAAACGATTAGATATAGATTTTTTTATTATTTACTAAAAATCATTTCGAAAGGAATCTATCTTGCACAATAAGGAGTCAAACAAAAATGGGAGAAAAATAACATTAAGAGAAAGAGCTTTTGGTTGGTGTGGTGTTAAATGGTTGGGGCTTTGCCAGCAAACCAGAACACTCACTCATTCTTGGCCTCATGCCATGGCTCACTAAATGCCGGCCATGTAAGTTCTAACTTCTAAGAACACCCACATTGAGTGAGTTATATTACCAAAATATGTAAAAAATAACTAAAACTAACAAAAATGTGTATACATTGAATGATGTATTTTACAAATATTTTTACATAAAGCTACAGTACCAAGCTATATTTAATGTATACTATTCATCCTTTAACCCAATATTATAATATTAAAATATATTAGGATATTATTGATAGTTATAAAAAATATTTGAAATGAATAAAAAATGTTTGAAAACATAATATTTAAATGATATAGAGAAAAAAAATAGAGAATCTGATGTATGGTAAAATGTAAAACTTAGAGGTAAAATAGAAAAATGTGTGTTTTTTAGAGGTATTTTAAAAGTTGAAGTAGAACACCGGATGGGAGTGCTCTAACCATCAATATTTCACATATTTCACATTTGTACAGGAACGATTATAAGATATCTATTTCTTTTTTACGTAAATTATTTTTCTATTTCGATACTTGGATAGATATACTTATAATTTTTTTATATGATAATATACATTGTAATTATTTAGGGTATCCTGTAAATTTTTATTAAATTATGAATAATTTATAAAGTCAAAATTTTACACCTGTGCAACAAATAGTTTAAATTTTATTTTCGGTATTATAACTTATTTTAAAATTTCTTGAAAATTTATAAAATAATCTAAATAGTTATAATATACACCATGATATAAAAATAATTGAGATTATATCAAAGTGACAAAGATTAAAAAAATTGCACCGTAATTGTTAATCACTACCTATATATTTATATATAATAATAAAATAAAAAACTTGCTTTATGAAATACTGTATTTAAGTCTATAATCTTGATCAAGTGTAATTGCACGGTCAAATCCATGATTATTTCTAATATCACTCCCACTAAATATTTTCCATGATTTGTTTCTTATATTACTAATTCTTGTTTATCTCATTAACTACACAATCAAATCAAATATAGAAAGAATAGAAATATTGTATAGACAGCACCATTATCACCAATGGTTGTGAAACCGATCCCCACAATCGATTGCTGTCTACAAGCAATTGTCTTTCTTATATTAAATCATTATTATTATTATTATAATAAACCCTACTCTACAACTACAACTACAACTACAACTACAACTACAACTAAGTAATCAGTGTATAATGTACTAGTATTTTATTCACCCCAAAAAGAGAGGGGAGGGTCAAAAATTCAAAAGTATAATCTTTATATTCTATAGTATTATATTTATACTCATTCATATAGCATTGAGAAAGAGAGGACATAAATGTCATTAAATATTATCTTGAGGGTATTATTTTAAAAAGCCTCCAAAAAATACAGAGATAGACAGCTCAACTGGTACTGCTGCCACTGTAAGAATCCATTCAAGTTTTTAAAAAGTCTCTCTTTATCACTCTATCTCTATACCCTTTCTCTGGTCGCCGGAGAGTTCGATAATCCCCAAGAGAAGAAACCCATTTCTTGGAATTTTCCGGCGAAGCCAATGCCCCTCAAAACTCACCTCGCCGACCTCACTCCACCCCAAAAAGACGCCTCTTAAAACCCATAAAAAACGACAACAAAAAAGGAAACCCAGATAAGATAACGATGTCAATCTACGACGCTGCGTTTGTGAACTCCGAGCTCTCCAAGCCCACCTCCATATTCGGGCTCCGGCTCTGGGTCGTCATCGGAATCCTCGTGGGTTCACTCATAGTCATCACACTCTTCCTCCTCTCAATCTGCATCACTTCTCGCCATCGGACCAAGCACAAGTCCAAATCTTCGACCAAGCCCACCTCAACCATGGCCGCCGCCATTGATGTACAAACCCCAGTGATCTCCAAGGAGATACAGGAGATCGTTCACCACCATCCGCAGCCTGAAATCCATGTCGAAATCGGCAAACCCGACCACAGGGTCGTCGTGTTCTCGGATCGGGCATCCAGTGGGGAGAGCAGGGGAACGATGATGAGTGGAGGTGATACGACGTCGTTTGGAAGCGGTAACGTAGGTCCTGAGGTTTCGCATCTTGGGTGGGGAAGATGGTATACTCTGAGAGAGCTTGAAGCCGCCACCAATGGGTTGTCTCCGGAGAATGTGATTGGAGAAGGTGGGTATGGGATTGTCTACAGTGGTATTCTTGGCGATGGTACCAGAATCGCAGTCAAGAACCTCTTGAATAATAGGTACTCATTTTATTTTTCTATGGGTGAGTTAGTGTTTGGACTGTGGGAAAAGAAAATGCTCTATCTGATTGTTGAGAAAGCATAAGAAAAGCAGGTCTCTTTCTAATCTTAAATTTTCTATTTGTTTTTCATAAATTTGTTTGATTGCATTTTTCGGTGAACTCAATTTTTTTCCCTGAGAAAGAACATCTTTTTCTTTTTATTCGTAATTAAGCACTTGTTCCCTTCTTCTACACACCTTCGTGTCCTCCTTTTTCATTTCTTCTACTGTTCATCAAGGCTCTTTGCTCGTTTATAACCCAATTTTTTTTTTTAATGTTTAATTATTATTTCCGTGTATACATATTGGCTAACAGGCTTTCTCACGAAACTGTTCAATTGTTAGGGGTCAAGCTGAGAAGGAATTTAAGGTGGAGGTTGAAGTAATTGGGCGTGTAAGACACAAAAACCTAGTGAGGTTACTTGGATACTGTGTTGAGGGTGCTTACAGGTACTTATATATTTCTTCATATCTGAATTAATGCTGTGGTTTTTCGGGTTTTGTTCAGTCAAGAGATTTCATTAATTTACCTTGTTTTGTTTATTAGAATGCTTGTGTATGAGTATGTTGACAATGGTAATCTGGATCAATGGCTCCATGGGGATGTCGGTGAAGTCAGTCCACTAACATGGGAGATCCGAATGAACATCTTACTGGGAACAGCAAAAGGGTACTGCGATCAATTATTTTCCGTATGATTTTCACCTTAGTTTATGTGTGTCAAAGTCTTTCTGAATTGCATTTTTTCATTGTGTAGTTTGGCCTATCTTCATGAGGGTCTTGAACCAAAGGTTGTCCACCGTGATGTGAAGTCTAGCAACATACTAATTGATCGACAATGGAATGCTAAGGTGTCCGATTTCGGTCTTGCAAAGCTCTTGTGTTCCGATACAAGCTATGTCACAACTCGTGTTATGGGAACTTTTGGGTTAGTTTCATCTTCTTGATATCCTTTGTTTCTCTCCCTTGGTAATCTGTTGATGAGAGTTATTTATGTAAGAATTTAGTACTTGCGTTGTTATTAAGATTCTGAAGAAAGCTCTCATTTGGCATTTTTCTCTAGTTATGTTGCACCAGAATATGCCTGCACTGGAATGCTGAATGAGAAGAGCGATATTTATAGCTTTGGAATTCTCATCATGGAGCTAATTACTGGAAGAAACCCCGTTGATTATAGTCGACAGCAAGGGGAGGTTAGTGTTGATTATTATTTGTTTGTACCTTGTATTTTGCTTTTCTGCGGCCAAGTATATGCTGAATATGAATCTATATTTGCAGGTGAATATGGTTGAATGGTTGAAAACTATGGTCGGGAATCGAAAATCTGAGCAAGTAGTTGATCCCAAGTTGCCTGAGATGCCAACTTCCAAAGCACTCAAACGTGTTCTTCTTGTTGCCCTTAAATGTGTTGATCCTGATGCAACAAAAAGGCCAAAGATGGGACATGTTATCCACATGCTTGAGGCAGATGACTTGCTCTTTCGAGATGTATGTCTTATGTCCTAGTGATTTCTAATTCATTTGTTTTATTATTTGCAAAGCGAGTTCCTTGATCCATTTTTTGTTCTCAATATGCAGGATCGCCGTACTGGGAGAGATATTGCTCAATCAAATCGCGATCCCCAACAAGAAAGTCGTGCTGGTGCTAAGATAGGTGATAAGCAATTGGGTGGAGAGACTTCTGATACAACAAGTGAAGGTGATAGTGGCAGGATTCATCACCAGCCAACAAGGTGGAGATAACTCTGCTGGAAGATTAGGTGACTAACAGATAAGATCCTCGTTTTTTGAAGCTCGATTTCTTTTCCCAACAAGATTTTTTTGCTGCACCTTCGCTCGCACAAGAAAAACAACAAAATCTGTATCTGTTGTATGCTTAAGCTTCTTCCTCTATACCTTTTCAGATGTGCCCTGCATCAGATTGTGATGCATCTGTACATTTGGGACAAAATATTTTTTCATCATTGTTATAGATATCATAGGTTCATTGATTTTTTTTTTTTTGCTTGTAAAACATAATATGGTTAGTGTTACTTCAAATATACATTCTTTCCAAATATCCACATTATAAGAGCCAAATCTCTCTTATCTTATGTATCTCCCCATCTTAAATTGTCATTCATAAGCTTCCCACTTTCTGTCACAATCATTGCCAGCCCCAAAACCAGTTGGAATTATGGGTGGTGGACCCAATTTTACCAGCTACTTTTGATAAGCACTGGGATGGGCATCAACATCAAAGCCAACTTCAAAATTTGGATTGTTTCTTGGTATGGACCAAGTTACCAGCTAATCTATTGAAAGCTATGCTGCTGCAAATTTACTTATTCATGTTGTTTTTCCTTCCCCTGGTAGGACCAGCAAGATGGGAAAAACCATATCTATATTGGAAATGTGGGCATGGTGTTGGTTTTCCATCAATGACATAACATGCCTTTGTTTTTTCCTTTATTCTTTTTCTTTTTCTTATTTTGGGGGTTTCATTTATTGTTAAAATTTTGTCATGGACAAGTTTTCAACAGTAAGCAGGCCATCATTGCTTTGTTGGGATGGTCTTTTTTGTTCTTTTGCACCAGCCTGCAACATTAAAAACTTGGGGTAAGTGATTACTTGGTCATTTGGTCACATTCTTCTGAACCAGTCTTCCATTTTCCAAACGTTTTTTTCTTCTCTTTTCTATGCCTTAGCTCTGCGATCAAGCAACCCTTTTAGAAAGCTTGTCCACATATGTAATTATAGTATATCTATATATATATATATATATTTATATAACAACTGGCCATTATTATTACTTTTAATCTATCTTCTATTTGGCTAAATATAGAGAATAATAATAATAAAAATGCTGGATAATAGCGATGAAAGCTTTTGTTTTCTTTATTCTTTGTTTGCTTGTTTAAAGGGAAAGTTGCTCAAGTGGAACTTGTTTTTGGATTTTCTTTCTTGAAAGTAGTGGCCGCTTAGTTCTTATAAGGGCAGAAGAGATTGTAAATAAAAGAAAACACGTTAAAATAAATTTATTAAAAAAAAAGGTGGTTTTAGACTTTTTAATTCATAGTTGTATTTTATTCCATACGGAACCCACTTCCCTAAAAACAACCATTAATGAAAACATTAACCATTAATACATTTGTCTATTGATTGACTTTTGTCATCTCTTAACTTGGTTTGGGAATTTTATTTATTTATTTATTATTATTATTGTTATTTTTAATAAAAATAAATAAACTTTATTGGTTCAATTCTATTGGTAGGTGCAAGTTCAATGTTGGAATCTTCCAGCTCTGTGATCTGTAATTACTTGTAAGTTTAAAAATTGTATTAATTGGTTTGGTTACATTTAAGATTTATTTTATTATCCTGTCAGAAACCAAACTTTTTTAATTTTCAATTATCAAATAATAGTGTTGAAATGAGATGTTAAATATACTCTATATTACATTTATTTTTCTAGTTTCTTTAATTAATAAATGATATCTAAATTCTACTTATAATTTAAAAAAATATGAAAATATAAAAAATTTAATAATATTCATATGTTATTTACAAATGAAAAAGAGTACAATAGAGAATTTCTTTAGCATTCTCTAGTGTTCAACTGTTCATGATTGAGTTCCCTTGTTTAACTTTTTTTTTTTTTTTTGGAGTTAGCATGCATGTGATGATTTAATGCTAACTAAATACACTTTTAGTATTCTTTATAACCCCTTTTTGTAAATTTAATACATTGTTGGTTTATTGGTTTATTTTATACCTCAAAATGTTATTATTAGAAAGACGGTGGAATATTAAAAAATTTACAATTTATTTGTTAGGGAGAGTTTAGAATAAAATACGCATTTTTACTTTATTGATAGGCCACGATTCTATTTTAGGCACATAATCTATCTATATATATAAAGGAGGGATTCAAGGAGATGATGTGGCACTCTAAAATTACTCCAAATTATTTTTTCTATTTTCTCCTTAAATCTAATTTTTTTATTCATTTTTATTAATAAGGAGATGATGTGTCATTCTAAAATTGTTCCAAACTACTTTTTCTATTTTCTCCTTTAATCTAATTTTTTATTTATTTTTATTAATAATTATTTAAACTTTATTTTTTAGATATTTAAATAAGATATTTTTTTAATTAAATACCTAATAAACTATATCTATATATATAAATGATGGCTTCAAGGAGATGATGTGGCACTCTAAAATTACTCCAAACTATTTTTTCTATTTTCTCCTTAAATCTAATTTTTTTATTCATTTTTATTAATAAGGAGATGATGTGTCATTCTAAAATTGTTCCAAACTACTTTTTCTATTTTCTCCTTTAATCTAATTTTTTATTTATTTTTATTAATAATTATTTAAACTTTATTTTTTAGATATTTAAATAAGATATTTTTTTAATTAAATACCTAATAAACTAACAAAAAATAAAATAAAACAAAAAACTACAAATATATACTACATAATATACTAATAAAATAACATCTTTGAAGCGGTATATAAAAAATTATCCAAACGAGTAATCAACATTTTGATAAAACACAAGGTCCACGAGTTAATTTTAAAAAATAAAGGGTCCAAACCGGTAATCGACTAGAATACAAAGTCCAAAATGGTGGGTATATATAGTTTATTTTCTATAAATAATTTTTAACACTTTAAATAAATACATAGTCCAAAAGTTAATTTTTAAAAATAAAAAGTCAAAACAAGTAATCGGCCAAAGTATAGTGTTCAGATAACCAATCTATCTATTCCTATTTTTAACATCTTGACAAAACTTGAGGTCCACAAGTTAATTTTTAAAAATAAAGACCCCAACGAGTAATCGGCTAAAATACAATGTTCAAAATGATGTGAACCCTTACAAAAAATCATAAATTATATATAATTTAATTTTTATAAAGAATTTTTAACCTTTTGAATAAATATATGGTCCAAATGTTAATTTATAAAAATAAATGGTCAAAACGGGTAATTGGTCAAAATACAATGTTCAAATAATCGATCTATCAAATCCTATATTTAACATTTTGACAAAACACAAGTTCTAAAACTTAATTTTTAGAAATAAAAGGTTCAAACGGGTAATCGCTCAAAATAAGTCTTACATAAAACATAAATTTCCATATACATAATTTTGACTTTTTATAAAAAAAATCACGCAAAGCGTATAATAATGATAATAATAATAAAAAATAAATGCACACGTACAACAAATTTTTTGAACTTTGTTTTCGGTACTTTAATTATTCAGAATTTTACAAAAACTTGCAAGAGATTTTATATACAATGGACACCATTATGAAGAAAAAAAAATTGTATTCAATACGCCCTCACGTGTCCATATAAGGAACATGTTGTACGAGTAGGGTGAAAAAAAATTCATGTCGTACCATTCTCCTAAAAGTATTTTAAAATATGTATATTTTTTAATAATTACAAAAGACTGCGCGAAGCGCGGTTATGTTTTCTAGTATATATTTAAATGAGAGTTTCAAGAAGATTACGTGGCATTCTATAATTTCTTCAAATCCATTAATCTAATTTTTTAATTCATTTACAAAATCCATTATTTTTTAAAAAATTTAAATTCATATACATTATCTCTCTACAATATCTTCAAAGCACTAATTCTTTTTCTCCATTAATCTATTTTTTCAATTCATTTACAAAGATTATGTGGCATTCTACAATCTCTTCAAAGCAATAATTCTATTTTAACACCTAATAAACTTACAAAAATTTAAATAAGATAATAAACTTACAAATTTTTAAATAAGTTTGTTTAAATAAATGATAATAATAATGATAATAAAAATAAATAAATGCACACGTACAACAAATTTTTTTAACTTTGTTTTCAGTACTTTAATTATTCAGAATTTTACAAAAACTTACAAGAGATTTTATATACAATGGACACCATTATGAATAAAAAAATACCTAATAAACTAACAAAAACTACATTAAACGTTATTTTTTTTAGATATTTAAATAAGATACTTTTTGAATTAAATACCTAATGAACTAACAAAAAATAAAATAATAAAAAAAACTACAAATATATACTACATAATATACTAATAAAATAACATCTTTGAAGCGGTATATAAAAAATTATCCAAACGAGTAATCAACATTTTGATAAAACACAAGATCCACGAGTTAATTTTAAAAAATAAAGGGTCCAAACCGGTAATCGACTAAAATACAAAGTCCAAAATGGTGTGTATATATAGTTTATTTTCTATAAATAATTTTTAACACATTGAATAAATACATAGTCCAAAGGTTAATTTTTAAAAATAAAGAGTCAAAACAAGTAATCGGCCAAAGTATTGTATTCAGATAACCGATCTATCTATTCCTATTTTTAACATTTTGACAAAACTTGAGGTTCACAAGTTAATTTTTAAAAATAAAAGTCCTAACGGGTAATCAGCTAAAATACAAGGTTCAAAATGTGAACCTTTACAAAAAACATAAATCATATATAATTTAATTTTTATAAATAATTTTTAACCTTTTGAATAAATATATGGTCCAAATGTTAAATTATAAAAATAAATAGTCAAAATGGGTAATCGGTCAAAATACAATGTTCAAATAATCGATATATCCAATCCTATATTAAACTTTTTGACAAAACACGAGTTCTAAAAGTTAATTTTTAAAACTAAAGGATTCAAACGGGTAATCGTCCAAAATAAGTCTTACACAAAACATAAATTTCCATATACATAATTTAGATTGTTTATAAAAAAAATTACGTAAAGCGTATAATAATGATAATAATAATAAAAAATAAAAGCACATGTACAACAAATTTTTTGAACTTTGTTTTCGGTATTTTAATTATTCAGAATTTTTCAAAAACTTGCAAAAGGTTTGATATACAATGGACACTATTATGAAAAAATATTGCGATCAATACGTCCTCACGTGTCCATACAAAGAACATGTTGTACGAGTAGGATGAAAAAAAATTCATATCGTAGCAATCTCCTAAAAGTATTTTAAAATATGTATATTTTGTAATAATTACAAAAGACTGCGCGAAGCGCGGTTATGTTTTCTAGTTTAATTATAATTCTAGTTTTTTATGACGCTCATTGTAGTCATAGCATGTCATCGTAAATAAATCAAGTTCAAAAAGCATGTATAGGGAAAATAGGCCTGCATGCAATAATTTGAATCTTGATTTCGGCACGGTAAATTATTTGTAATTTTTTTAAAATTTACAGAAATGTGTTACGAGTATAATGAATATTGTCATCAAAATAAGATCGTTTTCTACCAATAAGGTAAAAAGACTTCCCTTGTTGTAGATTTTTGCATATTTGTTATTGGAATTTAAATGTGATAAATAGTTTTTTTTTTAAATTAAGAAAAGTATGAATTATAATGGTTATTTTCTAATAATAGTCCTTCTATCAAAATAATAATAGCATTATTATATCTTAAACTCTCAAGTATTTGTAATGAAATACTGCATAAAAGAGCCTAAATGAGCTAATATATAAAAAAGGAGAAAACAGCTGTTCATATTAAAGATATACATTGGCTATATTAGAAGGAAGCAGTTAATATGATTATTTATTATTTCCAGCAAGGTATGAAATGTAATTTATATAAATATATATTTTATTATATATGGAAGCAAGCAGATATATAGAAAGCCATAAATTTATAAATGTCAATGCATGCACCACCGTTAGCGTCACTCCACAAACATCTTACCACCGTATGGTATGCCTTTTCTCATTTCTCGCTTCACTATTTTCTTACTTTGATTTGTGTTTGAATAAATCATTAATATATAGATCTTTCCATTTCTTTCCAAGCGATAATAATTTATTCATATAATATAAGAGTAATGATATATGTGTGCACTTAAAATATCCACAAAAAATATTGCACACAATAAGATAGTACTAATTTTTAGAAGTTTTTTCAAAAACAATTTTTTTTTTGTGTCCTTTTACTTTTTTACGGTATCTAATATTTTTTTTTAAAAAAAAAATACTACCTTAAGTTTTCAAAAATACGTTTTTTAAAATTTTATATTTACAAAAATACGATGTCAGTGAAACAATTAAAAAACAACAATAAGACAACAACTAAACATTAACTCACTACATGCTAACATATTTTTGAAAAAAAAATCAAAATATATCTGAAAATAACTAAACAACAAATAAATGTCAACACGAACAACTATATATAAACTTAAACAACTAAAAAACAACATGAAAACAATTATACATAAAATTTAAACAACAACCCACAACAACATAGTACAACCCATTACATTTTTAAATGCAACACGACAACAACCTCACAACAACAACATTGAAAAAAAAACCCAAAACTTGCACCCAACCCTTATTGCCCAACCAACCGTGAACCCAGAACCCCTAGCCTCATCATCACACAAGCCCCAAAATTGAGCCTAGGTGCACCCCGTCCCAAGCTCCGAGCACCCCTACGATTCGCGAACTCGTCCAAGCTCCGAGCTCCATCGCCCGTGCGCCTCATAGGCGCGGTTCCACTTGTGCAAGCCTGACCCTACCCAGACTGTAACGCCCCAACTCCAAGGACCGCTACAGTGCACGTTGCAAACAGTGCTAAACTCGCTAATCGAGTCGTTTGGGCATAAACGTGTAACTAAGTGTGATTAGCGGTTTAGGGGTTAAAAACCTTGGTTAGGGTATAACGTTTCACTAGAACGTTTAATGTATATATTGGGATCCCAAAAATATAATTTCAGAGTTTATTACAAGAAAGTGTTTACAACAGGCCGTTCTAAGTGGCAAAACAGGGTCCAGCCCTAGTTCCACTTTCAAACCTCACCCAAGTATTGGTCGAGCAGCTGCATATGTACACTTCATCACCTAAGCTCTCCAACTCAAGGATGGTCCAGCTTCCTTTTTCCTTTACCTGCACCACAAAGCACCCGTGAGCCGAAGCCCAGCAAGAAAACTCATATGCTCATAAACAGTCATACCACGATTCCAAATCATATCTGGCATGCCTAGCATTCATAGCTATTTTCAGCATGCAGATGAATTCAAACAGATGCTGGGGTATCCAGGACAAGAAGTCCTGGCCTTCTGATTGGAAGACTATCAGGTCAATCCTAATCAGATGAGTGTCGTAACACTAGAGGTTCCGATAAACCATGCTGAGTGACCAACAAGCAGGTCACTAGGGGCCTCAGTGCCCAAGCCATGCATATGATGATCAAAATGATCATACAGAGCTCATAGCCCTGATTAGACGAGTGAATATCACTTGAGGTTCTAGTAAACCATACTGAGTGACTGACAACCAAGTCACTAAGGGCCCAGTGCCCATTTCCCGCAATGGCTCTACATGGCTAGCCCTTGGCTAGATAAATGCTTGCTTATATTCATCGAACTTGAGGTCGGTCCTGCATTAATGCTCTTTGAGTCATTCAATGCAGATGGTCGATTAGGTCCAATCGACATAGCTTGCACTACACACTAGGGTTGTCATGACTAGTGAGTTAGCACAATGTGACCAGTGCTCAGTACCACTGCCGAACCTGACTAGTGAGTCACGGCTTCACAGTTGATACTAACACCTTTGCCAATTCTGACTAACCAGTCAGCCCTGTGTGACCAGTGCCCAGTACCACTGCCGAACCTGACTAATAAGTCACAGCTTCACAGTTGATACTAGCACCTTTGCCAGATCTGACTAATTAGTCAGTGCGTGACCAGTGCCCAGCACCTCTGCCGAACCTGACTAGTGTGTCACGGCTTCACAGTTGGTACTAGCACCTTTGCCAAACCTGACTAATTAGTCAGTGCCATGCACAAGTAAATAATGCTATCAATGTGTATCATATGCCAATTATCTAAGAACAGGGCATTCAGCATGCTTACTAAAAGTTGCTAGCATAATTATGACCATGAACAAATTCAGAGACTCAAGCTCTGACCAATCTCATATTCATTATTCATGGCATGCCCTAACCACATATTTCTCGTGCATCACACGCATCACACTTAATCATCCAACATGCCTCAAGAATAATCATATGCAAATGGGCAAGATTGCCAAGCATTCATTATGCTATCAATGTTTACATTTAAACATCCAACATACATCAATCATAGCCACACATGTCACTTATGGGGTGCAGTTTTCTTACCTTGGGTTCGAGCGAGAATTAATAAAAGAAACGACCTTTGAGAACGATCAGCTTTTAGTCCTTTAGCGGTCACTTAGTCATAACCAAACATATAGGATACCATTAATAAAAATGACTAACATAGGTCCTCAAACCAAAATCTAGCCTCCGGGACACCAATCCCCACTTAACCGGGTACTAGGATCAACCCCGAGGCCTATGGCAAGCATCCCTAAGTCAAAATCCCCATTTTGGCCAAATCTGCCTTGATGGGCCGCGGCTCACCATAGCCATGCCGCGGCTCTTCCCCCTGACAGAGGCATAATTGCCTCAGAAACACACTTAGGCCGCGGCACGCCATAGCCAGGCCGCGACACATTACCCTGATCAGCCCAAAAACCAGCAACGCAACAGCAAACTCCCTTGCGTTTTTCCCTTGGAACCAGCCCTTCAAACCAACCCAAGACACCAACCTAACACCCATTTCAACTCCTAAACATCATCAACATCTCACCTTCATCAAAACCCAAGTTTCCAAACTCAAGAATTCCCATTAATTCACAACTAACACATCAAAAACCTCAATTGAAAACTTAATAGAAAAACAGGGTATACCATGAATCTCATGGCTGGAACTTACCTCAAACTTGATTTTGAATCCCCTTCCATAGCTGAATCAAGTTCCTAAGCTCCCACCTTTAATCTCCTAGCTTAACTCCTCAATTTGGCCTCTCAAAATTCAAAGAAAAGTGAAGGGTGGAGCATGTACGGGAGAGAAGAAAATGATGGGGATAAGACTCTGTTTCTGTTCTGTTTCCACAGCTTTCTAAACCCCAAAGCTGATATAAATCCTTAAGGTCAAAAGACCATAATGCCCCTAGGCCAATTTAAAGCTTCTAAACACTCCCAAGGGTAAATTCGTCATTTCCAACCTATACCGTTAATTATAATTAATGCTCTCCAATTCCCGCTATTCTCAATATTCACAAATACCAATAAATCATACCCCATTACCCTTTAATTCCCGGTAATGTTCTAATCATCAAAGTGACCCCGAGACTCACCCCGAGCCCCGAACTTAGACCCGTTATGACTAGACCGAACACTTACACTCCCATGATCGTCTCATGTCGAATGGCTCGAACCAATCCACATATAATGTGGTAAAATTATAATTCACCCATATGCATAAAATTACAACCAATCACGCCCCCAACGACCAAATTACTAAAATGCCCTTGTATTTAAAATATGAGCCCACATGCATGCATTCACCATCATATAATAATATAATTCACATAAACATACATATAATCATTAAATATCATAATAAATCAATTATGGCCCTCCCGGCCTCCTAATCAAGGTCCTAAACCTTATTAGGAAATTTGGGGCATTACACAGACCTCTGCGCAAGCCCAAGACCCCTTGCCTCTCCCCATCTCAACTCCAAGTCGCGAGATCCCCAAGCACCCAACCCTACTGCACGCAAAACCAGTCTCCGAGTTCCCAGCCGCGAAGCCACAGACCCAACACCCAAAACGCCGACGTCAAGCCTCTCCCACGCTTCATCGCAACCACCAACCGAGAGTCTCTTCACGCGAGCCCCTCCATCTGCACGTGCCTCGGTGTGAACCCACACAACCCCATTGACTTCCCACTTGCGAGAGCTCCACCAGAGTCGGAGAGGAGAGTCCATAAAAGTGTAATAAGAAAACAATGAACAATAAAAATGTTTAAAATCCCATGTGTCAGTAAAAAAGTTAAAAAAAAGTGTCTTTTTTGTCACTTTACGTAAAATTCTGAATTTTTTTAAATTGTGAAAGCATTAAAATATATATGGGTTATTTATAGCAAAAATATTCAATTCTTTCATAAAAGTTGCACTTAAGTATTAATTTTTTAGACAACAATAATACCAAATCTTTATTAATAAATATACTTAAATACTAAATCAATTTTTTTATAAAACAATAACACCAAATTTTTATTAAAAATTACACAGAAATACCAATTATTTTTTTAGTTCATAGTAATAATACCTTTTTTGTGAAACCATAGTAACAATATCTTAAATGAGTGTAATATTAACAAATATTTGATATTATACTACATTAAAAAAAATCATAGTTACTTCTTCTTTTTTTTAATGAAGTTTTCTTCATATTTTTCCTTCAAATTTGATGTTTCTTTTCATATTTAATAAGAGTAATCCGTCACCCTTCTTATGGTAGCTAGTTACCCTTTTTATGGCAGAAAGTTACTCATCTCAGGATAACTGGTTACCCCTCCTGGTACATATTATTTAAACTAACTCTATAATTTTTTTTTACATAACTGTCAAAGATCAATCAAGTAACTAGTTCACTTACCCAGAATTTGAAAAAAGAAACGCACAATCTAAAAAAAATGAAAAAATGTTTATAATAAATAAAAAATAATTTGAAACATAATTCGTATTACAAAAAAAAAATTGCAAAACAACCAAAGAAAAATTTAATAAAAAATTAGTAATATAAAAAAAACAAATAAGCTAAAAAATAATAATCAAATTAGAAACACACCCTTCCAAATTAATAAAACTTGATTAAAAGTAAAACTATGACATAAATCAACTTTTATACAAAAATATGGGAAAATAAACCCATAAAAGTGAAAATTCTTAAAAAAAACTATATTTTTGCACACACTATTACATTTTTTTATATAAAATGTAATTTCCTACAAAAAAAATAGAGACTGTAAATGTATTTAGTGTAGTATAGTAACTCCACGGGATGGGACATGGCCCAAAAGTCAGGGCTGGCCTTGAAGAGTTTTGGGCCCTAGGACAAATTAGAGATTAGGGACCCTTTTGGTATAAACTTTTTGAAAATTTATGGTATTTTTAAAAATAATTTTTAAAAAATGGGCTCTTAGGTTAATGGGGCGCTAGGCGTGGCCTAGCCCGCCTTAGCCTATGACCGGCCTTGCCAAAAGTCGATATTTCACTTGACAAAGCGTTGCCTTCGAGATCGGTTAACCTAGTAAGAATACAAATAACTATTTAAGTATGAGTAATGATATGTGCACTAAAATTATGCACAAAAATATTATACTAACTGGCATGATAATTTCTTTTAACCAATCACATTCCTTTTAGACGGCACCCACTATTTTAAAATGTAGTGCCACATCAGTTGGTGTGATGTTTTGGTGCATAATTTTGGTACACATATTATTATTGTTTAAGTATATAACATCTAGGGACAAAGTAAAGACATAACAAAGAATTTGGAAAAAAAAAATAGAGGATAGAAAATGTGTATATGGAAGGGAATATATGTTTTCTTATTAGCTGAATAAATTATTTAAATATTTTGGTCAAATAGATATATATATATATATGTATATATATATATATATTTTCTCATGTGTTCCTGGTAAAATGAAATGTTTTTTTATACTTTTTTGCAAATTATTATTTTTGACATACTTAACACCTTATTTAGGAGATTATGTTGCGAATAATTATATATATATATATATATATATATATAAAAAAACTATACCACAAAATGATTGTTGTTTCAAAATACTTTACTTACCACATATTCATCAAGGCCAAAATGTTTTTCAACAATTTCTTTCCTCTATATCTTTCCCTAATACCAAGCATACATAAAGGCTAATCAATTTTTTTGTTGTTGGGTAAGCCTAATCTATTTCTGAATATCTGTTGTATAGTTACTTTGACCATTAAGCGATTATATTATAGACTAAACTTATATGAAGATAATTGATCAACCATGTGTAGCTTTATTAAATTCTTAATTATTTATAATCTCCATAAGTGATGTTTTGTTATTTTTTAAAGCGTTAATTATAGTCATATGCTTTAATTTATTTATCTAGAATAAGAATAATTAGAACATGTCGAAGAACAAAGCAATAAAACATGTTATTAATAAGAGTAAATACAATTTTGAACTATGTGTTTTGTTAAATGACAATTTAGATCCTGTATTTGGTAAAATGGAACAAAATAATACCTTATATCTATTTTTGGTCAAAAAAGTTTTAATTATAAGATCAATTATCGGGTCGTTAGTGATGCGATGATTTCAGAGAAGTAAGAAAGGTGGTAGATGAGCTAAGAATGAAATATTATATTTGAATTTTTTTTTTACCAAAATTGATTATCATATACTATTTTGTTTCATTTTGTAAAATATATAGTTTGAATTGTCATTTAACAAAACAAAATATCTAATCGGTAAATTTTACAAAATATAGAGTCCAAAATAATATTTACCTTATTAATAATTGATGTCGTGATTCAAATGTGGACAATAAATAATTAATAGTACCTTAATAAGCTAATATGCAATGAGTATTTGATTTTTTATTTTAACAAAAAAACAGTTTGGCTTGTAATGTGGCGTATGAATTTTTTATAATGTTAATTTGATTGTAATGGATTCCTATTAGATTGGTGAGATAGAATTATAATACCTCCATTAATGTTAATTTGATTATTTAGAGAATGTTACAATGTTAATATTAATGTAAACGATTTGTGAATATTCATGTAAAAAATAATAAATACATAGATCATGTATATAGTTTTTGTTATTATTAATGAAATTGTATGTATAATTTAAAAAAAAAAACAAAAAAACTCATCACAACGAAAGAAATAGCAGAGTCGGCAGTTTATTGAATATTTCGTTGACTGATAATCGTTATATATTATTGAAAAAAATAGTAGCGAAGTGAAAGAAAGAAAAAAAAAATAGGGGTGATCACAAAGCAAAAAAAAAAAAAGTTTTCATGATATATATTATTTAATTTTGTTATATTATTGTTTTCAAAAAACTAATATGTTATTAATGAAGAATGGATATTCTCTAACAATATATACATAAGAACCAAAATATTGAGCAAAACCATTATTTAGAGTATCAGAGGTAAGGACAAACATTTGACCCGTAAAACACGTAAATTGCCTAACTCACAACCAAAAAATTTGAATTTTTGCAAAATTCTTCGGATTCGGGTGAAATCTGGTCTGAACCCGATATGGTTCGGGTTGGGTTCAGGTTTCGAAACTAATGACACACGGTTTATATGGCCGAACATAATTTTTTTAAAAAATTATACTTTAGAGATTAATGCATTTTTCAAACAATTTTAAAAATCAACAAAAAAAATCAACATTATCAAACTAACAACAAAATTAAAAAAAAACATGTAAAACGTAAAAAAAAAATTAAAAAAGTGTAAACAAAAATAGTATTTTAATTTTTTTTTTACCAAGGCCTATTTTCGCCCAAAAAACTATTTTTTGACCAATTACACTCGAAACCCGACCCGACCAAACTCGACACCTGAAATTAACAAAAATCCTAAAAACTTCGGAGCGGGTTTGGTATCCTATTTTCCAACCCGAAACCCGTAAAATCTGAACCCGATACACCTGAAACCCGACCTATGTGCACCTCTCTAGTTAGAGGTATAGAATAAAAAGAATTCATAACATGAACATGACATGCTTGAAGCTGTAAATCCACGTGGAATAATTGTAAAAAATAAATAATAGGAAAAATCAATAAATATTAATAAATTTATAGTTGACAAGTAGTAGTATATATCACAGTAACATATTTGTTTACATGCTTAAGCAATTGATGTATTCACTTCTCCTACCTTCTTATTTTTGTATAGAAAATAAAGAAACTTTTTCAAAGCTGTTTGCGTACATAAGCATTCATATTTTACTTTAGATATCTTGTGTTGAATCCAAGATAAATATCTTCTTATTTATATATAACTCTAAGATATTTTGTTAGTTTATCTTTTCTTACTTCACTTCTTAGTATAAATATCTTCACATTAAATTATTACTTGTTAGAACACCACTATGTAGTGGGGTCATAACTTTTGTTGAGGAAGCATAAGAATTATTATTTTTTACCTTAAAAAATATATGATCATTTTTTAAACCATTACAATTAATATAGAAATATATAGAATACTAAAGCAAAAATTTAACTAATAAAAATACAAACACAAAATAAAAATAGAATCTTATGGCCTGGATAAAAAAAATTAAATAAATAATTTTTATGATTTTTTAAATGAATTTTACGGTTTTGTTTTTAATAGTCTTAAATTTTTAAAAATACTGCTTAAAGTTTTATATATATTTAAAAAATGTTGTTTCTTCATCTAATATTAGAAATATATACTCATCCCTCTCGTCAAGGTCCACACATATGCTAATATAATTGTTTGAAATAAGCTAACGAAATTATTATTGTTATTAAGTTATTGAATTGAATTTCTCTTAGTCTTACAAACTAAATGCTCTTTGTTTAGTTATAATTCTTATTATACAAAAGGAGGAAGATTCCAACTTTAACGAACCTAATTTCAAGTTTTCCTAAAACCTCCTATGTTTGTTTTTTTAGTGATAACTCTTTTGATTTATTTGTTCTTTTTTTGTGCTATAATAAACCATTTTGGTTTTAGAATTATAGGTTTAAACCTCAGTAACAACTTTAATTAAGGGTACATTTATTAATGTGTAATGAAAATAATTAAGGATTTCGAAAAATATAAGATAAAATAAATGAATATTATTTTTCCCAAAATTTCACACACTAACCAAACTTATATCACGAATGTGTTACTTATACATAATTAAAATGAATAGTTCCCTAATTTTCTTTATGGTTAAGATTTAAATTGGAATAATAAACATATAAAAGCTTGTGAAGTTGCAAGCTAAGATGTTCACTTATCAAACAATAAGAAAATGATAAATTTCACCAACAAATAATAAAAAAGTACTAATCTCTCACAAAAGTAACCGAGTCTAATTTTGTTGTTTTGGTTTTAAAAGCACTAGTTTGGAATTATGTTTTGAAAATTATCCAGGAAAGATTTGTTTGGAATTTTTATTTTAAAAAACGAGTTAAAATGTTTTTTTTTCTTTGGGATTAAATAAAATAAATAATATTTTGTCAAAAAAAATGATAATAATTAATGACACGGTAGTAGTAGTAGACTAGTAGTTCACCACACGTGTATACCGTGTAACTCGTGCCAATCAAAACGCAACGCATTTCTCTTCGACAGCCTGGCATTCACACGATGCAACACTACTACTATATATAAACGTATATTTTTTTCGTCTTCTGTTTACAGATAAATTAATTTTTTATAACATTTTTTTTCATATATAAAAAAAATGATCAACAATAAGAGAGAGAGTGAAAAAAAACTCTTTTAATAAATAATTTCGTCATTAAAAAGTGCAATTTAGCTAAAGCGCAAGATATAAGTAATGACAATTAATTATGATAAAAAATTTGCCCGTTGGTTAATTCCGCCCTTCGTTTCACCTTCTAACACGTGTCCCATATTTTTTTTATATTTTGCTTGGTGGGTCTATCACCAACCCTTGTTGAGCTACAAAGGGCAGCACAAAACTCTAGAATTTTCAACGGAGCAGAAATCCTGAGTCGCCGACTGCGAAACTTTCCTCGAAACATCTATCGCTGCGCGTGTTGATTCTGGTGATGAATCTTTCTTTATTTATCTATATTTTCACCCTTTTTCGACTTTGATTGCTTGGTTTCGCGCATTCTGTATTATATTTAAGCTTTTCGTGGTAGATTAAGCTTAGAATTAGGGTTTCTTTTCTGTATGCTGTTTTGTTGATTTTTCTCGTCCATCGGAGGAGGATTATCGCAGATCTGTTAGCTTGGTAGGTCAATTTGATTATATATATAGTTTTTATGCGTGTATTCGTTTTGTGTGCTTTGATTTCGTCATAAATTTCTTATTTAGGTTTGGATCTGGTGGGTTGTGTAGTTTCTATGGTTTTTGTTTGTGAAATTGTTATGAAGATGACTTTATTCCTGATATTTGTAACTAGGAGAAATAGAAATGAAAAGTTGAGAGTTTGGGGATCTGGGGATTTTTTTTTTTGGACGAAAAGGACTAGGGTTTGGTTGACTGGTTGTTTGGTTGCTGAAAATCTGGATAGAGGAACTGAGATGGGGCTTCTTTAAGGATGAAATTCAATACTCATCTTAGAATTAGTTTTTGTTTCCTAAGTGGTTTATTTTTATTTCTTTCTCACAACTTCTCCTTAGCAGCCTCGGTGTTAATGATGCGGTCTCATCCGGTATTCAATCCACCATCTGACTGCTACAGTATTTTCCAAACATTAGGGGGAGGTCCTTTTTTATTCGTTTGAATTTTATCCCTTAAAATTCTATGGTTAGAACTAAACCAGCTAGGATATTTGATTATATGCCTGATCTTAATTGTGTGTTTTGGGTGGCAAGTTAAATTTATTTTCTTGTTGAGTTTTTATCCTACAATCACAAGGACAGAATGTTAACTGTATGTTTATATGGTACGATGTCTAACACAATGTTTCCTTGCAGTTTCTACTTTAGAATATGAGTCGTCCACAGGAACCACACCGAGCTTTCTTCCCTTTTGGAAATCCCTTTCGGATGATATCACCTAAGGGCTCGCAATTGTCTCCCAAGCTTCTTCAGCTGTTGAACTCTTTTGAGGAAACCTTGGCTCAGAGAATGATTAAGCTGAACCCAACAAACAAGGTTGATGTCTTCAGTTTGTCGTGGATGAAGTTGGCAACGGAGTCGATTTCTGAGACATATAATGATATAAAAGCCCTCATTAATAATCTTGAGCTTCCTGTCTGTGACTGGGATGAGAAATGGATTGATGTATACTTGGACATCAGCGTGAAGTTGCTTGACATATGCAACGCCTTTAACTCGGAGCTCTCACGGTTGAATCAAGGGCAGCTTTTCCTGAAGTGTGCCATGCATAATCTGGAGTCTCCCTCTTCAAAGCAGTTTGCTGGCGCCTGCTCTTCACTTGATGGATTTAGAAAGCATATTAATACAAAGAATCCTAGACTTGACAAGTGCTGGACGATACTAGACAGTCTGGTGGAATCACTTGATCTTCCAAAGGTTAAGAACTCTGCAAAAGGAAAGATTTTGATGCGAGCGATGTATGGAGTTAAGGTAGAAATTGTTTTTGTGTATAGCGTCTTTGCTGCAGTCTTCTCTGGTTCTGCAGAGAAACTGTTCAATTTGAATGTTGCTGAGACATACTTGTGGGCACAAGCTTTTATGGACTTGCAGACTAGTGTAAATAAGGAAATTAGAAATACTTCTAACGGTAAAGCGATCGCATTGAAAGAGCTGGAAGCTGTTGATGTTACACTCAAGAGATTATATCCCATGATCCAAGAAGGGTCTGCTGCTGATCATGAGGATGTTTTCCAGAGTTCTGTAACAGATTTGCGAACCCTGGGTGATAGCTTTTCAGGAGGAATCGATCTTCTTACAAAGGAAGTGGATGGATTTTTTGAAATAGTACTATCTGGAAGAGATGCGTTGCTCTCAAATCTAAGAGCAGATGGAAGTAAGATTGAGCCGAAGAAGACACAGACGGGAAATGTAGGACAGGCTGTGAGGTGAATAGCAACTAGGCTTAGTATTCTCCTGTACACAAAAGGTTTTAGGCGTTGGTTTTTCTATTTTCTTATACTGCAAAGTATACTATCTTGTATTGGGTTTGGTGTGAGTTGCGAGGCCTGTTATATTAGTAGTTTATTAGTGATTAGTATGTGTATGATGATGTACCGTGAAATGCCTTTGGTGTATGAAAATGTTAATGTTTGGTGCAGTGCTATAATGTTTTTATTTTGCATCTTCGTTATGAAATTATGTAGTTCTAAGTTTCATTTGAGATGCGACCTTCATAGTTTCATTTCATTCGAGTGTTCATCAATATCTACGAATGTACTCTTTATATGACTTTCAGCTAAACCGTCCATATCTTAACTCAATTATCAGGTGTGCAAGCAGTATGCTGAACCGTTCATATCTTATCTCACAATTAAAAGGTATGGCTGAGCCGTTCATATCTTATCTCTCAATTAAAAGGTGTATAAGCAGTATGGCTGAACCGTTCATATCTTATCTCTCAATTAAAAGGTGTTTGGATCTTTTAACCATAAAAACATGAAAAAAGGGTATTTGGGTTGTTGCAACTTGCAATGGAGAGTGCTTGAGAACCAAGCATATCTTTCGCTGTGTCCCCCAAGTAAATGATGAAAAGAGTAGCAAGTTAGAGACAAGAAAAACCGTAGAACAAACTTTGTCTGAACCATTTCCTTACATGGATCCGGAATTTACGAATATTACACATCTCCAATGGGACATATAAAAGTTGTTCGAAATTTATCACAACAAGCAAATAAATGTCATATATAGCACAATTTTTCCAATAATATATATATATATTTAATGCTAATATATATAAGATACTAATAATAATAAGTACTGACAAAAAATAAATTAAAAAAAGAATGTTTAATGCCATCAAAAAATATAATAAAATAATAAGCAATAAAAAAAACTTAAATAAAAAAGTGAATATTTATTGTGATTTAAATTTGTATCAGGTTATATTTTGATCCAAATTTAGATAGTACAGTTTTTAACACACTATTGAATTTTTTTTTTTGAAGTATATTATATTTTAACAATATTTTTGCATCTCCAATGGAGATTCTCTTACATCTCTGATTATGCTATGTTGCATTATTGTTCTATTAGATCTCATGGACAAAGTTTCCTCTCAATTTATACTTCATATTCCTACTTTCATGTCTCAGTGCAAAAATGGAATACCGGGTAGTTTAGGAAATTACGAAATAGTTAATATATATATATCATGATTTAAATAGTTTGTTGGAAACGCATATAAATTTTGAAACAAACATGTGTGCTACAAGTTGTTTGAATCTTGATTTCGGCATATTAAATTATTTAGAATTTTTTAAAATTATAGGTTGTCCCTTTATGTACCAAAAATATTATTTATGTACCATATATATAAAATAATGGAACTTTTTCAAAAAATAAAATAACGGAGAACTTTATTTATACACTATAAACTTATAAATGTATCCCAAACTAAATACATCTTATTTTATAAATTAAAAATATTTTTATTTGTAATTACTCCCGATATATTTTTCAATGGTCTTGATTTTATATATTATTCTAAAAATTGAGATTAAAATTTTTAATTGATAAATTTGAATTTTTGTTAAGGATAAAAGTTAAATATAAACTATAAATGTTTAATACAATCTTAAATATAATATATATGGAAAAGTCATTTAAAAAAATTATTATTATTTTTATATTATATGATTTTTTTAATATTAAGTTTCGTTTTATTACATTATTATAACCACAAATATAATTTAAAAAGAATAGAAAGATTGAATTTAAATGGCAAAAATTAAAATTTTAATTTAATTAGAATTAGGGTGTATTAAGCCTAAAATTTAATAAATATAATTAAAGGATATATTTTTGTCATATTATTTAAGTATATATATGTATTGTCCATATTTCCTACAAGGCATGGCACGTGAGCCCTCTGAGACAAAAGAGCATAACCACCCAGTCGGATGACATAGTCGGAAAGCATGGCGAAAGAATGTGACAAAAATGTCTCTCGGATGGGTCGAATACCCAAGGAGACTTGACTATGAGTACCCCCGGGTAGAAGTTTCCGAACTTCAACTCTCACGTAGGAATTTACCTCAACATGTTCTTTCAAGGGCAAGTGGAATTATAGACAAAGGCACTCATCACCTACGACGATAGCAGCGTCACATAGAGTTCGCAACATCACCCTATGTAGCCGACATTATGGATATATGGGGAAAGGATGCGATCTTTCTTAGAGTGCGTGTACACATCACTTGACAACTTGGTGCATGTTCCCAATGCGCTCCCCACTCGGGGGGAGCTCCTCGAGGACCAAAAGAAGCTGTAGTAGGATCATTATGCATGCAAATAGCTTAGTTGGCACATTAAGACCTCCCCGAGAATTTGTAACCTTTAGGAAAACCCTTGTGAACCCCAAATTAGGGGAAATTAGCGTGAATAATGTAATTAGGCCTTATTCTACATACGTATAATCCTTCAGCCACCTATAAAAGGGGCATGAATTTCCATTTTTAAAGGATGGATTATGATGGGTGCATGCTCATACACTACCCACATTGAAGAACTTGAACACTTATTGTAGTGTCTCAAATTTGCTAATAAGGCTTAGTACTTTGATTATCGTGCCGAGAGGTACCTTGATTATAGTGTCCCAAATTATTGCCCTCTTGGCACAATAATCGATTTAATTATGTTAATATGTGAATTAAATGATTATGTGATTAGAAATGCATGTTTATGTGAATTAAATAAGCAGTGAGCCAATTTCGGTTAATAGGGGCATAATTGTAATTTTGGCCCATTGAGGGCATAAATGCAATATATATGTGTACGCCCTGATTCTCCCACGGGCTAATTAGCGAGCTTAGATACGGCCTAATCACGACTACCACGTGAACATCCCCAAGACCGGAGCTGCCATCATAAGGTCCTACCTCCTTAGCTCGAGGTAACCTAAGGGTTCGCCAAGATTGCTTAAGGACTGAGCCTGGGCTCTGAAGACCACAGGTTGAGGGAAGCATCCAGCTCGTGGTACGAGCTGGAGTTGAAGGTTGTGACCTTTTATAAAGTCAATCACGCAAGGTAAACGTGCATATATCAGACATCACGTGTCTGATATACCCCTGACTTCTCGGACACGCAGCAGGAACGTGCGTATTCAGACACCCACGACTGGTTTGGGCCGTGCGGCCCATTATCCCCTTACCTATTGATTTGACCATACTTATGTGTCAGGTTTAGGAATTAATCATGAATGTCACAGAGTTGACATGATAGGTAAGAAGGTCACGGGATGACCTTCTTACCAACTCCCAGGTGCCTTCTCCTATAAATATGGAGACCCTGAGAGTTATAAGAGGTTGGATTCTATATTGTAAGAAATACCCTGTAATCAAATATCCAGTATATAGCAATGTACGCCCTGATTTTCCCACGGGCTGATTAGTAGGACAAGCCTCGGACTAATCAGGTTTAGTCCGAGGTGCCCACAGGACGAAGATCCTATTTCCAGGGCGGATCTTCTCAGCTCGAGAGGGGCCTCTGAAGGCCACGTGTAACGCCCCAACTCCTGGGACCGTTACGGTGTGCCTTGTAAATAGTGCTAAACTCGCTAATCGAGTCATTTGGCCAAAATCGTGATCTAAGTATGATTAGCGGTTTAGGAATTAAACATTTTGGTTAAGATATAACGTTTCACTAGAACGTTTAACATATACATTGGGATCCCGAAAATACAATTCAGAGTTTATTACAGAAAATATTTACAACAGGCCGTTCTAAGCGGCAAAACAGGGTTCAACCCTAGTTCCACTTTAAACCTCGACCGTGGCGGTCGAGCAGCTGCATATGTACACGTCATCACCTAAGCCCTCCAACTTAAGGATGGTCTAGCTTCCTCTTGCCTTTACCTGCACCACATAGCACCCGTGAGCCGAAGCCCAGCAAGAAAACATAACACTTTTCATAAACATTATCAAATGATTATCATTATAATCACACTGAATATAAAGCTTTCAAACCAATGGGTGCACATCACATGATTCTAGCGGGAGAGTGGCTGTTACATAAGCCACTAGCCTCCAAGCTCTCTTTTCTAGCGGGAGAGTGGCTGATATGTAAGCCACTAGCCTCCAAGCTCTACTTTCTAGCAGGAGAGTGGCTGATAGGTAAGCCACTAGCCTTCAAGCTCTGTTTTCTAGCAGGAGAGTGGCTGATAGGTAAGCCACTAGCCTTCAAGCTCTACTTTCTAGCAGGAGAGTGGCTGATAGGTAAGCCACTAGCCTTCAAGCTCTGTTTATTCATCGACCCTCAGGGTCGGTCAGGCATTAATGCTCCTTGAGTCATTCAATGCTAGTAATCGATTAGATCTAATCTCTGTTGGCTTGCGTGATTCACGCTAAGGCCGTTCTGACAAGTAAGTCAGCGCTTCCTGACCTGTGTCCAGTAACACTGCCGAGCCTGACAAATAAGTCACAGCCTCACAGTTGATACTAACACTTTTGTCGATTCTGTATTGAGTCCATACACAAGTAAGCAATGCTATCAATATGTATCATATGCCAGTTATCCAAGAATAGGGCATTCAGCATGCTTACTAAACAGTTTCTAGCACAGTCATGATCATGCACAAACTCAGAGACTCAAGCTCTGACCAATCTCATATTCATCGTTCATGGCATGCCCTATCACATGTTTCTCGTGCATTTCATGCATCACACTTAATCATTCAGCACGCCTCAATAATAATAATATGCAAATGGACAAGATTTGCCAAGCATTCATTATGCTAACAATGTTTACATTTAATCACCCAACATGCATCAATCATAGCCATGCATGTCATATTCAATAGCCAATCAACATGCATCATAATATCCATGCACGTCATGCTCAATAATCAACCAACATGCATCCATAATAACCATGCATGTCACATATACACAGGGTGCAGTTTTCTTACCTCAGATTCGAGCTAGTACCAATATAAGAACGATCCTTGAGAACGATCAACCTTTAAGTCCTTAGCGGTCACCTAATCATAACCAAGTATGAAACACCATCAATAACATGATAATCAAAGGTTTCACACCAATATCTAGCCCCCAAGAGATCAATCCAAACTAATCCAAGTAGTAGGGACACTCCCGAGGCCCATAGCTAAGTTTCCGGGGTCAAAACGAGCAAACGGGGCGAAAACAGGGCAAGGGCTGCGGCCCTAGCACCTTGGGCCGCGGCCCCCAAGGTTCTCTGAGGCAAGGGCCGCGGCGCCCTCCATCAAGGGCCGCGGCGCCCAGCAAGCACAAATTCCTGACACCTGCTTCATCGAACTAGGGCCGCGGCGCACAAGAACAGGGCCGCGACCCCCAACCCTGGGCCATTCCCAAACGCGTTTCAAGCACTCCAAATCTTCCAAAAACATACCCAAACATTCCCCAATCATCAAATCAAAGTTCCCAAGCTTCCCAATACTCCAAAACCCTCAAAACCCAAAGCTCAAACTGACCAAAAACTCAACAATTAACAAAGTCCAATTCTAAGCTTAAAAACTTTAAAAACTTAAAACTTCAAACTTAGATTACCTTCGATTGGGTTGTTTCTCGTCAAATCCTTCGGTTAAGAAGCTTCTAATCTTTCCTAGGATCGCTATGCCTCGACCCTCGCTTGATTCCGACTCCTAGAACTCAAGATTTCCTCAAAAAGGCTCAAACGGTAAAACGGACTGTTTTGAGAGAGAACGAGAAGTTTCTAACGTATGTTCTTATCTGTCAAGCTACTTCAAGCTTAAGTAACCTTAAATAAAACCTAGTGCTCGGGGTCCTGAAAACACCCCCGGGGACACTATAGTCAAAACTTCCAGAATTTCACCCTGATCTCAAATATTCCCAATCTATCACCAAATAACATTTCTATTACCCCAAAATTGACCCCGTTATGATAAAACCGCTAACTCATTATATATGACCGTCTCATGCTATTCAAAACTGTTCTAAAATTATTTAACCGATCCACACCTTAGATCAACCATAGCCATTCATAACTAACTCATTAAACCAACGATAAGTCCTTGCCATAACTCAACTTATCCCTTAAGTTACCAATACCGTGCTACTTTTCCCATCGCAACATAACCATGTGATCCACATATATCATCCATATACCTTTCTCCAAATACACATCAACAAAAGAACAACATGGCACCAAAGCCAAACAGCATAACTTAGCAATCAGAACCAGAAAGCTAACCTGCCATCCCTGAGGAACCAGTCTCAGTCTCAGACTCTGACTGTCCTGGAATAAACACTCGAGTTGGAATCGAGCTGCCTATCCCCTTTCGCTCAAGTTCTCTTAGCCTTGGGCAATCCTTCTTGAAATGCCCAACCATGCCACAAGCAAAACATGACCTTGCTCGGCATTCCCCCAAATGCCGCCTCTTGCACTGCGTGCATACTGGACGAGTCTGCCAGCTTTTCTTCTTACTTGCTCCAATAAGTGGAGGTACCACTATCTGGGCTCCATGCCTCATGGCACTCTTTTCCTCATCTCTGATGCTCTCAACAGCAAGAGCCTTCTCTACCACCTGAGCATAGGTAGAGACTTCATGCACTGGGGCAACTCTAATGCCCTGAACTATTCCAGGATTCAACCCCTGAATAAACCTTTCCTTTTGAACCATATCTGTGGGTACCATGCTTAAGGCAAACTCATCAAATTCAGTAACATACTTAGTCACTGATGCATTACCCTGAACAAGATTCAGAAACTCATTCATCTTGGCAGTCTTAGCTACATCACAATAATACTTCTCATTGAACAGCTGCCTGAATTCTTTCCAGTCCATCACAGCTGTGTCTCGTGTCTGGGATATTACCTCCCACCACGTCCGGGCATCATCCCGCAGTACACATGTAGCACAGATCACCCTATCGTGACCCACCAGTCCCATACTATTAAGAATGGAGCTGATCATGCCCATCCATTGCTCAGCTCTGAATGGATCTAGGCCTCCCTCAAAGATTGGAGGATAAAACTTCAGGAATCTTCCACAGAGAAATTCCCATCTATTCTCAACCCTAGGCTGAGCTAAAACTGATGCCACCCCTGGCATAGCAAAGGAAGAGGTACTCCCCAGCAGACTCCGTTGTTGCTTCAAGTACCTGAGCTAAAACCTGATCTCTTCAGAGTGGATATGACAAATGGTAAGGTCACAGGATGACCTCCCTACCAACTTCCAGGTGCCTTCTCCTATAAATAGGGAGACCCTGGGAGTTGATAGGGGTTGGAAAAAATAGTCTTTGGAGGACTATATACTTTGTAAACAAAATATCCAGAGAGGATGAATAATATTGACTAGTGGAGTAGAAGGATTTTAACCTTTGAACCACTTAAAAACGTGTCTTGAGTCACCTAGTTCATTATATAAGATTTCATATCTGTGACGGTTCTACCTTGAGTGCTAATCTCTTTCTCTTCTTCTCTTAATTACCTGTTGCCGAAGAACCGCGTCAACAATTTGGTACTTTCATTGAGAGCAAGTTCGATTAGTACTACCGCAGACATCCAACTATGGTGACCACTCGATCCAGGCATGGTAACGAGACAGAACAACATGATGGGCAGGAGGCCTGTAACGCCCTGGCTACCCCAGAACAGTTACGGTGAACGGTGAACCGGAAATTTGACTCGTTACCCGAGTCCTTTGGTTAAAAACGTGATCTAAGTGTTACTACCAGGTTAAGGTGAAAACCAGTAAAAGGAAATGGTACATTTTATTAAGTAAATAAACTGCTCATGAGCCTTTTTAAAATGTTTACAAGTAGTTCAAGTTACAAAAGAGTTGCTACAGTTCCAAATGTACAATCCCCGCCGGCCTAAGCGGCAAAAATAGGGTAAACCCCTAGTCCCTCTGAGAACTCCTTGACCGTGGCGGTCAAGCGGCCCTGTATGTACATCACATCGCCCAAGCTCTCCACTCAGGGTTGGCCAAGTTTTTCCTTCCCTTTACCTGCACCACATAGCACCCATGAGCCAAGGCCCAGCAAGAAAACACAATATAGCATGATATAATATCAACAATAATCATAGTTATTCCTTCAGGACTATCAGTCCAACAAATAGGTGACAATAGCCAAAAGTCACAATAATGAGCATCGCTCCCTCTAGCCATGTGACGATAGGGTCACCAGGGCTTAATCGATAAGTGTTTCATTTATTAGTTTGTTTAGGACAGGTGCAAGGTGATTAGTCACCAACATAACCTTCCTCACGACTCTAGAGTCGAAACTATGGACAACGTCCCTTAGCCTTGTGACAAACGGTCACCGGGGTCATATACCTTGGCTATAATCATCTGGTCGTAGACCAGGCAAGCGCTTATAAGTGTCTCGACCCTAGGGTCGGTCTGGCATTAATGCTATAGAGCCATTCAATGCATAATTCTCGACTTTAGAGTCGGTCCCTGACTAGTCAGTGTCTTAAGCAGATAATCAGCGTTCAATAGCATTTAATATGCAATCCATGTCCACATATATCAACCAACATGCCTCAAGTATCAAACCACGCATGTCTTATACCTATACAGGGTGCAACTGTATTCATACACTGTTTTCTTACCTCTGGTTCGAGTGAGAATAATTATATGAACGACCCCTGAGAACGATCAACCTTTAAATTCCTCGACGGTCACCTGGTCATAACCAAAATATAGGATTCATCAATAAAAATGATAACCGGGGTTTCCCAAACCAAATCCCAGCCCCCGAGACCTCAAAAACTACCCAACCGGGTACTAGGTCCAACCCCGAGGCCTATGGTTTGAATCCCTAAACTAAAACCCATTTTCTAGCAAATTTGGCCTCTTGGGCCGCAGCCCCAAAAAGCCGTGCCGCGGCACGCCCCTAAGCCTCATCTGCCAGACGCACCTGGGTTGCGGCACACAAAAGCCGTGCCGCGGCACCCAGCCCAGAAAAGCAAGAATGCCCAACACGAACCAGTTTTCAACCCTGCGTTTTCCCTCTCAAACCAGACCTTCAAACCATCACAAAACCTCCTACAAACTTGTAATTAAACCCCCAAACCTTACCTATAACACCTCCTCACCAAAACCCAATCAACTAACACCAAAAACTCCCTTTAATCCTCACTCCCCACATCAAAATCCATGAGTTAAAAACCAAAACGAAAACAGAGTACTAACTGAAATTAATGGCCAAAACTCACCTTGAGACTAGCTTAAACCTCCCACACAGGCTAACACAAGTGCTCCAACCCAGCCTTGAGTTCCTCTAGCTTGAATTATCACCAAGAACACAAAACTCCCAAAGAAGCAATGAAGGAGATGGAGCAAGGAGGATGTACGGGAATGGAAGAGGAAAACTCTGTTTTTTACTCTATTTGTTCTACAGCCTTCAGCCACTAAACCTTATATAAATCCTCACTAAAATGACCAAAATGCCCTTATGCCATTTCAAGCCTCTTAAACCAACCCAAGGGCAAAATTGGTACTTCTAGCTTAACCCGTTAATCATAATTAACGCTTCCCAATTCCCGCTAACCTCAAAATCCTCAAACACCAATATTTCATAACCCGTTACCCTAAAATCCATGGTAACGCTATAACCTTTAATATCACCCCGAGACTCACCCCGAGCCCCGAGCTCCAACCTGTTATAACCAAACCGATAAATCATGTTTAACGATCGTCTCATGTCGAAATTCTCGAACCAATCCACATTATAATGTGGTCTCACAATACATCATTAACATACAACAAATATTCAATTATACCCTCAACGGCCAAATTACCATAATACCCCTGTAATCAAATGTGGACTCACATGCATGCATTTAACATCATATGATAATATAATTCTCATAAACATGCATAAACACACTTAATGGCATAATTAAACAGTTATGGCCCTTCCGGCCTACTAATCCAGCCATTGACCATATTAGGGAATCCGGGGCATTACAAGGCCCACCAGGTTGCCATCCCTGATGAGCAAGCTCCTGAAGTCCAGCAGAGGCCGGGAAAGCAGCCGGCGGGCCAAGACGACACTGTTAGTTCAGCGCCCCAGCCGCCTAATCCGAATCCATGTTATTATTCTACGGTGGAGATGGAGAATGTTCAGCTGAGGAGCCAATTAGCAGCAGCTGGTCAGCAAATCCAGGATATTCTGAGCCGACTACCCCCTCTCACAACCAACGGTAACGTTGGAGAGAGGCAAGGCGAGGCTCCTAAGTCTCGCCGGAGTAATCGGTCCAGGCATAGCCGTTCGGGTAGACTTCCTGCAGCCAACTCCACCCCTTCATCACACCATCAGGAGGCAAACCTCAGGGAAATGCCTCGGACCGGACAGCAGCAGTACAGCCGTTCGGTTAGGACGTCAACCCCTAGCTCTCAGCCTTCCTCGAGAACGCCCAGAAGAGATCGAGGAAATTCCCGAAGAAGGGCCGAGGAAGGCCAGAGACGTCAGCCCGTCCCCGAAGGACATCCAGTTCCTCGTCCAGCTCGCCCAGCGCGGGACCAGCAAGCTGGCAGGGCCGAGAAGCCCCCACCAAATTTAGTCCGTTCGGACGGCACTAGGATCGCCTCCCCGGTCAGGCATCCTCCTTCTCCCATCAGATATCCGTCTCCTCAGCCCGTCCGAGACATCCCGACCTACGGAAATAGCAGGAGAGGCCCGCCGTCAGCTGGACCCTCCTGGCGCGGCGGGGTGCCAGAGGAAGGATCAGGTCATAGCCGCCAAAGACGCACCCCGAGCCTGTCCAACAGGAGTCACTGGGCCGGTAGTGGACGGAGTGATCTCTCGGGAGGAAACCTGCGCCAGCGATTAAGTTCGACACAAAGTCACCATACTACCCAGGGAGGCGACCTTCGAGATCGCCTCAATTCTCACAGAGAGGGTCAAGTTAGGGATGGTAGCCAGGCCCGCTCAGTGGGGGTCCGATCCGAAGTACGTAACGGTGGAAATGTCCCAAATAACCTATCTCAAGATAGGAGGGGCAACAACCCACCTAATATGTACAACGGGACCGGAGCTGTTGAACAGCCCCGGAATAACCCAGGATCTCAGGACAAAACCCTAGAGCGCCTAACTCAGATGGAGGAGCTGATGAAGAAGCTCCTATCGGAAAAAGAAAAAGACGAATATGATTCAGGGGACGAGATGGAACTCTTCGCCCCCAATATAGCAGCAACGGCATACCCTTCTGGTTTTCGTATGCCCCACCTGTCAAAGTTCAACGGGGATGGAGACCCGTCTGACCACTTAGGGATGTTCAACACCCTAATGATGGCCCATAACATCGGCCCGGAGCTGCGTTGCTTGATCTTTCCCTCCACCCTAATTGGACCTGCCAGGCAGTGGTTCAAGCAGAGTAAAAGGCAGTCAATCAGCTCCTGGAAGACCTTCTCGGCGGACTTCAAGAGGGCATTCCGCGCCTCTCAGGCCGCCCGGGTCCAGCCCGATTCTTTAGCTAACGTGAGGCAGAAGCCCGGTGAGACGTTGAAAGCCTACTTGAGCAGATTCGCAAATGTCGCTGCTCGAGCAAGGGATGCTGACGATAGTTCCAAACTAATGGCCGTGAGGACCGGGATCCTAGTCGGCGGAGACCTGTGGAAAGATATTCAAAGGAGGGGAGTCATCTCGGTTAGCGAATTCCTTAACAGAGCCCATGAGTGGATAAACTTGGAAGAAGCTGAAGCTTCGGCCGCCGGGACCAGCCAGGTCCCCGAGAAGACTGCTGGGACGAAGACGGAGATCGTAGTGGCGACTCCCGACGTCGCGCAGAATAACCAGCCCGGTGGTAGCAAAAGAAAAGGACATGGTGAAAACAACCAGCACGACCAGAAGAAGAATAAGTCTGTGGATAAGTTCAAGCCCGTGTTCACAACCTATGCCGAGCTCACCCAGACCAGGGAAAATATTTTCCTGGCCAACGCTACTCGGGTCCCCTGGAAGAGGCCGGAGCCATTGAAGCACCCTAAGGGAAGGAGAGACGCTTCCAAATTCTGCCGTTTTCATAACGACGTCGGGCACAATACCGACGACTGCAGGCACCTCAAAGATGAAATCGAAACTCTCATCCGAGCAGGTCCATTGGCGCAGTACTCGCGGAACTGGGTCCTGGCAAGTCGACCCGTTCCGGAGGTCCCAGCCAATCAGCCCGGGCGTCAGGCAGATCAGGACGTCCTTCCCCCCGTGGTCGAGGGAGAGATATCCACCATCTCTGGAGGACCACACATGGCCGGCACGAGTAGGGGCGCCCAGAAGAGGTATGTGAATGAATTAAAGACCCACAACGGAGCGGAGTTCGCCCCGGAACAGCGTCAATCAAAATAGCAACGATTAGAGAAATAACCGATAACTTTCACGGAGGAAGACGCAGGCCATGTCCAATTCCCTCATAACGATCCCTTGGTCGTAGCAGTCCAGCTCGCCAACCGGAAAGTAAGGAGAGTGTTGGTGGACAATGGGAGCTCGGTGAACCTCCTGTTCCGATCCACCTTAGAAAAAATGGGTCTGACTGTTGCCGAGCTTAAGGCAACCTCGATGATGCTATATGGTTTTTCAGGAGAAGGATCAGCAGCGATAGGGACAATCGAGCTGGTGATCACCCTAGGAGAGGAGTCCCGAACAGTGTCCAAACTACTCGAATTCGTGGTCATTGACTGCTCCGCTGCCTACAATGCCATTTTGGGCCGACCTACGCTCATAGCCTTCGAGGCTATCACTTCCATCCGACACCTCGCCATGAAGTTCCCTACTTCAACAGGGGTCTGTACTATCAAGGGCGATCAGCTCGCTGCCAGGGAATGCTACAGCATTTCCATGAAGGGAAAATCTAAACCCGGGCAAGTGACGATGGGCGTTCAGGATGAAGAGGAATCTTGGGGACCCAAGGCGGCTCCTGAGATTGAAAAACCTCAGATTTCTGAAGGCGAAAAGCCCGCCCTGAGTAAGGATATTGACCCCCGTGTAGGCGAGGACAGGTCCGAGCTACAAGCTATTGAGGAGCTCGAGGAGGTGAGCATCGATAAAAAAAACCCATCACGGACGGTTAAGCTCGGAAAGAACCTCTGCGATAAAAGAAAGGCGGAGCTGACTACGTTTCTGCAGAAGAACCTAGACGTATTCGCATGGTCGCATGAGGACATGATAGGAATCAGCCCGAGCATCATCATGCACACGCTCCACCTGGATAAAAGCGTCCCTGCCAAGTCTCAAAAACAGAGGTGTCTGGGAACAACCCGAGCCGAAGCCCTCGAAGAAGAGGTGGCCCGGCTCAAAAAGTGTGGCTTTATTCGTGAAGCCAAGTTTCCAATTTGGGTCACCAATCCCGTGCTAGTTCCAAAGCCCAACGGGAAGTGGCGGACCTGTATTGACTTCTCCGACCTGAATAAAGCCTGCACCAAGGATTGCTTTCCATTTCCAAGGATCGATCAATTGGTGGATGCCACGACGGGGCACGAGCTCATGTCCTTCATGGACGCGTACTCAGGCTACAATCAAATCACGATGAATCCGGCAGACCAGGAGCATACCAGCTTCATGACCCCGACTAATGTCTATTGTTATAAGGTCATGCCGTTTGGTCTGAAGAATGCCGGAGCTACCTACCAAAGGCTAGTGAACAGAATGTTCGCGGACCAGATCGGGAAAAACATGGAAGTGTACGTCGATGATATGCTTGTCAAGTCAAAGACTGCCAGTAACCACATTGCCGACCTGGAAGAATGTTTTAACATACTGCATGAATATGGGATGAGGCTCAATCCTCAGAAGTGCACTTTCAGTGTTGCATTGGGGAAATTCTTGGGTTTCATAGTCAATACCCGAGGAATCGAGGCAAACCCCGACAAGATCAGGTCACTACTCGAGCTTCCTTCCCCCAGGTCGCGGAAAGATGTCCAAGGCCTCACAGGAAGAGTGGCAGCACTGAACCGGTTCATTTCCAAGTCGACCGATAAGTGTCTACCCTTCTACAACCTGCTCCGGGGAAACAAGAAATTCGAATGGACAGTGGAGTGCGAAAGTGCATTCCTCGACCTGAAAGCGCATTTGGCTGAACCGCCTGTGCTATCAAAACCCAAGGTAGGAGAACCTCTTTTCCTCTACATGGCCGTCACTGAGGACGCAGCTAGTGCCGTTCTGGTGCGAGAAGAGGACCAGGCTCAGAAACCGGTCTATTACATCAGCAAGAGACTCCTCGGAGCTGAATCAAGATATCCAATGATGGAGAAAATGGCGTTCTGCCTAATCACGGCCTCGCGAAAGCTCAGGCCATACTTCCAGTCCCACTCTATACACGTCATGACCGATCAGCCTTTAAGGCAGGTTTTGCAAAAGCCTGAAGCATCGGGACGCTTGCTAAAGTGGGCGGTCGAACTCAGTCAGTTCGAGATTTTCTATACTCCCCGAACTGCCATAAAAAGTCAGGCCTTGGCCGACTTCGTGGCAGAATGCACGGGATTCCAGGAGATTCCATCAGGAGACTCACCTCAGGTCGCCTCCCCCCACTCGTCGTGGAAGATCTTCGTTGATGCCTCATCTAACGAGAACGGCTCCGGGGCCGGAATCATTCTGATATCCCCAGAGGGACATAGATTCCACTCGGCGCTAAGGTTCGGGTTCAAGGCGTCTAACAACGAGGCAGAGTACGAGGCTTTGTTGGCTAGACTTAGGATAGCTAGTGAGCTAAAGGCGAGCTCTGTCCAATGCTTCAGCGACTCCCTGCTCGTGGTGAATCAGGTTCTAGGCGAATATCAGGCGCGGGGACCCAAGATGGCCGCCTATTTGGCAAAAGTAAAGTCTGAACTGTCTGCGTTTAGGCGAGGGTCAATCGAACAGATACCTCGGGAGCAGAACGCCAACGCAGATGCTCTCGCCAAGCTCGCCGCCTCAAGCGAGACAGAAACCCTGGGGTTGGTGCCAGTTGAGTTCTTGGAGAATCCTAGCATAGACGGGGATCGGGCAGAAATTGAAATGATTGACATCAGGCTGACCTGGATGACTCCCATTATTGAGTATCTCGTCGAGGGCAAGTTACCCGAAGGGCGCAACGACGCACGGCGAGTCCTTTATCAAGCTCCGAGATATACGCTAGTCGAAGGGGTGTTGTACCGACGTGGGCATTCCCTACCTCTCCTCCGGTGCGTTCTTCCAAGTGAAGCGAAGGCCATCCTGCAAGAAGTTCATGAAGGATCCTGTGGAGACCACACTGGGGGGCAAAGCCTGGCTTTTAAGGTTCTCAGGCAAGGTTATTACTGGCCGACTTTGTCCAAAGACTCGATCTCATACGTAAAAAGGTGCGACAAGTGTCAGCGATTCGCTGCTGTTGCCCGAGCTCCTCCGGTCGAGCTAAAAATGATTTCGTCTCCCTGGCCATTTGCCGTTTGGGGGATAGATCTAGTAGGCGCCCTGCTTACCGGAAAGGGCGGGGTCCGTTACGCCGTAGTAGCCATTGACTACTTCACCAAGTGGGCCGAGGCAGAGCCGTTGGCGACAATAACATCGAAAAAGGTGTTAGACTTCGTGGTTAAAAGCATCATATGTCGATTTGGCCTACCTAAGAAAATCGTCTCTGATAACGGCACTCAATTTGACAGCGATCTGTTCACCGAATTTTGCGAAAGGCACGGAATTGTGAAATCTTCTCATCCGTGGCCTATCCCCAGGCGAACGGCCAGGTCGAGGCTGTCAACAAAACTCTGAAGGCGAGCCTCAAGAAAAGGCTAGATGAGGCAAAGGGGATCTGGCCCGAACAGCTCCCCCAAGTCTTGTGGGCATACCGGACCTCACATCGGACTCCCACGGGTCACACGCCTTTCTCCCTAACCTTTGGGAGTGAAGCAGTCCTCCCCCTGGAGGTTAAAGTTCTGTCACATAGGGTCCAGCACTACGACCAAGACAGGAACTACGAGCTCCTATGCCATTCCCTAGACTTAGTGGATGAAAGGCGAGAAGATTCACAACTCTAGCTCGCCCATTATCAACAGAAGATCACTCGCTACTTCAACACTAAAGTCAAAAGACGTGCCTTTAGTGTCGGCGATTTGGTCCTAAGGAGAGTTTTCCTGGCCGGGAAAGATCCCAAAGATGGGGTTTTGGGACCAAACTAGGAAGGACCATACCAGGTCATCGAAGTCATCAAAGAGGGAACTTATAAGTTAGCTCGGCTTGGTGGAGGGGCGGTCCCGTGGACATGGAATGCCATCCATCTAAAGAAATACTATCAATGAGCCACTTGTAAGGCCTTGGAGGTCGCTTTCCATATATAAATAAAAATCAAATGTTTCTCTTTATTTGCAAGAGTGATTTTAAAGTAACCACGAAAGACCCTTTCCCAGTTACTTGGGGGGCATATGGTACCTGGATATAACCAGGTCTCCTTAACGACTTAGGTGTTAATTTTTATCCATGGATAAGAGTTATCACAAACTAAGCCCTATCCTGGTTTTAACCAGGTCATAAAACTTAGAAGTTAACTAAAATTTATTGACCGCGGTTCTTCTTTAAAGAGCCCGGGATATGGATAAAAGTTGACGCGAACTAAGTTTTCAAAATAAGTTCCTGGTTTTAACCAGGTCATAAAACTTAGAAGTTAACTAAAATTTATTGACCGCGGTTCTTCTTTAAAGAGCTCGGGATATGGATAAAAGTTGACGCGAACTAAGTTTTCAAAATAAGTTCCTGGTTTTAACCAGGTCATGAAACTTAGGGGTTAACTTTAATTTTGATCGTGGCTCTTCTTTAAAAGCCCGGGATATAAATAACGGTTAACCCGAACTAAATTCATAAAAATGAAGAGATGAATTGTAGCCAAAAGCATAAAAAATATATATATGTTAAAGTTGCTGAGCAAATTGTCTCAAGGAGGAAACACCTCATGAAAAATTAAAATGGAAAATAAAATAGTTCAAAATGCCCAAAAAGAAGTATCCTAAGCCCCACCAGTTGGCCCTTTGGAGGTCGCGGTCTCGTCCTGCTCCGCCGCGACAGAGGCCTCTCCAGTCTCCGAGGGAGGTACCTCTTTATTTAGGCGGGCTTGGAGCTTCGGCAGCAAAAACTCCCAGAGGTCCGGCGGCATGAAAAAAAAGTCCGCGTCCGGGTTGTGGGACCAGCAATGATAGAACAGGTCTTGCAAGGACTGCTCCGACACGGCCCGTTCGGCTTCCATGGCGACCTGGGCCTTAGTCTTTGCTACCTCGAGATCTGTCCGCAACGCGGCCAGGGAGTTTTTAAGCTCTTGGTTCTTGGAGCGGATCTTCTCTAGCTCGGCTTTGGAGGCCGCCAACGCGTCTTTCGCCACCTGAGCCTCCTGGATGGCGGTCTGGCGCTCAGCCTCCACACCCTCGAGCTGGGCCTTGGTCCTAGCGATGCCTCTGTATGCGGCAGCAATGCCCTGCAAGAAAGGAAGGATAAATTAACTAACTGGAAGAAAAAAGGCGGCGTGTGAGTGTTAAAGCTCTAAAAGAATGGGGCAGTTTACCGTTAGGGTCATGTCCATCGAAGACTCCATAACTCGGACCGGGCTCGTTGTTTCGATGGCCCGGAGCTCCCTCTCCCTGAGCTTGTAGAAATGGCTGACGGCATAGCTAGCCGACTCATACACCGTCCCCCGGAATGCTTCTAGCATCTTCTCCAGATCTTGGGGATCGACCGGGATTCGCACATCCAGGGCTGCCGCGGCCGGATTCCCGATCTCTATTACCCCGTCCTGGGCGGCTAATGGAGATCGTTGGGGTGGCGGGGGCATGGGCCCTGTCCTGGCGACAGGAAGGATCGCCCCCGCGACCTGGGATGGAGGGGCTTTCTCCTTCTCCTTAGCCGGGGATTTGGTGGAGGTCCCAGCCGAGCTCTTGGACTCTCGAAGCCTTTTCAACCTTGGCCCCGCTGGGGGGTTCCCGCCGAAGACCACGCCCCGCAGGTTACCTCCGGGCTGAGACATCTTTTCTGTTAAGAACAAAAAACATGGTTATTACAAGGTAGCAATCATGCAGAAATAGAGGCAAAAGGTTTAAAGGCAATGAGTAAGCGAATACTAAGGGAGCCCTACCCCCCGAGCTGGAAGAGTCTAAGACGATTATCTCATGAACTGGCGCAGGTTCTAGGTCCGGTTCCGACTCGGGGCTGGACTCTTCTATATACTGCCTAATCCCCGGAGCATAGATACCCCTCTGGAGCGCCGGCCACGTGCGTAAGTTGGTCCCATACTCCTAAAAAAGGATCGACCTAAAAGCTAAGGTGTTATCTACTGCTACGGTACCCCTAGGCCGACTCTCTTGGTGATCCAGCACGAGCCGGTCAACACAATGGAGCAAGAGCGTGTCCAGGTCCGGATTCCTCGGGTGACGATGGACGAGCTGCCTAGGATTGAACCTAACCAGCCGGGGGTCTGCAGTGGCCCTATCTACATTCTTAAATAAGTAAGGATTTCCTTGGCCGGAGGGACCCGCGGCTGCTCCGGATTGGACCCTCTCCTCGTCCATCCTCTGGGCGACCTCCAAGGTCCTCTTCCTACTCCTCACGAGAGGAACTTCGTCACTCTCTTCCTCACCTTCGTCGTCTGCGATCTCCTCCGCGACGATCGGTCTGTTGTCGCGAGCTGGGGGCGGCCCCCGGGGCCTCTTCAAATTCAAAGTCTGATTTGGGGAAATCAGCTTGCAGAATACCATCGTCTCGTCGGTCACGAGCGCGCGGTAGTCTTTCTCACTGGGGGGCAGGCTCGCCAGTGTGTCGTATTGACCCCCGAGGGTCACGGATTTCTCGGTCCTCGCGTAGATGGCTGCAAGATCGGTTGAAGTCAGAAGTGAGATAAGGAGGGAGCTAAAATAAGATAACCCTTAAAAGGCGGGCTAAGGTCAAGGACCACTTGCGAGGGCGATTAAAGTAATGATGATCGCAGTTGCGGAACCCAGTTGACATGAAAAACTGGTCCTTGAAGTCATTCGGGTGGCTCGGCAGCTCGATGACCGCCGCTGTATTAGGGAAACGGGTTAAGTAATAGAACCCGTCGCCTCGCCCCCGCTGGTCCGGGCTGGCTTTGAGGCAAAAGAAGTATAGAATATCAGCAGGAGTGGGGACCTCCCACTCGTGCTTTTGAAATAAATACCTCAACCCCGCCAGCAGACGGTAGGAGTTTGGAGGGAGCTGAAATGGGGCCAACCCCACATAATTCAGGAAGTCGGCGAAGTACTGGTCCAGGGGGAGGAAGGCCCCTGCCTTGAAGTGTTCACCGCTCCAGGCCGCGAACGATTCATCGAGCGGCGTGCAGCTCCGCTCGCCCTCTGCGGCAGGTCGGGCAATCACTGAGGCTTTCCCCAAGGGAATGTTGTGGGTGATGAAGAGTTTGGTGATCTTGGCCTACTCGGTTATCTTCGAGACGATTCTCTCCGCCTCGAAAAACGCGTCAGGGGCCACCTCGGCCTGTTTCTCCACGGCCGGGCCAAAGTGGGGAATCGGCGAGCTGGGCATCACCGCCTTTCCTTTATCTTGTTGGGAGGCCGAGCTTCCCACGTTCTTCTGGGGCAGGTTCTTCTTCGGGGCCATCTGGTCGCCTATCGAACAAAAGAAAACACTTTAGAAAAGGCGACCCAAGCAGAAGGATGAAGCAAGTGTTAATTACACGAGCTGGGGTAAGCCCAGCCCGTGGAGAGTGGAACCACGCGGTTCAATGAACACGCGCCTAGGCCCTCAACAGATCCCAGATTACTCGGAATTCGTGTGTCAGGGGGCTCAGAATAAAAATTTGCCTTGGGGGGAAAGTTTCAATAGGCAAAACGTGCAAAACCGCTTTTGAGGCGTATTCCCTAAGCTACCCGGTTTTGCACCTAAAATTCCTAAAGGTCCTACCCAGAAATTGTCCTTGAAGAAACACCTTGAAACCCATGTTTTAAAACGATTTCCTGCAACAGGCGTGCCCTAATCTAAGAAGGGCCGTCACCCTCCATATCCACACAACCCAGAAAACCCCTGCATGTGGCTACAGTAAAATTTTTTACCTAAGCTACAGTGGCATGCTTTCAAAATAAACTGGGTCAGAAAACTTACAGTGTATGGCTGGATGGTGAGCGAGATTGCTGCGCTGGTAGGAGCTTCGTTGGTACAGTGGCTTCAAAGGCTTTAAAGAAACTCGTACGCTTAGGCTTCGTGAACGGAGAAGATGAAAACAGCAGAGATGAGGGTTTCGTCCTTCGGAAAGTCAGAGAAGGAAGAAGGAAATTTGAGAAATTTTTGAATGATAGGGTGGCCCGTGCGTAGGGTGATCACCCCCTCTTTATACAAGGGAAGGATCACGTGTAAAAGGCTCTTGGAAGACCCTCCACTCGAAATGTGAAACGACGGCTGGTCAGTAGGCTAGGCCATTTAATGCGGTTCTCGTAGAGTGTACCGTCGCCACCCACGACGCTCCTCGTATCAGACGCCTGCGAGAAGAATGGAATGCGAAGGGTTGTGGGGGAAGTCTAAAAGCCCCTACTGTGGTCTCCTATACATGACGTCATATACCACGAGCAGGAGCTTGGGGGGCAGATGTACGCCCTGATTTTCCCACGGGCTGATTAGCAGGACGAGCCTCAGACTAATCAGGTTTAGTCCGAGGTGCCCACAGGACGATGATCCTATTTCTAGGGCGGATCTTCTCAACTCGAGAGGGGCCTCTGAAGGCCACGCCAGGAGAATAGCTCGGAATACGAGCTGTTCGTGTCGCGAGGAGCCCAGGAAGCTCTGAGCCTTTATGAAGTCAACAAACGCAAGATAAACGTGCATATATCTGACATCACGTGTCTGATATCCCCTTGACTTCTCGGACACGCAGTAGGAACGTGCGTGTCAGACACCCACGGATGGGTTGGGCCGTGCAGCCCATTATATCCTTCCATGCTGATTAGACCACACTTATGTGTCAGGTTTAAGAATTAATCATGAATGCCACAGAGTGGATATGACAAATGGTAAGGTCACGGGATGACCTCCCTACCAACTTCCAGGTGCCTTCTCCTATAAATAGGGAGACCCTGGGAGTTGATAGGGGTTGGAAAAAATAGTCTTTGGAGGACTATATACTTTGTAAACAAAATATCCAGAGAGGATGAATAATATTGACTAGTGGAGTAGAAGGATTTTAACCTTTGAACCACTTAAAAACGTGTCTTGAGTCACCTAGTTCATTATATAAGATTTCATATCTGTGACGGTTCTACCTTGAGTGCTAATCTTTTTCTCTTCTTCTCTTAATTACCTGTTGCCGAAGAACCGCGTCAACAAGCAATAATACTGACTAGTGGAGTAGAAGGATTTTAACCCTTGAACCACTCAAAAAACGTATTTTGAGTCACCATTTCATTTCTAAGATCATTTATCTATTTCGGTTCAACCTAAGCACTAATCCCTTTCTCTTCCTTTCTTAATTACCTGTTGGCGAAGAACCGCGCCAACAGTTTGGTGCTTTCATTGAGAGCAAGTCAGATTAGTGCGGCCGCAAACATCCAACTATGGTGACTAATCGATCCAGACACGGTAACGAGACGGAACAACATGATGGGCAGGAGGCTTATCATGTCGCCATCTCCGACGAACAAATTCCTGAAGTCCATCGGTGGCCAGGAAAACAGCCGGCGGGTCAAGATGACACTGGAAGTTCGGCGCCCCGGCCACCTAATCCAAACCCATGTTATTACACTGCGGTGGAAATGGAGAATGCTCAGCTAAGGAGCCAGCTAGCAATAGCTAATTAGCAGATCAAGGATGTGCTGGCCCGACTACCCCCTCTCACAACCAACGTTAACGTCGGAGAGAGGCAAGGCGAGGCTCCTAAGTCTAGCCGGGGTAATCGGTCCAGGCATAGCCGCGCGGACAAACTTTCGACAGCCAACTCCACTCCTTCATCGCACCGTCGAGAGGCAAACTTCGGAGAAGTGCCTAGAGCCGAACAACAGCAGTACAGTCGTTTGGTTAGGACTTCGACTCCTAGCTCCCAACCAGCCTCGAGCGCGCCCAGGAGAGCTCGAGGAAATTCCAGAAGGAGGTCCGGGGAGGGCTCGCAGCGTCGGCCCGTCCCCAACAGCCATCCTGCGCCTCGTCCAGACCGCCAGGCGCGGGACCCGCAGGTTGGTAGGGCCGAAAGGCCCCCACCTAATTTGATCCGTCCTAACGGAACTAGGATCGCCTCTCCGGTCAGGCATCCTCCGTCTCCAATCAGATATCCATCCCCTCCTCGGCCCGTCCGAGATATTCCAGCCTATGGAAGTAGCAGGAGAAACCCGCCATCAGCCGAACCTTCCCGACGTAGCAGGGCGCTGAGAGAAAGCCCAGATCCTCACCACCAAAGGCGAGCTCTGAGCCTCTCTAGCAGGAGCTATTGGACCGGCAGTCGCCGGAGTGACCTTTCAGGTGGAGACTTGCGTCAGAGTTTGAGCTCGGCACAAAGTCCACAAGCCACCCAGGGGGCGACCTGCGAGACCGCCTTAACTCTCATAGAGGGGAGCCAGCAGGAGGAGATAGCCATGCTCGCTCAGGGGGAGCCCTGTCCGAAGTACGTAACGGAGGGAATGCCCCAAATAACCTATCTCAAGATAGGAGGGGCAATAACCCACCAAATATGTACAATGGATTCGGAGCTGTTGAACAGCCCCGGAATAACCAAGGAAATCAGGACCAAACCCTCGAGCGCCTGGCCCAGATGGAGGAGCTGATGAGGAAGCTTCTGTCGAAGGAAGAAAAAGATAAATATGATTCAGGGGACGAGATGGAGCTCTTCTCCCCCAGCATAGCAGCAACGGCTTACCCACCTGGTTTCTGTATTCCGCACCTGTCTAAATTCAATGGAGACGGAGATCCGTCAGATCATCTGGGGATGTTCAACACCCTGATGATGGCCCACAACATTGGCCCCGAGCTGAGGTGTTTAATCTTTCCTTCCACACTGACTGGACCAACCAGGCAGTGGTTCAAGCAAGGCAAAAGACAGTCAATCAGCTCCTGAAAAACTTTCTCGGCTGACTTCCAAAGGGCATTCCGAGCCTCCCAGGCTGCCCACATCCAGGCCGACTCTCTGGCTAATGTGAGGCAGCAGCCCGGCGAAACTCTGAAGGCCTACCTAAGCAGATTTGCGAATGTCGCTGCTCGGTCCAGAGACGCGGATGATAGCTCCAAGCTCATGGCCATGAGAACTGGAATCCTCGTCCGAGGGGAACTCTGGAAAGATATACAAAGAAAGGGAGTTAGCTCGGTTAACGAATTCCTCAACAGGGCCTAGGAAGGGATCAACTTGGAGGAAGTCGAAGCCTTAGCTGCAGGAACCAGCCAAGTCCCTGATCAATCCGCTGGAGTGGGGACTGAGGTCGTGGCAGCGACCCAAAACGTCACACAGAACAACCAGCTCGGTGGAGGCAAAAGAAAGGGGAATGGCGAAAACAGCCAGCACGGCCCAAAGAAGAATAAGTCCGTGAAAAGTTCAAGCCCGTCTACGTGATTTATATTGAGCTCACCCAGTCTAGGGAGAATATCTTCCTAGCTAACTCTACTCGCCTCCCCTGGAAGAGGCCGGAGCCGTTGAAGCACCAATAGGGGAAGAGAGACACCTCCAAGTTTTGCCGTTTTCACAACGATGTTGCCCACAATACTGATGATTGTAGGCATTTAAAAGATGAGATCGAGACTCTCATCCGAGCCGGCCCTTTGGCCCAATACGCGCAGAACAGGGTTCCAGCAAGTCGACCTGCTCCAGAAGTCCCGGCCAGTCAGTTCGGGTCTTGGGTAGATCAGGACGTCCCTCCTCCAGTGATAGGAGGGGAGATATCCACCATCTCTGGAGGTCCACATATGGCTGGCACGAGCAGGGGTGCCCAGAAGAGGTACATGAACGAACTCAAGGCGCACAATGGAGTAGAGTTCGTCCCGGAGCAGCGCCCGCCAAAGCAGCAGTGATTGGAGAAGCAACCGATCATTTTTACAGAAGAAGATGCGGGCCATGTCCAGTTCCCGCACAATGACCCTCTGGTCGTAGCAGTTCAGCTCGCTAATCGGAGGGTTAGGAGGGTGCTGATCGACAATGGGAGCTCGGTGAACCTCCTATTCCGGTCCACATTAGAGAAGATGGGTTTGACTGTCGCTGAGCTGAAGGCGACCTCCATGATGCTATATGGTTTTTCAGGAGAAGGATCAGCGGCTATAGGAACTATCGAGCTGGTGATCACCCTGGGGGAAGGACCTCGGACAGTCTCCAAACTCCTCGAGTTCGTGGTCATCGACTACTCCGCTGCGTACAACGCAATTTTGGGACGGCCCACGCTCATAGCCTTTGAGGCCGCCACATCCATTCGCCACCTCGCGATGAAATTTCCTACCTCCACGGGAATATGCACTGTCCGTGGCGATCAGCTCGTTGCCAGGGAATGCTACAACATTTCCATGAAGGGAAAATCGAAACTTGGGCAGCTGGCAATGGCCATCCAAAGTGGTGAAGAGGAATCTCGGGACCCCTCGGCTGGTCCTGAGATTGAAAAACCTCAAAGCGCCGAGGGGGAAAATATCGTCTTAAGTGAGGATATTGACCCCCGAATAGGCGAGGACAGATCCAAGCTCCAAGCTATTGAGGGGATCGAGGAAGTAAACATTGATCAGCAGAACCCATCACGGATGGTCAAGCTCGGAAAAAACCTCTGCAGCAAGAGGAAGGCGGAGCTGATCAGATTTATGCGGGATAACCTGGATGTGTTTGCGTGGTCACACGAGGACATGGTGGGAATCAGCCCGAGTGTCATCACGCACACACTTCATATGGATAAAAGCGTTCTTGCAAAGTCCCAGAAGCAGAGACGCCTAGGAACAACCCGGGCTGAAGCCTTAGAGGAAGAGGTAGCCCGGCTCAAAAAATGCGGCTTTATCCGTGAAGCCAAGTTTTCGATTTGGGTCGCCAACCCCATGCTGGTCCCGAAGCCCAATGGGAAATGGCGGACCTGCATCGATTTCTACGACCTGAATAAAGCCTGCCCCAAGGATTGTTTTCCATTGCCAAGGATTAACCAGTTGGTGGATGCCACAGCGGGGCACGAGCTCATGTCCTTTATGGACGCGTACTCAGGCTACAATCAGATCCCCATGAATCCGGCGGACCAGCAGCACACCAGTTTCATGACCCCAACTAACGTTTATTGTTACAAGGTCATGCCCTTCGGGCTGAAGAACGCTGGAGCTACGTATCAAAGGTTAGTGAATAGAATGTTCGCAGACCAGATCGGAAAAAACATGGAAGTGTACGTTGACGACATGCTAGTCAAGTCAAAGACTGCCGATAACCATGTTTCTGACCTGGAGGAATGCTTCAAGATACTACGGGAGTATGGCATGAGGCTAAATCCACAGAAGTGCACTTTTGGAGTCACGTTGGGAAAATTCCTGGGTTTCATCGTCAATACCCGAGGAATCGAGGCGAACCCCGACAAGATCAGATCATTGCTCGAGCTTCCCTCATCCAGGTCGCGCAAAGATGTCCAAGGCCTGGCAGGAAGGGTGGCAGCCCTCAATCGGTTTATTTCCAAGTCCACCAATAAGTGTTTGCCATTCTACAACCTGCTCCGAGGAAATAAGAAGTTCGAGTGGACAGAAGAATGCGAAAGCACTTTCCTCGACCTGAAGGCACATCTGGCCGAGCCACCTGTACTATCCAAACCAAAAGCAGGAGAGCCTCTTTTTCTCTACCTGGCTGTCACGGAGGATGCAGCCAGTGCCGTGTTAGTCCGGGAAGAAGATCGGATTCAGAAGCCAGTTTATTACATCAGCAAGAGACTTCTCGGAGCTGAATCCCGGTACCCGTTGATGGAGAAATTGGCGTTCTGCCTTATCACGGCCTCGCGAAAGCTCAGGCCATACTTCCAGTCCCACTCAATACACGTCATGACCGATCAGCCTTTAAGGCAGGTTTTTCAAAAACCTGAAGCATTGGGACGCTTGTTAAAGTGGGAAATCGAACTCAGCCAGTTCAAGATTATGTACACTCCGCGAACTGCTATAAAGAGTCAGGCCCTGGCCGATTTTGTAGCCGAGTGCACAGGATTCTGGGAGGATCCTGCAGAAGACTCACCCCGGGTCGCCTCGGCCCAAGCATCGTGGAGGATATTCCTCGATGGTTCATCCAACGAGAACGGCTCCAGGGCTAGAATCATTTTTATATCCCCTGAAGGACATAGATTCCAATCGGCGCTGAGGTTTGGATTCAAGGCCTCCAACAACGAGGCCGAATACAAAGCTTTGCTGGCCGGGCTAAGAATAGCCCAGGAGCTGAGGGCGAGCTCCGTCCAGTGTTTCAGTGACTCCCAGCTCGTGGTAAACAAGGTTCTGGGCGAGTATCAAGCACGAGGACCCAAGATGGCTGCCTACCTAGCAAAGGTAAAAGTTGAGCTATCCGCGTTTGGGCGAGGCTCGATCGAGCAGGTACCTCGGGAGCAGAACGCTAACGCAGACACTCTTTCCAAGCTCGCCACCTCCGGGGAGACGGAGACCTTGGAGTTAGTGCCAGTAGAGTTCTTGGGGAAACCAAGTATAGAAGAAGTCAGGACGGAGGTCGAGATGATCGACGCCAAGCCGACCTGGATGACCCCCATCCTTGAGTATCTCACCGAGGGAAAGCTACCCGAAGGACGTAATGATACACGACGAGTGCTGTATCAAGCTCCCAGGTATACGATAGTAGACGGGGTGTTATACCGACGTGGGCACTCCCTACCCCTCCTACGATGTGTTCTTCCAGGCGAAGCACAGGCCATCCTGCAGGAGGTGCATGAGGGTTTTTGCGGAGATCACACTGGGGGGGCAAAGCTTGGCCTTAAAGGTCCTGAGGCAAGGTTATTACTGGCCAACTCTGTCCAAATACTCGATCTCATACGTGAAGAAGTGTGACAAGTGCTAGCGATTCACCACAGTTGCCCGAGCTCCCCCAGTCGAGTTGAAGATGATCTCTTCCCCATGGCCGTTTGCAGTTTGGGGGATCGACTTGGTTGGCGCCCTCCCTACTGGAAAAGGCGGAGTCCGTTACGCCATGGTGGCCATCGACTACTTTACGAAGTGGGCTGAGGCAGAACCTTTGGCAACGATAACTTCCAAAAAAGTCCTGGACTTCGTGGTTAAGAGCATTATCTGCCGATTCGGGCTGCCCAAGAAGATCGTTTCCGACAATGGGACTCAGTTCGACAGCGACCTGTTCACCGAGTTTTGTGAGAGGTACAGAATTGTGAAAAGTTTCTCCTCCGTGGCCTATCCTCAGGCGAATGGCCAGGTCGAGGCTGTCAACAAGACGTTAAAGGCGAGCCTCAAGAAGAGACTAGACCAGGCGAAGGGAGTCTGGCCAGAACAGCTCCCCCAGGTTCTCTGGGCATACCAGACCTCGCATCGGACTCCTACGAGTCATACTCCTTTTTCCTTGACCTTTGGGAGTGAGGCAGTCCTCCCTTTCGAGATTAAGGTGCTTTCTTATAAGGTCCAGTCATATGACCAGGACCGCAACCACGAGCTTCTTTGCACCTCTTTAGACTTGATTGATGAAAGACGAGAAGATTCGCAGCTCCAGCTCGCACATTATCAGCAGAAGATCTGTAACGCTCTGGTTACCCCAGAACAGTTACGGTGAACAGTGAACCGAAAATTTGACTCGCTACCCGAGTCCTTTGGTTAAAAACGTGATCTAAGTATTATTAACAGGCTAAGGTGAAAAACCAGTAAAAAGGAAAGGATATTTTGCATTAAGTAAATAAACTGCTCATGAGCCTTTAAAAACGTTTACAAGTTGTTCATAATACAAAAGGGTCGCTACTATCTCAAATTTGTAATCCCTGCGAACCTAAGCGACACAAATAGGGTAAACCCCTAGTCCCTCTGAGAACTCCCTGACTATGGTGGTTAAGCGGCCCGATATGTACACAACATCGCCCAAGCTCTCCACTCAGGGTTAGGTGAGCTTCTCTTTCCCTTTACCTGCACCACATAGCACCCATGAGCTAAGGCCCAGAAAGAAAACACAATAAAGCATGACATAATATCAACAATGATCATAATAACCATTCAAGACTATTAGTCCATAACAGATAGGTGACAGTAACAAAAGTCACAAAAGTGGGTACAGCTCCCTTTAGCCATGTGACGATAAGGTCACCAGGGCTTAACTGATAAGTGGTTCTTTCATAAGCTTAATCAGGATAGGTGCATGGTGATTGGTCACCAACATAACCTTCCTCCCGACTCTAGAGTCGTAACTATGGACAGCGTCCCCTAGCCATGTGACAAGCAGTCACCGCGGTCATATACCTTGGCTATGAACATCTGGTCTTAGACCAGGCAAGCGCTTATAAGTTCTTCGACCTTAGGGTCGGTCTAGCATTAATGCCGTAGAGCCATTCAATGCATGTTCATTGACTTTAGGGTCGGTCCCTGACTAGTCAGTACCATAAACAAGTAATCAACGTGCACTAGCATTTAATATGCAATTCATGTCCACATATACCAACCAACATGCTTCAATAACAAACCATGCATGTCATATACATATACAGGGTGCATCTGTATCCATACACTGTTTTCTTTCCTCTGGTTCGAGTGAAAGTTATTATAAGAACGACCCCTGAGAACGATCAATCTTTTAGCTCCTTAGCAGTTACCTAGTCACAACCAAATATAACCTCCATTAATGAGAATTCACATGAATAGGGTCTTAACCTAAGCACCACTCTCGGGACCTCGAAACATGCCCACACGGTGAGTAGATTCGATCCCGGGCCTTAAGGATTGAAACCCCAAGTCAAAAACCCTTAAAAACACTCAAAACAGGACTTAGAAGGAACAGGGTAGTGCTACAGCGATCAACCCCTAGCCCCCCAGCGCTATACTCAGAACCACCCATATGCCAAAAATCCTCCTGAGGAGCGCTGTAGCTCCCTAAGGTGGGCGCTATAGCGCTACCTCCAGACCCAAACTCCCCTGAACCGACCTTCTTCAACTCCTTCGATTCTAACTCAATTTCGAAGCTTCCAAATCCTATTCTTGATGCCAAATGAATCCAAAAACCATTCTAACACACCCCAAACATCACAAGCATGGGAACCCTAGCCAAAACTCCCAACAAAGCCAAGAATTCACCCTAGAAATCCCAGCTGCAAAACAGAACCAGAACAAGGCAAACCAAAGAAATCCATGGTTAGAAACTTACCCAAAGTTCAGCTTATGACGCTCTTCAATGATGGAACACACTCCCAAACTCCCAAGGCTTGCTTCCTAAGCTTGAATCCTCAAAATTGGTTCAAAAACCACAAAGAAAGGTGAAGAGAAGAAGGTACGGGAGAACTCTTAAGCATACTCTATTTTTCCACTATCTTCTTCAGCCACCAAAGGATATATCTATCCTAGGGGTGAAATGTCCATTTTACCCCTAGGTCAATTAATAGTTTCTAAAGTCTCCCAAGGGCATATTTGGTACTTCCCTCCTATCTCATTAACCATAATTAACGCTCTCCAATTCCCGCTATTCTCAATAATCTCAAACACCAATAATTCACAACCCGTTACCCTTTAATACCCGGTAACGCTCTAATCATTAAAATCACCCCGAGACTCAACCCAAGCCCCGACACTTAAACCTGTTGTGACTAAACCACTAAATCATATTTAAAGATCGTCTCATGCCGAATAGCTCGAACAAACCCACATTATAATGTGGTCTCAACACATATCATCGACATGCATACAATTATACAATTATACTCTCAACGAGCCAAATTACCAACACACCCCTGTAAGCAAATGTGGACCCACATGCATGCATTTAACATCATATTATAATATAATTCTCATGAACATACATAAGCACATTTAATGGCATAATTAAACAGTTATGGCCCTCCCGGCCTACTAATCCAGCCATTAAACCATATTAGGGAATCCGGGGCATAACAAGATCACTCGCTATTTCAACTCAAAATTCAAAAATCACGTCTTTAACGTTGGTGACCTGGTCCTCAGGAGAGTTTTCCTGGCCAGTAAGGATCCCAAAGATGGAGTCTTGGGACCGAACTGGGAAGGGCCATATCAAGTCATCGAGGTCATTAGAGAAGGAACTTATAAATTAGCTCGGCTAAATGGAGGGGCAGTCCCACAAACTTGGAACGCCATCCATTTGAAGAGATATTATCAATGATTCACTTGTAAGGCCTGAAAGGCCATTTTTTATGTATTAAGCAATGAGAATTAACTTTTTGTTTATGTTTGTACATGTTTTCAAGTGTAATCTAAAGTAACCACGAAAGACCATTTCCCAGTTACTTGGGGGGCATATGGAACCTGGATATAACCAGGTCGCCTTAATGACTTAGAAGTTGATTCATATCGATTGATCGTTGTTTTTCTTAAAAAACGCGAGATATTGATAAGGATTAACGCGAACTAAGTCCTATCCTGGATATAACCAGGTCAAAAAACTTAGAAGTTGATTTAAATCTATTGATCGTTGTTCTTCTTAAAGAGCACGAGATATTGATAAAAATTAACACGAACTAAGTTTTCAAATTAAGTTTCTGGATATAACCAGGTCAAAAAACTTAGAAGTTGATTTAAATCTATTGATCGTTGTTCTTCTTAAAGAGCACGAGATATTGATAAAAATTAACACGAACTAAGTTTTCAAATTAAGCTCCTGGATATAACCAGCTCAAAAAACTTAGAAGTTGATTTAAATCTATTGATCGTTGTTCTTCTTAAAGAGCATGAGATATTGATAAAAGTTAACACGAACTAAGTTTTCAAATTAAGTTCCTGGATATAACCAGGTCAAAAAACTTAGAAGTTGATTTAAATCTATTGATCGTTGTTCTTCTTAAAGAGCACGAGATATTGATAAAGAATTAACACGAACTAAGTTTTCAAAATAAGTTCTTGGATATGACCGGGTCAACAAAAAAAAAACTTAGAAGTTGATTTAAATCTATTGATCGTTGTTCTTCCTAAAGAGCACGGGATATTGATAAAAGTCAGCGCGAACTAAGTTTTTGAAAAAATTGTAACTGAAATGCGTAGAGGCAAAAGGGAGTTAATCAATTCAAAGGTAAAAATTAATTGTCTCGAGGTGGGAACACCTCATGCAAAAGTTACAACAAAAAAAAAAAGAATGAAAGAGTGGGGGCAAAATGGAAAGGCCCTAGGTTCCACCGGTTGGCCCCTGGGAGGTCGCCGTCTCACCCTGCTCAGCTGCGCCAGAGAGTTCCCCGGCCTTGGAAGGTGCTTCTTTCTCGAGGAGAGCTTTGAACTTCTCCAGCAAGGGCTCCCAGACGTCCGCTGCCAGGAAGGAGAAGTCGGCGTCCTGATTATAGGTACAGCAGTGGTAGAACATGTCCTCCATGGCAGTGCCTGAAGTTTCCTGCTCGGCCTCCAGGGCGACCTTGGCCTCGACCTTCGCAGTGTCTAGGTCGGCTCGCGAGGCGGCGAGGGCGGCTTTGGTGGTCTCAAGCTCTTGTAGCTTGGGACGGGCCTCTTTCAGCTCGGCCTGCGCGGCCGCTAGAGCGACCGTAGCCGCCTGCAAGGAGGTCTGGTGGTTTGCCACAACCGCCTGGTGCTCGCTCCTCATCTCCTCGAGCTGGGCCTTGGTCCTGGCTATGCTCCGATGAAGGGCAACGACGCTCTGCGAAAACAGAGAAACACATGCCTTAAAAAAAAAAAAAGGGAGAAAGAAAAAAAAAGGGCAAGGCATGATAGTCAAAAACCATAAAAGGTTGAGGTTAGCTTACCGTTAGGGCCATGCCCAGTGAAGACTCCAGCACGCCCACCGGGCTCCTGGTTTCGATGGCCCTGAGCTCCTTCTCGTTGAACTTGTATATGTGGCTGACGGCGTAGTTCGCCGACTCATACACCGTCCCCCGGAAGGCCTCTGGAATCTTCTCCAGGTCCTGGGGATCAACCGGGATACGCACCTCGGAGGTTGAAATTGCCGAAGTCCCGGGTTCCGCCCCTATGTCCCGGACGAGGGCCAGAGCTCGTGGAGGGGCTGGGGGCATGCTGCTCCCCCCTGCGGCAGGAGGAACAGTTCCCACAACCTGAGCGGCGGGAGGCTGCTCTTTCTCCTTTGCAAGAGACTTGGTCGGGGTCTTGGCGGTTTTCTTTAAAGTCCGGGGCTTCTTCATTTTGGGCCCAGAGGCCCTGGCTGAGGGATTCCCCCCAGTAAACGCAGCTCGAAGACTCCCTCCGGGCTGAGACATCTCTTCTGTCAAAACAAAGATATGGTTAGTACACAAGTTAGCAGCCATTCAAAAACAAAAACAAAGGGGGAAAAAGAGAAATTCAAGTATATATATATACTAAAAGGGATCCTTCCCCCTGAGCTAGAAGAAGAACCTATGGTTACGACCATCGGCCCCGGAGCTCCTGTGGGAGAATCTAAGTCGATTATTTCCCGAGCTGGCGCAAGGTCTGGATCCGACTCTGGTTTCGGGCTAGATTCTTCTACATACTGCCTAAGTCCTGGAGCTATGGCACCCCTCCGGAGTGATGGCCATGACCGAAGGTTGGTCCCATACTCCTCAAATAGGATCGACCTAAAGGCTAGGGTGTTATCTACGACTACGGTACCCCTAGGTCGGCTATCTTGGTAATCCAGCACGAGCTGGTTGAGACAGTGAAGCAGGGTTGTATCCAGGTCCGGATCACTTCGGTGACGTTGGACGAGCTGTCTGGGATTGAACCTAGCTAGCCTGGGGTCGGCGATGGCCCTATCTAAATTCCTAAACATGTAAGGGTTACCTTGGCCAGAAGGACCCGCTGCTGCTCCGGACTGGATCCTCTCCTCGTCCGTTCTCTGGGCGACCTCCAACGCCCGCTTCCTGTTCCTCACGAGGGGAACCTCGTCCTCCTCATCTTCGTCCCCCGCGACCCCCTCCACGATGGTAGGCCTAGTATCGCGAGCTGGTGGAAGCGCCCGGAGCCTCCTTAGGTTCAGAGTCTGATTTGGGAAGATCAGCTTACAGGCCACCATCGTCTCGTCTGTCACGAGCACACGGTAATCCTTTTCACTGGGGGGCAAGCCCGCCAGTGTCTCGTACTGGGCCCTGAGGGTCACAAATTTCTTTGTCCTCGCGAAGATAGCTGCAGGATTAATCTAAGTCAGAAAGGGATACAAGAGGAGCTAAACAATACTTAACTTACGAGCTAAGGTTGAAAAGCACTTACGAGGACGATTGAAGTAGTGGAGCTCGCAGTTTCGGAACCCCGTCGACATAAAGAATTGATCTTTGAAGTCGTTGGGGTGGCTGGGCAGCTCGATGACCGCAGCCGTGTTGGGGAACCGGGTTAAGTAATAAAACTCGTTGCCTCGCCCTCGCTGCTCCGGGCTGGCCTTGAGGCAGAAAAAGTACAAAATATCTGCAGGAGTGGGGACCTCCCACTCCTATTTCAAGAATAAGTATCTTAACCCCGCCAACAGCCGATAAGAGTTGGGGGGGGGAGCTAGAATGGGGCCAACCTCACGTAATTGAGGAAATCAGCAAAATACTGATCCAACGGGAGGAAGGCCCCCGCCTTAAAATGCTCGTCGCTCCAGGCCGAGAATGCCTCGTGAAGTGGCGCGCAGCTCCACTCGCCCTCTGTGGGTGGTCGGGCAACCACGGATCCTCTCCCCAGCCCGATGTTATGGGAGAGGAATATTTTGTTGACCCTCGCCTGGTCAGTGATCTTTGAAACGATCCTCTCTGCCTCAAAGAACGCGTCAGGAGCCACCTCGAGCTCCTGTTCCACCGCTGGCCCGAAGTTGGGGATCGGGGATTCGGCCATCACCTCATTTCCTTTGTCTTGACGGGAGGACGAGCTTCCTATAGGCTTCTTGGGAGCATTCTTCTTGGGTCCCATCTGGTCGCCTAGTGAACAAAAAGAAGAAATTTTAGAAAAAGGCGACCTAAGGTGGAAGAGAATCTTAATGTGTTTCTTTGAAACGAGCTGAGGTAAGCCCAGCCCGTGGAGAGTGAGACCACGCGGTTCTAAGAACACGCGCATGTGCTCCCAACAAATCCCCAATTACTCGGAATTCGTGTGTCAGGAAGGTCAGGATAGAATTTGCCTTGGAAGGAAAATTTCAGTAGGCAATAAGGCAAAACCGACTGTGAAGCATGTCCCCTAAGCTACCCGGTTTTGCACCCAAAAATACCGAATGCTCTAAACAAGCATACCAAAAATGCTACCCAGAAAAGGCATCCTGTAAACCATGTTCCTAAACGGTTTTCTACAGCAAAGATACCCTAACCTAAAAGGCTTTCACCCTTCATTCCCACAAAACCCAGCAAACCCTTGCATGTGGCTACAGTAAATATTTACCTAAGCTACAGTAAAAAATAATTTTGAAACATGCACAGTCAGGAGACTTACAGAGTGTTTGGCTGGGAAGTGGATGAGGATATCGCCTGGGTTGGGGCTTCATCAGAGTAGTTGGTTCCAAGGCTTCGAAGGAGTCTTTGCACCTGAACTTCTTGAACGTTGGGAATGGTGGTCGGGAAGAAGAAGGTTTTTTCTCTTGAAGATGAAGAGAGAAGAAGAGGAAAATTTCTGAAAAATTTCAAATGAAGGGGATGCCTGTGCGTAAGGTGGCCACCCCTTTTTATATGCGTGAAGGGTCACGTGAAGAGGGCCGTTGGATTACCCTGATGTGGGATCCAAGGCCCTCCACTCGAAATATGAAACGACGGCTGGGCATAGGCTAGGCCATTAAATGCGGTTTTCGGAAGACGTACCGTCACCAACCACAATGTTCCACGTATTCGGCGCCTGCGTAGAATGTGGAATATGAAGAGTTCAGGGGGAAGCCTAAAAGCCCCTACTGTGGCCCTACACGACGTCGTGTACCACGAGCAGGGGCTTGGGGGGCAGATGTACTCCTTGATTCTCCCACGGGCTGATTAGCGAGCTTAGATATGGCCTAATCACGACTACCACGTGAACATCCCCAAGACCGGAGCTGCCATCATAAGGTCCTACCTCCTTAGCTCGAGGTAACCTAAGGGTTCGCCAAGATTGCTTAAGGACTGAGCCTGGGCTCTGAAGACCACAGGTCGAGGGAAGCATCCAGCTCGTGGTACGAGCTGGAGTTGAAGGCTGTGACCTTTTATAAAGTCAGTCACGCAAGGTAAACGTGCATATATCAGACATCACGTGTCTGATATACCCCTGACTTCTCGGACACGCTGCAGGAACGTGCGTATTCAGAGACTCACGACTGGTTTGGGCCATGCGGCCCATTATCCCCTTACCTATTGATTTGACCACACTTATGTGTCAGGTTTAGGAATTAATCATGAATGTCACAGAGTTGACATGATAGGTAAGAAGGTCACGGGATGACCTTCTTACCAACTCCCAGGTGCCTTCTCCTATAAATATGGAGACCCTGAGAGTTATAAGAGGTTGGATTCTATATTGTAAGAAATACCCTGTAATCAAATATCCAGTATATAGCAATAATACTGACTAGTGGAGTAGAAGGATTTTAACCCTTGAACCACTCAAAAAACGTATTTTGAGTCACCATTTCATTTCTAAGATCATTTATCTATTTCGGTTCAACCTAAGCACTAATCCCTTTCTCTTCCTTTCTTAATTACCTGTTGGCGAAGAACCGCGTCAACAATATGTATGTTGTGCTTGATACCACGGATTGTGGTGATATATTTGTGATGTGCGATCCGAGACGGTCCTAGGGAGTAGATTAGAAAAATAGTCACAACGGAGTCAAATACCCAGCTCGGGGGGAGCCTAGGGGTATTTTGGGAAATATAGCACATGTTTGGGGTTACTGGGTAACGAGTAGTAATTTAGCGATTATTAGTGTAACGACCCGAATTTGCTAATCGGGCTTAGGGCCTTGATTAGTGTGCCTGGAGGACAATAAGTGATTTAATATGCTAATATGTGGATTTATGTGAATATGTGATAATGATGCATGTTTAATTGAGTTAAATATGCATGTGGGCCCCGTCTGGATATTAGGGGCATAAATGTTATATATATGTGATATGTCTGTGCAGCACGATCCGAGACAGTCCTGGGGAGCAGTTAGCCAGGAAGTCACAACGAGGTTGAGAATCCGACTCGGGGCGAGTCGAGGGGTAATTTGGGTACTAGGTGTGTTATGGGATTATCGGGACATGAAAATAAATATTTGGAGATATATTTGAGGATAGAATGTCTAGGCGGGAGTGTTGGGGAAATTTACCATTTTATCCCAAGCCTTGAGGTGACCATATAGACATAAGTTTAATAAGAAAAATCTTAGAGCTATTCAGAACACTTAAGGAACCGACTCATTTTCTCTCTAAGCAAGTGGATGTTTTTCTCTTTGGAGACTTAAGGAGAACTTGGAAGAATTGGCTAGAAACTAGAAGGGTTTCAGCTGAGAAATCTTGGGGAGCTTGGAGCTTGAGGATTGAAGATCAACTTCTGGGATTGAATTCAGCAAGGGGTAAGCTTTAATTATAAGAATATGCTTAGATTTGCTGCTGGTTTGTAAGAGTTTGCATGTTGGTTGAGTTTGATCTGTTTTAAGTGTTTTGGTTGAGCCTTGGAGTAGGATTCAATGGGGTTTTGGTGCTGTTATTGAGCTGAAATGATGGTGATGGTTATCTGGGATTATTAGTTAAGTTTAGGATGAATTGGCTTGAGGAATGGTTTAGAAAAATGGTGTGAAAATCTAGGTTCGGTGGGGAGGGCGGCGGCCCGTGTGCGCGCGCGGCCATGGGAGGCCGAGAAGTTCATGTGCGCCGCGGCGCTTGGAGCGCGCGCCGCGGCCCGTGTGTGTTGCAGGGGTGTGCTAGCCTCTGCTTTGAGGCTAGCCACGGCTCTTGAGGGTGGGGCCGCGACCCTTAGTGCCAGTTTAAGTTTTTAAGAGTGTTTAGGCTTGGGAACTCAATGGGTAAGGCTCGGGATGGATTTTATCACCCGGATTGATAGAATTCAAGGTCCCGGAGGTTAGGGTTATGGCTCGGAGATATTTATTGGATTATAATTTGATGGATGGATATTGTTAATATGTTGTGACTAGGGATTCGGAGAGACTCAAGTTAGAGGACTGTGCTCAGGACGTCGGTGCTCGGAGAGCTCGGGACTCAGGTAAGAAAACCCTTGTTCCCATAAAGCTTGTGTGCAGGGTTGAGCCCAGTGTGTTTGAATAGAATTGGTGTGCAGGGTTGAGCCCAATATGTTAGAACTGCGGGGCGTAGCCCATTAACTGAATATGCTAGAATTCTATACTTGCTTGCTATGCTATGTATGCTATTGTATGAATGATCGGCAAGAGCCGGGAACGATGTAGGCCGAGGACGGCAGAGGCCGAGAACGATGAAAGGCACGCTGAGTGCAAGGCCGAGAACGGCAAGGGGCCGGGAGCAGCGTTGAGCACATGGAGTGCGAGTTGCCAGGGCGAGTCCCTAAAAGGATACCTGGGATATCCTCACGGCGTGGTCCACGAACCCAGGGCTTGGTAAACGCCTGGGACGGCTAGGCCGTATGTGTTTAGCCCACTGGTGGCCTGTTTATATGCTTGACTTACGTGTTGCATATGTTATCTGTTTGTGGGTTCTCTTGTTGGGCTTCGGCTCACAGATGCTCTGTGGTGCAGGTAAGGGTAAAGAGAATATCAACCAACCATGAGTACAGCAGGCGTGAGGCGGCGTGTACATGTTTGGCTAGCCTGGCTGCCACAGCCAGAGGGTTTTGGGAGATGCTTGTAAATGAACTTAGATTTTGTCGTTTAGCCGACTTAGTTCTATTTTTATGTTGTAAATATTTCTAAACTGTACTTTGGGATCCCAGATGTCAAACTTTTACGGTTTTCAATGATATGGAGTTAATTCTAAATTTTTCTTCTGTTTATGGCTTAATTACCCTGTTTGACTTAAAACCTCGGTTAGCGAGTTGAAAACACGTTTTTAAACTCACCAGTAACGGCTCTAAGGAAGTAGGGCATTACAATTAGGGCATGTCGGGATTAAATGGGTATTTATAGGAACACTCGAGGAATTAGCGGGATGAGGCAAATGACGGGATTTCCCTTGGGGGCGTTAAAAGGCAAGTGTTGGTCTAATGGGCATTTTGGTCATTTTGAGGCAAGTGGTAGCTTAGGATAGGCTAGGTGACCCTGAGAAACCACTAGAACCAAGTAATCTCTTAGCCCTCACTCTCTCTCACGTTTTTGTTGGGTTTTATACCCTTATAAAACCGTGTTTGTAATGCCCCGAATTTCCTAATAAGGGTTAGGACCTTGATTAGGAGGCTGGGAGGGCCATAATTGATTTATCATGACATTAAATGATCATGTGCATGTTAATGTGAATTATATTATTATATGATGATTAAAATGCATGCATATGGGTGTATTTATAGTGATAAGGGCATTTTGGTAATTTGTCATGTTGAGGGCATATCTGTAAATTGGGTGCATATAGTAATTTGTGAATGAGATTTTATTATTATGGAGATATATTCGAGCTATTCGGCATGAGACGATCCTAGATTATGAGTTAGCGGTTTTGTCATAATGGGGTCAAGTTTGGGGTAATAGAAATGTTTATTTGATGATAAATTGGGAGTATTTGAGATCATGATGGAATTCTGGAAGTTTTGACTATAATGTCCCCGGGGGTGTTTTCGGGACCCCGAGCCTTAGGTTTTATTTGAGGTTACTTAAGCTTGAAGTAGCTTGTCAGATAAGAACGTATGTTAGAAAGTCTCTCTCTCCCTTCCCGATAGCCTATTTTACTGTTCGAAGCTTTCTTGAAGGAATCTCGAGTTCTAGGAGTCGGAACCAAGCGAGGGTCGAGGCATAGCGATCCTAGGAAAGATTAGAAGCTTCTTAACCGAAGGATTTGATGGAAAACAACCCAATCAAAGGTAATCTAAGTTTGAAGTTTTGAGTTTCTAAAGTTTTTAAGCTTAGAATTGGACTTTGTGAATTGTTGAGTTTTTGGTTGGTTTGAACCTTGGGTTTTGAGGGTTTTGGAGTATTGGGAAGCTTGGGAACTTTGATTTGATGATTGAGGGAATGCTTAGGTATGTTTTTGGAGGATTTGGAGTGTTAAAATCACGTTTGGGAATGGTTCTGGGTTGGGCGCCGCGGCTCTGTTCTTGGGCGCCGCGGCCCTAGCTCGAGGCAGCAGGTGGGCTCTCTGTTTTGCTGGGCGCCGCGGCACTTGCCTCTGGAATTTCTGGGGGCCGCGGCCCAAGGTGCCAGGGCCACAGCCCTTGCCCTGTTTTCATCCCGTTTGCTCGTTTTGACCCTGGGAACTTAGCTATAGGCCTCGGGAGTGTTCCTACTACTTGGATTAGTTAGGATTTATCTTCCAGAGGTTGGATTTTGGTGTGGAAACCTATGTTGATCATTTTATTGATGGTGTCCCATATTTGGTTATGACTAGGTGACCGCTAAGGGCTTAAAGGTTGATCGTTCTCAAGGGTTGTTCTTATATTGGTTCTAGCTCGAATCTGAGGTAAGAAAACTGCACCCTGTGTATATGTGACATGCATGGCTATTATTGGTGCATGTTGGATTGTTAAATATAATGCATATGATGCACGAGAAACATGTGATTAGGACATGCTTTATAGACTAAGTATGATATTGTTCAGAGCTTGAGCCTCTGTGTTCGTGCATAGTCCTAATTGTACTAGTACATGTTAAGTAAGCATACTGAATACCTTGTTTATGGATATTGGATATGTGATATATGTTTGGTGGCATGGCTTACTTGTGTGTGGCACTGACTTACTAGTCATAATCGGCAATGGTGTTAGATCCATCTGTGAAGCTGTGATTTACTAGTCAAGTTCACAATGAGTTAAACATTGGTCGTGTTTTACTGACCTAAGAGTCAGAAATGGCATAGCGTCATGAACGCCGAGCCAAATGAAGATTAGATCTAATCGATATCAGCAAGAATGACTCATATGGGGTATTAACGCTGGACCGACCCTAAGGTCGATGAACTTATAAGCGCTTGGCTAGTCTGAGACTAGTTATTCAGAGCCAGGGCATATGGCCCGGTGACTGTTCATCACATGGCTAGAGGGGGCTGTACCCACTTTTGTGACTGTTGCGACTGTTACCTATTTATTGGGGCTAAGAGTCCTGGATGATTATTATGATCATTGGTTGACGTGTTATACTCAACATTATGTGGATCTGTTGCCTATTGGAGTAGGGCGTGTGCCTTATGATCCGATGACATGTTATAACTGTTCATGAGCATATTAAGTTTTCTTGCTGGGCTTCGGCTCACGGGTGCTATGTGGTGCAAGTAAAGGCAAAAGAAAGCTGGACCATCCTTGAGTTGGAGAGCTTAGGTGATGAGGTGTACATATGCAGCTGCTCGTCCACCACGGCCGAGGTTGAGAAGGAACTAGGGTTAAACCCTGTTTTGCCGCATAGAACGGCCTGCTGTAAATATTTTCTTGTAATAGACTCTAAAATTATAATTTCGGGATCCCAACATATATATTAAACGTTCTAATGAAACGTTACATCTTATCCAAAGTTTTTAATCCCTAAACCGCTAATCATACCTAGTTACACGATTTTGGCCAAATGACTCGATTAGCGAGTTTAGCACTGTTTACAAGGCACACCGTAACGGTCCCTAGAGTTGGGGCGTTACAATGTTGGACATGTAGCACGATTTCATATTATCAATAAAAGTAGTAGAAATCATTTAGTTTGATAACCGTGTTGCTTGCTTGTTTTATTACATGGTTATTTAAATAATACAAACATTTATAAAATCCCGAACATATGGATAGTTACAATTATAGTGACTAGGTCACAGTGGATTATAGTTGTAATTATATGTTAAAAAAGAACGAGTCCTACGATTAGATTAGTGCATTGGATTTTCACTGATTAGGAAATCTACGATATGATCTACTTACACATTCAGGGTGTGATGTCTTGTCCAAGGCATCGACCAAGTAGATAAGATCAGATGTATTTAGTTACATCGGACTAGGACTGATATTGATTATTGATTGATAAATAAGTATCGTTGTTATCAAATCTCATCAATGTCACAACGTTGACCATATATTAAGTCGATCTTAATTCTGAGTGATAATATTCTGCTAATTATATTATTTAAATCTTTTGACTTGTTCGTTACCAGCTTACCCTACGATCTAGCATATACTTACATCTTGGAGATTTATTAGTGTAATTGAGTGGAAGTATTATTCATAGATACGAAATCTATAACTTCTGTATGAGAAGTGAAAATATGATTTCCTTAATAGCTTTGTTCAAAAGGTTAAATGATTGAGATCTCATTTATGTGATTAAGTTCACAGAAATATCATTTATAAGAAACTTGGTGGGAGTTAAGGATAAAATACTGATGAGGGGTAAAAGGGTAATTTGCACCCAGCTCGTTAATAAGTCATCGATAGAGGATTGACTGATTGTAATGGTTATAACAATGGATAACGTATTTATGGTTTTGAAAATACATTCTATGAATTCAAGAGTTCAATTCCGAGTCTATAGTGGAGTTAGGAGGAATTAATAAGGTAGTGAAATTATTCGTAAATAAATTCACGGTAACTTGTTGGAGCTTGATTTCATGGATCCATGGTCCCGGCATCACCTTTGAGTAAATCATCTAGAATGTCTCAATTAATTGATTTAATTATCAATTAGGATTTTTAAAGTTGACTAGGTCAATTTTAGAAAATTTACATAGATATGAGATTTAGAGAATAAAAGAAAATCTTTGGGTAAATTTATTAATATTGATAAATTGGTATCAATATAAATAAATATTATTAAATCATGTTTCAAATTATAATTAGTTAATTTGAATAAGGATTAAATTAATTAATTAAAAAATAAATAAATAAAAGGTTTTGAATTTATGCCTAGTTAGGATTTAAATTCAAAACAAAGAGATTGGGTCCAAGTCCATTTATGGCAGCCCAAGGCTTTTATTTTTGTTTATTATTTTTAATTAATTTAAATTTAAATAAATCCTATTAAGTTGCCTATATAAGGAATATGATATCTAGGGTTTTTGGGAGAAAGCAAGTCATTCTCAGTTGATTTGGGTAAGTGAAAACCTAGACAGTCTAACCTTTCTTGGCCACTCTCTCTTCTTCTTCTCTTCATGATCTCTATCTCATGTGTTGAGAACCAGCCCACACTAGTTCTAGGTTGATCAAAGGCTTGATGAGAAATACTATATTGCTGATCTTGTTCAATCTCTTGATAATACTCTGCTACAGAAAGGAATCAAGGGTTAGAGAGATTGAAGGATGGAGTTGTTCCAGTTCCGCTGCGTAATGTAAGTTCTTACTTTACTCTGTATTTGTATCAATTTCATAGGAGCATGTTCTAGTAATTTGTATGTTTGTTTGATAATATGTAAATTGCATGAAAATAAATAAATATCCTGCAATGAGTTTTTCCAATAGTTTTTCTCTCTCTCTCTCTCTCTCTTGGTCTTTGGAGAAGTTTTGAGAGTTTTGAAGAAAATGGCCCAGAAATTGAGAATTCAAGGCTAGGATTTGTTGGGGAGTGAAGCTAGAAGTGCTGGGAATTGGCTCATGGTCGAAATCAACACAAAGGTAAGGTTTAGAACAAGTTTCTTATTGAATTTCTCTGTTTTTTGTTAGAGTTTTGGGGTTTGGAACTTAGGTGATTGAATTTAGGTTGTAATGGAGTTTTTGTTTAGATTTTTGAGTTTATGTACTACTTTGAGTATAATGAAAGTGTTTTGGGGCTCAATTTGGGCATTAGAGCATGTTTGAATCATTTTGCAGGAGGTTTAGAAATTTGAAAAAGGTGGAAATTCTGGGTTCGCGGGGTTGCGCCGCAGTGCTGTTCTTGAGCGCCGCGGCCTGCATGAACTCAAGAGGTTTTGGGGGTTTGCTGAAATGCCTTAACGCCGCGGTCCTGTGTAGGGTGTGCTGCGGCGCGTGTCCAGGGAAAATTGTGGCTTGGCTCTCTGACTTAGAGAGGGACGCGACCCTAATTGTTGGGGCATCGCGACTCTAATTGGGGGCACTGCGACTCCAATAGGGAATGATTCTACTACCCGGTTTAGTAGAATTCGAAGTCCTGGAGGCTAGTATTTTAATCCAAAGTTCTTATTTGGTTTAGGGCTTGATGGATTGTTATTATGGATGCATTGTGACTAGGTTTACGTCAAAGCTCAGGTTAGGGGAATGTGCTCGGGATTGCATTAATCTATCAGCTCGGGACACATGTAAAAAAACTGTTTGTGCCCATAGAGCAGGGCACGACCCTATTATTTGTGTGTTTCAGGGCATGACCTTATTGTTTGTGTTTAATATATGTGCGGATATCTATGAATGTTATGCTGTGTGGTGCATGCTTATGAACGAACGGCGAAGGCCGGGTACAGCAAGGGTCGGGATCGGCGTTAAGCACGCTGAGTGCAGGTCGCTAGGGCGAGACCCTCTAGGGTGTAGTATCCACCCGCTCGGTGAAGACTGCGAACCCTGTGCTTGGTAAAGCATCTGGGTCGGCATAGACCGCTATATGTTTGTTTTGCTGTCTGTTGAACTGTTTATTTCTGTGATTGAATTATGATATATTATGCGTTGCGTTTTCTTGTAGGGCTTCGACTCATGGGTGCTCTATGGTGCATGTAAGGGCAAGGGAAAGGTTGACTAACCATGAGTTGGAGAATGTTGAGCAGCGTGTACATGTTCGATCTACTTGGTTGCCATGACTAGGGTTGTTTGAGGAATTTACTGTAAATGACTGATTTTGTCGCTTAGGTCAACTGCATTATTGACTTTTGAATTGTAATACATTTTGAAACAATATTTTGGGATCTCAAATGTATAACTTTTATGATTTTAATGAATGTTCCAAATCTTTTATAACCAATGTTGTTAATTGAGTCTTTATTTCAATTTAATTACACTTTTCAACCTAAAACCTCGATTAGCGAGCTAATGACACATTTATAAATCACATGGTAACAACTTTAAGTTAGTAGGACATTACACTTATAAGTTCTTCCTATAAATATAAATCTAGTGGATGTATGGTGAGTCCGAATCACCCGAACCACTTAAAAAATATCAATCTATTCATTTACTTCCATGTATTCTCATTTTTATATTGACGAAAAAACGAGTTGTCAATAAATAATAAGAAAATATTTTAAAAATAGGATAATTTCATAATATTTTTGGGGTGTAAATATGACTTTTAAAATAAATAAAATTTTTATTTACATCCATAAATATATAAGGTTTCATTTTTAAGAATTTGACTAAAATATATCAATTTATATCTTTGATTCTATTTATAAAGTTTAAAACTTATTTAATATACTCAATATTTTTTTTTTACGCAAATACTCTATTTTTTCCATTTAAATTGAGCTATATAATAACACATCAATAAAATAATTATTAGAAAAATAAACTAATATAGAATTAAGTTTATTGTATTTTTCAGAAATTTATAGTTGATATTATATTTAAATATTAAAATTTTATTTAATTATTTATTTTAATAAGAAAAATTAAATTTTGTCATTTAAAATCTGTAATAAATGAAGTACGTAATATAGAAAATATATAAAGTTTAGTTATAAATAAACTTTTATTTATTTATTTATAAAATATAGTATTTATATATTTATGAGGTATAAATATAAGTTCTAATAAATAAACAATAAAATAGCCGAATTTACCATTAAAATAAGTTTTTTCTAAAAAAAAAAAAAATTAGGTAGAGAGGGCCTCATGAACAAGAAGTCCAAGTGATGGGTATTATGATATTCCAAGGTAGGAAAGGGAGTTTGTTGAAGACTTTTCATTTTCCACTTTGGGTAATTTTTCTTTGAAACTTCGTTAGGTTCAAGCAAGACCAACACTGCGTTTGGTTTAAGCAAAACTGCTGCATTTTTCCATTCTTTTCTACTGTAAGTGCCAACTGGGTCAAACGAGTAAGTCTTATGAAGCAAAAGACTAAAAATGGTAATTTGTGATTAAAATACCAAAATTTTCATAATAGTTGCACTTTTAGTACTAAATTAATTTTTTTTAGTAATAATACCAATTTTTTTTATTAACAATCATACTTAGTATCAAATCAATTTTTTTTACGTGAATAATAGAGAAAATTACAAAATACACTATATAACTCAAAAAAATTTAAAATATAATGTATCTTATATTTATAGGGTTAGTTATTTCAAATATATGATTTTTAAAGGGTATTTTATAAAAAAATAAGAAAAACTAAAGGTAAAAGTAAAAGTAGAGGAATAAAGTGCACTATACATTATGCGTAGAAATTTCTCAATATTCTCTTTCCTATTGATATCTCTCTACTTTTTTCTCTCATTCTCTTCATCCCCTTCATTTTCCTTCGTCAGTTTTCTCCATTTTTCTGAGTAATCTGACCATTTGTATTGCTCCATGGTACCATTTTCGTTGGTTTCAGCTCAATTATTAGGGTTTTAAGCTTTCTTCTCTTGATTTTTAATTTTTTATTATTTGGGTTTCAATTCTCATTGTGTATAACCAAATTTTTTCATGGTTTGTTAGTGTTTCCTATTCTAATCTTAGCTTCAATTTTATATGTTTGACCTTTGTGAATTTTCTGTTTAAATATATAATTTATGTAGCAATCTGTTACATATTTGTAAAGTATGTTTTCTGATTTTCTTTCATTATTTTTTTGGTATTTGATATTATGTTTTAAAATATCTATTATATATGTGTGTTATTGATATATGTAGCTTGCAAGTTCGTGCTAGCATAATAGATACTTTGCTATGATGTTGGGTTGTTGTGATACTTTGTAGGTGACTTAGTGATTGTGTATCTACGAGTTAGCTTGCTTTGATTGTGATAAAACATGACTTACTTTGATTTTATAATTCTTTGTAAGGAGTTGCTAGTTGGTACAATAGTTTGATTCTATTTTTTTGATGCTGGAGATAAATTTATATATTACAATTCTTTTTTAATCTATATTATGGTTTTGTAACAATATGTTACAAACATATTTTAGTTCTGTAAAGATGTGTTACAAATTTGTTAATATGTTTTATACATTGTTGTGGTTGCAGTATATTGCCTCTTAACAAATCTGTTAATTTTTTTTTGTTTTGTAATGGTCTATTTCAAACATGTTAATACTTATTTTGAATCTGTAAAGATCAATTACAAGTTTGTTAATATGTTTATAGTTACGGTACACTAAGATGGCAAAATTTATTTTTTAAAAATTATATAATTAACAAAGAAAAGTTGTCACCAATATTTATGAGCATAAACATTTTTTCTATTTTATAGTTGTTTTATGTATCCCTATCAGTACAATTAAACTAAAACAAGACTAGTACAGAAAAATATTGATAAAACCCCGTACAAGACCAATGATGTAAATGATGGTTATAATATCATAACAATTTGTTTCAAGTGAAGAGTTTTGGTGTAGCTTGATCAATTTACAATTGTAGGCATGCTTTTTTCAAACGATAGTTGGTTATTGTAAACTCTAAGCTTTTATTTATTTTTTATCAATATTCATTGAGTTAGTCTCAGATGTTGCTTCACCATGTAGTTGTTTTGGGTTTGTAGTTATTAATGTCAGGAATATAAATTGAGATGAGATGGTCTTTAGCGTGTATTTAGTGTAACTTTGGGGTGGGCTTTAATGTACAATGGGCTGGTGTGATTCACCTTAAAAATGTAATTAATTATGATTAATGTATATTTATAATTTTTTTTATAGTTTACTGTATATTTGTGAGTTTGCCTTAATAATATCAAATCTTTTTACATAAATATCAATTTATTTTTTATATAATAATAACAATAATTTAAATAAGTGTAATATTAACAAAAGTTTGATATTATTACTATATTTTAATAATTTGGTACTTAAATACAACTATTAACAAATATTTGATATTAATAGTGTTAAAAAATTAATTTAGTACTTAATACACTTATTAGTAAAAAAATTGTAATTTTTCCGTCAAAAAAATTAATTTAGTGCACTTAAGCATACATATCAAATCTTTTATAATTAACTATTATAAAAGATTTAATATTTTTGCCGAATATACGTATTAAATAGTTTAAAATTTGTATGGAGTGTGATAGATTTCCTTTCCGAATTCAAATGGTTTTAAATTTTACAATATTTACCTTATTATTATTATGTTTATAAGTGATTAGTGCCAGTGGTGCCACCCAAAATTGACTAATGGTTTTTTTTTCTTCTTCTTCTTCAAATAAATGTATATAATGTGAATCAATAATAATACTAATAAATATGTAGGTTGTTGTGTGATAAATGTTATAATAGTAATATTGGGATAGTTAAATGTTACCCAACAAAAAGATGGGCCAATTCATAAACCATGATGGAGTGGTGCCTTGGTCATACTTATTCATAATAATCTAATTGCCACCTTCATATAAATATGAAGCTCGTTATTATCTTTCTTACCCTGTTACCCACGTCATATTATTATTATTTTCAGTAAAAGACCAACTAAACCAAGTCTACATACATTGCTGTTGTTGATCTTATAATTAGTTTTGAAGGAGTGGAAATTAGTCAATAGTTTTTGTGTTCCTAAGCATTATTCAAAGTAAACCAAGTCATTTGTCACAATGGGAGTGGGACATTTTATATAATGGCAGACTTTTAGGTTTGATTGATTCTCAATTTTCAACTCACACGGGACCACTCCCGATGACTTAATTTATTTTCTATTGCGAAACAGTATCATCCATTTCTAATTCAGTTGGTTCATATAAATCTCATAACAACCATAATTTTATGTTCAAAGGTATATCTTTATCTTTACATAGTATAAATGTGAATTTAACAAAATTATTATTTTTATTTAGATTTAATATTTTTTATTATTATTTTCTAACATTGTTAATTTTAACATGATCTAAATAAGGTAAATAATTATTTAAAAAAATATCATCTAAATAAATTGGAAAAATAAAATAATAAATAAATTATAATAATTTCTAATTATATATTTAAATTACTCTATCAATTATTTTTTCAAAAATTATAATCGAAAAATATTTATGTGCATAAATTTATTCTTTTATTTATTTTATTAATTACTTATTTTGTCATTTAATATATTTTGTTTATCCAAACGTATATATATATAAAAGTGAAACAAGACATATAAATATGCATGTTTTTTATTTCACCGTTTAATTTTTCTAATGAAAAATTATTTATTTTAATTACTCTAATCATTACAATTTTCTTATTTTATTTTTTAAAACTATAGATAATATTTTTGTTTAATTTTTTTAAATTTTTTTGTCATTTTTTTATAATATATAATATTATTTATTTATTTAAATTTTATATGATAATTTAAAAGATATAATAAAAATAAATTAATATTTTTTTTGTATAAAACTAAATAAATATATATATTTTTACCTAGTTCTATAAATATATATTTCTCAAGGGCAGTACATGGGAAATATATCCCAATTTTTGTATTAAATTCAACAAAATAAATATTTATATGTAAAATTACTATGATTTAGCTGTAATAAATAATAATTTTTAAAAATTATAAAATTTTCAATTTATAAATTACAATAATAATTATTTTGATCACGGGTCAACAAACTTTTCCAGTTCAAAAAGTCTCCTTTGAATTGAAAATTCATATAATCACATTTACACGGCATAACATAAATGTATACATGCATAAATACATACATATGTATGTGTATGTAGGTATAAATACATACACTGACTCGCCAGTCGCCACTTTCATTCGATCTTCGTTGACTTCATACATACCCCGTTTTTTCTAAGTAATTCGTTTTTGTTTTCTTTACAAAGACCCAAAAAAAAATTAAAATAAAAGAAAAGTAAATGGAAAAAAATGAATCGATAAAGAATTGTCAAAAAGCCTTGCGCCTACCGACACGGTTTCTTCTTCTCCAGATTTAGCATTCGTAGTCCTTTTTCTTCGTCTTCTTCTTCTTCTTCTTCTTCCTTCTCCTTCTCCTTGATAAATCTCACTTGGCCTGGGTCGTTGCCCAATTCAGTATTCTGTGCTCGGCTCGGGTCCAATGGATTGCGGTACTGCCTCTGCGGACCATCACATCAAAGGGCTTCCTACCCATGGTGGACGATATGTTCAGTATAATATTTATGGTAACCTCTTTGAAGTTTCTAAAAAGTACGTTCCTCCAATTCGCCCCGTTGGTAGAGGTGCTTATGGAATAGTTTGGTAAGATGTTTTGTCTTTGTTTCAGATCTTTGCTTGCTTTATCTCTCACTTCTAACTCCACTATTTTTACTCCGAAGCCGAAAATTTTGTGTTTGAGAAAATTGGTTTGTGGTAAGGATACCAAACATTTACTTAGTTGAATTTGGAATTGCACTAGTTCAGTGAATTTGGAATTACACTAGTTCAGTTATGGTGATACTAGATGACCTTGGCGAGACCAATGTAGATTAGCTGGACCTGTCGTTATATGTACTTGTTTTTGTGGGTTTGATTAGTTATTGCTGTTTTCTTTAGCTATGGAGCTGGATTTTGTAGTGGGACTTTCATGATTTGAGAATTTATTGATTTTGTGAAGAGTATAGAACATAAGTGGGTTTTGGTGCTTAGAACTTAGAAGGGTTGAGTCTGATTTCTCAGTGGGTACTGCTAGTACTACTATGTCTTTGAAATAATTCATAAGGCTTTGACATGTCTCAGCGAGAATCGGAACTGCTGAAGTTCATGATGCATATGTTTGCCTTCAAAATGAAATAATACATCAATTAGGTGTTTTGTCTACTCACTGTGGATTTGATGAATAATTATTAAAGCTGGCTCAATTTATCGCATCACAGTTGAATTGAACTATTTTTCCCAAAGTAGGAAGCTAGTTTTGTTCCGGTCTTGCCACTGTCCGATAAAGAGAATTGGTATGTCTTGTTGTGCAGTTAGCAATATCCATAAGTTTTGAGTTCATATGCTATAAGAAATAAATAAATTTAATTATGGTTTTCTTGTGTTAGAGATGTACTTTTTCATGGTTCTAATTTTATTAAATATAGTGTTTGGGTAAATGACATGTTTATATTAAATATAAGTCATATATGTCCTTGTCTGTGTTTTTATTTTGATTCCTCTCTTTTCTTTTTTCTTTTTTTCATGTGCTATTGATACGATTAAGGATGCTAAATTCTCATTTATTTATTTTATAGTGCTGCTACTAATGCGGAGACAAATGAGGAGGTTGCCATTAAGAAGATTGGTAATGCATTTGACAACAGAATAGATGCAAAAAGGACTTTACGTGAAATTAAACTTCTCCGCCATATGGATCATGAAAATGTAATTTCAATCACCTTTTAACTCGCATGTTTGTGGATTCAATACAAGTTCTCTCTTCATAAGAAAATTTGGTATTTACGAGCTGTGGCATGATGTTCTTAGATTCACTAATTTCTTTCCATTTATTATTTGCTTGTGCATTTTTAGATAATATAGATTTTGGCGTTTTATTTCAGAGTACTGATAATTGTTAGCATTGCCTTCTTGTAGTTTGAATTGTCATATCAAAGTATGTTTTCACTTCACAAAAATTTGATGGTGATATGTCACCATTCATCATTTTGTCATTGTTGAAACAAAAATGATGATGAATCCAGTCCTCAACTAGTTGTTTGAATCAACTAGAAACCAAATGGGGTTAGGGGTTTGAACCTGTCCCTATGCATGCAATGAAAAGGGATTCTTTGATGCTCTTTTGTGATTGTGTATAATACTTTATATTTTAGCACCTTTGTGTGTGGGTGTATGTTGGTGCAAATACTTCTCATAACATACAGCCTTGACATATCATATAGGTTCATATCTCGGAGATCATTTAGTTTGAGGCTTATAAATGTGTAAAATATTGGAGCGAGGGTGATATTATTTTGAGGTTTGGGCATTGTAGACATGTCAATGGATAGTGAAGATTTGGAGTGGAACTGCCTATACAGGAAATTTTCTCCAAACCTTTATGATTTGATTGAATGAATAGAATACTTATATTTTTTGTGTGCTCTTTCCCTAGCCAGTCTTAAAGATCATGCTTGCACAAAATGTGAAGTGCTTTGGGTAGTCACTAGGCAGATATCATAATTTTCTTTTTGAGTTTTTTCGTTTCCAGTCACGATGCGGTTTCAAGATTGTTTGTATGTTTTCTGGGCTTAGAAAGGTGTCGAACCTTTATTGTTTGCCATTGTCATTTCAAATTAACATCTGCCACTCACACTTAAGTCTAGCTCAAGTGTTTGGGTGGGTGTGTTGTGGGTAAAAAGTCTGGGGGTTCGAAGTTCAAATCCCAGCTGGGGCTAGTTAAATAATGTGTAACAACTAATTTCTTCTTAAAAGATAATAAATAATAAGCCATCTCCCATCGACTTACCTGTGTTGTGTATTCAAATGTTTTTATGTTATGGTTAATACTTTCTGACTTTTGAGACTTATGCGTACTGGTTTGTTCTTTCTTGATCACAGGTTGTTTCCATCAAAGACATCATACGACCACCACAGAGGGAGAACTTCAATGATGTTTATATTGTATATGAATTAATGGACACGGATCTCCATCAAATAATACGTTCTACCCAGTTATTGACAGACGATCATTGTCGGGTAGGTTCTTCATGAATTTCTTGGTGCATATAAAATATTTAATTTCAGTATTTCTATTTCCTGTAGCCACCAGAACAATTTTGATTATTCATGTACAGATTTCCAACATAAGATAGAATGTTGGCATGTTTAACTTTAACCTCTAATTTAATTAAGTTTTCATTTTTATTTCTGCTGTTACTGCTGAAAGCAGAATGATTTAAGAATATTTGGCACTTAAAGACAACTTTTGAGAAATTGATCGTTCTGCTTTAGATGAAAACTCTTATGGTTTAATATTAGCAGATATACAAAAATTACAAGTAAAATAAGGATAAACCTCCATTCGATAATCTTATAGTAGCAATTTTTGTGGTGCAAATCTGGAGCTGGCACTGATGAATTTATCCTATCTATGCAGTACTTTCTGTATCAGTTATTACGAGGACTTAAGTATGTACATTCAGCAAGTGTTTTGCATCGTGATCTAAAGCCCAGTAACTTGCTTCTTAATTCAAATTGTGACCTTAAAATTGGGGATTTTGGGCTAGCAAGGACGACTTCTGAAACTGATTTCATGACTGAGTATGTTGTTACTAGATGGTACCGAGCACCAGAATTACTTCTTAATTGTTCCGAATACACTGCAGCAATTGATATATGGTCAGTGGGTTGCATTCTTGGTGAAATTGTGACCAGACAACCTCTGTTTCCAGGAAAAGACTATGTCCATCAGCTGAGACTTATAACAGAGGTATGGTTTAAAGGTTTGCTAAAACTTTTTTATTAAATCTAGATTACTTTCATCTCTCAGGCTTAGGAAATTACATATTTATTATTATTATTTGAGATTACGTTATGCTGATTAATATTAAAACATACATTTATGATGAGTTGAGCCCTTACCACTCAAACACATATTTACCCACCCAACCACTTGAGCTAGCCTCAATTGGCCGTATTTTTCTTTCTCATTTTGAATTTCAATTTTGCGTCTAAACCTTGTTCATCCCATTGATCCTTGTATATGTGTTTTGTTGTTATTATCCCACTCTTTTTTGTTGTTGTTGTTAAGGGCGTTCTGTTATTTGAAGGATAATCTTCCTAATTTACAAACAACTTTGGGGGCATGATGTTACATTTGAACTTTAAAAAAAAAATACATGGTCTAGAAAAAAATTAAGAGAGAAAGATGAACTTTTTTGAAATATAAAAATGGTTGCATTTTGAGCTACGTAGAGTAAGAGCTATTCAATTATATTATATACATAGAGGGAAAGAAATGTTGTAGCTATCTCTTACACACCCTATATGTTCTTTGTTCAACAAGATGCTGCTCAATCATTGTTATATTTGTTTGTTTTAATCTTTTCAGATGATCTTGTAAATTCTTCCCAGGGCTGTTTCTGTAATGGTTTTTTTTTTTCGTATATACACTTTGTTGTTTAAGCTGTATTCATCATTTTTGTTTAGTGGCAAACCTGTGAAATATTTCTGTTATTCTGAGCAGCTCATTGGTTCACCTGATGATACTAGCCTTGGGTTTTTACGAAGTGATAATGCCCGAAGATATGTTCGGCAGCTACCACAGTACCCGAAGCAAGACTTCTCTCTTAGATTTCCTAATATGTCTGCAGGAGCTGTTGATTTGCTAGAGAAGATGCTTATCTTTGATCCAAACAAGCGCATTACAGGTATACCAAATCATAGTCATGCAAGTTTCTCTCTTCCATCCAAAAATAAAATAATAATGTTGAAATGGTGAGGAAAAAACACCTTTCTTGCTGTATTTCTATTCTCTGATATCTTTTGTACAACCTAGGACTAGAGATATATATAGGATATTCAAGAATAATTACATTAATCACAGAAATAGGAATCGATTCCTATTCCTAGGAATCCCAAAGATCAAATATTAATACCCCATTTTTTCTAACTGTCAATACTCTCCCTCAAGCTGGACTATAGATATTGATGAGTCCAAGCTTGTTTACAAGAAAATCAAATGTTTGTTCAGATAGTCCCTTTGTGAGAATATCAGCAAGTTGTTGATTAGTATGCACATATCTAATGCTGATAACTCCTCCATCAATTTTTTCTTTGATGAAGTGACGGTCAACTTCCACGTGTTTGGTTCTGTCATGATGTATAGGGTTATGTGCAATGCTGATAGTAGATTGGTTGTCACAGTAGAGTTGAATAGGGGCTTCATATTCAATCTTCAATTCTTCTAGTAGACGTTTGATCCATATAGCTTCACACACTCCATGAGCCATGGCTCTATACTCTGCTTCTTGCAACCACAATTTGCTTTTTACTTCGCCATGTGGTTACATTCCCCCATACCATTGTGCAATATCCAGATGTAGACTTTCTATCATCAACTGAACCAGCTCAGTCTGCATCTGTGAACACTTCAACCTTTCTCTCAGTTGTCTTCCTGAAAAAAAGACCTGAAAAAAAGACCTTTTCCTGAAGTTTGCTTGAGATATCTCAGAATTCTATACACTGCATTGAGATGTCCTTGACACGGATCATGCATGTATTGACTGACTAGACTCGCTGCAAAAGCAATGCCGGGTCTAGTATGTGAGAGGTAGATGAGTTTTCCTACCAGCTGTTGGTACTTCCCCTTGTCAACTGGACTTTCTTCAAACATTTTCCTTTTGTCTCCGAGCTCAATTGGAGTTTTGCTGGGCCTGCTTCCAAGCATTCCGGTCTTCTTTAGAAGATCTAGAGTGTATTTTCTCTGGGACACGGAAATACATTTTTTACTTCTAGCAAATTCCATACCCAGAAAATATTTGAGAGCACCGAGATCTTTGACTTCGAACTCCTTTGCCAACATTTCTTTGATTGAGTTTATCTCCTCAATGTGATTACCAGTGATAATTATGTTATCAACATATACGATTAGTACCGCAATTTTTCCACTTCATAAGTGTTTGATAAAGAGAGTGTGATCAGTCTGGCCTTGTATGTATCCGAGTCCTTTGACAACTTTCAGGAAACGATTGAACCATGCTCGGGGAGATTGTTTCAAGCCATAGAGAGATTTGTTTAGTTTGCAAACTGTGGTTGTCTTGAGAGATTCTTCAAATCTCGTAGGCTGACTCATATACACTTCTTCTTCAAGTTGTCCATTCAAGAACGCATTCTTTACACCAAGCTGATGTAATTCCCAATCCATGTTAACTGCTAGTGAGTAGAACTCTGATAGTGTTGAGTTTGGCAACTGGAGCGAATGTTTCCGTGTAGTCAATTCCATAGGTTTGAGTAAACCCCTTGGCAACTAACCGAGCTTTGTACCTCTCAATAGATCCATTTGCATTGAATTTGACGGTGAACACCCATTTGCACCCTATTACCTTCTTGTCTGGTGGTAACTCCACTAATTTCCATGTTCCATTATGTTTAAGTGCTCTTATTTCTTCAAGCACTGCTGCTTTTCACTGAGGAGAATCAAGTGCTTCTTCGATATTCCTGGGAATCACAACATTTGATAGATTCGAGGTGAAAACTTTAAATGGAGATGACAATTTTGAGTAAGAAATGAACTTTGAAATGGGGTGTTGGGTGCATGATTCTGGTTCCTTTCCTTAATGCAATAGGAATATCTAGATCTGACTGTTTGTTAGATGGGAGAATACCTGGATCTTTTGAGGGAAGTGGTTCCATCATCGGATTAGGCGTTTGACTATGCTGAGGATTCATAACTTGTTTATTTCTTTCTCTCCTGGAATACACCCGAATCTCTTTATGTACGTTTTGGTCTTGAGGATGTCCTTCTGGTTCAGTGATTTTAGGAGAGGTTGGTGGATTTTCTTGTTTAGGAGGGAAAGTCTAGATATTTGGTTCAGAAGAAAGTGGTGTGGAAGAGGTAAATGGAAAAAGAGTTGTTAAGGGTAATTCTAACCCCCACGGCCACTGAGCTTATTGCTCGTGATGGTTGGACTCCCCCTGAAGCAATGTGGGAGTGAAGTAAGGAGTATCCTCGAAAAATGTGACGTCACATGAGATGAATATTTTTTTTGGTGATGGGACAATAACACCGATAACCTTTTTTAGGTAGGAGAGTAACCCCAAAACACAATCTTAATGGCTCTAGGATCAAATTTACTTCGATGGTGGGAGTGAACATGCACAAAAACAGTGCAACCAAATACTTTAACAGGTAGAATATTTGTAGAGATGTGAGGATGTAGAGATTGAAGAACAGAATATGGTGTTTTGAACTGAAGGGGTCGACTAGGGAGGCGATTAATGAGATAAGCAGCGGTAAGGATAGCATCGCCCCAAAGATGTTTAGGGACATGCATAGTGAACATAAGAGCACGAGCTACTTCTAAGAGATGACGATTTTTGCGTTCAACAACTCCATTCTGTTGCGGAGTATCAACACACGAGCTTTGATGGACAATCCCATTTTTGAGAAGATAGGGACCAAGAGTGGTATTGAAATATTCAGTACCATTGTCGGTACGGAATATTCTTATAGATGTTTGGTATTGTGTTTGGATCATTTGATGAAAGTTCTGAAAAATTTGGCATGTTTCAGACTTACTTTTAAGAAGATAGACCCAAGTGGGACTTGTGTGATCATCAATAAAAGAGATAAACCATCGCTTACCATGAGAAGTATTGACCTTGGAAGGTCCCCATATGTCACTATGAATCAGAGAGAATGGGTTGGAAGGTGTATATATTTTGTGAGGAACGAAATACGCGTGTGCGTGTGCTTGGCAAATTGACAAATATCACAATGAAAATCAGTAATATTCTTATTTACAAAAAAAGATGGGAATAAGTGTTTTAAATATAAAAATCTTGAATGCCCAAGTCGACAATGCCATAACATAATTGTTTTTGAAACAGAGTTTGAAACAAACGATGAACTTGAACAAGAATTAGAAATAGAACTTGAACCCAAACGTAGTAGAGAAGAGAGCTCGTTAACTGGATGTTGCCTTTCAAAGAAATAAAGTCCATTACGAACCCTAACAATGCCAATCATCCTCTCCGATGATAGATCCTGAAATTGACAAGAATTGGACATGAATTTAGCGAAGCAATGATTATCACTGGTTAGTTTTTGGACAGAGATTAAATTGCATTGCAAAGAAGGAACATAAGGTACTGATTTAAGAATGAGGTCAGCAGATAATTTAATAGTGCCTATTCCAACAATAGGAGAATGGGTGCCGTTTGCAATTGTGACACTAAATTTAGTGGAACATGGAGAATAAGTATCGAACAAATGTGGTAAACTTGTCATGTGATCAGTGGCGCCCGAATCGATGATCCATGGTGTGTTGGAGGTGGAAGAAAAATTACCGGAGTGTGCAATAGAGGCACTATGAGTCTCAGGACCGGAACTGGGGTTCATGGATGATTGACTCAAAAGAGTGTATAGGTGGGCAAGTTGTTCCTTACTGAATGAAGGGGTACCGGCACTATTCTGATCATTGGTACTCTCAGTTTGAGTTTGATAAGCCTTTCTTTCATTTTGGCGGCGAGGGGTCCAATTGGGTGGTTTACCATGGATTACCCAACAAGTAGATCAAGTATGACTGTGACGTTGGCAGTGATCACACTAAGGCCGATCACCCTTACGATTAGGTCGAGGGTCAGGAGTGGATCTGCCATGTGGTGGAGGGCCAGATTTTGATACGAGAGCTAAGCTTTCAATGGGCTGCAGGTCAGGAGTAGTGAGCATGACACGACGACGTACTTCTTTACGTCTAACCTCAGAGAAGGCTTCTTCAGTGTCAGGAAATGGGGCACGACCCACCAGACAACCTCTAACTTCATCAAGATTACTGTTTAACCCCGTAAGAAATTCAAAAACTCGTTCTTTCTCTAACTGCTGCCGCTGGATTGTAGTGCAGTTAGCACATAGTGGTGTGGTATCCAGATACAAATCGAGCTCCTGCCACAAGTCTTGTAAGTTGGAAAAATATTGGGTAACAGTTTGATTACCTTGCTTGATTTCTTTAAGCTTGGTATGGTTTTTGAAAATCTGAGAGGCGTTACCAAGGTCAGAATACATTTTTCGGGCAGCGTCCCACATTTCCTTAGCAGTCTTAAAGAATAGATATTTGCGGCTGATTTTTGAGTCCATTACATTAATTAACCATGCAACTACAATAGAATTTTCAGCTTGCCATACCTTGTATGTAGGATCATTGAAAAGAGGTGCAGGGAGATCACCAGTAATGTATCCTAGTTTATTACGACCACAAATGACAAGTTTGACAGATTGGGCCCATTGTAAATAATTTTTATCATCAAGTTTATGGGCTGTAATATTAAGTGAACCACTATAAGGCTATAAAGAGAGCCCATAGACCACTGGGCTGAGTGTGGGCTGAGTTGGGGTTAGAGTTACCTTCATTGGGCTGGGTTGAGCGAGGCCCAATATTCTGAGAGGTAACCTCCTCACTATTCGACATCACAGTGAGATTGGTGGCTGTGAGTGAGAGAGCTGAGAGCTGGCCGAGGGCTACGGGGGCCGACTGTAGCGCCACCGGACTGGACTGCCGCTGGACTGGACTGGCCGAGACGCCGGAGATGACGCCGGAGTGGAGCGACTGAAGGGATTGTAGGTTTGGAGCAGGTGCCAAATGACTTTGCCGGAGGCCTGGAGTGTCGCCGGACTGGTTTGCGACCGGAAGGAGGGATGACCGCCAGAAAAAATGGAGGAAAAAAACAGAGTGTGGTCGGAATTGAGCCTTACAGCTCTGATACCATGTTGAAATGGTGAGGAAAAAACACCTTTCTTGCTGTATTTCTATTCTCTCATATCTTTTGTACAACCTAGGACTAGAGATATATATAGGATATACAAGAATAATTACATTAATCACAGAAATAGGAATCGATTCCTATTCCTAGGAATATAGGAATCCCAAAGATCAAACATTAATACCCCATTTTTTCTAACTGTCAACAAATAAAATAAAAGAAAATGAGTCGAATACGGAAATAGAATAGGAATATCCTCTCTATGCATAAGGAACATAGTTTTCCTTCTTGTTTTGGCCGGAAGTTTACTGGTCTGTCTGCTTTCTAGTAAACTACCTTTCTTAGTGTCCATATTAGCATTAATTTTCTTTCTGCTCATATCCTTGCGTGTCAATGTTAATCACTTTGCAAATCAAAGAAAGTGACTTTCAGGCCTGAGTTTTAATCCAGTTAAAGTAAGGGTGATGGTTTTGCTTAACCTGAGGGTAGTTTGAGTGGTGAGGCCTTTGCTCCCACGTAGTTCCAGGCTAAATTCCTTCGGGCAGTTGGTCGATTACAAAACTTTCATGCTTACCGTATATTGCTGGGTTTGACTAGACTCCAATTAGACTTGAGCCTGCTAAAAGTTTAGGGGTTTCTTTCCGGGATACCATAAGGAAAAAAGAAGTTAATTTTGTGTAGTTCAGCTACAGGATCCCGAAGAATTACTAATTTTTTTCTTTCTTGGTTTTTGCAGTGGATGAGGCACTTTGCCACCCGTACTTGGCACCTCTTCACGATATCAATGAGGAACCAGTCTGTCCGATGCCTTTCAATTTTGATTTTGAGCAACCATCATTTACTGAAGAGAATATCAAAGAGCTCATCTGGAGAGAAACTGTAAAGTTCAATCCTGATCCGACTGATTGAGGATTATGTGGTGATCTAATGTACACAGTGTACACTAGATAATTGGCCAGTTAACAATGGACCACAATGCTTCTTCCTCTTGTGGAGGGGGAAAATATAGTGGGTTTTACTGAAAAAAATGTTTTGAGATGTCATTCATCGTCATTATCAGACAGTATCAGACACATGATCCTTTGATGTATGTAACATTCAAACCAGTTAAAGCTTGTAGTTAGTAGTAGAGCAGTTGATCTGTTTAGAGAGCGCCAGTCCCTCGCTGCTGTAGGTTTGTTGTTCTTTGGTCGCCTTACAAACCAGAGCTTAGTGTCGATTGTTTCTTCTTTTTGATGTTGACGAAATGCTTGAAAAACTTTATTCATGGGCTACAACCTTTTTGTGTATTTTGTTTCCAATAAATTCTTATTATTATGCCTTCGAGTGGTACTGTATGATATTTGTCATCTGTTTCATTTGTTGCCCTGTATTTTAGGTTGCATTTGTCTATATTTCGCCACTTAATTCTAATGGGGGTCCTTGACTAAACGTTTGTGCCATATATTTTTAGGGACTTTTAAGTGAAAGCTGACTCTGGAGTGTCTCAATGTTGATAAATTGATAAACTATATAACCAAGTTAGAATCTCACAAATCATGTCCAAAAATTAATATTAATCACTGATCATTTAGTTTGATATATTGATAAACATAATCATTTAATAAAAAAAAAGACTTTATAGTGAATTATTATTACTTAACAGTCGTAAACTTTTATGGGCATCTAAAAATATTTTTCTAGATCTGTTCGCTTCATGATTTGATATTTATTTCCGTGTTCAAGTTCTAGGCTTTTAGCATATAGTTTACTTTAGTGTCAAAAAATTGTGAAAGTGCCTTAGCCGTTGGTAAACAAAAAAAAAAAAAAAAATCGATAAACGAACTGCGTGTGACTTAATAATCAAGCACCATATTAGTATAGTTGCAGAAAAGCATACTCTTTAAATATGGAATTACAGAAACAGAGATTCTTCCTACTAAGAAATCAATACCCAAACTCAACAAGAGCTGGAATCGCTGCTGTTTGGCAGTATATGGTAGACTAGATTAGAACTAACTTATACATAACTTACACATAATAGTTCATCTTATAGCTGCATCTCTTGATTTCAACTAAATCAATGGGAAGATCATCAGAAGGGAAATCACAAGCCATTTTCTTCTCACCCCGATCAGGCAAAAGCCCACACGGAGTGGGAGTGACGCCGCTGGTGATCCCCGCCACGTCCGTGCAAGTCCAAGGTTGCTTCTTTGCCTTGGCCGCCATCCCAAGAGTGACATTTGAGATGCAAATACCAGTGAAGGGATCACCAGAGATGCCCTCCAACCTGGCTGCCATTGACACATTGTCCGCCACCATGTCACGGTAGTTGATCCCTTTGATCTCCGGAATGGCGTTGGGATCGTAGTGGTTATCTGCATGAGCCTTGTAGTTACCGGTCATCCAGAATGCCCATTTCATGGTATGCATGGTCATTCTCCTTACGTAGATGTCTTTCACAAACCCTCCTCGCCCCACAGCAGTCTTGATCCTAACCCCAGACTCGGTATGGATGGCCACTAAGTCTTCAGCTCGGACATCTTGGATTCCGCCGGACATCTCACTCCCCAGCGCAATCACGGCACTGTATGGTGAAATGCATGTGAGCCGTCGGATCACTAGCTGTTTCGTCGGCATGCCAAAGGCAATGCCATACTCGTCCCAACCGCTTTTCACAGCCACGCAATCGTCGCCAGAGACTATGTAACAGTCCTCAATTCTGGTATTTGTGCAAGAATCTGTGATTGGAATTGAGTTAATGTTATGTTTGTTTGAATGCTCATAAATGATTTGTAGAGGAAAGAAACAAACCTGGGTTGATCCCATCTGTGTTGGGGGACGAAATTGGGGCAATGATAGTGATTCCTTGAATAAGAATATTACTGAAAATTCCAGACCATGGTCACTAAATCAGTTCAGGAATTAATCAAAATAATAAAGCCATGCTTTGAATAAGAATAATACCACAGTACCTGCTGTAAACAGGATGAACATTCCATGATGGAGAATTCAAGAGTGTCAGATTAGAAATCTGAATATTTTCAGAGAACATAAGCTCAATCAGGTAAGGCCTTGTATACTTGAGCTTGCCCTTGTGAAATTGCTGCCACCAGAATGACCCCTGACCATCAATTGTCCCATTTTCCCCTGAAAATTTCAATTAATTTCAGGTACTAAGCAACACAATTAATTAACTATTTGAAAGAAAACGGAAAAAACCGTGCCATATTGCCATGTGTTTATATTGTTATATATGAGTAGCTTTCTTGTTAAGTGGCCACTGAGTGTTGGGATAAGTGTACCTGTGACAACAACATCAGTGAGGTTTGTTCCAAATATGAGACTGGTGAACCGTCCACCAGCAGCGTCTCTTCCTCGGCCGTACGATGGCAAGGGTTTGAGGACAGGCCACTCATTTATGTCCTATACCAAATCAAATCGATTCATCATTAGATGTAAGAAAACTAGTCCTGTAATGTTATACAACAGCATAATCAAGTTTAATTGAATAATTGGTTATGATTCAAGGGATGTGTATGAAAAGAGACTAAAATCACAAGACATGTATGTACTATGTATGCGTATATTTTCTTATTATGATACAAGCGAGTATGGTCTACTTACTCATTTATTAGTAAATCAAGTTGATTAATGAGTTTTAATTGATTCCGATACTATTGACATGTGACTTATACTACTTACTCATTTATATCCTACACCAACCAAATCAATTAATGTTGTTGAACCACTGCAACATATAGTAGGTGGTGATATAATGTAAGGTTTATTCAGAAGCAGTGTTAGGGACTTTATTAGATATATGTCAATTATCAAAGTCCCTGTTTCAGTCTTAGTGCCTTTTGCGTCTTTAGATTCAAACGATCTCACCAAAACGATCCCTTGACTGTTTTAGTCCACCAAATTCTTAGACTTTTTTTTATTTGACATTGTCAATGAACCGTTCCTTCATATCTTCTTTCTAATGCCCAACCCTTGACTTTTTATAGACCAAACCATGTGACATGTTACCCTTTTTTACATGGTGTCATATCGAACCATACAAAAGACACCTACTTCATTTTTAGCTACATAACACTTTATATAATTGAATTTTTTTCATTACCAAAGAAAATTAATAAAATTTGTCCCCCTCCATTTTTAATTCGAAATAGTATTTTGAACTGTCTTAAGCGGTTCCTAAGATTTGACTCTTGTTCCCCTATCCTCGTAGCCAACATATATTAGAAAGATTTATTACTTAAAACTAAAACTTTTTTAAAGAATCTCAAAGCTGAGAAAAAAAAAACTATTAAATATTATAATAAGAATAAACAAGAAAATATAATTACTAATTCTAACCCGAGTATTCTCATTTTTCTTTAGAGAGAGAGAGAATCTTTCCTAGTTCTATAAGATTTTACAGACTTTTTTTCCTTTTTCAAAAGTGGTAATTTTCTTTCCAAAACAATGCAACCAAAGTAAGCATAATGTTTGATGTCAAAAAAAAAAAAGTAAGCATTAAGCAACTCTTAAACGCATTTCCAAACCCTTTAAATCTAAAAACACTTTGACAAGTACATCATTTTATTAACAATTAATATGTTTCAATGCAAAAAAAAAAAATGAAGAATAAAAATGTTGAGAGAGAGATACCTGAGAAGCAAGAAGAACAGCATCCTTGTGGAGAAAAAGAGTGAAGTGACTAATGAGGCTGAAACTGCCGGTCAGCCATTTGCCAGCAGGGACAAAGAGCTGAGATCCACCGTTGGATGAATATTGGGTGAGATTTGTAATGGCATCACGAAACGCCTTCGTGTTTGATGTCGTTCCATCTCCAACTCCTCCAAACTCCGTCAGCACTGCACTGTGAGCTCTACAGCTTATGGCACTGTACTCTAACGACGACTCTACATTCCTTCCTTTATGTCTTCTTCGACTCTCAACTCCATTTACTATGTTCAGTACAAGAACTGCTACTATAACAAGCTTAATCACCTGCCCAATATCAACAAACAAACTATTCTGATAAAAATCTAAGATAAACCCATTATAGTAGATTAAAAAGTATTATGAAATAGTTTGTTTTTGGTGGAAAATTAATGTTGACGCAAAACTTAGAGAGAGAGAGAAAGAGAGGTTTGTTCGTTTTACCTGAGCTCTCATGTGATTTTTCATGAATATTGGCAACATTGTGAGAAATGACACTTTGGAATAAATTTTGTTTTTGATGACAAATGGTGGTGCGGGTATATATATTTATAGGGTAAAGCTGCACACATAAGCTAAGCTAGCCTAGTTACCAAACATTATTATTTTATTATTATTCCCCGGAATTAAAGCTTTGTTTTTCCACTTTTCTTTCATACTTAAAAATAAAAAGAAGATATACATATAATTATGTATTTATGATCCTCGCATTGCATCATCCATTCTCAAATATGTAACCAGTCATTATTCTTATCTTTGTTTTTAGACCATTATCTTTATTTTATAAAAGAACATTATTGTAAAAGGACTAGTATGGTGTTTGCATTTGTTAAACAAGAAAAATTAGTGTATATATATGGAAAGCAATCATGTATATAATTAACAATATACTTGTCTATTTAAACGTTAGATTACCCACTAAGAGTCATCTAGTTGGTGGGTTTTTTTTTTCAAGTTTCAACAGGAAAGTGATCAAATGTAAAGACTGAAGACAAAATGCTCTTATTAAAGATCCAAAATTAATGGCACTGTTTTTCTTCTAATTGGGAGCATTATTTGACACACTAACTAATTCCTTAATCTATAACTTATCTTTGGCCATCATGTCAATCACTATCTCGGCGACGAAGGGTGACCACAAGAATGTTTAAGTGATATCATTAAAAAAATAGATAAGGACAGCCACTGAGTGTAACAAAACCCATTTTTCTTTATATTATTCTAAAATGAAAATAGAAAGAGAAGATGAGAAAAGTGAGTTAAAAAAGGACTGATTACAATTTACAGGAGCTCGTGAGCAAGGGAATCTTAGAGAGAGAGAAAAAAAAAAAGAGGAGTTGAATTTGAATTGAAGGGAAGGGTGGTGTCTTTTTGTACTGTTTCTGTTTGTGTTGATTTGTTCTTTTTGAAAGTAGTGAAGCGATGAGTGGAAAGCCCTTTTCACTTTTTTGGACTTTGGTTGGATTCATCTAAATCTGGTCTCGTGATCATTTTCCAACCAACCGCCCAACATCTGATCTAACCATCTCTTTCTTTCTCAGCTCCATCAAACCTTATTCTATCTGACCACCACTGTTAGTTTAATAGTATTGCCGACCCTCTTTCACGGGTGAGCAAAAAAGGTAGACCCCACCTTTCATGGCCCTATATAATTAGCCCATTTCATTCTTTAATCTTTTTTTAATAAATATGTAGTTATTTATTTGATCATTAAAACAACATAAATTTTTTGTTGAGCTCACTTTACTTGAACTTAAGATGTGTAATAAGTCACCATGTCCAAGTATAGAAATGAAAATGAGGGGTTCTGTTATGATATCTCATAATGCATCCAATGGCAAGGAAATGAAATGTCTCTTAGCTTATGTAAGCACAGTTTGGCATTTGTTGTATCTTATAGATGCATGACCCACGTGTCAAGCAGTAATAGGTCTGTGTGGGAACATTATAGAGACAATTATTTGATGTTATGTTTCTATGGGCTTCCATTCCACCCTAAACAATGTCACATTACATATAAAACCAAAAGAGTCTCTCTCCCTCATTATTCAATATTCACTCACGAGAGCATTCCTTTGCTATAATCTAAACGTCCAAACACACATTTTGGACCCTTCTGATTAAAGACTCTTTCACACTCAAAAAAAAGTGCAAGCCCACATGAACCTCTCTTTCAAATATTGAATTGAGTATTGTCTCATAGGTTTTCTAATTAGTAATAATACCACGCATCATAATTGTCTTTTTTTTTAAATCAATTTTAGAATTCCCAGTTTTATGATCCAACGACTCATTTACCCTTTTAGGTAAAACAATTTGCTTAATATAAAATGCATATGCTGAAAGCCTCTAGTAGACTAGCATGTGATTATTTTCCGTTACTCATTTGAGACTGATTAAAACGCTAATGACATAAATGCATGGGTGTGAACTCGCATTAGTTTCACGTCGACTTCCAGACGTAATTAGAAAAACTACTAATAGTAGTCTAATATGGACTGATTGAAGAATTAAAACCCAATCATGATGATAATAGTGGGTCACTAATTTTGGCTAGTGGAAAGAAAATAATTCCCTAACCAATAGCAGACCCATGTCTAGCCAAAATGAGATAATGCTACTTACTACACCTACTACACTGTGATAGGCAAGCAGGCCTGCAGTTTCTGTCACAAACACTCCACTCAATGGATTTTCTTTTTCTTAATGTGATAGTGCATAAGTGGAGGACCGCAAATAATAATAAAATTATCTTCCATTCCTTTTTAGGATTACACTTTATCTTAATATGTTCTGAGATCTCAACTACCAACTGAAGCATGCCTACAACTTTAGTGGCATCCAAGACAGACTCTAATACATCTAAACAATATGGTTTCGTATCTCACAAATCCAAACACAATGAAACTACAAAACCTCAATTACCTCTAGTCTAGTCATATATATATATATGTGTATGTATGTATATGTCCATGTTTTTGTTTTTTTCCTTCACAAATCTATAATGAGACAAAACGAATCATGTACCAAGTCAAAGACAGTAAAGCAAAGAAGCCAGCAATAGGTTCTCAAAACCCCAAAATGAGAAAGTTTGTTTCATTTCAGCATATCATAGTACATTGTTAAATTGGTCACCTCATCCATACATTAAAAAGAAGAAAAAAAATGACTATTTAATGGCTAAAGATGAAGACATAAAAGTCTGCCAAACAAAATCCATTTACATATATCTCATGATTCATTTCATCAGTTGCTCTCTCCTTAACAATGCACAAAACAAAAACCCAATCAAGACTTGTTGTGAAGTCATTTTTGTCAAAAGCTTTTCCTGTGTGTGACCAACAATGAAGTGTAAATATTCTTCGAGACAAAGAGACAAAACAATATTCCCTCCTTAATATAATCTTCCACATTACGGACTGGTCATGTGGCCAACGCAGCTGCCTAACATTGCACCATGCTGCTTAATAATATGGACCGACTGAAGAAGAATGTCTTGTTCTGTAGAGTAAAACTCGTCCTTTCTCTGTGATCAAGAAATAAAGATTAGCAACAAAAAATAAAATAAATAAATAATAATTACAACAATTTGAGAATTGCATAACTTGATAGGGAAAGTGCAGAGTGCAGACATGCAAGGCATTAAGAACATATCTGAGATAAGTACATATCAAAAGTTACTTCAACTATGAATATTCATTATACAGAACCAAAAATGCAAACTTGAGAGCATGGTTATGATCTTGCATATAGAAGGAGGACCAGTCTCCAGAAGTAATATCCACTCACACTTACTTTAAAATTTAACCTTTTACAGGGAAACGACTAAAGGTTCTCCACTCTACCCTTCTGTCCTTAACATTTATAAATGTTATTTGGGCAAAAGTACCTAAGTTGTTACATTTGTAGCACTTGAGTGTCTAAGTTATATTTTTTGCGGCGAAAGTATCTTCCGTCCATGTTTTGATACAGTTTGGTACAATGGTCAATTCTCACCGTTAAATTTGTATGTGAGACGTACGCAAAAGTACTAAATTAAAGAGATATTTGCGGCGAAAGTACCAAATTTAAAATATGCTTGCGGCAAAAGTACCCAATTTAAGAGATGATTGCGGTGAAAGTTCCCCAGTTATAAACAAATTTCACACTACGTATGTGGATTTAACGACGAAACAGACAACTGCACTAGACTACACCGAAATATGGACAGAAAGTACTTTCGCCGCAAATATACCCATTTATAATAATGAACGGATAAAATTCTAAAGGCTTGCATTCATAACTGGATTTTGTTAAAGATAACTAACGAATGTCAGTTTCAATCAATGACTGACATCAAACAATTACTATGGACAGCTCTGTTGTTAATTGTCCTAAAATGAATGTAACTAGCCATTGCAAGTTCTGCATTCAAACTTAATGCATAAAAGAACAAACTGCTGATGCTGATATGCTTAAACTAAAGATGCAGTGACGCAGGAGCAGGAGTTGCTTTACAAATATTGAGAGGCCAGGGGCTTACCATATGTTTGAGGTTGCATCCGAGAGTCAATTCTGCAAATGTACTATCTATTCGAGACAAGAAACAGTAAGGGGCCTCCTTTCCCAAGAATACCTTAGAGTGCGATCTTAGCATACTGTTTATATCATTAGCAATCTGGGGAATCTTATTCAAATCATTTATCTGCAGGGGAATTTTAGAGACAATGGCACGCCACTCGGCACGTGACTTGTTCACAATTACCTAAAAATTAGATGAAAGATGGTTAGGTTATACTGTGATAAATACTTGTATAACTTGCCACAGAAAATTATCCACGGAGAACCATACGCAGGAGAACAGCACTATAGTACTTAATTTATTTTCTAACATCAAAACTTGCATACAGACAAAACATAAATCTGTCGGGCGGGCACTCAACCAAGACAACAAATTAATGATCATTTAGTAAAAAAACAAAGGAAAAATAGATGGGTAGAGATACTTTAGCCTCAGTTTGAATACATAATAAGCTTGATGTATGCCACATAAAACACCCGAGAGTAACATTTCTTGCAATTTTAAAACCTCAGAGATTTGATCCCATTGAAATCGCTTACATCAAGGAGCTTGGACTTAAGGCACATTATTTTAGCTTGCACATGAATAAGACAAGATAACAGTAACCAATACGACCAAATAGATTGCACTTTAAAAAAATAAAAATAAATAGAGACTGCGACCTTTTTCAAGCACACAAATCTAGAGCTATGTCAAGGAACTCAACTACTGGATTTCATACTTGAATTGACATCACTAACAGTAAAATGTGAAATATATCAGCTCGGAAAATCCATTCTATTTGTATGATTCATAAATATGAAATTCATCCTTTTTGCTAATAGATGATTTGACTAAGTCCCAGATATCACTGGATGATAAGAGTGCTACTACACATCCTTTTGCTTGTAACCTGCAGCTAAATTTAACTTCTGAAAGGAAGCAACTAAAAGTGGAATAAAAAATCCAAAATTTGGTTCTACTGATGAACAAGTTGCAGAAACGTGAAAGGATTTAAGAGACGAATTACTCACCTGACTAGAAAACAGAGAATTCGGGACAATGACAGGAAACTTCTCAGCATTCAGTAATGAGGTGGTCGTAAGTCCCATTTCCACCACCTGACCTTCTATAGATCCGGCCTGTAATAGTAATTGTATAGATCATGCAGGAAATAGGTATTGAGGAGCAAATTTTAGTATTAAATAGTAGGTTAATTATAGAATCCTTGTACCATCGAGCCTGCAAAATGAATTTAGAGTATTTTTCCCATTAAAATTATAAATCAGGTTAGTTATATGAATGTTTTATTTGTTTAAATTTCAGATATTGTTGTGTATTTATAAAGCATAATTCATAGGCGACTTAAAGTATTTCCTTGTGCCCATTGTGGTCCAAAGGAGGAACACTAAATTAGTGGCACTTCACTAACTAGAATCCAAGCAAACTATGTTTTCAAAACATCATTTCTTCTTTTAAGGGTGAGCCTGACATACTTTTATTGTATCTCCAAGTGAAAAGGGCCTTGAAAATTGCATAGACAAACCACTAAGCACATTTCCAAGGACGTCTCGAGCAGCAAAAGCAGCAGCAACTCCTGAGTCAAAGTTCATAGGAAAAAGGTTGGATTTTTAACAATTTGGGGCTTAGATATTAGTTAAAGAACTAATCAAGAAAAATACCATGCCCTCTCTTTTAGACCAATTAATAAGAAATTTCAATATAAGAGAGAATTAAAAAAAAATTGAATCCATAAACCAAAATAAAAAAAAGACTAAATATCAGGTGTTACAATTTAATATAATTTGAACATGGGGAATTTATTTTTTGGAGCTATAGAAAATGGCAAAGCATATGCTCATGACTAGTAACTGTAAGCCTGTAACTCACGTAATTAGTAAACCAGAAAAGAAAAATGTATACAAAGGGGCTTGCCAATTGAGAATCCAAAATATTTATACAAACAGAACAAAAGGGATGGGAAGCATAGACAACTAGAAGCAGATACTCACCTCCTATGCCACCAACTGTGAGAATAGATTGAACAGCCACCCCACATGCTTCCGCTAAAGCCATTACACCAATTACAAAAAGACCAACAGATGAAACTTTGTCAAGAGCTAGCAATTTCTCGCGATCAAGACCTGCCACAGTAGGACCAGCCAACGCACGAGTAAAAACATTTCTTTTCCACCGATTCAGGAACCATACAAGTGACAGGATAACAGCACCCCTCCATGCCGGTAAAAGGTAATGTGATGCAATAGTAGATGGTGCTACCATCATGCCACTGCAAATCAAATTTATCCAGACTATTATGCAATTATAAAAAAAAATCATATGTACACCTATCAAATAAAAGATTATAAAGAGGTATATGCAGAACAGGGAACCACTAACATTTGTGTAAATGCTATGAAGGTAACTAAATATCGTACTGGGTCCTCCAAAGCACCCCAAAAACTTCTCTCATAAGGAACCTCTTCTCCAGACACGCTTCTGGACAATATACCAACAGGACCTTGTGAGGAATACTTGTGAAATCTTCTCAAGATCCTAGGCATCACAAACCAAGCCAGTAGAGTACCAGTGAACATAAAACTAACTGGAACAACCACGTCTTTTAGATACGGGTGTGAATCCAGAAATCGTTCAACATGAGGAGAAAGCTCATCAGAAACTTCCTTAGCTTTTTCCCCAGTATGAGTTGCTCCCTCAACTGCACTTTGCCAAAGATCCTTAATCTTATCGAGCCATTCATTTCCAGCACCACTGCCAGAAACATTTACTTCACTGACACCAGATGAGGCTGACACTCCTTGGTCTACAGCTTTACCAGTATTGCTACTACCAGAAGAGTATGAATACGAACAGTACTTCAAAAGAGGGCTAGCAGAAAACAGAGGAATAGCCCTCCTAAAGTGAGAGTTTGACAATGTGGATGAAAATGCACAACTGGGTCTGGTTGTATAGCATCTGATACTAATAGGAGACTTCAAACCCAATACATTTTGGCGACTATTTCCAGTGTTTTCAAAGCTTTGTGTTTCTTTCACTTGGTAATGGCGATTTACATAAGCATATGATGTTCCAGTAATGTTACATGAACGAAACGAATAATGTTTCGGATAAAAATTGGTACAATTTCGAAGGGACTTCATTGTGTAAAATCTTAAACCAGCCATTACAGCAGCATAGCTTATGAGAGGAAGGAATCTATAAAAGACTTAGTTCAATCGAATCTCAATCTGCAACTCTGGAAAGACAAAATCACAAAATTACAATCAATTATCAATAAACACTCACCAGAACCCAAATCACGTAACAATAATTCATGTCAAAATTAACCATAAAGCAGTACTTCTACTTTCTCTGGTTTTATTTTCTAGCTAATTTTCTCGGCGACCAAACGCAAAATTAACAAGTGCGTTATTTTCAGAATACCTGTTACAGTTGACATTGGAGGTTTACATGAGCTTCGTTTTTGGGCAAATATGGCGAAAGGGCAACTGATATGATCAGCAATATTTTCAATTCATTTCATTTCCTTGTTAATAATGTGGCAAGGTCAATTTTCCCTAATATCCCTCAAATTTGGTCCTTTGGACTTTTTTTCATTTTCATTTTAACAGCTATACTTATCCCCAAACACTAGACGAGGGAATATTCTCTTCTTGTGATCCACCCGTCCTAAATTAATCGATGATATTTCAATATAAGGGGGAAAAGTATGTTATTAGTGTAATTTATTTAATTGTTATGTTTTATGGAATATCAAAAAGATGTGTTTGGTTTGTAAAGTGAAATTAGCCTAGTGATAAAAATCATAACTATGTAAAATTGTACTGATCATGAAAATAATAGGCAAAGGTACATCAGGCAACTAAATTGGTATTTTATTTACAAAAATACTGCTTAACATTTATTTAAAAAAATAGTCTTATATTGGATTTCACACTTTTTTTTTTTTTTTTACGGATAATGGCGCCATAAATACTTAAGTGTATGTCTCTGTTGCACTTAAATACTTAATTTATTTTTGTGACAGCATAAATATCTAAAATTTATTTTTTGTTGCAACCATTACTTATTCTCGTTAAGTGACAAATATCAAATTTTTTAAATATAGATATTAACGACATAAATACTAAGTTTATGTAACTCCTGCACTTAAATACTTAACTTTTAATTTTTGTAGCATAAATAATAAAAAAATTATTATTTATGCTACAAATATTAAAAGTTAGAGGAAATTACATCTTATATGAGATTTTTAATAGAGTTTGCAAAAATATGGTTTTTTTTCAAAAGAAGTTAATATATGGCTTTTTTTAAGAATTTTCACTTTTATGGGTTTATTTTCCCATATTTTTGTATAAAAGTTGGTTTATGCCATAGTTTTACTCTTAATCAAATTTGGAAGGGTGTGTTTGTAATTTGATTATTATTATTTTTTTAGGTTATTTGTTTTTTTAAATTGTTTTTATATTACTAATTTTATATTAAATTTTTCTTTGGTTGTTTTGCAAATTTTTTTTTTTTTGTAATATGAATTGTTTTTAAAATTATTATTTATTTATTATAAACGTGTTTTTTTAAGATTGTACATTTTTTTTCAAATCCTGGGTAGGGTAACCAGTTACTTGATTGATCTTAAAAAAAAATCTTAGAGCTAGGTTAAATAACATGCACCAGGAGGGGTAACCAGTTATCCTGAGATGAGTAACTTTCTGCCATAAGAGAGGTAACCAGTTACCTAAGAGGGGTGACGAGTTACTTATATTAAATATGAAAAGAAACATCAAATTTGAAGGAAAAAATGGAAAAACACTTCATTAAAAAAGGAAAAAGAAGTAACTATGATTTTAATAACATAAGTAACTAGTTACCATAAAGAAACCATAAATATACACACACCAGAACGTGAAAGTAACCAGTTACTCTCAGAAATATACACACAAAGAATGTGAAGGTAACCGGTTACCCATTCACGTTTTCATATTTTTATTAGTTTTCTTTCCAACTTTTGGTATTCCTATAAGTGTCACAGTAAAAAGAAAATGCTGAAAAAAATGATTTTAATTTTTTTTACATATAGTGGAAAAAACTATAAAAAAAATTACAATAATAAAAGATAATAAATAAATAAAATAGTAGAATAATTATGTAATGTTAAAATATATGTGTGAAAAAAAAAGAAATAGAATGAGAAAAGAATAAGTACAAAAATGAAAAAAAAAAAACAAAAGAAATGATGAATGAAAAAAAAAAATATGAATAAATAAGAATGAAAAGACGAAGAAGAAAAAAAATGGAAAAATGAAAAGAAAAGAAAAATATGAATGAAAAAATTGGTAGAAGAAAATGAAAAAAAAATGGAAAAAGAAAAAAAAGCTCATATGTGTGAAAAAAGAAAAAAAAATGGAAGGAGAAAATAATAAATACAAAAATGAAAAAAAACTGAAAAAATAAAACAAAACAATACAAATGAAAGAAAAAAATAGATAAATGAATAAAAATGAAAAAAAGAATAAGAAGAATGAAAAAATGGAAAGAAAAAAAGATGAAGGAAAAAATTGGTAGAAAAAAAAAAGAAAAAGGAAAAAATAGAAGAAAAAACAAGTAAAGAAAAAAAATTAATAATAATAAAAAAATGATGGAAAAAAAATAAAAAAAATTACCTTCAAAATAAAAAATAAAAATAACTATAATAAAAAAAATGTGACATTTCCATATTTTAGTTAGCTACTAATTGTGTTTCCCATACTTTAATTTTTTCTTTAATAAATTTTCCATACAAATTAAGAAAAGTATAACTCTCATATTTTTGCACATTGATAGTATAAAAGCCATATTTTTGAAAAATTCCCTAAAAGTTATGTATTTAAGTGCAACAATTACATAAACTTATGTATTAATGACGTCAATATCCCTAATTAAAAAGTTTGGTATTGTCTGTTAACGAAAAAAAGTAACGGTTACAACAAAAAGTAAATATTACATATTTATGCCGTCAAAAAAATAAGTTATATATTTAACAAAAGCATGAACTTAAGTATTTATGCCGTCAATATCCATTTTTTTATTTTAAAAACCACCTTTTGCACTTGCTTATTCAAATATTTGAAGAATTCTCTGATATATATCTATTGTGCAGCATTTTACCCATCATCAATCACGAGACTTTTTTATGCTACATGCGCCACCCATTGTGATAGAAAATATTTTTACGAGTTTGCCGTTGAAATTTCACCACTAGACGACACTCACAATTGTTACACTCGCTGGTCAAAGTCGTTGGAGATGTAACTTTTTCAACCAACTTTGATCACTCCAAGGCTAAGGGTGCTATTAAAAGAACAAGTACCTTTAATAGAACAAAATCCAACCACCATTTCCCATGCCACTGTATAAGCATTTTTCATCAACACAAACAATCATTTAGGTTCATGGGTAGTACCAACACAACCTACTCTTCAAAAATGTTATTTTAGTATATGACAAACATATTTTGTTGTTGACATCGAAGAAGATTATTTGAAAATGTTGATTTTGTGCTATGATCCAAAAATAACTTCTTAGTTTCTTTTTTATTTAGTTAACAATAAATTAATTATAATTCAAACATAAATTCAATAAGTTACCAAAAAGTATATCTTTCTTTTACATTTTAAAGTTACTTATAATTTATTCGACAACTTTAAAAATTATTTTAGAAACCTATAAATCTAATTTTTTAAAAGATATTTGTTTAAGATATTGTTTAGTAAATTTTGAATAACAAGACACTTTTATTGGGTATAGTGCCCTACAAACAATAATTTTCTATAAGATAATATTTTTTTAATAAAATAAAATATTAGAGATGGATTTAGATTTTGATTTTAGAATTTTTGACTTATAGTTATCTTCTAGAATATTCATAGATAGTTTTGAATTGTTTGAAAGAATACCCTATTAGTCAAGTCATTGATTATGATTGTTTCAAAATTAAGTATACGCAATTGTAAAGTGAGAGAGTTTAGCCATCTCGTGAGCCAAAACGAGTCACAAAATAATCCCAGAGTGATCCTCCCTGTGATGTTAGAGCCTACACACTCTGTAGAATAGACCTTGGTTGAATCATATGGTGAGAATTTCCTTAATCAAGTTCTATCTTTCACGTTCTCCATTATCTAATATGTATGTTTGCATAGGATCTATAAAAAAAAATTATGGAATTTTTATTGTATAAGCTTGTATTATTCCCCTGTGTAAGATTCACTTTTCAAACAGCTTTTTGGTAACTCATTAGGTTGGTTGTTTTAGCCTAAACATTAAATTGTGTTTTAAAAGTTAATCAAAATGTATCCTAAATAAATTTTTAGGCAAACAAAAAGAAACCATTCTTTTTGGTGATTATTTGCCACCCTAGGTTATATTTTAAAAGGATATTTGCGGTATAAATACTCAATGTTTTACACTTGTTACAGTTAAATACCTAGTTTTTTTATTTCTACGGCAAAAATACGCAATGTTCAATATATGTTAAAGATAAATACCTAATTATTTTTCTTTGTAGCAAAAATACCTAAAGTTTTTAAAATATTACTTTTTTCAATACCTCATCTGTTGGAGTTGTTAAGTGTTGACTCAACAGATGTGTATCACTCTATAATTTATATATTTTTGTTATCAAAATATGTATTTTTTTCAATTTATATTAATTTAAAATGTCTTTTCAATTCATTTTTCTAATTTAAAATATTTTTAAAAAAAAATAAATATGAAATTGACCGATTACAGAGTGACAAATGTCTGCTTAGTCAATATGCTTAACAGTTCCAACATAGGAAGTACTGACAAAATTAATGTTTTAACAACTTTAGGTATTTTTGCCGCAAAGAAAAAAAATTATGTATTTATCTTTAATATATATTGAACATTGAGTATTTTTGCCGTAAAAATAAAATATTAGATATTTAACTGTAACAAGTATAAAATATTGGGTATTTACGCGTCAAATACCCCTATTTTAAAAGGTGACCAATTAAATAGTGATAAAAGCAACCAATAAGGTAACTTCAATGTTATTGTAATTTTTTTTTTTCAAAATGTCAATATTTATGTAATTATTTTAGTTTTGTTGGTATTTTTTTACAATTATTTTTAGGGTTGATATTTTTGTAAAGAAAACCTATTTTAAGGTATGCTAATAAAAAATCTCAAAATTATATTATGTTTTTTGGTTAAATTTTATAATAATGTTGGAATAATAATAATTATTTTTAATTAATTATAAAATAAGAAATATATTAAATAAAGTACTTTTGCTTTTATATATATATATATATTAGAAATGCTTTTATAGCTTTAGTTGGATTAAAATATTATTTTAGTTAATTTACAAAATTATCAGGAGGTTAATAAATAATAAATAAAATTAATATTTTCATTAATTATAAAAATAATCATTTATTTTATAATTAAAACTATTAGGGGTGATTGGTACGAGGGTTTGATTTGGTGAGAATGAGAATGTCAAATCTAACCCATGTTTGGAAAATTTATTTTTAATGGCTTGGAGGTTTGTGTTTCCAAGTGGGTCTCATTTTTTAGCTTGATTTGAGGGTAATCTTAACCCCTTTAAACACTTGAGTTCTAGATTCCCTTAATCTAAACTCCCTCTAACTCTACTCCCACAAACTCAAACATCATACCAAACACTCCCTTAAAGCAAGACATAGGAAGATTCTTTTAAACATAAAGTAAACGAAATATTGATTGATTAGTGAAAATTTTTTTTTTTTCTTAATTTCACTTTATAAAATAATGTATATACAAAGTATGCATTCTGGACATGATAAGTATCGAATTTGTCTATTTTTAATTCATTATTCTTCTATGATTATGCACTTGATTATTTATATATATATATATATTTATTTAATAAATTTATTCTGTGTTTTTAGGACTTCCATGACATTTGGGTGAAAAATAATGAATTTGAGATGTTTTTACAAGCAATGGTTAAGCTCGAAATTATAAGTCTGAAACTTCACACTTGATTTTGATAATTTTATAATACTCTTTTGAAAAAATTTCAAGAAATACAAGTTTTATATCTTTTTATTAGCTTTCCATAACTTTTTTAATCGTCCAATTTCGAGTTATATCGAGGAAGTTATGGTTAAAATACCGTCAGTGGCTGCAGTTGAAGAAAACTAAAAAAAATGGAAAATTGCTACGGCCAGCCTTATTCTAGGCCGCCGTCGAAGCCCGATTTTCTAGAAAATACATGTTCCAGTGGTCGTGGCTGCCAAGAAACACTTCAATCTAGTTTTTCTTTCTTCTCCAAAACTTCTTTATTTTCATTTAATATTTATGTTTATGATCTTGAATATGATTATGGAGTAGTTTTCTTTTAGGTTAAGGGTTATTTCAAAACCCTAAACATGAGCTATTGAATGCCTTGATGAATTTTATTCACTTTATCCCTTATATTAAATTGCCTCTATTTTTCTTTGTAAAATCTTGTTTAGATGGCCACTAATAAGGGTTTTGCATTGTTTGTTAGAAATACTTATTACAGGATCTTTATTTATTTTCATGCAATTTACATAGTATCAAACAAACATGCAAATTCCTATAGCATGCTCCTATAAAATTGATACAAATACAGAGTAAAGTAAAAACTTACATTCATGCAACGAAACTGGAACAACTCCATCATTCAATCTTTCTAACCCTTGATTCATTTATGGAGCCGAGTATTATCAAGAGATTGAACAAGATCAACAACATAATCTTCCTCACCAAGCCTTTGATCAACCTAGAACTAGTGTGGGCTGGTTCTTAACGCATGAAATAGAGATCTTGAAGAGAAGAAGAAGAGAGAGTGACCAAGAAATGTTAGACTGTCTAGGTTTTCACTTACCAATCAACTGAAACTCACTTCCTTATGAAAACCCTAGATATCATATTCCTTATATAGGCAACTTAATGAGCTTTATTTAAATTTAAATTAATTAAAAATAATAAACAAAAATAAAAGACTTGGGCTACCATAAATGGACTTGGGCCCAATCTCTTTGTTTTGAATTTAAATCTCAATTTGGCCTAAATTAAAAAATATATATTTATTTATTTTTAATTAATTAATTAAATCATTATTCAAATTAACTAATTATAATTTGAAACTTAATTTAATATTATTTATTTATATTGACATCAATTTATCAATATTAATAAATTTACCCAAAGATTCTCTTTTATTCTTTAAATCTCATATCTCTGTAAATTTTCTAAAATTGACCTAGTCAACTTTAAAAATTCTAATTGATAATTAAATCAATTAATTGAGACATTCTAGATGATTTACTCAAAGGTGATGCGGTAGGGGTGCACAGGGGTCAGATTTTTGAGTTTCGGGTTCGGGTTTTGCGGGTTTCGGGTTAAGAAAAATGGTACCGAAACCGATCTGAAATTTTATGGGTTTTTTCGGGTTCGGGTTCACTCAGGTTCGGGTGTAATTTCGGGTTTGCTGGGCCAAATTTTACAAAACATATATACTAACAAATTTACAAAAAGAAAAAAAAATATATACATATATACTAAAGGTGGCCGTGCTTACCAGGCCGCTGCTGGCGAGGCGAGGCAAGGCGGCGTGCTGCTGGTGGCCGTGCGATCTAGTGGTGCCGCCGCGTGAGAGCTGAGGGTGAGGGAGGCTCCTGGCTCTCGTCGGGATGGGTCGGCAGGCAGTGGCACTCGGCTGGGCTGCTGCTCTCTTCTCTCCTGCCGCCGTGCTGATCTGCCGCGTGAGAGCTGAGGTGAGGGAGGCTCCTGGTTGAAACGAAAGAGAAAAAGACTAAAAAAAGGGGTCGGGTCATATGTAAACTTTAGTTTAGGGCTGAGTATTTTTTCATATTTTTTCAGATTTCGGTCGGGTTTCGGGTTACACCCGAACACGACGGCACATGTTTTATAAACCCGAACCTGACCCGATTTTTTCGGGTTCGGGTCGGGTTAGACCCGATTTGTCGGTTTTTTCGAAAAAAAACAGGTTCTCCGGGTTCGGGTCGGCCGGGTTTTGCGGGTCCCGTGTGCACCCCTATGATGCGGGGACCATGTGTGACGACCCTATGGTAGGGTACGCCTGCCACATACTCGTAATTCCAAGGTTTACAAGTATGTTAAGCACTTGACCAAAAGAATTAAATAAAATGGTACTGAGAAATACAGAAAAATTTAAAACTTTTATATAAACTTATTAATAGAAATTATTACACGTGTGAATACTTTAAGTTTAAATATAGCAATATGAAAAACCTTAAACCACTATTGCATTGCTACTGAGTCCGTGCTCCACAAGTTGCTCAACATCTAAAGCCACACCTGGAAAAATGTTGGAAAATAACATAACGAGCTAACGCTTAGTAAGTAAATCTCATGCATACACATACACAAGAATGCCGTGAGTTTGAAGTGCACATATACTCATATGCTGACTTATAATACTTATGCATTTCATTTATTGATCAAGCACTTTCAAACTTTACTTTTGTGTTTTTTCTCTTTTTACTTTCACATTGTTATGGGTCCATTATCTTATGTGCACACTGTTCGATTTAGACATTGCCTGCAGGGCTTGTTACACATATAATATGAAATCCCATGGGTTCTCTTCCGACTAGCCATCAACGCAGCTGGGCTCATCGTATTGCTCATTTCATCGTTGTCATAGCTTCCATACTTATTACACATATAAATGGAGGAGAAAGACGGGAACATGGCAAACATATCGAAATGGTCAACTCTAACCTAGCGCACACTAGTGGGCAGCCACTATAAGTCTTATAGACTTTCGTCTTCTTTACTGAACTTACATAATTGCTTCATCGAAATAGTAGCACCCTTTTTAAACATATTATTATCACATTGCTTAAGCCTTGTGTCATTAAAATGTTTAACTTTACATAAGACTTTTCAAGGCATTTAATAATTTTTCTCATATTCTTATGCATGACCTTATATCACATAATAATGTATCACAAGACTGTACATGTCATGCATACATGCTGATGCTGAAATGCCAATGTTCATGTTCATGATTCATGTTTGATGGTATTTAATCAAGTCATTATATCACATCTCATATAACTCAAAACATTTTTAGTCATAATACATGAAGCTTTGGGTTGGTAGCGTTGTTATACCTTAACGTAGAGCTATGACTCAGGTCTAAGGCTTCCAGCCTAAAAACTTAAAGGCTTCATATATCATAACATGTAACAAAATCATGAACATAGAAGGTAATCCACATATTCATCAACATAAGAACACATACTTGCACATAACTCATATCAAATTTAACCAATTAAGACAACCCTCACATATCACGAAATTCATCTATTATATGTCATATAATCCATTATGAAATACATACCACACATAACTCATATAACCATTCATTACATACTCATCATATGCAACATCATCCCATACTTAACACAACAGACATACACAATCAATGTAGTCATGCATATCACACTTAAGCACAAAATGTGAAATTTACTTACCTTAGGTCCTTAGCTTATTTTAAAACTACTCACCAAGGAGTTAATCAATCCAATCCATACAGATCGCATTCAAGGTACATCATTTATTAAATTCTATCAAAATCATAAATATACACTATTGATGGTGTATATTAACAATACCAGAAACCACATAAATGATAATAATAATTATTATCATCATAATGCATTGCTCATAATATAATAATTATTATATACTCTTCATGCATCATAATCCTCTTTACAAAACAATGCTTTAAACATTGCTCATAATATAATAAACTTATTTCAATATTAAAAGACTTTTAAACATATTGATAATATTAATAACAAAATACATGAATAACAATATGTGTGTGAATATATATATATATTTGAATAATCATTTTATTAAAAAAATCATATTTTTAACATTGTAATTATCGATATAATGATAATAATATAAATATAAATATAAATATTATATTACTATTAATCAACCATAAAATCGATCACATTGATAAAATAAATATAATTTCTACAAAATTCAATGTTCTTACAAATATCAATAACTGTATGAAAATATATATATATATTTATATCTTAGTGTTCAAATATTAAACAAAATATTAATGCACATTAATAACTATTAAATAATAGGTTAACCACAATCACACTTTACATATAAAAATTATATTCTTAATTTACCAAACAAAATAATAAAAATAAATTATAAAAATTAACTATTCATAATAATTTCCATATTAATAAAAAATCAATTAAATATGTCTTTTTATAATTTATTTAATGTCTAATATTTTCTAGAAAATTGGACAACACAACGACTATAATATGGACATTCCCAAAATCAAAACATGTATCAGAAATACATATAATCCCAGACAGCCAGTATAATTATAGAAAAATATTCAATATATCAAGAATGTATAAATATATACTATAGGTACACATAATAACAATTACTCTAATCAATCACAATTAAATCACAATATATAGGTCAAAGAAATTATACCACAATGATCGGGGTTTCAAAACAAGTTAAATGATGATTTCTGAAGCTCAAAACGAACTTTGAAACCTCAAAACTAAGTTTTGACTGTCGGTCTACGGTGGATCACGATGGCTCGTGGTGGGCCCACCACCCAACTATAGTAGATGTGGGAACAATTTATTGGGTTTTGAAGCCCACAACACGAGGAACACGATGGTGGTGACGGATCAGCTAACATATGCTTGAGGTGGCGGGATCGCAACTTTGAAGTCGCGCGGTGGCCGAACTTAAATTGACCAGTTGAGGTGCTTAACCAGCGAGTGAGTTCTGGATTCCCACGTGATCGATAGTTTGGAGGATTCTGCGCATTTTGGTCAGGCGCGTGTCTATTTGTGGCAACCGGAAAGTGGTCGTCCGTCGTCGGCAACAGTAGCACACAAAGAGGAAAAGAGAGAGAGAAAGAAAGAGGAAGAGAAGGAGAGAGAAAGAAAAGAAAAATTTTGAGGAGAGAGAGAGAGGCTATGGGATTTTTTTTAAATTACCTTTGGACCAAAAATATTAAAATTCTTTTCAAATAAGCCCTTTAGCAAAAATTTCTTAATTTCATAAAAATCCCCAATTAAAATTATATGGCATTTGGGTCCAATACTTGACTACTCAAGTTTCTCTTTCCTTTTAATCTCGTTAATAACATAAAAACATGTTTTAAACACTATTTTTCCATTATTATTTCTTAAATTTGTAAACTTGTATATTTTATGTATTGAAACTCTGATTATAATAAAAACTGTATTATGAAAAATGTTGGGTGTTACACTATGGATCCATGAAATCATGTTCCAACAAGTTACCATGAATTTATTTACGAATAATTTCACTACCTTATTAATTCCTCGTGATTCCACTATAGACTCGAAATTGAACTCTTGAATTCATAGAACGTATTTTCAAAGCCATAAATATGTTATCCATTGTTATAACCATTACAGTTAGACAATCCTCTATTGATGACTTACTAACGAGATGGGTGCAAATTACCATTTTACCCTCATCAGTATTTTATCCTTAACTCCCACTAAGTTCCTTATAAATGATATTCTGTGAACTTAATCACAGAAATGAGATCTCAATCATTTAACCTTTTGAACAAAGCAATTAAGGAAATCATCTTTTCACTTCTCATACAGAAGTTATAGATTTCATATCTATGAATAATACTCCCACTCAATTACACTACTAAATCTCCAAGATGTAAGTTTTGGCTAGACCGTAGGGTAAGCTGGTAACGAATAAGTCAAAAGATTTAAATAATATAATTAGCAGAATATTATCACTCAGAATTAAGATCGACTTAACATATGGTCAAGGTTGTGACATTGATTAGATTCGATAACAACGATACTTATTTATCAATTAATAATCAATATTGGTCCTAGTCCGATGTAACTAAATACATCCGGTCTTATCTACTTGGTTGATGCCTTGGACAAGACATCACACCCTGAATGTGTAAGTAGATCATATTGTAGATGGCCTAATCAATGAAAATCCAATGCACTGGTCTGATCTTAGGACTCGTTCTTTTGAACATATAATTACAACTATAATCCACTGTGACCTAGTCACTATAATTGTAACTATCCATATGTTCGGGATTAATGTTTGTATTATTTCAATAATCATGTAATAAAACAAGCAAGCAACACGGTTGTTAAACTAAATGATTTCTACTACTTTTATTGACAATATGAAATTGTGCTACATGTCCGATATGGTTTTATAAGGCCATAAAACCCAACATTGTTCTACTATCTTCTTAGGATTGTTATCACCTAATAGTTTAGGATTCTAAGCAGAGTGATAAATTACAATTAAGTATTGTGACATGTATTTTAATTGTGATGAAGAATAAAACCTAGGTTAAATGAATTGCATGATTAAAGAATTTGTTGCCTAAATTAACTTGTTTCCATTGAATGTAATGTTTTTCCTGGGTTAAATAGATCGCATGCTTAATGGAATTATTGCTTAATAAAAAGGAATTATGAAGAGCGCTTAGCTTTAATTAATTATAATAGGGAAACTGTGATAATTAACTGCTTAAGTGTTATCTGCAATGTTAGTAGTTTAATTGGGAATAATGAATATTATTCGTCATTGTTGATAGATTTATTGTCAAATGTGGAGAATAATTCTTAACTGTTTTCTAAAATCATATTATCCATTATTCTTTGTTTATTACTTTATTTTATGTTATTAAATCTTGAAACAAAATTACCTATTTAATTATTGTTTTTATTTTGAATGATAGATTGAATAACAGTCCTTGTGGGTTCGACCTTTACTGTCACTTTACTAATAATTTAGTGAGTAATAAGGAATAAATATAATTAAATTTGGTACGACATTCGAGATGTATCAACATGACATTGGGTGTGTCATAATAACTATTTTCTAAAAAAATATATTTAAAAAATCATTTTGTAAAAGAATATTAAAAAAATATTATTTTTTGTCAAATGCCCTTATATGGTGGTAATATTTTGATTATGTAGTCATTTAAATTAGTCATTAAGAATTTAATTATATAGGTTAATAATATTATTAAAATATCCGAAAAATAGGAAATATATGTCTTCATATTAAGTTATTAATTAATATTGAGTTTATACCTTTTTGGACCCTGTGTTTTGTCCCATTACCTGTTTGGACCCTGTGTTTTGACAAATTACTTTTTGGACGCTATGTTTTGTAAAATGGTTAAAATAAAACCATAAACTCAATTTTGATGAAGAAGAAATTGAATATAACAATACAGTTTTTAAGCATAATGATTTTATTTTTGTTCTGGATTGTTAGTTTGGTAAATTATTTGTGATTTTAGTTGAGAAAACATTGACCAAAATCGTGTTTGGAGTTCTATTTTAACAATTTTACAAAATATAGGGTCTAAAAAATAATTTATCAAAATACATGGTCCAAATAGGTAATGAGACAAAACACAGGGTCTAAAAAAGTATAAACCCATTAACATTTTAGTTAATTATATAAATAAATATTAAACCTCGCTCATAAAATGGTGAATATTTATTTTTACACTAGTTTAGGATTATAGAACACTATTAATTGTAGTTGATCATTTGCCAATTACAAATTGAATATAGGAGATTAAATATAATAAAATTATCTCAAAATTTTCAATGTGATTAAATTATCTCATACTAGGCAGATTATTTATGTTGTTGAATTATTTATTTTTTCTATATTATCTTCTCAATTATGTAACAAAATTATGAGGTAAAAATGTAATTTAATTAAAAACGTGTCACTACCATGAATGTGCTAGGGTTAAAAAAGGTTTTGGTCTCAAAAGATACACTTTATATAGTTAAACAGTTTTACACATGGGATCCCAAAAAAGAGCAATGTTTAAAAGTTGGTTTACAGAATTTCCAAAATACAGACAATCATCAGCCATTCTAAGGCAAAACAAACATTTCTGGTTCCCCTGCTCCTGCTTTCCCCTCAACCGTGGCAGCTGAGCAGCTGGTCATGTACATTCGGCTCATAGAGCTCTCCAAGTCAGAACTGATTAAGTTTGCCCTTGCATTTACCTGCACCACGTAGCACCTGTGAGCCAAGGCCCAGCAAGAAAACATAATATACATCACAAACAACAATAGCAGATAATTAATCTTTTAAGCACGATCAAACACTTAACACTCATATTAATCATATATCATGTACTCAGAATCAAGGATACAATTATACGTTAATAATAATCAAGTTACGTGATTATCAGGGTCGACAACTTAGGCCACACCCTCTGTTTATCCCACTGACTCCAGCCTGCTTAAACCGAGCTCAGTGCATAATAAGCTGTCCTCGGCTACCAGTGACCGAGCCGCGCCCTGTTCGCTAGTGTAACCTTGGCACTCTTAGGTCGTTGGTTTACTGTTTACATGGCGTACTACCATCATTTAAAAGCATACATATTACAGAACCCTTAGTCCCATTACAATTACACAACTGGGTGCAGTTTTCTTACCTTTAGTTTCCACGTTCACTGACTACAAGCGACGTCCCTCGAGCACGATCCGTCTCCCGAGCCCCTAGCTTAACACCTTCTTTGTTGTACCACTTCCTTAACAGGATCCTGAGCTAGAATCCAAACTTCTCAGCTTTAATTCAATCCTTGATCCTGGTTGAGTGTCCCTTAGTCAGAACTAGGCTAATCCTTCATAAATTCAGCTCAAACACAGAATTCCCAGTCGAGTTTTCCTTAGTTTTCTGTTGTTTCCTTAAGAGAGAAAAGAGAGAGAAGAGGAGAAGGAGAAGATATGATAAAGGGTTGGTTGTGTCTTTTGTTCTACTGCTTTCCAGTAACTTAGTCTAATCTTAGCCAGTTAGGTCAATCCCGAGGCTCGAGGTACCGGAAACGTCCCCGAGGGCAAAACGGTAAAATTCCCCAATATTCCCGCCTAAGCCTCCTAACCTCACTTATATATCTATATATTTATTTCCATAACCCGATAGTCTAAATAACTACTTGATACCTAAAATACCCCTGACTTGCCCAAAGTCAAATATTAAACCCCGTTGTGACTTTCCCACTATCTAGCTCCCTAGGATCACCTTAAGTCGCACGCTGTAGATCTACCCACATAATAATGTGGTTCTCACAGTTACAATATTTAACCACACTTACATTCATATAATCACGCATTAATTCAATAAATTCTCACATAAACCAATTATGCCCTCCCGGCACACTAATCAAGGCCCTTAAGCCATATTAGTGATTTTTGGTCGTTACAACTATCCCCTCCTACTGAGAATTTCGTCCTCGAAATTTACCTGAATAGCTCGGGATACTGATCCTGCATCGCTGCCTCTAACTCCCATGTCTCTTCCTCGACCTTGTTATTTTTCCATAATACTTTAACTAACGGAATTGTCTTATTCCGTAAGACTTTGTCCTTTCGATCCAAAATCTGAACTGGTCACTCTTCATAGGACAAATATGACTGCAACTCTAAGTCCTCATACTTCAGCACATGTGTTGTATCTGAAACATACTTCCGCAACATGGAGACATGGAACACGTCATGAACTCCTGACAGCGACGGTGGCAAGGCCAACCTGTAAGCCACCTGTCCAATCCTTTCTAGGATCTTGAAAGGTCCAAAAAACCGAGGGCTTAGCTTTCCCTTTACTCCAAACCTCCTCACCCCTCTCAATGGTGAAACTCGCAGAAAACACATGGTCCCCAACCTGGAACTCCACGTCCCTACGCTTAGGATCAGCGTAGCTTTTCTGTCTATTCTGCGAAGCAAGCATTCTGGCTCAAATCTTCTCAATAGCCTCATTAGTCTTCTGAACCATATATGGCCCTAAGTGCCTCCTCTCACCCATCTCATCCCAATGAATGAGTGATCTACACTTTCTCCCATATAACATTTCATAAGGAGCCAATCCAATCGTGGATTGATAACTGTTGTTATACGAGAACTCAATCAATGGTAAATACTTACTCCAAGATCCCTCAAAATCAATCACACACGCCCTAAGCATGTCCTCCAACACCTGAATCGTTCTCTCAGACTGTCCATCAGTTTGAGGATGAAAAGTTGTGCTAAACTTCAACTAGGTCCCCATAGCTCTCTGTAGAGCTCCCCAAAATTTGGAGGTAAAGATAGGGTCTCGATCAGATACATTAAAATTTGGAACTCCATGGAGACGAACTATCTCCCTCACATATAATTCTGCATACTGTTCCACTGTATAGGTCGACTTCACTGGCAGAAAATGAGCTGACTTGGTGTATTTGTCTACTATTGTGGAGGTGATTTCCTACAATTGATTAGATGGGCACCAGCAACCTGTCAAGAACAAAGAGAAGATAGACGAGAGTTCAATTGGGAGCACCAGTGGGGTGTCAGCCAAAGGGACTCTGACGCTCAAGTCAGTCGGGTTGTAATGAGAGCAAATAGAAAGCAATAAAATTAAGATATAAATAATCGAAATAATGATGAATGGAGGAGTCGTAGAATGGTCAGAGTGACGGTGGCGATGACGGAGGGGTCAAGCGACTAGGTCAGGTCCAATCAGACTGACTAATTAGTCTTGCGTGACTGTATTGCTCAGAAATAGAGTAGCCTTCGTTTCAATTAGAGAGTAAAGAAAGTTCAGTGATTATCTCATGCCTTTTCTCAACCTCTGATGGTCTTATTTATTGTCCTCCTTCTCGTTCCGTCCTCCTCCATCTTTCTGATTCGTTTGACTCGCTCCAAGTGGTTTCGTTCCGAGATTCTTGGCGAACGTGATGGGAGCCTTGACTGTTTCAAGGTCTCTGGCTGACTGAGTGTATCCGAATTCGGGTCCGGGTATGGTTTTGGGCATTTGGATGGTACTTTGTATATGCGAGCCTATTTTACATGGGCTTTGGGCCTTATTGGCTAGTTAGATAGCTTATTGGGCTGACTGACTGCTTGTTGGACTATTATTTATCAAGTATACAGATTTTGTCCACTACAGTTTGTCCCTCACTCTTTGGTATAGAATTCATTCTTTTATCAAAGAGTAAAAAAGAAATTAATTCCATCAGAATTTATCCATTTTCCCAATAGTTAGAGAAAATTGTTAGAATATGCATTAACTCAATTTACCCCTTTCAGAAATTATTGCCTGGTTGGCCGATCGGCTGCTTGGGCCGACTGGCTACTTACTTGCGGCCGAGTGATGCGCACCTACGCATCCAGCCGAGTGATGAGTACCTATGCATCCAGCTGTCCGAGTGGCCTGCGGATGCGCGCGGGCCTGGTTGGCCGACCGGCTGCTTGGGCCGACTGGCTGCTTTCTTGCGGCCGAGTGATGCGCACCTACGCATCCGGTCATTCTGAGTGCCCTGCGGATGCGCGCGGGCCTGGTTGGCTACCGGCTGTCTGGGCCGACTGGATGCTTGGGCCGAACGGCCTTCTAGCCGAGTGGTCCACGGGGTGGCCCTGAGGCATGGCCGGCTGCTTGACCAACTGAATGGGCTGCACGAGCCGAGTGCTTCATCGGGATGGCCGAGTGCTTCGCCGGGTTGGCCGAGTGCTCCTCCGGGATGTCCAAGTGCTTCGCCGGGTTGGCTGAGTGCTCCTCCGGGATGGCCGAGTGGCCTACTCCATGTGAACCTTCATTTGTCTTTGAGACTTTGAGTGTTCCCCTAGAGGAAGTTAAAATCCCCTTTTTTGATAGGGCCACCTGATGGATGACACTTGGCACTCATCTGGTGGATTTGTGTGCCTATATAAGGGTAGTTTGTTTTTACCCTTGCATTCATTTGAGGAAGGCTTGGAGAGGAGGTGCAAGGTGTGGAGTAGAAGTGCTTTTCAAGAGGTAAGTTTTCTCTCCTTTTTCCTTTGAATGTTCTTATGGATGTTCTTCGTGTTATTCATGCTAGGTTAGGTAATTCAACTGTTAATTTTGTTTGATTCTGTAGATTTTCCGTTTGTGTTTGATCTGTTTGCAATGGTGGCAATTTGAATTTCTGTTGTTTATTCATTTTGGGTTTGCTTATGTATGATTCATGTGTTCCAATTCCTTAAGCCGAGTGGGCTGTCTGACTGATTAGTAAAGACTCATAGGCTGACTTCTATCTAACTGAGTATTTTGTAATTTGATTTGGTATAATAGTCTGTTTTGCCATGTTTTATCTTATGTATTTGATGTTAAGTACGTTTGACTGATTGATGAGTCCTCCTCGAGTGTGTCTTAATTGCGTGTCTATCTGAATGTTCTTCATGTCTTTTTTGTGTTCCTTAAGGCTTAGCTGTTGTTTTGCTTTAGGTGATCAGCTCATTATGTCTACAAGTAGGTGTGATAGTCATGATGATTCAGTCATACGACTGTCTTGTTCATTTAGTGAAGAAGATTTTAGTTCTCTCTTTCAAATTTATGCTGAGATGGTTGATTGCAACCGAATTACAGTAGTAGAATTGGGGGGTCGTCCCTTAGGTGATGTTGCTGGAAGGGGAATAGATTCTAACGAACCTATTGATGGTGGTATGCCGGGTTCTGGTAGTATGCTTAGTTCCAATCCTAGTAGTTCGATATGTTTAGGTGAGTTGCCCTATCTTCGTCGTCATTATGAGATTCCTGACACCATCAGTCTGCATGCTCCTGCTAAGGCGGAGCGGCCTGACTGGCACTTACCTGGTTGGGTGTGTCTGTATGAACTTCCCTTCAAGGAAGGGTTTCGGTTTCCTATCCCCCGATTAGTGGTTGAGTTGTGCGAATACCACGAGATTTCGCCCGGACAACTAATGCCAAATTCATGGAGGATTTTGATGTCTCTCGAAGTCCTCTGTGAAAGGCACAACATAACACTTGGGGTGGCTGACTTGTTGAGGGCTTACTATTTGAAGGCACATCTTTATGACAAGGGTAGGTACCAGTTAACAGCCAGGGGGAAGGACCCTCCTCTAATTATTAGTTTGAAGAGTGGAGATAAGAGGTGGAAGGACCGTTACTTCTTCGTCCCTTTCGTCTCGTTGGGGTTCCCTGCTGATAGTAGGATACCTTGTTCATGGTCTCCTGCATGTGAGTCTTTAATGCTTGCCTACTAATCCGTTTATTTGCATATACTTGTTGTTGTTTTTATTTTAATGTATTTATTTATTATTTTATCTTGTGTACTGATGCTTCTATTATCTTGCAGGTAGGCTTCGAGTTGAGTACCTTTGGGATTCGAGGGAGTCTTCTGGTCGGCTTAAGAGTATTCTTTCTATCCCTGAGGAGGAGCGTGAGTGGAGTGATTTTTTGTCTGAATCAAGTCTCCGTCAGAGTTCTTTGTGGCGCTCTGTTGAAAAACTCCCTGAAGGTATTCCTCTTCTACAGAGTCCTGATAATCCTCGTATTGTGTTTATCAAGAGAAGTTTAGAAGTCTTGGGATATACTCCCAATTTGTTGACTGAATTGACGACAAGTGAGCGGTTGTTTGCAGACGTAGCTATGTGACGATAGGGTCACCAGGGCTTAATCGATAAGTGTTTCATTCATAAGTTTGTTCGGGACAGGTGCATGGTGATTGGTCACCAACATAACCTTCCTCACGACTCTAGAGTCGAAACTATGGACAACGTCCCTTAGCCACGTGACAAACGGTCACCGGGGTCATATACCTTGGCTATAGTCATCTGGTCGTAGACCAGGCAAGCGCTTGTAAGTTTCTTCGACCTTAGGTCGGTCTCGCATTAATGCCATAGAGCCACTCAATGCGTGATCATCGACTTTAGAGTCGGTCCCTGACTAGTCAGTGTCTTAAACAGGTGATTAGCAATCATTAGCATTTGATATGCAATCCACGTTCACATATAACAAACAACATGCCTCAATATCAAACCATGCATGTCATATACCTGTACAGGGTGCAACTGTGTCCATACACTGTTTTCTTACCTCAAGTTCGAGCGAGAAGTATGATAAAGACGACCCCTGAGAACGATCAGTCTTTTAGTTCCTTAGCGGTTACCTAATCACAACCAATTATAACCTCCATTAATGAGAATCCACAATAATAGGGTCTTAACCTAAGCACCATCCTCGGGACCTCGAAACATGCCCACACGGTGAGTAGAATCGATCCCGGGCCTTAAGGATTGAAACCCCAAGTCAAAAACCCTTAAAAACACTCAAAACGGGGTTTGGAAGGAACAGGGTAGCGCTACAGCGCTCAACCCCTAGCGCTACAGCGCTATACTCAGAACCGCCCAAGTGCCAGAAACCCTCCTGAGGAGCGCTATAGCGCCCTAGGGTGGGCGCTGTAGCGCTACCTCCAGCCCAAAACTTCCCTGAACCGACCTTCTTCATCTCCTTCGATTCTAACTCGATTCCCAAGCTTCCAAAGCCTATTCTTGATGCCAAATGAACCCAAAAACCATCCCAACACATCCCAAACATCACAAGCATGGGAACCCTAGCCAAAACTCCCAACAAAACCCATGAATTCACCCTAAACATTTCAGCTGCAAAACAAAACTAAAACAGAGCAAACCAGAGAAACTATGGTTAGAAACTTACCCAAAGCTTGGCTTATGAAGCTCTTCAATGATGGAACACACTCCCAAACTCCCAAGGCTTGCTTCCTAAGCTTGAATCCTCAAAATTGGTTCAGAAACCACAAAGAACAGTGAGGAGAAGAAGGTACGGGAGAACTCTCAAAGATACTCTGTTTTTCCATCACCTTTTTCAGCTAAATAAGGTTATATCTATCCTAGGGGTGAAATGACCATTTTACCCCTAGGTCAATTAATGGTTTCTAAAGACTCCCAAGGGCATTTTTGGTACTTTCCTCCTAACTCGTTAATCATAATTAACGCTCTCCAATTCCCGTTATTCTCGAAAATCATAAACACCAATAATTCTCATCCCGTTACCCTTTATTTCCCGGTAACGCTCTAATCATCAAAATCACCCCGAGACTCATCCCAAGTCCCGACACTTAATCCCGTTGTGACTAAACCGCTAATCAATAATCTACGATCGTCTCATGTCGAACAGCTCGAACAAACCCACATCATAATGTGGTCTCAACATATGTCACCGACATGCGTACAATTAACATTATACTATAATATAATTCTCATAAATATGCATAAACACATTTAATAACGTAATTAAACAATTATGGCCCTCCCGCCCTACAAATCCAGCCGCTAAACCACAATAGGGAATCCGGGGCATTACATCAGGTATATTCTGACCAGCTCCAATGATGATCTGGCTGGCTCCAATGGTAGGCTGATTAGCACTTGGAACCTGCTGCTGTCCGGGTCCAGTGGCTGGTTGACTCGCTCCTGGAATATGTTGCTGTCCGGGTCCAGTGGCTGGCTGACTGGCTCCTGGAATCTGTTGCTGTCCGGGTCCAGTGGCTGGCTGACTGGCTCCCGGGATCTGCTGTGATCCGGGCGCAGATGAATGACCATGTTCAGTCATGGTAACCTGTTCGCCTGAATTGACAACATAATTTTGAATGTTAGACATGGTGGGTGGAGTTTGATAATTCCTTACCAAGGGTGATGGAACTGTCTGATTCGGTCCATCACTGTTAGAGATAGGAGTGAGGTCTCCCAGAGGTTGCATAGGGCTGACTTGGCCTCGGAAGCGAGATGGCTGAGCCTCGGTGGCTTGAGAGGACATGGCCTCCACTCGTACGAGCAGGTTAGCATTCTCAGCTTCGAGCCTCCTCATTTTCTCGCATTCTTCATTCATCTGGGCAGTAAGAGCAGCGAGTTGAGCAGACAGATCAGGTGTCTCAGTCACGTCTGACATGGCTCTCAGGTGAACTTCTTGATCTCTTTATCGATCGTCTGATTGCTAGGGCCCCACGGTGGGCGCCAAATTGTAGAGGTGATTTCCTACAATTGATTAGATGGGCACTAGCAACCTGTCAAGAACAAAGAGACGAGAGTTCAATTGGGAGCACCAGTGGGGTGTCAGCCAAAGGGACTCCGACGCTCAAGTCAGTCGGGTTGTAATGAGAGCAAATAGAAAGCAATAAAAAGATATAAATAATCGAAATAATGATGAATGGAGGAGTCGTAGAATGGTCAGAGTGACAGTGGCGATGACGGAGGGGTCAAGCGACTAGGTCAGGTCCAATCAGACTGACTAATTAGTCTTGCGTGACTGGATTGCTCAGAAATAGAGTAGCCTTCGTTTCAATTAGAGAGTAAAGAAAGTTCAGTGATTATCTCATGCCTTTTCTCAACCTCTGATGGTCTTATTTATTGTCCTCCTTCTCGTTCCGTCTTCCTCCATCTTTCTGATTCGTTTGACTCGCTCCAAGTGGTTTCGTTCCGAGATTCTTGGCGAACGTGATGGGAGCCTTGACTGTTTCAAGGTCCCTGGCTGACTGAGTGTATCCGAATTCGGGTCCGGGTATGGTTTTGGGTATTTGGATGGTACTTTGTATATGCGAGCCTATTTTACATGGGCTTTGGGCCTTATTGGCTAGTTAGATAGCTTATTGGGCTGACTGACTGCTTGTTGGACTATTATTTATCAAGTATACAGATTTTGTCCACTACAACTATCACCCACACACTGTCCTGGGTAGTCCTCCCACAAAATCCATCGTGATGTCCTCCCACTTCCACTCTGGGATTCCCAAAGGCTGAAGGAACCCCGCTGGTCGCTGATGCTCAGCCTTTACTTGCTGGCATGTCAAACATCTAGACATGTACTCTACCACATCCTTCTTCATCCTGGGCCACCAATATAATATCCGTAGATCCTAATACATCTTTGTGGTACCCGGATGAAGCGAGTATGGTGTAGTGTGAGACTCAGCCAGTATCTCTCGTCTGATCCCCTCATCTGCCGGAACACAAATCCGTCCCTGATATCGAAGTATACCAGTCTCGAAAACATAATAATCCTTAGTTGTCCCCGCTAAGACATACTGCCTAACATCCTACAACTGCGTATCCACCAATTGTCCCTCCTTGATCCGTTCTAGCAAGGTCGACTGCAAGATAATATTAGCTAACTAACCTACCACCAATTCTATCCTTGCCCTGGTCATCTCATCAGCTAACTCTTTCGAGATCTGGGTGGAACTATACATCTGCCCTGGGCCCCTCCTACTCAATGCATCTGCCACCACATTGGCCTTCCCTGGGTGGTAAAGGATATCGCAGTCATAATCCTTAACCAGCTCCAACCAACGCCTCTGTCTCATGTTCAGATCCTTCTGAGTGAAGAAGTATTTCAAACTCTTATGATCAGTGTATATCTCGTACTTCTCCCCATACGGGTAATGACACCACACCTTCAGTGCGAATACCACTGCTGCTAGTTCCAAATCATGAGTAGGATACCGTTGTTCATACTCCTTCAGCTGCCGCGATGCATAAGCAATAGCTTTCTCATTCTGCATCAGCACGCAGCCTAAAGCTATCCTCGACGCATCACAATAGACCACAAACTTTCCTTTTTCTGAAGGAAGACTCAGCACAGGTGCAGAAATAAGCCGTCGCTTTAACTCTTGGAAACTGTTCTCACATTTCTCTAACCAAACAAACTTCTGATTCTTTCTTGTCAATTCTGTCATCGGTGAAGCAATCTTTGAGAATCCCTCCACAAACCGCCTGTAATAACCTGCCAACCCAAGGAAAATCCGCACCTCCGAGGCATTCCTTGGCCTTGGCCAATCTCTCACCGCCTCCACCTTGGACAGATCCACCTTAATCCCTTCTGCGCCAACAATTTGTCCAAGAAAAGTCACCTCTAGCAACCAAAATTCACATTTCTTAAACTTAGCACATAACTGGTGTTCCCTTAATCTCTGTAAAACCTGTCGAAGATGATGTTCATGCTCTGTCTCTGAACCGAAGTAGACTAGAATGTCGTCGATGAAGACAATGACGAACTAGTCTAAGAAGTCCTTGAACACCCTGTTCATCAAATCCATAAAAGCTGTTGGGCCATTGGTCGAACCAAAAGACATGACCAAGAATTCATAGTGCCCATATCGTGTCCGGAAGGCCGTCTTCGGTATATCCTCATCCTTGATTCTCAACTGGTGATAACCAGATCGCAGATCAATCTTTGAGAACATCGTCTTTCCCTGCAACTGATCGAACAAGTCATCAATCCTTGGCAGAGGGTATTTATTCTTTATAGTCAACTTGTTCAATTCTCTGTAGTCTATACACATCCTCAGAGTCTCGTCCTTCTTCTTAACAAACAACACTGGAGCGCCCCATGTTGAGTAACTAGGCCTAATAAACCCCAAATCCAGAAGTTCCTGCAACTGTATCTTTAGTTCCTTCAACTCTGCTGGTGCCATTCTATACAGTGTCCTTGATACTGGCTCTGTCCCCGGTGCTAACTCAATCTCAAACTGAATCTCCCTGTGCGGCAACAACCCTGGTAGATCCTCAAGATATATGTCCAAAAACTCACACACCAATCTGGTCTCTCCCGGCCCTGCTGGCATAACCCTAGTGGTATCCACCACACTGGCCAGAAAACCTATGCATCCCCCTTGCAACAAGTCTCTGGCTCTCAATGCTGAAATCACGGGTACACAGGGTCCGCATACCGCACCCACAAAGACGAAAGGATCCTCACCCTCAGGCTCAAAAGTCACCATCTTTTTCCTGCAGTCAATAGTAGCATCATATCTGACCAACCAGTCCATCCCTAAGATCATATCAAAATCCTCCATGTCTAATTCAATCAAATCCACCGAAAGTTCCCTACTATTAACCATCATTGGCAGTGCCCTAATCCATCTCCTATAAATTACCAGCTCCCTTGTAGGCAGTAAAGTCCCAAACCCTGTAGTCCGATATTCACTAGGTCTACACAATCTATCAATCAATTTACTAGAAACAAAGGAATGTGTAGCACCAGAATCAATCAATACAGTAAAAGGACAGCCAGCGCTAGAAAGCTGACTTGTCACTACCGAGGGACTAGCCTCGGCCTCTGCCTGCGTCAAAGTGAATACTCGAGCTGGAGTCAAGCTATCCATCTTTCCTACTTCACCTTTCTTCACTGTTGGGCAGTCTTTCCTAAGATGCCCCACTGTTCCGCACACAAAACAAGCTTTGGCTTGACATTCGCCCAGGTGACGCTTTCTACACCTCGGGCACTCTGGATAGGTCCGCCATGCCTCGCCGCCATCCTGACGGCCACCCTGACCACCCCGACCTCTTCTGTCAGGACCAGCAACAGTCGAAGTGTCAGGAGTCTTTCTCTTGAAGTCACTGGGGCCTCCGCCCCCACCTGTCCCTGAATAAGGAGGCACCACTCTGCGGCCCTCGCACCTCACCGCACCTTCCCTCCAAATCTTGTTCTCCGCTTCCTCAGCTGTAAGAGCCTTCTCAATGGCCTGGGCATAAGTTGTTCCTATAGGTATCGTTGTAATCCTAACATCCTGGGCTATCATAGCATTTAGCCCCTGATAACCCTATCTTGCCTAGCAGCATCGGTAGGCACAAGATCTGGTGCAAACTTTGCAAGCCTGTCAAATTTTAGGGCATACTCTGTAACAGTCATATTGCCCTGCACCAAACCCATAAACTCATTAACTTTCGCTGCCCTCACGGCAACATTATAATATTTCTAGCTGAACAAGTCCTTAAATCCTTCCCAACTCAGAGTAGTGACATCCCTGGTCTGTGAAGCCACCTCCCACCAGATGTGGGCATCCTCTCTCAACATATACGTGGCACATGCCACTCTGTCATACCCCTCTACTCTCATGAAATCCATAATAGTTGTGATCATAGTCAGCCATTGCTCAACCTTCAATGGATCAGGTCCCCCCCTCAAAGATTGGAGGTTGTTGCTTCCTGAACCGCTCATATAACGGCTCCCACCTGTTCCCAACCTCCCCAGACTGCACAACTGGTACCAACGCAAGTGGTACAATAGGGGCAGCGCTCCCTGATGGAGCCTGCTGTCGCAGTAGATGAATCTGTTCATCTTGGCTCTGTAATCGAGCTTGCATGTCTGCCATGAGTTGCTGCCAGTTCTCAGGGACTGGCGGAGGAATCTGGCCCTGGTCATCACCCCCGGTCCCAGACCTAGTGCCGGCTAGTCGCGTAGATTTTCTTGGACGCATAACTATCAAAGTCAATTTGCAATCAACGACTCGGCAGTCAGACCATGATGACAGGGTAAAAACTTCTCCAAAATCCACCAAGGGAACATAACCAATCACAAACAATCAGAATATAGGCATTCATCCACATGCACCGGCTGTTGATCAGCATGCCCCAACATTACCACATGACAGCTAAGATAAAAACATTCATCCATGCTCAATATACAGTTAATCATTCAAATATTCATTTACATGCACAACAATGCTAATAGGCATGCCCTAATATTTTCATACAGCAGTCAAGGGCCAGACCCAATCAGTATCTCATGCTTCCTATTAATCCAATAAATAACAACATTCATAACTCATTTCAAGCATATAAGCATATAAACACATATACACATTACCAAACCCTGAATCGAGCTTGTCTTTAGCAGAGAATTTACATGTCCAGCCGGTCTCCAGGAACCCTTAAACCTAGGACGCTCTGATACCAAGTTGTAACACCCTGGATAGCCAAGACTGCTACACTGTGTACTTATAAAGGTGCAAGACTTGGTAATCAAGTCATTTATTTAAAAACGTGTCACTTCCATGAATGTGCTAGGGTTAAAAAGGGTTTTGGTCTCAAAAGATACACTTTATATAATTAAACAGTTTTACACATGGGATCCCAAAAATGAGCAGTGTTTAAAATTTGGTTTACAGAATCTCCAAAATACAGACAATCATCAGCCATTCTAAGGCAAAACAGACATTTTCGGTTCCCCTGTTCCTGCTTTCCCCTCAACCGTGGTGGCTGAGCAGCTGGTCATGTACATTCGGCTCATAGAGCTCTCCAAGTTAGGGCTGATTAAGTTTGCCCTTGCCTTTACCTGCACCACGTAGCACCCGTGAGCCAAGGCCCAGCAAGAAAACATAATATACATCACAAACAACAATAGCAAATAATTAATCTTTTAAGCACGATCAAACACTTAACACTCATATTAATCATATATCATGTACTCAGAATCAAGGATACAATTATACGTTAATAACAATCAAGTTACGTGATTATCAGGGTCGACAACTTAGGCCGCACCCTCTGTTTAACCCACTGACTCCGGCCCGCTTAAACCGAGCTCAGTGCATAATAAGTTGTCCTCGGCTACCAGTGGCCGAGCCGCGCCCTGTTCGCTAGTGTAACCTTGGCACTCTTAGGCCGTTGGTTTACTGTTTACATGGCGTAATACCATCATTTCAAAGCATACATATTAGGGAACTCTTAGTCCCATTACAATTACACAACCGGGTGCAGTTTTCTTACCTTTAGTTTCCACGTTCACTGACTACAAGCGACGTCCTCGAGCACGATTCGTCTCCCGAGCCCCTAGCTTAACACCTTCTTTGTTGTACCACTTCCTTAACAGGTGCCTGAGCTAGAATCCAAACTTCTCAGCTTTAATTCAATCCTTGATCCTGGTTGAGTGTCCCTTAGTCAGAACTAGGCTAATCCTTCATAAATTCAGCTCAAACACAGAATTCCCAGTCGAGTTTTCCTTAGTTTTCTGTTGTTTCCTTAAGAGAGAGAAGAGGAGAAGGAGAAGATATGATAAAGGGTTGGTTGTGTCTTTTGTTCTACTGCTTTCCAGTAACATAGTCTAATCTTAGCCAGTTAGGTCAATCCCAAGGCTCGGGGTACCGGAAACGTCCCCGAGGGCAAAACGGTAAAATTCTCCAATATTCCCGCCTAAGCCTCCTAACCTCAAATATATCTCCATATATTTATTTCCATAACCCGATACCTAAAATATCCCTGACTTGCCCAAAGTCAAATATTAAACCTCGTTGTGACTTTCTCGCTATCTAGCTCCCTAGGATCGCCTCAAGTCGCACGTTGCAGATCTACCCACATAATAATGTGGTTCTCACAGTTACAACATTTAACCACACTTACATTCATATAATCATGCATTAATTCAATAAATTCTCACATAAACCAATTATGCCCTCCCGGCACACTAATCAAGGCCTTAAGCCATATTAGTGATTTTGGGTCGTTACAACTATCCCCTCCTACTGAGAATTTCGTCCTCGAAATTTACCTGAATAGCTCGGGATACTGATCCTGCATCGCTGCCTCTAAACATGACTTTATGGAATATTTTAACTCTTTTATAGAATATGTTTAATAATACCAAACATTAGAATAACTTTTTATAATAAGACTAATTTTAAAAAGAAAAAGGAAAAAATGTGCATGGTCTTTTCAATAACCTTTTATTGTATTATGTCAGTCTTTTTATTATTAATATTGATGTAGTATATTTTTATAAAGCATTAAATGTCAATATAATGCCCCTTTCTACTCCAACTATAGTATATTGAAAGACAAAATTATCCTTATTACTAACGATTTTCTCATGGAAATCAATCAAACTAAAAGAAAGATAACTTTTTGGTTATAAACATACACTAATTCTGAATATAAGGCAATATAAATTGGTTTCAAAACACTACCAAAAATAGAGAGAGACTGAAGTGGTAGTGGAACACTAAATGTCAAGTAGGAATTAATGAGAAATAAGGAAAGTGTCAATAAAATTAATTGATTATTAATAGGAATGAGTTAATCTAATGAGATTTGTTAATGGATACTAGTGGTGTCCAACACCATAAGAAGTTGGCGTATCAATATTAGTGAAATTCAATATTAGGTCCTATACATTTGAATTTAATAAATATTATGAGATATTGCTAACCAACCATAAGATGCTATCTCATATGGTGTTAGACACCTTAAGACGTCAAATTACAACACTCTAATCTAATGCGTGGTTCCCAAGTTGATTCCAAATAAATCAGATATGGGTTTGTTTCATGAGAATGGGACTTGTTTGTTCACATACACGATTTTGGGTTGTATTTACTTATGACAATAGCATTGTGGTTGGTTGTGCCTTATAGAAAACAAATATGAGAAAATAATATCATTAGAGGTTCAACTTTTGTAGAAAATATGTTTAGAGCATACAAGTCATCGATTTCAATTTTATATTATATTAATTTAAATAATATAATGTTAGATTAAAAAATGTGACAAAATGTGAATTGTCATATATACAAGTCATCGATTTCAATTTTATGTTATATTATTTTAAATAATATAATGTTAGATTAAATGATGTGATAAAATGTGATTTGTCAAATCAATATAATTTGTCACGCTTTGTAACATAGAATTGCGAGTACAAATTTGGACATATCTGTGTGCCCAAATGTAAAATCAGTTACAAATTTGTAACTCTCAAATATCACTCAATAATGTGTAGATTTTATGTTAATATTTTTTATTTGAATTGATCAAAGCCATTAGTGATATGACTGTTGGCGACATGATTTTAACTCCCATAATGTGTTTAGAGGTTACAAAGTCATGTGAGAAGAGTATAGAGCTGTTTGGAAAAATGCACAAAAAGTAATATGCTGAAAATTGGTCTGTAGCTGCGGCCTGGTGGACAGATGCACTTGGCCGCGACCAAGAATGCTGGTGGCCGCGACCAGAGACGTGTGCAACCAATTTTATACTCCTTTTTCCACTTTGAACGATTCTAACAACTTATGTAACTCCCAAAACTCATTTTTAATTCCATAAAACATTAGTATCAGTCATGAGGGTTGGTGAAATTTGAAATTTAAAGGGTGTCTCAAAACTCTATAAATAAGAGTCTATTACTCACTTGTAAGACAACACTATTTCTATTTACTATAGCACTTAGCTAGAAATACACTAAACGAATTGATTATTCCATAAAGTTATTTCTAATATTGTGAGAATCCCTTAGTGCTTGAGATGGGGAGATAAGATTTTGGACAAATGTTGTAAAACTTGTTCAAGTTGGTGATCCCCCATGCTCTTCACTTTGGTTGTGTGAGTGATAGAGTGACTTCCTTTTTCTTCTTGTTCTTATATTGTTTATTCTATTTCTTTTGTTTCTTCTCTTTATTTTCTCTTTACATATTTGCTTGTATCTTTTGTTTTAGAATTGTAATATCGTCTACTTCTTTCTTCTACTACTTCTAGTTTATTTGTATCTATTGTCTAGAGTTGTATTTTCTATTATTCTCTTCATCTACATATTTCTACATTTACTTGTATTTTTATTTAATGAGTTGTAATCTTATTTAATTAATTACCTTATCATTTGTATTATTTTGCTTAAAGTTGTAATAATTTTTTTTATTTCCATAAGAGAACCAACAAAGTCAAAATCATTTATAACACTAAGTGGAAAATTTGTATCTTACATGTATATGCGATATTAAAAATACTATCCACAAAATAATAATAATAATAAAAATACTAATACTAACTCAAAAGTTTGTATTGAATTAATTTTTTTTATATCTTTATTAAATATGAGTTTAACATAAATTGTTGGTTTCCGTTGCATTTAACATTTTTTATTGTTTTCTAACACCTTTAGTTTTAAAGTCCTCTAAATATGGTAAATAGATTAAAAAAATAATAAAGTTATCTAAATATGATAAATAAAATTGAAAATAAAAATAAGAAATTAGTCATAATAAATTATCATCACATATTTTAAAATTTCATATTAAAGTATTTAAATTACTCTATGAATTATGTTTTAAAAACTATAACAAAAAAAATATTTATGTGTTTAAATTTTTTTTTTCTTTCTGTTATCCCCGTTTCCTGTCAGGCGCCCGGATCCGCGTTTCAGGCCCATGGGTTGGCCAAATGAGTTTGGGCCCAACCCAGGCTCGTTTGGCAAGAAGTATAATAGATATCGACAGCCCGATTCTGGGCAAGGCCCGAAGGGCGTCCGGGGAGTATTGTCCGGGACGGTCATCCGGGAAGTGGTATGTTTGGCTTCCGGATAACAGTCGGGATCAACGTGGGTGATCCCGAAGCCTGGTAAACGGTCTGTGCTCCGGGTAAATGGTCCGGGCCCATGGTAAATGATACCGGACCTCGACAAACGGAGAGGGACATGGGTAAACAAACCTAGGTCGGTTCTCTAAGGTTGGCTGGATAAAGCGTTCGTGACCCTGACTTCGTCACAGGAAGCATGGGAGTAGTCCCCACTTTTTCCCTGCAGAAAAGGTCACCTCGGGATTGTACGCCGTTGGTTCAGACATGCGCAGTCACTGATCTGATCAATCTTGTCCCCTGAATCTGCCTCGTAACTCGAAATGCCCAGACCAAAGCTCCAATTTGTCGCATGATAGATATGGTTTGGGCTGGCCTAGTGGGTTTAGATTAATATTTTTCTTTTATGTTTTAATCTTTTGTATTGGGCTTCCAATAGAGGAGCCAGCAGTAGTTATACCTTTATTGGGCTCGGGTCAGCCCGACCCAAGCCCAGTGTACCTGTGAACCTATAAATACATGCAACAGAGTACTGGAGAAGGGATCTCTTTTTGGCGTGTATACAGTTACTCTGCTGAAACTTGTAGAAAACTCCATTGTAAGAAGCTCTCTAAGCTCTAATACAACTGACTCGTGGACTAAGGCTCATTAATGCCCCAACCACGTAAAAATCCGGCTTACAACTTCTAAATCCTTTCTCCCTAATCTCTCTTATCTTTTATTATTCTAGTTTTCGAAAAACTCGGTAAACACTTTCTTTTATTAATTATTTATTTTGTCACTTAATATATTTTGTTTATTCAAACATATATAATATTGACATAAGACATAAATATACATATTTTTTATTTCGTCATTTAGTTTATTAATGAGAAATTACTTATTTTAATGGCTTTATAGCTATTAGTTTATAAATAAATTTATGTTCACTTTATTTTTTTAATTAAATAATTAAAAGTTGATCAAATAAATTTTTTAAATTCATACATTTAATTTATCATTTCTTAATATTTTATTATATTAAATATTTTTCTAAAAGAAAATTAGAAAAAAATATTTAATTTTAAAATTAAAATTGCCATGTATAATATATAAATCAAAACATAAAAATACTAAAATTTAAATTATTCTGAATATTAAATTTTAAACTAATAAATAACATCAAATAATTTACTTTTAAATTAGAATGCATCATATTTGTGTATGTAAAAATGATATATATAATAGATTCTTTGTTTAACTTTTTTAAAACTATAGACAATGATTTTGTCTTAATTTTTTAAATAAAAAAATATATTAATTTTTTTTTTTTTTAAACTATAGACAATGTTTTTGTCTTAATTTCTTTTAATATATTTGTATTATTCTTTTTTAATATATGATATTGTTTATTTATTTAAAATTTAAATAATAATTAAAAATATAATAATTTTTAAATAAAATTAAACAATGCACGTTGTTTATACTATATATATAATAATGGGACAGTTAGATTTGTCAAAAAAGAAATGGGACAGTTAGAGTTAGTTGATTAGTTATTGACGTGTCTAATTGACGATAATTAATAAGTACAAGTTGATAAAAGTTCGTTAGCCAGCTCTTTCTTAGTTGAAATTAGTTTAAACTAATTGTAATATTTATTTTATGAGCCTCCTTTGTTGTCATTATTATTTATTTTTAATAAAAGTTTCAGTTTAATTTATGTCACTATTTCCATATAGATGTTGGGTGTTATAGCAACTCATTCTTTGAGGAGTTTCTAAATAATGTATTTTTAAAAGAAAAGATAAAAAATCGTTACGTGTTTTCCGTGTTATCGAATTGGGTTTGCTTTGCTTTGGGGATAGTCAACGTTGGACTATATAGAAGTGCATTAAAAATAAACAAGTTAATAAGTGAATTTCATTTTCTCTTATAACAACATTATTACTTGCATAGATGGACAAAATGTTGCTTTATAGTTATTTGTCTTTACACATGATTTGCCTTGGTACGATATATTGGATAACAGATGGATTAAAGAATGTGAAATAAGGTTATTTATCCTTATTTTGTTATTGTTTGGCAAAGAGGAAGAGAACAAAGAAGAGAGATAGTGTGGTCATATAATAAATTTAATGGTTTTATATCTAATAGAAAATTGCATTTGGGTATGAAAAACTAAAAAAAAAAACTGATTCAATCATAGAAATGAGCTTTTGATTTTTTTTCTTCCAAATAATAGGAAAAGATAGACAATTTTTTGTTTGCTTAACTCCTTTGATAATATTTAAATAAGGCCTTACTTTATCAACCAGCCTATGGCCTCAAAACTCTTCACGACCACCTTGAATTGTAGACTAAAAGAATAGGAAATATTATCAAATAATTAAAAGAGTAATTGATCACATAAATATTTAATGTTTTTATTTTATTGTAGTTATATATATATTTTTTTGTGGTAACAATAAATAATGTTACTAAATTACTATTTTTTTCTCCATTAATTATTGATACAGCAAATACGTATCAGTTTCTTATTGTTTATTGAGTTTTTCGGAAATTACAAATATATCTAGAAAAAAAGGAAAATAAATGAACAAGATCACAATTTTTACGTAGTTTGGGCGTTAATGAGTCTTAGTCCACGTGTCAATAGTATTAAGGTTTAGAGAGTTTAGCAATGAAGGTTTTCCATAAGTTCAGCAGCGTTTATGCGTATATGAAAAATCAAATCATTGCTACAGTGCACTAATAACCCTACTAATAGGTGACCATGTAGCTTGGGCCGGACTAATTCGAGCCCAATAAAGATATAAGTATAGTTGTTCTCTAATGGAGTTGTAATACAAGTGTACAACATAATGTTTAATCTAGGTCCATTGGGCCCCCTTAGGCGTGATAGAGCATTACAACTACCCTTTGTACGTTAATACTGATTGATGCGCGTGGGCCTTTTACTATGCTTGTGCTATTCCCTAAATATTGGGCTCAGCATGGTCTGGGCCTATAGGGTTTGGTTGCTCATTGTTCGCCGGGCCGTGGTTAGGCCCGGGGCTCTCAGGCTCTCCTGAGAGCCCATGAAGCCTATTTGACCATACCATGTGTTCAAAGTGGAGAATATGGGCAACACTTATAGATATGTATTTCTCTGATATTTTCAATAATGAGTTGATACGTGTTAGTTGAGTCAACAATTAATAGAGAAAACATAATAAATAGTAACAAAATAATTGTTTTGATAACATTTAATATTTATGCCGCGAATTACTCTTATTAAAAATACTAAACTCACCCTTTATTTGCACTTTTAAGCCCTAAAGAAATAAAAAATTACTCTATTCATTTTTTCAAAATGGAAAAAAAATACAAAAGAATTTTTTTTTTTTAACTGCATATTAGAATTTCTAAAAATATAAAATTATATAGCATGTTTGGTAAAAATGTGAATAATAATCTACTTTGTCTTTTTACTATTATTAGTTAAAATTTGTCTTTTGTTCATATTTTCTGAGAAAAGAAAGAGGAATTCTTGAAAATTTTGGAGTATTTTTTAAAAGTACTATTAGATTTAGCATAAATATAAGAATTTGAGAAGCAACAAGAATGAAAAAGAAAGAAAAACTAATTTGTCATGATATATAGTATACTAATACTATAATATATATACTTTTTTTTTGACAAAATAATATATTATATGCTTACTGCCCATACAATGCTGTATATCTAGGTGGCTTATATAAATTTATATTATATATATTTAATTATAAAATAGATTATGTCAAATAGTGTGCAGGGGTAATATAGTAATTACGTCAAAAATATTAATCACTCCTCTTAATATTATTATTATTTACTTCTTCTTATACTAAACAATTTTAATGAAATATTAAATTCATCGTCAACTTCTACGTTTTTATATGTCATGCTCAATCCATTAATTATTGCAATGTTTGAATATACTAAATTGTCTTCAAGATTTTTTTTAGTTAAAAAAAACATCTAAACACAAATAGTCTGACCCATCATATATTATGTGTTTAATCGAAATTCGAAATATCATTTGATTCTCTTGTAGTTTTTCCGTGAGCAATTTCAACCTCTTTTCAGAAAACAAACTGATCTTTTTCAAATATGAACCTATATATGCAATTTCTATTTCATATATTTACAAACTCAACCTTTCATAATCGCAAATGAATGTGTTATTTTTTTCGACATTAATGGATTTGTTTTTATTTTAAGCCAAAATTCTTTTATTAGTGTCTAAATTAATTAGATAGCTACACAAGAAAATGTTAAGCAACAGTGCAACACTAGTGTAATAAATATGTTTTTTCTTGTTGTCCCACATTAAATTAGTGTGTTATATAGCCGAAAAAATATTAAACAGAGTGTTTAATTTATTAGGTGGCTACATTAAAAGCTAGAAAAATGTTAGGTGATTTGTGTTATGAATTAGGAATAATAACCTCTCTTACACAATTATATAATTATAAATTAATATGGTTATAATTAATGAAACATATAGACTTATTTAGATTAGATTAATTGGAAAAGCAGTCCAACTTTGTAGCTTGGCTCGGGAATTCCCTTATATAAAAACTGTACACATTAGACTCTTCACAGTTCACACAAAACACGCGCCTTCATTCCCTTTCTGTATCTAATTTTATTTTTAATTAAAAGTTAATTCATTTGGTGTTTTTATTTTCCTACTCAACTTTCTTTCTTGCCAAACAAACAGCCCAACCGGGTGAAAAGACAGAGAAGCAGAAAAACCCATATTGTTCAGCACAACATATTTATTTACAAAGCCATGAAAAGCTCTCAGAACAATCCAGAAAGCTTCCACACCACCTGGGCGATGACGAAGCTAATGGTGTTTTCCCTTTTAATCTTCCTCACCTACATCTCTTACTCCATTAAATTCGTGTCACATTCCAGTAATTGTAAGGAAAAGCAAACTCTGATTTTCACTCATCATCCGCAATCGATCGCCATTTTCAATTCGGACCCACCACCACCTCCCTTTGAGTCCCCCAAAACCAATATTTCGCATATCATTTTCGGCATTGCGGCTTCGGCCAAGCTCTGGAACCAGAGAAAGAATTACATCAAACTGTGGTGGAAGCCAGATCGAATGCGGGGAGTAGTTTGGCTAGACAAGGCTGTCAAGACACGATCCGAAGACGAACCGATTTTACCCCCTTTGAAGATCTCGAGCAACACCACGAAGTTCAAGTATAAGAACCCCAAAGGCCACCGGTCAGCGATTCGGATCTCGAGAATAATCTCCGAGACCTTGCGGCTTGGGGGGACGGAAGGGGTGAGGTGGTTCGTGATGGGGGACGATGACACCGTATTCGTGGCTGATAATTTGGTTAGGGTTTTGCAGAAGTACGATCATGAGCAATTTTATTATATAGGGAGCTCATCGGAGAGCCATTTGCAGAATATTCACTTCTCGTATAATATGGCTTATGGCGGTGGTGGATTCGCCATCAGCTATCCATTAGCGAAGGAGCTCGAGAAAATGCAGGACAGGTGTATTCAAAGGTACCCTGGTTTGTACGGCTCCGATGATCGGATTCATGCTTGTATGGCCGAACTCGGCGTCCCTCTCACCAAGGAACCGGGGTTTCACCAGGTTAGATTTATGTTATTTTATTTCATTTTTTATGGGTTTCCATTTCAAGTTTCAAGCTTCATGTTTGGTTTTCTGAAAAAACCAGGGAACATAAAATTAATTAAAAATAAAATAAAAATATAACTCTTCATAAAATAGAATTTACTGTAATGATTAAAAATTGGGAACATAAAATGTAGTTGAAGGAAACAGTCACTCTAGTATTATGTCAGTGATTAAGATTATATTTATTTATTTTGGGTTGGGATTCTTAGAATATTGTTTATATGAAACAAAATGGAGTAGTCACTGCTAGTAGAGTAGTTTATTATTCGCTTACTACAATTTATGTGTATCACGATTCACTTATTGGTGAGTTTTAGGCCCACTCGAATATTATTTGCCAAATGGTGGTTCTGGTTAGACGTTTAAAATGTGATATACTTTAGTAATGTCTTTTTTATTAATTGAGAAAAATAAAATTAGTAAAAAAGTTATCTTAAAAAGAATTAAAAATATTATTATTTTAGAATTCGCAGTAAACAAATTAGGTAAAAAAAAACATTATAATCATAATGTTTAACATGATTGCATCATTGACCGTTGTAAATAATATATGATGTAATTATATGCTGGGATTTATGTAATTAAAATACTAGGGCTATTGGTTACCTACAAAAAAAAAAAGAATGTTTAACACGCACGACCGTACAATATTATTCAATATGGATACGAAGTGAGAAATTAAATAAACAGAACCAAAAAAACCAAGGTCCATGGCGGTGGAGAGACCAAATCACCAAAACCTATCAGTCAATTCACCAAATGTCTTTATAATATCGCAACCAAATCCATATACGTGGATACATATGTTCGAACCACATCTACCTTCTCCATTTTCCATTCCTTATTTTGTTTTGCTCTATTCTGATACCGCTACTCACGCTTATCTCCCACGTGCATCATGCCCATGTGTCACGTGATCCCTATATTTTGTTGCCTCTTTTGCACCAAATGTTGGGTGCTTCGTTTTCCTATATATAGGCTACGTTTAAGCATACCATTGGGCATAGGCTATTTTTTTTTTAAAAAAAAAAAAGTTCTACTTGTCTTGTACCATATATTTCAATCCTTTTAATTTTATTTTTGTACTTTTGAGTACCACGTGGCACGGAGCACAAAAATCATTATGAAGGGACACTTTTTAACGCATTGAATGGTGCTTTCAATAAATTTTTTGAAGGGCTTAATAAATTTTTAAACTCATCTACCGAACCTCTTAAATTCAGATTTCACTTCAATTCAACCCATGACTTTATTATTCTTCGTTACTTTTTCAACTTTGTAATTTGTATCACCCCTTAGACTAGTCAATCCAATCAACATTAATCAATATGTAATATGGGTGGGTAATATCTTAAGTGTAATAAAGCTCTTATTTATTTACTTTGAAATCCGCAGTACTCTTTATTTTATTTTTTTTGAGGGGGAAAATCGGTAGTACTTGTAGGTAAAGCATTTAGCCATGTTTTGTAGGAATGTAGACAGTATTTTATTAGTATTTGACTCAAGCCCTTCATGCTCACATCATTTTATTATGAATATCAATGTGCTAATGGCCTATATGGGTGGTTGCAAGAGGTGAAAATCACCTTTAGAGGTTTGGGGAATTAGTTTAATAGTCAATGGCGGTGAGCATATATATTTTTTCCTCCGGTGTATGTCTAAAATCAATAATGTGTATATTTGATTTTATTTATTTATCATTGATTGGATCCGTGACTAAGATTTTAGTGTATTTATTAAATTTTGATTCAGTCGCAGTCAATTTGACTTTGAGTATCTATCTAGTGGGTTGAGCTACTCCCTTAGCCGTGGTTTAAATAAAGCCTTTTTCTAGCTTTAAAGTACTTGTGTCAACAGTATCCGTGGTTATTTTAACTTGAACTTCATCACTCTCCAACTTGATGGGAGATTTCCACTCATCTCTGATATTATTTAGTATCATGCATGCAGTTTGACGTTTACGGCAGCTTGTTTGGGCTTCTGACGGCCCATCCAATCGCTCCCCTAGTCTCACTACACCACCTAGACGTAGTCCAGCCCATATTTCCGAACGCAAATCGGGTAAAAGCCTTGGAAAGGCTGAAGGGCCCAATGGAGCTGGACTCAGCTGGGCTGATGCAGCAGTCTATTTGCTACGACAAGAGGCGGAGCTGGACCATATCAGTGTCGTGGGGTTACGCGGTTCAAATATTTCGGGGGATTTTTTCGGTGCGTGACATGGAGATGCCAGCTAGGACGTTCCTCAATTGGTACCAAAGAGCTGACTACACGGGCTATGCCTTCAACACCCGCCCTTTCAGCAGGAACACTTGTCAAAAACCCTTTCCCTATTACTTGTCTAACACCACTCACGACCCGGAGTCGAACCGGATCACTACCGTCTATGTTCTCAATCGGACATCCAACATGACTTGCCCATGGAAAATGGCGGATCCTTCTCGGATCCACACTGTCCAGGTCCACAAAAGACCCGACCCGAATCTTTGGACTAAGGTTAGTGGTGGTTTGAAGGCATTCTATCTTAACATTTGTAAGTTTTTTTTTTGACCTCTATATGTTAATTTATTTAGGCTCCAAGGAGGAATTGTTGCAGAATATTGCCATCAAAGAAGACAGGCACTATGATAATTGATGTTGGAGTGTGCAATGAAGATGAAGTTGTAGAGTTACGGTGAAAGAGATTAAAATGTGGAAGTGGTGCAAGCTTCCGATTTTTCTTTTTTTAATTATTTTTTTTCTTTACTCTTTTCAGAGATTTACTTTTTGTTTTTTTTATATATTTATTTATAATATTTATAGAGTACCACACGTCCAAAGATTTGCTTAAACTACCATAGATTCGAAAAAATCTTTTTACGAAAGCGAACGTCCAAAGTTTATTGGAGAAGCGCGAGTGGGCGGAGGAGTTCAATTATCCAGTAACCCATTAGATGGAGTTCATCGCCTTCAATTCTATTCATACTTGTTTAAGTTTTAAAATGACCCTAAGAATGAGTATTAACATAAGATTATCAAATCCAATCGCTAGAACCATCATTGTGATCAATTGACGGTATACATTACATGTGGGTGCTCAATTATCCTTAATATTTTTTTAAAAAAAAACCTCATGTCGTGTGCCACTTTTGGGTTCAGCCCCTCTCTATAAGAGGTGTCTCCGTCCCTATATCTAGTGGAACTCAATGTGACCAAAGCCACTAAAGAATGAGGCTTAAAGATTGAGCATTGACAGGTATGAGCACCATTATTTTTAATCAAAAAGTAACATGTCAGCACATTTGAAAAATCTATATAACATTAAGAAAAATGCTAAACATCACTACCCAGGTGGATTGAATTTTATCCCGGGCAGTTGGACCGTGGAGCACTTTATTTTAAAAGAGAAATTTTACCTTTATGCATCATAATATATTTAATTTTTTTTAAATGACAACATAAAAATTCTCCCCATATTATGCCCCCTCTTATATTTTGGATACAAATACCCTCCTCCCCTCCTCACTCAAATTTAACACTTCACTCTCTCTATCTCTTTCTCTCATCCCTCATTTACAGCCATTTTTTCACAGCTCGGAGGTGGAACAGATTGGAAGTTTTTTGGCGTTTTTAAGAGAAAAAATCATGGGTAAGTATCATTTCATTAATTTACTTATGAATATGAAATGCCATAGTTAGATATTAGATTCGAACTGTTCTGCAGTTGAGTTTGTATTTTTTTCTGCAACTTTTGAACTGTTCTTCGGATCTGAGATTTCCAAAATCGATAGTACATCGATGCTCCATCGATTCCCCATCGATTCCATGTCGATGCTAATGCGAACATCTAAATTAGATGATATTTTCGATGTAATATCGATGGTGTATCGATGTTGAATCGATGTCATATATGTTGATTTGGTTCAGCGTCGATATGGCATCGATATGGCATCAATGTGGCATCGATATTACATCGAAATTGAATCGCATACATAGGGCAACCATCAGCATCGATGCCACATCGATTCTACATCGATGCCATATCGATACTGAGGCGAATTTCGACGTTAGTACCGATGTAATATCGATGGTGTATCGAAATGCCATCGATGCCATATATGTTTATTTGGTTCAGCGTCGATGTAGCATCGATGTGGCATCGATGTAACATCGACGCTGAACCAAATAAACATATATGACATCGATGACATTTCGATGGTACATCGATGCCATTTCGATACTGAGGCAAATATATAATTTCGATGTTGGTATCGATGATGTATCGATGATGTATCGATGTTGAATCGATGCCATATATGTTTATTTGGTTCAGCGTCGGTAAGGCATCGATGTGGCATCGAAATGGTATCGCATCGAAATGGCAACCATCAGCATCGATGATGCATCGAAATGTCATCGATGTGGCATCGATTTTGAACTACAATACAGATTTTCATAGGCATCGATTTACCATCGATTCTTCATAGATTACACTTTATTTTTATAATTTTTTTATGTTTTTTTTTGTGTAAATTTGTAGGTTCCAGAGTTAATATAATTGTTTCTTACAACGGTGTTTGGGAACAGAAAGGAGAAAAATGGAATTTCAAAGCTGGTTCGAACACTATAATACATGTACCAATTGATGTTGGTTACATAGAATTATTGGAGAAGTTGTATTCAAAGTTGAAAGTGGATAGGTCATTGTTTGACTTAAAGTTGGAAGTGCCGTTTACATGCAATGATTTTAGTGTAGATCCCATTGAAATCACAGATGATGAAGGAGTTAGTGCTCTTATTCTTGAAAATTCAAAGTCCTTAAAACATCGGGTTCCTTTATGCGTTAGTTCGATTGCAAAGAACATTGCTCTTATTGATCCATCTCCTAGAGCGAGTGTTAATATGGAAAATCATAATCAATCATGCACGGCTATTCCACAAACAGCTACTGGACCAAGTGTATGCATGGGAGGTCCTAGTCATAATGAAACTTTTTTTCCCCCAACAAATCTCCCGCATGATGATGGGTATGAGTATGAGCCTTATGTCAATGACGATCCAGTTGCCCTTTTTGGTGATGATGATGAAAGAGTTGAGGGGTGCAGTAGTTCTGATGATAACTCAGAGGATCAGTTGTCGATGCTACATGTGGTTCAAGTAGATAATTTAAATGTACGACCATTGCCAAGTCGTCAAGAAAGCCAAGGACGGAGGACTGCTGGATCAGAGAGCAGTCGTCCAACTACACAAGATGATGGAAATAGATGGAGTTCTCCAGCGTATACTGCTGAAGATATCCCATGCCCCTCTTATGTTATCCCCACGTTATCTGGGGTGAGTTGTGGATTAATAGAAGTTGGGAAAGTTTTTGAGAACAAGTTAGAGTTGAAGACGAAGGCACACTTGTATGTAATGAAGCAGAACTTCGAGTTTGTGGTGAAGAAGTCAGGTACTGAAGTTTGGTATATCACTTGCAAGGATCCTGATTGTGGGTGGAGATTGAGGGGGAAGAGAATTCCTAAATCTGATATGTTCGAGATAACTCGTTTCACCAACAAACACACTTGCTCACTTGACCTCCGACATAAAGGCCATCGCCAAGCTGCACCTTGGGTTATTGGTCATTGCATAAAGAAAAAATATCAGACTGGATCGAATGCGTACATGGCAAACAACATAAGAGAGGACATTAAGAATGATTATGGCATTGAGTTGTCATATGGAAAAGCTTGGAGATGCCGAGAGAAGGCTCTTTCTTATGTCAGAGGGACACTGGAAGCATCCTACCAGAAGTTACCATCGTACCTGTTCATGCTTCAACAGAAAAATCCCGGGACGTTGACAGATTTTGTCACTGAGGAAGATCGATTCAAATATTGCTTTTTCTCACTCGGAGTTAGTAGAAGAGGGTTTCGTACATGTCTTCCTGTGTTATGTGTGGACGGTACCTTTTTAAAGACAAAATACGGTGGGCAGATGTTATGTGCAGTCGCGCTGGATGCAAATAACCATCTATATCCAGTTGCATTTGGTATTGTGGATAGTGAGAATCATGATTCTTGGAAGTATTTCATGTCAAAGCTAAAAGAAGCGATTGGGGAAGTCGAGGACCTGGCGTTTGTATCTGACAGGCATGCAAGTATTACATATGCCTTGGAAACTATTTTCCCCGATGCCTATCACGGTGCTTGCTACCACCACATTAGTATGAATGTGGTTGCTAAATTCAAGACTGATCATTGTCATGTGTTGATGTATAATGCGGCATATGCTTTTAGGAAATTCGAGTTCCACGCTAACTTCGAAAAAATCAAATCAAAAGACCCAGCCATTGCTCAATACCTAGAAGGAATGGGTTTTGATAAGTGGTCCCGTGCTTACTTTCCTGGAAATAGGTATGTCATTGTCAATTGTATTTAATTTATGAAATCTTCTAAATGTATGTTACTATTAAATTTTAGTTTTCCTGGATACTAGGTATAATATAATGACAAGCAATTACGCTGAAAGTTTCAACAATAAGACCCGGGACGCTAGGAGCTTTCCGATAACTACATTCGTCGAATTTATTCGCTTCACACTACAGTCCTGGTTCTGTAATAGGAGAGAAACTAGCGAGAAGACAACTACCACTCTTGCACCGACCTATGAGAAAATTTTGGTGGATATGGCTGAGAAAGCTCGATTCTTGATTCCTTATGCAATAGGGAGGCATGAGTTCCATGTGTTAGATGGTGAGCTGAATGGTGAAGTTGACCTCCTGAATAAGACATGCACATGCGGCGTGTTTTAGATTATTGGTATCCCATGTGCTCATGCACTATCTGGATCCCTTAAGCGAGGGGTGAACTTTTATTCGTTGTGTTCAGATTACTATAAAATTGAGACATGGAGGTCCTCTTACACAGAATCTATATATCCTACTGGTAACGAGGAAGAGTGGATTGTTCCACATGACATTATGACAATAACAGTGAGAACACCTGCGCAGAAAAACCCGGTTGGTCGTCCAAAGAAGAAACAATGTAGGCCTAAGACGAAACGCCATCCTTCCAATGGAGATAAATTGGTTGTTCCACGCAAGTGCAGCACTTGTGGAGGTCTAGGCCATAATAGGGCAACTTGTAAAGTTCGTGTTTGAAATTTATGGCATCAATGTTAAACTTTTTATTTGGGTACTAATGGTTTTTGTTACTCTTTTTATTTGTGTATTGATGGACTTTGTTACTCTTTTTATTTGTGTATTAATGGACTTTGTTACTCTTTATATTTGTGTATTAATGGACTTTGTTAATCGAAACAACATTTTTTATATACAATACTAAGGAGAAATATACTATTGTGTGTCATCGAAATCAAAATAAATGTTCTAACATCAAGGGTACACATTCTCATAAAAAATGTCGATGCATAATTTATCCCTGAAGTACTGAATGTTGTCCTCGATGGCATATGATAAGGGAATGTCTCCAAGAATGAACTCCAAGTGTTTGATGGCGAATACACCGCAATCTCCGCTGAAACCAAGAAATCTTTATTGTGAGTGTATTGAAAATTAAAGGAGAACATTATTGAAAATCTGAATTTAGTACGTCTACCTGGTTCTAGACTGTGGGACAATATCAGTGGACATGCGCCGCCAATCAAAGTTTGGAACGGTGATCTTCGGTCTAGCTATTTTCAACTTGGGGTGTCCTTTAAACATACCAGAAGCGTTGAGTAAAGATGGAAGCATCCTAGTCCAAGGCTCCATCAACTCAGACAACTTATTATGGCTAAAGTTAGAATGATCTGAGTCAAATACAGTGATCATCCAATCAACGAAATTTATTTCGCAAAGGACCCAGTGCCGATTTTCCATGCACCAGTGGAAGTAGACCTCGTTGCAATCACCCCAAGGCTTCTTGTACTTTTTGGCATCTCCTTTCAGGAAATCAAGAATGTCCGAGTCCCATTGGTAAGTCCTGCCATTTTTCTTGAATTCCTCGTATCTGGCAGGAATATATTGTGCAAATGATGAATCAAGTACGGTGGCTTTCGCGGGGTACGTCTTCGACAACTCAAAAAGACGTCTCCGTATAAGATAATTCGCAGCGTCGAGATGCTGCAAATAAATAGAGTAACGTTAAGGAAGAGTGGATTGTTAAAATGAGATAAATGTTCTAACAAACATAAGAGACTTACAGTTTCTGCCAACCATTCTTTTGCCACCTTCAACTTCAAGAACCAAACAGGGGTCCCATCACAACATTCCAACTTCCTCGGTCTGCTGTTATCAATCTCACCGAGTACCCATCGGTTAAAAGTTATCAACATATCTTGATCCAACACCTTTAAAGGAAGGATCGTAACTGGGTCCTTGAACTTTGGTTTCTTGGCTGCTGGAGTATAGTCCTCGTACCTTACTGGTCTTTGTCTAGTACGCTTACCTGTAAAGGAGCAATTAGTATCTAATCTTTTTAAAACAAAAAAAAACTCATGGATTAGTCGTACCTAAGACCGTCTGCACTGGCTGAGAAGGTGTGGCTTCTCCAACAGAAGGCTCGTAACATGAGGGGAGAATGTCGTACTCTACATCATCTGTTGGAGTGGGTGCATGAGTATGTGCAGGAGTAGGTATACCACCTAGTGTTGCCAGCTTCTCTAATATGACTTCTTAATTTTTAAGGACGATACCTAGAGTGGCCTTAACATCGTCCACTGCACCTGATAGTCTGGCTATCTCACCCAACACCTCCTCATAAGCCCCAGGAGCAGGAGCAGGAGCAGAAGTAGGTTCTATACTAGTATCTGGAGCAGACTCTGTCGGGGCATCCTCCACAAATATGCCAGCCTCAACGGCTATCTCAGCCATCGCAACAGCCTCTGCCTCAGGATCGTAAGGTCTTCCATCCTCTGGTGCAGGCTGGATCATATTCTGCAGCATCGCATACCTAGGAGCATCCCCCTCTGTCCTCTGATATACGGCATCAAAGAAGTCTCGCTCATTTGGTCGAGGCCTTAGGATAGAAATGCATGACAACTATAATGGAAACACAACAATCAAATTAGAAATGACATAAGTTGATTAGTATAATTCAAAATTTCTTGAATTATTTAAATGTATTATAACTTACATGTCTCCTCGCAAGTACATCCTTCAAATGCAAATGCTTCGGCTGGCCTATGCTCTCCCACTGTAGCATCCTAGGGAACTTGAATCCACAGGGCTTGGCGTGTTCCTTCTGTAAATCAAGAATCGTCTCGTACGCCCAATATTGCAAGGCTGGTGGATACCCCTTGCAAGTGTACTTTGCCTCCACCTTAAAACCCTTAGAAGACTCCACCTCAGTGATCTTCTTCGCCTTCTTACCTGGTATTGTACCACCAATCGCTTTCATATCTCTATTGAATTGTTTCACAGTTGTATCGAATGAAAGGGATCCCCATGGATACTTCTCAAAATAATCTAAATCCTCGACCATCGACAATGAATCTCGCCAAATAGCATTGTCGTTCTCAGCGCCCAATAGTATCCCCTCCACAAAGTAAACCAAACCGAGCTTGTACAAATCATCAGGTACATCGCACATACTAAAAGCTCGTTCCAAGATACTGAACCGAATGTCTTTTTCGGGTTCCACACTGAAATATGTATCAACTAGGCGGGAGGAAGTAATGTGAGGTTCAATGTCAACGGCAAGTGGTGGACAGGAGCAGCTCAGGCCGGTGATAATGGCAAACTCATGCACCCCAAACTTACATAAGTTTGGGCCCATCAAGAAGTGCACCTCATCGCCACGCGGAGACTTGACCTTCCGCAAAAGTAGTGTGTGAACCAATGCCCCAGAGAACGAAAAGGGAGGGGCTGTGAAGAATGGTCCAAAAACAGACTCATTCACCCTCCCCAACAATCCATGCTCCTCAAATCTTTTCTTCAATTTTGTTAACCTCCCGGAACCCCTATAGGTCATACGACCGACATAATGATCCTCCATAGGGATCTCAAGTGGTGGGATACGTTTGGGTGGCATCTGCAAAATATCCAAAAAAAAAAGAATTAGTTGAATTTATAAAAAATACTCAATCTGTTGTTGTCATCGAAATGGGATCGATGTACCATCGAAATAGCATCGATGGAGCATGGAATCGATGCCATATATGTTCAGCATCAATATGGCATCGATGTGGCATCGATAAACCATCGTTTGCCATCGATTATGCATCAGTATCGACATGGCATCGATGGCCTTTCGAGTCCACATCGATGCTCCATCGATGCCATGTCGATGCTGATGCGAACATCTAATTGAGATGTTATTTTCGATGGTGTATCGATGTTGTATCGATGTCGAATCGATGCCATATATGTTCAGCATCGATATGGACTCGATGTGGCATCGATTATACTTCAGTATCGATTATGCATCGATGTGGTATCGATAAACCATCGATTATGAAAGAATCGACATGGCATCGATATACCATCGATGGAGAATCGATGGAGCATCGATTACTCACTGTATGTCATCGATGGAGCATCGATGGAGCATCAATGTGGAATCGAAAGAACATCGACCCACAAAATTTTTGCAGAATTTGCAGAATGCACATATAATCAAACCTATTTTAAGCTACATTTTTTGCAAAATAAAGATTAACAATCAAACCCATTTCATCGATTTATACATTACGATTCAATTTTTTTTTTTAAAAAACACATGAAATCCGAATGTCTTACCTTACCGTGGCCGGAGATGGAGAAGACGGTGGCAACGGCGACTGTGGGGAGAGAGAGAGCTTCGCCTGAGATGGTGAGAATGTGACCCGAGAGAAAATAATGAGATAGAAATGAGAGAGTTTGGCTGGGAAGAGGGAAGAATTTGGTTTGGCTGGGAAGAGGAAAGAGTTTGGTTTGGCTGGGAAGAGAGAAGGTGAGAGGTCTCGGTTGATATGGGTATTTTTGTCCAAAATTTTAAAATGGCATATATATGAGAGATTTTGTTATGGTGGCATTTAAAAAAAATTAAGTATGTTATTACACATACTGTCTAAAATTTCCCTTTTAAAATAAAACATTAGTGTATGGGTCCCACTCTTAGTAGGAGTTTTAAATTAAAAATGTTTTATTAAAGAAATAAATCTCTTGCAAATTTCAACTTTAACTATCTCCATCGTTTTCAACCCCTCAAATTCCCTAAGTTTTTATTTTTAAAAAATACGAAATGCACAAAACAGTTTTTTTTTATCAGAAACCTAAACTTTAGAAAGCTAACCACTTTATTTATTTTATTTAGAAAGCAAAATGATACCTTCTCAGATTTTTCTACATAATACAAAAATTTATAATCTTATTGTAACGAAGAAGAAAGTAAAAGGAAAAATAAAATGCAAATTTTTCATGAAGTTAACCTTCATGAAGACTAGCTTTCTTTTGGCTTCTTTTTTAATTTTGTGATTAGTTTATTCGAGTTAAGTAATTTTTCTGAAGATTTTTATTGTGTTCTTGGCTTTGGTCTTCTTTAAGTCTTGCTAGCAAGTGTTTTGTTTTCGTTTGTTTACGTTTGGTTGTCTATTTGTTTGGTCTAAGCTCCTGTTAGCTTTTATTATTAATATATATCGAAGCCTTTTTGTTGAGAGGTCTCAAAAAAAGATTTAGAATTTTTTTCAATGAAAAATGCACTCAATCAAATTGGAGTAACTTTAGCAAAAAGCTTCCATATTTTCATTAGTAAAAGACATATGTAATATATTTGGTACATGCTGATTTAATAAATGCTTATTTAGTACCTTGTGTTTCATCGAAATACAAATTTGGTACTTTCTATTTATGATAATTATCAATTGATACCTTCTGTTTGCAAAAATTACATAATTTGGTACCCTCCGTGCGTTTAATTTTTTGATATTCTCATATTACCCCTTATTTTAATGATTTATTTGATTTCAATTGTTTTATTATTTTTAAATGATTTAAATATATTTTTCATAATTCATAAAATAAAATAAATATTTTGTTATCCCCAAAATTTGAAAATAATGATGTGGCAATAAAAATGACAAGTGGCAAGGAATGGTTGGGTGACCTGGCTTAGGAGTAACCCACTAGACCGATGAAGAATTTTGACTGGCTTGAGAAGTGTCATGACCGACCAGGCATGATCTTGTCCGACCAGTCACGTGTTTGTCTGCCCAGGCATGGCCTTGTCTGCCCAGGAATGACCTTGCCTGCCCAGGAATGACCTTGCCTGACCAGGCATGACTTTGTCCGACTAGGCATGGACTTGGCCGATCGGTCATGACCATGTCCGACCAGTAAAGTGCATGTCTGCCCAGCTAAGTGCATGACTGCCCAGTAAAGGTGTGGTCGACCAGACTAAAGGTGATATGGATCAACTAGATAGAGCAAGATTACGTCAAGATTCCCAGAAACGGCTTCAACAAGAATCGGTCTTGGCATACGCGGGAATCTCTCATTTATCCCACAAATTTGGTGTACTGTTACATTTTGAATATTGTTGTAATTTAAATATAATGAGAATAATAAAATATCCCGATTATGGGGGATATCACCTGTACGATCCTAAGCCTATAAATACAAGGCTTATGGCATCATAAATGAGACTTTTGGAATTTTGAACTTTTGATCTGAATTTTCTAAAGAGAGAGAGTACTTGTATTTGAGAGAATTCTTGTATTCTGGTAATCTACACTGAAGAAACTCAGTTGACTCAGGTTCATCTAATCTTGAGTGTAGATATATAATCATAACTCTAAGTGGATTAGGCTATTACCATCACATTGTGGCTGAACCACTATAAAATCGTCTGTGTCATTTATTTTCTCTTGAAGGTTTTATCGTTTTTGACGTTCTCACGTCGTTGGCCAAAAACGCGGTCAACATATTTAATTACAACATTAAAATAATTTTAATAAACAAAATTATTTTTAAAATAATTTTAATTAATTAAAAAATTAAAAACTAACTAAAATCTTATTAATTAACGTTAAATAAACTTAAATTTTAATTTAATTAACAAATCAATCTAACTTTGAAACAAAAAAATATGAGTGAGATTGGGAGGGTGAGGAACTAAGATGGGGAGGGTGAAATTGGGTGAAATATATGTTTATTTAAAGTTAATTAATAAGATTTTAATTAGTTTTTTATTTCCAATTTTTTAATTAATCAAATTTATTTTTAAAATAATTTTGTCTATTAAAATTATTTTAAATTTTTAATTAAATATTTATTTTATTTTATAAACTTTGAAAATATATTTAAATAATTTAAAAATAATAAAACAAATGAAAATCAAATAAATCATTAAAATTAGAGTGAGATTGGGAGGGTGGGGAACTGAGATGGTGAGGGGGAGATTGGGTGAAATAAAGATTTTTTTCATTAATTAAATTAAATTTAAGTTTATTTAAAGTTAATTAATAAGATTTTCTTTAATTAAAATTATTTTAAAATTTTAATTAAACATTTATTTTATTTTATGAATTCTGAAAATATATTAAAAGTATTTAAAAATAATAAAACAAATTAAAATCAAATAAATCACTAAAATGAGGTATAATCTTGGAATATTAAAAATATAAATACACGGAGGGTGCAAAATTATGCCGTTTTTGCAAATAAAGGATATCGATTGATAATTATCAAAAAAAGATGGTACCAAGTTTGTATTTCGATCAAATACAGGATACCAAATGAACATTTAGCCAACAAAAAAAACTACTTACTCCATTATAGAATTTTCTAACAATAAAGATGTGTTGAATGAAGGAGAAAGTAAAAGAAAAAAATGCAAATTTTTTATTTGATAAAATACACTTTTACCACTATTAATTTGCTTGCAATGTTATTAATTCTATAGTTCTTCAAAATATTACAAAAAATATGGGTTAATTCACCGGTGTGTAGCTCCGTACAATAAAACTTGCTCTTTCCCGTGGAAGAAGAAGAAGAAGAAGAAAAGTCAAATATATTTGTACGTCCTAAAATTCAGCACGAGTCTTTTAGCTAGCCCAGATACAGCTGGCTAGCCAAGAGCTGTAATAGATGATCCATAAGTCCATATTTCCTCTATGAAGGCAGCACGACTCCCCAGGTCTATCGCATGAGTTGGTGAATACAAAGCAATAGGCACGAACTGAAAAAATTTATAAAGCATAGCATCCGAAGACACAAGCTGACACTGCACTCAGCTCGGGGTATGCTAGAGATCTGTCGCATCCTTGGATCCTTATAAACCTGGATACGTTATATAGACGTGCATGGTCAGACATAACATGTCCGCCAATCCCTGAAATCCCGGACACGTAATATAATCGTGCATGGTCAGACATCGCATGTCCGAATTATCCCTGAGGACCCATGATCAGTTTCATCCAATGATTAGACCATACCTTAGGATAAATTATAATAATTATAATTAGTGTGAGACAGGTCACACTAGGGATTTGATTCACGTGATGACCCTAGTGCCTATTGTTATCCCAAAATTTGAAAAGGATGATGTGGCAGTAAAATTGACACGTGGCATGGATTAGTTGGGTGATCTGGCTTAGCAGTAGCCCAATACATCAGTAAAAAATTTGGACTGCTTGAGAGATGCCATAATCAAGTCAAATACACCCGAGGAGAATACTTGGGCTAAGTTGTGCTTGGCTCGGACCCTTGTCCGAGAAGCCCAAGTGTTTGGTTCAAACCCAAGTCTAGGAGCTTAAAGGATGGGTTTGGACTTTGGCCCGAGGGACAGAAGCAGCAGGTCCAATCGGGCCTTAGCTTGAGGAGCCCCTAGATGTTTGGCTCGGACCATGTCCGAGGAGAACCTCTTGGGTGATTGGCTCGGACCAAGTCCGAGGAGAGGTCCCATGCATGCCAAGGGATGGACTTAGATTTTGGCCAAGGAGAGGCCATAAAAGGTCCGATCGGACCTTAGTCGGAGGAACCAAGTGCTTGGCTCGGACCTATCCGAGGTGAGCTTCCAAGATGTTTGACTCGGACATGTCTGAGGTGAGCTTCCAAGATGGTTGGCTCGGACCAAGTCCGAGGAGAGGCAAGGATGATTGCCTCGGACCCTAGTCCGAGGAGAAGGCAAAAATAGGTCCGATCGGACCCTAGTCCAAGGAGCCAAATTACTTGGCTCGGACCGTAGTCCGAGGTATGCTCAAAGAGGTTGGCTCGGACCATGTCCGAGGAGAGCCAATGCATGTGGCTCGGACCTTGGTCAGAAGACGATAATCATCAACAAACAAACTAGACTACGTCAAATTCCCGGAAACTACTTCAGTAAGAATCGGTCTGGGCACCGCGGGAATCTCTCATTCCTCACTCAAATTGAGGAATCTGTTGTATTTTAAATATTTCTTATAATTTAAATATAAGATGAATAATAAAATATCCCTATCTGAAGGGGATATCAGTTGAGGATCCCAAGCCTATAAATAGAGGGTTGATGGGATCGTAAAAGGACTTTTGGCAAATTGAGAGTTGGTCCGAGTTCTAGAGAGAGAAAGTGTGTTTTTCTTGAGAGAACCCTTTTTTGTATTCTGGAATATTTACACTTAAGAAACTCAGTTGACACTGGTTTATCTGATCTTGAGTGTGAATAGAGTAATAAAATCTCTAAGTGGATTAGGCTATTACCGACTGATCGGGGCTGAACCACTATAAAATCTATTGTGTTATTTACTTTCATTGATAAAACTGTCTGTTGTCGTTTACATTCTCTTGAAGGCTTGTCGTTATTGACGTTCTCACGTCGTTGGCTAAAAACACAGTCAACATTTTGGTGCTTTCATTGAGAGCCTGAAGAGAAGGACAGACAGTCCCTGAAGCTATATGGCGCCTAAGAACACTAATGCGACCTCCAAGAGGGCAAGCACCTCTAAGGAGCATGCTAGATCAGAGGGTCCCAGCATTCAAGATCGTGAGACTGAGCCTAGAGTTGTGCTCGAGGATGTAGCTTCAGAAGTTGAAGAGCTCCAGGAGACCATGAGCGCATTCCTGGAGGAGCTGGCTCAGTTCATTGCTAGGAAGGAGGCTTTTGCTGAGGAAATGGCCAGGCAGAAACGGGAGATGGACGTTAGGAGCGAGGAGATCCGTCGACAGCAGGGGGAGGTCGACAGGCGACATTGCGAAGCTGCACTTGCTCTGGAGGCAGCTACGCAACTGACCAGAGCCAATGCTCAGGCTGCGCCTGGGGTGACACCCACCCCAGAGGTAAGGACCACAGAAGCTGGTCGTAAGAAAATTGATAGACCAAGCAGGGGTGGTGATAACTCACCTGGTCATGAAGAGGAGGGAGTCCGATCGCGCACTGCCTCAACCCAAAGGGGGAACTCTAAGACCCCCTCAAGGAGCCACCGATCAGAGACTTCCAGGTCAGGGAGTCATAGGTCAGACAGTAAGAAAACACCTTCTGAGCAGGAGCACAATAGAGCTCCTCGTGGCAAAGAGACTTCCCACTTCAAAGATGGACATGGGCGTGATGAAGCTGACAGTCACCACACCAACCAGCCGAAGGAGAAGAATAATAACCGACGAGGAAGAGAAGATCAACCAGCTAAAATGGGAAAGCCACCACGGCACCCCAACCAGCGTAATGGCAAGGAGCACGCTCCACCTAGCAGACCTTCCGAGAAGACTCGGAGTACGGTGTTCGACCGGTTGGGAAAGAGCACTGCTCAGAAGGACCTGAGGGACGTCATTGATGATAGAAGGAAGATCGTCCCGGTCGAAGGGCAGGAGCCAATCCGTCCTACCAGTCGAGTAGAAATACTCGATGGTGAGGTGCCGAATAGGAGTGCCCGACCAGGCGGTCCCGAGATTGAGACCCCAGCTGTGGCCCCAGGCATCCAAGCCCAGTTTGATGCTTTGACAGCGGCAGTCCAGAGTTTGTCAAAACAACCAGTTATTGATCCGGTAGACCACAGATGTGGTAGCCCTTTTTGTGCTAGAATTAGAGCAGCTCAACCACCAAAGAAGTACAAAGCACCGGTACTGCCAGTTTATACAGAAAAGGCAGACCCGGTAAGGCACGTTGGGAAGTTTGAAGATCAGATGGAGCTGCTCGGGGTGAGTGATGACTACCGCTGCAGAGTCTTCCCCACCACATTGTCAGACACCGCCCAGGAGTGGTATTGGAAGTTCAAACCAAACTCTATCACCTCTTGGGAGAGTTTTCGGAAGGAGTTTTGCAGGCAGTTTAGTACTGCCCGAACCCCTCCTGTTTATGCCAACCACTTGGTGGATATTAGGCAGACTAAAGATGAGTCTCTCAAGAACTACATTCAAAGGTTCATGAGAGAAGCTAACCGAGCTACCGCGGTTGGATATGAAGGGAAAATGGTGGCAATCTCTTGCGGTATTATCTATCGAAGTCCTTTATGGGACAGCATCCACCGCCATCCAATTTCAACTTTACGGCAGTTTTTAGACCGGGCAGATAAGTACATGAAGTTGGATGATGCTATTGAGAAATGAGAGAATGGGTTGAACAAACCAAGTGGATCAGGTGATACCCCCAAGGATGGAGGATATGATCAAGGTGGTAATAAGAAACGTGGGAATAACGGGTCTGACCGTCGCAATGAGAAAAAGGCTAAGTCGGGACCAAACGACAAGCCAACGAAGTATGAGCCTCGATTCACCAACTACACCACTCTTTCGGCGACCCGGGCAGAGATCTATCTAGCCAGTCATCAGGAGGTCCCTTACCGGAAACCCCCACCAATCAAGAAGGAGATGAGTAAGAGGGATATGAACAATTTCTATCGTTTCCATGGAGACTATGGACACGATATGAATGAATGTAATCACCTTAAAGATGAGATAGAGTTTCTCCTCTGGTCGGGGAAGCTAAAAAAGTACCGAGCAGAGAAGACCCAAGGAGAGGGGAGCAGCAATAATCCTGGGTTCAAGCGGCAACGGTCCCCACCTTTGCAGCCTGAACCTGTGGACTTCACATTAGATACAATATGTGGAGGACCACATCTTGCTGGGGATAGCAACAAGGCGAGGGAGAGGTATGCTCGCACCCTTCGTCATGAGTTGGGTGCGGCATCCACCTCCGAGGTTATGACGGTGGAGGAGCGACCATCAAAGAACCCAAGGTATGAAAGTGAGTCCCTCACTTTCACTGAGGAAGATGCTAAACACGTGAGGTATCCTCACAATGACCCTCTTGTTATGACAGTCCAAATTGCTAATATGAAGGTGAAGAGATGTTTGGTCGATACAGGAAGCTCTGTAAACATCATTTATAAGTCCTCCTTTGAGAAAATGAAGCTATCTATCAATGACTTGAAGCCATGCTCTCACGTCATTTATGGGTTTACTGGAGAAGGATTGTCACCAGCTGGGACAATCAAATTACCAGTCACTGCGGGGGAAGCCCCCAAGCATGACACCGTAATGACTGAGTTTTTGATTGTTGACTGCCCGTCCGCCTACAATGTGGTTATTGGTCGACCACTACTCACCAACTTACATGCGGTAGTTTCAATTTGGCACCTATCCATGAAGTTCCCGACCAGCGCTGGCATAGGCTGTGTCCAAGGAGACAAAAGGGAGGCTAGGGAGTGCTATAACGCCTCGATAGCTAAGGCGAAGAAAGGTGCCAAGGAGAACAACATGATTGTATGTGTTGAGAGAGAGGAGGTGGATGAGATGGATGTAGACCAGAGTCTTGTAGTAGTGAAAGATGAAGAGATGTTAGAGGAGTGTGGCCAGGAGAGCACTCCTAGTTTGAAAAAGCAGAAGACCCCATCCGGTGATGAAGTCACCAAATAGGGTGTTGCCCAATGCGAGGGAAGAGATTTTGATCCTCGCTTTGGGGATTATGAGAGTGATGTGGGACCGTCTGAGGAGTTAGAGGAGGTCCCTATAGATGAGAATGACCCGACGAGAGGGGTCAAGATTGGAAAGAAGTTGAAAGCTGAGGTGAGAGCACGACTGATAGAATTCTTGCGAAGGAATCAAGATGTCTTCGCCTGGTCTCACAAGGATATGGTGGGTATCTCACTAACTGTGATCAGCCACGAGCTCAACGTGGATGAAGGATATCCAGCGGTGCAGCAGAAGAGGAGATTGCTTGACAAGGATCGAGCAAAGGCTCTTAAGGAAGAGGTAGAGCGATTGAAGGAGAATGGGTTTATCAGAGAGGCATACTACCCAGCTTGGGGTTTCAAACCCAGTGTTGGTGCCCAAACCCAATGGAAAGTGGAGGACTTGTGTAGATTTTACTGATCTAAACAAAGCGTGCCCGAAGGATTGCTTTCCTTTACCGAGAATAGACTAGTTGGTAGATGCAACCTTTGGTCACGAGACCTTGTCCTTCATGGATGCGTATTCGGGGTACAACCAGATCAGCATGCATCCTCCTGATGAAGAGCATACCATCTTCCGAACAGATATAGGGTTATACTGCTATAAGGTCATGCCCTTCGGATTGAAGAACGCAGGAGCTACCTATCAGCGTTTTGTGAATGGTATGTTTCGAGACTTAATCGGCAAGAACATGGAGGTATACGTACATGATATGCTGGTGAAGTCAAAGGAAGCTGGGGGGCACGTGCGAGACTTAGAGGAGTGCTTTGCAATATTGAGGAAGTATAACATGAAGTTAAACCCCCTCAAGTGTTCATTTGGAGTGGGTTCTGGAAAATTCCTTGGGTTTATTGTTAACTCTCGAGGAATAGAGGCAAACCCAGAGAAGATCAAGGCTCTCATAGAGATGAAGTCTCCAATAAGAATAAAGGATGTGCAAAGCTTGACTGGGCGGATTGTGGCTCTGAGCAGGTTCGTTTCGAAATCAACGGACAAGTGTGTCCCATTTTTTAACCTGCTTAAAGGAGGCAAGAAGTTTGAGTGGACCGCAGAGTGTGAACAAGCTTTCCAGGCGATAAAGGAGCATTTGGCCCAACCTCCTGTTCTTTCCAAGATAGTGGATCGCTATACCAAGTCAGCTCACTTCTTGCCAGTGAGGACTACATATACAGTTGATCAGTATGCAGATCTCTACGTGAGAGAGATCTTGCGGCTCCATGGTGCACCTAGGTCGATCGTGTCAGATCGGGACCCCACTTTTACTTCCAAGTTTTGGGGGAGTTTGCAGAAAGCCATGGGGACAAAATTGAAGTTCAGTACGGCTTATCATCCTCAGACAGATGGGCAATCTGAGAGGACGATCCAGATTTTGGAGGACATGCTGAGAGCGTGTGTGCTGGATTTCAGTGGTTCTTGGAGTAAGTATCTGCCTTTGATAGAATTCTCCTACAACAATAGTTACCAGTCTACCATTGGAGTAGCACCTTATGAGATGCTATATGGTAGGAAGTGTAGATCTCCTATCCATTGGGATGAGACGGGAGAAAGGAGATACTTAGGTCCTGACGCAGTTCAGAGGACCAGTGAGGCTATTGAGAAGATTAGAGCTAGAATGCTTGCTTCTCAGAGTAGACAGAAGAGCTATGCAGATCCCAAGCGCAGGAACGTGGAGTTCCAGGTAGGAGATTATGTTTTCCTCAGAGTCTCGCCGTGGAAAGGGGTGAGAAGGTTTGGGAAGAAGGGCAAGCTGAGTTCTAGGTTTGTAGGTCCATTTGAGATCCTGGAGAGGATTGGTCAAGTGGCTTACAGACTGGCTTTGCCTCCGGCGTTGTCTGCCGTGCATAATGTGTTTCATGTATCAGCTCTTCGGAGATATGTATCTGATGTGGGCCATATTCTGAGTTATGAAGATCTGGAGCTTGAGCCAGATCTCTCATTTGAGGAGCAGCCAGTTCAGATACTTGACAGAAAGGACAAGGTCCTCAGGAATAAGACAATACCTTTGGTTAAGGTATTGTGGAGGAACAGCAAGGTCGAGGAGGCGACCTGGGAGCTGGAGTCAGATATGCAGAGTCAGTATCCCGAGCTGTTCAGGTAAATTTCGGGGACGAAATTTCAGTAAGGAGGGGATAGTTGTAATGCCCCGAATTCTCCGTTGTGTTTAACGGCGTGAACAGTAGGCCGGGAGGGCCATATTTGCTTAATTATGTTATTAATTTATTAAGTGCATGTATATGTTGATTATATTATTATATGATGTGAAATGCATGCATGTGAGTCCATATCTCTTTATACAGGGGTGTGATGGTAATTTGGCCCGTTAAGGGTAAATTGATTATTTATTCGCATGTTGGTGATATAATTTGAGACCACATTATAATGTGGGTTTGTTCGAGCTATTTGGCATGAGACGATAAAGGAATGTTAGATATCGGTTTGGTCATAACGGGCTTAAGCTCGGGGCTCAGGGTGAGTCTCGGGGTGTTTTAATGATTAGAGTGTTACCGGGGATTAAAGGGTAACTGGATGTGAATTATTGGTGTTTGAGGATGTTGAGATTAGCGGGAATTGGGAAGCGTTAATTATGATTAACGGTATAGGTGGAAAGTACCAAAATTTCCCTTGGGTTGGCTTTAGAGACTTTTAAAGACCTAGGGGTATTTTAGTCTTTTGGCTTGGATATATGTTAAGCTTGGAAGGCTGTCGATAAAACAGAGTAAAAACAGAAGCCTTTCTTTCTCTTCCCGTACCTTCTTCTTGCTTCTTCTTCCTTGTGAGTTTTGTGAATTTGTTGAAGGTTTGAGCTTGGGAGCTAAGCCTTGGTACTTTGGGAGAGTGTTCCATTGTGGAAGAGCACCATAACCTGAACTTGAGGTAAGTTTTTAGCCCTTAGTTTCCATGTTTGCTCTGTTTTCGTTTTAGGAATTCAGCTTTAGAATTTGATGTGGGAAGTGAGGATTAAAGGGAGTTTTCATGTTGTTTTTTATTGGGGTTTGATGAGGGTGAGCTATGGGTGTTATTTGGGGGTTTAATTGTGTGTTTGGAAGAAGTTTAGAGAGGTTTTGAAGGGCTGGTTTGAGAGGAAAGAGCTCAGGGGAGAAAACTGGTTCGTGTTGCCGACTTAGCCATTCTGGGCTGAGCGCCGCGGCGCAGCAGGGGAGCGCCGCGGCCCTTGGCATCTGGCAGGGGAGGCCCCTTCTGTCTGAAGGGCGCGCCGCGGCGCAGCAGGGGAGGGCTGCGGCCCTTAAGGTCAATTTTGCCAAAAAGGTGTTTTTAGCATGGGGATTCAAACCTAAGGCCTCGGGATTGAACCTACTACCCGGTTGAGTAGTGTTTGAGGTCCCGGAGGTTAGGTTTTGGTTTGTGAACTTTTTATTATTCATTTTATTGATGGAACCCCATAATTTGGTTATGACCAGGTAACCGCTAAGGGACCAAAAGGTCGATCGTTCTCAGGGTCACTCTTTTGTTTGTTCTTGCTCAAACCGGAGGTAAGAAAACTGCACCCCAAGTGTGACATGCATGGTTATATGTAAGGCATGTTGATTGTGTAATATGGACATGGATTGAACATGGAATGCTTAGCATATGTTGTTCGCTTGTGCATAGCACTGACTAATTAGTCAGGTTTGGTAAAGGTGTTAGTGTCAGCTGTGAAGCTGTGACTTATTAGTCAAGTTCGGCGGTGATACTGGACACTGGTCACTTAGCGCTGACTTATTAGTCAATGATGGTCTTAGCGTGGTTCACGCAAGCCAACGGAGATTAGATCTAATCGACTATTAGCATTGAATGACTCAAGGAGCATTAATGCATGACCGACCCTGAAGGTCGATGAACAAAGAGAGCCTGGAGGCTAGTGGCTTACCTAGCAGCCACTCTCCCGCTAAAATCATGTGATGTTCAGTAGCTCGTTGAAAGCTTTATGTTCAGTATGATTATAATGATAATCATTTTATAACGTTTATGAGAAGTGTTATGTTTTCTTGCTGGGTTTTGGCTCATGGGTGCTATGTGGTGCAGGTAAAGGAAAAGAAAAGCTCACCTAGCCTTGAGTGGAGAGCGGATGTGGTGGTGTGTACATATGCGGCCGCTTGACCACCACGGTCAAGGTGTTCTCAGAGGAACTAGGGGGTTTACCCTACTTTTGCCGCTTAGGTCGGCGAGATTGTAAATTTAAAACTGTAATGACCACTTTGTACTGAGAACCACTTGTAAATGTTTTGTTTAAGCTCTGCAGAGCAGTTTGTAATAAAATCTCCATTTCCTGTTTATTGGTTTTATACCTTAACCTGCTAATTACACTTAGAGCACGTTTTTGACCAAAGGACTCAGGTAATGAGTCAAATTTCCGGTCCACCGTTCACCGTAACTGTTCTGGGGTAGCCAGGGCGTTACACTGGGGGGCAGAGTCTATCTAAAAAGATCTTGAGGCAAGGATTTTTCTGGCCTACCATGAACGAGGACTCTATGGAATACGTGAGGAAGTGTGACAAATGCCAAAGATTTTCTAAAGTGCCCAGAGCGCCCCCAAATGTCTTGAAGCAAATGCAAAGTCCGTGGCCTTTTGCAGTGTGGGGTATTGATCTGATCGGGAAGTTGCCCAAAGGAAAAGGAGGAGTGCAGTTTGTAGTGGTCGTGGTAGATTATTTTACTAAGTGGACTGAGGCCGAGCCATTAGCCACGATCACATCGAAGAAAGTATTGGACTTTGTGGTTAAGAACATAATATGTCGCTATGGTCTGCCTAAGAAGATAGCGTCTGACAATGGCACCCAATTTGACAGCGACATATTTACCGATTTTTGCACTCGGCATGGCATCACCAAAAGTTTCTCCTTGGTAGCCCATCCTCAAGCCAATGGGCAGGTTGAAGCGGTAAACAAAACATTGAAGGACACTCTGAAAAAGCGCTTGGAGCAAGCTAAGGGTGCTTGGGCAGAAGAGTTACCAGAGGTCCTTTGGTCATATAGGACTACTGCTCGGACGGCAACCGGACATACCCCATTCTCTTTGGCATATGGGTATGAGGCCATGCTACCTGTGGAGATAGACCCACCTTCTCATAGAAAGACCATGTACAACCAAGAGGAGAACCATCAGTTGTTAGCAGAATCATTGGTGTAATGCCCCGGATTCCCTATTATGGTTAATGGCTGGATTAGTAGGCCGGGAGGGCCATAACTGTTTAATTATGCCATTAAATGTGTTTATGCATGTTTATGAGAATTATGTTATCATATGATGTTAAATGCATGCTTGTGAGTCCACATTTGTTTACAGGGGTATTATGGTAATTTGGCCTGTTGAGGGTATAATTGAATATTTGTCGTATGTTAATGACATATTGTGAGACCACATTATAATGTGGATTGGTTCGAGTATTTCGACATGAGACGATCGTTAAACGTGATTATCGGTTTGGTCATAACAGGTTTGAGCTCGGGGCTCGGGGTGAGTCTCAGGGTGATATTAAAGGCTATCGCGTTACCGGGGATTTTAGGGTAACGGGTTATGAAATATTGGTGTTTGAGGATATTGAGATTAGCGGGAATTGGGAAGCGTTAATTATAATTAACGGGTTTAGCGGAATGTACCAATTTTGCCCTTGGGGTGGCTTTGGAGACTTAAGATGACATAAGGGGCATTTTGGTCTTTTTAGGGATGGATATATATGACTTAAGTGGCTGAAGCTGTAGAATAAACAGAGCAAAACAGGGGTTTGCTTCCTCCATACCCGTACATCACCTTCTTCATCTTCTCCATTGCTCCTTTGATGGTTTTGTGTTCTTGGTGATAGTTCAAGCTAGAGGAACTTAAGGGCTGGATTGGAGACTTGTTTTAGCTTGTGTGGGAGGTTCAAAATCAGTTCTAAGGTGAGTTTTAGCCACTGGTTTTTATGCATGCTCTGTTTTTCGTTTTGGTTTTTAACTCATGGTTTTGATGTGGGGAGTGAGGATTAAAGGGAGTTTTTGGTGTTAGATGATTGGGTTTTGGTGAGGAGGTGTTATAGGTAAGGTTTGGGGGTTCAATTACATGTTTGGAGAAGGTTTTAAGATGGTTTGAGGGACTGGTTTGAGAGGAAGAACGTACAGGGAGAAAACTGGTTCGTGTGGCCGACTTAGCCATTATGGGCTGGGCGCCGCGGCGCAGCGGAGGAGCGCCGCGGCCCTTGGCGTTTGGCAGGCGGGGAGCCTCTCTGTCTGGAGGCGCGCCGCGGCGCAGAAGCAGGGAGGGCCGCGGCCCTTAAGGCCAATTTTTCTAAAATGATGTTTTTTGCTTGGGGATTCAAACCATAGGCCTCGGGGTTGGACCTAGTACCCAGTTGGGTAGTATTTGGTGTCTCGAGGGCTGGGATTTGGTTTGGGAACCCTTGGTTATCATTTTTATTGATGAATCCTATATTTTGGTTATGACCAGGTGACCGTCGAGGAAGTTAAAGGTTGATCGTTCTCAGGGGTCGTTCATATTATAATACTCACTCGAACCAGAGGTAAGAAAACAGTGTATGAATATAGTTGCACCCTGTACAGGTATATGGCATGTATGATTTGATATTTGAGGCATGCTGGTTGATATATGTGGACATGGACTGCATATTAAGTGCTAGTGAACGCTGATTACCTGCTTGAGACACTGACTAGTCAGGGACCGACTCTAAAGTCGAGAATCATGCATTGAATGGCTCTATAGCATTAATGCCTGACCGACCTTAGGGTCAAGAAACTTACAAGCGCTTGCCTGGTCTACGACCAGATGATTATAGCCAAGGTATATGACCCCAGTGGCCGTTTGTCACAAGGCTAAGGGACGTTGTCCATAGTTTCGACTCTAGAGTCGTGAGGAAGGTTATGTTGGTGACTAATCACCTTGCACCTGTCCTAAACAAACTTATAAACGAAACACTTATCGATTAAGCCCTGGTGACCCTATTGTCACATGGCTAGAGGGAGCGATGCTCATTATTGTGACTTTTGGCTATTGTCACCTACTTGTTGGACTGATAGTCCTGAAGGGATAACTGTGATTATTGTTGATATTATATCATGCTATATTGTGTTTTCTTGCTGGGCCTCGGCTCATGGGTGCTATGTGGTGCAGGTAAAGGAAAGGAAAAGCTTTGCCAGCCTTGAGTGGAGAGCTTGGGCGATGTGATGTACATACAGGGCCGCTTGACCGCCACGGTCAAGGAGTTCTCAGAGGGACTATTTTACCCTATTTTTGCCACTTAGGCCGGCGGGGACTGTACATTTGGAACTGTAGCAACTCTTTTGTAACTTGAACTACTTGTAAACATTTTAAAAAGGCTCATGAGCAGTTTAATTACTAAATGAAAAGTGCCCTTTCCTTTTTATTGGTTTTACACCTTAACCTGTTAATGACACCTAGATCACGTTTTTAACCAAAGGACTCGAGTAGCGGGTCAAATTTCCGGTTCACCGATCACCGTAACTGTTCTGGGGTAACCAGGGCGTTACAATTGGACTTCCTCGAAGAGAGAAGAGAGGAGGCAAGCCTCAGAGTTGCTACTCATCAACAAAAAGTGGCGCGCTACTTCAACTCCAGAGTGCGAGATCGAAAGTTCCAGGTTGGAGATTTGGTCCTCAGAAAGGTGTTTGTAAAAGACCCAGCAGCTGGTGTGCTAGGACCAAACTGGGAAGGACCGTATCAAATTGAGCAAGTCTTGCCACCCGGCACCTACAAGCTTGCTCGGTTGAATGGAGAGCTGATCAGGAACTACTGGAATGGCGAGCACTTGAGAAAATATTATCAATAAATACTGCTTGCAGAGTAGTAGCTTTGTATCAAGTGCTTAACTTGTTATTTAAGTTTTTGTTTGTGAACTGGTTATTTGCTACCCAGTCACATTATTTTGAACAATGTTATTTTGTTTGGAACTCATTGTTAGACACGTTTTGTCACTTATTAATACGAGTAATAAAAGAGACCACGCGCAGCGTGGTCGAACCTTGCTACAAATTTTGCATATGTGTTGATTATTCTTGCTTGGCAGTGTTCAACTGTCATAATGATTTAAACAAAACAGGTCTTCTAAAAACTAAGTGTAAATATATACCGGACAGTGTTTAACTGGTCGGTATCATGATATGAATGACCAACGTTTAAATAATGTTTTTGTAGTGGTCAACTACTGAAATATGTTCGTATATTTTATGTGTTTCACGAGTAGTGACTACTCGGACAAATTCGATCAAGTAGCAAGTGATCAAGGATTTATCAACCCTCAATCACTTGGGGGGCACATAGGGTATACTGGTTTGTACTTCAACACAGGCAATAAGAGCACGAGCAAATATATCTGTTTTTGAGCTGACTTGTAAGTTTGGAAGTCTGAAAAGGCCATTAAGCTAACTTGTTTAACAAAGCTTAAGTAACTTAGAATTTTTAAAATTTTAAGTTAGAAACAGATATTCGTGTAATGATAAAATTTATGCTCATAAAAGGTTAGAGCAATAAGAGCATGAGGAAGTATATTTAGTATGGACTTATGGAATGGTTAGAATTTCTAAGTTAGAAAACTAAATACTCATGTGAAATTTAAGACATCTAGGAACTTTACTATTCACAATAAAGACTTCAAAGTTTGGAGTTAGTCAAAAAAAGAAAAAAGTAAAGTGCTAAGTGTCAAGATAGCTCACTCATCCGAGCAAGAGTATACAAAATAAAGTAAACTATGATAAAAACTAGTAAGGCTACAACTAGTCATGTAAATGTGCTCTAGCAGGGTAAGGAGTCACTACCTTGCTTCTCTGGTGGGTTGATCAACCCCCTCCTCAGCTTCAGCTGCTCCTCTTGCTCAGAACGATAAGGTAGAGGAGGCGGGTGCAGGTCCAGGAGGATTGGCAACTTCTTCAGCAGCTCTTGCTTCGCATCTAGCAAGTTCCTCTTCTTGGACCTCTTTGGTGAAAAAATCGAGCTTGAGAGGTTTATTCAGCTTCCAGACCTGATAAAAGCAGTCAAAGCTAGCCTCCTCGTAGCGAATTAAATCAAACTCCTTTTCTTGTTTCAACTCTTCATTTTCGCTGATCAGTCTCTCATTATCCCGAGCTAACTCCTTGTTCTCGAGGGACAACTTCTCCAGTTGGGTTGTCAAGGAATTGTTGTTTTGAACCTGCTGCTGATTCTCATCAGAAAGTTTCCTAAGAGACTCATCCCGTTCAGCTACGGTTTTCTCTGCCTGCTCCAACTTGGATTTGGAGTCTTTTTCTGAAGTCGTTAAAGTCTCTACTTTAGCTTGGGCCTCCACCAGTTGATCGTTTAGTACCTTGATCAACTCCTTGTAATCAATCGCTCGGAGCTGAGCATGACTGATGGTGACAAGTGACTACATGAAAGACAAGAGGTTATTGCAAGCAAAAATATTAATAACAAATTTTCTTAAGACAAAATACCTACCTTCATCAGTTGAGCAAGCCCTCTTCTTAGGACGACTTCAACGCTAAGCCGAGGGAAGGATTCGAAGCTTTGGAGCATTGAAGCGTCATGGTCGATCTCCTCAAGTAGTCCTTTTCCTAGGTCACTAGCAGCACGGAGGACCTCACTCGAGCTAGCCAGGCGGGTAGGAGTTAGGCTCGCAGAGGGAGGAAGTGAAGAGGGAGTGAGCGGCGGAAGTGTAGTCGGTCCCTCGGGTTGTCTCCCTTGGCTGGGCGGTACTACCTTCGGAATCTTCCTCGGGGGCATGGAGCCACTTCCATCACCGGCTTTCCTCTTTGGAGCAGAAGCAACGCACTGTCTGAACATGTCTGGGTCTGCAAAAGAGGAAAACACAAAGTTGTTAGAGATATAAACATAATAAAATATACATGAGTATATACTACAATTTTGTTGCTCTCGAATCACTAAGTTAGTAAAAATATTCCTATGGTCACTAGACATGTGTTACCTGCGTTGAGGATTTGATCGAGGAACTCATCCTCGTCGTCTGAGGATGAGTTGAGTTCCTGTAACTCCCCAAACTCTAGGGACCGTTATGGTGTGCCTTGTAAACAGTGCTAAACTGCTAAACTCGCTAACCGAGTCATTTGGGCAAAATCGTGAACTAAGTATGATTAGCGGTTTAGGGATTAAAACTTTGGTTAAGATGTAACGTTTCACTAGAACGTTTAATATATACATTGGGATCCCAAAAATATAATTTCAGAGTTTATTACAGAAAATATTTACAACAGGCCGTTTTAAGCGGCAAAACAGGGTTCAACCCTAGTTCCACTTTAAACCTCGGCCGTGGCGGACGAGCAATTGCATATGTACACGTCATCACCTAAGCTCTTCAACTCAAGGATGGTCTAGCTTCCTCTTGCCTTTACCTGCACCACGTAGCACCTATGAGCCGAAGCCCAGCAAGAAAACACAATCCAACATGATATAATAGCAATAGATAACATGACGTAATATCATCAGGTAACATGATATAATATCAACAGATAACATGGTATAATACCAACAGATAACATGATATAATATCAACAATAATTGTAACAGCCATTTAGGACCAACGGTCCAAAACAGGTAGGTGACAATAGCCAAAAGTCACAAGAGTGGGTACAGCTTCCTCTAGCCATGTGACGATAGGGTCATCAGGGCTTAACTGATAGGTGGTTCCTTCATACGCTTGATTAGGATAGGTGCATGGTGATTAGTCACCAACATAACCATCCTCTCGACTCTAGAGTCGTAACTAAGGACAACGTCCCCCAGCCATGTGACAAACAGTCACCGGGGTCATATACCTTGGCTGAAATCATCTGGTCTTAGACCAGGCAAGCGCTTATAAGTTCTTCGACCCTAGGGTCGGTCTAGCATTAATGCCATATAGCCATTCAATGCGTGATTCTTGACTTTAGAGTCGGTCCCTGACTAGTCAGTGCCATATACAAGCAAGTCATGCCACCAATCACATACCACATGTTCAATATCCATAAACAAGGTATTTAGCATGCTTACTAAACAAATATCAGTACAATTAGGAGCATGTACAACCACAGAGGCTCAATCTCTGAACAATATCATACCTAGTATACAAAGCATGTCCTAATCACATGTTTCTCATGCATCATATGCAATATATCCAGCAATCCAACATGCACCAATAATAGCCATGCATGTCATACTCAATAATCAACCAACATGCATCATTAATAGCCATGCATGTCTTACTCAATAATCAACCAACATGCATCATTAATAGCCATGCATGTCATACTCAATAATCAACCAACATGCATCATTAATAGCCATGCATGTCACATATACACATGGTGCAGTTTTCTTACCTCAAAGTTGAGCTAGAACGATTAAAAGAATGACCCTTGAGAACGATCAACTTTTAGTCCTTTAGCGGTCACCTAGTCATAACCAAATATAAGATACCATCAATAAAAATGGTCAACATAAGTTCCCAAATCAATATCTAACCGGGTACTAGGTTCAACCCCGAGGCCTAAGGCTTAAATCCCCAAGCTAAATACATGTTTTTGGTCAAAATGGCCTTAAGGGCCGCGACCCTCCCCTGCTGCGTCGCGGCGCGCCCTCAAACAGAGAGGGCTCTCCCCCTGCCAGATGCCAAGGGCCGCGGCGCACCACAGCTGCGCCGCGGCGCCCAGCCCAAACCAGCAACACGCCCTCATACGAACCCAGTTTTTCCCCTGTGTTCTTTCCTCTCAAACCAATCCTTCAAACCATCTCTAATCCTCCTCCAAACATACAATTAAACCCCCAAATAACACCCATAGCTCACCCTCATCAAATCCCAAACAAACTAACACAAAAACTCCCTTTGATTCCCACTTCCCACATCAAAAACCATGAACTGAAAACTAAAAGGGAAAACAGAGTAACACCTGAAACCAAAGACTAAAACTCACCTTGAAACCTGTTTTGAATCCCCTTTAATGGTTGAAACAAGTCCCCTAGCTGCCACCTTTGATTTCCTAGCTCAAAACCCCAAAGTGGCTCTCAAAATTTGGAAGAGAGATGGAGGAGAGTTTGTACGGGAGAGAGAGGAAGAGAGGATGAAGATGGCTCTGTTTTAACTCTGTATTTTTCTACAGCCTTCAAGTCATGTATATCCTTAGAGTTAAAAGACCATAATGCCCTTAAGTCACTTAAACCTCTAAAACCATTTCAAGGGTAAAATTGGAACTTTTCACTTATCTCGTTAATCATAATTAACGTTTTCCAATTCCCGCTATTCTCAATATTCCCAAATACCAATAAATCATATCCCATTACCCTTGTATTCCCGGTAATGCTCTAATCATCAAATTCACCCCGAGACTCACCCCGAGCCCCGAACTTAAACCCGTTATGACTAGACCAAACACTTACATCTCATGATCGTCTCATGTTGATTAGCTTGAACCAATTCACCTTATAATGTGGCCATATTAATTAATCACAATCATGCACCCAAAATACACAATTACGCCCACAGCGGCCAAATTACCAAAATACCCTTATAATAATAAATACTCCCGTATGCATGCATTCATCATCATATAATAATATAATTCACGTAAACATGCATATGATCATTAAATACTATAATAAATCAATTATGGCCCTCCCGGCCTCCTAATCAAGGTCCTAAACCTTATTAGGAAATTTGGGGCATTACAGTTCCCTCTCAACCTGGATAGCCTTTCCTTTCCCGGACTTAGTGGGAATGGCCGATCTGCGCTGAGGCTCAGGCTCCCTAATGACAAGGTCACCAGGTCTATGAGAGAGCGGAGAAGGTCCAGGAGAAAGCTGATCAGTCACTAGCTCCGTGCCCGCGTTGGACTGATCAGTCGTGTTGTTCTCCCCGGTGGTACTTTCCACCGCCATATCTTGGCCACACGGTATCAGGCTTACCATATGAAGGAGGTCCACAGTGACCAACTTTTTCACATCCTTCTCCCCAGGACTCATGCTTGCCAACTTCTCTGCTCGTTCAAACATCCCTTTAGTAGGCAAGGGTCGCTCGAATGGACCCGCATGTGTAAAGGCCAAGTTGTTGGCCGTAATGTCCGATGTAAGGAAGTATTCTTTGTGATACTTCCCTGGGTTCGATTTGTGAGAGATACCATTGAGGTATGTAGTCCCTCTTTGCCTGTGGTAGAAGTGAAAAAAGCCTGTGTTGTTGTGGGAGGGATTGGTCCTAAGGTCAAATAAGTAGTGCACCTCGTGAGGGGTGGGCTCGTCCCAACCATGCAGGAAGTAGAGGATGTACAATGCAGAGAGTGCCTGGATCCCATTCGGTGCGATCTGGAATGGGGAGATATTGAAGTAATCCGCTACAGACCGGAAATAGGGGTGTAGCAGAAGTGTCGCTCCGGCGTGCACATGATGCCTGGACTAGGCGCAGTATGTTCCACCAAGCCTATTGGCTCTCTGATGAGAGCCCGGGCATATCACGTTTGCCTCGCTCAAGCCCAAAGCCTCGATGTGTTTTTGGAACAACGCGGGATTAAGCCTTGAAGCTTCGGCAATGAACCAGGAAGGTTCTTCTTCTCCCCCCTTACGTGGCCGTTGAATAGCCAAGTCCTGGATCACGGTAGCAAATTTCTGAGAAGGTTCTTCTGAAGGAATGGCAGTGCGAGCGTGACTGCGCTTTACCACCTTTTGCACTGCTCTGCGAGCAACCTGTGGATCACGTTCCTGAGGAAGTCTATTGGATTGTTTCACCCTCATCGTCGACTGAGAAACTTGTTGAAGAAACTGTTCCTCGTGGAGGAGATACAAGGCTGAGCGAGGGAGGATCTGCTTGAAGCGACGAAGGCGGTCCTCTGGAGTACAACCGGTGGACGAGTTTGGTGAGGAATCGCTATTTAGAGGAGTCTCGATTGATTGCGGGATGGATGTATCGGAGTCCGTATGGTTGTCACCTCCCCTATAGTCAGAGCGATTCATCTACAAAAATGAATAAAAAATGGGGAGGTGAGTAACCATACAGAAAAAATTCACCAAGAATAAAATTTATTTTTATACTTAGAAAAATTTATCTAAGTTATAAAAATATAGCACATAAGGAAAAGAATAATCTTAGTGCCCAAAAGTGCCTATGAAGTACTTGAAGTATTTAAGGTCACTAAAATTTATATAAATGGGAAATTTTGGGGAGAGCTTCCCTTGAGGTTAGGTTCCCTATGTGTGCGTGTGTGCATACCAAAGGGAAGTGAATGTGGTCCGATCGGACCACATTATTTATCCTAAGAAGTGGCCGTGCCTAGTGCATCCGATCGGATGCTTAGACACTCTAAGGCGTGCGACCGAGGAGATGAGTAACAGCTGCCTGGAACTGAAGGGACTTGATTCCGTGCGAGCCCAGCACCAAGCAACCCATGAGACGTCCGATCGGACATGGCGCGTCTGAGGAGATTCGCACCCCACGGTCCGAGCACCTAGCGCGCCGTGTGCCTCCGAGGATCCTAGCCACTAATAGCCCACTATGTCCGATCGGACATGGGCATCCAAGAAGGTTAAAATGTGGTCCGATCGGACCACATACTTGCCCAGAAAATTCAGTGGCTGATTGGCCACTTTCCTTAACTATACACTTTTCATACCTCAAACCCAAAACCGTACAAGCAAAGCCCTAAAATCCCTATCTTAAACACACTTCTTCATTCACACATACAAAAACAAGATCAAAACATGGAAATGAAAAGTTTTTTTTTCATGTTCTTGAAAACCCATTATACTATCAAAAACCCCAAAACCCATACTCATGATTTATGTCAAATTAACCCATTTGTCTTGAAATTCCTATGAAATTAAAGGTAATGTTGGGTTACCCATACCACAAACATCATCAAAACAACAAGCTAACACATTATACAAGCATTCATATGGGATTCAAGAACAAACTCAACCAAAAAAGCTATCAAGGAGTTTCGGCCATGGCATGGGTTTCCATAGAAATATTTTGAAAAATTATAACAATGTAAAGGCATGGAAAAGAAGACTTACTCAAGGTTGGAGAACCTTTGGCTTGCTTGAAGATTGCTTGAAGATGGAGAGCTTCCCTTGAAGTTCTTGAAGATTCGGCAAAGAGAAGAGGATTTTGGGGGTTTCGGCCAAAAGAGAAGGAAGAAGAAGATAGGTTTTTGAAAAATGTGATTTTTTCTTGTGTGAAGAAAAGTGTGTAAAGTTGGGTTATTTAAAGGGAGAAAAGTGGGGTTTATTGTTTATTTTTGGACCCTTGGCATTCCGGGACTATTTTTTCTCTCCACGATCATGGGCAGTTTTTTGCAGTGATCGTGGGTCTGCTACATGGAGATGAACAGTTATTATTTTTTATAATGACGTCAGCTGGAGAAAAAGTTTATTATGTGAATGTATCATATAATAAACTTGGGGGGCAAATGTTATCCCAAAATTTGAAAAAGATGATGTGGCAGTAAAATTGACACGTGGCATGAATTAGTTGGGTGATCTGGCTTAGCAGTAGCCCAATACATCAGTGAAAAATTTGGATTGCTTGAGAGATGCCATAATCAAGTCAAATACACCCGAGGAGAATACTTGGGCTAAGTTGTGCTTGGCTCGGACCCTTGTCCGAGAAGCCCAAGTGTTTGGTTCAAACCCAAGTCTAAGGAGCTTAAAGGATGGGTTTGGACTTTGGTCCGAGGGACAGAAGCAGCAGGTCCGATCGGACCTTAGCTTGAGGAGCCCCTAGATGCTTGGCTCGGACCATGTCCGAGGAGAACCTCTTGGGTGATTGGCTCGGACCAAGTCCGAGGAGAGGTCCCATGCATGCCAAGGGATGGACTTAGATTTTGGCCAAGGAGAGGCCATAAAAGGTCTGATCGGACCTTAGTCGGAGGAACCAAGTGCTTGGCTCGGACCTATCCGAGGTGAGCTTCCAAGATGTTTGGCTCGGACATGTCCGAGGTGAGCTTCCAAGATGGTTGGCTCGGACCAAGTCCGAGGAGAGGTAAGGATGATTGCCTCGGACCCTAGTCCGAGGAGAAGGCAAAAATAGGTCCGATTGGACCCTAGTCCAAGGAGCCAAATTACTTGGCTCGGACCTTAGTCCGAGGTATGCTCAAAGAGGTTGGCTCGGACCATGTCCGAGGAGAGCCAATGCATGTGGCTCGGACCTTGGTCAGAAGACGATAATCATCAACAAACAAACTAGACTACGTCAAATTCCCAGAAACTACTTCAGTAAGAATCGGTCTGGGCACCGCGGGAATCTCTCATTCCTCACTCAAATTGAGGAATCTGTTGTATTTTAAATATTTCTTGTAATTTAAATATAAGATGAATAATAAAATATCCTTATCTGAAAGGGATATCAGTTGATGATCCCAAGCCTATAAATAGAGGGTTGATGGGATCGTAAAATGACTTTTGGCAAATTGAGAGTTGGTCCGAGTTCTAGAGAGAGAAAGTGTGTTTTTCTTGAGAGAACCCTTTTTTGTATTCTGGAATATTTACACTTAAGAAACTCAGTTGACACTGGTTCATCTGATTTTGAGTGTGAATAGAGTAATAAAATCTCTAAGTGGATTAGGCTATTACCGATTGATCGGGGCTGAACCACTATAAAATCTATTGTGTTATTTACTTTCATTGATAAAACTGTCTGATGTCGTTTACATTCTCTTGAAGACTTGTTGTTATTGACGTTCTCACGTCGTTGGCTAAAAACACAGTCAACACCTATCTTATCCATGAATTTTCTCTATAAATACTAAGACATTGGATAGGAAGAAGGGGTGTTGAGTTTTGTAATACAAAAACTCTGTCAAAATTTAGAGAGAAAAATAGTAATAATACAGACTTGTGGACTAGGTGGATTTTAACCCCCGAACCATGTAAAAAGACGAGTGTTCTTAATATTTCTTTTCTAGTGTTTTTAAGCATCATTTTCTTATTGCGGTTTAACATTTAACACTAATTCATCTCAACTATTTTCATAATTCACTGTTGGCAAAAAACTGCATCAACAATATTAAAGTAAGTTCTTTTCTAATATATAACAATAAGAGTAATATCTTTTCGGTTGTATTGTTAAAATCAAGAACAAATTTTTTATTTAAATAAATATTAATGGACATGTGGACCACTGACAAAATGAAATATGGACCGTGATAAAAGTTCAAGCGGGATGTATAGCATAACTCTAAAAGTAATGTGTTAGATTCCACTTATTTATATTATTTATTTTCTTAGAATGCTTCACATCACATCATGAACTTTCTTTGTCTATTACAATTAACTGCTGATTTGTTTAAATTGGTTAGAGCACTACCAACCAATGATTATTTGGAATATACTACTTTTATAATATTTAGCTAAAACTTTTAAAATTATCTTCCACCAACTTTTTTATACATATATTTATAATAATTAGTCATAAATTTTAATTAATATATATACATTTACATATTTTTATATAATATTTTAATATTTTTTTTATAAGCTTTTTCTCTCATTTAGTATGTATTTATTATTTTTTTTAATTTTACTTTAATTAATAAAATATATTTAAAAATATTTTATTTAAATAATTTAGAGAAATATATTGAGACATCATAATATTTTTTTTTTAACAAGGACATATAATATTATTAAATTACTGTAGTTTTATTATCTCATAAGTAATGTCAGACTCATACTTAAAATTGATAAATGTTTTACACATTATGATGATGTGTATTTAGTTTTAGATAGAGATAATTTTAAACGAAGACCACATGTATTGTTAAAAATAATTACAAAAGTATAAAAAAAAATTATTCAATTTAAGGGTGTTCCTATCCTCATTCTTAATCCACTGACAGTACTAGATAGACATAGTCCATACTACGATAGGAAACGACATTGAAAAGGGTAGCGTCTGACGTGTACGTTGGTTCTATTAAAATGAGGTTATGCCGTATTGGGTGAGTTAAGTGACTTCGTCAACGCGTGTTTTGCTTAGCCTTAGACAATTCTTCATCAGATGTCGTCGTTCCCAGCCTGTAATATTCGTACGTGTGGACCCCAACTCGCTCCACTGTCCACTCCTCTTCTTTGTCGACTCATTAACTCGCAAATTTCTCCTAAATTCCAATCCCAACCCCAAACCAAACGAAATTCCCGATCGCACACTATCTCTCTCCAATGGAGTTTCACTGCAGAAACTTCGTCATCTCTCTTCTCCTCCTCCTGTCTCTCTCATTCCCGCCTTCTATCTCCTACAAGTTCTTCTCTCCGGTCGACAACCACCTCGTAAACTGCGGCTCCGCCGAGGATACTACCGTCGACAATCGCCGATACTCCGGCGACTGGTCTAATCGTAAATTACCATTCTGCCCCTCGGATCTTTCCGTTGCCCTCAGAAATGAGAACCCTTCCGCCGGTTCCTCCCAACTATACGACACGGCTAGGGTTTTCAAGAAGCCTTCGGAGTACAAATTCGATATCAGAGAGAAAGGGATCCACATGGTACGCCTCCATTTTCAAAACCTTAATTCCTCACAATTCGATTTCGGTAACGCCCAATTTCACGTTTTGGTTAATAAATACGTCGTTTTGAGCAACTTTAATGGCGGTAATTCAGTGGGAACCCCTTTGGTCAAGGAATACCTGATTCGAGTCGATTCCGAAACACTTTTAATTAGGTTTTTTCCCACTGAATCTTCAAAATTCGCGTTCGTGAACGCGATCGAGGTGATTTCTGCTCCCAAAGACCTCGTCCCTAATAATTCCCTGTGCCTAAACTCTAACGAAACCATGAATTTCAATGGCTGGTCAAACCAAGCTCTCGAAGTCGTATACAGAGTCAACGTCGGAGGTCCTAAGGTGACACCATTTAACGACACTCTTTGGAGAACTTGGGTTGTCGATGATGAGTATTTGGAGTCGAGTTCCGGATCGGAGAGGGTGTATTTCGGTGGCCGAATCAAGTACCAAGCTGGGTTTGCAAGCCGCGAAATTGGACCTGATAACGTGTACAAGAGCGCGAGGTTGATTCGGAGTAACGGTTCGATCCCGAATCATAACATTACTTGGGTTTTTCCGGTGGCTGGAGAAGGTTACAACTACCTTGTCCGATTGCATTTCTGTGATATTGCTAGTATCTCACTTGAGTTGCTCTTCTTCAATGTTTACGTGAATGGAAAATTGGCATTGGAGAACTTGGATTTATCAAGTGCTACAAACGAAATGCTGGCTTCTCCGTACTATGCAGACATTGTTGTTGCTGATTCAGATATTTCTGGTGCTTTGAATGTGAGTGTTGGACCTTCAAAGGACAGCATGCCGTATGTCATTGATGGTATTCTTAATGGGGTTGAGATCTTGAAGCTGAGTAACTCGATGGGCAGTTTTGATGGTCCTGATTCTGCTGATGTTGTTTTGAGACTTTGGCCAGGGAGAACTGGTCTTCTGATACCTATGGTTGCTGCTGTGTTATTGGTTTTGAGTTTATCTATTGTTTTGCGTAGAAAGATTACTGAGACAAAGGAGGCTCTTGGGTGGTCGAAATTGCCTGTGAATGTCTCAGAATTTGATGCCAAACTTGGCGTTTAAACCAGCAGCAGAAGGGTTTACATGGAAAGTAAAAAATTTGTGGCAGAACGTGCCAAAGATAAAGAACTTACCTGAGGAGCAAGACAGTTGTCTATTAATTAGTTTGTAGTGTTTACTCGATTGGAATTTGGAGCTTTAGTTTTGTTTTGTTTTGTTTTCGTAAGTTTATACTAGAATTATGGGCAACTGTGTAATGACTTTTGTGCAAAAATGCAAATGTATAATGTGTATGCTGTCGTCTGTGTACATATATTTTGTAAGAAGTATTTGGTTTAGCTTTGACGTATTGGGATTTTTCTTTTCTCTAATCATAAAAGTTTCACTCGTCATCTTATACCGGTAAAGTTGAGGTGATTTTTTTTTCATGTAATTGCTTCTAATTTGGATCAACACTAGTTGTGCCAAAAGTTTTGTGTGTTGCAATGAAAAGTAAAGCAAGACACCCCGGAATATAGTTATCCAGTTGTCTTATTGTTAGTGAATTTAATTGTTAAGATATCAGCCAGTTTGCCCAAATTTTTTTAAGCTGGTTTTTAACTTTGAAAATAATAATAAAAAATACTTAAAAAATCAAAATATAAAATTTAATTTAAAATATCTTATTGGATTAACTAGGTTCTCTTAGTTTTGCCAAAATGATATATTGAAAAGATATTTCCTAAGTTAGAATAATTTTTATAACTAATTTATTCTCAAATTGAGAACTTTTCATTCAAAACTTGTCTTTATATCATAATTATTCAAACACACACGCAAAAAAAAATATTATTTATTAATTCTACTTTTTTTTTTTTTGTTGTTGTCGGGAATTCTACTTTTATATATACATAAAAAGTAGACATTTTCCAGAAACGGACCATTATAAATACATATAGATAAAAAAAAAAAAGAAAAAAAAGAGAGGAGTGATATAGAAAGGGAAATTTTAGACTCTTCAATAACATACTTAATTTTTTTAAAATGCTAACATAACATATTCTCTCAAACATATGTCATTTTTAAATTTTTGGACAAAAACATCCATACTACTAACTGAGCAGACCCCTCACATTCTCTCTTCCTAGCCAAACTCGCTCATTTCTCTCTCATTATTTTTTCTCAACCGAGCTCACATTCTCACCATCTCTCTCAGGCGAAGCTCTCTCTCTCCTCACAGCCGCCGTCGCCACCTTCTTCTCCTTCGTCGGCCACGGTAAGGTAAGAAAGTTGTCATGTGGTTTTTTTTAAATTTTTTTTGAATCGTAATGTATAAATCGATGAAATGGGTTTGAATGTTAATCTTTATTTTGCAAAAAAATGTAGCTTAAAATAAGTTTGATTCTATGTGCATCATTTTGGAAGATTATGTTTAAATTCTGCAAAAATTTTGTGAGTTAATGTTCATTCGATTCAACATCGATGTCATTTCGATGCTTCATCGATGGTAATTCGATGACATACAGTGCATGTGCAGATTTTTAAAATATTGAAAAGTTTTTCATCGATGCGCAATCGATGCTCCATCGATAGTATTTCGACGGACCAGTAAATGAAGGCGATAGTCCATCGATGCGAAATCGATGGTATATCGATGCCATGTCGATTCTTGCATAATTGATGGTATATCGATGCCACATCGATGCATAATCGATGGTATATCGATGGCATATCGATGCTGAACCAAATCAACATATATGGCATCGATTCAACATCGATATACCATCGATATTACATCGAAAATAACATCTAAATTAGATGTTCGCCTCAGCATCGACATTCCATCGATGTATCATCGAAATGGCATCGATGTACCATCGAAATGACATCGATGTACCATCGAAATGCCATCGATGTACCATCGAAATGCCATCGATGCTGATGGTTGCCATCTGTACGTGATTCCATTTCGATGGTATATCGATTCCATTTCGATGCCATATCGATGCTAAACCAAATAAACATATATGGCATCGATTCCATGCTCCATCGATGCTATTTCGATGGTATATCGATAGTATTTCGATGACAACAACAGATTGAATATTTTTTGTAAATTCAACTAATTCTTTTTTTTTTTGGATATTTTGCAGATACCACCCAAACGTATCCTACCGCTTGTGATCCCTATGGAGGATCATTATGTCGGTCGTATGACCTATAGGGGTTCAGGGAGGTTAACAAAATTGAAGAAAAGATTTGAGGAGAATGGATTGTTGGGGAGGGTGAATGAGTCTGATTTTGGACCATTCTTCAACGTCCCGGGATTTTTTTGTTGAAGCATGAACAGGTACGATGGTAACTTCTGGTAGGATGCTTCCAGTGTCCCTCTGACATAAGAAAGAGCCTTCTCTCGGCATCTCCAAGCTTTTCCATATGACAACTCAATGCCATAATCATTCTTAATGTCCTCTCTTATGTTGTTTTCCATGTACACATTCGATCCAGTCTGATATTTTTTCTTTATGCAATGACCAATAACCCAAGGTGCAGCTTGGCGATGACCTTTATGTCGGAGGTCAAGTGAGCAAGTGTGTTTGTTGGTGAAATGAGTTATCTCGAACATATCAGATTTAGGAATTCTCTTCCCCCTCAATCTCCACCCACAATTAGGATCCTTGCAAGTGATATACCAAACTTCAGTACCTGACTTCTTCACTACAAACTCGAAGTTTTGCTTCATTGCATACAAGTGTGCCTTCGTCTTCAACTCTAACTTGTTCTCAAAAACTTTCCCAACTTCTATTACTCCACAACTCACCCCAGATAACGTGGGGATAACATAAGAGGGGCATGGGATATCTTCAGCAGTATACACTGGAGAACTCCATCTATTTCCATCATCTTGTGTAGTTGGACGACTGCTCTCTGAGCCAACAGTCCTCCGTCCTTGGCTTTCTTGACGTCTTGGCAATGGTCGTACATTTAAATTATCTACTTGAACCACATGTAGCATCGACAACCGATCCTCTGAGTTATCATCAAAACTACTGCACCCCTCGACTCTTTCATCATCATCACCTAAATGGGTAACTGGATCGTCATTGACATAAGGCTCATACTCATACCCATCATCATGCGAGAGATTTGTTGGGGGAAAAAAAGTTTCATAATGACTAAGACCTCCCATGCATACACTTGGCCCAGGATCTGTTTGTGGAATAGCCGTGCATGATTGATTATGATTTTCCATATTAACACTCGCTCTAGCAGATGGATCAATAAGAGCAATGTTCTTTGCAATCTAACTAACGCATAAAGGAACTCGATGTTTTAAGGACTTCGAATTTTCAAGAATAAGAGCACTAACTCCTTCATCATCTGTGATTTCAATGGGATCTACGCTAAAATCATTGCATGTAAACGACACTTCCAACTTTAAGTCAAACAATGACCTATCCACTTTCAACTTTGAATACAACTTATCCAATAATTCTATGTAACCAACATCAATTGGTACATGTATTATAGTGTTCAAACCAGCTTTGAAATTCCATTTTTCTGCTTTCTGTTCCCAAACACCGTTGTAAGAAATAATTATATTAACTCTGGAACCTGCAAATTTACAAAAAAAAAAACATAAGAAAATTATAAAAATAAAGTGTAATCGATGAAGAATCGATGCCTATGAAAATCTGTATTGTAGTTCAACTTCGATGCCACATCGATGACATTTCGATGCATAATCGATGCTGATGGTTGCCATTTCGATGCGATTCCATTTTGATGTAATATTGATGCCATATTGATGCTGAACCAAATAAACATATATGGCATCGATTCAACATCGAGATTACATCGAAAATAACATCTAAATTAGATGTTCGCCTCAGTATCGAAATGGCATCGATGTACCATCGAAATGCCATCGATGTACCATCGAAATGCCATCGATGCTGATGGTTGCCATCTGTATGCGATTCCATTTCGATGGTATATCGATGCCATATCGACGCTGAACCAAATCAACATTTATGACATTGATATAGCATCGATATTACATCGAAAATATCATCTAAATTAGATGTTTGCCTCAGTATCGAAATGGCATCGATGTACCATCGATTTTGGAATGACTCCCACATAATCCCAGACCCGAGGAATAGTTCAAAAATTGCAGAAAAAAATCCAAACTCAACTGTGGAACAGTTTGAATCTAATATCTAACCATGACATTTCATATTCACAAGTAGATTAATGAAATGATACTTATCCATGATTTTTCTATTAAAAACCCCAAGAAACTTCCAATTCGTTCCACCTCCGAGCTGTGAAAAAATGGCTGTAAATGAGGGATGAGAGAAAGAGATAGAGAGAAAAATGTGTGAAGTGTTAAATTTGAATGAGGAGTGTATTTTTGTCCAAAATATGAGAGGAAGCACATTATGGGGAGAATTTTTATGTTGGCATTTTAAAAGAATTAAGTATGTTATGATGCATAAAGGGTAAAATTTCTCTATAAAAATTCACTTTCCCACTCTCTTTTGCACCCGATTTCTGATTCTATCATTTAACATGTGTATTTATTTATTGATTAATTATAATTTTTTAAAATATAAATTATTTGAACAATGATATTTCTCCAACATTTACATGGCAGAGTGAAAAAAAAAGAATGAAATAGCTTTTAATCTGAAGGCCTAACGTATAGATACAAAATATATATTATTATTCTAAAAAAAATTATATTTACTATAAAACTCTGTTGTGACTACAGAAAGTGGTACCTCCCTTTAGTTATCAAATGCATGCTATAATCTGAAAATAAATGATAAGGGCCAAATTATTGCTTTTTTATTTGAAGGAAAGAGGTCAAATTGTTGCTTTGACTGAACGATATGTGCTAGCCCAATATTGTATCCCATTGTATTTGTAAGCTTACTGATTGACATTCTTTCGGGGGGAATTGGTGGCAAAAACCCCTCCTTTTTATCTTTATATTTTGCTGTACTTGTACTTGACCTCAATTTTTTTTTTCTAGTAAAAAAGTTGGGGTTAATTCAACAAAATATAATAATAAGGAGGTTTTGCCGCCCATTCTGTTTTTTTTAATTGTATAAATAGTTATTATATTATAGGTCATTGGTGATTGTAGACTTTGAAATATAATGGTTTATACTTCAATTATATGTTGTTTTATAAATTACTTCAAATAATGTTGTTATTAAATCACTTCGAAAACAAAAATTATTTTAATAATAACGTTAAAATATTCATTTTATTGAATTACATGTACGCATAAAACACCAATAATTTGTAATATTAAATTTTAACAATTGAATCATACCATATAAGAGTACTACCACTACACATCACATTGGTGAGAATTATTGATTGATATAATGAATTCTCTTTTCTAAACGAAAAAAAACATAAATATATATTGAAATTTCGTTTTTTATGATTACCAATTTAATTATTCAAATTAAATAATTAATTGTTGAACTGTTACAGAAATGTTTAAACAGATACAAAGACTGTTTGAACAGAAACCAGATATGTTTAACCAGTTTGTGACCAGAAGATAAAAACGAACATAAAGTAAAGAACACACGAATTTTTACGTGGTATCAGCAATCTTTGCAGATTGCTACTAGTCCACGAGGCCACGTCCAGAGAATGAAATTTATTAGAAGAATATCTAAACGATTACAAAACCAAATTGACTTATACAAATAAAGACTCCCTCTTGAATTTGTCGCAACTGTTGTAATCTAAACTCCTAATCAAATTTCTGAAGTGCTAAGATCTTGAACTCCCTTCAAATCATAACACTTGCACTTTTCCTCCTGAAAAGTGACTCACGAACAAGACTTCTCCCGAAGCTTGATGGCCAATGTCTAAGTGTGTTCAACCTGCACAATTAACACAAAGAAAACAATACAGAAGTACACTGTAATAAACCACTAAGAACTTGCAGGACTCAAGTTCTTCACATAATAAAAAGTCTCTCTAAAACTTGAAAAATATTTGGAAAATAATACACCAAGAGAGATGATCAAAATCCAACGACCTAAGGATGATTATATACATTCTAGAATCCCTTTAGGTCGTGAAAAACAAATCAGAAATCAAACAGCCAATAAATGGAAAATCTTCCAAAACAGGAAAGTCAGAATCTGTTCAAACAGACTGGCAATCCGTTCAAACAGATTCATTGAACCTGGACAGTTTTTCAACCCAGTTTCCTTAAATAAATAAGGAAACAATATATCATTTATTATTGCAAGCTGTACACGATTTCTGGGCAACCAAATCAGATAAATGAAAATAAATACTAATAATTTCCATATAAACCAATTTCAAGAAAAGATATGCTTTTATAGGAAATTATATATTTATTTTATAATTATATATAGAATAATATGATTTATATCACACAAAACAGGAAACTAACTATTTTCGAAATGTACCAAAATATTACAAAACAGGAAACTACTAATTTCGAAAATACCCTTTTAATTAATTTTGTCATTATTGTCAAATATGCCAATAAAGGATTTTACAATCTCCCCCTTTGGCAATTTGATAGACAAAATTAATTAAAAAACATGCAACACAAATGTTAGTGATAAGTAAAGAGAAAGAACCCCCCCTGCAAACATGCATGAACTTATAACAAACATGTAAATAAACTAGACTTAACTCCCCCTCAAAATAAGAAGGTCCAGAGTTAAACAAAACAGCAAACAAGCAGGTTTTGGAAAGTATATACTCTCCCCCTTTGTGTCTTTCAAAGAAGCCAAAGAAACACGAGAGGCTCGAACAACAGCTAGTTCTGTAGCAACAGTTCCTGAATCTGGGGGAACAGATGAGAATTCAGGAGGAATGTCAACTGAGGCAAACATCAGAGATTGAGTAGCAGGGGTCTTCTTAGAGGAAGCTCCACGAGTTTTAACTATTTTTCCTTCTCTGAAAAGTAGCAAACACTTACAAAAACAATGAGAGAAAAAAAATAAGAAGACGAAGACTTAGAGAGATCGTGGGTGAGAAGGAAAAGGGTAATGGCAAGCTTTGTAAGGACAACACTTACCCAATTTGGACACCCACGACAATAAGCGGTTTCCTTTTTTTTTTTTTAAATGATTTAATTAACAAATAAAAGGAAACAACCTTTAAGACACGATCTACATAAAACTTACCCTTTTTTTTTTTGTATTTTATAAAGGAAAATAGAAGATATCCCCAATTCAAAAAAGGTAACCAGAAAAAAAAAAAAAAAAAAACCCCACACGATCTTCCTATTGTCCTTTTTCCTTTTTTTTTAAAAAACAATTCTAAACAAGGTACAAAACAATAAAGATACAAATCATGGTATTCCAAATTAAGAAATAGAACAAAATAAATTCTTTGGAGACAAAGAATATATTAAATCACACAAAAGAAATGCATAATTTCACATAATTACCACAATGATTCGGTCCACCATGAATTTCCTTGTCAAAATTTTTATTATTATTTTTTTATTTTCATTTTATATATATGCACAAAAACAAAACTCAACCAAAAAATTCTGCTTTGATCAATGAGAGTCATCCTGATAAGAATAAAATCAAGCAAATGAAAATAAGTGTTAGTGTATACCATAGATAAGAACACTTGTGAAAATGAAAAATTAGAAAGAATATTCGAGAGAAATAAAACACAACTCAGTTACAAGCACATATTCTTAAGTGAATCAATCAACATGTATGAGTCTTACACACATTTTTTTTTTTTTTTTATAAACTGTGTACAATTTTTATTGCATTGTTTCAAGCATAAGTGTGTGACAGTGTATGCAAGGGAACATTGCCCAATGACAATTAAGTCTTTTTCGAAATTAAAAATGATTGTAACCCATGAAGACGCTGTCACACTACACCAGTGGTAGCCCTTTTCTATGGTAGCGTATCCTCTTTATAACTCCGAATTACAAAGTTCCAACTTACTCAAAAGACGGCTTTCACACACTGATGTAGGTAGCTCTATTCTTTCACAGGAGCTTGAAACAATGCTACACAAAAGGAAGCTCAAACATTAAACATTGATTAATTTACTCGAATATGCCTAGGAGGAATTGATTAAATTTCTCTCAAGAAAATACAACCAAAGGATCATAAACACAAGTCAGATTATCCAGCTTGACACACAACAAAATTTTCAAATTGATTGACAATTTTCTTAACCTTAAATAACACACATTTGATCAAGCAGACAACACCATAACAAGAAAATTTAAAGAGAACAAACCCCCAAAGATTTTCGGAGGAAATCAAAGCGAACCGAATCAAGAGCTTTAGTGAAAATATCTGCAATTTGTTTATGTGTTTCAATATATTCCAAGATAAGAACTTTATTTTCAACTAATTCTCTTATGAAATGATGACGAATATCAATATGTTTAGTACGAGAATGTTGCACAGGATTTTTTGAAATATTAATTGCACTTGTATTATCACAAAAAATAGTTAAAGTGACAAGATCAAACCCATAATCCATCATCATTTGCTTCATCCACAAAAGTTGTGCACAACAACTTCCCGCTGCAATGTATTCGGCCTCAGCTGTTGAGAGAGAAATAGAATTCTGTTTCTTGCTGTGCCAAGAGACTAGATTGTTTCCCAAGAAGAAACATCCTCCACTAGTGCTTTTTCTGTCATCAGTGTTACCTGCCCAATCAGCATCACTAAAACACACTAGATTAGGGTTAGTTTCTTTTGAATACCAAATACCATAATCAGCAGTCCCATGAACATATCGAATGATTCTTTTGACAGCTGTAACATGAGACTCCATGGGATTTCCTTGGTACCTGGCACACACACCAACACTATAACTTAAATAAGGTCGACTAGCAGTGAGATAAAGAAGACTACCAATCATGCTCCTATACAGTGTAGGATCAACTTTGACACCATTTTCATCTTTGGATAGCTTCACTGTCGTTCCCATTGGTGTTTTGGCAATCTTTGAACTTTCAAGTCCAAACTTTTTGACCAGGTTCTTAGCATATTTGCTTTGAGAAACAAATGTACCTTCATCTAATTGCTTGACTAGCAAACCTAAGAAATAAGTCAATTCTCCCACCATGCTCATTTCAAATTCCCCTTTCATTTGTTTCACAAATACCTGCACCTCATTGTCAGAAGTAGAACCAAACACAATATCATCAACATAAATCTGAGCAATAATTATGTTAGATTTAATATTTTTGATAAATAAAGTTTTATCTACTCCACCCGTTTTGTATCCATGAGAAACAAGAAATTGAGTGAGTCTCTCATACCAAGCCCGAGGGGCTTGCTTCAAACCATAAAGTGCTTTCTCCAATTTGTAAACATGATCAGGTGCATGAGGATCTTCAAACCCTTTGAGTTGTTCAACATATACCTCTTCATTCAAGATCCCATTGAGAAATGCGGATTTGACATCCATTTGGAATAACCTGAAACCAATCAAACAAGCAATAGACAATAATAATCTAATTGATTCAAGTCCCGCAACAGGTGCAAATGTTTCATCAAAGTCTATTCCTTCCACTTGTGTGTACCCTTGTGCCACTAATCTTGCTTTATTTCGCACAATTGTACCAAATTCATCAAATTTATTCTTTAAAATCCATTTTGTACCAATAATATTGGTATTTAACGGTTTTGGCACAAGAATCCACACTTTGTTTCTAAAAAATTGTTCTAATTCCTCCTGCATAGCTTTAATCCAATTTTCATCAGTTAAAGCTTCTTTCACATTTTTAGGCTCAATTAGAGATAAGAAACAAACAAATTGAACAACATTACTAAACCTTCTTCGTGTTACCATACTGTCTTTTGGATTTCCAAGTATTAAATCTGCTGGATGATTTAACTTAACTCTGGTTGATGGCTCCTTTTGGACTTCATCCAAAATAATATCTGGAAATTTCTTTTCTGTCTGTCCAGCATCTATTTCATCGGATTCGCGATCTATTGGAACAGATGGACCAGACGTTGCAACAGTAGTATCACTGACAGAAACTTCTTCGTGTTTTTTAGTAGGTTCATCAGTAAACCTATTAATTTCTTCCTCAGTAGAAAACTCAGAAAAATCCCTGACATCATCAATAACAACGTTAGCCGACTCCATTACAGTTTGGGTTCTCATGTTATACACACGATAAGCCCTACTGTTAGTGGAGTATCCAATAAAAACACATTCATCACTCTTAGCATCAAACTTACCAAGATTTTCTCTATCTCTCAAAATGTAACAAACACATCCAAAAACATGAAAATAAGCCACACTTGGTTTCTTACCTTTCCAAATTTCATAAGATGTTTTAGATGTACCTGGACGAAGAAAAACACGGTTTATGATATAGCAAGCAGTGTTAATTGCTTCTGCCCATAACCGTTTGGTCAATTTTTTGCTATTTAGCATCACTCTAGCCATTTCTTGAAGAGTGCGGTTTTTCCTTTCTACAACTCCATTCTGTTGAGGAGTTTTGGGAGCTGAAAACTCATGAGAAATACCTGCAGACTTACAAAAATCATCATAGACAGAATTCTCAAACTCTTTACCATGATCACTTCTTATACGAATAATTTTTCCAATGTTGCAATCTTTTTCAACTTTTAATTTCAAGCAAAGAGTTTTAAATGCATCAAAAGTATCAAATTTTTCTTTCAAGAAATCCACCCAAGTATATCTAGAAAAATCATCCACACAAACAAAAATATACCTTTTCCCATTTAAACTCTCAATTTGAATTGGACCCATAAGATCCATGTGAAGAAATTCTAAAACTTTCGAAGTGTTTATGTCAGAAACACTTTTATGTGTAATTTTTAATTGCTTGCCAAGTTGACAACTCTTGCACTTACCATCAGATTCTTTACCTAGCTTAGGTAAACCACAAACAATCCATGCATGTGACAATTTTTTCAAGGCTTTGAAATTTATGTGACCAAGTTTAGCATGCCACACATCAGTGTTATTTCTCACAACAGATTGACACATAATAGAAGGCAAAAGAGTATATCAATTGTCATTAGATCTAAAACCTTCAAGAACATTCTCACCATTCTTGTTTAAAACAAAACAATTCTCTTTATCAAAGTTAACAGTATAACCTTGATCACAAATTTGACTTATGCTAAGCAAGTTAGCTTTAAGTCCTTCCACAAGTAACACTCTTTTGATTTTAGGTAACCCTTCAAAGTTAAGAGTACCCATTCCAAGAACATTACCTTCAATTCCATTCCCAAAAGTAACAGATCCACAATGCATAGGTTTTATGTTTGTAAGAATAGACCTGTCACCTGTCATATGTCTTGAACAATCACTGTCAAAATACCAAAAATATGAAGAAGCAGATCTATCATATTTACTAGTAAAACCAGCAAAACAATTATTATTTTTTATCCATATTTTCCTTGATTGAATATTTTTATTTTTTACTATTTTGAAATTATCAAAATAATTGTATTTCTCAAAATATTCATTTTTGGAAAAATTCATAAGAGTAAAACACTTAGGTCGAATATGACCCTTCCTACCACAAAAATGACAGATTGGAATGAATTTTTCAAACTTACCATTGGATTTACCTGCTAACTGTGTCCTTTCTGTTGGAACAACAGATTTCAGTGAGGATGACATAGGAACATCAGACGATAACATCCCGGCCGAGATAAAGACAGTTTTCTTTGATTTTTGAGAACTTGAAGCACCAAGTCCCACATGACTTCTTTGACCTGCATTCTGTATATTCTCAAAAACAGTTGAACCGAGGTTAAGCATTCTAACATTTTTCTCAAGAGTTTCCAAATCTTTAGACAACTTATTAATTTCAACATTTTTTGAAATTATTTCTTTTTCAAAATTTTCATTTAAGTCAGTAAGTTGTTTAATTTCAAAGGATAATTCTTTCTTTTTGCTTACCAATGACCGATTTTCATAACACACTTTCACCCATGAACCATACATCTTTTTGTAAGATTCACTCAAAGACTCATCATTCAATTCAGATTCATCACTATCAGAATTTTCTTCATCTTTTGAAACATTATTCAAGCAAACAATTTTTTCATTTTCAGATTTAGAAACAGGTAAAATAGAAGTGAAAGCGACATTACCTTCCTCATCTTTACTACTTTCTGAGTCATTATCACTCCAAGTAGTAATCATACATTTTTTGTTCTTTTTCAAAGTGTTTGCACATTCAGACTGGATGTGGCCAAATCCATCACATTCCCTACACTGAATACCCTTTTTATTAGTTTGAAAATGATTAAGAGAAGAATGATTACCTTTTGACGGCTTGCCATTGAACTTCTTATTTCCTATCTTTTTCATATATTTTTTAAAATTCTTTGCAAGCATTGCCATTTCATTATCACCATCTTCATCATCTGGTGCTTCTTTTTCAGTACTTTTGAAAGATATGGTCTTCTCTTTCTCTTTGGAAGTACTTGGCTTGTCTTTTTGACGAATCTTTTGATTTAACTCAAAGGTACAAAGTGACCCCATCAATTCTTCTACTTTCATAGTACTGAAGTTTTTTGCCTCTTCCATAGCAGTGAGCTTAACATTGAACCTGTCAGGAAGAACTCGAACGATTTTTCTAACAAGAACAGAATCATCAAGTTTCTCACCAAGTGCAAAATACTCATTAGAAATATCAGATAATCTCTCATAAAATTCAGAAAGTGTTTCAGAATCAGACATCCTAAGGTCATCAAACCTAGTTTGTAACATAATAAATCTAGATCTTTTGACATCTACAGTTCCTTCAAACTGAGTTTGAAGAATTGTCCAAGCATCTTTAGCCGAGACACTTGTGGAAACAAGTTTAATAAAACTTTCTCCAACACCATTGAAAATGGCGTGAAGAGCTTTATTATTATAACTTGATAATTTTTCTTCTTCTGTATCCCAAACAAGTTCAGATTTTACCTTTGTGCCTCCATCTTCACCTTTTTCGGTAGGAGGTGACCATCCAGACAAAATTGCTCTCCATGCTTTCTCATCTTGAGCTTTTATGAAAGCTCTCATCCTAACTTTCCAATATTGATAGTTTGAGTCATTAAGCAATGGAGGTCGAGACACCGAACTACCTTCTGCAAAGAAAGACATTTCACACAAAACAAATCAAACGGAAAATAACCACAAGATCTCACTAAGAGTTTAGTGAACCGCTCTTATACCAATTGAAATTCCGTTTTTTTATGATTACCAACTTAATTATTCAAATTAAATAATTAATTGTTGAACTGTTACAGAAATGTTTAAACAGATACAAAGACTGTTTGAACAGAAACCAGATATGTTTAACCAGTTTGTGACCAGAAGATAAAAACGAACATAAAGTAAAGAACACACGAATTTTTACGTGGTATCAGCAATCTTTGCAGATTGCTACTAGTCCACGAGGCCACGTCCAGAGAATGAAATTTATTAGAAGAATATCTAAACGATTACAAAACCAAATTGACTTATACAAATAAAGACTCCCTCTTGAATTTGTCGCAACTGTTGTAATCTAAACTCCTAATCAAATTTCTGAAGTGCTAAGATCTTGAACTCCCTTCAAATCATAACACTTGCACTTTTCCTCCCGAAAAGTGACTCACGAACAAGACTTCTCCCGAAGCTTGATGGCCAATGTCCAAGTGTGTTCAACCTGCACAATTAACACAAAGAAAACAATACAGAAGTACACTGTAATAAACCACTAAGAACTTGCAGGACTCAAGTTCTTCACATAATAAAAAGTCTCTCTAAAACTTGAAAAATATTTGGAAAATAATACACCAAGAGAGATGATCAAAATCCAATGACCTAAGGATGATTATATACATTTTAGAATCCCTTTAGGTCGAGAAAAACAAAGCAGAAATCAAACAGCCAATAAATGGAAAATCTTCCAAAACAGGAAAGTCAGAATCTGTTCAAACAGACTGGCAATCCGTTCAAACAGATTCATTGAACCTGGACAGTTTTTCAACCCAGCTTCCTTAAATAAATAAGGAAACAATATATCATTTATTATTGCAAGCTGTACACGATTTCTGGGCAACCAAATCAGATAAATGAAAATAAATACTAATAATTTCCATATAAACCAATTTCAAGAAAAGATATGCTTTTATAGGAAATTATATATTTATTTTATAATCATATATAGAATAATCTGATTTATATCACACAAAACAGGAAACTAACTATTTTCGAAATGTACCAAAATATTACAAAACAGGAAACTACTAATTTCGAAAATACCCTTTTAATTAATTTTGTCATTATTGTCAAATATGCCAATAAATGATTTTACATATATATATGGGAACACTTTGGTGTAGCCACTTTTTTTGCTACACTGATGCAACCAGTAAGGTATTTCGACACCTAAATAATTTTTTTTTCCAATTCACTTTTGGTTGTATGATTTTTGAAAAAATGACAATTGGAGAAATTTGACCAAGTAATGATGGCAAATGGCTTCAAAATTAACAAATTTGACAAATGTGTTTGTTTCAAGTAAATAAATAATCACCATGTCATTTTGTGTCTATACGTTGATGACATGAACATTGTCATAAGTAATAATAAGATGGTCAAATCTATTAAGAGTATGTTGAATTCTAAATTTGACATGAAAGATATGGTTTAACATATGTTATTTTGGGAATGCAAATCTCAAAGGAATTTGATGGACTCATTCTAAGTCAATTACATTATGTGGACAAAATTCTTGAGACATTTAACAAAGAAGATTCTAGTGCGTCTAAAAATTCGATAGGTTTGAGACTACATTTGTTCAAAAACAAAAATGAGAGTGTCTCTCAAGTAGAGTACTCTAGAGTAATGATTTGATGGGTTGTACAAAACCTGACATAGCCCACATAGTTAGTAAGTTGAGTGGATACACGAGTAATCCAAAGTCCGACCACAAGAAAATAATAATAAGAGTACTAAGATACTTATGATTTGCTAGTAGCTATGAGTTACACTTTACAAAATTTTCAGCTATGTATACTTGAAAGGTATTGTGGTGCTGATTGGATATCTAATAAGAAAGACTCAAAGTGTAAGAGTAGACATGTGTTCACACTCGACGATATAGCATTATCATGGAGATATTCTAAACAAACAGTAATAGCTAGATCCACAATGGAATATGAGTTTATAGCCTTCAACATGTAGAGTGAAGAAGCATAATGGCTTTGCCAATTTTTAGAGGATATTCCAAAGTGGCCTAAACATGTGCTAGCAATTTGCATACATTGTAATAGTCAATTTCCAATTGGAAATGCACATGGTAAGGTGTATAATGGTAACTTTAGACATATATGTCATCGACCAAATACCATTAAACAATTACTGTAATGATGACTATTACAGTAACTATGGCTGCTTCCTGAAATGATGACTGGTCCTACAAACCAACACGAGTCTCTCCAGCGTGCTTTATCCTCACTCGCACGCTTCCTGGGAAAACTTTCCAAGAGGTCACCCATCATGAGACTACTCAAGGTCAAGCACGCTTAACTTTGGAGTTCTCAAGTGATGGGCTACCGAAAAAAGATGCATCTTGTTGGCATAGGTAGTACCCATCAATCCATTTAAGTCATCTTCAAATGTGTAGTCCCATACCTACACAGCCTTAGAATCATCACACTTGACCTTCCCCAGGCGATGTGGAATTGCACATATTTTTACACAGTCTTTCCCTTGCGGATTACGGGATTCTGACTGTCACAATCACCCCTTTAGGGATCCGATGTCCCCGTCGGCCACACTTCTGATTAGGTCAAGACTTTGATACCATTTGTAACGCCCCACGTCACTATGATTGCTTCTTGGAATGAAGACTGGCCCTATAAACCAACACGAGTCTTTCCAGCGTGCTTTGTCCTCACTCGCACACTTCCTGGGAAAACTTCCCAAGAGGTCACCCATCATGAGACTACTCAAGGTCAAGCACGCTTAACTTTGGAGTTCTCAAGTGATGGGCTACCGAAAATAAGATGCATCTTGTTGGCATAGGTAGTACCTATCAATCCATTTAAGCCATCTTCAACTGTGTAGTCCCATACCTACACAGTCTTAAAATCATCACACTTGACCTTCCCCAGGCGATGTGGGATTGCATAGATTTTTACCCGGTCTTTCCCCTGCAGATCACTGGATTTTGACTGTAACAATTACTCTCAACTAGAGTTATTTTTGTAGACCATGTGAAGACAATGATAATAATTCGAATTCACTAACCAAAGATTTAAACAGAGAGTTAGTCTAAAAATTATCGTGATGAAAGAGACTAAAGCCTATAAATGAATAATGAATACACTGGAGACACAACCTAGTTGATTGGAGATTCCAAGATCTAGGTTCAAAAGGAACTAAATTGTAAAGACTGTGCTAGATCACTATGGGGGTTATCATCTTGTCTATTCCTATGATGATGCTCGTAAGGAAAAATTTAAGCTATGCTCTTTATGATTTATTATGCATCAAAATGTCAAGTAGAATAATGCAAGTTGCTCTTAATTGAATAAGACTTGATTCCTAGAAAATCTCTTGCAGAATCAAGGAAATGTTTAGTGCTGAAATGAACATAATAACAAGAACTAAGGTCTGTCAAAAGAGAATCATGTGTGTGGTATATCATCTTTTACACAAAACACAAAAATTTAGACGCATCACATCTACTGATCAACCAATAAAATAAATATACTTACACAATGGAAGGTTTAAAAAAATAACACCCACATATCCTATTTATGTTTCAACAATTGAACTCTATCACTAAGGTCAAAACCCACTACTAAAAAAATGTCATTTCTCGACAGGTCGGGCCCGCCAAGATTGTTCATTCTTGATGGGCCAGGCCCGTCAAGAATTTCAGTGCCAAGAGGCGGTTCATAGCCCATCGAGATTGGCATCAATTACGACGGGCTAGGCCCGCCGAGAAATAGTAGAGCAGGGAAAAAAATAATTTTGCATTTTTTTTATTCCTCCTGCTTTATTTCGTTGATTATATCCAATATTTACAGCAGATGCAAATAATTTACATCAAATAGAATATATATCTTAGTATTAAAAAATTACATGTATTATTTTTGTAATTTTCGGCCCAAAAAATGATCAAAAAAATCACACATTAATCTAAATAGTTTCGATTATTCTTCACTAACATTACCCAATATATTTATAACTCAAGAATAAAAAAAACACAATCTAAATTTCAGCCAAAAATTTAAATTTGAAATTCTTACCAAAATAAATATCCAAAGCAGTTTTCCAAACTCCTCTAATGTTGTATGAAGATTGCACAAACTATTTTGAACCTATAACATACAAAAAATAGCTAAAATTTGTTACACTATAAGAAAAAATATGTGACATTATTAGGGGCAACAAATTATCGACCCTAATATACTTATAATTAGGGGTGACAAGTGATTAGTCGCTTTTAAAATGTTAAATATATTTGGGACGACAAGTATAAGTATTAGGGGTGACCATACGCCCTTGATATTAATATCAGGGGTGACACTTATTGTTATACCCAGATTTCGAGCCATGTTAAATGTGACCTCGAAAAGCTGGATTCGCAGCGAATGAACCCGTAAAGTTCGAAGTATGCTCCAGGATTAAATATCGAGCCTGCAAGACTCGATATGACCTCGAATGTGGTGGCCTCAAAACGTTCACGATCTCGAAAGGTAGCTCCCGTGACGCATCTATCCTCAGGAATGACCTCGGATCAGGGGGTCCGAGCCTGACGTACGTACGATCTCGAAGCCGTGTGACCTCGGGAGATGTCATTAGCTCGAAAGCTGATAAGAAACCTGGGAGATTAAGGGCTTGGAGATATATGATAATGACTTTGAATATCTATAAGTGTTGTTTATAAGGGGCGTGTTCTGCATTTGTTATTGTAAATCCCATAAAATAATGGGATATTATTCGATTAGTTATACGCCCCCTGATCTTCACGGGACGTTTCTTTTTATATCGAATTGCAGGCATTTAAAGCCATTTATTTTATTTATACAAAAAGAGTAACTACCCAAAATATGTGGGATAGTATTCTGCAACCTTCTCTATAAATAGAGAGGTCATGCACCATTGTAAAGGACCGAAATTATGAACCTTGAGAGAAAACTCTGAAGAATTTATGCTTAAGAATTTCCAGAGATAATCTTGAGTTTAATAACAAAGACTCGTGGACTAGGCAGATTTAACTGCTGAACCACGTAAAAATCGTGTTTTGTGTTGTTATTTAATTGGTCATTACTGTTTGTTGTTTACGTGCTCTTCTTTCACTGTTGACGAAAAACGGCGTCAACAGTTTGGTGCTTTCATTGAGAGCCTTAAGCATTCATCCCTGAAAAGTCATGGCCACTAACAATCAGAACACACCTGAAGAAAATTACCCAAGATGTCCTGGAAAACAGCCAATGGAAAACCCGGATGTTGAAGAGAGAAGTGGGTCTTCTGATTCCCGAGGACCGCCTCCTCCACCAAGGGATGAGGATATGTATTACAATCCTGAGTGGTATGTTCCTACTGTGGAACTTGAAAACCGGCAATTGAAGCAGCTGTTGGCAGAGGCCAACAAACGGAATGAGGAGTTGACAAGGATAGCCGCAGAGGCGCAGGTGGCTCAGCCCCCGCCTCCGCGCGAAAACCAAGTCCCTCCTCCAAGGGACGTACATGTTCCTCCCCGTAGACCTCGTGGGCGTCCACGAAAAGACGCTGCCACAAGGAGGCTGACTCAACCTCCAGCACCAGCAGAGCCATCCGCTCCACCTAGGCCCCAGAGGAGTACTCGGGCTCGGGCCCCGGCTAACCCGCCTGTGGAAGTGCCTGCAAGAACTGAGAATAACCGAACCCCTGTAGAGGCTCGGACTTAGATACCTGGGAGCGCACCGAATGCGACCGACCCATCTCGGGCAAATTCTGGACCCTCTAGGCCGCATGGGTGGCAGCCACCGTCGCCTATACGGTTCCCTCCATCACCCATAAGATATCCTTCACCCCCCCGCAGGAATGCTCAACCCGTTCGAGATCAGGAGGAAGGGCGTGCGGGGGGAAGACAAGGAAACGGGGAGGCTTTCCAGGAGCGGAGAGGCGCCCCATCTGAGAAAATTCAAACGTCTCGGTCTCGCACGGCGGAGACGAGGCGACGTGGGAAGAATCCATCACGAAATAACCAAGCAATGAGTTTTACCAGTGATGAGTCCGGAGATACCAGGTCAGTCAGTAAGCATGACCGAGGTCGTAAGAATACCGGAAGCCGCAAAAATCATCACGACCTACGAGATCACTTGAATCAGAGTCGGGGTAATGGTGACCAAACGAATCCGAACTTGAGGAATCGCTTGAATAGGCGTAGAGATCCCTTGCAGAGACACGAGCCTGGGATTGTGATCGATGACAGCCGATTCCAGACAGTGCCTCTTGCGGACCCAGTCCAAGAAAGAATTGACCAGCTTGAAAAAGCTTTTAAGCTTTTGAAAAACGAGCAAAGGAATGATCGGTATGAAGACTCTGACGAGGAGCTCGAACCATTTGCTCCTCATATTTCCAATAATCCATTTCCTCAAGGGTTTCAGATCCCTCACGTCCCAACGATCGAAGGAAAGACCGACCCGTGTAGTCACCTGAGCACGTTCAACACTATCATGAGAGCCAGTAACGTGGGTTACGAGCTCAGGTGCATGTTGTTTCCAGCATCATTGACAGGACCTGCCAAAAGTTGGTTCGAAAAATATAAGAGACACTCAATAGCTTCTTGGGAGCAGTTGTCTAAAGACTTTAAGAAGCAGTTTAGAGCAATGATGGGGGTCAGACCAGAGGCATCCACCTTAACTAACGTCCGAAAACAGCTGGGCGAAACACTAAAAAGTTACTTAACAAGATTTAATCTGGAAGTCGCCCGAGCTCGGGATGTGGATGACAGTGGGCACCTAATGGCTGTCCGAGCTGGCGTAATGCCGGGAAGTGCCCTTTGGGACGACATGCAAAGGAAACCGGTAAGGTCCATAACCAAGTTTAACATACGAGCGCAGAGGTTTGTCAATGTAGAGGAAGCGAGGTCGACGCTCAATGCGACTTCCCAGCCCAAAACTACAACGATAAACATCAACTCTGCCTCAGCCTCGGCGGACCCAGCAGCTCCAAAGCCTGCCACGGAGAACCCCTCCAAGAGAAAAAAGAACGAAGGAAGTAACCCCGAAGCCGAAGGAGGAAAGAGTATACACCGAGCTCAATGAGTCTCGGGAGAACATATACCTGGCTAATGAAAACCAGGTCCCCTTTAGGCGTCCGAACCCGATGAGAAATCAAAAGTCCAAGAGGGACTCCAGTAAGTATTGTCGATTTCACAGAGACACCGGCCACACAACCGATGAATGTCGACAACTGAAGGACGAGATCGAAGGATTGATCTCGAGAGGTTACTTCTGGCAATATGTCAAAAACCAGAATACTAGTCAGGCGGCCGCGAGCCAGAGGGTAGCCGCGCCTTCGACGACACAAAACAATAGTTCCTGAGCTCGAGAAGAAGACAGGCCCCCGCCGATAGATGGAGAGGATGTAATAACCATCTCGGGAGGGCCTCATCTCGCAGGAGTGGGCAGGAACGCCCAAAAGAGATATGTTAACGAGTTGAAGACTAGGGACGGGTCTCCTTATGAACCCGAACCTAAGGCTCCAAAAAGCCAGAGGATTGAGACACAACCAATAACCTTCACCGAGGAAGACGCATCCCATGTCCAGTTTCCTCACCACGATCCGCTGGTCATTACTCTTCAGCTGGCCAACAAAAGGGTCCACCGAGTTCTCATAGATAATGGGAGCTCAGTCAACATTCTTTACAAAGCAACCCTCGAGAAGATGAGACTCTCCCTTCGCGACCTGAAAGCGTGTGCAACTACTTTGTATGGCTTTTCAGGAGAAGGAACCGCCTGCATGGGATCCATCGAGCTCCTCGTGACCTTGGGAGACTACCCAGTCTCGACAACCAAGATGATGGAGTTCGTGGTAGTAGACTTACCATCAGCCTACAATGTGCTGCTCGGGAGACCCGCCCTGGTCGGGCTGGGGGCAGTTTCATCAGTAAGACATTTGGCCCTTAAGTTCCCAACCCCTAGCGGGGTTGGGACATTGAAAGGAGACTAATTAGCAGGGAGGGAATGCTACAGCATCTCCTTGAGAGGAAAGAAACAGACGAGTGCACAAGCACTCGTCATCGTACAAAACAAAGACGGAATGGTCTTAGAGATTGACGAGGAGATTGATCCAAGGATTGAGGAGAAAGTTGACCTCAAACCTTTAGAGGAGCTCGAAGAAATTCAGCTCGAGGAAGCTGATCCCTCGAAGAAGGTGAAGGTCGGAAAACACCTCCAAGATGAGGCAAAATAGCAATTAATTTGCTTTTTGAAGAAGAACCAAGATGTCTTCGCGTGGTCACACTCAGACATGGTGGGGATAAGCCTGAATGTAGCAAGCCACGCACTGAACATAAACAAAAGCTTTCCCCCGAAGCAACAAAAGCGAAGACAGCTGGACGAAGACAGAAAGAAAGCACTGAAGGAGGAGGTTGACAGGTTAAAGGAAAACCGATTCATTAGGGATGCCTTTTACCCTGACTGGGTAGCCAATCCGGTGTTGGTCCCAAAGCCCAATGGGACGTGGCGAACCTGTATTGATTACTCAGACCTCAACAAAGCTTGCCCAAAAGACTGTTTTCCGTTACCAAGGATTGACCAGCTCGTGGATGCCACGGCGGGGCATGGTCTGATGTTGTTCATGGATGCTTATTCTGGATATAACCAGATTCCCATGCATGCCCCCGACCAAGAACATACGAGCTTCATCACGGATAAAGGGCTATACTGCTATAATGTCATGCCATTCGGGCTCAAGAATGCTGGAGCCACATACCACCGGCTCGTAAACATGATGTTTTCAGAACAGATAGGGAACAACATGGAGGTTTATGTTGATGACATTCTTGTCAAGTCTCAACTCAACAAGAACCATGTTGATGACCTCGAAGAGTGCTTCGGCGTGCTCAGGAAGTATAACATGAAGCTAAATCCTCAGAAGTGCACTTTTGGGGTGTCTTCAGGAAAATTTCTGGGCTTTATTGTGAACTCTCGTGGAATCGAGGCTAACCCCGACAAGATCAAGGCCCTGATCGACATGCCCTCACCTCGAAGGCATAAAGATGTCCAAAGTCTGACTGGCAGGATGGCAGCCCTAAGCAGATTCATCTCGAAATCTACGGATCGTGGTCTTCCATTTTTTAACTTATTAAGGGGAGGTAAGAAATTTGAATGGATGGAGGAATGCGAGCTGGCTTTTCAGGAGCTCAAAAAGCACCTTGCAGAACCACCCATCCTGTCGAAACCTGAAACGGGAGAAATACTGTACCTATACCTTTCAACCACCGAACACGCAATAAGCACAGTGCTCGTTCAAGAAGAAGAGAAGGTGCAAAGACCCGTTTACTACATCAGTAAAATATTACTGGGGGCAGAGTCAAGATACCCATTGATGGAGAAACTCGCGCTCAGTTTAATTCATTCATCTCATAAACTCCGCCCCTACTTTCAGGCGCATCCCATCCATGTGCTGACTGATCAACCGCTTAGACAAGTCTTGTCTAAACCAGAAGCTTCAGGTCGACTTCTTAAATGGGCTGTTGAGCTCGGACAGTTCGAGATCACCTACCACCCAAGAACGACCATTAAGGCACAGACATTGGCGGACTTTATAGTGGAATGTACTGGAATTGCCGACGACGAGGTAATAACCACGACCCACGAGCTGTGGAAACTTTACGTCGACGGCTCATCAAATGAAAATGGAGCGGGGGCAGGGGTCATTCTGGTTACCCCCGCAGGGAGTAGATTTCATTCTGCCTTAAGATTTGGCTTTAAAGCTTCGAATAATGAGGCCGAATACGAGGCTCTACTCGCGGGACTTCGTATAGCAAAGGAGCTCAAAGCTAAAGATATACATTGCTACAGTGACTCCCAGCTCGTGGTTAATCAAATCCTAGGAGAATACCAGGCTCGTGGCACAAGAATGGCAGCTTATCTGGAGAAGGCAAAATCTGCATTGGAGTATTTCGAGTTTTACGCAATCGAACAGGTTCCCCGAGAACGGAACTCAAATGCAGATGCCTTAGCTCGACTCGCCACATCCACCGAAAATGAAGAGCTGAATGTTGTACCCATAGAACACCTATCAGCACCTAGCATTAGCGAGCCAGAAGAGGAAGATGTGTATATGATCGAAGCAGAGCCGACCTGGATGACCCCAATAGTTGATTATCTCGAAGATGGAGTCCTTCCAAAAGATCGGAACCAGGCTCGAAAGTTAATGTATCAACTTCCCCGTTACACCATTTTGGACGGAAAGCTATACAGAAGGGGATATTCCATGCCATTACTTAGGTGCGTAACCCCTCCCAAAGCTAAGAAAATCATTGAATAAATTCATGAAGGATTCTGCGGAGATCACACCGGGGGGCACAGCCTGTCCAAGAAGATCATACGCCAAGGATATTTCTGGCCAACCATTAAAACAGATTCTTTCGAGTACGTGAAAAAATGTGACAAATGCCACAGATTCGCCATGATGCCCCGAGCTCCACCATCCGAGCTGACCATGTTGACTTCCCCATGGCCTTTCGCGGTATGGGGCATCGACCTCATAGGCTCTCTCCCGACTGGTAAGGGCGGAGTAAAATATGCTGTGGTCGCCGTGGATTACTTCACAAAGTGGACGGAGGCTGAACCATTGGCGACTATAACTTCAAAAAAGATCCTTGATTTCGTGGTAAAAAGCATCGTGTGCTGATATGGGGTACCAAGGAAGATCGTATCCGACAATGGAACCCAGTTCGATTGCGACTTGTTCACCAACTTTTGTGAAAAGAACAGCATAATAAAGAATTTTTCATCAGTAGCCCACCCTCAAGCGAATGGCCAGGTAGAGGCTGTAAACAAAACTCTCAAAAGTTCTCTGAAGAAAAAGTTGGAGGATGCGAAAGGACGGTGGCTCGAAGAATTGCCCCAAGTCCTTTGGGGATATAGGACCACAGCTCGAACATCAACAGGGCATACCCCGTTCTCTCTAGCATACGACTGCGAGGCAATGTTGCCCATCGAGGTCGAAATCCCAACGATCCGAACTCAGATTTACAATCAAAGTTCAAACCACACTCAGCTCGAGGAAACCTTAGACCTGATTGAAGAAAAGAGAGAAGAGGCTCAGCTAAGAAACCCTGCTTACCAGCAACGAACTACCAGGTATTTCAACAAGAGAGTTCGAGATCGAAAGTTCGGAATGGGAGATCTGGTGTTAAGACGCGTATTCTTGGCAACGCGAGATCCAGCAGCTGGGGTGCTCGGGTCGAATTGGGAAGGACCATACCAGATAGAGTCAATCATCTGTCCCGGTGTGTACAAACTTGCGAGATTGGACGGGAGCCTGGTACCACGAGCATGGAATGGCGAACACCTTAGACCTTACTATCAGTAGTGTAGGAAAAGTGTTGCCTATAACCATGAGTTTTTATTTGTATTAGTTTGTTTGCTTTTTGATTTCCATCAAATAAATATTTATTTCATTCAGTATATTATCTCTTTTTATTTTTTATATTTGCAATCTCTCTTAATTTAATAACCTATGGTCACACTCATAGGATATTAAGGGGGCATCATTGGTATATATACCATCAGCTTAAAAAATAAAAAATATATAAAGTATTTGGATATAACCAGATACGCGAACTTAGATAGTTCGGACATAACCGAATTATCAAAAATGAAGTATTTGGATATAACCAGATACGCGAGCTTAGATAGTTCGGACATAACCCAATTATCAAAAACAAAGTATTTAGATATAACCAGATGCGCGAGCTTAGATCGTTCGGACGTAACCGAATTATCAAAAACATGAAGTATTTGGATATAACCAGATACACGAGCTTAGATAGTTCGGACATAACTGAATTATCAAAAAACAGAAAACGTTTGGAGTTAACCAAATGTGCAAACTTAACAGGTTCAGAACAAACCAGCCAAAAACTAATCGATGATAAGTAGGAACCTAAACCCACTTTGGGATAAGTCGAGATCGAGGCTGCAATATCTTAAAGAAAATTAGTTTCAAACTCTTAACCTTGGAGTAAAAACCGAGGACGAGGAAAAGTAACTAAGCAAAAAAAAGATATAACCAAACCATTCACGTTACATACCATATAAGTACTTTCGAGTTCATGGTTAAAGTAACATCCGAATTTGATGAATAACGAAGTCGGGAGCGGATAATTTGAACAAACTATGCATGAATGCATTGAGTTTCGAGCCTAAATCCACACTATGTTTGTATGAATAAATAAACATAAATGATTCATCCATATAAAATGTGCAAAATATTTCGAGCCAAGAAATGTAAAGCATATAAAAGTCAATGTTAAAAGAAATTTTATCAGCCCCATGGGCATAAATTAAAAGTTACAAAAATAAGGGGACGCAGCCCCAATAAGTGATTTCCCCGAGATCAGATTTAAGGAAGAGGAGTCTCCTTGGCCTTCTCAGCATTAGTAGCACCAGACCCCCCAGGATGAATAGCATGACTATCCTTCTGAGCAGCCTCTCGAGCAGTTTCATTTGCCTCAAGACGGGCATTCCACCGCTCAACATACTTGGCCTCGAGAGGACCTAGGAAGCTGGTATCGAGGTCGACATTATCAGCCCAAAGATTGTACATGGCTTGGTCGACCGCTTTCTCCTTCTGCTCCTTAAAATCATCCAGGAGGCGGGCCTTCTCGCTCTCCATGATGTTGAAGGTAGCAGATTTCTCCTCTTCGAGCTTGGCATTAGCCTTCTCAAGACGAGTCTTCGCCTGTTCAAGCTCGGCATTCGTCTTCTTGAGACGGGTCTTCATTTTTTCAAGTTCAGACTTCGAGTCCTTGAGTTCGTTGGCCATCTTAAGCTGGAGATCCTTCGACTTTTGGTCCAGAGACATGCTCGTGTGCACCTCGTTGGTCAGCTTATAGTTAAGCTGTGCTGAAACGACAAGGGCCTGAAATACAAAGAACGAATTAGATCGCGAGCTGATACACAAACATTTAAAAGAGAGTTGCGAAGGCTACCGCGGCAGTGAGTTTGATACTCTTATCATAAAGAGTATTGCAGTCCGAGGCCTTGTGCACAAGGTCCCAATGGTCGGCGCTGAAGCCTGAAAAGCTCTGACCCACTCGAGAGAGAACATCCGAGCTGAGCACAGCCCCTTGGGTCCCAGCAGCGCCATCAAGCACGAACTCCTCAATATGAGGTCGGGCCGTCGGCAGCTGAACCTTGGAGACAGAAGGTTTCTTCGGGGGCCGACCGACTGTTATTTGAGTATCGGTCGGAGGAAGCGAGACGGGCGCGGTTGAGCCAGACGCATCAACCTGGACAATCGGTTCCACGGTTGTGCCCGCAGTAGTCTGGGCCGTTGGGGTCTTCTCGTGGCGTCGGGGATCTTGGGTGGTCGGTCAGACCTCCACGGGATTCTCGAACGTTTACTCTTCTGAGCTCCGGATCCCTCATCGCTGAAAAGCACAGCGTCGAGGTCGGAGTCCATGGCACCTGCACAGTTCCAATCAGAGTTAGACATAATGATAATAAGCTTGGAAAATTAAAAAAAAACCAAGTGAAGAAAAGACCTAACTGGAACTCTTCCCCGAGCTAGAGCTCGGGGACCATGAAATTCCCCCATCTTCAGAAGAAGCAGGGGGAGTACCTTCCCTATAGGTGGGTGATAACCTCGGAAGGTCTCTATAATCGTTGGTCCCGTATTGGACAGCTATCCCGTTCCACACCTCGTCCGAAGTATACATGGTGTCATACTTCCCGAGCCCACTATCAAACCTATGGACACAGTCGTCTACCCAACTCCATATGTATAAGTGGTATCTATCATGTGGGCATGAGACTAACCTATTGGGCTTATGCCTTAGTAAGGTGGGGGACCACATTCTCGAAGTATGGAGGGCTTTACCTTCATCCGAGTCTGAGCTCGAGGCTTCGTCATTAGCCTCATTCCCCGACGGTGGACTCCTTATGCGAACTGGAAGTGGGGACCTCACCTCTCTCCTCGAAGGGAAGACACTTGTGGGCAGCGGCACCTGCTCCCAGTGTTCATACTTTTTATTGGACCAGTCAGAGGTAGACTGGCCCTCCCCCAAAAGTCTGCATTTTCGGAGCTTATCCTCATGTAAAAGCAGGAGAGACCTCCTACCATGAGGGAGTTGGAGCAGGGTCTCCTTATGTCCCTTCATTGTCTCATCAGGAGTGGGACGCTGAAAATTGGCTGAAAAGCAAGACACATTTCAACTAAGTACGGATCTAAGAGCTAAAATCTCGAGCACAGAGATAAAGATAACGAAAATACTTACGAATCCGCCTGAACGAGTAATGTCGAGACGGGGACAGACCGTCTGTCCAGAAGAAGGCCTTTTTGAAATCAGGCGGATGATTGGGAAGATCTTCAAAGGGATTCTTCTCTTTGGGATAGCTGGAAAGATAATAAAAGCCATCCCCTCCCCGAGCTCGGGAGGGATTGCTTTTCAGACAAAAGAGATATAAAATCTCTTGAGGCGAAGGCCCTTCCCACGACAGCTCGTGGTATAGCGACCTCAGGGCAGACAGCACCCTGTAAGAATTGGTGTTGAGCTGGAATGGAGCCAACCCAACGAAATCCGTGAAGTCCTTGAAAAAAGACTTCAAAGGCAACAGTGCCCCCGCCCTCATGTGTTCTTGGCTCCATGCCGCATATTTCAGCTTAGCGTCGCGGCCCCCAGGGGCGAAACAGCTTCGTTCTTGGTCGGCCGGAGCTCGACACTTCAAAGAACCTGACAAGCTGAGGCCATGGTGCGCCAAGATGTCAGTTATCTGACTAGTCGAGGTAACCGAGCTCCAATAGTGCTCGTCCTCGAAGATTTCTTTCCTCGGCTGCGAGGAAGAAGGCTCCCCCATCAATGAAAATTGAAGTTCTCCTGGACTATATGCGATAGTGACCTTTAGTGCAGGGTCGAGGGGAATCGGCCTAGGCCCTGAATTGAATTCTGGATAAAGGGCCTCCCGAAGAGTTCTCCTCTTCCCCTCTATGACCTCGTCTATTTGGCGGCGGTAATGAGCTCGAATATCCTCCTGCTCGCGCGCAAGCTCATACTCCCGAATCCGACGTTGATTCCGGGCGAACATCGATTCTGGGCTCGGGATTTTTGGCTCGTAAGGGATTGCCAGCAACGACCCCCACCATCTTTCCAGATTCTGTGACATCTAGCGAGAAAGAAAAAATGGTGAGGGCCATGCATCCAAGAATTATGAGTTCGATAGGACGAGCTCGGAGTTTAGGAACAAAACAGGCTATATATTAAGACCCTCATTAAAGAGTCAGGACGTGCGTTCCACGAGAAAGGGAGGAGAGTGGATAATTTTTTGAAAGTCCCAAAAATCAAGGGAAAAAGAATGGTGGATAACCAGAAGGGGCAGCCTTGGGTTTCGTGCATTTGTCAAAGCCAAGGTTTTTTACCCGAAATCTTGGTGTACAAGAAACGTCTCTCAAAATTTTAAAAACCCAGAAAACAGGAATCTTGCTCAAACATCAAAACTGGGTGTGAACCAGTGATGTAAATTCACTATGGAAATCTAAAAAAAAACATAAGAGCCTATCGGATAAAAATCTCCTATCGTATTATGCTAAGAAGATAAACTAGTACATTCAAAGACACAGCAAGAACAGTACGAACAAAAACTGGCAAAAGGGAAAACGAAGATTGCACACTTACACAATAATGGCGATTGCAGAGAGATCGTTGACTGAAGGAGGGGCTGCAAATAAGAGCTCACGGACTCGAACAAACCGGGGGTTCTTCGCTTCTTTGGCTGAGAGAACATGCACGGGATATAAGTTTTCTAGGATGGCCTCTGGTTTCGTCCTTTTCTTTTGTTGCTCCTGATGAACGAAAATAAAAAAGAAGATGATGAATGGGGTCTCATATATATAGATGGAAAAAAGGGATTAATCCGGGGCCTTGAATGAAATCCTTGCAAGATCCAGCGGATGGGGATTACTGATAAGATGTTACCGAAAAGGTGGCAGACGAATGATCGTGGGCATGTTTCCAAGGTACTCAAGTATCATAAGTGAGCAATACCCAACTGACGCGTGTCCATTTTCAGGATTATGACGGTACTGTTCCCGAAGAAAGTAGTTCAAAAGTTTCCTTCTCTTAGGAATCGAACAAATACTTTTGAGGGGGCAATATGTTATACCCAGATTTCGAGCCATGTTAAATGTGACCTCGAAAAGTTGGATTCACACCGAATGAACCCGTAAAGTTCGAAGTATGCTCCAGGATTAAATATCGAGCCTGCAAGACTCGATATGACATCGAACGTGGTGGCCTCGAAACGTTCACGATCTCGAAAGGTAGCTCCCGTGACGCATCTATCCTCAGGAATGACCTCGGATCAGGGGGTCCGAGCCTGACGTACGTACGATCTCGAAGCCGTGTGACCTCGGGAGATGTCATTAGCTCGAAAGATGATAAGAAACCTGGGAGATTAAGGGCTTGGAGATATATGATAATGACTTTGAATATCTATAAGTGTTGTTTATAAGGGGCGTGTTTTGCATTTATTATTGTAAATCCCATAAAATCATGGGATATTATTCGATTAGTTATACGCCCCCTGATCTTCACGGGACGTTTCTTTTTATATTGGATTGTAGGCATTTAAAGCCATTTATTTTATTTATACAAAAAGAGTAACTACCCAAAATATGTGGGATAGTATTCTGCAACCTTCTCTATAAATAGAGAGGTCATGCACCATTGTAAAGGACCGAAATTATGAACCTTGAGAGAAAACTCTGAAGAATTTATGCTGAAGAATTTTCAGAGATAATCTCGAGTTTAATAACAAAGACTCGTGGACTAGGCAGATTTAACTGCTGAACCACGTAAAAATCGTGTTTTGTGTTGTTATTTAATTGGTCATTACTGTTTGTTGTTTACGTGCTCTTCTTTCACTGTTGACGAAAAACAGCGTCAACACTTATCGCCACTAATAAAGTTATATATATATACATGTTATAATCAGAAACCCTAAATTTAACTCAGCCCCCCTCACTCTCACGACTCCTTCTCTTCTTCTTTCTCACCTTTTCTCTCGCCTCTCTCTGTCGCCGATGTTACCAGGCCACTACTGAAGCGAGAAAGAATGAGCTCTCCTTGCTTCTCTTCGGTCCCTTCCATCCTGACGCATCTCTCTCTCTGCTTCCCCCTCCACTAATGTCAATCAACAAGTTCTCTATTGAAGCTCTCTACTCCACTCTGTGCTTCTCTCAGGTGCTCATATATATATATTTTGTTCTAAATGATATCTCAAATTACGAGCCTCTTATTTTCTTCTCTGTTATTTATGTCATTTTATTGTTCAAATTTTGTTGATCTAATCTATTAATTTATTTGTTTTAATGGGATTAATTTGTTTGATGTCAATATTTGTCAATTTATTTATGCCTAAAACTAATTAGATCAATCTTTGTTTATGCTCGATGATGAAAATGTGTTGTGTATCGCCCTGGTTACTCCAAGACTGTTACTGTGGACTTTAAACAATGCTTAACTTGCTAAACGAGTCATTTGGTTATAAACATGCATCTAGGTGTTATTAATAGACTAAGGTGAAAAATCTCAATTCAAAAGGAATGGATATATTTTATTTAAAACATAAAACTGTACATGGGTCCATAAAAGTGTTTACAAAGTTATTTACAATCCAAAATGGTCATTACAGTGTAAAAATTACAACCCGCCGACCTAAGCGAAAAAAATAGAGTTAACCCCTAGTTCCTCTGAGAAACACCTTGGCCGTGGTGGTCAAGCGGCCGCATATGTTCGCCACCTAAGCTCTCCACTCAAGGCTGGGTGAGATTTTATTTCCCTTTACCTGCACCACATAGCACCCGTGAGCCAAGGCTCAGCAAGAAAACTTATTACTGCATGTACACAATATCAATAAATGATTATGATAATCATACTGGGGCTTGTAGCCCAATCAGATAAGTGAATATCAATAATGATATTGGTAATCATGCTGGGGCTTGTAGCCCTAATCAGATAAGCGAATGTCAATAATGATTCTGGTAATCACGCTGGGGCTTGCAGCCCAATCTGATAAGTGACTAATGAGTCACGAACTTGGGCGCCGCACCCTAAGCCATGTGACATTACGGTCACGTGAGCCTTTTGGCTCTGGCCCTAAGTAACTAGCCTTTAGACTAGACAAGCGCTTTTGTTTTCATCGAACTTGGGGTCGGCCAAGCATTTCATGCTTATGTCGATTAGATCTAATCTTTTCAGCTTGCGTTAAACACGCTAATATCGTTCTTGACTCATAAGCCAATACCATACGACTAGTGCTCATTACTACTGCCGAACTTGACTAATAAGTCACAACTTCACAATTAATACTGACACCATTGCCATTTCCTGACTCATAGGTCATTGTCATACATAGATAAGCAAAGCTGCTATGCAATCAATGTCAATAAATAGATCACTCAACATGCTTCATCAATAAACATGCATGTCACATACTGGGTGCAGTTTTCTTACCTCTGGTTCGAGCAAGAAATAATAAAAGAACGACCTTTGAGAACGATCAGTCCTTAAGTTCCTTAGCGGTCACCTAGTCATAACCAAATATGGAATTCCATTAATAAAATAAATCATAAAGGGTTCATGGTCAAAACATCGCTCCCGAGACCTCGAATCGTACTAAAATGGTTAGTAGATTCGATCCCGAGCCTTAGGAAAAGAAACCTCGAGCCTAACCCTTGAAAAAATCCTCCCTGGCACAAAAGGAAGAGGCAGGCCGTGACTTAGCCTAGTGAGTCACGCGCGCCCCTAAGTCAGAGAGCACTTTGCCTGGGGTACCAAGGGCAGGTCACGACTTGCCTGGGCCAAGTCGCGACTTGACCCAACGAACACAACCCCCTTGCCATTTTCTTCATTAAAACCAGCCAAAAACCTTCACCAATCAACCCAAAAATCACACCCAAGCATTACCACAACTTACCCATCACTCAACCAACAAAACCTAAGCTTTGAATCATTTAAATCTCATCAAATTCCCATCTATTTAGTCCAAAATATCAACTAAAAACCAGTTGAAAAACAGAGTAAAAACCAGAAAAACTATGGCTGAAACCTTACCTTATACTCAGGTTTGAATCCCTTTCAGCTACTGATTACAAGCCTAAACCCTCAAGCCTTAACTCCCAAGCTTGAACCCTCAAATTGAGTTTGAAAAATCCAAAGAAAAATAGAGAAAAGATGACCAGGATAGAGGAAGAAGAGCCTCTGCTTTTGTTGCCTTATTTCTTCTACATCCTTCCTTTGTTTAAAAATATCCTACGGTCAAATGACCAAAATACCTCCAATCCTAACTTATTTCCTTAATAACCCCAAGGGAAAAATTGTAACGCCCTGGTTACCCCAGAATAGTTATGGTGAACCAGAAATTTAACTCGCTACCCGAGTTCTTTGGTTAAAAACGTGCTTCTAGGTATTATTAATAGACTAAGGTGGAAAACCAATAAAAAAGAAATGATATATTTTATTTAGAACATAAAGCTGTTCATGGGCCCATCAAAAATATTTACAAGTTATTTACAACTCAAAATGGTCATTACAGTTTCAAATTACAAACCCGCCGACCTAAGCAGAAAAAATAGGGTAAACCCCCAAGTTCCTCTGAGAACTCCTTGGCCGTGGTGGTCAAGCGGCTGCATATGTACACAACACCACCTAAGCTCTCCACTCAAGGCTGGGTGAGCTTTTCTTTCGCTTTACCTGCACCACATAGCAGCCATGAGCCAAAGTCCAACAAGAAAACACAATGTAGCATGAATATAATATCAACAATGATCATAATAATCATTTAGGACTTTCAGTCCAAAACAGATGAGTGACAATCGCAAAAGTCACTAAGGTGGGTTCCGTTCCCTCTCGCCATGTGACGATAGGGTCACCAGGGCTTTACAAATAAGTGATCCTTTCACTAGCTTAAACAGGATAGGTGCTTGATGAACTAGTCACCAACATAACCTACCTCGTGACCATAGAGTCACAACCATGGGATTCCGCTCCCTAGCCATGTGACAAGCAGTCACCTAGGCCTTAGGCCCTGGCTTTGAGTAACTAGTCTTAGACTAGTCAAGCGCTTATAAGTTTCATCGACCTTAGGGTCGGTCCAGCATTAATGCTTTAGAGTCATTCAACGTTGATATCGATTAGATCTAATCTTTAATCGGCCCTGCGTTCAGGACGCTTATGTCGTTTCTGACTCTCAGGTCAGTGATATATGACCAGTGCCGTCCCTGACTAATCAGTGCCATACACAAGTAAGAAAGCTCTGCTAAGCATTTAATATGCAACAAATGCCCACATTTATCAACCAACATGCATCGACAACAATCATGCATGTCATATACATAGGGTGCAGTTTTCTTACCTCTGATTCGAGCGAGAATGAATAAAAGAACGACCCTTGAGCACGATCTGACTTTTAGCCCTTTAGCGGTCACCTAGTCATAACCAAATATGGGACACCATCAATAAAATGAACAACAAGGTTCCCGAACGAAGATCTAGCCTCTGGGACATCAATCCCCACTAATCCGGGTAGTAGGAACAATCCCGAGGCCTGAAACCAAGTTCCCGAGGTCAAAACACTCAAACGGCCTCAAAACCACCCAAGAGCCGCGACCCTAGCACCTTGAGCCGCGTCCCCCAGCCACATCAGGAGCAAGGGTCGCGACGTCCCTTACTCAGGGCCGCGGCGCCCAGCACAGGCCAAAAACCTCCAGCTGCTTCTTCGAGCTTGGGCCGCGGCCCCCCACCCAGAACCAGCCAAAAACTCGATCTTCTTCATCCCAAACCCTCCAAAAACATACCTAAACACTTCTAAATCCAAAAATCAAATTTCCCAAACTCCCCAATGATATAAAACCATCACATCCCGAGGCTCAAACGAACCAAAAACTCAACGATTCACAAAATCCAATTCAAAGCTTAGAAACTCTAAAACTTAAAACTTAGATTACCTTTGATTGGGTTGTTTCTCGTCAAATCCTTCGGTCAAGAAGCTTCTAATCTTTCCTAGGATCGCTATGCCTTGATCCTCGCTTGATTCCGACTCCTAGAACTCGAGATTTCTTCGAAAATGCCTCGAACGGTAAAAGGAACTAACGGGAAGAGAGAAAGTGTTTTCTAACGTACGGTTCTATCTGACAAGCTACTTCATGCTTAAGTAACATCAAATAAAACCTAGTGCTTGGGGTCCCGAAAACACCCTCGGGGACACTATAGCCAAAACTTCCAGAATTTCCTCCTGATCTCAATAACTCCCAATTAATCATCAAATAACATTCTCATTACTCAATATCCCAATAAATGACCCCGTTATGACAAAACCACTAATTTCCAATATAAGACCGTCTCATGCCGAATAGCTCGAATATATCTCCATAATAATGGGATCTCATCTACAAATCACAATATGCACCAAAATACACAAATATTCCCTAAACGGGCCAAATTACCAAAACACCCTAATAATCGAATGTGGACCCACATGCATGCATATAACATCATATTATAATATAATTCACATAAACATGCATATTATCAGTTAATGGCATAATTAAACAGTTATGGTCCTCCCGGCTAGGGGTGAGCATCTAAACTGGAAAACCGCGGCGACTGACTGCACCGCACCACACTACACCGCAAACCGCGATGTCAAAAGTGGAATGGTTCGGCATGGTTTGTATCTTAGATAAACCGCGCGGTGCGGTGCAGTGCGCGGTTTGGCAGTGTGAAATTTTGGTTTGCACCACACCGCACCGTATACTTACAAATATGTTAAAAAAAAATTTAACTTTACATATATACCATTTTTTAGTAACCCAATCTAAAACTAAGAGCCCACTTAAATTAGGAGCCCACTTAAATTAGGGTATAACATTATTCTCTAACACATCATACACGACAACAACTCCTTCCTCTTTCATCTCATTTGCGCCTCCTCCCTATCACCTCTCTATCTCACACATATTTTTTAACACACTTACACCGTGGAAAACCACCCAAACCACACTGCAAAAATGGTTTGGCTTGGTCGGTTTGGTGCAACGAAGTCACACTGCACGGTGTGTTCTAGCTACTACACCGCACTTGTGGCATGGTGTATTAAAAAGTGTTCAAACCGCCCAAACCACACCGTGCACACCCCTACTCCCGGCCTACTAATCCAGCCATTAAACTGCATTAGAGATTTCGGGGCATTACAAAAATCATCATTTCTCGTCTATCTCGTTAATTATAATTAAAGTCCTCCAATTCCCGTTATTCCCAATATTCTCAATTAATAATTAAATCATATCCCATTACTCAGTTATTCTCGGTAATGTACTAAGCATCAAATTACCCCTGAGACTCACCCCGAGTTCGGTACTTAACCCCGTTATGACCAAACTGCTTATTATCATTATAAGATCGTCTCATGCCGAGTAGCTCGAACAAATCTACATTATAATGTGGTCTCATCCATAAATCATAAACATGCATAAAAATATACAAATATGCCCTCAACGAGCCAAATTACCAAAATGCCCTTTTAATGATAAGTGAACCCACATGCATGCAATTATCATCATATAATCATATAATCATGCATTTACTCACATAATGACATAATAAATCAATTATGGCCCTCCCGACCCCCTAATCTAAGCATTAAACCACATTAGGGATTTTGGGACATTACATTTTGTATTGATTTATGCTTTGATCTTTGCTCCCACCACCTTTGATACATATTATCATCATCAAAAGCCCAATCCTTATTGTTGCTGTTGTTGTTTTCTTTCTTTCTTTCTTTATTTATTTATTATTATTATTATTATTATTATTATTTTGCTGTTGGGGGTGGTCGTTTGGATGATGATGTTCTATGTTTACTGTTTATGGTGGTTGAAGTGGCGACATCTCAACTTTTAGGGGCGACTGATATTGGAATATTAGGGGCGACCCATTAGTCGTCCTTAATGTACACTATTAGGCGCATTTTATTAGGGACAACATACCATAAGCGACTTTTATGGTTATTAGGGGCGACATGCGTTGCCCTTAAAACTGATTTTTGTTGTAGTGTTAATTCTTACTTAATTTTTTCAAAGTAAGAAATTAGGACAAAAACATTAAAATAACTTTCCAATAGAAAATACCCTAAGTCATCATTGATATTTGATGAAATAATGATGAAATGGACACACAATTTTATGTACCTTTTGGGGTTGGTATGAGAGGGAGGTCGTGGAGAAGAAAGGGAAGATAAAAGGGAAAGAAAAGAAAAAAAAGAAAGATAATGACGGCTATGGATTTTAGGCTACTAGGTTTTATTTTCATGTGACCTATCTCGACGAGATTGAATACTTAAAATACTCTATCTCTTGGGTCCAACGGAAACTTTTTTTTTCTTTTTCTTTAGCTGTCTCGGCAGACACACACAGGCCAACTGAGATTGGGTGGATGAATTAGCTCAATTTTTTTTTTTTTTTGTAATGGCCATCTGCTAGTTATTTTTGTGTCAATTTTCATTCACATGGGTGGTGATTGTTAGAAAATTTGAATTAAAAGTCTCACATTTATGATGGATATATTTTTACCTTAAGTTAAGGCTATATATAAATGCCTATATTGTCTTGGTTTTTTAAAAGAAGACCAATGATCCAAAAAGATAAAGAGAGTTATATATATCTTTTTCAAGAAGAAGATTAAATATAATTTGTGTCGTTTTGGTAGCATAGTGTGCCTCTTGCAAGATGAATATGTTTATAAATTGTTATTATATTTATAGTTATAAGTGTATAGTATATAATTAATATTTAATAATAGATATATAGAATTAGCAACAAAAATACTTAGCTTTTGCACTTAGGTCTCCAACCTTAAATTTTTGAATTTAAATCTTCAACCTCTTAAAAAGTTAGCATTACTAACCTCTTCACTTTTAATAGTCCAATTTTTCTCTTAAAAAACTAAGACTATGTTTGGAGCTTGGATTTTAGTAGGGAAAAGAAAAAGAAAAAAATAGAAAAGGAAAAGTAAGGGAAAAATTGTAAGCAAAAGTAAGGGAAAATTTAGGCAATTAAACTAGAATTTTAGTTCTCTTTTGGTCTTTCTCAACAACTTTAACATTACATTTATTGGTTATATAACATACATAGAGAGAGAAAATTTGGAGTACTATTTATTTTACAATGTATTATGTATATATATATACACTATTAAGATATATATGCTTGTTTGATTAGAGAGAAAAAGTGAAAAGTAGTTGGTGTATGCATTAGTTGTTTAGAAAGTAAAGAGAGCTAAAATTCTAGTATATCAACCAAAAATGTTAATAAATTATATAAATACAAATTGTTTTATTTTATTTTTGATAAAGTATTTATCAATGAAAAAAATATTTTTATAAGGAAATAATTTTTTTTTCTACACATTTTTCTTTTCTTACCAAAACCTAAGAAAAATAAAATATGTTTTTTTCCTTTTTCACACAAAATTCAAGAAAAAAAATTCCTAATCTATACATCATTTTGCACTTAGATCCCAACTTTAAATTTTGGCGTTAATCTTTTTTCCTCTAAACAAATATAACTTCAAATTTATTGAAAAAATAATAACTTCATAATTATTTTGAATTCATAATAATATATTATATTTATTAAAATGTCACTACAAAAAAATGTAGTATTACTGGCGGCAGTCCGTCGATAATGCTCCGCCGGTAATAATCGGGCGGTATTAGTAGAATTACCGACCGACTGACACACCCACCGGTATTGTATTAATAGAGGTGGGGCTCCGCCGGTAATGTATAACACTGTCAACCTTGTTTGACTCATATAATACCAGCGGGTTCCGCCTCTATTAATCCGTCGGTAATAAAATACTAATATTAAAATATAATATTTAATTTTATTTTATTTCATAATAAATATACATATAATACTTATTTAAAAATAATAATATTTAACATAAATTATAATTAATAACACAATTAATATTCAACAAACAAAAATAGCATTATAATTAATCATAAAATTAACATAATAAAAATATAAATTGTCTCATTTTAATTACATATGAACTAATTATAAATGTTATCCAAAAAACATGTATGGATGACATGGCAGACGTTTAGTACACGTGGCTGACATCTGGCAGGAGTCTTCCTCGACCATCGACCAGAAAGATGTCTGGCGCAACGCTCAATGGTTATATATGACCAGCTTGGTCGTATACTCGCTATATTTGGAGAAAATTTTAGGCAGTTATAACCATACCCGAAATTATCTCCCATGATTTCCAGAGTATCCGATTATTTTGGAAAGAATATCTGTAACAAATTAATGTAATCTTCCTTGAGCCTATAAATAGAGAAAGATAGCTCAAGGAATGGGACTTTTTGGCTTTCTAATTATCTGAGATTAGAGTTTTACGAGTGTATTAGAGCTATCATATTTGGTATATTGTTTTGTTCTTCAGAGGTTAGTGAAACTCATTGGACCCTAGTTCTTTGATCACTCCTTTGAGTTATTATATCAATAACAACTCAAGTGGACGTAGGTTATTACCAGATTCTGGGGCCGAACTACTATAAATTCCTGTGTGTTTTATTGTTTTTGTCATCATTCTCATTTCAACATATTTGTCCACATCAAGCATTTCTGACTCCGTGTCAATTGACCAAAATCAGGGGCAACATTCTGGTGCTTTCATTGAGAGCTTGATACAATATTGTTGAAATATCAATGGTGAAAACTACCAAGAAGACTGGACAGGCGGCTAGCGCTGCACCATCTCACCCGCCTCCTCCTCCTCCAAGCGTGACCGAGGATGAGCCACGGGACCAGGAGCGGCCGACGTGTCAGGAGTCTTCCTCTTGAAGTCGCTGGGGCCTCCGCCCCTACCTGCTCCTGTAAAAGGAGGCACCGCCCTGCGGTCCTCACGCCTCACTGTGCTCTCCTTCCATGTCTTATTCTCTGCTTCTTCAGCGATAAGAGCCCTCTCAACGGCCTGAGCATAAGTGGTTCCTCCAGGTACCGTTGTGATCCTAACATCCCGGGCTATCATAGCATTAAGCCCCCTGATAAAACGATCTTGCCTAGCAGCATCAGTAGGCACAAGATCTGGTGCAAATTTTGCAAGCCTATCAACTTTCAGGGCATATTCAGTAACAGTCGTACTGCCCTGTACCAAACTCACAAACTCATTGACCTTTGCTGCCCTAACAGCAACATTGTAGTACTTCTGGCCAAACAAATCCTTGAAACCTTCCCAAGTCAAAGTGGCAACATCTCTGGTCTGCAATGCCACTTCCCACCAAATGCGGGCATCCTCCCTCAACATATAAGTGGCACAGGCCACTCTATCCTACCCCTCGACTCTCATAAAATCCAGAATTACTATAATCATAGTTAGCCACTGCTCGGCTTTCAACGAATCCGGTCCTCCCTCAAAGACTGGGGGTTGCTGCTTCCTGAGCCGCTCATATAAAGGTTCCCACTTGTTAACAACCTCCCCAGGCTGCAATGCTGGTACCACTGCAGGTAGTAAAGAAGGGGCAGCACTCCCTGATGGAGCCTGCTGTTGTAGAATACGAATCAACTTGTCTTGACTCTGTAATCGAGCCTGCATCTCTGCCATTAACTGCTGCCAGTTCTCAGGGACTGGCGGGGAAGTCTGGCCCTGATCATCACCCCTGGTCCCGAACCTAGTGCCGGCTAGTCGTGAAGATTTTCTCGGACGCATAGCTGTCCAAGTCAATCTGCAAATATCGACTCGGCAGTCAGACCATGATAACAGGGTAAAAGCTTCTCCAAAACTCATCAATAGAACATAATCAATCACAAGTAACCAACACATATAAGCATCCATGCACCATAAACAATTAATCATCCTTATACTCATTTACATGCACGACAATGTTAATAAATATGCCTCCATATTTTCACACAGCAGTCAAGGGCCAGGCCCTATCAGTATCTCATGCTTCCTAGCAATTCAGTGAATAACAACATACATAGCTCATCTCAGGCACATAAGCACACATATACACATTACCAAACCCTGACTTGAGCTTGTCTCCAGCAGCGAATGTACATGCCCAGGCTGTCTTCAGGAACCCATAAACCTAGGACGCTCTGATACCAAGTTGTCATGCCCTGGGTAGCCAAGACCGTTACACTGTGTATTTATAAAGGTGCAAGACTTGCTAATCAAGTCATTATTTTCAAAACGTGTCACTAAACATGTAAGAGCTATGGTTAAAAAGGTTTCGGTCTCAAAAGACTCATTTCATATATTTAAACTGTAGTAAACATGGGATCCCATATGAAAACAAAGTTAGAATAAGTTTACAGACTCCCAAAAGTACATGAATATCCACTAGCCATACTAAGGAAAAACAGACAATCTTTAGGTTCCATCTCCTTGCTTAAATCTCAACCGTGGCGGCCGAGCACCTGGCTATGTACATTCAACTCGCTGAGCTCTCCAATCAGGGTTGATCTAACTTGCCCTTGCCTTTACCTACACCACGTAGCACCTGTGAGCCAAGGCCCAGCAAGAAAACATCATAAACAACTCAAACAACAATAACAGAGAAATAGTTCAATGTGCATGTGTTCCCATCAGATAATCCTTAAGAGGTATTCAACATATACAATCCAATTCAAGATACATTCTACCACATTTAATACTCATATCACATAATATTCAGGGCCAACGACTTAGGTCGCACCCTCTGTTTAACCCACTGACTCCGGCCCGCTTAAACCGAGCTCAGTGCATAATAAGCTGTCCTCGGCTACCAGTGGCCGAGCCGCACCCTGTGCGCTAGTGAAACCCTTGGCACCCTTAGGCCGTTGGTTTACTAAATGGCTTGCATGGCATAATACCATCTTTTCAAGCATTTACAATAGGGAGCCCTTAGTCCCGACACATATATTCAACCAGGTGCAGTTTTCTTACCTTTAGTCTGCGCAGTTATTGAATTACGAGCAACGCCTCTCAAGCACGATCCGTTCCCGAGCCTAAGTCTTTATCACCTAGTCACAACCAAAGTATAGGGTTCCACTAATACTCCAATATAGGTTTCCAGTTACAAAACTAACTCCCGGGATTCCAAATTCCACCAAGCACGATGGTGAAACCAAACCCGAGCACACTAGACCACCTTCCCGTGCCTAAAACCCTCAAAAACTCATGTGTGCAACCAAGGGCTATGGCCCCCGAAGCCTAGCCGCGGCCCTTCTCCGAAACAGAACCAACACCCATGCTGAACAACACACGCGTCGCGGCCCTTGCCTTGGGCGCCGCGGCGCTCTCCCTTGGTCGAGCCTCCTTGGCTCCTTTGCATGCTAGGGCCGCAGCGCTCTAGAACAGAGTCGCGACCCTCCCTTTTGAACCCAGAATTTACACCATTTTTAAGTCTGAAACCTCACTTTAAACCATCCCAAAGCTTCCCAACTCCTAACCAATTAATCCCCAACTCCTTTAGCATGATCTAGACAACATAATTCCACAGAAAACACAACCTAGCACACTCTAATCTTCTCTTTCCAACTTATGAAACCCAAGAGCTATAAACACTTAAACCAGTCATTCAAACTCAATTTAAAACCTCTAAACCAGGGGTTGAAGCTTACCTTTGCTGTTGAATCACTTCACCAAGCCATAGCCAAGCTAAGTTCCCAAATTTCCTTCTTAATTCTGCCTTAGAACATCAAAACCATATTTGTTTCAACACTTAACCAAAACCCAGCTAGAACCCAGAATTCAACCACAGAAAAGAAGACCAGATGCTTACCTTAATCCCTGTTTTAGTTCTTGATTTACTCCTGAGCTAAACCTCCAAATCCTCACCACCAAACTCAGAAATTCCAGCTTGTTCCCCCGTTTTCTGTGTTTTCTTTCCTTTGTTTCCCCTTGAGCGTGAGAGAGAGCTGAGATAAAAGCTCTTAGTCAATTTGTATTTTTCTTCTAAAAGCTTCCTTATGTTTAACTTAGCCGTTAAGTTAATCCCGAGGCTCGGGGTGCCGGAACCGTCCCCGAGGCCAAAATGGTAAAATCCCCCAATATTCTCGCCTAGACATCCTAACCTCAAATATATCTCCATATATTTATTTTCATAACCCGATAGTCTAAATCACTACCCGCTATCTAAAAATATCCCCGACTTGTCAAAGTCATGTCCTAAGCCCTGTTGTGACTTATCCCGCTATCTGACCCTAGAATCGTCTTGAGTCGTGCTCTGCGAACCTGTCCACATAATAATGTGGTTCTCAAATATATCACATATTTATTTCATATCACTTTAATAAACATATAATTATTCATTTAATCACAATTATTCCACTAATGCCCTCCTGGTACACTAATCAAGGCCCTTAAGCCTTATTAGCGATTTTGGGTCGTTACATAGCCAGTCAAGATTCAGAGATGGCCATGATTATAATGAGGCCGACTCAAGCAGAGGAAACGTCGGTCGGAGAAATGAGGAAAAAGGTGGGGGCAGAAGCCTACCACCTAGGGATGACCAACCCGAAAGACGTGACGCTGAGGGGCAGCCCAAACAAAATAACGTCTTTAACCGGCTCGGAGCTAGCGAGCAGCGGAGAAGAGAGGAAGATTTAAGAGACGTACTCAACGATTTTCGGGAACGACACGACGAGTACGTACCCCCAGCACCAGAAGCCCCGGCGATTCCTGGCGCCGTGCAGGCCCAGATAGATCCCCTCAACCAGGCAGTGCAACAGCTGGTCAGGGGGAGAACATCTTATATCGATCACGATAGGAGAAAGGGCACTCATTTCGTCCAGAGGATAGCTATGGCAGAAACTCCTAGCAAGTTTAAGATGCCTACGATTCTGAACTTTGACGGGTATGGTGACCCGGTATCTCACGTCAATAAATTTGAGATACAAATGAACATTCAGAAAGTGTCTGAAGACGCTCGGTGCAGGATCTTCCCTGCAACACTTTCTGATGCTGCACAGGAGTGGTTTTTCAAATTCCCTCCTGCAAGTATAGTTTCCTGGGAAATGTTCATGAAGGAATTTTACGAACAATTCTATGCGGGTCGTGTGCACCCCACTGAGTCAAATCAGCTTGTCAAAATACGCCAGCAAGACGGAGAATCACTGAAAGATTACGTCCAGCATTTTATGCGAGCAGCTGCTGGAGCAAAAACAGTGGGAGACGAAGGCAAGATGATGGCCATAATTGCAGGGGTTAAGAGCCGCACGCCTCTCTGGGACAACCTCAGAAAGCATGGGGTCAGGACTACCCAGGAGTTTTTGGATCGAGCTGATCGATATATCAAGCTCGAGGATGCCATCGCCAATGAAGGAAAGCCCCCAGGCAAAGATAAGGGGACAATCGAGCCCGCCAAAGTCGCCAATGGGTCGAAGCCCAACGGCAACGGCAAAGGCAACGGGAATGGCAATGGCAATGGCAAGAATGAGGGGAAGCGGCCGCGCAATGAGCCTTCCACCTCTGACAATAAACGAGCCAAGGGTAATCATTATGAACCTCGGTTCACTAACTGCATTGCCCTTATTGAGTCTCGGGGAGAGGTGTATCAGGCCACGAGTTCCAGTGTGCCTTATAAGAAACCTGCCCCCATTCGAAAGGATATTTCGAGAAGAGACACTACCAAGTATTGTCATTATCATAACGACTACGGACATGATACCAATGAATGCAACCAGCTAAAGGATGAAATCGAGTTCCTTATTAGACAAGGACACTTGAGAAGATTTATACGGGCCTTGGGAAATTCACAATGATAAGCTCTAGGTGGCAACGAGCGTGCGCCCACACGCCAACGCTTGCCACCTTTGCAGCCTGACCCCATAGCTGGCACTTTACTCACCATCTGTGGAGGCCTGCACCTCGCGGGAAGCAGTGGAAAGGCGAGGGAACGATATGCTCGGACCCTACGTCACAACCAGGACATCGAGATGATGATTGTGGAGGACAGGGCATCAAAGAAGGCTCGATCAGAGGATGGTAAGACAACCTTCTCTGATAGCGACGCCTAGCATGCCCGGTTCCCACATTCCGATCCGTTGGTCGTGGACGTTCAAATCACCAACATGATGGTGAAAAGGGTACTAGTTGATACAGGAAGTTCAATGAACATCCTGTACAAATCTTCGCTGGAATGCATGAAGTTGTTCGTTAAGGACTTGGAGCCCTGCAACCAAACAATTTACGGCTTCTCTGGTGAGGAACTCGCCCTAGCAAGGTCAATCAGACTTCCAGTGACAACAGGTATAGCGCCCGCTACCAAGACATTACTCGCTACTTTTATAGTAGTCGATTGTCCTTCGGCGTACAATGCCGTCATTGGAAGGCCCATATTGGTTGATCTTCGGGCCGTCACCTCAGTGTGGCACTTGGCCATGAAATTCCCGATAGACGCAGGGGTAGGACACGCGTTGGGTAATCAGAGAGAAGCAAGGGAGTGCTACAACGCCTCAGTCACAAAGGCGAAGAGGGGAACGTCAAAGAGCACTCCCACAGCTAGGTTGCAAATGGCTATTGACACTCAAGCCCAATCCGGTGATGGAGTCACCAAATAGGGTGTTTCCCAAAGTGAGGATAGGGATTTAGATCCTCGCTTTGGGGATTTTGAGGAAAATGTTGGACCCGTCGAGGACCTGGAAGAGGTCCAACTTGACGAAAAAGACCCGACCAGAGTTGTGAAGGTCGGGAAAAACTTAGAAGCAACCACGAAGCATGCACTGGTGGAATTTTTGCGGAAGAACCAGGAAGTCTTTGCCTGGTCGCACAGAGACATGGCTGGGATAGATCCTGCAGTTATCAGCCATATCCTGAACGTAGACAAGAGTTTTCCACCCGTGCAACAAAAAAGAAGGATGCTCGATAAGGATAGATCGAAAGCCTTAAAAGAGGAAGTCGAAAGACTGAAGGAGAATGGATTCATCCGGGTGGCATTTTATCCATCATGGGTCTCTAATCCAGTACTGGTTCCCAAGCCCAATGGCAAATGGCGAACCTGTGTGGATTTTACAGACCTTAATAAAGCCTGCCCAAAGGATTGTTTCCCACTCCCAAGGATCGACCAGCTGGTCGATGCGACTGCAGGACATGAGATCCTCTCCTTCATGGATGCATACTCGGGATACAATCAGATTAGTATGCATCCCCTTGACGAGGATCACACCAGCTATCGGACCGATACGGGGTTATACTGTTATAAAGTAATGCCCTTCGGACTGAAAAATGCAGGTGCGACTTACCAGCGATTAGTTAACCACATGTTTAAAGAGTTGAAAGAAGTAAACATGGAGGTGCATGTGGACGACATGCTGGTAAAGTCGAAAAAAAGCAGAAGGACATGTGAAGGATTTACAAGAATGTTTCGATGTGTTGAACAAGTACCAAATGAAATTAAATCCTCTCAAATGTTCCTTCGGAGTCAGATCAGGGAAATTCTTGGGGTTTATTGTCAATTCAAGAGGAATCGAGGCCAACCCCGACAAGATAAAAGCCCTGATTGACATGAAATCGCCAGAGAAGATCAATGATGTGCAAAGTCTAACTAGGAAAATTTCCGCACTAAGTAGATTCATTTCCAAGTCGACGGACAAATGCGTCCCTTTCTTTAATATACTTAGAGGGAACAAGAAGTTTGAATGGACAGGAGACTGCAAGCAGGCTTTCCAAGCCCTAAAAGCCCATATGGCACAGCCTCCTATTTTGTCAAAGCCTATCGAAAGAGAAACTCTGTTCATTTACCTGGCGATCACCGAAGTTGCTGCTAGTGCGGTACTGGTAAGTTACATGTAAGCAAGAGGCTAATCGGAGCAAAGTTGAGGTATCCTCCCATCGAAAGATTAGCCTATTTCTTAATCTTGGCCTCGAGGAAGTTACATCCTTACTTCCAAGCCCATCCAATTACATTCTTAACCGACCAGCCCCTTCGGCAAGTTCTGCAAAAGCCTGAGGTAGCTGGACGCTTATTAAAATGGGCAGTTCGATATTACATATTCACCACGAGCAGCAGTAAAGGGACAAGTCTTGGCTGATCTTATTGCCAAGTTCACTGAGCTCCCAGACAACGAACAGTGCGAAGAGTCTAGTGCGCCTGAGCCCCAGGATAAAGCTCCCTCGTGGAAGTTATTCACGGATGGATCGTCCAACGAATCTCACGCAGGAGTGGGAGTGATATTGATAACGCCAGAAGGGCATCGATTTCACTGTGCTATTAGGTTCGACTTCACTGCGTCCAATAATGAAGCCGAATATGAAGCACTCCTCACTGGGTTAAGATTGGAAAAAGACATGAGTATAAAGGTGTTGGATATTTACAGTGATTCACAGCTGGTGGTGAATCAGGTTCTAGGGGAATATCAAGCACGAGGCCTTAAAATGGTGGCTTACTTAAACAAAACTAGAGATCTGTTAGCTCAGTTTGAGAAGTATACCCTCCAGCAAATACCTCAGGATCAGAATTCAAACGCATATGCCTTAGCCAAACTCACAAGCGCGAAAGACGCTGACACTTTGAATATTGTGCCAGTAGAAAGATTATGCAAGCCAAGCATACGAGCGGTTAAAACTAATATGGAAATCCGGATGGAGGATACATGGATGGCACCTTACTTGGAGTATCTTACAAATGGTGTACTACCAGCTGATAGAAACAAAGCCAGAACTCTTCAACAACAGGCCGCTAGGTATATACTGGTCGATGGTATTCTTTACCGAAGAGGATATTCCATGCCACTGCTCAGATATATTACACCGGATAAGGCCAAGGAGCTGATGAAGGAGGTACATGAAGGCTTCTGCGGGGATCACGCTGGGGGGCAAATCTTGGCAAAAAAGATTCTAAGGCAGGGCTATTTCTGGCCGACTATGAACGAAGACTCAATGGAGTTTGTTTGAAAATGCGATAAATGTCAAAGATTTTCCAAGATCCCACGCGCAGCTCCCAACGAGTTAAAGCAAATGCATAGTCCTTGGCCTTTCGCAGTATGGGGTATAGACTTGATTGGATCCCTGCCAACGGGAAAAGGCGGAGTGAAGTACACAGTCGTAGCAGTCGACTACTTCACCAAATGGGCCGAAGCTGAGCCGCTCGCTACCATAATGACCAAGAAAGTTCTTGACTTCCTCATCAAGAACACTGTTTGCCGATATGGTTTGCCTCGAAAAATTGTCTCAGACAACGGCACCCAGTTTGACAGCGACTTATTCACAGACTTCTGCGAGAGGCACGGGATCGTCAAAAGCTTTTCTTCAGTTGCACATCCACAAGCAAATGGGCAAGTTGAAGCAGTGAATAAAACGCTTAAGGACACCCTGAAGAAAAGGCTCGAAGATGCTAAAGGAGCATGGCCAGAACAGTTGCCCGAAGTCCTTTGGTCGTATAGAACTTCTCATCGAACAGTGACGGGTCATACCCCGTTTTCCTTAGCATACGGGTATGAAGCTATGTTGCCTGTTGAGTTAGATCCTCCCTCACACTGACGAATTACATACGACCAGGACCAGAATAGCCAACTGATGATGGAGTCCCTAGACTCACTTGCAGAGAAACAAGAAAGAGCCCAACTCCGAGTAGCTGCGTACCAACAAAAGGTCGCCCGGTATTTGAATTCGAAAGTGAAAGAAAGAAAATTCAACGTCGGAGATCTAGTACTACGATGAGTTTTCTTAAACACCCACGACCCAACTGTTGGAGTGCTCAGTCCAAACTGGGAAGGACCTTACCAGATTGAGGAAGTCCTTCATCCAGGAAACTACAAGCTTGCATGCTTAAACGGAGATCTCGTTCCACGCTATTGGAACGGATAACACCTACGCAAGTATTACCAATAAACAGTCCTTTTTAAAGGACTGGCTTGTATTAATTTTTACTTTTTACAAGTTTCGAAAAAGGGTTAGCCACGTTGTATGGATAATCTCTTATAAGTGTAAGATCTTTTTAAGATCACTCGTAAAGACATGTTAGTCCATTTTTAATACAAGATTATAAGGGACTGTGCGCAGCCAGTCATTCTTGCCAACCTTTGTAAATTTATTTTTACAAGTATTTTTTCATTACGTGTGTTGTTTTGCTGTATTATAAGTGCTACGTTTCCTATCGAGCAGTAATGTTAGCACAGGTCGTGGTCAAGGCAAGTGACCAAGGACCTAAAGCTCCTCGATCACTTGGGGGGCATATAAGGTACATCTATAGCAAAGCATACCAATAAGTATGTAAACACATGAACAAAATGAGTGAAAGCATGCTACGGTACTTAGAGTATTTTTCAAATTTTATATTTTGTTAAATCAAGCCAAAGTACTATGCTAAGTTCGGTCATGCGAACAGATGTTATAATAGAAAAAAATATTATAATGTCAAAAAGCATTCTTTTACACCGTGAGCAGTACTGCTCGGATGTCATTGTTTAATTAAAAGTAAAGCTGCCCTCGCAGCAATAAAAACCAATTGTCTTTACAATACAACCCGTGGGCCATGAAAACGAAATAAAAGAAAAAAATATATATTATTGAGGAGCAGGAGGGTCCTGAGGATTGGGAGGAGTGCCTTGGTCAGCCGAAGGACCAGCTTCAGCATCAGCGGCAGGCACCTTGGCCTTCTCTTCTTCTTCCAGCCGGATGGCGCACTGCGCCATCAGAGTCCTCTTCAACCGCTTGGACAGGTAGTTGAAATTGGCCTCTCGGTTGTGCTTCCAGAATTCGTAGAAGCAGAGGTGAGTGGCCTCCTTATACTTCTTCAAATTCTTGGCCCCGTCCTCCTCGAGCTCCTGCACTCGCTTCTCAAGCTCCCTTGTCCCTTGCCTGCTGGCGGTCAGATCAAGCTCAAGCTGCTTACATTCTTGGTGACGAGCTTGGCAATTTCCTTGAATTTTTCCCGGGAGTCGTTGGCTTTCTTCAAGGCGTCTTGGGCGTCCAGAAGCTCCTGGATGAGAGTAGCTTGGTCCTCGCACAGTTGTTCGGCTTGTTTGGACAACTCCTTATTCTCCTCGAGCAGCTTGTTGTAGTCAGCCTCAAATGCTTGCTTAGTCTAGGCAAGCCTGGAGTCGAAGTTCTTTCCCCGAGAAACCAATGCCCCGACACGGCGCCAGCCAGCAATTAAAGTTAGCAGCCCCTGAAGACAAAGAATGAGATAAAATAAGGAAAAGAAATCAGACATAAATGATAAAGTAGCAGGAGACTACTTACACTAACTATCTCGTTCAACCCTCTGTTGACGACTTGATCAGCCTCCATTGAAGCAGTTTCAGTGATGGCAGCCTGACTGGGTCTGTGCTTCGAGAGCTTGTATATCCTCTCCCTGGCAGAGCCGACCACGAAGCTGGGCAGGGAGCCTTCGGGCAAGTTGTTCAATGCCTCCTTGTCAGCAGCCTTAGAAGAAGGTTGTGGGTTGACAGGAGTAGGAGTCATCTGCTCGGAGTGGGGCGGAGGCGGTGAGTTCTCCTTGGAAGGGGCGGTGGCTGGAGCATCGTCTGTTCAAGCTTTCTTCGAGGGGGTCTTGTTGTTTTCCCCTTGAGCCCTCTTGTTATCCTTCTTCGGGACAGAAGAGGCAGCGGGAGCCTAATAGTGCTCAAATACGTCCTCGGAGTCCATACCTGCACAAAAGGAAGCAACACAAGCAGTAAGAACAAATGGTCATGCAGGATACTAGAATAAAAGTAAAAGGATTATAAGTCAAGTACCCACGCTACAACTACTGGTCGTAACATTATTTACTGAACTACCTAGTTCCTGGAAGAAATCTGAATTTAAGGAGGGAGCATTCCTAAAGTTGCCATCCCCATCAAATAGATGAGAGGGAATTGGCAAATGATTTAAAAGCGAGATTATTATACCGTTTTCATCCGACGAGTCGTCAGAAATTTCGGTAGGCTCAGCAGCCTTTTGTTTTCCTTTGCCCTCGGGGGCCAAGGGTTTCTCTACACGACGAGGGACGGCAGGTTCCCTGATCGTAACCCTAGTTGGTCTCCTCCGCAGAGGAGACGCTTGGGGTTGCTGCTCGAGTTCCACTTCGGCTTGGGCGTTCCCCGCCGGAGGTTCGCTCGTCGCTGGTTGAGGATTCCAGAGGCCGACCAGCCTAAGGTTAGCCTTAATAACTAAATTTTTGACACTCTTATTAGCATTCGGCATGCTGGCCAAGAATTCCGCCCTTGACTCCATCCCTGGAGTTGGGGTTGGACGTAACCATGGGCCTGGAACATAGTGGAATGTTAAGACATTGTGGCAGAAAAACACTAAGCGAAGAAGCTAGTGGCGTAAGAACTTTTACCTCCTCGGGTGAAGGCCAGGTTGTCTGCGGCTAAGTTGGGAGTAAGGAAGTATTCCTAATGGTACCTCCCCACGTTGAAGATGTGAGTAGTGTCGGACAAGAAAGTGCGCCCAGTTTCTTGATGACAAAGATGGAAAAACCCCGTGCCTTCTTGGTTGGGGTTGGACTTAAGGTCAAAGAGAAAGTTGACCTCGTGGGGAGTGGGCTCTGGCCATTTTTCGAGTTTGTAATGGATATAGAGTGCGGCCAGCATTCTACACCCATTTGGGGTGATTTGAAAGGGGGCAACTCCAAAGTAATTTGCCACCCCCTGAAAGAACGAGTGAAGAGGCAAGGTGGCACCTGCCTCAATGTGAAACCGCGACCAGGCGCTGTAGGCCCCACCTGGCAGGTTGGCCCTCTGGTCGATAGAAGGTCTGACCACAGTCACCCCTGTCAGTTTGTACTTATTTAAGTAGTTGGCAATCATCCGTATCGTCACTCTACTCTGGGGAACAACATGCTACTCGACATCCGGCTGAGCAGCGTGTCGAGGACGGGCATGCCTTTGAACATTTGCATCGGGAGCATTTTCACCTCGACCACTTGTCGAGGGGGCATCAGTAGTAGGCTGGCTTGAGGAGTTAGGGGTTTTCCTTTTTTGAGCTTTTGTTTTTGTTCGAGCCATTCTCTGGGTTGGGACTGGAGAAGGGTTTGGGCTAGGGCGAGAAAAAGGGATATCTGGTATCAGAGTAGAGGGGTTTTCTTCACCTTCAAGCAGCTGAGCTAGGAGGTCATCTTCGATGGGTCTTTCTCCTCCCCAAGGGTCTTCCATATGAACTGCAAATAGACAACGGAGGAGATAAGACACATAGCTTGCGGAGTTACGTGGGAGATTGGGATAACGTCGCTCGCGTCTATTGACCAGCAGCATCCTACCCATACACTAAGTTTGGTGCTAACAGTTCGAAAAACGGATCAAAAAGGAAATAAAATGGTTTCTGAAAATGAACTTTTTCAACTCCTAAAGAACGGGAAAAAACCCAGTTTTTTCAACTAGCTTAAAGATTGAATTTTTACGGCGAGCTTACGCTCTAAACCTATGACCCTTACTATCAAACTAGTTCCTAACTTATGTAAAGAAGAAATACAGTCTCCTATCAAGCATCATATGGTTTATACAAAAATTCGCATAATTTCTACTTAAGAACACAGGAAATCGCAAAGCACAGTAAACAACATGTATGGCATAATGAAGAGTTTCAAAGGTGAAGTGATTACCTGGGCAAAGGGTGGAGATTCAGAAAAGGTAGAAATTTCGAGTCAGAAAGACCTTCGGCAGGACGTCTGAATGGTGTCGAAATTCTGGGCTCTGGGGCAAAGTTCTTGAAGTTCTTGACTGGAATAGAGTGTAAAAAAATTGTAAGAAAAATAAGGAGGTTACTTATAGAGGCTGAAGTATGGCAAAAAGTAGCAATCATGACTTTCCCATTTTCGAAACGTGGGGGAGTGTATAAGCCGCCGAATTGATTTCTTGAAAACCGAAAATGCTTGATTAGACATAATTATGTCACAGTTTTAAAAAATGCACGAGGATTCTGATAAGATTTCGTGGGCCATATGAACGGTTGTTTCCCTAAAGTTTCTTTATTGCTGGTCGCATTAAACAAACTTGGGGGGCAAATGTTATTCAAAAAACAGGCATGGATGACATGGCAGACGTTTAGTACACGTGGCTGACATTTGGCAGGAGTCTTGCTCGACCATCGACCAGAAAGATGTCTGGCGCAACGCTCAATGGTTATATACGACCAGCTTGGTCGTATACTCGCTATATTTGGAGAAAATCTTAGGCAGTTATAACCATACCCGAAATTATCTCCCATGATTTCCTGAGTATCTGATTATTTAGGAAAGAATATCTGTAACAAATTAATGTAATATTCCTTGAGCCTATAAATAGAGAAAGATAGCTCAAGGAAGGGGACTTTTTGGCTTTCTAATTATCTGAGATTAGAGTTTTATGAGTGTATTAGAGCTATCATATTTGGTATATTGTTTTGTTCTTCAGAGGTTAGTGAAACTCATTGAACCCTAGTTCTTTGATCACTCCTTTGAGTTATTATATCAATAACAGCTCAAGTGGACGTAGGTTATTACCAGATTCTGGGGCTGAACCACTATAAATTCCTGTGTGTTTTATTGTTTTTGTCATCATTCTCATTTCAACATATATGTCCACATCAAGCATTTCTGACTCTGTGTCAGTTGACCAAAATCAGGGTCAACAATAAAATAAACATAATAAAATTTCAATTGTATTAATATAATTAAAAAACGTAATCTAATTATTATTGTTTTGATCGGGCCAACCAGGTGTAAAATATTCATTAAGGTCAATATCTTGATCACCAGTATTAGGGCGCGACAATGGTGGTGAAGAAAACTGTGGTGCTTGTGGAGAGTGCTGTTGCGAAGATGATCGAAATTGTCGAGTATGTGGTCGCGGCGAGGGAGACTGATGCAATAAACTCTCAAACTGACCATACCTTTGCTGCTGCGACGAACTCACAAATTGACCATACACCTACTGTGGATGTTGCTGCTGCGATGAATCCCCAAAGTCACGACGCCTAGGATGTGACGTCTGAGATCTTGCAGGGACGTCGTGGTAATAAATTATTACCAGATATGTAGTAATTTTTAATTAATCATTATTAGTGGTAAAAAAAATTATTAAATAAAATTTTCAATTTCTATATTCAAATAATTTTATACTAATTAAAAATCATAGTCTACAAGTAAGCAAGATTAAAACAAGAAAATATCTAGAAGATTCAACTTACTTTTTTTTCACTTAAATTATAAAATTAATTTTAGTCTATAATAATTGTTTTGTTTTAATTCAATATTGGGCATGCAAAGTTAAACATACAACATAATATAATATTAGCAACCACAAAAATCCCAGAGCACACAATATAACATAAACATAGTATAATATAAATAAAAATCTCAAAGCACACAAAAATCCAACATCCAACACACTAATTTTAAAGCATAGCATAATAATGTACTTTAACTTATTAAGTAAAAATTGTAGTAAAAAAAACTAACCAAAACAGTATCAGTAAAGTCCAATAGCCACTTCGAACAAATGAACGAGACACTCCAAAATATTGAGATATACCTGAAAAGTTCAATAGGAAACCAATATCAGTGGTTAGTTTGATAATTTGAGAACAGAAAATGTAAAAAAAACTTAGACGAGGAGAGAAAACTGAGCACGAACCAGACCACCGTGGTGAACGCGTGGCGTGGGGTCTGAAACTCCGGCGTGGCGTGGTAGTGGTGCTCGGACGAAGGGGCGGACGGTGGTGGTGCTCGGACTGAGAGGGAAATTTTTTTTAGAGAGAAGAGGAGAAATGGCAGGGACGGACGATTCAATCTAATATATAGCATTATTACCGGCGGGGATCCGCCGCTATTAAAATCCTCCCGCCAGTAATACATTATTACCGGCGGGGCCAGTGTAATCCGCCAGTAATAATGTTAGTACCGGCGGATGAAGGCCCGCCGGTAATAACAAAAATATCCGCCTCTTCCAATTTTGAAACGGCCTCTTATTTGTTTCTTGGGCATTTTATTAGCGGTGGACTACCCGCCGCTAATAATGAGTAAGTCCGCTGCTAATAAAATAAATTAATTTTTTAATTTAATTTCCCTATTATTAGCGGCGGACCCAGTACTCTGCCGCTAATAATCTGTAAATTACTGGCGGACAAAGTCCACCGGTAATATTTCCGCCTCTAAAAACGTTTTTTCTTGTAGTGTGTGCTTTTAGCATAGTTATAATAAATAGTTTTTAATATAATTGATGATAATTTTATTAATTATATTATAAATTCTTTTTTTTTAAAGATAAAGTTTAGTTTTTGTTTTGAATTCACAATAAATAAATCACAATGTTATGTCATCAATATTATTTTGATTATTTAGATATTATAAAAATATATATATAAAAATTTGAAGTTGGGACCTAAAAATATGTATAGGGTCTCATTTGTTTGCGATTAGAAAACTGCATTTTTAAAAAGTGTGTTTCTGAAATAAAAATTTGAATTTATAGTCTGAAAACATATTTTTAAAAATGTGATTGGTTCAGTATCTGAAAACTATTTTTAGTTTTAAAAAATTGAATATGTGATTGGTAGGTAATCTGAAAATATAAAAAAGTGATAGATTTGTAGTATTTTAGGATACAATGATTTGGAATCAGAGAAAATGTGATTTTCTTGTTTTTTTTATTTCAAAACACAAAATTAGAATACTAATTTTAATTTTATTTTCAAAATCATCGTACCAATAAGTTATTATTGTAGGTCTCACTGTTTTTAAATTTTAAAAATCATAAAATGAGATTCAGATACTATACCAATGAGACCCTTAATTTTTAGATTTTTTTTTTTGAAAGAACTAACGACGCTAACTTTTTAAAAGATTTTTGTGATTTAACTGAAAAAAATTTGAAGTTAAGAACCTAGTGAATTAATTAGTGTGGGAATTTTTTTTTCTGCAAATATATAACCTAATAGATATATATAACTTTTTTTATCACTATATTTTGGTTCGAAAATTATACCCTATATTTCCTTAAATGTCCACATGTATAAATAGTGTCATACATATGGTTGATTTGATATCCACTCGTTTTTTTTTTTTTTTGCTGAAATATTTCCACTCTTTTTGATACTGTAAAAACATATATATGGTGGAAATACAGTCATATATGACGAAACACCCTCTCCACCTAAGTAGTAAGTACTATAGTCCCATGTGTTCTTCTTACATCAGCTATGGAACAAGAAAGACACACATCAAACACACAACCACCCTAACTAAAATTACGATAATCCAATATGGCCACATGCTGCCTATAGCTTTCTATTAACCTGTTCACACTACAATTTTCCTGGTTTAAGTTTCCTTGAATATTTTATATATGATTCTAGCTAGCCAAATTATAAGATCCTCTAAACTTGGGTATCTACCAACCTAGGGTACTTAAACACCACCAAGTAGTACTGTCACTTTCAAAAATAATTATCTATATATGTATACAATAATCACAACTGACAATATTTAGGAAAAAACAACAAATTGGATTGCGTCTCCCCCAATGAATGATATTCTTAATTATGCTTAATTTGTTAATTTGCTATATATGGGCGGATAATACGAAAACGACACTTAACGAGGGAAAGGGAATGTAAAAGAATAATAATATAAGCAGTTTAAGTTTTAAACCATGAAATGTTGCATGACTCTTGCAAATGAAGTTGACTTTAAGATTGTAATGAGATTAAGGATACCCCACTTGGCAACCACCACGTCATCTCACGTAAGAACAAAAAAAACTATTGGGTTATATTGCGATTGTCTAAATATAGAGTTAATTAGTACACATGAACCATGCTGCTTTGTTTTTTTTTTTTTTTTCCTTCTAATTACATTATTATTCCATATATATATGCTTATGGTTAATAATACATTTACCTTATACTCATTAACAGTTATTTAGTTCTTAATATATGATATCTAACATTCCCTCTCCCTATAAATATACAACAACATTCACTCACATTCTCAACATATAGAAAAATACTTATCTTAACAGCCTTCCAACAAGAAAGAGAGAGAGAGAGATGGATCAAACAGTGGTGAATAAGACACCAACTTCTCATCAAAAACATATGATCCGTACGATCAGAGCAGCCATGAGGCTACTATTGATCGTATTGATTATGGGCTTCTTTTTTCTTTGGATCATAATGCCCACCAACACCTATAAGCTCAAATGGCAGCCTCGAATCAAGGCCAAGGTTAATACGACGACGTATTTCGGAACACAAGGTTCGATATTCTTATCGATTACCCTGTTCATAATCCTGTGTGTTTTAACATATATATATACGTCGATCATAATAATGTTTGTGTATAATCTATATATACAGGTTCGACGCTTCTTCTGTACACATTTCCCGTCTTATTGTTTGCTGTTCTGGGCTGCATCTACAACCATCTGGGAAAGTATTTGGATGATCATCACCATCATAATAATACAGAAAGGTTCTCATATTATTATAATATGTATATAGTTTAATTAAACTTCTATTGTTATAATTATTTATGTTTAATTTATTGTTTTTGTATGAACACGATGAATTAATAAATTCCAGAAGCGATAAAAAGAAGAGCAGCAATAAGTTAGGGTTATGGAAACAGCCTATGCTTGTGAAAGGCCCTCTGGGAATCGTCTCGGGCATAGAGCTTGGGTTCTTCGTCATGTTCATTGCACTCCTCGTTTGGTCTTTTTCTACTTACTTACAAAACAGTTTTGCCAAAATCACCCTCGAATCCGCAGCCGAAGATGGAGAGAAAGTGTAAGTCAATTTTTTTTTATTATTATCATTTTAAAAAAAAATAAAAGTAATAAAATTAATATACGATCCATATATATATATTTTGGTGGCAGATGGGAATCGAAGCTTGAGAGTTCAGGCCTGAGATTAGGGTTGGTTGGGAACATCTGCCTGTCGTTCCTGTTCTTCCCGGTGGCCCGGGGATCGTCGGTGCTGCCGCTGTTCGGGCTGACTTCGGAGGCGAGCATCAAGTACCACATATGGCTGGGACATATGGTTATGACACTCTTCACAGCTCATGGCCTTTGTTACATCATCTTTTGGGCTGTGACAAATCAGATCTCAGCGGTATGATTTATATGTTATTATTAATTAGTTTTTAATTTAATAATTAATTTCTCAAAAATTGGCCAGATATTTATTATAATCCATCATACAACAAAACTTAAATTATAATTTATCCAAATGGCAAAAATAAAAAAAATGCTCTTCCAATAAAGACTAAAGTGAATGCTCCTACAGTAGTAAGAGGGAGAAACTGATGCCACTGCTTAATAAAATTCATTCTTAAATTTCTTTTTATTATGGTACTAGCCTTGCAAGAACTGTTTATAAATATTCAGTCATATTTTGCTGTCAAAATTCTTTATCTTGACCCTTATTGCATGCATGTAATTAAGGGGATAGAATATATAATATAGGATAACTTTGTAGAAAAATAACAAATTTAGTTAGTTATACAACTATTCTAAGCGGTGATAGTTGAAAAAATGACACTTATTACAGACTTATTTACCCATATATATATATATAGAAATAATTAAAATGTAGACTATTTTTAATTAATAATGTTAGAATGATATATATATATATATATATATTATAAGTCTCGATCATTAATTATTAAGAGTAAAATGTTACCCAGCTTCATTCAATGAATATGAGTACGTACATGGTTATTTCGTTCCTTATTTAGAAAGATAAAGGAAAAAGAAGAATATGCAGTTGCGTGTTTGGTTAATTAACGCTTGCCTCATATTTTGCTAGCTTCTCAAGAAAAATAAAATAAAATAATTAATATTTATATTTTTTTTATAATAAGTGTGTAAATATCAAAAGTTGTTGGTTTTAACGGTTTTTTATTTTTTTAATGTTAATTTTAACAGAATATTCTTATATTTAATAGTAGTTTGTAAACACTTAAATTTAAATAAAATAAAATAAATAATTAAAAAATTAAAATAAGATATTTTACAATAATAATTATTTTAAAATAATAAATAATTAAAAAATGAAATAGTATATTTTTAAGATATTTTACAATAATAATTATTTTAAAATAACAAATAATTAAACAAATTAAAATATAATATTTTTGAGATATTTTACAATGATAATTATTTTAAAATAATAAATAATTAAAAAAATTAAAATATAATATTTTTGAGATATTTTACAATGATAATTATTTTAAAATAATAAAATTATACGTTTTATAACTTAAATAAAATTTAATTAAACTTAAACTCAAACTCACTTATAAGAATAATATCATATTAAACATATAATATAATCTATTATGAATTAGCAATAAATTAATTACTCTTTTTAAAAACTAAGAAACTTGTATTTAAAATCTGCGTATAATATTTAATATTACATTAACATATAATATATAATTTATTATTGTCACTCTCAAATTTAAAAACTAGAACAAATATAAACTTAAATTATTTAATTAAAATAAAATATTTATTTTAAAATTTATATGACATTAATATAAATTTAGTAAATTCCATAAATAAAACTAAGCAAAACTACTTATATCTAGGGTATATATATATATGGCAAAATAAAATGTAGCGTAGATACTATATGTTATACAATGCTAGAGTTTGATTGTTAATTAGTTTCATTCCTTTTTAACATTTATTCATTTAATAATGGCCCAAGAGAAGTATTATATATACTATAGATATTAGCATAATAAATTAATTTTAACGGTATTCTTAATTAATTGCTTTGAGTTTACCATACGTCATGTCAACATATGCAGGTATAGTTGCTTCATAATTCTAGAACATACATTCCATTGTTATATATATATATATATGTTGTGTGATTATTTATATCCATAATTGTAGTATGGCCGGTATGGCATGCTAATAATTAATAATCACATGACATGAGGGTACGATAACGATTCTCATCCTGTTAGTGATATGCTACGTAATCATTTAAGCAATGCACATTTTTTGTGACTGAATTAATAATATAATATAGTATATATGAATGGAGAGTCAAGGATATAATTGATTAAAATGTTACATACACGTGTATATATATATATATAGATGAAGATGGACCTTTTCTGGTTTATCTCATCTTAGAGTGAGTGTATCCAATGGTTGATACAACTTGATAGTAGTGGTGGTCCTTTCCAAAAAAGTGAAAGATATTCCACAAGCCTTGGTTCTCTTCTCTTCTCTAGAAACTAGTTAGAAGTCTAAAAATATATATATATATATATATATATATATTATTAATAGGAGATATTTTATTATTATTACTATTATTATTTTAACCCCACAAAAAAAAAAGAGAAAAAAATACTATGTTTAACCGTGTAGCTCTTATAATTAATAAAAAATTATTCATATTTATAAATAAGTTATACTATATAAGAAGTATTCTTTTATATTTTCACGATTACTTAATTTGAATATTATATTATACAAGATTTAAATTTGTGCGAGTAGAGTTAAAAAAAAATTAAATTTAGAATATATAAAATTCAAATATTTTAAAATTTTAAAATTAACTTAAAATTAAACTAAAAAATAAGACACACTTATAAATACAAACCCCAAACTATTAAATATAAATTTATAAAACATAAATTAGATTTCCCATTCTTATTTCCACCGAATCAAAATTACCAAACACTCCATAGTCCTATTAAGCTATTGACATGGACGGCTATGATCACTAAAAGTAGTCGGTACGACACTAGGTCATTGATTGACGGCCAGGATCATCTCCCGGCTTGACTAACTGATGAAATGATAATCTCTTTATGAGTCAGTGGAAGACACGTGTACGGTGGAGTGGATGAGTGTAGGCATTGACTTATTAGGACCCAGAATCTTTGGAAGTGGACTGAACCTTACCAACTTCTAAGCCCATATCATTCCCCACCTTTTCTAATAAGTCAACGGGAAACTTCCTTTGCTTCCCGGCTCACACTGAAGGCACAGCCCAAGTGGTTCTCCCACTGTTCTGTCCTTTGGGTAACATCACCACAGCTGTCCCTATTCTTGGAGCTAATTCAACTCTAATATCTTGGGGGGGTTGACGTAAAAAATATAAGATAAAACTCATTTTTTTTATTTCCTTTTTATTTAGACTAATGCTACAAAACACTATAAGAAAAATAATATTTTATTTGTAGTTGAATTTAAAATTAGATTTTATTAGAATGTAATAAGTAGTATTGATCACCTAAACTAAATAATATATATTTATACATAATATTTATTTAATTAGTTACCTTCCTTATAAAGTGCGAAATGGATTGGTTTTATCTTCTTTTCTTTTCATTTTATTTTATGGTGGTTGGATTATTATTATTATTATTTTAAAAAAGAATAATTAACTTGAAAAGTCCACTAGCTAGTTCTATAATATATCTTAGGATAAAGTGACAAAGAAAATGTTTACGTAGAAATGAACGGAATGAATTGATAATGCAGATGTTGACATGGGAGAAAACTGATGTTTCGGTTGTGGCGGGGGAGATCGCATTGGTTGCAGGATTAGCGATGTGGGTCACAGTGATACCTCGCATAAGGCGTAAAATGTTTGAGCTTTTCTTTTACACACATTACCTTTACATTGTGTTCGTTTTCTTCTTTGTTCTCCACGTTGGCATCCCTTACGCCTGCATTATGCTCCCTGCTTTCTACCTCTTCATGGTTGATCGTTTCTTGAGATTTTTACAATCTCGCAACTCTGTTCGTCTCGTCTCCACTCGCATCTTGCCTGACTCATTTGAGCTCAACTTCTCCAAAACTCAAGGTACTATATAATAATAATCTATATATTTAATCAAAAAAACATATATGGTCATCAAATTATTAATTGTTGTTGGTCTTTTAGGGTTGAATTTTCAGCCGACAAGCACCATATTCATAAATGTGCCGAGTATCTCGAAGATTCAATGGCACCCTTTCACCATAACTTCTAGTAGCAAATTGGAGCCCGAAAAGCTGAGCGTTTTAGTTAAATGTGAAGGAAGTTGGTCTAAGAAGCTCCACCAAGTGCTTTCTTCGCCGTCTTCCTCCGTTGACAGGCTTGAGGTTGCTGTTGAAGGACCTTATGGCCCTGTTTCAACTCATTTTCTAAGGTAATTAAATATCAATGATTATTTATTTGCATTATTAATTAATACAGTAGAATTGCATACTTACGTGCATCTCAATAATATGATTGAAATAGTGTTTGATTTGATTGAAATTGCATTAATGGCCCGCATAATAGGTTTATTTATTTATTTTGTTTGAAGGCATGATGCCCTGGTGATGGTGAGTGGAGGCAGCGGCATAACCCCATTTATCTCCATAATCAGAGACATGATCTTCAACGCCAAAGCTCTCAAATCCAAAACCCCACGACTTCTTTTGATCTCTGCCTTCAAGAACTCATCCGACCTCGCAGCCCTAGACATTGTTCTCCCTCTCGCCGGAACCCCATACGACCTCGCCGACCTCAATCTCCAGATCGAAGCTTTCGTCACCAGAGAGAAAGAACAACCCCAATCCCAAACCACAAAACTTCCCATCTCCCGAACCCGATGGTTGAAGCCCAGTCCCACCGACTCGCCCATCTCGGCCGTCCTGGGTCCGAACCACTGGATTTGGCTGGGTGGGATCATAGCGTCCTCCTTCGTCGTGCTCCTCGTGTTGATCGGGCTTATCACTCGCTTTTACATATACCCAATTGACCACAACTCGAACAAAGTTTTCGCTTACTCGTATAGAGCTTTGCTAAACATTTTGGTAATTTGCTTCTCCATAGCTGGGACGGCGAGCTTGGCGGTGGTTTGGAATAGGAGAGAGAACGACATGAAAGCAAAGCAGATTCAGAGCTTAGATGGATCATCGTTGACACCGACGGCGTCTCCGGAATCGCTGTTTTATAATGCGGAGAGAGAGTTAGAGCTGGAGAGCCTTCCCAGGCAGACTCTGGGAGAAGCTACGAAGGTCCACTATGGTCAAAGACCTGATCTCAAGAGTAAGTGTTGTGTTATCATGCATGGGCATGGATCTTTTCTAATATTTTTATTCACGTGACTTCCACGTGAGGCCCAAAGCATTGAAAAAGAAAAGAAAAGAAAATGAAAGTGATTGTGTTAATATTGTATTTTATGATGCAGGGATTTTGTTTGAGTGTAAAGGATCGAGCATAGGAGTCCTAGCCAGTGGACCAAAGCAGCTGAGGCACGAAGTGGCCAACATATGCTCCTCCGGTTTGGTGGAAAATTTGCATTTCGAGTCCATTAGCTTTAGCTGGTGATTGTCATTGTGATTCCCTCCGCTCTAGTATTTTTACTTGTGTTGTTGTGTATAACTATCGACTAGTGCTGCTTGCTTCTGATTTTGACCTCTATTTCCTGTTTTTCTTAATATATATATACACACAATATGTACACATACATACATACATACATACATATGTAATATTAAAAATTTGTAATTTGGGTCCGTAAAATAAAAGTGACCAATGTGAATGCAAGATGCAAATTGTTGTGTGGACTTATTGTTGCCAAAGTTTCTACACTACTCCTTCAATGCCAATTGAACAAAAAAATTACTATATTTTCGGAAAAAAGAGAAAAAAGAAAATAAAGAAAAGAAAAATAAATAGTGATGATAATAAAAAAAAATATTGTTTGGCAAAAAAGAAAATGAAAAGAAAAAAATTGAGCTAGATCCAAATTACTCTCTCCAGATTGAGAGAAGGATTACAAAACAAACGAGACGATCACAAAATTATTTTTACAAAAAATAAATTTATAAAAAAATCATTTTTCTTTCTTAATTTACTTTCATTTCTATTTATCTAATTTTCTCTCTTATATTTTTCTTTTTATTTCCTCTACCCACCAAAGCCTATTTCATTATATTGCTTTCTTTTATTTTCTTTTATTTCCTCTCTATCCACCATAGCCTATTTCATTATATTGCTTTCTTTTAAGTTTTAATCATTATTTAGTTCAAGTTGCTGAAATAATAGTCTTGGGTGAAAACAATGATGGAGATATCATATATGGAGCAACTCTCAACCATTTTGTGCATGATGATAATCATGAATAGACAAAGTGGCTAGGTGAGATTATATTATGGGAAATGAAAGGAAGGTGCTACTTTATTAGACACAAAACACAAAAATAAAATAACTGAACTCATAATTTTCAAACCAAACTGGTACAGACAGCGTACTTCGAGTACTTGCCTGTTGCTTCCCGACCTCTCTCTCTTTCTTCCTTCCCCCAAAAAATATACATACTATGAAGAAGAAAAAAAACTAGAACTCATAGCCCATGAAAAGCATTGGACCAGGACATACTTTCCCTAACTCATATAAACAAGAACAATGAATCCCAAGGAGATTAGTAAATCATTTACTTCTATAAAAGATGTATAAAAAAGAGGTAGCTCAAACTTGTAGAAGCTCCATTTTTTTCTGTACTTTCTCGCTTGATCAGCTGTTGTCATTTATTACTCAGAAAAAGAGTTCTCGCTGAGAAGTCACAAATGAGAATCAATTTGGTTGTCTAAGAAGATCTCAAAATTGCAAAACCCAATAATAATGCTCATTATTCCTCCTCATTCACAATGGATGACAGTTTCTCTGCCAAGCTTTCGAGCAGATCATGATACTCAATGAATGTTACGTGTGACTGAAAAACACATTAGTAAGGGAGAAATGCAATTAGCAGGGTGTCAATGTTAATGTTGTTTTTATCATTATTCTCAACAACAGTTCAAAGAGACAATACCTGCAGGGTGACGCTATATGCTTTCCATAATCGCATATCATGCCGGAAAAGATCAAATAGGACCTGTGCAATATTAAGAGACAGTTAAAAAGGTAACATAGATGCGTGAAAGAATATTTCCTTACAAGAGCAAAAAAAAATATGCCTTATTTAAATATAAAAGCATATACATAGAGAGTACACTAGGCATGTAAATTCTTACTCTTTCCACACACAAAAAATAAGAAACCATGACTAGAACACAATAAAGATTCTGACCACCTGGCAAAAAAAGTATGCCCATAGACGTAAATAATCTTTAACCCCCAGCAATGCTAATGGGTTTTTTCCCATGAATTACTCGTGTATAAAAAGAGCAATAGAAACCCAACACACTTGATGTGAACATGTTTGTAATACGTGAGGTAAAGATTATGAAAACATCAAGACCAGCATACCTCAGACCGCCTTAAAAGAGTAGCAAGCACGACTATCCACTCCTTGAACTTGACAGAACACATATGTGCCAAAAGAAATTCTGCATCCAACCGACTTTGCAATGTTCCCATTTGGAGCTGGACTCATAAGAGTAGACTTAGTAAGTAAAAGATTTCATAAATTTCTAGCTGTAAAATATGATGACAGGCATTATCATGCTTCATTTAACTAACATTTTACAGTCTGGCTCATTTTCCTAATGCTTTCTCCATGATCATACCAAAATTCAAGATGTAACTGAGTCATCTTTACACAAATCATTATAACTGGAAATTGATTTTGTTGACATCCAATTCTATTATACAATCCCTTTGACTGGTTCACCCCCCAAAACAACTGGGACTTTATCATGCACCATAAGATGGTTGTATAATTATAAAAAAAGGGAAGGTTATCCTGAGCTGTGACAAAGTGGCAGTGATAAAAAGTAATGCAGATTAAAGTAGAGAATTGCCTTTTGGCCAATTAATTCAAGCCCTGCAGCAAAATTCTCCAACCTAGCAGAACCATGTCTCTCCCGTTGAAGATATTCCTGAAAAAAAAAATTGTTAGAGAACGACTTAGAATCATTTGGCAGCAAAAAAACAAATAATATATTCCTAAATGACAAGTGCAAGCTTTTTCTGTTACCACTAAATCAAACTGAGTGCCCTTCACAAAAGCAACAAGTTTAGAAAGTTCTTTTCCAGACATCAAATAGCTAGCATGGTTTTCTAAGATGTTCTTAACAGAAGCAACATGAGCACTCTGTTCTTTGAATGAGGTGCTGCTCCAAAGAAAAGTTTCAATATTAGTATCATTTATTAAAAAAGCTGCCAGATCCGAGACAGCAAAAATTAAGGGAAATGTACATCAACCTTTTATCCAAGGACTGCTTCCTGTAACTGGAACGAAATAAGAAATAACCCAAGAACCTTGGAGATAGACTGTCGGAATCTGTTGACGCAGGTTCTAACTCCCTTCCTGATCTCAGCAAAAACCTTACCTAGGAACCAAAAAAGGAACAATCTTCCTGTTAAATTATTCTTGTACCTAAAAGAACCTTGTTTGTGTTTATAACAGCTAATATTTGCTTTAAAAAAATACCAGCTCTCCTGCAAGTTCGTATAAAGATTCATCGAGTGTTGCCTGCATCATGTGACCAATTCTTCTTAGAGACATCATTCGAAGAAAACAATATCCAAAAACGAAATAGACTATTTTTAAAATGAAACCTATGCAAGTACCTGCAATAAGCGTAAAGCACAGTACTGGCTAACTGCAGGACCTTCAAGTTTAGCAATCACCTAAGATATCCAAAAACAAAATATATTCACCAACTTGCATAATCCTCCCCAATCAGCTATTTTATGCTGCATTTGCAGCTTTTTCATATCCAAAAGTAAAGTTTTTATGAAAATTTAATGATGTGGAAAGTGGATGTGATTATAAACCTAGTAAAACAGCAAAATAGAAGACTTTTCAGAAATTATGCTTCTCATAATTCACTCAACTAACAAATAAAAATATACAACTTCTATGGAACTAAGCAGATTTTTTTACGAAGAATTAGAATTACATACCAATGGCCTAGCCACAAGATAAATTACAAAACTAGAAGACAATTAAATATAATTAACTGCACTCCCAGTTAGTCTAGAGCGGAAGACATCAGAAGTTACTGAACGGCTTCACTTCTCTAACAGAAGATATAGCTAATTTTGAGAAAAAAAAAATTCTTACCAGTATGTAGCAAGCTCCAGTCCGGTACCATCTACGTTGGAAGCATTCCTCAAATAACCTGAAAAGTGAACTTACAAAAATTAATGTTTTACAATAAGAAAAATACAGCAATAAGATACCAACAAAGCATTCAGCAATAAATTGGACCTCAAGTTTTTGGAGGATATTATGTTATCAATACTATGATCGACTACAATTTTCAAAAGTTTGTTCTCTGTCACTTCCAGACAATGCTGATATAACTATTTTATACAATGGATTAAATGTGTACGTGTTCTGACTCACAATATGATAGCTACCCTTTTAATTTCCTTATAATTTATTTATTACTTATAAAGAAAACAATGTTAAAAATTGTAGAATAATAAAAGCACATGACTTGAGATCAATCTTCAAATCCAGCATTCGTACCCCATTTTTCACAAATAACATACTTTTTCTTTTTTACTTTTAAGTAATTTAATAGAAGCATAAGTTCTGAGAACATATTTAAGTACTGTTCAAATATGCCTTTAAGCCATAAAAACACACACAGCAGTACATAAAAAGAGAAATTAAAGAAATACTCAGTTGATCTTCCGGCAGCCGAGAACAAATCTGCCCAATGTCTGCCATCAGTTTTTCGGGCAACACTCACTACTACATCAAGATACTCCGGAAAATTTCTGATTAATTCACATGTCTTATCTAGAAGAGAGAAAGTTTTGGAATTAGGAACGGCTATCTGATTCTTGTTCACACTTTGCCTGCACGTAAATTACACATGAATAAACACATCAAATTCTAGTGTGATCACACATAGGTAGCATGAACAGTCTTGACAAGTAAATAATTAACGAAGGGCACCAGGAAGTAAATTCCAGATTTCATTCCACAAAAATGCCTAGTTAACAAACTAGACATGTTTTGCAGCCAAACTAATTTTCATCAAATATTAATTTATTCTCATACATTTTAACTATTTTTACCAACTGCGGAAATATCACCTGCGCATCTGACAATACCTTAAAACCTGCTCCTTGGATCACTTCATACCTTAACTAGGGTTAAAAGAGGCCTAACAAATAGAAGGGGTTCTAGACTTCAACTATGAAACATGACATGGCAGCACTGACAAAGATAGAGAACTAGGGTAACCAAGTTAGCAAAAAGACCCAGTAATGTTTTTCTTAACGAAACTACTATAAACATTACTCCATTTAGATAATGGCCAAAAACAGAACCATTGTACTTTTGAGGTAATTTTATTCTCATTGAATGTACCTGGATATTTCTGCATCGAACACCGTAAAGAGAAGCCACTCCAAACAGTGAGAAAAATGAGGCTTCTCTGCTGATAACTGGGCCAGCCTCAAAGCTTCTTCGCGTTTGTCCCTCTGAATACAAAATCAGAATTAAGTACAATATCTTCAACAAAAATCGAGAATAACGACAAACAAAATTAAAAAGCTGCAAAGCCAACAGTATATATTTTTGGTAACCAGAGGCAATTCATAGACACCTATGCAATAACGCCCCAAACCAAACACATATTCCAACCGCTTGGGCAAGTAATTAAGCGCACGAGCTGACATCTTCTTTTCAAATTTCAATAGAAGGTAGACAATATTATATACAGTACAAAAGAACTCCATAATTGGGCAGTAAAATAAACATTGGACCTTCACTTTCATATAAAGGAAAGAGAAAATAGTACCTGAAGAAGATGCCTTAAAAGGCAATGCAATATGGTTTGAGCTTGAGGAGTTGGCTCAAAACACGGAAACTCTGTACAAGCTGAAAATGACATTCTCTGGGAAACACCGACAACAACACCGGCATTTGGAAGAAGCCCCAAAGGATATACCTCACGATCAAATTCCAGCTCCGGATCCAACTAAAGAATAATGTTGAGTCACTTCACAAATTGGAATACATAGACAAAACTATAATGCTTGCCCAAATTACTTCGGCAGACCCTCAATTTGAAAAAAGTAAAAATAATTTCATAACTTACAAAACCTTATTATGTTTCTTTTTAAAAAGAAAAATGATTTTCCATTAAAAAAAAACAACTTGAATGACTACGGAAGCCAGCACTTTAGCATCTGGTGACCTCACCTTGAAAGGAACTAAAATTGCACACTAAGGGAAGGGGGGAAATTGAAAAAAAAGGAAAAAAAATGCTAACAATGAAGATAAGCTCTTATTATATGCAAAACCTGCGGCTTCTAGCACCAAAGAATACATACCTGTAAGAAATCCTCCTGCTTAAAAGGGTCAGCACCCACAGAAGGATACCAAACCTGTAAAAATAAACTTCCAACCAGAATAAATATCAGACAAGTAAAAGAAACAGAATTAAAGCAGAAACTCATTAAGCAAACGAGATCTTGCAAAATATCAGAGATAAGATATTGAACTTGATGACTCATTACCTGCATCCCTCTATGTCCATAATCAAACCAAGATACTTCCTCAATTAAATTTGTTTTGTCCTCTGATTGACCGCAAGTAACCCAAAATAATTCAATGGAATCAGTTAGTTCCCTTTCACGCCCATCATCCAAATCAAGAAGAGAAAGCTCCCCATTTACTCTCAATATCAAACACCTAAAAATGCAAATGCTCGTTATAACTATGTATATAGCTATCTGCAGATAATTCAATATCATTTAGACCAGCAATACCTAGCAGGCTCTCTTGCCAGGTAATCAGAATTAGAGCCAGCATGATTTTTTGAAATACAATCTCTTGGAAGCTGATCAGGGATGAAGCGCATTGATGCTGGATGGCTCTTTGCAGTCATTATCGAAAGTTCTCGTACTGTAGAAAGCTGTTTGTCATTTTATCACTTAAAAATTTATGAAGGATATAATCTTTACAAAATCATTCACATACAGAATGCAAGTTAAATAAAAAGCATTCGGCTATCATCAAATAGGGATTAATTTGAAGGGAATCTTAAAAGTGAGCAACTGCAAAGCATTCTTTACCTGTAAATCTGGAGTAGTAGATGGTGTCAATTCACCAACTAATTTTACATGGAATATATGGACATCAAATGGGCGATAAGTGACCAGTATATACTCTTGGTAGACATCCATCACCATTGGTTTGGCAAGCAATGATTTTCGACAAAGCAAGGAGCTCTGATCAAGATGATATCTAGGGTAAAAAAGCAATTCATACCTGTAATCGTAGCAACAGTAAAAACAATTTAGTTGAGAAAGACTAACCCCCCCACCCAAAAGAACAAAAGAAACAGCTCCCCATCAAAAATAAAATTAATAGAATGAAATTTAATATGAATAGCTATCTCACGTGTTAGAGGAGTCAATGTAATTGCAGACAACAACAATCTTCCCCATCCATAACAAACCTTGACACTGAATCCTTTGTTCCTGCGTAACATCACCAAATACCCGCCACTTCCTTAAACGGATATCATATATGATTAACCCATGCAAACCAGCAACAGCTAAATACATTCCATCTTGGCTAGCCGCCACATGTTGGACTGGCCAATTTTGAGAGATATATGATACCTGAACAAAGGCAAAACTATGTTAGAGACATTCATTTAATAAAAAAAGAAAAAATTAAAAAGGGTAATGTATCAAATTTGTGTATAGAAGGCATAACTGGAAGGTTAAGATGTAGCATTTTAAGCTCATCAGTATCTTCAGACTGCACAACAAGCAATCGATCATCACCATAAATCACTTGACGGACATATGTCGAGCCAGAAACTCCTCTATTGAGGCAACATTTACCGAAAGAAAATGCAACAATTCTCTCTGTAGACTGTTCCTCGATGGTATAAAGCCTATATCCATATTCATCCCACTGCATCATTGATGTGCCACTCATTAATGGTTCATATTTACACTCCCGGTTAGGCTTAACCACCGGAGAGGATACCGAACTTAAACCTACTTGACGGACTGTTGACATCAAACGACAACCAGAAACAGACCAAACTGTAAGTCCTCTCAACTTCCAACCAACTGCAAAAGCAGAGTTATCCGGGGTCCATGCAATGCAGCTAACAGGCCCAGTGTCATCCATAGAATATCTGCAAATTATAAATACATCAATCATGGATTATCTGACAACCAATTCATATGGATCATAGTGTATGGTATCCAAAACTTACCCCCAATCATACAAAGACACAGAACGGATAAGTGATGTAGATTCTGCCAAATCATATAACTCTACAACCCCTCTCTTGGTACCAACAGCAAGGATTTGTTGTTCTGATGCTACTGAAGCACATAAAGCATCACCAGAACCCAGCTTTCTTTCAGATTTTATGTCTTCTACTTTCTTTAAACCTTTCTTGCTTACTGAACATGACAATAGTTGTCCATTGGAGAATAACACAAACAGTAATCTCATTGGCAAGCATAGCTCCAGCTGGACAATGGCAGAGTTTCTGGAAACATTATGCTTGGTAATCAATGATTCTGAATGCCCTCCAGTAATACCATTATCCAGAGAAAGCAATGATAGATCAATCCCATTGCCATCACGTGGAAAGGAATCAATTTCAAAAGCCCCGTAAAACTGAACATGAAAACAATGCAATTCCTCAGCACTTTGTTCAAAAAGCTTGTAGCATTTATGGACTGCAGTCCGCAGAAATAAATAGTTCAACATTGTAGATGTAATATTTCATTACCTCCCCCTTCCAAGAGATGCTATACAATGACCCATTAGAAAGTCCAAGAAGCATATGTTTGCTATCACAGACAATATTGCTCCTGGAGAGGGCACATTACCAAAAAAAAACAATCAAGAACACAACAAAATCATTTCCAAGACTAATATCTGCAAGAAATTTGAAACAAATAGCTACTTTGTTAAATAAGATTTGCTTCATGACAAGACACTGATATTAATTCATTATTTTAGCAGAAGTTATGCATGTACATAGAGGCTTTTCAAAGACTCTTTGAGAGCTTAGGCCATTCCACAGAAGTTTTATAGATTAACTTTACAACGATTTCGAATTAACTTTACAACAACTTTGACGCCATTAATATTGATTTCCAATTAATTTAAATTTACTGAATAACTCAATAAACTCTGGATTCCATATGTTGATCAATAACTGTATAAAATTAATGATCCCTATGCGTAGAAGAAATAGCTACTAACAATTAAAGGCAAGCAAAAACTAGCTTTTTAGGTGAGAATGGGAGGCACTTATTGAGGCATGAGCTTAAGTTATAATGAAATACTCAAGTCTCTAAGGTTTTGTAAGTTTTTGCCTTAATAAAAGAAGGCCCAGGTCTATATTTAGGGTTTTAATAGCAAAACCACAATACTTAAATTCCAGAAAGGGGTTGAAACTTTCTGTAAGAAGAGATCCAGCAGCTGAACACATACAAAGAGTTTGGGAGAGATTTTGACTCCCAATTTGTTTGAGACTTTAGCTCTTAAAGACAAAATGCCTTGGGTTTTAAACTAGCTTATTTTGACATTGCACCTGTGGTACAACTAAGAACTAAAAGTCATATCAAATTGTTCTTTTAAATCAAAGTAGAAGGCCACTTACACTGCCAAGTCTTTTTGTGCAAATGGCACTTGCTCACTGATAAGTAGAGATATGTTGGCAAGAAACAATCCAGAGGGTTGCTTCCCTCCAACTTGTATTTTTGTATCTGTAAACTGGACCTTGAAAAGTTGAAGAACGAAAGAAGATGTCTGCCAAAATAATAAATAATCAAAACCAAGCATGAATAAAAATACAAGAAACAAGTAAGAAACCTTTGAATTACACATGCACCTATAGATAGACTAGATATTTGCACAAGAAAATTTTCTTGCCGACTTACAATGACAAGTTAGACTACTGACAACACAAAATCAATGAAACACTTACAAGAATGGCGATTAATTTGGTATCGGGACTCCACACAGCTTGCAAATTCTCTCCTTCCTTCATCAGTGAATTCGAATCCCTCTTGTACTTCCCCAATCTAACTTTATGCTGAATAATATTTACAAAACACAAAAGGCCAAAGTGTCAAACCTCTACAAATAACTTGAACTAACCGACTATTTTTAAAGAACTACACTCAAGTACACAAGTAAAAGAGCACCCATTTCCATATTATAACACTATAACCGTAAACTCCTCAAAATCCCATCTCAAAATACACACACAAAACAACTCATACCCACATTGAGCTGTGAAAAAATTATACAATTACCTTACTATATTTCGGTTAAAACACATGTAGACGTACAAAAATACACAATGAGTGTGTACCTAAGAAAAAACCTATAGCTCACTCGAAAACAAGCAGTTTCGACATACACTTCCCAAACCCATCTTCCACATAAACAAAATTACACAATGACGAGTACCCATTTCAACACTAACACCTCAATTGCCAATTTCACAATAAGCCATCGCAAAAACACAAAACAACACACACACCTATATAGAGAAGTTGAAAACGAATACAATTACCCAACTAAATTTCCTATACACATATACGTTGAGTGTACCTGAGAAGAGCTCCATAGCTCGATGTGGGAAGGAGACACAACGAGTAGCAATCGATTGATGACCTTGAGGAATATGATCCGCTGTGAAGAAGGACCGAGACCCTGTTCGAGCGGGATGACCTGCGGCCATCCATATGCCATATACATCTTCAAATTGTCACTGTTTTTGGATTTGGATATGGATTTTTCAGTACACAGATCAGAAAAATTGGATCAGAGAGAGGGCCATTGGATTATACGGAAAGAGATCTGAGTGCATTTGCTCTCCCAATTCAGGTGGATCTCGGCTTGCAACTCCGAACTTTGTTTTTCATTTTTCTTTTTCTTTTTTAAATTAATAAAAAAATTATATTTTATTTATTTATTTTCTCGAAAAATACTGCCTTAAAATGTTTGACGTTTTGACTTTTGTGGGATTATTTGACGTGGATGTACCGAAAGACCACTGCACCCGCACCACATTGTATATCTTTTCCTCATTCCTTCTTTCCCACCCTATTTTTTTTAATTTATTTATTTTCTTTTTTACTCTGTTTAAGTTTAGAATGAATCTGCCCTGCATTAAATTGTTCATTTAAAAATAAGCATGACCCAATAGATTTGTTTATCTATTTTTACTATTTCTTTTAAAGAATTAACTAATTATAATTAAAATTAAAAAATAAAGTTACTTCCAGAACCATGCTGTTATTTTTATTTTCATTAATTTTACCTGGTCTTTCCAATTTTTCTTAATTTCAAAATCATAGTAAAAACTTTAATAAGAATGATTAGACGATTCCATTCCTAATTAGTAAACACTTTAATGAGAAGAAAGAAAAGAAGAAAAAAAAAAGTGTGATTAAAACGAATAAATGAGTGTATAGGAATATCAGAATTTGAAATAGATTAAAAGCATAATTTTTTTTTTTTTTTTTGAAAGAAGTGGATCTACTTGATCCACCAATGGCTAGACCAATTTAGTGGCTCCAATAGAAAAGCAAAGGAGTTGGTTTAAGATTAGGCCTAGATATGACTTTTTAAATTAAAAACTTTAGATGTGTGAGACTCACCTAAATATTGATGATGTGGGTGAATATTGGCTTAAGCCCAATGTGAGGCCAAGCCCATTTGTACTAATTAAGCAAGATAAAGATCCAAGGCCTTACTAACCCATATAAGTTGGGTCCAAACCATGCATCTCGGTTCATAATCCGCGTTCAATAGCCCACTGGATTTGATTCGTGTTAACATCAGATTATAATGTTAAGGTTCAAGGCATGGATAGAGGAGGACGCTGAGTCTTCTACTAACCCAAGTTAGTAGCAATCTTCCCTAATAAAACAAAGGAGGAAGACCTCGTCTCATACTGCCACGATTGGAAATGGCACCTAGTCCTCAAACTGACCAATAGAGTAAGAGTCTTCCCTTCCAAAGTGGAAGAAGGTCGCTTCTCTAAGAGCCCGGTTGGGGGACCAACTGCTCTCTTATATTAGCCTATAAAAGGACCTCTCTCACGAAGGGGAGGGCGAAGGACGAAGGACGCTCGAGCTATCATACACTAAATAGAAATTTTTTATTCTTTCTAAACACTCTTACTTACATTTCTACATATTGTTGAATTGTGTTCGGCCTTCCTTCATCGATTAGTCATTAGGGAGTACATGTTTACTTTTTTTGTTTTTCTCTATATTTTGCATTACAAGCTTCCTGACTTGACTATTAAAGTACTTTCGACCAGCACCACCCCACCTTAGTGTCCCAAGAATTCACAGTCATATTTTATCTTTATTCCGTAGATTATCGATGCCTACAAACATTCATTCCCATCATTGTAGATTTTGCCACCTACAATTGAAAATACCAAATTTTAGTTTCCAAACATCATTTTTAAATTACAAAATCTCAAACTAATAATTTTAAATTGAAAATCAATTAACCCCAAAAGGTTGTTGTGCTTTCTTTTTTGAAGGAAAAAATATAAATTTTATTAAATGAAGAAATGAGTATAATTGGTTAGAATTGTTCTGAAAATAAATACAAATCTCTAAAAAGAGATGACTAATAGAAACATGCCAAGTCATTAAAGAGATCAAAAACTCCTCTAAAAATCTAATGATGTCCTAGCAAACAAGTTTCTACGTATAGTGGAAGAACCAAACTTTCTATCGTATAGGAGCTGTGACAAAAATTAAAAATTTCACTCAAAGGCCTAAAGATGATAGAAACAGTATTATTAGAAGTTAAAGCAAAAGGCTAAAACATAACAAGAAAACAAAACATATTGATAAAGAGCCATAGTTAAACAACAAGTAAGATCCAACAACATAATACAAGGAAAAGCAGATGAACTTAAGAGATGTGCAACAATGCCAACTATCACTATCGTATCGTCAATTGATGCCAACCCTCCGACCACTCCTTCCGACATTGCCACCACTTCTCGTCACCCGCGACCTCCCAAATGAAGATGCAAAAGGCATAACCACATCTTCAGAGCCCCACCACACTCCCAACTACAGTGATCCTAAAGTGATGGGACCCAATAAAAAAGCCTCGGCTGCAAGAGCAAAGGGTTTTGGCTTCTGGAGAGAAAGAAAGGAAAAAATATTGGAGGAGGTGACTAGCTTCTTTAAAGGTATTGTTGTGTGGATCAGTTTTGATTTGAAAAAAATCAGAAAATGAGTTAGTATTTGGTGTAATCATGTTAAGCAAGAAATATTACATTATAATGTAAACATTTATAGGCAAACGACAACTGTTGTTGGACCTCTTTCACAGTAGACAATACTCTCTTATCCATTATCTCTCAATCGGTGTTCTATATCATAAAATATTGTTTTGTGTCAAATCGTCACTAAAAATCTTGTGTATTTAATTAAAAAAATTTCATAATTAAGGTCGCGGTAAAATTTTTGTTTTAAAATTTTTTAAACTCAAATTTTTATTTTTATAAAATAAAAATGTGTTTGATAACCATTTTTGTTTTCAGTTTTTTTTAAATAAAAATAAAAATGTGTTTGGTAATTTTTATTTTTATTTTTTGTTTAAAAAAATAAAAAACATGTTTGGTAAATATTTTTTTTAATTTTATTTTTTATTTTCATTTTCTAAACTAAAAAATAAAAATATTTTTTGTGACCACTATTTATTATTTTAAAATAAAAAAATAATAGTCAAAAAATATCATATTAATAATCTCAAATTTCAAAACTTAATATCTATCTACGAGATAGCACAAAATCAAGAAAATTTACATAGTAAAATAAAAACATGTGAATTGATAATTATCCAAACTTAAAGTAAAGTATTAAACGAGTCATAACAATCAACTAATGTCTTTACTCAATCTCACTATCATCGACTAGCTCTCCATATATGGTCAGCAATTTCATCACGAACATGAGCCATTTCACGTATATGAGTTCTAGAAATATTGAACTCTACATTATCAGTCAAAGTTCCATCTGTGCTTTGTAAAGTAGTAGCCTGTACTTCAGAATTCCATTCACCTCCATCAAAATATACATCTGCTTCTTTATTTGTCCTTATAAAATTATGAATCCCACAGCAAGCAATGACAATGTACTTTTGTATTCTTAGATCATATGAAGGCATTTGCTTTAGGATTGGAAAACGGGCCTTCAACACGTCGAAACACCGCTCAATGACATTTCTCAAGGAAGAGTGTCGATAATTGAAAAGCTCTTTTTTTCCTATGGGATTAAGATCTGTGTACCGGCCAAAATGATACATTTCCCCTCGGTATGGCGAAAGAAAACCAGGCATGTTTATATAGCCAGAATCAACAAGATAATATTTTCCTAATCCAACGATAATTCATGTTAGTTTTTACTTATAGATATTTATATAAAATAATGTCAATCAACATAATAAGTTTGATAAATATTTACCTTGTGGCGGCATTGGAAATCCATAATCTGGGTTTGTGGCACATTCTAGAAGAATCCATGCATCATTAAATGATCATTCCCATCCAGGGACAACGTATGTGAACTTCATGTCAAATGAACATACACACATAACGTTCTGAGTTGTATCCACTTTTCGACCTCGATATGGTATTTGTTCATCAATTGGAGCATGCGCAGAAATATGAGTCTCATCTATAGCTCCAACACAATTCTAAAATACAAAATAAATTATTAGATTTTTTTATTGAATATTGAAAGAAAGGAAAAAATAATAATTCAAATTTTTGTACCTTAAAAAATGGATAGTATCTTGGATCGAATCGAATTTGTAGAGGAGTTGCATCAAATGAAGGTGGAGTAATTAGTTCTTTGGATAGACGACATATTCCCTTCAAAACCTTCTTAAAATAATGAGATGTGGTTGAGATGGAGTGCTGAAATCGTTCAGCAACCACACGATGTCGTTCATTATGGCCAATCACAAATAAGAACATAGCCACTTGTTCTTCAACAAACAAACATCGTGAGTTCTTCAATAAAAAAATTTCTTTTAGAATACCACAAAATAGTTTGAAGACATCTTTGTTCATTCTGAACAAATCATAACACCTACTCCAATGCCCGTGCAACACTTCCATAACGTATTCATGGCCTGAAAGAGCTGAATTTCTACAAGGTTGCTTAGATAGATATAATTGATTATATTCCTCGCAAGCAAAATATAGCAAAATCTCTCCAAACTCATCATCTGAATCGTCCAGTAAATTATCCTTATTGAACCGAGCAACGTTTAAAGACATTTTATCCTGATAGTAGAAAAAACTTTTAAATTTTACATTCAATATATAAAAAATATATAAACACTCAAAGTCAAAGTCAAACCATAAAACAAAATAGGCAAAACAAGTCATCCAGTCAATATCTAAACAAAGTCATCCAGTCAATATCTAACAAGTCATCCAGTCAATAGCTAAACAAAGTCATCCAGTCAATAGCTAATAAATTCATCCAGTCAATAGCTTAACAAAGTCATCCAGTCAAAAGCTAAACAAAACTAAAGTTAATAGCTAAATAAAGTCATATTGTTCATAGCTAAACAAAGTCTAAACTTTTTCACTTCAAATTCAGCAACCAATCTATTCTTCTATGCTCTGACATCTTTAAAAACAATGCTCTGGACACCTCGTTCTCAAACTTCTCAATAGCTTTTGCGTATAGTTCTCCACTAATTCCATCAATTTGATTAAGAGCTTCAACACTCTCATCCAATAAGTAATGTGATGCAGATGTTGCCATTGATCTCTCTATCAATTCTGTCTTTCGCTTTGCAGTTTCATTATATGTTGCCAGTGCATCTGCCAAAGCTGATGAGAACTTTGCTCTTTTTACTGATCAAGAGTTCGAAGTGGATGTTGATTTACCTCTTCTTTTGCTACCATCCTCATCAAAACCACTTTCTTCATTCATAGTAGAAGGATTTATCGACGTTGCATCATCATCATTATTATCTCCATCATTAGAAGGACTTCGAGTTGAAGGATGAGCATTGGAACCAGTTGCGGTAGTATCACCAAAGATAGTGCATAATTTCTCATAAAACTTACAACCTTTCTTTCTAAATCTTTTAGCAGACTTGTTAACCTACATGAAATGAAATTATATTGATAAAATATACTAATACCTATCAAAATAAATCAAGCATAAAATCCATTTTAAATCATTTTTACCCGAATAAGTTTATCCCAAACTTCATCTGTCGCACTAACTTCTTCAGTCACTGCATTGTATCCCATACCAATCTCTTTCAGTAAAGACTTAAAATCCTTATGCTTTTGCTTTAATTGATTGTATTTGTTCCTTAGTTTCATATCACTATAATTTCTTTTTGCTTGTCCACAAAGCTCTTCCTTTATATATTTCAATGATTGCTTGGTAAAGGTTGTGGTATTCTTATTTCCCTTTAAGACTTCTTCTTCCATAAGTTCAATGATATTTTCTTCATGCTTTTGAGTCCAAACAGAAGCCTCATCATTATTCTCAATAATAAGAACTTCATTATCAACACATGCCATCTAGGTAAGACCTAAAGATTCAATAAGAATTCTAAATGCAAATATAAGACTATTCCTAAAGAAACAACCATTTCAAGAACATTATTTGAATGACTAAACATTCCTAAACATTATTAAGATCAGAATTTGAATAATATTAAGTTAATCATTTATTAACACTAACAAAATCTGTTACAATAATATTATTTGAATGACTAAACATTCCTAAACATTATTAAGATCAGAATTTGAATAATATTAAGTTAATCCTTTATTAACACTAACAGAATCTGTTACAATAATATTATTTGAATGACTAAACATTCCTAACCATATCAAATAACAAATGTAAGGTTATTCTATATGTGTCAACATATTATGGGAGGTTGTGGAGTGACTGGAGTGTGTAGTGGATTCAGTGAAACTTGTTTTTTTTTTTTTTTTGGTTCTATTGCTCTTTAGTTGGGTGGTGGGCAAGTGATTGAAAGACATAATATATAGTTTGGTTAGATGATGAGAATTTCTTAGAAATGACATGCCTGAGCTGTAATGGTTCCTTGCATAAAATACAGCTAGATTGACTCCAATCACTGCTAGTTAGAGCTCTTTAGAGAGAAACATATATTTTAACACAAATAAATAAATGCAGAGTTGAACAAAATTACTGGTGGAAACATATATTTTAACACAAATAGAAGACATTACAAAGAAAAGTCAACAGAAATAGAATTTAAAAGAACTCATTTGATTCAATACATTGCCAAAAAAAAATATATATATAATGTTTGACAATACAAGTGGGCTTATCTAATCCACTTCTAATAATTGGAGCCCAATGTATTAATACACACTATTAGATGATCAAATATTTGGACCAACCAAGAAGAAAGAAAGATCTACAAACGCACTCACACAAAGAGATTTAGAACTAAAATGTTAGATATGAAATGGGTTTGTAAAAAAAACAGGCAATGTTTCTTCTTGTATTGTGGAAGCTCACCCTCGAATCTTCACCAAATGGGCAGCTTTTTTTTTAAGGTTTTGGATCCTTTTATCCTTTTGTTATCACAACATCTGTTTTAATGAACATGAAGAGTTGTGTGAATGCCTATTTGTTTATTTTTCTTTTCATGGATGAACTGTACTTGCTTTGTTTTCTCTATTTTTCTATCATTGAAGTTCTAATAATATTGAGATTTGTACTTCTATGCCTCAAGATTATGCTAAAATCTATTGTACATAATGTTTAGCGAATTCTCATTTGAGGTTGCTATAATTTCAAAAAAAATTCTGCAATTGATAATTTGAGTTTGTTTGATAAGGACCAACACCATGAACCCTTGCTTAGATGTTCAGCCTTATATAACTTGTACAAATTTAATTGTCCTATTGGTCAGCTATACAAAAGAATTGTTTGATGTGCAGCGTTTTCATTTTGTTCTTGTACTTTTGGTCAACTATACAAAAGAATCTGGCTTTATGAAGGAATCACTTTCACCAGTGTATGGACAAGAAGAAAAAGCTGCAGCTAAATGAACACAAAAGAAATATTCCTCTAGAATGAACATGCCAATTGCTATTAATTCAATGTCACACCAACAATGACTCCAAAAATCAAATTTAGCTATACTTATTCATGATTCAATTTTAGGATTTCCACTTTTGATACAATTTTGTTTAGGAGTACTAAACAAGTCTCCTTTAGACAAAATTTTCTTTTGACATCTCGTAAATGATTGCAAGTGCAGAACTGAAGCCAAAAAGTTTCTAAGAAAATCGGACCTCATTCTTCAATTAATTGAAATTAGTTTTCTCAATTAAATTGATTGCTTATATCCAAAGGAACCCGCACTCAACAGAATTACAAAACAAGGAGAGGATTGCAGGGGAGCTATTTGCTAAGCATACTAAAACTTATGACAGCTTTCTTAGACAGAAAAGTAAGGTGACTTGGCTTCGTCATGGTGATGACAATACTGCCTATTTTCATGCGTGCTTAAAACAGCGAAGGGCCTCTAATCGGATCACTTCTTTTATCAATGATGAGGGTCAGTTGGTTGAGAGATTTGAGGATGTGGTTGACCACTTTGTGAGCCATTTTCAAAAGATAATGGGGAGTCCTAGTAATGCTACAATGCCCATTCAGGATTCTTGTTTTAGCTTGGGTCATAGACTTACGGTAGACCAGCAGCTTGGTCTAATTAAGCCTTTTACTAGGAAGGAGGTGGAGGTAGCTTTGTTCAGTATTAATGCTAATAAAAGTCCGGGACTGGATGGGTATGGTTCGAGTTTCTTTAAAGCCATGTGGAAGGAGTTGGGTATGGAAATTTTAGGGGAAATTCTTGAATTCTTTGAGAAGGGCAGTTTGCCGAAAGAGCTAAACATGGCAACTATCACTTTAATTCCTAAGGTTGATACCCCTACCAAAGCAGTAGATTTTCGTCCAATACCTTGCTGCAATACCATTTACAAGTGCATTTCCAAGATGCTTTGTAGTAGATTGTCAACAGTCCTCCCTAGCCTTATTAGCCAAAATCAAGGAGCTTTCGTGCAAAAGAGATTGTTAGCGCATAATATTATGATTCTTCAGGATATCATCAAAGGTTATACTAGGAAAAACATCTCTCCTCGCTGTGTTATGAAGATAGACTTAAGTAAGGCTTATGACATGCTTGACTGGAATTTTCTAGAAAATACTCTCTCTGCCTTTTGTTTTCCGAAAAGGTTCATCAATTGGGTGATGGCTTGTTTAAGGGATCCTACTTATTTGTTTTTACTGAATGGTAGGATTCAAGGAGGTTTTAAAGGAAAAAAGGGTTTGAGACAAGGAGACCCTATCTCTCCTTTATTGTTTGTCCTAGTGATGGAATTTTTTACTAGGCTCCTTAGTCAAGCTGCCCTTAAGAAGGATTTCCGGTTCCACCCTAATTGTAAAAAGTTGAAACTTATCAATTTGTGTTTTGCAGATGACCTGGTTATTTTTTGCAAGGGTGAGAGTAAGTCAGTGCAGATTATCAAGGACTGTTTCAATGATTTTAGCTCGGTTTCAGGTCTTTCAGCCAACATGGGAAAATCGCAAGTCTACTTTGGGGGAGTGGCTGACTGTGAAATGAAAAATCTGATGCGGAAAGTTCAGTTTAATAAGGGGAACTTCCCTCTCAGATATCTGGGTGTAACGCTTCGTTCCACTAAATGGACAGCGGGAGATTGTGTTGTGATAATTAAAAAGATTCAATTGAAGCTTCACAATTGGTCAAGTCGTCACCTTTCATTTGCAGGAAGGGCTCAGCTTATTAACTCTGTTCTTCTGAGTATTAGGACTTTCTGGATGAGCATCTTCTTTCTTCCAAAGAGTGTCCTTAAGGACATAGACCAGCTTTGCAGAAATTTTCTTTGGGGGCGTAAAGACATCAATAGCAACCGTTGCAAAATGCATTTCACATCTTGGGATCAAGTTTGCCAGCCTAAATGCATGGGGGGTCTTGGTTTCAAGCATGGGGTTACTTGGAACACAGTTCTTCTTGCTAAATTTATGTGGGCTGTGGCTTTTAAGCAAGACTTATTATGGGTTAAATTGATAGACTCCATTTACCTTAAGGGGCAAGATTTTTGGAACTATAAAGTACAGCAGGATGTGAGTTGGTACTGGAAGAAGATTGCTAATTTGAGGGACCTGTTCTCATCTCAGAGTCTGGCTGATTCAATCAGAAACAACAAGATGAATGTGCGGGTTCTCTATAACAGGTTGCTGGATTCTAACAAGGTCGCTTTCGCTAATGTGGTTTGGTGTTCCCTAGCTGTGCCTAAGCATAGATTCATATTTTGGCAAGCTGCTCTTGGTCACCTGCTCACCTGAGACAAGCTTCTGATGTGCCACTTGCATATAGCTTATGATCTGTGTCCAGTTTGTGAAGAGGTTCAGGAGTCCCATTCACATCTGTTTTTTGAGTGTTCTTTCTCTCATCAACTGAGAACCAGATTGGATAACTGGCTGGGGAAAGCTACTTGGCTGAGCAGATATGCTGACTGGCATCTTTGGATGGAAGGCAAACCGAAAGGTCTTGTGCAGAAAGTTGCTGCAGCAACGTTTGCTGCTGCTGTTTATCTGATATGGAAAAATAGAAACAAGTGTATATTTGAGCTTAGATCTTGGTCTATTGACTTTGTTGTTCATCAGATCAGATATGCTGTTAAAGTTAGGCTGTCTAGAACTCCTAAGAGTAAAATCAAGTCTAGGGACTTAGCTGTGTTTGATTACATGTTACATTTGTAATTTGGTTGGCTGGCCGTTCTGGCTTGGGCTTCTGTACTGGTGTTTGTTTGCTTTTTAATATACTCATTTTCCCATCATAAAAAAAAAAAAAAAAAAAAAAAACACAGTGAATGTAACCAAGATATGAGTAGATGAACAACTCTAGGATTTTGACAGAGCAACCAAAATCAAAGAAATTCAAACAACAAGGAATCTGGATTTGAAATTGCGGGAGTTGGAAAACCACTGCAATATATGGCTGCATATGATATGATGGTATGTTTCTATATGAAAACTTGAGTTGATACTTCAACATATAAATTTGTTTTATGTATTCTTAACTTAAAAAACAAGAAGATCTCAAGTTAAACTTTGTATTTGAACCAGAGATTTGATTAGTTTCTTACTTCATATCAGGTACTAAGTCCTTTTTTTTTGCAGTATTATTCTCAATTCTTTGATATGTGACTTATATCCTGACATTAGACTATTTGTTTTGCATGCCAAAAATGAAGATTTTGTCAAAGTTTACATTCAAGTCCTTTCATATTGCTCAGTTGTTACTATAGTATAGTATTCAATAAAAGAAAACGTGTATATGGAACTCTTAAAATATGGATGCAGGTAATCATATACGTAAAAAGGACATTACATCACATCTTGAGAAAGAATAAATGAAGCTAGAAAGTCTTGAAAAAAAATATGCTTTTTTGCAATGGCAGTGACAGAGAATCATATCATAAAAACTCCACCAACTCACTCAACCTATGAGAGAACAAAGTCGAAAAGTAAGATCCACCCACATAAGAAAAAGCAAAACAAACAAAAACTCAGCTGCCAAACAGCCAGTAAAACCACAATGCAAGAATCCAAAAATGCAAAAGGAATCAGATTCAAAGAGTGGCAGCAAAACTTTATCGCAAATCTACAATGGAGGAACAACCATAATGAAAGAAATATGTAATATATTTATATGATTGGATTGGAAGAGAGTGTACCTTGAGTAAAGCAAAGGGATCAGGGCCAAAGAGGTCTTTGATCTAAAATTGAAATTTCCAAGCTTAGATCATCAATTCTCCTACATAAAGCACATGTAATAAGAGAGTAAGCACTTCATATTTACAGCAACTATAAAACAAGCAGTGATTGAGCACAACCCATCAAAGCAATTCCAAATCTCATATGGATCTATCAAAAGATGAACAAAAGATATCATCAAAAAATCAAAGAATAGACTAATTACCCATAAAAAATCAACATTACTAGCATAAATCAAAGAAATACAAAAACAATTTTAATGGCCTTCAAAATCATAAATACCCATACATACCAGATGAGAGAGAGATAAATCAGATGAGAGAGGGAGAGAGAGATTGAAAAATAGATCATATACGCGTGAACGAATGAGATGAAAATCATTCCTGAAGAAATCAGAGTGGAGAATAAACCTTGAAAGTCTGAAGAAGAAATCGCCATTGTTGAGCGGAGGAAGACTCAGAAGTGTGAGGAAGGTGAGAGAAATGAAAACACGATTCTTAAAATTTTAAAAGCATCAAAATTATGTTTTCAAAATTTAATTAATTTTGATTTTATTTTTTAAAAATAAAAAACACAAATGAATTACCAAACGTGTTTTCATACTGTTTTTTCAGATTTTTATTAAAAAATAAATAAAAAGCAATTTTTTTAATAATTACCGAACATACCCTAAGTATTGCCAAACTATCTGTATGCTCATATAAAATTATTAATAAACAATTAAAACTAAATTTTATTATCAAAATTTCTCCAATTTTTCTGAGGAAAAAACTCCAAGCAAAATTAAGAGAAAATATAATATAATTTATATATTATTATAAAATATTTTAATGACTAATAAAAAAAAATAGGTTTTCTCATAACTTTGTGGTTTTGATATTTTCATTTATGTTGGAAGATTATTTAATGTTGATATAATTATGTAATGCCAAACTGTCTGTATGCTCATATAAAATTATTAATAAACAATTAAAACTAAATTTAATTAACAAAATTTCTCCAATTTTTCAGAGGAAAAAGCTCCAAGCAAAATTAAGAGAAAATATATAATTTATATATTATTATAAAATATTTTCATGACTAATAAAAAAAACTGGTTTTCTCATAACTTTGTGGTTTTGATATTTTCATTTATGTTGTGATCAATGTAATCAAACAACAAATTTGAACATATATAAAAAAAAAACAACACAGTTGGAAAAATCAAGGGAAAATTGAAACCATAATACAGAGACAATAAGAACAAACACTGAGAGCAATTTTATCCTGGTTCGGAATGCAATAAGCAAGCCTACATCCAACTCAGCTTGGCCAATAATCCACTATCAATCAAACAACATTACAGAGTTACAAAGCTACCAGGATGATCAATAATACAGAAGCAAAATACTCTCAACAGGACTCAACAATGGAGACCTTTGTTACAGTAAATATCCTCTCTCTCACGACCCCCTCTCTTTTCCTCTTCCCATTTTTTTAGTGATGTCGCCCTTCTGTTGCGCCACCTTGATGGATGTAATCAGCCTAGGATTTAGAGCCTTCCATTATACCCTACAGAATATTCCATACTCATGCATCCGTAAAGGTTGTTATATTTTTAATAGGATGTCAATGATAGTACACCTCCAAACAAGGCTGACAACACCACATCTATTTCTGCCATATCATCCGAGTAGGACACATGAGATGATATATTTCCACTAGGCAGGGATTCATGATGGTTGGATCACCTTATACAAAAAATTTCCACCTTGATTCAACCATCATGAACTTTGATTTAACAGAGATGAACTATTAGCACAAGCCTCATGTCATTTATGCTTCAGAAACTAACTGAACATTTAAAATGTCCAGGCATAAATTGAATTTGGCACCTGTCACCGGCTTGTTTAACATATCAACTGTATTTTCATCTGTATGAATCTTCATAATCTTCAATTTACCTTCTGCCACCACATCTCTAATAAAATAAAGCTTAATATCAATATGTTTGGTTCTTTCATGATACATTGAATTCTTAGTTAAGTGTATTGTGCTTTGATTGTCACAATATACATTTACCTCATCTTGAGGAATTCCCAATTCTCCTACCAAACCTCTCAGCCAAATAGCTTCTTTGACAGCTTCAGTAGCTGCAATCAATTCAGCTTATGTGGTTGACAATGCCACTACAGGTTGTAAAGATGCTTTCCAGCTAATGGTACAACCCAACAGCATAAAGACATATCCAGTAAAAGACCTTCTTTTATCCAAATCCCTTGCATAATCTGAATCTACAAAACCAGTTAACACACACTGATTTTCTTTTCCACACTTATTTTCATAACACAAACCATAGTTACAAGCTCCCTTTAAGTATTTAAGTACCCACTTATATGCCTCCCAATGTTGTCACCTGGTTTTTCCATAAATCTGCTAACAATGCTAGCCGCAAAAGCAAGATCAGGCCGAGTGCATACCATGGCATACATAATGCTGCCAACGACACTTGCATATGGGATACTCTCCATAAACCTTTTATCCTCATCATTTGCTAGTGAAAGAGCAGTAGACAACTTAAAGTGAGCAGCCAAAGGAGTCTTCACTGGTTTAGCATGAAACATACCAAAATTTTCAATTACCTTTGCAATATACTTAGTTTGAGACACAAATAAAGTTCCTTTCTCTCTATCCCTATTAATCTCCATGCCCAAAATTCTTTTTGCAGCCCCCAAGTCCTTCATTTCAAACTCCTTACTCAATAAGTACTTGAGTTTTCGGATTTCACCCATGCTAGTGGATGCAATGAGCATATCATCCACATAGAGTAAAAGAAATACACCAATCTGCTCTTTCGTCCACTTGACATACACGCAGCTATCATAGTTGCTTCTATGGAAGTCATTTTTCTTCATAACTTCATCTAAACAAAGATATCATTGTCTGGGTGACTGTTTCAGTCCATATAAAGACTTTTTTAGCAAACACACTTTCTTTTCATCACCAGATTTAACAAACCCCTTAGGCGGAGACAAAGATTTCCTCATCCAATTTCCCAAGTAAAAACATTATTTTTACATCCATTTGCTCTAACTCCATGTCTTTCTGCGTGACTAGAGCAAGTAAAACTCTAATAGAAGTGTGTTTGACTACTGGTGAGAACACCTCGTTGTAATCAATGCCAGCTTGTTGAGTAAAGCCTCTACCAACTAACCTTGCCTTATATCTAGGCTTCCCTCCAAGTGAACTATCCTCTTTCAACTTGTAAATCCATTTGCAACTTACTAATCTCTGTTTTTCTGGTCTGTCCACCAACACCCATGTTTCATTGTTCTTAATGAAGTCATCTCTTCTTGCATAGCATCCAGCCACTCCCTTTTCTTTTTACACACACACGCCTCTTCATAAGTAGCAAGCTCATTTTCTTCTAAGGCCTCAGCAGTTAACAGAGCAAAAGAGATTGAATCTGCATAACCGTACCTGGTTGGTGGTACAGATGTTCTTCTCGATCTGTCTCTTGCTAGCAGATAACTAGTCAACTCTTGAGTTCTATCTTCCTGACACTCTTCCACTTGCTGCTCAACATCTTCTTCAACATCTTTCTCTCGTAATTTACTCGACCCCCTACTAATTCCACCTCAAAACCAGCTTGTTTCTCATAGCTAGAAGTTCCATCTAAACTGGAGCTAGATTCATCTTCCTTCTTCAAATAATACTCATTTTCTCAGAAGGTAACATCTCTACTTATGAAACATCTTGTAACTCCTTTGTCTTGATACCAGAGTTTATAACCCGTCACTCCCTCTGGATATCCCACAAACATACACTTCCTTGCTCTTGGATCAAGTTTACTGTCCCTTGTGTGAGCATATGCCACACAACCAAACACCTTTAAATGCTCATACTTTGGAGGAGACCCGGTCCAAATTTCCTCAAGAGTTTTGAAATTAATTGCTGCTGATGGACATCTATTAATCAGCTGAGCAGCACTATTTACGGCCTCACCCCAAAACCGTTTAGGCATATTTTCACTAATTAGCATACACCTTACACGTTCCAACAAGGTTCTGTTCATTCTCTCCGCTAACCCATTCTATTGTGGTGTTCCTTTCACAGTTTTGTGTCTCACCATGCCCTCCAAGGAACAAAAATCATCAAACTCTTTGTTTAGAAACTCTAATCCATTATCTGTTCTAAGATTTTTCAGCTTCTTACTTGTTTGTACTTGCACCATATGTTTCCACTCCTTAAACTTGTTGAATGCATCATCTTTAGTTTTCAAAATGTACCCTTAAACCTTCCTTGAACAATCATCTATGATGGAAATAAAATATCTGCCCCCTGTTAAAATATTTATTTATTTGGTATATAAAATCAATTTGTTACAACTAATTGATTTAATATATTAAAGTAAATATTTAATTTATTGACAAAATATTCTAATTAATGGTCAATATTATTGTTACTTGATTTTGTTGTTACCCGATTTTTCACATCCCAACTGATTGAGGAAATATCTCAATCTGTGGCAGAGACTCTGATGGTAGGTCTCACTCTATAAATATAGAGTACCGGTCCCCAAGCTCACAGCTCATTCTGACTTTCAGTAACTCCATCTAAAAGAGTTAGTGAGAGCTTGAAAGTCCGTGTACTCGTTCTAATTATTTTATTTTCTTTTGTAGATCTAAAGCTAGATCGAGGTTATCAATAGCAATGGCTGGAGATCTAAAGCTAGATCAAGGTTATCAATAGCAATGGCTGGAGGTATACAATATTCGATCCTCCTTTTGTATATGTTTATTCTATATATTAATTCCGCCTACATGTATATAGAATTGTTCATATGCATACCTTTCATATTAATCTAACACCCCCACCAAGAGTTTCTTGCCTTGAAGGCCCCCACAAATAAGAGTGAACATAGCTCAATGTATCTCTTGTTTTGTGTACAGAACTTTGGAACTTCACCCTTGTAGCCTTACCAAGAACACAGTTCTCGCAAAACTCTAGCTTTTCAATTTTGTCACCACTTAGTAGATTTTGCTTCTGCAATTCCATTAGTCCCCTCTCACTCACATGGCCTAATCGACGGTGCCAGAGTTGAGTTTTAGACAAAACGTCACTTGATACAGTAGGTGCTACTCCAATCACAGTGCTTGCTTGCAAGGTGTATAATCCATTACTCTTCACAGCTTTTAGCACCACCATTGATCCCTTTAAGACCTTGATTGTGCCTCCACCTCCCTTGTAAGTGTATCCATGCTGATCTAACATTCCAAGAGATTAAATTCCGTTTCAACTCAGGTATGTGCCTTACCTCAGTTAACAACTTTTCAGAACCATCATGTGTTTTCAACCGTATATTACCAATACCAATCACTGAGCACTGCTTATGGTAACCAAGCAAAACCTTCCTGTCGTCAAGCTCTCTATATGACTCAAACCAATCCTTTTTTGGTGTCATATGAAACGAACACCCAGAGTCTAAGATCCACTTCTTATCACAAGCATCCGTAGCCACCACGAGACATCTGTACTTTCATAACCATCGTAAAAAGTAACATTCACTTGCTCAGTACCCTTTTATTTTTCTGCCTTCTTCCGTTTGGGACATACTTTCCTAATATGACCCTCCTCATGACAGTAATAACATTTTATCTTTTTCGAACAACTTGACTTTGAGCGTGACTTTCCTCTACTCTAAAAATCTCTTCTGTCTGTACGTCCTCATATTATAAGACCCTCCCCAACATGCTATTTCAGCTCATATCTTCTCTGTAAATCCTTGGAGTTAAGAGCCCTAATCACATCATCCAAAGATATGGTCTCCCTTCCATGTTTAAGGATGTCCACGAAGACTTCATAAGATTTAGGCAAAGAATGTAACAGTACCAATGCCTTATCCTCATCTTCATACTCAACAGAAATATTTTCTAGATCGAGACACAACTTGTTAAAATCATCTATATGTTCTTTTAGATCCTTTCCCTCCAGCATTTTAAATGTAAATTTTTTTGCCTTAAGATAAAGCCTAGTAGATAGTGTTTTAGTCATGTAAAGACTACCAAGTTTGGTCCAAACCTTAGCAGCAGTCTTCATCTTCACCACCTCCCTTAGCTCCTTATCACTTAGACTGAGAATTAGAGTGTTGTATGCCTTTTTCAGAATCTCCTTCTTCTTTTCTTCAGTGAGATTTTTCGGCATTTTATCTTCACCCTCCAGAGCATCCTCCAATCCCAAGTTACACATAGAGCTAACATCTTCATCTTCCACAAGGCAAAATCGTGGGTACCATCGAACTTCTCTACCTCTTGTTCGGTCGCCGTTGAGGACGAAGTAGCCATTTCAGCCAACTGTCGAACACCTTTAAAACACCACTACCAAACAGAGACAATCGGGTTACGCAATACCAGCAAGGGAAGGATAACTGGAACCTGGCTCTGATACCAGTTTGTTATTATCAATGTAATCAAACAACAAATCTGAACATATATCAAAAAAACAACACAGCTGGAAAAATCAAGGGAAAATTGAAACCATAAAACAGAGACAATAAGAACAAACACTAGGAGCAATTTTATCCTGGTTCAAAATGCAATAAGCAAACCTACATCCAGCTTGGCTTAGCCAATAATCCACTATCAATCAAACAGCATTACAGAGTTACAAAGCTACAAGGATGATCAATAATACAGAAGCAAAATACTCTCAGCAGGACTCAACAATGGAGACCTTTGTTACAGTAAATAACCTCTCTCTCACGACCCCCTCATGATATATTTCCACTAGGCAGGGATTCATGATGATTGGATCACCTTTTACAATAAAAATATAATATAATTTATATATTATTATAAAATATTTTCATGACTAATAAAAAAAACTGGTTTTCTCATAACTTTGTGGTTTTGATATTTTCATTTATGTTGGAAGATTATTTAATGCGTAATTTTATGTTTACGTATTTTTTTATTAAGAGTATATTTGTGTTTTTTTTGCATAATTTTTATTTCTTTTACAACTATATATTTGGAAGATAATTTGATAGAAGTGAAATTATAGATCTAAATGTTTCTATGAATTTTTTAAAATATATAAAATTGTGTCAAAATTTTGTGTGATAATTATGATTTTTTTTTTGCGCTCGAATGATAATTATGATATTTTGTTCGCTAAATAATTATTCATTATTCTCTTAAACGATCTGTACAAAAAGCTAATTTGTTTTGCGCTAGAACAATCATATCCCCAATTTATTTTTTTCATTGGGATACAGAAAATGAACTCGTATCACTCCTCAATTTTTATCAGACTAATAATATATTTGGTCACAATTTCACGATGAAATCATTATAGCATTGATGATAGTTGTTATCCCCAAAAATTGGAGATCGATGACGTGGCAATAGAGGTGACAAGTGGCAGTAAAAGACACATTAATAGTCAATAAATACATTGACTCCTCAGAGTTGTGATAAAGTGACCCGGTATACTGATGAAGAGTTTTGACTGCTTGAGAGGTGTCATGTCCAAGCAAGTGCACAAGTGCACCCGAGGAGAGTACTTGGGCTAGGGTGTGCCCGATCGGATTTTGGTCTGAAGAAAGCCCAAGGTGTGATCGGACCTTGGTCCGAGGAGAGCCAAGAGGTGTGGTCGGACCTTGGTCCGAGGAGACCCCAAGAATTTGGTCCGAGGAGACCCCAAGGGTGTGGTCCGAGGAGACCCCAAGAATTTGGTCCGAGGAGACCCTAAGGGTGTGGTCCGAGGAGAGCCCAAGAATTTGGTCCGAGGAGACCCCAAGGGTGTGGTCCGAGGAGACCCTAAGAATTTGGTCCGAGGAGAGTCCAAAAGGTCTGGTCCTTATGCATATGTCCAGCAAGTGCATGGTTGTCCAAAGAGAGAAATGGCATGCTAGAGGAGAGTGTCATGTTAGACGAGAGACATGGCATGCTAGAGGAGAGTGCCATGTTAGAGGAGAGACATGGCATGCTGGAGGAGAGTGCCATGTTAGACGAGAGGAGTGCATGTCCTACCACCATGCACATATTCGACCAGCAAGTGCATGTCCTACCAGCGAGTGCATGTCCTACCAGCACTTGCATGAATGGTCAGTAGGAGATATGGGTCGACCAGATAGAGGAGGACTAAGTCAAGATTCCCAGAAACGGCTTCAACAAGAACCGGTCTTGGCACACGCGGGAATCTCTCATTCTTCCCACAAATTGGGGGTTTTGTTACATTTTGAATGTTTTTTGTAAATTAAATATAATGAAATATCCCGATTCTAGGGGATATTAGATATATGATCATAAGCCTATAAATATATGGCTTATGGGATCAGAAAAGGGCTTCCTTTTCTTTTGAGAGACTTTTGGGAAATTTTGGGTCTGAGTTTTCTAGAGAGAGAAAGTGCTGGTATCATAACGAATTCTTATATTCTTGTAATCTGTACTGAAGAAACTCAGTTGGCTCAGTTCATCTGATCTTGAGTACAGATCTATAATCACAACTCTAAGTGGATTAGGCTATTACCAACATATTGGGGCTGAACCACTATAAAAATTGCGTGTGTTATTTACTTTCTGTTCAAAAACTATCTGTGTCGTTTTATTTCTCTTGAAGGTTTGTCATTTTTGACGTTCTCACGTCGTTGGCCAAAAACGCGGTCAACAATAGTTATAATAAAGATCCCATATACTAATAAAGTAAATGCCGAATTGCTAATTAGTAACTCAATAATACCATTCACTACATATTAAGGGTCGTGGTACGATGAATACACAGTTTTTATATTACTAGTAAATTTGAAAAGGTAATTTGATGGTCTAGAAACTTATATCACTGTGTTTTGTTGTACAATAAATTCCTAATAATATCACTTTCTGTGTTTGGTTGTGATTATGAATTGGTCAAGTTTTCATACTTTCATAAAATTAATATAATAATATATTTTATCAAATAATAAATAATATAATTATAAATAGCAAATGACATTTTAAAATATTAACAAATTTTTCCTTAGATTATAATTTATAAATAATTTTACTCATAAAATATTTTTTAACAAAATTAAAAAATATTCTTGTTGAATACTAGAATCAAGTATAACTTTTAAAAATACAAGAATACCTTTATTTTACTTTGAATAATATTTCATTTATTATTTTAAACTAAAATAATGATACAAATGCTTTACATATCAATTTCTTTGAATAAACAAACATTATTTATATTTTATAGTTTGATATATGTATATCTGTTTTTTTATTTTAAGCTTCAAAAATAAAATAAGTCATTAACTAAAAAATTATTGGTTTAAGATTTTTTTAAATAATAATAATAATTTTAAAGTGTTTCACATTCTTAGATATCTGAAAATCACATGTCAGATGTGTTTCACTTGAACCCAAAATCAAGAAAAATTAAAATCCTTGGAGTACAGTTTTCCAAGTTAAAAAAATTCAAACTCAATACCAAACATGGAATAATTTCAAATTCTTATTCTCATCTCCAAATTCATGCATTCCCTGCAGCTCCTTAATAACTCAATAAAAGTACCTAATACTTTACACATGAAAGGGTATGTATTATGAATAAAAAACATACAAATAAATAGTATAAAGAGTTAACTATTTCTAATGGATGCAGTACACAAACAGGTCACATCATAATAAGCACACATTTGAATTTGATAGCAAAAAACGAAATGTGTTTAAGACAAGACCAACAAGTTATGGAGGACCACCAAGAAGAGCTTCTATATGGTATGATCTGTTATAATAGATCCAAATCAAGGGTCACACAAGAATAGAAGATAAGGTCATATTTAAACACTTGTGACTTGTGGTGTCATTATGCAATGCAATGGGTCAATATATCATTGAGAGAGAAGAACACACGAATCAAAATGAAACGTTTTAGATATATTTATATTTGAAGTGGGGTCCCTTTACTTGGCAATCTACTCAGTTGTTAGCTAGTGGCACAAAGAATTGTCTCCATTTTTTTTCATTTCTTTTATGCATTAAAATGAAAGATGACCATTCCTCCCTTAGTTCACTAAGTACTAATGAAAATGACCAAATTCCTATCTTTTGTGTCTCTTAGTGATAATTTATTCTCAAGATTCTGCCTATCTAATTTGCTTTATATCTTAGGATATACTAATAACAAACTAAAGGAGGTCAATATCTAGCTAAAAAGAAAAACGAGAGATCCTCTTTGGCAATTAGGGTTTCCCCTTTTCTTTACTAGGTTGTCGTTAGGGGACTTTTTCCTTGCTCATTTCTCTCAGCCGGAGCCGGCTGGCCCATGACTGGGATTTTAGGTGGCTTTGGCTAAGAGAGTTGTGATTCTTTGTTGGTACCAGTCGGCACTTTACTCTCTTCCCTCTAGTTTCGAAGCTTTGATTTTCTCAGCCTCCCCTTGTGATGGTTCACGAGTCTGGGATACGGAGGGTCAGGCGGTGGTGGTGGGAGGTTAACAAATCGGTGTTGGGTCTCTTGTTTTGGATCCTTCTTGTTGGGATTTTGGGTTTGGGCGGTGGTGGTGGGTGCACGACGTAAACCTGTTTTTGGCGTATGGGTGTTCATTGGTAGGTTTGGGAAGGTTCGGTGGATTTTTAAATCGTCCAAACTTATAATCGGATTAATACTTTTCAATTCGTAACCTACCCAATTAAAAATAAATAAACTTCAACCTAACCATCAATTTGAGTAGGTTAACTCGTCCAAACCACCAAAACTTTTTTTTTTTTAAATCATTTTTCACTAATTATTTTTTATTATTTTCACTAATAAATGTTACTTTAAAATATAGGGTTTTTTTTTTTTGAAAAATCAATATAGTTTTATATATGAGATATTTACATAATAAACGAGATTTCTTAAAGAAATAACAAATTTACGGTGACGTGAGATTTTTTTCGACTATACAGTTGTAATTTTTTTATTTCACTTTTACGGTCTCATTGCCGGACGTAACTTTCGGTGTCTTTTTTTATTCGGTCTAGGCAAAGAAGCTGACAACCAAGGTAGCATTTCCAACGATCAAGATAGCAAGGAGAGTTGGTCGGATACAGTCTTAGTGACTTGTCGGCACTATTGACAACTTATTGGCCTTCGTCAATGAGTCATCAGGCTCAATGGTGACTATGAAACAACTTGAGAAGATGAACAAAATTGGTACTTATATGAATCCAAAATTTTGTTGATTATATATATAATATGAAAGTCCTATAGACTTTTTTTTTTTGTCTTTTTCTTTTGATGATATGTTATTATTATTTGTATATATGACATTGTAGAATGGATTTTAGTTAGACAGTGTATGATATTTATCATAAGTGATATTTTTAATTTATGGTAATATGTATTTCATTACATATATTCTAAATACGTACCCAAAAAAAATGTTTTTTGATGTTGTTTTTTAATTTATATTGGGTTGATGCAATGTACAACACACACATATTTATATATATATATATATCAAGATGATTTGATTTGACATATAAAAATTTCATTTCAATTGGTCATGCATGAGCATGGAATTACTGTCTTTCGTCAACTCCATAAAATTTAAGCATGAACACTTCTAATACACTTGGCATCACATCATCTTGAAAATGTGGGGAAGCCATGACCGAGAGCTAAACTCATGTACATGTTTGATCTATGTAATAATGGCAGACACTGGTTTACACAACACAAGAAATCACACAAAAGTAAACTCAAAATGGAATAGTATATTGTTGCATGTTAAAGAGCACAATTATGAAAATTTATATTCTAAACAATTGTTAGTTCTAAGTAGTAGATTTAGGTATAGTTGTTTTCATGTTGTTTAAGTTTATATATAGTTGTCATGTTGATGTCTAATTATTGTTTACTTGTTTTGAGATATATTTTGATTTTTTTTTTAAAAACATGTTAGTATGCAATGAGTTGACTTCTAGTTGTTGTCCAGTAGTTGTTTTTTAATGTGTTAGTTTGTAGTGGGATAATGTTTAGTTGTTTTCCAATTATTTTTTTTTAGTTTATTTTGGATATATATTTAGCTATTTTGAGAAATATTTTGACTTTATTTTTTACACATTTAAAAATGCAGGGAAAATTATTTTGAGGTTGCTTTTTTTGTTGTTTTTTAGTTTATTTTGAGTTAATGCAATGAATTGATGTCTAATTATTTTTTCAACATTGTATTACTGAGAGGTTGTTGTCGTGTTGCATTTAAGTTACTTTTTTTATATCTGTATTTCAGTATGTTGCTTTTTTAAAATGTAAGACTGAATCTTTTGATGTTGTTTTTTAGTTTTTTTGTAGCTGCAATAAGTTGTTGTGAAGTTGTTGTCGTGTTGCTTTCTTGTTGTTTTTTTAACGTTATGTTTTGTGGGTTGATGTTTAGTGTAAATTGTATTTTTGTAATTTTGAAACATTAAAATCGTATTTTTGAAAACTTGAGTTAGTAAAAATGTAAAAAAAAATGAAGGATCGTTGATAATTCTACAAAATAGAGTTATTTTACCACATCAAATGCTTAGAACAAAAATATTATGTTTTGCCTTATAAATAATATTCATTGATTTATTTGTTGTTTCTTTATATTGATTCACACTAAATACTTTGAAATTATATCTTAAAAAGTGAAGATAAATCCTATATTTCTATAATAACTTGTGTTTAAATAGAATATCTAATTTGAATAAGTGATGGTTTAATTAATTTCTATTATTACTAAACTTGGGAATCAATGTACTTATAAATATTATTGAACTTATGTCTTGTGGATTCTATTATCTTATTAATAATCTTTATTCTACCATCTTGTTTACAATTATTAATTTAGTTATATATATTGTCTTTAATATCTTCATTATTATCTTTTATTTTATTTTCTTGATACAAAAATCTCATCAATTTTTGGAGCTAGGTTAGAATTTATTAATTTTGGTTTAAAATAGTTTTTTTTATTTTTATTTTAGACAACTCATTTGGGCTCGATATCCTTGCTTACACGATCACTATTATATATGAACGATTCGTGCGCTTGCGATATAAATATTTAAAATATACTCATTTTGGGTACATCAATTGTAAAAATGTAAAAAAATCATAAAAAGTGGGTATTTATGAAAAACCAATTTATATAGTGTATAGTTAATAATTATATAAATATGAAAACTAAAAAAAAATAGACAAATATTTAATTGGGCGGGTAAAGTGGCAAAAAATTTCAACCCGCCCAATATGATAATTGGATGATTTAAAATGAAGGTCAGGATTTTTAGGTTGCGTTATTGTCGATTTTTTCGAGTTGATTTATGTGGGTTATTCGGGTTGGGCAGGTTGCAAAATTTTTTGCACAACCCTACTTTGGCGTGTGAGAGAGGTTGGTTTCGACTGCTTGGCTCATTCAGGGGTGGGTCAAATACCAAGGGGTTGGGGTTGGGGTTGGGAAGTAGGGTTTTTGCTACCTATTATATATATATATATATATGAGCACTCTTAATGGTTACTATCTATGGATGGTTACTTCAATATTAACCATTAGATTAAGATCAATGATCCATATTTATAGTTGTTAATTAATATTTATAAAAATAAATTTTGATTTTTTTAAATTTTTGGAAAGGTTACCTGATTACATGGCGGTTGCATATTTATTAAATTAAAAAATCTTATTTAAGCATTATATATATATATATGAAAATTCGAAATTAATGTAGAAAAAAAATATTTTCCTGGTAGTGTATGTTGCCACATCATCATAATTATTAGTAGCCAACTATGGGTAATAACCATTGAGAAGTATTTCATATATATATATAGTTATTGGGTTTAGTTTTATGTTTTGCACATTTATTCTATATTTGTTTTGTTGTTTTGATTTGTTTAGTTCTACCGTTAAGAACCTTATTAATGGGGTTAGTGGCTTTCGGACGGTATATCTATGTTTGGACTTTAGTCAGATTTGGCTCTGGACGAACAACAGATCAGTCTCTTGGTTTATGATTGTTCGTCGTTTTATGCCAATCTTAACCGATCTAGTGAATCGTTGCTTATTTTCCAATAATGATTCATTTAATCTTATGATTGATTTTATGTGTTTTTTTATTATTGGAGTTGATATGTCATTTCTCCATTTGGAAAGAATGTCTTGTTTACCTCACACTCGTTGGATGCTAAATTGCTCACGTCTATTGGATTTAGTCGAAGTTTCTCTATGGGTTTTCTTTCCTTTAAAAATTGTAACAATTTGTTACAGATATTGCTTATTTTGAGTTTGTAATAAGTTATGTGAATTTGTCTTTATTAATAAAAATTAACTATTTTCCATTAAAAAATAATAATAAAGAATAGTATAACTAAATAGGGTCATTATATTTTTACCCCAAATTTTGATTAATGCACCTCATTTTTATTCAAATTTAATATAAAATATATATTTTTATCATTTTATGCCCACATTTTTCTAATTTTTTTCTTTTTCATATTCTAAAAAATACATATAAATAATATATATTTTAAATATTTCAATAAAATAAAAATTTTAAAAATATATAAAAATTTGTTAAATAAATATTTTTTTCTATAAAAATTATGAAAACAATATAAAATAAATTTCTTGAAACTAAAGAATTTAAATAATGTCAAAAAAAATATTGAGAAAAAGTATTAAAAAATTTTTTTTTTTTAAATATTGGGGGCAAATATATATTATCTAGAATGGATAAGCTTTAAAGCTTTAAAAGCTGTGATTATAGTTTACTGAGATTTGAAATCATGGATTTCATAAATCAATTTTATTGTAATATGAATCACAACATGACAACTCAATTCGAAATTATAAGAATGTTGGTAATTTTGTTTTTAGCATGATTACATAAGATATTTTATATAAATCGTGATGATCAAATACGATTTTTTATAATTATTTATTGATTTTTTATGATGCTATATATAGGGCATATAGAAAAAGTGATGTATCGAAATGAGTAAAAAATAAGACCAGAAACAATTATCACGGATGTTAAAGAAAAAAATTGCACAAATCAAGCCATTTTTTGTTTTTTGACAAAAAGAAAACATATAACATTTTTAATGACCTGCTCTTGGGTTGATAACCAACCTTGTGGTTAGTTAGTTAGAACACTGTTAGTGTAGCTCAACGTTACTTAGCTATTTTCTTTGTAACCAATTCTGTTATAACAGATTCGTTCTTGATTGTATTGATACTGAGTGCATATAAATAAAGAGCTACTCATTGAACAATGCTTAAGTTTTTCTAAGCATTTGTTCTGAGGTTTTTCATTCACTCTGTTTTTCTTTCCATTCTCTGCATTCTCTTTCATGGTATCAGAGCATCATTGACTGACGTCCATGGCTTCTTCCGGCGACGACTCGTCTCCTGTGGGAGTCACCGATCCTCTACCTCAGACCACTACTCACGCTTTACCTCTTACTCAATCTTGGAATCCTTTTTCTAATTCTCTCAGTTCTTCTTTAACAGTCAAGCTTGATCGAACAAATTTCTTGGTGTGGAAGTCTCAAGTTGTTCCCACGGTGATCGGCCATGATCTTGATGAGATTCTGTTAAGCAATTAAGCTCCTCCTTCAAGGCTTATCAATGGTGCTATCAACCCCGTGTTTACTCAATGGAAGCGTAGAGATCAGCTTCTACTCTCGTGGCTCCGATCATCGATGACTGAAGGTGTTCTTGGAACTGTTTCCAGTTATACTAGCTCCAATTCTGTTTGGACAGCCCTTGAGCCAGTCCAAAGCTCGATTGTTGCAGCTCAAGAGTCAATTATCCACGATTCAAAAAGGTACTCTTACTATTTCCGATTATGTTGATAAAATCAAGATGCTGTGTGATTCTTTAGCTGTTGCTGGTCATCCAATTAGCGATTTTGATCTAATCTTGCATCTGCTAAATGGTCTTGGCCCTGAGTTCGATCCCGTGGTGTCTGGAATTACATCTCGAAGTGACAACTTGTCTCTTGAAGAAGTTCAAGCTCTTATGTCGCATGAGACTCGTCTTGAACGCCACAACTCTGTGATGGATCTGTCTAACAAAATGTCTGCTAATCTGACCTTTGGTTCAAGAAATGGTGCTTATCGTCCCTTCCATATTACTGGCAAAGGCTCTGGAGCAGAAACTCAGCCTAAGTCTTATGGTCGTGGCTATTCTAGACCTTATAATCAGAATCTCAATCGTCCCTTGTGTCAAGTTTGCATGAAGTATGGTCATACTGCAGTTACTTGTCATTACAGGTTTGATAGGAATTGGGTCACTCCAAAGCCTAATTCTTCTCAGCCTCAAGCTCACCTCACTGAACACACTTTTGACTATGATCCACAAGCATATGTTGCTCAATCTATTTCAGATTTTGGGGATGATGCCGGGTGGTATGCTGGTACGGGTGCCACAAATCATATAGCTTTTAACATGGAGAATCTTGATTCTGCTGTTCCGTATCTTGGTCAGGAATCTGTAGCAATTGGCAATGGTAAGAAGCTTGTTATTTCTCACATTGGTAAAGCTACTCTGTCTTCCAATTCTTCTAATCCATTGCATCTAAACTCTGTACTACAAGTTCCTGCTATTACCAAAAATTTAGTCAGTGTTTCTAAGCTAACTAATGATAATGATGTTTTCTTGGAATTTCACAAATCATGTTGTTTTGTTAAGGACAAGCAAACGGGTGCAGTTCTACTCAAAGGGAAAGTTAAAGATGGTCTTTACTGTCTAGGGGACGATAGCTCGAATCTTTCTACCAAATCTTGGGAGTGTCATCTTGTTACTTCTTCTAAGTCCACTCCTGTTTACACTAAGTCTCTGAGTTGTAATACTTCTTGTACTAAAACTGTTCATTCAGTTTCCAATTGTAATTCACAATCTATTAATAAAAACTCAGATGTTGCACTTTCTCATTCTTCTCCTACTGTCCTTACTTCTATGTTGTCTTCTGATATTAATTTGTGGCATTGCAAATTAGGACATCCTGCACCTGCAACTTTAAGTAAAATACTGTCTAGCTTTAATGTCCCTCATTCTCTCAAAAATCTCAGATTTTGCAATGCATGTCAACAAGGAAAAAGTCATACACTTCCCTTTTCATTATCCACCAGCCGAGCTTCTCAACCTCTTGAACTTCTTCATACAGATCTTTGGGGTCCTTCCCATGTAGCTTCTAAGGAAAATTACAAGTACTATATTATATTTGTTGATGATTATAGTAAATTCTCCTGGATCTTTCCACTTACTCTTAAATCTCAAGCCTTTGACACTTTTATTCAATTTAAGGGTCTTGTGGAAAAAACAGTTCAATCTCCCTATTAAAAGGGTACAGGCTGATGGTGGAGGTGAGTATCGGCCTTTTGCAAAGTTTTTAAGGGACCAGGGTATTCTTTTTACACAACCATGTCCACATACTCATGAACAAAATGGCAGAGTTGAGAGGAAGCATCGACATGTTACTGAGACAGGTTTAACTCTTCTAGCTCAGTCTGGTTTGGGTATGTCTTACTGGTGGTTTGCTTTTCAGTGTGCCGTGTATTCCATCAATAGAATGCCTACTCCTGTGCTTGACAATATCAGTCCTTATGAGTGTCTATTTCATCATGCTCCTGATTACACTCTTTTCAAGCCTTTTGGGTGTGCTTGTTTCCCACATCTCAGACCTTATCATCATCATAAACTTGAGTACAGATCTGAGCAATGTTTATTTTTGGGGTACTCATCTAAGCATAAAGGATTTCTCTGTGAGAATGCAACAGGCAGACTTTTTATTGCTCGGAATGTGGTCTTCAATGAGTTCTATTTTCCAGCAGCTCATTCAGTTGCTGCCACGTCTCAGGTACCTTCTTCTACTGCTTATCCTTCTGCTACATTTTTTACAAACAACAATGTAGTGAGCTCTAATCATGTTGTTTCACCTGCTGTATCTGATGCTACTGCTGAGTATTCTTCCACTCATACCTCTGCATCTAGTACTGCACCAGTTGTCCCTACTACAGATATTCCTGAACCAGTTGCAGATCCTCCAGTTTCTGCTGCATCTGTTGAACCAGCTGCACCAATTATGTCATCGTCTGCTACTTCTTTATCTGAGCAGTCCTCAAATGGTTCTCCTTTGCCATATCCTATTGCTAGTGCTTCTTCTTCAACTGCCATGTCCTCTGTTGCTGAGTCATTACCCCCTATCCGAACTCACTCTATGATCACTCGGGCTCAAAATGGCATTCATAAGCCTAAAGCTTATCTTGCCACTAAACACAAGTTGGTTGAGTTTTTGCTCCCTCGAGAACCAAAATATCTCAAAGCTGCTCTTCGTGATCCAGCATGGTTTGCTTCCATGCAAACAGAGATGGATGCTTTAGTTAAAACTGGAACCTGGACTCTTGTTCCTTATCAACCTTCTATGCACTTAATTGGAAACAAGTGGGTTCATAGGGTCAAATTACATGCGGATGGCTCCCTTGATAGGTTCAAATCTCGATTGGTTGCTAAAGGGTATTTGCAGCAAGCTGGCATTGACTTTGAGGATACTTTTAGTCCTGTTGTAAAACCTGTGACTGTCAGATTGGTTCTTACTTTGGCTGTCTCCTCAAATTGGGATGTACGGCAGTTAGATGTCTCCAATGCTTTTTTAAATGGACCTCTGCAAGAAACAATTTATATGACTCAGCCTCAAGGCTTTGAGGATCCCTCCAAACCCTCTCATGTTTGTCTTCTTCATAAGGCACTATATGGCCTCAAACAAGCTCCTCGAGCATGGAATCACAAACTCACACAAACTCTACTTCGCTGGGGTTTTCATGCATCCAAAGCAGACACATCTCTCTTTGTCTATGGTAGCTCTAATACTCTTATTATTTTACTGGTTTATGTGGATGACATATTGGTTACAGGTCCAAATTCCCAACTTATTCAAAATGTCATCTCAGATCTCAACTCAGCTTTTGCTTTAGAGGATTTGGGACAAGTTCACTACTTTCTTAGTGTTGAAATTCACAGGAATGGAGAAGGGCTGTATCTTTCTCAGAGCAAATATATCACTGATTTGCTTGTCAAGGTGCACTTGGATGGTGCCAAAAGCTGTGCTAGTCCCACTAGTAGTGCCCATAAGCTTGCTCTTACTGAAGGTACTCCGTTTGAAGATCACACTTTATATAGAAGCACTCTTGGCGCATTGCAATATTTGACCCTTACTAGACCTGATGTTGCTTACATCATTAACAAATTGTCTCAATTTATTCATGCCCCTACTACTGTCCATTGGGAAGCTTGCAAATGGTTGCTCAGGTACTTGAAAGGGACTGTCTCTGAAGGCCTTCTTATTCGCCCTGCTCACAGAATGTCCCTTGAAGCCTATTCGGATGCTGACTGGGCCAGCTGCTTGGATGATCGTCGATCCACTGGAGGCTATGCTGTGTTCTTAGGCTCGAATCTTATCTCCTGGTCTGCTAAGAAGCAACAGGTTGTCGCTCGTTCTTCCACAGAGTCTGAATTTCGTGCTCTCGCCAATACTGCAGCAGAAATCAAGTGGTTGCTCTCTTTGCTCACTGAACTTCAAGTCACCCTTGTGGATGTTCCCATTATTTGGGTTGACAATCAAGGTGCTGCTGCCTTGGCTGCCAATCCTGTCTTTCATGCCCGATGTAAACATATCGAGATTGATCAACATTTTGTCCGAGATCAGATTTTAAACAATGAAGTCTCCGTTCGTTATGTGCCCTCTGTTGACCAGGTAGCCGATGTGTTAACTAAAGCTCTTCCCAAAGATCGGTTTCACTACCTGAAGACCAAACTCAAAGTGGTTCTTACCCCTTTTCGTTTGAGGGGGGATGATAACCAACCTTGTGGTTAGTTAGTTAGAACACTGTTAGTGTAGCTCAACGTTACTTAGCTATTTTCTTTGTAACCAATTCTGTTATAACAGATTCGTTCTTGGTTGTATTGATACTAAGTGCATATAAATAAAGAGCTACTCATTGAACAATGCTTAAGTTTTTCTAAGCATTTGTTCTGAGGTTTTTCATTCACTCTGTTTTTCTTTCCATTCTCTGCATTCTCTTTCATGGGTCAATCTACATATTGCATGTCTAAAAAAAAATCTACATATTGCATGAAAATTGGATTTAGAGAAATAGCATATTGGAGGCACTTTGGTCTCTTTTTGTCCAAGATGGATATTTTTCAGATAATCAAATATGATTATATGATAATATGCCATATAGTACTCCGACCATTCTATCTATTGGCTTTAATCAAAATAACTCTATGCAACATTTTTTAAACTCTAGCCAAATATATATAAAGAGCCAAATGATGCTAACAAATAAATTTCTCTTAATATTTCAATAATAAGAGCAAAAAAATATTTTTATTGGAGAATAAAACGTATAGTTATTAGTTCTCCAATCTTTTTAATTTTTTTTAAGTACAAGTATATTGGACCAAAATAAAAAGAGAATAATTGGCGTAGCATAGTAAAAAGTTACCATTTAAAATAATTTTATAGTTATTTTAGTTAAAATTTAGCAAGAAGTTAGAGAGCTCCTTTAGAGTCTAGAGATGCTTTAAGTTTAGGTGAGATATTCAACTTACTAATGTAGTTTTATAAATTATACAAATATCATTGTGAATTAACAAATCAATCAAGCTTCGCTTCCTCCACTTAATTTGATCAAAATTAATTATTAATTTTGTTTTTCATAGTGATTAAGATACCCTCATCCAACAATTAACTGTAGAAAAAAAAACAAGTTTTATAAGATTTTATATACATATACTAAAGCTTTTTATTTATTTAGTTTTTTTCACTCCCATATTCTTCTTTTTTCTTTCTTAGAATATATTTGTTTGATTACAAGTTTGAAGTTTGGGTTTTTTTTTTAAATGTCAGATTTTACCATACTAGACCACTAACTAAATTTTTAGTTAATTATTTGGTTATCCAAAAGGTCGTCCTTTTGGTTATCAATATTGAAAACAGAGGTGATAATAAATCGAGCGTTTCACAAAACCCAGATGATATTCTTGAAATTTTAAAATTTGTGGGGTAGAGAAATATGCAAAATGATAAAGATATATATAGAGGAAAATTTATAATGATGATGAGGGGGAGGACATGATTATTAGGCTTACACATGTAAAATTGTGGGTCGGTGAAGAATTTTATCTGTTTGTTGCATTGTAATTTAGTACTTTAATCGATGTCATTTCTTTTTCTGTATGACTGAATTGAAGTGAGGATGACCAATCGACCACATGTATCAAAGATCAGTGAGTTTGTCAGTTTAGGGGGTAGCGATAGTGATATAGAGGGCCAAGAATGTCTTGGCCTGAGAAGGCAGCCCCAAATATTAGGCTAATTGGAGTGGCCATCAAACACTTGTATTACTCTATTTCCACCACACGAAACAGCTAAGCTAAGTCCGCTCAACGCCCCTGGTGGTGGTGACCAACACACATATCATCTGAATATATACACACACGAGGATGCATGGTATGTTGTGTAGAGAGTAGCGTGACTCCCTTGTGTGAGCCATGATTCGGTGTTGGTTGGCCAGGGGTCGAACCACCGACGCCATTTGGTGTGTCTCGTCTCTTCTTACCTTTGCCCCCCGGCCCCTACCCTACTACTCTTCCTATTTCCTCTCTCTATCAGCATTTTGTTGCTTCCCCCTCTCTCTCTCTCTCTAAACTTCATAATTCTTCAGAATTTTGAGTAAACATTACCCAAAACTCACTCCCTTTTTTATATTAAGTAATAGTACTTTCAATAGATCTTTTATTACATATTTTAAAATATATTGCTAAAATTTCTATTTTTTAATTTTACATTATACCATACACCATGACATTTTTAATTATTCTCTATATCATTTAAATATTTTATTTTTTATTTATTAAAATAAGAGACAAACAAAGAGAAGAATAATTAAAATAGAGAGAGAAAATAAATTGAAGGTGAGCTAAATCTTCTCCATGTAGAGAAAAAATCATGATGAACTATAATGGATAATGCATAAATGTTTTAGCTCACCTAACGAAGCATGTTTTTTCCTTATTTTTTCAAAATTTTGAAATATGAGCTATTCTATTGGGAATGCTATAATGTTTATTCTTCTTTCTTCTCAACTGGGGCTTCTTCAAAAAATAAATTAATATTTTTATTTTTTTCCACTTTATTTTTCTCTCATTTCAAAATTTTTTAATTAATATTTTATTTTGTTTTTTTTTCTTTCTTTATCGTTGTTTTTATTTAAATTTAAATAAATAATATTAAAAATATAATAATTAAATGATGTAAAGAAAATACAAATTAATGTATGATATTCTGTGAAAATTATAATAAAATATAAAAAAATAAAATTTTAGTGATGATTTAAAAAAATGAAATAAAAAAAAATATGTGTATTGTATAGAACCATCACCTGTATATATCAACTTTGTAGGGTTGTGTTGAAGAACTTGGAGATGTTAGACTAAGAATAAAAAATCATCACATTTTTCTTATTATTTGTGAATAAGACTTGAAGAGCTCTTTGTCGTGATTGAATCAATTTCTTTTTTTCCTTTTTTTTTTCTGTCATAAGTGAATGTTAGACATCTTCATATTTCTAATTTGTGTACAATTATAATATAAGGTTAAAACAATAAATAAATAAAAAAAGTAAGAAAGATATAACGTGGAAAGTGTAGATATTGGAGCCAAAAGTAAAAACAATTCACGTGACTTTCTCTTTTTATTACTAAAAAAAGAACTTATCAAATACATTTTGAAAATATGTTGTTCATGGAAAAATAATGGAGAGATTATGCAAAAATAATAATATAAAAAATAGAAAGATAAATAATCATTTATATAAAAAAGTTAAGAAAAGTTGCCTTAAAAAACAATTATTGTTTATCTTTCTTAAATGTTACATACAATTAATAATAATAGTACTAAATAAACATTCTTAATAAATAGATGTTAGTTGTCTATTTATCTGGTTTTTAAATAGACCATAAAGAGCACCGACACTGACATTGGTCATACATACAATGTCTTAAGTAGTTTTTCTAACTATGTATGAAGAAAAATAAAACGATAAAGATTAATAATTATCATTAATAGAAGCCTATAATTATCATTGATAATGATTAATAATTGGTTGGTAATTTTAAAGATGCGTATGTTCTACTAATTATTATGTGGTCATAATATTTACAAGCTTGTTATATTTTTATGTTTCTCTTTAAATGTCTTAGTTTTTTTTAAATGGAAAGAAAGCTATATATCAAACAAAATAGAAATTCACAAAGGCAAACATCGAAGTGAATGGGAGATTAGATCTAACTCGCCCAATAAACTACTAATCAAATGATAAATAATGAAGAAATAGTTGGAATAAATATATTGCCTATGAATTTGAAAAAAAAATAACCCCTGATTTTATTGGAACTTCATAAAAAAGATAGCAACATATGATCAATATGTCTCAAACAAAGAATCGAATAATGCTCTTTTGTTTCAAAATTTGGTTTTGAATTTAACATCAACACTTGTTGATGAGGTGGCCAATTTGTATGAATATGACTTTGGATCGCATAATTCGGCAACTTCTTTTTTTGTTGAAGCCTTAATTGTTACAATTACAATAAAAAAAGAAAAAGCGATGAGGAAAATATATAATTTTATTATCACTAGTTTGGTGTAGAAGTCAAATATGAACTAGTTTGATAATTAATATATGTATTTGGAAATATGCGCCAGTTATTTTACAGTATAAAATTTTGTATATTCATGGTCTTTTACTCAAACAACTTTAGAAATATAGTAGTTTATTTCATCTTAAATAATCAAAATCATTCATTAATATAGTATGTAAATTTTTATTTAGTGTAACCTGATAGAAATGTGGACTGACAATGAAATATGCAGGGGTGGAGCCATTTGTTTGTTGCTAAGAGCAATGAAAATTTTGAGTTGCATGAAAGTTTCGTTGCCTAGTATTAGTAGGGAAATTTTAGACAGTATGTTTAATAACATACTTAATTTTTTTTAAATGCCAACATAAAATACTCTCTCATATATATGTCATGTTAAAATTTTGGACAAAAATACCTATATCACTAACCAAGACCCCTCACCTTCTCTCTTCCTAGCCAAACCAAACTCTTCCCTCTTCCCAGCCAAACCAAACTCTTCCCCCTTTCCAGCCAAACTCTCTCATTTCTATCTCATTATTTTCTCTCGGTTCACATTCTCACCATCTCTCTCAGGCGAAGCTCTCTCTCTCCTCACAGTCGCCGTCGCCACCGTCTTCTCCATCGCCGGCCACGGTAAGGTAAGACATTCGGTTGTAATGTGGTTTTTTTTTTTAAATTTGAATCGTAATGTATAAATCGATGAAATGGGTTTGATTGTTAATCTTTATTTTGCAAAAAATGTAACTTAAAATGGGTTTGATTCTATATGCATTCTGCAAATTCTGCAAAAAATTTATGGGTCAATGTTCTTTCGATTCCACATCGATGCTCCATCGATTCTCCATCGATGACATACAGTGAGCAATCGATGCTCCATCGACGGTATATCGATGCCATGTCGATATTTTCATAATCGATGGTTTATCGATACCACATCGATGCATAATCGATGCTGAAGTATAATCGATGCGCAATCGATGCCACATCGATGCCATATCGATGCTGAACATATATGGCATCGATTCGACATCGATACACCATTGATATCACATCGAAAATAACATCTAAGTTAGATGTTCGCATCAGCATCGATATGGAATCGAAAGGCTGCATCGATGTACCATCGAAAGGTCATCGATGGTATATCGATGGTTTATCGATGCTACATCGATGCTGATGCATAATCGATGGCAAACGATGGTTTATCGATGCCACATCGATGCCATATCGATGCTGAACATATATGGCATCGATTCCATGCTCCATCGATGCTATTTCGATGGTACATCGATCCCATTTCGATGACAACAACAGATTGAGTATTTTTATAAATTCAACTAATTCTTTTTTTTTTTTTTTTGATATTTTGCAGATGCCACCCAAACGTATCCCACCGCTTGAGATCCCTATGAAGGATCATTATGTCGGTCGTATGACCTATAGGGGTTCCGGGAGGTTAACAAAATTGAAGAAAAGATTTGAGGAGCATGGATTGTTGGGGAGGGTGAATGAGTCTGTTTTTGGACCATTCTTCACAGCCCCTTCCTTTTCGTTCTCTGGGGCATTGGTGCACACACTGCTTTTGCGAAAGGTCAAGTCTCCGCGTGGCGATGAGGTGCACTTCTTGATGGGCCCAAACTTATGTAAGTTTGGGGTGCACAAGTTTTCCATTATCACTGGCCTGAGCTGCTCCTGTCCACCACTTGCCATTGACATTGAACTTCACATTACTTCCTCTCGCCTAGTTGATACATATTTCAGTGTGGAACCCGAAAAAGACATTCGGTTCAGTATCTTGGAACGAGCTTTTAGTATGTGCGATGTACCTGATGATTTGTACAAGCTCGGTTTGGTTTACTTTGTGGAGGGGATACTATTGGGCGCTGAGAACGACAATGCTATTTGGCGAGATTTATTGTTGATGGTCGAGGATTTAGATTATTTTGAGAAGTATCCATGGGGATCCCTTTCATTCGATACAACTGTGAAACAATTCAATAGAGATATGAAAGCGATTGGTGGTACAATACCAGGTAAGAAGGCGAAGAACATCACTGAGGTGGAGTCTTCTAAGGGTTTTAAGGTGGAGGCAAAGTACACTTGAAAGGGGTATCCACCAGCCTTGCAATATTGGGCATACGAGACGATTCTTGATTTATAGAAGGAACACCCCAAGCCCTGTGGATTCAAGTTCCCTAGGATGCTACAGTGGGAGAGCATAGGCCAGCCGAAGCATTTGCATTTGAAGGATGTACTTGTGAGGAGACATGTAAGTTATAATACATTTAAATAATTTAAGAAATTTTGAATTATACTAATCAACTTATGTCGTTTCTAATTTGATTGTTGTGTTTCCATTACAGTTGTCATGCATTTCTATCCTAAGGCCTCGACCAAATGAGCGAGACTTCTTTGATGTTGTATATCAGAGGACAGAGGGGGATGCTCCTAGGTATGCGATGCTGCAGAATATGATCCAGCTTGCACCAGAGGATGGAAGACCTTACGATCCTGAGGCAGAGGCTGTTGCAGTGGCTGAGATAGCCGTTGAGGCTGGCATATTTGTGGAGGATGCCCCGACAGAGTCTGCTCCAGATACTAGTACAGAACCTACTTCTGCTCCTGCTCCTGCTCCTGCTCCTGGGGCTTATGAGGAGGTGTTGGGTGAGATAGCCAGACTATCAGGTGCAATGGACGATGTTAAGGCCACTCTAGGTATCGTCCTTAAAAATCAAGAAGTCATATTAGAGAAGCTGGCAACACTAGGTGGTATACCTACTACTGCACCTACTCCTGCACATACTCATGCACCCACTCCAACAGATGATGTAGAGTACGACATTCTCCCCTCATGTTACAAGACTTCTGTTGGAGAAGCCACACCTTCTCAGCCAGTGCAGACGGTCTTAGGTGCGACTAATCCATGAGTTTTTGTTTTTTGTTTTAAAGAGATTAGATACTAATTGCTCATTTACAAGTAAGCGCACTAGACAGAGACCAGTAAGGTACGAGGACTATACTCCAGCAGCCAAGAAACCAAAGTTCAAGGACCCAGTTACGATCCTTCCTTTAAAGGTGTTGGATCAAGATATGTTGACAACTCCATCTATTTCCATCATCTTGTGTAGTTGGACGACTGCTCTCTGATCCAGCAGTCCTCCGTCCTTGGCTTTCTTAACGACTTGGCAATGGTCTTACATTTAAATTATCTACTTGAACCACATGTATCATCGACAAATGATCCTCTGAGTTATCATCAGAACTACTGCACCCCTCAACTCTTTCATCATCATCACCAAAAAGGGCAACTGGATCATCATTGACATAAGGCTCATACTCATACCCATCATCATGCGGGAGATTTGTTGGGGGAAAAAAGTTTCATTATGACTAGGACCTCCCATGCATACACTTGGCCCAGGAGCTGTTTGTGGAATAGCCGTGCGTGATTGATTATGATTTTCCATATTAACACTCACTCTAGGAGATGGATCAATAAGAGCAATGTTCTTTGCAATCGAACTAACGCATAAAGGAACCCGATGTTTTAAGGACTTTGAATTTTCAAGAATAAGAGCACTAACTCTGTAATGCCCCAAATTTCCTAATAAGGTTTAGGACCTTGATTAGGAGGCCGGGAGGGCCATAATTGATTTATTATGATATTTAATGATTTTATGCATGTCTATGTGAATTATATTATTATATGATGGTGAATGCATGCATATGGGCTCATATTTTAAATGCAAGGACATTTTGTTAATTTGGCCACTGTGGGCGTAATTGTATATTTTGGGTGCATGGTTGAGATTAATTATAATTTTACCACATTGTATGTGGATTGGTTCGAGCTTTTCGACATGAGACGATCATGAGATGTAAGTGTTCGGTCTAGTCATAACGGGCTTAAGTTCGGGTCTCGGGGTGATATTAGTGATTAGAGCATTACCGTGAATTAAAGGGTAATGGGATGTGATTTATTGGTATTTGAGAATATGGAGATTAGTGGGAATCGGGAAGCGTTAATTATGATTAACAGGATAGGTGGAAAGTACCAATTTTACCCTTGAAATGGTTTAGAGGCTTTTGTTGGCTTAAGGGTATTTTGGTCATTTTGAGTTTTGGATATATATATAACATAGGAAGGCTATGGAAAACAGAATAGAAACAGAGCCTATCTTCTCCTTCTCCCTTCCTTCCCGTACAAGTCTTCCTTCACCCTTTTCTTTGAGTTTTGGGAGCCTATCTTGAGGAAGCAAGCTAGGGAGCCAAGCTTGGGGAGGTTTAGATTGAGTACAGCCATTGGGAAGGATTCAAATTGTGTTGGAGGTAAGTTTCTATCATTTATTTCTAGTGCATACTCTGTTTTGATACTAGTTTTCAGCTTGTGTTTTTATGGAGGGTTGTTGGAATTGACGGAGGTTTTAGTTGGGGTTTGTCTTGGGTTTTGCTAAGGGTGTGGTATAGAACAAGTTTATGGATTGTATTGGAGGTTTGAGTGGTGTTTAAATTGGGTTTGATGGTTTGGTTCCAAGAGAAATCGTAGGGGAAGAAAAACAGGGGTGTTGGCTGAACTGGGGGTTGCGCCGCGGCATGGTCAGGGAGAGCCGCGGCCCTTGGTGTGAACTGGGTTTGGGCGCCTCTGTCTGAGGGGCGGGCCGCGGCATGGCCAAGGAGGGCCGCGGCCCTTAAGGTCATTTTTGCCAGAATGGGGTTTTTAGCTTGGGGATTCAAGCCTTAGGCCTCGGGGTTGAACCTACTACCCGGTTGAGTAGTGTTTGAGGTCCCGGAGGTTAGGCTTTGGTTTGGGAACATTTTATTATTCATTTTATTAATGGTACTCTGTATGATTGGTTATGACTAGGTGACCGCTTAAGGACTATTAGCTGATCGTTCTCAAATGTTGTTTCTTTTATTAATTCTCGCTCGAACCCAAGGTAAGAAAACTGTACCCTGTGTATATGTGACATGCGTGGCTATTATGGATGCATGTTGGTTGATTATTGAGCATGACATGCATGGTTATTATGATGCATGTTGGTTGGCTATTGAGTATGACATGCATGGCTATGATTGATGCATGTTGGATGTTTAAATGTAAACATTGATAGCATAATGAATGCTTGGTGATTTAGCCCATTTGCATATGACTGTTGTTGAGGCATGCTGGATGATTAAGTGTGATGCATGTAATGCACGAGAAACATGTGATTAGGGCATGCCGTGAATGATGAATATGAGATTGGCCAGAGCTTGAGTCTCTGAGTTTGTGCATGATCACGATTATGCTAGCAACTGTTTAGTAAGCATGCTGAATGCCCTATTCTTGGATAACTGGCATATGATATATGTTGAAAGCATTGCTTACTTATGTATGCACTGACTCTTCAGTCAGAATCGACAAAAGTGTTAGTATCAGCTGTGAAGCTGTGACTTACTTGTCAAGTTCGGCAGTGATACTGGACACAGGTCAGGTAGCGCTGACTTATTTGTCAGAATGGCCTTAGCGTGAATCACGCAAGCCAACAGGGATTAGATCTAATCGACTACTAGCATTGAATGACTCAAGGATCATTAATGCATGACCGACCCTAAGGGTCGATGAACAAACAGAGCTTGAAGGCTAGTGGCTTACCTATCAGCCACTCTCTTGCTAGAAACCAGAGCTTGGAGGCTAGTGGCTCACTTAACAGCCACTCTCCCGCTAGAAAAGAGAGCTTGGAGGCTAGTGGCTTACTTAACAGCCACTCTCCCTCTTGAATCATGTGATGTTCACTCATTGGTTTGGAAGCTTTATGCTCTGTGTGATTATAATGATAATCATTTGATAATGCTTATGTGTAGTGTTATGTTTTCTTGCTGGGCTTCGGCTCACGGGTGCTATGTGGTGCAGGTAAAGGCAAGAGGAAGCTGGACCACCCTTGAGTTGGAGAGCTTAGGTGATGACGTGTACATATGCAGCTGCTCGACCGCCACGACCGAGGTTTAAAGTGGAACTAGGGTTGAACCCTGTTTTGCCGCTTAGAACGGCCTGTTGTAAATATTTTCTATAATAAACTCTGAAATTTATATTTTGGGGATCCCAATGTATATGTTAAACGTTCTAGTGAAACGTCATATCCCTACCGAAGTTTTTAATCCCTAAACCTCTAATCATACTTAGTTCACGATTTGGCCAAATGACTCAATTAGCGAGTTTAGCACTGTTTACAAGGCACACCGTAACGGTCCCAGGGGTTGGGGCGTTACAAACTCCTTCATCATCTGTGATTTCAATGGGATCTACGCTAAAATCATTGCATGTAAACGACACTTCCAACTTTAAGTCAAACAATGACCTATCCACTTTCAACTTTGAATACAACTTCTCCAATAATTCTATGTAACCAACATCAATTGGTACATGCATTATAGTGTTCGAACCAGCTTTGAAATTCCATTTTTCTCCTTTCTGTTCCCAAACACCGTTGTAAGAAACAATTATATTAACTCTGGAACCTGCAAATTTACAAAAAACAAAACATAAGAAAATTATAAAAATAAAGTGTAATCTATGAAGAATCGATGGTAAATCGATGATGTATCGATGCCTATGAAAATCTGTATTGTAGTTCAAAATCGATGCCACATCGATGACATTTCGATGCATCATCGATGTTGATGGTTGCCATTTCGATGCGATACCATTTCGATGCCACATCGATGCCTTATTGACGTTGGACCAAATAAACATATATGACATTGATTCAACATCGATACATCATCGATACCAACATCGAAATTAGATATTTGCCTCAGTATCGAAATGGCATTGATGGAATTTCGATACACCATCGATACTAACATCGAAATTCACCTCAGTATCGATATGGAATCGATGTGGCATCGATGCTGATGGTTGCCCTATGTATGCGATTAAATTTCGATGTAATATCGATGCCATATCGACGCTGAACCAAATCAACCTATATGACATCGATTCAACATCGATATTACATCGAAAATATCATTTAATTTAGATGTTCACATTAGCATCGACATGGAATCGATGGAGCATCGATGTACCATCGATTTTGAAAATCTCAGATCCGAAGAACACTTCAAAAATTGCAGAAAAAAATACAAACTCAACTGCGGAACAGTTTGAATCTAATATCTAACCATGGAATTTCATATTCATTAGTAAATTAAAGAAATGATACTTACCCATGATTTTTTCTCTTAAAAACGCCGAGAAACTTCCAATCCGTTCCACCTCTGAGCTGTGAAAAAATGGCTGTAAATGGGGGATGAAAGAAAAAGATAGAGAGAAAAAATGTGTGAAGTGTTAAATTTGAGTGAATAGGGTATTTTTGTCCAAAACATAAGAGGGGGCATATTATGGGGAGAATTTTTAAGTTGGCATTTTAAAAAAATAAAATATGTTATGATGCATAAAGGGTAAAATTTCCCTATTAGTATTAGAGTAAAATGTAGTGCCAAGCATATGTCAGGCAACGATGCTAAATATTTTTTTTTTAGAAAAAAAAACCAAATAACCTTTGGAAACTTTTAAAAAATATATTAAAAAAATCATGGCTAACATTCAAAATGACCTTTGGCTACATTTTTTTTGGTAAAAAACTAGTCTATTTCTTTTTTTCTTTTATAAATACTCATTAACACTACTACAAAAACATGTTTTTAGAACATTTTTTTAAGGCATTCACCTAGACGTGAGCCCTAAAAACAACTCATGAACTTTTTAGAACAATCATTGATAATCTTTAAAGAATTTCTTTTAGGACACGCGATGCGAGCCCTAAAAACTTATGTGTCCTAAAATTTTGATTTTTTTTTTTTTACAAAAGTTTCCGGACTTTTTAGGATACTCATTGAGAGTCCTTAAGAATTTCTTTTAGGATACGCAGTGCGAGCCCTTACAACTTATGTGTGTCCTAAAAAATTGAATAATTTTCTTTTAACAAAAGTTTTATTATATATTAAATCAGAAGAAAAAAAAACACTCTATCCATTCTCTCTCTCTCTCTCTCTCTTCCTTGGATTCCCTCTCTCTTCCCTCATTTCTCTTCCTCTCTCCCTCTAGATCGCTCTCTCTCTCAACTTGCTGCCACTAGACGAACGGAGGCTGTCCAGCCACCCCCGCCTACACGCGCTACCGAAGCATCTTCGTCGACCCCCGAAACCCCCAGTCCCTCGAGCCCCTAGCCTCACGCACCCCCTAGCCCTCTCAATAGAGCCTCCAAAGTTTGGCGAATATGTAGGTTTCCGAAACGTTTTGGGCATTTTCCGACCACCTCAAGAAACCTCGAGCCAAATGACCACCACCATTGCATTCCTTGTGCTTTGGGCTCCAAAACCCACTAAAAGATCAGACCGAACCACCATTGTGGGGGTGGTGGCACTGTTGTCATCGTCAGAGCTCCAGTGTGAGCTTTGGCTACCAATTAATTTTTGAAAATTAAAAATAAAACTTTCCAGGACTCACAATGTGAGCCCAACAAACATTCTTTTAGGGCTTGCAATGCGAGTCTTAAAAAATTTCGCTTTTTATGGCTCTCAACGCGAGTCTTAAAAACTTTGTTAGGGCTCGCACTTTTTTGTAGTAGTGTAAGTTCATTCATTTTTCACACCTCATATATTCTTCTACAAAATTTTCAATATCACAAAATCCTCTTTTCTTAAATGAATTCCCAAAATTCTCCATTTACAAACCCCAAAATCCAAATTTTCAATATTATAAAATATTTAAAAATTCATCAAATTCTCCACAAACCAACCCCAAAAATCCAAATTTTCAATATTATCAAGTTACTCAAGATTTATCAAGTTCGCTACATACCAAGCCCCAAAATCCAAATTTTCAATATTCTCAAGTTACTCAAATTTTATCAAGTTTTCTATGTGCCAACACCCAAAATCTAAATTTTCAATATTTTCAAGTTAACCAAAATTATCATATGAGGATTACCTTACCTAAATTTTGGCTCTTTTGAAACACCTCAACATGCTCCATTCTACCCATCAAGAAGTTCACTACCATATGTCTTTCATATGCCTTCCCTACACCAACCCAAAAGGATTTCAAGAAATTATAGGCCAAGTATGGAAAAGTCTAATAATCATTTGAATCCTGAAACGTCATCCACATATGTCTCCGAAACCCAACCTATAGATGGTGATGAAGGGTTGGAAAATGTGGTTCTACACAATGAAGAGGAACCAAGCCAAAAAGGTATATCCAATAAAAAAAAACTTGTTTGTTTTTTTTACTATGTTTTATGGTATTAATACAATTTCTTAATTATATGTAAAATTAAATGGAGCAAGGAATAAACTATACTTTTGATAAGTGGATAGCTTAATACATCTATGGATGCCATCGTGGGGGATGACCAAACTTCTACAAATTTATGGGATCGAATCGCAAAATACTTTAACACCAACAACAAAGGTGAGCAAACAAGAACTGGAAAGCAATGCAAAGATCATTGGAGCAAGATGAATAAAAAGGTGGCGTGTTTCAATGGGTGTTATAAACGAGTACAACAAGCTCGTCATAGTGGTTGATTTGATGAGAAAATTCTTGAGAATGCGCATCAAATGCATAAATCTGAAAAATAAAAACTCAAATTTTATGCATGTAGACTATTAGAGATTGACATAGGATGAAATGAAATGGAATACAATGTACCAACCAGAAGGTGCAAAAAGAAAAAAAGTGTAACGCCCTAAACTCCAGGGACCATTACGGTGCGCATTTTAAACAGTGCTAAACTCGCTAATCGAGTCATTTGACCATAATTGTGTAACTAAGTATGATTAGCGGTTTAGGGATTAAAAATTTTGGTCAAGATATAACGTTTCATTATAATGTTTACTGTATGCATTGGGATCCCAAAAATATAATTTAAAGGTTTATTAAAACAAAATATTTACAACCAGCCGATCTAAGCAGCAAAACAGGGTTTAACCCTAGTTCCTCTTTCAATCCTCGGCTGTGGCGGTCGAGCAGCTGCATATGTACACATCGTCACCTAAGCTCTCCAACTCAAGGATGGTTCAGCTTTCTTTTGCCTTTACTTGCACCACATAGCACCCGTGAGTCGAAGCCCATCAAGAAAACTCAATATGCTCATGAACAGTAATAACATGTCATCATATCATAAAGTGCATGCTTAGCACTAACAGCCTTAATCACGCACGCAAATAAGTTCACGTAATGTGAGTATAAAACATCAACCGATGATCATAATAATCATCCAGGGCTTTTATCCCTAAATAGAAGAGTGACAGTTGTAAGAGTCACAAAGGTGGGTTCCGTTCCCATTAGTCATGTGACGATAGGGTCACTTGGGCTTTACAAATAAGTGATCCTTTCACTAGCTTAAACAAGATCGGTATTTGATGAAATAGTCACCAACATAAACCTACCGAGTGACCATAGAGTCACTAACGTGGGATTCCGTTCCCTTAGCCATGTGACAAAACAGTCACCTAGGCCTTTGGTCCTGGCCCTGAGTAACTAGTCATAGAACTAGGCAAGAAGGGAGTGACCATAGGGTCACAACTGTGGGTACCGCTCCCTTAGCCATGTGACGATAGGGTCACCTGGGCCTTTGGCCCTGACTCTAAGTAACTAGTCATAGAACTAGGCAAGCGCTTATAATTTTCACCGAACTTAGGGTCGGTCCAGCATTAATGCTCATTTGAGTCATTCAATGTCGATATTGATTAGATCTAATCTTTTATCGACTTTGCGTTCATGACGCTTATTCCGTTTCTGGCTCTTAGGTCAGTAACACGCGACCAATGCCAATCCTGAATAATCAGGGCCACGCACAAGTAAGCAATGCTACCAAGCATATATCATATGTTAAATATCCAAATACAGGGCATTCAACATGCTTACTTAAAAATTGCTAGCATAATCAGGATCATGCATAAACACAGAGACTCAAGCTCTGATCAATCTCATATTCAATATTCATGGCATGCCCTAATCACATGTTTCTCGTGCATCGCATGCATCACATTTAAACATCCAACATCCATCAAGAATAACCATGCATGTCACATATGGGGTGCAGGTTTTCTTACCTCAGGTTCAAGCAGGAATTAGTAAAAAAATGACCCTTGAGAACGATCAATCATTTGATCCTTTAGCGGTCACCTAGGCATAACCAAGTATGAAATCTCATCAATAAAATAAATCATAAAAAGGTTTAAAATCTAAAACCTCACTCCCGGGATCCATCCCACACTCTCGGGACTCCCAATCACCCAAACAGGGTAGTGGAACCATCCCCCAAGCTCCCAAAATCTTCCAAATCCCCAAAAATAGGTTTGCTGGAAAGTGGACTAGCGCTGGGGCGCTTCTTGGTAGGGGTGGGGCGCTGCCCCAAAATAGAGAGAGTCCCATTCTCTGCCCTGCCTAGCGCTGGGGCGCCCCCTGCAGACCAGAAAAATCTCTGGTTTTCTCCCCTGCGATTCCCCTGAAAACCAAGCTTCAAAACCAATCCCAAACATCATCCAAACCTATATTTTAACCGCAAAACTTTATTCATAACACAACCTCATCAAAACCCGAGCAAACTTCTCCAAAAACCTCGTTGAATCCCTAACTATCCACTTCAAAATTCCTAGCTGAAACTAATAGAAAAACAGGGTATAAATGAAAGATTTTTCATGGCTGAAGTTCTTACCTCAAGTTTAATTTATATCCTCTTCAATGGTTGAGCCAAGGTCCTAAGCCATCAAACGTTGCTCTCCTAGCTTGGATCCTCAAGTAGGGTTCAAAAATTAGAAAGGGAGAAGAAGAGAATAATTGGTACGGGAGAGAGATGAGATAGGATGATGATGATGCTCTTTTTTTTTTCTTAAGATTACTACAGCTTTTGAAAGATATATATCCTTAAGTTAAAAAGACCAAAATGCCCCTAGGTTATTTAATGTCCTCTTAAGGCCACCAAGGGTAAAACTGTCATTTCCTGCCTATCTCGTTAATCAAAATTAACACCCTCCAATTCTCATTATCCTCAAAATTCTCAAATACCAATAATTCATATCCCATTACCCTTTAATTCCCAGCAACGCTCTATTCACTAAATTACCCCGAGACTCACCCTGAGCTCCGAAACTAACCCCGTTATGACCAGACCGATAACTTGCATTCCATGATCGTCTCATGTCGAATGGCTCGAACAAATCTATAATGTCCTGAATAGCTAAGACTGTTACACTGTGTGTTTATAAAGGTGCAAGACTTGCTAATCAAGTCATTTAACTCAAAACGTGTCACTGAAACTATAATAGAACTAGGGTTAAAAGATTTTGGTCTCAAAAGTTTCATTTCCTATAAATAAACATTCTTTTTACATGGGATCCCAAAACTAATAAGTTAAAGACCATTTACAAAAGATTCAAGGTTTAAATACAGTTGCTAGCCACTCTAAGGCAAAACAGACAACAAGGCTTTTCTCGTCCTGTTCCACTCCTCGGCCGAGGCGGCCGATCAGCTGACTATGTACATTCAGCCCCGCAGCTCTCCATCTCAGGACTAGTCCAAGTTTCCTTTGCCTTTACCTGCACCACGTAGCACCGGTGAGTCAAGGCCCAGCAAGAAAACACAACAACAGAGCATAACCATTCAACAGACAATCTGATAACTCATACCGCATAAGCAGGTACTCTACAGTCTAAGCATTCATGTTAATCAAGTATTCAGCATACCAAGTATATCATTACATATCATTAATCAATTCACATATGATAACTAGGGTTAACGCCCTTAGGCCACACCCTCTATTTATCCCACTGACTCCGGCCCGCTTAAACCGAGCTCAGTGAATATTAAGTTGTCCTCAGCTACTAGTGACCGAGCCGCGCTCTGTGCGCAAGTATTATTTACGGCACCTTTAGGTCGTTTATCACATGTCCCATGGCATAATATCATCTATGACATCATACAGATATAGGGAGCTCTTAGTCCCATCACAAACACATAACCGGGTGCAGTTTTCTTACCTTTAGATTCGCTCGCTTTGTTCAACTTGATCCTCAAGCACGATCCCGTCCGAGCCCTAGCGTACACCTAGTCGCAGCCATAGATCAGAATCATCACCAAACCTCAAGTCCAAAACCTAGCCTCGGGACCAATCCCGAGCCCTCGGGAAGCCCTAATTCCACCAAACGGGGTGGTGGAATCAAACCCCGAACCCTTGGGCAAAAACCCTTGAAAATAACCCAAAAGCCCCTTTATGGAAACAGGGTAGCGCTACAGCGCCCTAAGGAGAGCGCTATAGCACTACAAACAGAGCCAAAAGGCTCAGGAACTTCAGGGCCTATCGCTACAGTGCCCAGTGACTAACGCTATAGCGCTAGTCATAGCACAGCCCTGCACAACATTTTCTCCTTCGAATTTTCCCGAGCCAAACCTACTGAAAACTCAACCAAACCTCAACCAAACTTCAAAGCAAGCCTCCCAACATCCTCAACTCATCCCAAACATCCCAACCACACATAACTCAATCACATGCACCCAAATCAAGGAAATCACCATGGCTGAACCTAAAGCTCATAAACTCAATAAGAACAACAGTTGAAACCACATAACTTAAGCCAGAGTTTCTTACCTTTGATGGATGAGCTCAACCTAGGTTATCCACCACAGTAGCTTGGCCTTCACCTCCTCAAAGCTTCAACCTCAACTCCCTAGAATTCCCCATCAAAACTCAGCTCAAAATCCACAACAATACTAAGAACTAGAAACTCAAAACAACCTTAGACCTTACCTCAAATGGATGGACTTCTCTTGCTAACTCCTTCCTAATTCCTCAAGCCAGACCAAGAACCCTAGCCTCAAGCTCCTGCCCAGACTCTCCCTGAGTTTTAGCTCCAAACTCCTTCAAGAATTAAGGAAGAAACCTCCAACCGAGAGAGAGAGAGATAGACTTCCAATTCCTTCTTTTTTTTTTTTTCCTTTTCTTTTCTTTCTTTCATTTAGACTTCTAAGACCTTCTACATATTCCACTAAGACATAAAAATTATTAATACTTATCCCTTATAAGCCAAATGACCAATTTTCCCTCCCCTTTATCCCAAAGCCTTTAAATCAACCTAGGGCATTTTGGTAATTTCACCCAATTCCCGCTAATTCCTCGTATGTCTCTAATATTTACCGCTTACTTCCCGACACCTAACTAATCACCAGCTATATTCCTCAATATCAAAATAAACTCCAGTATATTCTCTAAATTCCCAGAAATACCCCCAGGCTGGCCCCGAGCTGGGTATAAATCCCCGCCGTGACTTTTTCGCTAAATTGCTCACTAGGATCGCCTCGAATCACAAATTACAAATATATCCACATAATAATGTGCTCTCGACAATTTATCACATATATATACAGTTATGCCCTCAACAGGCCAAAATTACGATTATGCCATTCTAACCTAATTAGGGCCTACATGCATACTAGTACACATAGTCATGCATTACAGATATTCAAATAATCATACAACATGCTTTTAATCACTAGATCGCATATATAATTCAATTATGCCCTTCCGGCACACTAATCAAGGCCCTTAAGCCTTATTAGTAAATTTGGGTCATTACAAAATCAACATATTATGTGGTCTTATTTTTAATTCACCCATATGCATGAAAATACACAATTACGCCCTCAACGGGCCAAATTACCAAAATGTCGTTATAATTAAAAATGGACCCATATGCATGCATTTATCATCATACTATAATATAATTCACATAGACATACATATCACCATTTTAAAACATAATAAATCAAATATGGCCATCCCGACCTCCTAATCAAGGTCCTAAATCTTATTAGGAAATTTGGGGCGTTACAAAAAGTGTCAGAATTAGGGACATGTACTTCATAATCCAATGCAGACATCAATGAAAATGAAGTACGTGAAGTGCGCCCTGTTGGCCAAAAGGCGTCAAAGAGAAAGGGAACGAAAAAAAAGGACATATGGAGCACCTTTCGATTATGTTGATGATTATGTTCGAATTGGTGAAAAGAATGTTATTGAATGCTTGGTCAATTTCGTTCGGGTAGTGAATGAGATTTTCGAGACTGAATATATGAGACAACCTAATCCCGATGACAATCGTCGCTTACTTCAAATGGTGGAGTTGTGCAGTTTTCCAGGCATGTTGGGAAGTATTGATTGTATGCATTGGGAATGGAAAAATTGCTTAGTTCCATGGAAAAGCCAATACACGCGAGGTGATTGTTGTGTAAAATCAATACGCAAGTGCACGCAATCGTAACAAGTAATAAAGACTAAGTGAGATCGTTCCCACGAGGACTGTATATTAAGTACCAAAACTTAATTCCTATTTCTATTTGGTTAACTAGAATTGAGTCACAAGAATTAACTAAAATTGTAAAACAAAAATCTAAAATTAACTTCAAGAACTGAAAATAAACAACGTTAAGAAAATTCAATGGATTAAAAACTAGGGCAATCAATTTCATCAAACATCCTCTTTAATTCTTATTAACACAAATCTTACTATTCAATCTTTCTCTTGTGATAGCAGGTCAACAATAATAACTTATATTCGTACTAGGAAATATAAGTCTCAATCCTATGCAAATTTTCTACATCTCTGTGATAAATAAACATAAGATAGGCATTAAGATTAACAACCCTAAAACTACACAAACCACACAGGTACTCTCGTCCTAATATGAAATCTATGTTTATTCAATTACAGCATATTCAATTCTCACTTCTCAGATTTCGAATAAAAATCATATATTTCATGTCAATGGTGATCAATCATTCACAAGCATTAAATTCAAATTGAATAAATCACAAGATAAAATTGAAATCATAAAACTTGCATTAATTTAAAATAAAGGTTCACGAGAATCCATTAACACCCTAGAAAAATAGTTTAGTTCATGATCAAATTCATAATAACCATAGAAGAAATAAAAAGCATCCAAAATACAGAAATTCAAAGTAGAAAAGAAGAAAATTGTGATGAATTCTTCGACTCCACTTGCAATCCTCCACAATGTGCCTCTAGCCGTCTCCTAGGGTTAATCTCCTCTTAAAAACGCCATTAAGAAAGCTTTTATAATCCCTAATTAATTATGTGCGAAATGACAAAATTGCCCTTGAAAAATGCCCTAACTTCGGCTTCCGTACGGACTAGCGCCGCAGCTCCATGTGATAGAGCCGCAGCTCTAGTGCATTTCGCGATCCGGAATTCCTCTCTGACTTCTTGTAGCGCCGCAGCTCTACTTGATAGAGCCGCAACTCCAATTCAGATTTTAATAGAGCCTCAGCTCTATCTGATAGAGCTGCAGCTTTAATGCTGATAGATTTGTTTTTCCTTCTCTGTAACGCTTAGGGCCGCGACTCTACACCATAGAGCTGCGGCTCTAATTCCATTTTTTCGCCTAATCATCAATTTGAGCCCCGAATTCGCCTAGTTTCCATTCCTTAGCCCGTTTAACACCGTTTCTTCAAGAATTAAACGCTCTCCCTCCAATTTCAAGCTATTTTCTTCATAACCACACTTAATCCTGAAAACACAATAAACACCGACATAATATCGCACAAAACCAAATAAAAGACTAAAATTGCATCTTAAAACACGCCATAAAAACATACCAAAAATAGTCCTAACAGTGATCACGGCACGGCGACAATCATGCTCGAAGCAGTTGCGTCATAAGATCTTTGGATTTGGCATGGATTTTTTGGTGTCCTGGGATCTAATAATGATCTCAATGTGTTAAATGAATCCCCATTATTCACTGACATCTTACAAAGGCAAGCTCACAAAGTTGAGTTTACGATAAATGTCACACAATACAACAAGGGGTACAATCTAGCAGATGTTATCTATCCAGAGTAGGGTACATTTGTTAAAACTATCTCATTGCCTCAAAGAGACCAAATTAAATTATTTTCCCGATGCCAAGAAGCGGTACGCAAAGATGTTGAGAGAGCATTCAGAGTACTTCAATATTGTTTTGCTAATTTGTACAAGGACCAACACGTTTTTGGCAAAAAATGTTCTCAAAGATATTATGTATACATGCATCATATTGCACGACATTATTGTTGAGGATGAAATAGATGCATATGAGGGTTTATTTGATTTAGTTATGAAGAAGTTTGCTCCAACCCCCCAATGGTTGAAGTATCGAATGGACCTATTTCTTATTTACCGGCGAAGCTTCAAAGAAATGCTGAATTTCGTGACAGAAACATTCATCGCAATCTTCAAGCAAACTTAGTCGAGCACATATGGTCTAAATTTGGAAATCATTTTAATTATATATTTTTTAATTATGTTAGATTGATTAATTATTATGTAATTTTATGAGCTACTTTAAAATTTGGTGTAACTTAAATATTTTGCAATATTTATATTAATTTATGAATTTTAAAATTTTAGTGTGAGAATATTTATAATAAAAAAATTATATATAAAAATTATACGTAGAACCATGGTGGACAACTTTTAAAGTTGCCTACCATTGGACCAATTTTTTAAGAAAAGTTGCCAAAATTGATGTGTATAAGAGAAAAAATGAAAACAAATATATTTTAAAGTGAGTTTTGTACTTTTGTCAATGAATGGGGTTGTTAGCATTGAAGATGCTCCAAGAACATGAAGAGAGCCAAAATGAGTGCTTGCATATATGACGCCAAATCTATTTTCTTAATAAAATAATATAAAATTAAGATTTCATTAAATACACATTGTGTCGTTGGTGTACCAACCAATGGAGTAAGATTAACATAAATGAGTATGTACTGACCAATAAAGGTAATGCTAATAAAATTAAAGATTTAAATAAATAGATAAAAAAAATCTATTATAAATGTTATATTAAGTTTTTTGCCGTTAATTTTTATCAATTGCTTACTTATGATTATATTTTTTTTAATTACAATTATTTTAATTATGATTATATTATTTTATGAGCTACTTTAAAATTTTGAGTAATTTAAATTTTATGTAATATTTTATTTATATTAATATATGAATTCTAAAAATATTGTATGGCAATATTTACAATTAAAATAAATAATATATTAAATAATAATGTGTGAGGCCATGATGACACCTTTGAATAGTGTTAACCATTGAATTATTTTTAGAAGTAAGGTTGCAAAAAATGATGTGAAAAAGAGATAAATTAAAATAATATATTTTTAGATAATGTTAAAAAATTTTGCACTCTTGAAGGGTGCCACCATTGGAGATGCTCTAAGTATTCATGGTTGACCAAAAAGTTGACACAAAATTATTTATATAGTATTATTTATAAGGAGAATTCTGGCATCTCTCACATGACTTAGTCCTTTATGGGGGGCCTAGATTTTTGCCAAGTGTCAATATTGGATTGGTGTTAAAATGTTGAATTTTTAACCTTTTACTTGGTGTAACCGGTTGTGTCAACTGATTGTGTTTTTTGAGCTGACGCAGCTTAAATAAGTGAGAGTAGAAGCATAATTTTAGGTCCAATAAACTGTATAGTTGAGGGTTTTATAGTAAATTTAGATAGGAGTTGGGACTTATTTATGATTGTGGACACGTAAATATTTGACTGCTGTTAAATAACTATTATAATTAATTTACATAAATGTATAATAAAATAACGTAACAAAAACTGAAGCTTTTTTATTTGTTTAATGCGGTATAAGAAATGAATAAAATGTGGTGGAAAGTTTTTAATATTAATAATAATTTTTTAAATATATGGTTTACTGAATGACACACCACATTACCATTTAGTAGTTAATTTTTGCATGGACTTTTTATTTTGCATGAATATTGAGCATATTAGTATAGGTATTAGCTACATAAGAAGTTTTATTCTGCTAAGTGACTTTTGAGAGTTTGTTAAGTGAAAAAATTAAAGTACAACATAACGAGAACATATATTTTAGTGTAAGTTTGTATAGTTTTTTTTTTCAATTAAGTTTCAATGCTTTGGTTTTTTTTTTGAAGTCATTTTCTCTTCTAGTATTGGATGACTTCATAATCGACGTCTAATTATGTGTGACAATATTTAAAGAAAATAATACTAGTACTATAGCACTTTGCTTGTGTTTTTTTTATTGGAAACAGAGAATAGTGATAACATTTGAATAGATAATAGTTGTAAAAATAATAATTAATGCACTCTTTTTGGTTCACCTGAAATGCATAGTAAAATATGAGTTAAAGTGCACACCACATTTGGTGGCTTAGCTGATGAGGAAATTATTAAAAAAATGTGAAGAACCTACGAATGAGTGTAAATAAATGGTAGCTAGTTAAAGGGTAAAATATTATGGTACTTTTGTCTTTTTGTACTACTAACCTTTAATTGAAATTTAGTCATTAAACTCAAAAGGTATACACATCAGACGATACAAAAATATTGAAGGACTAAATCATTTAATACTAGGTGAGAGATGTCAAAAGATACCTTATTTATAGTGTAGTATTTAGCTTTCTAAGAAATTACGGTTTGGCTCCCCTTATATTATTATTATTATTATTTGACACATTGTCTTTCTTTAAAATTGTATTTTGCATCCGTCTTTGGAAATATGTACTGTAATTAATGTTTCTTTTAAGGGGTTTATTATTTTTTCTTCTTAGTTTACTATCCGCAGCAATAATTATTCCTAGTAGACAAGCAACTTTTGATGACGATTAATAATTAGTGCGACGGCAAACTGATGAAAAATATAATAGTTATTAGAAAAACAATATCACAAGCCGATTATCCACACTAAATGATTACCGAGTAGAATTTGCTTAAGATTTTTTTTAAAAAAATTATCTTTAGTAATGCCATTTGTGTAAATTTAATTACAAGTTGAGTAAAGACCTATCATTATTTTTTGATTATTTTCAGTATGACAGAAACCCATTAACAAATAAGAACGAAATTTATAATAAAACATTTTAATAATAGGATAAACAAATAAAAGGAAACTGATGAAATGGGAATGGAGACAATATATATAGTTCTTTAAAATAATTCATTTCTATGAAAATTGTGAAATTGGAACCTTGGTAGAGCAGTTAATGATTGACCCAATAAATAATATAACATTATTCACCAGTGCACCATAAGCATTATTTTGATAATTAGCTAGTTTTGAGTAGCTGATACTTCTAAATCTAATCCCATTACTTTATTTTCTTTTATTTTTTATGACCAACCCTATATCACTTGATGTGACTAAAAAATTATACAATTCCATGCTTATTGAAAGTAATGACAAAGTCACTGATAAAATAATCACTAATGCATGCATCTTTATTTTAATTTATTGTTTTTGTTTCTGGAACATGCACATCTTTTTATCCTTGTTTTCTGAACAAATTATTACTTTAATTTTTAATTTCAGCTAATATAGACCAGACAAAAAATATCTTAGATACTTTGGGCCATCAAGAATGTATTTTTATTTTATAAAAATATAAAGCCTAAATCTCCAATATCTTTTCTCTTAAAAAAAATTTAGAGAAGCATTGGGAATTCATGCTCACTCTTTTTTTAATTATTTAATTATTTTATTTTTTATGATAGCAATTATATGTTTGGTAATACAAAATTGTTATAAACAAAATAACATAAAGCGACCTTTAATTAAATAAATAAAAATTCTTTTTCCGGTGAAACATTATTTTATCAACAATTACATGAACAAATAATTATTTATTCTTATATGAATGTTTTTATATCTAAGCAAAGTCCATTTAAAATTCTTATTAAGGCACCTGGTAAAGTTATTAGGCTACTATATATGATGCGTACCAAATGAATTAGGTGAAAGAATAGTTGGTAGAGGTAGGTTGGTTTGCTAAGTGCCCCCACTAATATATATTTATGAATAAATAGCATTTTTATGTTAGAATTAATATGAAAGTAGACATATGAACAATTCTATATACATGTAGGCGGAATTAATATATAGAATGAACATATACAAAAAATGATCGAATATTGTATACCTCCAGCCATTGCTATTGATAACCTCGATCTAGCTTTAGATCTACAAAAGAAAAAGAACAGAAGTTAGAACGAGTACACGGGCTTCCAAGCTCTCACTAACTCTTTTAGATGGAGTTACTGAAAGTCAGAATGAGCAGCGAGCTTGGGGACCGGTACTCTATATTTATAGAGTGAGACTTACCATCAGAGTCTCTGCCACAGATTGAGATATTTCCTCAATCAGTTGGGATATGAAAAATCGGGTAACAACAAATCAGGTAACAAACAATGTTGACCATTAATTAGAATATTTTGTCAATAAATTAAATATTGACTTTAATATATTAAATCAATTAGTTGATTTTATATACCAAATAAATAATATTCTAACATTCTCCCACTTGGTCAGCATTTAAATTAATGTATTACTTAAGCCCGACGATCATCCCTGTTAGATAATAAACACATGAATCATGGCGATAGGTCCTCTTTTTATGACGAGTATTATCTTCCATGTATTACAATATATTTATTGCATAACAATGTAATTTATGTGGCTATGTACTTAAACGAATAAACCTTATGTTTATTCAGGTCCTATGAAAGTAAAATTTTCTCAAATAAAATTAAGATGCGCATAAATATGAGAAAATATCAAAAAAGAGAGTTTCATTGATAATAACTTCAGTTTGTACAATAAATTTACATAAGGGAACCAAGTCCCATGTTCACTACATGATCCTTGAATTTATGAGGTGGCAAGCCTTTCGTCATAGGATCAGCAATCATCAATTCAGTGCTAATGTGTTGAATGACCACTTTATTTTCTTTAACACGTTCTCTCACGGCTAAGTACTTGATGTCGATGTGCTTGCTTCGACTACCACTCCTGTTGTTCTTAGCCATGAATACAGCAGCTGAATTGTCGCAAAACATTCTCAATGGCCTAGATATAGAATCTACAACTCTAAGGCCTGAAATGAAACTCTTTAGCCATACACCATGCGATGTAGCCTCAAAACACGAAACGAACTCGGCTTCCATAGTAGAAGTAGCAGTCAAGGTCTGTTTGTTACTCCTCCATGATATAGCTCCACCGGCAAACATAAACACGTAACCAGAAGTTGATTTACGTGAATCAGTACAACCAGCAAAGTCTGAATCTGAGTAGCCAACTACTTCTAGGTTGTCGGTTCGTCTGAACATGAGTTTGTAATCCTTAGTACCCTGAAGATACCTCATAACTTTCTTTGCAGCTTTCCAGTGGTCTAATCCCGGGTTACTCTGAAATCTTCCTAGCATTCCGACAGCAAAGGCAATGTCGGGTCGTGTGCACACCTGAGCATACATCAAGCTTCCAACAGCAGAAGCATATGGGATGTTCTTCATTTCTTCCTTTTCAAAATCATTCTTTGGACACTGGCTCAAATTTAATTTATCACCCTTAACGATAGGAGCAACACTTGGTGAACAATCTTTCATCCGAAATCTCTCTAAAACTTTGTTAATGTAGGTTTCTTGAGATAGACCTAAGATACATTTGAATCTATCTCGATGGATCTTAATGCCAATGACATAAGACGCATCACCCATATCCTTCATCTCAAAGTTCTTTGAGAGAAATTGCTTCACCTCATGTAGCATGCCCTTATCATTGGTTGCAAGAAGAATATCATCCACATATAAAACAAGAAAACAAATCTTACTCCCACTGATCTTCTGGTATATACATTGATCCATGACATTCTCTTCAAATCCAAAAGAAGAGATGACATCATGGAATTTTAAATACCATTGGCGGGACGCTTGTTTTAAACCATAGATGGACTTCTTAAGCTTGCACACCAAATGCTCACCATCACTAGAGGAGAATCCTTCTGGTTGTTTCATGTATACCTCCTCCTCTAGGTCACCATTTAGGAAGGCAGTTTTCACATCCATCTGCTGTAGCTCTAAATCGAAATGAGCAACTAATGCCAGGATAACTCTGAGGGAATCTTTCTTAGATACCGGAGAAAAGGTCTCCGTGTAGTCAGTTCCTTCTTTTTGAGTGAATCCCTTAGCAACGAGTCTCGCTTTGTGTCTCTCAATGTTGCCTAATGAGTCTTTCTTTGTTTTGAAGACCCATTTACACCCAATAGCCCTCGCCCCATTAGGCAACTCAACAAGATCCCAGACTCCGTTGCTTTTCATAGAATTCATTTCTTCATTCATGGCATTGTACCACAGTTCCGATTCTTTGCTATTCATAGCTTGTGAAAACGTTTCTGGATCATTTTCGCCTCCAATATTGTAGTCAGATTCTTGCAAATACACAATGTAGTCACTAGGTATCGCCGATTTTATTGTCCTAGTGGATCTTCTTAAGGCTACACCAGCAGGCTCTTGAGGAGCGGGTGGTTCAGCTTGTTGTTCAACAATTATAGGCAACTCTTGAACAACTTGATCCATTTGAACTTCATCATTGACTTGTGGATCTTCAACAATTGGCTGTGGTGGTTCAACATCCATTTGGACTGCAGGGGTGTTATCGACCACAATCAATCTTGCTCTTGAGGTGGAGGGTTCTAAAGGATCTTTCTCAGAACCTAAGTCCTTGGATTGATCACTCCCACTAATCAAGGCAATTTCAAGAAATTTTGCATTCCTTGATTCCACAATCCTAGTGCTATGAGATGGACAATAAAACTTGTAACCTTTAGACCTTTCAGCGTAACCAATAAAGTATCCACTTATGGTCCTTGGGTCCAGTTTCTTTTCTTGTGGATTGTATACCCTAACTTCAGATGGGCATCCCCAAATGCGTACATGTTGCAAACTCGGTTTCCAACCTTTCCATAATTCAAAAGGAGTTTTGGAGACTGCCTTGGTTGGAACTCGATTTAATATGTACACGGATGTCTTTAGAGCTTCAGTCCACAAGGATTTAGGAAGTTTAGGGTTGCTGCTAAGCATACTTCGCACCATGTCCATCAATGTTCGGTTTCTCCTTTCTGCAACACCATTTTGCTCGGGTGTACCGGGCATGGTATATTGGGCAACAATCCCATTTTCTTGAAGAAACTTTGCAAAAGGACCAGGTGCTTGTCCATCTTCAGTGTATCTACCATAATATTCTCCACCTCTATCTGATCTCACTATCTTAATTTGCTTGTTGCATTGTTTCTCTACTTCAGCTTTAAATATCTTAAAGACATCTAACGCTTCGCTTTTGTTATGAAGTAAATAGATATACATGTAGCGTGAGTAATCATCTATGAAAGAGATGAAGTATTTCTGACCATATGAGTCCATGTCTGGACTACATATATCAGTATGTATGATTTCTAATAGGTCGGAACTCCTATGGACACCACTTTTCTTAGACTTGGAGGTATGCTTTCCCTTAATGCAATCCACACAAGTATCAAAATCAGTAAAATCTAAGGTATTGAGTACCCCATCATTTACTAAACTTCTAATTCTATCAATAGAGATATGTCCCAATCTCCGGTGCCATAATGTAGAGGAATTCTCATTCATAACACATCTTTTATTGCCAGCGTGAACGTGCACAGTATTATAAGCGGTATTGTTTTGTAAATTAAGGCAGTAAAGACCATCAGACAAAATACCATTTCCAACACATTCAGATTTATTATATAAATTAAAAGATTTGTCTGAAAATGTAAAGGAAAAACCAAAAGGTACAAGTCTTGAAACGGAAATCAAGTTTCTAGAGAAACTTGGTACATAAAATGTCTTTTCTAACTTTAAAACAAAATCGCTACTTAAAACTAAATGGCACGTTCCTATAGCCTCCACATGTGAGCCCATCTTGTTTCCGGATAAGATGCTTTGCTCACTTCCCACTGGCTTCCTTAAGTTTTGTAAACCCTACAAGGAATTTGAAATGTGAATTGTCGATCCAGAATCAATCCACCATGTGTTAATATTAACATTAGCCATATTAGATTCATAACATACGAATGAAATTGGATTACCTTTGTCGTCCATCCATTTCTTGAACTTGGCGCATTCCTTTTTCGCATGTCCCTTCTTTTTGCAGAAGAAACATTTGATGGAATCCTTCTTTATATCGCCTTGGGGAGGCACTTTATTTTTCCCCTTGTCCTTCTTGGATGGTTTGCGTTTCTTGCCTTGGGTGGCCATGTGAGCACTTTCACCTTGTTCCTGCAGGAGCCTTGCTTCTTCTTGAGCACACATGGTTATCAGTTCATTGATACTCTATTTGTCCTTATGTGTGTTGTAGGAAATTTTGAAAGGCCCATATTGAGGTGGAAGATGGTTAAGGATGTAGTGGACCAAGAAGGTTTCAGGAATGACTACATTGAGTTTCTTCAGTTGAGCAGAAATGTCCCTCATCTTTGAAATATGTTCTCTAACTCCTTTGACACCAGTGAGTTTTGTGGATGAGAACTGGTGGATGAGGTTGTTGTAAAGTGGTTTGTCCGAAGTGTCGAACTGCTCATCGATCAGTTTGATCAAGTCTTTGACTTTCTCAGTTTGCTCCACCGATCCACGCATTCCCAGAGGGATCTTGGACATGATGAACATGATGCTGAGGCGATTGGACCGCTCCCATTTCTCATATAGTGCGATCTGAGCAGCAGTGCTAGTCGCAGTGATTGCAGCAGGTTCGTCCTTCCTTATTGCGTAGTCCATGTCGGCGCAGCCTAAATGAAGAAGAACTCGTTCCTTCCAGATTTTGAAATTATCACCCCTAAGCTCAGGAATTTCGGTAAGGATTTCAGCGAAACTAGAGGATGATGAAGAAGCTGCATGAATAGGATTACAAACTTAGATTTAGAAGATTGAGGCTTAATGAAGTCATGTTTTACCAATGTATAACATGCTGAAGATTGAAATTTTATTAAACAAAAGTTGCCTGTGGGCTAAATTTTTAATTTAATAAAATTGGATGTAAAGGATGATAGATTATTCAAACGAATTATTTGGGATAAAGTAAGGTTTGAAACTTCTATCTTTATTAAACTTTATGATAAAACTATTAAATTAATTATCATAACTCCTGTGGGTAAATTAAGAAAATTAATTTAATATATTATCCTAATTAATTATATAAATATAATAAAATCCCTGTGGGGTAAAATTGTTATATTTATATAATCAATCACAATTTTGTCCATTATGTGATCCTTTCAAATTAATATATAATTTTATATAATTAAAGATGCTGTGGCTACTCCCTAATTATGTAAAATTATATGGTTCACTAGACATTATGTTTTAGGCTCTAGGAAGACCTAAGAACAATTTCGTTATAACATAATAGGCAATCACAGAGAGTAGTGCTCCTAGTGTGGTCGTCCGAAGATCATTAAAAACCGTTCTAGATTGAGCATTTGTCTCAGTTTCATGCGTTCTTATGTCAACCACAAAATTGTTTATGAATTATTCATAATTTTATTCACCCTAAATGTTTTATGAATATTTTATGAATAAATTATGGAGATTAATGTGCTAAATATTATTCAACCTATCTTAATGTTTTGAATATAATCTAAATATATCTAGCACAATAATGGAATATATACATAATGTATTTAAAATTATAAAGGCATACATATAAAATTAAAGATAATTATACTAAAAATAAATTTTGCATGAATAAGAACAAAATAATCATGCAAATTAGTATAATTAATTATATGTACGAAAATACAATAATTCCATATATATATATATATACTTAATGGCAGAGAAATTCATGCTAAATAAAACAATAAAATCATTTATTAATCCGGTGAATTAATAAAACAATTGCACAAACTTAATTGTAAAAATTAATTACATTCTTAAAATAGCACAATTATTTAATATTTCATGAATAAAAGAAATATACCATACACCAAAATCAAGTAATTGCACATTTTAATTAATTTCCAAATATATAATTTACCAAAATTATATGTTTTAATTAAATTGGCAAAATAAAATTTATTGTCCAAATAAGCATTAAAATGAATAAAATAACAAAATTCCAAAATAAATCAAAAAATTAATTTTCTTCATTTTCTTCATTTTTAAAAAAAAAAAAAAAAAATCTTAAGATGTCCTAATACTCAAATAGATCGAAAATACATATTTGAATTAAAAATAAATAAATAAATAAAAAATTTCAACTTAAGGCCATGAACGTGTATGTATATGGTCATTGTTTTGTTTTTTAAACTAGTTTCTCAAATAACAAATTATTAGAAACACTTACCAAAGATTTCTAATGCAACTAAATTGAGAAACAAATTTGAATTAACAATTCCAATTTTCAACAATATATGAAACTATATACACGAATATATAATATATGTGAATAGATGAAGACATAGGCACATCTATAAATCATGAAAAAAAAAATATATGTGTATATATGCATACAAAAATAACAAGGCAGAGATTAACCTAGCGACTGATACCAAATGTTAGAATTAATATGAAAGTAGACATATGAACAATTCTATATACATGTAGGCGGAATTAATATATAGAATGAACATATACAAAAAAGGATCGAATATTGTATACCTCCAGCCATTGCTATTGATAACCTCGATCTAGCTTTAGATCTACAAAAGAAAAAGAACAGAAGTTAGAACGAGTACACGGGCTTCCAAGCTCTCACTAACTCTTTTAGATGGAGTTACTGAAAGTCAGAATGAGCAGCGAGCTTGGGGACCGGTACTCTATATTTATAGAGTGAGACTTACCATCAGAGTCTCTGCCACAGATTGAGATATTTCCTCAATCAGTTGGGATATGAAAAATCGGGTAACAACAAATCAGGTAACAAACAATGTTGACCATTAATTATAATATTTTGTCAATAAATTAAATATTGACTTTAATATATTAAATCAATTAGTTGATTTTATATACCAAATAAATAATATTCTAACATTTTACTCCTGAATCATGACCATTGTAAATATTCATCCAAAACTATGCACGTTACTGAAATATGAGACTTCTGTTAGATTTCGTCATATGTGGCTAACAGATTGATGATGTAGTATTTTGTGTGTTAATGTAGTAGTGTCATATGTAGAATAATTATCAATTTTTCCCTCTGAACTTTGACCACTACCGAATAATACCCATTTTATTAAAAAAATATATTTATTTTTTTCTTAAAAATAATAATTAAATTCTTAAAAAATTAATTATCAACAAATAACTCTTTTTTTACTTTTTCATTTACAATATTAATTAAAACTATTTTAGAATGAACATTTAAAATAAATAATAAAACAAAGAAAACTTTTAAGTAAAAAGATAACGAATGACTTAAATAAATAACTAAAACTTTTAATTTAAGAAGGGAGGACAAAGGGGAAAAACTTTGTTTTTGGATTTATTTTTAATTTTTATTTTAAGATATATTTATTATATATTGTAAAATAAAAGAAAAAGTAAAAAAATTATTTGTTATTAATTAGATATTTAATTTTTGAGTATTTGAAATTTTATTTAATTAATTTGAAACTTTTAGTATTGTTTATTTTTTTAATCTTTTAAAATGATTTATTTTTATTTTTAAGGATTTGATTATTTAAAAAAAAATAGTTTTAATAAAAAATGCACAATTTGGTAGTGGTCAAAGTTCGTGGGACAAAATTACTAATTATTTTACGCGTGATAATGTCACATCAACACACAAAATGCTACATCATCAATTCGTTAGCTAGGACAAAATCTAACAGAAGTCTCATATTTCAGTAACGTGAATAGTTTGGGGGGAATTTTTCACATCGTGAATGATTATCAGGGGCAAAAATATTATTTATAATTATATATATCAAACCCTAATTAGCCATCATTCCTCACAAAATGTTTTTGTGTATATGATTCTATATTTATATATATGGTGGGATGTTTTTCTTGGTTTCCCCATGAAATGATTAGTGGGACTTTATGCTTAGTTGATATGCTACATAACAGAACCATACTAGAGCCTCACAGTTATATATAAAATATATATTTATCTAAATATAATCTTACACATTTTCATGTTTTCTTTTTAAATTACATCTCTATATATAATGATAAAAAGGTTACATTTAAAAAAAAATGATATATTACATTATTATTATTTATTTTAATAAAGTTTACTCAAGAATTGTTACGCTACGTGTACGAATCAGTATCTATATTTATTTATATATTTATATAAAGGAAAGCCCCTAAAAAGATAATGTGTCACTCTAAAATTGATCTAAATTTCATTATCTATTTTTTTAGTTTTTCTCTTTTTTTTTATTCTATTTTTTAAAAAATATAATAAAAATAGTAATTAACTCTCTTTTATTTTATTTTAGTTTCTAAATGTCAATCTATATATAATAATAAATTAATTACTATTAATTCTATTTTCGTTTATCTTAGTTTCTAAACATCTATCTCTATATAATGTTAAATCAATTAACTATTTTAAATGAGAGATATTTAAGTGTCTTTTTGAATGAGAGATTTTTTTGAAAAATATATTATAATTAAAATGAAATGTGCATGCTTATATAATTATATATATTTAAAGGATTTAAAAATTAAACTACGACCACTACTACAAAATTGGGCTTTCTCTGTGGTTTTTTTCGTTAATACACTGCAATTTTTTAGAGTAATGGGTACCGCAATTTAATCGACTGCAGATAAATGTTCACGAAAAAACCGCAGAGAAAGAATTTCTTTCTACGTTTTTATTTTTAAAATAACTGCTGAGAAAAGTATTTTTTTTATCTGAATATTGTTGTTTAAAGAAACACATCAAACCAAATTGGATTGAATATATTTAGATAAAAAAAAAAGATTCATAAATGACATCCAAAGTTCCATAAAAATAAAAAGTTGAACACCCATCATCATATTATTTAACAGCAACAAATACACAGCCGTAGCCTAATCCAAATCTAAAACAAAAATAGTACAACCACCACTTATATCCAATAAAGAACAACGTATAGAAAGAATAACAACAATAAATTTACTCCAAAAATAAATAACAAATAAAAAAAACTTATAATACAAAGAAAAATGAGTTTGTCCAAAATGTATCAAGAAGAAAATTAAATATATACAAAAAAAGAACCATACAGCCATTGATATCCCACCATCGAGAGCATGTTGTAAAGATGGCCGAGAGCCACCATAGACCTCTCTCAACCCTGTCGTCAAAATTGTGCTCGACCTCGTTCATCGCCAACTTGAGAATAAACAATGAGACAAAGAGAGAGTCGGGGAGGATTAGAGAGATAGAGAGGAAGGGAGTAAAGAATTTTGAGAGAGAAAAGAGAAAGAGATGAGAGAGGGAAGGGGCGTGTAATGCCTCAAACTTTCTAATAAGGTTTAGGATCTTGATTAGGAGGTCGGGAGAGTCATAATTGATTTATTATATTATTAAACGATTATATGCATGTTTATATGAATTATATTATGATATGATGATAAATGCATGCATATGGATCCATTTTTTATTATAAGGGTATTTTGGTAATTTGGCTCGTTGAGGGCGTAATTGTGTATTTTCATACATGTGGGTGAATTATGAATAACACCACATTATATGAGGATTTGTTCGAGCCATTCGATATGAGATGATCTTTGAATGTAAGTTATCGGTCTAGTCATAACGGGGTTAGTTTCGGAGCTCGGGGTGAGTCTCGGCATAATTTGGTGATTAGAACATTACCGGGAATTAAATGGTAATGGGATGTGATTTATTAGCATTTGAGAATATTGGGAATAATTGGAATTGGAGGGTGTTAATTATAATTAACGAAATAGGTGGAAAATGACTATTTTACCCTTGGGGGTTGTTAAGGAAAGAAGATAAGCCTAGGGGCATTTTGGTCTTTTGACCTAAAGGATATATATAACTTTAAGAAGTTGTTGAAGCTTAAGAAAAATAGAGTGTCTCCTTTCCTCTCTCTCCCCGATTATCTCCATCTTCCTTCCTTTGGAATTTTAAAGCTCAAGTTGAGGGTTCAAGCTCGGGAATTGAGGCTTAAGGGTGTAGGCTTGTGTACAGCCATTGAGGAGGATTCAATTCGAGTTTAAGGTAAGATTTTAGTTCAATTTTTTGGTACCTTACTCTGTTTTTTGTGTTAGTTTTGAGGTTGGAGTTTTGATCATAGGAATGAGAATTTGATGAGGTTTTGATTGGTTTAAGGCTTAGGTTTTATTGGTTATATGATGGACAAGTTGTGGTAATAGTTGGGAACTTTGTTTTGTGGAGTTGGAAGTGTTTTAGTGAGGTTTTGAATTGAATTCGAAGAGGAAAAACAAGGGTTATTGGTTGGGTTTTGGGTGGGGCCGCACCTCTGTTTTAGAGCGCTGCGGCCCAAGCTTGATGAAGAAGCAAGGGGGTGCAGGAAGGCCGTTGGGCCGCGGCATGGGGAAGGTAGGGTCGCGGCGCGTGTGGGTGGCTGGAGTGCAGGCGCTTCCGTTTGTGAAGGTGGGCCGCGACATGGGGGAAGGCTGGCCACGACCCTTAGTGGCATTTGTGGCCAGAAGTGTGTTTTCATCGTGGGAATCCAAACCTTAGGCCTCAGGATCGTTCCTACTACCCGGTTTAGTGAGATTTGATGTCCCGGAGGCTAGGTCTTGGTCCGGGAACCTTTTACTAACAGAATCCCATATTTGGTTATGACTAGGTGACCGCTAAGGGATCAAAGGATTGACTGCTCTCAATGGTCGTTCAATTATTATTTCTCGCTCGAACCAGAGGTAAGAAAACTGCACCCAGTATGTGATGCAAGAGAAACATGTGGTTAGGGCATGCCATGAATGTTGAATATAAGATTGATCAGAGCTTGAGTCTCTGTGTTTATGTATGATCCTAATTATGCTAGCAATTGTCAAGTAAGCATGCTGAATGCCCTACATTTGGATATTTGACATATGATATATGCCTGGTAGCATTGCTTACTTGTGCGTGGCACTAACTTACTAGTCAGAATTGACAATGGTGTCAAAACTGGCTGTGAAGCTGTGACTTACTAGTCAAGTTCGACAGCAGTACTGAGCACTGGTCGTATGTTATTGACCTATGAGTCAGGAGCGGCACAAGCCTCATGAACGCAGAGCCAAGAAGATTAGATCTAATCAACATCTGCATTGAATGACTCATCATGAGCATTAATGCCAGACCGACCTTAAGTTCGATGAAAACTAGATGCGCTTGTTTAGCCTATGTCTAGTCACTTAGAGTCAGGGCCAGAAGGTCCAGGTGACCGTATCGTCACATGGCTAAAGGTACGGAACCCACACTAGTGACTCATCAGTCACCCATCTAAGGGTGCAGATTCCATGTTAGTGACATCTAAGGGTGTAGATCCCATGTTAGTGACTTACTCCTCAGTCACTCACTTGATTAGGGTTATAAGCCCCAGCATGGTTATCGGAACCTCAAGTGTTAATCACTCATCTATTTAGGATTGACTTGATAGTCATCTGTACAGGAGGGCAGGGCCCACAACCATCATTGTTTGGACTTACTTGCATGTGTGATTAAGGCTATTATTGCTAGGCATGCACATTATAATTTTATGACATGTTATTACTGTTCATGAGCATATTGAGTTTTCTTGCTGGGCTTCGGCTCACGGGTGCTATGTGGTGCAGGTAAAGGCAAAAAAAAGCTGGATCATCCTTGAGTTTGAGAGCTTATGTGAGGATGTGTACATATGCGGCTGCACGACCGCCACGGCCGAGGGTTGAAAGAGAAACTAGGGTTAAACCCTATTTTGCCGCTTAGATCGGCTGGTTGTAAATATGTTGTTGTAATTAACTTTTAAATTATATTTTTGGGATCCCAATGTATACAGTAAACATTTTAGTGAAACGATATATCTTAACCAAAATTTTTAATCCTAAACCACTAATCATACTTAGTTACACGATTATGGCCAAATGACTCGATTAGCGAATTTAGCACTGTTTAAAATGCACACCGTAACGGTCCTTGGAGTTTAAAATGCACGTCGTTGTGAAGTTATTTATAATAAAGAGTCGTCGTAGACCTCTCTCAACCCCGCCGTCTAAGTTATTCCCGACCTCGTTCATCACCAACTTGAGAAGAAACAATGAGACAAAGAGAGAGTGAGGGAGAACTAGAGAGATAGAGAGGAAGAGAAAAATAATTTTGAGAGAAAAAAGAGAAAGAGAAGAGGGGGGAAGGGGCCGGCGACTGTGAAGTTATGAGAGAAAGAGAATGAGAGTTTTAGGGTTTTATGTATTAATTTTAGTTTATTTATAAGAAATAAATTCGTTCACTGTGTTTTTTTTTATAAAAAAAGCGCAGTGAAAAGTTATAGGACTTTTCTCCACGGTTTTTATGAAGAAAACGCTCAGAAAAAGCTCATATTTCCCACAATATTAACTTTCCACTGTGTTTTAAAAAAAATCGCTATAATATAGTATTTTTTAGGCGGGTAATAAATGTGATATTTGAGAGTCATCCAAACCTTTTCTCTGTGTTTTTTATTTTAGAATGAAAAGAATAATGCAGAGAAAACCTATATTTGTAATAGTGAACACAATTATATAAAAGAAAATATATTATGATCTACTATATTTTAGTCAAATGTTTTTACCGAAAATTCAATACGAACTCTTTGTTCGATAAATTTTTAATAATTTATTTTTCCATTTTAAAAATAAAGGATCCAAATAAGTAATTGACCAAAATACATACGGTTCAAATAATCTACTATATATATTCATATTTTTAACGTTTTTACCGAAAATTCAATACGAACTCTTTGTTCGATAAGTTTTTAATAATTTATTTTTCCATTTTAAAAATAAAGGATCCAAATAAGTAATTGACCAAAATACATACCGTTCAAATAATCTACTATATATATTCATATTTTTAACATTTTGACAAAACACGAGTTCCAAAAGTATTTTTTTTAAATAAATGGTCCAATCGGGTAATTGGCTAAAATAGAAGGTTCAAAATGGTGTGGACCCTTACACAAAAGATATTATATATAATTTATTTTTCATAAAGAATTTTGAACGTTATGAATACATACAAGGTCCAAAAGTTATTTTTTTAAAATAAAGTTCAAAACACGTAATCAGTCAAAATAGAGTGTTCAAATAATCGATCTATCTATTCATATTATTAACATTTTGACAAAACACATAGTGTAAAAGTTAATTTTTAAAAATGAAGGGTAATCGGCCAAAATAACCCTTGCACAAAACATAAATTTATTTATGCATAATTTTGATTTTTTATAAAAAATAATCATGCAAAATATATAATAATAATAATAATAAATATATATAAATAAATAAAATTACGCATACAACAAATTGTTTGAACTTTTTTTTGACATTTTAATTATTCGTTATACTGAACACAATCATAAAATAAAATTTGGTCAAGACGCGTCCACATGTTCATATAAGGAACATGTTGTACAGATAAGGTGAAAAAGACTCCTTACCACATAATTTTCCCAATAAAATTTAAAAATGTAATTTTTTTAATCATTACAAAAGTACACGAAACACGATTATATTTTCTAGTTGATATACATAAGATGAGGAAAAAATAATAAAAAGTGAGTACCAACACTAATCACTATCAAAATAATACATTGTCGATTTAAGATGACTAAAGTAAATGAGATTCGCATTATTTTCCTTCTTGTAATCTAAATGTGCACGTGCATTTTTTATAATTTTTTATCGGAATTTTTTTTTTTTTGTAATTCTTGGATTTGTTATTTTAAATACAAATTATTTGATAAATTACCATAACAAACAAAAATAAGAAGCTGAAAGAATTTTTGAGTATCGACACAAATTAATTTATTATGGTTTTTTCATTTATAGAGTTTTATTTTAGGTAATTACTAATTTGTGTAAAATAAGTGTTTTGACGAGAGTATGTGAATTTGTAGGGTGACGAAAGTAAGTTTGAAGAGTGAGAAACAAATATGTATTGGATTTTGGGTGGAGAGATTAAGATAGTTTGAGTGTATGAAATATTAAAATTTGAAGCGAAATAAATAGATTATTGTGGATTTTGTCATTTTAACCGACCAAATAATTTTTTTTGCTTTCTTTTTATTATTTTGCTGCACTTGAGAGGTTTCTCTTTTTTCCCAACCAGAATTATGTGTGTAGAGACATAAATGTGATGATTGTACAATTTTTTTAACATCTATATTATAACATGAAATTTATATTTAATGTTGCAACTACGAAGTTAAATGATCTATAACAAACAATACACGTCACACAATCAATTTTCCTTAAAGAATTTGGAAACTCATCATCATTTTCAAACTTCATTATATCATTTATATGGATAACGTAACTACTAAATTAAAGAGTAAAGGGTTGGGAGTTGAGCTTGTTAAACTATACCCTTATCTTACAAAACCATAATAAATTTAATAAAAATTTGATGAAAGCTTTCCTTATAGGGCCTCCAAAATAAGTGATCTTATAAATAAATATGGTTACTAAATTATGAGTGAATAATTAACAATATCAAATATCAGATATCAAAGGCAAGGCATTACAATATATGATATAATTTTTTTTTGTTTGGATTATTAACAAAGAAATATTCTATTAAAAAATAAAAACAATGTAGATGACGATTAAGCACCTACTTTCTCATTTTAGAGCACGTGACACGTATGCATTTATTTTTCATTAATTTATTTATTTGTTTGTTTTCCAACTTGTAATATTATTATTGTACTAATTAATTATACTCTATATTTTCTCTTAAAAAAAATCGTACTCATATTTAACGCAGCCTTTCACAAAGGGCCCCCTCCCCACTAAATTTCCTGGTAAGCGCTCACCCATCCAATCAAGACATACTTAAATGCCACTGCATTCGGGGCCCACAGTCAGATGATCCGCCAATTTCTTTTCCATTGGGCCTTGACAGACTATTTCCTCACAGCTGTGTAATCTTAATATTCTCCTTCGTTTTATTTTTTTCTTCTCTATTTCACTCGATTTAATTCGAAAGGCCTCCATTTTTGAAACAGAAGCTTCCACCTCTCTCACTGTAAGATTCTCCATTTTCTCTCTCTATAAAAGCTTTTCGACTGTCTTCCCTCTCGAAACTATCTCTTTCTTTCTTCTTTCTCACTCTAAAACCCTTATTTTCCTCTCTCATCACCCTCCTCCAACACCACCCATGGGATTCCCAGTCGGATACACAGAGGTCTTCTTCCCTAACCTCTTTCTCCACACTCTCTCCCTCCTCGGCTTCATCCGAAACCTAATTTTCTGTCTCTTTCATTTCCTCGGCCTCTCGGAATTTCTGGAAACCGACGTCGTTTGGCCCCAATCTTCGTCGTTGGGGTCGGCAGCCCAATCCCCGGATAATCCCCCGGTATCGGCGATCCTGATCCGAGAGCTACTCCCGGTGATAAAATTCCGGGACCTGGACACCGTGGACGGTGCCGGAGAACCCCCAGAAAATTGCGCGGTTTGCCTGTACGAGTTCGAGGGAGGAGAAGAGATCAGGTGGTTGACGAACTGTAAACACATTTTCCACCGAGCCTGTCTGGACCGTTGGATGGACCACGATCAGAGAACGTGTCCGCTTTGTAGAACGCCATTTGTCCCTGATGAGATGAAGGACGAGTTCAATCAACGGCTCTGGGCTGCTTCTGGGGTCGGTGATATTTACAGCGAATACAGCTCAGTTTGAGGTTGTAGAATACGAACTATCTCGCTCTCCTTTTCTTAGATAATTAAATATATTTTTTGTAATTTTGGTATGGTCCGCTTATTAAATTGTGTAAATATACATGAAAATTCTATATGGAAGTAGGAGAATATTTTGAATAAATTTCTGATACATGAAAGTGCTGTTATTTTAAATTATATTTGGAGGACAGTCAAGTTTATTAGTCAAACTATTTGAAAAAGTCCATGAATTTATAGTTTAAATCATTAGAAATGGACCTAAAACAATAGGCAAAATTGAATACTAGATTCCACAGAAAAATACTCATTAGATTTTTTTTTTTTTTTGAGGATGTTAATTCAATTAAAAAAATTGACTTATAATTATTTTTTTGTTTTTTATATAGGGGATGAAAAATGAAAATAGGTCGGGAGAGAAGTGAGTTTAGTTTTGGTATGTTGAGTTTGAAGTACGATAAGGAGTTTGTTAACTACGGTAGGTGCAGGTGGCTAACCGATTTTTTCGGATCTTGTCAGTGTCAGCCAACACTGAATTGGAACACCATCCTCTCCACTTTTTAATAATTGTTATTCTCACACTCACCCGCGCTTTTTTTCCCTTTTTCCTTTTCATTTATTTAGTAAATTTATTAATTTTTTTTTTACATGCATGGAATGGATTGTGGATGATGAAAAAAAAAGTTAAAAAACAAGTTTTAGCTCCAAGGTGTTATTAATTTATGAAAAAGGACAATATTCTATAGAGTATTTTTTTATATATGTAAATATATTTTTTATGATTTTAAAAATGTATGTATGATTTTAAAAAGTGTTGTTATTTGATATTTTAAGTTATTTATCACCATATAGGGTGGCACTCAATAGTTAGTTAACAATACTTTATAATATTTATAAAATTTAAATGTGTGAGATTCAATATTGTATTACACCAAAAGCGATATGTCATATTTTTGTTATGTTGGACAACAACGCTACTCCTTAACAATACTCTTTTAATAAATAAATGTTGTTCCCAATCTTTAAAATAACTTCCTCAGAAACTAACACAAAGCTGTGGGAAGAAGGTCAATTTATTTTGACAAAGAGTTTATAAGTTTATAGACCTAGCACTAGCAGTGTAACATTGTACATTGAACTTGTGGTGAGGCTTTACCACGTTCTTCATGTGTTATCCAATGACAATAATAAATTTATAACAATTAAGATATTTGTCGTGTTTCAAAAGATTTGGTAGCCCGTATCCCAATATTATTATATGTTATACAAGATTTAAGAAAACAACCTCTCATAAAAAATAATCTAATAATATATATAGTTTATCATCTATAAAAAGACCATACATGTCCAACACTATAAGTCTATAATTAATATAAATATGTAAATTACCTTAAAAAAGATGATGCTCCGAGACTAATATAAATTAGTGTGTTGTTTGACACATGAGGTACTCTTTTTAACATTTTTTTCGAAAAAATATATTTTAAATATTGTACATTTCTTTTTTTAGATTATACAAGTAAATCGTTTAACACTATTCATTCAAGTAATTTCACATCCTCGAATTTTGAATGCATAAACGATTTTCACGTGTCTACATATATAACATGGAACCATAATTTTTTTTCAACGCGGCTTAAACTTATATAGCAATCAATTTTAGAGTTCCTTCATTTCAAAAAAAAAAAAAAAACTCTTGAAATTTGAAAATATTGTATGACAAAAATCATCCGAATAAAAGTATCGACACTTTACCGATTAATATGTATAGATAAATAAAAATCAAAATATTATACTTTTTTTGGTTGGACAGTACGAAGTGGGTTTTGGGCCTATAGTGCTGTGCGTCCCTTGAACTTTGAGATTTTACAGCATGGAAATTCTTGTTTTTCTGGACAAGTTTAATATTTGACTGGAGAGAAAAGAATAAATTGAAGCAAAGTGTTGTAATACCCTCAAAAAAAAAAAAAAAAACAGAAAAAAAAAGGGAAGCAAAGTATTGTACTAATAAGGTATTTTCAAAATGACCTTGATTATGATTATGGACTTTTTAAATGCATGCACGTACTGTACATGATGTCAGATGTCACAAAATGAAAGTATTGGTCAAACTCATACCTAAACCTCTACCAAAAAACAAAAATGCATTTCTAATTACAATATAATTTTCTTCCTAATGTGGCAAATTGTTATAAACCATGTTAAAATAAAGAATATTTGGAGGGAAAATATCTAAATTATTTTGTTTGTAGCACTTAAGTATCTCAATTATTTTTTTATCAAGCCAAAGTACTTTTCGTTTATGTTTTGTTGCAGCCGTTTATTCCAACAATTAAGTGCATTTGTGACATATTAGCGAAAATATCAAATTAAATAGATATTTGTGGTGAAAGTACCTAATTTACGAGATATGTGCAACAAAAGTACTTAAGTTATGAGATATTTGCGACAAAAAATACTTAGTTTATAAACAAATTTGATATCACGTAGTGGACTTAGCAACAAAACAAACGATGCAATAAAATATAGACAAAAATTACTCTCATCGACAAAAAAATAATTTTACAAGTGCTACAAACATAATAATTTAAATACTTTTAACGCAAATATCCCTTAAAATAATGCAATTTATGGCTTCAATTTTTTGTTTGTTTGAGATAAACTGTATTTGTTTATTGATTTTGTATAATCTTATCTTCGTACCACGAAATGCCAACACCAACAATAATTGGAATTAGGGTAATCAACATTATTAGTCCTTTAAATTATCACTTATTTTGCAATACGGTAATTGATTTTGTTTAATTTAATTTTATTGCAATTTAGTCCTTGAATAAGCCGATTTCATCTATTTTTCCCTCTAAATAATAGTAATAAGAAAAGAACAAAAGAACAAAAGAAAAAAAATTTAAACTTGCATGAAGCATGGTTATTGTGCAGCCATGGACTTTGCCATTATTGGAAGTGATTGCAAGGTTGCCATCAACCATGGATTTAAATCATTAAGACATGACTTATGAGAGACTATTCAAGTGTTGGTGGTGACTAGAGAGAAAGAATAAACAAATACTCTGTTTATATTTTGTCAATTTTTAAAAAAAATATATAACAAATAAACTATAGGCAATATGGTATTGATTTCGTTTTAATATGTACCTTGCTCTAATTAATTGGATGACATAAATTGACACGCCCAATCTAATTCAATAAGAGAATACATTATTTATTTATTTTAAAGTGATTTGCTTAAATAGACACTTTAAATATACCATTATATATTTTTTAATACTAAAAGACACTTAGCAAAAATATAAAAAAAAATTCTTTGAGCCTATAATAACATTATTTATAAATGTTTGAAAAAAAGATATGCCTAATACAATTTAAATATTAAATATCAAATATAAAAACTAGATATTTCCTTTTTTATTATTTTGACGGTAATGTGATATTATTAAAAATAAATCTGACCAAAATTTAATTTAACTTGTAGATTTATTGTATTTTGTGAAAATAATAAATATATTTTTGTATTTTTAAAAATATAAAAGTGTAATTAGACACTCCATAAAATCGTGATGATTTTAAATCAGTATATTTTAAAACCAAAAAATATATATATCCAGAAAGTATGAAGTGCACATAGATTATACCCAATCATATATAGCAAAGCATTTAAAAAAGATTAAGTGTCACTTAATTACAAGTCACTTAAATACTTTGCATTACATATTATCAATATGCTAATTATAAGAGCTAGGATTATAAAGTATAATGAATCAAACAATCCACAAATATTTGAAACTGGAATCGATTTTTCATTTAAAGAGGTACGCATATTAAAGGTAGATTATTATTATTATTATTGGCTTTAAAATGTTTTAGATTTTAGTGTTTATTTTTTTTCCCAAGTGAGTAAAGCTTTAAAGAGTTGAATATGACTATATGAGATTGTGTGGTTTTAATCTCACCTGCATGAATTTGATACCCTGACCCTGTTGCCTTGGACTTTCACCCAGTAATTGGTACCTTCTTCACATATATATGTGATTCGTATATTTATATATACATTTATAGATATTTGTTGTCATCGTAGTTTGTAATAATAGTTAAATTTGTATAAATATATATAGAGAGGTGTATAATTATTTTTAGTGGAACTCCATTATTTTAAATTTTGTGGTTGAAATTATGTATAAATATACTTGACAATAAGGTTGCTTTTGTCAACTCCACTTAAAATCGAACATTACTCCATTAAAATATAATGAAACTAATGGCATGTTTGGTTTGAAGGAATGAAGATGGAATTGAATGAGGAATGCTATTTTTATGTTTCCTTTGCATGTTTTAACTTTAGAATAGAATTCTATTGGAATTATAATTCCAACAACCATTAGAATTTTCATTCCACTACTCTAGCAATGGAAAGACTTTTCCATTACTAAATAATACTACAAATAAATAAAATGGACTATTTTACCCATATATTTATTTTATCACTGAAAAAGAATTAGACAAATTCTCTAGTCCCTCTCATAACTTAGTCCAATATTTGGGGGCCATTAAATTTGCCAAGTGTCAAGTTGTCAGTAAGTCTCGTGTATTTTTATTTTTATTTTTTCCTTGTAGAACCAGTTGTATAAAATGGTTGTGAATAGTGTTGTCGATGTGGTTGTAAAAGGCAAGGTGTTATCCAATAAATTAGCATTTGTGACGTGGCGAATAATCTCTTGACACGTGGCTGACACCTGGAGCGTCTGCTAGAGTATCGACTAGGAGACACACCAGAAGCAGGACAGACCTGTCTTTACCACGACCAGACTGGTCGGTGGTTCCGCTGGCAAAGCAACATTTATGGAAAGATCTGATGAATCCCGAATTTATCTCATGCAATCTTCTGAATATCCCATGATTCAGGGGATAATATCTGTAACAATATTGGGCAACCCTCCATGAGCCTATAAATAGCGGGAGATGGCTCATGGGAAGGGACTTTGGGGAGCCCAGAAATCATAGAGATTATAGAAATTATCTGAGTAAACTTGTATTGTTTATGAGGAGTGTTGAAACTCATTGAACCCAAGTTCTCTGATCACACTTTTGATCCCATATCAATATCATTCTAAGTGGACGTAGGTCATTACCAGATCCTGGGGCCGAACCACTATAAATTACTGTGTTGTCTTTACTTTTGTCATTACGTTATTATCTATACATATTCGTCTATATCATTCATATTTTGACTCCGTGTCAGTTGGCTAAATCGTGGGTCAACACAAGGAAAATAGGGAAATCTTACGTCTAAAAAAGTGTACAGTTAATGTAGAGTCCAAGAACTTTACTTAGCTAGTTAGATAGTGGTAGTAATAGTAATAGCTAGTAGTAGTTATAGAATTGTTATTACTGTGGATTTTGGTTCAAGCCGGGATTTAGTTGGAAACTCCTAGCAATAGTTATGGATTTTATAAGTTTAACCTATAGTTTAAGAATATTAATTTTAACATAAGGTTTGGTTAATCTTGCTGGTTATTAATATGATGATTATTATAACCTAAGGTTTAGATAGAGCCAATAAGAATATGACACTTGTCATATGCATTGTCATTAAGGAATTATTATTTAAATGATAAAATAAAGGAAATATAAGACTTAGTCTTCATCAAAATCTGTTAGGAGCATGATATTTATTCAGATATTTAGACTCACAATTTTATTTATTTGTGGATTAGGTTATTTAGATAATTAAATAGATCTTTTTTTTTTTGTAAATTTTAGGGTACTGTAACTTCCGACCTATTTTTTGTTCTACAGCTCCAGATATGTTGATTTTACTGTAAGTTAGTTTAGAGTTACGGGATTTAAAAAGTTAGAAGATTTTTATTCCTTAGGATTCTATTTTAAATTTTAAATTTAAATTTGAATTATAATTAGAAGATTTTTTATTCCTAGAACTCTATAAATAGGACCTAACACCAAGTATTTTTTTTCATTCATTCATCAAGCTAAGTTCAGAGGCTGCAAGTTGCTAGGTTATTGTGAGAGTGTAAACACTTGGGTTGGGGATTATAAGCTTAATCATTTTTTTAGGTTACCAAACACTTGGGAAGTAAGGTTTATAACACATTTCGGTTGGTTTATAACACATTTCGGTTCAAGGTTTAGATTGGTCATAAAGCATTCAAGGTATTCCAAAAATCTAGTTCATTTGGTATTATTTTCTTCAAGTTCTTATAGTTTTCTACTCAGCCCCTAACTTTATTCTTTATTCTTGGATAGGAAATCTAAGTTCTTGAACATAAGGTTTTTGGTAAGTATATTCTTAATGGTATAGTTCTTCCATTCTTTTCATCTATTTCTTTTTAGTATACTCACCCTTCCATTTATGGTTTTTAGGAGTGTTCCAAAGTCTCAAAACTGTTCTCATATCCCGGTATTTTTGGTAAGGAAAATAGGCTAGATCTTGTATGTTTGTATGATATGTTATGTTTTTATGTTATGTTATGTTTAATATGTTATGATAAGTTTATGTTTTTATATGTTATGTTATGATTTACCCTACCTCAAATATTAGACAGGGGACGTAGATGGGTTATCATACACTACATGTGATTTAACCTACCTCAAATATTAGACAGGGGACGTAGATGGTTTATCACATGTCATAATGGCCATTATTAGTAGTCTTATATAGTATATGTTATGATATGTTTCTAGTATATGTTTTTAGTATATGTTATGGTATGTTGTGATATGATTTTATGTGTATGTTTATGCTGATTAGTAGTTTTCCTTGTTGAGCATTAGGCTCACTCCTTTTCTTTTAGTATGATGCAGGAAAATAGATGCAGAGGCGGAAGGATTCTTGGAAGCTTGGTGTGTGTATGGAGGTGAATGGAGTGGATGGGCTGCGTGTCGATTCGAGGACAACGTTTTTTTTTTGTTTCTTTAAAATTATGTTTTTATGTTTTTTTCCGCATGTAGTTTTGTAAACAATTTTATTTAAAGTTATGTTTTATTTTAAAACAATGAGCTCATTTATGTGTTACAAATATTGTTTCTTTAAGGTTTTCAATAAAGTTATGAATTTTCTTATGTATGTTCATTTCAAAGTTGAGTTTATGTTTAGTAGGTTTAATGATCTAAGTTTCATAGATAGTTGGGTCGTTACAGTTAAGGAGAATATGGTCAACTTAGTATAGATTTGGAACTTATTTACAATATTGGTAAAGTATCATTTTGCCTCGACAAATTAATTTTTAAGTAAGTAGTATTGTTATAGTGGAAAGTAAAAATACATTAACTAATTTGTTTTTTTTTTTTTTTGTGTGTGTGAATTGTGTTAGGAAAGACTTGAATTGTGTTAGGAAAGACTTAAAAAAACATTAGGGTTGTATAACTAATTTGGTATGATTTTTTGCCATTTTATGGTGTTAGGTATGTAAGACTTTCACTTTTGATAAGTATTTTATTAATGATTTGTTTTGTTACAGAATTAGAGTACAATGTAAGAGTATCAGAATATTAATACTACTAAGTGCATTCTAATTAAGTATGATGATATAATAATTAAACAGTTTGATAGGCGTCATTAGTTGTTTAATATTTGTTGTGTTTTAAAAATTTCATGCCACTTATTTATGTTGATAAGGTTTAAAAATTTCATGCCACCTAGTTGTTTAATCTTTTGTGTGATTTAACGATTAAAAAAATTAATGTGACCTTATTTAGAAGATGCTTAATTGATGAAATTTACTGTAAAATACATATGTTTAAAGTATGGACCACATTGGCGGCTTAGTTGATGATGAAAATATTATTTCGTCATTGTTTGCATGAAAGATGAGATAAACCAACTGAGATGTGTTAATTGTACGAATGTGTCGTATTAGTGGCAGTAGAACGTCCCCAATTACACTTATGTAATCTAAGTTGTAGTGATCGAAAACGAAGACACCCGTCTGGTGTAGCGCTAATACTCTTTCACCATTTGACCATACTTGCTTGTATAAAATGAATTTTTGATTTTTTTTTACTAGAATCTTGAAGATTAGGTTAAGACATTAGTAGTACTTGTTACGAAGATCGATTTGGTTGTCGTTGAAATCTTTAATGTTTGTGAATGCATTAATTGTCTTTCCCACTGATGGAAGATGCCTTATTTGTACGACCTTATTACAAACTAAGTCTCATAGTCGTAATTCATTGATAGAGTGTAGTATAACACATTCATTGGTACTCCATCCAATTGGTTTTGAGAATTGGATTGGTTGTAGGGGAAGTCTAACATCGCTATGCATTTTAATATCCCCATTTCTGAGATCAAACAAGTTTATGCATATATCTTCGTTATTTCCGTACAACAAAATGTTTTGACTTGTCGCGTGGTAGTGGTAGGTCTCCTGTTGAGGTTGATTTTGTTCCGTACAAGTTTTATGTACATATGTGGATAGGCATGAGAATTGGTGGTCTTCCCAACTTGCGAATCCAGTAGTTTTGTGGAAGTCGTTTGTGTACATAGTTATAATTTCATATTGATCAAATTCCTCTCTATAATAAACAACTTTTGATCACTATAATGAAAGTTTAAGAGGTCAAATTTTCACTATAATGAAAGTATTTTGTTCATTACTTCATTTCTCCAACCATTGGCATGATTACTTTCATAACATTTACTTTCAGATGTAGTTTCTCCCATGACTCATGATTTCACTTAAAATAGTTCAAACATACCAAACAACATAATCTTTGTCCAAAATTTTGATATATATAGTCAAGAAGTTCTACTACGTATTAGACAATTTTGCAAGGTCCTATAATGTGATTTATCGGTAAGAACATATTTAGCCATTAATTTTATTTATTTAATCTCAATCTTAACAACAACATTTTTTAAGTCTCCCTTTTCTTCCTCAACTCCTCTGTTTTATTTCTGTATGTTTCCAAAGCTAAACTTAAATGTTAAGGATTTTCTATACATTTCAATTTATGACCCAAATATATGTAAAACTCACTAAAAACAAAATGAGATGCCCTATTTTGATAAACTCAAGTTTTCTACATTACTGGGTTTCAACAATTTTTAAGAAACGAAATGGTACCTACAAAATGATGCTCAATCACTACTCGTAAACTATGTACATTTTCCACCATGACAATTTCTTGCAAGTTATAGAGGATATAGCAATTTTAATACACAAGTTTAATAAAACATTAATTTAATTTAAAAAATATTAAATATTTTTAAAAATGCTTTGAAAATAATTTTTTTCTCGTGTCATATTTGTTATTGTCATAAATTAAATGACCAAATATTTTAAGAATAATTCACTATTTATTTTATATTTTTTTATATATTTCAAGAGAAAAAAGAAATAAAATAACATTTAATGATCCAAATAATATGATTTGAAAAAAATAAGGACCTAACTAATATAAAATTAATTTTTTGAACCTAAATGTTACCGAGTATAAAAGATAAAGACTAAACTTAAAAAAAAAACCCTACTTTTAATCAAGCAACTTTTCATCAAATAAATTTGTTTGTTCTAGTTCTTTTTCGGACACTCGTCTACTTTCGGATTTGGTATGCCTTCTTCATTATCGTGCGTTGGTAATGTGCATAAAATTATATAATGATTTGTCTATTAGAGTATTTGACATCTTTAGACCAATTAGTACAACATACAAAACCACAAATTTCTTGACTTTGGTCTATTTTTTCTCGATAATCAATACTCGAGCATATTGTGTTTTAATATCACTTAAGCTACTCTATTTATCATCATATAACTTTACACTAAAACTACAATTTTTATATAAAAACCCACTCCTTCCCATTTGTAATATTTAATTCCATTTCCATGTCAAATTAAAATTTTATTAATATTATATATACAAATATATCCTCTCAAATGCAAGAATTCCTTTATTAAAAAAAACCTCTCACAATCTTAACCATTTATTTTTTATTATGTGATAATAAAATTATCTCAAAATTTGAACAAATTCATATGATATATTTATTTAATAACACCAAATATATTAACAATTTTAAAAAAAAATCATATTACTGAAGTTATGTCGTGAGCTATCATACCATCTTACAAAAGGGGATGAAATCCAAGGCCCACTCTCAAAAAATGTGGCCCATCTCGTGGTAAGGTTGCTTCGGCCTGAAGGACTTGAATTAGATTATTAATTTTTTTTTTTTGGGAATTTTTAAAAAATATGACTTTTATACTAAAATTATGAAAGTTATACTTTTTTTAATTTGTATGGGAAATTTATTAAAGAAAAAATTAAAGTATGGAAACACAATTAGTAGCTAACTAAATATATGAAAATGTCATATTTTTTTATCATAGTTATATTTTCTTTGATTTTGAAGGTAATTTTATTTTTATTTTTTTCCATCATTTTTTCTTTTTTTTTTCTTACTTGTTTTTTCTTCCATTTTTTTCTTTTTCTTTTTTTTTTTACCAATTTTTTTCTTTCTATTTTTTCATTCTTCTTCTTCTTTTTTCCATTTTTATTTATTTATCTATTTTTTTCTTTCATTTGTATTGTTTTGTTTTTTTTTTCATATTTTTTCAGTATTTTTTTTCATTCTATTTTTTCTTCATTTTTGTATTTATTATTTTCTCTTTCCATTTTTTTTTTCTTTTTTCACACATATGAGCTTTTTTTTCTACCAATTTTTTCATTCATATTTTTTTTCTTTTCATTTTTCCATTATTTTTCTTCTTATTCTTTTCATTCTTATTTATTCATCTATTTTTTTTCATTCATCATTTCTTTTGTTTTTTCTCATATTTTTTTCATTTTTGTACTTATTCTTTTCTCATTCTATTTTTTTTTTCACACATATATTTTAACATTATATAATTATTCTACTATTTTTTTATTTATTATCTTTTATTATTGTAATTTTTTTATAGTGTTTTCCACTATATGTACAAAAAATTCAAATCAATTACTGTAACACTTATAGGAATACCAAAATTTGGAAAGAAAACTAATAAAAATATGACAACGTGAATGGGTAACTGGTTACCTTCACATTCTTTGTATGTATATTTCTTAGGGTAACTGGTTACTTTCACGTTCTGGTGTGTATATATTTATGGTTTCTTTATGGTAACTAGTTACTTATGTTACTGAAATCATAGTTACTTCTTCTTCCTTTTTTAATGAAGTTTTCTTCCATTTTGTCCTTCAAATTTGATGTTTCTTTTCATATTTAATATGAGTAACTCGTCACCCCTCTTAGGTAACTGGTTACCTCTCTTATGGCAGAAAATTACTCATCTCAGGATAACTGGTTACCCCTCCTGGTGCATGTTATTTAACTTAGTTCTATAATTTTTTTTTAAGATCAATCAAGTAACTGGTTACCCTACCCAGGATTTGAAAAAAAACGTACAATCTTAAAAAAAAATGTTTATAATAAATAAATAATAATTTTAAAAACAATTCATATTACAAAAAAAAAAAAAGTTGTAAAATAACCAAAGAAAAATTTAATATAAAATTAGTAATATAAAAACAATATAAAAAATAAATAACCTAAAAAAACAATAATCAAATTACAAACATACCCTTCCAAATTTGATTAAGAGTAAAACTATGGCATAAACCAACTTTTATAAAAAAATATGGGAAAATAAACCCATAAAAGTGAAATTTTTAAAAAAAAGCCATATTTTTGCACACTCTATTAAAAATCTCATATAAAGTGTAATTTCCTCTCTTTTTTTTGAGTAAAAGATGTTTTTTTATTCATTGAAAAAAGAAATTCATAATGCCATACAACTTGTAAAAACTAAGCAAGATGAAGAAAGAAATAAAATCTTCTAGCCAAACAAGTTCTTTATCTACCCAAAGAGTATGCACAGTGAATACATGATGATGATCATGAATTAATAATACTCTTGAAAATTTAGACAACAAACTTGCTATATCTTCTAATAAAGATATGAAGTCATTAAAAAGTAACATTTCTAAGAGAAAGCAGTCACAACTCTAAACAATCTTATGCAACAGCGTGCAAAGAAAGACAAAAAAAAAAAAAACCTATATCTAGCGCCACCTTTAAAGACAGATTCTGACTCTACCAATTCTAATTCTTCTTGTATAGCATCAGAATATCCAATGACAATTATGAATCTTTTTAAATGAATCAACAAAAGCAATAATATAAAGACATTTTAGAAAATAATAATAAAACACTATACAACTAAGTTTAATCAATTGCAATAAAAATGAAATACAATAAAATAATATTAAGAGTTAGAAAAAAAATCTTATTTGTGTAGTATCTCAATTGTGTATTGATGTTTTGATGAAAATGGTCCAATGACTAAAACTGGAAATTGCAACCATCCTACAAAGTGTTGAAAAATTTCTAGTGACTTACAATTAACACTCACAATAACAAAAATTTGTAATAACAAATAACTCTAATGACTTGAATAATAACTACACAAGTTGTCAAAATAATAATAATAAAAACTAAAATAATATAATATAATTATAATTAAACTGCCAAAATAAGTGAAAGAATTTGATCCATTGAAAACTAGCTTTGTAACTAATAAAAACTACAAGAGACATGATTGACCAAAAATAAATAATTAGTGGTTCAAAAAACTGAATATATAATAAAAATAAGGTATGAAAATGAATGTAAAATACTTATTAAAGGACACTTTAATCAAGGGAAAAAACCTAACTTAAAAACGGTCCAAAAAAAATCTTAATCATATCGTTTCAAAAAATACTATAGAGAGAGCATATATATATATATATATATATTTATATATACTAGGTAAAAATAATGAACAATGTAAGTTTGCTTAGTTTTATAGTTATAAACATGCTTATTCTAACATGTATTTATTTTTATTATTTCTAATCATCATATAAATTTTAAATAAACAAATTGTTTACTGAGTTTTTCAAAAACTAGAATTATAAAATATAAGAGAGTTGAAGAATAAAGGATTAGAGATAATCGCACAATGAATTTTACGTGGTTGGGGCGTTAAAAAGCATTAGTCCACGAGTCAGTTGTATTAGAGCTTAAGGAGCTTTAGTAATGGAGTTTACTCTGAATTTGAGCAGAGTATATGCTTACAAGAGAAAAATCGGATCATCCCCACAGTGCACAATTGTTCATATTTATAGGCGGTTGAGTGCCTTGGATTTGGGCCGGACTAATCCGGGCCCAATGAAGATATAAACACTATTTGCTCTCTGATGGAGACTTAATACAAATGATTTTATTAACTAAAATACACTAACGAGGGCCCATTGGGCCGACTTGAGCACTAACACGTTGTAAGACTGACAACAGTTCGCAGCTTCAGTTTTATTCGCGTGGGCTTCTAAGGAGATCTGAGGGACAGGATCCGTCAGAGTAGTGACAGTACGGTTCTGAAACAACAACGTACATTCCGTATGTAACCTCTTATGCAGGTTAGTTATGGGGACAAAACTCCATATTTCTCGAGGTAATGTCAGTGTCGGGAACAGTTTTCCATACCCAACTCAGTCGCTCGGTCCTGGTTCGTTTACTAACATCTTGATCCATTTACCAGGACCCTGGTTCGTTTACCAAAGTCCGGATTCATCCGCTACTGTCCCGGTCCATTTTTAGACTTATAGGAAACAATATCCTTATTGTTCCCCGGACAACACCATACAAGGGATCCGGGAAGATGAAACGTGCCAACTTCATGGTCCCGACTAACATTCCGAGACAATGTTGGGCCTATTGATATTTGAGTCGCCAGGACTCACTCCTTCCCCGTCTATTGGGTCCGATCTGGGCCTTAAGTTTTTTCAGGTGGCCCATGGACTCAAGATGCGGAGCTGCGAATGTGGGGAGGAAATGGGGATAACATAAACAATATCATAAAAATAAATAAAATATGTTTAATATAATGTATTACATAAATGTATTGAAAAATTATGGCAAAACATTGTCTATAATTTTAATAAAAACCAGTTCATTTTTTTTCAATATATAATAAAATGAATTACAATTCTATAGTATATATAAATATTTATATTAATAATATCTACATATATGACATCTAAACACAACATTGATATAGATATATATATTTACATGACATATATATAAATTACAATAATATTTTAAAAGAAATTAATAATAGAATAAAATAGGAATAGAAAAAGTCATAGTGTAGAGTAGTATACATGCATCAACTATTTTTAGTTTCTAATGTAACTCGAAATGTCATTTGGTGAATTTGATGAAGAGAAAAAGCCCCAATCATATTAATACTATGCATGAATTTTAAATTTAAGTTTGTTGCTAATTTTTTTTTTTAAAAGAAGTTTGTTTCTAGTTGATAGTAGATTATATTACGTTATATGTTTAATATGATATTATTTTAATACTTAAAGTTTAAGTGTAATTAAATTTTATTTAAATTATAAAACATATAGTTTTATTATTTTTAAATAATTGTCATTGTAAAATATCTCAAAAATATATTATTTTAATTTTTTTAATTATTTATTTATTTAATTTGATTTAAGTTTAAATAATATTTACAATCTATCATTAAATATAATAATATTCTGTTATATATAAGAATATTTCGTTAAATTAACGAAAGAAAGAAAAAAACTGTTAAAACCAAGAATCTCAGTTATCTACACACTTGTTATCCCAAAAAATTGGAGTTCGATGACGTAGCAATAGAAATGACAAATGGCAAGGAATGGTTGGGTGATCTGGCTTAGGAGTGACCCGGTAGACCAGTGAAGAATTTTTGACTGGCCAGTCATATGTTTGTCTGCCCAGGCATGACCATGTCCGACCAGTCATGTGTTTGTCTACCCAGGCCTGACCATGTCCGACCAGGCACATGTTTGTCTGCCCAGACATGACCATGTCCGACCAGTCATGTGTTTGTCTGCCTAGGAATGACCATGTCCGACCAGTCAAGTACATGTCTGCCCAGTCAAGTGCATGTCTGCCCAGCCAAGTGCATGTCTGCCCAGTGAAGGTTTGACCGACCAGCCTGAATGTGATATGGATTGACTAGACAGAGCAGGGCTACGCAAGAGATCCCAGAAACGAATTCAACAAGAATCGGTCTTGGCTTGCGCGGGAATCTCTCAGTTTATCCCATGAATATAGTATACCGTTATATTTTGAATATTATTGTAAATTAAATATAATGAGAATAGCAAAATATCTCGATTATGGGGGATATCATCTGTACGATCCTGAACCCATAAGTTCAAGGCTTATGGCATCATAAATGGGACTTTTGAACTTTTGATTCAAATTCTAATTTTCTAGAGAGAGAGAGAGTACTTGTATTTGAGAGAATTCTTGTATTCTTGTAATCTGCACTGAAGAAACTCAGTTGACTCAGGTTCATCTGATCTTGAGTGCAGATCTATAATCACAACTCTAAGTGGATTAGGCTATCACCAACACATTGGGGCTGAACCACTATAAAAATCGTCTGTGTCGTTTATTTCTCTTGAAGGTTTTTATCGTTTTTGACGTCTACACGTCGTTGGCCAAAAACGCAGTCAACATTTTGGTGCTTTCATTGAGACCCTGAAGAGAAAGACGGCCGGTCCTTGAAGTATTATGGCGCCTAAGAACACCAATGCGGCCTCCAAGAAGACAAGCTCCTCTAAAGAGCTTGCCAGATCAGAAGGTCCTGGCCCACAAGACCGTGAGACTGAGCCTAGAGTTGTGCTCTAGGACGTGACTCCAGAAGTTGAAGAACTCTAGGAAGCCATGGGGGCCTTCCAGGAGGAGATGGCACAATTCAACGCCAGACAGGAGGCGTTCGCTGAAGAGATGGCCAGGCAGAGAGCTGCGTTAGAGCAGCAAAGACGTGATATGGAGGACAAAAGCGAAGAACTCAGACAACAACAGGAGGAGGTCAACCGGAGACATCGTGAAGCAGCACTTGCTCTAGAAGCGGCTACCCAATTGGCCCAAGCCAATGCTCAAGCCGCAGCACAAGCAGCCACCCAGGGAGCAAGAAATAATAATGTTGGTCGGAGGACCACTGACAGAGCCGATTCTCGAGGACCAGACAGAAGCAGGAGTGACCCCCCTAGTCGGGAAGATGATGGGGACTGATCCATAACTGCCTCGATACAAAGGGAGCACTCTAGAACCCCCTCTAGGAGCCACCGATCAGAGACTTCTAGATCAGGGAGTCACCGATCAGGTAGTAAAAAGACTCCACCCAGGCAGGATCAGACCAAGACTCCTCGAGAGAAGAGGACTTCACAATTCAAAGATGGGCATGGTCATGATGAAGCTAATAGTCATCACACCGACCAGTCAAAGGAAAAGGAGGGCAACGACCAACAAGGAAGGAAAGACTGCCCAGGACATACCGAAAGGCCTCCACTGCACCCCGACCAGCAGCGTAGTAGGAGAGAGCAAGTCCCGCGTAGTAAGCCCTCTGAAAAATTGAAAAGTACGGTGTTTGATCGGGCAGGAGAGCATGCTTCCCGGAAGGATCTGAGGGACGTTATCACCAACAAGAGGAGGACCGTCCCGGTAGAAGGGCAAAATCTGGACCGCCCTGCCAGTCAAGTAGAAATACTTGACGACAGCGCGCCAGATGGTAATGCCCGACCAGGCGGTCAAGATCTTGGAACTTCATCAGTTGCACCAGCCATCCAAGCCCAGTTTGACATGCTAACAGATGCAGTGCAAAGTTTGTCAAAACGACCTTCCGAGATAGATGCGATAGACTACCGGAATGGCAGCCCATTTTGTGCCCGGATTAGAGCAGCCCAGTCGCTGGCAAAATATAAATCACCAGTTCTTCCAATATATACAGAAAAGGCAGATCTCATCAGACATGTTGGGAAATTCGAGGACCAGAGGGAATTGCTCGGAGTAAGTGACGACTATCGGTGTAGAGTTTTCCCGACTACATTGTCGGATACTGCCCAAGAATGGTATTGGAAGTTTAAGCCAAACTCTATTACCTCTTGGGAAGCATTCAGGAAGGAGTTTTGTAGACAATTCAACATTGCCCGGACTCCACCAGTTTATGCCAACCACTTGGCAGATATCAAACAAGGAAAAGATGAATCTCTAAAGAATTATATACAAAGGTTCATGAGAGAAGCCTATAGAGCAACTGCTGTAGGAGACGAGGGGAAGATGGTTGCCATATCCGCTGGGATAACTTATCGGAGCCCTTTGTGGGATAGTATACATAGAAATCCAATTTCAACACTTCAAAAATTTCTTGACCGAGCAGACAAGTATATGAAATTGGATGATGCAATCAAGAAAGAGGAGAATGGCATAAACAATCCAGGCGGATCAACTGACTCTCCTATGGATGGTGGAAAGAAACGTGGAAATAACGGGCCTGACCACCATGAGGAAAAGAAAGTAAAGTTGAGTTCAAATGAAAAGCCAACCAAGTATGAGCCTAAGTTCACTAACTACACCACTCTCTCAGCTAGTCGAGCGGAAATATATCTTGCTAGTCATGAAGAGGTTCCCTACAAGAAACCTTCACCCATCATGAAAGAGATGAGGAAGAGAGACATGAATAAGTTTTGTTGTTTCCATGGAGATTATGGTCACGACACGAATGAATGCAATCACCTCAAGGACGAGATAGAATTTCTTCTCCGGTCGGGCAAGGTGAGGAAGTACCAGGCAGAGACACCCCAAGGAGAAGGAGGCAGCAGCAATCCTGGTTTCAGACGACAAAGATCTCCACCCTTCCAGCCCAGACCTGTGGACTTTACCTTAGACACTGTATGTGGAGGTCCACACTTGGCTGAGGAAAGCAACGAAGCAAAGGAGAAGTATGCTGAGCGGGAGTGCTAGGATCAGGAGCCACTGGAACGGCGAACGTCCGTGAATATATTATTTCTAAATACCACTTTCAGAGTGGTAGCTTGATTTCGAGTTGTTTGACTTGTTATTTAAGTTTGGTTTATGAGCTGGTTATTTGCTAATAACCAGTAATTTTATTTTTGAACAATTTTGGTTGTTTAAGACTCGTTATTAGATATGTTTTGTCCTTTTTAATTTACGAGTAATAAAAGAGACTGCGCGCAGCGTGGTCGATTCTTGCTACAAATATGCATGTGTGTTAGTTATCCGAATAGTGGTCAACTGGTCGGTAAAATCGGACAGTGTTCAACTGGTTGATACGTTCAAGCAGTGTTCAACTGCTCGAATATTTTTCATATGTTCTATGTGTTTCACGAGTAATTAGCTGCTCGAACAGATTCGGTCAAGTAGCAAGTGACTAAGGATCTTTCAACCCTCGATCACCTGGGGGCACATGGGGTATACTGGTATATAATTTAACATAGGCAATAAGAGCACGAGTTAATATATCTGTTTTTAGGCTGACTTGTAAATTTTCGAAGTCCAAAAAGGCCATTAAGCTAACTTGTTTGACAAAGCTTAAGTAACTTGGAATTTTTTTAAATTTCAAGTTAGAAGCAGATATTCGTGTGACAATAAACATTATGCTCATAAAATATTAGAGCAATAAGAGTGTGAGAAAGTATACTTAGTATGGACTTATGAAATGTCTAAAATTTCTAAGTTAGAAAACTAAGTACTCATGCGAAAATATAAGGCATACATCAGAGTGACTTTACTATTCACAAAACACTTATAAATTTTTAGTCTAAAAAGACTTAGAATGTTTTAAGTTAGCAAAGAAAAGTAAAGTATAAATGCCAACAGCTCGACTGTACGAGAAAAATATCAAAGCTGGTGAGCAACAATTGTCTTCACAAGAATAAAGAGCAAACTATTAGCCAGATACAAGGTTTAGCTGATTAGGTGCAAAGTTTTCCTGGTCGGGAGAGGAGATACAACTTCCCTAGTCGGCTAAGCATATATCACTGGTCGAGTAGGAAACTCTGTTGTTTAGCATGAATAACATCGATGAGTCCCTGGAGTGAATCAAACAAATTAGTCAGTTCAGCAGAAAAATATTTATTTTTACTACTTAGATAAACATTTTTTAAGAAATAAGAATATAGAGTGCATGAGGAAAAAGAGACTTTGATGCCTAGAATGCTTGGGGGCATTAATGTGTCCGAGTAGTACACATGACCGATCGGACGGGTGTGTATGCCTGAGCAGGCTACATCAGGTATGTCCGAGAGTGCCGAGAAGTTGCGCCTGCTGTCCGAGCGGATGGTGATGTCCAATCGGCTTGAGGTCTAGTCCGAGCAGATGCGCGTGATAGCTGGGCGGATGCTGTGATGTCCGATCGGCTGGAGGCTAGTCCGAGCAGCTGGCTGCATCCAAGCGGTGTGGGGGATATTCGTCCGAGCAGCTGGGCGCGTCTTGGTGGATGGTGGTGTGCATGTCTGAGGGGCAGTCATGGGTGGTCCGAGCATAGGCACGCGTGTCCGAACAGCTAGCGTGCGTATCCAAGGCAGGGGTGTGTCTGAGCGTCCGTGCGGGGTAGGTTGTGTCCGACCAGCTGGAGCTACGTTGGCTGCGTCCGAGCGGCTGAAGGTAGGTGTCCGAGGGGCATCAAGGTGACCGATTGGTGGGCATAGAAATTCAAGACTAAATCTTTTGCATCTGAGTAGCTTGGGGCATACCCATTGTCCGAATAGCTAGAAAAAATAATGCCCAATTAACTATAAGGTCCAAAGGGACAATAAATCTCAAGGACATGGGGCACAAACATGTTTTCTTACTCATGGGATACTACCACAAGATCAAAAAATAGAATTTGAAGAAATCAAAAGACAAGTTCAATCGTGGGATTACGTGAAAGTTATCGATTGAAGGGAAGCTTTTGGATGACCTCAAAAGCATTTTGCTAGAAGAAAAGTTTATTATGTGAGTATATCATATAATAAACTTGGGGGGCAAATGTTATCCCCAAAAATTGGAGTTCGATGACGTGGCAATAGAAATGACAAATGGCAAGGAATGGTTGGGTGATCTGGCTTAGGAGTGACCCGATAGACCAGTGAAGAATTTTTGACTGGCCAGTCATATGTTTGTCTGCCCAGGCATGACCATGTCCAACCAGTCATGTGTTTGTCTGCCCAGGCATGACTACGTCTGACCAGTCAAATGCATGTCTGCCCAGTCAAGTGCATATCTGCCCAGCTAGGAGCATGTCTGCCCAGCCAGGTGCATGTCTGCCCAGTGAAGGTTTGACCGACCAGCCTGAATGTGATATAAATCGACTAGACAGAGCAGGGCTACGCAAGAGATCCCAGAAATGGCTTCAACAAGAATTGGTCTTGGCTTGCGCGGGAATCTCTCAGTTTATCCCATGAATATAGTATACTGTTATAGTTTGAATATTATTGTAAATTAAATATAATGAGAATAGCAAAATATCCCGATTATGGGGATATCATCTGTACGATCCTGAGCCTATAAATACAAGGCTTATGGCATCATAAATGAGACTTTTGAACTTTTGATTCAAATTCTAATTTTCTAGAGAGAGAGAGAGAGAGTACTTGTATTTGAGAGAATTCTTGTATTCTTGTAATCTGCACTGAAGAAACTCAGTTGATTCAGGTTCATCTGATCTTGAGTGCAGATCTATAATCACAACTCTAAGTGGATTAGGCTATTACCAACACATTGGGGCTGAACCACTATAAAAATCGTCTATGTCGTTTATTTCTCTTGAAGGTTTTTATCATTTTTGACGTCTACACGTCGTTGGCCAAAAACGCGGTCAACATTTTGGTGCTTTCATTGAGAGCCTGAAGAGAAAGACGGACGGTCCTTGAAGTATTATGGCGCCTAAGAACACCAATGCGGCCTCCAAGAAGATAGGCTCCTCTAAAGAGCCTGCCAGATCAGAAGGTCTTGGCCCACAAGACCGTGAGACTGAGCCTAGAGTCGTGCTCGAGGATGTGACTCCAGAAGTTGAAGAACTCCAGGACGCCAAAAACGCGGTTAACAACACTTATTATATAGAACAGATATTAATCATAACTAACTCAATTTAAATATTAAAATTTGTAAGTATTTTGTAATAACTAATTTAAAACTGCCAAAATGGAAAAAACGTTCTTAAAAAAACTTAAAAACTATAATATAAATATAATATATAATAATTATATTTGTCAAAAAAAATATGTATATAGTAATATTTATTTGAAATATATAACTTACTAAAATAACTTTCAAAATCAAAACATCACTACAAGTGGATAACAACAATGGGAAATTCTTTCCTACTCACATTAAAAACGCCACATTTTCATTGTTTTCATTTGAAACATAGTTGCACGAGGGAGAGTGCAATGCACTCTTCCACTGGGTGCATGTGTGTGCACTACACACACCAGAGAAAGAGAGTAGGGATGGGAGCTGATTTAGTGGGGCCAGATGCAGAGAAATAAATTTACATTTGTGTGCGACATGTGTCGCTAGATGGAGCATTGCCTAATTAAAGTATAAACTATATCTGGTGAAAATAAAACTCGAAATAACTAAATAAATGTATAAAAAAAAGTATGAAGGAAAAATGTGTTGCTAAGGAAGATATACGATAAAGTTCTTCACTCCAAAATTGATTAAAAAAAGTATGTTAAACTCATTAAAAGGATCTAAAACTTGCTAACTTTGCTAAAACAAACCATAATAGTGAAGTCACAATCAGTACAATGGAAAAAAATTGACATTATTTGTTCTGTTATAAACCACATTAAATAAAAATAAATTATGCCTACAATATAGTGAGAAACTAAACCTAAACTATTAAAATCTTAAATATACTATCAAAAAATAAATAACTTAAATGTAAAACGTAAAACGTTGAGGGGGTGTTTGGTATGAGGATTTGGTTTGGTAGGAATGAGAATATCAAATCTAATTCATGTTTGGTAAATTTATTTTTAATGGTTTGGAGGTTTGTGTTTCCAAGTGGGTCCTATTTTTTAGCTTGATTTGAGGATAATCTTAACCCCTTTAAATACTTGAGTTTCACATTCCATTAATCTAAACCCCTCTAACTCTACTCCCCCAAACTCAAACTTCATACCAAACACCCCCAAACTCAAACATCATACCAAACACCCATAATAGTCTTAGTAAATATAACTGAAATAACTAAGAGTAATAAACACCAAATAATAATAATAATAATAAATATGTATTAATATTTATAAATATGTATTATAAGCATAAGTTTGAAATTAATTAACTTATGCTTTGCGGATGACTTGATTCTTCTCAGTAAAGGATCCAAACAGTCTATAAAAGTTCTTAAAGAAGTCTTGGATGGTTTCAGCAACACAACTGGGCTTTATATCAATGTTAGCAAGTCTCAAATATTTTTTGGAGGGGTTGATCCCAGGGAGAAGAGGGAGATCATTAGGGATATTGGTTTGGCTGAAGGTTTCTTCCCTTTAAAGTATTTACGAGTGCCTTTAAGACCAACTAAATGGAAAGCTGAAGATTGTGGGATTATTATTAAAAAAATCAGATTGAGACTTCATACTTGGGGAAGTAGGCACTTGTCTTTTGCCGGCAGAGTTCAGTTAATTCATTCAATATTACTTAGTCTTCGAAACTATTGGATGAGTACTTTCATCCTTCCTCAAAGTGTTTCTAAAGAGGTCGAGAAACTTTGTAGAGGTTTCCTTTGGGGAATGAACGGGAACAGAAGCAGAATCCATGTGGCCTCTTGGGAGAAAGTTTGCCTTCCCAAACCTTATGGCGGTCTCGGGTTTAAAGAAGGGACCAAATGAAATCAAGCTATCCTAGCTAAATACATTTTGGCTATCAATGAAAAGAGAGATTTACTGTGGGTTAAGTGGGTGAATAATGTTTATCTCAAGGGGGTATCCATTTGGTCTTATGAGTTAAAAGTGGACACAAGCGGGTATTGGCGCGAACTTTGTAGATTGAGACATAAGTTTTCCATTGCTGAGATATTGAAGGTTGGTAGCTCGGGTAAGTTCTGTTCTGCTGTTTTATATAACAATACTCTTCCTCCTATTCAAGTTAGCTATCACAGGGCCATTTGGAGTAGTCTCAACTTTCCTAAGCATCATTTTATGCTTTGGCAAATTGTGAATTCTCAATTGTTAACGAAAGACAACATGAGTAAGTTTCATATTGTCTTAGACTCTATTCTATGCCCTGTTTGTGGAGACCAGCCTCAATCTCATCACCACTTATTTTTTGACTGTTGCCTATCTCGAAGAGTTGTGGAGCTAGTGTTTAAGTGGCTAGGCTTCAGGGGTTGGCCTTTGGATTTTGATGGCTGGTTAAACTGGATTTCTCTGAAAGCATATGGCATTGTGAGGCTTATAAGCACAGCAGTAATTGCAGCAGCTTGCTACTGTATTTGGCTTAATAGAAATAGGTGTGTCTTTGAAGGGTATTCCAAATCTGATTCTTTGATTGCTTTAGATGTAAAGAGTATAGTGACTTACCGGTTGTTCATTGCTAAAAATAGAAAATTGTCTAGACTAGAGAGAGACTTTATACATAGATTAAATTGTAATTAGTTCTTGTATTTTTGGTTCTGAGGAGCAATTTGTTGCTTCTCTTGGAGCGGTTGTAGTGTGCTGAGGGTGTATTTTGCTGGTTGATTAATGAAGTTTTTCTTCTTGATAAAAAAAAATATATATTTAATTCTTATATAATTTATGACTATTTTTTTAGAGAAATAGTGCATTTTTGACAATTTATAAAATAAGAATAAGAAAAGAATTCAAAATTTGAAAAAGAAATGAAACAAATGATATTTTTGAGACCCAAAACATAAAAATTAGTATTTTTGTAACTTCAAAGCCCAAATAATACCAACCAGCCCGTTGGCCCAAGAGATGCCAATGCTCCAGCTCGCGACACGCCTCGCACACTAATGTAAATTCATTTCTTCGCATTTGGGCCCCACTAAATCAACTCTCCTCTCTACTCTCGTGTCTGTAGTGCACACAGGCACATAGTGCAAGAGTGCATTACACTCTCCTTCACGCGACCGAGCTTTAAATGAAAACAATTAAAAACGTTAGTAAAGAAGAATTTCCCAACAACATTTTAAACATTAAAAGTTCCCATAAAAATATTTTTAAGAAAATAAAATATTATCTATTTATGAAACAAAAACCAGAGACAGCACAAAATAGAATGAGAATAGAAATGAACAAAAACAATGAAAAAAATAAATACACAAATTAAATGAATAAAATATATAATAACTCAAACCAATTTCATAGATAAGAAAATATTTCTATCTAAATAACCATTAACACTGAAAAAAAAATGTATCAAGGACACTTAAACACACAAACAAATCAACTAAAAAAAACATTGTTTATATCAACAAGATCACAAAAATGATAGTATATCATCAAATTAAATCAATATAAAAGATGAAAACACCATATTAATATTGAAGATATATATATATAGAAGAAAGAAAATCATATATTTTTTACTAACTTATTGACTGCTTATAAATAACACTGTAGTTATTATCCTATTTGGGAGTCAAATAAGTACAAATTAATGGTATTTTTTTTAACTAATACATGTTTTTTATTGAGATATTTACGGCAGAAATATTCAATATCTGTTCAGTGTTACATATATATTCATATTTTTTTACTGAAAAAATACTTAAAACTATGAAAACAGTGCTTTGGTCATTGTCAAGTCTATTATCTTTGTTAAGTGTTGGCTGGGCTGACACTAGTTAATCTTTTATAAGTCCAATTCATGATTTTTTTTATTATATTGATTTGAAATTATAAAATTCAATTAATAAAAAATAAAATGTCGAAGGCAGACAATGTCGGGGTCGGGGTTGGAGTTGGAGTCGAAGATCTAAGCTAATTTTACCCTTTTTTCTTTCAAAAAATGTTGGACGGTTGGGATTGAAGCTTGGACCAAGTACTAGGATTTTGTTGAGGAAAGAATGCTAGTGGCAAGAACGACGACAACAATGGCCACAACGTTCGTGCGATGATGGTCCGGGTGATTTTAATGGTTAATGGTTGATCTTGCATGTTATATCTAGAATGAATATTGATAAAATATTGTTTGCATTTTTACATTTTGTATATGAATTCTTATGAAAACTAAATTGGTTGATGAACATTCATGTAGTGTTTGTACTATACTTGAGTTTTTCATTTTGGATTTGTGTTTTTAAGTTTAGTTTTTCTAATCCAAATGTTAATTAGTGTTTTTGATGAGTTTTTGTAGTATGAGTATGGGTATTTTATGAATGGACGGGTAGGAAATTTATCTACTTCTTTGATTTAGTTAGGATTTGAACAGATTTTTATTAGAAATTGTAAGTTTTAAATTAATTTAATTGATTTTTTTTTAATTTAGAATCGTGTAGTTAATTTCTTATTTAAATTTATGGGTAATCGACCAGAAAAGTAGTTGATTTCCTAAATTATTTTTAGTGGAATTCACATCTTATATGAGATTTTCATTTTGTACGACTTTTTTTGTTTTAGGGATTTTTTCCAATGTAAATGTAACTTTAAAAAAATAAATCATATTTTCTAGCTTAATTAAATTGTATTGTAGAAAAATCTGAAAGTTAATTGGTATAAAAAAACATAAACCAATGGATTTTGAATTTTGTATTTAGAAAAGTTATTAGTATGTAAAAGTCATATTTATTTAAAATATTATAAATATTATTATATTAAAATTAAAATTATTAAATATAATTTTGCTTTAATAATTTATTAATTTAAAAAAAAATCTTTTTACTCGCACAAAATTGAGTCAGCAAAAATTATTGTCGGCAAAAATAAATTGTTTTTACGAGCGCAATTCCACGTCGATAAAAGTCTCGTTTTTACCAGCGTAAAATCGTGTCGCCAAAGGTCTTAACCTTTGCCGGCGTAATTTAGCGACGACAAAAGGTTACACTTTTATTGGCGTAATTTGGTGCCGCCAAAAGTGTTTTTCACAATTCTATGGAAAAGTTTTTCCTCGGCACGTCCCTATTTTTACCGGTGTATTTTTGTATCGATAAAAGTGACTTTTGCCGACGTAGTCCGCTTTGCGCCGACAAAAGTCTTATTATCAAAGGACTTCGGCTGTGTTAGAATGTGGAAAGTGATGCATGGTAAGAAGTATGAGGTTCCATTTCAAAACCAATTGGTGATGAGTGGAGTAACTCATACTCTTATAAATGGTATGATGATCCCACATACTTTCCATGTGGGATTCTATTCTCTAACATCCCCCCTCAAGATGGTGGCTATTTTTGCTCACCAATCTTGGACGGCTCGATCGCAAGTGGCTCGTTGGCTCTTTTTGGCTCACTATCCCCGAATCACAAAGGACTCTTTTGGCTCTCTTTTTTTTGGACCGGTTTTTGGATTTGGATCGGACATACTCGTTAGAGTTTTCTTTGGCTCTGATACCATGTTAGAATGTGGAAAGTGATGCATGGTAAGAAGTATGAGGTTCCATCTCAAAACTAATTGGTGATGAGTGGAGTAACTCATACTCTTATAAATGGTATGATGATCCCACATACTTTCCATGTGGGATTCTATTCTCTAACAGGCTGTCATCTTTTCCCGGCACAAAAACGTGCGAACAAAAGTTACGTTTTTTGTAGTGTCTAAATTCCAAAAGATTTTCTTTTTAACTTTACAATTTAAGAAGTTATTTATCTTTGTTTGGTTTTGTGTTACAAGTGTTTTATCGACTTTTCAAGAGGATCACTTATTTTTTTGGGGTCTTGTGTCATTCTCAAGCATAAACTTTTGTGATACTAGTTGGACTTTTCTTTGCAGAGACATGGTCTTCCACTTGGTTCAATTTTTTTCTGATTCTTTTTATTTGTTTTTGGCTTTGAATAATATTTTAACCTATCAAAATTATCTGGGTATTAATTTTTCTGATACGAATACTCTTTTGTCTAATTTTCTGAATGCTTCTATACTTGCTATTTGGCTAGATAATAATTTTTTTTTGTTGGAGAAAATCCTTTCTCCGATTTGTACTCTCTGTCATCTTTATTTTGAATAATAATAAAGTTATTATTGACAAAAAAAAAATCATTCCTATAAAATAGGTAAAATGTTATTCACCTATTTGTACCCAAAATCTATTCAAGAGTACTTTATTTGTTAAAAAAGAAAACATATAATTCAAAGATGGTAAAAATTATAATGTCCCACATAGATATAATTTCATAAATTAGTTTGGCAATAAATTTATCAAATAAGTTATCTTATTAATGATACAATTAATAAACTTAATTTAGTAAGTGTTAATTTTTGGGTGTACCAAACTCCATCATCTTAAAATATGTATGTACTCAAAATTGTTTGGGTTGAAGTCAATTTCGTGTCACATTTCATCATAAAAATAATAACTATGGTGTTGTTTGGTAACACTTAAAAAATAATTTTTTATTTAATTAATTAAAAATTTGAAAATTAAACATAAAATGTGTTTGGTAACTCTATTTTTATTTATTATTTTTTTAAATTTTAATTAAAATTTATTAAAATTTGAAAATAAAATTTTTTCACTTTCAAATTATTTTTAAACAGTTTTCAATTTTTCTTTTATTTTTTTCTTCTCTTCTTCAAACCAACACCTTATATTGTTAAACAAAAAATAAAAATAAAAGTTATCAAACGTGTTTATTATTTTTTGTTTTTAAAAACAAAAAACAAAAACAGTTACCAAAGGTATTTTTATTTTTTAAAAATAAAGAAACAAAAATAAAATTATATTTCTATTTTTGTGTTTAAAAAATTCAAAAACAAAATTTTTACCAAACGGGCCCTATATATTCATTTTCTTGTTTTTCTTCCATATTTTTCTTATTTATATACAAATATTATAATTTAATATTAATAAATGAATGTACTTACTCTCTTCAAAACAATCCATCATGATCATATATAACTTTTTTTTTTTTAAGATTTAAAATGTGCCAAAAGTCTTTATAAATTTGTAATAGTACATTGCGTGGTTTAAAAACTCGAAAAGACTTAAAAAATAAATTATATTTTATATGAGATTATTTAATGGAGTGTGTAAAAATATGATTTTTAAAAATAAAAAAAGTTAATCTATGACTTTTTTTTAAGAATTTTAACTTTTATGAGTTTATTTTCCCATATTTTTGTATAAAAAGTAGTTTATGTCATAGTTTTACTCTTAACAATTTTTTTTAATTTAGAATGACATGTTTGTAATTTGATTATTATTTTTTTAGCTTATTTGTTTTTTTTAATATTATTTTTATATTAAATTTTTCTTTGGTTGTTTTGCAATTTTTTTTTTTGTAATATGAATTGTGTATAAAATTATTTTTTTATTTATTATAAACATTTTTTTCCTTTTTTTTTAGATTGTATGTTTTTTTTTTCAAATCCTTAGTAAGGTAACCAGTTACTTGATTGATCTTAAAATCCTAGAGCTAGGTTAAATAACATGTACCAGGAGGGGTATCCAGTTATCCTAAGAGGGGTAACGAGTTACCATAAGAGGGGTGATTGAATACTCATATTAAATATGAAAAGAAACATCAACTTTGAAGGAAAAAGAGGAATGACACTTCATTAAAAAATGAAGAAGAAGTAATTATGATTTTAGTAACATAGATAACTAGTTACCATAAAGAACTCATAAATATACACACACATCAGAACGTGAAGTTAACCAATTACCCCCAGATGTATACACACAAAGAACGTGAAGTTAACCAATTACCACATAAATATACACACAAAGAACGAGAAGGTAATCAGTTACCACAGATATGAAGATAGAAAAAAAATCAAATCCACCCCCTTTCCCTTCTCTCCCATCTTCTTCATATAATTTTTTTTCTAGATTTGAATGTTCCCATAAGGGTAACTGGCTACCCATTCACATTTTGATATTTTTATTAGTTTTCTTTCCAAATTTTGATGTTCATATAAGAGTTACAGTAAAAAGAAAATGCTGAAAAAATTGATTTGAATTTTTTTTTACATATAGTGAAAATATACTATAAAAAAATTACAATAATAAAAGATAATAAATAAAAAAAATAGTAAAATAATTATGTAATGTTAAAATATATGTGTGAAAAAAAGCTCAGGGAAGAGAAGGACGCCATACCTAAGGAGCGTACTAGCCGCTACCCTCTCATCTCAGGGTGAGGCAAGGAATTCAATCACATTTTCGTTGTTCAATATCTCGGCAGCTCAAGAAGTTGGACTAGCTACTCCTGGGAAAAAAAAAATGAGAAAATAATAAGTACAAAAAATGAAGAAAAACAACTTAGGAAAGAAAACTAAAAAAATATGAAAAAATAAACAAAACAAAAGAAATGATGAAGGAAAAAAAAAATAGATGAATGAATAAAAATGAAAAGAAAAAGTAGAAAAATAATGGAAAAATGGAAATAAAAAAATATGAATGAAAAAATTGATAGAAAAAAAGGGGGAAAAAAGGAAGAAGAAAAAAAAGCTTATGAAAAAATTAAAAAAAATGGAAGGAGAAAATAATAAATAGAAATTGAAGAAAAAATAGAAAAGAAAACTGAAAAAATATGAAAAAAATAAAAACAAAACAATATAAATTAAAGAAAAAATAACTAAAAAATGAAGGAAAAATAAAAAATTGAAAAAAATAAAATAAAATTACTTTCAAAATCAAAGAAAAATAATTATAATAAAAATTGTGACATTTTTATATTTTAGTTAGTTACTAATTATATTTTTCATATTTTAATTTATTTTTAATAAATTTTTCTATACAAATTAAAAAATATATATATGATTATCTTATTTTACATATTGATGATACAAAACCTATATTTTTTTAGAAATTCTCAATTAAAAAAATAAAAAAAGTAGGAAAAGTCAATATTGAACTGCTCATAATTGATTATACGGGCCTCAGCCCTCAAATATGGTGACAAATAATAAACTCAAGTTTATTCCAATTATAATGTAACTGAACTGCTAGTTGATCTTAACACCATGTGTATGCATCCAAATGAGTATTTTGTAATTGACAATGACAACCAATTTATTCCAGTGATCAGTGAAGTTTGAATTAAATAAATCTACACATATACACCATGTTAAATAAAATTTACCCTAATGAATATCTTATTTTGTAACTACATGTTACAAAATAAATCTCATATTGGTTATGCCACTATTTTATTTGATTATATCCTTTCTTTGCTTTATTATGGCAATCTCCTTGTTTGTTCAGGCTTCTTAAGGTGAATGTGATTGTGAATGTTGTTATCAATATTGAAGAAGGACTAATTGGCGCAAGTTTTATTGTTCGTGCTACTGATGATTTTCTACTTGGTTGCCTTATTAAGTGATTAACTGGTTTCTTTTTTCTGAAGGAAGCAAAAGCTTTGACTCTTTCTTTTGGTTTACATTAGGCGTTGGGACTTGGTTTCCTATTGCTATTGTTGACAGTAATGATGAGATTATATTTAAGTTTTGGCTCTCTATTTTAGTTTCCAATGAGGTCGTACTATTGGGAACTTAGAATCGTGTTTTCTTTATTTTCAGATGTATATTTGGAGTGGCGTAGCCAGCTTCTTGAGGAATGAAAGGGCAAAATATAAAGTAAAATGAAATAAATATTTATTAAAATGTAATTTATGGGGTAAAAATGAAAAAAATATCTTTAGTGGGGCTAAAAATACAAAACTATAATTTTTATAGAAAAAAATAAAATAGAATAATTTTTATAGGAGTCAAAAATAAAAAAAATATATAAATTTGTGGGATAAAAATGAAAATATTTTTAAAATTTTATATAAAATTTTAAAACATAAGTGGGGCACATGCTCTCACAATAGCTCATTCCCTCTGCCTGTGTCTCTGGTCAATGTGTTGCGTAATGGTAATACTGATATTCGTGATTTAGTAAGATATGCACTTCTGACAAAAAACAAATTTATGGAGTCCACCATGTATTATAACTTATGTAATTCTTGATTTTAATCATTGATCATTGGTAAAAAAAAATCTCAAATTCAAATCTCTCCCTCTTTTTTATTTTTCTAAAAAAAACTCTATTTCTAAAAAAAAAAAATATCCTTAAAAGGGTTTTCAAAACCACCAATTAATATTGTAACCTAAATACATATTTTCCTTAGAATGATAAAAAAGTATCAACAATAAAAATTAAAAAAAAGTAAGTTTTACATACTGATTATGAAAAAGTAATGCTAGACACATACTCAAATTGTATACACTTTTTACAGAGAGTATTGTGTATTAAATTTGAACCATAAATAATTTTAAGTGGGGACCACATCACTTTTACTTGTATGTAAATATCGTATGTAATTTGAGCGTGTCCCACTCATTACTTATTATAAAAACCATTTACATATATAAAAGAATGATGGAAAAAATATATTCAGTTTTTATGAGAAAAAATGTACTCGATTTCTTTATTAGGTATCTATATAATTTTAGAGCAACGTAAATATGATTATTAATAGGGATTATATTATTATGGACCATGTGTTTCGTTAAGTAACGCTTAAACTCCATTTTGATAAAATATTTTAAACTAAAATCATAAATTATTCACCAAATTAATAATTTATAACAAAAATATAATTATTTTGCTTAATAATTGTATTATTATATTTATGTCATTTTTCCATCAAAATTAGGTTAAAAACTTTATGGGCTTTTTTTAATAATACATATATATAAAAGTTTTAGTGCATTTATACGGTATCTAAAAAATATATTCATTTATATATAACCTTAAGTGTTTTGTGCAAATATACGATTTGCACACCAGAAAGAATAACTGAGCTACCATTCAGCCAAAAAAAAAAAAATAGTCTCTCTCTTTCTTCTCTTCCAGCGATAGCAACCCGGAAAGAATACCGATTGCTGGGTCGCTGGGTCGGAAGGAATCCCCGTCATTGTTGGTGGCTGGGTCGCTGGATTCCCGTCATTATTGGTGGCTGGGTTGCTGGGTTCCATTGTTGGTCTGGTTTTGGTATTAATTTTTGGGTTAATATCAGATTTTTGATTTGGCATTGTTTTGGGTTTTCTTATTCTGGTTTTCCCAATTTCAGGTAAGATCTTATTACTTTTGTTGCTCTGTTTTTTGTTGTTTGGTGTTTCAAAGGTTGCTCTGAATATTGAATAAGATGGTTATCGGTTGCTCTGTTTTTTTTTTATATTTTATTGATTGAATCTGAATGGGTTGCTGTAAATATTTAGGTTGCTGCAAAGAAGAGATTGGAAGTGCGTAGGATAATAGAGCTATTGTCAATTTCATGAAATGAGGTAAAACTGAGTTTCTGGGTTGCTGATTATGTTGCTGAGTAGTTTTTTTAAGTTAAATGAAGGTTGCTGACATGCTTGCTTAAGATATTCTCTATTTTTTTATATTTTATTGATTAATTTGGTTGAATCTGAATGGGTTGCTGTAAATTCTTAGGTTGATGTAAAAATATTCATAAAAGAGGATTTAAAGAGGATTGCTGATCATTTTGAAGAAGGTGTGAGAACAAGCAATTGTCAATATCTTTGGATTTAAAGAGGATTGGTTGAAAGGAGGTAAATATTTATTTGTACTTTGGTTAAAACAATTGGTAGCTTAATTGGGTGTTTAAAAGGTTGCTATAAATATCGTACATGTTTATTATTGTTTACTTATGTTACTAATAATGATTTGAAGAGTTTACGTAAGAGTTTGTTTATTTGCTTAAGGGGTTATAGAGGTTGCTGAATAGGTCTCTAATTTGTTGTTTAATGTGTTAATAAAGTTGATGAAGATGTTGCTTAATGGATGCTTAAGGGTTTATCATCAAGGTAGATTGTAAGTTGTTTAATAAGTTTCTTATATGTTATTTACAAGGTATATCTTGCTTGCAGGAAATGGATAACATTGCAGTTTTACTCCAACACAATGGGCAATGGGATCAAAACAAAAACTATATCAACTTTGATGTTTGTGGAATAGTAATTAGAAATGATTGCAACTACAACAACTTGATTGGTATGATTTGCAATGAATTGAAGCTGCAACTTGATTCTACACTTTTGACAGTACAGTATCAAGTTAAAGATGGATACCCTCCTTTAAAAATAGTTGATGAATCACAATTGAAGTTCTACATAGAGTTGAAGAAAAAGGAAACAAATTTCACAAAATACCCTTTGTGTCTCACAATTGAATTCAACTCAATGTAGCAATCTTTTTTCTCAACTAGGAGTACAACAACACATAATCAACCATGCAATGAAGTTGCACAAACAGAAGAAGCAGCATCAAATTCAGATGATGAACCAGTTGATTATTTGGGTGCTAAAGAGGTTGCAGACTTTATTGATTATGCAGAGCTGGTGTCCAATCAGATTATAGAAATGATAGATGAAAGAAACATAAATAATGAAGAAGAAGTGATTGACATCAACGATGATTTAGTCATCACCAACAACCGTCACCAAGAGATTGTTTTGTCTCAAATATATAAGGACAAAGAAACATTGAAGACTGTTTTGAGCCATTATGCAATAAATAATCATTTCCAGTATTGTGTACAAAAGTCATGCAAAAAGGAATATCTAGTTGCTTGCCTTGATAAAAATTGCAAGTGGATGTTACGAGCATCAAGGAATGGAAACACAAATCAGTTCATAATTAGAAAGTTTAGCCACATTCACACTTGTGCTTTGGAGATAAGATTAAAAGACCAACGTCAAGCAACCTCAACAATCATTGCAGATATGATCAAACACAAGTTCACAAACATCAAAACAAAGTACACAACTGCTGATATAGTGAGGGACTTGAAACATGATCATGAAGTGCAAGTCAAATACAGCAAAGCTTGGAGATCTAGAGAAAAAGCTATTGAAAAAGTTAGAGGAAAAGCAGCTGAATCTTATGCCGAATTGCCTAGTTATCTGTATATGTTGCATCACACAAATCCAGGATCCTGTATTGAACTAAAATCAGATGAAGATGGGATGTTTGTATATGCTTTTGTAGCATTGAATGCTTCAATGAAAGGCTGGCCCCATTGCATACCTGTCGTAATAGTTGATGGGACTTTCTTAAAATCAACATATGGAGGGACACTATTGGTTGCAGCAACTCAAGATGCTGAAGGTAAAATCTTCCCCCTAGCATTCTGTGTAGTTGATTCAGAGAATGATGATTCTTGGGAGTGGTTCTTTGACAAGTTTAGGAAAGCTTATGGTGTAAGAGAAGACATGAGCATCGTTTCTGACCGACATGAAAGTATTATAAAAGCAATCAACACTATGTACCCAGAAGTACCACATGGGGCTTGCACCTTTCATCTGCTCAAAAACATGAAAAGCAATTTCAAGAAGAGTTCAAAAAAGTTCAAGGATACATTTTTTGCAGCTGCGAATGCATACACTGTGAAAAAGTTTGAGTACAATATGAGAGAACTTGATAAGATTGATAAAAGGCTGCGACCTTACCTACAACAAATTGGGTATCACAAATGGGCAAGGATTCACTCTCCAACCAATAGATACTCAAACATGACATCAAACACTGCAGAATCTTTGAATTATGCAATTGTAGCAGTAAGAGAGCTACCAATTTGTACGATGCTAGAGTGTTTACGAGCTTTGGTGCAACGATGGAGTTGGACTAATAGGAACATAGCAAATGCAACCTCCACAAAGTTGACAGACAAGCATGAAGTGATCCTGAATGACAACTACATTTACTCATTGAAGTTAACGGTATTATTCTTTATTAAAAATACATACTTCATTTTCATTTAATTTAACTTCACTATACATACAAAACTAACAATATTACTCTTAATAATAAAAAAAAAAAAAATAGGTGCACCCAACAAATCATATTGTGTATGAAGTTCATGATGATGGCAAGAAATCAATAGTTGATCTCAATTCAAGAACATGCACATGCAACAGGTTTAATACTATAATTCAATTTGTTATTTAAATATTTTATTGCTGTTGCTATGGTTTGTAGATTGATAATATGTTTATTTATGTGTTGTGTATGGGCTTTATAAAGTTGCTTAAAATTACAAGAGTTGCTCAAAAAAATTTGTTTTATATGTTGTTTTTGGGAATTTTAAGTTGGAAGTTGCTGAATAAGTTGCTAAATAATTGATTAAAGAAGTTGTAATAGTTGCTGTATGTGATCCTTGTAATGACTGGTAATTCGTGGTTCTGATTGCTTCAGAGTTGCTTAAGTGGTGGAACAGTTGTTGTATATGTTGCTTAAAATGACTGGTAGTTGCTCAATCAGTTGCTTAAGAATTGCTTAATTAACTAATTTTAATAAAAGGTCATATGCATGGTAAGCTAATATATGAAGAGAAATCAGTACCTTTCAAGATGGTTTGGAAAAGCAGAGACTTTGAAACTCCAAATAATTCAAGTTTTGAATATATTAGGAACCAAAAAACAGAAACAGTGGTAGTAGTACTAGTACTTATATATTTAGATCATCAATCGATCTGCATGAATATTATATATTACAATGATTTGCATGGGTGCATGTCTTGAAGTTCAATTGCTTTTCACTGTTTTCACTCCTATATATGTATATATATATATATATATACATATACAAACACCATTTTTTAGTTGGTCTCGAGGGGTATATTTCTCCACATTCATTTATTCTCTGTACTTTTTTTTATATATCTTTGGATTCTTACAGGAATACAGGTGTGCATTATACTGGTATATAGACCATATATGTCCCTGTATCTTAACAAACACTCTTTCTCTTATAGTATAATATAATTTGTATATATTAATCTCTTTATTAACGTAAGTTTACTTTCATCAACACCAACTTGTAAGGATTTGATCAGAATCACAATATCAATGAGTAAATACATCTTATCATTTTATACATTGGATATTTTTCAACAGGTTTCAAATGGATCAACTTCCTTGTGCCCATGCAATTGCTGTTTTTAAAGAAATGAATCAAGATCCTTATCAATATTGTTCGCCATATTACACCAAGGAAGCCATGGTTGCAACTTACTGTTAGGAAAAATAATATCGCTTCAATGGAAATGGTAAGATAATGTTACAACTCTATGCAAAGTATTACAATGGACAAGATTGATTAAATAAAGTGTTACAACTCTATAACTGAAAATACAAATAAAACAAATGAAATGAAGAAGATGATGAAAAAGAAGAGAATAGTAAAGAACAACTCAAAACAAAAGTTACAAGTAAAATAAAGTGTTTGGACCAAATGAAGAGATTACAACTCTTAAACAAAATATACAAGTAAATAAAACAAGAGAATAAGAAGAAGAACAATAGAATAAAAGGAAGAACATAAACCACAAACAAACTCTCGCTTACACAACCTAAGTGAAGAGGATTGGAGATCACCAACTTGAACAAGGTTTAAAACCTTTGTCCAAAAGCTTATTTCCCCCTAACTCAAGCACTAAGGGATCTCTCTCAGATTTTGGAAATGCTTTCTGGAATAATCAAGCCTCAAGGTGTTTCTAGCCAAGTGCTCTAGTGGATAGAAATGGTGTGTCTTACAAGTGAGCATTAGGCTCCTATTTATAGAGTTTAGAGACACCCTTTGAATTTCAAATTCCACCAACCCCCATGGCTGTTACCAATGATTAATTGGGTGTTTTATGGAATTAAAATAGAGAATTGGGAGTTACTAAGCTGTTGGAATCGTTCAAAGTTGGATAAAAAACTGAAATTATAGAAGCTGTCAGGCATTAGGGCCGCGGCGCCTGGAACTAGCGCCGCGGCCCTCAATCAATTTCAGCAACACATTTTTCAGTTTTTTCCAAAACGTTCCAATTTATTCCCACTTGATTTTGTAACTTCCATACACAATATGGGAGTTAAAATCACATCTCTATCAGCCATTTCTCATATGGCTTTAAGAAATTCATCTCAATATTGTGTAACAACAAATCTACACAATAATGAGTGATATTTAGGAGTTACAAATTTGTGATGAATTTGTAACACCAAATATGTTACATGTTTGGATATTTCACATATATCCAAATAATGTAACTCTCTATTATATGTTACAATATGTGACACTCTATGTCACATTTATTTAATCTAAAACATTATATTATAAAATAATATAATATTACATTATATTATAAAATAATATAACACTTACAAAGAAAGTATATACCCAATTGGCAATGAAGACACTTGGCAAATACCTGAACATATCAAAGCTGTGAAAATACACCCTCCAGAAGGAAAAATAAGAGTTGGTAGACCAAAGAAAAGAAGATGTAAAGCTGCATGGGAGAAAAACAAAAAACCAAAAAAACAAAACAAATGTGGGAATTGCGGTCAAAGTGGACATAATAGAAAGACTTGCAGAGACCCTCGAAAAAAAGATTAGATATTAACTTACAAAAACATACATTATTGCTTCATTTTATTTTCAATTCAATATGCAAAGTTCAATTGTTTGATTTATACAATGATTTTGGTTCATTTCCTTTATGTTTTACTTTAAAATTACTAATAATATCTTGAGTTCTTTAATATATAAAGGTTATTAACTATATAAGTTTATTGTTAATTAATCTACTTAATATATTGCTTATGTTTCTTTTTGGGTTGCTGTATATGTAGTCATATAGAATTGCTCACAATGAGGCATTATATGTTAATTTTGGAGATTATGAGTTTCTTTAGGTGTTGCTAATTTTTTTGTTATAATGGAGATTGTGGGTTGTTGAATAGATTGTAAATGATTGCTTAAAAAAAATGCAAAGGTTGTTGTATATACTGATATAAAGGGATTGTGAGTTGCTGAATGCTTAATAGTTTCCAAAAAAAAATTGATTTATATGTTGTTTTGGGGGATTATAAGATGCAGGTTGCTGAGTATAGTAATTAATAATTACTTAAAAATGGTGCTTAGAAATTTTAAGTGTTGCTTAGAAGTTTTCATAGTTTTTGGACAAATTGTTTTTTATAATTGATGGTAGCGTAAGAGTTCAATGTGTTATTTACATGTGGTTATTTAAAAGGATTTTGAGTAGGATGATTAAGGGTTGACTTATATGTTAATTTAAAAAAAAATTATTTGGAAATTATCAAAGAAATATAATAAATTATAGAACAATTATAACAAAAAACTAATCAACACAACATTAATAAAAGTATCTCTTAAGTACAACCAATAAGCATTTTATCTTGGCGGCAGCAACATCTACATTAATAAAAGTTTCAAATTGAGTTAGTGGCTCTGCCTAATCACGACAAAGCATACTCTCGTGCACTCTCATATCCACATTCTTGTTTTCCCATTGCATATGAGTATAGTAAATAAGCAAGCCTAGACCTATGACATTCAACATCAAAATTACATCTTGGAATCTCTTTTCCGGCAATGAAATACTCAGCAAAAGAGAACATAGATATTGCACTGTCTCTGCACAAGCATAAAAAAAATAACAAAAGTTATATACTTAAAAAACATATTAAAATATAATCTAATATTTAAGATTTCTAGATATTGTAAAGAAAGAAAAACTCACATAGGCGACTCAGAAGGAACGTCATCATCCATAACTACTTCAAAAGAAACAGCTTGAGGTCTCCCAAAATAAGGCTTTGAACAGAAGTCTATATCAATTCGCTTATAAAATCCAATGATAGACAAATAAGTTGGCAGCAACACACGAAATGGTTCTATAGCTAGCAAGGCAACATGATCCTTACGATCACAACTCAAAGTATTGTAAACATGAATCAACCTATCTTTGAAAGACAATATAGCAAGAAGCCAATGCTTTTCATTCTTAACTAAAATAGGAAAAAGAACATGATCTACTTGTAGCCAAGATTTGTTGCAACTCAATCCAAAGCCCATCATAACCTCAGCAATAACATGGTTACGATTCATTACCCCATGATCGCGATTCTTCTTTAAAAAAGAATCATAAATGGCTTCAATCCTCTTTTGAAAGGTAGTATCAGTTGTAGTGAACTTCAAAACAGTAGAGTCATGATACATACCTTTCTTCCTCAAATAATAAAAGACTACATCAACATGCTGTAAAGAAAAACAAATTTATAATACATTTTAGCAACCAAATAAAGAGAGTAAAATAAAAATAAAAAATAGCACTATATAAAATTAAAATAAAAGAAAAACAAAAAAACTTACTTATTTTAAAATAGGTTGTCCACTATATTGAAGTGCATGAAACCACATCTTTTTAGTAATAACATCTACCCCAAGTTGTAACCCAGGTATGATAAGGTTGTCTTCTTTCGAGTACAATCTCAATCTATTAAGATCAAATAAATAAGATACGATTAGAAAACATAAAAAAAATAACTAAAACAAAGATAACAAGAAACCCAAAAAAAAATTACTTACTTGTTATTACTTTTCATTCCTTTATCAAGCCATACATAGAATTCTTGAACAGCGACAAAGTCAGGCAATTCACCAATTTTGTCATCTAATGGGCAAAGTCCTTTGACAACCTTGATTCCTCCTGTTGATTTAATCACACTACTTTCCCCAGAAGAAGAACAAAAAGTTTGCAAAAAAGGTGACTGCAGGCAAGGTGGAAGCTTAATTGTCCTTTTTGGTAGAGCAGGAGTAACATATCCTAAGTTACTCTCACTACTACCAACATAAGGGACAATAGTTGTGCAAGGAATAGAAGTTACCTATAAATAACAAATTGAAATCAAAGTAAACATGATAAGCAAAAGATAAAATTGAATAAAAAGACTATAAAAATGGGTAATACACAATAACTTTAAATAAAAATAAATAAATAAAGAGAATTGACTAAAACCATACCCCAGTTGCCTTCATCGCATCTACAGCTTTATATGCATTTTCTATAGCCTTATCCAATTCAATGTCTGATAAAGAATCCAAAAAAGAGACTTTTGGATCTTCAGCAACTGCCTCTGCAACCTCAGTTGCAACTCCAGCAACTTCTGGATCTTTAGCAACTTGAGAATCAACAACCTCACCAGCAACATGACTAGCAACTTCATCAACCTGGGCAACTTGAGATGGAACTTGACAAGAACCATGAGAATCATCAACCTACATAATAAACATACAAATAAGCAAGGAAAAACATATCAATGAGTTTTTTTTCTTTTTTTTTGCAAAATAAAATTAACTCAACCTTAGAATCCTTATCCTTGTTTCCTCCATTGTTTTTTTCATGATTATCATCTTTCTCTTCTTCTTCATCATCATTGTCTTCTCCAAAACACTTTGCATTGTCTTCATCATCATCATCATCATCATCATCACTTTCATCGTTATCTTTTTCAGATTGATGCACTTCTTCTTCTTCAGACTCATCCTCCTCTTTTTCATCTTCTTCTTTCGAATTATTTTCAACCATTTCATCATCAACAATGTTGGTATTGTCCTCCTAAATATCATGAGAATCCTATTCAAAATACAAATACAGAACAAAAATAAAAAATAAGGAACAAATAATGATAGGATAAAGCACAAAAAGTTCAAAAAGTAAACATAAAAACAGTACATACCTGTTTCCCTACAAAATGGGAACTAAATAACTTCTGAAGATTCAAAAATCCTTCATGGACATGACTCTTCAATGAAGACAACTCATTAATAACAATCTTGTGGCTCTCTTCTAATTTCTTGTTGCTTGCTTCTAATCTTGTGTTGCTTTCTTCTAATATCTTGTTGCATGCCTCTAAAGCTAGCAACTGTGCATGCATGCTACTTAGCGAAACATGAGGCATCTCAGGCGTAGGAGATGAACAACCACCAGCATCAAAGTGAGGATGAATAGCAGGCAAAGAAGGTGAAGAATCACTAGCAACAGACTGAGGTGGAGTCTCTACAAAGTCATCATCTCCTAATGCAGCAACTCTAGAATTAGTTGCTCTATGTCCTTGAGCAACTCTAACATTATCAGCAACACCGATTTCATCCTCAATAGCTTCCTTTTCTTTTGGAAACAAACTGTTTATTTCTGAATTTTTTCTCTCCTTGGAAGTAGGATATATATTCCTCAATTTCAACTGCAATAAAAGTCTAATGTTCTTTTATATATAGATATAAAAAAGAATATAATTAGAAGCATATTATTAAAAATGAAAATACCTCAGCAACATTCAAAGATAACAACTTGGTCACTTCTGCAAATGTAGGCTGAATGGTGCTTGACCATTTGAGAATACGTGGGATGGATCCTTGACTGAGATGACAATATCTCCCATTCAAATATGGACAACACTCAAAAAACCATACTTGGAAGGCATATGAAAATCCAAGCAACCTATAGAAAGCCTGTTCTTTTTTCTTGTCATCTTTGTTGCTCTCTTTTTCACTATTTTTTACAACAATCATTTTCTTTAAAATTTCAACAGTAGCCTTGAAAACTTCTTTACCCCAAGGAAATTCAGAAAACTCACCACTATCAATAATATTAAAGTCTTCTTTGGGGACATTATTAGTTTCAGAAGAACTAAGCAAAAAATTGTGCAGAAAATGCAACAATGTAATCTTCAAGGCATCCTCATCATTCTTCCATTTTTTCCCATCAAAGAATTATTTAAGAAGTTTCTTACTGATCTTTGAATGATCCTTGAAATATGTAGAATAAAGACCATTATCCTTTGAAACATATTTGATTTTATCTGTGGAGCCCACACACCGTAATTCGGTGACTAATGCAAACTCCCTTAACCCAAATCGAAGCTTCATGCCATTGACACCAACCCAAATCTCTAGCTTGTTGGGTTGTTGCAACTCTTAGCAATAGATTATGTATAAGCTGATGTTGCATTGTGAACTCTGACAGTTTTAGGAAATGGCCAAAACAAGAATCACCAAAATCACTAACTTGCTTTGTTGAAAGCTTCTCATGGATAGCTTCAATCAAAGAATATTTGATTGTAGAAGCAATTTTTGAAGAACAGCGGTTATTCGGATGAATTAGGAAATTCATACCCTATAAAACATAGCAAAAGAACACACAATATTATATAGAAAAATACAAATATTAATAAATTAAGCCACAATCAGCAATCCATAAAAAAACATGTTAATTAATCATTAAAACTACTAAAGCAACCCAAACAACTTCTTAAGCAAAACACATCAACCTATTAAGCACACAAAGAACAACCAATTAAGCAAGCATTGAAACTGTTAATCAACCCATAATATGCATTAACAACATATAAAACTAATAACACAAACAGCAACCACTTAAGCAACCCTTGAAAGAATACAACAACCCTACCTAGCAACCCTTTCTAGAAACAAATAAAGCAACCCTATAAACTTTGAATCAACCCTATAAACAATACGTAAATAAGTATCTCTCAGTCGCATTACAGTCAGTTCACCAACTCCTCTATCTCCATTCACCATTTGCTTTCAGTGTCTTATTATACTAAACTATGAGACTATATATCAATAACACTATATATATATATATTTATATGAGTATTATCAAATCCAATCGCAAGATATAAAATGAAATTAAGGCATGATTAAGAAACCTTCAAAAGACCTAACCACCTCATAATACTAATCAATAACATATTTAACAATCTTATAAAATCCTAAGAAATTCATAGACAACATTTAAACAATATAAGCACAAATCAATTAATTTGGAAAGCATTGAAAATATATAGCAACTTAGAAACCAACCTAAGCAACCTAATAATACCTACTTAAAAGTAAATGCAGAACAGTAAAACATAGGAAACTCAAGAATCATTGCTAAAGTGAAAGGAATTGAAAAAATACCTTAGGAGCAGATTCCCAAGGTTCTTCAATAATTAATTGGCTTTTTTTTTTTTTATCTTTTTGCTTTCCTAGCATCATGTTTGGAATTATAGAGGCTTCTCTTCACTCTTGCTTCACTAACAGAAGCAACTGCAGATTTCACATTTGATTTAGAATTTGGAATATTTGTTTGAGATGCAGGAGATGCAGACGAAAACCGTGTATGAACCATGACTTGTTAAAAGCTGTAGCAACCTGCGAAAAACATATACATTTACCAAAAATGGATTAAAATACATCAAGATATGAAAATATTAAGTCTATCTAACATTGAGCAATGGCTAAGTAAGCATTCAATATTTTTTGGGAATACTGGGTTTTGATTGAATTTGTTTGTAAATAATGTCCTAATATGATTTTTAATAGCTATGGAGGCTTAACTAGACTCAACATAAAAGTTAATTTTAATAAGTTTAAACCTACTAACACACTACACTGCCTTATTCCAGTGAAATCTTCTGATTTTGTAAAAGAGAAAGAGAAGAAGAAAGATCCAAGTCTTTTAGAAGTAAGACGTCGAGTCCATGAATATAGAGCAGGTGATACCTCTCATCCTGAGAATGATATGATTTATGCCAAGCTTAGGGGTTTGAGAGAACAAATGAAAGAAGCTGGTTATATACCGGAGACTAGATTTTGACTGAGTTGTAATTTCTGTACTGATGAAAGTAAAATATTCTCTTCTTTAGTATAACGTTTATGACATAAACCATGATTTTTAATAGCTATGGAGGCTTAACTAGTCTCAACATAAAAGTTAATTTTAATAAGTTTAAACCTACTAACACACTACACTGCCTTACCTTACAGAGAGCACAAATATGTCTTAATAGCTATGGAGGCTTGACTAGACTAAATTAGTGATATTATTTTCTATTGATGGTTTAGGTTCTGTTTCAACTAGAGAGGAGAGGAGAAGTCAATCTATGGGTGTAGAACATTCAGGCAACCTGCAAAATAATACTTTTGAACCTGGCCAAGACGAAGAGCAATGGGATAAGCCACCCAAGAGACACCATTTAAAATCAAAACCTACTGATCAATTGCCTCAACCATCTCAAAATGAGCATCTACATATTAAACCAAGAAACAATTTACCTGATATAAACCACACTGAAGAGGTACAATTAAATGGATACCATTCTGAACAAAATCAACAGGAAGATGAGACAGTAATAGGTTTACAAATACTGGATAAGGATATTAATGTAGAATCTCAATTACCAATTTCAGATTTAAACAACTTATTTGCATTGAACCACCATAAATAATGACATTCAAGGCTCACACAACAAATGCAAAAGTGAATTAACAACACCCAATATCTCACATAAAAAATAATAATATATAGATTAGAGAGAAAAGTACAAATTAAGCTACCCAATTAAGCTACCAATTGTTCTAACCAAAGTACAAATTAAGCTACCAATTGTACAAATTCTCTACAATAATTAGTCATTAAAAAAATTCTGCTTATTTAATGACTAATTATTGTAGAGAATTCCCTGTCCCAGTCACACTTCTTAAATAAGGTTATCCAGTAAGCGTATTCGATTGCAATGTTTAGCACAATATTTTATGGGAGAGAAAATGGCATCTAGTACATGAAAGTTTTTGCTGAAAAGAAAAATATATTCCAACTCTTTACATTATCTTCATGCGTAATTTAAAAAAGGAAAAGAAAAAAAAATTGTTTCATACAACGATTAACCATTTCAATCCTACAATACAAGTGCTTTCTATTCACATAGAGAAAAATAAAAATGCATTGACAGCCATTCACTCCAGACAACTACATACCACTACACCAGGGAAAAAGAGAACCCAGAAGCATGAAAAAGAGCAACATTTCCTCTCTTTTTCCTGGACCTGGTCTATAACCTATAAACTCAGCAATAATGACAAAAAAACAGTTAGTATTAAAAGCTTCGTGATGTGCTCAAGAAGGACGGCGTTTTGAAAGAGAGATTGTTCTTTTTTATACTGTCCCCAACAGCCAAAACATGACAAGGGATGAAACATCAAGGAAAAACCATGAGACAAAAGCCAAGGCTACAGAAATTTGGAACCTGAGACATGGAAGATGCGATGGAAACTTGCAGTATTTCAGATTTAAACAACTTATTTGCATTGAACCACCATAAATAATGACATTCAAGGCTCACACAACAAATGCAAAAGTGAATTAACAACACCCAATATCTCACATAAAAAATAATAATATATAGATTAGAGAGAAAAGTTTGAGAATGGGCATGAGACAACTCACCAGAAAGAGGGGGCCTCTGATAGCAGGAATGGAAATCGGAGAGAAACTTCAGAGCCTAGTTGGCGAGAAATTTTGGGGGCCTTCGAGTTACATAGAAGATGAGAGAAGAAGATGACAAAGCCACCATTAGAGCCTTTGAACTTCCTGGATAACACTCAAACTGGTTGGTGATGAGAAATAGCCCTTGAGATTTCAGTGTTGTGGGCGAAGAAAAAGGGTGAAGGAGACCTGAGATTTCTTAGTCGTCAGAGAGAAAGAGGGTGTTTTGGCAAGGAAAACAGAGGAGAACGGAGGAGAATAGGACAAAAGTAAAAAATTAAAATGTAAAATTAGTATAAATAGTTAAAAACAAGTTATAAAAATGAAAACTATTTTTACAAACCGTATTATTGTAAAAATAATTAAAAAGGGCGTATAACAGGTAATTTCCCAAAATTTATTTGAATAATTTTACAAAATATAAAATTAAAAAAATAATTTATTAAAATAGATGTAAAATAAAAAAAAATAAAAAAAAGTTTGTTTGTTCCAATTTTATTCTATTTTTATCGTTTTACGATGTTACTTAATAGTCTATTGGGTGGAAAACGACTTCTTGGTGTGAATTTTATATAATATTCTCTAAACGAGAATTAAAATTTAAATTAAACGGAAAAAAAAACTTAAATAATTTCAATCACTAAAATTCTTTACTCCGTCTTTGTCAAAAAAAAAATACTTTTCCGTCAATGAATCATAACCGCCCATTGCCGTTTAAGCAAAAAAACCTCTGAACGACATTAGATCTCTCACTGCAACTTACTGATCCAAAACCTTTTTGTGTGGGTCACACGTGTTCGCCACATTCCCGAGCAAAGCGTGGGTTTTGGCGCGTAGCCTTAACGCTCCTCCTACTCGTATTCATCTAACCTCCCATGGCTAATGCTCTGTTGCAAAGTGATTTGTTTTTTAAGATACTAAATCACTTCTAAAACTTTTTTAAAAAATGAAATGACTAAAATAGCCTTTTATTGTTAACTTAAAAGTAATATATGTTTATAACAAGACATTCCAATGTGATAAGTACGGCTTATTATTGCAATAAATTATCTAAACAGTGAAAAAAAAACACAAGCAAAATTACATAAGATGTTATCATGTCACTCTACGTATTTATAGCATAATCATTATTTAAATATAAATAAAATATATTTTTGTGAATTTATATATTTTCTAAACATTCTTTATTAATTTTATATTTTTCTCTTCTCTAATTTCTTTTTTTTTCTCCTTCTCTTTAAATTATTTTAATTTCAACTTTCAATAAATTCCAATTTATATCTCCAAATTTAATTGATTTACATATTAATGATAACACAATGCTCTCATACATTTATTCAATTATTAATGTTCGTTAATCTTTAAATTTTGAATATTTATTCAATTATTAATGTTTGTTAAACTTTAAAGTTTTTATTTGATTAAGGAGAATAACATTGTACTTGATCAAGTACTGCATTTATTTTATTTTAAAATTCAAGAGTATTTATTTATGGTAGAGTTTCCATATAATCCATATTTATATATAGATAACATTTATGCGAGTCAAAGTTAAATAAAAATAAACTTTAAATTATTTTTCTAATTATATTAATTATTAATATGTGTACAATTTCTTATAGATACGATGACATGGATCTAGATAAGTTAAATAAAAATAAACTTTAAATTATTTTTCTAATTATATTAATTATTAATATGTGTACAATTTATGATAGATATTAATCATCTGGTTAGTAAAACAACGAGCTCAAATATATGATCCAAAGGTAAATAAAGAATCAAAACGAGTAATCGACCAAAATATAGTATTCAAATAGTCGATCTATCTATTCCTATTTTAATATTTTGAAAAAACTTGAGATCCACAAGTTAATTTTTAAAAATAAAGGTTCCAACGGGTAATCAACTAAAATACAAGGTTCAAAATAGTGTGAGCCCTTACAGAAAACAAAAATTATATAAATATATAATTTAATTTTTATAAGAAGTTTGAACCTTTTGTTATACCCAGATTTTGAGCCATGTTAAATGTGACCTCGAAAGCTGGATTCGCAGCGAATGAACCCATTAAGTTCGAAGTATGCTCCAGGATTAAATATCGAGCCTGCAAGACTCGAGACGACCTCGAATGTGGTGGCCTCGAAACGTTCATGATCTCGAAAGGTAGCTCCCGAGACGCCCCTATCCTCAGGAATGACCTCGGATCAGGGACTCCGAGCCTGACGTACGTACGATCTCGAAGCCATGTGACCTCGAGAGATGTCATTAGCTCGAAAGCTGATGAGAAATCTGGGAGATTAAGGCCTTGGAGATATATGATAATGACTTTGAATATCTATAAGGGTTGTTTATAAGGGGCGTGCTCTGCATTTATTATTGTAAATCCCATAAAATCATGGGATATTATTCGATTAGTTATACGCCCCCTGGTCTTCAGGGGACGTTTCCTTTTATATCGGATCGCAGACATTTAAAGCCATTTATTTTATTTACACCAAAAATAGTAACTACCCAAAATATGTGAGATAGTATTCTGCATCCTTCTCTATAAATAGAGAGGTCATGCACCATTGTAAGGGACCGAAATTCTGAACCTTGAGAGAAAACTCTAAAGAATTCATGCTTAAGAATTTTCAGAGATAATCTTGAGTTTAATAACAGAGACTCGTGGACTAGGCAGATTTAACTGCTGAACCACGTAAAAATCGTGTTTTGTGTTGTTATTTTTTAATTGGTCATTACTGTTTGTTATTTACGTGCTCTTCTTTCACTGTTGACGAAAAACGGCGTCAACAGTTTGGTGCTTTCATTGAGAGCCTTAAGCATTCATCCCTGAAAGGTCATGGCCACTAACAATCAGAACACACCTGAAGAAAATTACCCAAGACGTCCTGGAAAACAGCCAATGGAGAACCCGGATGTTGAAGGGAGAAGTGGGTCTTCTGATTCCCGGGGACCACCTCCTCCACCAAGGGATGAGGATATGTATTACAATCCTGAGCGGTATGTTCCTATTGTGGAACTTGAAAACCGGAAATTGAAGCAGCTGTTGGCAGAAGCCAACAAACGGAATGAGGAGTTGACAAGGATAGCCGCAGAGGCGCAGGTGGCTCAGCCCCCGCCTCCGCGCGAAAACCAAGTCCCTCTTCCAAGGGACGTGCATGTTCCTCCCCGTAGACCCTGTGGGCGTCCACGAAAAGACGCTGCCACAAGAAGGCCGACTCAACCTCCGGCACTAGCAGAGCCATCCGCTCCACCGAGGCCCCAGAGGAGTACTCGGGCTCGGGCCCCAGCTAACCCGCCTGTGGAAGTGCCTGCAGGAACTGAGAATAACCGAACCCCTACAGAAGCTCGGACTCAGATACATGGTAGCGCACCAAATGCGACCGACCCATCTCGGGCAAATTCTGGACCCTCTAGGCCATGACATGGGTGGCAGCCACTGTCGCCTATACGGTTCCCTCCATCACCCATAAGATATCCTTCGCCCCCCCGCAGGAACGCTCAACCCGTTCGAGATCAGGGGGAAGGGCGTGCGGGGGGAAGACAAGGAAACGGGGAGGCTTTCCAGGAGCGGAGAGGCGCCCCATCTGAGAAAAGTCAAACATCTCGGTCTCGCACGGCGGAGACGAGGCGACGTGGGAAGAATCCATCACGAAATAACCAAGCAATGAGTTTTACCAGTGATGAGTCCGGAGATACCAGGTCGGTTAGTAAGCATGACCGAGGTCGTAAGAATACCGGAAGTCGCAAAAATCGTCACGACCTGCGAGATCACCTGAATCAGAGTCGGGGTAATGGTGACCAAACGAATCCGGACTTGAGGAATCGCTTGAATAGGCCTAGAGATCCCTTGCAGAGACGCGAGCCTGGGATTGTGATCGATGACAGCCGATTCCAGACAGTGCCTCTTGCGGACCCTGTCCAAGAAAGAATTGACCAGCTTGAAAAGGCTTTTAAGCTTTTGAAAAACGAGTAAAGGAATGATCGATATGAAGACTCTGACGAGGAGCTCGAACCATTTGCTCCTCATATTTCCAATACTCCATTTCCTCAAGGGTTCCGGATCCCTCACGTCCCAACATTTGAAGGAAAGACCGACCCGTGTTGTCACCTGAGCACGTTCAACACTATCATGAGAGCCAGTAACGTGGGTTACGAGCTCAAGTGCATGTTGTTTCCAGCATCATTGACAGGACCTGCCAAAAGTTGGTTCGAAAAATATAAGAGACACTCAATAACTTCTTAGGAGCAGTTGTCTAAAGACTTTAAGAAGCAGTTCAGAGCAATGACGGGGGTCAGACCAGAGGCATCCACCTTAACTAACGTCCGACAACAGCCGGGCGAAACACTAAAAGTTACTTAACAAGATTTAATCTGGAAGTCGCCCGAGCTCGGGACGTGGATGACAGTGGGCACCTAATGGCTGTCCGAGCTGGCGTAATGCCGGGAAGTGCCCTTTGGGACGACATGCAAAGGAAACCGGTAAGGTCCATAACCGAGTTTAACAGACGAGCGCAGAGGTTTGTCAATGTAGAGGAAGCGAGGTCGACGCTCAATGCGACTTCCCAGCCCGAAACTACAACGATAAACATCAACTCTGCCTCAGCCTCGGCGGACCCAGCAGCTCCAAAGCATGCCACGGAGAACCCCTCCAAGAGGAAAAAGAACGAAGGAAGTAACCCCGAAGCCGAGGGAGGAAAGAAAAAGAAAGGGGAGAGATATTTCTCCGTGTATAGAGTATACACCGAGCTCAATGAGTCTCGGGAGAACATATACCTGGCTAATGAAAACCAGGTCCCCTTTAGGCGTCCGGACCCGATGAGAAATCAAAAGTCCAAGAGGGACTCCAGTAAGTATTTCCGATTTCACAGAGACACCGGCCACACAACCGATGAATGTCGACAACTGAAGGACGAGATCGAAGGATTGATCTCGAGAGGTTACTTTCAGCAATATGTCAAAAACCAGAATACTAGTCAGGCGGCCGCGAGCCAGAGAGTAGCCGCACCTTCGACGACACAAAACAATAGTTCCCGAGCTCGGGAAGAAGACAAGCCCCCGCCGATAGATGGAGAGGATGTAATAACCATCTCGGGAGGGCCTCATCTCGCAGGAGTGGGCAGGAACGCCCAAAAGAGATATGTTAACGAGCTGAAGACTGGGGATGGGTCTCCTTATGAACCCGAACCTAGGGCTCCAAAAAGCCAGAGGATTGAGACACAACCAATAACCTTCACCGAGGAAGACGAATCCCATGTCCAGTTTCCTCACCACGATCCGCTGATCATTACTCTTCAGCTGGCCAACAAAAGGGTCCACCGAGTTCTCATAGATAATGGGAGCTCAGTCAACATTCTTTACAAAGCAACCCTCGAGAAGATGGGACTCTCCCTTCGCGACCTGAAAGCGTGTGCAACTACTTTGTATGGATTTTCAGGAGAAGGAACCGCCTGCATGGGATCCATCGAACTCCCCGTGACCTTGGGAGACTACCCAGTCTCGGCAACCAAGATGATGGAGTTCGTGGTAGTAGACTTACCATCAGCCTACAATGTGCTGCTCAGGAGACCCGCCCTGGTTGGGCTGGGGGCAGTTTCATCAGTAAGGCATTTGGCCCTTAAGTTCCCAACCCCTAGCAGGGTCGGGACATTGAAAGGAGACCAATTAGCGGGGAGGGAATGCTACAGCATCTCCTTGAGAGGAAAGAAACAGACGAGTGCACAAGCACTCGTCATCGTACAAAACAAAGACGGAACGGTCTTAAAGATTGACGAGGAGATTGATCCAAGGATTGAGGAGAAAGTTGACCTCGAACCTTTAGAGGAGCTCGAAGAAATTCAGCTCGAGGAAGCTGATCCCTCGAAGAAAGTGAAGGTCGGAAAACACCTCCAAGATGAGGCAAAATAGCAATTAATTTGCTTTTTGAAGAAGAACCAAGATGTCTTCGCGTGGTCACACTCAGACATGGTTGGGATAAGCCCGAATGTAGCAAGCCACGCACTGAACATAGACAAAAGCTTTCCCCCGAAGCAACAAAAGCGAAGACAGCTGGACGAAGACAAAAAGAAAGCACTGAAGGAGGAGGTTGACAGGTTAAAGGCAAACCGATTCATTAGGGATGCCTTCTACCCCGACTGGGTAGCCAATCCGGTGTTGGTCCCAAAGCTCAATGGGACGTGGCGAACCTGTATTGATTACTCAGACCTCAACAAAGCTTGCCCAAAAGACTGTTTTCCGTTACCAAGGATTGACCAGCTCGTGGATGCCCCGGCGGGGCATGGCCTGATGTCGTTCATGGATGCTTATTCTGGATATAACCAGATTCCCATGCATGCCCCCGACCAAGAACATACGAGCTTCATCACGGATAAAGGGCTATACTGCTATAATGTCATGCCATTTGGGCTCGAGAATGTTGGAGCCACATACCAGCGGCTCGTAAACATGATGTTTTCAGAACAAATAGGGAACAACATGGAGGTTTATGTTGATGACATGCTTGTCAAGTCTCAACTCAACAAGAACCATGTTGATGACCTCGAAGAGTGCTTCGGCGTGCTCAGGAAGTATAACATGAAGCTAAATCCTCAGAAGTGCACTTTTGGGGCGTCATCAGGAAAATTGCTGGGCTTTATTGTAAACTCTCGTGGAATCGAGGCTAACCCCGACAAGATCAAGGCCTTGATTGACATGCCCTCACCTCGGAGGCACAAAGATGTCCAAAGCTTGACTGGCAGGATGGCAGCCCTAAGCAGATTCATCTTGAAATCTACGGACCGTGGTCTTCCATTTTTTAACTTATTAAGGGGAGGTAAGAAATTTGAATGGACGGAGGAATGCGAGCTGGCTTTTCAGGAGCTCAAAAAGCACCTTGCTGAACCACCCATCCTGTCGAAACCTGAAATGGGAGAAATACTGTACCTATACCTTTCAACCACCGAACATGCGATAAGCACAGTGCTCGTTCGAGAAGAAGAGAAGGTGCAAAGACCCGTTTACTACATCAGTAAAAGATTACTGGGGGCAGAGTCAAGATACACATTGATGGAGAAACTCGCGCTCAATTTAATTCATTCATCTCGTAAACTCCGCCCCTACTTTCAGGCGCATCCCATCCATGTGCTGACTGATCAACCGCTTAGACAAGTCTTGTCTAAACCAGAAGCTTCAGGTCGACTTCTTAAATGGGCTGTTGAGCTCGGACAGTTCGAGATCACCTACCACCCAAGAACGACCATTAAGGCACAGGCATTGGCAGACTTTATAGTGGAATGTACTGGAATAGCCGACGACGAGGTAATAACCACAGCCCACGAGCTGTGGAAACTTTACGTCGACGGCTCATGAAACGAAAATGGAGCGGGGGCAGGGGTCATTTTGGTTACTCCCGCAGGAAGCAGATTTCATTCTGCCTTAAAATTTGGCTTTAAAGCGTCGAATAATGAGGCCGAATACGAGGCTTTACTCGCGGGACTTCGTATAGCAAAGGAGCTCAAAGCAAGAGCTATACATTGCTACAGTGACTCCCAGCTCGTGGTTAATCAAATCCTAGGAGTATACCAGGCTCGTGGTACAAGAATGGCAGCTTATCTGGAGAAGGCAAAATCCGCATTGGAGTATTTCGAGTTTTACGCAATCGAACAGGTTCCCCGAGAACGGAACTCAAATGCAGATGCCTTAGCTCGACTCGCCACATCCACCGAAAATGAGGAGCTGAATGTTGTACCCATAGAACACCTATCAGCACCTAGCATTAACGAGCCAGAAGAGGAAGATGTGTGTATGATCAAAACAGAGCCGACCTGGATGACCCCAATAGTTTATTATCTCGAAAATGGAGTCCTCCCAAAAGATCGGAACCAGGCTCGAAAGTTGATGTATCAACTTCCCCGTTACACCATTTTGGACGGAAAGCTATACAGAAGGGGATATTCCATGCCGTTACTTAGTTGCGTAACCCCTCCCGAAGCTAAGAAGATCATTGAAGAAATTCATGAAGGGGTCTGCGGAGATCACACCGGGGGGCATAGCCTGTCCAAGAAGATCATACGCCAAGGATATTTCTGGCCAACCATTAAAACGGATTCTTTCGAGTACGTGAAAAAATGTGACAAATGCCAGAGATTCGCCACGATACCCCGAGCTCCACCATCCGAGCTGACCATGTTGACTTCCCCATGGCCTTTCGCGGTATGGGGCATCGACCTCATAGGCTCTCTCCCGATTGGTAAGGGCGGAGTAAAATATGTTGTGGTCGCCGTGGATTACTTCACAAAGTGGATGGAGGCTGAACCATTGGCGACTATAACTTCAAAAAAGATCCTTGATTTCGTGGTAAAAAGAATCGTGTTCCGATATGGGGTACCAAGGAAGATCGTATCCGACAATGGAACCTAGTTCGATTGCGACTTGTTCACCAACTTTTGTGAAAAGAACGGCATAATAAAGAGTTTTTCTTCAGTAGCCCACCCTCAAGCGAATGGCCAGGTCGAGGCTGTAAACAAAACTCTCAAAAGTTCTCTGAAGAAAAAGTTGGAGGATGCGAAAGGACGGTGGCCCGAAGAATTGCCCCAAGTCCTTTGGGGATATAGGACCATAGCTCGAACATCAACAGGGCATACCCTGTTCTCTCTAGCATATGGTTGCGAGGCAATGTTGCCCATCGAGGTCGAAATCCCAACGATCTGAACTCAGATTTACGATCAAAGTTCAAACCACACTCAACTCGAGGAAACCTTAGACTTGATTGAAGAAAAGAGAGAAGAGGCTCAGCTGAGAAACGCTGCGAAACGCTGCTTACCAGCAACGAACTACCAGGTATATCAACAAGAGGGTTCGAGATCGAAAGTTCGGAATGGGATATCTGGTGTTAAGACGCGTATTCTTGTCAACGCGAGATCCAGCAGCTGGGGTGCTCGGGTCGAATTGGGAAGGACCATACCAGATAGAGTCAATCATCTGTCCCGGTGTGTACAAACTTGCGAGATTGGACGGGAGCCTGGTACCACGAGCATGGAATGGCGAACACCTTAGACCTTACTATCAGTAGTGTAGGAAAAGTGTTGCCTATAACCATGAGTTTCTATTTGTATTAGTTTGTTTGCTTTTTGATTTCCATCAAATAAAGATTTATTTCATTCAGTATATTATCTCTTTTTATTTTTTATTTTTGCAATCTCTCTTAATTTAATAACCTATGGTCACACTCATAGGATATTAAGGGGGCATCATTGGTATATATACCATCAGCTTAAAAAATAAAAAATACATGAAGTATTTGGATATAACCAGATACGCGAGCTTAGATAGTTCGGACATAACTGAATTATCAAAAACAAAGTATTTGGATATAACCAGATGCGCGAGCTTAGGTAGTTCGGACATAACCGAATTATCAAAAACATGAAGTGTTTGGATATAACCAGATACGCGAGCTTAGATAGTTCGGACATAACCGAATTATCAAAAACAAAGTATTTGGATATAACCAGATGCGCGAGCTTAGATAGTTCGGACGTAACCGAATTATCAAATACAAAGTATTTGGATATAACCAGATGTGCGAGCTTAGATAGTTCGGACGTAACCGAGTTATGAAAAACATGAAGTATTTGGATAAAACTAGATACGCGAGCTTAGATAGTTCGGACATAACCGAATTATCAAAAACAAAAAACGTTTGGAGTTAACCAGATGTGCAAACTTAACAGGTTTGGAACAAACCAGCCAAAAAACTAATCGACAATAAGTAGGAACCTAAACCTACTTTGGGATAAGTCGAGATCGAGGCTGGAATATCTTAAAGAAAAATAGTTTCAAACTCTTAACCTTGGAATAAAAACTGAGGACGAGGAAAAGTAACTAAGCAAAAAAAAAAAGATATAACCAAACCATTCACGTTACATACCATATAAGTACTTTCGAGTTCATGGTTAAAGTAACATCCGACTTTGATGAATAACGAGGTCGGGAGCGGATAATTTGAACAAACTATGCATGAATGCATCGAGTTTCGAGCCTAAATCCACAATATGTTTGTATGAATAAATAAACATAAATGATTCATCCATATAAATTGTGCAAAATATTTCGAGCCAAGAAATGTATAGCATATAAAAGTCCATGTTAAAAGAAATTGTATCAGCCCCATGGGCATAAATTAAAATAGTTACAAAAATAAGGGGACGCAACCCCAATAAGTGATTTCTCCGAGATCAGATTTAAGAAGGAGGAGTCTCCTTGGCCTTCTCAGCATCATTAGCACCGGACCCCCCAGGACGAATAGCATGACTATCCTTCTGAGCAGCCTCTTGAGCAGCTTCACTTGCCTCAAGACGGGCATTCCACCGCTCAACATACTTGGCCTCGAGAGGACCCAAGAAGCTGGTGTCGAGGTCAGCATTATCAACCCAAATTTTGTACATGGCTTGGTCGACCGCTTTCTCCTTCTGCTCTTTAAACTCGTCCAGGAGGCGGGCCTTCTCACTCTCCATGATGTCGAAGGTAGCAGATTTCTCCTCTTCGAGCTTGGCATTAGCCTTCTCAAGACGAGTCTTCGCCTGTTCAAGCTCGGCATTTGTCTTCTCCAGCTCCTCGAGATGGGTCTTCATTTTTTCAAGTTCAGACTTCGAGTCCTTGAGTTCGCCAGCCATCTTAAGCTGGAGATCCTTCGACTTTTGGGCCAGAGACATGCTCGTGTGCACCTCGTTGATCAGCTTATAGTTAAGCTGTGCTGAAACGACAAGGGCCTGAAATACAAAGAACGAATTAGATCGCGATCTGATACACAAACATTTAAAGGAGAGGTGCGAAGGCTATCGCGGCAGTGAGTTCGATACTCTTATCATAAAGAGTATTGTAGTCCGAGGCCTTATGTACAAGGTCCCAATGGTCGGCGCCGAAGCCTGAAAAGCTCTGACCCACTCGAGAGAGGACATCCGAGCTGAGCACAGCCCCTTGGGTCCCAGCGACGCCATCAAGCACGAACTCCTCAATATGAGGTTAGGCCGTCGGCAGCTGAACCTTGGAGACAGAAGGTTTCTTCGGGGGCCGACCGACTGTTATTTGAGTATCGGTCGGAGGAAGCGAGATGGGCGCGGTTGAGCCAGACGCATCAACCTGGACAATCAGTTCCTCGGTTGTGCTCGTAGTAGTTTGGGCCGTTGGGGTCTTCTCGTGGCGTCTGGGGATCTTGGGTGGTCGGTCGGACCTCCGCAGGATTCTCGGACGTTTACTCTTCTGAGCTCCGGATCCCTCATCGCTAAAAAGCACAGCGTCGAGGTCGGAGTCCATGGCACCTGCACAGTACCAATCAGAGTTAGACATAATGATAATAACCTTGGAAAAAAAAAACCAAGTGAAGAAAAGACCTAACTGGAACTCTTCCCCGAACTAGAGCTCGGGGACCATGAAATTCCCCCATCTTTAGAAGAAGCAGGGGGAGTACCTTCCCTATAGGTGGGTGATAACCTCGAAAGGTCCCTATAATCGTTGGTCCCGTATTGGACAGCTATCCCGTTCCACACCTCGTTTTAAGTATACATGGTGTCATACTTCCCGAGCCCACTATCAAACCTATGGACACAGTCGTCTACCCAACTCCAGATGTAGAAGTGGTATCTATCATGTGGGTATGAGACTAACCTATTGGGCTCATTCCTTAGTAAGGTGGGGGATCCCATTCTCGAAGTATGGAGGGCTTTACCTTCATCCGAGTCTGAGCTCGAGGCTTCGTCATTAGCCTCGTTCCCCGACAGCGGACTCCTTATGCGAACTGGAAGTGGGGATCTCACCTCTCTCCTCGGAGGGAGGACGCTTGTGGGCAGCGGCACCTGCTCCCAATGTTCATACTTTTTATTGGACCAGTCAGAGGTAGACTGGCCCTCCCCCAAAAGTTCGCATTTTCGGAGTTTATCCTCATGTAAAAGGTACAGGAGAGACCTCCTACCATGAGGGAGTTGGAGCAGGGCCTCCTTATGTCCCTTCATTGTCTCGTCAGGAGTGGGACGCTGAAAATTGGCTGAAAAGCAAGATACATTTCAACTAAGTACGGATCTAAGAGCTAAAATCTCGAGCACAGAGATAAAGATGACGGGAATACTTATGAATCCGCCTGAACGAGTAGTGTCGAGACGGGGACAGACCGTCTGTCCAGAAGAAGGCCTTTTTGAAATCAGGCGGATGATTGGGAAGATCTTCAAAGACCTTATTCTCTTTGGGATAGCTCGAAAGATAATAAAATCCATCTCCTCCCCGAGCTCGGGAGGGGTTGCTTTTCAGACAAAAGAGATATAAAATCTCTTGAGGCAAAGGCCCTTCCCACGATAGCTCGTGGTATAGCGACCTCAGGGCAGACAACACCCTGTAAGAATTGGTGTTGAGCTGGAACGGAGCCAACCCAACGAAATCCGTGAAGTCCTTGAAAAAAGACTTCAAAGGCAACAGTGCCCCCGCCCTCATGTGTTCCTGGCTCCATGCCGCGTATTTCAGTTTGGCGTCGCGGCCCCCAAGGGCGAAACAGCTTCGTTCGTGGTCGGCCGGAGCTCGACATTTCAAAGAACCAGACAAGCTGAGGCCATGGTGGGCCAAGATGTCATTTATCTGACTAGTCGAGGTAACCGAGCTCCAATAGTGCTCGGCCTCAAACATTTCTTTCCTCGGCTGTGAGGAAGAAGGTTCCCCCATTAGTGAAAATTGAAGTTCTCCTGGATAGAATGCGACAGTGACCTTTAGTGCAGGGTCGAGGGGAATCGGCCTAGGCCCTAAGTTGGACTCTGGATAAAGAACCTCCCGAAGAATTCTCCTCTTCTTCTCTATGACCTCGTCTATTTGGCGGCGATAATGAGCTCGAATATCCTCCTGCTCGCGCGCAAGCTCGTACTCCCATATCCGATGTTGATTCCGGGCTAACAGCGATTCTGGGCTCGGGGTTTTTGGCTCGTAAGGGATTGCCAGCAACGACCCCCACCGTCTTTCCAGATTCTGTGACATCTAGCGAGAAAGAAAAATGGTGAGGGCCATGCATACAAGAATTACGAGTTCGATAGGACGAGCTCAGAGTCTAGGAACAAAACAAGCCATATATTATGTAACGCCCTACTTCCTTAGAGCCGTTACTAAGTGAGTTTTGAGACAAAACAGTGCAATGAACTCGCTAACCGAGGTTTTGAAGCAAAAGTGTGACTAATAAAAGTTAAGGCTGTAATCTTTAAAAATGCGTTGACTCAATAAAAACTTCTAGTAAAAGACAATTGGGATCCCAAAATAAGGTTTGAAAACCATTTACATCTTGAAATAAGTTTACAGTTAATCAGTTATGAAATCATAGATTATTACAGCCATTTTCAAATAAACCCCCAACCAAAGCAGTCGGGCAGGCCGAACATGTACACGTCGCTTCACGCTCTCCGTACTCATGGTTGGTTGACTCAGTCATTGCCCTTACCTGCAACACAGAGCACCTGTGAGCCGAAGCCCAGCAAGAAAACTCATGCAAAACATAACATATGCAATTTATACAATTTATCATAACAGATAATCCACACATAAACAAGTCAACCATTAGACTAAGCAAACACGATCATGCCGTCCCCGAAGCCTTACCGAAGCCTGGGGTCTCGGTCTTCACCGCAGGATCTCACAAATATCCTGTGGGTCCCGGGCCCTGCCCTGACCATAGCATCCCATGTGCTAGGTGTTACTTCCGGCCCCGCTGCCGTTCTCGGCCTTGCCGCCCTCGGCCATAGCCGTTCAATTCACTATAATCATATATAGCATAAATCAAACAACATTCAAACAAATATTAATTCATTTAAATCTGCACCCTAACATGTAATGCAATAGAGGGCCATGCCCGGCAATCATTTCATCATGCAACATGCAATATAGGGCCGTGCCCCGCAATCACACTATGGGCTCATGCCCTATCCTACGGGTGTTATAGTTTTCTTACCTGACAATTCGATAGTTAAAATCACCTGACTCCTTGAGCACGATCCCACCCGAGCCTTAGCGCACACCTAGGCACAAACATAGGTCAAAGTCAACACCGAACCCCAAGTCCGAATACCTAGCCTCGGGACCAATCCCGAGCCCCCGGGAAGTCCTAAATCCCCAAAACAAAGTGGCGGAAACAAGCCCCGAACCCTAGGCCAAAATCCTTCATCAAAACTCAAAAATTCCCCTCTGTGAACAGTGCAGCGCTACAGCGCTCTGAAGATGGCGCTGTAGCGCTACAAGCAGAATGCACCCCCCAGAAACAGGGACTAGCTACAGCGCCCACTGACTAGCGCTGTAGCGCTAGTTGCATCCCAGAAAACCCAAAATCGCATTTCTGCGATTTCCTTCAACCAATTCAATCCCAAACTTGTCCAAACCTTTTCCAAGCCCAAAATCAAGCTTATACACACCTCACACTCATCCCAAGCATCCCAAGAACTCAATCCCAAGCTCAAGCAACCCAACAACTCAAAATCTACCATGAACAACCCTAAACCAGAAATTCATGTAAACCACAAAGATAGAGTCTTAGAAATCATACCATTAATGCAATTTCGACCTTGATTCAACCCTAGGCCTCCTTAGCTTGCTCATCATCAAAGCTTGACCTGCTTTTCCCCAAAAGTCCCATCCATTTAGCTCAAAAACACAGCTCAAAACCAGTAAAGCCCTAAAACTGAAATCCTCAAGAACTTACCTCAAGTTTCAGATGTTCTTGCTAATCCTTGCCAAGTCTTCAAGTGTGACCTTAAGATTCTTGATGCACAGCCTATCCTAGCTCCCCACTGAGCTTGACCTCAAGAAAAATGAAGAGAAGAGGTGCTAGAACCCCCAAACCGATCCCTTAGAAAACCCATCAGTTTTCTCTCTTTTCTTTCTTTCCTTTTTCCTTTCTTTTTCAGCCCCTTTACTCTATTCTACAAAATCCACTAAGTGTATAAAGCCTTATTTATTCTATCTTCAAAAGCCAATTGACCAAAATGCCCTCCCTATTAATTCTAAACCCTTTTTCCCAAGTAGGGCCATTTTAGTCATTTACCCAATTCCCGCTAATCCTCAAGTGTCTCTAATATTTTCCCGTTGCTTCCCAATACCTGATAAATCACCAAATAATTATCCCCCATCATCAAAATAAATCTCAATCTATTTCTCTGAATTCCTGTTCATACCTCCAGGCTCGCCCCGAGCCGGGTATAAATTCCCGTCATGAATTTCTGCTAGCCTGCTCACTGGGATCGCCTCGAGTCACAAATCACAGATACATCCACATCACAATGTGGTCTCAACAATCATCACATAACAATGCAGTTATGCCCAACATGGCCAAAATTACAATTATGCCCTTCTAACACGATCCGGGCCTACATGCATACTAACATACATAGTCATGCATCTCAGATAAACAAATGGTCATATAACATGCTTTAAATCATAACCATGCATTTAAATCATTAAAATCACACATAAATCCCATCATGCCCTCCTGGCACGCTAATCAAGGCCCTTAAGCCTTAATAGCGGATTTGGGTCGTTACATATTAAGACCCTTATTAAAGAGTCAGGACGTGCGTTCCACGAGAAAGGGAGGAGAGTGGATAATTTTTTGAAAATCCCAAAAATCAAGGGAAAAAGAGTGGCGGATAACCAGAAAAGGCAGCCTTGGGTTTCGTGCATTTGTCAAAACCAAGGTTTTTTACCCGAAATCTTAGTGTACAAGAAACGTCTCTTAAAATTTTAAAACCCAGAAAACAGGAATCTTGCTCAAACATCAAAACTGGGTATGAACTAGTGATGTAAATTCAGTATGGAAATAAAAAAAAAAAAAACATAAGAGCCTATCGGATAAAAATCCCCTGACGTATTATGCTAAGAAAATAAACTAGTACATTCAAAGACACAGCAAGAACAGTACGAACAAAAACTGGCAAAAGGGAAAACAAAGATTGCACACTTACACAATAATGGCGATTGCAGAGAAATTGCTGACTGAAGGAGAGGCTGCAAATATGAACTCACGGACTCGAGAAAACCGGAGGTTCTTTGCTTTTTTGGCTGAGAGAACATGCACGAGATAGAAGTTTTCTAAGATGGCCTCTGGTTTCGTCCTTTTCTTGCTCCTGATGAACGAAAATAAAAAAGAAGATGATGAATGGGGTCTTATATATATAGATGGAAAAAGGGGATTAATCTGGGGCGTTGAATGAAATCCTTGCAAGATCCAACGGATGGGGATTACTGATAAGATGGTACCGAAAAGGTGGTAGACGAATGATCGTGGGCATGTTTCCAAGGTACTCAAGTATCATAAGTGAGCAATGCCCAACTGACGCGTGTCCATTTCCAGGAGTATGACGGTACGGTTCCCGAAGAAAGTAGTTCAAAAGTTTCCTTCTCTTAGGATTCGAACAAATACTTTTGAGGGGGCAAGATGTTATACCCAAATTTCGAGCCATGTTAAATGTGACCTCGAAAGCTGGATTCGCAGCGAATGAACCCGTAAAGTTCGAAGTTTGCTCTAGGATTAAATATCGAGCCTGCAAGACTCGAGACGACCTCGAATGTGGTGTCCTCGAAACGTTCACGATCTCGAAAGGTAGCTCCCGAGATGCCCCTATCCTCAGGAATGACCTCGGAATAGGGACTCCGAGCCTGATGTACGTACGATCTCGAAGCCATGTGACCTCGGGAGATGTCATTAGCTCGAAAGCTGATGAGAAATCTGGGAGATTAAGGCCTTGGAGATATATGATAATGACTTTGAATATCTATAAGTGTTGTTTATAAGGGGCGTGCTCTGCATTTATTATTGTAAATCCCATAAAATCATGTGATATTATTTGATTAGTTATACGCCCCCTGGTCTTCAGGGGACGTTTCCTTTTATATCGGATTGCAGGCATTTAAAGTCATTTATTTTATTTACACCGAAAAGAGTAACTACCCAAAATATGTGGGATAGTATTCTGCATCCTTCTCTATAAATAGAGAGGTCATGCACCATTGTAAGGGACCGAAATTCTGAACCTTGAGAGAAAACTCTGAAGAATTCATACTTAAGAATTTTCAGAGATAATCTTGAGTTTAATAACAGAGACTCGTGGACTAGGCAGATTTAACTGCTGAACCACGTAAAAATCGTGTTTTGTGTTGTTATTTTTTAATTGGTCATTACTGTTTGTTATTTACGTGCTCTTCTTTCACTGTTGACGAAAAACGGCGTCAACACCTTTTAAATAAATACATGGTCCGAAGGTTTATTTTAAAAAATAAAAGGTCAAAACAGTTAATCGTAAAAAATACAGTGTTCAAATAATTTATCTATCAATTCCAATTTTTAACATTTTGACAAAACATGAGATCTAAAAGTTATTTTTTTTTTTAAATAAACGTTTCAAACAGGCATCAGCAAAAATAAGTCTTACACAAAACATAAATTTTCTTATATATAATTTAGATTTTTTATAAAAAAAATCACGCAAAACGTATAATAATAATAATAAATAAATAAAAGCACATGTACAACAAGTTTTTTTAACTTTGTTTTCAACATTTTGATTTGTCAGAATTTTTTTTTTCAAAAACTTACGGAAGGTTCGCTATACAATAAACAGTGAGCACCATCATAAAAAAAAAATATGGTCAAAATGCTTTCACGTGTCTATATAAATAGTATATTGTACGAGTAATACGAAAATGAATAACTACTTCACAATCTCTTAAAATATATTTAAAAATATTTTTTTTAATAATTATAAAAAAAGTGTACGAAACGCAGTTATGTTTTATAATTATATTAAATTTTATGCAACTGGCATTTTTTTTTTTTTTAATAAATTAATTTTTTTCAATTCCGTGGAAGCAGCAACTTCTCCTGTGAACAGTGAATATAATTATTCATATAATAATCAGGTAAACGATAAAACAATATTAAAAAATAATGAGATATATGCCTCATAAATACTCAATATATTTACACATGTTGTATTTTTTATATTATTTTTTAATAAAAAAATGAATTAATATTGTCAAATCTATAAATTTGTCACTACAAAATTCGTTAGTTTTGTATAATTTGACAAAATTGATGTGTCACATTGTTATTGGTTAATTTATAATTTTTTGATTAAAAAATATATTTTAAAATTAATTAAAATTTAATAAAATATTTTAAATGAAATAAAAAAAATAAGTATTTTTTTTGTTATTCTTGTACATTATAAATTTTCTTCCTAATTTCAAATTCTACCCAAGTGAAACCATTCAACCAAATTATTTTCATCAAATTTCAAAAGCAAGCCAAGAGAAAAAAGAATTTGGAACAATGGGATTTTTGTTTAAAAAAAAAATCAGAAGTCTCAATGCCTATCATTAGGAAAAGTTCAAAAACTTCGTACCCAATGAGAAGAAGCTTTAATCGGCTTGAGAAATAACATGCCTAGTCAAAGAGCAACTCAATTGCCAGCTGTTGAGCCATGCCCAGTCGAAGAGGGAATCCTGTCGTGCTGATTCCATCGATCTTTCCATCGAGCCCAAACCCTCTCGATCTCTTCTCCATTGCCCAAATTATAGTGGATCCATTTCAGTTTTCATCATTTGAAATTTATGAATTTTCTCTTTTTGGGGATTCATTTGGTTCAAAAAGACAAGTGAGTATATTAAATTAGTAGAAGAATCAAGTCTAAAATTTATTGGAGTAAAGTGAAGGTTTGGTATAAGGATTAAAAAATTTAATGGATTTTGGATGATATATTTTTTAGGATTTTTTTAGTATAAAGTTTTAGTTCATATATTGGAAATATGGTTTATTTTTCATTGTTAAGTTGTTATTGAGAAATATGGTTTATCTTTCATTGTTAAGTTATTATTGAGAAACTTACATAAAGTGACAAAAAAACCACATTTTAAACTTTTTTATTGATGCACATGATTTTAAATATTTTCACTGTTCATTATTTTTTTTATTATACTTTTACAGACTCTCCTCTCCAGTTTTGGTGGAGCTCTCATAGGTGGGAAGCCAGCGGGGCTGTGTGGGTTCATGCTGAGGCATGCACAGATGGAGGGGCTTGCGCGAAGAGACTCTCAGCTGGTGGTTGCAACGAAGCGTGGAAGAGGCTCGGGATCGACATTTTGGGTGCTGGGTTTGTGGCTTCATGGCTGGGATCTCGGAGGCTGGTTCTGCGCGCATTAGGGCTGGGTGCTTGGGGATCTTGTGACTTCGAGCTGAGATGGGGAGAGGCGAGGGGTCCTGGGCTTGCGCAGAGGTCTGGGTTGGGTCGGGCTTGCACAGGTGGAATCGTGCCCATGACGCGCATGGGCGGCGGAGCTTGGACGAGGTCGCGAATCGCAGGGGTGCTCGGAGCCTGGGACGGGTGCACCTGTGCTCAATTTTGGGGCTTTGGTGAGGATGAGGCTAGAGGTTCTGGGTTCACAGTTGGTTGGGCAATATGGGCTGAGTGCAAGTTCTGGTTTTTTTTTTTCAATGTTGTGGTCGTATTGCATTTAAGTTGCTTTTTTGATATTGTATTGTCGTGAGTTATTTTTTTTAAATGTAATAGGTTGTATTTTGTTGTTGTGAGGTTGTTGTTTTTGTGTTGTTTAAATTTTATGTATAGGTATTTTCATGTTGGTTTTTAGTTGTTTAAGTTTATACATAATTGTTTAGTTGTTGTGTTAATGTCTATTTGTTGTTTAGTTGTTTTCAAATATATTTTGATTTAAAAAAAAACATGTTAGCTTGCAGCGATGCAATGTTTAGTTGTTGTCTTATCGATTTTTTTAGTTTGTTTTATTGACATTGTATTTTTGTAAATATAAAACATTAAAAACGTATTTTTGAAAACTTAAGGTAGTATTTAAAAAAAAAAAAGACGGACCGTAAAATAATAAAAAAACACACAAAAAAATGTATATTTTTTATTTTTATTATTAAGAAGAAGTGTGTTATTATTTTTATTTTATTTTTATAAAAAAGGCTTTTCTAGTTTTTGTGTTCCAATTTTTTATTTGATTTTTAAATGTTTCATGTTTTTAAAATTCATTTATAAGATTTTTTATATTTTATATTTAATTTACATCATCGAAAAATTTATAATGCTTGTCAATTTTATTAAATAAAATATAATTTAGAAACTAATTCGTGACAGAAGTACTATTTTTGAAGAAATTGGATTGTTTTCTTATTAAAAAAATTATGAATAAAACTGAAACAAATATAATATATTAGATATATATGATAGATATCCAAAAAATGTAATATAATCTTTCAAAATTTTCATCTTTATTTTTAATATGAAAAAAAAAAACCAAATGTTGTATATATAAATGATCACACGTCCTAATTAAATCAATAAGAAAAAAATTTAAAATGCAAAGTAGAATCGACCACACACGAATATTGATTCTCATTGCGTATTATTGTGATATAAAAATAAAATAAAAAAGGTTAGGGACAACTATTATGACGTGTAATTGCGGCAGCTTTGTTTGCTTTCTCCCCACCACCACTCCTCCTCCTCCTCCTATGCTATGCCACTTCTAAAAAAATTCTAATACTACCTGATGTAAATAAGTCAAAATGAGGAGGGTAAAATAGTAAAATAAAAAAGAAAAACGAAACACATGAATGAAGGGCCGAGAAAGCAACAGAAAGTGAAGAAAGCCCTGATTATTATTATCGAGTTCTGTGTGAGATCTGCCAAAACCCACCCCACCCTTCTCTTCCCTTGTTTCCACAATATTATTCCCAAATTATTAAACATTACATAATAAAATTAATTTTTAAAAAATAAGAATTAAAAACCCTAAGACCGTTTATATATTTGGGCGTTGGACACCAAAAACGTCGTCGTTTTCCAATGCGCATCGCTACCTCTTAGATCGATCTTCTTTAACTTTCTTACATATTAATATATATATATTGACAGGTATCTCTCTATTGATTTCGTCTTCGACAGAAAGGAAGAGGGGGAAGTACAAAGACGAAGAAGATGAGGATCCGGAAGAACGCGAAGGTCTCCCCTCTGCTATTCTCGTCGCACGCTTCAGCTCCCGAGGTTCTGCAGTCGCACGTGTGCCAGCTCAACCAGTCTCCCTGGGATGTGATTCCTTTCGCCCAATACTCTTTCTCCTACCAGGTCAGCTCCATCTCTTCCCTCTTCTTCTTCTTCCTCCCTCATTTATCTTTCTCTATCTCTCGCTCTTGCTCTCGCAGATCTACCCGAACCCCTCTTCTGCATTTTCTTTTCATTCACTAGGGTTTTTCTTACTATTATCATTATCATTTATCTTTTATCGTTTCTCATTATTCTTTTAGGGTTACTCAAACCCTAAATTTCATTCTCTTATTCTGTTCGGCCAAGAATGGCCGATCAGGTTAGTGGGTTTTCCTCATTATTTTGTTTTGTTTTTTTCCGTTTCATTTTTATTTATTATTATATAGATAGAAGGGGAAGACAGTTTCACCGGGAATGGGAGCCTAGGCGATTCTAATATTGGAGCGGTAGAGAGGTAAATATTAATTATAATAAGCATAGCCCACTCATCCTTATTATTATTATTATAATTATTGTCTGCTGTCTTGGTATTCTTTTTCAAAGTTCTTGATGAGATTCATTTCTCGATAGTCGACTGTGTTAGTTAGGGTTTTCGTTTTTTCTCGTGACGAAATTCTTTAAGCTTCTGGCTTGTGTAGTTAATATATATATTTGCGTATGTATATATGTATTTGCTAAAGCAGTGTATCATCCTTGATGGACGTGGGCGAAGACCCTATGATCATTAACAATAATAATGATGATATTATCGTCAAAAACGACAATAATTTTATGGACACACAACTATCGAACGACAACGAATTAACGAGGCTTCATCGAGCTTCGTCTAGTAGTAGCAAGAATAGTGTTGGTGGGGTATTATTATTGTGCCAGAAAAACGACGGCAAAGGATGGCAATGTAAAAAGGAAGCTAAAGAAGGTTACTCCTTTTGCGACCACCATTTGACTCTCCTTAGGTCTTATAGCCATAACAGTAATACTACTCCTAATAATAACTACGACACTACTAATACTTCTACCAAGCCGAAATCAGCTGCCATGGAGGCCACCGGAGTTAGGCGGACGAGGGGACGCGCCGCCGCCAGCAAGAAGGGCTCGTCAAGTTTGAATAATTCGACTAACCCGTATGAATTTTACTATTATTCTGGGTTCGGTCCGCTGTGGGGAAGGAAGAGAGGGGAGAGAGGTGAAGTTAGGGCGGCGACAGTGGTGGCCGAGGAGAATAGCGATTCTTCGGATCATAGCCCGCCACCGCCGTCGTCGAATACGAGTTTAATGGACAACGAAGAATTAGACTTTATCGATGACGAGGATGAAGATACTGCCAGCGGAGATAATGGCAAGAAACGGATGCGGAAGCCGGTCAAGGCTCGATCGCTGAAATCCCTAATGTAAATAGTGAACCAACTTTTTAAAATTTTAAGGATTGAGGTTTAAAAATGTCTTTTTTTTTTAAAATTATTAATGTATTGAAATCATCGTCGTTAATTAATGTATTGAGGTTTAATGTGTTGTTGTATTTAGGAAAAAAAAATATGAAATAAGAAGAGATTGTTTTTGTGTAATTTCTTTGGTGGGTATTTAGGGTTAGGGAGTTTTGATGATGTGTATATATTATTTATTATTTCTAATTTATTTTTAGAGTTAAAATTTCACATAGTGTTGGGAGATATTGTAGTGGGTGGGGTTGGAGTATCTCTGGTTTTGGGAGTAATTTTAGAGTGTGTATCTGGTGCACCGAAGAGAAAATTATTAGTCTTCCCATTGTAATGAAAAGGGGTAGCGTTGTCAATTTTGGTCCCACATGGTTGGGAGGGTTTGAAATGGAAGGGGTAAAGTGGGTAAAACAATATTTTCTTCCCATTAAATAACTTGCATCATATCTATTACGATATGATATAATTCTTTTAATAATATAATATAAAGATGTAATAGTACGGGACTAAGCTATTTATTTCTAAATATAATTTTAATATGTAGTTATGTGCTAGTTTGATTTCTATTACCACCAGATCATAACTAATATACTATAATTAAATTAAAGAATTTAGAATAACATGCTAAATAGGTAATGATGGTTATTTTGTGTGTATACCTTGAATAAATAAATAATTTTTAATTTCAATCCAATAATTATAAATAAATTTGCAATTTTATAAATAATAGTACTATTATTTAACATTAGAATTTTTTTATTCTAATATGTAATTTTATATATAAAAAAATATATTAATTTTCTATTCTTATTTTTTCTTTACACATTTCTCTAAAAATTTAGTTTCTACTTTATTTTTTTTTCATAAATTGATTTTGTTAAACATACATACATACATAGAAGCACAATCATAATTTTTTTTTTAGTACTTTTAAATTTTTATAATCAAATTAAGTAAGCAGTGACTATTTCATTCTTACAAATAAATAAAAAATTCCATTTTTATTGATATGTAGGGATGACAACTAATGATGCAAGTATAGGTGATTATTCAATAATGACGTAAAGAAAAAAAATCGTTGAAGGCACATCGGACTCATATCCCAATATATAATAAACTATTGGGTGATTCTATTAGTGCTTTTTTTTTTCTCCTGGCCTTCTTTTAATTAATTAATTATTTCTAATATTAATATTGTCATAAATTTACACAGATATTTATTGAAAAAAAAAACTATATTTCTTCACACACTTTTAACACATAAACATGAAAGTTAAATATATTAATTTAGTAATTTTTTATGAGGTAAGCTTTTTTTTTTCAAAAAAATTAATGTTATCTGTTCTTATTTTGTGACTAAAATGATACGCATTAAATTTTGCAATTCATTTTTCTTTATTTTTTTAATATAAAGGTGTATCATGTATTTGTTTCTTTTAAAATATAAAGATGTACCAATAAAGCATAGGTGTAGAAAAATTTTGTTTGTTTTTTTTTTTAAAAATTCTTTATAAAATGTTAATTTTGTTCCAAATGAAAATTAAAAAGGGGAGAGGAAAAAAATTTCTAATTTTTATATATTTGGGTAAATAGTACTTGGGTCTCCAAACTTTACCAGTTGTATCACTTAGGTCTCTAACATTTATTTTGTAGCAATTAGATCCACAACATTTATTTTTGGGCTCACTTAGGTGTTGTTTGGTAACACTTAAAAAAACATTTTTTTATTTAATTAATTAAAAATTTGAAAATTAAACATAAAATGTGTTTAGTAACTCTATTTTTATTTATTATTTTTTTAAATTTTAATGAAAATTTATTAAATTTTGAAAATAGAATTTTTTCACTTTCAAATTTTTTTTAAACAATTTTCAATTTTTCCTTTCTTTTTTTTATTCTCTTCTTCAAATCAACACCTTATATTGTTAAACAAAAAATAAAAATAAAAGTTATCAAACGCGTTTATTATTTTTTGTTTTTAAAAACAAAAATAGTTACCAAACATATTTTTATTTTTTAAAAATAAAGAAACAAAAATAAAATTATATTTCTATTTTTGTGTTTAAAAAATTCAAAAACAAAAATTTTACCAAACGGGCCCTTAGGTGCCCAAAGTTATATTTTATTAAATAAATCCTAATTTCTAAGGGTAAAATAGAATTTTAACAAAAAAATATCTATTTTTTTTCTCTTCAAACCCTTCTTATTAATTAATTATTATAAACTATATTATTTTTAATAATTGACATAAATATTCTTTTGAAATATTAAGAAATAATTATATAAAATATATTTTCTATTATACCTCTAAACTATATAATATATCAATTATGTATTAAGTAATTTATAATTTTTCATAAAAAATTACATACTTTAAATTTTAGAAGCATGAAAATTATTAAAGGTGTTTCTATTCATACCATCATTTTTTTCTCACTAAATACATATTTAAATTCCTCATAAATTGTTAAAAAATATTTCCAGGAGTTTAAATAGAAATGCGTACGGTGAGAAAAAAATTAAGATATAGATGGAGGCACCTTAATAAATATCATTTTCGTAAAATTTAAAAATATAAACGTTTTTATCAAAAATAGTAAACTAATTAATAAATAAGTAATATATTAATATTTTAGAGGTATGATAGAAAATATTTTTTATATTATTTTTTAATATTTTAAGAGAATATTTAGGTCAATTACAAAAAGAGAAAAGGTAATAAAAAAGGGTTTAATCAGAAAAAAAATAGGTGTTCTTTTTTTAAACCCTATTTTACTCTTATAAATTATGATTTATTTAATAAAATATAACTTTGAGATCTAGTAAGCCATAAATTAAAGATTGGGATCTCAATGCTACAAAATAAATGTTTGAGACTTAATTGATACAATTAGTGAAGTAGAGGGACTCCAAGTAAGAAGAGAAGAAAAAGTAGGTACTAATTAAATCACCTAAATCAATTTATATATTCAATTAGATACATATATCTTATTTTATTCTACTTATATTTAGCCTTTGATAACTAATGTATTACACATAAAGATTAATAGAAACCCAAAATACTTGTACGTTTGAGTGTATTGTAATGTAGTTAGGTATTATGATTTTATGGTTAATTTACATAAATGATGATGATAATTGAAAAACCATCATTCATTTTCGTATATCATAAATTTATAAACTATTAAATAATTTTTGCAACTCTTTATAGAAATAAATAAATAACAATGATAAGGGAAAAGATATTTAATGAACTGACACTGTACCTATATATCTCTATATAAAACAAGAGAAGTTAATGAGTAATGGCAAATTGTATTCTTAATATTTTTTAAGGATAATTGTGTAAAAATACCTAAATTATTACTTTTATATCACTTAATTACTTAAGTTATTTTTTTACGGGTGAAATTACCTTCCGTCTATGTTTAATTGCAATCGTCAGTTCCAACCATTAAGTGTGTCAATGACATGTTGGTAAAAGTATTGAATTAAATAAATATTTGTGGTAAAACTACTTAATTTAATAGATATATGTGACAAAAATATCCAAATTATGAGATATTTGCAGCAAAAATATCTAAATTATAAGCAAATTTGACATCACGTGGTAGATTTAGCGGCAAAATAAACAGCTGCAACAAAATATAAACGGAAGATACTTTCGTCGTTAAAAAAATAAGTTAGATACGTAAGTGCTACAAACGTAATAATTTATATATTTTCACCACAATTATCTTTTTTTAATTTTGAGAAATTTTATTTCCTCCCAATTAATATGTATAGTATTCTAAAATTTTAACTATGTACACAATCATTATTTTGTTTAATAAAGTTTAAGACATAATTTATACCCAAAATGTGCGTATGTTGTCTTTATTACCATTTTTTTTACTATGTGATTAGTAATTTTGTAATAATGTGGAAACTAAAATGCTCGTACTTCCAAAATTTAGTAACCTTTAATATTGAATGATAACATTTATGTAAATTGTTCAAAATAATATATTGGATAATAATATATTTTGTTTTTTTTTTCTTTCACATAAACAAATAATATTATTACTGAAAATATTAAATTGCAGAGGTCAAAGGGGTGACAATTCGTGTAAACGTGTCAGATTCGTGTCGACACAACACGATTAAGGTAAACACGAATACGACACGATTATTAAACATGTCAAAAATACAAACACGAACACGACACGATTATTAAACGGGTCAACACGACACGAACACGATAACACGATTATGACACGATTATACGAAAAAAATCATAAAACCTATGTAAAGTATTCGTGTTATCGTGTCTGACACGATTATTAAATGGGTTAACATGATTATGACACGACACGATTAAGGTAAACATGAACACGACACGATTATTAAACGTGTCAAAAACTCAAACACGAACACGACACGATTATTAAACGTGTCGTGTTCGTGTTTACCTTAATCGTGTCGTGTCATCGTGTCGTGACCCAAATTGCCACCCCTTTCAAAGTATAATAAGGAATTTGTTCCGACCAAACAAATTCATTATCTTTTAACTAGTACTTAAATTAGTAATTTTCTGATCAATTAGTTAAACTATTAAAATTTCATTTGCTAAACCATAATTACAAAATTAGCGATAAATTAATAATAAATTCGAAGTTCTAAAATAATTAATAATAATTAACTTTGAATACTCTAAATCATATCAATTACCATATTGTGAAATCATACATATGGTTTATCATATTTACTCATTATTGTTTGAACTTTTATCGTAGGAAATATATTTACTTGTTTGAATTTGCAGTATTAAGATTTTGTTTAAGATTAATTTTGAATGTGAGTAATAATTACTACTTAATATTTTATTTCTCTTTTTATATTATACAAATTATTGTTAGAAGAGTTTGAATATATTAGATATTCATTCGTAGTAAAGTAGGTTCTGAGATGAAATTGTGTGTTGCGGAGATAAACAGAATGTTGATAACATGCGTGTATTAGTGAAATAAATTTTGTGAATTCTGTGTGTTGTGGTGGTTTATGGACGAAATTATATATGTTGAATGTTGTGTTTGTTTGAATGAACTTATATGTACTTGTATTTCTTGATAGACTATAAAAACAGAAAAAACTCTGCTAATTTTTTTTTTAAGATTAATATATTGATTGAACATGTTTTATATGTTAATATGTAATAGTTATGTTTGTTTATGTTGAAATTGTAAATATATACGAATTTGATTGGATATGTTATAGATATAAATGAAACTTTGCCCATTTTTTTTAGAATTTATTAATTGAACATATTTTTGTTCAATTACAATATTAATTTTCCTTTCAATATTGACTTAGGAATTATCAGTACTATCTTTGGCTTTTAATCATATAATAATTATAATTTATTATTGTTTTAGCAAACATTGGATGTTGCTCGTGCTCGTGATGATGAGGAGGATGACCATAATTCTAGACCCATTGTGTAATCATAAATCTCCACCAATAATAAAGGAGGTTATGGAAAAGTAAGTTTTTTAGTTTGAATGTATTCAGTGTTAATTTTTTAGAGTTGATATTATAATATATAGATAATTAATTTTAGGGTTATTTTCAGCTATGGTCCCCATTCTTTACTGTAACGTCCTACAACCCAGTGACCATTACGGTGTGCATTTTAAACAATGTTATATTCGCTAATTGAGTCATTTGGCCATAATAAATTTAGGATTAAGTTTTTTGGTTAAGATACAACATTTCGCTAAAACGTTTACTGTATATATTGGGATCCCAAAATATAATTTAAAGGTTAATTACAATAAAATATTTATAACCAGACGACCTAAGCAGCAAAATAGGATTAAACCCTAGTTCCTCTTTAAACCCTCAGCTGTGGCGGTCGAGCAGTCGCATATGTACACATCGTCACCTAAGCTCTCAAACTCAAAGATGGTCCAGCTTTCTTTTGCCTTTACCTGCACCACATAGCACCCATGAGCCGTAGCTCAGTAAGAAAACTCAATATGCTGATGAACAGGTAATAACATGTTAATAAATCATAATAGGCATGTCTAGCAATAATAATCCTATTCATACATGCAAATAAGTCCAAATAATGATTGTGGGCCCTACCCTTTTGTATAGCTGACTTATGGGCCCTGCCTTTTGTATAGATGACTTATGGGCTCTGCCCTTTGTATAGATGACTTATGGGCCCTGCCCTTTGTTTAGATGACTTTCAAGTCATAATTAGAATTGATGGCCAATGTGTCCATCTAAAATAAGTGACAATTAAGTCACGCACTGAGGCTCCGCAGCCTAATCAGATGATTGAATATCACTTTATGATTTGGGTAATCATACTGGGACTTGTAGCCCAAATTAGACGAGTGATTATGTAACGCCCTGGTTACCCCAGAACAGTTACGGTGAACCGGAAATTTGACCCGCTACCCGAGTCATTTGGTTAAAAATGTGCTCTAAGTATGATTAACAGGTTAAGGTGGAAAATTAATAAAAAGGAATGGATATTTTTCATTACAAACTGCTCTGCAGAGCTAATCAAAACATTTACAAGTCGTTCTCAGTACAAAATGGTCGTTACTGTTCAAATTTACAATTCCGCCGACCTAAGCGGCAAAAATAGGGTAAACCCCCTAGTTCCTCTGAGAATGCCTTGGCCGTGGTGGTCAAGCGGCCGCATATGTACACATCACCACCTAAGCTCTCCACTCAAGGCTGGGTGAGCTTTTCTTTCCCTTTACCTGCACCACATAGCACCCATGAGCCAAGACCCAACAAGAAAGCATAATAAAACATGAGATAATATCAAAAATGATCGTAATAATCATTCAGGACCAATAGTCCAACCAAATAGGTGACAGTCGCAAAAGTCACAAATGTGGGTACAGCCCCCTTTAGCCATGTGACATTAGGGTCACTCGGGCTTAACTGATAAGTGAGCCTTTCATAAGTTTGACCATGATAGGTGCATGTGAATATTCACCAACATAACCTTTCCCCATGACCTTAGAGTCATAACCCTGGAACAGCTTTCCCTAGTCATGTGACAAACAGTCACCGGGGCCATATGCCCTGGCTCTGAATAACTAGTCTCAGACTAGCCAAGCGCTTATAAGTTCATCGACCTCAGGGTCGGTCCAGTGTTAATGCGTTAGAGCCATTCAACACTGATATCGATTAGATCTAATCTTCATGTGGCTCGGCGTTCTTGATGCTATGCCATTTCTGACTCATTAGGTCAGTGTCCCTGGCTAGTCAGTACATATACAAGTAATCAACATTTACTAGCATTTAATATGCAATCCATGTCCACATTTATCAATCAACATGCCTCAATAACCAACACGCATGTCATATATACACAGGGTGCAGTTTTCTTACCTCAGGTTCGAGTGAGAAGTATAATAAGGACGACCCCTGAGAACGATTGATCTTTTAGTTCCTTAGCGGTTACCTAATCACAACCAATTATAACCTCCATTAATGAGAATCCACAATAATAGGGTCTTAGCCTAAGCACCACTCTCGGGACCTCGAAACATGCCCACACGGTGAGTAGATTCGATCCCGGGCCTTAAGGATTGAAACCCCAAGTCAAAAACCCTTAAAAACACTCAAAACAGGACTTTGGAGGAACAGGGTAGCGCTACAGCGCTCAACCCTTAGCGCCCCAGCGCTATACTCAGACCCACCCACATGCCAAAAAGCCTCCTGAGGAGCGCTGTAGCGCCCTAGGGTGGGCGCTATAGCGCTACCTCTAGACCAAAACTCCCCTGAACCGACCTTCTTCAATTCCTTCGATTCCAACCTGATTCCCAAGCTTCCAAATCCCATTCTTAATGCCAAATGAACCCAAAAACCATCGTAACACATCCCAAACATCACAAGCATAGGAACCCTAGCCAAAACTCCCAACAAAACCAAGTATTCACCCTAGAAATCTCTGCTGCAAAACAAAACCAAAACAGGGCAAACCAGAGAATTCTATGGTTAGAAACTTACCCAAAGCTCAGCTTATGATGCTCTTCAATGGAGGAACACACTCCTAAACTCCCAAGGCTTACTTCCCAAGCTTGAATCCTCAAGATTGGTTCAAAAATCACAAAGAAAAGTGAAGAGAAGAAGGTACGGGAGAACTCAAAATCTTGCTCTGTTTTTACTTCCTTCTTTCAGCCAACACTAGTTATATCTATCCTAGGGGTGAAATGTCCATTTTACCCCTAGATCAATTAATAGTTTCTAAAGGCTCACAAGGGCATATTTGGTATTTTCCTCCTATCTTGTTAATCATAATTAACGCTCTCCAAGTCCCGCTATTCTTAATAATCTCAAACACCAATAATTCACATCCCGTTACCCTTTAATTCCCGGTAACGCTCTAATCATTAAAATCACCCCGAGACTCAACCCGAGCCTCGCACTTAAACCTATTGTGACTAAAGCGCTAATCAATATTCCAAGATCGTCTCATGCCGAATAGCTCGAACAAACCCACATTATAATGTGGTCTCAACACATTTCATCGACATGCATACAATTATACAATCACACCCTTGTAATTAAAATGTGGACCCACATGCATGCATTAAACATCATATTATAATATAATTCACATATACATGCATAATATCATTTAATGGCACAATTAAACAAGTATGGTCCTCCCGGCCTACTAATCCTGCCATTAAACCATACCGGAGAATTCAGGGCATTACAGATTAACACTTTGAGATTATGGTAATCATGTTGGGGCTTGTAGCCCTAATCAGATGAGTAAGTCACACTTTGGGCTCCGCACCCTAATCAGATGAGTGACTAGAGAGTCACACTTTGGGCTCTGCACCTCAATTAGATAAGTGACTGATGAGTGAGTCACGAACTTGGGCTCAGCACCCATAGCCATGTGACATTGCAGTCACCTGAGCCTTTTGGCCCTAGGTCTAAGTAACTAGCCTTTAGACTAGACAAGCGCTTTTAATTTTCATCAAACTTGAGGTCGGTCAAGCATTAATGTTCATGATGATTCATTCAATGCTTATGTCGATTAGATCTAATATTTTTCGGCTCTGCGTTCATTATGGTTATGCCGCTCTTGACTCATATGTCAATTCCATACGACCAGTGCTCAATACTACTGCCGAACTTGACTAATGAGTCATAACTTCACAGTCAATACTAACACCATTGCCGATTTTGACTATGGAGTCAGTTCCACTCACAAGTAAGCAATGCAACCAGGCATATATCATATGTCAAATATCTAAATACAGGGCATTCAGCATGCTTACTCAACATTCACTAGCATAATTATGATCATGCACATTTATAGAGACTCAAGCTCTGATCAATCTCATATTCAACATTCATGCCATGCGCTAATCTCATGTATCTCATGCATCACATACTGGGTGCAGTTTTCTTAGCTTTGGTCCAAGCACAGGTTACCAATAAACGAGCCACAAGCACGATCATGTTTCCAATCCCTTAGCGATAACCTAGTCACAACCATAAACGGTGTTTCAATGAGTTCAAGTTCCAAAACACAATCCTGGGACCAATCCCGCGCTCTCAGGACCTCCAATTCCACCAAACAAGGTGATGGAATCATCCCTCGAGCCCTCTAGTCAAAACCCCAAAAAGTACCAAAAAACCACATTTTGAAGGTTGTGTAACGCTACAACGCTACCTTTGGGCGCTACATCGCTACAAACAGTCCCAACTCCCCCAAATCAGAGCACCTAGTGTTGTAGCGCTACCACCCTAGCGCTACAGTGCCCAAACCAGAAATTATGGGTTTCAACTTCGTGTTCTTCGAGCTTCAAAGCTCCAAATCCGACCCCAACCTATCCAAATCTCAAAATTTAAGTTCCCAAACATCCGAATCTCCCAAGACCAATAAAACTCAAGCTTCAATTCATCCAAAAACTCATCAAAACACAAAATCCAATCCAAACTTAAAAACTTTAAAAAATTAAGAACTTAAAACTTGAATTACCTCCGTTATGTCGTTCCTCGCTAAATCCTCCTGCCAATAAGCTTCTAATCTCTTCTAGAATCGCTATGCCTCGATTCTCGCTTGAATCCGAGTCCTAGATCTCAAGTTTCCTTCGAAAAGGTGATCGGGTGTCGAAAAGGGAACTGGAGGAAGAGAGAACGTTCTGAACGTTCTTTTATGATTTTAACAGGTTACTTCAAGCTTAAGTAGCCTCAAGCAAATCATAATGCTCGGGGTCCCGAAAATGCCCCCGGGGTAAGATGGTCAAAACTCCCAGAATTTCTCCCTCATCTTACTAACTCCCAATTTATAATTAAATATTTATTCTCATTACCCAATATCTCGGTAATGCACTAAATACCACTTAACTCACTCTGAGTCAATAATGAATCTCGTTGTGACTTTCCCATTAGCTTACCTCCTAGGATCGTCTCATGTTGAGTAACCCTAATATAACCAAAAAAAATAATCAAGCACCACACACATACCACATATACCCGAAATGGCCAAAATATGAAAATCATCCAATTAATCAGAAATTGGCTCACCTGCATATTTAATACACCTTAACATGCATTTAATCATTTAATTGCATAATAAATCAATTATGGCCCTCTTGGCCTCCTAATCAAGACTCTAAACCTTATTAGGAAATTTGGGTCATTACATTTACACTTTGTAACACTTAGGTCCCAAAAGTTGATTTTGTATCAGTTAGGTCCTCAACATTTTCAAATTGTACTATTTAGGTCCTAAATGTTAGTTTTGTTTATTTTTTCTTTGAAAATATATGAAAAAATATAAAATAAATGGTGAATCATTCTTAAAAAATTAGGACATTTAATTTATGACAATAACAAACATGGCATGAGAAAAAAATATTTTCATGGCATTTTTAAAAATATTTAATATTTTTATAAATTAAATGAATGTTTTATTAAAAAAATATTCTTACCTTTGTTTTATAATTAATATTAATAACTATGTTATCTCGATTATCTTGATATTATAAATGTTTATTATGTTTATGCTTTTTTATTTCGTACATTCTTTTTAAAAACTTAATAATAGTGTATATAAAGTTATTTATGTGCATATATATATATGATTAGTTATAAGTTGCATTATAGAAAAAAATAGCAAAATAAAAAATAAATATGTATATTATAAATATTGATAATATCTTCAGTTATTAATATTAAAAATTTATATGTAAGAATTTTTTTAATGAAAAATTAATTTAATTTATAAAATCATTAAATATATTTAAAATGTCATGAAAATATATATTTTTATCAATGTCTTTTTTGGTATTGTTATAAATTAAGTGGTCCAATTTTTTTTAGGATTGATTCACCATTTTTTATACTTTATTTATGTAATTTGAAACAAAAAAGAAATAAAAATAGCATTTAGCAACCTAAATGATATCATTTGAAAAGATTGGGACCTAACTGATACAAAATCAACTTTTGGGACCCAAGTGTTACAAAGTGTAAAGAATGAGGACTGCGGCTGAAAAAAACCATTAATTTTAATTTTTGTAGAGTATATGTCCAATGATCAGGAAATGAATACATTAGACAATTTACAAATCTGATAAAGGTTATTGTCCAAAGATAGTATGAAAGTCATGAATGTGGTTTTTATGTATTAAGATACATTTATGATCTTGTAAATGCACAAAATCTAGTAGAAGTTCTCAAGAAGAAAGTATGTTATCTTTTATAGATTTTTTTTTGTTTAAGAAAAACTATCTATAGTACTTCATCATCTAATCTACATTTACTTGTCAATTTTATAGTGGTTTGACAAAAAGATATATTCAATGTGAATGATGACCTACTTCCACAACAAAACGAATGGTTAACAAGATTGATGTCATTTATTTATTAAGTCTAATTTTTCGTATGTGTAACTTGATTCGTATGTTTCTAATTTTTCTTATCTATATATATATCAAACTATTTATGTATATATAAATGACATTTAGTAATGATATATTATTTTTTTAATTTTTATTTTATACATTATGTTTATTTAGATAATAATTTATAAAATTTAAATATATAATAAAAACATAAAATATGGTATTGTTGTATATTAAAAATTTAAATGTAATTCGATACTGAATATAGTATTATTAATGTAATTTGATTGGTATTAAAGAAAATTATTGAATTAAAAAAAAATTATATATATGAGAAGAAATAAAAAATAAGTGTATATATATAAAATAGTTTCATTGCAGTCTTTTTGGAAAATTGTAGATAAACAAAAACCGCAATGAAAGAACTTTTTTCTCTGCAATCTTTTAGAAAAGATCGCATTTGCAGTTTTCTCGTGATCTTTTCTCTGCAGTCAATTATATTGTGGTACCCATTACTCACAAAAATTGTAGTGTATTAAAGAAAAAAACTGCAAACAAAGCCAAATTTTATAGTAGTACTTTTGCTTTAAAATAATAATAGTAACAATCTAAATTTTGAAAGGTTGTATGCATAATAAAAAATTATATAATTTTATTGCAATAATATATATTATTATTTGCAGAAATAGACGACAAATCAAAATTAATCTACGTGCATTACACTATGGTTGTTAAATTTTCAACTATCACGACCTTATACCATCCCAAATTTAGGTAATTCAAAATAAGTGAACAAACTAATTTTTACTCCCACATATATAAATTTTAGGACAATTCTTTTATAGGGGCTTCACTTTAAGCTCTACCGGTAGGGCTTTCAGTGTTTCTCGACCCGTGAACAGTTTTCGACGCGACTTTTTTATGACCGTGTATATTGTAGCTATTTAGAGCATTCTGCAAAATTTCATAAAATTCCGAATAGTTTACAGTACCGAAAACTAGGTTCAAACATGTTGTTTTCCACGCGCATAAAAAAAAATTAGTCACGCGTGCAACAACATGTTTGAACCTAGTTTTCGGTACTGTAAACTATTCGGAATTTTCTGAAAATTTGCAGGATGCTCTAAATAGCTAGAATATACACGGTCATAAAAAAAATCGCGCCGAAAACTGTTCACGGGTTGTAAACACTAAAAGCCCTAGCGATAGAGCTTAAAGTAAAATCCCTATAGGAGAATTCCCTATAAATTTTATATATGGACTGACTTGGGGTCTGTATATAGATATGGGAATAGTGTCTTTATCTATTTTTTATTTTTAATATTGAGGTTTATAATACAAATTATATTATTAAATGATTAAAATATTATAATTCTATATAATTTTTTAATAAAATGTTATGAAAATTTTATAGTGGGTGTTACTTTTGTCCATATTGATAGATAATTCTCTATCCTCCACGTAAAATTATAAACTAATTTTTTTTATATGATAGTGTATATTGTAGTTATAAATAATATCTTACCAATTTTTAGAAAATTCTAGACAATTTACGTTGGCAAATGTGTCTGTTTTTTTGTAGGGTTTATATTATTTTGGACCCTATGTTTTGTCCTATTACCTGTTTGGACCATGTATTTTGACAAATTACTTTTTGGACCCTATGTTTTGTAAAATGATTCAAATAGAACCCTAAATTTGATTTTGGTCGAAGTTTTCTCAACTGAATTCACAAATAATTCAACAAACTAACAGTTCAGGATAAAAATAAAATATTTCTGTTTAAAAACTGCGTTGTTATATTTAATTTTTTCTTCATCAAAATTGAGTTTATGGTTCTATTTAAACAAGTTTACAAAATAGAGGATCCAAAAATAAAAATTTTAAAATATAAGATCCAAAAATAAATTTTTTAAAATATTAAATTCAAACTGATAATGAAAAAAAACACAACTTAGAAAAATATATAAACTCTATTTTGTATTCAGGTTTATTAAATTTTTTGTACATTGATTATAATCTTCAAAATATATAGGGTCGTAGTAAATAATAAGTTGATAGGGTCTTAAAATTTATATATTACTTTCAATTGATTGACTCTCACGCAGTCAGTGATTTATAGTCTGATTTATATATACTTTAGTTTATTGAATAACCTTTTTTATTTTTATTTTTTTTGGAAGATTTTAAACAAAAATGATGACGACAAATAAATTGGTTGAACCCAATTAAATTATGTGGATCCTATAGCACTACTCTTATTTTCTTCACTATTAATTTATATTTGAAGTAAATTACAACTTAAAAAGATTCGAATCCTACTTGTTAAAAAAAAAAAAAAAAAGCTGGCGCATAAAGAAAGTTTAGGTAGTAATTGCCGACCAAGTGTGTATGAGGTAATACATAGGGTCCGGTATAGGATAGGGTGTTCTTTTCTTCGGTCCCAAAACTAAAAAGTTAACTGTGTTCCTTCCCTTATTTATGCATTATTTGCTCACATCTCAAATTAATATATTTCTTTTAGCGTTTTAATCCTCAATTTTTTTATTATTAATCGTCACGTTATACTAAAAAAATTATGTGTCTTTTTCTAGGCAACCTAAATATTTCCATCAGCAAAATTTGAGTTAATTAAATCATGAAACTTATTTGTTCCTATTTGTTAGCCATTCTATATTTCTTCAAGAATGATATAAGTTAAAACAAATTGTACAATTAATTATCAGTATAAACAAATGTGTCAAATAAATTTATTTGCCAACTGTAATAAAATTATCAGGAGAGTTTGACCAAAAAAAAATAGTGATTTTATAAAATGTAAATTTTTTAGTAAATTAACGTTTTTAATACATGTCTAGTCACGTAAGAAAAATATGACAAAAAAGATCATAAATATATATAGATTTTAGAGATTAACATAATACATATTTAATATATTGAATATTTAAAAAATTATCATTTTAAACTTACGCATGAGAAGTGATAAGGAAGTCACCCTAAAAAAAAAAGGGTTAAGGAAGACTATAAACAAATCGGGAGATATAAAATACAATAACTAGATTTTTTTTTTGGAGAATATACAGTATCTAGAATTTGTAGAGTTATACAATTATACGTTTTAAAATCATCTGGATTTTTTTCTTCTCAAAAAACTAATATTGCTCGACTTTACATTATAGCCTACAGTACACACGAGGATGAGATTGTAATTTTACATATTTAGTCCTACGGTAAATTTCAATTTAAAAATATGTTTTTGTTCGGAAATTAGATTTACTAATAAAGAATATTTTTGAGAAGAACAATTCTATTGAATCGCAATAATTTTAATATACATTTTTTTAAATGAAAAAATATCATTTTTTTTCATAATCCAAATGAGAGAAAATAAAATACTCTGGATTTTGTTTTATTTCATTTCTCAAATTTATGTCCCAAACATAGTTGAGCCATGTTTGGAAACCCAAGAGCTCCAATGTGATATTCATTCTGATTTTTTAAATGTAAAGAAAAAATAAAATTACAATATGGTTTTAGTTTTACCATAATTAAAAAGTAATCAAATCGTATTATAATAAATAGCATACAATGAAACTAATAAAAATTGGAAAAAGAAATCAGTAACTATATTATTATAATTTATGTAAGGTATGAGCTTATATTTTCACATGAATTTATTTGCATAACATAATACATAATTATGACAATATATATTTATAATAAATGGTGATAATAGCCGTGGAAGGAATTGCTGGACCACCATTTTCACTTCAAAACACTACAAAAGAAATAATGCATATAAAAATCAGAGAAATGGTTAATAGTTCCCTTTGGATTTTTCTTATAATTTGTTTAGTGCAAAAACAAACAAACAAACAAACAATAAGACAAAGACAGGAACAAACATTTTTATGCATAACAGGACAAAATGAGTTTCAAAAGATTCAATCTGACTTTCAGTCAAACATAAAGTCACTCCATAAGTTTTTGACTGTGGTAGGGTTTAGAAATATAATTGTGGTAATATGCAGTTATTTATAAAGGGGACGAAAATTTAATCCAAGGACGAGCTTCTTGTAAGATGATAAGATTTTAGTTCATCAACTTTATGTAGGAATGACACTCATTTTTGTTTGGCACAAATTCATAGACAAAAGTGTTTAAAATAGTCTTCGTATTATGTCCTGAAAGTTAAAAATGGACCTGACATGAAGTTTTCACTTTTTGTGAATAATTCTGACAAAAGAAGGTATTCAATTTAAGTTTATTACTGAAGCTGATTTGAGATAAAGAACTTAAGTAGTACTGTCTTTTTATTTATTTGTCTTTTCACATCAGAGAATAAAGAGCTTACTTGTATAAATAAGCAGCAATTCCCATTACTATGATCAGAAGAGTGATGTCTATGCAGAAATTCCTGCTGGACCTCAACTGAAGAAATATGATATTAATTATAAGAAAGAAAAATGAGATGGAAAGCTTAATTCAAACATGGTGGTAATCTCAAATCCATATACCCGAATTATGGTCTCCTTGAGCCTAACATTGGTATTTTTAAGGTCAGAATTTGCTCTGTCAACCTGTAGTAATCAAGCCAAAAAAAAAAAAAAAAGATGAACTACTAATAGAGTTAAACATATTAATATGAAGGAAGAAAATGAAATATGAGAATGACTTACCTTATCATCTATCTCATCCATCAGGGGGACCTGCCTATCTAATTCCTTTAAATTTAAAACATAAATTGTCTTAGAAATAATATCAAGTTGACATAATAATAACTATGTTAACGTTCCAGTATTTTCACATCAGGTGTGAATACAAAAAGGTACAAGACAAACCTCATTCATGTCATGGGCCATATCTTTTAATGTGTGCAATCCTTCTGTTATGACATCTAAATCTTCATCCTGTTGAATACATTTAACAAGTCAGGACTCTTTTCACACACCACACACCCTTTAAATGCCTATTTACTATTCCAGCTGGATTATATCACCAAATGACATTGTTAAACTTATGAGAACCAACCCCCCACCAAAAAAAGTTGTAAATTAAAAACTTTCAGCTATATATAAATCATGCAATGAAAAAAAAATTAGAGACAAGAAGGATACAAACACCCAAGTTAAAGAAAAAGAAAGTGCACAAAAGGGTAGCAAAAAAACTATACAAATAAGACTTTCTTCTTTCCACTTTCCAGCAGGCTGGTTACTATTTCATCTGTTATGTCAATACTTTACTGCCCAACAAGAGGAAAAAGGAGAGGAGGGCCATACTGGAAGCACAAATGTCCCCAAACTTTTTTGACAAAAACTTATACTTGACTTTTTCTTTTGAAAACACATGCAAATGTTTCATCAAAATGGAAAGAAAAAAAAAACTTTGCCTGTTTCATTCTCCTCATTTCGTATTCCTGCCTAAATCGATCCGATTCCTCTGTTTGTTGATAGTACTCATTGCCAAATCCCCCATCTGAAGAAGGTTTATGTACGTACTTAAGAAGTTAGGAACAACAACTAGTGGTTACCAAGGAGCACTATGCACATAGGTCAGTGAAATAGAAAAAAGAAAGAAAAAACTTTGTGAAAGTTTAATGCATTGATACACATTTACAGCAATAGGGTATGTTATACTTCGACTGAATTTTGTGTTTTTATGTTTGGTTTGGTGTATAAGCTTTAAAATAGGGTTACCTGAGGTTGAATCAAATTTGATTCCTGTATAAGAAGAGGTTGAAGCTGTCCAACCTCCAGCTGGTTTAGCTCCATTTGAAGAACCATCTGGTAGTGCTTCAATCCTCTCTTTAATCGTTAGAACCAAATCATTTCGAGCCTCAAGCTCTTCTTTTGAGAGCCCTTTAACCTTAAAAACCACAAGTTTTTTTTTGGGTTCATGGTCATTTGATTAGAAAGTGAAACCAATGAAAAGGAAAATCACTCACAAACCCAATAATGGGGATGGGGTGCCACACCACAACACATGTCAGATATGGATTGCTAAATGTATCATTCTTTTAGTTAGGTGTTTTCTAAACAGATGTTATTTTTAGATTCAAATCGATAATCATTCTATTTACTTTTACCATGCATTATTTATTGGGAACCAACCTTTTTAAAAGCAAGCCTTTGCAATTTGGGAAGTTCCTCGAGCAAACGTGCTTTGGTTCGTCTAATCTCGGCGTTCATGGCAACGGCACTAGCCCTGTTCTTCTCAGTCGCCGCAGCCTCCGATTTCTAATGATTCAGAAAAATAGTAAAACTATAAAATCAGAAAGCGACAAAGAAAACTCACTTAACAAAAAAAAAAACAAAAATTATAGATGTGTTGCTATTAAAACTGTTCCATATAAAAACCTTTACAGTTTAGCTAATCAAAACTCTTCCATATAAAAACCTTTACAATTTGGCTAATCAAAACTGTTCCATTTAAAAATCCAACCAATACCCATATATCACAAAGACTGATTTTCTTACTCAAATTCTCAGGGAAGAATTCATTAGAAAGCGGAAGAGAAGGATAAAACACCTGGAGGGCAGAATCGAGTTCGGCCTCAACGACGCCGTATAGACGGGCGAAAGCATCGTCGCCATGAAGATTCTGGGCTTCTTTATGCTTGTCCACATCGTACTTGTCGTATTTATTGCAAATCACGTCGACCCTCGTCAACAAATCCCTCAAACTCATCTTCTCACTACCTTTTTTTCTGTTTATGTTTTCAGTTTAGAACAGATAAATCCAGATGAGTCAGAAGAGCTCAGAACAGAGCTCTTTCTTTCCATTCAAAAAAAAAAAAAGTCAAGAGGGCAGTGACGACCGGCCGGTTAGTGAAAAAAGAGCAGAAACCATTAAAAAAAAGTCTTTAGAAACGGCGGAGATTTTAATGTACGTGGTTGTTCATGGTTGGTTGGCTTGTATGAATATTCTATATACAAAATATAGGGATCGCTCGCCATGCACAAGGCAACACGTCCGTACAGAAACTGGTTTCGTCAATTTCCATTTGGCAAAACTCAATAAGCTGTTTTGAAAAACCTACCTGCTGCTACGGCGGTCAGTTGTCGTTTTCCTTGGAAGCAGAGGTCAATTTTGTACAAGTTGAAAAAAAAAATATAATATATATTAATTTTTAATAAGCAAATGTACTCAGAAACTACGAATAAAAATGATTTTTGATTTTAATATTATACCAAAAACACCTAGTACTTAAAATGTAACTCTAGATATATATATTTTTTAAAAAAACTAATGCTAGACAGATATTTAAATTGTACATATTAATTGTAACCATAAATAATTTTAAATAAAAATCACATCAATTTTAATTATGTAATTAAGATTAACAGCTGCGATAAAAAAAAGATTAGCTGCATAAATTTTTATATTTTGCATGCATATTTGAAAATGTTAATTATTTAGTTTATACTATTTTATAGTTTTGTTTTCTTCATAAATATGTGCTTTTTTTTTGTATGGTTTTTCTTTTTTTTTTAATTAAAATTATAATGTTGATATTTACTAAAGCTTACAATTTAATTAGATCAAAAAAGTTGATGTTACTTAAACAAGATTGATATTTTTTTTATTACATTAGTTGATGTTCAACTTTTTCAGTAAAGAGTTGATATTTACTAAGAAAATTTTATTGTTTTGCATAAAAGTTTGCTCAAGTAAAATTGATTGTACATCAACAACTTCTACTAAAAACATATGAGGTATGTAAAAAGCATAACAATAACTAATCAAAAATAACTTTACCCAAATAGCAACTAAATAAAAGTAACAATTAAGCAAAAATACCATTAACTAATCTGTGTTGATGACATAAACATGTAGTTTCAGTCATTTTTAGCCTTCAGCCGAGTTAGTTCGACTAGCCCAAAGCCTAACAAAACCCAAATGAAAATTCTAGCCATAAAACATCCTTTACACATATCTTTTCTACATTTTTCAACCCATAAACATTTAAAATATGATTTCTTAATGAATTTCATCATATATTTTTTTATATTAAAAACACCTTAAAATAAAACTTTACAAGGATATTATTAAAATTTAAAAAAATATTATATTTACATTTTATAAATATATAAATACATATCAAATCATATATTATTTTATATTCTATAAATAGAAAAATATTTTTATTTGTTTTTTAAAGAAAAAAATATATTTCTTGTATTATTTTTAATTGTATCTATAAATTTTTTTATACACCCTATATATTTAAAATTGGAAATTAAGAACTTTAAATTAAATATTAAAATAAAATTATTTATTATATATTTTTCTAATAATTTTTTTTTATTATTGTGTTATATAAATTTGGAGTATTTGTGGCATAAATACTCAATGTTTCACACTTGTTAAAGCTAAATATCTAATTTTTTTGTTTTTACGGCAAAAATACGCAATGTTCAATATATGCAAAGATAAACACCTAATTTTTTATTTGCGTCGAAAATATACAAAGTTGCTAAAACATTGTTTTTGTCAGTACTTTCTCTTTTGGAGCTGTTAAGTGTTGACTCACCACACATGTATCACTCTGTAATTTACGTATTTTTATCCTTAAAATATATATTTTCTAAATTTTTATTAATTTAAAATATCTTTTAATTCATTTTTCTAATTTAAAATATTTTAAAAAAAATACGAAATAGACCGATTATAGTTGATAAATGTCTACTTAGTCAACATGCTTAACAGATGAGGTACTTACAGAAGCAATATTTTAGCAACTTTATGTATTTTTGCTGCAAATAAAAAATATTAGGTATTATCTTTAACATATATTGAACATTGAGTATTTTTGCCATAAAAATAAAAGATTATGTATTTAACTGTAACAAATGTAAAATATTGAATATTTATGCTGCAAATACCCCAATAATTTTTAATTCTATTATAAATGGGGTTAGCTAACTTAGTATGAAATTAAATAGAATTAAATACTTAAAATGATGCATATTAGTCGTTTTTTAACAAAAAATAAAATACATATATTTATTTATGGGGTGTAAATATAACTATTTTATTCACAATTTCAAATTTGATACGACTATCACGTTTATTAAAAAAAAAAATAAAGAATTTTATTTTTAAAATTCTTCACTTTTTTTCCTATTTTTTTTTTCTTCTTTTTCATATTTAAAAAATATATAAATATTATATGTACATATTATTTTTAAGAGGAATGTAAGAAAGTGAAAAGAAAAGAAAAAAGTTAAAATTAACATGAAAGTCATGGGAAATTTACAAAGTATTGATATCGTTTTTCGTCAACTTAAATTTGAAGAGTACTAAACAAAGATTTAGAAAATAAGAAAAGAACAGTAAGATATTTTACGTGGTTCAGCAGTTAAAATCTACCTAGTCCACGAGTCAATATTATTGATTCGTAATACTCTCTCAAAACTTTCTCAAAGCAATTCAACAGACTATTCTCAGTACAATATTGTGCATGAGTCCAAATGAAAAATAACAGGCTATTTATAGATCTGGTTAGGAAAATATCTTCCACTAATTCAGGGTAGTTACAATTAATTCTTCAAATTTGAAATAAATGTAAATAAATACATTAAATGCATAATATCCCTTGATAATTGTGATTTAATATCAGATAACAACAAATCCCTAAGGAATAGAGATCTCCTAACAGCAGTCGTGTGCCAAACGCGTTGCTGACCTCGAATGCAAAGTTAACACGCTTTCGAGATCGACCAATACTTCGAGCTCGTTATTCCAATCGGCCTCCTCCTTAGCCAGTGGTTTCATCGATCTCAATCTTCAGAGACCAACATCTTCAAACTTACAACTAAAGCTCGAATAACTCCCATGTGCATCGGAGAAGATTCGTTCTTTTGAGCTTGGTGCTTAAGCTCGAGCCTTTTAAACTTGTGCTCGATCGCCAACAGGAATAAGTCAGGAATCATGCAAATTTTTACAAGTGTTCATCCACTGCTTGTTATATTCGAGCTTACGCTTTATGAGTCTACATTTCGAGACTCATTTATTCATCCTCAAAATTTGGGTGTAACATTTTGCCCTCTCAAAAGTGTTGGTTCAAATACTATGAGAAGGAAACTTTTGAACTCCACATTTATAAAATCGTGCCACCTACCACTCTTGAGTGTAGACACGCGTCACTCGAGGATTGCACACCAGGAGTACTCAAGTACTCTTTATTTCTACACACATCCTTTCCCATGACCTTTTTGCCGCCAACGTTAAAATTAAACCTCATCCATTAGATCCTTTTTCAATTCAAACCAAGAGCCCAGATCCATTCGACCTTTGACATCCATTTTTCGACGTATATCTACCCCCTCTTCTTCTTCATTCTCCACTTTTACTCCTCAGAAATCACAAACCAGAGAAAAAGAAAGAAAAGACTAGAATTCTCCTTGCATGTTCTCGAAGCCTAAAATGCAAAGCACTCTTTCATCTTTTAGTTCGGTGAGATCATTCCTACAACCAGTCCTTCAGTCGACAATCTCTTCATACCCTCGGTCTTCTTCACGTAAGTACTCTGATCTTTCTTCGTTATATATGTATTTTTGCTATTTTACGTGTTTCTTCTATCTGTGAGGATACCTCTGGTTTTTGCCAAATTTTATGGCTTCTGTAACGCCCTGGTTATCCCAAGACTGTTACGGTGAACTTTGAACTATGAATTTAGCTCGCTACCAAAATTCTTTGGTTAAAAATGTGCTTCTAGGTGTTATTAACAGGTTAAGGTGGAAAATCAATCAAAAGGAAATGATATATTTTATTTAAAACATAAAATTGTTCATGGGCCCATAAAAACATTTACAAGTTAGTTACTGTTGACTGCGTTTTTTGCCAACGACGTGAGAACGTCAAAAACGATAAACCTTCAAGAGAATTCAAACGACACAGACGGTTTAATAAAGAAAATAAATAACACACACAATTTTTCTAGTGGTTCAACCCCAATATGTTGGTAATAGCCTAATCCACTTAGAGTTGCGATTATAGATCTGTACTCAAGATCAGATGAACTGAGCCAACTGAGTTTCTTCAGTACAGATTACAAGAGTTCTTTTAGATACAAGCACTTTCTCTCTCTAGAAAACTCAAACCCAAAATTTCCCAAAAAGTATAAAAAGAAGAAGAAGCCCTTCTGATCTCATAAGTTATGTATTTATAGGCTTAGGATCATACATCTGATATCCCTTAGAATCGGGATATTTTATTATTCTTATTATATTTAAATTACAAAAATATTCAAAATTTAACAGAACACCCAATTTGTGGGGAAAAATGAGATATTCCTGCGTGTGCCAAGACCGGTTCTTGTTGAAGCCGTTTCTGGGAATCTTGACTTAGTCCTCCTCTATCTGGTCGACCCATATCTCCTATTGACCATTCATGCAAGTGCTGGTCGAACACATGCATGCTGGACATATGCAAGTGCTGGTAGGACATGCACTTGCTGGTAGGACATGCATTTGCTGGTAGGACATGTGCATGGTGGTAGGACATGCACTCCTCTCCTCTAACATGGCACGTTCTCTAGTCTAGCATGCCATGTCTCTCCTCTAACATGGCAATCTCCTCTAGCATGCCATGTCTCTCGTCTAACATGGCACTCTCCTCTAGCATGCCATGTCTCTCGTCTAACATGGCACCCTCCTCTAGCATGCCATGTCTATTGTCTAACATGGCACTCTCCTCTAGCATGCCAGTGATGGTAGGACATGTGCATGCTGGTAGGACAATGTCACTCCTGGGCAGCAATGTCACTCCTAGGCAGACAAACACGTGACTGGTCAGACAAGGTCATGCCTGGTCGGTCATGACACTTCTCAAGCAGTCAAAACTCTTCATCAGTCTACCGGGTCACTTTATCACAACTCGGAGGAGTCAATGTATTTATTGACTATTTAATGTGTCTTTTACGGAGCATGTACTGCCACTTGTCACCTTTATTGTAATGCCCTGGATTCCCTAATGTGGTTTAGCGGCTGGATTTGTAGGCCGGGAGGGCCATAATTGCTTAATTACGCCACTAAATGTGTTTATGCATGTTTATGAGAATTATATTATAATATAATGTTACTTGTATGCATATCGATGTTATGTGTTGAGACCACATTATGATGTGGGTTTGCTCAAGCTATTCGACATGAGACGATCGTAGATTATTGATTAGCGGTTTAGTCACAACGAGATTAAGCGTCGGGACTTGGGTTGAGTCTCGGGGTGGTTTTGATGATTAGAGCGTTACCGGGAGATAAAGGGTATCGGGATGTGAATTATTGGTGATTGAGATTATTGAGAATAACGGGAATTGGAGAGCGTTAATTATGATTAACGAGTTAGGAGGAAAGTACCAAAAATGCCCTTAGGAGCCTTTAGGAAGTATTAAATGACCTAGGGGTAAAATGGACATTTCACCCCTAGGATAGATATAACACTTGATAGCTGAGAAAGGTGATGGAAAACAGAGTATATTTTAGAGTTCTCCCGTACCTTCTTCTCCTCACTTTTCTTTGTGGTTTTTGAACCAATTTTGAGGATTCAAGCTTAGGAAGCAAGCCTTGGGAGTTTGGGAGTGTGTTCCATCATTGAAGGCCATCATAAGCCAAGCTTTGGGTAAGTTTCTAACCATGGTTTCTCTGGTTTGCTCTGTTTTGGTTTTGTTTTGCAGCTGAGTTTCCTAGGATGAATTCATGGTTTTTGTTGGGAGTTATGGCTAGGGTTCCCATGCTTGTGATGTTTGGGGTGTGTTAGGGTGGATTTTGGGTTTATTTGGCATCAAGAATAGGCTTTGGAAGCTTGGAAATCGAGTTAGAATCGAAGGAGATGAAGAAGGTCGGTTCAGGGGTGTTTGGGTCTGGAGGTAGCGCTACAGCGCCCACCCTAGGGCGCTATAGCGCTCCTCAGGAGGCTTTCTGGCGCTTGGGAGGTTCTGTGTTGAGCGTTGTGGCGCTAGGGGTTGAGCGCTGTAGCGCTACCCTGTTCCTTCTAAGTCCCGTTTTGAGTGTTTTTAAGGGTTTTTGACTTGGGGTTTCAATCCTTAAGGCCCGGGATCGAATCTACTCACCATGTGGGCATGTTTCGAGGTCCCGAGGGTGGTGATTAGGTTAAGATCCTATCATTGTGGATTCTCATTAATGAAGGTTACAATTGGTTGTGATTAGGTAACCGCTAAGGAACTAAAAGATCGATCGTTCTCAGTGGTCGTCTTTATCATACTTCTCGCTCGAACTTGAGGTAAGAAAACAGTGTATGAACACAGTTGCACCCTGTACAGGTATATGACATGCACGGTTTGATATTGAGGCATGTTGGTTGATATATGTGAATGTGGATTGCATATTAAATGCTAATGAATGCTGATTACCTGCTTGAGACACTGACTAGTCAGGGACCGACTCTAAAGTCGATGATCACGCATTAAATGGCTCTATGGCATTAATGCGGGACCGACCCTAAGGTCGAAGAACTTATAAGCGCTTGCCTGGTCTACGACCAGATGACTATAGCCAAGGTATATGACCCCAGTGACCGTTTGTCACGTGGCTAAGGGACGTTGTCCATAGTTTCGACCCTAGAGTCGTGAGGAAGGTTATGTTGATGACCAATCACCATGCACCTGTCCTGAACATGCTTATGAAAGAAATCACCTATCAGCTAAGCCCTGGTGACCCTATCGTCACATGGCTAGAAGGAGCGATGCTCATTATTGTGACTTTTGGCTATTGTCACCTATTTGTCGGACTGATAGTCCCGAATGGTTGTTATGATCGTTGTTGATATTATATCATGTTTTATTATGTTTTCTTGCTGGGCCTTAGCTCATGGGTGCTATGTGGTGCAGGTAAAGGAAAAGAAAAGCTTGGCCAGCCTTGAGTGGAGAGCTTGGGCGATGTGATGTACATACAGGGCCGCTTGACCGCCACGGTCGAGGAGTTCTCAGAGGGACTAGGGGTTTACCCTATTTTTGCCGCTTAGGCCGGCGGGGATTGTAAATTTGGAACTGTAGCGACTCTTTTGTATTACGAACTACCTGCAAACATTTTGAAAGGCTCATGAGCAAACATTATGCACCATTTCCTTTTTACATGTTTTACACCTTAACCTGATAACAACACTTAGATCACGTTTTTAACCAAAGGACTCGGGTAGCGGGTCAAATTTCCGGTTCACCGTTCACCGTAACTGTTATGGGGTAACCAGGGCGTTACAACTTGGTATCAGAGCAATGCCAAGGTTAGGGTTCCTGTAGACTGGCTGGGTATGTACACACATCACCAAAGACAAGCTCGACTCATGGTTTGGTAACTATCTATGGGATAACATGTATAATTGTTTAAATGTGATATGTATGCTTTACCTGTGTGCATGAGATATTATGTTGAGCCTGTGCCCTGAGATATTATATCTTCAGCAAATGTGTACTGATTAGTACTGGGATTGCTAGCGCCTTCTTATTAGCATGGTTGTTTATAAGTTATTATGTGATACATGCTGAGTGCTGAGTGCCATAAACATGTATCTTCTTGTGAATACTGAATGACTGTGGAATGTGATAGTTGTCTGTTGTTCTTGGACTGTGAGGCGGCAAGAGGTTTAGTTATTACTACCTGACTGGCCGTATTGATTATTGTTTCAGTAAGGTATCAGTGACAGAATGAACTCAGGACAGACAGACATGTCAGCTGGCCAGAGTGATTCAGGCCAGAATAATAACAGTCAGGGTCAAGAGAATGACCAATCTCAAGTTCCACAGCCAGCACCTGCAAACTGGCAGCAGTTGTTTAACGATTTGCAGGCTACAGTGTTAAAACAAGGAGAGGAGCTTCGTCTCCTAAGACAACAGCAAGTGCTTGTAGTTGCCAGTGTTGCAGAGGCACCTTCTGTGCCGGTGCCAGTTATTGGGCCACTGCCTGGGGTTGAGAACAGATTGGAACCTCTTTATGAGCGGTTCAGGAAGCAGCAACCTCCTGTGTTTGAAGGCAGTGCCGATCCTACCAAAGCTGAACAATGGATGAGCATGATTACCACTGTTTTGGATTTTATGAAGGTAGTTGGTACTGAGAGGGTGGCCTGTGCTGCCTATATGTTTCGGGAAGATGCCTGGATTTGGTGGGAAGTGGTTGGCCAGACCAAGGATGTTAATCTCCTGAGCTGGGAGGAATTTCAGACTTTGTTCAATGAAAAGTACTATAATGACGCTATTAGAGCGGCGAAGGCTGATGAATTTATGAGGCTACTTCAGGGAAACTTATCAGTAACCGAGTATGACTTAAGGTTTGACCGTTTGGCAAAGTTTGCCAAGGAGTTGGTGCCCACTGATGGGACCAGGAGAGAGCGGTTCTTACAGGGGCTACAGCCCAGGTTAGCCCGGGATGTGCGCATCACCACTGTGGCAGGAGTGACTACTTATGCACAGGTGGTGGAGAAGGCGCTTACAGCTGAAACTGCAGAGATTAAGATCTGGCGTGAAAGTGCAGCCAGAAGGGATTTCAGGAGGCCAGGTCCTCCATTTGTGGGTTCTGGTAGGGGTGTTGGCCCCAGTGACCAGAAGAGGAAGGTTCCTGATACCTTCCCAGTTCCAGGTCCTGACAAGAGACCTCGTGGCAGTGCAGTAGGTCGTCCTGGGGGCAGTGAAGCCTGGAGGTCTTATCCCGAGTGTCCTAGATGCAAGAGGCATCACTTGGGAGAGTGTAAGGCAAGGGCCTGCTTCTCTTGTGGAGCAGTGGGTCATCTCAAGAAGGATTGCCCTAAGGCAAGGAAGGAAGAGCCCAGGAAGGCAGACAGCTCGGCCCCAGTGCGAGTGTTTGCTTTGACTCAAGCAGAAGCTGAGGCTTCGCCCTCAGTTGTTACAGGTCAGCTTCTTAGTGTAGGAACTGCTTATAATGTATTGATTGACTCTAGTGCTACACATTCCTTTGTTGCTAGTAGTGTTATTGATAGATTGTGTAGACCTTGTGATTTCTATGCTGTGGGGTTTGGTACTTTGTTACCCACTGGGGAGCTGGTTGTATCCAGGAGGTGGGTCAGATCTTTGCCAGTGATGGTGGAGGGCAGAGAGTTATCAGTGGATCTTATAGAGTTGGTTATGACTGACTTCGATATGATATTGGGTATGGACTGGTTAGCCAAGTATGGGGCAACCATTGACTGCAGAAGGAAGATGGTCACTTTTGAGCCTGAAGGTGAGGATCCTTTTGTATTTGTTGGTGCTGTGCATGGACCCCGTATTCCTATGATTTCTGCATTGAGGGCTAGGGATTTGTTGCAAGGGGGTTGCATTGGATTCTTAGCCAGTGTAGTCGATACCACCCAGGTCGTGCCGGTGAGACCAGAGGATACTAGACTTGTGTGTGAGTTTTTGGATGTGTTTCCAGAGGATTTGCCAGGGTTGCCACCGTGCAGAGAGATGAGTTCGTTATAGAACTGGCCCCATGGATGGAGCCAGTGTCTAGAGCACCATACAGAATGGCCCCAGCTGAGTTGAAAGAATTAAAGGTACAGTTGCAAGAGTTGTTGGATTTGGGTTTTATCAGACCTAGCTTCTCACCTTGGGGTGCGCCAGTTCTATTTGTGAAGAAGAAAGATGGTTCTCTGAGGATGTGTATATATTATAGAGAATTGAATAAGTTGACAATTAAGAACAGGTATCCTTTGCCAAGGATAGACGATCTGTTTGATCAATTGCAGGGTAAGACGGTATTCTCTAAGATCGACCTTCGTTCTGGTTATCATCAGTTGAGGGTTAAGGAGGGAGACATACCGAAGACCGCTTTTCGTACGAGGTATGGGCATTATGAGTTTCTAGTTATGCCATTTGGGTTGACTAATGCCCCTGCTGCTTTCATGGATATGATGAACAGAGTGTTCAAGGATTATTTGGACCAGTTTGTGATCGTCTTTATCGATGATATTCTGGTATATTCTCAGACTGAGTCAGAACATGAGCAGCATCTGAGGTTGGTTCTGCAGAGACTGAGAGAACATAGATTGTTTGCGAAGTTCAAGAAGTGTGAATTCTGGTTGTCTCAGGTGTCCTTTCTTGGGCATATTGTCAGTAAGGAGGGGATTACAGTAGATCCATCAAAGATTGAAGCGGTCAGAGATTGGCCAAGGCCAAAGAATGCTTCTGAGGTTAGAATTTTCCTTGGATTAGCAGGATATTACAGGCATTTTGTGGAGGGGTTCTCAAAGATCACTACTTCGTTAACTGAGCTGACACGCAAGGGTCAGAAGTTCGTGTGGTCAGACAAGTGTGAGAACAGCTTCCAAGAGTTGAAACAGAGGTTGATTACAGCTCCAGTTCTGAGTCTTCCAACAGATCAAGAGAAGTTTGTAATATACTGCGATGCTTCTCATCAGGGTTTGGGCTGTGTTTTGATGCAACCAGAGAGAGTTATAGCTTATGCTTCTCGTCAGTTGAAGGAGTATGAGAAGAGGTATCCTACTCATGATTTGGAGTTAGCAGCGGTGGTTTTTGCTTTAAAGATATGGAGGCACTATCTCTATGGAGAGAAGTGTGAGATTTATACAGACCACAAGAGCCTGAAGTATTTCTTTACTCAGAAGGACTTGAACATGAGGCAAAGGCGTTGGTTGGAATTAGTAAAAGATTACGATTGTGAGATTCTGTATCACCCAGGGAAAACCAACGTGGTAGCTGATGCCTTAAGCCGGAAGGGTCCGGGACAGATTCATGGTATTAGGCTGATAGCCAGGGAGTTAGCTGATGATATGACCAGAGTTGGTATAGAGTTGCTGGTGGGCCAGTTGGCCAATATTACGCTACAGTCTACGCTGCTAGAGAGGATTAAAGAGGGTCAGTTGAGTGATCCACAGCTGATTAAGATTAGAGAGGATGTCTTGGCTGGAGTATCCAGAGACTATACGGTGTCTGATTTGGGGTTGTTGAGATACAAGGGACGGATATTTGTTCCATTAGACACTGCATTGAGGCGGGAGATTCTGGATGAATCTCATACTACACCTTACTCTTTGCATCCAGGCACCACGAAGATGTACCAGGATGTGAGATCATTGTATTGGTGGCCAGGGATGAAGAGGGATGTAGTAGAGTATGTGGCTAAGTGCTTGACTTGTCAGCAGGTCAAGGCTGAGCATCAGAGGCCGGCAGGGTTATTGCAGCCTCTGGATATCCCAGAATGGAAGTGGGAAGACATCACAATGGACTTTGTGGTGGGTTTGCCCAGGACTGTTGGTCAGCATGATTCCATTTGGGTGATAGTGGATCGCTACACCAAGCCAGCTCACTTTCTACCAGTGAGGACTACTTATACTGTTGACCAGTATGCAGATCTCTATGTGAGAGAGATCGTGCGCCTCCATGGTGCTCTTAGGTCGATCGTGTCAGATCGGGACCCTACATTCACTTCCAAGTTTTGGAAGAGTTTACAGACAGCCATGGGTACACAATTGAAGTTCAGTACAGCTTATCATCCTCAGACAGATGGGCAATCTGAGAGGACGATCCAGATATTGGAAGACATGCTGCGGGCATGTGTGCTGGACTTTGGTGGATCATGGAGTAAGTATCTGCCTTTGATAGAGTTCTCCTATAATAACAGTTACCAGTCTACCATTGGAGTTGCACCTTATGAGATGCTATATGGTAGGAAGTGTAGATCTCCCATCCATTGGGATGAGACAGGTGAAATGAGATACTTAGGTCCTGAGGCAGTTCAGAGGACCAATGAGGCTATTGATAAGATTAGAGCTCGGATGCTTACTTCTCAGAGTAGACAGAAGAGCTATGCAGATCCCAAACGCAGGAACGTGGAGTTCCAGGTAGGAGACTATGTGTAACGCCCTGGCTACCCCAGAACAGTTACGGAGAACGGTGAACCAGAAATTTGACCCGCTACCCGAGTCCTTTGGTTAAAAACGTGATCTAAGTGTTATTATCAGGTTAAGGTGGAAAACCAGTAAAAAGGAAAGGATACATTTCATTAAGTAAATAAACTGCTCATGAGCCTTTTAAAATGTTTACAAGTAGTTCATATTACAAAAGAGTCGCTACAGTTTCAATTTACAAACTCCGCCGGCCTAAGCGGCAAAAATAGGGTAAACCCCTAGTCCCTCTGAGAACTCCTCGACCGTGGCGGTCAAGTGGCCCTGTATGTACATCACATCGCCCAAGCTCTCCACTCAAGGCTAGCCAAGCTTTTCCTTTCCTTTACCTGCACCACGTAGCACCCATGAGCCAAGGCCCAGCAAGAAAACACAATAAGATACGGTATAATATCAACAACGATCATAATAATCATCCAGGACTATCAGTCCAACAAATAGGTGACAATAGCCAAAAGTCACAGTAATGAGCAACGCTCCCTCTAGCCATGTGACGATAGGGTCACCAGGGCTTAATCGATAAGTGTTTCACTCATAAGTTTGTTCAGGACAGGTGCATGGTGATTGGTCACCAACATAACCTTCCTCACGACTCTAGAGCCGAAACTATGGACAACGTCCCTTAGCCACGTGACAAACGGTCACCGGGGTCATATACCTTGGCTATAGTCATTTGGTCGTAGACTAGGCAAGCGCTTGTAAGTTTCTTCGACCTTAGGTCGGTCTCGCATTAATGCCATAGAGCCACTCAATGCGTAATCATCGACTTTAGAGTCGGTCCCTGACTAGTCAGTGTCTTAAACAGGTGATTAGCAATCATTAGCATTTGATATGCAATCCACGTTCACATATAACAAACAACATGCCTCAATATCAAACCATGCATGTCATATACCTGTACAGGGTGCAACTGTGTCCATACACTGTTTTCTTACCTCAAGTTCGAGCGAGAAGTATGATAAAGACGACCCCTGAGAACGATCGGTCTTTTAGTTCCTTAGCGGTTTCCTAATCACAACCAATTATAACCTCCATTAATGAGAATCCACAATAATAGGGTCTTAACCCAAGCACCACCCTCGGGACCTCGAAACATGCCCACACGGTGAGTAGAATCGATCTCGGGCCTTAAGGATTGAAACCCCAAGTCAAAAACCCTTAATAACACTCAAAACGGGGTTTGGAAGGAACAGGGTAGCGCTACAGTGCTCAACCCCTAGCGCTACAGCGCTATACTCAGAACCGCCCAAGTGCCAGAAACCCTCCTGAGGAGCGCTATAGCGCCCTAAGGTGGGCGCTGTAGCGCTACCTCCAGCCCAAAACTTCCCTGAACCGACCTTCTTCATCTCCTTCGATTCTAACTCGATTCCCAAGCTTCCAAAGCCTATTCTTGATGCCAAGTGAACCCAAAAACCATCCCAACACATCCCAAACATCACAAGCATGGGAACCCTAGCCAAAACTCCCAACAAAACCCATGAATTCACCCTAAACATTTCAGCTGCAAAACAAAACTAAAACAGAGCAAACCAGAGAAACTATGGTTAGAAACTTACCCAAAGCTTGGCTTATGAAGCTCTTCAATGATGGAACACACTCCCAAACTCCCAAGGCTTGCTTCCCAAGCTAGAATCCTCAAAGTTGGCTCAAAAACCACAAAGAACAGAGAGAAAAAGAAGGTACGGGAGAACTCTCAAAGATACTCTGTTTTTCCATCACCTTTTTCAGCTAAATAAGGTTATATCTATCCTAGGGGTGAAATGACCATTTTACCCCTAGGTCAATTAATGGTTTCTAAAGTCTCCCAAGGGCATTTTTGGTACTTTCCTCCTAACTCGTTAATCATAATTAACGCTCTCCAATTCCCGTTATTCTCAATAATCTCAAACACCAATAATTCACATCCCGTTACCCCTTTATCCCCCGGTAACGCTCTAACCATCAAAATCACCCCGAGACTCAAACCAAGTCCCGACACTTAAACCTGTTGTGACTAAACCGCTAATCAATAACTACGATCGTCTCATGTCGAACAGCTCGAACAAACCCACATCATAATGTGGTCTCACATATATCATCGACATGCTTACAATTAACATTATATTATAACATAATTCTCATTAACATGCATAAACACGTGAAATGGCAAAATTAAACAATTATGGCCCTCCCGGCCTACAAATCCAGCCGTTAAACCACATTAGGGAATCTGGGGCATTACACTATGTCTTCCTCAGAGTCTCGCTGTGGAAATGGGTGAGAAGGTTTGGGAAGAAAGGCAAGCTGAGTCCCAGGTTTGTAGGTCCATTTGAGATCCTGGAGAGGATTGGTCAAGTGGCTTACAGGCTAGCTTTGCCTCCGACGTTGTCAGCCGTGCATAATGTATTTCATGTTTCCGCTCTTCGGAGGTATGTATCTGATGAGAGTCATGTTTTGAGTTATGAAGATCTGGAGCTTGAGCCAAATCTCTCCTTTGAGGAACAGTCTGTTCAGATACTTGATCAGAAGGATAAAGTCCTCAGGAACAAGACAATACCTTTGGTTAAGGTGTTGTGGAGGAACAGCAAGGTCGAGGAGGTGACCTGGGAGCTGGAGTCTGATATGCGGAGTCAGTATCCCGAGTTGTTCAGGTAAATTTCGAGGACGAAATTTCTGTAAGGAGGGGATAGTTGTAATGCCCCGGATTCCCTAATGTGGTTTAGCGGCTGGATTTGTAGGCCGGGAGGGCCATAATTGCTTAATTACGCCACTAAATGTGTTTATGCATGTTTATGAGAATTATATTATAATATAATGTTTCTTGTATGCATATCGATGTTATGTGTTGAGACCACATTATGATGTGGGTTTGCTCAAGCTATTCGACATGAGACGATCGTAGATTATTGATTAGCGGTTTAGTCACAACGGGATTAAGCGTCGGGACTTGGGTTGAGTCTCGGGGTGGTTTTGATGATTAGAGCGTTACCGGGAGATAAAGGGTATCGGGATGTGAATTATTGGTGATTGAGATTATTGAGAATAACGGGAATTGGAGAGCGTTAATTATGATTAACGAGTTAGGAGGAAAGTACCAAAAATGCCCTTAGGAGCCTTTAGGAAGTATTAAATGACCTAGGGGTAAAATGGACATTTCACCCCTAGGATAGATATAACACTTGATAGCTGAGAAAGGTGATGGAAAACAGAGTATATTTTAGAGTTCTCCCGTACCTTCTTCTCCTCACTTTTCTTTGTGGTTTTTGAACCAATTTTGAGGATTCAAGCTTAGGAAGCAAGCCTTGGGAGTTTGGGAGTGTGTTCCATCATTGAAGGCCATCATAAGCCAAGCTTTAGGTAAGTTTCTAACCATGGTTTCTCTGGTTTGCTCTGTTTTGGTTTTGTTTTGCAGCTGAGTTTCCTAGGATGAATTCATGGTTTTTGTTGGGAGTTTTGGCTAGGGTTCCCATGCTTGTGATGTTTGGGGTGTGTTAGGGTGGATTTTGGGTTTATTTGGCATCAAGAATAGGCTTTGGAAGCTTGGAAATCGAGTTAGAATCGAAGGAGATGAAGAAGTTCGGTTCAGGGGTGTTTGGGTCTGGAGGTAGCGCTACAACGCCCACCCTAGGGCGCTATAGCGCTCCTCAGGAGGCTTTCTGGCGCTTGGGAGGTTCTGTGTTGAGCGCTGTGGCGCTAGGGGTTGAGCGCTGTAGCACTACCCTGTTCTTTCTAAGTCCCGTTTTGAGTGTTTTTAAGGGTTTTTGACTTGGGGTTTCAATCCTTAAGGCCCGGGATCGAATCTACTCACCATGTGGGCATGTTTCGAGGTCCCGAGGGTGGTGCTTAGGTTAAGACCCTATCATTGTGGATTCTCATTAATGAAGGTTACAATTGGTTGTGATTAGGTAACCGCTAAGGAACTAAAAGATCGATCGTTCTCAGGGGTCGTCTTTATCATACTTCTCGCTCGAACTTGAGGTAAGAAAATAGTGTATGAACACAGTTGCACCCTGTACAGGTATATGACATGCACGGTTTGATATTGAGGCATGTTGGTTGATATATGTGAATGTGGATTGCATATTAAATGCTAATGAATGCTGATTACCTGCTTGAGACACTGACTAGTCAGGGACCGACTCTAAAGTCGATGATCACGCATTGAATGGCTCTATGGCATTAATGCGGGACCGACCCTAAGGTCGAAGAACTTATAAGCGCTTGCCTGGTCTACGACCAGATGACTATAGCCAAGGTATATGACCCCAGTGACCGTTTGTCACGTGGCTAAGGGACGTTGTCCATAGTTTCGACCCTAGAGTCGTGAGGAAGGTTATGTTGATGACCAATCACCATGCACCTGTCCTGAACATGCTTATGAAAGAAATCACCTATCAGCTAAGCCCTGGTGACCCTATCGTCACATGGCTAGAAGGAGCGATGCTCATTATTGTGACTTTTGGCTATTGTCACCTATTTGTCGGACTGATAGTCCCGAATGGTTGTTATGATCGTTGTTGATATTATATCATGTTTTATTATGTTTTCTTGCTGGGCCTTGGCTCATGGGTGCTATGTGGTGCAGGTAAAGGAAAGGAAAAGCTTGGCCAGCCTTGAGCGGAGAGCTTGGGCGATGTGATGTACATACAGGGCCGCTTGACCGCCACGGTCGAGGAGTTCTCAGAGGGACTAGGGGTTTACCCTATTTTTGCCGCTTAGGCCGGTGGGGATTGTAAATTTGGAACTGTAGCGACTCTTTTGTATTACGAACTACCTGCAAACATTTTGAAAGGCTCATGAGCAGTTTGTTTACTTAATAAAATGCACCCTTTCCTTTTTACTGGTTTTACACCTTAACCTGATAACGACACTTAGATCACGTTTTTAACCAAAGGACTCGGGTAGCGGGTCAAATTTCCGGTTCACCGTAACTGTTATGGGGTAACCAGGGCATTACATTTATTGCCACGTCATCGATCTCCATTTTTTGGGGATACCAGTTACAATGCAAAATGGTCACTACATTATAAAATTTACAACCCGCTGATCTAAGCTGCAAACAACCTAGTTCCCCTGAGAACTCCTTGGCCGTGGTGGTCAAGCGGCCGCATATGTACACATCACCACCTAAGCTCTCCACTCAAGGCTGGGTAAGCTTTTCTTTCCCTTTACCTACACCACATAGAACCCATGAGCCAAAGCCGAGCAAGAAAACACAGAATTTCTTGAATATAATATCAACAATGATCATAATAATCATTCAGGACTTTCAGTCCAAAATAAAGGAGTGACAGTTGTAAAAGTCACTAAGGTGGGTTTCGTTCTCATTAGCCATGTGACGATAGGGTTACCTGGGCTTTACAAATAAGTGATCCTTTCACTAGCTTATCAAGATAGGTATTTGATGAAATAATCACCATCATAACCTACCGAGTGACCATAGAGTCACAACCATGGGATTCCGCTCTCTAGCCCTGTGACTAAACAGTCACCCAGGACTATGGCCCTGGCTCTCAGTAACTAGTCTTAGACAAGTCAAGCGCTTATAATTTTCATCAACCTTAGGGTAAGTCCAACATTAATGCTCCTAGAGTCATTCAACGCTGATATTGATTAGATCTAATCTTTTATCGGCTCTGCGTTCATGACGCTTATGCCGTTCCTGACTCTTAGGTCAGTAATACGAGACTAGTGTCGATTCTGAATAGTCAGTGCCATACACAAGTAAGCAAGATTTGCTAAGCATTTAATATGCAATCAATGTCCACATTTAACAACCAGCATGCCTCTATAACAACCACGCATGTAATATACACAGGGTGCAGTATTCTTACCTCTGATTCGAGCGAGAATGAGTAAAAGAACGACCCTTGAGAACGATCTGACTTTTGGTTCCTTAGCGGTCACCTAGTCATAATCAAATATGTGATTCCATCAATAAAATGAATAACAAAGGTTCCCGAACCAAGACCTAGCCTCTGGGATATTGAATCCCACTAAACCGGGTAGTAGGAACGATCCTCAGGCCTAAGATTGAGTTCCCATGATCAAAACACTCATTTGGTCTTAAAAACCCTCAAGAGCCGCGGCCCCAAAACCCTGAGCCGCGTCCCCAGCAAAAACAGAAACACCAGGGGCTAGCGCCGCGGTGCCCCTTACCCAGTGCCGCGGCCCTCAGCACACACAAAACCCCACCATCTTCAGCATCAAGCTTGGGTCACGGCCCTCTCCTGGGAACCTGTCATAACTCCAATTTCTCACATTTTAAGCCTTCCAAAAACCTACTTAAACATCTCTAAATCCAAAAATCAAAGTTCCCAAACATCCCAATGATCCAAAATCATCAAATCCCGAGGCTCAAATGAATCAAAAACTCATCGACACACAAAATCCAAATCAAAGCTTAAAAACTCTAAAACTCAAAACTTAAAGCTTGAATTACCTTTGATTGGGTTGTTTCTCACTAAATCCTTCGGTCAAGAAGCTTCAAATCTTTCCTAGGATCACTATACCTCGATCCTCGCTTGATTCCGACTCCTAGAACTCAAGTTCTCTTCGAAATTGCGACAAATAATCACAAAGGATAACGGGAGAGAGAAAAATGTGTTTTAACGTAAGTTTCTTTCTGACAGACTACTTCAGGCTTAAGTAACCTCAAATAAAACCTAATGCTCGGGGTCGCAAAAACATCCCTGGGGAAAAAATATTCAAAACTCCCTGAATTTCCTCCTGATCTCAATAACTCCCAATATATCATCAAATAAACATTCTCATTATCCAATATCCCAATAATTGACCCCGTTATGACAAAACCGCTAACCTACAACCTAAGACCGTCTCATGCTGAATAGCTCAAATATATCCCCATAATAATGGGATCTCGTCCATAAATCACAACATGCACCAAAATACACAAATATGCGCTCAATGGGCCAAATTACCAAAATATCCTTATAATCAAATGTGGACCCACATGCATGCATTTAACATCATATTATAATATAATTCACATAAATATGCATATAATCATTTAATGACATAATAAAACAATTATGGCCCTCCCGGCCTACTAATCCAGCCATTATACCGCATTAGGGATTTTGGGGCATTACATCTTCTTTCTTGCTGATGGACCCAAAACGGGTATGTTTTAAATATTTATACTCGCAAGCGCACGAATCGTATTTATAGAATAGTGTTCGTGTAAGCACGAGGTCGAACCCAAAGGAGTTGACTTAAATCAAAAGAGAAAACTATTTTTATCAAAGTGAAATAAATTTCTAACCTAGTTCCAAAAATTGATGTGTTTTGTTTTAAAATAAAGAAAGAAAATACTAAAAAAAAATTAAAATAAATAAACTAAAAAGATTTGTTTTTAATAGTTATTTATAAAATTATTAAGATTTTAGAATCCACAAAATATAAATAATAATATTTATTAATATGTTGACTTCCCAATTTTTAGTGATAATTGAAATCAATCTAATTACCTTTTTTAAAACATTATACTTCCTTTAAGCTTTCTTTAATTCAAAAATATAGATTTTCCTTCACTTCAATAGTATAACTTCAAAGCATTAGTTGTGAATCAATTTAATGAAACTACAAAAAAAAATCAAATAATGTTATTTCTAAAGCAAAATATAGTATTTTTGTTCTAAGCATTGGATGTGAACAATTTAATGACACATCTTAATCAAAGAATACTATGTTTTTGCACAATTAAGAACCAAGTAAAATATGTTCTAACAATCTAAAATACATGATATTATAGATGAAAGAAATATTTAGAAGAAGAAAAATCATAAACTTTATTGCTCATTTTGGGAGGTCAACATAAAATAAACACTATATAGTTATATCTTGGTTCATCCTCCACCTTAATAATTTTAAGTGGATTAGAAACCCATAACTATTAAAAACAAAATAAAAATTACAACATAAATAGGAAAATTTGGAGGAGGAACCTCCAAATTATTCCTCTAAAAATACATAAAAACTAATCTAAGAAAAGATAAAGATGGAGAGAATAGAGAGATGGAAGAAGTGGTGTAAGAGAAGGTGTGCTTGAAATGGTGAAATGAGACTCCTATTTATAGATAAATTCTTTGGTAAAGGATAACACTCCTATTGGTCTAAAAAAAAAGCACATGGATTCATGCTCAAAATTGTCATCTTTTCCTATAGTTACAAATCCAATGGTGGAGAAAGAAGCACATGGATTGATGACATGGCATTGTCAAGAATTGGATTGGGCCTTTCATTTTGGGCTTGATTTCTTCATTTCTTTATACCAACATTTTATCAACATTTCATTTGCCCCAACAAATACACCTAAATAAAGAAATTAAACACACAAAAATTAGTAACAACATAATTAAACAAAATAAATACAAAAAATAAATAAAAATACATAAAATCAAAATAAAACTAATAAATTCAAAATTACTTAAAAAATTGATAAATTAATTTAAAACTCAAGAACTAAGCAACAATTGGCTTATAAAATGTGGTAAAATAACTCTATTTTGTAGAGTTATCACTTGCATTAGGCAAGTTTTCTGATTTGAGTATTTTGGCATGCTTAGAATCATGATTTAGACTAAAAAATGTATGGTAGTAATGTGTAAAAATGGAGTTTTTCTAGTTAGGGGGTTTTTTTGGTCATAGTTTTTGTGTAGCTTAAGAAATATGGTTTTGGTTTAGGGCTCAAATGCACAAATCTCGAAAAACATTGCCTTTTCGGGTAACTGCCAATTTTTTCCCTGGAAATTTGGGATTCTTTTAAATCAGGAATAACTGCCCCACTCTCGCATGCGTGCACGCTCGATGCCCGAACTTCACAATAGTTCAGGATACACATCTGAATCAATCTCGCCTTTCCCAGCCATCAAGCTCGGTTAGGGTAATCTCGTTATCTCGAGCTTTCGAGCTCGAGTTATCAAAATTTTAATCCCTTATTATTATCTTCTATATAATGGGCCCTCACCTTATTCTTCCTTGTTAGATGTCGAAGTACTCTAAAAATTGGTGGGGTCCCAAGTTTGCCATCCCTTACCACCCATCAACTCCCAGTCTTGAATCACGTTTTACTCGAAACCAGTAATTGATCCGCAAGCACAAAGAGTGGTGTGAGCAAGAAGATATATGAGGCCATTTTCGACGTTAGATCAACGAGGTCAAAGAGAAAAAAAGGAAGAGACTCCAAGTGGTAGCTTATCCTAACCCAGACCCCGAGATCAGGCTTATCCCACTAGACCCCAAACTCATGGTTACCATAGCCTTTTTACCGGGTGAGCTCGTATTCATCTTAATGGAGGGTCCTTCTAACCTACCACTTAAAGCTCCCAAACCCATTTCCATCCCGGTCTAGGAGAGTTCTTTCTTTGAGGTTGAACATTACCAATGTTCCATAACCTCGACCCGACAAATTTCTAAGCTCCTCTCTTGCCATGGATTGAATCTCTCCGAAAAGTTGGTCTGTCAACATGCCAGCTCCGACAAGAGGAGGTGCTATGCACTTGGGGAAGACAACCCAAATAGAAAGGTTAAGCTCGCGGCCTAGAGCCGTGAGCACTTACGACCTGGGACCTTGCTGCCCTTAAAGGATTACTTCGGGAGATTTCTCGACTACGCCGACATGGCTCCATTCTAACTCCAGACGAACTGATATATGGTTCTATCTGTGGTGAAGTTGTTAAACAAGGAGATGAAGTGGGAGGAGCCCACATCACACGGGATCTTGTATCTTTTTTTCCTTAAAAGCAACCCTTCCCAAGCCCATGGCGAGGATGGGTTCTACTATCTATCCAACTACCCAAAAGAGAAGCTGTTGTTCGAGGACATTCCAAACCACCCTCCGAATTTCAAAACTGCCTTCTTCTTGACATACGGACTCGCTCTCTCTTGAATCTACTCCTTCAGAAGAATTCGTAAGTCCCTCATATTTCTTGGCTAAATTCTCTTTTGATTTGTGAGCCCTGCTCACTTACTTAAAAATTTTATATAGGCACCAACCATCTTCCCCAACCTACGGATGCCATGAGGGAACGTAGGGAAACCTTCCTTAAGCTTCCCTATGGTCGACGATCCCTTTGTCACCTTCTTCACGAGGACAAGCTTTGGCTATGCAACCTCCTAGAAGAAAGCAAAACCATTGACGACTCCAAAAACTGCAAGTATGCGAGATGGGAAGACATACCCGTGCCCACCACCAATCTCCCTGTGAGAGGCAAACATACGGGCAAAACTCTCGGGTCCACCGACCTTGCCCCTTTGAACCCTCAAGCTCGAGAAATGACGCACAGGATGAGGCATCAGTGAGCTCATCAAGAGTTACAGTCGTGCTAGATTCATCCATGTGGTATCCTTCATTACTTAAGCATGAGCCTAACGTATTGATCTTCTTCGAGGTTCCCAAGGATAATTTCTTAGCCTGGTCGAGGGTAGACCTTAAGGTTCGTAGGTTTGATAGCTGGCTAGGTAAGTAGCAAACCATGTATGGCCTAAACGAGGTTTTTGATGGGGTAGCAATGCAATATGGCACAAACGAATATAGGGACCTCTCGAGGATATCCTCTACTTTTAGGGAGGGGACTCTCATAGCTTCATCAGAAGACAGGGGAATTTCTTTGTAATGCCCCGAATTTCCTAATAAGGTTTAGGATCTTGATTAGGAGGCTGGGAGGGCCATAATAGATTTATTATGTTATTAAATGATAATATGCATGTTTAGGTGTATTAAATATGCATGTGAACTCATTTCTAAGTAATTGGGTGATTTTCATATTTTGGTCATTTCGGGCATATTTGGCATATATGTGATGTGTGTGTGTGGTGCTTTATTATTGTTTGGTTATGCTAGGGTTACTCAGCACAAGACAATCCTAGGAGGTAAGCTAGTGGGAAAGTCACAACGGGATTTATTCTTGACTCGGAATGAGTCAAGGGGTATTTAGAGCATTACCGGGTTATTGGGTAATGGGAATAGATATTTGGTGATAAATTGGGAGTTAGTAAGATCAGGGGGAAATTCTAGAGGTTTTGACTATTTTGCCCCCGGTAGTGTTTTCGGGACCCCGAGCATTAGGATTTGGTTGAGGCTACTTAAGCTTGAAGTAGCCTTTTAAAAGAATAAAAAGAACGTTCTGTACGTTCTCTCTCCCTCTAAGTTTCCTTTTCGTCTCTCGATCGCATTTTCGAAGGTAGCTTGAGTTCTAGGACTTGGACTCAAGAGAGGATCGAGGCATAGCGATCCTAGGGAAGATTAGAAGCTTTTTACCCGGAGGATTCAATTGGAAACAACTTAATTGGAGGTAATTAAAGTTTTAAGTTTTTAAAAGTATTTAAGCTTGAATTGGACTTTGTGTTTTGATTTTTGGATTTGGAGGTGTTTAGGTATGTTTTTGGGAGGTTTTAAAAGGTTGAAAACGGAGAAGCTGGTGCAGGCACTTTGGCCTTGCTGGGCGCCGCGGCCCTGTGTGAGGGGCGTTGCGGCCTTTACTCCTGGGATGGCTAGGGGCCACGAACCATGGTGCTAGGGCCGCGGCTCAGGCAGGTTTTCGAGCCCGTTTGGGTGTTTTGACATCGGGAACTTTGTTTTAGGCCTCGGGATCATTCCTACTACCTGAATTAGTGGGGTTTGATGTCTTGGAGGCTAGGTCGTGGTTCTGGGATTGGTTTTGAACTTGAACTCATTGGATCACCATTTGTGGTTGTGACTAGGTTATCACTAGAGGCTTGGAACCAGGATCGTGCTTGTGGCTTGTTTATTGGTAACATGTGCTTGGACCAAAGGTAAGAAAATTGCATCTCATATGTGACATGCATGGTTATCCTTGATGCATGTTGGATGTTTAAATGTAAACATTGATAGCATATTGAATGCTTAGCAATCTTGCTCATTTACATATGGTTATTATTGAGGCATGCTGGATGATTAAATGTGATGCATATGATGCACGAGAAACATGTGATTAGGGCATGCCATGAATATTGACTGTGAGATTGATCAGAGCTTGAGTCTCTGTGTTTGTGCATGATCATAATTGTGCTAGCAACTGTTAAGTAAGCATGTTGAACGCCCTACGTTTGAATATTCGACATATGACATATGTTTGGTAGCATTGCTTACTTATGCATGGCACTGACTAATTAATCAGAATTGGCAAAGGTGTCAGTATCAATTGTGAAGCTGTGACTCATTAGTTAGGTTCGGCAGTGGTATTGGGCACTGGTCACACAGTGCTGACTCATAAGTCAGGACGGCCTTAGCGTGTTCCACGCAAGCCAACAAAGATTAGATCTAATCGACATTCTGCATTAGATGACTCAACATGAGCATTAATGCTGGACCGACCTCAAGTTCGATGAAAACTAAAAGCGATTGTGTGACTTACCCTTCAGTCACTCATCTGTTTAAGTTAGTGACTTACCCAGCAGTCACTCATCTTTTTAAGCTAGTGACTACCCATCAGTCACTCATCTGATTAGAGCCATTGCAGGAAAGCCCAGGTAACGGTTTCGTTACACAGCTATGGGCACCAAGCCCCATAGTGACTTGCTTGTCAGCCACTCAGTATGGTTAACAGAACCTTAAAGTGATATTCACTCATCTGTTCAGAGCTATGAGCTCTGTATGATCATTCTGATCATCATTTGCATGGCTTTGGGTGCTGAGCCCCGCAGTGCCTTGTTTGACAGTCACTCAGTATGGTTTACCAGAACCTCTAGTGTTAAATCACTCATCTGATTAGGATTTACTTGATAGTCATCCAATCAAGAGGGCAGGATTTCTTATCCTCAATTCCCCAGCATTGTTTGAATTTATTTGCATGCTTGAATAAAGCTATGTTTGCTAGGCATGCCAGAAATGATTTGATATCATGATATGAATGTTCATAAGCATATTGAGTTTTCTTGCTGGGCTTCGGCTCACGTGTACATATGCAGCTACTCGACTGCCACGGCTGAGGTTTGAAGGAGAGGAACAAGGGTTAAACCCTATTTTGCCGGATAAATCGGCTGGTTGTAAATATTTTGTTGTAATAAACCTTTAAATTATATTTTTAGGATCCCAATATATACAGTAAACGTTCTAGTGAAACGTTATATCTTAACCAAAATTTTTAATCTTTAAACCGCTAATCATACTTAGTTACACGTTTATGGCCAAATGACTCGATTAGCGAGTTTAGCACTGTTTGCAATGTGCACCGTAACGGTCCCTGGAGTTTAGGGCGTTACAATTTTGGTATCAGAGCCTGCCAAGGTTTATGGGTTCCTGAAGACAAGCTGGGCATGTACACTCGTCACTGAAGAAAGCTTCACTCAGATGGTAACTATTTTTGTAGTTATGTGCTTAACTGCTTAAATAGAATGTAGATGCTTTACCTGCACATTGTATTAGGTAGCATGAGATTCTGATAGAGCCTGACTCTTAACAATATGATTATATGCTCCGTGATTACGTGTATGACTGTGATCATATGATTACCTGCTCCATGAATATAGAATTGTAATATTTGCATGCTTGAGTTGGAAGCATGGTGTGAATGTTGGAAGAGCATGGATTATGATTGATGTATAAATTGTTAAATTATTTTATAATATAATGTAATATTATATTATTTTATAATATAATGTTTTAGATTAAATAAATGTGACATAGAGTGTCATATATTGTAACATATAATATAGAGTTACATTATTTGGATATAAGTGAAATATCCAAACATGTAACATATTTGGTGTTACAAATTCATCACAAATTTGTAACTCCTAAAATATCACCCATTATTGTGTAGATTTGTTGTTACACAATATTGAGATGAATTTCTTAAAGCCATATGAGAAATGGCTGATAGAGATGTGATTTTAACTCCCATATTGTGTATGGAAGTTACAAAATCAAGTGGGAATAAATTGGAACGTTTTTTAAAAAACTAAAAAAATAGGTGCTGGAACTGACTGAGGGTCGCGGCGCGTGTTACCAGGCGCTGCGGCCCTAGTGCCTGACAGCCTCTTCCAACTTTGGTTTTTATCCAATTTTGAACGTTTCCAAAAGCCAAGTAACTCCCAAATCTCTATTTTAATTCCATAAAACATCAAATTAATCATTGGTAACAACCATGGGGGTTGGTGGAATTTGAAATTCAAAGGGTGTCCAAAACTCTATAAATAGGAGCCTAATGCTCACTTGTAAGACACAGCATTTCTATCCATTAGAGCACTTGGCTAGAAACACCTTGAGGCTTGATAATTCCATAAAGCATTTCCTATAATCCGTGAGAGATCCCTTAGTGCTTGAGTTAGGAGGAAATAAGCTTTTGGACAAAGGTTTCAAACCTTGTTCAAGTTGGTGATCCCCAACACTCTTCACTTTGGTAGTGTGAGTGAGAGTTGTTTCTATTTAGTTTGTTTGTTCTTTCTTTCTACTTTAATTCTCTTCATCTTCATATTCTTCTCTTTTGTTTATTTGTATTTCTTGTTTTGAGTTGTAATCTTCTTTTCTTTATTTGAAACACTTTTACTTTACTTGTAATATTTTGCTTTGAGTTGTATTTTCACTATTCTACTTTCTTCTTTTCTTCTTGTTCTTTAGTTTATTTGTACTTTCAGTTATAGAGTTGTAACTCTTTTTAATCAATCATTATTATTTGTAATATATTGCATAGAGTTGTAATATATTTGTAATATATTGATTAGGGAGAAAGTTATTTAAAAGACTGTGTTTGTATCAGATAAGAGCACTGGGAGTGCTAAGTATGTCTTGAGAATTTGTCTAATGCCAAGTGTTTGTGAATCAGATGAACAGAGCATTCAAAAGAATATTTGAATGAGATTTTTTATTGTCTTGGATGATGGTATTGTGGTATTTTCTCTGTGAAGATTTGCCAAGGTCAAGGAACGCCTTAGGGGCAGGAATTTCCTTGGACGAGCAGGATATTACATGTACTTTAGGAAAGATTTCTGAGTCTTCTTGCAGATCAAAACCAGTTAGTGGGTGGTTATGATACCTCAGTGACACAGAGAAAAAGATTGCTTATGCAACATGTTGGTTAAAGGGTCTGACCAGAACTAGAGTAGAGTTTCTGGTGGGCCAGGTGGTCAGTTTTATGTTTGAGATTATTATTTTGGAAAGGATAAAAAAAAAAAGGAAAGATGAATAAGTGAACCGCAGATAAGAATGATTGAGTGAAAAGTCTTAGTTGGATTAGCTAAGGATTTAACAGTGTCGGGTATGAACGTATTGGGATCTGATGGACACTGGGATTAATTGGGAGATTCTGGATGAATCTCATGCTACTCTTTTAATTTCTTCGTTCAGGCATGATGGGAATGTGACAGGATATGAAAGCTTCGTAGTGATGGCCTGAGATGGAGAAGGGCGTAATGGAATGCGTGGTAAAGTTCTTAACCTGATGGCAGGTCAAGTCAGAATATCAGAAATCGGTAAGGCCATTGTAGCCTTTGAGTATTTTATAATGGAAATAAGAAGGCATCGTGTAACGCCCTGGATAGCCAAGACCGCTACACTGCGTGTTTATAAAGTGCCAGACTCGCTAATCAAGTCATTAAAGTAAAAACGTGTTACTCAGATAGTAGAGGAACTAGGGTTAAAAGCATTTTTGTCTCAAAAGATACATTTTCAATACTAAACATTGTTTATGTACATGGGATCCCAAAAATGACAGTTTAAAAGCCTTTTACAAAAGTTACAAAGTTTAAATACATTAACAGCCATGCTAAGGCAAAATGAGCGGTTAGGTGATCTCTGTCCTGACACACTCCTCGATCATGGTGATCGAACGGCTGGCTATGTACATTTCACCTCGGAGCTCTCCACCTCAGGCCTAGTCCAACTTGCCCTTGCCTTTACCTGCACCACGTAGCACCCGTGAGCCAAGGCCCAGCAAGAACATACATCAATAATAGAGCATGCACATTTAGCTGTCAGGTCAATCTCACATATGACATCTCATAAACTTCAAGCATAGCAACAGTCAAGTATTTCATATACAAAGCATATCAATAATCAAGTATTTCATTTACAAAGCATATCAGCTCATATAACACAATGCACAGATGATAACTAGGGCTAGCGCTCACAAACTGCTCCCTCTGTTATCCTTTCATTTCTGGCTCCCAGTGGCCAAGTTGCGTCCCATGCGCTAAATTCATGAACGGTACTCTTAGACCGCTTATACGTGTCCCTTGGAATAATACCAACGATGACACAAAACAATTCTCGGGAGCACTTAGTCCCATCACACTCATACATACGGGTGCAGTGTTCTTACCTTTCAATTCACTAGTTTTCGATGTCACGACACCTTGAGCACGATCCCACTCGAGCCCTAGCGCTCACCTAAACACAATCATGATCAAAGTCAACATCAATCCTCAAGTTCAAAACCTAGCCCCGGGGCTAATCCCGAGCCCCCGGGATGTCCTAGTTCAACCAAACAAGGTGGTGGAACCAAACCCCAAACCTTAGGTCAAAAACCTTTGCAAAATACCCCAAAATCCCCTTCAGAAGGCAGGGTAGCGCTACAGCGCTCTTAGGAGGGCGCTATAGTGCTACAGACAGAACCAAAACCCTTCCGGCATATGGGCCTAGCGCTACAGCGCCCAAAGGCTAGCGCTGTAGCGCTAGTCACAAGCAGCCCAACACCAGAATTTCCTTTGTGCGATTTCTCTCGAGCCAACCTCAACCAAACCTCTTCCAACTCTTACCCAAACCTAAAAACAACCTCATGACCACACTCCACTCATCCCAAGCACCCTAAACCTCCAAACTCCAAGCACATGCAATCACAAACTCAAAATTCACCATAGCCACCTCCAAACTTCAGAACCTAACATAAACCAGCTGAACATCAGAACTAGAGTTTAGAATTCATACCTTTGATAGAATTTCGCCCACAAGCTAACCCTAGGCTCCCCTTGGCTTGCTGCTCCTCAGCCCTAAGCCTGAATTCCCTAAAGTTCCATTCAATTCCATTCAATTCAACACAAGTACCACAACTTAAAAACCAGAAACAGAAATGGATGAACTCTAGAATCTTACCTCAAGTATTGGTGAAACCCTGTTAAACCTCTGTCAATTCCTTAGCCTTAGATCAAAGTCCTTGAGGTTTAGATATCCCAGCTCTCCTCTAAGCTTTACTCCAGAAATTCTCCAGAAATAGATGAAGGAAAGTGTAAACCGACTCAAGAAACTCTCTCTGTTTTCCCTCCTTCTTTTCCCTTCTTTTTCAGACCCTTTTGATATTCTATAAATCCCACTATCTTAAAACCTCAGTAATACCCTTCCTTAAAAGTCAAATGACCTTTATGCCCTCACAGTTATCTCTAATCCTTTAGTCCTCTTAAGGGCATTTTAGTCATTTTGCCCAATTCCCGCTACTTCCTCGAGTGTCCCTATTATTTCCCGCTTAGTTCCCAATACCTTACTAATCACCAATAGCCTTCCTCAATATCATAATAATCTCCAGCTTATCCACTAAATTCCCATTTACACCCCTGAGCTCACCCCGAGCCGGGTATAAATCCCCGCTATGACTTTTACGCTACTTTGCTCACTAGGATCGTCTTGAGTCACAGATTACAGATATATCCACATAATAATGTGGTCTCAACAATTATCACATATATCAAAGCAGTTATGCCCATAATGGCTAAAATTACGATTATGCCCTTCTAACCTAATCTGGGCCTATATGCACACTAACACACATAGTCATGCATCTCAAGTACTCAAGTAATCATATAACATGCTTAAGTCATAATAATCACACATAATTCCCATCATGCCCTCCTGGCACACTAATCAAGGCCCTTAAGCCTTATTAGTGAATTTGGGTTGTTACACATCGCGATGGGTTTCGCGGTGGGATTGCCTAGGTTAGTGGACTAGTATGAGTTGGCATTGAGTCATTATGGACCAGTAGTCCAAGTGAGTTAATTTTTGTCAGCAAGGATGAATAGTACAGCTGATCAGTATCCAGATCTCTTCGAGAGAGGAAGAGAGTTATCCAGTGTTGAAAAGGTACCTTATGAGATAAGGTATCGTGGAGCATGTTCGTCACCCATTCATTGGAATAAGATGGGTGAGATGTTATATTTGGATCATGAGATAGTTCAAGGGACCATTGAGACTATTAGAGGTTGGAGCTTCGATGCTCACTTCTTAGAGTAAATGGAAAAGTTTGATTGAATTGAAAAGCAGGAACATAGAGTTCCAGGTAGAAGAATATATCTTCCTTACAAGTATCACCATGGAAAGGGGTGATGAGTTAAGGGCAAGTTGAGCCCTAGAAAAGTATAACAGTTTAAGTCTTGGATAGGACTGGTCAGGTTGACTTTGATTCGATCTTGTCTTTGGCACAGTCAGTTTTGAACAGTGTATTTTGTATTTACATGCCGAGGACATTGGTTAAAAGAAACTCATGAGTTGAGTTATGAGAATTTGAGGATTTGAGGCTAAGTTATCCTGTAAGGAATAGCAAGTCCAGATATGAGACAGAAAGAATAAGATTCTGAGGAACAAAGTGTACCTTGAGTTAAGGTAATGTTACAGAAACAGTGAGGTCGAGGGAGTGACCTGGGAACTGGAATCAGTTGTGCAGAATTGATATTCCGGTAGTTCAAATAAATTTTGAGGACGAAATTTCTGTAAGGAGGGGATAGTTGTAATGCCCCGAATTTCCTAATAAGATTTAGGACCTTGATTAGGAGGCCGGGAGGGCCATAATAGATTTATTGTGTTATTAAATGATAATATGCATGTGAACTCATTTCAAGAGTAATTGGGTGATTTTCATATTTTGGCCATTTCGAGTATATTTGACATATATGTGATGTGTGTGTGTGTGGTGCTTTATTATTGTTTGGTTATGCTAGGGTTGCTCAGCACAAGACGATCCTAGGAGGTAAGCTAGTGGGAAAGTCACAACGGGATTTATTCTTGACTCGGAATGAGTCAATGGGTATTTAGAGCATTACTGGGTTATTGGGTAATGGGAATAGATATTTGGTGATAAATTGGGAGTTAGTAAGATGAGGGAGAAATTATGGAGGTTTTGACTATTTTGCCCCTGGGAGTGTTTTCGAGACCCCAAGTATTAGGATTTGGTTGAGGCTACTTAAGCTTGAAGTAACCTTTTAAAAGAATAAAAATAATGTTTTGTACGTTATCTCTCCCTCTAAGTTTCCTTTTCGTCTCCCGGTCGCATTTTCGAAGGTAACTTGAGTTCTAGGACTCGAACTCAAGAGAGGATCGAGGCATAGCGATCCTAGGGAAGATTAGAAGCTTTTTAGCCGGAGGATTTAGTTGGAAACAACTCAATTGGAGGTAATTCAAGTTTTAAGTTTTTACGCTTGAATTGGACTTTGTGTTTTGATGAGTTTTTGTTAGATTTGAAGCTTGGGTTTTATGGGTTTCGGATCATGGGGATGTTTGGGAACTTTGATTTTTGGATTTGGAGGTGTTTAGGTATGTTTTTGGGAGGTTTAAAAGGTTGAAAACGGAGAAAAATGGCTGGCCCGAAGTTGGGCCGTGGCTATGTTCTTGGGCGTCGCGACCCTAGTTTGAAGAAGCTAGTGCAGGTACTTTGGCCTTGCTGGGTGCCGCAGCCCTGTTTGAGGGGTGCTACGACCCTTGCTCCTGGGATGGCTAGGGGCCGCTGCCCAAGGTGCTTTGGCCGCGGCTCAAGCAGGTTTTCGAGCCCGTTTGGGTGTTTTGACCTCAGAAACTTGGTTTTAGGCCTCGGGATCATTTCTACTACCTGGATTAGTGGGGTTTGATGTCTTGGAGGCTAGGTCTTGGTTTTGAAATTGAACTCATTAAATCACCATTTGTGGTTATGACTAGGTTATCACTAGAGGCTTGGAATCGGGATCGTGCTTGTGGCTTGTTTATTGGTAACCTGTGCTTGGACAAAGGTAAGAAAATTGCATCTCATATGTGACATGCATGATTATCCTTGATGCATGTTGGATGTTTAAATGTAAACATTGATAGCATATTGAATGCTTAGCAATCTTGCTCATTTGCATATGGTTATTATTGAGGCATGCTGGATGATTAAATGTGATGCATATGATGCACGAGAAACATGTGATTAGGGCATGCCATGAATATTGACTGTGAGATTGATCAGAGCTTGAGTCTCTGTGTTTGTGCATGATCATAATTGTGCTAGCAACTGTTAAGTAAGCATGTTGAACGCCCTACGTTTGAATATTCGACATATGACATATGTTTGGTAGCATTGCTTACTTGTGCATGGCACTGACTAATTAATCAGAATTGGCAAAGGTGTCAGTATCAACTGTGAAGCTGTGACTCATTAGTTAGGTTCGGCAGTGGTATTGGGCACTGGTCACACAGTGCTGACTCATAAGTCAGGACGGCCTTAGCGTGTTCCACGCAAGCCAACAAAGATTAGATCTAATCGACATTCTGCATTAGATGACTCAACATGAGCATTAATGCTGGACCGACCTCAAGTTCGATGAAAACTAAAAGCGATTGTGTGACTTACCCTTCAGTCACTCATCTGTTTAAGTTAGTGACTTACCCAGCAGTCACTCATCTTTTTAAGCTAGTGACTACCCATCAGTCACTCATCTGATTAGAGCCATAGCTGGGATGGCTCGCCCTCAGCATTCAATTCTTCCTGATGTCGAGTGGTATCTTTCTCCGCTTAGCCAAGTAACCCCCAGGATGCTTGCCAATTATCTCAGGAAGTATCCCCTCACTGGGTTAAATCTCAAGATCCCTACTGTGGACGAGAGGGCTAATTTTCCTGGAGGCGTTTATAGCGCCTGGTCGAGGTATCACATTGAGGTAGGGGCTACCCTTCCTCTTCATCCATTCTATCAGGGGGTGGTGAACTACTTTGATGTCTCCCTGTAATGCCCCAAATTTCCTAATAAGGTTTAGAACCTTGATTAGGAGGCCGGGAGGGCCATAATTGATTTATTATAGTATTTAATGATTATATGCATGTTTACGTGAATTATATTATTATATGATGGTGAATGCATGCATATGGGTTCATATGTTAATTATTAGGGTATTTTGGTAATTTGGCCACTGTGGGCGTAATTGTATATTTTGGGTGCATGAATGTGATTAATTAATATAGCCACATTATAAGGTGGATTGGTTCGAGCTAACCGACATGAGACGATCATGAGATGTAAGTGTTCGGTCTAGTCATAACGGGTTTAAGTTCGGGGCTCGGGGTGAGTCTCGGGGTCATTATGATGACTAGAGCATTACCGGGAATTAAAGGGTAATGGGATATGATTTATTGGTATTTGAGAATATTGAGAATAGTGGGAGTTGGAGAGCGTTACTTATAATTAACGGTATAGGTTGGAAAGGACAATTTTGCCCTTGTGGTGATTTTAGAAGCCTTAAGTGACCTAGGGGCATTTAGGTCATTTGGCAAAGGATATGTATCAGCCTTTTGAGTTTTAGAAGGCTGTGGAATATTTAAAAAACAGAGCATCAATAACCTTCTTCCTCTCCCTCACCCGTGTACCATTTTCCTTCCTTTTCTCTTTGGAATTTTGGAGCCAACTTGAGGAGTTAAGCTAGGAAATCAAAGATGGGAGCTTAGGGTCGTGATTCAGCCATTAAAGGGGAATCAAAACCAAGTTTGAGGTAAGTTTCAGCCATTGAATCCCTGGTTATACTCTGTTTTTTATTTAAGTTTCAGCTTGTGATTTCTTGATAAAGAGTTGGAATTAATGGAAGTTTAATTGAGGTTTAACTTGGGTTTTAATGTGGGTGAGTTATAGATGATGTTTGGTGGTTAAATTGGGTATTAGGTTGGGGTTTGGGACTGGTTTGAAGGGTTGGTTTCGAAGGAAAACGCAGGGGAAAGAAAGCTGGTGCTTGCTGGTTTTGGTAATGGGCCGCGGCACGACTATGGTGAGCCACGGCCTACGTGCATTTTTGTGAAGGGTTTGGCTCTGTCAGGAAGGTGAGCCGCGGCGTGGCTATGGCGAGCCGCGGCCCATCAGGGCAAATTTGGCCAGAATAGGGTTTTTGACTTGGGGATGCTTACCATAGGCCTCGGGGTTGATCCTACTACTTGGTTAAGTGGGGATTGATGTCCCGGAGGCTAGATATTGGTTTGGGAACTTGTGTTGATCATTTTTTATTGATGGTATCCTATATTTGGTTGTGACTAGGTGACCGCTAAAGGACTAAAAGTTGATCGTTCTCAAGGGTCATTCTTTAAATCGTTCTAGCTCGACTTTGAGGTAAGAAAACTGCACCCTGTGTATATGAGACATGCATGGCTATTATGATGCATGTTGGTTGATTATTGAGTATGACATGCGGGGTTATTATTGATGCATGTCGGTTGATTATTATGTATGACATGCATGGCTATACTTGATGCATGTTGGTTGACTATGAAACGTGACATGCATGGCTGTTATTGATGCATGTTGGATTGCTGGATATATTGCATATGATGCATGAGAAACATGTGATTAGGACATGCTTTGTATACTGGTTATGATATTGTTCAGAGCTTGAGCCTCTGTGGTTATGCATAGTCCTAATTGTACTAATACCTGTTAAGTAAGCATGTTGAATACCTTGTTTATGGATAATAGACATGTGATATATGTTTGGTGGCATGGCTTACCTGTGTATGGCGCTAACTTATTAGTCAGAATCGACAATGGTGTCAGATCCGTCTGTGAAGCTGTGACTTATTAGTTAAGTTCACCACGGGCTGAGCACTGGTCGTGTTTTACCGACCCAAGGGTCAGAGGTGGCAGTGCGTTGTAAACGCCGGGCCAAATAAAGGTTGGATCCAATCGAGGTCGGCATTGATTGACTCATATGGGGTATTAGTGCTGGACCGACCGGAAGGTCAATGAGAACTATAAGCGCTTGCCTGGTCTACTACCAGATGACTATAGCCAAGGTATATGACCCCGGTGACCGTTTGTCACATGGCTAAGGGACGTTGTCCATAGTTTCGACTCTAGAGTCATGAGGAAGGTTATGTTGGTGACTAATCACCTTGCACCTGTCCTAATCAAACTTAAGAAAGGATCATTTATCAGTTAAGCCCCGGTGACCCTATCGTAACATGGCTAGAAGGAGCGATGCTCATTATTGTGACTTTTGGCTATTGTCACCTATTTGCTTGGACTGATAGTCCTGAATGGTTATTATGATCATTGTTGATATTATATCATGCTTTATTGGGTTTTCTTGCTGGGCTTCGGCTCACGGGTGCTACGTGGTGCAGGTAAAGGCAATAGGAAGCTGGACCATCCTTGAGTTGGAGAGCTTAGGTGATGACGTGTACATATGCAGCTGCTCGTCCGCCACGGCCGAGGTTTAAAGTGGAACTAGGGTTGAACCCTGTTTTGCCGCTTAGAACGGCTTGTTGTAAATATTTTCTGTAATAAACTCTGAAATTATATTTTCGGGATCCCAATGTATATATTAAACGTTCTAGTGAGACATTACATCTTAACCAAAATGTTTAATCCCTAAACCGTTAATCATGCTTAGTTCACGATTTTGGCCAAATGACTCGGTTAGCGAGTTTAGCACTGTTTAGAAGGCACACTGTAACGGTCCCTGGAGTTGGGGCGTTACACTCCCCCCTCCAAATTACTCCCAACGGATATAGAATGCTTACTGCACTCTATGTCCTTTATAAACTTAAAAAATGGTCGGGGCCTACTCCTCATGAGGTCAATTATCTTTTTGACCTTAAGTCCAACCCCCAATAGTCCGGGATGGGGTTTTTTCATTTTTTTCACCAGGAGACGAGCTGAACATTCCTGAGTGACACCACCCACATCTCCAACGTGGGGAAATACAGTCTGGAGTATTTCCTCACGCCAGACATGGCTGCAAATAACCTGGCCTTCGCTTGAGGAGGTAAATGCCCTTTTCCACTGGTCGCTGTTTTTACTTAGCAATTTTCCTTATACTTTTCTGAAACATATTGTGACTTTCAAGCCCATGGCTGCACTGAGACCCGACACCTGACATGGTGTTGAGGTCCAACACGCTGACCAGAATGACGGATGCTGAGATTAGCGTCAAGTCTCTAGTCACCGAGGATAACTTGAGGCTATCTGGCCTCCTGGCCCCTCAACAGGATATGAAGGAACCCGCGGCGGTTAGTGCCACTGCCTAGGGGAATCCCGAGCAGCAACCTCCAGCGTCTCCTCCTTGAAGGAGACCGTCTGGGGTTACAATCAGGGAACCCAATGGCACGACCTCAGCAGAGAGGCCTTCTGCCCCTCAGGGGAAGGGAAACCAAAAGGCAGTCGAGACTGTCGTAGACTTAGACGAGTCTTCCGAGGAAAACGATATTGTTATTTCACTTTTAGATAACTTGCCAATTCCCTGTCATTTATTTGACGGGGACGAAAATTTTGCATATACTCCAAATCTAGGGCCAGACTTCTTCGTGCCAGAGAGTGAGTATATGACTAGTAGAGTCAATAGTGTAGCAACAAGTAGTAATAGCTCGAGTATTGGACTTTGTAATTTTCTTTATCTCTTTTCATGTGTGCCATAACTTGTCATCTATCTTTAGATTATTGTATGCATATTTGTTTCTTTTGCAGATATGGCCTCCGCAAATGTTTTCGATCTATACAACACCCAGGAAGAAGAAGAGGTTCCTTTGGTCAGAAGGAGGAAATCGGCTAGGAAACACGACGGCGAGTCCAGCCAAGTACCTCCGGCCAAGAAGAGTCGAGCAACTGATCCTCCAAAGGATGGGCCCTCTGGCCAACCGTCTGCCCAACCTTCTGCTTCTGCTGAGAAGGAAATTCCTCCTCCGCATGCTGCCATAAATCCTTCACCTACGACTCCAAACAAACAGGCCCAGCAAGCCGATCTCCCTGGGGCCAAACTAGCGAGCCGCTCCCTACGGTCAGCTAAGGATCGCCTTGCCCATATCCTTAAGCATGACCGTTGCAGAGAGGCCATGGCTGAAGCTGAAACCATGGGGGTTGACCAGATCCTCAACAGGGCCCTTAATGAAGTGGCCAGTGTGAGAACCTTTTTTCCTCTTTTGTGGTCATGGTTTTGACTTTTTCTTCTTTGAAGTTAGCATAACTCTTATTCTTTGATTGCAGGCCATGCTGACCATGACTGCTGCTCATGCCCGCGCATGTGCAAGCATTGAGCAGTCCTGAGCGAAGCTTACTGAGGAGCTTCAAGCCGCGAAGGCTAGGCACGCTGGGGAGCTAGAGGTGGTGACCCAGCAGAAGGATTCCTTGGCCGTGGAGCTGGCAGAAAAGCAAGCCTCTCTGGAAAATGTCAGAAAGCAGAGAGATGATTAACAAGATGCTTGCCGAACCCAATGGCATGAAGTCAAAAGACTTCAAGAGGAGAATCTTGCTAAGGGCAAGAGAATTGCTGTCCTTAAGAGCCAGGTGGAGCAGTTCAAGCTTACAAATGCCAAGGACCTGGAAAGGTACAAGAACGCGACACTTCGGTGTTTCTATGACTTCTGGAAACACAATCAAAGTGCCAACTTCGGCTACCTTCCAAAGGACGCTAGGAAGGCTGAGCTGGCTCGTTGTACTGCTCATTTGGCTGTTGAAGAAAGGGCCAGGATTCCTGCCTCCCCAGACATTCCGCTGGCTGCCGGAGTTATGACAGTCATAATCCCGTGATCCGTAAGGGGAAAGACCGGGTAAGCTGTGCAATCCCACACCGCCTAGAGAAGGTCAAGTGTGATGATTCTAAGACTGTGTAGGTATGGGACTACACAGTTGAAGAGGGCTTAAATGGATTGATGGGTACTACCTATATCAACAAGATGCATCTTCTTTTCAGTAGCCCATCACTTGAGAACTCAAAAGTTAGGCGAGCTTGACCTGGGGTAATCTAGGGATGGGTGACCTCCTGGGAAGTTTTCCTAGGAAGCATGTGAGTGAGGACAAAGCACGCTGAAAAGACTCGTGTTGGTTTGTAGGGCCAGTCGTCATTCCAGAAAGCAACCATAGTGACGTGGGGCGTCACAGGAGTGGAGGGTGCTGATAATGAAGCCGTCAACCAAGACCCTCCTCAGGATCCTCTGCCTCCTCAAGCTTCATAATTTATTTCTTCTTTTTTAACCATATGATCTACGGGTCATGATGTAAAGACTATGATTTTTCTTTGGTTTGGCTGCATGGGCAGCTTATTTTACTTTTACTTTTAAACAATTACATCCAAGCAGTACTGATTGCGGTGTAAAAGAATTCCCTTTGATATTATAATATTTATGCTTTATTATAACATCTGTTCGCATGACCGAACTTAGCATAGTACTTTGGCTTGATTTAACAAAATATAAAATTTGAAAAATACTCTAAGTACCGTTGCATGCTTTCACTTATTTTGTTCATGTGTTTACATACCTCTTGGTAGCTATCGATGTACCTTATATTCCCCCCAAGTGACTGAGGAGCTTTAGGTCCTTGGTCATTTGCCTTGACCATGACCTGTACGAAGATTACTGCTCGGTATAAAATGCAAAACGTATAATACAGCAAAACAACACACGTAATGAACAAATACTGGTAAAAATTTACAAAATTTGGCAAGAACGACTGGCTGCGCACAGTCCCTTATAATTCTCGTATTTAAATGGACTAAATATGTCTTTACGAGTGATCTTTAAAAGATCTTACACTTATAAGCGATTAGCCATATAACATGACTAACCCTTTTTCAAAACTTGTAAAAAGTAAAAATTAATACAAGCCAGTCCTTTAAGAAGGACTGTTTATTGATAATACTTGCGCAAGTGTTCTCCATTCCAATAGCGCGAAACGAGATCTCCATTTAAGCGTGCAAGTTTGTATGTGCCTGGATGAAGGACTTCTTCAATTTGGAAAGGTCCTTCCCAGTTTGGTCCGAGTACTCAGCAGCCGAGTCGCGGGTGTTTAAGAAAACTCTTCGAAGTACTAAGTCTCCGACGTTGAACTTTCTTTCTTTTACTTTAGAGTTAAAATACCGGGCGACTTTTTGCTGGTACGCAGTTACTCGGAGTTGGGCTTTCTCTCGTTTCTTCTCAACCAAGTCTAGGGACTCCATCATCAGTTGGTTATTTTGGTCTTGGTCGTATGTAATTCTTCGATGTGAGGGCGGATCTAACTTGACTGGCAACATTGCTTCATACCCGTATGCTAAGGAAAACGGGGTATGACCTGTTGCTGTCCGATGAGAAGTTCTATACGACCAGAGTACTTCAGGCAGCTGTTCTAGCCATGCTCCTTTAGCATCATTGAGCTTTTTCTTCAGGGTATCCTTCAATGTCTTATTTACTGCTTCGACTTGCCCATTTGCTTGTGGATGCGCAACTAAAGAAAAGCTCTTGATGATTCCATGCCTCTCACAAAATTCTGTGAATAGGTTGCTGTCAAACTGAGTGCCATTGTCTGAGACAATCTTCTGGGGCAATCCATATCGACAAACAATGTTCTTGATGAGAAAGTCAAGCACTTTATTTGTCGTTGTGGTAGCGAGTGGCTCAGCTTCAGCCCATTTGGTGAAGTAGTCGACTGCCACAACTACGTATTTTACTCCACCTTTTCCTGTTGGCAAGGACCCGAATAAATCTATACCCCATACTGCGAAGGGCCATGGACTTTGCATCTGCTTTAACTCATTAGGAGCCGCGCGTGGGATCTTGGAAAACCTTTGACACTTATCACACTTTCGCACAAACTCCATCGACTCTTTGTTCATGGTCGGCCAAAAATAACCCTGCCTCAGAATCTTCTTTGATAAGCTCTGCCCCTTAGCGTGATCTCCACAGAAGCCTTCATGTACCTCATTCATCAGTTCTTTAGCCTTTTTCAGCGTAACACACCTGAGCAGTGGCATGGAGTATCCTCTTCGGTATAGAACGCCATCGACTAGTATGTACCTAGCAGCCTGTCTCTAAAGAGTCCAGCACTCGTGAGATACTCCCAGTATGGTTCCATCCATGTATCTGTTAACCGGACCTCCATATTGGCTTCATCTTCTCGTATGCTCAGCTCGCCCAGCCGCGCAACTGGCACTATATTTAAAGTGTCAGCATCTTTCGCAGTCGCGAGTTTGGCTAAGGCATCTGCGTTTGAATTTTGATCTCGAGGTATTTGCTGGAGGGTATATTTCTCAAATTGTGCCAACAGATCTTTGGTTTTGTTCAGATATGCCACCATTTTCAGACCTCGTGCTTGATACTCCCCTAAGACTTAGTTCACTACCAACTGTGAATCACTGTAAATATCCAACACTTTTATTCTCATGTCCTTGGCTAACCTTAACCCAGCGAGTAGGGCTTCATACTCGCCTTCGTTGTTTGAAGCGGCGAAATCAAACCTAATTGTGCAGTGAAATCGATGCCCTTCTGGCGTTATCAATATCACTCCTGCCCCTGCGTGAGATTCGTTGGATGATCCATCAGTGAAAATCTTCCACGAAGGAGCTACGTCTTGAGGCTCTGGCGCACTAGGATTTTCCCTCTGTTCGCTGTCTGGGAGTTCAGTAAATTCAGCGATGAAGTCAGCCAAGACTTGTCCTTTTACGGCTGCTCGCGGTGAGTATGTTATATCAAACTGCCCGAGTTCGACTGCCCATTTCAACAAACGACCAGCAGTCTCAGGCTTTTGCAGAACTTGCCGAAGGGGCTGATCAGTTAAGACTGTAATGAGATGGGCTTGGAAGTAAGGACGTAACTTCCTTGAGGCCAAAATTAAGCAATAGGCTAATCTTTTGATGGGAGGATACCTTAATTCGGCCCCGATTAACCTCTTGCTTACATAATATACTGCCTTTTGTGCGCCTTCTTCTTCTCTTACAAGTACCACACTAGCAGCATATTCGGTGATCGCCAGGTAAATGAACAAAGTTTCTCCATCTATAGGCTTTGATAAGACAGGAGGTTGTGCCATGTGGGCTTTTAAGGCTTGGAAAGCCTGTTCGCAGTCTCCAGTCCACTCGAACTTCCTGTTGCCTCTAAGTAGATTAAAGAATGGGACGCATTTATCCGTCGATTTTGAAATGAATCTATTGAGTGCGGCAATCCTTCCAGTCAAACTTTGCACATATTTGATTTTCACCGGCGATTTCATATCGATCAGGGCTTTGATCTTTTTGGGATTGGCCTCGATTCCCCTCGAATTGTCAATGAACCCCAAAAATTTCCCTGATCCTACTCCGAAGGAACACTTGAGAGGATTTAGCTTCATTTGATACTTATTCAAAACATTGAAACACTCCTGTAAATCCTTCACATGTCCTTCTACCTTTTTCAACTTTACCAGCATGTCGTCCACGTATACCTCCCTGTTTACTCTGATCAACTCCTTAAACATGTGGTTAACTAGTCGCTGGTAAGTCGCACCAGCGTTTTTCAGTCCGAAGGGCATTACTTTATAACAATATAACCCCGTATCGGTCTGAAAGCTAGTGTGATCCTCATCAGGGGGTGCATACTGTTCTGATTGTATCTTGAGTATGCATCCTTGAAAGAGAGGATCTCATGTCCTGCAGTTGCATCAACCAGCTAGTCGATCCTTGGGAGTGGGAAGCAATCCTTTGGGCAGGCTTTATTAAGGTCTGTGAAATCCACACAGGTTCGCCATTTTTCGTTAGGCTTGGGAACCAGTACTGGATTAGAGACCCACGATAGATAAAACGCCACCCTGATGAACCCATTCTCCTTCAGTTTTCAACTTCTTCTTTTAAGGCTTTCGATCTATCCTTATCGAGCAGCCTTCTTTTCTGTTGCATGGGTGGAAAGCTTTTGTCGACGTTCAGGACATGGCTGATGACCGCAAGATCTATCCCAGCCATGTGTTTATGCGACCAGGTGAAAACTTCCTGGTTCTTCCTTAAAAATTCCACCAGTGCGAGCTTTGTTGTTGCTTCCAAATTTTTGCCGACCTTTACAACTCTGGTCGGAAACTCTTCGTCAAGCTGGACCTCCTTAAGGTCCTCGACAGGTCCAACATCTTCCTCAAAATCACCAAAGCGAGAACCTAAGTCTCTATCCTCACTTTGGGCAACACCCTATTTGGTGACTTCATCACCTGATTGGGCTTGTGTATCAATGGCCATCTGCAACTTCTCTGGGGGAGCGCTCTTCGACATTCCCTTCTTGGCCTTAGTAATTGGGGCATTATAGCACTTCCTTGCTTCCCTTTGATTTCCCATCACGCGTCCTACCCCTGCGTCTGTTGGGAATTTCATGGCCAGGTGCCATATTGAGGTGACGGCCCGAAGGACAATCGACTACTATGAAAGTAGTGAGTAATGTCCTGGTAGCGGGCGCAGTACATGCTGTTACCAGAAGTCTGATTGACCCTGTTGGAGCGAGTCCCTCACCAGAGAAACCGTAAATAGTTTGGTTGTAGAGCTCCAAGTCTTTGACAGACAACTTCATCCGTTCCTGCGAAGATTTATACAGGATGTTAATTGAACTTCCTGTATCGACCAACACTCTCTTTACCATCATGTTGGCAATCTGAACATCCACGACCAGCAGATCAGAATGCGGAATCGGACATGCTGAGCGTCGCAATCAGAGAAGGTTATTTCATCGTCCTCTAACCGAGCCTTCTTTTATGCCCGATCCTCCACAGTCATCATCTCGATGTCCTGGTTGTGGCGTAGGGTCTGAGCATATCGTTCCCTTGCCTTTTCGCTATTTCTCGCAAGGTGCGGGCCTCCACAGATGGTGAGTAAAGTTCCAGCTACGGGATTAGGCTGCAAAGGTGGCGAGTGTTGGCGTGCAAGTGCCTACTCGTTGTCAATTGGAGCCTTTTGTTGGGAAGCCCCCGAGGCCCGTACGTATCTCCTCAAGTGTCCTTGTCTAATAAGGAACTCGATCTCATCTTTTAGCTGGCTGCACTTGTTCGTATAGTGTCCGTAATCGTTATGAAAATGACAGAACTTGGTGGTATCCCTTTTCGAAATATCCTTTCGAATGGCAGTGGGTCTTTTGTAAGGCACACTGAAACTCGTGGCCTGATACAACTCTGCTCGAGACTCGACAAGGGCAGGGTAGTTAGTGAACCGTGGCTCATAATGGTTGCCCTTAGCGCGCTTATTGTCGGAGGTAGATGTTTCATTATGGGGTCTCTTCCCCCCATTTTTTCCATTGTCGTTGGGTTTTGACCCATTGGCGGCTTTGGCGGGGTCTTCAGTCCCCTTATCTTTGCCTGGGGTCTTTCCCTCGCTGGCAACGGCATCTTCGAGCTTGATGTATCAATCAGCTCAATCCAAGAATTCTTGGGTAGTCTTAACCCCATGCTACCTGAGGCTACTCCATAGAGGCGTACGACGCCTAAATCCTGCAGTTAGGGCCATCATTTTGCCTTCATTTCCCACTGTTTTGGCTTCAGCGGCTGCTCGCATAAAGCGCTGGACGTAATCTTTCAGTGGTTCTCTTTCTTGGCTGGCGTATCTCAACCAGCTGGTTTGCCTTAGTTGGGTGCACGCGACCCGCATAGAATTGTCCGTAAAACTCATTTACGAACATCTCCCAAGATACAATACTTGCAGGAGGGAATTTAAAAAACCACTCCTATGCAGAATCATAAAGTGTTGTAGGGAAGATCCTGCACTGAGCGTCTTCGGACACTTTTTGAATGTCCATCTGTATCTCAAACTTGTTGACATGAGATACCAGGTCACCATACCCGTCAAGTTCGGAAGTTTGGGCATCTTGAACTTACTGGGAGTCTCTGCCACAGCTATCCTCTGAACGAAAGGAGTACCTCTTCTCTTGTCGTATTCGATGTGAGACATTCTTCCCCTGACCAGCTGTTGCATTGCTTGGTTCAGGGCATCTATCTGGGCTTGCACGACTTCAGGAATTGTCGGGGCCTCTGCTGCCGGGGGAATGTTACTCGTCGTTCTTTTCCCGGCGGTCATTGAGTACATCCCCTAAATCTTCGTCTCTTCATCATTGCTCGCTTGCTCCGAGCCGGTTAAAGACGTTGTTTTGTCTAGGCTGCCCCCCAGCGTTACGTCTCGCTTGTTGGTCTTCTCTAGGTGGTGGGCTTCTGTCTCCACCTCTCTCTTCATTCCTTCGACCGGTATTCCCTCTGCCTGAGTCGGCCTCATTGTAACCATGGCCATCTCTAAACCTCGATTGGCTATGGTGGGACCGACTGTCCCCTCGGTTGCCTCCTCGGGCTGGTACTTCCCGAGCATTAGGGGGTGGCCTGCGCTGGTCAGTAGGTCCGCATGCATTATCTTGCCGTGGGGGGCCCCTGACCACAGAGCTTATCTCCGAGTTCCTCTGCTCAGTGGGTTCGGCTCTTCACCCCCATGGCGTCTAGGACTACAGGGCTACTGCCCGACCCTATTCTACCTTGGCTGCGGGGGATTGCCACGACTTGCCTAGGATGGAGGCTGTATCTCAGGATCCCTTGGTGGGACATCATCCTGAGGCATTGGTGGCTGCTTGGGCCTTTGAGGGCTCGTTGGCTGGATTAGAGGGCTAGGATTGGGACCCCTTTGAGGTGGCCCATTCGAGGGTTGATCAGGCTGTGAGGCAGGTGCAGCCTGATTCCTAGCCAATTGCAGGGCTGCTTCGAGGGCTACCATGGCCTCCCTCTAACGACAGTCCATCTCCGCCTGTCTTTCACTCAGCTCTTGGCGCTGGCGCTCTATCTCTTGCTGCTGCCGCACCATAGTCTCTGCAGCACTTTCTTGACTGGCCCTCAGATTGGCCAGTTCATCTTGCAATACCCCTAGGGTATTTCTCAGTGTTTCGGAGTCCAGTTCCTCCTCATCAAATTCCAAGTGTGGCTCATTTTTATCCATGTTTGGAGGAGGAGGAGGTTGAGATGGTGCAGCGCCAGCCGCCTGCCCAGTCTTCTTTGTTGTTTTCACCATTAATGCTTCAACAATCTCGTCTCAAGCTCTCAACGAAAGCACCAGAATGTTGACCCTCGATTTGGTCAACTGACACGGAGTCAAATGCTTGATGTGAATAAAGGTGTTGAAATAGATCTAATGGAAAAAATAATAAACGACACAACAAATTATAGTGGTTCGGCCCCACGAAATGGTAATGACCTACGTCCACTTAAGCTATTATTGATATTAGTTCTCAAAGGAGTGATCAAAGAACTAGGGTTCTCTGAGTTTCACAAGCCTTAGAGGGATGAACAATACACTCGAAAGATAATAGCTATAATCCTCTTGTAAAGCAAAAACTCAAAATCAGCCAAAAGTCCCTTCCTTGAGTTATTTCTCTCTATTTATAGGCTCAAGGAGGATTACACGAATTAGTTACAGATATTATTTCCTAAATAATCGGATCACCGTGGATCATGGGAGATAATCTCGGATATGATTGTAATTGTACAAAATTATCTCTAAATATATGGAGCATACGACCAGGCTGGTCTTATATAACATCTGAATGTTACGTCAGGGGAATCTCACTGGTCGATGGTCGAACAGAACTTTTGCCAGGTGTCAGCCACGTGTAAAAAATGTCTGCCACGTCACCCATGTCTGCTTTTTGGATAACACCTACGTTTTAATTTATAAACAAGCACTTTTAATTTTCATCAAACTTGAGTTCGATCAAGCATTAATGTTCATGAAGATTCATTCAATGCTTATGTCGATTAGATTTAATCATTTCAGCTTGTGTTGAACACATCAATGTCGTTCTTGACTCTTACACCAATACCATACGACTCATGTCGATTTCTGACTCATGGGTCTATGCCATACACAAGTAAGCAATGCAACCAGGCATATATCATATGTCTTTTATCCAACTGTAGGGCATTCAGCATGCTTACTTAACAATCACTAGCATAATGATGATCATGCACATTAATAGAGACTCAAGCTCTGATCAATCTCATATTCAATATTCATGTCATGCCCTAATCACATGTATCTCATGCATCACATACTGGGTGCAGTTTTCTTACATTTGGTTCGAGCGAGAAATAATAAAAGAACGACCCTTGAGAATGATCAATCCTTTGATCCCTTAGCGGTCACCTAGTCATATCCAAATATGGGATTCCATTAATAAAATGAATAATAAAAAGTTCCCGGACCAAGACCTAGCCTCCGAGACGTCGAATCCCCGAGACCTAGCCGCCACGACCAGCCTCTCCCCATGCCACGGCCCTAATGCCCTTCAGCACCACCCCTTCTTCTTCATCAAGCTCGGGCCGCGGCGCTCTAGAACAAAGTTGCGGCCCCATCTGAAACCCAGCCAAACACCCCTGTTTTTCCTCTTCGAACTCATTTCAAAAACCTACTAAAACACTTCCAATTCCACAAATTAAAGTTCCCAATTATTATCACAACTTATCCATCATATATCCAACAAAACCTAAGCTTTAAACCATTCAAAACCTCATCAAATTCAGTCTCAAATATCAATTAAAAACCCAGCTAAAACAAAACAAAACCAGAGAAAATATGGCTGAGATTCTTACCTTCAACTCAAAATTGATTCCCCTTCACTAGTTGAACACTAGCCTAGAACCTCAAGCTTTAATTTCCAAGTTTGAACCCTCAATCTTAGCTTCAAAATTTCAAAAAGAGAAGAAGATGATCGTGGGGGAAGGAAAGGAGGGCTCTGTTTTTCTTCTAAGGTTTCTACAGCCATCCTTAAGTTAACATATATCCCTTGTCAAATGACCAAAATGCCCCCAAGCCTATCTTCTTTTCTTAATAGTACTTAAGGGCAAAAATGTCATTTCCCACTTATCCCGCAAATCATAATTAACATCCCCCAATTCCCGTTATTCTCAATATTCTCAAATAATTAATAAATCATATCCAATTACCCTTTAATTCCCGGTAATGCACTAATCATCAAATTACCCCGAGACTCACCCCGAGCCCGGAAATAACCCCATTATGACCAAACCGCTAACTTGCATTCAAAGATCGTCTCATGCCGAATAGCTCGAACAAAAAAACATTATAATGTGGCCTCATCAATAATTCACCAACCTGCATGAAAATATAAAAATATGCCCTCAACGGGCCAAATTACCAAAATGCCTTTATAATAAAAAGTGGACCCATATGCATGCATTTATCATCATATAATAATATAATTCACATAATCCTGCATATATTCATTTAATATCATAATAAATCAATTATGACCTTCCCGACCTCCTGATCAAGGTCCTAAGCCTTACTAGGAAATTTGGGTCATTACAACACAGGTTAAAGCTGAGGAGGCCCGAGCCAAGACCGAGGAAGCCCTTAAGGTTCTTCAAGTTAAGCTTGACTCCTCCGAGGCTACAACCAACAGCCTGAAGGCAGAACTTGACACCAAGACAGCGGATTTCAATGCTGCTAGGGTTGAGATCGATCGCTTGAAGGCAGAGACAAGTGCTGTTGTAACGCCCCAACTCCTGGGACCGTTACAGTGTGCCTTGTAAATAGTGCTAAACTCTCTAATCGAGACATTTGGCCAAAATCGTGATCTAAGTATGATTAGCGGTTTAGGGATTAAACATTTTGGTTAAGATATAACGTTTCACTAGAACGTTTAACATATACATTGGGATCCCGAAAATACAATTAAGAGTTTATTACAGAAAATATTTATAACAGGCCGTTCTAAGCGGCAAAACAGGGTTCAACCCTAGTTCCACTTTAAACCTCGACCGTGGCGGTCGAGCAGCCGCATATGTACACGTCATCACCTAAGCCCTCCAACTCAAGGATGGTTTAGCTTCCTCTTGCCTTTACCTGCACCACATAGCACCTGTGAGCCGAAGCCCAGCAAGAAAACATAACACTTTTCATAAACATTATCAAATGATTATCATTATAATCACACTGAATATAAAGCTTTCAAACCAATGGGTGCACATCACATGATTCTAGCGGGAGAATGGCTGTTACATAAGCCACTAGCCTCCAAGCTCTCTTTTCTAGCGGGAGAGTGGCTGTTAGGTAAGCCACTAGCCTCCAAGCTCTGTTTTCTAGCAAGAGAGTGGCTGATAGGTAAGCCACTAGCCTTCAAGCTCTGTTTTCTAGCAAGAGAGTGGCTGATAGGTAAGCCACTAGCCTTCAGGCTCTGTTTTCTAGCAAGAGAGTGGCTGATAGGTAAGCCACTAGCCTTCAGGCTTTGTTTATTCATCGACCCTCAAGGTCGGTCAGGCATTAATGCTCCTTAAGTCATTCAATGCTAGTAATCGATTAGATCTAATCTCTGTTGGCTTGCATGATTCACGCTAAGGCCGTTCTGACAAGTAAGTCAGCGCTTCCTGACCTGTGTCCAGTAACACTGCCGAGCCTGACAAATAAGTCACAGCCTCACAGCTGATACTAACACTTTTGTCGATTCTGTATTCAGTCCATACACAAGTAAGCAATGATATCAATATGTATCATATGCCAATTATGCAAGAATAGGCATTCAACATGCTTACTAAACAGTTTCTAGCACAGTCATGATCATGCATAAACTCAGAGACTCAAGCTCTGACCAATCTCATATTCATCGTTCATGGCATGCCCTATCACATGTTTCACGTGCATTACATGCATCACACTTAATTATCTAGCATGCCTCAACAACAGTCATATGCAAATGGGCAAGATCTGCCAAGCATTCATTATGCTAACAATGTTTACATTTAAACATCCAACATGCATCAATCATAGCCATGCATGTCATACTCAATAGCCAATCAACATGCATCATAATAGCCATGCATGTCATGCTCAATAATCAACCAACATGCACCATAATAGCCATGCATGTCACATATACATAGGGTGCAGTTTTCTTACCTCAGATTCGAGCTAGTACCAATATAAGAACGATCCTTGAGAACGATCAACCTTTAAGTCCTTAGCGGTCACCTAATCATAACCATATATGGAACACCATTAATAACATGATAATCAAAGGTTCCACACCAATATCTAGCCCCCAAGAGATCAATCCAAACTAATCCAAGTAGTAGGGACACTCCCGAGGCCCATAACTAAGTTCCCGGGGTCAAAACGAGCAAACGGGGCGAAAACAGGGCAAGGGCTGCGGCCCTAGCACCTTGGGCCGCGGCCCCCAGGGTTCTCTGAGGCAAGGGCTGCGGCGCCCTCCATCTAGGGCCGCGGCGCCCAGCAAGGCTCACTTCCTGACACCTGCTTCTTCGAACTAGGGTCGCGGCGCACAAGAACAGGGCCGCGGCCCCCAACCCTGGGCCATTCCCAAACGCGTTTTAAACACTCCAAATCCTCCAAAAACATACCCAAACATTCCCCAATCATCAAATCAAAGTTCCCAAGCTTCCCAATACTCCAAAACCTTCAAAACCCAAAGCTCAAACCGACCAAAAACTCAACAATTAACAAAGTCCAATTCTAAGCTTCAAAACTTTAAAAACTTAAAACTTCAAACTTAGATTACCTTCGATTGGGTTGTTTCTCGTCAAATCCTTTGGTTAAGAAGCTTCTAATCTTGCCTAGGATCGCTATGCCTCGACCCTCGCTTGATTCCGACTCCTAGAACTCAAGATTTCCTCAAAAAGGCTCAAACGGTAAAACAGACTGTTTTGAGAGAGAACGAGAAGTTTCTAACGTATGTTCTTATCTGTCAAGCTACTTCAAGCTTAAGTAACCTCAAATAAAACCTAGTGCTTGGGGTCCCGAAAACACCCCCGGGGACACTATAGTCAAAACTTCCAGAATTTCACCCTGATCTCAAATATTCCCAACCTATCACCAAATAGACATTTCTATTACCCCAAAATTGACCCCGTTATGATAAAACCGTTAACTCGTTATATATGACCGTCTCATGCCGCATAGCTCGAATATATCTCCATAATAATGAGATCTCATTCACATATTACAATATGCACCCAATTTACAAATATGCCCTCAGCAGGCCAAATTACCAAAATGCCCTTATCATTTTAAATACTCCCATACGCATGCATTTATCATCATATAATAATATAATTCACATTAACATGCATATATTCATTTTATAACATATTAAATCAATTATGGCCCTCCCGGCCTCCTAATCAAGGTCCTAAACCTTATTAGGAAATTTGGGGCATTACAGCTGCCAAGGCTGTAATGACCCAAATTTCCTAATAAGGCTTTGGGCCTTGATTAGGGGCTAGGATGAATTTTTTTGGAAGTATGTGATTATGTTATATTTATGTGTATGATTATTTGATTATGTGAATAATACCATTATATGACTTGATATGCATGTTTAGGTGTATAAAATATGCATATGGACTCATTTCTGTTTAATTCGGTAATTTTCATAATTTGGCCCGTTGTGAGTATATTTGGCATATATGTGGTATGTGTGTGGTGCTTCATTATTATTTGGTTATGCTAAGGTTATTCAGCACGAGATGCTCCTAGGAGGCAAGCAAGTGGGAAAGTCACAACGGGATCCATACTTGACTCGGAGTGAGTCAAGGGGTATTTAACAATCAATCGGAGGTAATCCAAGTTTTAAGTTCTATGTTTTTAAGCTTTGATTGGGTTTTATGGTTTGATGAGTTTTTGAATGAATTGAAGCTTAGGTTTTATTGGTTTTGGGAGATTAGGATGTTTGAGAACTTTGATTTTGGGATTTGGACATGTTTGGATAGGTTTTTGGAGGATTTTAAGTGGGAAAAATCATAGGAAATGGCTGGTTTCGTGGTCAATTCGCGACCTTGTTCTGGCAAGTCGCAGCTTGGATGAAGCCAAAAGTCAGGAGGAGGAAGCCTAAGGGGGTGCCGCAACCCAAGCGGAGTCAAGTCGTGGCCTGCACCCATAGCCGAGGCAAGTGGCTCTCTGACTTGGGGCAAGTCGCGACTCAATAGGCCATGTCGCGACTGACTTGGGCATTTTTTCCTAGATTTGGTTTTTAATCGTGGGAACGTAACTCTAAGGGTCTGGGATCGATCCTACTACCTAGTTGAGTAGGATTCGACGTCCCGGAGGCTAGGTTTTGGTTTGGAAGTATTTATTTACTCATTTTTTATGAGGTTTTATATTATGGTTGTGACTAGGTTATCGCCAAGGGCTTGGAAATAGGATCGTGTTTAAGGATTATTTATTGGTAACCTGTGCTTGGACCAAAGGTAAAAAAACTGCACCCAGTATGTGACATGCATGGTTATTGATGAGGCATGTTGAGTGCTCTATATATGGACATTGATTGCATTGTAAATGCATAGCAACACATATGATTAGGGCATGGCATGAATATTGAATATGGAATTGATCAGAGCTTGAATCTCTGTAAATGTGCATGATCATAATTATGCTAGTGAACGTTGAATAAGCATGATGAATGCCTTATATTTGGACGCGTCGCTTGGCATCCGCATAGTTTTTCTGACGGCTTTGAGCAGCGAGCATACGCTGTCTAATAAGCGCTACTGCTTCTTGAGCTTGTCTAACAACTTCGGGCCCTAGAAGCTGCCTTTCTCCTACCTCGTCCCAGTGCAACGGTGATTGGCACCTTCTTCCATACAGCAACTCATAAGGTGCCATCTCGATCGTTGACTGGTAGCTGTTGTTGTACGAGAACTCGATTAGCGGCAAGTACTTGTTCCATGATCCTCCGAAATCAAGTACACACGCGCGTAGCATATCCTCTAAAATCTGAATCGTACGTTCGGACTGCCCATCTGTCTGAGGATGGAAAGCTGTACTAAGGCTTAACTTAGTACCCATAGCTTGCTATAAGCTTCCCCAAAATCTCGATGTAAACACCGATCCTCTATCTGACACTATTGTCTTGGGGATTCCATGCAACCGTACTATCTCTTGAATGTAGATGTCTGCATATTGATCTGCCGTGTATGAAGTTCTAACAGGCAGGAAATGAGCCGACTTGGTTAGTCTATCTATTACTATCCAAGCGGAATCATGCTGCTTATTCGTCCTTGGCAGACCCGTCACGAAGTCCATGGCTATGTCGTCCCACTTCCATTCTGGTACGCTAAGCGGTTGCAATAAACCTGCAGGGCGTTGATGCTCCACTTTCACTTGCTGGCATACCAGACACTTAGATACATACTCCGCTATGTCCTTCTTCATCCTTGGCCACCAATAAATTGCCTTGATGTCATGAGTCATCTTGGTAGACCCTGGATGAACTGAGTACGGGGTGCTGTGCGCTTCTTCCTGAATCGTCTTCTTAATACTTTGATCATTTGGCACGCATACCCGATCCTTATATCTCAATAAGCCTTGGCTAGATATTGAGAAATCGGTATTCTTGCCTTCTCTGACTGCTTCCATATGTGGTGCTAGCGATTCATCGTGTCTCTGACCAATCCGTATGTCCTCTAGCAAATTCGATTGGATAGATAAGTTAGCTAGCTTTCCTACAACCACTTCTATTCCGGCACTGATAAGCTCCTGCTGTAGCGGCTTTTCTATTCCAGATAAGGCTGCTAAATTCCCATAGCTTTTCCTACTAAGCGCATCGGCAACCACGTTCGCCTTTCCTGGGTGGTATAGGATTTCCCAGTCGTAATCCTTGACTAACTCTAACCACCTGCACTGCCTCATGTTGAGCTCCTTCTGCGTAAAGAAGTATTTTAAACTCTTGTGGTCCGTATAAATCTCGCACCGTTCTCCGTAAAGATAATGGCGCTAGATTTTTAACGCAAGGACCACTGCTTCCAACTCCATATCGTGAGTTGGATAGCGTTGCTCATACTCCTTTAACTGACATGAGGCATAGGCTATCACCTTGTCATTTTGCATCAGCACGCATCCCAATCCTAGCTTTGATGCATCGCAGTAGACAAAGAACTTATCGTTGGGTGTCGGTACACTGAGTACTGGTGTTGAGCAAAGCTTACCCTTAAGCAATTGGAAGCTTTCCTCACACTTATCATTCCAGTTAAACTTTTGTTGCTTCCGGGTCAAGTTGGTGAGCGGAGTGGCTATCTTAGAAAAGCCCTCTACAAACTTCCTATAATAACCTGCTAGCCCTAGGAAGCTTCTTACTTCAGATGCGTTCTTTGGTCTGGGCCAATCCTTCACGGCTTCTACCTTTGATGGGTCTACTGCAACTCCATCTTTTGATATAATGTGCCCGAGGAACGCCACTTGCGAAAGCCAAAACTCGCATTTCGTGAACTTTGCGTAGAGATGATGCTCCTTTAATCGCGTCAAAATCAGCCTCAAATGTTCCTCGTGCTCTACTTCATCCTTGGAGTATATTAAAATGTCGTCGATAAACACAACAACGAATTTATCCAAGTAGTCTTTGAAGACCCTATTCATTAAGTCCATAAACGCGGCTGGTGCGTTAGTAAGACCAAAAGACATCACCAAGAACCCATAATGTCCATAACGAGTCCTAAAGGCTGTCTTAGGAATATCTTCTCCTTTTACCTTGAGCTGATGATATCCTGACCGTAAATCGATCTTTGAAAATACCGTCGCGCCTCAGAGTTGATCAAACAAATTGTCGATCCAAGGTAGCGGGTACTTGTTCTTAATCGTTACTTTGTTCAGCTCACGATAGTCTATGCACATCCGTATACTCCCGTCCTTCTTCTTCACGAATAGTACCGGAGCTCCCCATGGTGAATGGCTTGGCCTAATAAAACCCAAGTCTAAGAGTTCTTGTAGCTGCGTCTTTAACTCCTTGAGTTCCATAGGTGCCATCCGGTATGGTGCCTTAGAGATAGGCTCGGTGCCTGGTACTATTCTATTGTGAAGTCTATTTCTCGATTTGGCGGCAATCCTGGCAAGTCATCGGGAAATACTTCTGGAAATTCTTGTATAACTCGGACATCTCAAACCTTAAGCGGCGACTCCCTTTCCACATTCGTGATGCTGGCTAAGAATGCTTGACATCCTTTCTCCATCATTCTCTGAGCTTTGAGAGATGACACTAACAGGGTGCGCAATCCTGAAGCTTGTCCCATGAAGCATAGTTTCTGGCCGTCAGGAGTCTCGAACATCACCTTCTTGCTTTTGCAGTCGATCGTTGCGCCATGCCGTGCTAGCCAATCCATGCCTAGTATTACGTCGAAGTCCTTGATCACTAGCTCTATCAGGTCTCCTTCTAGTTCTATGTCCTCAATCTTGATTGGTACGCCTCGTACTATTCGTGATGATAGAACTACTTTGCCCGAAGGCAACTCGGTTACAAACCTAGTTCTAAATCTTTCACTAGGTTTATCTAGTTTTTCTATCATTCCTAACGAGATATATGAATGAGTGGCTCCCGAATCAAATATTACAATACATAAGTTATTGAGGATAGAAACCTGACCTGTGACCACCTTGTTGCTAGCATCGGCCTCTCCTTGGGTTAAAGCAAAAACCCTAGCAGGAACCATCTTTTCGTCCTTCTTCCCTTCTGGCTTTTGCTGAGGACAATCTCTTTTACGATGCCTTTCTTGACCACAGTTGAAACACTCCTTGGTGTTGGCGCAGCATTCTCCAGGATGCTTCTTCTGACACTTAGCACATGGCGGGTATTCCACGTAGCCTGGCCTATTCCCTCCGTTATTCGTACGTGCCTTCTTATCACTGTCGAACTTCTTGTTATCAGGATGCCGTCTTTTCTGGCCGTTACCGTTGTTGCTGGACTGATTACTGCCATTATGGTTGTTGTTGTTTCGACTGGCCTGAGGTTGGCTCTGTTGTTTAGGTTCAGGCTTACTCGCTTCTTCTTTGCTTACATTGGCCTGCAACCTTTCTACTTCGATTGCCGTCTCAAGAACGTCGGCATATGTAGGGTTTCTCGGGTTCGCTAGCTTAACCCCCATCTCGATTTTCGGTCGAAGTCCCCTAACAAACTTGTTCACCCTTAGAAAATCAGTTGGAACCATCTCCGCTGCAAACTTTGCTAAGCGGTCGAACTGACGAGCATACTCTGCCACTGTTCAATTTCCTTGCTTCAGGTTGGCAAACTCCTCAACTCTTGACGCGAGTACAGCTGAGTTGTAGTACTTTTTGTGGAACAGCTCCACAAATCGGGTCCATGTCATGGTGGCAGTATCATGGGATTACCGGACCAAGTCCCACCATATCCTGGCATCCTTCTTGAGCAAAGACGAGACGCAGGATATGCGGTCCACATTACTAAGGTTCATGTGTGTCAGAATCGGCTCCACATTCCTTAGCCACTCTTCTGCCTCAAAGGGGTCTGTAGTCCCTTCGAAGTTTGGAGCGTGCTGCTTGCGGAACCTCTCATATACTGGCTCCATGTGCTGTACTGGATACGGCGCGTAATTCGTCATTGGCCATCCCCCATATGGACCAACTTGTTGGGGTGCTGGGGCCATTTGCTGTGGCCGCGGCTGAGGCTGTGGCGGAGGCTGAGGCTGAGATTGAGCCTGTTGGCGTTGTTGCTGCAAAAGTTCCTCGACTTGCTGTCGTAGTCTGGCGATCTCCGCAGTGTTGTCAGCTGGCGGTGCCGGCGCGTTGCGACGAGCAGTAACACGCACTCCCCTTCGGCGAACTGGAGGGACTTCATTGGTTGCTGGAACATCGTTGGAGGCGTTTCCGTTGGTGCATGCAGATCTTCGGAGCGACATCGTAGCAGAGTTCTAACAGTTGAAAGAAACATGTTAGAACTTTACCTAATAGGCTCTAAGGCAAAAAACTTATTCTAAAACAAACATATCTCGGACCTATTTATTATGACTTCTTATGAAAAATTATATAGGTCTTTATTTAATATTTAGAGTGGGTTTCTATACTTAGAAAAACAAGTCATTTTTATTTTCTAAGTGTGTTTCTAATCATCCTATATGACTTAATTCTCAGGCTCGAAACTTATCTTTGTTCCAATGTTAACCATATTGAGGGAGGGCTGGGATCAGTAAAATCGTTCCCACTACTATGGCCCCCTAACTCTCAATAAGGAAACTTGGTTCATTGATTTGTATCCACCCTCACCGAACTTAGTCATTATTCATTTTATTTATTATTTATTACGATTGCAAAAATAAAATCAAACTCATACATGATAATAAAAATAGCATGTTATTCATTTGGAAAAATATTTTCACTTATTACAATCATAAAAAAAAAAAAAAACAATAAAAACTACTAATCTAAAAATCGGGATCTTCTACATCCGATCCCTCATCTAGCATATCGTCATCTATCTCCTCATAATCATCATTGTCATGAGCATCAAAGTGTCCTCTAGGAAGGTTTGTGAGAATCCTATGTTTTTGCTCATTTGTGAATTGAAACTCGAATTTTGCAGTGAACCTAACTAAGAGGAAGTAATATCTCATTGCTAATGTTAATTCATCCTCATCATTCATGGTTTCCCATATTTCTTCTAGGGCTGCTATTACAGGATGGAAATCTTTAAATAGCCTAATTATTAGTACATATTGTTCCGTTGATCTTAACATTGTTTGCTTAGTCTCTTGAAGGTGACCTATCTCTTGGTGGAACAAGAGCAATCTTCGAGTGATCCTTTCTAGAGCTCCTACGGTGTTTCTTGGCTCCATTATTCTTTTTAAAGCCTTAATGGCTCGGATATCTTGGTAGGTTAAAGCTCCGTTCATACTTAACTGAAAACATAAACACTAAAGTTGTTAGCTATACACATAAGCAAAATAACTTGTAACTTAAATACTTACTTGGCGGTCAGATTCGGAGCTTTTGAGTGTGTGTATTGAGGAGAACTTCATGCGAAGGAACCGTTGCTCTAATACAAACTGTAATGACCCACTACTCTAGACTTTTGGACCATTAATGAAACTATGCATACAAATCCTTAATTGAAGCTTACATTGCGAAAATACCATAATTTTATTAGGCAACTTGTAAAAATAAGAGTTTCTTACAAAAATATCAAGAAGGATATGGGATCCCATTGTCTTAAAAACAAAACATAATTTAAAATAAAGGAGTTACATAGAAAGTGCTGAAAAATTACACATAAACCTATAAATAAAAGACTACATCCTCGAAATCGAACTCTCGACTCCTTGAATCCATTCACCATCGATACACAATCTCCAAGCATCCACGAACCTTACCGCCACTAATAGCTATTTTCCTGCACATTTAAACAAAAAGGAATGAGCCTAATGCCCAGCAAGGAAAATCTAACACATACTTCATATACATAAATTTCATAATAAACATAAAGACATAACATAACACTTATTACATACACATACTATAATGACCATTATTACTTGGGGTCCCATAGACTAAACAAGTCATATGCCCATGAGATTAGTGGGGTCCTACTAGCTAAGTAGGTCATATGCCCATAATCTATTTGGGGTCTTGTTAGTCATATAGGTCATATGCCCAAGCCTACAAACATACATATCATAACACTTATCATAACATAAGAAACATAAGATAACATATAAGACATATAACATATGCATTTCTATCCTATTTTCCTTACCAAAGTTACCGTGATAAGAGGACAGCGTTGGGACTTTTGGAACACTCCTAAAACCATATATAACAGGGTGAGTAGATTGAAGAAAAAGTAATGAAAAGAATGGAAGGAATGGAATGACTAAACCTTTGAGAAACATACTTACCAAAAACTTATGTGTAAGTTCTTAGATTTCCTAACCAAAATAAGAATCAGGTTAGAAGACTGAGTAGAAGACTATGAGAAAGAAATAACATAATACCAATGAACTAGGGTATAGAAATACCTTGAAGACTTGTAGACCAATCTAAACCTCGAACCGAAATACTATGAAACCTTACTTCCCCAAGTGTTTGATAAGCATATAGTGATCAAGCTTATGATTCCCCAACCCAGGTGTTTACACTCTCACACTAACTTAGCACTTGCAGCGTCTGAACTTAGAGCAAAAGATGAATAATGGCTGGGTACTAGGTCCTATTTATAGAGTTTAGGAATGAAAGGATCTTAATTTTACTTGAATAAAAATAATAGCTTTTTAGGTGAAAATAATTTGAATAATCGTTCAGCAGAGGCTGAAGACTCGTTCAAAAAAGTGCTGGACTTATCAAGAGGTTGAATGGCTGAAAGGAAAAAGAATTCAAAAACTTTTGAAATATACTGAAGGAGGCGATATATCGCCCCTTGTAGGCGATATATCGCCTGGGCCAATATGCCCGAGGCTGTCGTGCATCGTCTCGTGTTTTCTGTATCTACGTGCTGCGATATATCGCCCCCTATAGCTGCGATATATCGGCACAAGCTGATTTTTAAACACGAAATTGCACATTTTTAGCTAAGTTTGAATGGAGTAAATAACCTTGACTAAGCCCTCAACGTATTCAAAGCTGATGACTAACCTTATAGCATTCAAACTTTACCCCTTATTAAATTTATTCCTCAAAAATACTTAATCCTTAATCACCCATTCATAACATGTGCTTAAAATCCTATTGGTCCTTATCTAAACCTTATAGTATAATAAATATTATCCTTAATATCAGTCATATAATCAAACCTTAGGTTAAAATTAATATTCTTAAACTATAGGTTAAACTTAGAAAATCTATAAGTACTACTATGAGTGTCCAAATAATTCCCGGTCTGAACCAAAAATCCACAGTTACAAAGATAATACTATAAATACTATAATACTACTATCTAACTAGCTAAGTAAAGTTCTTGGACTCTACAGATTTTGACCTCGATGGGCAACATGGCCTTGCACCCATACGCCAGGGAAAAAGGGGTATGCCTCGTCGAGGTTCTCGCCGTTGTTCTATATGCCCACAGGACTTAAGGCAATTCCTCTGGCCATCTCCCATCTGGTTCTTCTAGCCTTTTCTTCATAGAACTTTTTAAAGTCTTGTTCACTGCTTCGACCTGGCCATTTGCTTGGGGATGGCCTAGGGAGGAAAAACTTTTACTTTCCCATTCTTTTCGCAAAAGTGTGTAAACAAATCACTGTTGAACTAGGTCCCATTATCTGACACAATCTTCATGGGCATCCCATATCTATAGATGATGTCTTTTACTATGAAATCTATGAATTTCTTCGAGGTGATGGTTGCCAAGGGTTCGACTTCGAATCATTTTGTGAAATAGTCGACAGCGACTACAACATATCTTACTCAACCCTTTCCAGTTGGAAAATTGCCTATGCGGTCGATTCCCCATACCGTGAATGGCCATGGGGAGCCCATCATGGTAAGCTCGGTGGGTGGAACTCGTGGTATCGAAGCGAACCATTGACACTTATCACAGCGTTTGACGTACTCAAATGAGTCTGCCTTGACTATTGGTGTAACGACCCAAATTTCCTAATAAGGTTTAGGACCTTGATTAGGAGGTCGGGAGGGCCATAATTGATTTATTGTGTTATTATATGATTATATGCATGTTTATGTGGGTCATATTATTATATGACGATAAAAGCATGCATGGGGATATATACTCTGTTGTGAGGGTATTTTGGTAATTTGGCTCGTTGAGAGCGTAATTGCATATTTGTGTGTATATTGGTAGGCTAATGTTGAGACCACATTATTATGTGGATATGTTTGTAGCTTGTGATTCGAGGCGATCCTAACAAGCGGTTTAGCAAGAAAGTCACAGTAGGGATTTATACCCGGCTCGGGGTGAGCCTGGGGATGTATCTGAGGATATATTGGAAACGATTTGATATTGAGAAATATAATTGGTGATTAGTTAGGTATCGGAAAGTAAGCGGTAAATATTAAAGACACTCGAGGAGTTAGCAGGAATTGGAGGTAATGACCAAAATGCCCCTGGGGTGATTTAAAGGTTTAGTTATTATTGGGAGGGCAAGGTGGTCATTTGGCTTACTAAATGATAAGTTATATTCTGCTTTATAATTTTAGTGGAAGTTGTAGATAGACTCAGAAGCTTAAGGAAAAGAAAAGAAGAGAAGAAGGAAGAAAAGAAAAACAGAACACTTAGATCTATTACTTTCTCTCTTTTAGCTGGGTCATCTCTTCACCATTCTTTGTGAGTTCAGGATGGAGCTTGGGGCTAAAGAGCTTGGTGAAGCTAGAAGAGCTAGCAAGGATTAGCCAGTCAATTGAGGTAAGTTTCAAGGTTTCCTAATGTGTTTTTCTGAGTTTTATTGAGATAGTTTCTAAGCTTGAGTTTTGGATGGAATAAAAGGATATAAGCTCAAGGAGTTGAAGGGCTTGAGGCTGGTTGGATGCTAGGGATAACTTAAGGTCGAAATTCTCCATAGAAGGTAACAAGTTCTGGCTTTGAAGTTCTAAGTTTCTTAGTTTCTGGTTGAATCTTTTAGTTCTTGGGTTCAATGGTTGTTTTCTTAGTTTGATGATGCATGTGATTAAGTCTTGTGTTATTGGGCCATTTGGGATGAGATATAAGTGATGGTAGACTCAATTTGGTGTGTAGTTGAGGTTTGGAAGGGTTCCAAGGGGTTTTGGTTTGAGAAAATCGAAGAAGGGAAAAACAAGGTGTTGCTGGTCTGTGACTAGTGCTGTAGCGCTAGCCTTTGAGCGCTACAGCGCTAGGCTTGGGCTTTCTGGCCGTTTTTGGCTCTGCTAGTAGCGCTGTAGCGCCCTCCTTAGAGCGCTGTAGCGCTACCTTGTTTCCAGAAATGGGTTCTTGGGTTATTTTTTAGGGTTTTTTCCCGGGGGCTCGAGGTTTGATTCCACCACTTCGTTTGGTGGAATTAGGGCTTCCTGGGGACTCAGGATTGGTCGCGAGGCTAGGTTTTGGATTGGAAGTTTGGTGATAATTTTGATCTATGGCTGTGACTAGGTGTGCGCTAAGGTTCAGACGAGATCGTGCTTGAGGATCAAATTGAACGAGCTAGCGAAAACTAAAGGTAAGAAAACTGCACCCGATTATGTGGTTAGGTTAGGACTAAGTGTTCCCTATATTTGCATGCATTATTATGTGATTGTGATGGGACTAAGGGCTCCCTATATCTATATATGATGTCATAGATGGTATTATGCCATGGGACATATGATAAACGGCCTAAGGGTGCCGTAAATAATATTTGCGCACATGGCGCGGCTCGGACACTGGTAGCCGAGGACAGCTTATTAATCACTGAGCTCGGTTAAGCTGGCCGGAGTCAGTGGGTATTACATTGGGGGCGGCCTAAGTGAGTCGAAGAAAATGGGTTAAACAGAGGGAGCGGCCTAAGGGTATCGACCCTAAATATTGTGTAATGATTGAAATGAATTATTGATTATGATCATGATTGTTGTTGTAATCTGATAAATATGATATGTTGATTATCTAGATGACAAATTGTTAGTTTATCGATTGTATTCACTGAATAGGTGAATGTTGTGAATTACTGATTACTCGGTTATGAGTGGTGAAATACCTAGTTATTGAAATTAATCATGTTATATGTTATGTTTTCTTGCTGGGCCTCGGCTCACGGGTGCTATGTGGTGCAGGTAAGAGCAAGGGTGTGTAGATTAAACCATGAGTTGGAGAGCTCTAGGGGCGAGGTGTACATTGTCAGCTGCTCGGCCACCACGGTTGAGGGATTGTACAGGAACGGAAACCTAAAATGAGTATTTTGCCATTAGAGTGGCCTGAATTATTTATAACTTCTGGAATTTGTTGTAACTAAGTCATCTAAACCCCGTTTTGAGTTTCCATGCATTAAATTGTCATTTTTAATGAAGATAGTCTGTTCATGACTAAAATATTTTATTCCTAATCCGTTGACGATGTTAGATTCACATTTTGTTTAAACGACTTGATTAGCAAGTCTTGCACTATTTTAAACACACAGTGTAACGGTCTTGGTTACCCAGGGCGTTACAATTGGCCAGAAGTATCCTTGTCTAATCACCTTTTTTGACAAGCTATGCCCCCCAGTGTGGTCTCCGCAAAATCCTTCATGGATTTCTTCCAAAATTTCTTTGCCTCGAGGAGAGTTACACACCTAAGTAATGGCATAGAGTATCCCCTTCTATACAATTTTCCTTCCAAAATGGTGTATCTTGCTATCTTGTACATAAGCTTTCTAGCTACGTTTCGGTTTGTTGGGAGACTTCTGGTTTCGAGGTAGTCGATTATCGGGGTCATCTAGGTGGGTTGCGAGTCAATCATGTTTACATCTTCTTTCTCAGGCTCGGGTATGCTCGGGGTTGGTAGGAATTCTACTGGAACCACGTTGAGTGTGTCTGCTTCATTGGGCGAGGCGAGCTTGGCCAATGCATCTGCGTTCGAATTTTGTTCTCGGGGAACTTGTTCGATAGCGTAGAACTCAAACCCCCCAAATTTTGCCTTAACTTTATCCAGGTAAGTTGCCATTTTTATGCCACAAGCCTGATATACACCCATGACCTGGTTAACTACCAATTGTGAGTCATTGTAGCAGTGTATGGATTTTGCTTTGAGCTCGGCGGCTATCCGAAGATCCGCTAATAACGCCTCGTACTCAGCCTCGTTGTTTGATGCCTCAAAGCGAAATCTTAGCGCCGAGTGGAAGCGATTTCCTGTCGGGGAGATTAAAATAACTCCTGCCCTCGATCCTTTTTCATTAGAGGACCCATTGACGTAAAGTCTCCACAGCTTGCGGGCTGGGGTTACGACTTCCTCGTTGGAGATCCCTGTACATTCGACGATGAAATCTGCCAAAGCTTGTCCTTTGATCGTTGTTCTAGGATGATAGGTAATCTCGATCTGTTCGAGCTCGAAAGCCTCCTCCTTAGCCAGTGGTTTCATCGATCTCAATCTTCGGAGACCAACATCTTTGTACTTACAACTAAAGCTCGCATAACTCCCATGTGCATGAGAGAAGATTCGTTCTTTCGAGCTTGATGCTTAAGCTTGAGCCTTTTAAACTTGTGCTCGATCGCCAACAGGAACAAGTCAGGAATCATACAAATTTTTACAAGTGTTCATCCACTACTTGTTATCTTTGAGCTTACGCCTTACGAGCCTACATTTCGAGACTCATTTATTCATCCTCGAAATTTGGGTTTAACACAAAGTCACTACAAAAAATAGTTTCATCAAATTAATAAGGTAGGTTTTTATATTTATATATTTAAGTGCATTTATAATAAATATTTACATTTAGAATGCGTTTGGAATGCCACAATGTCAATGGAATTGGATGTAATTCGGAGTAATTACTCAATTTGGCGTGTTTGTCTGACTATGTAATTACATAGTAACTATGTAATTTGAGGTAATTGAGGAGTCTCAATTGAACTCTCCAATTCTCATAGCCCCCATGAGAATTGAGTGTAATTACTCTATGTAATTACTAATTACTATCAATTTTAATTTGTATTTATTACATAATATTATTTTTTTTGTGTAATTACTAACTGTTTTGTCGAACATGACAATATGAATTCATAAGTAATTAACACTTGACATCCAAACACACATTGTATTATAAAATATAGTGTAATTATTCAGATATGTAATTACTTCCCTAGTAATTACACAGTTATTTCCAAACACACCCTAAATTGGTTACACTATTTATAAATTTTAACAATTATACATTATCTACATATAGAAGCATATTTATTTAAAAATGTAAAGTGATCAATGAGGTTAAAAAAAAAAAAAGAAGTTACAACTTCTCACCACACTTCATCTCCTTTTAATTGACTTCCATTTTAAACTTCAGCTTCTTTACTTTCTATATGCAACACATTCTCTCAATGTGTAGTCTAAAACTAAGGATGACAACATCTCAATGCTCAAATTCAAGGTTTTATTTTATGAGTTTGCTTATATTTATAATCATTATGATTTTAATTTAAGTTTATGGGAGTGTTGATTTTGAGGCTTTGGTTTTAATTTTGAAGTTTAATGTTGGTTAGATTTTGAATTGTTCATTTGAGATTTGTTTTTTTTTTTTATTCTTAAGTTTGGGTGTATGTGCTTGTAAGTGTAATGATTATGTTCACTAATAAGTTTATTTTTTGTTTGTATTTTATATTGGTTTTGATTTAGTTGTGGTTGTATTCTTATGTATAGGGGTGGCAATTCGTGTAAACGTGTCAGATTCGTGTCGACACGATTATGACACGACACGATTAATGTAAACACGAACACGACACGATTATTAAACGTGTCAAAAATATGAACACGAACACGACACGATTATTAAACGGGTCAACACGACACGAACACGATAACATGATTATGACACGATTAATCATAATTATACGAAAAAAATCATAAAACCTATGTAAAGTATTCGTGTTATCGTGTCTGACACGATTATGACACGACACGATTATTAAATGGGTCAACACGATTATGACACGACACGATTAAGGTAAACACGAACACGACACGATTATTAAACGTGTCAAAAACTTAAACACGAACACGACACGATTATTAAACGTGTCGTGACCCAAATTTCCACCCCTACTTATGTATAAATTGATTGGTCAGGGGTTTATATTCAATGTTGATTTGAGGTTTGAGTATAGGTTTGTGGCATTGTGGGTATCTTGGTTTCAGTGGGTCATGGTGATGGAGGTTTTGATAAATTAAATTAAAGGGTTTATTTTTGTTTTGAGTTTTATTAAGGTTTCTTTGATTCACTAACTAGATGGTTTATTTTGACTCTATTGCATTTGGTTATCATATTTTTAAAAGGGTTTATACTTTTTTGGACCTTGTGTTTTATTCCATTACCTGTTTGGATTCTGTGTTTTGACAAATTACTTTTTGGACCCTATATTTTGTAAAATTATTAAAATAGAACCCTAAACTCAATTTTGATGAAGAAAAAATTGAATATAACAACACAGTTTTTAAGCATAATGATTTTATTTTTGTTTTGGATTGTTAGTTTGGTAAATTATTTGTGATTTTAGTTGAAAAAACATTGATCAAAATCGGGTTTAAGGTTCTATTTTAATCATTTTACAAAACATAGGGTCCAAAAAGTAATTTATCAAAACACAAGGTCCATACAGGTAATGAGACAAAACACAAGATCTAAAAAGGTATAAACCCTTTTTAAAATGATAGGAATAAGACTACTTGTGTCATTTTGTGTCATTTTATTATTGGTTTATATATGAATTGAGATAAAATTATTGGTTTATATATTGTATTTTTAGTTATAACTTAAATGAAGTTTGGTTGGAGTGAATGAAAATTGAAGAATATGAATGGAAATGGGAAAATAAATAAGAATTGAATTGAATAAAAAAATTGATAAAAAAATTTAATATTTTTTTTCAATCTTGCATTGGAATTGTCTTTGCTCTCTATTTCAAATATAATAGATAGTCATTCCACTAAAATAGTAGGAAAATTATTCTATTAGAATGTTATTCCAATACTCTAAAATGCAATCAAACAAATAAATAGAATAATAATTGATTTTTTTCCATTTAATTCAATTTCATTCCATTACCCCCAACCAAACATCACCTTATATAGTTAATTAATTATATTTTTTGTTTTGTTATTTACATATTGTTTGGTTTTTTTTCTTCTCTAATTTGTGCCAATATATTAACACCAGTTTTTTTCAATTAAGTTTTTATTAAAATAATCTTACCGGTTTATATATTTGATTTCATTTTGTAGTTAGCTTTTTTTTTTATATGATTGTCTAAACTTTCAATATACTATTTGGTTTATTCAATTTTTTATGTTTTCTTCTTTTTCAAATCTAACAGACTAATTTTGTTTCGTGGTACTGTTAATATGACTAGTAATTACAATATATTTTATATATAGAAAGTATTAATATGAGGTTTTCATTAATTATGGGTCAATATTTTTTAATTTTGTATAACAGTTGGCTTATATTGTCTCTTTACTGTAAATGTAAAATTCTATGTCATCATTATATTAGTTGTATGCTACTAAAAAAAGCCCAAAAATTAATGAAAATATATAAAATAAAATAAGGTGCTTATATATTTGTAAATGTAAATATGGTCCCCTTTATTTTATAAAGTCATATGTACGAAACTAAGGAGCATTTTCCAATCCTAATCCTTTCTAACCAATATAGCATAAAAAATAACAGCGGCCCTTGTTCCTTGATTCCTTGAACTTTATATAAACATCACACAATAGTTCATAATGTATACGTAGAAGAGTCACGTGATAAGCACGTGCATGTACTTTTGCTGAATTGTATGCCAGGAAGAAAATATTTAGTGTCCAAGGAAATATCGACATTATAATTTTAGGGAGAGATATTTTCGATATCCGTGTAAATTCAATAAAATTGATGAATTTCACATATATTTGTCTAAATAAATGAATATGAATATTAATAATAAAATTGATAGAAAACTAATAAAATTGAACAATTACACCAACACATATGCACTATAATAATAAATAAAAATATTAATCATATATTTACACCATTACAATCATATCTTAAAAAAAAAAATATCTGATATATGTATATATCTTCAATATGATAAGTGTGTAGATAACGAAAATTATTAGTTTTAACGGTTTTAACAGTTTTTTATTTTTTTAATGTTAACTTTAACAGAATATTCTTATATTTAACAGTAGTTTGTAAATCATTAAACTTAAACTTAAATAAAATAAAATATGATATTTTTGAGATATTTTACAATGATAATTATTTAAAAATAATAAATAATTAAACAAATTAAAATATGAAAAAAAAAATTAGATATTTTATAATAATAATTATTTAAAAACAATAAAATTATACGTTTTATAACTTAAATAAAATTAATTTAATTAAACTTAAACCCACTTATTAAAATAATATCATATTAAATATATAATATAATCTACTTTCAATTAGTAACAAATTCTTTTTTAAAAATGACTAGCAAGAAACTTAAATTTAAAATCCACCTGTAATATTTAATATTACATTAAACATATAATATATAATCTGTTGTTGTCACTCTCAAATTCAACAAAAATATGATATTTATTTGAAATTTATATGACATTATTATAAATTTAATAAAAATAATTTATAAATTCTATAAATAAAATTAAGCAAACGTGCATATTGTACGCTGCTTGTATCTAGTATATATATATATATATATTAGGTGCAATCACCATGCAATGTACGTTTTCTTAGTTTTATTTAGAAAATTTATTAATTGTTTTTATTAAGTTTTTATGATTGTCATATAAATTTTAAATAAATAAATAATATTATATATAAAAGAATGACATAACCATATTAAAAGAAAAATTAAACCAAAACATTGTTTATGCTTTTTTTTTAAATACGATAACCTTTTAGATCACCAACTATCATATTTGAAGTATAAAACATTTATTATATTATTCAAATCACACATCAATGATTGAAGAAGAAACTTATTTATTATTGATAAAATATAAATGTTATTCTAATTTCTTATTTAGTTACACAATCATACTATTTTGTACACACACGACACTTATATATAATGTATTTATTATGTATTATATATTATTGTAATAATAATATTTTATAACATGTGAATTTATATTAATATAATTATTAAATATCTAATTTTGTATTAAATATTATTACAATAATAAAACTTTATAATATTTGAATTTATATTAATATAATTGCAAAATATCTATTCTATCAAAATTTTATAAAAATTAAGATTATATAATATATGATATATATTATTATAATAATAATATTTTATACCATTTGAATTTATATTGATATAATTATTAAATAGTCGTGTATTATATATTATTGTAATGATAATATTTTATAATATTTGAATTTATATTAATATAATTAATAAATATTTATATTTAATTGATTTTAAAATTATATTCCATTAAATATTTGAAATATTTTGTTAAAGTTAACAAAATAAAATGTTAAAACAAAATTTTTTTGTTATCTACATACGTTTTATATAGAAGAGATATACTAGGTGCAAGCAATGTGCAATGCACATTTACTTAGTTTTATTTTTTTTTTTAAAAATATTAAATTTTTACGATTGTCAAATAAAGTTTTAATAAATGAACAAGATTATATATATATAAGAATGACATAAACATATTAAAATAAAAATTAAACCTAAACATTATTTATAATTTTTTCAAAATAAAATATATGATAACATTTTAGATCATAAACTACGCTATTTATTGTATAAAACATTCATGATATTATTCAAATCACATATTTATTATTAGAGAATGTTACACCCAAATTTTGATAATGAATAAATAAGTCTCGAAATGTAGGCTCGAAATGAGTAAGCTCGAAAACAACAAGTGTTGGCTGTACACTTATATAGTTTGATATAATTCCACGCATGTTCAATTATTAACACCCTAGCATGAGTTACATTGTTCGAGCTTAAGTTGCAGGCTCGAAGGCACTTATCTTTTCTGAAGGAGTTCGATGAAAACACTAGATGAGGAGGGGGCTGATCGGAATGACGAGCTCGAAGTCTGGATCGGTCTCGAAAGTGCGTCAACCTTACGATTGAGCTCATGAATGCATTTTTCCGTACGACAACTGCTAGGAAATCCCTATTTCTTAGGGATTTGTTCTATCAAATATTAAATCTCATTTATCATGAGATATTATGTAATTAATGTGTTTATTTGCATTTATTTCATAATTTGAATGATTGATTGTGTTGGCGCCGTTTTTCATCAACTTAGAAATGAAAAGCAATTAAACAAATTACCAGAAGAGGCAAACAATAAAAGACACGATTTTTACGTGGTTCAACAGTTAAAATTTTCCTAGTCGACGAGGCGATGTTATTCAACTATGGAATTCTCTCAAAGCTTTTAGGAGTAATTTAACAGAGTATTCCCCAATACAAATTTCTCCGTCCTCTACAAATGAATAGCTCCAATCTATTTATAGACTGGCTTACAGAATATCTCTCCTCACATTTCAGGGAGTTATAATTCAAATCACAAATTAAATATAATTAAATGTATATAATTATACAATACGCGTATAAATCCCATGATATTCGGGATTTTACAATAGATTTTCAAATAGTAACTATGTTCACACTGGGCTATTGACCTCGAATAATCAAATGCCTCCGAGATCAGCCGACCATCATGAGCTCGCTACCTTGGTTTACCTTGGTCTTAACAAGAGCTCGCTACCCATCAATTCCCATTATCCCACTAAAATATCCAGCTGAAACTCAATAAGAAAAACAGAGCAAGAACCATAGTTTTAATGGCTAGAAAATCACCTTAATCTCAAAATCACACCCTCTTCAATGGTAGAACAGAACCCCAGATCATCAAAGCTTGGTTCCCTAGCTTGATTCCTCAAAAGAGCTTCAAAATTCAAAAGAAAAAGGAAGAGAAAATGATGATCGTTTGAAGGAGAAGATGATGCTCTGTTTTGCTAAATTCTATAGCCTTCTAATGGCTAAATATAACCTTAGGGTGAAAATACCATATTGCCCCTAAGCCTAATTACAACCCTAAACAGCCACCAAGGGCAAAATCATCCTTTCCCGCCTATTTTATTAATCATAATTAACACCCTCCAATTCCCGTTATTCTCAATATTCTCAAATGCTAATAAATCATATCTCATTACCCTTTAATTCTCGGCAATGTTCTAATCCTCAAATTACCTCAAGACTCACCCCAAGCCTCGAAATGAACCTCGTTATGACCAAACCGATAACTTGAATTCAAAGATTGTCCCATGCCAATTGGCTCGAAAAAATCCACATATAATGTGGTATTATTCACAATTCACCAACATGCATGAAAATACACAATTACGCCCTCAACGGACCAAATTACCAAAATGCCCTTATAATTAAGAATGGACCCTTATGCATGCATTTATCATCATATTATAATATAATTCACATAAACATGCATATAATCATTTAATAACATAACAAATCAATTATGGCCCTCTCAGCCTCCTAATCAAGGTCCTAAACCTTATTAGGGATTTTGGGGCATTACAAGTACATTACCAAGAATTAAAGGGTAATGGGATATGATGTATTAGCATTTGAAAATATTGGGAGTAACGAGAATTGGAGGACGTTAATTATGATTAGCGGGATAAGCGGGAAATGACATTTTTTTTCCCTTGTGGCCTGTTAAGAAAAGAAGATAGGCTTGGGGGCATTTGGGTTATTTGACCTTAGGATATGTTTAAAATTAGTAAGTTGTAGAAGAAAGAGACCAAAACAGAGCTCCCCCCCCCCCCCCCCCCCCCCCACGATCATCTTTTTCTCTCTTTCTTCCTTTGAAATTTTTAAGCCCCAATTGAATAATCAAGCTAGGGAACCAAGCCTTGAGGGTCTAGGGTTGTGTTCTACCATTGAAGAGGGTTTCATATTGAGCTTGAGGTAAGATTTTCACCATAGAAACTTTGGTTCTTGCTCTGTTTTTCATTGATTTTCAGTTGGGATTTTTGATTGGGATAGAGAGAAATGATGGAAGTTTTTGGAAAAGATTGATTGGGTTATGATGCCTAGGACATGTATGTTGGGTATTTGGTTTCGTTTGTGAGTTTGGTTGAAGTTTGGAAGAAAGTTTTGAAGCTTGGAAGTGGAGAAATCAAAAGAGGAAAAACCAAGGTTGAATCAGCCTGGCTCTAGCGCTATAGCACCCAAGGGAGGGCGCTACAGCACTGTCCAGGGCCATTCATCCCTGCTTGTAGCGCCTAGGCACTAGGGGGCAGCGCTACAGCACTACCTTGTTTTTCCAGGGTCCTATTTTGGGCACTGTTGAGGGTTTTTGGCTCGAGGTTCAATTCCTAAGGCTCAAGATCGAATCTACTAGCCGTTTGGGTACGATTCGAGGTCCCGGGAGTGAGGTTTAGGTCAAGAACCTTTTATTGTTGATTTTCATTGATGGAAGTTATATTTGGTTATGACTAGGTGACCGCAAAGGAATCAAAGGATCGATCGTTCTCAAGGGTCGTTCTTTTATTATTTCTCGCTCGAACCAGAGGTAAGAAAACTGCACCCAGTATGTGACATGCATGGTTATTAATGAGACATGTTGAGTGTTATATATGTGGACATTGATTGCATATTAAATGCTTAGCAATCTTGCTTATCTGTGAATGGTACTGACCTATGAGTCAGGAATCGGCAATGGTGTCAATATTGACTGTGAAGATGTGACTTATTAGTCAAGTTCGGCAGTGATACTGAGCATTGGTCGTATGGAATTGACCTATGAGTCAAGAACGGTATTAGCGTGTTTAACGCAAGCTGAAAAGATTAGATCTAATCGACATAAGCATTGAATGAATCATCATGAACATTAATGCTTGACCGACCTTAAGTTCAATGAAATTAAAAGCGCTTGTCTAGTCTAATGGCTTGTTACTTAGAGACAGGGTCAAAAAGGCCCAGGTGACTACATCATCACATGGCTAAGAGTGCGAAGCCCAAGTTCGTGACTCACTCATTAGTCACTTATCTGATTCAAGTTTGTGACTCCATAGTCTCTCGTCTGATCAGGGTGTAAAACCCAAGTTTGTGACTCCATAGTCGCTCATCTGATCAGGGTGTAAAACCCAAGTTTGTGACTCCATAGTCACTCATTTGATTAGGGTGCAAAACCCAAGTTTGTGACTCCATAGTCACTCATCTGATTAGGGTGTAAATCCCAAGTTTGTGACTCCATAGGCACTCATCTAATTAGGGTGCAGAGCCCAAAGTGTGACTCACTCATCTGGTTAAGGCTACAAGCCCCAACATGATTACTAGAATCTCAAAGCGTTAATCACTCATCTAATTTGGGCTACAAGCCCCAGTATGATTACCAACATCATGAAGTGATATTCACTCATCTGATTAGGGTATGGACCCCCAGTGCGTGACTTAATTGTCACTTATTTCAGATGGACACACTAGCCATCTACTTTCATTATGACCTGAAAGTCATCAATACAAAGGACAAGGCCCATAAGTCATTTATACAAAGGGCAGGGCCCACAACCATTATTTGGACATAATTGCATGCATTAATAGGGCTATTACTGCTAGGCATGCCTATTATGACTTAGTAACATGTTATTACTGTTCATGAGCATATTGAGTTTTCTTGCTGAGCTTCGACTCACAGGTGCTATGTGGTGCAGGTAAAGGCAAAAGAAAGCTGGACCATTCTTGAGTTGGAGAGCTTAGGTGACGATTTGTACATATGCGGCTGCTCAACCGCCACGACCGAGGGTTTAAAGAGGAACTAGGGCTAAACCCTATTTTGTCGCTTAGGTCGGCTGGTTGTAAATATTTTGTTGTAATTAACCTTTAAATTATATTTTTAGGATCCCAATGTATATGGTAAACGTTTTAGTGTAACGTTGTATCTTAACCAAAAAATTTAACCTTAAACCGCTAATCATACTTAGTTACACGATTATGGCCAAATGGCTCGATTAGTGAGTCGAGCACTGTTTAAATAACCTTTTGCTGACATAGTATACAGGCTTTTGTATCTTCTTCTCCTCACGTACTAGCATCGCACTAATGGCGTGCTCAGTTGTAGTTAGGTATAGATACAAAACCTCTCCCGTGATAGGTTTCGAGAAGATTGGTGGTTCGGCGAGGTGCTTCTTAAGATTCTGGAATTCGAGCTCACACACTTCCATCCACTCAAATTTTTTGTCCCCTCTCAAAAGGTTGAAAAATGGAAGACATCAGTCTGTAGATGTAATACCCCAAAATCGCTAATGCGGTTTAATGGTTGGATTAGTAGGCCGAGAGGGCCATAATTGTTTTATTATGCCATTAAATGATTATATGCATGTTTATGTGAATTATATTATAATATGATGTGAAATGCATGCATGTGGGTCCACATTCGATTATAAGGGCATTTTGGTAATTTGGCCCGTTGATGGCATATTTGTATATTTTGGTGCATGCTTGTGAATAATTTTTGAGGCCACATTATAATGTGGATTTGTTCGAGCTATTCAGCATGAGACGATCTTTGATTATAAACTATCGGTTTGGTTATAACAGGCTTAAGCTCGGGGCTCGGGGTGAGTCTCGAGGTGCTTTGGTGATTAGAGCGTTACTGGGAATTAAAGGGTAACGGGATATGAATTATTGGTATTTGAGAATATCGAGAATAGCGGGAATTGGAGGGTGTTAATTATGATTAATGAAATAGGTGGGAAAGGACGGTTTTACCCTTGGGAGTCCTTAGAAACCTTTAAATGACCTAGGGGAAAAATAGTCATTTCACCCCTAAGATATATATCAGCTCTGTAGATTGTAGAAGCTTACCAAAACAGGGCAAGTTCTCCCCTTCTCCCGTACATCCCTTCTCTTTCATTTTCCTTTGGAATTCTTGACCTCAATTTGAAGAACAAGCTAGGAAATCAAGGATTGAAGTTTATAAACTTAGTTCATCCATTGAAGAGGACACAAACCCGGCTTGAGGTAAGAATTCACCCATGAATTTAAGCTATACTCTATTTTTCTTATGGTTTTTAGTCAAGAGATTTTGATGTGGTTAGTTGGGAATTCATGGAGGTTTTTGAGAAAATTTGCTTGGGTTTTGTTGTTGGTATATTGATTGTGTTGTGGTAATACTTGGTTTTGGATTTGGAGATGTTTGAGTAAGTTCTTGGAAGGATTGAAAGAGGGAAAAAAAATGAGGTTTTGATGGGAGAAAACAGGGGTTTTTGGCTGCTGGGAGGCAATGCCGCGGCATGGTGGAAGTAGTGCCGCGGCCCTTAAGAGCTTTTTTGGCCAAAAATGTGTTTTTGTCATGGGAACTCAAACCTTAGGCCTCGGGATCATTCCTACTACCTGGTTTAGTAGGATTCGACGTCCCGGAGGCTAGATCTTGGTTCGGGAACTTTTTATTATTCATTTTATTGATGGAATCCTATATTTGGTTATGACTAGGTGACCGCTAAGGGACTAAAAGACTGATCGTTCTCAAGGGTCGTTCTTTTATTAATTCTCGCTCGAACCAAAGGTAAGAAAACTGCACCCCGTATATGACATGCGTGGTTATTATTGAGGCATGTTGAGTGTTTAAATGTGGACATTGATTGCATATTAAATGCTTGGAAAATCTTGCTTACTTGTGCATGGCACTGACTATTCAGAATCGGCACTGGCGACGTGTTGTTACTGATCTAAGAGTCAGGAACGGCATAAGCGTCATGAACGCAGAACCGAAAAAAGACTAGATCTAATCGACATCAACATTGAATGACTCATATGGGGTATTAATGTTGGACCGACCCTAAGGTCGAAGAAAACTAAAGCGCTTGACTAGTTACTCAGAGCCAGGGCCAAAGGCCTAGGTGACTGCTTGTCACATGGCTAAGGGAACGGAATCCCACCGTTGTGACTCTGTGGTCACTCGATAGGGTTATGTTGGTGACTATTTCATCACATACCTATCTTGTTTAAGCTAGTGAAAGGATTATTTATCTGAAAAAGGAACGGAACCCACCTTAGTGACTTAATGTAACGCCCCAACTCCTGGGACCGTTACGGTGTGCCTTGTAAACAGTGCTAAACTTGCTAATCGAGTCATTTGGCCAAAATCGTGATCTAAGTATGATTAGCGGGTTAGGGATTAAAAACTTTGGTTAGGATGTAACGTTTCACTAGAACGTTTAATATATACATTGGGATCCTGAAAATATAGATTTCAGAGTTTATTACAGAAAATATTTACTACAAGCCGTTCTAAGCGGCAAAACAGGGTTCAACCCTAGTTCAACTTTAAACCTTGGCCGTGGCGGTCGAGCAGCTGCATATGTACACGTCATCACCTAAGCTCTCCAACTCAAGGATGGTCCAGCTTCCTCTTGCCTTTACCTGCACCACATAGCACCCATGAGCCGAAGCCCAGCAAGAAAACATAACACTTTTCATAAAAGTTATCAAATGATTATCGTTATAATCACACTGAATATAAAACTTTCAAACCAATGGGTGCACATCACATGATTCTAGCGGGAGAGTGGCTGTTACATAAGCCACTAACCTCCAAGCTCTCTTTTCTAGCGGGAGAGTGGCTGCTAGGTAAGCCACTAGCCTCCAAGATCTGTTTTCTAGCAAGAGAGTGGTTGATAGGTAAGCCACTAGCCTTCAAGCTCTGTTTTCTAGCAAGAGAGTGGCTGATAGGTAAGCCACTAGCCTTCAAGCTCTGTTTATTCATCGACCCTCAGGGTCGGTCAGGCATTAATGCTCCTTGAGTCATTCAATGCTAGTAATCGATTAGATCTAATCTCCGTTGGCTTGCGTGAACCACGCTAAGACCATTCTGACTAATCAGTCAGCGCTATGTGACCAGTGTCCAGTATCACTGCCGAACTTGACTAATCAGTCACAGCTTCACAGCTGGTACTAACACCTTTGCCAATTCTGGGTGACCAGTGTCCAGTATCACTGCCGAACCTGACTAGTGAGTCACGACTTCGCAGCTGATACTAGCACCTTTGCCAAATCTGACTAATTAGTCAGTGCCATGCACAAGTAAGCAATGCTATCAATATGTATTATATGCCAATTATCCAAGAATAGGGCATTTAGCATGCTTACTAAACAATTGCTAGCATAATCATGATCATGCACAAACTCAGAGACTCAAGCTCTGGCCAATCTCATATTCATCATTCATGGCATGCCCTAATCACATGTTTCTCGTGCATCACATGCATCACACTTAATCACCCAGCATGCCTCATTAATAATCATATGCAAATGGGCAAGATCGCCAAGCATTCATTATGCTATCAATGTTTACATTTAAACATCCAACATGCATCAATCATAGCCATGCATGTCATATACGGGGTGCAGTTTTCTTACCTCGGGTTCGAGCGAGAACGATTAAAAGAATGACCCTTGAGAACGATCAACTTCTAGTCCATTAGCGGTCACCTAGTCATAACCAAATATAAAACCTCATCAAAATGAGTAATTAAATACTTCCAAACCCAACCCAAGCCTCCGGAATAGCAAATCCCACTCAACTAGGTAGTAGGTTCGATCCTAGGCCCTTAGAGTTAAGTTCCCATCACAAAACCACCATTTAGTATTTTTTTTTCCTTAAGGGTCGCGGCCCTACATGGACCATGCCGCGGCGCGCCCCCCTGACAGAGCCTCCACCACCTTCTTCAAGCTAGGGCCGCGGCGCCCAAGAACAGGGCCGCGGCCCAACTTCGCACCAGCCATTTTTCTTCGTTTTTCCACTTCTAAAACCTTCCAAAAACCCATCTAAACATCTCCAAATCACCAAACCAAAGTTACCAAACTTCCCAATGGTCCTAAACCACCAAAACCTGAAGCTCAAACCAACCAAAAACTCAACAATTCACAAAGTCCAATTCTAAGCTTAAAAACTTAAGAAATTCAAAACTTAACTCAAAAACATAGCACACCATTAAATTTATAACTAGAACTCACCTCAAACACAGCTTTGAATCCCCTTTGATGGTTGTTATAGGTTCCCTAGCTGCCACCTTTAATCCCCTAGCTCAACACCTCCATTTGAGCTCTCAAAATTCAAAGAAAGGTGAGGGAGGAAGTTTGTACGGGATGGAAGGGAAAAAAGAGAGGATAGGCTCTGTTTTAGTATCAATCTACAGCCCTTTATGTCATATATATCCTTAGGGTCAAAAGACCAAAATACCCCTAAGCCAAATAAACCCCTCTAAAAGCTTCCGAGGGTAAAACCGTCATTTCCCGTTTATCTCGTTAATTATAATTAACGCTCTCTAATTCCCACTATTCTCAATATCCTCAAATTCCAATAATTCATATCCCGTTACCCTAAAATCCCCGGTAACGCTCTAATCATTAAATTCACCCCGAGACTCACCCCGAGCCCCGAACTTAAACCCATTATGACTAGACCGAACACTTACATCTCATGATCGTCTCATGTCGATAGCTCGAACCAATCCACCTTATAGTGTGGCTATATTAATTAATCACAGTCATGCACCCAAAAAAATACAATTACACCCACAGTGGCCAAATTACCAAAATACCCTCATAATTAACATATGAGCCCATATGCATGCATTCACCATCATATAATAATATAATTCACGTAAACATGCATATAATCATTACATATCATAATAAATCAATTATGGCCCTCCCGGCCTCCTAATCAAGGTCCTAAACCTTATTAGGAAATTTAGGGCATTACACTTAACATCTGTCACTCCTCTGTTTTGGACTAAAAGTCCTGGATGATTATTATGATCATCGGTTGATGTTATATTATTGCAGTATTGATTTTTCTTGTTGGTATTTGGCTCATGGGTTCTATGTGGTGCAGGAAAAGGGAAATAAAATCTCACTCAGCCTTGAGTGTAGAGCTTAGGTGGTGTTGTGTACATATGCGGCCGCTTGGCCACCACGGCCAAGGAGTTCTCAGGAGAACTAGGGGGTTTACCCTATTTTTGCCACTTAGATCGGCGGGTTGTAAATTTTATAATGTAGTGACCATTTTGCATTGTAAACAACTTGTGAACGTTTTTATGGACCCATGAACAGTTTTATGTTTTAAATAAATATATCCCTTCCTTTTGATTGATTTTCCAACTTAACCTGTTAATAACACCTAGAAGCACGTTTTTAACCAAAGAACTCGGGTAGCGAGTTAAATTCACGGTTCAAAGTTCACCGTAACTGTCTTGGGGTAACTAGGGTGTTACAGTAGATTTCGAGATAAACCTACTTAATGTCCCCATCTGTCCTGTTAAGCTCTAAACATCCTTCTGCTTCCGAGGTGAGGGCATATCTATCAATGCCTTAATCTTGTCAGGATTAACCTCTATCCCTCGTGCATTTACTATAAATCCAAGGAACTTTCCCGAAGACACTCCGAACGAGCACTTTTGTGGGTTAAGTTTCATAATGTATTTTCAAAGTACAGTAAAGCACTCTGCGAGATCATCCACATGGTTATCGTTATGTTTTGATTTGACTAACATATCATCAACATAAACTTCCATGTTCCTATCTGCTCGGCAAACATACTATTCACCAGCCTTTGGTACGTGGCTCCAACATTTTTTAGCTTGAAAGGCATGAAATTGTAACAGTATAACCCTTTGTCAGTCACAAAGTGTAACACCCTCGCTTATTTTAGTTAAAACCATATTTGAGGTGTTACGTTTTAAAACTATATCATAATTACTTTCAGCGGAAGTCTATATTTTTTTTAAAAAAAAAACTTATTTCACATTATTCACTTTAAACATAAAGTGTATCTCAAACATATTATACATAAGTATTAAATAACTCAATTTGTTTTCAAAACATAACTTCACACTTTATTACAAATATCACATTGATAAACTGAAATAACCCACAAAGGTCGATATGTTCATATGTACAAATCAGGGTCAGGACCATGCTTCAGTTCTCCTTATGTCATTCACTCATTTCTTTCTCTACCTGCAACACAAGACAACTGTGAGCCTAAAGCTCAGTAAGCAAAGTAATGCATGCAATGCTAATGATTACCCAATATCAATGGACATACACAACTTCTTTTTAAATTTTGGGCCCCTTAATATTGTGCACACTGTTTGAATTGGTCAATGCCTGCAGGGCTTGTTACACATATAATATAAAATCCCATGGGTTCTCCTTCGGCTAGCCATCACCACAGTAGGGCACATTAAAAATCTTATTCCATCGTTGCCCCGTCGGGCTCAAGAGTTAAGGCGGCCACACACTGTGGTTTCAATACATATAACAATAACTCATATGGAGGAGAAATAAAAACGGAAACATGGCAAACAATATAATTGGTTCACTAAAACCTAGCCCAAATTATTGGGCAACCACTATAAGCCTACTATAGGCCTCCGTTTACACTTATTAACACTTTCATTTGCCTTTTCAAAACAGTGGCACTGAACTTAAACTTCTTATTACAACTTTCTTTTATGTTGCACAAAACTTGCAAAGGCATCATATAATTAATCATCATAATATCATGCATGGTCTTATATCATATAATAATTTACCATATAACTATTATGCCATGCATACAAATTTATGATGAAGTGACAATGTATGTTAATACCACTTACTCAAAAAATATTCATATAATGCATACTTTCACATAACATGTAATTCTTGTGTTGCAGTTGAGTACTTTACTTACCTTCTGTCCAAAATATATTTCACCGTGTAACAAGTGGTGTCTTAGGTGTTGATGTGCTTATCCTGACAATGGCATGGATTTCTCATCATAATGATGGCAGTAATACATTGAACTCTCATTTAAAAATACCCATAAAACATCATATCAAATTTCATATCCAAATCATGCCTAAAATGCCTTACACCACCTAGATCGAGCATTAGATTTATCTTAGACACTTAGAGAAATTTTGACATAGTTTCCCCTTAATTTTAGCTATCCCCAAATATCAAAATCAATCAGTAATCAACATCAAATAACCTTCCATAACCATATATCCCAAATACCAACATAATTCATCACAAAGTTATCATATACCGATTTTGATAAAATTCTAATTTCCAAGATCATCGCCCAAATTAAATGAGTCTCCACATCTATTCAAACATTTATAAACATATCTACCCTCTTATAAACTCAATAAAATAACCAAAAATCAGCTTGTAATCCAAGAACCCCAAATACCTCATAAAACACAAAATTTCACTTACCGAGCAACTTTTCGGCGAAAACAATCTCTTCTAGATTTTCTAAACCTCAAACCACTTGGAAACCACCAAAAAATATCTTAACAAGAGATAAATCACCATATATAAGCTCTTAGCAAAAATAAAAAACATAGTTTAACTTCCAAGTACAAGAACTTACCATAAAAAGGCTAGAACTAAGCTTAATCCACTTCTTTGGCTTTGATTTCACTTGGATCTCCTTAGAATTTCTTCAAACCAGCCAAGAAATGGTTTTTGGTTTTCTTTTCTCTCTGTTTTTCAGAGTAATGGTCGTGAAAAGTGATAAGGTTGATGAAAATTCTTTATTTTCAATGATTTGGCCTTATTGTATCAAAATTTGACACATTTCACCTCATCATTTGACCTTTTGACTTATGAAAACCTTATCACTTCAATAATTTTGACTTAATCATCTGCTAGCCCTATTATAATTATGTGTGAAACACTCACACCAAACCTTAGGTCCATGTGAGTTCATACCCAATACTTATGCTTACCCGATTGAGCGTAGCGCACTTATGCTAAGCTCGTTTTGACTTTGCGCCAATACCACTGATTATGTATACCTCTCATCAAGACTTGATCTAATGGTTCTAAAACCATTTTTACATCATCAATGAGACCTTAATCATACCTCAATTACATTTATTAAATCCACTAATACTCAATTTTACCCCGAAATACTAGTAATCGACATTGTACTATTTTTCACCACTTAACATCTTTTGCCTTCTATATCTCACTTTTCTCACTTAATTCCATGCCTTGTCCATATTTTTCATACTTTCTTATATCTTGAGCACATCAAACACTCATAAAAGACAACTCAAATGCCACAAGGTTAATAATATTGAGCATACATATAGACATCACATACACAACTTTTATACTTATACATGAAAACACTTATAAGAATATGCATATGCTCAAATTATACATATTTTATGATATTTAATGCAATGCAATGCAATCATGTGATTATTGGCTATATTATATCAAAATAATGTGGGTGCTACACAAAGCTCATGTGTTCCTCTTCTGGTACATGCATTGTGATCTGGTTATATCCAGAATATGCGTCCATGAATGACGTGATGCCATGACCTGCAGTGGCATCTACGAGCTGATCTATCCGAGGTAAGGGGAAACAATCTTTAGGGCATGCCTTGTTAAGATCTAAGTAGTCGATACAGGTTCACCATTTGTCGTTGGGCTTCGGGACCAACACCGGATTGGCGAACCAATCAGGATAAAAGGCATCCCGTATGAATCGATTTGCCTTTAACCTATCGACCTCCTCCTTGAGGGCCTTCATTCTATCATCATCCAGGAGTCTTCATTTTTGCTACTTCAGGGGGAAGCTCTTGTCAATATTGAGTGCATGGCTCATGACATTCAGACTGATTCCTACCATGTCCAAGTTAGACCATGTGAACACATCCTGGTTTTCTTTTAAGAAGCAAATTAATTACTATCTTGCCTTTACAGAAAGATTCTTACCCACCTTTACCACCTTCGTGACATCAACTGCATCGAGCTCAACTTCCTTGAGCTCTTCCAGAGGTTCAAGATCAGCACCCTCATTTACTCTGGGATCGATCTCCTCATTAATCTCGGAAACGTCTCCATTTATTTCTTGGATAACCACCAATGCTTGCGCACTTGTCTGACTTTTTCCTCTTATGGAAATGTTGTACCACTCCCTTCCTGCGAGCTGGTCTCCCTTTAGCGTCCCGATGCCACAGGAAGTCGGGAACCTTATGGCCAAGTGCCTAACAGACGATACTGCCCCTAGCCCAATCAGGGTGGGTCTCCCGAGCAGTATGTTGTAGGCCGATGGGAGGTCCACAACTGCAAACTCCATCATCTTGGTTACTGAGATTGGATAGTCTCCCAAGGTTACGGGGAGTTCAATGGATCCCATCCAGGCAATCCCTTCTCATGAAAAATCGTATAATGTTGTTGCATATGCTTTCAAATCGTGAAGCGCGAGTCCCATCTTTTCTAGAGTGACTTTGTAAAGGATATTCAATAAGCTCCTGTTATCAATCAAGATTCGGCGTACCCTCTTGTTCGTGAGCTGGAGAGCAATGACGAGGGGGTCGTTATGAGGAAATTGGACATGTGACGCATCCTCTTCAGTAAATGTTATGGGTTGAGTATTAACCCTTAGTTGTTTTGGAGCTCGTGGTTCGGGTTCATAAGGAGAACCGTATCCGGTTTTGAGCTCATTTACGTATCTTTTCTGGGCGTTCCTGCCCGAGCCTGTAATATGAGGTCCCCCCTAGATGGTTACTACATCCTCCCATCAATCAGAGGGGGTCGTTCTTCCTCCCAAAATCGGGAGTTGTTGTGTTGGGCAGGTTGTGTAGCTGCTGCCCTCTGTCTTGTTGAGGCTTGATTGAGATTTCGATTTCTGACGTACTGACTAAAATATCCCCTCGAGATCAAACCTTTGATCTTGTCCTTCAATTGCCAACATTCATTGGTCGTGTGTCCGATGTCTCTATGGAATCTACAGTATTTATTTGAGTCCCTTTTCGCCTTCTGATTCCGCATGGGGTGAGGTTGCCTGAACGGAACCTAGTTTTCATTCGCCAGGTAAATATTCTCCCGAGTCTTGTTAAGCTCGGTATACACCTTGTATACGGAGAAATATTTATCCCCTTTCTTCTTTTTACCTCTATCAGCCTCGGGGTTATTCCCTTCGTTCTTCTTCCTTTTAGAAGGGTTATCCCTGGAGGGTTTTGAAGTTGATGGGGTCGCCGAGGTCAAGGAAGAGTTCACGTTTGTCGTTGTAGTTATGGGCTAAGAGGTTAGGTTTAAGGCTAACCTCGCCTCTTCGACATTGAAAAACCTTTGGACCCTTCGATTGAACTCGGTTAATGACCTAATAGGTTTCCTTTGTAAATCTTCCCAAAGGGGACTTCCTCGCGAAATACCAGCCCTAACGGCCATTAGGTGGCCACTATCGTCAACATTTCAAGCTTGGGCCACTTCTAGGTTAAACCGCATAAGGTAACTCTTTAGCGACTCGTCTTGCTGTGGTCGAACATTGGTTAAGGCTGAGGTTGAGGGCCTAATGCCAACCATAGCTTTAAATCGCTTCTTAAATTCTCTAGCCAATTGATCCCAAGATGAGATCGAATGTCTTTGAAACTTTTTAAACCAGTTTTTGCTGGTCCTGTAAGAGTGGCTAGGAGCATCATATATCTAAGCTCGTAGCCAACATTCCTGGCTCGCATGATGGTGTTAAAAGTACTCAGATGACTATACTAGTCCGAGTTTCCATCAAATGGTGGTACATGGAGTATTCTGAATCCTTGGGGAAATTAAGTGTTAGAAATATGCGAGGAAAAAGGTTGGAGTTCCTCGTCAGACTCTTTAGCCTTATCCCTGTTACGCTCGTCTTGCAGGAGCCTAAATGCTCTTTCTAATTGATCAATCATTTCCTGGAATAAATCCACTGGGGGTCGAGCCTGGACTTGAGGGGGCTGGTTATCGTTAATAAAAACTCTAGCTCCCTGTCTTGGTATAGGGTTATATGCTGGCTGCTTACTACCATTCATATGGTCTCACAGATCAGGGTTCAGGGGATTATCTCGCCCTCGGTTATGGTTTAGATGATCTCGCATATCAGGGTGATTCCCTCGATTCCCCGTATCCCTTGGTTCAGTGTTATAAATGCTTACGGACCGAGTGTAGTCTGAGCTTCCGCTTGTGTAACTTGTAGCCCTCTCTGGATGTGTGGCTCAATGATTATGAGGTGGGTTCCTTGCTGGTCTCCTTGTTCTAGTAGTTTATGATCTTGACATTTGGCTTCCCAAGGGTTGAGGAGCTCTGTGATCTCGGGTAGCCTCCCTTTTGTTCCCCTGTCCAGGCCTAGCTTGTCTGTTTCCATAACGACTGCCACTACGAGATGGCCTGCGTGGTGCAGGTCGTGGGACCTCTCGGATTGGCAAGGGGTGCCTTATTGGTGATGGTGGATGCCTTATGGGTGACAGTGGCTATCTCACATTGTCAGGCTTGGATGGCCCAGAGTTTTCACGGATAGGCTCCGAGTTGTTTCTTGCAGCATCAGGATGTGGGTTCCAAGCCACTGGGGGGCTCAGTTTTTACTCGTTCCTGTTGATAATTCTACAGCTGGGTTGATAGTGGCCTCAGCCCAGATGCTTCTCCGGGACCTCGGCTGATTCGGCTGCGATGGTTGTTCCGCCCTCCTAGCGGTCGTGCTCCCACGGGGATGTCCTCTAGGCCTACAAGGAGGTGCCTGGGCTAATTCTTCAATGCGTTTTGTCGCCTCTGCCAACTGTTTGTGCAGTTGGCAATTTTCAAGTTCCACGATAGGAACATATCTCTCGGGGTCTTAGTACAGATCCTCATCAGGCCTGATAGCAGGTGTTCCTCGAGAATTGGATGAATCACTCCTCTCCTCAGGGTCTAGGTACACCATGGGCTGCTTTCCAAGTCGTCGAGGATATTCCTCAGTATGAGGAGTCTGCTCCTCAGGTATTTGGGGCAGTGGTCGCCCACTAGTATTGGGGTTGTTTGTAGCGGCCATTGATGATTCAGGAGGATTTCTTATTAAACAGACTCACATCTTGTTTAATGGCTCTCAATGAAAGCATCAAATTGTTGACGTCGTTTTTTGTTGACTTAGAAATGAAGAGTAATTAAACAAAATACCAGAAGAGACAAACAATAAAAGGCATGATTTTTATGTGGTTCAGCGGTTAAAATCTTCCTAGTCCACGAGTTTATGTTATTCAACTATGGAATTCTCTCAAAGCTCTTGGGAGCAATTTAACAGAGTATTCCCCAATACAAACTTCTCCATCCTCTACAAATGAATAGCTCCAATCTATTTATAGACTGGTTTACAGAATATCTCCCCTCACATTTCGGGGAATCATTATTCAAATCACAAATTAAATATAATTAAATGCATATAATTATACAATTCGCATATAAATTCCATGATATTTGGGATTTTACAATAGATTACAACTAATCCCTTATATATAGGTGTTATCCCCAAAAATTGGAAAATGCATCCTAGGAGGCTAAGGAGAATGCATCTAGGAGAGTGCCTCCTAGGAGAGCTAAGGGGAGTGGTCCTAGGAGACCCCAAGGAGGGTGTGGTCCTAGGAGACCCCAAGGGTGTGTAGGAGGCAAGCCTCCCAAGGTTTTCTAAGTGTTGGCTCGAACGTGTCCAAGGTAAATAGCTAAGGAGGAGGAGTCTCATGCAAGAGAATGGAGACTTAGACTTTCATAAGGAAAGTCTATACAATGTTCGATCAGACATGTTTGGGAGATGCTAAAGAAGGTTGCCTCAATGTTGTCCAAGGTGAGGTTGCCTCAATGTTGTTCAAGGTGAGGTGCTAAGGAGGTTGCCTCGGACCACCTTGGTCCGAGGGGAAGCCAAGGAGATTGGTTCAAGGAGGAACATGGCATGCTAGAGGAGAGTGCATGTTAGAGGAGAGAAGTGCATCTCCTACCACCATGCACGTTCAACCTACCACCATGCATATCCTACCACCATGCATGTTCAACCAGCACTTGCATGGGTAGTGAGTAGGAGGTGGACCAACTAGCTAGAGGAGACTAAGTCAGACACAACTTCAACAACATGCGCGGGAATCTCTCATTCTTCCCACAAATGGGGATTTGTTACATTTTGAATTTTGAATGTTTATTTGTAATATAAATGTAATAAATATAATAAAATTATGTTGAGGATCTATTATAAGGGGATATCAGTTGAGGATCCCATCTCTATAAATAGAGAGCTTATGAGATGAGAGAGTGGCTTCTTCTGCTTCTTCTTTCTAGAGAGAGAGAAAATTGGGACTGTCTATTCTAGAGAGAGAAAGTGCTGAAATTAGAGAGAATTCTTGTATTTTCACAATCTGTACTGAAGAAACTCAGTTGGCTCAGTCCATCTGATCTTGAGTACAGGTTTATAAATCACATCTCTAAGTGGATTAGGCTATTACCGACAATCGGGGCTAAACCACTATAAAAATCTCCTGTGTTCTTTATTTTTCTAGCTTATACCGTCTGTTGTCGTTTTGATTTCTCTTGAAGGCTTGTCGTATTTGACGTTCTCACGTCGTTGGCTAAAAACGCAGTCAACAATAGGGATTTTCAAATAGTAACTATGTTCACACTGGGCTATTGACGTCGAATAATCGAATTCCTTCGACATCGGCCGACCATCATGAGCTCGCTACCTTGGTTTACCTAGGTCTTAACAAGAGACTTTGTCGAGATCATCCGTGTAATGCCCTGAAATCCCTAATGCGGTTTAATAACTGGATTAGTAGGCCTGGAGGGTCATAACTGTTTAATTATGCCATTAAATGATAATATGCATGTTTGTGTGAATTATATTATAATATGATGTTATATGCATGCATGTAGGTCCACATTTGATTATTATGAAATTTTGGTAATTTGGCCGTTAAGGGCATATTTGTGTATTTTGGTGCATATTGTGATTTATGGATGAGATCCCATTATTATGGAGATATATTCAAACTATTCGGCATGAGACGGTCTTATATCATAAAGTAGTGGTTTTGTCATAACGGGGTCTTTTATTGGGATATTGAGTAATGAGAATGTTATTTGATGATAAGTTGGGAATTATTGAGATCAGGAGGAAATTCAGGGATTTTTTACTATAATGTTCCCGGGGGTGTTTTCGGGACCCCGAGCCCTAGGTTTTATTTGAGGTTACTTAAGCTTGAAGTAGCTTGTCAGATAGAACCATACGTTAGAAAACCCTTTCTCTCTTCCCGTTAGTTCATTTTACCGTTCGAGGCATTTTCGAAGAAATCTTTAGTTCTAGGAGTCGGAATCAAGCGAGGATCGAGGCATAGAAATCCTAGGAAAGATTAGAAGCCTCTTGACCGAAGGATTTGATGAGAAACAACCCAATCAAAGGTAATCTAAGTTTTGAGTTTTTAGAGTTTCTAAGCTTTGAATTGGATTTTGTGAATCGTTGAGTTTTTGGTTCGTTTGAGCCTCGGGATTTGGTGGTTTTGGACCATTAGGAAGTTTGGGAACTTTGATTTTTGGATTTGGAAGTGTTTAGGTATGTTTTTGGAGGGTTTGGGATGAAGGAGGTCGAGTTTTGGCTGGTTCTAGGTTGGGGGCCGCGGCCCTAGCTCGAAGAAACAGGTGGAGCATTTTGGCTTTGCTGGGCGCCGCGACCCTTGCTCCTGGTGTGGCTGGGGGCCGCGGCTCAAGGTGCTAGGGCCGCGGCTCTTGGGTGGTTTTGAGCCTGTTTGAGTGTTTTGGCTTTGGGAACTTGGTTTTAGCCCTGGATAACCAAGACTGTTACACTATATAATTATAAAAGTGCTAGACTCGCTAATCAAGTCATTTAATTAAAAACGTGTTACTGAAACTATAATGGAACTAAGGTTAAAATATTTTGGTCACAAAAACTGCATTCCTTACAGATAAACATTTTCTGTTTACACGGGATCCCAAAAATATTAAGATTAGAACCATTTACAAAGATTCAAGATTTAAATACAGTAATTAGCCACTCTAAGGCGAAACAGACTGATAAGCATTGCTTGTCCTGATCCACTCCTCGGCCATGGTGGCCGAACAGCTGACTATGTACATTCAGCCCCGTAGCTCTCCATCTCAGGATTGGTCCAACTTGCCTTTGTCTTTACCTGGACCATGTAGCACCCGTGAGCCAAGGCCCAGCAAGAAAACATAATAACACAGCATAAGCAATCAACAGACAACCCAATATCTCATATCACATAAACATGATCTCATTAGACTAAGCATCCATGATAATCAAACATTCAGCATACCAAACATATCTCTTCATATCAATAATCAATTCACAAATGATAACTAGGGTTAGCGCCCTTAGGCCGCACCCTCTATTTATCCCACTGACTCTGGTCCGCTTAAACCAAGCTCAGTGAATGTTAGGCTGTCCTCGGCAACCAGTGGCCAAGCCGCGCCCATCGCGCAAATATTGTATACGACACCCTTAGGCCGTTTATCACATGTCCCATGGCATAATACCATCTTGACATTATACAGATATCGGGAGCACTTAGTCCCATCATAAACACATAACCGGGTGCAGTTTTCTTACCTTTCGATTTGCTAGCTTCGTTCACTTTTATCTTTGAGCACGATCCCCTTTGAGCCCTAGCGCACACCTTGTCACAACCATTGTTCAGAATCATCACCAAACCTCAAGTCCAAAACCTAACCTCGGGAAGCCCCAATTCCACCAAACGGGGTGGTGGAATCGAACCCCGAACCCCCGGGCAAAAACCCTTGAAAATAACTCAAAAACCCATTTTCTGGGAATAGGGTAGCGCTACAACGCTCTTTGGAGGGTGCTACAGCGCTACAAACAGAGCCTAAAATCCCCTAGACAACATGGTCTAGCGCTACAACGCCCAAAGGCTAGCGCTGTAGCGCTAGTCACAGAATCAGCAACCCTGCATTTTTCCTTCCTGCGATTTTCCCGAGCCAAACCTTACCAAAACTTTTCCAAGCTTCCACCAAACCTAGAATCAAGCTTACTAACATGTATAACTCATCCCAAGCATCCCAACCATACAAAACTTAAAAAAATGCACCCCTTATCTCAAAATTCACCATGGTTGAACCTCAAACTCAGAAACTTCAACAAAACAACCAAAACCTCAGAATTTAGAGCTAGAATTTCATACCTTCAATGGAGATTCGACCTTAAGTCAGCCTCTACACCTCCTTGGCTTACTCCTCCTCAAACCCTTGGCTTGAATTCCCTAGAATTCCCATCAAATTCAGCTTAGACATCATAGGCAACACCAAAACCAGAAACTGAAGAAAACCTCAAAGTCTTACCTCAACTGAAAGAATTGCTCTGCCAATTTCCCAAGCTAGAACAAGGATCCTAACCTATAGCTCTTGCCCAAACTCCTCCTGAGTTTCTGCTCCAAAAGACCTCAAGAACTGATGGGGGAATGCCAAACCGACCTTGAAAATACCATGTTTCCTTTCCCTTTTCTTTCCCTTCTTTTTCTTTCTTTCCTTCAGAATTTCCAGCCCTTTCTACACTTCCCACTAAGGCATAAAACCTGAGTTATACCTATCCTTTATAAGCCAAATGACCACAATACCCTCCCATAGTTTCCTAAGTTTTTTAATCCACCTAGGGGTATTTTGGTCATTTTACCCAATTCCCGCTAATTCCTCGAGTGTCTCTAATATTTACCGCTTACTTCCCGACACCTAACCAAACACCAATTATATTCCCCAATGTCAAAATGGACTCCAATACATTCTCTAAATTCCCAGAAATACCCCCAGGCTCACCCCGAGCGGGGTATAAATCCCCACCGTGACTTTTTCGCTAACGTGCTCACTAGGATCATCTCGAATCACAAATCACAAATATATCCACATAATAATGTGGTCTAAAAAATTATCACATATGTAACGCCCTGCTAATTAGGGTCCATTACCAGGTGTTTTTTGAAACCAGTGTTGGACTTACTAACAATTCATTTGGACTAAACATGTGATTAAGCCACTAAGGTTTGGGTATTAAAAACTTTTGATCATTTTATAAACATTTCCATTAAGTTAATATCCAGTTCTTTACATGGGATCCCAAAAACATTAGTTTAAAAGCCTGTTACAAAACTCAGATTACACATTAAGCCGTCCTAAGCGGCAAAAGCTGGGTTTAACCCTAGTTCCTCTGAGCATCTCGGTCGTGGTGGTCGAACGGATTGTATATGTACATACCATTGCTAATGCCCTCCGACTCATGGCTGGTTGAGCTTCTCTTTACCTTTACCTCTCTTTCAAGAATCTAAAAGAACCTTTGCTTTGGGTTGTAGTTAAACCATCTCCGGTGAGAGACTCGGTCAACCGAGTCGAAAAAGAAGCACCTTGCCCATATGGATACCCCGTTTAAGGTATTCCAATTGCAAATCGGTATCTATACGCCTCTACTTCGGTTTGATAGCTTGTTAAGGAGCACCCCTTAGCCCAGAAAGCACCTGTGAGCCAGAAGACTCAGCAAGAAAACATAATCAACAATTCAGTGAATAAAACAACCATCAAACAGTAATAACTGAGTCCAGTGCATTCATTAAACCCAATTGGAGACCATAGAGTCATACAAGTACATGTCGCACTTTCTTTCAAGTTGTTTGCATCCGAGCCAATCAAGCACATGTTGCACTCCCAGGGTGGCCCAGCCATGGTGGCCTGTACTCCACGTGCATTATGCCATTCTTAGCTTATAAACTAAGTTCCTTATGCCCTTGACTTATAAGTCAAGCCACCACGTGCCTCCAACTTATAAGTTGAAGCCTTGGGATTTCCAACTAATAAGGATCTCCTAGAGCCCATCATATTCTCAACTAATAAGTTGATCCCCACTTAACATCCTAATGATACCCTAGTTTATAAACTAAGCTTCACAGTCATAACAGACAATCACATGTTTCATATAGCATACTTATCCAAGTAATCACACAATGCATTATAATACATTCACTCAACAGTCATAAGCATAATCATAATTATGCACGTTACAGCATACCTAATCAGACATTCGCAACATAATTATAATCATGTTCATCACCTTAACTAAGCTCTAATCATGCATTCACATAACAGGTGCAGTTTTCTTACCTTTGGTCCGTATGCGGGTTACTAGCGACAACCCTCCAAGCACGATTGTAATGCCCCGGATTCCCTAATATGGTTTAATGGCTGGATTAGTAGGCCAGGAGGGGGCATAACTGTTTAATTATGCCATTAAATGTGTTTATGCATGTTTATGAGAATTATATTATAATATGATGTTAGATGCATGCATGTGGGTCCACATTTTTGTTTACAGGGGTGTGTTGGTAATTTGGCCTGTTGAGGGCATAATTGTATATTTGTAGCATGTCAATGATATATTGTGAGGCCACATTATAATGTGGATTGGTTCGAGTATCTCGGCATGAGACGATCTTTAAATGTGATTTATCGGTTTGGTCATAATACGTTTAAGCTCGAGGCTTGGGGTGAGTCTCAGGGTGTTTTAATGATTAGAGTGTTACTGGGAATTATAGGGTAATGGGATATGAATTATTGGAATTTGAGATTATTGGGATTAGCGGGAATTGGGAAGCGTTAATTATGATTAACGGGATAAGTGGAAGGTACCAATTTTACCCTTGGAATGGATTTAGAGGCCTTAAGTGACTTAAGGGTAATTAGGTCATTTGGATGGATTTGTATGACCTTTAGGTTGGTTGTTGGCTGTTGGCTGTAGAAGCATGTGGAATAAAACAGAGTTAAAAACAAAGTTGTCTTTCTCCTTCCCGTACACCATCCTTCTTCATTTTCTCTTTTGGAGTTTTGAGTTCTAAGTGGGGTTTCAAGCTAGGAAATCCAAGGGCTGGGCTTGTGGACTTGGTTCAACCATTGAAGGAGGTTCAAATCTGAACTTGAGGTGAGTTTAGCCATGAGTTTCTGGTTTACACTATGTTTTTCTTTTAGTTTTCGGCTTATATTTTCTTGATGGAAGTTTGGATTTATGGGGGTTTTGATTGAGGTTTAGCTTGGGTTTTGATAAGGGTGAGTTATGGGTGATGGGTGAGTTATGGGTGATGTTTAGAGGTTGAATTGAGTGTTTGGAGGGGGTTTGGAGCTAGTTTGAGGGCTTGCTTCCAGGGGAAAACGCAGAGGGGAGTTTGCTGGTGCGTGCTGCCATTTTGGTAATTCTGGGTTTCGAACCGCGGCGAGGCTGTGGTGCGCCGCGGCCCATGGCGCTGACAGAGAAGGCCCTCTCTGTTTGAGGGGCGCGCCGCGGTGCGGCTAGGGCGGGCCACGGCCCTTAGTGGCTTTTTGGCCAAAATGATGTTTTTAGCTTGGGGATTCAAGCCTTAGGCCTCGGGGTTTAACCTAGTACCCGGTTGAGTAGTGTTTGATGTCTCGGAGGCTAGGTTTTGGTTTGGGAACCCTCTGTTATCATTTTTATTGATGAATCCTATATTTTGGTTATGACCAGGTGACTGTCAAGGAATTTAAAGGTTGATCGTTCTCAGGGGTCGTTCTTATAATAACTTTCACTCGAACTAGAGGTAAGAAAACAGTGTATGGATACAGTTGCACCCTGTATATGTATATGACATGCATGGTTGGTTATAGAGGCATGTTGGTTGATATATGTGGACATGAATTGCATATTAAATGTTAGTGAATGTTGATTGCTGGTTTATGGCACTGACTAGTCAGAGACCGACCCTAAAATCGATGAACATGCATTGAATGGCTTTATGGCATTAATGCTGGACCGACCCTAAAGTCGAAGAACTTATAAGCGCTTGCCTGGTCTAAGACCAGATGTTCATAGCCAGGGCATATGGCCTCGGTGACTGTTTGTCACATGGCTAGGGGACGCTGTCCATAGTTACGAATCTAGAGTCGGGAGGAAGGTTATGTTGGTGACCAATCACCATGCACCTATCCTGATCAAACTTATGAAAGAACCACTTATCAGTTAAGCCCTGGTGACCCTATCATCACATGGCTAGAGGGTGTTGTACCCACTTTTGTGACTTTTGCTACTGTCACCTATCTGTTTTGGACTGATAGTCCTGAATGATTATTATGATCATTGTTGATATTATATCATGCTTTATTGTGTTTTCTTGCTGGGCCTTGGCTCATGGGTGCTATGTGGTGCAGGTAAAGGGAAAGAGAAGCTCACCCAACCTTGAGTGGAGAGCTTGGGCGATGTTGTGTACATATTGGGCCGCTTGACCACCACGATCAGGGAGTTCTCAGAAGGACTAGGGGTTTACCCTATTTTTGCCGCTTAGGTCGGCGGGGATTGTAAATTTGAAACAATAGCGACCCTTTTGTATTGTAAACAACTTGTAAACGTTTTGAATGGCTCATGAGCAGTTTATTTACTTAATGAAACGCATCCTTTCCTTTTTACTGGTTTTTCACCTTAACTTGATAATAACATTTAGATCACGTTTTTAACCAAAGGACTTGGGTAGCGAGTCAAATTTTCGGTTCACTGTTCACCGTAACTGTTCTGGGGTAGCCAGGGCGTTACAACGATCCCCGATTCAAGCCCTTAGCGAAAACCTAGCCACAACCGCAATAAGGAAGTTCCCATCAATAACAACTTCCAGACCAACTCTTAGCCTCTGGGACACCGAATTCCACTTAACAAGGAAGTAGAATCGATTCCGAGCCCAAATGGTTAAGTTCCCAATCTAAGAACCCCATTTAAGCCAAATTTCCCCTTAAGAGTCGCGGCCCCTCACACCTGAGCCGCGGCCCGCCTCTAAATCCAGAGGCTCGGCCTCCCTGGAATCCAACACGCGCCGCAGCATGCCCCTGAGGTGCCACGACCCGCCACTGCATCCGAGCCCTACTGGCTCCAAAATTTTCTTCGTAGGCCGCAGCTCACCATAAAAGAGTCGCGACTCATCACCACGAACCCAGAAATTTCTGGGTTTTTCTACGACCGAACCCAACCGAAACTCATCCAATTTCATCCCACTCCTCCAATATAATTCCCACAACCTATATATTCATTATCACCAGTAAAACCCAACTAATTATCATGATACAACCCATCAAAATCCCAAAACCCAATCTCCCAATTATCAAGCATGCATGAACACCATAACTTTAAATATACCAACTGAATTAACATGATATCCTTCAGTTCAAAATCCTTACCTTAACTATATGACTCCAATGACAATAACGCCTAGCAATCCCTAGGTTTCAAGCTTTCCCTCCAAGCAAGATCCTTCAAGATGATCAAAATCACCAAAGCTCCAAGAGAGAGAAAGTGTAGAACGAGAGAGAGAAAGAAAAATCTGCTGCATTTCTTTTCTTTAATTCTCCAATCTTCTGATAATTAACCAGCCATCTATATCCTAAGCTGAATGGTTATGACTAATTTGCCCCTTGCCCTTAGCCTATTCAACAAGTGCACACAAGGGAAATTTTGTCCTTTACCCCAAATCTCGCTATCCACAATTTACATCATATAATTCGCGATACTTCCAATATTCTCACTCGGTTACCAATAAATTCCCATTACCCACTAATTCCCGGTAATGTACTAAATTACTAAAATACCCCTAAGCTCACCCCGAGCCGGGTATTAAGACCCCGTTGTGACTTTTCCGCTAACTTGCTCATCGGGACCGCCTCTCGTCGAGTAACCCAAATATATCCACATAATAATGTGGTCTCAATCACACTAGCACATATTCCCATTTATACCCCAAAGGGGTCAAATTACTAATATACCCTTCTTATAAGAAACGGGCCCACATACACATATTTAATATTTTTAAAATACAAGCATAATTATATTATAATATAATTCACATATCAACTCAATTATTGCCTCCCAGCCCCCTAATCCAGGCACTAAGTCCTATTAGGAAATTTGGGATGTTACAACTATCCCCTCCTTATAGGAATTTCGTCCTCGAAATTTTACCTGAACAGCTCGGGATACTGATCCCGCATAGTTGACTCCAATTCCCAGGTCACCTCCTCGACCCTGCTGTTCCTCCATAATACCTTCACCAAAGGTATAACTTTGTTCCTCAGAACCTTGTCCTTCCTGTCTAATATCTAGACTGGCTGCTCCTCGAAGGACAAATCTGACTGCAGCTCCAGATCACCATAGCTCAGTACATGAGTCTCATCAGAAACATACTTCCTTAGTATCGAGATATGAAACACGTTGTGTACAGCTGACAACACCGGAGGTAATGCCAACCTATAAGCTATCTATAAGCTACATGAGTCATATAGCACGCTTTTAGTCATTAAACACATATATTCCAAGTATGCCCTCCCGACACACTAATCAAGGCCCTTAAGCCTTATTAGTAAATTTGGGTCGTTACAACCTGGCTGGCCATATTGATCATTGTTTCAACAAGGTATTAGTAATAAGAATGAATCCAGGGCAGACAGATAAGTCAGCTGGCCAGAGTGATCAAGGCCAGAATAATAACAGTCAGGGTTAGGAAAATGACCAGTCACAGATTCCACAGCCAGCTCCTGTTAACTGGCAGCAGATGATTAGTGATCTGCAGGCTACTGAGTTGAGACAGGGAGAAGATTTTCATCTCCTGAGACAACAGCAAGCACCTACATTGGCCAGTGTATCAGAGGCACCTCCTGTGTCGATGCCAACAGCTGGGCAGCCGCCTGAGGTTGGAAATAAATGGGAGCCTCTTTATGAAAGGTTCAGGAAGCAACAACCTCTAGTATTTGAGGGCAGTGCAGAACCTGCCAATGCAGAGCAATGGATGAGTATGATTACCACCATCCTAGATTTCATGAGGGTGATTGGTAACGAGAGGGTGGCCTGTGCCACTTATATGTTTTGAAAGGATGCCCGAATTTGGTGGGAGGTGATTACCCAGACCAGAAATGTTAATGCCCTTAATTGGGAAGAGTTTCAGACTCTCTTTAATGAAAAATATTATAATGATGCTATCAGGGCGGAAAAAGCTAAGGAGTTCATTAGGCTACTTCAGAGAGGTTTGCCAGTCACTGAGTATGCCTTGAAATTTGATCGTTTGGCAAAATTTTCCATGGAGCTGGTGCCCACTGATGGGAACAGAAGATAGAGATTTCTTCAGGGGCTACAGCCCAGATTAGCCTGTAATGTATGTATTACCACTGTGGCTGAGGTTACTACCTATGCACAGGTGGTTGAGAAGGCACTCACAACTGTGAGTGCAGAGAACAAGATATGGCGGGACAGTGCAGCCAGAAAGGAGTTTAGGAGGACAGGTCCTCCATTTATTGGTTCAAGTAGGGGTGGAGGCCCTAGTGAGTAGAAGAGGAAGGTTCCTAACACCTTCCCAGTTCCAAGTCCTGATAGGCAGCCCCGTGGTATTTTAATGGGTTGTCCAGGTGGTAGTGAAGACTGGAAGTCTTATCCTGAATGCCCTAGATTCAAGAGGCATTATTTGGAAGAATGTGGGGTAATGGCCTGCTTCTCATGTGGAGCAGTGGGCCATCTTAAGAAGGATTGCCCTAAGGCCAGAAAAAAAGAACCCAGAAAAGTGGACAGCTCGACCCCAGCTTGAGTGTTCGCATTGACACAAGTAGAAGCTGAGGTTTCTCCCTCAGTAGTTACAAGTCAGCTTCTTAGTGCTGGAACCCTTATAATGTTTTGGTTGATTCTGGTGCTACACATTCCTTTGTTGCTAGTAGTATTGTTGATATACTATGTAGACCCTGTGATTTTTATGCTGTGGGGTTTGGAACTTTGTTACCCACTGGAGAGTTAGTGGTATCCAGGAAATGGGTCAGATCTTTGCCAGTGACAGTGGAGGGCTGAGATTTATCAGTGGATTTGATAGAGTTGGTTATGATTGACTTCGATATGATATTGGGTATGGATTGGTTGGCAAAGTATGGGGCAACTATTGATTGTAGAAGGAAGATGGTCTCCTTTGAGCCTGAAGGTGAGGATCCTTTTGTGTTTGTTGGTACTATGCATGGAACTCGTATACCAATGATTTCTTTTTTAGGGCTAGGGATCTATTGCAAGGAGGTTGCATTGGATTCTTAGCCAGTGTGGTTGATACCACTCAGGTCGTGCCAATGACACCAGAAGAGACCAGACTTGTTTGTGAATTCCTGGATGTGTTTCTAGAAGATTTGCCAGGGTTGCCACCACACAAAGAAATTGAGTTCGTTATAGAACTGGCACCAGGGACAGAGCCAGAGTCTAGAGCACCTTACAGAATGGCCCCAGCTGAGTTGAAAGAATTAAAGGTATAGTTGCAAAAACTATTAGATTTGGGTTTTATCAGACCTAGTTTCACACCTTGGGGTGCGCCAGTTCTGTTTGTGAAAAAGAATGATGGTTCTCTGAGAATGTGTATTGATTACAGAGAACTGAATAAGATGACAATCAAGAACAAGTATCCTCTGCGAAGGATAGATGATTTGTTCGATTAGTTGCAAGGTGAGAAGGTATTCTCAAAGATCGACCTTCGTTCTGGTTATCATTAGTTGAGGGTCAAGGAGGGAGATATACCGAAGACTGCTTTTCGTACCAGGTATGGGCATTATGAGTTCTTAGTCATGTCTTTTGGATTGACTAATGCCCTTGCTACTTTTATGGATCTGATGAACAGAGTGTTCAAGGATTATCTGGACCAATTTGTGATCGTCTTCATCGATGATATTCTGGTATATTCTTAGTCAAAGTCAGAGCATGAGCAGCATCTGAGGTTGGTTCTACAAAGACTTAGGGAACACAGATTGTTTGCAAAGTTCAAGAAATGTGAGTTCTGGTTATCTCAGGTTTCTTTTCTTGGGCACATTGTCAGTAAGGAGGGGATCAAGGTAGATCCAGCGAAAATTGAGGCGGTCAGAGATGGCCAAGGCCGAAGAATGCTTCTGAGGTTAGAATTTTCCTTGGATTGGTAGGTTACTATAGGCGTTTTGTGGAAGGGTTCTCAAAGATAGCTACTGCATGACACGCAAGAGTCAGAAATTTGTCTGGTCAGATAAATGTGAGAACAACTTCCAGGAATTGAAACAGAGATTGATTATAGCTCTGATTCTGAGTCTTCCGACAGATCAGGAGAAGTTTGTGATTTATTGTGATGCTTCTCATCAGGGTTTGGGCTGTATTCTGATGTAGTCAGAGAAGGTAATTGCTTATGCTTCTTGTCAGTTGAAGGAGTATGAAAAGAGATATCCCACTCATGATTTAGAGTTGGTGGTTGTGGTCTTTGCTTTAAAGATATGGAGGCATTATCTTTATGGAGAGAAGTGTGAGATCTATACAGACCACAAGAGCCTGAAATACTTCTTCACCCAGAAAGATTTAAATATGAGACAAAGGCGTTGGCTGGAGTTGGTAAAAGATTATGACTGTGAGATTTTGTATCATCCAGGAAAGGCCAACGTAATAGTTAATGCTTTAAGCCGGAAGGGTCCGAGATAGATTTATGGTATGAGGTTGATAGCCAGAGAGTTAGCAGATGATATGACAAGAGCTGGTATAGAGTTACTGGTGGGACAGTTGGCTAATATTTCACCACAGTCTACACTGTTGGAAAGAATCAAGGAGGGTCAGTTGAGTGATCCACAGCTGATCAAGATCAGAGAGGATGTTTTGGATGGAGCATCCAGAGATTATACAGTGTTTGAGTTAGGCTTGTTGAGACACAAGGGGCGTATATGTGTTCCGCTAGACACTGCTATGAGGCGAGAGATTCTGGATGAATCTCACACTACACCTTATTCTTTGCATCCAGGCACCATGAAAATGTATCAGGATGGTAGATTGTTGTATTGGTGGCTGGGGATGAAGAGAGATGTAGTAGAGTATGTGGCTAAGTGCTTGAGTTGTCAACAGGTCAAGGCTGAGCATCAGGGGCCGGCAGGGTTATTGCAGCCTCTGGATATCCCAGAGTGGAAGTGGGAAGACATCACGATGGATTTCTTGGTGGGCTTACCCAGAACTGTTGGTCAGCATGATTCTATTTGGGTGATGGTGGATCGCTACACCAAGTCAGCTCACTTCCTGCTAGTAAGGACTACTTATCAGTTGATCAGTATGCAGCTCTCTATGTGAGAGAGATCGTGCGCCTCCATGGAGCGCCTAGGTCGATCGTGTCAGATCGTGACTCCACTTTTACTTCCAAGTTATGGGGAAGTCTACAGAAGGTCATGGGTACACAATTGAAGTTCAGTACTGCTTATCATCCTCAGACAGATGGGCAATCTGAGAGGACAATCCAGATATTGGAAGACATTCTGCAAGCATGTGTGCTGGACTTTGGTGGATCTTGGAATAAGTATCTACCTTTGATAGAGTTCTCCTACAACAACAATGATCAGTCTACCATTGGAGTTGCACCTTATGAGATGTTGTATGGTAGGAAGTGCAGATCTCCCATTCATTGGGATGTAGGGCTGGCAATTCGTGTAAACGTGTCAGATTCGTGTCGACACGATTATGACACGATAACACGATTAGGTAAACACGAACACGACATGATAATTAAACGTGTCAAAAATACGAACACGAACACGACACGATTATTAAACGGGTCAACACGAACACGAACACGATAACACGATTATGACATGACACGATTAAGGTAAACACGAACACGACACGATTATTAAACGTGTCAAAAATTCAAACACGAAAACGACATGATTATTAAACATGTCGTGTTCGTGTTTACCTTAATCGTGTCATGTCGTGCCGTGTCATCGTGTCGTGACCCAAATTACCACCCCTATTGGGATGAGACAGGTTAAAGGAGATACTTGGGTCCTGAGGCAGTTCAGAGTACCAGTGAGGCCATTGAGAAGATTAGAGCTCGGATGCTCGCTTCTCAAAGTAGACAGAAGAGCTATGTGGATCCCAAGCGTAGGAACGTGGAGTTCCAAGTGGGAGACTATGTCTTCCTTATAGTCTCGCCATGAAAAATGGTGAGAAGGTTTAGGAAGAAGGGCAAGCTGAGCCCTAGGTTTGTAGGTCCATTTGAGATCCTGGAGATGATTGGTCAGGTGGCTTATAGACTAGCCTTGCCACCGGCGTTGTCGGCCATGCATAATTTATTTCATGTTTCAGCTCTTCGGAGGTATGTGTCTGATATTAATCATATTTTGAGCTATGAAGATCTGGAGCTTGAGGCAGATCTCTCCTTTGAGGAGCAGCCAGTCCAGATTCTTGACAGAAAGGATAAAGTCCTCAGGAATAAGACGATACCTTTGGTTAAGGTATTGTGGAGGAACAGCAAGGTCGAGGAAGCGACCTCGCTGGAGTCAGATATGCAGAGTCAGTATCCCGAGCTGTTCAGATAAATTTCGAGGACGAAATTTCTGTAAGGAGGGGATAGTTGTAATGCCCTGAAATCCCTAATGCGGTTTAATGGCTGGATTAGTAGGCTGGGAGGGCCATAACTGTTTAATTATGCCATTAAATGATAATATGCATGTTTATGTGAATTATATTATAATATGATGTTATATGCATGCATGTGGGTCCACATTTGATTATTATGATATTTTGGTAATTTGGCCGTTGAGGGCATATATTGTGTATTTTGGTGCGTATTGTAATTTATGGATGAGATCCCATTATTATGGAGATATATTCGAGCTATTCGGCATGAGACAGTCTTATATCATAAATTAGCGGTTTTGTCATAACGGGGTCTTTTATTAGGATATTGAGTAATGAGAATGTTATTTGATGATAAGTTGGGAATTATTAAGATCAGGGGGAAATTCTGGGAGTTTTGACTATAATGTTCCCGGGGGTGTTTTCGGGACCCCAAGCCCTAGGTTTTATTTGAGGTTACTTAAGCATGAAGTAGCTTGTTAGATAGAACCGTACGTTAGAAAACCCTTTCTCTCTTCCCGTTAGTTCATTTTACCGTTCGAGGAATTTTCGAAGAAATCTTGAGTTCTAGGAGTCAGAATCAAGCGAGGATCGAGGCATAGCGATCCTAGGAAAGATTAGAAGCTTATTGATCGAAGGATTTGACGAGAAACAACCCAATCAAAGGTAATCTAAGTTTTAAGTTTTGAGCTTTTAGAGTTTCTAAGCTTTGAATTGGATTTTGTGAATCGTTGAGATTTTGGTTCGTTTGAGCCTCGGGATGTGGTGGTTTTGGACCATTGGGAAGTTTGGGAACTTTGATTTTTGGATTTGGAAGTGTTTAGGTATGTTTTTAGAGGGTTTGGGATGAAGGAGGTCGAGTTTTGGCTGGTTCTAGGTTAGGGGCCGCGGCCCTAGCTTGAAGAAACAGGTGGAGCATTTTGGCCTTGCTGGGCGTCGCGGCCATTGCTCCTGGTGTGGCTGGGGGCCGCGGCTCAAGGTGCTAGGGTCGCGACTCTTGGGTGGATTTGAGCCCGTTTGAGTGTTTTGGCTTTGGGAACTTGGTTTTAGGCCTCGAGATTGTTCCTACTACCCGGATTAGTGTGGATTGATGTCCCGGAGGCTAGATCTTGGTTTGGGAACCTTTGATATTCATTTTATTGATGATATCCTATATTTGGTTATGACTAGGTGACCGCTAAAGGACTAAAAGTCAGATCGTTCTCAAGGGTCGTTCTTTTATTCACTATCGCTCGAATCAGAGGTAAGAAAACTACACCCTGTGTATATGACATGCATGATTGTTGTTGAGGCATGTTGGTTGATAAATGTGGACATTCATTGCATATTAAATGCTTATCAGAGCTTTCTTACTTGTGTATGGCACTGATTAGTCAGGGACGACACTGGTCGCATATTACTGACCTGTGAGTCAGAAACGGCAAAAGCGTCCTGAACGCAGGACCGATAAAAGATTAGATCTAATCGATATCAACGTTGAATGACTCTAAAGCATTAATGCTGGACCAACCCTAAGGTCGATGAAACTTATAAGCGCTTGACTAGTCTAAGCCTAGTTACTCAAAGTCAGGGCCTAAGGTCTAGGTGACTGCTTGTCACATGGCTAGGGAGCGGAATCCCATGGTTATGACTTTATGGTCATGAGGTAGGTTATGTTGGTGACTAGTCATCATGCACCTATCCTGTTTAAGCTAGTGAAATGTTCACTTATTTGTCAAGCCCCGGTGACCCTATCATCACATGGCTAATGGGAACAGAACCCACCTTAGTGACTTTTGCGACTGTCACTCATCTGTTTTGGACTGAAAGTCGTGAATGATTATTATGATCATTGTTGATATTATATTCATGCTATATTGTGTTTTCTTGCTGGGCTTTGGCTCATGGGTGCTATGTGGTGTAGGTAAAGGGAAAGAAAAGCTCACCCAGCCTTGAGTGGAGAGCTTAGGTGGTGCTGTGTACATATGCGGCCGCTTGACCACCACGACCAATGAGTTCTCAGAGGAACTAGGGGGTCTACCCTATTTTTTCTGCTTAGGTCGGCGGGTTTGTAAATTTGAAACAGTAATGACCATTTTGAGTTGTAAATAACTTGTAAACGTTTTGATGGGCCCATGAACAGTTTTATGCGTTAAATAAAATATATCATTTCCTTTTGATTGGTTTTTCCACCTTAGCCTGTTAATAATACCTAGAAGCACGTTTTTAACAAAAGAACTCGGGTAGCGAGTTAAATTTCCGATTCACCGTAACTGTTCTAGGGTAACCAGGGAGTTACATTTCGTTCCCGAGCTCACAACGCATGGGCTCGAGCCGTCTTGTTTGATGGAAAAAGTTGAACCAGGAGATTTATACAAGTGTTGAACCCCTGTCATTGTAACTTCAAGCTCGACTCGTAACCTCAGAACACCTTCAAGACCATGTAGCACCGAGCTCAGTAATTCTGACGTTGTCGTTTTAATACTCAGCGAGACTGTCTTTGACTTTTTCATTAATGCTGATTAAAGTACGAATATGCTTATTTCGAGTTTACAGCTTACGAGCCTAACTTTCGAGATCGAAATTTCCATTCTCGAAATTTGGGTGTAACAGACTGTAACTTCCCGAAAGAATGAGAAGATATTCTGTCAACCAGGCCAATAAATAGCCTGGGGAATTTCATTTGTAGGCACACACAATTGTACTAAGAATACTTTGCCAAATTGCTTTCTGAAAAAGCTTTGAGAGAGTATCAAGATAAATAATACTAACTAGTGGACTAGGCAGATTTTAACTGCTGAACCACGTAAAAAGCTTTTATGTTCTTCTATTTTTTCTGAAATATTGTTTAGTGCTCTTCATAATTAAGTTGACGAAAAAACGGTGTCAACAGAGAAGAAGCTTATTGAATCTTGATAAATATATTATTCTAATTTCTTCTGTAGTTACATATATTTTTTTATAAATATAAATAATAAATATTAAGATGTATTATATATTATTATAATAATGATATTTTATAATATTTAAATTTATATTAATATAATTATTAAATATATAATTTTGTATTAAATATTATTATAATAATATTTTATAATATTTGAATTTATATTAATATAATTAATAAATATCTATTTTTAAATATTTTTGAAAGGTATATTTCATTAAAGTTAACAAAAAAAATCGTTAAAACCAAAAATTTTTGTTATCTACACATTTTTTATATAGAGGATATATATATTAATAAAAAGATATTTTATTTGTAGGAGTTCATATGAATATTTCTTTTATAATTTAAAATATATAAAATTAATACCATTTATCGATTTTAAATCAAATTATCCTTCAAAATTTATTGATGGAAAAAAAAATTATATTCCAAAAAATCAAAGTTTCAAACTAACCCTTGACCCAAAATAAAAATCAAAGTTTCAAACTGACCCTTAACTAAAATCTACAACCTAAATCATAATTGCAACTCTTGATGGCAGCGCCAAGAAGAAAGGGGCGGCGTGGCTGCGTTGAGGGTGGTTGACTCAAGAGGGTGGTGCATCTGAAATGACGATGTGGATTTAAAACGACAATGGTGGTGGATCTGAAATGATGATTGGGGTGGCTGAGGACAACGATCGACATGGTTGTGGACAGTTGAAGACGATGGTTGTACGCCCTGGATTTCCCACGGGCTGATTAGCAAGCCGAGCTGCGGCCTAACCATGATTACCTCATGAACAACCCCAAATACCGGAGCTTCTGTCTCGAGGTCGTACCTCCTTAGCTCGGGAAGACCCCAAGGGCTCGCCAAGATTGCCCAAGGCGGGGGAAGGACTCTGAAGGCCTAAGGTCGAGTCAAGTATGCAGCTCGTGGTAAAAGCTAGATATGGAGGCTATGCCCCTTTGTAACGTCTACACACGCAAGGTAAACGTGCATATATCAGACATCACGTGTCTGATATCCTCCTGACTTCTCGAACACGCAGCAGGAACGTGCGTATTCAGACACCCACGACTGGGTTGGGCCGTGCGGCCCATTATCTCCTTACATATTGATTTGACCACACTTATGTGTCAGGTTTAGGAATTAATCATGAATGTCACAAAGTTGATATGATAGATAAGAGGGTCACGGGATGACCTTCTTACCAACTCCCAGGTGCCTTCTCCTATAAATATGGAGACCCTGGGACTTAATAAGGGTTGGACTCTCAATTGTAAAAAAAGCCCTGTAATTAAATACCCAGTATAGAGCAATAATACTGACTAGTGGAGTAGAAGGATTTTAATTTTTGAACCACTTAAAAACTGTGTCTTGAGTCACCTTTCCATTTGCTAAGATCATATATCTGTTTCGGTTCATTATTAGCACTAATCTCTTTCTCTTCTTCTTTTAATTACCTGTTGGCGAAGAACCGCGTCAACAGTTTGGTGCTTTCATTGAGAGCAAGTTCGATTAGTGTTGTTGCAAACATCCAACTATGGTGACTACGCTGTCCAGGCATGGTAACGAGACAGAACAACATGATGGGCAGGAGGCTCATCATACTGCCATCCCTGGTGAACAAGTTCCTGAAGTCCAGCAGCGGCCAGGAAAACAGCCGGTGGGCCAAGATGATACTGGTAGTTCGGCGCCCCGGCCACCTAATCCGAACTCATGTTATTATACTACGGTGGAGATGGAGAACGCTCAGTTGAGGAGTCAATTAGCAACAGCTAGTCAGCAAATCTAGGATATGCTGGCCCGACTACCCCCTCTCACAACTGGCGTTAACGCCGAAGAGAGGCAAGGCGAGGCTCCTAAGTCTCGCCGGGGTAACCGGTCCACGCATAGCCGTTCGGATAGACTTCTAGCAGCCAACTCCACCCCTTCATCACACCGTCAAGAGGCAAACTTCGAGGAAATGCCTAGGGCCGAACAACAGCAATTCAGCCGTTCGGTCAGGACGTCGACTCCTAGCTCCCAACCATCCTCGAGAGCGCCCAGAGGAGCTCGAGGAAATTCCCGAAGGAGATCCGGGGAGGGCTCGCGACATTAGCCCATTCCCAACAACCATCCTACGCCTCGTCCAAATCGCCAGGCGTGGGACCAGCAGGTTGGCAGGGCCGAAAAGCCCCCACCAAATCTAATCCGACCTGATGGAACCAGGATCACCTCTCCAGTCAGGCATCCTCCTTCTCCAATCAGATATCCGTCTTCTCCTCGGCCCGTCCGAGACATCCCAGCCTATGGGAGTAGTAGGAGAAACCCGCCATCAGCAGGACCTTCCCGGCGTACAGGGCGCCAGGGGAAAGCTCAGATCCTCAGCACCATAGGCAAACTCCAAGCCTATCAAGCAGGAGCCACTGGACCGGCAATCGCTGGAGTGATCTCTCTGGGGGAGACCTGCGCCAGCGTCTGAGTTCGGCACAGAGTCACCAGACCACCCAGGGAGGCGACCTTCGAGATCGCCTCAACTCTCATAGAGGGGACCGAGCAGGAGGAGATGGCCAGGCTCGCTCAGGGGGGGCTCTGTCTGAAGTACGTAACGGAGGGAATGTCCCAAATAACCTATCTCAAGATAGGAGGGGCAATAACCCACCAAATATGTACAATGGATCTGGAGTTGTTCAACAGCTCCGGAATAACCAAGGACATCAGGACCAAACCCTCGAGCGCCTGACTCAGATTGAGGAGCTGATGAGGAAACTCCAATCAAAAAAAGAAAAAGACGAATATGATTCAGGGGACGAGATGGAACTCTTCGCCCCCAGCATAGCAGCAACGGCATACCCATCTGGTTTCCGTATGCCTCACTTGTCAAAATTCAATGGGGATGGAGACCCATCGGACAACCTAGGGATGTTCAACACCCTGATGATGGCCCATAACATTGGCTCTGAGCTAAGATGCTTAATCTTCCCTTCCACGCTGACCGGACCAACCAGGCAGTGGTTCAAGCAAAGTAAAAGACAATCAATCAGTTCCTGAAAGACCTTCTCAGCTGACTTCAAAAGGGCATTCCGAGCCTCCCAGGCCGCCCATGTCCAAGCCGACTCCCTGGCAAATGTGAGACAGCAGCCCGGTGAGACTCTGAAGGCCTACCTGAGCAGATTCGCGAACGTTGCTGCTCGGGCTAGAGACGCGGATGATAGCTCCAAGCTCATGGCCATGAGAACCGGGATCCTTGTCGGAGGAGACCTCTGGAAGGATATACAAAGGAAGGGAGTCAGCTCGGTTAACGAATTCCTTAACAGGGCCCAAGAATGGATAAACTTAGAGGAAGCCGAGGCCTCAGCTGCGGGAACCAGCCAGGTTCCCGATCAGCCCGCTGGAGTGGGGACGGAGGTCGTGGCAGCGACCCAAAACATCACACAGAACAACCAGCCCGGTGGAGGCAAAAGAAAGGGAAATGGCAAAAACAGTCAGCACGGCCAAAAGAAGAATAAGTCCGTAGACAAGTTTAAGCCCGTTTTCACGACGTATACCGAGCTCACCCAGTCCAGGGAGAGTATCTTTCTGGCCAACTCTACTCGAGTCCCCTGGAAGAGGCCGGAGCCATTGAAGCACCACAAGGGAAAGAGAGACACTTCTAAGTTTTGTCGTTTTCATAACGACGTGGGCCACAATACCGACAATTGTAGGCATTTAAATGATGAGATTGAGACTCTCATCCGAGCCGGCCCCTTGGCTCAATACTCACGGAACAGCGTTACGGCGAGTTGACCTGCACCGGAAGCCCCAGCCAGTCAGCTCGGGTCTCGGGTAGATCAGGATGTCCCTCCTCCCGTGGTCGGAGGAGAGATATCCACCATCTCTGGAGGTCCAGACATGGCTGGCACGAGCAGAGGCGCCCAAAAGAGATACGTGAACGAACTAAAGGCTCATAACGGAGTGGAGTTTGTCCCGGAACAGCGTCAGTCAAAGCAGCAGCGATTGGAGAGGCAACCAATCATTTTTACGGAGGAAGATGCAGGCCATGTCCAGTTCCCTCACAATGATCCCTTGGCTGTAGCAGTCCAACTCACCAATCGAAGAGTGAGGAGGGTACTGATAGACAACGGAAGTTCAGTTAACCTGATATTCCGATCAACCTTAGAGAAGATGGGCTTGACTGTCACCGAGCCTAAGGCAACCTCCATGATGTTGTATGGTTTTTCGGGAGAAGGATCAGTGACGATAGGGACGATCGAGCTGGTGATCACCCTAGGTGAAGGACCTCGGACAATCTCCAAACTACTTGAGTTCGTGGTTATTGACTGCTCCGCTGCCTACAATGCCATTTTGGGCCGACCTACGCTCATAGCCTTCGAGGCCGCCACGTCCATTCGCCACCTCGCAATGAAGTTCCCTACTTCAACAGGAGTCTGCACTATCCAGGGCGATCGGCTCGCTGCCAGGGAATGCTACAGCATTTCCATGAAGGGAAAATCTAAACCCGGGCAGCTGGCAATGGCCATTCAAGGCGAAGAAGAATCTCAGGAACACTTAGCGGATCCTGAGATTGAAAAATCTCAAAGCGCCGAGGGGGGAAATGTCGTCTTAAGTGAGAATATTGACCCCCGAATAGGCGAGGACAGGTCCGAGCTCCAGGCTATTGAGGAGCTCGAGGAGGTGAACATTGATTCGCAAAATCCGTCGCGAATGGTCAAGCTCAGGAAAAACCTCTGCGGCAAGAGGAAGGCGGAGCTGACTACATTTCTGCGGGATAACTTAGACGTATTCGCATGGTCGCACGAGGACATGGTGGGGATTAGCCCGAGTGTTATCGTGCACACACTTCATCTAAATAAAAGCATTCCTGCCAAGTCTCAGAAACAAAGACGTTTAGGAACAACCCGGGCTGAAGCCCTAGAAGAAGAAGTAGCCCGACTCAAAAAATGTGGCTTTATCCGAGAAACCAAGTTTCCAGTCTGGGTCGCAAACCTCATGCTAGTTCCAAAGCCTAACAGGAAATGGCGGACCTGCATCGATTTCTACGACCTGAATAAAGCCTACCCCAAGGATTGTTTTCCATTGCCCAGGATCAACCAGTTGGTGGATGCCACGGCGGGGCATGAGTTCATGTCCTTTATGGACGCGTACTCGGGCTACAACCAGATCCCGACGAATCCGGCGGACCAGGATCACACCAGCTTCATGACCCCGACCAATGTCTACTGCTACAAGGTCATGTCGTTCGGTCTGAAGAACGCCGGAGCTACTTACCAAAGGCTAGTAAATAGAATGTTCTCAGACCAGATCAGAAAAAACATGGAAGTGTACGTTGATGACATGATAGTCAAGTCAAAGATTGTCGATAACCATGTTTCTGACCTAGAAGAATGTTTTAAGATACTACGGGAATATGGCATGAGGCTCAATCCACAGAAATGCACTTTTGGAGTCGCGTCAGGGAAATTCCTGGGGTTCATAGTCAATACACGAGGAATCGAGGCAAACCCCGACAAGATCAGGTCACTACTCGAACTTCCTTCGCCCAGGTCGCGAAAAGATGTCCAAGGCCTGACCAGAAGAGTGGCAGCCCTCAACCGGTTTATTTCCAAGTCCACCGATAAGTGTTTGCCCTTCTACAACCTACTATGAGGTAACAAGAAGTTTGAATGGTCAGTAGAATGTGAAAGCGCATTCCTCGACCTGAAAGCACATCTGACTGAGTCGCCCGTGCTATCCAAACCAAAGGCAGGAGAGCCTCTTTTTCTCTACCTGGCTGTCACTGAGGATGCACCTAGTGCCGTACTAGTACGAGAGGAGGACCAAGTTCAGAAACCAGTCTACTACATCAGCAAGAGACTTCTCGGGGCTGAGTCCCGATACCCGTTGATGGAGAAATTGGCGTTCTGCCTCATCACGGCCTCTCAAAAGCTCAGGCCGTACTTCCAGTCCCACTCGATTCATGTCATGACTGATCAACCTTCAAGGCAGGTTTTGCAAAAACCTGAAGCATCAGGACGTTTGTTAAAGTGGGCCATCGAGCTTAGTCAGTTCGAGATTCTATACACTCCGCGAACTGCTATAAAAAGTCAGGCCCTGGCCGATTTTATGGCAGAATGCACGGGATTCCAGGAGGATCCCGCAGAGAACTCACCCTAAATCAGCTCGCCCTTGGCTTCGTGGAGGATCTTTGTAGATGGTTCATCCAACGAGAACGGCTCCGGAGCTAGAATCATTCTGATATCCCCTGAGGGACATAGATTCCACTCGGCGCTACGGTTCGGATTCAAAGCCTCAAACAACGAGGCTGAGTATGAAGCTTTGCTGGCAGGACTGAGGATAGCCTAGGAGTTAAAGGAGAGCTTCGTCCAGTGCTTCAGTGACTCCCAGCTCATGGTCAACCAGGTTCTGGGCGAATATCAAGCACGGGGACCCAAGATGGCCGCCTATCTGGCGAAGGTAAAAGTTGAGCTGTCCGCGTTTGAGCGAGGCTCGATCGAACAGATACCTCGGGAGCAGAACACTAATGCAGATGCCCTTGCCAAGCTCGCCACTTCCGTAGAGACGGAGACCTTAGGGTTAGTACCAGTCGAATTCCTGGAAAAGCAAGTATAGAAGGAGCCAGGACGGAGGTCGAGATGATCGATGCCAGGCCGACCTGGATGACCTCCATCCTTGAATACTTCATTGAGGGCAAGCTGCCTGAAGGGCGTAACGATGCACGGTGAGTCATGTACCAAGCACGGAGGTACACGATAATCGATGGGGTGTTGTACCGACGTGGGCACTCCCTACCTCTCCTCCGGTGTGTTCTTCCAGATGAGGCAAAGGCCATCCTGCAGGAAGTGCGCGAAGGATTTTGCGAAGACCACACTGGGGGGCAGAGCTTGGCCTTAAAGGTCCTGAGGCAAAGGTATTACTGGCCAACTCTGTCCAAAGACTCAATCTCATACGTGAAGAAGTGCGACAAGTGCCAATGATTCACTGCAGTTGCCCGAGCTCCTCCAATCGAGCTGAGGATGATCTCGTCCCCATGGCCGTTTTCCGTTTGGGGGATAGACTTGGTTGGCGCCCTCCCCACTGGAAAAGGTGGGGTCCGTTACGCCGTGGTAGCCATCGACTACTTTACTAAGTGGGCTGAGGCAGAGCCGTTGACAACGATAACGTCCAAAAAAGTGCTTCACTTCGTGGTTAAGAGCATCATCTGTCGATTCGGCCTACCCAAGAAGATCGTTTCCGACAACGACGCCCAGTTCGACAACGACCTGTTCACCGAGTTTTGCGAGAGGCATGGAATTGTGAAAAGTTTCTCCTCCGTGGCTTATCCTCAGGCTAATGGCCAGGTCAAAGCTGTCAACAAGACCCTAAAGGCGAGCCTCAAGAAGAGATTAGATGAAGCGAAGGGGGTCTGGCCAGAACAGCTCCCCCAGGTCCTATGGGCTTACCGAACTTCGCATCGGAATCCTACAAGTCATACTCCCTTTTCCCTAACCTTTGGGAGTGAGGCAGTCCTCCCCGTGGAAATTAAGGTGCTGTCGCATAGAGTCCAATCTTACGACCAAGATCAAAACCACGATCTCCTTTGCAATTCCCTCGATCTAGTTGATGAAAGGCGAGAGGATTCGCAACTCCAGCTCGCCCATTATCAGCAGAAAATCACTCGCTACTTCAACGCCAAGGTCAAAAAGCGCGCCTTTAGCATTGGCGACCTGGTCCTAAGGAGAGTTTTCCTCGCCGGTAAAGATCCTAAAGATGGAGTTTTGGGGCCAAACTGGGAAGGACCATACCAGGTCATCGAAATCGTTAAGGAGGGAACTTATAAGTTAGCCCGACTTAATGGAGGGGCGGTCCCGCGCACTTGGAACGCCATCCACTTAAAGAAATATTATCAATGATTCACTTGTAAGGGTTGGAAGGACATTTTTTATGTATTAATAAGAATCAGCTTTTTGTACATGTTTGCAAGTGTAATCTAAAGTAACCACGAAAGACCCTTTCCCAGTTACTTGGGGGGCATATGGTACCTGGATATAACTAGGTCTCCTTAATGACTTAGAAGTTGATTGAAATCTATTGATTTTTGTTCTTCTTAAAGAGCTCGAGACATGGATAAAAGTTAACGCGAACTAAGTTTTCAAAATAAGTTCCTGGTCTTAACCGGGTCATAAAACTTAGAAGTTGAATTAAATCTATTGATCGTTGTTCTTCCTAAAGAGCTCGAGATATGGATAAAAGTTAACGCGAACTAAGTTTTCAAAATAAGTTCCTGGTCTTAACCAGGTCATAAAACTTAGAAGTTGATTTAAACCTATTGATCGTTGTTCTTCCTAAAGAGCTCGAGATATGGATAAAAGTTAACGATAACTAAGTTTTCAAAATAAGTTCCTGGTCTTAACCAGGTCATAAAACTTAGAAGTTGATTCAAATCTATTGATCGTTGTTCTTCCTAAAGAGCTCGAGATATGGATAAAAGTTAACGCGAACTAAGTTTTCAAAATAAGTTCCTGGTCTTAACCAGGTCATAAAACCTAGAAGTTGATTTAAATCTATTGATCGTTGTTCTTCCTAAAGAGCTCGAGATATGGATAAAAGTTAACGCGAACTAAGTTTTCAAAATAAGTTCCTGGTCTTAACCAGGTCATAAAACTTAGAAGTTGATTCAAATCTATTGATCGTTGTTCTTCCTAAAGAGCTCAAGATATGGATAAAAGTTAACGCAAACTAAGTTTTCAAAATAAGTTCCTGGTCTTAACCAGGTCATAAAACTTAGAAGTTGATTTAAATCTATTGATCGTTGTTCTTCCTAAAGAGCTCGAGATATGGATAAAAGTTAACGCGAACTAAGTTTTCAAAATAAATTCCTGGTCTTAACCAGGTCATAAAACTTAGAAGTTGATTTAAATCTATTGATCGTTGTTCTTCCTAAAGAGCTCGAGATATGGATAAAAGTTAACGCGAACTAAATTTTCAAAATAAGTTCCTGGTCTTAACCAGGTCATAAAACTTAGAATTTGATTTAAATCTATTGATCGTTATTCTTCCTAAAGAGCTCGAGATATGGATAAAAGTTAACGCGAACTAAGTTTTCAAAATAAGTTCCTGGTCTTAACCAGGTCGTAAAACTTAGAAGTTGATTTAAATCTATTGATTGTTGTTCTTCCTAAAGAGCTCGAGATATGGATAAAAGTTAACGCGAACTAAGTTTTCAAAATAAGTTCCTGGTCTTAACCAGGTCATAAAACTTAGAAGTTGATTTAAATCTATTGATCGTTGTTCTTCCTAAAGAGCTCGAGATATGGATAAAAGTTAACGCGAACTAAGTTTTCAAAATAAGTTCCTAGTCTTAACCAGGTCATAAAACTTAGAAGTTGATTTAAATCTATTGATCGTTGTTCTTCCTAAAGAGCTCGAGATATGGATAAAAGTCAACGCGAACTAAATTTTCAAAATAAGTTCCTGGTCTTAACCAGGTCATAAAACTTAGAATTTGATTTAAATCTATTGATCGTTGTTCTTCCTAAAGAGCTCGAGATATGGATAAAAGTTAACGCGAACTAAGTTTTCAAAATAAGTTCCTGGTCTTAACCAGGTCATAAAACTTAGAAGTTGATTTAAATCTATTGATTGTTGTTCTTCCTAAAGAGCTCGAGATATGGATAAAAGTTAACGCGAACTAAGTTTTCAAAATAAGTTCCTGGTCTTAACCAGGTCATAAAACTTAGAAGTTGATTTAAATCTGTTGATCGTTGTTCTTCCTAGAGAACTCGAGATATGGATAAAGATTAATGCGAACTAAGTTTTTCAAAAAATTGTAACCAAAATGCGTAAGGGCAAGAAAGAGAATCAATTAAAAGCGTTGAGTCAAATGGTCTCGAGGTGGAGGCACCTCATGCAAAGGTTACACAAAGAATATTAAAAAATAGTGAAGGGCACAAGAGAAGAAACGCCCTAAGCTCCGCCAGGTGGGCCCTTGGAGGTCGCCGTCTCGCCTCGCTCAGCTGTGCCAAAACCATCCCCGGTCTCCGAGGGCGCCTCTTTATCAAGGCGAGCTTGGAACTTCACCAGCAGGCGCTCCCAGAGGCTCGCTGACATGAAGGAGAAGTCCACATCTGGATTGTAGGCCCAACAGTAGTAGAACAGATCTTCCATGGACTTTTCCGAAGTTGTCCGCTCGGCCTCTAGGGCAGCCTGGGCGGCCTGGACCTCAGTCTTCGCGGCGTCTAAGTCCGTCCTCGAGGTGGCAAGGGAGGTCTCGAGCTCTTGGACCTTCAAACAAGTTTTCTCCAGCTCGACCTGCGAGGCCGCCAGGGCATCCTTGGCCGATTGCAGGGTAGTTTGATGCTCGTCCCTCATGTCCCTGAGCTGAGTTTTGGTCCTGAAGATGCTCCGGTGTAGGACGAATACGCTCTGCAAAGACAGAAAGACAATTGCCTTAGGAAAAAGCAGGGCAAAGAATAACAAAAAAAAACCACAAAAGTTAAGGTTGGCTTACCATCATGGCCATGCCTAGTGAAGACTCCAGCACGTCCACCAGGCTCATTGTCTCGATGGCCCGGAGCTCCTTCTCGGTGAACTTGTATATATGGCTGACGGCGTAGTTTGCCGACTCATACACCGTTCCCCGAAAGGCCTCGGGGATCTTCTCCAGGTCCTGGGGATTGACTGGTATGCGCACATCGGAGGATACGATGGCCGAAGTCCCGACCTCCGTTACTGCACCCCGGGCGGCGAGTGGAGCTCGCGGAGCCGGTGGAGGCATATTGCTTCCCCCTGCAGCAGGAGGAACCGCTCCCGCAACCTGTGAAGCGAGGGCTTGATCCTTCTCCTTTGTAGGAGACTTGGTGGGAGTCCCGGCGGCGTTCTTGGACGTCCGAAGCCTTTTAATTCTTGGCCCAGCTAAGGGGTTCCCCCCGAAGACCGCACCTCGCAGGCTCTCCTCGGGCTGAGACATATCTTCTGCCAAGGCAAAAACATGGTTAGTACGAGAATTAACGATCATGCAAAAACAAAAGCGAAGGGATAAGAAAAATTCAAGTATGTGTACTAAGGGAATCCTACCCCCCGGGCTAGAAGAAGAATCTAAGTCGATTACTTCCCGAGCTGGCGCAGGTTCTAGGTCCGGGTCTGACTCAGGGCTAGATTCCTCTACATATTGCCTAATCCCCAGAGCTGCGACGCCCCTCCAGAGTGAGGGCCATGTACGAAGGTTGGTCTCATACTCCTCGAATAGGATCGACCTAAAGGCTAGGGTGTTATCTACTAATATGGTACCTTTAGGCCGGCTATCTTGATAGTCTAGCACAAGTCGATCAACACAATGGAGCAAGGTTGTGTTCAGGTCTGGATCGCTTCGGTGACGATGGACGAGCTGCCTAGGATTGAACCTAGCCAGCTGGGGGTCTGCTGTGGCCCTATCTAGACTCCTAAACGTGTAAGGGTTACCTTGGCCAAAAGGACTCGCGGCAGCTCCGGATTGGATCCTCTCATCTCCCGTCACCGGGATGACCTCCAAGGTCCGCTTCCTGTTCCTCACGAGCGGAACTTTGTCGCCCTCGTCCTCCTCATCTTCGTTTTCCGCGACCTCCTCCACGACGATGGGTCTGGTTTCGTGAGCTGGGGGAAGCCCCCGAGGCCTCCTGAGGTTTAAAGTCTGATTCGGGAAAATCAGCTTGCAGGCTACCATGGTCTCGTCTGTTACGAGCACGCGATAATCCGTCTCGCTGGGGGGCAAGCTCGCCAGCGTCTCATATTGGGCCCCGAGGGTCACAGATTTCTCTATCCTCGCGAAGATGGCTGCAGAAATGGCCTAAGTCAGAAAGGGGTACGGGAGGAGCTTAAACGACACTTAACTTACGAGCTAAGGAGAAAAGATACTTACGAGGATGATTGAAGTAGTGGAGCTCGCAGTTCCTGAACCCCGTCGACATGAAGAATTGATCATTGAAGTCGTTGGGGTGGCTGGGCAGCTCGATGACCGCAACCGTGTTGGGAAATCGGGTTAAGTAGTAAAACCCGTCGCCTCGCCCCCGCTGGTCCGGGCTGGCTTTGAGGCAGAAAAAATATAAAATGTCTACAGGAGTGGGAACCTCCCACACGTGCTTCTAAAACAAATACTTCAACCCTGCCAGCAAGCGGTAGGAGTTGGGCGGGAGCTAAAACGGTGCCAACCTCACATAATTAAGGAAATCAGCAAAATACTGATCCAGTGGGAGGAAGGCCCCCACCTTAAAATGTTCGCTGCTCCAGGCCGTGAACGATTCGTCGAGTGGCGCACAGCTCCCCTCGCCCTCTGCGGCAGGTCGGGACACCACGGATGCTCTCCCCAGGGCGATGTTGTGGGAGAGAATGATTTTGTTGATCTTCGTCTGGTCGGTGACCTTTGAGACGATCCTCTCTGCCTCAAAGAAGGCGTCGGGGGCGACCTCGACCTCCTGCTCCACCGCCGGCCCAAAGTTGGGGATTGGGGAGTCCGGCATCACCGCCTTTCCTTTGTCCTGCTGTGGGGTCGAGCTGCTGACGGTCTTCTTGGGGGCGTTCCTTTTCGATGCCATCTGGTCGCCTAGCGAACAAAAGAAAAAATTTCAGAAAAGGTGACCCAAGCGTGAAGAAAAAGCAATTATTATTTGCACGAGCTGAGGTAAGCCTAGCCCGTGGAGAGTGGGACCACGCGGTTCGATGAACACGCGCCTGTGCTCCCAACAGATCCCCGATTACTCGGAATTCGTGTGTAAGGAAGGTCAGGATAGAATTTTCCTTGGGGGGAAAGTTTTAGTAGGCAAAAATTGCAAAACCGCCTGTGAGGCGTGTTCCCTAAGCTACCCGGTTTTGCACCCCAAAGTTCCAAAACTCCTACCCAGAAATTTTCCCTAGAAAAAGCATCCTGAGAACCATACTCTTAAGTGATTTCCTACAGCAAAGATACCCTAACCTAAAAGGGCTTTCACCCTCCGTATCCACAAAACCTAGTAAACCCTTGCATGCGGCTACAGTAAAAATTTTACCTAAGCTACAGTGACATGTATTTTCAAAACGCACATGGTCAGGAAACTTACAGTGTTTGGCTGGGAGGTGGATGAAGGTATCGCCTTGGTGAAAGCTTCGTCGGTGTATTGGCTTCCAAAGCTTTGAAGAAATCTGTGCGTCTGAGCTTCTTGAACGCTGAAAGTAGCAGCCACAGAGAAAAGGGTTTGTTCTTCTGAAATGAAGAGAGAAGGAGGAGAGAGATTTGGAAAAATTTCGAATGAAAGGGTGGCCCATGCGTAGGGTGGCCACCCCCTTTATATACGTGAAGGATCACGTGTAGATGGCCGTTGGATGACCCTGGTGAGGGATCCAAGGCCCTCCACTCGAAATACAAAATGAAGAATGGGCATAGGCTAAGCCATTAAATGCGGTTCTCGTAAGACGTACCGTCACCAACCACGATGTTCCATGTATCAGGCGCCTGCGTAAGAGGTGGAATGTGAAGAGTTCATGAGGAAGCCTAAAAGCCCCTACTGTGGTCTTGTATACGACGTGGCGCACCACGAGCAGGAGCTTGGGGGGCAGATGTACGCCCTGGATTTCCCACGGGCTGATTAACAAGCCGAGCTGCGGCCTAACCATGATTACCTCATGAACAACCCCAAATACCGGAGCTTCTGTCTCGAGGTCATACCTCCTTAGCTCGGGAAGACCCCAAGGGCTCGCCAAGATTGCCCAAGGCTGGGGGAAGGACTCTGAAGGCCTAAGGTCGAGTCAAGTATGCAGCTTGTGGTAAAAGCTAGATATGGAGGCTATGACCCTTTGTAACGTCTACACACGCAAGGTAAACATGCATATATCAGACATCACGTGTCTGATATCCCCCTGACTTCTCGAACACGCAGCAGGAACATGCGTATTCAGACACCCACGACTGGGTTGGGCCGTGCGGCCCATTATCTCCTTACCTATTGATTTGACCACACTTATGTGTCAGGTTTAGGAATTAATCATGAATGTCACAGAGTTGATATGATAGATAAGAGGGTCACGGGATGACCTTCTTACCAACTCCCAGGTGTCTTCTCCTATAAATATGGAGACCCTGGGACTTAATAAGGGTTGGACTCTCAATTGTAAAAAAGGCCCTGTAATTAAATACCCAGTATAGAGCAATAATACTGAATAGTGGAGTAGAAGGATTGTAACTTTTGAACCACTTAAAAACCGTGTCTTGAGTCACCTTTCCATTTGCTAAGATCATATATCTGTTTCGGTTCATTATTAGCACTAATCTCTTTCTCTTCTTCTTTTAATTACCTGTTGGCGAAGAACTGCGTCAACAATGGCGTAGGGATGACTTCACTTAGAATGATGCTAAAATCGTGCAGAGAATGGCGTGGTAAGGCAGTCAGACTGTAGCTATTATGGTGCAGTTGGTGGCAGCTAGTTTGGATGAACGGGAAGGAAGAGGCTAATCCAAAAGAATAATGTTAGGGAAAGTGGGAATAATTAGGTTTAGGGTTTAGTTTGATTTAGATTTGTTAACAAAGAGAGTGAGGCCTATAATGTTTAAAATTAGGGGTGTGGCTAAATATAACATTACACCAGTTTTTTGGCATTCCATTTAAGATACTCTTATGTGTGTTTCTATTGGCACATTATTATTATTTTTTATATTCATTTGTACATTTTATACCATTTTGATTATTTTAATAAATTAATAGCCTACTTTTTTTAATGTGGACATAAATTTAATATGGTGGGAGAAGTGTATAAAAAATAGGATTAATGCTTTAAAATTATGCAAAAATATCTATCAATTTATTTAAGACTATATTTGTATAAAAGAAAAAGTAAAGATGAAAAAAATAAAAAGTGGGTCAATAAAAATAATATATATATAAGAAAAAAAAGTAATACATTTATAGATCTCCCACAAATTTTTAGAAAATTATGAATAATTTAAAATGTTAAAATCACAATTTAAATTGTTTGTTGCACTTGTGCTTGTTTTAAAATTCTGAAAATTTATATGTGCATGCAATAAGCTATTTGAATCATAATTTCGACATTCTAAATTATTCAGAATATCATGAAAATTTGTGGAAAGTCTCTTGTAACTGCATCATATACCGTGTAAAAAAATAGAGTACAACTTATCTATGTACTAAAAATACTGAAAGTACTAGTGATTAAAAACAATCACTACCTTGAAAATTTCATATATGTATGTATATATATACAAGTTTCATCCTTTTATAACCCACAAAAGGTGGAGAGATTTTTTAAAAAAAATTATTGTTGCACTTCATCAAAATTGCACCCATTATTCTAAAAATAGTTAGGTGTCACTAAGTTATAATTTTAGAGAAAGAGTGCATGTCTTAAAAAATATATATGAGTGATACTTTTATATTGAAAAATGTTATCATTTATTATCTATATTTTAAAAAAAAATATATCATAAATAAGTATTTATCTATTATTAATTATATATTTTTAAGAAAATACACAATTAACACTACACTATTTTTAGTTTTAGTCACAACATAAATTATATTTAAAATGAAAATATTTATTACTAATAGCATATTACCACTAAAAAGTTAGTAATTAAAAATATTAATCACAAAATTACATATTATATTACTGTGATTAAATATTTTTAATCATAATAAACTCAATAAATATAACATATTGTGACTAAAAATGCATCAATGATAATTTGTGATGGTATGTTTTTAGTACAAGGTGACATGAGAGCACTCCCAACTAATATTCTACTCCAATTATTTAAAATACATTACTAAAACATCATTTTTTTTTTATTTTACTTCTAATTTTTACATTACATTGTACATTGGCTTATTTATATTTTCTCTCTATATTATTTAAATATTATATTTTTAAATATCTTTATAAATATAAATAATAAAAAAATGAGATAAAAAATAAAAAAATAATTAATTTAGAAAGAGAAAGAATGAAAAGAACTAAAATAATAATAAAAATGTTTGAAAGAGAGCTAAACCCTAACTACATGTGGAGTTAGAAATATAGTGAGTTAAAATAGATGAGTGGTTTAACTCATCCAATAAAATATATTTTTGATGACTTTGAGCTAAATTTTATAGCTTTTAGTACTATTATAACTCACCCACTTTGAGTGCTCTAAGGTCATCTCCAACGAGGAACATATATGGTGATGCAGTGGTAGTTCTCTCTCCAACCTAGCAGCATTTAGATGGCAAATATGCAGGGATAGCTACAATGCACTGCATACATGCAGTGGAACTATAGCTACGTCATCCATTATTTGCTTTAATTATTATATTATATTTTATAATGTTTATATATATTATTTATGTTAATAAATTTAGAAATTGGTTTATTTTGAGTGGGTTAAATTGTGAATAAAAGTGTTATTAATTTTTTCTTAATTACAATTTAATTAAATTTTTGTATACCTTTTTAACTTTTTAGTTAATATTTATACTTATAAGAAAATGAAGATTAACACTAAATTAATTGAAGAAACATCGAACAAAATACAATAAAACATTACAAACATAAAACATTAGAAACTTAAACATACATTAAAAGTTAAATTCAAACACATCAAACATCAAACATCAAATTGAAGGCAATAACATAAACCTGAAAGAAGTGAAATAAACTAAGACAATAATTTAATAATTTGGAAAATTATTTCCGGTTTCGTCAAGATAATCATAATATCGACTATAATCTTGTGGGATATTTTCAAAATAATTAATTGGATATAATAATTGTGATGATTTTAGGAAAATAATATAATAATAAAAAAAATATTATATTTTATTAAGAAAATAATATAATAATAAATAATATTCTTTTTTGTGTAACTTTTGGTGTTGTGGTTGGAATGTAAAAAAATATAACGACATATTTGGTGTTGGTGCAATACCAAATTTGGTCCAACGTGCAGCAAATATGGTGATGCAGTGGTTGTTTTCTCTCCAACCCGACATCTGATTGGCATATATGCAGTGGTAGCTATAGTGCACTGCATATATGCAATGGCACTGTAGTTACTGCATTTTTTATTATTATTATATTATATTTTATAATATTTAAATATATTTATATATTATTAAAAAATAACATAATAATAAATAATATTTTTTTGAACTAAATTTGGTGATATGGTTGGAGATGGTCTAAGAATCAAAGTGACCACCTTATTTCATAAAGTCACTTTATTCTTGATAAAAACATACATATTTTTTAAATAATTAAAAAACTAAAATAAAAATCTTTATTCTTTTGCAGGGAAAAAAATGATACTGAATTAGGCTTTATAATTCTTTTTTAAGACAATATTTCTTCGGTATTCCACGAAGGTCATGCCAATTTTCTTTTTCCTTTTATTTTTTCTAATTGCTAGAACCCTGAAACTGCACTTCTTAGTTCTTACCAAAACGATAAATATAATTTTTTTTTTAAAAAAAACTATTTATAAATATTCAAACAACATAATTTGCTTATTACGGGTATAATTTAATAGAATTATATATATAAAATGATTGAAATATACACATTTAAATATAAATTAAATAGTAATTAATAAAATATGTCAAATTTAATATATATCAATAAACAAAAATGACATAAATGTATAGCTACAATGTACACATCTATATAATGTTGGAAATATACAAAGTTATTTTAGAAGTCTAGATTAATAATGAATTTTTAATATGTATAAGATAGTATTTATGTAAATATATTTACTATTAAGATAATTAGTACTATGTTGTTGATGACGTTTTTCGTCAACTAAAAACAAGAATAATTAAGCAAAATAAATATTTTAGAAAGAATAGGAGCACAAAGATTTTTTACGTGGTTCGGTAGTTAAATCTACCTAGTTCACGAGTCACTTTTATTAAGATAATCTACTTTAAAGCCTTAATGCAATTTCACAGAGATTGAGTACAAGATTTGTGCATGAAAATTGCAAGTGAACAATCCCAAATATTTATAGACTGGGTTTAGATTCTCTTCTCACGATTTTAGGGAAGTTACACAACAATATACATTTGAATTTGAAATATATTGAATCCCTTAAAGAATCGGTGTGACTAAACTGATACATAAACCAATTATGTGAATATAGGCTTTAATCACTCATACGTAATCGTCTGCCATCTTTAAATATACGCTTTCGAGGCTACCACCACAATCTTTGAGCTCACACATAGACTATTGCCCAAACCAACAACTACCAGTCTTCTAAAGTCAGCCTTTTGCTACAGTCTGAACCTTTTGAATTGACCCCTCGAAATGGTTAAGTGGCATCAACAATGATAATATATATATGGAAGACTTCTCAATGGTTATTACCCATAGATGGTTACCATAAATCACTAAACAAGTTTTTGATGATGAATGATTATAATGATGATGAAAATAAATAAATAAAATATATAAAATCAATAATATCGAATTTTTTAGATTAATTAGACAATAAACATTAGTTGGAAATATAATGGTCACATTAATTAATTCCAAAATTATTTTTTTTCTCATGAAATTGATAAAAGGAATGAATCAAGAATGAAGAAGCAATGGAGAATGAATATTAAATCAGATTTTTTTATTCTTTAATTAATAAATATGTGACCGCCATATTCCAAAAATTTAAAAAGTTAACATTTATTTTTAGAAATATTAATTAACAATTATAAATATGTATCATTCATCTTAATCTAATAGTTAATATTAAAGTAACCACCATGGGTAGAACCATTAAGAGTGCCCTTATATATATATATATTAAAACTTAATTTAATTATTTCACAAGCCTATATTTTGAGATAATTTAACTCGTCTCGAAATTTTGGGTATAACATCTGTGAATGCATTTTTTTTGTAATAATAATTAACATTTGTTGACGCGGTTCTTCGCCAACATGTAAATAAGAAAATAAGAGGAAGGGATTAGTGCTTATGTTGAACCGAAATAGATGAATAATCTTTGTAAATGGACTGGTGACACAATCACATTTTTTAGGTGGTTCAAAGGTTAAAATCATTCTACTCCACCAGTCAATATTATTGCTATATGCTTGGTATTCTTTTACAGGGTATTTCCTTACACAATAGAATCCAACCCTTTGCAACTCCCAGGGTCTCCATATTTATAGGAGAGGGCACCTGGGAGTTGGTAAGAAGGTCATCCCGTGACCTTCTTACCTATCATGTCAACTCTGTGACATTCGTGATTAATTCCTAAAACCTGACACATGAAGTGTGGTCTAATCAATAGGTAAGGGGGATAATGGGCCGCACGACCCAACCCAGTCGTGGGTGTCTGAATACGCACGTTCATGTTGCGTGTCCGAGAAGTCAGGGATATATCAGACACGTGATGTCTGATATATGCACGTTTACCTTGCGTGGTTGACTTTACAAAAGGTCACAGCCTCCAACTCTAGCTCGTACCACGAGCTGGATGCTTCCCTCGACTTGTGGCCTTCAGAGTCCAGACAGTCCTCAAGTAATCTTGGCGAACCCTTCGGATACCCGAGCTAACGAGATAGGACCTGACGATAGCAGCTCTGGTCATGGGTTCCACGTGGTTGATATGATTTAGGCCGTATCTTAGCTCGCTATTAGCCCGTGGGAAAATTAGGGCATACAACATTAATTGTGTTTAATGGTTTTTGCAGGTTCTTTCTCAGTTATCCAGGCAAAGGCTGTTGTTCTAATGGGAGCTTTGGATTAGGCATTACATCTGGGTCTTTCTTTATCTGTTGTTGAGTCAGATTGTTTGGTATTAGTATCTGCTTTTTATAAGCGATTCAAGTTTTTTAATGACTTGGGTTCTCTATTAGATGATAATGCAAGTTTGTTGTATAATTTTCCTAAAGTGTCTCACATCTATGTACATCGATTGACTAATAAGCCTGCACATAGATTAGATGCGCATTCTCTTATGGTGGACGAAGAACTTGCTTAGATAAAGGATTTTCCTCATTTATTCATAATTTATTACACTATGATTATTATCAATGAATTATTCATTGCATAAAAAAAATCATGAAATATTATAATTTATTATAAATTAGAGTTTATTTTATTTATGACGGAATAGATTCACGATTAGGTTTTATTGTGTATAAATGTAGACAAAAATAATATATGTTTGTAAAGAATGGATTGAATTGCATTCTCAAAAGGAAGTTGCGTAGTCAATGAAATTATTTATAAAGTTACCTAATTTCAATTAATTCCCATCCTCCAAAAATTACTTTTCTTTGTTACATTTGTTTATTAATTTCTTTATTTTATATTAATCAGTTATAAACTTCTAGCGGATTTGTTGATACTAATAAAGTCAATATATTTTTCCATTCTTATATATTTCCACTAATAACCAATATTATATACTGGATTAAATGATAAAATTTATCTTGCAGTTTAGTAAAAAATAATTAATATTTTTTTATTTTCCAATATATTATTGATCAAACGCAATTAGTTAAATAATTGTGTATATATTTTTTTCTTTCACCCACAATTATTTAATTTTTAATTGAGTTATGTTTGTATATATATTTATCAATTTGGACAAGCATACAGTTTAGATGAGAATTTGCATTGTTTTACAGTGGGAAATTTTACACTATATGTTCTATAACATACTTAATATTTTTAAAATGCCAACATAACTTACTCTCTCAAACATATGCTATTTCTAAATTTTTGGATAAAAACACCCCTAGCATTAACACACTCTCTTCCCAGCCGAACTCTCTCATTTATCTCTTAGTAGAGTTTTCTCTCAACCTCTCAGACCCCTCACATTCTCACTATCTCTCTCAGGCGAAGCTCTCTCTCTCCTCACAGCCGTCGTCGCCACCTTCTTCTCCATTGCCGGCAACGGCAAGTCAGTTTTTGTGGTTTTTTTTTTAAAAAAAATTTGAATCGTAATGTATAAAATCGATGAAATGGGTTTGATTTTTAATCTTTATTTTGCAAAAATGTAGCTTAAAATGGGTTTGATTCTATGTGCATCATTTTGGAAGATTATGTTTAAATTCTGCAAAAAATTTGTGAGTCGATATTCATTCGATTCCACATCGATGTCATTTCGATGCTTCATCGATGGTACTAATTCGATGACATACAGTGCATGTGCAGATTTTTAAATTATTGAAAAGTTGTTCATCGATGCGCAATCGATGTTCCATCGATAGTATTTCGATGGACCAGTAAATGAAGGGGATAGTCCATCGATGCGCAATCGATGGTATATCGATGTCAGTTCAATGCTTGCATGGCTTTCATTTTTTTGTATAAAAATCGATAAAATTTCGATGCTATGTCGATGCGATGTCGATGGCTTTTACATGTTTATTCGATGCTCCATCGATGTTATTTTGATGCCATTTCGATGGTTGTTCAAGCACATTAATTTGATGGTGATGCATCGATGTTTATTCAATGCTATGTCGATGCGATGTCGATGGTTTTTATATGTTTATTCGATGCTTCATCGATGTCATTTCGATGGTTGTTCGAGCACATTAATTTCATGGTGATGCATCGATGTTTATTCGATGCTATGTCGATGCGATGTCGATGGATTTATATGTTTATTCGATGCTCCATCGATGCTATTTCGATGGTATACGATAGTATTTCGATTCTATTTCGATGGCACATCGATAGTTTGTTTGTTTATTTGTAAAATCAGTTTCGATGGTATATCGATAGTATTTCGATGTTGATTCGAGGGTGGCTTAGTCAGTTGTATATCGATGGCCCATCAATGGTATATCGATGGCATTTCGATGGTATATCAATGGCATTTTGATGGTATTTCGATGGAACATCGATGACAACAACAGACTGAGTATTTTTTGTAAATTCAACTAATTCTTTTTTTGTGTGGATATTTTGCAGATGCTACCCAAACGTATCCCACCGCTTGAGATCCCTATAGAGGATCATTATGTCGGTCGTATGACCTATAGGGGTTTCGAGAGGTTAACAAAATTAAAGAAAATATTTGAGGAGCATGGATTGTTGGGGAGGGTGAATGAGTCTGTTTTTGGACCATTCTTCACAGCCCCTGCCTTTTCGTTTTCTGGGGCATTGGTAAACACACTGCTTTTGCGGAAGGTCAAGTCTCCGCGTGGCGACGAAGTGCACTTCTTGATGGGCCCAAACTTATGTAAGTTTGGGGTGCACGAGTTTGCCATTATCACTGGCCTGAGCTGCTCCTGTCCACCACTTGTCGTTGACATCCAACCTCACCTTACTTCCTCTCGCCTAGTTGATACATATTTCAGTGTAGAACCCGAGAAAGACATTAGGTTCAGTATGTTGGAACGAGCTTTTAGTATGTGCGATGTACCTGAAGATTTGTACAAGCTCGGTTTGGTTTACTTTGTGGAGGCGATATTATTGGCCGCTGAGAACGACAATGCTATTTGGCGAGATTCATTGTCGATGGTCGAGGATTTAGATTATTTTGAGAAGTATCTGTGGGGATCCCTTTCATTTGATACAACTATGAAACAATTCAATAGAGATATGAAAGCGATTGGTGCTACAATACCTGGTAGGAAGGCGAAGAAGATCACTGAGGTGGAGTCTTCTAAGGGGGTTCAGGTGGAGGCAAAGTACACTTGCAAGGGATATCCACCAGCCTTGCAATATTGGGCATACGAGATGACTCTTCATTTACAGAAGGAATATGCCAAGCCCTATGGATTCAAGTTCCCTAGGATGCTACAGTGGGAGAGCACAGGCCTGCTGAAGCATTTGCATTTGAAGGATGTACTTGCGAGGAGACTTGTAAGTTATATTAAATTTAAATAATTCAAGAACTTTTTAATTATACTAATCAACTTATGTCGTTTCTAATTTTCTTATTTTGTTTCCATTACAGTTGTCATGCATTTCTATCCTAAGGCCTCGACCAAACGAGCGAGACTTCTTCGATACCACATATCAGAGGACAGAGGGGGATGCTCCTAGGTATGCGATGCTGCAGGATATGATCCAACCTGCACCAGAGGATGGAAGACCTTACAATCCTGAGGTAGAGGTTGCTGCGATGGCTGAGATAGACGTGGAGGCTGGCATATTTGTGGAGGATGCCCCGACAGAGACTGCTCTAGATACTAGTGCAGAACCTACTTCTGCTGCTGCTCTTGGGGCTTATGAGGTTGTGTTGGGTGAGATGGCCAGACTATCAGGTGCAGTGGACGAGGTTAAGGCCACTCTAGGTATCGTCCTTAAAAATTAAGAAGTCATATTAGAGAAGCTGGCAACACTTGGTGGTATACCTACTCCTGCACCTACTCCAGCAAAGGATGTAGAGTACGACATTCTCCCCACATGTTACGAGCCTTCTGATGGAGAAGCCACACCTTCTCAACCAGTGTAGATGGTCTTAGGTACGACTAATCCATGAGTTTTTACATGTTTTAAAGATATTAGATATTATTTGCTCCCGTTACAGGTAAGCGTACTAGACAGAGACCAGTAAGGTACGAGGACTATACTCCAGCAGCCAAGAAACCAAAGTTCAAGGACCCAATTACGATCCTTCCTTTAAAGGTGTTGGATCAAGATATGTTGACAACTTTTAACCGATGGGTACTCGGTGAGATTTACAACAGCAGACTGAGGAAGTTGGAATGTTGTGATGAGACCCCTGTTTGGTTCTTGAAGTTGAAGGTGGCAAAAAAATGGTTGGCAGAAACTGTAAGTCTCTTATATTTGTTAGAACATTTATCTCATTTTAACAATCCACTCTTCCTTAATGATACTCTATTTATTCTCAGCATCTCGATGCTGCGAATTATCTCATACGGAGACGTATTTCTGAGTTGCTGAGGACGTACCCCATGAAAGCCACCGTACTTGATTCATCATTTGCACATTATATTCCTGCTAGACATTCAATAACAAAAGCAGGACTTACCAATGGGATGAGGGCATTCTTAATTTCGTGAAAGGAGATGCTAAAAAATACAAGAAGCCTTGGGGTGATTGCAACGAGGTCTACTTCCACTGGTGCTTTGAAAATCGTCATTGGGTCCTTTGCGAAATAAATTTCACTGATTGGATGATCACTGTATTTGACTTAGATCATTCCAACTTTAGCCATAATAAGTTCTCTGAGTTGATCGAGCCTTGGACTAGGATGCTTCCATCTTTACTTAACACTTTTGGTATGTTTAAAGGATACCCCAGGTTGAAAATAGCTAGACCGAATATCACCGTTCCAAACTTTGATAGGCGGCGCATGTCCACTGATATTGTCCCACAATCTAGAACCAGGTATTTAGACATACTAACTTCAGATTTTCATAACACTCTTCTCCTTTACTTTTCAATACACTCACAAATGCGATTTCTTGGTTTCAGCAGAGATTGCGGCGTATTCGCCATCAAACACTTGGAGTTTATTCTTGGAGACATTCCCTTATCATATGCCATCGAGGGCCACATTCAGTACTTTAGGGATAAATTATGCATCAACATTTTTTATGAGAATGTGTACCCTTGATGTTAGAATATTTATTTTGATTTCTTTATGTTAGAACATTTATTTTTATTTCTCCTTAGTTTTGTATATAAAAAATGTCATTTCGATGGCTATTCGATGACACACAATAGTATATTTCTCCTTAGTTATGTATATAAACAATGTCATTTCGATTGACAAAATCCATTAATACAAAAATAAAAATATTAACAACGTCCATTAACACACAAATAAAAAGATTAACAAAGTCCATTAATACAGAAATAAAAAGATTAGCAAAGTCCATCAATACACAAATAAAAAGATTAACAAAGACCATTAGTACCCAAATAAAAAGTTTAACATTGGTGCCATAAATTTCAAACACGAACTTTACAAGTTGCCCTATTATGGCCTAGACCTCCACAAGTGATGCACTTGCATTGTACAACCAATTTATCTCCATTGGAAGGATGGCGTTTCTTCTTAGGCCTACCTTGTTTCTTCTTTGGACGACCAACCAAGCTTTTTTGCGCAGGTGTTCTCACTTTTATTGTCATAATGTCATGTGGAACAATCAACTCTTCCTCATTACCAGTAGGATATATAGATTTTGTGTAAGAGGGCCACCATGTCTCAATTTTATAGTAATCTGAACCCAGCGAATAAAAGTTCACCCCTCGCTTAAGGGATCTAGATAGTGCATGAGCACATAAGATACCAATAATCTGAAACACGCCACATGTGCATGTCTTATTTAGGAGGTCGACTTCACCATTCAGCTCACCATCTAACACATGGAACTCATGCCTCCCTATTGCATAAGGGATCAAGAATCGAGCTTTCTCAGCCATATCCACCAAATTTTTCTCATAGGTCGGTGCAAGAGTTATAGTTGTCTTCTCGCTAGTTTATCTCCTATCACAGAACCAGGACTGCAGTGCAGTGTGAAGCGAATAAATTTGACAAATGTAGTTATCGGAAAGCTCCTAGCGTCCCGAGTCTTATTGTTGAAACTTTCAGCGTAATTGCTTATCATTATATTATACCTGGTATCCATGAAAACTAACATTTAATAGTAATGTACTTTTAGAAGATTTCATAAATTAAAATACAATTTACAATGACATACCTATTTCCAGGAAAGTAAGCATGGGAGCACTTATCAAAATCCAGGCCTTTTAGGTATTGAGCAATAGCTGGGTCTTTTGATTTGATTTTTTTGAAGTTAGCGTGGAACTCAGATTTCCTAAAAGCATATGCCGCATTATACATCAACACATGACAATGACCAGTCTTGAATTTAGCAACCACATTCATACTAATGTGGTGGTAGCAAGCACCATGATAGGCATCGCGGAAAATAGTTTCCAAGACATGTGTAATACTTGCATGCCTGTCAGATACAAACGCCAGCTTTGACATGAAATACTTCCAAGAATCATGATTCTCACTATCCAAAATACCAAATGCAACTGGATATAGATGGTTATTTACATCGAGTGTGACTGCACATAACATCTGCCCACTGTATTTTGTCTTTAAAAAAGTGTCGTCCACACATAACACAGGACGACATGTACGAAACCCTCTTCTACTAACTCCGAGTGAGAAAAAGCAATATTTGAATCGATCTTCCTCAGTGACAAAATCTGTCAACGTCTCGTGATTTTTCTGTTGAAGCATGAACAGGTACGATGGTAACTTCTGGTAGGATGCTTCCAGTGTCCCTCTGACATAAGAAAGAACCTTCTCTCAGCACCTCCAAGCTTTTCCATATGACAACTCAATGTCATAATCATTCTTAATGTCTTCTCTTATGTTGTTTGCCATGTACGCATTCGATCCAGTCTGATATTTTTTCTTTATGCAATGACCAATAACCCAAGGTGCAACTTAGCAATGGCCTTTATGTCAGAGGTCAAGTGAGCAAGTGTGTTTATTGGTGAAACGAGTTATCTCGAACATATCAGATTTAGGCATTCTCTCCCCCCTTAATCTCCACCCACAATCAGAATCCTTGCAAGTGATATACCAAACTTCAGCACCTGATTTCTTCACCACAAACTCAAAGTTCTACTTCATTGCATACAAGTGTGCCTTTGTCTTCAACTCTAACTTGTCCTCAAAAACCTTCCCAACTTCTATTACTCCATAACTCACTCCAGGTAATGTGGGGATAACATAAGAGGGGCATGGGATATCTTCAACAGTATACGCCGGAGAACTTCATCTATTTCTATCGTCTTGTGTAGTTGGACGACTGCTCTCTGAGCTAGCAGTCCTCCGTCCTTGGCTGTCTTGACGTCTTGGCAAGGGTCGTACATTTAAATTATCTACTTGATCCACAGGTAGCATCGACAACCGATCCTCTGAGTTATCATCAGAACTACTGCACCCCTCAACTCTTTCATCGTCATCACCAAAATGGGCAACTGGATCGTCATTGACATAAGGCTCATACTCATACCCATCATCATGCGGGAGATTTGTTGGGGGAAAAAAGTTTCATTATGACTAGGACCTCCCATGCATACACTTGGCCTAGGAGTTATTTGTGGAATAGTCATGCAGGATTGATTATGATTTTCCATATTAACACTCGCTCTAGGAGATGGATCAATAAGAGCAATGTTCTTTGCAATCGAACTAACGCATAAAGGAACCCGATGTCTTAAGGACTTCGAATTGTCAAGATTAAGGGCACTAACTCCTTCATCATCTATGATTTCAATGAGATCTACGCTAAAATCATTGCATGTAAATGACACTTCCAACTTTAAGTCAAACAATGACCTATCCACTTTCAGCTTTGAATACAACTTCTCCAATAATTATATGTAACCAACATCAATTGGTACATGTATTATAGTGTTCAAATCAGCTTTGAAATTCCATTTCTCTCCGATCTGTTCCCAAACACCGTAGTAAGAAACAATTATATTAACTCTGGAACCTGCAAATTTACAACAAAAAAAAACATAAGAAAATTATAAAAATAAAGTGTAATCGATGGTAAATCGATGATGAATCGATGCCTATGAAAATTTGTATTGCAGTTCAACATCGATGCCACATCGATGACATTTCGATGCATAATCGATGCTGATGGTTGCCATATGTACACGATTCCATTTCGATGGTATATCGATGCTGAACCAAATCAACATATATGACATCGATTCAACATCGATATACCATTGATATTATATCGAACATAACATCTAAATTATATGTTCGCCCCAACATCGAAATTTTATCGATGTACCATCGAAATGTCATTGATGTATAATCGATGCTTATGGTTTCCATCTGTACAAAATTCTATTTCGATGGTATATCGATGCCATATCGATGCGGAACCAAATCAAGATATATGACATCGATTCAACATCAATAAACCACTGATATTATATAAAAAATAACATCTAAATTAGATGTTCGCCCCAGCATCAACATTCCATCGAAATGCAAACGATGTACCATCGAAATGCCATCGATGTACCATCGATTTTGGAATGGCTCCCAAATAATCCCAGATCCGAAGAACTGTTAAAAAAATGCAAAAAAAATACCACACTCAACTACGGAACAGTTCGAATCTAATATCTAACCATGACATTTCATATTCACAAGTAGATAGAATGAAATGATACTTACCCATTATTTTTTTCTCTTGAAAAACGCCAAGAATGACAATTTATTTACTTGAAATGAATTCTTCACTTGAAATGAAACTTCCAGATCCGAGCAGTCCAATTTCTTCACCAATTTGGCTGTGAAAATTGACAATGGGTTGCTGTGAAAATGGCTGTAAATGATGGATGAGAGAAAGAGATAGAGAGAAAAATGTGTGAAGTGTTAAATTTTACTGATGAGGATAATTTTGTCCAAAATAGAGGAGGGGGCACATTAGTGGGAGAATTTTTATGATGGAATGTTAAAAAATTTAACTATATTATGATGCATATAGTGTAAAATTTCCCTTTACAAATCAAGGAACATATTATATTTTCAATTTAAAAAAAAAAGAATAAATAACATTTTGCCCCCAAACTATGACTATTATATGATCGTGTCCCATAATGCTTCTCGATGTTAAAAAATTTCCTCGAATTACGCACATTATTGAAATATGAAACTTTTGTTAGATTTCATCCTAGGTGACTACCAGATTGATGATGTGACACTGCCATGTGTAGAATAATTAACAATTTTGCTCCCCGAACTTTGACGGCTACCAAATAATATCCCTTTTATTAAAAAAATATATTTTTTTCTAAAAATAATAATTATATCCTTCAAAAATTAAAATTTTAACTATATACAAATAACACTTTTTTAGTTTTAGTTTTTCTTTTATTTTACAATATAAAATAAATCTATTTTAGAATGAAAGTTTAAAATAAATATTAAAACAAGAAAAACATTTAATTAAATAGAAGGACGAATGACTTAAATAAAAAAAAAATTAATATAAGAGGAGGACGACAACGAATGGGAATGGGAACAAACTTTGTTTTATGATTTATTTTTAATTTTTATTTATTTATATTGTAAAAAAAAGTTATTTGTTATTAATTAGATTTTTAATTTTTAAGTATTTGTAAATTTATTTAATGAATTTGAAACTTTTAATATTGTTTATTTTATTAATCTTTAAAAATGATTTTTTTTTTAATTTTTAAGGATATAATTATTATTTTTAAGAAAAAAATTAGGTTTTCTTAAAAAAAAAATAGTTTTAATGAAAATTGTACAATATGATAATGGTCAAAGTTTGGGGGCAAAATTGTTAATTATTCTACATATAGCAGTGCCACATCATCAATCAGTTAGCCACCTAGGGCAAAATCTAACAGAAGTCTCATATTGTAAGTAACGTGCATAATTCGGGGTGAATTTTTAACATCGCGAATCATTCAGGGGCACAATCATATAGTGGTCATTAAGGGTGCATACGGGTTGGATTTTCGGGTTTCGGGTTCATCGAGTTTGGGTTTTGCGAGTTTCGAGTTAAGAAAAATTGTACTGAAACCGATCCGAAATTTTTGGGCTTTTTCGGGTTCAGGTTCGGGTTTCATTTCGGGTTGGCTGGGCCATTTGTGATTTTGGGCCGGAAAGCCCAAATTTGCAAAAATGCCATTTTTTAAAAAAAATATCTTCTTTTTTTTTTTTTTTAAATATCATCTTTTTCCAAAAATATGGTTGTTTATTTGCTAAAAAAAACATTGTAAGTTATAATAGTGCATACTTTTATACACGATTAAAATTATTTAAGTTTATATTTTTTTTATTTAACATTTAAAAGTTGTGATTATTTTTTTAATGTAAGAGATTCATAATATGCACCGAAAACAGATATAAAACAAATTATATATATTGATGAAAAAATGAGCTCATCACTAAATACAAAACATATATACTAATAGAAAGAAAACATATATATATATATACTAAATGTAAATACAAAATCAGCTCATCAATTTTAATTACTGTAAATGTAAATACAAAATGAGCTCAAGGTCAATATGAAGCTAGAGAGTTAGGTGCTTTAACTTTAACAGAAAGAAAACTTACCGGAACGCTGGCTGGCGAGGCGAGGCGTGCCGCTGGTGGTGGCCATGCGATTTGGTGGTGCCGCCGCGTGAATGCTGAGGGTGAGGGAGGCTCTCGTCTCGATGGGTTGGTAGTGGAACTCGGCGGCCGTGCTTGAGGAGACTGCTCTCTTCTCTCCTGCTGAAGCTTGAAATTCAGGGACTCGGAGGCTTGATTGAAATGAAAGAGAAGAAGAAAAAAAAAGGGGTCGGGTTTAGCTTTACTTTAGGGTTCAGTTCAGTTCAGTTTCTTTCAAATTTTATTTATTTATATACATATTTTTTTAATTTTTGGTCGGGTTTCGGGTTACACCCGAACCCGACGGTGCATGATTCTTAAAACCGAACCCGACCCGATATGTTTCGGGTTCGGGTCGGGTTAGACCTGAATTTGACGGGTTTTTCGAAAAAAATGGGTTCTCCGGGTTCAGGTCGGGCGGGATTTCGGGTTTTGCGGGTCCCATGTGCACCCCTAGTGGTCATAGTTCGGAGGACAAAAATGTTATTTAATCTAAAAAAAATATTTTTTGAGTTTTTTTTTTTAGAAATCCATTTTGCGAGTTTTAAAACTTGATTTAATTTAAAATAATAATTATTTTCCGTGGGATTTGAAATACCATGTGGAATTTTAATAGAGAAATTTGACTTTTAATGCATTAAATGGTACTGTATAACAAAATGATACCAAGCTAAAAAAATATCACATTTTTATTCTAGTTTTCTTTGGATTCCCAAAAATGCCCCTATCATAAATTTCCAACTTTTTTTTCTCCCATTGTCTTCTCCCTCTTTAACTCTCAAGCTCTCGTACACAAAAAAAATAAGGTAGCTTAATCTATACAAATTTTCGAGCTTGGATTTCAGGGGCAAGTTGTGAATCCTTTCAAGGCAAGAACTTCATTTTGGATTTTGGATAAAAATCGTATGGGTAAGTATATATTTGTTATATGTAGTGAGGAAACTTGTTTATCAACATTGCTTTTGCTATTTCGAACGATATGTGTATGCCTTCATGTTTTATTGTAATTTTTCATTATCGGAATGGATTTTTGTTCCTTTATTGGTTTTTTTCTGGGTTTTTTGTCTGCCTCGATAGTCCTCGATGGACCTCGATAAATTCTCATATATTTATATTATTTGTCTATCTCGATATGCTTCGATGAGACTCGATGGACCTCGATCTTTCCTATGAACAAAAATCAACAAAAAAAAACCAAGCACATACACATATTGCAGATTAAAAAGGAAATCCCTCACATTCGTTTTCTTTGGGGTTGTTTCCACAAAGTTTGGTCTGTTTGCTTGACGTTCTTCTTCTTTGCCTTCTCCGATTGTCAACTCCGACAATATCCAAGCCACAAATACTTGGTCGTGGATGTGGAAGACAATGCTTCTCCAATTTGCTTGGGTTATGACTGATTAAATTGGGTTTGAGGATTTTTTTTCCTTCAAACTAAAAAAGTGAGAGAGAGACCGAGAGAATACAAAAAGACGGTGGGAAACAAATGTCAGGGGCATTTTTGGTACTAAAATAAATAGTAGAACCAAAATAAGACTCATATAGTGATAATATATTTTTTAAATACAACCCCTTTTATACATTAAAAGTCAAATTTCCCTTTTAATATTCATGCATGAAATTAAACAATTTTTTAAAAAAAAACAACAACAACGTTTTGAGAGAAAAGAATAGAAAAGAAAAACAGAGGGCGCGTGAGATAACGCTCCTATGCAGCACGTGGACTTCCTATGATTGTTATCCTAGGTGGGGAGAGTGCCCAAGGAGCCGAAATTGACGAACAGAAGTCAAGCTTGCATTTGTTTTTCACAATTTTTAATAGTTTATCACTAAAAAAGAATGATATTCTATATAATAATAATAATAAAGCTCCTAGATTTTCTTAAAACACCAACAGAGACACTAATCTGAAACATAATATTAAGATGACCCCATTTCGTCTTTTTTCTTTTTCTTTCGCCTTCTCTTTTACTGGACTAAGGAAACAAACACTAAAGAAAGAAGGAGAAGACCAACAAATGTCTTCCAATTCATTTCTTTGTCGCTCTCCCTCTCTGATTTTCAGTGTAATACTGCTATTTTTCGGTCACTTTGGCCATTGTTTTTCGTCTGGTGAACAGGTTTCGTTCAACACCTTTACTATTTCCAGCTTCAGTTACCCTTCAACCACGCTCAAGTCATTTGACTTGCGTTATATCAGAGGTTTGGAAGCTAGTTCATGATGACCCTTTTGAGAATTTGATTCAATTAATTTGTTTTCTCTTTTATTTCTTGGGGTCAAAAGGGTGTAATGGTTGATGGGTATTCGTCAAAATTCATTCTTTTTCTTCTTTTTGTTTGAATAATCGTGTAGATTGTACAAGTAGAAACTGATTGTCGTTTGGTAAACGTTAATATATTTTTATCATTTTGTTTGTGCAATTTTGTTATTTTAAGAATTTTGCTGTTGGTCTTTTATGGTTCGTGGCTAAATTGATCAACTTTACTGCCCTCCCCTTACTGGATTGTAAATTGTGTTAATTTGAGATTTTGATTGTTCTAAGTCGCTTCTCATTTGTATTCATTTTTAAAAACTGTTTATTTATTGGTGGATTACAAATTACGTTTACTTGTTCGCAAAAGTCTAACACCATAGTGTTTGATTTTTTTGTGTGAATGTTTTCAATGTTGAAATTGGGAATGCCGTACTTTGGTTAGTATGGTGATCTAAGATAGTCTATTATAATATTTTGCTTAGACACAAAATAAGCAACAAAAGGAGAAGGATAATTGAATGGGTGCACATTTTCATTTGTATCGTGGATTGGCTCTGTTTAAAAATATTAAGTTATTTGATTTAATTTTAGTGTAAATATCTATGCTTTTCCGTATTTTGTCTTGTATACCTTACCAAGTAAATTACAACTTAAATGGGTGAAGAAGAGATCACACTTAATCGGATATCCTGATCAATAGGAATATATTCATCAAGATACATTGGTATATCTCATGGTTAATTATGCATTTTGTTAATTTATGGTTTTGGTGTTTTGGTTTGTACTAGTTGAATTGCCACCATGGTTCTCTTCAATGTCATTGGAGTTGCACTCAGATGTAGACCTTGTAAGTATATTTTCAGGTTCAAAGAATATAACATGAACTGTCAAGGGTGTCTATCACTTGTGTGTCGTTTTTCAGGTTTTCAACCTGTTCTCTATTATCACAAGGTTACTCCTTGATGGCGTGGAAAAAGAAGAAGCCATTAGCTTCAAATTAAATTGGCTGCGATCCCTTTTCATCTTATGTCTTGTTATATTTGTATTGGTTTCAGGGGACTGTAAAGCTAGCAAAGATTCCTAAAAGTAGGCTTCCAATAATTTGCTTCAGATATGGCAGCCTCCCACTGACAGATAGTAGTGGTTCTCTAAAGGATTCTGGCCATTCAGGTAAATGTTGCTTGGATTTTAATACTCACATGGAACTTACTTGTTCATCCATCTGGTTTATGACTTTTTGTGACCGTGTTTTTTGTTGGACTTTTGTGTAATATTATACTGATTATCAACATGCATACACAATGTACTGCACCAGCGTCACTTGACAAAGTTTCTGCGTTCTCAATGATAATGCTATTTACCATCTAGAAAATAAACATAGATAGTGCTTTGTATCTTTGGCAAATGAAGTAAAAGTTGTATGATGAAGTCTTTTGCTCAACCTTTTATTCTTTTTTATTTTTTTTATTTGCAAGTATTATTATAGTTGGTATTGATTGATTTTCTTCTCTTGCAGTTTTAGTTCCTCTCTTTAATACCTCATTTGAAGGAATACAAGCTCTTCAAAATGGGGAGCAGTGCTACCTAATGCAGAAAAATTTCACACTAAGCTTGACAAATGAGCAGGTCTCTCAGATCTTTCAGCTTTGATAGTACCTTTGTTTGTAGACATTATCTTTACATTTCTGAGCTTTTATTTTCTATTTTTAACTAGGACATTAACTGTTAAACTTCTCATTCAGATATCTCCTGGAGTTTGGTATTTTGGTCTTTTTAATGGCGTTGGACCTACAAGGTCACAGTCGAAAATGGTGATATTCTGGCACACTTAAATTGTATCACTTGTTATTCTATATTTCATTCCATGAGTTTTGTACTATTATCATTTCTTTGTCTTTATCTGTGTCCCATATGGTTTACCGTCATGTATTTATAGGCAAAGGAAACTTTTCACATATATGTATTTATAAGCAACAAATCAATGGAAATAGCAGATTCACCATATTTGTTTATTTTTATTCTAATATTAATATAAATGTTTTGTTATCTCACACCTCACACATACATATGTATGCATTTTAAAAGAAGTTAATTTCACTAGGCTCCACATATGCATCACTGTCTAACTGTGTCTAAGGTGTTATCTACTTTATTTTCTTATGGCATCCCAGAGATGGTGGTTTTGTTGCTACGAGTCTTCCAATTGTACTTGTTGTAAATAGGCATATAAATATGTTGTGACTGGTCATGTGTTTTATCTAGAATTTTGCCCCTACATTGCAGATTAATCGTGGCCCGGCATATTCTTTCAGTGCCAACATTAGTGTGGAAGGATGTACAACCTCATCCATGGGGGGCCAATACTGCAACCAGACGATTGATTCACTTTCATGTGCTTTGATCAGCAACTATAATCTTGCAGAAAATTCTGCAGATGCTATGTTATATAACCAAACGACGGAGATTATTGCCTGCAAAAATAATTTTGAAACTTCTTGCCATGGTGATGGTGAACCAAAAGTCTACACTTTGGACATAATGGGAGTGGCTGAAGAGTTACGTATTACTGCAAGAAATGTCAGTCTAAATGTAACTCCTCCAAATAGCACAGGCAATGTTAGTGAAATAAATTTAACGTGTATTGTTCGACATGGTGCTATGCCATCAATGGCTCTGCATGATTATTCCAGTGACATCAGTAAAGCCCCATTGGTGATTCGTTTACCAAAAATTGGTCGATGGTATATTTCCTTCTTACCTTTCAATCTTTCGAAAGGACGTGGTGGAGTTCAGGGAACCAATAATAAACTTTGTTACTCCATGGAGTCAAAAATTATTCAGTGTCCGCTTGGGAAGGCTGGACCAAATTGTACTTGGGAAAAATACATCCTTCAGGTGAGATTTCCAGGTGTGTGTGTGTGTGTATTGCTTCTAGGAAGTTTTCTTCTATTATTAAATTCTGTTTAATTTTCATTATGTGGTCAGTATTTCAATAGCAAGTTTTAAATTTGGACCCTGCAACCAGCAATCATAGATTTTTTTTTTTGATTTAGTTTTTATTCTGATACAGATGGTGATTGCCAAAATTGAATAGAAAGAGAGAGTGTTGAGAAGATGACAAGACTATCTATATTTACTTAATAATGCTTAGCAATAGATAGGATTAGGTTAGTTTATTAAGCATATGAAGGGGATGGGGTTTTTTTTTTCTTTCTTTTGCTTTAAGCAGTTGGATCTTACTTGCCAATTTTTTCTGTACAAGAATATATATGCAGTAACCAACTTTGAAAAAGGTATCTGGAAAACATGCTTGCAAAAAAGTAAAATAAAATAAGACTGTAACAATCAAAAGTTTGTGATGATGTTGTAGCTTTGGAAGTAACATTTCATTGTTGCTTTATCGAATAGAGAGACGAAATGTAGACTCCATTTTTATTAGCTTCTTGCTTGAAATCATCTCTACAATCAGCTTCTTTTTTGTAGTGTTTATATTCATCTTGATGCATCAAGAAACTTATTGGCAGGATTATTTATTGACAAGCTGAGAATGGTTATCTGCAGACAGTTATCAGGAGAGGTTCCACACCATTTGAATCCTATTATTTGCCAGTCAGTGGAAAAGTGATATCAGATTCATCCAATTTTCCTCTTGAACCCATTCTTACCAACTCCACATTTAATGGAGAACCAGAGAATTCTTGGACTTATTTTATTATGGACATTCCTAGAGGTGCAGCTGGAGGAAATATCCGCATTCGACTCACATCAGACTCAAGGATTACTTCTGAAATATATGCTAGGTTTGGTGGATTGCCATCGCTTGATAGCTGGGACTACTATTATGCAAACAAGACAATAAATAGTGATGGCTCCATGTTTTTCAAGTTATATAATTCGAGTGATGGAAAAGTAGATTTATACATTCTATCGATTAGGGAAGGAACATGGAGTTTTGGAATAAGGCATAGAAATGAGAGCAATATTGCTTCCAAAGATCAGTCTATTATGTCTATATCCCTTGAAAGATGTCCAAAAAGATGTTCCTTTCATGGAGAATGTAAATTTGCTCTGGATGCAAGTGGTTTGGCATTATACAGGTTTTTAATCGGCCCTGCACTGCTCTGCACCTTTTTTGCTTAATGACTTCTTTGAGGCATTGCCCAATTACAATTGATGAATAATGATTTTTCTTTTGCCCTTAGCTTCTGTGCTTGTGATCGGAACCATGGAGGCTTTGATTGTAGTGTTGAAATTGTGTCACGCCGAGGTACATGTTGCTTCAGAGAGGATTTCAATATGTTCTTAATAATTCATAACTTTCACTATGATTTGTTTTCTCCAAATTGCATTCTTCATATTTAAATTTACTTTACTCTCCTTTAAATTATCAATTTCAGGGCACGTAGTACAATCAATTTTTCTTATTGCATCAAATGGAGCAGCTGCATTTCCTGCCTTTTGGGCCCTTAGGCAAAAGGTAGCGCTCATACTTACTCTTTTCAATTAAACTGAAATTGCTGAGAACTTCTGTACCAGATAAATTATTGTGATCTACCTTACATTACCTGTGATACAAAAGGATGTCTTCTCTATGTAACTATGTATACAGGCATTACACCATTTTCTGTATTTATCCCAAGCTATCCCATATAACTAAACATTTTTTTCCCTTTAAATTTCTCTATACAGGCATTAGCAGAGTGGGTGATATATACATCTAGTGGAATTTCAAGTGGATTATATCATGCATGTGATGTTGGATCTTGGTGTGCGTTATCATTTAATGTCTTGCAGGTAAAGTTCTTTCTTTTCTCCTCTTCTTGAGGTTGAGGTTGTGGGTGGAACCATGGATTTTTCTGCTTAGATGGTTTCACTGAATTATTTTGCTATTACTTACTTGAAAAGGGATATTGCACAATAAAATTTGAGAAACTATGATTTTGTTGTTTGACTATTGCTCTTTCTTAAGAATTCTAAACTGAATTAGTCAGCACTTAAGTGTATTGGAAAATGTTTCAGTTCCTCGACTTTTGGCTGTCTTTCATGGCTGTGGTGAGCACTTTCTTGTACCTGACTACAATTGATGAAGTGTTCAAGAGAGCAATACACACAGCTATAGCCATCATTACTGCCCTCATGGCAATTACAAAGGCAACCAGGTACCTTGCACTCAAAATCATGTGTAGTCTATGCATTGAAAATCACAATCATGTTTGCTACTATGCCTGGTATCTAACAATGTCAACTTTTGCAGGTCTTCTAACATTATTCTGGTGATAGCAATTGGCTCTTTGGGTCTACTTATTGGATGGCTTATAGAGTACTCAACTAAGCTTAGATCATTCTCCTTGCCAATTGGAATGTGCTTAAATATAATTGACAGGTGGGTTTTAATACTAAATCAATCATGAGGTTTCTGAATTTTATTTATGCACAGTTCAAACACAGAGGGTGTTTAAACAGTCTCACCTTGCCCCTGTTAATTTTTTGTGGTTGAATACCGTGATCTTGCCCTCTTAGGGGGCAAAGTGATATGCAAGTCATAATTTAATATTTGACTTTGTTGATTTTTTTTTTTTTTAAAAAAGAAATTGATACAGTAATATATTTGTTTGATTTTAGTGCTGCTTGATCTCTCTCTCTCTCTCTTTTTAATCGTGGTTTATAGTATTGCTAAGAAAACAAAAACCACAAAATATGTTGTTTCTATAGTGAATTATTCTCTGTCTCTCTCTTTTCTTCTTCTTTCTCTTGTTATTTTGGTGAATTATTAATTTATTGTTGTGTTTTACAAATATATTTTTTGTCATTGTTATCTTGCATATTCTCTACGTTCTTAATTTATTTATTTGTTTTATCTTTTTGCTCAGATATCTTTTCATTTTTTACAAAATAAATAATTGTGCATTTGTGACTTGTTTTTAATTTTGTTTGAAATAGTTTTTTATTTCATTACTTTTTTTTGTTTTGCCGCCAAAATATGTAACTTGTTCTTTGCCAGCATACGAAAAGAATAAACTATTGGGTTTCATCCACAAAAACATTATAAGAATATGAAAGTGAGATTGGTGTAAAATAAAACAAACTATCACGGCTAAACAGGCATTAACCACTTGCTCAAACCGCTTTTAGATCAAAAAGTTGCTAGAGAACTTTGTTATTTTCTTTGATCAGAAGTTCACTAATGTTTGCTACATACCAACGTTTGTTTCCACAGATGGCAGGCTGTTAGAATGTGGCTTCGTAATGTCGTGAAGACGATTTTTAGACGATATGTATGGGGCTATTTACTTGCAGGCTTTACTGCGTTAGCCATGGCAGCCATAAGCTGGAAACTGGAGACTAGTGAAAGCTACTGGATTTGGCATAGGTATAATCATTCATCCATACACTCTTCTACTCCTCTCGTTTTTCTTAGTTGGTCTCTTTATACTTTGCAGCATTTGGCATGTGACAATCTACATATCATCATTCTTCTTCCTATGTTCAAAAGCAAATCCTGTAGTTAATGAGGATGAAAGACCGCTGGATCGTACTTATGAGTTGACTCGGCAGGATTCAATCCCAAGAGCTTAATATACAAAAGATTCAAAAAGAAAAGAAGAGAGAGAGAGAGAGAGAGAGAGTGAGAATGTTAGGAAAAGAAAAAAGAACAGAGAAATTTTGTGGGAGAGGGGAAGCGGAGTTTATGCCTAGAGAAATCTGGTTGCATATCCACAATGGAGTTTCTTGTGCTGTATAGCCCCTCTTTGAGTCAACGATAGCATTAGTTTTTTTAATTGTACATTCTTCTCATAAGTTAGCCCGACAGGAGTCACAGCCACAGGACATTGTTTTGTAAGTATTATTCTGTAAATTATAAGTGTCATAATCCTTGACATATGACATGTCAAATAATGGATGTCATCTTGGTCGAGTCAGTGCGAAAGATTGGTCCATTTTTCTTTTGGTATCATATTTTAACTTGTGCAACTTTTAGGAATTGTTCAAATTTCTGACCTTTTCTTTTCAAACAAGAAATTTAGATCACAAACCCTTCATATGATCATGTGGGCTGTCATCAAGCGACATCCTCATGATGGAGTATTTATTTTGTTTGGAGTTTTTTACGTGGAAGCTACGAGTCAAAACACGCATTATTGTCTTGGTATTAGATAGCTATTATCTTGGTAGGGAAAGAGAGATCAAATGCGTGTATTATATTTATTTTGGATTTGTAACATTATATGCCAATAGCCAGGGTTGTATACGGTGACGGTGACCAAAGATTCTGACTTTAGTTACCGACTGTGATAGAAATTTTGAAGCAAATAAGATTAAATAAATATAAATGTAATATATTTGGCTGAAGAAACAAATATTCAATATATTACACACACAAATTACCTTATTAGTAGTATACATAGCAACCCAATGTGAATAACATATTGAAATTCACGAAAATATAATACATGAATATGAACGAAATCATCTCTAGCTAAATTTTTATAGACAAGGCAATTCTATCAACATTCCAGCAGGGAAAAGAATAGAGATAACCTAACAGCAAATCTCCTTTAGACTTTCCAAAGAACCAAACATTTATGAAACCTTTTTTTTTTCCTTCCAATCCATTCGTTACAAATAATTGGTTAGGAAACCAATTAAAATCGACGCAAACTGTCGGTGTTGCATCCGAACAGAGAGCCATATACCCAATAACTCAAATCCACACCAATGTTATGCGTTCGGGATTAACACCGTTGAGATGATAAAGCACATTTTTCATATCTAGATGAGACAAAAATTCATAATTCAAGCAACTTCTCTTGGGAGCTCACTTATTATTTTGTTGTTCTAGCTCCTTTGGGAACGAGCTGAAAATGAACGGAAATCTGAACCCAGTAGTTCTTTGTAATCTTTGCGGATGCTCCAAAGGATCTCGGCACACCTTCTCATGCTAGGCCGACTCTGTCTGCGTGGTGCCAAGCATTGTAAGGCTAGTTCAAGAAGCTTTTCAACAGCCAGACTGTTTCCTGCAGAGTGTTCCAACTTTGGATCCAATATTGAAGGAGCATCACCATCAGCAAACTTCTTCACGGCCTGCAAAAATAAGTGATGTCAAGTTTTGCATTTGTGAAAGCTTGATTACACAATTAATTAATGGTTCGATGAAGCCAAATTAGCATTTCCATAGCAATTTGATGGAAACACACTTAATTATCCTACAGAACATATGAAAACAATCTACATATTTTCAAGAAATTCATTGAAGAAGATGAGGTTCGAACCCATTTCACAGTTATCCGTTCCTTGAGTTCCCGTTTTGCCTCGATGGGACGCCTGCCTGTGACAAGTTCCACTAACAACACACCAAACGAGTAGACATCACTTTTCTCAGTAAGTTGATAGGTTCTAAGGTATTCTGGATCCAAGTAGCCAGCAGTTCCCTTTACTTGGGTGGACACATGGGTGGCTCCTGAATCGGTGTCAGCTGCTAGTCTAGCAAACCCAAAATCTGCCACTTTGGCCCGAAAGTTTTCCGTAAGGAGAATATTTGACGACTTTATATCTCTATGAATGATAGGGTGATCTGCAAAGAACTCATGACATGATTAGGTCTATCTATTCAGATCCTAGAACTAGAAGAATAGCCAATGCTATTGACTGATTCTAAATGAAGTTTGCTGCTAGAAAACAAAAACCTGTGTACATATGCAGATAGGTGATTGCATGAGCCACGTCTATTGCTATATCAAGTCTTGCAGCGAGGTCAAGGATGTTTCCATGAACACCTGCATTAGTTTCTTGTACTTAATTTCTCATGAACATAAACAATGATATGCAGGCACACAATATAATGTTCAAGGTTGATGAGGTACTCACAGTCTAAATGTTCTCTAAGGGTTCCATTAGGAACATACTCCACGACAACAATTCTTTCATCTCCGTGCTCCAAACATCCATAAAACTTAACCAAATTCAAATGTTCTACCTGTGCTAGTGTTCGGATCTCACTCTGAAATTCGACGCCCAAATGCTTGTCATAAACACTCTGCAGAGAAAAGATAATACGACAGATGAATATCAAGTATCACTCATCCTCCTACAAAAATAGAAGAAAATTACAAAAGCTCTGTCGACACTTGAATGAAGACAGTATCTGAATTTCTAAAATCAGCCTCCTTGTTAACTTATTAAGAACTTTAAGTCGTGGTTTTACTGGGATTGGGAAAAATAGTATCTCTACAAGTTATATCAAACCTTTTTAGCCCGCTTGATTGCAACTGTTGTTCCATCTGCAAGCCTCCCTTTGTAAACTGTCCCAAAACCACCTTGTCCTATCTTGAAAGATGGCGAGAAGTTCCTTGTCACCTTGTAGATACCCTCCATGGTAAGTTTCTCGCTAGCACTAACAGGTTCTCTTTCATGGGTTGAATTATTGGAATGTGCATAAATTCCCCTATTCGAACTGCGCCTTCTCTGGCTACCAGCTCCCAAAGAATCCGGTGTAACTAAGAAGAAAGCCAATCAAATTGGTTATTCTACTTCATCAAGAAACAAATATGCTTTCAATTTAACACGGAGATAGACCTGTTTGTCTCATTCTATACTCACAGAAACACAACTATCATTAAAAAAAAAAAAATTCTACATAGCCCGTTAGGCACTAAACCTTCTTTTATATGTGTTTTACTTTTCTCACAACATTGTATATTTTAATTAGCAATGGGCGATTCAAAAAATACCCTCACTCATCTAATGTTACCATGCTGCAAGTACTGCTAATCCTCTTTTGGAACCTGGTTATCTAAACAGTACTCTTCCTAATAATTCTAGCCTGAAAGCCACAATCCCAGAAAGGCGATTTCACCAATTTTAGAAATTGAATGTGATTGCTACTTTTTCCTATAGATACATTCTGCACATATTGATGGATTTTTCCTACAAGTTTAAAATATTCGCATAGGATTCAGGTTTTCCAACTACTCAAATAGATTTGTTATCAATAAAGTAAAAAAAATACTCGATCGGAACAAGTCCAACGATATTTGTTGAATGAGTCGCAATCTTCAAACTCGCATTTCCCTTTACCTGTCCGCAGATTTTCTCAGCGACCGAACACTTCTAGAAATCAAACTACGCGATCCAGACGTCAAAACCAACTGATTAAAGACGTACAAAGAAAGAGGGATAAAACAAGAGATTTACCAGAGGGGGCTCCAAATTCATCAGAGTCAGCGAAACTTTTGGAGCTTTTCGTCTCTGGCGGAGTGAAGCAGGAGACAAAGACTCCTGCAAAAGACCGGGCTGCATCGGCTACGGAGTTTCGGCTCCGGACACTGGAAGTCTCGGAGTAGGCTGAGCTCGGTGAGTATGGAATCCGGTCCTGCATGCTCGTCCGTGAACGGGAGCTAGAATTCCGCCGTCCATGCGAGTAGTCGGAGCTAGTCATTCAAGAGAGAGAAATGGCGGATACCAGCGAGGTGTGAGCTAAAGAGCAGGAGAGAGAGAGTCTCTTCTATATGGTGGTGGAAGAAGAAGACGACTTTGAATTTCAAAGCAGGAAAGGTCGGCGACACTAACGTGCGCGGTTAAAATGTACTGTGTGTGTCACAAATCACGACACAGCTAACTACTAAAATGCGCCGTTGAATTGAATTGAAGCGTATTAATGGGGAAAGAGGAAAATATTATTTCATAATAAAATTAGTAATTTTTTTTTACAAACATAATAAAATTAGTATTAATTATTAATTTGTTGTTGCCATTATGCTGATATTATTAAATTATTATAAAGCATAAACCAGATTTTCCTCAAATAATCGAAACTTAATTATATTTTATGATGTTTAATTGGAATATATTTTTTATAATCGCTTCGAAATAGTCTCCTTGAAAAACATTATGAGAAGGAAAAATCTACCCTTTGACTTTTCCAAATTCTAGTTCATTTGTTACATATATTACTTTTATCATTGACAATATAATAAATACAAGCAGATATACTAAAAAGGTACAATGAGAGCACTTAACTAGTGGCTATGTAATAACTTTGACCATATTAATATCGACCGGCACATTTAATTGTTATTATTATACGAAAAAATAACATATTTAACGTGATTTTTGGTAGGGAAATATAGTATATTATGTATTCTAATACCATAATTTTTAAATATGCCAACATAATTAATTATCATGTGACTATATCAATTTGTAAAATTTGAACACAATTGCTCTTATCATTAATAACAATTTTATCTCTCTAAAACTATCTCTCAACCCCTTTATTATTCTCTATCTCGACGACACTACCACTACAACCTCCCCAAGCTGTCCCCAACATTACCACCATCTTATCCATAGGTGCCGCCACCTGTCATCACCATTAAAGCACCACATCGATTTCAATACACAGCATCAAAATTGCATCAAGAAAGCATCGTTTTAGCCAAAAATCAAGTTTTCATGATTGTAACACAAAAGCATTGAAACACCATCGATTTTGCATAGAAAAAGCTTGTGGAAATTGTGACAGTCAGAATCCCGTGATCCGTAAGGGGAAAGATCGGGTAAAGCTGTGCAATCCCACACCGCCTGGGGAAGGTCAAGTATGATGATTCTAAGACTGTGTAGGTATGGGACTGCACAGTTAGAGATGGCTTAGATGGATTGATGGGTACTACCTATGCCAACAAGATGCATCTTCTTTTCAGTAGCCCATCACTTGAGAACTCCAAAGTTAAGCGTGCTTGACCTGGAGTAATCTCAAGATGGGTGAGCTCCTGGGAAGTTTTCCCAAGAAGCATGCGAGTGAGGACGAAGCATGTTGGAAAGACTCGTGTTGGTTTGTAGGGTCAAGACTTGTGTTGGTTTGTAGGGTTAGTCGTCATTCCAGGAAGCAGCCATATTAACGTGGGGCATTACAAATGGTATCAGAGCCTTGACCCAGCCGGAAGTGTGGCCGACGAGGACGTCGAGCCCGTAAAGGGGGGTGATTGTGACAGTTAGAATCTCGTGATCCGTAAGGGGAAAGACCGGGTAAAGCTGTGCAATTCCATACCGCCTGGGGAAGGTCAAGTATGATGATTCTAAGACTGTGTAGGTATGGGACTACACAGTTGAAGATGGCTTAAATGGATTGATGAGTACTACTTATGCCAACAAGATGCATCTTGTTTTCGGTAGCCCATCACTTGAGAACTCCAAAGTTAAGCGTGTTTGACCTGGAGTAATCTCAAGATGGGTGACCGCCTAGGAAGTTTTCCCAGGAAGCGTGCGAGTGAGGACAAAGCATGCTGGAAAGACTCGTGTTGGTTTGTAGGGCCAGTCGTCATTCCAGGAAGCAATCATATTAACGTGAGGCGTTATAAAAACTATGACCAATAGAGTTAGACACTTAACTACATCCACACGTAAAAGAAATGTGGTTCTGGTTGAGGCTTTCTTTCCTTTATTAGTAAAGGGGGTGTGGGACGTTCCCAATTCATACAAGTGAAATTTTCTAATCGATAATTAGGCCAAAGAAAGAACTTTAATAAAAAAAACCTCCATTCTCGCAAAGGGAAGGACGTGAAATTCTTTTTCCTTTTTGTAGTATATTTTATTTCTCCTACTCTTAACCTTCATTTTATTTATTTGTCGGCAAAAACATCCTATTATACCCTGTTATATCTAGTTGGTCTTATAAATGGAGACAAAACTAGTTTTAACAACACATGAAAATTTTGAGAAAGTGATTAGACCGAGGGAAAGAGAAAGAACTTGTATCAAGTGAGAGAGAGTGACTCAAGACTGTTAGAAAATGAGTGTTTGGATGTAATCGGGTACAGAGTGTGAGATAGAGAGTTTGTACCGTGTGAAGTTTGTGTTCTCCTCAACTGTGTATGGTGTAATCCTTGTTCTTGTTGATCAATAAAGGGTTTTGGTAGTGCTCTTAAACTGGATGTAGGATCAGGAAACTGATATGAACCAGTATAAATCCTTTGCCTCTTCTTCTTTATTTTTCTGTTCTTCCATTATTACCATTAGTTTTTGTTACTCTGTATTGTTCTTGTGTGCTCTTTTGGTGTTTGATAAAATGTACATGTGAGTTTTTGTGTTGAATTGAGTCAACACTTTTTGCAGGGACGAGGAGATTGGATCTAGCTGTAAGAAGAATGCTTGGTTGAGCGAATTTCAGGGTCCCTTGACTTGCCAAACGGTTTCCAATATGCCAATACAGTAAGTATTGTTTTGGCCAAAATGATGTTTTTTCGATGCTCTTGCAATGCACTCACGAAACTTGATTTTTTGGGCAAAACAATGCTTTTTCAATACACAATCGATGGTGTTTCGATGCTATCATGAAAATGTGATTTTAGGCCAAAACGATATTTTTTTCGATGCAAAATCGATAGTATTTCAATGCTTTTGCGGTGGAATAATGAAAACTTTTTTTTTTGTCAAAATGATGCTTATGCAAAATTTATGGTGATTCGATGCAATCGTGAAAATTTGATTTTCGGCCAAAATGATGCTTTTTCGATGTAATTTCGATGCTCTGCACTGAAATTTGATGAAAACTTTTGAGGTTCGTATCTTTTCACTCAAATATCTGTTTTAGATGATTTTTTTTTTAATTTTGGTAATTTTTTTGAGATCTACAGGATTAAATCATGTAAAATCTTAAGATTATTATGCATAACATACAATTTTGATAATTACATTTTAAATTGTTAAAACATAAAAAAATGAATAGAGAGATTTGATGGGATGTTTCAATGGTGATGGAAGGTGGTGGCGCCAATGGAGAAGACGGTGATAATGTCGACGATAGCGTAGGGAGGTGGTGCTCTGCTACCGTTAATAGGTTGTGGTGGTGGTGGTGCCGTCATGGTAGAGAATGAGAGAATAGTTGAGAGATACTTTAGAGAGAGAAATAGTTTGTTAATGATAGGGGCAATTGTGTCTAAATTTTACTAATGGACATAATTTTGGGATAATTAATTATGTAGGCATATTTAAAAATTATGATATATGTTAATATGTGATATTTCCTACTTAGATTATAAAAAAGTAATGATATTTCACACTGGATTACTTTCGTAATGGACAAAAATTAAATTAATTAATAAAAGGAGCAGTTGGGTAACAGCATGTCGTTTTGTTCACAATTATATATATTGTTTATTGCAAAATATTTACTCAATAAAAAATAATAAATACAGCAACGGTCGTTGGCGGGAGACCGCTATGAGTCCCGGTCATGCCACGTGTCTGGACAAACCAAGGTGGGTCCCATACTTTAGGTGGTTTTATTGACATCCTGGTGGTAAATTACGTCAAAATTCACGCGCAATTATTGTGAAGCCTTCTCCACATTTGGAAATTCTTCTCTCTAGGTGCAATACATTTGAAAATGCCTTCGTTTTTTCTATTTTGAAATTGTTCTAGTTTTTTTTTCAGTAAATATATATATAAAGAGGAAAAGTTTTACTTTAAGCCCTATTGGGAGGGCTCTTACTGTTTACAACTCGTGAACAGTTTTCAGCGCGATTTTTTTTTATGACTATGTATATTGTAGCTATTTAGAGTATCTGCAAATTTTCAGAAAACTCCGAATAGTTTACGGTACCAAAAACTAGGTTCAAACATGTTGTTACACGTGTGACTAATTTTTTTTATGCGCGTGGAAAACATGTTTGACCTAGTTTTCGGTACTGTAAACTATTCGAAATTTTCTGAAAATTTATTGGATGCTCTAAATAGCTACAATATACTCGGTCATAAAAAAAAATCGCGCCGAAAACTATTCATGGATCGAGAAATACTAAGAGTCTTACCTACAGGGCTTAAAGTGAATTCCTGGAAAAAAAAATTATCATATATATATTCAAATGATTTTTCGATGAGGTTATCTCTAGTAAAAAATAGTAGAATGGTACTCTTTTTTTTCTTTTTTGAAAAAGAAGAGTAGTTGAATTCTATATCATATTAATTATTAATAAAATTACATTATTATAGGATTTACAGATGTAAAATTTTAAATTATATCCATATACATAAAAAAATCATATTCAATCATACAAAATTATTGGACCAATCCCAAAAGAGACTACATCATATCCATTATTATACATATCTTTATTTGTCAAATTCTCATTGTTAGTATTATTCTTAATAAAAAATTATTGCATTTGTTTGACAAATTGAGTTGAACTACCGAATTTTCAGACAAGTTAATTATATATATATATATATATATATCAATCAATAATAAATTTGTATTAATTAAAGGCATTCAAAGGAGCAGCTTCCCCTAATTTTTTTATTATTACACTTTTAATGTTTATTTTTAAGAGATATTTGCGGTGAAATAATAAGTTTATTATGTTTATAGCACTTAAGTATTCAATTTATTTTTTTAGCGATGACAGTACCTACGGTTAATATTTTGGTACAGTTTAGTACAACTGTCAATTCTTACCGTTAAGTTTGATTGTGACACGAATGTGAAAGTACCCAATTAAATAGATATTTGAGGCAAAAGTACCAAAATAAAGGAATATTTGTGGCGAAAGTACCAAATTTAAGAGATATTTACGACAAAAGTACCAAAGTTATAGTGGCAGACTTAATAGCGAAACAAACAGATACACTAAAACATAGACGGGAGGTACTTTCGCCGCCAAAAAAATAACTTAAGTACTTAAGTGCTACAAACACAATAATTTAAATATTTTTGCCCAAAATATCTCTATTTTTAATACAATTTAGTTAATTTTGTATAACTTTTAAAATTATATTTTTTTATTTACTTTTTTTTTGCCATTAAATATTAATATTTGCATCCTCATATATATATATATATATATACTATTGTGCTTTAAATATATTTTTACAAATATATATTGTGTATATTTAATACAATTATTTAAATTTTTGTATTTGATAAAAAAAAATTGTGGGTGACTGATGAAAGAAATTGAAAAAAATTATAGTCATCGGCATATATATCTTCTAAGTGATTACTATAAAGTACAATGTGGAAATTTTTTCCATTATAATATTTTTTAAATGGGATGTGTTAGGTTTTGTGACTTGTTTGGAATTTTATAATATTAGAAAGTTTTTATTAGGGTTTTTTTTATTGATTATTGTAGCTGGCTTGGTATATCTATGAAAATTGATTTTACTCTATAAACATTATCTTTTTGTAATGAACTATGTCTAATTGAACAATTTATGGATATTTCCCTTAACTTTCAAAAAAGAAAAAAAAATAATACTCCTTAGTTAGGAGTTTTAAAGGGAAATTTGATAAATCAAGCTTACATTAGCTTAATAATTAAAATTTGAACCAAAATTAACCACCATATGATACAAATGCTCATCTTTCATTTAATACCAAAAATACCCCTCTCATAACAAAATCCCATACCTTTCCTCTCTAAAATCTTGCAAGAAAGATACACATGGGTAAGTGATTTTCTTTGATTCTTGTTGTTGTTGGTTATTTTTATGATTTAGAATGCTGTTTAGATGTTGGATCTGTAGTTTGTTGGTATTTTTTGCTGTTTTTTGGGTAAAAATCGTGGTCTGTGAAAATCTGCGTTTTTTTAGGTTCCTTGAGTTTTTTCTAAATGCCCGATAGTGTCCGATAGAGACCCGATTCAGGAACGATAGTTGTTGACTTTCAAGGTTAGGGATGAGGTCCGATGGCCACCCGTTGCTTGCCCGATATATTTGTTTACCTGATGGTCATTAAGGTTCGATGGCTACCCGATGGTTGCCCGATAATTATTTTCAATCTACACACCCTTTTGAAGTACAATAAAGGATCGATAATAGTCCAATATATGCCCGATAGTTGTTATAAAGTTAATGCGAACATATTAGTACGATTGCACACGATGGTACCCGATAAGGGCCCGATGCTTGCCCGATAGTACGATGGTACACGATAGTGATAAAAAAAACTTAAATAAAAACCGTACCTTTCGGCTTTTCCCCTGCCCATTTCCCGTTCCCTCCCAAAATTCTTCACTCCCACAAAACCATCGAGCAACATAACTACTCTCACCCGACGCCTCTCTCTCCCTCACCCACCCTCACCCGACGCTTCTCTCTCCCTCACCCGACTGTCGGAAAAACCCCCACCGGAGACGAAGAAAAACCAAGCCCCAACCCCCACCGGAGACGAAGAAAAACCACCCCCACCGGAGACGAAGAAAAACCAAGCCTCACCGGAGAAGAAAAACCGACACCCCATTACGCAAAAATGTCTAGGGTATGTGTTTTTTTCAATTTCTTTTCCATTGGAAAATGTTATAGTATGTATTGTTGAATTTGACTGTGTGAAATCTGACTGTGTGAAATCTGATAAACCGTAAAATTTTGAAAAAAAATTCTGGGTTTTTTAGAGGTACGATAGGGTACGATAGTGGGTCGATAGGGGTACGATAGTATTTGCGTTTCTCATAACTTCATGTTGAAGATGAGTGTACGATAGTGGTATGATAGTGGTTCGACGTTGGTACGATAGTTTTGTGTTTTCTGATAACTTGAGGTTGAAGATGGAGGTACGATAGGGTACGATGTTAGGTACGATGTGTGCCCGATGGTGGGAACAAATGGTTGTGTTGTTATAATCCGATGGTGTACGATGTGAGGTACGATTGTGCACGATAATGTTATAGTTCCAGTTTTTCATTGGTGTCCGATATGGTGCGATAGTGTCCGATAGTTGCTCGATAGTATATTGCAAAATATAAAATTTGATGTTTTTTTTTGTTATTCTATTTAATTGGGTATTTATTTGTTTTATGCAGAACTTAAGACCTCCACAACTGATAGTTCCAGTAGAGGAACATTTTACGGGACGTATCATTTGGCGCGGCAGTTGGTACTTTCCAAAGATTAAAGCAAAATTTATACAGTGTGGTTTATTGGATAGGGTGAAGGAATCCCCTTTCAAACAGTTCTTCATGGCGGAACCATTAAATTTTTCTGGTGCCTTAGTCCATCAGCTGTTGTTGCACAAATTCAGAGGGGAGAAGACTGACGAAGTCCAGTTTTATATTGGGAAAAAAAGATGTAGATTTAGCCAATTGGAGTTCGCTTTAGTTACTGGTTTAAATTTTGAGGCCGGACCGTCTGAAGCTGAGATTAAAGCGAAGACCACTTCGGATCGGTTGATTCTTGAGTACTTCAATGGTCATTCCCCAGTGAGTATAGGGAAACTGCGCAGAACTTTTGAGAGTTGTCAAATAGTTGATGATGTGTACAAGATGAGTTTGTGCTTATTAGTTTATGGTGTTTTGAAAGGTCGTGAGGAGAAGTTGATGGTTTGGACTGACATGCTGAAGATGGTAGACGACGTTGACTTCTTTTTCCAGTACCCGTGGGGAAGATATCATACCAGAAGTTGTTACAAACTTGTCAAAAAGACTTTGTTGAAATGAAGAAGCATTTACAGAAGAAGATTGAGAAATGAAAGACTCAGAAGGAGGCCAAGTACTCTATTTATGGGTATGCTGCAGCATTGCAGTATTGGGCTTTTGAGTCCATCATTGAGTTGAGTCAGGATTATGCTGTGAGATTGGGCCAAGGCATTCCAAGAATGATCAACTGGCAGAGCAAGGAGAAAGTAGAGATACACAAAGAGCAACTTATTAAGTTGTTTGCCAAAAAGGTGAGCTTTTACTTTACTTTTGAATGTTCTATATTATTTTCTAGATATGCAATTTTATGGGTACTGCACGATAGGAATACGATAGGGTACGATTTGAGTACGATTATGGGGTTATTTTGTGGTTTTTTGTCAACTGTTTGAAAATTGGCTAAGGGGTACGATTTGGTACGATGATGGTCCGATGGGGGTACGATATGCATTCTTTATTAATGTAGTTGTAGAGGTACGATATTGGTACGATGTTGTACGATGATGGTACGATAGTTAGCAAGTAATTCTCACTTACGGGTACGATATTGTTATGTTATGGGTACGATAATTGCATGATATGGGTACGATATGGTACGATTGGGGTACGACAATTACTTATTTTTTATATTGTTTTGCTTTCCAATTTAAATATGCATTGTATTTTGTGGCAGTTGACAGTATACCCCTACCTGTGTGCCCGACCTGCTGAAGAACAGTATGTGAGGACCCTTACAGACAATGAAGCCCCATTGTATGTGGACATGGGGTTAGAGGAATTAGAGGTGGGTCCCGATGGACAGCCTACACAGGAAGCCTTACAGAGCCAGGCTGAAAAGCTTGCTGAAAAGTTAGCTGAACAAGCAAAAGCAGCAAATATTTTTAAGGAGGTTCCACCAGCTCAACCTGAGGCACCTGAGGTTCCCCCATCAACACCTCATGCCAGCACCTCCTCCCAAGCTGAGCAACCGGGCTACTCTATGATTTTGGCCAGGTTGGAAAAGGTTGAAGGGCAACAAAGTGTCCTTATTAAAGGTCAGTCCGAGATCTTAGGTCAATTGCAGAAGCTGATGACAATGATGGAAGATCTTAGTAGGCCAGCTCCAGATCCACACCCTCAGTCCACTGAAGAAGGCCCTCAGTCCACTGAAGAAGGCCCTCAGTCTCCTGTAGATGAAGACATTCTCCCTAACGATTACAGACCTGATGATGTAGATGATCACATTTTTCGCACACCAAAGGATATGCAAATTACTGTAATCGGAGATACTGAAGATTCTGAAGTACAATTCTTAAACATAGCTCCACCAGCACCGGAGAAGAGGAGAGAAAGAAAGAGGCCTAGGTGGTTCGATGAGTACACTGCAATGAGGAAAAGGAATAAGAAATCGAAGACAGCAGTGAATGTGGATCCATTGAGGGTTGTTGATGGTAAATTACTTATGACCTTTCATAAGTGGTTGCTTGGCACCATTGGGAATAAATATCTGAGGGAATGCTTCTCAGGGATACACGATGCTGCTTGGTTCCTGAAACTGCATACTCCGAGGACATGGCTTTCTGACTCTGTAAGTTTTCTATAACTTCATAATTAAATAATGTTGAAAATTTATTTAAATGTTTCTATATGTAGTGGTACGATATAGGTACGATTGGTGTACGATGGTAGTACGATAATTATAAGTGTCAAATTATAAATTGTTTATATGTCAATGGTACGATTGTGGTACGATATTAGCACGATAGGGGTGCGATATAATTTGTTAAGTAGTTACTATTACCATCGTGATTTTAGAATTTGTAGTGGGACGATATAGGTACGATGGTAGTACGATAATGTACGATGGTGGTACGACAGTGGGACGCTAGTGGGTACGATGTTGTATAATACTAGTTTTTGCCATAAAGGTACGATGATGGTACGATATTAGCACGATATGGGTACGATAGAAGGTTTTATTGTTGTTATTTTGTTACTATATTCATGTACGATTGTGGTACGATTATGGTACGATTGGGGTACGATAGTTACTATATTCATGTCTGATAGTTTTTTGTTTATTTATTTTGGTACGATAATGTGGTTACTGACTTAATTTTCCTTTAATGTAGCATTTAGATGTAGCATTCCATCTCATGAGGAGGCGTCTAGAATTTTATCCTAACATGTACCCTCAGAAATGTGTTGTTATGCCTACAATTTTTCCCGAATCATTGAAGGCTCAGTGGGACGCTTTTCCAGGTTCTGACTACTCTAGATTTAGTTGGGATGACAGTATATTGGACCTGGTTAGGGGTGATGCAGTCCAGTTCTTACCGAGTTGGAAGAACAAGGAGTTCATTTATTTTGCCCTCTTCTTGAAAGACCAATTGCATTGGGTAGCTGTAGAGGCAGACCTGAATGGGTGGATGCTCAACATCTTTGACTCCAGTATTGGATCAATTTTCGAAAATGATTTGATCAGCTTGATGGTTGACTGGTGTACCATTTTCCCGTCGGTCTTGCGACAGTCCGGTTTATTTGAGAACCATGACGTTATACTCGCTCCTCAGTTGACAGCATCAGAGAGTCAGGTCAGACCCTTCGATTGGAAACTCACTCCACGTGAATTCGTACCGCAAACAAAATCCAGGTGAACTTTATTAAATATCACATATTAATTATTATTTCTTAATGACAAAATTTATTAAATTATTGTTTATTTTCTAATGCAGTGGCGATTGCAGATGTTACGTAATTGAGCATATTGAACATAAGCTTCTACAACTACCATTTGATAATGTAACTGACAATAATATGAAACTTTTTAGGCAAAGGTGGTGTGTAGACTTATTCTACCAAAACTTATGTTGAATGGTCTTAATTTTTTTGAATTGTATAATTTTTTTGATTGCTCTTTTTGTAATTACTACATTTTAATGTGCTTAATCTTTGCATCGTACTATCGTCGATCACTATCGTACTCTATCGTACCCTCACAAATTTTACGAAACTGTACTGAAACAATACCATCGTACCATTATCGGACCAATATCGTACATTATCGTACCCTAATGTCGTACATTAACTATCGTACTACATCGAGCAACGTCGTACCATATTGTAAGATACATTTAAATAATCATACAACAAACAATATCGTGCATTGTCGTACCGACATCGTGCACTATCGAACCAACACTGGATTATTACATATTTAAGAGTTTCATAATGGAGAAAAAAACAGAAAATAACCTGCAAAATCCAGCACATAACAAATATTACTAGTTCAAGCAGAAATAAAACATAATAGGTCAACTAGAATACAAACAAAACAATTTAACATCGGTACTTGCAAGACGCTTTGTTGTGCCCTTTACCACCACACTTGCTACAACATCGTTGTATCACAACCTTGTCTCCATTAGAAGGATATCGATTTTTCCTAATTCGTTCGACCTTTTGCTTCTTCGGTCGGCCTACAGGTTTCTTCTTAATCGGTACTCCAACTTGGATGTTCTTAATGTCTTCAGGCAATTCCCAATCATCCTCATCACCAACTGGCATAATTGTCCCCTCATATGTGTTCTTCCAACTCTCTCTTGTGTAATATTGAGAGCACAATGCGTACATGCTAATATTTCGTTCTTGAGCAGCAGCACATGCATGTGGACAAGGAATCTTCATGATTTGGAATAGGCCGCAACTGTATGTTCGTGCCTCCAAATCAACTATACCACCGCTCTGAACTGCTCCTCCGGGGTGGACATTAAATGTATAAGGTCCAGCTCTGTCGACGCTTAAGAACCGAGATTCCTCAAATTGACATGACAAGTCCCCCTCCATAACTGGTGATAGAGTCGTGCTACACTTTTCAGCGTTTTCCTTTCGAGTAGCAAACCATGTTTGAATAGTAAACCTGATGAATTCAACAAAAGCAGTGATCGGGAAGGCTCTTGCGTCCTTAGTTTTGCTGTTGAAACTTTCAGCCCAATTACTTGTCATTACATTGTAACGGTCCCCTGGAAAGTACGCACGAACCCATCTTTAAAATCCAATGCCCTCAAGATATAGTGCAACTCGAACATCCATTGCTTTTATCTTCTCAAATTCTCTTTCAAAATCTGTCTTCTTATACGAGTATGCACAACTGTAAATATGATCCGTGAAGCAATCAGTCTTGAACTTGCTAGCCACGTTCATAATAATGTGGTGGTAGCATGCGTCATGGGGTGAATCAGGGAAGACAAGTTCCAAAGCATGAACAATGCTTTGATGCCTATCCGATACGAATGCTAAGTTCTCAACATCACCAATCGCTTGTTTCAACTTCCTCATGAAATAGGTCCAAGAGTCGTGGTTCTCACTGTCAACTATTGCGAAAGCAATCGGAAATATGTGGCTGTCTGAATCCAATGCCACGACACACAACATTTGGCCACCATACCTAGTTTTCAAGAAGGACCCATCAATACATATAACAGGTCGACAAAACTTGAATCCCCGCCTACAAGCACCTAGAGAAAAAAAGCAATACTTGAAGCGACCCTCGTCTACCTTGAAATCAGTAATGGAATCGAGATTGTTCAACTGCAGCATGTGCAAGTACCCAGGTAACTTCGAATATGAAGCTTCAGGCGTACCCCTAACTATGTGGAGTGCTTTCTCTCTGCATCTCCAAGCCTTCTCATAACTCATTTCGATCTCGAAAGAATTCTTCATATCTTCTCTTATTTTGGAGGCTAAATAATCTGAACCGTTAACTGAGAATTTATCCTTGATCAGTTCGGCAACTACCAAAGGTGATGCTTGACGGTTATCTTTTTTTCGAACATCGAGGGAACATGTGTGTACATTTTCAAATGCTGTCACCTCGAACATGTTAGAAAGTTGCTTCTTCTTCCCTCTTAACCTCCACCCACAATCAGGATCCTTGCATGTAATGTACCAAACATCAGTACCATACTTCTTAACTATAAAGTCGAATCCCTTCTTCATTGCAAACAAGCCAGCAACCTTCTTTAAATGTTCCTTGTCTCTGAAAAACTTTCCTAAATGAATCTCCCCGCCCGATGTGCCACCCATAGATATATAGTGACTATTATCCTCAATGTCTTCTCTTGTAAACATCTGAGCTTTGAATTTACTATAATATGTCAAAGAAGAGAATAGATCACTAAATTCTCTAGCATCATTTGTTCCGTCTGGACGACTACTACTAGTACCAGGTGTTTGGCGATCTTCTCTACGGGGTCTACTTCTACATGTTGTTTGCCTCGGTATTTGGTACGACAGTGGACTCAGGCTCAAAGCTTGAGAACGGACCTCTGTTTCTTGGTTGTCTCTTACATCTTCATTGCAATCAAAATCAGCATCAGGTTCAGGATAATCAAGAAAATCGTCATTGCCCTCAAAATCATTTTCAGGGTCAGGACAATCAGGAAAATCATCATGAAATGGCATCTGTGCTACATGATCAACTGTCGGTACGAAAGGGTTTGATTCAAGTACAGCAGTGGCTACTAGCACCTCCGGATTTGTTTCTGGAACATAAGTCCCAACCTCACTACGAGTATCCTTAACAGTACTTGGTGGAGGATTACGATCAACAATGATATTCTTCTCCACCAAAGTCACAAAAAGGGGAAAAAATTCATCTGGCTTCTTCAAAAGCATTGACAAATATAAGCTTACACCCTTGTCATTCCTTATAAGTTCAGCCGATACATTAACCCTTTCATGTACTTATAATTCACTTCTAATTTCAGGTCATACTGCACTTTGTCAACCTCCAGCTCTGAGTACAAAAGTTCAACAAGTTGTGAGTAAGTTATGTCATTCTCCAACTCGAACGTTAAATTTTTGGCTCCATTAAAAACCCAATCTCTACCTTCACGCTCCCAAACACCATTATACATTAAGTACGCGAACAAAGTTGACCCTATCATGTACAAAGAAAAAAAAAATCAGTAAATGGCAACAAAATGTCGAAATTTAGTTCATATTTTTTGGCATCGTACTAGTATCGGCCCATATCGGGCGGTATCGGGCAATGTTTTATTTATGTTTTTGATCACTTAAAACACTAATATCGGGCAAGTATCGGGTAACATCGTGTACCATCATACTATTAGGCCCGCAGTAACTTAATAATAACAATCGGGCACATATCGGACTACTATCGATCCATTATCGTACTCAAAAGGGGGTATAGATTTAAAATAATAATCGGGCAACCATCGGGTAGCCATCGTACCTTTATAACAATCGGGTAACCAAACTATCGGGCAACCATCGGGTTGCCATCGGACCTTCATCCCTAACCTTGAAACTCAACAACTATCGTGCCTGTATCGGGCCTATATCGGACACTATCGGGCATTTAGAAAAAAACTCAGGGAACCCAAGAAAACGCAGATTTTCACATAACACGATTTTCACCCAAAAAAACAGCCAAAAATACCAACAAACTACAGATCCAACATCTAAACAGCATTATGAATCATAAAAGCAACCAACAACAACAAGAATCAAAGAAAATCACTTACCCATTTAATCTCTTCACTATGAGCAAAAATAACACAAAGCTTGGTGTTTCTCCTCAAACAATCCACAATGTCCGAATGTGTATCTTTCTTGCAAGATTTTAGTATAAAAATCTTGTGTGTAAAACGTATGGTGAAGAGAGAGTGAGAGAGAATGTATGGTGAAGAGAAGTATGGTGAAGAGAGGTAGAGAGGAAGAGGGAGAATAGAGAGGAAAGGTGTTACGAGAGGGGTATTTTTGGTATTAAATGAAAGATGAGCATTGATATCATATGGTGGTTAACTTTGGTTCAAATTTTAATTATTAAGCTAATATAAGCATGATTTATCAAATTTCCCGTTTTAAATATACTAAAGTAGAAAAAAATACACACTTGCATTTACTTAGGAAGATATTACTTATAATCTTACATTTCCTACCACAGAGAAAGAGCTAGGCAAAAACCCTTTTATTACAAGTTAATCAAACTGCAAACCTGTGGTTAGGGAACAAAGTGTCAACCTTTAAATCAAAATAATTAGTACTACAGTTAGGTGAAAATTGACAGAACTCTCAGTCTCAGGTTGGTAGATTGTTTGCCAGAGTTTTAAGGGAATTCTTCCAGTCAACTTCTGCTTGAATACAAAGAAAGGGAGTGGATAGTAGAAAACAATGCAGTCCTGACATTAGCAATAAAAAAATTACAACATAAGTTTTTTTTTTTAAAAAAAAAAAAAGAAACCCCCATATGATCTGCAGACTAGTGAAAGAGACTACGGTTTCTTTAGAGAGTTATTTATCCCCATCAAAGTTTGTTTACTAATCCGTGATTAAAAAACACGAAGAGAAAAAGAGTTTGAGGAGGAATGAAAAAGAGTTATCAAAACTCATTAATGGATAACAATTGAATACACTCTTCAAATTTTCATTTTCATTTGGTCCATTACTTATCGGTCAACATGGCCTTTATGTTGTTAATTGAGAGTTTCAATTTGGTTGTTACATTGTCTGTGAGCATACCATGATTTTCAAGTGAATACAGATTAAGAAAAGAGATAACAGTTCCCTTGGATCAGATCTGTCACATTTGATAGACATAGTTTTTTTTTCTTAATCTGTATTCTCTTAAAAATAATGGTATGCTCATAGACAATGTTTGTAAGACCGAAAATCCTAGCAAATTGCTAACTGAGTTCATCAGAATACCTAGTGAGTGGAGGGTGACCCAGCACAATTGGTCAAACATTTCATGAGAACATTGTACAGAGGAATTTAGGAAACAAAGACAAATAAAGCTTGTAAGGCCATCTGCAGGCTTCATCATGCATGTTCTTCAAGGTTGGTTTTATTTGGCAGAATTTCAATTCCATATCTCCTTATACATGTTTATGCATGACATCAATAACAAATAACTGTTATAGAAACCTCAACAGAGATTTTATATATGTATTTAAATATATGCTAAAAGGAATATGCAGACAAGCAGTGTGAATTTATCTCCTATGAATTCAGTGTTCAGTGATAATTTTATAAAAAATAAAATAAAAAATTGAACTCTAAAGTATTTGTAAAAGCATACTGAATCTTTACCTCACAAAAGTGACAAGCCAAAATGAGAAGCTGGTCAGCGGTCAATCATCAAAGAAACCATCAATTAAAGTCCAAAATTCTATCTTATCTCAATCTGCCAGAGCAATTAGATTGCATATTCTTCCAGAAGAGTTTTTGAAGTTTCTGCAATTATTACCTCTTCCTTGATTAACCAACATAACAATCCTAGCATGTCATACACCTCTACAGCCTTTGAATGAGCTTGGTCTCTTGAAGCAAATGTATGGACCTCACCAGCAACCTCCACCCAGCTAAAACCTGGAGATTTAAGATCACAATTTCTCCTCATCATTTTACGAATATTTGCCACATCAGTCCAACAACCTTTGGAAGAATAGATGTTAGACATGATAGTGTAATTCATTGGAACATTTGGTTCTAATGCAAAAAGCTTTTCTGCAGCCCATTCTGCCAATCTTAAATTTCCATGGATTTTGCATGCTCCAAGGAAGGCTCCCAGCGCATTTTTCTCAGCTTCATTTGGAATCCAACTCAAAATATTCAAGGCCTCATCAAGAAGGCCAGCTCGTCCAACAAGGTCAACTAGACAGGTATAATGTTCTGAATCTGGTAGTATTTGATACTTTTTAGTCATCATCTCATAGTACTGATAACCTTTATCTATTAGCCCTCCATGGCTACAGGCAGAAAGAACCCCAAGAAAAGTGATTCTATCAGGAATCAATCCACAAGTCAACATTTTCTCAAAACACTCCATCGCTTCTTCAGCAAGGCCATGGAATGCATAGGCACAGATAATTGACGTCCATGTAAAGAGGTTACGCTCTTCAGCCAAACTAAAACACAGAAATGCACCAACAATGTTGCCGCACTTGGAGTAAGCATTTATCATTGCATTCACAGTTGACAGAAACGAATGAAACCCAAATTTAATTGAAAGTGCATGAATTTGCATAAGTTCAGTACTTACACCTGCATTACTGCATGAGCTAAAAATACTAGACAGGGTTAATTCATCTTGAGAAAAGCCATCTTGAAGCATTTGTCGGAAGAGTTTGATAGCTTTCTTACTGTCTCCATGCTGTCCATATCCCACTATCATGGTGTTCCAAGATACTCTGTTTCTAATGGCCATTGTATCGAAAACCTTGCGAGCATCAACTATGTTTTCATTCTTTGAATACATGTCAATGAGTGCAGTGGCAACTAAAACATCCAAATCAAAAGACTTTCTGATAACAATCCCGTGAATCTGCTTTCCCAGTTGACATGATCCTGGAGTACCGCATAAATTAATCAGGCTACTGAAGGTGAACTCATCCCCCTTGACATTTTCTGACTGCATAAAATTAAAGACCTGAATAGCTCCATTGGTAAAACAATTTGAAGCATAACAATAAACCATCACATTCCACAAAACCAAATCTTTGAACAAGACATAATCAAAAGCGTGCCTTGCATCTTCAACAAAACCACATTTTGCATACCAATCAACAATAGCAGTACCAACAAAACAATTAGAACCAAATCCTAGTTTCACAATAAAACAGTGCAACTGTAAACCAGTTTGAACATCATGCAATACAATGCATGAACGGAGCAAAATATTGAATGTTATATCATCTGGGCGACCCATTTCGAGCAACATTCTCTTAAAATAAACAAAACCCAATAATGAACTGGACTTGCATTTACTTCTTTCGTCAACGACCCCACTTATCACTGTATTCCATGCTACAACACTTCTAACAGTCATTTCCCCAAACACCTTATGTGCATTATGAAGCTCCTTGCATCTAACGTAAACATTCAATATCTGATTCTGCAAATAAAGATTATATAATCCCAATTTAACCACATGACCATGTAATTGTTTTCCTTCGCATATAAAACCCATTTTCGCCGAAATTTTGAGGGCGTTGGAGCAAAGAGAATGAGCAGAGTGAGGTTCATGGAACTGGGTTGAGTCGGGAACTGATAATAAGGCTCTGAGTCGACTAAGTGGGCGAGATGTGAGATAAGATGGGTCGGTCTGTTTTGAGGCATTTGAGATTGTTTTATTGGAAATGGGAGAAGTTGGCGGGAAAGGCAACTGTCGTTTGAAATGGACGGTCGAGATTGAAGATGAACGGCATTTAAATAGCATGGAATTGCTCTCAGAATCGACACTAATCTGCGGATCAGAGTATAGTTAATTGCCTAGCCTCTTTCATAACGAACTAGACTAAAAAATATTTATTTTAAAATTTTTAAGACATTTTATTTTTAATTTCAAATACTCAACTTATATCTCATAAAAAAATTCCACCACTTGCTAAAAACAAATATATTAAAAAATGATGAAAATAGAAGTTGTTAAAATATAAATGGGTATTTGCGCCATAACCCCAAAAGTTGAGACAAATCCCTCACTTAAAAATTTTAGTAGCAAAACTCCTTCAGGTAATAGTTTGTTGTAAGTTACACATTTTAGGTGTTAAATGAGATGCAAACAAGTTAAGTACTTATTTATTTTACATATACTTGACAATACTTTATTGGGACACGTCAAAAAAATAATTAAATAATAAATTTAATTAATAAAAAATAGAAAAGATAAATTTTAATTTTTTGTTTAATTTTAATTATGTATTATTATTTTAAAACATTAAAATATTAGAAAAAATAATTAAAATACTAAAACAACTTCAAATAAAAAAATTAAGAACTTTTTTTTTTAAAAAAATTAAGTTTTGAAGGGAATAAATTTAAAAACTTTTTTCAAATTAATATTTGAAAAAGTTTTTGAATTTATATTTTGTATTTTAAGTTTTGTTTTAGTGTTTTAATTATTTTTTTCTATTATTTTAATGTTTTAAAATAATAATAATACATAATTAAAATTAAACAAAACTTTAAATTGAAAAGGGGTTTTAAATTTATTTTTTCTATTTTAAGTTTTGTTTTAGTGTTTTAATTATTTTTTTTATTAATTTAATGTTTTAAAATAATAATAATACATAATTAAAATTAACAAAACTTAAAATTGAAAAAAGTTTTTAAATTTATTTTTTCCTATTTCTTTATTAATTAACTTTATTATTTTTAAAAAAATAATTATTTTTTGACATGTGGTCCTATAAATGTTGTCACGTGTATCTTAATTAAAACTTAGCTTGCTTACATGACATTTAACACCTAAAAAGATGTAACTTGCACCAAACCACCAATGAAAAGAGATTTTGCCACAAATTTTTTTTATTAGGGGTTTTGTTGTAAATAACTCAAATATAAATAAAACTCTAATTTGACGTGAATTTTGGAATAAAAGAAATAGAGATTTTGTGTAAAATTTGTTCTATTTTCATCTTAACATTTTTTTTTATAATTTCTTGTAAAAACTTAATAGATTTAAGATTTTTTAAAAAAAAAATATTTAAGATTTATATTCATCTAATACTAAGAATATTCACACATTATATACAAAAATTATACAAAGGATTTAATTCACCGAACTGAATTTGACATAGAATTTTGTGATATCCATTTCTAGATGTTGTTTATAGAAAGTTTTTTACAATAATAAAATAAAAGGATATTTGCAATGACAATACTCAATGTTTGAGATTTGTAATCGGCATAGACTCAATTTTTTTTTTCTAGAGGTAAAGTACCCAAAGTCAATAAAATAATAATTTTGTTCCTTTCTGTCCATTACATTACGTTAGTGTTGACTGGACCACCATGGCTTACCTGATGATTGATTGTAACACCCAACATTTTCATAATAGATTTTTATTATAAATCAGAGTTTCAATACATAAAATGTACAATGTTATAAAAATAAGAAATAGTAATGGAAAAATAGTGTTTAAAACATGATTTTATGTTATTAACGAGAATAGAGAGAGAGAAACTTGAGTAGTCAAGTATTGGACCCAAATATCAGACCCAAATATCATATAATTTTAATTGAGGATTTTAATAAAATTAAGAAAGTTTGCTAAATGACTTATTTGAAAAGAATTTTAATATTTTGTGGTCCAAATGTAATTTTGAAAAAAAAGGGAAAATGTCTCAACCTTAATTTCATGTTGTTCCTCTCTCTCTCCTCATAATTTCTTCATTTCTTTCTCTTTCTTTTTCCTTCCCTTTCTCTCTCTTATTTTCTCTCACGTGCATCGTCTGCCCGACCACCGAAGATCCACTAGCGGTCACCACATATAACCACGTGCCGGACCGTTGGATTCAGAGGCCTCCGAACTATCGACCACGTGGGAATTTCAATGGCACTCGCTAATTAAACACCTCAACCGGTCGATTTAAGTTCTACCACCGCGTGAATTCAAAGTTGCGATTCAGCCACCTCGGGCATCTGTTTGCCGATTCGTCGCCGCCATCGTGTTCCTTGTGTTGTGGTCTTCAAAACCCAATAAATTGTTCCCACATCTATTATAGTTGGGTGGTGGGCCCACCACGAGCCACCGCGATCCACCGTAGATCGACGGTCGAAACTTAGTGTTCGAGGTTCCGGAGTTCGTTTTGAGCTTCAGAAAATCATCGTTTGACTTGTTGTGGAACCCAATCTTTGTGGTATAATTTCTGTGACCTATATTGTGATTAATTAGAATATTTTTTATTATGTTTATTTATTGTATATATTTATATATTTTTGATGTACTGAATATTTTCTATAATTATACTAGCTGTCTGCGATTATATGTATTTTTTATACAGGTGTTGATTTTGGGTTTGTCCATTTTATAGCCGTTGTGCTGCCCAATTTGATAGAAAATAATAGACAATTAATAAATATTTAATTTATTTTTTATTAATATGAAAATTATTATGATTAATTAATTTTAATTATTATTGTTATTATTTTGTTAAGTAAATCAATAATATAGTTTCATGTATATATATATATATGAAAAGTGTGATTTATAATAAATCTATTATTTAACAATTATTATTGTATATTAATATTTGAATATTAAAATAATATCAAAATATTAGTTTCTTATAGTGTTTACCGAGTTTTTCGGAAACCTTAATAATAGAAGATTAGAGAGCTTAGAAGAAAGGATTTAAGGAGTAAAGACAAGATTTTTACGTGGTTGAGGCGTTAATAAGCCTTAGTCCACAAGACAGTTGTATTAGAGCTTAGAGAACATTTGACAATGGAATTTTTCTACAAGTTTTTGCAGAGTAACTGCTTATAATCAAAATCCAGATCCCCTCCCCAGTGCACTGCTATTCGTATTTATAGGCACAAGAGTGCATTGGGCTTGGGCTGGGCTGGGCTGACCCAGGCTCAACAAGGGTGTAAATACCATTGGCTTCTCTGATGGGAGCCAAATACAAATGATTAAAATAAGAAACGTACAATAAGCTAAGCCCATTGGGCCAAACCAAATAATATCTTATTCTAAGGCATGAGACAAACTGGAGTTTCAGTATGGGTTCTCTGGGCTACGAGGAAGATTTGGGGGACAAGATGGGTCAGAGTTGTGGCGGCGCAGTTCTGAACCAACGACGTGCAATCCCGAGGCAGCCTCTTCTGCAGGTTTAAGCGTGGGGACAACCCCCATGCTTCATAGGACGATGTCAATATCTTGGGCACTTTACCTCATCAACCTCGGACAACCGACCCGGGTTTGTTTACCCACGTCCCCCTCCATTCACCAAGGTCTCTGACCATCTACCAGGATCCCAGACCGTTTACCAGGGTCCAGGACTATCCACAGCGATCCCAGCTCCCATCTTGGTTTCCCGAGCAGTGGCCTTCTCTACCGCGCCTCGGGGCGTTGGGGGGAGCGGTCCCGGGACCATACCTCTTGCCCCTAGCAGAGGTCCCGGTCCGAATTCCCGGACGCTCTTTGGGCCTTGCCCAGACTTAGGCTGTCAACATTCGTTTTCCTTTCGCCAAATGGGTCTGATCTGGGCCTTAACTCCAAACCGGGCGGCCCACGGGCTTAGAGGGTGGGCCCGGACACCCGGGAAGAAACGGGGATAACATATAGTTATTGATATTTGTAAGACCAGTGAATTTTTGGAGAAAGTATATTTATTATATCACTGAGATTGATATTATGACTAATTAATAATAATATAAATATTTGAAATACGTTTATTTATAGACGAAAATTATTATTATTATTATTAATGTATCATAAAAATACATTAGATTATGAGTAAGGCCTAAAGCAATGTTTTGTAAAGAGGATTATGATGCATGGAGAGTATTAGCATTATGATGATAATAATTATTATTATCATTTATGTGGTTTCTGGTATTGTCAATATACACCATCAATAGTGTATATTTACGATTTTTATAGAATTTAATAAATGATGTACCTTGAATAAGATCTGTATGGATTGGATTGATTAACTGCAACTCCCTACTTCCTTAGAGCCGTTACTAAGTGAGTTTAAAATGTGCATTTAACTCGCTAATCGAGGTTTTAAGACAAAAGTGTAATTAAACCATAAACAAAGTCATAAACTTTGAAAATAATTCCATTCACTGAAAATCATAAAGCGTTAAACATTTGGGATCTCAAAATACTATTTAGAAATATTTACAACTCAAAAGAATAACTAAAGTCGACTAAACGACAAAATCTGGGTTTTATACAACCATCTCTCAAAATACCATTGGCCGTGGCAGCCAGGCAGGCCAAACATGTATGCGCCGCTTCACGCTCTCCATACTCATAGTTGGTCGACTTTCCCCTTGCTCTTACCTGCACCACAGAGCACCCGTGAGTCGAAGCCCAGCAAGAAAACCCTCACAAGCAGATAATATATGTATATCAAACACTTAACATATAAATAAGCCATCAGGCTAACCACATACGGCCATGTTGTCCCAGGCGCTTTACCAGGCCATGGGTTCGCGATCCACATCGTGAGGATATCCCAGGTATCCTATAGGGTCTCGCCCTGGCAACTCGCACTCCGCGTGCTAAACGCTGCCCTCGGCCCCTTGCTGCACTCGGCCTTGCACTCCATGTGCTTAACGCCGTTCCCGGCCCCTTGCCGTTCCCGGCCTTGCCGATCTCGGCCTTCACCGTTCCCAACCCTCGCCGTTCCCGACTTTTGTCGTTCATTCACATATATCCACACATAGCATAATAAGATGAATACTTAAACATGAATAAACTCAATCAAAGGGCTAAGCCCTGCAACACAATCATATAGGGTCGTGCCCTGCACACAGGCTCTACGGGTACAATAGTTTTCTTACCTGTGTCCCGAGCTTTCCAAGCACCGATGTCCCGAGCACAATCCCCTAATCCGAGCCTCACTGAAACCCTAGTCACAACGCACCAACAATATCCATCCATCAAGTTTTAATCCACTAAATAACTTTGGGTCAAAATTCTAGTCTTTGGGACCTTGAATTCTATCAATCCGGGTGATAAAATCCATTCCGAGCCTTAACCTTTGAATTCCCAAGCTTAAAACCTCTTAAAAGCCCAAAATTGCACTAAGAGTCGCGGCCCCATGAGGCCATGCCACGGCCCGCCCCCAACCAGAGAGCAACCCCAAAACAGGGCAGGCGCGCCGCGGCCCAAGCTAGGGCATGCCGCGGCCCGCCCCTCTTCCTGGCCTCCAACCTTCTTCAGAGGGCCGCAGCTCAGCAAGAACAATGTTGCGGCCCGACCCTTCGAACCCAGAAAAATTCTCCATTTTTGCCACTAAAACCAATCCAATTAACCCCAAAATCAACCCAACAATCCCATTGAATCACCACAACATTTCTAGAGCAATCCTAGCAGCAAAACCCAACAAAAACTAACCCCAAAACTCACCCAAACACTCAAGAGCAATTCACCACTTTACTCACATGCAAACTCTGAAAAATACCAGCAGTTATTCAGTACAATTTACTAAGATTAAAGCTTACCTTGAGCTGAGTTAAATCCCTGGATTAGTTCCCTAAGCTCCAAGCCTCTAGCTCCCAAAATCCCAGCTCAACTTCTTAGTCTTTGATTAGATTTCACCAAGAGTTCTTCAAGCTTCCAAAGGAAAGAAAATCTTCAAGAGAGAGATAGGGTCGGTTTAGAGAATTCGGAGGGTTTCCTATATTTTGTTTTATTTAACTTAAGTCTATAAGGTTACCTCAAAGACTCGGGGTGCCAAAAACGTCCCCGAGGGAAAAATAGTAAATTTCCCAAATATTCCCTCCTAAACATTCTAACCTCACATATATCTCCAAATATTTATTTCCATAACCCGACAACCCCATAAAACATCCAATACCCGAAATACCCCTCGACTCATCTCGAGTTGGATATTCAACCCTGTTGTGACTTTCTAGCTAACAGCTCCCTAGGACTGTCTCAGATCGTGCAACATAGATATATCACAAGTATTTGCATTTATCACATTTATGCCCTCAACAGGATAAAATTACAAACATGCCCCTAATATCCAAACAGGGCCCACATGCATATTTAATTCAACTAAACATGCATCTCTAGCCATGTACTCACACAAATTCACATATTATAACAATAAATCATTTATTGCCCTCCAGGCACGCTAATCAAGACCCTAAGCCTTATTAGCAAATTTGGGTTATTACATTAACTCTTGGTGAGCAGTTTTAAAATAAGCTAAAGACTTAAGGTAAGTAAATTTCACATTTCGTGCTTAAGTGTGATATGCATGACTACATTGATTGTGTATGTTCGTTGTGTTAAGTATGAGATGATGATGCATATGATGAGTATGTGATGAATGGTTATATGAGTTATGTGTGGTATGTATATCATAATGGATTATATGATATATTATAGATGAATTTCGTGATATGTGAAAGTTGTCTTGATTGGTTAAGTTTGATCTGAGTTATGTGCAAGTATGTGTTCTCATGTGGATGAATATGTGGACTACCTTCTATGTTTATGATTTTGTTACATGTTATGATATAGGAAGCCTTTAAGTTTTTAGGCTGGAAACCTTAGACCTGAGCCATAGCTCTACGTTAAGGTATAACAATGCCACCAACCCAAAGCTTCTTATATTATGACTAAAGATTTTTTGAATTGTATGAGATGTGTTATAGTGCCTTGACTAAATGTCATATATTATGAGATGTGATATATTATGAGATGCCTTGACTAAATGTCATCACACATGAATAATGAACATGAACATTGGCATTTCAGCATCAGCATGTAGGCATGGCATGTTCAGTTCTATGGTACATTATTATGTGATATAAGACCATGCATAAAAATATGAGAAAAGTTTTGAAATGCCTTAAAAAGTATTATGTAAAGTTAAATATTTTAATGACAACAAGGCTTAAGCAATGTGATAATAAGATGTTGAAAATGGTGCCACTATTTCGAGGAAGCAATTAAGTAAGTTCAGTAAAGAAGACGGAGGTCTATAAGACTTATAGTGGCTGCCCACTAGTGTAACGCCCTACTTCCTTAGAGCCGTTACTAAGTGGGTTTTAAACGTGCTTTTAACTCGCTAATCGAGGTTTTAAGACAAACGTGTAATTAAACCATAAACAGAGTCTTAAACCTTGAAAATAATTCCATTTACTGAAAATCATAAAACGTTTAACATTTGGGATCCCAAAATACTATTTATAAACATTTACAACTCAAAATATATTTAAAGTCGACTAAACGACAAAATAGGGTTATTTACAAACAATTTCCAAAAATACTCCTGGCCGTGGCAGCCAGGCAAACCAGACATGGCCGCCTCACGCTCTCCATACTTATGGTCGGTTGACTTTCTCTTTGCTCTTACCTGTACCATAGAGCACCCGTGAGTCGAAGCCCAGCAAGAAAACTCCACATAGATATACAACATATGCACATAAATCACTCAGCATCTAACAAATTCACCAACAGGCTAAACACATACGCCCAAGTCATCCCAGGCACTTTACCAGGCCCTGGGTTGCGGTCCACAGCGTAAGGATATCCCAGGTATCCTTTAGGGTCTTACCCTGGAAACTCACACTCCGCGTGCTAAACGTTACTCACGGTCTCGGCCTTCGCCGTTCCCGGACCTAGCCGATCATTCACATATATGCATACACAGCGTAATTTAAACATAACTTAAACATATACTAACAAATTCAATGGGCTACACCCAACACATAATCATATAGGGCTGTGCTCTGCAACACAACCATGGGACCTCGCCCTGCTTTATGGGTACAGCAGCTTTCTTACCTGTGTCCCGAGCTTCTTGAGCATTGAACCCTCGAGCATAGTCCTCTAATGCGAGCCTCACCGAGAACCTAGTCACAACACATAAATAGCACCCCCCATTACTAACCAATTTAAAAACATCTCTCGAAACCAATCTCGAGCTCTCGGGACCTCCTGGATCCCCACACAAGATGGCGGAAGCGTCCCCCGAGCCCTCTGGAAAAAAGCCTAAAAACTGAATTGTTACCCTGCCCAAAATTGGCCTAGCGCTGCGGCGCCCAGAAGGGCTCCCTTCCCTTGAAGCTGCCTAGCGCCGCGGCGCAGAAGAACATGGCCGTAGCGCCCCTTCGCAAACCCAGATTTCTGGGTTTTTCCCCAACATTTTCCCGAGCCAAAACACTCCCAAATCAATACCAATGCATACCTAAGTCCCAAATTTAATCCAAAACCCCATATAAACCATCTAACAACTCAAAAACATTAACAACAAGCTCAAACACACAATCAAACCTACAATTCATAATTTGGTTTAAAACTTCAGAAACTTAAACCAAGCCTTTCAAAACTTAAACCTCCCTTTAAAAATCTTAAACCATACCAGATAAAAACTTCAGAAATGCATAGAGTTCTTACCTCAAACAAGAATTCGACCTTGAGCTGCTTTCCCAATCAAATTCCAAACTTAATTCAACAAATCCAAGCTGAACCTAACCATAAATCACCCCAAGAATCTACCAAGCAAAACACCCAATTTCAATTCTCAAACCATGACATTTTTAACTGAATTCTACAATATAATTACTCATAATTCCCTTACCTCAATATGTAGAACAATCCTCCAAGTTTTATGGCCTTAACTCCCTTCTTGATCCCACAAAAATTCAGAGATTCCTTTCCTTCCTTTCTGTTTTTCCCTAGTTTTTCTCTGGAGCTCCCAAAACCACGCTCTTGCATAAACACAAGGATGAGAATGTTCCAGCCTTTACCCTCATCCAAGGTTATCTATATCCAAGCCAAAAGACCCATTTTCCCTTCCATCTAACTCTTATTCTAGCTAATCCTCAAGGGCAACCTAGACCTTTCCTATTATTTTACAAAAATACCACTTTCTCACCTAGAGTAACTATCCTCAATGGTTACCTATGGTTACCCAAGCTACTAAAACACCATTAATCATTACTTAAAAGTCCCCAACTAAATTTATAATATTCCTGAATTACCTCTAGCTCCTCCCGAGCCGGGTATTTAATCTTGTTGTGCCTTTAAGCGGAGTAGCTCTCTAGGACCGTCTCGGAACATGCATCACAAATATATCACCATTATATCACAAATATCACATTTATGCCTTCAACAGGCTAAAATTACAAATATGCCCCTAATAATCCAAACGGGGCCCACATGCATATTTAATCGCCTAAACATGCACTCTAATCACATATTCATTAAATTCACATAAATTAACACAGTATAACAATTATTGCCCTCCAGGCACACTAATCAAGACTCCAAGCCTTATTAGCAAATTTGGGTCGCTACAACTATCCCCTCCTTACAGAGATTTCGTCCTCGAAATTACCGAAACAACTCAGGATACCGCTCCCGCATGTCTGATTCACGTTCCCATGTCGCCTCCTCAACCTTGCTGTTTCTCCACAACACTTTCACCAAGGCGATGGTCTTGCTCCGCAAAACTTTATCTTTCCGGTCAAGAATCTGAACCGACTTCTCCTCATAGGACTAATCCTGGTCCAGCTCCAAACTCTCATAACTCAATACGTGTGTCGAATCTGATACATACTTTCGGAGCATAGGCACATGAAAAACATCATGATCCCCTGATAAGGCTGAATGCATCACTAGTCTATAAGCTACCTCTCCAGCCTGTTCCATAATCTCGAAGGGGCCAACAAACCTAGGGCTCAGCTTGCCCCGAACACCAAACCGTTTCACTCCTCTTAGAGGTGAAACCCTAAGAAACACATGATCACCAACCTGAAATTCCACGCTCCTGTGTTTCAGGTCTGAATAACTTTTCTGGCGACTCTGGGAGGCGAGCATTCGCACTCTAATCTTCTCAATTGCCTCATTGGTTCTCTGAACCATCTCAGGACCCAAATAACTTCTCTCACCCGTCTCGTCCCAATGGATAGGTGATCTACACTTCCTTCCATAAAGCAACTCATATGGAGCCACTCCGATAGTCGCTTGATAGTTGTTATTATATGAGAACTCAATCAAAGGAAGATACTTACTCCAAGATCCCCCAAAGTCTAATACACAGGCTCGCAACATGTCTTCCAATATCTGAATCGTCCTCTCAGACTGTCCATCTGTCTGAGGATGATAAGCGGTACTAAACTGTAACTGCGTGCCCATAGCCTTCTGCAGGCTCTCCCAAAACTTGGAAGTGAAGGTGGGATCTCTATCAGACACTATCGACCTCGGAGCCCCATGAAGTCGAACAATCTCCTTCACATATAACTCAACATACTGCTCCACGGTATAAGTCGTCCTAACAGGCAAAAAGTGGGCGGACTTGGTATACCTATCCACAATCACCCACACCGAGTCATGCTATCCCACGGTCCTCGGCAAACCAACCACGAAGTCCATGGTGATATCTTCCCACTTCCATTCTGGAATCCCCAGAGGCTGTAGCAACCCCCCTGGCCTCTGATGCTCAGCCTTGACTTGCTGACAAGTTAAGCACTTGGCCACATAATCCACCACATCCTTCTTCATGCTCGACCACCAATACAAAACTCTCAAATCCTGGTACATCTTCATTGTACCTGGGTGCAAAGAATAAGGAGTGGTATGTGATTCATCTAAGATCTCCTGCCGTATTTCAGAATCCATCGAAACACAGATCTGACCCTTGTACTTCAATAACCCCATCTCTGAAATAGAAAAGTCCTTAGTCGCTCCGACTAAGGCATTCTCTCTATGACCTCTCAACTAGGAATCTTTCCCCTGTGCCTCCTTGATCCTCTCAAGAAGTGTAGACTGAAGAGTGATGTTGGCTAACCGGCCAACCACCAATTCTATTCCCGCTCTAGTCATCTCCTCAGCCAACGTATCAGATATCTGCCTCGAACTAAACAACTGTCCTGGGCCTTTCCGACTCAATGCATCAGTCACTACATTAGCATTCCTAGGATGGTATGGGATTGTTAGGAGTGTGTCCTAAAAGCATGTAAAGACATTTGTTTTTCTGTGAATAAATAAATACAATGGTTTATTATTATTGTTATATTTAGATTGTTAAATTATTGTTTGAATAACTTTGTAAATATCAGAAAAATTCCATATTCATTATTGAGGATGTGATCTTGTATTAGTACGAGAGAATTAAGATCACATGAATGAATAAAAATAGTCAACAACAACAAATTAAAGTTATGGAATTCTTTAATTGGAGTTGTAAGTACGGTTTACTGAGTATCATAATGATACAAATAATCTAGATTCGGATTATTGATGTGGAAAGACATCTCGGTAAATGTGCTTTATATAATATGATTATATATGACATGGGCCGATATGAATTAAAGTCTTTATCCAAAAACCATTTAACAATAAAGACTTGTAATTCGTATCATAACTAATGATCATTTATAGATCAACCTAAATCCTGGGTGTTCATGAACTCCTGTTCATGTTTATTAAATCTTTTGATTCATTTGTTAAGGTCTCTTCAAAGAATGAGGCTAATGACTTTTGTTTTGGAGATTTAATATCATGGATGACTGGGAACATGCATCAACATTACGGAATCTAATCTTTCCTAACGGATCGTATATTAGTTCCCTTAAGGGTTAATTCTGGAACTGAATGATTTTGAGCTCAAATCTATAATTAGATTATAGATTAATTATTCACTAGTGAATTAATGGTACGTAAGGAATAAGAAGTAAATTAGAAAGGTAAAATGGTAATTCTTCTGTGACGTCCCACGTCACTATGGCTGCTTTCTGGAATGATGACTGGCCCTACAAACCAACACGAGTCTTTTTAGCATGCTTTCCCAGGAGGTCACCCATCCCTAGATTACCCCAAGTCAAGCACGCTTAACTTTGAAGTTCTCAAGTGATGGGCTACCGAAAAAAAGATGCATCTTGTTGATATAGGTAGTACCCATCAATCCATTTAAACCATCTTCAACTATGTAGTCCCATACCTACACAGTCTTAGAATCATCACACTTGACCTTCCCCGGGCAGTGTGGGATTGCACAGCTTACTCGGTCTTTCCCCTTACGGATCACGGGATTATGACTGTCACAATCACCCCCCCTTACGAGCCTGACGTCCCCGTCGGCCACACTTCCGGCTGGGTCAAGGCTCTGATACCATTTGTGACGTCCCACGTCACTATGGCTGCTTTCTGGAATGACGACTGGCCCTACAAACCAACACGAGTCTTTTCAGCATGCTTTGTCCTCACTCACATGCTTCCTAGGAAAACTTCCGAGGAGGTCACCCATCCCTAGATTACCCCAAGTCAAGCACGCTTAACTTTGGAGTTCTCAAGTGATGGACTACCGAAAAGAAGATGCATCTTGTTGATATAGGTAGTACCCATCAATCCATTTAAGCCCTCTTCAACTATGTAGTCCCATACCTACACAGTCTTAGAATCATCACACTTGACCTTCCCCATGCGATGTGGGATTGCACAGCTTACCCGATCTTTCCCCTTACGGATCACGTGATTATGACTGTCACATCTTCCATTCTAATTTATGAACTAATTAATTAGAGGGTTGAACTATTGTAAGATGGTTATATCGATGGACGACTTAAAATAATATTTCTGTAAAAGTATATCTATAACGTAAATAGTGCAATTTTGAATTTATAGTGGAGTAATATCATAATTAATAAATTAACTATTATAATTAAAGAGTTTAATTATTTACTTTATTTATTAGAGCTTAATGTTATAAGTCTATGGTCCCCGAAATGGCTCAAACAATCACTGACAAAGGTAAATACAAAAATGGGCAAAAATGACTTATGTGATAAGTAAAATATTTTTCTATGTATCAAACATAATTATTGTTTAATTATGTGTAATTAATTAATTAATTATTTGATTTAACAAAAATATAATTAATTTTGAATTAATTTATTTTTTGGGATTTTTGGTATTTAAATAATAATAAAAATTGGGAAAAATCACATGCCAGTCACTGGCATGTGGTACACGTGTAGCACAGTGCACAGTCACTATGCTACACGCATAAGAGACTGTGATCAATTTTTTAGTTCCACAATTTTAGTTATTTAAATATTAAATTAATAATGTGATATTGTAATATGATTAAAATATTATTATTTAAACAAAAATCTGATAACTGATCAGTTATTTTAAATTGTTTAAAATAACAAATATTTTAATATATTTGATATATTAAATATAAGATATCAGTTTTACAGAACGTAACTTTTCAGCAATAGAAAAATATCTAGAAATCTCTCTCAGAGAAAGAGAACAGTGACATAAACAAAAGTCATTGTTCTTCACAAAACCTAGGTCCAAACTTTATCAGATCTCATGTGTTGAGAACATCTGATAAATAGTTTTTTGCCTATTGTTTGTATAGCGAGCCCACACTCGTTCTTTGTGTACTGAAAACATTTTGGAAGATCTTGGTGTGAGATCTCAAGGATTTAGCCATACAAAAAGATAGTAGCAAGGAAGGACCTGAGGTAATTTTTTCTGTTCATGTTTTTTATTCAATATGTATATGCATGTGAAGAAGTAGATCTAGAAATCTTATGAGATTAAATTAACAATTTGATTGTTGTTCCGCTGCGTATAATCTCTGATTTGATCAATAAAAACCAACAAATGGTACCAGAGCCATCTTCATACATATATATATATATATTGAATCTGTGTGGGTTTACTTTTATGCATTTATTTATTTTGATGAATGAATGGATGGCTTAATGTGATTGAATGCATGAGAATGTTGAATCGTTAATTGTATGGTGTTTTTGGGTTAGGATTTGTTTATGATCAGATCATTGTGTAAGCCATTAAAAGTCATAGGATTTATGTAATTTTATTTGGTTTTTGACACCATAAAATTGTAATTCCGATCACACAAAAGTCAGAACGGAGCTCGGGATTCAAAATTCAGCCACCGATCCTCCAAGGCCGACCTCCGAGCCGCTGCCGGGACGTCGTACGGACGTTGTACGACGTCCGTACGGATCCGTACGATTACGTACAGCCAGCCCCGATAGCCCCATTTGACGCCACGTGTCCCCGCCTGACTGGTCCAGATTATTTTTTTATTTTTTGTCTGAAATTAATCTGTTATCTTTTTAAATTTTAAAATGTTTAAATATCCTATTTTTGAAATTTGATATTTAAATAATGAGATATTTTTGTTATCTTAACAAACCTTTTTGTATATCTTTTTTAAAATTTATTTTTTTCAAAATAACAGATTTTAATTTAAATTCATTTCAGTTTTAATTAAAAGTTGTTTTAATTAAATAGAAAAAGAAAAATAATGATTATTTAAAAGTTTGTTTTAATTAATCAAAAATAATTAGAAAAGTGTTTTCTTATTATTATTCAGGACCAACAATGACACATATCCTTCTGACAGTAAAGTAAAGAAGCCCGATGGAGATCAATGCGGTTTTATTTTATTTTTTTTAATTTTATAAAGTGGTTGTAAAATTAGAAATACCCAAAAGCACCCGGTTCAACATTTATTGTTTATTTATTTATTTTAATAATTGTTTTCATGTGATTAATGTGATTGATAACATGTTCATGCATTGTATGCCATACATAAAAACTCACACAGTCATAATCATGCATCTCATTTGTAGAAACATGATTATTAGGATTGTCCTATATGTTTATATGAATTGTTTGGTGAAATCAATTGCATGTAAATTACTTAAGTTTTATTTTGAAAACTTGGTAAAATATCACACCAAAATTTTAAGTCTTTATGACTTAATTTCTTTAAACCAACTTTATTGTAAAAGTGTTTTTTAGTAAAGTTTAGATGAACATGAATGGTAATTTAAAATTGGATATGGACCTAAAAACTCACTTTCTTTCCAATTTTAATTATGTTCATAAAGTTTAAAGAAACTATAATTAATTTGGAATTAATTAGGTTAAAAATACTTATTTCAAAATAGTGAGTGGGAGAGGGTTGATATCTCAAACATAACCCATGGTCTCCATTATTAATATAACACCGTGAGATATGAATAGCGCCTCGTGACGACTTTGTTTTCGTCCCCCTAAGGAAGATGTCCAGACATATCAATAACAAGGTTATATTTCTTACAAAGATAGGAACTAATGATGTATTTTAGGTTTGACCGACCATAAGGTGGCATGTCCTAAGTTAAGTCATGAACTCCGAAATAATGGGTTACACTCACAAAGTTATGATTAAGCTCGTGCAGTGGATAATCATAACTTGACCAAATTAAGCAGTACTTTAATGTTTAAAAGAGTAAATAATGAGTTATTTTAAGTTTTAAACAATAAAGATAAGAATGTCTTATAAATTCTCTAAAATTAATTTGACCGACCCTAAGGCGGCACTTTAATTGTTATAAAGTTTTATCGTGGAAATTAAACTTTATTTTATGTGTTTTAATTGTGCTCATGCATCACGTTTAATTTCCGAAACTTTGATATTTATTTTTCTAAATATAATAATATTTGTATTTATTTATTTATTCCCAGCAAAAATGTCTATTGGTGATTTACACACCGATGCTTTTCTCAAATCCTTGGTTTTGAACCTGAAAATATGCAACACTGGTTTCGAGGCATGTTGACCATTTTTTCTTATAAAAAAATGATGTCGACTGTCTGTGAAAAACCTCCAACAGAACCACCTCTGGCTACTAGCCATGAAGCAGAAGAAAAATATGCAAATTGGATGAAATCCGATCGGTTGGCACGTTATTTCATGCTTTCAACCATGCCTGACGAGACAAAGGAAAAATATATACACTATGACTCAACACATGAGATGTGGCGAGCAATGACAGAGGAAGTCTTTGGTGAGTGTCATCGTTTATATCAAACGAAAAAGGTAAATAAGATTTACATATATTTTTCAACTTTGAATAATAGATTCAAAGACTATGAATATAAGATTCAAATTTTTGGATAGTAGATTAAAAAATAAATGCCACTAATCTATTTTTCTTTTGTTTTTCCTTTCGCATAATCAGAACCCTGAAAAGGAGAAAGAGACTGATAAGGATTTTGATAGCGAGTAAAGAGCAGGAGGAGTTGGAGAGTAGTTTTTATTTAGTAATTTTATTGTTAGTTGAACAATTTAAATTTATTTATTTTGTTTTAGAAATTTTAGATTTATTTAAACAAAGAAAACTACAGTTTAGAAATTTAGTTTATTGTTAGTAATTTTGATTATTAATGTTTAGAAACTTATTTCTATTTTTGCATAACATTTATTTCTTTATTAATAAAGTAGTTATTATTTAAAGAAATTATCTATTTACTTGTTATGCAAATGCTTTGGGATAAACAAAATTTACATACTTATAATGAATGACAAATTTTTTTTATAATTCTGAATTATTTAAAACGGCTAATCCTAGATCTATTAAACTGATTCCGATAGTGAAGCATATCTGTAGCACTTGAGATTGGGCCATATTGGTCTAGACAGAATAAATAGGCTTGTAAAGGATTGTCCTTTAAGAGAACTATCTATTGGATCTCTCCCTATTTGTAAATCCTGTCTAGAAGGCAAAATGACCAAGAGACCTTTCTCTGCTAAAGGTTCAAGAGCCACAGAACCACTTCAGCTAGTACATATGGATGTTGCAATCCATTTAATGTACAAGCAAAAGGAGGTTATGAATATTTCGTCACTTTCATTGACGATTATTCAAGATATGGTTACCTATACTCAATGTAAAGAAAATCTGAAATTTTTGGAAAGTTCAAAGAATTTCAAGCAGAGGCTGAAAAGCAATTAGGTAAATCACTAAAAAGCACTTCGATCTGATCGAGGAAGAGAGTACTTGGACTGTGAATTCAAGAACCATCAACATGAGCATGGCATTCAATTCCAACTCACTACACTTGAAACGCCACTGTAAAATGGTGTTTCAGAAAGACGGAATAGAATGTTATTAGATATGATTAGATGAATGATGAGTTTCTCGTCATTTCCACTGTCATTCAGGGGCTATTCGATTCAATGTGTTCTATACATATTGAATAATGTTCCATCTAAGTCTATCTGATAGACACCCATAGAATTATGGAATGGTTGTAAACCTAGTTTACACCATTTTCAAATTTAGGGGTGTCATGCACGTGTGCTTAAAGGAAAGACTGGGAAGTTGGAAACACGCTTTGAAGTGTGTATGTTTGTGGGATATTCCAAAGAGACTAGAGGTGGAGTTTTCTATAGTTCAAAAGAAAATAAAACATTTGTATCGACAAATGCAACTTTTCTTGAATATGACTATGTTAATAACCACAAACCTCGTAGTAAGGTTGTACTGGAGGAGATGATCTCAAATAAAGTTGCAAAAGTCACCAGCAATAACCAATGAAAAACGACAAGAGAAAACTGCTAGTTCTAGTCAGAATAGTAGAGAACTTCGTCGTAGTGGGAGGGTTAGTAAGCAACCCACACGCTATGAACACGAATTTCAAATGCTTATGTCTGACACAAACAAAGACGATTCATTGACATTTAAAGATGCAATGAATCATTATGACAAGGAAAAATGGCAAGAAGCCATGAACCAAGAAATGGAATCGATGTATTCCAATTCTGTCTGGGTTCTTGAAGATCCACCCGAGAATATCAAACCCATTGGTTGCAAGTGGATATTCAAGAAGAAAAGAGGAGCATATGGGAAAGTAGAGACTTTCAAAGCAAGGCTTGTAGCCATAGGTTACACACACAAAAGAAGGGGTTGACTATGAAGAAACATTTTCTCTTGTAAGAAAGGGTTGACTATGAAGAAACATTTTCTCCATTAGCCATGATAAAATCCATTTGTATACTCTTGTCCATAGCTGCATGCATGGATTACGAGATCTGGCGAATGGATGTCAAAACAGCTTTTCTGAATGGCCACCTTGACAAAGCCATTTACATGTCTCAACCAGAAGGGTTCAAATTAAAAGATCAAGAGCAAAAGGTTTGTAAGCTTCTTAGGTCCATTCATGGACTCAAACAAGCTTCTAGATCTTGGAATCTTAGATTTGATGACTGTAACGCCCCGGATTCTCTGTTATGGTTAATGGCTGGATTAGTAGGCCGGGAGGGCCATAATTGTTTAATTATGCCATTAAATGTGTTTATGCATGTATATGTGAATTATATTATGATATGATGTTATATGCGTGCATGTGGGTCCACATTTAAATAATTATGCTATTCTGATAATTTGGCCCATTGAGGGTGAATTTGTGTGTTTGGGTGCATAACTTGATTTGTGAATGAGATCCCATTATTATGGAGATATATTCAAGCTATTCGGCATGAGACGGTCATATATGATGGATTAGCGGTTTTGTCATAATGGGGTCAATTGTGGGGTAATAGAAATGTTCATTTGATGATAAATTGGGAATATTTGAGATCAGGGTGAAATTTCGGAGGTTTTGACTATAATGTCCCCGGGCGTGTTTTTGGGACCCCGAGCACTAGGTTTTATTTGAGGTTACTTAAGCTTGAAGTAGCTGTCAGATAGATTGTACGATAAGAAAAACCTCTCGTTCTCCCTTTTGATAGCCCGTTTTACCGTTTGAGCATATTCAAAGATATCTCGAGTTTTAGGAGTCAGAATCAAGCAAGGATTGAGGCGTAGCGATCCTAGGAGAGATTAGAAGCTTCTTAACCGACGGATTTGACGGAAAACAACCCAATTTAAGGTAATCGAAGTTTAAGTTTTGAGTTTTTCCGAGTTTCTAAGCTCTGAATTGATTTTGTGAATTGTTGAGTTTTCGGTTCGTTCGAGCCTTGGGCTTTGATGTATGGGGAAGCTTGGGAACTTTGCTTTGATGGTTGGGGAATGTTTAGGGATGATTTTGGAGGCTTTGAAGTGTTAGAAACGCGGATGGGAATGGCCCAGGGTGGAGCGCCGCGGCCTTGTTCTTGAGGCGCCGTGGCCCTTCTTTGAAGAAGCAGGTGGAGGCTTTGTGCTTGCTGGGCGCCGCGGCCCTTGCCTCTGGGAACCCTGGGGGCCGCGGGCCAAGGTGCTAGGGCCGCAGCCCTTGCCCTGTTTTCGCCCCGTTTGCTCGTTTTGACCCCGGGAACTTAGTTATAGGCCTCGGGAGTGTTCCTACTTCTTGGATTAGTTGGGATTGATCTTCCGGAGGCTAGATATTGGTGTGGGAATCTATGTTGATCATTATTATTAATGATGTCTCATGTTTGGTTTTAATTAGGTGACCGCTAAGGGACTAAAGGCTGATCGCTCTCACGGGCCGTTCTTTTAATCTTTCTAGCTCGAATCTGAGGTAAGAAAACAGTGTATGAATACAGTTGCACCCTGTACAGGTATATGACATGCATGGTTGGATATTTGAGGCATGTTGGTTGGTATATGTGGACATGGATTGCATGTTAAATGCTAGTGAATGCTGATTACCTGCTTGAGACACTGATTAGTCAGGGACCGACTCTAAAGTCGATGATCACGCGTTGAATGGCTCTATGGCATTAATGCGGGACCGACCCTAAGGTCGAAGAACTTATAAGCGCTTGCCTGCTCTACGACCAGATGACTATAGCCAAGGTATATGACCCCGGTGACCGTTTGTCACATGGCTAAGGGACGTTGTCCATAGTTTCGACTCTAGAGTCGTGAGGAAGGTTATGTTGGTGACTAATCACCTTGCACCTGTCCTAATCAAGCTTATGAAAGAAATCACCTAGCAGTTAAGCCCTGGTGACCCTATCGTCACATGGCTAGAGGGAGCGATGCTCATTATTGTGACTTTTGGCTATTGTCACCTATCTGTTGGACTGATAGTCCTGAGTGGTTATTATGATCGTTGTTGATATTATATCATGCTTTATTGTGTTTTCTTGTTGGGCCTTGGCTCATGGGTGCTATGTGGTGCAGGTAAAGGAAAGGAAAAGCTTGGCCAGCCTTGAGTGGAGAGCTTGGGCGATGTGATGTACATACAGGGCCGCTTGACTGCCACGGTCAAGGAGTTCTCAGAGGAACTAGGGGTTTACCCTACTTTTGCCGCTTAGGCCGGCAGGGATTGTAAATCAGAAACTGTAGTGACTCTTTTGTATTATAGACATCTTGTAAACGTTTTAAAAGGCTCATGAGCAGTTTGTTTACTTAATAAAATGTACCCTTTCCTTTTACTGGTTTTCACCTTAACCTGGTAATAACACTTAGATCACGTTTTTAACCAAATGACTCGGGTAACGAGTCAAATTTCCGGTTCACCGTTCACCGTAACTGTTCTGGAGTAGCCAGGGCGTTACAATGACACAAGTAAAACGTTTGGTTTTTGAACAAAATGTTGACGATCCTTGTGTAACGCCCTGGTTACCCCAGAACAGTTACGGTGAACCGGAAATTTGACCCGCTACCCGAGTCCTTTGGTTAAAAACGCGATCTAAGTGTTAATATCAGGTTAAGGTAGAAAACCAGTAAAAAAGAAAGGGTACATTTCATTAAGTAAATAAACTGCTCATGAGCCTTTCAAAATGTTTACAAGTAGTTCGTAATACAAAAGAGTCGCTACAGTTCCAAATTTACAATCCCCGCCGGCCTAAGCGGCAAAAATAGGGTAAACCCCTAGTCCCTCTGAGAACTCCTTGACCGTGGTGGTTAAGCGGCCCTGTATGTACACAACATCGCCCAAACTCTCCACTCAGGGCTGGTTAAGCTTTTTCCTTCCCTTTACCTGCACCACGTAGCACCCATGAGCCAAGACCCAGCAAGAAAACACAATAAAACATGATATAATATCAACAACGATCATAATAACCATACAGGACTATCAGTCCGGTAAATAGGTGACAATAGCCAAAAGTCACAATAATGAGCATCGCTCCCTCTAGCCATGTGACGATAGGGTCACCAGGGCTTAACTGATAAATGATTCTTTCATAAGTTTGATCAGGTTAGGTGCAAGGTGATTAGTCACCAACATAACCTTCCTCACGACTCTAGAGTCGAAGCTATGGACAATGTCCCTTAGCCACGTGACTAACGGTCACCGGGGTCATATACCTTGGCTATAGTCTTCTGTTCGTATACCAGGCAAGCGCTTATAAGTTCTTCGACCTTAGGGTCGGTCCCGCATTAATGCCATAGAGCCATTCAATGCGTGATCATCGACTTTAGAGTCGGTCCCTGACTAGTCAGTGTCTCAAACAGGTAATCAGCGTTCACTAGCATTTAATATGCAATCCATGTTCACATATATCAACCAACGTGCTTCAATATCAAACCATGCATGTCATATACCTGTACAGGGTGCAATTGTATCCATACACTGTTTTCTTACCTCAAGTTCGAGCGAGAAGTATGATAAAGACGACCCCTGAGAACGATCGATCTTTTAGTTCCTTAGCGGTTACCTAATCACAACCAATTATAACCTCCATTAATGAGAATCCACAATAATAGGGTCTTAACCTAGGCACCACCCTCGGGACCTTGAAACATGCCCACACGGTGAGTAGATTCGATCCCGGGCCTTAAGGATTGAAACCCCAAGTCAAAAACCCTTAAAAATACTCAAAACGGGGTTTGGAAGGAACAGGGTAGCGCTACAGCGCTCAACCCCTAGCGCCACAGCGCTATACACAGAACCTCCCAAGCGCCAGAAAGCCTCCTGAGGAGCGCTATAGCGCCCTAAGGTGGGCGCTGTAGCGCTACCTCCAGGCCCAAACTCCCCTGAACCGACCTTCTTCAACTCCTTCGATTCTAACTCGATTTCCAAGCTTCCAAATCCTATTCTTGATGCCAAATAAACCCAAAAACCATCCTAACACACCCCAAACATCACAAGCATGGGAAATCTAGCCAAAACTCCCAACAAAACCATGAATTCATCCTAGAAATCACAGCTGCAAAATAAAACTAGAACAGGGCAAACCAGAGAAAACCATGGTTAGAAACTTACCCAAAGCTTGGCCTAGGATGCTCTTCAATGGTGGAACACACTTCCAAACTCTCAAGGCTTGCTCCTCAAGCTTGAATCCTCAAAATTGGTTTAAAAACCACAAAGAACAGTGAGGAGAAGAAGGTACGGGAGAACTTTTTACAAACTCTGTTTTTCCACTACTTTCTTTAGCCATCAAGAGTTATATCTATCCTAGGGGTGAAATGTCCATTTTACCCCTAGGTCACTTAATAGTTTCTAAAGGCTCCCAAGGGCATATTTGGTATTTCCTCCTATCCCGTTAATCATAATTAACGCTCTCCAATTCCCGCTATTCTCAATAATCTCAAACACCAATAATTCACATCCCGTTACCCTTTATCTCCCGGTAATGCTCTAATCATTAAAATCACCTCAAGACTCAACCTAAGCCTTGGCTCTTACACCTGTTGTGACTAAACCGCTACTTTAATATTCTACGATCGTCTCATGTCGAATAGCTCGAACAAACCCACATCATATTGTGGTCTCAACACATATCATCGACATGCATACAATTAACATTATATTATAATATAATTCTCATAAACATGCATAAACACATTCAATGGCATAATTAAACAATTATGGCCCTCCCGGCCTACTAATCCAGCCATTAACCATAATAGGGAATCCAGGGCATTACACCTTGTGTCAATAAACAAATCAAAGATGGTATAGTAGTATTCCTCGTTCTTTATGTTGATGATATCCTACTCATTGGGAATAATGTAGAGACATTATCAAATGTAAAGAACTGGTTAGCTGAACAATTCCAAATGTAAGATTTGGGAGAAGCTAAGTATGTTCTGGGCATTAAGATTCTTAGAGATAGACAGAACAAAACTTTAGCACTGTCTCAAGCAACTTATATTGATAAGCTGCTAGAACGCTTTAATATGCAAAACTCCAAAAAGGGTGATATGCCAACCCATTCTGGAGTATTCCTTTCCAAGGAGCAGTGTCCCAAGACACCTCAGGAAAAGGAAGACATGAGACAGTATCCCTATGCCTCAGAAGTATGCAGTCTAATGTACGCCATGTTGTGTACAAGACCTGACATTTGTTATGCAGTAGGGATAGTAAGCCGTTATCAATCCAATCCTGGATTGAGTCATTGGAACTGTAGTGAAAAATATTCTCAGGTATCTTAGAAATACTAGAGAGTATATGCTTGTATATTCAGGTGGAGACCTGAACCCCACTGGTTACACTAATTCTGATTTTCAATCAGAAAGAGATAGTCAGAAATTGACTTTTGAATCAGTGTTTATTCTTGGAGGAGGAGCATTAATCTAGAAAAGCATTAAGCAAACCAGCATTGCAGACTCCACCATAGAAGCCGAGTATATAGCGGCTTATGAAGCAGCTAAGGAGGCTGAGTGGCGCAAAAGGTTCTACTCCGATCTGAAAGTTGTTCTAGAAGTGGAGAAAACACTTGTTCTTCATCGTGACAACAGTGGAGCAGTGGCTAATTCAAAAGAACCAAGAAGCCACAAGAGGGGAAATCATATAGAGTGCAAATACCACTAGCTCAAAGAAATCATACATAAAGGAGATGTCTCCATTCTGAAGTCGTATCAGAACACAACCTCGCAGACCCGTTTACGAAGACGCTTCCAGCAAAGCAATTCGAGGGTCATGTACGTAATATAGGATTGAGAGAAATGCCTCACTTGCTTTAAGTACAAGTGGGAGATTGTTAGGAGTGTGTGTCCTAAAAGCTTGTAAAGACATTTGTTTTTCTGTGAATAAATAAATACAATGGTTTATTATTATTGTTATATTTAGATTGTTAAATTATTGTTTGAATAATTTTATAAATATCAGAAAAATTTCATATTCATTATTGACGATGTGATCTTGTATTAGTACAAGAGAATTAAGATCACATGAATGAATAAAAATAGTCAACAATAACAAATTAAAGTTATGGAATTCTTTAATTGGAGTTGTAAGTATGGTTTACTGAGTATCATAATAATACAAATAATCTAGATTCGGATTATTGATGTGGAAAGACATCTCGGTAAAGATGCTTTATATAATATGATCATATATGACATGGGCCGATATGAATTAAAGTCTTTATCCAAAAACCATTTAACAAAAAAGACTTGTAATTCATATCATAACTGATGATCATTTATAGATCAACTTAAATCCTGAGTGTTCATGAACTCCTGTTCATGTTTATTAAATCTTTTGATTCATTCGTTAAGGTCTCTTCAAAGAATGAGGCTAATGACTTTTGTTTTGGAGATTTAATATCATGGATGGCTGGGAACATGTATCAACAATACGGAATCTAATCTTTCCTAAAGGATCGTATATTAGTTCCCTTAAGGGTTAATTCTGGAACTGAATGATTTTGAGCTCAAATCTATAATTAGATTATAGATTAATTATTCACTAGTGAATTAATGGTACTTAAGGAATAAGAAGTAAATTAGAAAGGTAAAATGGTAATTCTTCCATTCTAATTTATGAACTAATTAATTAGAGGGTTGAACTATTGTAAGATGGTTATATCAATGGACGACTTAAGATAAGATTTCTGTAAAAGTATATCTATAACATAAAGAGTGCAATTCTGAATTTATAGTGGAGTAATATCAGAATTAATAAATTAACTATTATAATTAAAGAGTTTAATTATTTAGTTTATTTATTGGAGCTTAATGTTATAGGTCCATGGTCCCCGAAATGGCTCAAACGAACACTGACAAAGGTAAACACAAAAATGGGCAAAAATGACTTATGTGATAAGTAAAATATTTTTCTATGTATCAAACATAATTATTGTTTAATTTTGTGTAATTAATTAATTATTTGATTTAACAAAAATATAATTAATTTTGAATTAATTTATTTTTTTTGGGATTTTTGGTATTTAAATAATAATAAAAAAATTGGGAAAAATCACATGCCATCACTGGCATGTGGTACACGTGTAGCACAGTGCATAGTCATTGTGCTACACGCATAAGAGACTGTAATCAGCTTCTTGGTTCCACAATTTTAGTTATTTAAATATTAAATAAATAATGAGATATTGTAATATGATTAAAATATTATTATTTAAACAAAAATCTGATAATTGATTAGCTATTTTCAAATTGTTTAAAATAACTAAGATTTTATTTTAATATATTGGATATATTAAATATAGAATATCAGTTTTACAGAACGTAACTTTTCAGGGATAGAAAAATATCTAGAATCTCTCTCAGAGAAAGAGAACAGTGATACATACAAAAGTTACTGTTATTCACAAAACCTAGGTCCAAACTTTATCAGATCTCATGTGTTGAGAACATTTGATAAATAGGTTTTTGCTTATTGTTTGTATAGCGAGCCCACACTCGTTCTTTGTGTGCTGAGAACATTTTGGAAGATCTTGGTGTGAGATCTCAAGGATTTAGCCATACAAAAAGATAGCAGCAAGGAAGGACCTGAGGTAATTTTTCTATTCATGTCTTTTACTCAATATATATATATATGCATGTGAAGAAGTAGATCTAGAAATCTTATGGGATTAAACTAACAATTTGATTGTTGTTCTGCTGCGTATAATCTCTGATTTGTAACTGGTTTTGTAACTCCAAAATATGTCAGATTTAGGCACACACATGTGTCTAATTTTTGTGACTCTCAATAATATGTTACAAGGTGTGACAAATCACATTTTGTCACATTATTTAATCTGACATTATAATATATGAAATAATATAACATTCCCCCACTAGATTAAATAATCACTTTTTGTAACACTTATTCAATCAATCAAACATTATATTAAAATATAATATTCCCCCACTTGATTAAATAATTCCTCTCTATAGAAACTTTTGCATTGGTGCATAAAGTGAAATTTCTTTCGACTTGAATTTTACCTTAGTGTAATTATCACAAAGTTTGTTGAAATTTTGGTTGCCGAAGCATTGAACCACTATCCCTTGATAACAAACCGGTGATAACACACACACCTTTGCTGTGTTCACTTGAGACCTCAATGTCTCGCTTTTGCACCGTTAATGGCCATGTGCACATTCCATTCATAGACTTTTCTAGAGAACGACTCTCAATTCTCATGAGGGGCGACACCACCCCTAGGTCTATATCGGTAGAACTCTTATAGTATTTTATTACCCTAAAATACTTGTCTTTTCAAGACTGAGTTCTATTAAAAAACCTTTATGTTTTAATACACTGGTACTCATATCTCAGATGGGACAAAATTTGAGTACTACTACTATTCACTTGATTGACTTTTTATTACCTATTGAACCTAATACTAGTTTGGTGACTAGTATTAAGATAGGTTACCATCAACCGTGAATCTCTTTAGGGAGTCTAAGTCCCACCTCTTGAGATATAGAAATGATTCCATTTGAATCATTTCTTTTCTCATGTATGCATACTTTAAACACTTTCAAACTTTGTTGCTAGCCATAGTGTAATGCCCTGGTTACCCCAGAACAGTTACGGTGAACGGTGAACCGGAAATTTGACCCGCTACCCGAGTCCTTTGGTTAAAAACGTGATCTAAGTGTTAATATCAGGTTAAGGTGAAAAACCAGCAAAAAGGAAAGGGTGCATTTTATTAAGTAAACAAACTGCTCACGAGTCTTTCAAAATGTTTACAAGTAGTTCGTAATACAAAAGAGTCGCTACAGTTCCAAATTTACAATCCCCGCCGGCCTAAGCGGCAAAAATAGGGTAAACCCCTAGTCCCTCTGAGAACTTCTTGACCGTGGCGGTCAAGCGGCCCTGTATGTACATCACATCGGCCCAAGCTCTCCACTCAAGGCTGGCCAAGCTTTTCCTTTCCTTTACCTGCACCACATAGCACCCATGAGCCAAGGCCTAGCAAGAAAACATAATAAAACATGATATAATATCAACAACGATCATAATAACCGTTCAAGACTATCAGTCCAACAAATAGGTGACATTAGCCAAAAGTCACAATAATGAGCATCGCTCCCTCTAGCCATGTGACGATAGGGTCACCAGGGCTTAACTGATAGGTGATCTCTTTCATAAGCATGTTCAGGACAGGTGCATGGTGGTTGGTCACCAACATAACCTTCCTCACGACTCTAGGGTCGAAACTATGGACAACGTCCCTTAGCCACGTGACAAACGGTCACCGGGGTCATATACCTTGGCTATAGTCTTCTGGTCGTAGACCAGACAAGCGCTTATAAGTTCATCGACCTTAGGGCCGGTCCCGCATTAATGCCATAGAGCCATTCAATGCGTGATCATCGACTTTAGAGTCGGTCCCTGACTAGTCAGTGACTTAACCAGGTAATCAGCATTCATTAGCATCTAATATGCAATCCACGTTCACATATATCAACCAACATGCCTCAATATCAAATCATGCATGTCGTATACCTGTACAGGGTGCAACTGTATTCATACACTGTTTTCTTACCTCAAGTTCGAGCGAGAAATATGATAAAGACGACCCCTGAGAACGATCGACCTTTTAGTTCCTTAGCGGTTACCTAATCACAACCAATTATAACCTCCATTAATGAGAATCCACAATAATAGGGTCTTAATCTAAGCACCACCCTCGGGACCCCGAAACATGCCCACACGGTGAGTAGATTCGATCCCGGGCCTTAAGGATTGAAACCCCAAGTCAAAAACCCTTAAAAACACTCAAAACGAGGTTTAGAAGGAACAGGGTAGCGCTACAACGCTCAACCCCTAGCGCCACAGCGCTCTACACAGAACCTCCCAAGCGCCAGAAAGCCTCCTGAGGAGCGCTATAGCGCCCTAGGGTGGGTGCTGTAGTGCTACCTCCAGGCCCAAACACCCCTGAACCGACCTTCTTCATCTCCTTCGATTCTAACTCGATTTCCAAGCTTCCAAAGCCTATTCTTGATGCCAAATAAACCCAAAAACCATCCTAACACACCCCAAACATCACAAGCATGGGAACCCTAGCCAAAACTCCCAACAAAAACCATGAATTCATCCTAGGAAACTCAGCTGCAAAACAAAACCAAAACAGAGCAAACCAGAGAAACCATGGTTAGAAACTTACCCAAAGCTTGGCTTATGATGGCCTTCAATGATGGAACACACTCCCAAACTCCCAAGGCTTGCTTCCTAAGCTTGAATCCTCAAAATTGGTTCAAAAACCACAAGGAACAGTGAGGAGAAGAAGGTACGGGAGAACTCTAAAATATACTCTGTTTTTCCATCACTTTTCTCAGCTATCAAGGGTTATATCTATCCTAGGGGTGAAATGTCCATTTTACCCCTAGGTCATTTAATACTTCCTAAAGGCTCCTAAGGGCATTTTTGGTACTTTCCTCCTAACTCGTTAATCATAATTAACGCTCTCCAATTCCCGCTATACTCAATAATCTCAAACACCAATAATTCACATCCCGGTACCCTTTATCTCCCGGTAACGCTCTAATCATCAAAACCACCCCGAGACTCAACCGAAGTCCCGACGCTTAATCCCGTTGTGACTAAACCGCTAATCAATAATCTACGATCGTCTCATGTCGAATAGCTCGAGCAAACCCACATCATAATGTGGTCTCAACACATAACATCGATATGCATACAAGTAACATTATATTATAATATAATTCTCATAAACATGCATAAACACATTTAGTGACGTAATTAAGCAATTATGGCCCTCCCGGCCTACAAATCCAGCCGCTAAACCACATTAGGGAATCCGGGGCATTACACATAGTTTGATTAAAATAGTTACCTCTTTAAAATAGTGATTTTGACCATAGTCAACACCCCTACTATTTTATAGTTTAATATCCAAGATAGACATTTTCCTTGAATATTAATTCTAGAAACTTCTTTGTTTCTAAAATTCTCATTTATGTTTTAAATTGATTCCTTCTTGAATCAAAATATTACAAACAATGACTTTAGACACCAAACATGTCTAGATTTGTCTGTTCTATACACATATAGCCAATGTGATTTAGAATGTGGAATTCCAAATCATCTATTTGATAGGATGACCAAATTAATCAGTTGATTAACAACAAAATAAATTGATTAACTTTAGAGCATCACTCCCACATTTCTCACATAGTGATAATAAAATATCACTTTAAAATAGAAATCTCTTCATTTCTATTAAGTCATTTATCCTCCAAGATAAATCTAGACCTATGATTCTCAAAGTTCATCATGAGTCCTCTATGCCACATGATAAACTCTCAATGTTTATCTTGATTTATTTACTTGCTAAAGCAAGACACACTTATTTGAAAGTAACTTTCACTTGGTTGTTTTCTTTTATATATTTCACAAAATAAAATGTGAACACAAATGTAATGTGAGAATTTCTCAAACAAATAATCACAAATTTTCATTTTTAGTTGTCTAAATAATCTCAAAATCACTTAAACAACTTTTATGTATTTCTTAAGAGTCTCTTTGAGATTATTTTAAAAACATCAATTTGACATCCATTGATTTTTTCATCAAAATCAAAATGAAAATATCAATTTTTTAAACACTTTAAATCAAAGAAAATAAACCCTCATTGATTTATTTAAACACTTTGATTTCTTCTGTTTCTGTTTAAAATTATCTCCTTATTGAGATTAATTTAAACATATCACCATCTTTAACCAAAATGAATAAAGTTCTCTTTTATTCACCATTGGTGTAAAGATTCAAAATTGCTTCTCCAATTTTGAAATGTCTCCTCATTGAATATTTAAAAATTATTGTCACTGAATAATTCTCAAATATATTTCATTTGACCACACTCTAAACTATAAGTCTATTGAGTCAATATGTTATCCCACAATTTTGAATCCACCTTGATCCATTTTTCTTGCAATGGCAAGCCACAACCATTAAAAGATGTAACCCCCTTAGGTTCATCTTTTCTTATCTCATAAAATGAGATGGTAAACACTTAAATGGGAAATTTCATTTCTCAAATAATTCATTTTATTTACCAAATAAATGGTAACTCATCACATTGCAATAATATAGGATAAACATATTAACGTCTCACAAATGTTTGCATGATTATATTTCAATATAATTTCACATAGTTGTCAACATATATGACTTATATCATACTCACATGACTCTTTATTAATATATAAACATAAATTACAAATATCATACACATATGATTTCATATTTCTATTGATTCACAAAATCAATATATTTATACATGTCATATAGAACTCATAAAATTGTCATTTTAATACATTATCATTATCACGTAATAAGACAATTCTATAACATGCTAACATATTACCCAATAATCTACTAGATTATTTACATATTAATCACATATAACAAAAACTCAAGATATTATATCATCTTCTAATCTAACTACTGAAAAACAAGGGAGATTAGAAAACAATGAACCTCATTTATAAATTTTTCTTCTTCTCATTTCTTTCACTATATGAAAACCAGTAGTTCTTCTAAGAAAACCAAAGAAGAACATTACTTTATCTTACCATCTTTTCAAAGTTGGATCCTCATATGATTTCCATGGTTTCTCCTTCCATTGAAAAAGGAACATAAGCTTTTGATTGTTAGAGAATATATTTTTATACTCAATGGAAATATGGAAAAACCAAAATACAACTCTATGCAAAAAATACAATAGACAAGGTAATTGATTAAATAAATATTACAACTCAATTGCTCAAAATACAAGTAACTAGAAAGATGTAGAAGAAGAAGATTACAAACTCAAAACAGTAATAATACAAGTAAACAAGATCAAAAGAATGAAAATAAAACCAATAAAAAGGGACAAACTCTCACACAACCAAAGTGTAAAGTAATGGGGATCACCAACTTGAACAAGGTTCAAAACCTTTGTCCAAAAGCTTATTTCCCCCTATTCTCTAAGCACTAAGGGATCTCTCAAGGAAATAGCTCTCTGGAATTATCAAGCCTCTATGGTGTATTTTCCAGCCAAGTGCTTTGTGGATGGAAAATTGTGTGTCTTACAAGTGAGCATTGGGCTCCTATTTATAGATTTTGAGATACCCATTTGAATTTCAAATTCCACCAACCCCCATGGTTGTTACCAATGTTTAATTGAATGTTTATGGAATTAAAATGGATATTTTGGAGTTATTTGGGATTTTAGAACTGTGCAATTTGGAAAAAACTGAAAAACCATATAGGCTGTCAGCCTCACTGGCCGCGCCTAGGACTTTTCAGTGGCTGCAGCCACTGGCTTCTTTCCCCCAGGCCGCGCCCATAGGCCATTTTTAGCACAAAAAAACCATTTTTCCAAAACGTCTCAAATCCTTTCCCACATGATTTTATAACCTCCAAACACCTATTGAGAGTTAAAAACATGTCTCCAACAACCATCTTTCATCATGGCTTTGTGAAATCCAATCTCAAATGTGTAACATATAATATACACATTATTGGGTAATATTTAGGAGTTACAAATTTGTAACTGATTTTGTAACTCCAAAATATGTCACATTTGGGCACACACATGTGTCTAAATTTTGTGACTCTCAATAATATGTTACAAGGTGTGACAAATCACATTTGTATGACAAATCACATTTTGTCACATTATTTAATCTAACATTATATTTTATGAAATAATATAACACTATCCACCTATACTTCTCTAAATTGAATTTAAGAATCCATATCTTTATTGTGATAGTGGATTACAATTGTAAATTATATTCTTACTAGGACTTATAACTCTCTATAATAAGCAAATTTCATACATCTCTGTGGAAAATTAATATATCGCAGGCATTAAACACGTAATCCCTAAGCTACACAAATTATACGGGTACTCTCGTCCAATATAAGTTTATGATTATTTGACTGTAGCATATTTATCTTTCACTTCTCAGATCTCAGGTTAAAATCATATAGATCATGCAAATGGTGATCAAGCATTCATAAGCATTAAACACAAGTCAAACAATTCACAATATTGATAGGAAATTTATAAAAAATGCATTAGATAATCATAAGGTTTCAAGAAGAATCAATTAGCAGCCTAAAAAGAAAATTAGTTCATGGAAAAGAATAGAAAGAGTAGAAAGAGAGAAAGAGAGAGGGGGAGAGGTAAGAGAAGAAGAGAGAATATGGAGACCTTTAAAATAATCTAAAACATTATTTTTATAGTGATAAGGTTGTGAAAATAATTTTCTAGATGTTTCCACTTGTTACTTCATAATGCTCAAAAATAGCTTCATTTGAATTTCAAATCTCGTAACTCTAGCTTGTGTATTCTTGTACCTCAAATATCACCAAGTAAACGTCTGAATTTGACTTTTCTTGTGAAACAAGCTTTCGAAGATCTTTGAATAAGCTGTCCAACGCCACAAGAACATGTAAATTTGATATGTAAGTAAGGAGATATGGTCAAAATATCGAAACCGTCTCAGATTCAAAATATCTCAGATTTTTTCCAACAATTTAAGTTTGAATTCTCCTTTATCTTCTCCAATCAATTCAAATATATTCTATTGTTTTCTCATGATTAAAGATGATATTTCAAATAAATTTTGAAATATTTCTTAAATATCCATGTAACAAGTGACAACCTGAAAAATACAAGAACCGCGCATAAAAAGAACTAAATATATGAAATAATAATAAAACTAAAAATAACTAAGACTAAAAAGTATTAAAAATCTATCTTATCACTGGGCACTAACCTTACGCTAATAATCGCATGCTTGTAATCAAATCAGTTCCTAATAAGCACAACAAACAAAGTATGCAATAAGGATACACAACCCAAGCTCATTTCAATATTAGACGGTCTTAGTCGTTTCTCGATACAATAGGGCCAATGCCCGCTCTACGTGCAATGCCAACTTTTTATTACCTGGATTCCAAAATGGTGATGAAATGACCCAAGTGTGATTCCGTTCAAGCGTCTTTAGGCAAGCCTAAACAAAACTGATCGAAATCGATTAACACCAAGCTTAGTTCATAATTTCAACTTCAAAATAATCGCATATAAACTTGGCTTAGATTGTAGGACTGTAGAACTTTTCACAAGCTTCCCAACCATAAAAAGAACGTCCAAATCCGACATTAGGATCAAAAGTTATGTTCTAATAACGAAACTCGAAAATCATGACCTAAAACAGGGTTGGCGCCGGGCCGCCTGAAGAACCTATTTTGATCCACGGCGCCCTCCCAAAGGGCCATATCCCCACAAGATTCAGAGAGCATTACATTGCTCAAGGAAAACTCATTTGCGCTGCGGCGCCCACTCAATGGATCGTAGCGCCATCGCGATAAACCCATAAATCTGTGTTTTTCCCTGCAAATTCAGACCTCAAACCCCAGCTAATATAGACCCAAAATCTGATTTTCTTCAGCCCTAGGTACCAAGTTGATCATAAAATAGTTACATCACTAACACACACTCCGTAGGCATCACCTAAACACCTATTTCAAGCCTACAACAAGCAAATTCAGAAATTGGGGTCCAAAATTCCCATTTTTTCCCAATCCAAAAATTCAAACTAAAACCATACAAATTAGTTAAATTGAAAGTTGCAACCCAATTTATAAATCTATTCCCAACACCAACACTCACGTCTAACAACCTAGGATCTCCAAATTTTGAAAATTCAAGCAAAGCCCCAAATTCCTCCCTCAGGAACACCAAGATGAACAAGTAAAGAAAATTTAAGGAATTGCTTACCTCTATGATGAAATTTGAAAACCCCAGTGTGGTAATGGCTTAAGCAGCCACTAATACTTCTCTTTTGAAACCCAACTTCTTCCAATCACCATGAATCCACCCCAAAATTGCCTAAGCTCAAGCCTAAGAGAAAAAGAGAAGAAACTAGAAAGAGAGAGAGAGTGTTGAATGTGAATGAGGAAACTTCAACCTCATTTTTCATTTTTCCTCTATTTTCATGGTCCAATGATCATTTTGCCCCTATCACCAATTAGCCATTTAACCACCAACAAGGGCATTTTTGTCACTTTCCTATAAGCCCCACTAAACCTCAAATTACTCCACTAATCTCCAAATTAATCCACTAATCCATCAATTACAACTATTCCACCAATTAATTTTATTTCATCAATACTCCCAAAATATTGAAATTCCCAAAATACCCCTAGGCTCGACCTAAGCCGGACATCTATCCCCGTTGCGACTTTTCCGCTTAAACCGCTCGAATGGATCCACTCATGCCAAAAATCACATATATATCCACATAATAATATGGTCTCAAGCACATAGCACACAATAATTATAAATATACCATCAACGAGTCAAAATTACAAAAATATCAATTTTTAATAAAAGTGTATCTTTAAACACATTTGATACACATAATCATGCATATTCAATTATATAATAATATAATTCACATAATTATCTCACATGTCATTCCGACACACTAATCAAAGTACTAACCCTTACTAGGATACCGTAATAATGTTGCAACATTAGAATTTAAAAAATATATATGCAAATTAGGAACAAATTTGTTATTATAGATCCCAAATTATTTTTTGCATTAAATCCTTGAAGTAATGTTAATTAGCCATATACATTTTTTTTCTTTAAGTGAAATAAGTAATTAACATTAAAAATATCAATCCAACAATGTATATAACAAGTAGATTACTTACAAAATAAATTCAAATGACTAGGCTTATTATTGAGCATATAACTTTTTCTTTACTTGTCGGGAATTATCCATATAACTAAGCGTTCTTATAAAAATCATTATAATATAGGTTACTTGGCAAAATGATTTATTTTTTAAAGTTATTTTGCACTATATTCTAGTTTTGATAATTTTTTACAAAATGATCTCTAACACTCCAGACAGCTAGTCGAAATTTTTAGACAATTAGTCGATATTTTAGACAGATATCATTTTATAAAAAATTATCAAAATTAAATCAGATTGCAAAATGACGTCAAAAATATATCATTTTCACCAATTACTCTTGTAATATTAATATTGACAAATAAATATTATTATAATTAGTTGATTTAAGGAATTTTTTATTAGTAAGGAATTAATAAAGAGTTTGACTGAAATTGTTTGATTTCAAGAAGTATTTTTTCTTCTATATATTTTATCTTAAGGATAAAAATATTAAAAATGTTATAGGTTGTTCATATATCATAATATGTACTTTTGAAATACATCATTTATGACAAAAGTTATAAACATGATTGGTATGTCTTGAGCTTTACATATATTATAGTAAATATTTGAAACTCATAAAAGTATTCAAAAGAAAAGAAGATACCAAAAGCTAACAATCAGAGAAACCCATTTTTATAAATAATTCTATAAAAGAAAAGAAAATTGACTGCCATCAATGGCCATTGATTATTTTTGGAAAAAAACTTAATTTAATATGCTGTTGAGTCCCCACTTAAGACATTTAATTTTGATTTTTAATCAATTAATTTCCAATATAATTAATGATGTACTACATGTAGAACCATCAGCGTCAGCCTATGTATGGTGGTGGATATGACTTATGAGTGGAGAGAGCGTATTGTATAGAAAGATACAAAAACCTTTCTTCACCGAATCCTTTTCTCTGAAGAAACCCTCTACTTTCTACTCCAGGTAGGCTGTTTTTCACGAAACTTAATGAATTTTTTGAGCTAAACTGGTTGTGATTCTTATTCATACAAGAGCTCGACTAAGTTTATGTTTTTTTTTCCTTTCTAAACATTTATGTATCAACTTTGGAATTTGGTGTGATTGGAATTCTGGGATTGACCCCCTTTTTTTTTTTCTTTTCTATATAATCTTCATTGGGTTTCTATTCTGCTTCTTCCTTTTTTTCTTTAATGTGATTTTTCTGAATGAAGATTGCTGATATTGCTCTCTGAAATATCTAATATATTATATTTCTTGGTTCTTAATCTGGGTTTGTTTTTTATGGCTTTGTTTCATTATTTTGAGTGATTCTCTTTTCGGAGTAGTGTTTTTCATTTATTTAGATGGGTAAGATATGGCAATGAACTGTGAAAAGTCCATATGAATCATTGGTCTAAAAAGAAGAATCCACTGCACTTGATTTTGGATTATATCTTGGCAACCCTTCAAGCCTTTTCCTTTTTTCTTGAGCGAATATTGTTCAAATTCTTTTTAGAAATTTATTTTGTATGTTTTAAAGGAAAGGGTGTCGGGTTCTGCATGCAATAAAACCAATATGCTTATAGCTTACTCATTTTAGCATCATCAAACTACAGAAGATGCTTGAAGCAGGGAGTTCCATAAGCCATATTTTCATTAATATCATATTATGTATGCTTGCCAAAATTCAAGGTCCATATTGTTGATGAATTTCCCAGAACAATAGTATTATGGTGCAGAATATACGTTTTGCAAAGCGTAGCTGGAGTGTTGCCCGGAATTAGATGCTCTTGTTATTATAGATTGACAAGGCAAAAAAATACTAGGAAACCAAAAAAAATGCTAACACCTACCTCGCTTCCTGCTCGGGCTGTTTCCAGCAGTAATTCTTTTCGTTAGATTATTAACAATCAGTTAATTATGTTAAGAGTCTGTTCAATATAAGCCTTGCTGTTTTTCTTTCTTTCAAATATATATTTATATTTGTCCCCTGGCTGAACTTATATTCTTGGGAAGGTAGGAAATTCTAACAAAGTAGTTGGCAAATCCCCTTGAAGCAAACAACGGGCCTGACCACTTGACCTACATTGGTCATCCATCTTTTTTCATTCGTGATGATTGTTCAATGGCTCATTTCTTCAGTTGTTTGACTCTAAAGTCTTTTTTTTTTTTGCATGACATTTCATGAATGCATTTTGGTACCTTGTGTTTTGGAAAGTGAGATTGGATAATTTTTATCATGTGATTTTGTTATGAAATTAGAGCATGTTGAAAATTTTAATCCAGTAACCAAAATAATCCCTTTAGTGTGGGGTTAACTTAATCCCATTAAAAAACTTGAGATAATTTTATCCAATCTAATTCCACATCTTCGTGTACATTCAAGTTGTTTTCTCCGAATTTATTATTGAGAAATGATCAATTCATTCATTTCTTCTATGTTTCTTCTCTTGTAATTTTTAATACAATCCTATCCAAATCTAATCCCACACTCCAAACATGACCACTCTTGTTTTAGCATTATCAATTTTCATTTCTTCGAAATTTTAATTTTCAAGTTTTGAACTCTATTTTCTATCGACACATTGATGGAACATGTTGGAAATAAGTCTCGTCTAATGTCAAATAACAGGGAGCGATGCCTCAATTTTGGATCATTTTGGCTGGATAACAAAATTAATTGTAGGCAATGGGAGGGTGCTGCTGTTCTTCCAGAAAAGCTCATTTGCATGGAGCACCTGTGTATTACTATGTCAGTACATTATCATTCTCTTATCAAGACTTTTGTATCCCTTTCGTGATGCATTGTTGTATGCTTGTGCTTGATCGTTTATGTTGTTAACACAAGCAGCAGTGTGAACTTTGGAAGGTGTTATTCTTAAAATGATTTATATTCTTTTTTGCAGTACCCCCCACCTTTGGAAGAGCCAGACTCCTTGGCATCTCACAACGGTCAGCAGTCCGAACTCACTGCAGGACTCTTGGTTCATTTAGATCTGGATACATCAACACCTGATACTTACCATCCCCCTCCTGCGCCTTTGCCATACGATTTAGTTTTCGGTTGTCCAGTATCAACAGATTCTGAGTCTTCTAAAGAAGAAACAATTAGCTGTAGTAGTTTCAAAACTTCCGCTACTTGTGTAGATCTTGAGGATGCAGACTGCAAAGCTAATGCAAATTCCTTGGATGTCTCGTCAAAAATGTTGGAACTCTCAAAAGCTCATGAACTTAATCTTTTACCAAAAGAAGAAGAGGATGCTTGTCCCATTTGTCTTGAAGGTGCACTACTGTTTATGTCTTTTGGAGCTAATGCTCTTAATGGTATTTTTCTAATGATTCATACATCTCTACATGCAGAGTACGATTTAGAGAATCCAAAATTTATCATGAAGTGTGAACACTATTTTCACTTGTCGTGCATTCTTGAGTGGATGGAAAGAAGTGATGCCTGCCCAATATGTGACCAGGTATATTTACCGAAACAACTAACTCGTGCCCTGATATTACTGTACACAATAAGTGGATTGTTCAGACTTGAGAGCTATGCAATTGTTTTGCTAAGAATTTATTCTTTATAATGTTTCAGGAAATGGTATTTGACCAGACTTCCAATTAATAGCTCTTTAATACTTTGCGAGATAAACAACCTATGTGTTCTTTGAAACTAGAGAAGCCCAACTCAATGGCTAGGTGATTGGGATCTGCATATTCATCAGATATCCTGCTTATATTTAGATGTTTCCATCAGTCATTCTTCGGTTGTAAAAAGTGAAGTTCGCTATAAAAAAAGTCCGAAAGATTTGTTCGTTGTTTTTCTGCACTGTGTAGAGGTTCATATCCAGTTCTCTCAGTCGGATCCAAATATCATAAGTGGAGTATTTGGAGAAGAAATACTTGGGAAATTATTGGAAGGTGGAAAAAATAATGGTGAATGCTGCCTTCCTTCCCCGTTTCTGTTTTGGTCTTGTACATAACTTTTTTGTTTCTTGTTGTGTGTCACGATTTAATTCTTTCTCTGGCTTTGATAACATTGATTGGTGTATGAAAAGCACTGTGATCAATAGATTGTTCTACTTTTTCAAGGTCACTTCTGCCTTTCAGTCTTTATCTTTGAACACTATGATTTGAGCTTATGTTCCACAAATTTTACTAGTTTATTATTATAGAAAAACTTATACTAATAGAGACAATTGATCTGATGTTTAATTCATTGGTCTTAGCTTTTGTCGTATTGAGTCTTAAACTTAATATCCTTACTTGCAAAGTCTATCATTAGAAAGTTTTTCCACTCTTTTGAGTGATCAATGAATTATGTTTTGGAGTTTACATGGTGTTAAAGTTTGAAACAATTCTTGGCTTTGTAGTTTCTACTTCAAAAGAAAATTAATGTTTTAGAGAGAAGGTATAGTATCCCTATCCAAATCCTCTATTGTCACCTATGAACAGTCTTGACAATTTGTAATGATTTAGAGTTAGGAATATGTCAAAGTAGAGGGCCTAAATCTAGAAACCAATGGTTGGGACGGTAGATGACAACCACTTTCTCAACCTTCGAAATTGTACAAAAATTATAATTGTTCCTCTTGTATGCCATAGAAGTCAAATTTTGCTGTAAAGTAATCTTAAATATATTTTGACAACCTATATAACAGACAATGTTCAATATTGTAATGAGTGGGAAAGTGTGCTTTTGCCTTTTTCTCTACTTTTCTCCCCCACCCAATAGGACTCAGGTTTGTGGTGTTAATTTCTTTGTCTTTCATTGTCAGAGCTGGTTCAACAATACATTACTTCGAAGATTTTTAATAATACTCTACTACTAATCAACCTCATCCAAATTTTTCCTTACGTTTCTCCTCCTATATGTTTTTGGGTCATTCTAACATTATAGGGGAAGAATGTAATGTAACCATCTAAAGCTACTGAGGCAAATGTTTGTTGGATTTTATGTAGGCAGAAAAAATTCCTAATCAAATTGATTCTTTTTTGTTCTCTTTATTGTAAATTAAATATTAGTTGTGTAACAATGAAAATATTGTAATTTTAAAAATGTTCTTGTCATTCTTACTTAGAAAGATGAGAGTACATTCTTCAAAAAAGAAAAAAAATGAGAGTGCATTAAAAGTCCCAAAAAAAAAGTTCCCATAAGAATTTGGGCCCTTTGGCTTTACCAAAGCTTGTTTGTGAACTCAATGCTTGAGATTTTGGAGCCCTCAACTCCACTTTTGGATACTATTAGCTAAAATCTTTTTCTAGAGTTGTTTACATGAATCCAATAACTGGGTTAGTGGGGGTGGGGCCTGGCTGCTGTCCACTTAATTTTCTATATATTTACTTTTTAAGAGATTTTGGACCAAGACATTATTATTTTTCTTCTTCTTTTTCTATGAATTTAAACTAATGCACCATTCCTTCCTATGTATCAAAAAACATGTGGGTTTCATCAGACATGTAGAGTTGTTTCAATATCAATAGTACAATTGAGGAGCAAATCACAAAAGAAATTAAAGGAATATTTTTTCATGCAGTTTGGGTAACATTTAGCTTTAGGTTCCCATTTTTTTTGGGACATGTAGTCTCATGTGAAGCACAATTTAAAAGCTTGTAGAGAAGACTAGTACCTACTTTTCGTTGATACTTGATAGTGACATGTATGATTTAATTATATGTTATTGGAATTGGGTTATTTGTAATATGGTATAGTAATTGCATGTGCTATTCTCAATTAGATTGACCGGACTTGCATAATGTAATACATGAACAATTACTAGGTTAGTATACATAAACATGATTAACAAATGTAGAAGATGATAGACTTCTTCATAAATATATATATACATAATCAATTATATTGTTAAGCTGTCATTAGCTTAGTGACATCATTAGTGGGGCTCTCATTATGTCTCTTATGGTGTTGATATAATACCCATCTAGATTCTATATGTGAAATGTATTAAATTAATTGACAAATGAATTAGGCTTCGTGCTCAGACAAAAGTATTTATATTAGTGCTATATATATAATTATAATTAGCTTAAATTTACAAATATAATAAGATTGAAGTAGCGGATACAAGTTTTAAATTCATCATGAATTAGGGAATTGTACAGTGGTATTGTGAGTCAAATAAGTTATCAAATGATGAGACAATACGTGCACGGTCCATGAACTTGAACGTTTGTACTCTTATAATTTATATTTTTATTTTATAATTAATTAATTTGGTTCATAATTTTTTTACTTCTACGAATCGTCCATTTATAGTCATTGCATGGATTTTGTGTTCTAACACACCCTGACAATAGTATCTCACGCTGAAGTTAGAATTTTTCAAATATATAAATTTTTTAACAATATTTTACGTTACAAATGGAAACCATATAATATATTTACCTTTTTATACTTTATAAGGGAAAGGAATGATATTCATTTATGTTTTATGCCAATTTTGATATTAACATTACTAATAAGGAGATTAAAGTCTTGTGACCAATATTAATTATTTAATAATAATACTAAAATTATGTCCTCTTACCAATCAAGCAAAAATTTAAGTTCACCTTAAGATCCTCATTCCATTCTAATTTTCAACTCTACATAATTCAGAAGTACCTCATTGGAATTGTGATATATATACTTTAATTTTTCTCAACTAAGCTTATAGAATGTTATTGCATTGGGTTTGGTTATTATTGTATGTGTTGTTTATTTATTTTTTTGAAGAGAAAAAAAAAAAGTTTTGTATGCATCGATAGTTTAATTAAACTTTGAATATATTTATTAGTTCTATAATAATTGAATGTTTGGTGACACGAACAAATTTTGAACCCTAATTAGTAAATTAGATGGAATTAAATATAGTAATATTATTCAAACTTCAAAACCAGAGTTGCGCGTGTTGATGAATTTTATTTTTGGTAATAAAAATACTACTTGGAGTCTTGGACTTACTTACTTCCGTTGAAAATACATAACCAAAGCCTGCTGAGTGGACTTCAGAACATTTGTCTGCCACCATATTCCTTTTCTGACCTCCTCCGATATATATTTTTATTTACAAAAATACCACTAATTCCAATATTACTATATATTTCCATTTAAGAAAAGAAAATAGGAAAATCAAAATCATGTACTTCTATTTTAGTACGTTAGTGTTCATCATTAATTAATGGAAGAAAACTAAACGTTTAATTCGAAACCTTTAAAAAAAAAAACATTTAATTCGAAAAGAAACAAACTGATGAAGGGTAAAATTGTCATTTCAGAAAGAGCTCGAAAAACTTTCAAGTTTCATCCAATCTCCTTTGTCATTGAAAAGTTAGCTTTCTCAGACACCCATGAATATCTCTATAGAATATCTTCTGCTCTTTCTCAATTAATGAACCACATAGATAAATATTCATGGAATCAATTAATTTTCCGGGAAAGTGATTTTCTAGCTACCCAAACACTTCAAAGAAAAATGTTGCCAAAGCCACCACTTCCCACCATTGTTTTTCTTCTTTCCTTGACCTTTCTTGTAATGATCTCGAATGCCAATCTTACTCCAAATTTTGAAACGTACGAAACCCATGTCCAGGTAAGTGCTTACAGTTCAAAATTACAGAGACACAGAAGAACAAGTTCTTATTCCTTATATGGGTCTTCCGAGATTTCCGACCCTCGGAAGCGTGTTCAGAGTTCAGTCCCATCTGAAACGACGAGGCAAATTGAGGAACTGGTCTCGACCAAGGTCTTAATGGAAGCAAATACAACAATCTTCAGCAAGAACAATACGTTTCAGCTTGGGTTTTTCACTCCGGATGGGAGTCGGCACTATCTGGGTATTTGTTATCGTTTAATTTCACCGCCGACCTACATTTGGGTTGCGAACCGAGAGAGACCCATTAAGAATATATCGACTTCGACCTTGGAAATCACTGAGACTGGACGATTGGTGGTCAAGGATTCCGTTGGTTCGCTCGTGTGGCAGAGCACGAATCGCGAAATTGGGACATCCCTCAATCTCTTGGAGAATGGTAACCTGGTTCTTTTCACCAGCGAAGGCACGGTTTCGTGGCAGAGCTTCGACTATCCGACTGACACGTGGCTTCCGGGAATGAACCTCACCACGGCAAAGAGCTTGATTAGTTGGCGGAGCTCATCGGACCCTTCTCCGGGTTTGTACTCTTTGAGACTCAGACCCGACTACAGCGAGTTCGAGCTCGTCTTCAATGGTAGTATACCTTACTGGAGCACCGGAAATTGGACCGGCAAGACTTTCTCCAATGTTCCAGAGATGACGGTGCCGTACATATACAGGTTCCATTTTGACAACCCTTTCATGGCAACTGCGTCGTTTGGGTTTGCGGAGACGGCGTTGGACGGGTTGAGTCCGCCGCTGACCCGGTTCCAACTGCATTATTTGGGTCAGCTCAAGCAGAACACATGGTCGCCGCAGGTAGAGAATTGGAACGTGTTCTGGCTTGAGCCCCGCAACACGTGCCTGGTCTTTGGTTCGTGTGGAAAGTTTGGGCTCTGCGATAGCCTAACTGAGAAATGTAATTGCCTCTCTGGTTTTGAACCCATTAATAAGTTAAATTGGGAGTCATCTAGGGATTACTCTGATGGTTGTCACCGTGTGAACGACGCTGTTTCTTGTGAAGAAAAAGCTGATGATAGGTTTGAACAGGTTGGTATTGCGAGCTTAGACGATAATCGAGAAACTGAAGTTGAGTCTTTTAACTCTAGACTTGATCTCTGTCAAAAGGCTTGCTTGGAAAATTGCACTTGTGTTGGTGTGTACTATGATGAGAGGACTAATTTGTGTAAACATTTATTTGGGTCTCTCTTTAACTTGAGAAATTTGACCTCTGATAACATGAATTTGGAAGTAGTCCATGTAAGGGTAGGGAAAGGAGGTATTCTAAAGAAGAAGAAAAGGCATTTCAATCCTGTAGTTTTGGCTGCTATCATTGTTGGGTCGATTGCGGTTCTGGGATTCGTAATGGTAGGTGTGTTATTTTTCAAGAGATTAAAACGGCGGAAGACAGTAGAAGAAGACGGCGACTTCCCAGTATTGACTTTGAAAGTGTTTACTTATAAAGAGCTTCATCAGATTACAAGGGGTTTCTCGGAAAAAATAGGCCATGGTGGTTTTGGAGCAGTTTTCCAAGGAAAGTTACTATCGGATTCCACTACCCTTGTTGCCGTGAAACGCCTCGAGAGGCCAGGCAGTGGAGAGAAAGAGTTCCGAGCTGAGGTTTGCACTATTGGGAACATTCAGCATGTCAATCTTGTGAGACTTAGAGGATTTTGCTCGGAAGATTCTCATAGACTTTTGGTTTATGATTACATGCCAAACAGTTCTCTGAGTGTTTACTTACGCAAAGAAGGTCCAATCTTGAGTTGGGAATCGAGATTTAAGGTGGCCATTGGTACGGCCAGAGGTATTGCTTATCTCCATGAAGAATGTAGAGATTGCATCATTCATTGTGATATCAAACCAGAAAATATTTTGCTTGACAGTGATTACACACCTAAAGTTTCAGATTTTGGGTTGGCAAAGCTACTTGGCAGGGACTTTAGCAGGGTTTTAGCCACAATGAGGGGTACGTGGGGCTACGTTGCCCCAGAATGGATATCAGGCGTGGCAATCACAACCAAGGCTGATGTTTATAGTTACGGAATGACATTGATAGAACTAATTGGTGGCCGTCGTAATGTGGAAGCACTGCCATCTGCTGGCGGCAAAGAAGGCAGAGGACCAACAGCCGACAAATGGTTCTTTCCTCCATGGGCTGCACGCCAGATAATCGAGGGCAATGTGGCGGCAGTGATTGATCACAGGCTTGGTGGGGCGTATGATGTTGATCAAGCAAGACGTGTTGCATTGGTGGCAGTGTGGTGCATACAGGATGATGAAGCAATTAGACCTACAATGGGGACGGTGGTGAAGATGTTGGAAGGACTTGTGGAAGTGACTGTTCCTCCATCTCCAAAATTGTTGCAAGCACTGGTTTCAGGGGAGTCTTTTCATGGAGTTAATACTAATTCTGGAAGTGGCGGCGGGGTACCTACTGGCACTGGTAGCGGCATCCCCCCTCTGAATATTCGATTATCAAATGCTGGTGCTGAATCATCTCTTGGTAATGCCTCTTCTTCCCCTGTAAATGCAAATACGAATGAACCCCATGAAGTTCATGAGCTTCATATACCAAAGGTATATGCACATACAATATAGTAGCTTTCTTCCTCTTGTAAAAATGGAGTTATATAAAAAAAAAGTGATTTGCTGTAGATTATCTTGTGATGCAAGGATAGTTATGGTAGAAGTTTCTAATCTTTTAAAACAACCAAATTTAATCTCTTGTTCTTTCATTATTTTCTTAATCATGTAGCACACTCGAGCATAGAGTTATGTGAGAATGAATTTTCTCAAAGGTTCAAAATATGCTAGCTATTTTTCCCAAAGAGATTACTTCATGACAAAGCTCGGTATCTTTCTTGACAAATTAGAAAATGATTTGCTTCAAATGCGTTGCGCGTGAATTTATTGGATAGGCATACACAGCCACCCTATCAACATTCTTTTTTTGTCTTTTAGAGATTGTGCGATTTTGAGATCCAGTAAGTGCATATTGACATTTGCTTTTTACATGTCCTGTAAAAGCTACTTATCTTCCAATGCCGCACACGGCTTCATTTTAGAGCTTTGAGTTGGTTATATGAAAATAATTAGTCTAGTAAGGCCAAATTATAAGCTGAAACTACTATTGTTTAAAGAATCATAGAGCACTTTTTTCAGCCTGCTCAATTATTTCTCACTTCTTTCCTTTTGCCTTTCATTGTTTCTGATATATTAAAGTTTCATCATCACAATCTTTGACATTCTCTTGGCATATACATAATAAGGCTATACATATATTATTTCCTCATTTCTACACAAAGATTCAGCTGCATCAAACTTTTTCCTTTTTCCCTTTTTGATTCATAGGCATATAATATAATTAATAATGCTCATATCTTTTGTAAAGATATTGTGGATGTGGTGCCATGGTTGTAAAGCATCGTTGGATTCTTTATTAGACACTTTCTGCTGGAAAGAAGCCTCATGTGAGTCATGATTCATTATGGCCCATGATTCTTTGTCACTGACATTTTTTGTTCTGCCATCTGTGCTAAGTGCTCTGTTCAGGGAAAAATCTCCAAGCATTATTTTTCTTGTCGTTTGGGGCTCAAGTTATTCCACATAGATCATCATGATGGGTCCATGGCCTAAAGTTGTAGATTTCATATCTAATTAGTTATCATTTTAATATGCTTTTATTTATTTTGGTATATATATGTGATGTTATTAATTTGTAATTGATTAATTATATACAAGAGATTAAGGAACTCATTGGTTGTATTTTAAGGGATTAGGAAATTGCACTTAATTTTGTGTCATTTTTTATCGAAATTATATTTAGGAGAAATAGCAAAATTATTCTTGAATTAATGTAATTGCTCTTTAGTTTTACACATGGTTTATCATATTTTGATTCACTCTCATAACCCATTCTAATTTTTATAAATATGAACGGGTTGATAATTGTAAATGTATTCAATCGAACCTTCAATTAGATACAATGAGAGTAACTAGTTACATCAATAATTAAAAAAAAATAAACAAAATATAATTCCAGTTAAAAAGTAGAAAAATAAAAGGACAGGACTAAATAATTAAGTGTATAGTTCATAAAATATATTATAATTTGTCTAGAATTTACATAATGTATATCAAGAATCATATTCATCTTCCCTCTTATCCTATCCCATGATTCTGTCCATTTTTTTAGGGTGGGGCTCGGCATCTCTGGTTCAAAGAGAAACAAAACAAGACTTTGCAGCAATTCAAAAAGCCAAGAAACTTCAAAATGGTGTGCTTTTTTTTTTTTTTTCGAAAGGAAACAAAATGGTGTTACAATTCCCTACTTTTGCTTCACAAAAATCAAACACGTATTCCGAAAAATAGATTCTGGTAGCTACAGGTCAGGATCTGGAATTTAAAATATATATGTTTAATTTAAAAATAAAATTTAAAAATATTTATTGCCAACAAATAAGCACATATTAAAAATAAAAAAAATTGCAACAAAAATTATTAAGTAATCTAGTAATAGTTAATAAATAGGCTGAAAAAATTGTACTTAAACTATTTAATAAATTTTTTTGTGACAAAAGTTAGTAAGTAATTTGAAATATTATTCCTAAGTGACTAAGTAGTTTTTTAGTGGCAAAAATCATATTTTATATTAATTTTATCTCAATTTTAATTAATTAATAAAAACATAAAAAATATGTAATTCATTGAAAAATTATTTTACAAATTAAAAAAATTAAAAGTCATAACATGAAAAATTATTTAATTTTAAATAAACTAAGTTTTAATTCAATTCAAATTGTATTATTTAAAAAAAATTAACTAATAGTGAATAATATTTTTATATTTGAAATTTTAAAATTATTTTTTAATTTTAAAAGAGATCCATTAATTATATTGATATTATGAATATATCTATCTATATAAGTGCATAGATAACGAAAATTCTTGATTTTAACGGTTTTTTATACTTTAAAGGTTAACTTTAACGGAATATTCTTATATTTAACAGAATATTTTTATATTTTTATATTTAAGGGTAGTTTATAAACACTTAAGCTTAAATAAAATAAAATAAATAATTAAAAATTTTAAATAGGATATTTTTGAGATATTTTGTAATAATAATTATTTAAAAATAATTAATGATTAAAAAAATTAAAAATAAGATATTTTTCAGATATTTTACAATGATAATTATTTTTAAATAGTAAATAATTAAACAAACTAAAATATAATATTTTTGAGATGTTTTACAATGATAATTATTTAAAAATAATAAAATTATATGTTTTATAACTTAAATAAATATTTAATTAAACTTAAACTCACTTATTAGAATAATATCATATTAAACATATAATATAATCTAATGTAAATTAGCAACAAATTATTATATTTTTTTTTAAAAACTTGAAAGAAACTTAAATGTAAAATTCGCGTATAATATTTAATATTACATTAAACATATAATATATAATTTCTTGTTGTCACTTCCAGATTCATAAAACTAGAACAAACATAAACTTAAACACAATAAATAAACTATTTAATTAAACTACGATATTTATTTCAAAATTTATATAACATTAATATAAATTTAATAAAAATAATTAATAAATTAAATAAATAAAACTAAACAAATGTGCATATTGCACGATTTTTGTATCTAGTATATAAATATACTTTAGACATTTTATGATTAATTAAAATTAAGAGAAAATTTGTGTAAAATGTGACTTTCGCAACAAAAATAACTACTTAGTGACTTAAGTGCAACATTTTAGATTAATTACTGACTTTTGTGGCTAAAAAAATTAGTTAATGACTTAAGTGAAATCTTTCAGACAACTTCCTGACTTTAGCTACCAAAAAAACTACTTAGTGATTTAAGTACAATTTTTGAACTACTTAATGATTTTTGCCGCAAATTTCCCTTAAAAAAACATTTAGTATTTTGTGATTTTTAAAAAAAATACTGAATCTACATTCAAAGGCACACACCCAACAAAGCAAGCCAATTAAGGCCAAATACAAACTAGAATATCCGGCCACCAAATCTTGGCTTGGTCCATGGTTAAAGCAATTTTGGCAAGGTCATGAGCCATGCCATTAGAGGCTTTGTTACAATAATTAACACCTATAACATCAATTTAGAACAACAACCCATTACATTTTCTAAAAAAATTCCAAACTCAGCTACCAAAGGGATTATGTGACTTATGGCTCAAACCACACGTTGGCAATCCGACCACAGGTAAACATGCTGGTATCCAAACTGAAGACAGAGGCATAGACCATGCAGCATGGCCATAGTTTCCGCTACGGGAGGTGTCATCGTCGAATCGATAGGAGCTGCTAAAGACACCAAACACACACCTCCACTATACCGCACCACCACACCAACACCAATCTTCATTCTGGCACTATCAAGCCCTACATCGACATTCACCATCACATAACCCGGTGGGGGAAGAGTCCAAGTAGGTGCTACTGGAGGTGGTGATAGAGTCTCAATTTTCCCTGTAATGTTCATCGTAGTATTTGTTTCCTAGTACCGCTCAAGGTAGTCTAGAGCCAATTAACAACTCCCACCTCATACAGCTCTTGTTATCGTGGACAACCATTTTCCTTTGAAACCAAACTCTCCACAACAACATAACTAGTTTATCTACTACCTTTCTGCTGAGAGTTTCAAAGCACTCCAATATAAACTCATAGAAATCAGCATCATCATCAAAATTCCCAGGCACATGAAACCCGATATTGACCATGATCTTTTTAACAATTGAGCAACCCCAAAGTGCATGATAAGTTGACTCAATTGCATTATTACATAGCATGCAAATACGATTAAGATTCATACCATGCTTAGCCAAATTGCCACGGGTCGGAATCTAATGAGAACTAGCTTTCCAAATGAAGCTACGTACCTTTGGAAGGATGTTAAGAATCCAAATATCTTTCCACCATTTTTTCTTTCCTGTTGAAGTAGATTATTGACCAATCCCATCCTCCTCACTCCACACCAGTAGTGCCAACATAATTTATCTTGCCCATTAAACTCAATACATGGGATAGAGAATATTGCACGGACCTCATTTTCATCAAAATTACTCCAAATAAGTTTATTATTCCACTCACTCGCTGTATTTTTTAAATCACTAACAAACTGAAGGTTCGAACGACCGCTGAAAGAAAGCATCCTGCCTACCTCGACGTTTGGGATCCATACATCTGAGGCAATTCTAACCTGATAGACATCACCAATAATCCAACGGCTACCTTGGATAAGTAATTCCCTTCCCCAATTAATGCTCTTCCAAAGGTAAGAACCCATATAAGTCTCCCGAGCCTCTAAAAATGACTCATTGGCATAATAAAGACATTTCATGACTCGAGTTGTCAATGACTTCGTTTGTGAATAAAGCCTCCAAGCTTGTTTGGCTAGTAGAGCCTGATTGAACATAAAAAGATCCTGAAAGCCAAGTCCTCCATTAGATTTATACCAACATAAGCGATTCCAAGTACTCCAATGCACTTCTTACCACTTACGCCACCCCCACTAGAACCTAGCACAAATACGGTGTAGATCATGGATTAGCTCCGTAGGCAATATGAATAAATTCATTCCATAGGTTGGAATAGCCTGGACCATCGATTTAAGTAACACCTCTCGCCCACCCGCCAAAAACAATTTCGTTTTCCACCCAAATAACTTATTCCAACCTTTATCCTGAATACATTGGAATAAGGAAACTTTACTACGGCCCGCAAAGCAGGGTAAACCCAAGTACTTCTCATGGCATGAAACAAGTGGAAACCCCAACAGCCTCACAATGTGATCACAATCCATATTAGAGATGCGAGGAGAAAAACAAACATCGAATTTAGTTAAATTAACTAATTGACCTGAAGCTTGCTCATACCAACTCACGATCTCCTTGAAACGAACACAACTTGTGGGGGAAGCTTCAAGAAAGAAAAAACTATCATCCACAAAAAATAAATGCGACACCACCAGACCATCAATACCCTTGCCCAAGATCTTTTTCTAAATCACAGAAGATAATCCTTCAGCATAAAGCAAAAAAAGAAAAGGTGATAATGGATCACCTTGTCTTAACCCCCTCGTTGGGATGATATTGTCGGTAACCTTCCCGTTTATATTTATGGAATATTGAATTGATGTGATGCACCTGTGGACCAACGACACCCGATGCCCATTAAATCCAAGTCTTTCCATCATCCCACATATAAAACTCCACTCCACCCTATCGTATGCTTTCGCCATATCTACTTTGAAAGCGATAAAACCTTTATGACCCTTCTTGTGTCTCTTAATCATATTCAGACATTCTAAGCCCACCATAGCGTTACCGGTGATCAACTGTCCTGGTATAAATGCGATTTGATCTTTCGATATCACCCCTGCAAGCACCCCACGCATACAATTTGTCATTACCTTTGCAATGATTTTAGAGATAACATTGCAAAGGCTAATGGGCCTATAATCTGTGGTTCTCTTGGGCTCCTTCACTTTAGGAATCAATGTGATCACTGTCTCATTGATGCATAACATGGATGCTTGACCAGTTAAGAAGTCAATCACCACCTTGCTAACGTCCCCCCCCCCCCCCCCCTTGATCTTTCTCCAAAAATTTTGAAAAAAAAAAAAACTGCCCCATTCAATCATTTCTCGGACTCTTAAGGGACTCATTTGAAAGACAGACGCACATACATGGTCCTCGGTAAAGGGACGAAGTAGCTGGTCATTCATACCCGGCGTAACACGAGAAGGCACCTGATCGAGCACCCGATTCAACACAACTTGAGATGGATCAATAGATTTAAAGAGATTGTTGAAGTAATCTTCAAACACCTCACCAATGCCCCCTTATCTGCCACCCATCTATCATTCTTATTCATGATCCCCATAAGCATGTTCTTTTTCCTTCGTTTTGAGGCCAATTTGTGGAAAAAAGAAGAATTCTTGCCAACCACCTTAAGCCAATTATTTTTCGATCTAGATGCCCAATATTGCTCATCTTTATAAGTTAACACTGTTGACGCCGTTTTTCGTCAGCAGATAAAAGAAGAGAGCACGTAAACAATTTAAGACAATGGCCAAAAATAAACAAACAAATCAAACACGGTTTTTTACGTGGTTCAGCAGTTAAATCTGCCTAGTCCACGAGTCTCTGTTATTAATCTCAAGATTATCTCTGAACAATTCTTTAGCAAGAATTTTCCAGAGTTTTCTCTCAAGGATCAGAATTTCGGTCCTTTACAATGGTGCATGCCTTCTCTATTTATAGAGAAGGATGCAGAATACTATCCCACATATTTTGGGTAGTTACTCTTTTGTGAATACAAATAAATGGCTTTAAATGCCAATAATCAGATATTAAAGGAAACGTCCCCCAAAGATCAGGGGGTGTATAACTGTATTAAATAATATCCCACAATTCTTGGGGATTTACATCAATTAATGAAGACTACATCTCATAGTGATTACACTTGTAGACTCTCAAGGTGGTTATAGCATATCTTCAAGGCTCCAGCATTTCTAGTCTCATGTCATTGTGCGAGCCACTGACATCTCCCGAGCTAACGTTTCTTTCGAGATGGGATATCGAGATCAAGAACCATGCTCCGAAGTTCCTGAAGATGAAGGTGTTCTCGGAGCTACCTTTCGAGATCGAGGTCATTTCGAGATCACCGCACTCGAGATCATACATCGTACTTTGCAAGCTCGACTTACAATCCTAGATCACTCTAATCCTCACAAGACCATTTGTTGCGAACTCAGCTTTCGAGGTCATATTTACTATGGATCGAAATCTGGGTATAACATTTTGCCCCCTCAAAAGTATTTGTTCGAATCCTAAGAGAAGGAAACTTTTGAACTACTCTTTTCGGGAACCATACCGTCACACTCTTGAAGATGGACACGTGCCAGATGGGTATTGCTCACTTTAGGTACTTGAGTACCTTGGGAACACGCCCACGATCGTTCGTCTGACAACTTTTCGGCGCCATCATGTCACCGATTCCCATCCATTCGATCTGTGGAGGAATTTAATCAACGCTCCTGATTAATTTAGTTTTCCCACCTATATATACAAGACTCCCTCTTCGTCTTCTTCACATTTGTTCATCACAAGCCAGAAAAAAGAAAAACACCCCCTAAACTTATTTCCACAGTTTATTCTCATTGCATGTTTCTAGGCCGAAAAAACAAAAGAATCCTGGTTTGTACGAGTCAGTGAGTTCTTTCTTGCAACCTCTTCTCCACTCGACGATTTCGCTGCAATCACCATCACTGTGTAAGTACGCCATTTTTGTTGTTCTTTTTATACTGTGTTTGCTGTGTATGTTAGTATATGTTCTTAGCATGATGCGATAGGAGGTTTTGAACCGAAAGGTTTTTAGGCTTTCTGGACTTTCACTCTGGATGTTCGTCTCTGGTTTATACCCAGTTTCGACGTTTGAATGTGGTTCCCATTTTCTGGGTTTTGAAATTCTTAGGCAGCGTTTCTTGTACATTAAGCTTTCGGATAAAAACATGGGCTTTGACAAATACACGAAACCCAAAAACGCTTTTCTTGGCTAACCGCCACTCTCCTTTCCCTTGAATTTTGGGACTTTTAAAAAAAAATCATCCACGCCCCTTTTCCTTTCCTGTGGAACACGCGCTCTAATCCCTTAGTGAGGGTCTAAATACTTAGTTTCTTGTCCTTAGATCTCCGAGCTCATCCATCGAGCTCGTGATTCTTGCATGCATGGCCCTCACCATTTTTTCTTTCACGTTAGATGTCACAGAATCCGGAAAGACGGTGGGGGTCATTACGAGCAATTCCTTACGAGCCCAAATCTCCGAGCCCGGAATCGATCTTTGCCCGGAACCAGCGTCGGATTAAAGAATACGAGATCGCACGCGAGCAAGAAGACATTCGAGCCCACTATCGTCGCCAGATAGACGAGGTCATCGAAAAGAAGAGAAGGGTTCTTCGGGAAGCCATCTATCCGGAGCCTAACCCAGGACCTAGGCCAGTTCCCCTCGACCCTGCGTTAAAAGTCACGGTAGCATACCACCCGGGGGAACTTCAGTTTTCCTTAATGGCGGAGCCTTCGTCTTCACAGCCTAGGAGGGAGATGTTTGAAGCCGAATTCTACCAGAGCTCGGTTACCACCTCCGACCAGATAACTGACATCCTGGCCATCCATGGCCTTAGCTCGTTGGACACACTGAAGTGTCGAGCTCCGACAAGGCATGAACGGAGCTGTTTCGCTCCTGGGGGCCGCGATTCCAGTGTGAAATACGCGGCCTGGAGCCAGGAACATATAAGGGCAGGAGCTTTGCTGCCCCTGAAGTCCTTTTTCAAAGACTTCATCGATTTCGTTGGGTTGGCTCCATTCCAACTCAACACCAACTCATACAGGGTGCTGTCTGCCCTGAGGTCCTTATTCCACGAGCTGGGGTGGATAGGACCTTCACCCCAAGAGATTTTATATCTCTTTTGTTTGAAGAGTAATCCCTCCCGAGCTCGGGGAGGAGATGGTTTCTACTATCTTTTGAGCTACCCCAAAGAGACAAAGATCTTTGAAGATCTTCCGAACCACCCCCCTGACTTCAAGAAGACTTTTTTCTGGACAGACGGTCTGTTCCCGTCTCGACATCGTTCGTTTAGGCGGATTCGTAAGTATTCTCGTTACTTTCTATTTTTGAGCTCGAATTTTTAGCCCTTGAATCCATGTTTAGTTGAAGTGTATCTCGCCTTTCAGCTAACTTTCAGCGTCCCACCCCTGACGAGACAATGAAGGAGCACAGAGAGAGCCTGCTCCGACTCCCTTACGGTAGGAGATCTCTCTCAAATCTGCTACATGAGGACAAGCTGCGAGCTTGTGGGTTGTTGGGACAGGGCCAGTCAACCTCTGACTGGTCCAGTAAAAAATATGAACGCTGGGAGGAAGTGCCTCTGCCCACAGGCATCCTTCCTCCGAGGAGAGAAAGGAAAGCATCTCTCCCAATTCGCTCGAGAAGTCCGCGGTCGGGAAATGAGGCCAATGACGAAGCCTCGAGCTCGGACTCCGGAGGAGGTAAAACCCTTCCTACTTCGCGAATGTGGTCCCCCACTCTGTTAAAACACAGGCCCAATAGACTAGTCTCGTGCCCACAGGATAGATACCACTTCTACATATGGAGTTGGGTAGATGACTGTGTCCATAGGTTTGATAGTGGGCTCGGGAAATATGATACCATGTACACCACGGACGAGGTGTGGAATGGGATAGCGGTGCAGTATGGGACCAATGTCTATAGGGACCTCTCGAGGTTGTCACCAACTTATAGGGAAGGCACTCCCCCCGCCTCTTCTGAAGACGGGGGAATTTCATGGTCCCCAAGCTCGAGCTCGGGGAAGAGTCCCAGTTAGGTTTTTTCTTCAACTGGTTTACATCTTTTCCCAAAGTTAGTATCATTGTTTAACTCACTGTCATTATGCAGGTGCCATGAATCCCGACCTCGACGCCGTGCTCTTTAGTGATGGGGGAGCTGGCGCCCAGAAGAGCAAGCGCCCGAGGATACCAAAGAGGCCCGACCGACAGTCCAAGGTACCTAAACGTCACGAGACGACTCCCACGGCCCAGATCACTGCGGACATCTCCAAGGAGCTGACTGCCCAGGTCGATGGGTCAGGCTCTACTGCATCCATCTCGCAGCTTCCCACCGAGACCCGGTTAATAGTTGCTCGGCCTCCGAAGAAACCTCCTACCTCTACGGTTCAGCTGCCAACGGCCCGAACTCATACTGAGGAATATGTACTTGATGGCGCCGCTGGGGCAGAAGGGGCGCTTCTCAGCTCGGACGTCCTTTCTCGGGTGGGTCAGAGCTTTTCTGGCTTTGGTGCCGACCACTGGGACCTCGTGCGCAAGGCCTCGGACTGCAACACTCTTTATGAGAAGAGTATCGAACTTTCCGCCGCGGTAGCCTTCTCATTTCTGTTTAGGGTATTTATGTCTTAGAGTATTTATGTCTCTGATTATAATTCTGATTCATTCTTTGTGTTTCAGGCCCTTGTTGTTTCAGCGCAACTCAACTACAAACTGACCAACGAGGTGCAAACGAGCTTATCTCTGGCTCAAAAGTCGAAGGATCTCGAGCTGAAGATGGTTGACGAGCTCAAAGACTCGAAGTCTGAAATTGAAAGATTGAAGACCCGTCTCGAGGAGCTTGAAAAGTCAAACGCTGAGCTCGAGAAGGCCAAAGCCAAGCTCGAAGAAGAGAAGTCTGCCACCTTCGATTTCATGGAGAGCGAGAAGACCCGCCTCCTGAATGAGTCTAAGGAGCAGAGGGAGAAAGCGGTCGACCAGGCCATGTACAAACTTTGGGCCGACAATGACGATCTTGACACCAGCTTCCTGGGTCCTCTCGAAGCCACATATGTTGAGCGGTGGAATGCCCGTCTTTTGGCAAGTACAGCTGCTCGAGAGGTGGCCCAGCAGGATAGTCATGCTATTCGTCCTGGAGGGTCTGGTGATATTGATGCTGAGAAGGCCAAGGATACTCCTCTTCCTTAAATCCGATCTCGGAGAGATCAGTTATCGGGGCTGCGTCCCCTCATTCTTGTAACTATTTAAATTTGTGCCCACGGTGCTGACACAATTTCTTTAACTTTTCCTATTATATGCTTTACATTTCTTGGCTCAAAATATTTTGCATTTTTCTTGCATTGATGAGTTATGTTTATTTAATTCATATAAACATAGTTTAGATTTAGGCTCGAAATTCGATGCATTCATGCATAGTTTATTCGAATTATCTGCTTCCAACCTCGTTATTTATCAAGGTCGGATATTACTTTAACCATGAACTGAAAAGTACTTATATGGCATGTAATATGAATGATTTGGTTATATCTCTTTGTCACTTTTCCTCATCCTCAGTATCTTGGCTCCGAGGTTATGAGTTCGAAACTATTTTTCTAAGATATTCCAGCCTCGATTTCAACATATTTCGCAATAGGTTTAAGCTCCCATTTATCATTGATCGATAGTTCGGCTGGTTTGTTCCAAATCTGTTGTTTGCATATCTGGTTAACTCCAAATATTTAGGTTTTTTGATGGTTCGGTTATGTCCGAACTATCTAAGCTCGCGTATTTGGTCATGTCCAAATACTTTATGTTTTTTTATAATTCGGTTATGTCCGAACTATCTAAGATCGCGTACTTGGTTATGTCCAAATACTTTGTATTTTTTATAATTCGGTTATGTCCGAACTATCTAAGATCGCGTACTTGGTTATGTCCAAATACTTTATATTTTTGATTATTCGGTTATGTCCGAACTATCTAAGATCGCGTACTTGGTTATGTCCAAATACTTTGTATTTTTGATAATTCGGTTATGTCCGAACTATCTAAGCTCGCGTATTTGGTTATATCCAAATACTTTGTATTTTTGATAATTCGGTTATGTCCGAACTATCTAAGCTCGCGTATTTGGTTATATCCAAATACTTCATGTTTTATTTATTACTTTTTATTTTTTAAGCTGGTGGTATGTATACCAATGATGCCCCCTTAATATCCTATGAATGTGACCATAGGTTATTAACTGAAGAGAGATTGCAAAAATAAAAAATAAATTACACGCGGAACAAAGTAGACGTGTCATTCAAAAATAAAGAAACATAGATAGAAAATCATGGTTACAGGCAACACTTTTCCTATACTATTGATAATAAGGTCTAAGGTGTTCGCCATTCCATGCTCGTGGTATCAGGCTCCCATCTAATCTTGCCAGTTTGTATACGCCAGGTCGGATGACTGATTCTATCTGGTACGGTCCTTCCCAGTTCGGCCCGAGTACTCCAGCCGATTGATCTCGGGTTGCTAAGAATACGCGTCTCAATATCAGATCTCCCACTCCGAACTTTCGATCTCGAACCCTTTTATTGAAATATCTTGTGGTTCGTTGCTGGTAAGCAGCATTTCTCAGCTGAGCCTCCTCCCTTTTTTCTTCGATCAAGTCTAGGGTTTCTTCGAGCTGAGTATGATTGGAGCTCTGGTCGTAAATCTGAGTTCGAATCGTTGGAATTTCGACCTCAATGGGCAACATTGCCTCGCAGCCGTATGCTAGAGAAAATGGGGTATGTCCAGTTGATGTCCGAGCTGTAGTTCTATATCCCCAAAGGACTTGAGGTAACTCCTTAGGCCATCGTCCCTTTGCTTCTTCCAACTTTTTCTTCAAAGAACTTTTGAGAGTTTTATTAACGGCTTCGACCTGACCATTCGCCTGAGGGTGAGCCACTGACGAAAAGCTCTTTATTATACCGTTCTTGTTACAAAAGTTGGTAAATAAGTCGCAATCAAACTGGGTTCCGTTGTCAGACACAATCTTTCTTGGCACTCCATATCGGCATACGATGTTCTTTATCACGAAATCTAGGATCTTCTTCGAAGTTATGGTCGCCAATGGTTCAGCCTCCGTCCATTTTGTGAAGTAATCAACCGCGACCACAGCATACTTTACTCCTCCTTTGCCAGTTGGGAGCAAGCCTATGAGGTCGATCCCCCACACTGCAAAAGGCCATGGGGATGTCAACATGGTTAGCTCGGAAGGTGGAGCTCGGGGTATCGTGGCGAATCTCTGGCATTTGTCGCACTTTTTCACGTACTCGAAAGAGTCCGTTTTAATGGTTGGCCAGAAATATCCTTGGCGTATAATCTTCTTGGATAGGCTATGCCCCCCGGTATGATCTCCGCAGAACCCTTCATGAATTTCTTCAATAATCTTCTTTGCTTCGGGGGGAGTCACGCATCTGAGCAATGGCATGGAATACCCTCTTCTGTATAGCCTTCCATCCAGGATGGTGTAACGAGGAAGTTGATACATTAGTTTCCGAGCCTGATTTCGATCTTTTGGAAGAATTCCATTTTCGAGGTACTCAACGATCGGGCTCATCCAGGTCGGTTCTGTCTCGATCATACACACATCTTCCTTGTCTGGCTCAGTAATGCTGGGTGCTGACAGGTGTTCTACGGGTACAACATTCAGCTCCTCATTTTCGGCGGAAGTGGCGAGCCGAGCTAAGGCATCTGCATTTGAGTTTTGTTCTTGGGGAACCTGTTCGATCGCATAAAACTCGAAAAACTCCAATGCGGATTTTGCCTTCTCCAGATAAGCTGCCATTTTTGTGCCACGAGCCTGGTATTCTCCCAAGATTTGATTTACCATGAGCTGGGAGTCGCTGTAACAATGTATAGCTTTGGCCTTGAGCTCCTTTGCTATTCGCAGTCCCGCAAGTAAAGCCTCATACTCAGCTTCATTATTAGATGCTTTAAAGCCGAACCTTAAAGCAGAGTGAAATTTGCTCCCTGCAGGAGTGATCAGAATAACTCTTGCCCCTGCTCCATTTTCATTTGACGACCCGTCAACGTAAAGTTTCCACAGCTCGTGGGTCGTGGTTGTTACCTCGTCGTCGGCTGTACCGGTGCACTCCACTATAAAATCCGCCAACGCTTGCGCCTTAATGGTTGTTCTCGGATGGTAGGTGATCTCGAACTGTCCGAGCTCAACAGCCCATTTAAGGAGTCGACCAGACGCTTCTGGTTTGGACAAGACTTGCCTTAGTGGCTGATCTGTTAGTACATGGATAGGATGCGCTTGAAAGTAAGGGCGGAGCTTGCGAGATGAGTGGATTAGGCTGAGGGCGAGCTTCTCCATCAATGGATATCTTGACTCTGCCCCCAGTAATCTTTTACTGATGTAGTAGACGGGTTTCTATATTCTCTCTTCTTCTCGAACTAGCACCGCGCTTATCGTGTGTTCAGTTGTTGAGAGGTATAGGAACAGTACCTCTCCCGTCTCAGGCTTCGATAGGATGGGTGGTTCGGCTAAGTGCCTTTTGAGCTCCTGGAAGGCTAGTTCGCACTCATCTGTCCATTCGAACTTCTTACTTCCTTTCAATAAGTTGAAGAATGGGAGACCGCGGTCCGTTGACTTCGAAATGAACCTGCCCAGAGCTGCCATCCTGCCAGTCAAGCTTTGAACATCTTTATGCTTCCGAGGTGAAGGCATATCGATCAGGGCCTTTATTTTATCGGGATTAGCCTCGATTCCACGAGAGTTGACAATGAAACCCAGAAATTTCCCTGAAGACACCCCAAAAGTGCACTTCTGAGGATTCAACTTCATGTTGTACTTTCTGAGCACGCCAAAGCACTCTTCGAGGTCATCAACATGGTTTTTGTTAAGTTGAGACTTTACAAGCATGTCATCAACATAAACTTCCATGTTGTTCCCTATTTGCTCTGAGCACATCATGTTTACGAGCCGCTGGTACGTGGCTCCGGCATTCTTGAGTCCGAATGGCATGACATTGTAGCAATAGAGCCCTTTATCTGTGATGAAGCTCGTATGCTCTTGGTCGGGGGCATGCATGTGAATCTGGTTATATCCAGAATAAGCATCCATGAACGACATCAGACCATGCCCCGCCGTGGCGTCTACGAGCTGGTCAATTCTCGGCAGGGGAAAATAGTCTTTCGGGCAGGCCTTGTTGAGGTCTGAGTAGTCAATGCACGTTCTCCACGTCCCATTGGGTTTCGGGAGTAACACTGGATTGGCCACCCAGTCCGGGTAAAAAGCGTCCCTTATGAAATTATTTGCTTTCAGCCTGTCCACCTCCTCCTTTAGTGCTTTCTTTCTGTCTTCATCCAGCTGCCTTCGCTTTTGCTGCTTCGGGGGAAAGCTTTTGTCTATATTCAATGCGTGGCTCGCTACATTAGGGCTTATTCCCACCATGTCAGAGTGTGACCACGCGAAGACATCCTGGTTTTTCTTCAGAAAGCAAATTAATTGCTATTTTGATTCGTCTTGGAGGTGTTTCCCGACCTTCACTTTCTTTGAGGGATCAGTTTCCTCGAGCTGAACCTCTTCGAGCTCTTCCAAAGGTTGGAGGTCAACCTTCTCCTCAATCCTCGGATCAATCTCCTCATCAATTTCTAAAACTGTCCCATCTTTATTCTGTATGACAACGAGTGCTTGCGCGCTCGTTTGTTTCTTTCCCCTTAAGGAAATGCTGTGGCACTCCCTTCCTGCCAATTGATCTCCTTTCAATGTTCCGACTCCGCTTGGAGTTGGGAACTTAAGGGCTAGATGCCTTACAGATGAAACTGCCCCCAGCCCGACCAGGGCGGGTCTCCCGAGCAATACATTGTAGGCAGCTGGTAATTCTACTACCACGAACTCCATCATCTTGGTCACCGAGACTGGATAGTCTCCCAAGGTCACAGGGAGTTCGATGGACCCCATACAGGCGGTTCCTTCTCCAGAAAAGTCGTACAACGTGGTTGCACAAGCCTTCAGGTCGCGAAAGGAGAGTCCCATTTTTTCTAGTGTTGCTTTATAAAGAATGTTAACTGAGCTCCCATTGTCTATGAGAACTCGGCGCACTCTTTTGTTGGCAAGCTGTAGGGTGATGACAAGTGGATCATGATGAGGGAACTGGACATGGGAGGCATCCTCCTCGGTGAAGGTTATAGGCTGAGTTTCAACCCTTTGGCTTTTTGGTGCCCTTGGTTCGGGTTCATAAGGAGACCCGTCCCCTGTCTTCAGCTCATTCACATATCGCTTTTGAGCATTTCTGCCCCCTCCTGCGAGATGAGGACCTCCCGAGATGGTTATTACGTCCTCTCCATCTATCGGCGGAGGCCTGTCTTCATCCCGAGATCGGGAGTTATTATTCTGTGCTGCCGGAAGCGCGGCTACTCTCTGGCTGGCAGTAGCCTGTCCAGTATTCTGGTTTTTGACATACTGCCGGAAATAACCTCTCGAGATCAACCCTTCGATCTCGTCCTTCAGCTGTCGGCACTCATCAGTTGTGTGTCCGGTGTCCCTATGAAATCGACAATACTTGCTGGAATCCCTCTTGGACTTTTGATTCCTCATAGGGTCCGGACGCCTGAAGGGGACCTGGTTTTCATTAGCCAGGTATATGTTTTCCCGAGACTCGTTGAGCTCGGTGTGCACTTTATATACGGAGAAATACCTTTCTCCTTTTTTCTTCTTTCCTCCATCAGCCTCGGGGTTATTTCCCTGGCTCTTTTTCCTCTTGGAGGGATTCTCCGAGGTAGGCTGTGGGGCTGCTGGGTCAGCCGAGGTTGAGGCAGAGTCAATGTTTATCGTTGTAGTTTCGGTCTGCGAGGTCGCCTTAAGTGTTGACCTCGCCTCCTCTACATTGACAAATCTCTGCGCCCGTCTGTTAAACTCGGTTATCGACCTCACCGGTTTCCCTTGCATGTCATCCCAAAGGGCACTCCCGGGTAAAACACCAGCTCGGATGGCCATCAAGTGCCCACTGTCATCCACGTCACGAGCTCGGGCGACCTCTAGATTAAATCTTGTCAGGTAGCTCTTCAGTGTTTCGCCCGGTTGTTGTCGGACGTTAGTCAAAGTGGATGCTTCGGGTCTGACTCCCATCATAGCTCGGAACTGCTTCTTGAAGTCTCTAGACAATTGATCCCACAAAGTTATAGAATGTCTCTTGTACTTCTCGAACCAACTCTTGGCAGGTCCGGCCAATGATGTCGGAAACAACATGCATCTGAGCTCGTAACCCACGTTACTAGCTCTCATGATAGTGTTGAATGTACTCAGGTGGCTGCATGGGTCGGTTTTTCCTTCAAACGCTGGGACGTGAGGAATCCGGAACCCTTGAGGGAACTGAGTGTTAGAAATATTGGGAGCAAACGGCTCGAGCTCCTCATCAGAGTCCTCATATCGGCCGTTCCCTCGTTCATTCTTCAAAAGCCTAAAGGCTTTTTCGAGCTGATCAATCCTTTCTTGGACTGGGTCCTTAGGCGGTGTCTGGAATTGCCGGTCATTAATCGCGATCCCAGGCTCGCGTCTCCGTGAGGGATCTCTACGCCCATTTAGGTGATTCCTTAGGTCCGGATTCGTCTGATCTCCCTTCCCCCTGCTCTGATTCAGATGATTCCGCAGGTCGGGATGGGTCTTGCGGCTTCCAGTATTTTTACGACCTCGGTCGCGTTTACTGACGGACTTGATTTCTCCGGACTCGTCACTGGTTAAACTTATTGATCGGCCATTTCGTGGTGAATCCTTTCTATGTCGCCTTGTCTCCGCAGTGCGAGACCGGGACGTCTGACTTCTCTCAGATTGTGCGCCTCTCCGCTCCTGGAAAGTCTCCCTGTGTCCTTGCCTATCCCCCGTACGCCCTTGACCCTGATTTTGAACAGGTTGAGCGTTTCTACGGGGAGGTGAAGGATATCTTATGGGAGACGGTGGGAACCGTATAGGTGACGGTGGTTGTCTTCCTTGCTTCGGCCTAGAGGGCCTAGAATTTGCCCGAGATGGGCCAGTTGCGTTCGGTGCACTACCAGGAACCTGAGTCCGAGCCTCGGTAGGAGCTCGGTTATTCTCAGTTCCTGCAGGTGCTTCCGCAGGTGTATTAGGCGGGACCCGAGCCCGGGTACTCCTCTGAGGCCTAGAAGGGGCGGATGGCTCTGCTGGTGTTGGAGGTTGTGCCGGCCTCCTTGTGGCAGCATTTTTTTGTGGACTTCCACGGGGCCTCCGGGGAGGAACGTGCACGTCCCTTGGAGGAGGGACTTGGTCTTCGCGCGGAGGCGGGGGCTGAGCCACCTGCGCCTCTGCGGCTATCCTAGTCAACTCCTCGTTACGTTTGTTGGCTTCTGCCAACAACTGTTTCAGCTGCCGATTCTCTAATTCTACAATAGGGACATAACGTTCAGGGTTATAGTACATGTCCTCATCCCTTGGTTGTGGAGGTGGTCCCCGGGAATCGGAGGACCCACTCCTCTCATCAGCGTCCGGGTTCTCCATTGGCTGTTTTCCAGGACGCCTTGGGTAATTTTCTTCAGGAGTGTTCTGATTGTTTGCAGCCATGAATCTCTCAGGGATGAATGCTTAAGGCTCTCAATGAAAGCACCAAACTGTTGACGCCGTTTTTCGTCAGCAGATAAAAGAAGAGAGCACGTAAACAATTTAAGACAATGGCCAAAAATAAACAAACAAATCAAACACGGTTTTTTACGTGGTTCAGCAGTTAAATCTGCCTAGTCCACGAGTCTCTGTTATTAATCTCAAGATTATCTCTAAACAATTCTTTAGCAAGAATTTTCCAGAGTTTTCTCTCAAGGATCAGAATTTCGGTCCTTTACAATGGTGCATGCCTTCTCTATTTATAGAGAAGGATGCAGAATACTATCCCACATATTTTGGGTAGTTACTCTTTTGTGAATACAAATAAATGGCTTTAAATGCCAATAATCAGATATTAAAGGAAACGTCCCCCAAAGATCAGGGGGCGTATAACTGTATTAAATAATATCCCACAATTCTTGGGGATTTACATCAATTAATGAAGACTACATCTCATAGTGATTACACTTGTAGACTCTCAAGGTGGTTATAGCATATCTTCAAGGCTCCAGCATTTCTAGTCTCATGTCATTGTGCGAGCCACTAACATCTCCCGAGCTAACGTTTCTTTCGAGATGGGATATCGAGATCAAGAACCATGCTCCGAAGTTCCTGAAGATGAAGGTGTTCTCGGAGCTACCTTTCGAGATCGAGGTCATTTCGAGATCACCGCACTCGAGATCATACATCGTACTTTGCAGGCTCGACTTACAATCCTAGATCACTCTAATCCTCACGAGACCATTTGTTGCGAACTCAGCTTTCGAGGTCATATTTACTATGGCTCGAAATCTGGGTATAACAAACACATTTAACTCTTCCTCCATTTTTTTTATATCTTTCCCACGATTGAGCATCGGTGAATTCATCTATCCTCTCCAATTCTTCCTTTTTTCTACTAATGGCCTCCCTCATTCTTCTATATGTAGATAAGTTCCAACCTCGAAGCTTCTCCGAGTCCTAACGAATATGATTCTTAATGTCCATCACCGATTCACCGTGTTTATCACCTTAAGCATCAACAATTAGTTGCTTGCATTAGAGCGAACACTCAGCTGGAGTTGAGCCGTCCACCCTCATTAGTGTTCAAAAGTATCATTTTATTAATCTTAAAGTGTAAAATTAATTAAGTTTTAAATAATATTTTCATGGATTTATTGTCATATATTTCATATTTGAAAATATTAATTATTGATTTAATTTGTGTTTAATTTTCTAGAAATAAAATGTACTTTTGACACAAACAAAAAGAAAGAAGAAAGAAGGAAATATAATTGAAAGAAAGTGATGATAAAGTGGTATTTTTTAAAGTGACAGGCCTAAAAACGGAGCCCAGCCCAAGCTTTCAGTAGCTACCACATGGCAGCATGCCATTTGTCCAGTCGAGCCACTCCAGCCGCGCCGCCGAAGCCAAGCCGCACCGAAAAGCCAAGTCGGAGCCGCCTGACACGCTGCCACGCCTGACACGTTGCCAGCTGCCGAGCGAACCAGAGCCCGCCACCTGTCCCACTCGTCAGCCTCTGCTCCCCACGCGCCCGACCATGCCTGCCACTCCACCTGCCCCACGTTCTCCCAAGCGCCTGACGTACTCAGCTGCCGAGCCAACCAGAAGATGCCACCTGTCCCATTCGCCTGATGCACTCCAAGCCGAGCCAATCGGTGCGTGACACGTGGCCAGCGTGTCTCCTTTATTGCTGCACTTGTCTCCTACTTGTCCCACTTTGCACCTATTTTGCAGCCATTTTTCCCACTCTTTTGTATACGATTTTAACACATTTTGGGTCATATTTTCACTATAAATAGAGAGCCAAATGTTGTGAAAAATCATCAGATTGGAGAGTGGAAAAAGACACTTTGTATTTTGTTTCTTTTCTTATTTCTAGTTTAATTTTGCTTGTTTTAGGTGACAAAAATGAGTGAATTATTTTAGAAATATTGTTGAGTTTAGAGTGTAGAGTTGCTGTACTTTTCATTCTCAATATTGATATTGATTCTTCTTATGCTTCATTTCCATATCTCATTAATTATTTTGTTTCTCATCTTCTAATTTCTTTTCTAAAATTATTTAGCATCTTTTACATAAGTTTAGTCATGCTTTTCTTATGTAACTTAGATTGTTAATTTATTTTAGTATATTTGTTATATTGTATGTCTTTTACTGCATTATGCTAGTGGTATTTTGTCGCTCTTGGATATATTATATGATATGCTATGAAATTAGGAGTTAGATTTAATTTAATCTAGATTATTTAATTTGTGCTTTTAACATAAACATGTTCCAGTTGTAATTAATGGCGTAGAATTGCAACTGTGTTTTAAATTAATATCAATATTAGAATAGGTTTTACAGCACTGCATCTCTACCTTGCCATGCACTTTATCTGATCATTTTCCCTATTCTATCATCTCACTTTCACAAATCCATTTCTTCAATTCTACTTTATTTTCATCTTTTATTTACTAATCAAATATTTAGTTGTGTTTACCTCTCTGTGGATACGACATAACATGATTACTACTGCGACGGCTTAGGAGTTATTGGGCGATATCACACCCCATTTTGCTCATCTGTCCTCCATCCTGGGAAATCCTTCTTGAGGTGCCCCACTATCCCACATAAGAAACATACATTTGCTCGACATTCCTTCACATGATGCCTCTTGCACCAAGCCCATTTTGGGAAAAGTCTCCAATTCTTGTTCTTGCTCGATCCAATAAACGGAGGTGTCACTACTTGAGCACTATGCTCTCCAACACCCTCCTTTATAATCTAATTTCTTGTGCTCTCAACAGCAAGAGCCTTCCCTACCACCTGAGCATAGGTAGAGATTTCATGCACTGGGGCGACCCTAACACCCTAAGCTACTCTGGGATTCAATCCCTGGATAAATCACTCCTTTCCGAGCTACATCCGTGGGTACCATATCAAAAGAAAACTTGGCCAACCCATCGAATATGTTAACATACTCGGCTACTATTGCATCTCCCTTAACCAAATTCAGAAATACATTCATCTTAGCAGTCTTGACTACATCACAATAATATCTTTCATTAAACAACTGCCTAAATTATTTACAGTCCATCACAATTGTGTCTTGTGTCTAGGATACTACTTCCCACCATGTTCGAGCATCATCCCGCAATACAAATGTATCATAGATCACCCTATCGTGACTTACCACCCCCAAACTGTCGAGAATGGAATTGATCATGCCCATCCATTGCTCAGCTCTGAATGGATCTAGGCCTCCCTCAAAGACTGGAGGGTAATATTCCTCGAATCTTCCACACAGAGATTTCCACCTGTTCTCAACCCTAGGCTGAACCAATATTGGTGCCACTCCTGGTATAACAAAGGAAGAGGTGTTCCCTGATAGTACCTGCTGCTGTTTCAAACACCTAATATCTTCCTCTTGCCTCTGCAATCTTAATTGCATATCTGTAAACACGTGTTGGAAATTCCGAGGGACAGGTGAAGAACTCAAACCCTGACTGTAATTCCCAGCCTCGATATAACCACTACCAGGTCTCATTAATTGCCTTGGATACATACATGTTGATTGAATCTGCAGTCAATAACTTGACATATTAAACATGATGAGCATATTAAAAGCTTTCCCCACGGGAACAATCATACCACACTACATTCACAACCCACTGTAGTGCTAAAACACATGCCCATAACATTCTTACATCAATTCATAACCCCTGCTCTTCCAACATACATATCATGCCTCCAACTCCAACATGCAAATAATACATTTACATATTCACTGAGCAGGTAATCATATAATCATATCAATAATTAAGAGCCAGGTTCTATCAGAATCTTATGCTCCCTAATACAATATGCAAGTAAAGCATTTACATTATATTTAAGCAGTTAAGCACATAACCACATAAATAGTTACCAAACCCTGAGTGAAGCTTGACTTTAGTGACGAGTGTGCATGTCCAGCTTGTCTACAGGAACCCTTAACCTTGGCTCACTCTGATACCAAGTTGTAACGCCCTACTACCCAGGGACCATTACATTGTGCATTTTCAACAGTGCTAAACTCGCTAACCAAGCCATTTGGTCATAACCGTGTAACTAAGTGTGATTAACGATTTAGGGTTAATTTTTTTTGGTTAAAGATACAAACTAAAACATTTACTGTACACATTGGGATTCCAAAATATATATTTTAAAGGCTAATTACAATAAAATATTTACAACCAGCCGATCTAAGCGGCAAAATAGGGTTTAACCCTAATTCTTCTTTAAATCCTCGGTTGTGGTGGTTGAGCAGCCGCATATGTACACATCGTTACCTAAGATCTCCAACTCAAGGATGGAACTTTATTTTGCCTTTACTTGCACCACATAGCACCCGTGAGCTGAAGCTCAGCAAGAAAACTTAAACATGCTCATAAACATGTCACTAAATCATAATAGACATGCTTAGCAGTAATAACCCTACTCATGCATGCAAGCAGATACAAATAAATGTTTGTGGAGTCCTACGCTCTGAGTAGATGACTAATAAGTCTCTTGTTCTGAGGTAAATGACTAATAATTCTCTCGCTTTGAGGTAGATGACTAATAAGTCTCTCTGAAGTAGATGACTAATAAGTCTCTCTCTGAATAGATGACTAATAAGCCATACTCTGTATAGATGACTAATAAGTCTATCCCTGTGTAGATGATTGATAAGTCTACCTCTGTATAGATGACCGATAAGTCTATCTTTGAGTAGATGACTAATAAGTCTATCTCTGAAGTAGATGACTAATAAGTCTCTCTCTGAATAGATGACTAATAAGTCATACTCTGCATAGATTACTAATAAGTCTATCTCTGTTTAGATGACTGATAAGTCTATCTCCGTATAGATGACTGATAAGTCTATCTCTGTTTAGATGACTGATAAGTCTATCTCTGAGGTCCCACGCCCTCCTATCCATGTGACATATTCAGTCACCTGAGCTTATAGCCCTAGCTCTATGTAACTAGCCTTTAGACTAGACAAGCGCTTTTGTTTTCATCGAACTTGAGGTCGGTCAAGCATTTCATACTTATGTTGATAATGCTTATGTCGATTAAATCTAATCTTTTCGGCTTGCGTTAAACACGCTAATACCATTCTTGACTCATAAGCCAATTCCATACTACCAGTGCCCAATACCACTGCTGAACTTTATTAATAAGTCACAGCTTCGCAATTAATATTGACACCATTGTCGTTCTCTGACTAATAATTCAGTACCATACACAAATAAGCAAAGTTGCTATGCATTTACTATGCAATCAATGTCCATATATAGAGCACTCAACATGCTTCATTAATAATTACCAGCATAATTATAACCATGCACCTTCAAACATCCAGATATAAGGCATTCAACATGCTTAATCAATAACCACAAGTATAATCATAATCATGCACAATTATGAAGACTCAAGCTTTGATCAATTCCATATTCAACTTTCATGCCATGCTATAACCACATGTATCATATGCATCTCATGCATCACATATTGGGTCCAGTTTCTTACCTTTGGTCCAAGCACAAGTTACCAATAAATGAGCCATAAGCACGTTCCTGTTTCCAAGCCCATAGCGTTAACCTAGTCACAACCATAATATAAAATGTAACGCCCTGGCTACCCCAGAACCGTTACGGAGAACGGTGAACCAGAAATTTGACCCGCTACCCGAGTCCTTTGGTTAAAAACGTGATCTAAGTATTATTAACAGGTTAAGGTGGAAAACCAGTAAAAAGGAAAGGGTACTTTTCATTAAGTAAATAAACAGCTCATGAGCCTTTTTAAAATGTTTACAAGTAGTTTACGTTACAAAAGAGTTGCTACAGTTCCAAATATACAATCCCCGCCGGACTAAGCGGCAAAAATAGGGTAAACCCCTAGTCCCTCTGAGAACTCCTTGACCGTGGCAGTCAAGCGGCCCTGTATGTACATCACACCGCCCAAGCTCTCCACTCAAGGCTGGCCAAGTTTTTCCTTCCCTTTACCTGCACCACATAGCACCCATGAGCCAAGGCCCAGCAAGAAAACATAATAAAACATGATATAATATCAATAACGATCATAATAACCATTCAGGACTATCAGTCCAACAACTAGGTGACAATAGCCAAAAGTCACGGTAATGAGCATCGCTCCCTCTAGCCATGCGACGATAGGGTCACCAGGGCTTAACTGATAGGTGATATCTTTCATAAGCTTGATCAGGACAGGTGCATGGTGATTGGTCACCAACATAACCTTCCTCACGACTCTAGAGTCGAAGCTATGGACAACGTCCCTTAGCCTTGTGACAGACAGTCACCGGGGTCATATACCTTGGCTATAATCATCTGGTCGTAGACTAGGAAAGCGCTTGTAAGTTTCTCGACCCTAGGGTCGGTCTGGCATTAATGCTATAGAGCCATTCAATGCATGATTCTCGACTTTAGAGTCGGTCCCTGACTAGTCAGTGTCTCAAACAGGTAAACAACGTTCAATAGCATTTAATATGCAATCCATGTCCACATATATCAACCAACATGCCTCAAGTATCAAACCACGCATGTCATATATCTATACAGGGTGCAACTGTACTAAAACACCGTTTTCTTACCTCTGGTTCGAGTGAGAATAATTATCTGAACGACCCCTGAGAACGATCAACCTTTAAATTCCTCGACGGTCACCTGGTCATAACAAAAAATATAGGATTCATCAATAAAAATAATAACTGAGGGTTCCCAAACCAAATCCCAGCCCCCGAGACCTCAAATACTACCCAACCGGGTACTAGGTCCAACCCCGAGGCCTATGGTTTGAATCCCTAAGCTAAGAACCACTTTTAGCAAAATTTGGCCCTATGGGCCGCGGCCCCAAAAAGTCGTGCCACGGCACGCCCCCAAGCCTTATCTGCCAGACGCGCATGGGCCGCGGCACACAAAAGCTGTGCCACGGCACCCAGCCCAGTTCAGCAACTAGCCCACGCACAAACCATATTTTCCCCCTGTGCGTTTTTCTCTCAAACCAGCCTCTCAAACCATCATAAAACCTCCTCCAAACATGTAATTAAACCCCCTTACAACAACCTTATCTCACTCACACCAAACCCCAAACAACTAACACCAAAAACCTCCTTTGATTCATACTTCCCACATCAAGAACATGAATTGAAAACTATAAACAAAAACAGAGTACCAGCTGTATTTAAAGGCCAAAACTCACCTTGAAACTTGTCTTGAACCTTCCACACAAGCTAACACAAGTCTCCAATCCAGCCCTTAAGTTTCCCTAGCTTGAATCTCCACCAAGAACTCAAAACCCTCAAAGGAGCAATGAAGAAGATGATGTACGGGTAAGGGAGAGGCAAACCCCTGTTTTTGTTCTGTTTTTATTCTACAGCCTTCAGCCATCAAACATCATATATATCCACCCCTAAAACCCCTAAAAAGACCAAAATACCCCTTATGTCATCTTAAGCCTCCAAAGCCACCCCAAGGGCAAAATTGGTACTTTACGCTAAACCCGTTAATTATAATTAACGCTTCCCATTTCCCGCTAATCTCAATATCCTCAAACTCCAATATTTCATAACCCGTTACCCTAAAATCCCCGGTAACGCTATAACCTTTAATATCACCCCGAGACTCACCCCGAGCCCCGAGCTCAAACCTGTTATGACCAAACCGATAAATCACGTTTAAAGATCGTCTCATGTCGAAATACTCGAACCAATCCACATTATAATGTGGTCTCACAATATATCATTATCGCACATACAAATATACAATTATACCCTCAACGGGCCAAATTACCATAATACCCCTGTAAGCAAATGTGGACTCACATGCATGCATTTACCATTATATTATAATATAATTCTCATGAACATGCATAAACACATTTAAATGGCATAATTAAACAGTTATGGCCCTCCCGGCCTACTAATCCAGCCATTAACCATAATAGGGAATCTGGGGCATTACATAAAACCTCATAAAAAATGAGTAAATAAATACTTCCAAACCCAAACCTATCATCCGGGACATCGAATCCTACTCAACTGGGTAGTAGAATCGATCCCAGGCCCATAGAGTTAAGTTCCCACGGTTAAAAACCAAATCTAGGCAAAAATGCCCAAGCCGGTCGCGACTTGGCCTAGTGAGTCATGACTTGCCCCAAGTTAGAGAGCCCCCCTTGCCTGGGCACTAGGGCGGGCCGCGACTTGACCCCTCTTAGGTCGTGGCGCGCCCCCTAGCCTTCCTCCTTCTGGCCTCTGGCTTCATCCAAGTCGCAACTTGCTAGAACAAGGTCGCGACTTGACCACGAAACCAACCATATCCTTCGATTTTTCCCACTTAAAATCCTCTAAAAACCTACCCAAACATATCAAAATTCAAAAATCAAAGTTCCCAAACATCCTAATTATCTAATACCAATAAAACCCAAGCTTAAAAACTTTAAAAACTTAGAACTTACAACTTGGATTACCTCTGATGGAGTTGTTTCCCAGCTAAATCCTCTCGCTAATAAGCTTCTAATTTTTCCTAGAATTGCTATGCCTTAATCCTTGCTTGAATTCGAGTCATAAAACTTAAGTTTCCTTCGAAAATGTGATCAGATGTCGAAAAGGGAACGAGAGAGAGAGAAAACGTTCTGAACGTTCTTTTATAGTTTTAACAGGTTACTTTAAGCTTAAGTAATCTCAAGCAAATCGTAATGCTTGGGGTCCCGAAAACGCCATCGGGGTAAAATAGTCAAAATTCTCATAATTTTCCCCTGATCTCACTAACTCCCAATTTATCATCAAATATTTATTCCCATTACCCAATATTCCGGTAATGTGCTAAATACCCCTTGACTAACTTCGAGTCAAGTATGAATCCCATTATGACTTTCCCACTAACTTGCTTCTTAGGATTATCTCGTGCTGAGTAACCCAAACATAACCAAATAATAATAAAGCACCACACATGTAATGCCCCGAATTCTCCGATGTATTTAACGGCGTGAATAGTAGGCCGGGAGGGTCGTACTTGCTTAATTATGTTATTAATTGGTTAAATGCATGTATATGTTGATTATATTATGATATGATGTGAAATGCATGCATGTGAGTCCATATTTCTTTATACAGGGGTGTGATGGTAATTTGGCCCGTTGAGGGTAAATTGATTATTTATTCACATTTTGGTGATATAATTTGAGACCACATTATGATGTGGGTTTGTTCGAGCCATTTGGCATGAGACGATCAAGGAAATGTTAAATGTCGGTTTGGTCATAACAGGCTTAAGCTCGGGGCTCGGGGTGAGTCTCGGGGTGTTTTAATGATTAGAGTGTTACCGGGCATTAAAGGGTAACGGGATGTGAAATATTGGTGTTTGAGAATTTTGAGATTAGCGGGAATTGGGAAGCGTTAATTATCATTAACGGTGTAGGTGGAAAATGTCAAAATTGTCCTTGAGTTGGTTTTAGAAGCTTTATTATACCTAGGGGTATAATGGTCATTTGTGTTGAGGATATATATGATGTATGGATGGCTGGGAAAACAGAGTTTTGCTTCTTCTCCTTCCCGTAGGTTCATTTCTCTCTTCTTCCTCTTTGGAGTTTTGAGCTCAAGGTGTGGAATTAAGTTAGGAAACTTGGAGGTTGAGGTTGTAGACATAGTTCAGCCATTGGAGAGGGTTCAATACCAAGCTTGAGGTAAGCTTTGATCTTTATTTTTACTGGTTTTGCTCTGTTTTCATTCATGGTTTTCAGCTCTTGATTTAGGTGTGGAAAATTGGAATTAAAGGGAGTTCTTGAGGTGTTTTACTTGGGTTATGATGAGGGAGAGTTTGAGTGTTGTTTAGGGGTTTTAATGGGTGTTTGAGAGAGGTTTGAGTGGTGTTTAAATTGGGTTTGAAAGGTTGGTTTCAAGGGAAAACGCAAAGGAAGAAAAACAGGGGTTTTGGCTGAAATGGGCGTTGCGCCGCGGCATGGCCAGGGTGTGCCGCGGCCCTTGGGAGCTGCTGGGTTTAGCCGCCTCTGTTTGAGGGGCGGGCCGCGGCATGGCCAAGGAGGGCCGCGGCCCTTAAGGCATTTTTGGCCAAAGAGAGCTTTTTGGCTCGGGGATGCAAGCCTAAGGCCTCGGGATTGAACCTACTACCCGGTTGAGTAGTGTTTGAGGTCCCGGAGGTTAGGTTTTGGTTTGGGAACCTTTTATTATTCATTTTATTGATGGAATCCCATGATTTGGTTATGACCAGGTAACCGCTAAAGGACCAAAAGGTTGATCGTTCTCAGGGTCATTCTTTTATTTGTTCTTGCTCGGACCAGAGGTAAGAAAACTGCACCCCAAGTGTGACATGCATGGATATTCCTGAGGCGTGTTGAATGTGAGAGTATGGACATGGATTGTATATGGAATTCTTAGCATATGTTGCTCATTTGTGCATGGCACTGACTTATTAGTCAGGTTTGACAAGAGTGCTAGTATCACTGTGAAGCTGTGACTTATTAGTCAGGTTCGGCAGTGGTATTGGGCATTGGTCACGATGAGCTAACTTATTAGTCATGACGGCTTTGGCGTGTGTCACGCAAGTCAGTAAGATTGGATCTAATCGATTATTAGCATTGAATGACTCAAGGAGCATTAATGCCTGACCGACCCCGAGGGTCGATGAATGAAATAAGCGCTTGGAGGCTAGTGGCTTACTCAGCACCCACTCTCCCATTTGATTTAGTGACTTGCATGGCAGTCACTCAGTGTGGTTTATCGGAACCTCATGTGGTGTTTACCCATTGGTTTGAAAGCTTTATGCTCAGTGTGATTATAACGATAATCATTTGATAATGTTTATGTAAAGTGTTATGTTTTCTTGCTGGGCCTTGGCTCATGGGTGCTATGTGGTGCAGGTAAAGGGAAAGAAAAGCTCACCTAGCCTTGAGTGGAGAGCTGATGTGGTGGTGTGTACATATGCGGCCGCTTGACCACCACGGTCAAGGTGTTCTCAGAGGAACTAGGGGGTTTACCCTATTTTTGCCGCTTAGGTCGGCGGGATTGTAACTTTACAACAGTAGTGACCTTTTTGTACTAAGAACAGCTTGTAAACGTTTTGTTTAGCTCTACAGAGCAGTTTGTAATAAAAATCTCCATTTCCTTTTCATTGGTTTTATGCCATAACCCGTTAATTACACTTAGAGCACGTTTTTGACCAAAGGACTCAGGCAATGAGTCAAATTTCCGGTCCATCGTTCACCGTAACTGTTCTGGGGTAGCCAGGGCGTTACAACACATATACCACATGTATGCCAAATATACCCGAAATGGCCAAAATATGAAAATTGCCCAATTAAACAGAAATGGGCCCACATGCATATTTAATACACCTAAACATGCATATCTAGTCATATTATAATATACCTCACATAATCACATAATGATACACATAAATATCACATAATCATATAATTACAATATTTTCCATCCTGGCCCCCTAATCAAGGCCCTAAGCCTCATTATGAAATTTGGGACGTTACACTAGTCGTGAAGCTCTGACTTATTAGTCAGGAGCGACAATAGTGCTGAGCGCTGGTCGTGTGGTATTGACTTATGAGTCAGGAGTGGAAATAGCGCAGTGAGCACTGGTTGATATGATTAGATCTAATCAACGGAGCATTATACGCTCGTCCGACCCTATAGTCGAAGAAAACTAAAGCACTTGACTATTATATGGCGAATTACTCAGAGCTAGGGCTAAAAGGCCCAAAGTGACTTGATGGTCATATGGCTATGGCACATGACCCCAGGATGACTCCACCATCATCTATTCAGGGCACAGGACCCCAGGATAACTCCACGATCATCTGATTAGGGTTGTGGACCCCATAATGATTTTATGATCATTTATTAATACTTGTATACATGCAGTAATAAGTTTTCTTGCTGAGCCTTGGCTCACGGGTGCTATGTGGTGCAAGTAAAGGGAAAGAAAAGCTTACCCAACCTTGAGTGGAGAGCTTAGGTGGCGATGTGTACATATGTAGCCGCTTCACCACTACGACCAAGGTGTTTCAGGGGAACTAGGGTATAATCCTATTTTTGCCGCTTAGGTCGGTGGATTGTAACTTTTGAATTGTAATGACCATTCTGGATTGTAAACAACTTTGCAAACACTTTTATGGGATCCCATGTACAACTTTGCGTTTTTAATAAAATATTCATTCATTTTGACCGAGATTTTTAACCCTGGCCATTAATAATACCTGTATGCACGTTTATGGCCTAAAGACTCGTTTAGCGAGTTAAGCACTATTTAAAATACATAGTGTGACGGTCTTGGTTACCCAAGGCGTTACAACAATACTTGGTTTAAGCTTTAAGCAACTAATGATTTCGATAAGACTTTGTGATATTTTCACTAAGGTAAAGTTCAAACCGAAAGACACTTTATTTTATGTACAAAAACTGTTTTAAGCTAGAGAATGAGGCTTGTCTTTAACCAAGTGGTGGATTGTTATGATTGGTTAAATACAAATGATAAGTGTTAAAATACAAGCAAGGTATAAACACTTAGTAAAATTCACATAGAGGAGATGTGAAATTTGAGCTTCAATATTAGGCACTTATAAAATGCAATTTTGGGTCCAAACTGATGTATGATAGTATCTAAGGGTTCCCAAAAAGTTTGGTAGCATTTAGAGCATTTTTAGGACACTTGGAAGTGTCCAAAATTAGAGAGGGTGGCAATACGTCACCACCCAAGTGGCGAGGCATCGCCTGATGCTTAGGGTTTCAAGAAACCCTAATATGCGATGCATCGCCTGCTTGCAGCCGACGAATCGCCTACTACAGTACGTGAAATTACGTAAAATGCTCATAATGACGTATATTTCAAGTGTAATCAAATTGATTAGAGCTATTGACAGTGCTTACTATATACAAGGGTCAAAATAGTGTTTTGGAAGAATTGATCACTCTCTCCAATCTCTCTAGCTCCAAGAATCTCTAGTTTTTTTTCAAGAACTCTCAAAGAAAGTGCTTGACTTTGAGAGTTGAAGACTTGTTCATTCTCAATCTCATTTCCTCATGAGAAGGCATCAAGCATCCATGGTGGATGGGAAATAGAGTATTAGGACAACGTTTTGCAACGAGTATAAGCCTTGATTTTGTGTTTTTTGTTTGCTCAAAGTGGTGGTTTTGCCTAGGATTTTTGAAGCTTCATCAAAATTGAAGAACACATTTGATCTACTTGGGTTTGTAAGTTATTTCTCAATCTTTTTTAAGTCTCTGTCAATCCAATTTTTGTGTAGATTCTATTTTTTGAGGTGGTGTTATCTCACTTTCCCCCAACATTTTTGTGAATATTTTTGTATCTATGTATATAAATGTAAAACTCTTTTTTTTTTTTTTAAAAATCACATAATATATAACATTTTAAATAATTAAGTTTTAGATTTTATAACTTAATTAGGTAAAAAAGACTACGACTTATTTGTTAATTTATACATTTATATTTATATGATAATCTATATATATTTGAAGACTTGAAAACAATAACCATATAAATATTAACAAATTAAAACTCTCACAAAAATAATTGAGGGAAATTTACACAAATATCTTAAAAATGCAAATTTATTCAAAAAAAATACCTTAAAACAACTTTTTTACACATATACCGTGCCACGTCAGCATAGTATAGCGAATTTTGAAAAAAAAATTGGGAAACCCCGTTTTCCGATTCTAGGTTGTAAAAAGTTTCTTTTTTGTTGCTTACGATATCGATAAGATACCGATTGGTCAACTTTTTTTTATAAAAAACTTTATTTTTAGATCATTATTTCAGATATATTTTGATTACATCCAAAACTTATTTGTAGACATCTTAATATACCAATTAGTTATTTTTAGGTTATATTATTGTATTTTATTATTTAAGATACATTTTGGTAACATTCGAAGTTATTTCAAAAAGTAATGAGTTGCTTTATAGTAAAACATGTTACCATATATCTTATTAATAAAAATTAATTTAGTATACTACACAATAACTTTTAATAGACTATTTTTAGTCACTCATGTAATTTACATGTCTTGTTATGTAAGAGACTTTTATCTTACCTTCAAGTCTATTTTAGAAACTAATTAGTTATAATATAGTATAAAAAGTTACTCCTACAATTCCAAGTTATTATTAATAACTTATTAGAAATGATATTATTTAGTATACTGCATAGTTATTATTAAAAACTGCATTTTCGTTGCTTTTAAAAACATTTAAGATACCAATTGGTTACTTTTTGATATATGATTAAATTATTGGGTATGCCACAAATTTAAAGCAACCACCAAACTTAGTGAGTTATCAAAAAGAGTATACTTATGTTCTATTTAAAAGTTACCAAACAATATCCTAAATAATATATTTTTAAGAAGTTACTTGAAATGTTTATAAAATAGCTTTAAAGTTGTTTAAAATATCATATGTTATCTTTTAAATATAAAATGAGAATACAAATTTTGGTATATTAAATTTTGTTTACATTTAAAATTTAGTTAGTTTATGACTAACAAAATATAAAAAAGAAAACTTTTAAGTTTTTTTTATCCTAGTTATCTTTTCCGGCGACGGCGAAAAAATATATGCTTCCCACATATTAAAATGATACCTTGAAGAGTGGGTCACGATGATACTACTATTGAGCCCAACAGACTAGCAGTGTGACCGAAAATGATTTTTGAAATTAAGGAGAAGAAAGAGATATTAATAAAGCTCTTAAAAAAACAAAAAAGTATAAAGTAAAAAAATGGTACACCAAAACGGTAATAATGTAGATAAGACAAGGCACCGGTAATTTTGTAATTAAGTAAAAAAAAACGATGCCAAGTGTAAATTTTTAGTGTAATTTCCGCTAATGTACATTGAATCACGCGCAGAAAGACCAGCCCATAATGCGAAAGGCCCAAAGGACGGGCTAAGCTTGGGCTGTGACCGCCTGGCCCAATTTGGGAAGGGGATTGTATCTGTATCTTCTTCCTGCTTTCCCAAACCCAAAGTATAGAAAATCAAAACAAGACGAAACAAAAACTACAAAGTCCTGGTCTTGTAAGGAAACTAGTAGAGCTCAACAATGGAGTCAGTTTCGGAGAAAGAGAAGAAGCATTCTGATAACAGCACCACCACTGATAATGCCAATAATCCTCATTCGCTTCAGGATTCTTCTTCTGCCGCCGCCGATAACTTCAGCAGTACGGACTCTCAAGAGTTTCGTGAACGCATTACTCGCGACCTCAAAGCTGGTCTTCACCCCCTCAGGGTAATCGTAATCTAAACCTTTCTTTCATCAACATTCAACATAATCTTTTTGGGTCCTATTTGTGGAATCCAAAGCAGTTAGGGTTTTCTTGTGCCATATCTTTAAGTACCGACCAAAAAAATGGGTGTTTTTGTTTGTTTGTTAGAATCTGGTGTTTTTAGTATGTGATTGTTCTTCGATTGGGTGAACAGATAGTTGAGGATCACATAATTACATTTGTATTAATATTGTTTGAATAATCTCAATGAGCATTTAATGCATCATGAGTATTTATCTAACTAGGGTTAAGTTTTGAAGACATTAGGGATTATGAAGCTAAAAGAGACAACTTTCAGACTGTATTGTGCTGTGAACAGATTTTATGGATAGTATTGGGAAAATGGATGATTAATATAAGTTTTATGTACTAATGATGAATGTATTGTTTGTTCTGAAGAAAGTTTTTGGGGTTTAGTTGTGGCTTGGACAAAGCTTGTCTATTGAAAAGCGTCTCTAGCCTCTAGGCATATCTTTTTTCCCACTATCAACGCATGGATTAGTATTAGAGCACAAAGTTCTGATCTTCAACAGCATAATTGATTGGGGGAAGCAATCTAAGCTCTTAGTTGATTTGAAATGATTTCATAAATGTGATTGTCTTTTTAATCCTTCTAATTGTTATAGGATTTCTATTAAGTTTGAAAGAGCTAAGTTCGGTGTATAGGCCTTATAGTCTATGCCAACACCTTTTCTTACTGAGATAAGGGAACGGTATGCCTATGAAATAACAAACGAATAGAAAACAAACTAAATGCAGGTAGCTGCTTCTTGAGAATTGATTTTGATTTTGTGAAGGTATATTCCTTTATAAAGGCTTCAGGCCTGCATTGAAATGGGTTTATAGATAGACAATAATGCTTATCCATTCTTTCCATGTTGTTTTAACAAAACAATTGACTAAATTTGTATGTTTATCCATTTCATGATCTTTTGGCCTGTACTAATGCTAATTTTCATGCAATTCTCACGATTAGCAAAAGCTTATATTTTGGTACACTCGCCGGACACCTGGAGTTCGGAACCAAACATCATACGAAGACAATATCAAAAGAATTGTTGAATTCAGCACGGTAAGATACCCCCCCCACAAAAAAAAAGAAAAAGAGTAGTAAGACTTTCTCAATTAAGTTCTTTTTCTGCTGCGAACATCTAGGTTGAAGGTTTTTGGTTCGCTTATTGCCACCTGGCCCGTCCGTCTTCTTTGCCAAGCCCGACAGACCTGCATCTTTTCAAGGAGGGAATTCGACCTTTATGGGAGGTGGACATCTGAAACCTGGCCATGTGTCTTTAGATATTTCCCAATTTTAAAATTTCATTCTCTATGAAGTACTTTATATTTGTTCTTTTCTTGTTTGGCTGGTTAGGACTCTGCAAACCGTAATGGTGGCAAGTGGATAGTACGTTTCAAAAAGGTTGTATCAGGCCGTTTCTGGGAGGATTTGGTAAGGACAAACAATGTTTTCTGCTGGCATTATATTTCACAATGTTGTATGTAAAGAACGTTTTTTGCATCAAGATATCAAAATCCTGCACACACACAACAAAAATAAAATTTGGAAGTTTTTTCAAATATTTGGTTTCATTCTATTCATCTCATTGTTAATTATTTAGAAATATGTGTTTGCTCTTGTAGTGTGTGTGTTTCTTTGAAGGTTGAACAACCTAATAGCTTTCTGAGCAATATTTAGAAAGTCTGGGTACTGAGGTGTTTTACTTTAAGTGAGGAGAGATGCAAGTTCAAGGCACTTCTGAGGTGTAAGCCTCAAAATTACTCGTTATTATTTTATTTTAACTGAAAGATCTTGATACACACATATATATTTATAAAAAAAAAGGAAGAAATTGATTTACAAACCATTCCTATACATATGGGGAATTGGCTAACGTAAATATGTATTTCTGGTCTCTTTACGTACTCCGGATTCTATGCGATGGTTTTCTGATGTGAACCTAAACAATTCAGATTTTTTTTTATTGCTTTCTTAAAATTGATATTGTAAAGTTTATGTATTTTTCACTGTAGAAAAAGGAAAATCCTTTGAAGTTGTTTAAACTGTCATCTGTGTGATTGTGTACTAATATGATTGAAATTTTGTTACTGTCAATTTAGACAATGCAGTCTCTTGCATTCCAAGAAGTCTGAAAAGAAATGATTTCTAGAAAGAATCCATAACAGTGGCTGCATGTTTTTCATTTTCTCAATTGGAGGGATATTGCAGTTATGTGATTTAAATAAATTAGATAAAAAAACCATGAGAGGTGGCTCTCTCAATGGTGCAACTTGAAAGTCATAATTTTGGTGCATGCAGGTCCTTGCATTGGTTGGTGATCAACTCGATTATGGAGATAACATATGTGGGGCAGTGTTGAGCATTCGTTTCAATGAGGATATATTAAGTGTCTGGAACAGAGATGCATCTGATCACCAGGTTGGTGATAATGTATTATGTGTATTTGTACTTTTGTATATCTGAATGTTAGACAAATTCTTTAAATTTTTACATATTAAAATTAATGCCAAACACAATTTCACCTATGCCAAATTTATTAATTTGAGTCAACCCATCCAAGATTGTAAGAATATCCTCTTAATTACAATTTTTGTTGTATAAAGGAACATCTTTTGATTCCAATTACGGTGTGATTAATTACTTGTTGAATTTTGGGGAAAATTTGGGTGAATTTGGAATTGTGGTTGAACTCAATAAATTTGGTTGACTGAGCTGCCTACATACCCTGGTTGAGGAATCATGTCACTTTGTAGTTCTGAATGTGATATTTTAGAAAGTGAGTGGAAAAATTCTGGTACATACCCTAGTTGAGGGTAAGCCGCTTTGTAGTTATGAATGTGATATTTTAGAAAGTGACTAGAAGAATTCTGGCGGATGAGCATTTAAGAATCCTAAGTAATTTTAGAAATTTACGAAATTCCAATAGATGACCTTATCATGAAATTATTTGATATTTTTGGAAGTTAGGAAATATTATTGAGGTGAATGAATTTTTATGGAATTTTGAGAGTTTTATATTTGAGACCTTTGGGAATTTGTAGTATTTGTGACTGCACTTAGTTTTAACGACTAAATTGCCTACGTATCCGATAAAGGAATCAAGTCAAACGTAGTTCATTGATTTTTGTATTTTTGATAATTTTGTGAAGAATTAACTGAAATTCTCATTATCTGAGCTAGGAGTTTGAGGTGAATGATATCACTTGGGATTTTAAGGTGAATGATCTCGTTTGGAAAGTTTGAGGTGAATGACCTCATTGAGAAACTTGGGAAGTTTGTGACATATCTAACATTAGCAATTAGGTTGCCTACGTATCCTTCGGAGGAATCACATCAAACGTAGTTCAAACATTTTTTTATCTTTGAAAATTTTGTGAAGAATTAACTCACTTTGAAATTCTTACCATTTGAGGTGAATGACCTCGTTTAGAAAGTTTGAGGTGAATGACCTCATTAAGAAACTTGGTGAGTTTGTGACTGTACCCAATCTTAGTAATTAGATTGTCTACGTATTCTTTGGAAGAATCTAGTCAAACGTAGCTCAAATATTTTTTTTTTGATAAATTTGTATATTGTGGAGATTTTGAGTTTGTTTTGAATTGATACTCATTTTTAATCTCACTTGAATAAGTTTGGAGTTTACAATTCTATTTTGATAAGAATTGTGATATAAAATTCAAATCTACTTTAGACTTTGTGTCTTTAATGAAAGTAGTTATTATAGTTTGGAATTGAATCCAATGATAAATATGTTTTGACAAAGATATAATGACTTACATTTCTTAGTCATTTTTATATTTTGTCATACTTTAATTTTAATATTAATTGAAATATTTTCTAGTTGCTTGACATTCCAATTTTCTTAATTTAATTGAATTTTTTTTTAAAAAGAGACCACTTTTAATAATTGTTTTATTTTTTTGTTACTCCAGAGTTTTATAAATATCATATTCAAATTGCTTTTGTATTTTGGAGCAAATTTGATAAAGATTTTATATAAGTGTGTGTAATGTTTTGGTGTAAAAAATGTGTGGACATGTATTATAATATAGATGTAATCTATATACATTCCTTAATACATGTTGTTGGCCCTTTTTTTTTTTCTTTGACTATATCCCAATCTGTCTCCTCATACAAGTGCATATGTATGATTCTTTTTATTATGTATTTTGAATACATGTATGTCTTTGTCTTTTTTTTTTATATTTTAAGTAGAGCCCACGTCCATTGAATAAGTGTGCATCTGTTCGCATATATATTTCCATCTGAGAGTGAAGTTTCTGCATATCAACATACGTTGCCTAATGAGTAGAGATATTAGATCAACCGCCATTTTGTTAATTAGATTTTTACATTCTTAGGCTTTGGCTTTGATAATTCTATTGAGATATTGGATTTTGGCAAGTTTTGTTTTCTGGATTTTTTTGTTTAGCGAAAGTTATATATTAAGAAAACTTTGACAGTATAATCAAATATGAATTTTAAGATTTATTATGTTTTTCATGGTTATACCTTATATTTGGAGACCTTTTGTTGTCTAACAAAGGTTAGGTGAAAGTGATCCATAAACAACATGAAAATCAATTATAATTTTAGGAGAGATTTGGACAGCTTAATAGCATGGAGAAATTAGATTTTCTCATTTTCCCTTTGGCTCTTTTGAATAGGTTTTGTGGCTTATAGAGTCTAGATCAAAGTGGTCAAAAGAAGAGAATTCACTAGAGAAGAAAATATGCTTAGAATAAAGAGAAGAAAATAGGAGCAAATCCTAATACTTTGTAGAAATCTATTAAGTTGAAAATTTTAACTCTGTTTTTTTCTTTGATTTCTCTCGTGTGTTTTTTATTGTACTGTTTCTCTCACAAATTTGACAAAGTTTTCTCTTGTGGTGAGTGGTGAGAAAAGTAGAGATATTATTTATTTTCCAACCGACTTTTGCTTTCTTCTTTTTATTTTATTTGTTTTACATAAAGGAAAAAAAATGGTTCAACGCTGAATTAGTGCAATAAACTTGCTTGCTTTCCTTGGCTGTTGTAGGCTGTGATGGCTTTAAGAGATTCAATCAAGCGACATTTGAAGCTTCCACATGGATATGTTATGGAATACAAGCCCCACGATGCTTCATTGCGTGATAACTCATCCTACAGAAACGCATGGCTGAGAGGGTAAGAATTTGGGAGCCAAGCTGTGAAAGGTTCCGAGTCCTAGTTTCGGATTATCACTTTACTATCTTGACATTACATAAAAGCAACTTTATGGGGGGATGTCTTTGTACTGAAAGTCACTAATGGTCAATCAAATGGATTCAATTACTACTTTCAGCTTAAAACCTATGAATATATGAATACACTATGCCGAAATTAACACACATAGTCCAACAATTAATTATGTAAAAAGTGAAAATGCCATTTAGTGTGGCATAAAAATAGCTTGATAGCAGTACTAGTTTTTCTTTTTCTTTTTGGGTAAATATTTGGGATATTTGTGGGGAAAGTATCTAATTTATTATATTTGTATTACTTAACTACTGAAGTTATTTTTTTAGCAGCGAAAGTACTTTCCGTCCATATTTTGGTGCAGTTTAGTACAATCGTCAATTTTTATTGTTAAGTTTGATTGTGACACATAGGCGAAAGTACCTAATTAAATATATATTTACGGTGAAAATATTCAGTTAAAAAGATATTTGTGGTGAAAGTATTTAATTTAAATTTTACGCTATAGTAGCGGAATTAACGACGAAACAAATAGATGCATTAAACTGTAGCAAAACATAGACGGAAAGTATTTTTGTCGCTATAAAAATAACTTAGGTATTTGCTACAAAATTATCATTGGGCGGGTTGATCGGGTTAGGCATTTTTACTCGTCTAATGTCATAATCGGGTTAGCAAAAGTAATCCGTAACTTGCCCAATTAAGAATTTTTTTTTAACCCGTCCAATAATTTGGGCGGGTTGGTCGGGTTAATCCATCCAAACCGAAATAGTATTTTTTTTTTGGCAGGTTGGTCGGGTCAACCCGGCCGTGGTATTTTTTTTTTTACATTTTTGTAATTTTTTTCTTTTAAATACTAGCACTAATAGTGTGAAATTTATCTTTTTAAGTTTAAAATAATATTTTAAATTTATAGGAAAAAAATTAAAACAAAATTTAATTAATTTATATATTTATTTGAATATATTAAAAATAATAAATTAATAATAAATTCTTAATTTGGCGGGTTGATAATTATTTTCAACCCACCACCCAATGTAATAATTGAGTGATTTAAATTTTGGTCGGTTTATTCGAGTTGTAAAAATTTCAGCACAATCTTACTACAAATACATTAATTTAGTTACTTTTATCACAAATATTTCTAAATATCTCTATCGATCTAAATATAATTTTAGAAGATGTCATTATTATTACCTGTTCCAAATAGTTGGGAGACACGTCGTTTCCATCAAATTTCTACCCATGCCATGATTATAAATTTTGAACCCCCTTCATTTGTCTTAGTTCACTTTTTTTTTCATTATTATTATAACAATATATAAGAAGAGTGATCAATATTGATTAAACACATGTAAAAAAATATAATAAAAAGTTTTTTTTTTGTTAAATTCATAAAATGAAAAATCTTAAGGGTGATTGATTCTCTATCTAAAAATTGTTTTTTTGTTTTCAAAAACTCAAAATTATATTATGAAAATAAAACAATTTTTAAAATCAAACTTACAAAAGATATAATATTTTGAGAATAACAAAAAATTTTTTTTCTATAATTCTCAAATTTTTTTGTTTATTTTTTATTTTCAAGTGACTTTTATAATTATTATCTCAAGCCATTAATTCTCATTTTCTCTCGCATTACTTTTTCTCTCATCACTTTATATCTCCTTATTTTCGCTATCATTATTTTCTCTCTCCTAATTTTTCTCTCTCATCACTTTCTTTTTCGTCATTTTTTTTTACTTTCTATCTTCTAATTTTCTCTCTCATCACGTACTATATCCTCATTTTCTCAATCCTCATTTTTTATCTTATTATTTTCTTTCTCCTCGCTCTTTTTCTCATCACTTCCCTCCTATTTTTTTCTCACATCATTTGCTCTATTCTTAATTTCTATATCATCATTTTCTCTTTTTTCAAACTTTCTTTCTTTATTTTCTCACTTCTTATTTTTCATAATTTTTTTTCACATTATTTTATCTTATTATTTATTACAAACTTAAAAAAAAATCTATTTGTAAATATATTTATTAATTTTTTATGTTAGATTTTGTTTAGAAAAAAACTAAAAAATTGATTTTAGAAAACATTAACCAATTACCTTGATTTTGAAAACTACAAGTGTGGTCATTTCTGAAAACACAATTTTAAAAACAAAATATAATACTAATGACACCCTTCTATTTCCTAAGCCTTTTGCATAATCTTTTCAAAGTGTGGTGACCAACGACAAATGTGTTTAATGTATTCTCCCAACCATGCGACCAAAGTTGTTAGGAGAAATCAAACCCAATTGTGATATGCTTCACAAACCGAAAATTGTTAGACGCATTCTTGACAAATTGACTTAGTTTTAGCATATTTTTTTGGGTTTAAATCTTTTTGTTGGACCATCTGTTTTGTCTTGTTAATTTTTTTGACAATTTTTTTTTGGACCATGTGCTTAGTAAAATAGTTCAAATAGACTCCTAACACAAATTTTGATAAAGAAAAAATTAAATATAACAACACAATTGTAGGCAGAATGATTTTGTTTTTATTTTGAATTGTTAGTTTGGTAAATTATTTATAATTTTAGTTTATAATTTTTTAACCAAAATCGAGTTTAGATTTCTATTTGAACCATTTTATAAAACACATGGTCCAAAAAGTCATTTTTCAAAATACGGAGTCTAAACAAGGAATTAAACAAAACACAGGATCCAAATCTTAATTTTTTTTCTTATTTTCATCCAAATGGATAACCGTATAGTTGGCATAAATAATATGTTTTTTTTATTATTATTTCTTAAACAAAATTTGGAGAAAGTTGATATTGCAATTGTCATATATATTACAAGGAATGGTTTGATTGGATATTTTTTTAAAAGAAAAAATTAAGTTGATTAAAGATTTGATTGGATCAAATATATATGTATTTATATATGTTTTTTTATGGATGAAATTAGCCATTGTCTTGGTTTTAAGCATCTGAGCTACATAAAAATTATTTAGTGACAATATTTTGTTACTATACATATAAATAATACTATGCTATGCTACTTACAATCAACAAATATTACTTTAACACATAAAGATTGTTAATAAGAAGACTTTTGACTGTTTCAAAGAATTGCCATTTCCAAATATATACAACCTTAAAAGTATAAATGTTTAAGTTTCCATAGATATGACATTATTACTAATAAAGTACTATATTAAATAACTTTCTAGAGACACACACAAGGTAAGAACAAATATGTCAATTTTCATTGATGTGAAATTATTAGGAAGTCGTTACTATATCTATTATCTTAAAAAGCTCTTAAAACGAGGAAATTAGCAATTTAGGAAAATGAGATCTCTAAATAATATAGTTTGTTAGAAGATATCTATCATACCACGTACATTTCTAGTTATTGTGTTGTGTTCTAAGGAAATGGAAGCAATGGCTCTTATTACTGGTCTTCAATTAGCTCAAGATATTGGTTTGACTTCTTTACTAAAATTTTGCATATATATTGGTTTGCCTTTGTATAAAGTTGAAACTGCATGCTTTAGTTGTTAATTAATCCACTTCGCTCTTGTAATTTAGATTATTCTTCTTTTTTATGACTTATTATTAGATATTCAAGACCTTCTGACCCTTCTTCCTCCGGCTATTATTTCTCATGTTAAGAGAAGCTTCTGGTGGTGGGGTTAGCAAAATATGCTCTAAGGCTGGTTGTAAAATGAGAGAGAACAACTCACAAAGTAAATAGAATCAGTGATAGTTATGATTTGTAACTAATTGTAACCATCTGAAACAGAATGGTAACCATGAACTCAACTAACCTCTACCATTAACTAAGTCTATAACTATAACAGATTTCCTAACCGTCTAACTATTCCCTAACACTGGTACAAGAAGTTGCTTGGATTGAGGAGATTCCCTCTCCCATTCATTCTGTTTTTGTAATGGATTTTACCCATTAATAAAGCCAGACTTTCTCTAAAAAAAAATTAAATAAATAAATAAATGGGTAGTAGCCACTTTCCCGTATAGTATTATTACTTGGAAGTGAAAGAGGCTGTGGACAAGACTGAGTCATCTCCGTATCCGATTCAATCGCCTATTTCTTTAAATGGCTCAGCTAACTTATAGCCACCACTCAAAACCCACATCGATAATTTACAAACAAAAAAAAGACACCAGAAATTAAAAAAAAAAAATTACTTGTTAATGTGATTAATATTAATAAGTAAATCCAAGCAAACAAAAGAATATGGTTAGAATACTCTTTACTCTTAAAACAAATAGAAATAATAATTAAAAAAAAATCAGTAAAAATAGGTAATAAGACGAAAGAAAATGAAGCATTACTCGAATTGGAGAAGGAGGATGGCGAAGAGAGAAGAAGAAGCTCTTCTGCTTCGTCATCGTCTTCCTCGTTGTTGCTGTCATCAACGTTGATAGCATCACCACCGTCGTATGGAAAGAGAGGTGTGAGTGGGTTTGATGGGGTGTCCATTTTAGAGTCGGCAGAGCTTCAATATGCCCCAACAGCGTTGGTGGGGTCGACGGAGGAGGGAGATGGGTTGGGGGGAGACTACCCTCCCATTACCAACTTCCATGACGTTATGACTATTTGCATTGTCGAGTCCTCCAAGCTTTGGGCCATTGCAGGCCCTATAGTCTTCAACATATGGTGCAACTATGGCATTAACTCCTTTACCAATATCTTCGTCGGACATCTTGGGGATGTGGAGCTCTCTGCTGTTGCCATTTCTCTCTCTGTTATTGCCAATTTCTCTTTTGGCTTCTTGGTATTTTTTTCTATTTCCTTAATATATATGGATGTGTTTATATGAATTAATCTTTTTATTGACAAAGTTGCAATTAATCTTTTTATTGACAAAGTTGCAATTAATCTTGTATAAAATCTGACAGTATTATGTTTTTCCATCATTTTCACCGAATAAATTTCTGAGTAGAAATCAGAAATCCATATGTATAAGAGCAGCGCCATTTTTCGTACTAACAGAAAACAATTTATACAAAGAATGTAGGAAAAGTATTTGATGCATGATCTCAAAGACATTTCATGACTCCAATATATATATACACATATGTCCACAAAAAAAAAAAAAAAAAAACCCATCAAATATAATTACATGAATAATTTTTTCGTTAATTGTAGCTTGGCATGGGGAGTGCTCTAGAGACGTTATGTGGGCAAGCATTTGGAGCTGGCCAAGTGGAGATGCTAGGAGTTTACATGCAACGGTCATGGATAATCTTGCTCGCCACTTGCTTTATTCTGCTACCACTTTATATATTCTCAACCCCAATCCTCAAACTCCTAGGCCAAGAGGATCAAATTGCAGAGCTGGCTGGGAAATTTACAATACAAATCATACCTCAGATGTTTTCACTTGCTATCACTTTTCCCACCCAGAAGTTTTTGCAGGCTCAGAGCAAAGTGACAATTCTGGCATGGGTTGGTTTTGGAGCTCTGATCATGCACACTGGTATTTTGTATCTTTTCGTCAGGGTCTTTGACTGGGGAACCGCCGGGGCCGCCGGGGCCTACGACATCTCAGCCTGGGTTGTGGCTGTGGCTCAGGTGGTTTACATTGTGGGTTGGTGTGAGGATGGTTGGAAGGGCTTGTCATGGCTAGCTTTCAAGGACATGTGGGATTTTGTTAAGTTGTCTGTGGCTTCAGCTGTAATGCTTTGTCTAGAGATTTGGTATTTTATGACCATAATTGTTCTTACTGGACACCTAGAGGATCCTATCATTTCAGTTGGTTCTCTTTCAATATGGTGAGAGATGATTATAGAATCATCATGTTTTCTAAAAAAATGTTTATAATGCCTTCTTCTATAGCTACCAAATATGTCTGATTATTATTATCCCTGAAAGATTTGAAATTGTATTCAATTTCATTTCAGCATGAACATAAATGGGTGGGAAGGCATGTTGTTCATTGGGGTCAATGCAGCTATAAGGTAAAATAAACTAAGAATTTTTTCTTCTTCCCAAACTGTTAGCTCTTGTTTATATATAATATATCTTCAGCTGTCAACTAGTGTTCGAGTCTCCAATGAGCTTGGATCAGGACATCCAAGGGCTGCAAAGTACTCAGTGATTGTGACATGCGTTGAGGTGCTCTGCCTTGGGATATTATTTGCATCGCTCATCCTTTTTACCAAAGACGATTTTGCTATAATCTTCACCGAGAGCAAGGAGATGCAAGAGGCAGTCTCTCGTTTAGCTTCTCTTCTTGGTATAACCATGATCCTTAATAGTGTTCAGCCAGTTATTTCAGGTAAACAAAATTGGAATATTCTATTCTTTTGTACATGCCCAAGCACAAGGGTAATCTCATCAAAACTAATCATTCAAGTCAACATAACATTTTTTTCAGATACTCTTTTCACAGAAAGAATAAAACTCTATTAAATTATGATTGTTGCTATTTAGCACCTTAAGGTGCCCAACAACACATGAGGTTGTATCTCATGGTTAATTAGCGATACTCCATAATATTTATTAAATTCAAATATGTAACACAATATTAGATTGCATCAATAGTGGCATGTCAACTCCTTGTAGTGTTGGGCACCCAGTGGTAACTTAGCAATTCTCTTATACAATTCTCTTAAATTATTCCTTGAAGGACAATCATATATTATTGTCATTTACTAGGTGACCCATGAAGTTTTAGTATAGGACAAAACCGTATTATATTGTCTGGGAACTTCAAATGAAATGTTATCTATACAAGTCATCACCATTCACCATAATCATAAGCTGTACTTATACAATAAATGCGTATTATATGTTAGTATATTTTCTTTTAGCTTTAATTAATAAAGCAAGTACTTCTCTACTATTGGAGCTGGCTTGTGGAAGAAACATCTTATTGATTTGCCAAAAAAAATGTGTACTTTTCAGGTGTTGCTGTAGGAGGAGGTTGGCAAGCTTTGGTGGCTTACATAAACTTGTTTTGTTATTATCTAATTGGTCTACCTCTTGGGTTTTTTCTTGGTTATAAAACCAATTTAAAAGTGGAGGTAAAGTATTATTCTGCTCTCACTACTCACTGAACCATGGTTTGGTTTCTCTAATTTAACCCTACTACTATAATATGGAGTATGGACCACTCATTATTTTAATCTTATTATTATTATTTTATACATATATGTAATCTATCCTTTCATTATTTTTTCACCTAAATAATCTTTATATATTGGTTGGTGAGTCTAATTAATGTTTGTGTTTGTCAACTTTTGGCTTTTTTTTTTAAGGTGTCAACTTTTGGCTTTTTCTTCTTTTCTTTTTGAAACCCTTTCATTGGCTCAGTGAAACAGTAATATAGACATTTTTATTGCAGGGAATCTGGATTGGCATGATATGTGGGACATTCTTACAAACTCTGATCCTTGTATATATCATTTATAAGACCGACTGGACCAAAGAGGTGATACATATAAAATAATATATCATATTTCAAACCCCATTGAAAAACATTGTTCTTTAGGTACTTGGATTAGAGGGAATAAGTAAATTGAATAGGTTATATGTATTAAAAAATCTATATTGATGGGCTAGTTATTATAGGAGTGAAGCTAAGGTGTAGAGGCAGTCATCTTTAAATTTAAAAACAATGTTTAGAAAGTTCCATTTTGAGGCTGTCTGACCAATTATTTATTTAAATTTTTTTAACTTGTACAGGTAGAACAAGCTTCTGAAAGACTTCGGAGCTGGTCAGGGCAGGAAAGTGGCTCTGATATAATAAAAGTGTAATGTTGAAGTTTGTTTTTGACAGTGATTTTTCATTCATTTAGACAGTAAATTAATGATTTTTCATTCATTTCTGTTTTTTACATTAATTAAATATAAATAATAATGAATATTTTGATCATGGCTGTGTAGTTTGAAATTTTTATTCATAGGTACGTATTGGATTTACTTTAATTATCACAACCTCACTTAATGATAAATAATTCTGGCCAGAATTCTAATTGAATTACATAGCCTTTCTTTGTTGTTGACCTATGATTTACCAAAAGTCTCCTAAAACACTAGTTGTATTAAGATTAACTAGATTATTGTTACATAAGGTTAAGGGTAAGTGTGAGCTTTTCATAAATAAATAAAAGGCTAATAGGTTTTTTATTGTATAATATAAACTAAATTTGATATTGTTGTATGCTTGGTTTATATTATAATAAACTATCACAATTCATGAGTATAAAATAAATTATGAGTGTGATAATGGTGGTTGACCATTTCAAGTAGTCATTTTATTAACATAGTGATCTTAAAATTGGTAAAACAAACAAACATTGGTTTTATTATTTTTAATAGGCAAAGCACATGTCATGGACTCATGCCAGTGTTCTAGTTTAATTTTAAAACTATTTATTTATTTTTTTGGGGAATATTTATGGAATAATTGTAATTTTTTAATAATTGTTGGAGCTTCGGCATGTGTAAGTGGGCGGGAGAAAATAAACTATAAATTCATTGGAATTGTAGTATTTTTCGTAACTTCGGGACCGTCTTGGAATTTACTCAAGTCGTTCCACAGATTTTCTGTTTTTAGTGAAAGGAACCCAATATGTAACTTTTGAATATTATGATTTAGGCTCCGCTGACATCTGTAGGAAATTACATCGTTACCCTTGCTCCTATCTCTTTACATTTGCACCCTTGTAGTTTTGTTAATTGTAATCTGAGCCTACTTTTCTTTTGATGTTTATATCAGCAACGAGAGTTTAGTAATGGTAGGCTCGAGTGGCCAGAAGGTATGATACACATAAATAAAAATTCTTATTGTTATGCATAGACATCATTTTGACTCCATCAGTTGTAGGGTTGTTTCTGATTTCAACAATTATAAAAATTATTAACTTAATTTTTTTTATACGACGGTATACTTTATACTTTTTAACAAATATTAACTTATTTTTAAGAAATTTCGAATAACAAAATATTACACAATCTTGACCTCTCACCACTCTCTACTAGTTGTCGACCATGACCATGTTTGGAAGGTGCGATTGCACTTCCTAGGGTCGGTTGGTTAGAGAAGAAGGGGAAGAAGAAAGAGACAAAGGAGAGAGAGGGGCACTAAGAAATATTTCTTTATGATTTTATTTTATTTTATTATTTAAATTTTATTTTTAATTATTTTTTTATTTTATTTTAATTTAATTTAATTTTAAAAAATATAATGAAATGGACCAATGAGGAGCTGACATGTGTATACATAATAAGCTTTTAACGGACCTAATGGAGTGGGTACTGACAAAACCTGATGAAAGTGGACTTTGGATACTTTTCCTACAAAAAAAAAATTAGGTACTAAATCACAAGTTTTTTTAAAAAAATTGATACTTTTGCCGTAAAAATCCCTAATTATATCAATATAAATTCAAATGTTATATTATTATTATAATAATATATAACATACAATCCTAATTTTTATAAAATTTGTTAGAATAAATATTTAGTAATTATATTAAAATAGATTCAAATGTTATAAAATATCATTATTATAATATGTTTAACCCAATTTTGGATGGTGACGTGGCATTTGAAGATGACACGTGGCAATAAAACGACATCAGACGTTGAGAGTTGGTCGAAATGAGATAGCTGCTCGAGGAAGCCATATCAGAACAAAAAGTCATAATCTGCTTGGTCCAAGTATCCTGCTCGAGAAGGAGCAAGTAGGTGTTATCCATTAAAGCTGCTAGGAGACAGACCCTACTTGATATATAAGACAATTTTACCCGAGGATCCGGATTTCACGAGATATTATGAAATATCTCAAGATATTTATGTAATTGATATTTGAATGTATTTCTCCAATATTATTTGAATTTGTAATTAGTTATAACAATCTCACACTACACGAGTAGGGCCTAGATTAATTTGTAAGGGTCTATAGCCCAATAAGAGACTCTATAAATAGATATCTCTTTCAATCATTATCTCTAAGCTGAATGAGTGAGCACTTTACATACAAAATCCTACTTAATTGTATTCTATCTCAAGCCTGAGAAACTCAATTGAACCATGTTTCTTCATTGTTTCTTCTAGATCTTGAGTCTGAGACTTCTTTGATTAATAAAAGTGCAAGTGGACATAAGTCATTATTAACTTTTGGGGCCAAACCACTATAAAATTCTTTGTGTAGTTTACTTGATTTCAGTTTATTATAATTATATTCTGTTGTTTAAATTGACTTAGTGTCGTTGATCAAAACCTTGGTCAACATAATATAATACAAAACTAGATATTTAATAATTATATCAATATAAATTCAAATGTTATAAAATATTATTTTTATAATATATAACATATAATATATAATCCTAATTTTATAAAATTTTGATCGAATAAATATTTAGTAATTATATTAATATAAATTCAAATATTATAAAATATAATTATTATAGTAATATTTAATACAAAACTAGATATTTAATAATTATATTAATATAAATTTACATGTTATAAAATATTAATATTTCAATAATATATAATACATAATAAATACATTATTTACAAGTGTCGTGTGTGTACAAATAATATGAGTGTGTAACTAAATAAGAAATTAGAATAACATTTATCTTCTATCAATAGTAAACAAGTCTCTTCTCTAATCATTGAGGTATAATTTGAATAATATCACGAATGTTTGTATCTTAAATATGGTACGTAGTTTGTGATCTAAAGTGTTATTATATTATTATTTAAAAAAAACCATACAAAAATGTTTTTGGTTAATTTTTTTTAATATGTTTATGTCATTCTTTTATATATAATATTGTTTATTTATTTAAAATTTACATGACAATCATAAAAACCTAATAAAATAATTAATTTTTTAAAATAAAACTAAGCAAATGTGCATTGCACGTTGTTTGCACCTATTATATATATACGCTTATAAAACATATTTTTTGAATCCTGGTTTCGACACTGTAAACTATTTGAAATTTCTCAAAAATTAACAGGTTGACTGCTATAATTACAATGTACATTTTCATATAAAAATAGGGTTTTTTGGCAAAGTGGCCTATTTTTTAAAGTCATTTTGCACTCTAGCCTAGTTTTAATAATTCTTTGTAAAATGGTCTCTCATAATTTAGACAGGTAGTCGAAAATTTAGACAGGTGGTCGAAAAATTTAGATAGGTGGTTGAAAATTTTAGAAAGCTGGTTGAAAAATTTAGACAACTGGTCGAAAAATTTAGACAGAGGCCATTTTTCAAAAAATTATCAAAAGTAGGCTAGAGTGAAAAACCACTTAAAAAAAAGGCTATGTTCACCAATTTCTCATAAAAAATATTTGGTGTAATTTATCCACATGCCAAAAACATAAATTCCCTTATCAGTAGGGGCTAAAGTGACACCCCTACATTAGAATTTGCTTATATATATTGAGGGTGATTCTAGTATAAGAGTGTCTCTTTAATCTTTATCGGTAGGGCCTTTTCTGTTTTCGGTGCATAGAAAAATTGGTACCTATTTTTTTTATATGACAGTGTGCATTGTACTTATAGCAGGCATCCCACCAATTTTTCATGAAATTTTGAATAATTTACGATAGTGAAATCAATGTTCAAACCATCAGTTGCACGTGTGTAAAACAAAGTTTTTGAATCTTGATTTTGGCACCGTAAATTATTTAGAATTTATCAAAAATTTGTGGGATGCATATTATAACTACAATGTACATCGTCATATAATTTTTTTTTGGATAATTTATCCACGTGCCAAAAATAGAAATGTCCCTATCAGGGCAAAAATGACACCCCTACGTATATATAGAAGGTGATTCTAGTATAATAGTGACACTCTAACCCATATTGATAGGGTCTTCTTTGATTTTGGCACATGGAGAAGTTTTAACCCAATTTTTTTTATTTGACGATTAATATTGTAGTTATAGTAGGCATCCTACCATTTTTTGATAAATTCCTAATAATTTACGGTGCTGAAATCAGGAATTCAAAAGTCTGTTTCACATGCGCATGAAAAAATATATGCACGCGTGCAACATACTATTTTAACTATGATTTCAACACTGAAAATTATTTGGAATTTCTCAAAAATTGGTGAGATGTCTACTATAACTACAATGTATGTCATCATTTAACTAAATTGGAATTATAATTTTTTCTACGTGCTGAAAACAAATAAGGCCCTAGCGGTAAGGGTTAAAGTGACACTCCTATTATAGAATTTTCATATATATATATATATATATATAGAGAGAGAGAGAGAGAGAGAGAAGAATTCTTTGATGCAACCCTTAAAAATGGCCTATCGGTGGGGTTGTTTTGTTTTCAGTACATGGAGAGATTATAACCTAATTTTTTTTAACCGACGGTGTACACTGTAGTTATTGCAGACATTTCACCAGTTTTCGAGAAATTCCAAATAATTTACGATGTCGAAATTAATCAATCAGTCAATTGCATGCATATTTATGTACGCATGTAACTTAAACTATTTGAACCATGTTTTCGCTACCATAAATTATTCAAAAAATTTAGGAAAAATAAAATTAGTGGGATACTTGCTATAACAATGTACATTATCATATAAAAAAATAATTATAATTTCTCCACATGCCAAAAATAAAAATGACCCCACCAGTAAAACATTTTCAGGGTTGCACTTGAAATTTTCTATATATATATATATATAACTTATTTTTAATTATTAGTTATTTATATATTAGAACAAGTAAATAATAAGACATTTAAAAGGTTCGAGAGAAATAAAAAATAAATAAATCTTAGGGACATAAGATTTATTTAGTATAGAAATATGTACAATAATATTTTTAAAAGTAGTGTTTTTTAATATAAAAGTTAAATTGTGTTTATAATTTTTCCTTTTTGATGTCTCCAGGTATGGGAAATGTTAGGGCTCCAAAATATGATATTTTATAAATTAATTATTTTATTTTTAATTTTTTAATTTATTATTGTTATCTCCATTTCTTGTCAGGGTTTTGGGCCTTCGCCCCGGCCCACGGTCAGGGGACCAACTCGGTATTTGGGCCTTGCCCGAGGACTTCGGACTGGGCCTGCATATATGGGTCCGGGACGTTCCTCCGGGTTCGTCTCCAGCTTGAACGGTCCCGGCAATGTCCGGAGTACCCGGATTGTCGCGGCCATCGCATCCCCGTCCCGGCCCTGGAATGGTCCGGGCTCGGAGTAAACGTAGCGGGCCAGGAGTAAACGAACCTGGACCGCTTCTTCCCCAGGCGTCCAGGACATTGAAACCGCCTCATTTCGCGTGAGCCTTGTCCCCCCACTTTTCACCTGCAGAAAGGGTCACCTTGGGATTATCTGCTGGCGTGTCAGGACTGCGCAGCCAAGTACTCTGACCGGTCTTGTCTCCCAAATCGGCCTTGTGACTCGAAGTGGTCAGAGCCAAAGTGCCGTTTTGTCGGGGGAATGCTTGCGTCTCAGGGCAACTAATTAGGCCTGAACTGGTTTGGATTTGGTGTGCTGTATATCTTTTTAGCTGGGGCCTCCACTAGGGAGGTCCCTTGTGCACATTCCTCGGATGGGTCCGGGTCGGATTCGACCCAAACCTGATGTCCCCATCGTCCTATAAATACGAGTTGGAATACAACGTAGAAAAAGGAGAGAAGGCAGAACCCCTGTTCAAATATAATTAGAAAACTCCATTGTAAAAGCTTATCCTAGCTCTAATACAGATTTATACATGGACTCGTGGACTAAGGCTAGTTAACGCCCCAACCACGTAAAACCCTTGCGTCGATCTTCCATTTTCATTATTATTATCAGTAAATATCCTTCATTAAGATAGTTGCCGAAAATCTCGGTAAACAGTTTGGTGCTTTCATTGAGAGCTGAAGGAAAGCTAGCGCCGACGTCAGGCCTTTACTACGATGGTGAACACGCGTCACACCACCTTCGACCCTACCAACCCAGAACAGGGCAACGGAGACCCACTGCCTTCTCAACACATCCCTCAAGACCTGCCTGAAGACGTGCCTCCTCAGACCTCCCACCAAGGCGAGTCGCAAGATTACGAAGGTGAGGCAGAGTACGAAGTAGAAAACAAAGAAGAGTACTACGAGGAGGAGAACGAGGGGGAGTATCACGATGAAGCTGCGGACCCCGGGGTCCTTCGCGACGATCAGCAAGACTCGGAGGTGACTAGGCTGAGGCAGCAGATCCTGGATCAGGAAGCCAGGATGGCTGAACAGGCGGAGGCGCACCGCCGGGTGCAGGAGTCTCTGCGAGCCCTGCAAGCACTGATGGCCGCGCAGGGCCCGGCAGCCAACCCCACCGCTGGCCCGCAGCCAGAAACGCAACAACCCGCTCCCCAAGCGCAAGCCGGGGGCCCCAGGGGTGCCAGCCCAATCCGTCCCCCAGAGCATCTCCCCGACACGGCTCCGAAAGTCCCGGACAAGGAGCGACGGACGACTCGGAAAAAGACTACCCCCGTCAATAAAGCCGGGGCATGTTCGCGGCCGTTACCTAGGAAAGAGAAGGTGCGCCCTGTCCCAGGACGAGGCCACCCAATCGATCCGCAGGGAGTACGGTCGCGGGACGGTCAGCCCCGGCCCGCCCCAAGGGCGAACGGGAGGGAAAAGTCTTTGCACCCGAGTACCTCGGTCAACAAGAACCATCGGGAACGATCCCGCCGCGAGGATCGTAACGCTCTCAGCTCCGGGGACGACACTTCCCGGGTAGATTTACGTGACGGACTGAGTGCCCGGAAAGAGCGGGCCCGCAAGCAAAAAATCCTTCCTCGAAACGGTGACCTCAGGAACGACATAAACGACAGGCGGAACGAGAGAATCCCCTGGGGGATAGCGCGGCCAGGCAGCTCATGGAGCAAATGGCAGCATTACAGAAGGTCACCGACCGCTTGGTCCGCAAGCAGGAAGGCGCGGACACTGACTCTGACGAAGAGGACAAAGAGCCATGCGCGAGACATATCCAGGACGCCGTATTGCCCAAGGGGTTCAAGATGCCAAGCCTCGCCGCCTACACTGGAAGCACGGATCCTAGGGATCATCTGTCCCGGTACAACTGACTCATGACCGTGGCTCACGTCAGCGACGACGGCAAATGCCTCTGCTTTTCCATCACGTTGGGCGGTCCCGCCGAAGAGTGGTGGAAAAGGCTTAAACCGGGGTCCATCCAAACATGGTCCGGGCTACAGTCGGCTTTCCGAAAGCAGTTCGTGGCCGCCATGAGGATGGGCATGCAGATCAGCGCCCTCGCCAATATTAAGCAAATGCCCGCGGAAACGTTGAGGGCCTACATCCAGCGCTTCACTGAGGAAGCCTCCAAGACGAAGGTTGATGACGGGCAGCACCTGGTGGCACTACAGTCTGGAATCCGGGCCGGGTCCCCGCTCTGGGACGACATGCAGCGCAATAAAGCCGCCACCCTAGAAGAATTTATCAGGAGGGCCCAAGGATTCATCAACTGGGAGGAGGCTCAGATCCAGGCCTTTGGATGGCCCTCAGCTCCTCATCCAGTCCCTCAGACGATTCCAGGAGGTGCGGGACATTTCCCTGCGTAGTCCTACGCAACGCCCCCCATCGTCCCGGGGGCGGTTGTCGCGCCCGGCGTTAATTACATGCCTACGGTGTACGGTCCTGCCGCTTCCAGATACGCCCCGGCTCAATCAACGCAATTCTCCGGGTATGGTATCGCGCCAGCAGGGCACAGTATGGCCCCCGTCGTGGCCCAGCAATCGCAGACCGGAGTAACCGAGGCAAGCGTGAATCCCTCCCGGGGTAAGCGGGCCGGCAAAGGCCAGAACCGGCCAGAGTTGGCCAAAAAAGGGAAAAGGGGCTATGAGCCCCAATATTCAGAATACACTAACTTGGTGGACACCCGGGAAAACATCTACCTGGCAACAGAAAGAGCGGTCCACTACCGGAAACCTAGCCCCATGTTTAGGGGGGGGAGGAACCCCAGAGACAGCAGCAAACGATGCACCTATCACAAAGATGTGGGCCACACCACCGACGAGTGTCGGCAGCTCAAAGATGAAATTGAAAACCTCATCAAGCTGGGACACCTCCATCAGTGGGTAAGAATGCCCGTAGGCATCCCGGGCATGTCAGCAAACCCTGGGCAGTCTACGGCGCCGGCAACGACTCGTGCATACCCGCCCCAGGGAGGGTATGCGCCGGGGCCCCCGGCACAGGACCCTCAGGGGGCCGTTGCCACGCAAGCCCCCAGTCCTGGAATGCTCTACCCTTCCGGGGCAGCGCCCCCTCGAGTGGACGGGCACGTGTCGACCATATCAGGCGGACCCCACCTAGGAGGACCTTCGAAGAATGATCAAAAGCACTATCTGAGCGAGCTGGACCATGACCAAGAAGTTTGCGCCCTCGTCCAGGCCCCTGCTCAGCACCCCAAACTGATGAACCTCCCCATCACGTTCACGGAAGACGACGCCCGCAACGTCCATTTCCCGCACCACAACCCACTGGTCATAGATGCTTAAATTGCCAACAAGATGGTGTCCCGAGTGTTGGTGGATGACGGAAGCTCCGTCAACTTATTGTTCAAACCCGCCTTTGCCGCCATTGGCCTGATGGAGGCTGATCTGGCGTCTTGCCCGACCCAAATCTACGACTTCAATGGGGATGCGATCCTCCCCATGGGAAAGGTCCAGCTGCCCGTAACTCTGGGGGGCGAGTTGCAGCACTCGTTCAAGTTCTGCACCTTTGTGGTGGTGGATTGCCCGATCGCTTACAACGTCATCTTTGGCCGGCCCGCCCTGGTCGAGTTCGGGGCCATCACCTCCATCCGCCATCTATGTATGAAGTTCCCGTGCAGCAACGGGGGGATAGGAACGGTCCGCAGAGACCAGAAAAGTGCGCGGAAGTGTTACCATATCTCTGCTCGTCCCGTTTGTATGGTCCGGGATGAGCCCGTCGGGCCGGAACTCCGCCCGGCCGAGCAAGCTGTCCAGGACGAGGACGATCTGGACCCACGATTGGGAGATGAGCGCGCCCTTGAGCCAATGGACGAAGTAGAAGAGGTATGCATCAGCGACTCTGACCCCGCCAGGGTCATCCAAGTGAGAAAGAGCCTGCCGGGAGACATTCGGGCCGCCATTATCGCCCAAGTCAAGGAAAACCAGGATCTCCTGGCATGGTCACACTCCGATATGACCGGGATCGACCGCAATATCATATGTCACGCGTTAAGTATTGACCCAAACGCGACTCCGGTCCGCCAGAAGCGCAGACCTTTGGGGCCGGAAAGGGCCGAGGCCCTCAAACTGGAGGTAGAGAAGCTGTCTTCTATTAACTTCATCCGCGAAGCCGTATACCCCGTATGGCTGGCCAACCCGGTCTTGGTGCCGAAACCTAACGGAACCTGGAGGACCTGCATCGACTTCACGGACCTCAACAAAGCATGCCCGAAGGACTGTTTCCCACTCCCCCGGATATACCAAATGGTGGATGCTACGTCCGGTTACGAGATCTTGAGTTTCATGGACGCCTACTCGGGCTACAACCAGATCTCCATGCACGTGGCAGATCAGGAGCACACCAGTTTCCAAACTGACAAGGGCATCTACTGCTATGTCGTCATGCCTTTCGGACTCAAGAATGCCGGAGCAACTTACCAGAGGCTCGTCAATCGAATGTTTAGGGCCTAGCTGGGGCGAAACATGGAAGTATATATCAACGATATGCTGGTCAAGTCCAAGACGTCGCGGGAACATTCGAACGATTTGGCGGAGGCTTTCGCAGTTATCCGAAAGTACGGGATGAAGCTAAACCCTAAGAAGTGCACCTTCGGCGTCGCATCCGGGAAGTTCCTGGGATTCATAGTGAGTTCCCGAGGAATCGAAGCCAACCCGGAGAAGATCAAGGCCCTGGTCAACATGGCCTCTCCCCGGAAGCACAAAGACGTTCAAAGCCTGACGGGGCAAGTGGCCGCCCTCAGCCGTTTTGTCTCCAAGGCCACGGACAAGTGCGTCCCTTTTTTCAACATCCTCCGGGGAAGCCAGCGGTTCGAATGGTCACTCGAGTGCGAAGAAGCCTTCCAGAAGCTGAAAGAGCACTTGGCCAAGGCCCCCATCCTTGCGAAGCCAGTCGAAGGAGAGCCTTTGTACTTATACCTAGTCGTGACCGAGCACGCCATCAGCGCTGCGTTGGTGCACGAAGAGGAAAGAACCCAACTCCCGGTGTACTACGTGAGCAAACGGTTGCTAGACGCCGAGTCCAGGTACCCGCTGATCGAAAAGCTGACTTTTTGCCTGCTGACGGCATCCTGGAAGCTCCGACCTTACTTCCAGGCCCACACAATAAGGGTCTTAACCAACCACCCCCTTCGGCAGGTGTTGCAGAAACCTGAGTTGTAACGCCCCAACTCCAGGGACCGCTACAGTGCACATTGCAAACAATGCTAAACTCGCTAATCGAGTCATTTGGCCATAAACGTGTAACTAAGTGTGATTAGCGGTTTAGGGGTTAAAACTTTGGTTAAGATATAACGTTTCACTAGAACGTTTACTGTATACATTGGGATCCCAAAAATATAATTTCAGAGTTTATTACAAAAGATTATTTACAACAAGCCGTACTAAGCGGCAAAACAGGGTTCAGCCCTAGTTCCACTTTCAAACCTCGCCCAAGTATTGGTCGAGCAGCTGCATATGTACACGTCATCACCTAAGCTCTCCAACTTAAGGATGGTCCAGCTTTCTTTTGCCTTTACCTGCACCACAAAGCACCCGTGAGCCGAAGCCCAGCAAGAAAACTCATATGCTCATAAACAATCATATCATGATATCAAATCATATCTGGCATGCCTAGCATTCATAGCTCTACTCAGCATGCAAATGAATTCAAACAGATGCTGGGGTATCCAGGATAAGAAATCCTGGCCTTCTGATTGGAGGACTATCAAGTCAATCCTAATCAGATGAGTGTCGTAACACTAAAGGTTCCGATAAACCATGCTGAGTGACTGACAAGCACGTCACTAATTCAAATGGAAGGCTGGCCGTTGGGTAAGCCTCTAACCTTCAACAGGTCCTGGTAAACCATACTGAGTGACCAACAAGCAAGCCACTAGGGGCCTCAGTGCCCAAGCCATGCATATGATGATCGAAATGATCATGCAGAGCCCATAGCTCTGATCAGATGAGTGAATATCACTTGAGGTTCTGGTAAACCATACTGAGTGACTGACAACCAGGTCACTAGGGGCCCAGTGCCCATTTCCCGCAATGGCTCTACATGGCTAGCCCTTGGCTAGATAAATGCTTGTTTATATTCATCGAACTTGAGTTCGGTCCTGCATTAATGCTCTTTGAGTCATTCAATGCAGAGGGTCGATTAGATCTAATCGACATAGCTTGCACTACACACTAGGGTTGTCATGACTAGTGAGTTAGCGCAATATGACCAGTGCCCAGTACCACTGCCAAACCTGACTAATGAGTCACAGCTTCACAGTTGATACTAACACCTTTGCCAATTCTGACTAATGAGTCAGCCCTGTGTGACCAGTGCCCAGTACCACTGCCGAACCTGACTAATGAGTCACAGCTTCACAGCTGATACCAGCACCTTTGCCAAATCTGACTAATTAGTCAGTACCATGCACAAGTAAGCAATGCTATCAATGTGTATCATATGTCAATTATCCAAAGATGAGGCATTCAACATGCTTACTTAACAGTTGCGAGCATAATAATGATCAAGCACAAACACAGAGACTCAAGCTCTGACCAATCTCATATTCATCATTCATGGCATGCCCTAATCACATGTTTCTCGTGCATCACATGCATCACACTTAACCAACCAGCATGCCTCAATAATAATCATATGCAAATGGGCAAGATTGCCAATCATTCATTATGATATCAATGTTTACATTTAAACATCCAACATGCATCAAACATAACCATGCATGTCACATATGGGGTGCAGTTTTCTTACCTTTGGTCCAAGCACAGGTTACCAACAAATGAGCCACAAGCACGATCCTGATCCAAGCCTCTAGTGTTAACCTAGTCACAACCACAAATGATGATCCAATGAGTTCAAGTTCTAAAACCAACCCTTGAACTAAAACTTAGCCTCCAAGACATCAATCCTCACTAATCCGGGTAGTAGGAATGATCCCGAGGCCTAAAACCATGTTTCCGGGGTCAAAACGAGCAAACGGGGTGAAAATAGGGCAAGGGCTGCGGCCCTAGCACCTTGGGCCGCGGCCCCCAGGGTTCTCTGAGGCTAGGGCCGCGGCGCCCAGCAAGGCCAAATCCTGGCACCTGCTTCTTCGAGCAAGGGCCGCGGCGCCCAAGAACAGGGCCGCGGCCCAACTTCGGGGCAGCCATTTTTCCTTCGTTTTAACCTTTTAAAACCTCCCAAAAACATGTCTAAACATTCCCAAATCATCAAATCAAAGTTCCCAAACTCCCCAATGGTCCAAAACCACCAAAACCCGAGGTTCAAACAACCTAAAAGCTCAACGATTCACAAAGCTCAATTCAAGCTTAAAAACTTCTAAAAACTTAAAACTTAAACTTGAATTACCTCCGATTAAGTTGTTTCCAACTAAATCCTCCGGCTAATAAGCTTCTAATTCTCCTTAGGATTGCTATGCCTCGACCCTCGCTTGATTCCGAGTCCTAGAACTTAAGATACCTTCGAAAATGCGATCGGGAACGAAAAGGGAACTATAGGGAGAGAGAACGTACAGATCGTTCTTTTTATTTCCTTAAAAGGTTACTTCAAGCTTAAGTAGCTTCCAATAAAACCTAATGCTCGGGGTCCCGAAAACACCCCCGGGGACATTATAGTCAAAACTTCCAGAATTTCCCCCTGGTCTTACTAACTCCCAATTTATCACCAAATGTTAATTCCCATTACCCAATAACCCGGTAATGCTATAAATACCCCTTGACTTACTCCAAGTCAAGCTTAAATCCCGTTGTGACTTTCCCACTAGCTTACCTCCTAGGATCGTCTTGTGCTGGGTAACCCTGGCATAACCAGATAATAACAAAGCACCACGCCCATTTCACATATATGCCAAAAATGCCCGAAATGGCCAAAATATGAAAGTCACCCAATCAATCACAAATGGATTCACATGCATATTTAATACACCTAAACATGCATATTATCATTAAATAGCATAATAAAGCAATTATGGCCCTCCCGGCCTCCTAATCAAGGTCCTAAACCTTATTAGGAAATTTGGGGCATTACAACTATCCCCTCCTTACAGAAATTTCGTCCTCGAAATTTATCTGAATAGCCTGGACTATGAATTCCACATAACTAATTCCAGTTTCCCAGGTCATTCTCTTGACCTCACTGTTTCTGCAACGTACCTTAAATCAAGGTACACTTTGTTCCCCAGAACCTCATAACTCAACTTATGAGTTCTTTCAACCCATGTCCACTGCATGGAAATGCATAACACAATGTACAACCATCAGAACCAAAATTATGGTCCAACAAAAGGTAATTTGACTAGTCCTGTCCAGGACTCAAACTGTCATACTAATCTAGGCTCAACTTGCCTTTACTCATCACCCCTTGCCATAGTAATTCATTAGGAAAACACAACTCCCTACCTGAAATTCCATGTTCCTGCTTTACAATTCAATAACACTTTTCCATTCAGTCTGAGAAGTGAGCATCCATGCTCCAACCTCTAATAACCTCAATGGTCCCCTGAACCATCACATGATCCAGATATAATATCTCACCCATCCCACTCCAAAGAAAGGGTGACGAACACGTTCTGCCATACCTTATCTCACAAGGTACCTTTTTCAACCCTGGACAATTTTCTCTCTGATTAACATCAGTCTGAGAACAATTAACTGTACTGAGTTCTATCTATATATTCACTGCCTTCCCTTCACTTTTCCATAACCTGGAAGTGACAATTCAGTTTTCATCTAATAAGATAGACCTTAAATTTCATGAAGGCGCGCTATCTCTCTCACAAAGAGATCTGAACACTGATCCGCTGTGTTACTTATTCTTATAACCTAAAAGAATCTTACTCACAACACTGGTCCAAAATGACCCAAGTCAATCATGCTGACCCACCTACCTGGGTAGCCCCATCGCGAAACCCATCGCGATGCTTTCTTATTTCTATTATTCAATACTCAAAGGCCACAATAACCTTACTGATCCCTGATACCCTGTCTGAACCTGTTAACAGGTTAAGAATTCAACCACACATTCCATTATGCCCCTCTTCATCTCAGGCCATCATCGTAAAACTTTCATACTCTGGTACACTGACATGATGCCTGAACGAAGAGAAACAGAAAATAACATGAGATTCATCCAGAATCTCCCATAAAATCCCAGCGTCCATCAGACCCCAAGTCTGATCCTTATATTACAAGACATTGTAACACTCTTAGCTAACCCAGCTAAGACTTCCATTCAACTTTCTTATCCGAGAGTCACTTAGTCATCTTTCCTTTTAGTTCCTCTGAGATAATAATCTCAAGCACAGAACTGGCCATTATTCCACCAGAAACATCACTCTAGTTCTGGTCAAATTCTGTCATCAACGTGTTACATAAACAATCTTTTCTCTGTATCACTGAGGTGTCATAACAACCTTCCAATTGTTTCTGATCTGTAACCCGAAAGCCAGAATTCTTTCCACAAATCATATATAATACCATGCCCATCCAAGGACACTCCCGCCTTCTAAGGCATCCCTTGACCTTATCAAATCTCCACAGTGAACACACCACAAAATCATCGTCCCAGACGATCACAAATTCCCATTCAAATAATCCCTCGAACACTCTGTTCATCTGATCCATAAACACTTAGCGTAAAACAAATTCTCAAAATACAATCCAGCACCTCCTAGTGCTCTTTATCTATTAAAAACACAGCCTTTTTCATATTCTTTTCCCTTTGATCCCTAACTGGTACTAACTAGATCAAAGATCAACTCTTGAGAATTCCTTCTCACTCAGTATCTAAGCCTCGAGTTCTTACAACTCTACTAAGCCATTCAATACAGTGCTTGCAATTCAACTCCATCCCTGGTACTAATCAAACCACCATTTTATCTCTTCATATCACAGAAATCCCAGCTAATCCCCTGAAAACACATTCAGGAACTCACAGACTAGTCCAGCCTGTCCTGATCCCACTGACACAACCCAAGTGGTATCCATCACACTAGCTAAGAGTTCTATGCACCACTCTACCATAAAACTCTAGCTCTCCACACAGATATCATCAGCATACCAAAGCTATGCATAGCACCAACTGCCTCAAGGCTTTCTATTCTCAGACCACATCCAAGCCAGTCATAACCAGCTCTACTCAACTACTTAGGGGTCCTCCCATAACCTAACTTACCTTTTAAGTTGTCAATTCCATACTATGTTCCCATCACAACACAACCATGTGATCATCATATCAATTTTATGCCTCTCTATATGCAACAAACAAAGGAACAACATGGCACCAAAGCCAATCAGCACACTCAGAAATAAAACTAGAAAACTGACCTGCCACTCCTGAGGAGCTAGTCTCAGTCCCAGACTCTGTCTGCTCTGGAATAAACACTCAAGCTGGAGTCGAGCTGTCTATCCCCTCTTGCTCAAACTCTCTTAGTCTTGGGCAATTCTTCTTAAAATGTCCAACCATGTCACATAAGAAACATGCTTTTGCTCGGCATTCTCCCAGATGATGCCTCTTGCACCGAGCGCACTCTGGGTAAGGCCTCCAGCTTTCATTCTTACTTGCTCCAATAGATGGAGAAACCACCATCTGAGCTCCATGCCTCGTGGCACTCTTTTCCTCATCTCTGATTCTCTCAACAGCAAGAGCCCTCTCTACCACCTGAGCATAGGTAGAGACTTCATGCACTGGGGCAACTCTGATGCCCTGAGCTATTCCAGGATTCAATCCTTGAACAAACCTTTCCTTCCGAGCCACATCTGTGGGTAATTGTGACAGTCAAAATCCCGTGATCCGTAAGGGGAAAGACCAGGTAAGCTGTGCAATCCCACACCACCTGGGGAAGGTCAAGTGTAATGATTCTAAGACTGTGTAGGTATGGGACTACACAGTCGAAGAGGGCTTAAATGGATTGATGGGTACTACCTATATCAGGAAGGTGCATCTTATTTTCGGTAGCCCATCACTTAAGAACTCCATGGTTAAGCGTGCTTGGCCTGGAGTAATCTAGGGATGGGTGACCTCCTGGGAAGTTTTCCCAGGAAGTGTGCGAGTGAGGACAAAGCACGCTGGAAAGACTTGTCTTGGTTTGTAGGGCCAGTCGTCATTCCAGAAAGCAGCCATAGTGATGTGGGGCGTCACATGAGTCGTCGGGGAGACTCCTGAAATGGGCAATGGAGCTAAGCCAATTTGATATATCTTACATACCTCGGGTGTCCATTAAGGGACAGGCCCTGGCCGATTTCATCATCGAATGTTCCGGGATCACCCCAGAAGAGAGTGTCCCCGCGGCTTCCACTGCTCCCGTTTGGTAAATCTTCGTGGACGGAGCCTCGAATGAGAACGGGGCCGGCGCCGGGATCATCCTGGTGTCCCCGCAGGGGCATCAGCTACAAAACGCCCTCCGTTTCCAGTTCAAAGCATCGAACAACGAGGCGGAGCATGAGGCTGTCATAGCCGGCCTGCGTCTGGCCCGAGAAGTAGGGGCAACAAATCTCGAAATATACAGCGATTCTCAGCTGGTAGTCAGACATATTTCGGGGGAATATCAGACCAAGGGAAAGCGAATGGCGGCTTACGTGACCCAAGCGAGGGAGATGCTCCAGACGTTCGCGGTGCATTCCATCCGCCAGATTCCCCGGGAGAAGAACGTGTTCGCGGACACATTAGCGAAGCTGGCAACAGACGCAGAGGCCGAGTTGGCCGGGCTAGTCCCCGTCAACCATCTTCCCGTCCCAAGCGTTGGGGCTTCCCCCGTCCACACCGTCGACCACTCCAATTCCTGGATGGGGCCGCTGCTCCGCTACCTGTCCACCGGGGAGGTTCCGAACGAGCGGGCTGCGGCCAGGAAGCTCCTGTACCAGGCCCCCCGATACGTCATGATGGACGGGAAACTCTATTGCCAGGGTCTGTCTATGCCCTACCTCAGATGCGTGTCTGGAACTGAGCTGGGCGCCATCATGCATGAGATCCACGAAGGCTTTTGCGGAGATCACACAGCCGGGCCCAGTTTGTCCAAGAAGATTCTGCGCCAAGGATACTTTTGGCCCACCATGAAAAAAGACTGCATAGACTACGTCCGCAAGTGCGAACAGTGCCAGAGGTACGCGAAGATCCCTCGGGCCCCCCCCACAGAGAAAACTTTGATGAACAGCCCCTGGCCCTTTGCTGTATGGGGGATCGATCTTGTGGGATCCCTCCCGACCGGGAAAGGAGGGGTGAAGTATGACATTGTGGCGGTAAACTATTTCACAAAATGGGTTGAGGCGGAGCCTATGAACGCGATCACGTCCAAGAAGGCCTTAGATTTCGTCGTTAACAACATAGTGTGTCGGTATGGCTCCCCTACAAAATCGTATCCGACAACGGGAAGCAATGTGACAGCCTCCATTTCACGGATTTCTGCGAGAGGCACGGTATAGTGAAGAGTTTCTCCGCTGTGGCCAGGCCCCAGGCGAACGGACAGGCAGAAGCCGTGAACAAAATTCTAAAAGGAACACTGAAGAAAAAGCTTCAGGCCTGTAAGAGCAAGTGGCCCGAAGAGCTCCCCCGCGTGTTGTGGGCTTACCGGACAACCGAACGGACGTCAACCGGGCATACCCCATACTCAATGACGTACGGATGCGAAGCCGTCATCCCAATTGAAATGACCATCCCGTCCCATCGTCGCGACACATATGATCCCGCCCAGAACCATGCCTTACTCCAGGAATCTCTGGACCTCATCGAGGAGATCCGGGAAGAGTCGCAAGTACAGTTGAAGATGTACCAGGGCAAGATCGCTCGGCATTTCAACTCCAGAGTCAAGAGCCGTAAGTTTGAAACCGGCGATCTGGTCCTGCGGAGGGTCTTCCCTGCCACTCAGGATCCCGGAGTAGGGGTTCTGGGCCCGAATTGGGAAGGGCCGTATGAGATTCAGCAAGAGATCTGCCCCGGAACTTACCGCTTGAAGCGGCTCGATGGCTCCGAGGTTCCGCGAGCCTGGAACGCGGAACACCTCCGTAAATACTACCAGTAGCCCAAGGGCTCGTCCCAGTTTAATGTTTACACTGTAGCATGTACGCCTCAGGGCTAATTCCCTTTGTTGAACAATGAAAATGATGTGTGCAAAACGTCATAAAGGGCTATTATTTCCATGAAAATGTGTGCCTCAGGGCAAAATCTTTTTTGAATTCCTTTCTCAAGTGACCCCAGACCAATCTCCGCTCACTTGCGGGGGGTGTCATCCCAGGCGCAAAAATAACAAAGGGAACCGAGCCAAAGGACGGTCCCACCTCGGACGAACGATGTCTGGGAGTAAAGATAAGAGGACCGAGTCAAAGGCCGGTCCCACCCCGGACGAACGACGTCCGGGGGTATAAACAAAAGAGGACCGAGTAAAAGGTCGGTCCCACCCCGGACAAATGACGTCCGGAGGTTTAAATAAAAGGACCGAGCCAAAGGCCGGTCCCACCCCAGACGAATGATGTCCGGGAGTAAAAATAAGAGGACCGAGCCAAAGGCCGGTCCCACCCCGGACGAACGATGTCCGGGAGTAAAAATAAGAGGACCGAGCCCGAGGCCGGTCCCACCCCGGACGAACGACGTCCCGGGGTATGTATAAAAGAGGACCGAGCCAAAGGCCGGTCCCACCCCGGACGAACGACGTCCCGGGGTATGTATAAAAGAGGACCGAGCCAAAGGCCGGTCCCACCCCGGACGAACGATGTCCGGGAGTAAAAATAAGAGGACCGAGCCCGAGGCCGGTCCCACCCCGGACGAACGACGTCCGGGGGTATATACAAAAGAGGACCGAGCCCGAGGCCGGTCCCACCCCGGACGAACGACGTCCGGGGGTATAAATAAAAGAGGACCGAGTAAAAGGCCGGTCCCACCCCGGACGAATGACGTCCGGAGGTTTAAATAAAAGGACCGAGCCAAAGGCCGGTCCCACCCCGGACGAACGATGTCCGGGAGTAAAAATAAGAGGACCGAGCCAAAGGCCGGTCCCACCCCGAACGAACGATGTACGGGAGTAAAAATAAGAGGACCGAGCCAAAGGCCGGTCCCACCCCGGACGAACGATGTCCGGGAGTAAAAATAAGATGACCGAGCCCGAGGTCGGTCCCACCCCGGACGAATGACGTCCGGGGGTATATATAAAAGAGGACCGAGCCAAAGGCCGGTCCCACCCCGGACGAACAATGTCCGGGAGTAAAAATAAGAGGACCGAGCCCGAGGCCGGTCCCACCCCGGACGAACGACGTCCGGGGGTATATACAAAAGAGGACCGAGTCGGTCCCACCCCGGACGAACGACGTCCGGGGGTATAAATAAAAGAGGACCGATAAAAAGGCCGGTCCCACCCCGGACGAACGACGTCCGGAGGTTTAAATAAAAGGACCGAGCCAAAGGCCCGTCCCACCCCGGACGAACGATGTCCGGGAGTAAAAATAAGAGGACCGAGCCAAAGGCCGGTCCCACCCCTGACGAACGATGTTCGGGAGTAAAAATAAGAGGACCGAGCCCGAGGCCGCTCCCACCCCGGACGAACAACGTCCGGGGGTATATATAAAAGAGGACCGAGCCAAAGGCCGGTCCCACCCCGGACGAACGATGTCCGGGAGTAAAAATAAGAGGATCGAGCCAAAGGCCGGTCCCACCCCGAACGAACGATGTCCGGGAGTAAAAATAAGAGGACCGAGCCCGAGGCTGGTCCCACCCCGGACGAACGACGTCCAGGGGTATGTATAAAAGAGGACCGAGCCAAAGGCCGGTCCCACCCCGGACGAACGATGTCCGGGAGTAAAAATAAGAGGACCGAGCCAAAGGCCGGTCCCACCCCGGACGAACGACGTCCGGGGGTATAAAATTAAAAGGACCAGACCAGGGCCTGTCCTGCCCCGGGCGAACAACGTCCAACCCGAACAAATTGGTCTTCGGAGTGCAAAAGCATCCGATCGACCCTAGGCACTCCGGGGTAAACAAAGACCCAAGGGCCCCGAGCAGTGCCGAGGCTAGTCGTGGGGTCCAGTCCCGGCCGTTGGAACCAGGACAAAACCCCCTGCAATCAGTTAGTCGCGACAACAACTTCTTACTGAACGGTGAAAGGAAAAATCTCTTAAAAACCAAAGGAAGAAGCAGTGTTTAAAATTTAATTACAAGCTAAACACATTAACAAAAGAACGAGGCCGAGACAAGGGCCTACAGCGCGTCCGCCCGGAGGTCCGCATCCTCCCTCTCCTTGGCCTCATACTCGGCATGCTTCGAGTCGGGATCAGGGAAGACAAGGAGGTTCATGTTCTTGTCCTTGCACCAGGCCATATAAATGGCCTCGTCAAAGGTGACATCCACTAAGTTGTTGGCCTCCTCCTTCTCCTGACGGGTGGTTTCGTGTGCCGCCTTCTCCTGAAGAAGGGAGTCGCCCAGCTCAAGGACTCGGGCTTTCAGGATCCAGATCTCCTCCTTGTCCTGGACGGACTGTGCCACAGCCGTCTCCAAGAGAGTCGCCCTTTCGTCAGCTATTTTTTTCGTCCGGGACAACTCCTCTTCCAACCCGGTCTTGGCACGGCTAATTTCCTCGCATCCGCCTTCGCGCGGGCCAACTCTTCTTGGAGGTGGGCTGTCTCCTTGCTGAGATTTTCCTTGACGGCCTCCCTCTGGTTCACGGCCGCCTCTATTTCCAGCTTGGCCGTCTCCATCTTAAGGGCAAGCTCGACCATCAAATCGGCACTCCTTTGAGATAGCAAGGCAACCTAGAGCATACGAAAGTCAGAAAAAGAAATCACCACCAATAAATGACTAAGGAACATGAGTTGAAAATTACCGCGGTAGCCTGGTGGCGGAGAGCCTGAGAGATGAACTGCCCGTCCGGATTGGCTATCGTGGCGTACCTCTTCAGCTGGAGGTTGGACATAGTGCTCCCGACCTGATCGAGCAGATCAGCAGCCATGGGGGCAATTTCCTGGCCCAGCTTGGGGCGGAAGCCCATCTCGGCAGCTAGCCGATCCACGATCGGCTGAGGAGCGCTGAACTCGGCAGGACGATCCGAAAACTCGACCTGACGACGGATCGTCAGGGCCTTGTAAGCATCGTCTCTCCAGCATCGGCCGCTCTCCCAGGTCCGGTTGACCAGCCGGGACTGCTCGTCCCGCTGAGCGGACTCCCCCTCCTCGAGGAGGGTTGGGCGGAGGTGAAGAACAGGCGGAGCAGGGATCTCCTTCGCGGTTAGCCTACTCTCCCCATGTGATTCCTCGGCTGTCTCTGGCAGCGTCGTCCGGGGCCTCTTCCCGAGGTTGCCCTCCCGGGCATCATCTACCGGGCCTCTCTTCCCTGAGCTCCGGCTTGCGGCCTCGCCCGCTTCCAAATCGATTACCGAGGGTTGGTCCGAGGGGCCGTCTGCGGCCGGCTCCACGGCCCGGAGAGGAACCACGGCCAATGTCTCGCCTGGGCCGGGCGCTGCCCCGGGTTTTTCGCTGGCGGGGAGGTGCTCCGTGCTGGCCGCGACCTTTGGCCTTCTGGCCGCCTTCAAGGTTGACCTTTCCTTGATGAGCCTCCTCATCTCGCTGGCCAGGTCAGACATGTTGAAATCCTCTGCAAAAATACAAGAAAACAAAGTTAGTGTTTAAGCCAAGCGGGAAAGCACAACAGAAACAAGAAAGTATAGCCCGGGACAAACCCTCATCTAAGCCCCGGGCGAGACTCAATTCCCTTAAAGCAAATGAGTGTATCCGGTCTCCTACGTCGTCCTGGGTTAGAAACCCCCCGTACTGGAGGAACCCGGACAGGAACATTAGGGTCTCTGATCCTACAGGGATGGGAGATGAAGGCCTCATCCCCCCATCAGCCCCAAACGCGGGGCCCGGCGGCTCTCGCCTATCCCTAGCTAAGTCCCCGACTTGAGGAGCATAAGTTAAGACTAAAGGGGAGTTACCTCGCCCCGATACGCTAGCCCCGGGAGTCCCAACGTTTGGTAGGGCATCTTCGAAAAGCTCCTCCAGCTCTTCCGAGGTGGCCTCTTCCACCGGAAGTTGATTCTTCTTACGCTGGGCTGCGGTGGCCCGCGCCGCTCTCACCACCTCAGCGATGTGGTCAAGGGCTAGCCGCTCCCGGGCCTCGACGTTCTTCTCAAACGGGATGCCCCGGAGGCTAGGGACAATGATGGTCTGGGTGGCCGCGAGTAACCCTACTAGCCGGAGGTTTCTATCATTGACATAGCCCCCAACATCCAGCTCCTCCGCAGTCAGCTTGGCGTGGAGCCTCCTCCTTTCTAGGAGAAAGTCGGTGAGGGGGGTTTGGGTGAAGGGACCTGCGACCTAGAAGATACGATGAGAGATGGAAAGCGAAAGATGAGTAAAATAGAGGGTCCGGGGGAATACTTACCCACTCGCTGGAAGTCTAGCAGCAGCGTGGGATTCTTGTCAATAAGGAACCCGGATGTCATAAACCAGTAATGCCTGACATCTGGGGGGTGCTTCCAGGTGCTGGTAGGAGCAGGACAGCCACTCCGCGACTGCAGCCTGTAAAAGCCGTCCAGGCTCTTGTCTTTGACGCTGACCTGCGGCACCAACTTGTAGAAGTACAAGACTTTCGCCGGGGTAGGCTCCGCGATCTCTTTCGCGACACAGAACACCTTCCACCCAGCAAGCAGGCGATATGCTTGTGGCAACAGTTGGAATGGTGCGATCCCCACATACGTCAGGAACCGCACGAAGTAGTCATGAAGCGGGAGCGTAGCTCCCGCGCTGATGTGGTCGGCACTCCAGGCCCCGAATCCATCCACGGACGTATGTGCCCGCTCCTCTAACCTGGCCATACGATTGTGGAATAGGCTCGGAGTCGATTCGATGCCCAGCCCCGTCTCCAGGAGCTGCATCATCCGGTAGTTTCGGAACAGGTTGGGCGTTACGTCCATCTCGCACCTGTTGCCTTTGGGCGTCTTGGAGCCTGGAATGACTACAGGAGCCCTATTAACCTCCTCTTCGGAGTGAAGTGTGACGCCCGTGGCCATGGTTGACGATCTGGGAACAAAGAAAGAAAGGCCAAGCAGTCAGTACCTAAACCCAAGAGAGTCGGTCGAGGTATAAGGAGTCTCCTAAGGACTGCTTGGAGTCCCGATGGATCAGGTCCGGGACTCCGAAAAGCCCCGGGACCCTGATCGGAAGGAAAGGCTACTAAGGTCCGTCCCTTGTCCAGGGAGCATCCGGAATGGTGCGACCCAAACCGGACAGCCTTCCTAACAGATTCTAAGGCACAGAGCCTAGGTACATGCGTCTAGAAAGCCTAAATTCACAAAGTTGGCAATAGAATTAAAAGATACTTACTGTGTGGAGTCGACGGTTGAGGCTGGCGGTTATCCGATCGTAAGGACGGCAGGACCTCGTTCTTGAAGTGGCACAGCCGGTGCAGCAGTTCGTCGGCGGGGCAAGTCCGAGAAACGCAGTCAGGTTGCAGAACGAAGGTTGAGGCCCTGGGAAACAGGCGGTGGCGCAGGACTAGCAAACGGCGAAGTATTTCGTCGGCGAGGTCGGACATGCAAAGCTCTAGCGAGCGTTCTGGTTTTTCTTTTTCTTAAGCTGGTTCGGAAGTGGAAAAGTGCCGAATGTTCGTAGTCTGAGTCTTTATATCAGCCCCCAAATCCTGGCCCCTGATCCAACGGTCAGGTGCCTCTTCATCCGACGACCAAGGATCGCGCAGAAGACATTTATGAGCCCTATTTGGCCTGGATCCTCAGCACCTCCAATCCGACGGTCCAGGAGTGGCGGATGCCAAAGGACGCCCCATCCTACGGTCCACCCCATTCCAAGGAAATTAATGATGACTCTCCCCGTGCGGATGGGACGCCTCGTGAAGAGCGCTGACACCCTAACCTAGGCCTAGCGGACTTTGGGAGGCCTAGGCGACTCTTCGAGGCCCTTGCTGCAGTTACGTGGCGACACGTGTGTCACTATTCTTGAAGCAGCCCAAGGGTAAAGGACCCCGGAGTACATCAAATGTTCCAGGCTGGGTAACCTGCCACAACCACGGCCTTCCCGCCAAGCCTCCTGGCCTTGACAGAAATTGGGGAGGCAACTTGGCAAGAACCGCGAGGGTGGTGCAACCCTCCCCCCGGCTAGCCCGGGTGAAGGCTTGGGGGGTAAATGTTATCCCCATTTCCTGTCAGGGTTTTGGGCCTTCGCCCCGGCCCACGGTTAGGGGACCAACTCGGTATTTGGGCCTTGCCCGAGGACTCCGGACTAGGCCTGCATATATGGGTCCGGGATGTTCCTCTAGGTTCGTCTCCAGCTTGAACGGTCCCGGCAATGTCCGGAGTACCCGGACTGTCGCGGCCATCGCATCCCCGTCCCGGCCCCGGAATGGTCCGGGCTCGGAGTAAACGTAGCGGGCCAGGAGTAAACGAACCTGGACCGCTTCTTCCCCAGGCGTCCAGGACACTGAAACCGCCTCATTTCGCGTGAGCCTTGTCCCCCCACTTTTCACTTGCAGAAAGGGTCACCTTGGGATTATCTGCTGGCGTGTCAGGACTGCGCAGCCAAGTACTCTGACCGGTCTTGTCTCCCAAATCGGCCTCGTGACTCGAAGTGGTCAGAGCCAAAGTGCCGTTTTTTCGGGGGAATGCTTGCGTCTCAGGGCAACTAATTGGGCCTGAGCTGGTTTGGATTTGGTGTGCTGTATATTTTTTTAGCTGGGGCCTCCACTAGGGAGGTCCCTTGTGCACATTCCTCGGATGGGTCCGGGTCGGATCCGGCCCAAACCTGATGTCCCCCTCGTCCTATAAATACGAGTTGTAATACAACGTAGAAAAGGGAGAGAAGGCAGAACCCCTGTTCAAATATAATTAGAAAACTCCATTGTAAAAGCTTATCCTAGCTCTAATACAGATTTATACATGGACTCGTGGACTAAGGCTAGTTAACGCCCCAACCACGTAAAACCCTTGCGTCGATCTTCCATTTTCATTATTATTATCAGTAAATATCCTTCATTAAGATAGTTGCCGAAAATCTCGGTAAACAATTATAATTAACGCTTCCTATCACTTTTAATGACTTACACACTTAGTCATAACTCAATAACTTTTAATGACTTACACCTTTAGACTTAAAATATCACTGAATAATTTTAATGTCTTACACCATTGGTGTAAGTCATTATAGAGAGTCATTAAAAGTGAAAATTGTTGTAGTGAGAACAAGTAATGGACTTTTTGGATTTGGGTTTAGCTGGAAAAAGAAGAAGAAGAAGAAAATTAGGGTTTATATTAAATGATTAATAATATCTTTTTATGTATTTTTTTAAAATATTTTGTTTATTTTAATTGGTATATTTTTAATTTCTTAATTAATTAAAATAATTTGTATTTATTTTTTAATTTTAAATAATTAAAAATTTATGACATGACATTAATTTAGAATGTCACGTGGCTCCATGTTGGTAGATAACAAAATGTAACGGACGAGTCTGTACATTTGCTATCAGAAGTGTAGTTTGAGTGGTTTAGCCACCAAAAATGAAAAATTAGAGTTAAGTATAAAAAAGTGTAAATATTAGGGGTTTTGACGTCAATTACTAAAAAATAAGAATGCAAGATAATTAAGGGGCTGATTGGTAGTTAATTCAAAAATATAGTTTTAGAAAATTATTTTCAAATCAAATGATTTGAAAATATTGAATTTAAAAATAAACTATAAATTTTTGAGATCTTGAATGGTTTAGTGTTTTTTAAATTTGAAATTCATGAAATACTTTTGCTGAAGGATTTTAACTCAGTTTTCAAAAATGATTTTTTTTATTTTCTAAAACAAGTGTGTCAATCAAATTTTCATAAGAATTTTCATTTTTTAAGTTTTGAAAATTATAAAATCATTTTTGAATCTCTTACCGATCAAACCTAAAGTCTTTGTCTTTGTTGTTCTTTAGTAAGCAAAAGCAAAAGTAAATATTAATAAAAAGTCGATACATATACCTACGTGATAGGTGGTGGTGGAAGAATATTAAAGTTAAAGTGCATTCATGACACCATCTATAATAATAAAAAAAAAATGTTCAAAGAAAGAATAAAAAGGAACTTCATTTCTCAACAACTGAAATTGTTGAAAAAAACAATTTTTTTTTTATTAAGAGTTCAAGATATTTAATTATTATATATATATATATATATATATAAAGGATAAGTCTTTGGTGCGGGCGTACGAATCACCTGCATCAGTACGTCTCTTTTCTTTAAGCCTGTGATTAGTTTGAAATAAAAACTGCACCATTTGAAATGAGGCTTGATTGTATACTAACATATCCTATACAAACAATACCACTTTAACAAAAAATTTATATATTTTTTTATCTCTTGGAAAGCTAACTTGTTGTTGGATAGAAGCATTTTGCAACTATTCTCTTCCATGAAAATATGCATAAACGTCTCTTTTGTGACTATTTATTTTTAAATTTATCATTTTAGTATTGCTATTTTTTTTCGAAAGAGAAAATTTGGGACTAGGGCATATGAGCAATGATCTATGGTTATACTAAAAAAAATAGTTTAAAAATTCAGATGTTAATGCTTTTTGTTTACATTTTTTTTAGTGTTTATTCTTTAACTTTGAGGGCTTGTACCAGTGTGGCTGTATATATTTTTGGTTGTGTATAAAAATTTCAACTTTAATGTGAAATGGTTCTAATTAATACCTTAGTTGACTGTTTATTGGATAACAAAGGTAGTTAAGTTGAGATGAACCAAGTTAGTTGTTGGGTTTGGAACAAAATAAAATTGCTCTGTTTTTTTGTTTTTTTCGAGAAATTGAAACTTTCTTTCGTCCATAGCAAATTGATGCTCAAGCTTTCAATTTCTGGTTTCTTTTTATCTTCTCAATTTGGAGAAGAGATATATTAGAAGAAATGATTTTCACCTGGAAACTTGTGCTACCATAGATCAAGAACTTGAGCACCAGTAACATAAGTTTCTACTTTTATGATAGTGACAACATAGAACAATACCCATTATTTTCTCCATTCTTCCAAGCAATATCAATTATCAAACCTTGATGCTATGATGATTGGGAATGATAATCTATTCAAATTACTTGGTTGGTGCTAAAAATATTGTTTAGTGATTGTCACTTTCATTGATGATTTATTATTAGCTCTATAAAAGTTGATTGTTCACCCTAAAGAATTTTTAGGAAAGGTATATTTTAGTTAATGAAGATATTATTTGACGATATCAACAATAATCCCAAGCTTACCCTCAATTTTCTAGTTCTTCTTTGGCTTAAATGCCATTGTATATACATCAAATCAAATTGATCACCCTGCAACTAGATTGCCTATGACCTTACATGCATGGTTATCTGTATGTAATGGCAATGAAAGCCTTAGACCCATAGTATTTGCTGTTGCAACTGATTCACAAAGGTGAAGAGGCATTTCAGGTGGCGGTGGCAGTGGGATGGGTTCAGGTCAAAGACAGAAGCTGAAGAAGATGACAGAGTGGAGAGCAGGGGAGACGGAGTAGGTTGAAGTGGGATGTGTTGATGAAAGGATAGTTTAATTTTTTTTAATAGCAAGAGTTTCCCGTAACAACAGTTTGACCAATGTTACTTTTTGAAGAAAAAAATTGGTGTACACTCGGACTTAATGTAATACAATATAATTTTTATTTAAAACCAATCACATGTTTAAAAAAAGAGTCGCACGGGTGCGGGCGTTTCGTACGCCCGCACCAAAGAAGTATCCTATATATTTATAGAAATTTTCTGTGGTGCGAGCGTACGAAAAGCCCGCACCTATGCGATTGTTTTCTTATTAATCTAATTGGCTTAAGATAGTAGGTACATAATATATATACTAGGAATGTATATATGTTATATTTGTCTTCAAGTGTGTATACGACTGTTAACTCCTTTGTAAAATACTGTCTATTTTTTTTGTGCAAATTATATATTTCTCTCAATTTATAGGCATCTTTTGTAAATTTTATTTTCCAACAAAATTTTTATACATTTTTTTATATTTTTGATACAAGGCTTTATATATAGTTTTAAATATTTATATTATTTTTATAGGGTTATTTAAAATTTGATTATATATTTATTTTGTATTTAAAATTAATAATTTATATTTATATATGATAAGCTTAATTAATAAATTATTTAACACATAACTTTTTTTTTTTTTAAAACGTTCTAAAAATTATATATATATACAAGTGATTGACTTATACACATATAAAATCAAATATATTTTTATTTCTTAAACAATATATATAATTAGGCAATATAAACATGTCTTATGCTGTCTTTATAATAAAGAAAAATATCAGTTTGGCCCCTATATTTTATCCGAATACTCGATCGGTTTCTTCCAACTAGCTCCAACGAACTTAATATAATCTATACCACAATATATCATATTTATGAAGAAAAAAAAACAAACATGTAAATATATTGCTAATATAAACAACTTATATTTTTCTCGACTCTCTATCAGCAAACACAAAATATCAATCAAATGAAACCTCAAAAAATAAGGTTGAAGTGGAAATAAATGACAAATAGATTTGAGAAACTTAATAATTATAAGTAAAACAAGAGAAATTATAGTGATTCGGCCTCGACTATTAGTAGTGGCCTACATCCATTTAACACTTTTGTTGAATAAGTCAATTCAAACTCAAGATAAGATAAACTTGATTCAACTAAGTTTATTAAGCCTAAGAAATGTTTACAAGATTAAATAGATTTTCTATTCATAAAAGTGTTGCTAAATCTAAGCGAGTCCTTTTATAGAAATATTTACATTTAACACATTTTTTTATTATCTTAATTCCAAATATGTCTTCACCCATCTTGATTAAAATATAATATGGGTTTTAATACTTCTCAGCTTTTTTACGTCTAGGATTTTGTGCAGCTTACCTATTTGAGTTTGATTTTTTGTGATTATAGCATGGATCTAGATTAATTTGTTTGTAATGTGATTTTGAAAGTTTTATTTGTTTCTAATTATAAAATCAATTTTACATATTTTGTATTTTTAATTTAATAATATTTTATTTTATATATTTTTAATTAAATAATTAACAAAACCAATGGCATTTTAGTCATATTGAAAAAATATTTGGCCAAAATCTAGTCAAAGGTACTACTTTGATCCATTTTGTAAAATACGGGGTTCGAAATACCATTTAACAAGACACAGAAGCCGATCGAGTATTCGGACAAAACACAGGGGCCAAAATGATATTTTTCTTTATTATAAAGACAACATAAGACATGTTTATATTGCCTAATTATATAGTGTTTAAGAAATAAAAATATAGGGAACGATTACAACGCATCACATTTTTTGGCAACACCGGTGCATCATTTTTCTATTTCGGCACCTGAATAGTTATAATCCAAAAAATATTTATATGGCAGTGTACATTGTAGGTATTTAGAATACCCTGCAAATTTTCAAGAAATTCTGAATAGTTTACGAAGCCGAAAACAAAGTTTAAATTGTCAAATTTTATACGCGTGCACAAAAAAACAGGCACGCGTGGAACAGACAGTTTAGACTTGTTTCGGCACGATAATTTATTCAGAATTTCTTAAAATTTTGTAGGATGTTCTATATAGCTATAATGTACACCATCATATAAATTTTGTTTGGATTATAACTATTCAGGTGCCGAAATACACAAAGGACGCACCGGTGTTGCAAAAAAAGGGATGTGTTGTAATCGCTCCCTAAAAATATATTTGATTTTATATGTGTATGTCAATCCTTTGTATATATATAATTTTTAGAACTTTTTAAAAAAAAAGTTATATGGTTAAATCATTTATTAATTATGCTTATCATATATAAATATAAATTATTAATTTTAAATACAAAATAAATATACAATCAAATTTTAAATAACCCTATAAAAATAATATAAATATTTAAAACTATATATAAAGCGTAGTACCAAAAATATAAAAAAACAATGTATAAAAGTTTTGTGAGAAATATATAATCAGGAAAAAAAAAATAGATAAGTGTTTTACAAAGGAGTTAACAGCCATATAGAAGACAAATTTAACCTACATGCATTCCTAGTATATATACTATGTACCTATCATTTTGAGCCAATTGGATTATAAAAAAAACAGCCGCCTATGCGGGCTTTTGGTACGCCTGCACCAAAGCCAGACCCTATATATATATTCTAAATGGTTAATTTTTCATGTTATGGTACATGAAATTTGTAGAGATTTGATCTACAATTATGAATTTGGGCCACCAATACGTAACATTACAATTGAGAATACTGGTCGTATCAAAAAAACTATAAAGCTCAATTTAGTAACAATTTTTTTTTTTTTAAATATTTCAATAATTAGGAGTAAGGAAAGTAATGCTCATGTGAGGGGTGATAAAAAAATGAGTGTTGATATTTGACATTTTAAGGTGTTCAACACTATATGAGGTGGTATTTTATGATTGGTTAACGATATCTTATAATACTTATTAAATTTAAATAAGCGAGACCCCATATTAAATTGCACCAATAACAGTATGTCATCTCCACATCAATAATGCTCCTTAACAATTCTCTAAAAAAATATCAATTACTGGATCACTTATATTATTAGAGAGAATTAGTGTAAGTTTACAAGTATGAGTGTTTAGATGATCTTTTGGAACTTCATTGGATTGAGTCTTGTTGCTATCAATTACTCCATGTGATTAGATATTAGAGCCAAGTATGGAATTTTGAATTCAAACACTTTGATTTTTTTTTTTAAATTTTAAATATATATATATCGAGGAGGTTAGTGCTAATTGGATCAATCCAAGTGGAAATTACATTTTATATGATTTTTTTAATCAAGTTTACAAAAATATGACATTTTTTTTTAAGAATTTTCACTTTTATGAATTTAGTTTCTTATATTTTTGTATAATAGTTAGCTTATGCTATAGTTTTACTCTTAATAAAGTTTTATTAAATTGGAACGGTATTTTTGTAATTTGATTATTATTTTTTCAGCTTAATTAATTTTATTTATATCAATATTAAATAACTATTTTTATATTAAATTTACTATGGTTGTTTTGCAATATTTTTTTTATTATGAATTGTGTTTATTAGTTTTTTTTATTTATTATAAATATTTTTTCCTTTTTTTTTAGATTGTATGTTTTTTTCAAAGTCTGAGTAAGGTAACCAGTTACTTGATTGATGTAATGCCCCGGATTCCCTATTATGGTTAATGGCTGGATTAGTAGGCTGGGAGGGCCATAACTGTTTAATTATGCCATTTAAATGTGTTTATGCATGTTTATGAGAATTATATTATAATATAATGTTAAATGCATGCATGTGAGTCCACATTTGCTTACAGGGGTATTACGGTAATTTGGCCCGTTGAGGGTATAATTGTATATTTGTATGTGTGTTAATAATATATTGTGAGACCACATTATAATGTGGATTGGTTCGAGTATTCCGACATGAGACGATCGTTAAACATGATTTATCGGTTTGGTCATAACAGGTTTGAGCTCGGGGCTCGGGGTGAGTCTCGGGGTGATACTAAAGGTTATAGCGTTACCGGGGATTTTAGGGTAACGAGATATGAATTATTGGTGTTTGAGGATATTGAGGTTAGCGGGAATTGGGAAGCGTTAATTATGATTAACGGGATAAGTGAAATGTGCCAAAATTACCCTTGAAGTGGCTTTAGAGGCTATAAAAGACCTAGGGGTATTTTAGTCTTTTGGCTTGGATATATGTTAAGCTTGGAAGGCTGTAGATTAACAGAGTAAAACAGAGGTAATTTCCTTCTCTTCCCGTACCTTCTTCTCCTTTATCTTCCTTGTGAGATTTTGTGAGCTTGTTGAGGATTTGAGCTTGGAAGCTAAGTCTTGATACCTTGGGAGAGTGTTCCATTGTTGAAGAGCACCATAACTTGAGCTTAAGGTAAGCTTTTAGCCACTGGTTTTTACATATGCTCTGTTTTCGTTTTAGCTTTTAAGTCATGAGTTTTGGTGTGGAAAGTGTGAATCAAAGGGGGTTTTTAGTGTTAGTTTGATTGGGGTTTGATGTGAGTAAGCTAAGGGTGTTGTTTGGGGGTTCAATTATATGTTTGGAAGGGGTTTTAAGATGGTTTGAGGGACTGGTTTCAGAGGAAAAACGTACAGGGAGAAAACTGGTTCGTGTGGCCGACTTAGCCATTCTGGGCTGAGCGCCGCGGCGCAGCAGGGGAGCGCCGCGGCCCTTGGCGCCTGGCAGATGGGGAGCTTCTCTGTCAGGGGGGAGCGCCGCGGCGCAGCAGAGGGGGTCGCGGCCCTTAGAGCCCATTTTGCTAAAATAAGGTTTTTAGCTTGGGGATTCAAACCATAGGCCTCAGGGTTGGACCTAGTACCCGGTTGGGTAGTATTTGATGTCTCGGGGGCTGGGATTTGGTTTGGGAACCCTTGGTTATCATTTTTATTGATGAATCCTATATTTTGGTTATGACCAGGTGACCGTCGAGGAATTTAAAGGTTGATCGTTCTCAGGGGTCGTTCATATTATAATACTCACTCGAACCAGAGGTAAGAAAACAGTGTATGAATACAGTTGCACCCTCTATAGGTATATGACATGCATGGTTTGATATTAAGGCATGTTGGTTGATATACGTGAACATGGATTGCATATTAAATGCTACTGAATGCCGGTTACCTGCTTGAGACACTGACTAGTCAGGGACCGACTTTACAGTCGAGAATCACGCATTGAATGGCTCTATAGCATTAATGCCTGACCGACCCTAGGGTCGAGAAATTTACAAGCGCTTGCCTGGTCTACGACCAGATGACTATAGCCAAGGTATATGACCCCGGTGACTGTTTGTCACAAGGCTAAGGGACGTTGTCCATAGTTTCGACTCTAGAGTCGTGAGGAAGGTTATGTTGGTGACCAATCACCATGCACCTGTCCTGAACAAGTTTATGAAAGAATCACCTATCAGTTAAGCCCTGGTGACCCTATCGTCACATGGCTAGAGGGAGCGATGCTCATTATTGTGACTTTTGGCTATTGTCACCTATTTGTTGGACTGATAGTCCTGAGGGAATAACTATGATTATTGTTGATATTATATCATGCTATATTGTGTTTTCTTGCTGGGCCTCGGCTCATGGGTGCTATGTGGTGCAGGTAAAGGAAAGGAAAAGCTTGGCCAGCCTTGAGTGGAGAGCTTGGGCGATGTAATGTACATACAGGGCCGCTTGACCGCCACGGTCAAGGAGTTCTCAGAGGGACTAGGGGTTTACCCTATTTTTGCCGCTTAGGCCGGCGGGGATTGTATATATGAACTGTAGCAACTCTTTTGTAACATGAACTACTTGTAAACGTTTTAAAAAGGCTCATGAGCAGTGTATTTACTTAATGAAAAGTGCCCTTTCCTTTTTACTGGTTTTATACCTTAACCTGTTAATGACACTTAGATCACGTTTTTAACCAAAGGACTCGGGTAGCGGGTCAAATTTCTGGTTCACCGTTCATCGTAACTGTTCTGGGGTAACCAGGGCGTTACAATTGATTACCCTTTAACGGTTCCAAAATTGAAAAAAAAATCATAGATCTAGGTTAAATAACATGCTATCATGAGGGGTAACCAATTACACTAAGAGGAGTAATGTTTTGCCATAAGAGGGTTACTTATATTAAATATGAAAAGAAACATCAAATTTGAAGGTGTTGACTGCGTTTTTGGCCAACGACGTGTAGACGTCAAAAACGACAAAAACCTTCAAGAGAAATAAACGACATAGATGATTTTTATAGTGGTTCAGCCCCAATGTGTTGGTAATAGCCTAATCCACTTAGAGTTGTGATTATAGATCTACACTCAAGATTAGATGAACCTGAGTCAATTGAGTTTCTTCAGTGCAGGTTACAAGAATACAAGAATTCTCTCAAATACAAATACTATCTCTCTCTAGAAAATTAGAATTCGAATCAAAAGTCCAAAAGTCCCTTTTATGATGCCATAAGCCTTGTATTTATAGGCTCAGGATCGTACAGATGATATCCCCCCATAATCAGGATATTTTGTTATTCTCATTATATTTAATTTACAATAATATTCAAATTATAACAGTATACTATATTCATGGGATAAACTAAGATATTCCCGCGCAAGCCAAGACCGATTCTTGTTGAAGTCATTTCTGGGATCTCTTGCGTAGCCCTGCTCTGTCTAGTCGATCCATATCTCATTCAGGCCGGTCGGCCACACCTTCACTGGGCAGACATGCACTTGGCTGGTCGGACATGGTCATGACCGGTCGGCCAAGGTCATGCTTGGTCTGCCAAGTTCATGCCTGGTTGGCCAAGGTCATGCTTGGGCAGACAAACATGTGACTGGTCGGGCAAGGTCATGCCTGGTCGGACAAACATGTGACTAGTCGGGCAAGGTCATGTCTGGTCGATCATGACACTTAACTGGCCAGTCAAAATTCTTCACAGGTCCACCGGGTCACTCCTAAGCCAGATCACTCAACCATTCCTTGTCATCTGTCATTTCTATTGCCACGTCATCGTTTTCAAATTTTGGGGATAACATTTGCCCCCAAGTTTAATATATGATGCTTTAACATAATAAACTTTTTTCTCCACATCTAACGACATAATTAAAAAAAATCAACTGTTCATCTTCCCGCCATGCAACAGACTACGACTCCACAGACTACGACTCCACAGACCACGATCACTGCAATTAACTGCTCATAATCGTGGGGAGAAAAAATATCCCAGGAATTCCAATGGTCCAAAAATAAGTGGTAATTCCCACTTTTTCCCTTTAAATAGACCCCTATACTCCTACATTTCCACACACACAAGAGAGCAAAAACAAAAATTTCCCTCATCTATTTTTCTTCTTTGGCCGAAACCCCACAAGCCTTCTCCTTGGCCGAAACTTCAAGGAAAAGCTTCTCATTTCTTCAAGCATTCTCCAAGTCTCTTCAAGATTGGGTAAGTCTTCTCCTTCATCTTCACTTGTGTTGTTTTTTTTTTTTCAAAATTCCATGAAAAATACATGTGTTGGCCGAAACCCCCTTGGAAAATTTCCCCTTGAATCTATGTGTGAATCGTAGATATGCAATGTATTTGGTGGCTGTTTTGATGTTGTTTAGGTTATGGGTAACTCAATTTTACCTTCAATTTCATAGAAATTTAAAGAAAAATGAGTTTTTCAACCTAAATTGCTTGTATGTGTTTATGGGTATTTGATGATATATGGTCTCAAGAACATTAGGAACTTTACAAATTCCCCATTTTGATCTTGTGATTGTGTGTTTTGGGTGAAGAAATGTGTTTGTGCTAGATGGAATTTATGGCTTTTTTTTTTCTTTTTCAAAATGGGTTTTGGTTTAAGTTCGGGTATGGGGTATGGCCGATCGGCCATTGCTCATGGCATTTTGAAAATTATAGTTCGATCGGACTCTACAACAACCACTCGGACCTAAGTCCCATTCGATTGGATGCTTGGCTTTGCTCCTCGGACATGCACCAACTGTCTCCTCGGACACACGGACACGCACCTTGGGTAGGCATGGTCCGCTCGGATGCGTGCATGCTTCTGGTCGGATGCTTTAGCATCCGCTCGGATGCTCACGTCTCGACCCCTCAGATGCTTTGAGCTAATGGCCATCTGCTCGGACAAGGCCCTTCGGCACTCCTCGGGCGTGCACTGACTCCTCGGGTGTCTCGGCACCAACAGCCCAGATGCCTCGACACAGCCCCTCAGATGCGCGCGCTAGCTCCTCGGACGCCTTGGGGTCCGCTCGGCCACCCCACGTCATCCGCTCGGACACAATGTGGGCCTCTCGGACACACCATAGCCACTATGCACCTGACCGGCCATCTCCTTGGCACTCTAAGCACTCATAGCACTTTTAGGCACTAAAATTATTTTTCCTCATGCATGCTAAAATTTTACTACTTAGACAAATTTTTTCTAAGTAGAAAAATAAACACTGCTCTGCTGAATTATATTTGTATGGTTACTCACCTCCCCATTTTTATATTTTTTAGATGAATCGCTTTGACTATAGGGGAGGTGACAACCACACGAATTCTGATACGTCCGTCCCGCAGTCGATCGACACCCCTCAAAGCAGCGACTCCTCGTCAAAGTCTCCTAACAGTCGCACTCCTAAGGATCATCTCCGCCGGTTTAAGAAGATCCTCCCCTGTTCAACTTTATACTTTCTTCACGAAGAGCAGTTCCTTCATCAAGCTGAACAGTCGACAATGAGGGTAAAGAAGTCCAACAAACTCCCGCAGGACTAGGATCCTCAAGTAGCCCGCAGAGCGGTACAGAAAGTGGTGGAGCGTAGTGAGGTCCAAACTGCGGCTTCTTCGAGACCACCCCACCAGACGCCAAAACCAAATAAACCTCGGAGAAAAATTACCCGGAAATTCGCTACCGAGATCCAGCATCTGGCTATCCAAAAACCAAGGAAGGAAGGAGAAGAAACACCTTCTTGGTTTACTGCCAAGTCTACGAAACTCAACCCTGGGATGTTTGACAAGCACATCCAAGCCTTGGGCTTGAGAGGGGTGAATGTGATATGTCCGCACCCCCATTAGAGGGCTAACAGGCCTGGCGGACCTTACTGTGCCTGGTCTAGGCACCCCTTCTTCTGGTCAGTAGCAGATTATTTCAACGTCTCTCCCTTCCAGATCGCTCCTAACGGGATTCAGGCGTTGTCTGCCCTGTTCATTCTTTACTTCATGCAAGGCTGGGATAAGCCTACTCCTCATGAGATAACTACTTATTCGACTTCAGAACCAACCCAAGCCATAAGAACACAGGTTTTTTCCACCTCTTTCATAGGCATAAAGGGGTTAAATACCTTTATGGCATTGCTCACAAGTCGAATCCGGGGAAATACTATACATAGTATTTTATCACGTCGGACATCAAAGCCAACAACCTGGCTTTTACGCATGCGGGTCCATTCCAGCAACCCTTGCCCACAAAAGACATGCTTGACCGAGCAGAGGAGTTGGCCAATATGTGCATCGAGGAGAAGGATGCGAAAATTTTGGTTACGGTAGATAATCTTTAGCTGGTGGGCCTGCTGCCAAGTAACCAGAACATCACAGTGGAGAGCACTACTGAGGAAAATAATGCAACTAATCAGTCAAACGCCGGCACTGAGGTAGTGACCGATCAGTTCTCTCCTGGACCATCCCCTCACTCCCGCAGACCAGGCAATCTCATCATTAGGGAGCCCCAGCCAGAGGACCAGCGCAGACCTGCTATTCCCACACAGCCTGGGAAGGGGAAGGCCATCCAGCCTGAGAGGGACTTAAGCTCATCATCCGACGACAAGGACGACTTCCTCTACCAGATCCTCAACTCAGGTCTAGTAGTCATAATGAGATGTTTGATAACTAGGCTATATGGGATTTATAGAAGTGTCTAGTAGTAGTAATATACTCATCCATATATTGCTTTATTATTGTATATTTATATTTTTTTTACTAACAAATCTTGTGCTTTCTCTTTTGCAGATTCAGGGATGTTTAGGCATTTCAACGCCCCTCCTGCCCCGAAGAGGAAGTCCGAAGAAGGAAGTGGCTCCACCCCTCCAAGCAAAGTCCTAAGGACAGTACTGCCCAGCCAAGGGAGACAACCCGAGGGGTTAGTTGCAATCCTGCAGCTGACCCCTTCCTCGCTTCCTCCCTCAGCGAGCCTAACCCCCACTCGCCTGACTGGCTTGAGTGAGGCACTTCGCACTGCTGGTACTATTGGGAAGGAAGTGGTTGATCAGACTCTCCATGACGCTTCAACGATTCAAAGCTTTGAATCCTTCCCTCGACTTAGCGTTGATGCCGTCTTACAAAGAAGGCTTGCTCAGTTGGCGAATGTAAGTATTCTACCACAAGACAGTTTGTTATTCATATTTATACTTGTAGTAACCTCTTGTTTTTCATGTAGACGCTCATCACCATCAGTCATGCTCAGCACCGAGCAGTAGACTACAAGGAGTTGATCAACGTCTTAAATGATCAACTTGTGGAGGCCCAAGCTAAGGTGGATACTCTGACTTCTTCAGAAAAGGATCTTAAATCCAAGTTGGAGCGGTCAGAGGAGACTGTGGCTGAGCGAGATGAGTCTCTTAGGGGGTTGGCTGATGGGAACGAAAAACTAACCCAAATCAACAAGTCGTTGACTAATCGGCTAGAGAAACTGACTTGTGAGAATGAGGGATTGACTCGCGAGAACGAGGGACTGACTCGCGAGAATGAGGAGCTAAGGCGGGAGAAAGAAGCCGATCTTACTCGCTACGAGGAGATCTGCTTCAACTGTTTTTACCAGGTGTGGAAGCTAAACAAGCCTCTCAACCTCGACTTTCTCACGGAGGAGGTTAAGGCAGAGGAGCTTGCGAAATGTGAGGCCAAGGCTACCGAGGAAGCAGCTAATCCTGCCGGCACTACATCTGCTTCCCCCACGCTGTCATTCCGACCGAAAGGAGCAACTGATGCTGAGGAAGGGGTTGATCAACCTGCCAGAGCTGACCAGTGATCTCTCATTCGACCAGAGAAGCCACCATCCGACCAGACAAGTTGTCATCCTACCAGCTCTCTAGTAGACTTTTGTTTTGTATTTTGCTACTGCACTTTTGCTCGTATGGTCGAGCTGTTGGTATTTATACTTTACTTTTCTTTTGGCTAACTTGAAACATTCTAAGTCTTTTTAGACTTAAAACATTATAAGTTTTTTTGTGAATAGCAAAGTCACTCTGATGTATGCCTTATATTTTCGCATGAGTACTTAGTTTTCTAACTTAGAAATTCTAGACATTTCATAAGTCCATACTAAGTATACTTTCTCACACTCTTATTGCTCTAACATTTTATGAGCATAATGTTTATTGTCACACGAATATCTGCTTCTAACTTAAAATTTTAAAAAATTCCAAGTTACTTAAGCTTTGTCAAACAAGTTATCTTAATGGCCTTTTTTGGACTTCAAAAATTTACAAGTCAGCCTAAAAACAGATATCTTAACTCGTGCTCTTATTGTCTGTGTTAAATTATATACCGATATACCCTACGTGCCCCCAAGTGATTGAGGGTTGAGAGATCCTCAGTCACTTGCTACTTGACCGAATCTGTTCGAGTAGTTTATCACTCGTGAAACACATAGAATATATGGAAAATATTCGAGCAGTTGAACACTGCTTGAATGTATCGACCAGTTGAACACTGTCCGATTTTATTGACTAGTTGAACACTGTTCGGATAATTAACACACATGCACATTTGTAGCAAGAATCGACCATGCTGCGCGTGATCTCTTTTATTACTCGTAAATTAAAAAGGACAAAACGTGTCTAATAACGAGTCTTAAACAACAAAATTGTTCAAAAATAGATGGCTGGTCAGCAAATAACCAGCTCATAATCCAAATTTAAATAACAAGTCAAACAACTTGAAATTAAACTACCACTCTGAAAGTGATATTTAGAAATAATATATTCATAGACGCTCGTCGCTCCAGTGGCTCCTGATCCTAGCACTCCCGCTCAGCATGCTTCTCCCTTGCTTCGTTGTTTTCCTCAACCAAGTGTGGACCTCCACATATGATGTCTAAGGTAAAGTCCACAGGTCCGGGCTGCAAGGGTGGAGATCTTTGTCGTTTGAAACCAGGATTGCTGCTGCCTCCTTCTCTTTGGGGTGTCTCTGCCTGGTACTTCCTCAACTTGCCCGACCGGAGGAGAAATTCTATCTCATCTTTGAGGTCATTGCATTCGTTTGTGTCATGGCCATAATCTCCATGGAACCGAAAAAATTTGTTCATGTCCCTCTTAGATGTCTCTTTCCTCATTGGTGGGGGTTTCTTATAGGGAACTTCCTGATGACTAGCGAGATAGATTTCTGCCCGGCTTGCTGAAAGAGTTGTGTAGGTTGTGAATCGGGGCTCATACTTGGTTGGCTTATCGTTCAGATTCGACTTAGCTTTCTTTTCATCATGACGGTCAGACCCATTATTCCCACGATTCTTTATGCCATTTTGACCATTTTCTCCGTTCTTGGGGAGATCAGTCGATCCGCCCGGATTGTTTAGACCTTTCTCTCCCTTCTCAATCGCATCTTCCAATTTCATATATTTATCCGCCGGGTCAAGAAACTGTTGTAACGTTGAAATTGGGTTATGATGAATGCTATCCCACAAAGGACTCTGATAGATTATGCCGAAAGAAATTGCCACCATCTTCCCCTCATCTCCAACTGCAGTAGCTCGGTTAGCTTCTCTCATGAACCTTTGTATGTAGTTTTTGAGAGACTCGTCCTTCCCTTGTTTAATATCCGCCAAGTGATTGGCATAAACTGGAGGGGTCCGGGCAGCACTGAACTGCCTGCAAAACTCTTTCCTGAAACTCTGCCAAGAAGTGATGGAGTTTGGCTTGAATCTCCAATACCACTCTTGGGCGGTATCAGACAACGTGGTGGGGAAGACTCTGCACCGATAGTCATCACTCACTCCGAGCAGCTCTATCTGATCTTCAAATTTCCCTACGTGCTTTATAGGATCTGCCTTTTCTGTATAAACTGGCAGTACTGGTGCTTTGTACTTTGCTGGTGGCTGGGCTGCTCTAATTCGAGCACCAAACGGGCTCCCACTCCTGTGGTCTACTGGATCGATCGCATAGGGTCGTTTTGTCAGACCTTGAACTGCTGCTGCCAGAGCATCAAGCTGGCTTGGATGCCTGGGGCCACTGCTTGGGACTCATTTTCTGGACCACCTGGTCGAGCGCTCCTATCTGGCAGACCATCATCAAGTATTTCTACTTGACTGGTAGGTCGGATCAGATCTCACCCTTCGACCGGGACGGTCCTTCTCCTATCAGCGATGTCGTCTCTTAAATCCTTCTGGGAGGTATGTCTCCATAACCGATCGAACACCGTACTCTGAGTCTTTTCGAAAGGCTTGCCGTGTGTGACATGCTCCTTGCCACTGCGCTGTTTGGGATGCAGTGGTGGCCTTCCTGTCTGCGATGGGCGATATTTTCCTCCTCGATGGTTGTTATCATTCTCCTCCTTCGACTGGTCAGTGTGATGACTATTAGCTTCATCACGACCATGCCCATCTTTGAAGTGTGAAGTTTCTTTACCTCGAGGAGCTCTATTTTGCTTCTGCTCAGGTGGAGTTTTCTTGCTACCTGATATGTGACTTCCTGGTCTAGAAGTCTCTGATCGGTGGTGTGACGCCCCACGTCACTATGGTTGCTTTCTGGAATGACGCCTGGCCCTACAAACCAAGACAATTCTTTCCAGTGTGCTTTGTCCTCACTCGCACACTTCTTGGGAAAACTTCCCAGGAGGTCACCCATCCCTAGATTACTCCAAGCCAAGCACGCTTAACCATGGAGTTCTCAAGTGATGGGCTACCGAAAAGAAGATGCACCTTCCTGATATAGGTAGTACCCATCAATCCATTTAAGCCCTCTTCAACTGTGTAGTCCCATACCTACACAGTCTTAGAATCATCACACTTGACCTTCCCCAGGCGGTGTGGGATTGCACAGCTTACCCAGTCTTTCCCCTTACGGATCACAGGATTCTGACTGTCACAATCACCCCTCCTTACAGGCCCGACGTCCTCGTCGGCCACACTTCCGGCTAGGTCAAGGCTCTGATACCATTATGTGACACCCCACGTCACTATGGCTGCTTTCTGGAATGACGACTGGCCTTACAAAACAAGACAAGTCTTTCCAGAGTGCTTTGTCCTCACTCGCACACTTCCTGGGAAAACTTCCCAGGAGGTCACCCATCCCTAGATTACTCCAGGCTAAGCACGCTTAACCATGGAGTTCTCAAGTAATGGGCTACCGAAAAGAAGATGCACCTTCCTGATATAGGTAGTACCCATCAATCCATTTAAGCCATCTTCAACTGTGTAGTTCCATACCTACACAGTCTTAGAATCATCACACTTGACCTTCCCCAGGCGGTGTGGGATTGCACAGCTTACCCAGTCTTTCCCCTTACGGATCACAGGATTCTGACTGTCACAGGTGGCTTCTTGAGGGGGTTCTGGAGTTCCCCCTTTGGGTTGAGGCAGTGCCCAACCGGACCCCATCTTCTTCCCGACCAGGTGGGTTACTACCACTCCTGTTTGGCCCTCTAGAATTGGGTCTATCAGTATTCTTATGACTAGCTTCTGTGGTCCTTGCTCCTGGGGTGGCTGCTCCTCGTGCTGCAGCTTGGGCATTGGCCCGGGTCAGCTGCGTAGCTGCCTCCAGAGCGAGTGCAGCCTCGCGATATCGCCTATCGGCCTCCTCCTGCTATCGCCGGATCTCCTCACTCCTAGCGTCCATTTCCCGTCTTTGTTGCTCAAACGTAGCCTTCTTCCTAGTCATTTCTTCAGCGAACGCCTCCTGTTTGGCGTTGAATTGTGCCATCTCCTCCTGGAAGGCCCCCATGGCTTCCTGGAGCTCTTCAACTTCTGGAGCCACGTCCTCGAGCACGACTCTAGGCTCAGTCTCACGGTCTTGAGGGCCAGGACCTTCTGATCTGGCAGGCTCTTTAGAGGAGCCTGTCTTCTTGGAAGCCGCATTGGTGTTCTTAGGCGCCATAATACTTCAAGGATCGTCTGTCTTTCTCTTCAGGCTCTCAATGAAAGCACCAAAATGTTGACCTCGTTTTTGGCCAACGACGTGTAGACGTCAAAAACGACAAAAACCTTCAAGAGAAATAAACGACACAGACGATTTTTATAGTGGTTCAACCCCAATGTGTTGGTAATAGCCTAATCCACTTAGAGTTGTGATTATAGATCTACACTCAAGATCAGATGAACCTGAGTCAACTGAGTTTCTTCAGTGCAGATTACAAGAATACAAGAATTCTCTCAAATACAAGTACTCTCTCTCTCTAGAAAATTAGAATTTGAATCAAAAGTCCAAAAGTCCCTTTTATGATGCCATAAGCCTTGTATTTATAGGCTCAGGATCGTACAGATGATATCCCCCCATAATCGGGATATTTTGTTATTCTCATTATATTTAATTTACAATAATATTCAAAATATAACAATATACTATATTCATGGGATAAACTGAGAGATTCTCGCGCAAGCCAAGACCGATTCTTATTGAAGCCGTTTCTGGGATCTCTTGCGTAGCCCTGCTCTGTCTAGTCGATCCATATCTCATTCAGGCCGGTTGGTCACACCTTCACTGGGCAGACACGCATCTGACTGAGCAGACATGCACTTGGCTAGTTGGACATGGTCATGATCGATCGGTCAAGGTCATGCCTGGTCGGCCAAGTTCATGCCTGGTCGGCCAAGGTCATGCCTGGGTAGACAAACATGTGATTGGTCGGGCAAGGTCATGCTTGGTCGGACAAACATGTGACTGGTCGGGCAAGGTCATGCTTGGTCGGTCATGACACTTGACTGGCCAATCAAAATTCTTCACTGGTCCACCAGGTCACTCCTAAGCCAGATCACCCAACCATTCCTTGCCATCTGTCATTTCTATTGCCACGTCGTCGTTTTCAAATTTTGGGGATAACAAAAGGGAAAAAAAACTTGATCCGATATTAAAAGCAATTATAAATTATTTTAAAAAAAAAAAGTATTGGAGAAAAATAAGAAGAACACTTTATTAAAAAAGAAAGAATAATAAGTAACTATAATTTTAGTAACATCGGTAGCCAGTTACTATATAGAACTCATAAATATATACACATAACAGAACGTGAAGGTAACCGGTTACCATAAATAACCAATATATATACACACATATCAGATTGTGAAGGTAACCAATTACCTATCGCAGATCTAAAGATAGAAAAACAAAACACATCCAAAGAAAACAAACGAGATTTGATCTAAACTTGATAACTTATTTATCATATTAATTAAAGAATAAATATAATTTAAAATTCAAATCCAATTTTAATTATCAGAAATATTTTTTTCACATTATTTAAATAACCAAAACTAATTAATGCAAAATTAATTATCTTAATTATTTAAATGTTATTTTTGAAAAATGTCATTTTAATTAAAAAATAATTTTTGAAAATGTAATTAATTAATTTATTAATTTTGAAAAATAATATATTAATTAATCAATTTGTCTCAATTACATATTTGACTATGAAGAAGAAATTTCTTCCAAAGATGTCCTGATTTTTCTCAATTTCAACTATTACCTTGAATAGTGTTGATAGAGTTATCTCGGGAACCTATGAACCTATAATTTCATGATCAAAAAAATTTAGATTATTAATTAAAAGTCTTTAATATAATAACCTTAATTTATTAATCTCAATATTATTCAACTAAAAATATGAGATTGCACTCTTGTAATTATAGACATTTATTTATTGAATGCTTTTAAGTATAAAAATCGTTCATCGGTTTAATCATTACATACAATTCAATCTTCTATTAACGGTTCATAATTAAAGTAGGAATTAATTACCGTTTAATATTTTTAATTATATCTTGTTTCCTGAAATACCATTAACTTTACTAGCTAAGGTTAATTCATAAACTGATTTATGAATTTGAGCTCAATAGTCTTTCAGTTCCAAAAGTCAACCCTTAAGAGAACTATTATTCAATTCATCTCAGAAAGGTATAGATTCTATATCTATATATTATGTCCCCAACCATTTACATCAATGAGTTCCCAAAACAAAAGTTTTCAACCTGATCATTTTGACAAACCATAATAAGTTAATCAAAGAACTCATATGACATAAACATGAGTTCATAATAACTTCAAGATTAAGATCAATTTGTATATGATCATCTTATTGATATGTTTAATCAATACTTATAAAGTAAACGATACTATTAAGTATTAATAACATATCAGGTCATGTTCATGTATAACAACTTTATACAAAGTACCTCCACTAACATGTCCTACTACATCAGTAATCCGGATCTAGATTACATGTATTCATAGTACTATTGAACCGTACTTACAATATTTAATCCAAAGATTCCACATAACTTTGTTTTACTGTGAACTGTTTAAATTTGTTCCCTACAATCTTAATCCTCTCGTACCAATACAAGATTGTAGTCACAATAACGAATTTGAGAATTTTCTGATATTCATATAATATTATTCTAATAATAATAATAATAATAAACAAACAATATATTCAAAAATTCATTTCAATTATTTATTTCATAAAACATTGTTCAAAACATATGCTTTAAAGGAAAATAATCCCAACAGTAAAATCTTCCCACTTGCCTTATGTATAGCATATATTTTTTTTTAATTTAAAGTGTCAAAAAGTTTATTTTTTTTAAATAATCAATCTTTTATAAAAGGTGTTTTTTTCTAAGATTAAATAACATTTTTGCCCCACTACAAGAAAAAGAGTTTACAGCAAAATTTGTCGCTATAGATCAAGAAATCTTCGCTGAAGGTATACAGCGATGACATGCCGTCGCCAAAATAACGTCGTTGTAGGTCTGTATGTGTAACAATCTATGGCGACAACAAAACGTAGTCGTCGCAGTAATGTTTTACTACAGCGACGACGTGTCGGTCCCAGTAGGAAATCTTTTTTTTCGATTGGACTTGGATATTGCGACGACATGTCGTCGCTGTTGGGGTTACAAAATTTGAGAATTTGAATTTCAAAAACTTTTACAGCGACGACATGTGGTCGCTGTAGGTTCGTCAACAGTTCCATCTACAACGACGCCATATCATTGCTGAAAAGTGCGTGGGTTTATATGCTTTCAGCAATGACATGGTGTAACGCCCTACTACCTAGGGACCGTTACGGTGTGCATTTTAAAACAGTGTTAAACTCGCTAATCGAGTCATTTGTCCATAATCGTGTAACCAAGTATGATTAAAAATTTAGGGTTAAAATTTTTGGTTAAGATACAACGTTTCACTAAAACGTTTAATGTATACATTGTGATCCAAAAAATATAATTTAAAGGTTAATTACAATAAAATATTTACAACCAGCCGACCTAAGTGGCAAAATAGGGTTTAACCCTAGTTCCTTTTTAAACCCTCGGCCGTGGTAGTCGAGCGGCCGCATATGTACACATCATCACCTAAGCTCTCCAACTCAAGGATGGTCCAGCTTTCTTTTGCCTTTACCTGCACCACATAGCACCTGTGAGACGAAGCTCAACAAGAAAACTCAATATGCTCATGAACAAGTAATAACATGTCACTAAATCATAATAGGCATGCCTAGAAATAATAGCCCTATTCGTGCATGCAAATAAATCCAAATAATGATTGTGGGCCCTGCCCTTGGTATGGATGACTATCAAGTCATAATGAAAATAGATGGCCAATGTATCCATCTGAATTAAGTGAATCAAATAAGTGACAATTAAGTCACGCACTGGGCTCTGCACCCTAATCAGATGAGTGAATAACACTTTATGATTTTGGTAATCATACTGGGGCTTGTAGCCCAAATCAGACGAGTGACTAACACTTTGAGATTCTGGTAATCATGCTGGGGCTTGTAGCCCTAATCAGATGGTGAGTCACACTTTGGGCTCCGCACCCTAATCAGATAAGTGACAAATGAGTGAGTCACGAACTTGAGCTTTGCACCCCAGATAGCTGACTAAAGAGTCACCCTTTGGGCTCAGCACCTTAATCAGATAAGTGACTGATGAGTAAGTCACGAACTTGGGCTCAGCACCCATAGCCATGTGACGATGCAATCACCTGAGCCTTTTGGCCCTGGCTCTCAGTAACTAGCCTTTAGGCTAGACAAGCGCTTTTAGTTTTCATCGAACTTGAGGTCGGTCAAGCATTAATGTTCATAATGATTCATTCAATGCTTATGTCAATTAGATTTAATCATTTCAGCTTGTGTTGAACACATCAATGCCGTTCTTGACTCTTAAGCCAATACCATACGACTTGTGCCGATTTCTGACTCATGGGTCAGTGCCATACACAAGTAAACAATGCAAGCAGGCATATATCATATGTCAAATATCCAAATGTAGGGCATTCAACATGCTTACTTAACAATCACTAGCATAATGATGATGCACATTTACAGAGACTCAAGCTTTGATCAATTCCATATTCAATATTCATGTCATGCCCTAATCACATCACATGCATCACATATTGGGTGCAGTTTTCTTACCTTTGGTCCAAGCACAGGTTACCAATAAACGAGCCACAAGCACGATCGTGTTTCCAAGCCCCTAGCGATAACCTAGTCACAACCATAATATAAAACCTCATCAAAATGAGTAAATAAATACTTCCAAACCCAACCCAAGCCTCTGGGATGTCGAATCCCACTAAACTGGGTAGTAGGATCGACCCCAGGCCCTTAGAGTTAAGTTCCCACGACTAAAAACCAAATATGGCAAAATTTTCCCTTAAGTGCCGCGGCCCTCCAAACACCATGCCACGGCCCGCCACCAGACAGAGCCAGCCTCTTCCTTCTTCAAGCCTGGGCCGTTGCGCCCTAGAACAGGGTCACGACCCAACCACGAACCAGCCCAAAAGACCTCGTTTTCTCCATTTAAAAACCTTCCAAAAACCTATACAAACATCTCCAAATTCCAAAATCAAATTTCCCAATCATCCTAATTATCCAATACCAATAAAACTCATGCTTCAATCAAATAAAAAACTCATCAAAACACAAAATCCAATTCAAGCTTAAAAACTTTAAAATCTCAGAACTTAAAACTTGGATTACCTCCGATTAAGTTGTTTCCCAGCTAAATCCTCTGGCTAATAAGCTTATAATCTTCCCTAGAATCGCTATGCCTTGATCCTTACTTGAATCCGAGTCCTAGAACTCAAGTTTCCTTCGAAAATGTGATCGGTGTCGAAAATGGAACTTTAAGGGAGAGAGAACGTATTGAACATTCTTTTTATTTCTTAACAGTTTACTTCAAGCTTAATGTAACGCCCTAAACTCCAGGGACCATTACGGTTTGCCTTATATACAGTGCTAAACTCGCTAATCGAGTCATTTGGCCAAAATCGTGTAACTAAGTATGATTAGCAGTTTAGGGATTAAAATTTTTGGTTAAGATATAACGTTTCATTAGAACGTTTACTGTATACATTGGGATTCCAAAAATATAATTTTAAGGCTATTACAAGAAAATATTTACAACCAGCCGTTCTAAGCGACAAAATAGGGTTTAACTCTAGTTCCTCTTTCAACCCTCGGCCATGGCGGTCGAGCAGCCGCATATGTACGCATCGCCACCTAAGCTCTCCAACTCAAGGATGGTCCAGCTTTCTTTTGCCTTTACCTGCACCACATAGCACCCGTGAGCCGAAGCCCAGCAAGAAAACTCAATATGCTCATGAACAGTCATATCATGACATCAAATCATAAGGCACACGCTTAGCAAATATAGCCCTATCCAAGCAGGCAAATAGATTCACGTAATGATGGGTATCCAGGATAGGGAATCCTGCCCTCCTGAGTGGATGACTATCAAGTCAATCCTAATCAGATAAGTGATTTAACACTAGTGGTTCCGGTAACCATACCGGGCTTATAGCCCTAAATAGAAGAGTGACAGTTGTAAAAGTCACTAAGGTGGGTTCCGTTCCCTTAATAAATAAGTGATCCTTTCACTAGCTTAAACAAGATAGGTGTTCGATGAACTAGTCACCAATATAACCTATCACATGACCATAGAGTCACAACCATGGGATTCCGCTCCCTAGCCACGTGACAAACCGTCACCTAGGCCTTTGGCCCTGGCTCTGAGTAACTAGTCCTAGACTAGTCAAGTACTTATAATTTTCATCGACCTTCAGGTCGGTCCAACGTCAATGCTCCCAGAGTCATTCAACGATGATATCGATTAGATCTAATCTTTTATCGGCCCTGCGTTCAAGACGCTTATGCCGTTTCTGGCTCTTAGGTCAGTAATACGCGAATAGTGCCGACCCTGACTAGTCAGTGCCATACACAAGTAAGAAATGCTACCAAGCATATATCATATGTCAAATATCCGAATATAGGGCATTCAATAGGCTTACTTAACAATTGCTAGCATAACTAGGACCATGCATAAACACAGAGACTCAAGCTCTGAACAATCCCATATTCAATAATCATGGCGTGCACTATGCACATGTTTCTCGTGCATCATATGCATCACATTTAATCACTCGGCATGCCTCAATAATAGCCATATACAAGTAAGTAAGATTGATAAGCATTCAAAATGCTATCATTGTCCACATTTAAACATCCAACATGCATCAAGAATAACCACGCATGCCATATACATAAGGTGTTCTTTTCTTACATCGGGTTCGAGGAAGAATTAGTAAAAGAACGACCCTTGAGAACGATCAATCATTTGATCCTTTAGCAGTCACCTAGTCATAACCAAATATGGAATCCCATCAATAAAATAAATCATAAAAATGTTTATAATCTAAAACCTCACTCCCGGGATCCATCCCGCACTCTTGGGACTCTTAATCTACCCAAACGAGGTAAAGGAATCAATCCCCGAGCCTTAAAAGTCATCTCGAGCCCTAAAAATAGGTTGCTGGAAAATGCACTAGCGCTAGGGTGCTGCCCCAAAGTCAGAGAAGCCCAGTTCCTGCCCTGCCTAGCGCTGGGGCACTAGGAATGGCGCTGGGGCGCCATCAGCAGACCAGAAACTTTTATGGTTTCCCTCCTGCGATCTCCCCTTGAAACCAAGCCTCCAAACCAATCCCAAAAATCACTCAAACATCCAATTCAACCCCTAAACTTCATCTACAACACACTCTCATCAAAACCCAAGCAATCAAACTCAAAAACTTCCATGAATTCTCACAACTAACACCTCAAATTCTCAACTGAAAACTTACTTGAAAAAAACAGAGTATAGCTTAAATTCATGGATGTAATCTTACCTCAAGCTTGATTTAGATCCCCTTCAGTGGTTGAACCAAGGTCCTAAGCCCTCAAGCCTTGCTCTCCTAGCTTGGATCCTCAAATTGGCTCTTGTTATACCCAAAAATTGGAAATCAAGGACGTGGCAATAAATGTGACAAGTAGCAGTGCATGGTCAGTAAAAGACACGTTAATAGTCAATAAATACATTGACTCCTCAGAGTTGGGATAAAGTGACCCGGTAGACTGACGAAGAATTTGGACTGCTTCAAAGATGTCATAACCAAGCCAAGTGCACCTTGGTCCTAGGAGGCTAAGGAGAATGCATCCTAGGAGAGCTAAGGAGAGTGCATCCTAGGAGGCTAAGGAGAATGCATCCTAGGAGGCTAAGGAGAATGCATCTTAGGAGAGCTAAGGGGAGTGCATCCTAGGAGAGCCAAGAGAGTGATCCTAGGAGAGCTAAGGAGGTTGCATCGAGGAGAACTCAAGAAAGTAGTCCTAGGAGACCCTAAGGAGGATGTGGTCCTAGGAGACCCCAAGAGAGTGATCCTAGGAGACCCCAAGGGTGAGATGCCAAGGAGGTTGCCTCGGACCTATCCAAGGTGAGAAGCCAAGGAGATTGCCTCGGACCACCTTGGTCCGAGGAGAAGCCAAGGAGATTGGTTCGAGGAGAAACATGGCATAATAGAGGAGAGTGCCATGTTAGAGGAGAGAAGTGCATGTCCTACCACCTTGGTCCGAGGAGGCCCCAAGGATTTGGTCCGAGGTGAAACATGGCATGCTAGAGGAGAGTGCCATGTTAGAGGGGAGAAGTGCATGTCCACCATGCACAAGTCCTACCACCATGCACGTTCGACCAGCACTTGCATGGGTGGTCAGTAGGAGGTGGATCAACTAGCTAGAGGAGACTAAGTCAAGATTCCCAGAGATAGCTTCAACAACATACGCGGGAATCTCTCATTCTTCCCACAAATGGGGGTTTGTTACATTTCGAATTTTGAATGTTTCTTTGTAATATAAATATAAGATGAATAATAAAATATCCCTATCGTAAGGGGATATCAGTTGAGGATCCCAGACCTATAAATAGAGAGCTTATGGGATGAGAGAGGGGCTTCTGCTGCTTCTTCTTTCTAGAGAGAGAAAATTGGGTCTGTGTATTCTAGAGAGAGAAAGTGCTGATATTTGAGAGAACTCTTGTATTTTCACGATCTATACTGAAGAAACTCAGTTGGCTCAGTCCATCTGATCTTGAGTATAGATCTATAAATCACAACTCTAAGTGGATTAGGCTATTACCGACAATCGGGGCTGAACCACTATAAAAATCCTGTGTGTTATTTACTTTTCTTGTTTATACCGTCTGTTGTCGTTTACATTCTCTTGAAGGTTCGTCGTATTTGACGTTCTCACGTCCTTGGCTAAAAAGACAGTCAACAGCTCTCAAAAATTGAAAGGAAGAAGGAGAGAAGAATAGGTACGGGAGAGAAAGAGATGAGGATGATGATGCTCTGTTTTCTCTCTAACATTCTACAGTCCTTGAGTTGATATATATCTTAGGGGTGTAAAGACATAAAGGCTTCTAAAGACTCCCAAGGGTAAAATCGCCATTTCCCGCCTATCTCGTTAATTATAATTAACACCCTCCAATTCCCATTATTCTCAATATTCTCAAATGCCAATATTTCATATCTCGTTACCCTTTAATTCCCAGCAACGTTCTAATCACCAAATTACCTCGAGACTCATTCCGAGCCCTGAACTTAATCCCGTTATGACTAGAACGAAAACTTGCATTCCATGATCGTCTCATGCCGAATGGCTTGAACAAATCCACAAATAATGCGGTATTATTTATAATTCACCCACATGCATGAAAACACACAATCACGCCCTCAACAGGCCAAATTATCAAAATGCCCTTATAATTAAATGTGGACCCATATGCATGTATTTATCATCATATAATAATATAATTCACATAAACATGCATATAATCATTTAATAACATGTTAAATCAATTATGGTCTTCCCGGCCTCCTAATCAAGGTCCTAAACCTTATTAGGAAATTTGGGGCATTACACTTAAGTAGCCTCAAGCAAATCCTAATGCTCGGGGTCCCGAAAACGCCCTCGGGGTAAAATAGTAAAAACTCCCAGGATTTCTCCCTAATCTTACTAACTCCCAATTTATCATCAAATATTTATTTTTATTACCTAATATCCCGATAATGTGCTAAATACCCCTTGACTCACTCCAATTCAAGTATGAATCCCGTTGTGACTTTCCCACTAGCTTACCTCCCAAGATCTTCTCGTGTTGAGTAACTCTAGCATAACCAAATAGTAATGAAGCACCACACACATGCCACATATATGCCAAATATACCCGAAATGGCCAAAATATGAAAATCACCCAATTAATTAGAAATGGATTCACATGCATATTTAATACACCTAAACATCCATATAATCATTTGATTGCATAATAAATCAATTATGGCCCTCCCGAACTCCTAATCAAGGCCCTAAGTCTTATTAGGAAATTTGAGTCATAACAACATGGCGTCGCTGTAGTGTCACGAAAACTCAGATTTTCGTGTTCAGCGTGCACCCTACAACGACGAAATGTCGTTGCTGTGGGTATACAATTTAAAAAAAATATATATATTTAATTAATTATATTGATTAAAATTTATTTAATAAAATTTAAAATATTAATTAAATAAATAAATAAAACCAACTTATTTAATTAAATAATAAAACCAATTTATTAATTAAATAATAAAACCAATTTATTAATTAAATAATAAAACCAGCTTAACAATATCCACAGTCTCCAAAATGTAAGATAACAAAACATAAGTAGTATTCTCTCCAAAAAAAATCAACACAAAATATTAATAATTTAAAAATAGTAATATAATAAAATTAAATGTCATCAAAATCAATTCCAAAGTCATTATCGTCGGGATGTTGTGGTGGCTGTTGTGGTAGTTGTGGTGGTTGAAAGCTTGCCATCATGGACTGTATTATATTCATGTCCAAGTTGACAGACTGAAATTGTGGAGCTTGGATGTTTGGATTGTTGGGTTTTATGCCATTATAAAACCATTTCAGACATGTAATGCGATTTTATATTGTTGATAGAAGTAGTAGAAATCATTTAGATTGACAACCGTGTTTGTTTACCCAAAAATGACTACTTATGATGTGGCAGGTATTTCTCACACGTGGTTGACACGTGGCAGAGTTGAAGTGAAGAGGTGTTGTTCGGTTATCGACCAGCTACACATTGCTTCATCAAGGCTGACTATTAGGTACGACCAGGCTGGTCATATGATTCGGTTTATTACCTTATAAGACTATGATCTTGTAATAATTATATTTATTATTTCATCTTTATTACCTTGATACACGGATATTAAGGAGAGTTAAGGCCCAATGGCCCATGTAACCCCCCTTGAGCCTATAAATATGCATGAAATAGCTCAAGGAGGGGACTTTTTGATCTTTGAATCTTTTTCCTGAATATTGAGAGAGATAGAGCCTATAGTGCTTATCCATCATCTTATTGTAATTCCCCCAAGGTTTGTGAAACTCAAGAACCCTAGTTCTTTGATCACGGCATTGGGATTCAATATTAATAATAGCACTAAGTGGACGTAGGTCATTACCATTCTTTGGGGCCGAACCACTATAAATTGTTGGTGTTTTCTTCTTTACCATTAGATTAAACTCTCAATTGTCATCTCATTTCCTATCGTATATTTAACTCTGTGTCATTGGCCAAATCAAGGGTCAACATTCTGGTGCTTTCATTGAGAGATTGATAAAAAACTGTAAGAAAATCTAATGGTGAAGACATCCAAGAAGGCTGGACAGACGGCTGGCGCTGCATCATCCCAACCTCCTCCCTCGAATGTGGCTGAGAATGAACCACATTTGGAGTTTGAAGAGGAGGAGTTAGATTCAGAAATGCTGAGGGCAACACTAAGGGTGTTGCAGGATGAGTTGGCTAATCTGAGGGCCAATCAGGAGAATGTTACGGAGACAATGGCGCTGCAGCAAAGAGAAATAGAACGCCAGCATCAGGAGCTGAGTGAGCGGCGAGCGAACATGGACCATCGACAAAGGGATGCAATGGCCGCTCTCAAAGCAGCCATCCAGTTGGCTCAGAGTCAGGCTATGCCAGCCTCCCAACCAGATCAGCCACCAAGTGCGCCGCCTCAGAGGGCTCCCAATCCTAGTCCTCCGCTCCAGCCAGCAAGCCCTCAAAGGTTGTAGCAACCATCTGTGGCTCAGAATGATGTCCCAGCTAGGGATCCTGAGCAGCAGCCTCCATCTCAGGCTGGTCGAGGCAATCCCCAGCGCCCGAGGCAGAATAGGGCTGGGCAGCTGCACTGCAGCCCTAGATGCCCAGTGGACGAAGAGCCAAATCCACCGAGCAAGGGACAGCGTCCTTCTGCCAACAGAAGAAACATCAAGTCAGGCTCTGTGGTCAGGGGCCCCCCACGGCATAACAATGCATAGGGACCCAACGACCAGCGCAGTCCTCCCTCTGACGCTCGAGATATGACAACCCGAGGAGGAAATAGCATGAACAGTCGGTCACGCCGTAGTCAGACACAGTTTAGAGATGGCCATGACTATAATGAAGCCGATTCCGGCAGAGGAAATGCTGGTTGGAGGAATGAGGAAAGAGGTGGAGGCAGAAGCCCCCCACCTAGAGAAAACATGCCAGCTAGCCATAACGCTGGGGGGCCACCCAGGCAGCAGAACGTCTTTGATCGGCTAGGAGTTAGCGAGCAGAGATGAAAGGATGATGATTTAAGGGACGTACTCAACGACCGTCGGGAAAGGCATGATGAGTATGCTCCCCCGGCTCAGGTCGCCCCTGCAATCCCAGAAGCGGTTCAGGCTCAGATTGATGCTCTGAACCAGGCAGTACAGCAGCTGGTCGGGGGACGGACATACCATATAGAGTATGATAAGAGGAGGGGAACTCCCTTTGTACAGAGGATTGCTGCGGCTGAAACCCCCAGTAAATTCAAGATGCCAACACTGCCGAAATTTAATGGGTACGGAGACCCAGTATCTCACGTTAACAAGTTTGAGATACAAATGGACATACAGAAAGTGTCGGAAGATGCCCACTGCCAGATCTTCCCCGCGACACTGTCTGACACCGCCCAGGAGTGGTTCTTTAAGTTCCCTTCTGCTAGTATAGTATCTTGGGAGATGTTCGTAAAGGAATTTTACGGAAGATTCTATGCGGGTCGCGTACACCCCACAGAGGCCAACCAACAGGTCGAGATACGCCAGAAGGAGGGAAAGCCCTCAAAGGAATATGTCCAGCGCTTCATGTAAGCTGCAGATGGAGCCAAGACAGTGTGCGATGAAGGTAAAATGATGGCTCTAACTGCTGGGGTTAGGCGTCATTCACCCCTCTGGAGTATCCTCAGAAAGAATGGGGTAAGAAGTACCCAGGAGTTTTTGGATCGGGCTGATCGATATATCAAGCTCGAGGACGCGATTGCCAATGAGGGGAAATCGCCAACAAAAGACAAGGGGCCAAAGGAAGAACCCGCCAAGGCCGCCAACGGGTTGGAAAAGCCCAATGGCAACGGGAATGGCAATGGTAGGAATGGTGGAAAACAGGCGAACAATGAACCCTCAGCTCCCCAAAGGCAATCGATATGAGCCAAGATTCACCAAATACACGGCCCTTGTCGAAAGTCGAGCGGAAGTCTACCAAGCGACCAACTCCAACGTGCCTTATAAACAACCCGCACCTATAAGGAAAGATATCTCCAAGGGAGATACGACAAAGTTCTTTTGTTTTCACAACGACTACGGGCACGACACTAACGAATGCAACCAGTTGAAAGACAAAATTGAGTTCCTGATTAGGGCAGGGACATCTAAGAAGATATGTGCGAGCCGTAGGAGGGTCTCAGTGAAAGGCTCAAGGTGGCAACGAGCAGGTGCCTGCACGCCAATGCTCGCCACCTTTACAGCCAGTTCCTGTGGCAGGCACTCTACTCACCATCTGCGGTGGCCCACACCTTACAGGGGACAGTGGAAAGGCATAGGAATGATACGCTCGAACCCTATGCCATGACCAGGACATCGAGATGATGAGTGTGGACGATCGAGCACCAAAGAAGGCTCAAACAGAGGAGGAGTTTATAACCTTCTCTAAGGACGATGCCCAGCACGTACGATTCCCACACTCCGATCTGTTGGTCGTAGACGTGCAAATTGCCAATATGATGGTGAAGAGGGTGTTGGTTGACACAAGAAGTTCGGTCAACATCCTATACAATTCTTCACTGGAGAGAATGAAGCAGTCCGTCAAGGACCTGGAACCATGCAACCAAACCATCTATGGTTTTTCCGGCGAAGGGCTCGCCCCAGCTTGGTCGATTAGGCTTCCAGTTACAGCAGGTATTGCACCTGCTAACAAGACATTACTCACTACTTTCATAGTAGTTGATTTTCCTTTGGCATATAATGCTGTAATTGGGAGGCCAATTCTGGTCGACCTACGAGCCATCACTTCAATATGGCACCTTGCCATGAAATTCTTGTAATGCCCTGAAATCCCTAATGCGGTTTAGTGGCTGGATTAGTAGGCCAGGAGGGCCATAACTGTTTAATTACGCCATTAAATGAATATATGCATGTTTATGTGAATTATATTATAATATGATGTTATATGCATGCATGTGGGTTCACATTTGAATATTATGATGTTTTGATAATTTGGCCCATTTAGGGTAAATTTGTGTATTTGGGTGCATAATGCGATTTGTGAATGAGATTCTATTATTATGGATATATATATTCAAGCTATTCAGCATGAGACTGTCCTATTTAGTGGATTAATGGTTTTTTCATAACGGGGTCAATTATTGGGTAATAAGAATGTTTATTTGATGATAAATTGGGAGTTATTGAGATCAAGGTGAAATTCTGAAAGTTTTGACTATAATACCCCCGGGAGTGATTTTGGGACCCCGAGCACTAGGTTTTATTTGAGGTTACTTAAGCTTGAAGTAGCTTGTCAGATAGAACGTACGTTAGAAAACCTCTCTTTCTTTCTCGTTAGCTCATTTCACCGTTCGAAGCGTTTTCGAAGATATCTTGAGTTCTAGGAGTCGGAATCAAGCGAGGATCGAGGCATAGCGATCCTAGGAAAGATTAGAAGCTTCTTGACTGAAGGATTTTACGAGAAACAACCCAATTGAAGGTAATCTAAGTTTAAAGTTTTGAGTTTTTAGAGTTTCTAAGCTTTGAATTGGCTTTTGTGAATCGTTGAGTTTTGGCTCGATTGAACCTTGGGTTTTGATGGTTTTGGAGTATTGGGAAGCATGGGAACTTTGATTTGATGATTTGGTAATGTTTAGGCATGATTTTGGAGGCTTTGGGATGTTGGAGAACGAGTTTGGGCATGTTCTGGGTTGGGCGCCGCAGCCCTTGCTTGAAGAAGTAGGTGGGGAAGTTGTGCCTGCTGGGTGTGACGTGCTGCGACCCTTGTTTCAGAGATGGCTGAGGGCCGCGACCCTTGATGCCAGGGCCGCTGTAACGCCCTGGATAACCAGGACCGTTACACTGTGTGTTTGAAATAGTGCAAGACTTGCTAATCAAGTCATTTAATTCAAAATGTGTATCCAATGACACAAGCAGATTAGGTTAAAAAGAATTTTGATTATAAGCGATTAAATTTTATTAAAACTGATGTTTGTTACATGGGATCCAAAATCAGGGTCTAATAACGTAAAAGCAAAGTTCTTAACTACAAATAAATAACCAAGCCACTCTAATGGAAAAATATACGTTTTTGGGTCCCCGTCCCTGTACAAATCCTCGACCGTGGTGGCCGAGCAGCTGACAATGTACACCTCGCCCCGAGAGCTCTCCAACCCATGGTCAACTTGCCTTACCTGCACCATGTAGCACCTGTGAGCCGAGGCCCAGCAAGAAAACATAATATCATAACTTAACAGTATTAGCAGCTAAACAGTTCGCAGAGCATAATCCAATAATCACAAAGCATTAATCAGTTCCATCAGGCCATAAAATACACTCAAGGCAGCACACTGGTCAATAACCAATAATTCAGCTCCAAATACCCATCAAATCATAGACAATAATCCACAATACACATATATCAAGCAATAACTAGGGTTAATGCCCGTAGGCCGCACCCTCTATTTAATTCACTGCCTTTGGCTCGCTTAGGCCAAGCCCAGTGACATATCCACTGACTCCGGCCAGCTTAACTGAGCTCAGTGATTAATAAGCTGTCCTCGGATACCAGTGTCCGAGCCGCGCCATGTGCGCAAGTATTGATTTCGGCACCCTTAGGCCGCTTATCTCTTGTCCCCGTGGCATAATACCACCTCATGACTTTTATACACTTATAGGGAACTCTTAGTCCCAACATATTCACATGGTTTATTACAATCACATAACAATACATTCAAATATAGGGAGCACATAGTCCCATCCTATCCACCTACACAGGTGTAGTTTTCTTACCTTAATTCCAAGTGCTTTAATTAGAAAGGACAACCCCCGAGCACGATCCATTTCCTGAGCCCTAGCTTATCACCTAGTCACAACCAAGATAATGGATTCCATTAATATTCAAATATAGGTTTTCGTGTACAAAACTAGGTTCCGGGAAGTCGAATCCCACCAAGAACGGTGGTGAGATTGATCCCGAGCACCCTAGGCTCGATCCCCGTACTTTAAAACCTCGAACGTTCAAGTATGCATCTAAGGGCTGCGGCCCTGCCCTCAAAACAGAACCAAGGCCCTCCCTGAAAGAAGACACACGCCGCGGCCCTTGCCTGGGCGCCGCGGCGCTTGCCCCTGGCCGAGCCTCCCTTGCTCATCTTCAACCTAGGGCCGCAGCGCTTTAGAACAGAGTCGCGGCCCTTCCCTTCAAACCCAGAATTTCCCCCATTTCTAACATCCAAAACCTCATCCAAACCCATTTTAAACAATCCCAATAACATAACTCAATTATCCTAACACTCTAGCATGCTTCCAACAGTAAAAACCCAGCAGAAATCCATGCTAAAAACCCCTCAACACATCATCTTAATTTATGAAACTCCCACACCTAAGAATCTTCAAAACCAGTTATAAAATCTCAGAAATTTAAACATTAAAACCTTAATTTCAAACTCACCTTTGCTGCAGAATCAATCCCCTAAGCAAATTGAGCTAACTCCCAAGCTCCAAGCCTCAATTCAACCCTTAAATGTCAAAATCCACAATCGCTTCAAAACCCAGCATAATCACAGAATTTAACCATCATAAACAAACTTATAGCTTACCTTTACTCTTGCTGGAACCCTCAGCTAATCCCTGAGTTAAGCTCCTAAATCATAGCTTCAAATTCTGTGAATTTCAATCAAATTCCCCTTAATTTTTTTGTAGTTCTTCTTGAGAGAAAGAGAAAAGGAAGAAGATAAGGGGGAAGGCTGAGGCTAAGTCGGTTTCTCTAAGTTTCCAAATAATTCCTTTGTTTTGTATTATTAACTTAAGCTTTAAGGTTACCTCAATGTCCTCGAGGGAAAAAATGGTAAAATCCACCAGTATTCCCACCTAGACTTCCTAACCTCAAATATTTCTCCATATATTTATTTCCATAACCCGGTAGTCTAAATAACTACCTGATACCTAAAATACCCCTAACTTATCCAAAGTCAAGTATCGGGTCCCGTTGTGACTTTTCCTGCTACCTGCTCCCTAGGATCGCCTCGTGCCGAAAGTTACAAATGCACACACATGTACACGCATATATATATTTATCTATCTATCCACATAATAATGTGGTCTCAACAACTTATCACACACACAATCACGTTTACACCCTAACGGGCCAAAATTACAATTATGCCCTTACCAGCCAAACAGGGCCCACATACTTATCCAATACCCATATTCATGCTTCCTTACCACTAATTCTCTTATCCTCAAATTATGCCCTCCCGACACACTAATCAAGGCCCTTAAGCCTTATTAGTAATTTTGGGTCGTTACAACTATCCCCTCCTTATAATAATTTCGTCCTCGAAATTTACTTGAACACATCAGACGCTAAACCCCATACCTCTGATGACAACTCCCAAGGTCCAATGCCTTTACTCTTAATCTTCGATAATACTCAAACTCGAGTAACCATATCATTTCATAAAATCTTGACTGATAACTATACTTCCTTTAACTTTTACTTGTACACCAGATCCGCTGTAATTCCAGAGTCTGTTAGTTCCCAACGATCTCCTCATTGATCTATTCTCAATGCCAGAAATACTTATGAATCATCACCCTTACCAGGGTGAGATCAACTTATAGGCCCTCGGCCAAACCCTTTTTATGACCCTGAAACTCTTGTCGAATCGGGAGTTACAACTCCCATTTCTTTCCCAACTATCATACTCTTTCTCGCTGTCTAACTTGGAGAGATACAAATCTCTCATCCTGGAACCCCGTACTCTAAAGTTAACAGTTAACAGGTTCCTATATACTTTCAGATAGGCAGACATCCCTGCCTTAAGAATTCCAACATCCTCTTTGGTTTTTTTTTTTCTGAAGCAATATTGAATTGCAATATCCACTAACTTTCAATTCTTTGCTTTTATCTTACCAGGTCTTATGCCATGTCACCTTAGTTGTACTCCAGCATCCAATACCATGGCTGCCTCATCAAAGAATACATTTTCTTTGATACTCCAAATGTTGCATATTCAATGCCTAACCCCTTAATGCAACTGTTAAGCCCTCAGGTTGCTATCTTACCTGCAATCAATCAGGAATTCCGGATTCCCACTCTATTTTCTTCGCTCCCTGGTTCCTTTTCAAAACTCGGAAAATTAAAGGGTCTCAATTTAACATTATCAATGCTCTACTTCATTACTAATTCATACGAACCATATCCACTAACTCATTCAGCTGAGTTACAACTTCTTCCCTGTTCAGTTATCTTATTTACGGTCTAATGTGGTCCATTCCTATGACCCACCAGCATATCATTTTACGTTTCAATATTCGAGTATCCCAGATTCTACCATCAGCTAAAACCTCCCGGTACAACAAACCCTAAGAGATGAAACTGTAACGCCCCAAAATCCAGGGACCGTTACGGTGTGCCTTGTAAACAGTGCTAAACTCGCTAACCGAGTCATTTGGCCAAAATCGTGAACTAAGTATGATTAGCGGTTTAGGGATTAAAACTTTGGTTAAGATGTAACGTTTCACTAGAACGTTTAACATATACATTGGGATCCCGAAAATATAATTTCAGAGTTTATTAGAGAAAATATTTACAACAGGCCGTTCTAAGCAGCAAAACAGGGTTCAACCCTAGTTCTACTTTAAACCTCGGCCGTGGCGGATGAGCAACTGCATATGTACACGTCATCACCTAAGCTCTCCAACTCAAGGATGGTCCAGCTTCCTCTTGCCTTTAACTGCACCACGTAGCACCCGTGAGCCGAAGCCCAGCAAGAAAACATAATCCAACATGATATAATATCAACAGATAACATGACGTAATATCATCAGGTACATGATATAATATCAACAGATAACATGGTATAATACCAACAGATAACATGATATAATATCAACAACGATTATAATAACCATTCGGGACTATCAGTCCAAGCAAATAGGTGACAATAGCCAAAAGTCACAATAATGAGCATCGCTCCTTCTAGCCATGTGACGATAGGATCACCAGGGCTTAACTGATAAGTGATTCTTTCTTAAGTTTGATTAGGACAGGTGTAAGGTGATTAGTCACCAACATAACCTTCCACACGACTCTAGAGTCGAAGCTATGGACAACGTCCCTTAGCCATGTGACAAACGGTCACCGGGGTCATATACCTTGGCTATAGTCATCTGGTTGTAGACCAGGCAAGCACTTATAAGTTCTTCGACCCTAGGGTCGGTCTAGCATTAATGCCATAGAGCCATTCAATGCGTGATTCTCGACTTTAGAGTCGGTCCCTGACTAGTCAGTGTCATACACAAGTAAGTCATGCCGCCAATCATATATCACATGTTCCATAACTATAAACAAGGTACTCAGCATGCTTACTAAACAGGTATTAGTACAGCTAGGACCATGCATAAACACAGAGGCTCAAGCTCTGAACGATATCATACCCAGTATACAAAGCATGTCCTAATCACATGTTTCCTCATGCATAATATGAAATATATTCAGCAACCCAACATGCACCAATAACAGTCATGCATGTCACGTTTATCAGTCAACTAACATGCATCAAGAATAGCCATGCATGTCATACATCATAATCAACCGACATGCATCAATAATAACCACGCATGTCATACTCATTAATCAACCAACATGCACCATAATAACCATGCATGTCATACATAATAATTAACCGACATGCATCAATAATAGCCATGCATGTCACTTATACACAGGGTGCAGTTTTCTTACCTCAAAGTCGAGCTAGAACGATTTAAAGAACGACCCTTGAGAACGATCAACTTTTAGTCCTTTAGCGGTTACCTAGTCATAACCAAACATAAGGTATCATCAATAAAAATGATCAACATAAGTTCCCAAATCAATATCTAGCCTCTGGGACATCAATCCCCACTTAACCGAGTACTAGGTACAACCCCGAGGCCTATGGCTTGAATCCCCAAGCTTAAAAACATGTTTTTGGTCAAAATGGCCTTAAGGGCCGTGGCCCTCCCCTACTGTGCCGCGGCACGCCCTCAAACAGAGAGGGACTCCCCTTGCCAGACGCCAAGGGCCGCAGCGCTCCCCTGCTGTGCCGCGGCGCCCAGCCCAAACCAGCTAAGTCGGCCACACACACCAAAGTTTCCCCTGTGCTATTTCCTCTCAAACCAGTCCTTCAAACCATCATAAAACCTCTTCCTAACATACAATTAAACCCCCAAATAACACCCATAGCTCACCCTCATCAAATCCCAATCAAACCAACACTAAAACTCCCTTTGATTCACACTTTCCACATCAAAATTCTAAGGCTGAAATTAACAACCAAAACAGAGCATAACTTGGGTTCAATGATCAAAACTTACCTTAAAACCTGTTTTGAACTTCCCACACAAGCCAAATCAAGTGCTCCAACCCAGCCTTTGAGTTTCCCTTGGTTGAATCCCCACCTAGAACTCAAAACCCTCAAAGGAGGAATGAAGGAAATTGTGTACGGGAAAGGAAGATGAGAGTCTCTGTTTTTGTCCTGTTTAGTCTACCACTTTCTACAGCCAACAGCCACCTAAAGTCACACATATCCTCCATAAAATGACCAAAATACCCTTGTGTCATCCAAAGCCTCTAAAACCATCACAAGGGTAAAATTGGTACTTCCCGCTTACACCGTTAATCATAATTAACGCTCTCTAATTCCCGCTATTCTCAATATTCCCAAATACCAATAAACCATATCCCATTACCCTTTAATTCCCGGTAATGCTCTAACCATTAATATCACCCCGAGACTCACCCCGAGCCCCGAACTAAACCCGTTATGAGTAGACCGAACACTTACATCTCATGATCGTCTCATGTCGATAGCTCGAACCAATCCACCTTATAATGTGGCTATATTAATTAATCACAATCATGCACCCAAAATATACAATTACGCCCACAGTGGCCAAATTACCAAAATACCCTCACAATAATAAATTCTCCCATATGCATGCATTCACTATCATATAATAATATAATTCATGTAAATATGCATATAACCATTAAATACTATAATAAATCATTTATGGCCCTCCCGGCCTCCTAATCAAGGTCCTAAACCTTATTAGGAAATTTGGGGCATTACAACTATCCCCTCCTTACAGAAATTTCGTCCTCGAAATTTACTCAACAACTCGGAATCAGAATTCCACTCACTTGTCGTAAATTCCTTAGGTCAACAGAATCTCATTACTTATGTCACAATCTGAACTGGCTATTCCTTACCAGAACACTTAACCTAATCTTCAGATTCTCATAACTCAATTCATAAGTTCCTTCGGCCCATGCTCACTGCATAGAAGCACATAACTCACTATTTACAACTGCCAATGCCAAAAGTAAAACTGATTCGGAGTCACCCTACTCTGACCCAACCAGAATCCAACTGCTGAAACAAACTAGGGCTTAACTTGAACTGGGGTTTCCTCACTTCTTTCCCCATAGTGACACCTTAGAGAAAATACATTCTCCTACTTGGAATTCCACATTCCTACTTTCCAGTTCAGTAATACTGTTCTGTCTATTCTGAGACATGAGCAACCAAAATTCAAGCTCCAGCAATCTCATAACTTCCCTGAACCACCTCAGGATTCAGATATATATACATTTCCTCACTCATCTTATAAGAAGTTCCTCCAATAATAATTGGATAACCCTCTCTCTCTGATTTACCACCAGTCTGAGAGTGATAAACTATACTGAGTTCCATTTATATACTCATCGCCTTCTTAACCCTTCCAAAACCTGGAAGTCACAATAAAGTCTTCATCTGATAAGACTCAAACATTGATCAGCTGTACTATTCACCTATCCTTACTGATATAATAAACTCACTTGGACTACCAGTCCACAATAACTTAATGTAAAACCATACCGATCCTTCAACCTGGGAATCCCACAGCGATACTCATCGCGATGCTCACACATTCCCACTATGAAATACCCAAAGGCTGTAATGGCCTTACTGTTTCCTGATACTCTGTCTCAGTCTGTTAACAGGTAAGAGCTTTACACATGCCTTAATATATGTCCCTTCATCTCAGGCCATCACTATAATATTTCCATATCACGCTACCCTCTCACAATGCCTGAATGAAACGAATAAAAGAATAACATGAGATTCATCCAGAATCTCTCAGTTAATCTCGATGTCCATCGGATCCCAAGTCCGATCTCTATATCACCATAAACTCATGTCTGTCACCAAACAACCTTTAGCTAATCCAGCTAAAGCTTTCCATTCAATCTTGCCCGTTTGTGGATCACTTAACCATCTTTCCTTTTATCTTCCTTGAGATAATAATCCCAATGATAAACTGGCCACCTGGCCCATCAGAACTCTATCCAGTCCTGGCCAGATCCTTAGTCAACATGTTGCATAGGCAACCACTTTCCTCTATCTCTAGGATGTCATAACAATCCTCAACTGATCCTGGTCTATAAAGACCCAGCACTTTCTCCCCAAGGCACTTGAAATATCTTCACTATCCATGGACACTCCTGTCCCCAGGGCACTCTGCGTTCTTGGCAATTCTCCGCAGAGAAGACACCACTATACCATCGTCCAAGACGTTCATAAATCCCATTCAAGTCTACCCTTGAATGCACTATTAATTTGATTCACAAACACGTAGCATCAAACCATTTCTCCAGATATACTCAGCACTCACAGTGCTCTAATCTGATACCAGCTCAATCCCTTACATAATTTTCTCACTCTGATCTCTAACTGGTCTTAACCAGATCCAAGATCCACCTTAAAGGATTCCATCTTACTCAGCAACTAACTTTTTAATTCTTATAACCCCACTGAGCCACTCGAAACAGTGTTTACACCTAATTCCATCTCTGGTACTAAACCAATCACCATTTTAATCTTCTTTTAATAAAAAGAAGGCCTGACAGACCACCCGGAAACACATTTAAAAACCCACAGACTAATCCAGTCTGTCCTGATCTCACTAACACAATATAAGTGGTATCCACCACACTGGCTAAGAGTTCCATGCACCTCCCTGCACAAACTCCAGCTCTCACGTCCGGTATCATAAACATATCAAATCCATGCACAGTGCCAATTGTCACAAGACTTTCTGCTCTCAGGCCCAAGAATTACTACACTTTCCTTGCCATTCAAGACTGCTCTTTAATTACTTAACCAATCCAAACCCTGGATCAACCATAGTCAGTCATAACTAACTCATGGAACCAACGATGAGTCCTTGCCATAACTCAACTTATCTCTTAAGTTGCCAATACCGTATTACTTTTCCCATCACAACATAACCATGTGATCTATATATACCATCAATATACTCTTCCCTATATACATACCAACAAAAGAATAACATGGTGCCAAAGCCAAACAACATAATTCACAACTCAGAACTAGAAGACTGACCTGTCATCCCCGAGGAGCTAGTCTCAGTCTCAGACTCCGATTGCACCCTCACAGTTTCATATCCTTATCATAGGTTAGGTCCTTTACGCTATCCCTCTATACTTAACCATAATACACATATTCCTGCATTACCAAGTGCTAATCAATTCTTACCCTGTCTTCTGAACTCTAATTTGACACTATCCATTCAGTCTAACTTCAAGTTTTACCGTTCCTCAAATATCTGGTGTAGTTGTCTGCGAAGATACTTATGTGATAGATGACGCGCTTGCCAGTCTCGTTGTGCTTCCTGTTCTTCAAACGTTATTTAGTAGCTTCTTTGTGGCTTCAGACCGAATCTTCTCATACCTGTCTCTTCTCCTTGTAGCTTTACTCTGAGTACCCTGGCGAAACCCAATCTGACACTTCATAGAACCTTACCTGTGACCCTGCTTCTTTGGTGCTAATGTCTTCAGCATAATGGTCGTTCGCTTTTCACCTGTGTCTGAGAGTAGTCCAACATATATCCCTCGTGAACTTGAAGGGAGCTTATCCACACTGTTCTTGTATTCTCTGCTTGAAGAACTTACCTGTGTTGCTGAAGCTTGAACCAATTTGGAACCTTTGTTACCAACTCCTCACACCCTACTCAGTACAAGTAAAAATTCTTGAAATGTCTCTTCCCTTGATCACCAGCTGGTAATAACCAGATCATAGATCAATTCCTGGAGACATTGTCCCGTCTTATACCCAACATTAAAACTTTTCATTCTTAACCAACGATGCCATCAATTCCTACAATACAATGCTCTATCTGATTCAAGGTCAAACTTTTTCGACTGCTTCAGTAATTCTTCCTATCAAGTTATTACCATCTTCCATAATGTTTATAATATCAAACCTGTTCGTAGCCCAGTCCTATAGTGTACCCATTCCTTCTTTGTACCCATCTGAATTCTTACTGGTCGACTTAGTTTCCATTCAGTCAAATTCATATTCTCCAAGTGATATCCCCTACAACCCATGGTTATCTCTTAACATATTAACTTTCTCATTCTGACTCATGTTGAGACTTCCATACGATGAGCTCTATTATTTCCACTATGAACATCTTGATTACTTGTATCCCAAATCCTCTGCCAGAAGTTTATAATTCCTCCCCAATAAATACTACTTTCTTCAGCCTCTCGCGCCGTACCCTTGAGGCATACTCTCTATGTCTAACTCTCCCTCTCGGAACATTCTCAACACTGAATTCTCCCAGCTCGTTACATGACCAAAACATAGACTATCCTATTAAATTTTCATCTTCTAGGAACCAACCTCGAACTTCGAATGTAACGGGGCATTCTAGTCCTCCATTCCCTCACCATGGGAAATCCATCCTAACATATTGAATTATTCCTTGTAGAAGTTGTGCCCTCCCCTGACATCCTTTCAGGTGGCGTCCTCTACCTCAGATGCTTACCAAATAACCTCCCTGGTTCCCGTCACCATCTTGACAACTACCTTTGCGATCAAACCCCTTTCCTATCACAAACTAGGTTCCATAGCACTGTCTGGGGTCCCTCTACCTCGATAATCAAGAATCTGTCCTTACTAAATTCCACCATTGGTTACACTGCCATTTGCATCTCTTGTCCTTCAGCATTCATGCTCTATACCCCATTCCACAAATCTCAAGTAACATGGCCTTCTCTGTTGCTCAAACACAACCAAAGATCTGATACATTGGAGAGGCCCTGTCACCCTGAACCATTCCAGATTAGATCTAATCTATATCTACATTGGATGACTCAAAGAGCATTAATGCCGGACTGACCTCAAGTTCGATGAATATTATAAGCGCTTGCGTGACTTACCTATCAGTCACTTATCTGTTAAGTTAGAGGCTTACCTATCAGTCTCTGGTCTGTTTAAGGCTAGTGGCTTGCCTAGCAGCCACTCTTCTGTTTAAAATTAGAGACTTACCTATCGGTCTCTTGTCCGTTAGGGCTAGTGGCTTACCTAGCAGCCACTCTTCGGTTTAAATTAGTAACTTGCTTGTCAGTCACCCAGTATGGTTTTACTAGAACCTCAAGTGATATTCACTTATCTGTTTAAGAGCTATAAGCTTTGTGTGATTATACTGATAATCATTTGATAATGTTTTCATATACTACTGTGTTTTCTTGTTGGGCTTTGGCTCATGGGTGCTATGTGGTGCAGGTAAAGGGAAAGAAAAGCTCACCCAACCCTGAGTGGAGAACTTAGGTGGTGATGTGTACATATGTGGTCGCTTGACCACCACGGCCAAGGAGTTCTCAGAGGAACTAGGGAGTTTACCCTATTTTTGCCGCTTAGGTCGGCGGGTTTGTAATTTTGAAACAGTAATGACCTTTTTGAGTTGTAAATAACTTGTAAATGTTTTTGTGGGCCCATGAACAATTTTATGTATTAAATAAAACATATCCTTTCCTTTTTATTGATTTTCCACCTTAGCCTATTAATAACACTTAGAACACGTTTTTAACCAAAGGACTCGGGTAGCGGGTCAAATTTCCGGTTCACTGTAACGGTTCTGGAGTAACCAGGGCGTTACAATTCTCAACAGACGCAGCGGTAGGATGCGTATTTGGAAATCAGCGAGAAGCAAGGGAATGCTACAACGCCTCGATAACCAAAGCAAAGAAAGGTGTGTCGAGATATGTTCCCGAAAAGGAGTTGCAAATGGCAGTTGATGCTCAGGCCCAGTCAGGTGATAATGTCACCAAATAGGGCGTTGCCCAAAGTGAGGATAGATACTTGGATCCTCACCTTGGGGATTTTGAGGAAGAAATAGGACCCATCGAGGACCTTGAAGAGGTCTAACTCGATGAAGAAAATCTGACCAGGGTTGTGAAAGTCGGTAAAATCTTAGAGACAACAATGAAACAAGCACTGGTGGAGTTTTTGAGGAAGAGCCAGGAAGTCTTTGCCTGGTCGCACAAAGACATGGTTGGAATAGACCCTGCAGTCATCAGCCATGTCCTGAACATCAACAAGAGTTTTCCACTGGTGCAACAGAAAAGAAGGCTGCTCGACAAAGATAGATCAAAGGCCTTAAAAGAAGAAGTCGAGAAGCTGAAGAAGAATGGGTTCATCAGGGTGGCGTGTTATCCATCATGGGTCTCTAATCCCGTACTAGTTCCCAAGCCAAATGGCAAATGGCGAACATGCGTGGATTTCATAAACCTTAATAAAGTCTGCCCTAAAGATTGTTTCCCACTCCCAAGAATCGACCAACTGGTCGATGCCACTGCAGGGCACGAGATTCTCTCATTCATGGATGCATACTCCGGATATAATCAGATTAGTATGCACCCAACTGATGAGGATCACACTAGCTTTCAGACTGACATAGGGCTTTACTATTACAAAGTAATGCCCTTTGGTTTGAAAAACACTGGTGCGACTTACCAACGACTTGTCAACCACATGTTTAAAGAGCTGATCGGCACAAACATGGAGGTCTATGTCGATGACATGCTGGTTAAGTCGAAGAAGGCAGAAGGGCATATAGAGGATTTGCAAGAGTGCTTCTGTAACGCCCTAGTTACCCCAGAACAGTTACGGTGAATCAGAAATTTGACTCGCTACCCGAGTCCTTTGGTTAAAAATGTGCTTCTAAGTGTTATTAACATGATAAGGTGGGAAAAACAATAAAAAGGAAATGATATATTTTATTAAATACATAAAACTGTTCATGGGCCCATAAAAAACATTTACAAGTTATTTACAACTCAAAATGGTCACTACTGTTTCAAATTTACAAATTTGCCAACCTAAGCGACAAAAATAGGGTAAACCCCCTAGTTCCTGTGAGAACTCCTTGGTCGTGGTGGTCAAGCGACCGCATATGTACACATCACCACCGAAGCTCTCCACTCAAGGCTGGGTGAGCTTTTCTTTCCCTTTACCTGCACCACATGGCACGCATGAGCCAAGGCCTGGCAGGAAAACACAATAATGCATATAGATATTAACAACTGATTATTATTATAATAGCACAGAGCTTATAGCTCTTAAACAGGTGAGTGAATATCACTTGAGGTCCTGGTAAACCATAATGAGTGACTGACAAGCAAGTCACTAATTTAAACAGATGAGTGACTGTTGGGTAAGTCACTAGCTTAAACAGATGAGTGACTGCTGGGTAAGTCACTAGCTTAAGCAGATGAGTGACTGCTAGGTAAGTCACTAGCTTAAACAGATGAGAGACTGATGGGTAAGTCTCTAACTTAACAGATGAGTGACTGATGGGTAAGTCACACAAGTGCTTTTAGTTTTCATCGAACTTAAGGTCGGTTTGGTATTAACGCTCTTCTGAGTCATTCAATGCAGATGTCGATTAGATCTAATCTTTATTGGCTTGCGTTGAACACGCTAAGGCCGTCCTGACTTATAAGTCAACACTGTGTGACCAGTGCCCAGTACCCAGAGCCATCCCCAAACGCGTTCTCCTTCATTCCAAAACCTCCAAAAACATACCTAAACACTTCTAAATCATCAAATCAAAGTTCCCAAGCTTCCCAATGATCCAAAATCATCAAATCTTGAGGTTCAATCGAACCAAAAACTCAACGATTCACAAAAGCCAATTCTAAGCTTAGAAACTCTAAAAACTCAAAACTTAAAACTTAGATTACCTTTGATTAGGTTGTTTCTCGTCAAATCCTTCGATCAAGAAACTTCTAATCTTTCCTAGGATCGCTATGCCTCGATCCTCGCTTGATTCCGACTCCTAGAACTCGAGATTTCTTCGAAAACGCTTCGAACGGTAAAACGAACTAACGGGAAAGAACAAGAGGTTTTCTAACGTACGTTCTATCTGACAAGCTACTTCAAGCTTAAGTAACCTCAAATAAAACCTAAGGCTCGGGGTACCAGAAACACCCCCGGGGACATTAAAGTCAAAACTCCCAGAATTTCCTCCTGATCTCAATAACTCCCAATTTATCATCAAATAACATTCTCATAACTCAATATCCCAATAAAAGACCCCCGTTATGACAAAACCGCTAATTCATAATATAAGACCGTCTCATGCCAAATAGCTCGAATATATCTCCATAATAATGGGATCTCATTCACAAATCACAATATGCACCCAAATATACCCATAACGGGCCAAATTATCAAAACATCATAATAATTAAATGTGGACCCACATGCATGCATATAACATCATATTATAATATAATTCACATAAACATGCATATTATCATTTAATGGCGTAATTAAACAGTTATGGCCCTCCCGGCCTACTAATCCAGCCATTAAACCGCATTAGGGATTTCGGGGCATTACACCTTCAACATCTTGAACAAATATCAGATGAAGCTAAATCCCCTCAAATGCTCCTTCGGGGTAGGATCAGGGAAGTTCTTGGGATTTATAGTTAACTCGAGAGGAATTGAAGCCAATCCCGAGAAGATCAAAGCCCTGATCGATATGAAATCGCCAGAAAAGATTAAGGATGTTCAAAGTTTGACCGGAAGAATTGCCGCTCTCAATAGATTTATTTTGAAATCAACGGACAAGTGCGTTCCATTTTTTAATCTACTTAGAGGCAAAAAAAAATTTGAATGGACGGAGGAGTGCGAGCAGGCTTTCCAAGCATTAAAGACTCACATGGCGCAACCACCCATTCTATCAAAGCCGGTTGATGAGGAAACTTTGTTTGTCTACTTGGCGATTACAGAATATGTTGCTAGTGCTGTCTTAGTAAGGGAAGAAGAAGGCGTACAGAAGGCTGTTTATTATGTAAGCAAGAGGCTAATTGGAGCGGAATTGCGATATCCACCAATTGAAAAGTTAGCCTATTGCTTAATTTTGGCCTCTAGGAAGCTACGACCTTACTTTCAATATCACCCAATCACGGTTTTGACCGATCAGCATCTACGGCAAGTTCTACAAAAGCCAGAGGCCGCGGGTAGATTGTTAAAGTGGGCAGTCAAACTTGGGGAGTATGATATCACTTACTTTCCGCGAGCAGCGATAAAAGAGCAAGCCCTGACTGACTTCATTGTAGAGTTCACTGAACTTAAAGATAGCGAGAAGACCAAAGAGCCTGAGTCTCAAAACCAACCTCCCTTATGGAAGTTATTTACAGACTGCTCTTCTAATGAGCATCATGTAGGGGCGGGGGTGATCCTGATTACGCCTGAAGGGCATCGATTTCACTGTGTAATCAGATTTGACTTCACTGCTTCCAACAACGAGGCTGAGTATGAACCGTTGCTCGCTGGGTTACGATTAGCCAGGGACATGAATATAAAAGTACTTGACCTCTACAGTGACTCTCAGCTGGTGGTGAATCAAGTCATGGGAGAGTACCAGGCCCGAGGTTTAACGATGGTTGCCTATTTAAACAAAACAAAGGATCTATTAGCATAGTTTGACAAGTACACCCTTCAGCAAGTACCTCGCGACCAGAATTCAAACGCTGATGCTTTGGCCAAGTTAGCAAGTGCGAAGGATGCTAATACTCTGAACATAGTGCCAGTTGAATGGCTATCTGTGCCAAGCATCCAAGCAGAGGAGACCACTCTAGTGATCCAGGTGGCGGATACATGGATGGCACCATACGTAGAGTATCTGACGCAAGGCGTGTTACCAACGGACAAAAACAAAGCTAGAACCCTTCAGCGACAGGCTGCTAGGTATATCCTGGTCGATGGAATCTTGTACTGAAGGGGATACTCAATGCCACACCTCAGGTGTATTTCAAAAGAGAAGGCCAAAGAATTGATGAAAGAGGTACATGAAGGCTTTTGCGTGGACCACGCCGGGGGGCAAAGCTTATCGAAAAAGATCTTGAGGCAAGGGTAATTCTAGCCAACAATGAATGAATTTTTAATGGAATTTGTACGGAGGTGTGACAAGTCCTAGAGGTTCTCAAAAATCCAGCGAGCAGCCCCTAATGAACTGAAACAGATACAAAGTTCGTGGCCATTTGCAGTGTGGGGGTATAGATTTAATTGGATCTCTGCCCACAGGAAAAGGCGGCGTCAAGTAGGTTGTGGTTGCCATTGATTACTTCACTAAATGGGCTGAAGCTGAGCCATTCGCGACTATAATGACCAAGAAGGTGCTGGATTTTAAATGCATCGTTTGTCGCTATGGATTACCAAGGAAAATCGTCTTAGATAATGGTACGCAGTTTGATAGTGATTTATTCACAAACTTTTGCGAACTTCATGGGATTATCAAGAGCTTTTCTTCAGTCGCTCATCCCCAAGCAAATGGACAAGTCAAAGCAGTCAATAAAACGCTAAAGAATACCCTGAAGAAACGACTGGAAGAAGCTAAGGGGGCATGGCCAGAGCAATTGCCTGAAGTCCTTTGGTCGTACAGAACCTCCCACCAAACAGCAACAGGCCATACTCCATTTTCTTTGGCTTATGGGTATGAGGCTATGTTGCCTGTTGAGTTAGATCCACCCTCGCATCGTAGAATAACATACGATCAAGGCTCTAACAACCAACTATTGATGGAATCCCTGAACTTGATCGATGAGAGACGTGAGCAAGCCTAACTCCGAGTAGCTGCGTATCAGTGAAAAGTCGCTCGGTATTTCAACTTTAAAATACGTGAAAGAAAATTCAACATCGGAGATTTAGTACTTAGAAGAGTTTTCCTAAATACTCGTGACCAGGTTGCTGGAGTACTCAGACCTAATTGAGAAGGGCCTTACCAGATTGAAGAAGTCATTCATCCAGGCACCTATAAACTTGCTCACTTAAACGGAGATCTCATTCCTCGCTATTGGAATGGAGAACACCTGCGCAAGTACTATCAATAAACAATTCTTCTTAAAGGATTGGCTTGTATTAATTTTTCTATTTACAAGTTATGAAAAGGGGTTGGTCACTTTATATGACTAATTGCTTGTACAGACACATTTTGTCCATTTATTACGAGAAATATAAGGGACTGTGCGCGGCCAGTCGCTCTTGCCAGTTATTGTATTTATTACAAGTATTTGCTCATTACGTGTGTTGTTTTGCTGTATTATCATTTTAATTCCTTTATTCCGAGCAGTAATGTTCGAACAGGTTCTGGTCAAGGCAAGTGACTAAGGACCTAAAGCTCCTCAATCATTTGGGGGGCATATAAGGCATCTAGTAAGCAAAGCATATCGAAAGATATGTAAACACATGAGCAAAATAAGTGAAAGCATGCTAAGGTACTTAGAGTATTTTTCAAAATTTTGTATTTTGTTAAATCAATCCAAAGTACTATGCTAAGTTCGGTCATGCGAACAGATGTTATAATAAAATGCAGGTATTATAATATCAAAAAGAAACCTTTTACACCGCGAGCAGTGCTGCTCAGATGTAATTGTTCGATTAAAAGAAAAAAGCTGCCCATGCAGCAATAAAAGTTAAAACATAAATAAAATTGTTTTTACATCATGACCCGTAGGCCATGTAATTCAAAAGTAAAGAAAAAAGATAAAATCATGAGGTTGTCGGGGGGTCTTGTGGCGATTTCTGCTGCTACTGGTCGACTGCATCCCCAGCCTCTTCTCGGGCGCCTTCGATACCGGTCGCTAAAGAAATTTCTGGAGAGCTTGGAATTTTTTCCTCTTCTAGACGAGCAACGCACCTAGCCAACTCCGCCTCCTTGATATGGTCTAGAAGATAGGAGAAGTTAACATTGGGGTTGTTTTTCTAGAACAAGTAGAAACACTCGAACGACGCCCCTTCATAATCTTTAAGATTACGGGCGTTCTGTTCCTCTAGTGCAGCAACTTCCTTGCGTCTTATCTCCAGCTCATCTTGAAGCTTGTGGGCTTTCTGGTAATTATTGAGCGAGACCTCCTTGTACTGCTCCTTAGATGCAGTGATCTTGGCGATACTCGCATCCTTCCTCTTTAGCTCCTCTTCGAGAGAAGCGATTTTGGCCTCAGTCAGCTGCAGCGCCTCGGGGTGTTTTTCCTCAGCCTCCTTGAGGGCCTCGGTATGCTTCGCCTCGACCTCCTTATGGGCATCATAATGCTTTGCCTCAACTGCCTTCAGCTGCTCCGTATGAGTAGCTTCAATTGCCTTGAGTTGCTCGGTGTATCGAGCCTCAACAATGCTAAGCTGATCGCTAAGTCTCTTTTCGAATCGAACATTCTGTGTCCTCGAAAACTGTCAGTCAGAAGTAAGGGTATGCACCCCCTGCGATAAGAAAAAGATAAGGTTGTAAATAGGAGCAAATTAAAAAGAAAATTCATGAAGTACAATAAAGAAAACAACTTACAGCGAGCACTTCGTTCAGTGCGTGGTTGAGGACTTGGTCGACCCCCATAGAGCCGGTCTCCTGGATTGCCTCTCGATTGCGTCGGTGTTTTGTTATTCTCGATAGCCTATCTTTGCTGAGTTGAGCACCACACCCGTGAGGTCATCTCCCGAGGCCTCTTCTCGGCGACCAGCCGATTGCTGGACAGTGGATGCTGGAGGCGTAGGGTTGACTGGAGCTGGAGGAGGAGTCTGTCCAACCGGAGACGGAGGATCTGGGTTTGTTGGAGTTGGAGGAGTTGCCTCCCTGGCAGGAGATGGTTGAGGAGTTGTCTCCTTCGTTGGAGTAGGCGTAGGAGGGTCGTCTGTTCGAGACTTCTTCGCAGAAGGATTGCTGCAGCCCTCCACAGACTGGTGCTTGTGGGACTTTTTCTTGCTCGCCGATTTGGTGTACAAATCAATGGCGCGTTCGGTAGGCATGTCTGCAAAAAATAAACAAGCGAACAGTCAGTCAGTATAATAAAAGGAACTTGATAAGTTTAGGAAACAAGGGCAGAGAAATTTAAAGTATAATACCTGAGCTATAATTACTGGTCGCTATAATTACTGGTCGCTACACTCACTCTCTGGCCTGAAGAAGTCTGAATTTAAAGCAGGAGGGTATTTAAAGTTGCCATCCCCGTCGAAGAGGTGACGGGGAATAGGTAGACTATCTAAAAGCGTAAAATCAGTACCGTTCTCATCCAACAACTCAAGAATAGGCTCCGAGGCCTTCTTCTTTCCCTTCCTTGGAGGGGCCGGTGCAGCAGCAGGTCGTGGGGCACCAGTTGGTTCGTTGATGGTCACCCCTGTTGCCCTCATCGAGGGAGGTTGTGACACATCTTGTTGTTGCTCGGGGACTTCAGTGCTTGTGGCACTCCCTGCAGTAGATTCCCTCACATCCTGGTGAGGTGTCAGAAGGCCGACCAGTCTCAGATTAGCCTCTGTGACCAGTTGTTTGACACTTTTTCTATGTCGGTTATGCAGGCCAGGAGGGCTAATCGGACCTCCATGTCTGGAGTGGGGGCTGGTCCCAACCAGGGGCCTGAAAAACACTAAATTTCTAAGGGAAATGCAGGGAGAATAAAAAAAACAATATATACACGACCAGGGGTGCAAAGACTTTACCTCCTTGTGTGAAGGCCAAGTTGTTCGCGACCATATCGGCAGTCAGAAAGTACTCCAGATGGTACTTCCCCACATTTGAAATAAAAGTGGTGTCAGTCAGGAAAGTGTGACCCGTTTCCTGGTGGCAGAAATGGAAGAACCCTGTGTTTTCTTGGTTGGAGTTGGATTTTAGGTCGAACAGGTAGTTGACCTCGTGTGGCATGGGGACCAGCCACTTCTTATGACTATAAAGGATATAGAGTGCAGAGAGCATTCTATATCCATTTGGGGTGATTTGAAAAGGAGCGACCCCAAAATAATTGGCCACTCATTGGAAAAAAGGATGGAGAGGCAAGATCGCTCCTACCTCGATGTGGTATCTCGACCAGGTGCTATACTCGCCTCCAGGTAGATTTTCCCTTTGGTCTCTGGTGGGTCGTTCTAGCGTCACCCCACGAATCCCATATTTCTTTATATAATTAGTGATCATCCTAATCGTTACTTGACTAGGAGGGGTGACGTACCATTCGACATCCGGTCGAGTGGCACTTCAGAGTTGGGCATGAGCTTGGATTCCTGGCTCGAGAGTACTCTCAGTTCTACCACTTGTCGAGGGAATTTCTGCATGTGGAGCAGGCTGGTGTTCAGAAGGTTTAGATGTTTTCTATTTCTGGGCAGTGGATTTTACTCTACCCATGGCTGAAAGGTTTGAATGAGGTATGTTAGGTGGAGTTCGAGAAAAAGGGATGTCCGAAATAAGTAGCGATGGCTGTTCTACGTCCACGAGTAGTTTTGCGAGCAGATTGTCGTCAATTGGTCTCTCACCTCCCCACGGGTCTTGCATCAAAATCTGCAAACAGAAAAGGGGAGATGAGAACTTAGAGTCTAAAGACTTGTGTTGAAAGTGAGAATAACGTTGCTCGCATATAAAAGTTAAGCTTTTATACGACCAACAACATTCTAGCAAAAACACGAAGTCTCTTACGAGCAATTTGAGAAACGGATTAAAAAGCGGAAGTAAAAAGTTTTTCAGAGAAAACTTTTTCGACTCTGAGAGAGCGGGAAAAACCCAGTTTTTCAACTAGCTTAAAAATCAAATTTTTACTTCGATTTTACGCCCTAAATCTACAATCTCGACTACCAAACTGACTCCTAACTCCTATGAAGTGTTATTTCACTACCTAATCATGCATCGATCAACATACCCATTTACCCCAAGATAGTTTCGGTCAAGAACAGTCAAGAACTCAGATACGAAACGAATAAAAAATGACTTTGCATGGCAACTCAAACAACTGAAAGGTTCGTAAAACTTACTTGGATGAAAGGTAGAGTATGAAAACGAAAGCTTTGAGCGTCTAAACGGAGATTCCTTAGATTGGCAACAGGAGCTTCTGGGATTTTCTTGGCTCAAATGGTCGAAGATCTTTAGGGTTCTTGAAAAATAGAAGGCAAGTGAAAAGTAAAAAGTAAAAATATGAATTTGGGGTATTATTTATAGTGACGGAGACACCATAAAAGAAGTAATCATGAGATTACCTTTTTTCAAAGTATGGGGAACTGTAATAGCCGTCAGAAAAGTTTTTGGAAAGCCGAAAAGACCTGATTGGACATGATTGGTTGCTTTTTTCGAAGAGGCATGACGGCTCTGACAGGTTTTATGGGGCATACGAAAGGTCAGACACCTAAGTTTACTTTATGTTGGTTGCAGTAAAGAAAACTTAGGAGGCAAATGTTTACCCAAAAACGACTGCTTATGATGTGGCAGGTATTTCTCACACGTGGTTGACACGTGGCAGAGTTGAAGTGAAGAGGTGTTGTTCGGTTATCGACCAGTTACACATTGCTTCATCAAGGCTGACTATTAGGTACGACCAAGCTGGTCATATGATTCAGTTTATTCCCTTATAAGACTATGATCTTGTAATAATTATATTTATTATTTCATCTTTACTACCTTGATACACGGATATTAAGGAGAGTTAAGGCCCAATGGCCCATGTAACCCCTCTTGAGCCTATAAATATGCATGAAATAGCTCAAGGAGGGGACTTTTTGATCTTTGAATCTTTTTCCTGAATATTGAGAGAGAGAGAGAGAGCCTATAGTGCGATTATCCATCGTCTTATTGTAATTCCCCCAAGGTTTGTGAAACTCAAGAACCCTAGCTCTTTGATCACAGCATTGGAATTCAATATTAATAATAGCACTAAGTGGACGTAGGTCATTACCATTCTTTGGGGCCGAACTACTATAAATCGTTGGTGTTTTCTTCTTTACCATTAGATTAAACTCTCAATTGTCGTCTCATTTCCTGTCGTATATTTGACTCCGTGTCGTTGGCCAAATCGAGGGTTAACAGTGTTGCTTGATTGTTTTATTACATGATTATTGAAATAATACAAACATTTATAAAATCCTGAACATATGGATAGTTACAATTATAGTGACTAGGTCACACTGGATTGTAGTTGTAATTATATGTTCAAAATAACGAGTCCTAAGATTAAATCAGTGCATTGGATTTTCACTGATTAGGGAATCTACGATATGATCGACTTACACATTTGGGGTGTGATGTCTTGTCCAAGGCATTGACCAAGTAGATAAGATCGAATGTATTTAGTTACATTGGACTAGGACCGATATTGATTATTGATTGATAAATAAGTATCGTTGTTATCAAATTTAATCAATGTCACAACGTTGACCATAGGTTAAGTCAATCTTAATTCTGAATGATAATATTCTACTAATTATATTATTTAAATCTTTTGACTTGTTCGTTACCAGCTTACCCTACGGTCTAGCCCATACTTACATGTTGGAGATTCAGTAGTGTAATTGAGTAGGAGTATTATTCATAGATATGAAATCTATAACTTCTTTATGAGAAGTGAAAAGATGATTTCCTTAATTTCTTTGGTCAAAAGGCTAAATGATTGAGATGTCATTTCTGTGATTAAGTTCACGGAAATATCATTTATAAGGAACTTAGTGGGAGTTAAGGATAAAATAGTGATGAGGGGTAAAACGGTAATTTTCACCCAACTCGTTAGTAAGTCATCGATAGAGGATTGACTAACTGTAATGGTTATAACAATAGATAACATATTTATGGCTTGGAAAATACGTTCTATGAATTCAAGAATTCAATTTCGAGTCTATAGTCGAGTCACGGGGAATTAATAAGGTAGTGAAATTTTTCGTAAATATATTCACGTTAACCTATTGGAGCTTGATTTCATGGATCCATGGTCCCGACATCACCTTTGATTAAATCATCTAGAATGTCTCAACTAATTGATATAATTATCAATTAGAATTTTTTTAAAGCTGACTAAGTCAATTTTAGAAAATTTACAAAGATATGAGATTTAGAGAATAAAATATAATCTTCGGGTAAATTTATTAATATTGATAAATTAGTGTCAATATAAATAAATAAAATTAAATCAAGTTTCAAATTATAATTAGTTAATTTGAATAAAGATTTAATTAATTAAAAAATAAAATAAAAGGTTTTGAATTTAGGCCCAATTGGGATTTAAATTCAAAATAAATGTATTGGGCCCAAGTCCATTTGTGGGAGCCCAAGGCTTTTATTTATTTTTTGTTTATTATTTTAATTAATGTAAATTTAAATTTAAATAAAGCGTGTTAAGCTGTCTATATAAGGAATATAATATCCAGGGTTTTCATAAGTCAATCTCAGTTGATTCATTGGGTAAGTGAAAACCTAGACACTCTAATCATTTCTTAGCCACTATCTCTTCTTCTCTTCTAGATCTCTATCTCATGTGTTGAGAACTAGCCCACACTAGTTCTAGGTTGATCAAAGGCTTGGTGAGGAAGACTGTGTTGCTGATCTAGTTCAATCTCTTGATAATACTCTGTTACAGAAAGGAAGCAAGGGTTAGAAAGATTGAAGGAAGGAGTTGTTCCAGTTTTGCCGCATATTCGTAAGTTTCTACATCTCTGTGTTTATGTTAATTTATGAATCTAATGTTCATATGTATGTCATGTTATTCTATGTTTCAATTATGTGTTTGGAAAAATATTAGGAAGCATGCATCTAGATTTAATTTCAAAGATCCTACACGGATTTGTTGCTTGCAAAAATTGTTGCATTTGTTGGAAGTTGTTGTTCTGGGTCATAAAGGCTTGACTGAAGTGTTGAATCATGGACTGGAAAGTCTCAAGTGGTATCGTTGGAGGACCAACTGTGGTGGACGAAAACGGTAATGCCTCTGATTGTGAAGAGGATTCTATAATGCCCTAAATTTCCTAATAAGGTTTAGGACCTTGATTAGGAGGCTGAGAGGGCCATAATTGATTTATTATGCCATTAAATGATTATATGCATGTTTATGTGAATTACATTATGATATGATGATAAATGCATGCATATGAGTCCATTTTTAATTTTAAGGGCATTTTGGTAATTTGGCCCGTTGAGGGCATAATTGTGTATTTTCATGCATGTGGGTGAATTATTAATAATACCACATTATATGTGGATTTGTTCGAGCCATTTGGGATGAGACAATCATGGAATGCAAGTTTTCGGTCTGGTCATAACGGGATTAGTTTCGGGGCTCGGGGTGATTTGGTGATTAGAACAATACTAGGAATTAAATGGTAATGGGATATGGTATATTAGCATTTGAGAATATCGAGAATAACGGGAACTGGAGGGTGTTAATTGTAATTAACAGGATAGGTGGGAAAGGACGGTTTTGCCCTTGGTAGCCTTAAGAGGATTTGAAATGACCTAAGGGTATTTTAGTCTTTTCACCCTAAAAGATATATATATCAGCCATTAAGGTTGTAGAAGCCCAAGTGACTGCTTCGTCACACGGCTATGGGTACTGAGCCCCGTAGTGACTTGCTTGCCAGTCACTCATTATGGTTTAACAGAACCTCAGAGTGATAATCACTCATCCATTCAGGGCTATAAGCTCTGTATGATCATAAGAATCATCATTCACATGGTTGTGGGTGCTGAGCCTCGTGGTGACTTGCTTGTTAGTCACTCATTATAGTTAATGGAACCACCAGTGTTAAATCACTCATCTGATTAGGATTGACTTGATAGTCATCCAATCAGGAGGGCAGGATTTCTTATCCTAGATTCCCCAACATTTTCTGAACACATTTGCATGCTTGAATAGGCTATAAATTGCTAGGCATGCCAGTTATGATTTTGAGACATGATATTACTGTCCATGAGCATATTGAGTTTTCTTATTGGGCTTCAGATCATGGGTGCTATGTGGTCCAGGTAAAGGCAAAAGAAAGTTGGACCATCTTTGAGTTGGAGAGCTTAGGTGACGATGTGTACATATGCAGCTGCTCGTCCACCACAACCGAGGGTTGAAAGAGGAACTAGGGTTAAACCCTATTTTGCCGCTTAGATCGACTGGTTGTAAATATTTTCTTATAATGAACCTTTAAATTATATTTTTGGGATCCCAGTGTATACCATAAACATTTTAGTGAAACGTTATATCTTATCCAAAAAAATTAATCCTAAACTGCTAATCATACTTAGTTACACGATTATGGCCAAATGACTCGGTTAGCGAGTTTAGCACTGTTCAAAATGCACATCGTAACGGTCCCTGGGGTTTACGGCGTTACAGATCCGGTGGCGCTTGAGGCAAAGACCTGTCATCCCCGACGAACTAGTCTCGGTCTCAGATTCTGACTGCCCTTGAACAAACACTCGAGCTGGAGTCGAGCTGTCTTTCCTCATCTGCTCAAGCTCTCTTAGCCTTGGGCAATCCTTCTTGAAATGTCCAACCATGTCACATAGGAAACATGCTTTCGCTCGGCATTCTCCCAGATGACGCCTCTTGCACCGCGTGCATACTGGACGAGTCTGCCAACTTTTCTTCTTACTTGCTCCAATAAGTGGAGGTACCACTATCTGGGCTCCATGCCTCATGGCCTCTTTTCCTCATCTCTGATGCTCTCAACAGCAAGAGCCTTCTCTACCACCTGAGCATAGGTAGAGACTTCATGCACTGGGGCAACTCTAATGCCTTGAGCTATTCCAGGATTCAACCCCTAAATAAACCTTTTCTTCCGAACCATATCTGTGGGTACCATGTCTAAGGCAAACTTGGCCAACTCATCAAATTTAGTAGCATATTCAGTCACTGACGCACCACCCTGAACAAGATTCAGAAACTCATTCATCTTGGCAGTCTTAGCTACATCACAATAATACTTCTCATTAAACAGTTGCCTAAACTCTTTCCAGTCCATCGCAGCTATATCTCGTGTCTGGGATACTACCTCCCACCATGTCCGGGCATCATCCCGCAGTACATATGTAGCACAGATCACTCTATCATGACCTACTAGTCCCATACTATCAAGAATGGAGCTGATCATACCCATCCATTGCTCAGCTCTGAATGGATCTAGGCCTCCCTCAAAGATTGGAGGATAAATCTTCAGGAATCTTCCACAGAGAAATTCCCATCTATTCTCAACCCTAGGCTGAGCTAAAACTGATGTCACCTCTGGCATAGCAAAGGAAGAGGTACTCCCCAACAGACTCTGTTGTTGCTTCAAGTACCTGATCTCTTCCTCCTGCCTCTGCAATCTTAATTGCAAATCTGCAAGCGTCTGCTGAACATTCAGAGTTGCAGACGGAGAACTAATACCCTGGCTGTAACTCCCAGCCCCTGCATAACTATCACCAGGCCTCATAATCTGCCTTGAATAAAAACCTGCTGATTCAATCTGCAGTCAATAACTTGACCCATTAGTCATAATAACCATATCAAGGGCTTTCCCCACGGGATAAATCTTACCACACCACAATCATAGTCTACTTTCAGTGCTGCAAACATGCCCATGGCATACATACTTTACTCATATTCCCTGCTCTTCCAATACTCAAACCATGCCTCCAATCCCAGCATGCAAATAACACAATTATATATTCATGGAGCAGGCAAACATATGATCATAGTCATATAAATATTCACGGAGCATATAATCATATATTCAAGAGCCAGGCTCTATCAGAATCTCATGCTCCCTAATACAATGTACAGGTAAAGAATTCACATTTTATTCAAACAGCTATACACATAGCTACATAAATGATTACCATTCCTTGAGTGAAGCTATCTTCAGTGATGAGTGTACATGCCTAGCTTGTCTTCAGGAACCATAAACCTTGGCTCGCTCTGATACCAAGTTGTAACGCCCCAACTCCTGGGACTGTTACGGTGTGCCTTGTAAATAGTGCTAAACTCGCTAATCGAGACATTTGGCCAAAATCGTGATCTAAGTATGATTAGCGGTTTAGGGATTAAACATTTTGGTTAAGATATAACGTTTCACTAGAACGTTTAACATATACATTGGGATCCCGAAAATACAATTCAGAGTTTATTACAGAAAATATTTACAACAGGCCGTTCTAAGCGGCAAAACAGGGTTCAACCCTAGTTCCACTTTAAACCTCGACCGTGGCGGTCGAGCAGCCGCATATGTACACGTCATCACCTAAGCTCTCTAACTCAAGGGTGGTCCAGCTTCCTCTTGCCTTTACCTGCACCACATAGCACCCGTGAGTCGAAGCCCAGCAAGAAAACATAACACTTTTCATAAACATTATCAAATGATTATCATTATAATCACACTGAATATAAAGCTTTCAAACCAATGGGTGCACATCACATGATTCTAGCGGGAGAGTGGCTGTTACATAAGCCACTAGCCTCCAAGCTCTCTTTTCTAGCGGGAGAGTGGCTGTTAGGTAAGCCACTAGCCTCCAAGCTCTGTTTTCTAGCAAGAGAGTGGCTGATAGGTAAGCCACTAGCCTTCAAGCTCTGTGTTCTAGCAAGAGAGTGGCTGATAGGTAAGCCACTAGCCTTCAGGCTCTGTTTTGTTCATCGACCCTCAGGGTCGGTCAGGCATTAATGCTCCTTGAGTCATTCAATGCTAGTAATCGATTAGATCTAATCTCTGTTGGCTTGCGTGATTCACGCTAAGGCCGTTCTGACAAGTAAGTCAGCGTTTCCTGACCTGTGTCCAGTAACACTGCCGAGCCTGACAAATAAGTCACAGCCTCACAGCTGATACTAACACTTTTGTCGATTCTGTATTCAGTCCATACACAAGTAAGCAATGCTATCAATATGTATCATATGCCAGTTATCCAAGAATAGGGCATTCAACATGCTTACTAAACAGTTTCTAGCACAGTCATGATCATGCACAAACTCAGAGACTCAAGCTCTGACCAATCTCATATTCATCGTTCATGGCATGCCCTATCACATGTTTCTCGTGCATTACATGCATCACACTTAATTATCCAGCATGCCTCAACAACAGTCATATGCAAATGGACAAGGTTTGCCAAGCATTCATTATGCTAACAATGTTTACATTTAAACGTCCAACATGCATCAATCATAGCCATGCATGTCATACTCAATAACCAATCAACATGCATCATAATAGCCATGCATGTCATGCTCAATAATCAACCAACATGCATCCATAATAGTCATGCATGTCACATAAACACAGGGTGCAGTTTTCTTACCTCAGATTCGAGCTAGTACCAATATAAGAACGATCCTTGAGAACGATCAACCTTTATGTCCTTAGCGGTCACCTAATCATAACCATATATGGAATACCATTAATAACATGATAATCAAAGGTTCCACACCAATATCTAGCCCCCAAGAGATCAATCCAAACTAATCCAAGTAGTAGGGACACTCCCGAGGCCCATAACTAAGTTCCCGGGGTCAAAACGAGCAAACGGGGCGAAAACAGGGCAAGGGCTGCGGCCCTAGCACCTTGGGCCGCGGCCCCCAGGGTTCTCTGAGGCAAGGGCCGCGGCGCCCTCCATCAAGGGCCGCGGCGCCCAGCAAGGCTCACTTCCAGACACCTGCTTCTTCGAACCAGGGCCGCGGCCCCCAACCTTGGGCCATTCCCAAACGCGTTTCAAGCACTCCAAATCCTCCAAAAACATACCCAAACATTCCCCAATCATCAAATCAAAGTTCCCAAGCTTCCCAATACTCCATAACCTTCAAAACCCAAAGCTCAACAATTAACAAAGTCCAATTCTAAGCTTTAAAACTTTAAAGACTTAAAACTTCAAACTTAGATTACCTTCGATTGGGTTGTTTCTCGTCAAATCCTTCGGTTAAGAAGCTTTTAATCTTTCCTAGGATCGCTATGCCTCGACCCTCGCTTGATTCCGACTCCTAGAACTCAAGATTTCCTCAAAAAGGCTCAAACGGTAAAACAGACTGTTTTGAGAGAGAACGAGAAGTTTCTAAAGTACGTTCTTATCTGTCAAGCTACTTCAAGCTGAAGTAACCTTATATAAAACCTAGTGCTCGGGGTCCCGAAAACACCCCTGGGGACACTATAGTCAAAACTTCCAGAATTCCATCCTGATCTCAAATATTCCCAATCTATCACCAAATAAACATTTCTATTACCCCAAAATTGACCCCGTTATGGTAAAACCGCTAACTCATAATCTTTGATCGTCTCATGCCGAATAGCTCGAATATATCTCCATAATAATAGAATCTCACTCACAAATTACAATATGTACCCAATTTACAAAATATGCCCTCAACAGGCCAAATTACCAAAATGCCCTTATCATTTTAAATACTCCCATACGCATGCATTTATCATCATATAATAATATAATTCACATTAACATGCATATATTCATTTTATAACATATTAAATCAATTATGGCCCCCCCGGCCTCCTAATCAAGGTCCTAAACCTTATTAGGAAATTTGGGGCATTACAACCGCCATGAGAACAACAACAATAGCAGACATATCTTTGCAGTTTAAATAATTATTAACTTAAACTCAGTTATAGTTGGAGGTTAATTACATGACTTAAATAATTTCGGTAATGCAGTTGAAACTATTGAAAAACAAACATTGTTGAGAAAAATCATATATTGATTGAAAAGTCTTCAAACTAAAACATACACATTAAACATACAAATATGAATATGCATAAGAAAATATTATTCCTCATCAATGTCGATTCCTACATCATCGTCTGTACTTTCTAAATCATCTTCAAGAATTTCGTGATCATCATCGTCATTGATGAAATTATCATCCACATCCGGAACAGATCAAGACGTTTCCCCAATTATGTTGGTGTGACCAGGTCGATCCAAATGCATAATCCCTAACTCTCCTAATTCCACAGTGAGTACAAAATTTGATGAAGTGTATCGTGTACGACATCAACCTGGTTATCATCATCGATACTTGGATGATCCCAGATCTTTCGATGATTGACTTCTTGTACTACCTTCCTATTTTTGTTTCTTGAAGGATCTTCCAAGTAGAAAACTTGTTTTGCTTGAGAGGTGAGAATAAATCGATTGTTCTTATACCATTCATAAATAATCATGATACTAGTTATGTTATTCTCAGTCACATTTCGACCCTTGCTTGCATCGGTGTTGAACCATTTGCATCGAAACAATACTACCGAGTAACCATGGGAATAACATAACTCTACGAATCTCTTCAAGTTTGCCATAAAAAGTGAAACCATCGGTTCCTGGCACCGAAACTCCACTATTTTGAGTGGTACATCTTTCGTCATGACTATGGACCAAAAACTTCACACTGTTAACAATGCAAGTGGTGTAGGAGTATGCATGATTGGACCCGTTTGCTAAAGCAAATAATTCATCAGTACACTCAGTTGACTGTACTTGTCGCAAACGACCCATCTATAGAGTATGACACAAAAAAGAAAACACAACGAGATGAGTATTAATCGATACGAATTTCGTAAGAATTCTACAGTTTCGATAATTTACCTTCAATTTAAACCAGATAGGGAAATCTTTTTGAAGAATTATGTTTTGAATTTTCTTGAAGGCATTCACTGTATAGCACAAGGATTAAGGTAAAATAACAGTTTGCCATGAATTAAATTTAATGAATCCATATATGTGTTGAGCTACTTACTCCATGTATGGTTGGATTTCAAGGCAATTGTTGAGTACAAACCATTCCGCTTCTTTCCGATGAAGATAGTCAAGGGATATGATTTTCTTTTTGCTACTTGGACGACATTGTGATTCAAAAACTGACAACTGCCTTTTAGGAATAATAATATCCGCATTTCTTTCCGGTCGATTAAATTTAGTCTGTACGCCCTGAAGATATTGTGAATAAAAAGTCAAAGCTTCATCGACAACATAACCCTCTGCTATAGAACCTTCATGGCGCGCCTTATTCCTCACATAATTTTTCAACTTCTTCATATATCGTTCAAACGGATACATCCACCTCATGTAAACTGGTCTTCCGAGGATAGCTTCTTGCGGTAAATGAATAATTATGTCAAAAAAGGCTGGAGGAAAAATTAACTCCAACTTGCACAAAATTTGTATCACTTGATCTTCTGCATTCTCCATGTCCTTAACAACCAATGTACAAGCACAAATTTTCTTAAAGAAATTGCAAAGTTCAATGATTGTCTTCGAAATAGACTTATCCAAGTAGTCTCGAACTCCTACCGGCAACAGACGTTGCATAAGAATGTGACAATTATGAGATTTCAACCCAACAATGTTGCCATCATTGTCAGTTACTTTCTTAGATAAATTTGAACTGAAGCCATAAGGAAGTCTAACTCCTTTTACGAACTGACAAAAAAACCGTCTATCATCCGATGTGAAATAGTACATAGGATGTGGTTTGATCAACTTCGTACTGTCTTCCTTGAGGTGCAACTCTTCTCGGATACCCCAATTCTTCAGGTCTACTCATGCGTTGGTGGTGTATTTGGATTTCTCATTCATAAGAAAAGTACCGAGTAAACTGTCGCAAACATTTTTCTCTACATGCATCACATCTAAATTGTGCTTCAGTTCAAGTTCGGACCAGTAATCAAGTTCAAAGAAAATACTATTTTTACCCCAATTAAGCTCTTTTGGATCTCGCTTTCTTTTCACACCCCTCGAAACTGACATGTTTACCCGGAAAATGATATGGAACATGCGCTAATTGTTCGAGTATATCTTGACTACTGAATTTTCTTGGAGGACGTTCTTTTCCATAATTCCCATCAAATAAGCGACTCTTCCTCCACTTATGCGTAAAAGATAAGAATCTTATATGACCAACATAAGCTGTCTTCCCAATTACCCGACATGAAGGAGTGTCTTTGTTGCATGATGGACATGCCATATATTCTTGGCCACTCAAACCAGACAAACTACTATGGGCTGGAAAATCATTGATAGTCCATAATAGTGCTGCAAGCAATTTGAATACACTGTTCATTGCAGCATCTCTGGTTTGAACTCCTTCATCCCACAACTCCTTTAATTTGTCTACCATATACCTCACAACGACATCCATGTCCTTCCCATGTGATTTTGGACCAAGAATCAATAAGGTCAGCGTGAATGATGACTTTCATGCAGAACCAATGAGGCATATTGTATGTGCAGAATATTACCGGCCACATGCTGTAAGATAGACTCATGTTACCAAATGGATTAAAACCATCAGCAGCCAAACCCAATTGAACGTTTTTGGGTTCTTTAGAAAAATCATGATATCTAGAATCAAATTATTTCCAAGCACCCCCATCAATAGGATGGCGCATCACACCATCTTCTTTCGATCGTCCCGTACTATGCCAGGTCATATCATTTGATGTATGCCTTGAATCATAAAAACGCTTCAGCCTAGGAGTCAAAAGGAAGTACCGCAACATTTTGTGGCGACTTTTTTCCCCTTTGTGTCTTTGTCAACCCATCGGCTCGCACCACATACAAGACAACTCTGTTTTTGGGAATTCTCCTTCCAGTCGTACTTGCAAGCATGACAAACAACAGCCGTACTTGCAAGAATGAATTGATTGATAACCTAACCCTAACTTCCTCATTTTTTTCTTAGACTCGTAGAATGAAGCCAGAATCTTATTCTCCTTCGGGAATGCAAATTTCATAAACTTCAAAATTTAATCAAATGAACTATTTGTCCATTTATTCATAACCTTCATGTGCATCATCTTCGCCAAGAAGTTCAAGGAAGACAACCAAGTACAACTAGGGTATAACTCAACTTCGACCTCTTGAAACAGGTCATCAAATTGATTCTCCGCACTATTGCCACCATCATCTGAAATTCCTTCATTTATGCCTTCTTCATCACTGTCTTGTTCACCAATAACATCATTAATGATGTCAATCATCTTATCAGTCACTAGAGCCTTGTCGTCCACTACTGGAGGCATATCAACTTCACCGTGGTAGGTCCACTTCATGTATCGCTGCAGAAACCCATATCTGTGTATGTGAGCCTCCACCACATCCAGTTTCTGATTCAGCATATTGACACACTAAACGCATGGACATCTGACTTCTCCCAAACTATTCACATGATTCTTGGCCATTTGTATATATGCTTGAAGACCATTCCAAAACTTATTAGAGTTATGTCGTCTATTAGTTATCCAACTCTTGTCAATCGTCATAGCTGATTCAAGTGGAAAATAAATTATCACGATGTGATAATCATAAAAAACTACCTTTATTTGCTACTAATTTTTTTATCACAAAAATACTAATTTTTTCAAGTAAATTGTGAAATCTTATGAATAAATTATTAAATTTTATGAATATATATTATAAAATTTAATAATTTATTATAAAATTAATTAAATATACAAATATTTAATTATAAATTTATAAACTTACTAGTAATGATTATTATTAATTTCCACTTTTTAATTTTTAAAAATAACAATAGAGTTTTATAATTGTAAAATTATTATTTTAATTTCCACTTTATAATTTTATGAATATATATTATCAAATTTTATGAATGTATTATAAAGTTTCGTTATATATACAAATATTTAATTGTAAATTTATTAATGATTGTTATTAATTTCTTTGATAATTATCAAATTATTATTTTAATTTTCACTTCTTAACTTTTTAAAAAATAACAATAAAGTTTTATAATTGTAAAATTATTATTTTAATTTCCAATTTATGATGTTTTTTATAAATTTTTATTAGTTACTTTAAAATTAATTAAAAAATTTAATCACACTAACTTTAAAATTATTTTGTAATGTTTAATATTTCTAAATCTACTAAAATTTTAGCAGTTGTAATCTAACCTATCTCAAAATTTAAAATCTGCATAAAAACTACAAAACCAGTCATATAACATACATATATTAATTATAAACATCTAATTATATTAGTATAACCCGCCATACAATTTTAAAATACAATTCACATTCACATTTATATAAATAAACATATTCAACTGATATCTAATATAACATTAAATAATTTAAATTAAAATAATATATTCAACACTATATATCTAAAATAACAAATTACATGACTAACATATTAAAATTTAATTACATTAACATATTTTTTAACGCCCAAAATGTGCATCCACTAAACAGTGGTTGTAGTATAGATCGGGCGGTCGATTCTACAAGGAGGCAAAGAAATAAATTTAATCAATAAATAAAGTTTAGAGATAAATAATGTGAGGAAAATAGAACAAGTGATATTTTTGTTATTTTTTAGATTTAAAGATTAGAAATAAAGATAGAATAAAGCGTGATGTAACAATAGGTAACAAGTAGGAATGATCAAGAGTCACCAATATGCATACTTATTTATTTGGATCTTTGATTCACAAAAATTACATAAATGGATAGTTCACATCCCAACGATTCATTTGGAAGATTTTACATTGAAGTACAAATATGTTTTACAAAAAATGTATTCAAGTGATTATTATTTTTTACCATGGAAATATGAGATAAAACTTATGAGAAATCTAAAAATGACACTATACCATTGGCAATAATGCAATAAAAGATTGGACATAAAACCTGACATAAATATTACTTTTACTATTTATAAAATGCATAGAAAGATCATTACTAATTCTATATAGATTTAGTAAAAATAATTATATATGAATGAGATGGAGAAAATGATAAAGATATTATCTATATTATTTCACTAATTTGATAATACATAGAAAGTGCTTGACAAAATCTATATACTATTAGTAAACATAAATATATATAACAAGATGAAGAAATAGAGATGAAGAGATAGAGATAAAAGAAAATAAATCACTCAAATATATAAACTTTAAGCACATGGTGAATAAAAAATACCAAACAAAGTCATAGTGCATATAGGATTATCCTAACCTTCCTAAGAAGGTTAGCCTATTATGCTAGACATTCTCATGAAATTCTAGAGAGAAAATATGAGAAATAAGACTAAAATTTGGTAAAGTTTTGCTACCTAAAAATTACATACAAATTGTGAAAAAAGAGTCCCTATTTATAGAGGGAGAAAATGACTAAAAAGAAATTAAACAACAATTTGGGGTTTACAAAATAAATCTGAAATATTAATAAAAAAATATGATTTTGAAAAATAAAATCTTATTATAAATATTAACCTAGTTATTTTGGGCCACTGGGTTAGGGAAGCTTCAGATGCTGAAGGAGATGCTTCGGGCTGGCTGTGTTGGGTCGCTAGAGCCGTGGAGGGGTTGGGTGAAGTTGGGCTACTGGGCCTGGAGGGCTACGCTGGGTCTGCTGAGAAGGAAACCGGGTCACAGGCAGGCCATAGCAGCTCTTGTGCTGAAGCTCGCGGGCACGTGGCGCAACAAGGGTGCAGACAAGTGGCGTGTGTAATGCCCCAAAATCCCTAATGCGGTTAAATGGTTGGATTAGTAGGCTGGGAGGGCCATAATTGTTTTATTATGCCATTAAATGATTATATACAGGTTTATGTGAATTATAATATAATGTTAAATGCATGCATGTGGGTCCACATTTCATTATAAGGGCATTTTTGTAATTTGGCCCGTTGAGGGCATATTTGTATATTTTGGTGCATGTTTGTGATATATGGACGAGATCACATCATTATATGGATATATTCGAGCTATTCAGCATGAGACGATCTTAGGTTGCAAATTAGCGGTTTTTTCATAGCGGGGTCAATTATTGGGATATTGGATAATGAGAATGATTATTTGAGGATATATTGGGAGTTAGTGAGATCAGGAGGAAATTCCGGAAGTTTTTACTATTTTGCCCCCGGGAGGCATTTTTGGGACCCCGAGCATTAGGATTTATTTGAGGTTACTTAAGCTTGAAGTAGCATGTCAGAAAGAAAACTACGTTCAAACACTTTGACTCTCTCTCCCGTTGTTCCTTTTTACTGTTCGTTGCAATTTTGAAGAAAACTTGGGTTTTAAGAGTCAAAATCAATCGAGGATCGAGACATAGCGATCCTAGAAAAGATTAGAAGCTTCTTAACCGAAGGATTTAGCGAGAAACAACTTGATCAAAGGTAATCTAAGCTTTAAGTTTTGAGTTTTAGAGTTTCTAAGCTTTGATTTGGATTTTGTGTATTGATGAGTTTTTATTTGTTTAAGCCTCGAGATTTGATGATTTTGGATCATTGGGATGTTTGGGAACTTTGATTTTTGGATTTGGAGATGTTTAATTAGATTTTTGGAAGGTTTTAGAAGTGGAAAATCGGGGTTATGGCTGATTGCCCAGGTGGGGCCGCGACCCTGTTCTTGGGCATCGTGGCCCGAGCAGGTTACAGATAGGCGGTGGAGTTGTGAGGTTTGGGCCACAGCACTGGGGAAGGTGGGCCGCGGTGCTTGCCTCAGGTGCCCCTGTCTTGGCTGGGGGCCGCGGCTTAGAGTGATGGGGGTCGCGACACTTGAGGGTTTTTGTGGCCAAATAAGTGTTTTGGTCATGGGAACTCATGTCTTAGGCCTCAGGATTGTTTCTACTGCCCGGATTAGTAGGATTCGATGTCTCAGAGGCTAGGTCTTGGTTCGGGGACCTTTGTTATTCATTTTATTGATGAATCCCGAAATTGGTTATGACCAGGTAACCGCTGAGGAACTAAAAGACAGATCATTCTCAAGGATCGTTCTTTTACTAATTCTCACTCGAATTAGAGGTAAGAAAATTGCACCCCATATGTGACATGCATGGTTATTCATGAGCCATGTTGAACATTTAAATGTGGACATTGATTGAATACCGAATGCTTAACAAATCTTGCTCACTTATGTACGGCACTGAGTAAATAGTCAGAATTGGCAATGGTGTCAGTATCAACTGTGAAGCTGTGACTCATTAGTCAAGTTCGGTAGTAGTACTGGGCACTAGTCACATGGTATTGACTCATAAGTCAAGAACGGTCTTAGTGTGTTAACGCAAGCCGACAAAGATTAGATCTAATCGACATCTGCATTGAATGACTCAAATGAGCATTAATGCCGGACCAACCTCAAGTTCGATGAAAACTAAAAGCGCTTGCCTAGCCAAAGGCTAGTCATTTAGAGCCAGGGCCTGCGAGCCCCAGTGACTGTTTAGTCACATGGCTATGGGTGCCAAGCCCCGTGGTGACTGCCCATCAGTCACTCATCTGTTTAAGCTAGTGACTTACCCAACTATCACTCATCTGTTTAAGCTAGTGACTTACCCATCAGTCACTCATTTGTTTAAGCTAGTGACTTACCCATCAGTCACTAATTTGTTTAAGCTAGTGACTTACCCATCAGCCACTCATTTGTTTAAGCTAGTGACTTGCTCATCAGTCACTCATTATGGTTTACCAGAACCTCAAGTGTTAAATCATTCATTTGATTAGAGCTATAAGCTACTTCATGGTTAACGTAACCACAAAGTGATATCCACTCATCTGTTCAGGGCTATGAGCTCTGTATGATAATCATGATCATCATTTGATACTATATACATGCATTATTGAGTTTTCTTGTTGGGCTTTGGCTCATGGGTGTTATGTGGTGCAGGTAAAGGGAAAGAAAAACTCACCCAGCCTTGAGTGGAGAGCTTAGGTGGTGATGTGTACTTATGCATCCACTTGACCACCACGACCAAGGAGTTCTTAGGGGAACTAGGGAGTTTACCTTATTTTTGCCGCTTAGATCGGCGGGTTGTAAATTTTACACATTAATGACCATTTTGTATTGTAAATAACTTGTAAACGTTTTTGTGGGCCCATGAATAGTTTTATGCTTTAAATAGAATGTATCATTTCCTTTTGATTGGTTTTCCACCTTAACCTATTAATAACACCTAGAAGCACGTTTTTAACCAAAGAACTCGATTAACAAGTTAAATTCACGATTCAAAGTTCACCGTAATGGTTATGGAGTAACCGGGGTGTTATAGCGTGCAGGGGTGAATTTAGGCCTGGGCTTCGGTGGGCTTGGGGAGGAGACGGGCCTGGGCTTCTTCTCAACAAAATGTCATTTTTCCTTTTGTTTTTCAGATTTAATAACTCTTTCTTTTTCTTTATGCCAAAACATCAATTAATTCCTACAAAATAACAATAAATTAAATCATGATCAAATATTTTCATCCATAAAATATATCATATTAATTAAATGAAAATAATAATCAAAACTTAATTTATTTTGACATTTAAGATCAATAAAGGTGCACTTTTCACCTTCAATCACATATTCAATATTATCTATAATACCCAATTACACAATTATAATCAAATTAATAAACATACAAATCTGCAATGAAAAAATAAATTAACACTATCTTATTAAAAACTAATTACACAATTTGAAAACATAAATTAACATTTTATCAATACATTAATCAATCACAAAAAAAAAATACAAAATTTAAAAACAAATACCTGTAACGCCCCACGTCACTATGGCTGCTTCATGGAATGACGATACGAGTCTTTCCAACATGCTTTGTCCTCAATCGCACGCTTCCTGAGAAAACTTCCCAAGAGGTCACCCATCTTGAGATTACTCCAAGTCAAGCACGCTTAACTTTGGAGTTCCCAAGTGATGGGCTACCAAAAAGAAGATGCATCTTGTTTATATAGGTAGTACCCATCAATCCATTTAAGCCATCTTCAACTGTGTAGTTTCATACCTACACAGTCTTAGAATCATCACACTTAACCTTCCCCAGGCGGTGTGGGATTGCACAGCTTTACTCGGTCTTTCCCCTTACGGATCATGGGATTCTGACTGTCACAATACCTAAGGGCTAGGGTTGGGGAGTTATCCAAAGGCAAGAGCTCGGGCTTGGGCTCCAATGGAATCTGAAAAGAAAAAAACCCATTTATACCAAATACAACACAATATATTAAAAAAACTACAATTTTAAGGGCAAAATAGAAAGAGTATTGTAACGCCCTAAACTCCAGGGACTGTTACGGTGTGCCTTTTAAACAGTGCTAAACTCGCTAATCGAGTCATTTGGCCATAATCGTGTGACTAAGTATGATTAGCGGTTTAGGGATTAAAATTTTTGGTTAAGATATAATGTTTCATTAGAACATTTACTGTATATATTGGGATCCCAAAAATATTATTTAAAGGTTCATTACAAGAAAATATTTGCAACCAGCCGATCTAAGCGGCAAAACAGGGTTTAACCCTAGTTCCTCTTTCAACCCTCAGCCGTGGCGGTCGAGCAGCCGCATATGTACACTTTGTCACCTAAGCTCTCCAACTCAAGGATGGTCCAGCTTTCTTTTTCCTTTACCTGCACCACATAGCACCCGTGAGCCGAAGCCCAGCAAGAAAACTCAATATGCTCATGAACAGTAATAACATGTCATCAAATCATAATGTGCATGCCTAGCAATAATAGCCTTCATCATGGATGCAAGCACGTGCAAATAAATGATTATGGGGTCCTGCATCTAAATAGATGACTGATGAGTCAATCTCTAGGGACCTGCTTCTTGAATAGATGACTAGTAAGTCAATCTCGGAGTAGGTGACTAATGAGTCACACTCTGCATAGGTGACTAATGAGTCACACTCTGTATTGATGACTAATGAGTCATACCCTGTATAGATGACTAATGAGTCATACCCTGTATAGATGACTAATGAGTCTATCTATGTGTAGATGACTAATAAGTCCATCTCTGTCTAGGTGACTGATGAGTCACACTCTGCATAGAAGACTAATGAGTCTATCTCTGTATTGATGACTAATGAGTCCCACTCTGGAGGTCCCATACCCTCCTAGCCATGTGTATTGTAGGTCACCTTAGCCTTTTTGGCTCTGGCTCTAAATAACTAGCCTTTAGATTAGACAAGCGCTTTTGGTTTTCATCGAACTTGAGGTCGGTCCGGCATTAATGCTCATTTGAGTCATTCAATGCAAATGTCAATTAGATCTAATCTTTGTCGGCTTGCGTTAAACATGCTAAGACCGTTCTTGACTTATGAGCCAATACCACATGACCAGTTGTAACGACCCAAATTCGCTAATAAGGCTTAAGGGCCTTGGTTAGCATGCCTGGAGGGCATAATAGAGATTACGTGTGATTTTAGTGATTTAGATGTATAATTATGATTTAAAGCATGTTATATGATTACTTGAGTACTTGAGATGTATGACTATGCGTGTTTGTATGCATATAGGCCCAGATTAGGTTAGAAGGGCATAATCGTAATTTTGGCCATTATGAGCATAACTGCTTTGATATATGTGATAATTGTTGAGACCACATTATTATGTGGATATATATTCGCGATCAGTGACTCGAGACGATCCTAGTGAGCAAAGTAGTGGAAAAGTCATAGCGGGGATTTATACCCGGCTCGGGGTGAGCTCAGGGGTATAAATGGGAATTTAGTAGATGAGCTGGAGATTATTGTAACATTGAGGAATGCTATTGGTGATTAATTAGGTATCGGGAATTAAGCGGGGAATAATAGATACATTCGAGGAAGTAGCGGGAATTAGGCAAAATGACTAAAATACCCTTAAGTGGACTAAAGGATTAGAGTTAATTGGGAGGGCATAAAGGTCATTTGACTCTTAAGGATGGGTATTACTGGGGTTTTAAGTTAGTGGAATTTGTAGAATATGAAAGAAGTCTGAAAAAGAAGGGAAAAGAAAGAAGGAAAACAGAGAGAGTTTCTCTAAGTCGGTTTACACTTTCCTTCACCTGTTTCTTGAGAATTTCTGGAGTAAAGCTTAGAGGAGAGCTGGGATAACTAAACATCAAGGATCTTGACCTAAGATTAAGGAATTGGCAGAGGTTTAGCAGGGTTTCACTAACACTTGAGGTAAGATTCTAGAGTTCATCCATTTCTGTTTCTGGTTTTTAAGTTGTGGTACTTGAGCTGAATTGAATGGAACTTTGGGGAATTCAGGCTTAAGGATGAGGAGTAGCAAGCCAAGGGAGCCTAGGGATAGCTTGTGGGCGAAATTCTATCAAAGGTATGAATTCTAAGTTCTAATTCTGATGTTCAGCTGGTTTATGTTGGGTTTTAGAGTTTGGAGGTGGCTATGGTGAATTTTGGGTTTGTGATTGCATGTGCTTGGGTTTTAGATGTTTAGGGTGCTTGGGATGAGTGGAGTGTGGTCATGAGGTTGTTTTTAGGTTTGGGTAAGAGTTGGAAGAGGTTTGGTTGAGGTTGGCTCGAGAAAATCGTACAAGGGGAAAATTTGGTGTTGGGCTGTCTGTGACTAGCGCTACAGCGCTAGCCTTTGGGCGCTGTAGCGCTAGGCCATTTTGCTGGAAGGGTTTTGGTTTCTGTCTGTAGCGCTATAGCGCCCTCCCAAGAGCTCTGTAGCGCTACCCTGCCTTCTGAAGGGGATTTTAGGGTAATTTGCAAGGGTTTTTGACCTAAGGTTTGGGGTTTGGTTCCACCACCTTGTTTGGTGGAACTAGGACATCCCGGGGGCTCGGGTTTGGCCCCGGGGCTAGGTTTTGAACTTAAGGGTTGATGTTGACTTTGGCCATGATTGTGTTTAGGTGAGCGCTAGGGCTCGAGTGGGATCGTGCTCAAGGTGTCGAGGGATTAAAGCTATTGAATTGAAAGGTAAGAAAACTGCACCCGAATGTATGGTTGTGAATGGGACTAAGTGCTCCCGAAAGTTGTATTGTGTCATCGTTGGTATTATGCCAAGGGACACGTATAAGCGGTCTAAGAGTACCGTTCTGATAACTCTATGATATAGAGTTATTTATTTGACTTTTACACTTAATTATGCATAAAAAGAGTGATGACTTTGGTGTTTGTTTGTCAATTTTAAGTTGTTATCTATCTATATAATTAGTTGATCTAATATTGGAGTCTTACAATATTTTGGGTTTAAATTGGAATTAAATAACTAATCTTGTTCTATTTTTCTGTGTAAAAAGGGAATCAAGCTATCCATGGAAGGATTGAAGAAGAAAAGTTGGAAGTTTGGTTTGGAAGCAAAAGCTGAAACTTTCCAGATTGCTAAAATTCATGCTGCAGCATGCTGGAGCTCACTTGCTGACGTGGAAATTAAAGGCAGCTGTGTCATTTCTTTTTAATTCGTGGCCAGGTGGCATGGGTCCATAACTGGTGCCAGCTGGAGTTATTTTTGGGCAGAAAAGTGGTCCAATTTAGTGGGCCTAAGTGGAGGAAAAGAAGGTGGGCTTTCTAATTAGAGACATGATATTTTTGTACCCTAATGGGGAAAGAAAAGGGTACCATCCGTATCACCTTGGGGGGGGGGCCATTGAAGGACTATCATCAGAAGAAAAAGTACAGAAAAACAGAGAGAAAAATAGAGAGAAGTACGATTGTTGAAGGGGAACGAGAAGGACAAGGAGGATTCACACACCAACTATATCGGATTTGTCCCATTTACTCTTCTTCTTTAATTTTTGTATTTCCTAATTTAGAATAGCTATTTTAGAACTCATGGATATCAATTTTCCATTTCAGATTTTGGATACTAATTTAGCTATGAGCTAAGCTTTTTGAGACTTGAATGGTTAAAGAACCTTATGTCATAGTTATTAAAGTTTAAATGCATATTTACGTAAATTCGCCATTGTTCATTCAAGTGTTGTTCATGATTATTGTTTGTTGTTGTTTGGCCAACAATGGCAGATTATTAAGCTATATTTAATTCTGGAAAGGTTGAATGTAGTAGTTTGTACTTGAATGATGCAAGAGCATAACCATTGTTAGGTTGTTCTTAGTGAGTAGAATAGGAATATTTTACTTACCTTGCATAACTTTTGAGAATTGGTGCTGTTATTTGTGTTCTTAAGTCTGATTTGATATAGGAATATATTTAATTGGATGGTAGAACTATATTCACGAGTTTTGGAAAAATCTGGTGAGCATATTGGGAATTCTAGTTAACTCTGGTGCGATTTGCTAAATTTAATGCTATAGCATTCTGGGCAGTTTCTGACATAGGGGGATTTAACTATTCAAGTCCAATTTTTCCATTGATAATTCTTCTTGCTGTTATTTCTCTAGAACTTGTGGTTAATTTTAAGCATATTTTAATTTCTTTCATTTTATTTTCGTTTAAACAACCACTCAATTCAGTTTCTTAAATTTCTAAATTGTAATTAGTTGGTTTTACATTGTACTTTAATTTACAATCCCTGTGGAGACGATACTCGACTTATTACTATATTACTTGTTGATGATTGCGTGCACTTGCGTAGATTAATTTTCACAACAAGTTTTTGAAGATAAAATAAAAAAAAAGAAAAAAAAAAGTAAAAAGAAAATAAAAAAATAGAAAAAAAAGAAATATTGAAAAAAAGAAAAAAAAATAATAAAAAAATAAAATAAAGAGAATAAAAAAATAAAATGGAAAAAATATAAGAAAAAGAAAAGGAAATGAAAAAAAAAAGAATATAAATAAAGAAAAACAGAAAAAAAAAAAAAGAAATAAATAATAAAAAAAAAGAAATATACATTTTTTTTTATTTATATATTTTATTATTATTTTTTTTTCATTGGCCATGATTGTGTTTAGGTGAGCGCTAGGGCTCGAGTGGGATCGTGCTCAAGGTGTCGAGGGATTAAAGCTATTGAATTGAAAGGTAAGAAAACTGCACCCGAATGTATGGTTGTGAATGGGACTAAGTGCTCCCGAAAGTTGTATTGTGTCATCGTTGGTATTATGCCAAGGGACACGTATAAGCGGTCTAAGAGTACCGTTCATGAGTTTAGCGCACGGGGCGCGAATTGGCCATTGAGTGCCGGAAATAATAGGATAACAGAGGGAGCTGCCTGTGAGCGCTAGCCCTGGTTATCGTCTGTGCACTATGTATTTGAGCTGAGATGCTTAGTTTATGAAATACTTGACTGTTGATACACTTGAGTTGATGAGATGCTATATGTGTAATTGATTTGTTACTAGTTGTTCATGCTCTGTTGTTTCTGTGTTTTCTTGCTGGGCCTTGGCTCACGGGTGCTTCGTGGTGCAGGTAAGGGCAAGGGCAAGCTGGACCAGGCCTGAGGTGGAGAGCTCCGAGGTGTAATGTACATAGCCAGCCGTTCGATCACCACGGTCGAGGAGTGTGTCAGGACAGAGATTACCTAACAGCTCGCTTTTGCCTTAGTATGGTCAGTCGATGTATCTAAACGTTGTAACTTTTGTAAATGGCTTTTAAACTGTCAATTTTGGGATCCCATGTTCGTAAACAATGTTTAGTAATGAAAACGTACTTTTGAGACCAAAACACTTTTAATCCTAGTTCCTCTACTATTTCAGTACACGCTTTTACTTTAATGACTTGATTAGCAAGTCTGGCACTTTATAAACACACAGTGTAGCGGTCTTGGCTATCCAGGGCGTTACACCAGTGCTCAGTACTACTGCCGAACCTGACTAATGAGTCACAAATTCACAGCTAATACTGACACCATTGCCAATTCTGACTAATGAGACAGTGCCATGCACAAGTAAGCAATGCTACGAGGCATATATCATATATCAAATATCTGAATATAGGGCACTAAGCATGCTTACTTAACAGTTGCTCGCATAATTATGATCATGCACAAACACAGAGACTCAAGCTTTGATCAATCTCATATTCAATATTCATGGCATGCCCTATCCACATGTTTCTCGTGCATCAAATGCATTACATTTAAACACTCGACATGCCTCAATAATAACCATGCATGTCATGTACGGGGTGTAGTTTTCTTACCTCTGGTTCGAGCGAGAATTAGAACAAGAACGACCCTTGAGAACGATCTACCTTTTAATCCTTTAGCAGTCACCTAGTCATAACCAAATATAACCCCCATCAATGAAAATCAACAATAATAGGATCTTGACCCAAACCCCACTCTCGGGACCCCGAAATGTACCCACACAGTGAGTATATTCGATCCCGGGCCTTAAGGATTGAAACCCCGAGCCAAAAACCCTTAAAAACACACAAAACGGGATTCTGATGAAACAGGGTAGCGCCCCAGTGCTACCCACTAGCGCCCCAGCGCTACGCACTAGCACCCCAGTGCTTTTTACATAACCAAAACGCCCAAAATCACCCTGAGTAGCACTGTAGCGCCCCCTAGTGGGCGCTATAGCGCTACACTCAGCCAGAAAGTGCCCTAAAGCTTTCTCCTTCAACTCCTCCATTCTTAACTTGATTCCAATGCTTCCAAACATCAAATTAAGTCCCAAATGAACCCAAAAACCATCCCCACATGTCCTAGGCATCACAATCCCAAGAACCCTAGCCAAAAACATCCATTGAAACTCAACTTTCCAACTCACAAACTAGCTGAAACTCAAATGGAAAAATAGAGCAAGAACAAGAGTTTTAATGGCTAAAAAATCACCTCAATCTTAGCTTAGCACCCTCTTCAATGGTAGAAAACAACCCTAGCTTGGCAAAGCTTGGTTCCCTAGCTTGATTCCTAAAAAAGGCTTGAAAATCCAAAAATAAATGGGAGAGAAATGACCATCGGGAAAGAAGAGAAGTGAGGCTCTGTTTTTCTACAGCTTTCTAAACTTAAGGGGCTGATATAAATCCTTAAGGGTGAAAAGACCTAAATGCCCTCAAGTCTACAATAAACCTTAACAGCCACCAAGGGCACAATCGTCCTTTCGCACCTATTTCGTTAATCATAATTAACACCCTCCAATTTTCGTTATTCTCGATATTCTCAATTACCAATAATTCATTTCTCGTTACCCTTTAATTCCCAGCAACGTTCTAACCTCCAAATTACCCCGAGACTCATCCCGAGCCCTGAACTTTGTAATGCCCCAAAATCCCTAATAAGGTTTAGGACCTTGATTAGGAGGTCGGGAGGGCCATAATTGATTTATTACGATATTAGATGGTTATATGCATGTTTACGTGAATTATATTATAATATGATGATAAATGCATGCATATTGGTGTATTTATAATTATAAGGGCATTTTGGTAATTTGGCCCAGTGAGGGCGTGATTGTGTAATTTTGTGCATGTGGGTGAGTTATGAATGGTACCACATTATATGTGGATTTTTTCGAGCCTTTCGGCATGAGAAGGTCATGAAATGCAAGTGTTCGGTCTGGTCATAACGAGTTTAAGTTGGGGGCTCGGGGTGAGTCTCAGGGTGATTTTAATGATTAGAGTGTTGCCGAGAGTTAAAGGGTAACGGGATATGGATTATTGGTGTTTAAGAATTTTGAGAATAGTGGGAATTGGAGGGCGTTAATTATAATTAACGAAATAGGTGCGAAAGGACAGTTTTGCCCTTGGTGGCTGTTAAGGTTTTATTCTAGACTTGAGGGAATTTAGGTCTTTTCACCCTTAAAGATTTATATTAGCCATTAAGGCTGTAGAAGCTTACCAAAAACAGAATGTTGCTTCCTCCTTCTCTCCCGATGGTTTTTCTTTCCCATTTCTCTTTGAATTTTCAAGCTCTTTTTGAGGAACCAAGCCAAGGAACCAAGCTGTGATAAGCCAGCCAAGTGCATATTGCACTCCCAGGGTGGCCCAGCCATGGTGGACTGCACTCCACGTGCATTATGCCAATCTTAGCTTATCAACTAAGTTCTTTAAGCCCTTGACTTATAAGTCAAGCCACCACGTGCCTCCAACTTATACGTTGAAGCTTTGGGACTCTCAACTTATAAGGCGAGTCTCCCAGAGTTCAATATATATTCTCAACTAATAAGTTGATCCCCACTTAACACCCTAATAATCCTTTAGTTTATAAACTAAGCTTCACAATCATAACAGACAGTCACATGTTTCACATAGCATACCTATCAATAATCATACAATGCATTATAATACATTCACACAGTAGTCATAAGCATAATCATAATTATGCATGTTACAGTGTACCTAATCAGATATTTGCAAACATAATTATAATCATGTTCATCACCTTAACTAAGCTCTATTCATGCATTCACATAACAGGTACAGTTTTCTTACCTTCGGTCCGTATGCGAGTTACTAACGACGACCCTTTGAGTACGACCCTCGATTCAAGCCCTTAGCGAAAACCTAGTCACAATCGTAATAAGGAAGTTCTATCAACAACAGGTAAATAAAAGCTTCTAGATCAAATCTTAGCCTCCGAGACATCGAATTCCACTTATCAAGGAAGTAGATTCGATCCCGAGCCCAAATTGTTAAGTTCCCAACCTAAAAATCCCATTAAGGCCAAAATTCCCCTTAAGGGTCGCGGCCCCTCACACCCGAGCCGCGGCCCGCCTCTAATTTCAGAGGCTCGGCCTCCCTGGAAACCAACGTGCGCCGCGGCACGCCCCTGAGGCGCTGCGGCCCGCTCCTGCCTCCGAGCCCTGCTGGCTCGAAATTCTTCTCACAGGCCGCGGCTCGCCATAAAAGAGCCGCAGCTCACCCCCACGAACCCAGAAATTTCTGGGTTTTTCTTCAACCGAACCCAGCCAAAACTTAACCAATTTCATCCCATTCCTCTAATTCAATTCCCACAACTTATATATTCATTCTCACCTGTAAAACCCAACTAATTATCATGATATAACTCATCAAAAACCCAAAACCCAACCTCCCATCTTTCTAGCATGCATAAACACCATAGTTCTAAATAAACCAGCTAAACTAACTTAATAACTTTCAGTTCAGAATCTTACCTCAGCTGAGATGAATCACTTGAACTAAGCCTTTGTTTTCCCCAAGCCTAACACCTTGATTTCCCAAGCTTTACTCTTCAATTTCCCAAAAACTACTCAAACATCCATGGAGCATAAAGAGAACGTGAAAGAGAGAAAGAGAGCTGCTGAATTTCTTTTCTTTTAGTTTCCTTAGCCTTCTCAACAATCCCAGCTCACCCAAACACTAAACTTAAACCAAAAGTGACCATTTTTCCCTTTGCCCTTAGCCTATTCAACAAGTGCTCACAAGGGCAATTTTGTCCTTTGCCTTAAATCCCGCTATCCATAATTTACATTCTATTATTCCCGCTTCTTTCAATATTCTCACTCAGTTACCAATAAATTCCCATTACCCAATAATTCCCGGTAATGTACTAAATTACTAAAATACCCCTAAGCTCACACCGAGCTGGGTATTAAGACCCCGTTGTGACTTTTCCGCTAACTTGCTCATCGGGATCACCTCTCGTCGAGTAACTCAAATATGTCTACATAATAATGTGGTCTCAATCACACAAACACATATTTAATATCTCTAACATGCTAACATAATTATATTATAATATAATTCACATAATAACTCAATTATTACCTCCCGGCCCCCTAATCCAGGCACTAAACCACATTAGGAAAATTGGGATGTTAAATTCAATGTTCTATATGTGGACATTGATTGCATTGAAAATGCATAAGATACATGAGATTAGGGCATGACATGAATGCTGATTATGAGATTGATCAGAGCTTGAGTCTCTGTAATTGTGCATGATTATAATTATGCTTTTGATTACTGAATGAGCATGTCAAATGCCTTATATCTGAATATTTGACATATGATATATGTCTGTTTGTATTACCTAAATGAGGAAGCATTGACTTATTATTCAGGGATTGGCAAAGGTGTCAGTATCAACTGTGAAGCTGTGACTCATTAGTCAAGTTCGGCAGTGGTATTGAGCACTGGTCACATGGGATTGACGCATAAGTCAAGTACAGTCTTAGCGTGTTTAACGCAAGCCGATAAGATTAGATCTAATCGACATCTGCATTGAATGACTCGAATGAGCATTAATGCTGGACCGACCTCAAGTTCGATGAAAATTAAAAGCGATTGTCTAGTCTAAGGGCTAGTTAATTGGAGCCAGAGCCAGAAAGGCTAAGGTGACCTACATGTCACATGGCTAGGAGGGTATGGGACCTCCAGAGTGTGACTTATTAGTCACTAATACAGAGTGTGACTCATTAGTCACCTATACAGGGTATGACTCATTAGTCATCCACACAGATATTGACTCATTAGTCATCCACACAGATATTTACTCATTAGTCATCTATACAGAGCGTGACTCATTAGTCGCCTATAAAGAGTGAGACTCATTAGCCTTCTATATAGAATGTGACTCATTAGTCACCTATACAGAGTGTGACTCATTAGTCACCTAGACAGAGATGGACTCATTAGTCATCTGTGCAGAGTGTGACTCATTAGTCACCTATGCAGGGTGTGACTCATTGGTCGCCCACTTCGAGATTGACTTACTAGTCATCTATTCAAGAAGCAGGTCCTCAGAGATTGACTCATTAGTCATCTATTCAGATGCAAGACCCCATAATCATTTGTTTGCACTTGCTTGCATGCATGATGAAGGCTATTATTGCTAGGCATGCACATTATGATTTGATATCATGATATGACTATTCATGTGCATATTGAGTTTTTCTTGCTGGGCTTTGGCTCACGGGTGCTATGTGGTGCAGGTAAAGGCAAAAGAAAGCTGGACCATCCTTGAGTTGGAGAGCTTAGGTGACGATGTGTACATATGCGGCTGCTCGACCGCCACAGCCGAGGGTTGAAAGAGGAACTAGGGTTAAACCCTAGTTTGCCGCTTAGATCGGCTTGTTGTAAATATTTTCTTGTAATAGACCTCTAAATTATATTTTTGAGATCCCAATGTAAACAGTAAATGTTCTAATGAAATGTTACATCTTAACCAAAATTTTTAGTCCCTAAACCGCTAATCATACTTAGTTACACGATTTTGCCCAAACGACTCGATTAGTGAGTTTAGCACTGTTTATAAGGCACACCGTAACGGTCCCTGGAGTTTAGGGCGTTACAAACTTAATCCTGTTATGACTAAACCGCTACTTTGCACTCAAGATCGTCTCATGCCGAATGACTCGAACAAATCCACATTGTAATGTGGCCTTATCAATTAATCACAAACATGCACCAAAATACACAATTATGCCCTCAACGGGCCAAATTACCAAAATGCCCTTATAATAAAATGTGGACTCATATGCATGCATTTATCATTATATAATAATATAATTCACATAAACATGCATATAATCATTTAATAACATAATAAATCAATTATGGCCCTCCCGACCTCCTAATCAAGGTCCTAAACCTTATTAGGAAATTTGGGGCATTACAAATATGGTATAGATTCATGAACCTCACAAAAAAATGGCAAAAAAATGGGTTTGGAGGAGTCTTACGGCAGCGTGCAGCGGTCTGAGGCGGAGGAGAAGCTTTGGTTTTTTAATGTTTTTGTAAAAAATGAAGAAGAAGGCTCTGCCTGGGGGGATATATCACTGTGACCTACGTCGTCGCTATAGGTAATGACTAGTCGTCGCTGATATCAAACGCACAATTTCACTCAAACGGTGAGACTCGTCGCTGTAGGATAGTGAATAGTACACGAATACTCTCGTGTGCTATTTTGTACTATACAACGACGACATGGCAGTGGCATTTGACTTAAATTTTTTGGTGGTTCACGTTCCCATGTTTTATTTTGGGTCCTATTGCGACGACATGTCGTCGTTGTAGAGTACAAAATAACTAACCAGTGGATTAAATTACACTCTATAGTGACGACATGTCGTTGCTATAGGGAGTAAAAAATAGGCAATTGACTATTGGTGGTTAAATTCCCTCCCTATCCTACTGCGATGACATGTCGTCGCTCTAGAGTAACATATTTCCCTCCTATTTTTTCCACGATGACTCTACAGCAACGACAAGTCGTCGCTATAGAGGGTGCAAATAGGCAACCAACTCTGGGCGGTTGAGTTCCTTGAGCATCCTACAGCGACGAAAGGTCGTCTCTATAGACAAACATATTTCCATCTTTTTTTTCGACGAAGACCCTACGACGACGACATGTTGTTGCCGTAGAGTCATTTCCCGCCTCATGTTCCCTCCAAATTCCTGATACCCTACAACGACGACATGTCGTCGCTGTAGGGTATCAGGAATTTGGAGGGCCTGGTCCTGTGTTGTGTGACAACCCTACAACGACGACATATTGTCGCTGTAGCTTATTTTTTAATAAATTAAGAAAAAATAAAATTTCGTGGATTTTGCCTACATACAGCGACAACTTTGGAGTCGTCGCAATAGATGTCATCGCTGTAGAGTCTTTTTCTTGTAGTGCCCCCGAACTATGACCACTATATAATCGTGCCCCAAAATTATTCGCGGTGTTAAAAATTCCTCCTAAACTATACACATTACTGAAAATATTGATTATTGATATATAAATAAGTATCATTGTTTTCGAATCTAATTAATATCACAATGTTGACCATAGGTCAAGTTGATCTTAATTCTGAGTGATAATATTATGCTAATTATATTATTTAAATATTTTGACTTGTTCGTTACCAGTTTACCCTACAATCTAACCCATACTTACATCTTTGTGATTTAGTCGTGTAATTGAGTGTGAGTACTATTCATAGATATGAAATCTACAACTTCTATATTAAAAGTAAAAAGATGATTTCCTTAATTGCTTTATTCAAAATGTTAAATGATTGAGATCTCATTTCTGTAATTAAGTTCACGAAAATATCATTTATAAGGAACTTCGTGAGAGTTAAGAATAAAATACTGATGATGGGTAAAACGGTAACTTGTACCCAACTCATTAGTAAGTCATCGATGGATGATTGATTGACTGTAATGGTTATAACAATAGATAACGTATTTGTGGTTTGAAAAATACGTTCTGTGAATTCAAGAGTTCAATTTCGAGTCTATGGTGGAGTCACGAGAAATTAATAAGTTGTGAGATAATTTATTAATAAATAAACTCATGGAAACTTATTGTAGCTTGTGTTCATGGATCCATGGTCCCCATGCCGTCTCTAGTAAAATTAGATTTAATAGTTTCAAATAATTGATTTATTTATCAATTAGTAATATCGAGTTAATTTGGACAACATAAATAAATAATGGTGAATTATTTATTGATATTAGATGAGAATTAGAAATAAGAGAAAATTTGAGGATTTAATTAGAAATACTCAAAATAAAGTTTTATAGACATTTGTGCAATTTTATTGATATTAATAAGTTAGTATTTGTTTATCCAAAAAACAGTTGTTGATGACATGCAAGGATTTTCGACACGTGGCAGAGATATTGCTCGCCTATCGACCAGCATTATTTCCACATGAAACGATCAAGTTTTATATACGACCAGCCTGGTCGTATATTCCGTTCATTTATGTAAAGATCTGTACAGTTGTGATGATATCCGAGAATATCTCTTCATTATGACCTGCAAATCCGTTTATTAAGGATATATATTATTTCATAATTCATGTAACCCTTCTTGAGCCTATAAATACACAAGAAATAGCTCAAGGAAGGAGATCGATCTTTTTTCTCTTTTTTTTTTTCTTTTCAGAATTGTATTACTATTATCCATCGTTTGTATTGTTTTCTTCTTGTAAGGTCGGTGAAACTTGGGAACCCTAGTTCTTTGATCACACTTTTGGAGCTCAATACTAATAATAGTATCAAGTGGACGTAGGTTATTACCAATCACTGAGGCCAAACCACTATAATTCTCTGTGTCCTTTATTTTCCATTATATCATTTTCTCAATCCCTATATTATTTTCTGTCGTTTTCTAGACTCCGTGCCGTTGACCAAAACTAGGGTCAACTGTATTAATATTAGTAAAATAAATTAAATAAGGGTTCAAAATATAAATATTTATTTTTAATAAGTATTTAATTAATTATTATTTAAAATAAATAAAGAAGTATTTGATTTTGGGTAATTTTGGAAACAAAATTGAAAAATCAAAATGGCTAATATGCCCCTATGTGGTCGAGTATATGTGTAGATTGGTGAGCAAGTAATTGCTTCAATTATATACTTGTTTATTTAACTAAATAATTAACTAAAAAAGGGTAACTACTCTATTTTGGCTGGTGTGACATTTGCCTATAAATATAACCTTAAGTTAAGTTATTTTCTAAGAGTCATTCAGGTAAAGAAAACTCTGTCAAATTACTCACTAGGCCGCCCCTCCCTCTCTTTCTTTGTAAATGTGTCTTCTCATGTGTTGAGACTTAGCCTACCCTTTGTTACATCTAAATTAGAGAAATGTTTGGAAGACCATGGTGCTTGTTCTAGCGGGTTGAATTCCTTGCAATACCTAATATTTTATAAGGACAAAATGTTAGAGAATTCAAAGGAAGGAGTCAATTAATCCGTTGCGTATTCGTAAGTTTTCTATATCTTTGTGTTTATTTAATTTACGAATTTGATGTTTAAATGTATACTATGCGATTCTATGTTTCTATTATGGTTTTGAATAAATAATAGGGAGCATCCACTAGATTTAATTCCAAGATCCTAAAAGACTTAGCGACAAATAAACGATTGCACTAAACATGGATGAAATATACTTTCGCCCAGTAAAAAAATAAAATTTGGGTATTTAAGTGCTACAAATGTAATAATTTGGGTACTTTCGCTGCAAATATCTCTTAGTTATTTTATTAAGTTATATACATGTGTGGAAATGAATTTTGAAATATTTTTTTTAAATAAAAACTTTCTAAGATTTAGAGAATTAATTATAAAACAAAAAAATAATTTTGATTTAAATTTGAATTAGTGATTTTTTTTAGAAAACTATTCCTAATATTTAGGAAGTTAATTATTTTTTAAATTTGAAATAGTAATTTTTTTTGAAAATTATTCTTAAATTTCATAATCAATTTAGAAATTTTTAAAAAATATTGTTTACAAAATATCAAAGTGAACCAATTGAATTGAAGAACTTGGGTATTTAAGTGCTACAAATGTAATAATTTGGGTACTTTCGCTACAAATATCTCTTAGTTATTTTATTAAGTTATATATATGTGTGGAAATGAATTTTGAAATATATTTTTTTAAATAAAAACTTTCTAAGATTTAGAGAATTAATTATAAAACAAAAAAATAATTTTGATTTAAATTTGAATTAGTGATTTTTTTAGAAAACTATTCCTAATATTTAGGAAGTTAATTATTTTTTAAATTTGAAATAGCAATTTTTTTAGAAAATTATTCTTAAATTTCATAATCAATTTAGAAATTTTTAAAAAATATTGTTTACAAAATATCAAAGTGAACCAATTGAATTGAAGAACTTGTCAAACCATGAAGAATTATCTCTTTAATATCTTCAATAAGATAAATATAATTTCATAATATGTTTAGTAGATTTATGAGACAAAAAAGATATATATGCAAAATTAGGGTTAATAACACAACACAACACAATTGAATTCTTATGTGGTGAGATGAAAGATAGAAACCCTAGAAATTGAGCATCCTATTTGTTTTTTGGGAGGGCACTTGACAAAGAATTTGGTGGTATCAATTTGTTCATATAAAATTATTTCAGCATCCCTTTAACGATTTACAAGAGGTATAGTTTCTATTTATTCTATTATTTTATTGTTTATTATCATAAAATCATGATTCTTATAATGTTATTGAGATTTGTTTAAAGACTAGTTTTAAAGAAGGGAAAAAACATTAGCATTTTCATTGAGATTTGTTCATGGTGTTATTTGATAGTTTTTTAAAATAAAAATTAAAAATAGATAATTTTGTTAATAATTACATATAAAAAACAAAGAATGTCAATATAACCCACACTCAATTATTATTTTTTTCTTTCCAAAAAAAAACTTAAAAAAAAAAAACCTAACTCAATATTTGGTACCCTAACTCAAGCCTCTATTCAGCAATTAACTATGGTTAGTTGATGTATTCCTACTTATAAAACCTAAATAAAGTTGGGTTTGGCCCCAATCTATGAAAACCTAAATATTTTAAGTTTTTATATATATATATATATATTTTTGGTGAGGGGTTCTCTTCTCATATCTCTCTCCATTTTAACAAAAATATATATTTTTTTTCGAAAACCCCCTCATCTTCTGCAGTCTTCGCCTGAAAGAGGGCATATAAGAAAAAAGAGAAAGTGAGTGGTGAAAATGGAATATACTGGAAAACATAGGGAGAACAATGGAAGAAGGCCAAAGGTCGTAAGGCGGTCACCAGAGGGTCATCAAAAACCCCACTTGTGTCCTCATCCTCTCTCTATTCCTAGTTCTACTACTGGTACCGTTTTTTCTCTTTTTACATTTATTTTTCCTTTTGTTTTCTTTTCTGTCTCTCTCTCTCTATCTTTCTCTCTCAAAACAAATACACAGATATAAAAAAAAACTATATCTGAAATGAAATTAAGAGAGAGAAAGAAATAAGAGGAGAGAGAGAGGCGCGAGCGGGACTGAAAAAATAAAAACTTTCGACGGGGTCCATTCTATTTTTCGCTTCAAAGCCCTAGATCGAATTTTTATTTTTCTCTCCTTTCCCGCCCAAAAGTCGTAATGACCCCAGATGCCTAATCGGTATATATTTGAAAGGCTATAATTCGCATTTGTTTTATTGGGTTTCGTTACGTATTTGTATATCTAGATATTGTGGACATAGCTTTTTTTGGGTTTTTGTTTGCCTTGTTATTTTTTTTATTATTTATTTTTCCTTATTTGTTGATGTTTTTGACGAATCGAGAGGAAACCCCATTTGTTGTTTTTGGCGTCTGAATTGTGGATTTAATGGCAGGGTGGTCGATTTTAGCTGATGGGTCTGCTTTAGATCATTCCAAGAGTCCACAGAAGCTTGAGTTGGTGGTCGATCTCGAACCGGATTCGAAGGGGTCTAGTTTGGCAGTCGAACCCAATAAACAACAGCGTAAGAGCTGTGAAAAAGGCTTAATATCTGATAAGCTTCGAAGCTATTTTTACCATTTTCATGGCCTTCTTCTGAAGGAGATCTGTGACCAGGAAACTGTTCGGCCTATTCCTCCAATTCTAGGAGAAGGGAAATGTGCTGATTTGTTTGAGCTTTTTTTGGCTGTGAGGGAGAAAGGTGGCTGCAATGCCGTCTCGAAGAATGGGTTGTGGGGTTCGGTGGCTGAAGAGTCTGGGCTCGGTTTGAAATTCGCGGCGGCTGTGAAATTAATCTATATCAAGTACTTGGATACTTTCGAGAGGTGGTTAGATAGAATAGTAGTTGGCAGTTCGGAATTTGAACTCAGTCATACTAGTGTCTCCGATGTGGGTAGATTTCTGATGGAGTTACAGACTGATTTTAAGGACTTTTTACCTTCGGATCAAAATGCGGTTGTGTCTTATGATCTCTTTTTCGGTGATACTCCGATGAAGAGTGAAAAATCTATTGTAGGCGATGTCAAAGAGACTGTAGTGGTTGTTGAGTCAGATGATAATACAGATGACGATGAGATGACGGTTTTAGATCCTGCTACAGTAGACAGGGAGAAATTTTCACTCACGAGAAAGCGAAAGGAACCGGAGGAAGGTGACGATGGAATATTGGGGGATGAAGAAGATGATGAGAAAAAGAGCAGGGTGCTGGATTCTGGGCCGGCGGTTGAGGAAGTGAACGGTGATGTTGATGAGGTGAGTCGGGAGTCTTTGAGGGGAATTTTGGGTTGGATCTCAAGGATTGCTAAAGATCCTGGTGACCCTGTTTTTGGTTCATTGCCAGAACCGCCGAAATGGAAGTCTCATGACAATGGGGAAATATGGAAGCAGGTCTTGTTGGCTCGAGAGGCCATTTTTCTGAAGAGAAACGTTGATTTGGGTCCTGAACAGTCTAATTGGCAGGTATTTATTTTTTCTCAGCGTTATTTATTTATTTATTTAGTTTGCGGGAAGTCAATTGAATAAAACTCTTATCAATGGTTCTGCATTTAACTGTTTACTTTTGTCTGTGTGTGTGAATAATTGTGAATGGGCATTTGTACACGGCTGTGTCTTTTACTTGCATGCATCCCTTTATTTAATTCTCTTTGTTGTATTGAATTAAACTTGTTTTCACTGTTTGTTGTGTACTATAGTTGAGTTAGACCGCTTTATCTAGTCTGCAAGTCTGGGTATTTATGGATGAGCCACATATTATTATGGGTGATATTATTTTAGATTAGATTGATTATGAGCTTAGGAGGATGCTAACAATAGGTGTCGTAATGACTCAGGTATAAGATTGTTATTCATTGGGATATGATTCCTTCTCAAATATCCCGAACATTATTAGAATAAAATAAAAGCTAAAATCCATGGGTTTTCACTAGGTGGGATGGCTTTGAGAAATTAAACTCAAGCTAACCATCCATATGACTGGCCATTTGGCATGACTTTTAAAGGTTTTTTTTTAGAGCCGCCGAAAAGTCACATTCCATAGTGTTTGGATGAATTATTAGTGTTTGCCTAAAAGTGTTAAGTATCCATCTGTTTACAGTTTATTTAGGAAAAGTTTTTGAAAAAAATAAGGAAGGATGTTTTAAATTTGAATGAAATTTGAATATTTATTTATTTTTTACTATTAGATTTATTAAATTTTTTACTAGTCAAAGAAAAAATAAATAAATACATTACATTAAAACCATTTACAATTTGAAAAATTTCTCAAGGAGCCTCATGAGTCATGTCTCCTTTAAGAAGCCGTTTGATATGGTTTCAACTTTCTCATGTATTTTTCATCTAAAATTATACCTGTTTTCTGCATATGTGAATCTCAAAGGGCTCATTAGGTGACTGCTTTGAAGCCAAGTATATATATATATATATACGGGTTTATACTTTTTTGGACCCTGTGTTTTTTCCCATTAGCTGTTTGGATAACAATACAGTTTTTAAATCGAATGATTTTATTTTTGTTATGAATTGTTAGTTTGTTAAATTATTTGTGATTTTAGTTGAAAAAAAATTGACAAAAATTAGGTTTAGGGTTTTATTTTAATCATTTTACAAAATATATTATCCAAAAAGTAATTTGTTAAAACATATGGTAAAAAATCCAGGTTCAAAAAGATATAAACCCTATGTATATTTATTTTTTAAAAAAAAGGCAAGTTAATTTGAATGGTTGGTGTTAGGCATTCTAGTTTTGATTGTTGTACTTTTTTCATTGATGCTTTCAATATAGGCCTTTATTCTTCCCTAAAATGAAAACTGTTAAACATTTGTTTTCACTCTTGTTTGTTAATTATTTGTTTTTAGAAAACAACTTACCACATATCTTCTGAATCATCTTTCTTCTTCTAAATTATATGATTTCAAGGATCTCATTATTATTTTCTAAGATTGTATTTATAATTTTCTTAAGCGGCAATCAGATGTGCGTTGAGTCCTTAATTATTGCTTAGTTACCCAGTTATTACTTCATGGTTTTCAATTAGTAACATAAAGTTTTAAGGTCATTTTTCTCCTGGAAGATTATAGTTCAATACATTTTTAAGGCCCACCTAGCATTGTTTGAATTTTGTGCTTCCATAGATTCTAGGGTTTACAATGAATGTATGAGTTTCTTGCATGCCATAGATTGTATAATTTAGGGCGAGGATTGTTTTTGAGTTCATGTTTACAATTTATGCACAAAATTCTGTTAGTTTTTAGGCTTTTTAAAGGGGTTGTCTGGTATGTGGTGTTCAAAATTATTTGATTAATGTAAAATGGTAAGGAGGCAATAATGATTGTGTGGAACTTTGTATAATTGTGTTTGTGTTTGGCTGTGACGTACAATAATCTTGTGTATGATTATTGAAAATATAAAAATCAATGCTTAGTTGTACATAAGAATATAGAGTAATTGGTGAAAATAGACATTTTTTTAATGTTATTTTGCAAGATGACATTCTTTTACTAATTGCCACGGTAGGCGTTGTAATTAGCATAAATGTCTTAATAATTAAAAGTTATGTTTTATATGGAAGGTTATATGAATTATGTTAGTTTTATTTTAACCAAGTTCTAGACAAGGATATCACTATTCTTTTGATAAATAAATACAACTTTACTACTACCAAACAAGGAAATTTTCATACTTTCCCATTCACATGCTAACTTTACCTAACGGCCCCAAACTATGACTTTCTCTTGGTAAATTCTTTATTGAGAAAAAATGTGAGTTGAAATACTTTTTTTTTGGCATTTTTTATTTATTTAACTATTTTTGTAGATAAGTAGATTACCATTTGGTAGGTTTGTGTCTTCGATTGTTTATTGTTGTACTTGTATTGTCCTATTTGTTTATGGAATTCTTTAATTTATAAACACCTCTTGATCTAAAATGGTTGATTGGTTTAAGATTTGAAAATGATCTTAGAAATCCAAAAACACTAAATTTGTTAAACCTACTAAAATATTGATTGGTGATCTGTTTTAAAAATATGCTGAAAACTCGTATTCTTCATTAAAACGAGTGTTTTCTCTATTTTCTCTTTGTATACCTGTTGCATATTCTTATTAAAAAATAATGTACATCTTTCTCTTTTGAAATGACCATTTCATTTTATTTGTTTTTAATGTATATATATTCTTAACATTTTTCCAGCTAATCTTAGAGTGTTGAAAAGACGATTATTTTATAAATAATTTTTTAACAAATCATTTTGCTAAAGTTGGGATTTAAAAAAAATATTTTCATAAATTACTTACCTTATGTATAAGTATATAATATTTGCATTGAGTGCTATAGATTTTAAACAACTTTTCTAGTATGTCACTTTCATTTAATTTTTAGCTTTTAAATATTTCATGTATCATATTTTACTTGAATTGTAGGGGATCAAAGTATGCAATTATTAGTTTCAGATATGTTTTGTGTTTAAATAGTAGGGATATTTGTGGTAATAATACCACATCTTTGTTAATAGTTGCACTTATAATATCTTAAATAAGTGCAATGCGAGCAAAAATGAAATTGGTATTTAAGTACAACAGTTAGTAATGATTTGGTATTCTTGCTGTCAGAAAAATTGATTCGGTACTAAGTGTAAGTATTAACAAAGATTTGATATTATTGCCTTAAAAAAATTGATTTGGCTTTTAAGTGCAATTATCAACAATGAATTAGTATTATTGCTGCAAATAATCCTAAATGATATTATATTTGAATTTTGTTCTCTACGATGACAATAGCTTAGTCTATACTAAATCTTAAAAAGAAAATTACTTCACTTAAATTATTTTAAATATTTATTTCTTGTTTTTAAAATTGACAGTAATTTAATTTTTTGTAAGTTTTGACTTGTTGGATTTATTTTCTAAATTATAGTTTGTGACTCATAGGTTCATCCAATTTACAAAACATTCAAGTTTTGCCATGACATTTTATATTTTCTCCACTTTTCGAGTAATGACTGAGATACCCACAATTTACATTCAAAACTTACATTTAGAGATTTGTCTAATTTTTTCACTCATAATTTTTAAATTGGGACCACATCTTGTATATGGTTATAAAGATATTTACCACATCAGAGTATATGTATATATATATATATATATATTTAGTCTCTAGCATCACTCTAACTTTATGTATATAATATCACATGTGACATTTCCTTTTCAAGTTTATGTTTAGCATTGTTCCTTGTATGTCTGTGATTTTTTGTCTTTTAAAAAAGAAAAATGCTCAAGGGCATAAGGTTATTTTTTAAATTGATATTCTAATCTGGATATTACCTTTTTCTGGTGTTGTCATTTACAATTGCTCTAGCTACACTAAAATGGAAATGCTAAAAATGTTTGCATTCTGTTAAATTATGTACCACCCTTGTAGAAAACTCAAAGGATGCATCCAAGCATGTATGGTGATCAACTAGGATCATCCTACAATCTCAGAGAGAGGCTAAGATGCCGCAAGAAGCTTCTTAATGGGAAATCGGCATCACAAGGACAAGCCTATTCAGATTCATCCTCTCCCATGAGTGATTTGGACAGAAGTCCAGGACATGGCATGCCAAGATCTGAAGATCATATTGGAACAGGTGATTCATCTATGGAATCTTCAATTATAGATAGGTATAGTCCAAGCCGTATTCCCACAGGACCTGCTTTTCAAGCTCAAGTACCGGCTTGGATTGGTAAGACTTGTGAAAGTGATTCTAAGTGGTTGGGGTCCAAGGTTTGGCCACTGAATCAATCGGAGCAAAGGTTTCTTGTTGAAAGGGATCCTATTGGAAAGGGAAGGCAAGAAAATTGTGGATGTCAAGTGCCGGGTTCTACTGAATGTGTCAAATTTCATATTGCTGAGAAAAAAATGAGAGTGAAACGTGAATTGGGCTCGGCTTTTTACCTGTGGAGATTCCCTATGATGGGAGAGGAAGTTACTATGTTTTGGACAGAGGCTGAAGAAAAGAAGTTTAAGAATATAGTGAGCTCAAATCCTCCCTCTCTTGAGAAGTGTTTCTGGGATGAAATTTACAAGTACTTTCCACGTAGGAAGAAGGCAGATTTAGTGAGCTACTACTACAATGTTTTTCTTTTGCGTCGTAGAGCACTTCAGAACAGGTTTACTCCAAGTAACATTGACAGTGATGATGAAGAATCAGAACCTGCTTTAGAGACCAAAGGTTTTGGGCAGGAAACACCAAAGCCATCAATCCTGTTAACCCCAATCAAACACCATAAAAAGTAACAATAGCTTCTAGTCAATACCCCAGCAACCACACCCTTTTGAGACCTGTAAAGCTTCTGTATTTTTTCCTTTGTGATTTTGAATGGCAATTTTGGATATCAACAGATCATTTTTCACCTTGCACAAGACAAAAGTAGCCATCACTCACTCACCCCCGCCTTAAATGTCGGAAAGAAACGCATCCAACTGTGAAGATTTTAAGCTGAAAGCTTATTTGGTGTCTGGTTTCAAATTTTGAGATATTCTTCCTGTCTATTCTTGGTCTTGATCGCTAATTCAAGTATAGATACTTTTCAATTTGCTCCCTTTTTTTATTTCTTTTTGGTTCTAGAGATTAGAGAGCGAAAAGACTGAATGGAAAGATAAGCTTAGAAATGCGGGAAAAGCAGTTGGAAGTGGATGGGTCAGAATACATTACTGTTCTGAAATGCATATCGTAGATTTGTGGTCAAGGGAATTAGAATTGGTTTTTGAATATGGTATAGAATTGTTTTTCCGTCATTTTCACTTTGGTCTCCGTTTTCCAAAAAAATTGGTACTTTTTTTCTTTTTAATTTTTAAATTTGGGGTTTAGCATCATATAGTTAATTTTTGCTTGTGTTTTAGGACAGTACTACGAAGACAAAGAAGTGTTTTGTGTTATAGGGTGTTTGGGGTGAAAATATTAAATCTTTACAAAACACTTATCACTGAATTATTGTGCTGTCAAGATATTGAAGCAGTACGATAATGCTTCTAACTCGAATACAATAGTGTATTTTCCAATTTCCATTCAAATATTAAAATTAACGTTTGATACATATATTTTTATTTTTGGTTCTACAATTTTATTGAATACTCAAGTAGGGGTGGCCGTTTGTGTTCGTATTGTATCTAGACTCGTGTGTTACAACATGACGTGATACTTGTAACTTATTTATAAAAAGAAGATGTTTAATTTGGGTCAGCCTATTAATCAATTAACTATGACAAGTTCAATTCTTTATGACCTATTTAACTAATCAATATATTGCAGATGCAATAAATATAATAAATTAAAGTGTATAGTTTTAAACAAATTGTTGTTGTGTCATTTTTGGGTTATGGGGTCAATCCAAACATCTTCGTTTAATATTTGTTTTAGGCATGTCAATGAGAAACGATCTAAACTCATTTAAGGAAAACCCTAGCCTGTCTATTTCATTTGAATTTGAGTTGTGTTATTATGTGTGACCTATTTTGTTGTCCATATACTTAAAAACTAATTTAAATAGACGAATCACGAAGGTAACAGACGTGACACATCTCTTAATGTTTAAAAATATTTATGAGTTGGACCAATCACGAAGTGACACGTGTTGGTCCAGTAAACACCTAAGGAAGGTAACAGATGGAGTGTGACGAAATTATTATTTTATTGACTTCGGGTATTTTACTCGCTAAAAAAATTGGGTCTATGCCGGTTACAAAGCTCAAATATTGGGTACTTTGTTGCAAATATCCCTAATATATATTTTTAATCATTAATTATTTTAACCTGAGGGCATTTTAATAATATTAAAAAAAAGTTGGACCAAAATCAAATTTAGGGTATTATTTTGTTCCATTTTTCAAAACACAAGATCTGAATTGTTGGTAACTATTGCACAATATAAAGACAAAAATGGTATTTAATAAAATTAAAACCATTTTAATAAAATTAAATTTTTTTTATTTTCCCTATTATCTTCTTTTTCTTCTCTTGTAATGGGATCTGAGCATCACTCTTCCTCCTTCACCGTGACCTCACCCCATCGTTCAATCAACAACGAAGTCAAAACCTACAGTGAGGTCGTTGTTGGAAGGAATCCTAGGTCGCGGATGAAGTTTGCCTTCCTTTGGGTGAGATCTAATTTGGGATGGGCAAGGTTGCGAAGGGGCCAAGGGATCGTTCGTAGCTATGTACTTCATAGGCAATCAAAGTTCTCATATTTGTCGTCGGAGCTTGGATGGGGCTTAGTTTATGTCGGGGACAGGGCTGAGATCGACGTGATGATGTTGTCGATGTGATGATGTTATTTTTATTGGATTTGATTTCACATGGGATGATTTTGTCTAGGTCAGGAATGGACGATGAGCATAAAGACTATTGGTGTTGGGTCGATGATGGGCAAGGGCGAATATGGGCCTCTTTTCTTGATCTTGGATCTGCTCCATCTTTGGCCAGGGAGGACGATGACAAAGAGGATTGTTCAGCAAAGGCTTGAGTATTTTTTTCCATTGGTTTTTGTTTTTAATACATATGGTATGATGTTTGAGGAATTGAGTTTTGATTTTGAAATTTGATATGAAATCTAGCTGTGATTTTGAAATATGATGATAAGTTTAGGTTTTGATTTTGTTTAGTAATTTTGATTTTGAAATCTGGGTTGGAGGTTACGTTCTACCCACATAGAGTTTTGATTTATTGATTTTACAAGATTTTTTGGTTTTGAGTTCATAGTTATATTGATGTTGTGATTTTAATTTTGATTTTTATTGATGTTTTGAGTTTGTGTGTACTTTGTTCATGAATTTTGGATTTGTTATTTCTAATTTGAGATTCTTATGTTTTATGATTATAGATGAACAAATTTTTGGAAAAATTTGGGGATGAACGTCGAGGGAAATGAAAAAAGTTTAAAGGGTCTATACCATTTGTGGGTTGTTATGTTTTCCCTTAATTCCACTATGGATAAGTGCTTCCATCTTGGCCAATTTACGAGCCAACTCAGAATCTTGGATCGGAAGTGAGCTGATGGTGGTAAGGCGGGCTGGCAGTCTTAGTCCGATCGCTTGCTGCTGAAGCGTGTTCTGACCAGCTCCAGTGAAGGGCTAGCTGGCTACTACGGTCTACTGCTGTCCGAATCCAGTGGCTGGCTGACTAACTCCTTGAATCTGCTACTATCCGACTCTAGTGGTTGGCTGGCTGGCTCCTGGAATCTGCTGCTGTCCGGCTGCCAAGGCTGGCTAGCCGACTCCTGGAGTCTGCTGTTGTCCAGGTACAGATGAATGTCCATGTTTAGCCATGGTTACCTGTTCATCTGCATTGATAATATAATCCTATATGTTAGGCTTGGTAGGTTGAGTTTGATGATTCCTTACCGAGATGGATTTGTCTGACTCGGTCCATCATTGTTAGAGATAGGGGTGAAGCCTTAAGGCTGCATTGGGCTGATTGGGCCTTGGAAGCGGGATGGCTAAACCTCGGTAGCTTGAGAGGACATGGCCTCTATTTGCACGAGCAGGTCAGAATTCTCAACTTTGAGCCTCCTCATTTTCTCGCGATCATCATTCATCTGGGTAGTAAGGGTAGCGAGCTGGGTAGCCAGATTAGGTGTCTTAGCCACGTCTGACATGGTTCTTCGAACAAACTCTTGGATCTTTTTTCAATTGTCTGATTTCTAGGGCCCCACAGTGGGTGCCAAATTGTAGAAGTGATTTCCTTCAATTGATTAAACGAGCATCAACAACCTGTCAAGAAAAAAGAAAGAGACAATAGTTTAATTAGGAGCACCGATGAGGTGTCAGCCAATGAGACTCTGATGCTCAAGTTAGTTGGATTGTAGTAAAATTTAATCGAAAGTAGTAAAACAATAACGTAAGTAATGATGAATGGATGAGTAGAATTGTAAAGCCCTGGTTACCCCAGAACAGTTACGGTGATCGGTGAACCAGAAATTTGACCCGCTACCCGAGTCCTTTGGTTAAAAATGTGTTCTAAATGTTATTAACAGTTTAAGGTGGAAAACCAATAAAAAGGAAATGATATATTTTATTAAAATTGTTCATGAGCTCATTAAAACATTTACACGTTATTTACAATATAAAAAAGTCACTCCTGTTTTTAAATTTACAACCCCGCCGACCTAAGAGGCAAAAATAGGGTAAACCCCCTAGTTCCTCTGAGAACTCCTTGGCCGTGGTGGTCAAGCGGCCGCATATGTACACATCACTACCTATGCTCTCCACTCAAGGTTGGGTGAGCTTTTATTTCCCTTTACCTGCACCACATAGCACCCATGAGCCAAGGCCCAGCAAGAAAACACAATATAGCATGATATAATATCAACAATGATCATAATAATCATTCAGGACTATCAGTCCAAAACAGATAGGTGACAGTCCCAAAAGTTACCAAATAGGGAATAGCTCCCTTCAGCCTTGTGACGATAGGGTCACCGGGGCTTAACAGGTAAGTGTACCTTTCATTATCTTAACCAGGATAGGTGCATGGTGACTGGTCACCAACATAACCTTCCTCATGACCATATAGTCATAACCCTGGAACATTGTTCCCTAGCTGTGTGACAAGCGGTCACCTGGGCCTTAGGCCCTGGCTCTGAGTAACTAGTCTTAGACTAGCCAAGCGCTTATAAGTTTCATCGACCTTAGGGTCGGTCCAGCATTAATGCCTTAGAGCCATTTAATACCGATATCGATTAGATCTAATCTTCATTTGGCCCTGCGTTCATGACGCTATGCCATTTCTTACTCTTAGGTCAGTATCCCTGACTAGTCAGTGCCATATACGAATAAACAATATTCACTAGCATTTAATATGCAATCCATGTCCACATTTATCAACCAGCATGCCTCAACAACTATCATACATGTCATATACACGGGGTGCAGTTTTCTTACCTCAAGTTCGAGCGAGAAATATTATAAGGACGACCCCTGAGAACGATCGATCTTTTAGTTCCTTAGCGGTTACCTAATCACAACCAATTATAACCTCCATTAATGAGAATCAACATAGATAAGGTCTTGACCTAAGCACCACTCTCGGGACCTCGAAACATGCTCACACGGTGAGTAGATTCGATCCCGGGCCTTAAGGATTGAAACCCCAAGTAAAAAACCCTTAAAAACACCCAAAACGAGACTTTGAAGGAACAGAGTAGCAATACCACGCTGATCCCTAGCGCCCCAGCGCTATACTCAGATTCCCCAACACGTCCAAAAGACCCCTGTGTAGCGTTGTAGCGCCCTAGGGTGGGTGCTATAGCGCTACCTCCAGACCTAATGCCCCCTGAAACCTCCTTCTTCATCTCCTTCGATCCCAACCTGTTTCCAATGCTTCCAAATCCCATTTTTGATGCCAAATGAACCCAAAAACCATCCTAACATATCCCAAACATCACAACCATAGGAACCCTAGCTAAAACTCCCATCAAAACCAAGATCTCAACCTAGAAATCTTAGCTGCAAAACAGAACTAAAATAGGGCAAATCAGAAAATTCAATGGTTAGAAACTTACCCAAAGCTCAGCTTATGATGCTCTTCAATGGAGGAATACACTCCCAAACTCCCAAGGCTTACTTCCCAAGCTTGAATCCTCAAGAATGGTTCAAAAATCTCAAAGGAAACTGAAGGAGAAATAGATATGGGAAGGCTCTTGAACTTACTCTGTTTTTCTCTCTTCTTCCACAGCCAAAATGGTTATATCTATCCTAGGGGTGAAATGACCCTTATACCCCTAGGTCAATTTAAGGTTTCTAAAGGCTCCCAAGGGAAAAATTGGTATTTTCCACTTATCTGGTTAATCATAATTAATGCTCTCCAATTCCCGCAATTCTCAATAATCTCAAACACTAATAATTCATATCCCGTTACCCTTTAATTCCCGGTAACGCTCTAATCATTAAAATCACCCCGGGACTCATCCCGAACCCCGAACTTAGACCTGTTGTGACTAGACCGCTAATCAATATTCCAAGATCGTCTCATGCCGAATAGCTCAAACAAACCCACATTATAATGTGGTCTCAACATATATCATCAACACGCATACAAATATTCAATTATGCCCTCAACGGGCCAAATTACCATCACACCCCTGTAATTAAAATGCGGACCCACATGCATACATTTAACATCATATTATAATATAATCCACATATACATGCATATCATCATTTAATGGCATAATTAAACAAGTATGGCCCTCCCGGCCAACTAATCCCACCATTAAACACATCGGAGAATTCAGGGCATTACAAGAATAATTGTCAAGGTGACGGCGAAACTTGATAATCGGGTTAGGTTCGGTTAGGCTGACTGATTCGACTCGCTTGAATGAATCGCTTTGAGATAATAGTCCTAGTCATAGAGAATAATCAGGGCGTTCGTTATCTGATGCCTTGCTATTAGCCCCTGAGGGTCTTCCTTATAGTCGTTTGCCCTACCATTGTCGTTCCACCTACCTGATCTGTCTAATTCACTCTAAGTGGCTCCTTTCCAATTTTTTTGGGAAGGGTTGCGTGTACCTTGACTGTTTCAAGGTCTCTGGCTGACTAAACGTATCCGGATTCAGGTCCAGGTATTGATTGGTCAATCGGATGGTTCATTCGACATATGTGAGTCTGTTTACGTTGGGTTGGGCCTTACTAACTAGTATGACTGGCTTGTTGGGCCTGGTTGGCTAGTCTGACTAGCTTCATGGACTTTTTTTTTTAATATGTAGACAAATTTTGACTACTACATATAACACCTTATTTATATTTTATATTGTAATATACGTTTGGAGCTCGCATAGTAACCACTGACGATGCTAGTGGGCTCTTCTAACTTTTTTTTCTTCTTTTTTTATACTTTTGTACCCTGTATTTTTTTTAAAATTATTATAAATATTTGTAAAAATGTATATAGGCCCCCATAAAAATAAAGAAAAAATTATACATTTATATTTTTTCCTATATATATTAATATAATATTTATTAATATTTTTTTTATCCTCATATGTTTTAATCCTAGCTCTGTGACTAATAGGAACTAAATGTTCACTTAAATTTACTTATCTAGGAATTTAATATACATGTTCTCGTTAATGATAAATTGTAAATATTTAGTTACTAATTATTTGTAACTTTGTTCGAGCTCCAACCACGTTTAATATTTATTTTAATAATATATATTTATATAATGAAAAAAAAAGAAAATTTAAAATTTTAGCTTACATATAGTTTAATACAAACGACATAAATTAACTAAAAATGACGTGTAGTTAACATCATAAACAAAAGCTAATTTTTGAAGGACTAAAATTTTTGTTAAAGTCAAATGACATAAAACTTGTAACAACAGTTGAGAAATTTCACTTTCTATGTATAGAGTGTACCTATAACTTAAAAAAATGCCACAATTATTCACATTTTCAATTTGATGCTAAATATTCACCATCTACCAAAAATAACCGTCTCATTTTTCTACCCCAAAATACTAAACCCTAATTTTCTCTCTCTATCTTTGTCGCTTCCTCTCTCTCTCTCTCAAAACTAACCCCAAAAAAACCCCAAACACATCGAGCCTCTCACCCATCTTTCTCTCTTTCTGCGAATATCATCTTCCCCTAGCTCCGTCGCGGCCTTCATTTAACCCCAAACGCTCCTTCGCGACGGATTCTAGCGAAACCGAGACCCACGGTGGCAATTTCCTCCTACGCAGTCAAGGACATCTAAGAAGCATTTCAAAGGTTAGATATTGAACCCAAATCGATTGTTGAACCTAAATGCATGTTTAATCTTAATTTTTGTATGTGATCTGTGATTTTATGGAATGGGTTCGTTGATCTGAGCTTTTGGGTTTTTTTTTTCTGGGTTTGTTGGGGTTTCTCGATAGGTTCGATGTAAGCTCCATAGGATGCATATATTTTTCCTATGAAATTTTTGACAATTTTTTCTTGATTTTGTTTAACTTTCTGTTTTCTCACTAACCATTTTCATGTTTCGATGCAGATGCTGAAGTTTCTTATTTTGTTTCAAGATCAATTTCACGGACGAGTGACATATAGGGTAGTAGTCATTTGGATACAATTAAGAAGAGTTTTGTGAAGCTCAAGCTGATAGAAAGAGCAAAGGAATCCCATTTCAAACAATTCTTCTTGGCTTTGCAATTTCATTTCTTTGGAGTTTTGGTGCATCCACTATTATTGAGGAAAATAGCAAGTAAAAGAGAAGATAAGGTGCATTTATTTTTGGGCTCAAAGGCCTGTAGATTCTGCATGGGAGAGTTCGCTCTGGTGAGAGGGTTGAATTTCAGTTATGGACCGTCACAAGCAGAGTTGGATGAGCATTTGACCAGTAACCGCTTGATAAATGATTATTTTAATGATGCTACGAAAGTAAAGCTCCTACAACTGGAGAATGCTTTCAATACTTGCACTATTGTTGAGGATGTCTACAAGTTGGGTCTCTGTTTCTTGGTTGAGGGGTGTTTAACGCCCAAATCGTGACAACCACTAAGCAGTGGTTGTAGTATAATCGGGCGGTCAATCCACAAGGAGGTAACCTAAAATCAAAAGATTAGTAGAAAATAACACAAAAAGTTAGTAACAAGAAATAAATAAAATTGAATACCAGAGACTGGTTGCAGTCCTGTCATATCCCTCTCCTTTCAGTTTGCTGCCCAGTTTGTGGTCAAGAGGAAGAGAATCATACTCATTTATTTTTTGATTGTTTCTTTTCCAGAAAAGTTCTCCTTGCTGTCCAGGGTTGCCTGAGAGGTTTATCTTGGCCGGTTCAGTTTAGAAATTGGATCCAATGGCTGTCTTTGCCTCGGGCTGGCTGGTTATCGGTGATTCTTCATGCAACATGTGCAACTGCTGTGTATCATATATGGATGAATAGGAACCATTGCTGGCTTGATAACTTTTGCTTACCAGTGTATAGGATTGACCATTTGATTAGATTCTCTATCAAAGCTAGAATTTTGAATTTAGTAGGCAGTAAGTGTTCTTATCGTGAAAAGCAAATGCTTAAGTTTGTAAAGAATCTGTGATTGGTGTACTGGTTTTGGCTGGGGTGGGTTGTTCCCTTCCTCTGGTTTGTTTGTAATTGTTAGTTGATCAATATATATTTTCTTTTGATAAAAAAAAAAGAAATAAATAAAATTGTAAGTAAAAAGAGGTTTGAGATTTTGGTGTTGTCTTTTTGATGAAATGATAAAATGAGATAAGTGAAATAAATGTAAGATGTAATCAAGAGTTTGAAAAATGGAAAGGTTTCAAGAATCATCCATATGCTTGTTTAGTTACTTGGTTACTTGATTTACAAAAATACACAAGTAAATAGTTCACATCCCAACATTTACTTGGAAAATCTAACATTAAAGTCCATATTCTTTTATAACAAAAGATCATTTGAGTTATAAAGTTCTTTGCTTTAAAAGTACAATGTTAATCTTATGAAAAATCTAAAGCTGACAAAATACCCAAGGGCAATAATGCAATAGAAGATTAGACATAAAATTATGTATCAATATTACTTTTACTAATTAGAAGCACATAGAAAGAGCATGACTAATCCTATATATTATTAGCATAAGTAAATAAAGATAACAAAATAGAGATGGAGATGAAAGAACATAAATAACTCAAATATATTACATTAAGAACATAGTAAATCAAAGTAGCAAAATAACATCACTAGCATATGGAATCACCCCTAACCTTCCTAGGAAGATTAGGCCATTATGCTCATGATTCTCACAAAATTCTAAGAAGAAAATATGAGAAGAAAGTGAGTAGAAATTTTGCTATAGTTTCTTTACTATAAAAATTACATACCTAGTGTGAAGAAAGAGTTCATATTTATAGAGAAAAAAAGGACTAAAAATAAATTAAACAACAATTGGGGTTTACAAAATAAATCTGAAATATTAATAATAAAATATGATTTTGAAAAATCAAATCTTATTATAAATATTAACCTAGTTATTTTGGGGCATGGTCAATATGCTCTTTTTCAAAGACACCAAAAAAGATGAGCTTTAAAGCTCAAAATGACAATTTTGCAAGGCCCAATACCCACAAAATATGGGTTGAAGGTGGCTGGTGGCAGAGATGGGTTTTGACCCATTTCCAGCCAATGAGGAGGTGACACGTAGGCGGGCTGCTGAGCTGTTAGGCAGCTGGGCTCTTTGGGCCGCGTGGGGTCTTTGGGTAGGAAGAGGCGGCTTGCTTGGAGGTGCTACGCTGGGATTCTGCTTTGGGCCATTGGACTTGCTGAAAGGAGGAGCTGGGCTGCATCAGATGGGCCTGCGAATGGCTGCTGGGAAGGCACGTTGGAGCATGCTGGGATGCTGAGAGATGCATGGCTGAAGGAGGCTTAGGCGGCTCGGCTCGGCTTCAGTGGCTGGGGAGGAAATTGGGCCTGGGCTTCTCCTTTAGTTGGGCTTTAATCTCAAGAATACCATTTTCTCTTCTCTTTTTGTCAATTTTAACTATTTCTTTCTTCTATCTTTTTATTATTGTCCAAATGCAAATTATCTCCTGAAGATTACACATAAATTAAATCAAAAATTAATATTTTCAATTAAAACAAATATTACAATAAATTTATAAAAATATTAATTAAAACTTAATTTATTTTACACTTTAAAACTAATGAATATGCATTTTTGAGCACTAATCACAACCCCCAACTAGCTTATTGCTAGTCCCTAACAATTCAAGCAAAAAAGAAGATTGTCAAGTTGAATAATCAAACCAAGCAAAATCATCTAAGCATTTTCAAAGTATCAGCAATAAGTCAGAAATTACTATCTAAGCTACTATAGTTGCGATTTTAGAGTTGTATGTGTGTGCACCAAACCATATTTTTTTTTATCACAAGTCATAACCCAAATAGTATCGAAAAATCTGAAAAGTATAAAGGTCTCAACTCCAAATTCCTCACGGGCATTGAAAGTATTTGTATGGGAATGATTACACTCTTGGAGTTGGAAATGTAACAATTTACGCTTAAATGAGAAAATATAAACTTTTTAGGACAAGCAATTTGAACAAATATTGATCACAAGATAGGCAAATCAACTTATTGGAATTCAAATGACAAACAACCTTTGGGATTTACATGAGAAAACTCAAAGAACAGAATGGCAACTAACTAGAAATGATAAATAAGAAAATGAACTGCAATGATATTAAAAATTGTTTTTTTTAAATACAATTACACAAAATAATAGTAATAGAAATATTTTTTTTTCAACAACTACAAAATAATAGAAGGAAGTGTTGCTCTTGTTCTTTTATCTATTTTTTTTTCTTTTTCTTTTGTTTTCTTGTTTTTTTTTTCTTTCATCATTCTTTTCCTTTTTTTAAATTTTTTTTACAAGAGACAACACAAAAATGAAAGGAAATTACAAACAAAATCTATTGAACATAAATTTAAAAATGATTACTGTTATCCAAAAAACAGGCACAGATGACGTGGCAAGTGATTTCTAACACGTGGCTGACACCTGGCAAAATTCTGTTCGACTATCGACCAGTAAGACATTGCAAGCACGGAGTTGAGTTTTATCACGACCAGCATGGTCGTACAATCCAGATATTTCAAAGATAATCTTATAGAAATCATCGTCATATCCGGGATTATCTCCCATGATTTACTGAATATCCGATTAATTAGGAAAGAATATCTGTAACTAATTCATGTAATCTTTCTTGAGCCTATAAATAATGAGAAGATAGCTCAAGGAAGGGGCTTTTTGCTTTCTAATTACTGGAGATTAGAGATTTACGAGTGAGCTAGAGCTATCACATTCGATATATTGTTTTGTTCTTCAGAGGTTGGTGAAACTCATTGAACCCTAGTTCTTTGATCACTCCTTTGAAATATTATATCAATAACAGCTCAAGTGGACTGTATTGACTGTGTCAGTGGGATCAGGACAGGCTGGACTAGTCTGCGAGTTCCTGGATGGTTTCCAGGGGATTAGCCGGGGTTCCTTTTTTTTTAAGAGGTTAAAGTGGTGGATTAGTGTCGAGGATAGAGTTGAATTGAGGGCATTGTATTGAATAGCTTAGTAGAGTTGTAAGAACTCGAGGCTTAGATACTGAGTGAGAAGGAATTCTCAAAAGTTGATCTTTGATCTGGTTAGTACCGGTTAGGGATCAAGGGAAAAGAAGATGCAAAAGGCTGTGTTTCTATCAGATAAAGAGCACTAGGAAGTGCTGGATTGTATTTTGAGAATTTTTTTAACGCTAAGTGTTTGTGGATTAGATGAACAGAGCGTTCAAGGAATTATTTGAGTGGGAATCTGTGATCGTCTGGGACGATGGTATTGTGGTGTATTCTCGGTGGAAATTTGCTAAGGCCAAGGGATACCCTAGAAGGCGGGAGTGTCCTTGAATGGGCATGGTATTATATGTGTTTTGTGGAAAGAGTTCTGAGTTCCTTTTTACAGATCAGAATCAATTGGTAGGTTGTTATGACACCTCAGTGATACAGAGAAAAGATTGCTTATGTAACACGTTGGTGAAAGAACTTGACCAGAACTAGAGTAAAGTTTCTGGTGGGTCAGTGGCCAGTTCAGTGCTTGAGATTATTATCTCAAAGGAGCTAAAAAGAAAGGAAGACTAAGTGAATCTCAGATAGGAAAGATTGAATGGAAGTCTTAGCTGGATGAGGTAAGGATGATTCAGTGTCAGGTATGAATCTATTGTGATATAAGGGTTATAAGGATCAGACTTGGAGTCTGATAGACACTGGGATTAATGGGAGATTCTGGATGAATCTCATGTTACCTTCTGATTCTCTTCATTCAGGCATCATGTCAGTATATTGGAGTATGAAAGTTTATGATGATGGCCTGAGATGGAGAGGGACATAATGGAATGAGTGGTAAAGTTCTTAGCCTGTTAGCAGGTCAAGACAAGGTATCAGGAATCTGTAAAGTCATTGCAGCCTTTAAGTATTTTGCAATGGAAATAAGAAAGCATCGTGATGGGTTTCGCGGTGGGGCTACCCAGGAAAGTGGGTCAGCATGATTGACTTGGGTCATTTGGACCAGTTCCAGATCTCTATGTAAAAGAGGTAATGTGCCTTCTTGAGAATCAAAGGTCTATCTTATTAGATGAAGACTTTATTGTTACTTCCAGGTTATGGAAGGGTGAGAGAAGGTGATGAATATACGGATGGAATTTATAACAATTCATTGTTCTCAGGCTGATCATAATCAGAGGGAGAACTGTCCAGAGTTGAAAAGGTACCTTGTGAGATAAGGTATGGTAGAACATGTTTGTCACCCTTTCATTGGAGTGAAATGCGAGAGATGTTATATCTGGATCATGTGATGGTTCAGGGGACCATTGAGTATATTAAAGGTTGGCGCAGGGATGCTCACTTCTCAGTTTAAATGAAAAAGTGTTACTGAATTGAAAAACAGGAACATGAAGTTCCAGATATAAAGTTGTGTTTTCCTAAAGAATCACCATGGAAAGGGGTGATGAGTAAAGGCAAGATGAGCCTAGATTAGTATGGCAGTTTGAGTCCTGAATAAGGCTGGTCAGACTATCGTTTGTTGGACTATAGTTTTGGTTCTGATAGTTGTACATTGTGTTATGTATTTTCATGCAGTGGACATGGGTTGAAAGAACTCATAAGTTGAGTTATGAGGTTTTGGGGAACAAAGTATACCTTGATTTAAGGTATGTTGCAGAAATAGTGAGGTCAAGAGAATGACCTGGGAAATTGGAATCAATTGTGCGGAATTCTTATTCCGAGCTGTTCAGATAAATTTCGAGGACGAAATTTCTGTAAGGAGGGGATAGTTGTAATGCCCCAAATTTCCTAATAAGGTTTAGGACCTTGATTAGGAGGCCGGGAGGGCCATAATTGATTTATTATGGTATTTAATGATTATATGCATGTTTATGTTAATTATATTATTATATGATAGTGAATGCATGCATGTGGGCTCATATTCTAAATGCAAGGGCATTTTGGTAATTTGGCCGTTGGGGGCGTGATTGTGTAATTTTATGCATATGGGTGAATTATAATTTTACCACATTATATGTGGATTGGTTCGAGCCATTCGACATGAGACGATCATGGGAATGCAAGTTTTCGGTCTAGTCATAACAGGTTTTAGTTCGAGGCTCGGGGAGAGTCTCGGGGTCATTTTGATGATTATAACATTACCGGGAATTAAAGGGTAATGGGGTATGATTTATTGGCATTTGAGAATATTGAGAATAGCGGGAATTGGAGAGCGTTAATTATAATTAGCGGTATAGGTTGGAAATGACGAATTTACCCTTGGGAGTGTTTAGAAGCTTTAAATTGGCCTAGGGGCATTATGGTCTTTTGACCTTAAGGATTTATATCAGCTTTGGGGTTTGGAAGGCTGTAGAAACAGAGCCAAAACAGAGACATCAACCTTCTCTCTCTCCTCACCTGTACACCATTTCTCTTCTTTCTCCTTTTGGAATTTTGAAGCCAATTTGAAGGAACAAGCTAGGAAAATCAAGGTTTGGGCTTAGGGACTTGATTCAGCCATTGAAGGGGTTTGAAAACCGAGCTTGAGGTAAGGAAACTCAGCCATGAAAGTCTGGTTATACTCTATTTTCTTTTAAGTTTCAGCTTGTGATTTTGATGTGTTAGTTGTGAATTAATGGGAGTTCTTGAGTTTGGAAACTTGGGTTTTGATGTGGGTGAGTTATGGGTGATGTTTGGAGGTTTAAATGAGTGTTTGGGAGAGGTTTTGAGTTGGTTTGAAGGGCTGGTTCCAAGGGAAAAATGCAGGGGAGTTTGCTGGTGCGTTGCTGGTTTTTGGGTTGATCAGGGTAATGTGCCGCGGCCTGGCTATGGCGTGCCGCGACCTAAGTGTGTTTCTGAGGCAATTATGCCTCTGTCAGGGGGATGAGCTGCGGCATGGCTATGGTGAGCCGCGGCCCATCAAGGCAGATTTGGCCAAAATGGGGTTTTTGACTTAGGGATGCTTGCCATAGGCCTCGGGGTTGATCCTAGTACCCGGTTAAGTGGGGATTGATGTCCCGGAGGCTAGATATTGGTTTGGGAACCTATGTTGGTCATTTTTATTAATGGTATCCTATATGTTTGGTTATGACTAGGTGACCGATAAAGGACTAAAAGCTGATCGTTCTCAAAGGTCGTTTCTTTTATTAATTCTCGCTCGAACCCAAGGTAAGAGAACTGCACCCCATATGTGACATGCATGGTTATGATTGATGCGTGTTGGATGTTCAAATGTAAACATGGATAGCATAATGAATGCTTGGAAATCTTGCCCATTTGCATATGATTATTGTTGAGGCATGCTGGATGGTTAAGTGTGATGCATGTGATGCACGAGAAACATGTGATTAGGGCATGCCATGAATGATGAATATGAGATTGGTCAGAGCTTGTGTCTCTGTGTTTGTGCATGTTCATAATTATGCTAGCAACTGTTTAGTAAGCATGCTGAATGCCCTGTTCTTGGATAATTGGCATATGATACACATTGATAGCATTGCTTACTTGTGCATGGTACTGACTAATTAGTCAGATTTGGCAAAGGTGCTAGCATCAACTGTGAAGACGTGACTCACTAGTCAGGTTCGGCAGTGGTGCTGGGTACTGGTCACGCACTGACTGATTAGTCAGATTTGGCAAAGGTGTTAGTATCAACTGTGAAGCCGTGACTCACTAGTCAGGTTCGGCAGTGGTGCTGGGTACTGGTCACGCACTGACTAATTAGTCAGATTTGGCAAAGGTGTTAGTATCAACTGTGAAGCTGTGACTCACTAGTCAGGTTCGGCAGTGGTCCCGGGCACTGGTCACATTGTGCTAACTCACTAGTCATGACAACCCTAGTGTGTAGTGCCAGCTATGTCGATTGGACCTAATCGACCCTCTGCATTGAATGACTCAAAGAGCATTAATGCAGGACCGACCTCAAGTTCAATGAATATAAACAAGCATTTATCTAGCCAAGGGCTAGCCATGTAGAGCCATTGCGGGAAATGGGCACTGGGCCCCTAGTGACTTGGTTGTCAGTCACTCAGTATGGTTTACTAGAACCTCAAGTGATATTCACTTGTCTGATCAGGGCTATGAGCTCTGTATGATCATTTTGATCATCATATGCATGGCTTGGGCACTGAGGCCCCTAGTGACTTGCTTGTTGGTCACTCAGCATGGTTTATCAGAACCTCTAGTGTTACGACACTCATCTGATTAGGATTGACTTGATAGTCCTCCAATCAGAAGGCCAGGACTTCTTGTCCTGGATACCCCAGCATCTGTTTGAATTCATTTGCATGCTGAGTAGAGCTATGATTGCTAGGCATGCCAGATATGATTTGATATCAAGATATGACTGTTTATGAGCATATGAGTTTTCTTGCTGGGCTTCGGCTCACGGGTGCTTTGTGGTGCAGGTAAAGGCAAAAGGAAACTGGACCATCCTTGAGTTGGAGAGCTTAGGTGATGAAGTGTACATATGCAGCTGCTCGACCAATACTTGGGCGAGGTTTAAAAGTGGAACTAGGGCTGAACCCTGCTTTGCCGCTTAGAACGACCTGTTGTAAACACGTTCTTGTAATAGACTCTGAAATTATATTTTTGGGATCCCAATGTATACAGTAAACGTTCTAGTGAAACATTATATCTTAACCAAAGTTTTTAACCCCTAAACCGCTAATCATGCTTAGTTACACGTTTATGGCCAAACGACTCAATTAACGAGTTTAGCACTGTTTGCAATGTGCACTGTAGCGGTCCCTGGAGTCGGGGCGTTACAATTTTGGTATCAGATCATGCCATGGTTTATGTGTTCCTGAAGACAAGTTGGGCATGTACACTCATCACTGAAGATAGCTTCACTCAAGGAATGGTAACTATTTTCGTAGTTATGTGCTTAGCTGCTTAAATAGAATGTGAATGCTTTACCTGCACATTGCATTAGGGAGCATGAGATTCTGATAGAGCTTGGCTCTTGACTGTTTGACTATATGCTCCATGAATATGTTTATGAACATGATCATTTGATTACCTGCTCCATGATTACATAATTGTGATAGTTGCATGCTTGAGTTGAGGCATGGTGTGAATGTTGGAAGAGCAGGGATTTTGATTGATGTATGAATGCCATGGGAATGTTTTTAGCATTGCAGTGATTTGTGATGTTGTGTGGAAAGATTGATCCCGTGGAGGAAAACTCATGATATGCTCATTTTGTTTAATGGGTCAAGTTATTGACTGCAGAGTAGGTTTATAGCCAAGGCAGATAATGAGGCCTGGTGGTGGTTATTCAGAGGCTGGGGGTTTCAGCCAGGGGTTGGGTTCTTCATCTGCCCCTCAGAGTTTTCAACAGATAGTCACAGATTTGCAATCAAGATTGCAGAGGCATGAGGAAGAGATCAGGTGTTTAAGGCAACAGTAGAATCTGTTGGGGAGCACCTCTTCCTATGTTGTGCCAGGAATGACACCAGGTTTGGCTCAGTCTAGGGTTGAGAGTAGATGGGAATTTCTCTGTGGAAGATTCTAGGAATATTACCCTCCAGTTTTTGAAGGAGGCCTAGATCCATTTAGAGCTGAGCAATGGATGGGCATGATCAGTTCCATTTTTGATAGTATGGGACTGGTAGGTCACGATAGGGTGATCTGTGCTACTTTTGTACTGCGGGATGATGGCCAGACATGGTGGGAAGTGATATCCCAGACATGAGACACAGCTGTGATGGATTGGAAAGAGTTTAAGCAGCTGTTTAATGAAAAGTATTATTGTGATGTGGTCAAGACTGCCAAGATGAATGAGTTTCTGAATCTCATTCAGGGAAAGGCATCAGTAACCGAGTATGTTAATAAATTTAATGGGTTGACCAAATTTGCTTTAGACATGGTACCCACAGATGTGGCTCGGAAGGAAAGGTTTGTTCAAGGATTGAATCCTGGAATAGCTGAGGGCATCAGAGTTGCCCCGGTGCATGAAGTCTCTACCTATGCTCAGGTAGTAGAGAAGGCTCTTGCTGTTGAGAGTATAGTAGTTGGGCAGCAGAGTGTTGGAGAGCATGGAGCCCAGATAGTGGTACCTCCACTTAGTGGAGCAAGCAAGAAGAAAACCTGGAAGACTGATATAGTATGCAACCGGTGCAAGAGGCGTCATCTGGGAGAATGCCGAGCAAAGGCATGTTTCTTATGCAGAATGGTTGGGCATCTCAAGAAGGATTGCCCAAGGCTAAGAGAGCTTGAGCAAATAAAGATAGACAGCTCGACTCCAGCCCGAGTGTTTATTCCAGAGCAGACAGAGTCTGGGACTGAGGCTAGCTCCTCAGGAGTGGCAGGTTAGTTTTCTGAGTTGTGTTGATTGGTTTTGGTACCATGTTGTTCCTTTGTTTGTTGCATATAAAGAGGCATAAAGTTGACATGCTGATCCCATGGTCATGTTGTGATGGAAAGGTGGTAATGTATTGGTGGCTTAAGAATAGTACCTCTTGGGCTTGAGAGTGGAAAGCCTTGTGGCAGTTGGCACTGTGCATAGATTTGATATGTTGATGACGTCTGTGCAGAGAGCTAAAGTTTTATGGCAGAGAGATGCATAGAACTCTTAGCTAGTGTGGTGGATACCACTTAGACTGTGTCAGTGGGATCAGGACAGGCTGGACTAGTCTGCGAGTTCCTGGATGGTTTCCAGGGGATGAGCCGGGGTTCCTTTTTTTTTAAGAGGTTAAAGTGGTGGATTAGTGTCGAGGATAGAGTTGAATTGAGGGCATTGTATTGAATAGCTTAGTAGAGTTGTAAGAACTCGAGGCTTAGATACTGAGTGAGAAGGAATTCTCAAAAGTTGATCTTTGATCTGGTTAGTACCGGTTAGGGATCAAGGGAAAAGAAGATGCAAAAGGCTGTGTTTCTATCAGATAAAGAGCACTAGGAAGTGCTGGATTGTATTTTGAGAATTTTTTTAACGCTAAGTGTTTGTGGATTAGATGAACAGAGCGTTCAAGGAATTATTTGAGTGGGAATCTGTGATCGTCTGGGACGATGGTATTGTGGTGTATTCTCGGTGGAAATTTGCTAAGGCCAAGGGATACCCTAGAAGGCGGGAGTGTCCTTGAATGGGCATGGTATTATATGTGTTTTGTGGAAAGAGTTCTGAGTTCCTTTTTACAGATCAGAATCAATTGGTAGGTTGTTATGACACCTCAGTGATACAGAGAAAAGATTGCTTATGTAACACGTTGGTGAAAGAACTTGACCAGAACTAGAGTAAAGTTTCTGGTGGGTCAGTGGCCAGTTCAGTGCTTGAGATTATTATCTCAAAGGAGCTAAAAAGAAAGGAAGACTAAGTGAATCTCAGATAGGAAAGATTGAATGGAAGTCTTAGCTGGATGAGGTAAGGATGATTCAGTGTCAGGTATGAATCTATTGTGATATAAGGGTTATAAGGATCAGACTTGGAGTCTGATAGACACTGGGATTAATGGGAGATTCTGGATGAATCTCATGTTACCTTCTGATTCTCTTCATTCAGGCATCATGTCAGTATATTGGAGTATGAAAGTTTATGATGATGGCCTGAGATGGAGAGGGGCATCTGCCACCACGGGTCCTCTTGTTTCATGGCGAGGAGCCAGGAGGCTAGATAACCTCAGATTTTCATCAGTGGCTAGGGACTTAATGCTTTTTTTAGCGTCTGCCATCCTGGCCAATGCGTTGGACCTCAACACCATGTCTGGTGTTGGGTTCGGACGTAGCCATGGTCCTGAAAGGCACAATATACTTTAGAGAAGTGCATAAGAGTTTGCTAAGGAAAAGTATCGACCAGTGAAAGTAGCATTTACCTCCTCAAGCGAAGGCCAGGTTGTTCGTAGTCATGTCTGGCGTGAGGAATTACTCTCTATTGTATTGCCCCACGTTGGAAATGTGGGTAGTGTCACTCAGGAACGTTCGGTTTGTTTCCTGGTGACAAAGATGAAAAAAGCCCGTCTCGTATTGTTGAGGGTTGGACTTAAGGTCAAAAAGGAAGTTGACCTTGTGAGGGGTGGGTTCTGGCCATTTTTTGAGTTTATAAAGGATATAGAGTGTGGTCAGCATTCTATATTCGTTTGGGGTAATTTGAAAGGGGGCAACACCAAAGTAGTTGGCCACCCCCTGGTAGAATGGATGTAGAGGGAGGATAGCCCCCGCCTCTATGTGATATCTGGACCAAGCACTATAGACGCCCCCAGGCAGGTTAGCTCTTTGGTCAGTAGCAGGGATTCTGAGATTATCCCCTGTAAGAGGATACTTCCTAAGGTAATTGGCAAGCATCCGGGGAGTCATCTGGCTGGTAGGCGAAAGATACCACTTGACATCAGGAAGGTTTTGATGCCGAGGGCGAGCCCTAACTTGAATACGAGGGTCCGGGGGAGCATTTTCTCGACCACTGGTCGAAGGAACCCTAGCCTGCGAATCAGGCTGGGCAGGTGAATTTGGATTGTATTCAGGGTTTGGTTTTTTCTTTCCTGGAGATTTAGAACGGGCCATTTGAGGTGGTGATGGTTGAGGTCTAGAAGAAGTTCTTGAAAATGGAATCTCACTAACGCGCTGGGCCGGCTGTTCTTCGCCTTCAAGCAGTTGTGCAAGGAGATCATCGTCGATTGGCCGCTCACCTCCCCACAAATCTGGCATTAAAATCTGTAAACAGAAGAATTGGGAGGTGAGGATGAAGAATTTTGAAAGTTTTTTAGAATAATGCTGGTCGAGTATAAGAGTTAAGCTTTTATACTACATCATTCTAACAAAAAACTAACTTTTTCACACGAACAGTTTGAAAAACAGATCAAAAAGTGAAAGCAAAAAGTTTTTCGAAAAAGCTTTTTCAACTTCTTTTAGGGCGGGAAAAACTTGGTTTTTCAACTGGCATAAAAATTGAATTTTTACTTTGGTTTTACGTCCTAAAGTCGTGATCTCAACTATCAAACTAACTCGTAACTGCTTAATGGCAGAGAAATATCATCCTATACAGTATCACCCATTAAACCCCCTACTGTCATGCATCTTAACCCAAAAACAAATAAACTCAACAGTCAATCCACAGAAGCATGCACGACAAAAATATAGAGCATAAAAGTTCTAAGACTTGCCAGAAAAAAGATTGTGGAGATTTGAGAAAGTTTTCGAGCATCGGAGAACTCACGGACTGAATCTTGAAACGCTGGAAGACGGTATCCAGAAGAAAATGGAAGCTCTGATTTTAGGGTTTCTTGAAAAATTAATAGCTTGCGTAAAAAGGAAAAGAAGACTTTGGAGAGACTATATATTTTTTTTTCCGCGCATAAAAGGAGAGTAATCATCCGTTTCCTCTTTTTCGAAGCATGGGGAAGGGTGATAGCTGTCGAAAGATTACTTGGGAATCGAAAAGCCGTGATTAGACAAGGGTAGGTTACTTTTCCCAAGATTGCACGGATCACTCTGACAGGTCTGGTGGGGTAGTCGAAGAGTCATTTCCTTAAAAGTTTATTTATTGCTCGTAATAAATAAACTCGAGGGGCAAATGTTATCCAAAAAACAGGCACGGATGACGTGGCAAGTGATTTCTAACACGTGGCTGACACCTGGCAGAATTCTGTTCAACTATCGACCAGTAAGACATTGCAAGCACAGAGCTGAGTTTTATCACGACCAGCATGGTCGTACATTCCAGATATTTCAAAGATAATCTTATAGAAATCATCGTCATATCCGAGATTATCTCCCATGATTTACTGAATATCCGATTAATTAGGAAAGAATATCTGTAACTAATTCATGTAATCTTCCTTGAGCCTATAAATAATGAGAAGATAGCTCAAGGAAGGCACTTTTTGCTTTCTAATTACTCGAGATTAGAGATTTACGAGTGAGCTAGAGCTATCACATTCAATATATTGTTTTGATCATCAGAGGTTGGTGAAACTCATTGAACTCCTTTGAAATATTATATCAATAACAACTTAAATGGATGTAGGTTATTACCAGATTCTGGGGCCGAACCACTATAAATTCTTGTGTGCTTTACTGTTTTTGTCATTATTCTCATTTCAACATATCTGTCTACATCAAGCATTTTTGACTCCGTGTCAGTTGACCAAAATCAGGGTCAACAATTACAAAGACTCATTCTTAAATGAAAAACATCCCTCTAGTAAATGTCATGTTTTAAATTCCAAAGATGTGACTTACCAACTCAAATGATCAATAAAAGTTCAAAAAGTTGTTTTCTCAACTCTCACAACTCACCAAGAAATGAAAAACTTTAAACTTGAAATTTCTCTCAACTATTTATGTTAACAACCAATTTATCACATGTTTGGAAAGTGCACAAAAGAACTCTGAAAATCACTTCTTAATAGCTAAACATAGTAAGAACTGACTCAAACCAACAAATTATACTCATGCTTGGATAATTTTGAGAAAATTTTACTTAAAAATTCAACAAGACAATAATGTTTTCCAAATGAATGCTAATGACACAACAATAAGATTTTTCAAATGAAAGCCAATGCATGCTCACCACCCCCAACCAAAAATCAGACAATGTCCTCAATGTCAAAATGAATAATCAATGAAAAGGTAAGGAGAGAGAACACCTGGATGATGACCATGTCCATGAGGCGAGAGCGAAAATAGCTTGGTAACAATACCCCAAAACATAATACAAAAAACGAAAGCATACAAAAATAAAATAAAGACAGAAAAAATAAAAGGAAAAATAAATAAATAAAAACAAACAAACAAACCATTCAGAACTTCAAAGTGTATAAATTGGGTCCTTAAGAAGGACCTCTTCAACATGACTCACACTCTCAATGTAATGTTTCAGTCTTTGGCCATTAACTCAAAAAATTCTCCCATCGGTTGGGTCCTCAACCTCGATAGAATCGTTGGTAAATACCTGCTTCACTACAAATGGACCAGTCCATCGCGATCGCAGTTTACCAGGGTGCAAGTGCAAGCGAGAATCATACAGATGCACTTTCTGATTTGGCTCAAAGTGTTTTCATAGGATTTGTTTATCGTGAGCTATTTTCAATTTCACTTTATAAATCATGGAATTTTCATATGCATCATTTCTCAACTCCTCAATTTCGGACAACTAGAGTTTGTGATTGAGACCTGCAGCGTTCAGATCAAAGTTTAGGGCTTTGATAGCCCAATACGCTTTATGCTCAAGCTCGACAGGTAAATGACAGGCTTTTCCAAAGACAAGCTGATAGGGAGACATCCCAAGAGGGGACTTGAAAGCAGTGCGGTATGCCCAGAGAGCGTCTAGAAGACGTGTAGACCAATCTTTGCGGTCGGGATTTACCGTCTTTTCCAGAATGTGTTTTATCTCCCGCTTGGGTAACTTAGCTTGACCATTAGTCTGTTGATGAAAGGCATTTGCAACTTTATGAAGTACATCGTACTTGCGCATAAGAGCCTCAAATGATCTGTTGCAAAAATGAGTGCCTTGATCACTGATGATAGCGTGAGGAGTACCGAACCTTGATAACACATTTTCTTTCAAGAATTTGACAAATGTAGCGTTATCATTGGTTCGACATGGTACATCCTCGACCCATTTGGAAACATAATCCACAACGAGAAGAATGTAAAGGTAGCCAAAAGAAGGTGGGAATGGTCCCATAAAGTCTATCCCCCAACAATCAAATATTTCGATTACAAGAATTGGGTTCAAGGGCATCATGTGCCGACGAGATAAGGATCCTAAATTTTGGCACCTTACATAAGAATGACAGAAATCATTGGTGTCTTTGAATAGAGTGGGTCAGTAAAGACCGCATTGTAAGATTTTTGTAGCAGTTTTCTTCACAGAGCAGTGACCACCACAAGCATCATTGTGGCAAAAGTTCAGCACACTAGACACCTCATCGTCGTGGATGCATCTTCGTATGATTTGCTCGGGGCAATACTTGAATAAGTATGGGTCATCCGAAAATAAATTGCGCACCTCGACCAGAAATTTGCGTTTGTCTTGTGAACTCTATTCAGATGGGAGTTCACCTGTTACTAAGTAGTTGACAATGTGAGCATACCACGGTAACTTAGCAATAGAAAGCAATTGTTCATCGGGGAAATCATCGTGAATAGGTGGACCATCAGCGGGATCGTTGAATTCAAGTCGGGACAAGTGGTCTACGACGACATTTTCAACACATTTCTTGTCTTTGATCGTTATGTCAAATTCTTGCAGGAGAAGGATCCACCGTATTAATCATGCCTTAGCATCCTTTTTGGAAAGGAGATACTTAAGGGCGGAGTGATCTGTGAAAATCGTAATAGGCGATCCAATCAAATAAGATCGGAATTTGTCAAGGGCAAAGACAACGACAAGCAACAATTTTTTAGTAGTGGAATAGTTCATTTGAGCACTATTGAGAGTTTGGCTTGCATAATAGACAACAAAGGGTTTCCCCTCCCTTCGTTGTCCTAGCACAGCTCCCACAACAAAGTTGCTGGCATCACACATGATCTCGAAAGGAAGACTCCAATTGGGTGACTGAATGATGGGAGCGAAAGTGAGTGAATTGACAAGCATTCGGAATGATTCCTCACACTTAGGTGTCCATTCAAAAGTGGCATCTTTGGCTAGGAGGTTGCTTAGTGGACAGGCAATCATTGAAAATTTTTGTATGAACCTCCTATAGAAACCAGCATGACCAAGAAATGACCTAACTTCTTTGACAACCTTAGGAGTCGGCAGGTTGGAGATAAGGTCGACTTTGGATTGATCAACCTCAATTCCTTTTTCAGAAACAATGTGGCCTAAGACTATGCCAGAAGATACCATGAAGTGGAATTTCACCCAATTGAGTACAAGTCTTTTCTCAATGAATCGTTTTAAAACAGCTTCAAGATGAAGAAGACATGTCTCAAAGGAGTTTCCAAAAACGGTTAGGTCATCCATGAATACTTCCATTGATTTTTCGATCATGTCACTAAAGATGCTCATCATGCATCTTTGGAAAGTAGCTAGTGCATTACACAAGCCAAATGGCATACGCCGGAAAGCAAAAGTGCCAAAGGGACAAGTGAAAGTGGTCTTATCTTGATCCTCCAATGCAATCTCAATTTGATATTAGCCAGAATAGCCATCAAGAAAGCAATAGAAAGGATGACCAGCTACACGTTCAAGGACTTGATCAGTGAATGAGAGTGGAAAATGATCTTTGCGGGAGGCAGAATTTAATTTTCTATAATCAATGCACATGCGCCACCCCGTCACCATTTTTGTGGGGACAAGGACCCCTTTTTCGTTTTGGATCACAATGACACCAGATTTCTTGGACACGACTTGAGTTGGACTGGCCCACTTGCTATCAGCTACGGGGTAAATAATAACAGCGTCTAGCAATTTCAAAACTTCATTTTTTACAACTTCCTTCATTGTGGGGTTCAGTCGCCTTTGAGGGTCTCTTTGAGGGACGGCTTCGTCCTCCAGATTGATTCGATGGGAGCAAATTAAAGGGCTAATACCTTTGATATCAACAAGGGTCCAACCTATCACAGATTTATGCGTTCGCAGTAGCTCGAGTAACTACGATTCTTGAGAATTTTGAAGGTTGGATGAGATGATAACTGGAAAGGTTTCATCGTCTCCCGAGAAGGCATGTTTCAAACCCTCGGGAAGTTGGGTTAATTGAACAATTGGAACCTCTTCGGCTGAAGTTTTCAGCTGTGCCCTCTCGTGAGGTAGCTCTTCAAAGCGAGGCTTCCAAAACTGAGTCTTTCTATTGCGTGAGTCTATGTGATCTGATATTGTAAGAGTAGACTCAATAGAACTAGGACTTCCATTGTCTGATAGAAGGAGGAGTGCATCAAGATTATCAAAGTTGATTCACAATTGAACCTCCTTGGGAATTAAAAAGTCAATCATGAATGTTTGATAGCATTCATCATCTTCTCGGGGTTGTTTCCTGATGTGGAAGATATTGACTTCAAGAGTCATGTTTCCAAGGAGGCTTGCTTGGAGGTGCTACGCTGGGATCCTGCTTTGGGCCATTGGACTTGCTGTTGGGCAGCTGGGGTCTTTGGCTAGGAAGAGGCAGCTTGCTTGGAGGTGCTACGGTGGGATCCTCCTTTGGGCCATAAGACTTGCTGAAATGAGGAGCTGGGCTGCATCAGATGGGCCAGCGAATGGCTGTTGGGAAGGCACGTTGGAGCCTGCTGGGATGTTGAGAGGTGCATGGCTGAAGGAGGCTTAGGCAGATCGGCTCCAGGCTCGGCGGCTCCAGGCTCGGCTCGACTTCAGTGGCTAGGGAGGAAATTGGGCTTGGGATTCTCCTTTAGTTAGGCTTTAATCTCCTAACGTGGCTTAGTGCCCGGATTAGGGGGTCGGGTGGCAATAATTGAATTGTTATGTGAATTATATTATAATATAATTATGCTTGCATGTTAGAAATATTAAATATGTGTTTATGTGATTGAGACCACATTATTATGTGGATATGTTTGGGTTATTCGACGTGAGGCGATCCTGATGAGCAAGTTAGCGGAAAAGTCACAACGGGGTTTTATACCCGGCTCGGGCTGAGCTTGGGGGTATTTTAGTAATTTAGTACATTACCAGGAATTAGTGGGTAATGGGAAATTAATGGTAATCGTGTGAGAGTATTAGAAATAACGGGAATTAAAGGACGTAAATTGTGGATAGCGGGGTTTGAGACAAATGACAAAATTCCCTTGAGAGCATTTGATGAATAGGTTAAGGGCAAGGGGAAATTAGGTCATTTCCATTCAATTTAGGATGTGGTTGGCTGGGAACCCCTTAGAAGACTTAGGAAACTTGTTGACCCTTGTTTTGGTCAACTGACATGGAGTCAAAATGCTTGATGTGGATAGATATGTTGGAATGAATATAATGACAAAAACAGTAAAGCACACAAGAATTTATAGTGGTTCGGCCCCAGAAACTGGTAATAACCTACGTCCACTTGAGCTATTATTGATATGAGATCTCAAAGGAGTGATCAAAGAACTAGGGTTCTCCAAGTTTCACAAACCTGAGAGAGATAAATAGTACAATCTTTAATCTAATAGCCAAAAGTCCCTTCCTTGAGTTATCTTTTTCTATTTATAGGCTGAAGGAGGATTACATGAATTTGTTACAGATATTCTCTCCTAATTAATCGGATAATCAGGAATCATAGGAGATAATCTCGGGATTGACTTTGATTCACCCAAGATCATTTTGAAATATGTGGAGTGTACGACCATGCTGGTCGTAAGAAAAACTCAACCACCGCGCCTGTAATGTCTTAATGGTCGATACTCTAACAGAACTCTGCCAGGTGTCAGCCACGTGTTCAGAAATCTCTTGCCACGTCATCCGTACCTATTTTTTGGATAACATTTGCCCCCCAAGTTTATTTATTACGACCAACAATAAATAAACTTTTCAGGAAACGACCCTTCGATTACCCCACCAGATCTGTCAGAGGAGTTCGTGCTTCCTCGGGAAAAGTAACCTACCCCTGTCCAATCACGGCTTTTCGGTTCCCAAGCAACCTATTGACGGCTATCACCCTTCCCCACGCTTCGAAAAGAAAAAACTAATGATTAATTCCTCTTTCATGCCACGAACAAAAAATATACATATAGCCTTCTCATAGTCCTTTTTTTTTCCTTTTCACGCAAGTTATTTCTCCTTCAAGAAACCCAAAAACCAGAACCTTCAATCTCTTTGAAGGCCATCTTTCAGATTTTCAAGAACCAGCCGTCCATTCGTCTTTGCTTGAAGCTCTTCCAAATCTCCACGACCTTTGCTTTGGTAAGTTTCAGAACCTTTATGCTCTTTTATCTTTGACGTGCATGCCTCTGTGTTTCTGGGTTGAGATGCATGAAAGTAGGGGATTTATTGGGTGATAGTAGATAGGATGATGTTTCTCTGCTGTGGATGCCAAAAATCCAGCAAATAAAAAATCTCTAGTCCCTGGTTGGAACAGAGGGATAAAGGCCACTTAATCATGCAATTGGACTCGAGCCTGTAGGCCCTTTTGAATACAGGAGATTGTCTCATGAGAAATGTGGATGCTCGAAATTCAACAGTTATAAAAAGGCCAAAAGCGCGTGATAGGCTCCCATAAACGCCTCGTGGGTACGCCCGATATGCTACGGGCATATCGCACCAACTGTTTAAGGGCCCCATCTCGCGCCCTTGCACGACACGGCTTCGCGTTCCCCCGCACCACGGCCTCGCGTGCCACCAAGGGCCTGCGCGCGCTGGCCGCGCGACACCACCATGATCCGCGTGCGCTGGCCGCATGACACCCACCAGGATCCACGCGCGCTGACCGCGCGACACCACCAGGATTCGCGCGCGCTGGCCGTGCGACACCACCAGACTCCGCGCGCGCTGGCCGCGCAACACCATCAGGATCAGCGCGCGCTAAACTCGCGACACCGTTAGATCCGCGCGTAGGGTGGCCTCGACTCCAAGGGCTTCGTCCAAGGGTCACGCATGCCTAGTGGCCTCACCCTCAAGGGCCTCACCCAAGGATCGCGCATGCGTAGGGTGGCCTCGCCCCCAAAAGCCTCGCCCAAGGGCCACACGTGCTTAGTAGCCTCGCCCTCAAGGGCCTCGCCCAAGGGCCACGCGCGCCTAGTAGCCTCGCCCTCAAGGGCCTCGCCCAAGGATCATGCATGCGTAGGGTGGCCTCGCCCCCAAGGGCCTCGCCCAAGGGCCACGTGTACCTCGCCTCGGCTGCGTCACGAGGGCCTCGCGGGGGAGCATCTCGCACCCTTCGCCTCGAGATGCATCTCCTATGGAGACCTGTGGAAACCCCACCATCTAGAAGTGAAAGCCCAAGTATGTCTCAGAAAGGTCATGTTGGTACAATCTTGTACGGGGTGCGGCTTTTAAGACCCCATACGCCTAACCATGGCACTCATGCAAGACAAGTAGAGCGAGCACTGGAAGAGAAGGCCTGGCCTGCATGCTTCCAAATTTCAGAGTCGACACCACTACCACCTGCACCACTCCTCTGACAGTCGTACGGATGAGTAGTGGAGACATCCTCATGGTACCTGGCCATGTACTTGTACCAACAACACCACCTCTGAAACCACTCTCCTGACAGCATACTTATGTACCACCTGGTCCCCTGGACCACAATTGTAACGCCCCAACTCCAGGGACCGTTACGGTGTGCCTTGTAAATAGTGCTAAACTCGCTAACCGAGTTATTTGGCCAAAATCGTGTAACTAAGTATGATTAGCGGTTTAGGGATTAAAATTTTTGGTTAAGATGTAACGTTTCACTACAACGTTTAATATATACATTGGGATCCCAAAAATATAATTTCAGAGTCTATTACAGAAAAATATTTACAACAGGCCTTTCTAAGTGGCAAAACAGGGTTTAACTCTAGTTCCACTGTAAACCTCGCCGTGGCGGACGAGAAGCTGCATATGTACACGTCATCACCTAAGCTCTCCAACTCAAGGATGGTCCAGCTTTCTTTTACCTCTACCTGCACCACATAGCACCCGTGAGCCGAAGCTCAGCAAGAAAACACCATATAACATGATATAATATCAACAGAGATTGTATTACTTATTAAGGACCAACAGTCCAAGCAAATAGGTGACTATCACAAAAGTCACAAATATGGGGACAGCACCATTTAGCCATGTGATGATAGGATCACCAAGGCTTAATAAATAAGTGAACATCTTACTAGCTTCACCAGGATAGGTGCATGGTGATTAGTCACCAACATAACCTTCCTCCCGACTCTAGAGTCGTAACTATGGAACAGCGTTCCCCAGCCATGTGACAGACAGTCACCGGGGCCATATGCCCTGGCTCTGAATAACTAGTCTCAGACTAGACAAGCACTTATAAGTTTTGTCGACCTTCTGGTCGGTCCAGCGTTAATACCCCATATGAGTCATTCTTTCTGATATCAATTAGATCTAATCTTCATTTGGCTCGGCGTTCATAACGCTATGCCATTTCTGACCCTTAGGTCAGTAAAACACGACCAGTGCTCAGCCCGTTGTGAACTTAACTAATAAGTCACAGCTTCACAGACGGATCTGACACCATTGCCAATTCTGACTAATAAGTCAGCGCCTTACACAGGTAAGCCATGCCACCAAACTTATATCACATGTCCATTATCCATAAACAAGGCATACAACATGCTTACTTAACAGGTACTAGTACAATTAGGACTATGCACAACACAAAGGCTCAAGCTCTGAATGATATCATACCCAACATACAAAGCATGTCCTAATCACATGTTTCTCGTGCATCACATGCATCATACTTAACAATCCAACATGCATCAATAGCAGCCATGCATGTTACGTATACACAGGGTGCGGTTTTCTTACCTCAGATTCGAGCTAGAATGATTTAAAGAACGACCCTTGAGAATGATCAACTTTTAGTCCTTTAGCGGTCACCTAGTCATAACCAAATATAGGATATCATCAATAAAAATGATCAACATAGGTTCCCAAACCAATATCTAGCCTCCGGGATATCAATCCCCACTTAACCGGGTACTAGGTTCAACCCCGAGGCCTAAGGCTCGAATCCCCAAGCAAAAAACAACATTTTGCCTAAAAAGGTCACTAAGGGCCGCGGCGCGCCCCCCAGACAGAGGCAACCCCCTCTGCCAGACACCATGAGCCGCGGCGCACCACAACCATGCGCGACTCATTACCCAGTTCAGCCAAAAACTCAGCACGCACCAGCTCGACTTCCCCTGCGTTTTCCCTTGAAACCAGCCCTTCAAACCTGTCCCAAACCTCAACCTAACACCCAATTCAACCACCAAACATCACCTACAACTCACCCTCATCATAACCCAAGTTAAACATCAACCAAACTTCTATTAATCCAAACTATCCTCAACACAAACATAAGCTGAAAAATAAGAGAAAAATAGAGTATGGCTCAAAATCAGGTTCAATTCCTTACCTTAAGCTGATTTGAATCCTTCCCAATGGCTGAACTCAATCTATAATCCCCAAGCTTTGACTCCCTAGCTTGTTTTCTTCAATTTGGGCTCTCAAAATTCAAAGGAAAGAATGAAGGAAAACTTGTACGGGAGAGAAAGGAGAAGATGACGATGAGGCTCTGCCTTGTTCTGTTTTCCACAGCCTTCTAAAACTCTAAGGCTGATATAAATCCCTAAGGTCAAAAGACCATAATGCCCCTAAGCTAAATAAATCCCTCTAAAGGCTTCCGAGGGTAAAACCGTCCTTTCCCGCCTATCTCATTAATTATAATTAACGCTCTCCAATTCCCACTATTCTCAAATACCAATAAATCATATCCCATTACCCTTTTATTTCCCGGTAATGTTCTAATCATCAAAGTGACCCCGAGACTCACCCCGAGCCCCGAACTTAAGCCCGTTATGACTAGACCGAACACTTACATCTCATGATCGTCTCATGCCGAATAGCTCGAACCAATCCACCTTATAATGTGGCTATATTAATTAATCACAACCATGCACCCAAAATACACATTTACGCCCACAGCGGCCAAATTACCAAAATGCCCTCATAAATAAAATATAAACCCATATGCATGCATTCACCATCATATAATAATATAATTCACGTAAACATGCATATAATCATTAAATACCATAATAAATCAATTATGGCCCTCCCGGCCTCCTAATCAAGGTCCTAAACCTTATTAGGAAATTTGAGGCATTACAACAATGTATCTAGGGCCATTAGAGCCCACTATATAATGAACCCCAATTCCACATGGAAAGGGGTTGGAAAATTCATTATAAGCTGAAGCTATTAAGGAAGAGAAGATTCTACAAGAACGCCTAAAGGCCTCCTTATAGACTGGAGGGCAAGTGTGGATGCCAAAAATCCACCAAATAAAAAATCTCTAGTCCCTGGTTGGAACAGACGGATAAAGGCCACTTAATCATGCAATTGGACTCGAGCCTGTAGGCCCTTTTGAATACAGGAGATTGTCTCATGAGAAATGTAGATGCTCAAAATTCAACATTTATAAAAAGGCCAAAAGCGCGTGATAGGCTCCCATAAACGCCTCGTGGGTACGCCCGATATGCTACGGGCATATCGCACCAACTGTTTAAGGGCCCCATCTCGCGCTCCTGCACGACACAGCCTCGCGTGCCACCAAGGGCCTGCGCGCGCTGGCCGCACGACACCACCAGGATCCGCGCGCGCTGGCCACGCGACACCACCAGCATCCGCGCGCGCTGGCCGTGCGACACCGTCAGATTCGCACGTAGGGTGGCCTCACCCCCAAGGGCTTCACCCAAGGGTCACGCATGCCTAGTGGCCTCGCCCTCAAGGGCCTCACCCAAGGATCATGCATGCGTAGGGTGGCCTCACCCCCAAGGGCCACGCGTGCCTAGTAGCCTCGCCCTCAAGGGCCTCGCCCAAGGGCCATGCGTGCTTAGTGGCCTTGCCCCCAAGGGAAACGCGTGCCTAGTAGCCTCGCCCTCAAGTCCCTCGCCCAAGGATGATGCATGCGTAGGGTGGCCTCGCCCAAGGGCCACGTGTACCTCACCTTGGCTGCGTCACGAGGACCTCGCAGGGGAGCATCTCGCACCCTTCACCTCGAGATGCATCTCCTATGGAGACCTGTGGAAACCCCACCATCTAGAAGTGAAAGCCCAAGTATGTCTCAGAAAGGTCATGTTGGTACAATCGTGTACGGGGTGTGGCTTTTAAGACCCCATACGCCTGACCATGGCACTCATGCAAGACAAGTTGTTGGAGCACTGAGAGAGAAGGCCTGGCCTGCATGCTTCCAACCAGATGTTAGAGTCGACACCACTACCACCTCCACCACTCCTCTGATAGTCGGACGGACGAGTAGAGGAGAAATCCTCATGGTACCTGGCCATGTACTTGTACCAACAACACCACCTCTGAAACCACTCTCCTGACAGCGTACTTATGTACCACCTAGTCCCCTGAACCACAATGTATCTAGGGCCATTAGAGCCCACTATATAATGAACCCCAATTCCACATGGAAAGGGGTTGGAAAATTCATTGTAAGCTGAAGCTATTAAGCAATATACAGTTTTTACTCCATTGTTGATCTGTGTTTATCCTTCTATAAGTCCATTCTAAGTTCTCATTTAAACATCACCTTGTTTACCTTTGAGTTTTCCGATCTAATTTCGTTGACGAGATTTCACCATCAACATCTGCCATTTAGAAGTTACGAGTTAGTTTGATAGTTGAGATCACAGATTTAGGACGTAAAACCGAAGTAAAGATTCAAAAACTTTTCAAAAACTTTTTACTTTCACTTTTGATCTGTTTTTCAAACTATTAGTGCAAAAAAATTAGTTTTTTGTTAGAATGGTGTTGTATAAAAGTTTGACTTTTATACACGACCAGCATCATTCTAAAAAACTTTCTAGATTCTTCATCCTCACCTCCCCATTCTTCTGTTCGAAAATTGTAATGCCAGATTTGTGGGGAGGTGAGCGGCCAATCGATGACGATCTTCTCGCACAGCTGCTTGAAGGTGAAGAACAGCCGACCCATCGCGTTCATGAGATTCCATTTTCCAGAGTTTCTTCTTCTAGACCTCAACTATCACCACCTCAAATGGCCCGCTCTAAATCTCCAGGAGAGAAAAAACCAAACCCTGAAAACAATCCAAATCCACCTGCCCAGCTTGATTCGCAGGCTAGGGTTCCCTCAACTAGTGGTCGAGAAAACATTGTCCCTGACCTTCGCATTCAGGTCAGGGCTCGCCCTCGGCATTCAAACCTTCCTAATGTCGAGTGGTATCTTTCTTCCATTAGCCAGGTGACTCCCCGGATGCTTTCCAATTACCTTAGGAAGTATCCTCTTACCGGGGTCAATCTCAAGATCCCGGCTGCTGACCAGAGAGCTAATCTGCCTTGGGGCGTCTACAGCGCTTGGTCAAGGTACCACATAGAGGCGGGGGCTACCCTTCCTCTACATCCATTTTATCAGGGGGTGGAAAACTACTTCGGTGTTGCCCCCTTTCAAATTACCCCAAATGGATATAGAATGCTGGCTGCACTCTATATCCTTTATAAACTCAAAAAATGGCCAGAGCCCACCCCTCACGAGGTCAACTTCCTTTTTGACCTTAAGTTCAACCCTCAACAATACAGGACGGGCTTTTTTCATCTTTGTCACCAAGAAACAAACCGCACGTTCCAGAGTGGCACTACCCATATATCCAACGTGGGGAAATATTACCAGGAGTATTTCCTCATGCCAGACATGACTGCGAACAACTTTTCCTTCGCTCGAGGAGGTAAATGTCCCTTTTCACTAGTCGCTATTTTTCCTTAGCAAATTATTTTTCCCTTCTCTAAAGTATCTTGTGCCTTTCAGGACCATGGTTATGCCCGAACCCAACACCAGACATGGTGTTGAGGTCCAATGCATTGGCCAGGATGGCTGACGCTGAAAAAAGTGTTAAGTCCCTGGTCACTGATGAAAACCTGAGGCTATCTGGCCTCCTGACTCTTCGTCAGGAAACGAGGGAACCTGTGGTGGCAGACGCCACTGCTGAGGGGCATCCCGAGCAGCAACCCCCAGCGTCCCCTCCCCGAAGGAGGCCAACGGGGGTTACGATCAGGGAACCCACTGGCGTCTCTTCAGCAGAGAAGCCTTCTGCGCCCCAAGGGAAGAGGAAACAAAAGGCCACAGAGTCTGTCATAGACTTGGATGAGTCTTCAGACGAAAACGGTACTGTTATTTTTCATTTAAATAGCTTGCCAATTCCCTGTCACTTGTTTGACGGGGACGGTAATTTTACGTATACTCCAAATCTAGGGCCAGACTTCTTCGTGCCAGAGAGTGAGTGTATAACTAATAGAGTCAGTAGTTGTAACGACCCAAATTAGCTAATAAGGCTTAAGGGCCTTGATTAGCGTGCCAGGAGGGCATGATGGGATTGATGCGTGACTTTGATGAGTTAAATGCATGATTATGATTTAAAGCATGTTATATGACTATTTGTTCATCTGAGATGCATGACTATGTATATTAGTATGCATGTAGGCCCGGATCGTGTTAGAAGGGCATAACTGTAATCTTGGCCATGTTGGGCATAACTGCATTGATATGCGATAATTGTATTATGTGAATCGTACCACGTGAGTGTGGTGTTTTTATTGTGATGCACGTGCCGAGACGGTCCTAGAGAGCAAATTAACTTAAAAGTCACAACGAGATTTCTATACCCGGCTCAGGAGGAGCCTAGGGTACCTTGGGAATTTTATGGTCAAGTTGAGATTTAGCGGGTAATGGTTATTGGAGATTTAGTAACCTGGGTAACCATTAGTTACTGCTGAGAGTAACAAGTTCTAGGTAGAAAATGGTAGAAATGAAATAGAGGTAAAAGGACTTAAGTGCCCTTGAGGTTTAGTTAGCAAAGGGTTTTGATGAAGGGGTAAAATGGTAATTTGGCAAGGGGTTTAGACAAATTTGAGCTGTGTTATAGGGGTACACGGTTTGGGCTTGGCATATATGTTGGGTTTTGATAAAATTAGAAGAGAAGAAAAGAAAAGCTAGAAGAAGAAGAAGAAGAAGAAGAAGAAGAAGAAGAAGAAGAAGAAGAAGAAGAGGAGAAGAAGCTGAAATTTGGAGACTTGGAGATGGATCTAGGAAGCAAAGAGTGAATTCTCCACTTGAGGTAAGAAGTTTTATGCAAATTTAGGGCTTGTTTCTGTTTTGATTTGAGAAATCTAAAGCTTGAGTTGAGTTTCTAGGTTTTGTATGAGTTGCTGAATTTATGAATCTAAGGGGGTGGACTTTGAGAGTGATTGTGTTATTGAGTAGGATTATGATGTTTATGGGTTGATGTATGGTCTATTTGAAGTTTGAAATTGGTTTTGGGGCTTAGGTGTGAGTTGGGGATGTTTTGGGAGTGTTTTGGGTGATGAAATGCAGAGGAAAAACCCAGTTTTTCTGGGTTCGCGAAGGAGCGCCGCGGCCCTGTTCTTGGGCGCCGCGGCGCGAGGCTGTTTTCAGTCAGGGGAGCTTTCTGACTTCGCTGGGCGCCGCGGCCCTTGCGGGTAGCGCCGCGGCGCTATGCCTTTTTCAAGATGGGAAATTTTGCATTTTTGGGCATTTGTTCCAGGGGCTCGGGGGATGTTTCCGATGGATTGTTTTAGGAATTTGGGAGTCCCGAGAGTGTGGGATTGGTCCCGGGAAGTGGTTTTGAATTGATTAGTATTAAAGGATGTTCTATGTGTGTTGTGACTAGGCTATTGGAGAGGCTCGTGCTCGTGACTTTGGTGCATTGTGAAGCTCGGAATGCAGATAAGAAAACTATAACACCCGTAGGATAGGGCATGGGCCCATAGTATGATTGCGGGGCGCGGCCCTATGTTGCATGTTGCATGATGAGATGATTGCAGGGCACGGCCCTATATTGCATCACATGTTAGGGTGCAGATTTAAATGAATTAATATTTGATTGCATGTTGTTGTGTTATATTATATGTGATTATAATGGAATGAACGGCAAGGGCCGAGAGCGGCGTAGGCCGGGTACGGCGGCGGGGCCGGAAGTAACACCTAGCACATGGGATGCTATAGTCAGGGCGGGGCCCGGTGGATACATGTGTTATGCTATATTCAGGGTGGGACCCAAGGGATACATGAGTTATCCTCACGGTGAGAACCGATACCCCAGGCTTCGGTAAGGCTCTGGGGCGGCTTGGCCGTGTTTGCTTAGTCTAATGGTTGACTTGTTTATCTGTGGATTATCTGTTATGATAAACTGTATAAACTGCATATGTTATGTTCTGCATGAGTTTTCTTGCTGGGCTGCGGCTCACGGGTGCTCTGTGTTGCAGGTAAGGGCAATGACTGAGTCAACCAACCATGAGTACGGAGAGCGTGAAGCGACGCGTACATGTTTGGCCTGCCCGACTGCTTTGATTGGGGGTTTATTCGAAAATGGCTGTAATAATCTATGATTTTTATAACTGATCAATTGTAAACTTATTTTGAGATGTAAATAGTTTTTAAACCTTATTTTGGGATCCCAAATGTTTAATACTAGAAGTTTTATTGAAACGACGCATTTTTCTAAGATTACAGCCTTAACTTTTAATTAGTCACACTTTTGTTTAAAAACCTCGGTTAGCGAGTTCATTGCACACTGTTTTGTCTTAAAACTCACATAGTAACGGCTCTAAGGAAGTAGGGCGTTACAGTAGTGTAGCGACAAGTAGTTGTAGCTCGGGTATTGAACTTTGTGATTTCCTTTACCTCTTTTCTGATATGCCATGATTTTTTATCTATTTTTGTCTTACTGTCTGCATGCTTAACTTTTTATAGCAGAGATGGCTTCCCCCAATGTTTTCGACTTATACCAGACTCAAGAGGAAGAGGAGGTCCCCCTGATCTGACGGAAGAAATCGGCTAGGAGACACGATGGCGAATCTAGCCAAGCACCCTCGCCCAAGAAGGATCGAGCAGCTGATCCTCCCAAGGATGGGCCCTCTGGCCAACGTTCTGCTCAAACACCTGCCTCTGCTGAGAAGGAAGCCCCACCTGCCGCCACCAACCCTCCGCCTGCGGCTCTAAAAGAACAGGCCCAACAAGTCGAACTTCCTGGGACCAAATTGTCGAGACGTTCCCTGCGATCAGCTAAAGATCGCCTTGCTCACATCCTGAAGCATGACCGTTGCAGGGAGGCAATGGATGAGGCTGAGAACATGGGGGTCGATCAGATCCTCAACAGGGCTCTTAACGAAGTAGCCAATGTAAGTACTTTTTCTCTTGGTTTTTATCTTTCCTTCTTGTCGTATAGCCTAACTTTTACTCTTTGACTGCAGGCCATGCTGACAATGACCGCTGCTCGTACTCGTGCTAGCGCTAGCATCGAGCAGTCTCGGGCGAAGGTCATCAAGGAGCTTCGGGCCGCAGAGGCTAGGCATGCTGGGGAGTTGGAGGTGGTCACCCAGCAGAAGGATGCTTTGGTGGCAAAACTGGCTAAGAAGCAAGCTTCTCAGGAAACTCTGAGGAAGCAGAGGGATGACTACCTGGAGTCCAGCCGAATCCAATGGCGTGAAGTCAAGAAACTTAGGGAGGAGCATCTCGCTAAGGACGCTACCATTGCTGTTCTCAAAAGCCAGGTGGAACAACTTAAGCTCACTAATGCCAAGGACTTGGAGAGGTATAAGAACGCGACACTTCGGTGTTTCTACGATTTTTGGAAACACAACCAAAGTGCCGATTTCAGTTACCTCCCAGAAGACGCCAGGAATGCCGAGCTAGCCTACTGTACTACTCGGTTGGCTGCCGAAGAGAGAGCTAGAGTTCCTGCTTCCCCAAGCATTCAGCCAGCTGCCAGGGTGGAGGGAGGAGAAGTTGTCGGGGACGTAGTTGACCAGAGTGCTGAACAAGATCCTCCTATTCCTAATGCTCCTTGAAGATTTTATTCTTTTACTTTTCTTTAATTACACAACCCATGGGTCGTGATGTAAAGACTAAATTTTATTTTTAATTTTGCTGCATGGGCAGCATATTTTCCTTTTACTTTCAACAATTACATCCAAGCAGTACTGCTTGTGGTGTAAGAGAATTCCTTTTGATATTATAATATTTCTGCTTATTATAACATCTGTTCGCATGACCAAACTTAGCATAGTACTTTGGCTTGATTTAACAAAATATAAATTAGGTCATTTCCATTCAATTTAGGATGTGGTTGGCTGGGAACCCCTTAGAAGACTTAGGAAACTTGTTGACCCTTGTTTTGGTCAACTGACACGGAGTCAAAATGTTTGATGTGGATAGATATGTTGGAATGAATATAATGACAAAAACAGTAAAACACACAAGAATTTATAGTGGTTCGGCCCCAAAAACTGGTAATAACCTACGTCCACTTGAGCTATTATTGATATGAGATCTCAAAGGAGTGATCAAAGAACTAGGGTTCTCTAAGTTTCACAAACCTGAGAGAGATAAACAGTACAATCGTTAATCTAATAGCCAAAAGTCCCTTCCTTGAGCTATCTTTTTCTATTTATAGGCTGAAGGAGGATTACATGAATTTGTTACAGATATTCTCTCCTAATTAATCGGATAATCAGGAATCATAGGAGATAATCTCGGGATTGACTTTGATACACCCAAGATCATTTTGAAATATGCGGAGTGTACGACCATGCTAGTCGTAAGAAAAACTCAACTGCCGCACCTGTAATGTCTTACTGGTCGATACTTTAACAGAACTCTGCCAGGTGTCAGCCACGTGTTCAGAAATCGCTTGCCACGTCATCCGTACCTGTTTTTTGGATAATAAAACTAAATGAAAAAAAGAGTCTCAGTAGCTCTCTTTCTCTCTCACGTTCAGTATTTCATCTCTTGGAGCTTTAGGTGGTTTGGGTCAATTTGAAGGAGATTGGCTTGAAAGGAAGGCTTGAAACCAGGGAATTTTTGGGAACAATTAGCACTTGAGTCATACAGTTGAGGTAAGGGTTCTGAACTAAAGTTTTTATGCTAGTTCAATTGAATTATTTAGAGCTATGGTGTTTTTCATGCTTGATAGTTGGGAGATTGGGTTTTGAGATTTTTGATGAGTTCTAATATGGTAATTAGTTAGGTCTTGTTGCTGGGAAGGGTTGTGTTGATTGTGGGAATTGAGTTGGAAGATTGGGATATAATTGGGTGGTTTTTAGTTGGGTTCAGCTGAAGAAAAAACCCAGAAAATTTGGGTTCGAAGGGCTGGGCCGCAACCTTGTTCTTGGTATGTCACAGTCCTATGATGCAAGAGGGAGCCAGGAGGGCTCGGAGGCAGAGGCGGGCCACGGTGCCTCAGGGGTGCGCCGCAGCGCGTGTTGTTTTTCCAGGGTTGCCGAGCCTCTGACTTAGAGGCGGGCTACGACATGGGTTTCTAGGGCCGCGGCCCTTAAGGGGATTTTTGGCCTTAATGAGGTTTTTAGATCGGGAACTTAACCATTTGGGCTCGGGGTCGGTTCTACTTCCTTGTTGAGTGGAATTTGACGTCCCAGAGGCTAGGATTTGGTCTGGAAACTCTTATTCTCCAATTTTTTATGGAATTCTTAATTATGGTTGTGACTAGGGCTACGCTAAAGGCTCGAATCGGGGATCGTACTCAAAGGGCGTCACTAGTAACTTGCATTCGGATCGAAGGTAAGAAAACTACACCCATTACGTGGATGTGTAATTAGAGTTTAGTCAATGGTGAACATAGACATGATTAAGGCTTGAGCTCTGTTGTTGAACATGATTAAATTTTTTCTTGTGGATATCTGATTAGGTACACTGGAATGCGCATAATTATGATTATGCCTATTACTGTTATTTGGATGTATTATGATGCATGGTAATCGCTGATATGTATATTTTATGAGTTATGTGGTTGTCTATTGTGAGTGGGAAGCTTGGTTTATAAACCAGAGGGTTATTAGGATGTGAAATGAGGATCGACTTATTAGTCAAGGGTATATTGGACTTCTCAAGGCTCGTCTTATAATCCGAGGGCAAGTGAGGCTTGACTTATAAGTCAAGGACTTAAAGGACTCAATTTATAAGCTGGGATTGGCATTGTGCATGTGGAGTGCAGGCCACCATGGCTGGGCCACCCTGGGAGTGCAACATGCACTTGACTGGCTCGAATGCCAACAAATTGAAAGGAAGTGCGACACGCGCTTGCGTGACCCCATGGTTGCCAACTTGTATAATGAATACGCCAGTTTCAGTTATTACTGTTTGATAGTTATATTACACTGTGAACTGTTCAAAATGTTTTCTTGCTGAGTCTTTTGGCTCACAGGTGCTTTGTGGTGCAGGTAAAGGTAAAGAGAAGCTCAACCAGCCATGAGTCGGAGGGCTATAGCAGTGACATGTACATATGCGGTCCACTCGACCACCACGGCCGAGATGTTCGAGGGAACTAGGGATGAACTAAACTTTTGCCGCTTAGGACGGCTTATTTTGTAACTTGAGTGTTGTAATCAACTTTTAAACTGTTTTTTTTTTTTTGGGATCCCGTGTAAGGAACATGCTTTTAATTTAATGAATTTTTTTATGAGTTCACCAAAAGTTTTCACACCTAAACCTTTAGTGGCTTAGTCGAACGTTTAGTCCAAATGACTTGTTTAGCAAGTCCAGCACTAGTTTTAAACACATTTGGTAATGGTCCCTAATTAGCAGGGCGTTACAGAGACCATCTTGAAGAACCAGTCTGTTATCATGGACACAGTTAGTCAGATCATGACAATTATACAAGAGCGAATGAGAGGCTTTAGGGGAGATGCAGAAAATTCAGACTTAGAGTCACTGGATATTCCATATGATTTTGAATTTGATGAGTCATCCACTCCTCTGACCATCATTGTCACACAATATTCTATGACTCCGGGCGTAGCTATTGTCAACCCTGAGGAGGTGGCTAGGGTTGAATTTAAGAGGAAAAGACGCAAGCCCGATTGATTTCAAGACTACACTGATCCAATGAGAAAGAGATCTCGTGGTGATGCAACTACAGAGGAGTCATTCGTCCTTACCCTCTCAAGAAGCCAATTGCCAAACAATATAGGGCACTTTGCAAGTGGCTGATTGGAGACATCCCCAACAAGAAGCCGAGGGATGTGAAGACATGGAAGTATGGTCCGACATGGTTTCTGGCTCTATAGGAGGAATAATGACCATTTGGAAGATTGGTGGTATTGCACTTGCTCGATAAGAGCTCAATTGGAGTTCGATAAGACCTCAATAAGAGCAGTTAACATTTGGAAGATAATGATCTTGAGGGAGCTCGATGGGAGCTTGATAGAGCTCGATGAGAGCTTAATAGTAGCTCGATGCATGCTCGAAAAATTACATTTCAGCCATTTATCATGATTTTTGCATAACTTTTGTTGATTTTATGTATTTTTCTTTTGTCTTTTCTTTGTAGCATATTGATGCGGCAAAGGACATGCTTCATAGGTATTGCCAGTTCTACCTCGGGGCATATCGCCGGAATGCTATTGTGATTGTTGGGGTTTTATGCCCTAATTAAAACTCAATTTCTTTGTAATCTCATTTTATTATCAATAAAAGAATAGAAATAATTTTTTGACTTGGTCAATCGCTTTGCTCACATGTTTTATTTTCATAATTATTTGTTTAATATAAACTTCTATTAAATCCCAAGCATATAGCTAATCATATTCATAGTGACGTAATCACAGTGGAATATAAATATGATTATATGTTTAAAATAAGTTAGTCCTAAGATTAGTCAGTGCACATGATTTATATTGACTTGCCAATCTATGATATGATCTACTTACACATTGCAGTGTTATGTTCTTTCCAGAACATTAGCAAAGTAGATAAGATCAGATGTACTTGTTACATCGGACTAAACCGATATTGACAGTAGACAGGATAAGTAAACATACTTTTATTATCTATTCTAGTCATATCATATAGTTGACCATAGGACAATTCAATCTCAATTCTGAGTGGTTAGTATTCTAACTGATTGTATTATATGAGTTCTTTGACTTGTTCGTCACCAGCTTACCCTACAGACTAGCCCATACTAACATCTTGAGAACTCGGTAGTATAATTGAGTGGGAGTGTTAATCATAGATATTGTTAGGAAAAATAGTTTTGCCTCAATGGAAATGGTAAGATAATTACAACTCTAAACAAAATATTACAAATAAATAATTATGGATTAAATAAAGTTACAACTCTATGACTGAAAATACAAATAAATAAAAGAAGAAATAGAAGAAGAGAAATAGAGAAATAAAACTCTATGCAAAATAATACAAATAAAATAAAGTGTTTGAAACAAAAAGAAAAGAAGATTACAACTCAAAACAAGAAATACAAATAAACAAAAGAGAAGAATATGAAGATGAAGAGAAATAGAATAAAAAGAAAGAACAAGAAAACAAAATAGAAACAACTCTCACTCATACTACCAAAGTGAAGAGTGTTGGGGATCACCAACTTGAATAAGGTTTGAAACATTTGTCCAAAATCTTATTTCCCCCTAACTCAAGCACTAAGGGATCTCTCACATATTTTTGGAAATGCTTTCTAGAATAATCAAGCCTCAAGGTGTTTCTAGCTAAGCGCTCTAATGGATAGAAAATGTTGTGTCTTACAAGTGAGCATTAGGCTCCTATTTATAGAGTTTTGAGACACCCTTTGAATTTCAAATTCCACCAACCCCCATGGCTGTTACCAATGATTAATTGGATGTTTATGGAATTAAAATAGAGAATTTGGGAGTTATTTGGCTATTGGAAACGTTCAAAATTGGATAAAACCAAAAATTGGGATATGCTGTCAGCCATTTGGGCCACGACCCTCAGAGTGTTTCTGCCACTTGGGTCGCGGCCTAAAATATAAGCGCCGCGACCCTAGACCCTTTCCAGCAACCAATTTTTCATTTTTTTCAAAACGTTCCAAATTTATTCCCACTTGATCTTCCATACACAATATGGGAGTTAAAATCACATCTCTATCAGCCATTTCTCATATGGCTTTAAGAAATTTATCTCAATATTGTGTAGCAACAAATCTGCACAATAATGGATGATATTTGGAAGTCACAAATTTATAACACCAAATATGTTATATATTTGGATATACCTCATATATCTTAATATTGTAACTCTCTATTATATGTTACAATATGTGACACTCTTTGTCAAATTTATTTAATCTAAAACATTATATTATAATATAATATTACATTATATTATAAAATAATATAACATTCCCCCACTAGATTAAATAGTTCTCTATTGTAACACTTATTTAATCAATCATTATATTTTAAAATATAACATATCCCCCACATTATTAAATAAGAACTCTCTCTTATAGGAGTCATTGCATTAGTGCATAAAGCAAAGTGTTTTTCAACTTGAACTTTACTATAGTGTAATTATCACAAAAATTGTCGAAAATTTGGTTTCACTAGGCATTGAACCATCTTTTCATTATAACAAATCGATGATAACACACACACCTTTGTGATGTTCACTTGAGACCTCTATGTCTCGCTTTGCACCGTTAATGGCCATGTGCACTTTCCATTCATGGACGTTCTTGAGAATACTCTCAATTCTCATGAGAGGCAGCACCACCCCTAGGTCCATATAGGTAGAATTCTTACAGTATTTTGTTACCAAAAATACTTGTCTTCACAAGACTGAATTCTATTAAAAAACCTTTCGGTTTTAACCCTCAACTTGGTAACTCACAAGTACTCAATATCTCAGATGGGATTTGTTTTGAGTACAACTAATACTCACTTGATTGACTTGTTGTTACCTATTGAACATAACACTAGTTAAATAACTAGTGTTAAGATAGGTTACCATCAATCATGAATATCTTTAGGGATTTTAAGTCCCATCCCTCGAGATGATGTAGCCACTAAATCCCTCGTTAGTGGCTTAGTGAAAGGATCCGCCAGATTTTCACTTGTTCTCACATAGGATATTGAGATGACTCCTCTCTGAATCAATTCTCTTACATATCCATGTCTTAGACTAATATGTCTAGACTTCCCATTATACACTCCGCTGTATGCTCTAGCCAATGTCGCTTGGCTATCACAATGTATCCATATAGTGGATACATTCTCTTTGATAAGGGGTATCTCTATCAACAGATCCCTTAACCATTCGGCCTCTTTACCGGTAGTAGTTAAAGCTATAAACTCTGCTTCCATAGTGGAATGAGATATATAGGTTTGTTTCTTGGAACCCCAAGAAATTGCACCCCCACCAAGTGTAAATACCCAACCAGTTGTGGACAAGTTGTCCCCAAGATTGGATATCCAACTTGCATCTGTATATCCTTCTAAGATTGAAGGACATTTGGAGTAATGAAGGCTTAGTCCTTTGGTTTTCTTGAGATAACCTAGGACTCTTCCAATCGCCTTCCAGTGATCCACACTTGGATTACTTGTAAACCTACTAAGTTTACTCACCGCAAATGATATATCAGGTCTAGTACATTGGGCAGCGTACATTAGACTCCCTATAGAACTAGCGCACTCCAATTGAGCCACTGCTCTTCCTTCATTCTTCTCTAGTTTTACACTATGATCGAATGGAGTATTGGCATCTTTAACCTTGAGATGGTTAAATTTGTTCAATACTTTCTCAACATAGTTGGCTTGCCCTAACGCAAAACCCTCACTATGTTTCTTTTCTTTGATACCAAGTATGGTGTCAACTTCTCCAAGATCTTTCATCTTGAAGGTTGATGAACATCTTTGTTTCTTCTATGCCTTTCATGCTATCACTTAGAATAAGCATGTCATCCACATATAAGCAAACAATGATCACATATCCCTTACAAATTTTGGAATACAAACACTTGTCTCCGTTTATGTCTAAACCCATTAGACATGATGACTTGATCAAATTTCTCATGCCATTGCTTAGGAGCTTGTTTCAATCCATATAAGGATTTTACAAGTCTACATACTTTATGTTCATATTTTGGTAGGACAAACCCTTCGGGTTGTTCCATATAGACCTCCTCATTGAGGTCACCATTAAGGAATGCTGTTTTGACATCCATTTGATGTACATACAAGTTGTGTATAGAAGCTAAAGTGAACAAAATTCTTATAGAGGTTGTTCTTGCAACAGGCGCATAGGTATCGAAATAATCGATACCCTCTTTTTGCCTAAACCCTTTAGCTACTGATCTAGCTTTAAAGGTTTGGATAGTTCCATTAGTGTGGTATTTTCTCCTAAATACCCACTTACACCTAATTTGCTTAGACCCCGGTGGGAGGTCTGCCAATTCCCAAGTGTTGTTGGAAAGAATTGAGTCCATCTCATCATTGATGGTTTTTTTCCAAAATGCACTATCTCTTGATTGCATAGCTTCTCTATAAGACTTAGGATCATCCTCAACAAGAAGTACAATAGGAATTTTCCTAATGACTTCCTCTCTATTTCCTTCTACCATGTAGAATGAAATTCGTTGAGAATCTATCTCATCCACTACTAGACTTTTCTCATTATTTTTTAGCCTTTGACTTCTTCTAAGTTCAAATTGTTGTTTTACATTCTTTCGAGAATTCTCCTCTTGAGAATCAATTTTGGATGTAGAAGCTTGAGAATTGTTCTCATATGACAAATTCTCCTTTAGAGATGTTGAAGCTTGAGAATTGTTGTCACATAACATGTTCTCAAAGAATTCAACTTCTCTAGATTTAATCACAATATTAGATTCTAAGTCTAATAGCCTATAAACTTTACTATTGTTGGCATAACCAACAAAAGCACACTTTATGGCTCTTGAACCTAACTTTGTTCTATTAGGTTCGTTTTTCTTGCAATATGCAAGACACCCCCACACTTTGAAGTACCCTATGTTGGGTTTTCTTCCTTTCCATAACTCATATGGAGATATCTCGTTTTTCTTCATCGGTATTCGATTAAGAATGTGACAAGCGGTTAAAAGCGCTTCACCCCATAAGTTGAAGTTCAACTTAGAAAACACCAACATAGAATTTATCATCTCTAGATAAGTCATGTTTTTCCTTTCAGCAACACCATTGTGTTGTGGTGTATAAGGTGCGGTGCACTCATGAATTATACAATTTTCTTCACAAAATGTATTGAATTCATTAGAGAAGTACTCTACTCCTCTATCACTTCTTAGCACCTTAATCTTTTTATTTAGTTGATTTTCAACTTCTAATTTATATAATTTAAAAGCATCAAAAGTTTCATCTTTATGCTTTAAAAGAAACACATAGGTATATCTACTAAAATCATTTATAAAAGTAAGAAAATACATTTTACCACCTCTAGTTAAGACACCATTTAATTCACAAAAATCACTATGGATTAAATCTAGTAAATTAGATGATCTTTCTACACTAAGAAATGGTTTCTTAATCATTTTTGCCTTAACACATGTTTCACATTTATCATAGTCTTTAATATTGCATGCAATCATACCACATTTTACTATTATTTTCATGGTTGAAAAATCTATATGCGATCGTCTAAGATGCCACAAATATAAAGAATCATACTCAACAATATAGGCGGAATTAGCATTTTTATTGATAACATTGAAAGTTACATCATTGGTGCACAATTTAACCATACTCTCACAAGAGTACCCCTTTCCCAAAAATATATTTGATTTGGTAAGTATAAGTTTACCGGACTCAAAAACGGCTTTAATGCCGGGCTTGCCAAGCAAATCACCACTTACCAAGTTTCTACTCATTTTGGGAACATAAAGTACATTTACTAATGTAACTTTCTTGTCGGAGGTGAAAAATATTTCAATGGTATCTTTTCCAAGTACCTTGGATTTGCCCTCGTTGCCTATTTGAATCTCATGGTTGCCCTTTGACTCTTCAAAGGTCTTGAACAATGATTTGTCATAGGTGACATGGACGGTGGCACACGTGTCATACCACCATCCTTTTACCTTGTCTTGGACCGCATTCACCTCACTAAGGGTAGCAACTATGTTTTCCTCTTAAGTTGCGTTTACCTTAGGTCCTTGTTGGTCTTTTCAATGCCTACACTCTCTAGCATAGTGACTCTTTTTCCCACACACAAAGCAAGGACCTTTCTCGCTCTTAAACTTGTTTGGGTTGGTTTTTGGACCCAAAGGTTTCTCGTTACCCTTTTTCCCTTTGTTTTTGGGATGTTTTGGTTGTGACACCGCATTTGCTTTGGAAGAATCTTCATTAGACCCCTCCACAAGTTTATCTCTACATATCGATTCTTCTTCGATTCGAATATGCTTTTGGATTTCCTCCAAAGAATAATCCTCATTTTTATGGAGGATTATTTTCCTATAGCTCTTCCAAGTTGGTGGTAATTTAGCCACTATAGCACCAACTTGAAAGGCCTTGGGAAGCTCAATCTTTAGCACTTTCAACTTGTTAACAATAATTTGCAATTCATGTATTTGAGGAAGCATGGGTTTATTACCAAAAAATTTGAAATCAAAATATTGCGATATCAAAAACTTTTTGGTACCTTCCTCTTCCGCCTTGAATTTTGTTTCAAGTGCATCCCATATCTCATTTGCCGATTTGGTCTCGGTGTAGAGGTCATAGAGCCTATCGGAAAGGGCGTTGAGGATATGACCCCTACAAAGAAGATTGTCCTCCTCCCTCTTCCTTCTTTTCTCCTCCACTTCGGGAGTGTCCTTGTCGGGTGGTGTTGGGAGAGGTTCTAGAGTGGATTCTAGAATGTAGGCAATTTTGAGAGTGGTTAAAAGAAACCTCACCTTGTCTTGTCATCTAGTGAAATTGGACCCATCAAACCTATCCAATCTCACTAGATCTTGATTCATAATCTTGATGGTCTCACCTTCCATTGAAACAAACAAGGGCTAAGCTTTTGAATGTTAGGAAAAATAGTTTTGCCTCAATGGAAATGGTAAGATAATTACAACTCTAAACAAAATATTACAAATAAATAACTATTGATTAAATAAAGTTACAACTCTATGACAAAAAATACTAATAAATAAAAGAAGAAATAGAGAAATACAACTCTATGCAAAATAATACAAATAAAATAAATTGTTTGAAACAAAAAGAAAAGAAGATTACAACTCAAAAAAAGAAATACAAATAAACAAAAGAGAAGAATATGAAGATGAAGAGAAATAGAATAAAAAGAAAGAACAAGAAAACAAAATAGAAACAACTCTCACTCACACTACCAAAGTGAAGAGTGTTGGGGATCACCAATTTGAACAAGGTTTGAAACCTTTGTCCAAAAGCTTATTTCCCCCTAACTTGAGCAATAAGAGATCTCTCACATATTTTTGGAAATGCTTTCTGGAATAATCAAGCCTTAAGGTGTTTCTAGCCAAGTGCTCTAATGGATAGAAAATGTTGTGTCTTACAAGTGAGCATCAGGCTCCTATTTATAGAGTTTTGAGACACCCTTTGAATTTCAAATTCCACCAACCCCCATGGTTGTTACCAATGATTAATTGGATGTTTATGGAATTAAAATAGAGAATTTGGGAGTTATTTGGCTGTTGGAAACGTTCAAAATTTGATAAAACCAAAAATTGGAATATGTTGTCAGCCACTTGGGCCGCGACTTGACAAACAAGCATCGCGGCCCTAGACCTTTTCCAGCAACCAATTTTTCAATTTTTTCAAAACGTTCCAAATTTATTCCCACTTGATTTTGTAACTTCCATACACAATATGGGAGTTAAAATCATATCTCTATCAGCCATTTCTTATATGGCTTTAAGAAATTCATCTCAATATTTTGTAACAACAAATCTACATAATAATGGGTGATATTTTGAAGTTACAAATTTGTAACACCAAATATGTTACATATTTGGATATATCTCATATATCTAAATATTGTAACTCTCTATTATATGTTACAATATGTGACACTCTTTGTCATATTTATTTAATCTAAAATATTATATTATAATATAATATAATATTACATTATATTATAAAATAATATAATATTACATTATATTATAAAATAATATAACACCCTGTTCCATCATATTCCCGTTTTAGGCATTTTTAAGGGTTTTTGGCTCGGGGTTTCAATCCTTAAGGCTCAGGATCGAATGTACTCACCGTTTGGGTACAATTCGGGGTCTCGGGAATGAGGTTTAGGTCAAGACCCTATTATTGTTGATTTTCATTAGTGTAAGTTTAAATTGGTTATGGCTAGGTAACCGCTAAGGAATCAAAAGGTCGATCGTTCTCAAGGGTCGTTCTTTTATTATTTCTCGCTCGAACCAGAGGTAAGAAAACTACACCCCATATGTGACATGCATGGTTATTATTGAGGCATGTTGAGTGTTTACATGTGGACATGGATTGCATATCAAATGCTTAGCAAATCTTGCTTACTTGTGAATGACACTGACTTACTAGTCAGAATCGGCAATGGTGTCAGAACTAGCTGTGAAGTTATGACTTACTAGTCAAGTTTGACAATAGTTTTGAGCACTGGTTGTATGATACTGACCTAAGAGTTAGGAGCGGTATAAGCGTCATGAACTTAGATCCAATGAAAGATTAGATCTAATTGACATCAGCATTGAATGACTCATCATGAGCATTAATGCAGGATCGACCTCAAGTTCGATGAAAACTAAAAGTGCTTGCCTAGTTCTATGACTAGTTACTCAGAGCTAGGGTCAGAAGGCCCAGGTGACCCTATCGTCACATGGCTAAGGGTACGGAACCCACAGTAGTGACTCCATGGTCACTCCCTTGGTTTATATAGGTGACTCGCTCATTAGTCACTTATCATGTTTAAGCTAGTGACTTGATCACTTATTTGTAAAGGGTGCGAAATCCCATGTTAGTGACTTATGCATCTGTCACTCATCAGTTTAGGACTATATGTCTTGAATGATTATCATGATCATCGTTTGATATTATTTATATGCAGTATTGAGTTTTCTTGCTGGGCTTTGGCTCATGTGTGCAATGTGGTGCAGGTAAAGGGAAAGAAAAGCTCACCTAGCCTTGAGTGGAGAGCTTAGGTGGCGATGTGTACATATGCGGCTGCTTGACCACCACGGCCAAGAATTTCTCAGAGGAACTAGGGGGTTTACCCTATTTTTGTCGCTTAGGTCGGTGGGTTATAAATCTCAAACTGTAATGACCATTTTGGATTGTAAATAACTTGTAAACATTTTTATGGGCTCATGAAGAGTTTTATGTTTTAAATAAGATATATCCTTTCTTTTTGATTGGTTTTTCACCTTATCCGATTAATAATACCTAGAAGCACGTTTTTAACCAAAGAACTTGATTAGCGAGTTAAGCACGGTTCAAAGTTCACAGTAATTGTCTTGGGGTAACCAGGGCGTTACAGATCCCCTAGCGATAAAGGCTTCCAGACCGAGTCCTAGCCTCCGAGATGTCGAACTCTACTAAACCGAGTAGTAGAATCGATCCTGAGCCCTTAGGTTTAAGTTCCCATTACTCAAGACCTAAGGTGGCAAAAACAGCCCAGGCGGGCCGCGACTTGCCCCTAAGGGCCGCAGCGTGCCTCCTAGGTTAGAGAGCCCCTCCTTCTTGGAGACAAGACGCGGGCCATGGTGCGCCTCCGAAACAGAAGCCCCATCTGGCCCTGGGTTCGGTTGGGTCGCGGTGCCCCAAGAACAGGGTCGCGACCTGACCCTACGAACCCAAAATTCCTCTGTTTTTCTCCAGCCAAAAACCTACAAAAATCTTCCCAAATGATTCCTAGAACTATAATTCAATCCTCATAACAATATCAACATAATACCAGCAGCAAAAACCCAAATTAAAACTTGATTAAAAATCCATAAAAACTCACAATCCAACACTTAAGCCACAAAGCTTAAGAACACCTCAAGAACTCTAAGGAACCAAAACAGAATTCCACTTAAAACAGGGATTAGAGTTTACCTCTACTGTGATTTAAGTCCTCATAGTTGTAGCTTTCTAGAGCCAAACCTTCAATTTCCCAAGCTTCAGCCAATAATTTCCTTTGCACCTCAAACAATTCACTTATAAAATGAAAAAGAATAAGGGAGAGAGAGAGAGAGTCGGTTGGCTGAGCTGATAAGAGTGTATGAATGTTTTGTTTTGTTTTGTTTTCTTAAGGTTCAAGTAACTTAAGCTAATCCTAGGCTTGGGGTACCAAAAACATCCCCGAGGGTAAAATGGTCACAATCCCCGATATTCCCTCTCAATCTCGCTAACTCCAAATATATTATCAAACATTCATTCCCGTTACCCAATAACCCGGTAATGTACTAGTTACCCAAAATACCCCTTGACTTGCCTCGGGTATTAGGCCCGTTGTGACTTTCCTGCTAACTTGCTCCCTAGGATCGTCTCGTGCTGAGTAACCCAAATGAACTCACATAATAATGTGGTCTCTCACATATATGCACATATATACAATTATACTCATAATAAGCCAAATTACGAAAGTTGTCCTTCTAATAAGAAACGGGTCCACATGCAAATTTAATACACCTAAACATGCATATCTAGTCATATTATCATATAACTCACATAATCACATAATTGCACACAAATATATCTCACATAAACATACAATTCCATAAATTGTCATCCTGGCCCCCTAGTCAAGGCCCTAAGCCTTATTAGGTAATTTGGGACGTTACAACCACTTTTATTACAAGAATATGTATTAACTCGCATTTAGATCCCATTTAATGGGGGATGTTTGTAATAAATCATCGTTAAGGGAATTAATTTCCCTTAGCCACTATAAATAGGGTTAGGACACCCATTGTAAAAGATCCCCAACTTTTACCCTCAGCCAAGAGCTGTCTGAACCTCATAGAAGCTTAAGACCTTCAATCTTCATTAAATCCTAATACAATAGACTCATGAATTAGGATTAATTAATAACTTGAACTACGTAAAATATGTGTCTTCTTACTGCATTTTCTTTAAGTTTTTTAAATTAGTTAATAGTGAAAAAGACAATCAACATATACATTTAAACTTAAATTTTACAAATTTTTCAAAACAAAAAAAGCTTGAAAAACTTAAAAGCAATTAAGGTACTTTTTACTATTTTAAAAATAATTTCAAAATTTTTATTATATAATTATTATTTTAAATATCAAATATATTAACATTTAAAAAAATATATTTTACATATAGAAATAAAGAGCAAATTTGATCGGTTACTTTCGACATAGAAAATATATCAAATCCATACAAATGCAAATTTTAATTTTTTTAATCCAATCAAATTTACAAGTATCCACATTTTGTGAATTAGATTAAATTGAATCATAAGAATTTGATTGGATTGGATTTGCTAAATCTTAAACAACTCTAGATTAACATGTTTTTCCAATTTCTATCAAGTATTTGACTTTTTTCTCCCTCTCTCTTAATAAATGAGTCGTAATGACCACTAGAAAAACATACCTAAACGTGTGAAAAGCAAGAACTTGTAGACATTCATCCAAAACCAAAAACAAAAGAAGAACTTAACAGAGCAGCAAAGAATAGCGTATGGGTAAGGGCTACTATAAAGTATTACCACAAAGTCAACAATTATTTATTAATATTCATTTCTCTTATTATAGGGTATTTATTTATGTTCGAAAGTGAAATATATCAAAGGGTCTTCCTTTTAAAGATCTTTTAGTCACAAATTATTTGTGCTAAATAATAGCTGTTCAATATCTAAGGTGTCATCATTTTTGCTATGCAAATTTGAGATCAAATCACGTATGATTATATATTTCATCTAAACAGAGCTTTGACCTATAATGTAAATAGAATTATACTTTTTTTTTTAAAATAAGAAAATTCATAACGATCGAGAAGCAATTAAAGGTTTATCTTCACTATTATTTATTAGCCATGACAATGTATATTTGTTTAGTACGGAGGAGTGAAATTATTATTAACAAATGTGACAATATAGCTTGGTTACTTGGTAAAGATATTAATGTATACATTTTGTATCATCAAAATAAAAACCCATTATATATGAAAATAAATATAATACATGTCGAGATTAATGCTATACCAATTCATATGGCATCTTGTATTTAAAAATAAAAAATAAAAAATTGAATATTACTTTGTTTTTTTTTTTTTTTTGAAAGGGAATATTACTTTGTTTTGATAAGATAAAAATGAGAGGTTGTTTGTCCTGTGAGTTGTGCTATATATATGATAGTACACGCATTGAAATTAGCTATTTGTTTTGAACCGTGTGTGCCATAATAATAATATTTTGAAAAACAAAAGAATAAAAGAGTAAATAATTTGTGCAATGGATCTTTCTTAGGTAAGATATACAGTGAACTCTAGCACATAGAAAGAACATAATATTTTCTGGTCAACCAAATCTGCTATATATATATATATATCCTTTACTTGATAAGTTGGAATCCTCTAAAGTAAATAAATAATGCAAAAGACACGAATGCATATACCAAGACAAGTACCAACCCTTTTCCAATTTTCATCACTTGCCCACCTTCTTTTTAATCTCTCTCTCTCTTTGAAATTTTTGTTTGGGAGCTCAAGAAAAATCATAATTTAACAAATAAAAGAGAAAGAAACACACTGCAATTAAATCTCAAGGACTTGTATTAAGTTATTTAATGGTGGTCCTTATGATTCATAATTGTTAATTCAATGAAGAAAAAAAAACTTAATAGAATAATTAAACAATGATATGCAGCTTGATTGGGGGTATAATTAGAGAAGATGGTCTTTGATAATTTAAGACTTGGTCAGGTCAAAATGGAAGCCTCACTTGTATTAATGTTAATTAATCTAATCTTAAATGTAATGTAACCATCAACTTTACTAGTCCAACAAAATAGTTAGGTGCATAATAATGTACTTCTTCCCCCCAATAAATTACAAAAACATCACCAATGTACTTATTTCAAACTTTTGTTTTTGGTAATTTTGAAACTGAGGAATTCATCAAATAGGAATTTTTTTTTTTACCTTTGTACCATTCATTGTGAGAGAGAGAAGAAAAGAAAGCTAGATTTGATGCCTTATTTATAAGATACCTAAATTATATTACAGAGAATTTAAAAAATGTGCCTCACCCACTCATCTAGTTCTAATAGCTTAGATTTGCCTTAGTACGTGTGAACCCCACACGCTTCACAATCTGTCAAACTCAATCGGGCTCAACTTGCCTTATTGATCATGCTCAATGGACCTGCTTTTTGAAAAGAGAGGATGAATTGGTTTAACTTTGTCAATAATTAAAAAAAATTGATAATGTGATTATAACAACTCAAATTTAGAATTGGATACATGATGACTATATATATTGATCAATTTTCTTTTGTCCAAAAATATTTTTTCATCGTTTGTATTATGATGGATTTACTTGGGATTTTATATTTTGAAATTAGAATAATATATTTAGTCGGCGGCATGATATATATAATTTATATGATGGTAATTAAAAGTAATGCTGATAATGATGATAGCATGCCATGAATTATATAAGTTAGAGCAAAAATAGTGTACTTTTACATTTCTGAATTTTAATAAGTAACGTAATTAGCTAGTCAGACAGTGATTTTTTTTACACTCAAATACTCAATTGCAAATTCTTTACGTGAAATATTGTACTGGCTTAGTTTTGTCCTTTTTTTATGTTGTCAAAATGCTCGTATACTCAAATACCCACCCAATTTCACATTGTATGCATATGCGGTTGCTAATTAAAAAAAATAATAGGCATAATAAAAAAATTTAAACAATGTCACTCTCTGACACTCTACCCAAAATACATTTGTCATTTTCCCCAAACTTCTCATTTCTCTCTTCTCTCTCCGTTTATTCTTTCTCACCTCACGACACCACCACCCACGGTAGTGACGCCACCACCAACACCAAAAAAATCTCTATAACTTCAGTCACCTTGTAGAAATAAACACAATATACCCAAAGAAACATACATTTTGATGATTTTTTGGGTAAAAATTTATGGGTAATTAATTTTTTCTCAAATATAATGATGTTTCTTTCGCTTAAGACACTAAATACTGCATTTCAAACCGATCTGGACATGATTTTTGGATTTTTTTTGCAATTTTTTTCAGATCTGAAACTCTGAAATTTGTAGAAAATCGACATTGCTCGATAGTGCTCGATGTCAGCTTGATGGGGCCTTCAAAATCATGATTTTTCATGAAAAAATAACTTTGTTCGATGGTGGTTCAATTGTGGCTCAATGCAATTCTTGCAAAAGACATAATTTTTCACTCGGGTGTCTGTTTATGGTGATTTTTTTTTATTTTGGGTATTTTTTCAAGATCTACATGTTTTTCATGCTAATATGCACAATTGTGAAGTGTAACACTTGAAAAAAAAATACAAAAATGCAAACATACCTCATGTTTAAGATATGTTCTCTTTCGATGAGGCCTTCAAAATGAAGATTTTCATGAAAAAATGACTTTGCTCGATAGTGGTTCGATTGTGACTCGATGGTACTAGATGTGATTCTTGCAAGAGACATAATTTTTCACTCGGGTGTCTATTTGGGGTGATTTTATTTTTATTTTGGGTATTTTTTCAAGACATACCAAAACATGTCTTAAACATGAGGTATGTTTGCACTTTTGTATTTTTTTTTTTCAAGTGTTACACTTCACAAATGTGCATATGAGCATGTCAAACATGTAGATCTTGAAAAAATACCCAAAATGAAAAAAAAAATCAACCCAAACAGACATCCGAGTGAAAATTATATCTCTTGCAAGAATTGCATCGAACCACCAACGAGCAAAGTCATTTTTTTCATGAAAAATCATGATTTTGAAGGCCCAATCGAGTTGATATTGAGCATCATCGTGCAAGGTTAATTTTCTGCAGATTTAAGAGTTTCAAATCTGATAAAAAAAAAAAAAACAATGTTCGGATCTGTTCGAAATACAATATTTAGTGTGGTGGTGTCGTCATGAGAAGAGAGAGAGTGAACTAAGAGAGAGAGGGGGAAGAGAGAAGAGAGAAGAAAAATAAGAAGTGAAAAGTAAAGGGGGAAATGATAAATGTTTTTGGATAAAGTGCAAAAAAGTAGCATTATTTTGAAATCTTTAATATATTTAACATTTTTTTTAAATAGTAGCATTTATCAAGCATACAAACTGAAATTTCCCATGCTCATTTGCAAAAGTGGTCATTATGATATATTTTTTTTAAAAAATATTGATTGGTTCATCATATTTTGAATTACTTTTATTCTCAATGTCATATTGTAATTACGAATCTCATTTATATTTATATATATATATCTGTTATCCCCATTTTCTGGAAGGGCTTTGGGCATTCGCCCTGGCCCACGGTCAGAGGACCGGCTCGGCATATGGGCCTGGCCCAAGATCTCCTGGTTTGAATATCGCCCAAGGGAACTGGTACGAACCAGGGACTCTAGACTGGGCCCGTTTGGAGGGGTCCGGGACGTCCCTCCGGGTTCATCTTCAGCTTGAACGGTCCCGGCGATGTCCAGAGCGCCCGGACCGTCGCGGCCTACGCGTCCCTATCCCAGAGCCTGGTATGGTCCGGGCCCGAGGTAAATGGAGCGGGCCAAAGGTAAACGGACCTGGATCACCTCCTCCCCAGTTGAAGGGCCAGGCGTCCATGATCCTGAAACCGCCTCATTTCGCGTGGGCATTGTCCCCCACTTTTCGCCTGCAGAAAAGGTCGCCTCGGGATTGCCCACTGGTGTGTCAGGACTGCGCAGCCAAGTACCCTGACCGGTCTTGTCTCCTAAATCAGCCTCGTGACTCGAAGTGGTCAGAGCCAAAGCGTCGTTTTGTCGGGCGAAGGCTTGTGTCTCAGGTCAACCAATTGGGCCTTAGCTTGTTTGAATTTCGTGTATTGTATACCTTTTTGTATTGGGCCTCCACTAGAAAGGCCCCTGGTACCCTTTTCTCTGATGGGCCCGGGTCGGATCCGGCCTGGACCCGGTGTTCCCCTCAACTTATAAATATAAGCTATAGAACAACGTACAAAGGAAGGAAAAAAAAGAAAAAAGGCAGAAACTCTGTTCAGATATAGTTAGAAAACTCCATTGTAAAAGCTTCTTATAGCTCTAATATATAGACTCGTGGACTAAGGCTAGTTAACGCCCCAACCACGTAAAAACCTCGTGTCGATCTTCTACTTTCATTATTATTATCAGTAAATATTGTTCATTAATATAGTTGCCGAAAATCTCGGTTAACAGTTTGGTGCTTTCATTGAGAGCTGAAGGAAGCTAGCGCCAACGTCAGGCCTTTACTACGATGGTGAACACACGACACACCACCTTCGACCCTACCAACCCAGAGCAAGGTAACGGAGACCCGCTGCCTTCTCAGCACATTCCTCAGGACCTGCCTGAGGACGTGCCTCCTCAGACGTCTCACCAAGATGAGTCACAAGATTACGAGGGTCGGGCAGAGTACGAAGTAGAAAACGAAGAAGATTACTACGAGGAGGCGAACGAGGGGGAGTATCACGATGAAGCCGCGGACCCCGGGATCCCTCACGACGATCAGTAAGACTCGGAGGTGATTAGACTAAGGCAGCAGATCCTGGATCAGGAAGCCAAGATGGCTGAACAGGCGGAGGCACACCGCTGGGTGCAAGAGTCTCTACGAGCCCTACAAGCGCTGATGGCTGCGCAGGGCCCAGCAGCCAACCCCACAGTTGGCCCACTTCCAGAAACGCAACAACCCGCTCCCTAAGAGCAAGCCGGGGGCCCCAGGGGTGCTAGTCCGATCCGTCCCCCAGAGCCTTTTCCCGACGCAGCTCCGAGAGTCCCGAACAAGGAGCGACGGAAGACCCGGGAGAAGACCACCCTCGTCGAGAAAGCCGGGGCACGTTCACGGCCGTTACCTAGGAAAGAGAAGGTGCGCCCCGTCCCAGGACGAGGCCACCCAATCGATCCGCGAGGAGCGCGGCCACAGAACGGGCAGCCCCGGCACCCCCAGGGCCAAGCAGGCGGGAAAGGTCTTTGCACCCGAGTGCTTCGGTCAACAAGAACCACCGGGACCGATGTCGCCGCGAGGATCGTCACGCTCTCAGCTCTGGGGACGACACTTCCCGGGTAGATTTACGTGACTGACTGAATGCCCGGAAGGAACGGGCCCGCAAGGAAAAAATCCTCCCTCGAGACGGCGACCTCAGGAACGACATCAACGACAGGAGGAACGAGAGAATCCCCTTGGAGGATAGCACGGCCAAGCAGCTCATGGAGCAAATGGCCGCATTAAAAAAGGTCACTGATCGCTTGGTCCGCAAGCAGGAAGGTGCGGACACCGACTCTGACGAAGAGGATAAAGAGCCGTGCGCGAGGCACATCCTGGACGCCGTACTGCCCAAGGGGTTCAAGATGCCAAGCCTCACCGCCTATACTGGAAATACAGATCCCAGGGATCATCTGTCCCGGTACAACCGACTCATGACCGTGGCTCACGTCAGTGACGACGGCAAATGCCTCTGCTTCTCCATCACGTTGGGCGGTCCCGCCGAAGAGTGGTGGAAAAGGCTTAAACCGGGGTCCATCCAAACTTGGTCCGGGCTACAGTCGGCATTCTGGAAGCAGTTCGTGGCTGCCATGAGGATGGACATGCAAATCAGCGCCCTCGCCAATATTAAGCAACTTCCCGCGGAGACATTGAGAGCCTACATCCAGCGCTTCACTGAAGAAGCCTCCAAAACAAAGGTCGATGACGGACAGCGCCTGGTGGCACTGCAATCTGGGATCTGGGCCGGGTCCCCACTCTGGGACGACATGCAGCGCAGTAAAGCCGCCACTTTGGAAGAATTCATCAGGAGGGCCCAAGGATTCATCAACTGGGAGGAGGCTCAGATCCAGGCCTTCGGGTGGCCCCCGGCTCCTCACCCCATCCCTCAGACGATTCCGGGAGGTGTGGGACAGTTCCCTGCACAGTCCTACGCCACGCCCCCCATAGTCCCGGGGACGGCCGTCACACCCAGCATCAGTTACACACCTACGGTATACGGCCCTGCCGCTTCGGGGTACGCCCCGGCCCAGTCAACGCACTTCTCTGGTTATGGTGTCGCACCGGCAGGGCAAAGTATGACCCCCGTCGTAGCCCAGCAATCGCAGACGGGAATAACCGAGGCAAGCGTGAATCCCTCCCGGGGGAAGCGATCCGGCAAAGGCCAGAATCGGCCTGAGCTGGCCAAAAAGGGGAAGAGGGGCTACGAGCCCCAATATTCGGAATACACCAACTTGGTGGACACCCGGGAAAATATCTACCTGGCAACAGAAAGAGCGGTCCACTACCGGAAACCTAGCCCCATGTTTAAGGGGGGAAGGAATCTGAGAGACACCAGCAAACGGTGCGCCTATCACAAAGACGTGGGCCACACCACCGACGAGTGTCGACAGCTCAAAGACGAAATTGAAAACCTCATCAAGCTGGGGCACCTCCATCAGTGGGTGAGAATGCCCGTGAGTGTCCCGGGCATGTCAGCAGGCCCCGGACAATCCACGGCACCGGTGACGACTCGTGCATACCCGCCCCAGGGAGGGTATGCACAGGGACCTCCAGCGCAGGCCCCTCAGGGGACCATAGCCGCGCAGGCTCCCGGCCCTGGAATGCCCTATCCTTCCGGGGCAGCGCCCCTTCGAGTGGACGGGCATGTGGCGACCATATCGGGCGGACCCCACCTAGGAGGACCTTCGAAGAATGACCAAAAGCGCTATCTGAGCGAGCTGGACCACGACCAAGAAGTTTGCGCCCTTGTCCAGGCCCCGGCTCAGCGCCCTAAAATGTTGAACCTCCCCATCACGTTCACGGAGGACGACGCCCGCAACATCCATTTTCTGCACCACGACCCGCTGGTCGTAGATGCTCAAATTGCCAACAAGTTGGTATCCCGCGTGTTGGTGGATGACGGAAGCTCCGTCAACTTGTTGTTCAAACCCGCCTTTGCCGCCATTGGCCTGACGGAGGCTGATCTGGCATCCTGCCCGACCCAAATCTACGGCTTCAACGGAGATGCGCTTCACCCCATGGGAAAAGTCCAGCTGCCAGTGACGCTGGGGGATGAGTTGCAGCGCTCGTTCAAGTTCTGCACCTTTGTTGTGGTGGATTGCCCAACCGCGTACAACATCATCTTTGGCCGGCCCGTACTGGTCGAGTTCGGGGCCATCACCTCCATCCGCCATCTATGCATGAAGTTCCCGTGCAGCACCGGAGGAATAGGGACTGTCCGGGGAGATCAAAAAAGCGCTAGAAAGTGTTACCATGTCTCTGCCCGTCCCGTATATATGGTCCGGGAGAAGCCCGTCGAGTCGGCCCTCCGCCCAGTTGAGCAAGTAGTCCAGGAAGAGGACGATCTGGACCCGCGAATAGGAGACGAGCGCGTCCTGGAGCCAATGGACGAAATAGAAGAGGTATGCATCAGCGAAACCGACCCGGCCAGGGTCATCCAAGTGGGAAAAAGCCTGCCGGCGGACATTCGGGCCGCCATTATCGCCCGAGTCCAGGAAAACCAGGATCTTCTGGCATGGTCCCACTCCGATATGACCGGGATCGACAGCAATATCATCTGCCACGCGTTAAGTATTGACCTAAACGCGACCCCGTTCCGCCAAAAGCGCAGACCTTTGGAGACGGAAAGGGCCGAGGCCCTCAAGCTGGAGGTGGAGAAGTTGTCTTCCATCAACTTCGTCCGCGAAGCAATATACCCCGTATGGCTGGCCAACCCGGTCTTGGTACCAAAACCTAACGGGACCTGGAGAACTTGCATCGACTTCACGGACCTCAACAAAGCGTGCCCGAAGGACTGTTTCCCGCTCCCCCGAATAGACCAAATGGTGGATGCTACGTCCGGTTACGAGATTTTGAGTTTCATGGACGCCTACTCAGGCTACAACTAGATCTCCATGCACGTGGCGGATCAGGAGCACACCAGTTTCCAAACCGACAAGGGCATTTATTACTATATAGTCATGCCCTTCGGACTCAAAAATGCCGGAGCAACTTACCAGAGGCTCGTCAATCGAATGTTTCAGGCCCAGCTAGGGCGAAACATGGAAGTATACATCGACGATATGTTGGTCAAGTCCAAGACGTCGCGGGACCATTCGGACGATTTGGCGGAGGCTTTCGTAGTTATCCGGAAGTACGGGATGAAGCTGAACCCTAAGAAATGCACCTTCGGCGTAGCTTCCGAGGAATCGAATCCAACCTAGAGAAGATCAAGGCGCTGATCGACATGGCCTCTCCCCAGAAGCACAAGGACGTCCAAAGCCTGACGGGGCGAGTGGCCGCCCTGAGCCGTTTCATTTCTAAGGCCACGGACAAGTGCGTCCCTTTTTACAACGTCCTTCGGGGGAGCCAGCGGTTCGAGTGGTCACCCGAGTGCGAAGAAGCCTTCCAGAAGCTGAAAGAACACCTGGCCAAGGCCCCCATCCTGGCGAAGCCAGTCGAAGGAGAGCCTTTGTATCTATACCTGGCCGTGACCGAGCATGCCATCAGCGCCGCATTAGTACGAGAAGAGGAAAGGACACAACTCCCGGTATACTACGTGAGCAAGCGATTACTAGACGCCGAATCTAGGTACCCGCTGATCGAAAAGCTGACTTTCTGCCTATTGATGGCTTCCTGGAAGCTTCGACCCTACTTCCAGGCTCACGCCATAAAGGTCTTAACCAACCATCCCCTGCGGCAGGTGTTGCAGAAACCTGAGTCGTCGGGGAGACTCCTGAAATGGGCAATGGAGCTGAGCCAATTTGATATATCTTACGTGCCCCGAGTGTCCATTAAGGGACAGGCCTTGGCCGATTTCATCGTCGAATGTTCCGGGATCCCCCTAGAAGAGAGTATCCCCGCGGCGCCCGTTTGGAAAATCTTCGTGGACGGAGCCTCGAATGAGAATGGGGCCGGCGCCGGGATCATCTTGGTGTCACCGCAGGGGCACCAGCTACAAAATGCCCTCCGTTTCCAGTTCAAAGCATCGAACAACGAGGCGGAGCATGAAGCTATCCTGGCCGGCCTGCGTCTGGCCCGGGAAGTAGGGGCAACGAACCTCGAAATTTACAGTGATTCTCAGCTGGTAGTCAGACAGATTTCGGGGGAGTATCAGACCAAGGGAGAACGAATGGCGGCATACGTGACTCAAACGAGGGAGATGCTCAAAACGTTCGCGGCGCATTCCATCTGCCAGATTCCCTGGGAGAAGAACGTGTTCGCGGATACATTAGCGAAGCTGGCAACCGACGCAGAAGCCGAACTGGCCGGACTGGTTCCCGTCAACCATCTCCCCGTCCCAAGCATCAGGGCTCCCACCGTTAATACGGTCGACCACTCCACTTCCTGGATGGGGCCGCTGATCCGATACCTGTCCACCGGGGAAGTTCCGAACGATCGAGCCGCGGCCAGGAAACTCCTATACCAGGCCCACCGGTACGTCATGCTGGACGGGAAACTCTATCGCCGGGGACTGTCTATGCCTTACCTCAGGTGCGTGTCCGAGACTGAGCTGGGAGCCATCATGCATGAGGTCCACGAAGGCTTTTGCGGAGATCACACGGCCGGGCCCAGTTTGTCCAAGAAGATTATGCGCTAAGGATACTTCTGGCCCACCGTGAAGAAAGACTGCATAGACTACGTCCGCAAGTGCGAGCAGTGCTAGAGGTACGCGAAGATCCCTCGGGCCCCCCCGACAGAGATAACCTTGATGAACCGTCCCTGGCCCTTCGCAGTGTGGGGAATCGATCTTGTGGGATCTCTCCCAACCGGGAAGGGAGGGGTAAAGTATGCCATTGTGGCTGTAGACTATTTCACGAAATGGGTCGAGGCGGAGCCCATGAACACGATCACGTCCAAGAAGGCCTTAGATTTCGTCGTCAACAGCATAGTGTGTCGATATGGCCTCCCCTACAAAATCATGTCCGACAACGGGAAGCAGTTTGACAGCTTCCACTTCACGGATTTTTGCGAAAGACACGGTATAGTGAAGAGTTTCTCGGCAGTCGCCAGACCACAGGCGAACGGGCAGGCCGAAGCCGTGAACAAAATCCTAAAAGGGACGCTGAAGAAAAAGCTCCAGGCCTGTAAGAGCAAATGGCCCGAGGAACTCCCCCGCGTATTGTGGGCCTACCGGACGACCGAAAGGACGTCAACTGGGCACACCCCCTACTCAATGGTTTATGGATGCGAAGCCGTCATCCCAATTGAAACGACCGTCCCATCTCATCTACGCGACACATATGATCATACCCAGAACCACGCCTTGCTCCAGGAATCGCTGGATCTTATCGAGGAGATCTGGGAAGAGTCGCAAGTGCAGTTGAAGATGTACCAGGGCAAGATCGCGCGGCATTTCAACTCCAAAGTCAAGAACCGCAAGTTCGAAACTGGGGATCTAGTCCTGCGGAGGGTCTTCCCTGCCACTCAGGATCCGGGAGTAGGGGTTTTGGGCCCTAATTGGGAAGGGCCGTATGAGATCCAGCACGAGGTCTTCCCCGGAACGTACCGCTTGAAGCGGCTCGATGGTTCCAAGGTTCCGTGAGCCTGGAACGCGGAGCATCTGCGTAAATACTACCAGTAGTCCTAGAACTCGTCCCAGTTTAGTATTTGCGTTGTAAGAAATGTACGCCTCAGGGCTAATTCCCTTTTGAACAATGAAAACGACATGGGTAAAACGTCGCAAAGGGATATTGTCACCAAGAAAATGTACGCCTCAGGACGAATTCCTTTCGAATTTCTTTCTCAAGTGACCCCAGCCCCGTCTCCGCTCACTTGCGGGGGGTGTCATCCCAGGCACATGCGAAAAAGAGGACCGAGCCCAAGGCCGGTCCCGCCCGGACAAACGACATCCGGGAATATTAAAAAAGGGACCAAGCCCAAGGCTCGTCCCGCCCCGGGCGAAACGACGTCCGGGGATATTAAAAAGAGGACCGAGCCCAAGGTCAGTCCCACCCCGGACGAACGATGTCCGGGGGTATATAATAAAAGGGACCAAGCCCAAGGCTCGTCCCGCCCCGGACGAAACAACGTCCGGGGATATTAAAAAAGAGGACCGAGCCCAAGGCCGGTCCCACCCCGAACGGACGAAGTCCGGGGGTATATTAAAAAAAGGGACCAAGCCCAAGGCTCATCCCGCCCCGGACGAAACGATGTCCGGGGATATTAAAAAAGGGGACCAAGCCCAAAGCTAGTCTCGCCCCGGACAAACGACGTCCGGGGATATTAAAAAAGGACCGAGCCCAAGGCCGGTCCCACCCCGGACGAACGATGTCCGGGGGTATATAATAAAAGGGACCAAGCCCAAGCTGGTCCCGCCCCGGACAAAACGACGTCCGGGGATGTTAAAAAAGGACCGAGCCCAAGGCCGGTCCCACCCCGGACGGACGATGTCCAGGGGTATATTAAAAAAAAGGGGACCAAGCCCAAGGCTCGTCCCGCCCCGGATGAAACGACATCCGGGGATATTAAAAAAGGACCGAGCCCAAGGCCGGTCCCACCCCGGACGAACGATGTCCGGGGGTATATAATAAAAGGGACCAAGCCCAAGGCTAGTCCCGCCCCGGGCAAACGACGTCCGGGGATATTAAAAAAGGACCGAGCCCAAGGCCGGTCCCACCCCAGACGAACGATGTCCGGGGGTATATAATAAAATGGACCAAGCCCAAGGCTAGTCCCGCCTCGGACAAACGACGTCCGGGGATATTAAAAAAGGACCGACCCAAGGCCGGTCCCACCCCGGACGAACGATGTCCGGGGGTATATAATAAAAGGGACCAAGCTCAAGGCTAGTCCCGCCCCGGACAAACGACGTCCGGGGATATTAAAAAAGGACCGACCCAAGGCCAGTCCCACCCCGGACGGACGATGTCCGGGGGTATATTAAAAAGGGACCAAGCCCAAGGCTCGTCCCGCCCCGGACGAAACGACGTCCGGGGATATTAAAAAAGAGGACCGAGCCCAGGGCTCGTCTCACCCCGGGCGAAACGATGTCCGGGGATATTAAGAAAGGGACCAAGCCCAAGGCTCGTCCCGCCCCGGACGAAACGTTGTCCGGGGCTATTAAAAAAGAGGGCCGAGCCCAAGGTCGGTCCCACCCGGATGTTGTCCGGGGAGATAAAGATATCTGGTTTGCCCCGGGGTAAGGCCGGGGCCTAAAACTGAAAAGGACGAAATGCCCAATTGAGCCAAGCCCCGGGAGCCCTGGACCGAGCGCCAAGGCTAGAGACTTGGAAAATTTAGTTGGGTCTAGTCCCGGCCGTTGGAACCAGGACTAAACCCCTGCAATCAGTTAGTCGCGGCAACAAATCGAAATCTCTACTGAACAATGGAAGGAAGCTTTCTTAAAAGACCACGGAAAGTAGCAAGGTTTTAAGTTTAATTACAAGCCAAAAACAGTAACAAAAGCACAAGGCCAGGACACGGGCCTACAACGCATCCGCCCGGAGGTCCGCATCCTCCCTCTCCTTGGCCTCGTATTCGACACGCTTCGATTGTGGATCAGGGAAGACGAGGAGGTTCATGTTCTTATCCTTGCACCAGGCCATATAGATGGCCTCGTCGAAGGTAACATCCACCAAGTTATCGGCCTCCTCCTTCTCCTGAAGGTTCGTCTCATGCGTCGCCTTCTCCTGAAGCAGGGAGTCGCCCAGTTCGCAGACTCGGGCTTTCAGGGCCAGGATCTCCTCCTTGTCCAGGGCGGACTGTGCCGCGGCCGTCTCCAAGAGCGTCGCCCTTTCATCGGCGACTTTTGTCTTCCGGGACAGTTCCTCTTCCAGCCTATCCTTGGCGCGGCCAATCTCCTCGCGCTCCGCCTTTAGGCGGGCCACTTCTTCCTGGAGATAGGTCGTTTCCCGGCTGAGGGTCTCCTTGACGACCTCCCTCTGGTTCACGGCCGCCTTCAGCTCCAGCTTGGCCGTCTCCATATTTATGGCAAGCTCGGCTACTAGATCGGCACTCCTCTGGGACAGTAAATCAACCTGGAGCAAAGAAAAGTTAGAAAATAAAACCACCAACAAATGACAGAAGGAATATAAGTGAGGTGAACATTACCGCGGTGGCCTGGTGGCGGAGAGCCTGAGAGATGAACAGCACGTTCGGGTTGGCTATCGTGGCGTACCTCTTCAGCTGAAGGTTGGACATAGTGCTCCCAACCTGATCCAGCAAATCAGCAGCCATGGGGGCGATGTCTTGGCCCAGCTTGGGGCGGAAGCCCGCCTCGGCAGCTAGCCGGTCCACGATCGACTGGGGAGCGCTGAACTCGGCAAGACGGTCCGAGAACTCGACCTGACGACGGATTGTCAGGGCCTTGTAAGCGTCGTCCCTCCAGCACCGTCCGTTTTCCCAGGTCCGGTTGATCAGCCGGGACTGTTCGTTCCGCAGGGCGGACTCCCCCTCCTCGAGAAGAGTTGGGCGGAGGGGAAGGACAGGCGGAGCAGAGATCTCCTTCGCGGTTAGCCGACTCTCCCCATGCGACTCCTCAGCTGTTTCCGACCACGTCGTCCGGGGCCTCTTCCCGGGGTTGCCTTCCCTGGCATCGACTTCCAGGCCCCTCTTTCCTGAGCTCCGGCTGACGGCCTCGCCCGCTTCCAAATCAATCACCGGGGGCTGGTCCGAAGAGAAGTCGGCGGCCGGCTCCACGACCTGGAAAGGAACCACGGCCAGAGCCTCGCCTGGACAGGGCACTATCCCGGGTGTTTCACTGGCGGGGAGGGGCTCCGTGCCCGCCACAACGTTTGGCCTCCTGGCCGCCTTCTTGGCCGACCGTTCCTTGATGAGCCTCCTCATCTCGCTGGCCGGATTAGACATGTCGGAATCCTCTGCAAAAGTACAGGAGAAAGGAGTTAGGACGATAAGCAAAACAGATGAAAATGCACAATAAAAAAATGGCTCGGGACGAACCCTCATCTAAGCCCCGGGCGAGACTCAGTTCCCGTAAAGCGAATGAGTGGATCCGATCCCCTGCGTCGTCCGGGGTCAGGAACCCCCCGTACTGGAGGAACCCGGACAGGAACATTATTACCTCTGATCCCACAGGGACGGGAGATGAAGGCCTCATCTCCCCATCAGCCCCAAACGCGGGGTCCGGCGGCTCTAGCCTATCCCTAGCTAAGTCCCCGACTTGGGGAGCATAAGTTAAGATTAAAGGGGAGTTACCTCGCACCGATACACTATCCCCGGGAGTCCCGGCGTTTGGTAAGGCATCTTCGAAAAGCTCCTCCAGCTCTTCCGAGGTGGCCTCTTCCGCCGGAAGCTGGTTCTTCTTACGCTGGGCTGCGGTGGCCCGCGCCGCTCTCACTATCTCGGCGATGTGATCGAGGGCCAGCTGTTCCTGGACCTCAGTGTTCTTCTCACACGGGATTCCCCGAAGGCTCGGGACGACAATGGTCTGGGTTGCAGCCAGCAACCCTATTAGCCGGAGGTTGTCATCATTGACATAGCCCCCAACGTCCAACTGCTCCGCGGTCAGCTTGGCATAGAACCTCCTCCTTTCCAGGAGGAACTCGGTAAGGGGGGTTTGAATGAAGGGACCTGCGACCCGAAAGATACGATAAGAGGTGGAAGCAAAAGATGAATAAAAGAAAGGGTTCGAAGGAATACTTACCCACTCGCTGGAAGTCCAGCAGCAGTGTGGGGTTCTTGTCAATAAGGAACCCGGATGTCATGAACCAGTAATGCCAGACAACTGGGGGTGCTTCCAGGTGCTGGTAGGAGCAGGGTAGCCACTCCGCGGCTGCAGCCTGTAAAAGCCGTCCAGGCTCTTGTTTTTAACATTAACTTGCGGCACCAACTTGTAGAAGTACAAGACTTCCACCGGGGTAGGCTCTGCGATCTCCTTCGTGACACAGAACACCTTCCACCCAGCAAGCAGGCGGTACGCTTGCGGCAGCAGTTGGAAAGGTGCGATCCCCACATATGTCAGGAACCGCACGAAGTAGTCATGAAGCGGAAGCGTAGCTCCCGCGCTAATATGACCGGCGCTCCAAGCCCCGAATCCATCCGCGGACGTATGCGCCCGTTCCTCTAGCCTAGCCATGCGATTGTGGAAGAGGCCCGGAGTTGATTCGATGCCCAGCTTCGTCTCCAGGAGCAGCATCATTCGGTAGTTCTGGAAAGAGTTGGCCGTTACGTCCATTTCCCACCTGTTGCCTGTGGGCGTCTTGGATCCGGGAACGACTACAGGGGCCCTATTGACCTCTTCTTCGGAATGGAGTGTAACGCCCGTGGCCATAACTGATGATCTGGGAACAAAGAAAGAAAAACCAAGCAGTCAGTACCTAAACCCAAAAGAGTCGGTCAAGGTACAGGGAGTATCCTAAGGACTGCTTGGAGTCCCGTCGGATCAGGCCCGGGACCCCGACAAGCCCCGGGACCCTGATCGGGAGAGAAAACTACTAAGGTCCGTCCCTTGTCCGGGAAGCATCCGAGTACGGTGCAACCCAAACCAGGCAGCCTTCCTAGCGAATTCTAACGCACAGAGCCTAGACGCATGCATCTAGAGAGCATAAATTCACAAAGTTGGTAACAGAGATAAAAAAATACTTACTGTGTGGTGCCGATCGTTGAGGCTGGTGGTTGTTCGACCATAAGGATGGCAGAACCTCGTTCTTGAAGTGTCGCAGCCGATGCAGTAGTTCTTCGACGGGACAAACCGGAGAAGCGCCGTCAGGTTGAGGAACGAAGGTTGAGGCTCTGGGAAACAGGCGGTGGCGCAGAACTAGCAAGCGGCGGAGTATTTCGTCGGCGAGATCGGACATGCAAAGCTCTAACAAGCGTTCAGGTTTTTTCTTAAGCTGGTTCGAAAATGGAAAAGTGCCGAATGTTGTTCTCTGGGAGTCTTCATATCAGCCCCCAAATTCTGGCCCACGATCCAACGGTCAGGTGCCTCTCCATCCGACGATCAAGAATCGCGCAGGGGGCATTTATGAGTCCTTTTGGTTTGGATCCTCGACGTCTCAAATCCGACGGCCCAGGAGTGGCGGATGCCAAAGGACGCCCCATCCTACGGTCCACCTCGTTCCAGGGACATTAATGATGACTCCCCCCGTGCGGATGTGACGCCTCGTGACGTGCGCTGACACCCTAGTCTAGGCCTAGCGGCCTTTGGAAGGCCTAGGCGACTCTTCGAGGTCCTTGCAGCAATCACATGGTGACACGTGTGTCGTTTTTCTTAAAGCGGGCCAAGGGTAAACGTCCCTGGATCACGGTAAACGATCCGGGCTGAGCAAACTGCCACTGCCATGGCCTTTCGGCCAAGCCTCCTAGCTCGGGCAGGAACTGGGGAGACAACTTGGCGAGCGCCGCGAGGGTGATGCAACCCTCCTCCCCGCAAGCCCGGGTGAAGGCTTGGGGGGTAAATGTTATCCCCATTTCCTGGAAGGGCTTTGGGCCTTCGCCCTGGCCCACGGTCAGAGGACCGGCTCGGCATATGGGCCTGGCCCAAGATCCCCTGGTTTGAATATCGCCCATGGGAACTGGTACGGACCAGGGACTCTAGACTGGGCCCGTTTGGAGGGGTCCGGGACGTCCCTCCGGGTTCATCTTCAGCTTGAACGGTCCCGGCGATGTCCAGAGCGCCCGGACCGTCGCGGCCTACGCGTCCCTATCCCAGAGCCTGGTATGGTCCGGGCCCGAGGTAAATGGAGCGGGCCAAAGGTAAACGGACCTGGATCACCTCCTCCCCAGTTGAAGGGCCAGGCGTCCAGGATCCTGAAACCGCCTCATTTCGCGTGGGCATTGTCCCCCACTTTTCGCCTGCAGAAAAGGTCGCCTCGGGATTGCCCACTGGTGTGTCAGGACTGCGCAGCCAGGTACCCTGACCGGTCTTGTCTCCTGAATCAGCCTCGTGACTCAAAGTGGTCAGAGCCAAAGCGCCGTTTTGTCGGGTGAAGGCTTGTGTCTCAGGTCAACCAATTGGGCCTTAGCTGGTTTGAATTTTGTGTATTGTATACCTTTTTGTATTGGGCCTCCACTAGAAAGGCCCCTGGTACCCTTTTCTCTTATGGGCCCGGGTCGGATCCGGCCCGGACCCAGTGTTCCCCTCAGCTTATAAATATAAGCTGTAGAACAACGTACAAAGGAAGGAAAAAAAAAAAAGGCAGAAACTCTGTTCAGATATAGTTAGAAAACTCCATTGTAAAAGCTTCTTATAGCTCTAATATATAGACTCGTGGACTAAGGCTAGTTAACGCCCTAACCACGTAAAAACCTCGTGTCAATCTTCTACTTTCATTATTATTATCAGTAAATATTGTTCATTAATATAGTTGCCGAAAATCTCGGTTAACAATATCTATAAAAAATGTGTAGATAACAGAATTTTTTTATTTTAACGGTTTGTTTCGTTAACTTTAACGGAATATTTTAAATTTTTAACAGAACATACATTTAAAACTAACTAAAAATAATTATTTATTAATTATATTAATATAAATTCAAATATTATAAAATATCATTATTATAATAATATTTAATATAAAACTACATGTATAATAATTATATTAATATAAATTTAAATGTTATAAAATATTATAATTATAATAATATATAGGGGGAGACTTCGTTGCAGCCAACTTTTTGGCTGCATCGGTGTAGTCAGGGCATGGTTCGGGCATTTAAATAATTTTTTTTCCAATTTTTTTTTATGACAGTGTACATTGCTGCATTTAAGACATCCTGCAAATTTTCAAAAAATTATGAATAGTTTACGATACCGAAAATAAGGTTGTTACACTCGTGTCTGTTTTTTGTATGTGCGTGTAAAATTCAACTGTTTGAACCTTGTTTTCGGCATCGTAAACTATTCGGAATTTTTTAAAAATTTGCAGGATGTCTTAAATGACAACAATGTATGCTGTCATAAAAAAAATTAGAAATAAAAATTATTTAAATGTCCGAACCATGCCCTGGCTGCACCGAAGTGCTACCCATAATATATAATACAATACTAGATATTTAATAATTTTATTAATATAAATTTAAATATTATAAAATATTATTAATAATATTTAATACAAAACTAGATATTTAATACTTATATTAATATAAATTTAAATATTATAAAATATCATTATAATAATATATAATACATTATTTTAATTTTTATTAAAAAAAGTATCATTTATGTTTAAAAAATTAGCATATTATATATATATTTTTTTTTAAATCATAAAAAAATATTTTTTTTCATTTTTCATTTAATATGTTTATGCATTTTTTAATATATAATATTTTTATTTATTTAAAATTTATATTATAATAATATAAATTTAATAAAAATAATTAATAAATTCTATAAATAAAATTAAGCAAACGTATATTGTATGTTGTTTGTATATAATTTATAAATTATTGTTATACTATTGACTCAAAATATATGTAATCTATATAAAAATAAATAAATGAAACAGTAATTTTTATAAAATATTGATAATATAAGGGATATGTTTACAATGTCAAAAAAAACATTAACAAAATTAAAGAAGTACAATTGTGGCCCTTTATTTTATATATGATTAATTGAATTATACTGTTTTCAATTTTGGAGGACCTGTACAATGATTCTTCCGTATTTTTTTGTAGGACACAATAACAATTGGTCGATTAATTATTTGTTTACTGTTATTATTAGTTATTATTTGTTATTCATATTCTGCTGGATTCAGGCATTGCCATTGTTTTATTTAATAAAATTATATTGATTATAATATAATTGATTTTATATATTTATAATCAATATAAATTATAAATGTAGAAGAATTACTACTATTGTATGATTTTAGTCATTTTGGTCACTATTATAAATGTATAAGAATTACTATAGTTTAGACGCTAATACTAATAAATTTCATAATCTCAAAATGGGATAGGTTCTATAGACACCAATTTCTACCTCAATTTTTACACTAATTTACAATCATTAAATTATTTTAGATTTGATGGTCTAGATTACTTGATTATTAATTACTCTATCTAATAGTATTTGTTACCAAAAATAACAAGTGAATCAATAAACATATTTTAAGTTATTTAATTTAAATTTACCATAAAAATCTAATTCAAGACGCTTCTAAAAAAATTGAAAGTGCAATATATATATATAATATATATATCTTAAATATTTAAAAGTATTATATTCTTTTTTACTTGTCTTTCATAGTTTTCTTAAAAATAAAATATGAGGACACTAATATTTTTTCAATGATCTTGTAAATAAATTGTGTTTTTTTATTGGTTACTATAAAATAATTTTATTTGGATGGTAAAAATTAAGAATAGGTTCTATAAATAGAAATACGTGATATTTTTTTTACAAAAAACAAAAAATAAGTGATAGTTTATTTCAAATCAACATTTAAGTTATATATATATATATTATTTGATTTTTTATTATAGAAAAAAACTATTATTAAAAATATTTTGATTTTTTTATTAAAATTCAAAATAATGAATAGACTTTTTAATAAACATTAGATTTTTATAGGAGGTTACTAAATAAATTATATATTTTTATGTATTATAAGCTATTAAATATACAAATTACCATTTTTATTTTTGGAAACAAATAGAATTATAATTTTTCATTAATTACTAAAGGGTTTTAATCAACCAAACAATCTAGACCATAGGATCTTAATTAATCTAATGGTTGTAAATTAGTGTAACAATTAATGTAAAAATTATTGTAACCTGTCCCTCTTAAAAATTTTACATTCGTATTAATTCTTGTGTTGACTTGCTGGTTTCTCGACATTTCTGATTTAGTCAGTAGTCTTTATTATCCACTTAGGTATATACATAATATATAAATATAAAAATTAAAGGAATCTTTAGTATAGATGACACTGTTCACTGTCATTATATAAAGAGGAATAACATAAATTATAATTTTTAAGCTAATTACGTATTCAAATGACCAAGTGGATAATATTATATAATTTGTATGTAGTTATATACTTGTATATATAGTATAACAATTAGCCATAATACAAGAAGGGATTAAAACATAATTATGTATTACATACTCACCTTTAAATAACAATATATTCAGAGGTTCTTTATAGAAGATAACGTTTACAATAATATTGAAATGACATTTTAGAAACATATATAAGATGTGGGGTTGCACTAACACCAACATAAATAACAATATTGTATTTATTATTAAATTTGTATTGCGAGAACCATTAAATTTTCTAATTAAGTACCAATAATAGCGGTCATTTTATTGGTAATGAAGGACTAAGGACACACTTGCTGACATCCTAGCCTTTGCATAGAATCGTTATTACATTTATACAACTTATTTATTTATTTATTTATCAATAATAATAATATTATTAATTTCTTATGAAATGATTACACTTGCCTATTCTTTTGTTTCACCTTCTTCACCCAAATTAATACTTATTGTTATGCTCCCCAGTATGGCAATATATATAAAAGAAAAAACTGCAACAATTTGATGTGACACATTTCCTTAAAATAATAATAAAAGGTGAAATAGGTAAGGTAAGATTTAAAATGCGAAATAGTTAAATATGGAATTTTGAATAAAGACTATAAATGGTGACTGCCAAAAGGGCTAAAGCAAGTATGGAAGGGAGAGAAATCTGTGTCAGCAATAAGTAAGAAAAGTTGCCCTCTTCTAAAATTTAAAAAATAAATTAAAAAAAGAAAAGTATTGATTAGTCAGAAAAAAAGATATAATTATTAAATTAAAAAGAAACTTGGGGCCTACGTGAAATTTTGCACCTTATTATTACAATCTCCTTGGTTTCCTTCCCTCATTGATGTCTGAACAGTTTTTGCTTATCTCAGTTGTACACCAAAAACAGACTCCTTTGCTTTCTCTCTCTGCAAACAAAGAAAAATCATGTCTTCTCCAAGCAAACGCCGAGAGATGGACCTCATGAAACTGTTAATCCTCTAAATTAATCGTCTTGTTTAGCTTATTTTGATTTTGTTTTTTAGTTCTTGTGTTGATTTTCTTTTTCTTCCCTTCTGGGTTTTGTTATAGGATGATGAGTGATTACAAGGTTGAGATGATCAATGATGGCATGCAAGAATTCTATGTGGATTTCCATGGACCCAGTGAGAGTAAATCTCCAATACCCATATCTTTATTTCCCCTTTTCAATGCTTATTTAAAAAAAAAAAAAAATTAGCTTTTTCTTTTTCCAAAAAAAAAGCTGCAACAAGCTCTCTAGCTAAGTTTTGGTTACTAATTATCTGTCCAAAGCATCTTCTCATGTTTGGTATGAAATTTTTAAAAGTTATCTCATGTTTTCAGCAACAAGTGCTTTAGCTAAGTCTTTATTTTATTTTATCATTAATTTGATTTCTTCAACATGTGATGGCTTCTTCCAGGTCCTTACCAGGGAGGTGTATGGAGGATAAGAGTTGAACTACCAGATGCTTATCCCTATAAATCTCCCTCAATTGGATTTATGAATAAGATCTACCACCCAAATGTTGATGAGATGTGAGTTATTTTTATTTATTTATTTATGAATTCGAATTAGATATCAGTATTCAACGTTAATGTCTTGTGGTTTTTTCTTTTTTTCTTTTCTACGATGGAACTGTATGCAAAATCTCACCCTTCTTTTGGCGTTTTCTAATTTCAGGTCAGGTTCTGTTTGTTTAGATGTCATCAATCAGACATGGAGCCCCATGTTTGGTAAATCAGTAGTCTTTACAATTTTCTTTCTTGTCCTACATAAAGTTTTTAGCTTATTGGTTTTTCTGTTGGATTTGTGGGTCTTATATGTGTATATAATTTTATTTTATTTTTTTTGAAGATCTGGTAAATGTATTTGAAGTATTCCTACCACAACTGCTTCTCTATCCCAATCCATCAGACCCTCTGAATGGAGAAGCTGCTGCTTTGATGATGCGAGACCGAGCTGCTTATGAACTAAGAGTTAAAGGTAACTTTTTCAAAATTCCTAGTTCAATTCAATGGTTATGAATTCCCTATAAAGCTGGAGTTTTTTTTTTTTTCTCTAGTATTTCCACCATTATTGTGAAAAGTTTTCAATTCATGTTGTAGTAATTTGTAGAGCATTTTTGTTTTGAATAACTAATGAAATGGCATAGTATATAGCACTTAATTTGAAGATATCAAGTTTAACTTTAAGTACTTGGAAAATTAGCATTCTGCTGTTGTTGAAGATTGGAATTATACATACTGCTGCATTTATGAGCAACTTCTCCACCTTGATGTAGTCACCAAGTTTTATCTAAAAACAAACTTAATTGTTAATATAAAATATAGCTTTCAATTGAATACATACTGTTAGAAAACATTTATGTTTGTTTCTGAAAAACAAAGTAGATGCCATTACAAGATTTTGAAACTATCATAAATATTGCTACTAGTGTACCGTCTTCACTGCCAAGTACCAACCAGCCGCCATCATAGAAGCTCTCTCCCCTAGCTTTGCTTCTAAGAAGTTACCATAACACCTGCCTGTTCAAGATTGTTAAAGAGAATATATCAACAACCATTGTAGTTGGTATTTGTACTTTATCACTCACCGAAAATCGACATTACCTTCATTTTCCAGACAATATTTACATTGCACTCCTCTTATGAGCCCCTCCCTTCCCCCACCAGGTTACTTTTCCATCTTGTTGTACCCCACACTGCTGGCTACTGGACAAATGACCAAATCAGTCTCTACTTGACTTCTGTAATCGTGTTTTCATTCTAAGTAAATGGTACTTTTGCATTATTGTTGATCAAACATTAATTCTTTCATTTGCTTGAAGGCACATGTCAACATTGCCAAAATTGTGAATGTTAGAGAAGTTCTAGTGTAAATGTTCATATAATTATGCTTGAAAAGAATCCTTGCGATGATGTGATGGCACTGGTATAGTGCAGGTTTACCAAGTCCAATACCTATGAGATAGTTAGGTGAAAAATCTTGATGGTTAGAATTTTGGCCAACCATTAGTGATCATGTTGCAAGCTTTGTCCCTTTTGATTTCCCACTCCAGTGTGGTCTTTCAGATGCAACATTTACTTTCACAAACTTAAACCCATATACTATGATTTAGGTTGGAACTCAACCTTTTCTTGCTACTCTTTGGGCTGTTGTACCGTTAGGTCACGTTCGGAGAGTAAGATTGGATTAGATAATTTTTATCATAATGAAATTAAAGAACACACTGAAAGAATTAATCCAGCAACCTTAATGATCTCTCTAATCTGGGATAGCTTAATCCTGTTGAAAAATTTAGGATAATTTTATCTTATACAATCCCTATCTTTATGTATTTCAATGGTAAGAGAAAAAATTACAACTTTACATTTAACTTGTTTTCTTCTAATTTATTGTTGTCATTCATTCTTATATGTTTTCCTCTTATATCTTTTAATCTAATTCAACTTTCCGAACATGACCTTAATTTATAGTTAGTAAAGTTTCATCCATAAAATTAATGTTAATGTTGTGTCTAATCACTGGATAGTAAAATGGATATATTGTTTTTGCATCATCTTAATATCTGGAAAATGGTATTCGAACTTTAGAAAGTCTGTAAACAAAGTCGCTTCATTGGTTTCAATACAGAAGTTGTAGAATTGAATGCGGTAGCATCATGAAATTTGTCAAACTGATGATGAAACTGATATCCAAAAAATTACTAAATTGTTAAATCTTTAGAGTGGTTTCCCTGTATCCTATTTATATCTAGCTTTTAGCTTCACATTTCCTACAACTTTGGACATAAGTATGTTGTTGCTTGTGTTGGTACTTGTGATCCAGAATACTGTGAAAAATATGCCAAGGCAGAAGACATTGGAGCTGCTGCAGAAGACAAATCGAGTGATGAAGAGGAACTGAGTGAAGACGAATCTGATTCCGGTGATGATCAAGTCGCAGGCAAAGCAGATCCCTGAGAAGGGTTTCTGATCTCTCATTTGTAAACTCTGTATCTGTACATGATGTTTTAGCTATCGTAAAATTCATCTGAAACTCCATTAAGACTGTACATTTGGTAGGGAAAAAATTTCCCCAGCCTCTTTATTATCTTCTTCCACTGTAAATAAATTACTTTGGTTCCATATTGCAATCCTTGTTATGTTTCTAAAATTGAATGTTATTGTATTGTGTGATAGATGACACTACACAATACAATGCAATGAAATTTATTTACGTCTTTCTGCCAAATGGTATTTTTGAGTCTTCCTGTTGTTAAGGAGGGTATAGGAGGAGAAAGAAACTAAATCACAGGTGTTGAAGTAAAAAAAAAAACAAGCACTACAAACAATATTTAGCCAAAAGGATAGTGTGGACTGTTGCATTTGTTGCTCAGAAATTCCATTCCATTCTAGTCATTGTTTATTGTTTAGTGAAATCTACTTTTGCTTAACAAGAAATGTTTGTCTGTGAACTAAAGAATGTGTACCAGCATTCTCAATTTTAAATTTCTACATGCATTTACAATAACTTCGCATCATTTTTTGTCCGTAAGAAGAAATAAGGGGAAAAAATCATATCACTGAATTAGAATGAATTATGTAACACGAACTCCAACCTTAATAGATATCTTTTGCACTAAAATAGTGTAACTTTTACCCTCTATTTTTTCATCTCCAACAACTATACTATATTCTATTGCAAAAATAAATATTCATGTTATTATTATTATTATTATTGTATCTACACATTGTCTGCTCTATAGTAGTAGAATTCGGTTGGAGCTGCTCTTAAAGAATCATCAACTACAGCTTTAAAGCCACTTTAGCCTCCAATTCAAGCAAAGCTCAAAAAAGAAATAAAATAAAATTGTTGCAGTCAAGTCTCCATGGTGATTGAAGTTTTGGAAAACTATAAACTCTGAAGATTAATATGAAGCATATCTATACAAAGAGTTTTTCATTTATCAGAGACAATGCTAAGAATTCCATGGAAGAGGCGATGGTAACCTACAAGGTGGATAAAACAGAGACCTAAACTATATTAACAATATTGGCTAATAATTGCAGTTGGGCCAAGAAGGGCCACCAATAATGAACACGAACAAAAAAAAAGTAGGGGAAGTGAGAAAAGTCTCCATTACATCAGTATTCTATCCTTTCTAGGTCATAGATGGCTTGGTCTCCTCTTCCCAGAATCTGTCCTCAACCTCTTAACTGGGTTTGCCCAACCAACAGACCCTCCACCCCCATTTGAAGGTTGAGCAGATTGGTTAGCCCACCCTTGAGAATGAGTGGCCTGTTGAGTTAGTCTTGTGTCTCTGGTGACTGAACCAGCACCGGGGCTTTTAATACCACGAGCCATGCTAGGGGGTGAAACAGGGCCTGCCGATCCAGTCCTGACCTTCACCAGAGACTTTTCCCTGTCTTTTCTTTTCTTCTTGCAAATAACAAGATCCCCAGGATGAGCAAGCCGAGGAGAATCATCTTGCTGAATTTGCTCTCTGCCACTGCTACTGCCGTGTCTCAATTCTTTCTGTGACACAAGGCTTCTCATCCTGGAGTCTTCACTACTGTATACAGGCCCCCTTTGCTGCGGCTTCTGTGGAGGGCTTGGGTCAGGTTCCACCTCATTTATCATCTTCTGTCGCTTGCTTAGAACAGCAGCAGCCAGCCTAGGGGAAGGAGCAGCAGTTGTAGAAACTGGGCTAGAAAATGAAAGAGCACTTCTAGCTTCTCGAAATTCTGTGTCATGGAATGCAATTTTCAAGATATCGAAGAACAAATCGTGTACTTTCCTAGCTTCAGTTCGTACCTGGGCATTAGTAATTACACTATTAGACCATTATATTCCTGTTCTAGGAGAGCAACCCTTGGTTCCAAAAGAGGTACATGGACAAGGATATCTCTAGAACAGAACAGGCAAAAGTACTGTCCTGATTTTGACTTTAACAAACTGATTGCATTATGGAATATTCATTTTTTTAAATCAGTGGTTCGGTAACGAACTCAAGAGGCAAATGCAATGAGTTAGTATGATCGTCCAAAAGTAAACAGAAGCACAGAATTTAAAAGGCATTACCTCATGTGAGAATGCATAATAATGCATTGCGCTTCTCAACATAGACTGCACATCAAATACCAGCTCCATAACCCCATTATACTCTAACCTCTCTATACGTTGATCAATCTTTCTTAAATCCAAGAGATTATTCCCAGATCCGCTTGTGTAGCCAGTATTCTCAATCCGCTTCCACAAATCTGTGAGCAAAGGTACAATTTGAGGTCCCTCCTTATCTATTCGCCTTTGAAGCTTGCTTATCACATTCTTACACTGCATTCAGAAAAGTGTAGGTGAGTCCATATAATAGAAACATAAAGAGTAAATGCAATGAAAGGCAATGTTCGTAGGGGCATTATTTCCCACAATAATCAAATTCACCTTGTACACCATATCCACCAAGATAAACTTACCTCAAGGAATCAGTAAAGTTAAAATATTCAACCGATCAACAATATAATTATAAACATAGTAAGCAGTCCTTGACCTGAAATATGAACTGGGGCAAGGAACTGGGATACCAAGACACTTACCTTTCCAGAAAATCAACCATGAATAGTAGATACACAAACAAGTATGAAATATTCCCCATACTTACACAGCTGAAAACAGACACCTTATTCCTTTCCAATTATGAGTGTTCACAAGGCAAAGTCAACAAAGCTATAATAGTATGCATCATCAGTACAGAAAAGAAGAAGCTGCAAAAAAGGGATATAGTGAACAGTACATACCCTTCTCTGGATGATCTCAGGCATCTTAGAGCCCAAAACTGAAGTACCACTAGAATTTCCAACTTTTCCATCCCAGTTGTCTCTAGGATGCTCACTAGCATCATCTACAGAAGCAGACATGTTATTCAGTCTGCTACCAGACTTTGGAGAAGATTTTGGTGAGGCATGCAATTTTGCAGTATTTGCTATTCTCCTCGAAGGCAGATTCCGCCTAGTTTTTGAGGAGGAATCATTTTGTTCATGCCTTAAAGCACTGGAATCTCCATAGGATTTCATTTCAGGGTCACCTCGTAACTGTGTCAAATTCTTGTGGTCCTGAAATGGCAACAAAGATGAATCTCCTCGCTGAAGAGACAAATCTCCACGCTGAAGAGACGATGTCTCATTACTGGATTTCTCTTCTGGCCTTTCCACATTGTGACGGGGGCGAATGCGAAGACTACGTTTCCTCTTTATCTTGGGCTGTAAAACCTGTTCATCTTCAGCCTCTTCACGTTCATGAATCCAACTTCCAGATTGTTGGTGATCCATGTGAGAATCTCCAGATACAGCAATTTCTCCCTCCTCTAATTCATCTGGCTGCAAATATTAAACAAAATATGACATCAAAGAAACATCACAAGCAAATGATTATGACAAATAAAATAAACACAAAGAGAAGTTGCTTACCAGCCTTTTTGATACAGAACCGGGTCTACTATCTAAGGCTGATAGTGACCCAAATTTCTGCGAAGAAACTGGAGACACAATCCTAGTCACTTTTCGACTGTCTGAAGATGACCCAGAGGAACCAGCTTCTTCTTGCGTATGGCTATTTCTAACACCTTCTGAAGTTCGAGGATACTCGAATACAGCATCACAAGTTGGACCATCTTCTTCTACTTGGTCTTTATTACATGGGGGTGCCCTAACGGCACCACCGAATTCATCGTCCTCAAACTCTCCAATTTCACCCTCTTCTTCATGCAAAGAATATCCATTTCTCTCATCCGAACTTGCTTCTGAGTAATCGCCATTGTCATCGTCTAATTCCTTGTAATTCGGATGCTTTTTCCCCTTGGGTCGTCCCCTCCTCCTTTCAGTTTTTGGGGATGAATCAGAGCCCACTTCATTGGATTCCACTCCAATGTTCCCACCAAACAAAATGTTCTTTGATGGTCTTTTTGATAAATTAGCAACAGTTGTATTTACTTCCCGTGTACCAACACGAAGCCATTTAGGGACCTGTTCATAACTCGTCATTTCCTCAATCCAATCAAATTCTTCATCCATTTGATCAAACAATTCAACTTCTTCTTCACTTCTAGCAATCATGCGATTAACCTCCTGCAAAGAGGGAACATCATGAACAGTTTCTTGATATCTCTCCTCATCATGCAATAATGTCTCCAATGTCATGCGTCTCTCTTCATGAGTGGTTCTCTGGTCAAAGCGACCGGCATTTATAACCTCGTCAGCCATGTCAATCTTATACTGCTGAATGTTGTTTCTGATGAGGCTCTCAATGGAACCCACATACCGATCCTTACCAGCAAGGTCATCCTCTGAATCAACTGTACCTCCACTTCTCAGTTCATCCTCTTTCTGATGGCTAGGAATTTTGTCAACAACTGCTTCCATATATATGACTTTGACCTCCCTCGTTTGTCCAATACGATGGGCTCTGGCTACTGCCTGTTCTTCATTTTTAGGGTTTGGGTCAGGATCATATATGATTACTGTATCAGCGGACTGAAGATTAAGCCCTCGACCAGCAGCACGGATACTAAGCAAGAAGATGAAACAATCTGAACCGGGGCTATTAAAGTCCACTATGGCTGATTCACGATCTTCTAAACTAGTTGTTCCATCAATTCGTCGATATACTAGTCTTCGCCACTGCAAGTATTCCTCCAATATATCAAGGAGTTTTGTCATGGTACTGAAGAGCAGTACTCGATGTCCTGTTCTCTGAAGTTTGATAAGGATTCTATCCATAATCCACAGTTTCCCACAAGATCTTACAATGAATTCCTTGGATAAGTCACTGTAATATGGATAATTAAGCAATGGATGATTGCAGGTTTTACGTAGTTCCATACACCTGTTATTTAAGGTTTTATACACCTTAGCCGTGTAAATTGGATTTTTTTGAACCCTCCGCCTCTCATCTTCTGGATCAACTCGAATAGTACCAGTAGATTTAATCCAATCATAAACAGCACTCTGAATAGCTGACATTCTACATTTTAGAATAATTGAAACCTGCAATACAGAATTGCAAATGAGAAAGAACCATGAAACCATACAAAGCACATAACTAAGGACCACAACAAAAGCAAACCTTCGGGGGAAGGGAACCCTCAACATCCTCAACACGCCGTCTGAGCATGAATGGCTCTAAAATTTGGTGGAGTCGATGGATAATGATGACTTTCTTTTCAGTCTCTAACCAGTCATCTTCTGCATTCTGTGTAGGAGCTTCTCTTTGAAATGGCTTTGAGAACCAATCGTGAAATGCCTTCCTATTATCAAACACTTCAGGGAGAAGTAGATTCAAAAGTGACCACAATTCCTTCAAATCATTCTGCAATTTAGAAAAAAAATCCCAAATAAACTCGAAAGTTAAAAAGTGATCAGATTTCCTTCAAACTAATAATTTAACAAAACAAAAGAATAAAGCAGTAAGAAACATCCGGGGAATAAATTGAAAATATATGATACATCATAAGTTGACTACAAAAGTTGAATACATGGATGATACTATCATCTTTTTATTAATATACAACCTGATGCTTCTTATAAAAAAGAAAATAAGTTCACTGTAAAAGTTCATTATGTTGAATTACAGAATATATGTCACTTCTATCATCAAAAAATTGTTTCGACTCTCAAGCAAAGGCATATTCAAAAATTAATGCTTCCTCACTATATTGAGTTCTTTTATCTCATTGATTTCATCCATAAAAAGAACACAATCTTGGAATTTTTTGAACACCCTTGGTTAATAAGGAACGTGATTAAATCATCAATGTCAGTAACTCCATGAATAAACTAAATATCCCATGTGACCATGTCCCAACATGTGGAAATTTCTGATGTATGAATGATTTTCTCTGCTTAAGTATGGAACTGATATAATTAAAAAAAAATTGCAATTACAAACTTAAGCATTGTTGCATTCCACAAACAAAACAGCAGCAGCAACGGGCTTATTTTCTAGCTTGTATCAAACAGCTATTAATACACTTTCATGCAATAATTAGAGAGAGAGAGAGAGAGCAATGAATCAATTCAGAATTCAAAGAAACACAAAAAAGCAAAATTTTGACAAGCTACTAAACTGATGCCCAGTTCACTCTTCTCTTTCCGCAAGAGGAAAGGCAGGTTGTTGTTGTTATTGTTATTGTTATTATTTAATAAAAAAAAGTAACAAAAACAAGTTTGGTAGGCAGAATTTCATCATTAAATCATATGACTCAAAATACTAATAAAATCATTATTTGCCTATTTTAGTGTACCTGTAATGGTGTCCCAGTGAGAAGAAGACGCCTCTGACAACGATATCTATCAAGATCGCGAGCTAGAACTGATTCCCTGTCCTTCATCCTCTGTGCTTCATCAATTATAATGTATTTCCAATCAATTTTAGATAGTTTTGAGCGATCATACATGATGAACTCGTAAGTTGTCACAAGGACATTGAATTTCATGGCACAGACCTCCTAATCAGAGTAAAGAAACCTAGTTAGCAAATAAACAGAGAAAGAACAAGGAAATATGCAAATCAAATATTTCTTACCTGGGAAAATAATTTTGATCTCTGATCTTTGCTACCAACATAATATATGCAAGACACAGATGGCAGCCAGCTATGCAACTCACTCTGCAAATAAACACAGTTAAGCATGCCAGTAATGGTAAATAAAATATTAAAACTAACAGAGAAAAAACTCACCTTCTACATCTTCAGAAAACAAAAGGACAGACATTAAGAGAAACGAAAAATGTCACTAACCTTCCAATTTACCAAAACAGCATTGGGAACAATTATGAGATGTGGCCCATAATTCCCTTTGAACTCCATTAAGTAGGCAATCAATGCCATTACCTGCAAAGGAAAATTTTCAATCACTTAAATGAAAAAATGAACTGAAGCGCCAAAACGCATATGACACACAACCAGTTTCTAGTCACAACTTATAATAATATGTAAATAAACAGAGGGAAGAAAGGCAGAACCTGTACAGTCTTCCCAAGACCCATTTCATCTGCTAAGATTCCATTTAATTTGTTGTTATACAATGAAAGCATCCATTGCAACCCAACCTGCACAGACAAGTGGAATATATGTTTAAAAAAAACTGGCTCACTTCCACACAAAAAATTAAAATAAATAAATAAATAAGAAAAAAGACTTGCTACAAGAAAATATTGAACACAAAGCAAAATCCCATTTATTAATTGTAGCAACCTACAAGCTGATAGTCTCTTAAGGTTCCTTTGCGCAACATAGAGGGTTGCCTTATGACTCTTTCATTCACAGCATGTGCAAGACTATAATACCTGGTAACCAACAAAAGAAACAGAAAATAATTTACAAAGAGTAGTGCACACTATAGAAAAGGTACATAAAATAGCAAATATGAGATACACCTTTCTTGCATTTGAAAAAACCTCAAATACCAAAAAAAAAAAACACAAATATTTATGTCTCAACAGTTATATATATCAAACTTAAATATGACCCAAAAAAAAACTAAAAAACTAGGCACATCTTTGATCTGCAGCCAGTATGGACCTGGATACTGCCAAAGTGAATATTCAATGTTATTAAGGATATTTTCAAAACAATTAACCAGCTTACTTGCTAACGGATGAGCTATCCTTGGGCGCATTCATTTCCATAAAACGATTTCTTATCAATACTTCCTCCCCAGCACAGGCTGCAGCTGCTCTAACTTCTTCTTCCGAGAGACCCTTTTGTCAACATCAAATAGATTAACAATAGGGAAAGAGCCCATGGCAAGGGAACAGCAAAAGAAAAAAGGAAAATGTTGCAAAGACAAGTCAAAGAGACGCATAACAAGTGAAATGGTAAAAAAACGAAAAGAGACTGGGCCAACAGTAAGAAGAAAAGATAGAAATAAAAGAAGCATGCCTGATGTCGTGCAGCAGCTGCAGCAGCATTAGCTGCCTCCTCCACTTCTTGCTGATTCTTGGCAGCTGTTATTTTACTTCCCAGTTTATGAAGGTAATCTTCTGTCTGAGTCAAAAATGATGAAAGAACTGCATATCTCTCTGCAGCATCACCTTCAATGCTAGTCTGTTGTTCAAGCAACATCTCCCTATACCTTTCAACATCATTATTCTTCAATGCTTCCATTCTTTTGTTTCGATCATCATCCTTCCTTTTAGAGAACTCCCTCAACATCTTTTCGTGATATTTGGCAACCCCCCTGTTCCGAGCAGTCCGTGCATCACGAATGGCCCAGTGAGCCTCAAGAAGTTTCTTACGCCAAAGAAAGATTGATTTCAGTTGTTTATCTCTCAAGGCTTTTTGAGAGGCCTGTACTTGTCTAGCAAGCTCCATGCGCTGACGCTCACAGAGTCTGACAAACTTCCGATAAGGCCTATCAGGCATAGCCATTATCTCCTGCTGCTGCTGATCGATTTCATCTCTCAAACGTGCCTGCATATCTAAAAGTCGAAGCTTCTTCTCTTCAATTTGCAACCGCAGAACAAGGTCTGGTCTAATCCTTTTTCTCTCCAAATTAACAGCAAGTAAACCACCAATCTTCTTTATATTTTCTGTTCTCTTCTTGTTAAGCACTTCTACACCTTCCTCAAAAAGAAGATCTTTTACATCATATGCAAGTGTTAGATTGTTATTATTGTTGCTATTCATTGTTCCGGGACCCAACGAGTCATGTTTCCTAGTGAAAAAAGGGAAATCAAATAGTGGTCCATGGTACTTTCTAGCAGAACCAACTTCTTTTGGTTGGGGTGCAGTGCTTGCTTGTGTAGGCTTTTTAGCTTGCATTGCATCAGATACAGGAACATGAGGTGCAACAGCCTTTCCTCTATCTACTGAATCACTTCTAATGGGAGCTTTTGAGGTACCACGTTCAACTTCATGATCTGACTTAGCAGAGAGGCCAGTAGGTTGCTGCTCTTCTTTTCCTGAAGAAACCACGGGTACAGGTTCCTTAACCATAGCTGGCATACCTTGCACATGAACTGCTGCTGCATTTGATTTCTCATCTCTTGTGAAAGCTTCTTCCTTTGAAATAGTCTGCCCATTCACTGATGCAACTGCCTGTGCATCCTTTTCACTGGACTCCATATGTCTTGCACGGTCTGCTACAACCTTCCCAGCAGATTTCTCCTGCACGTTTACTCCTACTGGATTATTTTGCTGCTGCTGCTGCTGCAACTCAAGTGGAGGTGGAGCAATAGCTCTAAGAAGCTCTTGTGGGAGTGTACCTTCTCCTTTCTGTAAAAAAAATAATAATAAATATATTAAAAAAACGAAACGCAATTGTAAGGAAGCCTCAGTTATACATGAAAATTAAATATGCGGCAAGAAAGGATGCAAAACATAAATTTGCAAACCTTCAATCGTCGAAATGCTAGTATTTGTGCTTTAAGAACATGCAGTTGCTGTTTGGTGAACCCAGAAGGACCAGGACGTTGTTGTGATGGGTGAGTAGATGGTCCACCTTGTGATTGGACTTGAGTTCCAGAAGCCCTCTCATTCATAGAAACAGAAGCTTGTGGAGAGGATCGATTCACTGGCCTACTATATTGCATTTGCACACTTTCTGGGCTACTTAATGGATTTTTGGCATTAAGGGATTGATCAACACCCTGGTTAATGTTTCCTGGTGATTGCAAAGAATGCATCGGAAGCATTCCATTACCAGCTACAACAGGCTGTCTAAAAGCCACTTGATTCTCTCTACCATGAACAGGAAACTGCTGCATTGGAATGTTACTATTGTTAACACTACCAGCATTTGAAGTAGAGCCAAAAGGACCAGATGATACTGCCTGCTTTGCTTTTGCTGAGCCAGACTGCCCAGAAGCATCACTTGATGAATTAGCATGAGGAGAATTCTCACTGGCAACTTGCGGAGAAGTAACCTGCTGCTTTGACACTGGAACAGGTGATGATTGTGCTCCCATATTGCTTTCATTTGGTTTCTGCTGTCCAGCCAACCTAGACTGCACAAGTGGAATGAGCTGTGCAACCAAAGTGGCATTTCCAGGCAATGAAAGATCAATGTTGTGCTCAACTGCCCATGCCTGCACTGCTTGCAGCTGAGCAGCCATTGCATGCTGGTTGTTTGCCATGTTTTGTACATTTTGCTGAGACTGCGGCCCCTGCATGGGCCTAATGACATTTCCATGCATTAATTGTCCAATACCTGCAGGTTTGGACAATGGCTTAGGTTCACTCCTTTGGTCAGAGGCTGGTGGCTGTCCTTGATCCATCTGCTTTTCTCCACGACCAAAATGCTCGGACTTGGATGAAGATGCCTGTGCCTGATTACCCGCCTGAATAGACATAAGTTCTTGCATTTTCATATTTCCAATTCGTGTGTCCTGATCCTTTCCTGATGGAGGACCTAACATTCCCATTTTAGCTTGCTGTTGTGACTGCATAGCCAAAGCAGATTTCTGCTGTGCAGCTTGAAAAGCATACTGAAGATATGCTTGATGGACTGGATTCATAACTTGTTGGTCAAGCCCTTGGCTCCTAATGTGACCTTCTTGGGAAGAGCCATGTTGCTGAGCCAATTCGAAGAATTTCCTCGACTGTTGAGACAGCGGCATTGCACCATGAGGTAAAAAATTGCTTACTCCCAAAACTCCTTGGAGATTGCCAGCTTGGTATGCTAGAAGGGATTCATTGCCCTCAGGTTTTCTTAGTAGTTGTTGTTGTAATGGCTGCATAAATAACAAATGATATAAGAACATAGTCGCAAGATTATACCATATTATTGTCCATGGCATGAAAATAATTATAAAAAAATGAAACTAAACCACAACTTTATTCAACTTGAAAATAATAATTTATAATAAATCGCCACAGTCATTTGTGGATCCAATCCAATCCTAATTTAACATATAAGGTAAAATATAAAAGCAAATCAAGCAAACAAGAAGCCTGAAATCATATCATATACTAATATAAATATGTAAAGCCTGATTCTGATTTCTACCAGAAAGAACCTACCAAAAGAGCAGACCAAAATTTGTAACAAACCATCATTAAAAATAATAGATTATATCATTCAAGTTAGATTAATAAATATATTACTTCTAAATCACATGTCCAAAAGTTACGCCATCATTTCACGTGTCATGTAAGGTGAGATATAAACTCCCAGGGAATAAATATGAGGTATAAACAAATTCTAAGAAAATAAATAATAAAAACATAAAATGTCAATAAACAACACAAAGCACAGAAGTGGGAAAAAAAACTCCACTATATTAATACCACAAGCACATTGGACAAAGTTGAGAATAACTTTCTCAAAGTGCAACTTTTATCTTATTTCACCGATGCCACCTGGACAACCAACTCATTTTGCTCTGTTTAAGCTATCAACAAGTTCTATACTTCATAAAATATATACAAAGGCAGCTTTCACAATGACCAAACAAAACTGGGTAAACAACAAGCATAAAAAGTGAACAGGCCTGAATAACCACATTGGTTTTTCAACAGCTTCCAAATTATACTTTTAGCTGATCAATGTTTCATGATAAATAACATTTGAAATACAGAGAAGAGAAGAGAGAGATCACCAAAAATTAAATGTCAAACTCAACTGCAGACACATAATGAATAAAGAAAAATATAGAATCCATTAGCAGACTCCACATTATTGAAACTAAACTCTCTTAAAACGAATTGAGCATGCAACATGACCTTTATTATATGTAAGCAATTCGTTCAATGCTTGTTAGCATTAGGACATGCCTAGTTTGAATCCTGTGTTACCTAAATTTACTGCTAGAGAAATTAAGGTAGCAACTAACTAATAACTACAAACAAAGTTGTATTAATTACCTAAACCCACTTGCACATTTGCAAGAACACTTCGAGTTGGAGAACCAAAGCACTTAAATTTCTTCATCAATGAAACAATTCACTCTTACCCATTATCCAAAGACCTCCAAACTCCTCAACTCACATTCCAACTAAACCAAATCTTCATTGAAATCAACTGAATTAACAGAAACCATTACCTGCCTAGAACCTATCTGCTGATGTTGATGTTGCTGATGCTGCTGTTGCTGCTGAATTGCATCGAGACCCAAGTGCGGAGTCGACACGGCAGACGACGAAGAAGAAGGCGAGGCAGCCGAAGATGTGGATGCCGCCCGCCCCACCGGACCTCCCGGATTCCGGCTGGGTCCTCCTCCACCACCAGATTGCATGCCAATTACACCGGATTCAAACCTACGGAGAAGCCCAATTCACCCAGAAGAATACAAAAACCCACCAGCAATAGAAAATGAGGGAAAAGTAGAATAAACCAAAAAGCCCAAAACCCAAGGAAACTCAAAAATCCCTCCCAATTTCGACAAAAACCCTGTCTGGGCCCTCCGATCGCAACGTTCAAAAACCCACAAGCTCAAAAATCTTTTATTTTTTCTCTCTCCCTCTACGTTCCACGAACATTCTCTCTCTAACAAGCGGGATTTTCGGAGTGGGCATGGATAATATGGATCCCTGGCGAGCTGACAAGCCGAGTTGATGGAATTGGCGATTCCACTCACTCTCTGTTAGAGGGTTTTTCGCACGCGATTCGCAAAAAATTCAGTCAAACCCTAGCGATTTTCCTTTTTTTCTTTTTTCTTTTATTTATTTTTCTTTTTCTTTTTTTCCTTTTTTTTTTGGTAAATATTCTTTTTCTCGCTCAGGTTGGACAATGGGGTCGCTTTTATGGCTTTATGCTAACTATGAGAGGCACTCACACTCCGTCTCTGCAGTTAGCGTTTTACATAAGAATTAGTTACTAACTTCGACCCCAGATTTTGTATTTATTTACGACGTGACCCTTACGTTTTCAATAAAGTATTTATTATACAAGAACACACGCCCAATCAGAATTTGCAACGTGTCAATAACGGAATATATGAATCAAACAAAAAAAAATTCTCAACTTCAGATAAAAAATATATATATTCTCAACCGAAAAGAAAAAAAATTATTGGATTATTACATGAATACCTTCTTATTTGATTAATAAAATTACCAACAAAAATAAACAGGTAGTGTTATAAAGCAGAAAATACTCTTTAATGAAGTTGAAATTTAAAAGGATTTATGCCAAATCATAAATGGACATATATTAATAGATTATTACCTTTGGAAGATAGTTCAAAATCTTTGGCAGTTACTTTTTTTTTTCCTTTAATAATCATTGTAGACAGGTACATGAACATGATTTAGGATTCATGCATGTATAAGGTAAGGTTATTTGCATGTTATCTTCAATTTATTCGAATTGATAAATTGGTCCTTAAATTTATTTATTTTTTCTTCATCTATAGCCTTTTTTTTCTACATCAATACCTCTCTCTTTTTTTTTTTGGTAATAGGGTTTATTACTATTTAGATTGTAATAGAAAAATTGTACAAATTGGAGATTGATTTCTTCCAACTAGCAAAACTCATCGTCTAGTCTAAGGGCATACTTCGCCAAACCATGAGTCGCATTATTAAACTTAGAACTAACATAAGACAGAAATGTCTTTGAAAAAGTAGACAATAAAGTTTTAATATCAGAAAAAGTAATTCCCACTTCATTTCAATAGGTTGTATTGTTATTCATTGCCATTACAAGATAAAGGAAGTCAGAATAAACAACATCCAACTAAAGTCCAAGTCTTTGAGCTCAAACGAGTGCGACCAATAGTGCAATAGCTTCTGCTTGAAAGGCTGACAACATTCCTGCGTGACAATCCAATAGAGAGTTTAGGTAATAACAAAACAAAAGTATCTCATATGAATCGAAAATAAAAACACAAAACCACCATCCACACAACAAAATAACCTTAACCAAAGGGATAAGGTTCCTAGAATCAATACAATCATTTACCATTTATGCCCACCTATGGAAATACCAATATATTTTAGCTATTAGGGATTTGTAGAAAGTTTTAACTTAAAGAAAATGACACTAAGTACCTTTTAAATTTGATTGAATAGTGAATATTATTAGGTCTTAGAATACTCCTAACTAAGGATATTCATCAGTCGGTTTGAGTGGGTTGGACAAATTTTCAACCCATCCAAACTTATCAATTTGGGGGATTTTGGTGGGTTTTTTTTAATTATTTTCATAATTTTTAGTTTGAACTTGTAACTTAAATGTTACTTTAAAATTTAGGATTTTTAAAATTTAATTTAAATTCAATTTTATATAATGTATAATTAATAATTATATAAATTTAAAAAAAAATTCTTAATTAGGCGGGTCGGCTTACATTTGACGAGTTGCAAAATATTTCAACTCGCCCAATGTAATAATTATGGACGTTTTGAAATGAAGCTCGAATTTTTCGAGTTGTATTTTTTGTCGGCTTTTCGAGTTGTATTTTTTGTTGGTTGTTTGAGTTGGTTTGGGCACGGGGTAGGGTTTTCAAGTTGGGCGAGTTGCAAAAAAATTTGAACAACCATACTCTCAAGTGCATCTATTCTCTATCTTTCGAAATACATTACAAAAACATCATTTTCTTTATTTTACATTACACTATATATAAACCTCTCTATTTTTCTTCTAAATTATTTAAATATTTTATTCATTTTAAATATATAATATTATTGTATACATATATAAAAATGAATTAATAACTAATAAAATATTGTTAGAGCAGTGAATAGTGTTGTTCCAAACTTGGAGCATAAACTATTAAGTAAATTTGATGCTTCCCTTCTCTATTTTAGAGAAAAGCTAAGTTTACAGCAGCTACTATGAATATTGTTATACATGTATATGTTTTAAGAGATGTGATAATAAAAAAATATTTTTTACAAATATGCATATACATTTATGTTATATATTTCTTTTAACGGAAATTCTTAGTTTTAAAGGGCTTATTTTGTTAACTTTAATGCAATATTTAAAATATTTTATAATTAATATAAATTTAAATATTATAAATGATATCACTATTATTATATTGTATATAAGACTACATATATAATAATTATATTAATATAAATTCAAATTCAAATGTTATATTATAATAATATATAAGAAATTTTTATGGTAGGGGCTTAAAAAGAGCCCTACCAGTGAGGCTCTTTTGTATTATCAACCCGTTAATAGTTTTTAGTGCAATCTTTTTATGATCGTGTATATAGTAGTTATTTAGAGCTTCCTACAAATTTTTAGAAAATTCCGAATAATTTATAGTGCTGAAAACTAGTTTAAAAACAAGTTGTTGCACGCGTGACTAATTTTTTTATGCGTGTGGAAAATAACATGTTTGAACCTAGGTTTTTGCACTGTAAATTATTTAGAATTTTATGAAAATTTGCAAGATGCTCTAACTACAATATACACGATCATAAAAAAAATCGTGCCGAAAAATATTCACAGATCAGAAATACAAAAGAGCTCTACCATAGAACACTCCTAATATATAATACAAAACTAGATATTTAATAATTATATTGATATAAATTTAAATGTTATAAAATATTATAATGATAATAATATATAATCTTAATTTCGTATTACTAATTATATTAATATAAATTTAAATATTATAATAATAATATTTAATACAAAATTAGATATTTAATACTTATATTAATATAAAATTAAATATTATAAAATATCATTATAATAATAATATATAATACATAATCTAAATTTTTATTAAACAAATTATCATTAATATTTAAAAATATTATCATATTATATTTATATATTTAAAAAAATATTTATTAACTATATTAATATAAATTCAAATACTATAAAATATACCATTATTATTATAATATTTAATATAAAACTACATATATAATAATTATATTAATATAAATTCAAATTCAATTATTATATTATAAAATATTATTATAATAATATTTAATACAATAATAGATTTTAATACTTATATTAATATAAAATTAAATATTATAAAATATTATTATAATAATAATATATAATACATATTCTTAGTTTTTATTAAAAAAAATTATCATTAATGTTTAAAAATATTATCATAATATATTTATATATTTAAAAAAAGCTGAAACAATTTTTATTTTCATTTAATATATTTATGTTATTCTTTTATATATATAATAGTATTTATTTATTTGAAATTTATATGACAATAATACAAATTTAATAAATATAATTGAAATAAATTCACGATACAAATAAAAGTTATTTATCTTGTTTTTGTTATTATTTTTTTAATTATTCTCCTTTTAAACTATAAATATTTTATAGTTTATTTTGGTAATTTTGTGATATTAAATCAAGTACAATAAAACATTCAGCCACTAATTTGAAAAGTTGAAAGTTTAAAAAAACAAATTGTAACACCCTGGTTACCCCATAACAGTTACGGTGAACCGGAAATTTAACTCGCTACCCGAGTCCTTTAGTTAAAAACGTGCTTCTAGTGTTATTACCAGGCTAAGGTGGAAAACCAATCAAAAAGAAATAATATATTTTATTTAGAACATAAAACTGTCCATGGGCCCATCAAAAACACATTTACAAGTTATTTACAACTCAAAATTGTCATTTCTGTTTCAAATGGCAAAAATTAGGGTAAACCTCCTTGGTCGTGGTGGTCAAGCGGCTGCATATGTACACAGCACCACCTAAGCTCTCCACTCAAGGCTGGGTGAGCTTTTCTTTCCCTTTACCTGCACCACATAGCACCCATTAGCCAAAGCCCAGTAAGAAAACACAATAATACATACAAATATTAACAAATGATTATTATTATAATCACACAGAGCTTATAGCTCTAAATAGATGAGTGAGTATCACTTGAGGTCCTCATAAACCATAATGAGTGACTAACAAGCAAGTCACTAGCTTAAACAGATGAGTGACTGCTGGGTAAGTCACTAGCTTAACAGATGGGTGACTGATGGGTAAGTCACCAACTTAACAGATGAAAGACTGATGGGTAAGTCTCACGGGCTCAACACCCACAGCCATGCGACTAAATAGTCACTGTGGCTCTAAGTGACCAGCCTTTGGCTAGACAAGCGCTTATAATATTCAGCGAACTTGAGGTCGGTCCGGCATTAATGCTCTTTTGAGTCATTCAATGCAGATGTCGATTAGATCTAATCTTTATTGGCTTGCGTTGAACACGCTAAGGTCGTTCCTGACTTATAAGTCAGCACTGTGTGACCAGTGCCCAGTACCACTGCTGAACTTGACTAATGAGTCACAGCTTCACAGTTGATACTGTCACATTTGCCAATTCTGACTAATTAGTCAGTACCATACACAAGTGAGCAAGATTTGCTAAGTATTCAATAATCAATCCATGTCCACATTTACACATTCAACATGCCTCATGAACAACCATGCATGTCACATATGGGGTGCAGTTTTCTTACATCTGATTCGAGCAAGAATGAATAAAAGAACGACCCTTGAGAACGATCTGACTTTTAGTCATTTAGCGGTCACCTAGTCATAACCAAATATGGGACACCATCAACAAAATGAACAATAAATGTTCCCAAACCAAGATCTAGCCTCCGGGACATCAATCCCCACTATTCCAGGTAGTAGGAACAATCCCGAGGCCTAAAACCAAGTTCTTGAGGTCAAAACACTCAAACGGGCTCAAAACTACCAAAGGGCTGCGGCCCTAGCACCTTGAGCCGCGGCCCCTAGCCACACCAGGAGCAAGGGTCGCGGCGCCCAGCAAGGCCAAAGTGCTCCACCTGCTTCTTCGAGCTAAGGTCGCGGCCCCCAACCCAGAATCATCCACAAACTTGGTTCCCATCATCCCAAACCCTCAAAAAACATACCTAAACACTTCCAAATCCACAAATCAAAGTTCCCAAGCTTCCAATGATCCAAAACCATCAAATCCCGAGGCTCAAACGAACCAAAAACTCAACGATTCCCAATGAGCTAACAGGAAGAGAGAAAATGTTTTATAACGTACGGTTCTATCTGACAAGCTACTTCAAGCTTAAGTAACCTCAAATAAAACCTAGTGCTCGAGGTCCCGAAAACATCCCCAGGGATATTATAGTCAAAACTCTCAGAATTTCCTCTTGATCTCAATAACTCCCAACTTATCATCAAATAACATTCTCATTACTCAATATCCCAATAAAAGACCCATGTTATGAAAAAACCGCTAATTTATAATATAAGGCCGTCTCATGCCGAATAGTTCGAATATATCTCCATAATAATGGGATCTCATTCACAAATCACAATATGCACCAAAATACACAAATATGCCCTCAATAGACCAAATTACCAAAATATCATAATAATCAAATGTGGACTCACATGCATGCATATAACATCATATTATAATATAATTCACATAAACATGCATATTATCAGTTAATGGCATAATTAAACAATTATGGCTCTCCCGGCCTACTAATTCAGTCATTAAACCGCATTAGGGATTTCTGGGGCATTACACAAATGGTTCATCAGAATCTGCAAAATAATTAATATGGTGGCAAAGTTTTCGAAGTTGTTGTCATTTTATGTTATAAATATTTTTTTTACCATTTCCAACCTAGGGTGCGTTTGAAAAACTTAAAGTGTGTTTGGAAGTGATTGTGTAATTTATAGGGGTTGTTCAGTGTTTAACGCCCAAAATGTGACTACCACTAAGCGGTAGTTGTAGTAAAATCGTGTGGTCGATCTATAAGTAGGTAACCTAAAACCAAAAGATTAGTAGAAAATAACACAAAAAGTTAGTAACATAAAATAAATAAAAACTGGGAATGAAAAGAGATTTGAGATTTTTGTATTGTTTTTTTGATGAAATGATAAAGTAAGATAAGTGAAATAAAAGTAATGTGTAATCAAGAGTTTGAAAAATATAAAGGTTTCAAGAATCATCCATATGCTTGTTTCGCTACTTAATTATTATATTTACAAAAATACACAAGTAAATAGTTCACATCCCAACATTTACTTGGAAAAACTAACATTAAAGTCCATATTCTTTTCTAACAAAAGTTCATTTGAGTTATAAAGTTCTTTACTTTAGGAGCACAATGTTAATCTTATGAAAATTCTAAAAATGACAAAATACCCAAGGACAATAATGCAATCGAAGATTAGACATAAAATTATGTATCAATATTACTTTTACTAATTAGAAGCACATAGAAAGAGCATTATTAATCCTATATACTATTAGCACAAGTAAATAAAGATAACAAAATAGAGATGTGGATGAAAGAACATAAATAACTCAAATACATTACATTAAGAACATAATAAATCAAAGTAGGAAAATAACATCACTAGCATATGGAATCATCCCTAACATTCCTAGGAAGATTAGGCCATTATGATCATGACTCTCACAAAATTCTAAGAAGAAAATATGAGAAGAAAGTGAGTAGAAATTTTGCTATAGTTTATTTACTCTAAAAATTACATACCAAATGTGAAAGAAGAATCATTATTTATAGAAGGAGAAAATGACTAAAAATAAATTAAATTACAAATGGGGTCTACAAATAAATTTAAAATCTTAATAATAAAATATGATTTTGAAAAATTAAATCTTATTATTAATATTAACCTAGCTATTTTTAGTGAATGGTCATTTTGCCATTTTTCTAAAACACCACAAAATATGAGCTTAAGAGCTTAAAGTGGAAAGGTGCAAGACCCAAAACCCACAAAAATTGGGTTGAAGGGTGGCTCAAAGTGTTGACCAAGTGCATCCAATAGAGACGCGCCACATGTCCAGGTGGTGGCAAGCTTGGGCTTGGCTTGTTTAAGCTCATTTTGGGCCTAATTCCCTTAAAAAATGCCACTTTTTTCAACTATTTTTTTCACTTTTGATTCTTCATTTTTCTTTATGCCAAAATGCAACTTTAATTCCTACAAAATAATAATAAATTAAATTATAATCAAATATTTTCATTTATAAAATAAATGATATTAATTCCATGAAAATTTTTGTACGCCCTAAATATCCACGGTTTATTAGCGAGCTGAGAAATAACATAATTATATCGCCCACGTGGATGTCACGTACCCGGAGCTGCTGTTACCAAGTCCTGCCTCTAGCTCGAGGTAGCCAAAGGCTTAGTGGGATTACTAAGGAGTCGGGTCAGAAGTATGGACACCACGGGCTAAGAGTACATCAAGCTCGGGGTACGAGCTTGAGTTGGCACCTCTGACCCCTTATAAAGTCAACCACACAATGTAAACATGCATATATCAGACATCACGTGTCTGAAGCATCTCTGAATTCTCGGACACGCAGCATAAACGTGCGTGTTCAAGCACTCACGACTGGGTTGGACCGTGCGGCCCATTATCCCCCTTACCTATTGATTAGACCACACTTCATTGTCAGGTTTTAGGAATTAATCATGAATGTCACAGAAGTGACATGATGGGTAAGAAGGTCACGGGATGACCCCCCTTTTTCCAACCCCTAGGTGCCATCTCCCTATAAATAAGGAGACCCTGGGAGTTGCAAGGGGTTAGATTCTATTTTGTAAAGAAATACCCTGTAAAGAATATCATAAAGATAGCAATAATATTGGCTGGTGGACTAGAAGGATTTTAACCTTTGAACCACCTAAAAAAGTATTCGTATCACCATTTTACTTTGAGATCATTCATCTATTACGGTTCATTATTTAGCACTAATCCCACTCTCTATTTTATTAATTATCTGTTGCCGAAGAACCGCGTCAACAATTTTAATTAAACTTAATTTATTTTTACCATTAAGATCAATAAATATGCATTTTTCACCACTAAACATTCGGTATGTAGGAATCTGAAGATGGGGATGAGAATCTAAACACTTTCTCATGTTTGGTATTGAGTTTGCTTTTTTCTAACTAATAACTTTGCAAAATAGAGTTATTTTACCATATTTTATATGCTACTTGTTGCTTAGTTCTTTAGTCTTTAATTAAATTGTTAAGTTTTTAAGTAATTTTAAATTTATTATGTTTATTTTGATTTTATATATTTTTGTGTGTTTTTATAGTTAGTTCGTTGTAGTTTAATTATTTAAGTTATTGTGTTTATAGAAGTTAAAAAAATGTGTTTTTTATTAAAACTAAATGTTAAATTAAATTAAGTTGTAATTAATATTTTCAAGGAATTAATATGGTTTATTTTATAATGGAAAATATTTTATCATGACTTAATTTATATTATTTTGTGTAGGTAATATCTTGCATTTTTGTGCTTGAAGAAGAAGAAATGAAAGAGAGCTTAAAAAGAAGGAAAATTGGCATTTTTTGAAAATCAAAAGCTATAAGTATCATCCCCAAGCTCAATCAACCAGCCACAAGCCCAGGCCCACTGTAATGCCCTGGATAGCCAAGACCGCTACACTGTGTGTTTATAAAGGTGTGAGACTTGCTAATCAAGTTGTTTAATTAAAACGTATCATTAGTTAAAGTGTTCTAGGGCTAAAAGACATTTTGGCCACAAAAGATGCATTTTATAAAATATAAACAATTTACAGAAGGAATCCCCAAACAGAACAATGTTTAAAAGTTGGTTTACAAAATTCAACAATTAATAGTAAACATTAGCCATACTAAGGCAAAACACAAGGTTCTGGTCCTCTCGTCCCTGTAATCTCCTCAACCGTGGCGGTTGAGCGGCCTGACATGTGCATTCACCCTGCAGAGCTCTCCAATCAAGGTTGATCGATCTTGCCCTTGCCTTTACCTGCACCACGCAGCACCCGTGAGCCAAGGCCCAGCAAGAAAACAACATACACAGCATAGACAATATTATCAGACAGATATTCCAATAAGCATGTTCAGATATTCAATCCACAGCATATAAGCACACTTCAAGGTACAGGTAACCTCATCTATACTCAGATTATTCAACAATCTCATTAATCACATTCATAGCCAAGTATAACAATCAATTAACTCAAATACTAGGGCCGACACCTTAGGTCGCACCCTCTGTTTAACCCACTGACTCCGGCTCGCTTAAACCGAGCTCAGTGCATAATAAGCTGTCCTCGGATACCAGTGTCCGAGCCGTGCCAATTGCACAAGTTAACCGTGGCACGCTTAGGCCGTTGGTTACAATTTACATGGCATAATACCATTCTTTCAATCATATATATCAGGGAGCCCTTAGTCCCGTTCAAATATTCAACCAGGTGTAGTTTTCTTACCTTTAGCTTCTAGATGAATTAGCTACGGGCGATACTCCTTGAGCGCGATCCGATCCCCGAGCCCTAGCTTAACACCTAGTCACAACCATGATGAAAGATACCATTAACAATCTTAAATGAGTTTCCAAACCAAATTCTAGTCCCCGGAACATTGAACTTCACCAAATATGGTAAAAGATTCAATCCTGAGCACCCTAGGGTAAATTCCCAAGCCTAAAATCTCAAAATCCCTTAAGCGCTCCGGCATAGGCCATCCATGCCGCGACATGGCCCCCAAACAGAGCCATCTAAGGCACAAAAACATGTAAGGGCCGCGGCATTGCTTGGACCATGCCGCGGCCCGCCCTCCTTCCTCAGCATGCAACAGCCTCGAAGGGCTGCGGCTCACCAAGAACCATGTCGCGGCCCGCCCCTTCGAACCCAAAAAAATCCACCATTTTCAATCTCTAAACCTCACCTTAAGCCATCCCAAAGCCCCCAACTCAAAACCAATTAATAATAACAACATTAGAGTGATTTAAACAACACAACTCCACCAAAAATCCAGCCTAACATTCACCAAAATCCCAATTCCAATTTCTGAGATTTCAAACCCACATAACTCAAAACCAGCCATGAAAACTCTCAAATTCAACCATCAAACTTTAAATTAAACCTTACCTCAGCTGTAGAATCATTTCTCCAAGAGTCCCCTGACCTAGCTTCAAAGTTTCAAGCCTCAAATCCCACCTTAGCTGCCAAAACCACAGATATTTAAAACTCAGCCATTTCTCTAAATTCCTAACCTCAGAAATGAAAATTCAAAGCTTACCTTGGCTCTATCTCAGACCTTGATCAGTTCCTGAGCTAATCCTCCAGATTATTCCCAAGTATTCAACTTGATTCTCTTGAAAATTCAGACTTTTTCCTTTGCTAAGAGAGAAGAGAGAGAGAGAAGGAGAGATAGGGTCGGTTTACACTTTCTGTCTAGTATTTTCTAAGTCTTCCAAGTATATCCTTAGATGATTAAACTAATCCCAAAGCTCGGGGTGCCGGAAACGTCATCGAGGGCAAAACGGTAAAATCCCCCAATAATCCTGCCTAGACATCCTAACCTCAAATATATCTCCAATTATTTATTTCCATCACCCGATAGTCTAAATTACTACCCGATACCTAAAATACTCCTTGACTTGTCCAAAGTCAATCATAATGCCTCGTTGTGACTTTTCCCGCTATCTAGCCCTAGGATCGCCTTGAGTTGCCAGCTGCAGAATTATCCGCATAATAATGTGGTTCTCACATATATCTCATACATATATATCATATCATCAATTATCATATAATATCATTTAAGCACTATTAATCACATAATATCACATTCAAATAAATATTATTCACTCAAATCCCATTTATGCCCTCCCGGCACACTAATCAAGGCCCTTAAACCTTATTAGCAAATTTGGGTCGTTACACCCACGTAAGGCAGTCCCCTCCAGCCATCTAGGCCGCAACTCCTCCCAGCCTCCTGGGTCGCCTACCACCCTTCGGCCCAGCCGAAGCTAGCCCAGCACGCAGCCTCCCAATATGCCCCTCAGCCCAGCTGCATCGTGGGCCTGCCTGCCCCATTTGGCCCAACATCGCCAGCAGCCTTCCCAACCACTTGGGCCTGCGCCCATCAACCCACGCCACCAGCCACTTGCTCCAGCCTTCAACTGCCCATGTGGGCCTACGCATCACTCCAGGCCCAAGCCTCCAAAACTCCTCTGCCCAGCCGCCTGCTCACAGCCAGCCCATCACACAATTGAGGGAAATTTTTCTTGAGCCCAACAATGCCCCCTTGTCCCCCAATGTCTAAAAATGCCACATTTTTACCTAAAATTTTATACAATTTTTTATCTCAAAATCATCATTACACCCTAAAATTTACCCATATTTTCCATATTATTATTAATTTAATTAATTTAAATTGATTATTTTAATACTCTCATTTTGGCTATAAATTGGGAATTTTCAAGACCATTTTGGGTGCTTATTTTATGAGAGGTTACATTACAATTTTTACACTTTCAAGACCACTCCATTATCTTCATCTTTTTCTTCTTTTTTGTCATTTTTTCTATGAGTTTTTAGAGGAAAAATTTGGGGGTTCCTTCTCCAAATTTTCCTATTTATGTTTGTAATTTATATTCTAGTTATGAGTTTCTAATCTTTTTAAGATTATTAAGGTGATGATGAAACTATATGTAACTAGATAGTATTTATGTTGTGTGTTGATTTCCCATTTTGTGCAATAAAGTTTATGGATTTTTTTTTTTCAAATATTTTCTTTCATCTTAAATATCTTGTATTTTTTATTGTTATAAAATATTTACACTTTGTTCTTCATTAGTGCAAAATCATAATATTCTTTGATGAATGTGTGCCATTAAATTGTGCACATCAAATGCTTAGAACAAAAATATTATGTTTTGCCTCATAAATAATATTCATTGATTTATTTGTTATTTCATTAGATTGATTTACATTAAATATTTTGAAATTATAGTTTTAAAAGTGAAGATAAATCCTACAATTCCATGATAATTTGTACTTAAATATAATATCTAATTTGAATAAATGATAGTTGATTAATTTTGTAACGCCCTGGTTACCCCAGAACAGTTACGGTGATCGGTGAACCGGAAATTTCACCCGCTACCCGAGTCCTTTGGTTAAAAATGTGCTCTAAGTGTTATTAACAGACTAAGGTGGAAAACCAATAAAAAGGAAATGATATATTTTATTAAATACATAAGTTGCTCATAAGCGCATCAAAACATTTACAAGTCATTCATAATACAAAATGGCCACTACTGTTTCAAATTTACAACCCCGCCGACCTAAGCGACAAAAATAGGGTAAACCCCCTAGTTCCTCTGAGAACTCCTTGGCCGTGGTGGTCAAGCGGCCGCATATATACACATCACCACCTAAGCTCTCCACTCAAGGTTGGGTGAGCTTTTCTTTCCCTTTACCTGCACCACATAGCACCCATGAGCCAAGGCCCAGTGTAACGCCTTGCTAATTAGGGTCCATTACCAAGTGTGTTTAAAACCAGTGCTGGACTTGCTAAACAAGTCATTTGGACTAAACATGTGATAAAGCCACTAAGGGTTTAGATAATAAAATTTTTGATCAACTCATAAACATTTCCATTAAGTTAAAAACATGTTCTTTACATGGGATCCCAAAAACGTTAGTTTAAAAGCTTATTACAAAACTCAGATTACACAACAAGCCGACCTAAGCTACAAAAGCTGGGTTTAACCCTAGTTCCTCTGAGCATCTCGACCGTGGTGGTCGAGCGGACTGCATATGTACATACCATTGCTAATGCCCTCCGACTCATGGCTGATTGAGCTTCTTCTTACCTTTACTTGCACCACAAAGCACCTGTGAGCCAAAAGACTCAGCAAGAAAACATAATCAATAGTTCACTGATTTACACAGCCATTAAACAGTAATAACTGAAACCAGTACATTCATCAAACCCAACTGGAGACCATAGAGTCACACAAGTGCATGTTCCACTTCCTTTCAAGTTGTTGGCATCCGAGCCAGTCAAGTGTATGTCGCACTCCCAGGGTGGCCCAGCCATGGTGGCCTGCACTCCACGTGCATTATGCCAATCTTAGTTTATAAACTAAGTTCCTTAAGCCCTTGACTTATAAGTCAAGCCACCACGTGCCTCCAACTTATAAGTTGAAGAATTGGAACTCTCACGTAATAAGGATCTCCTAGAGCCCATCATGTTCTCAACTAATAAGTTAATCCCCACAACATCCTAACAATACCTTAGTTTATAAACTAAGCTTCACAGTCATAACAGACAGTCACATGTTTCATATAGCATACTTATCAAATAATCACACAATGCATTATAATACATGCACTCAGCAGTCTTAAGCATAATCATAATTATGCACGTTACAACGTACCTAATTAGACATTCGCAACATAATTATAATCATGTTCATCTCCTTAACTAAGCTCTAATCATGCATTCACATAGCAGGCGCAGTTTTCTTACTGTAACGCCCTACTACCTTAGAGCCGTTACCTAGTGAGTTTAAAATAGAAATCGTGCTTTTGACTGACTCTAAGTGGTTTCTAAAACCAAAAGTGTGAATAAACCAGAAATTAAGGCTGTACTCTTTGAAAATGTTTAGTTTCATTGAAAACGTTAAGTATAAAACATCTGGGATCTCAAAATAAGGTTTACAAAATATTTACAACTCAAAAATAGATTTACACTTGATCAACTATCAAAAGAATGGTTTAATACAGCCATATACAAAATGCCCCCAACCAAAGCAGTCGGGCAGGTCGAACATGTACGCGCCGCCCCCACGCTCTCCATACTCATGGCCGGTTGACTGACTCCTTGCTTTTACCTGCCACACGGAGCACCCGTGAGCCGAAGCCCAGCAAGAAAACCCAAATAGTACATAACATATGCAAATAATATAGCTGGCATAATTCACTGATAAATAGGAAAACCATCAGATTAAACAAGCACGGCCATGCCGCCTCAGAGGCCTTACCAAAGCTTGGGGTCTCGGTCCTCACCGCAGGATAACTCATGTATCCCTTGGGGTCCCACCCTGGCTATAGCATCCCATGTGCTGAGTGTTACTTCCGGCCCCAAGGCCGTACCCGGCCTTCGCCGCTCTCGGCCTTAGCCGTTCATTTCATTATAATCACACATATAATACATGCAGAAATAACCATTCAAACATATAATAGTTCATCTAAGATTACACCTTTGCACATAATACAATTTAGGGCCATGCCCTGCAATCACACAGTGGGCCCATGCCCTATTCTCGGGTGTTACGGTTTTCTTACTTTTAGGTTCGGTAGCCTTGATCACCTGACTCCTTGAGCACGATCCTACTCGAGCCCTAGCGCTTACCTAAGCAAAATTCATAAGTCAAAGTCATTACCAAACCTCAAGTTCAAAACCTAGCCTCGGGACCAATCCCGAGCCCCCGGGGAGTCCAAGATCCCCAAAACAAAGTGGCGGAATCGAGCCCCGAACCCTAGGTCAAAATCCCTTCACAAAAGCCCAAAAATCCCCTCTGTGAACAGTGCAGCGCTACAGCGCTCTAAAGAGGGCGCTGTAGCACTACAAGCAGAACCACCCCACCAGAACAGGGGCTAGCGCTACAGCGCCCCCTGACTAGCGCTAGTTGCAGCCAGACCAAAACCAAAAATCGCTTCTTGCGATTTTCTTCTCCCATTTCAACCCCAAACTTGCCCAAACCTTTTCCAAACCCAAAAACACACATAACCACACCACACACTCATCCCAAGCATCCCAAGAACTCAATCCCAAGCTCAAGCAACCCAAAACTCAAAATCTAACACAATGAACCCAAAAACCAGAAATTCATTCAAACAACAAAGATAGTGTCTTAGAAATCATACCGTGGGTGGAATTTCGACCTTGAATTGAACCCTAGACCTCCTTAGCTTGCACCTTCACAACCTTGACCTGTTTTCCCCAAAAACCCCATCCATTTAGCTCAAAAACACAATCCAAACCAGTTAAGCCCTAAAACAGAAATCCCCAAGAACTTACCTCAAATTTCTGGTGTGATCTTGCTAACCCCTTGCCAATCCTTAGGTCTAGCTTAGGATCCTTGATGCTCAGCCTACCCTAGCTCTCCACTGAGCTTGACACCAAGAAAAATGAAGGAATTTGGTTGGGAGAGCCACAAACCGATCTTGGACAAACCCCTTCAGCTTTTCTCTTTCTTTTTCCCTTTTCTCTTCCTTCTTCTTTCTTTTCAGCCTATAGTTAAATAAAACAGTAAAAGAGTGGAACCACGGTTGTGTATATAAATCTCAGCTCAATGAGCCTCTGTTACAAGCTTTTATTTATATAGCCAATATGCAAGGAACACAACAAAATACAAGGGACAGGTGTCACAACATTACAGGTAACACAATAACCAAGGCTAACAGAATTCCTAATATACAGCAAGCAGGAATGCAATACACAAAAGGAGAAAACAAATTCTGTTATGACAGCAAGGCACAATAGGAGCTGATTTCATTTTCTCACACCACCCCTCAAACGGCAAGGGGATTCAACCACCTGGAGTTTGTCAATTAGAAAGTGAAATCTAGCTGGTGACAGCCCCTTTGTTAAGCAATCAGCTACTTGGTCATGTGAAGGCACATATCGAATCTCCAACTCTTTTTGAAGGACTTTATCTCTAACAAAATGAACGTCCAGCTCAATGTGTTTAGTCCTAGCATGATACACCGGGTTGGAAGCAAGAGCACTAGCACTCATATTATCACACCAAATAATGGGAGGAGCTGCCATTTTAAATTTCAACTCAGCAAGTAAGCCTTGCAGCCATGATAACTCTGCTGTTAGTTGAGCTAAAGCTCGGTATTCAGACTCGGTACTTGATCGGGATACAACTGATTGTTTCTTCGAAGACCAAGAGATGAGTGAGTCCCCCATGAACACACAATAGCCAGCAATAGACTTCCTGTCGTCTGGGCAGCATGCCCAGTCTGCATCAGAAAATCCAATTAAGGACAGCCTATCACACGGTGCAATGTGCAGCCCGTGATACATAGAACCTTTTAGATACCTTAAGATTCGCTTTGCGGCATGCCAATGAGCTGTTGTAGGAGCCTTTAGGAATTGACTCAGCTTGTTAACAGCAAAGGAGATGTCCGGTCTAGTGTGACTTAAGTATTGCAAGGCACCAATGATGCTTCTATAGACAGTTGGATTGTTTAGCGGTTCTCCATCATTTATTGATAATGGCTTTCCAGCCACCATTGGAGTGGGGCTGGGCTTTAGATTAGGCATCTCTATCTTCTGTAGCAGATCTGAAATGTACTTTCCTTGAGACAAATAAATCCCGGTATTGTCTCGAAAAACCTCAATGCCCAAAAAATACTTTAGTGGTCCAAGATCTTTGAGAGAGAAGACTTTGTTGAGTTGACGAATGAACCCTTCAAGTTCTGAATTAGAATTGCCAGTTATGATTATGTCATCAACGTAGATTAGCAACAGAATCACAACTTGCGGTTTACTCAGTATAAAAAGTGAACTATCTGCCTTTGAATTTTCGAAACCCCATTGAATGAGAGTGAGTTTAAAGCGATCATACCATGCTCTCGATGCCTGTTTGAGTCCATAAATGGACTTGTTTAATTTACAGACATGATGAGGTTGGCCAGGAGCTTCAAAGCCTTGCGGTTGACTCATGTAGACATCCTCTTCCAATGTTCCGTTTAAGAAGGCGTTGTTTATGTCCAGCTGTCTTATTGACCAATCCTTAGCTACTGCTATAGTTAGAACCACCCGAACTGTTGGAGCCTTAACTACGGGACTGAAGGTCTCTCCAAAATCCATGCCAGGACGTTGATGAAATCCCTTAGCAACTAAGCGTGCCTTATACCTCTGAAAAGTTCCATCTGCATTGTACTTGATCTTGAATACCCACTTGCTTCCAACAATGTTATATTTTGAAGAGAATGGTACTAAGGACCAAGTTTTGTTTCTGTGTAAGGCTTGAACTTCTTCTTCCATTGCTGATTTCCACCCCTTGTGCTCAAGGGCTGCTTCCACAGTAGCAGGTTCGTGGTTGGATAGATCAAAACCAGCTCGCCCAATGTAAACTTTGGGTTTGAATATTCCTGCCTTAGACCGAGTTATCATTGGATGTCGTGATTGCTGTTCTGGAACTTCTTCAGTAGCTTTGTTATCTTGAGAGGTATTTTCCTGATGAGATTCATCCAAGTTAACTGAACTTTGAGTAGAGGAGTGAGGACAAAGTGGAGAGGCACTAACCTGATTTTGTGGTGAAGTCGGGCTAGGTGATTCTGTACTGGGGTGCTGCTGTGATTCTGTTGGAGTTGCCCGATATGATGTAGTACCAGAAGACACAGTAGAAGGCAGAACGATCCAAGAGTGAGGAGTTTGGAGTGTGAGCATTTTTTCTGGCTTATAGTTGTCCAAGAAACCATGTTGGAATGGAAACTCACATTCATTGAAAATGACATTTCTGGATATGTAAATTCTACCTTGAGGACTCAAGCACTTATACCCTTTAAAAACTTCACTATACCCAAGATTGACACATTTAATGGAATGAAATTGAAATTTATGCTTTTGGTAGGGTCGAATACAAGGAAAACAAGAAACTCCAAAAACTTTTAAATTTTTGTAATCGGGTATTTTGGAGTGAACAACTTCATAAGGTGATTTTCCATTTAAAACAGATGTGGGTAACCTATTTATCAAGTAAACAGAGGTTTGAAAAGCATCGGACCAATATTTTAGAGGCATATGTGCTTGAGCTAGAAGTGTTAATCCCATTTCTACTATATGTCTATGTTTTCTCTCGGCTCTACCATTTTGTGCTGAGGTATGGGGGCATGAGTGTTGGATAGCAATTCCACTTTCAGTGACTATATTGGTAAACGATTTATATTCACCACCCCAGTCACACCTTAGCATTTTAATCTTTCTCTCAAACCTGTTTTCCACAAGGGCTTTAAACTGTATAAAGGCAGCTAAGGCATCAGATTTCTGTTTTAAAGGAAAAATCCATGTGTATCTACTATAGTCATCAATAAAATGAATGTAGAATTTAAAATTTGTGTGGGATGCTACAGGTGCCGGACCCCAAAGGTCAGTGTGAATTAGGTCAAGAATAGCATTGGCTCTACTAGATGAATTATTGAAAGGTAAAGCATGTGATTTGCCAAATTGACAAGCATCACAGAAACATGGTTTTTCATTGATTTGTTCTTTTACATTGGACAGTTTCAAGATTTGATTGAGTACAGAGAGAGATGGATGCCCTAGCCTTCTATGCCAAGTATCCTTTAGGGAAATAGAACCAACACTGCTGGAGGAAAATGACTGAGCTGTAAAAGAGTGAAAATGGGACTGGTTTGCTGAACCTTTGAGATCATCTGGTGAATTTCCTAGTTGGTAGAGTCCATCTTTAAGCACCCCTCTCAGAATCACCTGCCCTGTTTGATCCTTCACACAACAAAAACCAGCAAAAAATTCAATTGAGACATTGTTATCCTGTGTGAGTTTAGATACACTCAGTAAATTTTTCTCAATGTCAGGAACATGTAATATGTTCTTTAAAAACAGTGGTGATTCAGCAGACGTATTCAACACACTTTGTCCAATATGGGAAATGGCTAATTGACTGCCATCTCCAATTACAACAGTCTCCTTACCATCATACTTACTTTTCTCAGCAAAAGTATTGGAGGCAGATGTAATATGATTACTCGCACCGCTATCGGCATACCACCCTTCATCAGTAAGAGTCTCTGGTGTGGCAATAAAAGCATATTGTTGTTGCTTCTCGTTTTGAGACTCAGAGGATGGTGGTCGGCCATTGTAGGTATCATTATACCTGTTGTAACATATTGCTGCCGAGTGGCCATATTTGCCACATACCTGACATGTAGGCTTACCATTTCGTCCCCCACGACCACGGCCTCGAGGTCCACCGAAGCGAGAAGAACCAGACGACGAAGAGAAGCCACGGCCAGGAGACGGGGCAGAGCCAGGACGCCTAGAGTTCCCTCCATACGATGGTTTCTGGGCAAAATTAGCAGTAACAGCCTGAAGAAGAGGACTGGAAGGAGAGACAGTATTGAGCCTTTCAAGTTTGCTATCGAAGCTCAACAAGGTACTCTGTAATTCCTGCCAGGAAAGTGTTTCACGGGCCTCAAGGGGAACAACAATAGAAAGGTATTCAGCATCCAAACCTGACAAAACATTGGATCGAAGGTGGCTCTCTGGGTATGGTTCACCAGAAAGGGCAAGAGTATCTGCCCAAATACGCTTCTGTCGGAGATAATCGGTCATCGATTGGGTCCCTTTGCGTGTTGTCTGAAGCTTAGTCCGAAGATCATCCATGTGAGCTCGAGAATGGGCTCCGAATAAGGTCTCCAACGCTGTCCAAAGCTCTGCAGAGGTAGTAGCACCCATGACCTCCGATGCAATCCCTTCGGTCATGGAACTAAAAAGCCAACCCATTAATAGTTGGTCATAGGAAACCCAAGTCTCATATGCTGGATTGGGAACTGGGAGAACAGCCACATCGGAAGGAGTAGAAAGGAACTCTGGTGGGCATGGTTTCGAACCATGAAGAAAACCTTGAAGGCGATGACCACGGACAATCGGGGAGACCATCGTTTTCCACAGCGGAAAATTATGCCGATCCAACTTGACTGATAAAAACTGGCTGAGAGTGTTGCTGAAGGGAGTCGCCTGAGGAGAAACGTTGAGCGAGGAGGAATCGCCGGAGTGCTGTGGGACAGAGTGTGCAGAACCGGAGTCTGCGGCAAGACCAGTGGTCGGATTGGGAGTCTGAGAACCGTCGGATGCCATCGGCGTAGGCCTTCAATGCTCTGATACCAAGTTAAATAAAACAGTAAAAGAGTGGAACCACGGTTGTGTATATAAATCTCAGCTCAATGAGCCTCTGTTACAAGCTTTTATTTATATAGCCAATATGCAAGGAACACAACAAAATACAAGGGACAGGTGTCACAACATTACAGGTAACACAATAACCAAGGCTAACAGAATTCCTAATATACAGCAAGCAGGAATGCAATACACAAAAGGAGAAAACAAATTCTGTTATGACAGCAAGGCACAATAGGAGCTGATTTCATTTTCTCACACCTATAACTCCTTTTTCTACAAAATCCACTAAGTAAAAAGCCCTCCTTTAATTCATCTCTTACAAGCCTAAAGACCAAAATGCCCTCCCTTACTAATTCTAAACCTTTATGTCCATAAAGGGGCATTTTAGTCATATTACCAAAATTCTCACTAATTCCTCAAGTGTTCCTAATAATTCCCGCTCGCTACCCAATACTTGATTAATCATCAAATAAACATTCCTTATCATCAAGATTAACCTCAATATATTTCCAAATTCTCAATTAAACTCCCCAAGCTTAACCCAAGCTGGGTACAGATTCCCGCTTTGACTTTTCCGCTAACCCGCTCATTCTAGGATCGTCTCGAGTCAAGGATCATAGATATCAACACAGTCATGCCCAAAATGGCCAAATTACAAATATGCTCAATCAGGTCTACATGCATACTAATTCTCATAGTCGTGCATCACAAATAATCAAATAATCATATAACGTGCATTAAATCATAATCATGCATTAAACTCATTAAAGTCACACGCAGAATCCCATTATGCCCTCCAGGCACACTACTCAAGGCCCTTAAGCCTTAACAGCGAATTTGGGTCGTTACAACTATCCCCTCCTCATGAAAATTTCGTCCTCGAAATTTACCTGAACAACTCGGAATACCGCTCCCGCATATCCGACTCCAGTTCCCATGTCGCCTCTTCAACCTTGCTATTCCTCCACAATATCTTAACCAAGGCGATGGTCTTGTTCCTCAAGACTTTGTCCTTTCTATCAAGGATCTGAACAGGCTTTTCTTCGTATGATAAATCCCGATCCAACACCAAGTTCTCAAAGCTCAACACATGTGTAGTATCCGATACATACTTCCGAAGCATGGATACATGAAACACGTCATGAACCCCTGATAGAGCTGGAGGCATTGCCAACCTGTAAGCCACCTCTCCAACTCGTTCCAGAACCTCAAAGGGGCCAACAAACCTGGGACTCAGCTTGCCCCGAACGCCGAATCGTTTTACTCCTCTCAGGGGTGAAACCCTGAGGAATACATGGTCATCAACCTGAAATTCCACACTCCTGCGTCTCTGATCTGAATAACTCTTCTGGCGACTCTGGGAGGCGAGCATACGAGCTCTAATTTTCTCAAGTGCCTCGTTGGTCCTCTGAACCATCTCAGGACCTAAATACCTCCTCTCACCTGCCTCATCCCAGTGAATCGGTGATCTGCACTTCCTCCCATACAACATCTCATACGGAGCCACTCCGATAGTCGCCTGATAACTATTATTGTACGAGAATTCAATCAGGGGGAGATACCTACTCCAAGATCCCCCGAAATCCAACACACAAGCTCGTAACATGTCCTCCAGTATCTGTATTGTCCTCTCAGACTGTCCATCCGTCTGAGGATGATAAGCAGTACTAAACCGAAGCTGTGTGCCCATTGCCTTCTGTAGGCTCTTCCAAAACTTGGAAGTGAAAGTGGGGTCTCTGTCGGATACTATCGACCTCGGAGCCCCATGAAGTCGAACAATCTCCTTCACATAAAGCTCTGCATACTGCTCCACAGTATAAGTTGTCTTCACAGGTAAGAAATGGGTGGACTTAGTATACCTGTCCACAATCATCCACACCGAGTCATGCTGACCCACGGTCTTTGGCAATCCAACCACAAAGTCCATGGCAATATCTTCCCATTTCCACTCGGGAATTCCTAGAGGCTGCAATAATCCTGCTGGCCTCTGATGTTCAGCCTTAATCTGCTGACAGGTTAAGCATCTAGCCACATAGTCCACCACGTCCCTCTTCATGCCTGACCACCAATACAAATCCTTCAGGTCATGGTACATCTTCGTAGAACCTGGGTGCAATGAGTAGGGAGTGGTATGAGACTCGTCCAGAATCTCTCGCCGAATGTCTGGATCAATCGGGACACAAATCCGTCCCTTGTACCTCAACAAACCCATCTCAGAAATAGAGAAGTCCTTAGCTGCCTCAGTTAGGACACTCTCTCGATGTTCAACTAACTGGGGGTCCCTTCCCTGTGCTTCCTTAATCCTCTCAAGGAGTGTTGACTGGAGAGTAATGTTGGCTAACCTACCAACCACTAACTCTATACCTGCTCTGTCCATCTCTCCGGCTAGCCTGTCAGATATTTGTCTCGAACTATACAGCTGTCCTGGGCCCCTCCGGCTCAATGCATCAGCCACTACATTAGCCTTCCCATAATGGTATAGGATATCACAATCGTAATCCCGTACCAACTCTAGCCACCGTCTCTGGCGCATATTCAAGTCCTTCTGGGTAAAGAAATACTTTAAACTTTTGTGATCAGTGTATATCTCGCATCTCTCTCCATACAGATAGTGTCTCCAAACCTTAAGTGCGAATACCACTGCAGCTAACTCCAGGTCGTGCGTGGGATATCTCTGCTCGTACTCCTTTAATTGCCTTGATGCATACGCTATCACTTTCCCAGCCTGCATCAACACGCATCCCAGACCCTGTCTAGAAGCATCACAGTAGACCACAAACTTCTCATCATCTGTCGGCAGGCTCAGCACTGGTGCAGTAATCAACCGCCGCTTCAACTCTTTAAAACTGTTCTCACATCGATCTGTCCACACATACTTGGTCTTCTTCCTTGTCAATTCTGTCAATGGAGTAGCAATTCTGGAGAATCCCTCTACAAACCGCCGGTAGTAACCTGCTAGTCCAAGGAAACTTCTAACTTCAGGAACACTGCTGGGTCTAGGCCAATCTTTTACTGCTTCCGTCTTGCTTGGGTCGACCAGTAACCCATCTTTACTGATAATATGGCCCAGAAATGAAACTTGCGATAACCAGAACTCGCATTTGCTAAACTTAGCATATAACTTATGCTCTCTTAACCGCTGCAACACCAGGCGCAGATGATGCTCATGCTCTGTCTCTGACTAGGAGTATATAAGGATATCATCAATAAATACAATCACAAACTTATCCAGATAGTCCTTGAAAATTCTGTTCATCAAATCCATAAATTATTCAGCAAAACTAACCAAAACTAACCATAAATGTGCTAAGGATAAAATGGTTTTGGTCTCAAAAGATACATTTCATATACTTAAACAAATTTACATATGGGATCCCAAAAAGGAACAGTGTTTAAAGGTTAGTTTACAAAATTTCCAAAATACAGACTATCATCAGCCACTCTAAGGCAAAACAGACATTTATAGCTTTTCTGTTCCTGTTATTCTCTCAACCGTGGCGGCTGAGCAGTTGGACATGTACATTCCGCTCGCAGAGCTCTCCAAGTCAGGGCAGATCAAGTTTGCCCTTGCCTTTGCCTGCACCACATAGCACCCATGAGCCAAGGCCCAGCAAGAAAACATAATATACATCACAACAATCATAACAAGAGTATAATTCTTTAAGCATAATCAACCACTTAACATTCAACACTAATCACATAGCATGTAATCAGAATCAAAGATGCAACCAATCATTATTAGCAGTCAAACCACATAATAACTAGGGCCGACAACTTAGGCCGCACCCTCTATTTATCCCACTGACTCCGGCCCGCTTAAACCAAGCTCAGTGCATAATAAGCTGTCCTCGGCTACTAGTGGCCGAGCCGCGCCCTGTGCGCAAGTGTAACCTTTGGCACTCTTAGGCCGTTGGTTTACTGTTTACATGGCATAATACCATCCTTTTCAATGCATACATATTAGGAAACCCTTAGTCCCATTACAAATACACAACCGGGTGCAGTTTTCTTACCTCTGGCTTCCAAGTAAACTAGTTATGAGCGATGCTCCTTGAGCGCGATCCGATCCCCGAGCCCTAGCTTAGCACCTAGTCACAACCAAGATAAAGGATACCATCAACAATCTTAAATGATCTTCTAGACAAAGTTCTAGTCTCCGGAACATTGAACTTCACCAAACATGGTAAAAGATTCAATCCCGAGCACCCTAGGTTAAATTCCCAAGCTTAGAATCTCAAAATCCCAAAATCTCAAAATCCCAAAATCCCTTAAGGGCCGCGACATTAGCTACCCATGTCGCAGCATGTCCCCAACCAGAGGCCTCCCAATGCACAAAAACAGGTAAGGGTCGCGGCCCGCCCTTCTTCCTCAGCACCCATCAGCTTCGAAGGGCCGCGACTCACCAAGAACTATGCCGCAGCCTGACCCCTTTGAACCCAGAAAAAACCTCCATTTTTTACTCTCAAACCTCATGAAAAATCACTCAAAACTACCCCAATTCCACAACTCAATTATCCAAAAACTTCCCACAAAATTCCAGCAACACAACCCAGCTGAAAACTAGAAACCCATCAAAAATCCACTTCAATCACTGACACTTTCTAACTCAAGAACTCAAAACCCAGCCATGGAAACACTATAACTCAACCTTTAAACCTTAGATTAGAGCTTACCTCAGCTGCAGAACCACTTCTTTAAGGAAAATCCAAGTTAATTCCCAAGCTTTTCCACCTTAATTCTGCCTTTAACATCAAAATCACAACTATCTCACTACTCAGCCATAACTCATAATTTCTAACAAAAAAGAAAGGAATTCAATGCTCACCTTAGTACTGATTAAATTTCCTAGATGATTCTTGAGCTAAACCTCTAAATCACTCCTTCAATCCACTGAATTCCAGCTGAATTCCTTTAAAATTTTCAGTGTTTTTCCTCGAGAGAGAAGAGAGAGAAAAGGGCTTAGAAAAAAAAGAGTCGGTCTTATTATGTTCTACTGTTTTCTACTGCTCCTTAAGTCTATCCTTAGGCAATTAAGCTAACCCCAAAGCTCAGGGTACCGGAAACATCCCTGAGGGCAAAATAGTAAAATTCCCCAATATTCCCACCTAGACTTCCTAACCTCAAATATATCTCCAATTACTTATTTTCATAACCCAGTAATTTAAATAACCACCCGATACCTGAAATACCCCTTGACTTGTCCAAAGTCAAAACATTAGGCCCTGTTGTGACTTTCCCGCTATCTAGCTTCCTAAGATCGCCTCAAGTCGCCTGCTGCAGATTTACCCACATAATAATGTGGTTCTCACAATATAACATTTAATCACATTTATATTCATATAATCATACAAGCATGCTTGTCATGTAATCATGCATTAAATCAATAAATTCACACATAAACCAATTATGTCCTCCCGGCACACTAATCAAGGCCCTTAAGCCATAATAGTGAATTTGGGTCGTTACACCTTTGCTAGAGGGGTGAAAGTCTATTTATTTTGGAGCTCTAATGACTCCTGGTACATCAGGGTCCCAGGGGACAAGATGGTACATAGGTACACTGTCAAGATTGTGACACAGGTCGTAGTGGTGTTGAAGGAGTGGTGGTCGGCTCTAGTACGTGTCAGGGGCCTACAAAAGTACTCCTGTCTTGTTACCATATTATGCCTCCACTACTTGTCGGGTACGGACCTCATTAGTGTGCTGAGGGAGTCCTCACCAAATACCATTCTTGTACTACCACTACTTATCTGGCGTGGATGTCGTATCCGTACTCTAATTCCTCTTGGTTAGTAGGTGCATTTCGTACCTGTACTAGCTCTTTGAGTTATACGTGAGTTCTTACTCTCATAAGGCACCGTATTCCCACGAGCTTAATGTATTGAAACCCTTATGCATTGCCTCCGATGACATGGTTCCAAGATGTCTGTGAGGGAAGGCCCTCACAACACCCCTGATGGGCTCGAGACCTTGATGGGTGCGAGGCCTTGAGGGGTGCGAGGCGCTGATGAGCTCGAGGCCCTGATGGGCGCAAGGCCCTAAGGGGCGCAAGGCGCTGATGGGCACGAGGCGCTGATGGGCGCGAGGCGCTGAGGGGCGCGAGGCCCTGATGGGGGCGAGGCACTGAGGGGCACGAGGCTCTGATGGGCATGAGGCGCTGAGGGGTGGGAGGCGCTGAGGGGTGCAAGGCCCTGATGGGAGCGAGGCGCTGAGGGGCGCAAGGCGCTGATAGGCGCGACCCGTAGGTGCGCATCACCTAAGCGCGAGACGGAGGCCACGAGACCATCGAGCCAAAGTTGCTTGGGTGCTGCGAGACGCATGTGCGAGATGGTGCCTAGGCGCAGTCTGTAGGTGCACATCACCTAAGCACGAGACGGGGGCTGCGGCTACATGAGGTGCGAGGTGGCTAGAACACTTGCGCGAGACGACACCTGGGCGAGACCCATAGATGCGCGAGACCATGGGGTCTCCATTGAGGCGGGCGAGGCGAGGGGCATGGGCAGCTGGAGCACCCGCGCAAGGCCCTCCTGGCTGAGACACCAGTGTGCGCGTGAGGCCCTCCTGGCCGAGGCATCAGTTCGCGAGGCTCCTTGGCCACATGTGAGGCGGGATGGTCCCGTTGAGCATGCGGGTTTCACCAGGCGTAATGGTGCATGGTTCCTTGACTTAAGGTGACTTAGTCTCCAGAAAGGCAGAGACTTACGAGGTTTTAAGAGTTTTGGCCAGAACGTGGTCTCATGAGACCTATGGGCACGAGCCCAGCTACATGACTAAGTGACTGTTATCCCTGTGCTCCAACCAGGGACTATAGATTTTTTTCTTTGGTGGATTTTTGGCATCCACAATACCCGTTTTGGATCCATCACTAACTTTGGAAACTGTACTCTAGAAGTTTTAACTTTTTCTGATTTTTGGTTCAAGTGAAACTCATTTCACAAGTGGTTTTCAGATACCCAAGAATGTGAAACACTTCAAAATTATTATTACTTTAAAAAAAAAAACTTAAACCAATAATTTTTTAGCCAATAACTTATTTTATTTTTAAGCTTATAATATAGAAACAAATATATATATCATACTGTAAAACGATAAATAGTGTCTCTTTATTTAAATAAATTGATATGTAAGATCTTTATATCATTATTTTAGTTTAAAATAACAAATAAAATAAGGGTATTTTTGTATTTTTAAAATCATACTTGATTCTAGTATTTAATAAATGTATTTTTAATTCTTTTAAAAAAAATATTTTATGAGTAAAATTATTTATAAATTATAATCTAAGGAAAATTTTGGTAATTTTTTAAAATGTTATTTGCTATTTATAATTATATTATTTATTATTTTGATGAAATATATTATTATATTAATTTTATGAAAATATGAAAACTTGATATATTCTTATGACAACCAAACACAAAAAGTGATATTCCCAGGAATCATAGATAAAATTCCAGTGCACAACCAAACACAGTGATGTAAGTTTTCAGACTGTCAGATTACCCTCTTCAACTTTCCCAGTAATATGAAAATTATGAATTCCTCATACCAAACAGCCTCATAGAGTAGTGTTACACAACCTAGTAATTACACTCTACTTTAAAAGAGAAATATCACATCTTATGCATACTAATATCCATTAATTATTATATATGCCCCATAACTATCTATCCACAAATATGTCATTTTGTAATTATTGGACAAAATTGCCCATCCCATTAACATCCTCCATTTCTCTCTCTAAAACTATCATTCAAACTCTCTCCACCCCTCTCTCATTCTCTTTCACGATAGCACTACCATAACCACCTCCTCAAAGAGGCAGAACACCATCACTCCACGCTGCCATTGCCACTGCCATTAAGATCGTCTTCTCCATTGAAGCCGCCAACATCCACCATTGACGATGCCATCTCATGATTAACGCCCAAACGTGCATCCACTAAGCAGTGGTTGTAGTAAAGATCGAGCGGTCGATTCCACAACGAGGTAACTAAGAACAAAAATATTAGTGAAAAAATAAACACAAAATGTTAGTGAAAAAAAAGGGAAATTGATTTATTATTTTTGGTTTGTGAATTTGATGGTAAAATAAAGCAAATAAAAATGTACTCCAAGATTAGAGAATAGAAATGTATCAAGAGTCATTCATATGCATCATTTAGCTATTTAGATATTTGATTCATAAAATTTACACAAACAAATAGTTCACGTCCCAACTATTTATTTGGATGATTTAACATTAAAGTGCATGCATGTTTCACAAAAAATATATTTGAGCAAATTTGTTATTACTTTTAAAGCAATATGTTAATCTTATGAAAAATCTAAGAATGACACTATACCATTAGGCCATAGTGCAATAAAAGATCGAACATATAACTAAGCATCAATATTATTTATACTAACTTTAAATATATAGAAAAAACATGACCAATTTTATATATAATGTTAACAACAATAAATAAAGGCGAAGAAGATGATAAAAGAACATAAATTATTCAAATGTATAAATTTTAAATACACATATATTGAATAAAAAATATAAATAATATCACATTGCATATGAGATCATCGGTAACCTTCCAAAGAATATTAGACAATTATGTACTTCATTCTCGCAAAAATTCTATAAAGAAATATGAGAAAAAAAGTTAGAAAAATTTTTGTTATAGTTTCTTTACTCTAAAAATTATATATGAAACTAATGTAATGAACTTCTATTTATAGTATCTAAAAAATGATTAAAATACAAAATAGGCATTCGGAGGTTGCAAATAAATAAAATATAAGGAATAAATAAAACCAAATTATATTATTAATATTATTATTTACAGTGTTATCAAGGCTAAAAACTTGTTTCATTGCACGAAGGTGGAGTTTTATAGATAAATTTGAGTTGATGGAGATATGTTGACTGCAGGGGTCAAAATGAGTAGAAATTGGCAGAGGCAGACGAAACCAATTAAAATGAGACATGTGGTACTGGCTGGAAGAGATGAGAGAAAGGGGAAGGTGGACTGGGCCGAAGGGAAGAGGCCCAGGCAGAGGAAAGAAGGAAGCCCATGGCTTCCTGGGCAGCAAGACGGGTTGGGTCACGGGTCATCACACGGGCAAATAGGTCGGGCCGAGCTGGGGGAGCGCGGGTGAGGATGCTCCAGGCGGGTTAGGCGGCTAGGTCTTGCTGGACGCGTGGCATGCGCAGACGGTGCCATGTGGTGTTGGGAGAAAGAGAGAGGAGGAGGGAGATGGCACGGGCCTGGGTCTTTGGGCCTTTTTTCTGGGCTTCTTTGTTTAGAAAATATCAACTTTCTCTTATTTTTTTCAGCTTTACATAATTCTTTATCCATTCTTTTTTTTATTAATGCTCAAATACAATTTATTCCTGAAATTGACACACAAAATAAATTAAAAATTAATATTTTTAATAATAAAAATATTACAATAAATTCATGAAAACATTAATTAAAACTTAATTTATTTTGAACTTTAAAACTAATTAATTGACATTTTTTTAGCACTAATTACCTCACCACCACTAAAGCAATCCATCCAAGCTCTCTCTTCATTTTTTTTATGTTTTAAAGATGAAAAATGTAATCCAAAATATAACACCCAATAAAACAATGAATTAAGACACTAATTTATAGATTTCATATGTACAATATTTTTTGGTTTTATTTTAATTTTTTTTAGATTTAGAATTGTGAAAAATTGTAGAAAAATGATGTCTAACGATGCATGACGATAGATATGCGATGTCAAAAATCATATTTCCAAGGCACTATCGCAACGACATTACATATGTATCGTTAGGCGTCATTTTTCTGCAATTTTTCAAAGTTCTAGATTTGAAAAAAAAATGCAAATAAAAACACAAAAGGTTGTACATAAGTGTTTGAAATCTATAAATTAGTGTTTTAAGTCATTATTTTCATGGGTTTATGTTTTGGATTAGATTTTTCATCATTAAAATTAAAAGAAAAAATGAAGAGAGAGCTTGGACAGGGTTCTTCAATAGTGGTGGAGGTGGCGGCATCAATGGTGGAATTAACGATGAAGTAACGATGCGTTTGCGATGGTAGCTTGAAAACATGTTTTTAGGCCAAATTTATCTAATGATGCATTAACGATGTTGTAGTGATACGTTTGCGATGACTTTTTAAAAACGATGCATTAACGATGGGGAAGCGATGATGGCTTAAAACCATGGTTATTGGGCCAAAACGATGCCTAACCATCGCAAACGCATCGCTACAACATCGTTAGAAAGTTTTGGCCTAAAAACATGTTTTAAGCCACCATCGCAAACACATCGTTACCACATCGATATCACATTGTTAGGCATCGTTTTTAAGCAACCATCGCAAACGAATCGCTACAACATCGTTAATGCATCGTTAGATAGCTTTGACCTAAACATGTTTTCAAGCCACCATCGCATACACATCATTACTGCATCATTACACATCGTTTTAAACCACAATCACAAAGACATTGTTAATGCATCGTTAGACATCATTTTGGCCCAATAACCATTTTTTTAAACCACCATCGCAAACGCATCACTACAACATCGTTAATGCATAGTTAGATAGTTTTGGCCTAGAAACATGTTTTCTAGTCACCATCACAAACGCATCATTACCGCATTGTTAGACATCGTTTTTAAGCCACCATCACAAACACATCATTAATGCATCGCTGGACATTGTTTTGGCCCTAAAACCATGTTTTTAAGCCATCATCGCAAACACATCGGTACCGAATCGCTAATGCATCGTTAGATAGTTTTGGCCTAAAAACATGCTTTCAAGCCACTATCGCAAACGCATCTGTACCGCATCGTTAGCCACCATCGCAAACACATCATTACCGCATTGTTAATGTATCGTTAGACATCGTTTTGGCCTAAAAACCTTGTTTTTAAGCTACCATCGCAAACGCATAGTTAGGCATTGTTAGACATCGTTTTTCTACAAATTTTAAAGTTTTACATTTGAAAAAAAAACGCAATCAAAACCAAAAAAACTTGTTCATAAGTGTTTAAAATCCATAATTAATGCATTATGTCAATCTTTCTTTCGACTTAAGTTTTGGATTGGATTTTTCATTGTTAATTTTTTTTTAAAAATTGAATAAAAAACTCAATGGTGGTAGGAGGTGGCGGCTTTAATGGTGGTGAGAGGTGGAGACATCATTGGCAGTGGCAGCGTGTAAGAGTGGTTTGCTTTGCTGTCATGGATAAGTGGTGGTAGAAAAAGTAAGAGAGATTGAGAGAGAAAGAAAAATGAATTAATGAAAGGGGTATTTTTAATCAAAAAATAATTTGTGACATACATATCTAAAAATTATTAAAGTTGACATGTTTAAAATATACACTGTCAAGAATTGGTTAAGTTTTCCTTTCATATCTTGTTACTTGAGTACACTATAATTTTATTTGATACACTTAGTTTCAAAATATTATTTGTCACCTGACTTTTTATTAATTATCAAATTTAATTATTTATTTTTAAAAATGCTAAGTACAATCTTTTATTTTATAAAATCTATAAAAATTTTAAAAATTCAAATTTAGTAAGTTTTATAAAACAGAAGATTATTATTAAAACTTTTAAAATAGAAAATCAAATTTCATATTTAGCTACGCGGTAGACTAACATAGTATTTTTCCTGATAAAAAATCGGCGAAGGTTAGAGAGAGAGAGAGATTGGTCACAAAAAAAAAAAAAAAAAAAAAAAAAAAATTCAGCATGAAAAACAAATTCTTATTGCAAACAACAATAAAAGACCAATTTACATTGCAAAGACTCAAATTCACTACTAACATAAATCAACAGATACATATTTCTTTCTTTCTGCTGTGGAGATTGACAAATATGAATGCATTAGTATCACTGAGAAAAAGGCTTCGAATAATTTTGGAACAACAGAAACTGGTTGCATGTTTCTGTACTTCGAATCCTTTTCAAGTATCAGTCAACTGAAACTGGTTGCATGTTTTCAGCTTCATTCCTCAGCTCTTGGAACAACACAGATGACAAGTATCTCTCTCCAAAACTTGGGTGAATAGTCTGAAATTCAAACATTTTGAAAACCTTTATTCTTTTAACATATTTTCTTTTTGCAAAAGATTATGTCCTCAACTCATGAGACGCACATATACAAGAAAACAGTCTTAAGATTAATCCATCTTTTTGATCCAATGGATTTTATTCATAAAGTTACAAGGATAATGGTATAATGTAAAACTTATAATCCTTACATATGTATATATATATATTTATATACATTCATAATGGTATTACCCTTAATTTGCAGTGTTATAAGCCGATTAGGGGATAAGTTTCTCTTACCACAATAAGTTTTCCTTTGTTCTCCGGCAATTTTGCAAGCCTTAGAGCAGCCACTGTATTAGCTCCAGATGATATCCCTACCTGCAAATGTTATAGGGTGTAAGAGAAATTAACATGCAACAACGTTTTGGTTCTTGATTTAATGAGACCAATTGAGTTTTCATATGAACTCAACTGGTACGAGTTTCAATCCATATGGCTCAATGTAAGTTTAGAGAGATGTTTGAGAAGTTACCAGAAGTCCCTCTTTCAAAGCCAACTGCCTTGCCATGTTTACTGAATCTTCACTACTAACCTGCACAAATAAGTATCAAAAGAGAGTTAAGCAATATTTAAACTTCGAAATTATAGTCTTCAGTCTTAGAAGCACTGGTCTTTTTGACTACTTGCCTCAAGAACTTTGTCCATTACATCCATGTCCAATATATCTGGTTTAAATCCAACCCCATTTCCAGTAATATGATGAGGACCTAATACCATTAACAAAAACACAGTGAACATCAGTGATTGATGCAACTAGTCAGAGAATCTTACAAGAGAAAGACACCAAAAACAGAAAATAAACCAAGCAATTGTTTTACCTGGTTTACCACCATTAAGTACATTACTCTCAGATGGCTCTACTCCATATATCTGCCATGAGCAAAACAGATTGAATAGTGGAATTCAAACAAGGGCTCATGTACAGATAGGTTGAAGTATGTATGAAAACAAAGTGAAACTTAAAATTACACCTTAACATTGGGATTTTGGGACTTCAGATACTGTCCAACCCCAGAGACAGTGCCACCGCTACCAATTCCCATAACGAAGATATCGACTTGTCCACTCGTGTCCTCCCATATCTCTGGGCCAGTAGTTTCATAATGTACCTATTTTGTTCCCAAAGTACAAAGGTTAGTGATCCATTCATTAAGCATAAAAACCAAGATGTTCATTGAGCACATACAGCAGAATCATGGAGCTCAACAGAAACCAAACATTTTAAATTATGTACCTGAGTGTTAGCAGGATTTGAGAATTGTTGGAGCATGAAAGCATCAGGAGTAGATTCCAAAAGTTGGTATGCCTTCTTAACGGTTCCTCCCATCCCCTTGGTTGGATCAGTGAGTATTAACTCAGCACCAAATGCCCTCATAGTCACTCTGCGCTCCAAGCTTGTGTAAGAAGGCATGGTTAAAACCATTTTATACCCTCTCATGGCTGCCATAAATGCCATACTAATTCCCATATTTCCTGATGTTGGTTCTATCAGAGTTGTCTGAAACATTGACAAATAGGGCTTAGCTAGTATACACAAAAACAAAAAAAAATTGAATTACCAAAAACAAATCACATACACACAAACCACTGAACTAACCTTTCCGGGAGTAATTAAGTTCTTCTTCTCTGCATCATTCATCATAGCAAATGCTGGTCTAATAAACAACAATAACAAGAAACAAATCGGATTTCAATAATTGATCTCGTTTACAGAGTTAAAATTTTAAAAACAAAATATGTAAGGGTGGTAATTGATATAACATTATACCTGTCTTTGATGCTAGAAGTGGGTTGCATCATCTCTTGCTTGACAGCAATGTAAGCTCCACAGCCTTCAGTAACTTTGTTAAGATAGACTAGAGGAGTTCTTCCAATGAGCTGGAAAACAACACAAATAGATTCAATAATTAACAAAACTTGCTAACTTGCTCATAAGCCTTTTATATGATAATGTATTCAGTGTTTTTGTTTCCACCAGCAACTAGAACTTAATTTCCAAATTGGTAATTATTGCTTGAATATATGTTGATTATACAAATTATTAGACTGATTTTTTCTAGTCCACCATTTCACGGGCAACTTTTCACTGCAAACTATAAAGTTTGCCTTTTTTTTAAGGGTAAAAATGTTTTCAATCTTACCAACTAATAATTTCATACTATTACGTATACGTGAAATAAATAACAATACTCGTTTTAAACTAAAATAAAAAAAGTATACTAAAAAAGAGATTTTTTACCAAAAATAATAATAAAAAAGCAGAAATTCATTAAAATGGGATAACTTCACAACTACAGCTTATTTTTCTCAAATATTGAACCATACAACTTAATTTATAATTAAAGATTTATACCATTTTTATGTTTATTAGTAAATCTAATCACTATATTTTTCTGGTTTACTGTTTTGGTTTATTAAAAAAGTGGTATAAAGCAAATAAAAACATAATAGTGGCAGAAATGAGCCGCGTATGTAAAAGCGGTTTATATATAAATTTATTTAGCATATTCTTGCATAGATAGCTTTGAAAATTATAATTAATTAAAGCTGTTTTTTTTTAGAAATAATCAAAGCTGTTTTTGTATAATCATCAAAATATTAATTCTAAAACGAGAAAAGCATTACCACTTTCCGAATATGTTTACACTGGACGGTTAAAAAGTAAGAATACAGACCGAATAACTGACAGCTTTCCATACATCATTAAAAAAAAAACACTTCCGGGAAGAAAAAATAGTGGGTAATAACAACAGAAACGGCAAAAATTAGCGAAAAGAAAGAAGGGGATTTTGATTATTACTCACTTCAGAAACTTCTTTTTTGATATTGGTTCCGGGGAGATCTTTGGGGAGATCTCTGAGTCGTTGGGCAAAAGAAGAAGAGGAATCAATAATGGGCTGGGTTGAAAAAAGCTTCTTCAACGCCATAGCATTTCCAGTAGAACTGGGTTTTCTCCCGAGTAAGGTTCTTAGAGCAGCCATTAATGGATTCTATGAATAATATGACTTTAAATCAATGAAAAGAAAATCTAATAGATTGTGCGTGTGTGTGTCCAGTGTTTACTTTGTAAGAGAATGAGAGACCCTCTTAATTTATAGAGTGAGGATTTTTTAAAATACAAGTGGTGTGATAATATATCAAATGAGATAAATATAATAAGAGTGATAGGCGAAAATGACCAGTTTTTTTTTTTTTTTTGTTATTTTGTATTTTACTTAATTTTGATAGTTTTTTATAAGATGATTTTTGTCTAAAACTTTGATTGGTGGTCTGAAAAATTTCGAACGACTATTTAGAGTATCAGAGCTCATCTTACAAAAATATTATCAAATCAAATAGATCATTCTGACAAACACTGACAATAAACGTAGGATGTAATAAATGCTAGGAGATCATTGGTGTTTGGCATATTATTATCGGTAGAATTCAAATATCGGATCCACACATTTGATTTTAAAGTATCGTTATATAATAATAAAGTGTCAACAAATAATATCATTCTAAAATAAAAAATAGTTGAAAAACTTGACCTATCACATATGAATGGTAATACGGGGTGGGGGGCCTCCGAGACGTGGTGCACGCATCTCGGGACCATTCATTTGTATCCTTCATTTCTTGTGTTGTGGTAACCTTTTACCTACTGCCACTAATAATTTTTTTATTATTTGTCATTTCATTTTTATTTCATACAAAAATATTAAGATTAATGCTATAATTTAGTGATATTATACTCTTCCTTGTAAAGAGGAGGTTTCCTTGTAAGGAGTTTATAAGTTTCAAATTCAATTTTTTTTGTCAACATATAAAAAAAACATCAATAAGCTAGTGATTAAATCTAAATTAAGCCAGACTATTGAGTATTCTAAACCAATCCTAAGATGTCATCTTATATAGTTTTGAAAACTTTAGGGTATCTTATAACAATAATAAAAAATTATGGTAATTTTATTGAAAAAAAACAAACTCTCTTGAGCAGTCTAGTTATTGAGATTGAGATCGTATTATAGCAAGCAAAGTTCATTTTCTCTCGTAAAATGACTTTTTGTTTTTTGTTTAGTTTAACTTAAGTGCGTTGCACTTGGCCAGGGGGGGGGGGGCAACCAACGGTCAGATGAGAATTTTCTCCTGCAAAAAAGTCTGGCGGCCTCATGTGTATTGTAACATAACATTCCTCAAAAAAACAAAAACTTCGAAAAGTAACCCATTATTATGCGGTAATTTATGATTAATTAAATTTAAAGATGTGAACGTAAAATGTTTTATTTTTTATATTAATGAAAAAAATAGTTAAATAGTGTAAAAAAAAATTGATGTAAACTTATATATTTTTTTTATATATAGTAAAATATTATTCATCAAGTTATAAATATTTTATTATTTTTTTATAAATTTTTGTATATATATATGGGTGTGATACTATTATATTAAATCATTTTATTTCTTAAAATGAATAAAATATTTTAAAAATATATAATATTTAAATGATGTAGAGAAAAAATAGAGAAGTTGATATATGGTATAATGTAAAAATTTGAGGTAAATTATAAAAAAAAATTGATGGAAATGACCTATTTTTATGATCCATTTTGCACTATGGCCTATTTATATAGTTTTTAGTTAAATGACATCTTTTATTAATGAAACTTTGTTATTACCCTTTTTGCCCTTAGAATAATAGAATATTAAATTAAAACAAAAAACCCTAAAATCATCTTCTTCTTCCTCACTCATCTCAGCCACCCACCCACAACCACACTCCCCCATCCCACCGCCGTCACCACCATCACTTGGGATAGTCGTCGGGGACCACTACCCTTCACAACCGCCACCATGCCTCTCCACAAATCTAGTCAACAATATTAGTTTATATGAGTTTTTATTAAAAATAAGAATTGATGTTATTTTTGTAGATTAAAAGTATAAAATGATTTTTTTAGTAGATTGAAAGTATTAGTAAGGAATTGGGTTCATTTATGGAGTTTTAATGGAGCTTAATGCTTGAAAATCTGAAAATTTTAATGGTGGTTTCAGCCATTTTTCGGGGATAGAGAAATTCATAATTTTTCGACAACGTGTCTAATTTTTTGACAGGTTGTCTGATATTTTAGACCAATCGTAGTATATTTTCGACCACCAGTCTAAATTTTAGACCACATGTCGAATTTTTAGACAGCATGTCATTTATTTCGACCACATGTTGAATTTTTAGACAGACTGTCGAATTTTCAGACAGGGCGTCAAATGTTTAGATTTTAATTTTCTTATATAATATTTTAATTTAAGTAATACCAATAATTTATATTTGTCATAAAAAACATTGTAATATTATGTGATGGAATATGGAAAAATAATGAAGACTCATGTAAATGGATTTTAAATGACTCACGATCAAGATCAAGTTTGGTATAACTAACCTCACTTTTGAGGAGTTAGTTGAACATATTTATGAAGTTACAGAAATCGATCGCAACCTCTTCGATATAGATTTAACTTACAAGGTAACAACGATGGTGGAAATTGAACTGATTGCAATAAGAATAGTAGAGATATTGTTAATTTCTTTACATGGCAAGAGCGTGATCTAATTCCATTATGTGTGGGTTTGATAAAGAAGATGGAAAATACACTCACTAAGGATAAACTTGTTACTAATATTGATTCTACTGCAAATGTTGATTCTATTGCAGACCTTTCTAGTGATGATGATTTTGATGATAATGGTTTAAACGATGATAACGATGTTGGTTTAAAAGATGATGATGATGATGACAAATACGGTGATGTTGAAGAGGGGGAAAGAAACAATATTGATGATGGTCTTGTTGAGGTAAATTTGAATGTCCCATGTCATGAAAATAAAACTTTTGATGATTACTTTGATGGTGCATACATATGTAATGTTCATGATTCTAGTTCTGCACCTCACACTGTTGAAGAAAATCATGGTCCACTTCCTCGTGTATGCCATGATGATCATTGTAATTAAACAAGTCATGTTAGTAGTACATCAAGCTCAAATGCAACAAGTATTGTTGAAGAGGTTTTTTGTGTTAGTCAATATTTTGTAGATAAGAAAATGTTGAGAATGAAAGCACACAAGTTTGACATCGCCATTAATATTAAATGAATAAGGAACAAAACGAACACAATTCATCAACAAATTAACCCAAGGTGTGGCAAAACTAAGTTTGAGCATGACCATCTCTAAGAAAGACCATTCAACTCGATCAAATGTCTTACTCATATCCAATTTCATTATTGAAAAATATTTCTTTCCTTGGTTAAGTGCACATGTGGTGTAAAATTAATGCAAATTATACAATGAATGTCCCAAAGTAGAGATTTGTATTTTTCATCTAATGTTTTACGGTTCAATGCAATCTTATTTTGTATATATGTGATTTTGATGCTTCAAAATAATCCTAAAATAGTCAAACCTACTACTTTGGATGGTTGAAATTATATAATGACATTTCTAAGTAGTTTTATTAGGATATCCACCACTCAATCCTTAATGAGCAAGTGATGGTTGGTTAACAAAATTTTATTTGAAAAATATTAATTATAATCCAATAATGATGATATATACTTTATTTAGCTTTAATTATTGAACATTTTTTTTGACATTTTCACCAGATGTTATTTAGCTAAAAATTATTGAAACTAGGTTAAAGTGCAAATTACACTATAAAAAAAGACTATTTTGCCAAGAAGCCTATAAAAAATGTGTTTTCGTGATGTATTTTATAATATAGAGAAAAACCCTTGTTGAATGTGCTCTTATTAGAAGATGTTGAACACCATCCATAACAAATTAACAATATTCGAGAAAAATAAACCAAACATTTTTTTCTCTTTCCAAGCTCTAATTTTTTTAGCATGTGAATCCTGATAAGTGGTGCCAAATCACTTAATAAATTCAAGTTGCACAATTTTAACTTTTATATTTTAGTTGGCTCCTCAACAACATAAAGGGCAAAGGCTAACGAAACCTACTTTGCCCAATTTGATATTATTATTACTATTTTTTTCTTCTTCTTATTATAGCCAGCAAAATAACTAAAAAAATAAATAAAATCTAACTGTTGTTTTTGTTTTTATTTATTTTTTAAATAAGAACCATTCATTATACTTGTATTTTTCCTTTTTATTTCTTTCAACTTTTAGAATCTAATTTTTTAAATCCCTATAATCTAAGTTCCAGTAACATATTTCCATTCTCATCAAAATCACATTTGTTGCTGGTTATAAAAGGAATTTTTGTAGTCCAAATTTAGCAGCACCAAATAAATTTGTTTGATCTCATTTAATGTAATTTCCACTTATTTCTTTCTAGGGCTAAGCAATCATAAATCAATAGTGTAACTCCCACTCATTTCTACAAATATATTATAAAAAATAAATAAAAAAATTAGAGAAGATATTTTTTATTCATACTTTTGAGTTCAATACAATGTTAATGGAATGCTAGAGCTCTTAAGTAAAATAGAAAAATAGCTAAAGAAAACACAGTTATAATATAAATGGACACTTCATTAGTATAATACTCATAAAATGATGCAAAGTACAAGCAAACAATCATTAAAATTATGAGCAATAAAATAAATTCATGACTAGAGGATGAATTTATCTAGAAGGGTAAGAGATGAGAAAGTTGTTGAAAGTAAAATGGTTGAATGAACAAGTATTTATAGGACAAAAACTAGTCGTTATGACCGTTGGTGAATAGTAATTCGACTATTGGAAATAGTGATCTGACCGTTGAGGATATAGTGTTGTAAACAATTTTCTATTGTGAGATTTTAACAACTCTTAGTTGTTAAAGTAACTAACGGATGAAAATAATTAATTTATGGATGTTAGATATTTTTTTTTCAGAAAATTTTTTGAGTAAAAAATGTTGAACTAAGTAATATAAGAAAATTGAGAAATTTTCATTTTTGTTACTATTCATCAGCTAATATTCATGACACTATTCATAGTGAGTTCCACATGTTGATGCAGTAGTGATACAATGCGCTTGTACATTAATGACTTCATCAAATTACTGTGCTTTATATTTTGGATATTTTATTATTTTACTCTGCAGCATAATAATCCAATATTTTCCTAAAAATAAGTTATTTCAAAATTCATTTTGAATTACAATAATCATTTTCTTTCTCTCGCTCTACCTAAAAACCTTCTTAGCATTATTTTAAAGTTATAAATATCTAAGATCTAGGCAAAGTTTTCTTTGTAGCACTAGCCTACGAAGACTTTTAAGGTAAGCTCATTCTTGAGCCTTTCTGTTTAGTCATTTAGCTATAATTTATTTGTAAATTATTTTACTATATCGTTATAATACTAAAATTTATACATAAATTATTTTACTATGCCGTTATAATGCCAAAATTTATATATAGATTATTTTACTATACCATTATAATGCTAAAATTATGTATAAATGATTTTACTATGCCATTATAATGCCAAAATTTATATATAGATTATTTTACTATGCCATTATAATGCTAAAATTTATATATAGATTATTTTACTATGTCGTTATAATACCAAATTTTACTTAAATTTATATACAGATTATTATTTTACTATACCGTTATAATACTAAAATTTATATAGGTTATGGTCACAGTTTGGACTGTTATGGATTTTTTATACCCTTATGTGGACTATTATATGAACTTTTTTTTTTTTATGACATTGTTCCCTATTATTATAATTGATATTATGATCTGGACATTTTCACCATGACCACGACTATTAGACGAGGATTTTACCATGGATAATTATAGTATGACCGTACGCTTAGATATAAAATAAATAATAAAATAGGAAAAAGAGAATAATAACAATTATAAACTAAAATTATATCATGTAGATTTTATGTAAGTTAATAGTTTGTGATTTATCAAGAAGCTAACAATTTCACTTGTTTTATCATGACGCGAGGTAAGTAGAATTCTCATTTACAACACAACTCTTTTATGTGTCTTATATGTCTTTATATGCTTTACATATTATTCTGTCATGTTATTATGCATAAGCATGTTTAATGTTTACTGATAAGTTGTTGAAAGTATTAAATTAGAGGTGTTACTTAGAAGACCTACGTCCCAAAATGTAACAATGGAGACATATTTCCCTATATAATGAATGTTTATGAGGGAGAAAATCCATATAATTATGTTTATGTTTAGGTGAGAATGTAATTCTCTATATAATATCGCCATCAACATCCTCTAGGGCCCAAATAAAATAAACTGATAAGATGAAAGAAAATACATAACATGTTGCACGTTTTTTTTAATGCATATGAGGAAGTTATTCTACTTTATGAGCCTTAACTCATCAGATAATGTTTGTGTTGAAGGTAAAATGCCTCAAGTATAAGTTGCTGATGAGTATGCGTAAAACCATCATAAATGTACATATGAGACTGAACTGAGGGAAGTGGACTTCTGTTATGCTATTCTGTGAATAAACGAGAAACTTGGTTTTATATTTATATTTTATTTAAAAATATTTTGTGAACTTTATATTATACATAATACTTTAAAGTTTATTGGCTACATACAACCATCGTTCTATGTTCAGGTGTAATAACGTCACATGAATTTATTAAAAGTAATATGTTAAATAAAATTTTGAGTGTGAGTATTATATGATTTGAAGTTACAAACAATAATTTATGTACTTTTAATAATTTTTTTTGTAAATTAAAAATTTCAGTATTTCATATTATATATGTATGATAAGTAAATGGTTGGTCACAAATAGACAGTAAACTTTTTTTGGATGGAATTTTACTTTCATTAAAGTCACCCATACGAACAAAATAATAATAAGAAAAGAACAATATTGCAACTAATTATTAGTACAAATTAAGATTTTTTTTTGTTAAAAAAAGTACAAATTAAGACATTAAATGAGAGTGAATATGCTTATAAAAATCGATCACAAGTAAAAATAACCATTTCATGTCATTGTAAAATGTCATACAACAAAATTTTAAATTACGAAAGAGGAAAATAATGATACTAGAACTCTTCTAAATTTAAATAAAAAATATCTAATAATAATACATTGGCAGTAGTAAAAACTTCACAAATAAATTGTGAGAGGAGATAAGAAAAATTAGCATGATATTAATTCATTCAATTAGGATGAACAATTCTAGAAAATTGAAATAATATTTTTATGCCAGTCAAAAGTAAAAAGTATTACTCTTGAATATTACTACAAGACCCTTTGCAAATAATAATAATATACGACAATATATAAAGTCTAACACTCTTTGATGGAACATGACATTAATATTATAAATTAAATATGTAAAATTTAAAATTAAATTTATTCAAGTACAAAATATGGCATAATAGTACCCATTATGATAATCATCACTCTTATGTGTTATGGTAGACAAAAATATGTAAATAACATTACAGAAACATCCACCAATAAATAAGCAGCATCCTTATTAATCCCACTCAGCATTAAATAATTGGAGATGAGGTCATTTGGAATAGATAGCCTTTGGTGACAAGAACATCATTCAAAGCATCTATCTAAAGAAAATATATTACGAGTGAGTTAGATCATATCGGTTAATATTATATATTTATAATTGTATTTTAATATATAAGATACAAATTAATTAAAAAAATCAATAATTTATTTAATATTTATTGATAATATATAAAAGTTAATCTTTTTTTTATTTTTTATTTTCCAAAAAAATAAATAAAAAATAATATAGTTAATTATTAATTAATAAATTGTAATAATTAATGTAACATACTAAATAAAAGAGTAATATTTGTTATTGTGTCAAATTTTACACTAAACGATACAATTGCTAATATATGCTAAATATAATAATTTACCACTTTTTTGGCACTTATTGTAGATGCACTCACTAACTTAGTACAAAATCTTAAGGCTGAGCATAAAATCCGAAAAATCGAAAAAACTGGATAAACCGACCATCCAAACATCGAAAAAATCGAAACCGATTAAACCGAACACCGAAAAAACCGCCAACGGCGCAAACCGCCACTATTCGGTCGGTTTGGAAATATTGTCCGGACCGACCGAACGGAACCGAAACCGATCGCGCACTATTATATATAATAATATAATATTATATAATTATTAATTAAAAAATAAATAAAATCTGATATGTTTTTTTATTTACTAGGGCATCTCTTCTCCTCTCGGTTTCTCTATCTCTATCATCGCATATACTCAGCTTAGCCCCTACGGTGTCGCGGCGATCCTTCCTCTCTGTCTCCTCCCTCCGGCGACTACCCAAACGAACGGAACGGAACAGCCAACCTCTTCCTCTCTGTCTCTCTCATCATCTCCTCATCTCCTCCTCTTCCTCTCTGTTTCGCTTATCCCTCTGCCCAAACGAAACGAACGGAACGGACCGACACCGAGCAAACGCGACTCGGCGGCAGCACTGCCTAGCCCACTCCGGCGACTGCTTCACGGACACAGTGCCTTCCCACTCCGGTGACTGCTTCACTCACAGAGACAGTGACTCGATTGAGGTATGCAGCTTCGTTAAAACAGAGATTGAGACATATATATATCATTATGATTTCTCCATTAGAATTATATACTGACTTGTCAATCCCAGTGGCCTTCCAAAATCCAGACCCCGTCACTCGATTTGGTCTTATACTGTTCTTGTATTTTCTCCCTCTTTTGCAGAAGAAGTACCACTCTTTTTCTCCAGCAGTACACGATCCCTCTGCATATGTATGTGTAATCATATATAATAAGTCTTCATACATATACATATAAAGGTTTTCATGCATGTCAGTACACTTTTACATTATATATATATATGTATGTATTAATTTAATTTTGATTTAATCAATAGAGCAGACAATCCCCCAAGGAAGAAAAAAAACAAAAATGAATTTTATTCAATTTTTTTTTATTAAAACATAAAACAATAAAAGCATAAAAATGGAAGGGAATTGGTATATAGATTTTGAATGTAGTCCTGTTCTGGTACAGTGTAATATATGTCTAATTTCTTCAGTATACGGTATTGTATATATAATAATTAGGTGTAGTTAAATTTTTTTATTCCATATGGATTTATCTTTGTCAATGATACACAATTGTAGTAAAATAAATAGTTGCGAATATGCTATTCACTTTCATGGCTGAACTATTCTGTTTGAAATTTTAAAATGATTCTTTTATTATGGAAAACTGAAAAAAGAGAACGTCTTGGAACACAAGTATGAATTTTGTTAAGCAATTTTAGACTGATTCTTATCTTGTTGCATTCGCATGGAGGAGTTGATTTAGTTTGATAATGCAAGTCATTTTAAAAAAAAAAAGACACACAGCACATACTCATAGTGTATCTTAATCTTACAACTTGAATATTAATTAATTAGACTATACTAGCATCTATCTAGTACATGTTGACTCCAATGCCCACCATTATTCATACTATGCAAAAGGTGTTTCCAATATGATAATTTTCTTTAGAGTAATTAAATTAATAATATGATAAGTGTTGTTAGAAGTATTTATATTTATATTGACAAAAATGGATTCCAACAATCCAAAATTTTTAATTTTTTAACTAAAATAAAAAAAAACAAAAACAAAAATCAATTTGGTTTGGTCGGTTTAACCGACCAAACCGCGGTCCAAAACGGTCGGTTTTTTTTTTTAAACTGGTTTGGTTCGGTCAGTTTTTGAATTGCACCAATCTAGACCGAAAACTGAATTCTAAATTCTGAATTTTTTGTTGTAAAAAAACAGCTCAAACTGACTGTTGCTCACCCTACAAAATCTATTTGTAGATAAGATATTACTTAAATAAATAGAGAAAAAAGATGATGCCTTTCTGCCAAAAAGAAAGAAGACAGTATCTCTCAGATACCATGAATGGAGTGGATCCCAATTTACCAATATTCCGTGGCTGTCACATACATAATAAACAACTAGGGCGGCTATATATATATAAATATTCAATCTTAATCAATCCGCCACCTTTTGTTATGATGATCCCACTAAAATACAGAGCCTCATTAATAATGATAATAATAATCTTTGTATGTATGTGCCTAGCATTTTGTATTTGTATATATAATATACATATATCTAAGTTATTAACATATATAGTATCTGAGATGATTTATGAACAGATTAATTAAGCTATGTATAACATGATAGCATAAATATTTTTTATGTGGCCTAATCCACATATATGTAATTTTAGAGAATCAATTTCTTAGCATAGTTAATCCATCCAAATTTGTCCTTGTTATATTGTTGCAAACATCTCTTCTTGATTATAAGATGGTTTGGAACATCTACTTTACAAAATGAGAAATGCCAAGGATCACTAGTGGTATCCAATACCATGTGAAAGTGACATATTGTATTAAGACTTACACAATTTAATTTAATAATTAATATAGAGTATCACTAACTAATTATGAAGAGTCACCTCGTGTGGTTATCTTTATTGTAATGTTCAAGTATAGTTAGTACTCAAAATATGCAATGCCCCAAATTCTCCGATGTGTTTTAATGGCGGGATTAGTAGGCCGGAAGGGCCATACATGTTTTAATTATGCCATTAAATTAATATATGCATGTTTATGTGAATTATATTATAATATAATGTTAAATGCATGCATGTGGGTCCACATTCTATAACAGGGGTATTTTGGTAATTTGGCTCATTGAGAGCATATTTGTATATTTTGGGTGCATGCTTGTGTTTAATTGTGAGGCCACATTATAATGTGGATTGGTTCGAGTTATTCGGCATGAGACGATCTTTAAATATAAATTATCGGTTTGGTCATAACAGGCTTAAGCTCGAGGCTCGGGGTGTTTTGGTAATTAGAGCGTTACCGGAAATTAGAGAGTAACAGGATAAGAATATTTGGTATTTGGGAATTTGGGATTAGCGGGAATTGGAGAGCGTTAATTATGATTAACGAAATAGGTGGGAAATACCAATTTTACCCTTGGGGAGACTTTAGAAACTTTAAATGACCTAGGGGCATTAAGGTCATTTGGCTTGGATTATATTTGATTTTGGTTGGCTGTGGAAACATACAAAACAAAAACAGGGCACTATTCTCCTTTAACCGTTCATCATCTTCTCTCCATTCTCCTTGGAAGTTTTTGGTCCCAAACTGAGGAATCAAGCTAGGAAATCAAAGCTTGGGGTTTATAGGCTTAGTTCATTTATTGAGGAGGATTCAAACCAGCTTAAGGTAAGAAATTGTCTATGAATTCTAAGCTATACTCTGTTTTGGTTTAAGTTTTCACCTTGTGGTTTTGTTGAGGATAGTTGGAATTAATGGAAGTTTTGGTTGATGTTTAACTTGGATTTTGATGAGGGTGTGATATAGATGAAGTGTAGGGGTTAAATTGGATGTTTGGGTAATGTTTGGGATTGGTTTGAAGGGTTGGTTTCAAGGAAAAACGCAGGGGAGGAAAACTGGTTTCTTGTTGTTTTGAAGTAAAGAGCTGCGGCACGGCTATGGTGAGCCGCGACCCGCGCTGGTTGCTGGGGAAGAGCTGCCTCTGTTTGAGGGGCGAGCCGCGGCGCGGCTTGGGAGAGCCGCGACCCTTAGAGGCATTTTTGGCCAGAAATGAGTTTTTGGCTTAGGGATGCTAGCCTTAGGCCTCAGGGTCGATCCTGCTACCCGATTTAGTAGTATTCGATGTCCCGGAGGCTAGGTTTTGGTTTGGAAACCCTTTGTTGTTCATTTTATTGATGGAATCTCATAATTGGTTATGACCAGGTAACCGCTAAATGACCAAAAGGTTGATCGTTCTCAAGGGTCGTTCTTATTATTATCTCTCGCTCGAACAGGAGGTAAGAAAATTGCACCCTGTGTATATATGACATGCGTGTCTGTATTGAGGCATGTTGATTGATAAATGTGGACATGGATTTCCTATTAAATGCTAGCGAATGTTATTTACTTGTATATGTACTGACTAGTCAGGGATACTGACCTAAGAGTCAGAATTGGCATAGCGTCATGAACGTCGAGCCAAATGAAGATTAGATCTAATCGATATCAGTGTTGAATGGCTCTAAGGCATTAACGCTGGACCGACCCTAAGGTCGACGAACTTATAAGCGCTTGTCTAGTCTAAGACTAGTTACTAGAGCCAGGGCCAAGGGCCCAGGTGATTGTTTGTCACATGGCCAGGGAACGCTGTTCCAGAGTAATGACTCTAAGGTCATGAGGAAGGTTATGTTGGTGACTAGTCACCATGCACCTATCCTGTTCGAACTGATACAAGTTCACTTAATTATTAAGCCCCGGTGACTCTATTGTCATAAGGCTAAAGGGAGTTGGATCCAATTTAGTGACTTTTGCGATTGTCACCTATTTGTTTGGACTGATAGTCCTAAATGATTATTACGATCATTGTTGATATTATGTCATGCTTTATTGTGTTTTCTTGCTGGGCCTTGGCTCATGGGTGCTATGTGGTGCAGGTAAAGGGAGAGAAAAGCTCACCCAACCTTGAGTGGAGAGCTTAGGTGGTGATGTGTACATGTGCGGCCGCTTGACCACCACGGCCAAGGAGTTCTCAGAGGAACTAGGGGGTTTACCCTTTTTTTTTGCCGCTTAGGTCGGCGAGTTTGTAATTTTGAAACTGTAATGACCATTTTGAGTTGTAAATAACTTGTAAATGTTTTTATGGGCCCATGAACAGTTTTATGTATTCAATAAAACATATCATTTCCTTTTTGTTGGTTTTTCACCTTAACTTGATAATAACACTTAGATCACGTTTTTAACCAAAGGACTCGGGTAGCGGGTCAAATTTCCGGTTCACCGTAACTGTTCTGGGGTAACCAGAGTGTTACAAAATGACACTCAAGCATTAGCTTACAATGATGCTTTTCTAACAATGCAAATCTCGTGTCCTTGTCCACATGGTGGATTAGACAACTTATTATAACGATCGTTGATACAGATGTTATCCCCAAAAATTGGAGATCGATGACGTGAAAATAGAGGTGACAAGTGACAGTAAAAGACACATTAATAGTCAATAAATACATTGACTCCTCAGAGTTGTGATAAAGTGACCCGGTAGACTGATGAAGAGTTTTGACTGCTTGAGAGGTGTCATGTCCAAGCAAGTGTACTAGTGCACCCGAGGAGAGTACTTGGGCTAGGGTGTGCCCGGTCGGATTTTGGTCCGAAGAAAGCCCAAGGTGTGATCGGACCTTGGTCCGAGGAGAGCCAAGAGGTGTGGTCGAACCTTGGTCCGAGGAGACCCCAAGAATTTGGTCCGAGGAGACCCCAAGGGTGTGGTCCGAGGAGAGCCCAAGAATTTGGTTCGAGGAGACTCCAAGGGTGTGGTTCAAGGAAAGCCCAAGGGTGTGGTCCGAGGAGAGCCCAAGAATTTGGTTCGAGGAGAGTCCAAAAGGTCTTGTCCTTATGCATATGTCCAGCAAGTGCATGGTTGTCCAAAGAGAGAAATGGCATGCTAGAGGAGAGTGCCATGTTAGACGAGAGACATGGCATGCTAGAGGAGAGTGCCATGTTAGAGGAGAGACATGGCATGCTAGAGTAGAGTGCCATGTTAGACGAGAGGAGTGCATGTCCTACCACCATGCACATATCCGACCAGCAAATGCATGTCCTACCAGCAAATGCATGTCCTACCAGCAAGTGCATGTCCTACCAGCAGGTGCATGTCCTACCAGCACTTGCATATGTCCAACATGCATGTGTTCGACCAGCACTTGCATGAATGGTCAGTAGGAGATATGGGTCGACTAGATAGAGGAGGACTAAGTCAAGATTCCCAGAAACGGCTTCAACAAGAACCGGTCTTGGCACACGCGAGAATCTCTCATTTTTCCCACAAATTGGGGGTTTTGTTACATTTTGATAACTCTACAAAATAGAGTTATTTTACCACTTTTTATGTGCTAATTGTTGCTTAATTCTTGAACTTTTAATTGATTTATTAAGTTTTTAAGTAATTTTGAATTTAGTAGTCCTATCATGATTTTATATAATTTTGTGTGTTTTTATAAGTATTTTGTTGTAAAATGTTAATTGAATTATTATTGTTAAGTTAGTGGTAAACAAATGTTGTATTATTGAACTTAATTGTAAAATATAAATTAAGTTATAATTAATATTTTCAAAGAATTAAATTGATTTATTTTATAGTTGGAAATATTGTATTATGATTTATTTTATATTTATTTTGTATGGAATGTATGCTCTTAAAAAGAAAGAAAAATGAAGAGAAATGTGGCATTTTCAAGGGAAACAAGGGAACAAATTGGTATTATTGAAATACCAAAGAAGCCATGGCCCAAGCCCACATTCAACTCCACCAATGCTTTCAGCCGCCTGGCTCACCATGAAGCCCCCAGCCGTACGGTTCACCCAGCCATCACTCTTCAGCATTCATCAACTTGCTTCTCCACGCCACCTGTCCCTGCCTTCACTTCACATTCAGCCTCCAAAGCAGCCAACTTCAGCATATATCATCACCAAGCTGCCTCCTAGCTCCTTCAGCAAGTCACGGCCCAAGATTCCTCACCAGCCCCCAATTCGCCCAAGCCAACAAGCCCAATTTGCCTCTCAGCCCAATCAGGCCCAACACCATCCCATGCCTAAACCAGCTGCCAAATAGCCACCAAAATGCCAAAAATCATGTTTTTCATTCCTATTTTTCACTTAAATATCAATTCACTCTTCCCTATTTTTCTTACCTAAATAAACATTCCTAATTCATTTTTTTTACCCTAGCTTTTCACTAATATTTTACCCAACCAAACATTTCATCTTTCCAATACTCTTACACTTACTCTATTTATCCTACCACTTCCCAACACAATTAAATTAATTAATTTATTTATTTTAATTTGATTAATTTAATCTCCATATTTTGCCTATAAATAGAGCCTTGTAAGACCATTTGGGGAGCTCTTCTTCTTCATCTTTTCAACCTCTTCTACACCCCATATTTTTCTATTTTTCACTATTTTCTCTCTACCATTTTCATCTTTTGAAGAGCATATCAAGTATGTTATTTTGTAATTTTTATCTAGTTATGAGCTTCTAATCTTTTTCAAAGGTTATTAAGATGATGATGAAGCAAAATGTAACTAGATAATATTTTTTGTTATATGTTGATTTCCCATTTGTACAACATTGTTTATGGATTTTTCTATCAAAGATATGCATTTTTCATCTAGTGTTGATTGTTAAAGCATATTACACTTAGTTCTTCATTATGCAAAAATATGATATTCTTTGATTAAATATTTTTCATTAAATTGTTCACATCTAATTCTTAGAGCATAAGTATCATATTTTGCCTAAACATAATTTCTTTGATTTTTTGTAGTTTCATTAGGTTGTAACACAACTAATGCTTAGAAATTATATCTAATATAAGTGAAGAAAAATCCTACATTTTTGAAAGAGTAACTTGTGCTTGAATAGAAAATATATTTTGAAAAAGTATATAGTGTGATTTATTTCAACTATATCAAAACTTGGGAATCAATATACTTATAAATACTATTGAACTTGCATTTTGTGGATTCTAATATCTTAATAATCTTATTTTACATATCTCATTTGAAAACCATTTTTATCATTAATATTTTTATTACTTGTCTTTTATTTTTTTAAAACAAAATCTCATCAAATATTTGGAACTAGGTTAGAATATTCTTGCTTTGTTTGTAATAGTTTCTTTTGATGTTAGTCAACTCCCATGGGTTCGACCTCGTACTTACATGAACATTATATTCCGAAACGATTCGTGCACTTGCGAGTTTAAATATTAAAACACCCTCTTTTGGATACAACACATTTTGAATGTTTTTTGTAATTTAAATATAATGAAATATCCCGATTCTAGGGGATATCAGATGTATGATCCTAAGCCTATAAATATATGGCTTATGGGATCAGAAGGGGCTGCTTCGGCTTCTTTGGAGACTTTTGGGAAATTTTGGGTCTGAGTTTTCTAGAGAGAGAAAGTGCTTGTATCTAGAAAAATTCTTGTATTCTTATAATCTGTACTGAAGAAACTCAGTTGACTCAGTTCATCTGATCTTGAGTACAGATCTATAATCACAACTCTAAGTGGATTAGGCTATTACCAACATATTGGGGCTGAACCACTATAAAAATTGCTGTGTTATTTACTTTTTGTTCAAAAACTATCTGTGTCGTTTTATTTCTCTTGAAGGTTTTATCGTTTTTGACGTTCTCACGTCGTTGGCCAAAAACGCGGTCAACAACAGACATACAATAATTAATTAATACGTGAGACTCGATATAAAATTATATTAACTAATTACAAATAATGTGGTATTGGGCAACAATATTCTATTATAACATAACCACTTGGTTCATACCTATTAAACATTAATTTGGTTTACCTAATTTGATTGGGGAAATTTGAGTTTTTATGCTTAATGAGGGGTTCTAAGTCAAAAAAATGCTAGGCATTTAAATCATTTCAAAAAAATATCAATTCTTTTGACAATACAAAAAATATTCATCTCATAATTTTTCCCATCCACTTCCTCTTCTCTATTTCCTCTCTCTCCATCAACCCATTCTTCTCAGCCCTCTCTCTAGAAAAAAAATTCGTCGGTAAGGTAAAATATAAGAGAACTCAGTGTAACAACAAGTATTCATCACTTAGGACACTAAAATGCTACATTTCAAACAGATTTTGGTATGATTTTTGGATATTTTTTGCGATTTTTTTTCAAATATGAAACTTTGAAATCTGCAGAAAATTGACGTGGTTCGATGGTGCTCGATGCCAGCTCGATGGGGTCTTCAAAATCAAGATTTTCATGAAAAAATTATGTTGCTCGATGGTGGTTCGATGGAGGTTCAATGGTGTTCGATGCGATTCTTGCAAGATACATAATTTTTAACTCTGGTGTCCGTTTGTGGTGATTATTTTTTTAATTTGGGTATTTTTTTCAAGATCTACACGTTTGAGATGTGTATATTTTTTAGAAATATAAATATTGAAAAAAATACAAAATGCAAAACATACCTCATGTTCAAGATATGTTTTGGTATGTTTTTAAGTTCTAAACTTTGAAAATGTATATGTGAACATCTAAAACGTGTAGATCTCAAAAAAAGACCCTAAATAAAAAAAATCACCCCAAACAGATACCTGAGTAAAAAATTATGTCTCTTACAAGAATTATATCGAATCACAATCGAACCACCATCAAACCACCATTGAGCAATGTCGATTTTTTCATGAAATTTTTTATTTTGAAGGCCCCATCGAGTTGGCATCGAACACTATCGAGCAACTATCGAGTTTGGCATGATTTTTGAGTTATTTTTCAGATCTAAAACTCTAAAATCTATAGAAAATTGACTTTGCTCGATACCAGCTCGATGGGGCCTTCAAAATCAAAATTTTCATGAAAAATCGTGTTGCTCGATGGTGGTTCGATGGTTGCTCGATGATAATTCGATAGTGGTTCGATGCAATTATTGTAAGAGACATAATTTTTCACTCGAGTGTCCGTTTGGGGTATTTTTTTTTGGTATTTTTTTTGAGATCTACACGTTTTAGATGTTCACATACACATTTTCAAAGTTTAGAACTTGAAAACATAATAAAACATATCTTAAACAAGAGGTATGTTTTGAATTTTGTATATTTTTTTCAATATTTACATTTCCCAAATGTGTATATACACAACTCAAACATGTAGATGTTGAAAAAAATATCCAAAATAAAAAAATCACCCCAAACGGACACTCGAGTGAAAAATATCTAAAATAAAAAAATATTGTAAGAATCGCATCGAACACCATCGAATCCCCATCAAACCACCATCGAGCAACATCGAATTTTTCATGAAAATCTTGATTTTGAAGGCCCTATCGAGCTGGCATTAAGCACCATCGAATCACGTCGATTTTCTGCAGATTTCAAAGTTTTAGATATTAAAAAAATCGCAAAAAGCCCCAAAAAACATGTCCTGATCTGTTCGAAATGCAATATTTTAATGTCCTAAGTGATGAATACTTGCTATTACATTGAGTTTTTTTATATTTTACCTTACCCATGAATTTTTTTTCTAGAGAGAGAGTTGAGAAGAATGAGTTGAGGGTGAGAGAAGGAACAAAGAAAATGAAGTTAATGCAAAAAAATTATGAGATGAGTATTTTGAGTATTGTTAAAAGAATTGACTTTTTTTTTTTGATCGAGGACACCTTCCTAATCATACAAACTCAAATTTTCCTTTGATTAAATGGTGACGGATGCGACAATAATATAAAATTTGAATTCATCTCCATTATTATAATAAAGGCTGTACACACCATAATCAATAACTATATTATACTTCAAGACTTTGGATTGAAACCAACGACGACAATATTGATTATCAAAGATTAGTCAAGAAAGTGTCTTGATGCATTATTATATTTATAATTTAAAGGGGAATTATATATATAAATATAATTAAGCAAGCATTTAACCTAGGACCTGTGGTTGGATATATCTAATTATCTAATTAGTCATTAACCATATAAACATGTTGGCGGTTAGTGTATGTACAACAAAACTGATTATGATATATAGGAATAAGATAATAAAACCTGGTCGGCCTAAGTGTGTCTTATTGTGAGGTTGAACAAAGACACGTGGATGAGATGTTTTTATTGAAATTACTTCCATTATAGTTTAGTTCTTTTTTCATACATGAGTACGTAGTGGGAGGATCCGATGAAGTAGTTCGGACACTATGTGACTAATATGATCGATCATCATATGACTACATGTTCTTTTGTTGTTTGAATTAGTTGACAGGCATGTGCTTTAATTAGTAATTACACACATCTTTTTTTTCCTTCATAAATTGTTTTTCTAGTTAAACAAAACATATAATGTATTATATATAATAAGGATGATTTTGGCGTCCCTCACAAGACTAAGTTCTTTATGTGGGGCTCAGAAATTTGCCAAGTGTCAAAGTTACATTGGTATAAAAATGTTGACTTTTGAATATTATGACTTGGTATAACCGGTTGTATAACCGGTTGTGATTTTTTAGTTGGCACTGTTTTAGTAAGTGGGGGGTAGAAAGGTAATTTTAGGTCCAATAAATAGTACAGTTGAGGGTTTTATAGTAAATATAGGTAAGAGTTGGGATTTATTTATGATTGTGGACACGTAACTATTTGACTGCTACTAAGTAACTATTATAATTGACTAAGACAAGTGTATAATAAAATAACGTAACAAAAACTGAAGTTGTTATAATTTTTTTATGCCTGTGTTGAGGGTCCTCATTGAATACCTAATACGCATCAGAGAGGCAGCAACTGACGGGGTAGACGCGGATGAGGGTGTTGGAGACAAAATAATCTACGTTGAAGCCAAACTTGAGGAATTGGGAGTGAAGAGCTCAGGCGATGGAAATGGCGTCGGTATTTCCAGGGCCTAGCTGAGCGCATACGTTGAGGACGAAGGGGAAGGTGTGAAAGTCAGGAGGGAGGGAGGGAGAGGCGGCGCATGCGGGAGAAGAGGAGGAGAAACTGTAGCAGTGAGGAGAAAAAAGAGTGGGTTCTCATGATGTTGTTGAAGGAATATGTAGATGGGATTTGAATGAGGTTGAAGAGAGAGAGGGCATAGCTCAATCCGCCATTGTTATTGTTGTGAGAAAGTGAAGTTGCAGAGAAGAGGAAAGTGGTGAGCAATAAGTGGGCATGAGAGGAAGAGAGGAGGCCAGTGACGATGGAGTGAGCGTGAAGTTGATGGAGTTGTTTGAGAGTAGTGCAATGATTCAGTATCACTTTGCTGACATTGTTGCTATTGTTGAAAGAAGTAGTAGCTCTGAGTAGAATGAGAACAAAATACCCTTTTATTTTTGGGGTTCCCAATCCCAGTCTTAGTCCCACCATGGTGTTTCAGTTGAAAACTCCATGACTTTTCTTGAACTAGTTATTCTAATAAGATCACTTTAAAATCAGGTTATATATTTTTGGAGCCTATATTTGAGTGTTTGGAATTAGTAAAAAATAAACAATATATATTTTTTTAGAAAACGGTAGTTGGTTTATTTCTCAACTAAAAGGGTATCAAAGGGTATATATGTATTTTAGCATAATTTGACCCAAAAGCCATAATCTAACCGTCCACCCTATATCCAATGGCTCAAAAAATACATGAAGGATTAAATCCTTCAAATCTAAGTGAGGGACTAAAGAAGCCCCCATATAATAATATCAATAAAATATGAAAGTATACTGGCAATCATAACATACAACAAAATACGACTCTTATAAGAAACCAAGTTTAACCCAACCACATCAACTAAATACTATATATAGCCGGTAATATTTTATTTGATTTCTTGTTTGAAGACTTTTTCCTTCATTCATGGACTCTTGCTCCAACCTATCTAAATCTTCACACTGCTAGACGCAAAGATCCTTAATTTTGTGTTTATTTTGTTTCCTACTTTAATTGTTCTTCACTTTGTGTGAAGCCACACTATTATAAATATAAGCTTACTCTATGATTTTTTTTCAACCTTAAAGAAAAAATGCAGAGAAAAAGTTTGAATGAGTCTAAAAATAATACTTTTCTTTGCGGTTTGTTTATTACTTTTCTCCGCGGTCTCAAATACTGCGGATCTTGGTACTCCAAAAAATCATAGTGTATTATGAAAAAAAACCGCAGAGAAAAATATTTTTTTTGTAGTAGTGCCATATGTAGAAGATTATGAGCGTTTTGTCCTAACTAACTGTTAGAAGTTAAATAAAGAGAATGGAGAAAATTAACAAACATGTTAATATATTATTAATTGAAGAACAGAAAAATAAATACATAATAATAAATTATAAAACTGATAATTGAAAAGAAAGCCGAGACACGTAAAACACGCTTTCCTTAAAGCAGATTTGCCCCCTCTACCTGATTGGTGTTAGAGGATACGTGAGCAACCACTTCCCAGGATACAACAACTAACGAGTAGAGGAATACACCACTTTCACTACTCCAGCGAACTCGGATTAATACCTTCACTCTATCACCTTAAGACTTACGAAAAACAAAGAAGAAGAAGACAAGAGAGCTTTTTAGTGAGTGACTCTATTTGTTGGTGTCTCTAGAATGAAAGGTGAATCCTCCTTTTATAGGCTTCATATGGGGTGGAATACCAAGTGTGGACACAAGGGAATTAATGCCAAAAATCCCACAAAATTAGTGATATTGATCAATCACAATCTTTACCATAATTTCTGATATCAATCAGAATATTCACCATTATTACGGTGATTACATCCTTTACCAAATCTGCATTTATTAGCAGCTATCAATGGACTACATTTAAGGCATCAATTTTCCATTCACACATTAGCCTAAATTGGCTATTTATTATATATAAAATATAATTTTTCTAATAATCCCCCACATGAATGAAATTCATCAACGATAAGGAATACACAGAGAAAAGACTCACAATGAATTGACAAGACTCAACTCGACTCAACACGGTGATAGAATTCTACGGTAGATACCTGCATAGGATAGGTGGGTGTTAACCTTTGAACCTTCCCTTGTGAAAATATATTTACCTTACTAGCTGATCAGTGGACGCGATGTCTTTGAACTATCTGCTGTTGATGTAAATGATGATATATCTCACACAGATATCTTCCTGGCATCATATCAGTTCTCATGATTATGTTCATTTTGGCCATGAACATCCGCCTGGTTCTGCGAGAGGTTTTAGAGAATTTAGCCCCCACAATTCTCCTTTGAAGCGGCCCCACTTCTCTCTCACATAGGTGACCTCTTAATTAAGAACAATCCCGCATTGCCCCGTTCGGACTTCCGACGCATAAGGGTCATTAAAAGCTTAATGCTTATTCTTTTTCCACAACGGGAATCACTGTTTCATCAACAGAATGGGTAGGGTTAGTCCCCACAATGATCTTACAAGGTTTATATAATTAGGTTGTCCCATTGAACCTAGATCTTGGGATCTCCAGTCAACTAGGTTGGGTTTTCCTTTATATCTACCTTCTTTCTTCTGGGCTTAAGTCTCATTCCTTCTGATGTCTATTCAACTTGATCTCTATTTAACCCTTTGGTTAGCGGATCCACAATATTATATTTTGACTTCACATAGTCAATTGAGATAACTCCAGTTGAGATCAATTGTCTAATGGTATTATGTCGTCGACGTATATGTCTTGACTTACCGTTATCTAGAACATTCTTTGCTCTGCCAATTGTTGCTTGATTATCACAATATATACATATTGCAGGCACAGGTTTAGGCCAATCTGGAATATCCTCTAGGAAATTACGTATCCATTCTGCCTCTTCACTACATTTATCCATAGCAACAAACTCAGATTCCATTGTAGATCTAGTGATTACAGTTTGTTTCGAAGATTTCCATGAAACCGCTGCACCACCTAGAGTGAAGACATATCCACTAGTACCTTTTGAGTTATGAATATCAGATATCCAACTTGCATCAGTGTATCCTTCAAGCACAGCTGGATCTCTGGTGTAGTTTAGCCCATAGTCACGAGTATACCTTAAGTACCTAAGTACCCTTGCAATTGCTTTCCAGTGTTCAACACCTGAATTACTCGTGAATCGACTCAAAGTACTTATAGTATAGGCAATGTCTGGTCTAGTACAACTCATCAATTACATTAGACTTCCTATTACTCTAGCATATTCTACTTGGGACACACTTTCACCATTATTCTTGGATAGATGCTGACTTGTATCGATTGGTGTTCTGGAAATTCCAGAATCATCTTTACCGAATTTGTCAAGTATCTTGTCCACATAGTGTGACTGACTCAAACTGAGTCCATCTGGCATCCTTATAATTTTTATCCCTAAAATTACATCAGCCAGTCCCATATCCTTCATGTCAAACCTTGAGTTTAACATTGTTTTGGTGGATTTAACCATTCGTTGGTTGCTTCCAACAATGAGTATGTCATCTACATACAAACATAGAATGATGTATCCCTCGTTTGTGGTTTTGATATACACACATTTGTCACACTCATTGATTTTAAATCCATTTGTCATCAAGACACTATCAAATTTTTCGTGCCATTGCTTTGGTGCTTGCTTAAGTCCATACAGTGACTTAACAAGTTTGCAAACTTTCCTTTCTTTCCCTGGAACCACAAAACCCTCGAGTTGTTCCATGTATATTTCTTCATCAAGATCTCCATTTAGAAAGGCAGTTTTTACATCCATTTGATGGACTTCTAGATTTCGCAATGCAGCAATTGCTAAAATCATCCTGATAGAATTTATTCTCGTCACCGGAGAATAAGTATCAAAGTAGTCATAGCCTTCTTGTTGTTTGTAACCTTTTATTACCAATCGGGCCTTGTACTTACCAATTGTTCCATCTGAGGTTTACATCCAGGAGGAAGGTCAACTAGTTCCTAAGTATGATTTTGCAGGATGGAATCAATTTCACTCCTTATGGCTTCCTTCCAAAAAGGACCTTCAATAGAGCTCACAGCTTCTTTATATGTTCGAGGTTCTGCCTCTATCATATAAATTAGAAATTCTAGTCCAAAAGAATTTTCTATCCTTGCCCTTTTACTTCGCCTTGGCTCTACTTGGACTTCATCAGTTTCCTCTTCTTGTTCTCGATCATCCCTCGTTTCAGATGTTCGCTTAGAAGAGCTTGGTCCAACCCCATTATCTTTGCAAGGAAATACATGTTCAAAGAATGATGCATTCTTTGATTCCATTATCATATTCTTGTGAATGTCCGGATTTTTAGACTCATGTACAAGAAATCGATATGCATTGCTATTTTGTGCATAACCAATGAAAATACAATCTACTGTTTTTGGACCTATTTTCATTCTTTTTGGCAATGGTGCAATCACCTTAGCCAGACATCCCCACACTTTTAAGTATTTGTATGAAGGTTGTCTACCTTTCCATAATTCATATGGTGTCTTTTGATCTTTCTTTCGGGGAATCTTATTTAAAAGATAATTAGCTGACAAAATAGCTTCACCCCACATGCTCTGCGGTAATCCAAAACTTAATAACATGGCATTCATCATCTCTTTTAAAGTGCGATTTTTCCGTTCTGCCACTCCATTGGATTCAAGAGAATAAGGTGGTGTTACCTCGTGAATGATTCCATAAAGTTCACTAAATAGTTCTACATATTCACCACCACGATCACTTCTTATCATCTTAATTTTCTTATTAAGTTGATTTTCAACCTCTTGCTTATAGAGAGTAAATTTCTCTATAGCCTCATCTTTGCTTTTTAGCAAGTACACATAACAATACTTTGTACTATCATCAATAAAAGTAATAAAGTATTTGTTACCACCTCTTGTTTGAACAAATTTTAAATCACAAATATCACTGTGAATTAAATCAAGGGGTTCAGTGTCTCTTTCAACTGTTTTGAACGATGACCTGGTTAATTTCGCTTCTACACAAGTTTCGCACTTATGTTTTGAATCAATATTGAACGTGGGTATATGATTCAAGTTAATTAATCTACGCAAAGAATTATAATTAACATGACCTAGTCTACCATGCCATAAATTTGAAGACCCAAGAAGGTAAACAGAAGAAGTACTAGCTTTATTATTATCAATAACAACATTTGGCTTAACAGCCATTACATTCATCTTCCACATGCCCTCTTTTACATAACCTATTGGAAAAGCTCATTGCAGGATCTTTATTTATTTTCATGCAATTTACATATTATCAAACAACACATGCAAATTCCTAGAACCTGCTCCTATGAAATTGATACAAATACAGAGTAAAGTAAAAACTTACATTACGCAGCGGAACTGGAACAACTCCATCCTTCAATCTCTCTAACCCTTGATTCCATTCTATAGTAGAGTATTATCAAGAGATTGAACAAGATCAGCAACACAGTCTTCCTCACCAAGCCTTTGTTCAACCTAGAACTAGTGTGGGCTGGTTCTCAACACATGAGATAGAGATCTAGAAAAAAAGAAGAGATTGTGGCTAAGAAATGATTAGAGTGTCTAGGTTTTCACTTACCCAAATCAACTAAGACTGACTAGCTTCCTTATGAAAACCCTAGATATCATATTCCTTATATAGGCAACTTAATGAGATTTATTTAAATTTAAATTAATTAAAAATAATAGACAAAAATAAATGCCTTGGGCTGCCATAAATGGACTTGGGCCCAATCTCTTTGTTTTGAATCTAAATCCCAACTGGGCCTAAATTCAAAACCTTTTATTTATTTATTTATTTTTTAATTAATTAATTAAATCCTTATTCAAATTAACTAATTATAATTTGAAACTTGATTTAATATTATTTATTTATATTGATACCAATTTATCAATATTAATAAATTTACCCAAAGATTCTCTTTTATTATTTAAATCTCATATCTCTGTAAATTTTCCAAAATTGACCTAGTCAACTTTAAAAAATCATAATTGATAATTAAATCAATTAATTGAGACATTCTAGATGATTTACTCAAAGGTGATGCGGAGACCATGGATCCATGAAATCAAGCTCCAACAAGTTACCGTGAATTTATTTACGAATAATTTCACTACCTTATTAATTCCTCGTGACTCCACTATAGACTCAGAATTGAACTCTTGAATTCATAGAGCGTATTTTTAAAACCATAAATACGTTATCCATTGTTATAACCATTACAATCAGTCAATCCTCTATCGATGACTTACTAACGAGCTGGGTGCAAATTACCGTTTTACCCCCCATCAGTATTTTATCCTTAACTCCCACTAAGTTCCTTATAAATGATATTTCCGTGAACTTAATCACAGAAATGAGATCTCAATCATTTAACCTTTTGAACAAAGCAATTAAGGAAATCATCTTTTCACTTCTCATACAGAAGTTATAGATTTCATATCTATGAATAATACTCCCACTCAATTACATTACTAAATCTCCAAGATGTAAGTATGGGCTAGACCGTAGGGTAAGCTGGTAACGAACAAGTCAAAAGATTTAAATAATATAATTAGCAGAATATTATCACTCAGAATTAAGATCGACTTAATATATGGTCAACGTTGTGACATTGATTAGATTTGATAACAACGATACTTATTTATCAATCAATAATCAATATCGGTCTTAGTCTGATGTAACTAAATACATCCGATCTTATCTACTTGGTCGAAGCCTTGGACAAGATATCACACCCTGAATGTGTAAGTAGATCATATCGTAGATTGCCTAATCAGTGAAAATCCAATGCACTGATCTAATCTTAGGACTCGTTCTTTTGAACATATAATTACAACTATAATCCACTATGACCTAGTCACTATAATTGTAACTATCCATATGTTCGGGATTTTATAAATGTTTGTATTATTTCAATAATCATGTAATAAAACAAGCAAGCAATACGGTTGTCAAACTAAATGATTTATACTACTTTTATTGATAATATGAAATCGTGCTACATGTCCGACATGGTTTTATAAGGGTATAAAACCCAACATAACCCTTCCCAATAGGAACACCCGCTTTAGTGAGTATAATTTTTTGAGATTCAAACACCATCTTGAACCCATGTACACTCAGCAGAGTTCCAGATATCAGATTCCTACGAATGTCAGGCACATACAGTACATTTTGCAGCTTGACATTCTTTCCAGACGCCATCTTCAAGAACACAGTTCCTTCCCCTTTTATCTCAGAGGTTGCCGAGTTGTCCATGTAGAGCTTCTCTCCATTTTCCAGTGTAGTCAGATCAGAGAATGCTGACTTGTTTGCACATATATGACGAGTAACTCCAGTGTCGAGCCACCATTCATTTGGATTCGCATCCACCATTTTGACTTCAGAGACCACGACACATAAGTTTAATTCAGCGACCTCTTGGGATATCGTGTCCACCATATAGGTCTCATTGCCTTTTTTCTTGCGCAATTTGCACTCAGATGATTTATGTCCCATCTTGCCACAGTTAAAGCACTTCCCTTGGAACTTTGGCTTCTTTGCAATTCCACCTTTCGGTCCCAACTTGGGCCCTTGCTTGTGCTTAGGATTCTTCCCCTTTGAGCCTCTATCATGCTCCATAAAGTTTGCCTTGGCAGCATTAGGATTCAAGGTTCGCTTCTCATTACCTTGGTTATCCTCTTCAACGCGAAGTCTGAGAATGAGATCTTCAACACTCATTTCCTTTCGCTTGTGCTTCAAATAGTTCTTGAAGTCTTTCCATGCAGGGGGTAGCTTCTCAATAATTGCAGCTACTTGGAATGATTCACTCAAAACCATTCCTTCAGCATGGATCCCGTGGATGATCAATTGAAGCTCTTGCACTTGGCTTATCACATTCTTGGAGTTTACCATCTTGTAGTTCAAGAATTGACCAACCAAGAATTTCTTGGCGCCAGCATCTTCAGCCTTATATTTGTGGTCCAAAGAGTTCCACAATTCTTTGGCTATTTTCTTCACACTGTACACACCATACAAAGTGTCAGATAAGCCATTCAGAAGATAATTCCTACACAGGAATTCAGCGTGCTTCAAAGCGTCAATTGCTTGCTGAGTTTGCACATCTATCTCATCCTCTCCAATAAAGGGAGGACCCTCTTTTAAGAATCTCGCAAGATTCAATGTTGTCAGATAGAAAAGCATTTTCTGCTGCCACGTTTTGAAGTTCACCCCAGTGAACTTATCCGGCTTCTCATTATGGTTCACAGGAACCGTTGAGATCGTTGGTACCAATGGTACCGAAACTTGCACAGTCTGACCCTTAGATTCGTCCTTGGTGGTTGAATCTGGAGTTCGGGGAGATCCTTCAATGCTTCCAGTAGCAATGACATCCATATTTTCAGCCATATCTAATTGGTGTCAATTGACCATTTAGCAATCAATAATTTTATGGTCTTAAAACCTGTTAACTGAGATTTTTGGCAACTTTCTTAATGACTAATACTTACTGATAATTATAATGAAAGCAGAAGATTAACACGGGGTTTTTACGTGGTTGGGGGCGTTAATTAGCCTTAGTCCACGAGTCTATATTATTAGAGCTTGAAGAACCTTTTACAATGGAGTTTTCTCTCTATATTTTGATAGAGTTTCTGTTCTTCTGGTGAAAGGAGACCTCCATTATAGTGTTCTGTAGCTTATATCTATAGGCTTATGGGAACACTGGGTCCGGACCGGGTCCGACCCAGGCCCATCAGAGAAATGGATATAAGTGGCCTTTCTAGTGGAGGCCCAATACAAAAGGTACACGATACAAAAATTCCAAGCAAGCTAAGGCCCAACAGATTGTCCTTAGAGCTACATCTCGCCCGACAAAACAGTGCTTTTGGTCTGGCCACTTCTAGTCACGAGGCAGATTTAGGAGACAAGACCAGTCAGAGTACTTGGCTGCGCAAACCTGACACATAGGCGTGCAATCCCGAGGTGACCTTTTCTGCAGGTGAAAAGTGGGGACAACATCCACGTGGAGTGAGGCGGCGTCAGGGTCCTGGACGCTTGGCCCCTTCAACCGGGGGCGAGGGGTTCTGGGACCGTTTACCTTTGTCCCGCTTTGTTTACCACAGGCCCGGACCGTAACAGGGTCCGGGACTTGGACGTGTAGCCGCGAGGGTCCGAACACTCTTTACACCGCCCGGACTGTCCTCGCGGAGGACGGACCCGGAGGGACATTCCGGACACCTCCAATGGGCCCTGACATGCATCTCCGGTCCATACCCTTCCCCTTGGACACTTCATACCAAGAGGCCTTCCCCTTGGACACTCCATACCAAGAGGCCTTGGGCCGGGCCCGCATGCTTACATGGCCCCTGGCAATGAGCCTGGACGAAGGCCCCGAGCCCATGCAGAAAATGTGGATAACATTTACCCCCCAATCCTTCGCCTAGGCCTGCCAGGGGGAGGGTTGCATCGTCCCCAGGATGCTTGCTTGGCTGCCTCCCCAGTTCCTGCCCGAATTCGAGGGTCCGGGACAGAGGGCTGTGGCATTGGTTGGATGCTTGGCCCGGATCGTTTACCACGATCCGGGGGCGTTTACCTTTGTCCTACTTTATGGCAAGGATACATGTGTCGCCAGGTGATTGCTGCACGGGTTTTGAAAGGTCGCCTAGCCCTCCCAAGGGTCGCTAGGCCTAGGCTAGGGTGTCAGCGCACGTCTCGAAGCGTCCCATCCGCACGGGGGGGCCATCATTAATGTCCCTGGAACGAGGTGGACCGTAGGATTGGGCGACCTTTGGCATCCGCCACACCTAGGCCGTCAGATCTGAGACGGCAAGGATCCAACCTGAAAGGACTCATAAATACCCCTGCGCGATTCCTGACCGTCTGATGAAGAGACACCTGTCCGTTGGATCGTGGGCCAGAACTTGGGGCCAGCATAAATACCCCACGAAAACCACATTTGGCACTTTTACCTCTTCTAACCAGCTTAAGAAAACGCAGACACTACTCGAGCTTTGCATGTCTGACATCGCCGACGGCATTCACTGCCATCTGCTAGCTCTGCGCCGCCGCCTGTTCCTCAGAACCCCAACTTCTGTTCTTCTACCTGACGACGCATCTCGGGTTTGTCCTGTCGACGAACTACTGCACCGGCTGCGCCACTTCAAGAACGAGGTTCTGCCATTCTTACAGTCGGACAACCATCACCTTCTACAGTCGACACCTCACAGTAAGTTCTTTTTAACTCTCTTGACAACTTTGTGAACTTATGTTCTTTTGATGCGTGCGTTTAGACTCTATGCTTTAGAAATTGCTGGGAAGGCTGCCTGGTTTGGGTTGCTCTGTATCCGGATGCCTCCCGGACGAGGGGCGGGCCTTAGTAGTCTCCTCTCCCGATCAGGGTCCCGGGGCTCTCCGGAGTCCCGGACCTGATCCGACGGGACTCCAAGCAGTCCTTAGGAGATTCCCCGTACCTTGACCAACTTTCTTGGGTTTAGGTACTGACTACTTGGTCTTTCTTTCTTTGTTCCCAGATCGTCAGTTATGGCAACGGGCGTTACGCTCCATTCCGAAGAAGAGGTCAATAGGGCCCCTGTCCCCGTTCCCGGATCCCAGACGCCTAAGGGCAACAAGTGGGAAATGGACGTGACGGCCAACTCGTTCCGGAATTACCGGATGATGCTGCTCCTGGAGCAGCGTCTGGGCATCGAATCAACTCCGGGCCTCTTTCACAACTGCCTGGCCAGGCTCGAGGAGCGGGCACATACGTTCGTGGAAGGATTTGGGGCCTGGAGTGCTGGCCATATCAGCGCGGGAACTACGCTCCCGCTTCATGACTTTTTCGTGCAGTTCCTGACGTACGTGGAAATCGCACCGTTCCAGATTTTTCCACAAGCGTACCATCTACTCGCTGGGTGGAAGGTGTTTTGCGCCGCGAAGGAGATCGCGGAGCCCACTCCTGCGGAAGTCTTATACTTCTACAAGCTGGAACCGTAGGTCAACGTCAAGGACAAGACCCTGGATGACTTTTACAGGCTGAAGCCGCGGAGCAGCTATCCCGCTCCCACCAGCTCTTGGAGGCACCCCCCGAACGTCAGGCATTATTGGTTCATGACGTCCGGGTTCCTCGTAGACAAGAACCCCACACTGTTGCTGGACTTCCAGCGAGTGGGTGAGTATTTCCCTGGACCTCTCTCTTTTATTCATATTTTCTACTCGTCTCTTATCATGTCTTCCGGGTGGCAGGGCCCTTCGCTCAAACCCCCCTTACCGAGTTCATCCTGGAAAGGAGGAGGTTTTATGCTAAGTTGACTGCGGAGGATCTGGACGTGGGGGGCTATGTCGCGGCCACCCAGACCATTGTTATCCCGAATCTTCGGGGCATCCACTGCGAGAAGAACGTCGACGTCCGGGAGCAGTTGGCCCTCGACCACATTACCACTGTGGTAAGGGCAGCGCGGGCCGACGCGGCCCAGCGTAAGAAGAACCAGCCCCCAACGGAAGTGGCCACTTCAAAAGAGCTGGAGGAGCTCTTCGAAGATGCCCTACCAAACGTCGGGACTCCCGGGGCTAGGGTATCGGGGCGAGGAAACTCCCCTGTAATCTTAACTTATGCTCCCCGAATCGGGGACTTAGCTAGGGACAGGCTAGTACCCCCGGGCCCCGCGTTTGGGGCCGATGAGGAGATGAGGCCTTCAGTTCCCGTCCCAGTAGGCTCAGAGGTCCTCATGTTTTTACCCGGGTTCCTCCAGTACGGGGGCTTCTTGAACCCGGACGACATGGGAGATCAAGTCCATTCATTTGCTTTAAGGGAATTGAGTCTCGCCCGGGGCCTAGATGAGGGTTCGTCCCGGGTCGTTCCTAACTGCTTTGTGTGTTTTCATCTGTTTGGTTCACCGTCCTAACTCATTTTTCTATACTTTTGCAGAGGACTCCGACATGTCAAACCCGGCCAGCGAAATGAGGTGGCTCATCAAGGACAGGGCGGCCAAGAAGGCGGCCAAGAAGAGAAATGAGGTGACGGGCCCGGAGCCCCACCTTATCGGGGAACTATCCAGGACGGATCTCCGTCCAGGTGAAGGAGCTCTGGCCGTGGTCCCCTTCCAGGCCGTGGAGCCTGCTGCAAACTTCGCCTCCGACCCGCGCCCCGTGATTGATTTGGAGGCTGGCGCGGCTGTCAGCCGGAGCTCCGGGAAGAGGGGCCCGGACACTGACGCCGGAGAAGGCAACGCTGGGAAAAGGCTCCAGACGATGCGGGCCGGCTCGACTGAAGAGTCACATGGGGAGATTCGAGTGACCGCGAAGGGAATCCCCCCACCGCCAGTTCTTCCCCTACGCCCGACTCTTCTGGAGGAGGGGGAGTCAGCCCTACGGGACGAGCAGTCTCGGCTGATCAACCGGACCTGGGAAAACGGCCGGTGCTGGAGGGACGACACTTATAAGGCCCTGACGATCCGTCGCCAGGTCGAGTTCTCGGATCTTCCTGCCGAGTTCAGCGCTCCCCAGTCGATTGTGGACCGGCTAGTCATCAAAGCGGGCTTCCGCCCTAAGCTCGGCCAGGACACAGCCCCCTGGCAGCTGATCTGCTGGACTAGGTTGGGAGCAATATGTCCAACCTTCAGCTGAAGAGGTACGCCACGATAGCCAACCCGGACGTGCTGTTCATCTCCCAGGCTCTCCGCCACCAGGCCACCGTGGTAACTTTTACTTCTCTTAGACTCCTTACCTCACTTGTTGATGATGGTTTTGTTTTCTAACTTTTCTTTGCTCCAGGTTGATCTGTTGTCCCAATGGAGTGCCGACTTGGTGGCCGAGCTTGCCATAAAGATGGAGACGGCCAAGCTGGAGTTGGAGGTGGCCGTGAATCAGAGGGAGGCCGCCAAGGAGACCCTTGGCCGGGAGACGGCCCGCCTTCAGGCAGAGGTGGCCCGTGCGCAGGCAGAGCGCGAGGAGCTCGGCTGCGCCAAGGTCTGGTTGGAAGAGGAGCTGTCCCGGAAGACAAAGGAGATCGATGAGCGGGCAACGCTCTTGGAGACGGCCGCGGCTCAGTCCGCCCTGGATAAGGAGGAGATCCAGGCCTTGAAAACCCGAGTTTGCGAGTTGGGCGATTCTCTTCTCCAGGAGAAGGCGGCGCATGAAACGACCCGTCGAGAAAAGGAGGAGGCCGAAGGCCTACTAGATGTCACCTTTGACGAGGCCATCTACATGGCCTGGTGCAAGGATAAGAGCATGAATCTCCTTGTCTTCCCCGATCCTGAGTCAAAGCGGGCCGAGTACGAGGCCAAAGAGAGGGAGGATGCAGACCTCTGGGCGGATGCGTTGTAGGCCCGGACACCGACCTTGTAGTTTTTATTTGTGTTTTTGGCTTGTACTTAAATTTAAAACACTGCTACCTTCTCTAGATTTTATGAAGGCTTTCTTCCATTGTTCAATAGAAATTTCATTTTGTTGCCGCGACTAACCGATTGCAGGGGTTTAGTTCCGGTTCCAACGGCCTGGACTAGACCAAACGGCTTAACTTTCCAAGTTTCTAATCCTGGCACCCTATCCAGGGCCCTCGGGGCTTGGTTTAACTTGGAGTTTTGTTCTCCTTTTATCAGTCTTAGACTATGGCTTTGCCCCGCGATAAACCGGACGCTTTTATACCCCCGGACATCGTTCGTCCGGGACTGGACCGGCCTTGGGCACGGTTCCCTTTTATACCCCCGGACATCGTTCGTCCGTGGTGAGACCGCCTTTAGGTCGTTCCTCTTTTATACCCCCGGACATCGTTCGTTCGGGGTGGGACCGCATTTAGGCCGGTCCTCTTTTATACCCCCGGACATCGTTCGTCCGGGGTGGGACCGCCTTTAGGTCGGTCCTCTTTTATACCCCCGGACCTCGTTCGTCCGGGGCTGGACCTGCCTTGGGCACTGTCCTTTTTTATACCCCCGGACATCGTTCGTCCGGGGCTGGACCGACCTTGGGCACGGTCCTCTTTTATACCCCCGGGCATCGTTCGTCCAAGGTGGGACCGCCTTTGGTCGGTCCTCTTTTATACCCCCGGACATCGTTCGTTCGGGGTGGGACCGCCTTTAGGTCGGTCCTTTTTTATACCCCCGGACATCGTTCATCCGGGACTGGACCGGCCTTGGGCACGGTCCCCTTTTATACCCCCAGACATCGTTCGTCCGGGGTGGGACCGCCTTTAGGTCGATCCTCTTTTATACCCCCGGACATCGTTCGTCTGGGGTGGGAACGCATTTAGGTCGGTCCTCTTTTATACCCCCGGACATCGTTCGTCCAGGGCTGGATCGGCCTTTAGGTCGGTCCTCTTTTATACCCCCGGACATCGTTCGTCCGGGGCTGGACCTGCCTTGGGCACGGTCCTTTTTTATACCCCCAGACATCGTTCGTCCGGGACTGGATCAGCCTTGGGCACGGTCCCCTTTTATACCCCCAAACATCGTTCATCTGGGGTGGGACCGCCTTTAGGTCGGTCCTCTTTTATACCACCGGACATCGTTCGTGCGGGGTGGGACCGCATTTAGGTCTGTCCTCTTTTATACCCCCGAACATCATTCGTCCGGGGTGGGACCGCCTTTAGGTCGGTCCTCTTTTATACCCCCGGACATCGTTCGTCCGGGGTGGGACCGCCTTTAGGTCGGTCCTCTTTTATACACCCGGACATCGTTCGTCCGGGGCTGGACCTGCCTTGGGGTTTGCGTCTCCCGGACTGTGGTCCGAGCCGGGACTAGCCTAAGCTTGCGCCCCGCCAGGTGTTTGCTTATACCTGGGATGATACCCCCCGCAAGTGAGCGGAGACAGGTCTGGGGTCACTTGAGAAAGATTAGCACAGTTTTGACAATAACCCTTTATGACGTTTTGCACACGTCATTTCCATTGTTTGAAAGAAATTTGCCCTGAGGCGTACATTGTTTACAGCGAAAATATTACACTGGGAAAGTCTCCCCGACTATTGATAGTATTTACGGAGATGCTCCGCATTCCAGGCTCGCGAGACCTCCGAGCCATCGAACCGCTTTAAGCGGTACGTTCCGGGGCACACCTCGTGATGGATCTCATACGGCCCAGAACCCCTACTCCCGGATCTTGAGTGGCTGGGAAGACTCTTCGCAAGACCAAGTAGCCGGTTTCAAACTTACGGCTCCTGACTTTGGAGTTGAAGTGCCGTGCGATCTTGCCTTGGTACATCTTCAGCTGCACCTGCGACTTTTCCCGGATCTCTTCGATGAGATCTAGTGATTCTTGGAGTAAGGCGTGGTTCTGGGTGGGATCATACGTGTCACGTCGGTGGGACGGGACGGTCGTTTCGATCAGGATGACGGCTTCACATCCATAGACCATAGAGTAGGGGGTGTGGCCGGTTGACGTCCGCTCTGTCGTCCGGTAAGCCCATAGTACGCGGGGGAGTTCCTCGGGCCATTTGCCCTTACATGCCTGAAGCTTTTTCTTCAGTGTCCCCATTAGGATTTTGTTCACGGCTTCTGCCTGCCCGTTTGCCTGAGGTCTGGCAACCACAGAGAAGCTCTTCACTATACCGTGCCTTCCGCAAAAATCCGTGAAGTGGGCGCTGTCGAACTGCTTCCCATTGTCGGACACGATTTTGTAGGGGAGGCCATATCGACACACTATGTTGTTGATGACGAAATCTAAGGCCTTTTTGGAAGTGATTGTGTTCATGGGCTCTGCCTCAACCCATTTTGTGTAATAGTCCACGACCACAATGGCGTAGTTTACCCTCCCTTTCCCAGTCGGGAGGGATCCGACAAGATCGATCCCCCACACTGCGAAAGGCCAGGGGCTATTCATCAAGGTTATTTCTGTCGGGGGGGCCCGTGGCACCTTTGCGTACCTCTGGCATTGCTCGCATTTGCGGACGTATTCAATGCAGTCTTTCTTCATGGTTTGCCAGAAGTACCCTTGGCGCAGGATCTTTTTGGACAGACTGGGCCCGACAGTGTGTTCTCCGCAAAAACGTTCATGCACCTCATGCATGATGGCGCCCAACTCGGTCCCGGACACGCACCTGAGGTAAGGCATGGACAAACCCCAGCGATAGAGCTTTCCATCCATCATGATGTAGCGGTGGGCTTGATATTGGAGTTTCCTGGCAACGGCTCGGTCAGTTGGAACTTCCCCGGCAGACAGATAGCGGATCACTGGTCCCATCCAGGAAGCGGAGTGGTCAACGGCGTGGACGGCGGGAACCCTGATGCTCGGGACGGGGAGATGGTTGACGGGGACCAGTCTGACCAATTCTGATTCAGCGTCGGTGGCCAGCTTGGCCAGTGTATCTGCGAAGACATTCTTCTCCCGGGGGATCTGGCGGATGGAATGTGCTGCGAACGCTTGTAGCAGTTCCCTCATTTGAGTCACGTACGCCGCCATTCTTTCTCCTTTGGTCTGATATTCCCCCGAGATTTGTCTGACGACTAGCTGGGAATCGCTGTAAATTTCCAGGTTCGCCGCCCCTACCTCCCGAGCCAAGCGCAGGCCGGCTAGGACAGCTTCATGCTCCGCCTCATTGTTTGACGCTTTGAACTGGAAGCGGAGGGCATTTTGCAGTTGGTGCCCCTGTGGTGACACCAAGATGATCTCGGCTCCAGCCCCATTCTCGTTTGAGGCTCCGTCCACGGAGATTTTCCACAAGGGCGCCGCATGGGCTTCGGGAATACTGTCTTGCGGAGAAATCCCGGAACATTCGACGATGAAGTCGGCCAGGGCCTGTCCCTTGATGGACACCCTGGGCACGTACGATATGTTGAACTAACTTAGCTCCATGGCCCACTTCAGGAGTCTTCCCGATGACTCGGGCTTCTGTAACTCCTGCCGCAAGGGATGATTGGTTAAGACCTTTATGGCGTGAGCCTGGAAGTAAGGTCGAAGCTTTCGGGACGCCATCAACAGGCAGAAAGTCAGCTTTTCGATCAATGGGTACCGAGACTCGGCGTCTAGCAACCACTTGCTTACGTAGTATACCGGGAGTTGTGTCCTTTCTTCCTCTCGTACCAACGCGGCGTTGATCGCGTGTTCGGTCACGGCCAGGTATAGATACAGGGACTCCCCCTCCACCGGTTTCGCCAGGATCGGGGCTTTGGCCAGGTGTTCTTTCAGCTTCTGGAAGGCCTCTTCGCATTTGGGCGTCCATTCGAAACGCTGGCTTCCCCAAAGGACGTTGAAGAACGGGACGCACTTGTCCGTGGCTTTAGAAACGAAACGGCTCAGGGCGGCTACTCGCTCCGTTAGGCTTTGTACGTCCTTGTGTTTCCGGGGAGAGGCCATATCGATCAATACTTTAATCTTATCCGGGTTGGCCTCTATTCCTCGGAAACTTGCTATGAATCCCAGGAACTTCTCGGAGGCCACGCCGAAAGTGCACTTCTTAGGATTCAGTTTCATCCCGTACTTCCGGATAACCGCGAAAGCCTCCGCCAAGTCGTCCGAATGGTTCCGGGATGTTTTGGACTTGACCAGCATATCATCGATGTATACCTCCATGTTTCTTCCTAACTGGGCCTGAAACATCCGATTGACGAGTCTTTGGTACGTTGCTCCGGCATTTTTGAGTCCGAAAGGCATGGCTATGTAGTAATAGATTCCCTTGTCGGTCTGGAAACTGGTGTGTTCCTAATCAGCCACGTGCATAGAGATCTGATTGTAGCCAGAGTAAGCGTCCATGAAGCTCAAGATCTCGTACCCGGACGTGGCATCCACCATTTGGTCGATCCGGGGGAGCGGGAAACAATCCTTCAGACAGGCTTTGTTGAGGTCTGTGAAGTTGATGCACGTTCTCCAGGTCTCGTTCAGCTTTGGTACCAGGACGGGGTTGGCCAGCCACACGGGGTACACAGCCTCGCATATGAAGTTGATAGAAGACAGCTTCTCAACCTCCAGCTTAAGAGCCTCGGCCCTCTCCGTCCCCAAAGGCCTGCGCTTCTGTCGGACCGGGGTCGCGTTTGGGTCAATGTTCAACGCGTGGCAAATGATATTGCGGTCTATCCCTGTCATGTCGGAGTGGGACCAGGCCAGAAGGTCCTGGTTTCCCTGGACTTGGGCGATGATGGCGGCCCGAATGTCTGCCGGCAGGCTCTTTCCTACCTGGATGATCCTGGTCGGATCGGTTTCGCTGATGCATACCTCTTCTATTTCGTCCATTGGTTCCAGGATGCGATCGTCCCTTATTCGCGAGTCCAGATCATCCTCTTCCTGGACCACTCGCTCAGCAGGAGGGAGGGGAGCTTGTTCGACGGGCTCCTCCCGGACCATGTATATGGGCCGGGCGGAGACATGGTAACACTTCCGGGCGCTCTTTTGGTCTCCCCGGACAGTCCCTACCCCTCCGTTGTCGCATGGGAACTTCATGCAAAGATGGCGGATGGAGGTGATGGCCCCGAACTCGACCAGCGTGGGCCGGCCAAAGATGACGTTGTAAGCGGTGGGGCAATCCACCACAACAAAGGTGCAGAACTTGAACGAGTGCTGCAATTCACCCCCAACGTAGCCGGCAGCTGGATCTTTCCCATGGGGAGAAGCGCATCTCTGTTGAAGCCGTAAATTTGGGTCGGGCAGGATGCCAGATCCGCTTCCGTCAGGCTAATGGCGATGAAGGCGGGTTTGAACAACAAGTTGACGGAACTTCCGTCATCCACTAGCACGCGGGACACCAATTTGTTGGCGATTCGAGCGTCTATGACCAGCGGGTCATGGTGCGGAAAGTGGATGTTGCGTGCGTCGTCCTCCGTGAAGGTGATGGGGAGATTTATCAATTTAGGGAGCTGAGCCGGAGCCTGGACAAGGGCGCAAACTTCCTGGTCATGGTCCAGCTCGCTCAGATAGCACTTTTGGTCATTCCTTGAAGGCCCTCCTAAGTGAGGTCTGCCCGAAATGGTTGCCACATGCCCATCAACTCGAGGGGGTGCTGCCCCGGAGGGATAAGGCATTCCGGGGCCGAGAACTTGCGCTGTGAGGGCCCCCTGAGGGGCCTGCACTGGAGGTCCCTGTGCATACCCTCCCTGGGGGGGGGGGTATGCCCGAGTCGTTCCCGGGGCCGTTGGTTGCCCAAGGCTTGCCGACACGCTCGGGACTCCCACGGGCATCCTTACCCACTGGTGGAGGTGCCCCAGCTTGATGAGATTTTCAATCTCATCTTTGAGCTGCCGACACCCATCGGTGGTGTGGCCCACGTCCTTGTGATAGGCGCACCTTTTGCTGGTGTCTCTCAGATTCCTTCCCCCCTTATACATGGGGCTAGGCTTCCGGTAGTGGACCGCCCTCTCTGTCGCCAGATAGATGTTTTCCCTGGTGTCCACCAAGTTGGTGTATTCTGAATATTGGGGCTCGTAGCCCCTCTTCCCCTTCTTAGCCGGTTCTGGCCTTTGCCTGATCGCTTCCCCCGGGAGGGATTCACGCTTGCCTCAGTCACTCCCGTTTGTGACTGCTGGGCCACGACGAGGGCCATGCTGTGTCCTGCTGGCGTGACGCCATAACTGGAGAAGTGGGCTGATTGGGCCGGGGCGTACCCCGAGGCGGCAGGGCCGTATACCGTAGGGGTGTAACTGATTCCGGGCGTGATGGCCGGTCCCGGGGCAATGGGGGGCGTGGCGTATGACTGTGCCGGGAACTGTCCTGTATATCCCGGAATCGTCTGAGAGACGGGATGAGGAGCTGGGGGCCACCCGAAGGCCTGGATCTGGGCTTCCTCCCAGTTGATGAATCCTTGGGCCCTCATGATGAATTCTTCCAAGGTGGCGGCCTTGCTGCGCTGCATGTCATCCCAAAGGGGGGACCCGGCCCGGATCCCGGATTGCAGTGCCACCAGGCGCTGTCCGTCGTCGACTTTCGTCTTGGAGGCCTCCTCAGTGAAGCGCTGGATGTAGGCTCTCAATGTCTCCGCGGGGAGTTGCTTAATATTGGCGAGAGAGCTGATTTGCATATCCATCCTCATGGCGGCCACGAACTGCTTTCGAAACGCCGACTGCAGCCTGGACCAGGATTGGATGGACCCCGGTTTAAGCCTTTTCCACCACTCTTCAGCGGGACCGCCCAAAATGATTGAGAAGCAGAGGCATTTGCCGTCGTCGCTGACATGGGCCACTGTCATGAGTCGGTTGTACCGGGACAGATGGTCCCTGGGGTCGGTGTTTCCAGTATAGGCAGTGAGACTTGGCATCTTGAACCCCTTGGGGAGTACGGCGTCCAAGATGTGTCTTGCGCAGGGCTCTTTATCCTCTTCGTCAGAGTCGGTGTCTGCGCCTTCTTGCTTTCGGACCAGGCGATCCGTGACCTTTTTCAATGCGGCCATCTGCTCCATGAGTTGCCTGGCCGTGCCATCCTCCAGGGGGATTCTCTCGTTCCTCCTGTCATTGATGTTGTTTCTGAGGTCGCCGTCTCGGGGGAGGATCTTTTCCTTGCGGGCCCGCTCTTTCCGGGCGTTCAGTCCATCACGTAAATCTATCCGGGAAGTGTCGTCCCCTGAACTGAGGGCGTGACGTTCCTCGCGGCGAGGCCCTTCCCAACGGTTCTTGTTAACCGAGGCGCTTGGGTGCAAAGACCTTTCCCGCCCACCTCGCCGTGGGGCGTGTCGGGGCTGTGCATTCCGCGGCCATGTCCCCCGCGGATCGATCGGGTGGCCTCGTCCTGGGATGGGGCGCACCTTATCTTTCCTAGGTAGCGGCCGGGAACGGGCCCCGACTTTTGCGACGGGAGTGGTCTTCTCCCGGGTCTTCCGTCGCTCCTCGTCCGGGCATCCTGGAGCTGGCTTGGGAAAAGGCTCTGGGGGAGGGACAGGGCTGGCACCTCTGGGGACCCCGGCTTGCTCTCGTGGGGCATGTTGCCGCGTTTCAGGTAGTGGGCCAGTTGTGGGGTTGACTGTCGGACCCTGCGCGTCCAAGAGTGCCTGTAGGGCTTGGAGAGACTCTTGCATCCATCGATGTGCCTCCGCTTGCTCAGCGATCCTGGCTTCCTGGTCTAGGACTTGTTGCCTTAGTCTGGTCACCTCCAAGTCTTGCTGATCGTCGTGGGGGGTCTTGGGATCTGCAGCTTCGTCGTGGTACTCCCCCTCATTTTCCTCTTCATAATACTCCTCCTCGTATTCTGTCCCACCTTCGTAATCTTGTGACCCGTCCTGGTGAGATGTTTGAGGAGACACGTTCTCGGGCAGATCCTGAGGGGTAGGCTGCGAAGGCAGCGGGTCTCCGTTGCCCTGCTCTGGATTGGTAGGGTCGAAGGTGGTGTGTTGTGTGTTCACCATCGTAGTAAGGCCTGACGTTAGCACTAGCTTCCTTCAGCTCTCAACGAAAGCACCAAACTGTTAACCGAGATTTTTGGCAACTCTCTTAATGACTAATATTTACTGATAATTATAATGAAAGCAGAAGATTAACACGGGGTTTTTACGTGGTTGGGGCGTTAATTAGCCTTAGTCCACGAGTCTATATTATTAGAGCTTGAAGAACCTTTTACAATGGAGTTTTCTCTCTATATTTTGACAGAGTTTCTGTTCTTCTGGTGAAAGGAGACCTCCATTACAGTGTTATGTAGCTTATATTTATAGGCTTATGGGAACACCGGGTCCGGACCGGGTCCATCCCAGGCCCATCAGAGAAATGGATATAAGTGGCCTTTCTAGTGGAGGCCCAATACAAAAGGTACACGATACAAAAATTCCAAGCTAGCTAAGGCCCAACAGATTGTCCTTAGAGCTACATTTCGCCTGACAAAATGGCGCTTTTGGTCTGGCCACTTCTAGTCACGAGGCAGATTCAGGATACAAGACCAGTCAGAGTACTTGGCTGCGCAAACCTGACACATAGGCGTGCAATCCCGAGGTGACCTTTTCTGCAGGTGAAAAGTGGGGACAACGTCCACGTGGAGTGAGGCGGCGTCAGGGTCCTGGACGCTTGGCCCCTTCAACCGGGGGCGAGGGGTTCCGGGACCGTTTACCTTTGTCCCGCTTTTTTTACCACAGGCCCGGACCGTAACAGGGTCCGGGACCTGGACGTGTATCCGCGAGGGTCCGAACACTCTTTACATCGCCCGGACTGTCCTCGCGGAGGACGGACCCGGAGGGACATTCCGGACACCTCCAATGGGCCCCGACATGCATCTCCGGTCCATACCCTTCCCCTTGGACACTCCATACCAAGAGGCCTTGGGCCGGGCTCGCATGCTTACATGGCCCCTGGCAATGGGCCTGGACGAAGGCCCCGAGCCCATGCAGGAAATGGGGATAACAAAACCAAATGTTTAAAACTTAGCAATCAATAAAAGATTATACATGTATGGTGTGTATACACATGTGTTAGACAATAAATGCCACATAAAGAAGATAACACATACACAATATATATATTTTTTGAATGAGATAACTCATACACAATTAAACTCATATACTACTTATTATGTAATACTGAAAGAAAACAAAGTAATATATAAATATTTATATACACACATACATATATGCGTGTTAGTAATTTTTAAACTTGTAAAATAAATATAAATATATACAAAGCCCAACTAAATGGTTAGCAGAGGCAATATACTATTTATATATATACATTTATGCCCACGAGTATGTTAGTATATATAAAAGACAATAAAAGAAATCCAAATACTAAACAGACTAAATAATCGGTGCCATTGAGTTGAAGAAAAATATATACATGCTTCCATATATATTATTAACATGCATATAATAAAGAAATAAGTGAATAAAATACATATATTATGTATATATATTGTACACGTTAATAAATGTGGCAAGGAAACTGAACATATACAATGTATTGTAAATATCAAAATTAAAATAAATAACATTGCCAAAAAAAAACATCACAAATATATAGTAAACAAGATATACATACATATATATTAAACAAAATTGGCACTGTAGAATGACAGTGCAAATATATATAAAGAAATCTAATCAACACCGATTAAATGGCAAAAAAAAAAAAAAAACAGAAATATTGTCCTCCCTTCAATCTGTTGATCTTCTCCAAAATAAATCTGCTTTAAGATTGTTAGAAGTTAAATAAAGAGAATGGAGAAAATTAACAAACATAATAATATATTATTAATTGAAGAACAGAAAAATAAATATAGAATAATAAATTATAAAACTGGTAATTGAAAAGAAAGTCGAGGCACGTAAAATACGCTTTCCTTAAAACAGATTTGCCCCCTCTACCTGATTGGTGTTAGAGGATACATGAGCAACCTCTTCCCAGGATACAACAACTAACGAGTAGAGGAATACACCACTTTCACTACTCTAGCGAACTCGGATTAATACCTTCACTCTATCACCTTAAGACTTACGAAAAACAAAGAAGAAGAAGACAAGAGAGCTTTTTAGTGAGTGACTCTATTTGTTGGTGTCTCTAGAATGAAAGGTGAAGCGTCCTTTTATAGGCTTCATATGGGGTTGAATACCAAGTGTGGACACAAGGGAATTAATGCCAAAAATCCCACAAAATTAGTGATATTGATCAATCACAATCTTTACCATAATTTCTGATATCAATCAGAATATTCATCATTATTACGGTGATTACATCTTTTACCAAATCTGCATTTATTAGCAGCTATCAATGGACCACATTTAAGGCATCAATTTTCCATTCACACATTAGCATAAATTGGCTATTTATTATATATAAAATATAATTTTTCAAACACTAACTTGAGAATCTGATTTAATAAAGAGTAATGATATGTGCACCCAAAATATACACTCAAACATTGCACATAGTGATGTGACAGTTTAACATAGCCAATCACATTTATTAAAACTGAGACCCACTGTTTTAAAAAGCAGTGACACTGTAACGCCCTGGATAGCCAAGACCGCTACACTGTGTATTTATAAAGGTGCAGGACTTGCTAATCAAGTCTTTTAGTTAGAAATGTGACTATGGAACCATTAATGAACTAGGGTTAAAAGATTTTGGTCACAAAAGATTTATTTTGTATAATTAAACATTTTGAACAAGGGATCCCAAAAGAAATAGTGTTTGAAAGTCAGTTTACAAATTTTTCCAGAGTACAAACGACCACTAGCCATTCTAAGGGAAAAACATATATTTATGGTCCTCCTGTTCTTGTCCCCTCCTCAACCGTGGCGGCCGAGCAGCTGATCATGTACATTCTGCCTCCAGAGCTCTCTGATTCAAGGCTGGTCAAGCTTGCTCTTGCCTTTACCTGCACCACGTAGCACCCATGAGCCAAGGCCCAACAAAAAAATATAACGTTATAGTACAAACAATGTTAACAATTGAATAATCCTTAAAGCATGTTCATACACTTAGCATACCACATTAATCACATAGTCCATAGACATAATCAGAGAATCAACAAACCAACACTCAACTATTCAGAACGACAAATCCATCAACCAAAAATATCAATCAAATCACATAATAATCAGGGTCGATGCCCTTAAGTCGAACCCTCTGTTTACTCCACTGACTCCAGTCCGCTTAAACCGGGCTCAATGCATAATAAGTTGTCCTCAGCTACCAGTGGCTAAGCCGCGCCCTGTACGCCAATGTTACTCCGACACTCTTAGGCCATTTGTTTATTATTCACATGGCATAATACCATCCTTCAATAAGCATACAAAATAGGGAGCCCTTAGTCCCATTATCAATTCACAACCGGGTGCAGTTTTCTTACCTTTAATTTCCAAGTATACTGACTACGAGAGATGCCTCTTGAGCACGATCCGTTTCTCGAGCCCTAGCTTAGTACCTAGTCACAACCAAGATAAGGGATACCATTAATAGTTTTAAAAAGGCTTCCGGATAAGGTTCTAGTCTCCGGAACATCGAATTCCACCAAACACAGTAGTAGAATCGATCCCGAGCACCTTGGGTTAAATTCCCATGCTTAAAATCCCAAAAACACAAATTTCCTTAAGGGCCGCGGCTCAAGCTCCCTGTAACGCCCCAACTCCAGGGACCGCTACAGTGCACATTGCAAACAGTGCTAAAATCGCTAATCGAGTCGTTTGGCCATAAACGTGTAACTAAGCATGATTAGCAGTTTAGGGGTTAAAAACTTTGGTTAAGGTATAACGTTTCACTAGAACATTTACTGTATACATTGGGATCCCAAAAATATAATTTCAGAGTTTATTACAAGAAAGTGTTTACAACAAGCCGTTCTAAGCGGCAAAACAGGGTTCAGCCCTAGTTCCACTTTCAAACCTCGCCCAAGTATTGGACGAGCAGCTGCATATGTACACGTCATCACCTAAGCTCTCCAACTCAAGGATGGTCCAGCTTCCTTTTGCCTTTACCTGCACCACAATGCACCCGTGAGCCGAAGCCCAGCAAGAAAACTCATATGCTCATAAACAGTCATATCATGATATCAAATCATATCTGGCATGCCGAGCAATCATAGCTCTACTCAGCATGCAAATGGATTCAAACAGTTGCTGGGGTATCCAGGACAAGAATTCCTGGCCTTCTGATTGGAGGACTATCAAGTCAATCCTAATCAGATGAGTGTCGTAACACTAGAGGTTCCGATAAACCATGCTGAGTGACCAACAAGCAAGTCACTGGGGGCCCAGTGCCCTTTTCCCGCAATGGCTCTTATCAAATGAGTGACTGATAAGCATGTCACTAAGGGGCCGATACCCATAGCCATGTGACCTAACAGTCACGGGGCTCGTTGGCCCTGGCTCTAAATGACTAGCCTTTGGCTAGATAAATGCTTGTTTATATTCATCGAACTTGAGGTCGGTCCTGCATTAATGCTCTTTGAGTCATTCAATGCAGAGGGTCGATTAGGTCCAATCGACATAACTTGTACTACACACTAGGGTTGTCATGACTAGTGAGTTAGCACAATGTGACCAGTGCCCAGTACCACTGCCGAACCTGACTAGTGAGTCACGGCTTCACAGTTGATACTAACACCTTTGCCAATTCTGACTAGTGAGTCAGCCCTGTGTGACCAGTGCCCAGTACCACTGCCGAATCTGACTAGTGATTCACAGCTTCACAGTTGATACTAGCACCTTTGCCAAATCTGACTAGTTAGTCAGTGCGTGACCAGTGCCCCGCACCACTGCCGAACCTGACTAGTGAGTCACGGCTTCACAGTTGGTACTAGCACCTTTGCCAAACCTAACTAATTAGTCAGTGCCATGCACAAGTAAGCAATGCTATCAATGTGTATCATATGCCAATTATCCAAGAACAGGGCATCCAGCATGCTTACTAAACAGTTGCTAGCATAATTACGATCACGCACAAACACAGAGACTCAAGCTCTGACCAATCTCATATTCATCATTCATGGCATGCCCTAATCACATGTTTCTCGTGCATCACATGCATCGCACTTAATCATCCAGCATGCCTCAACAATAATCATATGCAAATGGGCAAGATTGCCAAGCATTCATTATGCTATCCATGTTTACATTTAAACATCCAACATGCGTCAATCATAGCCATGCATGTCACATATGGGGTGCAGTTTTCTTACCTCGGGTTCGAGCAAGAATTAGTAAAATAACGACCCTTGAGAATGATCAATCCTTTGGTCCTTTAGCGGTCACCTAGTCATAACCAAATATGGAATCCCATCAATAAAATAAATCATGGAAAGGTTTATAATCTAAAACCTCACTCCCGGGATCCATCCCACACTCTCAGGACTCTTAATCTACCCAAACGGGGTAAAGGAACCAACCCTCGAGCCTTAAAAGTCCTCCCGAGCCCTAAAATATGCTTGCTGGAAAGTGCACTAGCGCTGGGGCGCTGCCCCAAAGTCAGAGCGCACCAAAAACGGCTCTGCCTAGCGCTGGGGCGCCAGGAATGGCGCTGGGGCGCCACCAGCAGACCAGAAACTCTTCTGGTCTTCTCCTCTGCGATTTCCCTTGAAAAACAAACCTCCAAATCAATCCCAAACATCATCAAAACATCAAACTCAACCCCCAAACCCCATCTACACCACACCCTCATCAAAACCCAAGCAATCTTACACAAGAACTTCCATGAATTCTCACAACTAACATCTCAAATTTCCCAACTGAAAACTAACTTGTAAAACAGAGTAAAGCTTAAGTTCTTGGGTGAAACCTTACCTCAAGTTGGATTTGAGTCCTCCTCAATGATTGAGCTAAGTTCCTAAGCTCTCACCTTTGATCTCCTAGCTTGGTTCTTCAAGTTGGCGTCAAAAATTCCAAAGAATGGAAGAGGAGAAATGGTGTACGGGAAGGAGAAAAGGATGAGGATGATGATGCTCTGTTTTCTACAGCCATCTAATTGATATATATCCTAGGGGTGAAAAGACTATTTTGCCCCTAGGTCAAATAAAGCTTCTAAACACTCCCAAGGGTAAAACCGTCCTTTCCCGCCTATCTCATTAATTATAATTAACACCCTCCATTTCCCGTTATTCTCAAAATTATCAAATACCAATAAATCATATCCCATTACCCTTTAATTCCCGGTAATGTTCTAATCATCAAAATGACCCTGAGACTCACCCCGAGCCTCGAACTTAATCCCGTTATGACCAGACCGAAAACTTGCATTCCCATGATCGTCTCATGCCGAATGGCTCGAACCAATCCACATATAATGTGGTAAAATTATAATTCACCCATATGCATAAAATTACTCAATCACGCCCCCAACGGCCAAATTACCAAAATGCCCTTGCAATTAAAATATGGGCCCATATGCATGCATTCACCATCATATAATAATATAATTCACATGAACATGCATATAATCATTAAATACCATAATAAATCAATTATGGCCCTCCCGGCCTCCTAATCAAGGTCCTAAACCTTATTAGGAAATTTGGGGCATTACACTCCCTATGCCGCGGCATGGCCCCAAACAGAGGCTCAGCCTCGCCCAGAAACTGACACGGGTCGCGGCCCTACATGCCCCATGTCGCGACCCACCTTCCTTCTCCAACACTCATCATCTTCAGAGGGCCGCGACACACCAAGAACTATGCCACGACCCGAACCCCTTCGAACCCAGAAATACCACCATTTTTAACTCTCAAACCTCACTCAAAGCCTCTCTTAACCATCCCAATAATATACTCCAATTATCACAAACATTCTTGCATTATTTCAGAAGCTTAAGCCAGCAGAAACCTAATTTAAAAACTCATCAAAACACCATTTTAATTTCTGAAACCCACACACTCAAGAACTCCAAAACCAGTTAAGAAAACACTAAGATTCAGACATTAGATCATAAATTCGAGCTGACCTCCATTGATGAACCAATTCTCTAGGAACTTTCTGAGCTAACTCCCAAATTCCAGGCTTCAATTCAGTCCTTCAATGTCACAACCCATAAACACCTCAAAACTCAACCATAACCACATAATTTAACCACCATGCACAAAACTTATGGCTTACCTTAATTCTTGATTGAATCCTTAGCTAATCCTTGAGCTAATCTCCTAAATCACAGCTCCAATTCTCTGAATTCCAGCCAAGTTCTTCTTGATTCCTTGTGGTTTCCTTTGAGAGAGAAAGAGAAGAGGAGGGAAGGTCGGTTTGGCTTTTGTTCCACTGTGTTCTATATTTTACTTAGTCTATTCTTAAGCAATTAAGTCAATCCCGAGGCTCGGGGTACCGGAAACGTCCCCGATGGCAAAATGGTAAAATTTCCCAGTAGTCTCACCTAAGCTTCCTAACCTCAAATATATCTTAAATTATTTATTTCCATAACCCGATAACCCAAATTAACCATCTAATACCCGAAATACCCATTGACTTGCCCCAAGTCAAGTATTGGGTCCCGTTGTGACTTTCCCGCTAACTAGCTCCCTAGGATCGCCTCAAGTCGCATGCTGCAGATTTACCCACATAATAATGTGGTCCTCACAATTATAGCATACAATCACATTTACATTCATATAACCATACAAGCATGCTTATCACAGAATCATGCTTTAAACTAATAAATTCACACATAAACCAATTATGACCTCCTAGCACACTAATCAAGGCCCTTAAGCCATTTTAGTGATTTTGGATCGTTACAGACACGTCACTGTGTGTAATGTTTTAGTGCATATTTTGGGTGCACATATCATTACTCTTCAATAAATGTGTGACGAGGGTGTATTGTATTTATTATCTTGTACTTTTCAGTTATTATATATGTTCTATACATTTGAAAGTTATGAGGTTTAAATCTAGATTAATATGTCAGAATATCTATCATATATAATAACTTAGTGGTATATCAAAGAATGTCATAGGAGGGTTTGGTACGTACCTTATTAAAGAATGCAAATTTTTTTTTGGGAAATTATATATGTTTGATATTCAGATGATGAAGTATGATTTATCCAAGGGACAACCTCTCAACCATAGAGCTCATTTTGGTTAAGATTTTTTTCTCATTTTTGAGAGAATATGGTGATGATTTTCATTGATTCTACAAGAGGGATTTTTGAAAGGATGGAGAGGGTAGGAAGAAGAAAGGTGGGAGGAGAGCACAAATCTATTATTTGGCAAAAGAACAAGTTGGGGAAAGATGAAAATTGTAAAGAGTAGGTCTCTTTTTCAGTTCACCAAAATTGAATCTATTCTATAACAAATAGTGTAGTAATTTTGTATTTAAACTTTGTACCAATAACTTTTATTGTCCTCCTAAGAGTACTCCCAATGAATGTTCTATTCCATTTTTTAAAATACATTCCAAAACACACATTTTTTTATTTTACCTCCAAGTTTTACATTATACCATACAAGAACTTCCCTATATGTTTCTTTACATCATTTAAATATTATATCTTTAAACATATTTTATTAATTAAAGTAAAATAAAATAATTGAAAAAGAAAAAAGAAATAATAAATATATACTAAATGGGAGAGAAAAAACTTATATTTAAAAATAATAATATTAAAATATTATATAAATAATATGTAAATGTTATGTAAATGTAGATATGGATTAATTGAAGTTTGTGCATAACTATTATAAATATATGTATAAAGGAGTTGTTGGAAGATGTTTTTGTGAGTTTTAGCTAAATATTATAGAGAAAGTGTATTACAAAATACATCACCAAAACATATTTTTTTATAATTTACCTTAAACTTTTACAATACATCATACACCAGTTTCTCTATTTTTTCTCTACATTATTTTAATATTATATATTTAAAAAAATATTTTATTCATTTTAAGAAATAAAATAATTAAATATAATAATATCACACTCATATATATATATATACACAAAAGTTTATAAAAAAAATAATAAAATATTTATAGCTTGATGAATAGTGTTTCACTACGTATAGAAAAATACTAGGTAAAAAAAATATAAGTTTACATCTAATTAGAAGACTATTTAACTATTTTTTCTCTATATTATAAATAATTAGACATTTTAGCTCCTCCATTGAGAGTACTCTAATACTAAACAATATGCATTTATTTAATATATTTAACACCAATTTAATCTCACAACAACTAATGAAATTTGATTTAATTCATAAATTTAAGCATCCAAGATGAACTATTTAAGTGGGCTACGTACTATTGAGTAATAGGGGAGAGGGTCTTGACCCCCAAAATTTTGAAATATATATATTTTTATAATTATCCTTAATCTCTTTAAACATTGTATATTTGGTCCCCTTAATTTTTTTTTATCTATTTGGCCCTGGAAAACATGATAGCTTCCTTCCATGTTGTGGCCAACTGGTTTATAATATCCTTCGTGCTGTTGCCAATTAACTAGATCGTACGTACCATATGTCATGTTCATTTATATATACAACGAAATAGATATTCGATTTTCTCATTTTATTATTACAATATTTTATACATGAAATTGAGTAGAATGACCTTTTTTTATCATCAAGTAAAATAAAAGCTAATTATAATTTTAGGTATTATAATTATTCTTTACACGGATTTTTTTAAAGAAAAATTAAGGTGGATTTACCAAAGAAGAACAAATATGATCAGACAATTCAAACGTTAAAAACCAAAGGAAGAAACTGCATTAATAAAAAGAAAGTAAATAAAAAATCAAATGAAAAAGAAAAAGTAATAGAGAAGTCCTCACCACACATGACAGGAGAGCCCAGCTTGAACAACAGAACACATAGGCCCAGAAACTAAACAAACATGTACACAGAGGAAGGTGTTATAATTATATAAATATTATATATTGGCCAATTTCAGTTTAATTAAAGTTTATAAAACTGAAACCGAAATCAATTTTTTTGATTATTGTTTTACTGGGTGTTTTCCTTGCTTGTACATGTAAACTACTCCAACAACTGATGCTTCGTTCGTTGTCACTCAAACGACCCAAACACCATATCAATGTTGAGCTATATACAGTGGCCCAACATAATCCTCTAATATTTAATAATGTTCATTCCATTTATCAATTTTTTTACTCAATTGACAAAAGATTATAATATTACGGGTCCCACTCACTAATGTTCATCGCTACATATTATTCGATAATCCATTATTATAATAAATGTTTTTTTTTTTCTTAGATTAGACTTAGACTCTACACTACATTTAAGATAGACTTTGATTACGATTATGTTTCAAAAATGCAAAAAATATTATGATTACATTAGTATTACAATCGCTATCCTCAATTCAGTTGTATCACAATTTTAATATTGAGATTAGAAACTCATTAAATATAATGCGCACCGGTCAATACCTATATATATTTACTTCTTCTTCTCTAGCAATTTCACTCCGCAAGTACTCTTTACATTTTCTTTCATTTTTCACCAAAATCACATGGCTCCTTTCGCCTCACTCTTCCCTCTTCTCCTCCTGCTTCTCACATCGTCTTTCATATTTTCCAAAAATGGCGCGTTCGTCAGATTCGCAGCGGGAAAGATCCACATTACCGATGACCTAGACGACGTCGTCGACGACGAAGAAGACGAGTCCTGGAAGGAATGGGGCAAGAAATCGCCACCTTCTTCGGATGACGACCTCAAGCCCAGCGATTTCTCCAAAATGGACATGCCTAAGATCCAGGCCGAGATGATGAAACGCCAATCCGGACCAGTCTTCGGCTTCGTCAAGCTCCGATTGGGAGTCAAACGAACTCGGGTACCTTTGATTTATTTATTTTGTTGAATTTAAACTACATTTTTGGTTTTGGTTGATCTGAAATCTAAATTTTGTTCCCAATTTCTCAGGATACGGTGTCCGAGACGGCTATGAAATGGACAAAGGTTCTGAAAACTGGAGCTATTGAAGCTAAGTTCATGGGAGTTGATCTCAGCACTATCATGTTCACTATGGAAAGAGGACAAGATGTTTCAGAGGTCTGCTCCCTCTAAATATATATGGATATAGTTTGTAGTCAATTTCTAAAAGATCTTGGAGTTGTGAACTGTTTTCCTGTGCTTTTTTACAGGTGAAAGAGTTTGTGTTGGGCCAAGAAGAGGCATATGAGGTGAAAATTGGGGATCAAGTTTTTCGAAGGCCCGGAGATCCTCCATTGGAGGAAGTTGTTGAGGAGCTCCAGAAGAAGAAAACGACGACGCAGAAGGATGGAAATGTGAAAGAGGAGTTATAGTTAGAGTGATAAGAAATCAACTAATAGTTCTAATCATTGTTAGGTTGATGATTTGATTTGCTACTCGCTTTCTTTCTTAAGTATCTTACTATTACATATCAAGCCATCCATAGACTAGTGACAAGTACTGAAACACTTCAATCAATTCTTAAGAAGATGAATTTGAATAATCTGATTTCCTTCTTCAGTTAGTTTGGAGTAACATTTTTTAAGTAATGAGATTATTGAAAGCAAAATCTACAAGCATTGGGATGCTTTTGGTTTTTCCATTAGCAATGTGTGAATAGTTGCCAGAAGTGTTTGGTTGGGAGAAATGAAAAGAAAATTATAAGAATGGAAATGGAATAAAATTTAATGAGTATTTGTGCATTGGAATGGCTTTTTCACTAACTCTTAAACATGGGAGAGCCATTCCACCAAACCGGTGGAAAAATCATTCCACCTTCAAAATGCAACCAAATAAAGACCAAAATGGTGGAAATTTCATTCCATTGTAATACTTTAAAATGCAACCAAATAAAGGAATGAAATGGAAATGAGACCATTTTAAATGGGGTGGAAATTTCTGTTGAGTAGAGTAAAACTCCACCAGAAGTGAAAATTAGAACAATAGCTTATTTGCATTGTCAGTTGTACAATAATAAATCAAGAGATTAGTAGAGAGCAAGTTACTGATACAGTAAAGCTATTTCAACTTCTTACTGAAGTCGGATAGCTCTAGGACACGAATCCTGGGAATGCTAGTTGCTTCCTCTCTCTCTTTCTGAGTGTTGTAACCCCAGTCTCCTGATTTAATGATTCTAGTTTAGCACTCATTGTATGGTAAAGAATCACACTGCAGAACAAAAAATTGAAGAAAGAACATTGCTACAGTTAAAGATAAGTGTGAGAGATTCTAACCCAGATACAAGTTCCAACCATCCAACTCAGGTTCTTTAATGACATTCTTTAGGGTTGCCAGTCGATCTTCCACAAAGCTGATCAAATGATGAGCACTCTCATTTTCAGTTTTTAACCAATAGAAGTGCTAGATATCCAAGCGTGTAAACCAGAGGTGCCAGATGTATAAGAACATGTTAAAAAGTTGAAATTGAGTTCATTACAATAAAATGCATTACATATTTTTGCATCAATAAGCAAAAAGAATCTTACTGTAGTTTCAGCCCTTGGTGTTCTGGTTTCTTTTGAAGTTGCTTCAACACTTCTACCTTAGGACTGAAAACCACATTCAAAGTCAGAAATAAATCTCTTAGGGTGCCACGATAGCCACAGAAACAATTCCAAGCAATCATGCAGGAAAAGAAAATTAATTAGTATCTAGCATTGAATTAAAACTGACCCGGTACCCAGGCCAAATATCCTTTCTGGAGGTATTGTTACTCCAGTGAGTTCTCGCAGTAAAGCATCGGCAAAGCGGCCCTGGAACAGGCAAAACAGTAAGAGCCAAGTGCTTAGCAAATGACAAAGACTCAAAATGTTAAAAGAAGAAGCATTTTATTCTCAACCTTTTAAAGTGCTAAGTTGAACTCTTAAGACTGCTTCAGTTACCTTCATCAAATTTTCTGTGTTCTCTATACTAGGTAAAAATATTGCTCTAATGGATAAGTAATAAAAATCTATAGGGCCACACCTGCTTTGTTGTGACAATAAAAATCCTTGAGCTAGCAAATTTTAGAGCATCAGGAACACCTGGATAGAATCTGTAATTGACCCATTATTTGATCAGTAGCACATCCCTTCTGAAAATTTAAGCATACTTAAAGCAATATGAGTCCATGAATATCAAAAATGATGAGAGGTGACCAGCAGATAACTGAAAGTGAAACTAGACTAAATTAGTACTGTCTACTGTGAATCAGTTTACTGCCAATTACTCAGATTAAAAATGATATCATGCATCAGTATAACTTTTCATTTTATTTTTTAAGAAATGTAGGCAACCTAAAGGCACATGAAAAATTGAGATCACTAAATCTCCTCCAACTATCTAATTCACTTTTACACAAGGATAGTTGTTAGCATACTCAAATGAAACTGCTTCTAGTTTTCAATAGTTTGACTAGATATGCAGTATAAAAAGTCTATTTTAAACTTGAAAGCAAGGAGCTCCCAGTTCTTACACTATTAGTATAATACCATTCACTTTTGCTTTAGGCTGTTAATGTGTTTATTCAGAAGGAAATAAGATGGTGGCAGTTCCAAAAGTGTAAATGGGATACCTATTTGCGCCAATCCAAGTATCCAAGTCGTTCTCCAACCATTCGTCTCTCACCTTCCCAAAAAGGTCTATCAGAATCTCCCTATTCTCATCCCATTCTTCCATGATGACAGGCTTCAACTTCGACCAATTGTCCAATATCCCCTCAACTGTGAGCCCTTCTGAAACCTTGCACATTGAACCATTATTATTAAGTCCATACTACTTATTCTTTTATTGAGGTTGACTGAAAGATTTTTTATTATCATTTTTCAAATTTACAGAAATCTGATGACTGTGCCATGATTTTAACAGCACCCAGAAAATTAATAAAAGGTGCATTGCATGAATAAATATATACCCACCGAGGATTTTCTAATAGAAGGTATTCTCATTTCCAGCAATAACCTCACAAGTAAAAGATTTTCATATCCCGTTTCCACCACAGGCCGCACCTACCAAATCAAGATTATCATTAATAATTTTTTATTTAAAAAAAATCCTATTGTTAAATGGTGATAAAGATTCACGACCCATATCAAGTATGAGGCAATGAGTTCTAAAAAAATGCTCAAAATTGTGAGAAGAGCTTACTGTAAACATCTGATCAACAATCCAATTCTCCAAGGTAGAATCCACATTATCAAAGAGACCTGGCCACCTTACTTTAGCAGCCTAACAATAAACCCATCAAAAGTTAAATCAAACTCTCAACTTTATGAAACCCAACAAAAAAAAAGTATATTATATAATTAAGTAGGTAACTGTAGAATTGTTTTCCTCTAATTTAGATTTCAAGGACACAACTCTTTGACTCGGCCAACTCGAGGTAAACAATTAAATGGAGGAGATAAAGTAAATGCAGAACCTTGACAGCGGAAACAGAGCTCTCTCCGCAGCTATCACAAAGAACTCCATCGAAGTCCAAAGCGTACAGATCCCCCATTCAACTTTCTCCTTCTCTCTCTCTCTCTCTTTACAAAAAATAAAAAAGATAATTTGGTTTTATGTTACCCGCCACCACTGGTTAACAAATAAACTGGATTTCAAGGTCACAAAATGCAATCTATTCATTTTGTCACAAATAAACTGGATTTCAAGGTCACAAAATACAACAAATTAAAACCGACCACGTATTACGCAATCTATTCCCTGTGGACCGGCCCAATGGTATACTTATATACGGCCCACTTAGTCCAGGTTTGTGGACTTGGGCCGAGCTTGCCTTTCCTTTGGGCCCAACCCAGCATTCAGAAACACCTTCGTCAACATTTAGGCGCCAATGCGGCCATACCTTTTCCCTCTCAATCTCTCCTTCTTTTCCATTCTATCTCAGTCAAGAAGTGAGAACCCACGCCGCTGCCATTCTCACGAAGCCGAGCCGCAACTATCGCCTGTAGAGTCGCTTCGAGTGTAGCCATTCAGTTGGTAATTTCAAGATTTTTCTCTCTCAAAATCGTGGGTTTGTGATTTTTCATCTTATGATCGTTTTTGTGCTGTTGTGCGTCTTGTGGCTTTTTTGTTTTTTGTTTTTGAATCAGGTCATTAATATTCTTCTGGGCCGTGTTACAATTTCATTTTCATTGTAGTTTTCTGTTTTAACTTATGTATATTAGTTTGTGCCATTACCATGAGGTTTATGAGTTTTTTTGTTTTTATTGTTTTTCTTTTGTAGAAATGGGAAAAGAGGAAACCCCACAAATTGCAAGAAGAGCGACCAGACACTCTTCAGCTACTATTTCAAAAAATGAAGCTGACACTAAAGCAAGTGATCAACCACTGCCACCCACTCTCAATGACCTTTTCCATGGTGAAGAAGAAAAGCCTATTAGCCTTGATGATGTGGTGTCTAGTTTCCCTGGTAGACGTGTTCAGATTATAGAGCTTATGCGCATTTTGGGTCCTGTGAATTCCCCCATGGTTCCTCTTTTTGTCTATGGAGATAGTTCTACTGGAAAAACCAGCATCACCCACCAGATATTTCGACATCTTAATCGTCCTTTTGTTTATTCAAGCTGCCTTACCTGTTATAGTCCAAGAATCCTGTTTGAATCTATTCTGAATCAATTGTTCTTTCATAGAAAGAATGCTGCCAATGGTTATTCTAGCGCGAAGCGCTGTGAGAAGCCATCTGATTTCGTTAATCTTCTTCGTGAAGCTCTGATTAGTGTTACTAGTAGTCTCCAGGGGAACTCGGGAAAATCAAGCTCCAAAAAATTGGATTGGCGGCCTAGTGGAAATATGATCTACTTGATATTCGACAATCTAGAGCTTGTTAGAGAGTGGGATAAGAGTTCTACTATCCTACCCTTTTTGTTTAATCTCTATGATATTCTGAAGATGCCTGAAGTTGGTTTGATCTTTATTAGCAATACTTCACCAGATACTTATTACACAAGTATGGGATACTTGGATCCTGCCACTGTATATTTTCCTGATTATACAGAAGACGATCTTCGCCAAATTTTCTTGCTAAAACAAGAAAACAAGAAGCTTTATTCCTCTTTTCTAGAGTAAGAAAATCAGTTTTTTTCCCCCTTTTCTGCTGATCTTATACTTTATGCATTTATTGACGAGTGTGCTCTTTTTTTGGCAGTGTTGTACTGAAGTCTTTCTTTCGAATTACCAGACGTGTAGATGAATTATCTACAGCTTTTTCTCAATTATTTAAAAAATACTGTGAGCCTTTAAGTGATTTGGGCGTTGTTCCCAATGAAGAAATGAAAAGAAGGTTGTTTAGTAATCTTCAACCACACATTGCCCCTGCTATGAATGAGATATTTAAGGTTTCTTCTCAACCTTCTACTGAAGTTGGAGCTACCAGGGACACAAAGCTGAAAAGTAACACTAAGAAATCAAGTCTTGAAGTTACTCATCAGTTAGATTTGCATATGTCCACTTCTGCCAAATATCTTCTTATTTCAGCATTCCTTGCTTCAAGAAACCCAGCTACGCTTGATGCCTCCCTATTTGATTCTACCGGGGGTTCAGATATTCGGAAACGAAAGAGGAAGTGAGTGCATTTGCTATTCTGAATTTTGATCTTTCAACAATATATGTTCATACTCTAGTTTCTTAGCATTAATCTTTCCACAGAAGTAGAATATGGATATCCATCAATCTTTACATTCCTTGCAATAATTGTTTCTGTCTGTTCTTTTCCTCTTCAAATTTTATATAATAGTTGCTCTTCACTTTATAATTGAAGGTGGTATGCAAAACTTTTCGTGACAACAATAAAATATTTTAGTACTTTCTATCATATGCACTGCCAAAACAAGTTATAAATTTATGTATATCTATTACTTTTTTGCTTCGAATGACCTCACTTAACAGTTCTCTTAAGTTTAAACCTGTGCCTTACGCTGTCAAAAGGAACCTAGATTTACATGTTACATGTTTTTTTTTCTTAAACATAATATTAGCAATGGGACTAATACGCTACTTGTTTTATTTTTTGAAGACAAATAAGCTACTTTCGTTTATTATCATATATATATTTATATATAAATGTGTGTGTTTTGTTTTAAAGATATTTGAGAGAATTGATCTGTACTACTTTACTCAACGAACTTTTATATGTTTTGCAATGGTTTAAGATGTGGTAGATAATAATCAGGAACAGCTTATATTGTTTGATGTTATAATTGGGTCACTATGGATCATTTGTAGTCGCCACACTGAAATAATAATTTACTGTTTGTACTTAGACCATCAGAAAAATCATTGGATCTGAAGGAAAGTGCAGAACAGGAGTTACTGATGAAAGGACCTGGAACGTTTCCATTAGAGAGACTATTAGCAATATTTCAGTGTATTACATCTGTAGCAGAAGGTTCACTTGAAGAGGAAGAACAAGAAAATGATGGACTAGGAGTTCAAACTGGAGATGATAGCCTCATGTTTGATGTCCTTTTGCAGCTATCCAGTCTATGCAACGCCAATTTTATTGTCAAAGGAGGAAGTTGTCCACTAGAGGGCTCAACTCGATATCGATCTACGGTATCTGAAGATATGGTCTTGAAGGTAACATTACTTACCTTCTCATATTGATCATTTTCATTTCTCTTGGAGTTGAAGCATTCTTTTTCGTACATCTTGTTTAGACGTGATTTTTGTTTGGGAGTGCACAGGTGGCAAGGAGCGTCAAGTTCCCCCTGTCGAAGTATTTATACAGAAGATAGTCTTTGGTGTTGTAAGGTACTTTGTAATTTGGTTTCCATATCATTCTCAAAGCCTAATAAAGAAAAATGTAGTACTATTGAATTTGATGTTACTGTTGATCAAGAGAAAGCTACTGTGGATCAAATTGTGTGTTGGCTTTTTCTTGTACTTCTGAAATCCATGCCAAGTAATTAAACATGCCTGTGTAGAGCAATGTATTTTAGATAGCTGTTCTTGGTGCCAATCAATTATCCACTTTGATTAACCAGATCCCACAACTTCTCTCTTCTTTTAACTCCCTTCATTGCTGTTTGTCGTATCAACACATCCCATAATCTCTTCTTTTAACTCCCTTCATTGCTGTTTGTAGTATCAATACATCCCATAATCTCTTCTTTACTCGCTTGTTCTATTCTCTTTTCCTTTTTTTGTCTTCTTCCTTACCCTACCTATGTATAGATGCTCAATCCCTTTGTACTTTGCCCTACATTCTATTGGTCCCAAGTAGTTCGAAGAGATAATATAAAAGAAGGGTGTGATGAGTTATGGGGTGAAGACATTTCATTGGTGCTCTTTGTGACAAGTTTATGCAGAAAGTTGATTAAGGAATTCTAATTTTGCTAGGTGACCATACCCGGCCGATGACTCTGTGGTGGTGAGATAACAGTATCATTTTATGAGGTTTTCAGACATTCAAGAAGTGAGAAAAAGGGTGGCCTTGTATTAATGCTATTAATGGAGGTGGATACGATGAGATGGCAGATGGGTAATTTTGATGCACTGCTTTAATGGATACGAGTGAGACTGGTGATTTTGTTGTTGTACAATATATATTTTTTTCTTCAAAAGTTTTATTAGTTGTAACATGGTATTGGGGTATTGAGTATCTGGTTTAGTTTGCCCATAGAAATATGTAGTGGGTCACAGATATATTACAAGGTATGAATGGACACATGTATATTTGATATTTCCTTGTCATATATCACATGCACTGATGTACAAGTTATAATATATGGACTAATTAATAACATTTACTTTTTATAAATGCTTATTTGCTGCAAAAAAATTCCCACCTTACTCGTCTTTTGTTCTCAAGTCTCTAATCTTAAAATTTTTACATTTAAATTCTCAATTAGCATTGTTAGTCTTTTTACTCTTCTAAGTTAAAAATCTAGAAAAATTCTCTAACTTATACAACTCTTTAAACTTAAGTTTCTCAATTTTAATTTTTGAAATATAAACAATCAGAATAATTATTGTAAATTAAAAAAATATATGTTTTAAAATTTTGAAGATTTTAAAGTATAATATTTCAAAATGTTATTCTAAAAATACATTTTTTAAAAAAATAAATAAATTAAAGTTTGCTTATTTTTAGATATTAAACTAAATCAATTAATCTTAGCTATTTGTTTGTTATTTGTTATTTGATGTTATTGTGTTATAATTAAGTTATTGGTTATCATCACGAAACAAAAGTTCCAATTATAGATAAATTTTTTACCTATTAATTTTTTAATTTCTTCCATTTAGTTTTTACAGTAGAAGTTCTTTTACAATTTTTCGGTACATCCTATGAATTCAATTTTATTTAGTATTGTAAAATATAATATATTTGACTTGGTTTGTTTTGGTAATTGACGATTTTAATGGTTACGACAAGGCACTCTAAAGGGTCTAGAATGTGAAAACAAAACTAACAGTTATTCTAACTCTTGTTGGCATGCTCCAAAATCGCGCAGGATTATAATGAGAAGAGGAAAAGTTTTCTTGTGTTGGTCGATTTCAATATTATGTGTTTTTCGGAAATCACTGGATCTCTTTGCTTGAGTACAACATTTACAATTTATTGTATTTCATTTTATTGCAACGATAAAATTTAGTTTTTAGTTTTATTTTATTATTATTTTTTAATGTAGTGTTTGTTTGTTGTTTTGTTTTATAGGTTGCTCTACAGTTATACAAACCGAATGTGTGTCCTTAGGAGTAGAACTGGATTAGAGTATATCTCTTGGTCTTTCTTTATACACGTTGAGACATATTATTTGGCAGAAGTGATTGCTTTATTTAAGAGATGATTATTTTTCAATGACATAAGGTTTTTGTTAGAGTTGTTAGGATTAAACCTAATGACAACAGATGAAAGATGAACACAATAAACTAGAACAAAAACATAAACACACCACACCAAGTTTAATTGGTTTAGTAGACAAAAACAATGTATTTTGCCTACCTACATCCAAGGAAGGGCAAAGCCCTAGATGAAATTCACTATGAAAATAAAAGAGATTACAACCACCAATGTAATGTGCAGAGATATAAATAACCACTCTCAAACCCCAATTGTGTATCAAGAACAATTAGAAGAAAGTTACAAGGAACTAATCTCACTCTCTCTCTAGAAATTTCACTAAATTACAAAATGCACTATCTGATTCGATCTGAAACATTTTGAACAAAATGGGTAAATATAGCTCTAATAAGAGAACCAACCACATCAGCAAATCCCATAAAAACTGATTTTATGATATAAAACCCAGAAATGTCGAAACATCTAAAACACATGTTGAGACATGGGCACAGGCCGTGGCCACTAACAATCTTGGCCAAATTCGCTACTGTCTGATTAGGAGGCCGCGACCACGGTATAAAAACGAGGCAACTCTTCAATAATCACCACCTTTTCCTCTATTTAACAGTGAATCCGACTAAGGCAGCCTTTTATCACCTGAAACTAATCCGATTTAAGTTTTACAAGTCCAAAGCCTCTTGGAACTTGCTAACTAGAACAACTTTAGTAAATATATCTGCTGGATTTATTTCAGTATCAATCTTTTCCACCTCAATCAACTTCTTGGAGATGATATCCCTTATAAAATGAAGTCTGACATCCACATGTTTCGTCCTTTCATGAAACATACTATTCTTAGACAAATGAATATCACTTTGGGAGTCACAAAATACAACAGTTTTACCTTGCTCAATTTCGAGTTCACTAGCCAACCCTTTGAGTCTAATTCCTTCCTTTACAACTTCAGTTAAGGCAATGTATTCCGCTTCTGTGCTTGACAAAGCCACCACATGTTGCATACTTGACTTCCAACTGATGGTATTTCCTCCCAATATAAGAACATAACATGAAATGAACCTTCTCTTGTCCAAATCACCTACAAAATTTGAATCTCAGTAGCCTACAACCCTGTACTTGCTGTTTCATCTTTGCAGTACTTTAGCTTCAGCTGTGATGAGGATTTTAAATACCTCAACAACCATTTTGCAGCCTTCCAATGTTCTAGACTTGGTTTGCTCATGAACCTACTTACTAGCCCAATACCATAGGCTATATCTAGTCTATTGCTTATCATATCATACATCATACTACCCACTGCATTTGAATATGAGACATCCTTCATTTCAGATGGTGTCACTTTTTCTTCTTCATCCTTGACAACTTTTAACTTGAAATGAGCACCTATTGGAGTGCTTATAGGCCTTGCTTGTTGTTGTCCAAACACTTGAACTAACTTCTCAATGTATCCCACTTGTGAAACTGTAAGAATATCCTTGTCTCTATCTCTAAAGATCTCCATACCCAAAATCCTTCTTGCTAGCTTTAGGTCTTTCATATCAAACTCAGTATTTAAAATCTCCTTAAGCTTTTGAACCCCTTGCTTATGCTCACATGCAATAAGCATGTCAACCACATATATTAGGAGATAAATGAATGAACCAACAATGAGTTTGGTAAAATAAACGCAATTGTCATACTTATTGCAAGTGAACCCTTTCCTTGCCATTTAATCATCAAATCTCCTAAAACATTGTCTTGGAGATTGCTTCAAACCATATAAAGATCTTTGCAAAAGACAAATTTTTTCCTCATCACCTTTATGCTCAAAAACTTCTGGTTATGTCATTAAAATCCTTTACTCCAAATTACCATGTAGAAAGGTCGCCTTGACATCTAATTGCTCTAACTCTAGATTTTGAATAGTTGTAATGGCTAAGAACAACCTTATAGAAGTATGTTTAACCACTGATGAAAAATCTTCATGAAAATCAATCCCTTCAATTTGAGAAAATCCCTTCGCCACAAGCCTTGCCTTGTACCTTGCTACTTCTACACCAGGTATCCCAGCCTTTTTCTTGAAAACCCAGTTAGAACCAACCACTCTTTGTCCCTTTTGCTTAGGAACTAACACCCAAGTCTTATTCTTAGCTAAAGAGTAGATTTCTTCTTGCATTGCTTATTTCCACTTCGACCAATTCGATCTATTTTTGGCTTCTTGAAATGATGCTGGCTCTCCCATTTCTAAAATATCAGCTACATTTAGAGCAAAAGCTATTAGTTCCGCTTGCGCATATCTTATAGAAATATGAACTTGCCTTCTCACTCTATCTCTTGATAAGACATAATCTTCAAAATGTTCTTCAAGACTCATGATTTATTCTTCAACTTCTTTTTCAACTTCTTCTTCATCACTATCTTGTTCACTTTCAACTTGATCACTTGCTCCACCTTGATTAGCGTCTGTACGCCCTGGTTTTCCCACGGGCTGTTAGCAAGTTGAGATACGGCCTAATCATGTCTACCACGTGGACATCCCCAAGACCGGAGCTGCCACTCGAAAGATCCTACCTCCTCAGCTTGAGGTAACCTAAGGGTTCGCCAAGATGAGACTGAGTTTGGACTTTAAAGGCCACAGGTCGAGGGAAGAATCCAGCTCGTGGTACGAGCTAGAGTTGGAGGCTGTGACCTTTTATAAAGTCAACCACGCAAGGTAAACGTGCATATATCAGACATCACGTATCTGATATATCCCTGACTTCTCGGACACGCAGCATGAACGTGCGCATTCTGGCACCCACGACTGGGTTGGGCCGTGCGGCCCATTATCCCCCTTACCTATTGATTAGACCACACTTCATGTGTCAGGTTTTAGGAATTAATCATGAATGTCACAGAGTTGACGTGATAGATAAGAAGGTCACGGGATGACCTTCTTACCAACTCCTAGGTGCCCTCTCCTATAAATATGGAGACCCTGGGAGTTGCAAAGGGTTGGATTCTATTGTGTAAGAAATACCCTGTAAAGAATACCAAGCATATAGCAATAATATAGACTGGTGGAGTAGAAGGATTTTAACCTTTGAACCACCTAAAAACGTAATTATGTCACCAGCCCATTTCTAAAAAGATCATTCATCTATTTCGGTTCAACATAAGCACTAATCCCTTTCTCTTATTTTCTTAATTACCTGTTGGCAAAGAACCGCGTCAACAATTTGGTGCTTTCATTGAGAGCTTAGTTAGATTGGTGCTATTGTAAACATCTAGCCATGGTGACCACTCGATCCAGACACGGTAACGAGACGGAACAACATGATGGGTAGGAGGCTCATCATATCGCCATCCCCGGTGAACAAATTCCTGAGGTCCAACAACGGCCGGGAAAGCAGCCGGTGGGCCAAGATGACACTGGAAGTTCGGCGCCCCGGCCACCTAATCCAAACCCAGATTATTACACTGCGGTGGAGATGGAGAATGCTCAGCTAAGGAGCCAGCTAGCAAAAGCTAATTAGCAGATCAAGGAGGTGTTGGCCCGACTACCCCCTCTTACAACCGACGCTAACGTTGGAAAGAGGCAAGGCGAGACTCATAAGTCCCGCCAGGGTAATTAGTCTAGGCCTAGCCGCTCGGACAGACCTCCGACAGCCAACTCTACTCCCTCATCGCACCGTCGAGAGGCAAACTTCGAAGAAATGCCTAGAGCCGAACAATAATAGTACAGCCGTTCGGTCCAAACTTCAACTCCCAGCTCCCAACCAGCCTCGAGCGCGCCCAGGAGAGCTCGAGGAAATTCCAGAAGGAGATCCGGGGAAGGCTCACAGCATCAGCCCGTCCCCACCAGCCGTCCTGCGCCTCGTCCAGATCGCCAGGCGCGGGACCCGCAGGTTGGCACGGCCGCGAGGCCCCCACCTAACTTGATCCGCCCTGATGGAACCAGGATCGCGTCTCCGGTCAGACATCCTCCCTCACCAATAAGATATCCATCTCCACCTCGGCCCATCCGAGATATCCCAGCTTATGGAAGCAGTAGAAGAAACCCGCCGTCCGTGGGACCTTCTCGACGTAGCGGGGCGCCAAGAGGGAGCCCGGATCCTCACCCCCAAAGGCGGACTCCGAGATTTTCTAACAGGAGCTACTGGACCGGCAGTCGCCGAAGCGACCTCTCTGGTGGAGACCTGCGTCAGCGTTTAAGCTCGGCACAAAGTCCTTAAACCACCCAGGGGGGCGACCTTCGAGATCGCCTTAACTCTCATGGAGGAGAGCCAGTAGGAGGCGGCAGCCATGCTCGCTCAGGGGGGGACCTGTTCGAAGTACGTAACGGCGGGAATGCTCCAAATAACCTATCTCAAGATAGGAGGGGCAATAACCCACCAAATATGTACAGTGGATCCGAAGCTGTTGAGCAGCCCCGGAATAACCAAGGAAATCAGGACAAAACCCTCGAGCGCCTGGCTCAGATGGAGGACCTGATGAGGAAGCTCCTGTCGGAGAAAGAGAAAGATGAATATGATTCAGGGGACGAGATGGAGCTCTTCGCCCCCAGCATAGCAGCAACGGCTTACCCACCCGGTTTCCGTATGCCGCACCTGTCCAAATTCAATGGAGACGGAGATCCGTCGGATCATCTGAGGATGTTCAACACCCTGATGATGGCCCACAACATTGGCCCCGAGCTGAGGTGTCTGATATTTCCCTCCACACTGACTGGACTAGCCAGACAGTGGTTCAAGCAAAGCAAAAGACAATCAATCAGCTCCTGGAAGACTTTCTCTGCTGACTTCAAAAGGGCATTTCGAGCCTCCCAGGCTGCCCGCGTCAAGGCCGATTCTCTGCCTAACGTGAGGCAGCATCCCGACGAACCTCTGAAGACTTACCTGGGCAGGTTCGCGAGTGTTGCTGCTTGGGCCAGAGACGCGGATGACAGCTCCAAGCTCATGGCCTTGAGGACTGGGATCCTCGTCGGAGGGGGACTCTGGAAAGATATACAAATGAAGGGAGTTAGCTCGGTGAAGGAGTTCCTAAATAGGGCCTAGGAGTGGATCAATTTGGAAGAGGCCGAAGCCTCAGCTGCAGGGACCAGCCAGGTCCCTGAGCAGCCCATTGGAGTGGGGACGGAGGTCGTGACCGCGACCCAAAATGTCACACAGAACAACCAGCTCGGTGGAGGCAAAAGAAAGGGGAACGGCGAGGGCAGCCAGCACGGCCCAAAGAAGAATAAGTCCGTAGACAAGTTTAAGCTCGTCTACACGACTTATACAGAGCTCACCCACTCTAGGGAGAACATCTTTCTAGCTAACTCTACTCGCCTCCCCTGGAAGAGGCCGGAGCCATTAAAACACCAGAAGGGGAAGATAGACACCTCCAAGTTTTGCCATTTTCACAACGATGTTGGTCACAATACCGATGATTGTAGGCATTTAAAAGATGAGATCAAGACTCTCATCCGAGCCGGCCCCTTGGCCCAGTACGCGCGGAACAAGGTTCCAGCAAGTCGACCAGCTCCAAAAGTCCCGGTCAGTCAGCCCGGGTCTCGGATAGATCAGGACGTCCCTCCTCCCGTGATAGAAGGAGAGATATCCACAATATCTGGAGGTCCGCATATGGCTGGCACGAGCAGAGGTGCCCAGAAGAGGTACGTAAATGAACTCAAGGCGCATAATGGAGTAGAGTTCGCCCCGGAGCAGCGTCTGCCAAAGCAGCAACGATTGGAGAGGCAACCGATCATTTTTTCAGACGAAGATGCGGGCCATGTCCAGTTCCCTCATAAAGACCCTCTGGTCATAGCAGTTCAGCTCGCTAATCGGAAGGTTAGGAGGGTGTTGATCGATAATGGGAGCTCGGTAAACCTTCTATTTCGATCCACACTGGAAAAGATGGGTCTGACTGTCGCCGAGCTGAAGGCGACCTCCATGATGCTGTATGGTTTTTCGGGAGAAGGATCAGCGGCTATAGGGACTATCGAGCTGGTGATCACCCTAGGAGAAGGACCTCGGACAGTCTCCAAACTCCTTGAGTTCGTGGTCATCGACTGCTCCGCTGCGTACAACGCAATTTTGGGCCGACCCACACTCATAGCCTTTGAGGCCGTCATTTCCATTCGCCACCTCGTGATGAAATTCCCTACTTCCACGGGAATATGCACTATCCGTGGCGATCAGCTCGCTGCCAGGGAATGCTACAGCATTTCCATGAAGGGAAAATCAAAACCCAGGCAGCTAGCAATGGCCATCCAAGGTGGTGGAGAGGAATCTCAGGAACCCCTAGCTGATCCTGAGATTGAAAAACCTCAAGGCACCGAGGGGGAAAATATCGTCTTAAGTGAGGATATTGATCCCCGAATAGGCGAGGACAGGTTCGAGCTTCAGGCTATTTAGGAGCTCGAGGAAGTAAACATCGATCCACAGAACCCTTCACGGATGGTCAAGCTCGGGAAAAACCTCTGTAACAAGAGGAAGGCGGAGCTGACTAAGTTTCTGCAGGACAACCTGGATGTGTTCGCATGGTCCCACGAGGATATGGTGGGAATTAGCCTGAGTATCATCATGCACACCCTTCATCTGGATAAAAGCGTTCCTGCAAAGTCCCAGAAGCAAAGGCGCCTTGGAACAACTCGGGCTGAGGCCTTAGAGGAAGAAGTAGCCCGGCTCAAGAAATGCGACTTTATCTGTGAAGCCAAGTTTCCGGTTTGGGTCGCTAACCCCGTGCTGGTTCCGAAGCCCAACGGGAAGTGGCGGACCTGCATCGACTTCTCCGACCTGAATAAAGCCTGCCCCAAGGATTGTTTTCCATTGCCAAGGATTGACCAACTGGTGGATGCCACAGCGGGGCACGAGCTCGTGTCCTTTATGGATGCGTACTCAGGCTACAATCAGATCGCCATGAATCCGGCGGACCAGGAGCACACCAGCTTCATGACCCCGACTAACGTTTATTGTTACAAGGTCATGCCATTCGGGCTGAAGAACGCCGGTGCTACGTACCAAAGGTTAGTAAATAGAATGTTCGCAAACCAGATCGGGAAAAACATGGAAGTGTACGTTGATGACATGCTAGTCAAGTCAAATATTGCCGATAACCATGTTTCCGACCTGGAAGAATGCTTCAAGATACTACGGGAGTATAGCATGGGGCTTAATCCACAGAAGTGCACTTTTAGAGTCGCATCGGGAAAATTCCTGGGTTTCATCGTCAATACCTGAGGAATCGAGGCAAACCCCGACAAGATCAGATCATTACTCGAGCTTCCCTCACCCAGGTCGCGCAAAGACGTCCAATGCCTGACAGGAAGGGTGGCAGTCCTCAATTGATTTATTTCAAAATCCCTTGATAAGTGCTTGCCATTCTACAACCTGCTCCGAGGAAATAAGAGGTTCGAGTGGACAGAAGAGTGTGAAAGTGCTTTCCTCGAGCTAAAGGCACACCTGGCCGAGCCACCCGTATTATCAAAACCAAAAGTAGGAGAGCCTCTTTTTTTCTACCTAGCTGTCACAGAGGATGCGGCTAGTGCCGTATTAGTCCGAGAAGAAGACCGGATTCAGAAACCCGTCTATTACATCAGCAAGAGACTTCTCGGAGCTGAATCCCGGTACCCGTTGATGGAGAAATTGGCATTTTGCCTTATCACGGCCTCTCGAAAGCTCAGGCCGTACTTCCAGTCCCACTCAATACACGTCATAACCGATCAGCCTTTAAGGCAGGTTTTGCAAAAACCTGAAGCATCGGGACGTCTGTTAAAGTGGGCTATCGAACTTAGTCAGTTCGAGATTTTGTACACCCCACGAACTGCTATAAAAAGCCAGGCCCTGGCCGATTTTGTAGCAGAGTGCACAGGATTCCGGGAGGATCCTGCGGAAGACTCACCCCAAGTCACCTCGGCCCAGGCATCGTGGAGGATCTTCGTGGATGGTTCATCCAATGAGAACGGCTCCGGGGATGGAATCATTTTAATATCCCCTGGGGGACATAGATTCCACTTGGCGCTGAGATTCGGATTCAAGGCCTCCAACAACGAGGCCGAATACGAAGCTTTGCTGGCTGATCTAAGAATAGCCTAGGAGCTGAAGGCGAGCTCCGTCCAGTGCTTCAGTGACTCCCAGCTCGTGGTAAACCAGGTTCTGGGCGAATATCAGGCACGAGGACCCAAGATGGCTTTTTACCTAGCAAAGGTAAAAGTGGAACTGTCCGCGTTTGGGCCAGGCTCAATCGAGCAGATACCTCAGGAACAGAACGCTAACGCAGACGCTCTTGCCAAGCTTGCCACCTCCGGGGAGACGGAGGCTCTGGGGTTAGTTCCGGTAGAGTTCTTGGAAAAACCAAGTATAGAAGAAGCCCGGGCGGAGGTCGAGATGATCGACGCTAGGCCGACCTGGATGACCCCCATCCTTGAGTATCTCACCGAGGGGAAGCTACCTGAAGGATGTAATGATGCGCGGCGAGTATTGTACCAGACCCCAAGGTATACGATGGTGGACTGGATGCTATACCGACGTGGGCACTCCCTACCTCTCCTACGATGTGTTCTTCCAGGCGAAGCAAAGGCCATCCTGCAGGAGGTGCATGAGGGTTTTTGCGGAGATCACACTGGGGGGCAAAGCTTGGTCCTAAAGGTCCTGAGGCAAGGATATTACTGGCCCACTCTGTCCAAGGATTCGATCTCGTATGTCAAGAAGTGCGACAAGTGCCAGCGATTCGACACCGTTAACCGAGCTCCCCCGGTCGAGCTAAAGATGATCTCTTCCCCATGGCCGTTTGCAGTTTGGGGGATCGACTTGGTTGGTGCCCTCCTTACTGGGAAAGGCGGGTTCCGCTACGCCGTGGTGGCCATCGACTACTTTACGAAGTGGGCTGAGGCAGAACCTTTGGCAACGATAACTTCCAAAAAGGTCCTCGACTTCGTGGTTAAGAGCATCATCTGCCGATTCGGGCTGCCCAAGAAAATCGTTTCCGACAATGGGACTCAGTTCGACAGTGACCTCTTCACCGAATTTTGCGAAAGGTACGGAATTGTGAAAAGTTTCTCCTCCGTGACCTATCCTCAGGCGAATGGTCAGGTCGAGGCCGTCAACAAGACGTTGAAGGCGAGCCTCAAGAAGAGACTAGACGAAGCAAAGGGGGTCTGGCCAGAACAGCTCCCCCAAGTTCTATGGGCATACCGGACCTCGCATCGGACTCCTACGGGTCATACTCCTTTCTCCCTGACCTTTGGGAGTGAGGCAGTCCTCCCTGTGGAGATTAAGGTACTTTCGCATAGAGTCTAGGCATATGACCAGGACCACAACCAAGAGCTACTTAGCGCTTCCCTTGACTTGGTTGATGAAAGACGAGAAGATTCGCAACTCCAGCTCGCACATTACCAGCAAAAAATCACTCATTATTTCAACTCAAAGGTCAAAAAATGCGCCTTTAATGTTGGTGACCTGGTCCTCAGGAGAGTTTTCTTAGCCGGAAAGGATCCCAAAGACGGAGTGTTAGGACCAAACTGGGAAGGGCCATATCAAATCATCGAGGTCATTAAAGAAGGAACTTATAAATTAGCTCGGCTTAATGGAGGGGTAGTCCCACGAACTTGGAACGCCATCCATTTGAAGAGATATTATCAATGATTCCCTTGTAAGGCCTAAAAGGCCATTTTTTATGTATTACGCAATGATAATTAACTTTTCGTTTATGGTTGTACATATTTACGAGTGTAATCTAAAGCAACCGCGAAAGACCCTTTCCCAGTTACTTGGGGGGCATATGGTACCTGGATATAACCAGGTCGCCTTAAAGACTTAGAAGTTAATTCAAATCGATTGATCGTTGTTTTTCTTAAAAAAACGCGAGATATTGATAAAGGATTAACGCGAACTAAGTCCTATCCTGGATATAACCAGGTCACAAAACTTAGAAGTTAATTTAAATTGATTGATTGTTGTTTTTCTTAAAAAGCACGAGATATTGATAAAAATTAACGCGAACTAAGTTTTCAAACTAAGTTCCTGGACTTAACCAGGTCACAAAACTTAGAAGTTAATTTAAATTGATTGATCGTTGTTTTTCTTAAAAAGCACGAGATATTGATAAAAGTTAACACGAACTAAGTTTTCAAATTAAGTTCCTGGACATAACCAGGTCATAAAACTTGGAAGTTAATTTAAATCGATTGATCGTTGTTTTTCTTAAAGAGCACGAGATATTGATAAAAATTAACGCGAACTAAGTTCCTGGACATAACCAGGTCATAAAGCTTAGAAGTTAATTTAAATTGATTGATCGTTGTTTTTCTTAAAAAGCACAAGATATTGATAAAAATTAACTCGAACTAAGTTTTCAAACTAAGTTCCTGGACATAACCAGGTCATAAAACTTAGAAGTTAATTTAAATTGATTGATCGTTGTTTTTCTTAAAAAGCACGAGATATTGATAAAAATTAACGCGAACTAAGTTTTTTCAAAATAACAACTAAAATGTGTAAAGGCAAAAGGAAGTAAATTGATTAAAAATAAAATTGATAGTTAGATGTCTCGAGGTGAAAAACCTCATGCAAAGTTACAACAAAAAAAAATGAGAATAATAAAAGAGTGGATGCAAAATGGAAAGGCCTTAGGCTCCACTAGTCGGCCCCGTGGAGGTCGCCGTCTCGCCCTCCTGCTCGGCCACGACGAAGGCTTCCCCAGTCTCAGAAGGAGCTTCTTTCTCGAGGCGAGCTTTAAACCCCTCTAGCAAGGGCTCCCAGACGTCCGCTCCCAAGAAGGAGAAATCACCGTCCGAATTGTAGACCCAGCAGTGGTAGAGCATGTCCTCCATGGCGGTGCTGGAGGCTGCCTTCTCGGCTTCTAGGGTGGCCTTGGCCTCCTCGGCCCCAGCCTTCGCAGTATCTAGCTCTGCCCGCGCAGCGGCGATGGCGGCTTTGGTAGCCTCGACCTCTTGAAGCTTGGGACGGGCTTCTTCTAGCTTGGCCTGCGCGACTGCCACGGCATCCTTAGCCGTCTGCAAGGAAGTCTGGTGGGTGGCCACAACCGCCTGATGCTCACCCCTCATATCCTCGAGCTGGGCCTTGGTCTTGGCTATGCTTCGGTGAAGGGCCAAGGCGCTCTGCAAAAATGGAGAAGCAACTGTCTTAAAAAAGAAAAAGGGAGAAAGGAAAAGCAGGGCAAGGCATGATAATAAAAAACCATAAAAGGGTAAGGTCAACTTACCGTTGGGGCCATGCCCAATGAAGATTCCAGTACGCCCACCGGGCTCCTTGTTTCGATGGCCCGCAGCTCCCTCTCATTGAAGCGGTAGAAGTGGCTGGCGGCGTAGTTCGCCGTCTCATACACAGTCCCCCCAAAGACATCTGGAATCTTCTCCAGGTCCTGGGGGTCAACTGGGATGCGCACCTCGGGAGGCGCAATCGCCGAAGCCCTGGGCTCCGCCCCTGTGTCCCAGACGAAGGCCGGAGCTCGCGGAGGGGGTGGGGGCATGCTCCCCCCTGGAGCAGGAGGTGCAGTTTTCTCGACCTGGGCGGCTGGGAGCTGCTCTTTCTCCTTTGCAGGAGACTTGGTTGGGGTCCCGGTGGCATTCTTCGCCATCCGGAGCTTCTTCATTTTGGGCCCAGAGGCCCCAGTTGAGGAGTTCCCCCCGGCGAACACAGCCCGCAGATTTTGTCCCCCGGGCTGAGACATCTCCTCTGGCAAAACAAATATATGGTTAGTACACAAGTTAGCAGTCATGCAAAAACAAAAACAAAGGGGGAAAAAGTGAAATTCAAGTATATATATATATATACTAAAGGGAATCCTACCCCCCGAGCTAGAAGAAGAATCTACAATTACGACCATCGGCCCCGGAGCTTCTGCGGGGGAATCTAAGAGAATTATTTCTCGAGCTGGCGCAAGTTCTGGACCCGAGGCTGTCTCAGGACTAGACTCTTCTACGTATTGCCTAAGACCTGGAGCTACGACACCCTCCCGGAGTGATGGCCATGACCGAAGGTTAGTCCCATACTCCTCGAATAGGACCGACCTAAAAGCTAGGGTGTTGTCTACAACTATGGTACCCCTAGGGCGGCTACTTTCGTAGTCCAGGACGAGCTGGTCGACGCAGTGGAGCAGGGTTTCATCTAAGTCTGGGTCACTTCGGTGGCGTTGGACGATCTGTCTGGGATTGAACCTAGCTAGCCGGGGGTCTGCAGTGGCCCTATCTAAGTTCCTAAACATGTAAGGGTTACCTTGGCCGGAGGGACCTGCAGCTGCTCTGGACCGGACCCTCTCCTCGTCCGTTCTTTGGACGACCTCCAACGCCCGTTTCCTCGTCCTCACGAGGGGTACCTCGTCCTCCTCATCCTCATCCCCCGCGACCTCCTCCACGATGATAGGCCTCATATCGCAAGTTGGGGGAAGCACCCGGGGCCTCCTCAGGTTCAGAGTCTGGCCTGGGGAGATCAGATTACAGGCCAGCATCGTCTCATCTGTCACGAGCTGACGATAGTCCTTTTCACTGGGGGGCAAGCCCGCTAGTGTCTCGTACTGGCTCCCGAGGATCACAGACTTCTCTGTCCTCGCGAAGATAGCTACAGAATTATTCTAAGTCAGAAATGGATATAGGGGAAGCTAACCGATACTTAACTTACGAGCTAAGGTTGAAAGGCACTTACGAGGACGGTTGAAGTAGTGCAGCTCGCAGTTTCGGAACCCCGTCGACATAAAGAATTGATCTTTGAAGTCGTTGGGGTGGCTGGGAAACTCGATGACCGCAGCCGTGTTGGGGAACCGGGTTAAGTAATAGAACTCGTCACCTCGCCCACGCTGCTCCGGGCTGGCCTTGAGGCAGAAGAAATACAGAATGTCTGCAGGAGTGGGGACCTCCCACTCCTGTTTCAAGAACAAGTATCTTAACCCCGCCAACAAACGGTAAGAGTTGGGGGGGAGCTGGAATGGGGCCAACCTCACGTAGTTGAGGAAATCGGCGAAGTACTGGTCCAACGGGAGGAAGGCCCCCGCCTTGAAATGTTCGTCGCTCTAGGCCGAGAACACCTCATCAAGAGGCGCGCAGCTCCGCTCGCCTTCTAAGGGAGGTCGGGCAATCACGATTCCTCTCCCCAGCTCGATGTTATGGGAGAGGAATATTTCGTTTACCCTCGCCTGGTTAGTGATCTTTGAGACGATCTTCTCACCTCAAAGAACGCGTCAGGGGCCACCTCGAGCTCCCGTTCCACTGCTGGCCCGAAGTTGGGAATCGGGGATTCAACCATCACCTCATTTCCCTTGTTTTGTTGGGAGGACGAGCTGCCTACGGACTTCTTGGGAGCGTTCTTCTTGGGTTCCATCCGGTCGCCTAGCGAACAAAAAGAAGAAATTTTAGAAGAAGGCGGCCTAAAAATGGAGAAGAATTTGAATGTGTTTCCTTGACACGAGCTGAGGTAAGCCCAGCCCGTGGAGAGTGAGACCACGCGGTTCTATGAACACGCGCCTATGCTCCCAACAGATCCCCGATTACTCGGAATTCATGTGTCAGGAGGGTCAGGATAGAAATTTGCCTTGGAAGGAAAGTTTTGGTAGGCGAGAGGTGCAAAACCGCCTGTGAAGCGTGTCCCTTAAGCTACCCGGTTTTACACCCAAAATACTGGGTACTTTAAACCAGCATACCTAAAATCCTACCCAGACAATTTCCCCAGAAAACACACCCTATAAACAATGCTCCTAAATGGTTCTCTACTGCAAACGATACCCTAACCTTAAAGGCTTTAACCCTTCATGCCCACAAAAAAACCAACAAAACCTTGCATGTGGCTACAGTAAATATTTACCTAAGCTACAGTGAAAAATAATTTCAAAACATGCACAATCAGGAGACTTACAGAATGTTCTAGTTGAGAAGAGGATGAAGGGATCGCCTGGGTTGGGGCTTCGTCGGAGTAGTTGATTCCAATGCTTCGAAGGGGCCCTTACACCTGAACTTCTTGAGGGCTGGGAATGGCAGCCGGAAAGAAGAGGGTTTTTTCTTTTGAAAATGAAGAGAGAAGAAGAAGAAAATTTCTGAAAAATTTCAAATGAATGGGTGGCCCATGCGTAAGGTGGCCACCCCTTTTATATACGTGAAGGGCCACGTGAGGAGGGCCGTTGGATTGCCCTGATGTGGGATCCAAGGCTCTCCACTCGAAAGACAAAATGACGGCTGAGTATAGGCTAGGCCATTTAATGCGGTTCTCAGAAGACGTACCGTCACCAACCATGATGTTCCACGTATTCGGCGCTTGCGTGAAAGGTGGAATATGAAGAGTTCATGGGGAAGCCTAAAAGCCCCTACTGTGGCCCTATGCGACGTCGTATACCACGAGCAGGGGCTTGGGGGGCAAATGTACGCCCTGGTTTTCCCATGGGCTGTTAGCAAGCTGAGATACGGCCTAATCATGTCTACCACGTGGACATCCCCAAGACCGGAGCTGCCACTCGAAAGATCCTACCTCCTCAGCTCGAGGTAACCTAAGGGTTCGCCAAGATGAGACTAAGTTTGGACTTTAAAGGCCACAGGTCGAGGGAAGCATCCAGTTCGTGGTACGAGCTAGAGTTGGAGGCTGTGACCTTTTATAAATTCAACCACGCAAGGTAAACGTGCATATATCAGACATCACGTGTCTGATATATACCTGACTTCTCGGGCACGCAGCATGAACGTGCGCATTCTGGCACCCACGACTGGGTTGGGCCGTGTGGCCCATTATCCCCCTTACCTATTGATTAGACCACACTTCATGTGTCAGGTTTTAGGAATTAATCATGAATGTCACAGAGTTGACGTGCTAGGTAAGAAGGTCATGGGATGACCTTCTTACCAACTCCCAGGTGCCCTCTCCTATAAATATGGAGACCCTGGGAGTTGCAAAGGGTTGGATTCTATTGTGTAAGAAATACCCTGTAAAGAATACCAAGCATATAGCAATAATATAGACTGGTGGAGTAGAAGGATTTTAACCTTTGAACCACCTAAAAATGTAATTGTGTCACCAGTCCATTTCTAAAAAGAACATTCATCTATTTCGGTTCAACATAAGCACTAATCCCTTCCTCTTATTTTCTTAATTACCTGTTGGCGAAGAACCGCGTCAACAACGTCCATAGCTGCATTTTGATTTTGTAACTCAACATGAGACTTATTTAGAGCCTCAGTTTGTTTAGTGGCTTGCTGAACTTGTACTTGCAAGTTAGTCTTATAATATGCATTTTCATCAAATATGACATCTCTACTAATAATACATTTTTTTATCTTCAGCTAGCCAAATTCTATAACACTTAACCCTACTATGATAGCCTAAAAAATTGCCTTTCTTGGCCCTAGGATTGAGTTTACCTTGACTTACATGCACATATTCTAAACAACCAAATATCTTTAAATGATCATAACTAGGAGGTGAACCCGACCAAAGTTATTCAGAAACTTTGAAATCAATGGTTGTGGATGGTGATCTATTTATTAAATAACAAGATGTAGCTGCTGCTTCAGCCCAAAAACATTTTGGCATCCCCAAATCATTCAACATACACCTAGCCTTGTCCATTATGGTCCTATTCATACGCTCAGCCACACCATTTTGCTGTGGCATTTTAGGACATGAACGATGTCTAGCTATTCCATTTTCAGCACAAAAAAAGTCAAATTCTTTATTACAAAACTCTAAACCATTATATGTCCTAAGTCTCTTTATTCTTTTACCAGTTTCATTTTCTACTAAAGCTTTCCATGTTTAAAATGTTTCAAAAGCCTCATCTTTAGTTTTAAGAAAATACAACCAAACTGTAACGTCCCAAATTCCTTGATATGGCTTAGTGCCTGGATTAGGGGGTCAAGAGGGCCATAATTGATTTAATGTGTTATTATATGATTATATGTGTGATTATGTGCGTTGCATTATGTTAGGAAAACTTATACAAGATCTTTATTTATTTTCATGTAGATCTAATATTAAACAAATTAATATGAGATAACCTAGAACATGTTTCTAAAATTGAATTCAAAGAGAAATAATGATATACTTACATTATACATAGCGAAATGAATGAGTCCTTCCTTCAGTTTCTCTAACCCTTGTATCCTTTCTGTCACAGAGTATTACCAAGAAACTGAACCGATCTTAAATTTTCTTCACAGTCTTCCAAAGTATTCTTAGAATCACCTAGACTAGAGTGGACAATTCTCAACACATGAGATAGATACAAAGAGAAGAAGAATAGAAGAGAAAATTTGAGGCTTAGAAAATGACTTATGTTTAGAGAGTATCTAAAACTTATCAAAAAACAAGTGTTTGTCATCTGATTTCAACTCTTACTGAACATTCCTTTTATCGACTCATTTAGGTCTTTTATTTAATTAAAAAATCAATAAAATAATAGCCAATTAACATCCCTAGGTCAAAATTATCATGAGCTTTAGGCCCGTGAAATTTCTCATTTGATTATAAGCCCATTGGACTTAAAATCAAGACCTGTATTATTTTCTATTGATTTAATCAATTAAATAATTATTTAAATCCTTTATCAAATTAATTATTTATAATTTGAATCTTGATTTAAACTTATTTATTAATTTAGATACCAATTTATCTTAATTAATAAATCTGCCATAATTTCTCTCTTTTTTTCTTAATTGTATAATTTTGTGAAACTATCCAAAATTGACTTGGTCAACTTTGATAATTCTAATTGATAATTAAATCAATTAATTGAGACTATTTAGAAGATTTTATCCAAGGTACAGTGGGGACCATGGGCCTATGAAATCAAGCTCCAATAAGTTATCATACATCTAACAAATAAATTTACTAACTTATTAATTCCTCGTGACTCCACTAAAGACTCGGAATTACACTCTTAAATTCATAGAACACTCTATAAGCAATATAAATACGTTATTAATTATCCATTGTTGTTACAACCATAATTTTCACTCAATCCTCTATAGACGGTCTACAATGAGATGTGACTAAATATCATTTTACCCCTCATTGTATTGTATCCTTAAAACACTTAGTTCCTTGTAAATGATATTTTAGTAAACTAATATTAGTTACTGAAATGAGATATCTGTCATTTAGCACCTTGAACCAAACTAAAAGGAAACCATCATTTCACTTCTTCATCAGAAGCTATAGATGTTTATATCTATGATAAACACTCCCAGTCAATTATACTACCGAGTTCCCAAGATGTAAGTATGGGCTAGTCCGTAGGGTAAGTTGGTAACGAACAAGTCAAAGAACTCAAATAATACAATCAGTTAGAATACTAACTACTCAAAATTGAGATTGAATTGACCTATGGTCAACTATATGATATGACTAGAATAGATAATAACGGTATGTTTACTTATCCTATCAACTGTCAATATCAGTCCAGTCCGATGTAACAAATACATCCGATCTTATGTACTTTGCTAATGTTCTGGAAAGAACATAACACTGCAATGTGTAAGTAGATCATATCGTAGATTGGCAAGTCAGTGTAAATCCTGTGCATTGACTAATCTTAGGACTAACTTATTTTGAACATATAATCATATTTATATTCCACTGTGATTACGTCTCTATAAATACTATTAGCTATATGCTCGGGATTTAATAGAAGTTTATATTAAACAAATAATCATGAAAATAAAACATGTAAGCAAAGTGATTGACCAAGTCAAAAAATGATTTCTATTCTTTTATTGATAATAAATGAGATTACAAAGAAATTTGGTTTTAATTAGGGCATAAAACCCTAACACATTAGTATATGACTGTATTTGCATATTTGTGGGTCGTTTCTTATAAAAAGGGCATTTTTATAATTTTGGCATGTTGAGGGCATATTTGTATATTTATGTGCATGAATGTGATATATGGGTAAGACCACATTATTATGTGGATAAATATTTGAGCTATTCGGCATGAGACGATCCTAGGAAGCAAGATAGCAGTTTAGTCATAACGGGGTCAATTACCGTGCTCGGGGTGAGCCTAGGGGTAATTTGGTGCTTAGTACATTACCGGAATTGAGCGGGTAATGGGAAATGATTTGATAGTTATTTGAGGATATTGGGAATAACGGGAATTGGGAGACGTTACTTATGATTAACGGGTAGGTGGTAATGACAAAATTGCCCTGGGTGGCTTTGAGGAAGTAGGTTGTCCCTAAGGGCATTTTAGTCATTTTAGGCTTTAGACAGACTTAGTCAAGGTAGGTTGTAGAAGGAACCAAGGCAGCAAAAACAAAGCTTTTTCTCTCTTCTCTCTCGATCATTTCCTCTCTCTCACTTGATTTGATTTTTGAGGCAAAGTTAGAGGATTCAAGCTTGAGGGTTAAAACTTGGGGTCTAGAATTGAGTTTCAGCAAGTGAAGGGATTCAGATTATAGCTGAGGTGAGTTTTCAATTATGCTTTTGACTGGTTTTAGTTGTGTTCGAACTTGAGAGTTTTAGATTGTGAATTGGGTATTTGGTGGTGTTTTAAGTGTTATGAAGTCTGGGTTTTATTGCTGGATTGGTGGTAATGTTGTGTTGGGGTTTGGTATTGATATTAGGGTTGTTTGGTTGTGTTTTTGGTTGAGTTTGGATTGAAGAAAATGTAGGGTAGCTGGGTTCGCGAGGTCAAGTCACGACCGTGTTCTTGGGCTCCGAGACCTGAGCGAACCCCAAAGCCCTCATGAGGTAAATCGCAGCCCGCCCCTGGCACCCAGACATGGGGCTGTCTGTCTGGGTGGTGTGTTGTGGCCCTTGGGGGCAGGTCGCGGCCCACGTGTCTCTTTTTGGCCAGGCTTGGTTTTAAGAGTGGGTTTTTAAACCGTAAGACTCGGGATCGAATCTACTACCCGTTTTGGTAGAATTCAAGGTCCTGGGGGCTAGAACTTGGTCCAGGAATATTTTATTACTCATTTTATTGATGAGATTTTATATTTGGTTATGATTAGGTTGCCGCTAAGGGCCTAAGGTCAAGATCGTGCTCAAGGGTCGTTCTTAACTTATTTTACGCTCGAGCCTGAGGTAAGAAAACATGTACCTATTATGTGACATACATGATTATTGATGAAGCATGTTGAACGCTCTATATTTGGATATCTGTTGCATCATGAATGCTTGGTTGCATTGTTTACTTAAGAAATGCACTGACTTATCAGTCAGAAACGACAATAGTGCTGAGTGCTGGTCGTGAAGCTTTGACTTATCAACTTGGAACGACAATAGTGCTGAGCATTGGTCATATGACATTGACTTATGAGTCAAGAGCGACAATAGAGCAACGAGCGCTGGTTGATATGATTAGATCTAATCAACAGAGCATTATATGCTCGTCCGACCATATGGTCGAAGAAAAATAAAGCGCTTGGCTAGTTACTCTGAGCCAGGGCTAAAAGGCACAAGTGACTTGATGGTTACATGGCTTAGGGTGCAGGACCCCAGGATGACTTAACAGTCATCTATTCAGGGCACAAGACCCTAGGATGAATTAACAGTCATCTATTTAGGGCACAGGACCCCAGGTTGACTTAACGATCATCTATTTAGGGCACATGACCCCCAGAGAACTTCATGGTCACTTGATTAGGGCTACGAGCCCAGAATGATTTCATGATCATTTATTAATACTTGTATACATGCAATAATAAGTTTTCTTGTTGAGCCTTGACTCACGGGTGCTATGTGGTGCAAGTAAAGGGAAAGAAAAGCTTAGCCATCCTTTAGTGGAGAGCATAGGTGACGATGTGTATATAAGCGACCGCTTGACCACCACGGCCAAGGTGTTTCTCAAGGGAGCTAAGGTTGAATCCTATTTTCGCCGCTTGGGTCGACAAATTGTAACTTTTGAATTGTAAACAACTTTGTAAACACTTTTATGGGATCCCATGTACAGTTTAACGTTTTTAATAAAATATCCATTCCTTTTGACTGAAATTTTAACCCTGGCCATTAATAGCACTTAGATGCATGTTTAACGAGTTAAGCACTATTTAAAATACACAGTGTGTCGGTCTTGGCCATCCAGGGCGTTACACAAACTTTCCTAGAATAATCATCAATAAAAGAAATAAACTATTGAGACTTAGAGAGTGAGAATGGTACATATGGTGAACCCCATAGATCTGAATTGATGTAGTCCAAACTTCCCTTAGTTTTGTGAACTACAGTAACAAACTTGAGTCAGTGTGATTTGTCCAACACACAACTCTCACAAAATTCTAAATCTGAAATTTTCTTCTTATCCAAAAGACCTTGCTTTGCGAGTTTTAGCAGACCCTTAACACTCATATGTTTTAGCCTTTTGTGCCATAACTCAGGTTGATCATCCCTTAGAACCAAGACACCAACTTCTCCCAAAATGACCAAACCTTGTAGAACATACAACCTGTGCTCAAGAACTCATTTCAACACCACCATAGAACCCTTTACCACTCTCAAAACCCCACTTTGAGCTTTGTAAGAACACCCTGATTTATCCAGCTGCCCTAGAGAAATCAGATTCCTTTTCAACCTTGGTATTTGCCTAACCCTAGTCAAAATCCTGACTGCACCATCCCACAACTTTAGCTTTATTCTCCCTTCACCAACAACATCACATGCTTGGTTGTTGCCCATGAGTTCCTTGTTTCCCTAAACTTTTTTGTATTCAATAAATCATTCCCTTCTAGGTGTCATATGGAAAGTACACCAGAATCTAAGATCCACTCATCCTTTGAATCTGCATTACTGACTGTTAAAACATCTGAAACAACTATCAAAACATCGATTGTACCGAACTCATATGAAACAACTTTTGATCCTTGTTAGACTTTGATTACACCCAAACTTATCTTCACAAAAAGCGGTTGTTGTAGTGTAGTATGGGCGATCGTGTCCACAGAGAGATATCTTAATCAAAAGGTGATTAGTAAAACTAAAGCACAAACAGTAAAGAAATCGTTGGTGGTTTTTGAGAAAATATTGAAAATAAAATTGGTAGAAAAATTCAATAACAAAAGTGATAAGGTTTCAAGAATCACCTATATGTTTAGCTCATTTATTTGAGTTTTGATTCACACATAAAACACAATTAAATTATTCACTTACCAACAATTTAATTGGAAGATAAAACTTGAAGAACATATATTAATAAATGTATTTGAGTAATAAAAATTCTCACATTAAGATCATAGAAAATAATCTTATGAAAAATCTAAGAATGACAATATACCTCATTGGCAATAATGCAATAAAAGACTAACCATAAAATTATAATATTAATATATTTGTTCTATTATATTCACATAGAAAAATCATGATTGTTTCTATATAATATTAGATAGATAAATATATTGACATAGAGATGGAGAAATATAGAAGAAGTTATATTACTCAAATGTATAAACTTTATGCACTTGGTGAATAGTGATGCACACGGGGCGGGGAATTCGCGGGGAGTGCTCCCTCTCCCCCCGTCCCCATTTATATTTCTAATCCTCGTCTCCGCCCCATCCCCGCTTATTCCCCATCGGGGACGGGGTGGGGAATCCCAACGGGAAACCCATTTATTTAAAAAATAAATTTTAAAATAAAAATTGTAAATTATATGTAAATTAAAATATTGCACAATATTTATAGCTAACATAGCTTGACAACTTTTAACGCTAAACCTAAACCTAAACCTAAACCCAAGTTGAAGATGTCAAGCTATGTCAAGCTGTCAACCTAAATTAAATTCCCACTTTCACTCTTGTTAACATATATTTCAACTTGGCGGCTTGATTTTAACGCAAGCTTTTCATCTTTTTCCATTTCACTTATTGTTGGGCTTGGGCTTGGGTTCTATTTCTCCACTTCATTTCTTTGCAATATTACAATTTTTCTCTACAAAATTAAACAAATTAAATTAAAACCACATATCTTCATATCAAATAAATATTTAAATTAATTTCATGAAAATTTATAATTAAAACATAATTTATTTAGATATTTCTACTTATATTAGTGCATCTTCATGCATTAATCAGACTTCCACTGAGGACATTGCTTTTTGTAATGACCATCCTTATTACAAATCCAACAAACCTTTGATCCTTGAGCACCATTTCTTGACTGTGACCTAGACCTTCTTTTTCCTTTCTTGTGATTTCCCCTATCCTCTGACCTTCCTCTAACACTCAGACTTTCTCCATTTTGTTTGGATTTCTTGCCATTAGCCTTCAAATCCAGTTCTTTGGAGCAAGCAGCTCATGTCACTTCCTCTAGAGTCAAAGTGTCCTTGTTGTACTTAATAGTGTCCCTGAGTTGGTTATATTGCCGAGGGAGAGAATTCAAAGAAAAATAGCTTGGTCTTCCTCATCTATTTTAACTTTAAGATTTTCCAAATCTGAAATTAACTTAGTGTAACGACCTCCTTTCTTAACATACATATATATAGTGTAAAAACAAAGTTTAACCTGAATATAACAATACTGAAATTCTGAATTTACAAAAACTTTATTAAACAATACATAACTAATGTTCATAACCTCAAACCATACAATACTCACAACTAAATAAAAACTTTATCTTACATACAAATCTTAATACTTTTATAAATAGTTTTCGTGGCGTTACTACACCTTAACGTAGAAATGAAGATGTATCCAACCGATAAATTGAAAAGCTTTATGTAAATTACAACATTCATGAAATACTTTTAAAGCTTTAAGTAAATTATAAAGTTCACAAAATACTTTTAATGAAATATAATTATAAAATCAAGTTCCTCGTTTATTTATAAAATAGCATAGCAGAACTCCACTCCCTTCAGGTCAGCCCCATATGTACAGTCATGTTGGCTCCACGTATACTCATCAACAATTTATATTTGGGGCCTCTTACCTACAATACAAAACATTATCTGATGAGCTAAGGCTTAGTAAGCAGAATAACTACCTCATATGCATTAAAATAAACATGCAACATGTTATGTATTTTCTTTCTTTCACTTTCCTTTCTTTTGGGCCCTAGAGGATGCTGCTGCCGGCATTACATAGGGAATCACATTCCCACCTGAACATAAACATGATAATAGGGAATTTCTCCCTCATAAACATTCATCATATATAGGGAAGTACATCTCCCTCCTTACTTATTTGGGACTTAGGTCTCCCAAGCAGCACCTCTACTTTAACGCTTTCAATAACTTGTTTGTGAACATTAAGCGTGCTTATGCATAATAAATATAACATTCTTGAAAATAACTTATGCATAAGAACATGGAAGGATAACATATAAAGCATATAAATGCACATAAGACACATAAAAGACTTGTATTGTAGATGAGGATTCTACTTACCTTGCGTCTTGATAAAACAACCGAAATTGTTAGCTTCCTGATAAAAACACAAACTATTAACTTACATAAAATCTACATGATGTAACTTTAGTTTATGATTGTTGTTATTATATTTTTCTTATTTTATTGATTATTTTATGTCTAGGCGTATGGTCATACTATATTTGTCCATGGGAAGGTTCTGGTCTAAAAGTCATGGTCATGGTCATATGGAAAAAGTCCAGGTCATAATACTTGTCCATAATAATAGGGAATAAGGTTATAAGAGTCCATAATAATAGTCCAAAGTATGACCATAGCCTATATAAGTTTAGTATTATGAAGATACATATAAAATAGTTTATATTTCAATTTTAGCATTGTAAATTATAACGACATGGTAAAGAAATCTATATATAAATTTTGGTATTATAACGGCATAGTAAAATAATCTATATATAAATTTCGGCATTATAATGGCATGATAAAATAATCTATATATAAATTTTGACATTATAACGACATAGTAAATTAATCTATATATAAATTTTTAAACATAGTAGCATAATCTATATATAAATTTTGGCATTATAACGGCATGATAAAATAATCTATATATAAATTTTGACATTATAAATGCATAGTAAAATAATCTATATATAAATAATAGTTAAATAACTGAACTGAAAGGCTCGGGAAGGAGCTTACCCAAAAAGGTCTTCGTAGGCTAGCGTTACAAACAGAACTTCGCCTAGATTTTAGAGATTTAAAACTTTAAAAGAGTGTTAAGAAGAGTTTTAGGCAGAGTGAGAGAAAGAAAGATTTTTCGTAATTCAAAATGAATTCTGAAAGGCTCTATTTATAGGAAAACATTGGGTTACTATGCTGCATAGTAAAATAATAAAATATTAAAAATATCAAGCATAGTAAAATAATAAAATATTCAAAATATCAAGCATAGTAATTTGCTTAAGTCATCACTATATCACTACTGCATCAACATGTGGGACCCATGGGGTGGACCCCACTGTGGGACCCATGTGGACCCTACTGTGGGACCCTTGCGGACCCCACTGTGGGACCCACTATGAATAGTACCCGGTGAATAGTAAAAGAATGAAAATTTCCCAATCTTCTTATATTACTTAGTTTAACATTTTTGACTCACAAACTTATCTGAAAATGTTTCTCTAACACCCATAAATTAATTATTCCCACCTATTAGTTACTCCAACAACTTAGAATTGTTAAAATCCCATAATAGAAAACAACTATATCCCCAACGGTCATGATCACTATTCACCAACGGTCATAAATGGCTAGTTTTTGTCCTATAAATATTTGTTCCTTCAACCATTTACTTGCACAACTTCTTCATCTCTTATCCTTCTAGATAAAATTCATCATCAAAACATGAATTTCTCTTTATTTTTCATAACTTTAGTGATTGTTTGCTTGTATTTAGCATCATTCTATGGGTATTATACTAATGAAATGCCCATGAATGTTATAGTTGCATATTCATTAATTATTCTTCCACTTTACTTAATAGCTCTAGCATTCGGTTAGCATTGTAATGCACTCAAAAGTATGAATAAAAATATCTTCTCTTATTTTTCATACTTGTTGTAATGTATTTGCAAAAAGAAATGGGAGTTACACTTAGTGAATTCATCTATATTTTCATCAATGGATTTATCATCATCCATCTTGAAGCCATAAAAATTTTGCTTCAAATAAATCTGTTGACGTCGTTTTTCGTATATCCTCTAAGATCTGAATCGTACGCTCGGACTGCCCATCTGTTTGAGGATGGAAAGCTGTACTAAGACTTAACTTAGTACCCATAGCTTGCTGTAAACTTCCCCAAAATCTCGACGTAAACATTGATCCTCTATCTGACACTATCGTCTTGGGGATTCCATGCAATCGTACAATCTCTTGGATGTAGATGTCTGCATATTGGTCTGCCGTGTATGAAGTTCTAACAGGCAGGAAATGAGCCGACTTGGTTAGTCTATCTATCACTATCCAAGCGGAATCATGTTGCTTATTTGTCTTTGGTAGACCCGTCACGAAGTCCATGGCTATATCGTCCCACTTCCATTCTGGCACGTTAAGTGGTTGTAATAAGCCTGCAGGGCGCTGATGCTCCGCTTTCACTTGCTGGCATACCAGACACTTAGATACATACTCCGCTATGTCCTTCTTCATCCCTGGCCACCAATAGATTGCCTTGATGTCGTGAGTCATCTTGGTAGACCCTGGATGAACTGAGTACGGGGTGCTGTGTGCTTCTTCCAGAATTGTCTTCTTAACACTTTGATCATTTGGCACGCATACCCGATCCTTATATCTCAATAAGCCTTGGCTAGATATTGAGAAATCGGTATTCTTGCCTTCTCTGACTGCTTCCATATGTGCTGCTAGCGATTCATCATGTCTCTGACCAATTCTAGCAGATTCGATTGGATAGACAAGTTAGCTAGCTTGCCTACAACCACTTCTATTCCGGCACTGATAAGCTACTGCTGTAGAGGCTTTTCTATTCTGGCTAAAGCTGCTAAATTCCCATAATTTTTCCTACTAAGTGCATCGGCAACTACGTTCTCCTTCCCCGGGTGGTATAGGATTTCGCAGTTGTAATCCTTTACTAACTCCAACCACCGGCGCTGCCTCATGTTAAGCTCCTTCTGAGTAAATAAGTACTTTAAACTTTTGTGGTTCGTATAAATCTCGCACCGTTCTCCGTAAAGATAATGGCACCAGATTTTTAATGCAAAGACCACCGCTGCCAACTCTATATCGTGAGTTGGATATCGCTGTTCGTATTCCTTTAACTGTCGTGAGGCATAGGCTATCACCTTGTCATTTTGCATTAGTACGCAACCCAATCCTAGCTTTGATGCATCGTAGTAGACAACGAACTTATCGTTGGGTGTCGGTACACTAAGTACTGGTGCTGAGCAAAGCTTATCCTTAAGCAACTGGAAGCTTTCTTCACACTTATCATTCCAATTAAACTTTTGTTGCTTCCGGGTCAGGTTGGTGAGTGGAGTGGCTATCTTAGAAAAGCCCTCTACAAACTTCCTATAATAACCTGCTAGCCCTAAGAAGCTTCTTACTTCTGACGCGTTCTTTGGTCTAGGCCAATCCTTCACGACCTCTTCCTTTGATGGATCTACTGCAACTCCGTCTTTCGATATGATGTGCCCAAGGAACGCCACTTGCGAAAGCCAAAATTCGCATTTTTGAACTTTGCGTATAGTTGATGCTCCTTCGATCGCGTCAAAATCATCCTCAAATGTTCCTCATGCTCTACTTCATCCTTGGAGTATACTAAGATATCGTCGATGAATACAACGACGAATTTATCTAAGTAATCCTTGAAGACCCTATTCATTAAGTCCATAAACGCAGCTGGTGCGTTAGTAAGACCAAAATACATAACCAAGAACTCGTAATGTCCACAACGAGTCCTAAAGGCTGTCTTAGGAATATCTTCTCCCTTTACCTTGAGCTGATGGTACCCGGACCATAAATTGATCTTAGAAAATACAGTCGCGCCTCGGAGTTGATCAAACAAATTGTCGATCCGAGGTAGCGGGTACTTGTTCTTAATCATTACTTTGTTCAGCTCACGATAGTCTATGCACATCCGCATACTTCCGTCCTTCTTCACGAATAGTACTGGAGCTCCCCATGGTGAATGGCTTGGCCTAATAAAACCCAAGTCTAGGAGTTCTTGTAGCTGCGTCTTTAACTCCTTGAGTTCCGTAGGTGCCATCCGGTATGGTGCCTTAGAGATAGGCTCGGTGCCTGGTACTAATTCTATCGTGAAATCTATTTCTCGAGTTGGCGGCAATCCTGGCAAGTCATCGGGAAATACTTCTGGAAATACTTGTATAACTCGAACATCTCCAACCTTAAGCGGCGTCTCCCTTTCCACGTCCGTGATGCTGGCTAGGAACGCTTGACATCCTTTCTCCATCATTTATTGAGCTTTGAGAGATGATACTAACGGGGTGCGTAGTCCTGAAGCTTGTCCTATGAAGCATCGTCTCTGGCCGTCAGGAGTCTCGAACATCACCTTCTTGCGTTTGCAGTTGATCATTGCGCCATGCCGTGCTAGCCAATCCATGCATAGTATTACGTCGAAGTCCTTGATCACTAGCTCTATCAGGTCTCCTTCTAGTTCCTTGTCCTCAATCTTGACTGGTACGCCTCGTACTATCCGTGATGATAGAACTACTTTGCCCGAAGGCAACTTGGTTACAAACCTAGTTCTAAATCTTTCACAAGGTTTGTCTAGTTTTTCTATCATTCCTAACGATATATACGAGTATTTTGCTACCAAATCAAGCGATACTAGAACATATACTATCGAGGATAGGATCTGACCTGTAATTGCTTGTTACTAGCATGGGTTCCTCCCTGGGTCAAGGCAAAGACTTTGGTCTAGAACCATCGCTTAATCCCTCTTCTCCTCACTAACATTCATCTGAATCCTTTTTACTTCTATTGCCGTTTCTAGAACATTGACATAGGTGGTATTTCCCGGGTTTGCTAGCTTAACCCCTAATTCCATCTTTGGTCTAAGTCCTCTAACGAACTTGGTCATCCTCATAAAATCGGTTGGAACCATCTTCGATGCGAACTTGGCTAATCCGTCGAACTGACGTGCATATTCTTCTACTATTAGCGATGACTGCCGAGGTGTAATACTTCTTGTGGAACAACTCCACAAATCTTGTCCATATCATGGTGGCGACATCGTTAGTCTGCTGAGCTAAGTCCCACCATATTCTGGCATCCTTCTTGAGTAATGACGAGACGCAGGATATGCGGTCCGTATTACTAAGATTCATGTGCGTCAGAATCGGCTCCACGTTCCTTAGCCACTCTTCTGCCTCAAAGGGGTCTATAGTCCCTTCGAAGTTTGGAGCGTGCTGCTTGTGGAACCTTGACTCCATATTCGGTACTGGATGTGGAGCGTAGTTCAAAAGGCTAAGGCCAGGGTCCATCAAGTCCTGGCAGCAGTTCTCTGACGAATTCCTCCAACAACACCATGCCGTGCGGGACTACACGATGCCAGGTACCAGCCTGGCCAATGTGAAGCAAGGGGAGAAGGAGAGCCTGAAGAGCTACATTCACCAGTTCAATATGGAGGCCGCAAAAATGGGGAGCCTAACGCGCCGGGAGTTAAAAATGGCCATTACCGCTGGAGTGCTCCCAGGAAGCAAGTTGTGGGACAACATGTTGAAGAGGGAAGTCACCGACTTAGATGACTTCTATGAGAGAGCGCAGAAGTACATCCGTGTGGAGGATGGCCACGCAAACCTAAAGGCGGGAAAGGAGGAGCCCCACGCGAAGCCCCCAACTAACGACGGGTCGAATGTAGCAAAGAAGAAAAGGGCATACGATGGATCAAGAGATGACCACCAGAGGAAAACCAAACATGGGAATGATCACAAGCAAGCGGCTTACGCTTACTACACAGACCTCACAGATACCAGGGAGCACATTTACCTCACCAATGAAGATCGAGTTCCTTTCAAAAGGCCCCCACCAATGAGAAAGGACCGGTCCAAAAGGGACCTTAGTAGATACTGTCGGTACCACAAGGATACCGGACATACCACGACAGAGTGTATCCATTTGAAGGAAGAAATTGAGGAACTCATCCGCAGGGGACATTTGGGCAGGTATGTGCGCAAGGATAACCAGAGGCCAGAAGGAGGAGTGTCCCCGCCGCCGGCACGTGAGGTGGCCCCGGAAGTGCAAGGAGAGGTCAGGACCATCTTTGGAGGACCAGGATTTGGAGGCGATTCTAGGAAAGGGCGAGACAGGTATGCCAAGGAGGCCCGACGAAGTCCACCACATTGCATTTTAAGTTTGGAACAACGCCCCCCGAAGAGCTTCAAGGGCGAGAATGACTCAATAACTTTCACTGAAGAAGATGCACAGGGGGTGCACTTCCCTCATAATGACCCCCTGGTGCTAACCACCCAGCTAGCTAACATGAGGGTACATCGGGTCATGGTGGATAACGGGAGCTCCGTGGACATCTTGTATCGACAGGCGCTGGAAAAGATGGGGTTGAGCCTCCGTCTCCTAAAGCCTTGCACTACGACTTTGTATGGGTTCACGGGAGATTCGATGCAACCCCTGGGGACAATCGAATTGGCCCTCACCATGGGGGAGCAACCCAGGCAAACCACCATAATGGCTAACTTCGTCGTGGTAGATTGCACCTCAGCCTTCAATGCGGTATTAGGGAGACCCTCCCTGAGAGAATTGAAGGCGATAACTTCTGTGTATCATCTAGCCATGAAATTCCCTACCCCTGGGGGAGTAGCATGTGTGAAAGGGGAGCAGAAGGAAGCGAGGGAATGCTATAACATGTCCCTCTGCGCAGCCACCAAACCATCCATGTCAATGACGATGGCTGTGCATGAAGGAGCGACTCACACAAGTTAGATCCGCACAAGATGGGACAGGCTACGGAGCCTTTCGAGAAGTGCTACCAGCAAGGCTTCAGCTCTTAATGCCAAAAGAACCTATGTTTAACTTGTTCTTCGTTATTGTAGTAAGAATCAAAGAGGCTGCCCTAGGTAGCCTCCTAGTTAGATGTAACCCCCCCCCCCCCCCCCTTTTTATTTTCAAAGTTAGATGCAAATCGCGTTCTATGAATGAAACCGTTTGCTACTTCCTGTGTTTATTTTCTTCGCTGCACAAGCATCAGCCAAAGTGTCTGCCGAAATAAATTTCACCAAGCACTTGGGGGGCAGGACAGGGGGCAAGAACATGCAGCCAGCAAAAGGGCTCCTAAAAAGGGACCCTCTAACGGAGGATCCTAAAAAGGACCCCTTGCCCTCCTAACTCCTAAAAAGGGACCCTCTAACGGAGGATCCTAAAAAGGACCCCTTGCCTTCCTAACTCCTAAGGGAGACCCTCTACCAAGAGGATCCTCAAAAAGGACCCTCCATTAGGAGGACCCCAAAAAGGACCCTTCAACAGAGATCCCAGGGGGACCCCCTATATCAGGGCCTTAAGCGAAGTCTTTACAAGGCATCTCCTTAGATCACAAGGATTAGCTACCCGTGTGAATATCAGGGAGGCCTTAGGGACTCACAAAAAAAAAATATGGTATCGATGGTAATAAGTCTAGAGCAGCCACCAAGCCGTCTAGCCAATAATAAGTCTAGCCATTATATGGTGACGACAATAATAAGTCTAGAGCGGCCGCCAAGCCGCCTAGTCAAAAAGGACCCCAAAAGAGATCCTTGTAAAAATAGTACTATGCATAATGACGAGAAGGACGCTTCTCGCAACAAATAATAAGCGCGCGCAAGAAAAACATAAAAGGATAACTAAGACCCAAGGGGTCAAAATATCCTTATGAAAGCAACCAAGAGGCACCAAAAGAGGTCCCAGTGAACCCTTTCACATGGGCTCCAAAGAACCTCCAGCCTGATAGATAAAAGAGGGGAACCAACTAAACCCTGGGCTTAAAAGGGCCTCGAATGCAATAGAATAAGAAATAAACAGCAACATATGTATTTATACTTTAAAAAAAAAAGAGTTCTCGGGATAGTACAAGAGTTACTAACAGAAAAGTAGCACTGGTAATGATGTTACAAAATAAAAAGAAAACAAAAAAGGAGCGAGACTATTTCAAGGTCTCCCGTAGTGGGCACTCCACCAGGCCGCTCGGGCAACGACCTGTTCGCTAAAAGAGGAGAAGTCAAAGTTGGGATCCTGCTTCCACACATTGTAAAGAGCACGGTCTATAGACTTGCACTCAGTTATGACCCTCTCCGCCTCCAAAGAAGCCATCGCCGCCTCCCAGGAAGCTCTCGCCGCCTCCCAGGAAGCCCTCTCCGCCTCCAAGGAAGCGACCTTCTCCTGAGTCGACTGTAGTTCAGCCCTAAGGGCCTCAACTTCAGTCTCCAGTTGAGTAACCCCCTCCTGCGACGCGGTCGCAGCGGCCTTGGCCCCTCGGAGCTCGCGCTCCAAGCATCTAGCCTTGCCTTTTAGCTCCTTGATCTTGGCCTTCAGCTTCTCCCTCTTCGAGTCCAACTTGGCATACTTAGTCCGGGCCTTTGACAATTGGACCTTGGTTGCGCTAAGCTCATTTTCGAGCTCCTGGACCTGGGCCATGAAGCCGTCCCTCTCAGCAGTAGATGCAGAGAGGACGCCGGACGAGTCAGCATGCCGAAGAGACACGATGTAGACCTGCACAAGAAAGTCAATGGCGTCAGCAATAAGTAACAAAAAGGAAAACACATGTACACCTATACATAATATTAATCAACACAAGGTGCAAGACCTCACCCAGGCCGCGGCACGCCTTAGGATTTCCCTAAGATCTGGTTGGGTCACATTCCCTAGACCTCTCTAGTCGGAGGTAGGGAGGTCCGAGGCAATCTGAATGAAACGCTGGGCATAGGATGAGACCATCCTAGTCACCCAAGGCTCCGCCTCCACGCTAGGAACATCTGGTTGGACAGGAACGGATGACCCACTCGCCGAAGCAGGAGGAGGCGCAGGGAAGGGGAAAAACTGGAACCCTGGTGCATTAGAAGGGGGCTCCGCGTGGTTGACATAATCAGCATCCGGCAAGCCAATATCATGAGGGACCTGAGGGAAGGCATCATTGCCATCAAGGCCAGGAGGAGCGTAACATCCCGCTGTGGCCTGCGGGTCCGGAGATTGACAAGCCATGTCCTGGTCATGGGAATCGTAAGGAGGGTATCCTTCGGGGGACAGGGGGCACTGATGAGACTCCCCACATTCGAGGGGAACATCCTCCATCTCCACCTCAGCCTCACCATCGTGTAGGGACGGCCCAGCCGGCATAGCCATAGCCTTCTTAGACCCAGTAACTGACCACAGGAACTTGGGGTTAGAAACCGGGGACAATTGGTGGCGGTTGAGATTCACCACAGTAAATAGGACTGCTGCCTTCTTCAGGGCGGAGTCTGCAGCAAGGAGTTTACCTATGGCCTCCGCCTCCGGCCCAATGACGGAGGGATCAGCAAATTGCCCTACAAGAACCACGCCAATGTCAGTACAAGCAAGAATGCAAAACGGTAAGTTCTAATAAGAAAAAGAGAAAGACCAAGATACTTACTAGGGCCGGCGCGAAAGTCTTCACGAACCGAGAGAGGCCCCTCTACCCAGAAAAAGTCTTGTTTCCAAGGCCCTGTGTTGGACACCGAGCCCTCTATTAAGGGAAGCTCACTGTTGGCCTTCTGCAGGTAGTAGAAGCCCTTGGACTTGGGCACTCCCATAAGGTTATACAAGGAATGCACCTCCTGCGCCGTCGGGGCGCGTTGGACGTTATCCTTGAACCAAATGAAGAGGCAACTTAAAGTCAACCAACTGTTGGGCAACAGTTGAAGAGGGGCCAAATCAAAATAGTTGAGAACCGCCACGAAGAACAGGTGCAGAGGAATGGTGCCACCCGCCTTCAAAATCTGCTCACTCAAAGCCACAAAGCCCTTCTCAGGGCGGTCGGCTCGGCAGGCCTCCTGAGGAACATGCAGGGCGTATTCTGGAGGAGCTCGGTAGTGCTTCACGATTGCCTTCAATTTGTTCGGAGACACGTGTGACACTAGACTGGACGCCAGTAGGGGGCGTCGTCCTCTTCCTGGGTGGACACCTGTCTGCGTGCTTTCGACATATCTGCAAAATCAAAAGAAATATGTGAGGAAGGGGCAGAACACTTAACCCTCCATTTTTTCTTCCTAGCAAGAGTTTTCCATCGAGGGAGCGATGGCGGAAGCACTAAGCTAGGATAAACTGAGACTAGGGGCTGGGGAGAGGAGCCAGCAGCCCCATGACTGTCATCAGGCGAAGAGGGAGTAGGAGGTTCTGGCGGAATGTGTCCCTCCATAAATTTTAACTCCCACCGCAATTCAAAAAGGGTCGTCCTAAGACGCGCTATATGGTCACTAAGGCCCAGGGGTGAAGGTCCTCCATCCCCTCTTGACACCGAGTCAATTTCGCTCTCCACCACCCAAATTTTACGTCTAAGTTCGGTCATGCACTCAAGGTGGCGGATGCGGGCTTGTCTTAAAGAGTCATAGTCCTGGTGAAGGTTGCCCTCAGGGGACTCTGAGTCTGAGGACAGGTCAATAAACTCAGCCTTTGAGGGTATCTCGGATGGGCAGTCACTGGCCATGAAACCACGTCCCAACAGCAAAAATAAGTTCACGTATAAACGAGGGGAAGGCTACAAAACACAAAGGAATAGGCTTAATACCTCTAGATGCAAACGCCCTAAATGGCCTACTACAGGGTATATATAAAAAAGAAAAAAAAACAACGAGGAGGAGGGGCGTGCATATGGTCAAACTCACTACAAGCTCAGACTAATGTACCCCATCCCGAGTACTGCTAGTTTGGACCCGATAAAATAAAAAATAAATAAATAAAAGGGAGAAGGAAAGAAAATATACCTCAAGCGATTAAGAAAGCGGGGGCGGGATCCGAAGAAGGTCAGGTAGCAAAAAGCAGCACAGAGTCGAAAGTGCGCGTCTGCAAGAAGGAACCAAAAAGGTGTGTTAGCCATAAAATAGACACACTAAGAAATTAGCTCATATATAAAAAAAAATGATGAAAATAGGGAAAAAGTGTGGTAGTGGGGGATTGAACCCTTTACCTCTTGAAAGGAGCAAGGGTCTAAATGCCACTAAGCTAAGGAGATGGAGTGTAAATATTAGGCCATGCATGAGGGCCTATTTATAGGAATCATGGTGAATAGTTTACAAGAGCACCTAAAGGTACTCTAATAGACTGGGGGGCAAGTGTTGAGGCTCAAAATTCCACGCCCTCGAAGGATCAAAGGCACGCACTAAGGCCCCATAAGCACTTAATTACGTGATGGGGCCACGATGCCCTCGGGCTCCCATTGTCCCGCACCAACCACGTACCTAGCGAAGCCACGCCTTAGTTGCATCTGATGGCCTCGCTGATGGTGGCCTCGCTGATGATGGCCTCGCTGGTGGTGGCCTCGCTGATGATGGCCTCGCTGGTGGTGGCCTCGTTGGTGGTGGCCTCGCTGGTGGTGGCCTCGCTGGTGGTGGCCTCGCTGATGATGGCCTCGCTGGTGGTGGCCTCGCTGGTGGTGGCCTCGCTGGTGGTGGCCTCGCTGGTGGTGGCCTCGCTGATGATGGCCTCGCTGGTGGTGGCCTCGCTGGTGATGGCCTCGCTGGTGGTGGCCTCGCTGATGGTGGCCTCGCTGGTGGTGGCCTTGCTGGTGATGGCCTCACTGATGGTGGCCCAAGTGGCCTCGCGAGATGCCTAGGCCACGCCTCCCAAGTGGCCTCGCGAGATGCCTAGGCCACACCTCTCAAGTGGCCTCGCGAGATGTCTAGGCCACGCCACCCAAGTGGCCTCGCGAGATGTCTAGGCCACGCCACCCAAGTGGCCTCGCTAGATGTCTAGGCCACGCCACCCAAGTGGCCTCGCGAGAAGACTAGGCCACACCCCTCAAGTGGCCTCACAAGAGGTCTCGGCCACGCCACCCAAGTGGCCTCGCGAGATGCATAGGCCACACCCCTCAAGTGGCCTCGCAAGAGGTCTCAGCCACGCCACCCAAGTGGCCTCGCGAGATGCCTAGGCCACACCCCTCAAGTGGCTTTGCAAGAGGTCTCGGCCACGCCACACAAGTGGCCTCGCGAGATGCCTAGGCCACGCCTCCCAAGTGGCCTCGCGAGTCTCGGCGCCCCTGGCCTCATGAGGGCCACATCCACAACGCACTCGACCTTGTGAATAGCTAGGGAGCCACGCCCTCAAGGGGGTCGCAAGGAGAGCGTCTCGCCGCGCATCCTTAGACATCTTCCAGGGCCACATGCCTATCGCTCAGACTCGTGAGTGACCTCAGGAGGTTTCGGATACCCCATACCAAGGACCCAAGATCTCCACCTCACACCAAGGGTCCCATTCCTTACACCTCGAGATCCCTATGCTTAGGAGACCCAGTACGAGTCGAATGTGACATATTTGTACGACCAAGTACTAAGTACAGATACCAGTGCCAGTGAGATTGCTGGGGTAAGGATCATGGTCCGTACGTCTACGGCCATAGGTCAGAGCCGACACCACTACCTCCTGCGCCACTACGCCTGCCACCACGCATCAGTCATGGGTACAGACAAGTAGTGGAGACATCCTCCTGACACCTGCTCCTGTACAGGTTGTACAACCACGACCTCTGAAGCCACTCCCCTGACACAGTACATATGTACCACTTGGTCTCCTGGACTGCCATGTATCTAAGGCCATTAGAGCCTACTATAAAATGAACTCTAAGACCACCTGAAAAGGGGTTGGAAATTTTACTGTAGCAGAGTTTTGAGTGTGAATGAAAGACTGAATTCTCCATTATTGTTCCATCATTGTTCTTGAGTTTTTGTTTTTACAGCTTTCCAATTAGCGATCTTGATTTGATAATTTTTCCAACTTAACTTAGTTGACGAGTTCTCACCGTCAACAATCTCATTTATCACATTTATGCCCTCAACGGGCTAAAATTACAGACATGCCCCTAATATCCAAACGGGGCCCACATGCATATTTAATTCAACTAAATATGCATCTCTAATCACATATTCACATATTATAATAATAATTCACTTATTGCCCTCCAGACACATTAATCAAGGCCCTAAACCTTATTAGCAAATTCAGGTCGTTACAAAAGCCCTAGACGAAATTCACTACGAAAATATAATAGATTACAACCACCAATGTAATGTACAGAGATCTAAAGAATTACTCTCAAACCGCAATTGTGTATCAAGAACAATTAGAAGAAAGTTACAACCCTAGAGATTAGTTTCCCAAGAACTAATCTCTTTCTCTCTATAAATCTCTCTCAATTACAAAATGCATTCTCTGATTCGATTTGAAACATTCTGAACAAAATGGGTAAATATAGCTCTAATACGAGAGCCAACCACATAAGCAAATCCTGTCAAAACTTATTTTCTGATATAAAACCCAGAAATGTTGAAACATCCAAAACACATGTTGAGACATAGGCATAGGTTGCAGCCACTAACAATCCTAGCCGCAGCCGCTACTCTCTGACTGGGAGGTTGCGACCATATGATCCAGGCCGCGACCACTATATAAAAATGAGGCAACTCTTCAATAAGAGCATATAGCAAGTCTGTTGTCCAATTATTCAAGAGTATCCGTGATTCATGGTCGTCATACAACCATTATGGTTGTTCATGGATTGACAATGCATATTCTTTGGGTGGATGATGAACTTGTTTAGCTAGAATATTTTCCTTCTTTTTTTTTTTAGCTATTTAGATTTATAGGTTGTATGACATTATAATTTTTTTCCAATGAATAAATTTCATTGCTGCAAAAAAATATATGATACTTCTATGGTGCATGTTGACGCCATTTTTCGTCAACTTAGAAAAGAAGAGCAATTAAACGAAATATACCAGAGGAAACAAATAATATGGACATGATTTTTTACGTGGTTCAGCAGTTAAAATCTGCCTAGTCCACGAGTCTGTGTTATTAACTTCTTGGAATTCTCTGATAGCTTTCTGGAAGCAATTGTTCAGAGTTTTCCCAATATCAATTTCTCAGTCCCTTACAAATGAATTGTCCTACTCTATTTATAGAGGAGTTTACCGAATCTCTTCCCATAGATTTCGGGGAGTTATTATTCAAATAAATTAAAATAATGCCATTAAATGCATTAGTTACTAGGTACACGGTAATAACCCATGATATCTGAGATTTAATAACAAATTACATCAGATCCCTTAAACATAGGGATATTTCAACAATAAACATGTTCACACACAGCTTGCGAGCTCGGACGCTAGATTCACACGCCTTCGAGACTGTTTACCTATTGCGAGCTCGTCACCTTAGTTCGCCTATGTTCCCAACAAGTGATGTTGACGAGACCATCCTCTTCGAGCTTACATCACTCGAGCTCAAATCGCTTTGTCTGAGGGCAGGAAATAAATCAAGAAATTTATACAAGTGTTGAACCATTGCCATTGCGAGTTGCGAGCCTAACTTATAACCTCGGAACACCTCCGAGACTACATAGTTCCCGAGCTCACCAATCCCGACGTTGTCACTTTTACTGCTCAGCGAGACTATCTTTGACTTGCTGATCACATGACGACTGTGCAAGTCTCGAGCTTACACCTTACGAGCCTGAGTTTCGAGATCAAAATTCCCATTCTCAAAATCGGGGTGTAATAATGCATATCTTAAAAGGTATGCACTAGTGTATAACTTTTGTGTTTCCGACTTGTGAATCGTTTTCAGCGTGATTTTTTTATGACCGTGTTTACTGTAGTTATTTAGAGCATACTACAAATTTTCAGGAAATTCCGAATAATTTACAATGCCGAAAACTAGGTTCAAACAAGTTGTTGCATGCGTGACTAATTTTTTTTATGCACGTGGAAAATAACCTAATTGAACCTAGTTTTCGGCACTGTAAATTATTCAGAATTTCTTGAAAATTTATAGGATGTTCTAAATAACTACAATATATACAGTCATAAAAAATCACGCTGAAAACTGTTCACGAGCTGAGAAACAACACATCCACTTTTTTGACAATACTGGTGCAATCAGTTTGTGTTTTCTACACTTCGATAATTTTTTTCTTTCAATTTTTTTATATGGCAGTGTACATTGTAATCATTTAAGACACCATGCAAATGTTCAAGAAATTCTGAATAATTTACAGCGCCGAAAATAAGATTCAAACTGTTGACTTTTACACGTGTATTTAAAAGAATAAGCACGCGTACATCAAAGTGTTTTAACTTTATTTTTTGTATCATAAATTATTCAGAATTTCTTGAAAATTTGTAAGATGTTATTGATAGCTACAGTGTACAATATCATATAAAAATAAAATTGGGATTACATCTATCTAGGTGCCGCCGAAAATAAAAAAAAATGATGTATTAATGTTGTAAAACAAAAGTGGATGAGTTGTAATTACTTCCAATGTATAAGTATACATTTATGTATATTAAATATTAATATAATCAATCTACCTATGAATGAATGTGGAAAATTTATTGAAAGCTGGTAGAAGCGTGTAAGATACTGCCAACTTCTTCTGCTGCTGCTAAACTGTGGTTATTAAGATCAGTAAAGAGACTTTAAAAGGATAACATGTTGGACTACAACTTTCCATATCGAATCATTTACTAGCCGACAAACTCATATATACGTATCATTACTATATATAAATTTTCAACTGTGTACTTTTTTTTTTAGTTATACATACTTTGCATTTTGCATAATTTTATTTATTGAATATATAAATATATTTTTCCTATATAATAAGTGTGTAAATAATAATTTTTTTTTGTTTTAACGGTTTTTTATTTTTTTAATATTGATTTTAATAAAATATTTTTATATTTACCAGAATATTTTTTTATTTAATAGTAGTTTGTAAATACTTAAACTTAAATAAAATAAAATAAATAATTAAAAAAATTAAAATAGGATATTTTTATAATATTTTACAATAATAATTATTTAAAAATAATAAATAATTAAACAAATTAAAATATAATATTTTTGAGATATTTTACAATAATAATTATTTAAAAATAATAAATAATTAAACAAATTAAAATATAATATTTTAAAGATATTTTACAATAATAATTATTTAAAAATAATAAATAATTAAAAAAAATTAAAATATGATATACTTTTAGATATTTTACTATGATAATTATTTAAAAATAATAAAATCATACGATAAAATTAAATTAAACTTAAACTCATTTTTTAAAATAATATCATATTAAACATATAATATAATTTACTGTCAATTAGTAACAAATTATTTTTAAAAAAAAACCAACAAGAAACTTAAATTTAAAATATATGTATAATATTTAATATTACATTAAACATATAATATATAATTTCTTGTTGTCACTCCAAAATTCAAAAAGTAGAACAAACATAAACTTAAACAAAAATAAATATATTATTTAATGAAAATATGATATTTATTTGAAATTTATATGACATTAATATAAATTTAATAAAAATAATTAATAAATTATAAAAATAAAACTAAATAAACATGCACGTTGCTTGTATGTATATACACCACTTTATTAGTTTTTATTGTTAACACCTGGATGGAAGTAAATAGGAATGCACATTTTCCCCATGGGGATGGGGCCCCGCGGGGACCCGCCCCTAATGGGGCGGAGAATCCCCATCTAAATGGGGAACGGGGTGGGGACGAAGATAATTTTCAATCCCTGAATGTTAAATAGGGTGGGGCGGGAATAACACTCCCTGCCCCAACGGGACCTGTTTAAATTTTTTATATATTTTTGTAATATTTTATATGTATTTTGTATTTTTATTTATGTGTTATTGTAGTATAGTAGTAATTTTTTTAATATTTTAAATTTTATTTAAGATAATGTATAATATTTTAAATAATAAACATCGTGCAATATTTTAATTTACATATAATTTACAATTTTTATTTTAAAATTAATTTTTTTAAATAAATGGGTTCCCTGTGGAGATTCCCCTCCCCAATAAGGAATTCTCCACCCCGACTCCCACAGGGAATAAGCGGGGATGGAATAGGGATGAGGATTAAAAATATAAATGGGGACGGGAACGGGGAGATCACTCCCCGCCAATTCCCTACCCCATGTGCATCATTAGAAGGAAAAATGCAATACTCCAATAATATCCCATTTTTACATGTAGAATTTAGTTCTCCATATATACAAGTATATAATAATATAATTCTGAATTTTTTTTTTCTTTGTCGTTTAGCCTTTTTTTTTTTTTTTTTAGGATTTTGTTATTTAAAGTGTTGAAATCATTAACTAAAGAATAGGAACTTGATATGTAACTTTTTAGTAATTTTATAATGTTTTGAGACAATTAAATAAATCTTTGCCAAATGAGTTCATAACTTTCGACTTTTTCAATATTTTAATTATTCAAATTCATATATATTTTTTATTGAAAAGAATAAATGATTATTTAATGAAAATAAAAAAGCACACTATATACTATGTGCAAACTACAAAATAATTAAAAAAATACTAAAGTTTAGATTATTATGGGCTTCTAAACATAAAACAAATAACTAAATTATAATTTGAAAAAATATATAAATGCGTTATAAATATATACTATGAAAAAATAACTTTTTTACGTATATATTTATATTTAAGTTGATAAAATCATTAATTAAACAACATACTGTATATATGAATAATCTTATTTTATTGATGTAAAATTTATAATATTATAAAAATAAATCATGCAATTTGATAGTGTGTATGGAATTTTTCAACCTCAAAATTAATTTTATTTTGACAGCACTGTTCTTACAATTGTTACATCTATATTGTGAACATACATAAAAAAATACTTGTTAATTTATATAATAATTTTAATGCATCTCTCGACACACTTTTAAAACACTCTAAATAATTTTGCATAAATACACCCATATTTAAGGTCATCTTAATTAACAATTATGTGACTAAACACTTATTTATTTGTCTTCAAATTTCAATAAAAAAATCAAAATCAAAATTAAAACTATATTTTTTTAGCTTTTCACTACACCAAATACCCCTTAGCATAACACAAGAATATAATATTACTGAAAAAGTATTATTATATACATATATGTGGTAAAATAAAAAAATGGCGCTAATTTATTTTGGTGCCCGCCTATAACTTGTTATATTTTTTTCCTAGCTAATTCCTTTTTTCCTAGCCCGCCTATAACTCTCCTGTTTTCTTCTTCGCACCCATCTGCGCCTCTCCCTGCTTAAAATCTTCCTTTAAGCATCTCTACCATCCCGACTGCATTCTGCCCTGGCTCGCTCACCATAACTCCTGCCCCGTTTGTCGGTTCCGGTTACCCCCAGAGCAAGCCAAGCTGGACTCTTTTGGGTCCCCGGAAGGGGTTTTGAGGTTAGGGGACTTGATGATGGGGGATGAGGACTAGTAGCGGCGGCGTTCAGGGCTCATTCTCTCCCAACCAGATTGCAGAGGTGGAGACAGAGACGGAAACGGAAAGAGACTCTTCGTCCAGTGTCTTCTTTCATTCAGGGCTCGAGGCCATGGAGATGAAATGGAAGAAGAAGAAGAATATGAGGAACAACGAAAGAAGGCACTGGACGAAGAGTCTCGAAAACAACAGGTACTTTCTTCTTTTCTTTACTTTCTCAGAGTATTTTGGTTTTAACGGCTGTTTGGTTGCTGGAAAAGAATAAAAAACTAACCAAATTAATATAATATACCTAAAGGTTTGAGATATTGATATGCATTAGTTTCAATCGCATCCCAAACTCTGCAAGATTTCAGTCAAGTGTATTTGGCTCTGCTGTTCCAAGCGGATCATCTGTTTTACAGTTGAGTAACGTAGTATATAATTTTTTATGGGTTTAAGCATATTTTCTGTTCTTATAATTGACCCAAGAAGACGACACATTGTTCAGGGGATGCAATGTCAAGAGAGTCCAACCCATTAAAGCAACGGCCACTGAATTGCCACCAGCTGTTCAGAGTAAGGACTAGACACTTCATACATTGTAGTGTGAATTTTGAAATTCTAATATTTGATGCTCACTCATAATTTATTTTGTTTAGAATTGAAGACCGGTGGGAAGTCAAAGGTTAGGATCAATGGTAAGTTCATCATAGCTCCTAGTTTGAAATGAGGACTTAATAATGATTGTACATTCCATTGTTTGGTGTGGTTAATGTTTTTATCATTCTTTTTAGAGATGCAAACTTTTGTGCATTGGTCAATGTTTGATCAGTTTTGGCCTTCAATAGTTTTTGTTTTAATAGGTCAAGGTACAGTTAAAAATCTTGCAAGAGTTGATGTGTGTTTTCATACTAGAAAATTATTTACTTTTATTCAACTTAGTTTCTATGTTACATTTATATATTTATGCTTATTTGTTCCTTTCGAATTAGAAGTACTCTATAGTTTGGATTCTGTTTCCTTTATGTCACTTTTTTAATCCCTTTTAGTTTGGGCGAGTTTAATATTCTGACATGTAAAAGAGTATAGCTTCATGTATCAATACTGTTCTTGGATGCTAGATATATATTTATATTTAATATGTGTTTTACTAAATGAAGGACCTCAGGGTTTAAAGAACTTTGTGAGCCAAGTGATTCTCTTTGAAAGAAGAATGGTAAAGTTGATTAATTCCTTACTTTTTCAATGCTTGGCTCATATAGGTTTTGGTCGGATTGGAAGATTGGTTTTACGAGTAGCAATATTCAGGGATGACATTGACGTGGTGGTAGTGAATGATCCTTTTATTGATGCTAAATACATGGTAAGGATGTCAAGCTAGTTGCAACTTGATGGATTTTAGCTGCCAATGTTGTTGCTATGCTCATGAATAGTCATTATAATTTATAAATTAAAATGGCACTACTCAGATGATGCAAAAAAGTTTTCTTATGTTTGTAAGACTGCATCGAGTATAATATTTGGTTGACATGTCTTTGCTTACAACCTGGTTAGATGTTTGCTTCATAATGTATAATGATATGACTTAAGTCAAGTTTTTGTGCCATGCTTGCTTGATTTCTTGTTGTGGTAATAGTATGTTGTTGAAAGTGGCTAAAATGATTCTGCTATACTTTAATATGGTCAAGGCAAACTATGTTATAAAGTATGTGGAAGAACATTTAAATTGCATTTTATTTCAGTAGCTATTAATTTTGATAAACACCTCATAGGAATGGAGGTGCTCATTGTGTGTTCTCTTAAGAAATCATCTAGTCTCCTGGACTTGTAATTCACTTTTACACTATCTTCTCTTCATAGTTTTGACTAAATAATTTATATTCTCACTGCTATTAAATGTGAGAGATGTCTTAAATTCGGATCATTAATTGCTTTGAAATTATTTTATCACCTTAAACCCTCTATAAATGTTACAAAGTATTTAGTTGCATATAATTATCTCAATTATCTATTGATAAAAAAAATGATTCTATTCTTTCAGATCTAACTTGAATCATGCTTATGCTTGTTGTGTGCAATGCTTGTAGTTTGGATTTTATTGTGATTTTTTGTGAGCTTATTTTTATGTCAAGTTGAGTGCATGGCAGCTTGTTAACTTGGCACTTTAAAATTTCTCACATTTTTTGGATTATGGTCTGAGGTGAGTAGTGGCTGTAGTGATGAACCATGGTCATTAATAGGCTTATGATGCTACCTTGAATGACCTTTATATTACATGAAATTATATGTATCTGAATGAAATGAGTATTTTCAGAGTATTTTATTAAATTGATGTCCTTTGCTAATGGTTCAACTTAAGTAACAGATACTCCGAATTGTCTTCTAAGGTCATCTCATTATGTGAAAATGGTTATGATATTTTCTATTCTTTATCCAGGCCTACATGTTTAAATATGACTCTACTCATGGATTATTCAAAGGAAGCATTAAGGTTGTAGATGATTCAACCTTAGAAATCAATGGGAAGCAGATTAAGGTTGTGAGTAAAAGGTAATTTTCATCAGATCTTAGCATGAAAGTGTATACATATTCTTTATTTGCTTATAGCACTTGCAAATGTGGGTGTTTTTTGTTTAAAGCTTAATGTAAATTGAGCTGACAAGTAAAATCTAAACCTTTAATCAGGGACCCTGCTGAGATTCCTTGGGGTGATTATGGAGCTGAGTATGTTGTTGAATCTTCCGGTGTTTTCACAACAATTGACAAAGCTTTAGCACATAAGAAGGTTTCTTTTACTAATTTATTCTGTTCTCTATCTTAGACAGTCAAATGTGTGAGAGCCCACCATGCATGTACAAATCCATTTACATTTGCATGAAATTCTTTGTAACATTGGACTTTTCTGTCTTTGTAGGGTGGAGCCAAGAAAGTAGTTTTATCAGCTCCATCAGCTGATGCTCCCATGTTTGTGGTTAAAGTAAATGAGCAGACATACAAGCCAAACATGGACATTGTTTCAAATGCAAGTTGTACTACCAACTGTCTTGCTCCTCTTGCTAAGGTCGGTTGCTACTTGTTTTTATTGTTTTTGTTTTGGTTCTTGTTGTAGTTGTTTTTTCTTCTTCTTTGTGTGTGCGTGCGTGCACGTGCTCTGGATGAGTAGAAGAAACAGAAACAGAATTGATTTACACAGAGTAAAGAGACCAAAAGAAAAACCAAAGACTGACAGTCTTACTAGAAACAACAAGATGAAAAGTATGGGAAATTTCTTTATAAAGCAACAATGAGCTGTGATTTTTGTAATGATTAGTGAAATTATTCAAACTTGATTTTGAATTTATGAATGCATCTGGTTATATTTCCTTGTGCTTTTGGTTTTAGCTAATACGCTTTTGGTCTTGCTCCTCCTGCTAAGGTGTGTGCGTGTGTGTGGAAACAACAAGCTACAAGAATAAGAAGTTTCTTTAAAAAGTAACAAATGAGTTGTCAATTTTTGAAATGATTAGTGAAATTGTTCAAACTGGATTTTGAATTTATGAATGCATCTGGTTAAATATCCTTGTGCTTTTGGTTTTAGCTATTATGCTTTTTAGTTATTCGCTGAGTGATTTTCTTATTACTTTACACAGGCTGTTCATGAGGAATTTGGTATTCTTGAAGGTTTAATGACAACTGTTCATGCAACTACAGGTTTTTTTTTCACTTTATTTGTTTCTATAATAGGAGAATAGTTTGCGAGTTGGTTACTTGACTCTTGTTTCTAATGTTCAGCAACACAGAAGACTGTTGATGGCCCATCAATGAAGGATTGGAAAGGAGGTCGTGGAGCTGGACAAAATATCATTCCTAGTTCTACTGGTGCTGCAAAGGTAGTGAAATCTAAATTCATAGGGAAATCTAAAAACAATGTTGGTTTTAATGTGATTTGATTCTTATTCTTATTATTATGTTTTTTTTTTTGGAACTATAGGCTGTTGGAAAGGTTCTCCCATAACTGAATGGAAAACTTACCGGAATGGCCTTCCATGTTCCAACTCCTAATGTCTCGGTGGTGGACACAAGGTATAATTTTGTTGGTGACACAAGGTATAATTTCTTTGATGTGTATTTTTAATACATTTTAATTACACTGATGGAACTATTGGCAATGTCATGCGTAAGAAGTCTGTTTTCATCTTGCTAATATTCTCTTAACTAGTTTTTTTAAATGGCCCAGAAAAATCCATTGAAAAAAACAAGATCATATTGGGGAAACTAATAGTAGTGATGTTGTTATTTGTTAAAATTTGTTTTATAACATTTGGATGATGTAATTTTTCTAAGCATATATCCTTTACCTTTACCATAAGACCTTGTACAACTTGCCTTCAATTGCTTACCAATGGTTAATTTTGTGGTCTTGCCAATCAACTATCTCCCTCTCTTGGTTTTATATCCTTTCATTTCATTCTTGTCAATTCATCTCATCAAAAGTGATAACTTTCTGTGTGTGTGTTTTTTTTTATTAATGGTTCTTTGTTGCAGTTCCACCATTGCTTTCAAGATCATATCTTTAGTCGATTTTATGGGGTCCATTGTCACCTAAACAATCACTGATCATCTTTTGTTTTGCATACTCTGATATTTTGTTCTCCTATCACCACAGAAAACATGTTTAGACAACTTAGCTTACTTGGGATTAGAATGGAATCAAATTATTTCCATGTTGTTTTTTTGGCATGTTTTGAATTGAGCCAAGAATTGCTAGCAGCCCTAGTTGGAAAGGAAAAGAATAAAAATGAAAGATGCTTGTTGCTTGTTCCAATGTGGGTCTTATCTGTTTCTGTTAAAATAAATGAAAATATATTCATCGTTTACCTCATTTTTCCCAAGTTTTTGTGACATATCATTTTGGAATGGTTTTCTTTAAGGGTTGCTATGTTGGAAATCATGGTCTAGCTGCTGTTGGACAGTCTTGTAAGCAGGTTGGGGATTTAAATTTGCGATTTTGTGAGGCCTTAACAGATGCGAGTTTAGTTGAATTAGCTCTTGGTTGTGGGACTTCATTGAAAGCTCTTGGTATTGCTGCTTGTGCTAAGATAACTGATGTCTCACTGGAAGCAGTGGGCGTACATTGCAAGTCTCTTGAGACCCTTTCTTTAGATTCTGAGTTCATGCACAACAAAGGGGTGCTTGCTGTAGCCCAAGGATGCCCATTTTTGAAAGTATTGAAGCTACAATGCATCAATGTTACTGATGAGGCTTTGAAAGTTGTAGGCACTTCTTGTGCGTCATTGGAGTTATTAGCTCTATATAGTCTCCAGAGATTCACAAATAAGTTAGTGCCATTTTTTAATCTTTGTCGCCTTAGTTTTTACATCTTTATTTGATATGTGTTTTTGGTCATTTATTGTCGAGCAATGTGCTATCTGATTACATGTATGAAGAATCTGTAACCATAGAACTCGTTGGAACAAATTAAATCTTGTGTACTTTTTTTTTTGTCTATTTCATTTGCTCTTTGGTTCATTTTTCAATTTTTCTATTGATTGCCTCTAAATGTTATTGGGTACCTTAGTTTATAAGATAGAAGAGATGTGATAACAACTTGGCTTTTTTTCATATCTTTATTCTATTTTCTAGCAAGTTCAGTACTTATTCTTTCAATTTAGTGAGTACCTTTATGTATTAGGCCAAAGAGAAAATCAAACTGGAAAATTATTTCTGAATTCCACTGAGCAAGGAAGTTGTCTCGTTTTGCTTACAAGGTTTCGCGGAAACATCTCTAGTTGTTGGGATTGAGAAGCTAGTTAGTGGGAATGGTGGCTGTTCTGACTACTCTCTTGATGATGTTACCAATAAATTGGGAGATAGATTTAGAAGTTTAAATGAAAACTGTGAACTTACAAAAGCCCATTTGGTCCCTTTCTTTTATTATGCAAAAAACACAGACCAGCTTCCTATTATGCAAAGGCTTTTCTAATGCTATTCTTCTTACTATTATGCAAAGGCTTCCTTATTTATGAGCTTTGTCCAAATGGGAACCTCTCTGAATGACTTTTTGGTATTTCCTGACTCCTGTGTAAGGTTATTCTATATTTCTAATTCATGTTATCATGTTTGGAGCTCATGAAATATTGACTTTTGACACACTAGGAAGAGATAAGGTCCTGTCATGGATTCAAAGGCTTGAGATTGCAATTGATTGCGCTAGAGCCTTATCTGGAATAAGGTCCTGTCATGAATGCACTTTATAAGATCCCTGGTCAGTAGTATCAGGTTATACAGATTTACAGACTTTGTGTTGTAAATTTTCTGTTTTATAATTTATAATTCTACTCTTAATGTGGGTCCTGGATTTTTCAATGATACTTCTTTTAGCCTTTATTTTTAATCTTAATACATCTCTATAACAATGATGTTAACTGAACCATTGATGTTGTCCCCTGTTATACTTTCTTCTGCTATTTTCTTTTGGCTATAGAGAAATTGTTCTGTTAAAAACACACGTGGAACATGTTTTAACTGCATTATGCTCTCCTCCAGCAGACTGACAAAATAAAATTTGGAACTTCTAGTGCATTGAAAAATGATTTTTCCATTAGAAAAACTTATTATTCTCTTTGTCACACTGCATTCTATGTTATTTTATTTATTTATTTTCTGGAATTTGCTAGGGACACATGTTTCATACCAAAATCTTGCACCACATAATGTTGCATATATATATATTTCCTTTTCGAAATAGAACCTATCATTTGAAGTCATATGGCTGGCTGTGCAATTTTATTATTATTATTATGTAAAATGTCACCTGCATTACTCTTATTTTACACCCTTAACATTGTTATCTTCAATTGATTTTATTATTTTCAACTTGTGGCAGAACAAGTTTTTTGGTGATCAACTTGCCATTGATGTACTGACGAAGAAGCGGAATGCATTGCTTGGAGTGGCTACAAATGATGATGGAAAGCAAGTGGAGGAAGATGCTAGATATCCACCATGGGTGCAATGTTGCCTGAAATCTCATTATCTGGATAAATCTGATATTTGGGGAAGTCGACAGTATTGAATATTTGGCACTAGATTGGTGGTTATTAGGATAGATACTCATTGTCTTGTATGTTGGTTGGAAATTGTATAGCATGTTAGTTTTACCATGTGATTTAAGATTTATTGGTTTAAGTTTTCGGGTCTTTGTCTCCTGAGAGCTACAATATAATTTGATGGCAGTGTTGAATGTTTTAAACTAATTTGTGGATTGTTAATACAATGTTGGATGCTTTTTACTTTTTGTTATTTGAAAATCAAGTTCATTTGATGATGCTAGTATATATTAGAAAACTAATTTTAATTATATAAATAAAAAATAAAAATATAATAGAATAAATTAGTGTTATATAAATGAATATATAATGAGAATTTAAACTTATCTAAATATTAAAATAATATGAAAAATGTGTCATAATATCTATTACAATAACACTTTTTATAAGTAAAGAACTTTGTTATGCAAGCTTCATTATATAACACAAAAAATGTGTTATACTAAAGTGTAGTATAACACATTTGTGTTATATAATCGACTATAAATAATATAATTAAACACTTATCTATTTATTAAAATAACACAGAAAGTGTGTTATCGTTGACAGTATAATAACACAACTGTATAACAATGATAAAGTGTTATGTAAAGTACCCTGACCTACGATAACATAGTCGGTCTTAACACATCAAAAAGTGTTATGGTATGTTTTGATAACACATTTTTGGTGTTATTAAAAACATTTTTTCTTGGATTTATTTAACTTTAGATTTTGACAATTAATTTTATAGTTTAATTTATAGATTTTGTTTAATTTTATAATTTTAGATTTTCAAAATTTAAGACGGAATACAAGAGCTTGAGTAAGAAAGAAAAGAAGGTGGATGATAGTTTCACAAACAAATTATGAAGGAGCAAGTGAGAATCATATATTTTATGAGTTTAAAATGTGTTGAATAAAAATAGATTTCTTTAATCAATTTTAAAATGAGGTTAACTTTAAAAAAAAAACATAAATGAGAATAACTTTAGTTTCGAGATATAACACAATTTTAGGTATTAAGTACATGTAAATATATCTAGTTTTGAAGATAATGTAATTATTAATAAAATAGATAAATTTTGGCATTAAACCCACTTTTTTTGTTTTTATAAAAAAAAAATGTGACAGCAGATGTCTTGCATGTGCAATTCAACTAATATATATATATATATATACTAGGTAGAAGTAACGTGCAATGCAAGATTGTTTATTTTTAAAATTGTAAACATTGTCAATAATTTTAATAAAAATCAGTTCACTGTTTTTTTAATATATATTTATATCAATAATCTCTACATATATGATATTTAAACACAATGCTGACATAGATATATATATATATATTTATATGAGTACATGACATATATATAAAATACAATAATATTTAAAAAGAAATTAATCATAAGAATAGAAAAAGTCATACTGTAGACATCAGTATACATGCATCAACTATTTTTAGTTTCTAATATATCTCGCAATGTCCTTTGGTGAATTTGATGAACAAAAAAGCTCCAATCACTTGATAAAAAGAAAATTGTCACACAAATTTATAAGATAAAAAAATGATATGTATGTCTTTATTATTTTTAAATAAATATGATTTAATTATTTAAATTATCATAAACTATCTTTAAAATGTCATATATTAATTAATTAATTAATTTATTTTTGTTTAAGTTTATGTTTGTTTTAGTTTTTGAATTTGATAGTGACAACAAAAGATTATAGATTATATGTTTAAATAAATTTTATTTAAGTTATAAAATGTATGGTTTTATTATTTTTAAATAATTATCATTGTAAAATATCTCAAAAATATCCTATTTTAATTTGTTTAATTATTTATTTATTTAATTTTATTTAAGTTTAAGTCATGTTTACAATCTATTGTTAAATATAAGAATATTCTGTTAATTATAAGAATACTCCATATAAGAATATTCTATTAAATTTAACAGGAAAAAAATAAAAAACCGTTAAAATTAAGAATTTTTATTATCTACACATAGAAGATATATATATATATATATAAATCGGAGGAGGAGGTGATCGAGTGAAATGTAAACTTACGGTACGAAATTTATTTGTTACAAGGAATTAGTGCTACTATTTCAGTTTTTAAGGTAGAAAGACTTTGATTTTCGCATAAAATCACAACCAAAGTGGTTTAGGGTGAAGTAAAAAGTGGTGAAAAACTGAAATGGAAAGTAGACTTTCTACTTCGGTTTATGCATATAAACTGAAGTGGAAGGTCTTCAATCATTCGAGCATCTCCATATTGAGGTGTTTCCACTGCAGTTTATATGTATAAACCGAAGTAGAATGTAACGTCCCAATTTACCTAATAAGGCTTAGGGCCTTGATTAGTGTAGCACCCACATTATTTTGATATAATATAGGCAATAATCACATGATTGCATTGCATTACATATCATACAGTATGTATAATTTGAGCATATGCATATTCTTATAAGTGTTTTCATGTATAAGTATAAAAGTTGTGTATATGATGTCTATGTGTATGTTCAACATTATTAACCTTGTGACATTTGAGTAATCTTTTATGGGTGTTTGTTGTGCTCAAGATATAAGAAAGGATGAAATATGTGGACAAGGCATGAAATCAAGTGAGAAAAGTGAGATATAGAAGGCAAAAGATGTTAAGCAGTGAAAAATAGTACAACGTCGATTACTAGTATTTTAGTGTAAAATTGAGTATTAGTGGATATACCACATATAATTGAGGTATGATTAAGTAAAAATAGTTTTAGAACCATTAGATCAAGTCTTGATGGGAGGTATACATAATCAGTGGTGTTGACGCAAAGTCAAAACGAGCTTAGCATAAGTGCACTACGCTCAATCAGGTAAGCATAACTATTGGGTATGAATTCATATGGACCAAAGGTTTGATGTGAGTGTTTCACACATAACGATAATGGGCCTAGAAGTGATTAAGTCAAAATTATTGAAGTGATAAGGTTTTCATAAGTCAAAAGAAGTGTAATGATAAGGTGAAAGGTGTCAAATTTTGATACAATAAGGCCAAATCATTGAAAATAAATGATTGTCATCAACCTTATCACTTTCCACGACCAAGACTCTGAAAAACATAGAGAAAATAAAACCAAAAACCATTTCTTGGCTGGCTTGAAGAGATTCTAAGGAGATCCAAGTGAAATCAAAGCCAAAAAAAGTGGATTAAGCTTAGTTCTGGCCTTTTTATGGTAAGTTCTTGTACTTGGAAGTTAAACAACGTTTTTTATTTTTTATGAGAGCTTATATATGGTGTTTTATCCTTTTTAAGATATTTCTTGGTGGTTTCCAAGTGGTTTGAGGTTTAGAAAAGCTAGGAGATATTGTTTTCGCCGAAAAGTTGCTCGGTAAGTGAAATTTTGTGTTTATGAGGTTTTTGTGGTTCTTGGAGTACAAACTGATTTTTGGTTATTTGATTGAGTTTATAAGAGGGTAGATATGTTTATAAATTTTTGAATAGACGTGGAGACTCATTTAATTTGGGTGATGATCTTGGAAATTAGAATTTTATCAAAATCGGTATATGATGACTTATGTTGGTATTAGAGATATGTGGTTATGGAAGGTTAATTGATGATGATTACTAATTGATTTTGATATTTGGGGATAGCTAAAATTAAGGGGAAGTCAAAATTTCTCCAAGTGTCTAAGATAAATCTAACGCTCGATCTAAGTGGTTTAAGGCAATTTAGGCATGATTTGGATATGATGTTTTATGGATATTTTTAAATGATAGTTCAATGCCTTACTGCCATCATTATGATGTGAAATTCATGAAATTGTCAGGATAAGCACATCAACATCTCAGACACCACTTGTTACACGGTGAAATATATTTTGGACAGAAGGTAGGTAAAGTACTAAACTGCAACACAAGAATTACATGTTATGTGAAAGTATGCATTATATGAATATGTTGTGAGTAAGTGGTATTAACATACATTGACACTTCATCATAAATTTGTATGTATGAAATAATAGTGATATGGTGAATTATTGTATGATATAAGACCATGCATGATATTATGATGATTAATTATGTGATGCCTTGGCAAGTTTTATGCAACATAAAAGTAAGTTGTAATAAGAAGTTTAAGTTCAGTGCCACTATTTTGTAAAGGCAAATGAGAATGTAAGTAAGCGTAAACGGAGGCCTATAGTTAAGCTCATAGTGGCAGCCCAATAATTTGGGCTAGGTTTTAGTGAACCAGTTATATTGTTTGCCATGTTCACGTTTTTATTTCTCCTCCATATGAGTTATTGTTATATGTATTAACACCACAGTGTATGGCCGCCTAAACTCTTGAGCACGACGGGGCAGCGATGGAGTAATGTTTTTAATGCGCCCTACTGTGGTGATGGCTAGCCGGAGGATAACCCATGAGATTTTATATTATATGTGTAACAAGCCCTGCAGGCATTGGCCTAATCAAACAATGTGCACAATATTAAGGGGCCCAAAATTTAAAAAGAAGTTGTGTATGTCCATTGACATTGGGGAATCATTAGCATTGCATGCATTACTTTGCTTACTGAGCTTTAGGCTCACAGTTGTCTTGTGTTGCAGGTAGAGAAAGAAATAAGTGAATGACAAAGGTAAACTGAACCATGGTCCTGACCCTGATTTTTACATATGAACATATCGACCTTTTGTGGGTTATTTCAGTTTATCAGTGTGTATGTTTATAATAAAGTGTGGAGTTATGTTTTGAAAACAAATTGTGTTATTTAATACTTATGTATAATATATTTGAGACACACTTTATGTTTAATGTAACTAATGTGAAATAAGTTTTCAAAAAAAAAAATCTAGATATCCGCTGAAAATAATTATGATATAATTTTAAAACGTAACACCTCAGATATGGTTTTAACTAAAATAAGTGAGGGTACTATAAGTTGACTAATAAGTCACAGCTTCACAATCAATACTGACACCATTTCCGTTTCTGACTAATAAGTTAGTACCATTCCAAGATAAGCAAGACTGCTAAGCATTTAATATGCAATCAATGTCCACATATAGAGCACTCAACATGCCTCATCAATAACCATGCATGTCACATACTGGGCACAAAAGGAAGGGGAAAGTCGTGACTTGGCCTAGCAAGTCGAGGCTCGCCCCAACTCAAAGAGCATGCTCAGCCTGAGCACTAGCGTAGGTCGCAACTTGCCTAGCCAAGTCGCAACTTGACCCCACGAACAGAGCCCCCTTGCCATTTTCTCCATTAAAACCAGCCAAGAACCTCAATCAAACCTCCATTAAACCAACCTAAAATCAAAACCAACCATCAACACATCATATCCACTTGTTTAACCCCAAAACCCAAACTTTAAACCAATTAAAATCACCTCAAATAACCACTTCTATAATCAAACGTTTTATCTCAAACGAGAAAAATTCAAGCTGAAATCTCACCTTAAACTCAAGTTTGCATCCCCTTCAATGGCTAAACAAAAGCCTAGAACCTCCAGCCTTAATCTCATAGCTTGAACCCTCAATCTCAGCTGCAAAATTTTAACCTAGAAGAAGAAGATGAGATGATCGTGGGAGTGGAAGGAGAGTCTCTGGTTTGGCTATCTAATTTCTTCTACAACCAGCCTAATTCAAATATATCCTGTAATGCCCCAAATTTCCTAATGAGGTTTAGGACCTTGATTAGGAGGCCGGGAGGGCCATAATTGATTTATTGTAGTATTTAATGATTATATGCATGTCTACATGAATTATATTATTATATGATGGTGGATGCATGCATATGGGAGAATTTATTATTGTGAGGGTATTTTGGTAATTTGGCCGCTGTGGGCGTAATTGTGTATTTTGGGTGCATGATTGTGATTAATTAATATAGCCACATTATAAGGTGGGTTGGTTCGAGCTAATCGACATGAGACGATCATGAGATGTAAGTGTTCGGTCTAGTCATAACGGGTTTAAGTTCGGGGCTCGGGATGAGTCTCGGGGTGAATTTAATGATTAGAGCATTACCGGGAATTAAAGGGTAGTGTGATATGATTTATTGGTATTTGGGAATATTGAGTATAGCGGGAATTGGAGAACGTTAAATATAATTAACGAGATAGGCGGGAAAGGACGGTTTTACCCTCGGAAGCTTTTAGAGGGGTTTATTTGGCTTAAGGAATTATGGTCTTTTGACCTTAAGGATTTATATCAGCCTAAGGGAATTTTAGAGGGCTGTGGAATGAAAATAAAACAGAGCGTATCTTTATCTTTCTCCCTTTCTTCCCGTACAAGTTCTCCTTCACCCTTTTCTTTGAGTTTTGAGAGCCCATGTTGAGGAAGCAAGCTAGGGAGTCTAAGCTTGGGAATTCTAGACCTAGCACAACCATTGGGAAGGATTCAAAACCGTGTTTGAGGTGAGTTCAGCCATAAGTTTCTGATTCATACTCTGTTTTGAGTTTTAGTTTTTAACTTGTGAATCTCTTGTAGAAAGTTTGAATTAATGGAAGTTTGGGTGATGTTTACTTTGGGTTTTGATGAGGGTGAGTTGTAGAGGATGTTTGGTGGTTGAATTGGGTGTTAGGTTGAGGTTTGGGACAAGTTTGAAGGGCTGGTTTCAAGGGAAAACGCAGGGGAAAGTCTGGTGTGCGTGCTGAGTTTTCTGGGCAAAATTGGGTATTGAGCCGCGGCATGGCTGTGGTGCGCCGCGGCTCAAGGCATCTGGCAGGGAGGGTGGTCTTTGTCTGGGAGGCACGCCGCGGCGCAGCAGGGGAGGGCTGCGGCCCTTAAGGCCATTTTGACCAAAAACATATTTTTTAGCTTGGGGATTCAAGCCATAGGCCTCGGGGTTGAACCTAGTACCCGGTTAAGTGGGGATTGATGTCCCGGAGGCTAGATATTGATTTGGGAACTTATGTTGATCATTTTTATTGATGATACCTTATATTTGGTTATGACTAGGTGACTGCTAAAGGACTAAAAGTTGATCGTTCTCAAGGGTCGCTCTTTTAATCGTTCTAGCTCGACTTTGAGGTAAGAAAACTGCACCCTGTGTATATGTGACATGCATGGCTATTATGATGCATGTTGGTTTGACATGGCTATTATTGAGTATGACATGCATGGCTATTATGATGCATGTTGGTTGATTATTGAGTATGACATGCATGGCTATTATTGATGCATGTTGGTTGATTATTGAGTATGACATGCATGGCTATTCTTGATGCATGTTGGTTGGTTATTAAGCGTGACATGCATGGCTGCTATTGGTGCATGTTGGATTGCTGGATATATTGCATATAATGCATGAGAAACATGTGATTAGGACATGCTTGTATACTGAGTATGGTATCTTCCGGAGCTTGAGCCTCTGTGTTTATGCATGGTCCTAATTGTGCTAATACCTGTTTAGTAAGCATGCTGAATACCTTGTTTATGGATATGGAACATGTGATATATGATTGGTGGCATGACTTACTTGCGTATGACACTGACTAGTCAGGGACCGACTCTAAAGTCGAGAATCACGCATTGAATGTCTCCATGGCATTAATGCTAGACCGACCCTAAGGTCGATGATCACGCATAGAATAGCTCCATGGCATTAATGCGGGACCGACTCTAAAGTCGAAGAACTTATAAGCGCTTGCCTGGTCTATGACCAGATGTTTATAGCCAAGGTATATGACCCCGGTGACTGTTTGTCACATGGTTAGGGGACGCTGTCCATAGCATGACTCTAGAGTCGGGAGGAAGGTTATGTTGGTGACCATTCACCATGCACCTGTCCTGATCAAACTTATGAAAGAATCACTTATCAGTTAAGCCCTGGTGACCCTATCGTCACATGGCTAGAGGGAGCTGTGCTCATTATTGTGACTTTTGGCTATTGTCACCTATTTGTTTGGACTGATAGTCCTGAATGGTTATTACAATCGTTGTTGATATTATATCATGCTTTGTTGTGTTTTCTTGCTGGGCTTTGGCTCACGGGTGCTACGTGGTGCAGGTAAAGGCAAGAGGAAGCTGGACCATCCTTGAGTTGAAGAGCTTAGGTGATGAAGTGTACATATGCAGCTGCTCGTCGACCACGGCCGAGGTTTAAAGTGGAACTAGGGTTGAACCCTGTTTTGCCGCTTAGAACGGCCTGTTGTAAATATTTTCTGTAATAGACTCTGAAATTATATTTTCGGGATCCCAATGTATATGTTAAACGTTCTAGTGAAACGTTACATCTTAACCAAAGTTTTTAATCCCTAAACCGCTAATCATACTTAGTTCACGATTTTGGCCAAAGGACTCGATTAGCGAGTTTAGCACTGTTTGCAAGGCACATCGTAACGGTCCCTGGAGTTGGGGCGTTACATATCCTAAGGTCAAATGACCAAAATACCCCCCATGCCTGATTATTTCCTTTACAGCCACCAAGGGCAAAAGTGTCATTTCTCCTCTAATCCCGTTAATCATAATTAATGTCCTCCAATTCCCGTTATTCCCAATACTCTCAAATAATTAATAAATCATATCCCATTACCCTTTAATTCCCGGCAATGTACTAATCATTAAATTACCCCGAGACTCACCCCAAGCCCTGAAATTAACCCCGCTATGACCAAACCACTAACTTGTATTCACAAATTGTCTCATGCCGAATAGCTCGAACAAATCCACATTATAATGTGGCCTCATCAATAATTCACCAACATGCATGAAAGTATACAAACATGCCTTCAACGGGCCAAATTACCAAAATGCCCTTATAATGAAAAGTGGACCCACATGCATGCATTTATCATCATATAATAATATATTTCACATAATCATGCATATAATCAATTATGGCCCTCCCAACCTTCTAATCCAACCATTAAACCTCCTTAGGGATTTTGGGGCATTACACCTGCAATTCTATCCACAAGGGTGGACGAATTCATTGCGCTTACTCAAGGAAATTCGACTGTGACAGAGTATTCCAGGAAGTTTGATAGGATGACTAAGTTTGTGTAGAGTCCAAGAACTTTACTTAGCTAATTGTTTAGTAGTATTATAGTATGTTTAGTGTTATCATTGTTACTTTGGATTTTTGGTTCAGACCGGGACTTATTTGGACACTCATAGTAGTACTTATAGATTTTCTAAGTTTAACCTATAGTTTAAGAATATTAAGTATAACCTAAGGTTTGATTAATGTGTCTGATATTAAGGATTATATTATTATATTATAAGGTTTAGACATCAACCAATAGGATTTTAAGCACATGTTTTGAATGGTAATAAAGGATTAAGTATTTTTGAGGATTAAATTAAATAAGGGTAAAAGTTTGAATGTATAGGGTCAGTCAGCAGCTTTGAGCACGTTGAGGGCTTAGTCAAGGCTGTTTACTCCATTCAAACTCAGCTAAAAATGTGTAAATTCGTGTTTAAATATTCAGCGTATGCCGATATATCGCAGCTATAGGGGGCGATATATCGCAGCACGTAGATACGGAAAACACGAATCGATGCACGGTCGCCTCGGGAACAAAGGTCCAGGCGATATATCGCCTATAGGGGGCGATATATCGCCTCCACCAGCATAAATTCAAATACATTTGAATTCTTTTCCCTTCAGCCATTCAAACTCCTTCAACAGTCCAGCATCTTCTGAATGAGTCTTCAGCCTCTGCTGAACGATTATTCAAAAGATTTTCACCTAAAAAGCCATTATTTTTATTCAAGTAAAATCAAGATATTTTCATTCCCAAACTCTATAAATAGGACCTAGTACCCATCCATTATTCACCATTTGCTCTAAGTTCAGAGGCTGCTAGTGTTAAGTGAGTGTGAGAGTGTAAACACTTGGTTTGGGGAAAAACTATAAGCTTAAACATCATAAGCTTATCAAACACTTTGGGAAGTGAGTGCTATAGTATTTCGGTGGATGTTAGATTGATCTTGCAATCTTTGAGGTAAACCCAAAACTCTAGTTCTTTTCTGTATTTTTATGTTATTTCCTTTCTCAAAACCTTCTACTCAGTCCCCTAACCTTATTCTTATTTTGGTTAGGGAATCCAAGCTTTTAAGCATATAAGTCGGTAAGTATGTTTTCTATGGTTTAGTCGTTCCATCTCTTTCATTTCATCTCCTTTCTTTAGACTTACTCTTTCTTATGGTTTTAGGAGTGTTCCAACAATCCCAACTCAATCCATAATCTCGGTAACTTTGGTAAGGAAAATAGGCTAGAATCTACATGTTTATGATTATGCTATTTTATGTGTTATGTTTTCATATGTTATATGTTATTGATGTGTATGTTGTAGGCTTGGGCATATGCCTATTTGACTAACAAGACCCCAAAAGGATTGTGGGCATAAGCCTATTTAGTTGGTAGGACCCCACTAATCTCATGGGCATAAGCTTGTTTAGTCTATGGGACCCTAAGTAATAATGGCCATTATAATAAGTGAATTATGTGTTATGATATGTCTTTATGTTTTCTTATGAAATTATGTATATGACTATGTGTTAGGTTTTCCTTGCTGGGCATTAGGCTCACTCCTTTCTGTTTATGTGCAGGAAAATAAGTTTAGAGGCGGTAAGATTCGTGACGCTTGGAGGATATGTATCGATGATGAATGGAGTCAAGGGGCCGAGCGTTATTCGATTCGAGGATATAGTCTCCTTTTATGTTTTTATGGTTTTTATGTGTATTTTCCGCACTATTATGTAATGTCTTTTATTTTAAATCATCTTTTGTTTTTAAAGACAATGGGATCCCATAATCCTTCTTAGTATTCTGTTTCTTTGTAAATAACTCTTATTTTTCAAGTTACTCAATAAATTATGGTATTTTTGTAAAAATGTAAGTTTTATGTATAGTTTCGATAATGGTCCAATTAGTCTAGATTAGTGGGTCATTACAGTTTGATAGGCTAGCTAAGTTCGCAGTGGACATGGTACCCAATGAGACGCTAAGAATTCAAAGATTCATGAAGGAACTGAAACCTATGATAGCCTGTGACGTGAAGTTGATTCGGGGAATAACCACTTATGCGGAAACATCTAGAAAGAAGGCGTGGCCAGAAGGGACGCCAAAAAGAATAATAATGATTAGAACGATCACAAATGAAAACATGACGATGGTCAAAATAAAAAAGTCAAAAAAAAAGAACAATACTGCATCAGAAAATAACGGGAATAAGAAGCCCTATGTGGAATATCCCCAATGCCCTATCTACAAGAGGAAGCATTTAGGAGAATGCTGATATAAGACAAAAGGTTGTTTCAATTGTGGAGAAGAAGGACACATTAAAAAGGATTTCCCAAAGATGAAAGACCAAAAGAAAGATGACAAGCTTGTGCCAACCAGAGTTTTTTCTCTTACTAGAGGTGAAGCAGAAACTAGTAATACAGTGGTGACAGGTCAGGCCACTATCTCTGGTAAACTATGCAATGTTTTATTCGATTCGAGAGCTACGCATTCCTTTGTCTCTATGAATACGATTGATAGCTTTGATAGACCATGTGAACTTTTTAGAGATAAGTTTGTCACGGAGTTGCCCTCGGGGGAAAGAATTGTTGACGCCATTTTTCGTCAACTTAAAATGTAGAGAAATTAAACAATAAGAACTATGGCGCAAACGAATAATATGGTAGAACAACAAGAATTTTGCGTGGTTCAGCAGTTAACTCTGCCTAGTCCACGAGTCTAATTTATTAAGACTTGGAGTTTTCTAAAAATCCTTCAGGGATGAATTCTCTAGAATTTCTCTCAGTATATCAAAAGATCCATCCTCTACAAATGTTCATGAACTCTCTATTTATAGAGAGTTTTCAGAGTTCACTCCCACATATTTCGGGAAGATACATCTGCTTATTAATTAAAATAGTGATTTAAATACTGTAACTCCTATATACAAGGAAACATCCCCTGAAGACCAGGGGGTGAATAACAGACTTGTTAATATCCCTTTAATGTTGGGGTGTTACAACAATAAATATCTTTAAATGCATGGAACGCGTTACATCAGACGACCCATTAAATCTTTCGAGGTCGGCAATCAGCATCATGTCGGTCCAGGTGTATAGATAAGTTACGAACTAGTCGCCTTACTCCAAGACCAGCTCGGAGCGGGTAGATACCAGTGAGGCTGTTACATTCCGAGCTTGTACTCCTGCTAAGCTCGGTCTACTTGATCCGAAGACACCCGACAACGGATATACCCCGAGCTAAATTCTTTCGAGCTCATAAAGAACTTCGAGGTTAACTGTATTCGAGGTTGCTATCTTGATCCGAGGGTTTGACATCTGGGCCACGAACATCCGTTTTAGATATCTCAAGCTCACATTTGACGAGTCCAGCTTTCAAGGTCACAATCTCGGGTCTCAAAATTTGGGTGTAACAAGAATGTTATCTAGTAGAGGGGTGCGTTGCATTGTAGTTAGCATCAAAGCAAAAGAATTACCTGTAGATTTGATCGAGATAGACCTTAAGGATTATGATGTAATTTTAGGCATGGAATGGTTAGCAAAATATGGGGCAACGATAAACTGTAAGGGTAAGGCAGTCAACTTTAAAACGGAAGGCAGAGAACAGTTCACCTTCAAAGGAGAAGTTTTTCGAACTTGCATACCGATGGTCTCAGCTCTCAAAGCTCAACGGTTAATCAATAGCAGTTTCCAAGCATTTCTAGCGAGTGTGGTGGACAAAACACGAGAGACGCATCTCGAACCAAAGGATGTACCTATTGTATGTGAATTTCCCGAGGTGTTTCTAGAAGATCTACCCGGATTACCTCCGAGTAGAGAAATCGAGTTTGAAATAGAATTGGCACTAGAGACGACACCAATCTCAAAAGCTCCTTATAGAATGGCGCCTACCGAGTTAAAGATACAACTGCAGGAGCTTATAGATAAGGGTTTCATCCGACCAAGCTATTCGCCTTGGGGAGCACCAATGCTTTTTGTCAAGAAGAAGGACGGGAGTATGAGGATGTGCATCGACTATCGAGAACTAAATAAAGTGACGATCAAGAACAAATACCCTTTGCCTCAAATAGACGATCTCTTTGATCAACTACAAGGATCTACGGTATTCTCGAAGATAGATTTGTTGTCGGGGTATCATCAGCTAAGAGTACGAGAAGAAGAATTTCTAGTAATGTCTTTTGGATTAACGAACCCACTTGCCGCGCTCATGGATCTTATGAACCGAGTATTTAAGGACTACCTGGATAAGTTTGTTGTGGTGTTTATAGATGACATATTAATTTACTCAAAGACTAAAAGGCGAGCATGAAGGGCACCTACGACTGACGTTGGGACGACTCAAAAGTCATCAATTATACGCTAAGTTTAAGAAATGTGAATTCTGGCTAGAGAAGGTGGCATTCTAGGACACATTGTGTCTAAAAATGGTGTAGAAGTAGACCTAGCAAAGATCGAAGCAGTGAAGGACTAGCCCAAACCCAAGAGTGCCATGGAGGTGAGAATTTTTCTGGGATTGGCAGAATACTATAGACGATTTGTTGAAGGGTTCTCCAGAATAGCTACACCCTTAACAAATTTGACGCGAAAGCAACATAAATTTGTATGGACGGAAAAGTGCAAAGAAAGCTTCCAAAAGTTATAGGACAAACTCATTTCAGCCCCAATTCTATGCGTCCCAAACGATAAGGGCAAGTATGTAGTGTATTGCGACGCGTCGAAGTAGGGACTTGGATGCGTTTTGATGCAAGACGAAAAAGTGGTCGCATATGCCATACGCCTCAAGACAGCTAAAGGAGTATGAACAGCGGTATTCGACCCATGACTTAGAATTAGCAGTGATGGTTTTCGCTTTATAGATTTGGAGGCACTATCTGTACGGAGAAAAGTGTGAAATCTATACGGACCACAAAAGTCTAAAGTACTTCTTTACGCAAAATGAGCTCAATATGAGGCAAGGGAGGTGGCTGGAATTAGTAAAGGACTATGATTGTGAAATCTTGTATCATCCGGGAAAGGCTAATGTCGTGGCAGACACACTTAGTAGGCGCAGTTACAGAAGCTTATCAATACTTAAGGGGATAGCTCAACACTTACAAGATGATATTAGGAGGTCCAAAATTGAGCTAATAACTGGATAACTAGCTGACCTGACAATCAAGTCAACACTAATAGAGGAAATAAAGGAGAAACAAAAAGAAGACAAGTTTCTTCTTAAGATGAAGGCAGTACTACAAAGCTCAGAAAATGTTGATTTCTCCTTGAAAAAATAAGGCATGCTACGATATAGGAACCGAGTATGTGTGCTAGAAAGCGGAGGATAAAGAGAAAGTATTATTAAGGAAGCGCACACTACTCCATATTCACTTCACTCGAGATCGACCAAGATGTACAACGATGTCAAGACAATGTACTGGTGACCGGGGACGAAGAAAGATATAGCAGAATTTGTAGCAAAATGCCTTACATGTTTGCAACCATTAAAGATTCCTGAATGGAAATGGGAAGATATAGCGATGGATTTTGTGACGGGATTACCAAGAACCACCAAGCAGCATGACTTTGTTTGGGTGATGGTAGATAGACTCACAAAATCTGCTCACTTCTTGCTGGTAAAAACAGTTTATAACGCAGAGCTTTACGTGGAAAAAATAGTGAGATTACATGGAGTTCCAAAGACGATAGTTTCCGATAGAGCATCGGTTTTCACATCAAAGTTCTAGGAAGGTCTACAGCATGCAATGGGCACCAAGTTAAAACTAAGTACAATATTTCACCCTCAAACCGATGGTCAGTCAGAATGCACCATACAAATATTAGAAGATATGCTGAGGGCTTGTGCGTTAGACTTCTCTGGATCATGGAGCAAGTATCTTCCATTGATAGAATTCTCTTACAACAACAATTATCAGGCAACGATAGGCATGGCACCTTATGAGATGCTATATGGACGGAAATGCTGATCACCACTTCATTGGGATGAGGTTGGTGAAAGATGATATGTAGGACCCGAGGCTATAAAAGAAGCAAGTGAGGCAGTAGAAAAGATAAGACAACGAATGATTGCCACTCAAAGTTGCCAGAAGAGCTATGCCGACGCTAAGAGGCGGACTGTTGGGTTTTCAGTAGGCGATCAAGTCTTTCTCAAGGTCTCTCCGATGAAGGGGCTTATGCGTTTCAGAAAGAAAGGAAAGTTAAGCCTGAGGTTTATAGGTCCTTTTGAGATATTGGACAAGGTAGGGCATGTAGCATATCGGTTGGCTTTACTACCATCATTAGCTTAAACGCATAACGTTTTTCATGTATCAATGTTGAGAAAATACATATCAGATCCATCCCATGTGCTCGATTACAAGGTTCTGGAGTTAAAACAAGATTTCAGTTATGAAGAACGACCAGTACGCATTCTAGAACGGGGAACTAAGGAGTTAGGATCCAAAAGTGTCCCTATGGTTAAAATCTTGTGGAGCAATAGCACAGAAAGAGAGGCCACGTGGGAATTGGAGGAATATATAAGGGAGCAGTGATAACTCTACAAAATAGAGTTATTTTACCACTTTTTATGCGCTAATTGTTGCTTAATTCTTGAGTTTTTAATTGATTTATTAAGTTTTAAAGTAATTTTTAATTTATTGGGTTTATTTTGATTTTATATATTTTTTGTGTGTTTTTATGGTTATTTTGTTGTAAAATATTGTTGTTAATTATTTGAATTATTGTTGTTTAATTTGAGGTAAAAAAAATGTTGTATTATTGAACTTAAATGTTAAATTAAATTAAGTTTTCATTAATATTTTCAATGAATTAATATGATTTATTTTATAATTGAAAATATTTGATTATGACTTAATTTATGTTTATTTTGTAGAAAATTGTTGTAACGCCCTGGTTACCCCAGAACAGTTACGGTGAACAGTGAACCGGAAATTTGACTCGCTACCCAAGTCCTTTGGTTAAAAACGTGATCTAAGTGTTGTTATCAGGTTAAGATGGAAAACCAGTAAAAAGGAAAGGATACATTTCATTAAGTAAATAAACTGCTCATGAGCCTTTCAAAATGTTTACTAGTAGTTCGTAATACAAAAGAGTCACTATTGTTTCAAATTTACAGTCCCCGCCGGCCTAAGTGGCAAAAATAGGGTAAACCCCTAGTCCCTCTGAGAACTCTTTGACCGTGGCGGTCAAGCGGCCCTGTATGTACACAACATCGCCCAAGCTCTCCACTCAGGGTTGGGTGAGCTTCTCTTTCCCTTTACCTGCACCACAAAGCACCCATGAGCCAAGGCCCAGCAAGAAAACACAATAAAGCATGATATAATATCAACAACGATCATAATAACCATGTAGGACTATCAGTCCAAACAAATAGGTGACAATAGCCAAAAGTCACAATAATGAGCATAGCTCCCTCTAGCCATGTGATGATAGGGTCACCAGGGCTTAACTGATAAGTGATTATTTCATAAGTTTGATCAGGGCAGGTGCATGGTGAGTGGTCACCAACATAACCTACCTCCCGACTCTAGAGTCGTGCTATGGACAGCGTCCCCTAGCCATGTGACAAATAGTCACCGGGGTCATATACCTTGGCTATAAACATCTAGTCATAGACCAGGCAAGCGCTTATAAGTTCCTCGACCTTAGGGTCGGTCCCGCACTAATGCTATAGAGCTATTCAATGCGTGATCATCGACTATAGAGTCGGTCCTTGACTAGTCAGTGTCTTAAACAGGTAATCAGCGTTCATTAGCATTTAATATGCAATCCACGTCCACATATATCAACCAACACGCCTCAATATCAAACCATGCATGTCATATACCTATACAGGGTGCAACTGTATTCATACGCTGTTTTCTTACCTCTGGTTTGAGTGAGAATTATTATATGAACGACCCCTGAGAACGATCAACCTTTAAATTCCTTGACGATCACCTGGTCATAACCAAAATATAGGATTCATCAATAAAAATGATAACCGAGGGTTCCCAAACCAAAATCTAGCATCTGGGACATCAAACATAACTCAACCAAGTACTAGGTTCAACCCCGAGGCCTAAAGTTTAAATCCCCAAGCTAAAAACATGTTTTTGGTCAAAATGGCCTTAAGGGCCGCGGTCCTCCCCTGCTGCGCCGCGGCGCGCCCTCAAACAGAGAGGGCTCCCCCCTGCCAGACGCCAAGGGCCGCGGCGCACCACAGCTACGCCGCGGGGCCCAGCCCAGACCAGCAACACGCCCACACACGAACCCAGTTTTTCCCCTGTGCTATTTCCTCTCAAACCAGCCCTTCAAACCACCTCCAATCCTCCTCCAAACACACAATTAAACCCCCAAACAACACCCATAGCTCACCCTCATCAAATCCCAATCAAACCAACACTAAAACTCCCTTTGATTCCCACTTCCATCAAGAACTTTAAAGCTGAAAACTAAAGATAAAAACAGAGCATAACTTGAGTTCAATGATCAAAACTCACCTTAAAACCTGTTTTGAACTTCCCTCACTAGCTGAACCAAGTCCACCAACCCAGCTTTTAAGTTCCCTAGCTTGGATTCCCACCTAGAACTCAAAACCTCAAAGGAATGATGAAGAAGATGGTGTACGGGAAAGGAAGAAGCAAATCTCTGTTTTTGTTCTGTTTTAGTCTACAACTTTCTATAGCCCCTTAAATCATATATAACCACCCTTAAATGACCAAAATACCCCTGAGCTACCTAAAGCCTCTAAAACCACTTCAAGGGTAAAATTGGTACTTTCCGCTTATCCCGTTAATCATAATTAACGCTTCCCAATTCCCGCTAATCTCAATATCCTCAAACACCAATAATTCATATCCCGTTACCCTAAAATCCCCGGTAACGCTATAATCATTAATATCACCCCGAGACTCACCCCGAGTCCCGAGCTCAAACCTGTTATGACCAAACCGATAAATCATGTTTAAAGATCGTCTCATGTCGAAATACTCGAACCAATCCACATTATAATGTGGTCTCACAATATATCATTGACACGCAAACAAATATTCAATTATACCCTCAACAGGCCAAATTACCAAAACACCCCTGTAAACAAATGTGGACTCACATGCATGCATTTAACATCATATTATAATATAATTCTCATAAACATGCATAAACACATTTAATGGCATAATTAAACAGTTATGGCCCTCCCGACCTACTAATCCAGCCATTAAACCATAATAGGGAATCCGGGGCATTACAATTGTTGTATTGTTGGTGCTTGAAAAGCAAAGAAAAATGAAGGAGAAATTGGCATTTTTAAGGAAAAAAAGGAAGAAATTGACATTGTTAAAAAGCTTTGGAAAAGCCTCCCCACCAAAGCCAAGCCCAAGGCCCAACGCCACCAGGCCCAATCATACCTGAAGTAGCTCCCTCACTCAACCGTACACTTTCCTTAGCTCACACCAACAGCCACCTCTAGGCCCATTTCGGTCCACAGTCACCCCAATCCAATAGCAGCACCTCAACAGCCCACATCCCCAACGTCCCAAGCAAACCACTGCTAGCAGCCACAATTATCTTGAGCCCATAAATTGCCCAATGTCCCCTTTTCCCAAAAATGCCAAATTTTTTACCCAAACTTTTCCACACATTTTACCCCAAAACATCATCATTATACCCTAAAATTTACCCCTATTTTCCATATTATTATTAATTTAATTAATTTAAATTGATTATATTAATACTCAATTTTTAGCTATAAATAAGGGATTTGGGTGCTTGATTTTGGGGGAGGTTACCATACCACAAGTTCTACACTTTCAAGACCTCTCAATTCTCTTCATCTTTTTCTTCTTTTTGGTCATTTTTCTATGAGTTTTTAGAGGAAAAATTTGGGGGTTTCTCCTCCAAATTTTCTATTTATGTTTGTAATTTTTTTGTTTGTATTTTCTATTTTAGTTATGAGTTTCTAATCTTTTTAAGATTATTAAGGTGATGCTGAAACGATATGTAACTAGATAGTATTTATTTTGTATGTTGATTTCCCATTTTGTGCAATAAAGTTTATGGATTTTCTTCTTCAAATATTTTCTTTCATCTTAAATATCATGTATTTTTTTATTGTTAGCTCATATTTACACTTTGTTCTTCATTAGTGCAAAAACATAATATTCTTTGTGTAAGATGTGTCATTAAATTGTACACATCCAATGCTTAGAACAAAAATATTATGTTTTGCCTTATAAATAATGTTCATTGATTTATTTGTTATTTTATTAGATTGATTTACACTAAATACTTTGAAATTATACTTTTTGAAAAGTGAAGATAGATCGTATATTTTTATAAAAACTTGTGCATAAATAGAATATCTAATTTGAATAAGTGATGGTTTGATTAATTTCTACTATTACTAAAACTTGGGAGTCAATGTACATTTAAATATTATTGAACTTATATTTTGTGGATTCTATTATCTTAATAATCTTTCTTTTACCATCTTGTTTAAAATTATTAATTTAAGTATATATATTGTCTTTAATATCTTTATTATTATCTTTTATTTTATTTTTATTATACAAAAATCTCATCAATCTTTGGAGCTAGGTTAGAATTTATTAATTTTGGTTTAAAATAGTTTTCTTTTCGATTTTAGACAACTCCTTTGGGTTCGACATCCTTGCTTACACGATCACTATTCTATATGAACGATTTGTGTGCTTGCGATTTATAAATATTTAAAACATACTCATTTTGGGTCCATCAAGCGGTATCCTGAGATGTTTGGTAAGTAAATTTCGAGGACGAAATTCTTTTAAGTAGGGGAGCAATAGCACAGAAAGAGAGGCCACGTGGGAATTGAAGGAATATATAAGGGAGCGGTATCCTGAGATGTTTGGTAAGTAAATTTCGAGGATGAAATTCTTTTAAGTAGGGGAGAATTGTAGCGTCCCAGAATTTTACTTAAGTAGTAGTAGAAGTAGTGGAAATTGGTTCAAGTCGGGATTTAGTGGGAAACTCGTAGAAATAGTTATGAATTTTATAAGTTTAACATATGATTTAGAAATATTAATTTTAACACAATGTTTGATTAATATAGCTGGTCCTAGAAATATTATTTATTATAACATAAGGTTTAGATAGAATAATTAAGATCGTGACACTTGTCACATGTATGTTTATTAAGGAATTAAAGATTTTAGATGAATAAATTAATAAAGGATAGATCTAGAAGGTCTAGAACCTTCCAGCAGTTGTTAGGATCACGTTTTACTTAGTAAAAAATGTTTAAACAAATTCAAGTGTGCTGAGAGTGTGCAAAAATGTGTTTAAAATATCAGCGTATGCCGATATATCGCAGCTATAGGGGTCGATATGTCGCCTATGTTTGATACGAAAAACCTGTCGACTTTGCACGAACGAAACCACGGACCCTCGAGGTATAGGTAGGGGCGATATATCACCTACCCTAGCCGATATATCAGCTCTAGTAGTCATTTTTTTGAGTTTTTGTAAAATTCTGAACTAGAAACAACCCTCAACAACTTTGACTCGTTGTTGAACGTCTTTTGACCGAGTTCTGGGCATCTGTTGAACAGATAATTCAAATTTATTCAATTTTTAATAATTTATTTATTCATTTTAAAAGGAGTTAGTTTCACTCCTTGAACTCTATAAATAGGACCCTTCACTCAGCCATTCTATTCATCATTCAAGCACAGTTCAGAGCCTCCAAACTGCTAAGTTCATTCTAGAGAGAACACACTAGGGTTTTGGGGTTAAAGCTTTCAAATCTAAAGCTTTTATAAACACTTGGGAAGTAAGTTTTTGTGTGATTTCGGTGTTCGAGGTTTTAAGTTATCCAAGGTATTCTTTATCTTCAGGTTTAGTTCATTATAGTTTCATTTTTCTTCAAATCCTAACTTGTGATAGTGACTTTTGGTTAGGTTTTCAATTTCTTTGAAACATAAAGTTTTTGGTAAGTTCTTATCCCGATGGTTTAGATCTTCTCTTCATCTTATTTTTCTTTAGGAAACTTATGGTTTCTTATGTTTGGTTTTAGGAGTTTCCAATCCTGCTCTTGTCTCCAATATTCTAGTTTTTGGTAAGGAAAATTAGGTAGTTTAGTATTATGACCTAGTTTATGTAGTTTATGTTTTTATGACCTAACATTTCAGGTACAATAAATGGGTAAGTGTGTCTAGACCTAAGGTGTCCAATGATGTATGACGAACTTATGTCCGGTAGGCACGGTTGCCAAAACTTTATGATGGGCCTAAATTGATGTCCGGTGTATGACGAACTATTGTCCGGGGCTTAATTTCCACCCCCTGTATAAGCACTTATCTTTTTATTATATCTGACTTGTTATTATGACCTATAGTTATGATTATGATGTATGACCTATAGTTACGATTATGATTTATGACCTATGATTTATGACTATGATTAAAACTTAGTGTGACGTCCCTAAGGTAGGGTATGTCTGCCACATACTTGTAATTCTAGGGTTTACTAGTATGTTAGGCACTTGACCAAATGAATTAAATAAAATTATACTAAGAAACATAGAAAAATTTAAAACTTTTATGTAAATTTATTAATAGAAATTATTATACATATGAATACTTTAAATTTAATGTAGCAATATGAAAAACCCTAAACCACTATTGCATTGCTACTGAGTCCGTGCTCCACAAGTTGCTCAACATCTAAAGCCACACCTGGAAAAATGTTGGAAAATAACATAATGAGCTAACGCTCAGTAGTAAATCTCATGCATACACATACACATGAATGTCGTGAGTTTGAAGTGCACATATACTAATATGTTGACTTATATACTTATGCATTTCATTTATTGCTCATGCACTTTCAAACTTTACTTTTACGCTTTTTCTTTACTTTCACATATTTATGGGTCCAATTTCACTTGTGCACACTGTTTGATTCGGCCAATGCCTGCAGGGCTTGTTACAAATATCATATAAAATCCCACGGGTTCTGCTCCGGCTAGCCATCATCGCAGCTAGGCTCATCATAACACTCATTTCATCGTTGCCACAACTGCCATACTTATTACACATATGGAGGAGAAAGACGGGAACATGGAAAACATATCTGAATGGTCAACTCTGACCTAGCCCACACTAGTGGGCAGCCACTATAAGCCTTAAAGACCTCCGTCTTCTTTACTAAATTTACTTAATTGCTTCATCGAAACAGTGGCACTTTTTTTTTAAACATCTTATTATCACTTTGCTTAAGCCTTGTGTCATTAAAATGTTTAACTTTACATAAGACTTTTCAAGGCATTTCATAACTTTTCTCATATTCATACGCATGGTCTTATATCAAATAATTATGTATCACATAACTGTACATGCCATGCATACATGCTGATGCTGATGCTGAAATGCCAATGTCCATGATTCATGTTTGATGGTATTGAATCAAGGCATTGTATCACATCTCATATAACTCAAAACATCTTTAGTCATAATACATGAAGCTTTGGGTTGGTGGCGTTGTTATACCTTAACGTAAAGCTATGCCTCAGGTCTAAGGTTTCCAGCCTAAAAACCGAAAGGCTACATGTATCATAACATGTAACAAAATCATGAACATAGAAGGTAATCTATGTATTCATCAACATGAGAACACATACTTGCACATAACTCAGATCAAACTTAACCAATTAAGACAACTTTCACATATCACGAAACTCATCTATTATATATCATATAATCCATTATGATACACACACCACATATAACTTGTATAACCATTTATAACATAATCATCATATGTATCATCATCCCATACTGAACTCATCAGACATACACAATCAATGTATTCATGCATCTCACACTTAAGCACAAAATGTAAAATTTACTTACCTTAGGTCCTTAGCTTATTTTAAAATTGCTCACCAAGAGTTAATCAGTCCAATCCATACAGATCCTATTTAAGGTACATCATTTATTAAATTCTATAAAAATCATAAATATACACTATTGATGGTATATATTAACAATACCAGAAACCACATAAATGATAATAATAATTATTATCATCATAATGCTAATACTCTTCATGCATAATAATCCTCTTTACAAAACACCGTTTTAGGCCTTACTCATAATATAATGTATTTTTATGATACATTAATAATAATAATAATAATAATAATAATTTTCGTCCATAAATAAACTTATTTCAATATTAATAACAAAATACCTCAATAACAATGTGTTATCCAAAAAACAAGCATGGATGACATGACAAATATTTAGTACACGTGGCTAACATCTGGCAGAATTCGTGCTCGACTATCGACCAGGAAGACGTCTAGTGTCACGATGTTCGATCTCTTCATACGACCAGCCTGGTCGTACGCATGCTATACGCGGAAAAGATCCTAGGCAGTTAAGATAGTATCCGAAATTATCTCCCATGATTTCCTGAGTATCCGATTATTTAGGAAATAATATCTGTAACAAATTAATGTAAATCCTCCTTGAGCCTATAAATAGAGAAGAAGGGCTCAAGGGAAGGGACCTTCTGCTTTTTTTTGGCTTTATGATCATTTGATATATTGTCTTGTTCTTCAGAGGTTCGTGAAACTCATTGAACCCTAGTTCTTTGATCAATCCTTTGAATCCTATATCAATAACAATTCAGGTGGACGTAGGTTATTACCAGATTCTGGGGCTGAACCACTATAAACTCTTGTGTCCTTTATTATTTCGTCATCACATTCTTTCCAACGTGTTTGTCCACATCAAGCAAATTAGACTCCGTGTCAGTTGGCCAAAATCAGGGTCAACACAATGCGTATGTGAATGTATATATTCAAATTGTCGTTCTATAAAAGAAATCATATTTTTAACATAAAATTGTAATAATCGATATAATGATAATAATATAAATATAAATACTTGTATTATTATTAATTAGTCATAATATCAATCCCAGTGATAAAATAAATATACTTTCTCCAAAATTTACTGGTTTTACAAATATCAATAATTGTAAGAAACTAATATTTGATATTATTTTAATAGTCAAATATTAATGAAAATATTTATATACAATAATAATTATTAAATAATAGGTTTACTTTAAATCACATTTTTCACATATATATATACATGAAACTATATTCTTGATTTACTTAACAAAATAATAACAATAATAATTAAAATTAATTAATCGTAATAATTTTCATATTAATAGAAAATCAATTAAATATGTCTTTTTAAAATTTATTAATTGTCTATTATTTTCTATAAAATTAGGCAGCACAACGACTATAAAATGGACAAACCCAAAATCAAAACCTGTATAAAAATACATATAATCCCAGACAGCCAGTATAATTATAGAAAATATTCAGTACATCAAGAATATATAAATATATACTATAAATACACATAATAACAATTATTCTAATTAATCACAATATAGGTCAAAGAAATTAAACCACAATGATCGTGTTGATGCGGTTTTTCGCCAACAGTGTTTTACGAAAATTAGCTGGAATGAACTAGTGCTTGAGGATAAACCGTAATGAGAATAATCACTCTTTAAGATATTTAGAATGATATAGTAAGAGTACTCGTTCCTTTTTACGTGGTTCGGAGGTTAAAATCCCCCTAGTCCACGAGTCAATATTATTCCTATATCTATCTTTCTATTTTTACAGAGTCTTTGCATTACAGAAATCATCCAACCCCTTGCACTACCCAGGGTCTTGGTATTTATAGGAGAATGATCTCTGGGTAGGTGTTGGGGTCATCCTGTGATCTCTTGATCCTTCTTATCATCTCTGAGACATTGATGATTAATATCTAAATTTTATATGGAAGTGTGGTCTAATCAATAGGTAAAATGGGTAATGGGCCGCATGGCCTAAATCAAGTGTATGATGTCTGATCACGCAAATTTATATTGCGTATCCGGGAATTTGGGAATAAAACAAACACATGATGTCTGTTTTATGCACGTTTATATTGCGTGGTCAACTTTATAAAGATCCGGGGTACGTCAAACCTCTGGCGTACTACGGGCTTAACGTAATGTCAGCTTGTGCCTTTTGATGCCATATTACACAAATGGTTCCAGGTGGTAAGTTGCTAAATGACTCATCATCTCGAGCTATTCGTCTAGGGAATCATGCTAAATTCCCTCGGATGAAAAGTGAACATGTGGAACACCGATTATAGCCTTTTGCTAGCCAGCTGTACCCGAGCTGCCTAAAAAGATACGTGCTAATTTTCAAGGTGTACGTTTGCCCCCCAAGTCCTTGCTAGTGTTCTATGACGTCACTTCTGACATTCACAGCAGAGACTTTTAAACTTCCTTTGCGATTATCCAGACCCTGCCCACCATTTAAGTACTGGACACATGGAACGCCGTGATTGGCGTCTGTTCAGGTTTCGAGGATTGTATTAAATGGCCTGGCCACCTTTTTTCTGCCATTTCATCTTTCGATTCATGGCCCTCGTATATCGCATTAACCTGATCGGACGGTCCTCGTTTCATTATGCCTTTTACTTATAAATAGGCCTGGCAATTTTCAGTACTCATTACCTTTCATTCTAAATTTTTCTTCATTTTCTCTCTTCTGAGTTTCAAAATCTCTTCTTCTTCTTTTGATTAAAATATCAGAAATCCCTATATTCTCGCCAAAAAAACCCCTCAGAAGCCCAGTCTTAAGGATTTCTCCAGGATTCCTACATCTACGCTGCTTGCAACTTCGCGTGGAGAACGTACTGTAAGTTTCCTGTTTTTCGTGTGTTTCGACTTTCTTCCTTTTTCTTTGTCATGTGAATCTACATTTCATAGTCACCACCAGTAGGTTGTTCCTGAATAACTTTGGTGCATAGGTTTCGAATTTAGGCGTATTGAGCAGATCCTAAAACATGTCTAGGATTGTGATGTTCATAACTAGGTAATTTCTGGGTAAATTTAGGAAATACCCATTCGGGATATGGAAGACGAGAGGTTAATAGGGTATAAGACCGAGTAGCTTAGGGGTCACGTTTCTTAGGCGGTTTTTCTTTAAAACCCTTTCCCCAAGGCAAGTAATGGCCTGACTCTGCTGACACATGGATCCCTGAATATCAGGGATCTGTTGGGAAATCTAGGCGCGTGGCATAGGCAACGCGCAGCATCACATGGGCTGATACTGCATCAGCTCGCATGTTAGGACCCCTGGCCCTTGTTTTTTCTCATGTTAAAAAATTATACGTCGCCCACTAAAAAAATTCCATCGTTTTTATCCAATAGGCGAGCTGATGGCACCCCAGAAAGGAGCATCCAAGAAGAACGTAGCTAACTCGTCGTCCCAGCAATCTCACAAGGGAAAAGAGGTCGTCCCTGATTCCCCCTTGCCTGAGTTCAGCCCCGTCGTGGAGAAGGAGGTTGCGGTCACTCCTGACACCTTTTTCGAGGACGAAAGGATTGTCTCGAAGATAACGACCCAAGGAAAGGCCAACAAGATCCTGCTGTCTCATAACATTGAGGTTGGGACGGGGCTCTCATCGCCCGACCTCCCTATGAGGGGGAGCGGAGCTGCGCACTACTCCAGGAAGATTTCGCGGCCTAGAGTGATGAACACTGGCTGGGGCCTTTCTTCTCCTTGACCAATACTTCGCGGACTTCCTCAACTATGTGAGGTTGGCACTGTTTCAACTGCCACCGAACTCCTATCGTCTACTGACCGCGCTGAGATATCTCTTCCTGAAGCAGATGTGGGCGGTCCCCACTCCGGCAGATATCCTTTACTTCTTCTGCCTCAAAGCCAGCCCGGACCAAAGGGGGCGAGGTGACGGGTTCTACTACTTGAGCCAGTTCCTGAACTCGCCTTCGGTCATTGAGCTGCCCAGTCATCCCAACGACTTCAATGACCAATTTTTCATGTCGAATGGGTTTCGCAATTACGAATTCCATTACTTCAACTGTCCTCACAAGTTTCCTTCCTATTCTCAGCTCACGAAATTATTATTTTCTATTCTTAGATTTTTCACGTGTATACTGATTGGAGCATCATCGTGCAGCCATTTTTGCGAGGATGGCCAAATCAGTGACCCTTGGTGGTCAATATGATACCATTTCCTTCCTAGTGAGAAGGACTACCCCCAGCTCGTGTTTGATGACACGATGTTGGCATGCAAATTGATTTCTGAAGGCCAGACTTTGGCCTTGAGGAGGATGCGGGCTACATACACAGTAGCTCGCGTGCTGGCACCCATCCCTGAGGGAGGCACCGCGGTCGTTGACGGCGACGAGCAGGAAGAGGAGCCCGAGGTGCCACTTGTGTGAAAAAGGCGAGCTCTCGAGATCGCTCAGGAACCTTATGTGGACCGAGCTCAATTTGGGGCAGTAGCCGGCCCCTTCGGCTAAGGTAACCCATATCCTTTTCGTGACCTAGATAGGGTAGCTGCAGACCTTAGGCTAGTTAGGTTTAACCCAAACTAGCATGTGCATCGTCACCAAAATGACCCTGACCACAATATAACCTTACTCCAGTGCGTCGATCAATTAGTACTACATTATGACATCGGCCGCCCTAGGGGCACCATAGTAGTAGATAACAGCTTGTCTTTTAGGTCGGCCTTCTTTGAGGAGTATGGAACCAACCTTAGGTCGTGGCCATCCCTTCTCTAGGGTGTTGTAGCCCCTGGACTTAGGCAATATGTAGAGGAGTCCAGTCCTGAGGTAGAACCTAATCCAGAACCTCCCCTAATCCAAGAATTGGTTGACTTAGATTCTCATTCCCCTATAGCATTTCTGAGGATGGAGGTCGTGGAAATAGACTCCTCTAGCTCGGAGGGTAGGATTTTTGTTACTTTATACGCATTTTCTTGGTAAACTGATGAACATATATGTATGCTTAGCACATTTCCCATTCTTTTTTAGGTGAGGAGATGGCACAACGAGGGGAACCTGACATCCGCTTGATGTTCCAGGAGGGGAGATCCAGCGAGGGTCCCCTAGTCAAGAAACTTCAGCCCATGTCGAAGAAAATGCCCCCCTCGGCTGTGACTGCGTCCAAATCCCCAGCTAAGGGGAAGGGCTCGGGCTCGGGAGCTCAGCCAGCCGCAGCCCCGGAGAAGAGAGGTCCGGCTGCACCCCCTCCTCACTTTCCCCCACCTCATGCTCGGGATCCGGTAGCACCGGTTGGTCCCCCAGCTCCAGTGGTCCCTGCTGCCACTGTTCGCATCCCCGTCAACCCCCAGGATCTAGAGCTGATTCCAGACACTTTTCGGGGGACTGTCTACGAGATGGCGAGCTACTCGGTGGAGCATTTCCACAAGGCCAAGCCCAATGACCTGAGGGCGATTGAGGAGAGGAGCCCAAAGAATGTCATGGAATTTGCTCTGGGAACGAACCTCACAGTAAGCATTTTCCCTGACCTGACTTTTATTATTTTTCCCTGGTATGTGCCTAACTATTTCTTTGCTTTTTGTAGGTGGTCTTGGCTCAACATCGCAGCATATCTCGGGCTAGGGCCAAGAATGGGGAACACAAAGCCGAGCTCCAGACTGCTCAGGCCACCCTGACTACGGCTCAAGCTGCTCTAGCCGCCTCTCAACAGAGCGAACAAGGTGCCAAGGCTGCTTTGGCAACGACCTAAGCGGGTGAAGAAACGGCGAAGGCTGTCTTAACCATTGCTCAAGAAGGCGAGCAGGCAGCGAAGGCTACCTCAGTAGCCCTTCAGGCGGAGCTCGAAGGGGCCAAGGCCAAACAGCTGAAGGTCGAGGCGACTATTCTGCAGGAGAAGAAGGCATCGACATCCTCCATGGAGAGCATGTTGTATCACTGCTGGGTCTTCAATCAGGATGACAACTTCTCCTTCATGGCTTCTGACATGTGGGAGGACTACCTCGAGAAGTTTAAGGCTCGACTACAACAGGAGCTGCCGTCTGAGACTGGGGAGGCCTCTTGTGCTGGCGTGCAGGAGACCGAGGAGGTGACATCCTCAAAGCGGCCTGGGGGGTCTTAGATTTTTTTTTGTATTTACTTGTGTATTTTTCCTTTGTAAACGCTAAGCACGAGGTTATTCACCTCGAGACAAATCTTTTTTATACATTAATTTTAGTTATCTAAGTTTTAATTATTCTTCGACCTCTTTCTCATGCTTTATGATGTGCTCGGTAGAAACTTAGTTTGCGTCAGTTTTATTGACACCTCGTGTTTTTCGCGTTATTTTTATTGACACCTCGTGTTTTTTAGAAAAACAGTGGTTAATCAATTTAGCCAACTTCTAAGTTTCGGAACTTGGTCCTCGGGTTGTCGGCCCCCCAAGTAATCAGGAAGTGGACTTTCTGGGTTACTTTGAACTAACATGCATATGAAACCGTGCAAAGATACAAATATACCATAAATTGTCCCTTTTTTATATATTTCTAAAATTAAATGGCTTTTATATTCAAGCCTTACATAAACAGGTGGTTTGATCACTGATAATACTTTTTCAAATGTATAGCGTTCCAGGTCCATGGTACCATTTCTCCACTAAGTCGGGCCAATTTGAAAGTACCTTCCTGTACGATTTTGATTATCTGATAGGGCCCTTCCCAGATCGGGCCTAAGGCACCATCTTTGGGGTCCTTGCCTGCTAAAAACACCCTTCGGAGTACAAGGTCTCCTAATCCGAAGACACACTTCTTGACCTGTGAATTAAAGTAACGAGTGATTTTTTGTTGATAATGCATGAGCCATAGCTGTGAATCTTCCCATTTCTCATCGATTAGGTCGAGGGACGCGCTGAGTAGTTCATCATTCTGCTCCGGGCTAAAGGTCTGGAGCCTATGTGTGGCTACCTTTGCTTCGACAGGGAGGACGGCCTCACTTCTAAAAGTTCTAGAGAAAGGGGTATGCCCCGTGGAAGTTCGGTGGGAGGTCCGGTAAGCCCACAACACCTGGGGGAGCTGCTCGAGCCATACTCCCTTGGCCTCGTCCAACCTCTTTTTAAGGCTTGCTTTAAGGATTTTGTTTACAGCCTCGACATGTCTGTTGGCCTGCGAGTAGGCCACCGAGGATAAGCTTTTAATTACGTCGTGCCTTTCACAAAACTCAGTGAAGAGATCACTTTCGAAATGCATCCCATTGTCTGACACAATCTTTCTTGGCAGTCCGAATCGGCAAACAATATTCTTGACCACGAAGTCGAGGACTCTCTTTGCGGTGATTGTATCCAAGGGCTCCGCCTCCGCCCATTTTGTAAAATAATCGATAGCCACTACTGCATAGAGAACTCCTCCCTTTCCCATGGGTAGGGCTCCAATTAAATCGATTCCCCATACTGCGAATGGCTAGGGGGACGATATCATTTTTAGCTCGACCGGAGGAGCTCGGACAATGGTGGCAAACCGCTGGCACTTATCACACTTTTTGACATAGGATATGGAGTCATTCGATAGCGTGGGCCAAAAATACCCCTGCCATAAGATTTTCAAGGCCAGGCTTTGCCCCCCAGCGTGATCCCCACAGAAGCCTTCATGCACCTCCTGCAAAATAGTTTTGGCTTCCTCTGGCATAACACACCGTAGGTAAAGAGTGGCCACGTCGGTACAGCGTCCCGTCTATGATTGTGTACCTTAGAGCTTGATAGAGCACTCTCCTCGCATCTTTTCGCTCGTCAGGAAATTTTCTTGTCGTAAGATAATCTATTATGGGAGTCATCCAGGTCAGTCTGATATCGATCATCTCGACCTCCACCGAGCTTTCTGCCATGCTCAGAATTTCTAAGAATTCCACTGGTACTATGCTCAGAGTCTCAGCTTCTCTGGAGGTAGCGAGTCTAGCCAGGGTGTCGACATTGGCGTTCTGATCGCGAGGAATCTTCTCGACTAAGCTATACTCAAACTCAGATAGCTCCTTCTTGACCTTGGCCAGGTAAGCTGCCATTTGGGCCCCTCAAGCTTGATATTCCCCCGATACTTGGTTTACCATGAGCTGGGAATCTCTGTAGCAGTGGATGGCCTTGGCCTTCAATTCCTTCGCCACTCTAAGCCCGAACAACAGGGCTTCGTACTCGGCTTCATTGTTGGAAGCCATGAACCCGAACCGCAGTGCGGAGTGGAAACGGTGCCCTTCCGGGGATATTAGGATGACCCCAGCTCCATACCCATTCTCATTAGATGATCCATCTACGAAGATTCTCCATAATTCCTGCACTGGTTCTCTCAAAGGCTCTTCTTGGAATCCAGTGCATTCAGCCATGAAATCAACCAAGGTTTGGCTTTTTATCGCAGTTTGGGGTACATACAGTATCTCAAACTGGCTGAGCTCGACCGCCCATTTAAACAAACGTCCCGATGTCTCAAGATTCTGCAGCACCTGCCTTAAAGGCTGATCGGTCATGACATGGATTGAATGGATTAGAAATAGGGCCTAAGTTTCTGGGAAGCCATAATAAGGCAGAACGCCATCTTTTCCATTAGAGGATATCTATATTCTGCTTCGAGAAGTCTCTTGCTTATATAATATATGGGCTTTTGAACTCGGTCCTCCTCCCGGACCAACACGGTGCTGGCCACATTTTCGGTCACGTCTAAATAGAGGAAAATGTGCTCTCCTGTCGTTGGTTTAGATAACACCGTTGGCTTGGCCAAATGTGTCTTCAGGTCGATGAAAGCCTGCTCGCATTCCTCAATCCACTCGAACTTTTTGTTCCCCCGAAGCAGGTTGTAGAATGGCAAACACTTATCAGTGGATTTAGAAATAAAACGATTGAGGGCCGCCACCCTTCCTGTCAAACTCTGGACATCTTTATGAAACATGGGCGAAGGCATCTCTAGCAGCGATCTGATTTTGCCCGGGTTCGCCTTTATTCCCCTAGTGTTGACTATGAATCCCAGGAATTTTCCCGACGCCACTCCGAAAGTGCATTTCTGGGAGTTTAGTCTCATATTATACTTTCTAAGAATTCCAAAACATTCCTTCAGATCTAAGACATGGTTATTGGCAGTCTTTGACTTGACCAGCATGTCATCAACATACACTTCCATGTTTTTTCCAATCTGATCAGCGAACATTCTGTTGACCAACCTTTGGTAGGTTGCCCCAACGTTTTTCAGCCCGAACGGCATGACTTTATAGCAGTACACATTGGATGGAGTCATCAAGCTAGTAGGTTCCTGGTCTGCAGGGTTCATGGCGATCTGGTTATATCTAGAGTATGCATCCATGAAGGACATGAGCTCATGCCCTGTGGTTGCGTCTACCAACTGGTCAATCCTTGGCAAGGGGAAGCAATTCCATCTATATAGTCATCGCCTTCTTAACCCTTCCAGAACCTGGAAGTCGCAATAGAGTCTTCATCTGATAAGATAGACCTTGAATTTCATGAAGGTCCTCTATCCTTCTCACAAAGAGATTTGAATACTGATCAACTGTACTATTTGCTTATCCTTACTAATAAAATGAACTCATTTGGACTACTAGTCCACAATGACTCAATGCCAACTCATACTGGTCCACTAACCTGGAAATCTCACTGCGAAACTCATTGCGATGCTCTCTTATTCCCATTATAAAATACTCAAAGGCTATAATGGCCTTACTGATTCCTGATACTCTGTCTTGACCTGCTAACAGGTTAAGAACTTTACCACACATCCCATTACATCCCTCTTCATCTCAGGCCACCACTATAAAGCTTTCACATCCTGTTACATTACCATGATGCCTAAATGAAAAGAAAAGAAGAATAACACAAGATTCATCCAGAATCTCCCAGTTAATCTCGATGTCCATCGGATTCCAAGTTTGATCTCTATACCATAATAAATTCATACCTGTCACTGCACAACTCTTAGCTAATCCAACTAAAGCTTTCCATTCAATCTTTCCTATCTGTGGTTTGCTTAATCATCTTTCCTTTTTATCTTCCTTGAGATAATAATCTCAAACAATAAACTGGCCACCTGGCCCACCAGAAACTCTACTCTCGTTCTGGTCAGATCCTTTAATCAACATATTGCATAGGCAATCACTTTTCTCTATTACTGAGATGTCATAACAATCCACTAACTGATCCTGGTCTATAAAAGACCTAGAACACTTTCCCAAGGCACCTGAAATATCTTTACCACCCAAGGACACTCCTGCCCCTAAGGCATTTTCAACCTTGGAAAATCTCCGTAGAGAAAATACCACAATACCATCGTCCAAGACAATCACAAATCCCATTCAAATAAACCTTTGAATGCTCTGTTCATCTGATTCATAAGCACTTAGCATAAAACCAATTCTCAAAACATATTTAACACTCTCAGTGCTCTTATCTAATACCAACACAATCTTTTATATAACTTCCTCCCTGACCTCTAACTGGTCCTAACCAGATCCAAGATCCACCTTAAAGAATTCCATCTTACTCCGCAACTACACCTTTAATTCTTATAACTCCGCTGAGCCATTCAAAACAGTGCCTTAACCCTGAATCTATTCCTGGCACTAACCCATTCACTATTTTAATCTCCTTTCATATAAAAAAAACCCTGGCAGACCACCTGGAAACACATTCAGAACCCACAGACTAATCCGGTCTGTCCTAATCTCACTAGCACAATCTAAGTGGTATCCACCACACTAGCTAAGAGTTCCATGCTCCTCCCTGCAACAAAACTCTAGCTCTCACTACAGATATCATAAGCATATAGAACCATGCACCATGCCAACTATCACAAGGCTTTCCACTCTCAAGCCCGAGAGTTACTATACTTTCCTTTCCATTTAAGATTGCTCCATAATTACTTAACCAATCCATATCCTGGATCAAACCAAAGCCTGTCATAACCAGCTTTATCAAAATCACTGATGAGTCCTTTCCATAACCCAACTCATCTCTTAAGTTGCCAATACCATATTGCGTTCCCATCACATCATAACCATGTGATCATCATATCATCCTTATGCTTCTATATATGCAACAAACAAAAGGACAGCATGGCACCAAAACCAATCAACATAACTTAGAAATTAGAATTAGAAAACTAACCTGCCACCCCTGAGGAACTAGTCTCAGTCTCAGACTCTGACTGCCCTGGAATAAACACGCGAGTTGGAATCGAGCTGTCTATCCTCTTTTTCTCAAGCTCTCTTAGCCTTGGGCAATCCTTTATGAAATGCCCAACCATGCCACAAGCAAAACATGACCTTGCTCGGCATTCTCCCAAATGATGCCTCTTACACCGCGTGCATACTGGATGAGTCTTCCAGTTTTCATTCTTACTTGCTTCAATAAGTGGAGATACCACTATCTGAGCTCCGTGCTCCCTGGCACTCTTCTTCTCATCTATTATGCTTTCAACAGCAAGAGCCTTCTCTACCACCTGAGCATAGGTAGATACTTCATGCACTGGGGCAACTCTAATGCCCTGAGCTATTCCGAGATTCAATCCCTGAACAAACTTTTCCTTTCGAGCTATAACTGTGAGTATCATATCAAAGGTAAACTTGGCCAACCCATCAAATTTATTAACATACTCGGCTACTGATGCCTTTCCTTGAACGAGATTCAGAAACTCAATTATCTTAGCGGTCTTAGCTGCATCACAGTAATACTTCTCATTAAACAGCTGCCTAAATTCTCTCCAATCCATCATAGCTATATCTCGTGTCTGGGGCACTACCTCCCACCACGTCCGGGCATCACCCCGCAACACATATGTCGCACAGATCACTCTATCGTGACCTACCAGCCCCATACTGTCTAAAATGGAACTGATCATGCCTATCCATTGCTTAGCTCCGAATGGATCTAGGCCTCCCTCGAAGACTGGAGGATAATATTCCTGGAATCTTCCACAGAGAAATTCCCATCTATTCTCAACCCTAGGCTAAGCTAAAGCTGATGCCCCTCCTGGCATAGCAAAGGAAGAGGTGCTCCCCAACAGATTCCGATGTTGCTTCAAACACCTAATCTCTTCCTCATGTCTCTGCAACTTTGATTGCAAATTTGTAAACATCTGCTGAAAATTCATAGGTGCAGATGAAGAACTGATACCCTGGCTGTAACTCCCAGCCTCATTAAAACCACCATCAGGCCTCATTATCTACCTTGAATATAAACTTGCTGATTAAATCTGCAGTCAATAACTTGACCCATTAATCATGATGAGCATATCAAAAGCTTTCCCCCATGGGATAAATCTTACCACACCATAATCACAAACCACTTACAGTGCTAAAAACATGCCCATAGCATTCATACATCGATCATAATCCCTACTCTTCCAATATTCATACCATGCCTCCAACTCTAGTATGTCATTATCACGATTATATACTCACAGAGCAGGTAATCACATAATCACATCCATATAGTCAAGAGTCAGGCTCTATCAGAATCTCATGCTCCCTAATACAATGTGCAGGTAAAGCATTTATATTCTATTTAAGCAACTAAGCACAGAACTACAAAAATAGTTACCATTCCATGAGTGAAGCTATCTTCAGTAATGAGTGTACATGCCCAGCTTGTCTTCAGGAACCATAAACCTTGGCTCGCTCTGATACCAAGTTGTAACGCCCTAAACTCCAGGGACCGTTACGGAGTGCCTTGTAAACAGTGCTAAACTCGCTAATCGAGTCATTTGGCCAAAATCGTGTAACTAAGTATGATTAGCGGTTTAGGGATTAAATTTTTTTGGATAAGATATAATGTTTCATTAGAACGTTTAATATATATGTTGGGATCCCAAAATTATAATTTCAGAGTCTACTACAAGAAAATATTTACACCAGGCCATTCTAAGCGGCAAAACATGGTTTAACCCTAGTTCATCTCCAAACCTCAGCCGTGGTGGATGAGCAGCTACATATGTACACATCATCACCTAAGCTCTCCAACTCAAGGATGGTCCAATTTTCTTTTGACTTTACCTGCACCACATAGCACCTGTGAGCCGAAGCCCAGCAAGAAAACTTAATATGCTCATGAACAGTTATAACATGTCATCGAATCATAAGGCACACGCCTAGCAGGCAACAGATCAACATAATGTTGAGTATAACACATCAACCAATGATCATAATAATCATCCAGGAATCTTAGCCCCAATATAGAAACACAATGTTGAGTATAATACATCAACCAACGATCATAATAATCATCCAGGACTTTCAGTCCAAACAAATAGGTGACAATCGCAAAAGTCACAAAAGTGGGTACAACCCCCTCTAGCCATGTAAGGATAGGGTCACCAGGGCTTAACAGATAAGTGAACCTTCCATAGTTTAAACAGGATAGGTGCATGGTGATTAGTCACCAACATAACCTTCCTCATGACCATAGAGTCATAACCTTGGAACATCGTTCCCTAGCCATGTGACAAGCAGTCACCTGGGCCCTAGGCCCCGGCTCTAGTAACTAGTCTTAGACTAGACAAGCGCTTATAAGTTCGTCGACCTTAGAGTCGATCCGCATTAATGCCTTAGAGCCATTCAACGCTGATATCAATTAGATCTAATCTTCATTTGGCTCGGCGTTCATGACGCTATGCCATTTCTGAATCTTAGGTCAGTATCCCTGACTAGTCAATGCCATAAACAAGTAAGCAATGCCACCAAACATATATCACATATCCAATATCCGTATACAAGGTATTCAACATGCTTACTTAACAAGTACTAGTACAATTAGGACCATGCATAAACACAGAGGCTCAAGCTCTGAACAATATCATACTCAGTATACAAAGCATGTCCTAATCACATGTTTCTCGTGCATCACATGCATCATATTTAACCACCTGACATGCCTCAAAAATAATCATGCATGCCACATTTAATAATCCAACATGCACCAATAATAACCATGCATGTCACATTTAATCAATCAACATGCATCAAGAATAACCATGCATGTCACATATACACAGGGTGCAGTTTTCTTACCTCAGATTCGAGCTAGAATCAATATAAGAACGACCCTTGAGAACGATCAACCTTTAAGCCCTTAGCAGTCACCTAGTCATAACCAAATAGGGGACACCATCAATAAAAATGATCAACATAGGTTTCCAAACCAAAATCTAGCCTCCGGGACATCAATCCAAACTAATCCAAGTAGTAGGAACCATCCCGAGGCCTAAAACTATGTTCCCGGGGTCAAAACACACAAACGGGCTCAACCCTACCCAAGAGCTGCGGCCCCCAGCACATCCTGAAGCAAGTGTTGCGGCGCCCAACACCAAGGGCCGCGGCGCCCAGCAAGAACAAAACTGGGGCACCTGCTTCATCGAGCTAAGGCCGCGGCGCCCAAGAACAAGGCCGCAGCTTCCAACCCTAGGCCATCCCCAAACACGATTTTCAACTTCCCAAATCCTCCAAAAACATGCCTAAACATTCCCAAATCATCAAATCAAAGTTCCTAAGCTTCCCAATGATCCAAAACCATCAGAACCCAAGGCTCAAACGAACCAAAAAATCAACGATTCACAAAGTCCAATTCTAAGCTTAAAAACTTTGAAAACTTAAAACTTAAACTTAGATTACCTTCGATTGGGTTATTTTTCGTCAAATCCTTCGATTAAGAAGTTTCTAATCTTTCCTAGGATCGCTATGCCTCGACCCTCGCTTGATTTTAACTCCTAGAACTCAAGATTCCTTCAAAAAGGCTTCGAACGGTAAAATAAGCTATCGGGAAGGGAGAGAGAGATTTTCTAACGTACGTTCTTATCTAACAAGCTACTTCAAGCTTAAGTAACCTCAAATAAAACCTAGTGCTCGGGGTCCCGAAAACACCCCCGGGGACATTATAGTCAAAACTTCCAGAGTTTCCTCCTGGCCTCAAATACTCCCAATTTATCATCAAATAAACATTCTTATTACCCAATAATCGACCCCGTTATGACAAAACCGCTAATCAATAATCTAAGATCGTCTCATGCCGAATAGCTCGAATATATCTCCATAATAATAAAATCTCATTCACAAATTACAATATGCACCCAATTTACAAATATGCCCTCAATAGGCCAATTTACCAAAATTCCCTTACGGTTATAAATACACCCATATGCATTCATTTATCATCATGTAATAATATAATTCACATTAACATGCATATAATCATTTAATACCGTGATAAATCAATTATGGCCCTCCCGGCCTCCTAATCAAGGTCCTAAACCCTATTAGGAAATTTGGGGCATTACAATTATCCCCTCCTTACAGAAATATCATCCTTGAAATTTACTCAAACAGCTCGGAATAACAATTCTGCACAATTGACTCAAATTACTCAGGTCATTTCCTCGACCTCACTGTCTCTATAGTGTTATCCAAGTACATTATGTTTAACAGAACCTTATTACTTCTGTCACAATCTGAACTAGCTATTCTTTACTGGAATACTTAACCTCAACCTTCAAATTCTTATAACTTAACTCATAAGTTCCTTTAACTCATGTCCACTGCATGGAAGTACATAACACACTGTATACAACTGCCAGTGCCAAAGATAAAGCTGACCTAGAGTCAACCCATCCAGACCTATCCAGGATTCAACTGCTGAGATGGACTAGGGCTTAGCTTGCCTTAATTCCTCACCTCTTTCCATGGTGATACTCTAAAGAAGATACATTCTTCTACCTGGAATTCCACATTTCTACTTTTCAATTCAGTAAAACTTTTCCATTTATTTTGAGAAGTGAGCATCCAAGCTTCAATTTCTAGCAATCTCATTAGTCCCCTGAACCCCCTCAGGATCTAGATATATATATTAACTTATTCATCTTATAAGATGTTCTTCCAATAATAATTGGATAAACCTCTCTCTCTAATTTACCACCAGTCTGAGAGTAATAAACTGTACTGAATTCCATCTATATAGTCATCGCCTTCTTAACCCTTCCAGAACCTGGAAGTCGCAATAGAGTCTTCATCTGATACGATAGACCTTGAATTTCATGAAGGTGCTCTATCCTTCTCACAAAGAGATTTGAATACTGATCAACTGTACTATTTGCTTATCCTTACTAATAAAATGAACTCACTTGGACTACTAGTCCACAATGACTCAATGCCAACTCATACTGGTCCACTAACCTGGAAATCTCACTGCGAAACTCATTGCGATGCTCTCTTATTCCCATTATAAAATACTCAAAGGCTATAATGGCCTTACTGATTCCTGATACTCTGTCTTGACCTGCTAACAGGTTAAGAACTTTACCACACATCCCATTACATCCCTCTTCATCTCAAGCCACCACTATAAAGCTTTCATATCCTGTTACATTACCATGATGCCTTAATGAAAAGAAAAGAAGAATAACACAAGATTCATCCAGAATCTCCCAGTTAATCTCGATGTCCATCGGATTCTAAGTTCGATCTCTATACCATAATAAATTCATACCTGTCACTGCACAACTCTTAGCTAATCCAGCTAAAGCTTTCCATTCAATCTTTCCTATCTGTGGTTCACTTAATCATATTTCCTTTTTATCTTCCTTGAGATAATAATCTCAAACAATAAACTGGCCACCTGGCCCACCAGAAGGCACTCACAGCTGAGAGTGTAGAGAACAAGATCTAGCGAGACACTGCAGCCAGAAAGGAGTTCAGGAGGACAGGTCCTCCATTTGTGGGTTCTGGTAGGGGAATAGGCCCCAGTGAGCAGAAGAGGAAGGTTCCTGACACCTTCCCAGTTCCAGGTCCTGATAGGCGGCCCCGTGGTATCTCAATGGGTCGTGCAGGTGGTAATGAAGCCTGGAAGTCTTATCCTGAATGCCCTAGATGCAAGAAGCGTCATTTGGGAGAATGTAGGACAAGGGCCTGCTTCTCTTGTGGAGCAGTGGGTCATCTTAAAAAGGATTGCCCTAAGGCCAAAAAAGAAGAACCCAGGAAAGCGGACAGCTCGACCCCAGCTCGAGTGTTCGCATTGACACAAGCAGAAGCTGAGGCTTCTCCCTCAGTAGTTACAGGTCAGCTTCTTAGTGCTTGAACCCCTTATAATGTATTGATTGATTTTTGTGCTACACATTCTTTTATTGCTAGTAGTATTATTGATAGACTGTGTAGACCCTGTGATTTTTATGCTGTGTGGTTTGGAACTTTGTTACTCACTGGAGAGTTAGTGGTATCCAGGAGATGGGTCAGATCTTTGCCAGTGACAGTGGAGGGCAGAGAGTTGTCAGTGGATTTGATAGAGTTGGTTATGACTGACTTCGATATGATATTGTGTATGGATTGGTTGGCAAAGTATGGGGCAACCATTGATTGCAGAAGAAAGATGGTCACCTTTGAGCTTGAAGATGAGGATCCTTTTGTGTTTGTTGGTATTGTGCATGGACCTCGCATACCTATGATTTCTGTATTGAGGGCTAGGGATCTATTGCAAGGAGGTTGCATTGGATTCTTAGCCAGCGTGGTTGATACAACTCAGGTCGTGCCAGTGAGACCAGAAGATACCAGACTTGTTTGTGAATTTCTAGATGTGTTTCTAGAAGATTTTCTAGGGTTGCCACCGCACAGAGAAATTGAGTTCGTTATAGAACTAGCACCAGGGACGAAGCCAGTGTCTAGAGCACCTTACAGAATGGCCCCAGCTGAGTTGAAAGAATTAAAAGTACAGTTGCAAGAGCTGTTGGATTTGGGTTTTATCAGACCTAGCTTCTCACCTTGGGGTGCGCCAGTTCTGTTTATAAAGAAGAAGGATGGTTCTCTGAGGATGTGTATTGATTACAGAGAACTGAATAAGCTGACAATCAAGAATAAGTATCCTTTGCCAAGGATAGATGATCTGTTTGATTAGTTGCAAGGTAAGAAGGTATTCTCAAAGATCGACCTCCGTTCTGGTTATCATCAGTTGAGGGTCAAGGAAGGAGACATATCGAAGACTGCTTTCCGTACTAGGTATGGGCATTACGAGTTCTTAGTTATGTCATTTGGATTGACTAATGCCCCTACTGCTTTTATGGATCTGATGAACCGAGTGTTCAAGGATTATCTGGACCAATTTGTGATCATTTTCATCGATGATATTCTGGTATATTCTCAGTCTGAGTCAGAGCATGAACAACATCTGAGGTTGGTTCTACAGAGACTGAGGGATCACAGATTGTTTGCCGAATTCAAGAAATGTGAGTTCTGGTTATCTCAGGTATCCTTTCTTGGGCACATTCTCAGTAAGGAGGGGATTAAGGTAGATCCACCAAAGATTGAAGCGGTCAGAGATTGGCCTAGGCCAAAGAATGCTTCTGAGGTTAGGAGTTTCCTTGGATTGGCATGTTACTATAGGCGTTTCGTGGAAGGGTTCTCAAAGATTGCTACTGCATTGACTGAGCTGACACGCAAGAGCCATAAATTTGTGTGGTCAGATAAATGTGAGAACAACTTCCAGGAACTGAAGCAGAGATTGATTACAGCTCCGATTCTGATTCTTCCAATAGATCAGGAGAAGTTTGTGATTTATTGTGATGCTTCTCATCATGGTTTGGACTATGTTCTGATGCAGTCAGAGAAGGTAATTGCTTATGCCTCTCGTCAGTTGAAGAAGTATGAAAAGAGGTATCCCACTCATGATTTAGAGTTGGCGACTGTGGTTTTTGCTTTAAAGATATGGAGGAATTATCTTTATGGAGAGAAGTGTGAGTTCTATACAGACCACAAGAGCCTGAAGTACTTCTTCACCCAGAAAGATTTGAATATGAGACAAAGGCGTTGGCTGGAGTTAGTAAAAGATTATGACTGTGAGATTTTGTATCATCCAGGAAAGGCCAACATGGTAGCTGATGCTTTAAGCCGGAATGGTCCAGGATAGATTTATGGTATGAGGCTGATAGCCAGAGAGTTAGCAGATGATATGACCAGAGCTGGTATAGAGTTGTTGGTGGGCCAGTTGGCTAATATTACGCTACAGTCTACACTATTGGAGAGAATCAAGGAGGGTTAGTTGAGTGATCCACAGCTGATCAAGATTAGAGAGATTGTTTTGGCTGGAGCATCCAGAGATTATACAATGTCTAATTTAGGCTTGTTGAGATATAAGGGGCGAATATGTGTTCCATTACACACTACTTTGAGGCGAGAGATTCTGGATGAATCTCATAGTACACCTTACTCTTTGCATCCAAGCACCACAAAGATGTATCAGGATATGAGATCGTTGTATTGGTGGCCAGGGATGAAGAGAGATGTAGTAGAGTATGTGGCTAAGTGCTTGACATGTCAGCAGGTCAAGGCTGAGCATCAGAGGCCGGCAGGGTTATTGCAGCCTCTGGATATCCCAGAGTGGAAGTGGGAGGACATCACGATGGATTTCGTGGTGGGCTTACCCATGACTGTTGGTCAACATGATTCTATTTGGGTGATAGTGGATCGCTACACCAAGTCAGCTTACTTCTTGCCAGTGAGGACTACATATACAGTTGATCAGTATGCAGATCTCTATGTGAGAGAGCTCGTGCACCTCCATGGAGTGCCAAGGTCGATCATGTCAGATCGGGACCCTACTTTTACTTCCAAGTTCTGGGGGAGTTTACAGAAGGCCATGGGGACACAATTGAAGTTCAACACTGCTTATCATCCTCAGAAAGATGGGCAATCTGAGAGGACGATCCAGATATTGGAAGACATGCTGCGAGCATGTGTGCTGGACTTTGGTGGATCTTGGAGTAAGTATCTACCTTTGATAGAGTTTTCCTACAACAACAGTTATCAGTCTGTCGTTGGAGTTGCACCTTATGAGATGATGTATGGTAGGAAGTGCAGATCTCCAATTCATTGGGATGAGACAGGTGAAAGGAGATACTTAGGTCTTGAGGCGGTTTAGAGGACCAGTGAGGCCATTGAGAAGATTAGAGCTCGGATACTTGCTTCTCAGAGTAGGCAGAAAAGTTATGCAGATCCCAAGCGCGGGAATGTGGAGTTCCAAGTGAGAAACTATGTCTTCCTTAGACTCTCGCCATAGAAAGGGGTGAGAAGGTTTGGGAAGAAGGGCAAGCTAAGCCCTAGATTTGTAGGTCCATTTGAGATCATGGAGAGGGTTGGTCAAGTGGCTTATAGATTGGCCTTGCCTCCGGCGTTGTCAGCCGTGCACAATGTATTTCATGTTTCAGCTCTCCGGAGATATGTATCTGATGTGAATCATATTTTGAGTTATGAAGATCTGGAGCTTGAGGCAGATCTCTCCTTTGAGGAGCAACTAGTTCAGATACTTGACAGATAAGACAAGATCCTCATGAATAAGACAATACCTTTGGTTAAGGTATTGTGGAGGAACAACAAGGTCGAGGAAGTGACCTGGGAGCTGGAGTCAGATATGCAAAGTCAATATCCCGAGCTGTTCAGGTAGAGGACGAAATTCTTTTTAGTAGGGGAGAATTGTAGAGTACAAGAACTTTACTTAGCTAGTTAGATAGTAGTATTATAGTAATAATAGTATTATCTTTATGACTGTTGATTTTTGGTTCAGACCGGGATTTATTTGGACACTCATAGTAGTACTTGTAGATTTTCTAAGTTTAACCTATAGTTTAAGAATATTAATTTTAACCTAAGGTTTGATTAATATGACTGATATTGAGGATAATATTTATTATACTATAAGGTTTAGATAAGAACCAATGGGATTTTCAGCACATGTTATGTATGGGTGATTAAGGACTAAGTATTTAGAGGATTAAATTTAATAAGGGTAAAATTTGAATGCTCTAAGGTCAGTCAGCAGCTTTGAAAACGTTTGAGGGCTTAGTCAAGGCTATTTACTCAATTTGAATTAAGCTAAAAATGTGTAATTTCGTGTTTAAATAATCAGCGTATGCCGATATATCGCAGCTATAGGGGGCAATATATCGCAGCACGTAGATACGGAAAACACGAAACGATGCACGTTTGCCTCGGGCATAATGGTCCAGGCGATATATCGCCTATAGGGGGCGATATATCGCCTCCTTCAGCATATTTTGAATGTTTTCAAAATCGTTTCCCATTCAAACCTTCAACCTCTTGATAAGTCCAGCACCTTTCTGAACGAGTCTTCAGCCTCTGCGGAACAACAATTCAAATTATTTTCACTTAAAAAGCCATTATTTTTATTCAAGTTAAATTAAGATCCTTTCATTCCTAAACTCTATAAATAGGACCAAGTACCCAGCCATTATTTATCTATTACTCTAAGTTCAGAGGCTGCAAGTTGCTAGGTGAGTGTGAGAGTGTAAACACTTGGGTTGGGAATCATAAGCTTGATCATCATAAGCTTATCAAAACACTTGGAAAGTAAGATTTTATAGCATTTCGGTTCAAGGTTTAGATCGGTCTTATAAGTCTTCAAGGTATCCCAAAATCTAGTTCGTTTCTGTACTTTTTCTTTAAAAGTTCTCATAGTCTTCTACTCATTCTAACCTTATTCTTATTTTGGTTAGGAAATCTAAGTTCTTGAGCAAAAGGTTTTGGTAAGTATATTTTTAAAAGTATAGCTCCTTCATCTCTTTCATCTCTTTTTCTTCAATAGACTCACCCTTTCATAAATGGTTTTTAGGAGTGTTCCAAAGTCCTAACTCTGTCCTCATATCCCGGTAATTTTGGTAAGGAAAATAGGATAGAATTCATATGTTATATGTTTTATATGTTATCTTATGTTTTTATGTTATGTATGTATGTAGGCTTGGGCATATGACCCATATGACTAACAAGCCCAAAATGGATTATGGGCATATGACCTGCTTAGCTAGTAGGACCCCACTAATCTAATGGGCATATGACTTGTTTAGTCTATGGGACCCCAAGTAATAATGGGCATTATAGTATGTGTATGATATAAGTGTTATGTTATGTTTTTATGTTTCTTATGAAATTTATGTATATGAACTATGTGTTAGATTTTCCTTGCTGGGCATTAGGCTCATTCCTTTTTGTTTATATGTGCAGGAAAATAGTCTTAGTGGTGGGAAAGGTTCTTGGAAGCTTGGAGAATGTGTATTGAGGAGGAATGGATTCAAGAGCCGAGCGTTGCGATTCGAGGATGTAGTTTTGTTTTTTATGGTTTTACATGTATTTTTCCGCACTTGTTATGTAATCCCTTTTTATTTTAAATTATGTTTTTGTTTTGTTTTTAAAACAATGGGATCCCATATCCTAACCTAAATTTTATGTAAGTTTAACTCTTATTTTTACAAGTTTCTTAATAAAGTTATGGTATTTTCACTTGTAAGTTTTATTAAGGATTAGTATGTATAGTTTTCGTTAATGGTCCAAAAGTCTAGAGTAGTTGGGTCATTACAGGGTTATTGTCCCTCCAAGCTCGAGCTTTGTTTGGTAGGGTATTCCCGTTGTCACGTACCTTGGAAGGACTTCCCTCATGGTGAGTGTCCCTGACTCCATCGCAAGTCGGATTGGTCCTTTGTGAGTTTAGGCGATCTCGCAGATCGGTATGTGGATCAACCCGAGGGTTTTGAGCTGAGCTCAGCTGATTCCTCAAATATGTGCTGGTTCGACCACTTCGACGATCCTTCGTCCAATAACTCCCATTAGAGAAGCTCAGAGCTTGCGGTCGAGGATGAGGATCTGGAGAGTTCCCGCGTGCTCGTGGGGCATGAGCAAGGGCAGCGGGAGGAGGATTCCTCCTGCTGTTTCTGTAGGCAGGGACGTCTCGAGTAAAACAAGGTGGGGATGGATGCCTGATTGGTGAAGCGATTCTTGTCCCATCAGGTCGGATCAAACTAGCCCGAGGTTGATCTGCTCCACCATTTCTGGTTCCCTGTGCATGGCGATCTGATCGCGGTATAGGGAAGTTAGTTGGGACACACCGTCTTTGCAAGTTTTTCCTTGACCGTCTGCGTGGGTCGCAATGAACATTCGACGGTGGCACTGAACTCGGAGTCGAGGTTCTGTGTAACATCCTACTGCCTTAGAGTCATTACTAAGTGAGTTTAAAATGTGTAATTAACTCGCTAAACGAGGTTTTTAGGACAAAAGTGTAATTAAACCATAATCAGAGTCATAAACTTTGAAAATAAACCATTTACTGAAAATTATAAAGTGTTTAACATTTGGGCTCCCAAAATACCATTTAGAAATATTTACAACATATAAATATAAACAGTGTCGGCTAAACGACAAAATCTAGGTTTAGTACAATCATCTCCCAAAATACCCCTGGTCGTGTGATAACTCTAGGATTTAGAGTTATTTTTATAATCTTTGAACTTGCTTTTCAAAACTAAAAAAGAGTAATAAGTCCTTATTTCATGTAATTTTGTCAGTTTTAGTGTGTTATTCTAGGTAGTGAGTCTGGGTAAGATTTAGGTTTGTATTGTAATATTTTTCAGTGTTTTTATGTAAATTACTGTGTTTGTGTTAAGCAGGAAAGGAGGCTGGAATAGGTGATCGGGAACTTTGGATCAAGAAGGGGAGCAAATTTGGAAATAGCATGTTGCTGTTCTATCAATGCTATAGCAACCACAACGTAGCAATCGGCAGGGGCCAGTGAAGAATCGTGACAAATTCCAGCTGGACTTAATGAAGAATAAGTGATGCCTAGGTGGCGAGATTGTTGTACAATGAGTCAGCTGGATGGTGTGGCAGAGGACAAGAGGGCACAATTGACTTTGACTTACTAATTAGGGTAAACGAAGTACCCTAAAAGGGAGGCAGCCGAAATGTTGAGAGGACGGATCATTTTTTGGAGGATTCTGACTATTTTTTTCACAAAAGAAAAGTACAGAGAGAAGTAGAAAGAAAGAAGAAGAAGGGAGTACGAAATAGGAGAGAAAAAGAAGACAGACGCCTAAGGGGGACTAGAGCTCAACACTCAATTCTCTCTAATCTCTATTTCTCTTTAATTTTGTATTATTTTCTCATCTCAATTTCTGCTCAAACTCCATGGAAATATTCTGTACTGGTTTTATGTTTACAAATTCAGCTATGAACTAACACTCTAAAGATTTGGGTGGTTATGAACCCTTATGTATGAACTAAATTTCTAAATGCATGGTGAAGTTGTTTATGTCATAGTTCAATTGAATGTGCTGTAATGTTAATTGAATGTTAATTACTGGCCATATTTAGCATTTATTAAGTTAGATCTAACTTGGAAAAGGGAAGTGTAGCTGAACCCATTCAATTGATGCAAGAGATTCATCTAATTTTAGGTGATTTTTAGTAGTGGAATAGGACTATTTTGCTGCCTTGTATAACTTAAAGATTTGGTGCTTGATGGATTGTTTATAGTCTGTTTTAATACAAGAATGTATTGAGGGGGGTTATAAACAACAGATAGTAAGTTTTGGGAAAAACTCACTGGGTTTTACGAAATCTGTTAACTGTGGCATAAATTGCTGAACCATTGCTGTAGCAACTGGAACGAACCAGGGGGAATTAACCACCTAAATCTATTTTTCTCATATCTGAAATCCACCCAGAATTCTTTCATTTTAATCTCTGATTTTTAGTTGAATTAATTTGCTTATTTGCATTTATTTTCAGAATTAATTACACAACCTTTCTCTTGATTTGGTTACTGTATTATAAGCTGTTTTTGGTTGATTTTACGTTAATTTAGTTGAAAAGTCCCTGTGGAGACGAACTTTGATACATTATCACTGTATTACTTGTTGTCGATTGTGTATACTTGCGCATCTTTTAATCATTAGAAAATTCACAACATCGTGGCAGCCAGGCAGGCCAAACATGTACACGTCGTTTCACGCTTTCCGTACTCATGGTTGGTCGACTTTCCCCTTGCCCTTACCTGCACCATAGAGCACCCATGAGCCAAAGCCCAGCAAGAAAACCCTTACAAGCAGATAACATATGCATATCAACACTTAGCATTTAAACAAGCCATCAATAGGCAATACACATACGGCCATGCCGTCCCAGGTGCTTTACCAGGCCCTGGGTTCGCGGTCCACAGCGTAAGGATATCCCAGGTATCCTTTAAGGTCTCGTCCTAGCAACTTGCACTCCACATGCTAAACGCTGCTCTCGGCCCCTTGCCGCGCTCGGCCTTGCACTTCATGTGCTTAACGCCATTCCCGGCATTGCCGCTCTCAGCCTTCGCCGTTCCCGGCCCTCGCCGTTCATTCACATATATGCACACATAGCATAATAAAGCAAATACTTAACATGAATAAACTCAATCAAAGGGCTACACCCTGCAACACAATCATATAGGGCACTGCCCTGCATACAAGCTCTACGGGAACAGCAGTTTTCTTACATGTGTCCCGATCCTTCCAAGCACCGATGTCTCGAGCACAGTCCCCTAGTCCGAGCCTCGCTGAAATCCTAGTCACAACGCATTAACAATGTGCATCCATCAAGTTCTAATTCATTAAACAACTTCGAGTCATAATTCTATTCTCCAGGACATTGAATTTTATCAATCCGGGTGATAAAATCCATCCCGAACCTTAATTACTGAATTCCCAAGCCTAAAACCTCTTAAAAACCCAAAAATGCACTAAGCGCCGCGACCCCCAGCTCAACCCGAGGCCCTGCCTCATTTTAGCCTACACGCGCCACGGCCTTTCTTGAAGGGCGCCGCAGCGCGCCTCCATTTCCAGGCGCCCCAGAGTTCTAAGGGGTCGTGGCTCAACAAGAACAGCACCGCGGCCCGACCCCTCTAGCCAAGAAAAACTCACCATTTTCTCTACCAAAACCAAGCCAAATACCCCTGAAATCCATCTAACAACCTAATTTAATTATCCCAGAGGTTCCACTATGTTCCCAGCAGATAAACCTAACAAACTCCAGCTTTAAAACTCATCAAACCCAAAATTCAATCTCAAACTTTAGAACCTTAAGAAAACCAGAAACTCAGCCAAATAATCACATAATTCAATGGTTAGAATCACAATTAAAGGTTTACCTTAGCCCCTGTTTGAATCCTCAAAGTGATGCTGAGCAATTCTCCAAGTTTAAAGCTCAAATCCTAACTTGATTTGCAAAGTCTCCCCTTGGTAAGGTTGAGAGAAAACAAGAGAAAAGGAAGAGAGATTTGGGTCGGTTCTCATAGTTCTGAAAGCTTCTTACATTTTGTTTTATTTAACTTAGTCTCTAAGGTTACCTCAAGGCTTGAGGTACCAAAAATGTCCCCGAGGGCAAAATGGTAAATTTCCCCCATATTCCCTCCTAAACATCCTAACCTCAAATATATCTCCAAATATTTATTTCCATAACCTGATAACCCCCTAAAATGTCTAGTACCCGAAATACCCATCGACTCGCCCCAAGTCGGATTTTCAACCCCGTTGTGACTTTCTAGCTAACCGCTCCCTAGGACTGTCTCGGATCGTGCAACACAGATATTTCACAATTATCATGTTTATACCCTCAACGGGCTAAAGTTGCAATCATGCCCCTAATAACCAGACGGGGCCCACATGCATATTTAATTCACCTAAACATGCATCACTAATCACATATTCACACAAATCAACATATTAAACAATAATTCACATATTGCCCTCCAGGCACGCTAATCAAGGCCCCTAAGCCTTATTAGAAAATTTGGGTCGTTACATTCTAACCGACCGGCTAACTCGTTGGTGATCCCAGGGAAAGCCACCAAACGGGGTTTCTTGATGATTGGGCGACACAGGAGTAGAACTTGGAGCTGAGGTTCTAACCAATCGACTTGGCCTGGGTCGACTATCCCAGCGAGACTTACGAGTCCCACCTTGCCTCTTTCCGACGTTAACGTCGGTTGCAAGACAGGGTAGCCGAGCCAATACTTCCTCAATTTTCTTGTTGGCCGTGGCTAGATGACTCCTCAACTGCATGTTCTCCATCTCTACCGCAGTCAAGTAATCCGAGTTCGGATTCGGCGGTAGAGGTGCTGAACTTCCGATGTCGCCGTGGCCCATCGGTTGTTTTCCCAATCGCTGTTGGATCTCCAGGCCTTGCTCGTCAGAAGCAGCGGTACTGTGAGCCTTCTGCCCACCATGCTGACCCGTTTCATTATCGTGCCTCGAATGAGTGACCACCATGATGGACTTTTTCTTAAATCTTTTTCAATGGCACTAATTCGCAGCTCTCAATGAAAGCATTAAACTGTTGACGCGGTTTTTCGCCAACAGTGTTTTACAAAAATTAGTTGGAATGAACTAGTGCTTGAGGATAAGCCCATAATGAGAATAATCACTCTTTAATATATTTAGAATGATATAGTAAGAGTACTCGTTCCTTTTTATGTGGTTCGGAGGTTAAAATCCCCCTAGTCCACGAGTCAATATTATTGTTGTATCTCTCTTTCTATTTTTACAGAGTCTTTGCATTACAGAAAGCATCCAACCCCTTGCACTACCCAGGGTCATGGTATTTATAGGAGAATGATCTCTAGGTAGGTGTTGGGGTCATCCCGTGATCTCTTGATCCTTCACATCATCTCTGAGACATTGATGATTAATATCTAAATTTTATATAGAAGTGTGGTCTAATCAATAGGTAAAATGCGACCTAAATCAGGCGTGTGATGTCTGATCACGCACGTTTATATTGCGTACCCGGGAATTCGGGGATAAAACAGACACGTGATGTCTGTTTTATGCACGTTTATATTGCGTGGTCAACTTTATAACGATCCTGGGGTACGTCAGACCTCTGGCGTACTACGAGCTTAACGTAATGTCAGCTCGTGCCTTTTGATGCCATATTACACAAATAGTTCCAGGTGGTAAGTTGCTAAATGACTCATCAGCTCGAGCTATTCTTCAAGGGAATCATGCTAAATTCCCCCAGATGAAAAGTGAACATGTGGAACATCGATTATAGCCTTTTGCTAGCCAGCTGTACCCAAGCTGCCTAAAAATATATGTGCTGATTTTTAGGGCGTACAGATCGGGTTTCACAACAAGCCAAACAATGATTTTCTGAAACTCAAAACGAACTCTGGAACCTCGAAACTAAGTTTTGACCGTTAGTCTACGGTGGATCGCGGTGGCTCGTGGTGGGCCCACCACCCAACTATGGTAGATGTGGGAAAAGTTATTGGGTTTTGAAGCCCACAACACGAGGAACACGATGGTGGTGACGGATCGACAAACGGATGCGCGAGTTGGCCGAATCGCAACTTTGAAGTTGCGCGATGGCCGAACTTAAATCGACTGGTTGAGGTGCTTAACCGGCGAGTGAGCTCTAAATTCCCGCGTGGTCGATAGTTTGGAGGCCTCTGAATCCAACGGTCCGGCGCGTGGCTATATATGGCAGCTAGAAAGTGGTCGTTCATCATCGGCAACAGTAGCACACAAAGAGAAAAAAGAGAGAGAAACAAAGAGGAAGAGAAGGAGAGAGAAAGAGAAGAATTATTTTTTTTAGGAAAGAGAGAGAGGTTACGGGTAAATAAGGCTGAGCCCTTTCTTTCTTTTTTTTTTAAATTACATTTGGACCCCAAAATATTAAAATTCTTTTCAAATAAGCCTTTTAACAAAACTTTCTTAATTTTATAAAAATTCCCAATTAAAATTATATGACATTTGTGTCCAATACTTGACTACTCAAGTTTCTCTCTCTCTTTAATCTCGTTAATAACATAAAATCATTTTTTAAACACTATTTTTCCATTACTATTTCTTAAATTTGTAAACTTGTACATTTTATGTATTGAAACTCTGATTTATAATTAAAAAAAAATGTATTGAAAATGTTGGGTGTTACACTTAGGCTATGATATGACCTAGATTTTGACTTATGATTATGTTGTATGAATAAGTTTTTGTTATGACTCTATTGTAATTTAGGATATGTTGATTAAATGATTATATAACTAACTCTTGTTTGTGTTTTCCTTACTGGGCTTAGAAGCTCACTCCTTATGATGTTGTTGTGCAGAAAATTGATGATAGAAAGGACGGTGGCGAGTGAGATCTAGGAGCTTCGTGATGTACTCGTGGGGACCATATAGTAGAGGAAAATCAAGCGGGCCTATTTTTATTAAAGCATGTTATTTTAAAGTTTTACTTAAATGTTGCTCATCTTTATGTTAAAGATAATTATTTTCAAGTTTTTATTCAATAAAAGAGCAATATTTATGAATTATGATCCAACGCTGTGTTCTCGGTAATATATGAGAAAGTAGGGCGTTACATAATAAGACAATCATTATTTAATAAACTATAATAAATAAAAAACAAAGAAAAGATCATATTATAATTACAAACATAAGTAAAACCAAATAATAAATAAACTAAAACAACAACAAAATCAAATGAATATACAAAAACAAAAATAAACTAAAACAACCAAAAATGCAACTTAAGCTACTATTATATGGAACACCAACAATATATTATACAACTCCAGTAACTTTCTATGCAACCTGGTCTCCAACAATCTCATAAATTTTGTAAGAGGTTAATTTGGAGGTTGTTTAATCATCTATAAATATATATAGGGTCCCTTGGCAAAATTATCTATTTTTTGAAGTCATTTTGCACTTTGGTCTAGTTTTTATTATTTTTTGCAAAAATGACCTTTGACACTCAAGACAGGTGGTCGAAAATTTTCAGATAGGTAGTTGAAAAATTTAGTCAGCTAGTCGAAATTTTAGACAGATGTCATTTTACAAAAAATTATCAAAACTAGGTCAAAATGCAAAAGGACTCAAAAAAATAGGTCATTTTCACCAATTAGTCATATATATATATATATATATATATAAACAACCTCATAAGCAACTTTACCACATATTTGATTAAAAAACAAACTGATTCAACTAAGAGAAACCTAAAAATCTAACAAAATTTGATCTAAAAGAGAACATGCAACCTAAGCAACCTAAGAAATGCAAACAACCTAATACGAAAGATTGCTTGAACTCATAAAATAACCTATTAAGCAACCAATAAATCTCATAAGAAACTCATAAAGTAACATATTAAGCAATCCTATAAAGCAACATGTTAAGCAACTCTTGAAACTTCCAAGCAACCCATAAACCAACCTATTAAGCAACCCATAAAGAAACTGTTAAGCAACCTTTTAAACTTCTAAACAATCCTATAAAGCAATCTATTAAACAACTCTTTAAACTTCTAAACAACCCTATAAAGCAACTGGTTAAGCAACACATAAAACAACATGTTAAACAATCATTTAAACTCATAAGAAACCATATAAAGCAACTCTTTAAACTCCTAAACATCTCATAAAGTAATTTGTTAAGCAACCCTTTAAACTCCTAAGCAACTCATAAAGTAACATGTTAAGTAACTCTATAAAGCAACATGTAAGCAACTCTTGAAACTCCTAAGCAACCTATTAAGCAACTCATAAAGAATCATGTTAAGCAACCATTTAAACTTCTAAACAACCCTATAAAGCAACTTGTTAAGCAAATCCATAAAATAATATGTTAAACAACCCTATAAAACAACATATTAAGCAATTCTTTTAAACTCCTAAACTTCTATTAAGCAGTCCTTTGAACTCCTCAACAACCATATAAAGTAATATGTTTAGCAACCCACAAAACAACATGTAAGCAATCTTTAAGCTCCTAAACAACACTATTAAGTAACATGTTAAACGACCTATAAAATAACCTGCTAAGCAGCTATTTAAACTCTTAAGCAACCCTATAAATCAATATGTTAAGCAACCCTTTAAGCTACCTAACAAACCATATATATAAAGTAACTCAAATGAACATAATTAAACATTTGTATTAAATTTTTTAGAATTGATTTTGTTAGTTAAGTTAATTAGGTTTCTTATTGTTTTTTTTAAGTCAACATTTGTATTCTCATCATAAAAAATTTGAATGCCCTTCTCACCACATTGTTTTAATATTTAAACAATTTAATCCTTAGGCTGTCTTCATCAAATTCAGATTTGTTGTGTATAAAAAAAAGTTTTTTTATGTATATGCATACCCCTTATTATATTAAAATTTATATATCATGGAAAATGTGATAACAAAAGAGTGAAGTGAGGATACACTAATTTTGGTATTTGATGGTAGATTCAAACTGTCATATTATTAATTCACTTATTGTTTGTTGAAGTAAGTATAATATATTATACTATTTATACATATATATTAGTTACTCTAACTCACCCTAATAATAATCTTCATTTCTAAAATGTCTAACTTATATAATATAGTTAAATATATCTATCACTATTTAATTTTTTTTAATGATGTTAGAATTGATAATTATGATGAGGTCCTCATCACTTGATTTTAAAACTTGAAACACATATATAAGGGAGTGATCCTAGTTATATAAAATGACTAAATGAGATTATTGGATGAAAAAATCTACTCTTCATACACACTGTTTTAGGACATGGGAGAGAGAAAGACAAGAAGAAATAGTAAATAAGAAATAGAAAACACAAGTAAATCATAATTTCAAAAAAATAGATTTATAAAAATGAAAAGAAAAAGAAAATGATGTATTTATGCAACCAAATCATAAAAAATAGTATATAGCGTAATTTCCCTTTAATTAATGTGATTAATGCAGTTTAATATTAAGTGTCACATATTTATATATTAAATTACACCGTGTTACGTGGTATTAGGCATTAACAATATTCTTTTAAAACATATTATTTTTTTACACACTAATATATATATACTGTTATAGTTGTAGTGATATGATAAAGCATATATATTCTTATACTTTGTCGATATACTGAACATTTTGCAATGTTATAAAGTTGGTCATCTATATTTTAAAGCCTAAAATTTGTGCAATTTACTGAGAACTCATTGAGTACGTACCTATTGTAAAATGCATAATCGGCACTGTATTATCTAATACTCTTTGTTATCATTACTTCTTTTACTTTTCTTTTTAATTAAAAAAACTGTTATAGCATCAACAAATAATAGATTTTTTCTCTATTAATTTCTAATCTTTCATATGTTTGGTATTGTAGACCTAAGTTGTAGCTCTTATTAAATACTAATGCAATGTAGTGTACCCGGCCCGTTGAGGCCATGTGAAACATTTATGATTTTTCTTGAACTACGATTATTGTTTCCAAGGATTAGTCACATTTATATTTAGGAAGTATTGTTGCTTTCGACATATTGTGAAAACATCCTTTCATACTATTTACTAGAAAAATATTATACTGGGACAGATTTTCCCAAGGACCGACCTAGCTAGCTGTAATAGTGTAATAATGCAAACAAATCTGACTATTTTTCCACCAAATTTCTACATAGAAATTGTTATGAATTATGATCATTTCAGCCAGAGAGGAAAATGTTATATACTTAATAGGTTGGGACAGAGGTGCTAGTTGGTAGGTGGCCTAATTAAATTGATTTGATTCTCTCCTATTATGGACAATCATAACATGCTTTTGTTTATGTTTTTTGCATGGAGAAGAAAAATTAAATATGGCTTTCAATCTCCATTCAAGGATATATAAATATTTTTCCTTTCTAATTTCTGAAACATAAATATTATTAAATTTTGACCTAAAGAAAGAGAACTAACAAAAAGGTATTATATATATCATATGGATGACAATAACTTTCTAACAACCCAAACCATACTCGCACTAGCTAGCTTACACCTATATGATATAATTATATATGTGAACTATTTGTATATTGAATTCTCCAGACAGACAACACGCTCAACTCACTGAAAAACTACGCACACAATTTTTCAAAGTAAAATGTTATAGGAGAAATTTAAAGAATCATTACAAGAAGATAACTTAATGGATTTGCCATATATATATATATATATATGTGTTTACCAATTATTTAATTATATTATCTTTTATATATATATATATAATAACAAATTGAGGCATATAAGCTGGTATATAATAAAGAAGGTCTCCAAGTGTTCATCAAAAACCTGTCTTGTAGTAATGAGACGGTCCTTTTGAGTCTTTGACTATATTATATTATATTATGATTTAGCTTTATTATGTCAATTTATCTATATAAACTAAATTTGTTTATGCTTTGGAAAGAAATATGCATATTAGAATGTGTGCATTAAAATGGACAACACGAACTTACCTGCAATGCCTCTTGTTGTAAGGAATATATAGGGATTGAACCAAAAAGGAGGCTAATAAATGTTGCCAACTAACTAGAGTCAACCACACACATTTTATTGTGTGTGTGTATATATATATATAGGGTTATCAACTTATATTAGATATATAGATGCCTTTGGCTTGTTTGACTTTCTTCATATAGTCTCATTTAAAAAAAAAATATTTTTTCTTTTAGTTTTCTTTTTCTTACTCAGTTTTGAACTGAATTTTTCTTAGTTTGAATAATTTGTTGAACAATAATATATTAATTAGTGTACATATATATATATGCTAGTCAATCAAGCTATTGAAATTATTATAAATTGTTTGTTCAACTACGTACTTATATAATGTGATTAGAGAGTCTATTTTCTACGAGTCTACAATAAGTTGTTACATGATGATCTAATCATTGGAGTACAAGTTACGTTTGACGTGTGACGTATATATGTTTGTTTAATTTAAAAATAAAATAAAAAACTAATAGTTATCTCTAATTAACTAGTTAATGTTGAAATTAATTGAGCATCAGATAATAATTAAGAATTAATCAAACATATTCATGCTTAATATTGCATAATAAAATCATTTTATTTAAAACATCAAACATAATATGAATAAAAGGAAGATTTATATACATTATTTGTGATCAAGTTTTATCATTCTCTATAATTATGTTCATCACAATTCACCAACTTATACATCAAAGATCAAATGGGTGCTTCTAGTGTAGATGAACACTACTCTCTCATTTTTTTCCTTTAAAACACTCATTGTCCACACACACTTAATAAAATGGTGTAACCCTTTTATAAACCATAATGGATCTATTGGACCTAGATATCCAATGAGAAGATTAGTTGTCTTGGCCCAATAGGTTGGCCTAAAGATGTTGAGAGCGTGTTCGTGGGCCCCGAGCGTGTTAGTACGTTATGTTCATCCTATTATGGCCCGATGGTAATAGCATGTGTTGACCGCGTTTTTGGCCAACGACGTGAGAAAGTCAAAAACGATAAACCTTCAAGAGAAATAAAACGACACAGACAGTTTTTAACAGAAAGTAAATAACACACGCAATTTTTATAGTGATTCAGCCCCAATATGTTGGTAATAGCCTAATCCACTTAGAGTTGTGATTATGGATCTGTACTCAAGATCAGATGAACTGAGCCAACTGAGTTTCTTCAGTACAGATTACAAGAGTTCTTTCAGATACAAGCACTTTCTCTCTCTAGAAAACTCAGACCCAAAATTTCCCAAAAAGTCTCCAAAGAAGAAGAAGCCAAAAAACCCCCCTTCTGATCTCATAAGCCATGTATTTATAGGCTTAGGATCATACATCTGATATCCCCTAGAATCGGGATATTTTATTATTCTTATTATATTTAAATTACAAAAATATTCAAAATTTAACAAAACACCCAATTTATGGGGAAAAATGAGATATTCCCGCGTGTGCCAAGACCGGTTCTTGTTGAAGCCGTTTATGGGAATCTTGACTTAGTCCTCCTCTATCTGGTCGACCCATATCTCCTACTGACCACTCATGCAAGTGCTGGTCGGACACATGCATGCTGGACATATGCAAGTGCTGGTAGGACATGCACTTGCTGGTAGGACATGCATTTGCTGGTCGGACATGTGCATGGTGGTAGGACATGTGCATGCTGGTAGGACATGCACTCCTCTCCTCTAACATGGCACTCTCCTCTAGCATGCCAGTGCTGGTAGGACATGTGCATGCTGGTAAGACAATGTCACTCTTGGGCAGCAATGTCACTCCTGGGCAGTAATGTCATGACTGGTCGGACAAGGTCATGCCTGGTCGGTCATGACACTTCTCAAGCCAGTCAAAATTTTATCACAACTTTGAGGAGTCAATGTATTTATTGACTATTTAATGTGTCTTTTACGGACCATGTACTGCCACTTGTCACCTCTATTGCCACGTTATCGATCTCCACTTTTTGGGGATAACAGCATGTAATACCAATTACATAGTTATCCTTACATGCTAATCATAACACTGCATGAGCAACGTGTAATTATGTTAGTCCATATAAAATATTAACAACAACAAATATATACATAAATATTGTTTTTTAGAACTCAATACCTTTTATATAAGAAATGATCACCTTTCAATATTAATTGGTTTTTAATAATTTATATATATATATATATATATATATATATACTAGAAACAAGCAACTTGTTAGTTGCTTAGTATTATTTATAATTTTTTTATATTAGATTTGTATTATTGTCATATAAATTTTAAGTAAATAAATAATATTATATATAAAAAATGATATAAATATATTAAATAAAAAATTAAACCAAAACATTGTTTATAATTTTTTTAAATATATATAATATAATAATTTTTTTAAACATACATGATAATCTTTTTAATAAAAATTAAGATTATGTATTATATATTATTATAATGATATTTATAATATTTAAATTTATATTAATATAAGTATTAAATATCAAGTCTTGAATTAAAAATTATTATAATAATAATTTATAATATTTGAATTTGTATTAATATAATTAGTAAAATAATTGAATTATATATTATTATCATAATAATACTTTATAACATTTAAATTTATATTAATATAATTATTAAATAGCATTTAAATTTATATTAATATAATTATTAAATATCTAGTTTTGTATTATATATTATGATAATAATGCTATTTTATAACATTTGAATTTAAAATTATATTAATACTAATATTAATATAATTAGTATATATGTAATTTTATATTAAATATTATTATAATAATGATATTTTATGATATTTAAATTTATATTAATATAATTAGTAACAAAAATTAGGATTATATAGTATTATCATAATAATATTTTATAAATTTTAAATTCATATTAATATAATTATTAGATATTTTGTATTATATATTATTATAATAATGATAATTAATAACATTTGAATTTATATTAATATAATTATTATATAGGTAGTCTTATATTAAATATTATTATAATAATTATATTTTATAATATTTTAATTTATATAAATATAATTGATAAATATCTATTTTAGTTAGTTTTAAATGAATATTCTGTTAAATATTTAGAATATTTCATTAAAGTTAATAAAACAAACCGTTAAAACCAAGAATTGTCGTTATCTATACACTTTTTATATAGAAGAGATATATATACTAGATACAAGCAACGTGCAATACACGTTTGCTTAGTTTTATTTATAGAATTTATTAATTATATTTGTTAAATTTGTATCATTATTATATAAATTTCAAATAAATAAATAATGTTATATATATAAAAGAATGACATAAATATATTAAATGAAAAATTAAATCAAAATACTATTTATGATTTTTTAAAATATATATATTATAATAACATTTTTAAACATAAATGATAATTTTTTTAATAAAAATTAAGATGGTGTATTATGTATTATATATTATTATAATGATATTTTATAATATTTAAATTTATATATTATAAGTATTAAATATCTAGTTTTGTATTAAATATTATAATAATATATGAATTCATATTAATATAATTAGGTAAAAATTAGAATTATATATTATTATCATAATAATATTTTATAACATTTAAATTTATATTAATATAATTATTAAATGTCTTGTATTATATATTTTTATAATAATTATATTTTATAACTTTTGAATTTGAATTTATATTAATATAATTGATAAATATTTATTTTTAAAAGTATATTCCGTTAAATATTTAGAATATTTCGTTAAAGTTAACCAAACAAATCGTTAAAACAAAAAATTTATGTTATCTACACACTTTTTTTAAATAGAAGAGATACGAATTCGAATTCGAGATTTCATTTTGTGAGAAAAATTATAGTATAAATGTGCTATACTCATGACCACTACAGTTGGTTTTAATAAGTTAGAATTTCAATCCGAAATTAAAAATATATTTTTCTCTCCCAAATTGTCATATAATATCAAGAGCCAAATTTGGGATCCTTTGTTGTAATTCACCTTTGACCTTTATTTGAGATCTTATTTGTCCATCTTAATTTGTAATAATATATAACTTCTATATATATTATTATTATTTCTCCCCAAAAAAATGTATATGTAATTTTTCATACAAAATATTAACCCCAGTAATAATAATATTGGGGAGTCTGTGGTAAGGCAAGCTTTTTTACTCTATCAATATAGTGCGCTCCAGCTTCATACAAGTAGATAAGACATGACCCAAACCCAATTTAGTGTGCTCTATCAATATACGACATTCCTCTTGTATATTTTCGAAATTTTTAAATAATTTAGTGTGCCGAAAATAAAGTTCTTGATATTCTGAACTACCATGTAATGCAAAAAAAATTCAACTTTGTTTTCAGCACACTAAATTATTCATAAATTTTTTAAAGCATATAGCCACTACAACAAATTTGATATACAATGACTCCTTACAATGTCTTACACCATTGGTGTAAGACATTAAAACTTATCAGGGGTTTTAAATGTCTAATGGTCTAAGACATTGAAAGTGTATATTAATGGCTACAATTGGAAGACATTAAAAATGGTGGAAGACGTTGGAAATAGGCTGGGGTAGTGTTTATGGGTACATCCAACGTCTCCCACTGGGAGATGTTGTAATTAAAACAAACATCATCATGTTAAAAAATTGGGTCATGACTTATCCACATATGTGAAATTGAAACGCAGTGTACCAATAAAATAAAATAACTTACCTTATTACCAAAGACATACCCAATAATATATATATATATATTTATATACTAGGTAGAAGCAACGTGCAATGCACGTTTGCTTAGTTTTAAAGTTGTAAACATTATCTATAATTATAATAAAAACTTATTCATTGTTTTTTTAAGATATATATATATATATATAATAGAATGAATTTCTATAGTATATATAAATATTTACATTAATAATCTTTACATATATGACATCTAAACACAACATTGACATATATATATAAATAGCTACATGACATATATATATAAATTACAATAATATTTTAAAAAAATAATATAAATAAAATAAGAAGAGAAAAAGTCATAGTATAGACAGTAGTATACATGCATCAACTATTTTTAGTTTCTAATGTATCTCGCAGTGTCTTTTGGTGAATTTGATGAAGAAAAAGAGCTCTAATAACTTGATAAGAAACAAACTATCACACAAATTTATAAGATAAAAAAAATGATATGTATGCTTTTTTATTTTTAAATAAATATGATTTAATTATTTAAATTATCATAAAATATCTTTAAAACATCATATTTCAATTCATTAATTAATTAATTTTTGTTTAAGTTTATGTTTAATCTCGTTTTTTAATTTGGTAGTGACAACAAGAGATTATATATTATATGTTCAATATAATATTATACGTGGATTTTGAATTTAAGTTTGTCGCTAGTTGATAGGAGATTATATTATATATTTAATATGATATTATTCTAATACGTGAAGTTTAAGTTTAATTAAATTTTATTGAAGTTATAAAATGTATAATTTTATTATTTTTAATAATTATCATTGTAAAATATCTAAAAAATATCTTCTTTTAATTATTTATTTATTTATTTTTATCTAAGTTTAAGTTATGTTTACAATCTATCGTTAAATATAAGAATATTCTGTTAAAGTTAACGAAAAAAATAAAAAACCATTAAAACCAAGAATTTCCGTTATCTACACACTTTTTATATAGAAGAGATATATATATAACATTGTTGACGCAGTTTTTCGCCAACAATGTATTATGTAATTAGCTGGAATAAACTAGTGCTTAAGGACAAACCGTAATAAGAATAACAACTTTTAAGAATGCTTAGAATGATATAGTAAGAGCACTCGTTCCTTTTTTACGTGGTTCAGATGCTAAAATCCCCCTTGTCCATGAGCCAATATTATTACTGTTTATCTCTCTATATTTTGACAGAGTATTTGCATTACACCGAGAAAAAACCCACCATTTCCTATCCCAGGTCTTGGTATTTATAGAAGAACCATCCCCGGATAGGTGTAGAGGTCATCACGTGAATATCCATCATTATTTGTGACGTGTCTTGCACAAATAATGAATATTGCAATATATATTAAGGTATGGTTTAATCATTAGGTAAAATTGAGCATGGGTCGTTTGGCATAATTAGACATGTGATGCTTGATCATGCACGTTTATGTTACGTGTCCGAGAATTCAGGGGTAACGGACATGTAACGTCTGACCACACATGTTTATAAATAACGTATCCAGGTTTATAAAGACTCCTAGATATGGCAGATTGTCAGAGTACCATGACCTGAACATAACGCCAGCTCGTGCCCAGGACGCTGTGTTTTATATCCATCTCCAGCTCGTACCTTAATGCTTCGTATTCCTCAACTCGTTTTATTACCTGGGGGGTCACACTGCCTTCGCAGAAGAACTATCCACTTGTGGGTCATTTAGTACTGTTCTTAGCTAGCCAGCTATACTCGAGCTGCATAAAAGACCCGGGCTGAATATCAAGATGTACAAACACAATATGCCAATATTGAAATAATATATCTCTTCTATATAAAAAATATGTAGATAAAAGAAATTCTTGGTTTTGACGGTTTTTTTTGTTAATTTTAATGGAATATTCTAAATATTTAACGAAATATATCTTTAAACTAATTAAAAATGATATTTATTAATTATATTAATATAAATTTAAATATTATAAAATATCATTAGTATAATAATATTTAATATGAGACTACATATTTAATAAGTATATTAATATACATTCAAATTCAAAGTTATGATAATAATATATAATATATAATCTTAATTTTTAACAAATTATATTAATAAGAATTCAAATATTATAATAATATTTAATACAAGATTAGATATTTAATTATTATTTTAATATAAATTTAAATATTATAAAATATCATTATAACAATAATATATACAATACATAATCTTAATTTTTATAAAAAAATTATCATTTATATTTAAAAAAGTATCATATTTTTAAAATCATAAATAATGTTTTGTTTTAATTTTTCTTTTAATATGTTTATGTCATTCTTTTATATATAATATTGTTTATTTATTTGACTATGATACAAATGTAATAAAAATAATTAATAAATTCTGTAAATAAAACTAAACAAATATGTATTGCACGTTACTTGTATCTAGTAATTATAAAATACATGAGTAAAGTATTTTTTTTTTTGTAGCAGGATAAATATAAGAAGAAAAATTATCAAGGATAAAATAAAAAATAATAAAAATAATTTTTTATAAAATTTAAAAATACATATGAATTTTATATAAAAAAAATCCACCACCCCACATGCCCTTAGAGATAGTATTATCCTCTCCCAACGTACATTCATCGTTATGTTGCATAGTCTATTTTGTACTTCCACGTATATATTCTCATTTTCATTTGAAGATATATAATAATTCTTTTTTTTTATAATATTTTTTAAAAAATTAGTATTTAATATCGCGCTAAAATTTATTTGGTTACATGTGCCTATAAAATGTACTCAACATTGTATGAAATAACTTGTTATATATTTTTATAGTAGACAGTAGTTAATATTACTTATTAAAATTTAATTGGTAGAATTTTATTTTAAATTTAATTACACATAAAATACTAAATCATGTGATGCTAAGTGTTATTAATAATAAGTTATGCCCATAAATTAAGTATAACAGTGATTTTACTTTTTTATAAAATTTCAGCTATATTTATCGAACTTCCACAATTGGTACAGAGAGAAAAAATATTACTAAAATAAAAAAAGAGAGAGAAAAAATATTATAGTAGATATTTCATTATTTTTTTTATTTCCATTGGTAATATGTGGTAACTAAATGCAGAGGGCCCCAATTTACCCTATATTTTTTAAGAATGTGATTGTTAATAATATGTACAAAATAATAAAGGATAGATATCACTTCCAAATAGCTAGCGATTAAATTGTTTTATATAATACTTTTTTATTGTGGTAGATACCACTTGAGAGGTCCTTCTTTTATACCAATAGTATTACTTAGGATTTTATTTTAAATTTTGTAGCACATAGGTCCTTGCGATTTTCTAATAAATGCTACAACTTAGTCCCTACACCCTATTTACTATTTAAAAATTATTAAATTTAATGGAAACAATATATTGGTTGTTTGTTTCGTTCGCCGTTATTTTATTATTGTAATATATTTTTTTCCCAAACCTTAATAGTTTAGAGACTCTCAAATGTTATTGCTCACTTTTATTTTCGATATATAAAGAAGTTATAACTTTAATTTTTTTATATAACAGAATTTTTAAGAAATTATGAATAATTTATTATGCCAAAAATTTTGTTCAAACAATAATTGCACGTGCATGAAATAAATTATTTGAACATTAATCAAGTGTACAAAATTGATCTTATCTGTAAAAAAATTTATAGTCTTATCATTTACTATTTTTTTTTTTCCATTTATTATATTAAAAAATACTAAAATTATAGATTTCTCTTTAAATTCAATGTTTCTTAAGTGGTAAATAGGGTATAGGAACTAAATTGTAACATTTAAAAGAAAGTGGGGACCTATATGCTACAAGATTTAATTGTAGAGACCTAAGTGATACTATTATTAGTATGAATTAGGGACCTCAAAGTGCTATATATATTTTTTATTAAAGAAATATATACTTTGATTTGATCATTATTAATAAAAGAAATAAAGATTTACCCCTACCTCGAAAGTAGTAAGTGCTCAACCCTTTGTACTAACGTAAAATTCGGAGTGAATTGATTATTATGACGAGTAGTAAACTGTATATTGGGGGCTTGATGACTATACTTAGATTCTTTTTTTTTTTTTTGCTGGAACAAAGGAGTTTATTGAATAAAAAAAGCTTATGGGTACCACAGGAGGGGTCCCTCCCTTTGGTAATATCCAGCATTGATGGTATCATAGCCATTTGATTGTCTACATACATATGATATAAGTAAATTTCAAACTCTGGACCACAATTACTAAAACCTAATTGATCATCAATGTAATACTAATTAAGTCCCAAAAATTATAAGTGCATGTACCGACCCGAGCTGCACAAAAAGTTAAGTCTCTCATATATATAGCTAGTGTAAACTCAATATTATGTAAAGTATACCTAATTGGTTTTGTTTTTGACACACATGAATAATTTGTAACCCAATTATTATCTACATTATAATTATAAGGGACTTTTTATAAATTTTTAAGAAATTATAAATAATTTAGGGTGTCGAAATTAAAATTTATTATGTTATATATTTTAGCATTTTATAAATAATAAAATATTAAAATTGCTTCAATAGTATGCTAAAAAAATAATAAAATATTAAAATGGCTTCAATAGTATGCTAAAAAATTGTTTCATGAATTATGTGTCAAATTTGGTACCAAATATAATATAGGTCAAATTTAGCATAACAATAAATATTTTATAATTATAATATTATTATTAAAGAATAATAATAAATTAAAATTGACAATTTCATTAGATATTAATGAATTATTAAGAGAATTGGTAAAAATAGATTTTTTTTTTTAAATGTGATTTTGCAAAATAGCATTCTTTTACATTTCTAAATGTTGTAGATATTTGTACAATATTTATATCTATATATATATATACATATAGGAGATTATGCAATATTACTCATTAGCCACATATATATAAATATTATTATAATTAAAGACTTGTTCAAGGTCTTGCATGAAGTTAATGTACGTCATAAAGATAGCTTGTGGAAAACCTACTACTGAGTAATTGAGCTTTACAACAACCGAACACATGTTAAGATCTTAATTACACGATTGCATAATATTGCATAGCTAAGCACATCGAGATATTATCACTAGCAACTAGATATTCTTACAATAATTATTTCTCTACACACATATACATATACTAGATAGATACAAGGTTGAATGTTTCCTTAGTTTTATTTTAAAAAAATTATTAATTATTTTTATTAAATTTATATCATAATCATATAAATTTTAAATAAATAAATAATATAATATATAAAAGAATGACATATACATAAACATATTAAATATAAAATTAAACAAAAATATCATTTATAATTTTTTTTAAATATATATAATATTATGATAGTTCTTTTAAACATAAATGATTATTATTTTAAATAAAAATTAAGATTATGTATAATATATTATTATCATGATATTATATAATATTTAAATTTATATTAATATAAATATTAAATATCTAATTTTGTATTAAATAATATTTTATAATATTTGAATTCATATTATTATATAATTAGTAAAAGATTAGGATTATATAATATTTGAATTTATATTAATATAATTATTAAATATTTATTTTTGTATTAAATATTATTAACATAATAATATTTTATAATATTTAAATTTATATTTGTTACACCCAGATTTCGAGCTATGTTAAATATGACCTCGAAAGTTGGATTCGCAAACAAGTGGACTTTTAAGGTTGGAAATATGCTCCAGGATTAAATATCGAGTCTGCAGGACATAGACGACCTCGAGTATGGTGACCTCGAAGTATTCATGATCTCGAAAGATAGCTCCGGGGACACTCTCATCTTCAGGGACGACCTCGGATCAGGGGTCCTGAGCTCGACGCACATACGATCTCGAAAGTCATGTGGCCTCGGGAGATGTTTCTAGCTCGATAGATGACGGGAAACCTGGGAAGCTAAAGCCTTAGAGATACGTGATAACCACCTCGAATATCTACAAGTGTTATAAATACGATATGTAATCATCATTTATTACTGTAAATCCCCTAGAATCGTGGGATATTATTTGGTCAGTTATACGTCCCCTAGTCTTCAGTGGACGTTTCCTTTTATATCTGATTATAGGCATTTAAAGCCATTTATTTTATTTATACAAAAAAAGTAACTACCCAAAATATGTGGGATAGTATTCTTCGATCTTCTCTATAAATAGAGAGGCCATGCACCATTGTAAAGGACCGAAATTCTGAACCTTGAGAGAAAACTCTAAAGAATTCATGCTTAAAGAATTTTCAGAGATAATCTTGAGTTTAATAACAGAGACTCGTGGACTAGGCAGATTTAACTGCTGAACCACGTAAAAATCGTGTGTTTATATTGTCTTATTTCAATTGGCCATTATCAGTTATTGTTTATGTGCTCTTCTTTCACTGTTTGACGAAAAACGGCGTCAACAGTTTGGTGCTTTCATTGAGAGCCTTAAGCATTCATCCCTGAGAAAATCATGGCCACAAACAATCAGAACACCCCTGAGGAAAATTACCCAAGACGTCCTGGAAAACAACCAATGGAGAACCCGGATGTTGAAGAGAGAAGTGGGTCCTCTGATTCTCGGGAACCACCTCCTCCACCAAGAGATAAGGATATGTACTACAATCCTGAGCGGTACGTTCCTATTGTGGAACTTGAAAACCGACAACTGAAGCAGTTGTTGACCAGAAGCCAACAAACGGAATGAGGAGTTGACAAGGATAGCCGCAGAGGCGTAGGTGGCTCAGCCCCCGCCTCCGCGCGAAAGCTAAGTCCCTCCTCCAAGGGACGTACATGTTCCTCCCCGGAGGCCCCGCGGGCGTCCACGAAAGGATGCTGCCACAAGGAGGCCGACTCAACCTCCGGCACCAGCAGAGCCATCCGCTCCACCCAGGCCCCAGAGGAGTACTCGAGCTCGGGCCCCAGCTAACCCACCTGTAGAAGTGCCTGCAAGAGCTGAGAATAACCGAACCCCTGCAGAGGCTCGGACTCAGGTACCTGGGAGCGCACTGAATGTGACTGACCCATCTCGGGCAAATTCTGGACCCTCCAGGCCGCGACAAGGGTGGCAGCCACCGTCGCCTATACGGTTCCCTCCGTCACCCATAAGATATCATTCGCCCCCACACATAAACGCTCAACCTGTTCGAGATCAGGATCAAGGGCGTGCGGGGGAAAGACAAGGAAACAGAGAGACTTTCCAGGAGCGGAGAGGCGCTCCATCTGAGAGAAGTCAGACGTCTCGGTCTCGCACTGCGGAGACGAGGCGACGTGGAAAGAATCCATCGCGAAATAACCGAGCAATGAGTTTCACCAGTGATGAGTCCGGAGAGACCAGGTTCGTCAGTAAACACGACCAAGGTCGTAAGAATACTGGAAGTCGCGAGAATCGTCCCGACCTGCGAAATCATCTGAATCAGAGTCGGGGGAATGGAGATCAAACAAATCCAGACCTGAGGGATCGCTTGAATAAACGTAGAGATCCCTTGCGGAGACGCGAGCCTGGAATCACTATCAATGACAATCAATTCCAAACAGCACCTTCTACTGACCCAGTCCAAGAAAGAATTGATCAGCTCGAAAGAGCCTTTAGGCTTTTAAAGAATGAACGAGGAAATGGTCGATATGAGGACTCTGATGAGGAGCTCGAGCCGTTTGCTCCCCATATTTCTGACACTCAATTTCCTTAAGGGTTTCGGATTCCTCACGTCCCTACGTTTGAAGGAAAGACCGACCCGTGTAGTCACCTGAGCACGTTCAACACTATCATGAGAGCCAGTAACATGGGTTACGAGCTCAGGTGCATGTTGTTTCCAACATCATTGGCAGGACCTGCCAAAAGTTGGTTCGAAAAGTATAAGAGACACTCAATAACCTCATGGGAGCAGTTGTCTAAAGACTTTAAGAAGCAGTTCAGAGCAATGGTAGGGGTCAGACCAGAAGCGTCCACCTTAACTAACGTCCGGCAGCAACCGGACGAAACATTGAAGAGTTACCTTAATCTGGAAGTAGCTCGAGCTCGGGATGTGGATGACAGTGGACACCTCATGGCTATCCGAGCTGGCATATTACCAGGAAGTGCCCTTTGGGACGACATGCAAGGGAAACCGGTAAGGTCAATAACCGAGTTTAACAGACGAGCGCAGAGGTTTGTCAATGTAGAGGAAGCGAGGTCGACGCTCAAAGCGACCTCCCAGTCCGAAACTACAACGATAAGCATCAACTCTGCCTCAACCTCGGCGGACCCAGCGGCACCAAAGCCTGCCTCGGAGAACCCCTCCAAGAGGAAAAAGAACGAAGGAAGTAACCCCGAAGCTGAGGGAGGAAAGAAAAAGAAAGGGGAGAAGTATTTCTCCGTGTATAAGGTATACACCGAGCTCAATGAGTCTCGGGAGAGCATATATCTGGCCAATGAAAACCAGGTCCCCTTTAGGCGTCTGGACCCGATGAGAAATCAAAAATCCAAGAGGGATTCCAGTAAATATTGTCGGTTCCACAGAGACACCGGACATACAACCGATGAATGTCGACAACTGAAGGACGAGATCGAAGGGTTGATCTCGAGAGGTTACTTCCAGCATTATGTCAAAAACCAGAATACTGGTCAGGCGGCCGCGGGCCAGAGAGTAGCCGCGCCTCCGACCACACAAAACAATAACTCCCGATCTCGGGAAGAAGATAGGCCCCCGCCGATAGATGGAGAGGATGTAATAACCATCTCGGGAGGGCCTCATCTCGCAGGAGGGGGCAGGAATGCCCAAAAGAGGTATGTTAACGAGTTGAAGACAGGGGACGGGTCTCCTTATGAACCCGAACCCAGGGCACCAAAAAGCCAGAGGATTGAAACGCAACCAATAACCTTCACCGAGGAAGATGCCTCCCATGTTCAATTCCCTCATCATGATCCGCTGGTTATTACTCTTGAGTTGGCCAATAAAAGGGTCCACCGAGTTCTCATAGATAATGGGAGCTCAGTCAACATCCTCTATAAAGCAACCCTCGAGAAGATGGGACTCTCCCTTCGCGACCTGAAAGCATGTGCAACTACTTTGTATGGCTTTTCAGGAGAAGGAACTGCCTGTATGGGATCCATTGAGCTCCCCATAACCTTGGGAGACTATCCAGTCTCGGTGACCAAGATAATGGAGTTCGTAGTAATAGACTTACCATCTGCCTACAATGTGCTGCTCGGGAGACCCGCCCTGGTCGGGCTGGGGGCAGTTTCATCAGTAAGGCATTTGGCCCTTAAGTTCCCGACCCCTAGCGGAGTCGGGACGTTGAAAGGAGACCAATTGGTAGGGAGGGAATATTATAGCATCTCCATGAGAGGAAAGAAACAAACGAACGCTCAAGCACTCGTCATCATACAAAACAAAGACGGAACGGTCTTAGAGGTTGACGAAGAGATCGATCCGAGGATTGAGGAAAAGGTTGACCTCGAACCTTTAGAGGAGCTCGAAGAGGTTCAGCTCGAGGAAGCTGATCCCTCGAAGAAGGTGAAGGTCGGAAAACACCTCCAAGACGAGGCCAAATAGCAATTAATCTATTTTTTGAAGAAAAACCAGGATGTCTTCGCATGGTCGCACTCAGACATGGTGGGGATAAGCCCGAATGTAGCAAGCCACGCACTAAACATAGACAAAAGCTTTCCCCCGAAGCAACAAAAGCGAAGACAACTGGAAGAAGACAGAAAGAAGGCGTTAAAAGAGGAGGTTGACAGGTTAAAGGCAAACCAATTCATTAGGGATGCCTTTTACCCTGACTGGGTATCCAATCCGGTGTTGGTCCCAAAGCCCAATGGGACGTGGAGAACCTGTATTGACTACTCAGATCTCAACAAAGCTTGACCAAAAGACTGTTTTCCGTTACCAAGGATTGACCAGCTCGTAGATGCCACAGCGGGGCATGGCCTGATGTCGTTCATGGATGCCTATTATGGATATAACCAGATTCCCATGCATGCCCCCGACCAAGAACACACGAGCTTCATCACGGATAAAGGGCTATATTGCTATAATGTCATGCCATTCGGGCTCAAGAATGCTGGAGCCACATACCAGCGGCTCGTAAACATGATGTTTTCAGAGAAAATAGGGAACAACATGAAGGTTTATGTTGATGACATGCTTGTAAAGTCTCAACTCAACAAGAACCATGTTGATGACCTCGAAGAGTGCTTCGGCATGCTCAGGAAGTATAACATGAAGTTAAATCCTCATAAGTGCACTTTTGGGGTATCTTCAGGAAAATTCCTGGGCTTTATTGTGAACTCTCGAGGAATCGAGGCTAACCCCGACAAGATCAAGGCCCTGATTGACATGCCCTCACCTCGAAGGCACAAAGATGTCCAAAGTCTGACTGGCAGGATGGCAGCCCTAAGCAGATTCATCTCGAAATCTACAGATTGTGGTCTTCCATTTTTCAACTTACTGAGAGGAGGTAAGAAATTTGAATGGACAGAGGAATGCGAGCTGGCCTTTCAGGAGCTCAAAAAGCACCTTGCGGAACCACCCATCCTGTCAAAACCTGAAACGGGAGAAATACTGTACCTATACCTTTCAACTACCAAACACGCGATAAGCGCGGTGCTCGTCCGAGAAGAAGAGAGGGTGCAAAGACCCATTTATTACATCAGTAAAAGATTACTGGGGGCAGAGTCAAGGTACCCATTGATGGAGAAACTCGCGCTCAGTCTAATTCATTCATCCCGTAAGCTCCGCCCCTACTTTCAGGCACATCCCATCCATGTACTGACTGATCAACCACTTAGGCAAGTCTTGTCTAAACCAGAAGCTTCAGGTCGACTTCTTAAATGGACTGTTGAGCTCGGACAGTTCGAGATCACCTACCACCCGAGAACGACCATTAAGGCACAGGCATTGGCGGAATGTACGGGTATAGCCGACGACGAGGTAATAACCACGGCCCACGAGCTGTGGAAACTTTACGTCGACGGCTCGTCAAATGAAAATGGAGCGGGGGCAGGGATCATTTTGGTTACCCCCGCAGGAAGCAGATTTCATTCTGCCCTAAGATTTGGATTTAAAGCATCGAATAATGAGGCCGAATACGAGGCTTTACTCGCGGGACTTCGTATAGCTAGGGAGCTCAAAGCTAAAGCTATACATTGCTATAGTGACTCCCAGCTAGTGGTTAATCAAATCTTGGGTGAATACCAGGCTCGCGGCACAAGAATGGCAGCTTATTTGGAGAAGGCAAAATCAGCGTTAGAGTGTTTCGAATTTTATACAATCGAACAGGTTCCTCGCGAGCAGAATTCAAACGCAGATGCCTTAGCTCGACTCGCTACGTCCGCCGAAAATGAAGAGCTGAATGTCGTACCCATAGAACACCTATCAGCACCTAGCATTAACGAGCCAGAAGAGGAAGATGTGTGTATGATCGAAACAGAGCCGACCTGGATGACCCCGATAATTGATTATCTCGAAAATGGAGTTCTTCCAAAAGATCGGAACCAAGCTCGAAAGTTGATGTATCAACTTCCCCGTTACACAATCTTGGATGGAAGGCTGTACCGAAGGGGATATTCCATGCCGCTACTCAGGTGTGTAACCCCTCCAGAAGCTAAGAAAATCATTGAAGAAATTCATGAAGGGTTCTGCGGAGATCACACTGGGGGGCACAACCTGTCCAAGAAGATCATACGCCAGGGATATTTCTGGCCAACCATTAAAGCATATTCTTTCGAGTATGTGAAGAAATGCGACAAATGCCAGAGATTTGCCACAATACCTCGAGCCCCACCATCCGAGCTGACCATGTTGACATCCCCATGGCCTTTCGCGGTATGGGGCATCGACCTCATAGGCTTTCTCCCGACTGGCAAAGGCGGAGTGAAATATGCTGTAGTCGCTGTGGATTACTTCACAAAATGGACGGAGGCTGAACCGTTGGCAACTATAACCTCAAAGAAGATCCTTGATTTCGTTGTAAAGAGCATCGTGTGCCGATACGGAGTGCCGAGGAAGATCGTATCCGACAACGGAACCCAATTCGATTGCGACCTATTCACCAATTTTTGTGAAAAGAACGGTATAATAAAGAGTTTTTCATCAGTGGCTCACCCTCAAGCGAATGGCCAGGTCGAAGCTGTGAACAAAACTCTCAAGAGTTCTCTAAAGAAAAAGTTGGAGGAAGCAAAAGGACGGTGGCCCGAAGAATTGCCCCAAGTCCTTTGGGGATACAGGACAACGGCTCAAACCTCGACAGGACATACCCCGTTCTCTCTAGCATACGGCTGCGAGGTAATGTTGCCCATAGAAGTCGAAATCCCAACGATCCGAACTCAGATTTACGACCAAAGTTCAAACCATACTCAGCTCGAGGAAACCTTAGACTTGATTGAAGAAAAAAGAGAAGAGGCCCAGCTGAGAAACGCTGCCTACCAGCAACGAACTACCAGATATTTCAACAAGAGGGTTCGAGATCGAAAATTCGGAATGGGAGATCTGGTGTTAAGACGCGTATTCTTGGCAACTCGAGATCCGGCAGCTGGAGTGCTCGGGCCGAACTGGGAAGGACCATACCAGATAGAGTCAGTCATCCGACCTAGTGTGTACAAACTTGCGAGATTGGACGGGAGCCTAGTACCGCGAGCATGGAATGGCGAACACCTTAGACCTTACTATCAGTAGTGTAGGAAAGGTGTTGCCTATAACCATGAGTTTCTATTTGTATTAGTTTATTTGTTTTTGAATGCCATCAAATAAAAGATCCATTTTGTTCAAATATGTTATTTCTTTTTATTTTTGCAATCTCTCTTAATTTAATAACCTATGGTCACACTCATAGGATATTAAGGGGGCATCATTGGTACCATCAGCTTAAAAAATAAAATAACATATACAAAAAAATATAAAGTATTTGGATGTAACCAAATACGCGAGCCTAGATAGTTCAGACATAACTGAATTATCAAAAAAAAAATATATAAAGTATTTGGATATAACCAAATACGCGAGCCTAGATAGTTCGGACATAACCGAATTATAAAAAACATATAAAGTATTTGGATGTAACCAAATACGCGAGCCTAGATAGTTCGGACATAACCGAATTATCAAAAATATATAAAGTACTTGGATATAGCCAAATACGCGAGCTGAGATAGTTCAGACATAACCGAATTATCAAAAACTGAAAACGTTTGGAGTTAACCAGATGTGCAAACTTAACAGGTTTGGAACAAACCAGCCAAAAGAAAAAAACTAATCGATGGTAAGTAGGAACCTAAACCTATTTCGAAATCGAGGCTGGAATATCTTAAAGAAAATAGTTTCGAACTCTTAACCTTGGAACAAAAACCGAGGATGAGAAAAAGTGACTAAGCAAAAAAGATATAACCAAATCATCCACATTACATACCATATAAGTACTTTTGGGTTCATGGTTGAAGTAATATCTGACTTTGAAGAATAACGAGGTCGGAAGCAGATAATTTGAACAAACTGTGCATGAATGCATTGAGCTTCGAACCTAAATCCACAATATGTTTGTATGACTAAATAAACATAACTGATTCATCAATATAAAATGTGCCAAATATTTCGAGCCAAGAAATGTAAAGCATATATAAGTAATATTTAAAGGAATTGTATCAGCCCCGAGGGCATAAATTAAAATAATTACAGAAATAAGGGGACGCAGCCCCAATAAATGGTTTCCTCGAGATTAGAGTCAAGGAAGAGGAGTCTCCTTGGCCTTCTCAGCATCTGCAGCACCGGATTCCTCAGGACGAATAGCATGGCTATCCTCCTGGGCTCCATCCGAAACGGCGTCCCAAGCAGCCTTTTCCTTCTCGAGCTGATCAGCCTTCTCCTTCTCGAGCTGCTCAGCCTCTTCCTTCTCGAGCCGAGCATTCCACCTTTCAAGAAGCGGCGCCTCATGAGGACCTAAGAAGCTGGTGTCGAGATCTTCATTGTAGGCCCACATTCGGTACATGGCCGAGTCAACCGCTTGTTCCTTCTTCTCTTTGTACTCAGCAAGGAGACGAGCCTTTGCATCCTCCATGATGTCAAAGGTAGCAGCCTTTTCCTCTTCAAGCTTCTTGTTGGTCTCCTGGAGCTGGGTGATCTCCTTCTTATGCTCCTCGAGCTCAGTCTTCAGCTTCCCGAGCTCGGTGGCCATGTCCTCACATTCCTTGGCTCCTGCCTCAAGCTTCGCATTCGCCGCCTTCAGATCATCGCATGCTTTGAGCTGGAGATCCTTCGCCTCCTGAGCATGAGACTTGCTCGAGTGGATCTCATTGTTCAGCTTATAGTTGAGCTGGGCAGTAAAGGCAAGAGCCTGAAAAAGGAAGAAACCACCATTAGCTCCAGGTCAGTGTGATTATAAGCAGAAAAGGAAGGACTATAGAAGGATACTCACCGCGGCAGTATGCTCGATACTCTTCTCGTAGAGAAAAGTGCAGTCTCGGGTGTCATTTAAACACTGCCATTGGGGAGCTTCGAGACTGCCATAGCTCTGGCCAATCCGGAACATAACATCCGAGACCAGCGTAGATCCATGGGATCCAGCGGCATTGTCAACCACATATGCATCCATGTGGGTGGAGACTGATAGCTTCTGTGCTCGAGAAGCAGAAGGCCTTCTAGAAGGCGGACCTAAGGATGACTGAACCACCACGGGGGGTTGGGACTCAGCCATAGCGGAGGGACCGACCAGCGAAGTCGGCGCCACTGCCGAGGCGACGACCTGCGAGGACGGTGCCGTTGTGGAAGCACCGGCCTAGGAAGTCGCCGCAGCGATGGAGCTCGAAACCGGCGGAGCAGGAGGAGGGGTTTTCTTGGACCTCTTGGGGCCCTTGCCCGGCCGGTCAGTCTTCTGCGCCCCCGCTCTGGGGCGCTTGCTCCTCTTGGCACTGGCGCCATCGATGATGTTGTCGAGGTCGGAGTCCATCTTGCCTGCACAAGTCACAACACAGAGTGAGTTAATAAAAGAGAAGCATACAAGTTGTTTCAGTATCATAGACGTATAAAGTGATGATAGAAGAAACCTAACTGGAACTCTCCCCCGAGCTTAAGCTTGGGGACCATGAAATTCCCCCGTCTTCAGAGGAGGCGGGGGGAGTGTCTTCCCTATATGTGGGTGATAACCTCGAAAGGTCCTTCTAATCGTTGGTCCCATATTGAACAGCTATCCTGTTCCACACCTCGTCCGTGGTATACATGGTGTCGTATTTCCCGAGCCCACTATCAAACCTATGGACACAGTCATCTACCCAACTCCAAATGTAGACGTGGTATCTATCCTGTGGGCACGAGACTAACCTATTGGGCCTGTGTTTTAGTAAGGTGGGGGACCACATTCTCGAGGTAGGAAGGACTTTACCTTCATCCGAATCCGAGCTCGAGGCTTCATCATTAGCCTCATTCCCAGACAGCGGACTCCTCGGGCGAACTGGAAGTGGCGGCCTCGTTTCTCTCCTCGGAGGAAGGGCGCCTGTGGGCAGTGGCACCTGCTCCCAGTGTTCATATTTTTTATTGGACCAGTCAAAGGTGGACTGGCCCTCCCCCAAAAGTCCACACTTTCGGAGCTTATCCTCGTGTAAAAGGTATAAGAGGGACCTCCTGCCATGTGGGAGTTGGAGCAGGGTCTCTCTATGCTCCTTCATTGTATCGTCAGGAGTGGGACGCTGAAAATTGGCTGAAAGACAACATATTTCTACTAAGTACGGATCTAAGAGCTAAAGTCGCGAGCACAGAAATAAAGATAACAAGAATACTTACGAATCCGCCTGAACGAATAGTGTCGAGACGGGGACAGACCGTCTGTCCAGAAAAAGGCCCTTTTGAAATCGGGCAGATGATTGGGAAGATCTTCAAAGACCTTCTTCTCCTTGGGATAGCTCGAGAGGTAATAAAATCCATCCCCTCCCCGAGCTCGGGAGGGGTTACTTTTCAGACAAAAGAGATACAAGATCTCTTGAGGTGAAGGTCCTTTCCACCCCATCTCGTGGTATAAGGACCTCAGGGCAGACAGTACCCTGTAAGAGTTGGTGTTGAGTTGGAACGGGGCCAACCCAACGAAATCCGTGAAGTCCTTGAAAAAAGACTTCAAGGGCAACAGAGCTCCTACCCTCATGTGTTCCTGGCTCCAGGCCGCGTATTTCACACTGGCGGCGCGGCCCCCAGGGGCGAAGCAGCTTCGTTCATGGTCGACTGGAGGTCGACACTTCAAGGAGCCTGACAGGCTAAGGCCGTGGAAAGCCAGGATGTCAGTTATCTGACTAGTTGTGGTAACCGAGCTCCAGTAGTGCTCGGCCTCAAACATTTCTCTCCTCGGCTGCGAGGAAGAAGGTTCCCCCATTAGTGAAAATTTGAGCTCTTCTGGATGGTACGCGACAGTAACCTTTAATGCAGGATCAAGAGGAATCGGCCTAGGTCCTAAATAGGATTCCGGGTAGAGGGCCTCCTGAAGAACTCTCTTCTTCCCCTCTATGACCTCGTCTATCTGGCGGCGGTAGTGAGCTCGAATGTCCTCTTGCTCGCGCGCAAGCTCGTATTCTCTTATCCGACGTTGATTCCAAGCGAACAGCGATTCTGGGCTCGGAGATTTTGGCTCGTAAGGGATTGCCAGCAACGACCCCCACCGTCTTTCCAGATTCTGTGACATCTAGCGAGAAAGAAAAAATGGTGAGGGCCATGCATGCAAGAGTTCCAAGCTCGAACTTACGAGCTCGGGGTTAAGGAGCAAAACAAGCTATATATTAAGACCCTTATTAAAGAGTCAGGACGTGCGTTCCACGGGAAAGGAAGGAGAGTGGAATTTTTTTTGAAAATCCCGAAAATCAAGGGAAAAGAAAGTGGCAGTTAACCAAGAAAGGCAGCCTTGGGTTTCGTGCATTTATCAAGGCCCATGTTTTTTACCCGAAAACTTAGTGAACAAGAAACGTCGCCTAAAAATTTCAAAACCCAGAAAATTGGAGCCTCACTCAAATATGAAAACTGGGTATAAGCCGGTGATGTAAATCCAGTATGGAAGTCTAAAAAGCATAAGAGCCTATCGGATCAAAACCTCCTATCATATTATGCTAAGGATGTAAACTAGTATATACACATACACAGCAAGTACAGCATGAATTAAAACTGACAAAATGGAAAACAAAGATTGCATACTTACACAATAATGGCGATTGCAGAGAGATTGTTGATTGAAGAAGATGTTGCAAATACAAACTCACGGACTCGAACAGACCAGGGGTTCTTTGTTTCTTTGGCCGAGAAAACATGCACAGAATATAAACTTTATAAAGAGGTCTCTGGTTTCGTTTTTCTTCTTTTCTTGCTTTTGGTGAACGAAGGTAAAAATGAAGATGAAGAGTGGGGTCTCGTATATATAGATGGAAAAAGGGGGATTAATCTGGGCCGTTGAATGAAATCCTTGCTAAATCGGACGGATGGGAATCAATGACAAGATGGCGCCGAAAAGGTGGCAGACGGATGATCGTGGGCATGTTTCCAAGGTACTCAAGTACCAAAAATGAGCAATACCCAGCTGACGCGTGTCCATTTTCAAAAGTGTGATGGTACAGTTCTCAAAGGAAGTAGTTCAAAAGTTTCATTCTCTTAGGATTCAAACAAATACTTTTGAGGGGGCAAGATGTTACACCCAGATTTCGAGCTATGTTAAATATGACCTCGAAAGTTGGATTCGCAAACAAGTGGACTCTTAAGGTTGGAAATATGCTCCAGGATTAAATATCGAGCCTGCAGGACATAGACGACCTCGAGTATGGTGACCTCGAAGTATTCATGATCTCGAAAGATAGCTCCGGGGACGCTCTCATCTTCAGGGACGACCTCGGATCAGGGGTCCCGAGCTCGACGCACATACGATCTCGAAAGCCATGTGGCCTCGGGAGATGTTTCTAGCTCGATAGATGACGGGAAACCTGGGAAGCTAAAGCCTTAGAGATACGTGATAACCACCTCGAATATCTACAAGTGTTATAAATACGATATGTAATCCTCATTATTACTGTAAATCCCCTAGAATCGTGGGATATTATTTGGTCAGTTATACATCCCCTGGTCTTCAGGGGACGTTTCCTTTTATATCTGATTATAGGCATTTAAAGCCATTTATTTTATTTATACAAAAATAGTAACTACCCAAAATATGTGGGATAGTATTCTTCGATCTTCTCTATAAATAGAGAGGCCATACACCATTGTAAAGGACCGAAATTCTGAACCTTGAGAGAAAACTCTGAAGAATTCATGCTTAAAGAATTTTCAGAGATAATCTTGAGTTTAATAACAGAGACTCGTGGACTAGGCAGATTTAACTGCTGAACCACGTAAAAATCGTGTGTTTATATTGTCTTATTTCAATTGGTCATTATCAGTTATTGTTTATGTGCTCTTCTTTCACTGTTTGACGAAAAACGGCGTCAACAATATTAATGTGTAATTAATAAATATTTATTTTTAATTAATTTTAAAAATATATTTCATTAAATATTTATAATATTTCGTTAAAATTAACAAAACGAAGACTTAATATTATTATAATATGAATAAGTTAATTTATAGACATAAATACATACATACACATTTGTACATGCAATGCATATATATATTTATAGGACAATTTTTTTTTAGAGGCTTCACTTTAAGTTTTACCAGTAGGGCTTTCAGTATTTCTTAACTCGTGAATAGTTTTCGGCGCGACTTTTTTTTATGACTATGTATATTGTAGTTATTTAGAGCATTATGCAAATTTTCAGCAAATTCCGAATAGTTTATAGTACCGAAAACTAGGTTTAAACATGTTGTTTTCCACGTGCGTAAAAAAAATTAGTCACGCGTGCAACATGTTTGAACTTAGTTTTCGATAATGTAAACTATTCGAAATTTTCTAAAAATTTATAGAATGCTCTAAATAGCTACAATATACACGGTCATAAAAACAAATTACGCCGAAAACTGTTTACGGATTATAAATACTGACAGCTCTACCAGTAAGACTTAAATGAAACCCTATTGCATAATTCCGTTATATTTATATTTATATATATATATATATAGTTGCAATCTGCAGAAAAAGAGTAAAGAATTGATGATGAACATCAAAGTCTGTCTCCAGGTGAGGGTTATACTAGCTCGGCGGGGGTTGACTTTCTCAAATTTGTCCCAATCTTTACAAAGAGGGCACACAGTTTAGTATATCTTATAAACTGCATGCATTAATAGTACAAGGGTCAAACCTGTGAAAAATCCCAAAAATGGCCGGCTCCTTTTTTATTTTATTTTACTCATTATTATACACATTTCTCTGCAGAATAATAACTCACGACAACTTATATATATATATATATATATATACATTTAAATTTAAATATATATATATGTATATCTCGAAAGGTTGCAGAGAACTAAAGAGAAAAAAAAAAATTATAAACGCAAAAAAGCAAGTCACGCAAAAGTAAAATCGAGGGGATTTGGAAAATTTAAAGTGCTGGTGGGTTGCTCACCAAACCCTAACCAGAATCCCACATGACCAACCCTATTTTCATTTAAGACAAACGACCCCAAACCCATGCTCATATAAGAACAGACTGTGTTTTGTGAACCCCTCCATTTTTTTCTTTCTCTTATTATTATTATTCAAAAAAATAAAAAAATTGTGGTGTCTTCTTAGTTCCTCAACTAATTTCATTAACTCTTTTTAGAGTATTCAATGCTTGAATTAAAGGCATTCGATCTTATACATCCACGAAATTTATATAATTTTCGGTGCCCCGCAAGCGCGTGAATTGAAGTCGCGTCAGCGTTGCATTCACGTCTTTACAGTAAAGAGAAAAGGAGAAGCGATGAGCATATCTTAGAGCACTCCCTTCCGGTGTTCTACTTCAACCTTTAAAATACTTCCCAAAAACACACATTTTTCTATTTTACCTCTAAGTTTTACATTTTACCATACATCAGATTCTCTATTTTTTTCTCTATATCATTTAAATATTATATTTTCAAACATTTTTTATTCATTTCAAATCTTTTTTATAACTATCAATAATATCCTAATATATTTTAATATTATAATATTGGGTTAAAGGATGAATAGTATACATTAAATATAGCTTGGTACTGTAGTTTTATGTAAAAATATTTGTAAAATACATTATCCAATGTATACACATTTTTGTTAATTTTAACTATTTTTTACATATTTTGGTAATATAACTCACCCATACAACACTAAAAAAAAAGAAGGGTAAACTAGAAGTACCTTTTTTTTTTCTCTCTCCCTCTCAACGACCGGTTTGTGGGCATTAATGAGGAGCTCTGAAAAGTTATCAGTGCTGTGTCAGAGTGTGAGAGAAAGAGTAGTCCTGGATTGTCAAAACCACCAGACTGGCTACGATAATTGCCATTCAATACTCCTCATCTATATAACCTATCTGTATAACACTCTCTTTTGTGCTATATTAGCTAGCTCCAACTACACTTTCTTACACTGCTAACAACCCCTCTTCTTCCTCATTATTATATATCTATCTATATACTTCTTCATCTTCCACTCCCCCATTCTCTACTTTCTCATTAGTTCATCACTATATAACTGATATATATATGATACCCCATTGTGGTAAACCCTTTTCTTCTTTACATTGTATCAAAACAAGCTCTTTTTTACGTTTCATTTTTTCATTAATACACATATATACCCTTTACGTTCGTATATATAGCTAGCGAGTAGTACGTACGCTTCTAGCTTCTTATTTTTTCAGCTGTCTCATCTGAAGTTTGAAAACGCTAGCAGAGGCATTTTCACGGGAATAAGAGTTTTCCCGGCAAAAACTATACGTTGTGAAGATATATTCTCAGTGATGGAGATTTCCACGGCTTTTTTGCTTTTAACGGCGATAACTGTTTACTTGCTTTGGTTAACTTTCATTTCACGTTCACTGAAAGGTCCACGTGTCTGGCCCTTATTGGGTAGTTTACCCGGATTGATTGAGAACTGTGATCGCATGCATGACTGGATTTGTGATAACCTACGCGCATGTGGCGGTACGTACCAAACCTGCATCTGCGCCATCCCATTCCTAGCCAGGAAGCAAGGCCTCGTAACTGTCACTTGTGACCCGAAGAATCTGGAGCACATACTAAAGAACCGTTTCGATAATTACCCGAAAGGTCCTACGTGGCAGGCCGTCTTCCATGATCTACTTGGTCAAGGTATCTTTAACTCCGATGGTGACACGTGGGTGTTTCAGAGGAAAACGGCCGCACTTGAATTTACGACCAGGACACTTCGCCAAGCCATGGCTAGATGGGTCAGCCGTGCCATTAAGCTCAGATTCAGCCCAATTCTCAAAGAAGCCGAGACCAAAGCCCAGCCGGTCGATCTCCAAGATCTATTGCTTCGGCTCACGTTCGACAATATTTGTGGCTTGGCTTTCGGTAAAGACCCTCAGACTTGCGCTCAGGGACTCCCCGAGAACGGCTTCGCCTCGGCTTTCGATCGAGCCACCGAAGCGTCGCTCCAACGTTTTATTCTACCGGAGGTACTTTGGAAGCTGAAGAAATGGCTCCGGTTAGGAATGGAAGTCAGCTTGAGCCGATCCTTGGAACACATTGAGGAGTACTTATCCAGTGTGATAGATTCACGTAAGCTCGAGTTGCTGAATCAGCAGCAAAAGGACGGGAACCCGCACGACGATTTACTATCCCGGTTCATGAAGAAGAAAGAGTCCTACACAGACAAGTTCCTGCAACACGTGGCACTCAATTTCATCCTAGCTGGACGTGACACGTCATCGGTTGCCCTCAGCTGGTTCTTCTGGCTAGTCATCCAAAACCCCTCCGTCGAGGAGAAGATCCTTCGCGAGATCTGCGCTGTTTTGATCGACACACGCGGCAGCAATGTCGCCACGTGGACAGAAGAGCCGCTGGTCTTCGAGGAGGCCGATCGCCTGGTCTACCTAAAGGCTGCACTTTCGGAGACTCTCCGATTGTACCCGTCCGTGCCAGAGGACTCTAAGCATGTCGTCCACGATGACGTTTTGCCGGACGGGACCTTCGTTCCCGCGGGATCTTCCGTGACATACTCGATCTACTCGACGGGGAGAATGAAGTCGACCTGGGGCGAGGACTGCCTGGAGTTCCGCCCAGAGCGTTGGCTTTCGCCTGACGGGAAAAGGTTCACGATGATGGACTCGTTTAAGTACGTAGCGTTCAATGCAGGGCCGAGGATTTGCCTCGGGAAGGATCTGGCTTATCTACAGATGAAGTCAATCGCGGCGGCGGTTCTTCTGCAGCATCGGCTGAGCGTCGTCCCTGGCCACCAGGTGGAGCAGAAGATGTCGTTGACTCTTTTCATGAAGTATGGTCTTAAGGTAAATCTACAGCCCAGGGATTTGGAGGGAATACTGACGAGTTTGAAGAGTGAAAAGGAGGCAGCCATGAAAACGACGACGAATACAGTATCGTTTAGTGTCGCCGTTAAGCGTAACGGCAAATGTAACGGAGTCAGTGAGAATGGAGGAAGGGGAGGAAATAACAGTGAGATGGTAGTTGGGGTTGCTTAATTAAGGGCATGTTTGGATGTCGGGATAGGAGGGTCCGGAGGTCGGTCTGAAATCTGAGTGTACATTTAAAGAAGAGATGGGGCCCACGCGTGTTGTTTGGTTTCAGGGTTATATGTGTTACAGTGAGCTTTAGCCACCCAGAAGAAGAAATCTTTTATGCTTCAACTGTACACGTGTCAGGCACTCGTGGTTCCCTGACGAAAGATAGAAAGGTAATTAAGAGACTGGGAAGTGAGATAAATAGAGAGGTGATTTTATATATAGAACTGTTTGCAAGTGGTGCAAAAGACAACTGTCAAATTATTTTTTTTTATTCTTTTTTTTTGTTCTTGTTTGTTCAGACAATATGAATTTCTTCAAACAGCAATTTTATTCATTTTGTTGTTGTATTTTTTTTTATAAGAAAGACTATCATTAATTTATTAGTATTGCTTTGATTGTGTAAGTGAAGATGTATCATTAAGTACAAATTTTATTTTGAATAAAATGGACTCTTTTGAGCTAGCTAGTATTTCCTATTGTCATAATAATTGAGCAGCGCTTTAAAGTGCTTTATTTATGATATTATTTAGTATCAGCTTTTGCCCAAATTATGCAAATTATATAGAAGTGGAAAGTGTCTCAACTATCTACTCAACCTATTTAAGAGCACTCCTAGCCGGTGAGCAAATATCTATATTAGATAATTCATTTTACAAATATTTTTAAATATAATTATAGTAAAAAAATATATCTGATGAATATTATTTATCTTTCAACATAATATTTTATTAATTTTTTATTTCTCTTTTTTTTTTAATCTTTCCAAAATTATTATATTTATATTATATTTAAATATTTCCAATAAATACTCTTAAAATATACTTTGATAATAATAAATTTCTTGTTTGTAATTTTTTTTTAGATTTATTGATATTTTAGTTTATCTATAAATTTGGATAAATTTAAATTATAATATAATTATATGATATTACATATAGATAGATATTGTAAACATATAAATATATTATTGATAGTTATAGAAAATATTTGAAATGAATAAAAAATGTTTGAAAATATATTATTTAAATAATATAGAAAAAAAAATAGAAAATTTGATGAATGGTATAATGTAAAACTTAGAGGTAAAATAGAAAAATATATATTTTAGGAAAATATTTTTAAAAATAGAGTAAAATAACTATTGAGAGTGCTGTCAGTGACTTGTGTAATTTAAGATTGATGATGAAAGAGCATTACTCAAATTCCAATAACGACGTGTTGATTTGGAGCTTTAATGGTGTGATACTAAGCCTGCACTAAATATGGTACATTGGTACTTACTATTAGTTGTAAAAAATTTCCTATTTTAAAGTATTAATTTATATATATGATGGATTTGGTATAGCAGTAGCTGTGAGGAGACTTTTGACATTTGAACCATTAAACATGTTCTTGTTTTTTTTTTCAGTATTTGAAAATTAAAAGTGTCTCAGTCATTACTCATAAATTGTACCATCTGTTGCAAAATTGTTTATAAAATTTCATCGTCATCAATTTATTATATTAAGTGTCTTATTATTAATAGAAGTCAATACTTTCACCTTAAATTGTGAGAAAATTTTATGTTTAAAACCTAATTTATTTTCTCAAACACATTAATTAGTATATTAACTCTTATTTATATTATTTTCAAGTTGTTTTTTTTTAGTTATTTTTAAATTTGTTTTTCTGGTTGATGATTAAAGCACTTCCAATGGATGATGTAAAATGTCTAATTCTTTAAAATATAGAGAAAAAATTATTAAATAATCTTCCAATAGGTGATGTAAAGTTATATTTTTTTACCTAAATAAATAGTATTTCTCCATATGTAGTGAAATACTATTCATCAAGCTATAAATATTTTATTATTTTTTTATAAACTTTTGAATATATACAAGTGTGATACTATTATATTTAATTATTTTATTTCTTAAAATGAATAAAAAAAATTTAAATATAATATTTAAATGATGTAGAGAAAAAATAGAGAAGTTGATGTATGATATAATATAAAAATTTGAAGTAAATTATAAAAAAAAAGTATGTTTTGGTGGTGTATTTTGTAATACACTTTCTCTATAATATTTAGCTAAAACTCACAAAAACATCTTCCATCAGTTCCTTTATACATATATTTATAATAACTATGCACAAACTTCAATTAATCTATATCTACATTTACATAATATTTACATATCTTTTATATAATATTTTAATATTATTATTTTTCTTTATAAGCTCTCTCTCATTTAGTATATATATTTATTATTTCTTTTTTTCAATTATTTTATTTTACATTAATTAATAAAATATATTTAAAGATATAATATTTAAATGATGTAGATAAATATATAGAGAATCTGATTTATGGTATAATGTAAAACTTAGAGGTAAAATAGAAAAATGTATGTTTTGGGGAGGTATTTTAAAAGATGGAGTAGAGCATCCATTATGAGTGCTCTTAGTTGTTTGATGTATATTGTTTTTAATTTATTTTATATTGATACATTGAGTTGTTGTCAAGTTGATTCTTAACTATTTTTTATTTGTTCTTTAGTTGTTTTTTCTAAAATTAAATTTTTGTAATTATGAAACTTTAAAATCTTATCTTTTAAAACTTGAGTTAGTAAATTTAAAAAAATAGTAAAATTATAGAAAATAAAACATAAAAAATATATATTTTTAAAAAATCATTTTTTATTTATATTTAATCTTATTTTATTCTATTCCATTTTTTTTTCATTTCCGTGCTTATTATTTTGTTTTCATTACCTCTAGACAAACCACCTATGTTGAAAGTGGGACATTGGATTTGCTGGTTGCTGATATCTGTAGGGAGGCAGCTGAAGTTGGCCTAAAGGGTATAAGATTCAGTCCTAGAAATGCTAATAGAGTTGCACACTGTATAGCCAAGAATGTTATTCATTGTAAAACTTCTGGCTTTTGGGATGGAGGGGTTACTCCAATGGCTGCCTTAATTTTGCTAGAGGATATGCCTTTCTCTTTTTGAGTTTGTTTGGTTTCTGTATTCTCTTTCGGAAAAAAAAACCACCTGTGTTGAAAAATAAATCCCCAACAACTTGATCGCCAAAAAGTAACACGCAAGTATACGCGGTCTAATCAAGTAATATATGATAAGTCAAGTGTCGATCCCACGAAGACTGATATTAATTACCAATAATTAACCTCTAATTCTAATTGATTTGAATAATAATTTCAGATTGATAAATAAAATAATTATTGCTAAAAATTAAGAAAACTACTAAGCACTTAAAGAAATGCAGAGATGAAATTTGATTTTATTCAATAGATGCAGAAGTTAGGGTTTTAGTTTCATCAACCATCCACTTATGATTTCTAACCAATTCTCAAGATTTCTTAATTCTATTGTGGTAGCAGATTACAATTATATATTATAGTCTTGTTAGGATCTATAATTCTCTACAATATACTATTTCCTACATCTCTGTAGTAAATCAATATATTGCAGGCTTCAAACACATAATCCCTAAACTACACAATTCCTAAAAGTACTTTCGTCTAATATAAAATTGTGATTATTTACCTATAGCATAATTATCATTCTCTTTTCAGAGTATAGGTTAAAATCATATAAACATATAAATGATGATCAAACATTCACAAGCATTAAGCATATGATAAATAATCCACAGTAGAAGAAAGAAATTCAGGAAAATTTCATTAAGAGATCAAAGGTTTCAAGAAGAATCCACTAAAACCCTAATAACAAGATTAGTTCAAAGCGGACATAATGAAATTAATCAAATTAAATATAAACATAAACTCCAATAAAGAGATTACAGAAGAAAATAAGAAATCAAACTCTAGGTCTTCAATGTTCTCCTCTGCCTCTAATGACTTCTCTACACCTCTAATAATGAATAGAATCCCCTAATTAACTTCTAAAACGTATTTAAAAAAAAAAACCTAAAATATCTAACAATTTTTCCACTTCTGCAGGCCACGTACAGCCACACGCGTCGCGGCCCTAGCATCCAAGCGCCACGGCGTGCCTCTATACTCATGCACAGCCCCCTCTCTGACTTCAGCGAGCACCGCGGCCCTTCAAAATTCCAGAAAAATAGCCTTCTCTGCTTCTCCCTTGCGCCGCAACTCTTCATTCAAGCACCGCGACCCCTCTAATTCTTCCAAAATCTTGATTCCAAACTCCAAATCGAACAATTATCTCCACAAATGAGTCTTCAACCTCCTTTTTGTCAACATTTAGCATAAATTTCCCAATTTAAGCTGATTTTTCAGTCATTTCCCAAACTTCACGTTTTCTTCTCCTATTTCCTGCAAACATACCAAAACAATTATAATACCGCATAACACTCCACCAAAATGACTCAAACTTACCTGTAACGCCCCAACTCCTGGGACCGTTACGGTGTGCCTTGTAAACAGTGCTAAACTCGCTAATCGAGTCGTTTGGCCAAAATCGTGAACTAAGTATGATTAGCGGTTTATGGATTAAACATTTTGGTTAAGATGTAACGTTTCACTAGAATGTTTAATATATATACTTTGGGATCCCGAAAATATAATTTCAAAGTCTATTACAGAAAAATATTTACAACAGGCCATTCTAAGCGGCAAAACAGGGTTCAACCCTAGTTCCACTTTAAACCTCGGCCGTGGCGGACGAGCAGCTGCATATGTACACGTCATCACCTAAGCTCTCCAACTCAAGGATGGTCCAGCTTCCTCTTGCCTTTACCTGCACCACGTAGCACCCGTGAGCCAAAGCCCAGCAAGAAAACACAATAAAGCATGATATAATATCAACAACAATCATAATAACCATTCAGGACTATCAGTCCAAGCAAATAGGTGACAATAGCCAAAAGTCACAATAATGAGCATCGCTCCTTCTAGCCATGTGACGATAGGGTCACCAGGGCTTAACCGATAAGTGATTCTTTCTTAAGTTTGATTAGGACAAGTGCAAGGTGATTAGTCACCAACATAACCTTCCTCACGACTCTAGAGTCGAAACTATGGACAACGTCCCTTAGCCATGTGACAAACGGTCACCGGGGTCATATACCTTGGCTATAGTCATCTGGTCGTAGACCAGGCAAGCGCTTATAAGTTCTTCGACCCTAGGGTCGGTCTAGCATTAATGCCATAGAGTCATTCAATGTGTGATTCTTGACTTTAGAGTCGGTCCCTGACTAGTCAGTGCCATACACAAGCAAGTCATGCCACCAATCGTATACCACATGTTAAATATCCATAAACAAGGTACTTAGCATGCTTACTAAACAGATACCAGTACAATTAGGACCATGCACAACCACAGAGGCTCAAGCTCTGAACAATATCATACCCAGTATACAAAGCATGTCCTAATCACATGTTTCTCATGCATCATATGTAATATATCCAGCAATCCAACATGCACCAATAACAGCCATGCATGTCACGTTTAATAGTCAACCAACATGCATCAAGAATAGCCATGCATGTCATACATAATAATCAACCGACATGCATCAATAATAACCACGCATGTCATACTCAGTAATCAACCAACATGCATCATAATAGCCATGCATGTCACATATACACAGGGTGCAGTTTCTTACCTCAAAGTCGAGCTAGAATGATTTAAAGAACGACCCTTGAGAATGATCAACCTTTAGTCCTTTAGCGGTCACCTAGTCATAACCAACATAAGATACCATCAATAAAAATGGTCAACATAAGTTTCCAAACCAATATCTAGCCTCCGGGACATCAATCCCCACTTAACCGAGTACTAGGATCAACCCCGAGGCCTTAAGCTAGCATCCTTAGGCCAAAAACCCATTTTTGGCCAAATCTGCCTTGATGGGCCGCGGCTCACCCTCCTGACAGAGCCATTTTCACCTTTAAAGCCATCACAGGCCGCGGCACACCATGGACAGGCCGCGGCTCATTTCGCAAACCAGCCAAGAAACCAGGGCGCACCAGCCAACTCTCCCCTGTGTTTTCCTCTCAAGCCAGCCCTTCAAACTTGTCCCAAACCCCAACCTAACACCCAATTCAACCACCAAACATCCTCTACAACTCACCCTCATCAAAACCCAAAGTAAACATCACCCAAACCTCCATTAATTCAAACTTTCTACAAGTGATTCACAAGTCAAAAGCTAAAACTCAAAACAGAGTATGAACCAGAAATTAATGGTAGAAACTTACCCTAAACACTATTTGAATCCTTCCCAATGGCTGAACTCAAGCTTAACCTCCCCAAGCTTGACTCCCTAGCTTGCTTCCTCAAGATAGGCTCTCAAAACTTAAAGAAGAGGGTGAAGGAGGACTTGTACGTGAAGGAAGGGAGAAAGAGAGGATAGGCTCTGTTTTAATATCAATCCACAGCCTTCCAAAATTCCTAAGGCTGATATAAATCTTTAAGGTCAAAAGACCATATTGCCCTTAAGTCAAATAAATCCTTCTAAAAGCTTTCGAGGGTAAAACCGTCATTTCCCGCCTATCTCGTTAATTATAATTAACGCTATCAAATTCCCGTTATTCTCAATATTCCCATATACCAATAAATCATATCCCATTACCCTTTAATTCCCGGTAATGCTCTAATCATTAAATTCACCCCGAGACTCACCTCGAGCCCCGAACTTAAACCCGTTATGACTAGACCGAACACTTACATTCTCATGATCGTCTCATGTCGAATAGCTCGAACCAATCCACCTTATAATGTGGCTATATTAATTAATCACAATCATGCACCCAAAATATACAATTACGCCCACAGTGGCCAAATTACCCTCATAATTAATATATGAACCCATATGCATGCATTCACCATCATATAATAATATAATTCACATAAACATGCATATAATCATTAAATACTATAATAAATCAATTATGGCCCTCCCGGCCTCCTAATCAAGGTCCTAAACCTCATTAGGAAATTTGGGACATTACATTACCCTAAACACACGTTAAAACTATGCTAAAAACAGACTCATCAAATTCCCCCAAACTTGACTTTTACTCGTCCTTGAGTAAACCAAAACAAACAACTCAACGAATAACAAAAGCACACACACACACATTTTTGAATCAAGCCAACAACAATACTAAGCCTCAAGCTATGACAAATAACTCACTTATATAATCTTCAAGGAACTCAACTTGTAATCCAGAATTTCAGTTGAAACATTCATTCCATTCAATTAAACAACAAAAATAATAGCCCTCAAAATCATGATTTAACAAATAATATGTAATTGAATTCCTTTATGCTCATTGAGTTTCCATTCCAATCCAACAACCAAATAATATCTCATAAGCTTGCTATACTTGCTAATCTCCACTAATGTAGACAAAACATGCTCAGAAATCAATAGGTCTTTTCAAGCTTATAACTGAATGGCTTAGGCAAAGGTGGATGACAAAGTCATTTAAGCTCAACATATACCATGAACACTAACCAACCAACTCTACATTGAATACAAATCACATGTCCAATCCCACTGTTCCCAATATCTTAACATTTCGAGAGAAATTGCATAAACAAAAAATTTCTTCTCTTTTATATATATATATATATATATATATATATAACATTACACTCCCCCAAACTTATTCCTTGATAATACAATTTGGAGTGCAATGTTATCTCATCATTGAAATTTTTTTTTTCTTTCTTGTTTATGTTTCTTTTTTTTCTTTTTCTTTTTCTCTTCTTTCTCTCAAAATGCATTTTCTCCATTGTTGACACAACTTGTCATACATAACCCCCTATTACAAATCAATCACAATTATCATTCATATGTTCATGGTACACGCAAGGGAAAGACAAAATAATAGTTAGGTTTTCAAGTTATTAACTCAAAGCCAAAGAAGGTGGCTGGAATGAGGTCAATTTAGGCTCAACAATGGGTAACTAAGGATTAAACATATCAAGGTTGGCTTGAAAGGCTCAAACGGTCCAAAATTGCCTAAATCATTTTTCTAAGCATGCATGATCTAAGATTTCGCCTCAAAAAGCAAGCAAACAAGTTCTAGGATAAACCAATCCAATCTTCCCTTCCTATTTCAAACTTAGCAAGCATAAATTTTATTCCATCACATAAAATTTATCAAAATCATGATTAAGCTCTCAATTATTTAAGTGTTTAAAAAAATATATAGAACAAAATATTCAACCAAGCACACGGATTTTTTTAGTTTTATTCCCATTCAATTTACACAATTCATCATTCAATCATATTATCATTGGCTAATCATTGGTAACTTGATTCAACTCTCACCCTAAACAAAACACGACTAACACAACCAAAACCAAAGCAAAACAACACAGAAACCAAAACAACACAAACACGATAAACAACAATAAATCTCTTCCCCCAACTGAACCTAAACATTGTCCTCAATGTTAGATATTTTATTGTGTTTTTTTTCTTTCTTTTGAAAACAAAATAAAATAAAACAAAAGTAAAGGAAAAGAGACTTACCATAGACATTTAAAATGGTGGAGGCGGCGGCGGCGGTTGATACGGGACAAACTGAGATGGTAAAGGAAATGGAGCCACATTTTCATTATTCCGGAGAGACCACCGATTGACCAATGCATTTAGCTGGTCCACGTGAGCAATTTGATACTCACTTTGCTGCGCCAAGTATTGCTGCATATGCTGCTGCTGCACAATCTGATAATTGTTCTGTTGAACCAAATACTGAAATTGATTCTGCATCAGCTGCAGTTAGGGATCACGAGTACCAGCTGCAGGTTGAACAGGCGGCTGTACAACCGGTACTTCTTGCGCATGCTCCTCCGGAATCATACCCTCCATATCCGCTTCATTATCCTCTTCATCAACTTTATCTAATCGGGGTCTTTTATCAACAGCACGCTGCCGAGGTGGTGGTGCTTCTAAGGAAGGTAGTTCATAACCCATCACCCTATTCTTAGAAATTGCCGACATGGGTTTCCGAACGACATCACTTCCAAACATAACCACTCCATATGTTCGGCATAAATCTGTGATTAAGGAACCATGACCTAATCCTCCCGTAGTGGTTAACATACTGATATCCTTCATACTCTTCCTAACAACTCGGCCTACATCAATTGTCATGCCAGTCATAATGGCATAAACCAACAACAACCTCTCCTTATTGATATCCGACATATGAGTAGTCGGCATTAGCCTTGCACTCACAAAGTGCACCCAAGCCCGCGCCACATGATTCAATTGATAGCGCCAAAGATATTTAGGAACACCACCAACAATTGAAAACCGGGCTCCCGGTATACTTAAAGTTTCCGCCACCTCGACCCAATTAATATTATCCCCATGAGCCCATTGATGATATTCATCCTCCTCTCGTTCATACGTTGGCATATCATACAATCCAGCAATAGTGTCCATACCAACCGGAACTTGAACACCTCGAACAAATACTTATGTATTCTTCATCTCCACATAATTTGCATAAAATTCTAACACCACTGAAAAGTTTGCATGACTAACATCCTCTGCAGCAAACATAGCCCAACCCCTTCTTTGAATTTCCCCCCTAATTTCTTCATAAGTCGAGAGTTCACATGGTGATTTCGTATACTCAAAACCCCGCTCACTTATGACCTTCCTCTTACGTATCCTTGTATAGCGCTCAAAAGCGGCCTCACTTGCGAATTTTGTAACATCATATTTTGGGGGTGGTTCGGGTTCCTTAGAAGTGGATGGCCTAGAAGAAGATGGTTTATTGGTGTTCCTAGAAGATGATGCCCTAGAAGGATTTCTATAACGCCCCAACTCCAGGGACCGTTACGGTGTGCCTTGCAAACAGTGCTAAACTCGCTAATCGAGTCATTTGGCCAAAATCGTGAACTAAGTATGATTAGCGGTTTAGGGATTAAAAACTTTGGTTAAGATGTAACGTTTCACTAGAACGTTTAACATATACATTGGGATCCCGAAAATATAATTTCAGAGTCTATTACAGAAAATATTTACAACAGGCCGTTCTAAGCGACAAAACAGGGTTCAACCCTAGTTCCACTTTAAACCTCGGCCATGGAGGACGAGCAGCTGCATATGTTCACATCATCACCTAAGCTCTTCAACTCAAGGATGGTCCAGCTTCCTCTTGCCTTTACCTGCACCACATAGCACCCGTGAGCCAAAGGCCAACAAGAAAACACAATAAAGCATAATATAATATCAACAATGATCATAATAACCATTCAGGACTATCAGTCCAAGCAAATAGTTGACAAATGCCAAAAGTCACAATAATGAGCATAGCTCCCTCTAGCCATGTAACGATAGGGTCACCAGGGCTTAACTGATAAGTGATTCTTTCATAAGTTTGATCAGGATAGGTGCATGGTGAATGGTCACTAACATAACCTTCCTCCCGACTATAGAGTCGTGCTATGGACAGCGTCCCCTAGCCATGTGACAAACAGTCACCGGGGTCATATACTGTAATGCCCCGAATTCTCCGATGTATTTAACGGCGTGAACAGTAGGCCGGGAGGGCCGTACTTGCTTAATTATGTTATTAATTGATTAAATGCATGTATAAGTTGATTATATTATGATATGATGTGAAATGCATGCATATGTGTCCATATTTCTTTATACAGGGGTGTGATGGTAATTTGACCCGTTGAGGGTAAATTGATTATTTATTCACATGTTGGTGATATAATTTGAGACCACATTATAATGTGGGTTTGTTCGAGCTATTTGGCATGAGACGATCAAGGAATGTTAATTAACGGTTTGGTCATAACAGGCTTAAGCTCGGGGCTCGGGGTGAGTCTCGGGGTGTTTTAATGATTAGAGGGTTACCGGGCATTAAAGGGTAACGGGATGTGAAATATTGGAGTTTGAGAATATTGAGATTAGCGGGAATTGGGAAGCGTTAATTATGATTAACGATATAGGTGGAAAGTACCAAAGTTGCCCTTGGGTTGGCTTAAGAAACTTTTAAAGACCTAGGGGTATTTTAGTCTTTTGGCTTGGATATATGTTAAGCTTGGAAGGCTGTGGATAAACAGAGTAAAAACAGAGTGTAAGCTTCTCCTCTTCCCGTACCTTCATCTTGCTTCTCCTTCCTTGTGAGTTTTGTGAATTTGTTGAAGGTTTGAGCTTGGGAGCTAAGCCTTGGTACTTTGGGAGAGTGTTCCATTGTGGAAGAGCACCATAACCTGAACTTGAGGTAAGTTTTTAGCTCTTAGTTTCCATGTTTGCTCTGTTTTCGTTTTGGGATTTCAGCTTTAGAATTTGATGTGGAAAGTGAGGATTAAAGGGAGTTTTCTTGTTGTTTTTGATTGGGGTTTGATAAGGGTGAGCCATGGGTGTTATTTGGGGGTTTAATTGTTTGTTTGGAAGAAGTTTAGAGAGGGTTTGAAGGGCTGGTTTGAGAGGAAAGAGCTCAGGGGAGAAAACTGGTTCGTGTGGTCGACTTAGCCATTCTGGGCTGAGCGCCGCGGCGTAGCAGGGGAGCGCTGCGGCCCTTGGCGTCTGGCAGGGGAGGCCCCTTCTGGCTGAAGGGCGCGCCGCGGCGCAGCAGGGGAGGGCCGCGGCCCTTGAGGTCAATTTTGCCAAAAATGTGTTTTAGCATGGGGATTCAAACCTAAGGCCTCGGGATTGAACCTACTACCCGGTTGAGTGGTGTTTGAGGTACCGGAGATTAGGTTTTGGTTTGGGAACCTTTTATTATTCATTTTATTGATGGAACCCCATAATTTGGTTATGACCAGGTAACCGCTAAAGGACCAAAAAGTCGATCGTTCTCAGGGTTGTTCTTTTATTCGTTCTTGCTCGAACCAGAGGTAAGAAAACTGCACCCCAAATATGACATGCGTGGATATACATGAGGCATGTGATTGTGAAAATATGGACATGGATTGAATATAGAATGCTTAGCATATGTTGCTCATTTGTGCATGGCACTGACTTATTAGTCAGGTTTGGCAAGGGTGCTAGTATCAACTGTGAAGCTGTGACTTATTAGTCAGGTTCAGGGGTGGTACTGGGCACTGATCACTTTGAGCTGGCTTATTAGTCAGGACGGCCTTAGTGTGTGTCACGCAAGCCAACAAGTTTTGATCTGATAGATCACCAGCATTGAATGGCTCAGAGAGCATTAATGCCAGACCGACCCCGAGGGTCGATGAATGAAATAAGCGCTTGGAGGCTAGTGGCTTACTTAGCAGCCACTCTCCCATCTGAATTAGTGACATGTATGGCAGTCACTCAGAACGGTTACCAGAACCTGTTGAAGGCTAGTGGCTTACCCATCAGCCACTCTTCCATTTGAATTAGTGACTTGCTTGTCAGTCACTCAGTGTGGTTTATCAGGACCTCATGTGGTGTTCACCCACTTGTTTGCAAGCTTTATGCTCAGTGTGATTATAATGATAATCATTTGATAATGTTTATATTAAGTGTTATGTTTTCTTGCTGGGCCTTGGCTCATGGGTGCTATGTGGTGCAGGTAAAGGGAAAGAGAAGCTCACCTAGCCTTGAGTGTAGAGCTAATGTGGTGGTGTGTACATATGCAGCCGCTTGACCACCACGGTCAAGGTGTTCTCAGAGGAACTAGGGGGTTTACCCTATTTTTGCCGCTTAGGTCGGCGGGATTGTAACTTTACAACAGTAGTGACCTTTTTGTACTGAGAACAGCTTGTAAACGTTTTGTTTAGCTCTGCAGAGCAGTTTGTAATAAAAATCTCCATTTCCTTATTATTGGTTTTATGCCTTAACCTGTTAATTACACTTAGAGCACGTTTTTGACCAAAGGACTCAGGTAGTGAGTCAAATTTCCGGTCCACCGTTCACCGTAACTGTTCTGGGGTAGCCAGGGCGTTACATATACCTTGGCTATAAACATCTGGTCATAGACCAGGCAAGCGCTTATAAGTTCTTCGACCTTAGGGTCGGTCCCGCACTAATGCCATGGAGCTATTCAATGCGTGATCATCGACCTTAGGGTCGGTCTAGCATTAATGTCATAGAGCCATTCAATGCATGATTCTCGACTTTAGGGTCGGTTTAGCATTAATGCCATAGAGCCATTCAATGCTTGTTCATCGACCTTAGGGTCGGTCTAGCATTAATGCCATAGAGCCATTCAATGCATGTTCATCGACCTTAGGGTCGGTCTCTGACTAGTCAGTGCCATACACAAGTAAGTCATGCCACCAATTATATATCACATGCCCAATACTCGTAAACAAGGTGTTCAGCATGCTTACTAAACAGATACTAGTACAATTAGGACCATGCACAACCACAGAGGCACAAGCTCTGAACAATATCATACCCAGTATACAAAGCATGTCCCAGTCACAAGTTTGTCATGCATCATATGCAATATATCCAGCAATCCAACATGCACCAATAACAGCCATGCATGTCACGTTTAATAGTCAATCAACATGCATCAAGAATAGCCATGCATGTCATACTCAATAATCAACCAACATGCATCATTAATAGCCATGCATGTCATACTCAATAATCAACCAACATGCATCATTAATAGCCATGCATGTCACATATACACAGGGTACAGTTTTCTTACCTCAGATTAGAGCTAGAACGATTTAAAGAACGACCCTTGAGAACGATCAACCTTTAAGCCCTTAGCGGTCACCTAGTCATAACCAAATATAAAACCTCATCAAAATGAGTAATTAAATACTTCCAAACCCAACCCAAGCCTCCGGAACATCGAATCCCACTCAACTAAGTAGTAGGATCGATCCTAGGCCCTTAGAGTTAAGTTTCCATCACAAAAACACACTTTTGGGCAATTTTTCCCTTAAGGGCCGCGGCCCTACATGGACCATGCCGCGGCCCGCCCCCCTAGCAGAGCCTCCTCCACCTTCCTCAAGCTAGGGCCGCGGCGCCCAAGAACAGGGCCGCGGCCCAACTTTGCACCAGCCATTTTTCTTCGTTTTTCCACTTCTAAAACCTTACAAAAACCCATCCAAACATCTCCAAATCATCAAATCAAAGTTCCCAAACTTACCAATGGTCCAAAACCACCAAAACCTGAAGCTCAAACCAACCAAAAACTCAACAATTCACAAAGTCCAATTCTAAACTTAAAAACTTTAGAAACTAAAAACTTCAAACTTAGATTACCTTTGATTGGGTTGTTTTCCGTTAAATCCTTCGGTTAAGAAGCTTCTAATCTTTCCTAGGATCGCTATGCCTCGACCCTCGCTTGATTCTGACTCCTAGAACTCGAGATTCCTTCAAAAAGGCTTCGAACGGTAAAATAAGCTTCCGGGAAGGAAGAGAGATTTTCTAACGTACGTTCTTATCTGACAAGCTGCTTCAAGCTTAAGTAACCTCAAATAAAACCTAAGGCTCGGGGTCCCAAAAACACCCCCGGGGACATTATAGTCAAAACTTCCAGAATTCCATCCTGATCTCAAATATTCCCAATTTATCATCAAATAAACATTTCTATTACCCCAAAATTGACCCCGTTATGACTAAACCGCTAACTCATAATCTAGGATCGTCTCATGCCGAATAGCTCGAATATATCTCCATAATAATAAAATCTCATTTACAAATTACAATATGCACCCAATTTACAAATATGCCCTCAACAGGCCAAATTACCAAAATGCCCTCATAACTATAAATACTCTCATATGCATGCATTTACCATCATATAATAATATAATTCACATGAACATGCATATGATTATTAAATAGCATAATATATCAATTATGGCCCTCCCGGCCTCCTAATCAAAGTCCTAAAACTTATTAGGAAATTTGGGGCATTACAATTTCTCTTAGGCCCCATAGTATGCTACGAAAAATTGGACAACACCTCCCTTGTTTTTTTAATATTCCCCAAATTCCAAATATCTTCTCAAATAGAGCAAACCAATTCACTACAATACTTCACTATTCCCACTATAATCTTCAATCAAAAATCCCTTCACAATGCCTTCTATATAAAGAAATCACCAAAAAAAATTGGATGATTTGGAGAAACACTTACTTGACAATGATAACTTCCACTTGCACTGTAACGCCCTGGCTACCCCAGAACAGTTACGGTGTACGGTGGACCGGAAATTTGACTCACTACCTGAGTCCTTTGGTCAAAAGCGTGCTCTAAGTGTAATTAACAGGTCAAGGTATAAAACTAGTAAAAAGGTAATGGAGATTTTCATTACAAACTGCTCTGCAGAGCTAAACAAAACGTTTACAAGCTGTTCTCAGTACAAAATGGTCACTACTGTTGAAAAGTTAAAATCCCGCCGACCTAAGCAGCAAAAATAGGGTAAACCCCCTAGTTCCTCTGAGAACACCTTGACCGTCGTGGTCAAGCGGCTGCATATGTACACACCACCACATCAGCTCTCCACTCAAGGCTAGGTGAGCTTCTCTTTCCCTTTACCTGCACCACATAGCACCCATGAGCCAAGGCCCAGCAAGAAAACATAACACTTAATATAAACATTATCAAATGATTATCATTATAATCACACTGAGCATAAAGCTTGAAAACAAGTGGGTGAACACCACATGAGGTCCTGATAAACCACACTGAGTGACTGACAAGCAAGTCACTAATTCAAATGGAAGAGTGGCTGATGGGTAAGCCACTAGCCTTCAACAGGTTCTGGTAACCGTTCTGAGTGACTGCCATACATGTCACTAATTCAGATGGGAGAGTGGCTGCTAAGTAAGCCACTAGCCTCCAAGCGCTTATTTCATTCATCGACCCTCGGGGTCGGTCTGGCATTAATGCTCTCTGAGCCATTCAATGCTGGTGATCTATCAGATCAAAACTTGTTGGCTTGCGTGACACACACTAATGCCGTCCTGACTAATAAGCCAGCTCAAAGTGATCAGTGCCCAGTACCACCCCTGAACCTGACTAATAAGTCACAGCTTCACAGTTGATACTAGCACCCTTGCCAAACCTGACTAATAAGTCAGTGCCATGCACAAATGAGCAACATATGCTAAGCATTCTATATTCAATCCATGTCCATATTTTCACAATCACATGCCTCATGTATATCCACGCATGTCATATTTGGGGTGCAGTTTTCTTACCTCTGGTTCGAGCAAGAACGAATAAAAGAACAACCCTGAGAACGATCGACTTTTTGGTCCTTTAGCGGTTACCTGGTCATAACCAAATTATGGGGTTCCATCAATAAAATGAATAATAAAAGGTTCCCAAACCAAAACCTAACCTCCGGGACCTCAAACACTACTCAACCGGGTAGTAGGTTCAATCCTGAGGCCTTAGGCTTGCATCCCCGAGCCAAAAAGCTAATTTTGGCCAAAAATGCCTTAAGGGTCGCGGCCCTCCTTGGCCATGCCGCGGCCCGCCCCTCAGACAGAGGCGCCTAAACCCAGCAACCCCCAAGAGCCGCGGCTCACCCCTGCCATGCCGCGGCGCAAGCTCCATTTCAGCCAAAACCCCTGTTTTTCCTCCCTTGCGTTTTCCCTTGAAACCAACCCTTCAAACCCAATTTAAACACCACCCAAACCTCTCTCAAACACCCATTTAAACCTCCAAACATCACCCATAACTATCCCTCATCATAACCCAAGTAAAACATCCCAAGAACTCCCCTTGATTCCAACTTTCCATACCAAAATCTAAAGCTGAAAACTATGAATGAAAACAGAGCAAAACCAGTAAAATAATGGATAAAACTCACCTCAAATTCGACACCAAACCCTCTTCAATGACTAAGCTATGTCTACAACCTCAACCTCCAAGTTCCCTAGCTTAATTCCACACCTAGAGCTCAAAACTCCAAAGAGGAAGAAGAGAGAAGTGAACTTACGGGAAGGAGAAGAAGCAAAACTTTGTTTTGGTTATGTTTTCTCTACAGCCATCTAAACCATATATATCCAAATCCCAAATGACCATTATACCCCTAGGTCTTTAAAAGTCTCTAAAGCCAACTCAAGGGCAATTTTGGTACTTTCCACCTACACCGTTAATCATAATTAACGCTTCCCAATTCCCGCTAATCTCAATATTCTCAAACTCCAATATTTCACATCCCGTTACCCTTTAATGCCCGGTAACACTCTAATCATTAAAACACCCCGAGACTCACCCCGAGCCCCGAGCTTATGCCTGTTATGACCAAACCGATAATCAACATTCCTTGATCGTCTCATGCCAAATGGCTCGAACAAACCCACATCATAATGTGGTCTCAATCTGTATTACCAACATGCGTTCAAATAATCAATTTACCCTTAACCAGCCAAATTACCATCACACCCCTGTATAAAGAAATATGGACTCACATGCATGCATTTCACATCATATCATAATATAATCAACATATACATGCATTTTATCAATTAATAACATAATTAAGCAAGTACGGCCCTCCCGGCCTACTGTTCACGTCGTTAAACACAACGGAGAATTCGGGGCACTACATGCACCCTTCAATTGCACCGAGTAATCATAACAGCACCACTCCAATTGATAGAAATTGAAAATTTAGGGTTTGAAGAATTTTTGGGGATTAGGGATTTCAAAATCAGATTAGGAAATGGGAAGGAAAAAGAAATATTTGGAGGAATTTGTATGTGGATTCAAGATGTAAGAAGGAGATTAAAAAGAAATTTTTGGGTAAAAGAAAGGAATTTAGAGAGAAAATGGAGAGAAATGTGTTGTGGATTTTTTTCAAAATGGAGAGAATGGCTAAAATGGAAGAGGGAAACCCCCTTTATGCCTTGGACCCGCATAAGCGCCGTGGCGCGCTCCTCCAAGCACTGTGGCGCGCCCCAAAATTTTTTTCCTGGGAATTTTCCAAGCGCCGCGGCCCTTCCCATATGCGCCGCGGCGCGCTCCTCTAACCCGAGCCTCCTTCTCTGTTTCTCGTCAAGGGCCGCGACTCTTGTTGCATGCGCCGCAGCCCTCTCTTCAGACTGCAAAATCTTCATTCTTTTTTATTTTTTTATAGTTTTCACGATTTCCACGGTTCTATTACATTCAAAAATACTAAAAACTAAAAAAAAAAATATAAGTCCAACCACAACTAAAAAATAAAAACTAAAAAATTGTTCATACTTTTTACAAACTAACTGAACTAAAAATTAAAAATAAACATAGGAATGCCTCCTAAGAGCGCTGTCGTTAACGTCATTTAGCCGGACGCTACTTTAGTTTCAGATCAAATCAGTTCCAACTCGACCACGGACTTACATGTCTCCACCGGACCCTCCAAGTAATGCTTCAATCTCTGTCCGTTCACCTTAAAATCTCCCGTCTTTTCACTATGAACTGGTACTGCTCCATAAGGAAGTGAGAAGACTACCGTGTATGGTCCAGACCATCGCGACTTCAATTTACCAGGAAAAAGTTTAAGCCTAGAATTAAAGAGCAAAACTTTATCCCCTGGTTGAAAATCCTTCCTTAATATTCTCTTATCATGAAAAGCCTTCGATTTCTCCTTATATATCTTCGCATTCTCATAGGCTTCATTTCGGAATTCCTCAAGTTCATTTAACTCCATAAGCCTATTCTGCCCCGCCATGAAGAGATCAACATTTAACTTTTTCACAGCCTAATAAGCTTTATGCTCCAGTTCCACCGGTAGATGACAAGCCTTACCAAACACCAATCGATATGGTGACATACCAATCGGAGTTTTAAATGCCGTGCGATAAGCCCAAAGTGAATCATCGAGCTTCTTCGCCCAATCCTTCCTCGAAGTATTTACTGTCTTTTCCAAGATACCTTTTATTTCTCTATTCGATACTTCAGCTTGGCCATTTTCAATTGGGTGATAAAATAACGCCTTTCGATGATGAACACCATAGCGAGCACAAAGAGCGGTGAACCACTTATTGTAAAAATGACTTCCCCGATCACTAATAATAGCTCTTGGAGTACCAAATCGAGTGAAGATATTTTTATGAAGGAATTTAATAACTTCCTTCCCATCACAAGTAGGAATTGCTGCGGCTTCTACCCATTTAGAAACATAATCCACCGCAAGCAAAATATATTTGTTATTATACGATGATGGGAAAGGTCCCATAAAGTCTATTCCCCATACGTCAAATAGCTCAACTTCCAAAATACCAGTCATCGGCATTTGATCTCTTCTTGATATGTTCCTAGTCCGTTGACAACGGTCACAACTTTTGACAAAATCATTAGCATCCTTAAATAATGTAGGCCAGTAAACCCACTTTGCAAAACCTTCGCAGCTGTTCTTGTTCCACCAAAATGACCGCCACAATGCAAACTATGACAGTGAGTTAAGATTGACAACATCTCCTCTTCGGGCACACATCTTCGAATAACTTGATCTGGGCAATGCTTATACAGAATAGGCTCCTCCCAATAATAACGCTTCACCTCCGAATAAAATTTCTTTAATTGTTGCCTTGTCATCTCAGGGGGTATAACCTTAGCAGCCAAATAATTAACATAATCTGCAAACCATGGAACCTCCTTGCCAACATTCACTTCGAACAACTGCTCATCCGGAAAAAGCATCATTAATCTGAACTTCTTTATCAAGGGAATTTTTCTCAACCTCTAAACGAGACAAATGATCAGCCACCAAATTCTCAGTACCTTTCTTATCCTTAATTTTCACATCAAATTCTTGTAATAACATAATCCACCGAATAAGACGAGGCTTAGAGTCTTTCTTAGTCATAAGATACTTTATTGCCGAATGATCCATATAGACAATCACCTTATTTCCGATCAAATATGGACGGAACTTATCGAAGGCATAAACTATGGCTAGAAGTTCTTTTTCTGTTGTTGCATAATTTAGTTGAGCATCATTTAAAGTTCGACTATCATAGTATATAGTTCGAAATACCTTGTCCACTCGCTGCCCAAGAACCGCTCCAACCGCATAATCACTAGCGTCACACATAAGCTCAAATGGAAGGTCCCAATTAGGTGTACATACTATCGGCGCTGAAATGAGCTTCTCCTTGAGAGTCTTGAAAGCAATCAAACAATCATCATTAAAATCAAAAGGAACCCCATTCATCAACAAGGTAGACAGCGGCTTTGAGATCTTAGAGAAGTCTTTGATAAATCTCCAATAAAACCCCGCATGGCCCAAGAAACTCCTCACTCCCTTAACTGAAATTGGAGGTGGCAAATTCTCTATAGTAGAAATCTTGGCCCGATCCACTTCAATTCCTTTCTTAGAAATTTTGTGCCCCAATACAATTCCTTCATTAACCATAAAGTGGCACTTTTCCTAATTAAGCACCAAATGCGACTCCTCACACCTTCTCAACACCATCTCCAAATTAGTCAAACACATGTCAAAAGAGGACCCATATACCGAAAAATCATCCATAAAAATTTCAATCCCCTTTCCAACCATGTCAGAGAATATTTCCATCATACACCGTTGAAACGTGGCTGGTGCATTACATAACCCGAATGGCATCCTTCGAAAAGCAAAAGTCCCATAAGGACATGTAAAAGTTGTCTTTTCTTGATCCTCCGGTGCAATTACGATCTGGTGATAGCCCGAGTACCCGTCTAGAAAACAATAGTAATTATGCCCCGCCAATCTATCCAACATTTGATCAATGAAAGGCAAAGGAAAATGATCTTTCCTCGTTGCCTTATTCAACTTCCGATAATCAATACATATCCTCCAACCCGTCACAGTCCTAGTTGGAATCAATTCATTGCTTTCATTCTTTACCACCGTCATACCCCCATTTTTCAGTACTACTTGAATTGGACTTACCCAAGCACTATCAGAAATAGGGTAAATCACTCTAGCATCCAACCACTTCAAAATCTCTTTCCTCACCACTTCTTTCATTGTTGGATTAAGCCTTCTCTGAGCATCAATAGTCAGTTTCGCCTCATCTTCCATAAGAATTCTATGCATAACTGTCGATGGGCTAATTCCTCTTATATCAGCTAGAGTCCACCCTATAGCAGTTTTATGAGCTCGTAACACCCTCAACAATTTCTCCTCCTCAACCTCCGAAAGAAATGATGAGACTATAACTGGAAGAGTCTTTTTTTCCCCAAGATAAGCATAACGGAGATGGTCCGGTAAAACCTTCAATTCTAAAACAGGTGGCTTCTGAATCGATGGTAATGGTCTGTCTGGCCCTGCACCCAATTCTTCAAATTTCTTATGTTTCCACGGCTTAGTTGATTTTATCCACTTTAAATAACTCATCACCTCTTCATTCTCCTCACCATCTACATCATCAACTGTGAGACTCAACTCAAGAGGATCCTCTCTTAATTTTTTTCTTTCTACTACTTCTTTGACCACATCAACTGAGAAACAACTATCACTTGCTTTAGGATAAGTCATAGCCTTAAACACATTAAATACTACTTCCTCCCCTTGAACTCTCAACTTCAACTCTCCCTTTTGCACATCTATCAATGCTTGCCCAGTTGCTAAAAATGGTCTCCCTAAAATAATAGGAACATTCTCATCCTCCTCCATATCAAGAACTATAAAATTAGCCAGAAAGATAAACTTATCCACCTTTACCAATACATCTTCTATAATACCACATGGATGCTTCACAGATCTATCAGCCAGCTGTAATGTTACTGTAGTTGGCCTAGCTTCCCCCAAACCAAGCCTCCGGAATACAGACAAAGGCATTAAATTAATACTCGCCCCTAAATCGTAAAGTGCATGCTTACATTCAAACTCCCCAATAGTGCATGGAATGGTAAAACTCTCAGGATCTCTTAACTTTTGAGGAAGCTTCCTTTGTAAAATCGCACTACATTCTTCTGTTAACGCCATTGTTTCGTAATCACCCATCTTTCTCTTATTTGAGAGAATCTCCTTCATAAACTTTACATAGCTAGGCATCTGTTCTAATGCTTCTGCAAATGGTATATTTATGTGTAGCTTCTTGAACACCTCTAAAAACTTTGCAAACTGCTTATCCAAATTATGCTTGCGAAGTCTTTGTGGATATGGAACTCTAACATGATGCTCAATAGTTACAGGTGGGGTCTCCTCTTCCTCCTTAAGGTCTTCAGTAACCTTTTTATCATCCAACTTTTTCTCTTCTTCTGACTGGATCTTCTTTAGCCCTTCATATCTCGTTCCACTCCTCAAAGTAAAAGCTTGGCACTGATCTTTAGGATTAACTTCTGTAGTGCTAGGCAAATTTCCTTGAGCTCTATTTGTCATTAAAGTATCCAATTGCCCTATTTGAGTCTCCAAACTTCTTATAGATGCCCTAGTTTCAGTCATGAATTGGTTAAGCACATCAGGTTGGGTTTCAGCTGGTTTCATTGGCATTTGGGGAGGTGGTCTATTTTGTGGTTGATAATAGCCCGGTGGAGGATGTTGGTCTGCATATTGATGTGGATAAGGTGGCCTATTTTGGGTAGGTTGATATGGTGGCTGAGGTGGAGGATAAGGTTGGAGGATGTTTTAGTTGTTAGACCAGGAAAAGTTGGGATGGTTCTTCCAAGCTGGGTTGTAAGTCATGGAATTGGGATTATTAGGCTGTCTTTGGTAACTTCCTATGGCTTGGACTTCTTCCATGGGCATGTTATTCATGTCTATAGCAGGGCATTAGTTTGGTTGATGGGTTGTACCACACACTTCACATAAGTTTTAAACTTGCATAGCTTGAGATGGGAGTGTAATCTTTTGTAATTGCTTCGTCAAGGCTGCTACTTGAGCTGTAAGCATGGTTATGGCATCCAATTCCATCATTCCAGCCACCTTCTTTGGCTGTCCCCTTTCAGTTGGCCATTGATAATTATTCATCGCCATCTCCTCTAATAGCTCATATGCCTCATTGGCACTTTTACTCATAAAGGCACCTCCCGCTGCAGCATCTATAATTGTTCTTGTCGTCCCATTCAACCCATTATAAAAATTATGCACCAACATCCACTTTTCTATTCCATGGTGCAGACACTTCCTTAACAACTCCTTAAAGAGCTCCCAAGAATCATACAGTGACTCTCCATCCAACTGATAAAAATTATTAATCTCACCCCTTAACTTTGCAGCCTTTGCTAGAGGAAAGAACTTGGCAAGAAATTTCTGAGCTAACTCCTCCCATGTAGTGATCGAATTCGCTTGTAAAGATATCAGCCAAATTTTCGCCCTATCCCTCAGTGAAAATGGGAATAGCCTTAGTCTTATAGCATCATCACTCACCCCATTCATCTTGAACGTTGCACATAACTCCAAAAAATTAGCTATGTGTAAATTAGGGTCCTCCGTTGGCATACCTCCAAACTGAACAGTTGTTTGAACCATCTAAAGGATGGCTGGCTTAATCTCAAAGTTGTTGGCAGCAATGGTTGGAGGTCTAATGCATGAATGCACTCTTGTAACAGTAGGAAGTACATAATCTCTTAATGTTCATGCTCCTTGCTCCCTTGGAACCTCAGCAGCCCCTTGACCATTATTAGCACCATTTCCCAAATTGTCAGCCATGGTGAATTCCAATTTCCTTTTTATTTTCCGGTTCTGTTTGCACGTTCTTTCAATTTCCCGGTCTATTGGTATAATCTGTTTTTGTCTATTGCTTCGCATATACCAACAAGTCCTGAAACACAAGAGAACCTTGATCCGAATAAATGTTAAAAAAAAACAAATCAAATTAGAACAAAAATTAACTTATTGATATTAATAAAAACAGTCCCCGGCAATGGCGCCAAAAACTTGATCGCCAAAAAGTAACACGCAAGTATACGCGGTCTAATCAAGTAATATATGATAAGTCAAGTGTCGATCCCACGAATACTGATATTAATTACCAATAATTAACCTCTAATTCTAATTGATTTGAATAATAATTTCAGATTGATAAATAAAATAATTATTACTAAAAATTAAGAAAACTACTAAGCACTTAAAGAAATGCAGAGATGAAATTTGATTTTATTCAATAGATGCAAAAGTTAGGGTTTTAGTTTCATCAACCATCCACTTATGATTTCTAACCAATTCTCAAGATTTCTTAATTCTATTATGGTAGCATATTACAATTATATATTATAGTCTTGTTAGGATCTATAATTCTCTACAATATACTATTTCCTACATCTCTGTGGTAAATCAATATATTGCAGGCTTTAAACACATAATTCCTAAACTACACAATTCCTAAAAATACTTTTGTCTAATATAAAATTGTGATTATTTACCTATAGCATAATTATCCTTCTCTTTTCAGAGTATAGGTTAAAATCATATAAACATATAAATGATGATCAAATATTCACAAGCATTAAGCATATGATAAATAATCTACAGCAGAATAATGAAATTCAGGAAAATTTCATTAAGAGATCAAAAGTTTCAAGAAAAATCCACTAAAACCCTAATAACAAGATTAGTTCAAAGCGAACATAATAAAATTAATCAAATTAAATATAAACATAAACTCCAATAAAGAGATTACAGAAGAAAATAAGAAATCAAACTCTAGGTCTTCAATGTTCTCCTCTGCCTCTAATGACTTCTCTACACCTCTAATAATGAATAGAATCCCCTAATTAACTTCTAAAACGTATTTAAAAAAAAAACCTAAAATATCTAACAATTTTTCCACTTCTGCAGGCCACGTACAGCCACACACGCCGCGGCCCTAGCATCCAAGCGCCGCGGCGCGCCTCTATACTCATGCGCAGCCCCCTCTCTGACTTCAGCGAGCGCCGCGGTGCTTCCCTCAAGCGTCGCGGCCCTTCAAAATTCCAGAAAATTAGCTTTCTCTGCTTCTCCCTTGCGTTGCAGCTCTTCATTCAAGCGCCGCGGCCCCTCTAATTCTTCCAAAATCTTGATTCCAAACTCCAAATCGAACAATTATCTCCACAAATGAGTCTTCAACCTCCTTTTTGTCAACATTTAGCATAAATTTCCCAATTTAAGCTGATTTTTCAGTCATTTCCCAAACTTCACGTTTTCTTCTCCTATTTCCTGCAAACATACCAAAACAAGCATAATACCGCATAACACTCCACCAAAATGACTCAAACTTACCCTAAACACATGTTAAAACTATGCTAAAAACAGACTCATCACAGCTATATATCACAATATTGTTGCACATAGATATAAAATTGTTTCATATAAATTGTGAGTTTAGAAAATCACATTGTAATTGGAATTGTGTATAATTCAAAGGAATTACACAAATTGGTGTGTTTGTCAAGCCATGTAATTATACAGTAACCATGTAATTAGAGGTAATTGAGGGATCTCAATACCACTTTCCAATTCTCATAGTACTCATAAGAATTTGGTGTAATTATACTGTGTAATTACTAAGTACTATCAATTTTAGGTAGTATTCATTACATAATATTATTTTTGTGTAATTACTAACTGTTTTGTCAAACATGATAAGATAAATTCATAATTTCATAATTATGACATACAAACACACTTTGTATTTTAAAATATAGTGTAATTATGTAAGATATGTAATTTCTTAAAAAAAAAATGTAAAACATCATTGTACTAGTTGTAATTAAATGTCGGTTTCAATTATTTTTATTGATACAATAATTAATTGATCAAATTTATAGAAAATAACATAATTAGTTTCTTTTTTCCTAGGTGCCAGTTTTTCCTTTCCGTTTAGACGGCAAAAATCGAAGCACAAATAATTTATGAGACCCACAAACATTAATGGCTCCAACTTAGAATGTTTATTGCAGCAACTGCCAAACATTACTCACCTACTTCTGTTAGCCGAAAAAAGAGAGGGGGTGGGGTAGCCAAAACAGAGTGAATTAAAATCTGATCTCTATATTCTCTGTTTCCATTATATTCCACCAATAAAAAAAACAACTCATTCACGTAGGAATAAATGAATAATGTTCTATAGCCACGTTGAGATGGGTAGAACAGGCTGAGAGCTTTCAACAGCTTGAATGGGAAAAAGGAAAATATTCATGGGCTCAGGAAGTTACACATAAGTTCTCTGAATTGAAACCATATGTAAATGCATATTAGACTTGTAAAAATGAGTCCAATTACCCAAAAGCTTGTGAGGATCATGTTATTAAGTGCTTCACAAGTTGTTACAAAATCACTAAAATCAGCCTAGTTTTCTCGGCAGGATTTCATTGCCTGCATTCCTCCTTTGCAAAAAAAAAAACAGTTTTCTGATTTTCTTTTCATTTCTGTAAAGTTTTGCACTCTGTACTAGTGTAAAGTGCTGCTTTCCTCGTCCGCGTTCGCTCTCTTCTCACAATTGTTTAGTCGAGCACTTTCTCTCCAGTTGAAAACACGTTCCAGACTACTGTACCTATGATGTACAATGCGACGGCTACCTTAAATACATCGTCCCAAGAACCTGCATGAAACAATGTTGATAGTGTGAGAAAAAGGTAATGTCATAAGCAATTTATTTCTGCAGAGGCATTAGATTAGCAGGACTAAACTTGTACCTTTCTGGAGTATGAGACCTGTTGCAGCTGTACCAAAGACGCCGGCTAGTACTCCTGCTGTATTCGACAGTCCTAGCAGTACTCCCTGTAATTGATGTTTGTAAGATTGATGCACAACATAGATAAAATTCCAAATAGGTAGGTAGATTACAAATGTAATGAGTTGCAATCTTTCTAATTAATATTTTTATCTTTAAAATTCTTAGACACAAGTAGGACAACTCATTCAAGCATAAACTAAAAAGTAAATGCTATATTCATAGGCCGTTACAGCTGGAATATATACAATTGTCGGCATTAGAACACTCACAGCATAGCGTGGTCCAATGTCTTGGTGATTGGAATATAGACCAGATTGTGAGAAAGCATCAGATCCCTGCGCAAGAAAAAGAGAATAAGAACATTTGGTTAATTACTATTTTAGGGTTTTCAGCATAGTATCATATATTTGAATCTCCATTTTATAATAGTTTTGGAATCACTGTGATAAAAAGAGAAGTTTATCACAATAAATTATTTTTGTTCCTTTATAGTTTTGTAAATCTAGAAGAAGTATGATGCTGATCACTTTCCTTTAACATTTTTTACAGCTAAACTTTGCTTGAAGATGCCAACTAATGTTAAACTTGTGCCTACCTGACTGCATGCCATGCATAGCACTGCCATTGCAGGAGTTTTAACATGACTGAGCTGAGTGAGAAAGAAGGCTGGACCAAGAAAACCAATTGATTGCATGATCTGCAGGGTCAAAAGAATTTAGAGAATAATTAATTTCACAAAAATATATATGTAGAATCATTATTATTCCAATACTCATAAAATTATCTTGTAAAGGTTGATAAGAAAGAGTTCTATCCATAATTGCTAATTTCCCTTTGGTAAAAACAATATGGATTATTCAACTTTACATGGATATTTCACTACTTGTACAACTTTATCTAGCCAATATACATGTCCTAGAATTATGGTTTTTACTTGGTATTTAGTTTTGTATCTAGTTACTTAATGATCTCATTAATTATTACTTGACAGTGCATGAACTGCAATTGGAATTCATACCAGTACAAATTCTTACCTTGCGAACTGATGTTATGGAAAAACCTTTGCTCACAAGAGTATCTGCAATCCAACCTCCAATATTTGCAAACACAGCCATGGTTAACCATGGTAGAACGCAGAGAAGACCAGATTCTGTGAGGTTAAACTTCAAAACCTGAGAAAGCAACCAACATTATACAGGTTGAAAAGAACCTAGTTCGTCCACCATGCAAGTTAGAATAAAGGTGTTGTGCCTTGAGTGCCCCAACATGTGTCTGTCAAAATAAATCCTTTCAATATTATGACAAATTTCGTGCATTACTAAAAGTATACTCAATTACCTGATTGTAATATGTCGGCATCCACGTCAAAAGAATAAAGGTACCCCAGTTATGGCAAAAGTGGGAGATAATAAGAGCCCAAACAGGTGCTTTGGATAAAATTAACTTCCACGGAATGACTGTTACAGGTTCCTTGGATACGTTACCCCCCAAAATAATTTTTTTCTCTTCTGCACTAAGTTCCGGATCATCTTTCGGTGAGCTATATGCCTGGTAATCCAGTTAGACACAGAAAGACTTAAACTTTAGCTTCCAAGGGGAAATCTAAAGAGCATCTTAGCTACAACTTATATCTTCTACATTAATCATACTCAATATTACAGTCAGATAATCGTCCAACAAGATAGCAGTTGGCTCACTAATTTGATTGGTAAATGAACAATTCATAATAACATCAACTGGTGAGTTCGTATTGTTTGAGAGTTGTCCTCTCAGCAGTATGGTTCCGTTTAGTTTATCTGCTGCTAGTCTTGTTCTGTTTACTAGCAGTTTTCCCTCTTGTATTTCTGCCTACGAGCTTCTTTTCAAATGAAATCTTTTTGCCTGGCCTCCTTTTAAAAAGGGGCTGGCTTCATAAAAAAAAAAACTTGAGAGTTTGTATGGGGAACTCATTTTCATATGACAGTCCTACTACTGAACAGCTTACTTTAGTGGTTAAGGGCATCAAAATATACATTTCATTGTCTTACTATAATATTTTTCTCTATGTAAGAAGTTAGTCAAATTTTCCTCCGGAAAGAAACAAAGGAAACAAAAACATACTTTACTTAGCCATATCGCAAACCAGATACTTCCAAGGGAACCAAAAGAGTAAAACACAGATGGCCATCCAAATTTCTGGATTAGAACAGGGGAAAAGGCCAACCCAGTGACGGAACCAAGATACATGCCACTGTATACAAGCGCTAAAGATCTGCTTCTCTCTGACACTGGAATCCACTTAGAAAGTATGTTATTCATGGCAGGCATGGCAACACCCTGTACGACATAGATAGCTACTAATTAAGGATACAATAATTGGACTATGTGTTAGAGAGTAGTCAAGCATAAGATATCAAAATAAACAAGTAAAAATTCCCACCTCGCCAATCCCCATAAAGGCACGCATGACAAGCAAACAAGGAAGTCCAATTTTTGCAGCAATAGGCGTCAAAATCGTTGCAATTGACCACCAGACAACTCCAAAACCTAATACTAGCTTCCCGCCAATTTTATCTGCCCATATGCCTCCAAGAATCTACATGCCACATAAATTACAATATAGTTACAGCTAAAAAAGTCAAAAAGACGTTCATTCCAACTTTGATGAGATATGTAAAAAATTAAACACCAAAGAGTGTCACAGGTGCAAAGTCAAGCATATAAAATCAGATCCTTTACAGCCATACAGCCATGGAACAGAAAAAGCATGGCCATTTGAATGAAACACATGAATACAGGGATCAATATTCTACATACGAATACTAGATATGATACGTAAATTGAGTTAGAACCTGGGTAAGTAGATAGCCCCAGAAAAATGAGGATTGAATCAGGCCAACTGTTGCACTGTTCCAGTTGAATTCCTTAGACATGGGAAGTATTGCGATGCTCATGTTTACCTACAACAAAATGTTAAAAGAGTAAGCAGATCGATCACTTAGAAAGTAATAAGATAGCAAGCTATCAACATACTACAAGTATAATGTTTTATGTAGAAATAGGATATAAAGGTCATTAAAGTGATGAAGTGTATCTAAGAACTACTTTACAACCATATATTGTGAAAAAATATTGAAATAATGGAACAATATCTGGCGAATCTGACTGAGAAAGACGCGAAAAGTACTCACACGATCCATGTTGCACAGTAGGAATGCAGAAAAACAGAGAACTACAATCACCCAGCGCTTAGGAAATTGCTGCCACCAAGAAGATGCTTGCTGTAGATTGCCATTGACTAAAACAGCTTCACCTGACCCGTCAACCGATGCCAATGGCTCCACATTTGCATCATTTATGTCATACTCATCAGACTTGTAATAAGCACAGGTCCTATTGATCTTCACATTTGCAGACTTATGAAATAATCTGTTTCTTACATCTAGCTTATTTAACACTCTAAACTGGCTCCAACTGCTGCAAGATACATTTGTAGAAAGACTGCAGTCACATTTTACTCTAACTCTTTGCTTAGGAATGTTGCTGCAACACCTTCTACTAGATTGCATTGATGAAGGATGATGCCTTTCATTAAAGGTTCTCGCTGACTTCCACTGGTTCTTTTCTGAAGAGCCAGTAGCATGAAGAACCGGGCCATATGTGTATTTAGATCTATAATTCGCTGGAGTACATAAAATGTGATTACCTATTCTTCCTTGATTATATCGTACAGTAAGAATCCCTGAACGCTCTCCTCTCTGATGTGAAACAGCTTGTTTGTTTGTACAGATTTTTCCTGCCATTAACAAATGAGCATTAGAAAGCTATGAACCATGATAGAATGCGTGCAACGCAAATGTATCTGAATGCAATATATCTTCTCACAAAGATTGCAAGCCCTGCCACTACTCTCAATCTATTTCAAATCAAAACATATGGCACAAGCTTCCATTTTGAGCATAAACACAAAATAGATATGCATGGCCTACAGAGAGATATGTCAATGCAATATTACTGTTCTTGTAAAGACTAAAAGCCCTGCAACCTCTCTCATTCAATTTCAACTCAAAACATATAACAAAAGTTTCCAAAGGGGACAAAAAGAATAGCAGCCAACAGCTAAAAGGGCTATTAAATTAAATAAGAAAGTTGGCCAAAAATTAGTCATTGAATTGTTTCTCTTCCTTAATTTTGGTCTTCACAAACACTCCATGAAATCAAATGCAAAAGTCCTAGTACAAAATGTAAGATTCCCACAAGCAATCCCACCTCACTTGAAGATTATTATGACTATTATATACTTACTAGGAAAAATTCAGAATGAGTTCACTTTAATCCCTACTAGGACCTCTATATTTTGTATGTGGAGAAGTTATAAGCAAATTTTTTTTATACCAGTATATTATAGTTATAACAGGCACCTAAAAAATTTCAAAAAATTCAAAATTTATGTTTTTTTTTTCCACGTGTAAAATAGATTTTTTTATCTTTGATTTCAGTACTATAAATTATTTTAAATTCCTTGAAATTTAATGAATGTCTGTTATTGTACAATGTATGGTTAAAATTTATCCACACCTTACTATAGAATTGCAATATATTTATTTATGTAAAAGCTTTATGAAAGTGATACATGCAACAATGAAATCTATAAATTCTTCTATTTTGCACTATCTCCTTATGTGCTTATGGATATTTATATAAATGTGTATGTGCGTATAAAAATAAAAGATAAGGAGCTGCATGCACAGGAATTTGCTCCCTGATTTGTGAAACAGGTTTAAATTTAAGTCCAATGTAAATTCATGCACCTCTCCCGTGAAAATTCAGCACTTAAAACAGAAATTTTAACACAACTCACACACAAAACTGATTAAAAACTAAATTCGATTGAGAAGAAGACAATGGAACAACATGAGAGAACACCCAATTCATTAAAAAAAAATCAGAAAATGTGCCAAAATAATCTATCCAAAAATAAGATAAAAATGGAAACAAAACTCAAATTGCATTTGTGGATAAGATAAGCAGCGAGTGGGAGGTAAGTAAGTATACCTGAACCGATAAAAGAACCGAAATTCCGATTCGAAATCAAACCTCCAATAGCCATTCTGTTTGTTCCGGCACCAGTAATTAAAGACGAGCTCAATGAAACTGAAAGAATCAGCTCCAAGAGAACAAGCTACTTATACAAGTTCAGTATCCATTACCAGTGCTTCTTCTCCTCGAATACGTCGCCGTTTTTAACGCTCTCTCTCTCTGTCAGAGACTCAGAATGGCAGAGAGGATAACCAAAGGCGTTTCTTCGTTCAATTTTTGATTCTCAGATTTTTTTTTATTATTATTATTATTTTTTAATAAGCGGGAAGAAAATCTGAGTGGCGTTAAAACCCGAGGTATCGTAATGATGCCACGTAGAATATCATCTCCAGTAAACATGAGAGTTGAGAGGCTACAAAAGAGGCAGAGACGAAATTATTGGAATGCCCTTCATCACATTCAGAATATTCTGGTGGTCTTTTAGGTCAATAAGGTTATTTCGGTGAATCTGAAGAGTGAAATGCGTCTCTTTGTTCACCGCAGAAGGTCCAAATTCCCAAATTCCACCGGTTGAAAACGACCGGTAAAGGCTATAAAAAGTGCATCTTCTTTTTTTTTAATTATTTTTTATTTCTAGATAAATAAATCCTTTTATTATTTTATTTCCGTATTTCTCAGACCGCATATTTCATAGGGACGTGGAATATCCTTAATTTTAAAAGTGGCAAGCCTCTCACTTTTGGCCAGGTGGGCTTAGAGCATCTACAACCCATTACCATTATGGTGTTGCACTAACACCAAAATTAAAGAATCTTAGCACTATATTTTTTTCCATTCCAATCATAATACCAAAAGTTACACTAAAAAATATATTATTTATTATTATATTATTTTTTAATAAAATAGAATATTCTTTTTATTATTATATTTATTTATAGTGTAGAGGAAGAATTTTCATACACAAATTAAAATAAATTAAATAAAAAATTAATTATGAAATATTTAAAATTTTATTTAGAAAATTAAATTATATGTGTATTTATAATTTAAAAAACCCAACATAAAATATAGATCAAAATAATACACATATGTTTATATATATATATAGGATATATATTTATTTTTAAAAAAAAGATATAATATATATAAAAATAAATTTAACGTGTGAACAGTACCACATCATATATGCTGTGGCACTATTCATCCACGTCTAAATAGAGGACAAATTGTCGTTGGGTTGGAGACTGAAATGCAATCACACGGCATAAAATGTCGTATTGCAATTGCTCTTAATAATGCGGACACTGGAAATTGGCGAAGAGTGCTCCTCCGTTTCTGTTTCTATTTATATTTCTAATCTATGTCTCCATCCCATTCCTGCTTATTCACTGTCGGGATACGGAATTCTTTATTGGGGCGAGAAATTTTCACAGGTAATTTATTTATTTAAAAATAATTTTTAAATTAAAATTTTAAAATAAAAATCACAAATTATATATAAATTAAAATATTGAACAACATTTATTATTTAAACTATTAAACACTATCCTAAATAAAATTTAAAATATTAAAAAAGTTACTACTATACTACAAAAACACATAAAGAAAAATATAAAATACATATAAAATATTATAAAAATATATAAAAATTTAAACAGGGCCCGTCGGAGCGGGGAGTGCTATCCCCGCCCCCGCCCCAGCCCCATTTAATATTCAGGGATTGAAAGTTATCCTCGTCCTCGCTTCGTTCCTCATCCATTAGGGGCGGGTCCCTGCGATGCCCCGTCCCCATGGAAAAAATATGCATTCCTAGTTTAGCTTAAATTGTGATAGGTATATCTATGTCGTATGTTTTTTTTTAGCAAAGGCATGTCGTATGTTAATCAAACGACAATGGGATTTTTTTTAAATCAACGACGATGGGATCTTTGTTAAACGTCGTTTGCATTAAGCACTAATTGAAGAATTAAAATGTACCTATATGTCTTAATAATGTGGCATTTAAAGAGAGATGGGACAGCATTCTTGCAAGAGCATTGTTATAGGACACCCATAGTACTGCCCAACATTATTTAACAATAATTAGTATTAAATCACACCAATAATTGTATGATGCCCCTTAATAATACTCTTCTTGCAAAGATGGTCCTTTATGATGCCCCTTAACTATACTCTTCTTGCAAAGATGGCTTTAGATACAAACAAAGTTACCTTCAACGTGATAAGGGATTTTCCCTTCTGTTTAACTGCAGTTGTTGATGTTGATTTACCACTTTCAATTTTGTAATTTGTTGGTTGATTAATGAAGTTCCATTTTAATTACTAAATGAAGGCACATCAACCCACTATTGACATTTACCACCGTAAAAAAAAATCCGTCCACAATCAATTATATATTTTCTACTAAAATTGAAAAAAAAAAAAAAAAAACAGAAATCCTTCAATATATCTATATATCAATGACGTTATTGTGTGAACAATCCTAGCTGTCAAATATGTTAAAGAATAAATATTATTCAATAAAAATAGGAAAACTAAAATATAACTCTTTCAAAAATAGAATAGATAATGTGTTTGAAAAAGATAAATGTTACAACTCAATCAATAAAAATACAAATAAATAGAAAAATGTAAAAGAAGAAAAATTACAAACTCAAAACAATAAGAACAAGAATAACAAAAGAATGAAATAAAAACAATAGAAAGAATACATTACTATAAATATAGGCTTTTACTTCGTTTTTTACACATAGAATATAAAAAAACTGAAGTAAATGTCTTTCAATGGGTTTTTACTTCGCTTTTGGGAATGGTAGAACATAAAAATAGGCTATTACTTCGGTTTATTAAAAAAATGAAGTTAAAATAGAAAATGAGCAAGGGTCATGTTTGGTTTGCACACTATATTGGGACTTTTCACTTCAGTTTTTATGAAAAAACCGAAGTAAAAAGTTGAGCAAACCAAACGTGGCCCTAAAGACTTTTACTTCGGTTCTTATATAAGAACCGAAGTAAAAGAGTTTTAATACCCTTAATATATAGCGCTCGCCTCATTCGTCTCTCTGAAGCAAAAATCTCAAACGCCAAACCCATAAAACCTACATTGTTGTCGTACTCCCACGAGAGTTTTACTATATATACCATTTTTTTTATGTTTTTTTATACCATTTGAAACCATTTTTCTTACTTAAAAACAGAAATATTAGTTCCATTTTTATTTTTGAGGGAGAAAATAAAGACTTTGGGTGTGGGTATTTTTAGGGTTCGAAAATGGATATTGTTATTGGACTTTGACTAGTTTTCTTACATTAAAATGTGTTCTTGAGCTTCAAAAAATGTATGAATCACTAAATCTTTGTTTGTATGATTTTTTTTTTTATTTTCTATATTATTTTTAGATTTTTTTTTCTTATAGATATAATATGTTTATTATATATAGGTTTTACAGTTGTTAATATTGATTTAGAAGTTATTTTGAGCATCAAAGAATGTTTGCTACCTTAAAACTTTGTTTGTGTTAATTTTTTTATATTATTCTGAATTTAATACTTATTTTTTAGTATATTTGTGTTATATTTTTTTATTTATTTTGTTATTTTATATAATGTTATTAATTATATATATATTAGTAAAATTTAAAAATTGTTGTGACTTGCTATTTAAATTTCTAAACATAGCTTCAATATGTAATATTGTTGCCAATGTTAGAACTTGAAATGTTTGGATTATTAGTGACATTTATTTTTTATTTTCTATAACTAGCTAGGTTGATATATTGTTTGATGATTATGTAACTAGTTTAATTAATTATGTAATTGATTTTTATTTGTTTTTGTTTAAGCTTTTTAGTAGGTTTTTGATTTAGTTGCCAATTTGGTATTGATTTTGGGTGACTTCAAGAGTAATATTGGAAGTGAGTAATCTTTAAATTTTATTTATTACTATTGCAATATTTATTTATAAAATTAGAGTTAAATCATGCATGTTTGACTTTAGTGAAGTAGGTTCTGGGAAATTTGTTGTTGGCAGTGATATAAGGATGGAATTATGTGTGTTGATTTTGTGTTTGTTTGTGTTGAATTTATATATAATTATAAAATTGGGATATGCTACAAAAACAAAGGAAACTCTGCCAATTTTTTATATATTTTATTAATTGTTTTTCTTTTTCAATTCGCACACTATGTCGAGATATTTTGTGTATTATTTACAAGTTTTTAAATTTTTGGAGATATTAAAATGCAGTTGTTATGTTGCCGAAATTTTGTTAGACTTAGGAAAATTTAATAATTAAACTTCAATTATGTTGGATGTCCTAGAAAAAAGAACTAGGAGTGAAAGATGTAGAGGGATATGAAATTTGGATAAGAGCGCGAAAAACGAAGAAGACTCTTGTCGAAGATAATTTGGACAAAAAAATTGAAGAAAGAGTTGTAAATGTTTTAAAACAAAGTAGGAATTTTTTTTAAGTGTTGTTACAAGTTACTAATTTAATGTATCATTGGTTTGTTTCGTAGAATGAACTAAATGACAAAGTTACTAGTAGTCAAATTGTCGTCAAGGGTCGGGAGGACATCTTGCCAATCCAACAAGAATAGTTAAGTCGATGGATGACTTAAATTTATTAGTAAGGCTATTTTGTTTATACATACATTTAGATTTATGTGAATGTATATATAAATGTTTATGCTATTTTACTTAATTACAATTATGTGAATGTATATATGAATGATTAGGTTATTCTACTTAATAATTATGTGAATGTATAAATATTTTATTTTATAAGAATTTTAATTCTAAGTGTATAAATTTTGTGATTTTTATTTCTGTTATAAATTAAATGAAAATAAATCAATTCCAATTGTAAAAATATATATAACTATAAATTCATATAATTAGAATATTTAAAAAAATTAGGGCAAAAAAATATAAAAATAGAATTGGGTCATTTAGAAATAATTATTAAAAGGGGGGGGGGGGGGGCTTTCTACTTCGGAAGTAGAAAGTGGGGATTCTATTTTGGTTTTTACATAATAACCGAAGTAGAAAGTGCCCACCAAGGAAGCGTACCCACTTTCTACTTCGCTTTTAACATAATAACCGAAGTAGAAAGCCTATTTTTCACTTCAATTTTTAACTATTTTTTACTTCGTTCCGAACTACTGCAGTTGCGAATTTTAGCGAAAACCGAAGTAAAAGTCATTTTTTCTTGTTGTGATACAAACTCTCACACAACCAAAGTGTAGAGTAGTGGGGGTCACCAACTTGAACAAGGTTCAAGACTTTTGTCCAAAAGCTTATTTCCCCTTATTCTCTAAGCACTAAGGGTTCTCTCAAGGAAATTGTTCTCTGGAATTATCAAGTCTCTATGGTGTATTTTCCAGCCAAGTGATTTGTGGACATAAAATATTATGTCACACAAGTGAGCATTAGGCTCCTATTTATAGATTTTTGAGACACCCTTTGAATTTCAAATTCTACCAAGCTCATGGCTGTTACCAATGATTAATTTGATGTTTATAGAATTAAAATAGAGATTTGGGAGTTACTTGGCTGTTGGAAACGTTCAAAATTGGATAAAACTGAAATTTAGAAAAATGTTGTCAGTCACTCTGGTCGCGGCCTCAAAAACATTGGTCGCAGCCAAAACAATTTTTTAGCTACCAATTTTCCAAACTTTTCCAAAACATTCCAAATTCATTCCCACTTGATTTTGTAACTTCCATACACATTATGAGAGTTAAAATCACATATCTAACAACCATATCTCTTATGGCTTTAAGAAATTAAAATCAAAATGGGTAATATCGAATCTACACATTATTGGGTAATATTGGGAGTTACAAATTTGTAACTGATTTTGTATAATATTTATGACTCTCAATAATTTGTTACAAGATGTGACAAATCACATTTGTGTGACAAATCACATTATGTTACATTATTTAATCTAACATTATATTTTTTAAAATAATATAACACTATCACATCTTACAAAAAAAACTCTAATTGTGTTTTAAAAAAGTGTGTCGAATTTGGCACATGCTAAAAAATGTGTCAAATTTGACACAAAATATAGCATGAGCTAAGTTTGGCACATCAATAAATGCTAATTTTTTATTTATTATATTGTCACTAATTATTATAATTGAGTAGTTGATAATTAATAATCAACCATATATTATTTTTTTTAATGATAAATTTCTTGAAGTAGATAATTTAGATAATAAAAAATTAACTTTTATATGTTCTCAATAAATATTAAATAAATTATTGACTTTTTTGTGTTAATTTGTATATTGTGCATTGAAGCACAATTATAAATATTGGGCCAAATATAACATTAATTTATTTTTTATGCTTTGACACAAAATTTATGGCATTGGAGATGATCTAAAGTGAACAATTACTTGAAAAAAAATTGTGTAATGCTAATTTATTTATTCTCACCGAAATGAAAAAGGGAGAAGAAAATCAGGATCACTATAAATAAGGCTTATTTGTATAGTAAGTTCCTAAATTTTACATGTTTTGGCAACTTGGTCTCCATACTTTTTTTTGGTAAAGTGGTCCCCAAATTTTTGATTTTGATGCAAATACGCCCTTAGTCCTACTGTTAATAATTATGTTAAAGAAAATGCATTAAATATAATTTGGTCCCTAAACTTAGTGTGTATTGGCAAATTGGTCCCCCAAACTTATTATTTTTAATATATTTTCAACTTTTGATGTTAAATATATTGTACGCCCTGGCTTTCCCACGGGCTGTTTAGCAGGACGATCCTCGGACTAAACATGATTTAGCCCGAGGCTCCCACAGGCCAGAGGCTTTATCTTCAGGACGGGCCCTTTCTAGCTCGAGGGGATGGAGTTTCCTGCTCCCTCTTGTGGTCCCAGGAGCTGGGAACAACATCCGGCGACCACTGACGGATCAGCTCGGGTTATGGATTGTTCCGGCAGCGAGCTTCTCAGGAAGCTCTGACCCTATGGGAAGTCAACACGCAAGATAAACGTGCATAATCCTGCCATCACGTGTCCGATATCCCCCTGACTTCTCGGACACGCAGCAGGAACGTGCGTATTCAGACACCCACGGACGGGTTGGGCCGTGCGGCCCATTGTTTCCTTCCATACTGATTAGACCGCACTTGTGTGTCAGGTTTAGGAATTAATCATGAATATCACAGACTTGATATGACAAATGGAAAGGTCACGGGATGACCTCCCTACCAATTTCCAGGTGCCTTCTCCTATAAATATGGAGACCCTGGGAATTGATAGGGGTTGGAAAAAATAGTCTTGTAAGAACTATATATTTTGTAAACCAATTACCCAGAAAAGATCAATAATATTGACTAGTGGAGTAGAAGGATTTTTAACCTTCGAACCACTTAAAAACGTGTTTAAGGTCACCTAGTTCTTTTCACAAAGATTTCATATCTGCGGCGGTTCTATTTTTAAGTACTAATCTCTTTCTCTTCTTCTCTTAATTACCTGTTGCCGAAGAACCGCGTCAACAGTTTGGTGCTTTCATTGAGAGCAAGTCCAATTAGTACTACCACAAACATACAACTATGGTGACCACTCGATCCAAACATGGCAACGAGACAGAACAGCATGATGGGCAGGAGGCCCGCCATGTTGCCCTCCCCGAGGAGCAAGTTCCTGAAGTCCAGCAAAGGCCAGGAAAGCAGCCGGCCGGCCAAGACGACACTGGTAGTTCGGCGCCCCGGCCGCCTAATCCGAATCCAGGTTATTATACTGCGGTGGAGATGGAGAATGCTCAGCTGAGGAGCCAGCTAGCAGCAGCTGGTCAGCAAATCCAGGATATTCTGAGTCGACTACCCCCTCTCACAACCAACGGTAACGTTGGAGAGAGGCAAGGCGAGGCTCCTAAGTCTCGCCGGAGTAGACTCCCTGCAGCCAACTCCACCCCTTCATCACGCCATCAAGAGGCGAACTTCAGGGAAATGCCTCAGACCGAACCGCAGCAGTACAGCCGTTCGGTTAGGACATCAACCCCTAGCTCTCAGCCTTCCTCGAGGACGCCCAGAAGAGATAGGGGAAATTCCCAAAGGAGGGCCGAGGAGATCCGGAGACGTCAGCCCGTCCCCGAAGAACGTCCAGTTCCTCGTCCAGATCGCCCAGCGCGAAACCATCAAGCTGGCAGGGCCGAGAGGCTCCCACCAAATTTAGTCCGTCCAGACGGCACTAGGATCGCCTCTCCGGTCAGGCATCCTCCTTCTCCCATCAGATATCCGTCTCCTCAGACCGTCCGAGACATCCCGACCTACGGAAATAGTAGGAGAGACCCGCCATCGGCCGGGCCTTCCCGCCGCAGCAGGGTGCCGGGAGGAGGAGCAGGTCGGAGCCGCCAAAGACGCACATCGAGCCTGTCCAGCAGGAGTCACTGGACCGGTAGCGCACGGAGTGATCTTTCGGGAGGGGACCTGCGACAGCGACTAAGTTCAGCACAAAGTCACCATAATTCCCATGGAGGCGACCTTCGAGATCGCCTCAACTCTCACAGAGAGGGTCCAGTTAGGGATGGTAGCCAGGCCCGCTCAGTTGGGGTCCGATCCGAAGTACGTAATGGCGGGAATGCCCCAAATGACCTATCTCCAGATAGGAGGGGCAATAACCCGCCTAATATGTACAACGGGTCCGGAGCTGTTGAACAGCCCCGGAATAACCCAGGATCTCAGGACAAAACCCTAGAGCGCTTAACTCAAATGGAGGAGCTGATGAAGAAGCTCCTGTCAGAGAAAGAAAAAGACGAATATGATTCAGGGGATGAGATGGAGCTCTTCGCCCCCAACATAGCAGCAACGGCATACCCTTCTGGCTTTCGTATGCCTCACTTGTCAAAGTTCAATGGGGATGGAGACCCATCTGACCACTTAGGGATGTTCAACACCCTAATGATGGCTCATAACATCGGGCCAGAGCTTCGTTGCTTGATCTTTCCTTCCACCCTAACTGGACCTGCCAGGCAGTGGTTCAAACAAAGTAAAAGGCAGTCAATCAGCTCCTGGAAGACCTTTTTGGCTGACTTCAAGAGGGCATTCCGCGCCTCTCAGGCCGCCAGGGTCCAGGCCGACTCCCTAGCTAACGTGAGACAGCAACCTGGAGAAACGCTAAAAGCCTACTTGAGCAGATTTGCAAATGTCGCTGCTCGAGCCAGAGACGCCGACGACAGCTCCAAACTCATGTCTATGAGGACCGAGATCCTAGTAGGCGGAGATCTGTGGAAGGATATTCAAAGGAGGGGGGTCAGCTTAGTTAGTGAATTCCTTAACAGAGCCCAAGAATGGATAAACTTGGAGGAAGCTGAAGCTTCAGCCGCGGGGACCAGCCAGGCCCTTGAGAAGCCCGCTGGGGCGGGAACAGAGATCGTAGTAGCGACTCCCGACGTCACGCAGAGCAACCAGCCCGGTGGCGGCAAAAGAAAAGGAAATGGTGAAAACGTCCAGCACGGTCAAAAGAAGAATAAGTCCGTGGATAAATTCAAGCCCGTGTTCACAACATATACCGAGCTCACCCAAACCAGAGAGAATATTTTCCTGGCCAACGCTACGCGAGTCCCCTGGAAAAGACCGGAGCCAATAAAGCACCCTAAGGGAAAGAGAGACGCTTCCAAATTCTGCCGTTTTCATAGCGACGCCGGGCACAATACCGACGACTGCAGGCACCTCAAAGATGAAATCGAGACTCTCATCCGAGCAGGTCCGTTGGCGCAATACTCGCGGAACAGGGTCCCGACAGGTCGACCCGCTCCGGAGATCCCAGCCAGTCAACCTGGACCTCGAGTAGATCAGGACGTCCCTCCCCCCGTGGTCGAGGGAGAGATTTCCACCATCTCTGGAGGGCCACACATGGCTGGCACGAGCAGAGGCGCCCAGAAGAGGTACATAAATGAGTTGAAGGCCCACAATGGAGGGGAGTTCGTCCCGGAACAGCGTCAATCAAAACAACAAAGATTAGAGAAACAACCAGTCACTTTCACGGAGGAGGACGCGGGCCATGTCCAATTCCCTCATAACGATCCTTTGGTCGTAGCAGTCCAGCTCGCCAACTGGAGAGTAAGGAGGGTGTTAGTGGACAATGGGAGCTCGGTGAATCTTCTATTCCGTTCAACCTTAGAAAAAATGGGTCTGACCGTCTCCGAGCTAAAGGCAACCTCGATGATGCTATATGGTTTTTCAGGCGAAGGGTCAGCAGCGATAGGAACGATCGAGCTGGTGATCACCCTAGGCGACGAGTCCCGAACAGTGTCCAAACTGCTCGAATTCGTAGTCATTGACTGCTCCGCTGCCTACAATGCAATTTTGGGCCGACCAACGCTCGTTGCTTTCGAAGCTATCACATCCGTCCGGCACCTCGCCATGAAGTTCCCTACTTCGACAGGGGTCTGCACTATCAAGGGCGATCAGCTCGCTGCCAGGGAATGCTACAGCATTTCCATGAAGGGAAAATCTAAACCCGGGCAGGTGGCGATGGCCATTCAGGATGAAGAGGAATCGCAGGGACCCAAGGCGGCCCCTGAGATTAAAAAACCTCGGGTTTCCGAAGACGAAAAGCTCGCCTTATGCGAGGACATTGACCCCCGAGTAGGCGAGGACAGGTCCGAGCTCCAAGCTATTGAAGATCTCGAGGAGGTAGGCATCGATGAGCAAAATCCTTCACGGACGGTGAAGCTCGGAAAGAACCTCTGCGATAGAAGAAAGGCGGATCTGACTGCGTTTCTGAAAAAGAACCTAGACGTATTCGCATGGTCGCACGAGGACATGATAGGGATCAGTCCGAGCGTAATCATGCACACGCTCCACCTAGACAAAAGCGTCCCTGCAAAGTCTCAAAAGTAAAGGCGTTTAGGGACAACCCGAGCCGAGGCCCTTGAAGAAGAAGTGGCCCGGCTCAAAAAATGTGGCTTTATCCGCGAAGCCAGATTTCCCATTTGGGTTGCCAATCCCGTGTTAGTTCCAAAGCCCAATGGAAAGTGGCGGACCTGTATCGATTTTTCCGACCTGAATAAAGCCTGCCCCAAGGATTGCTTTCCGTTGCCGAGGATCGATCAACTGGTGGATGCCACGGCGGGGCACAAGCTCATGTCCTTCATGGACGCGTACTCGGGCTACAATCAGATCGCGATGAATCCAGCAGACCAGGATCATACCAGCTTTATGACCCCGACTAATGTCTATTGTTATAAGGTCATGCCGTTCGGTCTTAAGAATGCCGGGGCAACCTACCAAAGACTGGTAAATAGAATGTTCGCGGATCAGATCGGGAAAAACATGGAAGTGTACGTCGATGATATGCTTGTCAAGTCAAAGACTGCCACCAACCACGTCGCCGACCTGGAAGAATGTTTTAACATACTGCGAGAATATGGCATGAGGCTCAATCCTCAGAAATGCACTTTCGGTGTCGCATCGGGGAAGTTCTTGGGTTTCATAGTCAATACCCGAGGAATCGAGGCAAATCCCGACAAGATCAGGTCACTGCTCGAGCTTCCATCCCCCAGGTCGCGGAAAGATGTCCAGGGCCTCACAGGAAGGGTGGCAGCACTGAACCGGTTCATTTCCAAATCGACCGACAAGTGCGTGCCTTTCTACAACCTGCTCCGCGGAAACAAGAAGTTCGAATGGACAGTAGAATGCGAGGGCGCATTCCTCGACCTAAAAACGCACCTAGCTGAGCCACCTGTGCTATCAAAGCCCAGGGTAGGAGAACCTCTTTTCCTCTACATGGCCGTGACTGAGGACGCAGCTAGTGCCGTTCTGGTGCGAGAAGAGGACCAGGCTCAGAAACCGGTTTATTACATCAGCAAGAGACTCCTCGGAGCTGAGTCAAGGTACCCGTTGATGGAAAAGCTGGCGTTCTGCCTAATCACGGCCTCGCGAAAACTCAGGCCATACTTCCAGTCCCACTCTGTACACGTCATGACCGATCAGCCTCTAAGGCAGGTTTTGCAAAAGCCTGAAGCCTCGGGACGCTTGCTAAAGTGGGCGGTCGAACTCAGTCAGTTCGAGATTTTCTATACTCCCCGAACTACCATAAAAAGTCAAGCCTTGGCCGACTTCGTGGCAGAATGCGCGGGATTCCGTGAGATCCCATCGGAAGATTCACAGCAGCTCACCTCCTCAGGTTCATCGTGGAGGATCTTCGTTGATGGCTCATCTAACGAGAACGGCTCCGGGGCCGGAATCATTCTGATATCCCCAGAAGGGCATAGATTCCATTCGGCGCTGAGGTTCGGGTTCAAGGCGTCCAACAACGAGGCAGAGTACGAGGCCTTGTTAGCCGGACTTAGGATAGCTAGCGAGCTAAAGGCAAGCTCTGTCCAATGCTTCAGCGACTCCCAGCTCGTGGTGAATCAGGTCTTAGGCGAGTATCAGGCGCGGGGTCCCAAGATGGCCTCTTATTTGGCTAAGGTAAAATCCGAATTGTCTACGTTTGGGCAAGGGTCGATCGAGCAGATACCTCGGGAGTAGAACGCCAATGCAGATGCTCTCGCCAAGCTCGCCACCTCGGGGGAGGCAGAAACCCTGGGGTTGGTGCCAATTGAGTTCTTGGACAAACCAAGCATAGACGGAGATCGAGCGGATATTGAGATGATTGACATCAGGCCGACCTGGATGACTCCCATTGTTGAGTACCTCGTCGAGGGCAAGTTACCCGAAGGGCGCAACGACGTACGGCGAGTCCTTTATCAAGCTCCGAGATATACGCTAGTCGAGGGGGTGTTGTACCGACGTGGGCATTCATTACCTCTCCTCCGGTGTGTTCTTCCAGGTGAGGCGAAGGCCATCCTGCAGGAGGTTCATGACGGATTCTGCGGAGATCACACTGGGGGGCAAAGCCTGGCCTTGAAGATCCTTCAGCAGGGTTTTTGCTGGCCGACTCTGTCCAAAGACTCGATCTCATATGTAAAAAAGTGCGACAAATGTCAGCGGTTCGCCGCGGTTGCACGAGCACCCCCGACCGAGCTAAAAATGATATCGTCTCCCTGGCCCTTCGCCATTCGGGGCATAGATCTAATAGGCGCCCTGCCCACCGGAAAGGGCGGGGTCCGTTACGCCGTGGTAGCCATTGACTACTTCACAAAGTGGGCCGAAGCAGAGCCGTTGGCGACAATAACATCGAAAAAGGTGCTAGACTTCGTGGTTAAAAGCATCGTTTGTCGATTCGGCCTACCCAAAAAGATCGTTTCCGACAATGGCACTCAATTTGACAGCGACCTGTTCACCGAATTTTGCGAAAAGAACGGAATTGTGAAAAGTTTCTCATCCGTGGCCTATCCCCAGGCGAACGGCCAGGTCGAAGCTGTCAATAAAACTCTGAAGGCAAGCCTCAAGAAGAGGTTAGATGAGGCAAAGGGGATCTGGCCAGAACAGCTCCCCCAAGTTCTGTGGGCCTATAGGACCTCACATCGGACTCCCACGGGTCACACTCCTTTCTCCCTAACCTTTGGAAGTGAAGCGGTCCTCCCCGTGGAGGTGAAGGTCCTGTCGCACAGGGTCCGGTCCTACGAACAAGACAAGAACCACGAGCTCCTATGCCACTCCTTAGACTTGTTGGATGAGAGGCGAGAGGATTCACAACTCCAGCTCGCCCATTATCAACAGAAAATCACTCGCTACTTCAACACTAAGGTCAAAAGACGTGCCTTTAGCGTCGGCGATTTGGTCTTGAGGAGAGTTTTCCTGGCCGGGAAAGATCCCAAAGATGGGGTTTTGGGACCAAGCTGGGAAGGACCATACCAGGTCATCGAAGTCATCAAAGAAGGGACGTATAAATTAGCTCGTCTTGGTGGAGGGGCGGTCCCGCGGACTTGGAATGCAATCCACCTAAAGAAATATTATCAATAAACATTTGTAAGACCTAGAAGGTCACCTTCCATGTATAAATAAAAATCAAATGTTTCTCGTTATTTGCAAATGTAATTTTAAAGTAACAACGAAAGACCCTTTCCCAGTTACTTGGGGGGCATATGGTACCTGGATATATCCAGGTCTCCTTAACGACTTAGGTGTTAATTTTTATCTACGGATAAGAGTTATCACAAACTAAGTCCTATCCTGGTCTTAACCGGGTCATAAAACTTAGAAGTTAGCTAAAATTTGTTGACCGAGGTTCTTCTTTAAAGAGCCCGGGATACGGATAAAAGTTGACGCGATCTGAGTTTTTTCAAAATAAGTTCCTGGTCTTAACCAGGTCATAAAACTTAGAAGTTAGCTAAAATTTGTTGACCGAGGTTCTTCTTTAAAGAGCCCGGGATACGGATAAAAGTTGACGCGATCTGAGTTTTTTCAAAATAAGTTCCTGGTCTTAACCAGGTCATAAAACTTAGAAGTTAGCTAAAATTTGTTGACCGAGGTTCTTCTTTAAAGAGCCCGGGATACGGATAAAAGTTGACGCGATCTGAGTTTTTTCAAAATAAGTTCCTGGTCTTAACCAGGTCATAAAACTTAGAAGTTAGCTAAAATTTGTTGACCGTGGTCCTTCTTTAGAGAGCCCGGGATACGAATAAAAGTTGACGCAAACTAAGTTCTTTCAAAATAAGTTCCTGGTCTTAACCAGGTCATAAAACTTAGAAGTTAGCTAAAATTTGTTGACCGTGGTTCTTCTTTAGAGAGCCCGGGATACGAATAAAAGTTGACGCGAACTAAGTTTTTTTTAAAAATAAGTTCCTGGTCTTAACCAGGTCAGAAAACTTAGGAGTGAACTAAAAATTTGTTGAACGCGGATCTTATTTAAAGAGCCCGGGATACGGATAAAGTTAACTCGAACTACGTTCATAAAAATAAAGAGATAAATTATGACCAAATGCATAAAAATATATATGTAAAACTGGTTGAGCAAATTGTCTCGAGGCGGAAACGCCTCACATAAAAAAGAGAATTACAATAAAAAAAGAGTGTTCAAAATACGAAAACGAGAAGCGTCCTAAGCCCCATCAGCTGGCCCTTTGGAGGTCGCGGTCTCACCCTGCTCCGCCGCGGCAGAGGCCTCTCCAGTCTCCGATGGAGGAGCCTCCTTATTCAGGCGGGCTTGAAGCCGCGGCAACAGGAATGCCCAGAGGTCCGGCGGCATGAAGGAGAAGTCCGCGTCCGGATTGTGGGACCAGCAGTGATAGAATAGGTCCTGTAAGGACTGCTCCGACACGACCCGCTCGTCTTTCAGGGCGGCCTGGGAGGTCTGGACTTCGGCCTTCGCCACCTCAAGGTCTGCCCGCGATGCGGCCAGGGAGTTTTTAAGCTCTAGGTTCTCGGAGCGAAGCTTCTCTAGCTCGGATGCGGCCAGGGAGCGTTTAAGCTCTTGGTTCTCCGAGCGGACCTTCTCTAGCTCGGCTTTGGAGGCCGCCAGGGCGTCTCTCACCTCCTGAGACTCCTGGAGGGCAGTCTGGCGATCTGCTTCCAAACCCTCGAGCTGGGCCTTGGTCCTAACGATGCCTCTATAGGCGGCAGCCATGCCCTGCAAGAAAAGAGTGATAAATTAGCAAACTGGAAGGAGAAAGGCGGTGTGTGAGTGTCAAAGCCTTAGAAGAAGGGGGCACTTTACCGTTAAAGTCATGTCCATAGCAGATTCTATAACTCGGACCGGGCTCGTTGTTTCGATGGCCCGGAGCTCCTTCTCCCTGATATTGTAATAGTGGCTGACGACGTAGCTGGCCGACTCGTACACCGTACCCCGGAATGCTTCGGGCATCTTCTCCAGAGCCCGGGGGTCGACCGGGATACGCACGTCCGGGGCTGCCGCGGCCAGATTCCCGACCTCTATTACCCCGTCCTGGGCGGCCAGTGGAGATCGTTGGGGTGGCGGATGCATGAGTCCTGTCCTGGCGACAGGGAGGTTCGCCCCCGCGACCTGGGATGACAGGTCTCTCTCCTTCTCCGTAGCTGGGGATTTGGTGGAGACCCCGGTCGAGCTCTTGGACTCGCGAAGCCTCTTTAACCTCGGCCCCGCTGGGGGATTCCCACCAAACACAACGCCCCGCAGACTATTCTCGGGCTGAGACATCTCTTCTGCCAAAGAGCAAAAAACACGGTTATCAGCAATCATACAGAAATAAAGGCAATAAGAAAGCAAATACTAAGGGAGCCCTACCCCCCGAGCTGGAAGAGCCTAGGACGATTATCTCACGAACTGGCGAAGGTTCTAGGTCCAGTTCTGAATCGGGGCTGGACTCTTCTACGTACTGCCTAATCCCCGGAGCGTAGACGCCCCTCTGGAGCGCAGGCCACGTGCGTAAATTGGTCCCGTACTCCTCAAAAATGGCCGACCTAAAGGCTAGGGTATTATCTACTACTACGGTACCCTTGGGCCGACTCTCTTGGTTGTCCAGCACGAGCTGGTCAACGCAGTGGAGCAGAAGCGTGTCCAGGTTCGGATTCCTTGGGTGACGATGGACGAGCTGCCTAGGGTTGAACCTAACCAGCCGGGGGTCTGCAGTGGCCCTATCTATGTTCTTAAATAAGTAAGAGTTACCTTGACCGGAAGGACCCGCGGCTGCTCCGGATTGGGCCCTCTCCTCGCTCATCCCCTGGGCGACCTCCAAGCTCCTCTTCCTGTTCCTCACCAGAGGAACTTCCTCACCTTCTTCCTCGCCTTCGTCATCTGCGACCTCCTCCGCGACGATCGGCCTGTTGTCGCGTGCTGGGGGAGGACCCTGGGGCCTTTTCAAATTCAAAGTCTGATTTGGGAAAATCAGCTTGCAGAATACCATCGCCTCGTCCGTCACGAGCACGCGGTAGTCTTTCTCACTGGGGGGCAGGTTCGCCAGTGTATCGTATTGACCCCCGAGGGTCACGGACTTTTCGGTCCTCGAGTAGATGGCTGCAAAGTTGGTTGAAATCAGAATTGGAATAAGGGACGAGCTAAAATAAGATAACCGTTAAAAGGTGAGCTAAATGGAGGATTACTTACGAGGGCGGTTGAAATAATGATGATCGCAGTTTCGGAACCCAGTAGACATAAAAAACTGGTCTTTGAAGTCGTTTGGATGGCTCGGCAGCTCGATCACTGCTGCTGTGTTAGGGAAGCGGGTTAAGTAATAGAACCCGTCGCCTCACCCCCGCTGGTCCGGGCTGGCTTTGAGGCAGAAGAAATATAAGATATCAGCAGGAGTGGGGACCTCCCACTCATGCTTTTGGAACAAATACCTCAGTCTCGCCAGCAGACGGTAGGAATTGGGGGGGAGCTGAAATGGGGCCAACCCCACATAGTTCAGAAAATCAGCAAAATACTGATCCAGGGGGAGGAAGGCCCCTGCCTTGAAGTGTTCCCCGCTCCAGGCCGCGAACGACTCGTCGAGCGGCGTGCAGCTCCTCTCCCCATCCGCAGCAGGTCGGGCGATCACGGAGGTCTTCCCCAGAGGAATGTTGTGGTTAAGGAAGATTTTGGTGATCTTTGCCTGGCTGGTTATCTTTGAGACGATTCTCTCCGCCTCGAAAAACGCGTCAGGAGCCACCTCGGCCTGCTTCTCCACCGCCGGCCCAAAGTGAGGAATTGGCGAGCTGGTCACCACCGCCTTTCCTTTATCCTTCTGGGAGGCCGAACTTCCCACATTCTTCTGTGGCAGATTTCTCTTTGGAGCCATCTGGTCGCCTATCGAACAAAAGAAAACACTTTAGAAAAGGCGACCCAAGCAGGAGAGTGAGGCAAGTATTAAGTACACGAGCTGGGGTAAGCCCAGCCCGTGGAGAGTGGTGCCACGCGTCCCAAGGAACACGCACCTATGCCCTCAACAGATCCCAGATTACTCGGAATTCGTGTGTCAGATGGCTCAGAGTAAAAAAAATTGCCTTGGGGGGAAAGTTTCAACAGGCAAGGCGTGGCAAAACCGCTTTTAAGGCGTATTCCCTAAGCTACCCGGTTTTTGCACCCAAAGTTCCTAAGGATCCTACCCAGAAATTGTTCCTAAGAGAGAATCATGGAACCCATGTTCTAAGGCGATGTCCCATGGCAAGTGTGCCCTAATCAAAGAAGGGCCATCACCCTCCATATCCGCGCGACCCAGAAAACCTCTGCATGTGGCTACAGTAAAAAATTTTACCTAGGCTACAGTGGCATGCTTTCAAAAATAAACAGGGACAGAAGACTTACAGTATAGGGTTGGATGGTGAGCGAGGTTGCTGCGCTGGTAGGAGCTTCGTTGGCACAGTAGTCTCCAAGGCCTTGAAGGAACTCGCACGCTTAAGCTTCGTGAACGGAGAAGTTGAGAGCAATGGAAATGAGGGTTTTGTTCTTCGGAAGGTCAGAGAGAAAAGAAGGAAATTTGAGAGGTTCTGAATGGTAAGGTGGCCCGTGCGTGGGATGACCACCCCCTTTTTATACAAGGGGGGATCACGTGTAAAAGGCTCCTGGGAGACCCTCCACTCGAAATGTGAAACGACGGCTGGACAGTAGGCTAGGCCATTTAATGCGGTTCTCGTAGAGTGTACCGTCGCCACCCACGGCGTTCCACGTATCAGACGCATGCGAAAAGCATGGAATGCGAAGGGTTGTGGGAGAAGTCTAAAAGCTCCTACTGTGGTCTCCCATATCTGACGTCATGGACCACGAGCAGGAGCTTGGGGGGCAGATGTACGCCCTGGCTTTCCCATGGGCTGTTTAGCAGGACGATCCTCGGACTAAACATGATTTAGCCCGAGGCTCCCACAGGCCAGAGGCTTTATCTTCAGGACGGGCCCTTTCTAGCTCGAGGGGATGGAGTTTCCTGCTCCCTCTTGTGGTCCCAGGAGCTGGGAACAACATCCGGCGACCACTGACGGATCAGCTCGGGTTATGGATTGTTCCGGCAGCGAGCTTCTCAGGAAGCTCTGACCCTATGGGAAGTCAACACGCAAGATAAACGTGCATAATCCTGCCATCACGTGTCCGATATCCCCCTGACTTCTCGGACACGCAGCAGGAACGTGCGTATTCAGACACCCACGGACGGGTTGGGCCGTGCGGCCCATTGTTTCCTTCCATACTGATTAGACCGCACTTGTGTGTCAGGTTTAGGAATTAATCATGAATATCACAGACTTGATATGACAAATGGAAAGGTCACGGGATGACCTCCCTACCAATTTCCAGGTGCCTTCTCCTATAAATATGGAGACCCTGGGAATTGATAGGGGTTGGAAAAAATAGTCTTGTAAGAACTATATATTTTGTAAACCAATTACCCAGAAAAGATCAATAATATTGACTAGTGGAGTAGAAGGATTTTTAACCTTCGAACCACTTAAAAACGTGTTTAAGGTCACCTAGTTCTTTTCACAAAGATTTCATATCTGCGGCGGTTCTATTTTTAAGTACTAATCTCTTTCTCTTCTTCTCTTAATTACCTGTTGCCGAAGAACCGCGTCAACATATATAATTAAAACTAAATTAAAAAAATATAAAATTTAAATTAACAAAAAAAATTATAAAGTTAGCTTTTATAGTTTTATAATATCATATTTAAGAAAAGAAAAATTACCATTTTGGCTCCTATGATTTAAGTTTATTACCGAATTTATAATATTTTGTAAATAATTGTAAGATTAATTAATAAAATTTATTATGTCATATTATTTTAAAAAAAATTACAATTTTGTCCATCTTAGTTGAAGCCCTTGCCAAGTTTTACTTTGGGTTTTCAAAAATATTAAAATATTTTTTTGTTATTTAAATTAGAATAATAAACGCCGCCCTTTAAATTCATTCATATATTTATTTTTTAGACTTTATTAATTAATTTTATAATTGTTTACAAAATATTATAAATATATAATTTGATTTTGGGTGCACATATCATTACTCTTACTAAAATAAAGACTTTGGTGGGATAAGGAGGAAACAAATAGGAATGCTTCTCTCCCAATTTTTAAGGAATGACATTAAGGATAATGGCCTCTATTTTTACTATTTTAATTTTTATAAATAAAAAATTAAAAGACAATTTTATCCTTTTGTTGAGTCTAGTTTTTGTCATGTTTAGGTGGTGTTTTAAGTAGTCTTTTATCTCATTTTTCTTTCATTTAATGCGGGTTTATGCTTTGTTTGTTTGTTTTTGTGAATATCAGGAAGAATTGAGTACTTGGAGAAAAATGTCCAAAAAGAGAAGAAATAACCAAGTTTTATAACATTTTGTGAGAAATGATGGATCTCAACATGATTTGGAGGCATTGGTCAATTTTTGGGATTAAAATTTGAAGAGTTGAGTAATATCTTAAGGGCTGCGGCATGAGCAAAGTAGAGCCGCGGCTAGCTAGTGAAACAGAACCTATGTTTTGAAGGAGAAACTTGGGCCGCGACATGGCTAAGGAGAGCCGCGGCATAGAAGGGCAACAACCCAGAAATTGTAGATACGGGCCACAACATGGCTAAGGAAGGCCGCAGCATGGAAAGGCAGAATCGTGAAGGGTTTTAGACATGGGCCGCGGCATGGTACATATAGAGTCGCGGCCCGCCTCTTCAAAAACTAAATTTTTAGGTTTTTATAAGAGGAAAGAGAGGAAAAAGAGAGATACGGATTTTGGTGTGGGAAATTCTTGGAGGCTGGAAGGCTTGGAGTATTCAAACTGCATGTTTTTCATCTATTTTTTGATGTTATCTTTAATTGTCTTTGTGATTAGAATTATTATTATGAACTAATTTTCTGTTTAGGATTTTTAATTGAATCCCTATTATGAATTAATGCAATTTCAATTTTCTTCTTCTTTAATCTTCTTCAATTCCATATAACATGTTCTTATTGATTGATTATTGATTGACCATCTATAGTCATTATCTATATGTTTTTTAATAAAAAATCTGAGAAGTGAGATTTGAATTTGCTGTGGTTATATTGGACATAATTTTAATTTGGAACGAGAGTATCCGTATTAATTGTGTAACTATTTATTAAGTTGTTGAGATTAATGCTACCTTTGTGGTTCAATTTACCATAGAAATATAGGAAATTGTCACCTAGGTTGAGTTTATAATTCATAGTATGATTATAGGCTGCTTTTATCAACTCGTTAATTGAATTAGGCAGAAAGAAAAAGAATTTTGTATTTTGTATTAGGAAATGATTGGGAGGATAGTTGATGAGATTAAATATCCTAATTATTTCTTCAGTGTTTAAGTCCAAGGTTTTGCTATTAATTGTTCTTTTATTTAATTTTTAATTATTGTTTTTGAATATCATATTTTCTTTTGTTTTATCTATAAGAATCGAAATTCTAATTGACCAAATAGAAAAATAAATTAATTGACTGGTAATTATTGAGGATTGAATCTTTGAGGACGATACTTTGTTTTACCAAAGTTATTACTAAATTGCAATACGTGCACTTGCGTAGCATATAAAATCCGCAACACCTTTGAGAATATTTCTTATAATATAATAACTTTAATGTTTTTTTAAAAAAAAAATAATTTAATCAAGTTAAGTATTTCGATTACGTTTCCAGATAGATAAAGGAAACAACATAAAATTATTTTGATTAGATTAATTTTCAAATAATTTTAATAAACAACATAATATAAATAATAATTATGAATCTGACTCTTTCAAATTTTATTATCATTCATTTCTCAATTTATTTATTCTAATTTTGACCATTCCTTAGTAAACGGACTAACAATGCCCATTTTCAATTGCATATATAAATAAGTATAAATAATATAAAGAAGTAATAATGATAATAGTATTATTTGCATGCATTGATTAAGGACTACCTCAATTTATTTATTTCTAAACTATTTTTCTATGTGGTATGGTACAAAACTTTCATATACTTGACAAGGGAAAAAAGAAAAGAAAAAGAGGGGGGAAAAAAGAGAGAAATTCAATGGTTACACATAATCATCGTCATTACCCAATAAAAATAAAAACAACAAGGCACTAGCTATTTGTTATTATTATAATGTTAAAAAAAAGATAAATAATAATTTATGGCAGGATTCCAGAAATACCCTTACTAAAATCCAGTTTGACAAAACTACGTATTCCCAAACCCAATATCACTTCTTATTATACATAGATTCCACCTTCCCGTCATTATTCCCAAGCAACAAATACTTATCCTTCCGCGTCAATCCTGTGCACTCGAACCCCAGCGTATCTCCCAACAGCCTCTGCACGTGATTGGCCACCTCGATCGCCGACTTCCCTCCGGCCTTACACGACATTTCCTCCGGCAACCTATCAAGGAAGGTGACCTCGTAGGTGGGCCTGGGGTTCATGAAGAAGAAGTATGGGTCCCAGAACTTCACTCCTCTCACGGTGGTCCCATGAAACATACTCTGCTTACAGTTCACAGCCACGGGGACGATCCTATCGCTCATCTCTGCAAACAAAGCACTGAATCGAAGCAAGTAGGGCTCGCGACACGTGGTGCCCTCCGGGCAAACCACTAGGTCACCCTTCTCGAGCAGCGACTTGATACGGCGCGCGTCGGCCTCGCGGTCGCGTGTGAGGGCAATGGCAGGGATGGGCGAGAGGAAGCGCGAGAGGCGGCTGACGCTATAGGTGACGGTGGAGACTTTGCGGCCCAAGGCGATAGCGCAGATGATGGGGTCGAGGGCCGTGCGGTGGTTGCAGACATAGAGGTTTCCGGGGTTTCCGCGAGACGGCGGCGGAGGTCGGTTGCCGCGGATCTTGAGCTTGATGCCGAGTATGGCATACGTATAAGGGACTATGCGCTCTGGGAGGGGGAGGTTGATGTAGACACGCAGGATGCTGAGGATGAAGCCGAATGGTAGCCAGAGGTAGGTAATGATGGCGTTGAGTATGTCCGGGCGTTGAACTAGGCGGCCATCGTGGAAGATTATCTTGCTCTTAAGGCGGTCGAGTTGGACAGGACGGGCTGTTTTGCTCGGGGGAACCATGTAACCTTCCTGCCCATCATAGCAAAAATTAATAAATGTATTACATATTATTTGAAAAGGAAAAACAATTCTACTTTATGTTAATGATCCATAATATTAACACAAAAGCAAGTTGTTTGCATAGTATAGTTAATAGTATGTTAATTTGTACGACGTAATGATACAATATAGAGTATTTTTATAGGACATTATGGTGAACAACACTTTATTCATATTGATTGGTTGGTATATTGGGTTTCACATTTAAAGTGGTGTGGGATACCATTAGTTTCCTTATCATTAATCTGCAATTATGGTATATAATAGATTACTTTCTTTATCCTCAGTTACTCACCACTTCACAAGTTAATGAAGACATTGAAAGATAAGGAGTACAGGTGTTATAAATAGTAATTATCCACGATTTGAGTCACACTCGACGGAGTAATTCTTATTTATTAAGACATCTTCACCTAAATTAATTGATTGTTTATTTATTATATAGTTTTATCCTATACACGTATTTAGAAAAAAACTAAAACCCTCTCACGTTTCTAACTTGTACGGCCATAAAAGTAATTACACGAAAGCAATTCAATTCTACCTGTGACTCTTAAAAGTATCTTTTCCATTGTCTAGTAATAGATCAGAAAGTAAATCGGACAAAGTTTAATGTAGAGTGTGAACACATACGTCACCAACGAAACATCTTAGGTCATCACCATAAGTTATCATTTGTCACTTTGAATGGTATACTAACTTTTGTTTCAACGTAATTTAAACTAATTATATACGAGTTGCCCACAAGTTTTCAAGGAATTGGCATATTGTTGTACGTCTAATCTACTATCCAGTAATGCACATCTTAATTTAATAATTATCATTAATTAATCCTAAAATGTCTAACTCATATAGTGTTTTACATTTTAAGATGTCAAATAATTACATTTAAAGTAATATTTTCATAAATCACATAAATCGAGCACTCATATGAGTTTGTATCTAATTTTCAAAATCTTTAGTAAATGTAATGATGGAATGACGTAATTACATAATAATTCAGAGAGAAATGCTAATTCAAAATATCTTACAAATTAACCTACAAGATAAGATACATTATTAACTTCCTAAACTTTCTTGCATTGAAATTTTCTTAAATGCGACATGAAATAAATACTTTAGAATGGACCACACCTAATCGTTTTAGCTGGAATGTAGTTGGGGAATTGTTAAGGCAATGGGTCCCCATAGGGGCCCGCAAGTCACAGTTGTAACCAATTAAACTCTTTTACTTCATATAATTATTTTATGTCTCAACCCATTCTCTCCCTTTTTCTTCTAAACTTTTCAATGTATGCCTAATACACAGGAGACCGTTGCTATTTGTCCGTATCAAAATTTATATTTTATAATATTTATTAAATTTAAATATGTAATTGAGAAAATTGACCAAAAAAATCTTTCACATTAAATTTCAAACTCAGCAAACTTATCAGCTATATTTTTTAGTAACATGCTTGATGATCACGTAAATGATATATATGCATGTTTATAATCTTAACCACATTTAATTAGCATTAATATATAATAATTAAGAGTAAGAAGATAAGTGATTGAGAGAAACCTTGCACTCAGACATGAAATCGTGATCAGACTCGCGATCTCCGATCCCAATATCCGGTGAGTCGCCGCCAAACTCTTTCTGAATGGCAATTTTCTTCCATTTTCCTACCAAAACGCCGGGACTCTTAACGAAGCCAGTTGCCTTCTTGGTCATGGGATTCACATCGATCTCCGTTCCCAAAACCTTGGTCCCGCCAAGAAAATCTTTCACGAACGGCTCCACCATCAGCGTCGGGTTCGCTGTTACGATTATCTTCCTTTCGCACTTGTCGAACACCTCGAAGCTCTCCGATCTCACGTCCGCCGCGTAAAATCTAAAATCAAAACCACAAAAGAATTTTAAATTAGAACGATCAATCGAGCACTTAAAGTTGTTAAGGAGTCTAAACGACCGAGTACGAACCTTGGCAAGACGGCGCGTGAGACGAGCTCAATGTCTCCGATCTTGAGGCCGGCAAAAGAGATGAAGATAAGGATTTGGATTCCCAAGGCTTCTGAGACTAAAAGATAAGCGAAGATGACGAGAGGGAGAGAGAGGAGGAGGATGAAGCCGCGTAGGAGGCTACCAGCTTCAATGGCGACGAGCATGAAGTAAGGGACGGAGCTTCTGGAGATCAGAAGCGTTCCGTCCAGATCTGCTGCGATAGAACCGTACGAAGTCGTCGTCGAATCGCCGCACTTTGTTATCGGCGGGAACTTTTTTTCCGTCGACGACATTGTTTTATTGGCTTCTGTAACACACAGAATATTCTGTTTGAGAGGGATGAGAACTGAGACTGAAAGGAGGCAAACGTTGGGGTTTTAAATGAGGCAGTTGAGGATTTCAAATTACGAAAATGGGTCTGAACTTTGACTCTCTTTATTAAAACTTTTCTTCTTTTTTTAATTCATTTATTAGAATTTACTATTTTGGCATATAATAACAAATCGATCCATTTAAGAATAATGTAGTTTGTACACTATATTTTAAAATTTTGGAATCTTAAAAACTGTCACTTATGTAATGCAAGTGACAATTTTAGATGAATTTATAAAATGGATTAATCTTTTTTTTCGTAGGAGAGTTCAACTAGTATTAGTGAAACGAGGGTTGGTGTAATTTTTTATTTTTTATAGCATTAGTTATTTGATATATATATACAATTTATCTATTTGTAAATATCTTTATTTCTTCATTATGAATAATAAATCTTAAGAATATGATGCATGCCTAATAATTAATGTCGGTGGTGATCATTAAGAATGTTTCATGGAAAAAAAAACCACTGGTCATAATATATTTGATAATTGTAGTTAAAAAAGATAGAGAAATGGGGATTCCAATTTAGAATTTATTTCATTATGTAAGGAATTAATCCATATATAACATATTTGTAAAAATATTACAGTCTACCAATTAAGTTTCCACTTTCATAACCTCTTACAATCTTTTTATGGAAGAAAGAGTTTTTTGGTTTAATTTTATTTTACATATTAATTAATAGGAGTAGGCATATAAAGAGTAATGATATGTGGTAACTTTTTTTACCCAATTATATTTACTTAAGATGGATCCTACTAAGTAAAAGTGATTTGCTACATAAGTGTGTGTAATATTTGAGTATAATTTGTGTGTGTACATTTTATTATTTATATATATAAATTAAGGATTATTATGGTTGGAAGTTGGAAATATAGGTAACTTTAGTTTAGGGTTGCAAAAATATTCAAATTTTCTTTATAGTTAGTTGGGGTAGTTGGAAACCTTGAATGGCTTAAATGGTTAATCTGCTTTTATTGGTGGCCATACTTTCTTGCTCAACACATTAATTAAACCCCTTCAAATACACAGCTAATTTTTTGACCTTTCTTTTATGTTTTCGTTTTTATTAGTTTCGATGGATATTGTCCAAACACTTAAAACTACTATACGTACTGTTTCATTAAGGAATGATTGTTTGTTGGGACGGTTGGTTTACCCTAACTTCTTCAAGATTAATAAAATAATATTAGTTTATCAAGTCGGAAAATAACTAAAGATTATAACATTATTGATTATGATACTAACCGAAACTTTTCGCACTAGTTTTTGCGTCATGATTATAAACGTCGTGGACGAATAGCTAAAGATCATTTTTGACCTGTGATGATGTGCATCGGGTGAAATATTGTAATAGTAATTCATTTATAAATATATAAAAAAGATGCAGTTAAATTGAAAAAGTGTGTGGCCTATATTTATGTCAAATTAATTTAACTATAAATTAGATTTAATCCTATATTTTAGGGTAATTGTTGGAACTTATCTATATAAGAGTAAATTATTAAAAAATAGAAAATGTGCTTTAATGACTCCCTAGAGGAAGAGTCCCACATTATTTTAGAATACTCATTTGTAAGGATATATAGATAGTGGACTTGAGCCTTTGGGTTGTGCCCCAAGGGGTACCCACTTTTGTGGAAGAGGGAGGAGTCACACAAAGGCTCACCTAACCACACGCGCGCGTGGCGCCGCTGCCGTCCAACCTGAACTGGTTGGTGTGGTGTGCACCTTCCTTATTATTTTTTGGAAAAAAATTATTTATTAAATATTATTTTATTTAATTAAAAAACGTGATTTATGTTGGTAAAACTGAATACCTTTTCTCTTCAGATTTTTTAGGAACCTCGTTTTTTATTCCCGTTAAAAAAGATCCACTTTCTCTTTAAAAATGGTGCGATTACTTTTCTGAAAAAATCACTCAACATTTTTTCGATTAAAAATTCCGAGCAGTAGCATTCATTGGGCTGTGGTATTCGGTAATTTCGTTCCTTTTTATTGCTGCAGCAACTATCTCAATAATTTTAAGACGTTTAGTTTCTGCCATGACTACCGATGATAACTCTGGTGTTATTGACATAAATAAACCATTTCGTTTTGAGGGTAACCATTTTAAAAGATGGAAACAGAAGATGTTATTTTTTCTCACAATGAAAAATGTTAACACTGCTCTGACTATTGATAAGCCTATTGTCACTGAAAAAGATGACAACAATGAGAAGGACAAACAAACTAAGGCATTAGAGGCTTGGGTTGAAAATGATTTTTTATGCAAAAATTTCATTCTCAATGGTTTATCTGATGACTTGTATGACTATTATAATTCTGACAAAAATGCTAAGGAAATCTGGGACGCACTGCAAAAGAAGTATGACACTGAGGAGGCTGGAACCAAGAAGTACGCTGTCAGTAGCTACCTCAAGTTTCAGATGACCGATGACAAGTCAGTGGAAGCCCAATCTCATGAACTTCAGAAAATCGCTCATGAAATAATTTCTGAAGGTATGTCTTTCGATGAACAATTTCAAGTTGCTGTGATTATTGACAAACTGCCCCCTGCGTGGAAAGATTTTAAAAAATTTCTCAGGCACAAAACAAAAGAATTTTCACTAGAAAGTCTGATCACTCGCCTTCGTATTGAGGAGGAAGCTCGTAAACAAGACCAGAAAGAAGAAGTGCTTGTTGTATCCAGCAACAACAACACTAACAAAAAGACCACTGCGGTTCTGAAACCCAATGGAAAAAACTTCAAGAATCAGAATCGAAAGCAGAATCCAAACCGCAACAATCAACCTCGGAACAATAATCAGAATTGGAACCATCAAAGGAACCAAAACAGGCAGCAGCAACAACCCCCTAATAATAATAATAATAATAAGAATGAACCTGCTCCATTTCTGTGCTTTGTTTGCAACAGACCAGGTCATATTGCACGCAAGTGTAGGAACAGGCCAAGCTCTGCTCCGCAGGCTAACCTGACAACTGAAGAGCCTTTCATGGCTATGATATCTGAGATCAACCTTGTTGGTGGATCAGAAGGGTGGTGGGTAGACACTGGCGCTTCTCGCCATGTTTGCTATGATCGAAATATGTTTAAGACATATACTGCTGCTACTGAGGATAAGAAAGTGTTGTTGGAAGATTCGCACACTACGATTGTTGCTGGTATTGGAGATGTGGAATTAAAGTTTACCTCTGGAAGAACTGTGATTCTTAAGGAAGTCATGCACACTCCAGAGATGAGAAATAATCTGGTCTCGAGCTACCTTCTCAACAAGGCGGGGTTTACACAGACTATAGGGGTTGATTTGTTTACTTTAACTAAGAATAGGATATTTGTAGGGAAAGGGTATGCAACTGAGGGAATGTTTAAATTGAATGTTGATGTTAATAAAGTGAATGCTTCTGCTTATATGTTGTGTAGTTTTAATACTTGGCATGCTAGACTCTGTCACGTTAACAAGCGCATAATCAAGAATATGAGTAGTTTAGGCTTAATTCCTAAATTATCTTTAAATGATTTTGAAAAATGTGACTATTGTAGTCAAGCTAAGATCACAAAAACACCACATAAATCTGTGACTAGAGAAACTGAGCCTCTAGATTTAATTCATTCTGATATCTGTGAACTTGATGGAACGTTGACCAGAAATGAAAAACGTTATTTTATCACTTTTATTGATGACTGTTCTGATTATACATATGTATACTTAATGAAAAATAAAAGTGATGCTCTTGATATGTTTAAATCTTTTGTGACTGAAATTGAAAATCAATTTAATAGAAAGATAAAGAGATTTCGTAGTGATAGAGGCACTGAATATGATTCTAGCATGTTTGTTGATTTTTATAACTCACATGGAATTATACATGAAAGAACTGCACCATACTCACCTGAAATGAATGGCAAAGCTGAAAGGAAGAATAGAACTTTTACTGAATCAATTGTTGCTATTTTGCTTAATTCTGGTGCTGCATCTTATTGGTGGGGAGAAATATTATTGACTGTATGCTATATACTTAATAGAGTTCCAAAATCTAAAAGCAAAATTTCTCCTTATGAAATCTTGAAAAATAAACAACCAAACATCTCTTATTTTAAAACTTGGGGTTGTTTGGCATATGTTAGAATTCCTAATCCTAAAAGGATAAAATTGGCTAGTAGAGCATATGAATGTGTGTTTATTGGCTATGTTGTTAATAGTAAAGCATATCGATTCTTTGATTTGAAAGACCATGTTATTTTGGAATCAAATGATGCTGATTTTTATGAACATAGATTTCCATTTAAATTGAGAAATAGTGGGGGTGCATCATCTAGTAACATGCCTGTGATTAGGGACATTGAGCATCATGAGGGGAATGAAACTGAACCTAGAAGAAGTAAAAGAACTAGAGTCTCTAAAGATTTTGGTCCTGATTTTTGTGCATATACTTTAGAGGAGGATCCTTCGAACCTCCAAGAAGCTTTGACCTCATTAGATGCTGACCTATGACAGGAAGCCATTAATGATGAAATGGACTCTCTTGAGTCTAACAAAACCTGGCATTTAGTTGATTTGCCTCCAGGATGTAAGACAATAGGATGTAAATGGATTCTGAAAAAGAAATTGAAACCAGATGGTACTGTTGATAAGTACAAGGTACGTCTTGTGGCCAAAGGTTTTAGACAGAGAGAAAATGTAGATTTCTTTGACACATACTCACCTGTCACAAGAATAACATCTATTCGTGTGCTTATTGCTTTAGCTTCTTTACATGATCTTGTTGTGCACCAAATGGGTGTTAAAACTGCTTTTTTTAAATGGTGAATTAGAAGAAGAGATTTACATGGACCAACCTGAGGGATTTGTGATCCATGGTCAAGAATATAAAGTGTGCAAATTAGATAAATCTTTGTATGGTTTGAAACAGGCACCTAAGCAATGACATACAAAGTTTGGCAATCTAGTTATCTCACATGGTTTTAAAGTGAATGAAAGTGACAAATGCATTTATTATAAATCTGATAATGACATTTGCACCATCATATGTTTATATGTGGATGACTTGCTTATTTTTGGTTCGAACTTGCATGTCATAAATGATGTGAAATATGTGCTATGTGAAAACTTTGATATGAAAGATCTAGGAGATGCGAATGTGATCCTTGGTATAAAGATCACTAGGTCTGAAAAGGGAATTTCTTTGGATCAATCTCATTACATTGAGAAGATTTTAAAGAAATACAATTACTTTAACTGTAAACCTGTGTGTACACCCTATGATCCCAGTGTAAAGCTATTTAAGAACACTGGTGATGGTGTAAGACAAACAGAGTATGCGAGCATCATTGGCAGTCTTAGGTATGCCACTGATTGTACTAGACCCGACATTGCCTATGTTGTGGGACTATTGTGCAGGTTTACTAGTAGACCTAGTATTGAGCATTGGCATGCTATAGAAAGGGTCATGAGGTACCTTAAGAGAACTATGAACCTTGGATTGCATTATCAAAGGTTTCCCGCTGTCCTTGAAGGATACAGCGATGCTGACTGGAACACCTTGTCAGATGACTCCAAGGCAACCAGCGGCTATATTTTTAGCATAGCTGGTGGAGCTGTTTCATGGAAGTCTAAAAAACAGACTATTCTGGCTCAATCTACAATGGAGTCAGAAATGATAGCACTAGCTACTGCTAGTGAAGAAGCATGATAGTTGAGAGGCATGCTAGTTGAGATCCCTTTATGGGAAAAACCGATACCAGCTGTGTTGATCCATTGTGATAGTACCGAGGCTATTGCAAAAATTCAGAACCGTTATTACAATGGTAAAAGACGTCAGATACGACGTAAGCACAGTACTGTTAGAGAGTTCCTCTCTACTGGAGCTGTAAGAGTGGATCATATACGCATCGATGAAAATTTAGCTGATCCTTTGACGAAAGGATTAGCTAGAGATAAAGTCCTTAAAACATCAAAAGGAATGGGACTAATGCCCTTAGAATGATGAATCACACATGATGGTAACCCGACCTATAGACTGGAGATCCCAAGAAATAGGTTCAATGGGTAATAACAAGTTATGATGTGATATGAGATAGATCATGCTATTACTTAAAGTTAACTTGAAGCATGAATTCCTGAAGGGACATAAGGATGAGTTAATAGAAACTCTTAATGAGATCTATACTCTATGTGGAGTGGAGTACCGAGCTACATGAGTACTCTTGATAGACTCACCTACGTGAATGTGGAAGTGGGGCCGCTTCCTATGAAATTTTGGGCAAATTTATAGAGCGTTCACTATACTGGGATAGACGTGCATGGCCATTAAAGCACGGGCTTTTGGACTACACCCTAGAAAGATTGTGTGTGGTGCAATGTTAGAGATAGAGTTCAAGACTACGTGTCACTCTAGTATATTCTAAATTGCATTCACTATGCAAAGGTTCAAGTCGAAAGATACCTTTGTTTATGCTCAATCTTATTGTTCTTAGGTTACTGCTCGATGAAAAAATATTTTTTAAATAATTCAAGTGGGGGATTGTTGGAACTTATCTATATAAGAGTAAATTATTAAAAAATAGAAAAGGTGCTTTAATGACTCCCTAGAAGAAGAGTCCCACATTGTTTTAGAATACTCATTTGTAAGGATATATAGATAGTGGACTTGAGCCTTGGGGTTGTGCCCCAAGGGGTACCCACTTTTGTGGAAGAGGGAGGAGTCACACAAATGCTCACCTGACCACCACACACGCGCGCGCCGCCGTCCGTCCGTCCGAGCTGAACTGAACTGAGCTGGTTGGTGTAGTGTGCACCTTATTATTTTTTGGAAAAAATTTATTTATTGAATATTATTTTATTTAATAAAAAAACGTGATTTATGTTGGTAAAACTGAAGACATTTTCTCTTCAAATTTTTTAGGAACCTCTCCCACGTTTTAATAAAACGTCTTTTTTATTCCTGTTAAAAAAGACCCACTTTCTCTTTAAAAATGGTGCAATTACTTTTCTGAAAAAATCACTCAACATTTTTTCGATTAAAAATTCCGAGCAGTAGCATTCATTGGGCTGTGGTAAACGACGGTTCTCTATAGTGCAGTGGAGGTCTGATACAGTGTCTAGACTAGGTTGTTTTATCCTGGGGACGACGGGGCTGATAGTCTGCTTGCACATCTCTGGGCAGTGCCGCGAACGTCTTAAAGAGAGCGACCTAATCCGCGACTCAATCCAGATTATTATTTGATAATTTCGTTCCTTTTTATTTCTGCAGCAACTATCTCGACAACAATAAATATGAATTAATTATAGTGTGTTATTATATAATCGATGATGAGAACATACATATGCATGCAGGTGCAGCTACTTATGATGCTCTCGATCGAGTATATGATAATTCTAATAACTTAATTTACGTTTCTCCTTCTAAAAATCAGAATATCTATGTCGAAGTTTTGTTATTTTCTTATATAATTATAGAGTAATAATATAATTATTTACACCTAAACGAGTATAAAATAATATTGTGAAGATTATATATTCGAAAATTTTATTGATTAATTTAATTAATATTGTTTTACGAGGGCTTTCGCAATTAGAGACTGATTTTTTTGGATAGGAATTTAATGCAGGTTTGCTGTAGTTGACAGATAAGGACTTGACATGTATATTTTATAAAATTATTTTTTGACACATCCATTTAATATACGAGACTTTATTATATTTTGATTAAATATCTTTACACAAGAGTACATTCTTTTGAAGGGTTTATCTTGTTTTATCATTAATTTTGTTTTATTATTTATTCGGATCATTAATAAATTATTTTTTAAATTTTATATTTTGTAAAATAGTTCATATATAATTCTAAATTCGATTTTGATCAAAATTTTCTCAACTAAAATCATAAATAATTAACCAAACTAACAATTTAGAATAAAAATAAAATCATTCTGCTTAAAAATTATAATATTATATTTAATTTTTTTTCATCAAAATTGAATTTATAAGTCTATTTAAACTATTTTATAAAATATAAGTTCCAAAAATATTTTTTTTAAAATACAAAATCTAAATAATTAATAAAAAAAAATACGATCAAAAAAAATATAATCTATTTTTTTAATACTAAATTGCAATATATAAATACTCTGAAATATATAGTAGCACATATACTCTTAACTAATCCTTTTTAAAAATATAATAAATAACAAAAGTCACTTAATTAATATGAATCCTGAATTAAACGAAAAAAGCAAAAAAGAAATAAAAAAACAGGAGAATGTCAGATGATTTAAAGGATTTAATTAATATATAAATTGATAAAATGAAGAAAAAATATATAGTTGATGATGATCAAGTCATCTTATAAGACCCCATACCATATATAATATAAGCTGATGAGACGAGGATAGAGATCGATCGAGGCCGTTAAAACAAAAACGCGGCATGGATAACTTTTTTTATTATATAAATATATACATATATATATATATATATATATTTGAGATCGCATTAATGTTAATAATGCGTGAACTGCGAACTCAGCTGGTAGAGTTGTCTTGTCCATCTTAAATTATTGTGCTTTGAAACAGTTTACAAATAGTAATAATTTATTTTTAAAAGGAACAACGGGGAAGAGCATGATTACTCTATTCTATTTATCAAGATATTTTATTAAAATTTTATTTTTTTATTTCACTTCTTATTTTTACATTACACCATACATTAATTATTCTATAATTTTTTACATCATTTAAATATTATTTAATAATTAAAGTAAAAATCACATATTAAAAAAGAAAAAATAATAATAAAAAATTTGCTAATCGGAGAAAAAAAGGACAAAAAAATTATTTACATAACTAATTTAAGTTTAGCTATATTTAGAATAAAATTTATTGAATTTAGTGCTAAGTTATTATACATATTTATTTAAAAGAACTAATAGAGTAAATATTAAATCATTTAGCTAAAAAAATTTATATTTGGACTATTTTAAAACAAGCATTAGAACTGCTCTAAGAAAGATAATATGCGTGTACAGCATGCAAAATAATAATAGTGCACATAATAATAATAATAATAGATAATAAAATTTTACATGTGTGTCATTGTTATAATTATTTAATTAGTAATATAAAATTTTAAAAAATTAACATTTTATATAATTGGAATTGGAGGCATGTTAAATCATTGGCATGTATGCACTTAATTACCCCTATTTATTATATATAATATATATTGTATATATATCACAGTCTCTCTCCATGGAATTCAACGTTGACCAATATAATAAAATGAGAATTGATAAGTTCGTGTCAAACTCATAACACTATAAATGGTGTTACACTAACATCAAAACTAAAAAAATTTAGAACTATATTTTTTTTCCATTCCAACCACAACACCAAAACTTACACTAAAATATATATTCTTTATTATTATATTATTTTTTAAAAACGTATAAATATAATATATGTACATTTAACAAGTTTTATTCGTATTATATTTAAAAAGTTAAAAAGTAAAAAAGTATACTAAATCATTTTTTGTCATGGTTTACATGCCACCTCAAATTTGATGGGCAACTGTAGATAACAGCATATATGTTATGTAATATATCATTCGGTTGGAAGACAATTAGTGTAAAATCACCAAAAATTTGGTGATATACCGTTCGATTGTAGTTGGCCTAAGGGGCACCACCGATGCCCAACACCATAAGTAGGTGGCATACTGCTATTGGTGCAATCCAATATCGGGTCCCACTTATTTGAATTTAATAAGGATTTGGGATATCGCTAACCAATCATAAGGCGACACCTCATGTGGTGTTGGACACATTAAGGTGCCAAATAGCAACACTCTAATGAAATTGAGTGCTTTTATAGCACATCTTATTTCTTCCCCTCATTCTTTAATTATTGATTAATTATTTATAAATATAATTTTGTTTGGGTTAATTTATATATCCTAGTATAATTTTAAATCAGAAATGATATTTCTTGACATCCTCTCTAAACACAAACACCCCCAAACAATTAGGTTGTCAATTTATAAAAGTTAAAATGATACAAAATATAAGTTTAGATAAATAAAATATGAATGTAGGATACTACCACTACTACAAAAATGGTTTTTTAGGACTAGCATTGCGAGTCCTAAAAATTTTTTTAGGACTCGCGGAGCGTGAGTCCTCTATTTGAGAGCCTTAAAAACTAAGGTTTTTTAGGACTCGCATCGCGAGTCCTAAAAAATCTAGTTGAGTGCCTTTAATTAAGTTTTTAGGACTCGCATTGCGAGTCCTAAAAAATCTTGTTGAGTGCCTTTAATTAAGTTTTTAGGACTCGCAACGCGAGTCCTAAAAAATCTGGTGCGAGTCCTAAAAAATCTGGTGCGATGTCTTTAATTAAGTTTTTAGGACTCCCATTGCGAGTCCTAAAAAATCTGGTTGAGTGTTTTAAGTAATTTTTTAGGACTCGCTTTGCATGCCCTTAAAAGTAATTTTTTTTAAAAAAAAAAATGCAGCTACAATTTTCGTTTTGATTTAGAAAAAATATATCCCTTTGAGTGTCCAAAATGTATTCTATATGTTAGATTTCTAAAATTTCAAAAGAAAATACAACAAAATAATTTTTTATTAATTACTCAAAAATATCATTTCAGTATTTAGTCTACTCGGATTACAAAATCATATTACATGATAGTTTATACTACAATCAAATTTTATCATCACCAAATATTAAACAAGAAATGTATACAATGTTAGTAAAATATATTTTTTATTCTAAAAACTTCAACTGTCAATGTTGAAGAAATGCATCTCAATATAGTATTGCGCCAAAGAAATACATCTCAATATAGACTTGCACATTATAAAAAAGTTATTTAATTATAAATATATTATAATTCAAACTTATAAATAAGTAGACAGACAAAAATTATAAATATATATATAATAAATGCGAGAATTAAACTATCATTATCATTATAGGTATTCATATAGTCAAGGAGCAAACAATATCTTATTAAATAGTACTATTTCATAAAATCTTATTCATCCAGTACATAAAGGTATTTCAAAACAGTAGCAAACTACACCAAAATCAGCAACAAAAGAGACCATAAATCTACCATATTAATCCATTAAAAACAGTGGCAGCAATCTTTTTCATATTTCCACACAAAACTAAGTACAAAAAATCTATAGAAAATCGGACAACATATCCCTAATTTACTAGCCTAGCCATCTATCACAATCAACACAAACATGTCAAACAAATCAAACAACACACAAGTTTTCATCCATATATCACCGCAGCACACAAAATTCTCAGAACCTACTTCACTAAGACATGCAAGTTCTCAATCTTCCGTTATCACCGCAGCACACAGAATTCCCATAACCTACTTCACTACGGATGAATATCTAAGATATTCAAACTCCACTAAAGTATAATACTAAAGCAATTAGAGAATAAACACATACACATTCCTTCGTTTGATCAAAGAAAAACATAATTACCAAATCAAACACTAAAATGGGATATTCCTTCATTGTTTTTCTGTTAAAATTCTATTAATAAAAAAGGGCTTTTAGTGTGTGTAACATTAAAATCATTAACTATAAAATCTCACCGAAATCCGCTAAGATTATTAATGTTATCATCATAAGCCTAATTTTAATAATAAAAGATGTAAATGTTCGAAATAAGATTCTAGCATCACCATCATAAATTTCTATCAATTCTCTAAAGACCAACAGTAAATTTCTATCAGCAAAAATAGCTTTAATTAAAGACCAACAGTAAATTTGAGAGCTATGCTCAGACTCAAACATAAAACTTTAACATCAAATCATCATCAAGGCTCAAAAATATATTTAATCCCCAATATCAAACAAGAATAACAAATATCGTCATATATAATTATAACTACTATTAATTGCACTAATATTTGATTAATTAATTTATAAAATGAACTAAAAATAGTAATATAATCTTATTCACATTTGACTTTTTTGTTTATTTTTTTTAAAGAATTAACAATTGACTGAAATTGCATAATTACTATTTGGTTAGGTTAATGTACCTAGGTGACATTATTAATTAGATGATCAAAGTGAGTATGTAAGGGAAAATTACAAAAAAAATTTGTTGTAGAAACTGTAACATTTCTCTGAAAATGTTTCATGAAGATTTGTAATGATCCATGAATGGGTACCAATTTAATGTTTCATGAAGTAGCGTAATGATTCATGAATAGGTGCTAAGATAGCTCATGAAACAATGTAATGTTTCATGAAAGAATGTGTTGGTTCATGAATAGGTATCAAAACATCAATAAATACCTCAGGTTTCACAGATTTCATATCTCCTTTTGTTTGTTCAATATTTTGCTGGATATTAGCCTACAAGTCTGTTGTATCTTGGTAGTGATATTACTCATACAAAACTCTTAATAACCTTTGAGAAGTGTGGCCAAATAAAACCTTAAAGGAAGGTGTCCATACCTCTAACCCATTTTTTAGTTTTCATTCTTTCTTGTCTCCTACACTACATTCTTCTCTTACATTTTTAACAATTGAAAAGATAAAGTTAATAATGCCCGGCCCGTCCAATTTTGGTTTTGATCTCCACATAAAGTTTTGCCCTCCTAGCATATTTATATATGTGTATATATAAGTCCCTAACTAGTCTAGTCTCAAATAAAAAATATTTAGGTAAACAAAATGAGTCAAGAACAAGAAAAGACAAGAGTTGTAGGAGGAGTAAGAATAGAGAAGTCTTGTGCAACCAAAAAAACAAAAAAAACAGAGCATAATCCTCAAACAAAATCAAGCCTATAACTGAGAAGATCACACATATCAGCAAGGCCACAATGCATCACTGACACTCCCCTAAAAAAGAAGCAAAACCCAGAGGAACATAACAAATATCAGAGATCAGAACAAAGGAGTCCAAAATCCCCAAACACCAGACCCTAGATTAATAATATTCAGATGCAAGAGCAAGTTCTAACTAAACATTCAAACAAAATCAAACCAGTGAGAGATAAGTTTTCCCAGTCATAATAAAACAAAATTGCATAAGCAATTAAATAATTGAAAGCCCATACATGTAAAAGATCACCAAATCATGTAGATTGGAGAAAAGATCATTTTTGAGGCTTTCCAGGAAAACACATAAATAATTTTTTCTTTTTCAATCTACATATTATTTTTTTTATATAAATTTTATCTCAAAATGATGTTAAACACTCTAATTTTCTCTCCAAGAATATTTTTTTGTTTTTAATAATAAAAAACAATTTTTGAGTATACCATGCCAAACATTCCTTCCTTGATGTTCTTCTACAGTTTTGGAGACTTATATGTGTGATTAATAATGCCTTAAATTAAAACATAAAGTAATATATGTACTGAATATATTTATATATATAGTGGTCCAAACGCTCCCAACTTTATTTTGTTTTCAGTTTTCACCAATTCATGAATAAAAAAAAGTATACATTATAACTGAACTGAGATGATAATGATATGTCTAATAAAATTATGATAATAATAACTCGGAATAATTTCCCTAAAAAAAAAAATTAATTAGTATATAAAATGTAAGATTCTGAGTTAGAGTAATATATACTTCTAACTCTAACCTCTCGATCGTTCGTGGAAAATTCTGGGAATCTCCACACATGTGACCTGTAATATCCAACATTTTCATTATACATTTTTTATTATAAATCAGAGTTTTAATACATAAAATGTACAAGTTTACAAATTTAAGAAATAGTAATGGAAAAATAGTGTTTAAAATATCATTTTATGTTTTAATGAGATTAAAGAGAGAGAAACTTGAGTAGTCAAGTATTGGACCCAAATGTCATATAATTTTAATTGGGGATTTTTATAAAATTAAGAAAGTTTTGCTAAAGGGCTTATTTGAAAAGAATTTTAGTATTTTGGGTCCAAGTGTAATTTAAAAAAAAAAGGCTTCAGCCTTTCTTTTTACCTGAGCCCCTCTCTCTCTCTCCTCAGAAACTCTCTCTCTCTCTCTCTCTCTTTCTCTCTCTCTGCGTGCTACTGTTGCCGACGACGCAGGAGTACTTTCTGGCCACCACTTTTAGCCACGCGCCGGACCGTTGGATTCAGAGGCCTCCGAACTATCGTCCCACGCGGGAATCTAGAGCTCACTCGCCGATTAAACGCCTCAACCACTCGATTTAAGTTCGGCCACCCCGCGACTTCAAAGTTGCGATTCGGCCACCTCGGGCATCCGTTTGCCGATCCGTCACCACCATCGTGCTCCTCGTGTTGTGGGCTTCAAAACCCAATAACTTGTTCCTACATCTACCATAGTTGGGTGGTGGGCCCACCACGAGCCATCGCGATCCACCGTAGACCGACGGTCGAAACTTAGTGTTCGAGGTTCCGAAGTACGTTTTGAGTTTCAGAAAATCACCGTTTGACTTGTTGTGGAACCCGATCATTGTGGTATAATTTCTTTGACCTATATTGTGATTTGATTGTGATTGATTAGAGTAATTGTTATTATGTGTATTTATAGTATATAATTATATATTATTGATATATGGAATATTTTCTGTAATTTACTGGCTGTCTGGGATTATATGTATTTTTATACAGGTTTTGATTTTGGGATTGTCCACTTTATAGCCGTTGTGCTGTCCAATTTTCTAGAAAATATTAGATATTAAATAAAGTATAAGAATACATATTTAATTGATTTTATATTAATATGGAAATTTTTATGATTAAGTAATTTTAATTATTATTGTTATTATTTTGTTAAGTAAATCAAGAATATAGTTTCATATATATATATATAAATGAAAAGTGTGATTTATAGTAAACCTATTATTTAACAATTATTCTTATATATTAATATTTTGTTAATATTTGAATATCAAAATAATATCAGTATTAGTTTCTTACAGTTATTGATATTTGTAAGACCAGTAAATTTTGGATAAAGTATATTTATTATATCACTGGAATTGATATTATGACCAACTAATAATAATATAATTATATCGATTATTACAACTTTATGTTAAAAATATGATTTCTTTTATAAAATGACTATTTGAATATATACATTCATATATGTATTGTTATTGAAGTATTTTTGTTATTAATATTGAAGTAAGTTTATTTATAGACGATAATTATTATTCTTGTTATTATTATCATAAGAGTACATTATCTTATGAGCAAGGTTTAAAGCATGATTTTATATGAAGAGTTATTTGTATTACGTTGATAATAATTATTATTATCATTCATATGGTATATGGTATTGTTAATATACACTATCAATAGTGTATATTTACGATTTTGATAGAATTTAATAAATGATGTGCCTTGAATAAGATTTGTATGGATTTGATTGATTGACTCTTGCTGAGCAATTTTAAAATAAGCTAAGGACCTAAGGTAAGTAAATCTCACCATTTGTGCTTAAGTGTAAGATGCATGACTACATTGATTGTGTACATCTGATGAGTTAAGTATGGTATGATGATGATGCATATGATAAGTATGTGAAGAATGGTTATATGAACACCATAAGGGTGTTGTGTGATATGTAATTGATGAATTCCGTGATATGTGAAAGATGTCTTACTTGGTTAAGAATGATATGAATTATGTGCAAGTATGTGTTCTTATGTTGATGGATATGTGGATTACTTTATGTTCATGATTTGTTATATGTTATGATATATGAAGTGTTTAAGTTTTTAGGCTGGAAACCTTAGACCTGAGCCATAGCTCTACGTTAAGGTATAACAACGCCACCAACCCAAAGCTTCATGTATTATGACTAAAGATGTTTTGAGTTATATGAGATGTGATACAATGCCTTGATTGAATACCATCAACATGAATCATGAACATGAACATTGGCATTTCAGCATCAGCATGTATGCATGGCATGTACAGTTATGTGATACATTATTATGTGATATAAGACCATGCATATGAATATGAGAAAAGTTATGAAATGCCTTGAAAAGTCTTATGTAAAATTTAACATTTTAATGACACAAGACTTAAGCAAAGTGATAATAATATGTTTAAAAAGGGTGCCACTGTTTTGATGAAGCAATTAAGTAAGTTCAGCAAAGAAGACGGAGGTCTATAAGACTAATAGTGGCTGCCCACTAGTATGGGCTAGGTCAGAGTTGACCATTCAGACATGCTTGCCATGTTCCCGTCTTTCTCCTCCATATGTGTAATAAGGATGGCAGCTATGGCGACGATGAAATGAGTGTTATGATGAGCCTAGCTGAGATGATGGCTAGCCGGAGGAGAACCCATGGGATTCTATATGATATGTGTAACAAGCCCTGCAGGCATTGGCCGAATCAAACAGTGTGCACAAGTGATATTGGGCCCATAAAAATGTGAAACTAAAAGAAAGAGCATAAAAATAAAGTTTGAAAGTGCATGAGCAATAAATGAAATGCATAAGTATATAAGTCAGCATATTAGTATATGTGCACTACAAACTCACGACATTCATGTGTATGTGTATGCATGAGATTTGCTTACTGAGCGTTAGCTCATTATGTTATTTTCCAACATTTTTCCAGGTGTGGCTTTAGCTGTTGAGCAACTTGTGGAGCACGGACTCAGTAGCAATGCAATAATGGTTTAGAGTTTTCATATGCCTGCCTTAAATTTAAAGTATTCATACGTGTAATAATTTCTTCTAATAAGTTTATATAAAAGTTTTAAATTTTTCTGTATTTCTTCGTATCATTTTATTTAATTCTTTTGGTCAAGTGCCTTACATACTCGTAAACCCTGGAATTACGAGTATGTGGCAGACGTACCCTACCTTAGGGACGTTATATGACCATTATTAATTAATTACATATTATTCTCTCTCACTTTCGTGTCAATTTTAAAAGTAAAATTCTTTAAAAGTTTCACCAAGTTACTTTCCTTTTTCGTTTCAAAGCTTATTATTTATGTTCTTATAATTAGTCAACACTCGTTTGTAGAATCATGGTTGACACACATATATATATATATGTGTGTGTGTGTGGATATAGTGAATGAAAAGAAATGGAGTAGTGATTGAAAAGAAATCTATATGCAATAATTTTGTTGATTGATCATGTAATGTAAGTATATGCAATAATTTTTGTTGATTGATCATGTAATTAGAGTTGTTTTGTTTGGTTCTAAGTAAAATATACAAAATAATTCAATATATATTCTCATATCATTCTTGTTTTGTTTGGAGAAAAGATAGAAAAAGTTAGTTCTCATTAGTGCACAAGAGACTATATAAAGCTCAAGAACCTAAAACGGAAATAACAATCCATCACATGGCTATTGTAACAAAGTTAGTTAAGCAACCACGACTGGCTAACTAAAACTCATGGACTCTCTTGAACACATTTCGGACGATACTCATGATCATAAATTTGCTAAAAACAATTTAAATAAAAAATTGGTGTTTACAAAAGAGACAAAGAAAGGCCTTGGGCTTGCATGAGGAACCAATGGATAAAAAAGAAGAGCTTAAGGCTTTGTATAAGTGGAAGTAGGTACTGTTAGGCACAAAAATATCCGGCTTGGCCCAAATATGCTCAAAGGTGCTATGCAAGAAAATTGTAGAACATGCATAAATTACTATAATGATATAATCACACAACATAATCTGACTGAGCAAAGCACGACATCAATTAATAGAAATATACTACATGAAAATTTAACAAAAAAATAGGTTACAAAAAAAAAACATATTACATGAAAATTAAAACATAGTAAAATACACATCTTGCACTGAAAATAGAAGAAAAAGAGAAAAGTCAACATGCCACTATCTATAAAAAATCGGACAACATATCCCCTAATTTACTAGCCTAGCCATCTGTCACATTCAACACCAACATGTAAAACAAATCAAACAACACACAAGTTTTCATCCATATATCACCGCAGCATACAAAATTCTCAGAACCTACTTCACTAAGACATGCAAGTTCTCAATCTTCCGTTATCACCGCAGCACACAGAATTCTCAGAACCTACTTCACTACGGATGAATATCTAAGATATTCAAACTCCACTAAAGTAATACAATTATCATTCAAAATTGTAAAATATTGAAAATTAAAAAAAAATCAAATACAACATACCTCTTGCAATTAGCTACCAATCCAATGCTTTAAGACCAATCAAAATATTAACCTATTCATTTTAATCAACATTGTAAAAAAAGAAAAATGTAAAATATTGACATTTGATTTTAAAAAGTTCACATAAGTATTGCAATGCCAAAATTACCCTAATCTCATAACTTTTTCTTTTTAATCAACATCCTAATGTTAACTAATTATTTATTTTCATATTATAAAAAGTCATGAAGTTGACCATATGTATAACTAAAATTGAAAAATGAAAATCAATACCAAACAATTGCTATTTATTTTTTATTTGTAATGACCTTTATTATTTGTCTAAAATGTGTCATCCTAATTTTATCAAAAAACAAAACTAAAAAAATTGTTTGACAAAAATCTCAAACTCCAAACCTATGGTTTTTTTTTAAAAAAAAAAAGATAATCTATAAATTTTAAATGAAGAAATACTAAGAAACACTCATTTATTTCAGTTGTAGTTAGAAAATTGCACATGGGTATTGGTATTTGTTTTTTTTTTAATCATATTTTAATTTTTTAAATCAAAAGTATATTTATTTGTATATTAAAACTATAAATTATATTAATACCCTATATTATCTATAAGTTAAAATTTGAAATTATAATATTATCAATTACAAAATATTTATAAATAGCATACATATATATTTATAAGATAAAGTATTTATTTAAAAATGTCAAATGTTAATAATTTTATAACAAAAAAAAATAAAAGTCAATAAATAAGAAAAATGGCATACATACAAGTTAGTGTAATGAAATATGGAATAAATAAATACAAAATTCTCTCTACTTGAGAATATTTTGTCTAATTTTTAATTAGAATAATTCCATAAATTACTGAATATCTAAGATTAAGTTTAGAATTTGATATATTATTAGGGTATTAAAATTATTACTACATTAATATAATCTATAATGTAATATTTATTATATATATATGTATATATTTATGCACTCTAAAACTAAAAAAAAACTGCTGCTATATATATTTATTTATTATATATATATTTAAAAAAAATATTTTAAAAAACTACTGCTATAATGTAATATTTAAAAAAAAAATTAAAAACAAAGATATACCTGAATCGAGCCTTCGACGAGCACCAGCGCCGCCAAGAGCCAAGGCCGTCCAGATGCTGTGCCGCCGCCGAGAACCATCGCCGCCGCTGCAACCAGTCGGAGAACCCACGACGCTGGAGCTGAGAACCCACGACGCCGGAGAACCTGCGACGCTGGAGCTGAGAACCCACGGGCCGACGCTTGCTACTCACCTCGCCTCCTCCGTCGCCGTTCACCACCCAAGCCGCCTCACCACCCAAGTCGTTGTTCACCACTAGCAACCACCCTCCAACAAGCCTGCCGAAGCTTACACAGTCCAAACCTAATTTAATCCCCAAATGTGAGAGCTTTATTTTGTGTGTGCTGAAAAATTTGAATTCTCCCCAATTTCGAAAAAAGTAAGTTTTCATGTGTCCTTTTTACTAACAATTTTAAGAACTTGCTTTGTGAGTCCTAAAAGAGTATTAAGGACTCTCAAAGCAAGTCCTTAAAATTATTAAGTAAAAAAATACTTATTTTTTATCTCAAATTTTTTTTAGGACTCATATATTTTGTTAGGACACTCATTGTGAGTCCTAAATTGTGTTTTTTTAGGACTATCAATGAGTGTCCTTAAAAACTCCATAAATATTTTTAAGGACTTGTATTTATGTGCATGTCCTAAAAAAGTGTCCCGTAAAGGGTATTTTGTAGTAGTGTACGTTTAATTAAAGTGAAAAAAAAACTAATTATATAAACATTAATGTAGAGATATAGTGGGGAAATATATATTTTTTTAATAGAGGTTTTTTTTTATAATGTATAATTTTGTATTCATAAAAAAAAAATTAATAGTGGTGTAAATCGTACATTCTATGATGACTCCTAGGAGAAGACGTTGAATGTCTATAAAATCTCATCCTAGGAGTCATCATAGGGTACCTACGTCTCCCTTGAAAAGACTTTGTATACATTCAATGTCTCATTTCGTGAGTATTCATTATTGGTTTTTGTATTTTTTTTAAATAAAAAATAATAATTAAATAATTATTTTCAGTATATTAATTAATAGAATTAAATATATTAATTTTTAAAAATGGAATTAAATTTATTAATTAAAAAATCTGAATTATATATAAATTTAAATTGTGAATTTTCTTTAATAAAACCGAAATACGTATATAATATGTTTTAGCTAGCTAAATATACAAAAATGTAATATTTGTTGTTAAACATAAAATTAACAATATTACACTAGCTAGCTAGACATATAGTAAGAAAGAAAAAGTAAACAACAAAAAAAACCTAATATTTGGGATGATGACTTTGAACTATCAGTAGCATATGGTTCGCCCAATGTTGTCGCATTTCATTAATTTGTGCTGGTGTATATGGCGTCACAACAAGGAAAATGGGCTTTTACTTCGGTTTTTAAACTTGATTTACTTCGGTTTTCGCTAAAATTCGCAACCACAGTAGTTCGGAGCGAAGTAAAAAGTAGTTAAAAACCGAAGTAGAATCCCCACTTTTTACTTCGGTTTTTACATAATAACCGAAGTAGAAAGTGGTGCACGCATCCATCCTGGGCACTTTCTACTTCGGTTTTTAGGTAAAAAGCGAAGTAAAAGGGCCACTTTCCACTTCGGTTTTTACCTAAGAACCGAAGTAGAAATGGGACATTCTACTTCGGTTCTTAGGTAAAACCGAAGTGGAAATTACTTCAGTTTTTACCTAAAAACCGAAGTAGAAAGTGCCCTGCATTTTTTTTTAATATATATTTCTGATTATTTTTAAATGGCCAAATTCTATTTATATATATATATATATATTTGGCCTAATTTTATTTAAATGGTCTAATTATATGAATTTACAGTTATATATATTTTTACAATTGGAATTGGTTAAGAATTTTTTTTGAATGAAAATATGATAACTTTCATTAATTAAAAATGTCATCATAAGCATATAAAACACAAGTACTTAACTAAGATAGCTAGCCTTAACATTAATACATTTACAAAAAACTAAACTTACAACTGAACGAACTTATAAACAAAATAGATTTACTGATAAATGTATGTCTTCAATTGACCTAACCATTCGTGTTGGATTGGCAAGAGGTTTGCAATCTCACAATATTGCTTCTTCCCATCAAACTGTAAAGTTAATAAATATAAATTAATTTTATAGATTATCGATACCAAAATAAGTTATAAAAAAGGGTTTATACATTTTTAGACCCTGTGTTTTTTCCCATTACCTGTTTGGACCCTGTGTTTTGATAAATTACTTTTTGGACCTTGTGTTTTGTAAAATTGTTAAAATAGAACCCTAAACTCAATTTTGATGAAGAAAAAATTGAATATAACAACACAGTTTTTAAGCATAATGATTTTATTTTTGTTCTGAATTGTTAGTTTGGTAAATTATTTGTGATTTTAGTTGAGAAAACATTGACCAAAATCAGATTTAGGGTTTTATTTTAACCATTTTACAAAACATAGGGTCCAAAAAGTAATTTTTCAAAACACAGGGTCCAAATAAGTAATGGGAAAAAACACAGGGTCCAAAATGGTATAAACCCTATAAAAAATGAACTTACTTTTTCTTTTAAGGTTTCTATTGCATTTGATGCCCGAACAAGATCTCTAATGTACTTCAACACATAAAAACCACATTCATGACTTTGTGGTTGTCTTGAACATGAAACATTGAATATCTTTGTAGGATTGCCGAGTAATTCATTGGAAGAAGCCTTATAATATGCACTATTTAAAAAGAAAATTAACAAAAGTTATTAAAATGTAGTAACATGTAATAGTTGTTGCATATTAAGAAATATTTTCAAAAATTTAAAACTTACCTCATTATCATTGAATCAATTTCTTCAGGACGTTTGTGTGCTTTCAGTGGATCCAAGAACATGATTTTTCCTTTTGACATTGCAATCACCAACATCCAATGTTCTCTAAAATAAGAAGCGTGTTAAGTAAAATAATTAAAATTTTAATATATGAATAATCAAATAAGAAAAGTTTACACTATTTCTTACCGTATGTTCCAAGGTATAAAGTATAGTTGACCAACTCTATCCATGGTCATCAACCAATCTGCCAAGTCAATGGTTGATCGTTCTACATCGTTAACATTATTAATGCTAAGACATTCAATGTCAAAAAACTTGTAAAAGACACGCCGATTTGGAAATAGGGCTCCCAAATGCATCTGCAAAATTTTCTTAAGTGTTAAATATTTTTGAAAAATTTCGGCAGAGTTTCCCCTATAAATATGACTACCCAAACCTGTAAACATTCAATTTACTATGAAAATTTGCAACAGATCACAGAGCATTACTCATAACTGATTCTAAATTTCATATCATTCCAAAGAATTAGTTGAAGGGATACCTTAATCCGAATATCATTGTTGAGCCTCCAATCATATGCAAAGTAGCAACTTGTTCCACATCCTCTGAAGTTATAAAGATTGACTCGCGATTCATGAATGATGGGTCCATTGGAATTGAGACGACTGTGTTCATTCCCTTAACTCTGCAAAATTCTCTCACCATAAACTGAAGGCTAACATGGATGCGATTCATGATGTGATCGGCAAATGGTTGGCCTTCGGTCAGAGTGTTTTCTGGATTGACGTGAGACCCAGCTGATGACAGATGTGGGCTAGTCAAAGAATTACGGTTCGTCTTATCCTTGGATGGGCTTTTTGACATAGGAGGTTTCTTTTTTAGAGGACCCTACACAACATCAAGTAAAAATAATATTAAAATAATAGACCAATAAATATTTTAATAGGTAACAAATTAAAGAATTCGTTTATACCTGATCAGTCATAACTAATTCTTTTGGCCAAGGAATGAATACATCATAAGTATCTCGAACATAGTGTATCTCCCCAACAGAACATGAGATTTCAGCATCCTCTTGTAATATTTTGGTGACTCGCACCCTTGCATATTCGTCTGTCAATTGAACACCATGAATAGTCAGTGGACCCACCCCATCAATGATAACACCCTCTGCCACCACATTATGAATATTATCTGAACAAAGTAACACATCCTGCATGTACAGTGTGTCATCCTGCATGTGCGGTGTGTGACATTCTTCATCGTTCTGCTCGTCATCGTTGTCGTGTTCATCCATATCATCTATCCCACCTGCTTGTTTAGCTTTTTCCTCCTCTAAAGCTTTAAGTTCTGCTCTGAGCCTCGCAATTTGTGCATCTTTCTTACTAACAACATCAACCATTTCTGTTGCTATTTTTGGTTTTCTTTCAAAGACGGACAAAATCTTCGCAAACGACCTACAATAATCAACCAAATTTATTTAAAAACTAAAATATTATAGAATGAAGTTAAATGCAACAAATAAAAAATAATATCATACCCAAGTGCTCTAACACGCCCTAGGTGCTCAGGTGTCCCTAAAGCTTGCGTTAATATGTCATTCCGACCCTTTGCAATAATTTCTCCACTACTAACTTTTTCTTTCAGCTCATTCTGTGAAACAAACAAGTGGTCACTTATATTAGTGACTTATAAGAACTTTATCATTCCTACATTACTTTAAAATACTTGCTTGAAACCACTTACAATTCTTGCTTCAATTTGTTTGTCCAAATCTGTGACAAGAACCTTCTTCTTTTCTCGTGCTCTTATCCAAACTTGGTACCGTTCTACATCTGCCACACCTAGTTCATTTTTCTACAACATACAACAATTAATTAAAGTTGGTGAGTGCAATATTCTTCATAACAGGTTGACAGTTGTAAAATAGTAATGTGAATTACTTACCAAGTCCTCTCTAACATTGGCAAGCCCTCTACGAGATGTACGATGCCTCGAAGTATATTTGAGAGCTCTTTCACGTTGTGCTTCCCGCAAAGCCTACATAAAATAAGTAACAATAAGTTTTTAAGCAATTATTAGTATTTCAAAACTAATAAATCATATACATAATAGATGTACGCCCTAAATATCCACGGGCTATTAGCGAGCTGAGAAAGGGCATAATTATATCAGCCACGTGGATGCCACGTATCCGGAGCTGCTGTTACCAGGTCCTACCTCTTTAGCTCGAGATAACCAACAGATTAACAAGATTACTAAGGAGTCGGGTCAGAAGTATGGACACCACGAGCTGAGGGAACGTCAAGCTCGAGGTGCGAGTTTAAGTTGTCACCTCTGACCCCTTATAAAGTCAACCACACAATGTAAACGTGCATATATCAGACATCACGTGTCTAATCCATCCCTGAATTCTCGGACACGCAGCATAAACATGCGTGTTCAGGCACCCACGACTGGGTTGGGCCGTGCGGCCCATTATCCTCATTTCTTATTGATTACACCACACTTCATTGTCAGGTTTTAGGAATTAATCATGAATGTCACAGAAGTGACATGATGGGTAAGAAGGTCACGGGATGACCTCCATTGCCAACCCCCAGATGTCCTCTCCCTATAAATATGGAGACCCTGGGAGTTGCAAGGGGTTGGATTCTATTTTGTAAGGAAATACCCTGTAAAGAATATTAGAGAGATATCAATAATATTGGCTGGTGGACTAGAAGGATTTTAACATTTGAACCACCTAAAAAAGTATTTGTGTTATCATTTTATTTTGAGATCATTCATCTATTACGGTTCATTATTTAGCACTAATCCCGCTCTTTATTCAATTAATTATCTGTTGCCGAAGAACCGCGTCAACAATAGATATACATAATAGTACCGGAAACTCAGGAGATAAACGGTGGCTAACAAATGTCCTCTAATCTTCTAGGTCAAGTTCTGGATATTTCTTAGGAAGTATTTGGAGTTCATCTATCAGACCGTCTTTTGCCAAAGGGTAGATGTAGTCACTAGTGATGTTGGTCTTAAAATCTCTCATCATTCTTCCTGCACATTTAATTAATTCTGGTTTCCAATTTTCTGGAATGTTAAAGGCACCCTGAAATAGAAAGAAAATGATTAATGAAATGCAAAGTAATTCATGAAAATGATCAATATATTAAAGTAATTAAAATATTTTCTTACATATACATCCTCCCATATTTTATTCTTCAATTGTTATGGGACTTGTCTCCAATCCTTATAATTGAGAGAGACCGTTCTCCTAGTTTTAACTCCAAGGTACGATTGCATCTCACTATATGATTTCCCTATAGGTTGGCCTTTATCATTAAACTTAATATTTCTCTTTATTCCCTTAGCTTTTTTATTATTGATATTGTTCTTCTTTGTTGGGCCTCACCTATTTGGTGTGTTATCCCCTTCAGAAATTGTCATTTGCACATAAACAAGAATTAACGTTACAATTATGACATAAATAAATACATATTTAACATAAAAATGAATACATTACTCACTGGACACATTTTCTTTTCCTTTTTCTTTTCTTGGTTGATTCACAATCTACCCATATTTCGTCTCTAATATCATTTTTAATGTATTCCCCATCATCATCATCTTCATTGAAATCATGGATTTGCTCAACTTGCTCATGTATTGGTTGTCCAACAATAAAATTGTCATGAAACAAATCATCATTTTCTTCGTCATTTTCATCTTCTATAAACTGCCTTTCCGGGGTTCGTAAAACAACTGACCATTTATCATCAGCAGGATCAGTTACGTAAAACATTTGTTTTGCTTTATTACATGAACACTTGCTCCAAATGATATGCGTTTTAACTCTGTCGACACTCCATGGTTTTCTTCTCCCAACCTTACTAGAATAGTATTTTTCAACCATCGACTAAATGTTTTATTATGCTCATCTATAATCCATTTCTGTTTATTTTTAACCTTGTTGGGAATCATTGATTGTAAAAACTCCATGTGCTCACTGCAAATACAAAGTGCAACATTAAAATTTCAATTATACATAAAAATGAGCTTAATGTTTATTAAATTTATAACTTACTTTATATATGGTTGAACCTCAGGATTGTTTTCCAACACAACTAAATGAGATTGATCTAATTCTGCACGAGATATGGTCACTACTGTTCCTTTCCGTAATCCTCTATTAACTCCATCCAAGTTATTCCGTGGTTTGCTAATTCCGATTGTGTCGATTCCAACCATGTACTCTGAACAAAATTCCATAGCTTCTTCTGCTAAATAACACTCAACCATACAAGCTTCAGGGCGATGGTGATTACGTACATATCCTTTCAACACCTTCATATTCCTTTCAAATGGATACATCCATCTCGCCCAAACTAGCCCACACAACTTTGCTTCTCTTACTAAATGGACCATCAAATGTATCATGATGTCAAAAAAAGATGGTGGAAAATATTTTTCAAGCTTGCATAAAGTTTCAACTATTTCATCATGCAATGCATTCAACTTCTTCATTTCCAATTCTTTTCCGCATAGTTGATTAAAGAAGATGCACACACTTGTCACACTATCTCTAACTCTTTTTGGTAAAACTGACCGAATGGCAATTGGAAGTAATTGTTGCATTAATATATGACAATCATGTGATTTCATTCCAATTAACTTCAAATCTTCCATAGACACCAAGTTTCGAACATTCGATGAATAACCATCAGGCACTTATCCCTGCCAATGATTGACATACGGCTTGTTTCTCTTCTTTAGACAATGTAAAACAAGCAGGAGGCAAATATGTGCGAGCCCCTTTTCTTCAGGTGCCAAGCGGTGTCTTATACCCATCTCAACAAAATCTAAACAACTAGACAAACCATCTTTGGTTTTACCTGGGATATCAAGTAATGTACCGATTATACTTTCACATACATTTTTTTCTATGTGCATGACATCCAAGCAATGTCTAACGAGTAAATCTTTCCAGTAAGGAAGTTGAAAGAAAATTGATTTTCTTTGAAAACATCCATTGACTTTTTTGTTTTTATTCTTCTTCCCATACCTAAAGTCAACTTTTTCTACTTCCTTAAGAATTTGCTCACCTGACAATGGTAAAGGAGCAAGGTCTCGTTCCACAGTACCATCAAATGCTTTATCTTTATTTATGTCAGGATGACTTAAATGCAAATATCGTCTATGACCCATATAACACATTTTGCGTCCATTTGACAAGCGACGGGCCCTTGTGTTGGTGCAACAAATTGGACAAGCTTGGTAACCTTTTGTGCTCAAACCTAATAGGTTACCATATGTTGGAAAATCATTAACAGACCATAACAACACCGCTTTCAAATTAAAAACTTCTTTTTTAAAACCATCATATGTCTCAACACCATTTTCATACAACTCTTTCAAATCATCAATTAATAGTGCCAAATAAACATCGATATCATGTCCTGGTTGTTTTGGGCCTGAAATCATTAATGAAAGCATCATAAACTTCATTTTCATGACCAACCAAAGAGGAAGATTGTACATAACCAGGAAGACAGGCCATGAACTATGCCTACTACTAAGAGATCTATGCGGGTTTACTCCATCAGCAGCTAAACCGAGACGAAGATGTCTTGGTTCATTTTTGAATTCTAGATTGATATAATCTACCTTCTTCCAGGCCTGTGAATCTGCAGGATGCCGGAGTTTACCATCTTTCACTCGTCTAGTCTCGTGCCATATTAAATTCTTAGAGTGTTCTGCACTTCGATATAATCGCTTCAGCCGCGAAATCAAATGTAAGTACCATAGCACTTTCTGAGGAATAAGTTTCCTAATCTCCTTACTTTTGTTAGGTTTGTACCGTGATAAACTACATTCTGGGCAAGTGTCCATGTCTGCATACTCCTTACGATATAAAATAAAATCATTCGGACATGCATGAATCTTCTCATACTTCAACCTTATCAAACTTAATGTTTTCTTTACTTCATATGTAGACTCCGGAAAACAATTTTCTTGCGGCAAAATCTCCTTGAAAGCAGCTAAAAATTGACTGAAACACTTATCACTAACTCCATTTTCTGCTTTTATGTTATAAAATTTAACCATTGTGGGCAATCTTAGTTTATTGCAACCACTGAACAATTGTCTGTCTGCATCTCTAACCATACTATCAAATTTTTCTAGATTATGAAAAAACTCTTATTGTGCTCCATCAAGCAATTCTATAGAATGATCATCAAAATCATTACTCTCAAAATCATCTACACCTTGCCTACCTAATGGATATGGGTCATCATTTAATAATTCTCCATGCCAATACCATTTACTATAACTCATATCAAATCCCCGACAAAATACATGATCCTTTATCATGGTAATATTCCCCTTTACTCCATTACCACAATCGATACAAGGACAACGAATTTTTTGTGGATCACTACAATTCTTTAGGCAAAACTCTAAAAATTTGTTGAATCCATCTTGAAATTGTGATGTTTCTCTCCTCTCAAGCATTCATGATTTATCCATACTAATAACAATATTAAATTCCTAATAAGTTAGAAAAAAACTTATATTAGGTTGTAGTCATATAAAATTTTTAAAAAATTCGACAGAGTATCATCTATTTCTATAGCATACTGTAATTTCATAATTACCTATAAAACCAATACAAACAAACACAATAATCAAGCATAGATGAATCCATCATTATTAGGTTCTAGTCTTATAAATTTTTTAAAAAATTCGGCAGAGTATCCTCTGTTTCTATAGCATACGGGTAATTTCATAATTACCTATAAAACCAATTAAAACAAACACAATAATCAAGCATAGATGAATCCATCATTATTAGGTTCTAGTCTTATAAAATTTTTAAAAAATTCGGCAGAGTATCCTCTATTTCTATAGCATAAACAACAACACAAACAAACACAATAATCAAGCATAAATGAATCCATCCTTATATCACCACAGCACACAAATTTCCCAGAGCCTACTTCACTAATTTTCAAACATAACTTTCACTAAATCTAATATGCATAATTACATTAGCCTTATCTTTATACATAAATCTTGTAGTAATATAAATAAAAAAAATAACTAACCTTCAATATTACTCTTCAATGCACCCGAAATGAACAACAAAGTTCACCACTCAATCAACGACCCTACTAAAACATTACATAATTAGTAAACTACATAATTAATTATCAAACCAATAAATAAAAAAAATCAAACTAGTTAAAGAAACTAATGAACAACACTTTGATCATCTTCAAGCTATTTATTTTTTTCAAATATTTAAAAAGTAAATTTATCTATTGTCACAATTTCTAAAATTCACTAATATACATATATATTTATAATAAACCTAATTTTTATCACATTATTTAACCTAACAAAATAAACAAATAATTAGAAAAGTTAACAAAATATTAATAATATTAATTATAAAATTCGGAATAATAAAAAAAATTAAAAAAAACATAAAAAAATAAAAAATTATCAACAAAACCATATTTTAGTAATCTATACCTGTTTTGAAGCTCAAAATCACTTTGCAATGACAAAACTCCGGTCAAAATCCGGCAAGAAACACCAAGAAACCATGGAGAAAATATCCACGACCAAATGTTTTTTTTTCTCTAAAAAACAAAAAAAAAACAGATTTTTGGACTATATTTCGGTTTATAATGAAGAAATGTAGCAAGAAATAAAGAAAAAAAATGTTTGGAGAATGAAAATTGGTGTTAGCTCACGGTTGTTAATGGAGGTTTTTGGGGGTTTTTTGCACAGAGGAGAGAGAAGGGTTTGAGGGATATGACCGTTCGGGTTGGGGAAGAGGGTTATATAACCTTTTACTTCGGTTTTTAGGTAAAAACCGAAGTAGAAAGTGCATTTTCTACTTCGGTTTTTACCTAAAAACCAAAGTAAAAGGGGCTTTGGACATGTGGGTTGTGCACCTTTTACTTCGGTTTTTAGGTAAAAACCGAAGTAAAAGGTGCACAAGGGCCGCGTTTGGCTTGGCCATTTTTTCACATTTTTATTATCTTTAAACATAAGTCACAGGCTTGTGCAACCAAACATGACCCTCTTCACTTTGAATTTTTCACTTTATTTTTTAAAAAAAGCGAAGTAGTATGTAATTTTTTTCAGAGCGCCAATTTCAAAAGCGAAGTAAAAGAGTTTGAAAATGTTTTTACTTCAATTTTTTTGTATGCTCACTATAAAAACCGAAGTAAAAGCCTATATTTCTAGTAGTGCGTAGTGTTTAGCTATAAAAAATACAAAGTAAAATATATTAGTTAATTATTATTATTTGATTATATATACTTTAATAATAAAAAAATTGTTAACTTTTTATAAATTTATATACATAACATTTTCTTCAAGTAACGTCCAGATCATGAATGTTCGATGTAATCCTTCAACATCCTCATCACATAATATCCACATGTCACATTGTCTAGTTGGTGTGGACACTATTATTTAAATAAAAGGTCAAGCAATTAATTTAAAGAATATTAGTAAAATTCTAGTATAGATTTTCAAATAATTAAAGTTGTAGTTACTTACTTTCAGTTGCACAATTTCTATATTATTTAGAATCTCGGGAGGTTTTGGTAGACTGGTCAGAAAAAAATTGAAAGTATTAACTATTATTGCCACAATTTCTTCACGGTTTTCCAGTATGCATATGGGGCCAATATAATCAACATCCAATGCTCACTACAAATAAAAAACAATACTAGATATAAGTTCATCGCAAATAGTACAAGAACTAAGTATCTAACAATAACACATTTTTTAACTTACCCATGGTTCCAAGGGACAAGCAAAAGTTGTTCATTTGATCTTAATTGACAACATCGTTTGAATAGACTTTAAACACGCTCTACGAATGAACTTCCTTTAGTGGCTACAACATTAGGAATGACAAATAAAAACTTATTTTGGCGCCCTTGTTCTACTAAAAAATTGTATAACAACCTATTCAGAAAAAAGTCAAAAATATAATTAGGGAAATTTGTTGTTAAAATAAATCAAATAAGAAAGGTTAATTAAAAAACTTGTGAAATACCTCCACGACTACTGAGGGGAGACGTTAGATGCCTCCCAAAATCTAATATCTTATAAATTAATTATTTTATTCCGAATTTTTTAATTTATTCTAATTAACGTCTCCCACCATTTTTTAATAACTTACCCACTTAGTCATAAACAATAACTTTTAATGACTTACACCATTAGACTTAAAATATCCCTGAATATTTTTAATGTCTTACATTATTTGTGTAAGTCATTATAAAGTCATTAAAAATGAAAATTGTTGTAGTGAACACCAATTGAATTGAATCCTTATCTTTGGTTGAACATTAATTGGGATTAATAATATTACATTTCCACATAAAAAAACTGAATTTCATTTTTTTTCTATAATAAAAGTAGATATACTCAAAATGCTTATAATATAATAATAATAGTAGTAGTAGTTTGAGCTATTATAGTAGGGACTTTATTTTGTACCTATTGGTAGGAATTTTTTGTTTTTTTTTTCGGCACATAGATAAGTTGTAACTCCAATTTATTTATATGATCATGTACATTGTAGTTATAGGGGACCTTCTACAATTTTTCAAGAAATTCTGAAAATTTAGGGTGCCGAAATAAGAATTCAAATAATTATAATATAAACCGTCATATAAAAAAATGAGATAACAACTTATTGGTGTACCAAAAATATAAAAAATTTCTATTTCTGGTAGAAACTTTTTCAGGGTTCTTACCATAAAAGCTCCCAATATCAATTTATCAAACAATAGTTACATTTATTTATTTTATTTAAGAGAAACAAATTACAATAATTATATTTATATGAATAATGAAACCAAAAATTTAATTTAGTATAATATTGTTAAGCGACATCAAAAGTGTTCAACACCACCTATCATAGCATGAGTTGTGGACCCAAAAAAAATCGCAAGGGGCAAAAATTTTAAATATTGTATTAAATTTATGAAGTATATGTATTAGTAAAAAAATTGTAATAATCATGTATATAAATGAAAAAATGTGGACATTGTAAGTAAAAATTAACTAATAAAAAATTCACAATGGGATAAAGTTGTAGAAATTTACATAAAAGGACCAAAATGTTACGCTTATGCATGGCTGGTGCTCCCACTCGTCCTAATATGGTTTTGTCCTATTTATATGTATTTAAATAAAAAATATATAAATTAATTCAAAGTATCATTAATTCAAATTAAGATATTGATGATGATAATAATCAAAAAATTTCAAAAGTTACATTTTAGTACTCAAATTTTTTTTAGCAGCAATAATACATAAATCTACAATTTTGTTGCAACTGTTAGTACCTATAATTAACTGTCCGTTAAGCATCCACGTGGTAGGTCATTTTTACCTTACTAATGGAGCACACTCCTCATATGGGCACATGGATACGTTTTTGTCATACAAGAAAATCATGATGATATTCATTATAGTTACAGCAAACACCCTAGAAGTTTTTAATAAATTCAGAATAATTTATAGTACTGAAAACAGAGTTCAAATAACTTGTTACACGCATGCTAATTTTTTTTTTCCCGCATGTTGAACTTTGTTTTTGTTACTGTACATTATTTGAAATTTTTAAAAACTTGCAGTATGTTGATTATAACGCTAATTATAATAATAAAAAAAACACTCCAACACATGCCCATATACTGTACCGATAAAGTGAAAAGTATTATCCTATATTAATAAACTAAGCAATGCTAACAAAAATTAGGTAACTTACATAAGATTATGTGTAGTTGACATTCGTACATTGAAATGGAATACGCGTATAGTATATTATTCTCAATTCCACACTACATATTCATTGTAATTCCTCGAGACCAATTAAATTAACACCAGTACGAATATGTGTGTCTATAGAAATATGTATGTGTAATTTAATGTATGGAGTATAGGTAGATGAGAAATAGGCAAATTGGATTTTTCATGTGGTTTTTTTGGAGACATTAAATTGGGCAATAAAAGCCACCACATGCAAAGTTTCAGAGTTAGGTGGGATGTAGCTAGCTGCTTCGATTCTCATCACCAACAGCTACCACACAACGCTCTTAAGTCTCTAACGTCTTTAATTGTTATTTATTTGTTGCTAAATCTGGTTGCATAACTATACATAAATATTATTTTAACACAAACTGCGTACATACGTACCTCCACTCGATCATTTGACCAAAATTCCATAATCTTTGTCTAAGTTTCTGGACAGTTTGACCGATTAATGTTTTATTATTTTTAATTCTTAGGGAAAAAATACTACTTAAATATTTCGTATAAAGTGTGTTCTTTTTTTAAAAAAAATATAGAAATTCAATACAACCACAAAGAATATTGACCCCATGATTCTTAATATGGCATCCTTGCTTGAGATTTGGCTATAAAATACTTGAGTCAAACAATAATACAATTGGTTTTTAGATTTTGGGTGTTGTTAATTAGAATATATGGCGTTTTACATGAAAAACATTTAAGAATATAGAACTATTTATAAAGAATATGTTGGACACTCCACTCATCATTAATTGATGTACGAATATCATGATTCTTAACTTAAATGAACAACTAATCATCAATTCATAATTCTTAATTGATCCAAAATCAAACGTTATTGTTCGTTTCTTCTTATATTCAAAGTGACTTTTTTTCTCAATCATATCAGTTACCGCCCACCTCCCACTAGCGCACTAATCTCTTTTCGCCCCACTGCCCATCACCATGCAAATATTTATTTTTTAATTTTCAAAATTAAAATCTTGGAGCTCTCATGATCAGTATCATTTTCTGCTTCACTCACTTTGGCTCCTTTAGTTTGTCTAAATTTTTTTTGAACAATCCTCATATTAGAGTTTTTTACAGCTCACTTTGAGAGCTAAAAAGGTGAAAGGTTTTAAAATAACTTGGTGTTATATATAATATCGCTCAACACTCTTGTGTGTTTAGCAATCCCAAGGTTATTTTGAGCTTTCAAGATCTCAAGTCTACCAACTCTTTCGCTTTGAGCTTTCATACAAGATCAGTTTATGTCTTTTCGGCTTTAAACCTTACACTTATCAGAATTGTTTCTACGATTACGCTCAAAGAAATTTCTATTGTTTCTCTTCATTTTCTAAGTTTCGAAAGCGCCCTTGATTGTTTATCAAAATCTGATTTTTTTTAATAAAATATGATTTAATTTAACTTCTACCATTTAATTGTTTGGATTCTTATGAAATGTAGATTTGTTATGTAAATTTCACTAATAAACAAATTTCGCTAATTTCTTTATGTAAATATATGGAATGGTGAGAATGTGTGATTTGTTGTAAGGTATTTTGGGAGCTAAAATTTGTAGAAAGTGAAGAAGGGACGTAAAATGTTGAATACTTTTGGGTGGTGAATATATGAATTGGTTTTAGTGAGAAAAGTTTATACCAGATTTATATTATTGGAAACTTCTTAAAAATATGGATTTTTAATAATTTATATATAAAAATATGGCTTTAACTTTTTTAAATTTAGTTTTTAAAAAACCATACTTTTTTTTATACATTAAGTTTCAGATTTTCTCAAAAAATTATATATAAAACTTTCTAAAATTGAAAAAAAAACCATAAAAACAATAACAAATGCAAATTCTTATAAAAAAAAAGTCATATGTAATATAATTTTTATTATAATTAGTTATTTTTGTCCAGCAAAGCCGAAGCCTAGTAAACTTGATATATTCAAAGAACAAAGTAGTTTCACAAGGTATCCTCTCAAGTCTTAACAAAAGGATGAGGATATATTTATATCAAATATCAAGTCCTTCTTATTCATTTATGAAGGAAATAAAATTGATTTATTGTATAAACAACAACAAAAAAGACTATACTTTTGTTTGTTTGCGTGAAGTCTTTTTTTTTTTTTTTTTCCATTTTCACTTTTAATTTCTTGTTTCACTTTTCCTTTTTTCCAAACAATTCATTTAAAAAAAAATAAAAAATTCTCTACAAAATTTTCTTTCAGTCACTTTTCTCCTCTACAACATAGTATAATACTTGACCACATGGTTTCAACTCTTTGTGCATGCATGTGCTGATCTCATTATAGGAATGCACTTGCTCCTGCTTCCCCACACTTGTTAGAAAAGATTATCTATTTGCACAACAATATTTGCATTGTGCTTCTCCTAAATGTCAATTCTAGGTCTGCCGGACCCATGTTGTGTAACATATGTTCTTTTGCTTGTGCTATATATGTTCTAATCTGATAAAAATTAATAACCATGTACTTAGCCATAAATTAGTATTTTGAAGAACGTGAACGATTCACAAAACTAAAAATCCACTGGTGCAAGTGGAACATTAATTCTTAGTCTTCTCAAGAAAAGGGGAGGATTGGGATTCAGAGACATGGAAGCTTTTAATCAAGCTATCTTGGCAGAACAGATATGGACATTTTTTAGAAACCCGTAATCGCTGTGTAATAAGGTTCTTAAAGAGTGCTATGTCCTTCACTCCTCTATATATCCTTGAGGCCAAGTGTGGTTTCAAAGCTTCCGCTGTGTGGAGAAACTTGATTTGGGGGAAAGGGATGGGAATGACGCTAGAGCTTTGGAAATTCCTTGGCTCCCTAGACCAATGACTTTTAAAGTTTTTGATAAGCCATACCTTGCCCCCAATTTGCATCTGATTGATTTAAAGCTTGCGGATGGGCAATGGGATGAAGAGTGTTTATTGAGGATGCAAATCTCATCCTTACAATTCTCTGTCGTGAGAGGAGCATCAAGGACAAGAAGATCCTTTGGCATTACGCTAAAAATGGAGAATATAATGTGAAAAGTGTGTTCAAGGTTGCCACGAGTAAAATGCATATTGTTAAAGCATCGAATATGATGAGAACCGAGAGCTGGTGGAAATTTGTGTGGAAGATGAGAGTTCCCCCTAAAATCAAACACTTTAGACTAATTGTGCTCTTTTTTGCAGGGGGTGTCCCAACTAACCAATGTTGTTTCAGGTGCAGGAATGATGCCAAGGAGGATATTTTACACTCCCTTTGGAGATTTCCTATGGTGGTCAGAGCTTGGAAACATGTGGGGGGATGTCGAAATGGATCAAAGATTGTCCTGAAACTGATCCTCTTTCTTTTCTATATCTGCGAGCAAACAGGACATTTCCAAGGATGAATTTGAGCTATTTGTGGTCCTTTCTTGGCAACTTTGGTATGTGCGTAACTCATCCGAACATGGTGGTGTGTGCCCGAAGTCGCAAGACATTGTGGAGTGGTGCGTGGGGTATCTTGAAGAGTATAAACAAGCCAGATACAAACCTATGCACCAGCAAGCTCGTGAGGTAACGTCCTATAAGTCGGTTGCTGATGGAGTGATCAAAATCAATGTAGGTCTGAACAACACTGATGCGTTCGTTGGCTTGGGGCTGATTGCAAGAAATGGTAGAGGTGAGGTAGTTGATGCCAAAACCATATTTTATCGACTGCCTTCAGATGCAGCTGCTACTGAATTATGTGCCATATAGGATTATAGGAAGGCTTCAAGCTATTTGTGGAGAGAAATTATGACAGATTTGAGTTGGAAACTGATTGTCTAAATGCTTTGTCTTTGATTAACAATAGAGATAAAGTATGTTGTGATTTTGATGGAGTGCTCTGTGACATTAAACACATTTTAGATTGTCCCGGGTTCTTGCATATCAGGTTTATTTTTAGGGAGGCTAACAAAGTTGCCCATTGTCTAGTTAAATTAGTTTTGAATGGCATATGGGGTCTTCTTTGATAGGACGTGAATGATATTTTGATTTATATCTACAACATATATTTATATTGTATACAAGATATATTTGAAATTTAAAAATATAAATATTTAGGAACTCAATAACAATTCTGAAACAATACGAATAAAGCAGTAAACTAGGAAACAATAAACTAAATACTTGTTGAATAAAAACATAAAAGAACTAAGGTTATGCTTTGAATTGACTCGTTAATAAGGCCTAACTCAATTGGGCTTGTTTCTGTCATACAGGCTGAGTCTTTGGATGACAACATTTTAATATTATGGCATGAGCTTTGCTCTACGTGTAAAAGCTCTTCAAAATTGCAAAAATAGACAAGCAACTAAACTAACTCTGTGCTAGGAAGTAAATAATTAACATAAATATGTGAAAAATGAATGATAACTCAGTTGCTCTACTTAGAATGTTTCTTCAAACTACAATTCAATCGCTTAAGTTAATCCGATTCTTAAATTGTTATCATTCCTAAAAAAAATTAAGTAAAAAACACTCCATATATTCTTTTTATCCGAAGAAACACATATAGTTATGTTTTTATACTGAAGACAATGACTTATTGTTCACATTTTATTTTTTGAAATTAGTTTTATTTAATGAAACTGATTATCATTTAATCTAATGGTAGTATGCTAAATACTGTGGATAATCTGACCCTTTAATGGATAAAACAAATTTTGCTAGAAAATGAGCCACTTGATTTAGGAGAACGAGAGTAATAAGTAATAACAATCTGAACAACATTAAATATATTACAGAATGAGATAATTATAAATATATATATATATATTTATTTATATCGGGCCATGCCCAGGCAATTGACAGGCTCTAAACGATGAATCCCAGCGCAGGAGGGCCCAAGACCAGCCCAATTTACACCGATAGGTATAGCAGACAGGTACCTCGTTAAGTGGGTACCTCGCTAAGTGGCTATACAGTCGTGAACACAAAAATTATGCACGACACTGTTTTTAAAATAGTGGTCTTTCAGATAATGTAATATTTTAGTACATACTTTTAGTACACATCTCATTACTCTGCTTCAAGATATTCAAATTTCCAACATGTGTCGATGCCGAAGAGTGATGCCGACAACATAAAAGATTTTAGATAATTTCTTTGAGATTATACCATTTTGGATTTTTTTTTTCTCATTTCTTATTTGAATTCCGAGTTTTGATCAATTATTTTTTGGACCAGTATTTTATAAAATTGTTCAAATAGTCTGCTGAACCTAATTTTCATCAAAAAAATTTGAACTAAAATCACAAATAATTTACCAAACTAATAACACAGAATAAAATTACAATTATTGAATTATATTCAATTTTTTATTCATCAAAATTGAGTTTAAATATCTTATTTGAATCATTTTACAAAACATACAATCCAAAAAGTAATTTATTAAAACATAAGATCCAAACGAATAATGACACAAAACACAAAGTACCAAATAGCAAAATCTTTTCTATTTTTAGTTTTCTTAGGTGATGTTTATTGGAAAATATTGTCAAACTAAAATTTTTGAACTAAAATTTTTGATAATATTTAACCGTTTATAAATAACACAAGTTAACTCCACTAATCACTAATTACTTTTAAGTTTTTTTCAGTTGTTTATTAGAATATGGTGTCCTATAGAAAATAAAAAAAATTAGTTAATATTACGTGTCAATCTATTAATTAGGATATGTTTTAGATTGTTTATTAAAATATAGTTATATGAATATTAACTTTAAATTTTGGGTGATGTTTAAAAAAATATGGTGCTCATGTTCAAAATATTTGAGAATATTAATCCATTAATAAAGACAAAACACCCACTATTGATTTTTGCTAATTAGCAATGTACGCTTACGAGAGTATTAAGTTATAAATTAAAGCTTGATTAAGGTTGTTAAAGAACATGAAAATAAGAAAAAAATTAGGAAATTTACATTGATGATAAAGATCAACAAGCAGCAACTTGTACTAAATATTTAATGTTTTCCTTATAAATTAGAATCCAGCCTTTCATTTCCAATCTCATCAAATGATAATTAAACATATATAAAAAGAAGTTGACATACACTACTAATAAACACAGAGATGAAAAACACAGAGATTTCAAGCCTTGCTCTTGAATGGGATGGCTCTAATGACTATCTGGTGGTATAGCGCAGCCAGTGCAGCTCCAATGAAGGGTCCCACCCAGAAGATCCACTGAAACAAAAACAAGAAACAAAACAAAAAAAATGATATAATAAAGAAAGAGCAAGTGAAACGGCAATTAATGTGATTGTATCTCATTCACATGAATCGGAAACGAATCAAAGTGAGACATGTGAAAATGTTTGTTTTACTCACGTGATCATCCCAGGCATGTCCCTGGTTGTAGACGATGGCCGCACCAAGACTCCTGGCGGGGTTGATGCCTGTTCCGGTGATGGGGATGGTGGCCAAGTGAACCAAAAACACTGCGAACCCAATAGGAAGAGGAGCCAAGATCTGCAGCATTGAATTTTAAATAATCAGTACAACGAAACCTACTTTAGTAATTGATAACTGTTACGTGGATTATTATAATGAGGTGATTCATGAGTTTGTGTTAAGGTGGTATTGAAAATAATATATTTCTAATGAACAAACGATTAAAAGCAATCTTGTTCTTTTTTCTCTTGATCATCTCCATAATGAAGTCAATGTTCTAAATGAGAAACATATGGAACCAATAAATTTAACTGATTCATTCATAAATCGTCATAAAAAACTCAACAAGAAAAACAAACTAAACGCCTATATTTTACAAGCAGGTGAACTAAACTGTCCTGAGTTCATCTTATTCTTATCAAGGGAAACATATAAGAACCTGTAAAAAGTTCCTAAGAATACCCAGTAAAGAAAACAACTTCAAAAAAGAAAAAAATATATTATACGTGATGTGTGCGCACAATTGAAGAGATTCATTTAATACTTACAGGGACATGGGAGTCTCTGGCGCTTCTCTTGGCATCAGTTGCAGAGAAAACAGTGTAGACAAGAACGAAAGTGCCCACAATCTCAGCACCAAGGCCATCGCCCTTGCTGTAGCCAGGATTGACAACGTTGGCTCCACCACCTTGAAGCTTGTATTGAGAATGCTCGAACCCCTTCACAACTGCAGCCCCACAGATTGCTCCTAGGCATTGCATCACCATATAGAATATGGATCTTGTTAACGAGAGCTTTCTTGCTAGGAAAAGGCCAAAAGTCACGGCTGGGTTAATGTGACCACCTGTGATCAGAACGGATCGACAATGTCAGATTAAAATAGGTTATGATAAGATTATACAATTAAGACATCATATCATATTATGATTATCATATCTGGGTGCGCTGGGTAACCAAACAAGATCTTTCTAGGAAACGAAACGAGTCACTAAAGAGATCCCATTCATTCAAATACATAAACAAGATTATCGTGAGCTTTCGTTGTTTTGTTATCTTTATCATCAACTTCATTTCCTCCACAAACGACCAGGCAAGATGAACACTATAACAAGTTAAAACTCGGTAGGAGATAGCCAGCCAAGCCTCAACTTCTTCTCAGAAATAAGAATCAGCAAAATGAAAACCCAAATCCACAATTTTTTTTAAAAAAAAAAAACTACTTACTTTTCGAATTTACACCCTTTATTTTCATAGTTACCAAACAACTTATTAAAAGAGAGCTAAACAGTAAAAATTAGATCAAATCAAATGATATAAGATCAAGCAAAGATAAATACCTGAGATTCCAGCAGTACAGTAGACAAGGGCAAAGATCATTCCACCGAAGGCCCAAGCTATACCCTGAATACCCACAGAGCCACACTTTGGAGATCTTTTGACTCCCATGACGGTCAAAACAGTGATGTACAGGAACAAGAAGGTAGCCACGAACTCAGCAATACCGGCTCTCCAGAAGGACCATGACTTGAGCTCGCCGGGCTCGAAGAGCGGCGCCGGAGGTGGTTCCTTGTAGTCCTTGTCGTCCGTCTGAGCTGCGGTCCCAATGGGTTGCCTCTCGGAGTACTTGTTGGCTCCCAACCTCACATCTTCTTCTTTACCCTCCATTGTTAGATGCTGAAGCTCTCTCTCGAAAACACAAACCCTTTATCTCTCTCTCTCTCTCGAAAGTAAAGCAACTTATGATAAGTGAACTGTGCTCGGCTTCAGGTTTGGGGAAAAGAATAAAATAATTTATAGACAAAAATAGTAACTACGATACGACCACACTGGACGAGGCACACCTTAGCTGTTTTTTTTGTTAATATTGAGTAATTAATTAAAATATTAAACAAAGTATTTTTAACAACGGTCTTTACTTATTTATACTTAAATAAATCGTCATTATTAAAAATAATATATAGAAATATTTGGAAAGATAATGTTAAAGTAAAAAACTATTAGTATTCTTACAATAATTTTTTTTATTTAAAAAAAATACTGACAATAATAAAGTTACTTGAGTTTTTTGGATAATTAATTTAGTAAAGTAAGAAGTTTCCGGAAATTGTCCAAAGTAGGAATAGCACAGAGAACACGTGTCAAGGGCGTTAGTCTGTCCTTATCTCTTTTTCAATTCTACTTACCATTATTCCAAGCCATTCATAAGAACATTGAATAAGAAATGTGCAATAAAAGATAACAAAATAATTATATATTTTTTCTCTCTCCCTTTTGTAACGTTCGAATTCTTGCAAAAGTCAGATTAAGCATTCTACGTACACTGAAAATGATAACTAAAATTATCTAACCATAATGATGTACTAATTTGATGTTCAATGAATGTGTTTTAATTAGTATTTAACTAATTAGATTAATACATACTTTTAACTATATTTATAAAGATGATAGCCTTTTTAATAAAGTATCAATCTTAACTTAATTAATTAATTAGACACTTTTTGAACAGCAAGTATAATTTTTTTTTTAAATTAATGATTTGTTACTCAGGTCTCAATAATATTATTTTTTGTTTTTTATAGTAAAATACTTTCATTATAATTTTAATTTAAACCTCAACTAATTAATAATACATGAATAGGCAAAATCTCAATAAATTGAGATTTTTGAAACATTGAAACTGAAAGAAAACTAGTTAAAAGAACTTTAAGCTAAACGACAATATTTTGGGGGGAAATAACTCAAAAGATATTGAGCGTACAAATTACAAAAAGCAAGCGATCTTAATTTCCATATATGTCGGCCCTACCCACATGCACAGACCTATCAATCAAAATTATTATTATTTTATTTCATTATATAAATAATAATTATAATTTGTGAAAACTTAACAACCACACATCCACATCAACCGTCCAAATATATCATTGAACGGCCACCGTCCATGCATCACTGTCTGTACACGTGGCATCCATCCGAATGAAGGTCTTGAGGAGAGCCTCTTGAGAATAACAGCCCACCTGGCCAACTCAATAATGGGATTATAGCTCTCTAGTTATCGTGTTAAATGATTCGCCTCAAAAAGAAAAGAAGAAAAAAAAAAAAACTATTAACAGGATTGCTTAGCCAAAGCATTGAACTAATGTATAGTATTATTTATTATCTGACACGAAAAACAGAGTTGGGAGATTTTGTGGCTGGGAGAGAGTGTCAGTTGATAAGGATAACATAACACCATGTTTTAATACATAAAAATGTATATATATTTTTTTTATCTGCAAAAAACTTCACGTTACATTTCGAAATTGAGTTGTGTTTCAATCGTGGAATTTATCTCTATTGTTAATTATTATGCCGCGAGACTTTTGTTTTTCTTAAATATTTTATTTCATTTTCTGTTTTGGAGGGCTGGAATTGTTCTAAATTTCTAGTACTATATGAGAACTAAACATTATTATGGGATTTTGTACATTGATTAATTGAATGATGAGCTGTGTTGATATTGGTATTATTGTTAGTTACAAGAGAACAATTGTACTAGCTGTGTTGATATTGGTATTATTGTTAGTTACAAGAGAACAATTGTACTGGTTGGCATTTGGTAGTATCTGTGGGGAAAAATATAACGTATATAATAATTGAATAAATGTAATATAATAAATATAATATTTATATTTATTAAATCAAAATTATTTATATATTATAATTATAAATAACACAATATAAATAATTATAAAATAAATAATGCGAGATTTCTGTATCACACAGTTTCCAGATTAAAAATATACAACATATAACTAAAATCATAATATAAATATAATTTAATTATGATTATATACCTTAAAAATAAATTTGATGTGATTAAACTACAAGGCGTGTGAAATTTTATATAGGCCAATAGAAATGAGAAAAATCTCTTACAACCAATGTGGGACTAAAATCCCAATTAGTTTTTTCATTCAAAATTTTAACAACCCCCACATGAATGAAAAACTGATTCAAGAAAAAACACCAAAAGAAATAGGCCTAGGTGATAGAGTTCAACGTTAAAAACCCATGTAGGATAGGTAAGTGTTACCCTTTGAACCTTCCCTTATGTAAGTATATTTACTTTACTGGCTGATCAGTAGATGCAATGTTTTTTAATTGTTATGTCGTTCGTGTAAACGATGATATACCACACACATGAATCTTTCCTGACATATATTGGTTCTCAAGATTATGTTCGTTTTTGGCCCTGAACATTTCCCTGGTTCTGCAAAAGATATTCTAGGAATCGAGCCCTATTCAATTCCTATAGAAGCGGTCCATCTTCTCTTAATTAAGAGTAACTCGTATTACTCTGCTCGACATTTCAACGTATAAGAAATCATTAAAAGCATAGCTTAACCTTTTCCTTACGATTATCACTGTTTCATCATAGGAATGGACAATGAGGATAACCCCCACAGTGATCCAACATAATCTTTACAATTTTAGTTGTCCCTTTGAACCTAGATCTTGGGATCTCCAATCAACTAGGTTGGGTGTCTGATGTATTGATCTTTCATTCATGGGCTTTAGTCTCATTCCCCTTGATGATTTTTCAACCAACTCTCTATTTAACCCTTTGGTTAGTGAATCCGCAATATTATCCTTTGACTTCACATAGTCAATAGAGATAACTCCAGTTGAGAGTAGTTGTCTATGGTATTGTGTCTACGACGTATATGTCTAGACTTACCATTATACATATTATTATGTGCCCTACTAATTGCAGATTGACTATCGCAATGTATGCCAATAGCTGGCACTGGTTTAGGCCATTTTGGAATATCTTCTAAAAATTAACGAAGTCATTCAACTTCTTTGTCACACTTGTCTCAGGCAATAAACTCAGATTCCATCGTCAATCTAGCTATTATCGTTTGTTTAGAAGATTTCCATGATACAGCTGCACTACCAAGTGTGTACACATATCCACTCGTAAATTTTGAGTCTTTCATACCAGATATCCAATTAGCATCACAATACCCTTCAAGTACTGCTGGAGATTTAGTATAGTGTAGCCCATAGCTACGAGTAAATCGCAAGTACCTAAGTACTCTTGTTATTCATTTCTAGTGGTCAGACCCTAGATTACTCGTGTATCTACTCAGTTGACTAACTGTGTAGGCTATATCAGGTCTTGTACAACTCATTAAGTACATTAGACTTCCAATAATTCTAGAGTACTCTACCTGAGAGACACTCTCCCATTTGTTCTTGAACAAATGTAGACTCGAATCTATAGGGGTTCTAGATACACCAGAATTTTCTTTGTTGAATTTCTCAAGAATTTTGTCCACATAATGTGACTGATTTAGAATAATCTTATCAGATGTCCTTGATATTTGAATCCCCAAAATGACATCTGTTAGACCCATATCTTTCTTGTCAAATTTCGAGTTCAACATACTCTTGATAGATTTGATCATCTTATCACCGCTTTCAACAATGAGCATGTCATCTACGTAAAGACACAAAATGACATAGTCATTATCTGTTTCCTTAACATAAATACATTTATCGCATTCATTGATTTTGAAGTCATTTGCCAACATAGTTTGGTAAAATTTCTCATGCCATTGTTTTGGTGATTGCTTTAAACCATATAAAGATGTCACCAATTTACATACTTTTCTTTCTTGTCCTGGGGAGGAAAAACCCTCGGGTTGTTCCATATAAATTTCTTCATTTAAATCCTCGTTTAGAAAAGCAGTTTTCACATCCATTTGATGTACTTCAAGATTGCGTAACACAGCAATAGCAAGTATCATCCTAATGGAATTTATTCTCGTCACCGGAGAATAAGTGTCAAAGAAATCAAGGCCTTCACATTTTTTATAACCTTTATTACAAGTCGTGCCTTATACTTATCAATTGAACCATCAGCTTTCATTTTCTTCTTGAAAATCCATTTGGCCCCTAAAGGCTTACATCCTGGGGGAAGATCTACTAACTCCCAGGTGTAATTTTGAAGTATGGATTCAATTTCACTATTAATAACTTATTTCCATAAAGAGCATTCAGTGGAGTTCACAGCTTCATCAAAGCTTTGAGGTTCACCTTCAAGCAAATAGGTCAGAAAATCTAGACCAAAAGACTTTTCTGTTCTAATTCTTTTGCTACGTCTGGGTTCATCCTCACACCCTTGATTTTGATCCTGACTATTTTCAGCAGTAGTCTCATGTGTTCGTTTCAACGAACTTGAATCCTCTTTTGATCTATATGGAAATACGTGTTCAAAGAATGACGCATTTCTGGATTCCATTATCGTATTTTTGTGTATGTCAGATATTTTAGACTCAAACACTAGAAACGGATACGCGCTACTATTATGTGCATAACCAATAAAAAATGCAATCAATAGTTTTGGACCTATTTTTACCTTTTTTGGTAAATGTACAACCACTTTGGCAATACACCCCCACACTCATAAGTATTTGAAGGAATGTTTCGTTCATTTCCATAACTCATAAGGGGTCTTATCTTTTTTTTTGGGTATCTTATTTAAAAGATGATTAGCTGATAAGATAGCTTCTCCCCACATGTTCTGAGGCAATCCAGAACTAATCAACATTGCATTCATCATTTCTTTCAATGTACGATTTTTCCGTTCAACAACACCATTTTGCTGAGGTGAATAAGGTGCGGTGGTTTCATGGATGATTCCATGTTTAGCACAGAATTCAAGAAATGGTGATTCATACCCACCACCTCGATCACTTCTCAACACCTTAATCTTTTTGTTAAGTTGATTCTCAACTTCGGTCTTATAGAGAACAAATTTCTCTATAGCCTTGTCTTTGCTTTTTAGCAAATACACATAGCAATATTTCGTGCTATCATCGACAAAAGTAATAAAATACTTATTGCCTCCCCTTGTTTGAACAAATTTTAAATCGCATACATCGCTATGTATTAAATTTAGGGGTTCATTATTCTTTTCAATCGTTTTGAAGGATGACCTTGTTAGTTTTGCCTCAACACAAGTTTCACACTTATGATTTGAATCAATGTGGAATTTTGGTATGTGATTCAAGTTAATTAATCTATGCAAAGTGTCATAATTAACATATCCTAGTCTACCATGCCAAGTCATTTGTAATGCCCCGGATTCCCTATCATGGTTTAATGGCTGGATTAGTAGGCCGGGAGGGCCATAACTGTTTAATTATGCCATTAAGTGTGTTTATGCATATTTATGAGAATTATATTATAATATGATTGTAACGCCCTGGATAGCCAAGACCGTTACACTGTGTACTTGTAAAGGTGCAGGACTCGCTAATCAAGTCATTAATTTGAAAACGTGTCTCTAAACATGCAAGATCTATGGTTAAAAAGGTTTTGGTCTCAAAAGACTCATTTCATATATTTAAACTGTAGTAAACAAGGGATCCCATAAACACAAAGATAAAATAAGTTTACAGACTCCCAAAAGTATGTGAATATCCACTAGCCATACTAAGGCAAAACAGACAGTCTTTAGGTTCCATGTCCTTGCCTAGACCTCAACCGTGGCAGCCGAGCACCTGGCTATGTACATTCCGCTCGCTGAGCTCTCCAGTCAGGGCTGATCTAACTTTCCCTTGCCTTTACCTGCACCACGTAGCACCCGTGAGCCAAGGCCCAGCAAGAAAACATCACAGATAACTCAAACAATAATAACAGACAAATAGCTCAATAAACACGTATACTCATTAGATAATCCACAACAGATAATCAGCATATGCAATCCAATACAAGATACATTCTATCACATATACTGCTCATATCACATAATAATCAGGGCCGACGACTTAGGCCGCGCCCTCTGTTTAACCCATTGACTCTGGCCCGCTTAAACCAAGCTCAGTGCATAATAAGCTGTCCTCGGCTACCAGTGGCCGAGCCGCGCCCTGTGCGCTAGTGAGACCCTTGGCACCCTTAGGCCGTTGGTTCACTAAATGGCTTGCATGGCTTAATACCATCCTTTCAAGCTTTTACAATAGGGAGCCCTTAGTCCCGTTACATATAATCAACCGGGTGCAGTTTTCTTACCTTTAGCTTTCAAATGAGTTAGTTACGGGCGATACTCCTTGAGCGCGATCCGATCCTCGAGCCCTAGCTTAACACCTAGTCACAACCATGAAGAAAGACACCATTAACAACCTTAAATGAGCTTCCAAGCCAAGTTCTAGTACTCGAAACATTGAATTTCACCAAATATAGTAAAAGACTCAACCCCGAGCACCCTAGGTTAAATTCCCAAGCCTAAAATCTCAAAATCCCTTAAGTGCCGTGGCATAGGCCACCCATGCCGCGGCATGGCCCCCAAACAGAGCCATCCAAGGCACAAAAACAGGTAAGGGCCGCGGCATTGCTTGGACCATGCCGCAGCCCGCCCTTCTTCCTCAGCATGCAACACCCTGAAGGGCCGCGGCTCACCAAGAACCATGCCGCGGCCCGACCCTTCGAACCCAGAAAAAACCACCATTTTCAATCTCCAAACCTCACCTAAAGCTATCCCAAAGCCCCCAAACCAAAACCAATTAATTCCCAACTTCTTTAACATGATCTAAGCAACATAATTCCCAATACAACACAGCCCAACACACTTCAATCTCTTCCTTTCAACTTCTGAAATCCAAATGCTACAAACACCCAAACCAGTCACTGAAACACAATCTAGAACCTCTAAACTTGGAGTTAGAACTCACCTTTGTTGTAGAATCACTTCACCAAGATGTGGCCAAGCTAGGTCCCCAAGTTCCCTTCTTAATTCTGCCTTAGAACATCACAACCAAACATGTTTCAGCACTTAACTAAAACCCAGCTAAAACTCATAATTCAACCACAGAAAACAGAGTTAAATGCTTACCTTAATCCTGTTCTAGTGCTTGATAAATCCCTGAGCTAGACCTTCAGTTCCTCACCTCAAATCACAGAATCCAGCTTGTTTCCCCTTTGATTTTCTGTGTTTTTTCCTTCCTTTGGTTTTTCTCCTTAAGCGTGAGAGAGAGAGAGAGAGATAAAGCTAAGTTAAGGTCGGTTTGTGTTTTTCTTGTAAAGGCTTCCTTAAGTCTAACTTATCCATTAAGTTAATCCCAAGGCTCGGGGTACCGGAACCGTCCCCGAGGCCAAAATGGTAAAATCCCTCAATATTCCCGCCTAGACATCCTAACCTCAAATATATCTCCAATTATTTATTTTCATCACCCGGTAGTCTAAATCACTACTTGATACCTAAAATACCCCTGACTTGCCCAAAGTCAATTATAATACCCCGTTGTGACTTTTCCCGCTATCTAGCCCTAGGATCGCCTCGAGTCGCCGGCTGCAGATTTATCCACATCATAATGTGGTTCTCGCATATAACACATATCATATTACCACGTAATATAATCAATTATCATACAAGCATCATTAAACATATAATTACTCATTAAATCACAATTATTCCAGCAATGCCCTCCTGGCACACTAATCAAGGCCCTTAAGCCTTATTAGTGAATTTGGGTCGTTACAATGATGCTAAATGCATGCATGTGAGTCCACATTTGTTTACAGGGGTGTTTTGGTAATTTGGCCCGTTGAGGGTATAATTGAATATTTATTTGTGTGTTAATGATATATTGTGAGACCACATTATAATGTGGATTGGTTCGAGTATTTCGACATAAGACGATCTTTAAACATGATTTATTGGTTTGGTCATAACAGGTTTGAGCTCGGGGCTCGGGGTGAGTCTCGGGGTGATATTTATGGTTATGGCGTTACCGGGGATTTTAGGATAACGGGATATGAATTATTGGTGTTTGAGGATATTGAGATTAGCGGGAATTGGGAAGCGTTAATTATGATTAACGGGTTAAGCGGAAAGTACCAATTTTGCCCTTATGATGATTTTAGAGGTTTTGGATGACACAAGGGTATTTTGGTCATTTTAGGGAGGATATATGTGACTTTAAGTAGCTGTTGGCTGTAGAATGTGGTAGACTTAAACAGAGAAAAAACAAAGATTTGCTTTCTCTTCCTTCCCGTGCATCACCTATCTCTTCTTCCTTCATTGGGGTTTTGAGTTCTAAGTGGGGATTCAACCAAGGAAACTTAAAGGCTGGGTTGGTGGCTTGGTTCAGCTTGTAAGGGAGGTCCAAAACCTGTTTCAAGGTGAGTTTTAGCCTTTGGTTTCAGGTGTTGCTCTGTTTTCGTTTTAGTTTTCAATTCATGGTTTTTGATGTGGGAAGTGAGAATCAAAGGGGGTTTTTGTGTTGTTTTGATTGGGGTTTGATGAGGGTGAGCTATGGGTGTTATTTGGGGGTTTAATTGAGTGTTTGGGGGAGGTTTGGAGTTGGTTCGAAGGGTTAGTTCCAAAGGAAAACGCAGGGGAGAGTTGGCTGGTGCGTGCTGGTTTCTTGGCTGTTTTGCGAAATGAGTCGTGGCCTGTCTATGGCGTGCCGCGGCCTGTGATGGCTTAAAATGTGAAAAGGGCTCTGTCAGGAGGGTGAGCCACGGCCCATCAGGGCAGATTTAGCCAAAAAGGTGTTTTTAGCCTGGGGATTCAAACCTTAGGCCTCGGGGTTGAACCTAGTACCTAGTTGAGTTATGTTTGATGTCCCGGAGGCTAGATCTTGGTTTGGGAACCCTCAGTTATCATTTTTATTGATGAATCCTATATTTTGGTTATGACCAGGTGACCGTCAAGGAATTTAAAGGTTGATCGTTCTCAGGGGTCGTTCATATTTTAATTCTCACTTGAACCAGAGGTAAGAAAACGGTGTATGAGTACAGTTGCACCCTGTATAGGTATATGACATGCATGGTTTGATATTGGAGCATGTTGGTTGAAATATGTGGACGTGGATTGCATATTAAATGCTAGTGAACACTAATCACCTGTGTAAGACACTGACTAGTCAGGGACCGACTCTAAAGTCGAGAATCACGCATTTAGTGGCTCTATGGCATTAATGCTAGACCGACCCTAGGGTCGAAGAACTTATAAGCACTTGCCTGGTCTACGACCAGATGTCTATAGCCAAGGTATATGACCCCGGTGACCGTTTGTCACATGGCTAAGGGACGTTGTCCATAGTCTCGACTCTAGAGTCGTGAGGAAGGTTATGTTGGTGACTAATCACCATACACCTGTCCTGACCAAGCTTATGAAAGAATCACTTATCAGTTAAGCCCTGGTGACCCTATCGTCACATGGCTAGAGGGAGCAATGCTCATTATTGTGACTTTTGGCTATTGTCACCTATTTGTTGGACTGATAGTCCTGAATGGTTATTATGATCGTTGTTGATATTATATCATGCTATATTGTGTTTTCTTGCTGGGCCTTGGCTCATGGGTGCTTTGTGGTGCAGGTAAAGGGAAGGAAAAGCTTAACCAACCCTGAGTGGAGAGCTTGGGCGATGTGATGTACATATAGAGCCGCTTGACCGCCACGGTCAAGGAGTTCTCAAAGGGACTAGGGGTTTACCCTACTTTTGCCGCTTAGGCCGGCGGGGATTGTAAATTTGAAACTGTAGCGACTCTTTTGTATTACGAACTACTTGTAAACATTTTGAAAGGCTCATGAGCAGTTTATTTACTTAATGAAATGTACCATTTCCTTTTTACTGGTTTTCACCTTAACCTGATAATAACACGTAGATCACGTTTTTAACCAAAGGACTCGGGTAGCGAGTCAAATTTCCGGTTCACCGTTCACCGTAACTGTTTTGGGGTAACCAGGGCGTTACATCATTAATGTTGTTAATGATTGGATCAAATCTGATTTTTTATGTCATAACTATGTTATGAATGGTCTAGAAAATTCTTTGTATGAAGTTTATTCTACAAAGAAGACGGCTAAAGAATTGTGGGAGTCTTTAGACCGAAAATATAGAACTGAGAATGCTGGCACAAAGAATATTGTGGTTGGGCGATTCCTTGACTATAAAATGGTAGCTTCCAAGACTGTGATTAGTCAAGCTCGGGAATTCCAATTAATCTTACATGACATTTCCTATGAGGGAATGATCCTGAGTGAGACCTTCCAAGTTGCTGCTTTGATTGAAAAACTACCACTTGCATGGAAGGAGTTCAAGAGCTACCTTAAGCATAAGCGAAAGCATATGAACATTGAAGAATTAATTGTTAGACTTTGCATCGAAGAAGACAACAAGAATTTTGAAAAAAGGAGTTCAAAACAAGATGTGGCTAAGGCCAATCTGATGGAGCAAGGTCAAAACTCCAGGGGAAAGAAGAACAATAAACCCAATGATAAAGGGTTCAAGTTCGGACCAAAAGGAGGAATCTCCAAAAAGTCGTTCAAATTCCTTAGCAAGTGCTTTAACTGTAATAAGTCAGGTCACAAGTCATCAGACTGTAGACTGCTAATTAAGAACCGTGGTCAAGAGACTAATATGATGGATGATATATCCAAAGATGTTGGTGATATAAATCTATCAGCGATGGTGTCAGAAGTAAACCTAGTCAATTCTAACCCTAGATAGTGGTTGATTGACACTGGTTCTACTCGACATATATGCTCTGACAAGAGTCTGTTCAGATGTTTTGAACAAGTGACCAATGGAGATAAACTATTTATGGGAAACTCTGCCACGTCTGAGATTGAGGATCAGGGAAAAGTGATCCTAAAAATGACCTCTGCGAAAGAGCTAACTCTGAACAATGTGTTGTACGTACCAGATATCTATAAGAACCTTGTGTCTGGTTCACTGTTGAACAAGCATTGATTTCGTATGATATTTGAGTCAGACAAGGTTGCTTTGTCTAAAAATGGAATGTACATGGGAAGGGGTTATGTAACTGATGGGTTGTTTAAACTCAGCGCAATGGTTGTTAAACCAATTATCAATAAAGTTAATAACACTTTTATTTACTTGCTCGAGTCTTCCAATGTTTGGTATGTGATTCAAGTTAATTAATCTACGCAAAGTGTCATAATTAACATATCCTAGTCTACCATGCCAAACATTGGAAGACTCAAGCAAGTAAAAAGAAGCGTTATTAACTTTATTGATAATTGGTTTAACAACCATTACACTAAGTTTAAACAACCCATTAGTTACATAACTCATTCCCACATACATTCCATTTTTAGACAAAACAACCTTTTCTGACTCGAATACCATACGAAATCCATGCTTGTTCAGCAGTGAACCAGACATAAGGTTCTTACGGATATCTGGTATGTACAACACATTGTTTAGAGTCAGCTCTTTCGCAAAGGTCATTTTCAGGATCACTTTTCCCTGACCCTCAATGTAACGCCCTAAACTCCAGGGACCGTTACGATGTGCCTTGTAAACAGTGCTAAACTCGCTAATCGAGTCATTTGGGCAAAATTGTGTAACTAAGTATGATTAGCAGTTTAGGGATTAAAAATTTTGTTTAAGATATAATGTTTCATTAGAATGTTTACTGTATACATTGGGATCCCAAAAATATAATTTAAAGGTCTATTACAAGAAAATATTTACAACCAGCCGATCTAAGCAGCAAAACAGGGTTTAACCCTGGTTCCTCTTCAAACCTCGGCCGTGGTGGTCGAGCAGCTGCATATGTACACATCATCACCTAAGCTCTCCAACTCAAGGATGGTCCAGCTTTCTTTTGCCTTTACCTGCACCACATAGCACCCGTGAGCTGAAGCCCAGCAAGAAAACTCAATATGCTCATGAACAGTAATAACATGTCATCAAATCATAAGGCACACGCCTAGCAAATATAGCCCTACTCAAGCAGGCAAATAAGTTCAAGCAATGCACAAGTGACCGATTAACAAGTCACTAACTGGGGGTTTGTACCTTTAAATGAGTGACTAATTATCAAGTCACTAACAGGGGGTCAACACCTTTAAACGAGTGACCAATCATCAAGTCACTAACAGGGGGTCAGTACCTTTAAACGAGTGACTAATCATCAAGTCACTAACAGGGGGACAGTACCTTTAAATGAGTGACTAATCATCAAGTCACTAACATGGAATTCCGCTCCCTCAGCCATGTGACAAAACAGTCACCTAGACCTTTGGCCCTAGCTCTAACTAGTCCTAAACTAGTCAAGCGCTTATAATTGTCATCGAACTTAGGGTCAGTCCAGCATTAATACCCCATATGAGTCATTCAATGGTGATGTCGATTAGATCTAATCTTTTATCGGCCCTGCGTTCAGGATGCTTATGCCGTTTCTGACTCTCAGGTCAGTAATACGCGACCAGTGCCGAATCTGAAGAGCCAATGCCATACGCAAGTAAGCAATGCTACCAAACATATATCATACGTCAAATATCCGAATATAGGGCATTCAACATGCTTACTTAACAATCGCTATCATAATTAGGATCATGCATAAACACAGAGGCTCAAGCTCTGAACAATCTCATATTCAATACTCATAGCACGCCCTTAATCACATGTTTCTCGTGCAACACATGCATCACATTTAATCACTTGACATGCCTCAACAATAACCACGCATGTCACATTTATACATCCAACATGCATCAAGAATAACCATGCATGTCATATATATAGGGTGTAGTTTTCAATAAATAAGCCACAAGCACGATCCTTACTCCAAGCCTCTAGTGATAACCTAGTCACAACCATAAACGGTAATCCAATAAGTTCAAGTTCTAAAACCAATCCCGGAACCAAGACCTAGCCTCCAAGACATCAAACCCCACTAATCCGGGTAGTAAGAATGATCCCGAGGCCTAAGGTTTGAGTTCCCAAGCTTAAAACATCATTTCGCCCATAAATACCCTCAAGCGCCGCAGCCTCAACTCACTGAGCCGCGGCCCCCAGCCCGAACAGAGGCATCAGGGGCAAGCACCGCGACGCCCTACACCTAGTGCCGCGGCCCCTAGAGCTCCCAAAGTCTTCCTCCTGCTTCATCGAGCTTGGGCCGCGGCGCCTAAGAACAGGGCCGCGGTCCGACCTCGGAACAGCCATTTTTCTCCGACTTTAACCTTTTAAAACCTCCCAAAAACATATCCAAACATCTCCAAACCCAAAAATCAAAGTTCTCAAACATCCCCACCATCCAAAACCAACAAAACACAATCCTCAAATCTAACAAAAACTCATCAAAACACAAAGTCCAATTCAAGATTAATAACTTTAAAAAAACTTAAAACTTGAATTACCTCCGATTGAGTTGTTTCCAACTAAATCCTCTGGCTAATAAGCTTCTAATCTTCCCTAGGATCGCTATGCCTCGATCCTCGCTTGAATCCGAGTCCTAGAACTCAAGTTTCCTTCGAAAATGCGATCGGGAGACGAAAATGGAACTTAGAGGGAAAGAGAACGTATAGAACGTTCTTTTTATTTCTTAGAAGGTTACTTCAAGCTTAAGTAGCCTTAACCAAATCCTAACGCTCGGGTCCCGAAAACATCCCCAAGGACAAAATAGTCAAAACCTCCAGAATTTCTCCCTGATCTTACTAACTCTCAATTTATCACCAAATATTGATTCCCATTACCCAATAACCCGGTAATGCTCTAAATACCCATTAACTCACTCCGAGACAAAAATAAATCCCGTTGTGACTTTCCCACTAGCTTACCTCCTAGGATCATCTTGTGTTGGGTAACCCTGGCATAACCAAATAATAATAACGCACCACACATGCCAAATATGTCCGAAATTGCCAAAATATGAAAATCACCCAATTACTCAGAAATTGGTTCACATGCATATTTAATACACCTAACACATGCATATTATCATTTAATAACATAATAAAGCAATTATGGCCCTCCCGGCCTCCTAATCAAGGTCCTAAACCTTATTAGGAAATTTGGGGCATTACACTCAATCTCAGACGTGGCAGAGTTTACCATAAATAGTTTCTCTCCATTGGTCACTTGTTCAATGTTGATCCCAAAAGAGGTGTTTTAATATTTAAACTCGCAAGTGCACGAATCGTTTCAGAATATAATATTCATGTAAGTACGAGGTCGAACCCATGGGAGTTGACTAACATCAAAAGAAACTATTTCAACAAAGCAAGAATATTCTAACCTAGTTCCAAATATTTGATGAGATTTTGATTTAGAAAAATAAAAGACAAGTAATAAAAAGATTTAAGATTAAATAGAAAAATGGTTTTCAAATAAGATAAGTAAAATAAGATTATTAAGATATTAGAATCCACAAAATGCAAGTTCAATAGTATTTATAAGTATATTGATTCCCAAGTTTTGATATAGTTGAAATAAATCACACTATATATTTTTTCAAAATATATTTTCTATTCAAGCACAAGTTACTATTTCAAAAATGTAGGATTTTTCTTCACTTATATAAGATATAATTTCTAAGCATTAGTTGTGTTACAACCTAATGAAACTACAAAAAATCAAAGAAATTATGTGGCAAAATATGATACTTATGCTCTAAGAATTAGATGTGAACAATTTAATGAAAAAACATTTAATCAAAGAATATCATATTTTTTTATAATGAAGAACTAAGTGTAATATGCTTTAACAATCAACACTAGATGAAAAATGCATATCTTTGATAAAAAAATCCATAAACAATGTTACACAAATGGGAAATCAACATACAATAAAAAATACTATCTAGTTACATTTTGCTTCATCATCATCTTAATAACCTTTGAAAAAAATTAGAAGCTCATAACTAGATTGAAATAAAAATTACAAAATAACATACTTGACATGCTCTTCAAAAGATGAAAATGGTAGAGAAAATAGTAAAAAGAAGAGAGAAAAATATGTGTAGAAGATGTTGAAAATATGAAGAAGAAGAGCCCCCAAATGGTCTTACAAGACTCTATGTATAGGCAAAATATGGAGATTAAATTAATCAAATTAAAATAAATAAATTGATTAATTTAATTGTGTTGGGAATTAGTAGGATAAATAGAGTAAGTGTAAGAGTATTGGAAAGATGAAATGTTTGGTTGGGTAAAAGATTAGTGAAAAACTAGGGTAAAAAAAAATTAATTAGGAATGTTTATTTAGGTGAGAAAAATAGGGAATAGTGAATTGATATTTGAGTGAAAGGAAAAAAATATTGGGAAGAAAAATGTGACTTTTTGGTCTTTTTGGTGGCTGTTTTGGTCTTGGGGACATCTTGCCGAATTGGGCCAGGCGGGCTGGTCTTGGGCTTCGGTGGAGTCACGATGGGAGGCTAAAGAGGCAGCTGCTTGGGCGCTGGGCCTTCTTTGCTGAAGGAAGGAAGGCAGCATGTGATTTAGTTGGCTGAAGTCTTCAGGCGTTGACAGCTGGCGTGGAGAATGGCACTGCTGGAAAGAGTGCTTCGGTTGGGAGGCAGCAGCTGAAGGAAGTGGGATGTTGAAGCTTCATTGATGCTGGCAGGTGGATGGGCGGATTGGGCCTGGGCATATGGCAAATGGTTGTCTTTTGTTGGGCTTAACTTTTCAGATTTGCCATTTTTTCCTATCTTTTCCTTGTAAATGTCACATTTTCCTTACTTCTTCAAGCACAAAAATACAACATATTACCTAACAAAATTATCATAAATTAAATCATAATAAAATATTTCCACTATAAAATAAATCAAGTTAATTCTTTGAAAATATTAATTATAATTTAATTTATATTCAACATTTAAATTCAATAAAACAACTTTTTTTTTTACCCTAAACTAAACAACAATAATTTAAATAATTAGCTACAATATTTTACAACAAAATAACTATAAAAACACACAAAATTATATAAAATCAAAATAAGACTAATAAATTCAAAATTACTTAAAAACTTAATAAATTATAGCAAAAACTCAATAATTAAGCAACAATTATCACATAAAAAGTGGTAAAATAACTCTATTTTGTAGAGTTATCATTCAAAACATCTGAACAGACTTTTTTCTGAGCATATATGTCGAGTAGAACCAGTGTCAATCAACCACTCTCTAGGGTTAGAATTGACTAGGTTTACTTCTGACACCATCGCTGATAGATTTATATCACCAACATCTTTGGAGATATCATCCATCATATTAGTCTCTTGACCACGGTTCTTAATTAGCAGTCTACAGTCTGATGACTTGTGACCTGACTTATTACAGTTAAAGCACTTGCTAAGGAATTTGAACGACTTTTTGGAGATTCCTCCTTTTGGTCCGAACTTGAACCCTTTATCATTGGGTTTATTGTTCTTCTTTCCCCTGGAGTTTTGACCTTGCTCCATCAGATTGGCCTTAGCCACATCTTGTCTTGAACTCATTTTTTCAGAATTCTTGTTGTCTTCTTCGATACAAAGTCTAACAATTAATTATTCAATGTTCATCTGTTTTCGCTTATGCTTAAGGTAGCTCTTGAACTCCTTCCATGCAAGTGGTAGTTTTTCAATCAAAGCAGCAACTTGGAAGGTCTCACTCAGGATCATTCCCTCGGAGGAAATGTCATGTAAGATTAATTGGAATTCCTGAGCTTGACTAATCATAGTCTTGGAATCTACCATTTTATAGTCAAGGAATTGCCCAACCACAAATTTCTTTGTGCCGGCATCCTCAATTCTATATTTTCGGTCTAAAGACTCCCACAGTTCTTTAGCCGTCTTCTTTGTAGAATAAACTTCATACAAAGAATTTTCTAGACCATTCATAACATAGTTACGACATAAAAAATCAGATTTGATCCAATCATTAACAACATTATTGACTTGGATATCATCCTCATTTTCTTTCAGCTTTTGTTCGTTATTAGTAACGAATCGCGCAAGATTCATGGTGGTCAGATAGAACAACATCTTTTGCTGCCACCTTTTGAAATTCTGTCCACTGAATTTATCAGGTCTTTCCCCAAAGCTCAAAGGATGGCTCGTATTAACCGAGGCCAGAACCGTTTGGGTATGAGCTTGAATTGCCTGAACTGGGGTCTCAACTGACACCTCATTATTCCCGCTATTTTGGTTTGCTTCAGTTATCATTTTGCTGAAATCACAAAACCAATAATGTTATTTTCCTGACAACGGAAAATTATACGGGTTCGCTTAGATCAAACTTAAAGAAAATTCTTAGGTTAGCCTCGAAGGGTCAAAAACCCAACTATTCGTGGTTTAGCCTCTTATAGAATATTTCTATTGAGTATTTATCCAGCCTCAAATATCTCTACTAGATAATTTCCAAATAATACTAGGAGGGTCTAGCCACTGCCTTAGCAATCTAGTTTCTTTGAAAATATTCAATTCCAAAAACTTCTCTAGTGAGATTTAAGTTCAAAACGAACTTTTCGCAATAATAATATCTTTCAATATATAGATATAGAAATATCACTAATAGATATATTAAACATTATAATAATATAAAATATATCTAACATTCAAATATTATATTTAAACAAAACGATAAATACAATATTTATATCTATTAAATTAAAGATACATACATATTATAATTATAAATAACACAATATAAATAACAATATTATCATTCTAAATAACACAATATAAATAACAATATTATAATTATAAATAACACAATATAAATAATTATAATATAAATAGCAATTATAATTAATTTAGACAATAATTATAATGAACAAAATAAAAACCAAGGCATGTGTAACACACAGTTTTCTTAATTAAGAATAGACAATATATATATATATAACTAAAACCATAATATAAATATAATTTAATTATGATTATATATCTTAATTTTTTTTTTTGATGTGATTAAACTACAAGGCCAATGAAACTTTATAAAGGCCAAAAGAAAAGAGTAAAACCTCTTACATCTAATGTGTGACTAAAATCTGAATTAATTTTTCCATTCAAAATTCTAAAAGTAGCAATTTTTTTTATAAGGTATAATATTCAAACATTGATTACTATGGTTGACAATTTTGCTGAGAAAAATATCAATTACCATGAATTTTCGTAAGATATCTTATACAAATCATTATTACTTGCTAGAAATGACAGAAATATTGATTCAATTTTCTAAGAAGTATTCAAGAGTTTGGTTGGCAGACTAGATTGAATTATAAATTGAATTGAAATCTACTGAAATATTAATTTCAATTGAATTGGATTGAATTCCACTGAAATATAAACTAGACTTAACGAATTTAATTAAATTATATTCTAGTTGTTTCTATGTAAGACGAAATTAGCTAAAATAATTATTTAATTAATCATAATTTTATTAATTATAAACAATCGTATAAAAAAAATAAGTTATAGTAATATTGTTTATTATTACTCTAAAATAAATTAAACAATATATAATATATAAATAAACTTGATAGAGAGAAAATAAATGAAGGGAAAAAAATACAAATTCTACCTTAAACTATATCTATTTTTTAAATATATGATATAATAAAGTAATGTACAATGTTCTCTTTTTTTTTCTTCTTTTTTTTCTTATTCTTTCTCTAGCTAGAGCTAATAACAACACGCATCATCCAAATGCATTTGTCAATTGTCAAAACCTCAACTCCTAATCTCGTTGCTCGATTCGCTAATTATGGATTGTAATAATCAATTTTTTTTTAAACTTAATTTAGATCTAGTCATTTTATACAATACAACATTTATGTAAACTTTAATTACCTACAATGTGTCTATAAATATTGTTTTCAAATATGTCTTTCCGTAACAATAATTTTCGTAAATATTTGGTGCAAAACTACTCGTTTATATTTACCAATTTGACATTCCGTATTTTTGTTAAAAAAAATACAAATATTTTTGTAATTATTTTTTCCAACCATATTTATTATTTATTTTTTTAATAAAGTCACAGATTAGATAAATGAGAAACTAATATCAAAACTAAGTATATATGCTGACAAGACACATGGTTGGTATTTCTATAAATAATCTTAAACGAGGTGTAAATCTATAAATTCCTTCGAAAGGAACATCAACTCTGTAGTTATGCTGACGATAAACATGGTTGATATAGATTTCTGCCACAACATTACTCGCAATAATAAAAGTTCACTAACAATATTGGTCAATATGTCTAAGTTATTTCTGGGTCATGTGAAATTAAAATAAATAAATAAAATGCTATCTCCACTCTTAATAGGCAATGCATCTTACATTTTTGGTTGTTAATATACAAATTGGCACCAGTCAACGAGAGAGACTCGTTCACTCCATGATCCATCACATCACAAGCTCATTGGCTCAAGCCAAATACATAGTATTCAGTGTAGGATTAGTGAAACTTTGGCCATAACCATTGTACTAATTCTCCCAGAGTTAAATCAACAAAACTGTTCTTTGAAAAACAAAAACAAAAAAACCCTATGGAATGAATTTTGCAGGGAAGGGAATATTGAAGGAGCTTCCTCACAAGCAACTGAATAAATATTAAAGTCCTTGTTCTTGTTCAATAACTAGAACTGAACTTACTGTTCCTTTTTTTTTTAATGAGTTGGATGTTTATAAATGCCGAACTAATAATAATGCTGCAGCTGTTACATGCTCTCCTACAACTAATCAAATGTTAAAAAGAGTTGCCAGGTTTTCACGTGTGTATTATATATATATATATTAATTAACTTAAAACTGTCATACAATTACAGTAAGGCATTATTATTATTAATCCTGGTCCTTATCTTCACAGGGTTCAAGTCTGACATGCGGACAACATCTCTCTGGTTCTCCTCTTGTCCACAGAATTTTAAGATCACCTCTCGTCTTCCCCAATGTCAACAAAGTGCCTACATTCACCAAATCAGGACCAGATTACAACAGTACTACGGGAAACTTGGCAATTGTACCTAACACACTATTAATGTCTCAGGAAATCCCTGAATCCCCCAAGGGTAGTCGAGTTCAAATAAAACCCGTTTGACCCAAAGAGTATAATGATATGTGGTACACAAATTACAAATTGTACACTAATTTTTTACTTACAAGGACATGACATGTTTTTTCATGTCATTGTATGTAAAAATTTGGTGCACAATTTTGTGTGCTTGCTTGATGGAACTTCATTTCAGACAAAGTATGAGCACATATACCTAGTGTAAAATGCAAATCATTTTAAATGGAACTTTTACCTATTGTAAATGGAACAATGTACAACAAAGCTGGTTGACCATGCCCATCCATCAAGTTCAAAGCCACATATGTGATAAGGAGCCCTGCAGCGCAGTATTTCGAAGGATCAGTAATACATCATGATATGGTCAATGGAAAGATTGTTACTATTTGATGGTTATATACATCTGTGCTTCATACCTAAACCATATGCAGTCATTGCCCACACGAAATAACCAGTTTTAAGCTTCTTGTTCGCCAACCAATCATACCTATAAAAGTCACACGAGTTAGAAATTTCAGACCCCATCAATTGTAGTTACCCGCTTATTAGAAACGTTTATAGAGAAAAGGTTTATGAGAGATAGGGAAAACCATTAACATCAGATATAATGCAGATTTCAAGTATAATAAACTGCCAGTCATACTAGATTGAAGAAAAAAAAGGTTCAGAAAGTGAAAACAGAACAAGGCATGAAGTCCATCATTAAATATTTGTATGTTTTGACTTAACACCCTCAATCAATACCAAATTCAGCAAAATCCAAACTGACAGAAGGAATATTGTTTTTAAGTCGCACCTTAGTGAAAATGCTACTACCAATCCAGGCAGGATAATATCACCAAACCCAATGATGCTGAAGCCACCCCAAGGATCAAACATTCTTGGGATTTTTAGTAGCATTGGGATACCATCCTCCCCGCTCCTATCACCACGAGCTACCTGCACAGAAACAGAATATTAATATTATACTCTCATGGTAAAATAGGCTAGCAGACTTACTGCCTTTTTTACAAAAATAAAAATAATAATAATAAAAAAAAGTAAAAGGTGCTAATTTACTTACCACTATCATCACACTCTCATGGAACCACCACTTTGAAACAAATACCCAGAAGATGTCATACAAGAAAGCACAACTGAGAAGAACTGTTCCAACCTGATCATATGAACAAACAAGAGAAGGAAATTTACAGCATCCAATTAATTAAGCTCTAGATAGCATTTACTGAAGGAATAATCTTTCATGTCTATCAATGTTGAATCAACTATTATATTATCCTTTTTAAGGAGTTTTGTAATTAGAAGGAGACAGATATGAACACAAGGGTTTAAAAACTAGGCAGATTAGGCGAATAAGTTGTTAGGATCCCACAAGACTAAGCATATGAGTTTTATTTTGTGGTTTATAACTACTTTGGCACTATCCTCACATAGACTGGTCTTTCATGAGTGAGTTTTCAGGAAAATATTTTTCATCATCTCAATAGAAATTTATACACTCAGGGTATCAGGTGTCCCTACTGCAAGAATGTAAACACATGATAGGCTATTTTTTTTAAAGGAATGATTAATGACTTAAGAAAATGTTGAGGTAGACTAAAAGAGCCAGAAAAATATCAACAAGGGTTATAATATTTAAGCATTTTCTGCATTAATCATCTTGAGAAAATAAAGGAGTGAAGTTGCTTCAGTGGTTGGACCCACAAATAGCAAGATATTTTTACTTTGCCAACCACCACAAAAGACAAAATCAGCTATAATTCTCACCTTAAGATTTGGTACGCGAACAATCTGAAGAACTGTAATTATCAATGCAATACCCTGGTTAGATCAAAATTAATATATTAGTTAGCTTTTCAGTCATATACAAAACACAATTCAGGATAAAAATAAAAGATGATCAAATTGATTGGCATTGCTATTCATGTGAGAAAAATGTGCTAAAGTGGCAGTATGGGATTGAAAGGGTATATGAGTGTTCTGCAGTCCAAGATAACACAAGCATTTTACTGCAGTATTTTGTTTCTAAAACTAAAATAGCTTGATATGAGAAAAAGAGTATATGACAACTGCGGCCAACTTCTTAAAAAGGACCAATGATATGCTCAAGGACAAAATGAAAATAACTAACTACAAGCTTTCGTTATCTACATGGTATAGGGATGCTTGTCTAGAAATAATTAATTCATTCAAAAAATTATTATTCCACTGCAAAATGATATCAGTTGAGCTGAAATACAAAGCCAGCAGAGGTAGATGCAGCTGCATAATTGTATTTGATTAAGCTGGACATTAAATATTAAAAAAAAAACCAAAAAGACCTGAGAAAGTTAAAATGAAAGATAACATTTATTTTTCTTTCTATTTCTTACTAGGATATCTTGACCTATCCATGCAAGGGAATCGCGGCGATAAACTGCCCAAACAACAGCAAACGTAATGCAGAAAGGAGAAACAGCTAAAGTCAGGTATGAAACAGCTCCAAGGAATGGCACTTTAACATATGACTCTCCAGCTTGTTTACAACATCTGAAACTATAGTCACTTAATCATCAGTATCATAATTGTATAAAAATGGGGGAAGAACTATATCAACAAAAATGGTAAACCACATATATTCTGGAAACTAGCTGACCTCCCAGAGATCTCTATTCAGTAGCTGTAATAAATGAATTTTATTATAGACAATAAAAATTAATAATATTTTAAAAAGTTTAGCCTTCGATACGCTGTTTGACCTTAAAGAAAATAAAATTCACTTCGAGTGTAGAAAAGACTTGAATATTAGATGCTTGTGGTGGTGATCATCTTTATCAGTAAAAACTTTATTTTTAAATTATAGTTCATTTCTAAAATAAGGAATATGTTTCAAATCTAACAAAATTTCTACATAAATGTTACTTATAAACTACCATCACAAATACAGTGAATTATAATCACTGTCTCAAGTTACAGTTTTAATCACAGATAGATCAAATGTCAATTGCAAAGACACAAGCACCTAATAAAACATTGCCTTGAAAAGAAAAAGAAAAAAACCAATAACATTACCAGCACAAACCAAGTTTTTAAGATTGAATAACAAGAAATAAAATGTCAATGAAATCCTTTTTCCTCTTTTCTTAAGGGAGACAATTTGACCTTGAACAGAAGCATAATATAGCTATAACAAAAATTCCCTCCAAAGTCCAAACATAAATAAAGAAAACAATAATGAAAAGAATAAGAAAAAAAAGTGGGGGAGGGGTCAGAATATATACCAGGATAACAAAGCCACCAAGCAAGTTTGCAGGCCCTGTAAACACACAGAATGTGATGTTCAGCGTTCATGTCAAAGAAAGCTGAGAGTAAAATGCAAACCAATATTAACAGTCCATGTCCCAATATAAGAGTTGGTGTTTAATATTTAAGCATATTTATGCAAACTGTATATTTAATATTTATGAAAACTTGATAAATAACTAATAAAGAACTGATTTCACCAAGTGCAAACAAAATCGGAATACGAGCACATAATTAGGGTCATAAGAATTATCTAAGTTAACAACTTCATCAAAAAGCTGAAAAAAATAATGATAATGCAATCAAAAGAATATTATCATAATTTAATAAGAAAGCAACAATGGCAAAAGGTGGGTTGCAGTCTTGGGGAGGAAAAATATCACTTAAAATTAATTTTGTAAACTATTTTTCTTAATAGAAAATATTAAGGTAATTGGAAACATAGTATAGTATATCTACATATATATAGGCACATACATATCTAAATCTATGTGCGCATTTGTCTATCTGTGGATAACACAGAAGGTGGCCGCACCTCTACTCCACCAATGCAAAACAGGACCACCAGAACCTCCACAAACCAAAATGACATTAGTTTGTAAAGCATAACCAAGAAGCATGAAGCAATCACAACAAAGAGAACTGCTGCAGTGGTATTAATGTCCACATAACCAGCTGACCCTGCGTCTTCCATGTGTAAAGTTTCCTCTGACGCATCCTGGAAGCACATGTAGTATTCAAAGGAATCAGTGAAATATTGAGGCAAGGAAATAAGCTCAACAAGAAGAATACCCTCTCAATTTCTCATAACTAATATTATTTTGGAATGAGACAGGTAACCTTTAATAGTTTCTCTTGTTCAAGTGCTGCTTCTCTAGCAGTCCATGCAGACCAATACGACGCACATAAGATGGTACCAACAGCCATAAGCCACAGAAATACTTCTGCAATGTCAACCAGTGGACGCAATGGAGAGTATAGCTGCACAGACACTGAAGTAAGGGTATCAACCCATCAGGATTTGCAGGAAAAAGGGCATACAACAATTACTAGTTACAATATTGGGTTTGCTACAAAAGGATTATTTTGAGGACGCAATGCATACCTTTGGAATTATTCTTAAGATCTTCTTCCAAGATTGTACCAGCATCTTGAGGTAGCATTACAGTAGGTATGCCTATGATTATGTCAGTTTCATTCTCTTCACACACCATCTTGAAAAGTTCTGTGAATTAGAAAGCAACATTTATTGAAACAAAACCAAATTATGGCATATTACGAATGACGTTTTATATAAGATTCAAACAGAGTCTACTACTAGAAATTATCATTCTGTTCTCTCCTAAAAGATTCTCATGCAATTAGAAGACAAGCATCTTTTCATAAAAGAAATAATTCAAATAATTAAATAAATTAACCTAATATTCTACTGTATGCCTTATAAATTTTATATGAAAATCTGAGAAGATTCAGGTATGCAGTATGTTTGCTGGGACTAAGCAATTATGACTGGTAATTCAAATAATTAAATAAATTAACCTAATATTCTACTGTATGCCTTATAAATTTTATATGAAAATCTGAGAAGATTCAGGTATGCAGTATGTTTGCTGGGACTAAGCAATTATGACTGGTAATGAAACATTACATGCAGGTACCTGTTCGGTAGTTTATAATGAGAAGAGCTGAAGCATGAGCAGTTTCAGCAAAATTAGCCTTTGTTGTGAAACTGCAATTTCCCCTATGCACCAAGACAATCTCCCCCGATAGCTACCAAAAAGCCAGGTCTCCAAATTATGAAACACAGGACAAATGAACAATCTTGCAGATTCCGCATATAAGACGCATACATCACTTTTTTAAAACTTTGAAAGTCATATCAAGGATTATAGAGTCTACACTAAGAGTACCTTTTGATTTGGTGCACTACAATAATCAGGAGGATCTGCCAGAACCACTCTAGTATGGTTGGCATGTTTTTCCTTTGATTCCAAGGTAGGACCAAATCGAGCACCAACACCAACATACTCGCTGGTTTCTATGCCATTAACCCAAGTAGGGACTTTTACCTACAGGATTAAACAGAACTTGTCGTTGATGCCAAATCAATTAAATCAAGCAAATGAGAAACAAATTTAAAAGAACAAAGAATCATGCCTGCCTCAAAAACTTGGGTTCAGTTCAGATGTCTTAGTAGTGACTAGTGAGGGTGGAGAAATTAGGTCAATAACTTATATACTTAAAGCAGTGAGTTGACTGAGAGTAGGTTACCACCAGAGAGAAAATAAGATTATGCATTTTCACTACTTCTAATTCCTCTTCCAGTGATTTTTTAATAAGAAAAGAGGTTAGAGTTTATGCTGTGCAAAAGGAAGCACTAGACGAGGATTGATTTCCATGAGAAATGGTTATTCTATTTGTCACAATTTTAGAATCCATGAGATCTTTATACTGTTTTACTTAATTAACACGTATAATCATCATTTCATCTCAAACCATAACTAACCATCTATTAAATATAAATTCTAAGGTGATTAAAAGTCAAACTTCAGCACACAAATCAAATAAATATAAAATAATAAATGCCATGAAATTTTTAAAATTGAAAACAAAATATAACAACAGACAACTTGTCTTAAACAGCTTATAGTATTTTCTCGGCCCATTATTTTGTGAAACTGGAAACTCAATCAAATCCAAAAAAGTTAACTAAGAGTAGTAAAATGCGAATATAAACAACCCAAGATCTAAACTGGAAAGGGAAACACTAAGAATGAACTTAAAGCACGGCAGTTAACATTAATGAAACTCAATAACAATAGAACAAAGCATAAAGCTTGAAATTTGTTAAAAGGAACAACAGTTCAACCCTCAAATTGACTGAGTCAACTGACAATTTTATTATCCTCTAATTGAAAGCGAAAGTGTTAATACGTAATAATTTCGTATTATTTACTTGCCACACAGGGAACAAGAAATTGTGGGGGAAAAAAAAGACAAATCCAGGTTATGGGCTTCTGAGTAGGCATAAATGTAAACAGACTTCAATAATAATAAAATTCTTTTTTATATAATCTTTACGTCAGATTCTCAATATTTAGTAACCAAAATAAGAAGTCTGATTAGATTAACATAACACGGCCGGTCTACTCAAACGACCCAATTTTTTTATTTCAAATTTTCAACACCTGAAACTGGCAAAATCCACAAAAAAAGAAAAAACACATATATAATCTTCTTCTTTTTTGTCTTACTCAGCCAATTTCCCTAGAACCAAACAGAAGGTAATAAATGAAAAAAAAAATAGTTATTTTTAAAAAAATCAACTGAAATTCAATCAAGCGGTTTATTCGCAAAACCCAAAATAGCTAAAGCATAAAATAAATAAATTAAATAAAAATAAATCAAGTGGTATCCTTGTCCCGTTTATTTCAGTGAGCAAGAAAACTAATAATTTATTTTTCAACCATTAAAAAACCAAATATATGTAAAAAAAAAAATAAATAAATAAAAAGTTCTTCCTTCCAGTTTCCCCTTTCTCCCGTTTTTGCAGCTGAAAATCAGGAAAATAAAACAAATGAGTAGAAATTGGGGTTTCTTACCAGAACAAAGTTGTTATCACAGCCAGGCCTTTTGGGAGCAATATTATCATTGTGAACTATGTCCCCGGCTGAACCAAACTCCAGACTCAACACCATCACCAGCAGAAAAACAAGTATAACTCTCTGTAAATCCATTTTTCTCGCTTCTAAAAATAATTAAAAAAAACACTAAAAAATGATAAAATTCTCCAGAAGAAAATCCAATAATTGAATTATTATCAGAGATTGGGAACGAAAAGGAAAGAGAAAAGGTTAGGGTTTCAGAAAATGGGATGCGAAGAAGACGAAGGAGAAGAAGATGGAAAATGTGAGCGAAAGAAATGAGGAAGAGAAAAGATATATGACCAAGTGGGATTGCGTTTTGCTTTTTCTGGTTTGTCGTTTTTGTCCTGGAACGAAGGCCAGATGAGAATGAAAATTAATCAATTTAATTAAATAAGAAAAAAAGCGAAGTCATCCAGTGGTTGTCGTTGTGAAACCGTTGAACTGGTTTATCTTCCTTAGCTTTTGAGCCTTCGGAGGGTAAAGCTAGCTCAACTTTTCCTACCTTCTCTATTGACGCGTGTTGCCACGCACCAATTGGTTTCGAGTTAAAAAAAGTGTCGGAGAATAAGACATTTTAAGAAATTTCGATGGACATTATGATTTATTAACCCGTTTATTTTGAGAGGCCAGTTTGGATAATTTTAACCTTATTTTTCTTATTTTTTTATTTATATTTTATTATTATTATTAGAAAAATATTATAGGATAATTTTATGGTAGGGCCTTCAAAGAGCTATTTTGTGTTCTCAATCTGTGAATAGTTTTCGGCGCGTTTTTTTTATGACCATGTATATTATAGTTATTTAGAGCATCCTGCAAATTTTCAGAAAATTCTGAATAATTTATAGTGCCGAAAACAGATTATTACACGCATGACTAATTTTTTATGCGCATGGAAAATAGTATGTTTGAACTTAGTTTTCGGCACTGTAAATTATTCAGAATTTTCTGAAAATTTGCAGGATGCTCTAAATAATTATAATATACACGGTCATAAAAAAAATCGCGCAGAAAACTGTTCAAAAGTTGAGAACACAAAAAAACTCTACGATAGGGTTCTTTTTGAAAGTCCTACCAACAAAATTTCCAATATTATAAATACAAACTATGTTACACTTTTTAAAATTAATAAATAACAAGTAAATTTTACTATTAATTTAAAAAAAATTAAAATATAAAAAATTAAATAATATACACATTTCATGTATGAATGAAAGTGTAAACAAAGAGTTCCATTAGCACTACTCCTTTTACTATTATTATTTACTTTTGAATTCTTTTCCGACTTTCATACTTTTTTTTTTTTTTTTTTGAAAGAACCGACTTTCATACTTAACATATAAATTATAAACTTATTTAGTGAGTCTATGTTTATTGAGATAAATACAAATATAACCCACATTGTACAAAGTAAGAGCCCTCATTAATAGGTCAAGCCCGCACAATACAAAAAAAAATAACTCGAATACATTAAACGTGTACAAATATAACGAAAATACAAAAATTGTACATTTATTTAATAGGCCACGTAATAGGATACGCTTAACAAATCTAATAATCAAATCAAATAACTCAGACATAAGATTAACACAATTAATACACGATTGAACTTATTATATGATACAAACACAAAATTGATATAGTTATTCACTATTATATAACATATTATAAATTCTACAACACATACACAAATATCTATATATAGTTCAAGTATCCATCAGCTATCCTTCACAAAAAAAAGCTATAATTTTTTCAAATTAAGTATAAATAAAAAAATAGTTTAAATTAAACATTCAATTAAAAAAATTTAGTGAATTATAGTCGAATTAAGCATATTGACACGAAAATGACATGTTTATTAATAAGTATTAAATGAGTCACACATAAAAATTAAATGTATCATTCAAATTCTTTTTTTTATTTTGTTATTTTCAAATCACATAATCATGTCGTATTAAAAATTACCATCTCTAAACTTATACAAGGGTATTAAATTTTGATTTAGTAAACCTTAAGGGCATAAGTTGCTTAGTGAATATATTTTAACAAAGTTATATATTGTCTTATTAAGAAATTTAATGATAATTTATGTTTATATTTTGTTCTGATCAGTATATATAAAATACAATAATTAGGATATAAGATGGTAGAAATTTTTTGTGCATATCTCTTCTATATAAAAAGTAAGTAGATAACAGAAATTCATAGTTTTAACGGTTTTTAATTTTTTTTCGTTAATTTTAACAAAATATTCTTATATTTGACAGTAAACATAATTTAAATTTAAATCAATTTAAATAAATAATTAAATTAATTAAAATTGGATATTTTTGAGATATTTTACAATGATAATTATTTAAAAATAATAAGACTATATATTTTATAACTTAAATAAAATTTAATTAAATTTAATATTATATTAAACATATAATATATAATCTTTTGTTATCACTGTCGAATTCAAAAACTAAAACAAACATAAACTTAAACAAAAATAAATAAATTAATTAATTAAAATGTGATATTTTTAAGATATTTTATGAAAATTTAAATAATTAAATCATATTTATTTAAAAATAATAAAGGCATACATATCATTTTTTTATCTTATAAATTTATGTGATAGTTTATTTTTTATCAAGTGATTAGAGCTTTTTTTTTATCAAATTCACCAAAAGACATTGCAAAATATATTGGAAACTAAAAATAGTTGATACATAAATACTGCTGTCTATACTATGAATTATTCTATTTTTATTTTCTTTATATTTTATATATATATATCATGTAGTCGTGTAAATATATATATGTCAATGTTGTGTTTAGATGTCATATATGTAAAGATTATTGATATAAATATCTATACATACTATAGAACTATAATTAATTCTATTATATATATTTTTTAAAAAGATAAAGTGAACATGTTTTTATTTAAATTATAAACAATGTTTACAACTTTAAAACTAAACAAACGTGTATTGCACGTTGCTTTTACCTAGTGTATAAAAATACTATGCTTATTTCAATATGAAGTTCTTTAATAGCTTAAAAAAAAAAAGAGAATATAACTGAAAACAGTATATCCAAAATAAAATAAGTGTTGTGTTTATAAAAATCAATTAACAAACGACTTTTTTTATTAGTTCACGTGGACATGGTTTGGGTTGAATATATTTACTAACTTTCGTTTCGTGATATTGGATTGAATATATTTTTTTAAATGAAACAATGTTCTTTATTCACTTCACAATTAATCTCAAACAGTAATAATTCTAAAAAGTTACATATATCACTCACTATATTTAATATTCGAATGAAATAACGTGTTTGATTTTAGAGTGCCTTTGGATAGACACCTTGCGTTTGATTTTAGAGTGCGTTTCGACACCTTCTAATTATAATTGTGTAATTATTAAATTTAGTGTGTTTGTTTAAGAAGTTAATTACACTATAATCATACTATATAATTAGAGGTGATTGAAATCTACTAATTATACTCTTCAATTTTTATTGTCCCATGAGAATTTAGTATAATTATATTGTGTAATTAGTAAATGCTATCAGTTTTAAATATTAATTATTATAGATATTATTTTATTGTGTAATTACTAAGGGCATGTTTAAAAATAATTGTGTAATTACTATGATAGTATTAAGCAAGATGTACATACTGATGTAAATACAGATAGTGAACTTTAGTGTACAGGATTATTTTCTTTCTCTAGGTTGTTATTGTAATGCCCTAGTTACTACAAGATTGTTACTGTGAACTTTAAACCGTGCTTAACTCGCTAAATGAGTCATTTGGTTATAAATGTGCATCTAGGTGTTATTAATAGGCTAACGTGAAAAATCTTGATCAAAAGGAATTGATATGTTTTATTTAAAACTGTTATCCCAAAAATTTGAAAAGGATGATGCGGTAATGAAATTGACACGTGGCATGAGTTAGTTGGGTGATCTGGCTTAGGAGTAGCCCAATGCATCAGTTAAGAATTTGGACTGTTTGAGAGATGCTATAGTCAAGTCAAAATACACCCGATGATAATATTTGAGCCAAGTGTTGGTTTCAAACCCAAGTTTAAGGAGTTTAAAAGAGGGGTTTGGATTTTGGCTCTAGGGGCAAAAGCGGCAGGTCCGATCAGACCTTAGCTTGAGGAGCCTCTCAAGTATTTGGCTCGGGTGTGTCCAAGGTAAGCCTCCCAAAGTTTTCCAAGTATTTGGCTCGGGTGTGTCCGAGGTAAGCATCCCAAGGTTTCCTAAGTGTTGGCTCGGGTGTGTCCGAGGTAAGCATCCCAAGGTTTCCTAAGTGTTGGCTCGAATGTGTCCAGGGTAAGTAGCTAAGGAGGAGTCCCATACAAGCCAAGAATTGAGATTTAGATTTTGGCCAAGAAGAGCCTACGCAATGTCCGATCGGACATGGTTGGAGGAGCCTAGGGTTTGTGTAAGGCCCTGGTTACCCCAGAACAGTTACGGTGAACAGTGAACCGGAAATTTGACTCACTACCCGAGTCCTTTGGTTAAAAACGTGATCTAGGTACCATTAACAGGTTAAGGTGAAAAACCAATAAAAAGGAAAGGGTACATTTCATTAAGTAAATAAACTGCTCATGAGCCTTTTAAAATGTTTACAAGTAGTTTGTATTACAAAAGAGTTGCTACAGTTCCAAATATACAATCCCCACCGGCCTAAGCGGCAAAAATAGGGTAAACCCCTAGTCCCTCTGAGAACTCCTTGACCGTGGCAGTCAAGCGGCCCTGTATGTACATTACATCGCCCAAGCTCTCCACTCAAGGCTGGCCAAGCATTTCCTTTCCTTTACCTGCACCACAAAGCACCCATGAGCCAAGGCCCAGCAAGAAAACATAATAAAACATGATATAATATCAACAACATTCATAATAACCACTCAGGACTATCAGTCCCATAAATAGGTGACAATAGCCAAAAGTCACAGTGATGAGCATCGCTCCCTCTAGCCATGTGACGATAGGGTCACCAGGGCTTAACTGATAGGTGATTTCTTTCATAAGCTTGATCAGGACAGGTGCATGGTGATTGGTCACCAACATAACCTTCCTCACGACTCTAGAGTCGAAACTATGGACAACGTCCCTTAGCCTTGTGACAGACAGTCACCGGGGTCATATACCTTGGCTATAATCAACTGGTCGTAGACCAGGCAAGCGCTTGTAAGTTTCTCGACCCTAGGGTCGGTCTGGCATTAATGCTATAGAGCCATTCAATGCGTGATTCTCGACTTTAGAGTCGGTCCCTGACTAGTCAGTGTCTCAAGCAGGTAATCAGCGTTCAATAGCATTTAATATGCAATCCATGGCCACATATATCAACCAGCATGCCTCAAATATCAAACCAAATATGCCATATATCTATACAGGGTGCAACTATATTCTTACACTGTTTTCTTACCTCTGGTTCGAGTGAGAATTATAATATGAACGACCCCTAAGAACGATCAACCTTTAAAATCCTTGACGGTCACCTGGTCATAACCAAATTATAGAATTTATCAATAAAAATGATAACCGAGGGTTCCCAAACCAAATCCCAGCCCCCGAGACCTCATACACTACCCAATCGGGTACTAGGTTCAACCCCGAGGCCTATGGTTTGAGTCCCTAAGCTAAAAACCACTTTTTAGCAAGTTTGGCCTTATGGGCCGCGGCCCCCAAAAGATGTGCCGCGGCACGCCCCCAAACAAAGAGGCCCCCATCTGCCAGACGCGCATGGGCCGCAGCACGCAAAAGCTGTGCCGCGGCACCCAGCCCAGTTCAGCAACTAGCCCACGCACAAACCAGATTTTTCCCCCTGTGCGTTTTTCTCTCAAACCAGCCTCTCAAACCATCATAAAACCTCCTCCAAACATGTAATTAAACCCCCAAATAACAACCTTAGCTCACTCACATTAAACCCCAATCAAAACAACATAAAAACTCCCTTTAATCCTCACTCCCCACATCAAAAGCCATGAACTAAAAACTATAAGCAAAACAGAGCATCAGCTGAAATTAATGGCCAAAACTCACCTTGAGACTAGCTTTAAGCCTCCCTCACAGGCTAACACAAGTGCTCCAACTCAGCCTTAAGTTCCTCTAGCTTGAATTACCACAAAAAACACAAAACTCTCAAAGAAGGCAATGGAGAAGATGAGGGAAGCTACGGGAAGAGAAGATAGAGCCTCTGTTTTGTTCTGTTTTATTCTACAGCCTTCAGCCATTTAAAACAAGTATATCCACCCCTAAAATGACCAAAATGCCCTTATACCATCCAAAGCCTTTTAAGCTACTCTAGGGGTAAAATTGGTACCTCTAGTTTAACCCGTTAATTATAATTAACGCTTCCCAATTCCCGTTAATCTCAAAATCCTCAAACACTAATAATTCACATCCCGTTACCCTAAAATCCCCGATAATGCTATAGTCATTAATAACACCCCGAGACTCACCCCGAGCCCCGAGCTCAAACCTATTATGACCAAACCGATAAATCATGTTTTAAGATCGTCTCATGTCGGAATACTCGAACCAATCCACATTATAATGTGGTCTCACAATATATCATTATCACGCAAACAAATATTCAAGTATACCCTCAACGGGCCAAATTACCAAAATACCCCTATAGGCAAATGTGGACTCACATGCATGCATTTAACATCATATTATAATATAATTCTCATAAACATGCATAAACACATTTAATGGCATAATTAAACAGTTATGGCCCTCCCGGCCTACTAATCCAGCCATTAACCATAATAGAGAATCCGGGGCATTACAGTTTGCCTCGGATTTGTCCAAGCTAAGATGTCAAGTGAAGTGCCTCGGACTTGTCCGAGGTGAGATGCCAATGAGGATGGCTCGGACCACCTTGGTCCGAGGAGAAGGCCACAAGGTCCGATCGGACCTTGATTGGAGGAGGTATGCTCGGACTTGTCCGAGGTGAGAAGCAAGAGAGAAGGTTGGCTCGGACCACCTTGGTCCGAGGAGAAGGCAAGAGAAGGTTGGCTCGGACCACCTTGGTCCGAGGAGAAGGCCACAAGGTCCGATCGGACCTTGATTGAAGGAGGTAGGCTCGGATTTACCCGAGGAGGGAGGCCAAGGGAGTTGGCTCAGACCACCTTGGTCCGAGGAGAGCCAAGCATGCATGACCTTTGGTCCGAGGAGAGCCATGCATATATCACCTTGGTCCAAGGAAAGCTTGAAGGAGTAATCAACATGCATGTGAGACTACGTCAAAATCCCCGGAACGACTTCAACAAGAATTGGTCTAAGCACCCGGGAATCTCTCATTCCTCACTCAAATTGAGGAATCAGTTGTATTTTAAATATTACTTGTAATATAAATATAAGATGAATAATAAAATATCCCTATCTAAAGGGGATATCAGTTGAGGATCCCAGACCTATAAATAGAGGGTTGGGAGGATCATAACGGGACTTTTTGGCAAATTGAGAGTTAACCTGCATTCTAGAAAGAGAAAGTGTGTTTTTCTGGAGAGAACCCCTTTTTTGTATTCTGGAATATTTACACTAAGAAACTCAGTTGACACTGGTTCATCTGATCTTGAGTGTGAGTACAGTATTAAAATCTCTAAGTGGATTAGGCTATTATCGACTATCGAGGCTGAACCACTATAAAATATCGTGTTATTTACTTTTTGTTCATAAACTGTCTGTGTCGTTTTATTTCTCTTGAAGGCTATATCGTTTTTGGCGTTCTCACGTCGTTGGCTAAAAACACAGTCAACAAAAACATAAAACTTTACATGAGCACATAAATGCGTTTACAAGTTATTTACAATCCAAAATGGTCACTACAGTGTAAAAATTACAACCTGCCGACCTAAGCGACAAAAGTAGGGTCAACCTCTAGTTCCCCTGAGAAACACCTTGGCCGTGGTGGTCAAGTGGTCGCATATGTACGCATCGCCACCTAAGCTCTCCACTCAAGGATGGGTGAGCTTTTCTTTCCCTTTACCTGCACCACATAGCACCCGTGAGCCAAGGCTCAGCAAAAAAACTTATTACTGCATGTATTCAATATCAACAGATGATTATGATAATCATACTGGGCTTGCACCCCAATCAGATAAGTGACTATTAAGTCATACTCTGAATAGATGACTAATAAGTCTATTTCTAGGGCTCTGCACCCTAATCAGATAAGTGACTATTGAGTCACACACTGTGCAGGTGACTAATAAGTCAACCTCTAAGGATTTGTTCCCTGTATAGATGGCTAATAAGTCCATCTTTGGGGATCCACTCCCTAAACCATGTGACATGTCGGTCACCTTAGCCTTTTGGCTCTAGCTCTAAGTAACTAGCCTTTAGACTAGACAAGAGCTTTTGTTTTCATCGAACTTAAGGTCGATCAAACATTTCATGCTTATATTGATAATGCTTATGTCGATTAGATCTAATCTTTTTGGCTTGCGTTAAACACGCTAATGCCGCTCTTGACTCATAGGTCAATTCCATACGACCAGTGCTCAGTACTACTGCCGAACTTGACTAATAAGTCACATCTTCATAGTCAATACTGACATCATTGTCGATTCTGACTAATAAGTCAGTACCATTCACAGATAAGCAAGACTGCTAAGCATTTACAATGCAATCAATGTCCACATATAAAGCACTCAACATGCCTCATCAATAACCATGCATGTCACATATTGGGTGCAGTTTTCTTACATCTGGTTCGAGCGTGAAACAAGTTAAAAACGATCCTTGAGAATGATCAATCCTTTAGCGGTCACCTAGTCATAATCAATAAAATTTCATCAATAAAATCAATAATAAAATGTTCATGATGGAATTCCATCAATAATAAAAGATTATTGATGGAATTCCATCAATAAAATCAATAATAAAAGGTTCATGATCTAAACTTCATTCTCGGGACCTCAAATCCTACTAACACGGTTAATGAATTCGATCCTGAGCCTTAAGAATTGAAACCCTGAGCCAAAAACCCTCAAAAGTACCCAAAATAGTACCCTGGAAAAATAGGGTAACACTACAGCGCTGCCCCCCAGGCAGGCACTCTGGCGCTACAAGTAGAGTTGCCAAGCCCTGGACAACGCTGTAGCGCCCATGATGGGCGCTATAGCGCCAGAACCAGGGTGTTTCAGCCCTGGTTTTTCCCCTTCGAGTTCTCCAAATTCCAAACTTCAAAAGTTGATACCAAACCTCAACCAAACTCACAATTGAACTCAAAAACCCATTCTACAAGTCTTAGGCATCAAAATCCAATCAATATTTCCCAGAAACTTCATTGAATTCTCAACTATCCAATCCAAAAATTCCAACTGAAAAACAGAGCATAACCAGAGATTTCATGGCTAAAATCTTACCTCAAGCTCAATATTAAACCATCTTCAATGACTGAACACAATCCTAAACCCTCAAGGCTTGATTCCCTAGCTTGAATCCTCAATTGGAGCTTCAAAATTCAAAGGAAAAAGAAGAAGAAAAATGATCGGGAGGAAGAGGAAAAACGTGCTTTGTTTTTGCTGCCTAAGCTTCCTTCTACAGCTTTATAGTTCACATATAACCTAAGGTCAAATGACCAAAATGCACATAGGTTAAGTAATTTCTTTTCAAAGCTAGCAAAGGCAAAATCGTCATTTCTTGTCTATCTCGTTAATTATAATTAACGTCCTCCAATTCTCGTTATTCCCAATATTCTCAAATGCTAATAAATCATATACCATTACCCTTCAATTCCCGGTAATGTACTAATCATCAAATTACCCCAAGACTCACCCTGAGCCCCAAAAATAACCCCGTTATGAGCAAACCGCTAACTTGTATTCAAAGATTGTCTCATGCTGAATAGCTCAAACAAATCCACACTATAATGTGGCCTCATCAATAATTCACCAACATGCGTGAAAATATACAAATATGCCATCAACAGGCCAAATTACCAAAATACCCTTATAATGAAAAATGGACCCACATGCATGCATTTATCATCGTATAATAATATAATTCACATAATCATGAATATAATCATTTAATGACATAATAAATCAATTATGGTCCTCCCGACCTTCTAATCCAACCATTAAACCTTATTAGGGATTTTGGGGCATTACAGTTATATAGAGTTTTGTGCTCCTGTAATATATGGACACCTATCCATAACTTTTGTATTCTCATTCTTTAAATACACGAGTAGCAACAACACCTCAATTGAGCTGGTCATTATCTTTCTACTTTTCTATACAGTGAACAACCTTTATATGGTATCAGTAGCCTTTTTGGCCACCGCCTTCGATGTCTAATTTCGGCAAGCATACCTGTAACGACCTCCTTTCTTAACATACATATATAGTGTAAAAACAAAGTTTAACCTGAATACGACAATACTAAAATTCTGAATTTACAAAAAAACTTTATTAAACAATACATAAACTAATGTTCATAACTTCAAACCATACAATACCCATAAACTAAATAAAAAATTTATCTTACATACTGTTGACTGTGTTTTTAGCCAACGACGTGAGAACGTCAATAACGACAAGCCTTCAAGAGAATGTAAACGACAACAGACAGTTTTATCAATAAAAGTAAATAACACGAGATTTTATAGTGGTTCAGCCCCGATAATCGGTAATAGCCTAATCCACTTAGAGATTTTATTGCTCTATTCACACTCAAGATCAGATGAACCAGTGTCAACTGAGTTTCTTAAGCATAAATATTCAAGAATACAAAAAAGGGGTTCTCTTCAGAAAAACACACTTTCTCTCTCTAGAACATAGACTAATTCTCAATTTGCCAAAAGTCTTTTTACGATCCCATCAACCCTCTATTTATAGGCCTGGGATCCTCAACTAATATCCCTTTTAGATAGGGATATTTTATTATTCATATTATATTTAAATTACAACAGATATTTAAAATACAACAGATTCCTCAATTTGAGTGAGGAATGAGAGATTCCCGGGTGCCTAGACCGATTCTTGCTGAAGTCGTTCCGGGGATTTTGACGTAGTCTCCTGGTCAAACACATGCATGTTGGTTACATGCAAGTATTGGTCAGATATACTCCTCTAAGCTTTCCTTGGCTCAAGGTGATGTATGCATGGCTCTCCTCGGACCCAGGTCATGCATGCTTGGCTCTCCTCGGACCAAGGTGGTCCGAGCCAATTTCCTCCTGCCTTCTCCTCGGACCAAGGTGGTCCGAGCCAATCTCCTTGGCATCTTACCTCGGATAGGTCCGAGGCAACTTCCTTGGCATCTCACCTCGGATAGGTCCGAGGTAACTGTTGGGGTTTTATGCCCTAATTAAAACCCAAATTTTTTGTAATCTCATTTTATTAGCAATAAAAGAATAGAAATCATTTTTTGACTTGGTCAATCACTTTGCTCACATGTTTTATTTTCATGATTATTTGTTTAATATAAACTTCTATTAAATCCCGAGCATATAGCTAATCTTATTTATAGTGACGTAATCACAGTGGAATATAAATATGATTATATGTTCAAAAATAAGTTAGTCCTAAGATTAGTCAGTGCACTGGATTTACATTGACTTGCCAATCTACGATATGATCTACTTACACATTACAGTGTTATGTTCTTTCCAGAACATTAGCAAAGTAGATAAGATCGGATGTATTTGTTACATCGGACAGGACCGATATTGACAGTTGATAAGATAAGTAAACATACCGTTATTATCTATTCTAGTCATATCATATAGTTGACCATAGGTCAATTCAATCTCAATTCTGAGTGGTTAGTATTCTAACTGATTGTATTATTTGAGTTCTTTGACTTGTTCGTTACCAGCTTACCCTACGGACTAGCCCATACTTACATCTTGGGAACTCGGTAGTATAATTGAGTGGGAGTGTTAATCATAGATATGAACATTGATAACTCTAGGATTTAGAGTTATTTTTATAATCTTTGAACTTGCTTTTCAAAATTAAAAAGAGTAATGAGTCCTTATTTCATGTAATTTTGTCAGTTTTAGTGTGTTATTCTAGGTAGTGAGTCTGGGTAAGAGTCAGGTTTGTATTGTAATTTTTTTTCAGTGTTTTTATGTAAATTACTGTGTTGTATTAATCAGGAAAGGAAGCTTACAAAATATGTGAAAGGGAACTGCTGGAAGCAAGGGGAAAAACGAATTCTGAAAGGGGCGTGTTGCTACTTCAATGCTGTAAGATCACCACACAGCAATTCAAGGGATCAGGCAGGTGACGTGGCTAGAAGACAGCTGGACTTAATGAGTGAAATCAGCGCCTATGTGGCTAGAATTTTAATAACTTAAGTCAGCTGGGTGATGTGGCACTTTGAGGACAAGGTGGGAATTGACTTTCCTATTAGGGTAAAGCAAAGTACCCTAAAAAGGGGGGGGGGGGGGGGGGGGCAACAGAGGGGAACCAATTTTTCTTAAAGAAATTGATCATCATTTTAAGAGAGAAAACAAGTACAGGGAGAAAAGCTGAAGAAAACAGGGAGAAAATACCAAAAAAAGAAGAGGACCACGGCTGACGCCAAGGAGGATTTCAGCTCATCAACTCATTCTACTCTTTCTTTCTTCCTTTTAATTGTGTATTGTATTTTCTCTCCATCTAATTTGTGAACAAACTCCATGGATTTGCTAATGGCTACTGGTTTTGTATTTCTATTATTAAACATGAACTAATCCTTAGAGGTTTGGGTGGTTATGAACCCTACAATATGAATTAATGTTTTGATGCATGGTTAAAGTAATTGTATCCTTGTTCAATTAAGTGTGACTACTGCTATTGATTGTTATTTACTGGCCATAATTAACAATTACTGAGCTAGATTTAAGTTTGGAAAAACTTAAGATAGCTGAACCCATTTAATTGATGCAAGAAACTTGCCTATTTGTAGGTAAATTTTAGTGGTGAAATAGGGATATTTTGCTGCCTTGTATGTAAACGCCCTGGCTACCCCAGAACAGTTACGGTGAACGGTGAACCGGAAATTCAACCCGCTACCCGAGTCCTTTGGTTAAAAACGTGATCTAGGTGTCGTTAACAGGTTAAGGTGCAAACCAGTAAAAAGGAAAGGACAATTTTCATTAAGTAAATAAACTGCTCATGAGCCTTTTAAAATGTTTACAAGTAGTTTGTAATACAAAAGAGTTGCTACAGTTCCATATATACAATCTCCGCCGGCCTAAGCGGCAAAAATAGGGTAAACCCCTAGTCCCTCTGAGAACTCCTTGACCGTGGCGGTCAAGCGGCCCTGTATGTACATCACACCGCCCAAGCTCTCCACTCAAGGCTGGCCAAGCTTTTCCTTTCCTTTACCTGCACCACATAGCACCCATGAGCCAAGGCCCAGCAAGAAAACACAGTAAAGCACGATATAATATCAACAACGGTCATAGTAACCATTCAGGACTATCAGTCCAACAAATAGGTGACAATAGCCAAAAGTCACAATAATGAGCATCGCTCTCTCTAGCCATGTGACGATAGGGTCACTAGGGCTTAATCGATAAGTGTTTCATTCATAAGTTTTCTTAGGACAGGTGCAAGGTGTTTAGTCACCAACATAACCTTCCTCACGACTCTAGAGTCGAATCTATGGACAACGTCCCTTAGCCTTGTGACAAACGGTCACCGGGGTCATATACCTTGGCTATAATCATCTGGTCGTAGACCAGGCAAGCGCTTATATGTTCATCGACCCTAGGGCCGGTCCCGCATTAATGCCATAGAGCCATTCAATGCGTGATCGTCGACTTTAGAGTCGGTCCCTGACTAGTCAGTGTCTCAAATAGGTAATTAGCGTTCACTAGCATTTAATATGCAATCCATGTCCACATATATCAATCAACATGCCTTAATATCAAACCATGCATGTCATATACCTATACAGGGTGCAGCTGTATTCATACACTGTTTTCTTACCTCAGATTCGAGCTAGAAAGATTAAAAGAACGGCCCGCGAGAACGATCAACCTTTAATCCTTTAGCGGTCACCTAATCAAAACCAAACATGAGACATCATTAATAATAATGATCAACATAGGTTCCCAAACCAATATCTAGCCTCCGGAAGATCAATCCCAACCAATCCAAGTAGTAGGAACACTCCCGAGGCCTAAAACTAAGTTCCCGGGGTCAAAACGAGCAAACGGGGCGAAAACAGGGCAAGGGCTGCGGCCCTGGCACCTTGGGCCGCGGCCCCCAGGGTTCCCAGAGGCAAGGGCCGCGGCGCCCAGCAGGCACAAAGCCTCCACCTGCTTCTTCAAAGAAGGGCCGCGGCGCCTCAAGAACAGGGCCGCGGCTCTCCACCCTGGGCCATTCCCAACCGCAATTTTATCACTCCAAAGCCTCCAAAATCATACCTAAACATTCCCCAATCATCAAAACAAAGTTCCCAAGCTTCCCCATACATCAAAACCCTCAAAACCCAAGGTTCAAACGAATCGGAAACTCAAAAATTCACAAAATCAATTCAAAGCTTAGAAACTCAGAAAACTCAAAACTTAAACCTTGATTACCTTTGATTGGGTTGTTTTCCGTCAAATCCTTCGGTTAAGAAGCTTCTAATCTTTCCTAGGATCGCTACGCCTCAATCCTCGCTTGATTCCGACTCCCAGAACACGAGATATCCTCGAATATGCTCAAACGGTAAAACGGGCTAACAAAAGGAAGAACGAGAGGTTTTCTTAATGTACGTTCTATCTGACAACTACTTCAAGCTTAAGTAACCTCAAATAAAACCTGGTGCTCGGGGTCCCGAAAACACCCCCGGGGACACTATAGTCAAAACCTCCAAAATTTCACCCTGATCTCAAATATTCCCAATTTATCATCAAGTGAACATTTCTATTACCCCAAAATTGACCCCATTATGGTAAAACCGCTAATCCATTATATATGACCGTCTCATGCCGAATAGCTCGAATATATCTCCATAATAATGGGATCTCATTCACAAATCAAGTTATGCACCCAAACACACAAATTCACCCTCAATGGGCCAAATTATCAGAATAGCATAATTATTTAAATGTGGACCCACATGCACGCATATAACATCATATCATAGTATAATTCACATATACATGCATAAACACATTTAATGGCATAATTAAACAATTATGGCCCTCCCGGCCTACTAATCCAGCCATAAACCATAACAGAGAATCCGGGGCGCTACAACTATCCCCTCCTTACAGAAATTTCGTCCTCGAAATTTACCTGAACAGCTCGGGATACTGACTCCGCATATCAGACTCCAGCTCCCAGGTCGCCTCCTCGACCTTGTTGTTCCTCCACAATACCTTAACCAAAGGTATTGTCTTATTCCTGAGGACTTTATCCTTCTGATCAAGTATCTGAACAGGCTGCTCCTCAAAGGAGAGATCTGGCTCAAGCTCCAGATCCTCATAACTCAAAACATGTCTCTCATCAGACACATACCTCCGAAGAGCGGATACATGGAATACGTTATGCACGGTCGACAACGCCGGAGGCAAAGCTAGTCTGTAAGCCACTTGACCAATCCTCTCCAGGATCTCAAATGGGACTACAAACCTGGGACTCAGCTTGCCTTTCTTCCCAAACCTTCTCACCCCTTTCCATGGCGAGACTCTAAGGAAGACATAGTCTCCTACATGGAACTCCACGTTCCTGCGTTTGGGATCTGCATAGCTCTTCTGTCTACTCTGAGAAGTAAGCATCCGAGCTCTAATCTTATCAATAGCCTCACTGGTCCTCTGAACCACCTCAGGACCTAAGTATCTCCTTTCACCTGTCTCATCCTAATGAATGGGAGATCTACACTTCCTACCATACAGCATCTCATAAGGTGCAACACCAATGGTAGACTGATAACTGTTATTATAAGAAAATTCTATCAAAGGCAGATACTTACTCCATGATCCACCAAAGTCCAGCGCACATGCCTGCAGCATGTCTTCCAATATCTGGATTGTCCTCTCATATTGCCCATCTGTCTGAGGATGATAAGCTGTACTGAACTTCAGTTGTGTGCCCATGGCTGTCTGTAAACTCTTCCAGAACTTGGAAGTGAACGTAGGGTCCCGATCTGACACGATCGACCTAGGAGCTCCATGGAGGCGCACGATCTCTCTCACATAGAGATTTGCATACTGGTCAACAGTATAGGTAGTCCTCACCGGTAGAAAGTGAGCTGACTTGGTATAACGATCCACTATCACTCAAATGGAATCATGCTGACCAACTGTCCTGGGCAAGCCCACCACAAAGTCCATTGTGATGTCTTCCCACTTCCACTCTGGGATATCCAGAGGCTGCAATAACCCTGCCGGCCTCTGATGCTCAGCCTTGACCTGCTGACATGTCAAGCACTTAGCCACATACTCTACTACATCTCTCTTCATCCCTGGCCACCAATACAATGATCTTACATCCTGGTACATCTTCGTGGTGCCTGGATGCAAAGAGTAAGGTGTAGTATGATATTCGTCCAGAATCTCCCACCTCAACGCAGTGTCTAATGGAACACATATCCGTCCCTTGTATCTCAATAACCCCAAATCAGACACTGTATAATCCCTGGATGCTCCAGCCAAGACATCCTCTCTAATCTTGATCAGCTGTGGATCACTCAACTGACCCTCTTTAATCCTCTCTAGCAGCGTAGACTGTAGCGTAACATTGGCCAACTGGCCCACCAGCAACTCTATACCAGCTCTGGTCATATCATCAGCTAACTCCCTGGCTATCAGTCTAATACCATGAATCTGTCCCGGACCCTTCCTGCTTAAAGCATCAGCTACCACGTTGGCTTTCCCTGGGTGATACAAAATCTCACAATCATAATCTTTCACTAATTCCAACCAACGCCTTTGCCTCATGTTCAAGTCCTTCTGGGTAAAGAAATACTTTAGGCTCTTGTGGTCTGTATAAATCTCACACTTCTCTCCATAGAGATAGTGCCTCCATATCTTTAAAGCAAAAACCACTGCCGCCAACTCTAAGTCATGAGTAGGATACCTCTTCTCGTACTCCTTCAGCTGACGAGAAGCATAGGCTATAACTCTCTCTGATTGCATCAAAACACAGCCCAAACCCTGATGAGAAGCATCACAGTATATCACAAACTTCTCTTGGTCTGTAGGAAGACTCAGAACCGGAGCTGTAATCAACCTCTGTTTCAACTCTTGGAAGCTGTTCTCACATTTGTCTAACCACACAAACTTCTGACCTTTGCGTGTCAGCTCAGTCAACGAAGTAGTTTTCTTTGAGAACCCCTCCACAAAACGTCTGTAATACCCTGCCAATCCAAGGAAACTTCTAACCTCAGAAGCATTCTTTGGCCTTGGCCAATCTCTGACCGCTTCAATCTTTGATGGATCCACTTTAATCCCCTCCTTACTGACAATGTGCCCAAGAAAGGACACCTGAGACAACCAGAACTCACACTTCTTGAACTTTGCAAACAATCTGTGTTCTCTCAACCTCTGCAGAACCAACCTCAGATGATGCTCATGCTCTGACTCAGTCTGAGAATATACCAGAATATCATCGATAAAGACGATCACAAACTGGTCTAAATAATCCTTGAACACTCTGTTCATCATATCCATAAAAGCAGCAGGGGCATTAGTTAATCCAAATGACATAACTAGAAACTCATAATGCCCATACCTAGTGCGAAAAGCGGTCTTCGGTATGTCTCCCTCCTTGACCCTCAACTGATGATATCCAGAACGAAGGTCGATCTTAGAGAATACCGTCTTACCCTACAATTGATCAAACAGATCATCTATCCTTGGCAAAGGATACCAGTTCTTAATTGTCAGCTTATTCAGTTCTCTGTAATCTATACACATCCTCAGAGAACCATCTTTCTTCTTTACAAACAGAACTGGCGCACCCCAAGGTGAAAAACTAGGTCTGATAAAACCCAAATCCAACAGCTCTTGCAGCTGTACCTTTAGCTCTTTCAACTCAGCTGGGGCCATTCTGTATGGTGCTCTAGACACTGGCTCCGTCCCTGGGGCCAGTTCTATAACGAACTCAATCTCTCTGTGTGGTGGCAACCCTGGCAGATCCTCTGGAAACACATCTAGAAACTCACATACAAGTCTAGTATCCTCTGGTCTCACTGGCACGACCTGAGTGGTATCAACCACGCTGGCTAAGAATCCAATGCAACCCCCTTGCAATAAATCCCTAGCCCTCAATACCGAAATCATAGGAATACGGGGTCCATGCACAGTACCAACAAATACAAAAGGATCCTCACCCTCAGGCTCAAAGGTGACCATCTTCCTTCTACAGTCTATGGTTGCCCCATACTTGGCTAACCAGTCCATACCCAGTATCATATGAAAGTCAGTCATAACCAACTCTATAAGATCCACTGACAACTCTCTGCCCTCTACTATCACTGGCAAAGATTTGACCCACCTCCTGGATACAACCAGCTCCCCAGTGGGTAACAAAGTACCAAACCCCACAGTATAGAAATCACAAGGTCTACACAATCTATCAATAATACTACTAGCAACAAAGGAATGTGTAGCACTAGAGTCAATCAATACATTATAAGTAGTTCCTGCACTAAGAAGCTGACCTGTAACAACTGAGGGCGAAGCCTCAGCTTCTGCTTGAGTCAAGGCAAACACTCGCGCTGGGGCCGAGCTATCTGCCTTCTTGGGCTCTTCCTTTCTTGCCTTAGGGCAATCCTTTTTCAGATGACCCACTGCTCCACAAGAGAAGCATGCCCTTGCCTTACACTCTCCCAAGTGATGCCTCTTGCATCTAGGACACTCGGGATAGGACTTCCAGGCTTCACTGCCCCCAGGACGACCTATTGTAACACCACGAGGTCTCCTGTCAGGACTTGGAACTGGGAAGGTATCAGGAACCTTCCTCTTCTGATCACTGGGGCCAACACCCCTACCAGAACCCATAAATGGAGGACCTGGCCTCCTGAAATCTCTTCTGGCTGCATTCTCATGCCAGATCTTAATCTCTGCAGTTTCAGCTGTAAGTGCCTTCTCCACCACCTGTGCGTAAGTAGTCACTCCTGCCACAGTGGTGATGCGCACATCTCGGGCTAACCTAGGTTGTAGCCCCTGTAGGAAACGCTCTCTTCTGGTCCCATCAGTGGGCACCAGCTCCTTGGCAAACTTTGCCAAACGGTCAAACCTTAAGGCATACTCGGTTACCGATAAGTTCCCCTAAAGTAGCCTCATAAACTCATCAGCCTTCGCCGCTCTAATTGCGTCATTGTAATACTTTTCATTGAACAAGGTCTGAAATTCCTCCCAGCTCAGGAGATTAACATCCTTGGTCTGACCAACTACTTCCCACCAAATCCGGGCATCTTCCCGAAACATATAGGCAGCACAGGCCACCCTCTCATTACCAACTACCCTCATAAAGTCAAGCATAGTGGTAAGCATGCTCATCCACTGTTTAGCTTTGGTGGGATCAGCACTGCCTTCAAACACAGGAGGTTGCTGTTTCCTGAACCGCTCATAAAGAGGTTCCAATCTGTTTTCAACCCCAGGCAGTGGTCCAATAACTGGCACCGACATAGAAGGTGCCTCCGCAACACTGGCCACCACAGGCACTTGCTGCTGCCTTAGGAGATGAAGCTCCTCTCCCTGTTTTATCACTATAGCCTGCAAATCATTGAACATCTGCTGCCAGTTTGCAGGTGCTGGCTGTGGAACCTGAGATTGGTCATTCTCCAGACCCTGACTATTGTCATTACTCTGACCCTGACCACTCTGGCCAGCTGCAGTATCTGTATGCTCTGGGTTCATTCTGTCACTGATACCCTACTGAAACAGTAATCAATACGGCCAGTCAGGTAGTAATAACTAAACCTCTTGCCGCCTTACGGTCCAAGAACAAACAGATAACAATCACATTCCACAGTCATACAATATTCACAATCAGATACATGTTTATGGCATTCAGCACTTGGCATGTATCACATGATAACTCATAAACGACCATACTAATAAGCAGGTGTCAGCAATCTCAGTACTAATCAGTACACATTTGCTGAAAATATAATATTTCAGGGCACAGGCTCAACATAATATCTCATACACACAGGTAAAGCATATATATCTTACTTAAACAACTATTCATGTAACCACGTAAATAGTTACCAAACCGTGAGTCGAGCTTGACTTCGGTGATGTGTGTACATACCCAGCCAGTCTACAGGAACCTTAACCTTGGCATTGCTCTGATACCAAGTTGTAAATGCCCTGGCTACCCCAGAACAGTTACGGTGAACGGTGAACCGGAAATTCGACCCGCTACCCGAGTCCTTTGGTTAAAAACGTGATCTAGGTGTCGTTAACAGGTTAAGGTGCAAACCAGTAAAAAGGAAAGGGCAATTTTCATTAAGTAAATAAACTGCTCATGAGCCTTTTAAAATGTTTACAAGTAGTTTGTAATACAAAAGAGTTGCTACAGTTCCATATATACAATCTCCGCCGGCCTAAGCGGCAAAAATAGGGTAAACCCCTAGTCCCTCTGAGAACTCCTTGACCGTGGCGGTCAAGCGGCCCTGTATGTACATCACACCGCCCAAGCTCTCCACTCAAGGCTGGCCAAGCTTTTCCTTTCCTTTACCTGCACCACATAGCACCCATGAGCCAAGGCCCAGCAAGAAAACACAGTAAAGCACGATATAATATCAACAACGGTCATAGTAACCATTCAGGACTATCAGTCCAACAAATAGGTGACAATAGCCAAAAGTCACAATAATGAGCATCGCTCTCTCTAGCCATGTGACGATAGGGTCACCAGGGCTTAATCGATAAGTGTTTCATTCATAAGTTTTCTTAGGACAGGTGCAAGGTGTTTAGTCACCAACATAACCTTCCTCACGACTCTAGAGTCGAATCTATGGACAACGTCCCTTAGCCTTGTGACAAACGGTCACCGGGGTCATATACCTTGGCTATAATCATCTGGTCATAGACCAGGCAAGCGCTTATATGTTCATCGACCCTAGGGCCGGTCCCGCATTAATGCCAAAGAGCCATTCAATGCGTGATCGTCGACTTTAGAGTCGGTCCCTGACTAGTCAGTGTCTCAAATAGGTAATTAGCGTTCACTAGCATTTAATATGCAATCCATGTCCACATATATCAATCAACATGCCTTAATATCAAACCATGCATGTCATATACCTATACAGGGTGCAGCTGTATTCATACACTGTTTTCTTACCTCAGATTCGAGCTAGAAAGATTAAAAGAACGGCCCGCGAGAACGATCAACCTTTAATCCTTTAGCGGTCACCTAATCAAAACCAAACATGAGACATCATTAATAATAATGATCAACATAGGTTCCCACACCAATATCTAGCCTCCGGAAGATCAATCCCAACCAATCCAAGTAGTAGGAACACTCCCGAGGCCTAAAACTAAGTTCCCGGGGTCAAAACGAGCAAACGGGGCGAAAACAGGGCAAGGGCTGCGGCCCTGGCACCTTGGGCCGCGGCCCCCAGGGTTCCCAGAGGCAAGGGCCGCGGCACCCCCCAACTAGGGCCGCGGCGCCCAGCAGGCACAAAGCCTCCACCTGCTTCTTCAAAGAAGGGCCGCGGCGCCTCAAGAACAGGGCCGCGGCTCTCCACCCTAGGCCATTCCCAACCGCAATTTTATCACTCCAAAGCCTCCAAAATCATACCTAAACATTCCCCAATCATCAAAACAAAGTTCCCAAGCTTCCCCATACATCAAAACCCAAGGTTCAAACGAATCGGAAACTCAAAAATTCACAAAATCAATTCAAAGCTTAGAAACTCAGAAAACTCAAAACTTAAACCTTGATTACCTTCGATTGGGTTGTTTTCCGTCAAATCCTTCGGTTAAGAAGCTTCTAATCTTTCCTAGGATCGCTACGCCTCAATCCTCACTTGATTCCGACTCCCAGAACACGAGATATCCTCGAATATGCTCAAACGGTAAAACGGGCTAACAAAAGGAAGAACGAGAGGTTTTCTTAATGTACGTTCTATCTGACAACTACTTCAAGCTTAAGTAACCTCAAATAAAACCTGGTGCTCGGGGTCCCGAAAACACCCCCGGGGACACTATAGTCAAAACCTCCAAAATTTCACCCTGATCTCAAATATTCCCAATTTATCATCAAGTGAACATTTCTATTACCCCAAAATTGACCCCATTATGGTAAAACCGCTAATCCATTATATATGACCGTCTCATGCCGAATAGCTCGAATATATCTCCATAATAATGGGATCTCATTCACAAATCAAGTTATGCACCCAAACACACAAATTCACCCTCAATGGGCCAAATTACCAGAATAGCATAATTATTTAAATGTGGACCCACATGCACGCATATAACATCATATCATAGTATAATTCACATATACATGCATAAACACATTTAATGGCATAATTAAACAATTATGGCCCTCCCGGCCTACTAATCCAGCCATAAACCATAACAGAGAATCCGGGGCGCTACATTGTATAACACAAGATTTGATGCTTAATAGACTGTTTGCAATCTGGTTTAATACAGGGGTGTGTTGAGAGGGTTGTAAGCATTATACAGTGGGTTTTGGAAAAGACTTACTGGGCGTTTTTGAAATCTGTTAACTCTGGATGTAATTGCTGAGCCATTGCTGAACTTATGCTATAACAACTGGAAATAAATTATAGGGGGATTAACCATCCAGATCACGTGTTCACATAGAATTTCCTCACAGACTTGATTTCTCTTGGTTCCATTATTTTAGTTTAATTAATTTTGCATATATACTTTTAATTCCAGATTCATTTACCCATCATTCCCTTGAATTGGTTATTGTCTTTTTGAATTGTTTTTAGTTGATTTTACAATAATTTAGTTTAAAATCCCTGTGGAGACGATCTCACTTTACATTATATTACTTGTGCGGCTACGTATACTTGCGTATTTTAATTGCTATAATTTTCGCAACAAACATCTATAGCTTCTGATGAAGAAGTGAAACGATGGTTTCCTTTTAGTTTGGTTCAAGGTGATAAATGATAGAGATCTCATTTCAGTAATTAAATTAGTTTACTGAAATATCATTTACAAGGAACTAAGTGTTTTAAGGATAAAATACAATGAGAGGTAAAACAGTATTTTAGTCCTATCTCATTGTAGACCGTCTATAGAGGATTGAGTGAAAATTATGGTTGTAATAATGGATAATTAATAGCGTATTTATATTTGTTATAGAGCGTTCTATGAATTCAAGAGTGCAATTCCAAGTTTATAGTAGAGTCACGAGGAATTAATAAGTTAGTAAATTTATTTGTTAGATTTATGATAACTTATTGGAGTTTGATTTCATAGGCCCATGGTCCCCATTGTACCTTGGATAAAATCATCTAGATAGTCTCAATTAATTGATTTAATTATCAATTAGAATTATCAAAGTTGACCAGGTCAATTTTGGATAGTTTCACAGAGTTGTGTAATTTTGAGAAGAAAAGAGAAATTATGGCAGCTTTATTAATTAAGATAAATTGGTATCTAAATTAATAAATAAATTTAAATCAATGTTCAAATTATAGATAATTAATTTGATAAAGGATTTAAATAATTATTTAATTAATTAAATCAATAGAAAATAATACAGGCCTTGATTTTAAGTCCAATGGGCTTATAATCAAATTGGAAATTTCACGGGCATATAGCCCATGATAATTTCGACCTAAGGCTTCAAAATGGCTGTTATTTTATTGATTTTTTAATTAAATTAAATTGCCTAATTGAGTCTATAAAAGGAGTGCTTAGAGAGAAGATTTCAGAGACGACAGATAAGTCACAAGTCAGATTTTCTGATAGTTTTATATTCTCTCTAAACACAAGTCCTTTTCTAAGCCACTTTGTTATTTTCTCTTCTTCTCTCTATATCTATCTCATGTGTTGAGAATTGCCCACACTAGTCTAGATGGTTCTAAGGATACATTGGAAGATCGTGAAGAAAATAGAAGATCGGTTCAGTTTCTTGATAATACTCTGCAACAGAAAGGATACAAGAGTTAGAGAAACTGAAGGAAGGACTCTTAATTCCGCTGCGTATACTGTAAGTATTATATTATTTGTTTCTCTTTGAATTCAATTTTTGAAACATGTTTTAGGCTATCTCGTATTAATTTGTTTAATATTAGATATACATGAAAATAAATAAAGATCCTGTATAAGCTTTTTCCAACAGTAACTCCCTTTGCATCTCACCTCGGATAGGTCCGAGGCAACCTTCTCTGCATCTCACCTCCGATAGGTCTGAGGAAACCTTCTCTGCATCTCACCTCGGATAGGTCCGAGGCAACCTTCTCTGCTTCTCACCTCGGATAGGTCCGAGGCAACTTCCTTTGGCATTTCCAACTAAGGTCCGATCGGACCGTGTGTGGCCTTTCCTTGGACAAAATCTAAGTCCATCTCTTAGCATGCATGGGACTTCCCCTCGGACTTGGTCCGAGCCAACCATCTTGGAGGCTCACCTCGGACATGTTCGAGCCAAACCTCTTGAAAGCTTACCTCGGATAAGTCCGAGGCAATCACCCTGGCTTCTCACCTCGGATAGGTCCGAGCCAAGCTTCTAGGGGCTCTTCAAGATTAAGGTCCGATCGGACCTGCTGCTTCTGTCCTTCGAGCCAAAGTCCGAACCCATCCTTTAAGCTCCTTAGACTTGAGTTTGAACTAAACACTTGGGCTTCTCGGACAAGGGTCCGAGCCAAGCACCCTTTAGCCCAAGTATTCTCCTCGGGTGTATTTGGCTTGACCATGGCATCTCTCAAGCAGTCCAAAAATTTCACTGATGCATTGGCCTACTGCTAAGCCAGATCACCCAACTAATCCATGCCACGCGTCAATTTTACTGCCACATCATCCTTTTCAAATTTTGGGATAACACATACAAATCTTAATACTTTTATAAATAATTTTCGTAGCGTTACTACACCTTAACGTAGAATTAGAGATGTATCAAACCGATAAATTTAAAAGCTTTATGTAAATTACAACGTTCATGAAATACTTTTAAAGCTTTATGTAAATTATAAAGTTCACAAAATACTTTTTATGAAATATAAATATAAAATCAAGTTTCTTGTTTATTTATAAAATAGCATAGCATAACTCCACTCCCTTCAGGTCAGCCCCATATGTACAGTTATGTTGGCTCCACGTATACTCATCAACAATTTATATTTGGGGCATCTTACCTACAACACAAACATTATCTGATGAGCTAAGGCTCAGTAAGCAAAATAGCTACCTCATATGCATTAAAATGAACGTGCAACATGTTATGTATTTTCTTTCTTTCACTTTCCTTTCTTTTGGGCCCTAGAGGATGCTGCTGTTGGCATTACATAGGGAATTTCTCCCTCATAAACATTCATTATATAGGGAAGTACATCTCCCTCCTTACATTTTTGGGACGTAGGTCTCCCAAGCAGCACCTCTACTTTAACGCTTTCAATAATTTGTTTGTGAACATTAAGTGTGCTTATGCATAAGAAATATAACATTCTTAAAAATAACTTATGCATAACAACATGGCAGGATAACATATAAAACATATAAATGCACATAAGACACATAAAAGACTTGTATTGTAGATGAGGATTCTACTTACTTTGCGTCTTGATAAAACAATCGAAATTGTTAGCTTCCTGATAAAAATACAAACTATTAATTTACATAAAATCTACATGATGTAATTTTAGTTTTTAATTGTTGTCATTCTATTTTTCTTATTTTATTGTTTATTTTATGTCCAGGCGTATGGTCATACTATAATTGTCCATGGCAAGATCCCAGTCTAAAAGGCATGGTCATGGTCATGGTCATGGTCATACGGAAATGTTCAGGTCATAGTATCAGTTCATAATAATAGGGAATAAGGTCATACAATAAAAGCCCATAATAGTCCAAAGTGTGACCATAGCCTATATAAGTCTAGTATTATAAAGATACATAAAAAAAAAAATAGTTTATATTTCAATTTTGGCATTGTAAGTTATGACGACATGGTAAAATAATCTATATATAAATTTTGGCATTTTAACGGCATGGTAACATAATCTATATATATAAATTTTTCCATTATAACGACATAATAAAATAATCTATATATAAATTTTGGCATTATAACGACATAATAAAATAATCTATATATAACTTTTGGCATTATAACAGCATAGTAAAATAATCTATATATAAATTTTGGCATTATAACAGCATAGTAAAATAATCTATATATAACTTTTGGCATTATAATAGCATAGTAAAATAATCTGTATATATATAATAACTAAATAACTTAAATGAAAGGCTCGGGAAAGAGCTTACCTAAAAGGTTTCCGTAGGCTAGCGTTACGGACAGAACTTCGCCTAGATCTTTGAGGTTTAGAACTTTAGAAGGGTGTTAAGAAGATTTTTGGGTAGAGTGAGAGAAAGAAAATGAGGTTTTGTGATTCAAAATGAGTTTTGGAAGAGCTATTTATAGGAAAAACTTGTGATACTATACTAATAAAATATTTAAAATATCAAGCATAGTGGAATAATAAAATATTCAATATATTAAGCATGGTGGTTTACTAAAGTCATCATTGTATCACTACTGCATCATCACGTGTGAACCATGGGGTGGACCCCGTTGTGGGACCCTACTGTGCGACCCACTATAAATAGTACATGGTGAATAGTAACCAAAAAATGAAAACTTCTCAATCTTCTTATATTACTTAGTCCAACATTTTTTACTCACAAACTTTTCTGAAAAAGTTTCTCTAACATCCATAAATTAATTATTCTCATGTGTTAGTTACTTCAACAACTTAGAATTGTTAAAATCCCACAATAGAATACAACTATATCCCCAACGGTCAGGTTACTGTTTCCAACGGTCGGATCACTATTCACCAACGGTCATAACAGCTAGTTTTTTTTTGTCATATAAATACTTGTTCCTTCAACCATTTACTTGCACAACTTCTTCATCTCTTAACCTTCTAGATAAAATTCATCATCAAATCATGAATTTCTCTTTATTGTTCTTAACTTTAGTGATTGTTTGCTTGTATTTAGCATCATTCTATGGGTATTATACTAATGAAATGCCCATGAATATTATAGCTGCGTATTCATTAGTTATTCTTCCACTTTACTTAATAGCTCTAGCATTCGATTAACATTGTAATGCACTCAAAAGTATGAATAAAAACATCTTCTCTTATTTTTCATAATTATTATAATGCATTTGTAGAAAGAAGTGGGAGTTACAATACCCCACCAGCTCCACTCACCCCTGCCTCTGCTGCTACTTTTACCCAAACCCTTTATTCTTCTTCTTCCTCCTCGGCTTCTTCTTTTCCCTCCCTTACCCAACCCATTTCTATTAAACTTGATGATACCAATTTACTCCTCTGGAAAAATCAACTTCAAAACGTTGTTATTGCTCATGGTTTAGAGGAATTTCTTGAAAGTTCTACCCCTATTCCTCCCAAATTTCTTGATGATACTCGGAAGGACCTTAATCCCGCGTATACAACTTGGGATCCCCATAATCGACTCATGACGTGCTAGATTTATTCCTCTCACTCCGTCAATGATGGGTAAAATTGTTCACTATGCTACTGCTCATGAGATCTGGACTGCTTTCAATTAGGTCTATGAATCTCCTTCTATGTCTACTAGTCTTGGTCTTCATACTCAGCATCGGTGCATTAAGAAATCTGGTATATCTATTTCTGAATATCTTCGTCAACTTAAGGATGTATTTGAAAATTATGTTGCTATTGGTGAGCCTTTATCTTACAGGGATCAATTTACATATACCCTTGAGGGTTTAGGTGAAGATTATGACAGTTTTGTCACCTTCATCTCTGCTCGTTTTGATAAACCCTTTCTTAAGGAAGTTCACAATCTTCTTCTGTCATGTGAATATCACCTCACGGCCCGATTGGCTGCTCCTGAGCTGGAACTAGCCCAAGCTAACCTTACCCAACTTCCCCATACCAACTCTAAGCCCAGAAAGACCAATCACAAACCCTTCTCATCTTATTCCTTTGCCCCTCCTTTTCACCACGACTATCCTCTTCAAACTTGACCTCCCTTCTCCCTTGGCCTCCTTGGTCGACCCCCTGCTCCTACTTCTCACCCTCTGAACTTTTCCACTTCATTTGGTTCCAAACCATAGTGCCAAATTTGTACTTGCTACCAACGCATTCCCCTCTCCTATCAACCTCAATATAGGACTCCATATTCGACCCCTTCCCCTTCAGCCTTTGCCTTCCTCACTACTACTTCCTCCCATTCATATGTTGATCCTGCTTGGTATATGGATTCTGGGGCCTCTCACCACTTTTCTCCTGAGTTTGGCACTCTTGATGATGCTCATCCGTTCACTGACACTGACCAGGCCATGGTAGGTAATGGTAAGTTTATTGGTATATCTCATATTGGTACAATTGTGCTTCCTACTTCTTCTATACCTCTTCGTCTTTCTCATGTTCTTCACACTCCTTCTATTACTAAACTCTGTTCTAATAACAAAGCATTTGTTGAATTTTACCCTTCGTTCTTTCTTTTGAAGGATCTTATCTCGAAGACCCTCCTCGCTCAATGGCACCTTGAAAATGGTCTGTACAAACTTTCCTCCCCTGACTCCCTGCGTGTCTCATCTTCCGCTACTCATGTCCACGCCTTTCTCACACAATCTTCCTCTCTTCAAGTCTGGCATAATCGTCTCATACATCCATCACTTCCTATAGTTAAACGTGTCTTACAATCATGTAATGTGTCCCCCAAGTCCGATTTTCTTTTTTGAAATGCTTGTCAAATGGCTAAAAGCCATAAACAACCTTTTTCTTTATCTCAGTCTCAATCTTTTGTACCATTTGAATTAATACATTCAGACTTGTGGGGACCTTCCCTGAAAATTATGTTTCTGGTGTTCGTTACTTTCTCTTGTTTATTGATGATTTCACGCGCTTAACTTGGATATATATTCTCCCCACTAAAGATGCTACTATGTCATATTTTTTTAAGTTTAAATCTCTTATTGAGACCCAATTTAATGCCAAAATACGGAAACTTCAAACTGATTGGGGCGATGAGTACCACCCCCTCAAACCATTTTTGGAAACACATAGCATTATCCACCAACTATCTTGTCCCCACACACCAGAACAAAACAGGCGTGTTGAACGCAAAAACCGTGATATTATTGAGAAGGGTCTTGCCTTGCTTGCCCAATCTTGTGTCCCTTTACGTTTTTTTCCCTATGCCTTTCAGCAAGCTGTCTATTTAATCAATCATCTTCCTACTCCTCTCCCTTCTCACAAATCTCCCTATGAATGTCTCTACAACAAAGTTCCTTCTTACTCCTCCTTACGTGTCTTTGGTTGTGTGTGTTTCCCCTTTCTTTGTCCGTACAATAAACATAAATTACAATTATGTTCTACTGAGTGTGTATATTTGGGGTTTAGTGTTCATCATAAAGGGTATTTGTGTTATAATGTTGCCACTACTCGCCTATATATCTCCCGCCATGTCGTCTTTCATGAGACTGCCTTTCTTTTCTCTGTTTCTCATTCTCTATCCTCTGCACCTACCCATCCCACGACTTCCTCTTTCTCTTCTCCCTTCATTCCTCCATTTATCGCCCATCCTTCCTCTCCTGCAACCTCTCCCTCTGTATGTTCTCCTCCACCTTCCATCCCTTCTTCTCCCTCCCCGTCTCTCCCTGCCCCATCTTCTCCTTCCCGTTCCTCTCCAACTCTTTCTACCCTTCCCTTTTCCTCTTCTTCATCCCCTCTTGTTCCATAGAGTTCGTTGCAAATTGTCTCAATTTGTGATACTCCAATTGATATTATTAATCCTATTTCAGGTCCTTTGCGGCCTCTACAGGTACCATTCGGCAACGCATCTTATGGTTACACGTTCCAAGGTTGGTGTTTACAAACCCAAGGTTTTATTAGTTGTCAAACCTGATGCAACTCTTATGGAGCCTAACACTTTCTCTCAAGCTTCTAAAGTTGATCATTGGCGTCAGGCCATGCTTGCTAAATACAACGCTTTATTGCACAATAATACTTGGACTCTTGTGCCTCATCCCGCTGCTTGCTCTCCGGTTGGTTGTAAATGGGTATACCGCGTGAAGCTTCGACCCGATGGCTCTCTTGAACACTATAAAGCGCGCCTTGTTGCAAAAGGATTTCATCAAACTCAAGGCTTGGACTATTTTGAGACTTTCACCCATGTTGTCAAACCCACCACGCTCTACCTCATCCTTGCTCTAGCTTTTGGTCGACAACAGGTCATCAAAAAATTGGATGTCATAATGCTTTCTTGAATGTTGACTTAACTGAAGTTGTCTATATGGATCAACCCCCTGGATTCACTTCATCATCTCATCCTGACTATGCATGTCATCTCCATAAAGCCTTATATGGCTTAAGGCAAAGCCCACGTGCCTGGTATACTAAGCTAAGTCCTTGTCTTCTGCAATGGGGCTTTCACAGTTCTAAGTGTGACACATCCTTATTTTATTACTCCAAAGGACACAATCAGCTCCTCATCTTGGTTTATGTGGATGATATAATCATCATTGCTAGCTCCTCTTCCTTGGTCTCCAATGTCATTGCTCAGCTAAATGCCTCATTCTCATTTAAAGATCTTGGTCACTTGTCTTTTTTTTGGGGTATTCAGGTCACAGCTACTCAAGATCTCATTCATATTTGCTAGCATAAATATATCACCGACTTGCTTCACCGTGCCAGTATGTTTGATTGCAAACCAGCTGCTACACCCATGGCTTCTATCGCTACTCTTTCTTTTATTGATTGCACTCCCCTTGCTGATCATTCTGAGTATCGTAGCCTTGTTGGCGCACTGCAATACTGCACCCTTTCTCGTCCTGATATTTGTTTTGACATTAACAAGGTGTATTAGTTCCTACACCATCCTACCACTGCGCATTGGGCTCTTGTCAAACGTATCCTTCGCTATCTCAAGTCCACCAGCACTCATGGTCTCACCTTTTAGCCATCTATTAATTATTCTATGTCTTGTTACACCGATGCTGATTGGGCGAGTTGTCTCGATGATTGTAAGAGCACTAGTGGTTTATGCTGCTTTCTTGGTTCAAATCTTATTTCTTGGTCTTCCAATAAGCAGATTGTCATTTCTCAGTCTAACACGGACTCCGAATATCGCGCTTTGGCTAATGGCGTCGCTGAACTCATTTGGTTGGAACAACTTCTTGCTGAACTCCATGTTCCGCTATCTAGTACACCTGCTATTCTTTGTGATAATATTAGCGCTACTCACTTAGCTGCCAATCCTATTCTCCATGCTCGCACGAAACATATTGAAATAGATTACCAGATCATTCGTGACCGAGTTGTCCAACACAAACTCGATGTTATCTTCACTCCTTCTACTGATCAGTTAGCCGATATTATGACCAAACCGTTGGCTTCCTCTCGTTTTCTCAATCTCATGAGCAAGCTCACTGTCCTTCACTGTCCTATTCGCTTGAGGGGGGATGTTAAGCAAGATGTACATACTGATGTAAATACAGATAATGAACCTTAGTGTATAAGATTATTTTCTTTCTCTAGGTTGTTATATAGAGTTTTGTGCTCATGTAATATATGGACATTTGTCCTTAAATTTTGTATTCTCATTATGTAAATACATGATTAGCAACACCACCTCAATTGAGCTGTTCATTATCTTTCTTCTTTTCTATATAGAGAACAACCTTTATATGTAGTAATTACATATATGAGCAATTGCACTATGTTTTAAAATACAATGTGTATTTGAATGTCAAGTAGTAATTACTTATGAATGTTTATTGTCATGTTTGACAAAACAGTAAGTAATTACAAAAAAAAAATTATGTATAAATACTATTTAAAATTGTTAGTAATTAGTAATTACAACCAATTCTCATAAGGGCTATGAGAATTGAAAAGTGTAACTGGGACCCCTCAATTACCTCAAATTACATAGTTACTATGTAATTACATGGTCAAACAAACACGCCAAATTGAGTAATTACTCCGAATTACACAAAATTTCAAATGTATTGTCAAACATGACAATACAAATTCATATGTAATTACTACTTGACATCTAAACACACTTAGGGGCGTTTTGTATGCAGGAATCTGGAGACGGGAATTGAAATATGAACATTTTCCCATGTTTGGTAGTGAGTTTGAATTTTTCTAACCTGGGAAACAGTACTCTATGGGATTTAACTTTTTCTGATTTTAGGTTAAAGTGAAACCACCTGACAGGTGGTTTTCAAATACCCAGGAATGTTAAACACTTCAAAATTATTATTATTTTAAAAAAAATATCTTAAACCAATAATTTGTTAATGACTTATTTTATTTTTGAAACTTATAATATAAAAACAAATATACATAAATCAATCTATAAAATGATGAATAATGCTTGTTTATTTAAAGAAATTGATAAGTATTTATATCATTACTTAAGTTTAAAATAACAAGTGAAATATTATTAAAAATAAAATAAGGGTATCTTTGTATTTTTAAAAATTAAACTTGATTCTAGTATTTAACAAATGTATTTTTTAGTTTTGGTAAGAAAATATTTCATGAGTAAAATTGTTTATAAATTACAATCAAAGGAAAAAATTGGTAATTTTTTTAAATGTTATTTGCTATTTATGATTATATTATTTATTATTTTGATAAAATATATTATTATATCAATTTTATAAAAATATGAAAACTTGACAAATTCTTATGCATAACCAAATACAGAAAGTGATATTCACAGTAATCATAGATAAGATTCTAATGCACAACCAAACACAATGATGTAAGTTTCCAAACAATCAAATTAATTTTTTCAACTTCCTCAATAATATAAAAACTATGAACTCATCGTATCAAATAGCACATGAGTAGTTACACAATGACTTCCAAACACACTCATTATCACTTAGTAATTACACAATAACCTCCAAACATGCACTTAGACTTTTTTTTTTAATAAAGAATGACATGTGTGTATTTATGTAAATATATTTTTGTTATATGATTGTTGTGTCTCAAAAATGTTAGGGCATCCAATTTAGTGCAAAATATTTACCAAATCGAGTATATTTTTTAAATTGTATAAAATTTAATTCAATAATAAATAAATAATTTTTAATTATAATATTATCATTAGAGTATAAAAATATAAAAAATAACTCATATTTTCAATAAATATTGTTTGATCCTTAAAAAAAATATAGTGTTTTTATATATGTTATTGTGTATCGGGCCAAATACAATATTATTTAATTTTTTTATATTAAATTTAGCACTATATTTAAATTGTACAATTAAATTACATGGGGGTGATCTTATTTGTTTTTAGAACCTTTTTCCCGAATTATTTTGCCTTATTTTCTATTGTATCGTTATTGCTAAGTTTGGTAAGTGATCCCAGAAAAAGTTTTGGTTAATGGAGTAAGTAATTGTTGGTTTCGGTTAAAAGAATATGGTATTTTGTCAAAGTGGCCTCCAGGACTGAAGGAGTGATTTTTTGACTTTTTAGCATCACGATGTATTATCATATTTGTATTCAAACACTTTGACATTAACCATTGACCTTTGAGTTTATTTATTGATAACATTAATGGTTAAATATGGCTAAAAAAATATATTACCATGTTCGAATTGTAAACATTATAGTCTTTTATATGGCTTTATATTTTTTTACCCTCTATTTTTGTTTTATTATCCGTTTAAATTCTGAAGTTTAATAAATTATTTTTTGGATCTTGTGTTTTATAAAATAATTTAAATAGATGTTTAAATTTGATTTTGATGAACAAAAAAATTAAATATAGCAACATCATTGTTGAGCATAATAATTGTGTTTTTGTTTTGAGTGGTTAGTTTGGTGAATTATTTGTGATTATAATTAAAAAAAAAATCGATCAAAATGAAGTTTAGAGTATCTTTAAATCATTTTACAAAACAAAAGATCTAAAAAATAATTTATCAAAACAAAATTTGGGTCCATAATAGTATAAATCCTATATATAGTTATTTTTCGGTGAACACATCTAAAGCATTGGGCCCCTATCATTCTCCGCAACTGGCCATTGGCGACCACTTGCACCTCTCTCGACTTGTCCCACCAACAGATGGAGAACACCGTTATGGTAATCACTTTGACTTGTCTAATTTTCTTTTTGTTATGAGTGTGTTCTCACAATTTGCTTTACTTTTCAAGCAGCTCTGACTGTGGTGAACATTCATCGCTAACTCGAATGGGAGACTGAGGATTTCCAGAAGACTCGCTCGGACCTCGAGAGTGTTATTTCTGACATTTAGAGCGCTCGCACTGCACTTGTTACCTCGCAGTAGGATCTCGCAAAGGCTCGCTCTGCCTACGAGGAAGCCACCAGAGCTACGGAGCGTGCTCGGCAAGATGCCGAAGCTTGGAAGATTCAACACTACGCCATTGATGTGATACTTATGGATGAGCGCGACAAGTTCTGTAGTGAGGTTGAGGCGACTCATAAGGGTGGCAACGAGAAGACTACCAACATGTTGTTTTCTCTCTGGCGCTTCAAACGCAGTCTTGACTTCAATTTCATGGGCGAGCCAGCGACTATTAACATCTTGACATACTGCCAGGCTCGCCTAGCTGAGGAGACAGGCGAGGATGAGGTTGATGATGGCGTCACCGAGGATCCGGGGGACACCGTTGTTGAGGTCCCTTATGAGGATGCCACTGATGAGATTGCCCCATAGCGAGGTTGTGGTGAGGGGGTCGCTCTTGGCATGGTATATGTCAACGAGGCGGTCTATGATGAGGGCACCGCTGACGAAGGCGCTACTGACAAGGGTGCCACTGGCAAGGGAGGTCCTGGCGACGACGATCACTTCACTGACTCTGCATAGGCTTCTCATCACTTTTTTTCTTTATTTTTGTTGTTCTTTACATTGAGCTTTGCTCCTGTCTATATGAACACTAGCCTTAACTTGGGCGCTTTTTGGTGTATATTAATGATGAATTATGCTTACTTTTTGCATCCATGCTTGATGTTGCTTTGCAAAAGTTTCTAAATTTTGCTTTTTTCTTGTTGTTTGTTTGCATGCTTCATTATGTATGCGTCTTGCATGAACTTTACATGCATTCTATTTTGTTCCATACGCATTTCTCATGAACTTTGCATGTCCTCTGCTTTGTTCCATGCTCATGATATCCCTTATGCCCCCAAGTGACTAGGAGAGCAGGGGAGCCCGGTCACTTGTGTTGCGATTGACCCTCTAATTGACGAGGGGACTTGCGAAGGGCCCATTCTGCGCATGTGACAACTCTCATGAAATTTGAGCGAACTGCTTATTTTTCTCGGTCGCCTATAGTGGCTAGCACAGAAGGCAGTTGCTTATCTTCTACCCGATCGCCAACAATGGCTCTCATGTTCCCACGACCGGACCTAAGATTGGGTCGCGACCCCTTAGGTCCTTTATAAAATGTTACTTTCTCTAAATCAGCTGGCCTGACTCAATGAGTTTTTCCATTCAATATCAGACCTTACAGGGGACTTAGAGAAATCAAGATTGTCCTGAGGATGTCTATTTTGATTATCATATATTGTGGCCTATGGGTCGTTACATGGAGGTCAATAAAAAGTGACGCCTAAAAACTCAAAATAATAATATTAAGAGCGACTGCCGAGAGGCTAGTCTCTGATTTCAGAAGTTGGGCACTGGCCCTGTTACTGGTTATACTTCTATAGGTTCTCTCTGTTCCAATGCCTTAGGACTGCCTCACCATTGAGCCTCGCTAACTTGCACGTTCCTGGTTGCATGGCTCCCTTTACCAAGTAGGGCCTCTCCGAGTTTGCACCTAGGACCCCAGTAGATGGGTCTCGCATATTAAGGAACACGCGGCGTAGGATGAGGTCGTCAATGGAGAACTTTATGTCCTTGACCCAAGCATTGAAGTAGCGAGCCACCCTTTGTTGGTAGGTTTCCACTCGCAAGTTAGCTTACACTCACCTTTCTTCGATGAGATCTAGGGACTCGGCAAGAACTTCCTTGTTCCGCCCTTGATTGTAGTTCATTCTTCTGTGCGACGACATGTCTACTTCAACGGGCAGCATGACCTCGCAGCCATAGGCGAGAGTGCAAACGACGTGTGGCCAGTTGACGTTCGGGTTGTGCACCTATAGGACCATAGTACCTCTGGAAGTTCATCTAGCCAAGCTATTTTCGCTTCCTCTAGGTGTTTATTCAGAGTATCTTTGAGGGTATTGTTGACAGCCTCTACTTGTCCATTCGCTTGGGGGTGTGCCACTGAAGAAAAGTTTTTCACAATTCAATGGTGAACACAAAAGTTTGTGAAGTGTTTGTTGTCGAATTGAGTTCCATTGTTGGACACAATCTTGTACGGCATTCCAGTAATTTCTTCACAACAAATTCCAGTAATTTCTTGGAAGTTATGGTCGCCAATGGTTCTGCCTCACACCATTTAATGAAATAGTCAACAACGACCACTGCATACTTGACTCCGCCTTGGCCTGTAGGAAGTTGGTCAATCAAGTCAATCCCCCACATTTCGAAAGGATATGGGCTTTGCATTAGCTTTAGTTCGTTCGTAGGAGCTTTCGGGATTTTGACGAACCTTTGACACTTGTCGCACCTTTTCACGTACTCCATGGAATTTTCGTTCATGGTAGGCCAAAAGTAACATTGCTGGAGTATCTTCTTAGAGAGGCTCTTGCAATAAGGTTTGGGCCTCCTTCTTGGTAACACATCGCAGTAGCGGCATCGAATGTCCTCTTCAATATAGGAGACCGCCTTGCATGACATAGTGAGGTGTTTGGTACAACATCTTCCTTACCAAGTTGTGATTCTATGGGAGGACACCATCACTTAGATAATTCACCAGGCGGTCGTCCATGTTTCTTCTTTGTCAATTAGCCAAATCTACAAACAAACCATAGATTAATAAAAGAGTTACAAAGTTTTGACTAAATTCTATTGGTTATTTTTAAAATAATTTGTGGTTTTTAAATATTTATCTTAATTAAAAGAAGGAAAAAAAAAGTATGAAGATTGATAAGAAAAGTAAGAAAGCGCGTGGAGCAGTGTCCCACGTCTGTTACGAATAACTGGCTACTGTCCGAAGCGGTTCCCAGCACCGTATAGACCGTACAGATAGGACAGTGCATTAAAATAATTAATCCTGTAAGATCCTCTGGATGCACCCTCACCATTAAACAACAATAGTCAGATACTCTGATTTTTTAATGGCTAACTAATTCGTTCTTAACTATTGTGATGAATGGGATTATTACACGTGTCAATTCCAGATATTATTGGGTGCATAGGAGTATGACACTTTCTTTAAGGGTACGGCATGAGTGCTGTATTGGTGGGACCCTCACATGGAACAATTCAGGGTTCACTATCCACACATGCCCAATCCTTAATGGTGGAATCACACGTGGGGAGGAGATCCACATGTACGGGGCCCACTGGAATGATCAGATGGGCTCAAATCCACTTTGGGCCTACGTACATACTACGTGTAATTATATAATGGGGATTTTTCTTAATGTAATTTATCATTGACTTAGAGGGAAAATAATGTATTTGTAATAATAAAGGGAAATTTTAAAATATGTATTAATAGAAAAGCCGACAAATTAGTCTTGATTTAAGTGCATAATATTGTGGCTTTTTTTGAAATTGGTGAAGAGATTAAACAAGTGCTTATTCTCTACTTCAATTGCGTTTAAGTACAAAAAGTTTAATGGCTTAAGATGCTGTGGCACAACTCTTCTTTGAACTTCACTATCTTTTCTTTGTTTCAACAAAAATAGATTACCAAGTTTTAAAAAATGAGACATAGTGGGAACAAACAATAAACGTAAAAAGTGTCAAGATTCGTGAAAATAATTATAGGAAAGATATAGAAAAAGAATAAATATTAAATTGGGTAAGTAAAATTTCATTATTGTGGTTTTTATTAAGATAATTAGAAGAATAAAAAGTAATGAGATAATGATGGATATCAATTAAGAGATAGTTTAATAAAGAAGAAAAAAGTGTTAATTTTTTTGAAAAAAAGTATTCGATTTCTTATTATTAAATGAGTGACGACATAATGATTTTGAAAACTAATTTGGTACCCAATTTCGCATTTATTTATGTTGCCACTATTTCCACTACTAATAAAAAGAAATCATTTAAAAACATTTACAACATACACACCCTTGTCTTTATCTTTCTCTATTGATTAAGACCAATTTTTTCTTCTTTAGTGGTGTACGTATACGTATATACGTAGGCCATCGTTACAATAACAATTTATGTTTGTCCTATTTTTATAAAAAAAATTGATTAATACTTCTCTTTTTTTTAATGTATATGTTATGAAGTGGTTTTTTTTTTTTTAAGGGAAATGGAAAGTTTATATACTATGCTTATGAATTCTGAGTACCAAACTATGATATCTCTTTAGATCATCTAATATTCCTCAAAAGCTACGTGGCTCGAAAGATAATCGTAACTTTTGATTTTAAAGACTGACAACAAAAAAATGGTACATGCCACATTATCGCTCTAAAAACGTGTACAATTATTGAGCAATGCACGTAGACGTATTTACAAAAGGCCTATCTAATCAGTTTTTGGAGGGTAATTGGCAAAGTATATATACGTACATTAAATAATTCATTATATAGTGCTACTACCACCTTCCATATAAAGTCTTCAAGTACAATCATGGGAAAAAGACACCCACTGTTCAATTGAGTTGGCTCAAGACTATTCAAAGTCTTGCCCAACTTTTATTTTTGGGGGGAGAAAGGTCCAACTATATTAAAACCCAAAGAAGGGGTCAAATCTTATTAAATTTTCAACCTTTATCTTTGAAATAACTAACTCATTAACTTGAATAACTCCTCGTGGATATTTTAATGTTGACAAAGGCATGGCATTTAATACTGAGTTACGATTTTCAGAGCCAAAGACAAACTCATAATAGCATCTCTAGTAATGTTATTTGACACATTAATAAACGATACATTTTATTTCCAATATTATCACTTATTATTATAATTGAGTTATTATTATAATTAAATAATTAATAATTAATGATCAATGTATTATTATTATTATTTTTAATAACAAAATTTTTGAAGTATATAATTTAATAATAAAAAATATTAATTTTTATATATTTTAAATAAATATTAAATAAATTATTGATTTTTTTGTGTTAATTTATATCTTGTATATTATAACACAATTATAAATATTGGGTCAAATATAGCATAAAGTCATTTTTTGTGCTAAATTTGATACAAAATTTACATCTTGTATTGAAAATGGTCTAAAATGAGCAATTATTCGAAAAAAAATTGTGTAATGCTAATTTATTTATTCACACCCAAATGAAAAAGGGGGAAGAAAATCAGGATTATAAATAAGGCTTATTTGTATGACAAGTTCTTAAATTTTACATGTTTTGGAAAATTGGTCTCCAACTTTTTTTTTGGTAAATTGGTCCCCCAACTTTTTGTTTTGATGCAAATATGTCCCTTACTCCTACTATTAATAATTCTGTAAAAGAAAATGCATTAAATAAAATTTGGTCCCTAAACTTAGTCTGTATTGGCAAATTGGTCCCCCAAATTTATTATTTTTAATATATTTTGAACTTTTGATGTTAAAAATAGAATTAAAACTAAACTAAAAAAATATAAAATTCAAATTAACAAAAAAAAAATAAAGTTAGCTTTTATAGTTTATGATATCGTATTTAAGAAAAGAAAAATTACCATTTTAGCTCCTATGATTTAAGTTCATTACCGAATTTATATATTTATAATATTTTGTAAATAATTGTAAGATTAATTAATAAAATTTAGGGGTTTTTTCATCAATATATCTATAACAATGTTTTTTTTTCATTTATACGGTGATTTAAAATTTCTTTCATTAATGTATATATTTAAGTTTTTCTTTCAAGATTACGTCTTAGCTAAGAAAGCTTCTTTGCTACTATATCTTATTTTTCACTTATATATTAATTACTCTATAGGATATATATATATATATATATTAATCTCAAATTATACTTATTTTCAATCATTTTCTGGTTCAAGCAAAGATGATTGCCTTATGCACTGTTTTAGTCATATATATTTATAGAAAATATTAGATACTAGGTTGTATTGTACTTGATGAATTCTACTGCATTTGTTAAACCAGGTTCAATTATATATACCAAATTCATCTATTTTGCTCTTTTATATATATATATATATAGTTCAAACTATATATACAGTAATTGTAAAAACATATAAACAAATACTTTATGTAGGAAAAAAAAAAAGAAACTCATCACTTCATTATAAAATAACTTTCATTATTTATATAAAAAAAAAAACTCTGTTTTGAGAGGCTAAAACAGAGAAGTTTTATGAGTTGCTTAACAAGTTGCTTAAATAATCTTATGAGTTGCTTAAGTAGTTTTATAAGTTGCTTTATAGGTTGCTTGACAAGTTGTTTTATGGGTTGCTTAAGGAGTTTTATAAGTTGTTTAACATGTTACTTAAGGAGTTTTATAGGTTGCTTAAGGAGTTTTACGGGTTGCTTAAGCAATTTCATAAGTTGCATAACATGCTGTTTTATTGGGTTGTTCATAACGGGTTTTATGGATTGCTTACGTAGTTTTATAAGTTACTTAACATGTTACTTTATAAGTTGCTTAACAAGTTGCTTTATGAGTTGCTTATTAACAGATTGTTTAAGGAGTTTTATAGGTTGTTTAAGAAGTTTTATGGGTTGCTTAAGCAATTTTATAAGTTACTTAAAATATTGTTTTATTGGGTTGCTCAACAAGTTACTTATGTAGTTTTATAAGTTACTTAACATGTTGTTTTATAGGTTGCTTACGGAGTTTTACGGGTTGCTTAAGAAATTTTATAAGATGCTTAACATATTGCTTTATTGGGTTGCTTAAGGAGTTTCATGAGTTGCTGGAGAGCTTGTTTATATGTTTCTAATCTTTCATTTGTGTTTTTTTATTGGTGTTTGGTTTGTTGCATGTATTTTAGTTTTTGCATTAGTATTGTATAACTTTTTATGTGTCTCTGTTTTTGTTAAACTACTCTACTATAATCATATAGCATTTTTTATTGCTACCTGATAGTTATACTAGAGTGACATTTCGTATTTATTTTTCAATTAATGTTGGTTGTTAGTCATTGTTAAGATGTATTCTTTTACTGCAACATTAAGATGTAGTTTTTCTTAATTGCTCTTCTGGTGAAAGTTTGCTGAGCCACGGTCTTACCACCCACACTACTTTAGTTGCTTTACTTGTAACTAATAAGTAATAATGCAAAATAATATAGCTGCTGTACAATTAATTACGTGAATATGGCTAGTCTCAATACTCCCACATTGATTACAAACTGCAATAGCAGCTCAATAACAGTTTAACGAGAAAACCGTATAAATGAAATATAATAATAAACTTTTACCTAAAAATAGAAAAAAGAAAGTATAAAAATGAAAAGCAAAAAAAGTTACCGTAAAAATAAAAAAATACTAAAAAAAAAGGTATATATGGTAATTTCCCTAAAATATATTATGTCATATTATTTTTAAAAAAATTAATTTTGTCCATCTTAGTTTAAGCCCTTACAAAGTTTTACTTTGAGTTTTCAAAAATATTAAAATAATTTTTTGTTATTTAAATTAGAATAATAAACACCACCCTTTAAATTCATTCATATATTTATATTTTAGACTTTATTAATTAATTTTATATTTGTTTACAAAATATTATAAATATATAATTTGTTTTTGTTGAGTATAAATATATAAATTTGATAACAAACTTAAACCATGGGAGCCAAAATGGTCATTTTTCCAATCTTAAATATGATCTCATAAAATTATAAAAGTTAACTTTATTGATCATAGAGTTTGTTTGTTAATTTAAATTTTATATTTTTCTAGTTTAGTTTTAATATTTCAAGCTCTATGCATCATAATATACATAAATTAAAAATTATGACAATATTATTGGGCATCTCCAAAATAAGTCTTTTTGTAAAATTTTGACCATAGTACCCCTGCCATTAATTCTTCTCTCTCTCATAACCTATATTTTAGGTTCTCTCTCTCTCTACCAAGGATGCACTACCACCACCACCACTATGTTACGTTGAAGCTCTTTTTCTCTCTCAGGCATTGTTTCTCCCTATCATTTCTCTTTCTAATCCCTTCCCACGACCATCTCCTTGGATTGAAGCACCATGACCATTAAGACCACCATTGAAGCATCCATTGAATGAATCACCGATATTGTATATTATACATACAAATTTTAAGAATGTACATGATATAATTTTGTAGATTTCGAAAAAGTACCAAAATTAAAAAATAATAATTTGAAATGTACATTTGAGTGAAAAGATATAAACCTCCAAAGTTTTCGTCAAATTTCAGTGTAATGCATCGATATTGCATCGTTTTGGCCAAAAATCAAGTTTTCATAATTGCATCACAAAAGCATGGTTTCGATACTCTTGCGATGCAATCATAAAAACTTGATTTTTGGTCAAAACGATTTTTTTCAATGGAAAATTGATGTTTTTTCGATATAAAATCGATGCTGTTTTGATATTTTTGCAATGCAATCATGAAAACTTAATTTTTTTTAGCAAAAACAATGTTTTTTCAATAAAATTTTGATGTTTTGCATTAAAATTTGTCGAAAACTTTGGAGGTTCATATATTTTCACTCAAATGTCCGTTTCAGATTTTTTTTTTTTAATTTCGGTATTTTTTCGAGATCTACAAAATTATATCATGTACAATCTCAAAATTTGTATGTAGAATATACAATTTTGATGATTCATTCAATGGATGCTTCAATGGTAGTATTAATGGCCATAGTGCTTCAATCCAAAGAGATGGTCGTGGGTAGAAAATAGAAGGAGAAATAATGTGTGAGAGAGAAAAAGAACTTCCAGGTAAGGTAGTGGGGTGGTGGTGGTGGTGGTGTCGCCTTGGTAGAGAGAGAACATGAAAGATAGGTTATGAGAGAGAGAAGAATTAAGAGCGTGGTACTATGGTCAAAATTTTACAAATAAATCTATTTTGGGGATGCCTAATAATATTATCATTTTTTAATTTATGTATATTATGATGCACACAGAGCTTAAAATTTCACTTCTATTTTTAACATCAAATGTTCATATAAAAAATAATAAGCTTGGGGACCAATTTGCCAATACTCACAAAGTTTAGGAACCAAATTGTATTCAATGACTTTTGTTTAATAGAATTTTTAACACTATTAGTCCTAGAACATATTTGCATCAAAACAAAAAGTTTGGGGACCAATTTGCCAAAAAATAATAATTTGGAGACCAACTTGCCAAAATATGTAAAGTTTAAGGACATGCCATCAAATAAGCTTTATAAATAAATAAAATAGGAAGCAGTTTAAAATAAATTTCAAAAACCAATCTGAGACTAGAAGATTAACAAGCAAAAATGAGTTTATCTTTTTATATACAGACAGGGTGAGAATCATCACAACATTGTTCTTAGAGAAACCACAATGGCCAAGGAGGAGTGGTATATAGGAGAAACTTGTGATTATAGATGTATGTGTAGTGTGTGTGTGTAAACTACGTGTAAGCCAAGCATAAACAGAACAACATGAAAAGTTGAAAGATATCAATGTTGTTGGAGCCACTCTTGAATGGCAGAACGAAGAGCATGGTTGGGAACAAGATTGCGGTGTTCCAGTGTAAGATTTGTCATAGGAGATGTGTCATGTCCACTATCCAGCCATCCTCTCAAAGCCTCGGCTTCGTAAGTAAAGCCGTCTGCTGCCACATGCGGATCTTGCATTACTTCCTGCATGTTTGGAAATCCAATGACTTTTCATTACAAGAAATTCACAACAGAATAGAGTTGGGGAGAGCATATACCAAAACTCCTAGATGAAGTGTTTGACTCAGATCTATAACTACCACTCCTTGCAATTGTTCAAGAATCATTTGCATTTTATGACAATTAGGAACTATTGAGTATGATGAGTGCTACCGATGAAAAATACTTTAAGGCTATGCCATCCTCTAATGTGCTATAGATCGTACTGCCGAATCGGAAAAATAGGGTGCTATCATATAGCTTTGTAGATGATAACAGAGGTTCATACCTGGAAGATGGGACAAATGAAATATGAAGGAGGTTGAAAGTGCTCTCCAGAACCCAACCGGAACGATGATGAGCCACCACTTGAAGCCCTCATTGGTTCAAGTACCCTCCAAACATCCGATCCGAGGTCTGCTCGACCCTTTCGGTTAATCTCACAACACCTCAATGCCAAGCGAGCCAACTGTTCAGCCTGTACAAATGGCCAGTCTCCAGCCAAAGGATCTAGGAGTATTTTTAGCTTTCCATGATCCAATGCATATTGTACTTCCTTTGTTATTCCCAAAGCCGACTTTCCAGTCAACAGCCGCAATAGAATAATTCCAAAGGAATAAACATCAGATTTTGATGTAAGCTCTCCTGTTGACAGGAACTCAGGATCCATGTATGCAAAAGTGCCCTTTGGATCAGTTCTGCAACACAATGTGGTATTGTTGCTTGAACTTTCACCATGAGATAACAGACGACAGATTCCAAAGTCACTAAGTTTGCTAATGAAGTTAGCATCAAGGAGAATGTTGGCTGGTTTCAAATCACCGTGTACAATACCATGAGGTTTGCTGGAATGAAGAAAGATGAGGATAGAACACAACTCTGTAGCAATCCTTATGCGAGTTTGCCATGATAATGGTGAGGTATTGTCTTTGCAGCAAAGTCGATCTTCAAGACTTCCATTGGGGAGATATTCATATACGAGAGCCCATGCTTCTGGGCATGCTCCAATGAGTGTGACAAGATTGGGATGTCTCAACTTACTCAACACATCAACCTGAAAATAATCATTTTAGTCAATACCAAACATATAATCACATTCAGTTTCATATGTTCTATCCCGTGAAATAAGATTGGGATATCAATTGGCAGAATAAATTTGAGAAATTTGTCATTTGTGTTTGGCTCTTAATTTCTCTACACCTCACACAGTTTAGATTACAGTAAGATGACCATACTTATGCTGTCATATACAAAATAATATTGCAATATGATCTATTTAAAATTGTAGTGCTAGATTCAGTAATTGATTTATTATTTCTCAAAGACAGAAACAATAAAGGCTAATAAATGCAATACACTAAATTACCGTAGGCATAATATCCAATCAAACAAAGCAGATGGGGCAGTCCAAACATTACCTAGGTTAGGAAACCATCAAAAAGTGTAGCAGTTGCACAACAGTAAACAAAATTTCCTCAATAAAATGTGTTTCTTAAGCGTCATCGATCAAGACTACAAAGTAACAGATCCATTAAAATGCACCAAATGTAATACAAATTTGCTTGTAGTAATTGATATAATATTTTCAATTATTTCTTAGATAAATAATAGTTGTATAAGCTTATGCACATTTAGTCTATATTAAACTATTCAACTGCTAAAATCACACCATCTTACCTCCTGCTGAAATTCTGTGGGGCCCTGCATGCTATGAGCGTGTAGCATTTTTATAGCTACCTGCGTATGACGCAAGAGACCCCTATAAATGCTTCCATACCCTCCTTCTCCGATCTTCAAGGATGGATTAAAGTTATTAGTGGATTCCTCAATTTCTGAGAATGAGAACTCAGAGAAGAATTGGGGAATGTGTGTGCTTGTTCCCTCTCCTTGGTTTCTCCTCAGCTCCTCAGCCTCTTTCAGTGCATTGTTACGCTCAATCTGCAACTCATCTCGTTCCTTTTTGTAACTCTGTAATAGCTCCACTGCTGAAATAATCTTCTCCTCCAATTTCTTTACCATCTCATCAGACTCTGCAATTTGGCTCTCCATTAATGATTTTTGATCTTGGGCTGCACGAAGTTCTTCCATGACTTCATTTCGCTGGTTCTTTACTTTATCAAGTTCCTCTTTCTCCTTTGCAACTGCTTCCTCAACTGCTTTCCTATGTTTTAATTCCTCAGCATATAAGGTCTCCGATGCTTTTGCCTATTAAAGCCAGTATTCACCAATGAGTTTTCCTTTCTTTCATGCTTCAGAGGTACATACTTTCAGGCATTACATGCAATTACTATTAAGTATTAAATGCAAGCAATATCATAAAGCTACTGATTTTGAAAGGTCTAAGATTATTAACATCGACAATATCAAATGTGCCGCATCTGTGATTCTGTATGATGGACAATCATAAAAGCATTGGGTAAATGATAAGACATGTACCATACGAAAATTTTCTATTGGTAATGCACATGGGTCTTGCTTATCTTCTCGTCATAGATATGGGATCAAAAAAATGATAGCAAAGTACATGGTTTGTAATATCTAGCCAGTTCTTGTAAGTTCCAAAATAAAATGCCTAGTAGAAAGCATTTATAGGGAATAAAGGGAAAGCAACAAGCAATCTGAAAATTGAAATAATAAAAGAAAAACTAAACAGAAAAGGTCAAAGAACTCTTAGAAAGTAAGAAACTTACCCTGCGTATAGCATCAATAGCATCCTTTTCAGCTTTCCCACGCCTAACTGCCTCCTGAAATGCTTCCCGCTTGGCATTTTCAGCCTCAGAAAATGCTCGTTCAAGATGATCATAAAGAGTTTCATCTATACTTCCATCCTGATAGCAAGCATCCATGTAATGTTTCAAAAATTATTGGAAATACTCAAATAATTAGCGGCAAGCGAAAGAAAAAATGCTTCCCTTCATTCCTTATCCGAATTCCATGCTTAAATGATAGTTTTGGAACTTACCAATACGCTTGGAGGGGATGAATGAGTAAGAGCTTCTTTCGAGTGAGGAAGTGCAGTTAGGTCCAACCCAGTGTCACTCCCTCCATTACTCACAAATGGAACCAAAGTTACATCCATCACTGGAGTGGAGGAACATGTTGAATAACCTGAACCTGGAGTCCTTGGTACAATATCCCATTCACTTCCTTCTGCATCCTTTCTGCTCCTAGGCGTTGACAGTCCTTCGGAACCATCCAGGGAAGAAATATCTGTCAACATCCCGCCAATTCTCATATTATTTGCTGATCTTGCCCTGCGATATGGATCTTGAACTTGACTTGTGAATGTTGCTTGATAATTCTGTTCCAGGTTAACAGACTGAGATCTCAAGTTGTTGGATTGTCCCGTCTCAGTGATTGGGATTGGTTGCACTGAGAAAGATCTTATCTCAATATCAGCTCCACCTAAATTACTTCTCCTGTGTTGTAATATGAATAAAATTAGTACTCAGGAGATCAAAATCTGTGAAAATCTTAACTTTTGACAAACAAGATCTACTTAGCAACAATTGACCGTACAATTTGATAAATCACAGAACAAGAATTTGAAACAATTTACTGAACTGACATCTCCATAGTGGAGAAACTACTGAATGATGACCAACCTCGTACGGATGAGGTGCCCCTTGCAAGTAAAATGCATATGGCAGGAACCAGGTGCTTGTTGGCACACAAAAATGGCTTTCTTTGACTTCAGGTCCATCATTTTCCTGCAATTGTAGGTAGTATAAATACTAGGCAGAAGGAAAAAAAAGGATTATGGTTATGGACAGATTTCTGAACCTATCTCTGATAATGATACCATGTAGAATTTACTTTTATTAGCCCACAAAATGTAGGTCTAAATGGGTTCTTCTTATAGGAGAACTATAGACACAAACGGGTTACTAAAACTAAATCATAATAGCTAGTTTCCTACATTACAATATTGACCAAATAATATATATACAGCAACGAATAAAACTCAATATTGAGTAATATTATTACTGAATCCTTCCTTTTCAACATAAAGCAACCTTTGAGTGAAGATGCATGCACATTCTTCAAGTAAATGTAGCATAGGGTAAATTTAACTAATTGTCAATATAAAGTATGCAAACCCGCATGAGGAATGTCAAGGAAACTCACTTTTCCACTCTCTCATTCTTATCATTTGACATGTAGATTTTATTTATTATTTATAAAAAAAAAATATTTGTACAATGCCATTTGTCAAGCACTTACATGAGAGCGTACAGAAGAGAGTTTGAAATAGAGTTTCCTTAGCATTTCTCATTAAGTGATTATACATTGGATATAATGTTAAGATAAGATACCCTAATCTGCAGCTGCCACAAATCCTTTAATGAGAGAAAGCAACATTAGTCAACCAATTTTTCATTTTTACTCTAAATTACTTTTCCATTCAATTAACTAATTATATGGAACATTTGTGTTATAGAACAAAAATCCAAGCCAAAAGAAACAGACACATTCTAGTTACAATGTATACTCCTACTCTCAACTATGGTCCACTTTTTTCCCCAAGTAATGCTGGAACTTATCATCTGGGATGACAAAAGGACTGAATTGACAGGGAATGCATAAAACAAAATAAAGACATGATAAGAAAAGTTATTATGTAGCTGTACCTTGAATAGTACTTGTCCGCTGCTGCTCCCATAACAAGATTCATAATCTTGTGCTTGGTGATGAGGTCAACAATTCCCTTTTCAATGCACTCCATCTCTGCATGTAGCTTCTCTGCTTGTACCTATTATCATATAAATTATTTTACTCAGTTGACTTTGTGTCGCAAGACTAGGAAAAATAAAAGTGTAGGTTTACATCTTGTTTAATTCTCGGCAGAGCTAGAAGTTATATTTTTCTAAAATAGAGACTTTCAAAAAGGAAAGACAACAACATGCATATGCAATGAAACAAACCCAATAGATAATTTACCCCCATTCGATCACAAATAAAAAGGTAATCATCTAGACTCCTGTGCATCTTTTGCCTTTCAATTTCACGATATGCTCTGACTTCCTGATCCTTCAATGAGTTTGCTGGAAACCTTGTACCCACTAAAAAGAAAAGAGTCACAATAATTAATAGTCGACTGTAACCAAGAATAGAGTGACCACAAGACAGCAAGAGAGAACAATACAAGGCCGCCTATCAGAGTGTTAATGGCCATCACAACCAGATTACTGCATCCCGAGCTTTAAACCCCAAGCTAATACCAGACCATTGGATTAACCAATTATCCCATTTTTTCAAAAATTTTACAAATCTTCCATAACTATTTATTCAACAACAAAAAACCAGAACTTCTACCACACCCCTATAGAGGCAAATCACCATCAAGTGTTGTCAACAATAGTTCAATAAATAAAGTCTCTAGAGTCCACTCCTAACAAGTAATACATGATTAATGATTCGATTTCAGTTCAAATATAAATATTAACATACAAACCATACACGTATTTCGAACCTGGTTGTTATCTATAGTTCTATACTCCCCATTTAGTATAATCTCTCTCCGACACATATTTTATGACTTCAAGTATATGCAGATGTATGCATGAATATTTCTAATAATAAAAGTTGCAGACTCACTCAGGGGTATCGTCTGCGCAGGCACATGAACATGAAGTATGCAAATCTTCTTCCCTCCTGAGTTCTGAAGTGCCCATATCAAGACTGATTTGTTCTCTTTCACATCTTTTCCCACTGCAACATATATTGTATCTTCTATCACTCTTTCTGTGAGTTCCTGTACAATCTCTCCCTCACTACTAGCCATCACTTCGGAAATGTCTGGGTACCTTATTCGACCAACGTTTTGAGCAACTTCAGGCACAGAACTCACGGCCATACTCCCAATAGATCTTGAAGAACGCACTCAACATTAAAGTATATATATATATATATATATATGGAATTCTTTCTCCAAGTTTCTGATCTTCTTTAAAATTAGGAACCTAAACAAAATTCTCACTCTACCCAATTGAAGGTTCTTAACCTCAAATACATAAATTAGCAGAAGATTCAAATCTTACTCTAAACTGAAGAATTTTCCCCCAATTCGATAAGGAACTTAATTGATTAATCTACAAAACCACACTCTACCCACTACCCAATTCAAATTTCTCTCTCAAAAAGAAGACCCAAACCAATCAAATTCTCACTTTAAAGAAGATTTAGGGAGCGACCAACTCTGCTTTCTCACTCTAAACCTCGAATTCAGCTCTTGTCCCAGTCCCTATCTCTCTGTATCACCCTCAGTTCTCCAGTCTCTTCTTTGTCTCTCAGTATGAGATGAAACCTAGAGAAACTAATCGATGAAAAAAGTTAAAGAGAAAGAAAATGAACGCAAAGCCGAAGAAAGAAGAAGTTTTGAATTGAGGTCTCGACGGGTTTGATTAGGACTAAAAGGAATAGCTTGTCTTGAGTCTTAGCTATAAATTATAGCTTACCAATTAGAAGCAGGCTTTGACTTCCATAATCCATTATCAAATGGTAAGCTACAAGAAAATGTGTAAACAATTACATGGTGGGTTCCATTACATTGGTCCACCGTAGCGCTCTCTCTCTGGTTTAGCTTCCTTAAAGATGAAGATTCTGAGAATGTGCTATGGGCCCCACTTCACTCAAAACAAGGGTTTATAACAGGAGAGACCTCAATCTTTCCAATTAGTATCACTCACTTATGTCCCAAAATTTTATTTTGCTCCAAATTTAGTAAATGTATATTACATATATCATTTCGATGGAAAATAGCAAACAAAATACATAAGATACAGTTATTTATTACTCAGTTAGTTAAAAAAAAAATTAACTAAGTTATAAATCACTTTTTTATTGTGTCATAAATCATTTTTACTACTACTTATTATATAAACTATTTCTCAAATGAAATAATACATATGATACATATTTAGAAAATTTGAAGATCTAAATTATATTTTTAGAAAAATTAGTAACCTATAATGCTATAAACCTTTCAAACAAAAATAATCACCTACAAAGAAGAAAAGGGTAGATTTTATAACTAGCACGAGGAAGGTCACACCTAGTTATTACAACTACTTATTATATAAACTATTTCTCAAATGAAATAATACATATGATACATATTTAGAAAATTTGAAGATCTAAATTATATTTTTAGAAAAATTAGTAACCTATAATGCTATAAACCTTTCAAACAAAAATAATCACCTACAAAGAAGAAAAGGGTAGATTTTATAACTAGCACGAGGAAGGCCACACCTAGTTATTACAAGCTCTCTTCTGTTCTAATATGTATTTTTGATGTCACTAGCATGTACTTTTGATGTCACGTGTCTGTTTGTCACGTAAAAAGTGACAATTAATATAAAATCCATGTTAGATAAAATAATTTTTTGCTATTTTATTAGACTGCACTATGGATGTAGTTTGAGTAATTTTTCAATCGCACTTAGTATGGCTTCAAATTGCATCGCAAAATGCAGTGTGGTTAGGTTATAACTAACGCCAAATAATTTTGCAACAACAAGTTAAATATTCATGGTAACAATTAAACATAAACAATTCAACATTAAGCATGAACAATACAACATAAGTTTCAAGTTTCAACAATACAATTATAGTTTCAAGTTTAATAATAGAACCAAATTTTGAGTACAAAGTAAGTTTAAAATTTAATAGTGAAATTGAAAACTTTTTAAAAAATTGTTGTATTTCTAATAATGCAGTGTGGTGCAGTTTGAACTGTATTTATGAAATTTCAAACCGCACACCACACCGTGTGGTTTGGAAAAAATACAACTCGCAACTGCACTGCGCAAGGTTCCAAATTGCACAGTTTGGCACGATATGGTGCATTGTGAGCAGTTTGATGAACACCGCTAGCTATAAGACATTTTATGGTGTTGAATATCATTTAGTTTATTGTAATTAGTATAATTTAATATCAAGATATTTTGTAGCAATATTTATAAAATTATATTTTATTAAACAAAATTATATTTTAATGAAAGAACCACAATTTTTGTTTACTACTTTATCTTCTTTATTTACTTATATTCTAACTCATTAATTTAAAATTTATACATTTAGGCCTCGTCGACCTAATATGGTCTTGTAGCTTTTAGCTTCTCAAAAACACTTTCTACCAAAGTTATTCCATGTGGCTTATTTAGGAAGAGCTTTTATAAGGTAAAAGCCTAAAATTGATAAAAACTCACCCATGATATAAAAAAGCTTTTAAAAAGTAATAAGTGAAAATTTGGCTTTGAAAAGCGTGGCCAACCAGGCCCTTAATCAAATTAATTATTTTAATGGCTAAAAATTGTTGATGTAAAATACTTCAATGAGAAATTAGAGAGGCTTTGTGAATTGTTAATAAGACTTAGCTAATGAGTTAATATTATTGAGTAAAAACTTGTAAAACTCAACTTCTCTTTGGAGTTGCTTAAGACTCTTTAATGAAAGCTAACTGCATTATTTTTCTTAATTACATTCTAGATACGTGGTTTACATGAAGGAAAAAAATACATATTAAGTGTGTAAAACACACTAGGTTTCGCTTGTATAGTGAGCAAGTTGAGTTACTTGCGTTTTTTAGTAGCTAAATCTAGTTGATTGAGAGGCTCTAGTTTTATAGAGTACAGACTCATCTTGGGGAGTGGCAAACAATGCCAGGTCGTGTACTTCCATTTCTCGACTATGATTTTCTTATTATATCCAAATTTTTGGTTGTATTGAGGAGACACTCACTATTCCCTTGCAACCACCACTTTGTCAGTAGTAGGTGGTTACGCATGCTTTTGGGTCAGGTCATGGTCCCCACATCTTTTTTGTCTTAATATGCATGATCGTTGCTTTTTAACAAGTAATGTTGAGCCCTAAGATCAACTCCAATGGTAGCTAACCCATTAGTTGCTTAATATGTCCAAATCATCCCAAAATATAATTTTTTATTTTCTCTCTCATCCACCTCACTTTTGGCAACTTTTTTCATAAAAATGCTCCAATGCTAAGCCACCCTAAAAGTTGCCAGCTATGTTCCCACATATTATTATTTAATATATTATTTTGTAATTATAAATATTGTTACACTAAATTTTTTAAATCCATATATTAATATAAATAAATATTACATAAAATTTAAATTAAACGAAATTTAAAAGAGCTTATAAAATGACATAATCATAATTAATCAATCTAACATAATTAAAAAAAATGATTGTAGCTATTTAGAGCATCTTGCAAATTTTCAGAAAATTTGGATTTTGGGGATTGGTATGTGGAGAAAATGATGAATTTTGAAAATTTAGATTTTGAGAGTTGGTATTTGGAGAATTTAGAAAATTTTGAGAATTTTGGGAATCCATTGCTAAGAAAAGAAATTTTGTGATATTGATAATTTGAAAGAAGATATATGTAATGGTGTAAAAATTGAATGAAATAAATGAGTATTTATAAAAAAAAATTATGTAATAAACGGTAAAAATAAAAGGCAACATATATATTTATATATATATATAAAATGTTTTATTTATAAATATATATAATTAAAAGAAGAAAAAAAAGAAAGCACCGTTGCCTGGCAGTGGCAACGGTGCTTTAGTTTTATTGCTCTCCAACACATAAAAGAGTCCACTGTCAGTAATTGATCAGAAATAGTCAAATAGCCACTGCGGTTGGCAACCGCAGTGGAGTTGCTCTAAGTAGCTACTCTCTTTAAGAAATTCGAAGTCTAGTTACTCAGACAACTTTCTTGATCGTAAGCTTTTCGGACTCGAGAGAAGCTAGTCGGGTTATTTTATGGCTAGGTCCCGAGTAGCACTTGTAACATACTCGAGTGATGTGGAAGACAACATGACAGGATATTTGCCAAGAGTTAAACTATTCATCCTAATCCTGATATACGTTCCCAAACAGTCACATACCTCTAAGAGCACTCACAATGGGTGATTTACTCTATATTACAAAATACATCACCAAAACATATTTTTTTATAATTTACCTCAAACTTTTACATTATATCATACATGTAACGACCCAAAATTACTAACAAGGCTTAAGGGCCTTGATTAATGTGCCGGGATGGCACAATTTGAAGTTATGTGAATTAATGGTGAAAATGCATGATTATGTGAAAAGCATGCTTATATGATTATTTGGATAAATGTGATGCATGACTATGTGTATTAGTATGCATGTAGACCCAGATTAGATTATAAGGGTATATTTATAATTTTGGCTCGTTGATGGCATAAATGTAAATATTTGTGATAAAATGTTGAGACCACATTAATATGTGGATATATTTGTAACTTGTGACTCAAGGCAATCCTAGTGAGCGGTTTAGCGGAAAGTCACGGCAGGGATTTATAACCGGCTCGTGGGAGTCCAGGGGTATTTATGGGAATTTGAGAAGTATATTAGAGATTATTTGATACTGATGAAAATAACTGGTGATTAGTTAGGTGTGGGGATGTAAACGGTAATTATTACGGACACTCGAGGAATTAGCCGGAATTAGGAGCAAATGACTAAAATGCCCTTGGTATGCTTTAAGGCTTAGGATTTAATGGGAGGGCAAAATGGTCATTTGACTGAAAAGAGATAAGTGTTATATTGCTTTTTAGTTTTAGTGGAGCTGTAGAAAGTTTCAGAAGTTGAAGGAAAGAAAAGAGAAGGAAAGAAATAAGGAAAACAAAGACTCTTTCTTCTCCATTCAGTTTGCTCTATTCCTTACCATTCTTTGTGAGTTTTGGAGCTGGAATCTCAGAGTAAGCTCAGGCTGGAACTTAGGGCTAAAGACCTTGGTGAAGCTAAAAGAGTTAGCAGGGATTAGCTACTCAATTGAGGTAAGTTTCAAGATTTCTGATGAGTTTTTCTGAGTTTTATTGAAATGATTTCTAAGCTTGAGTTTTGGATGAAAATGATTTCTAAGCTTGAGTTTTGGATGAAATTAAGGGAAATAAGCTTGAGGAGTTGAAGGGCTTAAGGCTGGAAGGATACTAGAGATAACCTAAGGTCGAAATTCTCCATAGAAGGTAATAAATTATGGCTTTGAAGTTCTAAGTTTCTGAGTTTCTGGTTGAATTCTTGAGTTCTTGAGTTCAATGTTTGTTTTCTTATTTGATGATGCATGTGGTTAAGTCTTGTGCTATTGGGTTGTGTGGGGTGAGATATAGGTTATGGTAGACTCAATTTGGTATGTAATTGAGGTTTGGAAGGGTTCCAAGGGGTTTTGGTTCGAGGAAAATCGAAGGAAGAAAAACAGGGTGTTGTTGGTCTGTGACTAGCGCTAGGCTTGGGTTTCCTGGCGCTTTTGGCTCTGCTTGTAGCACTACCCTGTTTCCAGAAGTGGGTTTTCAAGTTATTTTATAGGGTTTTTGCCCGGGGGCTCGGGGTTTGATTCCACCACCCCGTTTGGTGGAATTAGGGCTTCCCGAGGTTAGGTTTTGGTATTGAAGTTTAGTGATGGTTCTAATTTGTGGCTGTGACTAGGTGTATGCTAGGGCTCGGACGAGATCGTGCTTGAGAGTTGACTTCATTTAACAAAGCTAGCGGAATCAAAGGTAAGAAAAGTGCACCCGGTTTTGTGATTGTATTGGGACTAAGAGCTCCCTATATCTGTACGATGTCATAGATGGTATTATGCCATGGGACATGTGATAAACGACCTAAGAGTGCCGAAATCAATATTTGTGCACAGGGCGCGGCTCGACCACTGGTAGCTGAGGATAGCTTGATATTCACTAAGCTCGGTTTAAGCGGGTCGGAGTCAGTGGGATAAATAGGGGGTGCGACCTAAGGGCGTCGATCCTGGTTATTACATGTGAATTGGTTATTATATGTAAATTGGTTATTAATGTGAGCTGATGAGCTTAGTATGCTGAATTCATGGTTATATGAATGGTTTGGATTGTTGAGTATATGGTTATACTATACAAGTTATTTGATTGTTTGGTTGTTGATTATGCTCTGTTTTTGCATTTTCTTGCTGGGCATTGGCTCACGGGTGTTACGTGGTGCAGGTAAAGGCAAGAGCAAAGTGGACCAGCCTTGAGTTGGAGAGCTTTGGGCCGAATGTACATAGTCACCTGATCGGCCGCCACGGCCGAGGATTGGTACAGGACAGGAAAAGCCTAAATGTTTGCTTTGCCCTTAGAGTGCCTAATAGCTGTACTTTAAACCTGAAATTTTGTAAACTGTCTTTTAAACGTTATTACTTTTGGAATCCCATGTAAAAGAATGTTTGAATATATGAAATGTAACTCTTGTGACCAAAATCTTTTAACCCTAGTTCAACTATAGTTTGAGTAACACATTTCCAACTAAACGACTTGATTGGCACCTTTATAAAGTGCAAGTCTTGCACCTTTATAAACACACAGTGTAACGGTCTTGGCTATCCAAGGCATTACAATACATCAGCTTCTCTATTTTTTCTCTACATCATTTAAATATTATATATATTTAAATATTTTATTCATTTTAAGAAATAAAATAATTAAATATATTAGTATCACACTCATATATATATACAAAAGTTTATAAAAAAATAATAAAATATTTATAGCTTGATGAATAATATTTCACTACATATATAGAAATATTATTCATTTAGGTATAAAAATATAAGTTTACATCACTCATTAGAATACTATTTAACCATTTCTTCTATATTATAAAAAATAAGATATTTTAACTATTTTATTGAGAATGATCTAAGTACGACTCATGTGGAATCTTTTAAAAAGACACTTATAATAAATTTGAAATTAAATAAAATGTTTGATATAACATTTTCAATACAATTTTAAAATAGGCTACAGTGCTATATTTTGATATTTTGAAAAGAAAAGAAAAACTAATTTTAATAAATATTTAATTAATCATTAATTATTTCTTTGTGTCTAATAATAATATGTCATTGTGTCAAATCTTTTATTAATGTTTTCAAACATACTGAAGTAGATTGGGTGAAGGGATCATCAGCGGGGGCCACAGCATCGGAGGATATTCCTCTGCGGCTGATTTTGGATACTCTCTGTGTAATCTTCGCGTGGACTTTGTCAACGTCATCACATAAAACACCAAAATTTACCATATTAGTCAAACGTACATAAGAAATGCTAAACAGGCAGAGGCAGGCAGACGGACTGAATTATTTTCACGATCCATTGTTGCCACTTAATCAAAGCTCATTAACACTAAAAACACATAGCCTATATGCATTAGAGGGGCCCACTAAATAATTAATTATTTATGTTTCTTCACACAAGTTTCTGTTTTTTTTTATACAGTTCAATTTATTAACTAAATGATAGTAAAAATAATGAGTAAAATCACGGTGAAGTTAATGATGTTCTTCAAATAATAAAAACTTACAGGGAATATATATACAGAGTACATTCTATATTTGACTGTGGTTTTTAAAATTGATTCTTTTTAAATAAAAAAAATTAAAATTTGTTTTTACTCCATCATTTTCTCATCTTATTCGATTCAGATTATCCTAGTGTCGTGTTATATTCTTATCGTTCTCTTTCACTCTGTTGCTTGAATCTTTTTATTTTTACAAAAAAAAAACTTCTAATATATAGTGATTATACATGAAGTATTTTTATCAAAAATTAATTTATTTTCTCTCTCTTAAGAACTGACGGCAAGTCAGCAAGATTTGTTTTAGAAAAGGACATTTCATTGATGGAAGAAAACATAATTTATTTGAATATTTCTTTATAAATCATGCATAAACTTTTATTGTTTTAAGAACACCATTAAGTTTTCACAATTGATTTTACTTATTCTTGTTTCTATCATTTTAGTGCTTTTAATGTTTAATGTTTAATTTTTTTCTTTTTTTATTATATTATGATATTTGGGTTTGGTTGAGTCTCTTCTAAAAAAAAATAAGAAAGATGGTAATACTATAATCTCAGAAAGTGTTGGGCTCAAAATATTCGGCCAAAATATTTTGTTGTTTTGGATAAAGTGAAATGCAGCGTTTCAGCCCAAGCAGAGGAGCCAGAATCAAAGGCTGCAGATCAGAGGCGGGCCTTGCCTCTATCCTCTGCATACTTGAAGGATTCGAAAGCGTTTTGGCGGGAAATTCAGTTATTCCTTCAATTAATCAGGAAGTAGACCTAACCGACTAACTTATTAGTATTTTTGACCCTATTGTTGACGCCGTTTTTCGTCAACAGTGAAATGAGAGCACGTAAACAATAACTGATAATGGCCAATTGAAATATAACAATATAAACACACAATTTTTACGTGGTTCAGCAGTTAAATCTGCCTAGTCCACGAGTCTCTGTTATTAAACTTAAGATTATCTCTGAAAATTCTTCAAGGATGAATTCTTCAGAGTTTTCTCTCAAGGTTCAGAATTTCGGTCCATTATAATGATGCATGACCTCTCTATTTATAGAGAAGGCTGCAGAATACTATCCCACATATTTTGGGTAGTTACTCTTTTTGTGTAAATAAAATAAATGGTCTTTAATGCCTATAATCAGATATAAAAGGAAACGTCCCCTGAAGACCAAGGGACGTATAACTGACCAAATAATATCCCACGATTCTAGGGGATTTACAGCAATAAATGAAGATTACATCTCGTATGGACAACACTTATAGATATTCAAGGTTTTTATCATATATGTCCAAGGCTTTAGCTTCCCAGATTTCTCGTCAGCTTTTGAGCTAATGACATCTCCCGAGGTCACTTGGCTTCGAGGTCGTACGCGCGTCAGGCTCGGAACCCTTGATCTGATATCATCCTCGATGATGAATCGATCTCGGAGGCTACGTTTCGAGATCATGAATATTTCGAGGTCGCCACGTTCGAGGTCATAAGACTCGATATTCAGTCCTGGAGCATACTTTAAACCTTATGAGTCCACTTGCTGCGAATCCAACTTTCGATGTCATATTTAACATAGCTCGAAATCTGGGTATAACACCTATAAATACCATGATCTCGTTTAGAGAAATGAGTGGAATCTGACTTAAGCATTAGAGTATTTTTCTTGCAATTACTCTCACACAGTTCGACGATCATTGGAGCCATCTTTATTGCCGGAGAGAGATCGGAGAACCAGAGTTTGACGACAAGTACCACCCGATTTAGAAAAACAAAATTGTTTCATCAACATAAAGAACAAAAGAATTTGAGCAAAAAAAAAATTAAATAAATAAAGAGAAAGAAAGAAGTCGAGAGAGGAAATCATTAATTATTTGGTGAGCCCTCTAATGCATATAGGCTAGTATAAGTTTCCAGTGTTAATTAGCTTTGATTACGTGGCGACAAGTACTAATGACACATGGATCGTGAAAATAAATTCATGCGGCTCGGGACGTTTAGGGCATGATTGGTATAGTATTTAAGAATGATTTTATGTTTTCAAAAATTAAAAGTGGTGGGACCTACAAATAATACTTGATTGGTTAAATGTTTTTGGAAACTAATTCAAAAAACAACTTCAATTTTAATGAAGGATTTTGAAAACGAAAATTTATTGTTTTCAGTATAATTTTACTATTTAAAAAAAAAAAAAAATTCTTGCTAATTTTCTTTTATTTTTCTTATAGTCTTGATTTTTTTTCTTTTGTCATTTTTACAAGTCAATCTACTTTTTAAATTTTTTATCTATATAAATTTAGTAAAATAATTAATTATAAAATTATATAACAGAATATAATTTAATTCTAATTTACAATATATTTGCTAAAAAAATCATTGATCAAATAAAAATTACAACAAATAAATAAAAAAATATTTTCACTTCAATTATTATTATACCAAAAATAAAAAAATATATATTACATATTCAATTTTTAGATTTTCTACCAAAAAATTATTCAATTTTATAAAACTAAAAAATAGTTAACGGACAATACATTCAATCACATTTTGATAAACATATTTTCAGACACTAAATCTAGATTCTTTTTTCATAATCATACTTTTTTAAAATACAATTTTTAAATCACTAATCAATCATGCCCTAAAAAAATATAACTTTAATATAAAAAAAATCAAAGTTAATGACAATGCAATATTGTTATGAATTTAATTAATGCACTATTATTAAATTTTAATTTATCAATATAATTAAATTTTACTTTCAGCTAAACCAATCACGTATTCAGTTTCTGTTATATTTTCAAATTTAATCTCAATCACAGATTCAGTTTTTTAAAACTCAAAAACAGTTTATTGACATTGAACCAATCACATTTTCAGAAACATGTTTTCAGTCACTAAATTCAGATTTTCATTTCAGAATCTCACTTTTCAAAAATACAGTTTTCTAATCGCGAACCAATCAGACCCTTAGCATTTCTAAAGGTATATATATCGCCGTTAAACTTACTTTACACACCATTAAAAAAAAAACTTACTCTACACGTGGTATTTTGATCTCAACGCCAACTTTATTTTTATAAAAAATGCAATGCCAACTTTCTAGGTTTGGTAGTTTTTTTTTTTGGACAAATAACTCAATACTCATTTATTAGAATCGTTAGGTACACGTGTCATGGTAGAATCTCTTCAAACCATAATCTCATTTTATATCTGTAGTGTATAATTAACTAATCCATGAGCATTAATATTGACATTGCGCAACACATGAGCTAGACACACACCCGAAAAGATATATAACAAATATCTAATATTATTAAGGAGACAATCCTAATGAGAAATAATCTTGTGAGAAGGAAAGACGGAATTTACTAAACTACAGAATCAGTCTATACAAAAATGTCTGAAACTAAGCTCCAGAAACCATTGAATAACATAAAGCAATAGCCAGTGCCTCTACCTCTTTGGGAGAATGAAGCCAAAGGATGACCTCACTCAAAAAGACAGCAAACGGGCATTGAGATCACGACATCGACAACATTAAGATCACTGAATCAACTTCCAAGAATGATGGCCCTCTATTATGTGCGGATAGACTAGCAACCTACAAAATAAACAAATAGAAACGGATCAGCTAATAAATAATAAATATTCTTTACATTGGTAGAAAAGTCTTCCAATATAATTATTTTTGTGAGTTAGAAGAAACAATGATAAATAGCATTTGGGTCCCAAACTTTACTAAGTGTATCACTTAAGTCCTTATTTTTTTGTGTAGCTTAGATCTCTAATCATTACTTTTTGGCTCATATAAGTCTCTAATGTCATATTCTATAAATAAACCCAAAAAGTTAAGGGTAAAATGAGATTTTAACAAAATAAAAATAATATATCACCTATTTTTTTCTCTTTACACCATTTTAATTAATTAATTATTAATAAATATATTATTTTGGTAAATTTCCCTAAATATCATTATCAAATACTAAGAAATAAATAAAAAAATCTATTATTTTTCTAACATATTTAATATACACTTATATATTAATTATTTTATTATTGTTAATTGTTAATAAAAGAAATATACATGCTTTAAATTTTAGAAGCATAAAAATTAAATATTTTGATTTTACTAATAATTTTAATTCTAGTGATATATATATTTAATTTTAAATTATTTATGTATTTTATTTTTGAAAAGATTATCATTATTTCTTTATTAGCGTCAAATTTATTTCAATTTGTAAATAATAAATTTTAAAAGTGCGAAAAAAATAAAATTATTTACTACGTAATTTTGTACTTAAAATTTTTAGAATGTATGAATTTCTTTTAACTATTTATTAAATTTCTAGCTTCTAAAATTTAAAGTATGTATTTTTTTATTAAAATTGATAAATTAATCAATATGTAAGTAATATATTAAATATTTTAGAGGTATAATATAATTTTTTTATTTGTTATTATTTAATTAAAATATTTATGTCAATTTACCAAAACAATACATTTGATAATAAATAATCAATTAAAATTTGTGTAAAGAAAAAAAACATGTTATTTTATTTATTTATTTGTGTTAAATTCTCAATTTACCCTTATATGAGTCAAAAAGTAATAATTGGGAATCTAATTGCTACAAAAAAAACTTATCTTTGAAGGCCTTAAAGGTGTTACCATTTGATCTTGGTTATGTAGTGATGTCTTAATATAAAACCCAATAAGCAAAGCCAAATAATCAATAACAAGTATACATGTAGGCAAGATATATTTAATATTACAATAAATAATATTATAATTAAATTTAGTACGTGTCCAACTCTTATGATTTAATTTTTGAAATAATAAATTACATAAAATAGAAAGAATGTATATCAGAGAAAAATTAATAAACTGTAAAAAGGAATCAATTGAAAGTGAAGTTGGAAAAAATATTGAAAGAAAAAATAATAAAATGAAACACACCATTGAAAAATAATAAAAAATAAATAAAGACAATACTCTTATAATAGTAAACCTAACAAAGTGTTAAGACCAATGTAACATAAAAAAACAATAGCTAACGTTTTTTCATTCCCAAATAAATAAATTAAAAAAATAAAAAATAAATCTTTAATATATCTTACCTATTATATATTCTCACAGTAAAATTGATAAGCACAATTTCTTGTGTGGGATTTTCTTTGACACTAGCACAAATTATTAGGATTATTGGCTTTAGTTTTATTTTATTTTTTCCATGTATTTCCTTTAGCATTAGTTCTATTATTATTCAGTTAAGTTGTTTTTTAGTTAGTTTATGTAACGCCCTGGATACCCCAAGACCGTTACGGTGAACGTTGAGCCGTAAACTTAACTCGCTACCTGAGTTCTTTGGTTAAAAACGTTTTTCTAGGTGTTATTAATAGGTTAAGGTGGAAAATCAATAAAAAAGAAATAATATATTTTATTTAAAACATAAAATTGTTCATGTGCCCATAAGAACGTTTACATGTTATTTACAACTCAAAATAGTCATTATGGTTTCAAATTTACAAACCCGCCGACCTAAGCAGCAAAAATTAGGGTAAACCCCCTAGTTCTTCTGAGAACTCCTTGGCCGTGGTGGTCAAGCCGCCGCATATGTACACAGCACCACCTAAGCTCTCCACTCAAGGTTGGGTGAGCTTTTCTTTCCCTTTACCTGCACCACATAGCACCCATGAGCCAAAGCCCAGCAAGAAAACACAATAATGCAAGCATATAATATCAAATGATGATCATGCTAATCATACAGAGCTTATAGCTCTGAACAAATGGGTGAATATCACTTTGTGGTTACATTAACCATGAAGGAGCTTATAGCTCTTAATCAGAAGAGTGGTTTAACACTTGAGGTTCTGGTAAACCATAATGAGTGACTGACAAACAAGTCACCAGCTTAAACAGATGAGTGACTGATGGGTAAGTCACACGGGTAAGTGACTGTGTGCAACTCCAATGGTAGACTGATAACTGTTATTGTAGGAAAACTCTATCAAAGGCAGATACTTACTCCAAGATCCACCAAAGTCCAGCACACATGCTCTTAGCATGTCTTCCAGAATCTGGATCGTCCTCTCAGATTGCCCATCTGTCTAAGGATGATAAGCAGTATTGAACTTCAACTGTGTCCCCATGGCTTTCTGCAAACTCCCCCAAAACTTGTAAGTAAAAGTAGGGTCCCGATCTGACACGATCGACCTAGGTGCTCCATGGAGGCGCACGATCTCTCTCACATAGAGATCTGCATACTGGTCAACTGTATAAGTAGTCCTCACAGAAAGAAAGTGAGCTGATTTAGTGTAGCGATCCACTATCACCCAAATAGAATCATGTTGACCAACAGTCCTGGGTAAGCCCACCACAAAATCCATTGTGATGTCTTCCCACTTCCACTCAGGAATATCCAGAGGCTGCAATAACCCTGCCGGCCTCTGATGCTCAGCCTTGACCTGTTGACATGTCAAGCACTTAGCCACATACTCTACTATATCTCTCTTCATCCATGGCCACCAATACAACGATCTCACATCCTGATACATCTTCGTGGTGCCTGGATGCAAAGAGTAAGGTGTAGTATGAGATTCATCCAGAATCTCTCGCCTCAAAACAATGTCTAGCGGAATACATATCCTCCCTTTGTATCTCAACAAGCCTAACTCAGACACTATATAATCTCTGGATGCTCCAGCCAGAACATCCTCTCTGATCTTGATCAGCTGTGGATCACTCAGCTGACCCTCTTTGATTCTCTCCAATAGTGTAGTGTAACGCCCTTGTTACCCCAGAACAGTTACGGTGAACCGAAAATTTGACTCATTGCCTGAGTCATTTGGTTAAAACGTGTTCTAAGTGTTATTAACAGGTTAAGGTGAAAATCAATAAAAAGGCAAGGACATGTTTTATTGATACATAAAACTGTTCATGGGCCCACAAGAACATTTACAGGTTATTTACAACCCAAAAAGATCATTACTGTTCCAAAATTTCAAACCCCGCCGACCTAAGCAACAAAAATAGGGTAAACGTTCCTCTGAGAACTCCTTGGCCGTGGTGGTCAAGCTGCCGCATATGTACACATCACCACCTAAGCTCTCCACTCAAGACTGGGTGAGCTTTTCTTTCCCTTTACCTGCACCACATAGCACCCATGAGCCAAAACCCAGCAAGAAAACATAACATTATATGTAAACATCATCAAATGATTATCATTATAATCACACTGAGCTCAAAGCTTTCAAACAAGTGAGTTAATATCACTTGAGGTCCTAATAAACCATACTGAGTGACTGACAAACAGGTCACTAATTCAAGTTGAAGAGTGGCTACTAGGTAAGCCACTAGCCTTCAAGCGCTTATATTATTCATCGACTTTGAGGTCGGTCCGACATTAATGCTCTTTGAGTCATTCAATGTAGAAAGTCTATTAGATCTAATCTTTATTGGCTTGCGTTGAACATGCTAAGGCCGTTCTGACTAATGAGTCAGCCCAATGTGACCAGTGCCCAGTACCACTGCCGAACCTGACTAATGAGTCACAACTTCACAGTTGATAGTAGCACCTTTGCCAAATCTGACTAATGAGTTAGTACCTGTTGTGAAAATTAATATACGCAAGTATACGCAGTCACACAAGTAATAAAGTGATAAGTAAGATCGTCTCCACAGGGATTGCAAGTAAAATTTAATGCAAAATCAATTATTTAACAATTTGGATTTTAAGAAAATAAATTGATTGGATGTTGTGAACTAGAATAAAATTGATTGAACTGGAATTAAGATTGAAATACTGCTACAAATGCTGGAAAATTAACTGCAAGGAAAAGTAATCAAAGGACAAACAGACTTGAATAGCTAAATCCCCCCTATGTTTTATCTGCCCAGTTGTTACAGCATTACTTCAGCAAAAACGCACAGAGTTAACTAGAATTCCTTACAAGCCCATGAGATTTTTCCAAAACTCATGAAATAAGTTCTATCATCTAACCCAATATATTCCTATATTAAATCAGATTCAAGAACATAATTTAAGCATCAATTCTCAAAGTTATGCAAGGTAGTAAAATATTCCTATTTCACTTACTAAGAATAACCTAGAAATGGGTATTCTCTTGCATCATTCAAGTACCAACTACTAGAATTAACCTTTCCAGTATTAAATCTAGCTTAATCACCTGCCATTGATTTCCAAACAACAACAGTAAATAAACATGAAGCTCACTTGAATGAACAATGACAATTTAGCTTAAGTAATGCATTCAAATTTAAAATACATGACAAAAGGGGTTTTTAACCATTCAAATCTCAAAAGTTTAGCTCATAACTAAAGTAGCAAACATAAACCAAAATAGAAAATTAATATCCATGAGTGCTAGAATAGCTATGCAAAATAAGAAAATACAAAATAGAGAAGAAAGGAAGAAATGAGAACAAAGCCTAGATTGATGGTGTTGTAGGTTGGATCTTCTTATCCTTATCTTCCTCATTCAATTCCTTGTGTTTCCTTCTTTTTCTTCTTTTTCTTCTTCTTCTTCATGCTCTTTTTTTTTTCTGCAACTTTTCTCTAACAATGGCAGCCCCCTTTTTTGTGTATTCAATGTGATGGTGGCTGATACTTCTTTTTCTCTATTCCCCCCTTTATGTATTACGGCTGGGTCCTTTTCTTTAGGGTCCTTTCTTTACCCTACTTAGAAATCCCATTTCCTTCTTTGGTCCCTCTTTTGCCACCTCAGCCAGCTGACTTATTTCATTAAAATGGATGCCACATAGGCGCTGAGGTCATTACTTAAGTGCAGCTGGCTTTTGTCCACCCCATCCTTCTTTTTCCAGAATTGCTACGAGTCTGGCTTACAGCATCCGAGCAACAATTCTTACTTTCTGTTCCCTTTTTCTTTTGATTCCCTTGATTCCCTTGGCGAGTTTAAGGTTCCTTTCCTAGATAACAAAACACACATATTTACATAAATATTTACAATTACTACCAACAAATCACAAGACTCTTGAATTGACACACTAATTAGAAAATAAAGGTAAAAACTAAACAAACTTACAATTAACAACACCCTCATTACTCTTTTCAACCAAAAACAAGTTCAAAGTTCATAAAAATAACTCTAAATCATAGAGTTATCAGTACCATGCACAAGTGAGCAACATTTGCTAAATATTCCACAATCAATTCATGTCCACATTTATACAACCAACATGCCTCGCGAATAACCATGCATGTCACATCTGGGGTGCAGTTTTCTTACCTCTGATTCGAGCTAGAATGAACAAAAGAACGACCCTTGAGAACGGTTGAGCTTTTAGTCCTTTAGCGGTTACCTTCGATTAGGTTGTTTTCTGTCAAATCCTTCGGTCAAGAAGCTTCTAATCTTTCCTAGGATCGCTATGCCTCAATCCTCGCTCGATTCCGACTCCTAGAACTCAAGATTTCTTCAAATATGCTTCGGGTGGCAAAAATGAACTTACAAAGAAGAACGAGAGGTTTTCTTATCGTACGTTCTATCTAACAGCTACTTCAAGCTTAAGTAACCTCAAATAAAACCTAATGCTCGGGGTCCCAAAAACACCCCCGGGGACATTATAGTCAAAACCTCCAGAATTTCACCCTGATCTCAAATATTCCCAATTTATCATCAAATAAACATTCCTATTACCCCAAAATTGACCCCGTTATGACAAAACCGCTAATCCACTAAATATGACCGTCTCATGCCGAATAGCTCGAATATATCTCCATAATAATGGAATCTCATTCACAAATCACATCATGCACCCAAATACACAATTTTACCCTCAATGGGCCAAATTATCAAAACAACATAATATTTCAAATGTGGACCCACATGCATGCATATGACATCATATTATAATATAATTCACATAAACATGCATATATTCATTTAATGGCGTAATTAAACAATTACGGCCCTCCCGGCCTACTAAACAGCCACTAAACCTCATCGGAGAATTTGGGGCATTACAACTATCCCCTCCTTACTGAAATTTCGTCCTCGAAATTTACCTGAATAGCTCGGGATACTGACTCTACATATCTGACTCCAGCTCCCAGGTCGCTTCCTCGACCTTGTTGTTCCTCCACAATACCTTAACCAAAGGTATCGTCTTAGTCCTAAGGACCTTATCTTTCTTGTCAAGTATCTGAACTGGTTGCTCCTCAAAGGAGAGATCTGGCTCAAGCTCTAGATCCTCATAACGATGAATATGGCTCACATCAGATACATACCTCCGAAGAGCTGATACATGGAATACATTATGCACGGCAGACAACACCGGAGGCAAGGCCAATCTATAAGCCACTTGACCAATCCTCTCCAGGATCTCAAATGGACCTACAAATCTAGGATTCAGCTTGCCTTTCTTCCCAAACCTTCTCACCCATTTCCATGGTGAGACTCTGAGGAAAACATAGTCTCCTACATGGAACTCCATGTTCTTGCGCTTGGGATCTGCATAGCTCTTCTGCCTACTCTGAGAAGCAAGAATCCGAGCTCTAATCTTCTCAATAGCCTCACTGGTCCTCTGAACTGCATCAGGACCTAAGTATCTCCTCTCACCTGTCTCATCCCAATGAATGGGCGATCTGCATTTCCTACCATACAACATCTCATAAGGTGCAACCCCAATGGTAGATTGATAACTGTTGTTGTAGGAGAACTCTATCAAAGACAGATACTTACTCCAAGATCCACCGAAGTCCAGCACACATGCTCTCAGCATGTCTTCCAGAATATGAATTGTCCTCTCAGATTGCCCATCTGTCTGAGGATGATAAGCTGTACTGAACTTCAATTGTGTCCCCATGGCTTTCTACAAACTCCCCTAAAACTTGTAAGTAAAAGTAGGGTCCCGATCTGACATAATCGACCTAGGTGCTTCATGGAGGCGCACGATCTCTCTCACATAGAGATCTGCATACTGGTCAACTGTATAAGTAGTCCTCACAGAAAGAAAGTGAGCTGATTTAGTGTAGCGATCCACAATCACCCAAATAGAATCATGCTGACCAGTAGTCCTGGGTAAGCCCACCACAAAATCCATTGTGATGTCTTCCCACTTCCACTCTGGGATATCCAGAGGTTGCAATGACCCTGCCGGCCTCTGATGCTCAACCTTGACCTGTTGACATGTCAAGCACTTAGCCACATACTCTACTACATCTTTCTTCATCCCTGGCCACCAATACAACGATCTCACATCCTGATACATCTTCATGGTGTCTGGATGCAAAGAGTAAGGTGTAGTATGAGATTCATCCAGAATCTCTCACCTCAATGCAGTGTCTAACGGAACACATATCCACCCTTTGTATCTCAACAAGCTTGTCTCAGACACTGAATTATCTCTGGACACTCCAGCTAGAACATCCTCTCTGATCTTGATCAGCTGTGGATCACTTTACTGACCTTCTTTGATTCTCTCCAACAGCGTAAACTGTAGCGTAATGTTAGCCAACTGGCCCACCAGCAACTCTATACCAGCTCTGGTCATATCATCTGCCAACTCTCTGGCTATCAGCCTCATACCATGAATCTGTCCCGGACCCTTCCGGCTTAAAGCATCAACTACCACGTTGGCTTTTCCTGGATGATACAGAATCTCACAATCATAATCTTTTCCTGGACATCGTAGCAGAGTTCTAACAGTTGAAAGAAACATGTTAGAACTTTACCTAATAGGCTCTAAGGCAAAAACTTATTCTAAAACAAACATATCTCAGACCTATTGATTATGACTTCTTATGAAAATTTTATAAGTCTTCTTTATTATTTAGAGTGAGTTTGTATACTTAGAAAAACAAGCCATCTTTATTTTTCTAAGTTTGTTTCTAATCATCATATATGACTTAATTCTCAGGCTCGAAACTCATCTTTGTTCCAAAGTTAACCATATTGTGGGAGGGTTGAGATCAGTAAAATCGTTCCCACTACTATGGCCCCCTAACTCTCAATATAGAAACTTGGTTCATTGATTTGTATCCACCCTCACTGAACTTAGTCATTATTTATTTTATTTATTATTTATTATGATTGCGAAAATAAAATCAAACTCATACATGATAACAAAATAACATGATATTAATTTGGAAAAGCGTTTTTCACTTATTACAACCATAAAATAAAGAAATAAATAAAACAAACAATGAAAACTACTATTCTAAAAATCAGGATCTTCTACATCTGATCCCTCATCTAGCATATCATCATCTAGCTCTTCATAATCTTTGTTGACGTGGTTCTTCGCCAACAGGAAATTAAGAAAAAAGAGAAAGGGATTAGTGCCTATGTTGAACCGAAATAGATAAATGATCTTAGAAATGAAATGGTGACTCAGGATACGTTTTTTGAGTGGTTCAAAGGTTAAAATCCTTCTACTCCACTAGTCAGTATTATTGCTATATACTGGATATTTGATTACAGGGTATTTCTTACAATTGAGAATCCAACCTCTATTAACTCCCAAGGTCTCCATATTTATAGGAGAAGGCACCTGGGAGTTGGTAAGAAGGTCATCCCGTGACCTTCTTACCCATCATGTTGTTAAACAATAGAATATTTCATTTCCCTTTTACTGTTATCTCTTTGTTATTGGTAGATATTTTCTCTTTCATTGTTGTATTGCCAAGTGGCTCTTTATTTCCTTTCACGTGTAATATATACAGCTAGTACTGTGTACCATAACTTTTCAAGGAATATAATACACACTTTCTCTGATTCCTTCTGTCATGGTATCAGGCCTTCCCTATGGCATCCGAAGGCAGTACTAGTTCCACCCCACTCATGGAGGACGAAAATACCCAAAACCCCCTTCCAAACCCTAGTATCATAAACCCTGAAACTATTTCTCCTGCCGCCGCCCCTACCGTTCCCCACTCTTATTTCTCACCTACCCACCCTTCTCTTCCCAATTTCAATCAAACAATTTCAGTCAAGCTTGATGATTCAAACTATCTTGTATGGAGAATGCAAATGCAGAACATTATTATTGCCAATGGCCTTGAAGGATACATTGACGGTTCGGTCCTCTGCCCCTCACAGTTTATCGGCCCCGACTCCTCCTCCCCGAACCCCGACTTTCAAGCATGGCATCGGTGTAACAGGTTGCTCATGAGCTGGTTGTACGCCTCTCTCTCCGATTCCTTGCTTGGGAAAATTGTTAGCTTCACGACAACAGCTGAGATATGGGTCTCCCTCGAACGTACGTACACAGCTGCCTCTTTTTCCCGCAGCTCCGATTTTCGCCCTGCTTTGCAATCCTTACGGAAAGATGGTCTTACTGCTTCAGCTTATTTGCAAAAGCTGAAATCCTTGTGCAATACTCTTGCCTCTGTTGGTGAACCGATTTCATCTCAAGACCATCTCTCCTACCTTCTCAATTGTTTAGGCCCTGAGTACAATGCCTTTGTTACACCCATACTTGCTCGGCCGATTCCCCCTACTATAGAAGAAGTTCATGCTCTTCTCCTCAGTTATGAGGCTCGACTTGAACGTCAAACAGCTGCTGCTTCCATTAGCTCCCTTCAAGCCAACTTTGCCAAACTTCCCTTTCCCAAACTGAGACCACCATCACCCACTTCCTCAAACCACTCTCGACCACCACCAACTTCATCTCATCCCACATCTTTCTCATCTTCACACTGACCTCCCTCTCGTCCATCTATGCCCTGGATTCAACCCAATTTCCGTCCACAAACTCGCCCACCCAAATGCCAAATATGCTTCAAGATTGGTCACACCGCCATAACTTGCTACCATCGCGCCAATCTTAATTTCCAACCCACTTCTCCCAGGCCCTTCAATGCATACCTTACCCAACAAAGACCCTCCTCACCCGCCCCACCCTTACTGCCCACTCCCCCGTCCACCAACTCCTTCTCTGATTCGGCGTGGTATATGGATTCGGGTGCCTCTCACCACTTCACTCCCGACCTTAACTTACTGGAATCAGCAGCTCCTTACACGGGTAATGATCAAATTACTATGGGCAACGGTAAGTCGGCTAGTATCTCTCATGTGGGCTCTGCATATCTTCCTTCATCCCTCTCTTCTTCTCTTAAACTTTGCCGTTTATATTATTCACCCTCACTGTCCAAAAATCTGCTTAGTGTTTCTCACCTTTGTAAGGATAATAATGCATATGTTGAATTTCACCCCACTCATTTTCTTGTGAAACACCAGGTCAATCATCAAATTCTTCTCACATGTCTTCTTGATCAAGGCATCTACCAAGTCCACTCCACCACCAAGTCAACTCCCTCGGCCTCTCCCCTTTTACTTTACTCCTCAAAGTCGTCCATTGATTTGTGGCATTCACGGCTGGGTCACCCTAGTTTAGATGTTATCTCTCATGTTTCTTCTCAATGTAGTTTTCATTTTCCACGAAGAGAGTCTCTCTCATTTTGTCAATCTTGTCAATTAGGCAAATCTCATAGGCTGAGTTTTCCTAACTCTGTATCTCAGGCTTCAAAGCCTTTTGAACTAATACATTCAGATATTTGGGGTCCAGCCCCGGTTTCTTCTATTACTGGCGTTAAATATTTTCTGTTGTTCATTGATGATTTCACGCGATTTACCTGGTTTTATTTACTTACTAATAGAGATGAAGCTTTTTCCACATTTCTCACCTTTCAAAACTTAGTCTCCACGCAATTTCACTCCACTATTCAAACTGTCCGCACAGATTGGGGCGGTGAATACCGACCTCTGTCCCGTTTCTTCACTAATCATGGAATCAAACACGAAATTTCTTGTCCTCACACCCCTCAACAAAATGATCGTGTAGAACGCAAAAATCATCACATAGTTGAAACCGGCCTCACCATGCTTGCTCATGCTCACTTACCCCTCTCATATTGGTCGTATGCCTTTTCCACCGCCACCTACTTAATCAATAGACTTCCTACTCGAGTTCTCCAATACCACAGTCCATATCAACTTCTTTATCAAAAACCTCCTAACTACACTCTTCTTAGAGTCTTTGGCTGTCAATGTTTCCCTTTTCTTCGCCCCTATAATCACCACAAACTTGAGTTTCGCTCTCATTCGTGCACCTTTCTTGGTTATAGTAGCAAACATAAAGGATACTTGTGTCTCCATCCCATTTCTGGTCGTATATTCATCACTCGTCATGTCATTTTCAATGAGTCCAATTTCCCTTTCTCCTCACTCTTGGCCTCCCATCCTCCTCCTCAACAAGCACACTCTCTTGTCCCTTGTCTACCTTTTTCTCCATCTCCCCACAACCATGTCCAACCTCCTCTTCCCACCACTAATTTCTCGGCTCCATCATCCCATCAGCACCACTCCCCCACACCCGTCCCTTCTCCCAACTCCCCAACACTCGCCCCACTCAGCCCTTTTTCCTCGTCCTCCTCAACTTCATCTTCTCCTTCATCGTCCACTACCCCCTCACCTATTTTCCCACATAATACTCCTATTATGGTTGATATGCATGGTCCACATACGCTTCCCGTTGCCCCTACTAATTTGCATCCTATGATTACTAGAGCTAAATCGGGCATCCATAAGCTCCGTTTATTTTTTAGTGTGGCTGCAGGGACTCCTGTTGAACCATCCAGTTTTCGTGACGCTAGTATTGACCCTTGCTGGAATGAAGCCATGAGAGCCGAGATCAATGCCTTAAGATCGCAAAATACTTGGGTTCTTGTTCCTCCCCCTGCTGGTGCGCATATTGTTGGGTGCAAATGGGTCTATCGCATCAAACTTTGTGCAGATGGTTCTGTGGACAGGTACAAAGCACACCTTGTCGCGAAAGGGTTCCACCAAACGCAAGGAATAGACTACCATGAAACGTTCAGTCCAGTCATTAAGCCGAACTCCATTCGGCTTGTTCTATCCCTTGCTGTCTCATTTAATTAGTCCATCAAGCAACTTGACATTCAGAATGCCCTCCTCCATGGAGATTTGACCGAAACAGTATACATGAAACAACCCTAGGGATTCATGGATTCCTCTCATCCTCACCACGTTTGTCAGCTATCTAAGTCTCTTTATGGGTTGAAACAGTCCCCGCGGGCTTGGTTTCTTAAATTGAGCACTGCTCTCCTTGATTGGGGTTTTGTTGCTTCACAAGCTGATGCTTCGCTTTTTATTTACAGAAAGCAAGATGTTGTGGTTGTACTGCTTATATACGTTGATGATATTATCCTCACAGGTTCAAGTGATGTCGTCCTTGCCGATCTCTTAACATTTCTGGGCACCAAGTTTGCCGTAAAAGATCTCGGGCTTCTCCATTTTTCCTTGGCATTCAAGTTTCTTGGTCCCACTCAGGTCTTCACTTGTCACAATCCAAATATATTCGAGACCTGCTCACCAAGACCCAACTTCTGGACTCCAAACCTGTGGCTACACCAATGGCATTACAATCACTGTCCTTGTACGACGGTGAGTTACTCTCGGACCCTACCTCTTTCCGTAGCTTGATTGGCGCACTGCAGTATTACACTATGACTCGACCCGATATTTCTTTCGCTGTGAACAAGCTCTGTCAGTTTCTCCATGCTCCAACAAGTGTACACTACCAAGCAGCCAAACGGGTACTTCGGTACCTCAAAGGCACCCCTCATCTCGGTATACTTCTTCAACCCGATCACTCTCATGACCTTCACTATTTTACGGATGCCGATTGGGCTTCTTGCCCAGATGATCGCAGGAGCACTAGCGCCTACTGTGTGTTCTTTGGTCTCAATCTCATTTCTTGGTCATCCGCCAAACAAAAAGTAGTCTCCCATTCCAGCACCGAGTCCGAGTACCGTGCCTTAGCTAATGGAGCTTCCGAAATATTTTGGCTTCAATCATTACTGGCTGAGCTTGGTTTTCCTCTACGAGCTCCACCGACTCTTCATTGTGACAATATGAGCACTCTACACTTAGCATCCAATCCGGTGCTCCACTCTCGCACCAAACACGTTGAAATCGACTATCACTTCATTCGGGAACGTGTCAAACGTGGTTATCTCCAGCTCTGTTTCACTCCATCCGATGACCAAGTGGCCGATTGTCTCACCAAACCTCTACTCACTTCACGGTTTCAAGAGTTGAGAACCAAACTCACGGTTTTTCCAAGTACCGTGTGTTTGCGGGGGGTGTTAAACAATAGAATATTTCATTTCCCTTTTACTGTTATCTCTTTGCTATTGGTAGATATTTTCTCTTTCATTGTTGTATTGCCAAGTGGCTCTTTATTTCCTTTCACGTGTAATATATAAAGCTAGTACTGTGTCCCATAACTTTTCAAGGAATACAATACACACTTTCTCTGATTCCTTCTGTCACATGTCAACTCTGTGACATTCATGATTAATTCCTAAACCTAAAACATAAGTGTGGTCAAGTCAATAGGTGAGGGGGATATTGGGACACACGGCCCAACCCAATCGTGGGTGTCTGAATACGCACGTTCCTGCTGCGTGTCCGAGAAGTCAAGGGTGTATCAGACACGTGATGTTTGATATATGCACGTTTACCTTGCGTGGTTGACTTTATAAAAGGTCACAGACTCCCACTCTATCTTGTACCACGAACTGGATGCTTACCTCGACCTGCGGTCTTCAGGGTCCATACTCAGTCCTTGAGCAATCTTGCCAAACCCTTAGGTTACCTCGAGCCAAGGAGGTAGGACCTTACGATGGCAGCTCCGGTCTTGGGGATGTCCACGTGGTAGTCATGATTAGGCCGTATCTCAGCTCACTAATCAACCCGTGGGAAAATCAGAGCGTACATCTGCTGTAACGCCCTGGTTACCCCAGAACAGTTACGGTGAACGGTGGACCGGAAATTTGACTCATTACCTGAGTCCTTTGGTCAAAAACGTGCTCTAAGTGTAATTAACAGGTTAAGGTATAAAACCAATAAAAAGGAAATGGAGATTTTCATTACAAACTGCTCTGCAGAGCTAAACAAAACATTTACAAGTGGTTCTCAGTACAAAATGGTCATTACTGTTTTAAATTTACAATCCCGCCGACCTAAGCGGCAAAAATAGGGTAAACCCCTTAGTTCCTCTGAGAACACCTTGGCCGTGGTGGTCAAGCGGCCGCATATGTACACATCACCACATCAGCTCTCCACTCAAGGCTAGGTGAGCTTTTCTTTCCCTTTACCTGCACCACGTAGCACCCATGAGCCAAAGCCCAGCAACAAAACATAATACTTTTCCATAATATTATCAAATGATTATCATTATAATCACACTGAACATAAAGCTTTCAAACAAACGAGTGAACATCGCATGATCTTAGTGGGGGAGAGTGGCTGCTAGGTAAGCCACTAGCCTCCAAGCGCTTATTTCATTCATCGACCCTCGGGGTCGGTCTGGCATTAATGCTCTTTGAGCCATTCAATGCTAATAGTCGATTAGATCTAATCTCTGTTGGCTTGCGTGATCCACGCTATAGCCGTCCTGACTAATGAGTCAGCGCTATGTGACCAGTGTCCAGTATTACTGCCGAACCTGACTAATAAGTCACAGCTTCACAGCTGATACTAACACCTTTGCCAATTCTGACTGATGAGTTAGTGCAACGTGACTAGTGCCCAGTACCACTGCCGAACCTGACCAATGAGTCACAACTTCACAGTTGATACTAGCACCTTTGCCAAACCTGACTAATGAGTCAGTACCATGCACAAGTGAGCAACTTATGCTAAGCATTCTATATTCAATCCATGTCCATATTACACAACCAACATGCCTCACGAGTATCCATGCATGTCACACTTGGGGTGCAGTTTTCTCACCTCTGGTTCGAGCTAGAATGAATAAAAGAACGACCCTGAGAATGATCAACCTTTTGGTCCTTTAGCGGTTACCTGGTCATAACCAAATTATGGGATTCCATCAATAAATTGAATAATAAAAGGTTCCCAAACCAAAACCTAATCTCCGGGACATCAAACACTACTCAACCGAGTAGTAGGTTCAACCCCGAGGCCTTAGGCTTGAATCCCCATGCCAAAAACTCCACTTTGGCCAAAAATGCCTTAAGGGCCGCAACCCTCCTTGGCCATGCCGTGGCCCGCCCCTCAAACAGAGGCGCCCAAACCCAGCATCTCCCAAGGGCCGCGGGTCTCCCTAGCCATGCCGCGGCGCAACACCCAGTTCAGCCAAAACCCCTGTTTTTTCTTCCCCTACGATTTCTCTTGGAACCAACCCATCAAACCCAATTTAAACACCACCCAAACCTCTTTCAAACACCCATTTAAACCTCCAAACATCACCCATAACTCTCCCCCATCATAACCCAAGTAAAACACCACAAGAACTCCCCTTGATTCCAACTTTCCACACCAAAATCAATAGCTGAAATCCTAAAACGAAAATAGAGCATACATGGAAACTAATGGCTAAAAGCTTACCTCAAGTTCAGGTTATGGTGCTCTTCCACAGTGGAACACTCTCCCAAAGTACCAAGGCCTAGCTCCCAAGCTCAAATCCTCAACAAGATCACAAGAACTCACAAGGAAACTGAAGGAAGGAGAAGGTACGGGAAGGAGAAGAAGGGAACTCTGTTTTTGGTTCTGTTTTTACAGCCATCTAAACATCATATATATCCAAGCCAAAAGATAAAGCTTCTAAAACCACTTCAAGGGTACTTTTGGCACTTTCCACCTACACCGTTAATGATAATTAACGCTTCCCAATTCCCGCTAATCTCAATATCCTCAAACACCAATATTTCACATCCCGTTACCCTTTAATGCCCGGTAACACTCTAATCATTAAAACACCCCGAGACTCATCCCGAGCCTCAAGCTTAACATTCCTTGATCATCTCATGTCAAATGGCTCGAACAAACCCACATCGTAATGTGGTCTCAAGATATACCACCAACATGCGTACAAATAATCAATTTACCCTCAACGGGCCAAATTACCATCACACCCCTGTAACTAGAAATATGGACTCGCATGCATGGATGCATTTCACATCATATCATAATATAATCAACATATACATGCATTTATCAATTAATAACATAATTAAGCAAGTATGGCCCTCTCGGCCTACTGTTCACGCCATTAAACACAACGAAGAATTCGGGGCATTACAACTGCCCCCCAAGCCTTTGCTCGTGGTACACGACGTCGTGTAGGGCCACAGTAGGGGCTTTTAGGCTTCCCTCAGAACTCTTCATATTCCACATTCTACGCAGGCGCCGAATACGTGGAACATCGTGGTTGGTGACGGTATGTCTTCCGAGAACCGCATTAAATGGCCTAGCCTATGCCCAGCCGCCGTTTCATCTTTCGAGTGGAGGGCCTTGGATCCCACATCAGGGCAATCCAACGGCCCTATTCACGTCACCCTTCACGCATATAAAAAGGGGTGGCCACCCTACGCATGGGCCACCCATTCATTTGCAATCTTTTTCAAAAACTTTTCTCATCTTCTCTCTTCATCTTCAAGAGAAAAAACCTTTTTCTTCCCGACCGCCATTCCTATCGCTCAAGAAGTTCAGGCGCAGAGACTCCTTCGAAGCCTTGGAACCAACTGCTCCGACGAAGCCCCAACCCAGGCGATACTCTCATCCACTCCCCAGCCAAACACTCTGTAAGTCTCCTGACAATGCACGTTTCGAAATTATTTTTTTTACTGTAGCTTAGGTAAATATTTACTATAGCTACATGCAAGGGTTTGCTGGGTTTTGTGGGAATGAAGGGTGAAAGCCTTTTAGGTTAGGGTATCTTTGTAGTAGAAAACCGTTTTAGGAGCATGGTTAACAGGATGCATTTTCTGGGGAAAATTTCTGGGTAGGATTTTTGGGACATTAGCTCAAAATATCTAGTATTTTGGGTGCAGAACCGGGTAGCTTAGGGGACACGCTTCACAGGCGGTTTTGCCTTTCTTGCCTATTGGAACTTTCCCTCCAAGGCAAAATTTTAACCTGACCCTCCTGACACACAAATTTCGAGTAATCGGGGATCTGTTGGGAGCACAGGCGCGTGTTCATAGAACTGCGTGGTCTCACTCTCCACGGGCTAGGCTTATCTCAGCTCATGCAAAGAACATTTGATTTTTCCTCATGCTCAGATCGCCTTTTCTGAAATCTTTTCTTTTGTTTGCTAGGCGACCAGATGGCACCAAAGAAGAATGCCCCAAAAAGGACCGCCGGAAGCTCGGCCTCCCAGCAAGAAAAAGGAAAGGCGGTGGTGGCCGAATCCCCAATCCCTCACTTCGGGCCAGCGGTGGAGCAGGAGCTCGAGGTGGCTCCTGATGCATTCTTTGAGGCGGAGAGGATCGTCTCAAAGATTACCGACGAGATGAAGGTCAAAAAAATATTCCTCTCCCAAAACATCGGGCTGGGGAGTGCATCAGTGATTGCCCGACCTCCCGCAGAGGGCGAGTGGAGCTGCGCACCGCTTGACGAGGCATTCGCGGCCTAGAGCGACGAGCACTTTAAGGCGGGGGCCTTCCTCCCGCTGGACCAGTACTTTGTTGACTTCCTCAATTATGTGAAGTTGGCCCCCTTCCAGCTCCCCCCCAACTCTTATCGGCTGTTGGCGGGGTTGAGATATTTATTCTTGAAACAGGAGTGGGAGGTCCCCACTCCTGCAGACATTTTGTACTTTTTCTGCCTCAAGGCCAGCCCGGATCAGCGAGGTCGAGGCGACGGGTTTTATTACTTAACCTGATTCCCCAACACGGCTGCGATCATTGAGCTGCCCAGCCATCCCAATGACTTTAAAGATCAATTCTTTATGTTGACGGGGTTCAGAAACTGCGAGCTCCACTACTTCAATCGTCCTCGTAAGTGCTTTTCATCCTTAGCTCGTAAGTTAAGTATCGTTTAGCTCCTCCTGTCTCCCTTTCTGACTTAGATTAATCCTGCAGCTATCTTCGCGAGGACAGAGAAATCTGTGACCCTCGGGGCCCAATACGAGAGACTGGCGGGCTTACCCCCCAGGGAGAAGAATTATCGCACGCTCGTGACAGACGAGACGATGGTGGCCTGCAAGCTGATTTTCCCAAATCAGACTCTGAACCTAAGGAGGCCCCGGGGGCTTCCCCCAGCTCGCGACACCAAACCTACCATTGTGGAGGAGGTCGCGGGGGACGAAGATGAGGAGGACGAGGTGGACGAGGTCCCCCTCGCGAGGAACAGGAAGCGGGCGTTGGAGGTCGCCTAGAGAACGAACGAGGAGAGGATCCAATCCGGAGCAGGCGCAGGTCCTTTTGGCCAAGGTAACCCTTATATGTTTAGGAATTTAGATAGGGCCATTGCCGACCCCCGGCTAGCTAGGTTCAATCCATGACAGATCGTCCAACGTCACCGAAGAGATCCGGACCTGGACACAACCCTGCTTCACTGTGTCGACCAGCTCGTGCTGGATTACCAAGATAGTCGATCTAGGGGTACCGTAGTCGTAGATAACACTCTAGCCTTTAGGCCGATCTTATTTGAGGAGTATGGGACCAATCTTCGGTCATGGCCATCACTCCGAAGAGGTGTCATAGCTCCGGGACTTAGGCAATATGTAGAAGAATCTAGCCCAGAACCAGAGTCGGATCCAGAACTTGCGCCAGCTCGGGAAACAATCGACTTAGATTCTCCCGCAGGAGCTCCGGGGCCGATGGTCGTAACCATAGGTTCTTCTTCTAGCTCGGGGGGTAAGATCCCTTTTAGTATATATATATACTTGAATTTCTCCTTTTTCCCCTTTGTTTTTGAATGGCCGTTAATTCTTGTACTAACCATGTCTTTGTTTTGACAGAAGAGATGTCTCAGCCCGACGGGAGCCTGCGAGCTGCGTTCGCCGGGGGGAACCCCTCAGGCGGGGCCTCTGGGCCAAAAATGAAGAAGCTCTGGATGCTGAAAAATGCCGCCAGAACCCCGACTAAGTCTCCTGCGAAGGAGAAAGAGCAGCCTCCAACCGCCCAGGTCGCGGGAACTGTTCCTCCTGCTGCAGGGGGGAGCAACATGCCCCCGCCCCCTCCATGAGCTCCGGCCCTTGTCCGGGACACAGGGGCAAAGCCCGAGGCTTCGACGATTGTACCCTCCGAGGTACGCATCCCAGTCAATCCCTAGGACGTGGAGAAGATTCCAGAGGCCTTCCGGGGAACGGTGTATGAGTCGGCAAACTATGCCGTCAGCCACATATACAAGTTCAACGAGAAGGAGGTCAGGGCCATCGAAACCAGGAGCCCGGTGGGCATGATGGAGTCTTCACTGGGCATGGCCCTAACGGTAAGCTAACCTCAACCTGTTATGGTTTTTGACTATCATGCCTTGCCCTGTGTCTCTCTGTTTTCTCAAGGCGTCGTTGCCCTTCACCGGAGCATTGCCAGGACCAAATCTTAGCCCGAGGAGATGAGGAGCGAGCACCAGGCGGTTGTGGCCGCCCACCAGACTTCTCTGCAGACGGCTAAGGATGCCTTGGCGGCCTCGCAGGCCGAGCTGGAAGAGACTCGCCCAAAACTTCAAGATCTTGAGACCGCCCTCGCCACTGCGCGGGCAGACCTAGATACCGCAAAGGCGGAGGCCAAGGCCGCCCTGGCAGCCGAGCGAGCAACTTCAGACGCTGCCATGGAGGAAATGTTCTACCAGTGCTGGGCCTATAACCAGGACGCCGACTTCTCTTTCCTGGCAGCGACCGTCTGGGAGCCCTTGCTGGAGAAGTTCAAAGCTCGCCTCGATAAAGAAGCGCCTTCCGAGGCTGGGGAAGGCTCCGACGCAGCTGAGTAGGGCGAGACGACGACCTCCAAGGGGCCAACTGGCGGAGCTTAGGGCCTTCCTCTCTGTGCCCTTTTCTTGAATATTTTTAAAAAATTCTGTGTAACTTCTGCATGAGGTGCTTACACCTTGAGACAATTTAACTATTAATTTTATTTTTAATTGATTTACTGCCCTTTGCCTCTACGCATTTAAGTTACTATTTTGAGAAACTTAGTTCGTGTTAATTTTTATCAATATCTCGAGCTCTTTAAGAAGAACAACGATCAATAGATTTAAATCAACTTCTAAGTTTTATGACCTGGTTATATCCAGGAACTTAATTTGAAAACTTAGTTCGTGTCAATTTTTATCAATATCTCGAGCTCTTTAAGAAGAACAACGATCAATAGATTTAAATCAACTTCTAAGTTTTATGACCTGGTTATATCCAGGAACTTAATTTGAAAACTTAGTTCGTGTCAATTTTTATCAATATCTCGAGCTCTTTAAGAAGAACAACGATCAATAGATTTAAATCAACCTCTAAGCTTTATGACCTGGTTATATCCAGGAACTTAATTTGAAAACTTAGTTCGTATCAATTTTTATCAGTATCTCGAGCTCTTTAAGAAGAACAACGATCAATAGATTTAAATCAACTTCTAAGTTTTGTGACCTGGTTAAATCCAGGATAAGACTTAGTTCGTGTTAATCCTTACCAATATCTCACGTTTTTTAAGAAAAACAATGATCAATCGGTATGAATCAACTTCTAAGTCATTAAGGCGACCTGGTTATATCCAGGTACCATATGCCCCCCAAGTAACTGGGAAAGGGTCTTTCGTGGTTACTTTAGATTACACTTGAAAATATGTACAAATATAAACAAAAAGTTGATTCTCATTGCTTAATACTTAAAAAATGGCCTTTTAGGCCTTACAAGTGGATCATTGATAATATCTCTTCAAATGGATGGCGTTTCAGGTCCGTGGGACTGCCCCTCCATCAAGCCGAGCTAACTTATAAGTTCCCTCCTTAATGACCTCGATGACCTGATATGGTCCTTCCCAGTTCAATCCCAAGACTCCATCTTTGGGGTCCTTATTGGCTAAGAAAACTCTCCTGAGGACCAGGTCGCCAACGCTAAAGGCGCGATTTTTGACTTTTGAGTTGAAATAGCGAGTGATCTTCTGCTGATAATGTGCGAGCTGGAGCTGCGAATCTTCTCGTCTTTCATCAATCAAGTCTAAAGAAGTGCGAAGTAGCTCGTGGTTGCAATCCTGGTCGTATGACTGGACCCTATGCGAAAGTATCTTTATTTCCACGAGGAGGACTGCTTGTAACGCCCTGGTTAACCCAGAATAGTTACGGTGAACAGTGAACCGGAAATTTGACTCGTTACCCAAGTCCTTTGGTTAAAAACGTGATCTAAGTGCTATTATCAGGTTAAGGTGAAAAACCAGTAAAAAGGGAAGGATATATTCCATTAAGTAAATAAACTGCTCATGAGCCTTTCAAAATGTTTACAAGTAGTTCGTATTACAAAAGAGTCACTATTGCTTCAAATTTACAGTCCCCGCCGGCCTAAGCGGCAAAAATAGGGTAAACCCTTAGTCCCTCTGAGAACTCCTTGACCGTGGCGGTCAAGCGGCCCTGTATGTACACAACATCGCCCAAGCTCTCCACTCAGGGTTGGGTGAGCTTCTCTTTCCCTTTACCTGCACCACAAAGCACCCATGAGCCAAGGCCCAACAAGAAAACGCAATAGAGCATGGTATAATATCAACAACGATCATAATAACCATTCAGGACTATCAGTCCAAGAGAGTAGGTGACAGTAGCCAAAAGTCACAATAATGAGCATCGCTCCCTCTAGCCATGTGACGATAGGGTCACCAGAGCTTAACTGAGAAGAAGTTCTCTCATAAGTTTGATCAGGACAGGTGCATGGTGATTGGTCACCAACATAACCTTCCTCACGACTCTAGAGTCGAAGCTATGGACAACGTCCCCTAGTCATGTGACAACGGTCACCGGGGTCATATACCTTGGCTATAGTCATCTGGTCGTAGACCAGGCAAGCGCTTATAAGTTCTTCGACCTTAGGTTCGGTCTAGCATTAATGCCATAGAGCCATTCAATGCATGATTCTCGACTTTAGAGTCGATCCCTGATTAGTCAGTGTCTTAAACAGGTAATCAGCATATATGAGCATTTAATATGCAATCCACGTCCACATATATCAACCAACATGCTCCAATATCAAACCATGCATGTCATAAACCTATACAGGGTGCAATTGTATTCATACACCGTTTTCTTACCTCTGGTTCGAGCGAAAGCTATTATAAGAACGACCCCTGAGAACGATCAATCTTTTAGCTCCTTAGCGGTTACCTAATCACAACCAATTATAACCTCCATTATTGAGAATCCATAATAATAGGGTCTTAACCTAAATACCACCCTCAGGACCTCGAAACATGCCCACACGGTGAGTAGATTCGATCCCGGGCCTTAAGGATTGAAACCCCAAGTCAAAAACCCTTAAAAACACTCAAAACGGGACTTAGAAGGAACAGGGTAGCGCTACAGCGCTCAACCCCTAGCGCCCCAGCGCTATACTCAGAACCACCCAAGCGCCAGGAAGCCTCCTGAGGAGCGCTGTAGCGCTCTAAGGTGGGCGCTATAGCGCTACCTCCAGACCCAAACACCCCTGAACCGACCTTCTTCAACTCCTTCGATTCTAACTCGATCTCCAAGCTTCCAAATCCTATTATTGATGCCAAATGAACCCAAAAACCATTCTAACACACCCCAAACATCACAAGCATGGGAACCCTAGCCAAAACTCCCAACAAAACCATGAATTCACCCTAGAAATCTCAGCTGCAAAATAAAACCAGAACAGGGCAAACTAGAGAAAACTACAGTTAGAAACTTACCCAAAGCTCGGCTTATGATGGTCTTCAATGGTGGAACACACTCCCAAACTCCCAAGGCTTGCTTCCCAAGCTTGAATCCTCAAAATTGGTCCAAAAACCACAAAGAAAGGTAAAGAGAAGAAGGTACGGGATAACTCTTTTGCATACTCTGTTTTTCCACTTTCTTCTTCAGCTGTCAAAGGTTATATCTATCCTAGGGGTGAAATGTCCATTTTACCCCTAGGTCAATTAATAGTCTCTAAAGACTCCCAAGGGCGTATTTGGTACTTTCCTCCTATCCCGTTAATCAAAATTAACGCTCTCCAATTCTCGCTATCCTCAATAATCTCAAACACCAACAATTCACAACCCGTTACCCTTTATCCCCCGGTAACGCTCTAATCATCAAAATCACCCCGAGACTTAACCCTAGTCCCGACACTTAAACCTGTTGTGACTAAACCGCTAATCAATATTCTAAGATCGTCTCATGTCGAACAGCTCGAACAAACCCACATCATAATGTGGTCTCAACACATATCATCGACATGCATACAATTAACATTATATTATAATATAATTCTCATAAACATGCATAAACACATTTAATGGCATAATTAAACAATTATGGCCCTCCCGGCCTACTAATCCAGCCATTAAACCACATTAGGGAATCCGGGGCATTACACTGCTTCACTCTCAAAGGCCAGGGAGAAAGGAGTATGACCCCTAGGAGTCCGATGTGAGGTCCGGTATACCCAAAGAACCTGGGGGAGCTGTTCTAGCTAGAACCCCTTCGCTTCATCTAGTCTCTTCTTGAGGCTCGCCTTGAGAGTCTTGTTGACAGGCTCGACCTGTCCGTTCGCCTGAGGATAGGCCACGGAGGAGAAACTTTTCACAATCCCGTACCTTTCGCACAATTCGGTAAACAGGTCGCTGTTGAACTGAGTCCCATTGTCGGAGACAATCTTCTTGGGCAGCCCGAATCGGCAGATAATGTTCTTAACCACGAAGTCAAGGACTTTTTTGGAAGTTATCATTGCCATAGGTTCCGCTTCAGCCCACTTCGTAAAGTAGTCGATGGCCACCACGGCGTAACGGACCCCGCCTTTTCTAGTAGGGAGGGCGCCAACCAAGTCGATCCCCCAAACTGCAAACGGCCATGGGGAGGAGATCATCTTCAGCTCGACTGGGGGAGCTCGGGCAACGGTGGCGAATCGCTGGCACTTGTCGCACTTCCTCACGTATGAGATTGAGTCTTTGGAAAGAGTTGGCCAGTAATAACCTTGCCTCAGGACCTTTAAGGCCAAGCTTTCCCCCCCAGTGTGATCTCCGCAAAAACCCTCATGCACTTCCTGCAGGATGGCCTTTGCTTCGCCTGGAAGAACACATCGCAGGAGAGGTAGGGAGTGCCTACGTCAGTATAACACCCATCTACTACAATGTACCTGAGAGCTTGATACAAAATTTGCCGCGCATCATTACGCCCTTCAGGTAGCTTTCCCTCGACGAGATACTCAAGGATGGGAGTCATCCAGGTTGGCCTGGCGTCGATCATCTCGACCTCCGCCCTGGCTTCCTCTATACTTGGTTTTTCTAAGAATTCTACTGGCACTAACCCCAAGGTCTCCGTCTCCCTAGAGGTGGTGAGCTTGGCGAGAGCGTCTGCGTTAGCGTTCTGCTCCCGAGGTATCTGCTCGATCGAGCCCCGCCCGAATGCGGACAGCTCAACCTTTACCCTTGCTAGATAGGCAGCCATCTTGGGTCCCCGTGCTTGATATTCACCCAGAACCTGGTTTACCACGAGCTAGGAGTCACTGAAGCACTGGACGGAGCTAGCCTTCAGCTCCTGAGCTCTCCTTAGTCCGGCCAGCAAAGCTTCGTACTCAGCCTCGTTGTTGGAGGCCTTGAATCCGAACCTCAGCGCTGAGTGGAATCTATGTCGTACAGGGGATATCAAAATGATTCCAGCTTCGGAGCCATTCTCGTTGGATGAACCATCCACGAATATCCTCCACGATGCCTGGGCCGAGGCGACCTAGGGTGAGTCCTCTGCAGGATTCTCTCGGAATCCTGTACACTCGGCCAGGGCCTGACTCTTTATAGCAGTTCGCGGAGTGTACAGAATCTCAAACTGGCTGAGCTCGATTGCCCACTTTAACAAGCGTCCTGTTGCTTCAGGTTTTTGCAAAACCTGCCTTAAAGGCTGATCGGTCATGACGTGTATCGAGTGGGACTGGAAGTATGGCCTGAGCTTTCGCGAGGCCGTGATAAGGCAGAACGCCAATTTCTCCATCAACGGGTACCGGTATTCAGCTCTGAGAAGTCTCTTGCTGATGTAGTAGACTGGCTTCTGAATCCGGTCTTCTTCCCGGACCAATACAGCACTGGCTGCATCCTCCGTGACAGCCAGGTAGAGAAAAAGAGGCTCTCCTGCTTTTGGTTTGGACAGTACAGGTGGCTCGGCCAGGTGTGTCTTCAGATCGAGGAAAGTGCTTTCGCACTCTTCTGTCCCCTCGAACTTCTTATTCCCTCTGAGCAGGTTGTAGAATGGCAAACACTTATTGGTGGACTTGGAAATAAACCGATTGAGGATTGCCACTCTTCCTGTCAGGCCTTGGACATCTTTTCGCGACCTGGGTGAGGGAAGCTCGAGCAACGATCTAATCTTGTCGGGGTTTGCCTCGATTCCTCGGGTATTGACGATGAAACCCAGTAATTTTCCCGATGCGACTCCAAAAGTGCTCTTCTGTGGATTTAGCCTCATGCCATACTCCCGTAGTATCTTGAAGCATTCCTCCAGGTTGGAAACATGGTTATCGGCAGTCTTTGACTTGACTAGCATGTCATCGACGTACACTTCCATGTTTTTTCCGATCTGGCCTGCGAACATTCTATTCACCAACCTTTGATACGTAGCTCCGGCGTTCTTTAGCCCGAAGGGCATGACCTTGTAACAATAAATGTTAGTCGGAGTCATGAAACTGGTGTGCTCCTGATCCGTCGGATTCATGGCGATCTGATTGTAGCACGAGTACCCGTCCATAAAGGACATGAGTTCGTGCCCCGCCGTGGCATCCACCAACTGGTCAATCCTTGGCAGTGGAAAACAATCCTTGGGGCAGGCTTTATTCAGGTCGGAGAAGTCTATGCAGGTCCGCCATTTCCCGTTGGGCTTCGGGACCAGCACGGGGTTGGCGACCCATATTGGAAACTTAGCTTCACGGATAAAGCCACATTTTTTGAGCCGGGCTACCTCTTCCTCCAAGACTTCAGCCTGGGTTGTTCCTAGGCATCTCTGCTTCTGGGACTTCACAGGAACGCTTTTATCCAGATGAAGTGTGTGCATGATGACACTCGGGCTGATTCCCACCATGTCCTCGTGAGACCACGCAAACACATCTGGGCTATCCTGCAGAAATCTGATCAGCTCCGCCTTGCTCTCGCTGCAGAGGTTCTTTCCGAGCTTGACCATCCGTGATGGGTTCTGCGAATCAATGTTTACTTCCTCGAGCTCCTCAATAGCTTGGAGCTCGAATCTATCCTCGCCTATTCGGGGGTCAATATCCTCACTTAAGACGATATTTTTCCATTCGGCGCTTTGAGGTTTTTCAATCTCAGGACCAACCAAGGGGTCCCGAGATTCCTCTTCACCACTTTGGATGGCCATTGCCAGCTGCCCGGGTTTAGATTTTCCCTTCATGGAAATGCTGTAGCATTCTCTGGCAGCGAGCTGATCGCCATGGACAGTGCAAATTCCCGTGGAAGTAGGGAATTTCATCACGAGGTGGCGGATGGAAGTGACGGCCTCAAAAGCTATGAGCGTAGGTCGTCCCAAAATTGCGTTGTATGCAGCGGAGCAGTCGATGACCATGAACTCGAGGAGTTTCAAGACTGTTCGAGGTCCTTCTCCCAGGGTGATCACCAGCTCGATCGTCCCTATGGCTGCCGATCCTTCTCCCAAAAAACCATACAGCATCATGGAGGTCGGCTAACGTGGAACGGAATAGGAGGTTCACCTAGCTCCCATTGTCGACCAGCACCCTCCTAACCCTCCGATTAGCGAGCTGAACTGCTACGACCAGAGGGTCATTGTGCGGGAACTGGACATGGCCCGCATCATCTTCTGTAAAAATGATTGGTTGCTTCTCCAATCGCTGTTGCTTTGGCAGGCGCTGCTCTAGGATGAACTCTTCTCCATTGTGCGCCTTAAGTTCATTCACATACCTCTTTTGGGCAACCCTGCTCGTGCCAGCCATATGCGGACCTCCAGAGATGGTGGATATCTCCCCTCCAACCACGGGAGGAGGGACGTCCTGATTTATCCGAGACCCGGGCTGACTGGCCGGGACTTCTGGAGCAGGTCGACTTGCTGGAACCCTGTTCCGCGCGTACTGAGCCAAAGGGCCGGCTCGGATGAGAGTGTCGATCTCATCTTTTAAATGCCTATAATCGTCGGTGTTGTGGCCAACATCGTTGTGAAAGCGGTAAAACTTGGAGGTGTCTCTCTTCCCCTTTTGGTGCTTCAACGGCTCGGGCCTCTTCCAGGGGAGGCGAGTAGAATTAGCTAGGAAAATATTCTCCCTAGACTGTGTGAGCTCCGTATAAATAGCGTAGACGGGCTTAAACTTGTCTACGGACTTATTCTTCTTTTGGCCGTGCTGGCTGCCTTCACCATTCCCCTTTCTTTTGCCTCCACCGAGCTGGTTGTTTTGCGTGACGTTATGGGTCGCTGCCACGACCTCCGTCCCCACTCCAGCGGGCTGATCAGGGACCTGGCTGGTTTCTACGGCTGAGGCTTCGGCTTCCTCCAAGTTGATCCATTCCTAGGCCCTGTTGAGGAATTCGTTAACCGAGTTGACTCCCTTTCTTTGTATATCTTTCCAGAGATCCCCTCCGACGAGGATTCCAGTTCTCATGGCCATGAGCTTGGAGCTATCATCCGCGTCTCTGGCCTGAGCAGCGATGTTCGCAAATCTGCTTAGGTAGGCCTTCAGAGTTTCGCCGGGTTGCTGCCTCACGTTAGCCAGAGAGTCAGCCTGAACGCGGGCAGCCTGGGAGGCTCGGAATGCCCTTTTGAAATCAACCGAGAAAGTTTTCCAGGAGCTGATTGACTGTCTTTTGCCTTGCTTGAACCACTTCCTGGCTGGTCCAGTCAGTGTGGAAGGGAATATCAAGCATCTCAGCTCGGGGCCAATGTTGTGGGCCATCATCAGGGTGTTAAACATCCCTAGGTGATCCGACGGGTCTCCGTCTCCATTGAACTTAGACAGGTGCGGCATACGGAAACCAGGTGGGTAAGCCGTTGCTGCTATGCTGGGGGCGAAACGCTCCATCTCGTCCCCTGAATCATATTCATCTTTTTCTTTCTCCGACAGGAGCTTCCTCATCAGCTCCTCCATCTGGGCCAGGCACTCGAGGGTTTGGTCCTGGTGTCCTTGGTTATTCCGGGGCTGTTCAACAGCTCTGGATCCATTGTACATATTTGGTGGGTTATTGCCCCTCCTATCTTGAGATAGGTTATTTAGGGCATTCCCACCGTTACGTACTTCGGACAGGGCCCCCCTTGAGCGAGCATGGCTGTCTCCTCTTGCTGGCTCCCCTCTATGAGAGTTAAGGCGATCTCGCAGGTCGCCCCCTGGGTGGCTTGTGGACTTTGTGCCGAACTTAGACGTTGACGCAGGTCTCCGCCAGAGAGGTCGCTCCGGCGACTGCCGGTCCAGTAGCTTCTATTAGATAGGCTCGGAGTTCGCCTTTGGTGGTGAGGATCTCGGCTTTCCCTCGGCGCCCTGCTATGTCGGGGAGGTCCGGCTGATGGCGGGTTCCTCCTGCTACTTCCATAGGCTGGAATATCTCGGACGGGCCGAGGAGGAGGTGGATATCTGATTGGAGACGGAGGATGCCTAACCGGAGAGGCGATCCTAGTTTCGTCAGGACGGATCAGATTAGGTGGGGGCCTTTCGGCCCTGCCAACCTGCGGGTCCCGCGCCTGGCGATCTGGACGAGGCGCTGGACGGCTATTGGGGATGGGCTGACGCTGCGAGCCCTCCCCGGACCTCCTTCTGGAATTTCCTCGAGCTCTCCTGGGCGCGCTCGAGGCTGGTTGGGAGCTAGGAGTCGAAGTTCTGACCGAATGGCTGTACTGCTGTTGTTCGGCTCTAGGCATTCCTCTGAAGTCTGCCTCTCGATGGTGTGATGAAGGAGTGAAGTTGGCTGCCGGAAGTCTGTCCGAGCGGCTATGCCTGGACTGATTACCCCGGCGAGACTTAGGAGCCTTGCCTTGCCTCTCTCCGACGTTAGCGTCGGTTGTGAGAGAGGGTAGTCGGGCCAGCACATCCTTGATCTGCTGGTTAGCTATTGCTAGCTGACTCCTCAGCTGAGCATTTTCCATTTCCACTGCCGTGTAATAACATGGGTTCGGATTGGGTGGCCGGGGCGCCGAACTTCCAGTGTCGTCTTGGCCCGCCGGCTGCTTGCCGGGCTGCTGTTGGACTTCAGGAATTTGTTCACCGGGGATGGCAGTATGATGAGCCTCCTGCCCATCATGCTGTTCCGTCTCATTACCGTGCCTGGATCGAGTAGTCACCATAGTTGGATGTTTGCGACAGCACTAATCGAACTTGCTCTCAACGAAAGCACCAAACTGTTGACACGGTTCTTCGCCAACAGGTAATTAAGAAAAAAGAGAAAGGGATTAGTGCCTAGGTTGAACCGAAATAGATAAATGATCTTAGAAATGAAATGGTGACTCAGGATACGTTTTTTGAGTGGTTCAAAGGTTAAAATCCTTCTACTCCACTAGTCAGTATTATTGCTATATACTGGATATTTGATTACAGGGTATTTCTTACAATTGAGAATCCAACCTCTATTAACTCCCAAGGTCTCCATATTTATAGGAGAAGGCACCTGGGAGTTGGTAAGAAGGTCATCCCGTGACCTTCTTACCCATCATGTCAACTTTGTGACATTCATGATTAATTCCTAAACCTGCACATAAGTGTGGTCAAGTCAATAGGTGAGGGGGATATTGGGCCGCACGGCCCAACCCAATCGTGGGTGTCTGAATACGCACGTTCCTGTTGCGTGTCCGAGAAGTCAGGGGTGTATCAGACACGTGATGTCTGATATATGCACGTTTACCTTGCGTGGTTGACTTTATAAAAGGTCACAGACTCCCACTCTATCTTGTACCACGAGATGGATGCTTACCTCGACCTGCGGCCTTCAGGGTCCAAACTCAGTCCTTGAGCAATCTTGCCAAACCCTTAGGTTACCTGTAGCCAAGGAGGTAGGACCTTAGATGGCAGCTCCGGTCTTGGGGATGTCACGTGGTAGTCATGATTAGGCCGTATCTCAGCTCACTAATCAGCCTGTGGGAAAATCAGGGCGTACAATCTTCATTATCATGTGCCTCAAAATGTCCTCTAGGAAGGTTTGTAAAAATCCTATGTTTTTGCTCATTTGTAAACTGAAAATTCTGATTTTGCAGTGAACCTAACTAAGAGAAAGTAGTATCGCATTGCTACTGGCAGTTCGTCTTCATCATCCATTGTTTCCCATATTTCCTCTAAGGCTGCTATTACAGGATGAAAATCTCTAAACAGTTTAATTACTAATACATATTGTTCCCGTGCTCTCATCATGATTTGCTAAGACTCTTTGAGGTGACCTGTTTCCTTGTGGAACAAAAGAAGTCTTCGAGTGATTCTTTCTAGTGCTCCTACGGTGTTTCTTGGTTCCCTTATTCTTTTTAAAGCCTTAATGGCTCGGATATCCTCATTGGTTAATGCTCCGTTCATACTTAACTGAAAACATAAATACTAAAATCGTTAGCTATACACATAAGCAAAATAACTATAACTTAAATACTTACTTGGCGGTCAGATTCGGAGCTTTGAGTGTGTGTATCGAGGAGAACTTCATGCGAAAGAACCGTTGTCTCTGATACCAACTGTAATGACCCAACTACTCTAGACTTTGGACCATTAATGATAACTATACATAGACACTAATCTTTAATAAAACTTACAAGGGAAATAAATATTACTTTATTAAAAACTTGTAAAAACAAATGTTAAACTACATAAAATTTTAAGTAGGATATGGGATCCCATTGTTTTAAAGGAAAAACATAACATAATTGATTACATAGTAAAATGCGGAAAAATAAATATAAACCATAAGTAAAGAAACTTCATCCTCAAATCGAACTCTCGGCCCTTTGATTCCATTCCACCTCAATACACATCCCCAAGCATCCAAGAACCTTTCCCGCCACCAAAGCTATTTTCCTGCACATATAAACATAAAGGAGTGAGCCTAATGCCCACCAAGGAAAACCTAACACATAAATCATATACATCACATTCATATCAACATATACTAAACCGTATTATAACATATGTCACATACACTATAATGGCCATTATTACTTGGGTCCCATAAACTAAACAAGTCATATGCTCATTAGATTAGTGGGGCTTGCAAGCTAAGCAAGTCATATGCCCATAATTTATTGGGGCTTGTTAGTGGTACGGGTCATATGCCCAAGTCTACAATTATACATATTATAGCATGTTACATAACACATAATCATAAGATAACATTTATCATAACATATAAATCATATAACATAACACACATAAATCCTATCCTATTTTCCTTACCAAAAGTACTGGGATACGAGAAAAGATTTGGGACTTTGGAACACTCCTAAAAACCATAAATGAAAGGGTGAGTATACTAAAGAAAAAGGGATGAAAGTGATGAAAGAACTATACCATCAAAATACACTTACCAAGAATCTTATGTTCAAGATCTTAGATTTCCTATTCAAGAATAAAGAATAAAGTTAGGGTGATGAGTAGAAAACTATAAGAACTTAAAGAAAATGATACCAAAATGAACTAAAGTTTGGAATACCTTGAATGCTTCTATGACCAATCTAAACCTTGAACCGAAATTGTAACACCCTAAGTTGCTAATAAGGTTTAGGACCTTGATTAGCGTGCTTGGAGGGCAATAAGTGAATTAATATGATAATATGTGAATTTAAATGAATATGTGATTAGGATGCATGTTTAGGTGGTATAAATATGCATGTGGGCCCCGTTTGCATGATAGGGGTAAATTGGTAATTTTAGCCCGTTAAGGGCATAAATGCGATAATTGTATTGTGTGATTTGTACCACGTGAGTGTGGTGATATCAGTGTGATGCACGTATCGAGATGGTCCTAGCGAGCTAGACAACTTAAAAGTCACAACGAGATTTTATACCCGGCTCGGGAGGAGCCTAGGGGTATTTCGGAGATTTTGTAATTTAGTTCTTGAGAGATAATGGTAACTGGTAATTTGGTAACTTGTGTAACCTTAGGTAACTACTGAGAGTAACAAGTTGTGATAGGAAAATGGTAGAATTGCAATAGAGATGAGTTGACAAAAGTGACCTTGAGGTTTAGTTAGGAAGGGGTATTTATGGAAGGGTAGAATAGTCATTTGGCAGAATAGATAACCATTAGCTGAAGGAAAAGGATCATACACGTTATTTCACTTGGGGCATGATTTGTTTATGCTGAAATTGGGAGAAACCTAAAGGAAAAGAGAAGAAAAGGAAGGAAGCTGAGTTTGGAACCTAGAGGAGAAATCAAGGTGGGTTGAAGTAGTTGAAGCCAAACAAGAGTCAAGATCAGCTCTGAGGTAAGAATTGCTTCTGTTTTTTTGGTTTTAAGCTTGATTTTAGAGAGTAAAAGTGGAAATTTAAGGAATAGCCATGGCTGGTTTTGTGAGAATTCAGCTTGTGGAATTAGAAGGCTTAGCTTGGAGCTGGAAACAAGGGAGCTTAGGGTTGGATTCATCATTCAAGGTAAGGATTCTGTGCAATTATAAAGTTTGTTTCTGTTGTGAATTATGGAATTTGAAGTGTGGTTTAGGTTGGGTCTAAGCTTTTAACTTTCTGGTTTGAATTACTAAGGCATGGAACTAAAGTGTGATTTATGGGAGTGATTGTGTAATTGAGCTAGATTATGATGTTTATAGGTTGCTGAATGGTCTATGTGGGGTTTTGAATTGATTTTGGGGCTTAGGTATGAGTTTGGGATGATTTGGAGTGGTTTTGGCTCGAGGAAATGCAGGGGAAAAACCCAGATTTCTGGGTTCGCGAAGGAGTGCCGCGGCCCTGTTCTTGGGCGCCGCGGCGCGAGGCTGATTCTGGGCAGGGGAAGCTCTCTGACTTGCTGGGCGCCGCAGCGCTAGGCTATTTTCAGAACATAGGATTTTGCAATTTTGAGCTTTTTTCTCCAAGGGTTCGGGGGATGTTTCCGATGTATGGTTTTAGGAATTTAGGGATTCTGAGAGTGTGGGATTGGTCCCGCGAAGTGGTTTTGGATTGGTCAGTATTAAAGAGTGTTTTACATGTGTTGTGACTAGGATTTTGGAGAGGCTCGTGCTGGAGGACCATGCTTGTGACCGTGGTGCATCGGAAAGCTCGGAATACAGGTAAGAAAACTATAGCACCCGTAGAGCAGGGCTTGAGCCCATAGTTTTGTTGCAGGGCACGACCCTAGATTATATTATTGCTAGGATGGAGCATGACATGAATGATTATGTGTTTTATTGTTATTTGAGTGTGCTAAATGTGGAAATAGCATAATGAGCGGCGAAGGGCCGGGAATGGCGAAGGGCCGAGAACGACAGTGAGGCCGGGAATACCACTTAGCACATGAAGTGCTCATAGTTAGGGTGAGACCCCAATGGATACATGGGATATCCTTACGGTGTAGACCGAGATCCTAGGTTATGGTAACGCTTCTAGATTGGCATGGCCATATATGTGTTAGATTTTATGGACCGTTTGACTAGATATGAGCTATTTGCTGTGTTGACTGTGTACTATGCATATGTTATGTATTGTTTGAGTTTTCTTGCTGGGCTTCAGCTCACGGGTGCTCTATGTTGCAGGTAAGGGCAAAGAGAAAGTCAACCAGCCATGAGTACGGAGAGCGTGGGGGCGGCGCGTACATGTTTGGCCTGCCCGACTGCTTTGCTTGAGAATATTTTTGAGAAATGGCTGTACAAACCCTAGTTTTGATGGTTAATTACTTATAAACTTGTTTTGAGTTGTAAATATTTTACAAACTGAATTATGGGATCCCGTATGTTAAACTCTTGAACTTTTAATGAAATAGAGTACTTCATTTAAAGATTACAGCCTAGAATTTCACTTCATCACACTTTTGTTTTAAAAACCTCGTCTAGCGAGTTGGTTGCACATTTTAACCTCACTTAGTAACGGCTCTAAGGTAGTAGGGTGTTACAGAAATGAGCTAGAAACCTTACTTCCCAAGTGTTTGGTAAGCTTATAATGATTAAGCTTATAATCCCCAACCCAAGTGTTTATACTCTCAAAAATAACCTAGCAGCTTGCAGCCTCTGAACTTAGCTTGATGAATGAATAAATGGCTGGGTACTAGGTCCTATTTATAGAGTTTAGAAATGAAAAGATCTTCATTTAACTTGAATAAAAATAATGGCTTTTTAAGTGAAAAATATTTGAATTATCGTTCAGCAGAGGCTGAAGACTCGTTCAGAAAGATGCTGGACTTATCAAGAGGTTAAAGATTTGAATTGAGAACATTTTCAAAAACTTTCAAAATACACTGAAGGAGGCGATATATCGCCCCCTGTAGGCGATATATCGCCTGGGCCAACATGCCCGAGGCGATCGTGCGAAGTTTCGTGTTTTTTGTATCCCCGTACTGCGATATATCGCCCCCTATAGCTGCGATATATCGGCATACGCTGAATATTTAAACACAAAATTACACAATTTTAGCTTAATTTGAATTGAGTAAACAGCCTTGACTAAGCCATCTAACGTTTTCAAAGCTGCTGACAGACCCTAGGATATTCAAATTTTAATCTTAATAAACTTATTCCTCAAAAATACTTAATTATCATTAAACATACACTTGACAAGTGTTACTTTCTTATTGGGTCTATCTAAACCTTATAATATAATAAATATCACCATCAATATCAGTCATATTAATCAAACCTTAGGTTAAAATTAATATTCTTAAACTATAGGTTAAACTTAGAAAATCTACAAGTGTTACTATGAGTGTGCAATTAAATCCCGGTCTGAACCAAAGTCCACAGTCATAAAAATACTACTACTATTACTATTATACTGCTATCTAACTAGCTAAGTAAAGTTCTTGGACTCTACACTTATTTTCTTACCTGAGGGCAATCTTTCTTAAAATGACCCACTGCTCCACACAAGTAGCAGGCCTTTGCCCTACACTCTCCCAAATGACGCCTCTTGCTTCTAGGGCATTCAGGACGAGGCTTCCAGGCTTCACTACCCCCTGGACGACCCATTGTAATACCACTAGGCCGCCTATCAGGACCTGGAACTGGGAAGGTGTCAGGAACCTTCCTCTTCTGATCACTGGGGCCTACACCCTTACCAGAACCCACAAATGGAGGACCTATCCTCTGGAAATCCTTTCTGGCTGCACTCTCACGCCAGATCTTGTTCTCTGCACTCTCAGCTGTGAGTGCCTTCTCAACCACCTGTGCATAGGTAGTAACCCTTGCCACAGTGGTAATACGAACATCACAGGCTAATATGGGCTGTAGCCCCTAAAGGAATCTCCCTCTCTTGGTCCCATCAGTGGGCACCAACTCCATGGAAAATTTCACCAACCGATCAAACTTTAAGGCATACTCAGTGACTGATAAACTTCCCTGAAGTAGCCTAATAAATTCCTCAGCTTTAGCTGCCCTGATGGCATCATTGTAATACTTTTCAATTAACAGAGTTTGAAACTCCTCCCAGCTCAGGGCATTTACATTCTTGGTCTGGGTAATCACCTCCCACCAAATCCGGGCATCCTCCCGAAACACATAGGTGGCACAGGCCACCATCTCATTACCAGTTACCCTCATAAAGTCAAGGATAGTGGTAATCATACTCATCCACTGCTCTGCCTTAGCAGGATCTGCACTGCCCTCAAATACTGGAGGTTGTTGCTTCCTGAACCTTTCATAAAGAGGTTCCCATTTATTTTCTACCTCAGGCAGCTGCTTTACTGCTGGCACCGACATAGGAGGTGCCCTTGATACACTAACAACTGCAGGCACTTGCTGCTGTCTTAGGAGACGAAGCTCCTCTCCCTGTTTCAACACTGTTGTGTGCAGATCATTAAGCAACTGCTGCCAGTTTGCAGGAGCTGGCTGTGGAATTTGTGAATTGTCATTTTCCTGACCCTTACTGTTATTATTCTGGCCCTGATCACTTTGGCCGGCTGACGTATCTGTCTGCCCTGGATTCATTCTTATTTATGATACCTTGCTGAAACATTGATCAATACGACCAGTCAGGTAGTGATAACTAAACATCTTGCCGCCTCACGGTCCAAGAACAAGCAGACAATTATCATATTCCACAGTCATACAGTTATTCAGGCACATACATGTTTATAGCATTAAACACTCAGCATGTATCACATAATAATTCATAATTAACAATACTGATGAGTATGTTCCAGCAATTTCAGTACTAATTTTGCTGAGGATATAATATTTCAGGGCACAGGTTCAACAAGGTGTCTCATGCATACAGGTAAAGCATATATACCACATTTAAGCAGTTATGCATATAACTACATAAATAGTTACCAAACCATGAGTCGAGCTTGACTTCAGTGATGTGTGTACATGCCCAGCCGGTCTACAGGAACCTTAACCTTGGAACGCTCTAATACCAATTTGTAACGCCCTGGTTACCCCAGAACCATTACGGTGAACCGGAAATTTGACCCGCTACCCGAGTCCTTTGGTTAAAAACGTGTTCTAAGTGTTATTAACAGGCTAAGGTGGACAATCAATAAAAAGGAAAGGATATGTTTTATTTAATACATAAAAATGTTCATGGGCTCACAAGAACATTTACAGGTTATTTACAACTCAAAAAGGTCATTACTGTTTCAAAATTACAAACTCGCCGACCTAAGCGGCAAAATTAGGGTAAACCCCCTAGTTCCTCTGATAACTCCTTGACCGTGGTGGTCAAGCGGCCGCATATGTACACATCACCACCTAAGCTCTCCACTCAAGGCTGGGTGAGCTTTTCTTTCCCTTTACCTACACCACATAGCACCAATGAGCCAAAGCCCAGCAAGAAAACACAGCAGTATATGAAAACGTTATCAAATGATTATCATTATAGTCACACAGAGCATATAGCTCTTAAAAAGATAAGTGAATATCACTTGAGGTTCTAGTAAAACCATACTGGGTGACTGACAAGCAAGTCACTAATTTAAAGAGAAGAGTGGCTGCTAAGTAAGCCACTAGCCTTAAACAGACAAGAGACTGATAGGTAAGTCTCTAACTTTAAACAAAAGAGTGGCTGCTAGGTAAGCCACTAGCCTTAAACAGACGAGAGACTGATACGTAAGTCTCCAAATTTAAACAGAAGAGTGGCTGCTAGGTAAGCCACTAGCCAGTGACTGATAGGTAAGTCACACAAGTGCTTATAATATTCATCGAACTTAAGGTCGGTTCGGCATTAATGCTTTTTGAGTCATCAAATCCAAATATCGATTAGATCTAATCTTTATTAGCTTGCGTTGAACACACTAAGGTCGTCCTGACTTATGAGTCAGCACCGTGTGACCAGTGCCCAGTACCACTGCCGAACCTGACTAATGAGTCACAGCTTCACAGTTGATACTGACATCTTTGCCACTTCTGACTAATGAGTAAGTACCATGCACAAGTGAGCAAGATTCACTAAGCATTCCATGATCAATCCATGTCCACATTTACACAATCAACATGCCTCAAGAATAGTCATGCATGTCACATACGGGGTGCAGTTTTCTTACCTCAAATTCGAGCTAGAATGAATAGAAGAACAACCCTTGAGAATGGTCTAGCTTTTAGTTCACCTAGTCATAACACATTATAGGATACCATCAATAAAATGATAATCAAGGGTTCCCAAGCCAAGATCTAGCCTCCGGAACATCAATCCTCACTAATTCGGGTAGTAGGAGTGATCCCGAGGCCTACAACCATGTTCCCGGGGCCAAAACTCTCAAACGGGCTCAACCCTGCTCAAGGGCTGCAGCCTTGGCATCAAGGGCCGCGGCCCCCAGCCATCTCTGATACAAGGGTCACGACACCCTACATCAAGGGCCGCGACGCCCAGCAGGCACAACTTTCCCCACCTGCTTCATCAAGCAAGGGTCGCGGCTCTCCAAGAACAAGGCCGCGACACCCAACCCAGAACATGCCCAAACTCGATTTTCAACTTCCCAAAGCCTCTAAAATCATGCCTAAACCTTACCAAATCATCAAATCAAAGTTCCTAAGCTTCCCAATGCTTCAAAACCATCAAAACTCAAGGCTCAATCGAGCCAAAAACTCAACGATTCACAAAAGCCAATTCTAAGCTTAGAAACTCTAAAAACTCAAAACTATAAACTTAGATTACCTTCGATTAGGTTGTTTCTCGTCAAATCCTTCAGTCAAGAAGGTTCTAATCTTTCCTAGGATCGCTATGCCTCGATCCTCGCTTGATTCCGACTCCTAGAACTCGAGATATCTTCGAAAACGCTTTGAAACGGTGAAAATGAACTAGCGGGGAAGAACGAGAGGTTTTCTAACGTACGTTCTATATGACAAGCTACTTCAAGCTTAAGTAACCTCAAATAAAACCTAGTGCTCAGGGTCCCAAAAACACCCCCCGGGGATATTATAGTCAAAACTTCCAGAATTTCACCCTGATCTCAATAACTCCCAATTTATCACCAAATAAACATTCTTATTACCTAATAATTTACCCCGTTGTGACAAAACCGCTAATCCACTAAATAGGACCGTATCATGTCGAATAGCTCGAATATATCTCCATAATAATAGAATCTCATTCGCAAATCACATCATGCACCCAAATACACAAATTTACCCTCAATGGGCCAAATTATCAAAACACCATATTATTCAAATGTGGACCCACATGCATGCATGTAACATCATATTATAATATAATTCACATAGACATGCATATATTCATTTAATAGCGTAATTAAACAGTTATGGCCCTCCCGACCTACTAAACCGCCACTAAACCACATCAGAGAATTCGGGGCATTACACCGTCCACCATTTATTAAGGTATTTAAAAGGGAGCCCTGGATAAGGCTTACTCTACTCCGCTACCTCTTCACTTCATCTTCGAGCCTTCTCAGATTCAAACTGGGCTTCTTGTCCTCTAACCAGGCGTTCAACCACTGGCTTTTGCACATTTTTGGGTGACTGTTTAGTTTCTTGGCGCACGAAGAAACAACCTACAATTTCCAAAAGTTCTGCTGAAGCAGAATATCGAGCTTTAGCTGCCACTGCCAGTGAGCTTACATGGCTCCAATACCTCTTAGCTGACATTCACATCAACTCTTCTACACCTGCCTTTATTTATTGTGATAACCTCTCTGCTATCCACATTGCCAATAATCCAACATTTCATGAAATAACCAAGCATATTGAGCTTGCTGCCACTTCATTAGAGACAATATCAAAGCTAATTCTATTCGCCTTATTCCTATTTCTAGTTCCTTACAACTAGCAGATGCTTTTACCAAGGCTCTTCCATCTACCACTCTACACTCCCATATCAGCAAGATGACCGTTCACAACATTTACAGTCTATCTTGAGAGGGGGGGTGGGTGGTGTATTAGGATTATTGTCTTTAGTTTTATTTAATTTTTCCCCAATATTTCATTTAGCATTAGTTCTGTTATTATTCAGATAAGTTGTTTTTTAGTTAGTTTAGTTGTTTAGTTTTATTATCATTAACTATAAGTATAGCCTTTGTACTTTTGATTGAATCTTTCTGACTTTTGATCAATACACAAAGTTTTCTTTTCTTGTTCCGCAATACAAATTATTGGATGAAATTAAATCCCGTAAGGTATTAGTATTATTTTTAAAAATATATATCACCCCAGCATATTACAATAAAAAATAATAATTTTATCACCAATAATAGAAAAATCGAACTTTTGACAAAATGAATCTTACCGAATTTTGAAACTTCTCTAAATCTTTCACTACAATTCTTTGTTGCTTTTTGCTTATTTTGATTCTTCTTCTTACTTTTTTTTTTATGTTCTGTGATTATTTATCATCTCCGTCACGTCGTTTTGATTGTATAATGCATTATGATATTACGCATAAGATAATAATAGGTTAACTAGAGGAATGCTAGGTAATGACGTCAGCTTTCAATGAGAGACCTTGAGAGGACAATCTCTTTCCTGAGCTTTCATGGGTTACAAGATCGAATAGTACATTGAGCTTACTCTATTGACAATTCAACCAGATGAAGGATCAAGAAAATCGGGATCTGCTTTACTTTAACGGGGTCTTGGATCTCATGTCATCAAAAGTAGACAGGTTTTGAACAACCAGATAAGAATAAGCTCCACTTTCGTCCATCTCTCGCCCCGGACGTCTATCTCTCATATGTTTTGCCATATGGTAATTAAATTATTCACTCTAACTCGAATCCTTCTAAATTTGTTATAAGTAGTTTGTATATATTTATTAATTTTTTGTTTTTTTTTTAATTTAAAATTATTATTGAATAAATGATCTAACAAGCTAATGTTAGTTTAAAACTCTATTGAAGAGTACAATAACTATAAACTCGTATCATCAAGTCCTAATTTTTCGAAATGATTATGTGAAGATGCAAATTTTTTTATTTATATGAAGCATTTCATGGCATGTATGTTTTTTAATAGTTAATTGGATCGTGTTGTTTACATATAAAATATTTTTATCGTTTAAAATAAATGTTTGATTTAACAAAATTAGCCTCAATGCTAACAAATCATAGAAAATCCATTATATGAAAATCGGAAATTGTTAAAATTTATTAATGTACTTCGGTTATTGTACCAGAGGTTTTTTTAGTACCAATTAAGATCATCATGTTTCTAAAACGTTTTTTTTTTTTTTGTTATTGGGTTTATCTTTGACTGTAGATTAGAACGAAAGGATAATAAATATGTATATTTATGTAATAAATTACTCAGAATTAGTGAATATAATTTAAAATTATTATTTATATTTTAAAAAAATCCAAAATAGTATACTTATACTCAACAACACTTGTCACCAATTTTAAGGTGTTTAATTAACATAGTATTTTAATGTAGAAAAAAAAATCTACTTGGAAAAACATACTACAGTAAATAAATATGCAGATTGGCATGTGTCAAATTATTAATTTGGAAGACTGAAAAAATAAATCTAACTAACATAAGTAAATGATTCACTATTAATGCTACTACAGTTATCGAAGTGGTTAATTAATAACCACCATAGAGTAGCTAATTACGCTACACGTTACATGGCTGCATTAATGAGTTCTACTGTACGTAACGCGGTTAGACTAAGATGGATACATATATATAATTATTTAGTATAGTTTGGTATTACGTAAATAAGAATGCGTATACTTTTTCATATTTAATTATGAGTTTGAATTTTTCTAATTTGGAAAATTGTACTCCAAAGATTTTAACTTATTCTGATTTTGGGTTCAAGTGAAACTCATCTCACATGTGATTTTCAGATATCCAAAAATGTAAAACACTTCAAAATTATTATTATTTTTTTTTGTAAAAAAATAATCTTAAACAAATAATTTTTCAGTTAATATGACTTATTTTATTTTTGAAATTTATAATATAAAAACAAATATACATATATCAAACTATAAAATGATAAATAATATTTGTTTATTTAAAAAAACTGATATATGTAAAGCATTTATATTATTATTTTAGTTTAAAATAACAATTGAAATATTATTAAAAATAAAATAATAGTATTTTTGTATTTTTAAAAATTATATTTGATTCTAGAATATAATAACTGCATTTTTTTAATTTTGTTAAAAAAATATTTCATGAGTAAAATTATTTATAAATTATAATCTAATGAAAAATTTGGTAATTTTTTAAAATGTCGTTATCTTTTTATAATTATATTATTTATTATTTTGATGAAATATATTATTATATTAATTTTATGAAAACTTGACAGATTCTTATGCACAACCAAACACATAAAGTGATATTCTGAGGAATCATAGATAATATTTTAGTGCATATTACATTGATGTAAGTTTTCAGACTATCAAATTACCCTTTTCAACTTTCCCAATAATATGAAAATTGTGAACTCTTCATATCAAACGACCCCTTAATTGCTCATGATTGATACATATAGTTTGATATTCATTTCATTACTAGAAGGAAATAATTTTTATTAAAACAAATAAATTAGTAATGGTATATTAATTGGTGAAGTTTTAGTACTTTAATATCTATTGTGTTTAACACTCGATGCGATTTTTTTCTTCAGAAATGAGTAGAGTCATTAATTAAATTTAGTATCGAATAATCTCATATATTTTAGAATAAATATCATTTTTGTTCACTGAATTTTTAACACTACTAGATTGTGCTCCCTAAAATATACGGTCTGTTGAAATTTCTTTCTGAACTATTGAAACTATCAAATCGTACCCCCTATTACGATTTGCCTAAAATAATTAACACTTTTACCCCCGAACTTTGACAACTACAAAATTGTGCCCCCTTTAATTATAATAATTTAAAAGAAATTTTCTAATTAATTCTTAAAAATAAAAAAAAATTAAATAAAAGAGTAAAACTATTTAAATTTCATTTTAAATACATTTAAGTTTAAAAATATTTTTTAAAAGAAAAATTAAATTGTTACAAATAAAAAAACATATTCCATTATTTTTTATTCATTTTTAATATATTTTTTAAATTACTTTCTATTCTTTCATTTTTCCCAATATTTTTAATTAATTAAGTTTTATATATTTCTTTTAAAACTAGTACATTTTAAATTTTTAATATTTTATATATATTTAATTTTTAAAATTGTACGCCCTGATTTTCCCACGGGCTGATTAGCAGGCCGAGCTTCGGACTAATCATGGTTAGTCCATAAGCACCCCCCCAGGTCGAAGCTCCTGTCTTGAGGTCGTACCCCCCTTAGCTCGAGGAATCCTCAAGGACTCGCCAAGACTCCCAAGACTGGAGCGAGGAATTGGAAGGCCGAAGGTCGGGTCAGATGCACAGCTCGTGGTACGAGCTAGATATGGAGACTATGACCCCTTGTAAAGTCAACACACGCAAGATAAACGTGCATATATCTGACATCACGTGTCTGATATCTCCCTGACTTCTCGGACACGCCGCAGGAACGTGCGTGTTCAGACACCCACGGCTGGGTTGGGCCGTGCGGCCCATTATCTCCTTACCTATCGATTTGACCATACTTATGTGTCAGGGTTAGGAATTAATCATGAATGTCACAGAGTTGATATGACAAATAAGAAGGTCACGGGATGACCTCCTTACCAACTTCTAGGCGCCTTCTCCTATAAATATGGAGACCCTGGGAGTTGATAAGGGTTGGAAAACAATAGTCTCTAGAGAGATATACTTTGTAACCAAATACCCAGAATATATCAATAATATTGACTAGTGGAGTAGAAGGATTTTAACCTTTGAACCACTCAAAAACGTGTCTTGAGTCACCCATTTCATCCTCTAAGATCTTATATCTGTTACGGTTCTACATTCGGCACTAATCCTTTTCTCTCTTTCTCTTAATTACCTGTTGGCGAAGAACCGCGTCAACAGTTTGGTGCTTTCATTGAGAGCAAGTTCGATTAGTGCTGCTACAAACATCCAACTATGGTGACTACTCGATCCAGGCATGGCAACGAGACAGAACAACATGATGGGCAGGAGGCTCATCATACCGCCATCCCTGATGAACAAATTCCTGAAGTCCAGTAGCGGCCAGGAAAGTAGCCGGCGGGCCAAGACGATACTGGTAGTTCGGCGCCCCGGCCACCTAATCCAAACTCGTGTTATTATACTGCGGTGGAGATGGAGAACGCTCAGCTGAGGAGCCAGTTAGCCACTGCTAGTCAGCAAATCCAGGATATCCTGGCCCGACTACCCCCTCTCACAACCAACGTTAACATTGGAGAGAGGCAAGGTGAGGCTCCTAAGTCTCGCCGGGGTAATCGGTCCAGGCATATCCGTTCGGATAGACTTCCAGCAGCCAACTCCACCCCTTCATCGCATCATCGAGAAGCAAACTTCGGGGAAATGCCTAGACCTGGACAACAGCAATACAGCCGTTCGGTTAGGACGTCAACTCCTAGCTCTCAACCATCCTCGAGAGCGCCCGGGAGAGCTCGAGGAAATTCCCGAATAAGATCCGGGGAGGGCCCGCGACGTCAGCCCATCCCCGAAGACCGTCTTACGCCTCGTCCAGATCGCATGGCGCGGGACCAGCAAGTTGGCAGGGCCGAAAGGCCCCCACCAAATTTGATCCGTCCAGACGGAACTAGGATCGCCTCCCCAGTCAGACATCCTCCTTCTCCAATCAGATATCTGTCTCCTCCTCGGCCCTTCCGAGACATCCCAGCTTACGGGAGTAGTAGAAGAAACCCACCATCAGCGGGACCTTCCCGGCGTAGCAGGGCGCCAGAAGAAAGTTCAGGTCCTGGCCACCAAAGACGGACTCCTAGCCTATCCAGCAGGAGCCATTGGACCGGCAGTCGCGGGAGTGGTCTCTCTGGAGGAGACCTGCGTTAGCGATTAAGTTCGGCACAAAGTCACCAGACCACCCAGGGAGGCGACCTTCGAGATCGCCTCAACTCTCACAGAGAGGATCGGGCTAGAGATGGTAGTCAGGCTCGCTCGGGGGGGGGGGGGGGATCCGAAGTACGTAACAGAGAGAATGTCCCAAACAACCTATCTCAAGATAGGAGGGACAATAACCCACCTAATATGTACAATGGATCCGGAGCTGTTGAGCAGCCCCGGAATAACCAAGGATCTCAGGACCAAACCCTCGAGCGCCTAACTCAGGTGGAGGAACTGATGAGGAAGCTCTTGTCAGAAAAAGAAAAAGACGAATATGATTCGGGAGACGAGATGGAACTCTTCGCCCCCAACATAGCAGCGACGACATACCCATCTGGCTTCCGTATGCCTCACTTGTCGAAGTTCAACGGGGACGAAGATCCGTCGGACCATTTAGGGATGTTCAACACCTTAATGATGGCACATAACATTGGCCCAGAGCTGAGATGCTTGATCTTCCCCTCAACACTGATCAGACCTGCCAGACAGTGGTTTAAGCAAAGTAAAAGACAGTCAATCAGCTCCTGGAAGACCTTCTCAGCTGACTTCAAAAGGGCATTTCGCGCCTCCTAGGCCGCCCGTGTTCAGGCCGACTCCCTGGCCAATGTGAGACAGCAGCCCGGCGAGACGCTGAAGGCCTACCTGAGCAGATTCGCGAACTTCGCTGCCCGAGCTAGGGACGCGGATGATAGCTCCAAGCTCATGGCCATGAGAACCGGAATCCTTGTCGGAGGAGACCTATGGAAGGATATACAGAGGAAGGGAGTCAGCTCGGTTAACGAATTCCTTAACAGAGCCCAAGAATGGATAAATTTGGAAGAAGCCTCAGCCTCAGCCGCGGGAACCAGCCAGGTTCTCGAGCAGCCCGCTGGAGTGGGGACGGAGGTCGTGGTAGCGACCCCAGACGTCACACAGAATAACCAGCCCGACGGAAGCAAAAGAAAGGGGAATGGTGAGAACAATCAACACGGCCAAAAGAAGAATAAGTCTGTAGACAAGTTCAAGCCCGTGTTCGCGACATATACCGAACTCACCAAGTCCAGGGAAAGTATCTTCCTGGCCAACTCTACTCGGGTCCCCTGGAAGAGGCCGGAACCATTGAAACACCACAAGGGAAAGAGAGACACTTCCAAATTCTGTCGTTTTCATAACGACATCGGCCACAATACCGACGATTGTAGGCATCTCAAAGATGAGATAAAGACTCTCATCCGAGCAGGCCCCTTGGCTCAATACTCACGGAACAGGGACCCAGCGAGTCAGCCTGCTCCAGACGTCCCAGCCAGTCAGCCTGGGATTCGGATAGATCAGGACGTCTCTCCTCCCGTGGTCGAAGGAGAGATATCCACCATCTCTGGAGGCCCGCACATGGCTGGCACCAGCAGAGGCGCCCAGAAGAGATTCGTGAACGAACTAAAAGCTCACAACGGAGTGGAGTTCGTCCCGGAGTAGCGTTAGTCAAAACAGCAACGATTAGAGAAGCAACCGATCACTTTTACAGAGGAAGATGCAGGCCATGTCCAACTCCCTCACAATGATCCCTTGGTTGTAGCAGTCCAGCTCGCCAACCGGAAAGTAAGAAGGGTGCTGATAGACAACGGGAGTTCGGTGAACCTTTTATTCCAATCCACCTTAGAGAAGATGGGTCTGACTGTCACCAATCTAAAGGCAACCTCCATGGTGCTGTATGGCTTTTCGGGAGAAGGATCGGCAGCGATAGGGACGATCAAGCTGGTGATCACCCTAGGAGAAGAGGCTCGGACAGTCTCTAAACTACTCGAGTTCGTGGTCATTGACTGCTCCGCTGCCTACAACGCCATTTTGGGCCGACCTACGCTCATAGCTTTCGAGGCTATCACTTCCATTCGACACCTCGCCATGAAATTCCCTACTTCAACAGGAATCTGCACCATCAAGGGCGATCAGCTCGTTGCCAGGGAATGCTACAACATTTCCATGAAGGGAAAATCTAAACCCGGGCAGCTGGCTATGGCCATTCTGAGTGAAGAGGAATCCCAGGAACCCTTGGCGGCTCCTGAGATTGAAAAACCTCAAAACGCCAAAGGGGAAAGTGTCACCCTTAGTGAGGACATTGACCCCCGAATAGGCGAAGACAGGTCCGAGCTCCAGGCTATTGAGGAGCTCGAGGAAGTGAACCTTGACCCAAAAAATCCATCACGGATGGTCAAGCTCGGGAAAAACCTCTGTAGCAAGAGGAAGACGGAGCTGATTACGTTTCTCCGGGTTAATTTAGATGTATTCACATGGTCGCACGAGGACATGGTAGGGATTAGCCCGAGTGTCATCATGCACATGCTCCATCTGGACAAAAGCGTTCCTGCCAAGTCTCAGAAGCAAAGACGTCTAGGAACAACCCGGGCTGAAGCCCTAGAAGAAGAAACGTAATCAGGGACATAGGTTCCACTCGGCACTAAGGTTCGGATTCAAGGCCTCCAACAACGAGGCGGAATACGAAGCTTTGCTGGCCGGCCTAAGGATAGCCAGGGAGTTAAAGGAGAGCTCCGTCCAGTGCTTCAGTGACTCCCAGCTCGTGGTGAACCAGGTCTTGGGTGAGTATCAGGCACGAGGACCCAAGATGGCCACATATCTGGCGGAGGTAAAAGCCGAGCTGTCCGCATTTGAGCGAGGATCGATCGAACAGATACCTCGAGAGTAGAACGCCAATGCAGATGCTCTTGCCAAGCTCTCCACCTCGGGAGAGACAGAGACCCTGGGGTTGGTGCCAATAGAATTCTTGGAAAAACCAAGTATAGAAGGAGATCGGGCAGAGGTCGACATGATTGACGCTAGGCCAACCTGGATCACCCCCATTCTTGAATATCTCGTCGAGGGCAAGTTGCCTGAGGGACGTAACGACGCGCGGCGAGTCCTATATCAAGCTCCGAGATATACGATAGTCGATGGAGTGTTGTACCGACGTGGGCACTCTTTACCTCTCCTTCGGTGCGTTCTTCCAAGTGAAGCGAAGGCCATCCTGCAAGAAATTCACGGAGGATTCTGCGGAGACCACACTGGGGGGCAGAGCCTGGCCTTAAAAGTTCTCAGGCAAGGGTATTACTGGTCGACTCTGTCCAAAGACTCGATTTCATACGTGAAGAGCTGTGACAAGTGCCAGCGATTCGCTGCAGTTGCCCGAGCTCCTCCAGTCGAGCTGAAAATGATCTCGGCCCCTTGGCGCCGTTTGGGGGATAGACTTAGTAGGCGCCCTGCCTACCGGAAAGGGCGGGGTCCATTACGCCGTGGTAGCCATCGACTACTTCAGTAAGTGGGTCGAGGCCAAGCCGTTGGCAATGATCACGTCTAAAAGGGTGCTTGACTTCGTGATTAAAAACATCATCTGTCGCTTCGGCCTGCCCAAGAAGATCGTCTCCGATAACGGCACTCAATTCGACAGCGACCTGTTCACGGAGTTCTGTGACAGGCATGGGATTGTGAAAAGCTTCTCCTCTGTAGCCTATCCTCAGGCTAATGGCCAGGTCGAAGCTGTCAACAAGACCTTAAAGGCGAGCCTCAAGAAAATATTAGACAAAGCAAAGGGGGTCTGGCCAGAATAGCTCCCCCAGGTCCTATGGGTGTACCGGACCTCGCATCGGACTCCTACGGGTCATACTCCTTTTTCTTTAAGTTTTGGGAGTGAGGTAGTCCTCCCCGTGGAGATAAAGGTTCTTTCGCATAGAGTCCAATCTTACGACCAAGGTCGAAACCATGAGCTCTTATGCCATTCCCTCGATCTAATTGAGGAAAAGTGGGAGGATTCGCAACTCCAGCTCGCCCATTATCAGCAGAAGATCACTCGCTACTTCAACTCTAAAGTCAAAAAACGCGCCTTTAGCGTTGGCGACTTGGTCCTAAGGAGAGTTTTCCTGGCCGGGAACGATCCCAAAGATGGAGTTTTGGGACCAAACTGGGAAGGACCATACCAGGTCATCGAAGTCATCAAGGAGGGAACTTATAAGTTAGCTCGACTTGATGGAGGGGCGGTCCCGCGGACTTGGAACGCCATCCACTTAAAGAGATAATACCAATGACCCACTTGTAAGGCCTGGAAGGCCACCTTTTGTATATTAATAAAAATCAGCTTTTTACGCATATTTGCAATTGTAATCTTAAAAGTAACCACGAAAGACCCTTTCCCAGTTACCTTGGGGGCATATGGTACCTGGATATAACCAGGTCTCCTTAACGACTTAGATGTTGATCCTTATCTATGGATCGTTGCTCTTCTTAAAGAGTTCGAGATATGGATTAGGGTTAACGATAACTAAGTCCTATCCTGGTTTTAACCGGGTCATAAAACTTAGAAGTTGATTTAAATCTATTTCTCCTTGTTCTTCTTAAAGAGCTTGAGATACGGATAAAAATTAACACGAACTAAGTTTTTCAAAGAGTTCCTGGTTTTAATCGGGTCATAAAAACTTAGATGTTGATTTAAATCCGTTGATCGCTGTTCTTCTTAAAGAGCTTGAGATATGGATAAAAAATTAACACGAACTAAGTTTTTCAAAGAGTTCCTGGTTTTAACCGGTTCATAAAAACTTAGAAGTTGATTTAAATCCGTTGATCGTTGTTCTTCTTAAAAAGCTTGAGATACGGATAAAAATTAACACGAACTAAGTTTTTCAAAGAGTTCCTGGTTTTAACCGGGTCATAAAAACTTAGAAGTTGATTTAAATCCGTTGATCGTTGTTCTTCTTAAAGAGCTCGAGATACGGATAAAAATTAACACGAAATAAGTTTTTCAAAGAGTTCTTGGTTTTAACCGGGTCATAAAAACTTAGAAGTTGATTTAAATCTGTTGATCGTTGTTCTTCTTAAAGAGCTCGAGATATGGATAAAAAATTAACACGAACTAAGTTTTCTAAATAAGTTCCTGGTTTTAACTGGGTCGTAAAACTTAGAAGTTGATTATCTATTTATCGCTGTTCTTTCCAAAGAGCTCGAGATATAAATAGCGGTGAACACGAACTAAGTTTATCAAAAAGATATATGTATTGTAGCCAAAAGCATGAAAAAATATAAATTAAAGGTGTAAGGCATATTGTCTCGAGGTGAAAACACCTCATGCAAAGGTTACATAAAATACTTCAACATATTCAAAGGCAAAAAAAAAAAGAGAAGAGAAAAAGCGCCCTAAGCTCCGTCAGTCGACCCTTTGGAGGTTGCCGTTTCACCCTGCTCCGCCGCACCAGAGGCTTCCCCAGTCTCCGAAGGCGGCGCCTCTTTGTCGAGGCGAGCTTGGAACTTCACCAGCAAGCGCGCCCAGAGACTCGGTGGCATGAAAGAGAAGTCAGCCTCCGGATTGTGGGCCCAACAGTGATAGAACAGATCATGCATGGACTGCTCCGAGGTGGTCCGTTCGTCCTCCAGGGCGGTCTGGGCGGCCTGGATCTCAGTCTTCGCTGCCTCGAGGTCTGCCTGCGAGGTAGCAAGGGAGGTCTCGAGCTCCTGGACCTTCAAGCGGGTCTTCTCCAAGTCGACCTAGGTCTTCTCTAACTCGGCCTTCGATGTCGCCAAGGCATCCTTAGTCGCCTTAACCTCCTGAAGGGTGGCCTGGTGCTCGGTCCTCATGTCATCGAGCTAAGTTCTGGCCCTGATGATGCTCCGGTGAAGGGCGACGACACCCTACGAGGGATGAAAGATAAATTGGCTCAGAGGAAAAATAAGGCAGAGTATAATGGTAAAAACTTTAAAAGAATAGGGCAGCTTACCGTTAGGGTCATGCTCATTGAAGAGTCCATAATGTCAACCGGGCTCATTGACTCAATAGTCCAGAGTTCCTTCTCGGTGAACTTATAGATATGGTTAACGGCGTAGCTCACTGATTCGTACACTGTCCCCCGGAAGGCCTCTGGGATCTTCTCCAGGTCCTGAGGGTTTACTGGGATGCGCACATCGAAGGCCGCCACGGCCGGGGTCCCGAGCTCCGATCCTCCGACCTGAGTAGCGACCGGAGCTCGCTGAGGCAGTGGAGGCATTTGTCCTGCTCCGGCAGCAGGAAGGATCGCCCCCACGACCTGGGCTGCCGGGGTTTTCTCCTTCTCCTTTGCCGGAGATTTGGTGGAGACCCCAGCAGTGCTCTTGGAACCCTGGAGCCTTTTCTGTCTTGGCTCGGCTGAGGGGTTCCCCCCAAAGACTACGCCCCGCAAGCTATCCTCGGGCTGAAACATCTCTTCTGTAAAACAAAAAACATGGTTATTACAAGTTAGCAATCATACAGAGATAAAGATAGAAGGTTAAAGCTAAAAAAGTGTACAAATACTAAGGGAACCCTACCCCCCGAGCTGGAGGAGCCTAAGACGATTATTTCCCGAACTAGCGCAAGCTCTGTCTCCAGGTCTGATTCAGGGCTAGATTCTCCTACATACTGCCTAAGCCCCGGAGCATAGATACCCCTCTGGAGTGAGGGCCATGTGCGTAGGTTTGTCCCATACTCCTGGAAAAAGATCGACCTAAAGGCTAGGGTATTATCTACTACTACGGTACCCCTAGGCCGGCTCTCTCGGTGATCCAACACGAGCCGATCGACACAATGGAGCAGAAGTGTCTTCAGGTCCGGATTGTTCCTGTGACGATGGACGAGCTGCCTAGGATTGAACCTAGCCAGCCAGGGGTCTGCAGCGGCCCTATCTAGACTTCTAAACAAGTAAGGGTTACCTTGGCCAGAAGGACCCGCGGCTGCTTCGGATTGGATCCTCTCCTCGCCCGTCCTCTGGGCGACCTCCAAAGTCCTCTTCCTGCTCCTCACGAGCGGAACTTCGTCGCCCTGGTCCTCCTTGTCTTCATCTTCCGCGACCTCCTCCACGTTGATAGGTCTGGTTTCCCGAGCTGGAGGTGGCCCCCGGGGCCTCTTTAGGTTCAGTGTTTGGTTCGGAAAGATCAGTTTGCAGGCCACCATCGTCTCGTCCGTCACGAGCACGCGATAATCCTTCTCATTGGGGGGCAAGCCCGCCAGTGTTTCATACTGCGCCCCGAGGGTCACAGATTTCTCTGTCCTCGCGAGATGGCTGCGTAATGAGGTTAAGTCAGAAAGGGGTGCAGGAGGAGCTAAAGTGATAATTAAACACACGGGCTAAGGTCAGGAAGCACTTACAAGGACGATTGAAGTAGTGGTGCTCGTAGTTCCGGAACCCAGTTGACATAAAGAACTGGTCCTTGAAATCATTGGGGTGGCTGGGCAGCTCGATGATCGCCGCCGTATTGGGAAAATGGGTTAAATAGTAAAACCCGTCGCCTCGCCCCCGCTGGTCTGGGCTGGCTTTGAGACAAAAGAAATATAAAATATCCACAGGAGTGGGGACCTCCCACTCATGCTTCTGGAATAAGTACCTCAACCCTGCCAGAAGACGGTAGGAGTTGGGGGGGAGCTGAAATGGGGCCAACCCCACGAAGTTCAAGAAATCAGCAAAGTACTGATCCAGGGGAAGGAAGGCCCTTGCCTTAAAGTGTTCTCCGCTCCAAGCCGCGAACAATTCGTCGAGTGGCGCGCAGCTCCGCTCGCCATTCGAGGCAGGTCGGGCAATAATGGAGGCTTTCCCCAGCGCGATGTTGTGAGTGAGGAAGAGTTTGTTGATCTTCGTTTGATCGGTTATCTTTGAGACGATTCTCTCTGCCTCAAAGAATGCATCGGGGGCCACCTCGACCTCCTTCTCCACTGCCGGCCCGAAACGGGGGATCAGGGAGCTGGGCATCGCCGCCTTCCCTTTGTCCTGCTGGGAGGCCGAGCTTCCAACGTTCTTCTGAGGGAGATTCCTTTTTGGAGCCATCTGGTCACCTAACGAACAAAAGAAAACATTTTAGAAAAGGCGACCCAAGCAGGAGGAAGAAACAATTATTATTTGCACGAGCTGAGGTAAGCCCAGCTCGTGGAGAGTGGAACCACGCGGTTCAGTGAACACGCGCATATACTCCCAACAGATCCCAGATTACTCGAAATTCGTGTGTCAGGAGGTTCAGAATAGAATTTGCCTTGGGGGGAAAGTTTCAATAGGTAGAAAATTACAAAATCGCTTATGAGGCGTGTTCCATAAGCTACCCGGTTTTGCACCCAAAATTCCCAAAACTCCTACCCATAAATTTTCCCCTGAAAAAGTGTCCTGGAACCCATACTCTAAAGCGATTTCCTACAGCAAATATACCCTAACCTAAAAAAGACTGTCACCCTCCATATCCACAAAACCCAGAAAACCCTTGCATGCGGCTACAGTGAAATTTTTTACCTAAGCTACAGTAGCATGTTATCAAAATACACAGGGTCAGGAAATTTACTGTGTATGACTGGGAGGTAGACGAGAGTGTTGCGTTGGTAGGGGCTTCGTCGGTGTAGTAGCTCCCAAAGCTTCAGAGAAATCCATGCGCCTAAGTTTCTTGAACGGTGAAAATGGCAGCAATAGTTTCGAATGAGGAGAAAGGTTTTGTTCTTCTGGAATATGGAGAGGAAAGAGGAAAAGAGGTTTGAAATTTTTTGAATAAATGGGTGGCCCGTGCGTAGGGTGGCCACCCCCTTTTTATATGCGTGAAGGATCACATGTAGAAGGCTCTTGGATGGCCCTGGTGAGGGATTCGAGGCCTTCCACTCGAAATACGAAACGACGGCCGGGCATAGGCTAAGCCATTAAATGCGGTTCTCGTGAGACGTACCGTCACCACCCACGATGTGCCACGTATCAGGCGCCTGCGTAAAGGGTGGAATGCGAAGAGTTTGTGGGGAAGTATAAAAGCCCCTACTATGGTCTTATATACGACGTCATATACCATTAGCAGGAGGCTGGGGGGCAAATGTATGCCCTGATTTTCCCATGGGCTGATTAGCAGGCCGAGCTTCGGACTAATCATGGTTAGTCCATAAGCATCCCCCAGGTCGGAGCTCCTGTCTTGAGGTCGTACCCCCCTTAGCTCGAGGAATCCTCAAGGACTCGCCAAGACTCCCAAGACTGGAGCGAGGAATCGGAAGGCCGAAGGTCGGGTCAGATGCACAGCTCGTGGTACGAGCTAGATATGGAGACTATGACCCCTTGTAAAGTCAACACACGCAAGATAAACGTGCATATATCTGACATCACGTGTCCGATATCTCCCTGACTTCTCGGACACGCCGCAGGAACGTGCGTGTTCAGACACCCACGGCTGGGTTGGGCCGTGCGGCCCATTATCTCCTTACCTATCGATTTGACCATACTTATGTGTCAGGGTTAGGAATTAATCATGAATGTCACAGAGTTAATATGACAAATAAGAAGGTCACGGGATGACCTCCTTACCAACTTCCAGGCGCCTTCTCCTATAAATATGGAGACCCTGGGAGTTGATAAGGGTTGGAAAACAATAGTCTCTAGAGAGATATACTTTGTAACCAAATACCCAAAATATATCAATAATATTGACTAGTGGAGTAGAAGGATTTTAACCTTTGAACCACTCAAAAACGTGTCTTGAGTCACCCATTTCATCCTTTAAGATCTTATATCTGTTACGGTTCTACATTCGGCACTAATCCCTTCCTCTCTTTCTCTTAATTACCTGTTGGCGAAGAACCACGTCAACAAAAATGATTTTAGGGGCAAAAATGAAATAATAGAAAGTAATTAGAAAAATGAATAAAGAAGAAGAAGGGAATATGTTTTTTTTTTAATTGTAACAATTTAGTTTTTCTTTTAAGAAATATTTTTAAACTTAAATGTATTTAAAATGAATTTTAGTCTTTTATTGAAATTTTTTAATAATTTTCTTTAATTTTGTAAGACCTAGTAGAAAAATAAATTTTTATCATTAAATGAGACACAATTTGGTAGTTGTCAAAGTTCAGAGGGCAAATATACTAATTATTTTATGAAAATCATAAGAGAGGGGCACGATCTGATACTATCAATAGTTTAGAGGGAAATTTTAACCGATCTTATATTTTAGGAGGCACAATCTAGTAGTGTCAAAAGTTATGGGGAAAAAATTGCTATTTCTTCCATATTTTAATAGGAAATTTGCGAGGAAAATCAATAATCTCATATACAAAGCGTATGATCGCATTGAATGGAGTTTCTTACTCAGGGTTCTTCGGGCAACCGATTTTTGTGATCGATTCTATAAGTGGAATATGCATTGTGTCTCTTCCGTAACCTTTTTGGTGTTACTAAATGGGACCCGTTGGTTTCGATAGTACCAAAGAGGAGTATGAGACAAGGAGATACATTGTCTCCTTATCTCTTCATTCTTTGCAGCGAGGTTTTGTCGAAGCTTGTGTCAAAGGCTGAGATGGAGGGAGAGATATCGAGAATTAAAATATCGAAAAATGTCGCAGCAATCACACATCTTCTCTATGCGGATGATTCGATTTTTTTATTGTAAAGCGGACACAAGGGAGTCAAATTACTTGATGACTTGTCGGGAAAATGCAGTAACACCCTAAGAATAGATGAAAGTACTTGGGAAATTCGTTCTTCTTCAATGCAAGAAGCATATCTTATTTTGGTTTTTTTTTTAAGAGAAGATGCTCCGTAAATTAGAGGGATGGAAAGCTAAATGTTTGTCTCAAGCAGGCAGGACGACTTTGGTGCAATCAGTACTTCAAAGTCTCTCGACATATACCATGTCCACCTTTAAAATCCCCACTACTTTGACAAAAGAATTGGATAGTCTAGCATGCAAGTTCTGGTGGAAAGGAAGAATAGATGGTGGAAAGTACATGGATCTAAAGACCTGACATGATATTGTTGGGTTTTATGCCCTTATAAAACTATAACGGACATATAACACGATTTTATATTGTCAATAGAAATTATTTAGTTTGACAACCGTGTTGCTTGCTTATTTTATTACATGATTATTAGAATAATACAAACATTTATAAAATCTCGAACATATAAATAGTTACAACTATAGTGACTAGGTCACAGTGGATTATAATTGTAATTATATGTTCAAAAGAACAAGTCCTAAGATTAAGTTAGTGCATTGGATTTTCACTGATATAGCAATCTACGATATGATCTACTTACACATTCGGGGTGTGATTGTTAGGATTAATGCCCTAAAAGCATAAAAATACATTTTATTGGTCTTAAATAAAAGTACAATGTTATTATATTTTAATGTTATAATTATTGTTTGAATTAATTATATAATAATATAAAGAAAATTCCCTATTCATTTACGAGAATATGATATTGTATTAGTACGAGAGAATTAAGATCATATATAATGAATAAAATAGTCGATAACATATAAAAATATGGAATCTTTAATGAATGGATACTAGTACGGTTTGCGAAGCATACGAGATGCGAATAATCTAGATTCGGATTACTGATATGGATAGAGATCTTAGTAAATGTGTTATATATAATAGAGATTATATATGACAGAACCGATGTAAATTAATTAGCTTTATAAAATTGTCGTTTGATGTAAAGATTTAATTCTTATTATAATAGATGATCATTTGTAGATCAGTCTATATCCTGAGTATTCATGAACTCTCGTTTATGTTTATTGGATCTTTTGATTCACTCGTTAAGGTTTCTTAAAATAATGAGGCTAATGACTTTTGTTTTGGAGATTCAATATCCTGAATGGCTGGGAACATGAATTACAATAATGGAATTCATGCTATCCTAACAGATCGAATATTGGTTATCTTAAGAGTTAATTTTAGAACTGAATAGTTATTGAACTCAAATCTATAATTAGATTATAGATTAATTATTCGCTAGTGAATTATTGGTACTTAAGGATCAAAAGGTAATTAAAAGGGTAAAACAGTAATTTTGACCAGCTCTAATTATCGAATCAATAACAGATGACAGAACTACATATATTGATTATATCAATAGACTACAAGAGAAAACTCTGTAAATATAATTCTATAAATACTTAAGAGTGCAATTCCATATTTGTAGTGGAGTAATCATGGAATTAATAAATAAGATTATTAGATTAAAGAGTTTATTTATCAGGTTTATTGGAGCTTCGTATTTTAGGTCAATGGTCCACAGATCACCTATATCCTACACTGTCAAGGGTAAGTGTAATGCCCTGGATAACCAAGATCGTTACACTGTGTATTTTAAAATAGTGCAAGACTTGCTAATCAAGTCGTTTGAACATTAATGTGTTCCTAAAGTCAACTATCAGGTTAGGGTTAAAAGATTTTGATCATTAACGATTAATTTTCATTAAAATAGATATTTGGTACACGGGATCCCAAAAGCAAGGTTTAAAAGACAATTTACAATTCTCAAAAGTTATATACAACCAGTGGCCACTCTAATGGAAAAATACAAATTTTAGGCACCGTCCCTGTAACATCCCTCAGTCGTGGCAGATGAGCAGCTGACATTGTATACCTCGCCCCCAGAGCTCTCCAACTCATGGTTGGTCCAGCTTTCCCTTGCCTTTACCTGCACCATTCAGTACCTGTGAGCCAAGACCCAACAAGAAAACCATAACAACAAATACATAATTAATAGTAGCAATCAATCAAACATATGGCAATCACCCAAAAGTTCAACATATCATAGGCATCAAACTAATAACAGTAAACACGTATGTTCAGAAATATATCTTAATTAATTTACGAATGCTCAGGGGTGGCGCCCTTAGGTTGAGCCCTCTGTTTACTCAATTGACTCCGACTCGCTTAGGCTGAGTCCATTGTTTATTTAGATGACCCTGGCTCACAATGGTCGAGCCGCGTCTTGTGCGCAAGTTATTAGCCCCGGCTCTCTTAGGCCGATCATTTCTTATTTCGCATAACCACATCACAGTTACACAACACATATATCCAGATACAAGGAATCTCAGTCCCAATACAGCCACACAAGGGTGCAGTTTTCTTACCTTGAATTCCGAGCGGAGGATACAGAACGGTCCCGAGCATGATCCTCAGATTTGAGCTTTGGCGATAAAACTAGTCACAGTGGCCATTGGGTAATTATCAATTTCTAATCCAAATAAAAACTTAGGAGACAAAAACTATCCTCTGGGTAGTAGAAATTGTCCTGAGCGCCTAGGTTAGAATCCCCAAGCCTTACCAATCCTAGAAACCTTCCAAAGGCAAAATCCCCTAGGCGGGCCGTAACCTGGCCCCAAGGGTCGCGACACGCCCCCAAGTTAGAGACTAAAACCCCAAGCCTCAGGGGAGGCGGGCCGTGACTTGCCCCCTAGGGCCGCGGCGCGCCTTCAGGATAGAGAGCACACCCAGTCATTCTGGGCATGCCGGCCGCGGCACCCATGAGCTGGGTTATGGCGCGCCCCCTCATGCCCAGAATTTATGGGTTTGCTCAACATATTTTCCAGAAAAATTTCTCATAATTCAATCCTAATAAGCCTCCCAACCAGAATCAAACTCAACTACGAGTTCAGGACTTTTAAGCACATATTTTAAACACAAAACCTTAACAATACTACATAATTCACTATCCCAAATCAGTTGAAATTCATCACCCAATACTCAGCTTAATTACACCCTAATGATCTAAATTCTTTAACATAACCAAAGATAAGTACTTACCTCAACTATTGATTGAATCCTCACATGCTTCCAGCCTTCTACCCTTGTGCTTAAACTCCCAAGTTTTCCAGCTAAACCACTTGGTTTCCAAAGCTTCAGCTCATCAAAGTTCTTCAAGAGCAAGAGAAAAATATGGAGAAAATCGTGTAGAAGAAGAAGGAGAGATGAATAGTGAGTTTGGGGTCTTCCTATTGTGTCTAGTGAATTCTCAATACCTCTAGGCCCTTAGCTGATCATATCCTGACCAAAAAATGACCAAAATGTCCTCCCCTGAACTACTTAGCCATTTAATTACTCTAAGGGTAAAATAGTCTTTTCTCCCCATTTCTTGCTAACTCCTCAAGTGTTCCTAATATCCACCAATTAATCATGTTGCTCCAATAAATTACCACGTACTTATTCAATATCTAATGATTCCCAAAATATATTATCTAAATTCCCAAAAATACTCCTTGACTCCCCCCGAACCGGGTATTAAACCCCGCTGTGACTATTTCGCTAATCTGCTCACTAGGACCGTCTCGAGCCATATGTTGCAAATATATCTACATAATAATGTGGTCTCAAAAATTTATCACATAAAGTCACATTTATCCCCTCAACGAGTCAAAATTACAAATATGCCCTTATAAGCTATAAAGGGCCCACATGCATATCTAATACTCGTAAACATGCATATCACATAGTCACACATTTAACCAATTAAACATACATATAAACCAATTACGCCCTCTCGGCACGCTAATCAGGGCCCTAAGCCCTATTAGCAATTTTGGGTTGTTACAACTATCCCCTCCTACTGAGAATTTCGTCCTCGAAATTTACCTAAATAACTCGGGATACTGATCCTACATCGATGACTCAAGCTCCTAGGTCGCTTCCTCGACCCTGCTATTCCTCCACAACACTTTGACTAGAAGAATCATCTTGTTCCGTAGAACCTTATCTTTCCTGTCTGAGAACTGAACCGTTCGCTCTTCATATGACAAATCTGTCTGCAACTCCAAGCTTCAACACATGAGTCGTATCTGAGACATACTTTCGAAGCATAGAAATGTGGAATACGTTGTGAACCCCTGATAATGATGGTGGCAGTGTCAATCTGTAAGCCACTTGCCCGATCCTCTCCAGGATCTCAAATGGTCCTATGAACCTAAGGCTCAACTTTCCCTTTTTCCTAAACCTTCTCACCCCTCGCAGTGGTGAGACTCACAGAAATACATGGTCCCCTACTTGGAATACCACGTCCCTACGCTTAGGATCAGCGTAGCTCTTCTGCCTGCTCTACGAAGCAAGCATTTGAGCTTGGATCTTCTTTCTAGCCTCATTGGTCTTCTGAACCATCTCTGGTCCCAAATACTTCCTCTCACCCATCTCATCCCAATGAATGGGCTATCTACACCTCCTTCCATACAACATCTCGTATGGAGCTACTCCAATCATTGATTAATAACTATTGTTATATGAAAACTCAATCAACGGGAGGTACTTACTCCAAGACCCTTCAAAGTCTATCACACATGCCGTAAGCATGTCTTCCAATATCTGAATCGTCCCCTCAGACTGTCCAACAGTCTGAGGACGAAAGGTCGTACTGAACTTCAGTTGAGTCCCCATAGCATTCTGCAAACCACCCCAAAACTTGGAGGTGAATATGGGATTGCGATCTGATACAATAGACTTGGGAACCCCATGGAGACATACAATCTCCCTCATAGAGCTCCGCATACTAATCCACAGTATAGGTCGTCTTCACTGGTAGAAAGTGAGCTGACTTGGTGTATTTGTCTACTATTACCCACACTGAGTTATGTATCCCCACTGTTCTTGGTAAACCTCCCACAAAATCCATAGTAATGTCTTCCCATTTCCACTCGAGAATACCCAAAGGCTGTAGCAACCCTGCTGGTCACTGATGCTCAACCTTCACCTGCTGACAGGTTAAACACTTGGCCACGTACTTCACTACATCTTTCTTCTGTTGGGAATTGTGCCCTGAAAGCATATGTAGTAGACATTGTTTTAAGAAATAAATAAATAAATTGAATTTTTTATGCATATATTTTATGGACTATATTATTATGTGATAATATTATGTAAATATTAGAAAAATTCCTAAGTTCATATATGTGATCTCAAATACGTATTGGTACGAGAGGATTGTGTTTGATATAAATGAACTAGAATAGTTTGCAGGAAAATAAAGTTAAGGAATCTTTAAATTAATTACTGTAAGTACGATCCACTAATATTATGAATACATGTGATCTAGATCTGGATAACTAGCGTGGTAGGATAATTTAGTGGAGGTACATTATATATTCTCTAATATATAGAACTAGACCAAATATGTTTATTAATACTTAGTTAAATACTGTTTCGAAGTATTAATTAAATATATCAACTAATGATCATATACAAATAGTTCTTAATCCTGAAGCTATTATGAACTCCTGTTTTTGTTATGTGAGTTCTTTGATTCACTCATTAGGGTTTGTCAGAATGATCAGGCTAGAAATTTTTGTTTTGGGAACTCATTAATGTAAATGGCTAGGGACATAGTATACAGATATAGAATCTATATCTTCTCATAAGAGATTGAATAATGGTTCTCTTAAGGGTTGACTTTTAGGACTGAAATGTTATTGAGCTCAAATTCATAATTTAGTTATGAATTAACCTTCACTAGTAAAGTCAATAGTACTTAAGGAAACATGATATAATTAAATAGGTAAAATGGTAATTTTATTCCCGATTAATTATGAACCATTATTAGAGGGTTAATTTGTATGTAATTATTATATCAATGAACGCTTTATTTTATAAAGTACTCAGTAAATGAAATGTCTATAATAACAAGAGTGCAGTCTCATATTTATAGTGGAGTAATCATGAGATTAATAAATTAAAATTATTTAATTAATAATTTCAAATTTATTGGAGCTTGGAATTATAGGTTCATAGGTCCCCACATCGGCTCGATCAACACTATTCAAGGCAGGAATTGATATATAGGAAAAATGGTTGAAAGACATATTTAAGAAGAAATTTGTTATTCGGGCCAAATATGCAATTGTGTGATAATAGTGATTAATTAATTAATTACAAATTAGTTGTAATTAACAAAAGTAATTAATATTTAATTATTATGTAATTTTTGAAATTATATTAAATAATTAAATTTATTTTCAAAATTATATTAAATAATTAATTAATTATAATTTTCAAAATTATAATAAATTAAATAATTAATTTTGAAATTATTATTTAATTTAAATTGGTTTTAATTAATTGGTTGAATTAATTAAATATCTTTATTTGAGTGAGAGATAATAATCTGATAAGTTCAAATTAGATTTGAATTTAAAAGATTGATATTTATTCAAATAATTAATTATATTTGATAATTAGTTAAAGAGATAATTAATTCAAATTTGAATTAATTACCAGGTTGTTAGATTTTATCTGATAAGGTAGTTTGAATAAATAATTAAATAATTATGGAAAAATTAAATATTCTTAAAATATTGGGTGGTACACGACACACACAGTCCATGGACTGTGTGTGGCGTATACTACACATTTTTCAGGGATATATTTTTCAATTTTAGTTGTTTAATTAATTAATTAATGGAAAATTCAAAAGTTAGTTTTTAGATATTTTCATTAATGAGATAGTTAATTAATTAAAAGATAAATTGTAAATTGGTTACAAATTTATTTTTTAAAATTAAATATTTTCTTTTTAAGTTAGACTTATCGGAAAATAAGAAGACACTCTGTTATTCGCTCTTAAAGAAGAGAACGATACTTTTCTATCTCTCCCTGAAAAAGATAAAGAACCAATCTCAGGGCTATTCTCTTAATCTCATATATTGAGTACATCAAGTAGAATTAGAAATTAACTATCCTTCATTCTCTAAGTGCCCACACACTTCTTGAGGTGTAGAGAACGTTGTGGAAGATCTTGGTGTGAGTACCTGAGAGCAGCTTGGATAGGAAGTTCGTTCAATTTACGAAAAGTTTAACGCCCTGGTTACCCCAGAACAGTTACGGTGAACCGGAAATTTAACTCGCTACCCAAGTCCTTTGGTTAAAAACGTGCTTCTAAGTGCTATTAACAGGCTAAGGTGAAAAACCAATCAAAAGGAAATGATATATTTTATTTTAGAACGTAAAATTGTTCATGGGCCCAGAAAAAACATTTACAAGTTATTTACAACTCAAAATGGTCATTACAGTTTCAAATTTTACAAACTCGACGACCTAAGCGGCAAAAATTGGGTAAACCCCCTAGTTCCTCTGAGAACTCCTTGGCCGTGGTGGTCAAGCGACCGCATATGTACACAACATCACCTAAGCTCTCCACTCAAGGCTGGGTGAGCTTTTCTTTCCATTTACCTGCACCACAAAGCACCCATGAGCCAAAGCCCAGCAAGAAAACACAATATATCATGAGTATGGTATCAACAATGATCATGATCATCATTCAGGACTTTCAGTCCAAAGCAGTTGAGTGACAGTCGCAAAAGTCACTAAGGTGGGTTCCGTTCCCTCTAACCATGTGACGATAGGGTCACCGAGGCTTTACAAATAAGTGAACCTTTCACTAGCTTTAACAGGATAGGTGCTTGATGATTAGTCACCAACATAACCTACCTCGTGACCAAAGAGTCAAAACCATGGGATTTCGCTCCCTAGCCATGTGACAAGCTGTCACCTAGGCCTTTGGCCCTGGCTCTAAGTAACTAGTCTTAGACTAGTCAAGCGTTTATAAGTTTCATCGACCTTAGGTTCGGTCTAGCATTAATGCTCCTAGAGTCATTCAACGCTGATATCGATTAGATCTAATCTTTAATCGGCCCTGCGTTCAGGACGCTTATGCCGTTTCTGACTCGCAGGTCAGTAATATGCGACCAGTGTCGTCCCTGACTAATCAGTGTCACACACAAGTAAGCAAGCTCTGCTAAGCATTTAATATGCAATCAATGTCCACATTTATCAACCAACATGCCTCAACAACAATCATTCATGTCACATATAGTGTGTAGTTTTCTTACCTCTGATTCAAGCGAGAAGGAATAAAAGAACGACCCTTGAGAACGATCTGACTTTTAGCCCTTTAGCGGTCACCTAGTCATAACCAAATATGGAACACCATCAATGAAATGAACAACAAGGGTTCCCAAACCAAGATCTAGCCTCCGAGACATCAATCCCCACTAATTCGGGTAGTAGGAACAATCCCGAGGCCTAAAACCAAGTTCCCGAGGTCAAAACACTCAAACGGGCTCAAAACCACCTTGAGCAGCGGCCCCCTGCCACACCAGGAGCAAGGGCCGCGGCGCCCAAGAACAGAGCTGCGGCCCCCAACCCAGAACCAGCCAAAACTTGATCTCCTTCATCCCAAACCCTCCAAAAACATACCTAAACACTTCCAAATCCAAAAATCAAAGTTACCAAACTTCCCAATGAGCCAAAACCATCAAATCCTGAGGCTTAAACGAACCAAAAACTCAACGATTCACAAAATCCAATTCGAAGCTTAGATACTCTAAAAACTCAAAAATTAAAACTTAGATTACCTTTGATTGGGTTGTTTCTCGTCAAATCCTTCGGTCAAAAAGCTTCTAATCTTTCCTAGGATCACTATGTCTCGATCCTCGCTTGATTCCGACTCCTAGAACTTGAGATTTCTTCAAAAATGCCTCGAACGGTAAAATGAACTAACGGGAAAGAGAGAAAGGGCCTTCTAATGTACGGTTCTATCTGACAAGCTACTTCAAGCTTAAGTAACCTCAAATAAAACCTAGTGCTCGGGGTCCCGAATGTAATGACCCACTAATCTAGACTCTTGGACCATTATCGAACTATACATACAAATTCTTACTAAAACATACATTTGCGAAAATACCATAATTTATTATAAACTTGTAGAAACAAAGGTTACTTTCATAAAAATAAGTAGGATATGGGTACCCATTGTCTTTAAAACAAAAATAACTTAAAGTGAAAAGAGTTACATAGAAAATGCGGAAAATACATGTAAAACCATAAAAAAAAAAAAAATGAGACTACATCCTCGAATCGAATAACGCTCGGCCCCTTGACTCCATTCACCATCGATACACATCCTCTAAGCGTCACGAATCTTACCGCCTCTAAAGCTATTTTCCTGCACATAAAACAAAAAGGAATGAGCCTAATGCCCAGCAAGGAAAATCTAACACATAGTCATAAACATAAATTTCATAATAAACGTAAAGACATATCATAACACTTAATACATACACTTATTATAATGGCCATTATTACTTAGGGTCCCATAGACTAAACAAGCTTATGCCCATGAGATTAGTGGGGTCCTACTAGCTAAGTAGGCATATGCCCATAATCTTTTTGGGGTCTTGTTAGTTAAATAGGGCATAAGCCCAAGCCTACAAACATACACATACATAACATATTCATAACATATCATATTTCATAACATAACACATAAGCAATGCACATATAGATTCTACCCTATTTTCCTTACCAAAGTTACCGAGATATGTGGACTGAGTTGGGACTTTTTGGAACACTCCTAATAACCATTAAAAATAGTGAGTCTAAAGAAGAAAAGAGATGAAATGAAAGGGATGGAAAGACTAAACCATTGAAAGTTACACTTACCAAAACTTATGTGCTCAAGAGCTTAGATTTCCTAACCAAAATAAAATGGGGTTAAGAGACTGAGTAGAAGATTAAGAGAAGGGAAAATAACTTAAAACAAATGAACTAGAGTTTTGGTTACCTCAAAGACTTGAAAGACCAATCTATACCACAACCGAAATACTATAGAACCTCACTTCCCAAAGTGTTTGATAAGCTTATGATGTTTAAGCTTATGATTTTCCCAAACCAGGTGTTTACACTCTCACACTAGCAGCTTCTGAACTTAGAGCAAAAGGTGAATAATGGCTGGGTACTAGGTCCTATTTATAGAGTTTGGGAATGAAAGTATCTTGATTTTACTTGAATAAAAATAATGGCTTTTTAGGTGAAAATCATTTGAATAATCGTTCAGCAGAGGCTGAAGACTCGTTCAAAATATGCTGGACTTATGGAGAAGTTTGAATGGCTGAAAGGAAAAAATTCAAAAATGTTTGAATTTATGCTGGAGGAGGCGATATATCGCCCGCTGTAGGCGATATATCGCCTGGGCCAGTATGCCCGAGGCGACCGTGCATCGTCTCGTGTTTTCCGTATCTACGTGCTGCGATATATCGCCCCCTATAGCTGCGATATATCGGCACACGCTGAATATTTAAACACGAAATTACACATTTTTAGCTAAGTTTGAATGGAGTAAACAGCCTTGACTAAGCCTTCAACGTATTCAAAGCTGCTGACTGACCCTATAACATTCAAACTTTACCCTTATTTAATTTAATCCTCAAAAATACTTAATCCTTAATTACCCATTCATAACATGTGCTTAAAATCCTATTGGTTGATATCTAAACCTTATAGTATAATAAATATAATCCTTAATTATCAGTCATATAATCAAACCTTAGGTTATACTTAATATTCTTAAACTATAGGTTAAACTTAGAAAATCTATAAGTACTATTATGAGTGTCCAAATGATTCCCGGTCTGAACCAAAAATCCACAGTAACAAAGATAATACTAAACATACTATAATACTACTAAACAATTAGTTAAGTAAAGTTCTTGGACTCTACACCGAAACACCCCTGGGGACATTATAGTCAAAACTCCCAGAATTTCCTCCGGATCTCAATAACTCTCAATTTATCATCAAATAACATTCTTATTACTCAATATCCCAATAAAAGACCCCGTTATGACAAAACCGCTAATTTGAAATGTAAGACCGTCTCATGTCGAATAGCTCGAATATATCTCCATAATAATGGGATCTCATCCATAAATCACAATATGCACCAAAATACACAAATATGCCCTCAACGGGCCAAATTACCAAAACACCCTAATAATCAAATGTGGACCCACATGCATGCGTATAACATCATATTATAATATAATTCACATAAACATGCATATTATCATTTAATGGCATAGTTAAACAGTTATGGCCCTCCCGGCCTACTAATCCAGCCATTAAACCGCATTAGGAATTTCGGGGCATTACAAAAAGATAGCAAGGACACTTGATAGGCATAAAGAGGTATGTTTTATATTCTTGCTTATGATTAATGTATGTATATTAATGGATTCACATATATAAAGGTAGTTTAAATATGTTACAAAAAAATTTGTTGTACACTGGGCCAACCCACTACCATTCCGCTACGTACTAGGAAACTTGTTCCTAACAATATATGAGTACATTGGACTAGGCTCGATATTGATTATTGATAGATAAATAAGTATCGTTGTTATCGAATCTAATTAATGTCACAACGTTGACCATAGGTCAAGTTGATCTTAATTTTGAGTGATGATATTCTGCTAATTATATTATTTAAATCTTTTGACTTGTTCGTTACCAGCTTATCCTACGGTATAGCCCATACTTACATCTTAGAGATTTAGTAGTGTAATTGAGTGAGAGTATTAATCATAGATATGAAATCTATAACTTATGTATGAGAGGTGAAAATATGACTTCTTTAATAGCTTAGTCTAAAAGGGTAAATGATCGAGCACTCATATCTGCGATTAAGTTTACAGATTTATCATTTACAAGTGACTTAGTGAAAGTTAAGGATAAAATACAAATGAGGGGTAAAACGGTAATTTTCACCTGACTCATTAGTAAGTCAACAATAGAGGATTCGCTAACTATAGTGGTTATAACAGTGGATAACGTATTTGTGGTTTGAAAAATATGTTCTATGAATTAAAGAGTTCAATTCTAAATCTATAGTCGAGTCATGAGGAATTAATTCAAGAGTTCAATTCTCTATCTCATATGTTGATAACCAGCCCACATTAGTTATAGGTTGATCAAAAGCTTGGTGAGGAAGACTGTGTTGCTGATCTAGTTCAATCTCTTGATAATACTCTGCTATAGAAATGAATCAAGGGTTAGAGAGAGTGAATGAATGAGTTGTTCCAGTTTCGCTGCATATTTGTAAGTTTCTACATCTTTGTGTTTATGATCATTTACAAATATGATGTTTATATGTATGCCATGTTATTCTATGTTTCTATTATGTTTTTGGAAAAATAATAGGGAGCATGCATCTAGATTTAAATTCTCAGATCCTACAGATATATGCAAACCAAAATGCTCCGGTGGATTGGGCATACATACTTTTGAAGATGTCAACAAAGCACTGCTGGCTAAGTTTGCTTGGTCAGTTCTAAAGAAGGAAGACAAACCGTGGGTGGCGGCTTTAACATTAAAATATTGCAGCGAATCAAGTTTTTGGACAGTGGAGAAGTGAGACTTGGACTCTCCTTGTTGGAAAGGCATTTTAGAGGTGAGGGAAATTTTTATTGAGGGAGCAGGGATTCTGGTGGGATCAAGAAACATGGATATATTGACAATGCCATGGATACCTTGGGTGGAACCACAGTAGGTGCGAGATGCGTTCAATTATGCAGCGGTGCATCCTTCCACCAAAGTGGGGGATCTTTTCAAGCCAGGAACTCGTGACTAGGATGTGCAAATTATTAATATGTGCTTTTCCCCATACTTGGAAAATTCAATCCTCACAATGAAACATCTACCTTGGGACAACAATGATATCATGTTCTACTAAAGAATGTACTCTTACCGAGGAGAAAATGATTTGGAAGAATCTCTGGAAGCAGAATCTACATATGCGACAAACTTTGATCATGTGGAAGATTAGTACAAACTGTCTCCCTACCCTTGATAAGCTAATGCACTTCAGAGGGAGGGAACCTTAGTGTGTCTTATGTAGGGACCAGGAGGAATCATGCCACCATGTGTTCTGCTCTTGCAGTGTCACCAAAGTTTGTGGTTTCGAAGTCGATGGGGTTTGAGAATTGAGCAATATCCTTGGGCCAATACTGAAGATTTTATTAAATGGTTCTGCAAATACTCTTGATAGAGAATTGATAATATATGCGACTTGTCTTTGTTAGATTGTATGGAAGTGAAGAAATGTTGTGCTTATCAAATGAGAGACCTGCTGTAATGCCCCAAAATCCCTAATCTGGTTTAATGGTTGGATTAGTAGGCCGGTGTAATGCCCCGAAATCCCTAATGCAGTTTAATGGCTGGATTAGTAGGCCGGGAGGGCTATAATTGTTTAATTATGCCATTAAATGATAATATGTATGTTTATGTGAATTATATTATAATATGATGTTATATGCATGCATGTGGGTCCACATTTGATTATTAGGGTGTTTTGGTAATTTGGCCCGTTGAGGGCATATTTGTGTATTTTGGGTGCATATTGTGATTTGTGGATGAGATCCCATTATTATGGAGATATATTCGAGCTATTCTGCATAAGACGGTCTTATATTATAAATTAGCGGTTTTGTCATAACGGGGGTCTTTTATTGGGATATTGAGTCATGAGAATGTTATTTGATGATAAAGTGGGAGTTATTGAGATTAGGAGGAAATTCTGGAAGTTTTGACTATAATGTTCCCGAGGAGGATTTTGGGGCCCCGAGCACTAGGTTTTATTTGAGGTTACTTAAGCTTGAAGTAGCTTCTCAGATAGAACCGTACGTTATAAAACCTCTCGTTCTCCTCCCGTTAGTTCATTTTACCATTTGAAGCATTTTCGAAGAAATCTCGAGTTCTAGGAGTCGGAATCAAGCGAGGATCGAGGCATAGCGATCCTAGGAAATATTAGAAGCTTCTTGACCGAAGGACTTGACAAGAAACAACCCAATCAAAGGTAATATAAGTTTTAAGTTTTGAGTTTTTAGAGTTTCTAAGCTTCGAATTGGATTTTGTGAATCGTTGAGTTTTTGGTTCGTTTGAGCCTCGGGATTTGATGGTTTTGGATCATTGGGAAGCTTTGGAACTTTGATTTGTGGATTTGGAAATGTTTAGGTATGTTTTTGGGGTGTTTGGGATGATGGAAAACATGTTTATGGATGGTTCTGGGTTGGGGGCCGCGGCCCTAGTTCGAAGAAGCAAGTGGAGCGATTTTGCCTTGCTGGGCACCGCGGCCCTGGGTGTAGGGCGCTGCAACCCTTGCTCCTGGAGTGGCTGGGGGCCGCGGCTCAAGGTGTTAGGGCCGCAGCCCTTGGGCAGGTTTGAGCCCGTTTGAGTGTTTTGGTCCTGGGAACTTGGTTTTAGGCCTCGGGATTGTTCCTACTACTCGAATTAGTAGGGATTGTGTCCCGGATGCTAGATCTTGGTTTGGGAACCTTTGTTAATAATTTTATTGATGGTGTCCCATATTTGGTTATGACTAGGTGACCGCTAAAGGACTAAAAGTCAGATCGTTCTCAAGGGTCGTTCTTTTATTCATTCTCGCTCGAATTAGAGGTAAGAAAACTACACCCTGTGTATATGACATGCATGATTGTTGTTAAGGCATGTTGGTTGATAAATGTGGACATTGATTGCATACTAAATGCTAGCGAATGTTGTTTACTTGTGTATGGCACTGATTAGTCAGGGACGGCACTGGTCGCGTATCATTGACTTAAGAGTCAGAAACGGCATAAGCGTCCTGAACGCAGGGCCGAATGAAGATTAGATCTAATAGATATCAGCGTTGAATGACTATAAGGCATTAACGCTGGACCGACCCTAAGGTCAATGAAACTTATAAGTGCTTGGCTAGTCTAGGACTAGTTACTCAGAGCCAGGGCCTAAGGCCTAGGTGACTGCTTGTCACATGGCTAGGGAACAGAGTTCCATGGTTATGACTCTATGGTCATGAGGTAGGTTATGTTGGTGACTAGTCATCATGCACCTAACCTGTTTAAGCTAGTGAAAGGTTCACTTATCTGTTAAACCCCAGTGACCCTATCGTCACATGGCTAAAGGGAGTTGTACCCACCTTAGTGACTTTTCCAATTGTCACTTCTCTACTTTGGACTGAATGTCCTGAATGATTATTATGATCATTGTTGATATTATATCATGCTATATTGTGTTTTCTTGTTGGGCCTTGGCTCATGGGTGCTATGTAGTGCAGGTAAAGGGAAAGAAAAGCTCACTCAGCCTTAAGTGGAGAGCTTAGGTGGTGATGTGTACATATGCGGCCGCTTGACCACCACGGCCAATGAGTTCTCAGAGGAACTAGGGGGTTTACCCTATTTTGCCGCTTAGGTCGGCGGGATTGTAAATCTGAAACAGTAATGACCATTTTGAGTTGTAAATAACTTGTAAATGTTTTGATGGGCCCATGAACGGTTTTATGTATTTAATAAAATATATCCTTTCCTTTTGATTTGTTTTCACCTTAGCCTGTTAATAACACTTTGAAGCACGTTTTTAACCAAAGGACTCAGGTAGCGAGTCAAATTTCTGGTTCACCGTAACTGTTCTGGGGGAACCAGGGCGTTACAGCCGGGAGGGCCATAACTGTTTAATTATTCCATTAAATGATTATATGCTTGTTTATGTGAATTATATTATAATATGATGTTAAATGCATGCATGTGGGTCCACATGTCGTTACAAGGGTGTTTTGGTAATTTGGCCCGTTGAGGGCATAATTGTATATTTGTATGCATGTCGGTGACCTATTGTTGAGACCACATTCTAATGTGGGTTTGTTCGAGCTACTCGGCATGAGACGATCTTGAAATATTAATCAGCGGTTTAGTCATAACAGGGGCTCGGGATAAGTCTCGGGGTGATTTTAATGATTAGAGCGTTGCCGGGAATTAAAGGGTAACGGGAATTATTGGTGTTTGAGAATAGCGGGAATTGGAGAGCGTTAATTATGATTAACGAGATAGGTGGGAAATACCAATTTTGCCCTTGGGAGCCTTTAGAAACCCTTATTAGACCTAGGGGTATTTTGGTCTTTTTACCCCTAGGATAGATATAAGCCATTGAAGGCTGTAGAAAGGTAATGAAAACAGAGTATAGACTAAAGCTTCTCCCATACCTATTCTCCTTCTATTTTCTTTGTGATTTTTGAGTCATTTTTTAGGATTCAAGCTTGGGAAGTATATGTTGAACAACCCAAAGGGTTTGAAGATCCCCATGCACCTGATCATGTTTACAAATTGGGGAAAGCTCTATATGGTTTGAAGCAAGCCCCTCGGGCTTGGTATGAGAGACTCTCTCAATTTCTTATTTCTCATGGATACAAAAGGGGTGGAGTAGATAAAACTTTATTTATCAAAAATATTAAATCTAACATAATTATTGCTCAAATTTATGTTGATGATATTGTGTTTGGTTCTACTTCTGACAATGAGGTGCTGGTATTTGTGAAACAAATGAAAGAGGAATTTGAAATGAGCATGGTGGGAGAATTGACCTATTTCCTAGGTTTGCAAGTCAAGCAGTTAGATGAAGGCACATTTATTTCTCAAAGAAAATATGCTAAGAACTTGGTGAAAAAGTTTGGACTTGAAAGTTCAAAGATTGTCAAAACACCAATGGGAACGGCTGCGAAGCTATCCAAAGATGAAAATGGTATCAAAGTTTATCCTACACTATATAGGAGCATGATTGGTAGCCTTCTTTATCTCACTGCTAGTAGACCTGATTTAAGTTATAGTGTTGGTGTGTGTGCCAGGTACCAAGGAAATCCCATGGAGTCTCATGTTGCAGCTGTCAAAAGAATCATTCGATATGTTCATGGGACTGTTGATTATGGTATTTGGTATTCAAAAGAAACTAACCCTAATCTAGTGTGTTTTAGTGATGCTGATTGGGCAGGTAACATTGATGACAGAAAAAGCACTAGTGGAGGATGTTTCTTCTTGGGAAATAATCTAGTCTCTTGGCACAGCAAGAAACAGAATTCTATTTCTCTCTCAACAGCTGAGGCTGAATACATTGCAGAAGGAAGTTGTTGTGCACAACTTTTGTGGATGAAACAAATGATGATGGATTATGGGTTTGATCTTGACATTTTAACTATTTTTTGTGATAATACAAGTGCAATTAATATTTCAAAAAATCTTGTGCAACATTCCCGTACTAAACATATTGATATTCGTCATCATTTCATAAGAGAATTAGTTGAAAATAAAGTTCTTGTCTTGGAATATATTGAAACACATAAACAGATTGCTGATATTTTCACTAAAGCTCTTGATTCAGTTCGCTTTGATTTCCTCCGAAAATCTTTGGGGGTTTGTTCTCTTTAAATTTCCTTGTTACTGTGTTGTCCTCTTGATCAAATGTGTGTTATTTAAGGTTAAGAAAATTGTCAATTAATTTGAAAATTTTGTTGTGTGTCAAGCTGGATAATCTGACTTGTGTTTATGAGCCTTTGGTTGTATATTCTTGAGAGAAATTTAATCAATTCCTCCTAGGCATATTCGAGTAAATCAATCAATGTTTAATCTTTGAGCTTCCTTTTGTGTAGCATTGTTTCAAGCTCCTGTGAAAGAATAGAGCTACCTACATCAGTGTGCGAAAGCCGTCTTTTGAGTAAGTTGGAACTTTGTAATTCAGAGTTATGAAGAGGATACGCTACCATAGAAAAGGGCTACCACTGGTGTAGTGTGATAGCGTCTTCATGGGTTACAATTATTTATAATTTCGAAAAAGACTTATTTGTCATTGGGCAATGTTCCCTTGCATACACTATCACACACTTATGCTTGAAACTATGCAAGAAAAATTGTACACAGTTTATAAAAAAAAAATGTGTGTAAGACTCATACATGTAGATTGATTCACTTAAGAATATGTGCTTGTGACTGAATTGTGGTTTATTTCTCTCGAATATTCTTTCTAATTTTTTATTTTCACAAGTGTTCTTATCCATGGTATACACTAACACTTATTTTCAGTTGCTTGAATTTATTCTTATTAGGATGACTCACATTGATCAAAGCCGAAATTTTTGGTTGAGTTTTATTTTTGTGCATTTTTATATATATATAATTAAAAAAAATTGACAATGAAATTCATGGTGGACCGAATCTTTGTGGTAATTATGTGAAATTATGCATTTATTTTGTGTGATTTAATATATTATTTGTCTCCAAGAAATTTATTTTGTCTTATTTATCAATTTGGAATACCATGATTTGTATCTTTATTGTCTTTTACCTTGTTTAGAAGTTTTTAAAAAAAGAGGAAAACAAAAAAAAAAGGGAAAAGGTCAAATAGGAAGATCGTGTGGGGTTATTTTTCTGGTTATTTTGTTTGTATTGGCATTTTATATTTATTCTACTTCCTTTTATAAAATAAAATAATAAAAAAAAAGGGTAAGTTGTTTTTTGTAGATCGTGTGTCTTAAGGTTTGTTTCCTTTTTATTTTTTTTATTAAGACATTTTTTTTTTAAAAAAAAAAGGCAAACTTCTTATTGCCGTGGGTGTCCAAATTGGGTAAGTTTTTGTTAGAGAATATATATTATTGCTCAATGGAATTATGGAAAAACCAAATACAACTCTATGCAAAAATACAATGGACAAGATAATATTGATTAAATAAGTATGTTATACCCAGATTTCGGGCTATGTTAATTATGATCTCGAAAGTTGGATTCGCAAATCAGTGGACTCATAAGGTTGGAAACATGTTCCAGGATTGTATGTCGAGCTTGCAGGATATAGACAACCTCGAGTATGGTGACCTCGAAGTATTCATGATCTCGGAAGATAGCTCCGGGAACACACTCATCCTCAGGGACGACTTCGGATCTGGGGTCCCGAGCTCGACGCACGTATGATCTCGAAAGTCGTGTGGCCTCGGGAGATATTCCTAGCTCGATAGATGACGGGAGACCTGAGAGGCTAAAAACCTTAGAGATACGTGATAACCACCTTGAATATCTTCAAGTGTTATAAATATGAGATGTAATCCTCATTTATTATTGTAAATCCCCTAGAATCGTGGGATATTATTTGATATCATACGTCTCCTGGTCTTCAGGGGACGTTTCCTTGTATATCTGATTATAGGCATTTAAAGCCATTAATTTTATTTATACAAAAAGAGTAACTACCCAAAATATGTGGGATAGTATTCTTTAGCCTTCTCTATAAATAGAGGAGTCACGCACCATTGTAAAGGACCGAAATTCTGATCCTTGAGAGAAAACTCTGGAGAATTCATTCTTGACGAATTCCTAGAGATAATCTTGAGTTTAATAACAAAGACTCGTGGACTAGGCAGATTTAACTGCTGAACCACGTAAAAATTGTGTGTTTATATTGTTTTATTTGAATTGGCCATTTTCAGTTATCGTTTACGTGCTCTTCTTTCACTGTTGACGAAAAACGGCGTCAGCAGTTTGGTGCTTTCATTGAGAGCCTTAAGCGTTCATCCCTGAAAAAAATCATGGCCGCAAACAATCAGAACACCCATGATGAAAACTACTCAAGGCGTCCTGGAAAACAACCAATGGAGAACCCGGATACTGAAGAGAGAAGTGGGTCCTCTGATTCCCGGGGACCACCGCCTCTGCCAAGGGATGAAGACATGTACTACAATCCCGAACGTTACGTTCCTATTGTAGAACTAGAAAACCGGCAGTTGAAACAGCGGTTGGCAGAGGCCAACAAACGGAATGAGGAGTTGACTAGGATAGCCGCAGAGGCGCAGGTGGCTCAGCCCCCGCCTCCGCGCGAAAACCAAGTCCCTCCTCCAAGGGACGTGCATGTTCCTCCCCAGAGGCCTCGTGGACGTCCACGAAAGGATGCTGCCACAAGGAGGCCAACTCAACCTTCGGCGCCAGCAGAACCATCTGCTCCTCCTAGGCCTCAAAGGAGTACCCGAGCTCGGGTCCCGCCTAACCCACCTGTAGAAGTGCCTGCAGGAACTGAGAATAACCGAACCCCTGCAGAGGCGCAGACTCAGGTACCTGGTAGCGCACCAAATGCGACTGACCCGTCTCGGGCAAATTCAGGACCCTCTAGACCGCGGCAAGGGTGGCAGCCACCGTCGCCAATACGGTTCCCTCCGTCACCCATAAGGTATCCTTTGCCGCCCCGCAGAAATGCTCAACCTGCTCGAGATCAGGATCAAGGGCGTGCAGGGAGTGGACAAGGGAACAGGGAGACTTTCCGAGAGCGGAGAGGCGCTCCATCTGAGAAAAGTCAGACGTCTCGGTCTCGAACCGCGGAGACGAGGCGACGCGGAAAGAATCCATCTCGAAATAACCGCGCAATGAGTTTTACCAGTGAAGATTCCGGAGATACCGGGTCGGTCAGAAAGCATAACCGAGGTCGTAAGAACACTGGATGTCGCAAGAATCGCCCAGACCTGCGCAATCATCTGAATCAGAGTCGGGGGAATGGAGATCAAACAAATCCGGACCTAAGGGATCGCTTGAATAGGCATAGAGATCCCTCGCGGAGACGCGAGCCTGGAATTACGATCAATGACAGTCAATTCCAAACAGTACCTCCTACTGATCCAGTCCAAGAAAGAATCGATCAGCTCGAAAGAGCTTTTAGGCTTTTAAAGAACGAACGAGGAAATGGTCGATATGAGGACTCTGATGAGGAGCTCGAGCCGTTTGCTCCTCATATTTCTGACACTAAATTTCCTCAAGGGTTTCGAATTCCTCACGTCCCTACGTTTGAGGGAAAGACCGACCCATGTAGTCACCTGAGCACGTTCAACACTATCATGAGAGCCAGTAACGTAGGTTATGAGCTTAGGTGCATGTTGTTTCCAACATCATTGGCAGGTCCTGCCAAAAGTTGGTTCGAAAAGTACAAGAGACACTCGATAACCTCATGGGAGCAGTTGTCCAAAGACTTTAAGAAGCAGTTCAGAGCAATGGTAGGGGTCAGACCAGAAGCATCCACCTTGACTAACGTCCGGCAGCAACCGGGTGAAACATTGAAGAGTTACTTGACAAGATTTAATCTGGAAGTAGCCCAAGCTCGGGATGTGGATGACAGCGGACACCTCATGGCTATCCGAGCTGGTGTATTACCGGGAAGTGCCCTTTGGGAAGATATGCAAGGGAAACTGGTAAGGTCGATAACCGAGTTTAACAGACGAGCGCAGAGGTTTGTTAATGTAGAGGAAGCGAGATCGACGCTCAAAGCGACCTCCCAGTCCGAAACTACAACGATAAACATCAACTCTGCCTTAACATCGGCGGACCCAGCGGCATCAAAGCCCGCCTCAGAGAACCCATCCAAGAGAAAAAAGAACGAAGGAAGTAATCCCGAAGCTGAGGGAGGAAAGAAAAAAAAGGGAGAGAGGTATTTCTCCGTGTATAAAGTGCACACCGAGCTCAACGAGTCTTGGGAAAACATATGCCTGGCTAATGAAAACCAGGTCCCTTTCAGGCGTCCGGACCCAATGAGAAATCAAAAGTCCAAGAGGGATTCCAGTAAGTATTGCCGGTTCCACAGAGACACCGGACACACAACTAATGAATGTCGACAACTGAAGGACGAGATCGAAGGGTTGATCTCGAGAGGTTACTTCCGGCAGTATGTCAAAAACCAGAATTCTGGTCAGACGGCCGCAAGCCAGAAAGTAGCCGCGCCTCCGACGATGCAAAATAATAACTCTCGATCTCGGGAAGAGGACAGCCCCCCCCCCCCCCCCGATAGATGGAGAGGACGTAATAACCATCTCGGGAGGGCCTCATCTCGCAGGAGGAGGCAGGAATGCCCAAAAGAGATATGTTAACGTGCTTAAGATAGGGGATGGGTCTCCTTATGAACCCGAACCTAGGGCACCTAAAAGCCAGAGGGTTGAATCACAACCCATAACCTTCACTGAGGAGGACGCCTCCCATGTTCAGTTCCCACATCATGACCCGCTGGTTATTACTCTTCAGCTCGCCAACAAAAGAGTCCGCCGAGTTCTCATAGATAATGGGAGCTCAGTCAACATTCTTTACAAAGAAACCCTTGAGAAAATGGGACTCTCCCTTCGCGACCTGAGGGCATGTGCAACTACTTTGTACGGATTTTCAGGAGAAGAAACTGCCTGCATGGGATCCATTGAGCTCCCTGTGACCTTGGGAGACTACCCAGTCTCGGTAACCAAGATAATGGAGTTTGTAGTAGTAGATTTACCATCTGCCTACAATGTGCTGCTCGGGAGACCCGCCCTGGTCGGGCTGGGGGCAGTTTCATCTGTAAGGCATCTGGCCCTTAAGTTTCCGACCCCTAGCGGAATCGGGACATTAAAAGGAGACCAGCTGGCAGGGAGAGAGTGCTAAAGCATCTCATTGAGAAAGAAGCAAACGAGCGCTCAGGCTCTCGTTATCATACACAATAAAGATGGAACGGTCTTAGAAATCGACGAGGAGATTGATCCGAGGATTGAGGAGAAAGTTGACCTCGAACCTCTAGAGGAGCTCGAAGAAATTCAGCTCGAGGAAGCTGAACCCTCGAGAAAGGTGAAGGTCGGGAAACACCTCCCAGATGAGACAAAATAGCAATTAATTTGCTTCTTGAAGAAGAACCAGGATGTCTTTGCATGGTCACACTCAGACATGGTGGGGATAAGCCCGAATGTAGCAAGCCATGCTCTAAACATAGATAAGAGCTTCCCCCCGAAGCAACAAAAGCAAAGGCAGCTGGACGAAAACAGGAAGAAAGCATTAAAGGAGGAAGTTGACAGGTTAAAGGCAAACCATTTCATTAGGGACGCGTTTTACCCTGACTGGGTAGCCAATCCGATGTTGGTCCCAAAGCCCAATGGGACGTGGAGAACCTGTATTGACTACTCAGACCTCAACAAAGCTTGCCCAAAAGATTGTTTTCCGTTACCAAGGATTGACCAGCTTGTGGATGCCACAGCGGGGCATGGCCTAATGTCATTCATGGATGCCTATTCTGGATATATCCAGATTCCCATGCATGCCCCCGACCAAGAACATACGAGCTTCATCACGGATAAAGGGTTATATTGTTATAATGTCATGCCATTCGGGCTCAAGAATGCTGGAGCCACATACCAGCGGCTCGTAAACATGATATTTTCGGAACAAATTGGGAACAACATGGAGGTTTATGTTGATGACATGCTTGTCAAGTCTCAACTTAACAAGAACCATGTTGATGACCTCGAAGAGTGCTTCGGCGTGCTCAAGAAATATAACATGAAGCTAAATCCTCAGTAGTGCACTTTTTGGGTATCTTCGGGAAAGTTTCTGGGATTTATTGTAAACTCTCGTGGAATCAAGGCTAACCCCGACAAGATCAAGGCCCTAATTGATATGCCCTCACCTCGAAGGCATAAGGATGTCTAAAGTCTGACTGGCAGGATGGCGGCCCTAAGCAGATTTATCTCGAAATCTACAGATCGTGGTCTTCCATTTTTCAACTTATTGAGAGGAGGTAAAAAGTTTGAATGGACGGAGGAATGCGAGCTGGCCTTTCAGGAGCTCAAAAAGCACCTTGCGGAACCACCCATCCTGTCAAAACCTGAAACGGGAGAAATACTGTACCTATACCTTTCAACTACCGAACACGCAATAAGCGCAATGCTCGTCCGAGAAGAAGAGGGGGTGCAGAGACCCGTTTACTACATTAGTAAAAAATTACTGGGGGCAGGGTCAAGATATCCATTGATGGAAAAACTCGCGCTCAGTCTAATTCATTCATCTCGGAAGCTCCGCCCCTACTTTCAGGCACATCCCATCCATGTGCAGACTGATCAACCACTTAGACAAGTCATATCTAAACCAGAAGCTTCAAGTCGACTTCTTAAATGGGCTGTTGAGCTCAGACAGTTCGAGATCACCTACCACCCGAGAACGACCATTAAAGCACAGGCATTGGCAGACTTTATAGTGGAATGCACGGGTATAGCCGACGACGAGGTAATAACCATGGCCCACAAGCTGTGGAAACTTTACGTCGACGGTTCGTCAAATGAAAATGGAGCAGGGGTAGAGGTCATTTTGGTTACCCCCGCAGGAAGCAGATTTCATTCCGCCCTAAGATTTGATTTTAAAGCATCGAATAACGAGGCCGAATACGAGGCTTTACTCGCGGGACTTCGTATAGCTAACGAGCTCAAAAGCTAAAGCTATACATTGCTACAGTGACTCCCAGCTCGTGGTTAATCAAATCTTGGGAGAATATCAGGCTCGCGGCACGAGAATGGCAGCTTATTTGGAAAAGGAAAAATCCGCGTTAGAGTGCTTCGAATTTTATAGAATCGAACAGGTTCCCCGCGAGCAGAACTCGAATGCAGATGCCTTAGCTCGACTCGCCACGTCCCTCGAAAACGAAGAACTAAATGTTGTGCCCGTAGAACATCTAGCATTAACGAGCCAGAAGAGAAAGATGTGTGTATGATCAAAACGGAGCCGACCTGGATGACCCCCATAGTTGATTATCTCGAAAACGGAGTTCTTCCAAAAGATCGGTGCCAAGCTCGAAAGTTGATGTATCAACTTCCCCGTTACACAATTATGGATGGTAGGCTATACCGAAGGGGATATTCCATGCCGTTACTCAGGTGCGTAACCCCTACTGAAGCTAAGAAAATCATTAAAGAGATCCATGAAGGATTCTGCGGAGATCACACCGGGGGGCATAGCCTATCCAAGAAGATAATACGCCAGGGATATTTCTGGCCAACCATTAAAACAGATTCTTTCGATTATGTGAAGAAATGCGACAAATGCCAGAGATTCGCCACGATACCCCGAGCCCCACCATCCGAGCTGACCATGTTCATAGGCTCTCTCCCGACTGGCAAAGGCTGTAGTCGCCGTGGATTACTTCACAAAATGGACGGAGGCTGAACCATTGGTGACCATAACCTCGAAAAAGATCCTTGATTTCGTGGTAAAGAACATCGTATGCCGATACGGAGTACCGAGGAAGATCGTATCCGATAACGGAACCCAGTTCGATTGCGATTTGTTCACCAGCTTTTGTGAAAAGAACGGGATAATAAAGAGTTTTTCATCAGTGGCTCACCCTCAAGCGAATGGTCAGGTCGAAGCCGTTAACAAAACTCTCAAGAGTTCACTAAAGAAAAAGTTGGAGGAAGCAAAGGGGCGATGCCCCGAGGAATTGACTCAAGTCCTTTGGGGGTATAGGACCACAGCTCGGACATCAACAGGACATACCCCGTTCTCTCTAGCATACGGCTGCGAGGCAATGTTGCCTATCAAGGTCGAAATCCCAACGATCCGAACTCAAATTTACGATCAGAATTCAAATCACACTCAGCTCGAAGAAACCCTAGACTTGATCGAAGAAAAAAGAGAAGAGGCTCAGCTGAGAAATGCCGATTACCAGCAACGCACTATCAGATATTTCAACAAGAGGGTTCGAGATCGAAAGTTCGGAATGGGAGATCTGGTGTTGAGGCGCGTATTCTTAGCAACCCGAGATCCGGTAGCTGGAGTGCTCGGGCCGAACTGGGAAGGACCATACCAGCTGGAGTCCTTCTGAGCCGCTTCTCGAGCAGCTTCACTGGCCTCGAGACGGGCATTCCACCGCTCAACATATGTGGCCTCAAGAGGGCCCAGGAAGCTGGTATCGAGGTCGGCATTATCAGCCCAAAGCTTGTACATGGCCTGGTCGACCGCTTTCTCCTTCTGCTCCTTATACTCGTCCAGGAGGCGGGCCTTCTTGCTCTCCATGAAGTCGAAGGTGACAGATTTCTCCTCTTCGAGCTTGGCATTGGCCTTCTCGAGCTCGGCATTCGACTTTTCCAGCTCCTCGAGACGGGTCTTCATTTTATCAAGTTCATACTTTGAGTCCTTGAGCTCGTCAGCCATCTTAAGCTCGAGATCCTTCGATTTCTGGGCCAGAGACATGCTCGTTTGGACCTCGTTGGTCAGCTTATAGTTGAGCTGTGCCGAAACGACAAGGGCCTAAAACGCAAAGAACGAATTAGATCGCGGGCTGAGGTACAAACATTTAAAAGAGAGTTACGAAGGTTACCGCAGCAGTAAGCTCGATACTCTTGTCGTAAAGAGTATTGCAATCCGAGGCCTTGCGCACGAGGTCCCAGTGCTCGGCGCCGAAGCCAGAAAAGCTCTGACCCACTCGAGAAAGGACATCCGAGCTGAGCACAGCCCCTTCTGTCCCAGCGGCGCCATCGAGCACGAACTCCTCAATATGAGTTCGGGCCGTCGGCAGCTGAACCTTGGAGGTAGAAGGTTTCTTCGGGGGCCGAACAACTGCTATTTGAGTTTCAATCGGAGGAAGCGAGGTGGGCACGGTCGTGCCATACGCATCAACCTGGATAGTCGGTTCCGTGGCTGTGTTCACAGTAGTCTTGGCCGTGGGGGTCGTCTCGCGGCGTCTGGGTACTTTGGACGGTCGGTCAGACCTCCCTGGTATCCTCGGACGTTTGCTCCTCTGGGCACCAGCTCCCCCATCGCTAAAGAGCACAGCGTCGAGGTCGGGATTCATGGCACCTGCACAGTTACAATGAGTTAGACAATAATAATAAGTTTGAGAAGAGAGGGAAACCAGGTAAAGAAAAAACCTAACTGGAACTTTCCCCCGAGCTCGAACTTGGGGACCATGAAATTCCCCCGTCTTCGGAGGAGGCGGGGGGAGTGCCTTCCCTATATGTGGGTGATAACCTCGAGAGGTCCCTATAATCATTGGTCCCATACTAAATGGCTATCCCATTCCACATCTCGTCCGTGGTGTACATGGTGTCGTATTTCCCGAGCCCACTATCAAACCTATGGACACAGTCATCTACCCAACTCCATATGTAGAAGTGGTATTTTTCCTGTGGGCACGAGACTAACCTATTGGGCCTGTGTTTTAGTAAGGTCGGGGACCACATTCTCGAGGTAGGAAGGACTTTACCTTCATCCGAATCCGAGCTCGAGGCTTCATCATTAGCCTCATTCCCAGACAGCGGGCTCCTTGGGCGAACTGGAAGTGGCGGCCTCGTTTCTCTCCTCGAGGGAAGGGCGCCTGTGGGCAGTGGCACCTCCTCCCAGTGTTCATATTTTTTATTGGACCAGTCATAGGTTGACTGGCCCTTTCCCAACAGCCCACAAGCTCGGAGCTTGCCCTCATGTAATAGGAACGAGAGAGACCTCCTGCCATAAGGGAGTTGGAGCAAGGCCTCTCTGTGCCCCTTCGTTGCTTCATCAGGGGTGGGACGCTGAAAATTAGCTGAAAGGCGAAACACATTTCAACTAAATAGGGATTTATGAACTAAAGTCTCGAGCACAGAAATAAAGGTAATGAGAATACTTACGAATCCGCCTGAACGAATAATGTCGAGACGGGGACAGGCCATCTGTCCAGAAGAAGGCTCTTTTGAAATCAGGCGGGTGGTTGGGAAGATCCCCAAAAACCTTCGTCTCCTTGGGGTAGCTCGAGAGGTAGTAAAATCCATCCCCTCCCCGAGCTCGGGAGGGGTTACTCTTTAAACAAAAGAGATATAAAATCTCTTAAGGTGAAGGTCCTTCCCACCCCAGCTCGTGGTACAAGGACCTCAGGGCAGACAGCACCCTGTATGAATTGGTGTTGAGTTGGAACGGAGCCAACCCAACGAAATCAGTAAAGTCTTTGAAAAAAGACTTCAAAGGCAGCAGTGCTCCCGCCCTCATATGTTCTTGGCTCCATGCCGCATATTTCACTGTGGCGTCACGGCCGCCAGGGGGGAAGCAGCTCCGTTCTTGACCAGTCGGAGCTCGACACTTCAAGGTGCCTGACAAACCAAGGCCATGAAAAGCCAGGATTTCAGATATTTGACTGGTTGTGGTAACCGTGCTCCAGTAGAGCTCGGCCTCAAACATCTCTCTCCTCGGCTGTGAGGAGGAAGGTTCCCCCATTAATGAAAATTTGAGCTCTCCGGGGGGGTATGCGACAATAACCTTTAAAGTAGGATCGAATGGAATCGGCCTAGGGCCTGAATTAGATTCTGGATAGATGGCCTCCCGAAGAACTCTCCTCTTCCCCTCGATGACTTCGTCTATCTGATGGCGGTAATGAGCTCGAATGTCTTCTTGCTCGCGCGCAAGCTCGTATTCTCTTATCCGACGTTGATTCCGGGCGAACAGCGATTCTGGGCTCAGAGATTTTGGCTCGTAAGGGATTGCCTACGATGACCCCCACCGTCTTTCCAGATTCTGTGACATCTAACGAGAAAGAAAAAATGGTGAGGGCCATGCATACAAGAATCACGAGCTCGATGGAATGAGCTCGGAGATTTAGGAACGAGACAGACTAAATATTAAGACCCTTATTGAGGAGTCAGGGGGGTGTATTCCACGAAAAATAAAAGGAGCGTGGATAATTCTTTGAAAATCCCGAAATTCAAGGGAAAGAAGAGTGGCGGTTAGCCAGGAAAGGCGTCTTTGGGTTTCGTGCATTTATCAAGGCCCATGTTTTTATCCGAAAACTTAGTGTACAAGAAACGTTGCCTAAAAATTTCAAAACCCAGAAAAATTGGAACCTCACTCAAATATGAAAACTGGGTGTGAGCCAGTGATGTAAATCCGGTACGGGAGTCTAAAAAGCATCTGAGCCTATCGGATCCAAACCTCCTATCTCATTATGCTAAGGACGTAAACTAGTATATACACATACACAGCAAGAACAGTTTGAAAAAAAAAACTGACAAAATGGGAAACAGAGATTGCTTACTTACACAATAATGGCGACTGCAGAGAGATTGTTGATTGGAGAAGAGGTTGCAAATAGGAACTCACTGACTCGAACATACCAGAATTTCTTTGTTTCTTTGGCCGAGAAAACATGCGCGGAATGAAAACTTTTTGTGAGGAGGTCTCTGGTTTCTTTTTTCCTTTTTTCTTGCTCTTGGTAAGCGAAGGTGAAAATGAAGACGAAGAGTAGGGTCTTATATATATAGGTGGGAAAAAAGGATTAATCTGGAACGTTGAACAAAATACTTGCAAAATCCAATGGTCAGGGATCAATGACAAGATAGCGCCGAAAAGGTGTCAGACGGACGATCGTGGGCGTGTTTCCAAGGTACTCAAGTACCAACAATGAGCAATGCCAAATTGACGCGTGTCCATTTTCAAGAGTGTATGACGGTACAGTTCTCAAAGAAAGTAGTTCAAAAGTTTCCTTCTCTTAGGATTCGAACAAATACTTTTGAGGGGGCAAGATGTTATACCCAGATTTCGGGCTATGTTAATTATGATCTCGAAAGTTGGATTCGCAAATCAGTGGACTCATAAGGTTGGAAACATGCTCCAGGATTGTATGTCGAGCTTGCAGGATATAGACGACCTCGAGTATGGTGACCTCGAAGTATTCATGATCTCGGAAGATAGCTCCGGGAACACACTCATCCTCAGGGACGACTTCGGATCTGGGGTCCCGAGCTCGACGCACGTATGATCTCGAAAGCCGTGTGGCCTTGGGAGATATTCCTAGCTCGATAGATGATGGGAGACCTGAGAGGCTAAAAACCTTAGAGATACGTGATAACCACCTTGAATATCTGCAAGTGTTATAAATATGAGATGTAATCCTCATTTATTATTGTAAATCCCCTAGAATCATGGGATATTATTTGATATCATACGTCTCCTAGTCTTGAGGGGACGTTTCCTTGTATATCTGATTATAGGCATTTAAAGCCATTAATTTTATTTATACAAAAAGAGTAACTACCCAAAATATGTGGGATAGTATTCTTTAGCCTTCTCTATTAATAGAGGAGCCACGCACCATTGTAAAGGACCGAAATTCTGATCCTTGAGAGAAAACTCTGGAGAATTCATTCTTGAAGAATTCCTGGAGATAATCTTGAGTTTAATAACAAAGACTCGTGGACTAGGCAGATTTAACTGCTGAACCACGTAAAAATCGTGTGTTTATATTGTTTTATTTGAATTGGCCATTTTTAGTTATCGTTTACGTGCTCTTCTTTCACTGTTGACGAAAAACGGCGTCAACAAAGTATTACAACTCAATTGCTCAAAATACAAGTAAATAAAAAGATGTAGAAGAAGAAGATTACAAACTCAATACTATAACAATACAAGTAAATAAGAAGAACAAGAAGAACAAAAGAATGAAAACACAAACAAACTCTCACACAACCAAAGTGTAGAGTAGTGGGGATCATCAACTTGAACAAGGTTCAAGACCTTTGTCCAAAAGCTTATTTCCCTCTATTCTCTAAGCACTAAGGGATCTCTCTAGGAAATAGCTCTCTGGAATTATCAAGCCTTTTGGTGTATTTTTCAGCCAAGTGCTTTGTGGATGAAAAATGATGTGTCTTACAGGTGAGCATTAGGCTCCTATTTATAGAGTTTTGAGACACCCTTTGAATTTCAAATTCCACCAACCCCCATGGCTGTTACCAATGATTAATTGGATGTTTTATGGAATTAAAATAGAGATTTGGGAGTTACTTGGCTGTTGAAAACGTTCAAAATTTGGGAGATTTGGGAGTTACCGAAGTTAGAAAATGCTGTCAGCCGCTCAGGCCGAGGCCTGAAAAACACGAGCCGCGGCCTACGATGTGTTTTTTGCCTCTTGGGCCACGGCCTGAAAAACATAGGCAGCGGCCTAAGTCGTTTTTTCAGCAACCAATTTTCCAAATTTGCCAAAACATTCCAAATCCATTCCCACTTGATTTTGTAACTTCCATACACATTATAGGAGTTAAAATCACATCTCTAACAACTATATTTCACATATATCTTTAAGAAATTCAAATCAAAATGTGTAATATCAAATCTACACATTATTGGGTAATATTTGTTTGTAACTCCAAAATATGTCACATTTGGGCACATACATGTGTCCAATTTTGTGACTCTCAATAATATGTTACAAGGTGTGATAAATCACATTATGTCACATTATTTAATCTAACATTATATTATTTAAAATAATATAGCAGTTTTGTCCTTAAAAAGCTTGTCATTACCCTTTTTCTTCTCACCCACGATCTCTCTAAGTCACATCTTCTTCTTCTAGTTTTTTTCTCTCATTTTTTTTGTAAGTGTTTGCTACTTTTCAGAGAAGGAAAATGGTGAAAACTCATGGAGCTTCCTCTAAGAAAATCGCTGCTTCTCAATCCCAAAAGGTGCCATCTCCATCGCCTCCTCCATCTGTGTTAACGACGCCTCCATCTGTTCTAGCATCTGCCACATATGTTGGAAAAACTTGCAAATCCAAGGCACGCAAGAAGGTGTTCTCCCTCTCTAATGAACACCCCATGGTGTTTCCAGATATCACAGCTGACATTTTTGATGTTGCACCACCATCTGAAGTGGTGGTGCCCTCTCGAGCCAAGAACCCATCTCCTCTTCTGATTGATTCGTCTCTGACGGCTAGGGCAAAATCAAAATCTGTTTCATCTTCTTCCAAAGCTGCTGCTGCTGGGTTACTCAAACTGCCTTTGAAGCCGAGCCAGTCCAAGAAAAATTATGTGGCTCCCAAAAGGAAATTGGGGTTGGACACGTCTTCTTCCCCCTTGACTGCTACCAAGAAAAGATTGAAGGCTCATCCCCCTTCTCTGTCTTCCTCCGAATCTGACCCTGAGGAAGAAAAGTCTGAATCTGAAGCAACCCGTGATACCACCTTATCTGATGAAACGGTTCCTGACAATGCAGAATCAGAGGCTGAGTCTGATGAGCCAGAACAAGAAGACTGTGACAGTCAGAATCCCGTGATCCATAAGGGGATAGACCGGGTAAGCTGTGCAATCCCACACTACCTGGGGAAGGTCAAGTGTGATGATTCTAAGACTGTGTAGGTATGGGACTACACAGTTGAAGAGGGCTTAAATGGATTAATGGGTACTACCTATATCAATAAGATGCATCTTTTTTTCGGTAGCCCATCACTTGAGAACTCCAAAGTTAAGCGTGCTTGACCTGGGGTAATCTAGGGATGGGTGACCTCCTGGGAAGTTTTCCTAGGAAGCATGTGAGTGAGGACAAAGCACGCTGAAAAGACTCGTGTTGGTTTGTAGGGCCAGTCGTCATTCCAGAAAGCAGCCATAGTGACGTGGAGTGTCACAAAGACATTGTCCCCTCTGAACAAGAAGCCGACTCTGACTCAGAGCCAATTGCATCTCCTTTGTCATCCAAGGCTAAAGGGAAGAGACCTATTTCTGATCCTACACCTTCTCCAAAACGTTCAGGTGTAAATTTCAAACATTATTCTTCAACTTTTTGTTATAATGATAATTCTTGTGATATGGTTCTCTATGCTCTAAGGAAATTTATCATTGAGAGAAATTATGTCTTGAGTGATCATCGGCCTTATGGTGTACTATCAATGCTTCAAGATTGAAAATGGACAGGTTCTTTGGTTAAATTTACTGGTTTTGTGGATAGAATAGTCAAGGAATTCTATGACAATCTTACTAATGAAATTATTGAACCTAAATCTCCTCTGTATTATAAAGTGTTTGTTAGGGGAATTTGGTTCTCTTTTTCCCCTCAAGACATTGCCCATGCTTTGCATCTTCCTCTTGATGTCGAGGATGATGATGATCTTGCCACTCTTGACAAGGATACGGTTATCACTGAATTAGTAGGGCAAAAAATGGTATGGCCATCTAATACAGTCATCTCGGTCTCTAATCTCACCTACACTTATGCTGTCCTCCATAAGTTTGCCTCAACAAATTGGAAGCCAACTTCTCACACCGCAACTATCTCTTTTGACATGGCTTCGTTTTTGTACAAGGTGGGGACCGGTATTGGTATAAATTTGGTTATGGTTATTCATGATCAAATCATTGGGTTTCGAAAAGGTAATAGGAAAAACTTGAATCTTCCTTTTCCTCAAGTTATTTATAAAGTGTTGAGTATGCAGAAAAAAGATCTCCAACGTGATCAAGAAGTCTTGGTGGCTCCCACTACTGCTACTTCCTACAAAGCCTCTGCTCTTTCTACTGAAGCCACTGATGCTCCATCAACCAAGAAAGTCAAGCCCCAATCTCTGAAGTTTGCCTTGGATGACATTCCTCATGCATCCTCCTCTATTCCCACTGATTCAGGACTTGTTGCTACAGAAATAGCTGTTGTTCGAGCCTCTGTTGATTCTTTGGCTGCTCGAGTGATGTCCATTGAAGGACTGCAACGTTCTGTATTGGATGCTGTTCAAACTCTATCCAAAGATCCAGTCGTTTAGTTTTATTTAGTTTTTTTATTGAACATTGATACTCTCTTTTGTTTTATGTTTTATGGTTCTTTGGCTTCTTTGAAAGACACAAAGGGGGAGAGTAGATACTTCCAAAAACTTGTCTTGTTTGTTGTTTTTGTTTAACGATGGACCTTCTTATTTTGAGGGGGAGTTAATTCTAGTTTATTTAAATGTTTGTTATAAGTTAATACATATTTGCAGGGGGAGTTTTTTCTTTACTTGTAACTAACATTTGTATTGCAGGTTTTTGAATTAATTTTGTCTATCAAATTGCCAAAGGGGGAGATTGTAAAATCCTTTATTGGCATATTTGACAATTTTGACAAAATTAATTAAAGGAGAATTTTTGAAATGGGTAGTTTCCAGTTTTGTTTGTGATATGTTTTCTATAATCAGATTATTAAATATATGTTAATAAAATAAGTATATAATTTCATATAAAAGAATTTCTTTTCTTGAAATGGAAATTATTGGTATTTATTTTTATTTTTGATCTGATTTATTTGTCCAGAAATCGTGTACAGCTTGCAGAGATAATGTATATATTGTTTCCTTATTTATTTAGGAAAACTGGGTTTAAAAAATTGTCCAGGTTCAATGAATCTGTTTGAACGGATTGCCAGTCTGTTTGAACAGATTCTGACTTTCCTGTTTTGGAAGATTTTCCATTTATTGGCTGATTGATTTCTGATTTGTTTTCCACGACCTAAAGGGATTCTAAAAAGTATATAATCATCCTTAGGTCGTTGGTTTTTGATCATCTCTCTTGGGGTATTATTTTCCAAATATTTTTCAAGTTTTAGAGAGACTTTTTTATTATGTGAAGAACTTGAGTCCAGCAAGTTCTTAGTGGTTTATTACAGTGTAATTTTGTATTGTTTTCTTTGTGTTAATTGTGCAGGTTGAACACACTTAGACATTGTTCATCAAACTTCGGAAGAAGTCTTGTTCGTGAGTCACTTTTCGGGAGGAAAAGTGCAAGTGTTATGCCTTGAAGGGAGTTCAAGATCTTAGCAATTCAGAAATTTGATTAGGAGTTTAGGTTACAATAGTTGCAACAAATTCAAGATGGAGTCTTTATTTGTATAAGTCAATTTGGTTTTGTAATCGTTTAGATATTCTTCTAATAAATTTCATTCTCTGGGCGTGGCCCCGTGGACTAGTAGCAATCTACAAAGATTGCTAATACCACGTATAATTTCGTGTGTTCTTTACCTTATGTTCGTTTTTATCTTCTGGTGATAAACTGTTTAAACACATCTGGTTTCTATTCAAACAGTCTCTGTGTCCATTTAAACATTTCCATAACAGTTCATCAATTAATTATTTAATTTGAATAATTAAGTTGGTAATCATAAAAAAACGGAATTTCAATGCTCATGAACAGTAATAACATGTCATCGAATCGTAATGTGCATGCCTAGCAATAATAGCTTCCGTCATGCATGCAAATAAGTTCAAATAAATGATTATGGGGTCCTGCATCTGAATAGAAGACTAATGAGTCACTCTCTGAGGACCTGCTTCCTGAATAGATGACTCGTAAGTCAATCTCGGAGTGGGTGACTAATGAGTCACACCCCACATAGGTGACTAATGAGTCACACTCTGTATAGATGACTAATAAGTCATACCCTGTGTAGATGACTAATGAGTCCATCTCTGTCTAGGTGACTAATGAGTCACACTCTGTATAGGTGACTTATAAGCCACACTCTGTATAGATGACCAATAAGTTCATCTCTATGTGGATGACTAATGAGTCATACCCTGTATAGGTGACTAATGAGTCACGCTCTGGAGGTCCCATACCCTCTTAGCCATGTGACATGTAGGTCACCTTAGCCTTTCGGGCTTTGGCTCTGGCTCTAACTAACTAGCCCTTAGACTAGACAAGCACTTTTAATTTTCATCGACCTTGAGGTCGGTCTGGCATTAATGCTCATTTGAGTCATTCAATGTAGATATAGATTAGATCTAATCTTTTATCGCCTTGCATTAAACACGCTAAGGCCGTACTTGACTTATAAGTCAATCCCATGTGATCAGTGCTCAATACCACTGCCGAACTTGACTAATGAGTCACAACTTCACAATTGATATTGACACCATTGCCAATCCCTGATTAATAAGTCAGTGCTTCCTCATTTAGGTAATACACATACATATATCATATGTCGAATATTCAAATATAAGGCATTTGGCATGCTCACTCAGTAATCAAAAGCATAATTATAATCATGCACAATTACAGAGACTCAAGCTCTGATCAATCTCATAATCAATATTCATAGCGTACCCTAATCACATGTTTCTCGTGCATCACATGCGTCACATTTAATCACTTGGCATGCCTCAACAATAACCATGCATGTCACATTTAACCATCCAACATGCATCAAGAATAACCATGCATGTCATATATACACAGGGTGCAGTTTTCTTATATTTGGTCCAAGCACAGGTTACCAATAAATGAGTCACAAGCACGATCCTGATTCCAAGCCCCTAGTGATAACCTAGTCACAACCATAATATAAAACCTCATCAAAATGAGTAAATAAATACTTCCAAACCCAACCTAAGCCTCCGGGACATTGAATCCCACTCAACTAGGTAGTAGGATTAATCCAAGGCCCTTAGAGTTAAGTTCCCATGCTTAAAACATCAATTTGGCCAAAAATGGCGTCAAGCGCCGCGACCCTTAGGCTTATCAGCAACCTCCACCTGCTTCAACAAGCCAAGCCGCGGCCCAACCACGAACCAGCCATTTTTCTTCGTTTTCTCCATTTTAAAACCTTCCAACAACCTATCCAAACATCCCCAAATCATAAAATCATAGTTCCCAAACATCCTAATCATCCAAAACCATTAAAACTCAAGTTTCAAATCACCAAAAAACTCATTAAAACACAAAAATCCAATTCAAGCTTAAAACTTTAAAAACTTAGAACTTAAAACTTGGATTACCTCTGGTTGAGTTATTTTCCAACTAAATTCTCCAACTAATAAGCTTCTAATCTTCCTTAGAATCGCTATGCCTCGATCATTGCTTGAATCCGAGTCCTAGAACTCAAGTTTCCTTCGAAAATGCGATCGGGAGACGAAAATTGAACTTTGAGGGAGGGAGAACGTACATAACGTTCTTTTATTCCTTTAAAGATTACTTCAAGCTTAAGTAGCCTCAAACAAACCCTAACGCTTGGGGTCCCGAAAACACCCCCGAGAACAAAATAGTCAAAATCTCCAGAATTTCCCTATGATCTTACTAACTCCCAATTTATCATCAAATTCTTGTTCTCATTACCCAATAACCCGGTAATGCTCTAAATACCCCTTGACTCACTCCGAGTCAAGAATAAATCCTGTTGTGACTTTCCCACTAACTTACCTCCTAAGATCGTCTTGTGCTGAGTAACCCTGGCATAACCAAATAATAATAAAGTACCACACACATATCATATATATGCCAAATATACCAGAAATGACCAAAATATGAAAATCACCTAATTAATCAGAAATTGGTTCACATGCATATTTAATACTCCTAAACATGCATATAATCATTTAATAATATAATAAGTCGATTATGGCCCTCCCGACCTCTTAATCAAGATCTTAAACCTTATTAAGAAATTTGAGGCATTACAACAAATTTTCAAACGAACAATGTAAGTACTGTATATCACCAATATTGAACAGAATTTTCCAAGTGCTGAGTATTTTTAATTTGGCGTCTTGAAGAGTAGTAATATTTAATATGCTAATTTCACATTAAATTAATATTAATATTTTATTTCTGCTCAAAAAAATTATTAATATTTTATTTGACCCTTTTCTTTTTCATTTTCCCGTTCAATTTAGACAATTATATTTATTGTGAGCAAATAGTTGTATTAAGTGGGATAGTGATTTAACTTATAGGAAGGTTTATTATGTTGGACTTGATCATTCACTTTGAATTGAATAAAATTTTCAGGTCTTACTTAAATTTAGTTTTTTTTGTCTTTTATAAAAAGTAGTATTTAGTTTTTTTAATATACATTGACATTATTTACTTCCTAATATTTAAGTAAACTGTTAAATAACAGTGTTTTCTTATTTATTTATTTTATAGTTAGAATATATATTTGCCACTGTGGGTACTTGTAAATTTGTTCGGTTAACACATTATAAAATAATCAAAGAAATAAAATAAAAATAAAAATTTAGTATTTTCTTTTCCAAGTAAGGTGCACAATGATGAGAACTTTGGGCAAGGTAGTTTTGTTGGATCTTTCCCCAACACCAATTTGAGTTGGAGCTTTGTGGCTTGATTGTAAAATTTTTAAAAGGCAAGTTAGTGTCACAGAGAAAAACTATTATAATTTTAAGTAAAAAAATACAAAAGATAAAAATTAAATAAGATACAACTCTATTACAAAAAAAATATACGTAAATATGGAAAAATGTAGATGAAGAGACTAACTCTATAACAAAATGATACAAATAAACTAAAGAAAGTAGAATAAAATGTATAAATGGAAGTACAACTATATAGCAAAAAAATACAACTAAATATTAAAGTGAGAAGATGAAACCAAAGAAGTAAAAGAATAAGATAAAAGTAAGAACAAGAATAGAAACAACTCTATCACTCACACCACTAAAGTGAAGAGTATTAGAGATGACCAACTTGAACAAGGTTTATAACTTTTGTCCAAAAACTTATTACATCAATCTCAAGCACTAGAGGAGCTCTCACAATTGGAAATAACTATCTGAAATAAATAAACCTCTATGTGAATTTCTATCCAAGTGTTACAATGGATAGAAATTTGTGTCTCTTAACAAGTAAGCAATAGACTCCTATTTATAGAGTTTTGAGACACAATTTAACTTTTAAATTTCACCAACCCCCATAGTTGTTACCAATGTTTAATTGGATGCTTATGAAGTTAAAATAAAGATTTGTGAGTTACTTGGTTGTTGGAAATGTTCAAAATTGGATAAAACCGAAGTTAAAAAAGGTTGTCAGCACTCCAGGCTGCGGCCATTGACTTCTGTCCCTCAGGCTGCAGCCTGGGACAATCAGTGGCCGCAGCCACAGTGCATTTTAGCTACCCAATTTTCCAAACTTATTCTCACTTGATTTCGTAACTTCCATACATATTATGAGAGTTAAATTCACATCTCCAACAATAATATCACTTATAAATTTGTGAAATTCAAACTCAAAATGTGTAACATATAATCAACACATCATTGGGTAATATTTGAGATTTACAAATTTGTAACTAATTTTGTAACCCTAAGTATGTTACACATTTGGATATTCACACTATTCAAAAATTGTAACTCTCATATATATTATGTTACAATATGTGACACACTTTATCACATTATTTAATCTAAATATTATATTATATAAATAATATAACAATTAATGTTCAACATATCTAAGTGAGAGTCATGTTAATATCTCTTTGTTGTTGTTATGTCAATATTTATCATTGTTAGGGTGACTTTGTTCATGGATTTATTTGCTTCTTCATTGTAATCCACTTGGTTGATCTCTATTTAGATCATCAACTTTGTAAGATCTATAAGACTTCTTGAAGATTATTTGTACATCTCTAACCATTGAATAATAATTCATTTCTCTTTAAAAATAAGCTATTTAGGGTTTTGCCCTCAATCTATGACCTATACATTATTGTACCCCCTAATTTTTTCGAACCTTTCAAAAATTTCTTCCGAACTATTTACAGTGTTGTAAAATAGGACTTTCATCCAATTTTGTTTAATGTGGCTAACGACATGCTGACGTAACTCTTTACTTATTAATATGACATTGCCACGTGCATAATTTAAATAATAAATAGGATTTTACCCCCGAACTATTAACACTACCAAATCATGCCTCTCGAATTCAAAATTTTAAAATTTAAACAATATTTTGAATATTAAATAGAAAAGATAAAAAATATTAAACTAAAAATCTATTTAAATTAAATTAAATCATACAAAATTAAAAAATCAAATAGATAAAAAAAATTATATTAAAATTTTCTCTATTTTTTTTCACTTTTTCTTATTTTCTTTCACTTTTCCTCATTTTTGCACTAACAAATACAATCTCAACAACATTCATCAATTTATCACAACAAAAAACTCAACAACAAAAAAAAAAACTATCACAACATAAACAAATAAAAATTTTAATATCTAAAATTCATACACATTTTAATATGATATTAACAACATAATGAAAAAACCCAAAGTTGAATGTCGTCGGAAAACCTGCATGAGTCTAGCATGTCAATGATGTTGCTATCCAGCAAACTTCAAGATCACTCAGATGCTTGCCCAATACCTAAGCTAATTTTTGTCACCATTTTTTTTTTAATTTTAATTGATTTTTAGTTTAATGATTTTTTTTAATATTCAAAAGATTGTTTAATTTTAAATTTTTACAATTCGGCAGTACAATTTAGTATTAATAATAGTTCTGGGGGCAAGAATCATATTTATTATTTAAATTACAAACGAGGTATTGATGTGCTAATACTACTGTTAATCGAGATTTTCGGCAACTCTATTAATGAGTAATATTTACTGATAATAATAATGAAAATAGAAGATTGACAGGGGGTTTTTACGTGGTTGGGGCGTTAACTAGCCTTAGTCCACGAGTCTATATTATTAGAGCTTGAAGAAGCTTTTACAATGGAGTTTTCTCTCTATATTTTGACAGAGTTCCTGTCCTTTTTGTGGAAGGAGAGACCCTTTTACAGTGTTCTGTAGCTTATATTTATAGGCGTATGGGAATACCGGGTCTGGGCCGGATCTGATCCAGGCCCATCGGGGAAATGGATATAAGCGGCCTTTCTAGTGGAGGCCCAATACAAAGATATACAAAATACATGAAATCCAAACCAGCTAAGGCCCAATAGGGTGACCTTAGAACTATGTCTCGCCCGACAAAACGGCGCTTTGGGTCTGATCACTTCAAGTCACGAGGCAGATTCAGGAGACAAAGACCAGTCAGAGTACTTGGCTACGTAGTCCTGACACATTGGCGTGCAATCTCAAGGTGGCCTTTTCTGCAGGTGAAAAGTGGGGGACAACGCCCACGTGGAGCGAGGCAGCGTCAGGATCCTGGACGCCTGGCCTCCTCAACCGGGGGCGAGGTGGTCCGGGTCCATTTACCTTTGTCCCGCTTCGTTTACCCTTGCAGGATGAGCAGTCCCGGCTGATCAACCAGACCTGGGAAAACGGCCGTTGCTGGAGGGACGACACTTACAAGGCCCTGACGATTCGTCGCCAGGTCAAATTCTCGAATCGTCCCGCCGAGTTTAGCGCTCCCCAGCCGATCGTGGACCGGCTAGTCGCCGAAGCAGGCTTCCGCCCGAAGCTCGGCCAGGACACAGCCCCCCTGGCGGCTGATCTGCTGGACCAAGTTGGGAACACCATGTCTAACCTTCAGCTGAAGAGGTACGCCACGATAGCCAACCCGGACGTGCTGTTCATCTCCCAGGCTCGCCGCCACCAGGCCACCGCGGTAATTTTTACTTCTTTTATACTCGTTCTCTCACTTGTTGACGATGGTTTTATTTTCTAACTTTTCTTTACTCCAGGTTGATCTGTTGTCCCAACGGAGTGCCGACCTGGTGGCCGAGCTTGCCATAAAGATGGAGACGGCCAAGCTAGAGTTGGAGGCGGCCGTGAATCAGAGGGAGGCCGCCAAAGAGATCCTTGGCCGGGAGACGGCCCGCCTCCAGGCGGAGGAGGCCCGCGTGCAGACGGAGCGCGAGGAGCTCGGCCGCACCAAGGTCGGGTTGGAAGAGGAGCTGTCTCGTAAGACAAAGGATGCCGATGAATGGGCGACGCTCTTAGAGACGGTCGCAGCACAATCCGCCCTAGATAAGGAGGAGATCCTGGCCTTGAAAGCCCGAGTCTGCGAACTGGGTGACTCTCTGCTTCAGGAGAAGGTGACGCATGAAACGACCCGTCACGAAAAGGAGGAGGCCGAGGGCTTACTGGATGTCACCTTTGATGAGGCCATCTACATGGCCTGGTGCAAGGATAAGAGTATGAACCTCCTTGTCTTCCCTGATCCTGAGTCAAAGCGGGCCGAGTACGAGGCCAAGGAGAGGGAGGATGCGGACCTCCGGGCGGATGCGCTGTAGGGTCGACCCCCGGCCTTGTACTTTTATTAGTGTTTTTGGCTTGTAATTAAATTTAAAACACTGCTACTTTCTTTGGTTTTTACGAAAGCTTCCTTCCATTGTTCAGTAGAAATTTCGTTTTGTTGCCGCGATTAACTGATTGCAGGGGTTTAGTTCCGGTTCCAACGGCCTGGACTAGACCAAACGAATTAACTTTCCAAGTTTATAATCCTGGCACCCTATCCAAGGCCCTCGGGGCTTGGGTTAACATGGAGTTCCGTTCTCCTTTTATCAGTTTTAGGCCCTGGCTTTGCCCTGGGGCTAGCCGGATGCTTTTATATCCTAGAGGTTAATTTGTCCGGATCAGATAGGCCCTGAGTTCCGTCCTCTTTATTATATCCCCGGACGTCGTTCATCCGTGGTGGGACCGCCTTGGGCTCGTATTTTTTTGTATTCCCAGACGTCGTTCGTCCGGGGTAGGACCGGCCTTGGGCTCGGTCCTTTCTTTTATACCCCCGGACGTTGTTCGTCCGGGGTGGGACCAGCCTTGGGCTCGGACCTTTCTTTTATACCCCCGGACGTCATTCGTCCGGGGCTGAACCGCCTTTAGGTCGGTCCTCTTTTATACCCCCGGACATCGTTCGTCCGGGGCTGGACCGGCCTTGGGCACGGTCCTTCGTTTTTATACCCCCGGACATTGTTCGTCCGGGGCGGGACCACCATTTGGTCGGTCCTCCTTTTTTTTATACCCCGGACATCGTTCGTCCGAGGCGGGACCGCCTTTAGGTTGGTCCTCTTTTTTTTATACCCCCAGACATCGTTCGTCCGGGGCGGGACCGCCTTTAGGTCGGTCCTCTTTTGCCCCCGGACATCGTTCGTCCGGGGCGGTACCGCCTTTAGGTCGGTCCTCTTTTATACCCCTGGACGTCGTTCGTCCGGGGTGGGACCGGCCTTGGGCTCGGTCCTTTCTTTTATACCCCTGGACGTCGTTCGTCCGGGGTGGGACTGGCCTTGGGCTCGGTCCTTTCTTTTATACCCCCGGACGTTGTTCGTCCGAGGCGAGACCGCCTTTAAGTCGGTCCTTTTTTATACCCCCCGGGCATTGTTCGTCTGGGGCTGGACCGGCCTTGGGCACGGTCCTTCGTTTTTATACCCCCGGACATCGTTCGTCCGGGGCGGGACCGCTTTTAGGTCGGTCCTCTGTTTTTATACCCCTGGACATCGTTCGTCTAGGGCGGGACCGCCATTAGGTCGGTCCTCTTTTTTTTTTATACCCCCGGACATCGTTCGTCCGGGGCGGGACCGCCTTTAGGTCGGTCCTCTTTTTTTTATACCCCCGGACATCGTTTGTCCGGGGCGAGACCGCCTTTAGGTCTGCGTCTCCCGGACTATGGTCCGAGTCGGGGCTAGCCTAAGCTTGCGCCCCGCCAGGTGTTTGTTTGTACCTGGGATGATACCCCCCGCAAGTGAGCGGAGACAGATCTGGGGTCACTTGAGAAAGATTAGCACAGTTTTGACGATAACCCTTTATGACGTTTTGCACACGTCATTTCCATTGTTTGAAAGAGATTCGCCCTGAGGCGTACACTGTTTACAATGAAAATATTAAACTAGGAAAGGCTCCCTGACTATTGATAGTATTTACGGAGATGCTCCGCATTCTAGGCTCGCGGGACTTCTGAACCATCGAGCCGCTTCAAGCGATACGTTCCGAGGCATACCTCGTGTTGGATCTCATATGGCCCCTCCCAATTAGGGCCCAGAACCCCCACTTCCGGATCTTGAGTAGCAGGGAAGACTCTTCGCAGGACTAGATCGCCGGTTCCAAACTTACGGCTCTTGACTCTGGAGTTGAAATGTCGCGCGATTTTTTCCTGGTGTCCACCAAGTTGGTGTATTCTGAATATTGGGGTTCGTAGCCCCTCTTCCCCTTCTTGGCCAGCTCGGGCCGGTTCTGGCCTTTGCCTGATCGCTTCCCCCGGGAGGGATTCACGCTTGCCTCGGTCACTCCCGTTTGTGACTGCTGGGCTACGACGGGGGCCATGCTGTGTCCTACTGGCGCGGCGCCGTAACCGGAGAAGTGGGTTGACTGGGACGGGGCGTACCCCGAAGTGGCAGGGCCGTATACCGTAGGGGTATAGCTGACTCCGGGCGCGACGACCGATCCCGGGGCAATGGGGGGCGCGGCGTAGGACTGCGCCGGGAATTGTCCCGTATATCCCGGAACCGTCTGAGAGACAGGTTGAGGAGCCGGGGGCCACCCGAAGGCCTGGATCTGAGCTTCCTCCCAGTTAATGAATCCTTAGGCCTTCCTGATGAATTCTTCCAAGGTGGCGGCCTTGCTGCGCTGCATGTCATCCCAAAGGGGGGACCCGGCCCGAATCCCAAATTGCAGTGCCACCAGGCGCTGCCCGTCGTCGACTTTCGTATTGGAGGCTTCTTCAGTAAAGCGCTGGATGTAGGCTCTCAATGTCTCTGCGGGGAGTTGCTTAATATTGGCGAGAGCGCTGATTTGCATATCCATTCTCATGGCGGCCACGAACTGCTTTCGAAACGCAGACTGCAGCCCAGACCAGGATTGGATGGACCTCGGTTTAAGCCTCTTCCACCACTCTTTGGCGGGACCGCCCAAAGTGATTGAGAAGCAGAGGCATTTTCCATCGTCGCTGACATGAGCTACTGTCATGAGTCGGTTATACCGGGACAGATAGTCCCTGGGATCGGCATTTCCAGTATAGGCAGTGAGGCTCGGCATCTTGAACCCCTTGGGTAATACGGCGTCCAGGATGTGCCTCACGCATGGCTCTTTATCCTCTTCGTCGGAGTCAGTGTCTGCGCCTTCTTGCTTGCGAACCAGGCGATCAGTGACCTTTTTTAATGCGGCCATCTACTCCATGAGCAGCTTGGCCGTGTTATCTTCCAGGGGGATTCTTTCGTTCCTCCTGTCGTTGATGTCGTTCCTGAGGTCGCCGTCTCGAGGGAGGATTTTTTCCTTGCAGGCCCGCTCCTTCCGAGCGTTCAGTCCATCACATAAATCTATCCGGGAAGTGTCGTCCCCTGAATTGAGGGCGTGTAACGCCCTACTTCCTTAGAGCCGTTACTTAGTGAGTTTTAAGACAAAACAATGTGCAAAGATCTCGCTAACCGAGGTTTTGAAACGAAAGTGTGACTAATTAAAAGTTAAGGCTGTAATCTTAGAAAAATGCGTTGTTTCAATAAAACTCCTAATATTAAACATTGGGATCCCAAAATAAGGTTTGAAAACTAATTACATCTTAAAAATGAGTTCACAGTTGATAAATCATAAAAATCATAGATTATTACAGCCATTTTCAAATAAACCCCCAACCAAAGCAGTCGGGCAGGCCAAACATGTACGCGCCGCTTCACGCTCTCCGTACTCATGGTTGGTTGATTCAGTCATTGCCCTTACCTGCAACACAGAGCACCCGTGACCCGAAGCCCAGCAAGAAAACTCATGCAGAACATAACATATGCAATGTATACAGTTTATCATAACAGATAATCCACAATAAACAAGTCAATCATTAGACTAAGCAAACACGGCCAAGCCGCCCCAGAGCCTTACCGAAGCCTGGGGTATCGGTTCTCACCGCGAGGATAACTCATGTATCCCTTGGGTCCCACCCTGAATATAGCATAACACATGTATCCACCAGGCCCCGCCCTGATTATAGCATCCCATGTGCTAGGTGTTACTTTCGGCCCACGGCCGCCCCGGCTTACGCCGTACTCGGCCCACGGCCGCCCTGGCCTACGCCGTACTCGGCCCACGGCCGTTCATTTCATCATAATCACACATATAGTACATTCGAAATAATCATTCACACACATCATGATTCATTTAAGTTTAAACATTTGCACATAATACAATCTAGGGCCATGCCCTAACCTCGGGTGTTATAGTTTTCTTACCTGCATTCCGAGCCTCCTGATGCACCAAAGCCGCGAGCACGGTCCTCTAGCACGAGCCTCTGAAAGAACCTAGTCACAACACACAAGAAACATCCCTCATTACTAATCAACCCAAAACCACTTCCCGGGACCAATCCCACACTCCCGGGGCCTCTAAAACCTTAAAACAACACCCCGGAGACATCCCCCGAACCCCCGGAGCAAAGGCCTAAAATTGCCTAAAAATGATGCCCTGAAATTTGCCTTGTGCCGCGGCACCCATCAGTCAGAGGCTCCCTTGCCGCGGCACGAAAAACCTGTGTCGCGGCACGCCTTCGCAGACCCAGAATTCTGGGTTTTCTCCTGCGTTTTCTCCGAGCTAAAACCTTCCCAATTCATACCAAACCAATACCCAAACCCCAAAATCAAATCCAAACTTCATATGACCCATCTAGCAACCCATAAACATCATCAAAGCAATCAAACACACAATCAAATCCCCAAAATCCACATCCTTGATTTCAATTTCAGAAAATTAAAAACTCAAAGTTCAAACTTAAACCATGCTCAAATCTCTTAACCCATAACATAATCAAGCCTTAAATGTGTATAAATTCCTTACCTCAAGTAGAGAATCCCATCCCAAGCTCCCTTGATTCATCTCCTAAGTCTCCAAATTTCAGCTCCTTCACTTCTCTTCTTCTTCTTCTTCTTCTTCTTCTTCTTCTCATTGCCCTAACTTTCCTTCTCTTTGGTTTTTCTTCTCTTTAGTTTTTATCAAAACCAATCAATGCCAAGCCCCAAACCGTGTACCCCCTATAACCCAGCTGCCATAAATCAATTTCCCATCCAAATGACCATTTTACCCCTCCTTGCCTATCCTTTCCCAACTAAACCTCAAGGGCACTTAAGTCCTTTTACTTCTATTTCATTTCTACCATTTTCTACCTAGAACTTGTTACTCTCAGCAGTAACTAATGGTTACCCAGGTTACTAAATCTCCAATAACCATTACCCGCTAAATCTCAACTTAACCATAAAATTCCCGAGGTACCCCTAGGCTCCTCCCGAGCCGGGTATAGAAATCCCGTTGTGACTCTTACGTTAAATTGCTCTCTAGGACCGTCTCGGCACGTGCATCACAAAATAACACCACACTCACGTGGTACAAATCACGGAATACAATTATCACAAATATGCCCTCGGCGGGCTAAAATTACAATTATGCCATTCAAACACAATCATGGCCTACATGCATACTAATACACATATACATGCGTCTCAGATAAATAAATAGTCAAATAACATGCTTTAAATCATAACCATGCATTTAACTCATAAAATCACACATAATTCCCATCGTGCCCTCCTGGCACGCTAATCAAGGCCCTTAAGCCTTATTAGCGAATTTGGGTCGTTACAGGGTGTGCCGTTCCTCGCGGCGAGACCGTTCTCGGCGATTCTTGTTGACCGAGGCACTTGGGTGCAAAGACCTTTCCCGCCCGTTTGGCCCTAGGGCGTGCCGGGGCTGTCCATTCCGTGGCCGCGTCCCCTGCGGATCGATCGGGTGACCCCGTCTTGGGACGGGGCGCACTTTCTCTTTCCTGGGTAGCGGCCGTGAACGTGCCCCGGCTTTCTCGACGGGGGTGGTCTTCTCCCGGGTCTTCCGTCGCTCCTTGTCCGGGCCGCCTAGAGCCGGTTCAGAAAAAGGCTCCGGGGGATGGGCCGGATTGGCACCTCTGGGGACCCCGGCTTGCTCCCGGGGAGCGGGTGGCTGCGTTTCTGGAAGTGGGCCAGCTGTGGGGTTGGCTGCCGGACCCTGCGCGGCCATGAACGCCTGCAGGGCCTGGAGAGACTCTTACATCCGGCGATGCGCCTCCGCCTGCTCAACGATCCTGGCTTCCTGATCCATGACTTGCTGCCTTAATCTGGTCACTTCCAAGTCCTGCTGATCGTCGCGGGGGGTCCTGGGATCCGCAGCTTCGTCGTGGTATTCCCCCTCATTCTCCTCATAATACTCCTCCTCGTTTTCCACTTCGTACTCTGTCCCACCCTCGTAGTCCTGCGACTCGTCTTGGTGAGATGTTTGAGGAGGCACGTCCTCGGGCAGGTCCTAAGGATCATGCTGCGAAGGCAACGGGTCTCCGTTGCCCTGCTCTGGATTGGTAGGGTCGAAGGTGGTGTGTCGTGTGTTCACCATCGTAGTAAAGGCTTGATGTTAGCACTAGCTTCCTTCAGCTCTCAATGAAAGTACCAAACTGTTAACCGAGATTTTCGGCAACTCTATTAATGAATAATATTTACTGATAATAATAATGAAAATAGAAGATTGACAGGGGGTTTTTACGTGGTTGGGGCGTTAACTATGATGGACCCAAAACGGGTATGTTTTAAATATTTATACTCGCAAGCGCACGAATCATATTTATAGAATAGTGTTCGTGTAAGCACGAGGTCGAACCCAAAGGAGTTGACTTAAATCAAAAGAGAAAACTATTTTTACCAAAATGAAATAAATTTCTAACCTAGTTCCAAAGATTGATGTGTTTTGTTTTAAAATAAAGAAAGAAAATACTAAAAAAAATTAAAATAAATAAACTAAAAAGATTTGTTTTTAATAGTTATTTATAAAATTATTAAGATTTTAGAATCCACAAAATATAAATAATAATATTTATTAATATGTTGACTTCCCAATTTTTAGTGATAATTGAAATCAATCTAATTACCTTTTCCAAAACATTATACTTCCTTTAAGCTCTCTTTAATTCAAATATATAGATTTTCCTTCACTTCAATAGTATAACTTCAAAGCATTAGTTGTGAATCAATTTAATGAAACTACAAAAAAATCAAATAATGTTATTTCTAAAGCAAAATATAGTATTTTTGTTCTAAGCATTGGATGTGAACAATTTAATGACACATCTTAATCAAAGAATACTATGTTTTTGCACAATTAAGAACCAAGTAAAATATGTTCTAACAATCTAAAATGCATGATATTATAGATGAAAGAAATATTTAGAAGAAGAAAAATCATAAACTTTATTGCTCATTTTGGGAGGTCAACATAAAATAAACACTATATAGTTATATCTTGGTTCATCCTCCACCTTAATAATTTTAAGTGGATTAGAAACCCATAACTATAAAAAACAAAATAAAAATTACAACATAAATAGGAAAATTTGGAGGATGAACCTCCAAATTATTCCTCTAAAAATACATAAAAAATTAATCTAAGAAAAGAAAAAGATGGAGAGAATAGAGAGATGGAAGAAGTGGTGTAAGAGAAGGTGTGCTTGAAATGGTGAAATGAGACTCCTATTTATAGATAAATTCTTTGGTAAAGGATAACACTCCTATTGGTCTTAAAAAAAAGCACATGGATTTATGCTCAAAATTGTCATCTTTTCCTATAGTTACAAATCCAATGGTGGAGAAAGAAGCACATGGATTGATGACATGGCATTGTCAAGAATTGGATTGGGCCTTTCATTTTGGGCTTGCTTTCTTCATTTCTTTATACCAACATTTTATCACCATTTCATTTGCCCCAACAAATACACCTACATAAAGAAATTAAACACACATAAATTAGTAACAACATAATTAAACAAAATAAATACAAAAAATAAATAAAAATACATAAAATCAAAATAAAACTAATAAATTCAAAATTACTTAAAAAATTGATAAATTAAATTTAAAACTCAAGAACTAAGCAACAATTGGCTTATAAAATGTAGTAAAATAACTCTATTTTGTAGAGTTATCAAACTAGCCTTAGTCCACGAGTCTATATTTGTAACGCCCTAGATAGCCAAGACTGTTACACTGTGTGTTTGTAAAGTGCCAGACTTGCTAGTCAAGTCTATTAGTTGAAAGCGTGTCTACGAAACTGTAAAGGAACTAGGGTTTAAGATATTTTGGTCTCAAAAGCTACATTTTCATTAAGAAACATTGTTCACTAACACGGGATCCCAAAAATATTAGTTTAAAGGCCGTTTACAAAAGTTACAAGGTTCAAATACATAAACCAGCCATACTAAGGCAAAACGAGCAGTTAGGTAATCCCTGTCCTGACTCACTCCTCGACCATGGCGATCGAACAACTGGCTATGTACATTTCACCTCGGAGCTCTCCACCTCAGGCTTGGTCCAGCTTGCCCTTGCCTTTACCTGCACCACGTAGCACCCGTGAACCAAGGCCCAGCAAGAAAACACAATAATAACAAAGCATAAGCAATTAGCAACAAGTCAATATCTCACATCGCACTACATAATCTCAACCATGTCATCAATCGGTATAATCAGGTATTTCAAATAATAAGCATATCAATTCACGTCATTTACAGTTTACAAATGATAACTAGGGCTGGCGCCCTCAGGCTGCCCCCTCTGTTATCCCGTTGTCTTTGGCTACCAGTGGCCAATCTGCGCCCTGTGCGCTAATATCATGTACGGCACTCTTAGGCCGCTTTTACATGTCCCGTGGCGTAATACCATCATTGACATGATACAATTCTCGGGAGCACTTAGTCCCATCACAAACATACAACCGGGTGCAGTTTTCTTACCTTTAGCTTTCAGATGAATTAGCTATGGGTGACACTCCTTGAGTGCGATCCGATCCTCGACTCCTAGCTAGACACCTAGTCACAACCATAAGGAAAGACACAATTACAACCTTAAATGAGTTTCTAAGCCAAGTTCTAGTACTCGGAACATTGAACTTCACCAAATATAATAAAAGACTCAACCCTGAGCACCTTAGGTTAAATTTCCAAGCCTAAAATCTTAAAATCACGAAATCCCTTAAGCGCCGCGGCATAGGCCACCCATGCCGCGACATGGCCCCCAAACAGAACCTCCAAAGGCTCAAAAACAGGTAAGGGCCGCGGCATTGATTGGGCCATGCCGCGGCCCGCCCTTCTTCTTCAGCATGCAACCATTTCGAAGGGCCGCGGCTCTCCAAGAATCATGTCGCGGCTCGACCCTTCGAACCCAGAAAAAACCACCATTTTCAATCCCTAAACCTCACCTTAAGCCACCCCAAAGCCCCTAACTCAAAACCAATTAATATTAACAACATTAGAATGATTAAAACAACGTAATCCAACCAGAAATCCAGCCTAAGACTCACTAAAATCCCAATTCTAATTTCTGAAATTTCAAACCCACAGAACTCAAAACCAGCCATGCAAACTCTCAAATTCAACCATCAAACTTTAAATTAAACCTTACCTCAGCTGTAGAATCGATTCTCCAGGAGTCCCCTGACCTATCTTCAAAGTAGCCTCAATCCCACCTTAAATTCCAAAAACCACAGATATTTAAAATTCAGCCATTTTCTTTGAATTCCTAACCTTAGAAACGAAAATTCAATACTTACCTTAGCACTAGCTCAGACCTTGATCAGTTCCTGAGCTAATCCTCCTATTTATTCCCTTCAATTCCCAAAAACACAGCTCAATTCCAGCTATTTCCTCTCAAATTCAGAAGTTCTTCCTTAGCCAAGAGAAAAGAGAGAGAGAGAAGGATAGTTAAGGTCGGTTTACACTTTTCTATCTAGCATTTTCCGAAGTCTTCCAAGTATACCCTTAGTTTATTAAACTAATCCCAAAACTCGGGGTGCCGGAAGCGTCCCTGAGGCCAAAACGGTAAAATCCCCCAATAATCCCGCCTAGACATCCTAACCTCAAATATATCTCCAATTATTTATTTTCATCACCCGATAGTCTAAACCACTACCCGATACCTAAAATACCCCTGACTTGTCCAAAGTCAATTATAATGCCCCGTTGTGACTTTTCCTGCTATCTAGCCCTAGGATCGCCTCGAGTCGCCGGATGCAGATTTATCCACATCATAATGTGGTTCTCGCATATATCACATATCATATTACCACATAATATAATCAATTATCATATAAGCATCATTAAACATATAATAACTCATTAGATCACAATTATTCCAGTAATGCCCTCCTGGCACACTAATCAAGGCCCTTAAGCCTTATTAGTGAATTTGGGTCGTTACAATATTATTAGAGCTTGAAGAAGCTTTTACAATGGAGTTTTCTCTCTATATTTTGACAGAATTCCTGTCCTTTTTGTGGAAGGAGAGACCCTTTTACAGTATTCTGTAGCTTATATTTATAGGCGTATGGGAATACCGGGTCTGGGCCGGATCCGATCCAGGCCCATTGGGGAAATGGATATAAGCGGTCTTTCTAGTGGAGGCCCAATACAAAAATATACAAAATATATGAAATCCAAACCAGCTAAGGCCCAATAGGGTGACCTTAGAACTATGTCTCGCCCGACAAAACGGCGCTTTGGGTCTGATCACTTCGAGTCACGAGGCAGATTCAGGAGACAAGACCAGTCAAAGTACTTGGCTGCGCAGTCCTGACACATCGACGTGCAATCCCGAGGTGACCTTTTCTGTAGGTGAAAAGTGGGGGACCACGCCCACGTGGAGCGAGGCAGCGTCAAGATCCTGGACGCCTGACCTCCTCAACCGGGGGCAAGGTGGTCCAGGTCCATTTACCTTTCTCCCGCTTCGTTTACCCTTGGCCCGGACAGTGCCAGGGGTCCGGGATCGGGACATGTAGGTCGCGGTGGTTCGAACGCCTTGTACGCCGCCCGGACTATCGTCACGGAGGACGGACCCGGAGGGACATTCCGGACCCCTCCAATGGTCCCAGACATGAATCCCCGGTCCATACCCTTCCCCATGGGCACTCTCCATACCAAGAGGTCTTGGGCCGGGCTCGCATGCTAACCTGGCCCCTGACAGTAGGCCAGGACGAAGGCCCCGAGCCCATGCAGGAAATGGGGATAACAACTACATCAGCGCCCAAAATACCATATCACTATTTCGTTAGCGAAATTGGATAAAAATCTCATATTTCAATAATATAAATAATTCATGGTGAATTTTTAATAAGTCAAAAAATTGGGAGACACAATTTGGATTAACAATAGTTCGAGGCTCCTCATGGATGCTGATTCATCTATTATCCAAAGCTATTAAGGCGGCCAATCCCATGTGCCTGGTGCTGTCATATTAGTATAATAATTTTTTATTATTTGATTAATATGAAGTTTTTAATTTTTCTTCCGAACATAATTAAACACAAAATATATTGGCCACTAGCTAGCTAGTTCCCGGCCATGTCTACCTCAAGTCTATAATCAAAATTAATTTATTGTTTGGGAGACTTATTCTTATATCCTACTTTTACACCCATATATTTAATAAGATAATATTTAGTAATGAGCAATATTTTTTATTATTTTGTACTCATTTGCTCCCTGCGAAATGACAAAACTATTTTTCTTTTGCTCATAATTAAACTTGACGAGATAAAATTTATTTACGAGCAAATTAGTAGAACATTTTTCATGTTTTACTCAACCGCCCCAAATTAATATTCTTTTGCATCCTCCTAATCTTAAAACTATTTGAATCAACCCCAGTATAAGATATTTATTTCCAACTTTTTTTTCTTTCCCAAAAGTGGCTCAACAATAGTGATTATTCACAAGGAATAAAGTCGTGCACAAATAGAGCAAAAATCTCACCCAAACTGATTAGTTATTCTTTTTTAATTATACTCTTGATCATCTATGTCGCTGCGAAATAATTGAGATAGCTCTACAGTCGTTACAAGACATTGACTAAATCTTATTTAATTTTGTATTAAATTAATGGAGGAATAATGTTTTACATCTTGGCAACGTATTTAAAAATGTAGCTTGAATTGTGTAGGTTATATTAAATATGATTTGTCGCTGAACATATTTCTATTTGCCCCCCTCGAATTTTTTAAAAATTTATTTTGATGTTTCGTATTTTCTTAGTGATATGTACATGCACGCTAAATAATAATAAATTGGAATTTAAATTCGAGTTCAAACTACTTTGGAAAATAGTGACATATAATCGTAGGCTTATTAAAATATATATGTTCCTTGTCCAATGTCCACATCTTGAACTTTTTCATGGATCGAACAATAAAAGGTTGAGAAATGAACTTTTGAGATGATCTATAGTGTGTATTTTTATTTTATTTAGTATGTGTGCATTTTTTATAAGTATAAATATTTGATATATATTTTTTATATAATAAATGTAGATTATGGAAATTTTTTATTTTAATGATTTTTTATTTTTTTTAATGTTAATTTTAATGGAATATTTTTATATTTAACAGAATATTTTCGAAAGTTTGTAAATACTTAAACTTAAATAAATTAAAATATGATATTATTGAGATATTTTACAATAATAATTATTTAAAAATAATAAAATTTAATTAAACTTAAATTCACCTATTAGGATAATATCATATTAAACATATAATATAATTTGCTCTCAATTAGCAATAAATTGTTTTTTTTTAAATACTAGTAAAAAATTTAAATTTAAAATCCATGTATAATATTTAATATTACATTAAACATATAATATATATCTTTTGTTGTCACTCTCAAATTCAAAAACTATAACAAACATAAACTTAAACAAAAATAAATAAATTATTTAATTAAAATATGATATTTATTTGAAATTTATATGATATTAATATAAATTGAATAAAAATAATTAATAAATTTTATAAATAAAACTAAGCAAATGTGCATATTGTACGTTATTTGTATGTGGTTTATATATATCTTCTATATAATAAGTGTGTAGGTAACGAAAATTATTGGTTTTAACGGTTTTTATTTTTTTAATGTTAACTTTAACGGAATATTCTTATATTTAACATAATATTCTTATATTTAACGGTAGTTTGTAAATACTTAAACTTAAATAAAATAAAATAAAATAGGATATTTTTGAGATATTTTACAATCATAATTATTTAAAAATAATTAAACAAATTAAAATAAGATATTTTAAAGATATTTTACAATGATAATTATTTAAAAATAATAAATAATTAAACAAATTAAAATATAATATTTCTGAGATATTTTACAATGATAATTATTTAAAAATAATAAAGTCATACGTTTTATAACTTAAATAAAATTTAATTAAACTTAAACTCACTAATTAGAATAATATCATATTAAACATATAATATAATCTACTGTGAATTAGCAACAAATTAATTTTTTTTTTAAATCTAGCAAGAAACTTGACGCCCTAATTCTCCACGGGCTATTAGCGAGTTGAGGTATGACATAATTATATCAGCCACGTGGATGCCACGTACCCGGAGTTGCTGTCGCCAGCTCCCACCTCTTTAGCTCGAGGTAACAAAAGGCTTACTGAGGGTACTAAGGAGCCGGGTCAAAGGTATGGACACCGCGGATTAAGAAGACATCTAGCTCGAGGTACGAGCTTGAGTTGGAAGCTGTGACCATTTATAAAGTCAACCACGCAATGTAAACGTGCATATATCAGACATCACGTGTCTGATATATCCCTGAATTCTTGGACACGCAGCATAAACGTGCGTGTTCAGGCACCCACGACTCGGTTGGGCCGTGCGGCCCATTATCCCCCTGACCTATTGATTAGACCACACTTCATTTGTCAGGTTTTAGGAATTAATCATGAATGTCACAGAAGTGACATGATGGGTAAGAGGGTCACGGGATGACCCCCCTTGCCAACCCCCAGGAGTCTTCTCCTATAAATATGGAGACCCTGGGAGTTGCAAAGGGTTGGATTCTATTGTGTAAAGAAATACCCTTTAGAGAATACCAGAAATATAGCAATAATATTGGCTAGTGGAGTAGAAGGATTTTAACCTTTGAACCACCTAAAAAAGTATTTGTATCATCATTTTATTTTAAGATTATCCATCTGTTACGGTTCACTACTTAGCACTAATCTCATTCTCTTATTCTATTAATTACCTATTGGCGAAGAACCACGTCAACAGTTTGGTGCTTTCATTGAGAGCTTGTAAGATTGGTGCTATCGCAAATACCCAACCATGGTGGTCACTCGCTCAAGACACGGTAACGAGGCGGACCAACGTGATGGGCAGAAGGCCCACCATGCCGCCATCTCCGATGATCAGAACCCTGAGGTTCAACAGCGGCTGGGCAAGCAGCCAATAGGCCAAGATGACACTGGAAGTTTGGCTCCCCGGCCACCTAATCCGAACCCAGATTTCTACACGGCGGTGGAGATGGAGAATGCACAACTGAGTAGTCAGCTGGCGAAAGCTAACCAGCAGATTCAGGAGGTGTTGGCCTGACTACCCCCTCTTACAATCGACGCTAACATCGGAAAGAGGCAAGGCGAGACTCATAAGTCCTGCTGGGGTAATCGGTCCAGGCCTAGCCGGTCAACCAGACCCCTGACGTCAAACTCTACTCACACATCGCACCACCGGGAGACCACCTTTGAAGAACTACCTAGGGCCAAGCAACAGTACAGCCAATCGGTCCGAACTTCAACTCCCAGCTCACTTCCACCCTCGAGTGCGCCAAGGAGGGCTCGAGGGAATTCTCGAAGGAGATCCGGGGAGGGCTGACAGCGACAGCCCGTCCCGGCCAGTCGTCCTGCACCCCGCTCAGACTGCCGAGTGCAGGACCCGGAGGTTGGCATAGCCGAGCGGCCCCGACCTAACCTAATCTGCCCTGACAAGACCAGGATTGCATCCCCGGTCAGGCATCCTCCTTCACCAATAAGATATCCATCTCCTCCTCAACCAGTCCGAGATATTCCAGCTCATGGGAGCAGTAGAAGGAATCCACCTTCCGCAGGGCCTTCCCACCGTAGCAGGGCGCCCAGAGAAGTCCCAAATCCTCATCCCCAGAGGTGGGCTCCAAGCTTCTCAAATGGGAGCTATTGGAACGAAAGCCGTCGAAGTGACCTTTCTGGCGGAGACCTACACCAACGCCTGAGCTCGGCGCAAAGTCCTCGAGCCACCCCGAGGGGCGACCTCCGAGATCGTCTTAACTCTCAGAGGGGAGACCCAGTGGGCAACGGCAGCCGTGCTCGCCAGAGGGAAGACCTGTCCGAGGTACGCGATAGCAGGAACATCCCATATAACCTATCTCAAGAGAGGAGGGATAATAACCTACCAAATGTGTACGATGGATCCGGAGCTGTTGAACAGCCCCGGAACAACCAAGGAAATCAGGACAAAACCCTTGAGCGCCTGGCTCAGATGGAGGAGCTGATGAGGAAGCTCCTGTCAGAAAAAGAAAATGACGAATATGATTCTGGGGACGAACTCGAGCTCTTTGCCCCCAGCATAGCAGCAACGGCATATCCGGCCTGTTTCCGTATGCCGCACTTGTCCAAATTCAACGAAGATGGAGATCCGTCAGATCACCTGGGTATGTTCAACACCCTAATGATGGCCCACAACATTGGACCCGAGCTAAGGTGTTTAATATTTCCCTCCACATTGACTGGGCCGGCCAGACAGTGGTTCAAACAGAGTAAGAAACAGTCAATCAGCTCGTGGAAAACTTTCTCTATGGACTTCAAGATAGCATTCCGAGCTTCCCAGGCTGCCCGCGTCAAGGCCGACACCCTGGCCAACGTAAGGCAACAACTCGACGAGCCTCTGAAGGCTTACTTGAGCAGATTCGCGAACATCGCTGCTCGGGCCAGAGACGCAGATGACAGCTCTAAGCTCATGGCTTTGAGGACTGGAATCCTCGTCGGAGGGGGACTCTGGAATGAGATACAAAGGAAGGGAGTCAGCACCGTAAATGAATTCCTAAATAGGGCCCAGGGGTGGATCAACCTGGATGAGGCGCAAGCCTCAGCTGCAGGAATCAGCCAGGCCCCTGAGCAGCCCGCTGGAGTGGGAACGGAGGTCGTGACAGCAACCCAGACTGTTACACAGAATAACCAATTTGGTGGAGGCAAGAGAAAGGGGAGCAGCGAGGGCAACCAGCACGGCCCAAAAAATAATAAGTCCGTAGAAAAATTTAAGCCGGTCTACGCGACTTATACAGAGCTCACCCACTCTAGGGAGAACATCTTCCTAACAAATTCTGCCCGCCTCCCCTGGAAGAAGCCGCAGTCGTTAAAGCACCAGAAGGGTAAGCGAGACCCTTCCAAGTTTTTTCGGTTCCACAACGACATTGGCCACAATATCGATGACTGTAGACACTTGAAGGATGAGATTGAGACTCTCATCAGAGCCGGACCTTGGCTCAGTATGCGCGGAACAGGATTCCCGCAAGCCGTCCAGCTCCGAAAGTCCCGGTCAGTCAGCCCGGGTCTCAGATAGATCAGGACGTCCCTCCTCCAGTGATAGGAGGAGAGATATCCACAATCTTGGGAGGTCCTCATTTTGATGGCACGAGCAGAGGTGCCCAAAAGAGGTACGTCAACGAACTTAAGGCTCATAATGGAGTGGTGTTCGTCCCCAAGCAGCATTTTCCAAAGCAGCAACGGTTGGAAAGGCAACCAATCATTTTTATTGAAGAAGATGCCTGCCACGTCCAGTTCCCTCATAACGACCCCTTGGTCGTAGTAGTGCAGCTCGCTAATCGGAGGGTTAGGAGAGTGCTGGTAGATAATGGAAGCTCGGTAAACCTACTATTCCGGTCCACGCTGGAGAAGATGGGTTTATCTGTCACCGAGCTGAAGGCAACCTCCATGATGCTTTATGGATTCTCTGGAGAAGGATCGGCGGCAATAGGAATGATCGAGCTGGTGATCACCTTGGGAGAGGGACCTTGGACAGTCTCGAAACTTCTCGCGTTTGTGGTCATCGATTGTCCCGCCGCGTACAATGCCATTTTGGGTCGACCCACACTTATAGCTTTTGAAGCCGTTACCTCCATCCACCACCTCACGCTGAAATTCCCCTCTTCCACGGGGATATGCACGGTCCGTGGTGATCAACTCGCTGCCAGGGAATGCTACTGCATTTCCATGAAGGGAAAATTAAAACCCGGGCAGTTAACAATGACCGTCCAGGATGGAAATGAGGAATCTCAGGAACCTTTGCCTAATCCTGAGATTGAAAAACCTCAAAGCACCGAAGGGGAAAATATCGTCCTAAGTGATGATATAGACCCAAGAGTAGGCGAGGATAAGTCCGAGCTCCAAGCTATCGAAGAGCTCGAGGAGGTAAAAATCGATCCACAGAATCCCTCACAGATGGTTAAACTCGGGAAAAACCTCTGTGGCAAGAGGAAGGCGGAGCTGATCAAGTTCCTGCAGGAGAACCTGGATGTGTTCGCATGGTCACATGAGGACATGGTGGGAATCAGTCCAAGCGTCATCATGCACACCCTCCATTTGGATAAGAGCGTGCCTGCGAAGTCCCAGAAACAGAAGCGCTTGGGAACAACTCGAGCTGAAGCCCTAGAAGAGGAAGTAGCCCGACTCAAAAAGTACGGCTTTATCCGCGAAGCTAAGTTCCTGTTCTGGGTCGCCAATCCTGTGCTGGTCCCTAAGCCCAACGAGAAATGGCGGACCTGCATCGACTTCTCCGATCTGAACAAAGCTTGCCCCAAAGACTGTTTTCCCTTGCCAAGGATCGACCAATTGGTAGACGCCACGGCGGGGCACGAGCTCATGTCCTTTATGGATGCGTACTCTGGCTATAATCAGATCGCCATGAATCCAGCAGACCAGGAGCACACTAGCTTCATGACCCCCCAACTAACGTCTATTGTTACAAGGTCATGTCGTTTGGGCTGAAGAACGCCGGTGCTACATACCAGAGATTGGTGAACAGGATGTTTGCCAACCAGATTGGGAAGAACATGGAAGTGTACGTTGACGACATGCTGGTCAAGTCGAAAACTGCCGATAACCATGTTTTCCGACCTGGAGGAACGCTTCAAGATACTAAGAGAATACGACATGAGGCTTAACCCGCAGAAGTGCACTTTCGGGGTCGCATCTGGAAAATTCCTGGGTTTCATTGTCAACACCAGAGGAATCGAGGCTGACCCCGATAAGATCAGATCGTTGCTCGAGCTGCCCTCACCTCAGTCGCGAAAGGACGTTCAAGGCCTAACAGGAAGGGTGGCGGCCCTCAATCGGTTTATTTCTAAATCCACCGACAAGTGCCTGCCATTCTACAACCTGCTCCGGGGGAATAAGAAGTTCGAATGGACAGAGGAGTGCGAATGTGCCATCCTCGACCTGAAAGCACATCTAGCCGAGCCGCCCGTATTGTCCAAACCAACGGCAGGAGAGCCTCTTTTCCTTTACCTAGATGTCACAAAAGATGCAGCTAGTGCCGTGTTGGTCCGAGAAGAAGATCGGGTTCAAAAACCAGTCTATTACATCAGCAAGAGGCTTCTCGGAGCTGAGTCCCGATATCCGTTGATGCAAAAGATGGCATTCTGTCTCATCACGGCCTCCCAAAAGCTCAGGCCGTATTTCCAATCCCACTCAATACATGTCATAACCGATCAACCTTTAAGGCAGGTTTTGCAAAAACCTGAAGCATCGGGACGTTTGTTGAAGTGGGATATTGAGCTCAGCCAGTTCGAGATTTTGTACACTCTGCGAACTGCAATAAAAAGCCAGGCCTTGGCTGATTTTGTGGCGGAATGCACAGGATTCCGAGAAGATCCTGTGGAAGATTTGCCCCAAGCCACCTCAGTCCAGGCATCATGGAAGGTCTTCGTAGATGGCTCATCTAACGAGAACGGCTTCGGGGCTGGAATCATTTTGATATCCCCAGAAGCACATAGATTCCACTCGGCGTTGAGATTCGGATTCAAGGCTTCCATCAATGAGGCTGAATACGAAGCTTTACTGGCCGAGCTAAGGGTGGCCCGGGAGCTGAAGGCCAACTCCGTTCAGTGTTTCAGCGATTCCCAGCTCGTGGTAAACCAGGTGCTAGGTGAATACCAAGCACGGGGAACCAAGACGGCTGCTTACCTGGCCAAGGTGAAAGTCGAGTTGTCTTCATTTGAACGGGGCTCAATCGAGCAGATACCTCGGGAATAGAACGCTAACGCAGACGCCCTCGCCAAGCTCGCGACCTCAGAGGAGACGGAGACTTTGGGGTTAGTACCGATAGAGTTCTTGGAGAAACCAAGCATAGAAGAAGTCGGGGCGGAGGTCGAGATGATCGATGCCAGACCGACCTGGATGACCCCCATCCTCGATTATCTCACTGAAGGAAAGTTACCTGAAGAGCGTAATGACGCAAGGCGGGTACTTTACCAGGCTCCAAGGTATACGGTGGTGGATGGTCTATTGTACTGGCGTGGGCACTCTCTACCCCTCCTACGATGTGTTCTGCCAGGCGACGCAAAGACCATTTTACAAGAAGTGCATGAGGGTTTTTGCGGAGATCACACTGGGGGGCAAAAGCTTGCCCTTGAAGGTCTTGAGGCAAGGATATTTCTGGCCCACGCTGTCGAAGGACTTGATCTTGTACGTCAAGAAATGTGAAAAGTGCCAGCGATTTTCCACAGTTGCCCGAGCTCCACCAGTCGAGCTGAAGATGACCTCGTCCTCATGGCCATTCGCGGTCTGGGGAATCGACTTGGTTGGTGCCCTCCCTACTGGAAAGGGAGGGGTACGTTATGCGGTGGTGGCTATCGACTACTTCACCAAGTGGGCTGAGGCAGAACCCTTGGCAACAATCACTTCCAAGAGAGTCCTCGACTTCGTGGTCAAAAGCATTATCTGCTGGTTTGAGCTTCCAAAGAAAATCGTATCAGACAATGGGACGCAGTTCGACAGCGACCTCTTCACCGAATTTTGTGAAAGGTACGGCATTGTGAAAAGCTTATCCTCCGTGGTCTATCCCCAGGAAAATGGGCAGGTCGAGGCCGTCAATAAGACACTAAAGGCGAGCCTTAAGAAGAGACTGGACGAAGCCAAGGGAGTTTGGCCAGAATAGCTCCCCCAGGTACTGTGGGCATACCGGACCTCGCATCGAACTCCTATGGGTCATACTCCTTTCTCCCTAGCTTTTGGGAGTGAGGCAGTCCTTCCTGTCGAGGTAAAGGTAGCCTCGCATAGAGTCCAGGCGTATGACCAGGACCGCAATCATGAACTGCTTTGCGCATCCCTCGACCTGATTGATGAAAGACGAGAAGATTCACAACTCCAGCTCGCGCATTATCAGCAAAAAATCACTCGTTATTTCAACTTAAAGGTCAAAAAGCGTGCCTTTAGCATTGGCGATCTGGTCCTCAGGAGGGTCTTTTTAGCCAGTAAAGATCCCAAAGATGGAGTATTGGGACCGAACTGGGAAGGTTCGTACCAAGTAATCGAGGTCATAAAGGAAGGAACCTACAAGTTAGCTCGACTTAATGGGGAAGCAGTCCCACGAACTTGGAACGCCATCCATTTGAAGAAATATTATCAATGATACCTTTGTAAGGCTTACTCAGAAAGGCCATTTTTTGTTTATTAAGCAATGAGAATTAAATCTTTTTTCATTATTGTGTATATTTGCGAATGTAATCTCAAGTAACCACGAAAGACCCTTTCCTAATTACTTGGGGGGCATATGGTGCCTGGATACAACCAGGTCGCCCTAAAGACTTAGAAGTTGATTCAAATTGATTGATCGATGTTTTTCTTAAAAAGAACGAGATATTGATAGAGGGTTAACACGAACTAAGTCGTATCCTGGATATAACCAGGTCGCCCTAAAGACTTAGAAGTTGATTCAAATCGATTGATCGATGTTTTTCTTAAAAAGCACGAGATATTGATAAAGGATTAACACGAACTAAGTCGTATCCTGGATATAACCAGGTCCTAAAACTTAAAAGTTAATTCAAATTGATTGATCGGTGTTTTTCTTAAAAAGCACGAGATATTGATAAAAATTAACGCGAACTAAGTTTTCAAATTAACGTCCTGGATGTAACCAGGTCCTAAAACTTAGAAGTTAGTTCAAATTGATTGATCGGTGTTTTTATTAAAAAGCACAAGATATTAATCAAGAATTAACGCGAACTAAGTTTTCAAATTAACGTCATGGACGTAACCAGGTCCTAAAACTTAGAAGTCAGTTCAAATTGATTGATCAATGTTTTTCTTAAAAAGCACAAGATATTAATCAAGAATTAACGCGAACTAAGTTTTCAAATTAACGTCCTGGACGTAACTAGGTCCTAAAAACTTAGAAGTTAATTCAAATGGATTGATCGGTGTTTTTCTTGAAAAGCACGAGATATAATAAAAAATTAACGCGAACTAAGTTCTTAAATTAATGTCCAGGAGGCAACCAGGACTTGTCTTAGAAGTTGGTTCAAAATTGATTAACATGTTTTTTCCTAGAAAAGCATAAAATATCAGTCACAGCACCAACAAAAACTAAGACTATTACCAAAATGCATAGAGGTAAAAAGAGGTAAATCAATTAAAAACAAAAAGTTGATAAAACCAATTGTCTCGAGGTTAGAAAACCTCATACAAAGTTACAAAAAAAAATGTTCGAAGGGTAAAAATAAAAGAGAAGTCCTAGGCCCCGCCAGGCTGCTCCGATGAGGTCACCACCTCGCCCTCCTGCTCGGCGGCTGTGGAAGTCTCCCCGGTCTCGGAGGGCGCCTCTTGCTGAAGGTGAGCTTTGAACTTCTCCAGGAAGCTGTCCATGCGTCCGCCCCCAGAAAGGATAAGTCACCATCTGGGTTGAAGACCCAGCAGTGGTACAGCATAGCCCCCATGGAGGAGCTGGAGGCTGCCCTCTCCGTCACCAGAGTGGACTTGGCCTCCTCGGCCTCGATTTTCGCAGTGTCCAGTGTGACTTGAGAGGCCCTGGCCTCCTCGAGCTCAATCCTCGCAGTGGCTAGGGCGACCTTGGTAGCCTCGGCCTCCTGCAGCTTAGGTCGGGATGTGTCCAGCTCAGCCTGCACAGTTGCCAGGGCATCCTTGGCATCCTGTTCCTGCTTTTGGGAAATCTTAAGGGCGGCCAAAGCAGTCTAGTGCTCGCCCCTCATATCCTCGAGCCGAGCCCTAGAGCGGGATATGCTTCGGTGGAGAGCCAAGGCACCCTGAGAGACCAAAAGATAGTAAGGCAACTGCCTTAGAGAAGAAAAAAAAACACGAACATGTGATGCATACGAGCAAGGAATACCAATGGCAAGGCCAACTTACCGTGAGAGCCATCCCCAGCGAAGACTCCATCACGTTCTCCGGGCTCCTTGTCTCGATCGCTTGTAGGTCCCTCTCGGCGGCATTGTAGTAATGGTCCACGGTGTAGCTCGCCGTCTCGTAGACTGTCCCCCGAAAGACATCGGGGATCTTCTCCAGAGCCTGGGGGTTCACCGGGACGCGCACCTCGGGGGTTGTGATTGACAAGGTCCCGGGGGGCACCTTCGTTTCCTGAATAGGGGCGGGAGCTCACGGGGGAGGCGGAGGCATCTTCATTGCAGGAGGGGGTGGAGGCACTTTCTCCTGAGCTGCCGGAGCCTCATTTTTCCCCTTCGCAGGGGACTTAGAGGTACTCCTGATGGCCTTCTTCGCCAGCCGAAGCTTTTTCACCATAGGCCCGGAGACCCCAGAGGAAGGGTTGCCTCTAGGGAACATAGCTTGCAGATCGCTGCTCTCGGGCAGAGACATCTCCTCTGATAAAGCAAAGACAAAGTATTAATATACAAGTAAAAATATTTATGCAAAACAACAAAAGTAAAAGGGAAAACAGATCTCAAGTATATATTGAAAGGGATCCTACCCTCCGAGCTAGAGGAGGAATCTATGGTCACGACCACCGGCCCCAGAGCTGCAGCGGGGGAATCTAAGATAACGACTTCGCGGGCTGGAAGAGGCTCTGGGTCCGAATTCGGCTCGGGACTAGACTCTTCTACATACTGCCTAAGACCCGGAGCTACTATACCCTCTCGAAGGGAGGGCCACGACCGAAGTTTGGTCCCGTACTCCTAAAAAAAGACCGACCTAAAGGCTAGGGTATTATCTACGACTACAGTACCCCTAGGGCAACTCATGTCATGTCCCAGCACGAGCTGGTCAACGCATTGGAGCAAGGTTACGTCGCGGTCTGGGTCACTTCGATGGCGATGAACGGGCTGGTTAGGATTGAATCTAGCTAACCAAAGGTCTGCAGTGGCCTTATCTAAGTCCCTAAACATATAAGGATTACCTTGCCCGGAGGGACCGGCTGCTACTCCGGACCGGGCCCTCTCCACGTCCGTTTCTTGGGCGACCTCCAGCGCCCGCTTCCACCGCACGAGGGGCACCTCGTCCTCCTCGGGGATGGGCGCCATCTCGCGAGCTGGAGGGAGGCCCCGTGGTCTCCTCAAGGCCAAAGTCTGGTCTGGGGAGGTTAGCTTGCACGCCAGCATCGTCTTGTCGGACATGAGCTGGCGATAGTTCTTTTCGCTGGGGGGCAGCCCCGCCAATGTCTCGTATTGACCCCCAAGGGTCACAGACTTGGCCGTCTTCGTGAAAATGGCTGCATGATTATTTCTAAGTCAGGAACTAATAAAGGAAGCTAATCAATAATCAACTTACGAGCTAAGAGTAAAGGGTACTTACGAGGGCGGTTGAAATAGTGATGTTCGCAATTGTGAAACCCCTTGGACATGAAGAACTGGTCTTTAAAGTCGTTGGGGTGGCTGGGCAGCTCGATGACCGCATCTGTGTTTGGAAAACGGGTCAGATAGTAGAACCCGTCGCCTCGCCCACTCTGCTCCGGGCTGGCCTTGAGGCAGAAAAAGTAAAGGATGTCTGCCGGCGTGGGCACCTCCCATTCCTGCTTCAGGAATAAGTATCTCAACCCCACTAACAAACGATATGAGTTAGGGGGGAGCTGGAAAGGAGCTAGCTTCACATAATTAAGAAAATCCGCGAAGTACTGGTCTAGCGGAAGGAAGGCCCCAGCCTTAAAGTGCTCGTCGCTCCAGGCCGCGTATTCCTCATCGAGCGGCGCGCAGCTCCGCTCGCCTTCTAGGGGAGGTTGGGCGTTTAGGACGCCCCTCCCAATCTCAATATTGTGGGAAAGGAATATCTTATTCACGTTCCCTTGGTTGGTGATCTTCAAGACGATCCTCTCGGCCTCGAAGAAAGCGTCGGGCCCCACCTCGAGCTCCTGCTCCACGGCTAGACCAAAAACGGGGATTGGAGGGTCCGTGACCACCTATTTTCCCTTGGCTTGCTAAGAAGACGAGCTGCCAGCAGTCTTCTTAGGGGCGTTCTTCTTTGGTCCCATCTGGTCGCCTAACGAACAAAAGAAGAAAATTTAGAAAAGGTGACCCAAGCATAAGAAAGAATCTGATGCAAAGTGTTTCCTTTACACGGACTGAGGTAATCTCAGCCCATGGAGAGTGAGACCACACGGTTCTATGAACACGCGCCTGTGCTCCCAACGGGTCCCTGATTACTCAGAATCCGTGTGTCAGGAGGGTCAGAATAAAAAAGTTTGCCTTGGAAGGAAAGTTTCAGTAGGCAAACAGTGCAAAACCGCCTGTGAAGCGTGTCCCCTAAGCTACCCGATTTTTGCACCCTAAAAGCTGGTTCTTTCAAACAAGCATACAAAAATTCTACCCTGAAAATTTCCCCAGAAAGTGTACCCTTTGAGTCGTACTCCTGAATGGTTTTTTCTACGGTCGATGCCCTAGAATAAAAACCTACGCCTATTATACCCACAAAAACCAGCAGAATATTGCATGGGGCTACAGAAACAATTTACCTAAGCAACAGTGTAAAGGAAATTTAAAGCATGCATAAGTGGAGAACTTACAGAATGTTTTATTGTGAGGAGGCTGAAAGGGTCGTCTGGGCTGGAGTCCTGCTGAAATTGCTGGTGCCAAAGCCTCAAAGGAGATCTCGCGCCTGAACTTCTGGAACACTGGGAACAGTAACCGGAAGAAAGGAAAGGTTTTTTGAGACTGAGAAGAAAGAAGAAAATAAGAAAATTTCCAAATGAACAGGTGGCCCATGCGTAAGGTGGCCACCCTTTTTATATACGTAAGAGGCCAAGTGAGGAGGGTCGTTGGATTGCCTTGATGTAGGATACGAGGATCACTACTCGAAAGGCGAAATGACGGCCGAGTATAGACTAGGCCATTTAATGCGGTTCTCGGAAGACGTACCGTCACCAACCACGATGCTCCACGTACTCGACGCCTACGTAATGAGCGGAATGTGAAGAGTCCACAAGGAAGCCTAAAAGCCCCCACTGTGGCCCCGAGTGACGTCATATGCCAGGAGCAGGGGCTTGGGGGGGAAATGTACGCCCTTATTCTCCACGGGCTATTAGCGAGCTGAGGTATGACATAATTATATCAGCCACGTGGATGCCACGTACCCGGAGCTGCTATCGCTAGCTCCCACCTCTTTAGCTCGAGGTAACTAAAGGCTTACTGAGGGTACTAAGGAGCCGGGTCAGAGGTTTGGACACCGCAGGTAAAGAAGACATCCAACTCGAGGTACGAGCTTGAGTTGGAAGTTGTGACCCTTTATAAAGTCAACCATGCAATGTAAACGTGCATATATCAGACATCACGTGTCTGATATATCCCTGAATTCTCGGACACGCAACATAAACGTGCGTGTTCAGGCACCCACGACTGGGTTGGGCCGTGCGGCCCATTATTCCCCTTACCTATTGATTAGACCACACTTCATTTGTCATGTTTTAGGAATTAATCATGAATGTCACAGAAGTGACATGATGGGTAAGAGGGTCACGGGATGTGTAATGCCCAAATTTCCTAATAAGGTTTAGGACTTTGATTAGGAGGCCGGGAGGGCCATACTTGATCTATTATGCTATTTAATAATCATATGCATGTTCATGTGAATTATATTATTATATGGTGTTAAATGCATGCATATGGGAGTATTTATAGTTATGAGGGCATTTTGGTAATTTGGCTTGTTGAGGGCATATTTGTAAATTGGGTGCATAATGTAATTTGTGAATGAGATTTTATTATTATGGAGATATATTCGAGCTATTCGACATGAGACGGTCATATATAATGGATTAGCGGTTTTGTCATAACGGGGTCAAATTTGGGGTAATAGGAATGTTTATTTGGTGATAGATTGGGAATATTTGAGATCAGGATGGAATTCTAGAAGTTTTGACTATAGTATCCCCGGGGGTGTTTTCGGGACCCCGAGCACTAGGTTTTATTTGAGGTTACTTAAGCTTGAAGTAGCTTGACAGATAAGAACGTACGTTAGAAACTTCTCGTTCTCTCTCAAAACATTCCGTTTTACCGTTCGAGCATTTTTGAGGAAATCTTGAGTTCTAGGAGTCGAAATCAAGTGAGGGTCAATGTAACGCCCTGGCTACCCCAGAACAGTTACGGAGAACGGTGAACCAGAAATTTGACCCGCTACCCGAGTCATTTGGCTAAAAACGTGATCTAAGTGTCATTAACAGGTTAAGGTAAAAAACCAATAAAAAGGAAAGGGCACTTTTCATTAAGTAAATAAACTGCTCATGAGCATTTTAAAATGTTTACAAGTAGTTCAAGTTACAAAAGAGTTGCTACAGTTCCATATATACAATCTCCGCCGGCCTAAGCGGCAAAAATAGGGTAAACCCCTAGTCCCTCTGAGAACTCCTTGACCGTGGCGGTCAAGCGGCCCTGTATGTACATTACATCGCCCAAGCTCTCCACTCAAGGCTGGCCAAGCTTTTCCTTTCCTTTACCTGCACCACAAAGCACCCATGAGCCGAGGCCCAGCAAGAAAACACAATATATCATGATATAATATCAACAATAATCATAGTTATTCCCTCAGGACTATCAGTCCAACAAATAGGTGACAATAGCCAAAAGTCACAATAATGAGCATCGCTCCCTCTAGCCATGTGACGATATGGTCACCAGGGCTTAATCGATAAGTGTTTCATTTATAAGTTTGTTTAGGACAGGTGCAAGGTGATTAGTCACCAACATAACCTTCCTCACGACTCTAGAGTCGAAACTATGGACAACGTCCCTTAGCCTTGTGACAGACAGTCACCGGGGTCATATACCTTGGCTATAATCATCTAGTCGTAGACCAGGCAAGCGCTTGTAAGTTCTTCGACTCTAGGGTCGGTCTGGCATTAATGCTATAGAGCCATTCAATGCATAATTCACGACTTTAGAGTCGGTCCCTGACTAGTCAGTGTCTTAAGCAGATAATCAGCGTTCAATAGCATTTTTAATATGCAATCCATGTCCACATATATCAACCAGCATGCCTCAAATATCAACCCATGCATGCCATATATCTATACAGGGTGCAACTGTATGCATACACTGTTTTCTTACCTCTGGTTCGAGTGAGAATAATTATATGAACAACCCCTGAGAACGATCAACCTTTAAATTCCTCGACGGTCACCTGGTCATAACCAAAATATAGGATTCATCAATAAAAATGATAACCAAGGGTTCCCAAACCAAATCCCAGCCCCCGAGACATCAAATACTACCCAACCGGGTACTAGGTCCAACCCCGAGGCCTATGGTTTGAATCCCCAAGCTAAAAACCACTTTCTAGCAAATTTGGCCTCAAGGGCCGCGGCCCTCCCTGCTGCGCCGCGGCGCGCCCCCCTGACAGGGAAGCTCCCCATCTGCTAGGCGCCAAGGGCCGCGGCGCTCAGCCCAGAATGGCTAAGTCGGCCACACGAACCAGCTTTTCTCCCTGAGCTCTTTCCTCTCAAACTAGACCTTCAAACTCTCTCTAAACCTCTTCCAAACACATAATTGAATCCCCAAACAACACCCTTAACTTACCTACAACAAACCCCAATCAAAACAACATAAAAACTCCCTTTAATCCTCACTCCCCACATCAAAATCCATGAGTTAAAATCCCAAACGAAAACAGAGCATAGCTTGAGTTCAATGATCAAAGCTTACCTTAAAACCTGTTTTGAACCTCCCACACAAGCAGAACTTAGTCTACTAACTCAGCCTTGAAGTTCCTCTTGGTTGAATCCGCAACTAGAGCTCAAAACACCAAAGAAGACAATGAAAGAGGTTGTACGGGAAGGGAGAAGATAATGCCTCTGTTTTTGCCCTGCTTACTCTACAGCCTTCTAAGCCACTTAACATTATATATATCCTCCCCTAAAAAGACCAAAATGCCCTTGTGACATCTAAAGCCATTCAAACTACTCTAGGGGTAAAATTGGTACTTCTAGCTTAACCCGTTAATTATAATTAACGCTTCCCAATTCCCGTTAATCTCAATATCCTCAAACACCAATATTTCATAACCCGTTACCCTAAAATCCCCGGTAACGCGATAGCCTTTAATATCACCCTGAGACTCACCCCGAGCCCCGAGCTCAAACCTGTTATGACCAAACCGATAATCACGTTTACCGATCATCTCATGTCGAAATTCTCGAACCAATCCACATTATAATGTGGTCTCACAATATATTATTAACACACATACAAGTATACAATTATACCCTCAACGGGCCAAATTACCATAATACCCCTGTAAACAAATGTGGACTCACATGCATACATTTAACATTATATTATAATATAATTCTCACAAACATACATAAACACATTTAATGGCATAATTAAACAGTTATGGCCCTCCCGGCCTACTAATCCAGTCATTAACCATAATAGGGAATCCGAGGCATTACAGTCAAGGCATAGCGATCCTAGGAAAGATTAGAAGCTTCTTAACTGAAGGATTTGACGAGAAACAACCCAATCGAAGGTGACCGCTAAGGGCTTAAAGGTTGATCGTTCTCAAGGGTCATTCTTATATTGGTTCTAGCTCGAATCTAAGGTAAGAAAACTGCACCCTGTGTATATGTGACATGCATGGCTATTATGATGCATGTTGGTTGATTACTGAGTATGACATGCGTGGTTATTATTGATGCATGTCGGTTGATTATTATGTATGACATGCATGGCTATTCTTGATGCGTGTTGGTTGACTATTAAACGTGACATGCATGGCTGTTATTGGTGCATGTTGGATTGTTGGATATATTGCATATGATGCATAAGAAACATGTGATTAGGACATGTTTTGTATACTGGGTGTGATATCGTTCAGAGCTTGAACCTCTGTGTTAATGCATAGTCCTAATTGTACTAATATCTGTTGAGTAAGCATGCTGAATACTTGTTATTGGATATTGGACATGTGGTATATGTTGGTGGCATGGCTTACCTGTGTATGGCGCTGACTTATTAGTCAGAATCGACAATGGTGTCAGATCCGTTTGTGAAGCTATGACTCATTAGTTAAGTTCACCACGGGCTGAGCACTGGTCGTGTTTTACCGATCCAAGGGTCAAAAGTGGCAGTGCGTTGTGAACGCCGGGCCGATTAAAGATTAGATCTAATCGAGGTCGACATTGAATGACTCATATGGGGTATTAATGCTGGACCGACCGGAAGGTCAATGAGAACTATAAGCGCTTGCCTAGTCTATGACCAGATGTTTATGGCCAAGGTATATGACCCTGGTGACTGTTTGTCACATGGCCAAGGGACGCTGTCCATAGCACGACTCTAGGGTCGGGAGGAAGGTTATGTTGGTGACCATTCACCATGCACCTGTCCTAATCAAACTTATGAAAGGATCACTTGTCAGTTAAGCCCTGGTGACCCTATCGTCACATGGCTAGAAGGAGCAATGCTCATTATTGTGACTTTTGGCTATTGTCACCTATTTGCTTGGACTGATAGTCCCGAATGGCTATCATTATCGTTGTTGAGACTATGTCACGCTTTATTGTGTTTTCTTGCTGGGCTTTGGCTGACGGGTGCTACGTGGTGCAGGTAAAGGTAAGAGGAAGCTGGACCATCCTTGAGTTGGAGAGCTTAGGTGATGATGTGTACATATGCAGCTGCTCGTCCGCCACGGCCGAGGTTTAAAGTGGAACTAGGGTTAAATCCTGTTTTGTCGCTTAGAACGGCCTGTTGTAATATTTTCTGTAATAAACTCTGAGACTTTATTTTCGGGATCCCAATGTATATATTAAACATTCTAGTGAAACGTTACATCTTAACCAAAATGTTTAAACCCTAAACCGCTAATCATACTTAGTTACACGTTTTGGCCAAATGACTCGATTAGCGAGTTTAGCACTGTTTACAAGGCACACCGTAACGGTCCCTGGAGTTTGGGGCGTTACAACTTGGTATCAGAGCGAGCCAAGGTTTATGGTTCCTGAAGACAAGCTGGGCATGTACACTCATCACTGAAGATAGCTTCACTCAAGGAATGGTAACTATTTCTGCAGCTATGTGTATAACTGCTTTAAATAAAATGTGAATGGTTTACCTGCACATTGTATTAGGGAGCATGAGATTCCGATAGAGCCTGGCTCTTGACTATGTGATTATATGCTCCGTGAATATATATATATATATATGACTGTGATCATATGATTGCCTGCTCCATGAATATATATAATTGTGTTATTGCATGCCGGGATTAGAAGCATGGTTTGAGTATTGGAAGAGCAGGGATTATGAGTATGTATGAATGTCATGGGCATGTTTGCAACACTGCAAGTGGTTTATGATTGTGGTGTGGTAAGGTTTATCCCGTGGGAAAAGCCCTTTATATGGGTATTGTGACTAATGGGTCAAGTTATTGACTGCAAATTGAATCAGCAGGTTTATATTCAAGGCAGATTATGAGGCCTGGTGATAGTTATACAGGGGCTGGGAGTTACAGCCAGGGTATCAGTTCTTCGTCTGCCTCTTTGAATGTTCAGCAGACGCTTACAGACTTGCAATTAAGATTGCAGAGGCAAGAAGAAGAGATTAGGTATCTGAAGCAACAACGGAGTCTGTTGGGTGGTACCTCTTCCTTTCCTATGCCAGGGGTGGCATCAGTTTCTGCTCAGCCTAGGGTTGAGAACAGATGGGAATTTCTTTGTGGAAGATTCCTGAAGTTTTATCCTCCAATCTTTGAGGGAGGCCTAGATCCATTCAGGGCTGAGCAATGGATGGGCATGATCAGCTCCATTCTTGATAGTATGGGACTGATGGGTCACGATAGAGTGATCTGTGCTACATGTGTATTGCGGGATGATGCCCGGACATGGTGGGAGGTAGTATCCCAGACACGAGACACAGCTGTGATGGACTGGAAAGAATTTAGGCAGCTGTTTAATGAGAAGTATTATTGTGATGCAGCTAAGACTGCCAAGGTGAATGAGTTTCTGAGTCTTGCTCAGGGTAATGCGTCAGTGATCGAGTATGTTACTAAATTTGATGAGTTGGCCAAGTTTGCCTTAGACATGGTACCCACAGATGTGGCTCGGAAGGAAAGGTTTATTCAGGGGTTGAATCCTGGAATAGCTCAGGGCATTAGAGTTGCCCCAGTGTATGAAGTCTCTACCTATGCTTAGGTGGTAGAGAAGGCTCTTGCTGTTGAGAGTATAGTAGTTGGGCAGCAGAGTGCTGGAGAGCATGGAGCTCAGATAGTGGTATCTCCACTTATTGGATCACGTAATAGGGAAGGTCGGAAGACATATCCGATATGCACTCGGTGCAAGAGGCATCACCTTGGAGTATGTCGAGCAAGGGCATGTTTCTCATGCAGGATGTTTGGACATCGAAAGAAGAATTGCCCAATGCGGAAGAAGAATGAGCAAAAGGGGATAAACAGCTCGATTCCAACTCGAGTGTTTATTCCAGGGCAATCAGAGTCTGAGACCGAGACTAGTTCCTCGGGGATGACAAGTCAGTCTTCTAGTTCTGAGTTTTGAGTATTGTTGTTTGGCTTTGGCGCCATGTTATTCTTTTGTTGGTATATATATATATAGAGAAAGGTATATTGATGGTATATATGTGGATCACATGGTTACGTTGTGATGGGAAAGTAATACGGTAGAGGCAACCTAAGAGATAAGTTGAGTTAAGGCAATGACTCATCGTTGGCTCCATGAATTGGTTATGACTGACTATAGTTGATCCAGGGTTTGGATTGGTTTAGTAACTAGAGAGCAGTCTTGAATGGCGAGGAAAGTGTAGTAATTCTTGAGCTTGTGAGCGGAAAGTCTTGTGACAATTGGTATTGTGCATGGATTTGATATGTTTATGGTACCGGATGTGAGGGCTGGAGTTTGTGCAGGGAGGTGCATGGAACTCTTAGCCAGTGTGGTGAATACCACCTAGATTGTATTAGTGAGATCAGGACAGACTGGATTAGTCTGTGGGTTTTTTTTAAATGTGACCTTATAGTGTGGGCCTTCTTTTTATTAAAAGAAGATTGGAATGGTGATTGGTTTAGTACCAGAGATGGAATCAGATGTAAACACTGTTTCGAATGGTTCAGTGGGGTTATAAGAATTAGAGAATTAGTTGCTGAGTAAGATGGAATCATTTAAGGTGGATCTTGGATCTGGTTAAGACTAGTTAGAGATCAGAGAAAGAAATTTATGTAAAAGATTGTGCTGGTATCAGACTAGAGCACCGCGAGTGCTGAGCATGTCTTGAGGTGGTTTGATGCTAAGTGTTTGTGAATCGGGTGAATAGAGCATTCAAGGATTTGTTTGAAACGAGATTTGTGATCGTCTCGGACGATGGTATAGTGGTGTTTTCTCTGCGGAGAATTGCCAGGAGTGAAGAGTGCCTTGGGGACAGGAGTGTCCATGGATAGTAAAGATATTTTAGGTGCCTTGGGGAGGAAAGTGCTGGGTCTTTATAGACCAGGATTAGTTTGAGGATTGTTATGACATCCTAGTGATAGAGAAAAGTGATTTCCTAGGCAACATGTTGATTAAAGAATCTGTTCAGAACTGGAGTAGAGTTTCTGGTAGGTCAGGTGGCCAGTTTATTGGTTGAGATTATTATCTCGAGAAAGATAAAAGGAAAGATGGTTAAGTGAGCCACAGATGGACATGGTTGAATGGAAAGCTTTAGCTGGACTAGCTAAAGGTTGTCTAGTGACAGACATGAGCTTATGGTGGTTTAGAGATCGGATCTGGGGTCCGATGGACATTGAGATTAACTGAGAGATTGTAGATGAATCTCATGTTATTCTTTTATTCGTTTCATTCAGGCATCGTGAAAGGGTTACCTGATATGGAAATTTTATAGTGATGGCCTGAGATGAAGAGGGATACATTAAGACATGTGTAAAGCTCTTAACCTGTTAACAGATTGAGGCAGTATATCAGGAAACAGCAAGGCCATTACAGCCTTTGGGTGTTTCATAGTGGGAATAAGGGAGCATCGCGGTGGGATTCCCAAGTTGATGGATCGGTATGGAATGGGTATCAAGTCATTGTGGACTGGTAGTCCAAGTGAGTTTGTTATATTAGCAGGGATAAGCAAATAGTACGGCTGATCAATGTTTGAGTCTCCTTGTGAGAAGGATAGAGAGTTTTCGTGAACTCAAGGTTCATCTTATCAGATGATGACTTTATTGTGGCTTCCAAGTTTTGGAAGGGTTAGAGGGCGATGAGAAAATAAATGGAACTCGGTGTAGTTATTACTCTCAGACCGATGGTGAATCAGAGAGAGAGGGTTATCCAATTAGTATTGGAGGAACATCTTATAAGATAAGTGAGGAGATGTATATAAGTATGTCTGGATCCTGAGGTGGTTCAGGGGATTTATGAGATTGCTGGAGCTTAAATTTCGGTTGCTCATGTTTTAGAATAGACAGAACAGTATTATTGAACTGGGAAGTAAGAATGTGGAATTCCAAATAGGAGAATGTATCTTCTCTAAAGTATCACCATGGAAAAAGGGGTGAGGAATTAAGACAAGTTAAGCCCTAGTTTGTTTCAGCAGTTGGGTCTGAATAAGGTGACTCTGAATCCGTTTTTGCTCTTAGCACTGACAGTTGTATACAATGAGTTATGTGCTTCCATGCAGTGGGTGTGGGCCGAAGGAACCTATAAGTTAAGTTGTGAGGATCTGAAGGTTAGGTTAAGTATTCCGGTAAGGAATAGCCTGTTTAGATTGTGACGTAAGTAATGAGATTCTATTGAGTAGAATGTACCTTGGGTTAAGGTAAGGCTATCGAAATACTGAAGTCAGGAAATGACTTAAGGGAAATCTTTATCCAGTGAGTGGAACTCCGGTTCCGAGTTGTTGAGTAAATTTCGAGGACGAAATTTCTATAAGGGGGGGATAGTTGTAATGCCCAAATTTCCTAATAAGGTTTAGGACTTTGATTAGGAGGCCGGGAGGGCCATAATTGATCTATTATGTTATTTAATAATCATATGCATGTTCATGTGAATTATATTATTATATGGTGTTAAATGCATGCATATGGGAGTATTTATAGTTATGAGGGCATTTTGGTAATTTGGCATGTTGAGGGCATATTTGTAAATTGGGTGCATAATGTAATTTGTGAATGAGATTTTATTATTATGGAGATATATTCGAGCTATTCGACATGAGACGGTCATATATAATGGATTAGCGGTTTTGTCATAACGGGGTCAAATTTGGGGTAATAGGAATGTTTATTTGGTGATAGATTGAGAATATTTGAGATCAGGATGAAATTCTGGAAGTTTTGACTATAGTATCCCCGGGGGTGTTTTCGGGACCCCGAGCACTAGGTTTTATTTGAGGTTACTTAAGCTTGAAGTAGCTTGACAGATAAGAACGTACGTTAGAAACTTCTCGTTCTCTCTCAAAACAGTCCGTTTTACCGTTCGAGCATTTTTGAGGAAATCTTGAGTTCTAGGAGTCGAAATCAAGCGAGGGTCGAGGCATAGCAATCCTAGGAAAGATTAGAAGCTTCTTAACCGAAGGATTTGACGAGAAACAACCCAATCGAAGGTGACCGCTAAGGGCTTAAAGGTTGATCGTTCTCAAGGGTCGTTCTTATATTGGTTCTAGCTCGGATCTGAGGTAAGAAAACTGCACCCTGTGTATATGTGACATGCATGGCTATTATGATGCATGTTGGTTGATTACTGAGTATGACATGCGTGGTTATTATTGATGCATGTCGGTTGATTATTATGTATGACATGCATGGCTATTCTTGATGCGTGTTGGTTGACTATTAAACGTGACATGCATGGCTGTTATTGGTGCATGTTGGATTGTTGGATATATTGCATATGATGCATAAGAAACATGTGATTAGGACATGTTTTGTATACTGGGTGTGATATCGTTCAGAGCTTGAACCTCTATGTTAATGCATAGTCCTAATTGTACTAATATCTGTTGAGTAAGCATGCTGAATACTTGTTATTGGATATTGGACATGTGGTATATGTTGGTGGCATGGCTTACCTGTGTATGGCGCTGACTTATTAGTCAGAATCGACAATGGTGTCAGATCCGTCTGTGAAGCTATGACTCATTAGTTAAGTTCACCATGGGCTGAGCACTGGTCGTGTTTTACCGACCCAAGGGTCAGAAGTGGCAGTGCGTTGTGAACGCCGGGCCGATTAAAGATTAGATCTAATCGAGGTCGGCATTGAATGACTCATACGGGGTATTAATGCTGGACCGACCGGAAGGTCAATGAGAACTATAAGCGCTTGCCTAGTCTATGACCAGATGTTTATGGCCAAGGTATATGACCCCGGTGACTGTTTGTCACATGGCCAAGGGACGCTGTCCATAGCACGACTCTAGGGTCGGGAGGAAGGTTATGTTGGTGACCATTCACCATGCACCTGTCCTAATCAAACTTATGAAAGGATCACTTGTCAGTTAAGCCCTGGTGACCCTATCGTCACATGGCTAGAAGGAGCAATGCTCATTATTGTGACTTTTGGCTATTGTCACCTATTTGCTTGGACTGATAGTCCCGAATGGTTATCATTATCGTTGTTGAGACTATGTCACGCTTTATTGTGTTTTCTTGCTGGGCTTTGGCTCACGGGTCCTACGTGGTGCAGGTAAAGGCAAGAGGAAGCTGGACCATCCTTGAGTTGGAGAGCTTAGGTGATGATGTGTACATATGCAGCTGCTCGTCCGCCACGGCCGAGGTTTAAAGTAGAACTAGGGTTAAACCCTGTTTTGCCGCTTAGAACGGCATGTTGTAATATTTTCTGTAATAAACTCTGAGACTTTATTTTCGGGATCCCAATGTATATATTAAACGTTCTAGTGAAACGTTACATCTTAACCAAAATGTTTAAACCCTAAACTGCTAATCATACTTAGTTACACGTTTTGGCCAAATGACTCGATTAGCGATTTTAGCACTGTTTACAAGGCACACCGTAACGGTCCCTGGAGTTTGGGGCGTTACAGGATGACCCTCCTTGCCAACCCCCAGGAGTCTTCTCCTATAAATATGGAGACCCTGGGAGTTGCAAAGGGTTGAATTCTATTGTGTAAAGAAATACCCTGCAGAGAATACCAGAAATATAGCAATAATATTGGCTGGTGGAGTAGAAGGATTTTAACCTTTGAACCACCTAAAAAAGTATTTGTATCACCATTTTATTTTAAGATTATTCATCTGTTACGGTTCATTACTTAGCACTAATCTCATTCTCTTATTCTATTAATTATCTGTTGGCGAAGAACCGCATCAACAAAATTTAAATTTAAAATCTACGTATAATATTTAATATTACATTAAATATATAATAAATAATCTCTTGTTGTCACTCCCAAATTTAAAAACTATAACAAACATAAATTTAAATAAAAATAAATAAATTATTTAATTAAAATATGATATTTATTTAAAAATTTATATGACATTAATATAAATTTAATAAAAATAATTAATAAATTCTATAAATAAAACTAAACAAACGTGCATATTGCACATTATTTGTATCTAGTATATATATAGACGAACAACCTAAGAATATATTTTATTTACTTATTTAAAAAAAAAAATCATTCCGCAGATAGTTTCCTTACACTAGGTATTTAGCACATACATTTATGCTTTTGGTCAATAAATTATAGACTAGATCATACACTATGTTTGGGTTTTATTTTATATTTCCAAAACACCTATATATTGATTTTAATTTAAATTTGTTCAGTTGTAAACTATGAGAATATGGAGCTATTGTATTTTATTATACAGTGGCTTTTTTCAATTGTTTGTATTATTGGGAATATAAAGATATATATTATACAGCTATTTATATGTTTTTCGTGTACATTACAGAAGGCTATTGACAATATCATAATGTCGTCGCGTTCGAAAGAAACAAACATTGAACATCCAAGTTTTCATTATTAAACTATTTGATTTAATTTTCACTTTTCTATTATCCATTAGTATATACTAATAATATTCCTCAAATTGTCATATATTTAATTTGGTAGGAAAATGAAGATGTTCATAGAGCCATAATAACAAAATTATTCTACTAATAATTTTCAATAAACATAGCAAAAATTCTGACTATTGAAAATATTTCTTTATGTAATTGATTTGACATAATTTTTGATGTGTTGTATTATCTTCTCACAATGTTTTTAAATAAGGTGTTGTTATTTGACAATTTAAGGTATACAACATACACGAGATGATACTTCCTATATCCCATAATACTTATTAAATTCAAATATGTGAAACTCGATATTAAATTATATCATTATCGATACGCCACCTCCGTATGACTCCTTGGCAATTCTCTCTTAAATAGTAACCAATGTCATTAAAAAAAAATTTATACTTGTAGTAGAAGTAGTAGTAGAAAATAAAATAATATTAAAGAAAAAATATATATCATTTTAGATCATTTAAATTTTGATCAACATAGACTTGTGCGTGTGGTGTGAAGATTTTGGTTTTGATTTTTTTTCCCTTCAAAATGATCTTTGAGATTTTTTATTCGTGAATGTTTGAAAAGGTGAATTAAAAAAAATGTCTGTTAAGTATTATTTTTTTAATGAAAATTGTTTAAGTTCAATGATAGAAAATATAAAAAAAAAAAAAGGGGGGGGGGGGGAAGCATTATATTGGCCGCTGTAGGATTATTGTGGTGGTTTCATCTCGTTTTCGATGATCGTTGTCGTTTTTCAAGTTTCGGTCGTTTTCGATGACCGCTGTCGTTTTTAAGCTGCTATCGTTTTAAATGATCTTTGTCGTTTTCCACAATAATTTGTCGTTTTAAGGTTCCTGTCGTTATATATGTTGTTTGTCGTTTTCGATTATTTTTGTCGTTTTAAATATTGCTGTCGATTTTGATGATTGTTGTCGTCTTTTATTATTGCTGTCGTTTCTAAGATTAGTGTCGTTTATTTGTTTCATTGGCGTTTTTAGTACTGTTACCGTTTGTTGTTATCGGTGTCGTTTTTCTGGCTTCTTTGTCATTTTCATTGAATACTATCGTTGAATTGAATAATGTCAGCTTATATATTTTTCTAGGTTTTTTTTTTTTTTTTTTTTTAAGTTTAAGATAATTTGTCGTTACATACATGAAAAAATATTTTTGTTAAAAAAAGAGTTATTTTCGTAATTATTTTTCCCTTACTGTATTTCTCTCTCCTTTAATAATTAATTGCATTTTATTTCTTAAAATTTCCCTTCTTTCTTTCCTCTTGAAGTCGATTTTTTATTTTTTAATTTTAATAACTATTTGTTTCTCAACCCCTGGTTTCCCGCCTATATATCACATACAGGCTACAGCGTCCTTTACTCGTAGGCTTATCATGTCCGATCAAGCTCATTCACTGAATCGCTCAATGAAATTGAAGATCAACAATGCTTCCGATCTCAGCTCCATTTCGGCCCTTTCTTCTCCTCAAGCAAGGTTCACTTCTGTTTTCTTCAATTTTATAGTTCTCATTTCTTTTTCCCAACTGCGTCATGCTTCCTTTAGTTCCCGATAAAAAGCGGGAAAGTCTTTTTTCGTTTAAGGAAGTTATTTATGTATTTTTCTTTTTAAATAACTATTGCTTGATGCTCCTCTCTCTTTGTAGTTCGAAATTCGTAATAGACTCGATTTTGAACGATTTTCAAGGTTTCTGTGAGAACTTGCTATGTTGGTTCCGAGATAATGGAAGGAAAGTGTAGAGAAAATCAAAATTGGAGTGACGCTACATTTTTTTTACTAGTGAAATTTCTAACTGCTTTGAGCGTGTACTATTTGGCTTGTATGAGTTCACTATTACTTCGTTTAAATTTTTTCAAGTGCAGAAAATGGCACTGACTTGTGCATCTTCATTATTAGGAGAAAATGATGGCTTAGATATGAGTTTTCCGGTTTTTATTCTGACTATTGATTGTTTGGACCTTGAAAAGTGAATTTTCTTTCTCTTGTTGTTGCTATTCTTCTTTACCTATCTCGTGTTAATTTTGATTTCATGAAGGAGGTCCAATACTGTAACACAATCACATGGACCCCAAACATCACAGCTACGATCGCAACCGTCACAGCAATCATTTTCTCGAGGGCTTTCCTCCCACTCTCAACACGGCGTGCTTTCTCAGATCTCTCAGAGCTCACTCGACGATGTTCTGACAAACGATCAGGTTAATTTTCTTCTCAGTGTTCTTCTGATTGTAGTGTATAAAATGGAATGAAATAAAAGAGAGAGAAGTTTTCAGCTCTATGAATATTTTAATTGCCTTCTCTTTCATTTTTGTTTATGACTACCTTGAAACTGCATAAAGTATTTGTTTAATAGTTTATAATGTTTTACTGATGTGTGAATAAATTGCTGTACTGTATTTATCTTTGTACTCTTCTATTGGTTTTAGTTGTCTTCACATAGATTCAGTTCTCAAGAACGGGAAAACCCTGTAAAGAAAGTTTGCTTGCCACCAACCAGTCATACTCGTGAAGAGAGTCAGATGCCAATATCTTCAACCAGCTTACCGCGTAAATGGACTTCTTCTTCTCTTTCTGACCATAGATGTAAGTGTGAAATTGACAGTTGCGCTACAAGTCTATCTAAAATAATAGGCTGTGTCAATCAAATCTTTGTCCTTCATCCATGAGTATGACCATCAACGAAAAAGTGATGTTTTCTTTTACGAGCAGTGCAGATTAGTGAAGAGCTTGAACACCGGATTGGAATGATGGAAACTTCACTAAATCGGTTTGGAATGATACTGGATTCTGTTCAAACCGACGTTATGCAAGCTAACAAAGGGACAAAGGAAGTTTTACTAGAGAGTGAGTATATCATTTCCTGAACTGTTAAAACCGGTAGGAGCTTAAGGTGGAGTGGGTGGGAAAACTGTGTTTGAAATAGTGTACAATCTGCATAAGACATTTGCAACCTTGTTATCTGAAAGCCACGAAATTTCAAGGGAAATAACTAGGGAACTAGCTTGAATTTTGTTTTCAAACGATTTTTCATTACACACACACACATGTTACATTAGATATGGCTTGACTCTGATTTAATAACTATTTCATTTTGCAGTCGGTTTAAAAAAATTGTCGCAGTTTATAAGCTCAAATACTTTATTTTTATTTCTTCATTTAAATTCAGCTGAAGGAATTCGGCAGAAATTGGTGGTTCAGGATAACTTGCTGCAGTTAATGGTAACCCCGCAAAATAATTGCCATACTTCCTTTCTACGTTTTAAGTCCACTTGTTTCAAGCGTTCATGAATGTAGACTTCTTACATTAAGGAGGTATGGTAAATTAGATCAAGGGACAAGAAGATATCAAAGCTAGCCTAGACCTGGGCTTCAAATCTACGTCCGATCAAGTCAACAAGCATACATATCAAGACAAGTTTCAAGAGATTTTCTCGGTGCTTTCAACCTTACCACAGAAGATAGAAGCTTCTATACAAAAATCACAAAATGAGTTTCGTAATTCTTTCGCCAAGGAAATGCAGGTAGCATAACATCCCACGTTATGGTCCTGGAACATTAAAACTTTCCAATTTTTGGACGACAAATTTGTCTTCTTGATATATGGCATATATGAATATATTTTATAAATTGGTTGCAAAACAGCTAGAGCTACTGTTATTATTATTTACCCTCTGCTCCATCTGACATGAATCCCTTAAAATTTTCCGATTGATCGAATGGAATTTCCTGTATTCTACGTCTTTCTCATCTTGTTGGATTTCGTTTTCCCTTCATTTGGGTTGTAGGCAACGACTAGCAGCGTGGTGTTACCTGACCGGAAAGACCAAGTGGCGCCGATTCCTCCACCAAATAAGGTGTTATGCTTAAATTTTGTTTTGACTCACTTCATTCCAATCATTCACTCGGGATAGGTTTGTTCTTGGAAGCCTTTTTAACTCCTGGAAATTAGCAGGTTACTACCAGAAGTGCCGCTCGACGAGAAATGTTACAGCAGATTATGAAGTAAGATTTTTCTTTCGTCGATTATTATTTTGCATCCTACTTCATTTAAATCTCAAACCCCATAACAAGGTGTATAAGAGGGTGGAAAAAATTAATAAGGCGATTTCCTCGAAGCTTATCTTTTACGACCTGCTGTTTACTTTCTATTCTGTGTTATGTACATTGATGACATAGGAACAGGAAAGTAATGTGATACATAGCCTGTAAAATACAAATGTGGCCATCCTGTGCAAAGAGCTTCACATTTTAATCTTTCCAGGCCATATACGTAACACTTCTTGAACTTTTATGTTTGCTCTGGCCATCCTGTGCAAAGAGCTTCACATTTTAATTTTCTAGGCCATATACGTAACGCATCTTGAATTCTTATGTTTGCTCCTTTCGCCTTAAGTATGATCATGACATCATAGTGTCAATATATAAGTCTTACTTTAATCTCTGAATTGATTTGAGGGACAGCAAAATACCGATTTGGGAAGTTTGTAATAATAATATTTTCATTGTTGGATAAATAATTAAATTTCTTCTTTTGACCAAACCAAGACCTTTTCTGGCTAATTTTCGCATCTTTCTATAACTTAGACATGTCCTACCTCTCACCTATGTTCATGCTCTCTCATCCCTTTCAGGCTTCAAGAGATTAAAAATAATTATACTGATTTTGGCTCAGCTGCGTCTCCTAAGGTTTCTGCACAAACAATTGTAGCAGTTCCCAAGATAGAAACAGGGGGATGGAAATCAGTAAAATCCGAAAAAGTCACCTTCACAAATACCACAGCCAACAAGGTGCACAAACAAATAGGAGCTTCTTCCATTCATAAGGTGAAGTTTTAAGTTTTTCTCTCTCCTTTTTGGTTCATGCCCCTCATTGGTTAGATTAACTGAATGGCTTTCGCGTTTAGATGTGTGTCTGGCATCAAGTTCAGTTCTGTGTGTAGTTTGCTGTATTCATCTGTGTTAATATTCTTGAATATAGAGTATCTTGTGGATTGCATGCATGGAAATTTTTGCTTGTTGAACCAAACTAAATTCAAGTCTATTCCAATTACAGGAAAGACAATGCAGAATTATCATTGAATCAGATGAGGAGATTGATAGAGGTTTTTCCTGCTTGTTTAAAGAGAATGAATCAGGTATTTGGCGAAAGAAGAATTTTCAGTTTTTCTAGTACTCAATTGGATCATTACTAGTCTTCTTCTTGTCTTATAGTTTGTATATTGTATTAAGGCTTACATTTACAAGGAATTCATCGGAAGAAGTTTAAGTTGCCATTGGTAGTTAGTATTCAGATATGAAAACAAGAAATATATATTTGTGTCTTAGAAGAGTTTTGACATTTTCTTGAAAAAAGATTTAGGGAGCTGTTTGATTGACGAAGTGAAGGAAGAAACAAAAAGAATTCTAAGGAAAGCAAGGAGGCGAAAGAGACAATGCTGTAATACAATACTTATAAATTGAAGGTAAACTAAAGACTTCTTATTTCCTTCTGGACGAATTGCTACAGAACTTAATAAGTTGTCCAACAGAAATGATTCTTTCAGTTTAGGGTTGTATGTTTAGCAAGTTAGAATTATTATGTGCATATTTGAAATACATGGAAGTTATATAGCAAGAAAACAAATGCATATAAAAAATAAAAGGAAACAGAAACAAAGTTAGGAAAGAGAATTTGGATATAAAGCTTCTTTGTTTATATTGTCGATGCTAATTAGTTTGTGGTGGGATCTCATAGTTTAGGATAGAGAACTTTTTATAATAAGATAGGTAGTTCCTACCATGTTGCAGACATGAACACATAATTTAAGAGTCAATTCATTGGTACTTTCTCTATTTTCATTTACAGATTTAACCATTTTTCTATGCATGTAGGTATGAGTCGGGTCATCAAGTGAGCTGGACTCTTCACATCCAGTGCAAATGAAAAGCGGATCCTTTTGGTACGTTTCATTGCCATACACAAGTGATATAGCTCTTCCATTTTATTACTTTTTTTTCGTGATTTAAACGAATAGAGAAAGAAATTGAGATAATTCTGTCATGTAACACTGCTCATTATTGGTACAAGCAAAGATGTGACCGAAGGTGGCCACCTTAAATAATATGCATGTTGATATGTTTTAAGTTGCCTAATTCTATTGCTCTGTCCAGATATTTTGAAAAATGTTCCCCACATCTCACGGTAAACTTTCTCAGGAAGAAAAGCATTGGCTCCACATCCCACTATCCCCCAAATAAAGACTGAAATGATGGGAGCCAAGAAAAAAAAAATAAGGAGTCTTTTCTGCATCTATCATTAATCTAGGCCGTTCAAAAGAAAAAAAAAATAGAGAAATTATACTAAATAACTCAAAACAAATAGTCTCAAAAAGCTAATGTCATTATTTTTAAATTATAAAAAAATGATCATTTTACATTGTTGATTATTTAAATTTTCTTTTTCTATAATTTTATTTATTTATTTAGGAGCGAATGAATTTAATACAGTGTTATATGTATATAAATTTTGTTTAATTAGTTTTTATTTTAAAATTATATTGATTTATTTAAATTTTTTTATGGGTTGTTGGTATATTATTTTCCAATTAATGTATATGTTTTTTATGTCATGTTATATTATTTTTTTATGATATTTAATTTCAATTTTATTATAGGATATATTTTGTATTATGGTATATATATTTTAATGGTAAGATATAATTTTGTAAGTTTTATTGATATATTATTTCATATTTTGTGATATGTTATATCATTTAATAATTTATAAAAAATAAAAAAATTTAAACAATTTAAAAGTAAAAATTAATTAGAAAAAACTAATATATATAATAATAAAATAGATATATTTAGTAATACGTAATTTTATTACAAAACTGAAAATAGAAGGTTCATTTTGCACCAAGCTCAAAAAAAAAAATCAGTTATGGGCCACGGTGTTTCTTTTCTTATCAAATGGGCCCATCTTTGAAGCCCAGATGAACTTATCATCACGTAAATGGTTTTTTTCTTTTTTCTTGAGGGGACATTTCATAAAAGTTTTAAACAGCATTTTTCATTTGTTGAGATCAGAAGTCTGATCAAAGAATTATTTTAATTAAAATTAAATATTGTTTAGCAACGAACAATTTAGAACTCGCAATGTATTGTACTATCTCAAACGTTGTTTTCGTAAATAAAATTAAGAGAAATGGTACGAGGTACACCCGTAAGAACTATATAATTAATATGTATAAAGGTAATACTAAATTCTTTCCAATGCGACTTAAGAATTTAATACAATATAAAGGTAGTGTTTACTATAAATCTAAGGTCACCCTGTAATTAGAACTTGACATAATTCGAAATAATTACTTAATTTGACATACTTGTTTGATTATGTAATTACACATGAATTATATAATTGGAGGTAATTTAGAGTCTTAATTACTGTGTAATTACTAATTGCTATCAATTTTAAATAGTATTTATTATATAATTTTTTTTTTGTGTAATTACCACTTTATATCCAAATACAATTTGTATTTTAAAATAGACATATTTGCGGCAAAATAGTTTCAATTTTTGCATTTAAATCCTGAAGTAATTTTTTTTCATGGCATAAATCACTTCTGTTAATGTCAATAATTTGTTGCAGCAGTTAGTATTTTTATGTTAAGAGGTGATGTGACACATTTTTATTGGCTCTAGGTAATTGATGTGGCATTTGTATAAGTTAAATTATTAAAAACTTAAAAAAATGTGATTTATTATAAACTAAACAATTAACATAGAAACTAAAATAAATTAAATTACTTTATCAAAATATTGTGTATTCTAATTTTAGCACAAGTCTTTCACTTAGATTGTGTACAACAGGCAAATAAATGCATGGAAGAAATAGCTAATGAGTTCATGTATTCTCCACAAAGACAGCACGGTTTTCATGATGGTTGTACGAACTAGGGATACATAAATTGATAAGCGTGAGCTTATAATATTTATAAGGCATGACCTCCATAGTACGAGCTCAATGGTATATCCAGCTTGTGGCAACTTGGAGATATGGCGTGTCAGTGGATCCCCGAAGACCCGGATACTTTATACGGTCGTTTATGGCCAGCCTATGATATTTAATATCCCAGATATTAGGAGACTATCTATTTCATGATCAGATCATATCTTAGTATAAATGAGAATATTTCATATTAAATGTAATAAATATGCAAATTCGTGATTGACTCACGCGGTTACCCAAACCTGTCCAAGGAATTTCTCTATAAATACTGAGAATATTTGACAAAAAAAAAAGATGTTTTTCTGTAATATCGAAACTCTGTCAAAATAGAGACAAAAACAGTAATAATATATCGTGGACTAGGTGAATTTTAACTACTGATCTACGTAAAAAGACCAGTATTTTTTAGATCGGTTTATCATCAAATACTAATTTAACCTTGTTATTTTCTTAATTTACTTTTAGTGAAAAATCACGTCAACAAATATTAAAAAAAAACTTATTTAATAATCATATAGAAATAAATTAAATTATTTTAATGTCTAAGTTCTATTTATTTATTTTTTTCTTAAAAATAAGTTTGATTTTTTTATATTAATAAAATAATTTATTCTATTTTATAATAAATCATATTTTTTTAAAATGTTTAATTAACTTATATAAATACTACATCAATTACCTAGAACCAATAAAATGTGTCACATCACTCTTAATAGAAAAATACTAACAGTTGCAACAAACTATTAACAGAAATAATTTATGCCGCAAAAAAAATTACTTGTTGATTTTTACCACAAATATCCTTTTAGTGTAATTACTACTCTAATAATTATATATTTTAGTAATTGCACACTTGTTTCCAAATACTTCCTTGGTATTTTGTTCAACCACATCAGACTGTTAGTCAGGGGCGGACTTAGAATATATTTTTACTGGGGTCAAAAAAAATATATCCATTAACAAAAATACATATGAATAATATTCTCATGAATTAAAAGCAAAGTACATGTAGTAAAGTTTGAAATAAACAAACAGAACTATAAAATCTTAAAAAAGAAAATGTAAATATTTTAGTGGGGTCAATACATTTAATTATTAAAATACTTAAAATATTACAAAAATATTGACATACATGTAATTTATAAAAATTCACTTGGGTCAGTTGACCCCACTCGTTCCACATTCAGTCCACCCCTGCTGTTAGTACCATCTTATTTCTAATCCCCTAAAAAGCACCATTTTCACAATTTTATGGTTCTATTCTATCTTTCGAAATTGTATATTAACGTCTACAATAATTTTTTATTTGATGATTTCAAATTTCTATTGAGCCTTTGTTAGGTTAAATTAATGGGTAGCACTGTAGCAGGACGTTCTGGCTTCCTACATTGAGTTTGACGTCTCTTTTAAAGACCATTTCATTTCTCAAGCAAGATACCCATGAAATAGTGAATGAGTGGATGGCACTGGCAGAAGGGAGATTTTCTTTCATATAAATAGTACATAAGATCAGTGAAATAAAATTGGAAACATATTTTTTAAAAGGGAGAAAAAAATATCAAAAAATTATAGTAATGATTGGACTTTGAATTGCCCTTGTTGGCTTCGAGTTTTGATTTGGATTGAAGCTAAATATGTCACAATAGTTAAAATAGTTATTTATTTTATTTTCCAGGCTGAGGGTTTATGGGTTTCTTTCTTGTATTTCTGTCGGCAGTCCTCTTTGGTTTATTCAATACGTGGCACCTAACCACCAATTAATCAGATGGACCTATAAAAGGCATTTTATCTTATAAAAATTCATAATTGTTTATCTAGAAACCAAAGCAAGGAATAGAAATGCAGACTATAATGGACTTTTTAATTATTTGTTTATTTATTTTCACGCTATTGGCGTAATGGTCTTTTTTGCTTTTGCCCTTTCTCACTTTAAAGGTACATTATTATTATTAAAGTTATTTATCTGATTTTTTAAAGAGACTGCTTAGTGCTTACAAATACTAGCTCAATCAAAGCATATAATATAATGAAGGTTCTTTTCGGAAATATACTCTAAACAACCAATCATTAGTTTGGCATAATGTTGCTTACTGAACAATTCCTTGTGTTTAATTCTCTTGTCTTATTATTAAAGGGTTTTTGAGCGAGTTGTATCTTCAATTATTTAAACAAGATTATTTGGCCATTATGACATATGCCATCAATAAGAATCTAGCATATATTTATCCCTTTATCTAATTATCTTTCTCCCCGTTATCTTTATTATTTTCTGAGGGATCAAGTAAAAGTTAACCCTTGAAGTGCACGCCCAATCAGACTTTCAAAAGAACGGTGATCTATTAAGTGGTAAAATATTTATTCACAAGAAAACACTCGTAATAAACTAATGAGAAAAGCTAACAGCATTTCCAATTGAGATGCAAATTTTAGGATGTATGGTTAAAATATAACATATTTCAATAGTGTATTAAAAATTGATTTAAATTTGAATTAAAATATAACAATAAATATTTATTTTTTATTTCCGTTTTTGCTATTACTTATTGTTTTATTATATTTTTTAATAACTTATTTATTGTTGGTATTAAATGTTTATTTTTATTTACTTTTTTATTTTATTGTTACTTATTATTTTTGGTATCTTATTTATTATTATCAAATAGAGATTTTTTTATATTATTTTTACATCTATGTGTATTGGAGTACAATAGTAAAAGTTATATTATATATATAGGAAATTTCTCATGTAGGGGCTTCAAAAAGAGTCCTACGGTAGTGTTTCTCGACCCGTGAACAGTTTTCGGCGCGAATTTTTTTTATGACCGTATATATTGTAGCTATTTAGAGCATCCTGCAAAGTTTCAGAAAATTATGAATAGTTTACAGTACCGAAAACTTGGTTCAAACATGTTGTTGCACGCGTGACTAATTTTTTTTATGAGCGTGGAAACAACATATTTGAACCAAGTTTTCGGTACTGTAAACTATTTGGAATTTTCTGAAAATCGCACTGATGCTCTAAATAGCTACAATATACACGGTCATAAAAAAAAGTCGCGCCAAAAACTGTTTACGGGTCGAGAAACACTGAAAGCCCTATGAGAAGCCCCATATATATATATGACATTTATGGACTTTTTATGCTAAATTTAGCACAATTTTTATATCTCCTATTGGACATGGTCTAAGGAGTATCAGTGCGGTCTAACACCACATAAAACTGGTATATGGATGGATATTGGAGCAATTTAATATTAAGATTCACATAATTTAATTTAATAATTAATATTAAATATTACTAACCATTCGTGAGGAACCATGTAGTGTTAGACATCATAAGATGTCAAATAACAATACTCTAAATTAATAAAACATTAAATTTTTAAGAGTGTTTGATATGTGGTTTAATAATGACTTTGAAATAATGCAATTTATGTTTTGTAAATTTATTTTTTATGATTTGGAAATTTGTATTTTCAAGCATATCTCACTTTTTAATTTTATTTAAAAATAATATTGAATTTTTTTATAAATTTGAGTTTAATATTTTCATAATAAAAAATTTCACTTAACTCTACTCCGGTCAAGCCCAACTCCACTACTAAACACCCTTAGATGGATTTTATCTAGGAACTCCAGTTACTACTACGATAAACATTTGTAGAAATTAGATCCAGTAGCCATTTTTTGGTAAGTCATTTCTTTTTTATCTACAATTTTTAAGTTCTAGTATAATATCCACTATTTCAATCATATCTATTATACTTTTATAATCTATAGATATTGTTTTTAGAATAGAACCATGTGGTTAAGGGTATTTTTGAAATTGTCTGTGATAAAAATAAATAAAATTAAACTAAAAATATTTAAGAGGTAATTTTAATTAAGAACTCATTAAACTGCCTCATTTTTTATTTTTCCTAAGCATTTCCATATAATATATTTATATAACAACTAAAATTCCTAGCACAAAATCAGAACTACAATGATGACTATTTTTTTGTCAATATACGATGCAATCGTTGGATCCCATTTCAATGTCTTTTTCTCTTAATCAATAAATAAAGTGATCTGATATGATCTGTGTTATTCTACGACATACGAGTATATGACTCCACTATTTTCTATGTTGGCCAACTCATAATGAATATATGTCTTGTATGTATAATAAAGTAACTATTATATATACTTGTATATTATTTCATAGCCCTCTAGTACAATATATATTTCGTTACTTTCTAGAGTGTTACGCAATTAATGGAACTTTTACTTTGAGATAGGACAAGGATTGAGGAGGAGGGATGCCCCCGAACAAGGGTGCCCCAAATACCACTTTTTGAGCTTGGGCATCCAATGCTTAAAGAAAGTGGTCACAAAAGGGAAATAATATTGATTATATCAACAAGACAAAAGGACTACGTACGTTAGGAGAATTAAGTCATAATTATGTTGATTATATATTCGACTAATCTTCTGGATTAGACATCAACATCCCATAATAACCTCTTTATAATTTTTTTTTTTTTAAAAAACAAATTATAAAGGGAATATAGTTTTCAGTTTGTTACGGAATATTATTCGCAAATGAAGCATTTAGGGTCAGCTAAACGTGACATCACTTTGGTGAGAGATTAACATGATAAGTTTGATATAACTCCCAACCTTGAGAATTATGTACAAACCAAATTGTATTACAATATAATTTAAAATAAGATCTAATATGATAATCTGATCCCCCAACAAACTGTGGTTTGATGACAGTGCTATTTAAAAATTATGATATTGTGCTGAAATTTGGACTGTGTTCTTATCATGAGATGAGACCGAATTTGCATCTATAGCTAAAGAATTTTTGTCGTGAGTTTTGAGCAGCACCAAATTTTATTTACCAATAAAAACACTTTACCATCAATAAAATAGATAGAATACCTAGAAACAAAAGAAGTAGTTGTGGTGACTGATGTTAGTGAGTGTAATAATACACTCAATAGTATTAACAAATGATTTAATATCATAATTAATTATATCTATATAAGATTACCATAAGAAAAAATTCACCTCTACTAAGTATTTATGGAAGATTTCTCTCTATTGCATAGTCTTTTGTCGGTTTCTATATTGACGAATCGTTTAGGTTTTATATACATTTTAAAGTCAAAAGAGTAAATAATTTCAAAACTTGCCAAATAAATCTTTTTATGAAACTCCAAACTTGTAAAAAGTCTATTATCTTATATCTAACCTTTGAAAATGAAGATTTTGTTTCTTGATAAGGAAAAAGAAAGTATTTTTTATTTTATTAGTTATTTTATACATACGAGACGAGACTAGTGGCTTCTTTAGTCAAAACTATAATTCTATAAATATCTTTTGCTTTGTGCACAATGCATATGAACCGTTAAAATTGCTCTAAGGTACCTCTAAGCATGTAGATGGGACGTCAGTTGAAGTGATTACATTTTATAGACCTAATGAATATTTTCATGTGGTCCTCTTTAGTCTTTACTATATGCCATTCCATCTCCTCAGTTATATTTAATATTATTTATGTCCAATATCTTTTCTGGCATGAAAGAAAAAAACCTAACCAAAAACAAAATAAGACTATTGCTGGGTGCTCTTTAGGCGCAATTGGTTTTAGGGTTGTAGTTATTTAAAGTATTTTATAAATTTTTAGAAAATTTTGAATAATTTATTAAAAATAAAGTTTAAATAATTTTTTTATGCGCATAGAATGTTTGAGCCATATTTGAACAATATTTTCGATATTGTAAATTATTTGAAATTTCTAAAAAAATTGTAGGATATATATATATATATTTTTTAGATGAAATATCAACTTCATTGAATTAAATTAGCATTCTGAATACAAAAGATGTTGGAATTCAGCAGTAATGGAAAACTCAGAAATGCTACAACCAGGGTAAAACCGAGAATGTCTAGCAACATGATGTGCTACTCGATTTGCTGATCGTCTTATCCAAAATAACTTGACATTAGGAAGGGTAGATAATAGGATTTGGCAGTCCTTGATAAGAAGGCCAAAGGTGGATCTCATGGAGTGGTTGCTTCGGATGGCTTGTACAGAAACAAGGCTGTCCGTCTCAATCTCAACAGATCGCCAATTATTAGTCTGGACCCAGCTGAGGGCCTCCTTAATTCCCATAGCCTCAATGACTTCAGATGCATAAAGGCCACCATAATTGCCAGCACGGGCTGCAACAAGATTACCAAAATGATTCCGGGCAACTAAACCATAGCCGTACTTGTTCTCGCTATCAAAAAGCGCTGCATCCACATTAATCTTGATTGTGTTTTCACCAGGTTTAGTCCAAGTCTCAGAGCCATCACCGATGTTATTCAGACACAACGATGACAACGAAGTTTTATCCTGAGCTTTAATCCAATGGTCAAGAGCTATTTGGGCAGATGCAAGAACATCAGTGACAGTGGATGTAATGCCCCAAATTTCCTAATAAGGTTTAGGACCTTGATTAGGAGGCCGGGAGGGCCATAATTGGTTTATTATTGTATTTAATGATTATATGCATGTTTACGTGAATTATATTATTATATGATGATAGATGCATGCATATGGGTGTATTTATAATTATAAGGGCATTTTGGTAATTTGGCCTGTTGAGGGCATATTTGTAAATTGGGTGCATATTGTAATATGTGAATGATATTTCATTATTATGGAGATATATTCGAGCTATTCGGCATGAGACGATCTTAGATTATGAGTTAGCGGTTTTATCATAACGGGGTCAATTTTGGGGTAATAGAAATGTTTATTTGGTGATAGAATGGGAATATTTGAGATCAGGGTGAAATTCTGGAAGTTTGGACTATAGTGTCCCCGGGGGTGTTTTCGGGACCCAAGCACTAGGTTTAATTTGAGGTTACTTAAGCTTGAAGTAGCTTGACAGATAAGAACATACGTTAGAAACTTCTCGTTCTCTCTCAAAACAGTCCGTTTTACCGTTTGAGCCTTTTTGAGGAAATCTTGAGTTCTGGGAGTCGGAATCAAGCGAGGGTCGAGGCATAGCGATCCTAGGAAAGATTAGAAGCTTCTTAACCGAAGGATTTGATGAGAAACAACCCAATCGAAGGTAATCTAAGTTTGAAGTTTTAAGTTTTTAAAGTTTCTAAGCTTAGAATTGGACTTTGTTAATTGTTGAGTTTTTGGTCGGTTTGAGCTTTGGGTTTTGAGGGTTTTGGAGTATTGGGAAGCTTGGGAACTTTGATTTGATGATTGGGGAATGTTTGGGTATGTTTTTGGAGGATTTGGAGTGCTTGAAACACGTTTGGGAATGGCCCAGGGTTGGGGGCCGCGGCCCTGTTCTTGTGCGCCGCGGCCCTAGTTCGATGAAGCAGGTGTCAGGAATTTGTGCTTGCTGGGCGCCGCGGCCCTTGATGGAGGGCGTCGCGGCCCTTGCCTCAGAGAACCCTGGGGGCCGCGGCCCAAGGTGCTAGGGCCGCAGCCCTTGCCCTGTTTTCACCCCGTTTGCTCGTTTTGACCCCGGGAACTTAGCTATGGGCCTCTGGACTGTCCCTACTACTTTGATTAGTTTGGATTGATCTCTTGGGGGCTAGATATTGGTGTGAAACCTTTGATTATCATGTTATTGATGGTGTTTCATACTTGGTTATGATTAGGTGACCGCTAAGGGCTTAAAGGTTGATCGTTCTCAAGGATCGTTCTTATATTGGTACTAACTCGAATCTGAGGTAAGAAAACTGCACCCTGTGTATATGACACATGCATGGTTATTATTGATGCATGTCGGTTGATTATTATGTTGACATGCATGGTTATTATGATGCATGTTGATTGATTAATGAGTATGACATGTGTGGTTATTATTGATGCATGTCGGTTGATTATTATGTATGACATGCATGGCTATTCTTGATGCATGTTGGATTGCTGGATATATTGCATATGATGCATGAGAAACATGTGATTGAGACATGCTTTATGTACTGAGTAAGATATCGTTCAGAGCTTGAGCCTCTGTGTTTATGCATGGTCATAATTGTACTAATACCTATTTCGTAAGCATCCTGAGTACCTTGTTTATGGATATGGAACATGTGATATATGATTGGCGGCATGACTTACTTGTGTATGACACTGACTAGTCAGGGACCGACTCTAAAGTCGAGAATCACGCATTGAATGGCTCTATGGCGTTAATGCTAGACCGACTTTAAGGTCGATGAATCATGCATTGAATGGCTCTATGGCATTAATGCTGGACCGACTCTAAAGTTGAGAATTGTGCATTGAGTGGCTCTAAGGCACTAATGCCAGACCGACCCTAAAGTCGATGATCACGTATTGAATAGCTCCATGGCATTGATGCGGGACCGACCCTAAGGTCGAAGAACTTATAAGCGCTTGCCTGGTCTACGACCAGATGACTATAGCCAAGGTATATGACCCCGGTGACCGTTTGTCACATGGCTAAGGGACGTTGTCCATAGTTTCGACTCTATAGTCGTGAGGAAGGTTATGTTGGTGACTAATCACCTTGCACCTGTCCTAATCAAACTTAAGAAAGAATCACTTATCGGTTAAGCCCTGGTGACCCTATCGTCACATGGCTAGAAGGAGCGATGCTCATTATTGTGACTTTTGGCTATTGTCACCTATTTTCCTGGACTGATAGTCCTGAATGGTTATTATGATCGTTGTTGATATAATATCATGTTTTATTGTGTTTTCTTGCTGGGCTTTGGCTCACGGGTGCTACGTGGTGCAGGTAAAGGCAAGAGGAAGCTGGACCATCCTTGAATTAGAGAGCTTAGGTAATGACGTGTACATATGCAGCTGCTCGTCCGCCACGACCGAGGTTTAAAATGGAACTAGGGTTGAACCCTGTTTTGCCGCTTAGAACGACCTGTTGTAAATATTTTCTGTAATAAACTCTGAAATTATATTTTCGGGATCCCAATGTATATATTAAACGTTCTAGTGAAACGTTACATCTTAACCAAAATGTTTAATCCCTTAAACGCTAATCATACTTAGTTACACGTTTTTGGCCAAATGACTCGATTAGCGAGTTTAGCACTGTTTACAAGGCACACCGTAACGGTCCCTGGAGTTGGGGCGTTATAGTGGAGTGCTTTTTATTCCATACTACCTTGTTCCTTGCTTTCCAAATTGCCCAGCAGTGCATGGCGATGAGGCAAACCTTGTCTGCTGCAGCATTCATAAAAATAATCTCCAACCAGCTGCCAAAAGAACCACCGAGGTCAAAAACTAATGGAGTTGCACACCTGCTCCAGCAATCGAGAGCAAACTGGCAAGACAGGAGAATATGACTGGTGGTTTCAGGTTGAGAGTTACACACTGGGCACGTGACAGGAACATCAACATGCTTAGTCACCAACTGAACACAAGTGGGGAGGGTTCCTGTAACCACTCTCCACAAGAAATTTTTGACTTTTGGGGGAATTTTTAATTGCCATAACTGGCGCCAGAAACCAGAGTTCGCAGCCACCACATCGTTACTTACTTGGTTCTGAATCAGCTTATAAGCACTTTTGACAGAAAACTCACCATCTCTTTCCCCTATCCAGGACCATGAATCATTGGAAGTATTTAAGCTTAAAGGAATCCCCAGAATGATATCAGCATCACGGTTGTTAAACATATTCCGGATAAGCTCGGAGTCCCAAGAGTGGCTATGCTCATGGAAGAGGGAGCTAACCTGTTGATTCAACAAGCCAGGGTGTTTTGTAGAAACATATGGATCCTGCTGCACAGGGAGCCACGGGTGGTTAAGAATGCTGACTGTGTTCCCTGATCCAATCGATCTTCTGGTGCCCAAATGAAGAAGGGACTGGGTTTTCCAAATGCTTCTCCAAACAAAGCTAGGATTACTTCCTAACTCTGCTGACAGGAAATCAGATCGAGGATAGTATCTAGCTTTATAAACCTTCCCAACAAGAGATTCAGGATTACAAAGCAATCGCCAACCTTGTTTAGCGAGCATAGCAATGTTGAAGTCATGTAAATGTCGAAAACCCATGCCACCATCAAATTTATGTGCCGCCATACGATCCCAAGACATCCATATAATACCTTTCCCTTTGCTGGAAGAGGTTTTCCACCAAAAACTAGCCATGAGTTTTTCAATTTCATGACATGTACCGACAGGAAGAAGGAAGACACTCATATCATATGTAGGGAGCGATTGGACAACAGTTTTCAAAAGAACTTCTTTGCCGGCACGAGATAGAATTTTCCCGTCCCAACTATTGATTCTCGAAATCACCTTGTTCTTTAGAAATCCTAAAACAACATTTTTGTTTCTCCCAATTATGTTCGGTAGCCCTAAATAGAGACTTCCTTCAGAGGCTTCAGGCATATGGAGAATATCACAAATCTGAGCACGTGCAGAAGAGCTAGTATTAGGGCTGAAGAACACTGTGGACTTTGAAAAATTCACCTTTTGGCCAGATGCGGATTCAAATTGGTTGAGTAAATTAGATACACTTCCAGCAGCACTAGGGGTTGATTGACAAAACAGATAGCTATCGTCGGCAAAAAGCATATGAGTGATAGAAGGAGCACCGTGAGCAACCTTGCATCCTTGTAAGAGACGATGGGATTCAAACTTCTTGATAAAAGAAGATAGCCCTTCAGCACATATGATGAAAAGATATGTTGAAAGGGGATCACCCTGCCGAATACCTCTCGTGGGAATGATAGGACCCAAAGTATGACCTCCATGAATCACAGAATAGCTAACAGATGACACACAAGCCATAACAAGATTTATCCATCTCTCAGCAAAACCCATACGAGTCATAACAAGTGTGAGGTAGTCCCACTCCACACGGTCATAGGCCTTTCTCATGTCAAGCTTGAGGGCCATGAAGCTCTTCTGGCCTTTAGTTTTCCTCTTGAGATAGTGCATCACTTCAAAAGCCACCATAACATTATCTGAGATAAGGCATCCCGGGATGAAAGCACTTTGTGTGTCTGAAATAACATGGTCAATGAGGCTTCTCATACGGTTGGCCAGAACTTTTGAAAGCACTTTGTAGGCAACATTACATAGAGCAATTGGACGCAAGTCACCCATAGAAGTGAAGTTCTTCTTTTTCGGAATCAGAACCAAGTATGTTTCGTTGAGTTCACGAGGAAAGCAACCCGAATCAAAGAAGTCAGATACCAGTTTAACCACATCCAACCGTACAGTATCCCAATGTTTCTGAAAGAAGCCAGGACCCATACCATCTGGGCCAGGAGCTTTGTCAGGGTGCATCTGGAAAAGAGTTGTTCTAACTTCCTCTTCAGTAACCAGTTTCAAGAGCTCTTCATTTTGTTCATCAGTCACGGAGCAAGTAATTTCATTCACAACATTATTATTCAAAGAATAGTGAGCAGTAAACAGATCAGAGAAATAAGAGATAATAACCTGATCTAGGCCATTTCCCCAATCGGTCCAAACTCCATCTAAGTTTTTAAGGTGCTGAAGCTGATTGTTCCTTTTCCTGGCACTAGCAACAACATGAAAATATTTGGTGTTTTTATCCCCATTGTGGAGCCAAAATTGCTTCGATCTTTGTTTCCAAAAGATTTCTTGCTGGGCTAGGAGTTCGAAGTAATTATTTTGTTCATTGATGAATTCGGTATTGGAAAGGAAGTCCTGTCGCTGCTTCAGCCGAGCCATTGTCTTCTTGCTAGCTGAAATTCTTTTTTTAAAGTTCCCAGTCAACTCCGTACCCCACTTATCCAAGGTAGCACCACATAATTTAATTTTATCATAGAGGGAGAGGTGACTATTACAGCTCCAGCAGTCTTTCACAATCTGTACACATATGGGTTCACGGGACCATGCATTTTCATAACGAAATCGGTGAGGAGAGGCAGTGATATGATTAACATCGGGTTGTAAGAAGATTGGGGCATGGTCGGAGCTTGAGAAACCGATGTTGGTGAGTGTAGCTTCAATGAAAATACCCAGCCAGCTATGAGAGACTGTAGCTTTATTGAGACGAATTTCAACACAATGATCAGTGCCACGCCCATGATCCCAAGTAAAGGGATAACCATGAAGGTCCAGATCAATTAAATTGCACTCATCAAGGACCGATTGAAAGCCAGAAATTAAAGATGTTGGGTAAGGGCGTCCAACTTTCTTATTGCTTTGGCTTGAAATGTTGTTAAAGTCATCGATGATGCACCAGGGGAGGGACGATTCGTGATGCAGAGATCGAAGCAGAGTCCATGTTCGGTCACGCAGTCGTCTGTTTGGTTCGCCATAAAATCCGGTGAGACGCCACTTCGGTCTGCCACTGCTACATACTTCAATGTCAATATGATTTGAAGAGAAACCAAGAAGGTTAGCTTCTTCAGAGGTTTTCCAGAAGAGAGCTAAGCCTCCTTTTCTGCCTGTGGCATCAACGGAGAAGCCACCTTCGAACCCGAGTTGAACCCGTAACCGCTCCACTAGTTCTTTTTTGTTGAGCGTTTCACACAAGAACAAGAATTTGGGCTGCTTTTGACTGCATATGTCAACTAGGAACTGAACGGCCCGTGGGTTCCCAAGCCCACGGCAGTTCCAACTGAGTGTGCTCATGATGTGTGGTGGGCCTGGACACCAGAGCCCACCATTTTTCCATTTTTTGAAAGCTCAGCTGCAGTTTCAGTAAAATTCATATAATGCTGCATACTATCTTGTATATCGACTGGCCCATTAAGCAAAGATAAGCCCAACCGCTGCCTTTTAAGTTCAGAAATGGTTAATTCCATATCTGATGAAAACATATCATTGGTTTCTTTTATGAGGACAGCTGGCTCATTAACATCGAAATTTGACTACAACATACACAATCATAAAAAAAATTACACCGAAAATCAACCGATACCAAAAACACGAAAATCATACACTCATGCATCTAAAAGTAGGGTGGGTCAAGGGTGCACCCACCAATTTCCCAATACTATTATTTTACTTTATTTCTCCAATCCCTTTTTGAACCACTTTTATTTTAGCCATTTATATACTAGGTAAAAATAACGTGAAATGCATGTTTACTTAGTTTTAAAGTTGTAAATATGCTTATTCAAACATGTATTTATTTTTATTATTTTTAATTATCATATAAATTTTAAATAAATAAACAATATCATAAAAATAAATAAAATATGTTTAATATAATGTATGACATAAATGTATTAAAAAATTAGGGCAAAACATTTTCTATAATTTTAATAAAGCCCGATTCATTTTTTTTTCAATATACAATAGAATGAATTAAAATTCTATAGTATATATATGTTATTCCCGTTTCTTCCAGCTTATACGGATTCACACTCTAAGTCCATGGGCCACCTTCCTGGGAGTTAAGGCCTAGATCGGGCCCATTAGACGAAGGGAAAACGGATGTAGGCAGCCCAAGTCTCGGCAAGGCCCAAAGGGTATCCGGGAGTGTAAGCCGGGACCATCGCCGGGGCAGGTTGTACAAACCCGGGACCGCGTACCGGGATGTCCCCTGAGATGCGGTAAATGAGGTCGCGGCTCCCAAATCCGAGATTGGGCCAGGATCGCTGTGGATAAACCCGGGTCCTGGTAAACGGACCGGGACCCTGGTAAACAGAGGGGGACACTGGTAAACGGACCTGGATAGGTTGGCTGAGTTTGGCGTGATAAAGTATCCCCGATACTGACATCGTCCCCAGAAGCATGGGGTGTTTTCCCCACGAGTAACCTGCAGAGGAGGCTACTTCGGGATTGTACGCCGTTGGTTCAGAACTGCGCTGCCACTACTCTGACTGATCTTGTACCCCACATCTTCCTCGTAGTCCATAACACTCAGACTGAAACACCAGTTTGTCTCGTGTCTTATAATAAGATATTGTTTGGGCTGGCCCAATGAGTTTTGATTAATGTATGTTTCATATTTCCATCATTTGTATTGGGCTCCCATCAGTGAAGCCAATGGTACTTACACCCTTATTGGGTCCGGACTAGCCTGGCCCAAGCCCAATGCACTCGCGTACCTATAAATACAAATAGTGATGCACTGAGGAGGGGATCCTAGATTTTTATTGTAAGCAGTTACTCTGCTCAAACTTGCAGAAAACTCCATTGTCAAAAGCCCTCTAAGCTCAAATACAACTGACTCGTGGACTAAGGCTCATTAACACCACAACCATGTAGAAACCTTGTTTACATTTCTTAAATCATTTCTTTCAAGCTCTCTAATCTTATATAATTATAGTTTCCGAAAAACTCGGTAAACAATATAAATATTTATATCAATAATCTATACATATATGACATCTAAACACAACATTGACATAGATATATATATTTACATGGCTACATGACATATATATGAATTATAATAATATTTAAAAGAAATTAATAATAGAATAAAATAAGAATACAAAAAATTATAGTGTAGAGTAGTATACATGCATCAACTACTTTTAGTTTCTAATGTAAGTCGCCATGCCCTTCGGTGAATTTGATGAAGAAAAATAGCTCAAATCACTTGATAAAAAATAAATTATCACACAAATTTATAAGATAAAAAAAATGATATGTATGAATTTATTATTTTTAAATAAATATGATTTAATTATATAAATTATCATAAAATATCTTTAAAATATCATATTTTAATTAATTAATTAATTTTTGTTTAAGTTTATGTTTGTTCTAGTTTTTGAATTTGACCGTGATAACAAGAGATTATATATTATATGTTTAATATAATATTAATATTATACATAGATTTTAAATTTAAGTTTGTTGCAAATTTTTCTTTAAAGAAGTTTGTTTCTATTTGATAGTAGATTATATTATGTTATATAATTAATATGATATTATTTTATTATGTGAAGTTTAAGTTTAATTAAATTTTATTTAATTTATAAAGTGTATGGCTTTATTATTTTTAAATAATTATCATTGTAAAATATCTCAAAAATATCATATTTTAATTTATTTATTTAATTTTATTTAAATTTAAATCATGTTTATAATATTCTATTAAAAATAAAAATATTATGCTATATATAAAAATATTCCGTTAAAGTTATCGAAAAAATATAAAAAACTGTTAAAACAAAGAGTTTTCATTATCTACACATGTATTATATGCAAGAGATATATTTGTAATAGTAGTAATACTGTGTCATCAAAATTGAATAGCACGCAGATTAGTTTAGTAGAATTTTGACTTGATAATTTAAGCTTTTAAAAACCTACTATATTTTTCTACCCAATTGCAATTTTTTTTTCATTTTTAAATAATGCACAAAATACATAAATTAATATTAATAATAACCATTTCAAAAGAGATCCAAAAAATCTATTTGATTTTTTTAACTAGAATTTAAATTTCTTCAAAATATCATTATATAATATAAATATCTGTTTAACAGAAATTGTTGTATTTCGTTAGATTTAATTTTTTTTTATTGTTTTCTAACCTCATTAGCTTTAAAATCATCTAAATTAATAATAAATAAACAAAAAGTAATAAATTCATTTTAAATAAAGTAAATAAATTGAAAAAAAAATAATATATGAGCCATAATAATTTCTCACAGCATATTTTAAAATTTCATATTAAACTATTTAAATTACTCTATCAATTATTTTATTAAAACTATAATGGAAAAATATTTACATGCTTAAATTTATTCTTTTATTAATTATTTATTTTATCATTTAACGTATTTTTTTTTTCCAAACATATTTTCTTATTTTGTTGTTTATGATTTTTTTAATGAGAAATTATTTATTTTAATTATTCAAGCCATAAATTAAATAATATATATTTATATATAACTTTTTATTGGCTTATTTTTTAAAATTAAATAATTAAAATTTGATCAAATTCATAATTTTAATTTATAGATTTTTTTAATATTTTGTTGTATTTAAATTCATAGGTATTTTTTCTAGAAAATAATATATTAATTTTAAAACTAGAATCCACCAAATATAATATATAATATATAAATCAAAACATAAAAAACACTAAATTTCAAACTAATAAACAAGATCAAATAATTTACTTGTTAAGCACACACAAATAACCTAATATTCATATAATTTACAAAAGAAAACACACACACAGAGTTCATAAATATTAATGCTATGAAAAAAATTATTGTTTTTTCATATTTATTTTAGATTTTGTTATTAGTTGTCTTAGTTTAGACTTAAAAATGACTAACTAAATACATGTAAAATCTTATTTAATTGATATATTATTTATAACTTTAAAATATTATATAAATTATTCAACTTAGTTGTTTAACTATGCAATTAAATACAAAAATGATAAAATAATATAAATAAGATAATAAAACTACTTTGTACGTATAGCTTTTTTATATTCTTTTCAATTTTAGTTTTAAATGATTTTATTAAATTGTAAAAAAAATGTATCCCTAACAATAAAAAAATATGCCATTATTTTAATATTTAGATTTTATTAATCACATTTTTTTATTATATTTTTTTATCTATATAAGTTAAATTAGAATTGCAGTACACACCATAGAACAACAGTCCTAATGGATGCTTTATATATGTCAATATGTAAAATAAATAGCTAAATGGGTTATAATCCTTCTCCATTAGATGCTCTAAATACTTAGTTAAAATACATTTGCACAAACACCCATAATTGTAAAACTAAATATAGCTAAGCATCAAAGGTGAATGTAAATATTTTTTAGATATATTTTTTCATCTTTTTTCCTTTCTCTCTCCCATTAGTTATTTTTTATTATTATTTTTTTCTTTTTCAAATTTTTTATTTGATTTTAACTAATAAATAATATTTATAAATATAATATTTAAATGATGTAAAAGAAAATATAAAGAAGTTGATGTATGGTGTAATGTAAAAGTGTGAAGTAAAATAGAAAAAAATAAAATTTTGATGAAATATTTTAAGATATAGAATAAAACATCTATTAAGAGTGCTTTTATGTGTACTTTTAACATTACCGTCTGGATAGCCAATTTTCCTAATGAAAAATTTGTACATTTTATTATTGAACTTCTCATACAAATTTGTATGTCCTAATACAAGTTTGAAAAATGATATTGGCTCAAAAAAAAAAAAAAACTGTTGTTGGCTTGTTTATATTAACTTATTTGGTAAACAAGAGATATTATTTTTAAGTTTTAATGAAATTTTTTAATTGTTTATTTTATATTAATAGTTCATATTTTATCCTTATTTTAATTAAAATAAATTACATTAAAATATACTTTTGTGATTTGAAAAACTGTATTATTCAATTTTTTTACTTTTACTCTTCAATTTTTAGTTTTAGAGTGTAGAAGAAAAAAGTAGAAATTTAAGTTTTTTAGTTAGTGACCACTAAAGATCTACTTCTTTACGAAGGATTTCCCAAAACAAAAAGAAAAGAAAAAAGAAAATTTACCTAAATATTTTCCAAAATAACTTTTAAAATCTGGAAGTACTCTCCATAAACTATGTAAAAGAGGTGATCATACAAATATTATGTGATAATCCTTTACGTCTTTTTTCACAATTTTCTTTTTTATACTCCAATACGTGTGGTCCCATTATAAGCATTTAGAATTTTGTTCACTACAAACAAAAACAATATATCGACTCCTTTAGCATACTACAAAACTTGGATACCAACAATCTCATTCACAGTTAGCCTGTTGTTGTTATCACTGTTACTAATATCATTATTTTTATATAATACACTTCATAAACTATGTAACGAATATGTCTTCTTTTTTTTAGCTCAATTATTAAAGAAATGTCTTCTTCATGAAGTCCAATCTCATTTATCCACCTCAATTTTTTTTTTTTTTAAAAAAAACCTATAATTAAATCAGAAAAAAAAAGTTGAGTCTCGTGGTGTAAGTACATGAATACTAAGATGAGATTTTGATAGTTTATAGAAAGGGAGACAAAATGCATGAATTAAAAAAAAAATAGCTTCTCGTCTATTTTTTCATATTCGACTTTAATAATAATGGGAAATTTACAAAAATACATTAACATTTAAAAAATATATGAAAAATACGGTAGATTACAAAAATACGGAACTTTTATGAAAAACACGGAGTGGCAAAAGCGTAAATACGGAGTAACAGTGAAATATAACTTTTTTTGTTAATAGTCGTTACAAATTCGTAAACATGTGTTACAGATACGTAAACCAGCAACATAAAAATATTTTTGTAAACAACATTTACTAATATATAACTAAGTTTTACATATTTGTAAACAAGTTTTACATTTTTGTAGACAATATTTACAAAATAATTCGTCGCTATTTTTTTTTTTTTTTTTGTAACAATGGTTTACATAACTGAAATTTTTTATATTTGTGACTAATATTTTTAAAAGTAAGTTGTGAATTTAGTTAACGTATAACATACAAAAATATATAAAACTAAGTTAAAATGTTAAATTGCATTAAACAAGTAACATATATATATTTTTTTAATTGTAACTAACATTTACGAAAATATTTTATAGTTAAGAAATTATAACCAAAATATACATAAAAATATTATACTTTTCCATATTGTTACAATATTGTACCAAAAAATTACAAGAACCTTCATATTTATGCTATATAACTTAAAAATATAAATTTAAGATATTCATTATTTCTAAAAACACTTTATTAAATATATATATATATAATGGTGAGATACAATATTTTTTTAAACAAGTTTTACATTTTTATAACAACAGCTTACAAAACTAATTTCACAACCAAAAAATTTATTTTTGTAACTATCATTTACATAAATATTTATAAATTGATTTAACATGATTGTTACAAAGATTTATAAATTTAAGTTTAATTTCAATTAATTCGATATTAACTTGTATAAATATTTATTTATTTTGAGTAATTGTATAAATATTTATTTTAATATTAATAAATATATTCATTTTAAATAAAAATAAATCAATCTACTGTATTGAAGGTAGTATTATTATATTATTTGGTACACCTGAATTCTCATTAAGAATGGAGACAAAAAAGCAACAAAAAAAAAATTAAAAAGAGATGAGTGAAAGAAAATAATTTTTATATATATTATCTCTTATAGTCAAAGCTAATGGATATAAATACATAAATATAATTTAGTTTGAAATTATGCATCAACCGCACAAAGAAAAGAAGGGCCAACATATATACGGTTGGGGACATCCGTATTTTTGTAATTAATGTAATATACCGTATAAAACGAATTTTTTTTTAAATTACAGTGGGACATGTAATTTTTCCAATAATAATCACTTAGAATTATTATTATTGATATTATAGCTTGCTTTCCCCACATTGGGAATAGTAACCAAAAACATATGGAGACATTATTACTTTATTAGCTGGTTGTCTTATATATGGGCCTTAGGATTAGACAAGTAATTGGTGGTATGTGGGCCCACTGATTTGGTGTTCCATCACCCGAACTAAACTTCATTTAGGCCCAACTGCTCCTCTCACATGCACTATGACAAAACATTTAAGTACCTAAAAATGCATGTAAAGTAATTTTTTAAATTGTAAATTTATACATTTCCCATACAAAAATTACCTTTTTGTTTTTACTATGGGAATATGAAAAATTCAGTGCCAATTTCTGCACTAGATTTATCATATTGTAATGTGACAAAATGGAATGGTACTTACCAAATATTCAAGTGCTCAATTTAAAGGGATCTTTGGACTTTTTGTTGGACTTTCTAGTAGTAAAGAATAAAAAACAATGTTTGAGGAATTATTTTAAGTTTTTGAGTTTGATATCAAGAATATTCACCAATTTAATCAGTTGTTGTTTTCTAGTAAACAAACCTAAAAAAATAAAAAGGAATCAACTATTTTTTTTTATAAAAAAAAAACTGTACTAAGTAAACATTGTAGGTTGTTACCACTAGATTGGTTTAGACTCTTAAACAAAATAAATCAGAAACTTAAAATTATACGGGTATTAAATTTTATGATTATTGTTTAATAAGATATATAATATAATCGATGATATAATCATCATATTATTTAAATATTTTTAATGAGTTGATTACATTTTTTTAATGTCAATTCTAGTGAAGATTTATATATTGTATTCTAATTATACTCTTTTTTATTTCATTTTTTATTATTTAAGTCTAAAGTTTAAAGCATACTTTAATTTGCTCATAAAACTTGATGGTACATTTGTTCTTTAGTAGTCAAAATTCAAATTATTCTAAAGTTGAAGTTGATATAATGACAGCCCTTAATTTTTCATCTAACCAGCATATGCACACACACGCACATATATATATATAACTTTGAGTGTGTCAGAAAAAGGAAGCAACATACTTGTATAAACTAAAAACAAACAAACAAACAAAGAAAAAAAAGAAGCAACAAAAATTAAGTTGAGCCCTCCCACTAACACTTTTGCAATGCTTTCTTTAGTCTACATTAAGCTAAGAAGCGGGTTTTTATTCAAAACACTAGCCATCATTATAAATTATAATGGTTTTGAAAAGAAAAAAAAAAAGATCAAAGAATAATGGCAAAGTGGCTTAAAATTAATCTCTATGCTTTTTATATTAATTAATATCTATTTATAAAAAATAAAAATAAAAAAAGTGCCCCAAATCATATCTCCTTCAGTGTAACGCGTCCTCCTACCTACTATATAACTATAATAATCATAAACGTGTACACAAATTCGAATATATATAATGTATTTGTACACATATGAAATTTGTTTGTTGTGTTTTTTATTTTTGTATTAAGGAAAAATATTATTTTCGTCTATGTATTTTTTCTGAATACAATTTTTTTTGTGTTTTGTTAAATTACAATTCAGATTTTGTGTTTTACAAAATGTATCAAAATAATACTCTAGACCTAATTTTGATCAAAAATATTTTCAATTATAAGATCAATTCTCGGGTCGTTAGTAATGCGATGAGTTCAAAGAAGTGAAGAAAGTGGTCGAAGAGTTGAGAATAAAATAATATATTTGAAATTTTTTTAACCAAAATTTGGTATAAAATACTATTTTGATCAATTTTATGAAATACAAAATCTAAATTGTTATTTAATAAAATACAGCGGCCAATCGGATATTTGTGAAAAACACTTAAAGACATTTCCCTTTTATTAAATCCAAAAGAAAACCCACATGATTATGTTTGGATAAAATAGTGCACTAACAATATATATATTTTTTTTGGAGTGAATGACATTCTTTCAATTAAGAAAAATTTATGCATATTTACACACATATAAATATTGTGAAAGAGACCATTACTTGATGTGTTACCAATACTTGGAAGTATATGATATGGAAGAGAATCCTTTATAGATATATAATCATAAATGTATATTTTATTATACTAACTAAACTGACCTAATAAGTTAATAATGATCCATCGATCTCCCCAACCCAAAAAAAAAGAAGAAAAAAAGCATGGCAGCTGTGCTTAATTTTCTTCTAGTGTTAGGTGGTTTATTTTAGATAAACGCCTTTTTTTTAAGACTCACTATATTAAATGTATAGAAATTAAGTTAGGAAAAGTGGAAAAAACTATTTTTTAAATAATTTGTATTTGGTGGCTATATATTATCTAAAAATGGAAAAGAATATTAAAAATAGTAGAATAAAAGGAAGGAATTAGATTTTAGAGTGATCATACCCAAAGTCCAAGTATCATATTCGTCCCTCTTTTTCATCTTAATTATTCTTCTACCCCTTTTCATTATTTTTTATTAGACACGTATATTACTCATGTCATGATCCAAATTTGAAAAACAAAAACAAAAAAAATCTGATAAGCTCAACTCAGAAAATTTCTCTAACTATAGCTATAGTACACACACACGTCAACCTAAATACGCTTTTTTCTACCGGTAATACCTGCAAAGCTAGAGAGAGAAAGAGAGAGAGAGGAGAGAGAAGCGGAGTGGTGAGTTTGATGATGGTTGAAGGTGGAAACTGTAGAGGAGAAAAATGGAGGAGACACACCTGACTTTTCTTCCATATAAAGCTCTCTCAATGGACCCCATTGATTTTACCCCAACTGGCGTATTCTACTGTCACCCAACAACAACAACATTGTAAAGCTCTCCTCTTTTACTTTCTCACTCTTCTTTCTCTCTCTTCTATTCTTCTCCACTTTCCTCAGTCTTTTATGGCTGCCCGCCTCTATGAGAATTTCTGAGTAAAAAACAATTAGTGGGTCGGCGCTGGATAAGCATTTTGGCCTCTCTCTTTTTGGTTGTCAAGAAAAGATACCCCATTACCCACTGAAAAAAGAAAAAGATAGTTTTTGTTTCTAAGCATGTGTTTAAGTTGAATTTGGTGTAAATTTGATCTGGGTTTTGCTAAAAAAGTGTGATATTTTGGACCCTTTTGTCAGAAAATTATTTTTAATAGTGCGGTGCTGAAACCTTGACATTGTTGAAGGTAGAGTTTTAGAAAGGCTTTCTCTTGTGTTAATTGGGTTTTTTTTGGGGGGGTGTTGTGATGTAATGAGTCATTTTCAAGGATCCATGATGCTACATCGTGGAGAGTCAAATACCTCAATATGCATGCTTTGTTCTATTTAATTGGCTGGCAGCATTGACCTTTGGAAATGGTTTTTGAATCAAAACTGATTCCTTGAATCACCCGAATTATTGATTCAAGTGTACAGAAATTATGAACTTTGGATTTGATTTGTGGTTATGGGAATTGGGTTGTGTTTAGAAGGCAAACTTTTATATTTTTGCTTCTCACTAGCTTTTGATCATAATTCTTTAGCAGGAGCTTATTAGTTACTGGTTTTGTTCTTGAAGATTGACAGCCTTACCAAGTTTCCGATTCTGAAAGTTGGAGAGGTTTAACTATCTGGGCTGGTTCTTTCTTTGGAGGGAAGAAGAGCACTTCTCCACATGAGAGCTTTTTGCGAAGAATTTTTTATTACCTGTTTAAAGCTTTTCTCAAAAAACGAAGGCTATAATATCTTGACATCCAAGGAAAGTTTTGGTGCCCTGAACTTCACTCTGTTACAAAGCTTTAGATTTTGAAACTGGAATCTCTGGACTAATCTGCACTAGATTTCTCCAGCAGCATTATTCTTTTCGAGCTTAACGAATTTCGACTCTATCTAAGGTACTTCTAACATTTATATTTTATTTTTATGATTGGTACTCTTTCCATCCACTATTCCCTCTTGTTTTTTCCAACACTATTAGCTGAAATTTTACATGTTTTTTTGGTTTCTCGAGAAAGCATTCTTTTTCTTTGTGGTCCTACTAAATATTCATCCAAAAACAATTCAAAAAAATGAAAGCATGGGAGTTAATACGAGCTAATAGATTAGAGATTACCCCCATGATCTGAATCCTATTGACCCAATTTTGTTGATTTCTGTACTTGTGTTGGTTTTTCTGATGCAGCGAGAGATTGGGAAGGAGGCATATAAATCTTTTTAAGGGAAAGAAAATCGTTGATTTGATATGGCTAAGAGGTCTCAGAGACGCGCGGTGCGGTATGAGAAAGATCAGTCAGGGTGTATGTGGGGTTTTATTAGTATATTTGACTTCCGCCATGGCCGCTCTACTCGTAAGTTGATTACCGATAGGAGGCATGGAAGCAAGCATGCTATTGGTAAGAACTATGTCCCATTTCTAGTTAACATGTGCTTATAGATAAAGCATGTTTGGAATGAAGAAATGGCATTCCTACAAGCTAAAGGCTTTTTTTCCCCCTTCTTTTTGACTTCACTGGATTTAGAAGTAATGATTAATTTCATTTCTGGTGTATTGAGTAGGGAATTCACATTTTGTTTTACTGGAAAAACCATTTTCTGAGTAGCTGCTGAAGTTTTCTTTCTTTTTCTCCACTACTGCAGGAACTGGGATTACAAAGAATAAGTTTGAATTATTGGGTAACTTGGAAGAGCATTGTCAAGGCACCAATGCAGTAAGTAAAGTGTTTGCTACAGTTGTAATATATTGTATAAAGACTTATTGATATAGAAATTGATCCTTATTTCAGGATGGTGAAAGAAGGACAGCAGCAACTTTAACATCTGATACAGTTAAGCCTAGTGTCAAGAAACTCATAGAAGAAGAGATGGTTAACGAGCAGGGCTTGAAGAAAGAGACTAGGGATACTGCAGTGGAACCTAAGTATTCAGATTCTGCTTATGAAGGTGATGTAAGGACGGACCATAAGAGGATAAAGAAGACTCGCAAGAAAAGCCGTGATATGGACACCCAAAATCTGAATGTCGCTCAAAATGTGCAATCTGAGTGCTCTTGTAAACATAATGCTTACCAACAACCTATGAAAGATCTAGCTATAGATGAGATAATGGAAGAGTTCTCTCGCCGGATTCACCAAAAAAGTGTTAGTTGCACTAAGGATGGTCTGAATGGTGAAGCTCCTGAGCTATCAACCGACAGGCATTCTGATTTTGAAGAGAAATTGAACGGCGTAATTAAGGAGTTCATAATTCAGAAGTTTACCGATGGGAAACATCTCAAGGAAGACCAGAAGATCCATCTCCAATTCAGAGAACTCATGGATAAACTACAGCTCACAAGCTCAGATGAGGAATTGTTTATGAAGCTCTTACAAGATCCACAATCTTTGTTAGTCAAGTATGTTCAAAGCTTGCAGGACTCTCAAGTGGAGAAAGATGCAGAATGCAAGCCCATTGGAGGATCCGACTTCTCAGAACAGAAGCTTGTCAATTCAACAAAATCTGAAGATGTTGTCAATAATAAACATCGCTCCTTTTTCAGGAGGAAGACCAAGTCTCAGGAAAGAAACCAGTTGGAGGAAAATGAACACCCTGACATTTTGAGTAAAATTGTCATTTTAAAGCCTGGGCCAACGGGTTTGAGAAATTCTAAAGATGAAAGTAGCCTCGGCCAATCCAAAGAGTATCATGATATTGTCAGAAGTAAAGAACCAAGTGATAGAATTGGATCCCACTTTTTTCTTTCTGAAATTAAAAGAAAATTTAAGCATGCTATGCGAAAACAACAAGAAATACCAGGAACTGGAATTTCAAGTAGTTCTTCCACCGCTCATCAGTCTAAGGGAAATAGTGAAAAGGGAGTTGGGAAGGGAAATGTGGGAAGAAATTCTCCTACTAAAGATCATTTCTATATTGAAAGAATTGCTAAACCTTCCAGTGGTCCCAGGAAAGTGGACAAGGTTAATAAAATGAGTGAAATAAGTAAACACGAAACTGATGCTTTTCCCAGTGAAAGGATGTCTAGTATCTATGTCGAGGCCAAGAAACATCTCTCTGAGTTGCTTAGCAATGGAGATGGTGCAGACTTATCAAACCGGCAGAATCCTAAGACCCTGGGGAGGATTCTTTCTCTTCCCGAGTACAGTGTTTCTCCTAATGGTAGCCCTAGAAAGGACTGGGAGAATAGCTTTGTGACTGCACAAATGAGATTTTCTTCCCAAGACAAATATCAAATGATCAATGAGAACAGATGCTCTTCCAAACCAGAAAACAATGTCAGTCCTCTAGGTAGGGAAGCAGAAAATTTAGAGAGTAATTCACCTGTTGCTGGCAGCAGCCTTGATCATAAAGTAGTTTCTCCTAACTCAAACACTGGTATGTCTGATGATATTGCTCATGAAATTGAAGTAGAAGAAGCAGTTATTTCCATTAAAGAGAATATCAGTTGTGAAGGTAATAGCACGACCATCTGAACATTAATACAAAAATCTTTTAGAAATCATCTCGTTCAGTTAAAAAAGAAATCAAGTTAAGTCTGACACAAAATTTTTGTAGGTGATTCAGAGTTTGTAAAGGAAATTAGCATTACTTCAGATGGTCCCTGTGAACCATGTAGTTCTTCCACTGCAAGGGATAACCAGAGTGGTGATGTTCCTGTCACCTGCGATTCTCTTTGCTTGAAACTGGTATTATTATATTTATTCACTTGTTTACTTTTGGTGCAAATAAAACTTATTGTCATCATATCAGGTGTTCCGTTTTCCTGTATATTAATTTCAGTGTAGATTTATCTAGATGAATATGAATGAAGTTCAGCATAAACACTATACAATGGGCTGGTTCACTAGTCCAGAATCTGTGTATAAAATATTTTTTGTCCTAATCAACATTTATGTCTATTAATTAGGATTTACATGAAGAGATCCAACCCCAATCTTCTCCACCTGGGTCCCCTTCCAGGTCTTTCGCTTCCAGAAAGGTTGCAGATTCAGAAAGTTCTATCGATATACCAGAGAGGCCAAGTCCTGTTTCAGTTCTTGAGCCTCTATTTGGGGAGGATGATATTAGCCCTGCAAACTCCATATCTCAACCTGGTAAGCATTCATACCCTCATTAATTATTTTCTTTGCATCCTTCATTTTCTCCTTTGATTTTCCTGTTGTTCAATCCTTATTGACTAATGTCAATTCATTCACTATACTTCAGTCAACTCAACAATACAACCTCTACGAATTGAATTTGAAGATCCTGGTTCTCCACCTGCTGCTGATGAAGCTCGCAGTGGAAAAAGATTATTGGAAGACAAGGAGTCAATATGTGCCTATGCAAAAGCTTTGATGCAAGCATCTGGCTTGGACTGGGATGAAATATGTATAAAGTTGCTTTCCTCAGACCAACTACTTGAACCATCATTGGTTGATGAGGTTGAGTTTTTCTCCAACAAACTCTGCTGTGATCAGAAGCTTCTCTTTGACTGTATGAACGAGGTCCTTGTGGAAGTTTGTCAATACTATTTTGGTTCCTCTCCTTGGCTATCATTTGTTAAACCTAGTGTATGCCCAATCCCAGACATGACAAATGTTATTCTTGTGGTTTCTAAAGGAGTTTATTGGCATCTTCTTCAACTGCCTTTGCCTCATAGTCTGGACCAGATTATCAGAAAAGATATGGCAAGAACCGGAACATGGTTGGACACTCGGTTTGATGCTGAAACCATTGGTTTTGATCTGGGCGAAACCATTCTTGAAGACTTAGTGGAAGACACCATATTTAGTTGTGTAAATGAAAGTTGAGAAAGCGAACATGGTTTGCTTCCAGAGTTGGGGGAAAACGCAAGAACTGTCGACTTGTAGAAGACAACTAGCATTTTGTTCATACTCGAAGTCTGAAACTGACCCACATTGCGTCACAATGCCATTCTATTTTGTTCATTGGGGGGATGGACAACTAATTTGATCTGATAAGAAGAGAAGGCCTTGTGTTGCTACTTGAAACATCCTGGATATCGTTTATCTAAGCTTTTCTTCTAACTTCGTGTAATGAATCAATCTGTACAGAATCTGCCGTATCAAAGAATAAGGGGTCATGGGCATTTCTAGGTGTTGTGTTTATCAACCTATATATCCTTCATGGGAAGGAGGGTCAGAAAATCCAGTTCCACAGTGTTCCTTTCATCAACATAAACAATGCTTTTTTCTTTAGGATAACAATGGTTAATGGTGTCGACTGTCTAATTTGATCGGTGAGGCAGCTAGCTATGTAGATTTTGTAGAGTTTTGCAGTGTTCATGTGTTAGTTGAGGGTGTGTTTATTTTGTTTGATTGATTCTTTCTTCTTTGTGTTTAGTTCTTGTGCCTTTTCTGGTTTTGTGTTTTGCAAAGCTCGTTTATCCGGGATTGTGTGAATTGTTACTAGGAAATGTAATAAAGAGAAAATAAAATAATTTTAATGCACTTCCATTTAATAATCTTTTTATGTATTAAGCTTCTATAGTTACTTGTTCAACATCCATAACTCAAAATATTTATTATCTGTTAAAAATAATTACAAGTAACTACTTTCTTCTGTCAATTTTCTTTTTGGTTATAAAAGATGAAATCTTATCCAAAAAATCAGAAATTACAAAAGTCAAGTAATATTGAAGAAGTGAGGCCATTCCCAACTACACTAAACAAACATTTAATATCATAAGCTAACTCTTGAGCATTCTCACCCAAATCAACAAGTCCATAATCAGACAAATCTTTACAAAATTAGCATAAATAGAGTGATCAGCACCCTTCTCTGAATGATCAAGAATTTTTTTTTAAGATCACATCCACAATGTCAAGCCTTGTCAAGGTAAGTATTTAACCTCTGAAGAAGATCACATGAAAACTAAGGAGGAAGAAGTTTTTGGTTACTATAGAAGCCAGTAAAATGCCAAAAAAAAATTATTACTTTTCCAGAGCAACTACAGACCTCTACTACTCCCTTCACAACTCACATGAAGCTATTAGAAAAACCCTTTTCAAACTTATTAAATCCTGCAAAACTGTACAGGATTTCAAAGCCCCTCTACATTCCAACAAAACCAGTATTCAAAATAATAATAATGTTGAGCTGCATTAACACGGCACCATATTGGCACGAGAAATTTGCCTCACTTCACCAAGCAATCTGTAAGTTACGTAGGGACCAAAACTTTATTTCTAATAAAGAATATGCTACTGGCTACTGCTAGTCTCATATCAATAACACCCTGAGATTTTGACTTACAGTAACATGATTTTATTGTTTATAAAAGACTCTTTGAAATCCATCAGAGTCTCTTTAAAGCCTCTAAATAATCGGTGATAAATTTCAAATTTTAAATGCCCCTCCAGAAATTCAAAATATGGAACAGACCAAAGAAACAAACCCCTTCATATCAGCATTTATAGCATTGTGATATATACCCCACAATACACAGCGATTTAACGACATTTATGAAAATCATAGTGCAACACTTTGACCAGTAAAAGTATGATACGTTTCTAATTTCTTGCCATGTTTAAATTTTGACATGTAAACTTAAAAGAAAAGAAATGAATGTTCTTTCAAATGATTTTGTGTGCGTGTGTATATATATATATATTTGAAATTTTTAGTTTCTTTGAAAATTTTCATCAATCCAAAAAGGATAAAAATTTGCGGCATATTTGTATATAGGGATATTGATCTCTGTTACAGTGTTCATAATGCTCTGCAAAGACTACTATTCCCGTGACCTCTGCCATCAACTACTCCCTCGATTTTTACATCAAAAAAAGTCCACAAGGATGACACTGCCTTGAGTTACTTTCCAAAATCCCTACATACTTAAACATCAAGAACAAGAACCTATCCATCCCCTTGATAAGGAGAACAATAATAAATAAATTATAACTCGTGTGGAATACAACTCATTTGCCTCGTGAACTAAACCCACTAACTTGCACATATAAGAAAGTTGGCATATTTTTTGAAAAGACAGCGCACAAAATTTGATGTTGAGTCACTTCTTCTTTTTCTTTGTCTGTACAGATGGCGGCGTCACTGGGTTTGCTGCTCTTTTCTTGTTAAATACTTGGGTTCTGCTTTCTATATCTTCACTATCGTCAGAGTCATCATTAGGCTCATCTTTAGTAGCTAAGTTAGACTCCTCGGTGCGTTTAGTTCGAGTATCCAATTTGGCAAAGAGTTTTCGTTCGATGGGATCAGATAATGGTCCAACATTGAATTGTCGTGAAAATTTGGCACCCAAGCCAAGCCTGCAGAAATACACGACAAGTTTTTACACAGATTGCAAAGAAAATATAAACATTAAAAACAGCAACCCGTTAAGAAGTAAATATAACTACGTTTGTGGTTATACTGACCTAGAAGGTCGTCCCTCTACTTCAGTTTGTTCATCATCTACAGCTTTAGTCATTTTACTAACCCATTGTTCAGCCTGCATACAGTAATATATTTTCGGGCACAAAAACATATTTTTCAGACTCGGAAGATAGAGAATAACGGTCAGCAGAGGAATGCCAGTATTCAAACAAAGAAATATGTCTTTTGGCACTAGCATGTGGATTTTGGAAATCTTATAGTCAGTAAGATCTCAATTCATCGGCCTTCTAAAGATGTATTATTTCTGAAAATAACTTGAGGAAAAATCTAAACGCCAAAGACCCAGATAGAGTTTAGATGTCATCCAAGTCATTGTAATTATAAGGACTTTATGGAGTCAGAAACTACCACTCAAGATTTAAGAAAATTGGTATAACATAGTTCAAGTTTGCCCATTGTGAAATTTAAGAAACCATCATCATCAAGCAATTAGAAAAAAATTCATATAAAAAACTGAGGCATGTTGACTCAGTGAGGAAAAAAGAGAGAGAAAGATTACCAGAGTTAATGCGCTGTTTGACTTAACAATGTTAGGAGGACTGAACTTTTTCTTTGTCATGGTGTTCGCTGTAGCTTCCTAGTTGACCTACATAAACAATGCATCCATAATCAAACCAAAATCCAAATACTACAACAACTTAAATAGAAGCAATGAAAAAGAAGCTATCTGTTTTGGAATCAATACATAAAAAATATGGTAATAAATTCATCTGAATATTCACAACCAAACAAATAATCTAAAACCAGTTTGATGCCTTGCAGAATTCTTTAAGGCCTACTCAATCTACCTTAAAGAAGAAGCTACTGAAACCATTTTAGTTCTTTACACAACTTTTTTTTTCTTCCATAGTTTACTGATATCAATCATAATTATTGTTCAAAATTACTCTAACCACAATCTCATTTTAGTTCCTTTTCTTTTCCTTGCATAAACAAAACATTTAGTACTAGCCCTGTGTTATGTAGGCAAACTTCAAATTAATAAGCAAAACTAGGGAAAGTTCACTTCAAATGGTTTGAGACTTAGCTACCAGGAAAGGAAAAAAAGCCAACAGTTTTCTTAAAGGCACATGGTTGAACAGCTCTTGTGCAGTGTTCCACTGTTCCCTTTAACAGCTCTCTTTGTGTTCTATCACCTTAAAGATTAAACCTACACAATCTTAGAGTCCCAGCTAATACTTTTAGCAATTATTTTTTCAGACAAAAAACCACAACTATAGTAACATAACTGCACTAGTACTAACTTTTATTTATTCTTATAAATAAACCTCAGATTTTATAAAATAAATATATAAGTAAACAACTAAATACAATTAAGGTAGAAGAAAGTATAGCGAGAATATGAAGGAACAACAACAATATAAAAAAATATGTATAAATATCCCAACCCCAAATTATCTCTCTAGTTCTTCGTCCTTTGTAGAAGGAACATTTCAGTCAATTCTGATAAAAAATTAGTCATGAACGAATTAGAAATCAGATTTGTTTTAGAAGGTTTCACAAATAATGATCACTAAATGATTCAAATGCATGATTTCTAAAATACAACTAATGCTAATTAGCCTCATGCCAACCAAAAAACTGAAATTAATTTTGGACAAAAGTGTAAGATATTTAAATGAAACTCAATGCATTAAAATTATTGCAAGAATGCACACAACATGAACTACAAGACAAGTTTAAGAACATAAAGTGAAACAGCTTGCATTTAGGAATGAGATGAATGATGAACACGCAAAAATCAATTCTCCTTTAAACAAAAACATTTATTAATAACCAAAAACTGAAACCCATTGCATATATCCCTTGTTCTAGAACTGAAACTCAGTGGTCTGAGATCATTTGATAAACAAAATATCCTAGAACTAAAGCAACCAAGGAAGAAAAGAAAACAGAACCAAATCCCAAATACCAATACAACCATATATCCCATGCAACTGAAAGCTCCAAAAAAGGGTCAAATCCAACCAACAGCTTCTTGAACACAAATACACCCATCAAATCTAATAAACAAGACTACAATACCGAATATTTTTACATTTTGAAACACGAACAACAACATGGGTTTGAACAAATTCAAGGAGCAAGCTTCATAGGGGACACAAGCAAGCTCTCGCAAAGCTTCATATTGGATATAGAAGATTTTTGTTGTTATACATGTCACAAAATATGAACATAGTATTAAGTAAAATTGTTAAACTCAAGACAATGCAGAGACATAATCATGAGCACAAGCATCAAAACTCAACTTGAACACGTTACACAGGTATATTTTTTGTTAGTTAAACTTGTACTAAAGTGCACACCTAAACTATAAAATGTACTAAATAACTATAAAGTGTGTGAACACATATAAACACCAAAATAAATTGAAACCTTGGCCTACATGAACTTGAACTGCATCACAAATTTAATTTGTTATGTCAAAAAGGGTCAGTATTGATGCAACCACCTCCTCGCCAAGAACAATCTGTTAAGCCCATAAAAGTCTATTATGAAGGCCAATCTATTTTTATTTTATTCTATTACCAAATCATGTTTGAACTGACATAGGACAAAACAAATAATTAAGCAACAGTATTAATGATCCCAAGAACCATTTCACAGTTGCAAGCATACCTAGTTAATCCCAAATAGAAAGCGCAAGTCTGTTAACAGATACAAAGTCCAAAACACTCTGCTTCAAAGTGTTAAATTTGGTTCTATTTTTCTCTAATCAAAACTACAAAAAAGCTTCAAAGAAACCAAAGCTACAATAAATCTCAGATCGAAGAATTAAAATTAAACTTATTTTTACCAGTTGATGAAGTAAACATAAATTTACTATTTAGACTTATTTCCTTGTTTCTTTTTAATAAATTCATTAATGAACATTACTCCTTTGCCTATGTAAACTTCAAGAGGCTTACAACTACGAACAGTAGCTGCAAACTGGTGGACTCTTTGAGTCAATCCCACACATACATGCATATATATATATATATAATATATATAAATTATCCTGCCATACGTAAAGTCAATTAAAGAAATGACTGGGCAGATTAAACACCAAATCAAACACTGCTTCAGTGATATAAAAACGACCAATCTAGAATCAAACCCCACAAAGTCAGCCTCCAACAGAGTGAAACCAAAGTTTAGTAATACCGTATGGCTGATGGCAAGAACACGACAGGAGAGGAGAGGGAGAACCGGAGTTAGAGTCGACTGGGCAGTGAGTCGACTAGGTCCGCCGATTTGGAACAGTCGCGCCGTCGAGGTTGGTGCAGCCACGCCGCCGAGGACAGGGATGGGAGACGGAGATGGTCTGAAGGGAGGGGAGGGGAGGGGACCAGGGGAGAAGAGAGAAAGAGAAGATTGTGATATTGATTATAGAAAGCGTGAAATTGTATAGATTTGAAAATGGTAAATAGCAATTGGTCCGAGATTTAGTATTTGTATCACTTAGGTAACACTTTCTTATACTAATTAGTCTTTATATTTTGGAAGGTTAAACTTAAAATGTTATATTTTATTAAATAAAATCTAATTTAGAGAGGTAAAGTGATATTTTTAACCAAAAAAATGTAGCATTTTTTTATTTTTTCTTTTTAATTCAATTAATTAATTAGTTATTACCAAATATATTATTTTGATAAATTCACATTAATATTCTTATCAAATATTAAAAATTTATTTTCTATTATAACTTTAAAAGATTTAATATCACTTATATATTAATTAGTTTATTATTTTTAATAAAAAAAAATATGCATTAAATTTTATTAAGAGTACTTCTATCTATAATATCATTTTTTTCTCATTACACACATTTTTATTTAAAGTGGAAATAATTTTTAACAATTTATGAGAAGTTTAAATAGAAATGTGTGTAGTGAAGAAAAAAATGATGTTACATATAGCCACATCCTTAATAACTTCCATGCTTCTAAAATTTAAAATATGTAAAATAAAATTATTATTTCTTAATATTTCAAAAGAATATTTAAGTCAAATACCAAAATAATTAATTAATTAAGAAAGGTGTAAAGAGAAAAAAAATGGTTGAGGTCTTCGCGGTGCTCCGCCAGTTCGGGATGAAGCTTAACCCCCAAAAGTGCACATTTGGGGTAGCCTCCAACAAGTTCCTAGGCTTCAGCATAAGCGCTTGGGGGATTGAGGCGAACCCCAAAAAAATCAAGGCTCTAATCGAAATGCCCTCTCCCTGGAAGCATAAAGATGTTTAAAGCCTGACAGGAAGGATCGCAGCTTTGAGTCGTTTTGTCTCCAAGGCAACGGATAAGTGCATCCCCTTCTTCAATCTTCTCCAAAGGAGTCAGAGGTTTGAATGCACAGAAGAATGTGAATAGGCGTTCCAACAACTCAAGGCGCACATGGCAAACCCTCAGATCTTATCCAAGCCAATGGACAAAGAACCTCTTCTGCTCTACATGGCTACGGAAGACGCCATCAGTGTCGCGTTGGTAAGGGAAGAAAGTCGCGTTCAGCACCCTGTCTATTTTGTCAGCAAACAACTCCTCAGGGCAAATATAGGTACCCACTGATGGAGAAGTCAACCTTTTGCTTAATAGTTGCCTCTCGGAAGCTAAGACCCTACTTTTAGGTGCATCCAATTAAAGTCCTCACGAATCACCCACTCAGACAAGTCCTTCAAAAGCTTAAGTCGTCGGGGAGGCTCTTGAAATGGTCGGTGGAGTTAAGCTAGTTTGACATCACCTATCACCCGAGGACTGCCATAAAAGGTCAAGCACTCACCGATTTCATCACCGAGTGCACTGGGAATCAGGAGAGAACCGAGTGCACCCCAGTGGCCGGACCAACATAGAAGTTGTTCATGGATGGGTCTTCGAACTAGAATGGCGTCGGAGCGGGACTTATTTTGGTTTCCCCCGAGGGGCATAAGGTGTATAGTGCTCTCCACTTCGGGTTTAGCGCCTCTAACAACAAAACAGAGTATGAAGCCTTAATCCCTGGGATTCGCGTGGCATTGGAGCTCAAGGCCGAAGGGCTCGAGATCTTTAGCGATTCCCAACTCGTGGTGAACCAAGTTCTCAGAGAGTACCAGGCCCGAGGAACAAAGATGGCAGTTGTTATCCCCAAAATTTGAAAACGATGACGTGGCAATAAAAGTGACAAGTGGCAAGAAATGTCTGGGACAAAGGGTTTAGATTAATCTGGTGATATTACTGGCATAGAAATTGTTTATCTGGTTTGGAAGTGATCTGTCCAACCTGGTAGAATTTTTGTCCGACAGGTAAGATTTTTGACTGACCAATCAAGTGCTTTGGCCGACCGGTGGAGTGCATGACCAACCAGTCAGCTGTTTTGGCCGACCGGTCGGCTAACCAGTCTTTCTTCAAGGAGTGAAGTTGACCGACTAAACAGATCATCGTTATGCAAGTGAAATTCCAATAGCGACTTCGGCTAGAATTAGTCGTACCTACGCAATAATCTCTCAGATTATCCCAAAGAAGTCGCATATTGTTGTATTTTAAATGTTATTATTAATTAAATATTGTGAGAGTAACAGAAATATCCCGATTATGAGGGGATTCGAATTTTGATTTTGCCTAAAAGAGTATTTGTATTCTGAGAGAAATATTGTATTCTTTTTATTTACACTGAAGAAACTCAGTTGACACAGGTTCATCTTGTAACGCCCCAAACCCCAGGGACCGTTACGGTGTGCCTTGTAAACAGTGTTAAACTCGCTAATCGAGTCATTTGGCCAAAAACGTGAACTAAGTATGATTAGCGGTTTAGGGATTAAACATTTTTGGTTAAGATGTAACGTTTCACTAGAACGTTTAATATATACATTGGGATCCCGAAAATATAGTTTCAGAGTCTATTACAGAAAATATTTACAACAAACCGTTCTAAGCAGCAAAACAGGGTTCAACCCTAGTTCCACTTTAAACCTCGACCGTGGCGGACGAGCAGCTGCATATGTATACGTCATCACCTAAGCTCTCCAACTCAAGGATGGTCCAGCTTCCTCTTGCCTTTACCTGCACCACGTAGCATCCGTGAGCCGAAGCCCAGCAAGAAAACACAATATAACATGATATAATATCAACAGATAACATGATGTAATATCATCAGGTAACATGATATAATATCAACAGATAACATGATATAATATCAACAGTAATTGTAACAGCCATTCAGGACCAACAGTCCAAAACAGGTAGGTGACAATAGCCAAAAGTCACAGAAGTGGGTACAGCTCAATTGATAAGTGGTTCCTTCATAAGCTTGATCAGGATAGGTGCATGGTGATAGTCACCAACATAACCATCCTCCCGACTCTAGAGTCGTAACTAAGGACAGCGTCCCCCAGCCATGTGACAAACAGTCACCGGGGTCATATACCTTGGCTGAAATCATCTGGTCTTAGAACAGGTAAGCGCTTATAGTTCTCATTGACCTTCCGGTCGGTCCAGCACTGATACCCTATATGGATCATCCAATGCCGACCTCGATTAGATCTAATCTCCATTTGGCCTGGCGTTCGCAACGCACCGCCACATCTGACTCTTGGGTCGGTGAAACTCGACCAATGCTCAGCCCGTTGTGAACTTAACCAATAAGTTACAGCTTCACAGACGGATCTGACACCATTGCCGATTCTGACTAATAAGCCAGCGCCATACACAAGTAAGCCATGCCACCAAACATATATCATGTGTCCAATATCTATAAACAAGGCATTCAACATGCTTACTAAACAAGTACTAGTACAATTAGGTCCATGCACAACACAGAGGCTCAAGCTCTGAACAACATCATACCCAGTATACAAAGCATGTCCTAATCACATGTTTCTCGTGCATCACATGCATCATACTTAATAATCCAACATGCACCAACAACCGCCATGCATGTCACATTCAGCAATTAACCAACATGCATCAAGAATAACCATGCATGTCATACTTAATAATCAACCCACATGCATCAAGAATAGCCATGCATGTCACATATACACAGGGTGCAGTTTTCTTAACTCAAAGTCGAGCTAGAATGATTAAAAGAACGACCCTTGAGAACGATCAACTTTTAGTCCTTTAGCGGCCACCTAGTCATAACCAAATATAAGGTATCATCAATAAAAATGATCAACTTAGGTTCCCAAACCAATATCTAGCCTCCGAGACATCAATCCTCACTTAACCGGGTACTAGGTTCAACCCCGAGGCCTATGGCAAGCATCCCTTAGCTAAAAACACAATTTTGGTCAAATCTGCCCTGATGGGCCGCGGCTCACCAGAGCCATGCCACGGCTCATCTCCCTGATAGAGGCATTTTTGCCTCAGAAGCCACCTTAGGCCGTGGCACACAAAAGCCAGGCCGCGACTCATTACCCAGATCAACCAAAAATCAGCAACGCACCAGCTCGACCCCCCTGCGTATTCCCTTAGAACCAAGCCTTCAAACTAGTTCCAAACCTTCTCCAAACACTCAATTAAACCTCTAAACATCACCCATAACTCCCCCTCATCAAAACCCAACCAAACATACACAAAAACTCCCCTTGATTCCCACTTTCTACATCAAAAACCTTAAGCTGAAAACCAAAAGGAAATAAGAGCATAACCTGAATTCAATGGCTAGAACTCACCTTAGAAATGATTTTGAGTCCCCTTAAATGTCTGAATCAAGTTCCCTAACTCCCACCTTTGATCTCCTAGCTCAACTCCTCAAAATGGCTCTCAAAATTCAAAGAAAGGATGAAGGAAGAACTTGTACGGGAAGAAAGGGAGAAAGATGAAGATAGGCTCTATTTTATTATCATTCCACAGCCTTCCAAAATTCCCTTAGGCTGATATAAATCCTTAAGGTCAAAAGACCATAATGCCCTTAAGCCATATAAACCCCTCTAAAAGCTTCCGAGGGTAAAAACGTCATTTCCCGCCTATCTCGTTAATTATAATTAACGCTCTCCAATTCTCGCTATTCTCAATATTCCCAAATACCAATAAATCATATCCCATTACCCTTTAATTCCTGGTAATGCTCTAATCATTAAATTCACCCCGAGACTCACCCCGAGCCCCGAACTTAAACTCGTTATGACTAGACCGAACACTTACATCTCATGATCGTCTCATGCCAAATAGCTCGAACCAACCCACCTTATAATGTGGCTATATTAATTAATCACAACCATGCACCCAAAATACACAATTACGCCCACAGTGGCCAAATTACCAAAATACCCTCACAATAATAAATCCTCCCATATGCATGCATTCACCATCATATAATAATATAATTCACGTAAACATGCATATAATCATTAAATACCATAATAAATCAATTATGACCCTCCCGGCCTCCTAATCAAGGTCCTAAACCTCATTAAGAAATTTGGGGCATTACACATCTCATCTTGAGTGTAGATCCATAAATCATAACTCTAAGTGGATTAGGCTATTACCAACATATTGGGGTTGAACCACTATAAAAATCATCAGTGTCGTTTTTTCTCTTGAAGGTTTATTGTAGTTTTGATGTCTGCTCGTCGTTGGGCAAAATCGTGGTCAACATTTTGGTGCTTTCATTGAGAGCCTGAAGAGAAAAACAGACAATGACCATATTATTATGGCGCCCAAGAACACCAATGCGGCCTCCAAGAAGTCAGGCTCATCTAAAGAGCTTGTTAGATCAAAAGGTCCTGGCCCTCAAGACCATGAGAATGAGCCCAGGGTTTTTCTCGAGGAGATGACTCCAGAGGTTGAGCAACTCCAGGAAGCCATGGTGGCCTTCCAAGAGGAGATGGCGCAATTCAACGCCCGGCACGAGTCATTCGCTGAAGAGATGGCCAGACAGAAAGCTGCTTTGAACAGCAAAGACGGGAGATGGACGCCAGGAGCGAAGAGATCAGGCAACGGCAGGAGGAGACCAATAGGCAACACCGCAAGGTTGCACTCACTCTGGAGGCGGCTACACAGCTAACCCAGGCCAATGCCCAAGCTGCAACACGAGGAGCAGCTACCCAAGGAGCAAGGACTACGGATGCTGGTCGAAAAACCACTGAAAGACCCAATTCTCGAGGACCGAACAGAAGCGGGAGTAACCCTCCTGGTCGGGAAGATGATGGAGTTCGATCTGGCACTGCCTCGACTTAAAGGGGGAACTCTAGAACCCCCTCTAGGAGCCACCGATCAGAAACTTCTAGATCCGGGAGTCACCGATCGGGCAGTAAAAAGACCCCACCTGGGCAGGGACAAACCAGAATTCCTCGAGGTAAAGGAGCTTCGCACTTCAAAGATGGGCATGGTTGTGATGAAGCTGATATTCATCACACCGACCAGTCGAAGGAAAAAGATGACAACGACCAGCAAGGAGGAAAAGACTGCCCACCGTAGACAGGGAGGCCACCACTGCATCCCAACCAGCAGTGCAGTGAGAAGGAGCACGTCTCGCGTAGTAAGCCTTCCGAAAAAACTCAGAGCACAGTGTTCGATCGATTGGGGAGACGTACCTCTTAGAAGGATTTAAGAGATGTCATTGCCGACAGAAGAAGGACCATCCCGGTCGAAGGACGAGATCCGACCCGACCTACCAGTCAAGTAGAAATACTTGATGACGGTGCACCGAATAGGAACGCCCGACCAGGCGGTCCAGACCTTGAGCCCCCAGCGGTAGCCCCAGGCATCCAGGTCCAGCTTGATGCTCTAACGGCTGCAGTTCAAGGTTTGTCGAAAAGACCTTCTGCAATCGATCCGGTAGACCACAGAAGTGGTAGCCCATTTTGTGCTCGAATCAGAGCAGCCCAGCTGCCAGCAAAGTATAAAGCACCGGTACTGCCAGTTTATACAGAAAAGGCAAACTCGATAAGGCATGTTGGGAAGTTTGAAGACCAAATAGAGCTGCTCGAAGTGAGCGATGACTATCCCTGCAGAGTTTTCCCCACTACATTATTCGATACTGCCCAAGAGTGGTATTGGAAATTTAAGCCGAACTCCATTACCTCTTGGGAGAGTTTCAGGAAAGGATTTTGTAGGCAGTTCAGCGTTGCTCGGACCTCTCCGGTTTATGCCACTCACTTGGCAGATATCAAACAAGGGAAAGATAAATCTCTCAAAAACTACATACAGAGGTTCATGAGAGAAGCCAACCGAGCAACTGCGGTTGGAGATGAGGGGAAGATGGTTGCCATATCTTCAGGCATAATCTATCAGAGTCCTTTGTGGGACAGTATTCATCACAATCCAATTTTAACACTACAACAATTTCTTGACCGGGCGGACAAATATATGAAATTGGATGACGCGATTGAGAAGGGAGAGAAATGCTTGAACAATCCAGGCGGATCAACTGATCCTCCTAAGAATGGTGGAAATGGACAAAGTGGTGGGAAGAAATATGGAAATAACGAGTCTGACCGCCATGAGGAAAAGAAGGCTAAGTCGAAAACAAACGACAAGCCAACTAAGTATGAACCTCGGTTCACCAATTACACCACTCTTTCGTCCAGCCGAGCAGAAATATATCTGGCGAGTCATCAAGAGGTTCCCTACCGGAAACCCCCACCCATCAGGAATGAGATGAGTAAGAGAGACTTGAATAAGTTCTGTCATTTCCATGGAGACTATGGTCACGACACAAATAAATGCAATCGTCTCAAAGACGAGATAGAGTTTCTCCTCCGGTCGGGAAAAATAAAAAAGTGTCGAGCAGAAAAGACCCAAGGAGAGGGAAGTAACAACAATCCTAGGTTTAAGCGACAGCAGTCTCCACCCTTGCAATCCGAGCCTGTGGACTTCACTCTAGACACTATATGTGGGGGTCCACATCTGGCTGGGGATAGCAACTAGGCAAGAGAGAGATATGCTTGAACGCTCCGACATGAGTTGGACACAGCATTGATGTCTGAAGTCATGACTGTAGAGGAGCGAGCTCCAAAGAACCCACGGTATGAAAGTGAGTCTCTCACTTTTACTAAAGATGATGCACGGCATGTGAGATATCCTCATAATGACCCCCCCGTCATTACAGTCCAAATAGCAAACATGAAGGTTAAGAGATGTCTGGTCGATACGGGGAGCTCTGTGAACATCATTTACAAGTCATCTTTTGAAAGGATGAAACTATCTATTAATGACTTGAAGCCATGCTCTCGGGTCATTTATGGATTTACTGGAGAAGGGTTGTCATTGGCCGGAACGATCAAGTTACCGGTCACAATAGGAGATGCTCCGAAGCACGAGACATTTATGATGGAGTTTTTGATAGTCGACTGTTCGTTAGCTTATAATGTGGTGATTGGTTGACCACTACTCATGGCCTTGCATGCGACAGTCTCTATAAGGCACATTTCTATGAAGTTCCCGACCAGTGCAGGAATAGGTTGTGTCCGAGGAGACCAAAGAGAAGCTAGAGAGTGTTACAATGCCTCGGTAGCTAAAGTGCGAAAGGGAGCTAAGGAAAACAATATGATTGTGTGTGTAGATAGAGAAGAAGTAGAGGAGATGGATGTCGACCAACAAAGCATTATGGTTGTAGCCGATCAAGAAAGAATTTTAGAAGATGTTGGCCAAGAAAGCACTCTTGGTTACAATAAGCAACAAGCTCCATCCGGTGATGAAGTCACCAAATAGGGCATTGCCCAAAGCGAGGGAATGGACTTTGATCCTCGCTTTGGGGATTATGATAGTGATGTGGGACCCATGGAAGAATTAGAGGAAGTCTCAATAGATGAGAATGACCCGACCAGAGGGGTCAAAGTTGGAAAAAAGTTGAAGTTAGAAGTAAAAGCATAGTTGGTAGAATTTTTGCGAAGGAATCAAGATGTCTTCGCCTGGTCTCACAAGGATATGATGGGTATCTGTAACATCCCAAATTTCCTAATGTGGCTTAGTGCCTGCATTAGGGGGCCGGGAGGCAATAATTGAGTTATTATGTGAATTATACTATAGTATAATTAAGCTTGCATGTTAGGGATATTAATATGTGTATGTGGGCCCGTTTCTTATAAGAAGGGTATTTTAGTAACTTGATCCGTTCGGGGTATAAATGCAATATATGTGATATTTGTGATATATTGGTGATATATTTGTGATGCGTGATCCGAGATGGTCCTAGGGGGCCAGTTAGCTAGAAAGTCACAACGGGTCAGATACCCGGCTAGGGAGGAGCCTAGGGGTATTTCGGGAATGTAAAATGAGTTCGGATTTATGGAGTAACGGGTAGTAGTTTAGTAAGGAATTGGACATGTTGGGATTAATGGGGATTTATAAGACTACTCGGGGACTTAACGGGGTATGGAAAATGACTAAATTGCCTTTGGGTTACCCAGGAGGTAAGGATAAGCTTAAGGGGCAATTAGGTCTTTTGGTGGGGATATACCTGGTTTAGGTAGGCTGAGGGGTCTAAGGAAGTCACTGGAAATTAAGGGATTGGAAAGAAAAAGAAGCAGAAACTTTCTCTCCCTCTCACTCTCTTGAGGCTTGGAAGTTTTGGGGGACTTTTGAGGAGAAAGCTTTGAAGTTAAGGCTGAGAGTTGGGGAATCAAAGCTAGGAACAGGATTATAGACAGCTGAGGGTCGAAACCATTCTTGAGGAAAGGTTCTTTGCTCTGGTTTTAATGAATTCCTGCCATGTTTTAAGAGTTTTCCTCTAGGTTCAAGTTTAAGTTTTGATTTTGAGTTTGATGAAGTTGTTGAATAGTTCCTGGGGTTCTAGAGCTGCTTAAAGTATATTAGACTGGTTATGGGACTCAGTTTCTGGTGTTGGGGTGTGTTTGAAATGATTTTCAGGGAGGTTAGCTTGTAAAAGTTGCATGGAATTTCTGGGTTTCGGGGTTAAGTCGCGGTCCGCTTGAGTTTATAAGCTAGTGGGGCGTCAAGAAATTTCCCAGGCACCGCAACGCAAGGTTTGAGCGCCGCGGCCCTAGGCTGGAAGATGCGAGGCATGTTTGCCTCTATTTTGGGGCGCGCTGCGGCGCTTAAGGGAGGCTGGGCTGCGACCCAAATGTGGATTTTTGGCAAAATGAGGGTTTTTAGCTCAAGAACTTGAACGTTAAGGCTCGGGAAGGTTTCTACTACCTGGTTTGGTAGAAACCAGGGTCCCGGAGGTTAGAATTTTATCTCTAAGTTGTTTAATGGATTAGAATGTGGTGGTTGATTATTATTCATGCGTTGTGACTAGGTTTTCTTCAAGGCTCGAGTTAAAGGATTATGCTCGTGATCGCGGTGCATGGATAACTTGGGTCACAGGTAAGAAAACTGCACCTGTTATGTGAATGCATGATTAGAGCTTAGTCAAGGTGATGAATAAGGAGATGAATAAAGCTTGGACTATGTTGATGAACATGATTATAATTATGTTTGTGAATATCTTATTAGGTACAATGTAATGTGCATAATTATGATTATGCCTATGACTGATGTGTGAATGTAATATAATGCATTGTGATTGTTGATAAGTATGCTATATGAAACATGTGACCGTCTGTTATGACTGTGAAGCTTGGTTTATAAACTAGAGGGTTATTAGGGTGTTAAGTGGGAATCAACTTATAAGCTGAGAATATGATGGACTCTGGGAGACTCGCCTCATAAGTTGAGAGTCCCAAGGCTTCAACTTATAAGATGGAGGCACGTGGTGGCTTGACTTATAAGTCAAGGGCTTAAAGAACTTAGTTTATAAGCTAAGATTGGCATAATGCACGTGGAGTCCAGGGCACCATGGCTGGGCCACCCTGGGCGTGCGATATGCACTTGACTGGCTCAGATGCCAACAACTTGAAAGAAAGTGCAACATGCACTTGTGTGACTCTATGGTCTCCAGTTTGGTTTTATGAACGCACCAGTTTCAGCTATTACTGTTTGATAGTCGTTTTATTCTGTGAACTATTGATTGCGTTTTATTGCTGAGTCTTCTGGCTCACAGGTGCTTTGTGGTGCAGGTAAAGGTAAGGAGAAGCTCAACCAGCCATGAGTCAGAGGGCATTAGCAGTGGTATGTACATATGCAGTCTGCTCGACCACCACGGTCGAGATGCTCGGGGGAACTAGGGTTAAACCCAGCTTTTGCCTCCTAGGTCAGCTTATCATGTAACCTGAGTATTGTAATTAACTTTTAAACTGATGTTTTTGGGATCCCATGTAAAGAACATGTTTTAAAACTTAATGAAAATACTTATGAGTTGATCAAAAGTTTTAATACCTAAACCTTTAGTGGCTTAATCACATGTGTTTGTCCAAATGACTTGTTTAGCAAGTCCAGCACTGGTTTTAAACACACTTGGTATCGGTCCCTAATTAGCAGGGCGTTACAGTATCTCACCAAGTGTGATCAGCCACGTGCTCAACGTGGATGAAAGCTACCCAGCAGTGCAGCAGAAGAGAAGATTGCTTGACAAGGAGTGAGCAAAGGCTTTCAAAGAGGAGGTGGAGTGACTAAAGGAAAACAGGTTCATAAGAGAGGCTTATTACCCCGCCTGGGTTTCAAACCCAGTATTAGTGCCCAAGTCCAATGGAAAGTGGAGGACTTGTGTGGACTTTACTGATCTAAACAATGCATGTCCTAAAGAATGTTTTCCTTTGCCAATGATAGACCAGTTGGCTGATGCGACATTTGGTCATGAAACTTTGTCTTTTATGGATGCTTACTCAGGGTATAATCAGATTAGTATGCACCCTCCCGATGAGGAGCATACCAGTTTCCGAACAGACATTGGTTTGTATTGTTATAAGGTCATGCCATTCGGCTTGAAGAACGCGGGAGCCACCTACCAACGTTTAGTGAATGGCATGTTCCGTGACTTAATCGGAAAAAACATGGAGGTGTACTAGACGATATGCTGGTAAAGTCAAAGGAAGTTGAAGGACATGTACGAGATTCGGAGGAATGCTTTGCAGTATTGAGAAAGTACAGCATGAAGTTGAACCCCCTCAAAGGCTTGTTTGGAGTAAGTTCTGGAAAATTTCTTGGGTTTATTGTTAACTCGCGAGGAATAGAAGCGAATCCGGAGAAGATAAAGGTGCTCGCGAAAATGAAGTCTCCAGCCAGGATTAAAGATGTGCAAAGCTTGTGTAACGCCTTGGGTAGCCAAGACCGTTACACTGTGTGTTTATAAAGTGCTAGACTTGCTAATCAAGTCATTTAATTAAAAACGTATTATTGAAACTATAAAGGAACTAGGGTTAAAATGTTTTGGTCTCAAAAGTCACATTATCATAAAGAAACGTTTCCTGTTTACACGGGATCCCAAAAATATTAAGTTTAAAGATCGTTTACAAAAGACATAAGGTTTAAGTACAATATCAAGCCATATTAAGGCAAAACAGACAATTAGACAATCCTTGTCCTGATTCACTCCTCGACCATGGCGATCGAACAGCTGGCAATGTACATTCAACCCCGCAGCTCTCCATCTCAGGGTTGGTCCAGCTTGCCTTTGCCTTTACCTGAACCACGTAGCACCCGTGAGCCAAGGCCCAACAAGAAAACACAACAACAGAGCATAAGCAATCAGCATACAAATCAATCTCACATAATGCATCACATGTTCTCAACCATATAATCATTCAGTATAATCAAGTATTCAACATACTAGACATATCAACTCATATCATATATCAGTTCACAAATGATAACTAGGGCTAGCGCCCTCAGGCCGCTCCCTCCGCTCACTCCGGCCCGCTTAAACCGAGCTCAGTGAATATTAAGCTGTCCTCGGCTACCAGTGGCCAAGCCGCGCCATGTGTGCAAATATTGTGTACGGAACCCTTAGGCCGCTATCACATGTCCCATGGCATAAGACCATCATTGACACAATACAAATATCGGGAGCACTTAGTCCCGTCACAATATATAACCGGGTGTAGTTTTCTTACCTCTCAATTCGCAAGCCTTAATCACTTGACTCCTTGAGCACGATCCATCTCGAGCCCTAGCGCTCACTTAAACACAACCATAGGTTAGAGTCATCACCAAACCTCAGGACCAAGCCCAAAACCTAGCCTCGGGACCAATCCCAAGCCCCCGGGAAGCCCTAGTTCCACCAAACGAGGTGGTGGAATCAAACCCCAAACCCTTGGTCAAAAACCCTTGTAAATAACCCTAAAATCCCTTACTGAAAACAGGGGAGCGCTACAGCGCTCATTGGAGGGCGCTACAGCGCTACAAACATAAGCAAAATCCCATCAGCATGCATGGCCTAGTGCTACAGCCCCCAAAGGCTAGCGCTGTAGCGCTAGTCACAGACAGACACCACCTCAATTTTCCTTCCTGCGATTTCCTCGAACCAAACTCAACCAAAACTTCTCCAAACCTTCACCAAACTCAAAAACAACCTTATGAACATACTCCACTCATCCCAAGCACCCCAAATACTAAAAACCAATCACATGCATCCATAATCCTAAAATTCACCATGGCCACCTCTAGACAACAAAACCCAGCAGAAATTAGTTAAACATCAGAGTTAAAGCTCAGAACTTCATACCTGTAATGGGAATTCGATTTCAAGACAACCTCTACACCTCCTTAGCTTGCTCCTCCTCACCCTTTGGCTTGAATTCCCTAAAATTCCCATCAAATCCAGCTTATATACCATAGGTCAAAAACTAAAACCAGAAACTGAAGAAGCCACAAAGTCTTACCTCAAGTGATGGTGTGCTCTTGCTAAACCTCTGTCAACTCTTCAAGCCTAGCTTAGGATCCTTGATGCTCAGCCTAACCTAGCTCTCCTCTGAGCTTTGCTCCAAGAAAACCCAAGAAAAGTGGTGAGAGAACCACAAACCGACCCTAGAGAATACAACTCTGTTTTTCCTTCCTTTTCAATTTTCTTTCTTTCCTCTCTTTCAGACTTCTATATTTTTCTACAACTTCCACTAACATAAAGCCTCAGTAATACCCATCTTTAAAAGGCTAAATGACCTTAATGCCCTCCCTATTAATTCTAAACCCTTTAATCCACTTAGGGGCATTTTTGTCATTTCATCCTAATTCCCGCTAACTCTTCGAGTGTCTCCAATATTTACCACTTAATTCCCGATACCTAATTAATCACCAATAATATTCCTCGATGTCAAAATGGACTCCAATATACTCACTAAATTCCCATTTATACCCCTAGGCTTACCTCGAGCCGGGTATAAATCCCCGCCATGACTTTTTCGCTAATCTGCTCACTTGGATCGTCTCGAGTCACAGATCACAGATATATCCACATAATAATGTGGTCTCAACAATTATCACATATATCAATACAGTTATGCCCATAATGGCCAAAATTACGATTATGCATTTCTAACCTAATCAGGGCCTACATGCAACTAATACACATAGTCATGCATCTCATATATTCAAATAGTCATAAAACATGCTTTAAATCATAATCATGCATTTACTCATCAAAGTCACACATAATTCACATTATGCCCACTACAAGAAATTCTAAAATTAGAGGCGGACTTAGTTCGCTGGTAATATACGGGTTATTAGCGGTAGACTACTGGGTCCGCCGCTAATAATGTGGAAATTAATAAAAAAAAATTATTTTTTTATTAGCGGCGGACTTACCAATTATTAGCTGCGGGTATTTTCCCTTAATAGAGGCGGAGTATCCGCCGCTAATACTATTAGCGGCGAGTAAATATCCGTCGGTAATAAGACTATTACCGGCGGGATATATTAATAGCGGCGGGTAAATATCCGCCGATAATAAGACTATTACCGGTGGGATATATTAATAGCGGCGGGTCCCGCCACTAATAATTTATTACTGGCGAGATTATATTAATAGCAGCGGGTAAATATCCGCCGATAATAAGACTATTACCGGCAGAATATATTAATAGCGGCGGGTCCCGCCGCTAATAGTTTATTACTGTCGGGATAATATTAATAGCAGCGGGTCCCTGCCTCTAATAATCTTACATATTAAAAAATTTGCACATCGTTTCGTTTGTCCCTCTCATTTCTCTTCTCTCCCTCTCTCTGACACACTCTTCTCTCAGTCCTCCCCTTTGTCCGAGCACCACCACCACCCCTCTGTCTGAGCACCACCACCGCCCCTCTGTCTGAGACCTCCCTCTCTCTCTCTGACTCTCACTTGTACTCTCTTTCGTTCTCGCTCTCTTTGTCTCTCTTTGTGTCTTGCTGGTGGCGGCACCCTCTGGAGCCAATGTGGTGGCCTTTGGTTTCGACGAAGCTAAGGGCCTCTGGGTGTGCATTGGCCAATGGTTGGGGTTGAGGTGTATGACAGTGATACACATGGTAAGTCTATCTTTATATCTCTCTTTCACACACACTCTACCTATCTCTCTCTAACTGGTTTTTCTAATATTTAGGTGGTGGTGGTTCATAGTGGGGCTATGAGGTTCGTGGGTTTGACCATGGCAGAGAGTTTGGGCACTGATGGGGTTTGGACATGGCATGGATTTTGTTGACGCAGTTCTTCACCTACAGGTAATTAAGAAAATAAGAGGAAGGGATTAATGCTTAACAATGAACCGAAATAGAGGAATGATCTTTAAATGGACCGATGACGCAATTATATTTTTTAGGTGGTTCAAAGGTTAAAATCCTTCTACTCCACCAGCCAAAATTATTGCTATATGCCTGGTATTCTTTACAGGGTATTTCCTTACACAATAGAATCCAACCCTTTGCAACTCCCAGGGTCTCCATATTTATAGGAGAGGGCACCTGGGAGTTGGTAAGGGGGGTCATTCCGTGACCTTCCTACCTATCATGTCACTCATGTCACTTCTGTGACATTCATGATTAATTCCTAAAACCTGACACATGAAGTGTGGTCTAATCAATAGGTAAGGGGGATAATGGGCCGCACAGCCCAACCCAGTCGTGGGTGCCTGAATACGCACGTTCATGCTGCGTGTCCGAGAAGTCAGGGATATATCAAACATGTGATGTCTGATATATGCACGTTTACCTTGCGTGGTTGACTTTATAAGAGGTCATAGCTTCCAACTCCAGCTCGTACCACAAACTGGATGCCTCCTCGACCTATGGCCTTCACAGACCTGACTCGGTCCTTAAGTAATCTTGGAAAACCTCTTGATACCTCGAGCTAGCGAGGTAGGTCCTGACGACAACAGCTCTGGTCATGGGGGATCCACGTGGCTGATATAATTAGGCCATATCTCAGCTCGCTAATGGCCCGTTGGAAAATTAGGGCGTACAGATTTCATGACAGTTTTCAGATTTTTGATGTTCTTAAGTTTGTTATGTTGTTTTATGAATTTTTTTTTATTGTATATGTTTCAAATTTCACATATTTCAGATTTATGATGTTCTTAAGTTTATTGTGTTGTTTAATAAATTATTTTAACGGGATTTGTTTCTGGATTTCATATTTTTTCAATTTTGTTTGTGTTTTTATAAGATGTTTCCTATTTTGATGGTGTTATTATTTTATTTTTTTGTTCCTTAAATTATGTTTATTTATTAGCGGCAGATTACTAGGGGCGGAACTACTGGTATTAAATAAGTCAAATCTTTTATACCGGCGGAATCCCGCCCCTATTAATCTGCCGGTATTAATAGAATACCGGCGAGGAGTCAGTCCGCCGGTAATACCCCTAATCACCGACCGAGTATTACCGGCGGAATGCCCTATTATTACCGGCGGAAGCCTCCGCCTCTAATACTCCTTTCTATTGTAGTGGCCCTCCAGGCACACTAATCAAGGCCTTTAAACCTTATTAGCGAATTTGGGTCGTTACAGCTTGACTGGGTGGATTGCTGCTCTAAGTAGGTTCATTTCCAAATCAACGGACAAATGTGTCCCATTTTTTAACTTGCTTAGAGGAAGCAAAAATTTCGAATGGACGGAAGAATGTGAGCAAGCTTTTCAAGCCATAAAAGAACACTTGGCTCAACCTCCTGTTCTTTCAAAACCAGTAGATGGGGAGGACCTTTTTGTTTACTTAGCAGTCACAGAGCATGCTGTCAGTGCTGCTCTAGTGCAAGAAGAAGATAAGGTGCAGCATTCGATATACTATGTTAGCAAGCGGTTGATAGGAGCGGAGTCAAGGTATCTCGTGATCGAGAAGCTGACCTATTGCTTGGTACTTGCATCTCACAAATTACGACCGTACTTCCAGGCACATCCCATTAAAGTACTCACTGACCAGCCCCTACGCCAAGTCTTATAGAAGCCAGAGTCATCTGGTCGTTTACTTAAATGGGCGGTTGAATTAGGCCTATTCGAAATCAAATATCAACGAAGGTCTGCCATTTAAGGACAGGCTTTGGCGGGTTTTATTGCTGAATGCACTGGGATTCCTGATATTCCCGACCAACAAGAGCATGTGACTGGGCAGAGAGAGGATTTTCCTACTTGGCAACTTTTTGTTGATGGGTTGTCAAACGAACATCATTCGGAAGCGGGAATTATATTGATCACACCAGAGAAGCACCGAATTCATTGCGCGTTGAGGTTTGGATTTAACGCTTCTAATAATGAGGCGGAGTATGAAGCCCTCCTAGCAGGATTGCGCCTGGCTAGAGATGTCCGTGCCCGGTCTGGAAAACCTTCCAGGAGGTCACCCATCATAAGACTACTCTAATTCAAGCACGCTTAACTTTGGAGTTCTCAAGTGATGGGCTACCGAAAAGAAGATGCATCTTGTTGGCATAGGTAGTACCCATCAATCCATTTATGCTCTCTTCAACTGTGTAGTCCCATACCTACACAATCTTAGAATCATCACACTTGACCTTCCCTAGGCGATTTGGGATTGCACAGCGTTTTACCCGGTCTTTCCCCCTACGGATCACAGGATTCTGACTGTCACAATCACCCTCCCTTAGGGGTCCGACGTCCCCGTCAGCCACGTTTTCGGCTAGGTCAAGGCTCTGATACCATTTGTAACTCCCCACGTCACTATGACTTCTTCCTGAAATAATGACTGGTCCTACAAACCAACACAAGTCTTTCCATCATGCTTTGCCCTCACTCGCACGCTTCCTGTGAAAACTTTCGGGAGGTCACCCATCATGAGACTACTTTAGGTTAAGCACGCTTAACTTTGGAAGTCTCAAGTTATGGGCTACTGAAAAGAAGATACATCTTGTTGGCATAGGTAGTACCCATCAATCCATTTAAGTATTCTTCAATTGTGTAGTCCCATACCTATACAGTCTTAGAATCATCACACTTGACATTCCCCAAGCGATTGGGATTGCACAACTTTTTATCCGGTCTTTCCCCTTATGGATCACAGGATTTTGACTGTCACACTGATATTGTATCAGTGTTGTATTTATTTTATTTATTTAATTAATTGATAATTTGAAAATGGTTTTTTCAAATTTGGTAAGTTAGATATTTGCCTAAATCAATTCCTATCATCATTATTATATTACTATTATTATTAGGATTAATAAGGTAATAGAAATATCTATATATATATGATATAGAAGAAGAATAGCATAGACATATACAAATACACAAACAATACACACAATAGAGAGAAAAACATAAGTCAAAAGAGAATTTCAGAATTCTTGTCAGACAAAAAGAGTTCTTCTTCTTCTTTATTCTAGCCATTCACAGACCATAATCCAAGTTCTTATGTGTTGAGAAATACTTGTTGTTGACGCGGTTCTTCGCCAACAGGTAATTAAGAAAATAAGAGGAAGGGATTAGTACTTATGTTGAACCGAAATAGATGAATGATCTTTCTAGGAATGGACTGGTGACACAATTACGTTTTTAGGTGGTTCAAAGGTTAAAATCCTTCTACTCCATGATAACTCTACAAAATAGAGTTATTTTACCATGTTTTACATGCTAATTGTTGCTTAGTTCATGAGTTTTTAATTAACTTATTAAGTTTTTATGTAATTTTTAATTTATTAGTCTTATTGTAGTTTTCTAGATTTTTATATGTTTTTATAGATATGTTATTATAATATGTTGTAGTTTAATTATTTAAAATTTGTATTGTTAGTTTGAATGCTAAAAATATGATTTTATTGAAATTAAATGTTATGTAAATTAAATTTTAATTAATGTTTTCATGGGAGTTATATGATATATTTTATTAATGAAAATATTTAATTTTAATTTAGTTTATAATTTATTGTGTAGGAAAATTATTGCCCTTGAAAAGCAAGAAAATCAAAGGAAAGATGGTAATTTTGAAAGAAAGTAACAAGAAAAATGGTGTTTCTCCAAAAGCCCAACCACGTGAGGCCCACTCTAGGCCCAACCCGTGGCCCCCCCTCCAACACCCAACCACTACATTGCTGCCATTTCCCTTATTGAGCCCAACAAAAATGCATTTTGTCCCTTTGTCCCCTATGACAAAAATGCCAACTTTTTACCCTTTTTCCTACACATTTTCACCACAACATCATCATTACACCCTATAATTTACCTCTACATACCATATTTATTTTATTTAATTAATCTAATCAATTTAATTAATTTAAATTGATTATTTTAATAAACTCACTTTGGCTATAAATATGGACTTTCAAGACCATTTTTGGGGTGCTTAATTTTTTGGTTACCATCTTTTTCTCTCATTTTCTCTCTACCATTCTCTCTTCCATTTGGGTTTTTCAAGAGCATTTTGCAAGTATGTATGTCATTTATTTTGTAATTTCTATTCTAGTTATGTGCTTCTAATCTTTTTCATAAGATTATTAAGATCATGATGAAGCAACTTGTAACTAGGTAATATTTATGTTGTATGTTGATTTCCCTTGTAATGCAACAAAGTCTATGGATTTTTCTTCTTCATATATTTCTTTCATCTTAAATATCTTGTATTTTAGATTGTTAGAACATTTTTACACTTTGTTCTTCATTAGTGCATAAACATAATATTCTTTGTGTAATATGTGTCATTAAATTGTACACATCCATGCTTAGAACAAAAATATTATGTTTTGCCTTATAAATAATGTTCATTGATTTATTTGTTATTTCATTAGATTGATTTACACTAAATGCTTTGAAATTATAATTTTGAAAAGTGAAGAAAAATCCTATCTTTTTATAAGAAAATTGTGCTTAAAATTATAAATATTTTTGGAAAATGATAGTTTAAATTATTTTAACTATCACTAAAACTTGGGAATCAATATACTAATAAATATTATTAAACTTACATTTTGTGGATTCTAGTATCTTAATAATCTTTTCTTTTAATACTTATTTTCAACTCATTATTGGTTTATTTTCATTATCTTAAAAAGCTTTATTTTTCAATATTTCATTTTATGTTCATACTATTAAAACTCATCAATCTTTGGAACTAGGTTAGAATTTATTACTTTTGATTTAAAATAGTTTCATTTTCGATTTTAGACAACTCCTTTGGGTTCGACATCCTTGCTTACGATCACTATTCTATATGGACGATTCGTGCGCTTGCGATATATAAATTTTTAAACATACCCGTTTAGGGTCCATCAAGTTTTTGGCGCCGTCGCCGGGGAGTTGCAAGAGAAAAGAAACGAAAATTATCTCAAGGTTAGTAAATTCTTCTACTAGTTATTTTAATTTTTGCACTTAAAAAAAAAACTAAAAAATATATATACTATAAAAAAAAAAGATAAGAAGAAAATTTGGGACGGTTCAACCACCCATAAAAAATATATACTTATATTTCTATATTTATTGTTTTTTTTTATTTAGTTGACGGCACTTGTGCCTCCTATCTATCCTTTTAAATTTTTATAGTCGATGGCACTTGTGCCTCCTAATTTTGTTGTAATTTTATTTCTTTTATATCTTTGTTAGTTGACGGCAATTTTTGCCTCCTAACCTTTGTGTAATTTTCTTTATTTATTTTGTTGTATTTTTATTTTATTTAAATTCCGCAAATTACTAGTTGATGGCAATGTTGCCTCCTAGCTAGTTGATGGCAATTTTTGCCTCCTAGTCATCTATCTTATGTTTAAGTTGATGGCACTTGTGCCTCCTAGTTTTTACCTTAATTTTGTTATGGTTGATGGCATGCTATGCCTCCCTACTCTTGCTTAAATTTTAGTCTTATTTAATTTTTGCCTTATTTTTCTTTGTCTTCTTTAATATTTTAGCGTAATATTGTGAAAAATACTTGAAAAAAAAAAAAGAGAAACCTAAATCTTGTCCTTTCACCATAAGCAATTCTTGCTTAAAGGAAATTTGACCAAAATTCCCATCCGCCTCTACTAATTAACCTCGGGGAGTTGTTAGTAGTGCGCGAGTAAATGGAATCAAATAGGCCTGGGGACAAGTAAACCATAAGAATTATATTGTTGTGAAATCTCTAAAAATTCTAAGTATGCTCTGTGGTTGCGGTTTTAACTGATCTTCCACATCAGAAAATTGTTTGTTTGAGATTATCCTTGTTGCCTTGTTTGTGAAAAATTGTATGCATCATTGGGAACGTAACTCTAAAAAACGATTAGTAAAAAGACGTTTATCTTTGTTTGAAATTGAAAGTGTTAGTAAAAATTTGAGCATCATGGAACCTATTGCTAATATTGTTGATGAAAATGTTGTGCCTGAAAAAACTTTGCTTGAATATTTTGCACCTATTTCATCTAATGCTCCTTCATGCATTGTTTTACCTACTACTTCTGCTACTCATTTTGAGCTTAAACCCGCAATCATTCAATTATTGCCATCTTTTTATGGGTTAGATAGAGAGGATCCTTACATGCATGTCAAAGATTTCTTAGAAATTTGCTCAACATTTAAATTTCAAAATTTTTCTGATGAGTCGGTCAAACTAAGATTGTTCCCTTTTTCATTAAAAGACAAATCAAAAGCCTGGTTAAATTCCCTTCCCACGGGGTCTATAACTACATGGGATCAACTTTATAATAAATTCTTACTGAAATTTTTTCCTATGTCTAAAACTGATAGTCTAAGGAGAGAAATCTCCGAGTTTTTTCAAAAAGATAATGAAGAGTTTTATGAATGTTGGGAAAGATTTAAAGATTTATTATTAAAATGTCCTCATCATGGTTTTGAAAAATGGAGACTTGTAAAATATTTTTATGATGGTTTGACTCCCTCTAATCGTCAAATGATTCAATCTATGCATACTGGAAAATTTTTAAAATTTCAAGGACAAGAGGCGTGGGACGCCCTTGAAGATTTATCTGTCAATTCACAACAATGGAATTATTTTGATCCTAGGTCTAGGTCAACTAATTCACCAAAAAGAGGAGGAAGGTATGAAGTAAAAGAAGAATTAGACTTAAGAACATCCTTAGATAAATTAGCGAGAAAAGTAGAAGCTTTAGCCATAAGCCAAACTATAAACTCTCCAATTCAACCTAGAAAAGATGTTTGTTCTATATGTTCTAGTCCTTGCCATAATGCCCAATCATGCCCTTCCTACCAAGAAGCCTTTTCTGAGGAGGCCAATGCACTTCATGCTTATGGGAAACCAAATGATAGCCCATTTTCGTCCACCTACAATCCAAATTGGAGAAACCATCCGAACTTTTCATGGAGACAAAACCAACCCCAAATGAATCAAGGGCACCAATACAACACACAAAACCAAGCTCATGCCCCACAAAATCAACCATATCTGCAACAAAGAAAACCTTCCTTAGAAGATACTTTACAACAATTTATGCAATCCACCCAACAAATCCTACAAAATCAATCTCAATCTATTACCAAACTCGAGACACAAGTAGGACAACTCGCCACTGCTTTAGCTGATAGAGAAAAAGGAACATTCCCTAGTCAACCTATCCCTAATCCAAAAGGTCAATATGAGATAGGAAAGTTTAGTCATAATGGAGAAGTCAAATCAATTTCAACTCTTAGGTCTGGAAAGAAAATTGTCAAACCCGATTACATACCCGAGGTTGAAAATGAAAAAGAAAAAGAAAAGAGTCAGCCTCCTAGTTCTAATCTCAATGACTCATCAAACAAAGAAACTCCAATCCATCCTTTCATTCCAAAAGCCCCATTCCCACAAAGATTACTTCCAATTAAAAAAGGCAGCCAATATAATGACATCTTAGAAGTTTTTAAACAAGTTAGTATCAATATCCCTTTCTTAGATGCCATTAAACAAATTCCTGCCTACTCTAAATTTTTAAAGGATCTTTGTACTGTTAAAAGAAACACTAATGTTCCTAAAAAGGCGTTTTTAACTGAACAAGCTAGTTCCATTATTCAATATAAGAGTCTTGTTAAATATAAAGATCCTGGGTGTCCCACAATTTCATGCATTATTGGTGATCATTTTATTAACAAAGCTTTACTTGATTTGGGTGCTAGTGTAAATTTATTGCCTTATTCTGTTTATAAGCAACTTGGTCTTGGTGAGCTAAAACCTACCTCTATAACTCTTCAATTAGCCGATCGTTCTGTAAAAATTCCTAGAGGCATTATAGAGGATGTTTTGATAAAAGTTGATAAATTTTATTTTCCTGTTGACTTCATTGTTCTTGATACTCAACCTGTGGAAAATATGCATGCTCAAATTCCTATCATTTTAGGTAGACCATTCTTAGCTACATCTAATGCAATCATAAATTGTCGTAATGGTGTTTTGAAATTATCTTTTGGAAATATGACTGTTGAATTGAATGTTTTTAATGTGGTTAAATCTGTTGAGTGTGAAGAAGTGCATGAAGTTAACATAATAGATAGTATTTGTGAAAATGATGGAAATGACTTATTTGATTTTTGTGAAAAATACTTTGGTATGAACTTGCATGTTGATGACTCTAATGATGATGTGAATTCTTTGGTAGAGCCTATACCCTTAAATGAAACCAAAGTTGAACCTTTTTCACCCTTAGGTCATGTTCAATCAATTTCTGAGTCTCCAAAGTTAGACCTTAAACCTTTGCCAGAAAATTTAAAATATGCTTTTCTAGGAGAGTCTGAAACCTTACCTGTTATCATAGCATCCGCTTTAGATAAAGAACAAGAAGGTAAATTGTTAGATGTCCTTAGAAAACATAAAGAAGCCATAGGTTGGACCATTGGAGACATTAAAGGAATTAGCCCATCCATATGTATGCATAGAATCCATCTAGAAGAGAATGCTAAAACCTCTCGGGAATGTCAAAGAAGATTAAATCCAAATATGAAAGAAGTAGTTAGAGAAGAGGTCATAAAATTGTTAGACGTAGGTATCATTTACCCTATTTCTGATAGTCAATGGGTTAGTCCAGTTCAAGTTGTGCCTAAGAAGTCTGGGATCACAGTTGTTGAAAATGAGAAAAATGAATTAATCCCTACTAGAGTACAAACAGGGTGGAGAGTGTGCATAGATTATAGAAAGTTGAATAATGTTACTAGAAAAGACCATTTTTCATTGCCTTTTATTGATCAAATGCTTGAACGATTAGCTGGCCATGCATATTATTGTTTTCTTGATGGGTATTCGGGGTATAACCAAATCCCCATCGCCCCAGAAGATCAAGAAAAGACTACTTTTACATGCCCTTTTGGAACTTTTGCATATCGTCGCATGCCCTTTGGATTATGTAATGCACCTGCGACTTTTCAAAGATGTATGATTTCGATTTTTTCTGACATGGTTGAAAGATTTCTTGAAGTATTTATGGATGATTTTTCTATGTTTGGTTCCTCTTTTGATGAATGTTTGCACCATCTTTCACTTGTTTTAATTCGTTGCAAAGAGAAAAACCTTGTGCTTAACTGGGAAAAATGTCATTTTATGGTTAAAAAAGGAATTGTTTTAGGTCATGTAATCTCATCTGATGGAATAGAAGTTGATAAAGCTAAAGTTGACCTTATTTCAAAACTTCCCCCACCTAAAACTGTGAAAGAAATTAGATCATTCTTAGGCCATGCCGGTTTTTATAGAAGATTTATAAAAGACTTTAGCAAAATTTCTCGGCCTTTATGCCATTTACTTGGAAAAGAAAATGCTTTTGTCTTTGATAGTAATTGCCATGTTGCCTTTGAAAAATTAAAAAATTTGTTGACTACTGCACCCATTATATGACCTCCTGATTGGAAAATACCTTTTGAAATAATGTGTGATGCTTCTGATTATGCTATAGGTGCTGTCTTAGGACAAAGACTTGAAAAAATACCTCATGTAATTTACTATGCTAGCAAAACTTTAAATGATGCTCAATTAAATTACTCCACAACCGAAAAAGAATTGCTTGCTGTTGTTTTTGCATTTGAGAAATTTAGATCTTATTTGTTAGGATCTAAAATTATTGTCTATTCTGATCATGCTGCATTAAAATATCTCTTATCGAAAAAAGATGCTAAGTCTCGTTTGATCCGTTGGATCCTGCTTTTACAAGAATTCGACTTAGAAATACGTGATAAAAAAGGATCTGAAAATGTTGTTGCTGATCATTTATCTAGACTAGTTGTTGAAACTATACATGATTCCACTCCTATCACTGAAACTTTTCCTGATGAACAATTAATGCATATTTCTTCATTACCTTGGTATGCTGATATTGTTAATTATTTGGTCACTAAAGAAATACCATCTCATTGGTCTAAGCATGATAAATCTAAATTTTATTCTGAGGTGAAAAACTTTATTTGGGATGATCCTTACTTGTTTAAATACTGCCCTGATCAAATAATTAGAAGATGCATTCCAAACTGTGATCAGTCTAAAATCATATCTTTTTGTCATGATCATGCTTGTGGAGGACATTTTAGTGGTAAGAAAACAGCTGCTAAAGTTTTACAATGTGGTTTTTATTGGCCTACTATCTTTCATGATACATATGTTTATTGTAAAGCTTGTGAACGTTGCCAAAAGTTAGGAAGTTTAACTAAAAGAAACATGATGCCTTTAAATCCTATTCTTATTATTGACATATTTGATGTTTGGGGCATTGATTTTATGGGACCATTTCCTAACTCTTTTGGTAATCTTTATATTCTTGTTGGAGTCGATTATGTATCTAAATGGGTTGAAGCTATTGCATGCCACACTAATGACCACAAAGTTGTGCTTCGTTTTTTGAAAGAAAATATATTTTCCCGTTTTGGTTCACCACGTGCTATAATTAGTGATAACGGTACTCACTTTTGTAATAAGCCATTTGAACATTTGATGAAACAATATGGCATTACACATAAAGTCTCAACACCATATCACCCACAAACTAGTGGTCAAGTTGAAGTGTCTAATAGGGAAGTTAAGCACATTTTAGAAAAAACTGTGAATCCAACTAGGAAAGATTGGTCCTTAAGACTCATTGATGCATTATGGGCGTATCGTACCGCGTACAAAACGCCCATTGGCATGTCACCCTACAGACTTGTGTATGGGAAGGCGTGCCATTTACCTGTTGAGTTAGAACATAGAGCCTTCTGGGCAATTAAGCAGTTAAATTTTTCTTTAGACAAAGCTGGTGAGAAACGAAAGCTTCAACTCAATGAACTAGACGAAATTAGGAATGATGCATATGACTATTCAAAAAAGTATAAGGATCGCATGAAATTTTACCATGATAAAAATATTTTGAGAAAAGATTTTTATCCAGGTCAGAAAGTCCTTTTATACAACTCTCGTTTGCATTTATTCCCGGGAAAGTTACGCTCTAGGTGGTCTGGTCCTTACATTGTTCGTATTGTTTTTTCACATGGAGCTATTGAAATTGAAAATCCTAAAAATGGTGATATATTTAAAGTTAATGGACAAAAATTAAAACCATTTTTGGAATTAAAAACTGATGAAGTGGATGAGATACTCCTTGAGGACCCTGTTTACCATGCTCTTTGATTCCTGTGTGATCTTGATAACTTGTGTTTTATTTGTATTGTTGTTTTATGTGCGATTTAATTTTTGTTAGTTGTATCCTGTTCTATCTTGTTCTATCTTCGCAATGCACAATATCGAGGTACGACCATTCTAAACTTTACACTCTTGTCAATTTTAATTTATATTTATATTTTGACACATTGAGGACAATGCTTAAATTAAGTTTGGGGGTATCGAGTTTTATTGTGTTTGTTTTGTGTTTTATTTATGTTTGCTTTGCATTGTTTTTAATGTTTTGTGTTTTATTTTATGTATGCTTGTTTGAAAAGAAAAAAAATGTTTGTTTGAATTTTTTTTTATTTATTTATATGTTGTGGTTTTGTTAATTTTTTTTTTTATTTGTTCATTTTCATAAAAATTCAAAAAAAAAACAAAATTAAAAAAATTATTTACAAAAAAAAAAAAAAAATTTGGTGATATTTTTCATTTTCAATGATAAAAATTCTGATTGAGTTTGAAATTAATTCTCTTAAAAATATGAATAATTTTTAAGCTTTGTTTTTAATTATAGGGTCAATTTTGCTTGTAACAAAAATTACATTTTTCATAAAAACTCTTATTTCCTATAAGTTTAAGTGAAAAATAATTTTAATAAAAACATATTTTCTAAAAGCAAAATTGACAATTTAATTAATTATATAAGCTTAACTTTTATTCATAATAATTTCTGAGAGTTATTTTCATTGTGCAATTTTTGAGAAAATCATTTTTATATCACCAATAAAAAATATATATATATATATATGTGTATTTTAATTTTTCTTTTGCTTGAGGACTATCAAAACTTTAAGTTTGGGGGTGTGATAACTCTACAAAATAGAGTTATTTTACCATGTTTTACATGCTAATTGTTGCTTAGTTCATGAGTTTTTAATTAACTTATTAAGTTTTTATGTAATTTTTAATTTATTAGTCTTATTGTAGTTTTCTAGATTTTTATATGTTTTTATAGATATGTTATTATAATATGTTGTAGTTTAATTATTTAAAATTTGTATTGTTAGTTTGAATGCTAAAAATATGATTTTATTGAAATTAAATGTTATGTAAATTAAATTTTAATTAATGTTTTCATGGGAGTTATATGATATATTTTATTAATGAAAATATTTAATTTTAATTTAGTTTATAATTTATTGTGTAGGAAAATTATTGCCCTTGAAAAGCAAGAAAATCAAAGGAAAGATGGTAATTTTGAAAGAAAGTAACAAGAAAAATGGTGTTTCTCCAAAAGCCCAACCACGTGAGGCCCACTCTAGGCCCAACCCGTGGCCCCCCCTCCAACACCCAACCACTACATTGCTGCCATTTCCCTTATTGAGCCCAACAAAAATGCATTTTGTCCCTTTGTCCCCTATGACAAAAATGCCAACTTTTTACCCTTTTTCCTACACATTTTCACCACAACATCATCATTACACCCTATAATTTACCTCTACATACCATATTTATTTTATTTAATTAATCTAATCAATTTAATTAATTTAAATTGATTATTTTAATAAACTCACTTTGGCTATAAATATGGACTTTCAAGACCATTTTTGGGGTGCTTAATTTTTTGGTTACCATCTTTTTCTCTCATTTTCTCTCTACCATTCTCTCTTCCATTTGGGTTTTTCAAGAGCATTTTGCAAGTATGTATGTCATTTATTTTGTAATTTCTATTCTAGTTATGTGCTTCTAATCTTTTTCATAAGATTATTAAGATCATGATGAAGCAACTTGTAACTAGGTAATATTTATGTTGTATGTTGATTTCCCTTGTAATGCAACAAAGTCTATGGATTTTTCTTCTTCATATATTTCTTTCATCTTAAATATCTTGTATTTTAGATTGTTAGAACATTTTTACACTTTGTTCTTCATTAGTGCATAAACATAATATTCTTTGTGTAATATGTGTCATTAAATTGTACACATCCATGCTTAGAACAAAAATATTATGTTTTGCCTTATAAATAATGTTCATTGATTTATTTGTTATTTCATTAGATTGATTTACACTAAATGCTTTGAAATTATAATTTTGAAAAGTGAAGAAAAATCCTATCTTTTTATAAGAAAATTGTGCTTAAAATTATAAATATTTTTGGAAAATGATAGTTTAAATTATTTTAACTATCACTAAAACTTGGGAATCAATATACTAATAAATATTATTAAACTTACATTTTGTGGATTCTAGTATCTTAATAATCTTTTCTTTTAATACTTATTTTCAACTCATTATTGGTTTATTTTCATTATCTTAAAAAGCTTTATTTTTCAATATTTCATTTTATGTTCATACTATTAAAACTCATCAATCTTTGGAACTAGGTTAGAATTTATTACTTTTGATTTAAAATAGTTTCATTTTCGATTTTAGACAACTCCTTTGGGTTCGACATCCTTGCTTACGATCACTATTCTATATGGACGATTCGTGCGCTTGCGATATATAAATTTTTAAACATACCCGTTTAGGGTCCATCACTCCACCAGTCAATATTATTGTTATATGCTTGGTATTCTTTTACAGGGTATTTCTTGCACAATAGAATCCAACCCTTTGCAACTCCCAGGGTCTCCATATTTATAGGAGAGGGCACCTGGGAGTTGGTAAGAAGGTCATCCCGTGACCTTCTTCTTACCTATCATGTCAACTCTGTGACATTCATGATTAATTCCTAAAACCTGACACATGAAGTGTGGTCTAATCAATAGGAAATGGGGATAATGGGCCGCACGGCCCAACTCAGTCGTGGGTGTCTGAATGCGCACGTTCATGCTGCGTGTCCGAGAAGTCAGGGATATATCAAACAAGTGATGTCTGATATATGCACGTTTACCTTGCGTGGTTGACTTTATAAAAAGTCACAGCCTCCAACTCTAGCTCGTACCACGAGCTGGATGCTTCCCTCGACCTGTGGTCTTCAGAGTCCAAACTTAGTCTAATCTTGGCGAACCCTTAGGCTACCTCGAGCTGAGGAGGTAGGAACTTTCTATGGCAGCTCCGGTCTTGGGGATGTTCACGTGGTAGATATGATTAGGTTGTACCTCACGATTAGGCCGTATCTCAGCTTGCTAACAACCCGTGGGAAAACCAGGGCGTACACTTGTGATTCCTAAAAATTGCAAACCCATGTTCTCTATGTGCCCACACACATCTTGAGGTTTAGAGTACACTCCGGAAGATTGTGGTTTGAGTGCTCAAAGCTTTGGATAGGAAGATTGAAAAATATATAAAAAGACTCAATGACACTTGATAGGCTTCAATAGGTAATTGTTTATGCTCTTGATTTTTTTGTGATTATATGTTATATATAAATATATTGTATATTTATATATTTGGTGCATGGTTAATAATATTGTATGTTAATGTATCTGGATTATTTTCTTGTTCATATAAACTGTTTATACGAGTGATGAAATTTTTTTAATTGTTGTTCTTTCGAAAACAATGGGTCCACCACGCCAATTTCGCTGCGTGCTCTTAATGTTTTTCCAATAGCATCACCATAGTTTCAGCCACATTCTCTTGGTTAGCTTTTAGAGTGGCTAACTCATCTTGCAACACTCCTAAATCTGTTCGCAAGGTTTCAACATCCATCTCCTCCTTTTCCAATTCCACATGTGGCTCGTCCTCTGCTACACCTAGTGGAGGAGGTGGATTTGACACATTTTCAGATGCCTGTCCAGTTTGACTCGATCTGTTGGAGTTCTTCGCCATTGTTGATTGAAGTTCTTAAGTTCAGCTCTCAATGAAAGCACCAAAATATTGACCCTTATTTAGTCAATGACACAGAATCACTAAAAACGATAAAAATTATAATCCTGAACACAAGAACTAAAACGGCACAGTGATTTTATAGTGGTTAAGCCCCAAAGATTGGTAATAACCTACGTCCACTTAGTGTTTTTATTGATGTAAACAACAAAATCTGCGATCAACGAACTAGGGTTCACTAAGTTTCACAAGCTCCGAAGTTGAATATAAAGAATCATTTATAAAAGCATTTGTTCTCTCTCTGAATACATACTGATATATCTTAAATGAATCTCATGAGTCATATTTATAGGTTCAAGACTATACATATGGGTCTATGGGTCATTCTTAACTTGTGCTACAAGCATATTTAAATAATAGCATAAATAATGATATTTACATATAATGAGAATCAAATATTCTGAAAATATTTAACTCATAAATGTCCCTGAATACTCGCTTCGGTCCTACGAGCAAATCAGGTCACATATGTCAGCGCATCTTCTTCCCTGCTGCTCAACATATTCCTTGCACCTATCGGGCAGCTCAATTTCTTCTTGATACCTTGGTCGTTGGTAGACTAGGTCTTCATCAATAATCAATCATGTGTTGTCCATGCGCATCTTAAACATGCCACGCCATTATGCAAATATTTTAAGAAAATAATTTTGTTTAGATAAAACGTAAAATATAGAATCAATCTAATACACATAATTTAGAACACTAAAAAAATAAAATTTATTTATTTTTATAATTTTTTTCTCATATATATTTTAAATGTTCTTCTAGCAACCTTTTTTTTCTCTCCTCACGACTCCATAATTTATTAAATTAATTACAAATGCAATAATGTACAAACTAACATAAATATCTTCTTATAATTTTTTTTTGGGTGAGAACATACTGTATTGTTCAAGATAAATATCTGTGCTTCCTTTACAATCTTGATCATCCTATAATTTTAAACCATATAAATTTTATTTCTTAATATATTGACTCTCAACACATTAAATGTATATAATTATAGGTAAATATTATTTTATCCTATAAAATATACAAAAATACTTGGTTGGACCATCTATTTTGTTAAATGACCAATCAGACCATATATTTTGCAAAATATAATAAAACAGTACAGTGGGACTGATTTTGGTCAAATATTTTGTAATATGACTAAAATACCTATATTTTTATTAAATGTTTCATTTTAAATGTGCTAAATAAATTTTAAATATTACAAATTAAAACTAAATCTAAAAAATAAAAATAAAAACTCTAATTTTGATCCTAAACTTATATAATTAAACTAAAATCTTACATAAACCTTAACTAAATAGAATTAAAAGAAAAACATAAACCCTAATTTCTCTATTTTCCCTCACGCTCCTCTCTCCCAATAACTGTAACGTCCTCCTAATCTAAGATTGTTATACTGTGTAATTTAAATAGTGATTAACTCGCTAAACGAGTCATTTGGACTTAAACCATGTAATTAAAACTAATTTGATAAGACTTTATGGTATTTTCACTAAGGTAAAGTTCAAACCGAAAGGTATTTTACTTTATGCACCAAAAATGTCTGAACTAGAGGTTGATGCTTGTATTTAACCAAGTGGATGATTGTTATGATTGGTTAAATACAAATGAAAAGTGTTAATATACAAGCTAGGTATAAACACTTAGTGAATTTCACATGGTGTGGATGTGGAATTTGAGTTTCAATTGTAGACACTTTAAAAATTTGTTTTTGGGTCCAAAGTGATACATAGAGGTATCTAAGGATCCCCAAGAAGTTTGACAGCATTTGGAGCAATTTTAAGACCATTGGAAGGGTCAAAATTCAGAGGGGGTGGCAATGTGTTGCCCCCTAAGTGGCGCAGCATCGCCAAAATGCGATCGCGTGCTAGTAGGCGACGTATCGCCTAGTAGGCAATACATCTCCTGTCGTGTCTGTACATGTGTAATGCCCTAATTTCTCATAATATTATCAAGAACACAATGTTTGATCATAAACATAAATATTGCTCATTTATTTAAGAAAATCATAATAAGCAAATGGATCCCATGTCTTTACAAAAATAAAATAAGGTTTGTAACAAAAATAAAGAGCAACATTCAAATATTTAAAAATAAAGACACTAAAAAACATAAAAAAATGCTTTGAAACTAAAACCATAGGCTCGTTGATCATTCCTCGACTATATGGTCCGCACGAATACATCACTAAGCTTTTAGGTTTTACTCGCCACCACCCATTCTAACCTCAATTATCTACACATAAACATCATAAGGAGTGAGCCTCTAAGCCCAGTAAGGAAAATACAAACAAAAGTCATATACCAAGTAATCATAACAGACATATCATGATTCATACAAAAGTTCATAATACCCTAAAATATAAACATAAACTAGATCTTAACTATAGGTCATAAGAGGTCATAATTACAGGTCATAGTCATAGATCATAATAATAAGACATGTATAAGAAAAAGATACGTGCTTATACACGGGTGGCAATTAAGCCCCGGACATAAGTCCGTCATACAATTTTGGCAACCGAGCCTACCGGGCATCACTTAGGTCCGTCATACAAATTTGGCAACCGTGCCTACCAGACATCAATTAGGTTCATCATACATTTCTGAACACCTTAGGTCCAGCCATACTTATCTTATTTTTTGTACCTAAAATGTTATGGTCATACATATCACAAACTAGGTCATAAACTAAACTACCTAATTTTCTTTACCTTGAGTGTGGAAAGAGAAGAAAAGAAATTGCTTGTGCTAATATATCTCGCCCAAACCTTACACATGACATAAAAGATTTAAATTAGAGACTTATAATAAAACTATACTTCCAAGAATTCTAAACCTCATAAAGTCATACATTCACCCTAGAACCAAAAGATCAATACTTCAAAATCCCGAGCCTTCACAACAATGCATATCTCCAACAATAATACCAAGAGCTTGAGAGCTATTTCGAAGTGTGAGAAAATGAAGAGCATAAAAGGTCTATTTATAGGGTTATAGTCCCAACTTCTCTCCTAATTCTACTCCAACTACTCTCAAGTTTGAAATTTAAATAAAATAGAATCCTAATTCTAGAGAAAATATCTCTACATTATCTTATTAATATTTTTATTAAATAATTGAGTAATAATCTAACCATCACACTACCTAGGAAAGAATCTCTTAACCTCTAACTACCTTATCATTCTCTCTCTCTTCTACATCATCTCCCTCTCGCTCTAAAATTACCTTTCCTATAAATCTCATAACTATGCACTCACCTTTAGTAAAATTAGTATAACTGGAACTGTAGGAGTCTGATCTAGACATTCTTTATACCATTGGAAATCTAATTCAATTATCTACAATTATCAGAAATAATAGTTTTCCAAAATCATAAAATAACTGGGTCAAAAATGGCAGTACCCTAAAGTTACGAAAATTCTATTTAATTGTCTAGTTCACAATAAAGCAACAACCTAATCCACAAATATCTTAACTAACCATAAAATAACATCATAATCTACAACCAACTATAACTAATAACCATAGAGATAAAATAACAACTTAATCCACAAATATCTTAACCAACCATAACTAATAACAAACTCTAATTCTCTAGGCTGGTTTCGAATTTACTAAGCCCAAAATCTTATTGGGTTTTAGGGCTTTATGTGAACTCGATCCATAACAAATTTTAATAATACCATAATTAATTTATTCTTATGCAATCACATCTTTTTCCACAAACAATGCTACAAATATCATAAAATGAATAACAAAATAATAGCTAAAACAAAACTCAGGGTTTACAACATGTTACATAATAAAGCTCCAAATGACTTGTTAATTGTCTTTAATTCTATTGGTCAGACCTAATGACGGTGCTTACACTATAAAATGGTCATCATAGAGTTTCAAAAGACTTTATCACTCTCTCCAATCTCTCTCTAGTTTCCAAGAATCTCTAGTTTTCTCAAAGAAACTCATAAAGAAAATGCTTGAGTTTGTGAGCTTAAGGCTTGTTCAATCTCAATCCTCATTTCCTCTTAGAAAATATTTCAAGCATTAATGGTGGCTAGGAGATAGAGTATTATGACAGTGGTACGAATTGTGTATGAGCCTGGTTTTATATTTTTGCATTTGTTAAAAGGAAAAGCTCAAAGTAGTGGTTCAACAAGGGTTTGGAAGGTTCATCAAGGTTGAAGAAGATCATTCTACAACTTTGCATCATTTTTCTCAATCTTTATTTAGTCTCTGTCAACCATTATTTTGTGTAGATTCTAGATTTTGTGGTGGTGTTATCTCACTCTCCCCCATTAGTCAATACCATCATGCCAAGCCATGTAATTATACCTAATTAAAAACTTACAAGTGGATTGTGGGCCATGGATAACGACTGAAACAAACAATTGCAACAAAATGTATTTATGCTGCCAAAAAAAGAAATTAGGTATTTAAGTACAACACATATATAAAGTTATGCATTTATGCCACGAATATCCATTTAAAAAAATAGTATATTCTCTATTGTTATTATTTAATACGACTTTTGTAGTGCATAAATTTTTCATCTACCATTGGGAGGAACTATTAGTGAAAAATATACAAATAAAACTTGGTTTTGAGGTAATATTTGAAATCCTAATAGATTCAAGTTTTTCTTAAACTTAAACATCATTCAAATTTCTTCCAAATATCTTTATTTTTAAACTTAAACATCATTCAAATTTCTTCCAAATATCTTTATTTTTCTTATGCTTCTCAAGCCTCCATCTTCTTAAGTAATTGCTCCATACTTTTGTATAATATGGCTTGAATGGCATTCTCACTTATTCACACCCAATAAGGCATAGTTTTATTTTATTTTTGTTAATAATTTAATTACGAATACTAAGTTTGTGACGCCCCACGTCACTATGACTGCTTTCTGGAATGACGACTGGCCCTACAAACCAACACGAGTCTTTTCAGCATGCTTTGTCCTCACTCACATGCTTCCTAGGAAAGCTTCCCAGGAGGTCACCAATCCCTAGATTACCCCAGGTCAAGCACGCTTAACTTTGGAGTTCTCAAGTGATGGGCTACCGAAAAGAAGATGCATCTTGTTGGCATAGGTAGTACCCATCAATCCATTTAAGCCATCTTCAACTGTGTAGTCCCATACCTACACAGTCTTAGAATCATCACACTTGACCTTCCCCAGGCTGTGTGGGATTGCACAGCTTTACCCGGTCTTTCCCCTTACATATCACAGGATTCTGACTGTCACAAAGTTTAATGATTTGGTACTATTTATTTTGGTAAATTCGATAAATTGTTAAGCATATATAATTTAAAATTTTTGGGGAGTAAATGGATGAATAGTAGTTTATCATACTATTAGAAATTCATACAACATTATATTGCATATAACTTAGAATACTATGAGTAATTGAATAATATAAATGACATACTTGATTGATCCATTAAGATAATATAGATTTGTAGTACAATACTAATCTAGTAAGCCTTCCACCCCAGATCAATATTTCTGAAGCAGAATATCATACCATACAATTGTAATGAGACAATACATAATTCTAAAGTTAAGGAAGGGACCTAGCTACAAAACCCTAATTGGACTGGGCATCCTCATCAACTTCTGCTTCAACTAGACTGTAATGCCCCAAATTCTCCGATGTGTTTAACGGAATGAATGGTAGGCCGGGAGGGCCATACTTGCTTAATTGTGTTATTAATTGATAAAATGCATGTATATGTTGATTATATTATAATATGATGTGAAATGCATGCATGTGAGTCCATATTTTTAATTACAGGGGTGTGATGGTAACTTGGCCCATTGAGGGTAAATTGTTTATTTGGATGTATGTTGGTGGTATGTTTTAAGGCCACATTATAATGTGGATTTGTTCGAGCTATTCGGCATGAGACGATCTTTAAGTGTTAAAGTAGCGGTTTAGTCATAACGGGATTAAGTTCGAGGCTCGGGGTGAATCTCGGGATGTTTTAATGATTAGAACATTGCCGGGAGTAAAAAGGGTAACGGGACATTAATTATTGGTGTTTGGGAATTTTGAGAATAGCAGGAATTGGGAAGCGTTAATTATGATTAGCGGTATAGGTTCGAAAGTACCAACTTTGCCCTTGGGAAGGCTTTAGAAACTTTTAAAGACCTAGGGGTATTTTAGTCATTTGGGTTTGGATTTATATGGCTTTGGATGGCTGTAGAAACAGAACAGAAAAACAGAGCAAGAATTACCCTTCCCGTACATCCATTTCTCTTTTTCTTCCTTTGAAATTTTTGGTCCCAATTTGAAGATACAAGCTAGGAAATCAAAGCTTGGAAGTTGTAGACTCGGTTCATCCATTGAAAAGGACTTTAATTCCATTTGAGGTGAGAATTCATCCATGAAAAATAAGCCCTACTCTGTTTTACTTTATAGTTTTCAGCTTATAGTTTTGGTGTGGATAGTTGGAATCAATGGAAGTTTTTGTGTAAGATTGATTGGGTTTTGATGAGTATATGATGTAGATGAAGTTTAGGGGTTGAATTGGGTGTTTTGGTAAGGTTTTGGATTGGTTTGGTTTCAAGAGAAATCGCAAAGAAGATGAACCAGAAAGTTTCTGGTCTGTAATTGGCGCAGCAGCGCCACTTAGGGCGCAACAGCGCTAAGCAGGGCTCAGAGCTGGGCTCTCTGACTAGGAAATAGGGCTGCAGCGCCATTTATTAGGGTTGCAGCGCCACTCAATAGGGCTGCAGCGCCATTTGGTAGGGCTGCATCGCTAGTCCATTTTTCAGCAAACCTATTTTAGGGCTCGGAATGTTCCTTAAGGCTCGGGGTTTGGTTCCTTTGCCCCGTTTGAGTATATTAAGAATCCCGAGAGTGGGGGATTGATCCCGGGAGTGTGGTTTTAGATTGTGAACCATTTATTAATTTATTTTATTAATGGATTATAATTGGTTATGATTAGGTAACCGCTAAGGAGTCTAAAGGTTGATCGTTCTCAGGGGTCGTTCTTTTAATCATTCTAGATCGAACCAAAGGTAAGAAAACTGCACCCCAAGTGTGACATGCATGGATATTCATGAGGCATGTTGGTTGTGTAAATATGGACATGGATTGAATATAGAATGCTTAGCATATGTTGCTCACTTGTGCATGGTACTGACTCGTTAGTCAGATTTGGCAAAGGTGTTAGTATCAACTGTGAAGCTGTAACTTATTAGTCAGGTTCGGTAGTGGTATTGGGCACTGGTCACATTGCGCTGACTCATTAGTCAAGACGGCCTTAGCGTGTAACGCAAGCCAACAAAGATTGGATCTAATCAACTATCAGCATTGAATGGCTCAAAGAGCATTAGTGCCAGACCGACCCCGAGGGTCGATGAATGAAATAAGCGCTTGGAGGCTAGTGGCTTACCTAGCAGCCACTCTCCCACTTGAAACAGTGACATGCCTGACAGTCACTCAGTAAGGTTTACCAAAACCTGTTGAAGGCTAGTGGCTTACCTAACAGCCGCTCTTCCATTTGAATTAGTGACATGCTAGTCAGTCACTCAGTATGGTTTATCAGGACCTCATGTGTTGTGTTCTCACTTGTTGGAAAGTTTTATGCTCAGTGTGATTATAATGATAATCACTTGATAATGTTATTGAAAAGTGTTATGTTTTCTTGCTGGGCTTTGGCTCATGGGTGCTATGTGGTGCAGGTAAAGGGAAAGAAAAGCTCACCTAGCCTTGAGTGGAGAGCTGATGTGGTGATGTGTACATATGCGGCCGCTTGACCACCACGGCCAAGGAGTTCTCAGAGGAACTAGGGGGTTTACCCTATTTTTGCCGCTTAGGTCGGCAGGATTGTAAATTTTAAACAGTAGTGACCATTTTGTACTGAGAACAACTTGTAAACGTTTTGTTTAGTTCTGCAGAGCAGTTTGTAATGAAACTCTCCATTTCATTTTTATTGGTTTTATACCTTAACCTGTTAATTACACTTAGAGCACGTTTTTGACCAAAGGACTCGGGTAGCGAGTCAAATTTCTGGTCCACCGTTCACCATAACTGTTCTGGGGTAACCAGGGCGTTACATAGACTACTATAGATGTTAAGCCCATTAACCATAATTCACTTAAAATTACACGAGCTAAAACGATAAAAACTATTCATTAACCTATATTTTAGTAAAATAATTAAAACATTAATGTAAGTCCATAAATATTATAACATCCTCCCACTTAGGCTACATTAGATTTCTGTAATACGTATATATATATCAAAATAATTTTATATATGAAAACGACTCATGGGTTGGATACCAATAAAAACTTTGTGGCCACTTTGAAGAAAAATAATAGTTATTTGATAACATCTAAAACAATTGGTCCAATTTAATCTCTGATACTGAACTATGACAATCACTTTGCTTTCTAATCAACAAAAGACATTTATAGTTACAAATACCAAATATTAAATCGACATGGCTAATAAGTCTAGTAGTGTGGTAAAGAATTATGTTCAACATGTGATCAATAGTATAACATAATCTCCTTATTAGTTCTCAATTTCACTGATATTGTGATGTCTAATAAATAAGCCAGTGAAATTACATACCACTAATTCCATGATGCTTAACAAGTTAGCAGTGACGATAACCATACAACTGCTTAATAAATAAGTCAGTGTGATATCATTAACTCTGCTTAGGAAATAAGACAATATGATGCAATCAAGCTATTAAGTTCAAATGACGATAACCACAACATTATGAACCACATGCTTTCGATTCAACATTCTCGAGAATATAACAACATTATATTGCATAAACCTTAGAATATTATGAGTAAATGAATGATATTGATGATATACTTGATTGATCCATTAAGATAATATAGATTTGTAGTACAATACCAATCTACTAAGGCTCCCTCCCTAGATCTCTATTTATGAAGCATATTATCAGACCATACAATTGTAATAAGAAAATACATATTTATAGAGTTAAGGAGGGGACTTAGCTACAAAATTCTAGTTGGACTAGGCATCCTCATCAAAGACTTCAGTTAACTAGAAATCCCACACTTGTGCTTCAACTATACTACTATAGATGCCAAGCCCATTAATTAGAGATCACTTAAAATTACACGGGCTAAATTGGCAAATAACTAATCATCAACCCATATTTTAGTAAAACAATTAAAACATTAATGTAAACCCGTAAATATTCTAACACTTACGTCATGTGCAATTATGGATGTGTTTATATTGTAGGTCTATACTATTTTGGGTCTCTGTGTTTTAGCGTAATTTCACAATGAACCATCTATTTTAAAAAACACATTTTTGGATCTTGTGTTTTGTCAAATGGTAAAAAAAACGGTCATTTGAACTCAAATTTGGTCAAATATTTTCAAATTTAATTCCATACAAATCGATGCCCATCCAAGATTCACACATTTCCTAAATCGATGAAAGCTTGAGGGCAACAATATTTTGATAGAATTCACGTTCAGGGAGCCATTTTTAACCATTTGACAAGAGACAAGATCCAAAAATATATTTTTTAAAATAAAGGGTCCATCATAGAATTATATAAAAATACAAGAACCCAAAAAAGTATAAAATCTTATATTGTTCCATTTTTTTTAATTAAAATATATAATATTTCATGCAACTTTATTGGCTCTATTGGGTACTTGTATATCCATGAGTAAAATAAAAAGTAGAAAATATCCCTCCATCCTTGCATAAGTTAATTATTAACCAATTTTCACAATAATTTTATTATTCTCCCTTTAAATAACGAAATATCAATTGTTTAATTTCATATAAATAAATTATATATATTATAGCAAAATTAAATATTAAAAATATTATATGTATAATTTAAGAATAACATAAGTTTGAGTCATTTATCACATTATACATATTAAATGGGAAATTCAATAGCCCACAAATACAATTAGACTATAAATGAGAATTGAGGAGTGTTTTGGTCAACCTCCTATTTCAACCTCTTAGTCAACTTCTGCCTCCAAAAACACATGCTGGAGTCTTTTTTTTTCTATTTTTTTTTTATGGCGGTGTTTGTTGTATCTACAACATCCTTCCTGCAAATTTTTGAAAAATTCTGAATAATTTACAGTATTGGAAACAGAGTTCATGATATTTCTCGATATTCTGGTTTACCACACGTGTTCGAAAAAATACAAACCTAATTTCAACACTGTAAATTATTCGAAATTTTTCGAAAATTTGCAGGATATATATGTTATGAAAATATTGTTTTGCCTCAATGGAAATAATTATAATATTACAACCCTATGCAATATATTACAAATAAATAATGATAGATTAAATAAGATTACAACTCTATAACTGAAAATTACAAATAAACAAAGAAAAGGAAGAAGATGATGATGAAGAAGAGAATAGTGAGAATACAACTCTAAGCAAAAGATTACAAGTAAAATAAAGTGTTTAGACCAAAAGAAAAGATTACAACTCTTAAACAAAATATACATGTAAATAGAACAAGAGAATAAGAAGAAAAGCAATAGAATAAAAGAAGAACAGAAACACAATCAAACTCTCACTTACACAACCTAAGTGAAGAGGATTGGGGATCACCAACTTGAACAAGGTTTAAAACCTTTGTCCAAAAGTTTATTTCCCCCTAACTCAAGCACTAAGGGATCTCTCTCAGATATTGGAAAAGCTTTCTGGAATTATCAAGCCTCAAGGTGTTTATAGCCAAGTGCTCTAATGGATAGAAATGGTGTGTCATACAAGTGAGCTATAGGCTCCTATTTATAGAGTTTAGAGACACCTTTTGAATTTCAAATTCCACCAACCCCATGGTTGTTACCAATGTTTAATTGGATTAATATGAAATTAAAAAAGAGATTTGGGAGTTATTTGGGTTTTTTGAACCGTTCAACAAATATTGAAAAAACTGAAAATTTGTTTGTTTTTTGGCCTGTGGCCGCGGCCAGAGACAATGGTGGCCGCGCCCACTGGCCTCTGTCCCACAGGACGCGGCCATTGAACGTTGGTGGCTGCAGCCACTGACCAATTTCAGCACAAAAAATTGTGCTGTTTTTCCAAACGGTTCCAAACCCCCCCAAATGATTTTGTAACTCCCAAAACACATTATTGGGGTGAAAATCATATCTATAACAGCCATATCACATATGGTTTTATGAAATTCATCTCAATATTGTGTAACAACAATTTTACACAATAAAGGGTAATATTTGGAAATTACAAATTTGTAACACCAAATATGTTACATTATTTGGATATATCTCATATATCTAAATATTGTAACCCTCTATTATATGTTACAATATGTACGCCCTGGTTTTCCCACGGGCTGATTAGCGAGCTGAGGTACGGCCTAATCATGATTACCAAGCAGACATCCCCAGGACCGGAGCTGCCATCGTAAGGTCCTACCTCCTTAGCTCGGGGTAACCTAAGGGTTCGCCAAGATTGCCTAAGGACCGAATCTGGACCTTGAAGGCCGCAGGTCGAGGTAAACATCCAGCTCGTGGCGCGAGCTAGAGTTGGAGGCTGTGACCTTTTATAAAGTCAACCACGCAAGGTAAACGTGCATATATCAGACATCACGTGTTGGATATATCCCTGACTTCTCGGACACGCAGCAGGAACGTGTGTATTCAGACACCCACGACTGGGTTAGCCCGTGTGGCCCATTATCTCCTTACCTATTGATTTGACCACACTTATGTGTCAGGTTTAGGAATTAATCATGAATGTCACAGAGTTGACATGATAGATAAGAAGGTCACGGGATGACCTTCTTACCAACTCTCAGGTGCCTTCTCCTATAAATATGGAGACCTTGGGAGTTGATAGGGGTTGGATTCTCAATTGTAAAAAAGACCCTGTAATCAAATATCCAGTATATAGCAATAATACTGACTAGTGGAGTAGAAAGATTTTAACCTTTGAACCACTCAAAAAACGTATCCTGAGTCACCATTTCATTTCTAAGATTTTATCTATTTCGGTTCAACCTAGGCACTAATCCCTTTCTCTTTTTTCTTAATTACCTGTTGGCGAAGAACAGCGTCAACAGTTTGGTGCTTTCGTTGAGAGCAAGTTCGATTAGTGCTGTCACAAACATCCAACTATGGTGACTACTCGATCCAGGCAGGGCAACGAGACGGAACAGCATGATGGGCAGGAGGCTCATCATACTGCCATCCCTGTTGAACAAATTCCTGAAGTCCAACAACGGTCCGGCAAGCAGCCGGCGGGCCAAGACGACATTGGAAGTTCGGCGCCCCGGCCACCTAATCCGAACCCATGTTATTACACAGCGGTGGAGATGGAAAATGCTCAGCTGAGGAGCCAGCTAGCAATAGCTAGCCAGCAGATTAAGGATGTGTTGGCCCGACTACCCCCTCTCACAACCGACGCTAACGTCGGAGAGAGGCAAGGCGAGGCTCCTAAGTCTCGCCGGGGTTATTGGTCCAGGCATAGCCGCTCGGACAGAATTCCGACAGCCAACTCCACTCCTTCATCACACCATCGAGAGGCAGACTTCAGAGGAATGCCTAGAACCGAACAACAGCAGTACAGCCGTTTGGTCAGAACTTCGACTCCTAGCTCCCAACCAGCCTCGAGTGCGCCCAGGGCAGCTCGAAAAAATTCCAGAAGGAGGTCCGAGGAAGGCTCCCGGCGTCAGCCCGTCCCCAGCAGCCGACCTGCACCTCAACCAGATCGCCAGGCATGGGACCGGCAAGTTGGCAGGGCCGAAAGGCCCCCACCGAACTTGATCCGACTTGACGGAACCAGGATCGCCTCTCCGGTCAGACATCCTCCGTCTCCAATCAGATATCCATCTCCTCCTCGGCCCGTCCGAGATATCCCGGCCTATGGAAGTAGTAGGCGAAACCCGCCATCAGCCAGACCGTCCCGACGTAGCAGGGCGCCAAAGGAAACTCCAGATCCTCAGCCCCAAAGGCAAGCTCCGAACCTCTCCAGCAGGAGCTACTGGACCGATAGTCGTCGGAGTGATCTTTCAAGCGGGGACCTGCGTCAGCGTTTGAGTTCGGCATAAAGTCCACAAGCCACCTAGGGGGGCGACCTGCGAGATCGCCTTAACTCTCATAGAGGGGAGCCAGTATGAGGAAACAGCCATGCTCGCTCAGGGGGGCCCTGTTCGAAGTACGTAACGGTGGGAATGCCCCAAATAACCTATCTCAAGATAGGAGGGGCAATAACCCACCAAATATGTACAATGGATCCGGAGTTGTTGAACAGCCCCGGAATAACCAAGGATATCAGGACCAAACCCTCGAGCGCCTGGGCCAGATGGAGGAGCTGATGAGGAAGCTCCTGTCAGAAAAAGAAAAAGATGAATATGATTCAGGGGACGAGATGGAGCTCTTCGCCCCCAGCATAGCAGCAACGACTTACCCACCTGGATTCCGTATGCTGCACCTGTCTAAGTTCAATGGAGACGGAGACCCGTCGGATCACCTAGGGATGTTTAACACCCTGATGATGGCTCACAACATCGGCCCCGAGCTGAGATGCTTGATATTCCCTTCCACACTGACTGGACCAGCCAAGCAGTGGTTCAAGCAAGGCAAAAGACAGTCAATCAGCTCCTGGAAAACTTTCTCGGCTGATTTCAAAAGGGCATTCCGAGCCTCCCAGGCTGCCCGCGTTCAGGCCGACTCTTTGGCTAACGTGAGACAGCAGCCCGCACGAAACTCTGAAGGCCTACCTGAGCAGATTTGTGAACGTTGCTGCTCGGGCCAGAGACGCGGATGATAGCTCCAAGCTCATGGCCATGAGAACTGGAATCCTCGTCGGAGGGGATCTTTGGAAAGACATACAAAGAAAGGGAGTCAGCTCGGTTAACGAATTCCTTAACAGGGCCCATGAATGGATTAAATTGGAGGAAGCCGAAGCCTCAGCTGTCGGAACCAGCCAGGTCCCTGATCAGCCCGCTGGAGTGGGGATGGAGGTCGTGGCAGCGACCCAAAGCGGCACACAGAACAACCATCTTGGTGGAGGCAAAAGAAAAGGGAATGGTGAAGGCGGCCAACACGGCCAAAAGAAGAATAAGTCCGTAGACAAGTTTAAGCCCGTCTACGCTACTTATACAGAGCTCACCCAGTCTAGGGAGAGTATTTTCCTAATTAATTCTACTCGCCTCCCCTGGAAGAGGCCCGAGCCGTTGAAGCACCAAAAGGGGAGGAGAGATCCCTCCAAGTTTTGCCGCTTTCACAACGATGTTGGCCACAACACCGATGATTGTAGGCATTTAAAAGATGAGATCGAGACCCTCATTCGAGCTGGCCCTTTGGCTCAGTACGCGTGGAACAGGGTTCCAGCAAGTCGACCCGCTCCAGAAGTCCCAGCCAGTCAGCCCGGGTCTCAGATAGATCAGGACGTCCCTCCTCCTGTGGTTGGAGGGGAGATATCCACCATCTCTGGAGGTCCTCATGTGGCTGGCACGAGCAGGAGTGCCCAAAAGAGGTACGTGAACGAACTAAAGGCGCACAATGGAGAAGGGTTCGTCTCGGAGCAGCGCCTGCCAAAGAAACAACGATTGGAGAAGCAACCAATCATTTTTACAGAAGATGATGCGGGCCATGTCCAGTTCCCGCACAATGACCCTCTGGTCGTAGCAGTTCAGCTTGCTAATCGGAGGGTTAGGAGGGTGCTGGTCGACAATGGGAGCTCGGTGAACCTCCTATTCCGTTCCACGTTAGAAAAGATGGGATTGACTGTCGCCGAGCTGAAGGCGACCTCCATGATGTTGTATGGTTTTTCGGGAGAAGGATCGGCGGCCATAGGGACGATCGCGCTAGTGATCACCCTGGGAGAAGGACCTCGAACAGTCTCGAAACTCCTCGAGTTCATGGTCATCGACTGCTCCGCTGCATACAACGCAATTTTGGGACGACCTACGCTCATAGCCTTCGAGGCCGTCATTTCCATTCGCCACCTTGCGATGAAATTCCCTTCTTCCACGGGAATTTGCACTGTCCATGGCGATCAGCTCGCTGCCAGGGAATGCTACAGCATTTCCATGAAGGGAAAATCTAAACCCGGGCAGCTGGCAATGGACATCCAAAGTGGTGAAGAGGAATCTCGGGACCCCTTGATTGGTCCTGAGATTGAAAAACCTCAAAGCGCCAAAGGGGATAATATCGTCTTAAGTGAAGATATTGACCCCCGAATAGGCGAGGACAGATCCGAGCTCCAAGCTATTGAGGAGCTCGAGGAAGTAAACATTGATCCGCAGAATCCATCACGGATGGTCAAGCTCGGAAAAAACCTCTGTAGCGAGAGGAAGTCAGAGCTGGTCAGTTTTCTGCAGGATAACCTGGACGTGTTTGCGTGGTCACACGAGGACATGGTGGGAATCAGCCCGAGTGTCATCATGCACACACTTCATCTGGATAAAAGCGTTCCTGCGAAATCCCAGAAGTAGAGACGCCTAGGAACAACCCGGGCTGAAGCCTTGGAGGAATAGGTAGCCCGACTAAAAAAATGTGGCTTTATCCGTGAAGCCAAGTTTCCAATATGGGTCGCCAACCCCGTGCTGGTCCCGAAGCCCAACGGAAAATGGCGGACCTGCATAGACTTCTCTGACTTGAATAAAGCCTGCCCCAAGGATTGTTTTCCACTGCCAAGGATTGACCAGCTGGTGGATGCCACGGCGGGGCACAAGCTCATGTCCTTTATGGACGCGTACTCAGGCTACAATCAGATCGCCATGAATCCGGCGGATCAGGAGCACACCAGTTTCATGACCCCGACTAACGTTTATTGTTACAAGGTCATGCCCTTCAGGCTGAAGAACGCCGGAGCTACGTATCAAAGGTTGGTGAATAGAATGTTCGCAGGCCAGATGACATGCTAGTCAAGTCAAAGACTGTCGATAACCATGTTTCCGACCTGGAGGAATGCTTCAAAATATTACGGGAGTATGGCATGAGGCTAAACCCACAGAAGTGCACTTTTGGAGTCGCATCGGGAAAATTCCTGGGTTTCATCGTCAATACCCGGGGAATCGAGGCAAACCCCGACAAGATCAGATCACTGCTCGAGCTTCCCTCGCCCAGGTCGTGAAAAGATGTCCAAGGCCTGACAGGAAGAGTGGCAGCCCTCAATCGGTTTATTTCCAAGTCCACCGATAAGTGTTTGCCCTTCTACAACCTGCTCCGAGGAAATAAGAAGTTCGAGCGGACAGAAGAGTGCAAAAGCGCTTTCCTCGACCTGAAAGCACATCTGGCCAAGCCACCCGTACTATCCAAACCAAAAACAGGAGAGCCTCTTTTTATCTACTTGGCTGTCACAGAGGATGCAGCCAGTGTCGTATTGGTCCGGGAAGAAGACCGGATTCAGAAGCCAGTCTACTACATAAGCAAGAGACTTCTCGGAGCTGAATCTCGGTACCCGTTGATGGAAAAATTGGTGTTCTGCCCTATCACGGCCTCACGAAAGCTCAGGCCGTATTTCCAGTCCCACTCGATACACGTCATGACCGATCAGCCTTTAAGGCAGGTTTTGCAAAAACCCAAAGCATCGGGACGTTTGTTAAAGTGGGCAATCGAGCTCAGCCAGTTTGAAATTCTGTACACTCCGCGAACTGCTATAAAGAGTCAGGCCCTGGCCGATTTTGTAGCCGAGTGCACACGATTCCAGGAAGATCCTGCAAAAGACTCAATCCAGGTCGCCTCGGCCCAGGCATCATGGAGGATATTTGTGGATGGTTCATCTAACGAGAATGGCTCTGGAGCTGGGATCATTTTGAGATCCCCTGACGGACACAGATTCCACTCGGCTCTGAGGTTCGAATTCAAGGCCTCCAACAACGAGGCCGAATACGAAGGTTTGCTGGCCGAGCTAAGGATAGCTCAGGAGCTGAAGGCGAGCTCCGTCCAGTGCTTCAGTGACTCCCAGCTTGTGGTAAACCAGGTTCTGGGTGAATATCAAGCACGAGGGCCCAAGATGGTTGCCTATCTAGCAAGGGTAAAGGTTGAGCTGTCCGCGTTCGGGCGGGGCTCGATCGAGCAGATACCTCAGGAGCAGAACGCTAACGCAGACGCTCTCGCCAAGCTCGCCACCTCTAGGGAGACGGAGACCTTGGGGCTAGTGCCAGTAGAATTCTTGGAGAAACCAAGTATCAAGGAAGCCAGGGCGGAGGTCGAGATGATTGACGCTAAGCCGACCTGGATGACTCCCATCCTTGAGTATCTCATCGAGGGAAAGCTGCCTGAAGGGCATAATGATGAGCGACGAGTTCTGTATCAAGCTCCTCGATACACTGTGGTAGATGGGGTGTTATACCGACGTGGGCACTCCCTACCTCTCTTACGGTGTGTTCTGTCAGGCGAAGCAAAGGCCATCCTGCAGGAGGTGCATGAGGGTTTTTGCGGAGATTACACTGGGGGGCAAAGCTTAGCCTTGAAGGTCCTGAGGCAAGGTTATTACTGGCCAACTCTGTCTAAAGACTCAATCTCATACGTGAGGAAGTGCGACAAGTGTCAGCGATTTGCCACCGTTGCCCGAGCTCCCCCAGTAAAGCTGAAGATGATCTCCTCCCCATGGCCGTTTGCAGTTTTTGGGATCGACTTGGTTGGCGCCCTCCCTACTGGAAAAGGCGGGGTCTGTTACGCCGTGGTGGCCATCGACTACTTTACGAAGTGGGCTGAAGCGGAACCTTTGGCAACGATAACTTCCAAAAAATTTCTTAACTTCGTGGTTAAGAACATTATCTGCCGATTCGGACTGCCCAAGAAGATTGTCTTCGACAATGGGACTCAGTTCGACAGCAACCTATTTACAAAATTTTGTGAAAGGTACGGAAATGTGAAAAGTTTCTCCTCCGTGGTCTATCCTCAGGCGAACGGCCAGGTCGAGGCTGTCAACAAGACTCTCAGAGCGAGCCTAAAGAAGAGACTAGATGAAGCGAATGGGGTCTGGCCAAAACAGCTCCCCTAGGTTCTTTGGGCATACCGGACCTCGCATCGAACTCCTACGGATCATACTCCTTTTTCCTTGACCTTCGGGAGTGAAGCAGTCCTCCCCGTGGAGATTAAGGTACTTTCGCATAGGGTCCAGTCATACGACCAGGATCGAAACCATGAGTTACTTTGCACTTCCCTAGACTTGATTGATGAAAGACGAGAAGATTCGCAGCTCCAGCTCGCACATTATCAATAAAAAATCACTCGTTATTTCAACTCAAAAGTCAAGAATCGCACCTTTAGCGTTGGCGACCTGGTCCTCAGGAGAGTTTTCTTGGCCAGTAAAGATCCCAAATAGGGAGTCTTGGGACCGAACTGGGAAGGACCATATCAAGTCATCGAGGTCATTAAGGAGGGAACTTATAAGTTAGCTCGTCTTGATGGAGGGGCAGTCCCACGGACTTGGAACGCCATCCATTTAAAGAGATATTTTCAATGATTCACTTGTAAGGCCTGAAAGGCCATTTTTCATGTATTACGCAATGAGAATCAACTTTTTGTTTATATTTGTACATGTTTTTCAAGTGTAATCTAAAGTAACCACGAAAGACCCTTTCCTAGTTACTTGGGGGGCATATGATACCTGGATATAACCAGGTCGTCTTAATGACTTAGAAGTTGATTCATACCGGTTGATCGTTGTTTTTCTTAAAAAACGCGAGATATCGGTAAGGATTAACACGAACTAAGTCCTATCCTGGATTTAACCAGGTCATAAAACTTAGAAGTTAGTTCATATCGATTGATCGGTGTTCTTCTTAAAGAGCTCGAGATATTGATAAAAATTGACACGAACTAAGTTTTCAAATTAAGTTCCTGGACGTAACCAGGTCATAAACTTAGAAGTTGATTCATATCGATTGATCGGTGTTCTTCTTAAAGAGCTCGAGATATTGATAAAAATTGACACGAACTAAGTTTTCAAATTAAGTTCCTGGATGTAACCAGGTCATAAAACTTAGAAGTTGATTCATATCGATTGATCGTTGTTCTTCTTAAAGAGCTCAAGATATTGATAAAAATTGACACGAACTAAGTTTTCAAATTAAGTTCCTGGATATAACCAGGTCATAAAACTTAGAAGTTGATTCATATTGATTGATCGTTGTTCTTCTTAAAGAGCTCGAGATATTGATAAAAATTGACACGAACTAAGTTTTCAAATTAAGTTCCTGGATATAACCAGGTCATAAAACTTAGAAGTTGATTTAATTCTATTGATTGTTGTTCTTCTTAAAGAGCGCGAGATATAGATAAAGATTAACGCGAACTAAGTTTTTCAAAATTGTAACTAAAATGCGTAGAGGAAAAGGGGAATAAATCAATTAACAATAAAATTGAGTTAAATTGTCTCGAGGTGGAAGCACCTCATGCAAAGGTTACACAAAAATAAAAAAATATATATATTGAAGGAAAGGGCACGAGAGAGGAAGGCCCTAAGCTCCGCCAGGTGGCCCCTTGGAGGTCGCTGTGTCGCCCTGCTCGGCTGCGCCGGAGCCTTCCCCGGTCTCGGAGGGCGCTTCTTTATCGAGGTGAGCTCGGAACTTCACCAGCAAGCGCTCCCAGATGTTCGCTGCCAGGAAGGAGAAGTCGGCGTCCTGGTTATAGGCCCAGCAATGATAGAACATGTCTTCCATGGCGGCCTCTGAAGTTGCCCGCTCGGTCTCCAGCTCGGCCTTGGCCTCCGCCTTCACGACATCTAGGTCTGTCCGTGCAGTGGCGAGGGCGGTCTCGAGCTCTTGAAGCTTTGGGCAAGTCCCTTCCAGCTCGACCTGCGATGCCGCCAAGGCATCCTTAGCCGCCTGCAGAGAAGCTTGGTGGGTGAACACAGCCGTCTGGTGCTCGTTCCTCATCTCCTCGATCTGAGTTTTGGTCCTGTTGATGCTCCGATGAAGGGCAACGACACTCTGTGAAAGTGGAGAGGCAATTGCCTTAGAAAAAAGAGAGAAAAAACAGGGCAAAGTGAAATAATAAAAAACCACTAAAGGATAAGGTGAGCTTACCGTCAAGGCCATGCCCAGTGAAGACTCCAGCACGCCCATCGGGCTCCTGGTTTCGATGGCCCGAAGCTCCTTCTCGTTGAACTTGTATATGTGGCTGACGGCATAGTTCGCCGACTCATACACTGTTCCCCGGAAGGCCTTTGGAATCTTCTCCAGGTCCTGAGGGTTGACTGGGATGAGTACCTTGGAGGGTACAATCGCCGAAGCCTCGAGCTCCGTTCCTGCGTCCCGGGCGGTGGTCGGAGCTCGCGGAGGGGGTGGGGGCATGTTGCTCCCCCCAGCAGCGGGAGGATTAGTTCCCACGACCTGAGCGGCGGGGGGCTGCTCCTTCTCCTTTGTAGGAGACTTGGTTGGGGTTCTGGCGGCTTTTTTCAACGTCCGGAGCTTCTTCATTTTTGGCCTAGAGGCCCCGCTGAGGGGTTCCCCCTGGAGAACGCACCTCGCAGACTCTCTTCAGGCTGAGACATCTCTTCTGTCAAATCAAAGAATTGGTTAACACCAAAGTTAGTAGTTTTGCAGAAACAAAAACAAACGGGGAAAAAATGAGAAAATCAAGTATATGTATACTAAAAGGAATCCTACCCCCCGAGCTAGAAGAACCTATGGTTACGACCATCGGCTCCGGAGCTCCCGCGGGAGAATCTAGGTCGATTATCTCCCGAGCTGGCGCAAGTTCTGGATCCGACTCTGGTTCCGGATTAGATTCCTCTACATATTGCCTAAGCCCCGGAGCTACGACACCCCTCCGGAGTGATGGCCATGACCGAAGATTGGTCCCATACTCCTCAAACAAGATCGACCTAGAGGCTAGGGTGTTATCTACGACTACGGTACCCCTAGGTCGGCTATCTTGGTAATCCAACACGAGCTGGTCGACACAGTGGAGTAGGGTTGTGTCCAGGTCCGGATCCCTTCGGTGATGTTGGAAGATCTGTCTGGGATTGAACCTAGTTAGCCGGGGGTCGGCAATGGCCCTATCTAAATTCCTAAACATATAAGGGTTACCTTGGCCAGAAGGACCCGCGACTGCTCTGGACCGAATCCTCTCCTCGTCCGTCCTCTGGGCGACCTCCAACGCCCGCTTCCTGTTCCTCACAAGGGGAACTTCATTGTCCTCGTCCTCCTCATCTTCGTCCCCCGCGACCTCCTCCACGATGGTAGGTCTGGTGTCGCGGGTTGGGGGAAGCCCCCGGGGCCTCCTTAGGTTTAAAGTCTGATTTGGGAAAATCAGCTTGCAGGCCACCATCGTCTCGTCTGTTACGAGCACGCGATAATCCTTCTCGCTGGGGGGCAAGCCCGCCAGTCTCTCGTATTGGGCCCCGAGGGTCACAGATTTCTCTGTCCTCGCGAAGATAGCTGCAGGATTAATCTAAGTCAGAAAGGGATACATGAGGAGCTAAATGATACTTAACTTACGAGCTAAGGATGAAAAGCACTTACGAGGACGATTGAAGTAGTGGAGCTCGCAGTTTCTGAACCCCGTCAACATAAAGAATTGATCTTTAAAGTCGTTGGGGTGGCTGGGCAGCTCAATGATCGCAGCCGTGTTGGGGAATCGGGTTAAGTAATAAAACCCGTCGCCTCGACCTCGCTGATCCGGGCTGGCCTTGAGGCAGAAAAAGTACAAAATGTCTGCAGGAGTGGGGACCTCCCACTATTGTTTCAAGAATAAATATCTTAACCCCGCCAACAGCCGATAAGAGTTGGGGGGGAGCTGGAAGGGGGCCAACTTCACGTAATTGAGGAAGTCAGCAAAATACTGATCGAGCGGGAGGAAGGCCCCCGCCTTGAAGTGCTCGTCGCTCCAGGTCGCGAAGGCCTCGTCAAGCGGCGCACAGCTCTGCTCGCCCTCTGCGGGAGGTCGGGCAATCATTGATGCTCTCCCCAGCCCGATGTTGTGGGAGAGGAAGATTTTGTTGACCTTCGTCTGGTTGGTAATCTTTGAGACGATCCTCTCCGCCTCAAAGAACGCGTCAGGAGCCACTTCGAGCTCCTGCTCCACCGCGGGCCCAAAGTTGGGGATTAGAGATTCGGGCATCACCGCTTTTCCCTTGTCTTGCTGGGAAGCCGAGCTGCCCACGATCTTCTTTGGAGGATTCTTCTTCGGTGCCATCTGGTCGCCTAGCGAACAAAAGAAAAGATTTCAGAAAAGGCGATCTAGGCATGAGGAAAAATCAAATCTTCTTTGCACGAGCTGAGGTAAGCCCAGCCCGTGGAGAGTGAGACCACACGGTTCTATGAACATGCACCTGTGCTCCCAACAGATCCCCGATTACTCGGAATTCATGTGTCAGGAGGGTCAGGTTAAAATTTTGCCTTAGAGGGAAAGTTCCAATAGGCATGAAAGGCAAAACCGCCTGTGAAGCATGTCCCCTAAGCTACCCGGTTTTGCACCCAAAGTACCAAAAATCCTGCCCAGAAATTTTCCCCAGAAAAGGCATCCTGTAAACCATACTCCTAAGCGATTTCCTACTGCAAAAAAAAAAAAAAAAACCCTAACCTAAAAGGCTTTCACCCTTCTTACCCACAAAATCTAGTAAACCTTTGCATGCGGCTACAGTAAATATTTACCTAAGCTACAGTGAAAAATATTTTCAAAACATGCATAGTCAGGAGACTTACAGAGTGTTTGGCTGGAAGGTGGGTATACCAGTCGCCTAGGTTGGGGCTTCGTCGGAGTATTTGTTTCCAAAGCTTTGAAGGAATCCTTACGCCTGAGCTTCTTGAACGCTGAGGGTGACCGACGGAGAGAAGAGGGTTTTTCTTTTGAGATGAAGGGAGAAGAAGAAGAGAATTTATGAGAAATTTCGAATGAAAGGGTGGCCCATGCGTAAGGTGGCCACCCCTTTTTATATGCGTGAAGGGTCACGTGAAGAGGGTCGTTGGATTGCCCTGATGTGGGATCCAAGGCCCTCCACTCGATATACGAAACGACGGCTGGGTATAGGCTAGGCCATTAAATGCGGTTCTCGGAAGACGTACCATCCCCAACCACGACGCTCCACGTATTAGGCGCCTGCGTAAAAGGTGGAATGTGAAGAGTTCACGGGGAAGCCTAAAAGCCCCTACTGTGGCCTTACACGACGTCGTGTACCACGAGCAGGGGCTTGGGGGGCAGATGTACGCCCTGGTTTTCCCACGGGCTGATTGGCGAGCTGAGGTACGGCCTAATCATGATTACCAGGCAGACATCCCCAGGACCGGAGCTGCCATCGTAAGGTCCTACCTCCTTAGCTCGGGGTAACCTAAGGGTTCGCCAAGATTGCCTAAGGACCGAATCTGGACCCTGAAGGCCGCAGGTCAAGGTAAACATCTAGCTCGTGGCGCGAGCTAGAGTTGGAGGTTGTGCCCTTTTATAAAGTCAACCACGTAAGGTAAACGTGCATATATCAGACATCACGTGTTGGATATATCCCTGACTTCTCGGACACGCAGCAGGAACGTGCGTATTCAGACACCCACGACTGGGTTGGGCTGTGCGACCCATTATCTCCTTACTTATTGATTTGACCACACTTATGTGTCAGGTTTAGGAATTAATCATGAATGTCACAGAGTTGACATGATAGGTAAGAAGGTCACGGGATGACCTTCTTACCAACTCTCAGGTTCCTTCTCCTATAAATATGGAGACCTTGGGAGTTGATAGGGGTTGGATTCTCAATTGTAAGAAAGACCCTGTAATCAAATATCCAGTATATAGCAATAATACTGACTAGTGGAGTAAAAATATTTTAACCTTTGAACCACTCAAAAAACGTATCTTGAGTCACCATTTCATTTATAAGATTTTATCTATTTCGGTTCAACCTAGGCACTAATCACTTTCTCTTTTTTCTTAATTACCTGTTGGCGAAGAACCGCGTCAACACAATATGTGACACACTTTGTCACATTTATTTAATCTAAAACATTATATTATAATATAATATAATTTTACATTATATTATAAAATAATATAACAATATATTGTGACTACAACGAACACCACTGTAAACAAGTTTGGAAGAAAATACTTCGGTACATATTTTTTCGGAGACAGAAGTTGACCAAAAGGTTGAAATAAGAGGTTGTTGTCAGCACTCCTCATAAGAATTTTAGTCAAATAAGAGTATTGGCAATAGACCTATAGAAGTGCACTTGTTTTCCTAGTATATTTTCTAAACTTAGCATGTTTGGATTATTTGAATATGATTGAATCACATTTAACTGTAGGATATTTAGGATTTTCACTTCCCGAACTATTACCACTACCGTATCATGCCCCCTAATTTTTTCAGGCCGTTAAAAATTCCCCCTGAAATATTCACAGTGATGTAAAGTAGGATTTCCGTTAACTTTCAACACATGTGGCTAACATAATGCTGACGTGACTCTTTACTCGCTAATATGTCTTGGCCACGTCAGTGCCATGTGTGTAATTTTAAATTAAAAATAATTTAGAAATAAAAAAATCTATTATCTTATTAAAAATGAATGAATTAATGAATTTACTTGTAAAAACCCGACTAATTTAAAGATCTCGAACCTTTAAATCTATTAAGACATAATTATTATTTTTGGATACATACATAAAATAATAGAAATTTATTTATTAATATATAGAAAATCAAAAAATTCGGGATCCCATTGTTTATACATAAAATAATAAAGAAAACATAACATTTATTTAAATATTCAAAGTACTAAGGGCGGAAATCATAAAGACATAATTAAAAGACTCAAAATGTCAACGTCATCCTCGATCAATCCAATCGGTTCATTCCTTTAGTTCCTCGCTCAATACACAAGCCAAAGCCACCTTAGATATGTCCCGCCTTCCATGTTCATTTACCTGCACAATCTTAAAAAAAAAGAATGAGCCTAATGCTCAGTAAGGAAAAACTATTAAACATAAAACATAAAATATAAAATTGACTACAATATTAATGGCCATTAACTCATTACCGTAGTATGTGATAGAAACCGATATAATCCTCTTAACTACTATTTTAGAGGTAGATTTAGACACAATTATAGTCTACGATAATGATAAAAATATCGGGATTTGCTATCTAAGCAACCATATTTCTCAAGTAACTAAAAGACATACAAATACACACATAAAATCTAACTTATTTTCCTTACCAAATTGAAATATTGGAGACAAGTGCGATATCAAAAACTTCTAAAACCAAATAGTAAAACTATAAGTTTCCTAAAGAAAAGAAGATGAAGAGAAGATCTAAACCATCAAAATAAGAACTTACCGAAAATCTTAAGTTCAAATAAATAAAGTACCTAACCAAAAACCATTATAACGAGTTAGGATTTGAAGAAAAAAAACATAAGAATAATAGAAATTGACTAAACCTGAGGATTAAGAGTACCTTAGATAACTTAGAGATTCGATCTATACCTCAAACACTGAAATCACACTATAGCTTGCTTCCCAAGTGTTTAGAAAAACTTAGATTTGAAAGCTTTAACCCCAAAATCCTAGTGTTTCTCTCTAGAACAAAAATAGCAACTTAGATGCTCTGAAAAGTGTTTGAAAGATGACGAAAATGACTGAGTGAAGCTGCCTATTTATAGAGTTCAATGAGTGAAACTAACTCTTATTAAAATGAATAAAAATGGGATTTTCCGCTCAACAAATGCCTAGAACTCAGTCAAAATCGTTCAAGAACAAGTCCAAGCTGTTGAGGGTTGTTTCTAGCTTCGGATTCCACGGAATTTTAAAAATGGCTACTGGAGCCGATATATCGCCTGCTCTATTTTCCCAAGGCTCCGTGGTTTCGTTCATGCAAAGTCGACGTGTTTTCCGTATTAGAATAGGCGATATATCAGCCTCTATAACTGCGATATATCGACTTACGCTTATGTACTAAACCACGTTTTTTCACATTTTAAGCACACTTAAAGCTGTTTAAACCACTTTGACTGAGTAATATGAGATCCCAACATCTGAGGGAAGGTTCTAGACTTCATAGACTTATCATTGATTATTTTATTCATCTAAAATCCGTAAATCCTTAATAAACACACATGTGATAAATGTTACATTCTTAATTATTCTATTTAAACCTTAGGTTATAATAAATAATATTTTTAGGACCAACTACATTAATCAAACATTATGATAAAATTAATATTTCTAAACTATAGGCTAAACTTATAAAATTCATAACTAGCTCTACGAGTTTCCAACTAATTCCCGACTTGGACCAATATCCATGAAAACTAGAATACTACAGCGTAAGATAATACTATCTAACTAAGTAAAATTCTGAGGTGCTACATTACTTTCACATTTTTATGGGCCCATTATCTTTTGTGCACACTATTCGATTCAGTCAATGCCTACATGGCTTGTCACACATATAATATAAAATCCCATGGGTTCTCCTCCAGCTAGCCATCGTCCCAGCTGGGCTCATCATATTACTCATTTCATTGTTGTCATAGTTGCCATACTTATGACACATATAAATGGAGGAGAAAGACGAAAACATGACAAACATATCTGAATGGTCAACTCTAACCTAGCCCGCACTAGTGGGCTGCCACTGTAAGCCTTATAGACCTCCATCTTTTTTACTAAACTTATTTAATTGCTTCATCGAAATAGTAACACAATTGTTAACATCTTATTATCTCTTTGCTGAAGTCTTGTTGCCATTAGAATGTTTAACTTTACATAAGCCTTTTCAAGATATTTCATAACTTTTCTCACATTCTTATGGATGATCTTATATCACGTAATAATGTATCACATAACTGTACATGCCATGCATACATGCTGATGCTGAAATGCCAATGTTCATGTTTGATGATATTCAATCAAGACATTGTATTACATCTCATATAACTAAAAACAACTTTAGCCATAATATACGAAACTTTTGGTTGGTGGCGTTGTTATACATTAACGTAGAGCTATGACTCAAGTATAAGGTTTCTAGCCTAAAAACTTAAAGGCTTCATATATCATAAAAGGTAACAAAATCATGAACGTAGAAGGTAATCCACATATTCATTAACATGAGAACATATACTTGCACATAAATCTGATCAAACTTAACCAAATAAGACAACTTTCGCACGAAATTCATCTATTATATGTCATACAATCCTTTATGATATTCATACCACACATAACTCTTATAACCATTCATCACATACTCATCATATGCATCATCGTCTCATACTTAACACATCAGACATACACAATCAATGTAGTCATGCATCTCACACTTAAGCACAAAATATAAAATTTACTTACCTTAGGTCCTTAATTTATTTTAAAACTGTTCATCAAGAGTCAATCAATTCAATCCTTACAAATCCTATTCAAGGTACATCATTTATTAAATTCTATCAAAATCGTAAATATACACTAGTGATAGTGTATATTAACAATACCAAAAATCACATAAATGATAATAATAATTATTATAATTATAATGCTAATACTCTTCATACATCATAATCCTCTTTACAAAACATTGCTCATAATATAATGTAATTTAAATGATACATTAATAATAATAATAATTTTCGTCTATAAATAAATTTATTTTAATCTTAAATTTTTTTTAAACGTATTAATAATATTAATAATAAAATACATGAATAACAATATATATGTGAATGTATATATTTATATAATTATTTTATAAAAAAATTATATTTTTAATATAAGATTATAATAATTGATATAATGATAATATTAATCAATCATAAAATTGACCACATTAATAAAATAAATATAATTTAAAATTATATATATATAGTGCTGATGTGACTAAGACACATTAATAAATAAATAACTACATCGGTATTCTAGTAGCCACACATATGTTAAAAAGTTAACAGAAGCTCTATTTTACAATACTTTGAATATATCAAATTTTTTTTTAACGGCTTAAAAAAAAAATTAAGAGCACAATACAGTAGTAGTAATAGCCATAATCAACGTGAAAATCCTAAAAAGCCTTTACATACACATTGGTTATGGATTACTTTTATAATATTTAACTTTAGTTAAATATAGATTTATTCCAGTTATTTTTTAAAAATAAGTGAAATACATGGTTCTAAATTAGGACAATAAAATTTCAAATATTAATATGTAAATCTTAAATCAAATGTCAAATCTGATTGGTATAAATACTCATTTACCTGAATATTTGGGATTTTTTTTTGGTCATTGCAAGTATTAAAATAATAATTAAAAAAATGCAGTGAAAGTTAGATGTTAGAAGAAAGCTTCCCCAAATTGTAGCCCAATAACGCTAACTTAATACTAGAAAGAACAGAGCCATCGTCGTCGTCGTCATCATCAGCAAAACTAAGAGTCAAAGCCCAAAGCCCGAGACCCTTCTTCTTCTTCATTCCGAAATCCTGAATCTCTCCTTTTCTCTCTATTCTTCCTGTCATCGCAATCTAACTCTTTGTTCTCATTCCAATATTTCCCCCTTTTTTAGTTTGATTCAATTTATTTATTTTTTAAATTTTGCCATCAAAACCCTAGCTCAACTTCCTGCTTAAAACTCAATCTGAAGCTTCACGTTAGCTCGTTCGGGTCGCTCATGAAGTTTGCATCTTGAATTTGTTCAAAACCCTAGTTGTGGTTCGTATTTCAAATTTTTTTCTTTTTCGGTATTGTATTGTTTTTATTTGATTAGATTTGATGATTTGGAGTGTGGTTTTGTGTTTAATAAGCTGTTTAGTATAGCTTGGATTTTACTATCTTTGGGGATTTTTAGCTGTATGGGATGTTTGGTTGTATTGGTATTTGGAGTTTGGTTCTGTTTATTTTCTGGTTGCTTTAGTTTTAATTTTTTTTAAGGATTTCAACTGATTTTAGATACTTGGGTGACTTGTTTTGTTGGCAGATATTTTGAATATTTTCTTCTTTTTACGTATTGTGGAGTAAGTATCTCAGATCAAATTGATTTAATTGGTTTACGGACTTTTTGCTAATTGGGCTGTTAATTGGCATGTATAATATTTTTTACTGTTCTTGAAGATTTGTTACATTGGTTTATTTGATGCCTTTTTGCTGTTAATGTTGTTTTTGCAACTTTATGCTAATGTAAACCCTCCTCAAAGTGTTTTTGTTTATCATTTGGGGCATTTAAGAATCCTTAGTATAATGTGCATGTGTGCAGTTTTCACCCCTACGCAGTTGTATGGTTTGAAAAGTGTCTGAAACTTTGCTTCATTTTTTGTGCCTGATTTTCTTAGTATTTAGCTCATGTTAGATTTGTTATGAAAATAAATTTGGCAATTTTATTATAGGTTAGTTTGAGGTAGAAAACAAGAAAGTTTCTGCCCACGAGTTTCAGTTTCTGGTTATTAAATATTTTGTTTAAAGGAGAACTAATTTTATTTTTCGTGTCCAGCATTTATCCCATTTCTAACTGCGAGATGTTTTTCATTATGTTTATGTTCTGAATATCTGTCTTATATAGTTCATGCTGTGTGCACTCTTGCAAATAATTTCAATGCACTGAGTTTCATTTAGATATCTTAGATTTACAGTTTTATCCTGAATTAGATTCAGTTTTTTTGGTTGGCATGTGGATAATGAACATCAGTTGTATTTTAGAAATCCTCTTAAAAAATCTGATTTCTATTTCCTCCATAACTTATATTTTGTCAGAATTGACGGAACTGGTGCTTCTGCAATGCAGTTTAGTTTGTTCAGCATTTTCTAGCAGTTCAATGCTGGGGGCAGTATGCCGATGATAGTTGGGAGAAATGCAACGGTATCATGCTGCTGGCTGCACTAGTGCAGTTAATAACAGTTCAATTGGTGGGGCATCAGCTAGGGATAGTACCCGAGCTGATTCATCTTCTTTGCCAACTAATTACTCCCTGAATAGGTAAATGATTTCCAACACACCATTTTGCCTTCAATTCTGATTATAGCCCCATTGTGAGATCCCGTAGCAGAAAAGGGTATATCTCTTTAATCATATTTTGAGCGTGATTTCTGTGATTTATGATACAAGTATTTCCTGATTGGTGTATCCATTTGTTGCTGTATATTATTTTTGCTCATGTGGGCGCATGCGTAAAAATGTAATATGTGGCATTCCAATAGTAATTATTGTCTATTTTCAATTAGAATTTTCTAACTTCACTGAATTTGGTTTGTTTAGATCTAGTATATCATGATGTAATCTAATCAGAAATTGGGAATATTGTCCCATGAAGGGGTTGCTTCTCTGCCTTTTTAAGTTTTATATATTGCGAGAATTTTTTTTTTTTTGCCTCCTCCTCACGATTTATATATTACTGGTATCTTCAGTTAATGCAGTCAAGCTGTTTGTATTACCTGATCTTCTTTTGCTCCATACAACTCAGTGACTCATTTTAAATTCTCCAGGCGGTCATCTCAGTTATCACCTTACAAATTGAAGTGTGACAAAGAATCCTTGAATTCACGGTAATTTTGCAATGGAATAGTACATGTCTTTGCTGTAGTTGTTTTTATTTTTATTTGATATATGTGTAGTGTGGAAAATATGGATGTTTGATAAACAAATATGTATTTGATTTTTGGAGACTTTTACGTAATTTTTTATTATTTATTTATTTTGATAATAGCCTTTACATATTTTTAATTGTTGTATTTTTTTGTGATCCTCTTATTGTAATGCCAAACTACATAAGATAGATAATATTTTGGCTTTTTGGTATTTTGCCTAATAAGTAATTTTCTGAATACGGGTCTCATTTCATGTTTCTGGAATTTGCTCTACAATATCAGGCTTGGCCCACCTGACTTTCATCCACAAACTCTAAATTGTCCAGAGGAGACACTTACCAAAGAATATGTGCAATCTGGATACAGAGAGACTGTTGAAGGAGTTGAGGTAGGCTTCTTTTTTCATACAACTTTGCAACACTCTGATTGTTTTTTTTCCTTCCCTGTTTTTCTGAAACTACTGTTAATTGGGATATGTTAGTCATATTAGTTTTTTTTTTCTCTTCTTTTAAGCATTACTAGTTTTCATCTCTTTAGGTAAAATGTCTAATAAATTTGTTAGTAACACTGCATAATTTTTTGGGTTATTATGACATTTTCTATTCTAATAGAGAATGTAGATGTGACGTTTTTATACCTGCTGCTTTGTAGTTAGTGGTGTAACTGTTGCAAGTAGTTACTTGACATGGTTGTTTATGCTGAATGTACCAGGAGTCAAGAGAGATAACACTGTCTGAGGTTCAACATTTTTCCAAACCTGTTGTCTTCAAGTGCAAAGAGGTAATTTTCCTCTTCTTCTAGATTTGTGATTTGGATTTTTTTTTCTTTATCTAATTGGTGGGTATTGTTCTATGTTCTCTGTTTTGATTTCTTGTCTTCTTTGCAGTCTATCAGGAAATGTCTGAGGGCTATAAACGAGTCTCGTGCTCAAAAGCGAAAGGTGATGAATATATTCTTTCTCTAGTTCTTTTTGTGTTCTTGAAATTTTTATTTATTATTGCTGTTCTTTTGTACATTAAATGCATTCAGAATAATTTATTCATTTTTTGCATTGGTCAAATGCGTTATTTATTCTTATGTTTCCAATTAGTAAGATTAAAAATAGGATTGAAAATCATCATAGAGGTTTGATGTTTATCTACTTTTACCTGGGCAGGCCGGTCAAGTTTATGGTGTTCCTCTTTCTGATTCGCTATTAACAAAGCCAGGTGTTTTTCCCGACCAAAGGCAATGTAGTGAAGACGTCCGGAAGAAATGGATTGAGGTAAGGAGCAACTTATTATTTTTCCTCCCTGGCTAGAGAGGCAGGAGCCTTTTGAATTGATAGCAACTCTTTATAGGATGGTCCTTCTAAGTGATTGTATTTATGAAGAAAAGCATAATCTACATAATGGACTGGACCATGAGATGCCTAGTCAAGCTTTAAGAAATTTTATGAATGCAGGAAAAGAATAAATGTCAGTTTGAGGTTGTGTCAGCTGTCAATTTAAAGTATAAAACACATTGACCTCGTGGCTAATTACAAACATCTTAATGTTTTGTGAGACACGGTCAGGGTGACTCAGGTTATCTATATTGCTTTATAGAAATCGATACAAGTAATTCAGCATTTATGTTATGTGTGACAACTAATGATCTGCTACATGGTTTATGCGGTTGACGAAATAAATAATAATATGGAGAACAAATACGAACTCTTAGCTGTATAGAGTTAACAAATTACTAAATCCTACCAATTAATCTCGTCTGATTTGGGCAGCTGTTGTTGACTTTGGCATCTTCCATCATCTGGGCTGGGCTTATCACAATGCAATTAGAAGCTTAACTGAAAAAAAGAGAGAAGCTTTGCTGTAGCAATAATAACATGAGAAGTCCTTATTTTTTTCAAGTTGCATATAAGTTTCAAATTTCTTTTTTATTTCCAGGGTTTATCACAACAACACAAACGGTTGCGTTCCCTGGCTGATCATGTTCCTCATGGGTATAGGAAAAAATACCTTTTTGATGTTCTAATAAGGAATAATGTTCCCTTGCTTAGGGCAACCTGGTTTATCAAAGTAACGTGCTTGAATCAGGTATGGTTGCTAAAGCACCAGTATTTTTGCTGTGTTTTCTCCATCATTCTTTGCTTTTTTAATGATGAAAGCTGGCATGTAATGGTTTGTTTGTGCATTTTGCAGATTCGACCTGGTTCAGGTAGTATTTCTGGAGCATCCGATAAAGCGCAGTTGTCCCGCACTGAGTTGTGGACAAAAGAAGTCATTGAATACTTGCAGTCCCTCTTCGATGAGTTTTTTTCAAAGAACAATTCTCATTCTACTTCACATATCAGAGATCGGTTACCGCAAATGTATGCTGGGTCTGCACACTTAAGGGGTGATCCAGGCTCAGCTGCACCTGATAATGAAGAGTCTTCTCTGCATTTTAAATGGTGGTATATGGTACGGCTTTTGCAGTGGCACCATGCTGAAGGACTGATCCTGCCTTCTCTTGTAATTGATTGGGTTTTCCGTCAGCTTCAGGTACTCTTTGCCTGAGTCTCCTACTTAAAATAGCTGTGTGCGTTTGCTCTGTAAGGATTTTTATTTGTTGTATTATTATTATATTTGATTGCTTTTTTGGTTTTTTCCTGTTTAAGTTTTGTTTTGTTTCATAAGTATCTTTCATACTTCACTCTTTCAGGATAAAGAATCACTGGAAATTGTGCAGTTGCTTTTGCCCATTATATATGGTGTTTTGGAAACTGTTGTTCTATCTCAAACATATGTGCGCACTCTTGTGGGAATAGCTGTTCGTTTTATACGTGAACCTTCTTCGGGTGGATCAGATCTTGTAGATAATTCCCGAAAGGCATACACAACCTCTGCACTGATTGAGATGCTTCGATATTTAATAGTTGCTGTGCCTGATACATTTGTAGCTCTGGATTGCTTTCCATTGCCATCTTGTGTTGTTTCTCATGTTGTAACAGATGGAAGTTTGTCAAAGTCATCTTCTGAGGATGCGAGAAAGATTAAAATTGGCTCATCAGAAGCTTCATCTCTGTTTAGGAGTAAAGGTCTTGATGCTCAGTACCAATCCTTGGCCCTTAACTATGTTGTTTCTTCTATTCAGAAACGTGCTGATAATCTTTCAAAAGCTGCACGTCCTGGCTATCCTGGTCATAGTGTGGCTAAAGTTGCAGAGGCTTTAGATAGATCTCGTATTCAAGGTGATGTCAGAGGGGCTTATAAGCTTCTCTTTGAAGATCTTTGTGAAGGAGTTGCCAGTGAACACTGGATTGCAGAAGTCAGCCCCTGCTTGAGATCATCACTGAAGTGGATTGGGAGTGTCAACTTATCATTTGTTTGCTCTGTATTTTTACTTTGTGAATGGGCAACATGTGATTTCAGGGATTTTCGGACTGCTCCTCCTGATAAGCTGAAGTTCACTGGCAGAAAAGATTTTTCTGAAGTATATGTTGCAATTCGACTTTTGAAGTTAAGGCTAGGAGGTTTGCAGAATTCACTTCGATCCAAGAGTGACAACCCGTTTGGAGTTAATATTCTGACAAGATGTTCAAGTCAGCAGAACAGATTTTCTGTCAAAAACACCATGGGAGATTTGCATGCCTTCAAAAGTAATTTAAAATATGGAGACCAACGGGGTATGAACATATCTTCAATTTTTGAGAGCCCAGGTCCTTTACATGATATCATAGTATGTTGGATTGATCAGCATGAATCATGCAAAGGGGAAGGGTTTCAGCGTCTTCAGCTGCTTGTAGTGGAATTGATACGTGCTGGGATATTTTACCCACAAGCTTATGTAAGGCAGCTTATGGTGAGTGGAATCATGGAAATGAATGGATCGATGATTGAGGCAGATAGACGGAAGAGGCATTATCGATTATTGAAACAGTTGCCTGGGATATTTGTGCATGATGCACTGAAGGAGGCAGGGCTAGCTGAAGAGCCAGAATTTTTGGAGGCCATACAAGTTTACTCAAATGAGAGAAGACTAGTACTTAGTGGACTTCTTTGCAATCTAAATAAACAGTTTAATAAAACAAATATATCAGCTCAAAAGCAAAAGTTTTGTTCAATCTCCGGGAAGGATGGTGCTTCATCAACTTCGGCTGATCAGTGGAAATCTGTTCAGTCATCAAATTTAATTTCAGGTAAAAAGGTAAACCATGAGGTTGATATTGAAGAACTGAAGGAAGCAATCTCAGTAGTGTTACAGCTACCAAACACTTTACTGAAATCCACAGATGCAGGACTTGATGAAACACTTATTGGTGTAAAAAGGTCATCTATGGCACTCTTTAACAAGATGGATTTGGGAGAAGGCACACCTGGGTGTGAAGAATGTAAAAAAGCAAAGCGACAAAAACTGGGTGAGGAAAGAAGCTCATGTCTCCAAGGACAATCTTCGACTCTATCTGATGATGAAGATACCTGGTGGGTGAAAAAGGGATCTAAATCTTCGGAATCTATGAAGGTCGATCCTCCGCTTAAGTCAAATAAGCAGGTCCCCAGGAATAGGCAGAAATTACCCCGTAAGACTCAAAGTCTTGCTCAATTAGCAAATTCTAGGATTGAGGGTAGCCAAGGAGCATCTACAAGTCATGTTTGTGATAATAAAGTAAGCTGCCCTCATCACAGATCTGGAATTGAAGGAGAAAATTCCAAGTCTGCTGAAGGGATCAAAACTAACAATTGCACAGATGTTGTTTCAATTGGGAAAGCACTAAAACAGCTGCGTTTTGTAGAGAAGAGAACAATTTCAATGTGGTTGGTCACTGTTGTTAGGAAGGTTGTTGAAGAGGCTGAAAAATCCATATCCAAGGTTGGACAATTAGGGAGGTCATTCACTTCTGTTGATGACAGGAATGGCATCCGATGGAAGCTTGGTGAGGACGAACTATCTGCCATACTCTATATGATGGATGTTTCAAACGATCTAGTGTTGGCCGTCAAGTTTGTCCTTTGGTTGCTGCCTAAGGTACTTGGTAGCCCTAGTTCCACAATCCATAGTGGGCGGAGCAGTCTCATGTTGCCAAGAAATGCAGAAAGCCAAGTGTGTGAAGTGGGAGAGGCATTTTTGGTATCATCACTTCGAAGGTGAAAAGCTATAGTTTTTACTTGTCTTTATGTTTGTTTGTTTGTGCATATGTACCGGGGGCTTGTTTTTTTCTTTTTATTTCCTGAAATCATTTAGTCGCCTTCAGAAAACACAAGATTAGATAACATATAAAATTTCTATTTCATCAAGTCACTTAGAGGATTTTTTCCTCTCTGAAAACAAAGGTAGTATTATGCATATTGCATTCAAAGAGATGTACCGTGCAGCATATGTGCAATGACTTGGTGTTTTTTTTTTTGGAGAAAGACACAGAAACTTGTTTTAATGAGAAAATGATCCAAGAATATTGTTGGTAAGACACGCCAACATCATCAAAAATGAATAAATTCAGAATAAAATGCATTTAAACTATTTTACATGAAACTCTAAAGCTATGTTTACATAATTGCTTAGCCCTTTTTTTTAGCTTGGTAATAGTGGCTGAGTGTTGCAATTGGTTCAAGTTAAATACCCTGACTATAAATCTGGTTCAGGTATGAGAACATACTTATTGCACAAGATCTTATTTCAGAAGCATTGTCAGCTGCAATGCATCGTGCTGCAGCTGTAATGGCCTCTAATGGAAGAGTTTCAGGTTCATCAGTTTTGGTATATGCACGGTATTTGTTGAGAAGATATGGCAATGTGGCTAGTGTTATTGAGTGGGAGAAAAATTTTAAGGCAACATGTGATAAAAGGCTTGTTTCTGAATTTGAGTCTGGACGGTCCGCAGATGGAGAACAAAAGTTTCCGCTTGGAGTTCCTGCAGGAGTTGAAGATCTTGATGACTTTTTCCGTCAAAAGATTAGTGGTGGCCGTTTATCCAGAGCAGGTGCAAACATGAGAGATATTGTGCAACGGAATTTAAATGTTGAGGATGTTCAGCAGTTTTTTGGTAAAGAGAGAAAGGTCTTTGCTGCTGGGACACCTAAGGGTTCTGCTGCAGAAAAGTGGGATGATGGATATCAGGTAGCACAGAGGATAATTACAGACCTAATGGAATGCATTAGGCAGACTGGTGGTGCTGCTCAGGAGGGGGACCCATCTTTGGTGTCTTCTGCTGTTTCTGCCATTGTTGCTAATGTTGGGCCAAGTATTGCAAAATTGCCTGATTTAAGAGTTGGAAATGGCTATCCAAATGCTCCATCTCCTACAGATTCTATAAACATTGCCAAGCGTTTATTGTGTATCCATATAACATGTCTAGGCCTACTTAAGGAAGCACTTGGTGAGCGCCAAACCCGTGTATTTGAGGTAGCCCTTGCAACTGAAGCTTCTTCAGCCCTTGCTGTGGTCTTTGCTCCTGGAAAGGCATCTCGAAATCAGTTCCAGTCATCTCCTGAATCTCATGAGTCAAACAGTAGCTTGTCCAACGAAAATGCGAACAATTCCACAAAAGTGGTTCTTGGTAGAGCTACTAAATTTGCAGCTGCTGTTTCTGCTCTTGTTATTGGGGCAGTGGTTCATGGGGTCACTAGCCTGGAGAGAATGGTAACTGTTTTAAGATTGAAGGAAGGCTTGGATATAGTTCAATTTATAAGGAGTACAAGATCTAGTTCTAATGGCAGTGCCCGTTCAATGGGTTTTAAGATGGATAACTTCATTGAAGTTTATGTTCACTGGTTTAGGCTGCTTGTTGGAAACTGCAGAACTGTATCTGATGGATTGGTTGTGGAACTCTTGGGTGAACCTTCCATAGTAGCTCTTTCCAGGATGCAGAATATGCTTCCTGTTGTCTTAGTATTTCCACCTGCATATTCAATATTTGCATTTATTATATGGCGACCATTCATGTTGAGTTCAAGCCTTTCAACCCGTGACGATATTAATCAATTGTATCAATCTTTAACTCTGGCTTTTAACGATGCCATAAAGCACTTACCTTTTCGAGATGCATGTTTGAGAGATAGTCAGGGATTTTATGATCTAGTAGCTGCAGATGGAAGTGATGCTGAATTCGCAGCCATTCTCGAGTTAGGTGGTTCTGACTTGCATTTAAAATCCAAGGCATTTGTTCCTCTACGTGCAAGGCTTTTTTTAAATGCTATCATTGACTGTAAGATGCCAGAGGATGGAAATCGGGTCTCAGGACATGGTGAATTTAAAACTCAATTTGCTGAGACTGAGAGAAAGCTTAAAGACAAGCTTGCACATGTATTGGATACCCTGCAACCTGCCAAGTTTCGTTGGCAATGGATAGAGCTTCGGCTTCTTTTGAATGAACAAACTCTTGTCGAGAAGCTCCGTACCCAAGATATATCCCTGGCAGATGCCATACGTTCTTCAACACCTAGCCCGGGAAAAGCTGCTGCTTCTGAAAATGAGAACAATTTTATCCAGATCATTCTCACAAGGTTATTGGTTAGGCCTGATGCTGCATCCCTTTTCGCAGATGTGGTTCATCGTTTTGGGAGATCTCTAGAGGATTCTATGTTAATGCATGCTAAGTGGTTCCTTGGTGGCGCTGATGTTCTTTTGGGAAGGAAAACTATTAGACAGCGTCTTATTAATATAGCTGAGAGTGAAATTCTTTCAACAAAAAGCCAATTTTGTAAGTCTTGGGGATGGTATAATTCTGATTCTCACCCTGTGACAACTGGGGACAAAAAGAAATTTGAAGCCATCTCCCTTGAAGAAGGAGAAGTCGTTGATGAAGGCTTCAATGTCACCCAGCAGCATGTGACAGAAAGGGCTCTCATCGACTTACTTCTTCCCTGCATAGATCAAAGCTCTGATGACTCCCGCAATACGTTTGCAAATGATCTGATTAAACAGTTGAATAATATTGAACAGCAGATAAATGCTTTTACTCGTGGGATGGATAGGCAAGCAGGGTCATCTCCTTCTGGAATTGAAGGTCCGACGAGCAGAGGAAATAACCGTATAGCTATTAGGGGTGGTAGTCCTGGACTATCCAGACGAGCAGTAGCAAGTTCAGCAGATTCTTCTCCACCTCCGCCTGCAGCTTTGCGAGCTTCTATGTTGTTGCGATTGCAGTTACTTCTAAGATTGCTTCCTGGGATTTGTTCAGATGGGTAAGCATGCGATATTTTACTTCACTGTACCATTTCATTTGTTTATTTGAAATTTCTGTTTTTTTAATTTTTTTATTTGACTTCTATTTTTATACTCATAAAAATTTTGTTTTTGATTTTGAGCCCATGCTATGTTCACATATTGAATTTTACCTATTACTGATGGAAGATGCAATTATTTTAATTAGTTATTTATATCTGCTTTAAAATATAGTTGGATAAACCCATGAGGGAAAGATCGAGCTGTTAATTTATGGTTTGCTCCCACGAGTTTGGGCTTCAATACCTCATTGGGACTTACCAAACAAGTATGCTCAAGTTTCTTGGCTCCCAAAGATTGTAAGGTTGCTCTCACAAGGTTTGGGTTTTCACGAAGGATTGGTTTTAGTTTGTCATGGGAACGAACTTAATAAATATGCTAGAGCTTCTTGCCCCTTGAAGCGTATAGTTTTCAGCAGGAAGACCCAATATAAAATAAATAAATAAATTGAAGATCCCTTGATGAATGTTATTGTTTTCAACTTATTTGTCGCAAAAACACTCCTAAAGAAAAACTGATTCTTTTGAATATTTTTATCTGATTTGAACCTGCGAGGTGTTATATCTTGTGAATGATTAGGAATTTATAATATCAGTGGTAATATATATATATATATATATATAAATGTTTTAATTATACTATTGTGTTGAGATTGTGTTTCTTGGATATGTCAGGGAGCCATCGGGAAGGAACATGAGACACATGCTTGCTTCGGGAATACTCCGTCTTTTAGGGAATAGAGTGGTGCACGAGGATGTAGAGCTTTCCTATAATCCCATTCAAACTTTGTCCAAGAATGAGGTGGAATCTTCAACAGAAACTTCCACTCCTGTCATTGCTGACTCGCTAGGTGAAAGTCTCTTTGATCGGTTATTGTTGGTTCTACATGGGTTGTTGAGCAGTTGCCAACCAAGCTGGCTGAGGTCAAAGCCTGCTTCCAAGTCAACCAATGACCATGCAAAGGATGTTTCTATATTTGATCGTGAATTGGCAGAAACATTGCAGGTTTGTTACTTTCATCATTCTATCACGTGAATTTGTTGCTTTGAGTTAAATTTTTCTTCTCCCTTTACCACACTGCCAGAAAGGGATGTTGTTCTGGTCCATTTTTTTTCTTGGAATTTTTGTTATAGCATTTTCTTTAAAAATTTGTAGGTGTTGAACTTTTTTTAATCATCAAAATTCAATGAATATTTCTGAAAATAACCAGTTGAATTAAGAATTTGCAGACCAAGCAAACGATCTTTATTTTTTGTCAATCTAATTAGATATTATTGGCAATACAGTGTGACTTAGATCGCATGCAACTTCCTGACATGATTCGGTGGCGTATTCAGACCGCAATGCCAGTACTCCTTCCCTCTGTCCGGTGCTTTGTCAATTGCCAGCTACCTTCTATTCCAAATACAGCCTTAGCATCTCTTCAATCCAGCATCTCAACTTCTGGGTCATACTCAGGAAGCTTAATCACATCACACAGGAATCAATTTCCTTTAGCTCGACCTGTATCTAACATAGCAGGGAAGTCTAAGTCATCGCCCTTGCAGGATTACGATACAGAAATTGACCCATGGACACTCCTGGAAGATGGTACAGGATCAGGCCAATCTTCAAGTAACAGTGGCTTGATAAGCAGCGGTGATCATGCCAATCTTCGGGCATCTAGTTGGCTTAAAGGGGCTGTAAGGGTGAGACGGAAGGATCTCACATACATTGGTGCTGTGGATGATGACAGCTGAATCTAACATCACTCCATTTCGGAATTTGATTGGAGTGAGTAAGCCCCTCTTCAGGTAATCTAATGTTTTAATTTGTTGTCCACAATTGGTGTCAAGATCACCATGTTTTGTATACCTCCTCTTTGACAACAGAGGATCTGCAAAGAGGGAATTTTTTTGGCGGGCCGTTGAGTTTGAAGGAGGAATTTGAAGATACAACTTCCCATGCCAGTCCATCCAACCCAGTCTCGAGCCTGCTTGACCACTAACCCTTTTGATTATCTCACATCCAAACTGTGCTTCATCTTTGTGCAGTTTGGAGGCTGTTGTATATATAGAGATAATTGTTTCACTTTACCAATTGATTTAAGTAAAATCTCTAAAGAATGACCTGTAGCTGTTTGTTGTCATATCTATTCGAGTCTTTACTTCCTATCCCCTACTGCATATAATAACAGCACACATATGTGTACGCCTATTTGTACATGTATATGTCAAATTTGCATGTTAAGTACTCGTTTATTCTTATTGCCAAGATGAGATGCATTTGCTCTGGCTTCTGCCCATTTTCTTTTATGAAGCAATTGTTATAGTCATATTCCCTCTTTTTTTTTAATACTAGATTTTCTGTAATTCTGAGTTCATGAAAGTTTTTTTTTTTTTTGGTAATCCCATCCCGTTGGACTTGGATTTGATTAGCTTTTCTAAAATTCTTAGTTCAGGTCATTGACTTGTAAAGTGAGCCTGCTGGTGTAGTTGTATTTTTTTTTTCCATTTTAAATTTAAGAATCAACACCTCTCTCTCTCTCTCTCTCTCTCATTTGATTTATTTATTATTATTAAATATAAATATTTACAAATTGCTTTGTTTAAATACTGATTATATTACTTTATATATAGGGCTTCTCATGCACCAATTTGGTGTAAAATACCAAAATGGTGTGGAATCCTTGCTTCAATACCTAATTTCACATCAAATATGGTGTGGAACTTTTTTTTTTCACTTAATTTTTTTGGGCATTATGTTTGTACCCAAGATTTGATTAAGACAACTATTTTAATTAGAAATTAATATATAATATATATTTTTTCAGCTCACATTTTTCTAATATTTTTTCTTTTTCATACTCTAAAAAGTACATATAAATAATATATATTTTAAATAAATAAAAATTAAAACAAAAAATATTATAAACTTGTTAAAGTAAGTTTTTTTTCTAAAAAAATTTACATTATTTTTAAAAAAAAATTATGAAAACAATATAAAATAAAATTATTGAAATTAACAATAAAAGAAATTAAAGAATGTCAAAAAAAAAAAAGTGTTAAAAATGATTTTAAAAGTTAATTTTTTTAATTAATAGGGTGTCTATATATAAATATAATACATTTTTTTTTACTTTAAAAAATAACCTAACATCTTAGCCCTCAAATTAAATTTGATTACATAATATCTTCAATTTTATTTATATATATTTTTTATCACTTTTGATTATGTGTAATGTTTAATTAATTTAATAAACGTTTAATTTTACTAAATTAGTTTAAGATTTTAAATTATAGTTAGTAATTAATTGTTAAAATGTAATAATTATGATATATTATTTCATTTGTGGACAATACATAATTATTTCATAAATTAGTTATTGGGTATTAATGTAAAGAAAATAAAATATAGGATCTTTTAAGCAAAATATTTTATTTGGTACAATATTTGGTGTCATCCTTGGAATTGTAACACTAAAAATGATGGAATCTACACCAAATTGGTGAAAAAATTACACCAAAATCGCATAAACTCTTAAGGCTTCTCCAATGGAATTGCAAAATACCAATTTGGTGCTAATATTGCACTATATACAATCCATTGGGACGACAAAATGAGCTATGTATATGATGTGGTTTATAGTTAATGATGGAAATTTTCCCCACGGGGATGGGACTCCGCATGTACCCGCCTAAACGGGAACGGGGCGGGGATGAGGGCCATTTTCTAATCTCGAATGTTAAATGGGGCGAGGACAGGGATAGAGACGGGGACAGGGATAACACTTCCCACTCTAACGGGGCTTCATTTAATTTGTTATTTATTTTATAATATTTTTTTAATTTATTTTACATGTTTCTTTATGTGATTTTGTAGTACATTAGTAACTTTTTAAATATTTTTAATTTTAATTTGGACATATTTAATACTTTGAGTGATTAAAATAGAGTAATATAAATTAATTTTAGGTAATCTATCTTTGTTTATTTATTTTTAAATAAATGGTTATCCACAGGGATTCCTCGCCCCACCTCCGACAAGGAATGTGCAGGGATGGGGGCGAGGATAGGGCGGGGGGAGCACTGTTGCCATTTGCCCGTCTTGTTTCCACCCTATCTATATTAGAACAATAAATTGATGTGTCACTGTATATCACTGTAAGACACTATTTTTTTACTTTTTAGATATGATAATAATAAAATTTTATAAATATATATACATATTATAATTGTTGACTCGGTTTTTCGCCAACAGTAGATTTAGAAATTTAATAAGGATATTAGTGCTTATTTGTAAATCGCAATGAACTTATATGAACAATTTCTCACGCACACGATTTTACGTGATTCAGTGGTTAAAAATTCACCTAGTCTATGAGACAATATTATTACTCTCTCACAATTTCTGTAGAATTCAGTATTGCAAAAAGCAGTTCCATTTCCTGTACATTATTCCTGATATTTATAGTGGAATTTCCTGTACAGGTTTGGGTAACTGTGTGCATAAATATAGTAAACATTTAATAAGGACAATTCTCATTTACATAGGGATACGATTGCCTCACAAAGTATACTCCTGTTATCTCGGACAATAAATGTGCAATACAACTTGAACATTAATGAGCGTATAGAGTGCCTCCGAGTCTCTTGGGATCCTTCAGTATGCGTCAAGACCAGGTTTCTACGAGCTGAATATATTCATTGAGCTGAGGATCGAAGAGAATCCGAATCTTAGTTCAGATTAAGTTCGGAGCGCTCTAAAGGGAATCTGGCCACTACATGTCTCGAATTGGACCGTCATTCTAAGGGGGACCTGATAATTAACTGAAAGCCGTATTGCCAAGTCCTGATCAGAACAACTCACATCATCATTAGCTAGATGTTCTACTCATCTGTTTTTTCCATATATTCATTTGCCAACTATACTCCTAGCTGAGTGATGAAGCTCGTGCTAATTTTAGGGTACAACAATAATTATACAAATTAAGAAAATAATATAATAATAAAAATATTATATTTTATTAGAGAATATATTTTTTTGTTAATTTTTAGTGTTTTTATTTGGAATGAGAAAATGATATGGTGCTAAAATTTCATCATTTTTGTGTTATATTCGATACAAAATTAATTTTTATGGTTGGAGACGCTCTTGGATGATCTTAGTAATAATTTTTGGCATATTTGCTACTTTTCCCTGTATATATATTCAATGTCAAATCGTCCTCATTAATTATCCTCTTTGTTCTATCAATCAAAATTTGACATATATCATCAATTATATTTGGAAATAAAGATTTAAGTGGTTAGGACAATATTCTATCAAGTAAAAATATAATATACTTTATTTGGAACACAAATATTAACTGACTCTTTGGAATTACTAGGCCATAATAGTAAATATACTATATTTTAATGTTGTATGCCGAATGGTAATTAAGAATGAATTCTTATTATCATGCAATTTGAAACTGATAGTATTTATTAATTATACAATGTATTTTCACTTAATTCGTACAGGACCATTGGAATTAGAGAATGTAATTGAGGCACTTCAATTACTTTCAATTACATAATTACTTAGTTAAATAAACATGTAATCGTTTTCCAAACACTCCCTTAGTGATTGATATTAATTAGGCATCATAGTGTCCATGTTTTAATGCGGGAGAATGTTGCTCCAAACTATGTTCATATATCAAGTCATGTTCTTCAAGAAACCCAGAAGATGCAATCTTTGCTAACCTTTTAATCTGCTGATCAAAACTTATTATTTTACTGCGAGAATGAAGTGATACAATGCTTTAGATACATAATTTTGAAAATTGTGAAATATATTGATGATATTGTACAAACTCAAGATTACAAAAAAAAAAAAAAAAAAAAAAGTAAGCTGCATTAACATATATGCATGGTGAGTAGCCATTAGCTATAACATCTGCACTTTCCTGTTATAAACGGTTAGAGAAGAAAAATAGTTATGGGATTAAGATATCCCTATGAACTCTCTAATTATTTTGGTTCCTAACAGATCTATCTACAAAAATAACATCTTCAATCCATGCAACTATGTTGAATGCTAAACCTTCCAACACTCTTGAGTAGCTCTCCAATATTGCTTGTCCCACATCCTGCATAATTGGATATAACCCGAATGAGTATAAATATTTCCCTCATATAATCATGGTTTTGAATTTTTTTTACTTGGATTATACTTGTACAAGGATAGATTTCTTCTCAAATATGAGTTTGAATTCCGAGATATCATTATATTTTTACCTTATTGTATTGAATCTTGCTGGTGTCCAAGGTTGTCTGAGAAAGCTCAGGATATTTCTGCTTCAAACAGAACAATAAACTATCAGCCCTCTCCGCCAAAACATGATTTTTGTCACTCCTATCAGTGTCCGACATGAGATCCTTAACCATGTTCCATGATGACTTTGAATGGCTCATGCACGCTTTACGTCTCCATGTGTACATTGAAGATTCAACCCTGTCTGCTAGCTCAAGCGCTTCATGTTCTGATGCAAGATTGAGGCAGTCAAGGAGATGTTCTGGGGAGAACTTGTCTGCCGAATACATGTACCGATAAATCGAATCTCCTAAACATGCTTTGCCACTCTAGAAATAACAACATTTGTTGAAAAAGCATGTTAGACTAGTAAGAAACATAGTGAAACGAAGAATTTTTTGAACTGCATTAGCATTAGAACAATGAGAGATCTCAAAGACTTGTTGTACAGTGGCATAAATTCTCATTGGCTTTGCTTAGAAACATAATAAGAGGTTTCAAAGTGAAATTATATAAACCGTAAAGAGGGCTAACCTTTGGAAGAGTTGCCATGTATGTGTCTGGGATTTCCATCTCCGCAAGAATACTACTATTGATGGCCATGGCCGCTTTGTGGATTTGATTGGCACAGTCACGTTTGTGTCTCAAATGCTTCCTTGCTTTCTCAGAGAGGCCATCTGGAGAAACGCATGGAACTGGCAACCACCATTTCTCATCTTTCCGCTGAACAATTCTCCGGAATGATCCTGAAGGACCTGAACCAATTGAACTGGATGACAGGCTTCCTTGTTCTGCATACCAGAATTCTCTGTCTTGGAAACTGTCCAAAATTTCCTGCCAAAGAATTCATGTATATATTAGACTCTGATAGGAAACCGAGCTACTGTATTTCAGTAAAAGATGGTGCAAAATATCACTTGGACCCTTTGATAGAGATCCTTACAATAAGCATTGTGTCAAGCTTTCTCAAAGCTGGCAGGTTTATATAAATATCAGCTCTTGGTCTACTTGTCATTATCTGAGAGATTAAAAGGGAAAAAAATATATATCAGAAAAAGGTTCATAACAAGCAAGAGTAGAGCAGAACCAAATGAATTTAATTTCAGCCCATGAATCATTCATGTATGTATATACCTCTAAGGCTGTTCCATCTCTCAAATTTTGTGATGTGGCGGGGATGAATTCTACTATGTAATCACATACAGATAGAAGGCAGTCCATTTCTCTCTTCCACATAGCTCTCTTCTCAGAATTTAGAGGCTCTAGTCTCAAATTTTGTCCAAAAACAGTAGCTGAATATAAAAAGAGATGTGAGATTGAAACAAGAAAGAGAAAATAGTCATATTTGCTTAATCTCAATAGAAGATTTAATTTACCATAGAGATTGGTTATGGAATTTGAGATAGTAACTGCAGTACAAACTCCTTTCCCACTCCCGGACATGTCTTCACCGAGCAAAAGTTTTGCAAATCTTTCTTTCATCAACTCAAGTTCTGCCATAAATTTCATTCACTCAAGTCAGTATATTCCTGTCTTTAAGACAAAACTAATTAGTATAAAAATATAACTTGAAAAGGCTATCAAAACATACCTGAATCCAACACTTCTTGATCATTGAGTTTGTGATCACCAACTAGAGACTTGTGTTGCTTCATGCCTACTCTGGTAAGAACAGAATGGTTATTAACTCCGGCGCCAGACTTTAAGGACTTCAAGGCGTGCCAACATGAAGGAGAAGGCTCACTTGAATAGCTTTGATCATCTGTAGGCTCAGAAAAGGCAGAGGTCTCTGAATTAGTCCGGCAGTAAGCAAAAGAGTCACCACTAATTGTTGAGTACCCTGGAGTTTCGGTGGTTGATTTGTCAATTTGATCCAAGGAAGAAGGAGAAGGTTGATACAGATCATAACTTTCTTCAAAGCTTGATAAATTGTTCATTTCTGAATGAAACTACTTTTTCTAGTCAAATATAATCAAAACCTGCAAACAATCATGAAATTTTTCACAAATTAGGTAAGTAGGTTCTAAAAAGTTCACAACTTCATAGTCACTCTCTCAACATCCTATTTGGTGGGACTCTAATATAATCCAAAAATCCAGACCCGGGAACTGCCTATATATCTATCTTGGACTGTAAATTAGAAAAAAGGAAAAGGGACCCAAAAGTAAAAAAAGAGGAGGCATAATCTTTCTTTTCTTTTTGGTTATAAAAGAGCAAAACAGTGGTTTCTTATAGGTAGTTTTCTTGATCAGAAACTAAAACAGTTTTACAGAACAAATGCAGCTAAAGTTCATGTGACAATAAATAAATAAAAAGGCAATCTTGGAAGAACTTTCTTGAGATGAAACAAACTGAAATTTGAAAATTTTCTAAAGGTAACGGCCACACCAATCTTTAGAATATTACTTACCTTTTAATGGCTGTATTTGAATTTGAAGAGTTGAACTAAGACCGTTTGAAACAGTTCCCTCCTAAGCATGTCTTTGGCCAAGCTGGTCCAAAACCTTGTCTTTAACAAAAAAAGAAAAGCTTTTCTTTTGGAAAAAAAGGAGTAATATCAACCGTCTGATCTTACAGTCTTTGAGTAACAGACGATGAAGAAGAAGAAGAAAAACCCAAAAAGAAAAATGCCTGGAGAGTTAAAGATTAAAATCTGTTTGGTGTCTGAGAAAGTAAACCCACGACATGCAGAAGAGTGCATCTTAGTTGGACCTTGATATATACGAGTCTATTGGGTTGTTTATTGTGTTTATTTATTATTTTTTATGATTCTGACTACGTGGGGGAAAAAGAAAATAATAGTGTATCATCAAATTTAAAAATTAAAAATTCATTTTTAAAAAAAATTAAAAATTAAATACATAATATGTGTCAGAGAATGAAGCAAATAATTCCAAAATATTATATAGAGAAATATATGTGAGAATTAGGGGTGAGCAAATTTTGACCATATTCTTTTCTCTCTTTTTTGGAGGGAATGACCATATTCATTTATCAAATATGTTTACTCAATTAAATAAAATAATCCTTAGTATTTATTTGCATTTATATGAATTTGAAGGTCAAAATATGATTATTTTTTAATTTCTTTCTTTCTTTGTTCTGCTTCATTTTTTAGGACAGATAAATTATTTATTTGGTTGAGGCCATGAGGGGACCAAAGGTACTATAATTTAATTTATGAAGAAGAGTGCAAAAATAAAAATAAGTAAAATATTACAGTTTTAAGATAGACATGCATGCGAGTCATGATTAATATTTATCTCTAGTTCGTTAAAAGAAGTTTTATCTGACAAATGAAATTATAATTAAGTGCAAGGTCAAATTATCTTTTTATTTTATTTTTTTGGGATATTGTTCCACAAAATTATGTTCTATATACTATTAAAAATTCAAAATATATAGTACTCCAAAAGTATTCCTTGAGAAAAAAAAAGGTAAAAAAGCAAAAAAGTAACCTATGATCATCTGTCTTTTTTATTTTTATTGTTAATATAAGTAGGATTTACAATCAACATCTCTGAATTTTGAAATATACAAGTTGCATGAATATAGTTGGAATTTACATTAAGATTTAGTGGTTAGATTGGTCTTAGCTTTGAATACTTTAAAGGCTCATGAAAATCGTTTCAACTTGTATTAGTCTTCTTTATTAGGTAGTTAAATACTGAAAGGAAAAAGATAATAATGAATTATAATAAATACACAATTATATAGATATGTAAAAAAAACACCCAATGTTGTCGGTCAACTTCTAATAATGTTATAGAGACGTGCCTTCCATTTTGTAGTCGATGTAGCTCGTTTCTTCATGTTCTTATGGCTTTTCAAGTCTTTATATATAAATACATAATAAATATATATATATAATATAAATTTAATTAATAATCAAAGTCAAATACTTCTTTCTAACTAATAATGCATGAACCTAACTCCAACTCATATATCAATGCATGCTTGTTTATATGCTTTACGTGTATATAGTTAAGCAAATACAGTTTAGAACACACAAATATATATTTTTTAAATTGTATTAATCTTTCATTTTATAATGTTATTATTTCTCCTTAAAATTTATGAAATATATATATATTTATATCACCAATATTATTGGTCGAGAATGCTACAATAGCGATTTTATCATGTTTCTAGAGCATCCCTCATTTCTAATCAATCGTCCAACTCACATGTCGAAAAATACTCTAATAAATGGGATTTAATTGCCATAAAAACACATCGATTATGCACCTTTAAAATGTCAAGTACCTCAATACAATTTCCAGGACATCCTGAGGTCTAAGGGTGAAAAAAAAGAGTGAGAAATTAAATACATGTAATTAATTCTTAATTACATCACCAAATTGAAATACCCAAAAGTCTGAAAAATCACAACTAAGTATTCAGAGATTAGGATTTTTTATTTTGATAAATGTGGTTACGGCTGTGTTTTATTTGAATCCCTTGAATAGAAAAAGGAAGACCACCACCATAAAGTTCTCCATAAATGAACAATTCTACCACACTCGGTAGACCTATTATGTTCCTCTGTAATGTGCTCTTGTGTTTTCTCTATCACATTTTTCTGCAATGAATATTAACAGAATGATATGATTAATAATGGGTGTATTTTTGCTTTTTGTTCTTGATACAAAAGCAAAATAACTAAAATAAAAATATGTTTGGTATCTTCTACTTTTTAGTTTTTAAAATAAAGAGAAAGTGAGGTGAGAGAGTGGTGACAGAGAAATTGAAGTGAGAGTAATAAAAGAGAAGATCATAAAAGAGTAGTAACAAAACATGTTTAATTAGACTATAATTAAAATATTTGTTTAAATAAATTTTAAAAGTAATTTATATTGTTTTCAAAATTTTGGATATTATTTTAAAAAAGTAAAAACAGTTTTACAAGACATATTTTTTGAAAATATTTTTACTTTTTTAATTAAAGAAACAAAAAGCTGTTTAAAAAAGTGTTACCAAACAACACTATTATTATTACTTACTTTTGAAATAAATTTGAGTCCAATCTTTAGCTGTCCTCTGTAAGTGTCATCTTCAAGTACTACATTATATGGGCCTGGTTTCACTTCTAAAAACCCTCTGTCACACCCCTCTGTGATTATTCCACCTAAGTAAATTCTGCATAGTACACCCAAAATATTCACTAAGATTAAAAATGCTACATTTTTGTATGTACTCAACAGTGATTAAAAAGGATAAAACTTTGTTTGAGAAGGCAATATTACATAGTTTCACCCACAAATTCACCATCAGAGAAGAGTTGTCTGTTCATAATTCTAAACTTGAGATGGGTTAATTTTTTCCAATCAGACATTGGAAATTCAAAAGTGAACTTTTCATTCCACCAAGCCTTTTCATCTTCACCTGCATTAGAAAGAAAAAAAAAGAGTGACACTAAAATAAGGTAGACATGCATGGAATGGAATCATTGGGAGTGAAAATGAAGTAAAACACAAACAGCACCTGATGATATTTTGCTTCTATACAAGTGCTCTCCACACTCTATAAAGACATAATAGTCTGATCTCCCTACAAAACCTAATTCAATTTAGTCACTCAATTATCTCCAATTGATTATTAGAAAACCACTCCAAATGAAAAAAAAAAAATGTTAAAAGAGAGAGAGACAGAGAGAGAGTGGTCTTACCAACAAGATGTTTGTGTCTAATGCCTTCAGCATTGACAAGAAGTACTTCAAGAATTCCCCCTTTCATTTCTTTGGATTATGAATGTGAATGTGACGTTTCATGAAAGTATTTGTGCTTTTTAATAGAGAAATGCATATTTATGTATATTAATATAGGCAGGGCAGTATCTCAATCAAACAATAACTATTTGTGCAATTAACACAATATATAGGCGTTTTAAGTTATACTTTAAAGAAAAGTTAATTGTGGTTATAGAAAACCATATATTCAATACCTTCAAACTATAACTTCACACACTAAATTGAGCCATACGTTTTGTTACCTCATTTCATTTAGTGTTCTCAAAGTATGATTAATTGTTCTTCTTTGTTTCTGATTAACATTAGGACTAGAGAATCAATGAAATTATAATCATATTTCAGATAGAGATTAAACATTTGAATCCTTCCTTCACAAATTTTTTGAGACAACATTTTAAGCTGGGACCAAATTCAAAGTCCTTATAACACTATAATAAGTTCACTTGTTTTGTACCTTCTTTTGAAATTATTTAATATCTTTGGTTTAAATCATCTATTTGTTGCCCATAAAATGAAAAGCATACACCTTATCTTTATTATGTAATTAAACTTTAAAGTTCAAATATATATAAAAAAAAATATACACCTTCAGTATTGAATATAATTTGTTATCTGAACCCTATTCAATATACTTTTTATTTTACACATTATTTATAGATATATATTACACAACTTCTGAATTATGACAATATGTAATACATGAAATTAAAAAATAATACTTTATTTATTAAAAATTATATATAAATATATTTGTTAAAATGCGTATAATTAGTTTTTTTTATTCTTTTATTTTTACTAATATTGGGGTGGATAACTTCCCCTCCTGCTCCCGGGTGTGGTAGGGATGACTCAGTTTACATTGGAATGCCAAGAGGTCCCCCCAAAGGCCTCCATCCTTCTTAGTGGGCTACTTATCTGAGGCCTATATTCATGTGATTTTTTTTTTGAGGAAATTATACCAAATATGGATTTTTTTATAAACTTTGAAAAATATGGCAGTTTTTTTTTTTAAGTTTTTTATGGAATATTTTTTTTGTTTACATTTTTATGGGAGTTTTTTTCCCATATATTTGTAAAACTTTATTTGTATACTATATTTTATCTTTTATACTTTTTTTAGTACCTATTTTTGATATATTTTGAGATTATTTTAATAATTTTAATCTATTTGTGTTAATTTTTATTATTTATATTTGATAAAATATTTTTTTATTTAAAAGAAAAAGTGGTGTTGCAAATCAGTTCAAAAAGAGAAAATCATCCATTGAGAAAAATTCAGAACAAGGATTCTCATTTTAATATCTTTCTTTTTCAAGATCTGTTTCATCATGACCACCAAACTGTGCAGTTTTTTATCATTTCTATTCTCTATGTTCAAGATCCTCAACTGGATGCCGAACAATGAAATGAAATAGTAAGCAAACAATAGTTCAAGTTCAACTATTAATGAGTAGAGCTCAAATTGGATACAAAACAAAGTTAGTACAAATGAATGAAGCCCACAAACTATCTGAAACAGAGTACTTAGCAACCAAGTAACAACAGTCCATACCAATAGAAATCAATCATCATCATCAATTGCTTCCACCATTGTTCCTCCAAAAAAGAGAAGAAATCAATCATCATCAAACACGTATCATTTATATTTTGAGATTATTGTAATAATTTTAATCTATTTGTGTTCATTTTTATCATTTATATTTGATAAAATATTTTTTTACATAATTCTTTGAGAGAAAAAACTGAGACATATTCATCACCATACTTTTTATTCTCATTTTTTTTTCTTCAATTTTTTATCTTCTTCAATCAACATTTTATCTACAGCAACTGGTTACCACTATCAAAACAATTTTGATTTTTTTTTTGTGATAATAATCGTATGCCACTGTCCATTTTTTTTAATGATGTGTGGTAACCGGTTACAACTATAAAAATCAATTTTATTATTTAAGAGGTGTTGTAGTAACTAGTTACAACTATAAAAATAATTTTTATTTTTTTAAGTAATGTACCATTATCAAAATATCAACTGAATTGTAACTAGTTACTTGGTGAGATTTGGAAGAAAAAAAAATTGATATGAAAAAAATAAACTAAATTGATCTTGAAGGTAACTGGTTACAACTAGGTCTGAAAAAAAAAAGAAAAAAAAACAAAGACAGTTGCAATGGTAACCGGTTACTTAGCCAGACTTGGAAAAAAATAAGATTCGAACAAAAAAATCTAAACTAATCATAATCGTAACTGGTTACAACGAGGTTTGAAAAAAAATCAAATCTAAAAAAAAGAACCAATTGCTATGGTACCTGGTTACTTAGTCAGGTGTGAAAACAAAATCAAATCTAAACAAAAGAATCTAAATTTTTCGTTATTGTAACTGGTTACACCTAGGTCTAAAAAAAATCTCATATGAATAAATTGAATCAGGCGTTATGGTATTTGGTTACTTAAACAGATTTAGCAAACAAAAACCTAGAAAAATCAAATATGAAGTACAAAATCAGATGTGAAGAAGAAGAATAAAACCAGATTTAAAGAAAGAAAAGAAGAATAAAATCATATTTGAAGAAATAAAAAGAAGAATATGAAAGACAGAAGAAGAAGAAAGAAAGAAGAAGAAGAAAAAGAAAAAGAAGTGGAGACCTGGCTCGGCCAACCTCTCGAAGCGACTCCATCTCTCCTCCACGCCTATGTTCGCCTGGTTCACGCAAGCGCAAAGCGAGTTTACCATATTATGTATAATTATTTCTTTCACCATAAATTTAGAATCTTTTTTTTTGCTTCTTCTCATTCGAGTCTATAGGACCTTGTTGAGTGAAGGGTTTTTTTTTATACAATTAAATCAAAGATAATACACTAGTTCCTGACAAAAAATAAAAAATAAACTAACTCTACAGCATAGCATAATATAAAATATATTTATATACCAAAATAAAAGATATCTAATGTTGTTTAATGTGATGAATCAAATAACTTTCTAGCTGTAATGCGCATTTACTTAATTTAATTTAGAAAATTTATTAATTACTTTTATTAAGTTTTTATGATTCTCATATTAATTTTAAATAAATAAATAATATTATTTATAAAATAATGATACAAACATATAAAAAAAAAAAAACCAAAATATTTTTTATGGTTTTTTTTTTTTAATAAAACAATAAAATGGTAACTTTTTGGATCATAAACCACCATATTTAAGGTACAAAACATTCATGATATTATTTAAATCACATCTCAATAATTGGAGAAAAAACTTGTTTATTCTTGATTAGAGAGAAATGTTATTTAATTTCTTACGTAGTTATATAGTTATTCTATTTGTACACACATTATAATTTTTTTATTATTTAAAATGAATATATATTCATATAAGTTATATTAAGTAACATAAAAATAAAATGTTTTCTTTTTAAATATAAATGATAAATTTTTTAATAAAAATAAAAATTATGTATCATATATTATTATAATAATTATATTTTTATAACTTTTGAATTTACATTAATATAATTATTAAATATTTAATTTTGTATTAAATATTATTATAATAATAATATTTTATAATATTTAAATTTTTATTAATATAACTAAATAGTTATTTTACTAAAATGTTATAAAAATTAAGATTATATATCATATATTATTATAATAATATTTATAACATTTGAATTCATATTAATATAATTATTAAGTATATAGTCTTGCATTATATATTATTTTAATGATGATATTTTATAACATTTAAATATATTAATTTATTTATTAAATATCTTGTCTTGTATTATATATTATTTTAATAATGATATTTTATAACATTTAAATTTATATTAATATAATTATTAAATATATAGTCTTGTATTAAATATTATTATAATAATATTTTATAATATTTGAATTTATATTAACATAATTAATAAATATTTATTTTTAATTAGTTTTAAATGTATATTCTATTAAATATTTGTAGTATTCCGTTAAAGTTAACAAAAAAAAAAAACCATTAAAACAAAAAAAATCGTTAAATACACACTTTTTATATATACTAGGTAGAAGCAACGTGCAATGCACATTTGCCTAGTTTAAAGTTGTAAACACTATCTATAATTTTAATAAAAACTGGTTCAATGTTTTTAAAAAATATATATATAATAGAATGAATTATAGTTCTATAGTATATATAAATATTTATATTAATAATTTCTACATATAAGACATTTAAACACAACGTTGGCATATATATATATTTACATGACTACATGACATATATATATAAATTACAACAATATTTAAAAATAAATTAATAATAGAAATAAAATAAGAATATAAAAAGTCACAGTGTAGACAGTAGTATACATGCATAAACTATTTTTAGTTTCTCATGTATTTCACAATGTCATTTGGTGAATTTTGTTGACGCCGTTTTTCGTCAACAGTGAAAGAAGAGCACGTAAACAATAACTAGTAATGGCCAATTAAAATATGACAATACAAAACACGATTTTTTACGTGGTTTAGCAGTTAAATCTGCCTAGTCCACGAGTCTTTGTTATTAAACTCAAGATTATCTCTGAAAATTCTTAAGCATGGATTCTTCAGAGTTTTCTCTCAAGATTCAGAATTTCGGTCCTTTACAATGGTGCATAACCTCTCTATATATAGAGGAGGATGCAGAATACTATCCCACATATTTTGGGTAGTTACTCTTTTTGTGTAAATAAATTAAATGACTTTAAATGTCTGCAATCCGATATAAAAGGAAACGTCCCTTGAAGACCAGGGGGCGTATAACTAATCAAATAATATCCCATGATTTTATGGGATTTACAATAATAAATGCAGAACACGTCCCTTGTAGACAACACTTGTAGATGTTCAAGGTTATTATCATATATCCCCAAGGCCTTATTCTCCCAGGTTTCTCATCAGCTTTCGAGCTAATGACATCTCCCGAGGTCACATGGCTTCGAGATTATACGCGCGTCAGGCTCGGAACCCTTGATCCGAGGTCATCCCTGAGGATAGATGCGTCTCGGGAGCTACCCTTCGAGATCGTGAATATTTCGAGACCACCACATTCGAGGTCGTCTCAGTCTTGCAGGCTCGATATTTAGTCCTGGAGCATACTTCAAACTTTACGAGTTCATTCGTTGCGAATCCAACTTTCGAGGTTACATTTAATCATGGCTCGAAATCTGGGTATAACATCTTGCCCCCTCAAAAGTATTTGTTCGAATCCTAAGAGAATGAAACTTTTGAACTACTTTCTTCGGGAACTGTACCGTCATACACTTGAAAATGGACATGCGTCAGTTGGGTATTGCTCATTTATGGCACTTGAGTACCTTGGAAACATGCCCACGATCATTCGTCTACCATCTTTTCGGCCCCATCATGTCACTTACCCCTGACCGTCGGATTTCATGAAGATCCTGGCCAATGGCCCAGATTAATCCTTTTTATCACTTTTCTTCCTTTATATACTCAAGGTCTTCTTCTTCCTCTTATTTTACACGCATCAAAAACAAAGAAAAGGAAAGGACGAAACCAGAGGCCATCCCAGAGAACCTCTTTCTCGTGCATGTTCTCTCAGCCGAAAAAACAAAGAACCTCCGGTTTTTTCGAGTCCGTGAGCTCATATTTGCAGCCTCTCCTTCAGTCAACGATCTCTCTGCAATCGCCATTATTGTGTAAGTGTGCAATTTTTATTTTCCCTTATGCCAGTTTCTGTCCATGGTGTTCTTGTTATTTCTGGGAATGCGCTAATATATTTCCTTAGTATTATATGCTAGGAAATTTTTGATCAATAGGCTTCTACATTTACGTTCCCATACTAGGTGTTGAATCTTTGGTTTCAAATCCAATTTTTTGTGTAGAACAAACCCAAACATGGTTTCTTCATTTTTGGGTTTTCAAAATTTAAAAGACGTATCTTGCACACCAAGATATTTGGGTACAAAATCTTGGTTTTTAAAGAACGCACGATACCCCATGTTACCTTTTCTGAATAACCGCCACCTTTTTTCCCTGATACTTCGGGATTTTCAAAAAGTTATGTCCACTCTCCTCCTTTTTCCCGTAGAACACACGTTTTGACTTTTTTATAGGGTTTTAGTATCGAGCTCATTTTGTTCCTAAACTCCGAGCTCGTTCTTTCGAGCTCGTAATTCTTGCATGCATGGCCTTCACCATTTTTTCTTTCTCGCTAGATGTCACAAAATCTGGAAAGACGGTGGGGGTCGTTGCTGGCAATCCCTTACTCGCCAAAAACCCCGAGCCTGGAGTCGCTGTTCGCTCGAAATCAACGTCGGATTCGGGAGTACGAGCTTGCGCGCGAGCAGGAGGATATTCAAGCTCATTATCACTGTCAAATAGACGAGGTTATAGAGAAGAAGAGGAGAACTCTTCGGGAGGCCCTTTATCCAGAGTCCAACTCAGGGCCTAGGCCGATCCCCCTCGACCCCGCATTAAAGGTCACTGTCGCGTATAGTCCAGGAGAACTTCAATTTTCACTAATGGGGGAGCCTTCTTCCTCGCAGTCGAGGAAAGAAATGTTCGAGGCCGAGCACTATTGGAGCTCGGTTACCTCGACTAGTCAGATAACTGACATCTTGGCCCTCCATGGCCTCAGCTTGTCAGGTTCTTTGAAGTGTCAAGCTCCGGCCGCCCACGAACGAAGCTGTTTCGCCCCCGGGGACCGTGACGCCAAGCTGAGATACGCGGCATGGAGCCAGGAACACATGAGGGCGGGGGCACTGTTGCCTTTGAAGTCTTTTTTCAAGGACTTCACGGATTTTGTTGGGTTGGCTCCATTCCAGCTCAACACCAATTCTTACAGGGTGTTGTCTGCCCTGAGGTCGCTATACCACGAGCTGGAGTGGGAAGGGCCTTCGCCTCAGGAGATTTTATATCTCTTTTTTCTGAAAAGCAACCCCTCCCGAGCTCGGGGAGGAGATGAATTTTACTATCTTTCGAGCTACCCCAAAGAGAAGAAGGTCTTTGAAGATCTCCCCAATCATCCACCAGATTTCAAAAAAGCCTTCTTATGGACAGACGGTCTGTCCCCGTCTCGATACTACTCGTTCAGGCGGATTCGTAAGTATTCCAGTTTTCGTTATCTCTGTGCTCGGGATTTTAGCTGTTAGATAGTCCGTACTTAGTTGAAACGTGTCTTGCTTTTCAGCCAATTTTCAGCGTCCCTCTCCTGACGAGGCAATGAAGGGACATAAGGAGACCCTGCTCCAACTCCCTCATGGTAGGAGGTCTCTCCTGTACCTTTTACATGAGGATAAGCTCCGAAAATGCGGACTTTTGGGGGAGGGCCAGTCCACCTCTGACTGGTCCAATAAAAAGTATGAACACTGGGAGCAGGTGCCTTTGCCCACAAGCGTCCTCCCTCCGAGGAGAGAGGTGAGGCCCCCACTTCCAGTTCGCATAAGGAGTCCGCCGTCGGGGAATGAGGCTAATGACGAAGCCTCGAGCTCAGATTCAGATGAAGGTAAAGCCCTCCTTACCTCGAGAATGTGGTCCCCCACCTTACTAAAGCATAAACCCAATAGGTTAGTCTCATGCCCATATGATGGATACCACTTCTACATATGGAGTTGGGTAGACGACTGTGTTCATAGGTTTGATAGTGGGCTCGGGAAGTATGACACCATGTATACTTCGGACGAGGTGTGGAACGGGATAGCTGTCCAATACGGAACCAACGATTATAGGGACCTTTCGAGGTTGACACCCACCTATAGGGAAGATACTCCCCTCGCTTCTTCTGAAGATGGGGGAATTTCATGGTCCCCGAGCTCTAATTCGGGGAGGAGTTCCAGTTAGGTCTTTTCTTTACTTGGTTTTGGTTTTTATTTTTTTATTTTCCAAGCTTATTATCATTATGCCTAACTCCGATTGGAACTGTGCAGGTGCCATGGACTCCGACCTTGACAATATCATCGAGAGCGGTGGTGCCAAAAGGAGCAAGCGTCCCAGGGCACCATCGCGAAAGGTGGACCGGCCCACCAAAGTTCCCAAAAGGACCGAGAAGACACCTCCTCCCCCAGCTCCTCCTGTTACCAGCTCCATCACGGCGCCGTCTTCGCAGGTCGGTGCCGCAACTGTGGCATCGACCTCGCAGGTCGATGCCTCTAACACGACCGAGCCCCTGTAGTGGTTCGATCGACACTTGGTCCACCTTCTAGAAAGCCTTCTGCTTCTCAAGCTCAGAAGCTGTCAGTTTCTACCCACATGGATGCATATGTGGTTGACAATGCCGCTAGGTCCCATGGGTCTACGCTGGTCTCGAATGTTATGTCCCGAATCGGCCAAAGCTTTGGCAGTCTTGAAGCTCCCCAATGGCAATGCTTGAACGACACCCAAGACTGCACTGTCCTTTATGAGAAGAGTATCGAGCTCGCTGCCACGGTAAGTGTCCTTCTATAGTCCTACTTCTTGGTTATAATCACATTGACCTGGAGCTAATGATGATTTCTTCCTTTGTCAGTCTCCGGCCTTTACTGCCCAGCTCAACTATAAGTTGAACAACGAGATCCACTCGAGCAAGTCTCATGCTCAGGAGGCGAAGGATCTCCACCTCAAAGCAAGCGATGATCTGAAGGCAGCCAATGCAAAGCTTGATGCAGGTGCTAAGGAACTTGAGGGCATGGCGTCCGAGCTCGGGAAGCTGAAGGCTAAGCTCGAGGAGCTTGAGAAGGAGAATGCCGAGCTCACGGATCTTAAGAAGGAGATCACTCGGCTCCAGGAGACCAACAAGAAGCTCGAAGATGAAAAGGCCGCCACCTTTGACATTATGGAGGATGAAAAAGCTTGTCTCCTTGCTGAGTACAAAGAGAAGAAGGACCAGGCGGTTGACTTGGCCATGTACCGAATGTGGGCCAACAACGAAGACCAGGATACCAACTTCTTAGGTCCTCACAAGGCGACACTTCTTGACAGGTGGAATGGTCGGCTTGAGAAGGAAGAGGCTGCTCGGGAGGCCATTTCGAAGGGTGCCCAGAAGGATAGTCATGCTATTCGTCCTGAGGAGTCCGGTGCTGCTGATACTGAGAAGGCCAAGGAGACTCCTCCTTCTTAAATCTGATTTCGGGGAAATCATTTATTGGGGCTGCGTCCCCTTATTTTTGTAATTATTTTAATTTATGCCCACGGGGCTGATACAATTTCTTTTATTATTGACCTATATATGCTTTACATTTCTCAGCTCGAAATATTTTGTACATTTTATATTGATGAATCATTTATGTTTATTTATTAATACAAACATAGTGTGGATTTAGGCTCGAAACTCGATGCATTCGTGCATAGTTTGTTCGAATTATCCGCTTCCGACCTCGTTATTCATCAAAGTCGGATATTACTTTAACCATGAACCCGAAAGTACTTATATGGTATGTAATGTGAATGGTTTGGTTATATCTTTTTTACTTAGTTACTTTTCCTCGTCCTCGGTTTTTACTCCGAGGTTAAAAGTTCAAAACTATTTTTCTTTAAGATATTCCAGCCTCGATCTCGACTTATCCCGAAGTAGGTTTAGGTTCCTACTTATTGTCGATTAGTTTTTTGGCTGGTTTGTTCCAAACCTGTTAAGTTTGCACATCTGGTTAACTCCAAACGTTTTCTGTTTTTGATAATTCGGTTATGTCCGAACTATCTAAGCTCTCGTATCTAGTTATATCCAAATACTCTATGTTTTTGATAATTCGGTTATGTCCGAACTATCTAAGCTCGCGTATCTGGTTATATCCAAATACTTTATGTTTTCGATAATTCGGTTATGTCCGAACTATCTAAGCTCGCGTATCTGGTTATATCCAAATACTTTATGTTTTCGATAATTCGGTTATGTCCGAACTATCTAAGCTCGCGTATCTGGTTATATCCAAATACTTTATGTTTTTGATAATTCGGTTATGTCCGAACTATCTAAGCTCGCGTATCTGGTTATATCCAAATAATTTATGTTTTTTATTTTTTATTTTTTAAGCTGATGGTATATATACCAATGATGCCCCCTTAATATCCTATGAGTGTGACCATATGTTATTAAATTAAGAGAGATTGCAAAAATAAAAAGAGAAAATATATTGAACGAAATAGATCTTTATTTGATGGAATTCAAAAGCAAACAAACTAATACAGATAGAAAATCATGGTTATAGGCAACACTTTTCCTACACTACTGATAGTAAGGTCTAAGGTGTTCGCCATTCCATGCTCGCGGTACCAGGCTCCCGTCCAATCTCGCAAGTTTGTACACACCGAGACGGATGATTGACTCTATCTGGTATGGTCCTTCCCAATTCGGCCCGAGCACTCCAGCTGCTGGATCTCGTGTTGCCAAGAATACGCGTCTCAACACCAGATCTCCCATTTCGAACTTTCGATCCCGAACCCTCTTGTTGAAATACCTGGTAGTTCGTTGCTGGTAAGCAGCGTTTCTCAGTTGAGCCTCTTCTCTCTTTTCTTCAATCAAGTCTAAGGTTTCCTCGAGCTGAGTGTGGTTTGAACTTTGATCATAAATCTGAGTTCGGATCGTTGGGATTTCGACCTCGATGAGCAACATTGCCTCGCAGCCGTATGCTAGAGAGAACGGGGTATGCCCTGTTGATGTTCGAGCTGTGGTCCTATATCCCCAAAGGACTTGGGGCAATTCTTCGAGCCACCGTCCCTTCGCTTCCTCCAACTTTTTCTTCATAGAACTTTTGAGAGTTTTGTTTACAGCCTCGACCTGGCCATTCGCTTGAGGGTGGGCTACTGATGAAAAACTCTTTATTATGCCGTTCTTTTCACAAAAGTTGGTGAACAAGTCGCAATCGAACTGGGTTCCATTGTCGGATACGATCTTCCTTGGTACCCCATATCGGCATACGATGCTTTTTACCACGAAATCAAGGATCTTTTTTGAAGTTATAGTCGCCAATGGTTCAGCCTCCGTCCACTTTGTGAAGTAATCCACAGCGACCACAGCATATTTTACTCTGCCTTTGCCAGTCGGGAGAGAGCCTATGAGGTCGATGCCCCATACCGCGAAAGGCCATGGGGAAGTCAACATGGTCAGCTCGGATGGTGGAGCTCGGGGTATCATGGCGAATCTCTGGCATTTGTCGCATTTCTTCATGTACTCGAAAGAATCCGTTTTGATGGTTGGCCAGAAATATCCTTGGCGTATGATCTTCTTGGACAGGCTATGCCCCCCGGTGTGATCTCTGCAAAATCCTTCATGAATTTCTTCAATGATCTTCTTAGCTTCGGGAGGGGTTACGCACCTAAGTAACGACATGGAATATCCCCTTCTGTATAGCTTCCCATCCAAAATGGTGTAACGGGGAAGTTGATACATCAACTTTCGAGCCTGGTTCCGATCTTTTGGAAGGACTCCATTTTCGAGATAATCAGCTATTGGGGTCATCCAGGTCGGCTCTGTTTCGATCATACACACATCTTCCTCTTTTGGCTTGTTAATGCTAGGTGCTGATAGGTGTTCTATGGGTACAACATTCAGCTCTTCATTTTCGGTGGATGCGGCGAGTCGAGCTAAGGCATCTGCATTTGAGTTCCGTTCTCGGGGAACCTGTTCGATTGCGTAAAACTCGAAACACTCCAATGCGAATTTTTCCTTTTCCAGATAAGCTGCCATTCTTGTACCACGAGCCTGGTATTCTCCTAGGATTTGATTAACCACGAGTTGGGATTCACTGTAGCAATGTATAGCTCTAGCTTTGAGCTCCTTTGCTATACGAAGTCCAGCGAGTAAAGCCTCGTATTCGGCCTCATTATTCGACGCTTTAAAGCCAAATCTTAAGGCAGAATGAAATCTTCTCCCTGCGGGGGTAACCAAAATGACCCCTGCCCCCGCTCCATTTTCATTTGATGAGTCGTCGATGTAAAGTTTCCACAGCTCATGGGCCGTGGTTATTACCTCGTCGTCGGCTATACCAGTACATTCCACTATAAAGTCCGCCAATGCCTGTGCCTTAATGGTCGTTCTTGGGTGGTAGGTGATCTCGAAATGTCCGAGCTCAACAACCCATTTAAGAAGTCGACCTGAAGCTTCTGGTTTAGACAAGACTTGCCTAAGCGGTTGATCAGTCAGCACATGGATGGGATGCGCCTGAAAGTAGGGGCAGAGTTTACGAGATGAATGAATTAAACTGAGCGCGAGTTTCTCCATCAATGGGTATCTTGACTCTGCCCCCAGTAATCTTTTACTGATGTAGTAAATGGGTCTTTGCACCTTCTCTTCTTCTCGAACGAGCACTGCACTTATCGCGTGTTCGGTGGTTGAAAGGTATAGGTACAGTATTTCTCCCGTTTCAGGTTTTGACAGGATGGGTGGTTCTGCAAGGTGCTTTTTGAGCTCCTGAAAGGCCAGCTCGCATTCCTCCGTCCATTCAAATTTCTTACCTCCTCTTAATAAGTTGAAAAATGGAAGACCACCGTCCGTAGATTTCGAGATGAATCTGCTTAGGGCTGCCATCCTGCCAGTCAAACTTTGGACATCTTTGTGCCTCCGAGGTGAGGGCATGTCAATCAGGGCCTTGATCTTGTCGGGGTTAGCCTCGATTCCATGAGAGTTTACAATAAAGCCCAGAAATTTTCCTAAAGACACCCCAAAAGTGCACTTATGAGGATTTAGCTTCATGTTATACTTTCTGAGCACGCCGAAGCACTCTTCGAGGTCATCAACATGGTTCTTGTTGAGTTGAGACTTGACAAGCATGTCATCAACATAAACCTCCATGTTGTTCCCTATTTGTTCTGAAAACATCATGTTTACGAGCCGCTGGTATGTGGCCCCAGCATTCTTGAGCCCGAATGGCATGACATTATAGCAGTATAGCCCTTTATCCGTGATGAAGCTCGTATGTTCTTGGTCGGGGGCATGCATGGGAATCTGGTTATATCCAGAATAAGCATCCATGAACGACACCAGGCCATGCCCCGCCGTGGCATCCACGAGCTGGTCAATCCTTGGTAACGGAAAACAGTCTTTTGGGCAAGCTTTGTTGAGATCTGAGTAGTCAATACAGGTTCGCCACGTCCCATTGGGCTTTGGGACCAACACCGGATTGGCTACCCAGTCAGGGTAAAAGGCATCCCTGATGAATCGGTTTGCCTTTAACCTGTCAACCTCCTCCTTTAGTGCTTTCTTTCTGTCTTCGTCTAGCTGTCTTCGCTTTTGTTGCTTCGGGGGGAAGCTTTTGTCTATGTTCAGTGCGTGGCTTGCTATATTCGGGCTTATCCCCACCATGTCTGAGTGTGACCACGCGAAGACATCCTGGTTTTTCTTCAAAAAGCAAATTAATTGCTATTTTGTCTCATCTTGGAGGTGTTTTCCGATCTTCACCTTCTTTGAGGGATCAGCTTCCTCGAGCTGAATTTCTTCGAGCTCCTCTAAAGGTTCGAGGTCAACTTTCTCCTCAATTCTTGGATCAATCTCTTCGTCAATCTCTAAGACCGTTCCGTCTTTGTTTTGCATGATGACGAGTGCTTGTGCGTTCGTCTGTTTCTTTCCTCTCAAGGAGATGTTGTAGCATTCCCTCCCTGCTAATTGGTCTCCTTTCAATGTCCCGACTCCGCTAGGGGTTGGGAACTTAAGGGCCAGATGCCTTACTGATGAAACTGCCCCCAGCCCGACCAGGGCGGGTCTCCCGAGCAGCACATTGTAGGCTGATGGTAAGTCTACTACCACGAACTCCATCATCTTGGTTGCCGAGACTGGGTAGTCTCCCAAGGTCATGGGGAGCTCGATGGATCCCATGCAGGCGGTTCCTTCTCCTGAAAAGCCATACAAAGTAGTTGCACACGCTTTCAGGTCGCAAAGGGAGAGTCCCATCTTCTCGAGGGTTGCTTTGTAAAGAATGTTGACTGAGCTCCCATTATCTATGAGAACTCGGTGGACCCTTTTGTTGGCCAGCTGAAGAGTAATGACCAGCGGATCATGGTCAGGAAACTGGACATGGGATGCGTCTTCCTCGGTGAAGGTTATTGGTTGTGTCTCAATCCTCTGGCTTTTTGGAGCCCTAGGTTCGGGTTCATAAGGAGACCCGTCCCCAGTCTTCAGCTCGTTAACATATCTCTTTTGGGCGTTCCTGCCCACTCCTGCGAGATGAGGCCCTCCCGAGATGGTTATTACATCCTCTCCATCTATCGGCGGGGGCCTGTCTTCTTCCCGAGCTCGAGAATTATTGTTTTGTGTCGTCGGAGGCGCGGCTACTCTCTGGCTCGCGGCCGCCTGACTAGTACTCTGGTTTTTGACATATTTCCGGAAGTAACCTCTCGAGATCAATCCTTCGATCTCGTCCTTCAGTTGTCGACATTCATCGGTTGTATGCCCGGTGTCTCTGTGAAATCGGCAATACTTACTGGAATCCCTCTTGGATTTTTGATTCCTCATCGGGTCCGGACGCCTAAAGGGGACCTGGTTTTCATTAGCCAGGTATATGTTCTCCCGAGACTCGTTGAGCTCGGTGTATACTCTGTATACGGAGAAATATCTCTCCCCTTTCTTTTTCTTTCCTCCCTCGGCTTCGGGGTTACTTCCTTCGTTCTTTTTCCTCTTGGAGGGGTTCTCCGTGATAGGCTTTGGAACTGCTAGGTCCGCCGAGGTTGAGGCAGAGTTGACGTTTATCGTTGTAGTTTCGGGCTGGGAAGTCGCATTGAGCGTCGACCTCGCTTCCTCTACATTGACAAACCTCTGCGCTCGTCTGTTAAACTCGGTTATGGACCTTACTGGTTTTCTTTGCATGTCGTCCCAAAGGGCACTTCCCGGCATTACGCCGGCTCGGACAGCCATTAGGTGCCCACTGTCATCCACGTCCCGAGCTCGGGCGACTTCCAGATTAAACCTTGTTAAGTAACTTTTTAGTGTTTCGCCCGGCTGTTGTCGGACGTTAGTTAAGGTGGATGCCTCTTGTAACGCCCCAAACTCCAGGGACCGTTACGGTGTGCCTTGTAAACAGTGCTAAACTCGCTAATCGAGTCATTTGGCCAAAATCGTGAACTAAGTGTGATTAGCAGTTTAGGGATTAAAAACTTTGGTTAAGATGTAACGTTTCACTAAAACGTTTAATATATACATTGAGATCCCGAATATATAGTTTCAGAGTCTATTACAGAAAATATTTACAACAGGCCGTTCTAAGCGGCAAAACAGGGTTCAACCCTAGTTCCACTTTAAACCTCGGCCGTGGCGGACGAGCAGCTGCATACGTACACGTCATCACCTAAGCTCTCCAACTCAAGGATGGTCCAGCTTCCTCTTGCCTTTACCTGCACCATGTAGCACTCGTGAGCCGAAGCCCAGCAAGAAAACACGGTCCAACATGATATAATATCAACAAATAACATGACGTAATATCATCAGATAACATGGTATAATACCAATAGATAACATGATATAATATCAGCAGTACTTGTAACCACCATTCAGGACCAACGGTCCATACAGATAGGTGACAGTAGCCAAATTTCACAATAATGAGCATCGCTCCCTCTAGCCATGTGACGATAGGGTCACCAGGGCTTAACTGATAAGTGATCTTTTCATAAATTTGATTAGGACAGGTGCAAGGTGATTAGTCACCAACATAACCTTTCCTCACAACTCTAGAGTCGAAACTATGGACTTCGTCCCTTAGCCATGTGACAAACGGTCACCGGGGTCATATACCTTGGCTATAGTCATCTGGTCGTAGACCAGGCAAGCGCTTATAAGTTCTTCGACTTTAGGGTCGGTCTAGCATTAATGCCATAGAGCCATTCAATGCGTGATTCTCGACTTTAGAGTCGGTCCCTGACTAGTCAGTGTCATCACAAGCAAGTCATGCCACCAATCGTATACCACATGTTCAATATCCATAAACAAGGTATTTAGCATGCTTACTAAACAGATACCAGTACAATTAGGACCATGCACAACCACAGAGGCTCAAGCTCTGAACAATATCATACTCAGTATATAAAGCATGTCCCAATCACATGTTTCTCATGCATCATATGCAATAAATCCAGCAATCTAACACGCACCAATAATAGCCATGCATGTCACGTTTAATAGTCAACCAACATGCATCAAGAGTAGCCATGCATGTCATACATAATAATCAATCGACATGCATCAATAATAACCATGCATGCCATACATAATAACCAACCGACATGCATCAATAACAACCATGCATGTCTCATATACACAGGGTGTAGTTCTCTTACCTCCGGTTCGAGTGAGAGTTAGAACAAGAACGACCCCTGAGGACGATCAATCCTTAACCCTTTAACGGTCACCTAGTAATAACCAAAATAACCTCCAATTAATGAAAATTACCAAAGATAGGGTCTTAACTTAAACCCCACTCTCGGGACCTCAAAACATGCCCACATAGTGAGTAGATTTGATCCCGGGCCTTAAGGATTGAAACCCCAAGCCAAAAGCCCTTAAAAACACCCAAAACAGGGTTCTGAAGGAACAGGGTAGCGCTACAGCGCTGCCCTTCTAGCGCCCCAGCGCTCAAGACAGAATCACAAACCGCCCAACTGAGCCCTGTGTAGCGCTATAGCGCCCTCTGATGGGCGCTGTAGCGCTACCCCCAGACAGAGCCACCCCTGAAACTTTCTTCTTCAACTTCTTCAATTCTAACTCGATTCCTATGCTTCCAAATCCCATTTTTAATGCCAAATAAACCCAAAAACCATCCCCACATGTCCTAGGGACCACAACCCCAAGAACCCTAGCCAAAACTCCAAACAATTCCCAAGTTTCCAACCCAAAAACCAGCTGAAACTTAACTTAGAAAACAGAGCAAATTCAAGAGTTCTAGTGGCTAGAAACTCACCTTGATCTCAGCAACACACTCTCTTCAATGGTGGAGCATAACCCTAGCTTGGCTAAGCTTGGTTCCTTGGGTTAATTCCTCAATTTGAGCTTGAAAATCCAAAGAGAAAAGAGGAAGAAAATCTATCGGGAGAGAAAGAGGAGAGACTCTGTTTTTGTTACTCTTCTACAGCCTTAATGGCTTATACATATCCTTTGATGGGAAAGGACCTAAATACCCTTAGGTCTAAAATGAAACATTAACAGCCACCAAGGGCAAAACCGTCCTTTCGCACCTACTTCATTAATCACAATTAACACCCTCCAATTCCTGCTATTCTCAATAACCTCAAACACCAATATTCCATATCCCATTACCCTTTAATTCCCGGTAATGCTCGAATCATTAAATTCACCCCGAGACTCAACCCGAGCCTCGAACTTAAACCCGTTATGACTAGACCGAACACTTACATCTCATGATCGTCTCCTGTCGACTAGCTCGAACCAATCCACCTTATAATGTGGCTATATTAATTAATCACAATCATGCACCCAAAATATACAATTACGCCCACAGTGGCCAAATTACCAAAATACCCTCATAGTTAACATATGAGCCCATATGCATGCATTCACCATCATATAATAATATAATTCACGTAAACATGCATATAATCATTAAATACTATAATAAATCAATTATGGCCCTCCTGGCCTCCTAATCAAGGTCCTAAACCTTATTAGGAAATTTGGGGCATTACACCTCTAGTCTGACCCCCATCATTGCTCTGAACTGCTTCTTAAAGTCTTTAGACAACTGCTCCCAAGAAGTTATTGAGTGCCTCTTATATTTTTCGAACCAACTCTTGGCGGGTCCTGTCAATGATGCTGGAAACAACATGCACCTGAGCTCGTAACCCACGTTACTGGCTCTCATGATGGTGTTGAACGTGCTCAGGTGGCTACACGGGTCGGTCTTTCCTTCAAACGTTGGGACGTGAGGGATCCGAAACCCTTGAGGAAAAGGAGTATTGGAAATATGAGGAGCAAACAGTTCGAGATCCTCGTCAGAGTCTTTATATCGATCATTCCTTTGCTCGTTTTTCAAAAGCTTAAAAGCCTTTTCAAGCTGGTCAATTCTTTCTTGGACTGGGTCCGCAAGAGGCACTGTCTGGAATCGGCTGTCATTGATCACAATCCCAGGCTCGCGTCTCCGCAAGGGATCTCTACGCCTATTCAAGCGATCCCTCAAGTCCAGATTTGTTTGGTCACAATTACCCCGAATCTGATTCAGGTGATCTCGCAGGTCGAGACGATTTCTGCGGCTTCCAGTATTCTTACGACCTCGGTCATGCTTACTGATCGACCTGGTATCTCCAGATTCATCACTGGTGAAACTCGTCGCCTGGTTATTTCGCGATGGATTCTTTCCACGTCGCCTCGTCTCCGCCGTGCGAGACCGAGATGTTTGACTTTTTTCAGATGGGGCGCCTCTCCGCTCCTGGAAAGCCTCCCCGTTTCCTTGTCTTCCTCCCACACGCCCTTCGCCCTGATCTCGAACGGGTTGAGCGTTCCTGTCGGGGGGGGGGGGGGGCGAAGGATATCTTATGGGTGATGGAGGGAACCGTATAGGCGACGGTGGTTGCCACCCATGTCGCTGCCTAGACGGTCCAGAATTTGCCCGAGATGGGTCGGTCGCATTTGGTGCGCTCCCAGGTATTTGAGTCCGAGCCTCTGCAGGGGTTCGGTTATTCTCAGTTCCTGCAGGCACTTCCGCAGGCGGGTTAGCCGGGGCCCGAGCCCGAGTACTCCTCTGGGGCCTAGGTGGAGCGGATGGCTCTGCTGGTGCCGGAGGTTGAGCTTGCCTCCTTGTGGCAGCATCTTTTCATGGACGCCCACGGGGTCTACGGGGAGGAACATGCACGTTCCTTGGAGGAGGGACTTGGTTTTCGCGCGGAGGCGGGGGCTGAGCCACCTGCGCCTCTGCGGCTATCCTTGCCAACTCCTCATTCCGTCTGTTGGCCTCTGCCAACTGTTGCTTCAATTGCCGGTTTTCAAGTTCCACAATAGGAACATACCGCTCAGGATTGTAGTAGATATCCTCATCTCTTGGTGGAGGAGGTGGTCCCCGGGAATCAGAAGATCCACTTCTCTCTTCAACATCCGGGTTTTCCATTGGCTGTTTCCAGGACGTCTTGGTTAATTTTCTTCAGGTGTGTTCTGATTATTAGTGGCCATGACTTTTCAGGAATGAATGCTTAAGGCTCTCAATGAAAGCACCAAACTTTTGACGCCGCTTTTCGTTAACAGTGAAAGAAGAGCACGTAAACAATAACTAGTAATGACTAATTAAAATATGACAATACAAAACACGATTTTTTACGTGGTTCAGCAGTTAAATCTGCCTAGTCCACGAGTCTTTGTTATTAAACTCAAGATTATCTCTGAAAATTCTTAAGCATGGATTCTTCAGAGTTTTCTCTCAAGATTCAGAATTTCGGTCCTTTACAATGGTGCATAACCTCTCTATTTATAGAGGAGGATGCAGAATACTATCTCACATATTTTGGGTAGTTACTCTTTTTGTGTAAATAAATTAAATGGCTTTAAATGCCTGCAATCCGATATAAAAGGAAACGTCTCCTGAAGACCAGGGGACGTATAACTAATCAAATAATATCCCATGATTTTATGGGATTTACAATAATAAATGCAGAACACGTCCCTTATAGACAACACTTGTAGATGTTCAAGGTTATTATCATATATCCCTAAGGCCTTATTCTCCCAGGTTTCTCATCAGCTTTCGAGCTAATGACATCTCCCGAGGTCACATGGCTTCGAGATTATACGCGCGTCAGGCTCAGAACCCTTGATCCGAGGTCATCCCTGAGGATAGATGCGTCTCGGGAGCTACCCTTCGAGATTGTGAATATTTCGAGACCACCACATTCGAGGTCGTCTCAGTCTTGCAGGCTCGATATTTAGTCCTGGAGCATACTTCAAACTTTACGAGTTCATTCGTTGCGAATCCAATTTTCGAGGTTACATTTAATCATGGCTCGAAATCTGGGTATAAAAAATTTGATGAAGAAAAGAGCTCCAACAAATTTATAAGATAAAAAAATGATATGTATGCCTTTATTATTTTTAAATAAATATGATTTAATTATTTAAATTATTATAAAATATCTTAAAAATATCATATTTTAATTTATTTATTTATTTTTGTTTAAGTTTATGTTTGTTCTAATTTTTGAATTTTTTAGTTATAACAAAAGATTATATATTATATATTTAATATAATATTAATAAGCTTAAGTTCAATTAAATATTATTTAAGTTATAAAATGTATGATTTTATTATTTTAAATATTTAAAAAATATCATATTTTAATTAATTAATTAATTTATTTATTTAAGTTTAAGTCATGTTTACTATCTACCGTTCTTTAACAGAAAAAAATAAAAAACCGTTAAAACAAAAAATTTCCGTTATCTACGCTATTTTTATATAGAAGATATATATATAATAATGTCAAATAATTATAGAAATCAATACACCATTATTTATTATAGAATATTCATAAAAAAAATTGTTGGAAGTGTTACAATAAATCAACCATGATCATGTAAGATTAACATATTTTCTGAAGAAAAAAATGTTATAAAGGTTGACTGACTATAGCTAAGTAAACAAAGTTATTTATTTTATTAGTCTGTTGATTATAATGATGAACATAGTAATAAACATTGCTCATATATAATATAAACACTTTTGTAATTTTTCTTACAGATATAATGTAAACACACAAACTAATTTGTTTCTAAATAAACATGATATTTTATTGATTATTTTATTAATAAAATTTACAATTTTGTTTACAATATTATTACAGATAAAAATATTTATGTTTATTATTAAACTGAAAAAATACAATTCGTTATTACAATGTTATTTGGGAGGATCCTTATGAGCTTGATGACATCGTCCTCAGATGTATAAAGTTACTCTTCCTGACTCATTCTCTAGTATGAAGTATAAATCTCACATATGTTTAAAAATAAAAACATCAAAAAACTCCTATAAATCAACCGCTAAATGAAATAAACAAAACAAACTATATACAAAAAAAAAAAAAAAAAATTACAATTCGTAAAACCTACAATAATATTTATTTTTGATATTATCGAAATTAAACATAATAATTTATATATATATATATATATATATATGTATACTAGGTAGAAGTAACGTGCAATATATTTACTTAATTTTGAAGTTGTAAACATTGTCTATAATTTTAATAAAAACTAGTTGATTATTTAAAAAAAATATATATATAATAAAATGAATTATAGTTCTATTTTATATAAATATTTATATCAATAATCTTTACATATATAACATCTAAACACAACGTTGATATAAATATAATATTTATATGGCTACATGATATATATATATATAAAATATAATAATATTTAAAAAGAAATTAATAATAGAATTAAAATAAGAATATAAAAAGTCATAGTGTAGATAGTAGTATATAAGCATCAATTATTTTTAGTTTTTAATATATCTCGCAATGTCCTTTGGTGAATTTGATGAAAAAAAGAGCTTCAATCATTTGATAAAAAACAAACTATCACACAAATTTATAAAATAAAAAAATGATATGTATGTTTTTATTATTTTTAAATAAATATGATTTAATTATTTAAAATATCTTAAAAATATCATATTTTAATTAATTAATTCATTTATTTTTGTAATAAGTTTATGTTTGTTCTAGTATTTGAATTTGACAGTGACACAAAATATTATATATTATATGTTTATATAATATCAAGTTTAATTAATTTTTTTAAGTTACAAAATGTATGATTTTATTATTTTTAAATAATTATCATTGTAAAATATCTCAAAAATATCATATTTTAATTTGTTTAATTATTTATTTATTTAATTTTATTCAAGTTTAAGTCATGTTTACAATTTACTGTTAAATATAATAATATTATATTAAATATAAGAATATTCCGTTAAAGTTAACGAAAAAAATAAAAATTTGTCAAAACAAAATTTATTTGTTATCTGCACACTTTTTATATAGAAGAGATATAACTAGAAGCATCAATATAATTAACATTTGGAATCATAAAAAAAACATATAAATAAAAAAACCACAATCTTAATAATAAAAGTTAATAAACATAAATATTTGATTTTTTATACATTCAATAAAAATAAGCAAACTACTAAAATACCATTCATGATAAAAAAAACAATATTGACGTAAAAAAAACATAGCAATAATTAGTCCAAGAAAAAAACATACAAAATGCATACATAAAAAATCAAAACAAATTCATAGTATATATAAAAAAAATTTATATTTTTTTGGACTCTATTTTGTTTTATTATATGTTTGGACTCTGTATTTTGACAAATTATTTTTTGGACATTGTGTTTTGTAAAATAGTTCAAATAGATCCTTAAATCCAATTTTGATGAAGAAAAAATTGAATATAACAACATAATTGTCAGGCCAATTGATTGTGTTTTTGTTCGAAATTATTAGTTTGGTGAATTATTTGTGATTTTGTTTAAAAGTTTTGACCAAAATCAGATATATGTATCTATTTAAACTATTTTACAAAACATAAGATTCAAAAAATTATTTATCAAAACACAAAGTTCATACAAGTGATGGAACAAAATACAGTATTAAAAAAAGTATAAACAAAAAAAAAAAAAACCAAAACTTTTTCAACCTAAATTTTATGAAGCCGAAGAAAACATTATTTAATAGATAGAGTGTAATATCCAACATTTTCATTATACATTTTTTTATTATAAATCAGAGTTTTAATACATAAAATGTACAAGTTTACAAATTTAAGAAATAGTAATGGAAAAATAGTGTTTAAAATATGATTTTATGTTTTTAATGAGATTAAAGAGAGAGAAACTTGAGTAGTCAAGTATTGGACCCAAATGTCATATAATTTTAATTGGGGATTTTTATAAAATTAAGAAAGTTTTGCTAAAGGGCTTATTTGAAAAGAATTTTAGTATTTTGGGTCCAAGTATAATTTTAAAAATAAATTAAAAAAAAAAAGAAAAGGCTTCAGCCTTTCTTTTTTTACCCGGGCCCCTCTCTCTCTCTCCTCAGAAAATCTCTCTCTTTCACGTGCGTGCGTCTGCCCGACCACCGAACGTCTACCGGCGATCATCGTTTATAGCCACGCGCCGGACTGTTAGATTCAGAGGCCTCCGAACTATCGACCACGCGGGAATCTAGAGCTCACTCGCCGATTAAACACCTCAACTGGTCGATTTAAGTTCGGCCACCCCGCGACTTCAAAGTTGCGATTCGGCCACCTCGGGCATCCGTTTGTCGATCCGTCACCACCATCGTGTTCCTCGTGTTGTGGGCTTCAAAACCCAATAACTAGTTCCTACATCTACTATAGTTGGGTGGTGGGCCCACCACGAGCCACCGCGATCCACCATAGACCGACGGTCGAAACTTAGTGTTCGAGGTTTTGAAGTACGTTTTGAGTCTCAGAAAATCATCGTTTGACTTGTTGTGGAACCCGATCACTTTTGTATAATTTCTTTGACCTATATATTGTGATTAAATTGTGATTAATTAGAATAATTGTTATTATGTGTATTTATAGTATATAATTATATATTCTTGATATATGGAATATTTTTCTGTAATTATACTAGCTATCTGAGATTATATGTATTTTTTATACAGATTTTGATTTTGGAATTGTCCACTTTATAGCCGTTGTGCTGTCCAATTTTCTAGAAAATATTAAATATTAAATAAATTATAAAAATACATATTTAATTGATTTTCTATTAATATGGAAATTATTATGATTAATTAATTTTAATTATTATTGTTATTGTTTTGTTAAGTAAATCAAGAATACAGATTCATATATATATATATATATATGAAAAGTGTGATTTATAGTAAACCTATTATTTAACCATTATTATTGTATATTAATATTTTTATTAATATTTAAATATTAAAATAGTATCAAATATTAGTTTCTTATAATTATTGATATTTGTAAGACTAGTGAATTTTGGAGAAAATATATTTATTATATCACTGGAATTGATATTATGACTAATTAATAATAATATAAATATTTATATTTATATTATTATCATTATATTGATTATTACAATTTTATGTTAAAAATATGATTTTTTTTTATAAAATGACTATTTGATATATATACATTCATATATGTATTGTTATTGAGGTATTTTGTTATTATTATTGAAATAAGTTTATTTATAGATGATAATTATTATTGTTGTTGTTGTTATTATTATTATTATTATTATTATTATCATGAGAGTACATTATTAAATGAGCAATGTTTTATATGAAGAGTTATTTGTATTACGTTGATAATAATTATTAGTATCATTCATATAGTTTATGATATTGTTAATATACACTATCAATAGTGTATATTTACGATTTTGATAGAATTTAATAAATGATGTGCCTTGAATAAGATTTGTATGGATTTGATTGATTGACTCTTGCTGAGCAATTTTAAAATAAGCTAAGGACCTAAGGTAAGTAAATCTCACATTTTGTGCTTAAGTGTAAGATGCATCACTACATTGATTGTGTACATCTGATGAGTTAAGTATGGTATGATGATGATGCATATGATAAGTATGTGAAAAATGGTTATATGAACACCATAAGGGTGTTGTGTGATATGTAATTGATGAATTCCGTGATATGTGAAAGATGTGTTACTTGGTTAAGAGTGATATGAATTATGTGCAAGTATGTGTTCTTATGTTAATGGATATGTGGATTACTTTAAGTTCATGATTTGTTATATGTTATGATATATGAAGCGTTTAAGTTTTTAGGCTGGAAACCTTAGACCTGAGCCATAGCTCTACGTTAAGGTATAACAACGCCACCAACTCAAAGCTTCATGTATTATGACTAAAGATGTTTTGAGTTATATGAGATGTGATACAATGCTTTGATTGAATACCATCAAACATGAATCATGAACATGAACATTGACATTTCAGCATCAGCATGTATGCATGGCATGTACAGTTATGTGATACATTATTATGTGATATAAGACCATGCATATAAATATGAGGAAAATTGTGAAATGCCTTGAAATGTCTTATGTGAAGTGAACATTTTAATGACACAAGGCTTAAGCAAAGTGATAATAAGATGTTTAAAAAGGGTGCCACTGTTTTAATGAAGCAATCAAGTAAGTTTAGTAAAGAAGACGGAAGTCTATAAGACTTATAGTGGCTGCCCACTAGTGTGGGCTAGGTCAGAGTTGACCATTAAGATGTGTTTGCCATGTTTCCGTCTTTCTCCTCCATATGTGTAATAAGTATGGCAGCTATGGCAACGATGAAATGAGTGTTATGATGAGCCTAGCTGTGATGATGGCTAGCCGGAGGAGAACCCATGGGATTCTATATGATATGTGTAACAAGCCCTGCAGGCATTGGCCGAATCAAACAGTGTGCACAAGTGATATTGGGCCCATAAAAATGTGAAACTAAAAGAAAGAGCATAAAATTAAAGTTTGAAAGTGCATGAGCAATAAATGAAATGCATAAGTATATAAGTCAGCATATTAATATATGTGCACTACAAACTCACGACATTCATGTGTATGTGTATGCATGAGATTTGCTTACTGAGCGTTAGCTCATTATGTTATTTTCCAACATTTTTCCAGGTGTGGCTTTAGCTGTTGAGTAACTTGTGGAGCACGGACTCAGTAACAATGCAATAATGGTTTAGAGTTTTCATATGGCTGCCTTAAATTTAAAGTATTCATACGTGTAATAATTTCTACTAATAAGTTTATACAAAAGTTTAAAATTTTTCTGTATTTCTTCGTATCATTTTATTTAATTCTTTTGGTCAAGTGCCTAACATACTCGTAAACTCTAGAATTACGAGTATGTGGCGAACGTACCCTACCTTAGGGACGTCACATAGAGCATTATTCTTCCGGAAGTAAAATCTAAAACTCAAATTTTATGTTCACATTAAATTTAAATGACAGAGAAATTAAAGGAATGATACCGACTAACTAAAAAATAGGAGTCTAATAGTGAATGAGTTAAAAAATAGTAAGTTTTTTAAATATACCATATTATTATAATATTATAACCAATAAACTAATATAATGATGGGAATAAATCAGTATTTTAAAAATTTATATTACAATGTAAATTTAATTATATGTATAAATAATATAATATTAATGTAATGAATAATGTATAATTTGTCTCTCAATTTTTCTAAAATGTTATTAATAAATTATTTTATTCTTTTTTTGCAAAGAGTGTTATGGTCCACATCTTATTTCAATTTCTCAGTCAATTTATGTCCCTAAAATTATATGTTTGGAGTATTTTTTTTATAATTTTTTATAACGTTGTTCGTTGTAATTACGATATCATTTCTGTAAATTTTTAAAAAATTTAAAGTAGTTTATAATACCAAAAACAAATTTGTATTTTTTTTTCAACGCTCGTGGTAAATTGAAATATCAAAAATTCTATTTTTTATATTGTAAATTATTTAGAATTTTTTGAAAATTTATAAAAATGATGTTGTAACAACAACATTTCCGTAATTTATTTAAAAAAATATATATTATATCACGTGCTTTTAGAAAATTGACTAAATAGTTGAAATACCCGGTTGTTGACATTTCAGTTGGATAGAAATGTGTTGTAAACGAAATTTCGTTTTTGCCGGGATGTTCTCTCTTAATTTTGACACTGACGTATCTTACATTATCTTCTGTCGTTTATGAGAAAAAAGAAACATATTGTTTGTCGTTCGGAAGTTTGCATATCGTTCTAAAGTAAAACGAAACGACATTCTTTTGGGTAGCAATTTTAAATGTCGTACATATCTGTAAAAAAGAGGAAGAATATATATATGAAACCGACATTTCATTGCAACAAAAAAAATATGTATATATGAAACCGACATCATTTTATTTTATTTTTCTTTTCTTGCTTGCTTTTTTTTTCCCGTATATCTGACACGTAATTGCAGTACTTACGAAACTTTTGCTGTTCTTTAAAACTACATGTCGTTTTGTCTTGTCTAACTTTTTCACTTCCTTTTTATAGAACACTTCGTTGGTTGGTTCCCGACAGTTATGTAAACATTTTGGTATGGTCCAGTTCAACAAACCCCTTTATTCATTCATTTATTTATTAATTTTCTTAAATGTTAACTGGGAGAATTACTATCAATTAGGTAATACTGTTTTTTGACTAAATGATGTAGCAATTTATCTTTTTAATTTACATTTAAGATGCCATTAAAGAAAAATATACAATATAATGGCCTAATGTGCATATAATATGTATTTATATAAAAATATACATAATGGACGCATAATTAAGGCTGAGACTTCTTAGTTTTCATTATGACTGATGAGCACACCAAATTTATTAATGGCTTAATGGGTTTGCTATTTTGCTGTAATTATATAGTGGTATTAAGCTAACAAAGCCTTTTTATTTTTATTTTTATTAAAAGATAGTGGGGAGAGCTCTTATATGAAATTGGTCTTTTTAATAAAAAGAGGAAAAAAAAAAGATAGTGGGGCGAGGTGAAAGTCAGCAGTACAAATCCATTACTTAATAATATATTGTACAAATTGTGTTAAAGTACTGCACTTGTTTTGTTGTATCATCAAGTCCTGTGTCATGCTCATTTTTATGAACTCCATTATGATAATAAATTTATATGCACAATTCTAAGTACTGGGGCAATTAGAATTAGTGCAGTCAATTTGTTGGCATTCGGTTCAATGTTTTTAGCCTTAAGTTATCATTATGCCTCTTTTTATATTAATTTTGGGGTTTGCTTTTGCTTGTGCAATATCTTACTTAAGAGATAATTATATCACTTTTTATAAACCATATTCAAATCTTTGCCTGATTGGATGTGCCCACAATGATGGGAAATGTTTGCAAATTTATCCTGATTTATCCATAACATCACCACCACCATCACGATATCATTATGGTTATGCCCCGTTTCATTTGGATTAGTGCTGCATGACATTTTAAGAGTTTTCAGCTCTGAAAATTTAATTTAGATAAGGGGAAATCTTAGTTATGAGTATATCTCTTTCTTTTTAGATAATGATTAAAATTTAGAGTGATTTAATTATATATCTACTTGAAACCAAGTGGTTTTTCAAACTCAACTCTACACATGCTTGGTGCACAAGAGTTAGAGTCAGTCAAAAACTTTCTTCACAAGAATCCAAGTCATAAAAATATGTATATCTTCAACCCATGAACAACAAAAATATTTATATCATCAGCAAGATACCATCTTACCAGGCTGTCTTCAACCCTATATAACTGAAAATTTTCAATCATCATCGGCTATCTTACATTGACTATTTGTTTAGAGAACCAAATTTATGATTATGTTCTGATAAACCAATTTAAAATGGCTGCAAAGTGATAAAACTATTTCATTCCCCATTTTCTATTTCTGTTATTTATGTCATCCAATATCTTAGTGACTTGACATTCTAACACCATTGCACCTATTGCAAGATCTTTCTAGACTTAAAACATATATATAATCTCAACACTAGATTATATATATTAATCTGCATAGCTAGTGGTCCCAATCTCATGTAAATTATGATATAGAAAAAGCATAGCTAGTGGGTTACATTTACTTAGGTGAATATAGGTCCCATCTCATGTAAATTATGATCCAGTAAAAAGTGAAACTTTTAATCTTTATAGCTGGAAGCCTATTTAATAGGTAGCCCAGCTTACATAGTGGACAAAGTAAACCTTTTCTTCCTCTATATTCCCCCCCCAAAAAAATGTCTGAATCCAAAACTTCTGTTGAACTTCATATTTTAGACATTTCTGAGCCAGAACTGCACCCTTCTTCTCTATCTTCCTTAGCTGAAACCTGCAAAACTTGGGGTTTCTTCCACATCACTAATCATGGGATTTCAAGTGATCTTTACAACAACATATGTTCCATGTCAAATGATCTCTTTAGCCTCCCCTCTGAAACCAAACTCAGACTTGGTCCTTTCTCTTCGGCAAAGACTTATACTCCTCATTTCTTAGCTTCTCCATTCTTTGAAAGCCTCAGAGTTTCTGGTCCAAACTTCTTTGCATCTGCTCAAAGTGCAGCTGATGTGCTCTTTGACCAACAAAGTTTTCTTTTCAGGTACATATATGAGCAAAAAACGTCATGTATATGTACTTATTTATTGTCTTGTACTGTTTATAATATTTATTGGTATTATCCCTCACTTGATTTGAGATTATTATTGTGTTTAATCAACTGGGCCTTTCTCTAACAGTGAGATGCTGCAAGAATATGGGAGTAAGATGGCAGAACTGTCAAAAAAAATTATAGAGATCTTGTTGATGAGCTTAGGGGATGACTTTAAGAAGAAGTACTATGAGTCTGAGTTCAACAATTGTCATGGTTATCTGAGAATAAACAACTACTCAGCTCCTGAGAGAGTAGAAGATGAGGTTGAAGGGCTTGGAATGCACACTGATATGAGCTGTGTAACAATTGTGTACCAAGATAAAGTAGGAGGGCTTCAAGTGAGGTCAAAGGAAGGAAAATGGATGGACATAAGCCCATGTGAGGGGACCCTTTTGGTGAACATAGGGGACATGGTGCAAGCTTGGAGCAATGAGAAGCTAAGGTCCTCAGCACACCGGGTGGTCTTAAGGCAGCCGCAGAACCGGTTTTCTCTAGCTTTCTTCTGGTGTTTTGAGGATGACAAAGTAATCTTAGCACCAGATGATGTTGTAGGGAAAGGAAATGAGAGAACTTACAATCCCTTTGTTTGCTTGGATTACTTGAAGTTCAGAGAGAACAATGAGAAAGGCAAGTTTGAAAAAGTTGGGTTTACGGTAAAAGATTTTGCTGGTGTCAAAGCCTGGCCGAGTACTGTAAGTATGTAAGCATTCATTCAAAACTTAATTGCTCTAAGTTGCAGCATTAGAAATGGTACTGTAATATATCAATCAGTATTCTTGAATTGGAAAGATAATAAAATTGTGTGGTTGAGTTGGGTTTGGCTAAAAGGTTTTGATTTGTTTGGTGATACAAGTTACTGGCTAGTACTTTAAGAAGTTTGACTTGGTGGGGTTTATGGGAGGTTTTTCTTTCAAATCGTGCACTTTTTTTTTAATGTTAATATTCTTGATCAACATTGACTAATGACTATACATATCCAATAGTCCAACCTCTGCCAGTAATGGAGCTCATGTGGTAGGGACATTAATTGCCTTTACATTTGATTGCTGCTTTAGACTATTATATATTGGGGCCTTGGAAAGTTTGTCCTTGTTGCATGTATAGATTTCTTTCTGGAAAGGGTTGTGATTTACCCATTATTAGTCATCTTCATTATTGTTTATATTACAATTATTAGTTTTAATAATGATTGTTATTAATGTATTGTTCTTATCACCTAACTTCTATATTAGTTGCAACAATCTCATGCCATGCTTCTGTTATATATATCTAATCTATGGCTCCATTCTATATTTCATAAAATTGTCAAACGTTATTACGTGATCAACATATCTTTCTGGCAAGTAATGACCATTAGTTTACAATTTTTAGAGGAAAGAGAAATATATATTTTTGGCAAGATTTTCAGCAAATAAATAAATATATATATTTTAAAAAAAAATCTAAATACATGGTAATTGTTGCATCTAAGTTTAGTATTATTTATTGTAATTTTCATTTTGTTGCAAAATTAGTCTAGTATTATTTATAGTTATAATTAATGATCTTCATCATAAATATAACATTTCATGCCATTCACATGTTCATACTTTAGTTTGGTGGCTTAGTTGATCGGTCAAAACGATGAAAAGTGCTACTTCTATTTTCAATAATAAGCACATAATTGGATATTATAACTTAATCGTAACCATCAAATGTGTTGAACTTATCTCTTATATATAGGAACACCATTTTAAACAAAACTTATAATAGTCTAATTTCCACAAATTTAAAGCAACCATCTAATGTGTGTGATGCTGTCCATAGATCAAATTATTTCGTGGATTGGATTTCACTTGCCTGTCTACGGCTCCTTTGCGTGTGCTTGGGGTAGAAGTTTTGTATAAATGTACACAAAGCACCGCTTTAAAACCCATCCTCTTTCACAAAGAAATCCCTTAATGGCTTGCGCCAAACAAGCAAGGGTGGTCGTAGATCAGCTTTCACGCTTTGAACGTCCCTGAATAGGCGCACGAACTGATCGGTGATGGAATGTACACCCAATGGATTATTTTATCCATATTGATGTAATGCGGCCAGATGAAGAAGACTGGCCTATAACTGGTTTCTCCCCTGGTCTATGATTGCTCTCCTTAAGACCCGACCAGCATTCAGAACCAGCCGAGAAGAAAAGAAAAAGAAAGCAGATTTTTTGAAAAAGAAAAAGTACTATGTGAAATCTTAGGATGAGAAGAAGGAAGCCCAAGGAACTGCCATTAATATGAATGAGAAGGAGCGGAACCCGAACCCATTTATTGGTGCCTTTGCTTCCCGCGGCTTCTTTTACTAGAACTCTGCTGCCATCCCTGCTATTGCGGGACTGAATCCGCCCGCCTATGACAAAGAGGCCCTTCTACCCTTTGAAATGCGGAAGCTCGCTTATTCAGACAACTACTTTAGAAAAGGATGAACGGGCAGACCAACCCACTGAAATGCAAATAGGGATCAGAAATGTGGTCAATATCACAAAGAATAAAGAGATACCGTCTGGTATGAGAAGTTATGGGAAATAGTATATTACAGCATCTCTAATTCGCGAATTTCTAATGATCGTCGGTCCAATCTATGAGATGATTCACTTACGGGACATTTGGAAAAAGGCGCAGCACTCTTCCTACACGGCTGGACGCCCGGCTCTAGACGAAGCTGCGGAGGTTACGTAGTCTCTGAGACCCCCTTCAGGTCATTATAAAAAGTAAGGGAGTCCTTGTAAAATGAAAAAGGGGTTCTCTTAACATGATTAGATGGGCGAATGGTAAGAATCAAGAACCTTGGCGCGCTTTATTATGAGAAAACATTTCTCAATATATGTAATGCCCCAAATTCTCCGATGTATTTAACGGCGTGAACAGTAGGCCGGGAGGGCCGTACTTGCTTAATTATGTTATTAAATGATTAAATGCATGTATATATTGATTATATTATGATATGATGTGAAATGCATGCATATGTGTCCATATTTCTTATTACAGGGGTGTGATGGTAATTTGGCCCGTTGATGGTAAATTGGTTATTTACTCGCATGTTGGTGATATAATTTGAGACCACATTATGATGTGGGTTTGTTCGAGCCATTTGGCATGAGATGATCAAGGAATGTTTAATGTCGGTTTGGTCATAACGGGCTTAAGCTCGGGTCTCGGGGTGAGTCTCGGGGTGTTTTAATGATTAGAGTGTTACCAGACATTAAAGGGTAACGGGAGGTGAAATATTGGTGTTTGAGGATATTGAGATTAGCGGGAATTGGGAAGCGTTAATTATGGTTAACGGTGTAGGTGGAAAGTACCAAAATTTCCCTTGAGTTGGCTTTAGAGACTTTTAAAGACCTAGGGGTATAATGGTCTTTTGGCTAGGATATATATGAGCTTGGAAGGCTGGAGAGTAAAACAGAACAAAAACAGATTTTACTTCTCCTCCTTCCCGTACCTTCACTTTCCTTGTTTCTTCTTTGGAGATTTTGAGCTCAAGGGGTGGAACTAAGCTAGGAAATCAAGGGGCTTAAGTTATAGACTTGGTTCAGCCATTGAAGAGGGTTCAATTCCAGGTTTGAGGTAAGCTTTGTCCATTAACTTGCTGGTTTACCTCTGTTTCAGTATTAGAATTCAGCTTGTGTTTTTATGGTGAATTGTTGGAATTGATGGAAGTTTGATTGGGGTTTGTCTTGGGTTATGATGAGGGATAGTTATGGGTGAGGTTTGGAGGTTTAAATGGGTGTTTAAGAGAGGTTTGGGTGGTGTTTAAATTGGGTTTGAAGGGTTGGTTTCAAGGGAAAACGCAAGGGAAGAAAAACAGGGGTTTTGGCTGAACTGGAGCTAGCGCCGCGGCATGGCAGGGGTGAGCCGCGGCCCTTGGGGGCTGCTGGGTTTAGGCGCCTCTGTCTGAGGGGAGGGCTGCGGCATGGCCAAGGAGGGCCGCTGCCCTTAAGGCATTTTTGGACAGAATTAGCTTTTTGGCTCGGGGATGCAAGCCTAAGGCCTCGGGATTGAACCTACTACCCGGTTGAGTAGTGTTTGAGGTCCCGGAGGTTAGGTTTTGGTTTGGGAATATTTTATTATTCATTTTATTGATGGAATCCCATGATTTGGTTATGACCAGGTAACCGCTAAAGGACCAAAAAGTCGATCGTTCTCAGGGTTGTTCTTTTATTCGTTCTTGCTCGAACCAAAGGTAAGAAAACTGCACCCCAAGTGTGACATGTGTGGATATTCATGAGGCATGTGATTGTGAGAATATGGACATGGATTGAATATAGAATGCTTAGCATATGTTGCTCATTTGTGCATGGTACTGACTTATTAGTCAGGTTTGGCAAGGGTGCTAGTATCAACTGTGAAGCTGTGACTTATTAGTCAGGTTCGGCGGTGGTACTGGGCACTGATCATGTTGAGGTGACTTATTAGTCAGGACGGCCTTAGCGTGTGTCACGCAAGCCAGTAGGATTTGATCTAATCAATTATCAGCATTGAATGACTCAGAGAGCATTAATGCCAGACCGACCCCGAGGGTCGATGAATGAAATAAGCGCTTGGAGGCTGGTGGCTTACTTAGCAGCCACTCTCCCATCTGAATTAGTGACATGCATGGCAGTCACTCAGTACGGTTACCAGAATCTGTTGAAGGCTAGTGGCTTACCTATCAGCCACTCTTCCATCTGAATTAGTGACTTGCTTGACAGTCCCTCAGTGTGGTTTATCAGGACCTCATGTGGTGTTTACTCATTTGTTTGAAAGCTTTATGCTCAGTGTGATTATAATGATAGTCATTTGATAATGTTTATATAAAGTGTTATGTTTTCTTGCTGGGCCTTGGCTCATGGGTGCTATGTGGTGCAGGTAAAGGGAAAGAGAAGCTCACCTAGCCTTGAGTGGAGAGCTGATGTGGTGGTGTGTACATATGCAGCCGCTTGACCACCACGGTCAAGGTGTTCTCAGAGGAACTAGGGGGTTTACCCTATTTTTGCCGCTTAGGTCGGCGGGATTGTAACTTTACAACAGTAGTGACCATTTTGTACTAAGAACAGCTTGTAAACGTTTTGTTTAGCTCTGCAGAGCAGTTTGTAATGAAAATCTCCATTACCTTTTTACTAGTTTTATACCTTGACCTGTTAATTACACTTAGAGCACGTTTTTGACCAAAGGACTCAGGTAGTGAGTCAAATTTCCGGTCCACCGTTCACCGTAACTGTTCTGGGGTAGCCAGGGCGTTACAACTTGGTATCAGAGCAATGCCAAGGTTAAGGTTCTTGTAGACTGGCTGGGCATGTACACACATCACTGAAGTCAAGCTCGACTCTTGGTTTGGTAACTCTTTATGTAGTTATGTGCATAACTGCCTAAATGTGGTGCAAATGCTTTACCTGTATGCATGAGTCATTGTGTTGGCCTTGTGCCCCTAAAATATTATGAACTGTTATATGATACATGCTGAGTGCTGAGTGCCATAAACATGTATCTGTTTGAGCATATTGAATGACTGTGGAATATGATAATTGTCTGCTTGTTCTTGGACCGTGAGGCGGCAAGAGGTTTAGTTATTACTACCTGACTGGCCGTATTGGTTATTGTTTCAGTAAGGTATCAGTGACAGAATGAACCCAGAACAGACAGACACTACAGCTGGCCAGAGTGGTCAGGGTCAGAATAATGACAATAGCCAAGGTCAAGAGAATGGCCATTCCCAGATTCCACAGCCAGCACCTGCAAACTGGCAGCAGTTGTTTAATGATTTGCAGGCTATAGTGTTGAAACAAGGGGAGGAGCTTCGTCTCCTGAGGCAGCAGCAAGTGCCTGCAGTGGTTAATGTGTCAGAGGCACCTTCTGTGCCAGTTATTGGGCAGCTATCTGGGGTTGAGAATAGATTGGAACCTCTTTATGAGCGGTTCAGGAAACAGCAACCTCCAGTTTTTGAAGGCAGCGCTGATCCTATTAAAGCTGAACAATGGATGAGCATGCTTAACACTATTCTTGACTTTATGAAGGTAGTGGGTAGTGAGAGGGTGGCCTGTGCTGCTTATATGTTTCGGGAAGATGCCCGGATATGGTGGGAAGTGGTTGGTTAGACCAAAGATGTTAATCTCCTGAGCTGGGAGGAATTTCAGACCTTGTTTAATGAGAAGTACTATAATGACGCTATAAGAGCGGCGAAGGCCGATGAGTTTATGAGGCTACTTCAGGGAAGCTTATCAGTTACTAAATATGCCTTAAGGTTTGACCGTTTGGCAAAGTTTGCCAAAGAGCTGGTGCCCACTGATGGAACAAGGAGAGAGAGATTCCTCCAGGGGCTACAGCCCAGGTTAGCCCGTGACGTTCGCATCACCACTATGGCAGGAGTCACTACTTATGCACAGGCGGTGGAGAAGGCACTCACAGCTGAGAGTGCGGAGGTTAAGATTTGGCGTGACAATGCAGCCAGAAGGGATTTCAGGAGGCCAGGTCCTCAATTTGTTGGTTCTGGTAGGGGTGTTGGCCCCAGTGATCAGAAGAGGAAGGTTCCTGATACCTTCCCAGTTCCAGGTCCTGACAGGAGACCTCGTGGTATTATAATAGGTCGTCCTGGGGGCAGTGAAGCCTGGAAGACTCATCCTGAATGCCCTAGGTGCAAGAGGCGCCATTTGGGAGAGTGTAAGGCGAAGGCCTGCTTTTTGTGTGGAGTAGTGGGTCACTTTAAGAAAGATTGCCCTCGAGTAGGGAAAGAAGAAGCCAGAAAGGTGGACAGCTCGGCCCCAGCTCGAGTGTTCACGTTGACTCAAGCAGAAGCTGAGGCTTCCCCCTCAGTTGTTACAGGTCAGCTTCTTAGTGCAGGAACCCCTTATCGTGTGTTAATTGATTCTGGTGCTACACATTCCTTTGTTGCTAGTAGCATTATTGATAGGTTGTGTAGACCTTGTGATTTCTATGCTGTCGGGTTTGGTACTTTGTTACCCATTGGGGAGATAGTGGTATCCAGAAGATGGGTCAGATCTTTGCCAGTGACAGTAGAGGGCAGAGAGTTGTCAGTGGATTTGATAGAGTTAGTTATGACTGACTTTGATATGATACTGGGTATGGATTGGTTGGCAAAGTATGGGGCAACTATTGACTGCAGAAGGAAGATGGTCACCTTTGAGCCTGAAGGTGAGGATCCTTTTGTATTTGTTGGTACCGTGCATGGACCTCGTGTTCCTATGATTTTTGTGTTGAGGGCCAGGGATCTTTTGAAGAGAGGATGCATTGGATTCTTAGCCAGTGTGGTTGACACCACTCAGGTCATGCCAGTGAGACCAGAGGATACCAGGCTTGTATGTGAGTTTCTGGATGTGTTTCTAGAAGATTTGTCAGGGTTGCCACCACACAGGGAGATTGAGTTCGTTATAGAACTGGCACCAGGGACGGAGCCAGTGTCTAGAGCACCGTACAGAATGGCCCCAGCTGAGTTGAAAGAATTGAAAGTGCAGTTGCAAGAGCTGCTGGATATGGGTTTCATTAGACCTGATTTCTCACCCTGGGGTGCGCCAGTTCTGTTTGTAAAGAAGAAAGATGGTTCTCTGAGAATGTGTATAGATTACAGGGAACTGAACAAGTTGACAATTAAGAACCGATATCCTTTGCCAAGGATAGATGACCTGTTCGATCAGTTGCAAGGTAAGAAGGTATTCTCTAAGATCGACCTTTGTTCTGGTTATCATCAGTTGAGGGTCAAGGAGGGAGATATACCGAAGACTGCTTTTCGTACCAGGTATGGGCATTATGAGTTTCTAGTTATGTCATTTGGGTTGACAAATGCTCCTGCTGCTTTCATGGATATGATGAACAGAGTGTTCAGGGATTATTTAGACCAGTTTGTGATCGTCTTCATCGATGATATTCTGGTATACTCTCAGACTGAGTTAGAGCATGAACATCATCTGAGGTTGGTTCTACAGAGACTAAGAGAGCACAGGTTGTTTGCAAAGTTCAAGAAGTGTGAATTCTGGTTGTCTCAGGTATCCTTTCTTGGACACATTGTTAGTAAGGAGGGGATTAAGGTAGATCCAGCAAAGGTCGAAGCGGTCAGAGATTGGCCAAGGCCAAAGAATGCTTCTGAGGTTTGAAGTTTCCTTGGATTGGCAGGTTATTACAGGCGGTTCGTGGAAGGGTTCTCGAAGATTGCAAGTGCTTTGACTGAGCTGACACGCAAGAGCCAGAAGTTTGTGTGGTCAGATAAGTGTGAGAACAGCTTCCAGGAACTGAAGCAGAGATTGATTACAGCTCTGATTCTGAGTCTTCCGACGGACCAGGAGAAGTTTGTGATTTACTGTGACGCTTCTCATCAGGGTTTGGGCTGTGTTTTGATGCAATCAGAGAGGGTTATTGCCTATGCTTCTCGTCAGCTGAAGGAGTATGAAAAGAGGTATCCTACTCATGATCTGGAGTTGGCAGCGGTGGTTTTTGCTTTAAAGATATGGAGGCATTATCTCTATGTACAGAAATGTGAGATCTATACAGACCACAAGAGCCTGAAATATTTCTTCACCCAGAAAGACCTGAATATGAGGCAAAGGCGTTGGCTGGAGTTAGTGAAGGACTATGATTGTGAGATTTTGTATCACCCAGGGAAAGCCAACGTGGTAGCTGATGCCTTGAGCCGGAAGGGTCCGGGGCAGATTCACGGTATGAGGCTGATAGCCAAAGAGTTAGCAGATGATATGACCAGAGCTGGTATAGAGTTGCTGGTGGGCCAGTTGGCTAACATTACGCTACAGTCTACATTGTTGGAGAGGATCAAAGAAGGTCAGTTAAGTGATCCTCAGCTGATTAAGATCAGGGAAGATGTTTTGGCTAGAGCATCCAGGGATTATACAGTGTCTGAGGTAGGCTTGTTGAGATACAAAGGGCGGATATGTGTTCCGTTAGACACTGCATTGAGGCGAGAGATTCTGGATGAATCTCATACTACACCTTACTCTTTACATACAGGCACCACGAAGATGTATCAGGATGTGAGATCGTTATATTGGTGGCCGGGGATGAAGAGAGATGTAGTAGAGTATGTGGCTAAGTGCTTGACATGTCAACAAGTCAAGGCTGAGCATCAGAGGCCGGCAGGGTCACTGCAGCCTCTGGATATTCCTGAGTGGAAGTGGGAAGACATCACGATGGATTTTGTGGTGGGCTTGCCCAGGACTACTGGTCAGCATGATTCCGTTTGGGTGATAGTGGATCACTATACCAAGTCAGCTCACTTTTTGCCAGTGAGGACTACATATACGGTTGATCAGTATGCGGATCTCTATGTGAGAGAGATTGTGCGGCTCCATGGTGCACCTAGGTCGATCGTGTCAGATCGGGACCCCACCTTTACTTCCAAGTTTTGGGGGAGTTTGCAGAAAGCCATGGGGACAAAGTTGAAGTTCAGTACAGCTTATCATCCTCAGACAGATGGGCAATCTGAGAGGACGATCCAGATTTTGGAGGACATGCTGAGAGCATGCGTACTGGATTTCGGTGGATCTTGGAGTAAGTATCTGCCTTTGATAGAATTCTCCTACAACAACAGTTACTAGTCTACCATTGGAGTAGCACCTTATGAGATGCTATATGGTAGGAAGTGCAGATCTCCCATCCATTGGGATGAGACAAAGGAAAGGAGATACTTAGGTCCTGATGCAGTTCAGAGGACCAGTGAGGCTATAGAGAAGATTAGAGCTAGGATGCTTGCTTCTCAGAGTAGACAGAAGAGCTATGCAGATCTCAAGCGCAGGAACGTAGAGTTTCAGGTAGAAGACTATGCTTTCCTCAGAGTCTCGCCATGGAAAGGGGTGAGAAGGTTTGGGAAGAAAGGCAAACTGAGTCCTAGATTTGTAGGTCCATTTGAGATCCTGGAGAGGATAGGTCAGGTGGCTTACAGATTGGCTTTGCCTCCGGCGTTGTCTGCCGTGCATAATGTGTTTCATGTATCAGCTCTTCGGAGGTACGTATCTGATGTGGGCCATATTCTGAGTTATGAAGATCTGGAGCTTGAGCCAGATCTCTCCTTTGAGGAGCAGCCAGTTCAGGTACTTGACAGAAAGGACAAGGTCCTCAGGAATAAGACAATACCTTTGGTTAAGGTATTGTGGAGGAACAGCAAGGACGAGGAGACGACCTGGGAGCTGGAGTCAGATATGCAGAGTCAGTATCCCGAGTTGTTCAGGTAAATTTCGGGGACGAAATTTCAGTAAGGAGGGGATAGTTGTAATGCCCCAAATTCTCCGATGTATTTAACGGCGTGAACAGTAGGCCGGGAGGGCCGTACTTGCTTAATTATGTTATTAAATGATTAAATGCATGTATATATTGATTATATTATGATATGATGTGAAATGCATGCATATGTGTCCATATTTCTTATTACAGGGGTGTGATGGTAATTTGGCTCGTTGAGGGTAAATTGGTTATTTACTCGCATGTTGGTGATATAATTTGAGACCACATTATGATGTGGGTTTGTTCGAGCCATTTGGCATGAGATGATCAAGGAATGTTTAATGTCGGTTTGGTCATAACGGGCTTAAGCTCGGGTCTCGGGGTGAGTCTCGGGGTGTTTTAATGATTAGAGTGTTACCAGACATTAAAGGGTAACGGGAGGTGAAATATTGGTGTTTGAGGATATTGAGATTAGCGGGAATTGGGAAGCGTTAATTATGGTTAACGGTGTAGGTGGAAAGTACCAAAATTTCCCTTGAGTTGGCTTTAGAGACTTTTAAAGACCTAGGGGTATAATGGTCTTTTGGCTAGGATATATATGAGCTTGGAAGGCTGTAGAGTAAAACAGAACAAAAACAGATTTTACTTCTCCTCCTTCCCGTACCTTCACTTTCCTTGTTTCTTCTTTGGAGATTTTGAGCTCAAGGGGTGGAACTAAGCTAGGAAATCAAGGGGCTTAAGTTATAGACTTGGTTCAACCATTGAAGAGGGTTCAATTCCAGGTTTGAGGTAAGCTTTGTCCATTAACTTGCTGGTTTACCTCTGTTTCAGTATTAGAATTCAGCTTGTGTTTTTATGGTGAATTGTTGGAATTGATGGAAGTTTGATTGGGGTTTGTCTTGGGTTATGATGAGGGATAGTTATGGGTGAGGTTTGGAGGTTTAAATGGGTGTTTAAGAGAGGTTTGGGTGGTGTTTAAATTGGGTTTGAAGGGTTGGTTTCAAGGGAAAACGCAAGGGAAGAAAAACAGGGGTTTTGGCTGAACTGGAGCTAGCGCCGCGGCATGGCAGGGGTGAGCCGCGGCCCTTGGGGGCTGCTGGGTTTAGGCGCCTCTGTCTGAGGGGCGGGCCGCGGCATGGCCAAGGAGGGCCGCGACCCTTAAGGCATTTTTGGCCAGAATTAGCTTATTGGCTCGGGGATGCAAGCCTAAGGCCTCGGGATTGAACCTACTACCCGGTTGAGTAGTGTTTGAGGTCCCGGAGGTTAGGTTTTGGTTTGGGAACCTTTTATTATTCATTTTATTGATGGAATCCAATGATTTGGTTATGACCAGGTAACCGCTAAAGGACCAAAAAGTCGATCGTTCTCAGGGTTGTTCTTTTATTCGTTCTTGCTCGAACCAAAGGTAAGAAAACTGCACCCCAAGTGTGACATGTGTGGATATTCATGAGGCATGTGATTGTGAGAATATGGACATGGATTGAATATAGAATGCTTAGCATATGTTGCTCATTTGTGCATGGTACTGACTTATTAGTCAGGTTTGGCAAGGGTGCTAGTATCAACTGTGAAGCTGTGACTTATTAGTCAGGTTCGGCGGTGGTACTGGGCACTGATCATGTTGAGATGACTTATTAGTCAGGACGGCCTTAGCGTGTGTCACGCAAGCCAGTAGGATTTGATCTAATCAATTATCAGCATTGAATGACTCAGAGAGCATTAATGCCAGACCGACCCCGAGGGTCGATGAATGAAATAAGCGCTTGGAGGCTGGTGGCTTACTTAGCAGCCACTCTCCCATCTGAATTAGTGACATGCATGGCAGTCACTCAGTACGGTTACCAGAACCTGTTGAAGGCTAGTGGCTTACCTATCAGCCACTCTTCCATCTGAATTAGTGACTTGCTTGACAGTCACTCAGTGTGGTTTATCAGGACCTCATGTGGTGTTTACTCATTTGTTTGAAAGCTTTATGCTCAGTGTGATTATAATGATAGTCATTTGATAATGTTTATATAAAGTGTTATGTTTTCTTGCTGGGCCTTGACTCATGGGTGCTATGTGGTGCAGGTAAAGGGAAAGAGAAGCTCACCTAGCCTTGAGTGGAGAGCTGATGTGGTGGTGTGTACATATGCAGCCGCTTGACCACCACGGTCAAGGTGTTCTCAGAGGAACTAGGGGGTTTACCCTATTTTTGCCGCTTAGGTCGACGGGATTGTAACTTTACAACAGTAGTGACCATTTTGTACTAAGAACAGCTTGTAAACATTTTGTTTAGCTCTGCAGAGCAGTTTGTAATGAAAATCTCCATTACCTTTTTACTAGTTTTATACCTTGGCCTGTTAATTACACTTAGAGCACGTTTTTGACCAAAGGACTCAGGTAGTGAGTCAAATTTCCGGTCCACCGTTCACCGTAACTGTTCTGGGGTAGCCAGGGCGTTACAATATATGTTGAGGAGGATTCCCCAAATACCTAAAATAAAGATGATTATAGAAAATGTGAAATATTTGATAGGATCCATTTCAGGAACGTAGAATGTAAGAGAAATTCAAATGTTGTAACTCCAGTACGTCAAGAAATAGCGAATACAACTCCCCGCCTCCAGCCCAGACAAATCCTCTTCCCTCAAATAATCCTGCCGGTTCATGAGGAGCTGTGCCGCCAGCGAATCCAGCGGGTTCCCCGGGTGCTAAAGTGGCTATCTATCTTAAATGTATGGTTTTTGATAGGTCTTAACTTTTCCCTGAGGGACTCTCTTAATCCTTTCAACGAGAGTGTGTATATCTTCATATATATGGTATGGTCGGCTTCTTTTTTTCCTTTAAGCTTCATGATATTGAAGGATGGGACCTTTTCTTGAAAAACTCCGGATCCAGAGAAGAGTTGAAGTTGGTGCAACATCGAATCCTGTTACGTTACTTCGAATTGAAAAATGAAGACTAAGACAGGAGTTTCGTGGAAAAGATAAAGGCCCCTTATCGGATTGGAACCGATGACTTACGCTTCTTAGGGCATGTAAAGAGTACAACCACTCTATTGTCAACTTCTAATAAACGTAATTGACTCTTCATCGGATGAACTCACATTTCGCCTTGGGGACTCTTGCTTCTGTCTTCCTTTTTCTGGCATCTGGTGGAAATGTTATCTCGATCGATCCTTGAGTCACCTTGGAGTAAAGCCACATACTCAACAACGTTTCTGTCTGAACTGTGGAATCCCTAACTCTGTAGACTACTCTTCTGAATGGCATACTTGTCCTATTTTTTTCCTCGATCTTCAAAGTGTTGAGGGACTACTTCCTATGGGTCACCACTCCCAAAGGGCTATAGTATCAACGTTGAAGTTAAACGGGGCAGATGCTCTGCAGCGTCGACGTGACTCATACCTAGGATGGGTGGCTCTCCATCTGATTCGTGGACTCACCGAGACCGGAAGGCAGCTCTGGCATTGGGGAACCCTCTTCTTCTGCCAACCCCTATCTGACCTTGAAACCTAGCGCACAACGTTGAGTTCTATTTGAAGTGGATCACAGGCTGGAGCGTAAGCTCCTTCTACTGCACCTCAAGCACCTCCGGTTCAAGTCTTTGATGATTGTGACCAATATGATCTTCAGGCAAGGTAGCGTTAGCTATCCCAGGTTGTGAACTGGCTCCGATCAGTGCCTATTCTCCGATCCTGATCGATAGCCGAAGACCGGCTGTTATCCAGATTTCCGGATAGCGTTTAGATGGATAGCCTCGGGGAAGGAGAATTATCAAAATGTTTCACGAAAGGTGACCAGAGCTCGCGAATGGACAGAAAGGCTTTGCCTCTCCCGTTTAGTGTCAAGCTTACTCTCTCAAGCAACCGAAGGTCACGGAGGCTCGTCAATTCTCCCGGAGTCTCGAAGGGATATCCTTCAGGGAAGGTTATTCCAGGAGAAGCTCTTCAGGCTACCTTCGCGGATACAGTCCCGTGCCTCGCACGAAAGAAGACCAAGCGACCGAGTCATGGAGGAGGCATAGTTGGAACGATCTCCACCTGACACAGGATCCCGCCTGACACGCTCGTCAGGTTGAGGCCGCACACATCCCAGCACGCCTAAAAGTACCATTTCGCCTACTGTTCCGCTGACAACTTGGAAAAGACAGCTGCCTTTGTGCATTCCCCATACTTTCACGTAAATATACCCACATAGAGCCTGGTAGCCAGGCGACTACGGTAATTGTATCCCCTATTTATGGCTGGTGTAATTAAGACTCATGTGAGTAGAGAAAAACCCTAATCCAAAACCCTAGCTATAAAGACCCCCTCATTTTACGATAGAGGGGGGGCGAAAAGAGGACAGGGCATAAACTCTGTTGAAATCTCTCTAGCTTCATCTTCTTCAAGAGAACCCGAGAGAAACATTGTGAGTTTGTGAGGGTCATATACACCAGCCATTCCACTGTAATCCACGACAAGTATAATAACATCGACTCGTGGACTAAGGCTCGTTAACGCCTGAACCACGTAAAAAACCTGTTTGTTTATTTATATTTCCGCACTTCTACAGTTCATATCTTTTTATTATTTTGCTTGTATTCGTTTCCGAAAAACTTGGTAAACATTTTGGTGCTTTCATTGAGAGCTGTAGGGAGTTGTTAGTCAGCTCTTTTCCTGTGTACGTTTTTTGTATTCGCTCCGTACTGAAAAGATGGTGACTACGAGAAAATCCGCGGTTGACAAAAATGCTAGGGTCAACCCCGATACTATAATGGAAGATGCGGTACAAAACGAACCCTCGGACTACCAAGGTGAAGACCCGACGTCCCGCCAGGATCGGGTCAGTACTGAAGATACGACATACTTAGAAAGCGAAGAAGAGTATGTCCGAGACGGTTACTACAAAGACGGCTACTACTACGAGAAGGATCCAGAACTGGTCCAAGTAGCCGAGGAACTGGTGGCCACTAAGGCCAAGCTTGCTGAGCAGGAGCGCGTCTCCGAAAAAATGCAGCGCATGATGGAGCACCTCCGAGGCAAGCTTGGAGATCTAGGCAACTCGGACGAGGACGCCTCTGCGTTAGGTGGTGCTGATGCCACCATGCCGGATCCAGCCGTTGCTGGGCCATCCAAAGCCGCCCCTAACAAGGGCAAAGAGAAAGTTGGGGAGCCTGTACGCACTAACACCCTTGCACCTCCTAAAGGCGCGAATCACTAGGCCAACTGCCCCCCCCCCGCGCGCAGAAGGTCTCTGGCGCTCCTAAGCCCAGACGTCCTTCAGCCCCAAGGGGGCACTCTGTGCCTAAAGGGCCCGGTGCTAAGGCACCCAGGTCTAGGGGAAGGAACAACCGCCCCAGTGATTCCGTCAACCAGGACGGCCGGGCTGTGGACACGCACTCCGAAGATAGCTGGTCCACGGTGGACCTAAGAAGAAGGTTAGAGGCCAAGTATGAAAAGGCCAAAGGAGAAAAGGCCCGGCCTCGCGGAGATGACCTACGAAATCATCTCAACGACAAAATGCGGGGACGTGACCTCCTGGAGAGTGACACAAAGAGGCTCGAGGAACAGATAGCTGCTTTGACCAAGCTGGTCCGGAAGCAAAGTGGGGCCCTGTCAGACTCTGAGGAGGAAGACCCGGAACCATGTATTTGGAGAATCGCGGAAACTCCCCTCCCGGAGAACTTCAAAATGCCTCATATAGAATTATACGAGGGGAGGACAGACCCGCGCACCCATCTAGCTAAATACAACAAGATGATGCAAGTGGCGCGCGTCAGTGAGGATGCCAAATGCATGTGCTTCTCACTCACCCTTACCAAGTCCGCAGAGGACTGGTGGAAAAGATTAGCTCCCGGATCCATCCACAGCTGGAAGGAGCTACAGTCCACGTTCAGGAGGCAGTTCATTGCTGCCCGGGACCACGACATGGAGGTTGGTTCTTTAACCAACATCAAGCAACTACCCAATGAGAGCCTCAAAGCTTTCATTCAAAGAATGATGGAAGCTGCTGCTAAGACCAAAGTCAGCGATGATATGAAGCTGATCGCCCTTCAATCGGGGCTTACCGTCGGTTCCCTGCTATGGGGGGAAATGCAAAGGAGACGGGCAGAAACTCTGTCCGAATTCATGTCGAAAGCTCAGGGAATCATCAACCTTGAAGATGCCAACCAACAAGCCTTTGGAGTTCCCCCAGCTCCGACGCCCTCCGTGACTGCGCCGAGCTTTGCTTCGCAAGCTCCCGCACCAGCCCTCACGTTTCCAGGAGCCCAGTTCACTCCAAGCGTGTATGGGCCTTCCGCGTCTGCTCAGAAGCCGAGTCAAACCCATTTTTCCGGGTACGGAGCTGTACAAACCGGATGTAGTATCGCTCCCGGCCGGTCGCAACCGCAAGCGGAAGGCCCAGAACAGAATCTGAGCCAATCGCGGAATAAAAGAGGAGGAAGAAACTCCAACCGGGGGGACCATTCAAAGAAACCCCGGAAGGACTATGAGCCCAAGTTCACGGAGTACACCAGTTTGATAGACTCACGAGAGAATGTCTATCGAGCGACCTGTAATATGGTCAACTACAGGAAGCCCCCGAAAGTGTCTCTCGGAGGAAGGCGTCCGCGAGACTCCAATAAAAGGTGTGAGTTCCACGGAGACGTGGGGCACACCACAAACGAGTGCCTTCAACTGAAGGATGAGATCGAGTCCCTGGCAAGAGCGGGACACCTCGGTCAATGGGTGAGGATACCCATGATCTATCCCGGACAGGGAGTAGTTCACGGAGCTGCGTTCTCTCCGGGACAGAGGGGGACCGCTAGCGCTCCTGGATCTAGTCACCCCCAAGCTCCTGGATCCCAGTTCCCAGCGCTTCCTGCTACGACCTCCCCGGCACCCATTGCCATGTTGGCTCCCGGCCCCGGAAATCCATATCCGCCTGGCCTTGCTCCGCCCTCCGTTGACGGACACGTAGCCACCATTTCCGGAGGACCACACCTTGCCGGAAGCACCCGCAACTCCCAGAAAAGGTACTTGAGGGAGTTAGAACACACCGGGGAGATGTGCGCCTTGGTTCAGTCACCTGCTCAGCGTCCCCGAATGATGGATCTTCCCATCACCTTCACGGAAGATGACGCCCGACATGTGCACTTCCCCCACAACGATCCCCTCGTTGTGGAAGCCCAGATTGCCAATAAGAAGGTGTCACGGATCCTCGTCGATAATGGAAGCTCCGTAAACATCCTCTTCAAAGCTGCCTTCCACGCGATCGGATTAACCGAGACTGATCTGACCCCATGCCCCATCCAACTTCAGGGATTCAATGGGGATGCACTCATGCCCTTAGGCAAAATTCAACTTCCTGTCACCCTCAGAGGAGACAGAGACGCTTGTGCCTTCAGGCACTGCACATTCGTGGTGGTCGACTGCCCCACGGCGTATAATGCCATCCTAGGCCGACCGGTCCTAGTCGATTTTGGGGCAGTAACCTCGATACGCCACTTATGTTTGAAGTTTCCGTGTGACAACGGGTGTATTGGCACCCTCAGAGGGGACCAACGAAGTGCACGAAGCTGTTATAACGTCTCTGTCCGATCCATCTACACAGTCCAGGAGGCGACTGTTGCCGCTCCTTTGGCAGAGAATCTGCCAGAAAATGGGGGCGCCCAAGGGGCATATGTTGACGAACTCGACCCTAGATTGGGGGTCGAGAGGGCGATAGAGCCGATGGAGGAAGTCGAGGAGGTGATCCTCAACCCGGGAGATCCCACCAAAGTCATTCAGGTGGGGAAAAACCTTCCATCGGCCATTCGAGAAAAGATCGTGGCCACTGTGAAGAAAAATCAGGATATCCTAGCATGGTGCCACGCTGATATGACGAGGATTAATCCTAATGTTGCGTGCCACGCACTCAACATCGACCCATCTGCAACTCCCGTTCGCCAAAAGAGGAGGCCATTAGACCCAGTGAGGGCCGAAGCAGTCAAAGCTGAAGTGGACAAGCTGATGTCCATAGGCTTTCTCCAGGAGTCACACTATCCCGTGTGGTTGGCCAACCCGGTTCTGGTCCCGAAGCCCAATGGGTCCTAGAGAATGTGTATTGACTTCACGGACCTAAACAAAGCCTGCCCAAAAGACTGTTTCCCTCTTCCGCGAATCGATCAAATGGTAGACGCTACTTCCGGGTATGAACTCTTATCCTTCATGGATGCATACTCCGGGTACAACCAGATCACGATGCATATCGCGGACCGGGAACACACCAACTTCCTCACGGACAAGGGCGTCTACTGTTACTCGGTCATGCCTTTCGGCTTGAAGAATGCTGGGGCGACATACCAGCGCCTAGTAAACAGGATGTTCAAGGACCAGCTGGGGAGGAATATGGAGGTGTATGTAGACGACATGTTGGTAAAATCCAAGACCTCCGGGGACCACAACGACGACCTTGAGGAAGCTTTCGCCGTGATCCGAAAGTACGGAATGAAACTGAATCCGAAGAAGTGTACTTTCGGGGTCTCGTCGGGGAAGTTCCTCGGTTTCATTGTCAGCTACCGCGGAGTGGAGGCCAACCCTGAGAAAATTCAGGCGTTCATAGATATGCCTTCTCCCCGAAAGCATAAGGATGTCCAAAGCGTTACGGGAAGGATAGCTGCTCTCAACCGCTTTGTATCTAAGGCCACTGAAAAATGTGTCCCCTTCTTCAATGTTTTGCGAGGAAACAAGAGGTTCGAGTGGACCCCCGAATGCGAAGCAGCCTTTCGACACCTCAAGGAACATCTAACTCAAGCTCCCATACTGTCCAAACCTGTCGAAGGAGAGGCATTGTTCTTGTACTTAGCTATAACCAAGCATGCCGTAAGTGCCGCTCTCGTCCGGGAAGACGGCCGTCTCCAGCTCCCTGTGTATTACGTGAGCAAGAGATTACTGGACGCCGAGTCCAGATATTCAATGATCGAGAAACTCTCCCTCTGCTTGCTAATTTCTTCGCGAAAGCTAAGGCCCTATTTCCAGGCGCACACCATCAGAGTACTCACCAACTACCCTCTCCGGCAAGTCCTGCAGAAGCCTGAGTCTTCTGGCAGATTACTTAAATGGGCCATGGAACTGAGCCAGTTTGACATCCACTACCAGCCACGTGTTTCCATAAAAGGTCAAGCTCTCGCGGACTTTATTGTGGAATGCTCGGGAATGAATGACCTCCCGGAAGATCCTGTCCCGGAACTTCCCACCTGGAAGGTCTATGTAGACGGACCCTCAAATGAAAAAGGAGCTGGAGCAGGGGTTATCCTAATTTCTCCCCAAGGACATCAGCTCCAGAGTGCCATCCGTTTCGCATTCCCAGCATCGAACAACGAAGCAGAACACGAAGCCATGCTAGCCGGATTACAACTGGCCAGGGATGTTGGAGCCCAAAAAATTGAAGTATACAGCGACTCCCAACTTGTGGTAAACCAAATATCCGGAGAATACCAAACGAAAGGCGAAAAAATGGCTGCCTACGTGTCTCTCTCTCGCGGCCTCCTGCAGCATTTCAAAGGCCACCAAATCCGCCAGGTTCCCTGGGACCAGAATTCACTCGCGGACACACTGGCCAAGCCTGCAACAGACCCGGAGATTGAACAATATGGCCTAGTGCCCATCGGGCACTTAGAAGCACCTAGTACCGAGACACGGAGGGTAAATGCCATCATCGACCATTCCCATTCCTGGATAGGGCCCATCCTCAGATTTCTCACCACCGGAGAGCTCCCCACTGATAAAGCTGACGCAAGAAAGCTCCAATATCAAGCTCCCCGATACGTGGTTATGGATGGAAAGCTTTACCGCAGGGGGTTGTCCATACCCTTCCTTAGGTGTGTTGCCGGAACCGAAATCAGCACCATCGCCCATGAGATTCACGAAGGCTTCTGTGGCGACCATACCTCCGGTCTGAGCCTCTCCAAAAAGATCCTTCGCCAAGGATACTTCTGGCCCACCATGAAGAAGGATTGTGTGGATTATGTCAGAAAATGTGAGCAGTGCCAGAGGTACGCCAAGGTTCCGCGTGTGCCGCCTACAGAAATTACCTTAATGACCAGCCCCTGGCCGTTTGCCGTTTGGGGCATTGACCTAGTAGGTTCCCTCCCAACTGGGAAGGGTGGAGTGAAGTATGCCATAGTCGCGGTAGACTACTTCACCAAATGGGTTGAAGCTGAACCTATGAACACGGTCACCTCTAAGAAAGCATTGGACTTTGTCATCAAGAATATAGTGTGTCGTTTCGGGCTTCCGCGAAAAATTGTGTCCGACAACGGAAAGCAATTTGACAGTAAGCATTTCACGGACTTCTGTGCTTCGCATGGAATCATCAAAAGCTTTTCCGCAGTCGCCAGACCTCAAGCCAATGGGTAAGTGGAAGCAGTGAACAAAATTTTAAAGACCACGTTGATGAAAAAACTCCAAGCATGCAAGGCTCACTGGCCGGAAGAGCTTCCGCGAGTACTTTGGGCCTATCGCACAACAGAGAGAACTTCGACGGGGCACACACCTTATTCCATGACCTTCGGTTGCGAGGCCGTCATCCCAGTAGAAACTATGATCCCCTCTCACAGGCAGGACACCTACGACCCTACCCGGAACCACGCCCTTCTCCAGGAGTCCCTGGACATGATCGAAGAGCTCCGAGAGCAGTCGCAGGTCCAACTAAAAATGTACCAAGGAAAGATAGCCCGACCCTTCAACACAAGAGTCAAGAGCCGTACATTCGAAGTTGGGGACCTTGTCCTACGGAGAGTATTTCTTGCTACGCAGGATCCGGGAGTGGGAGTCCTCGGACCCAACTGGGAAGGCCCCTATGAAGTCCAAGAAAAAGTGGGCCATGGGACGTATCATTTAAAGAGACTCGACGGATCTAAAGTCCCTCGCGCCTGGAACGCGGAGCACCTCCGCCGTTACTATCAGTAGGCCCCAGACTATCTAGTCGGAAGTCCTTGGTAGATGTAGCCAAAATGTAAAATATGGAGATAATCCTCCCAGCTGTAAAACGCATGCCTAAAAGGCTAATTTAATAAAACACGGAGAGATTAACTCCGCTTTTACTACATTTTTTGTCCCTTTGTTCCAAGCTACGTTTTAACAAGTGACCACGCGGTCCGGAGACGTCCGGACCCCACGCTCACTTGGGGGGGTATACATGGCTAAGGCATAGCCATACGCCCCTTGAACAAAACATACAGAGAACACCACTTATGTGTTAGCATTGTGTTTGAAAATTTTAAATTGTTAAGCTTAAGTTAATTTGTTGCCATGAACATAAATGCATTACGTGTCATATGTGCCTTATGTGGTTATGTGAAAATTTCCATGCAAATATCTGCCATTATGCATCATGAAAATTATCTCCTGTGTAGCCCAGCGATGAACATGACTGGGGGTTGAGGCACATTCAGAAAGCTACGCCGAAACACCCCCAACTCCCTGACAAGTCCTTCGCAGAATACTCCGCGACCGCTGTGAGCTTTGCTTCGCAAGCTCCAGCTCCGGGTCCCGCAAGGCGAAAGATGGCAAGATCCGCGACCGTTGTAAGCTTTGCTTCGCAGGCTTCAGCTCCAGATCTCACAAAATAATGCATGGCGAGCTCCCCGACCACTGCAAGCTTCAGCTCCAGGAGCAGATATGATCGATCCCCCACTTACAGCAGGCCTTGCTTCGCAAAGCCCCTGCTCCGGGATCGCACATGGTGGGCGTGGAAATTTCCCCGACCGCAATGAGCCTTGCCTCGCAGGGCTCCTTGCCAGGTCCCTGAAGTCAGCCACCATGAGGTTCGCAACGACAGTTGGTTTTGCTTCGCAAAGATCTAACCTTAAGTCTAGCAACGCTCACCAAAAGAACTCCCGTTCCGGCACCATGGAACGACTCACCTTAGCAATCCCCGCGAACAGTATACGGTGAAAGAAGTCTGGCCGTTGGAACCAGGAAACCTTCGTAACCTAGAAACTATGTGGGAAAAGACATCAGCCGTTAGAGCTTCAAGTTAGAAGTGCATAGGTTCTGGCCGTTGGAACCAAAACCTCATGCACCCCTACAGCAGTTTCTACCGTATAAAAGCCTACCCTAAACGCAAAGTTAAACAAAGAACTCGGTAAAAAAGGAAAGGAGAATGCTATAATTATGGCAAATATGCCTGCAATGAGAAAAGAGTACAGGGAGCTTCGCCCCAAAGAAAAACACAAATGAAAAATAATAATCAGCAAAGAATATTTTTTACAAAAAATAAAACCCCTTCAAGCACTGGGGGTAGCAGTGGCATCCTCGAACGGGGGCTCGGAGACAGCGGTCTCAGCTAGGACTGGCGGAGTCAGTTCATTGGAAGATGGAGCGTCATCAATGGCAAGTTCAGAGGTCCCCGCCTCTTCGGGATCTTCTGCCTCAGGGACTCCAGCAGGCTTGTCGATGTTATAAGTCTGGACGTACACCTCTGGGCTTTGATCCCACGCCTGTATCTTTTCCCTCATTGCGGCGGCGTCCTCTCCCAGGTAGCCTACTACCTCCGGGTTTATTTTCCAAAGTTGGTGCATGAGGACCACGTGGGATAGATTAATCGTTCTGTTCAGCACCACCTCGGCATCTTCCTTCTCCTTCAGGCGCTCCGCCTCAGAGGTCGCCAGCTTTGCCTCCGCGACAGCCAATTGAGCCCTCAGTTTTTCCAGCTCGGTCTTGGATGCATCCCGCTCTCCCTTAAGGGAATCAATCTCCTTGCACTGCACCTTATTGTGACCCAGCAAGGATTGCTTCTCGGTTACATGTGCCCTGACGGTGAATTGCAAGGCTCCAATCTGTTTATCCTTCTCAGCAAGCCCCAACTCCTGCATAGACGCGAGATCCTTGCTCCTCTTATGATCCTGCTCCTCCTTGTGAAGCCTATTCTGAAGAGTGGCATATTCCTCTTGCCGCTTAAGGAGGAGATCATTTTTCGATTGCAAGCGGGCTTCCAAGGTATCTTTCTCCTCCCTGGCTTGGGATAGCTCTTCCCGGAGCTTGGAGTTTTTGGCCTTCAAGTCATCCGACCGCTGCTTGAACTCATTCTCTGCGCTGGCCCGGTACTCTCGGTATTTGGCAAGATATTTCTTATCCGCCTCTTCCTCGGCCGTGCGCCGAGCCTGGCTAATCTCCTCCATAGCCTCCCCCTTCATGCCCTCGACCTGTTGGGTCAGTTTCTGCTTCTCCGCCTCCAAGGCCTGGCGACCCGCCTGGCTCTCCTCCAGCTGAACCAGAACTGCACCCACCTCCCGGAACGAGCGTTCCGCGATAAGAGAGGCCTGCAAGGAAGAACGGCAGAATAAGTTAAGCAGAACCAAATGTACTAAGACCAACGACCCCAGAACACAGTAACTGATAGCTCACCCCAGTAAGTTGCTGCTTTACGGCATATGTCAGCAACAGCGGATCCTTACTGCTACTGATGGCCCATTTATCATAATTGAGCTCGCACAAGCTTAAGGCCATGTCTTCCATCATCTCCGCCCCGAATGGCGCCAAAGCACGCCCGAGTCTAGGCACCAGCCTCTTCTCCAAGGCTGGGCCATCCAGAACCGCTCCAGCCGGGTGAAGGGATCTCACCCCTTCTTCCAGCTCAGCTCTCTTCACGGCAGACAGGTTGTCTGCCCTTCCCTGAGTAACAGCCTTCTCGGCCTCCAACCGCCTCTTCAAAAAATTATCAGCCGTCTTACACCCTCCAGGAGGGCAGCGGAGAAACGGGTTGGTTTCTGAGGAAATTGGAACTTCAGGCCAGGCGGAGGAAGGCTTGTTTGTCGAGAAAGTGGAAGAGAAGGAGAAGAAGGAGACCCCGGAAGGGTGGACTCCCTTTGGACTGGAGGAGGAGGTAAAAGGGGTATCAGAGACGGTAGGGAAGACACTACTGCCCCGGTTTGTTGTTGCTGCTGGTGTTGTTTTTGCTGCTGCGGTGGCGGAGGTGATTGCCTTTGTTGTTGCTGCTGTTGTTGCTGTTGCTTTTGCTGCTGCGGTGGCGGAGGTAATTGTCTTTGTTGTTGCTGCTGATTTTGCTGTTGTTTTTGCTGCTGCTGCGACGGTGGTGGTTGTTTTTGCTGTTGCTGTTGTTGTGGTTGCTGCTGGGTGACAGTAGTCTGGCGAGGACTGCACGCAGCCCGGAGGTCTCCATCACCTCCGGGAGAAGAATGTCTAAGGCGTTTCTTCTTGGCGCCCTCAGCCTCTCCTCCGGGACGCTTGCTCACCCCAGTCGTCCTCACGGGGAACACAAGCCCTTCCCCGTCGCTGCTACTACTCGAGGTCGCCATGGTCTCGAAAGGCCCCTTGGCAGGAGACCTCTCCACCGCCGGAGACACTTGCGCCTCGCCACCTGTCTTCTTGGATGTGGCAGCTTTACCTCCCCTACCAGCTTTGGCTTTTCGTCCTTTCCCCTTGGACGGGTCTTGGCTGGTGGTGGCTTTCTTGATGAGTAGGGTAACTTTCCCCAACATCTTGGCTTCGGGATATTCTGTAAGAAATGAACGAGGCAAGGTTAACCAACCAGCAAGCGATATAAAAAAACAAGATCAGCAGAAAACAAGACGAGTAACAACATAGGAGCACAAACAAATCCACCAGCAGGGAACAAGAAGCAAAACGAAAAAAAAAATGAAGAAAAGTTTGAAAGGGACGACCATGCACGAGAAACGTGGATGGCCTTCCCCGAGCAAAACAAAACACCGCTTCCTGCTCCAGGAAGCTCCCGTACTCCTTGAAGTCCGGGAATGACATGCTGAGGGAAGAAGGGTCAACCATGATGACACCTTCTGGCAGACTACCGTCACTCAGACACCCGAGGAGCTCATCTACCCTATCGCAATATCTTTCAAAGGGCACCCTACGCGGATCTAGCCTAAGGAAGCGGGGATCGAACCCCACCTGAGAAGTCCGAGAAACCTCAGACAGGCTGGGGGTGTGGATCAATCGAAAACTAGTCTTACCTCTCCCGGAGGTACCAGCCCCCAGAGTCCCTTCGTTGGGGTAAGCTGCGGCGTGGCGAGCCTCGATCTCCTCTTCCTCCGGTTGGGGGTCGGGGAACCTCTCTGCCCAACTAGGAGATAAAGTATTCTCGTCCCGGGCCGCTTGGCAGATCACCTTGGACAGCTCCAGGGCAATCTGCTCCCGGATGTCAGCTGACACCTGACTTTGCCCCCTGCCACTCACTGGCTCAATGTTTTGGAAAGAGGCAAGTAGCCCATACTCCCTCAAAGATTCGGAGGTCACAAGTCCTTCCACTTTCAGCTCTTCCTTCGAGAGCCCTTCGTAGAATTTTGACCTCCTTATCATCTCCGCACAGCGAGGTGTCCGCGGGACGACTTTTGCAAAATCCAAATACGAGTATTAGAGATCCTCCCGAAAGGCAAATCAAACGTAAAGAAAAAAAGTTAAAGAGGAGAGGAAGGAGCACTTACCAGGGACTTTGAAGTCCAAAGATAGGGCTGGCACCCTCTTCAATGGGAAGCCGGTCGTCAGGAACCAGTACTCCCGGAGGTCTGGAACCCTCGCGGTATGACAGGTAGGACACATCACGTCCGGGTACCTCTCCAGCCTGTAAAACCCCACCTTGTCTGGATGACCTCTCATGGGTTGAGACTTCAGTCCATAGAAGTATAGCACCTCCTCCGGGGTAGGGGCCTCCAGGTCCCGGGACTTGCAAAAGATGTACCACCCCGCTAGGAGCTTGTAGCTGGGGGGAATCAACTGGAAGGGGGCAATCCCTGCCTTCACACAGAAATTGGCAAAATAACTTCTTAGGGGCAAGTGCGCCCCACACACTATGTGTGCCCAGCTCCAGGCACCAAAACCCTCATGACTCTGACTAGCAGACTCACCCAGCACCGACAGACGGTGCCACATCAGGCCTAGGATGTTCTTCAGGCCTGCCTCTGAGGAGTACAGCTCCAGCATGCCGTAGTTCCTGAACAGGTTCGGCTTCTGGTCCATCTCCCAGGTTGAACTGTTGATAGTCGGGGGGCTAGCCGCGATCACTTTAGTCTTTCCTTTCCCCATTGCGCCGGCAACAGGGGAACCTTGCTCCTGGGCAGACTCAGCCTCTACCGCGGTGAGGATTTGTTCCTTTGAGGTGTTCGTCACTGAACAAAAGAAACAAAGAAGAAAACACTCTAAGCAGTCAGCACCCTTGTCATACCCTAGCGGTATCAAAGGCGTCGGGGAGACCCTCCCCGAAAACTGCTTGGAGAGGCTCCCACCGAGCTTGCCGAGGGGTTGGCACCATGCCACCCGAAGGGCAGCAAGGAACCAAACTCAAACTCCGAGCCTAAGCCCGCCAAGAGAAGTGTTTTTCCAGAGAAAGACACCCTAAAGGCGCTCACGCTTATGCCCTAAAACAGCACAAGCAAGACGAGGAACAACTTTCCAAGCGCAAATCGTCAAAGCATGCAAAGAGATTACTTATCGACTCACATCAATCGCATGCCTATCAAAGCCCTATTCACGCATGCATATAGACGACACCGGCAGAAAACTCAACCCTAACGACTACCAACAATCTAAGGTTCGGAAGGAAAGAGCAAAGTAGAAATACTTACTGGTGTTCGGGTAGTCGAAGATTGAAGGAGTAACCGGGTCACTGCACCGCACGATCACTTGACGTAAAAGCTGCAAAGACAAACGACGATTCAAACCCTGAACTTCGGCGAACAAATCCACTGCCAAATCAAAAGAAAAGTTTCTAGATTCCTTACCAAAAGAAGTGGCAAGTTCGAAGGAATGGAAGCTTGGAAGCTCAAGAGTTCGAAGGTTTGGGAATCTGAAAATCTGAAAGATAGAGAATTTGAGAGCGTAAAGAGGAAGAAAGGTCCGTTCCCTGGTTTTTATAGCAGGAGTGAAGTCCTTTCGAATCCTACAAATGGACGGTCCTGATCTTCCCATACCGCATGCATCAGATCCGACGGCTGGAGATGAAGCGCCGATCCTATTTATGACTCCTCGGATGGGAATAAAGTATTTATTTCCCATCATTATACCATCTCGGGCCCGGTGTACCATTAAATACCGTCAAATCAATACTCAGATGCCTGACGCACGCATACTCGGCCAGTCGCCTCACGCACACGTCTTAGTCACAAAGCCATACACGGCATGACGCGTGGCCCTTTGCCACGCTTGAGTACTTGAGTTCAAACAGAAGAAATTTCCTTTCTTTTTCATACTAACACTCAGGCGGGAAAAAAGAACCCTTCCAGGAACACAGGAGGTGACCCCTCGCCTAATCTAGAAACCAGAATCCCCGGAAGGCTGTACAAGCTCCCGGACCTCTCAAAGCTCCGCGACCTTGGGGGGTAAATGTTATCCAGATTTCCTGATAGCGTTTAGATGGATAGCCTCGGGGAAGGAGAATTATCAAAATGTTTCACGAAAGGTGACCAGAGCTCGTGGATGGACAGAAAGGCTTCGCCTCTCCCGTTTAGTGTCAAGCTTACTCTCTCAAGCAACTGAAGGTCACGGAGGCTCGTCAATTCTCCCGGAGTCTCGAAGGGATATCCTTCGGGGAAGGTTCTTCCAGGAGAAGCTCTTCAGGCTACCTTCGCGGATACAGTCCCGTGCCTCGCACGAAAGAAGACCAAGCGGCCGAGTCATGGAGGAGGCATAGTTGGAACGATCTCCACCTGACACAGGATCCCGCCTGACACGCTCGTCAGGTTGAGGCCGCACACATCCCAGCACGCCTAAAAGTACCATTTCGCCTACTGTTCCGCTGACAACTTGGAAAAGACAGCTGCCTTTGTGCATTCCCCATACTTTCACGTAAATATACCCACATAGAGCCTGGTAGCCAGGCGACTACGGTAATTGTATCCCCTATTTATGGCTGGTGTAATTAAGACTCATGTGAGTAGAGAAAAACCCTAATCCAAAACCCTAGCTATAAAGACCCCCTCATTTTACGATAGAGGGGGGGCGAAAAGAGGACAGGGCATAAACTCTGTTGAAATCTCTCTAGCTTCATCTTCTTCAAGAGAACCCGAGAGAAACATTGTGAGTTTGTGAGGGTCATATACACCAGCCATTCCACTGTAATCCACGACAAGTATAATAACATCGACTCGTGGACTAGGGCTCGTTAATGCCTGAACCACGTAAAAAACCTGTTTGTTTATTTATATTTCCGCACTTCTACAGTTCATATCTTTTTATTATTTTGCTTGTATTCGTTTTCGAAAAACTTGGTAAACACCGGCCAAACTAAAGAGAGCCCGAAGGTGTCGGAGGGGGCCGCAAGCCAGCTAACGGGGCCACGAAGGGCCCAACAGATTGAGGGCTCGAACCGAGGAATCCAACCAAAGAGGAATGAATAGGCATGTGGGAACAACATTGCTTGCATTAAGGGCAATGATCTTGAGCAGAAATTTCTTCCTTTTGAGGTATAATCCCCCCCCCCCCTTCATTCGCTGAATCTTTGAGCGCTTCGATGAGCCCAACAAGATCTTCGCGGCTGACATTATTTCCGGCGAACGTCCGTTGTGGATTAAGACTACGTAAATGTGCGAAAGCCTAGCGAACAATGATTTCATAACTTTCTTGCTTAGTAAGGCGCATCCGTTTTCAAGATCTTATCGGTCGGCAAACCAGAGACGGACGACTCGGTCCCGACCTTACCAGCACCGGAGGCCTTCATTGCATTCATGAATTCTTTGTTTGATTCTTCGGGCTTCTTCCAATCGGCTTGACTCATTTCCGGAGGGCGGTGATATCCCGACCCTACTATCATTATGCCTTTGCAATGTTAAGAACCTGATTTGAAGCACCCTAAGTAATAGAAGATCGACCCCCGCTTCATGGGACAGGCGTTCGCAGTTCCCCCATGCGGGCAGCTCGTTCAAACAGTTGAGGGAATGTTCGAAAATATCCTAGCACTATCGCTTCCTTGATGGGCCCATGCAGGTTATCGATAATTCGTCTTTGTCAATTTTATGGATAAGAAATTTGCGATGGACGGGATACTCACTAAGTGGCTGAGGAGAAGGATACAGTGGGAATATCACTTCGGGGGGGAGGGGGGGGGGGGGGGGAGGAAGCTGCGAAGGTCTGGAGAAATTTGCAATCAATAGGAAAAAAAACCTTCCTTCTCGAAAGGAAGGACGTGAAATTCTTTTTCCTTTCCGCAGGGACCAGGAGATTGGATCTAGCCGTAAGAAGAATGCTTGGCTGATAAATAACTCACTTCTTGGTCTTCGACCCCCTCAATCACTACGAGCGCCCCCGATCAGTGCAATGGGATGTGTCTATTTATCTATCTCTTGACTCAAAATGGGAAAGCCAAAACCAGCTGAAGGAAGGTCGCATTCCTTTTTTTTCCGCATCTGCGGTGGTCCCACCACCGGAAGCAGAGGAAGCTAACCGAGTTGACTAAGAATCAGTCGTTTACCTCAAACTAGTTGGTTCCGTAGTTTTAGAATCCGGGCTTACCCATTTTTTTAGTGGATCATGCCTCCGTACTTTTTTGGATTTAAGCCTTCCATTTCTCTTCGATTTCTTGAACGGATGGGACCGGGCCAATTATTGACCCAGTGACCAGGGTAGAGCTAGTTGGAGATACATTACCTGCACGTTTGACATGGATTTCCCGTCTCTCGTCATAGGAAAAAGTGGATATATAGGAATCAAAATCAGCCGAATCAATCATGTTATGATCTTTTACATCCTAGGTCTTCCCGTTCCTTCATCTGGCTTATGTTCTTCATGTAGCATTCAGACTGAATGACTCTATGAAATTACGTCGATACTTCCACATATTACAAGTAACGTAGGAGACATCTCTTTTTTTCCCCGGGCGAATCCTGGAAATGAGATTCCGACCAAGAACAAAAGCTCGAGGTAGAGCGTCGGTCGTCAGGGCAGCCTGCCTTTTTTTAGGAGTAGGGGCACTTGGCACCTGGAGATATAGGCGTAGCTCCGCAAGACTGGTGAATCCACTAGGGAAAACTGAATTCTGGCAGTTCGCGAGCTAGTACTTTAGTTATGAGTGCCCTCGAAGGAAATGTTCCAATCGAATTCTAAGCTTTCTTCTCAGCCCCAGGGAGTTCACCAGGTATAGGCTCAGGGAGTTTTGAGTCCGAGTCCGTTTGAGAAACCTCCTCTCTCTTCTCATGCGGGATTAAGCACGGAAGCAGTTAGCAAACACTGAAGAAGAAGCAGGGCTAGCTCCCACCAACAATGGAATTGACTCTAACATCCTGCCGAAGGAAAGACTGACTACTACAAGGGCTTGTGCCAACCAACAAGAAGGGGGACGAAGCAAAGACATCACAACTAGAGTTCCCCTTACTATCTATACAAGGGGGGGGGGGGGGGGAGCGCTATCTCATCAGAAGCGGGCGCATAGGCTATAGAATATATAATCTCTGGTGGGAGCGTAAAGTTTGGGATATGTTTGGTGTTTCTTCCATCAATCATCCGGATCTACGCCGTATATCAACAGATTATGGTTTCGAGGGTCATCCATTACGAAAAGACCTTAGTCTCACATCGGTTCAAACCACTTCGGCCCCTCGGTTGAGTCTACGTTCTCTTCTGCTACAAAGACCGAAGCTGAACAGCTAGCGTGGTTTTGAGGAGCAGTGCCGGGCAGCAGGGATTGAAAGAAGTAGTTCCTTCTCAGCTTCAGAAGGACCAAAGGTTGCACTACATTCAGGGATTGGTCTTCCTGTTCTTTCTCAGCCGCTAAAGGAAGAAAGATCTCTGATCCAGTGGATGCTTGCTATATCCACCAACGCTTCATCCTACCAAATATACCTGATAGAAAGCCGTTCTATAACAATTTAAGACAACAAGAAAGCAAGAAAACCTTTTCAATAGAAAGGAATAGCCAAATCCACCCAGCTGGTTGGTCAATCTCAGAGATCTTATCGGCCGGCAAACCGGAGATGGACGACCCGGTCCCGACCTTACCAGCACCGGAGGTGTACTAGTCAATGAACCCCCGAAACCAACTTTCTTTTATGACAAAATCAACTAGAGGGTGGAACTTGGACATTGACTTCATTGTCAGCTCAACACCCGGCACACAAAGATTTCTCTGCCTCCCTTAGCTGGGAATAGCAGTAATAGGACATAAACAAGAAAGGCCTTGTCACGAGCCGGATTCGAACAAGCACTTCCGGAGGAATTCTCTCCTACTTCATACCATAACGATCGTCTATAGTGGGATTTCAAAGACATGGGCTTCATTTTTTAAGCTTTTTATTACCCGCAGGAGTCCCACTGTCGTTAGCACCTTTTTTAGTACTCCTTGAGCTAATTTCTTATTGTTTTCGCGCATTAAGCTTAGGAATACGTTTATTTGCTAATATGATGGCTTAATAAGTTCCTCTTTCTCTCCGGATTCTCGTAGAAAGAAGCAATTACCTAAAAGAAGAGGAGACAGACAGTTGGACTTAGCTTTCCGGGCACACAAATGAGATATTGGAGAATAGATTTATTTCACCGATGCTTCGTTCTCGACCGGGACTCAAAAAGCAAACGGAAATGTACGATTAGGGGTTCCTCCCGAGACTACGGTCTCGTTCGAGTGTCGCTGCTTTCTTCTACTACCAGTGGGCTAGCTTCCTTAGTTATGTTATATCGATCCCTTTGGTTGGAGGACGGATGTTGCTACATACTAGAAAGATGTTAATCGCCGCATTGGAACTACTTACCATGAACTTTCTACCCCGAAATCCCACCACTTAGAGTCCATAGGACATATCCCAGATATATTATTGTAACGTTACTCCCTATTTTTTATAACCAACCCTTATTTTTAGCAAATAGGTTAAAATTTTCTTCAAAACAATTATCAATAATTATAATCATATTTTCCCTCTATAATATGATCAACAAACTAAATATATTATTAATTATATATATATTTGTTATAACTAGGTTCAACCAATATGTAATGCACGCTTGCTTAGTTTTATTTAAAAAAATTATTAAATATATTTATTAAATTTTTATAATTGTCATATAAATTTTAAATAAATAAATAATATTATATATATAAAAGAATGACATAAACATATTAAAAAAATTAAATTGTTTATGGTTTTTTCAAAAAAAATATGATAATATTTTAGATCATAAACTACATTATTTAATGTATGAAACATTCATGATATTATTAAAAGTAAATCACACATTTATAATTGGAGAAGAAGCTTGTTTATTTTTTTATAGAAGATAAATGTTTTAATTTAATGTCTTACATAGTTACACAGTTATACTATTTGTACACACACGATACCTATATATAATATACTAGATACAAGCAACATACAAGACACGTTTACTTAGTTTTATTTATTAAATTTATTAATTATTTTAATTAAATTTGTATAATTTTCATATAAATTTTAAATAAATAAACAATATTATATATAAAAGAATGACATAAATATATCAAAAGAAAAATAAAACCAAAACATTGTAATTTTTTTAAATATATATATATATAATATGATAGTCTTTTAGGTCACAAACTACCATATTTAAGATACAAAATATTCGTGATATTACTCAAATTACACCTTAATGGTTGACGAATAAGCTTATTTATTCTTGATAGAAGATAAGTGTTATTCTAATTTCTTATGTAGTTACATAATCATACTATTTATTTACACACAACACCTATATATAATATATTTATAATATTTATTTTTATTTAATGTGAATATATATTTATATAAGTTAGATCAAATAAAAATAATAATTTGTTTTCTTTTTAAATATAAATGATATTTTTTAATAAAAATTAAGATTATGTATTATATATTATTATCATAATAATATTTTATAATATTTTAATTTATATTAATATAATTATTATGTAGTATTATATATTGTTATAATAATGATATTTTATAACATTTGAATTTGAATTTGATTTTATATTAATATAATTAATAAATAAATATTTTTTAATTTTTTCTAAAAGTATATTATGTTAAATATAGTCTTGTATTAAATATTATTATAATATTTGAATTCATATTAATATAATTAGTAAAAAATTATGATTATATATTATATACTTGTTACACCCAGATTTCGAGACCAGAGGTTATGACCTCGAAAACTAGGCTCGTCAAGTGTGAGCTCGAAACGTATGAAAACATTGTATTGTTCAGCTGTAAAATATCTGAAGTAAAACAACGACCTCGAAGATGTGTAACCTCGGGATGCTTTCTGAGTTCGAAATAACACGACGTTAGGATACATCAGTTATCGATTGTCTTCAAATTAAACGGTCCGAGCTTGGGAAGTGCAAGCTCGAGTGTGATAGCTTCAACAGTGTTTATTTACTCCGAGTATATCCTGAAGTAGGGTGGCAAGATCGTAACAGTACCATAAGTCTTGACAGCCACAAGGCCGATTGCTGACCTCGAAGACCCGATGAGTCGCCTGGGATAGCCCGTTACGTATGAACACATTTATTATTGTACAATCCCAATATTTAAGGGATATCATTTAGTCTGATATCCGTTCCCGATTCTTATGGGACGTTTCTATGTATATAGGAGATATTACATTTAATGTCATTATTTACATTGATATACATAATATCTTCCCAAAATATGTGGGAATGAACTCTGTAACCTCCCCTATAAATAGAGGAGGAATGACCACTTGTAAATGATCGATTTCTTTTGACCTGAAAGAAAGCTCTGGGTAATTCATCTCTGAAGATTTTCCAGAAATCTCTAAGTCTTAATAACATAGACTCGTGGACTAGGCAGAGTTAACTGCTGAACCACGTAAAAAACCTATTGCTTTTCTTTTTTATTCATTCGCTCCATAGTTTACGTTGCTTAATTGCTCTACGATTTAAGTTGACGAAAAACGACGTCAACAATATTATTATCATAATAATATTTTATAACATTTGAATTTATATTAATATAATTATTAAATAGTATTATATATTGTTATAATAATAATATTTTAGAACATTTGAATTTGAATTTGATTTTGATTTTATATTAATATAATTAATAAATATATATTTTTTAATTTGTTCTCAAATTATATTTTGTTAAATATTTGGAATATTATGTTAAAGTTAACAAAAGATTTCGTTAAAACCAAGAATTTCCGTTATCTACTCAATTTTTAAATATCTATTTTATATAATAAGTGTGTAGATAATGGAAATTCTTAGTTTTAACGGTTTTTTTTTATTTTTTTAATGTTAACTTTAACGGACTGTTCTTGTATTTAACATAATATTCTTATATTTAATGGTAGTTTGTGTTGACGCCGTTTTTCGTCAACAGATAAAAGAAGAGCACAAAAACAATGGATGACGATGGCCAAACGGAACAAACAAATCAAACACACGATTTTTTACGTGGTTCAGCAGTTAAATCTGCCTAGTCCACGAGTCTCTGTTATTAATCTTAAGATTATCTCTGAAAAATTCTTTAGCATGAATTCTCCAGAGTTTTCTCTCAAAGATCAGAATTTCCGTCCATTACAATGGTGCATGGCTTCTCTATTTATAGAGAAGGATGCAGAATACTATCCCACATATTTTGGGTAGTTACTCTTTTGTGAATAAAAATAAATGGCTTTAAATGCCTTTAATCAGATAAACAAGGAAACGTCCCTGAAGACCAAGGAATGCATAACTGACTAAATAATATCCCACGATTCTTGGGGATTTACATCAATAAATGAGGATTACATCTCATGTTTACAATACTTGTAGATATTCAAGGTGGTTATAGCGTATCTCCAAGGCTTCAGCATCTCAGGTTTCATGTCATTGTGCGAGCCACTGACATCTCCCGAGCTAACATTGCTTTCGAGATAGTACATCGAGCTCAAGACCCATGCTCCGAAGTCCCTGAAGATGAAGGTGTTCTCGGAGCTACCTTTCGAGATCGAGATCATTTCGAGGTCACCGCATTCGAGATCATATATCATACTTTGCATGCTCGACTTACAATCCTAGATCATACTCTAATCCTCACGAGACCATTTATTGCGAACTCAGCTTTCGAGGTCATATTTACAATGGCTCGAAATCTGTGTATAACAGTTTGTAAACACTTAAACTTAAATAAAATAAAGTAAATAATTAAAAAATAATAATTTTGAGATATTTTACAATGATAATCATTTACAAATAATAAATAATTAAACAAATTAAAATAGGATATTTTTAAGATATTTTACAATGATAATTATTTTAAAATAATAAATAATTAAACAAATTAAAATATGATATTTTTGAGATATTTTACAATAATAATTATTTTAAAATAATAAAATCATACTTTTTATAACTTAAATAGAATTTAATTAAACTTAAACTCACTTATTATAATAATATCATATTAAATATATAATATAATCTATTGTGAATTAGCAACAAATTGCTTTTTTTTTTTTTTTAAAACTAGCAAGAAACTTAAATTTAAAATCCACGTATAATATTTAATATTTAATATTACATTAAACATATAATATATAATCTCTTGTTGTCACTCTCAAATTCAAAAACTAGAACAAACATAAACTTAAATAAAAATAGATAAATTATTTAATTAAAATAAGATATTTATTTCAAAATTTATATGACATTAATATAAATTTAACAAAAATAATTTATAAATTCTATAAAGAAAACTAAGCAAACATGCATATTGCACGTTGTTTGTATTTAGTAGAGATTTATAATGTTTGTTCATATTTAATATGAATATATATTTAGTTAATTAAGATATATTAAGTAATAAAAAACATGTTTTCTTTATAAATATAAATAATAAAAAAATTAGAAAAAAATATGATTATGTATTATATATTATTATAATAATGATATTTTATAATATTTAAATTTATATTAATATAATTATTAAATATCTCTTTATTAAATATTATTATAGTAGTAATATTTTACAATATTTTACAATATTTGAATTTATGTTAATGTAATTAATAAATATCTATTTTCAATAAATTTTAAATATATATTATGTTAAATATTTGTAATATTTTAAAGTTAACAAAAAAAATTATTAAAACCAAAAAATTATGATATTTACCCATTTTTTATATATAGAAGAGATAATAAGAGATATGAAAGTCTATATTGTAAATTTCCTCTCAAACCCATGCTTTCAAAAATCAAAAGGAAAAAAAATGGTGCACATAGTATTTGATAATAATAATAATCCATGCAAAATACAAGGTAGGGAAGTTGCCAAATTGGCAACTTGTCACTGTTAATGTACAACATTTCAATTAAAGAATATTTTTTTTTATAATTGAAATATTAAATATAGTAGGGAATATACTCATTTGGTACCATCTGTTTTCAATAATGCTTATATGGTATCCTGTATTTTAAAATCGTACATATTTGGTACCCTAAACTCAGATTTGATAGATAAAATTTTGTCAATTTAATCAAACTGCTGCCAATTATGTAAGTTACAAATTTATATTTAATTATATAATTACATATAACTGATGATAGTTTGATCATATTGACAAAATTTTATTTATAAAATCTGAATTTAGGGTACCAAATATGTACGATTTTAAAATACAAAGTACCATATGAGTATTATTGAAAACAGAGAGTACCAAAATGATATTTTGCAAAAACATAAGGTACCAAATGAGTATATTCCCGATATAGTACCCTAAAATCTAAATAACTATTTTAACAAGGCCCACACGTTCAACGATGTATGGCAGAGATTCGAAATTAATGATGCTCCTTGCTAGTGGTTACTCTAATTATTAAGTGAAGTTGCAGATGACAAGTTACAACATCAAGAGGAGAAATAATATATAGAATTTATACCATTTTGAATACTGTCTTATCTTGAACTGTACTGGGATAAATTATTTTCGTAATTTGTGTTAACGTAAAATAGCTCAAATTCACGTCTAAATTTGGTTTTGATCCAAATTTTTATTTTAATTAAAATCACAAATGATTTTTCCAATTAACCGTTCAGAACAAAATTAGAATTATTCTGTTTAACAATTATATTATTATATTTAATATTTTGTTCATTAAAATTAAATTTAAAAATTTATTTAAATCATTTTACAAAACACATAATCTAAAAAATAATTTATCATAACACATGTTTTGAAAAAAATACAACATCAAAAAAGTATAAGACACATATATATATATAATATGTAGTATGTATACATAATTATTAAAAATGTTTTCACAAATATGATATTGAAGTATCCTCAAACTCTCTATAATGTTATTGTTCAATTGGATAGAAAAGGACCTCCAATAAGAGCTTGTCCACCTTTTTATAAATAAATATATCTTTGTTTAATTCTTGGAATGGATACATTTTGAACATCATGCCACATACTTTATGTTCATCCAGATCCAATCACCAGTTTAAAAATAATTGCATTATATTTAATAACAGTAGTAAAAACAATTTGGGTACAAGATTTAGTTTCTCATTACATTAAGACATTGAAAAAGTTACTAAAGAAACTAATTCACTTGTAGTGGTAATGAGGTTTAGTGAAGAAAGGGATATAACATGTTTTGCATAGTTCCTTATTCTCATCCTACCAACCATTTCATGTCAACAAACACTTAAAACTTTGGCACGAGAGCTGAGTACTCTATGCATGAAAGCTGACTAGTTTTGCCTGGATTGCCAAGACTTATTAGAAGCCTGCCAAAGAGCCTCTTTGATCATCCACACTGGTGCAATGGCCGCACCTCGAGACTGAAAACCAATTCAAAACGATGAACAATTGAAGTATTTCAGTACAGAATGAATCAAATAGACTGGTATATGATTGAAACAAACCTTGGATTTAAGGGTCAAAGAAAAAACCCCATCAAGAGTAGATGATTGAACTGAGTAAGCATCTAAATGAAGATGGTCGATGGCACCAATGATGTTAAGAAAAATGGATTCCTTATAAGGGCATTTCATAAATACTGAAACCTCCTGCTCTCTTACACTGACCGTCAAGTTCAATGGCTCATCTTTATCCTTGTGACCAACCATTTTTGGATCTGGTTCCGTTTCATCGATTTGATTGGCCTTCCTCTTGTTTAACCATGTGTTTCTCTCATTGTCAATCTTGTTATTGTCATAGTTATCTGATGTCTGCTCCAACATTTCCTGGTACTTCTTTCTAGCTTTAGCCTCCAACTCTTCTACTCTGGCGTCAAGCTCGTTCAAGTACTTAATGGTATAGTTGAGGATTTCTTCTTTGTCAGTCTTGCATAAATATGTAAAGCTTCAAGATATCAGAATATGCAGCTGGGAATGAACAATATTAAAGACTATCTTAAGGTGAAAACGACAATGTCTAATGAATCTGATCATATGGGCATCCATCTTAGAGTAAATAAAAATAGATAAATTAAAAGAAAAATTACCTCAGCACATCCATACTCAACATGTCTAATGCTAACTTTTTTGGGGATTTCAAGCCAATCTTTTAAGTCTTCATTAGAATTAATTGAGGAATCATTAAACATGAATGGAACTGTAAACAATATCTTCTTCAACATTTCCTGCCGTAACATTGGCCTATAATCATTGTCATGCCCTCTTTTCCATGCTGCAAAACTGGACTTGCGATCATAATTGCCAAAACATAGGTGTTCGATCACTTTTGATGGACCTTGCAAAATATCAGAAACAATTCTTTTGTAGTGCAAGTCCTCAGCTGCTCCCATATCATCCAAGCCTCTCAGTTTTGTGTGATTGTATTTCTGAGTTTCTTTTAAGTGGGAGTGTTTTCGATTTTCATGCCTTGGAGAAGAAGGAAGAGCCATTTCTTGTTTGACAAAAGCCCCAGATATGTAGTCACCTGAGTTCATGGTGCCTTGGACACAATTGCTGAAATCATCATCCATGAAATGCAGACTTTGAACTTGAGAAGCCTCACCATTGAGACCCTTTGGCTGGTGATCATGGTTTCCACTTAGTTCATTAGGATCTCTCTGATCAGACCTATTATCATCTTCTGAAGAAGAAAATTGGTTATCTAAGTCAAATGAGTGAAGTATCTCATGTTCAACCTTGGCATACATTGGGTCTTTATCATTACCACCACCACCACCATCATCTGTTCTTTGACAACGACGAGACGATTTCTCAGAGCAGGCAGGTTTTGAAAGATCTAGTAAAGAAGCCTTGATGTGCTGAAGAAGATTATGGTCCTCTGCCACCTTTAAGACAACAACAAAAAAAAATTAAAAGATTTGACAAGCCAAACTAAGGAAACTGGAGTAGAGATGGTTTTGAAAGAAACTTCTTTTACCAGATCTGTTACTCCAAACTCAATTACACCCTCCATATGGGGAAAGCAGACCACTGTCTACACAACAAAGAAAATGGAGTAAAGTGTTACTTTTTAAAGATTTAATTCCTATAAAAAAATCCCTTCCCAATTATGGTTAACATGTCTTGCATAATTTAATTTGTTGCAGAGATGAATCACCATACCTGAATAGAAGCACTCTTTAGAAATCACCATCCATAGAAAAATCAGTACACAGAGAAACAAAGGAAGTTAGTTAGCTTTAATTGCTTTCTTAAAATGCTAATGCCAACATAATACTAGATACCAGAATCATCAATAAAACAAGAAAAAATATCTAACCAACCTTAGCTAGTAAAGAGCGAGAAAATACATTGTTATCTGCATATTGAGCATTGCATAACCAAATAGGTTGTCCCTTTTCTAATGCTCTGCCTGGAAGACTATGTAACAGTATAGAGTATTAGTAAAATGTATCAATGTGGATGGAAAGCCTTTTGTTAGTAGTAAAAATTTAGTACCTTTGACCAGGTTTGAACACAAACGACATGCAAACCAAGTAGTACCACTCTGCATCAGTGAGATCGTCAGGAGATAATGCAGCAGCAGATGATGTCATTTTAGCTTGTTGGTCAGTTTCAAATTCCGAGAGAGACATGTAAAGCTCTCTCAATTGCTCACTTCTTTGTGAGCCTATTTTATCAGCTTTAAGCTCCATTAAGTGGACTGTTTTCCTAGTTTTAATGTCTCCATTGTAATAACCAGCACTCCATTCCAGCACCCTGAACAATGTTTCATCAAGTTTCATAACTTTTTCCTCTGTAATTATGGAATATATGCTCCCAACACACCAACACCATTATAAAATCTATAGCAGAAAAAGCTGAAAAGTCATTAAAAAACAAACAAACCAACCAATTTAGTGTGTTTAAAAACTACCCTTTTACATGGTGTTTAATGTTAAACCAATGTTTTCTCAAGTATCATAATTTTCCTTTGTAATTATTATGTACCTTCCTCAGAAACAGATATAAGCTTTACTTCTAACAACTACAATATGAAATTAATAGCAGAAAACACTAATATTTAATTTCTATCTTGGAATATACCATTTTACATAAAATTTAGGAACTATAAAACATGTTTGGAGTTAGAGAAAAGACAGGAAAACACATCAGTATATATATTCAAGTACCCTTGTTCTCTGGTTGAAAAAGACCAGAAAATTGCATAGCTCCATTGGATGCTTTTCACAGTCACAGCAAGCTGTTTACTCAGTTTCTGGGGTACCTCCTCATGCTTTTTACTCCAATTAGCCATTTTTTCCCTTTTAAAGGAAAAAGAAACTGAAACTGAAGGACTAACAAATTAAGAAAAAACTCACTAACAGATCAGTCAATCTTTAGCATCTTTTCAAGCCAAATGGTGGTGACTTAGGACTTCCCTCAAATCTGAGCCTAGAGTAAAAAAAAGTAGACTGAGAAGTCTGAGCCTTTAGAAAGGAAACAAGCTATGGTCTTTTATTAACTAAACTAGCTCTTATTAGTGAACTATGGTACGATGTAATGATCATAATTATTTGAAAATTGGGAAAAAGCACGTTTACATTTGAAAATAATATAGTCAAGTGGGGCAACATGGGCCATGTCTGATTAGCAGTCTATATACAATAATAAATTCACTTTGTTTGGACACTCTTAAATGCAAACATTCAACATTGGTTCACATGTAGTCAGAAAGCTTTTATTAGCTACAATTGTTAGGCTTGTAGCCTACTTTATACTACTTAAATTATCTAAAACTATTTCGTTACAGTTTAGTTTAGCCTGAGTAATGATAATTGCAATTACAACTTGCACCAAAACATTAGAATTATATTTATTTAGAGACAATTGCAGCAAAACTATTCAATTAGTTATAATTCATCCAGTTAAATATTTACATAAATTTTTAACGAAAAAACTATTCAATTAGTTATAACTTTTGCATTTAAATATACATATAAAATATTTAACAACAAAATTATTTAAGTAGTGAATTTTTTTGCACTTAACTTTTTGCTCTAAGTAAGTGGTTAAAACTAACCTTATGAAATATGTGGCAGTCTCCAATTATCCATTTTTTTATTTTTAAATATTTTAAATTTAATTACAAATTTAAGAAAAAAAATTAATTCCTAAAAAAATAACATATTTTAAATTCATAAAAAATTAAAACATGTATTTTAAAAACTAAAAAATAACATTATTTAATGAAAAATCTAAATAAAAATCATAAAATTTTCATTTTTAATCAACACCAAATTAGATTGTATTTAGATTTTAATAAAAATGAAATTTTTATGAATTTATTTAGATTTTTCATTAAATTAATGTTTTTTTAGTTTTAAAAATACTTGTGTTAATAATTTGGAATTTAAATATTTTATTTTATTTTTCTGATTTTTTAATTATTTTTAAAATATTTAAAAACTAAACTTTTAGGAATTGAAATATTTTTTTTATTTTTTCTGAATTTTTTAATATTTTAAATTATTTTAAAAATATTTTGGGCGAATTGAAGGCTGTTACATGTCTCATATGTTAGTTTTAACAATTGATTTAACGGTAGCAAGTTAAGTGCAAGAAATTCCACTACTTAAGTAGTTTTGCTGTCAAAATTTTTACATAGTTTATTTAACTATAATAATTTGAACTACTAGAGTAATTTTGCCATCAAAATTTTCACTTGCGTAATTAACTACAAAATTTGTATCTACTTAAGTAGTTTTGCTGCCATTATTTCATTTAGTTGAGATGAATCCCAATAAATTAAAGTGACAAGTCACGTAATTTCAAAAAATAAAATAAACAAATAATATTTTTATTTATTTTTATATTATTGTACAATAGCATTTACCACTACATAAAAATTATATCTCATACTTTTGTTAAAAAGAAAAAAAAATATATCTCATACTTAAATTAATATATCTAGTAACCAATATTCAATATTATAATACTGTTATCCCCATTTTTTGTCGTGGGCCCGGGACGATGGTCCAGGCCCATGGTCTGGGCGATTGGATATGGGCCCAGCCCAGGCCCGCTTAATACGGGAGTAACAAAGGACTACGACCCAAATGTTGTTCCGAACCCGGATGGTGTCCGGGAAGGTGATCCAGGACAGTCGCCCAGGAGACGTATGGTCAGCTGGGATTATGGTCCGAGTGTACGCAACACAATCCCGGAGCCTGGTAAACGGTCCGGGCCTCTGGTAAACGAAGAGGGACAGAGGTAAACGAACCCGGATCATGTCCTCCAAGTTAGCAGGAAAAGGCATCCATGACCTTGACGCCGCCCCACGACGCGTGGGAGCTGTCCCCACTTTTCACTTGCGGAAAAGGCCACCTCGAGATTGCACGCTGCTGTTTCAGACCTGTGCTGCCAAGTACACTGACTGACTTTGTCCCCTGAATCTGCCTCATAACTCGGAGTGCCCAGACCAAAAAAACCATTTTGTCGGCGAAATATGGTTCTTGGGCCGCCCCATTGGGCCTTAATTATTCTTGGACCTATGTATTTTTAACTTTTGTATTGGGCTTCCGCCAGAGAAGCCAAGAGTATCCACACCTTTGATGGGCCCGGGTCATACCCAGCCCAGACCCAGTGTTCCTGTGAGCCTATAAATACAGGCGATAGAGCACTGGAAAAAAGTTATCTCTCTTCGAATTGCATACAGTTACTCTGTCAAAACACAGAGAGAAACTCTATTGTAAAAGACTTTCTAAGCTCTAATACAACCGACTCGTGGACTAAGGCTCATTAACGCCCCAACCACGTAAATATCTTGTTTTAATCCTCTAAATTCCATATCATTAGTCTTATCTAATATTCATTAGTATAGTTTCCGAAAATATCGGTAAACATTTTGGTGCTTTCATTGAGAGCCTGAGAAAGCTAGTGCTAACACTAAGCCTCTACTGCAATGGTGAATACACAACACACCACTTTCGACCCTAGTAACCCAGAGCAGGGCAATGGAGATCTGTTGCCTTCCCAGCATCTTCCTCAGAATCCGCCTGAGAACGCTCCTCCTCAAACATCTCACCTTGACGAGTCACAAGACTATGAGGGTGGGACAGAGTACGAAGAGGAGAACGAGGAGGAATATTATGAAGAGGAAAACGAGGGGGAGTACCACGACGAAGCTGCGGATCCCGAGTTCCCAGAAGGAGAGCCCAACCAGCAGGACCTGGAGGTGACTAGACTGAGGCAACAAGTGCTGGACCAGGAGGCCAGGATTGCTGAGCAGGCGGAGGCGCATCGGCAGATGCAAGAGTCCCTCCAAGCCCTGCAGGCATTCATAGCCGCGCAGGGTCCGACGACCAATCCCCCAGCTAGCCCACTTCCAAGCGCGCAACAGCCTGCTCCGTAAGCCCGAGCCGAGGTCCCCGAAGAAGCGAGGCCGACCCCTCCCTCGGAGCAGTTTCCTGAGCCAGCCCCAGGAAACCCGGACAGGGAGAAAAAAAAGGCCGGTGGAAAGACCCGAGAAAATAGCACCCCTGTCATGAAAGCCGGGACCCATTCCCGGTCACTCCCTAGGAAAGAGAATGGGCGCCCCGTCCTAGGACGGGGCCACCCGATCGATCCGCAGGGGACGCAGCTGCGGAACGCACGACTCCGGTACGCCCCAGGGCGAGATGAACGGGAAAGGTCTTTGCACCCAAGCGCCTCAGTAAACAAAAACCGTCGGCAACAGCCGTGCAACGAGGAGCGTCATGCCCTTAGTTCGGGGGACGACACGTCCCGGGTAGACCTACATGACGGACTAAACGCTCGGAAAGAGTAGGCCCGTAAGGAAAAGATCCTCCCCCGAGGTGGCAACCTTAGGAACAACATCAACGACAGGAGGAACGAAAGAATCCCCCTGGAGGATGGCACGACCAGGCAGCTCATGGAGCAGCTGGCTGCTTTGAAAAAGGTCACAGACCGTTTGGTCCGCAAGCAGGAAGGGGCGGATACTGACTCCGATGAAGAGGACAAAGAACCCTGCGCGAGGCACATCCTGGACGTTGTACTACCCAAGGGGTTCAAGATGCCAAGCCTCACCGCCTATATCGAAAACACCGACCCCAGGGACCATCTGTCCCGATACAACCGGCTTATGACAGTGGCCCACGTCAGTGACGACGGCAAGTGCCTCTGTTTCTCGATCACTCTAAGTGGTCTTGCCGAGGAGTGGTGGAAAAGACTTAAGCCGGGATCCATCCAATCCTGGTCAGGACTGCAGTCAACGTTTCGCAAACAGTTCGTGGCCGCCATGAGGATGGACATGCAAATCAGCGCCCTCGCAAATATCAAACAGCTTCCCGCGGAGACACTGAGGGCCTACATCCAATGCTTCACTGAAGAAGCCTCCAAGACAAAGGTGGATGACGGACAGCGCCTGGTGGCATTGCAGTCCGAAATCCGGGCCAGGTCCCATCTCTGGGATGACATGCAGCGTAACAAGGCGGCTACCCTGGAAGAGTTCATCAGGAGGGCCCAAGGATTTATCAATTAGGAAGAGGCTCAGATCCAGGCTTTCGGATGGCCTCCGGCACCACAGCCCAGCGCCCCAGCGTTCCCGGGGGACGGGGTGCAGTTCCCGGTGCAGTCCTACGTCGCGCCCCCAATCGCCCTGGGACCGGCCGTTACTCCTGGAATCACCTACACCCCTACGGTGTACGGTCCTGCCTCTTCGGGATATGCCCCGGCCCAATCCGCCCACTTCTCTGGATATGGGGCCACACCGGCGGGTCACAGCGTCACCCCCATCGGGGCCTAGCAGTCGCAGGGGAGAGTGACAGAAGCAAGCATAAACCCCTCCCGGGGGAAGATATCTGGCAAAGGCCAAAACCGGCCTAAGCCGACCAAGAAAGGAAAAAGGGGCTACGTGTCACGAGCCGCCAACTCCGATACTCGAATGGACGGAACGTGCGGCACTTGTTAGCACTTTCAACTAGCAAGTCAGCCTAGAATTCACACATGCGGCAAGCAAACTCAATGGTTAGCCACGTTACAAGTCTCACACAAGTAAGGGCAATTATGAAGCGGGAGCAAACACGAGCCAAGCTATCCAGAGGCAACATCCCACACAACAATTAGAGCCAACAACACAGTCAAGTGACACGCAATGGCCCAACGAAGGTAACAAACAAGCAACACATAGACTATAAAGAATGCATACACAACGGGACATGGCAAAGCATCATTTTATTCATATAAGGCCTTGATAGGGCAAGGGAGTACACAGCTTAAGCCCCTATCTGCTGGTGGCCATGGTGCTTCCTTAAGTCACCAGGTCACCCCCCCCCCCCCTAAGGAGCATTCTAAGCAAATGAAGTATTCCCAGGAACATATATGATTTTTGTCTAGGAGACATATGCATAATTACAAAAGTGCAATTCCCTACCCCTGAGGTTACTTGGTGCAAGACTTGACTAATGATCAAGCACCAAGGCATGCTCATACATAAAAAATGGCCCCCTGGAGATGTGCCATGACGCAGCACGTCACACTCTCCCCCACTTAAATTTTCGGCGTCCTCGACGAACTTGCCCCATGCTGATCTTCAATCTTCTGCGTATGCTTGTGCAAGTCCTCCGCCCTTTCCCAGCAAATTTCTTCATCTCTGAGCCCTTTCCACTTCACCAGAAACTCTTTCTTCTTCTTTCTGTCCACGACCACGGTCCTCTCTGCTAGGATTTCTTCAGGTTGTCTGCTGCTTCGTGGCTTGACGCTGACTCCTTCTCTGGTAGACTGGTTGTGCGCTGGCTCTTCTGGATCTTCGTGATACGGTTTGAGGTTGCTGACGTGCAAGACTGGGTGTTTCTTCATCCATTCTGGTAAGCTGACTTTGTAGGAGGTCAGGCCCACTTTCAAGATGACTGGAACAGGACCCTCGTATTTGCGGACGAGTCTGATGTCCTTATTCCCTCGGAATCTCAGTTGTTCGGGCCTCAGCTTGATCATCACTAAGTCGCCTGCTTTGAATTCCAGCGGTCGTCTCTTCTGATCTGCCCATTTTTTCATTCTCTTTGATGCCTTCTCTAGGTAGGCTCGGGCAATCTCGGTGGTTTTCTTCCAGTCCTTCGTGAAATTGAAGGCTCTCGGATTTCTTCCGCGATACTCGTCCATTGTGTGGGGTAACAGCGGTTGCTGACCGTTAACAACTTCAAAAGCGCTCTTGTTTGATGAAGAACTCTTCTGAGAGTTGAAACAAAATTTAGCTACATCTAGTAGTTGCGGCCAATTCATTTGGTTAGCACTGACGAAGTGCCGCAAATACTCTTCTAGCATCCCATTGAATCTTTCAGTTTGTCCGTTTGTTTGAGGATGGTAGCTCGAGGAAATATTTAGTTGTGACCCCAAAAGGTTGAAAAACTCTGACCAAAAGGTCCCTGTGAATCTTCCATCACGGTCACTAACTATATTTTGGGGTACCCCCCAATACTTTACTACATACTTGAAGAAAAGTCTCGCTGTCTCTTCTGCCGAGCAATATTTTGACACCGGTATGAAGGTTGCATACTTTGAAAATCTGTCCACGATCACTAAGATCGCACTCAAGTCTCCCGTCTTTGGTAAACTAGTAATGAAGTCAAGCGACACACTCTCCCATGGTCGGCTTGGGACTAACAAAGGTTCCAACAACCCTGGCGTCTTGTGTCTCTCCACTTTGTCTTGCTGGCAAATGAGACAGGTTTTGGTATACTCCATGATATCGTCGCGCATTTGTGGCCAGTAGTACCCCTGCTTCAACAAGGCATGGGTTCTCTGCCACCCTGGATGACCCGCCCACAAGGTGTCGTGACACTCACTCATTAGTGTCCTCCGCAAATCTCCCGTCTTTGGAACATATAAGCGGCCACCCTTGGCCCACAAAAGATCGTCCTCTTCCCAAAATTGGTGAGTCTTCCCCTCTTTTGCGAGATTCATGATGGTCTTCACCACCGGGTCTTTCACCAGGTTCTCCTTAATGCGCTCCCGAAGTGGAGTGGTCACCATGCTAGCTGACATATTTGCTAGCAATTTTAGAGCCGCTAACTCAGCTTTGCGACTCAGGGCATCAGCTGCCTGGTTTAGACGGCCCGCCTTGTGTTCGAAGTGAAAGTCGAATTCTGCTATGAACTCCTGCCATCGTGCTTGTTTAGGGGAAAGCTTTGGCTGGGTGAGGAAATGACTCACTGCTGCATTATCTGTTTTCACCACAAACTTCGACCCCAACAAGTAGTGCCTCCACACTCGTAGACAATGAATTACTACGAGAAGCTCCTTCTCTTGTGCAGTGTACCGCCTCTCTGCCTCTGTGAGTTTGCGGCTTTCATAAGCTACGGGGTGGCCCTCTTGTACAAGCACCCCTCCCAAAGCATAATCAGACGCATCGGTCTGCACTTCAAAGGGCCTACCAACATCTGGTAAGGTGAGGACAGGATCTCGCATCATGGCTTCCTTCAGACTCTTAAATGCTTCGACACACTTATCGATCCACGTCCAAATTACACCCTTCTTCAACAACTCGGTTAAGGGTGCCACCCTTCTTGAATAGCCCTCCACAAATCTTCGATAATAGTTGGCTAAACCAAGGAAGGAGCGTAATTCTTTCAAATTTGTGGGGTTCTTCCATTCTTGAATGGCCCGCAACTTCTCTAGATACATGCGGATCCGACCACGTTCTACTATGTGGCCTAGGAACTTGATTCTCTCTTGTGCGAAGGAGCATTTCTCTCGCTTCACATAGAGTTGGTTCTCTCTCAATTTCTGAAACACTTGAGATAAGTGTCGTTGATGTTCTTCTATTGTAGAGCTATAGACCACAATGTCATCCAAGTAGACTACCACGAACTTGTCTAAGTATTCCTGGAAAACTTGGTTCATCAACGTACAGAATGTGGCTGATGCGTTTGTCAACCCAAACGGCATGACTCGGAACTCGTATGCCCCATATCGAGTCACACACGTTGTCTTCGGCTCATCCCCTTCTGCTATCCGCACTTGATAGTAGCCTGATCTTAAGTCCAGTTTCGTAAAGAATTTCGCTCCACTCAACTGGTCGAATAAGTCGGCGATCAAGGGAATGGGGTATGTATTACGCACTGTCACCTTATTGAGAGCCCGGTAATCAATACATAGTCTCAAGCTCCCGTCGTGCTTTTTCTGAAATAGCACGGGTGCACCATATGGTGCCTTCGATGGCCTGATGAAGCCTGCCTCTAATAAATCCTTCAACTGCTTCCTTAGTTCTGCTAGTTCGGGGGGCGCCATTCTATAGGCCGCCTTTGCAGGTGGTTTGGCTCTCGGCACCAGCTCAATCTGGTGATCAATCCCCCTTCTAGGTGGTAAGGCTTTGGGGAGTTGGTCCGGCATCACATCCCCAAACTTCTTCAAGACCATTCGAATTTCTGGTGGGATGACTTCATCCACCGTATCCTCGTATATTGTGGGTAGGATAATATACGTGGGCTCTTGTCTTCTCACGCCCTTCTTCAACTGCATGGCTGACAGCAACTTGGTTTCTGGGGGCTGCTCTACTTTAGCAGGCACCACTGCAGGTGTCTCCCCCATTATGAGTAAGCTTCCCGTAGCTGGGATGGGAATGGCTCCCTTTTCTGTAAGGAAGTCCATACCCAATATCACATCAAAGTCGTCCATTCGCACGACCACCAAGTCAGTCTGCCCCTCCCACGAGCCAATCTTCATGTTCACCTTTTTAGCCATGCCGGTTGTGGCCAAGGCTTCTGAGTTAACCGCTTTCATGCGGCCATGGTCATTCTCCCATTTTAGTCCCAGACGTTTAGCTTCGATCTCCGAAATGAAGTTGTGAGTGGCGCCCGTGTCGATCATCACACTTCCGGCCATCTTACCGTTTAGGGCGGCGTCCACATACATTAGTCCCTTTCCGGGGGTCTTCTTCACTTTCGCACCGTGTTTCTTGAGAGCATTCAGCATCCGGAGGGCACCCATGTGCGTATACTCCTCCTCCTCCTCTTCGTTGTTTTGTTCTGCTTGGACAAATGTCGCCTGTAGGGCACTCATCTTGCCTTTGTGAGGACACTCTATTGACTTATGAGGTCCGGTACAGATCCAACATGTAAGAGGCTTCTTGAACTGGGGGTTGCCACCTTTGCTAGGAGCGTTAGACTCCACAATCCTTTTCTCTCCTCCCCCACTCTTGCTCTGTCAAGACTTCCCAAACTTTTTACTCCCAGCATTACTTCCACTAGTCGACGGATTAGTCTTCTTGGATTGAATGTTCCCTGATGAGTAATCAGTTAATCATTCGGCAGCAGCTTGAGCAGTGGCTAGGTCAGCCACTCTCTGTCTCTCGAGCTCTTGCTTTGCCCAAGGCTTCAGACCCTCTAAAAACACGAAGAGTTTGTCCACTTCGGACATGTCTTTTATATCTAGCATCAATCCAGAGAATTTCTTAACATATTCTCGGATTGTGCCAGTGTGCTTCAGCTCTCTCAACTGGCGTCGAGCTATGTAGGCAACATTTTCGGGAAGAAACTGCGTCTTCAACTCTCTCTTGAGATCTTCCTAGGTTGTTATGGTGCATCGGCCGTTCTGAATATCGTCATACTTTGTCCTCCACCACACTTTGGCATCCGCAGACAAGTACATCGTCGCCATGGCCACCTTGCCATCTTCCGATTCAGCTCTCACGGCTCGGAAGTAATGCTCCATATCAAAAAGGAAGTTCTCCAAGTCCTTTGCGTCTCTAGCCCCACCATAGGGCCTCAGCTCCGGGACTTTTACTCTGCCATATTCCATGCCAATGGGTCCGGTTGCAGGCTGGCTCCCAACTGCCCTCATGGTGAGGTTCAGCTTGGTGTTCATCTCCAACATTTCCTCTTTAATTGCCTCAACCGACACCCTGCAATTCTCTACAAGGTCATTTAATGATTCTTGTAGGTCCTTCACCGCTCGTTCCATTGCCTCCATACGTTCCTCCCTCGGAGGGCTATGGGATGTGCTTGAAAGGTTTTCTCTCCTCTCGATTGCTGTTATGCGGGCCAGCAAATTGGTCATATCCCACTCCAACACAGCCACGCGGTTTAGTGCGTTAGTCGTCTCTGGTTCCGGCCTGACAGATCTGAGATCCCTGACTCTTTCGTCCAGGCCATCTAGCTCTCCAACGCGCCTCTCCAGCACTTCAATCCGTTGAGTGTTGCCCACCATCCTGCAGGGTCCCCAAGCTTTCTCAAACTTAGCTCTGATACCAACTGTCACGGGCCGCCAACTCCGATACTCGAATGGACGGAACGTGCGACACTTGTTAGCACTTTCAACTAGCAAGTCAGCCTAGAATTCACACCTGCGGCAAGCAAACTCAATGGTTAGCCACGTTACAAGTCTCACACAAGTAAGGGCAATTATGAAGCGGGAGCAAACACGAGCCAAGCTATCCAGAGGCAACATCCCACACAAAAATCAGAGCCAACAACACAGTCAAGTGACACGCAATGGCCCAACGAAGGTAACAAACAAGCAACACATAGACTATAAAGAATGCATACACAACGAGACATGGCAAAGCATCATTTTATTCATATAAGGCCTTGATAGGGCAAGGGAGTACACAGCTTAAGCCCCTATCTGCTGGTGGCCATGGTGCTTCCTTAAGTCACCAGGTCACCCCCCCTAAGGAGCATTCTAAGCAAATGAAGTCTTCCCAGGAACATATATGATTTTTGTCTGGGAGACATATGCATAATTACAAAAGTGCCATTCCCTACCCCTGAGGTTACTTGGTGCAAGACTTGACTAATGATCAAGCACCAAGGCATGCTCATACATAAAAAATGGCCCCCTGGAGATGTGCCATGACGAAGCACATCACACTACGAGCCCCAATATTCAGAATACACCAATCTGGTGGACACCAGGGAGAACATCTACCTGGCCACAGAAAGGCCGGTTCACTACCGGAAGCCTAGCCCCATGTTCAAGGGGGGAAGAAATCCGAGGGATACCAACAAAAGGTGCGCCTACCATAAGGATGTGGGCCACACTACCGAAGAATGCCGACAGCTCAAGGACGAGATCGAGAATCTCATCAAGCTGGGGCATCTCCACCAGTGGGTCAGGATGCCCGTGGGAGTCTCGGGCTTGTCAGCAGGTCCCGGGAACGGCCAGGGCATACCCGCCTCAGGGAGGGTATGCACAGGGACCGACGACACAGACCCCTCAGGGGGCCCCCGTCGCACAAGCTCCCAGCCCTGAAATGCCTTACCCATCCGGGACAGCACCCCCTCGGGTGGACGGGCATGTGGCCACCATCTCGGGCGGTCCTCACCTGGGAGGACCGTCCAGAAACGACCAAAAGCGCTACCTAAGTGAACTGGACCATGATCAGGAGGTGTGCGCCCTTGTCCAGGCCCCGGCTCAGTGCCCGAAATTGATGAACCTCCCCATCACCTTCACGGAGGACGACGCCCGCAACGTCCATTTCTCGCACCATGACCCGCTGGTCATAGATGCGCAAATCGCCAACAAGTTGGTGTCCCGTGTGTTGGTGGATGATGGGAGCTCCGCCAACCTCTTGTTCAAGCCCGCCTTCACCGCCATTGGCTTGACTGAAGCGGATCTGACATCGTGCCCGACCCAGATTTACGGCTTCAACGGAGACGCACTACTCCCCATGGGGAAGATTCAGTTGCCCGTAACGTTGGGAAGTGAATTGCAGCACTCGTTCAAATTCTGCACCTTCGTGGTGGTGGACTGCCCCACCGCTTACAACGTCATTTTCGGCCGACCCGCATTAGTTGAGTTCGGGGCCATCACCTTTATTCGTCATCTTTGCATGAAGTTCCCTTGCGAAAACGGGGGGGTGGGGACTGTTCAGGGAGAACAGAAGAGCGCCCAAAAGTGCTACCACGTGTCTGCCCGACCAATATATATGATCCGGGACGAGCCCGTTGAGGACTTCATCGACCCGATTCCTTTCCCACCTGCTGAGAGAGTGATCCGGGAAGAAGATGACCTGGACCCGAGGATAGGGGATGACCGCGTCCTGGAGCCAATGGACGAGATAGAGGAGGTGTGCATCAGCGACACCGATCCGGCCAGCGTCATCCAAGTCGGGAAAAATCTGCCGGCGGATGTCTGGGCTGCCATCATCGCCCAAGTCAAGGAGAACCAGGATATTCTGGCCTGGTCTCACTCGGATATGACGGGGATCGACCACAACATCATCTGCCACGCGTTGAGTATCGACCCGAATGCGACCCCGGTCCGCCAAAAGCGAAGGCCCTTGGGGACGGAGAGGGCCGAGGCCTTTAAACTGGAAGTAAAGAAGCTGTCTTCAGTCAACTTCATACGTGAGGCCGTATACCCCGTGTGGCTGGCCAATCCCGTTCTGGTGCCGAAACCGAACAGAACATGGAGAACGTGCATCGATTTCACGGATCTCAACAAAGCTTGTCCGAAGGATTGTTTCCCGCTACCCAAGATCGACCAGATGGTGGATGCTACGTCCGGGTGCGAGATTCTAAGCTTCATGGACGCTTACTCTGGCTACAATCAGATCTCTATGCATGTGGCAGATCAGGAGCACACCAGTTTCCAAACCGACAAGGGAATATACTGCTACATCGTCATGCCCTTCGGACTGAAAAACGTCGGGGCAACCTATCAAAGACTTGTTAATCGAATGTTCCGGGACCAGTTAGGGCGGAACATGGAAGTTTATATCGATGATATGCTGGTCAAGTCCAAGACGTCCGGGAAGCATTCAGACGACATGGCTGAAGCTTTCGCGATCATTCAAAAGTACGGGATGAAGTTGAATCCCAAGAAATGTATGTTCGGCGTGGCTTCCGGGAAGTTCCTGGTCTTCATAGTAAGCTTCCGAGGAATAGAGGCCAGTCCGGATAACATCAAGGCACTGATTGATATGCCCTCTCCCCGGAAGCATAAGGACGTGCAAAGCCTGACCGGGCGGATAGCCGCCTTAAGCCGTTTCGTCTCCAAAGCCACGGACAAGTGCATGCCGTTCTTTAACGTCCTTCGGGAAAGCCAGTGATTCGAATGGTCAGTCGAGTGCGAGGAAGCCTTTCAAAAACTGAAAGAACACCTTGCCTAAGCTCCGATCCTGGCAAAGCCGGTGGACGGGGAGCCTCTGTACCTCTATTTGGCAGTGACCGAGCACGCGATCAGCGCCGTGTTGGTACGGGAGGAGGAAAGGACACAGCTCCTGGTATACTACGTGAGTAAGCGATTGTTGGACACTGAATCTCGGTATCCACTAATCGAAAAGCTGACCTTTTTCTTGCTGATGGCATCCCGGAAGCTCCGGCCTTGCTTCCAGGCCCACGCCATAAAAGTCCTGACCAGCCACCCCCTGCGGCAAGTGTTACAGAAGCCCGAGTCATCGGGAAGAATCCTAAAGTGGGCCATGGAACTAAGCCAATTCGATATATCCTACGTCCCTAGAGTGTCCATCAAGGGGCAAGCCTTGGCCGACTTCATCGTTGAGTGTTCCGGGATATCCCAGGAAAACAATGATCCCGAGGCCCCCGTGGCGCCCGTATGGAAGGTCTTCATGGACGAGGCCTCGAATGAGAACGGGGCCGGGATCATCTTGGTATCACCACAGGGATACCAGTTACAAAATGCCCTGCGTTTCCAATTCAAGGCATCGAACAACGAAGCTGAGCATGAAGCTGTCTTAGCCGGGCTGCGTTTGGCCCGGGAAGTAGGGGCTGCGAACCTGGAAATCTACAGCGATTCCCAGCTGGTTTTCAGGCAAATCTCGGGGGAATATCAAACTAAAGGAGAGAGAATGGCAGCTTATGTGACCCAGACGAGAGAGATGCTGCAGGCGTTCACAAAGCACTCCATTCGCCAGATCCCCAAAGAGCAAAATGTCTTCGCAGACACACTAGCAAAGCTGGCCACCGACGCCGAAGTAGAACTGGCCGGGCTAGTCCCCGTCAACCATCTCCCCGTCCCAAACATCAGAGCCCCCGCGGTCCACACCGTTGACCACTCCACGTCTTGGATGGGACCATTTATCCGCTATCTGACAGCCGGGGAGGTGCCAGCAGACAGGGCCGCAGCCAGGAAGCTTCAGTACCAGGTCCACCGATATGTCATGATGGACGGAAAACTCTATCGCCGGGGATTGTCCATGCCTTACCTCAGGTGTGTGTCCGGGACGGAGCTAAGCGCCATCATGCATGAAGTGCACGAAGGCTTTTGCGGAGATCATACAGCTGGGCCCAGTCTATCCAAAAAGATTTTGCGCCAAGGATACTTCTGGCCGACCATGAAGAAAGATTGTAACGATTACGTCCGCAAGTGCGAATAGTGCCAGAGGTACTCGAAGGTCCCGCGGGCCCCGCTGATGGAGATAACCTTGATGACTAGCCCCTGGCCTTTCGCGGTGTGGGGGATTGATCTGGTAGGGTCGCTCCCGACCGGGAAAGGAGGAGTGAAGTATGCCATCGTGGCCGTGGACTACCACACCAAGTGGGTTGAAGCGGAACCCATGAACACGATCACTTCGAAGAAGTCCTTGGATTTTGTCATCAACAACATAGTGTGTCGGTATGGCCTCCCCTATAAAATTGTGTCCGATAACGGGAAGTAGTTCGACAGCATCCACTTCATAGATTTTTGTGAGAGGCATGGCATCGTCAAAAGCTTCTCCGCGGTCACCAGGCCCCAAGCAAATGGACAGGCAGAAGCCGTGAACAAAATTTTAAAAGGGACGCTAAAGAAAAAGCTCCAAGCCTGCAAGAGCAAATGGCCCGAAGAGCTGCCCCGCGTGTTGTGGGCTTACCGGACGACTGAGAGGACATCAACTGGCCACACTCCTTACTCCATGGTCTATGGATGCGAAGCCGTCATCCCCATCGAAACGACCATCCCGTCTCACCGAAGAGACACATATGACCCCGCCCAGAACCACGCCTTACTCCAAGAATGACTAGATCTCATCGAGGAGATCCGGGAGGAGTTGCAAGTGCAGCTGAAGATGTACCAAGGCAACATCGCACGACATTTCAACTCAAAAGTAAAAAGCCGAAAGTTCGGCACCGGCAACTTAGTCTTGCGAAAAGTCTTCCCTGCTACTCAAGATCCGGGAGTGGGGGTTCTGGGCCCGAATTGGGAAGGGTCGTATGAGATCCAACATGAAGTGTGCCCCAGGACATACCACTTAAAGCGGCTCGATGGCTCGGAAGTCCCGCGAGCCTGGAATGCGGAACATCTCCATAAATACTATCAGTAGTGAGGAGAGCGTGTTCCGATTTTGTATTTTCGTTGTAAATAATGTACGCCTGAGGGCGACCCCCTTGAATAATAAAAATGGTGTGTGAAAAACGTCATAAAGAAATGTTATCAAACAATGAAAATCTTACTCAAGTGACCCCAGACCAGTCTCTACTCACTTGTGGGGGGTATCCCGGATATGAGAAAATACCCGGCGGGGCGCAAGCTCAGGCTTGTCCTGGCCCGGACCAACGATGTCTGGGGGATACAAACCCCGTGGGGCCGAGCCAAAGGCTGGTCCCACCTCGGACGAACGATGTCTGGGGATATAAATTAAAGCGGGCCAAGCCTAAGGCTGGTCCCACCCCGGACGAACGATGTCCGGGGGTATAAATTAAAGTGGACCAAGCCCCAAGGCTGGTCCCACCCTGGACGAACGATGTCCGAGGGTATAAATCAAAAGGACCAAGCCTAAGGCTGGTCCCACCCCGGACGAACGATGTCCGGGGGTATAAATTAAAGCGGACCAAGCCCCAAGACTGGTCCCACCCCGGACGAACGATGTCCGAGGGTATAAATCAAAAGGACCAGGCCTAAGGTTGGTCCCACCCCGGACGAACGATGTTCGGGGGTATAAATGAAAGCGAACCAAGCCTAAGTGTAATGCCCCAAATTTCCTAATAAGGTTTGGGACCTTGATTAGGAGGCCGGGAGGGCCATAATTGATTTATTATAGTATTTAATGATTATATGCATGTTTACGTGAATTATATTAATATATGGTGGTGAATGCATGCATATGGGAGTATTTTTAGTTATGAGGGCATTTTGGTAATTTGGCCTGTTAAGGGCATATTTGCATATTGGGTGCATATTGTAATTTGTGAATGAGATTTTACTATTATGGAGATATATTCGAGCTATTCGACATGAGACGGTCATGTATAGTGGATTAGCGGTTTTGTCATAACGGGATCAATTTCGGGGTAATAGAAATGTTTATTTGGTGATGGATTGGGAGTATTTGAGATCAGGATGGAATTATGGAAGTTTTGACTATAATGTCCCCGGGGGTGTTTTCGGGACCCCGAGCACTAGGTTTTATTTGAGGTTACTTAAGCTTGAAGTAGCTTGTCAGATAAGAACGTACATTAGGAAACCTCTCGTTCTCTCTCTCGACGGTCCGTTTTACCGTTTGAGCGTTTTCGAAGATATCTTGAGTTCTAGGAGTCGGAATCAAGCGAGGGTCGAGGCATAGCGATCCTAGGAAAGAATAGAAGCTTCTTAGCTGAAGGATTTGAAGGAAAACAACCCAATCAAAGGTAATTGAAGTTTAAGTTTTGAGTTATTACGAGTTTCTAAGTTTTGAATTGTTTTTGTGAATCGTTGAGTTTTCGGTTTGTTTGAACCTTGTGTTTTGAGGGTTTTGAGGTATTGGGAAGCTTGGGAACTTTGTTTTGATGATTGGGGAATGTTTAGGTGTGTTTTTGGGGACTTTGAAGTGTTGAAAACACGTTGGAGAATGGTTCTGGGTTGGGCGCCGCGGCCCTAGCTCGAGTTAGCAGGTGGCCTTTCTGTTTCGCTGGGCGTCGCGGCCCTTGTGTGGGGCGCCGCGGCCCTTGTGTGGGGCGCTTGCCTCTGGAAATTCTGGGGGCCGCGGCCCAAGGTGCTAGGGCCGCAGCCCTTGCCCTGTTTTCACCCCGTTTACTCGTTTTGACCCCGGGAACTTAGATACGGGCCTCGGGAGTGTCCCTACTACTTGGATTAGTTTGGATTGATCTCTTGGAGGCTAGATATTGGTTTGGAAACCTTTGGGTTATCATGTTATTGATGGTGTTCCATGTTTTGTTATGATTAGGTGACCACTAAGGGCTTAAAGGTTGACCGTTCTCAAGGGTCGTTCTTATATTGGTTCTAGCTCAGATTTGAGGTAAGAAAACTGCACCCTGTGTATATGTGACATGCATGGTTATTATGATGCATGTTGGTTGATTACTAGGTATGACATGCGTGGTTATTATTGATGCATGTCGGTTGATTATTATGTATGACGTGCATGGCTATTCTTGATGCATGTAGGCTGACTATTAAACGTGACGTGCATGGTTGTTATTGGTGCATGTTGGATTGTTGAATATATTGCATATGATGCATAAGAAACATGTGATTAGGACATGCTTGTATACTGGGTGTGATATCGTTCAGAGCTTGAGCCTCTGTGTTAATGCATAGTCCTAATTGTACTAATATCTGTTAAGTAGGCATGCTGAATACCTTGTTTATGGATATTAGACATGTGATATATGTTTGGTGGCATGGCTTACCTGTGTATGGCGTTGACTTATTAGTCAGAATCGACAATGGTGTCAGATCCGTCTGTGAAGCTGTGACTTATTAGTTAAGTTCACCACGGGCTGAGCACTGGTCGTGTTTTACCGACCCAAGGGTCAGAGGTGGCAGTGCGTTGTAAACGCCGGGCCAAATAAAGATTAGATCTAATCGAGGTCGGCATTGAATGACTCATATGGGGTATTAATGCTGGACCGACCAGAAGGTCAATGAGAACTATAAGCGCTTGTCTGGTCTACGACCAGATGTTTATGGCCAAGGTATATGACCCCGGTGACTGTTTGTCACATGGCCAAGGGACGCTGTCCATTGCACGACTCTAGGGTCGGGAGGAAGGTTATGTTGGTGACCATTCACCATGCACCTGTCCTAATCAAACTTATGAAAGGATCACTTGTCAGTTAAGCCCTGGTGACCCTGTCGTCACATGGCTAGAAGGAACGATGCTCATTATTGTGACTTTTGGCTATTGTCACCTATTTGCTTGGACTGATAGTCCTGAATGGTTATTATTATCGTTGCGGAGACTATGTTACACTTTATTATGTTTTCTTGCTGGGCTTTGGCTCACGGGTGCTACGTGGTGCAGGTAAAGGCAAAAGGAAGCTGGACCATCCTTGAGTTGGAGAGCTTAGGTGATGATGTGTACATATGCAGATGCTCGTCCGCCACGGCCGAGGTTTAAAGTGGAACTAGGGTTGAACCCTGTTTTGCCACTTTGAACGGCCTGTTGTAAATACTTTCTGTAATAAACTCTGAAACTTTACTTTCGGAATCCCAATGTATATACTAAACGTTATAGTGAAACGTTACGTCTTAACCAAAATGTTTAGTCCCTAAACCGCTAATCATACTTAGTTCACGATTTTGGCCAAATGACTCGGTTAGCGAGTTTAGCACTGTTTACAAGGCACACCGTAACGGTCCCTGGAGTTTGGGGCGTTACACTAAGGCTGGTCCCACCCCGGACAAACGATGTCCGAGGGTATAAATTAAAGCGGACCAAGCCTCAGGCTGGTCCCACCCCGGACGAACGATGTCCGGGGGTATAAATTAAAAGAGGACCAAGCCTCAGGCTGGTCCCACCCCGGACGAACGATGTTTGAGGGTATAAGTTAAAGCGGACCAAGCCTAAGGCTGGTCCCACCCTGGACAAATGATGTCCGGGTGTATAAATTAAAGAGGACCAAGCCCCAAGGCTGGTCCCACCCCGGACGAACGATGTCTGGGGGTATAAATCAAAAGGACCGAGCCTAAGGTTGGTCCCACCCCGGACGAGCGATGTTCAGGAGAGAAAAGCATCCGGTATGCCCCAAGGCAAAGCCATACCTCGCGACTGGTAGAGTGGGGGGGACTAGGTTCCACAGTAAACTATCTAAACCTCGTTGGCCCAGGCTGTTGGAGCTGGGATTGAGAATTAGGCGGGTAGGACTGAAAACTTGACAAGCTAGTCAGAATTGGTCTAGTCCAGGCCGTTGGAACCGGGACCAAACCCTCGGAGTCAGTTATGCACGGTGATAAAAGGAAATTTCTAGAAGGAATAACAAAAATAAGATAAACCGGAGAGTAATACAAATTGTCTTGGACGCGTACACGTCTGAAAAAGTTACAAAAATATATAAAAAAAACAAAGAAAAAAGAGGCAAGGCGAAGATCCGGGCCTAGGCTTCATTCTCCAAAAGCTCCGCGTCTTCCTTCTCCTTGGCCTCGAACTCAGCCCTCTTCAATTCCGGGTCGGGGAAGACCAGGAGGTTCATGCTTTTGTCCTTGCGCCAGGCCATGTAAATGGCCTCCTCGAAAGTGACTTCCAGCATGCCGTCCGCCTCCTCCTTTTCCCGGCAGGCCGCCTCGTGCACCGTCTTCTCGTCGCGAAGGGAGCTGTTCAGTTCGCGGACCCAAGTCGTCAAGTTCTGGATCTCCTCCTTGTCCCGGGCAGAGCTGCGGCCGCCTCCAGAAGGGTTGTCCTATCGTTGGCCTCGACCTCTTTCCGGGATAAGGCCTCTTCCAGCCCGGCCTTGACACGGTCGAACTCTTCGAGATCCGCCCGAGCCTGGGCCGTCTCCCCGAACAGGGCCTCCTTGGCGGCCTCCCTCTGGTTCAGCCACCTCCAACTCCAGCTGGATTGTCTCCATCTTTATGGCCAACTCGGCCACCAGATCGGCACTCCGATGGGACAGCAGATCAACCTAGAACAAAGCAAAGTTAAGAGGAATCCTTATAAACAAATAAGAAGAGGGAAGAAAAAGACACGAAGTAAACTTACTGCGGTGTCCTGATGGCGGAGAGCCTGGGAGATGAACAACACATTTAGGTTGGCTATCGTGGCGTACCGATTAAGCTGGAGGTTGGACATGGTGTTCCCCACCTAGTCCAATAGGTCTGCCACCAAGGGGGTCGTGTCCTACCCAAGCTTAAGGTGAAAGCCTGTCTCGGCAGCTGGGCGATCCACGATCGGCTGAGGGGCATTGAATGCCGCCAGGCGCTCCGCGAACTCGACCTGACGACGGATCGTCAGGGCCTTGTATGTCTCGTCTCTCCAGCCCCGACCATTCTCCCAGGTCTGGGCAATCAGCCAGGACTGCTCGTCCCGCACGACGGCTTCCCCCTCTTCGAGTAGTGCCGGACGTATGGGGAGGGCCGGTAGTGCGGGAATCTCTTTCGCGGCGAGCCAACTCTCGCCGTGCGACTCGTCGACCAAGCCAGACTGTAACGCCCTACTTCCTTAGAGCCGTTACTAAGTGAGTTTAAAGACGTGCGATCAACTTGCTATTCGAGGTTTTAGAATAAACAGTGTTACTAAGCCATAACAGAGGAAAAACTTTAGAAATAATTCCATTTCATTGAAAACCATAAAAGTTTGACACCTGGGATCCCAAAATACAGTTTAGAAACATTTACAACATAAAAATTGAACCAAGTCGACTAAACGACAAAATCTAAGTGTATTTACAAGCATCTCCCAAAATCCTCTGGCTGTGGCAGCCAGGCTGGCCAAACATGTTCACATCGCCTCACGCCTGCTATACTCATGGTTGGCTGACCTTCTCTTTACCCTTACCTGCACCACAGAGCATCTGTGAGCCGAAGCCCAGCAAGAAAACCCACAAACAGATAACATATGCAACACATAGATTAAGCATATAAACAGGCCACCACTGGGCTAAACACATACGGCCTAGCCGTCCCAGGCGTTTACCAAGCCCTAGGTTCGCGGACCACGCCGTGAGGATATCCCAGGTATCCTTTTAGGTTCTCGCCCTGGCAACTCGCACTCCACGTGCTCAACGCTGCTCCCGGCCCCTTGCCGTTCTCGGCCTTGCACTCAACGTGCCCAACGCCGTTCCCGGCCCTTCGCCGTTCTCAGTCTACATCGTTCCCGGCTCTTGCCGATCATTCACATGATAACATACATAGCATAACAAGCAAGTACAGAATTCTAGCATATTGAGTTAAAGGCCTACGCCCCGCAGTTCTAACATATTGGGCTCGGCCCTGCATACCAATTCTATTTCAACACATTGGGCTCAGCCCTGCACACAAGCTCTATGGAAACAAGAGTTTTCTTACCTGAGTTCCAAGCTCTCCGAGCACCGATGTCCCGAGCACAGTCCTCTAACTTGAGCCTCACCGAAACCCTAGTCACAACATATTAACAATATCCATCCATCAAGTTCCAATCCAATAAATAATTTTAAGCCATAACCCTAACCTTCGGGACCTTGAATTCTATCAATCCGGGTGATAAAATCCATCCCGAGCCTTAACCATTGAATTCCCAAGCCTAAACACCCCTAAAAATGCAGACTAGCACTAAGAGCCGCGACTGTAACGCCCTACTTCCTTAGAGTCGTTACTAAGTGAGTTTTAAACGTGCATTTAACTCGCTAATTGAGGTTTTCATGTAAAAAGTGTAATTAAATCATAAACAGTGAAATAAACTTTGAAAATAATTCCATTTACTATAAATCATTGAGTAGTTGACACTTGGGATCCCAAGAAACTGTTTAGAAATATTTACAACATATAATTTACAAGTTTAAGTTGACTAGACGACAAAATCTAGGTTTTAGTACAACCATCTCCCAAAACCACTGGCCGTGGCAGCCAGGCAGGCCAAACATGTACACGCCGCTTCACGCTCTCCGTACTCATGATTGGTTGACTTTCCCCTTGCCCTTACCTGCACCACAGAGCACCCGTGAGCCGAAGCCCAGCAAAAAAACCCTCAAAAGCAGTTAACATACACATAACAAACACTTAGCATATAATCAGGCCACCAATAGGCTACACACATACGCCCACGCCGTCCCAGGCGCTTTACCAGGCCCTGGGTTCGCAGTCCACACCGTGAGGATATCCCAAGTATCCTATAGGGTCTCACCTTGGCAACTCGCACTCCACGTGCTCAACGCTGCTCCCAGCCCCTTGCCGTACTCGGCCTAGCACTCAACGTGCCCAACGCTGTTCCCGGCCCTTTGCTGTTCCCGGCCCCTGCCGACCTCGGCCTACGCCGTTCCCGGCTCTCGCCGAACATTCATCTAATCACATTCATAGCATAACAAACACATACTGAAAACTAGCAAATTCAATCAAAGGGCTACGCCCTGCAATATAGACATATTGGGCTCAGCCCTGCATGCAAGCTCTATGGGAACAGTGGTTTTCTTACCTGTATCCCGAGCTTTCCGATGCACCAAGGCCGCGAGCACGGTCCTCTAACCTGAGCCTCTCCGGAGACCTAGTCACAACACATATAAAACATCCTTTAATACTAACCAATCCAAAACCACTTCCTGGGACCAATCCCACACTCTCGGAATTCCCAAATTCCTAAAACAATTCATCGGAAACATCCCTTGAACCCCCGGAGCAAAAGTTCAAAATTACAAAATTTCCATGTTCTAAAAATAGCCTAGCGCCGCGGCACTGCCCTAGAGGGTCGCGGCGCCCAGCAAGTCAGAGAGCATTCCCCTGCCCAGAAGCAGCCTCGCGCCGCGGCGCCAAAGAACAGGGCCGCGACGCTTCTTCGCGAACCCAGAAATCTGGGTTTTCCCCTGCATTTTCCCCGAGCCAAAACACTCCCAGTTCACTCCCAACACATACCCAAACCCCAAAATCAGTTTAAAACCCCAAAAAAACCATTTAACAAACTATAAACCTCAACAACAAGCTCAATTACTCACTTATACTCAAAATCCACACTTGAGTTAAAGATTTCAGAAGTTTAACATTAGCTCTCCAAACTCAAACCAGAATTTGAGTAGGATGTAAATCATACCTCCAAATTCCTAAACCTTATTAGATATGAAAATTCAAACATATTTAAAATCCTTACCTCAATCAAGAGTTCAACTTTGAGCTGCTCTTCCCAATCAAGTCCCAAGCTCAAACCATAACCTCCTGCTGAACCTAACCTCAATTTATCCCAAAAGTTCCAAACAAAGCACATAACTCAGTTCCAATTCCATGATACTCTTAGCTGAATCCCACAACACATACACAGAATTTTACTTACCTCAATTCACTGAGTAATCCTCCAAGTTCCCTTAGCTTAAGTTCTCTTCTTGATCCCAAGAGGTTTGCCCTTAGTTTTCCCTTTCCTCCTCTAGGTTTCCTTTCAATTTCAACAAGAACAAGATAATGCCTAAGTGTAAAACGTGGATGACTCTTTTCCCTCAACTGAAGGTTCTTTACCTTGCCAAATTACTATCCTATCCTCCCATAGTTATCCTCTCCTAACTAAACCTCAAGGGCACTCTTGTCCTTTCACTTATATTACAATTCTACCATTTTTCCATCTAAACTTGTTACTCTCAGCAGTTACTAATGGTTACGCAGGTTACCCAATCACCAATAACCATTAACCACAAATTCACAACTCAACTCATGAAATTCCCCAAAGTACCCCTAGGCTCCTCCCGAGCCGGGTATCAAATCCCGTTGTGACTTTTAAGTTATCTAGCTCTCTAGGAGCGTCTCGGCACGTGCATCACATTATTATCACCACATCCACGTGGTACAAATCACATAATACAATTATCACATTTATGCCCTCAATGGGCTAAAATTACCAATTTACCCCTATCATGCAAACGGGGCCCACATGCATATTTATACCACCTAAACATGCATTCTAATCACATATTCATTTAAATTCATATATTAGCATATTAATTCACGTATTGCCCTCCAGGCACGCTAATCAAGGTGCTAAACCTTATTAGCAACTTGGGGTGTTACAGCGACCCCACCCTCAAGAGCCGCGGCTAGCCTTAAAACAGAGGCTAGCACACCCCTGCAACACACACGGGCCGCGGCGCGTGCACCAAGCGCCGCGGTGCGCATGAACTCCTCGGCCACACTCAGCCGTGCGTGCACACGGGCTGCGGCCCTCACCTCCAAACCCAGAATTTTCACCTTCTTCCCTGCATTTTCCTCAAGCTAACTCACCCAAAGCTCATCTATCAAGCCCAGATAATTAACACATATAATCCAGCTCAATATCAGCATCAAAACCCATCAAAATCTACTCCAAAACCCAACTAAAACATCCAAACACAGGTCAAGCTTAACTAACATGCACACTCTAACAAACCAGCAACAATTCTCAACATAATCCCCATAATTAGAGCTTACCTTGCTGAATTCAATCTCTGAAGTTAATCCTTAATCCTCAAGCTCCAAGCTCCCAAGATTTCTCAGCTGAAATCCTTCTAGTTTCTAGCCAATTCCTCCAAGTTCTCCTTAAGCCTCCAAAGAGAAAATATCCACTTGCTTAGAGAGAATGAATGAGTCGGTTCCTTAAGTGGTTTGTATAGTTCTAAGGTTTGTTTTATTCAACTTATGTCTATGTGGTTACCGCAAGGCTTGGGGTACCAAAACGTCCCCGAGGGCAAAATGGTAAATTTCCCCAATATTTCTGCCTAGACATTATATCCTCAAATATATCTCCAAATATTTATTTTCATGTCCCGACAACTCCATAACACACCTAGTTCCTAAATCGCCCCTTAACTTGCCCCGAGTCCGAATCTCAACCCTGTTGTGACTTTCTGACTAACCGCTCCCCAGGACTGTCTCGGATCGTGCTGCACAGACATATCACATATATTTGGTATTTATCACTCTTATCACATTTATACCCCTAATATCCAGACGGGGTCCACATGCACATTTAACTCAACTAAACATGCATCATTATCATAAACTCACATGAATCCACTTATAAGCATATTAAATCATTTGTTGCTCTCCAGGCACACCAATCAAGGCCCTAAGCCCGATTAGAAAATTCGGGTCGTTACACAGCCCGCCTGGTCCGGGGCCTCTTCTTCCCGGTGCTGGCCTCCTCAGCACCCGCGTCCAGGCCTCTTTTCCCGGAACTCCGGCTGGCCGTGGTTCCCGTCTCCAGATCAATTACCGGGTGTTGGGCAGAGCCGGGGACTGCAACCGGGTCAACGGCCTGGATGGGGACCACGGCAAGCGCTCCCACACCGGGTCAAAGTTTCGCCCCTGGCGCCTCCTTGCTGAGGATTGGGTCCGGGCCTGCTGCTTCGTTTGTCTTTCTGGCAGCCTTCCTGGCCGCCCGGTCCTTGAGGAGTTGCTTCAGTTCGCTCGCGGGGGTAGACATGCCGGAGTCTCCTGCAAAAACACAGTAAAAAAAGTTAGTTCGATTAACCAAGAGAATCAAAATCAAAACTAAGAGTAACCCGGGACGAACCCTCATCTAGGCCCCAGGCACGACTCAACTCATCTAACACGAAGGAATGGACTTGATCCCCCATGTCGTCCGGGTTCAAGAAATTCCCATACTGAAGGAACCCGGACAAGAACAAGAGAACCTTCGAGCCTACAGGGACGGGAGACGAAGGTCTCATCTCCCCGTCATCCCCGAATGCGGGGCCTCGGAGTGCTAGCCTATCCCTAGCTAAGTCCCCGACTTGGGGAGCATAAGTTAAGAGCAAATGGGAGTTACCTCGCCCTGATACGCTAGCCCCGGGGGTCCCCGTGTTCGGTAGGGCATCCTCGAAGAGCTCTTTCAGCTCCTCCGAAGTGGCCGCCTCCGTTTGGGCCCGGTCCCTTTTCCGATTGGCCGCGTCGGCTAGCGCCACTTTCTCCACCTCCGCGATGTGGTCCAGGGCCAGCTGTTCCCTGATGGCGACATTCTTCTCGCACTGGATTCCCCAAAGGTTCGAGATGACAATAGTTTGGTGGGCCGCGAGCATCCCGACCAGTCGGAGGTTGTCCGTGGTGATGTAGCCTCCTACGTCCAGGTCGTCCGCGCTTAGCCCGGAATAGTACCTCCTCCTTTCTAGGATGAACTGGGTGAGAGGACTCTGGGCGAAAGGTCCTGCCACCCGGAGTAACTTGATGAGAAATGGAGAAAAAGAAAGAAAAAAAAAAGAGGAAAAGGATCGGGGAAGCACTTACCCACTCGCTGGAAGTCCAGCAGCAACGTGGGGTTCTTCTCCATGAGGAACCCGGACGTCATGAACCAGTAATGACGGACGTCCGGGGGATGCTTCCAAGAGCTGGTGAGAGCGGGATAGTTACCTCGTGGCTTCAGTCTGTAGAAGTCGTCCAAGGACTTGTCCTTGGCATTGACCAGCGGCTCCATCTTGTAGAAATACAAGGTTTCGACAGGGGCCGGCTCCACGATCTCCTTCGCGATGCAGAATACTCACCATCCCGCAAGCAGTCGGTAGGCTTGTGGCAGGAGCTGGAACGGTGCGATCCCCACGTACGTCAGGAACCGCACGAAGTAGTCGTGAAGCGGGAGTGTGGCTCCCGCGCTAATATGGCCAGCGCTCCAGGCCCCGAACCCTTCTACGGACGTGTGCGCCCGCTCCTCTATCCTGTCCAAGCGGTTGTGGAAGAGTCTGGGAGTGGACTCTATGCCCAGGCGCTTCTCTAGGATGTACATCATCCGGTAGTTCCGGAATAGGTTGGTCAGCACGTCCATCTCCCATCTGTTGCCCTTGGGGGTCCGGGACCCAGAGAGGACGACGGGGGCCCTGTTTACTTCCTCCTTTGAGTGAAGGGTGACGCTCGTGGCCATGATTGATAATCTGGGAACAAAGAAAAGAAACCAAGTAGTCAGTACCTAAACCCAAGAAAGTCGGTTAAGGTACGGGGGGTCTCCTAAGGACTGCTTGGAATCCCCTCCGGATCGGGTCCAGGATCACCGGGGAACTGCGAGACCCGGATCGGGAATGAAAAAGGGTCTACTAAGTAGGCTCCACCGTCTGTCCAGGAAGCATCCGGACCCGGAGCAACCCGGACCAGGCGGCCTCCCTAACAATGTTCCTAAGTGTAAGCAAATTCTAGCAGCCTAAGCATATGAACTAAAAGAACAACTTACGTTCATGCATTCACCAAGAAGGTCAAGAAGACTTACTGTGAGAAGTTGGCCGTAGAGGATGGTGGTTGTCCAACGGTAAGGACGGCAGAACTTCGTTCTTGAACTGGTGAAGCCGATTCAGTAACTCGTTGATAGGGCAGGCCCAGGATGTGCGCTCAGGCGGAGGGGCAGACACTGGGACTGTTGGAAATAGACGACGGCGTAGAATAAGCAGGCGGTGAAGGATGTCATCGGCGATATCGGACATACAAAGCTTCTCTGTTCTTGAAATGGCTCGAGAGTGTAAAAGTGTCAAATAAATGTCTGAGGAGTATTTATAAAGGCCCAAATCCTGGCCTCTGATCCAGCGGATAGAAATCTCCCCATCGAACAGTCCAAAATTGTGCAGGGGCATTTATGAGCACTCTTCGGTTATGTCCGGACTATCTAAGCTCGCGTACTTGGTTATCTCCAAATACTTCATATAAATATATATTTTTTATTTTTTAATCTGACGGTATATATACCAATGATGCCCCCTTAATATCCTATGAGTGTGACCATAGGTTATTAAATTAAGAGAGATTGCAAAAATAAAAAGAAATTACATATGGAACAAAATAGACCTTTTATTTGATGAAATTCAAAAACAAACAAACAAACAAAAAAATTCATAGTTACATGCAACACTTCCTACACTATTGATAGTAAGGTCTAAGGTGTTCGCCATTCCATGCTCGCGGTATCAGGCTCCCATCTAATCTCGTAAGTTTGTATACACCAGGTCGGATGACTGACTCTATCTGGTATGGTCCTTCCCAGTTCGGCCCGAGCACTCCAGCTGCTGGATCTCGGGTGGCTAAGAATACGCGTCTCAAAATCAGGTCTCCCACTCCGAACTTTCGATCTCGAACCCTCTTATTGAAATATCTTGTGGTTCATTGCTGGTAAGCAGCATTTCTCAGCTGAGCCTCTTCTCTTTTTTCTACGATCAAGTCTAGGGTTTCTTCGAGCTGAGTATGATTTGAATCCTGATCGTAAATTTGAGTTTGGATCGTCGGGATTTCGACCTCGATGGGCAACATTGCCTCGCAGCCGTACGCTAGAGAGAACGGGGTATGTCCTGTTGATGTCCGAGTTGTAGTCCTATATCCCCAAAGGACTTGAGGCAATTCTTCGGGCCATCGTCCCTTTGCCTCTTCCAACTTTTTCTTTAGAGAGCTCTTGAGAGTTTTGTTAACGACTTCGACCTGACCATTCGCTTGAGGGTGAGCCACTGATGAAAAACTCTTTATTATGCCGTTCTTTTCGCAAAAGTTGGTGAATAAGTCGCAATCGATCTGGGTTCCGTTATCGGATACAATCTTTCTCGGTACTCCGTATCGGCATACGATGTTCTTTACCACGAAATCAAGGATCTTTTTCGAAGTTATAGTTGCCAATGGTTCAGCCTCCGTCCATTTCGTGAAGTAATCAACGGCGACTACCGCATATTTCACTCCACCTTTTCCAGTTGGGAGAGAGCCTATGAGGTCGATGCCCCATACTGCGAAAGGCCATGGGGATGTCAACATGGTCAGTTCGGATGGTGGAGCTCGGGGTATCGTGGCGAATCTCTGGCATTTTTCGCATTTCTTCACATACTCAAAAGAGTTTGTTCTAATGGTTGGCCAGAAATATCCTTGACGTATGATCTTCTTGGACAGGCTATGCCCCCCGGTGTGGTCTCCGCAGAACCCTTCACGAATTTCTTCAATGATCTTCTTTGCTTCGGGAGGGGTTACACACCTAAGCAACGGCATGGAATATCCTCTTCTGTATAGCTTTCCGTCCAAAATGGTGTAACGAGGAAGTTGATACATCAATTTTCGAGCCTGGTTCCGATCTTTTGGAAGAATTCCATTTTCGAGATAATCAACTATTGGACTCATCCAGGTCGGTTTTGTTTCAATCATACACACATCTTCCTCGTCTGGCTCAGTAATGCTGGGTGCTGATAGGTGTTCTACGGGTACAACATTCAGCTCTTCATTTTCGGCGGAAGTGGCGAGTCGAGCTAAGGCATCTGCATTTGAGTTTTGTTCTCGGGGAACCTGTTCGATTGCGTAAAACTCGAAATACTCCAATGCGGATTTTGCCTTCTCCAGATAAGCTGCCATTCTTGTGCCACGAGCCTGGTACTCTCCCAAGATTTGATTAACCACGAGCTGGGAATCGTTGTAGCAATGTATAGCTTTGGCCTTGAGCTCTTTTGCTATTCGCAGTCCTGCGAGTAGAGCCTCGTACTCAGCTTCATTATTAGATGCTTTAAAGCCAAATCTTAAAGCAGAGTGAAATTTGCTCCCTGCAGGAGTGATCAGAATAACTCCTGCCCCCACTCCATTTTCATTCGACGAGCCGTCGATGTAAAGTTTCCACAACTCGTGGGCCGTGGTTATTACCTCGTCGTCGGCTATACCAGTGCACTCCACTATGAAGTCTGCCAAGGCTTGTGCCTTAATGGTCGTTCTTGGATGGTAAGTGATCTCAAACTGTCCGAGGTCAACAGCCCATTTAAGGAGTCGACCTGATGCCTCTGGTTTAGATAGGACTTGCCTAAGTGGTTGATCTGTCAGTACATGGATGGGATGTGTTTGAAAGTAGGGGCGGTGTAACGCCCCAACTCCTGGGACTGTTACGGTGTGCCTTGTAAATAGTGCTAAACTCGCTAATCGAGTCATTTGGCCAAAATCGTGATCTAAGTATGATTAGCGGTTTAGGGATTAAACATTTTGGTTAAGATATAACGTTTCACTAGAACGTTTAACATATACATTGGGATCCCGAAAATACAATTCAGAGTTTATTACAGAAAATATTTACAACAGGCCGTTCTAAGCGGCAAAACAGGGTTCAACCCTAGTTCCACTTTAAACCTCGACCGTGGCGGTCGAGCAGCTGCATATGTACACGTCATCACCTAAGCCCTCCAACTCAAGGATGGTCTAGCTTCCTCTTGCCTTTACCTGCACCACATAGCACCCGTGAGCCGAAGCCCAGTAAGAAAACATAATGCTTTTCATAAATATTATCAAATGATTATCATTATAACCACACTGAATATAAAGCTTTCAAACCAATGGGTGCACATCACATGATCCTAGCGGGAGAGTGGCTGCTAAGTAAGCCACCAGCCTCCAAGCTCTGTTTTGTAGCGGGAGAGTGGCTGTTAAGTAAGCCACTAGCCTCCAAGCTCTGTCTTTTAGCGGGAGAGTGGCTGTTAAGTAAGCCACTGGCCTCCAAGCTCTGTTTTCTAGCAAGAGAGTGGCTGATAGGTAAGCCACTGGCCTTCAAGCTCTATTTTCTAGCAAGAGAGTGGCTGATAGGTAAGCCACTGGCCTTCAAGCTCTGTTTTCTAGCAAGAGAGTGGCTGATAGGTAAGCCACTGGCCTTCAAGCTCTTTTTGTTCATCGACCCTCAGGGTCGGTCAGGCATTAATGCTCCTTGAGTCATTCAATGCTAGTAATCGATTAGATCTAATCTCTGTTGGCTTGCGTGATTCACGCTAAGGCCGTTCTGACAAGTAAGTCAGCGCTTCCTGACCTGTGTCCAGTAACACTGCCGAGCCTGACAAATAAGTCACAGCCTCACAGCTGATACTAACACTTTTGTCGATTCTGTATTCAGTCCATACACAAGTAAGCAATGCTATCAATATGTATCATATGCCAGTTATCCAAGAATAGGGCATTCAGCATGCTTACTAAGCAGTTTCTAGCACAGTCATGATCATGCACAAACTCAGAGACTCAAGCTCTGACCAATCTCATATTCATCGTTCATGGCATGCCCTATCACATGTTTCTCGTGCATTTCATGCATCACACTTAATCATCCAGCACGCCTCAATAATAATCATATGCAAATGGACAAGATTTGCCAAGCATTCATTATGCTAACAATGTTTACATTTAATCACCCAACATGCATCAATCATAGCCATGCATGTCATATTCAATAGCCAATCAACATGCATCATAATAGCCATGCATGTCATGCTCAATAATCAACCAACATGCATCCATAATAGCCATGCATGTCACATATACACAGGGTGCAGTTTTCTTACCTTTGGTCCAAGCACAGGTTACCAACAAATGAGCCACAAGCACGATCCTGACTCCAAGCCTCTAGTGTTAACCTAGTCACAACCACAAATGGTGATCCAATGAGTTCAAGTTCTAAAACCAACCCTTGAACTAACACTTAGCCTCCAAGACATCAATCCTCACTAATCCGGGTAGTAGGAATGATCCCGAGGCTCAAAACCATGTTTCCGGGGTCAAAACACCCAAACGGGCTAAAAAGCCTGCCTGAGTCGCGGCCCTGGCACCTTGAGCCGCGGCCCCCAGCACCACCAGAAGCAAGCGCCGCGGCGCCCAACCCAAGGGTCGCGGCGCCCAGCAAGACAGAAAAGGCACCTGCTTCATCGACAAGGGCCGCGGCGCCCAAGAACAGGGCCGTGGCCCAACTTCGGGGCAGCCATTTTTCCTTCGTTTTAACCTTTTAAAACCTCCCAAGAACATGTCTAAACATTCCCAAATCATCAAATCAAAGTTCCCAAACTCCCCAATGGTCTAAAACCACCAAAACCCAAGGTTCAAACAACCTAAAAACTCAACGATTCACAAAGTCTAATTCAAGCTTAAAAACTTTTAAAAACTTAAAACTTAAACTTGAATTACCTCCGATTGAGTTGTTTCCAACTAAATCCTCCGGCTAATAAGCTTCTAATTCTCCTTAGGATTACTATGCCTCGATCCTCACTTGATTCCGAGTCCTAGAACTCAAGTTATCTTCGAAAATGCAATCGGGAACGAAAAGGGAACTTTAGGGAGAGAGAACGTACAGAACGTTCTTTTTATTTCCTTAAAAGGTTACTTCAAGCTTAAGTAGCTTCCAATAAAACCTAATGCTCGGGGTCCCGAAAACACCCCCGGGAACATTATAGTCAAAACTTCCAGAATTTCCCCCTGGTCTTACTAACTCCCAATTTATCACCAAATGTTAGTTCCCATTACCCAATAACCCGGTAATGCTCTAAATACCCCTTGAATTACTCCAAGTCAAGCTTACATCCCGTTGTGACTTTCCCACTAGCTTACCTCCTAGGATCGTCTTGTGCTGGGTAACCCTGGCATAACCAGATAATAACAAAGCACCACGCCCATTTCACATATATGTCAAAAATGTCTGAAATGGCCAAAATATAAAAGTCATCCAATTAATCACAAATGGGTTCACATGCATATTTAATACACCTAAACATGCATATTATCATTAAATAGCATAATAAAGCAATTATGGCCCTCTCGGCCTCCTAATCAAGGTCCTAGACCTTATTAGGAAATTTGGGGCATTACAGGCGGAGCTTGCGAGATGAGTGGATTAAACTGAGGGCGAGTTTCTCCATCAATGGATATCTTGACTCTGCCCCCAGTAATCTCTTACTGATGTAATAGACGGGTTTCTGCACCCTCTCTTCCTCTCGAATGAGCACCGCGCTTATCGCGTGTTCGGTGGTTGAGAGGTATAGGTACAATACTTCTCCCGTTTCGGGTTTTGACAGGATGGGTGGTTCAGCGAGGTGTCTTTTGAGCTCCTGAAAGCCTAGCTCGCACTCTTCTGTCCATTCAAATTTCTTACTTCCTTTCAATAAGTTGAAGAATGGAAGGCCACGATCCGTTGACTTCGAGATGAATCTGCTCAGGGCGGCCATCCTGCCAGTCAAGCTTTGGACATCTTTATGCTTCCGAGGTGAAGGCATATCAATCAGGGCCTTTATTTTGTCGGGATTAGCCTCGATTCCACGAGAGTTGACAATGAAACCCATAAATTTTCTCGAAGATACCCCAAAAGTGCACTTCTGAGGATTTAGCTTCATGTTGTATTTTCTGAGCACGCCAAAGCACTCTTCGAGGTCATCAACATGGTTCTTGTTAAGTTGACACTTTACAAGCATGTCATCAACATAAACTTCCATGTTGTTCCCTATTTGTTCTGAAAACATCATGTTAACGAGCCGCTGATATGTAGCTCCAGCGTTCTTGAGCCCAAACGGCATAACATTATAACAGTATAGCCATTTATCTGTAATGAAGCTCGTATGTTCTTGGTTGGGGGCATGCATGGGAATCTGGTTATATCCAGAATATGCATCCATGAATGACATCAAGCCATGCCCCGCCGTGGCATCCACTAGCTGATCAATTCTTGGCAGCGGAAAACAGTCTTTTGGGCAAGCCTTGTTGAGATCCGAGTAGTCAATACAGGTTCTCCACGTCCCATTGGGCTTTGGGAGCAACACTGGATTGGCTACCCAGTTAGGGTAAAAAGCATCCCTAATGAAATGGTTTGGTTTTAATCTGTCAACTTCCTCCTTTAATGCTTTCTTTCTGTCGTCGTCCAGCTGCCTTCGCTTTTGTTGCTTCGGGGGAAAGCTTTTGTCTATGTTTAATGTGTGGCTCGCAACATTCGGGCTTATCCCCACCATGTCTGAGTGTGACCATGCGAAGACATCCTGGTTTTTCTTCAGAAAGCAAATTAATTGCTATTTTGCTTCTTCTTGGAGGTGTTTTCCGACCTTCACCTTCTTCGAGGGATCAGCTTCGTCGAGCTGAACTTCTTCAAGCTCTTCCAATGGTTCGAGGTCAACTTTCTCCTCAATCCTTGGATCGATTTCCTCGTCAATTTCTAAAACCGTTCCATCTTTATTTTGTATGATAACGAGTGCCTGAGCGCTCGTTTGTTTCTTTCCCCTCAAAGAAATGCTATAGCACTCCCTTCCTGCCAATTGATCTCCTTTTAATGTCCCGACCCCGCTTGGGGTTGGGAACTTAAGGGCCAGGTGCCTCACAGATGACACTGCCCCCAGCCCGACCAGGGCGGGTCTCCCGAGCAGTACATTGTAGGCAGATGGTAAATCTACCACTACGAACTCCATTATCTTGGTCACCGAGACTGGATAGTCTCCCAAGGTCACAGGGAGTTCAATGGATCCCATACAAGCAGTCCCTTCTCCTGAAAAGCCGTACAAAGTAGTTGCACATGCCTTCAGGTCGCGAAGGGAGAGTCCCATTTTCTCGAGGGTCGCTTTATAAAGAATGTTGACTGAGCTCCCATTGTCTATGAGAACTCGGCAGACTCTCTTGTTGGCAAGCTGAAGAGTAATAACCAATGGATCATGATGAGGGAACTGAACATGAGATACGTCCTCCTCAGTGAAGGTTATCGGTTGCGTTTCAACCATTGGCTTTTTGGTGCCCTAGGTTCGGGTTCATAAGGAGACCCGTCCCCTGTCTTCAGCTCGTTAACGTATCGCTTTTGAGCATTTCTGCCCCCTCCCGCGAGATGAGGCCCTCCCGAGATGGTTATTACGTCCTCTCCATCTATCGGCGGGGGCCTGTCTTCTTCCCGAGTTCGGGAGTTATTATTTTGTGCCGTCGAAGGCGCGGCTACTCTCTGGCTCGCAGTAGTCTGTCCAGTACTCTGGTTTTTGACGTACTGCCGGAAATAACCTCTCGAGATCAACCCTTCGATCTCGTCCTTCAGTTGTCGACATTCATCAGTGGTGTGTCCGGTGTCTCTACGAAACCGGCAATACTTACTGGAATCCCTTTTGGACTTTTGATTTCTCATTGGGTCCGGACGCCTGAAGGGGACCTGATTTTCATTAGCCAGGTATATGTTTTCCCAAGATTCGTTGAGTTCGGTGTGTACTTTATATACGGAGAAATACATTTCTCCTTTCTTTTTCTTTCCTCCTTCAGCCTCGGGGTTATTTCCCTCGCTCTTCTTCCTCTTGGAGGGATTCTTCGAGGCAGGCTGTGGAGCTGCTGGATCAGCCGAGGTTGAGGCAGAGTTAATGTTTATCGTTGTAGTTTCGGTCTGCGAGGTCGCCTTCAGCGTTGACCTCGCCTCCTCTACATTGACAAATCTCTGCGCCCGTCTGTTAAATTCGGTTATTGACCTCACCGGTTTCCCTTGCATGTCATCCCAAAGGGCACTTTCGGGTAAAACACCAGCTCGGATAGCCATCAGGTGCCCACTGTCATCCACATCTCGAGCCCAAGCGACCTCTAGATTAAATCTTGTCAGATAACTTTTCAGTGTTTCGCCCGGCTGTTGTCGGACGTTAGTCAAAGTGGATGCCTCTGATCTGACTCCCATCATAGCTCGGAACTGCTTCTTGAAGTCTCTAGACAATTGATCCCATGAAGTTATCGAGTGTCTCTTTTACTTTTCGAACCAACTCTTGGCAGGTACGGCCAATGATGTTGGAAACAACATGCACCTGAGCTCGTAACCCACGTTACTAGCTCTCATAATAGTGTTGAATGTACTCAGGTGACTGCATGGGTCGGTTTTTCCTTCAAACGCTGGGACATGAGGAATCCAGAACCCTTGAGGAAATTGAGTGTTAGAAATATGTGGAGCAAACGGCTCGAGCTCCTCGTCAGAGTCCTCATATCGACCATTCCCCCGTTCATTCTTTAAAAGCCTAAAGGCTTTTTCGAGCTGATCGATCCTTTCTTGGACTGGGTCCTTAGGTGGTGTCTGGAATTGACAGTCATTGATCATGATTCCAGGCTCGCGTCTCCGTGAGGGATCTCTACGCCCATTCAGGTGATTCCTTAGGTCCGGATTTGTCTGATCTCCCTTCCCCCTGCTCTGATTCAGATGATTCCGCAGGTCAGGACGAATCTTGCGGCTTCCAGTATTTTTACGACCTCGGTCGCGTTTACTGACGGACCTGGTCTCTTCGAACTCGTCACTGGTGAAACTCATTGATCGATCGTTTCGTGATGGGTTCTTCCCATGTCGCCTCGTCTCCGCAGTGCGAGACCGGGACCTCTGACTTCTCTCAGATTGTGTGCCTCTCCGCTCTTGGAAAGTCTCCTTGTGTCCTTGTCTATCCCCCGTACGCCCTTGATCCTGATCTCGAACAGGTTGAGCGTTTCTGCGGGGAGGTGAAGGATATCTTATGGGAGACGGAGGGAACCGTATAGGCGACGATTGCTGCCGTCCTTGCCTCGGCCTAGAGGGTCCAGAATTTGCCCGAGATGGGTAAGTCGCGTTCGGTGCACTACCAGGAACCTGAGTCCGAGCCTCGGTAGGAGCTCGGTTATTCTCAGTTCCTACAGGCACTTCCACAGGTGGATTAGGCGGGACCCGAGCTCGGGTACTCCTCTGGGGCCTAGGAGGAGCAGATGGCTCTGCCGGTGCCGGAGGTTGAGTCGGCCTCCTTGTGGCATCATCTTTTCGTGGACGTCCACGGGGCCTCCGGGGAGGAACATGCACGTCCCTTGGAGGAGGGACTTGGTTTTCGCGCAGAGGCGGGGGCTGAGCCACCTGCGCCTCTGCGGCCATCCTAGTCAACTCCTCATTCCGTTTGTTGGCTTCTGCCAACAGCTGTTTCAATTGCCGGTTTTCCAGTTCTACAATAGGAACGTAACGCTCAGGATTGTAGTACATATCCTCATCCCTCGGTGGAGGCGGTGGTCCCTGGGAATCGGAGGACCCACTTCTCTCCTCAGCATCCGGGTTTTCCATTGGTTGTTTTCCAGGACGCCTTGGGTAGCTTTCATCAGGGGTGTTCTGATTGTTTGTAGCCATGAATCTCTCAGGGATGAATGCTTAAGGCTCTCAATAAAAGCACCAAACTGTTGACGTCGTTTCTCGTCAAACAGTAAAAGAAGAGCACATAAACAATGGATGACAATGGCTAAATGAAATAAAACAAATCAAACACGCGATTTTTACGTGGTTCAGCAGTTAAATCTGCCTAGTCCACGAGTCTCTGTTATTAATCTTAAGATTATCTCTGAAAATTCCTTAGCATGAATTCTTCAGAGTTTTCTCTCAAGGATCAGAATTTCGGTCCATTACAATGGTGCATGGCTTCTCTATTTATAGAGAAGGATGCAGAATACTATCCCACATATTTTGGGTAGTTACTCTTTTGTGAATAAAATAAATGGCTTTAAATGCCTATAATCAGATATAAAAGGAAACGTCCCTGAAGACCAGGAAACGCATAACTGACCAAATAATATCCCACGATTCTTGGGGATTTACCTTAATAAATGAGGATTACATCTCATATTTATAATACTTGTAGATATTCAAGGTGGTTATCGCGTATCTCTAAGGCTTTAGCATCCCAGGTCTCACGTCATTGTTCGAGCTAATGGCATCTCCCGAGATCACGTGTCTTTCGAGATCGTCTGTACATCTAGCTCGAGGCCCCCGATCCGAAGTCGTCCCCGAAGATGAGTGTGCTCTCGGAGCTACCTTTCGAGATCGAGATCGTTTCGAGCTCATATATTCGAGGTCATATATCGTACTTTGCAGGCTCGATATACAATCCTGGAGCATACTTCAATCCTTACGAGACCATTTGTTGCGAATCCAACTTTCGAGGTCACATTTACCATGGCTCGAAATCTGGGTATAACATCTTAGAAAGAGCATGACTAATTCTATAAAGATTTAGCAAAAGTAAATATATATGAATGAGATGAAGAAAATGATAAAGACATTATCTATATTATTTTCACTAATTTGATAATACATAGAAAGTGCTTGACAAAATCTATATACTATTAGTAAACATAAATATAGATAACAAGATGAAGAAAAATAAATCAAAGAAAATAAATCACTCAAATATATAAACTTTAAGCACATGGTGAATCAAAAATACCAAACAAAGTCATAGTGCATGTAGGATCATCCTAACCTTCCTAAGAATGTTAGCCTATTATGCTAGACATTCTCATGAAATTCTAGCGAGAAAATATGAGAAATGAGACTACAATTTGGTAGAGTTTTGCTACCTAAAAATTACATAAAATATGTGAAAGAAGGGTCTCTATTTATAGAGGGAGAAATGGACTAAAAAGAAATTAAACAACAAAATGAGGTTTACAAAATAAATCTGAAATATTAAAAATTAAATATGATTTTGAAAAATCAAATATTCTTATTAATATTAATGTAGCTATTTTGGTGAATGGTCATTTTAACATTTTTCTAAAATATCACAAAATATGAGCTTTAAAGCTCAAAAAGGAAAAGTGCAAGACCCAAAATGCATAGGAGAGTGGGCTAGTGGCACTATGGCAGCTGGTGGGTTTGACCCATTCCCAGCCAATGGGAGCGTGCCACGTGGGCGGTTGGGTTGAAGGAAGCATCAAGTGAGCGGGTGGGTCATGCGGGTCACATGCGGGTCAGGCAAGTAGGTCGCTGGGGCTCCAGGTGCTCGCTGGGACGCGTGGCAGGCGATGGGTGCGCCACTTGGCGCTGGGAAAGACGGAGGAGGAGGATGATGGTACGGGCCTGGGCCTTTGGATTGGGTTTTTTCTTTCAAAAATGTCACCATTTTCTTTCTTTATTCAATTTTGTTCCTCTCTTTCTTCTTTTTTTTTTCTTTGTTTCCAAGTGCCAAAAACACCACTTAAATCCTGCAAAATAAAACAAATTAAATTGAGATTGAATATTTTCATTTATAAATTAAATTATATTAATTCTATTAATTAAAACTTAATTTATTTTGACTACTAAAATCAATAAATGAGTATTTTTGGGCACTAATAAAAAAGGTTATCTCTGTGTCAAACATTTCACAGTGAGAAAAATACAACTCTTTCTTTTTCTTTCCTTCTTTAAAAGCTATTATGGTATCAAAGTTTTACCTCACTCTCTAAAACCATTGTTTAAACTCGACAATGCAGCTCTATCCCGACCGTCGACGATCCCCTCCTGACTTCCGCCCAAACCAGAAACGACACCAATCAGGCCACCAATACTGCTGGCAACACAAATCTTTCGACGAACGGTGACACCACCTCCACTACAAATCGATTCTCTGCCCTGGATACTCCAGGTCGCACAACAAAGGAAGATCATTAAAATCCCTATCATTTGAGCTCCAGTGAAAACCTAGGTTATGTGATTGTCTCTACTATTCTTAATGGCCCTAATTTTCAATCTTGGAAAAGAGGTATCATCGTTTCTTTAGGTGCCAAGAATAAACTCCCTTTCATCGATGGATCTTTGCCTCAACCTAATGAAGGACATCCCCTTATTTCTTCTTGGAACCAATGCAATCACATGGTCATGGCTTGGCTATACAACTCGGTCAACAAAGAAATCTCACAATAACAAGATCCGACATCTCACACTCTGTCAACAAACTTAGCCAATACCTCTCTCAACCTCGGATTTCTCATATACAAGCTGTAAATAGAATCTTACAATATTCTCAAAGGCACCCGGGACAAGGAATTTTCTTCCATGCTAATTCAGATATCAAAATTAAAGCTTTTGCGGATGTTGATTGGGGCACTTGCATTGATACTAGACGCTCAATTTCTGGATATTGCATATTCCTTGGCAAAAATCTAGTATCTTGGAAATAAAAAAAGCAGCCTACAGTCTGTAGATCATAAGTTGAAGCAGGATATCGTGCAATGGTAAATGCCACTTGCGAAATAACTTGGATACAAGCTTTCCTCAAAGACTTTGGCACACAACAATCCAACCCAATTGTGCTATTTTGTGATAATAATGCAGCCATTCACATTTTCGAAAATCCCGTCTTCCGTGAACAAACTAAACATGTAGATATTGACTGTCATATAGTTTGAGAGAAGGTACAAGCTGGCTTCATCAAAATGATTCATGTCTCGTCTTCAGACAACCTAATTGATGTCTGATGTCTTCTCTTAATTGCTCTTTTGAGCTCCTTTCTAAGAGATTATATCCAAGATGGACATTACTAATCTCTATGTTCCTTCTTGAGGGGGCGCATTAGGACTTGGTTAGGACATTCTGTTAGATTAGTTATTGTCTTTCTTATTTTCTGTTACATTAACTAATTATGTTATAGCTATTCTTCAGCTTATTCTTCTGCATTAACCTTTATATAAAAGGCTCAAACATTTCACAGCGAGAAAAATCCTTCTTCAAAAGCTATTAATACATGAGCACTTCTAACACAAAAATAATTATATTTACATATGTCAAATATTCAATTTAGCATGGAAAAATTTTATGAGATAAAATTAAAAAAAATGGAGGAAAATATTTTCTATAAATTTGACATAAGACTTTTTTTTTTAATAGTTTAATTTTTTGTATGTATTATAATTATTGTAAATTTTAAGAATTTATATCACATTTAAGTTTTAATTTTTCTAGTTTTTTTTATCGCAAAAGTTTTTAATTTATTGATTCATTCTAGACATGTGTTATTTTTTTCCTTTTAAAATCCAAGGTGCAAAAAAACGTTAGAATTATGATCTATTTAAAAAAAAAAAACAAAAAAAACAAGAAGCATCACTTTAAAAAAACACAAAAATCTATTTTGTTGAAGTAAAGCAGAATATCTCGTTTCCCTATAAAAATTTAGTTTGAACAAAAGTACTAAAAAAATGGCGGGGCCTATTGAATCATGTATGCCCCTCATGAAAAACGTTGAATCGTAATCTAAACAAAAATAGCCATAAAAATATTTTAGGTGAGAGATAAAGCATAAATAAATGAAGTATTTTTTTAGAGGGAAAATGAACATTTATAATTTTGAGGTGACATGTCGGTCCTAACATTTTAGGGGATTTAATATGAGGTAAAGTGAATATGAGAATGAGAATTTAAAATACCTCAAATTTGGTTTAAATTTTTAAGGGTTAAAAGTTAATAATTTTTGTGTACCATACATGTATTTTAAAGATAAAGTAAATTATTTTATATATTTGAGTTTAATATTACATTCATCATAAACACTTGTTATATTAACAATTTGAAAATGTTTAATATGATTTGAGAATAGAAAACAGTAACACTTCAAAAAATAGTTTGTTATTTAATTAATACAAATTTTAACAAATAAATATAAATTTTATTTTTATTTATTATTTTTTAAAATTTTAATTAAAATTCATTAAATTTTAAAAATAGAATTTTTTTTATTTTCAAAACTTTTTAAAATTATTTTTGAATTTTCATTTTTTTTATTCTCTTCTTCAAATTAATACCAGACAAAAAAATAAAAATAAAAATTATCAAAAACATTTATTACTTTTTATTTTTAAAAATAAATAACAAAAATAATTACTACACGTATTTTTATTTTTTTAAAATAAAGTAACAAAAATAAAAACAATATTTCTATTTTTGTGTATAAAAATTAAAAAAAAAAGTACCAATCACAACCTATATTATTTTGGTAAGGTGGAGAACATTACGGGACACCAAGTAGATGACAAGATGGGAGAAGCGACTAAAGGAAGTAATCAATTCAAATATTTCAATATATGGATGAGAGACAAGCGGTGTGTCCGGGTAGTCAAGAAAGATTGGAAACAGGATGTTAGTCCCAATTCGATGACAAACTTCCATAAGAAAATCTGTAGAACAAGAAGGGATTTATCAAATTGGAATAAGCTACAATTCCAAAATATTAATGTCCAAGTCGAGGAGGCAAAAGCTAGGGTCCATGAGGCTGAAGTGACTGAAAGTGACAACTCCATGAAATTAGAGATAGAAAAAAAGAAGCTCTCCTAAGAGAGGAGCTACATTGGCGCCAGAAATCCAGGATCCAATGGCTGAAGGAAGGTGATCGCAGCTCCATATTCTTCCATGTGTCTACATTGGTGCGTAGAAGAAGAAGTGTGATCCTACACCTTCAAGGACCAGATGGGGTTTGGGTTGACGATGGACTTGAAATAGCCCAATTGTTCCAGAACCGATTAACGGAGATATACGGGATAAATAGTCCGAGAGAAATGGAAAAATTGGAGGGTCTAGTTCCCAAAACGATTACGGATGCACAAAATGTGGACTTAATCGAAATCCCGAATGAAGAAGAGATCAACAAGACCCTAAAGGGCATGGATGTAGACAAAGCTCTGGGGCTTGATGGCATGACAGTGGCATTTTATAGACACCATTGAGACACAATACACAAGGATTTGGTTTAAATGGTGTGGTACTTCTTCTGTCAAAATGAACTTCCAAGGTACATCAATAACACAAATCTGGCCTTCATCCCAAAGAAGGAGAATCCAATGACAGTTATTGACTACCGACCGATTGCCCTGTGTATTGTGTCGTACAAAATAATTTCAAAGATTCTTGCAACCCGTCTCAAGAATTTCCTCCCATCCATCATTGCTCCAACACAATCAGTCTTTGTACAAGGTCGAATAATCCACGACAATACAATGGTAGCAAGGGAGATCATTCAATCTATGAAAAAGAGAAAAGCTAAGCAAGGCCACATGGTGGTTAAGCTTGACATTGACATAATGGATTGGGATTTCATTTCTGAAGTGCTACATGCCTTTGGATTCCATCCCATATTCATTAGGTGGATAAAATGATGCATATACAAAGAGGAATCGAAGCTGGTCATCAATGGGAAACCAAGGGGAAATGTCAATCCTGTGAGAAGGCTTCGCTAAGGAGACCTCTATCACCTACTCTGTTCATAATGGCGTCGGAAGTTCTTTCCCAAATCCTTATTCGGAAAGAAGCAACCAAGCAGTTAACTGGGTTCAAAATAGGGAGGAATGCCCCTGCCATCACGCATCTAATGTTTGTAGATAATCCTTATTCTTACCTTAAGTAACGATGACTTGGGAGATGTAGAAAAAGTTTAATCTCATAATTGTTGGTAAATTTTATTAGAGAACTCCCAACAATTTCTCTATTTTATTTTTATAAATATATCACTATTTTTTTTTGTTATATTTTACATCTAAATCGTACATTTGTTTTTCAATGTATCATTTTTTTTGACAAATTTTTTCAATGTATCATTTAATTATTATATTTTTAAAAAATATTTTTTTGAAGGAATATTTTTTTAATATTTGAGTCATTTTAAATATAAAATAATGTGGAGATAAGAGAATAAGAGAGAAAAGAGTAAATAAAATATATTAATTTTTTTTTAGAATAAAAGGTAAAAATATAAAATAATAAAACGAATAGAGTGCTCTCTTTTAATTTTTTTTTATATTCTAAAACAATATCTATTTTACATAATACAATTTTCAAAGCTCTTAATATAAATGTTTTGTTATATGAACACACGTATAAGCTTACAAGAAAAATCAGTTTTTCAGTTACAAAACTAATTACTCTCAGCAACAAATGACAAATCAAGAAACAGTTACAACTTCTTCCTACCAGTTTTTCAAATCTTAGCTACATCACAGATTACGAATATTATAACTAGCAGAAAAGCTTTACCAAAAAGAGATTACATTTTTGAGAGCCAAGAAAAAATTTCAGAAGTCTTCAAGCTGTGGTGGTCCCGTTCTCTCATTTTTGATCCAAAGTTTCAGTTCATGTGAGAAATAAGGGAAAAACAAGAGAGTTTTGTTAGTGCATGTAATCAAAGGGAGAAGAAAGAAAAAACCTAGAAGATAGAGATAGAGAGATAGAGGTTTACCAGTCGATTCTCTGTGACTTGGAAACCTCCATTGATGTTGTATTTCTGCTTCAAATAGTGCAAGGAAGAGCTTCTCTCTGAGGCGAGCTCAACGAGGACGTAGCCCCTGTTTTGGGGGTGAACCTCGATAAAATCCTCTGTGTGCCGTCTTCTCGTTCTTCTTCATTTTAATGCTTTGATTGTTATCTCTGATATTGATATATGCTTGCTGTGTGTGAATGCCCTAGAACTTCTTGGTGTCGAGAACCTTTGCTCTTTTTCAGAAAGAAAGAGTAAAGTAATTGATTGAATATACATATATCAATATATAACATATATACAAGTTCTGTCTTCTTGTGTATGTGTGTGAAAGGTCAAATTTGACCACGGTGACTAACTTGGTGACTGAGTGAAAAAGACAGGGGTTATATTGTAATATACAACATGTTTTATGTTTTTTTTTTTATTAACATGCTACTATACATCACTTTGTTTCATTTCCTTTTTTGCTTGAAAAAAATATTAATTGAAAAAAAAGTAATAACCAAAATGTACTATAATCTATAGATCACTTTGTTTCATTTCAATTCTACTTGCTTTGTCTTATTATGCTACACTATTCTATTTAGTTATATGATAATAAAAAAGTGTTCTTATTCGAAATTCTTTGTAATCTTCAACCAATTCCGCGCTTCAATATAATTACGAGGAGTAAGCGCTAGAGCTTGTTTCCAATATTCGGCAGCTTGGTCGAACCAAGCCTCCGCAATTTCTAAATCTCCTTGGCAAATAGCTTGTTCTCCCCGGTCGAAATAGGCGGATGAATTCCTTCTCTTAGAACCGTACTTGAGAGTTTCTGACCTCATACGGCTCAACAGTCAAGTTCTTTTGGTGTCTTTTTATCAAATTGAATGAGATTTTTCAAGAATTTATCCCATTTTTTCTAGAGTTAACCAAAAGAAAGAGGTTATGAGTTTCAAACTTGAATTTTGCTTACTAATTTAGTTATAATTTAATCAGTTTTATCTTTTCTCCCATCTTCATAAAGTATAGGCATTTCCTTGTGTATCTTATGTTAACATCATTGTTCCAAAAGTATATATAAGGACTTATGTGGTAAGTACTTTTTTTTTTCAGCACATAAATAAATTGTAACCCTAGTTTTTTTAATATGATGGTGACTTTTCACAATTTTTTAGGAAATTATAAATAATTTAGAATGTCGAAATCATGATTTAAACAACATGTTATACGCGCATATAAAACTAAAATAAATACGAGTACAATAAGTTGTTTGAATCTTAATTTCAACATCTTAAATTATTTAAAATTTCTTAAAAATTCGTGGGAGGTCTTATATAAGTACAATGTATATATATAAAGAAAATTAAGGTTATAATTTATCCATATGCCGAAAACAAAAAAAAGGACATATCAGTATGCACTTTTAAAGGGTTCTTCTGTAATCTTTGCCTATATATATAATTTTGACAAATATTCCATAAATATATATTTAAGGGAAAAATCTACAATAAAGTACACTATTTTTACATGACCTTGTTTTAGGCACGTAAATCAATTATGACTTAGTTTTTTATTTTATTTTATGAAGTTGTTCATTGTAGTCATAACATGCCTCTTGCAAATTTTTTGGAAAAAATCTAGATAATTTATAATGTCGAAATTAAGGTTCAAACAATCTATTGTACACGTGTTTTTTTATATACGTGCAATATAGACTGTTTAAATCATAATTTTAGCACTATAAATTATTTGAAATTTTTTTAAAAATTTACAAGAAATCTGCTATGACTAAAACAAGATCATGTCTTAGCTTAGCGAAAAGGTAAAAGTACTTATCTTACTCTAAACTCTTCTTATATTTAAGATATTAATTAATTAATTTAATTAATCATATTACTACGTATTATTTAAGTGCATATTTTAGTTCTACGTATATTACTCTTTTTCAAAAACCGTACTCTCGTCTAAGTACTCATGATTACTTTTATTATTTTTTGTTTGGATTTGGAAGAAAAGGTAGAAAAGTATTTTCTGGTTAATAATAATATTTTTATATCCTCCATTTCTCATGATTACTGTTGATGAGCCTTGATAATGTTAGAATATTTATTTATTTGGCATATAAAATTAATTTGTTATAATTAATTGATTTAATATATTAAAGTCAATATTTAATTTATTGACAAAATATTCTAATTAATGGTCAACATTGTTTGTTATCTGATTTTGTTGTTACCTGATTTTTCATATCCCAACTGATTGAGAAAATATCTCAATTTGTGGTAGAGACTCTGATGGTAGGTCTCACTCTATAAATATAAAGTACCGGTCCCCAAGCTCACTGCTCATTCTGACTTTCAGTAGCTCCATCCAAAAGAGTTAGTGAGAGTTTGGAAGCCCGTGTACTCGTTCTAATTATTTTCATTTTCTTTTGTAGATCTAAAGCTAGATCGAGGTTATCAATTGCAATAGCTGGAAGTATACAATATTCGATCCTCTTTTGTATATGTTCATTCTATATATTAATTCTGCCTACATGTATATAGGATTGTTCATATGCCTACATTCATTTCAATTTAAAATTTGGTATGAGTCGCCTAATCTACATATCTGTCTTGCTAATTTTATCTGCATATATATTTATTTGATTTATATATGCCTTTATATTCATATTCATATTCATATATATACATATATCTTTGGTTTTGGTTGGCCATACATTTAACAAAATTTCTTTTGGTAATTTTATTGTTTGTATTGTTTTGTGTTTACATATATGTTATATCTAACTATTTTGACAATATAAACAAATTATACACATATATATATATTCATTTGTGTACATACCCGAAATTTTTTTTAATGCCTTAATATTTTGTTTTTTGGGTCAACAACGGTTTTTCAATCTCCACATCATGAGAAATCCTTAAGTTCATTTTTTTTAAAATTATTTTATGCATTAAAAACGGGTTTTCCAACTCATTGTGTTCCTGAATTTTGAAGAATCCGGTTATGGCCAAAAACAATTTTGATATTAAAGTTCGATTTTTTGTTGTTGTTTAATCAATCTAACGTCATGAATCTCTTTAGACATTAATTTCGAACCAATATGGACAAAAATATATGATTTTGGAAGTCAAAATCATTGTTTTCCATCTGGGTTTTCATTCGGACCCGTTTATGGCCAAACAAATTTTTTGTAATTAAAACCCCGATTTTAGTTATTTTTTATGCAAAAAATTTCCCATGAATCTCTTCATATAAAGTTTTATAATTGATCTGGACTTTAAAATCTTGAAAATAGACGTCAAAATGGGGTTTTACATTCGGGTTGGAGACCGGGTTCCGTACGACCCGTTTGCAGGAAACCGGGTCAAAACGACCCGGATTGGTTGAAGAAGATGAACAAAACGACATGTCGTTTTGGTCTTTGCTGCAGAAACGACCCGTCGTTTGACGGGTCCATGTCGTTTTCCCCGTGGCAGACTTAAAAAAAATTGAAGAAAATTCCGAAAAATTACAAATTTGATTTATTTTGAGATTTTATTATTTTCTTGATTTTAATGCTTATTTAGATAATAAATTTCATTTTTAATTTTTGCAAATTTAATTAAAACATATAATTTTGGTAAATTATATATTTGGAAATTAATTAAAATGTACAATTACTTGATTTTGGTGTGTTTATTGCATTGTATATTTCTTTTATTCATGGAATATTAAATATTTGTGCTATTTTAAAAATGTAATTATTTTACAATTAAGTTTGTGCAATTATTTTATTAATTCACCAAATCAATAAATGATTTTATTGTCTTATTTAGCATGAATTTTTCTGCCATTAAGTATATATATATGGAATTATTGTATTTTCGTACATATAATTAATTATACTAATTTGTATGATTATTTTGTTCTTATTCATGCAAAATTTATTTTTAGTATAATTATCTTTAATTTTATATGTATGCTTTTATAATTTTAAATACATTATATATATTCCATTATTGTGCTAGATATATTTAGATTATATTCAAACATTAAGATAGGTTGAATAATATTTAGCACATTAATCTTCATAATTTATTCATAAAATATTCATAAAACATTTAGGGTGAATAAAATTATGAATAATTCATAAACAATTTTGTGGTTGACATAAGAACGCATGAAACTGAGACAAATGCTCAATCTAGAACAGTTTTTAATGATCTTCGGACGACCACACTAGGAGCACTACTCTCTGTGATTGCCTATTATGTTATAACGAAATTGTTCTTAGGTTTCCTTAGAGCCTGAAACATAATGTCTAGTGAACCATATAATTTTACATAATTAGGGAGTAGCCACAGCATCTTTAATTATATAAAATTATATATTAATTTGAAAGGATCACATAATGGACAAAATTGTGATTGATTATATAGATATAATAATATTACCCCACAGGGATTTTATTATATTTATATAATTAATTAGGATAATATATTAAATTAATTTTCTTAATTTACCCACAGGAGTTATGATAATTAATTTAATAGTTTTATCATAAAGTTTAATAAAGATAGAAGTATCAAACCTTACTTTATCCCAAATAATTTGTTTGAATAATCTATCATCCTTTACATCTAATTTTATTAAATTAAAAATTTAGCCCACATGCAATTTTTGTTTAATAAAATTTCATTCTTCAGCATGTTATACATTAGTAAAACATGACTTCATTAAGGCTCAATCTTCTAAATCTAAGTTTGTAATCCTATTCATGCAGCTTCTTCATCATCGTCTAGTTTCGCTGAAATCCTTACCGAAATTCCTGAGCTTAGGGGTGATAATTTCAAAATCTGGAAGGAACGAGTTCTTCTTCATTTAGGCTGCGCTGACATGGACTACGCAATAAGGAAGGACGAACCTGCTGTAATCACTGCGACTAGCACTGCTGCTCAGATCGCACTATATGAGAAATGGGAGCGGTCCAATCGCCTCAGCATCATATTCATCATGTCCAAGATCCCTTTGGGAATGTGTGGATCGGTGGAGCAACCTGAGAAAGTCAAAGACTTGATCAAACTGATCGATGAGCAGTTCGACACTTCGGACAAACCACTTTACAACAACCTCATCCACCATTTTTCATCCACAAAACTCACTGGTGTCAAAGGAGTTAGAGAACATATTTCAAAGATGAGGGACATATCTGCTCAACTGAAGAAGCTCGATGTAGTCATTCCTGAAACCTTCCTGGTCCACTACATCCTTAACCATCTTCCACCTCAATACGGGCCTTTCAAAATTTCCTACAACACACATAAGGACAAATGGAGTATCAATGAACTGATAACCATGTGTGCTCAAGAAGAAGCAAGGCTCCTGCAGGAACAAGGTGAAAGTTCTCACATGGCCACCCAAGGCAAGAAACGCAAACCATCCAAGAAGGACAAGGGGAAAAATAAAGTGTAACACCCTCACTTACTTTAGTTAAAACCATATTTGAGGTGTTACGTTTTAAAACTATATCATAATTTATTACTACGGAAGTCTGGACATTTTTTTTTTTAAACTTGAAAACTTATTTCACGTTATTTACATTAAACATAAAGTGTGTCTCAAACATATTATACATAAGTATCAAATAACTCAATTTGTTTTCAAAACATAACTTCACACTTTATTACAAACATCACACTGATAACTGAAATAACCCACAAAAAGGTCGATATGCTCATATGTACAAATCAGGATCAGGACCATGCTTCAGTTCTCCTTATGTCATTCACTCATTTCTTTCTCTACCTGCAACACAAGACAACTGTGAGCCTAAAGCTCAGTAAGCAAAGTAATGCATGCAATGCTAATGATTACTCAATGTCAAAGGACATACACAGCTTCTTTTTAAATTTTGGGCCCCTTAAAATTGTGCACACTGTTTGATTAAGCCAATGCCTGCAGGGCTTGTTACACATATCATATAAAATCCCATGGGTTCTCCTCCGGCTAGCTATCACCACAATAGGGCACATTAAAAACCTTATTCCATTGTTGCCCCATCGGGCTCAAGAGTTAAGGCGGCCACACACTGTGGTGTCAATACATATAACAATAACTCATATGGAGGAGAAATAAAAACGGAAACATGGCAAACAATATAATTGGTTCACTAAAACCTAGCCCAAATTATTGTGTATCCACTATAAGCCTACTATAGGCCTTCGTTTACACTTATTAACACTTTCATTTGCCTTTTCAAAACAGTGGCACTGAACTTAAACTTCTTATTACAACTTTCTTTTATGTTGCACAAAACTTGCAAAGGCGTCATATAATTAATCATCATAATATCATGCATGGTCTTATATCATATAATAATTTACCATATCACTATTAGGCGATGCATACAAATTTATGATGAAGTGTCAATGTTTGTTAATTCCACTTACTCACAATTTATTCATATAATGCATACTTTCACATAACATGTAATTCTTGTGTTGCAGTTGAGTACTTTACTTACCTTCTGTCCAAAATATATTTCACCGTGTAACAAGTGGTGTCTTAGGTGTTGGTGTGCTTATCCTGATAATGGCATGGATTTCTCATCATAATGATGGCAGTAATACATTGAACTCTCATTTAAAAATACCCATAAAACATCATATCAAATTTCTTATCCAATTCATGCCTAAAATGCCTTAAACCACCTAGATCGAGCGTTAAATTTATCTTAGACATTTGGAGAAATTTTGACAGAGTTTCCCCTTAATTTTAGCTATCCTCAAATATCAAAATCAACCAATAATCAACATCAAATTACCTGCCATAACCATATATCCCAAATACCAACATGATTCATCATAAAGTTATCATATACCGATTTTGATAAAATTCATATCTCCTAGATCATCACCCAAATTAAATGAGTCTCCACATCTATTCAAACATTATAAACATATATACTCTCTTATAAACTCAATCAAATAACCAAAAATCAGTTTGTACTCCAAGAACCCCAAAAACCTCATAAAACACAAATTTTCACTTACCGAGCAACTTTTCGGCGAAAACAATCTCTTCTAGCTTTTCTAAACCTCAAACCACTTTGAAACCACCAAGAAATATCTTAACAAGAGATAAAACACCATAGATAAGCTCTCAGCAAATTCAAAAAAACATATTTTAACTTCCAAGTACAAGAACTTACCATAAAAAGGCTAGAACTAAGCTTAATCCACTTATTTGGCTTTGATTTCACTTGGACCTCCTTAGGATTTCTTCAAACCAGCCAAGAAATGGTTTTTGGTTTTCTTTTCTCTCTTTTTTTCAGAGTAATGGTCGTGCAAAGTGATAAGGTTGATGAAAATTCTTTATTTTCAATGATTTGGCCTTATTGTATCAAAATTTGACACCTTGCACCTCATCATTTCACCTTTTGACTTATGAAAACCTTATCACTTCAATAATTTCGACTTAATCATCTGCTGGGCCTATTATCCTTATGTGTAAAACACTCACACCAAACCTTAGGTCCATATGAGTTCATACCCAATAGTTATGCTTACCCGATCGAGCGTAGCGCACTTATGCTAAGCTCGTTTTGACTTTGCATCAATACCACTGATTATGTATACCTCCCATCAAGAATTGATCTAATGGTTCTAAAACCATTTTTACTTCATCAATGAGACCTTAATCATACCTCAATTATATTTGGTAAATCCACTAATACTCAATTTTACCCTGAAATACTAGTCATCGACATTGTACTATTTTTCACCACTTAACATCTTTTGCCTTCTATATCTCACTTTCCTCACTTAATTCCATGCCTTGTCCATATTTTTCATACTTTCTTATATCTTGAGCGCATCAAACACCCATAAAAGACAACTAAAATGCCACAAGGTTAATAATATTGAGCATACATATAGACATCACATACACAACTTTTATACTTATACATGAAAACACTTATAAGAATATGAATATGCTCAAATTATACATATTGTATGATATGTAATGCAATGCAATGCAATCATGTGATTATTGGCTATATTATATCAAAATAATGTGGGTGCTACATAAAGTGCCTCCCCAAGGCGATATAAAGAAGGATTCCATCAAGTGTTTCTTCTGCAAAAAGAAGGGACATGCGAAAAAGGAATGCGCCAAGTTCAAGAAATGGATGGACGACAAAGGTAATCCAATTTCCTTCGTATGTTATGAATCTAATATGGCTAACATTAATATTAACACATGGTGGATTGATTCTGGATCAACAATTCACATTTCAAATTCCTTGCAGGGTTTACAAAACCTAAGGAAGCCAGTGGGAAGTGAGCAAAGCATCTTATCCGGAAACAAGATGGGCTCACATGTGGAGGCTATTGGAACGTGCCATTTAGTTTTAAGTAGCGGTTTTTTTTTAAAGTTAGAAAAGACATTTTATGTACCAAGTTTCTCTAGAAACTTGATTTTCATTTCAAGACTTGTACCTTTTGGTTTTTCCTTTACATTTTCAGACAAATATTTTAATTTATAAAATAAATCTGAATGTGTTGGAAATGGTATTTTGTCTGATGGTCTTTACTGCCTCAATTTACAAAACAATACCGCTTATAATACTGTGCACGTTCACGCTGGCATTAAAAGATGTGTTATGAATGATAATTCCTCTACATTATGGCACCGGAGATTGGGACATATCTCCATTGATAGAATTAGAAGGTTAGTAAAAGATGGGGGGTGCTCAATACCTTAGATTTTACTGATTTTGATACTTGTGTGGATTGCATTAAGGGAAAGCATACCTCCAAGTCTAAGAAAAGTGGTGTCCATAGGAGTTCCGACCTATTAGAAATCATACATACTGATATATGTAGTCTAGACATGGACTCATTTGGTCAGAAATACTTCATCTCTTTTACAGATGATTACTCACGCTACATGTATATCTACTTACTTCATAACAAAAGCGAAGCGTTAGATGTCTTTAAGATATTTAAAGCTGAAGTTGAGAAACAATGCAATAAGCAAATTAAGATAGTGAGATCAGATAGAGGTGGAGAATATTATGGTAGATACACTGAAGATGGACAAGCACCTGGCCCTTTTGCAAAGTTTCTTCAAGAAAATGGGATTGTTGCCCAATATACCATGCCCGGTACAGCCGAAAAAATGGTGTTGCAAAAAGGAGAAACCGAACATTGATGGACATGGTGCGAAGTATGCTTAGCAGCAACCCTAAACTTCCTACATCATTGTGGACTGAAGCTCTAAAGACATCCGTGTACATAGTAAATCGAGTTCCAACCAAGCCAGTCTCCAAAACTCCTTTTGAATTATGGAAAGGTTGGAAACCGAGTTTGCAACATGTACGCATTTGGGGATGCCCATCTGAAGTTAGGGTATACAATCCACAAGAAAAGAAACTGGACCCAAGGACCATAAGTGGATACTTTATTGGATACGCTGAAAGGTCTAAAGGTTACAAGTTTTATTGCCCATCTCATAGCACTAGGATTGTGGAATCAAGGAATGCAAAATTTCTTGAAAATGCCTTAATTAGTGGGAGTGATCAATCCAAGAACTTAGGTTCTGAGAAAGATCCTTCAAAACCTTCTACCTCAACAGCAATATTGATTGTGGTTGATAACACCCCTGCAGTCCAAATGGATGTTGAACCACCACAGCCAATTGTTGAAGATTCGCAAGTCAATGATGAAGTTCAAATGGATCAAGTTGTTCAGGAGTTGCCTATAATTGTTGAACAACAAGCTGAACCACCCGCTCCTCAAGAGCCTGCTGGTGCAGCCTTAAGAAGATCCACTAGGACAACAAAATTGGCAATACCTAGTGACTACATTGTGTATTTGCAAGAATCTGACTATAATATTGGAGCAAAAAATGATCCAGAAACGTTTTCTGTAATGCCCCGGATTCCCTAATATGGTTTGATGGCTGGATTAGTAGGTCGGGAGGGCCATAACTGTTAAATTATGCCAATAAATGTATTTATGCATGTTTATGAGAATTATATTATGATATGATGTTAAATGCATGCATGTGAGTCCACATTTGTTTACAGGGGTGTTTTGGTAATTTGGCCCATTGAGGGTATAATCGTATACTTGTTTGTATGTCAATGATATATTGTGAGGCCACATTATAATGTGGATTGGTTCGAGTATTTCGGCATGAGACGATCTTTAATTGTGATTTATCGGTTTGGTCATAACAGGTTTGAGCTCGGGGCTCGGGGTGAGTCTCGGGGTGTTTTAATGATTAGAGCGTTACTGGGGATTTTAGGGTAACGGGATATGAACTATTGGTGTTTGAGGATATTGAGATTAGTGGGAATTGGGAAGCGTTAATTGTGATTAACGAGATAAGTGAAAGTGCCAACTTTACCCTTGAAGTGGTTTTAGAGGCTTTAGGTGGCTCAAGGGTATTTTGGTCATTTAAGTTTGGGATATATATGACATAAGTGGCTGCTGGCTGTAGAAGCTAGTGGATTAAAACAGAACAAAATAGAGACTTGCTTCTTCCTTCCCGTACACCATTTTCTTCATCTTTCCTTTGAGGTTTTTTGAGTTCTAGGTGGGGATTCAAGCTAGGGAATTCAAAGGCTGGGTTGGTGGACTTGGTTCAGCTAGTGAGGGAGGTTCAAAGCTGTTTTAAGGTGAGTTTTAGTCATTGAACTCAAGTTATGCTCTGTTTTTCCTTTTTAGTTTTTCAGTTTTGATTTCTTGATAGAAGTGTGGATTTGAAGAGGTTTTGATGGATGATAAGTTTGGGTTTTGATGAGGGGAATTTATGGGTGATGTTTGGAGGTTTAAATGGGTGTTTGGAAGAGGTTTTGAGTTGGTTTGTAGGGCTGGTTTGAGAGGAAAAACACAGGGGAGAATTCTGGTGCGCGTGCTGCCTTTTTGCCTGTTCTGGGCTGGGCGCCGCGGTGCAGCTGTGGTGCGCCGCGGCCCTTGGCGTCTGGCAGGGAAGTCCCTCGTTGTCTGGAGGGCACGCCGCGGTGCAACAAGGGAGGGCCGCGGCCCTTAAGGTCATTTTTGCCAGAATGATGTCTTTAGCTTGGGGATTCAAACCTTAGGCCTCGGGGTTGAACCTAGTACCCGGTTGGGTATTGTTTGATGTCTCGGAGGCTGAGTTTTGGTTTAGGGACCCTCAGTTATCATTTTTATTGATAAATCCTATATTTTGGTTATGACCAGGTGACCGTCAAGGAATTTAAAGGTTGATCGTTCTCAGGGGTCGTTCATAAAATAATTTTCACTCGAACCAGAGGTAAGAAAACAGTGTATGAATACAGTTGCACCCTGTATAGGTATATGACATGCATGGTTTGATATTGAGGCATGTTGGTTGATTTATGTGGACATGGATTGCATATTAAATGCTAGTGAACGCTGATAACTTATTTGTGGCACTGACTAGTCAGGGACCGACCCTAAAGTCGATGATCACGCATTGAATGGCTCTATGGCATTAATGTGGGACCGACCCTAAGGTCGAAGAACTTATAAGCGCTTGCCTGGTCTAGGACCAGATGTTCATAGCCAGGGTATATGACCCCGGTGACCGTTTGTCACATGGCTAGGGGACGCTGTCCATAGTTACGACTCTAGAGTCGGGAGGAAGGTTATGTTGGTGACCAATCACCATGCACCTGTCCTGAACAAACTTATGTAAGAACCATTTATCAATTAAGCCCTGGTGACCCTATCGTCACATGGCGAAAGGGAGCTGTACCCATCTTTGTGACTTTTGCTATTGTCACCCATCTGTATTGGACTGTTGGTCTTGAATGGTTATTATGATCATTGTTGATATTATGTCATGCTTTATTGTGTTCTCTTGCTGGGCCTTGGCTCATGGGTGCTGTGAGGTGCAGATAAAGGAAAGGAGAAGCTTAACCAACCCTGAGTGGAGAGCTTGGGCGATGTTGTGTACATATTGGGCCGCTTGACCACCATGGTCAGGGAGTTCTTAGAGGGACTAGGGGTTTACCCTATTTTTGCCGCTTAGGTCGGCGGGGATTGTATATTTGCTACAGTAGCGACCCTTTTGTATTATTAACAGCTTGTAAACATTTTGAAAGGCTCATGAGCAATTTATTTACTTAATGAAATGTATCCTTTCCTTTTTACTGGTTTTCACCTTAACCTAATAATAACACTTAGATCACGTTTTTAACCAAAGGACTCGGGTAGCGAGTCAAATTTATGGTTCACTGTTCACCGTAACTGTTCTGGTGTAGCCAGGGCGTTACATTTTCACAAGCTATGAATAGCAAAGAATCGGAACTGTGGTACAATGCCATGAATGAAGAAATGAATTCTATGAAGAGCAACGAAGTCTAGGATCTTGTTGAGTTGTGATGGACCCAAAACGGGTATGTTTTAATTATTTATACTCGCAAGCGCACGAATCGTATATGGAATATAGTGTTCATGTAAGCACGAGATCGAACCCAAAGGAGTTGACTAAAATCGAAAAAGAGAAACTATTTTAAACCAAAATTAATAAATTCTAACCTAGTTCCAAAGATTTATGGGATTTTTGTATAATAAAAATAAAATATAAGATACTAATAAAGAAATTAAAGACAATATATATATAACATAAATTAATAATAGAAATGAAGATGGTAAAATAAGATTATTAAGGATTGGAATCCACAAAATGTAAGTTCAATAATATTTATAAGTACATTAATTCCCAAGTTTTAGTGATAGTTAAAATAAATCAAACTATCATTTTCTAAATAGATTTATAACTTTAAGCACAAATTATTTCTAAAAAGATAAGATTTTTCTTCACTTTTCTAAATTATAATTTCAAAGCATTTAGTGTAAATCAATCTAATGAAATAACAAATAAATCAATGAACATTATTTATAAGGCAAAACATAATATTTTTGTTCTAAGCATGGATGTGTACAATTTAATGACACATCTTACACAAAGAATATCATGTATTTGCACTAATGAAGAACAAAGTTTAAATATGTGCATAACAATCCAAAATACATGATATTTAAGATGAAAGAAGATATTTGAAGAAGAAAATTCCATAAACTTTGTTGCACACAATGGGAAATCAACATACAAAATAAATACTATCTAGTTACATAATGTTTCATCATCACCTTAATAATCTTAAAAAGATTAGAAACACATAACTAGAATAACAAATACACACTAAAAATTACAAACATAAATAGGAAAATTTGGAGGAGAAACCTCCAAAATTTCCTCTAAAAATACATAGAAAATAATAAGAAGAAGAAGAAGAAGAAAATTGAGAGGTTTTGAATGTGTAGAAATTATGGTATAGTAACCTCCCTTCCTCCAAAATGGACACCCTAAATCTCTTATTTATAGCCAAAAATGAGGTATTAAAATAATCAATTTAAAATAATTAAATTGATTAAATTAATTTAATTAATTATAATATGGTAAATATGGGTAAATTATAGGGTGTAATAATTATGTTTTGGGGTAAAATGTGTATAAAGTGAGGTAAAAATGTGGTATTTTTAGACATATGGGACAAATGGTACATTTTGCTTTTTTATGGGCTCAAGAAAATTGGGCAGCTTTGTGCTTGAGGCAGGCGTGTGGCTGGGTGCAATGCTGAAGTGTTGATGCAAAAGGGAGCAACTTGTTGGGAATTAACCAAAAAAAAGGCCCATGCGTGGAAGTGAAGGCACATGGCTGTGAGGAAAGCTTTGGGTGGCATCAATGAAATGGTTGGATGCATTTGAACGTGAGGCACATCAAGGGAATGGTGGGAGGAAGTGGTGGGCCTGGGCCATGGCAAGCTTGAATTGGAGGCATGGGCTTTATTGAGGAGTTGGACCTTGGTCAAGGCATTTCAAGAATGCCACTTTTTTCTTCTCTTTTTCAGCTTTATATCTTTTCTTTTCTTTTCAAAGCCCAAAAATACAATAAATTTCCTACAAAATAAACATAAAATAAATCATAATAAAATATTTTCAACTATAAAATAAATCAATTTAATTCTTTGAAAATATTAATTATAACTTAATTTATTTTTAACATTTAATTTCAATAATACAACATTTTTACCTCAAACTAAACCACAATAATTCAAATAATTAACTACAATATTTTACAACAAAATAACTATAAAAACACGCAAAAATCTATAAAATCAAAATAAGACTAATAAATTCAGAATTACTTAAAAACTTAATAAATTACTTAAAAACTCAAGAATTAAGCAACAATTAGCACACAAAAAGTGGTAAAATAACTCTATTTTGTAGAGTTATCAAGTTGCCTAATGGGGCGAGGGCTATTGGGTGTAAATGGGTCTTCAAAACAAAGAAAGACTCATTAGGCAATATTGAGAGACACAAAGTGAGACTCGTTGCTAAGGGGTTCACTCAAAAAGAAGGAATTGACTACACGGAAACCTTTTCTCCGGTATCTAAGAAAGATTCCCTCAGAGTTATCCTGGCATTAGTTGCTCATTTCGATTTAGAGTAGCAGCAGATGGATGTGAAAACTGCCTTCCTAAATGGTGACCTAGAGGAGGAGGTATACATGAAACAACCAGAAGGATTCTCCTCTAGTGATGGTGAGCATTTGGTGTGCAAGCTTAAGAAGTCCATCTATGGTTTAAAACAAGCGTCCCGCCAATGATATTTAAAATTCCATGATGTCATCTCTTTTTTTGGATTTGAAGAAAATGTCATGGATCAATGTATATACCAGAAGGTCAGTGGGAGTAAGATTTGTTTTCTTGTTTTATATGTGGACGATATTCTTCTTGCAACCAATGATAAGGGCATGCTACATGAGGTGAAGCAATTTCTCTCAAAGAACTTTGAGATGAAGGATATGGGTGATGCATCTTATGTCATTGGCATTAAGATCCATCGAGATAGATTCAAATGTATCTTAGGTCTATCTCAAGAAACCTACATTAACAAAGTTTTAGAGAGATTTCGGATGAAATATTGTTCACCAAGTGTTGATCCTATCGTTAAGGGTGATAAATTAAATTTGAGCTAGTGTCCAAAGAATGATTTTGAAAAGGAAGAAATGAAGAACATCCCATATGCTTCTGCTGTTGGAAGCTTGATGTATGCTCAGGTGTGCACACAACCCGACATTGCCTTTGCTGTCGGAATGCTAGGAAGATTTCAGAGTAACCCGGGATTAGACCACTAGAAAGATGCAAAGAAAGTTATGAGGTATCTTCAGGGTACTAAGGATTACAAACTCATGTTCAGACGAACCGACAACCTAGAAGTAGTTGGCTACTCAGATTCAGACTTTTCTGGTTGTACTGATTCACGTAAATCAACCTCTGGTTACGTGTTTATGTTTGCCGGTGGAGCTATATCATGGAGGAGTAACAAACAGACCTTGACTGCTACTTCTACTATGGAAGCCAAGTTCGTTTCGTGTTTTGAGGCTACATCACATGGTGTATGGCTAAAGAGTTTCATTTCAGGCCTTAGAGTTGTAGATTCTATATCTAGGCCATTGAGAATGTTCTGCGACAATTCAGCTGCTGTATTCATGGCTAAGAACAACAAGAGTGGTAGTCGAAGCAAGCACATTGACATCAAGTACTTAGCCGTGAGAGAACGTGTTAAAGAAAATAAAGTGGTCATTCAACACATTAGCACTGAATTGATGATTGCTGATCATATGACGAAAGGCTTGCCACCTCATAAATTCAAGGATCATGTAGTGAACATGGGACTTGGTTCCCTTATGTAAATTTATTGTACAAACTGAAGTTATTATCAATGAAACTCTTATTTTGATGTTTTCTCATATTTATGCGCATCATAATTTTATTTGAGAAAATTTTATCTTCATAGGACCTGAATAAACATAGGGTTTATTCGTTTAAGTACATAGCCACATAAATTACATTGTTATGTAATAAATATATTGTAATACATGGAAGATAATACTCGTCATAAGAGGAGGACCTATCGCCATGATTCGTGTGTTTATTATCTAACAAGGATGATCGTCGGGCTTAAGTAATACATTAATTTAAATGCTGACCAAGTGGGAGAATGTTAGAATATTTATTTATTTGGCATATAAAATCAATTTGTTACAACTAATTGATTTAATATATTAAAGTCAATGTTTAATTTATTGACAAAATATTCTAATTAATAGTTAACATTGTCTATTACCTAATTTTGTTGTTACCCGATTTTTCATATCCCAACTGATTGAGAAAATATCTCAATTTGTGGCAGAGACTCTGATGATAGGTCTCACTCTATAAATATAAAGTACCGGTCCCCAAGTTCACTGCTCATTCTGACTTTCAGTAACTCCATCTAAAAGAGTTAGTGAGAGCTTGGAAGCCCGTGTACTCGTTCTAATTATTTTCCTTTTCTTTTGTAGTTCTAAAGCTAGATCGAGGTTATCAATTGCAATGGCTGGAGGTATACAATATTCGATCCTCTTTTATATATGTTCATTCTATATATTAATTCCGCCTACATGTATATAGGATTGTTCATATCCCTACATTCATTTCAATTTAACATATAATACCAATAATAAGAAAACATACTTCTAAGCTCATTATAATTATGACTTCTCTTTTGTTCTTGTTTACATAGACTATTTTTATGGGTAAATTTTAGTACAATTCTAATTTTTTTAATAAATGTACACATTGTAGTTATTTATAACTATTTACAAAATATTTATTTTTTTTAATAATTTAACGTACTAAAAACAAAAATAAAGTATTTTGTTTTACACTCATATGAAAAAAAATTATAAGTGCCAAAATTCTCCACTTTATTCATTTACTCTTAATATAATTCTACATAGACTTAAAAAAAAACTTCACTCTCTTTTTCATGAGTTTTGAATAAGTAAGATAATTGCTTCGAATTAATACTCTCTCCCTCTGGTATTCCATTGTTTTCTCAATTTGGTTTATATTGCTACCTGTCTTATTTGACGAATGTTCCTACACCAAGACTTTGATACTATTTTTTTTTTATTATTCTCATTTTCTTTACGTTTTCTTTTTCAATTGTTTTCTAATGGCATACAATTCTGGAACTTTTCTCTACAAAGAATAAACACGGTGTTTGTGTCAAAATCTTTCCCTAAATCTTTTATTAATTTTACTTACATATATGTTTAATGCATTATCGTTTGTTGAAGTAGTTCCTCTGATTATTGCACATTTTGTTGGATAAACCAACAACATGAACGTGTTCTTCAATGAATTGAGAGGCAATAACAATGGGAGAATACTTGCAAAAAAAATACTTCGATGTTTAAGTCAATACAATGTTCTAACTCTCAATTCATCATCTTCACAAACTCTAATCAATCTAAAAAATCTAAGGTCCTCAAAATAAGTCCCTCGTTTCCTATATATAGAAAAATGACGAAGAATGAGGTTAAGAAGGCTTATCGTGATTGGTTCAGGTGTCAGACTTCTCTGACCTTCTTCCCTCCTCTTTTTCCTTCACATTGTGATTTGTGAGCTCAAATGCTCATCGATCGCCTTGCTCAATCTGAGCTCAGGTATTTCCTTCTGATTAGTCTGTTTTGAGTTCAGAGCTCATCAATCTATTCATTCATTTTGTGTTAGTAAAATGCCTTCTTCGAGACAAGGTCAATCTCCCAAAGCAATTTCTTGCTATTTCATTCAACAACAAAACCAACTGATTACAATTGTTCAATTTATATCAGCAATTTAGGAAAATTAAAAATAACAGAAAGTAGCAATTTACACCAACAATCAGCCACGCTCCATTCTAACAAACTCTTGGAGCCATTTCGGTCGTACGCGCATACGAGATCCACGCTCTCGCCATCTTCGTTTTGGTGCTTCTTGTCTTCCTCGTTACCGTCTTTGTTCTCAGGTGAGACGGTTGGAACTTCTTTTTGGGCAGCAACATCTATCCAGCCCTTAATCTTCTCATGGATCACTCCCGAGTCCAAGGCTATTGGGCCTAATATTTGGGTTGGGCTAACACTACACCCATCCTCGAAAACGACCTTGTCCTCAAGGTTGGTAAGGTCGTATAGTTGACAGAATTCAGCAAAATCTTCCCAAGTTGCGTCTTCCGGAGCACTCAGAGACCACTGCACCAACACTTGTGGTTTGTTTTGACTGAGGCGAGTGGCTAAGATAGCTTGCGGTACCATGATAGGCTTGTTATTGATGGAGAGATCGGGAAGTGGATAACAAGCAGGTGGTGTGTTACCATAGAATGGTTTAAGTACGGAGACATGGAAGGTGGGATGAATGCGACTACCTGCTGGTAATTCAAGGGTGTAAGCAACAGAACCTATTCGAGCCTTAACTGGAAATGGGCCAAAGTACCTTCTGCAGAGCTTAGAATTGAGACAGTGAGCCACTGTTGCTTGCCGATAAGGTTGCAATTTAATCAGTACCAAATCGCCTGGTTTAAACTTAATAGCTTGACACTTCTTGTTAGCTTGTATAGTCATTCGATGTTGAGCTTGGAGCAGGTTTTTCTTCAGTTGCTGCAGGATAGCATCTCGTGACAGCAGGTCTTCTTCAACAGCTTGAATGGTTGTAGTACCCCGCGTGTAAGCAGGTATAGATGGAGGAGTTCATCCATACACAGCTTGAAAAGGGGTCATACCAATAGCGGAGTGATGGCTAGTATTATAGTGGTATTCAGCCCAAGAAAGAAACTTACTCCATTGTTTGGGGTTGTCTGCGGTGAAAGCCCGAAGGTGTTGTTCTAGATAGCAATTAGTCACCTCCGTCTGACCATCTGTCTGAGGGTGGTAAGAAGAGCTCATTTTCAAGGAAGTCCCCATCAACTCAAATAATTTTCTCCAAAAGGCACTAGTGAAAATCGGATCACGATTTGACACAATAGAACGGGGCATGCCATGTAGTCTTATGACCATATGAGAAAAAAGTTCAGCGACCTTGGTAGCTAAATAATGACTTGGAAGAGCTTCGAAATGGGCATATTTGGTGAAGCGATCCACTACCACCAAGATATTTGTGACCCCCAATGAGTTAGGCAAACCCACGATAAAATCCATGGCAAGATCCTCCCAAACACGTTCTGACAATTCAAGTGGTTGTAACAATCCATAGGGGGTAGCGGGTGAGTATTTAACTGTCTGACATATCACACATGATTGTACAAATTTTCGCACTTCCGTCTTCATACCAGGCCAAAAAAAATTGGCGCTCAACCTTAAGAATGTACGTTGTTGATCCCAAAAGAGGGTGTTTTAATATTTATACTCACAAGCGCATGAATCGTTCATATAGAATAGTGATCATGTAAGCAAGGATGTCGAACCCAAAGGAGTTGTCTAAAATCGAAAAGAGAAAACTATTTTAAATCAAAAGTAATGAATTCTAACCTAGCTCCAAAGATTGATGAGTTTTAATATTATGAACATAAAATAAAAGATTGAAAAATAAAGCTATTTAAGAGATTAAAAATAAAGCAATAATGAGTTGAAAATAAGTGTTAAAAGAAAAGATTATTAAGATACTAGAATCCACAAAATGTAAGTTTAATAATATTTATTAGTATATTGATTCCCAAGTTTTAGTGATAGTTAAAATAATTTAAACTATCATTTTCCAAAAAGATTTATAATTTTAAGCACAAATTTCTTATAAAAAGATAGGATTTTTCTTCACTTTTCAAAATTATAATTTCAAAGCATTTAGTGTAAATCAATCTAATGAAATAACAAATAAATCAATGAACATTATTTATGAGGCAAAACATAATATTTTTGTTCTAAGCATGGATGTGTACAATTTAATGACACATCTTACACAAAGAATATTATGTTTATGCACTAATGAAGAACAAAGTGTAAATATGTTCTAACAATCTAAAATACAAGATATTTAAGATGAAAGAAATATATGAAGAAGAAAAATCCATAAACTTGTTGCATTACAAGGGAAATCAACATACAACATAAATATTACCTAGTTACAAGTTGCTTCATCATGATCTTAATAATCTTATGAAAAAGATTAGAAGCACATAACTAGAGTAGAAATTACAAAATAAAAGACATACATACTTGCAAAATGCTCTTGAAAAACCCAAAATGGAAGAGAGAATGGTAGAGAGAAAATGGGAGAAAAGAGATGGTAACCAAAAATTAAGCACCCTAAAATGGTCTTGAAACTCCATATTTATAGCCAAAATGAGATTATTAAAATAATCAATTTAAATTAATTAAATTGATTAGATTAATAAAATAAAATAAATATGGTATGTAGAGGTAAATTATAGGGTGTAATGATGATGTTGTGGTGAAAAATGTGTAGACAAAAGGGTAAAAAATTGGTAATTTTGTCATAGGGGAAAAAATGCAAAATGATGGGCTCAAGAGGTGCTATATGGCAGTAACAGGCGGCTGGGGAGCTTTGGGGCCTGCTGGGCGAGTTGGGGACTTGGGTCGGTTGGGCTAGGCAAGAGGACAGGCCCACGGTTGGCCTTGCAAGGGAGGAATTGGTGCTGGGAAAGGCAGCTTGGAAGAGCTTGCTGCTAGGTCACGATTGAAGCAGCTGTATGCATAAATGGTTGACAGCTGGGGAAGGACTTGGTGGAGAAATGGCTAGGCTGAGATGTGTTTCGGCTGGGCATGTGATGAGCAAATAGGCGTACGGCTGGGAGGAAGAGACTTGAGTTGGCTGGGCTGAATGGAGTGCTGAACGTGGGCCTGGGCTTGGTGGGCTGGTGGCTGACTTGGGCCTTTGCTCAAAAACATAAACTTTTCTTTCTTTTCTTTCAACTCTAACATTTTTTTCTTCTAAGAGCAATAAAAATGCAACAATTTATCTACAAAATAAGTAAACATTAAATTAGAATCAAATATTTTCAATTGTAAAAAAACTCATATTAAGTCCATGAAAATATTAATTAAAATTTAATTTACTTTGGCAATTAAGTTCAATAAAATCACATTTTTTTAACTTATAATCTAACAACACAAATTTCAAATAATTAACTATAACATATTATAATAAAATATCTATAAAAACATATAAAAATCTAGAAAACTACAATAAGACTAATAAATTAAAAATTACATAAAAACTTAATAAGTTAATTAAAAACTCAAGAACTAAGCAACAATTAGCATATAAAATATGGTAAAATAACTCTAATTTGTAGAGTTATCATACGCTCCGGACCAGCATGTCCGCCAACTGGAGAGGCATGGAATTCCTTCATAATTTGTTGCTTTAGATTAGAGTGGGTACTCACGCGGAGCTGCTGTTTGTAATATAATAGCCCATCCCTGACTGAGTAATCAGAATTTGACATGGTGCCATTAGCTAACTGATCATGTAAGTCACGTAACTCTGGGCAGGTAGTATTTTCCCTTCGCAATTCCTCCAAAAAATCAAAACAAGCTGATGTAATTGCAGTAGTCAGTAAGGAGAACGAGTCGTCATGTTGTCTAGACAGAGCATCGGCTGCTGAATTAGTTTTTCCTGCCTTATATTCGATGGAGAAGTGGAACCCGATGAGCTTTCGGAGAAATTGTTGCTGTTCGGGAGTTTGAATGACTTGGGTAAGTAATTCTTTCAAACTCTTGTGATCAGTGCGAATAACAAAGTGGCGTCCCAGCAGATATTGGCGCCATTTGGTGACAGCTTCGACAATGGCCCTTAATTCTCTGAGATAAGCTGAAGTGCCCACGAATTTTGGCCCCAATTTCTTGCTGAAAAATGCTATAGGATGGCCTTCTTGCATCAAAACCGCACCTATTTCGACATTGGAAGCATCAGACTCAATGATGAAAAGCTTAGAGAAGTCTGGAAGACTCAAAACTGGGGTCTCCGTCATTGCTCTTTTGAGGTGATCAAAGGATGCAAGAGCTTGTTCCGTCCAATTAAAATTATCCTTCTTCAATAACTCCGTGAGGGGGGCTGCAATAGAGGCATAGTGAGCCACAAAACGACGGTAATAACCCGTTAATCCCAAGAATCCTCTTAATTTCTTTAAGTTACGAGGTTGAGGCCATTCAACCATTGCGACAATCTTGGAAGGGTCTACCCGAACCCCTTGAGCAGAAACTAGGTGCCCCAAGTACTCAATAGTTGGCTGAAAGAATTTACATTTGCTTCCCTTGGCATAAAAACAGTGATCCTGTAGCAGCTGTAATACTCCCCCAATGACCTGCTGCATATGAGAATATCATCAAAGAAAACAATGACACAGATGCGCTGAAGTGGTTTGAATACCCGATTCATAGTAGCTTGGAATGTAGACGGTGCATTGGTAAGACCAAATGGCATGACGAGAAATTCGTAATGGCCTTCATGAGTGCGGAAGACTGTTTTATGAATGTCTCGGGGATGCATTCGGATTTTATGATAGCCTGCCCGAAGGTCTAACTTCGAAATTACTGTTGCTCCGCCCAACTCGTCTAGTAGCTCATCGATGGTGGGAATGGGAAAGCAATATTTGATGGTGATGTTGTTTAAAGCACGATAGTCCACACAAAAATGCCACGAGCCATCCTTCTTTTTAACCAACAACACCGGTGATGAATAGGGGCTGGTACTTGTTTGAACAAAACCACAATGCTCCATCTCTTGGACTAAGTGCTCAATGATATCCTTATGAAAATAAGGGTAGTGATATGGTCTCACATTAACTGGTTGAGATCTCGGTTGCAAGAATATCTCGTGGTCTGTCTCCCGATGGGGTGGTAGTTGTTTGGGTTCCTCAAACACATCCTGAAACTCTGTAAGAATCCCCTGCCCTTACACAGGAAAGGCTGCCTCTAGTTCAATTACTTCCGAACGCACTTTGGCCTCTTCTTTCGAAACTGCTGCCAGCATAAATACATCTCTAACATAACCCGCTCTAAGCATAGAGTGAAGTTGAGTAAAAGATAACTGGTGAGTTGGTGCCTTTGAAGAACCTACCAATTTAACAACATTACCCTGCCACTGAAACTCCATTGTTAGTGCTTTATGATCATGGATGCAAGGGCCCAAGGTTTGAAGCCATTGCATACCCAGAACCACATCAAGACCCCAAATAGGTAAGACATATAAATCTACCACAAATTTATGTCCCTGTAAAACTAACTCCACCTTTTTACACAGCTGTGAACACCAAAGAGAATTCCCATTACCCATGTAGACTTTGAACCATTTAGTTTCTTCACAAACTAAGCCCAAACGAGCTGCTAAGGCCTCTTGAATGAAATTATTGTTACTGCCAGTGTCAATTAAACCTCCAAGGATTCAGATCCGTGTTTAGCTACAATTTGAAAAATTCTTGGATTAGTAAAATTGGACAAGGAATTCAAGCTTACCTCATCTGCTAACCCATCATCTAAATCCTGAATCGGTGCTTACTCCTCAGGGTCACCATCGTCTCCTTCCTCATCCTCTTGAGTACAGAGGACAAGAACTCGATTCTTGCATTTATGCCCAAGAGTATACTTCTCATTGCAAGTGAAACACAACCCCTTCTCCTGTTTTTCTTTGATCTCTGCAGGGGACATTCGCTTAACTGGTAAAGAAAAGCTGCTGGTTTTTTGAAACTTTGAGGCTACTGTTACATTGGAGTTGGATTCGATGGAAGCTGAACCTGCCCCATGATGAGCTGCTGTAGCTATTGAATTCGAATATCTCGGCGACCAAGCAGAACACACGCCCTCGTTACGCGCACGAACCAACAAATCGTCATTGCGATCTTCAAATAATTGAGCCTTAGCCATGGCATCAGCCAAATCAACTAGTTTAGACATTAACAATTCCCGACGAATCTCATTTTTCAAGCCCCACACAAAATAATTGAGGAAGAAATGTTCCGACACACCTGAAATCTGAGTCATCAGTGTTGGATTAGCTTATACAGGATCTTTATTTATTTTCATGTATATCTAATATTAAACAAATTAATACGAGATAGCCTAAAACATGTTTCTAAAATTGAATTCAAAGAGAAACAAAGAATAGAATACTTACAGTATACGCAGCGGAATTAAAGAGTCCTTCCTTCAGTTTCTCTAACTCTTGTATCCTCTCTGTCGCAGAGTATTATCAAGAAACTGAATCGATATTCTATTTTCTTCACAATCTTCCAATGTATCCTTAGAACCACCTAGACTGGTGTGGGCAATTCTCAACACATGAGATAGATATAGAGAGAAGAAGAGAAAATAACAAAGAGGCTTAGAAAAAGACTTGTGTTTAGAGAGAATCTAAAACTATTAGAAAATCTGACTTGTGACTTATCAAACTTATGTTTTGACTTCTCTCTAAGCACTCCTTTTATAGACTCAATTATGCTATTTAATTTAATTAAAAAATCAATAAAATAATAGTCATTTTGAAGCCCTAGGTCGAAATTATCATGGGCTATAGGCCCGTGAAATTTCCCATTTGATTATAAGCCCATTGGACTTAAAATCAAGGCCTGTATTATTTTCTATTGATTTAATTAATTAAATAATTATTTAAATCCTTTATCAAATTAATTATTTATAATTTGAACCTTGATTTAAAATTATTTATTAATTTAGATACAAATTTATCTTAATTAATAAATCTGCCATAATTTCTCTTTTTTTCTCAAAATTACACAACTCTGTGAAACTATCCAAAATTGACCTGGTCAACTTTGATAATTCTAATTGATGATTAAATCAATTAATTGAGACTATCTAGATGATTTTCTCCAAGGTACAATGGGGACCATGGGCCTATGAAATCAAGCTCCAATAAGTTATCATAAATCTAACAAATAAATTTATTAACTTATTAATTCCTCGTGACTCCACTATAGACTTGGAATTGCACTATTGAATTCATAGAATGCTCTGTAACAAATATAGATACGCTATTAATTATCCATTGTTACAACCATAATTGCTACTTAATCCTCTATAGACGGTCTACAACGAGATAAGACTAAATTACCGTTTTACCTCTCATTGTATTTTGTTCTTAAAACACTTAGTTCCTTGTAAATGATATTTCAGTAAACTAATTTAATTACTGAAATGAGATCTCTATCATTTAACACCTTGAACAAAACTAAAAGGAAACCACCGTTTCACTTCTTCATCAGAAGCTATAGATGTTCATATCTATGATTAACACTCTCACTCAATTATACTACCGAGTTCCCAAGATGTAAGTATGCGCTAGTCTGTAGGGTAAGTTGGTAACGAACAAGTCAAAGAACTCAAATTATACAATTAGTTAGAATACTAACCACTCAAAATTGAGAATGAATTGACCTATGGTCAACTATATGATATGACTAGAATAGATAATAACGGTATGTTTACTTATCTTATCAACTATTAATATTGGTCCTGTCCGATGTAACATATACATCCGATCTTATCTATTTTGCTAATGTTCTGGAAAGAACATAACACTGTAATATGTAAGTAGATCATATCGTAGATTGGCAAGTCAGTGTAAATCCAGTGCACTGACTAATCTTAGGACTAACTTATTTTGAACATATAATCATATTTATATTCCACTGTGATTACGTCACTATAAATAAGATTAGCTATATGCTCGGGATTTAATAGAAGTTTATATTAAACAAATAATCATGAAAATAAAACATGTGAGCAAAGTGATTAACCAAGTCAAAAAAATGATTTCTACTCTTTTATTGATAATAAAATGAGATTACAAAGAATTTGGGTTTTAATTAGGGCATAAAACCCCAACAATCAGATCTTCAAATTCTGCTCTAAAAGTCGACACCCGCCCCGTCTGAGTAAGCTTAGCAATTCTTCCCAATGGGTCATCATAAATCGAGACTCTGAAACATAACCGTAATGCTCGAAGAAAGGACTCCCAATCTGAGAACCCTCCTCCTTTTTCCATCCATGGAAACCAAGTTGAGGGAGCTCCATCAAGATGAAATGGTACCATAGATAATCTGATATTGTGTGAGACCCCATGCAAGTCAAAGAACTTGTTGATCTTGTAAATCCAATCTTCTACATTCGTTCCATCAAACCGATGGACCTTCAGTCTCATAATTTTGAGAATTGAATTCACATCTCGAGAGTCAGTAGCCACTTCCGGTCGATGCACAGTCGGTGAATCCAAACCACTACTCGAACTCCTGTTAACCACTTGTGGCTTCGGCGAAGGAGATTGCAGTTGGTCCATACGACCATCCAAACGAGTCACCTGCTCGTCCAATCTGGCATTGAATCGAGCGAATTGCTCATCTAAATGTTTCTGGAAACTGGTTTCCAGAGCTTGAATCATGGCGGCGAGTTCTTCGTTCTTCATGCTGGAGATGAAGATACAATGAAAGCACCAATGTTAGTAAAATGCCTTCTTCGAGACAAGGCCAATCTCCCAAAGCAATTTCTTGCTATTTCATTCAACAACAAAACCAACTGATTACAATTGTTCAATTTATATCAGCAATTTAGGAAAATTAAAAATAACAGAAAGTAGCAATTTACACCAACAATCAGCCACACTCCATTCTAACAAACTCTTGGAGCCATTTCGGTTGTATGCGCATACGAGATCCACGCTCTCGCCATCTTCGTTTTGGTGCTTCTTGTCTTCCTCGTTACCGTCTTCGTTCTCAGGTGAGACGGTTGGAACTTCTTTTTGGGCAGCAACATCTATCCAGCCCTTAATCTTCTCATGGATCACTCTCGAGTCCAAGGCTATTGGGCCTGATATTTGGGCTGGGCTAACATTTTGAGTTCAAAGTTCATCAATCTATTCATTTATTTTGAGCTCAGAGCTCATCAATCATTCTTTAATTTCTTCATTGAAATCTTTATTCTAAATAGTCATTTTGTCACTTTGGGGAAATTATTCACTTACAAGTGTGATACTTCTATATTTGTTATTATGTTTTCTGATTTGTTTTGCATCTTGTTTTATTAAATTATTGAAATATGTGTGTGTGTGTGAGAGAGTATGAACAATCTTTGATTGCAATGCTCTACAAAGTTCTTCGCTTCTTTCCTCTCTGAACAGTTTTAGAGTGCCCAATGACAGTAAATTGGTCAAAACCCTCTTGATATAACACTGAAATTGAATGATTCAAATTTATAGGAAATGATAAGACAAATACCGACAACTTTTATGCTTTGAATTATTCAAGATAATAACAGAACCTGTTGTAATCGGCCATGGAGTTTCAAATTTGCATTGGGACAAAATTGAGCAATATACACTAATACGAACTTTCTTATTTTGAATTGATTATTTATTAATTTCTCTCACAATCATCCAAAATTCTTAAATAATGAAAAAATAAACCAATTATAACTTATAAACTCAAAATCAAATGCATAATAATGACTTTAAAATAAATAATTTAACATTTGACAACAATCTACCGGCAAAACAATGGAACTCATCCTTTGTCTTGCGGTTTTAACTCACAAAAAGCCAGTGAGTGCATAAACTCAATGATGGAAGAACATAGATGTGAGTAAACCTTTAATTGCCACGCACAGAATAAAATCAAAGAGCACTTGCAAAGTGACAATTCTTGAATAAATGAATAGATCAAAGATTCAGAATACGTTCCACGGAAACAATAGTTTGTTTGGTTGACACTGTGATTGAAGACATGGACGAAAGCAAAAATTAACTTCAAAGGCCAAAAGATATGAAGCAAAAAAATGAGGGGAGAAAATATGTAATTTTTGAAGTAATCAAGGATTACAGTATAAATAAAATATTTTTTTCCAAATTTTTGGGAGAGGGAGAGGCCCCCTTCCCCACTTGGTGCATCTATATCCTTGATTGAAGATAAAGCTCAACTTGGCACTTGACGTGAGACAATTTAAAGTAACTCTCCACTAAAACTTTGATCTGTTCATGCATCCTTGAATTCCAAATTACTCGCAACTTTAATTGAGAGTGATTGAGTAAGATTTTCTGAGCAGTATCTACAAACACTCTTTTCATTAGTTCTTCATTCCATATGCAAATACATGCAAAGAAGTTGGTTGTCCATTAACTAACTAAAAATTGAGATTAGATATCAAAGTTTCGTTAATTCATGGCATTAACGGATACTCCTGAACTCCTTTCGTTAATCCTTCACCAACAAAAAAAATAAGAACCTTCTAGGATAACATTCCTAACCTCCAAAAAGCCTCTCCACATATGTGTACAAGGCCGGCTCAATCATAGGGCAAACTAGACTTTAGCCTAAAGCTTCATATTTTTATTCTAAAAAAACAAAATCTGCCTTAAAAAGTATCTTTTATTGAGAAGTAAGGGCAAAAAAATAAGGCCTTAACAAGTATCTTTTAAAAAGAAATAGGACCCAAAAGGCCTCAAGAAGTTTTATAGGCCTAAGATCATAAAACATGTTGAGCCAGGGATATGTAGCTTTGGCACCATCCAATGGGAATTTTTCAAAAATAAGGTTTTTATACTTTTAAATATACAAAAATATGAGAATTATACTTTTTTTAATTTGTATGAGAAATTTATTAAAGAAAAAATTAAAGTATGTAAAACACAATTAGTAGCTAACTAAAATATGAAAAATGTCATATTTTTTATCATAGTTATATTTTCTTTAATTTTGAAGGTAATTTTATTTTCATCCTCTGCCACATGTAATGTTCTTCCTCTTTTTCCTTCAAATTTGATGTTTATTTTTATATTTAATATGAGTAACCCGTCACCTCTGTTATGGTAACTGGTTACTCCTCTTATGGCAGAAAGTTACTCCTCTTAGGATAACTGGTTACCTCTCTTGGTATATATTATTTAACATAGCTCTAGAAACGTACAATCTAAAAAAATGTTTATAATAAATAAAAAATAATTTTAAACACAATTTATATTACAAAAAAAAATTTGCAAAACAACCAAAGAAAAATTTAATATAAAATTAGTAATATAAAAATAATATAAAAAAAACAAATAAGCTAAAAAAATAATAATCAAATTACAAACATATCCCTTCAAATTAATAAAACTTGATTAAGAGTAAAATTATAGCATAAACCAATTTTTATACAAAAATATAGGAAAATAAACTCATAAAAGTGAAAATTCTTAAAAAAAAAAAAAGCCATAAATTAACTATTTTTAAAAACAAAAAAAAAATCATATTTTTACACACTCTATTAAAAATCTCATATAAAATATAATTTCCTCTCCAAAAATTCTCTTTGTTTAAATTATTTACTAACTAGGGCTTGCACTTCCACAGTCTTTGCCAGAAACCACACAAGTTTAGCCCAAATGATGCACCAAGTATTCTTTGCCCCAACCTTCCACACATCTTAAATTGATAAATAGCAACCCCAACTTTGAAAGCTATAAATCTATCACTCTCCACATTACTTATCAAGAGATGTTAAAAATTTATCTGATTAAATTCAATATGCACAATTTATTTAAATTTAATCTTGGATTGGATTGAAAAATCTAAAGTTCATACTTTGCCAATTTGATACAATATTAAAAGTAACTTATCTATAACCCAATCTGTACTTATTTTTATATATATTTTTAAAAAATTATAAATATATAAATTAAATTAAAATAAAAGGTTTTGTTTATGAGTTTTGAAGTTGTGATAAAAGATATATTAATTTTATTGGTGAAATTATATATATAAATCTTAGTGATAAAAGATTAAAACTTAAAAATAATTTAACTTTTTAAAAAAAATATCCGATCCAATATTGGATTGATTCCTAAATATAAAATCTGCAATTGATTATGACTGCAAAAAAATGTTAACTGAGTAAGATGAACAGTCCCATATGGGGTATTGTAAAATAAAAAAAAATTAATAATATATTTTAAATGATAAGATAAATGGCTCATGGTGAGTATTGTTAATAAACCATGCCAAGTTTGTTCATGAATATACCACACCTTAGAACTATTTGAAGGAAAACGACGCCAGGTTCAACTTAAACGACAGTTAACTCGAAAAGTAAAGAAAGAAACGACACATCTGGTTTCGTAAATGAGCCACACCACACCACACCACACCACACCACACCACACCGTCCTGATTCTTGGATCCATCAGCTCATCAGTCACGGGTTATCTCTTTTTTTATCTGTTGCATTCCCGATAATATCACGGAAAATACGTAAAGGAAAATTGATGTGTAACTCCTGATAATTTTCCCGGGAAAATAGTGAGAAAGTAAAAAGAGAGAGAAACTTCAAACTTCCATCGCCATCCACAAAAAGCCAAGGTATAAAATTTTCCCTTCCCTTCCCTTCCCTTCCCTTCACTCTTTTTAAGTGAAAGCAAATCCGTACTTTCCCGTTTCTTCTCTAAAATTTTCCCTGGAAATAAACGACAAACGAAGCTTCGAGTCTGTTCCTTGGGAAAATCTAGAATGGCAATTTCTTCAGCTCAGATTTTCCGTAGCTCGAGACCACCGAATGCTTTTCTCAGAGCTACTTCGACTTCTTCTTCTTTTTCAAATGCGCAAACCTTTCTGGCTTCTTTTGGAGTAACTTCACGGTTTTGGGGTTCTGTTGCTGGAAATCGTCGCCGATGGAAATGCGGGTTTGGGTCGGGTACTTCTGCTACCAATACTCGGTTTCGGACTATGGCGGTGCTCAAGGATGAACAAAAAGAAACAACCGAGGATGATCATCTTTTGTTCGATGATTCTATGGCCACCTTTCACAGCCAGGTTTCGTATTTCTGAATTTTAATTTTTATACTTTCTTGGAATGTAGTGAATGAGGCAACAAAGAAATCAGGAGAAGGAAAAGGAGGTGCACTTTATCCACAATCAACCAATCAATCAATGGTGATTGAGGATTAAGCTGTAGTTTTCTCATGCTTAGTATCAATTTCAAAAGTTTCTTTATCATTGGTAGGTTGAAGATAAGCCTGCCAAAATACAAGAGCGTGATTTTGCCGGAACTCCTTATGTTCCTGTATATGTGATGCTACCAGTGAGTTCTCCAATTCAGTTCTTGTTCTACTGGTTGTGCCATAATTTCCCCTAATATGTTATTTACCCAATTGACTTGTTATCATGGGGGACTGGCAGCTAGGCGCAATTGATATGAATTCTGAGTTGGTTGGTCCAGAAGGTCTTGTGAATGAGCTTAAAATCTTAAAGTCCATTAATGTCGATGGCGTTATGATCGATTGCTGGTGGGGGATTGTTGAGGCACATTCTCCACAGGTTTATAACTGGAGTGGTTACAGAAAACTCTTCCAGATTGTACGTGAGCTTCATCTGAAATTACAGGTGAATAATCTGTGTTAACGGTTAATATAGTAATATCCTTATTTAGACATACTGCCATCTGCACTTGACTTATGATGTTTGTTCGCGTATGTATATTATTGTGCAAATAATTACAAACTCAAAAGTTCATTGCGACAAAAAAAAATTACAAACTCAAAGGTAGATTTCATTCAAATTTCCTTCTTTGAAATGTACTTTAGGTTGTTATGTCTTTTCATGAATGTGGAGGCAATGTTGGAGATGATGTACATATTCCACTCCCAAGCTGGGTTACGGAAATTGGCCTAAGCAATCCTGACATATATTTCACTGATAGAGAAGGAAAGCGCAATACCGAATGTCTTACATGGGGCATTGATAAAGAACGAGTTTTGAAGGGCAGGACTGCTGTTGAGGTATGACTATAAGATATTCGCGTGATTGATCTTAAAAACTTATGAGGATGGGAAAGGTCTCAACTGCTAATCAAGCTTGAATTAACACATGTACAAACCAGAATATATGATTATTTAGCTGCACTAAATATTTTTGCAGATTGGTTTGTACTGTTACATCTTTAAAGTATTACCTTTTGTCTTTTTGTTATTATGCAATTAGTGCAGGTCTATTTTGATTACATGAGAAGCTTCAGGGTAGAATTTGATGAATTTTTTGAGGATGGTGTTATCTCTGAGATCGAAGTTGGACTTGGTCCATGTGGGGAGTTACGGTATCCTTCTTATCCTGCAAAACATGGTTGGAGATATCCTGGTATTGGTGAATTTCAGGTACTTCTGTCAGCTATTTCTGTCAACTCAGTGATTATATGTGCACTTGTTTTTTTCTTCTGATGCAAACTATTTCAGTTCAGTGCTATGATAAGTACTTGATGAAAAGTCTGACAAAAGCAGCCGAAGTGAGGGGACACTCAAATTGGGCCAGAGGACCAGATAACGCTGGTTCTTATAATTCCACACCACATAAGACTGGATTCTTCCGTGATGGAGGTGAATATGACAGCTATTACGGGAGATTTTTCCTTAATTGGTACTCTCGGACATTGATTGATCATGGGGATCGGGTACTCTCTCTAGCCAATTTAGCTTTTGAAGGAAGTTGCATTGCTGCAAAGGTTAGTCTGAAGAACTCCAATTAGAAAGAGAAGCCATTGTATTCAATTTACTGGATAGGATGGTATCATAGCTCTGTAACTATTAACGAAATATTCTTTTGTTTAATGAGCAGCTATCAGGTATACATTGGTGGTACAAAACAGCCAGTCATGCTGCTGAGCTGACTGCAGGGTTTTACAACCCAGCAAATCGTGATGGTTATGCACCAATTGCAGCAATGTTTAAGAAACATGAGGCTGCTCTGAATTTCACATGTGTTGAACTCCGTACATTGGACCAACATGAGGACTTTCCAGAGGCATTAGCAGATCCAGAAGGATTAGTTTGGCAGGTATGTATTTGTTTATGAGTTCATTCTGCTTATTTTTATTATTATTGCTACATTTTTTAGGTTTTACACCTGGTGCAACTCCTATGGGAAAAGCAGCTGTAATGCAATACAAAATCCAAAAGTAGTAGGATCTGGAATGCAATACAAAATCCAGTTATAACCATGGGTCTATATCTCTTACTGCCATGAATAAATTTAGTTTGAATTGGACAATGTTTTGTAAATCCCTTTGATCATGACACATTTGCATATATCCAGGTCTTGAACGCTGCCTGGGATGTTTGCATTCCAGTTGCAAGTGAAAATGCTCTTAATTGCCATGATAGAGAAGGCTATAACAAGATATTGGTAAATGCCAAGCCTCTGAATGATCCGGATGGAAGGCATTTATCAGCCTTTACCTACCTCAGGCTCAGTCCTGCTCTCATGGAGGCACACAACTTTGCCGAGTTTGAACGATTTGTTAAGCAAATGCATGGTATGTCATCCTTGCCCTGTCCTTTGCTTATTGCAAGCTAGAACTTATTTTGTGGTAAGATATGCTATTTATTTCCTAAACATGTGAGAGACTTCATTACCCCAAGAATCTTTGATTGCCGCCTGCACTTTTCTAGCTGCAATATATGAGGTTATGGTTATCTATGGCTAATGAATGTCATAGGACTCGGGAGCATTTCATGTGTTTGCCTTTTGGCTTTTAGTTTAATCACTAGTCTCCCTCTTCCGCATGCAGGGGAAACAGTTTCAGATCTTGTAGTTGATATGGAAACGACGCAGACCGAGGTAATGGATGATCAAATTGCACCAGAAAATTGATTACACGTGAAATCCAACACAGTTCGTTTGATGTACAATTCACATGATACCCACATGATACCCACATGGTTGCCAGCCTAAGATGTATTTTGCTTCAACCTTTGTAGGAGACAATGCCAATTAATTATCAGAGAGCAATTTCATTCTAGCAAAGAAGAGATTTTTGCTTAATTAATAAATAAAGCTGATTGCAATTCTTATGTTTCAATATCACAAGCCTGATGATACGTATTTGTTTTCCCTCTGCATTAATATTATTATTCATCTATTGGTATTTTTTTATTCAAAGTTAGCATGATCATCTCATGTTGGTCAACACAAGCTAGACCTCCAAAATGAACTGCGTTTTGCCATTGATTAGCAACCAGAGGATAATGATGTAACTCAAGTTTTTTTTTTGTTTCCCTTTCTATATTGGATAGTGTTATGTTAAGCTGTTAAACTCTGGTCTGTTTCTTCAAAATAGGAAAAATAGTACTTAACCTAATTTGTTGTTTTGCTTGTACTGAACTGCGGACCTTGTGTTGTGTGCAGTTATGTGTTTGATGATATTTCAGTGCTAACCTAAAGTTGAATGAGTTTCCCTTTCACACACGTACACACAAGTTTAAGTGCTTCATATTTAAACTAAAATAATGACTTTAAAATTCAATGAAAGTGATCAACAAAATAATAGGAAGTAGTGTAGACTTACACCATGACCAAATTTAATCTCTAAACTAAAACTATAAAGAAAGTCCACTTATTATACTGATTTATTTTCCTGATAATAAACTGATGGTATAGATATTTCATAATATGTCAATCATGCAATAGTTATTGAATTTTTAGTCAAAGAAAAAAAAAAGTCAATTACTTTTACAATATTCAATTAACCTAATTTTATTTTGCTTCTTTAGGGAAAAAGGTGGCAAAAGTACCCATTATTTGTAATTTCTTGCAATTTAGTACCTAATCCTTTTCTTTTTTCGGAAAAGTAGTCAATGTTATGTTTTTGTTGGTCCTCACTCTAACTCGGTTATTAAGTGGTGATTGGATATACACGTGACACAACGTAATTTGTCCATTTTATAATATTTTTTTTAAAAAAATAATTTTTTTTAACTAATAAAAATATATAATTTAATTTTAAAAGAATTAAAAATTATTTACCCAAAATTTTAAAAACTAAACTTAATTAAATTAAATCTTAAATTAAAAGGTTTTAAAAAACTTATATGAACAAAATAAAAAACTAAAAAAATCAAACTAAACTAAAAAGCAAACCCCAATTCTCTCATTTTTTCCTTATTCTTCTTTTTCTTCCCGACAATTGCAGAAAGACTTGGGCAAGGAGATCTGAGCGAGGAGTGGCGTCTAGTGGCAACGAGCAACACGGCCATGGTCGCCAACCCTAAGACGCAATTCTTCATCTTCTTCTCCGGAGGCGGGGTTTCTGCTAGGTTTCGCCAACAGAGTTTGCATGGGTGGTGGAATTGAAGCTTATGAGCGGCAATGGCTAACGTTGAGATGAGATCCCTAGAGTCTAAATGAAAGGCAATGCCCAAATGATGTTGTTGAAATATCAATTTTGTTGTTGCTCCTTAGCTCTTGAAATTGATTTATGAATTTGAGTTTGCTTGTTTTTCTATAATTTTGATTGTGAATTGTGTATAAATTTGAGTTTGGTTTGACTATGAATAAATCTGGAAATGGGGATAAACACCATTCTTGTTTATTTTTTTCTTTTTTGTAATTAAGTAAAAAGACCAATGTTAGTATAATTTCTGAATTACTTTAATGTTATAAAATTGAATTAATAAATTTAAAATACATTTTTAATAAATTAATGAATTAATCTGATTTTTTATTGTTAAATAAATTTTTAAGTAATTTTTTTCTATTTTAAATTTAACTTATTTAAAAAATATATTAGGAAATTGACCAATTACATTGTGCCACATGTAAATCTAGTCCCCAGTTAACAGTTCTTTGAGAGTGGGTACCAACATAAACAAATGGAATTTGACATTGGGTATTGTTTAACCCAAAATTTGATATAATGACATGGCGTTTGAAGATGACACGTGCCATTAAAACAACATCAAAACTCCCAAGAGCTGGTTGAGTTAAGTTGGATGTTCGAGTAGGCTTCATTAGCATAAAGGCAAGAGTCAGTCTGCTTTGCAGAAGATTAAAAACATATCAAGTGTTATGCTCGAGGAGAAGGAGGTTGGTCAAAGACATAACCATCTTATGAGGTTGCTTGAAGGGATGCCTACTCGAAGATCAACCCATTCAAACAGAATGATCTAGATATTACGAGATATAATGAAATATCATAAGATATTTATGTAACTGTCATTTGAATGTATTTTTCTGTTATTATTTGAATATTTAATCAATTGTAACAATCATACACTACACGTGTAGGGCTTAGATCATTTTGTAGGGTCCATAACCCACTAAGAGACTCTATTAATATGGATCTCTCACAGTCGTTATTTTCACAAGTTGAATACGCACCTTACATACAAAACTCTATTGAATTTTATTCTCTCTCACGCTTATGAAACTCAGTTGTACCTTGTTCTTCTTGATCGTGAGTCTAAGACTTTTTTTATTAATATAAGTGCAAGTGGACATAGATCATTGCCAACTCTTGGGGCCGAACCACTATAAATTTCTTGTGTCATTTTACTTGATTTTAGCTCTTCAAATTATTTATTGTCGTTTATATTGACTCAGTGTCATTGACCAAAACGTTGGTCAATAGGTACTTTTCCCACAAAAGAAAAAAAAAATTGGTATTTTTGCCAAAGTTTATAAATAATAGGGAAAAAGGTGACAAACTTTGGGTACTTTTGCCACCTTTTCCCCTATTATTTATGTGTAAAAATTACATTCATGTGTTTATATGTGTTGACGCGGTTCGTCGCCAACAGGTAATTAAGAAAATAAGAGGATGGGATTAGTGCTAAGTAATGAACCGAAACAGATGAATGATCTTAAAATGAACTGATGGTACAAATACTTTTTTTAGGTGGTTCAAAGGTTAAAATCCTTCTACTCCACCAGCCACTGTTATTGCTATATTTCTGGTATTCTTTACAGAGTATTTCTTTACACAATAGAATCCAACCATTTGCAACTCCCAGGGTCTCCATATTTATAGGAGAGGACACCTGGGGGTTGGGAAGGAGGGTCATCACGTGACCTCTTACCCATCATGTCACTTCAGTGACATTCATGATTAATTCCTAAAACCTGACAAATGCAGTGTGGTCTAATCAGTAGGTAAGGGGGATAATGGGCCGCACGGCCCAACCTAGTCGTGGGTGCCTGAACACGCACGTTTATGTTGCGTGTCCGAGAATTCAGGGATATATCAGACACGTGATTTCTGATATATGCACGTTTACATTGCGTGGTTGACTTTATAAAGGGTCACGGCTTCCAACTCAAGCTCGGCCTCGAGCTAGATGCCTTCTTAACTCGCGATCTTCATACCTCTGACTCGGCTCCTTAGTAATCTTAATAAACCTTTGGTTACCTCGAGCTAAAGAGGTAGGACCTGACAACAGCAGTTCCGGGCATGTGGCCTCCACGTGGCTGATATAATTATGCCATGCCTCAGCTCGCTAATAGCCCGTGAAAATTAGGGCGTACATTTGCCCCCCAAGCCTCTGCTCGTGGAATATGACGTCATCTGGGGCCACAGTGGGGGCTTTTAGGCTTCCTTATGGACTCTTCACATTCTGCCCATTACGCAGGCGTCGACTACGTGGAGCATCGTGGTTGGTGACGGTACGTCTTCCGAGAACCACATTAAATGGCCTAGCCTATACTCGGCCGTCGTTTCACCTCTCGAGTAGAGAGCCTCGTATCCCACATCAGGGCAATCCAACGGCCCTCCTCACTTAGCATTTTACGTATATAAAAGGGGTGGCCACCTTACGCATGGGCCACCCGTTCATTTGAAAATTTTCTAATTTTCCCATCTTTTTCTTCCTTCTCAGCCTCAAAAAATCCTCTTTTTCTTCCGGTTACTGTTCCCAGTGTTCTAGAAGTTCAGGCGTGAGAGCTCCTTTGAGGCTTTGGCACCAGCTATTCCGACGAGGCTGCAACCCAGACGACCCCTTCATCCATCCCACAGCAAAACACTTTGTAAGTTTTCTGCTTATGCATGCTTTAAGTTTTCTCTTTACTGTGGCGTAGGTAAATTGTTCCTGTAGCCGCATGCAACATTATGTTGGTTTTTTGTGGGTATGATAGGCGTAGGTTTTTATTTTAGGGCATCGATCGTAGAAAAAACCATTTAGGAGCATGACTCATAGGGTATGCTTTCTGGGTAGGATTTTTGGTATGCCTGCTTGAAATATCCAGCCTTTTGGGTGCAAAACCGGGTAGCTTAGGGGACACGCTTCACAGGTGGTTTTGCACTGTTTGCCTACTGAAACTTTCCTTCCAAGGCAAACTTTTATCCTGACCCTCGTGACACACGGATTCCGAGTAATTGGGGATCCGTTGGGAGCACAGACGCGTGTTCATAGAACCGTGTGGTCTCACTCTCTACGGGCTGAGATTACCTCAGCCTGTGCAAAGGAAACTCTTCGCGTTAGATTATTTCTTATACTTAGGTCGCCTTTTCTAAAATTTCTTCTTTTGTTCGCTAGGTGACCCGATGGGACCCAAGAAGAACGCCCCTAAGAAGACCGCTGGCAGCTCGTCTTCTCAACAATCCAAAGGAAATGAGGTGGTGACGGACTCCCCCATCCCCGTTTTCGGGCCGGCCATGGAGCAGGAGCTCGAGGTGAGACCCGACGCTTTCTTCGAGGCTGAGATGATCGTCTCGAAGATCACCGATCAGGGGAAAGTGAATAAGATATTCCTTTCCCACAACATCGAGATTGGGAGGGGCGCTCTAATTGCCCGACCTCCCCTAGAAGGCGAGCGGAGCTACACGCCGCTCGATGAAGAATACGCAACCTGGAGTGACGAGCACTTCAAGGCCGGGGCCTTCCTCCCGCTTGACCAGTATTTCACCGACTTCCTTAATTACGTGAGGTTGGCCCCTTTCCAGCTCCCCCCTAACTCATACTGTTTGTTAGCGGGGTTAAGGTACTTATTCCTGAAGCAGGAATGGGAGGTTCCCACCCCGGCAGACATTCTATACTTCTTCTGCCTCAAGGCCAGCCTGGAGCAGAGGGGGCGAGGTGACGGGTTCTATTACTTGACCCGTTTTCCAAACACGGCTGCGGTCATCGAGCTGCCCATCCACCCCAACGACTTCAAAGACCAGTTCTTCATGTCGACGGGGTTCCGCAATTGCGAACATCACTACTTCAACCGCCCTCGTAAGTACCCCTTGCTCTTAGCTCGTGAGATGATTATTGGTTATCTTCCTCTATTAGTTTCTGACTTGGAGAGAATCATGCAGCCATTTTCGCGAGGTCGAAAAAATCTGTGACCCTCGGGGGTCAATACGAGACATTGGCGAGGCTGCCCCCCAGCGAAAAGGACTACCGCCAGCTCGTGTCGGACAAGATGATGCTGGCGTGCAAACTAATCTCCCCAGGCCAGACTCTGGCCTTGAGGAGACCGCGGGGCCTCCCCCCAGCTCGCGAGATATCACCCATCCCGGAGGAGGAGGTTGCGGGAGAAGAGGAAGAGGACGAGGTGCCCCTCGTGAGGCGGAAACGGGCTCTGGAGGTCGCCCAACAAATGGACGAGGAGAGGGCCTGGTCCGGAGCAGCAACCGGTCCCTCTGGGCAAGGTAATCCTTACATGTTTAGGGACTTAGATAGGGCCACCGCAGACCCTCGGTTAGCTAGGTTCAATCCCAACCAGCCCGTTCAACGTCATCAGAGTGATCCAGACCGCGATATAACCTTACTCCAGTGCGTCGACCAGCTCGTGTCGGATTACAAAAGTAGCCGCCCTAGGGGCATTGTAGTCGTAGATAACACCATAGATTTTAGGTCGGTCTTTTTTGAGGAGTATGGGACCAATCTTCAGTCGTGGCCCTCCCTTCGGGAGGGTATAGTAGCTCCGGGCCTTAGGCAATATGTAGAAGAGTCCAGTCCCGAGCCAGATTCGGACCCAGAGCCTCTTCCACCCCGCGAGGTCATTGACCTAGACTCCCCTGCTGCAGCTCCGGGGCCGGTGGTCGTGACCATAGATTCCTCCTCTAGCTCGGAGGGTAGGATCCCTTTCAATATACTTGAGATCTGTCTTCCCTTTAACTTTTGTTGTCTTGCATAAATGTTTCTACTTGTTTATTAATACTTTGCCTTTGCTTTCCCAGAGGAGATGTCTCAGTCCGGGGGCAACGACCTGCGAGCCATGTTCCCTGGAGGGAACCCTTCTTCTGGGGCCTCTGGGCCCATGGTGAAAAAACTCCGGCTGGCAAAGAAAGCCATTGGGAGCACCTCTAAGTCTCCTGCAAAAAGGAAAAACCAGGCTCCGGCAGCTCCGGAGAAACTTCCTCCGCCTCCTCCTGCTATGAGGATGCCTCCTCCTCCGCGAGTTCCCGACCCAACTCGGGATACGGAGGTGCCCCCCGTGACCCTGGCGGCCACAACCCCCTAGGTGCGCGTCCTGGTGAATCCCCGGGCTCTGGAGAAGATCCTCGACGTCTTTCGGGGAACAGACTACGAGACGGCGAGCTACACCGTGGACTATTACTACAATGCCATCGAGAAGGACCTAAGGGCGATCGAGACAAGGAGCTCGGAGAATGTGATGGATTCTTCGCTGGGGATGGCTCTCACGGTAAGTTGACCTCGCCTTTGGTATTCCTTGCTCGCTATGCATCATATGTTTATTATTTTTTATCTAAGGCAGTTGCCTTATCATCTTTTTGGCTTTTTGCAGGGTGCCCTGGCTCTCCACCGGAGCATATCCCGATCTCGGGCCAGGCTCGATGACATGAGGGGGGAACACCAGACTGTCCTGGCCGCCCTTGAGACTGCCAAGAAATAGGTGTAGGAGGCTAAGGATGCCCTGGCAACCGTGCAGGCCAAGCTAGACGCGTCCCGGCCTAAGCTGCAGGAGGCCGAGGCTGTTGGAATAACTTATACAGGATCTTTATTTATTTTCATGTATATCTAATATTAAACAAATTAATACAAGATAGCCTAAAACATGTTTCTAAAATTGAATTCAAAGAGCAACAAATAATATAATACGTACAGTATACGCAGCGGAATTAAGAGTCCTTCCTTCAGTTTCTCTAACTCTTGTATCCTTTCTGTCGCAGAGTATTATCAAGAAACTGAACCGATCTTCTATTTTCTTCACGATCTTCCAATGTATCCTTAGAACCACCTAGACTAGTGTGGGAAATTCTCAACACATGAGATAGATATAGAGAGAAGAAGAGAAAATAACAAAGTGGCTTAGAAAAGGACTTGTGTTTAGAGATAATATAAAACTATAAGAAAATTTGACTTGTGACTTATCTGTCGTCTCTGAAATCTTCTCTCTAAGCACTCCTTTTATAGACTCAATTAGGCCGTTTAATTTAATTAAAAAATCAATAAAATAACAGTCATTTTGAAGCCCTAGGTCGAAATTATCATGGGTTATAGGCCCGTGAAATTTCCCATTTGATTATAAGCCCATTGGACTTAAAATCAAGGCCTGTATTATTTTCTATTGATTTAATTAATTAAATAATTATTTAAATCCTTTATCAAATTAATTATTTATAATTTGAACCTTGATTTAAATTTATTTATTAATTTAGATACCAATTTATCTTAATTAATAAATCTGCCATAATTTTTCTTTTCTTCTCAAAATTACACAACTCTGTGAAACTATCCAAAATTGACCTGGTCAACTTTGATAATTCTAATTGATAATTAAATCAATTAATTGAGACTATCTAGATGATTTTATCCAAGGTACAATGGGGACCATGGGCCTATGAAATCAAGCTCCAATAAGTTATCATAAATCTAACAAATAAATTTACTAACTTATTAATTCATCGTGACTCCACTATAGACTTGGAATTGCACTCTTGAATTCATAGAACGCTCTATAACAAATATAGATACGCTATTAATTATCCATTGTTACAACCATAATTGTCACTCAATCCTCTATAGACGGTCTACAATGAGATAAGACTAAAATACCGTTTTACCCCTCATTGTATTTTATCCTTAAAACACTTAGTTCCTTGTAAATGATATTTCAGTAAACTAATTTAATTACTGAAATGAGATCTCTATCATTTAACACCTTGAACCAAACTAAAAGGAAACCATCGTTTCACTTCTTCATCAGAAGCTATAGATGTTCATATCTATGATTAACACTCCTACTCAATTATACTACCGAGTTCCCAAGATGTAAGTATGGGCTAGTCCGTAGGGTAAGCTGGTAACGAACAAGTCAAAGAACTCAATAGAATACTAACCACTCAGAATTGAGATTGAATTGACCTATGGTCAACTATATGATATGACTAGAATAGATAATAACGACATGTTTACTTATCTTATCTACTGTCAATATCGGTCCTGTCCGATGTAACATATACATCCGATCTTATCTACTTTGCTAATGTTCTGGAAAGAACATAACACTGTAATGTGTAAGTAGATCATATCGTAGATTGGCAAGTCAGTGTAAATCCGGTGCACTGAATAATCTTAGGACTTACTTATTTTTGAACATATAATCATATTTATATTCCACTGTGATTACGTCACTATAAATAAGATTAGCTATATGCTCGGGATTTAATAGAAGTTTATATTAAACAAATAATCATGAAAATAAAACATGTGAGCAAAGTGATTGACCAAGTAAAAAAAAATGATTTCTATTCTTTTATTGATAATAAAATGAGATTACAAAGAATTTGGGTTTTAATTAGGGCATAAAACCCCAACAAACTCCCACTTGCACTAATTGAAACTAATGCCTTAATTCTACTAATCCCATCTCCTTGATATGCTTATCAAATGTAGCTTCTGGTAGTGTCTTTGTAAACAGATTCGCAAGATTGTCTTCAGTTGCAATCTTCATAACCTTCACATCTCCCCTGGTCACATATTCTCGAATAATGTGATACTTCCTTTCTATTGCTTACTCCTCTTGTGACTTCGAGGTTCTTTCGAGTTGGCTATCGCTCATGTATTGTCACAAAACAACACAAGTGGTTTATCCATTTCAGGAATAACACCAAGATCCGAATAGAACTTCTTTAGCCAGACTATTTCCTTAGCTACTTCAGACGCGGCTGTGTACTCAGCCTCCATGGTGGAATATGAGATTGCAGACTGTTTTACGCTTCTCCAAATCACAGCTCCACCCCCAAGAGTAAACACCATTCCAGAAGTAGACTTCCTGTCATCGACATCAGTCTGAAAATCTGAATCGGTGTAGCCTACAGGGTTCAGAACACCACCCTTGTAGACTAACATATAATCCCTAGTCCGTCTCAAATACTTCAGGATATGCTTAACTGTTATCCAATGTTCCGGTCCTGGGTTTGACTGATACCTGCTCACTACTCCCACTGCATAGCAGATATCTGGTCTAGTACACAACATGGCATACATCAGACTTCCAACTGCAGATGCGTAAGGAACTTTTCTCATTGCGTCTTCCTCTTCAGGAGTCTGGGGAGACTGCTTCTTTGAAAGATGAATTCCATGGCGGGACGGTAGACGCCCTTTCTTGGAATTTGTCATTGAGAAACATTCAAGCACTTTATCAATGTAAGCTGCTTGAGATAGAGCTAAAAGTTTGTTCTTTCTATCCCTGATGATCTGGATACCTAGAACATAACTTGCTTCACCCAAATCCTTCATTTGGAATTGAGTGCTCAACTAATTCTTCACATCTGATAATTTCTTAACATTGTTTCCAATGAGTAAGATATCATCTACATAAAGAACCAGGAATACCACTATTTGATTTGCCTTCAGTTGGTAAACACAGGGCTCATCAATATTTTGTTCAAAGCCATAGGTTTTGATTATTTCATCAAACCTAAGATTCCATGAACGAGAAGCTTGCTTAAGTCCATAGATGGACCTATTTAACTTACAAACTTTTCCTTCTTGTCCAGATACTTTAAATCCTTCTGGCTGATCCATATAAATGACCTCGTCAAGCTTTCCATTAAGAAAAGCTGTCTTGACGTCCATTTGCCAAATCTCATAGTTGAGAGCGGCTGCTATGGATAGGAGGATGCGAATGGATTTGAGCATGGCTACCGGACTAAAAGTTTCCTCATAGTCCACGCCTTCTCTTTGGGTATAACCCTTTGCCACTAATCGAGCTTTATAAGTCTCGATATTTCCATCAACACCTCGTTTCTTCTTGTAGATCCACTTGCACCCAATGGCCCTAAAGTCACTAGGTGCTTCCACAAGATCCCAGATGGAATTTGAGTACATAGACTCCATTTCCTGTTTCATGGCTTCGAGCCATAGTTCCTTTTCAGGGCTAGCCATTGCCTATTTGAAAGACAACAGATCATCATCACTAGTGTCACCAACAACCATATTGGTTTCACCATCCAAACCATAGCGAACTGGGTTCCTAGAAACCCTCCCACTACGACGAGGCTCCATGACTGTTTGCTCAGGAACAGTGGTACTTTCTTCATTTAAATCGACTTGCGTCGGTTGTACATGAAGAGTGTGAATTTCATCATCGAATTGCGTTGATGACGATGGAACATTGGTTGGAGTCAATTCTTTAACCATCTCCTCTAAAACTACTTTGCTGTGAGGTTTAAAGTTCTGGACATAGTCATTTTCCAGAAAAGTAGCATTTGTAGAAGTAAACACTTTCTTTTCTGAATGACTATAGAAAATTCCACCCCGAGTACCTTTAGGATAGCCAAAAAACATGCAAACTTCAGTTCGTGGTTCTAGCTTTCCCTCATTTTTCCTCAGGACGTGAGCAGGACACCCCAAGATTCTATAATGGCGTAAACTAGGTTCACGACCATTCCAGCGTTCTAAAGATGTTTTGGGGATTGATTTTGACGGCACGACATTGAGAATGTCATTTGCGGTTTCAATTGCATGTCCCCAGAACGAAGTTGGTAGAGTTGAGTAACTAAGCATGCATCTAACCATTTCCAATAAAGTTCTGTTTCGGCGTTCCGCTACACCATTTTGTTGCGGAGTACCCGGGGCAGTAAGTTGTGATAAAATCCCAAGTTCAGTTAAATGATCTTGGAACTGCATATCCAAATATTCTCCACCCCTATCAGATCGCAAGATCTTTAACCTTTTACCTAATTAGTTATGAGCCATTGCTAGGAATTTCTGAAACTTTGAAAATGTTTCTAATTTCCTATGCATTAGGTAAAGACATGAGTATCTAGAGTAATCGTCAATGAAAGTGACGAAATACTCAAAACCACCCCTGGCTTGTACATTCAAAGGTCCACAAACATCTGAATGCACAAGACCAAGTGGTTCTTGGCCCTATCACCCTTTGCAGAGAATGGACGCTTGGTCAGTTTGCCTCCTAGACAAGATTCACAGACAGGTAATTCACCTAAGGCGAGTTCCCTCAAAGGTCCGTCCTTTGTAAGTCTTTGAATCCTATCATAGCCAATGTGACCTAGTCTCAAGTGCCATAAATACGTCATATTATTGTTATCGATCTTTTGACGTTTATTGGTCCTAGGTTTAGCTACTTTGAATAAATCATTGTTAAGAGCGAGGGGTTCGTTAGGTCGCAGAATATAAAGCCCGTTTTCCAAACATGCAATACACAATTGTGATCCATTGAAAGAAATAGATATATTAAAACTTGTGAAAGTCATAAAAAATTGTTCTAATTGCAACATGGAAACTGAAATTAAATTTCTACTAAAATCCGGAATAAAAAATATAACTTTTAAAATTAAGTATTTATTTCCGAACTTCAGACGAGCTATTCCTCTAGCTTGGACCTTAACGAACACTCCGTTCCCAACTCTAAGCTTTAAGCCGCCTTCGTTCACTTCCTCCCACTATTCAAGAAGCTGTAAAGAGATACAAACATGGTTAGTAGTTCCAGAATCATTAATCCAAACAGATTTATCATTCTCTAAAACACATGTTTCCAAGATAAATGAACTATAATCATTACCTTTGTTTTTCGCTGCTAGAAACTTAGGGCAATCTCGTTTCCAATGCCCCTTCTCTTTGCAGTGAAAGCATTTATCTTTACCTTTCTTGTTTTTCATGTTCTTCCCCTTAGGCATTTGTGCACGTGGTTGTGCACTCGTCTTTGCAGCCTTTGCAGGCTTGGGGTTGTTTATTTGTCCACCTTTCCTCTTTTTTTCAGCTTTTGAAGACGAAGCTTGGTTAGCTTCAGCCTTAGCTAGATGAGCAGCAACATCAGTAGTCTTATTTTCACCTCCTTTACTAGGTCCACCCATGACAGGCTCAATAATCTGAAGCTCATTCATGAGCTGCGTCAGACCATAGTTGAGTTGAGCACGAACGTGCAGACACGGTGCCATCCGAGAATTCACGGTTCCATCACGTACGTGTGGAGACGGTGTTATCCAAGCATTTACAGTACCATCACGAGCATTGACGGTGCCATCACTAAGGTGCGGACACGATGCTTGTTCTGAGGATTCCTCAATAATGATGAATTCAGAGTTGTCACCAATCAACTCTATGTTGATATTCTGCTTCCAATTAAGGAAGTTTTCTTCAGTGAGTTTCTCCATCAAAAGTTGAGAAAGGATGGGGAGTAGACACATACACTACTTAACTTAAAACTACAAATTATCAATAAAATAGAAATCAATCACATTTGCTCAATAAAACTTCTAATCACACAAATTTCAAGAAATAGCACAACATATACCAAAAATATGTAAGATATGAGAAAAAAATACCAAAAACAATCATATCTCTATTTCTTTAGGTTTTTGTTAACCGAGATTTTCGGCAACTATCTTAAAGAAGGATATTGACTGATAATAATAATGAGAATAGAAGATCGACACAAGATTTTTACGTGGTTGGGGCGTTAACTAGCCTTAGTCCACGAGTCTGTATATAAATCTGTATTAGAGCTAGGATAAGCTTTTACAATGGAGTTGTTTAACTGTATTTGAACAGAGTTTCTGCCTTCTCTCCCTTTTCTACGTTGCATTACAACTTATATTTATAGGACAAGGGGGACATCAGGTTTGGGCCGGGCCTGACCCGGACCCATTTGGGAAATGTGCACGAGGGGCCTTCCTAATGGAGGCCCGAGCTAGAAAGATACACAGAACACCAAACCCGAATCAGCCCAGGCCCAATTAGTTGCCCTGAGACGCAAGCATTCCCCCGACAAAACGACACTTTGGCTCTGACCACTTCGAATCACGAGGCCGATTCAGGGGACAAGACCGGTCAGAGTACTTGGCTGCGCAGTCCTGACATGCCAGCAGATAATCCCAAGGAGACCCTTTCTGCAGGTGAAAAGTGGGGGGACAAGACCCACGCAAAATGAGGCGGCTTCAGTGTCCTGGACGCCTGACCCATAGCCTGGGGATGAAGTGGTCCAGGTTCGTTTACCTTTGGCCCGCTGCGTTTACTTCGGGTCCGGACCATTCTGGGCCCGGGACCCGGGACGCGATGCCCGCGATGGTCCGGGGTAGTCCGGACAGTGCCGGGACCGTTCAAGCTGAACATGAACCCCGGACAGTGCCGGGACCGTCCCGGACCCTTCTACACAGGCCCGGTCCATAGCCCGCGGACTAGGCCCAAATATCGAACCGGTCCCTCTGACCGTGGGCCGGGGCGAGGGCCCAAAACCCCGATAGGAAATGGGGATAACATTTACCCCCCAAGCCTTCACCCCGGTTAGCCGGGGGGAGGGTTGCACCACCCCCGCGGTTCTTGCTAAGCTGCCTCCCCAATTTCTGCCAGGGCCAGGAGGCTTGCGGGAAGGCAGTGGCTGAGGCAGGTTACCCAGCCCGGACCATTTCATGTACCCTGGGGACGTTTACCTTTGGCCTGCTTCAAAAATAGCGACACGTGCCGCCATGTGACTATTGCAAGGGCCTCAAAGAGTCGCCTAGGCCTCCCAAAGTCTGCTAGGCCTGGGCTAGGGTGTCAGCGCACGTCACGAGGCGTCCCATCCGCACGGGGAGAGTCATAATTGATTTCCTTGGAAAGGGGCGGACCGTAGGATGGGGCGTCCTTTGACATCCACCACCCCTGGACCGTCGGATTGGAGGTGCTGAGGATCCAGACCAAAAAAGAGCTCATAAATGTCCTCTGCGCGATCCTCGGCCGTCGGATGAAGAGGCATCTGACCGTTGGATCGGGGGCCAGTATTTGGGGGCTGATATAAAGACTCAGACCACAGACATTCGGCATTTTTCCACTTCCGACCCAGCTTAAGAAAAAGAAAAACCAGAACGCTCGCCAGAGCTTTGCATGTCCAACCTCGCCGACAAAATACTTCGCCGTTTACTAGTTCTGCGCCACCGCCTGTTTCCCAGGGCCTCAACTTTCATTCTGCAACCTGACGGCGCTTCTCAGACTTGCCCCTCCGACGAACTGCTGCACCGGCTGTGCCACTTCAAGAACGAGGTCCTGCCGTCCTTACGATCGGACAACCGCCAGCTTCAGCCGTCGACACCACACAGTAAGTATCTTCTGATTCTATTGTCAACTTTGTGAACCTAGGCTTTCTAGATGCATGCACCTAGGCTCCGTGCTTTAGAATTTGTTAGGAAGGCTGCCCGGTTTGGGTGGCACCGTTTCGGATGATCCCTGGACAAGGGATGGACCGTAGTAGCCTTTCCTCCCGATCAGGGTCCCGGGGCTTTTCGAGGTCCCGGGCCTGATCCGTCGGGACTCCGAGCAGTCCTTAGGAGACTCCCTGTACCTCGACCGACTCTATTGGGTTCAGGTACTGATTGCTTGGCCTTTCTTTCTTTGTTCCCAGATCGTCACTCATGGCCACGGGCGTCACACTTCACTCCGAAGAGGAGGTTAATAGGGCCCCTGTAGTCATTCCCGACTCCAAGGTGCCCAAAGGCAACAGGTGGGAGATGGACGTAACGCCCAACCTGTTTCGGAACTACCGGATGATGCAGCTCCTGGAGACGAGGCTGGGCATCGAATCGACTCCGGGCCTATTTCACAATCGTATGGCCAGGTTAGAGGAGCGGGTGCATACGTCTGTGGATGGATTCGGGCCTGGAGTGCCGGCCACATCAGCGCGGGAGCTACGCTCCCGCTGCATGACTACTTCGTGCGGTTCCTGACGTATGTGGGGATCGCCCCATTCCAACTGCTGCCACAAGCATACTGCCTGCTTGCTGGGTGGAAGGTGTTCTGTGTCGCGAAAGAGATCGCGGATCCTACCCCGGCGGACGTCCTGTACTTTTACAAGCTGGTGCCGCAGGTCAGCGCCAAAGACAAGAGCCTGGACGGCTTTTACAAGCTGCAGCCCGTCCGGATTGGCTATCGTGGCGTACCTCTTCAGCTGGAGGTTAGACATAGTACTCCCGACCTGATCGAGCAAATCAGCGGCCATGGGGGCAATGTCCTGGCCCAGCTTGGGGCGGAAGCCCATCTCAGCAGCTAGCCGATCCACGATCGGCTGAGGAGCGCTGAACTCGGCGGGACGATCCGAAAACTCGACCTGGCGGCGGATCATCAGGGCCTTGTATGCGTCGTCTCTCCAGCATCGGCCGCTCTCCCAGGTCCGGTTGACCAGCCGGGACTGCTCGTCCCGCAGAGCGGACTCCCCCTCCTCGAGAAGGGTTGGGCGGAGAGGAAGGACAGGCGGAGCAGGGATCTCCTTCGCGGTTAGCCTACTCTCCCCGTGTGACTCCTCGGCTGTCTCTGACAATATCGTCCGAGGCCTCTTCCCGAGTTTGCCCACCTGGGCATCATCTCCGGGGCCTCTCTTCCCAGAGCTCCGGCTTGCGGCTTCGCCCGTTTCCAAATCAATTACCGGGGGTTGGTCCGGGACGCCGTCTGCGGCCGGCTCCACGGCCCGGAATGGTACCACGGCCAATGCCTCACCTGGGCCGAGCGTTGTTCCGGATCTTTCACTGGTTGGGGGGAGCTCCGCGCCGGCCACGACATTTGACCTCCTGGCCGCCTTCAAGGCTGATCTTTCCTTGAAGAGCCTCCTCATCTCGCTGGCCGGGTCAGACATGTTGGAATCCTCTGCAAAAATACGGGAAAACAAAGTTAGTATGATAAGCCGAACGGGAAAGCACAACAGTAAGAAGAAAGTATAGCCCGGGACAAACCCTCGTCTAGGCCCCGGGCGAGACTCAATTCCCTTAGAGCAAATGAGTGTATCCGGTTTCCTACGTTGTCCGGGATTAGAAACCCCCCATACTGGAGGAACCCGGACAGGAACATTAAGGTTTCTGATCCTACAGGGATGGGAGATGAAGGCCTCATCTCCCCATCAGCCCCAAACGCGGGGCCCGGCGGCTCTAGCCTATCCCTAGTTAAGCCCCCAACTTGGGGGGCATAAATTAAGACTAAAGGGGAGTTACCTCGCCCCGATACGCTAGCCCCGGGAGTCCCAACATTTGGTAGGGCATCTTCGAAAAGCTCTTCCAGCTCTTCCGAGCCCAAGGCCGGTCCCACCCCGGACGAACGATGTCCGGGAGTATAAAAATAAGAGGACCGTGCCAAGGTCGGTTCCACCCCGGACGAACGACGTCCGGGGGTATAAATAACAGGGAACCGAGTCCAAGGCCGGTCCCACCCCGGACGAACGACGTCCGGGGGTATGAATAAAAGGGAACCGAGCCCAAGGCCGGTCCCACCCCGGACGAACGATGTCCGGGAGTATAAAGTCTGTCCGACCCGGACGTGCTGATCCTCGGAGCATGGAAGCATTAGGTCAGCCCCAGAACAAACCCAGGACCTAAAATTCCAGGGAAAGCACACTCTGGGTTAAACAAAGTCCCAAGGGCCCCGAACAGAGCAAAGACTAGTCGTTGGGTCCAGTCCCGGCCGTTGGAACCGGGACAAAACCCCCTGCAATCAGTTAGTCGCGACATCAACTTCTTACTGAATGGTGAAAATATTTCTCCTATACCGTGCCTCTCGCAGAAATCCGTGAAGTGGAGGCTGTCAAATTGTTTCCCGTTGTCAGACACGATTTTGTAGGGGAGGCCATACCGACACACTATGTTGTTAACGACGAAATCTAAGGCCTTCTTGGACGTGATCGTGTTCATAGGCTCCGCCTCAACCCATTTCGTGAAATAGTCTACCGCCACAATGGCGTACTTCACCCCTCCTCTCCCGGTTGGGAGGGATCCCACAAGATCGATCCCCCACACTGCAAAGGGCCAGGGACTGTTCATCAAGGTTATCTCTGTTGGGGGGGCCCGAGGGATCTTCGCGTACCTCTGGCATTGTTCGCACCTGCGGACGTAGTCTATGCAGTCTCTTTTCATGGTGGGCCAGAAGTATCCTTGGCGCAGAATCTTCTTGGACAAACTGGGTCCGGCTGTGTGATCTCCGCAAAAGCCTTCGTGGACCTCATGCATGATGGCACCCAGCTCAGTCCCGGACACGCACCGGAGGTAAGGCATAGACAGTCCCCGGCGATAAAGTTTCCCGTCCATCATGACGTATCGGTGGGCCTGGTACAAGAGCTTCCTGGCCGCGGCTCGCTCGTTCGAAACCTCCCCGGTGGACAGGTAGCGGATCAGCGGCCCCATCCATGAATTGGAGTGATCGACGGCATGGATGGTCGGAGTCCCTATGCTTGGGGCGGGGAGATGGTTGACGGGGACCAGCCCGGCCAACTCGGCCTCTGCGTTGGTTGCTAGCTTCGCTAATGTGTCCGCAAAGACGTTCTTCTCCCAGGGTATCTGGCGGATGGAATGCGCCGCGAACGCTTGGAGCATCTCCCTCGCTTGGGTTACGTATGCCGCCATTCGCTCTCCCTTGGTCTGATACTCCCCCGAAATCTGTCTGACTACCAGCTGAGAATCGCTGTATATTTCGAGGTTTGCCGCCCCTACTTCTCGGGCCAGACGCAAGCCGGATATGACGGCCTCATGCTCCGCCTCGTTGTTCGACGCTTTGAACTGGAAACGGAGGGCGTTTTGTAGCTGATGCCCCTGCGGAGATACCAGGATGATCCCGGCGCCGGCTCCGTTCTCGTTCGATGCTCCGTCCACGAAGACTTTCCAAACGGGAGAAGTGCGGGCCGCGGGGGCACTCTCTTCTGCGGTGACCCCGGAACATTCGACGATGTAGTCGGCCAGGGCTTGTCCCTTAATGGCCACCCGGGGCACGTAAGATATATCAAATTGGCCCAGCTCCATGGCCCATTTCAGGAGTCTCCCCGACGCCTCAGGTTTCTGCAACACCTGCCGCAGGGGGTGGTTGGTTAAGACTTTTATCGTGTGGGCCTAGAAGTACGGTCGATGCTTCCGGGATGCCGTCAGCATACATAAAGTCAGTTTTTCGATTAGTGGGTATCTAGATTCGGCGTCTAGTAATCGCTTGCTCACGTAGTACACTGGGAGTTGAGTCCTCTCCTCTTCGCGCACCAACGCGGCGCTGATGGCGTGCTCGGTTACGTCCAGGTATTAGTACAAAGGCTCTCCTTCGACTGGCTTCGCCAGGATGGGGGCCTTGGCCAAGTGCTCTTTCAGCTTCTGGAAGGCTTCTTCGCACTCGGGTGACCATTCGAACCGCTGGCTTCCCCGGAGGACGTTGAAAAAAGGGACGCACTTGTCCGTGGCCTTGGAGACAAAACGGCTTAGGGCAGCCACTCGCCCCGCCAGGCTTTGAACGTCCTTGTGCTTCTGGGGAGAGGCCATGTTGATCAGGTCCTTGATCTTCTCGGGGTTGGCTTCAATTCCTCGGGAACTCACGATAAAGCCCAGGAACTTCCCGGATGCGACGCCGAAGGTGCACTTCTTAGGGTTCAGCTTCATCCCGTACTTCCGGATAACCGCGAAAGCCTCCGCCAAATCGCTCGAATGTTCCCTCGACGTCTTGGATTTGACCAGCATATCGTCGATGTATACTTCCATGTTTCGCCCCAGCTGGGCCCTAAACATTCGATTGACGAGCCTCTGGTAGGTTGCTCCGGCATTCTTGAGTCCGAAAGGCATGACGACATAGCAGTAAATGCTCTTGTCAGTTTGGAAACTGGTGTGCTCCTGATCTGCCACGTGCATGGAGATCTGGTTGTAGCCTGAGTAGGCGTCCATGAAACTCAAGATCTCGTAACCGGACGTAGCGTCCACCATTTGGTCTATCCGGGGGAGCGGGAAACAATCCTTCGGACATGCTTTGTTGAGGTCCGTGAAGTCGATGCAGGTCCTCCACGTCCCGTTAGGCTTCGGCACCAAGACCGGGTTGGCTAGCCATACGGGGTATACGGCTTCGCGGATGAAGTTAATGGAAGACAGCTTCTCTACCTCCAGCTTGAGGGCCTCGGCCCTTTCCGTCCCCAAAGGTCGGCGCTTCTGGCGGACCGGGGTCGCGTTTGGGTCAATACTCAACGCGTGGCATATGATATTGCGGTCGATCCCGGTCATATCGGAGTGGGACCATGCCAGAAGATCCTGGTTTTCCTTGACTTGGGCGATAATGGCGGCCCGAATGTCTTCCGGCAGGCTCTTTCCTACTTGGATGACCCTGGCAGGGTCGGACTCGCTGATGCATACCTCTTCTATTTCGTCCATTGCCTCGAGTCCCCATTAAGCTATTGACTATGTTAAACCAACGGTGGAGATCGAATAAAATCCTTAAAATAAGCTCATTATAAAATTAAAATTAGTATTTTTATTATTTATTTTTAGAAAATTAATGACTATGGTTTTCCAAAAAAAATTAAACAGATTAAAATTTTTAAAACCAAAGTCCTATAATTTCTTATTAATTCTAAAGTGTCACATTGAAACAAATTCAATTAATTTAGAATTAATTTGTTGCTAATCAATATTTAGGTTTAACTAATATAATGAACATATACAATTAAGTCCAACTCAGGTAAATGGGCCTTAAAAATTGGACTTGTATGGAGGAGGGCTGGGTCCAGTATGTCGTTCCCACTACAAAGACCCCCTATCTTCCATACAATGTCCAAAAGACAGGAATTTAAACCTTCGTTTTATTAATTGTTATTAATTGATTAGGCTCATTATAGTCATGCAAAGCAAATGAGCCTTCACAAGTGGAATCACCCACAAGAGAGGAATTTAAACTTTGCATTTTCTAATGAGCCCAAATAAAACCTATCATTTTATGAATATTTTATTTGGCAAAATACCATATATCTAACAAACATATGGGCCACTATATGCATCTAAACCCAATTGCAAAAATACCACATATAGTGCAAACAGACATGTTATAATTGGATGGGCCTAATCATGTTACTATATGAGCAATTCTATGAATTTATGCAAAAATACCACAAGTTATTTCATTTGCAAAAATACCACAATTAATTATCTAGAATTTATCAAAAAAATTCAAATTAATTAAATTTTTACAAAAAATAAGTCAATTTAAATGAAATTTATCAACAATTAACAATAGTTAATTTAAATTTCATTTATCAACAATCAACTTAGTTTTAGGTTAATTTTGAAAAAAAAATATTATTTTAATTTAAATAGGATTTATCAACAATTAACCAAAGTTAATTTAAATCCCATTTATTAAAAAAATATATTTTATTAATTGGCTGAAAAAAAAATGATATTTTTCAAAATTTAACCAATTTAAATTTTAAAATCAATATCTAAACTATTTTCCAAAAATATCTTGTGTTGTTACAACTATTATCTAATATTTTAACTATTTAAAAATAATAAAATATAAATACTTATAACCCTAAAATATCTCAAATAGTTAAATAAATTCAAATATCTATAAAAATATCTAACTAACAATATTCAAATTTCAAATAATTTAAATATTAAAAACTATAGAATAAAAATATATTTATATTTTCAAATAAAGATTTAATAAAAATATCAAGAATTTAAATGAAAATATCTTAAATATCTTATATCATAATTAAAATATTTTAATATATTAAAAGATTTAAAATTAAGTTGTTAGTCTAATTTTAAATTTGAATTTGAATCTTTGTAGAAAATATCTAATTATTTAAATCTCAACTAACCAAAATATCTTATTTTAAAAAATTTAAATGATAAAACAAAAAAGATATTTTAGGTTTTGATTATAAATAATAAATTTCCACAATTTTAATTTTCTTTATTTTAAAAAAAAAAATTTAAATTAAAAAAATATATATATATTCGGGATGAACAGTACCCGTATCGGGTACTGTTCACAGTGTGCTTTGGTTGGTGTCGCGTGCGCGCACGGAGGGACGCGCGCAGGCGTGCGCGCGCGGGGCGCACGGAGGGACGCACACAGGCGCGCGCGCGCGGGGCGCACGGTGGGCACTGGTGGGGCGCGCGCATGGCAGCCAGAACAAAAAATTTCAAAAAAAAAATTTGTGCAATTTTTTCAACCAAAACCATTTTCTAATTAATTTTTAACATGTTTCCCACAAAATAAAGCATATATAAAAATTAATAGCATAGAAAACACAACAAAATAACCTAAAAATTGCTAAAATTCACATAAAATCAATATGCTTCATAAAAACATGAAAACCATCCAATTATTCAAACATATCAAATAATCCAATTTTAAACATGTTCATGCATGAAAATAAAGATTACCAAAGGCTTTGAAGCCAATTGTTGGAATAACTTATACAGGATCTTTATTTATTTTCATGTATATCTAATATTAAACAAATTAATACAAGATAGCCTAAAACATGTTTCTAAAATTGAATTCAAAGAGAAACAAATAATATAATACTTACAGTATACGCAGCGGAATTAAGAGTCCTTCCTTCAGTTTCTCTAACTCTTGTATCCTTTCTGTCGCAGAGTATTATCAAGAAACTGAACCGATCTTCTATTTTCTTCACGATCTTCCAATGTATCCTTAGAACCACCTAGACTAGTGTGGGCAATTCTCAACACATGAGATAGGAGAGAAGAAGAGAAAATAACAAAGTGACTTAGAAAATGACTTGTGTTTAGAGAGAATATAAAACTATAAGAAAATCTGACTTGTGACTTATCTGTCGTCTCTGAAATCTTCTCTCTAAGCACTCCTTTTATAGACTCAATTAGGCCGTTTAATTTAATTAAAAAATCAATAAAATAACAGTCATTTTGAAGCCCTAGGTCGAAATTATCATGGGTTATAGGCCCGTGAAATTTCCCATTTGATTATAAGCCCATTGGACTTAAAATCAAGGCCTGTATTATTTTCTATTGATTTAATTAATTAAATAATTATTTAAATTCTTTATCAAATTAATTATTTATAATTTGAACCTTGATTTAAATTTATTTATTAATTTAGATACCAATTTATCTTAATTAATAAATCTGCCATAATTTTTCTTTTCTTCTCAAAATTACACAACTCTGTGAAACTATCCAAAATTGACCTGGTCAACTTTGATAATTCTAATTGATAATTAAATCAATTAATTGAGACTATCTAGATGATTTTATCCAAGGTACAATGGGGACCATGGGCCTATGAAATCAAGCTCCAATAAGTTATCATAAATCTAACAAATAAATTTACTAACTTATTAATTCATCGTGACTCCACTATAGACTTGGAATTGCACTCTTGAATTCATAGAACGCTCTATAACAAATATAGATACCCTATTAATTATCCATTGTTACAACCATAATTGTCACTCAATCCTCTATAGACGGTCTACAATGAGATAAGACTAAAATACCGTTTTACCCATCATTGTATTTTATCCTTAAAACACTTAGTTTCTTGTAAATGATATTTCAGTAAACTAATTTAATTACTGAAATGAGATCTCTATCATTTAACACCTTGAACCAAACTAAAAGGAAACCATCGTTTCACTTCTTCATCAGAAGCTATAGATGTTCATATCTATGATTAACACTCCTACTCAATTATACTACCGAGTTCCCAAGATGTAAGTATGGGCTAGTCCGTAGGGTAAGCTGGTAACGAACAAGTCAAAGAACTCAAATAATACAATCAGTTAGAATACTAACCACTCAGAATTGAGATTGAATTGACCTATGGTCAACTATATGATATGACTAGAATAGATAATAACGGCATGTTTACTTATCTTATCTACTGTCAATATCGGTCCTGTCCGATGTAACATATACATCCGATCTTATCTACTTTGCTAATGTTCTGGAAAGAACATAACACTGTAATGTGTAAGTAGATCATATCGTAGATTGGCAAGTCAGTGTAAATCCGGTGCACTGAATAATCTTAGGACTTACTTATTTTTGAACATATAATCATATTTATATTCCACTGTGATTACGTCACTATAAATAAGATTAGCTATATGCTCGGGATTTAATAGAAGTTTATATTAAACAAATAATCATGAAGATAAAACATGTGAGCAAAGTGATTGACCAAGTAAAAAAAAATGATTTCTATTCTTTTATTGATTAGAAAATGAGATTACAAAGAATTTGGGTTTTAATTAGGGCATAAAACCCCAACAGAGGCTACCGAGGTCGCGCTAGCTGCTGCGAGGACTGAGCTCGAGGAGGCCAGGGCTGCTCGGGCCGCATTGGACACCGCCAAAGCCAAGGCCGAGGAGGCCAAAGCCGCCCTGGTGACGGAGAGGGCAGCCTCCAGCTCCTCCATGGAGGCTATGCTGTACCATTGCTGGGTCTATAACCCAGATGGTGACTTCTCCTTCATGGGGGCGGATGCGTGGGAGAGCTTCTTGGAGAAATTCAAAGCTCGCCTTCAGCACGAGGCGCCCTCCGAGACCAGGGATAACTCCACAGCCGCCAAGCAGGAGGGCGAGGTGGTGACCTCATCGGAGCAGCTTGGCGGGGCCTAGGACTTCTTTTCCTTTTACCCTTTGCATACATTTTTTTTTGTATCTTTGTATGAGGTTTTCTAACCTCGAGACAATTCGTTTTACCAACTTTTTGCTTTTAATTGATTTGCATCATTTTACCTTTATGTGTTTTGGCAATAGTCTTAGTTTTTGTTGGTGCTGCGATTGATATTTTATGCTTTTCTAGGAACAAACATAATCAATTTTGAGCCAACTTCTAAGATAAGTCCTGGTTGCATCCCGGACATTGCTTTTAAAAACTTAGTTCGCGTTAATTTTTTATTAATATCTCGTGTTTTTTAAGAAAAGCAATGATCAATCAATTTGAATCAACTTCTAAGTTTTAGGACCTGGTTATATCCAGGACGTTAATTTGAAAACTTAGTTCGTGTCAATTCTTGATTAATATCTTGTGCTTTTTAAGAAAAACACTGATCAACCAATTTGAATCAACTTCTAAGTTTTAGGACCTGGTTATATCCAGGACGTTAATTTGAAAACTTAGTTCGTGTTAATTCTTGATTAATATCTTGTGCTTTTTAAGAAAAACACCGATCAACCAATTTGAATCAACTTCTAAGTTTTAGGACCTGGTTATATCTAGGATAGGACTTAGTTTGCGTTAATCCTTTATCAATATCTCGTGTTTTTTTAGGAAAAACATCGATCAATCAATTTGAATCAACTTCTAAGCCTTTAAGGCGACCTGGTTATATCCAGGCACCATATGCCCCCCAAGTAATTAGGAAAGGGTCTTTCGTGGTTACTTGAGATTACATTCGCCACTATACACTAATGAAAAAAGATTTAATTCTCATTGCTTGATGAACAAAAAATGGCCTTTTTGAATAAGCCTTACAAGGGTGTTACTGATAATATTTCTTCAAATGGATGGTGTTCCAAGTTCGTGGGACCGCTTCTCCATTAAGCCGAACTAACTTGTAGGTTCCTTCCTTTATGACCTCGGTTATTTGATATGGCCCTTCCCAGTTTGGTCCCAATACTCCATCTTTGGGATCCTTGCCGGCTAAGAAGACCCTTCTGAGGACCAAGTCGCCAATGCTAAAGGCGAGTTTTTTGACCTTTGAGTTGAAGTAACAAGTGATTTTTTGCTGGTAATGCGCGAGCTGGAGCTGCGAATCCTCTCGTCTTTCATCAATCAGGTCGAGGGACGCACAAAGTAGTTCATGGTTGCGGTCCTGGTCATACGCCTGGACTCTATGTGAAGATACCTTTATCTCGACAAGAAGGACTGCCTCACTCCCAAAAGCAAGGGAGAAAGGAGTATGACCCGTAGGAGTTCGATGCGAGGTCCGGTATGCCCACAGTACCTGGGGGAGCTGTTCTGGCCAGATCCCCTTGGCTTCGTCTAGCCTCTTCTTAAGGCCCGCCTTTAGTGTCTTATTGACGGCTTCGACCTGCCCATTCGCCTGAGGGTAGGCCACGGAGGAGAAACTTTTTTCAATGTCGTACCTTTCACAGAATTCGGTGAAGAGGTCGCTATCAAACTGAGTCCCATTATCGGATACGATTTTCTTTGGCAGCCCGAACCGGCAGATAATGCTTTTGACCACGAAGTCGAGGACTTTCTTAGAAGTGATTGTTGCCAAAGGTTATGCCTCAGCCCACTTTGTGAAGTAGTCAATAGCCACCACAGCGTAGTGGACCCTGCCCTTTCCAGTAGGGAGGGCGCCAACCAGGTCGATTCCCCAGACCGCGAATGGCCACGGGGATGAGATTATCTTCAGCTCGATTGGGGGAGCTCAGGCAACAGTGGCGAATCGTTGGCACTTGTCACATTTCTTGACGTACGAGATTGAGTCCTTCGACAGAGTGGGCCAGTAATACCCCTGCCTTAAGACTTTCAGGGCCAATCTTTGCCCCCCAGTGTGGTCCCCGCAAAAACCCTCGTGCACTTCTTGCAAGATGGTCTTTGCTTCACCTGGCAGAACACATCGTAGGAGGGGTAGGGAGTGCCCACGCCGGTATAGCACCCAGTCTACCATCGTATACCTTGGAGCCTGGTACAGTATCCGTCATGCGTCATTACGCCCCTCGGGTAACTTTCCTTCAGTGAGATACTCGAGGATGGGAGTCATCCAGGTCGGTCTGGCGTCGATCATCTCGACCTCTGCCCCGACCTTTTCTATACTTGGTTTCTCCAAGAACTCTACCGGTACTAACCCCAAAGCTTCCGTCTTCCCGGAGGTAGCGAGCTTAGCGAGGGCGTCTGCGTTAGCGTTCTGCTCTCGAGGTATCTGCTCGATTGAGCCTCGTTCAAATGCGGACAGCTCGACTTTCACCTTGGCCAGGTAAGCAGCCTTCTTGGTCCCCCATGCTTGATATTCGCCTAGCACCTAGTTTACCACGAGCTGGGAATCGCTGAAGCATTGAACGGAGCTGGCCTTCAGCTCCTGGGCTACCCTTAGCCCGGCCAGCAAAGCTGCATATTCGGCTTCGTTGTTGGATGCCTTGAATCCGAATCTCAGCGCCGAGTGGAATCTATGCCCTTCTGGGCATATCAAAATGATTCCGGCCCTGGAGCCGTTCTCATTAGATGAGCTGTCCACGAAGATCTTCCACGACACCTGGGCCGAGGTGACCTGGGGTGAATCTTCCACAGAATCTGTAACGCCCTGGCTACCCCAGAACAGTTGCGGTGAACGGTGGACCGGAAATTTGACTCACTACCTGAGTCCTTTGGTAAAAAAATGTGCTCTAAGTGTAATTAACAGGTTAAGGTATAAAACTAATAAAAAGGAAATGGAGATTTTCATTACAAACTGCTCTGCAGAGCTAATCAAAATATTTACAAGGGGTTCTCAGTTCAAAATGGTCATTACAGTTTTAAATTTACAATCTCGCCGACCTAAGCGGCAAAAATAGGGTAAACCCCCTAGTTCCTCTGAGAACTCCCTGGCCGTGGTGGTCAAGCGGCCGCATATGTACACATCACCACATCAGCTCTCCACTCAAGGCTAGGTGAGTTTTCTTTCCCTTTACCTGCACCACATAGCACCCATGAGCCAAAGCCTAGCAAGAAAACATAACACTTTATATAAACATTATCAAATGATTATCATTATAATCACACTGAGCATAAAGCTTTCAAACAAATGAGTGAACATCACATGATTCAAGTGGGAGAGTGGCTGCTAGGTAAGCCACTAGCCTCCAAGCGCTTATTTCTTTCATCGACCCTCGGGGTCGGTCTGGCATTAATGCTCTTTGAGTCATTCAATGCTAATAGTCGATTAGATCTAATCTTTGTTGGCTTGCGTGAACACGCTAAGGCCGTTCTGACTAATGAGTCAGCTCTATGTGACCAGTGTCCAGTATCACTGCCGAACCTGAATAATAAGTCACAGCTTCACAGTTGATGCTAACACCTTTGCCAATTCTGACTGATGAGCCAGTGCAACGTGACCAGTGCCCAGTACCACTGCCGAACCTGACTAATGAGTCACAACTTCACAGTTGATACTAGCACCTTTGCCTAACCTGACTAATGAGTCAGTACCATGCACAAGTGAGAAACATATGCTAAACATTCTATATTCCATCCATGTCCATATTACACAACCAACATGCCTCACAAATATCCACGCATGTCACACTTGGGGTGCAGTTTTCTTACCTCTGGTTCGAGCAAGAATGACTAAAAGAACAATCCTGAGAACGATCGACCTTTTGGTCCTTTAGCGGTTACCTAGTCATAACCAAATATGGGATTCCATCAATAAAATGAACAATAAAAGGTTCCCAAACCAAAACCTAACCTCTGGGACATCAAAAACTACTCAACCGGGTAGTAGGTTCAACCCCGAGGCCTTAGGTTTGAATCCCCATGCTAAAAACACTTTTCTGGCCAAAATTGCCCTGATGGGCCGCGGCTCACCAGAGCCATGCCGCGGCTCACCCTCCTGACAGAGGCATTTCCACCTCTGAAGCCAACCTAGGCCACGGCACACCCTAGCCAGGTCGCGGCTCATTACGCATTTCAGCCCAGAAATCAGCACGCACCAGCAAACTCCCCTGCGTTTTCCCTCTCAAACCAGCCCTTCAAACCAACTCAAAACCTCTTCCTAACACCCATTTAAACCTCCAAACATCACCCATAACTCTCCCTCATCATAACCCAAGTAAAACACCACAAAAGCTCCCCTTGATTCCAACTTTCCACACCAAAATTTAGAGCTGAAAACTTAAAACGAAAACAGAGTATAACAAGAAAATTGATGGATAAAACTCACCTCAAATTCGAAACAAAACCCTCTTCAATGGCTGAACTAAGTCTACAACCTTAGCCCCTTGATCTCCTAGCTTAATTCCACCCTTTGAGCTCAAAACTCCAAAGAAGAAAATGAGGGATAAGAACTTACAGGAAGGAGAAGCTCTTACTCTATTTTTGTTCTGTTTCTACAACCATCTAACCCTCACATATATCCTAGCCAAATGACCTAAATGCCCCTAGGTCATTTAAGGCTTCTAAAACCAACTCAAGGGTAATTTTGGCATTTTACACCTACACCGTTAATCATAATTAACGCTTCCCAATTCCCGCTAATATCAATATCCTCAAACACCAACATTCCACATCCCGTTACCCTTTAATGCCCGGTAACACTCTAATCATTAAAACAACCCGAGACTCACCCCGAGCCCCGAGCTTAAGCCTGTTATGACCAAACCGATAATTAACATTCCTTGATCGTCTCATGCCAAATGGCTCGAACAAACCCACATCATAATGTGGTCCCAGAATATATCATCAACATGCGTACAGATAATCAATTTACCCTCAACGGGCCAAATTACCATCACACCCTTGTAATTAGAAATATGGACTCACATGCATGCATTTCACATCATATCATAATATAATCAACATATACATGCATTTATCAATTAATAACATAATTAAGCAAGTATGGCCCTCCCGGCCTACTATTCACGCCGTTAAACACAACGGAGAATTCGGGGCATTACAGAATCTTCTCTGAATCCTGTGCATTCCGCCACAAAATTGGCCAAGGCCTGGCTTTTTATCGCAGTTCGTGGGGTGTACAAAATCTCGAACTGACTAAGCTCAATATCCCACTTCAACATGCCTCTCGATGCTTCAGGTTTTTGCAAAACTTGCCTTAAAGGTTGATCGGTTATGACGTGTATTGAGTGGGATTGGAAATACGGCCTGAGCTTTCGGGAGGCCGTGATAAGACAGAATGCCATTTTTTCCATCAGCGGGTATCGGGACTCGACCCCGAGAAGTCTCTTGCTGATGTAATAGACTGGTTTTTGAACCCGGTCTTCTTCTCGGACCAATACGGCACTAGCTGCATCTTCTGTGACAGCTAGGTAAAGGAAAAGAGGCTCCCCTGCCGTTGGTTTGGAAAATACGGGCGGCTCGGCCAGATGTGCTTTCAGGTTGAGGAAGGTACTTTCACACTCTTCTGTCCACTCGAACTTCTTATTTCCCCAGAGCAGGTTGTAGAATGGCAAGCACTTATCGGTGGATTTAAAAATAAACCGATTAAGGGCTGCTACCCTTCTTGTTAGACGTTGGACGTCCTTTCACGACCTAGGTGAGGGAAGCTCGAGCAATGACTTGATCTTATCGGGGTTTGCCTCGATTCCTCTAGTGTTGACAATGAAACCCAGGAATTCACCAGATGCGACCCCAAAAGTGCATTTCTGTGGGTTAAGCCTCATGATGTATTCCCTTAGTATCTTGAAGCATTCCTCCAGGTCGGAAACATGGTTATTGGCAGTCTTCGACTTGACCAGCATGTCGTCCACGTACACTTCCATGTTTTTCCCGATCTGGTTGGCAAACACTCTGTTCACCAATCTCTGGTATGTAGCGCCGGCGTTCTTTAGTCTGAATGGCATGACCTTGTAACAATAGACGTTAGTTGGGGTCATGAAGCTAGTGTGCTCTTGGTCCGCCGAATTCATGGCAATCTGATTATATCCTTACTGCGTTCTATCAAATAAAAGTACCATCTTATCACTCAGACTTTTTCCCCCCAATCTCGGCAATTCCAGAAGCCACAACACTATCCGGGGCTCTTATAACTTGACTATCACGAATCTATCTTTACTAATTCCATCAAAGTAAGCACTGCCATTGCGGCTCTAGCACTCAAGCTCTAGACATCAACCATCAGTTCCTCGAACCACATGGCCCTCTCCGCCACCCACATGCAGACGATAAGACCTTACATCAGAGCGGCCCAAATGCCTTAGACTATTCCAGATCTCATATCCTTAAATGGGTCGCCATCAATTCCAGATACATCCGTCAGTATAACTTCCTGAAATGGATTACCCACTTTACCAAACCCATTGATTTACACTGTTGTTACTCCCAACAGCCCAAACCAAACTTATAAGCCCACCAGTCTCCACGGTTATAATCATGTCTTTAAATCTCTTCTAACCATTCATCATCTAGGTTCTTTCCAACTCATCAAGCCAGTACCTCAGCCCGAGTACCAAACCCGGGCATCTCTCTGCCTCAACATTTAACACAACCCTCAAATCAGGATCTCTCATCCTCTTAACCAAGGGTGGAATTAACTCTGCTCGTCTATTGATAAGTCCCTTGCCAACTCGAGCTTTCCTCAAAACCCGAGGATAACACCCCTTAAACCTCTCATATAATACCTTTATCTGTCCATACCTCACAGTAAACCAACACTGGTCACCTTACTGTTAAAACATCGAAATTATCTATTTCCCCAGAGAAATCTGCTGTTCTTCTATCCCATCTCAACTAACAAACTCCACAGCCTACTCACGCACTAGTGACTCACTGCTGCTGCTTCCAGGGATAACTAGAGGTCTCAACTCCAACTTATATCTAGAATCCCTCCTTTCAACACAATATCAGGTCCACAAATCCTTCTAGGAACCAACAACTCGAGTTCATCTGTCAAAACTGACCAACTCCTGAACTCTGAGGTTCATACCCTGAACCAACCCACAACTAGATCCAAATATCCACAGGTATAATGCACACACAAGCATATACTAGGTCAAATCCACAATGATATATATTTAGCTACCAGATTCAATCATCACTAAGTATATCCATACTCATCATGCTTCATACAAGCCAATATACAGATATAACATATGAATTTAACTCATAAAATTAACCACATACGCTTAATATGTGAACCATTATGCCAATATTCATCCACATGCATAATAATGTTGTTCAGCACGCATTAATCTCAACATGCAACAGTCAAGGGCCAGGCCCTATCAGTATCTCATGCATATGTCATCTCATCTATCATGCTCCATATAAGTAAACAGGCAAATAGGGCATTCAAACATATGTTCAGCATATCGATCAATCATACCAACCAACCCTGAGTCGAGCTTGTCACTGACAGCGAGCGTACATGTTCGGTCGATCTCCAGAACCAATAAACCTTGGCTCGCTCTGATACCAAGTTGTAACGCCCTACTTCCTTAGAGCCGTTACTAAGTGAGTTTTTAAGACAAAACAGTGTGCAATGAACTCGCTAACCGAGGTTTTGAAACAAAAGTGTGACTAGTTAAAAGTTAAGGCTGTAATCTTTAAAATGCGTTGTTTCAATAAAAAAACTTCGAGTAATAGACATTTGGGATCCCAAAATAATGTTTGAAAGCTATTTACATCTTGAAATAAGTTTACAGTTGATCAGTTCTAAAATCATAAATTATTACAGCCATTTTCAAATAAACCCCCAACCAAAGCAGTCGGGCAGGCCAAACATGTACGCGTCGCTTCACGCTCTCCGTACTCATGGTTGGTTGACTCAGTCCCTGCTTCTACCTGCCACACGGAGCACCCGTGAGCCGAAGCCCAGCAAGAAAACCCAAATAACACATAACATATCCAAATCAAATAGCTGTCATAATTCACTGACACATAGGAAAAACCATCATAATAAACAAGTACGGCCATGCCGCTCCCAAGGCCTTACCAAAGCCTGGAGTTTCGGTTCTCACCGCGAGGATAACTCATGTATCCCTTGGGTCCCACCCTGAATATAAGCATCCCATGTGCTGTGTGTTACTTTCGGCCCACGGCCGCCCCGGCCTATGCCGTACCCGGCCTCTGCCGTTCGTTTCATCATAATCACACATATAGTACATTCAAAATAAACATTCACACACATCACAGTTCATTTAAGGTTAAGCATTTGCACGTAATACAATCCGGGGCCACGCCCTACAATCACACAGTGGGGCCATGCCCTAAACTCGGGTGTTACGGTTTTCTTACTTGTATTCTGTGCTTTTCGATGCACCACGGTCACGAGCACGGTCCTCTTAGCACGAGCCTCTCCGAAATCCTAGTCACAACACACATAAAACACTTTTAATACTAACCAAACCCAAAACCACTTCCCGGGACCAATCCCGCACTCTCAGGACTCCCAAATCCCTAAAACAAATCATCGGAAACATCCCCCGAACCCCCGGAGCAAAAGCTGAAAAATGCAATTTTTCCCCTCCTGAAAAAAGGCGTAGCGCCGCGGCGCTACCCGCAAGGGCCGCGGCGCCCAGCGAAGTCAGAAAGCCCCCTGACTGATAACAGCCTCGCGCCGCGGCGCCCAAGAACAGGGCCGCGGCGCTCCTTCGCGAACCCAGGAAAAACTGGGTTTTTCCTCTGCATTTCCTCATCCAAAACACACCCAATTCAACCCAAACTCACACCTAAGCCCCAAAATCAATTAGAAACTTCATATGAACAACTTAACAACCTATAGGCACTAGGTTCAAGCTCAAAACACAAACATACCCAACAATCCACCCTTAGATTGCAAAAATCAGCAACACCAAACTCAAACACTAAAAATTTAACTCAAGCTATAGATTTCACAATTCAAAACAGACATCAAACTTAAATGCTCAAAAACCCATACCTCAAGTAGAGAATCCACCCTACAAGCTCCCTTGATTCACCTCCTAAGCTCCCACTTCAGCCCATTTTCCTCTTCTTCTTCTTCTTCATCTTCTCATTGCCCTAACTCTCCTTCTCTTTATGTTTTAGCAAAGCCATCATATATCCCAAATGCCCAAACCGATCCCCTTAAATCCCAGCTGAAACTTGCCTATAACCCTTGCCAAAAGACCCTTTTACCCTTTCCTACTAATCTTCCTTAGCTAAACCTGAAAGGACACTTAAGTCTTTACACTTCATTTCAATTCTATCACTTTTTACCTTAAAACTTGTTACCCACAGCAGTAACTAATGGTTACCCAGGTTACTAAATCTCCAATAACCATTACCCGCTAAATCTCAACTTAACCATAAAATTCCCAAAGTACCCCTAGGCTCCTCCCGAGCCGGGTATAGAAATCACGTTGTGACTCTTAAGTTAACCAGCTCTCTAGGACCGTCTCGGCACGTGCATCACAATAATAAAACCACACCCACGTGGTACAATTCACCGAATACAATTATCACATATCAATACAGTTATGCCCAACATGGCCAAAATTACAATTACGCCCTTCTAACACGATCCAGGCCTACATGCATACTAGTAAACATAGCCATGCATCTCAGTTAAACAAATAGCCAAATAACATGCTTTAAATCATAACCGCGCATTTAACTCATAAAATCACACATAAATCCCAACCTGCCCTCCTGGCACACTAATCAAGGCCCTTAAGCCTTATTAGCGAATTTGGGTCGTTACAGTAGCATTCCCTGGCAGCAAGCTGATTGCCACGGATGGTGCATATCCCTGTGGAAGAAGGGAATTTCAGCGCGAGATGGCGGATGGAGGTGATGGCTTCAAAAGCTATAAGTGTAGGACGACCCAAAATGGCATTGTATGCGGCGGGACAGTCGACGACCACGAACTCAAGGAGTTTTGAGACTGTCCGAGGCCCCTCTCCTAAGGTGATCACCAGCTCGATCGTCCCTATAGCCGCTGATCCTTCTCCAGAGAAACCATAAAGCATCATGCAGGTCGCCTTCACCTCGGCGACAAACAAACCCGTCTTCTCCAGCGTGGACCGGAATAGAAGGTTTACCGAGCTCCCATTATCGATCAGCACTCTCCTAACCCTCCAATTAGAGAGCTGCACTGCTACGACCAGAGGGTCGTTATGAGGGAACTGAACGTGGCTGGCATCTTTTTCAGTAAAAATGATTGGTTGCCTTTCCAATTGCTGCTGCTTTGGCAGATGCTGCTCGGGGACAAACTCTACTCCATTATCAGCCTTAAGTTCGTTGACGTACCTCTTTTGGGCACCTCTGCTCGTGCCAGCCAAATGAGGACCTCCAAAAATTGTGGAGATCTCTCCTCCTATCACTGGAGGAGGGATGTCCTGATCTACCCGAGACCCGGGCTGAGTGACCGGGACTTCCGGAGCTGGACGGGCTGCGGGAACTCTGTTCTGCGCATATTGAGCCAAGGGGCCAGCTCGGATGAGAGTCTCGATCTCATCCTTCGGGTGTCTGCAGTCATCGGTATTGTGGCCAACGTTGTGGAAACGGCAAAACTTGGAGGGGTCTCGCTTCCCCTTCTGGTGCTTTAACGGCTCTGGCTTCTTCCAGGGGAGGCGAGCAGAGTTTGCTAGGAAGATGTTCTCCCTGGAGTGGGTGAGCTCCGTGTAAGTCGCATAGACCGGCTTAAATTTTTCTACGGCCTTATTCTTCTTTGGGCCGTGCTGGTTGCCCTTGCCGTTCCCCTTTCTCTTGCCTCCACCAAACTGGTTATTCTGTGTGATGTTCTGGGTCGCTGTCATGACCTCCGTTCCCACTCCAGTGGGCTGTTCAGGGACCTCGCTGGTTCCTGTAGCTGAGGCTTGGGCCTCCTCCAAGTTGATCCACCACTGGGCTCTATTTAGGAATTCGTTTACGGAGCTGACTCCCTTCCTTTGTATCTCATTCCAAAGTCCCCCTCCGACGAGGATTCCAGTTCTCAATGCCATGAGCTTGGAGCTGTCATCTGCGTCTCTAGCCCGAGCAGCGACGTTCGCGAACCTGCTCAGGTAAGCCTTTAGAGGCTCGTCAGGTTGTTGCCTCACATTGGCCAGGGAGTCGGCCTTGACGCGGGCAACCTGGGAAGCTCAGAATGCTCTCTTGAAGTCAGCAGAGAAAGTTTTCCAGGAGCTGATTGACTATTTCTTGCTTTGTTTGAACCATTGTCTGGCCGGCCCTGTCAGTGTGGAGGGAAATATTAAACACCTCAGCTCGGGGCCAATGTTGTGGGCCATCATCAGGGTATTGAACATACCCAGATGATCCGACGGATCTCCGTCTCCGTTGAATTTGGACAGGTGCGGCATACGGAAACCGGGCGGGTACGCCGTTGCTGCTATGCTAGGGGCGAAGAGCTCAAGTTCATCCCCTGAATCATATTCGTCTTTTTCTTTCTCTGACAGAAGCTTCCTCATTAGCTCCTCTATTTGAGCCAGGCTCTCAAGGGTTTTATCCTGATTTCCTTGATTATTCCGGGGCTGTTCAACAGCTCCGGATCCATTGTATGCGTTTGGCGGGTTATTGTCCCTCCTATCTTGAGATAGGTTATATAGGACATTCCCGCTGTCGCGTACCTTGGACAGGTCTTCCCTTGGGCGAGCATGGCTGCCCTTTCCCGCTGGGTCTCCCCTTTGAGAGGTAAGACGATCTCGGAGATCGCCCCTCGGGGTGGCTTGAGGACTCTGCGCCAAGCTTAGGCGTTGTCGCAGGTCTCCACCAGAAAGGTCACTTCGGCGGCTTCCAGTCAATAGCTTTTGTTTGAGAAGCTTGGAGCCCGCCTCTGGGGATGAGGATCTGGGACTTCTCTGGGCGCCCTGCTACGAGGGGAAGGGCCAGCGGAAGGTGGGTTTCGCCTACTGCTCCCATAAGCTGGAATATCTCGGACTGGCTGAGGAGGAGACGGAAATCTTATTGGTGAAGGAGGATGTCTGACCGGGGATGCAATCCTGGTCCCATCAGGGCGGACCAGGTTAGGTAGGGGTCTCTCGGCCCTGCCAACCTGCGGGTCTTGCGCTTGGCGGTCTGAGCGGGGCACAGGGCGGCTGGCCGGAACGGGCTATCGCTGTGAGCCCTCCCCGGATCTCCTTCTAGAATTCCCTCGAGGATAGCTGGGTGCACTCGAGGGTGGTAATGAGCTAGGAGTTGAAGTTCGGACCGATCGGCTATACTGTTGCTCGGCCCTGGGTGGTTCTTCGAAGGTTGTCCCTCGGCGGTGCGACGAAGGAGTAGAGTTGGATTTCGGGGGTCTGGCCGACCGGTAAGGCCTGGACCGATTACCCCGGCAGGACTTATGAGTCTCACCTTGCCTCTTTCCGATGTTAGCGTCGGTTGTAAGAGAGGGTAGTTGGGCCAACACCTCCTTAATCTATTGGTTAGCTTTCGCCAGCTGACTCCTCAGCTGAGCATTCTCCATTTCTACTGCCGTGTAAAAATTCAGGTTCGAATTAGGCGGCCAGGGTGCCGAACTTCCAGTGTCATCTTGGCCTATTGGCTGCTTTCCCGGCCGCTGCTAAACTTTGAGGTTCTACTCACCGGAGATGGCGGCATGATGGGCCTCCTGTCCATCATGTTGGTCTGCCTCGTTACCGTGTCTTGAGCGAGTGATCACCATGGTTGGGTATTTGCGATAGCACCAATCTAACAAGCTCTCAATGAAAGCACCAAACTGTTGACGCGGTTCTTCACCAACAGGTAATTAAGAAAATAAGAGGATGGGATTAGTGCTAAGTAATGAACCGAAACAGATGAATGATCTTAAAATGAACTGATGGTACGAATACTTTTTTTAGGTGGTTCAAAGGTTAAAATCCTTTTACTCCATCAGCCACTATTATTGCTATATTTCTGGTATTCTTTACATGGTATTTCTTTACACAATAGAATTCAACCCTTTGCAACTCCCAGGGTCTCCATATTTATAGGAGAGGACATCTGGGGGTTGGCAAGGGGGGTCATCCCGTGACCTCTTACCCATCATGTCACTTCTGTGACATTCATGATTAATTCCTAAAACCTGACAAATGTAGTGTGGTTTAATCAGTAGGTAAGGGGGATAATGGGCTGCATGGCCCAACCCAGTCGTGGGTGCCTGAACACGCACGTTTATGCTGCGTGTCAGAGAATTCAGGGATATATCAGACACGTGATGTCTGATATATGCACGTTTACATTGCGTGGTTGACTTTATAAAGGGTCACAGCTTCCAACTCAAGCTCGGCCTCGAGCTGGATGCCTTCTTAACTCGCGATCTTCATACCTCTGAATCGGCTCCTTAGTAATCTAAATAAACCTTTGGTTACCTCGAGCTAAAGAGGTAGGACCTGACAACAGCAGTTCCGGGCATGTGGCCTCCACGTGGCTGATATAATTATGCCATGCCTCAGCTCGCTAATAGCCCGTGGAAAATTAGGGCATACAATATGATTTAAGAAAAGAAAGACAATTTTACCCGAAAAATCGTTTACCCATGGGTACCCTACTTCAATTACCCAATAAATTACAGTAGGGTAGGGTACGAGTATAGGTGTACCCAACCCTATTACTCGACCCTACCCTATGTTGGGATTTGTGCCCTTAAAGCGTATTTTTATATGAACGATTATTGTTAATTAAATAAAGTTAATGTTTTGCACTCATATTTGTATTTAATTATACATGTCATTTATTATGAAGATTAAATATTATTGATGTGGTCTTGAATTAAGTATATCTATAATGATATATATACAAGAGGATTTAATTCAAGATAATTGTATTATCCGCTTCTACTAGTAAGGGTATTATGTTAATCTGGCTTGGGGGTCAAAGCATTATAGTAAATTGTATGTTCTTATGTGTTTAATTATATTAACTATGATATGCATGAATTACGATGTATGTTATTTTATTTATTCTGTTAGACAATCCACACACATATGTTTCTTTAAGTATTAGAGTGTCAAATAGTAATAATAGTTATGATATGTGGGTCAAAGTAGAATTATAAGCTTTTGTGGTAAAAGACAGGTAAGGGCTTTGGAGGTCATGTTAGAAAATGTAAAGGTTGGGGGATAGTATGGTAAATTGGTTTTATACGATTAATTACCAATAAAATTAATGGTGGAAATTAAGTTTAGAGTTTCAGATGTTAGTAAGATACTTTGGAGTTACATTACGCGATTGAATATCATGCCAAGAATATCCTTCCTGTTATTGATCTGAATTTTGAGGCTTGGAGATTCAAAGGAGCACGTGGATTTTGAATGTTGGTGGACTAAGGATCGCACAAGGGGAGCAAAACTTTGAAGACTTAATATGAGCATTTGAAAGGTGAATTCTTTGAACTGTGTTATTCAAGTTATGATAGATCTAGGTTTTGATGTTGTAAGAGGGATTTAAGTGTATATGGGATTATGAAGGTTTAATAGAGTTCTAGGAGTGATGATATGTGGGTTCCAAGGGCTAGAAACATGTTAGAATGGCTAATTTGATGATCTGGGGTCGAAGTTTTGCGATTTGGGTCGATTCCTAGGTTTAAAAATCACATCTGCAATTTCCAGAAAAAGGGCCTAGCGCGACCGCGCCCAGGCACTGGCGTGACTGCGCCAGTTGCCCACAAACGCGTGTTTTGGGGATTTTAATACACCCTTTAGATGTAAATTTGTACCTTTTTGGAGCTTTATGCAATAGAGTTTTAAGACTTTCTTAAGGGTAATGTGGGGATGACTTAGCCTTAAAAAGGATATGAGTGTATCTTAATATGGTTTGGTTTGGTTAGATGTTTTAAACTTTGATGTTATGTGACATGTTTAGGCTCACTAAGGATACTTGAAGAGACGCTTTAGGGTGTGCGGATCGCTTCTGCTTTTGAGGTAAGAAGAGTGGACACCTGCACATAGGGTGTACGCTTGAAGTGCTTTTATGATAGAATTTGTCTTATATGGTATGTTTATGTTAATGTATGAACATGTCAGTGTATGATTATGTTAAATAACTTACATGTAATTGTGGTTTATGTGTTTTGTATGTATATGTGATAACTGTGTGGCATGCTTACACTTTAAAATGCATGTCTACATTACGAAACTGCATGCTTATAATATGTTGAAATTTCATGCTTATGTTATAATGTGCTCACTGCACTTGTCCAACTCAACTTGGGCTATGATATTTTATGTTATGTTATGTTTTTCTTTATTGTTATTATTCAAATACATTCCTGGTTAAGGTTATGGGGTTGTATCCGACACAACTCTGTTTACTGGTCTTTGGCTCATGGGTACTATGTGTTGCAGGTAAAGGCAAAGATGTGGTTACAACGCAATAAGTTGGAGAGCTTCAGCGGAGGGCATACATGTCAAGGATGTAACGACTATAAGGGATCGGACCTACTAGGGGAAATTTATTAAGTATTTCGAATAATGTTTTGTTTTATTGACAGGATTAAAAGATTGTTTTATTTTACTTTTGTAGCGGATAGCCAAGGTCGTTACACTGTGTATTTTAAATAGTGCTAAACTCTCTAAATGAGCCATTTGGCCGTAAACGTGTAACTAAAAGTAATTAACAGATTAGTGTTTAAAAATTTGGCCAAAAGGAATGATCATTTCATTAAAATGTTTAAGTTCGTACATGGGATCCCAAAATAAACATTTTCAAGGTCATTTACAGTTCAAAAGGGCAATTACAACATAAGTCGGCCTAAGCGAAAAAATTAGGGTCCGACCCTAGTTCCTCTGTGAATCCCCGGCCGTGGTGGTCGAGCAAGATGCATATGTACACGCCGCCACCAAAGCTCTCCAACTCATGGCTGGTTAAGCTTTTCTTTCCCCTTACCTGTACCACATAGCACCCGTGAGCCGAGGCTCAGCAAGAAAACTTAAACATACTAATTAAAAGTTAACAACATATTACAGGATCATAATTAGTGTAACGCCCAAAACTCCAGGGACCGTTACGGTGTGCCTTGTAAACAGTGCTAAACTCGCTAACCGAGTCATTTGGCCAAAATCGTGAACTAAGTATGATTAGCAGTTTAGGGATTAAAAACTTTGGTTAGGATGTAACGTTTAATATATACATTGGGATCCCGAAAATATAATTTCAGAGTTTATTACTGAAAATATTTACAATAGGCCGTTCTAGGCGGCAAAACAGGGTTCAACCCTAGTTCCACTTTAAACCTCGACCGTGGCGAACGAGCAGCTGCATATGTACACCTCATCACCTAAGCTCTCCAACTCAAGGATGGTCCAGCTTCCTCTTGCCTTTACCTGCACCACGTAGCACCCGTGAGCCAAAGCCCAGCAAGAAAACACAATAAAGCATGATATAATATCAACAACGATCATAATAACCATTCAGGACTATCAGTCCAAGCAAATAGGTGACAATAGCCAAAAGTCACAATAATGAGCATAGCTCCCTCTAGCCGTGTGACGATAGGGTCACCAGGGATTAACTGATAAGTGATTCTTTCATAAGTTTGATCAGGACAGGTGCATGGTGAATGGTCACTAACATAACCTTCCTCCCGACTCTAGAGTCGTGCTATGGACAGCGTCCCCTACCCAGCCGCCCACTCTCTCTTAGTTTTCTCTTTATGAATTCTCATCTCATGTGTTAAGACTTGACCACACAAACACTAGGTTGTTTTAGATAAAGACTTAAAAGACTGTGGTATTGTTTCAAAGCGGTTTGGATTCCTTTCAATACCTAGCATTTAACAAGGACAAAAGGTTAGAGAATTCAAATGGTGTAGTCTTATTCCACTGTGTATATTCACAAGTGCTCTAATCTCTATTGTGTTATTTACGAATCTCTATATGAAAATCACTGACAAACAGTCACCGGGGTCATATACCTTGGCTATAAACATCTGGTCATAGACCAGGCAAGTGCTTATAAGTTCTTCGACCTTAGGGTCGGTCCCGCATTAATGCCATGGAGCTATTCAATGTGTGATCATCGACCTTAGGGTCGGTCTAGCATTAATGCCATAGAGCCATTCAATGCATGATTCTCGACTTTAGGGTCGATCTCTGACTAGTCAGTGCCATACACAAGTAAGTCATGCCACCAATTATATATCACATGCCCAATACTCGTAAACAAGGTGTTCAGCATGCTTACTAAACAGATACTAGTACAATTAGGACCATGCACAACCACAGAGGCACAAGCTCTGAACAATATCATACCCAGTATACAGAGCATGTCCCAGTCACAAGTTTGTCATGCATCATATGCAATATATCCAGCAATCCAACATGCATCAAAAATAGCCATGCATGTCACACATAATAATCAACCGACATGCATCATTAATAGCCATGCATGCTATACTCAATAATCAACCAGCATGCATCATTAATAGCCATGCATGTCACATATACACAGGGTGCAGTTTTCTTACCTCAAAGTCGAGCTAGAACGATTAAAAGAACGATCCTTGAGAACGATCAACTTTTAGTCCTTTAGCGGTCACCTAGTCATAACCAAATATAAGATACCATCAATAAAAATGGTCAACATAAGTTCCCAAATCAATATCTAGCCTTCGGGTACTAGGTTCAACCCCGAGGACTATGGCTTGAATCCCCAAGCTAAAAAACATGTTTTTTTGGTCAAAATGGCCTTAAGGGCCGCGACCCTCCCCTGCTGCGCCGCGGCGCGCCCTCAAACAGAAAGGGCTCCCCCTGCCAGACGCCAAGGGCCGCGGCGCTCAGCCCAGACCAGGCAAAAACCAGCACGCGACCTCAGTTCTTCCTCTGTGTTTTTCCTCTCAAACCAGCCCCTCAAAACCTGTCTCAAATCACAGTCTAACACCCAATTCAACCACCAAACATCCTCTACCACTCTCCCTCATCAAAACCCAAAGAAAACATCACCCAAACTTCTATTAATCCAAGCTTTCTACAAGAGATTCACAAGCTGAAAATCAAAGCTTAAAAACAGAGCACACCATTAAATTCATAACTGGAACTCACCTCAAACATGGTTTTGAATCCCCTTTAATGGCTGAAACAAGTTCCCTAGCTACCACCTTTGATTTCCTAGCTCAAAACCTCAAGATGGCCTCAAGAACACCAAAGAAGAGATGGTGAGGGATGGTGTACGGGTTGAAGATGAAAACCCCTGTTTTGGCTCTGTTTTTTCTACAGCCCTCCTAAGTCATATATATCCAAACTCCAAATGACCAAATTACCCTTAAGTCACTTAAAGCCTCTAAAACCATTTTCAAGGGTGGAATTGGAACTTTTCACTTATCCCGTTAATCATAATTAACACTTTCCAATTCCCGCTAATCTCATTATTCCCAAATGTCAATAAATCATACCCCATTACCCTTTAATTCCCGGTAATGCTCTAATCATTAAATTCACCCCGAGACTCTCCCCGAGCCCCGAACTTAAACCCGTTATGACTAGACCAAACACTTACATCTCATGATCGTCTCATGTCGATTAGCTCGAACCAATCCACCTTATAATGTGGCTATATTAATTAATCACAACCATGCACCAAATATATACAATTACGCCCACAGTGGCCAAATTACCAAAATACCCTCACAATAGTAAATTCTCCCATATGCATGCATCCACCATCATATAATAATATAATTCACGTAAACATGCATATAATCATTAAATACTATAATAAATCAATTATGGCCCTCCCGGCCTCATAACCAAGGTCCTAAACCTCATTAGGAAATTTGGGGCATTACAATTAGCATGCCTAGCAGTAATAACCCTACTCATCCATGCATTCAATTCAAGTAAGTGGGTACAAGGTCACACTGGGGGCCCGTTGCCCTAGATAAGTGACCATAGAGTCATACCGGGGACCCAATGCCCTATCCTCTATATAACCAGCCTTAGGGCTGGCCAAGCGTACCTGGTGCTTTATTTTCTAAGCGACCATAGGGTCGGTCAAGCATATACCACGCTTCTGGTTAGGCCTAACCATATTGGCATGCGTTCAGCGCGCTATTGCCACCCTTGACTTATAAGTCAATCCTTCCGACCAGCGCTCAACGCACTATTGCCGCCCTTGACTTATAAGTCAAGTCTTTTCAATTAGATAATGCAGAAAAACATACATCATTTAACAACTATCCAGATACAGAGCATTCAAGCATGCTTAATCAAACAATCACAGGCATAATCATAATCATGCTCATTCACAGGGGCCTAAGCCCTAATCAAAACCATGTTTAGCAATCGGGCCAAGCCCTAATCACATATACCACGTATTGGGTGCAGTTTTCTTACCTCTGGTCCAAGCACAAGCTAAAAAAACACAACCCTCAAGCACAATCCCCTTTCGGGCCCTAGCGGTACTCTAGTCACAACCATAATAAATGATATCCATTAATATCGAGTAAATAAAGTATTTCAGACCGAGCCCTAGCCCCTAGGTCCTCAAAATCTACTAAACTAGTAGAACCCTTCCCAATTCCTTAGGATTGAGTCCTCGCGACTCAAAACCTAAGCTAGCCATTTTCCTCAATTTGAGTTGCGACGCCCCATAGGGGTGAACATTTGACCCGAAAAACCCAACCCGACCAACTCGAATTTTTGCAAAACCCGTCAAATTTTGGTGAAATACGATCCAAACTCGACATGGTACAGGTCGGGTTCAGATTTTGAAATTAAGGGCACACGGGTTCGGATGACCCGAACCCGAACATAATTAAAAAAAAATCAAAAAAATTAATGCTTTTTTAAACAAAAAAATTACTAAGACCCAATTTGTAAAAAATCAACATTACCAAACTAACAAAAAAGTTTAAAAAATATATGTGAAAATTAAAAAAAAAAATCAAAAAGTGTAAAAAAAAAAATGGTATTTTTGAATTTTTTTTACCAAGGCCCATTTTCAACCCAAAACCCATTTTTGGACCAATCTCACCCGAAATCGCCCCAAAACCCAAAAATTTCGGACCGGATTCGATACCACTTTCCTCCACCTGAAACCTGCAAAACCCGACCCGTGTGCACCCCTAACGCCCCACACTAAGGGTCGCAACGCTCTCCAAATCAGAGAGCTCGTGCCCCAAAATTACTAGACACACGCCGCGATGCAACCTGCTTAGCGCCGGGGCGCCGAGGTGGTTTGAGGCAACTCCCTTGCTTCTCTGAGTTCATGAGGGTCGCGGCGCCCCAAGAATAGGGCCATGGAGCGACCCTGCGAACTCAAAAAACTAGTTTGACCCAATTCGACCAAGGATATGGTCTCAGCAACTCAGGTAAACAATAAACAGCCTTTAAAATACACCAAAACTCATCCTAACCCCAAAATTCAAACTCTCTTCAAAACTTAAGATAACTTTAAAAAAACTTAAATTTACCTCTATAAATCTGTAACACCCTAATTTCCCTAATAAGGCTTAGTGCCTTGATTAGGGGGACAGGAGGTCAATAATTTATTTAATTACATTATTATGTGATGATATGCATGATTATATGAATTATGTGAGTAATATTATAATATGACTGTGTCGACGCGGTTTTTCGCCAACAGATAATTATACGAATAAATAGGATGGATTAGTGCTGATTGATAAACCGTAATATAGAAATGACAGAAACCTAGAATGTGGAAATTAATTACAAGGAAAAGATGGTCACTCATTTTTTTAGGTGGTTCGGAGGTTAAAATCCCCCTAGTCCACCAGTCGATATTATTGATATCTCCTTACTATTTCTTACAAAGTATTTGCTTTTCAAGAAAAAGACAACCCCTTGTACTACCCAGGGTTTCGGTATTTATAGGAGATTGATCTCTGAGTAGGTATTGGGGTCATCCCGTGATCTCTTCATCCATCATGTCATTTATGTGACACTGATGATTAATTCTTAAACCTTACAGTGAAGTGTGGTCTAATCAATAGGTACAGATGGATTTGGGCCGCATGGCCCAAATCAGGCGTTGGACGTCTGAACACGCACGTTTATACTGCGCACCTGAGAATTCAGGAATGGAACAGACATGTGATGTCTGGTATATGCACGTTTATATTGCGTGGTTGACTTTATAAGGATTCGGGGGTGTCAGACCTCTGATGCACCACGAGCTTAATGTGGCGCCAGCTCGTGGCTTCTATTATGTCAACACAATGGCTCCAGGCACAGAGCAGCTAAATGATCCCTCAGCTTAGGCTGATTGTTTAGGGGTCTGTAACAATCAGCTCCGAGTGGACGATTGACATGTGGCAAATTGTTTTAGGCCCTGTTCTAGCTCACCAAAGTGTGCGTGGATATTCAGGGCGTACATTTTCCCCCCAAGCCCCTGCTCGTGACCTATGACGTCATCTTTGATCTTCACAGCGAGGGCTTTTAAACTTCCCTTTCGAATCTTCATGTCCTGCCCACTACATGGGTATTGAACACGTAGGACGTCGTGGTTGGCGACTGTTCGGATTCCAAGAATTGCATTAAATGGCTTAGCCACCTTTCTGCCGTCGTTTCGTCTCTTGAGTTATGACCCTCGTATCTCGCATTAATTAGATCGGATGGTCCTCGTTTCCTTATGCCTCTTATGTATATATAAGGTTGGCAATCTTCAGTACTAGTCACTCTTCATTTGAAATTTTTTCCTTATATTCTCTCTTTTGAGTTTCAGAAGCTCTTCTTCTTCTTCAAGTCATAACCCCAGAAATCCTTACATTCTCGCCACAAGAGCCTTTCAGAAGTCCAGCTTTAAGGATTCCACCAGGACTTTTACTCCTACGTTTCCTGTAACTTTCATTCGGAAAAGACACTATAAGTTCCCTGTCTATTGTATGTTTCGATTTCCCCGTTTCTTTGTTAGGCAAACCTATTTCTCAGTCGTAAACAATAGGTTGTTTTTGGCGCATAGGTTTCGATTCTAGGCATATTGATTATATTTAAAAAAACATGTCTAGGAATGTGATGCTCATAACTAGGTAATTTCTGGGTAACTTTCTGGGTAACTTTAGGAGATGCCTATTCAGAATATGGAAGGTGAGAGGTTTTTAGGGTGTAAAACCGGGTAGCTTAGGGGTCACGCTTCCTAGGTGGTTTTTCTCTCGAAACTTCTCCTCCAAGGCAAGCAATAGTCTGACCCTCTTGACACAAAGATCCCTGGAGATCAGGGATCCATTGGAAATGTGGGCGTGTGACTACGGCAATGCGTGGCTTCACTCACCGCGGGCTGAGATCACCTTAGCCCGTGTATGAAAGTCACTTCTTCTCGCGATGCTTATCTTTTCTTAGCTTTTAAGTCACCCACTAAGTTTTCTTTTTCTAATTCTTGTTCGCTAGGCAATCAGATGGGGCCCAAGAAGAATGTGCCCAAGAAAAATGCAGCCAGCTTGTCATCCCAGCAATCCAGCAGAGGAAAAGAGGTCGCGGTTGAATCCCACATCCCCCAGTTTGGTCCCACGGTGGAGAAGGAGGTCGAGGTGGGACCTGATGCTTTCTTCGAGGCGGAGAGGATAGTCTCGAAGATCACGACCTAAGGGAGGGTCAACAAGATACTGCTGTCCCATAACACCGAGGTTGGGACAGGCGCCCTTATAGCCCGCCCTCCCCTCGAGAGTGAGAGGAGCTGTGCGCCTCTTGACGAGGATTTTGCGGCCTGGAGCGACGAATATCTCAAGGCCGGGGCCTTCCTCCCCCTGGACCAGTACTTCACCGACTTCCTTAATTATGTGAAGCTGGCCCCTTTTCAACTGCCTCCCAATTCCTATCGTCTGTTGCCGGGGCTGAGGTACCTCTTCTTGAAACACGAGTGGGAAGTCCCTACTCCCGCGAACATCCTCTATTTTTTTTTGCCTCGAAGCCAGCCTGGATCAATAGGGACGAGGCGACGGGTTCTACTACCTGACCCACTTCCCGAACTCTCCTGCAGTCATCGAGCTGCCCAGCCATCCCAACGACTTCAAGGACCAATTCTTCATGTCGACTGGGTTTCGCAACTGCGAGTACCATTACTTCAACCGTCCTCGTAAGCTTTCCATCCTTAGCCCGCGTTTTAAAAAAAAAAACTTTTCTTTTTCGTTCTTTCGCGTGTACTGACTTGAGCATCATCGTGCAGTCATTTTTGCGAGGACGGCCAAATCAGTGACCCTTGGGGGTCAATACGATACTTTGGCGGGGCTTCCGTCTAGTGAGAAAGACTACCGCCAACTCGTATCTGATGAGACGATGCTGGCGTGTAAGTTAATTTATGTGGGCCAGACTCTGGCCTTGAGGAGGATGCGCGCTAACTACCCAGTAGCTCGCGACATGGTGCCTATCCCCGAGGGGGATGCCGCAGACGGCGACGGCGATGAGCAAGACAAAGAAGATGAGGCATCGCTCGTGCGACGAAGGCGAGCTCTTGAGGCTGCTCGGGGCCCCGATGTGGATCGGGCTCAATCGAGGGCAGCAGCCGGCCCTTCCAGCCAAGGTAACCCAAACCTGTTTAGGGATCTAGACAGGGCTGCCGCAGACCTTAGGCTTGTTAGGTTTAACCCAAACCAGCTCGTACACCATCATCGAGATGACCCGGACCTTAACATAAGCCTACTCCAGTGTGTAGACCAACTAGTATTACGCCATGATATGGGCCGTCCTAGGGGCATCGTAGTAGTAAACAACACCTCGTCCTTTAGGTCGACCTTCTTTGAGGAGTACGGGACCAACCTTAGGTCGTGGCCTTCTCTTCTGGAGGGTGTAGTCGCTCCAGGACTTAGACAATACGTAGAGGAGTCCAGTCCTGAGGTAGATCTGGACCCAGAACCCTCTCTGACTCATGAAGTAATAAACTTAGACTCCCCTATAGCAGTTCCGAGGCCGGAGGTCGTGGCAATAGATTCCTCCTCTAGCTCAGAGGGTAGGACCTTTTCAATACACCTTTAGATTTTTCTTGTAATAAAACAACCTTTCATGTATACTAACATCCTTTTCCTTTTGTTTTAGACGAGGAGATGGAACAACCCGGAGATAGCGCCCTGCGATCAATCTTCCAGGGGGGAACCCTTCCTTCGGACCATCCAGGCCATTGGTCAAGAGGCCCCGGCTGACCAAGAAGACTCCTGCCTCCGGGACAACCTCCAAGTCCCTCGCCAAGGGGAAAAGTCAGATCCCTACAGCCACAAAGAATATGCCTCCACCTCCCCCGCGACCTCCAGCCCCTACTCAGGAATAGGAGGCACCACCTGGAACTCCGCCAGTCCTCGCTCCCATCGTGCGCATCCCGGTTAATGCCCAAGATCTGGAGAAAATCCCAGACACCTTCCGAAGGACGGTGTATGAGACCGCAAGCTACACGGTGGAGAATTATTATAAGGCCAACCCGAGGGACTTGAGGGAGATCGAGGCGAGGAGCCCCGAGAATGTCATAGAGTCCGCGCTGGGGATGAACCTCACGGTAAGCTTACTCAGTTAAATTCCTTTGCTTTCTTCCCAACACGTGCCTTACTCTCTTCATTTCTTTGCAGGCGGCTTTGGCTCTACACCGCAGCATAGCTCGAACCAGGGCCAGGACTGACAAGCTCAAGGGCGAGCTCCAGACTGCTCAGGCCGCCCTCGCATCTGCTCAACAACAAGAGCAAAGTGCCAAGGCTGCCTTGACGGCTGCCAAAGAGGCCGCCTTGGCCGCTGCGAAGGCCGAGCTCGAGGAGGCCAGGGCTAAGCAGCTAGAGGCCGAGACCGCCACCGTGGCAGAGAGGGTGTCCTCCAGTGTAATGCCCTGAATTCTTCGATGTGGTTTAATGGCGGGATTAGTAGGTCGGGAGGGCCATATTTGCTTAATTATGCCATTAGTTGATAAATGCATGTATATGTGAATTATATTATAATATGATGTTAAATGCATGCATGTGGATTTACATTTTAATTACAGGGGTGTGATGGTAATTTGGCCCATTGAGGGTATAATTGAATATTTATATGCATGTCGGTGATATACTGTTGAGACCACATTATAATGTGGGTTTGTTCGAGTTATTCGGCATGAGACGATCTTGGATTATTGATTAGCGGTCTAGTCATAACAAGTTTAAGTTCGGGGCTTGGGATGAGTCTCAGGGTGATTTTAATGATTAGAGCGTTACCGGGAATTAAAGGGTAACACGATATGAATTATTGGTGTTTGAGATTATCGAGAATAGCGGGAATTGGAGAGCGTTAATTATGATTAATGAGATAAGTAAGGAATACCAATTTTTCCCTTGGGAGCCTTTAGAAACCTTTATTAAACCTAGGGGTATTTTGGTCTTTTTACCCCTAGGATAGATATAAACCATTTTTGGGCTGTGAAAGAGGTAGAAAAACAGAGTAAGTTCTTGATGCTTTCCCGTATCTTCTTCTCCTTCAGTTTCCTTTGAGATTTTTGAACCATTCTTGAGGATTCAAGCTTGGGAAGTAAGCCTTGGGAGTTTGGGAAAGTGTTCCTCCATTGAAGAGCATCACAAGCTGAGCTTTGGGTAAGTTTCTAGCCATTGAATTCTCTGGTTTTCCCTGTTTTGGTTCTTGTTTTCAGTTGTGATTTCTAGGTTGAATACTTGGTTTTGTTGGGAGTTTTGGCTAGGGTTCTTATGGTTGTGATGTTTGGGGTGTGTTAGGATGGTTTTTGTATTCATTTGGCACCAAAAATGGGATTTGGAAGCATTGGAATCAAGTTAGAATCGAATGAGTTGAAGAATGAGGTTTCAGGGGGCATCTAGTCTGGAGGTAGCACTACAGCGCCCACCCTAGGGTGCTATAGCACTACACATGAGTCTTTTGAGCATGTTGGGGGTTCTGAGAATAGCGCTGGGGTGCTAGGGAGCAGCGCTGTAGCACTACTCTGTTCCTTGAAAGTTCCATTTTGGGTGTTTTTAAGGGTTTTTGGCTTTGGGTTTCAATCCTTACGGCCCGAGATCGAATCTACTCACCGTGTGGGCATGTTTCGAGGTCCCGAGAGTGGTGCTTAGGCTAAGATCCTTTCCATGTTGATTTTCATTAATGGATGTTATAATTGGTTGTGATTAGGTAACTGCTAAGGAACTAAAAGGTTGATCGTTCTCAGGAGTCGTTCTTATTATATTTCTCGCTCGAACCTGAGGTAAGAAAACTGTACCCTGTGTATGTGACATGCATGATTGTTGTTGAGGCATGTTGGTTGATAAATGTGGACATGGATTGCATATTAAATGCTAGCGAATATTGTTTACTTGTATATGGCACTGACTAGTCAGGGACACTGACCTAAGAGTCAGAAACGCCATAAGCGTCCTGAACGCAGGGCCGAATGAAGATTAAATCTAATCGATATCAGCATTGAATGGCTCTAAGGCATTAACGCTGGACCGACCCTAAGGTCAATGAATCTTATAAGCGCTTAACTAGTCTAAGCTAGTTACTCAGAGCCAGGGCCTAAGGCCCAGGTGACCGTTTGTCACATGGCTAGGGAACGATATTCCAGGGTTATGACTCTATGGTCATGAGGAAGGTTATGTTGGTGACTAGTCACCATGCACCTATCCTGTTTAAGCTAGTGAAAGGTTCACTTATCTGTTAAGCTCCGGTGACCCTATCGTCACATGGCTTAAGGGTGCAGTACCCATCTTAGTGACTTTTACGACTATCACTTATCTGTTTTGGACTGAAAGTCCTGAATGATTATTATGATCATTGTTGATATTATATCATGCTATTTTGTGTTTTCTTGCTGGGCCTTGGCTCATGGGTGCTATGTGGTGCAGGTAAAGAGAAAGAAAAGCTCACCTAGCCTTGAGTGGAGAGCTTAGGTGGTGATGTGTACATATGCAGCCGCTTGACCACCACGGCCAAGGAGTTCTCAGAGGAACTAGGGGGTTTACCCTATTTTTGCCGCTTAGGTCAGCGGGTTTGTAATTTTGAAACAGTAATGACCCTTTTTGAGTTGTAAATAACTTGTAAAAGATTTTATGGGCCCATGAACAGTTTTATGCATTAAATAAATATATCATTTCCTTTTTATTGGTTTTCCACCTTAGCCTGTTAATAACACTTAGAGCACGTTTTTAACCAAAGGACTCGGGTAGCGGGTCAAATTTCCGGTTCACCGATCACCGTAACTATTCTGGGGTAACCAGGGCGTTACATCCAGCTCCTCCATGGAGGCTATGCTCTACCACTGCTGGGCCTTCAACCAGGACGACGACTTCTCTTTTCTGGCCTCCGAAGTGTGGGAGCCGTTCCTCAAGAAGTTCAAGGCCTGTCTTCAACAGGAGCCGCCTTCTGAGGCTGGGGAGACTTCCGCTGCCGGCGAGCAAGAAACCGAGGGGGTGACCTCTTCGGAGCGACCTGGGGGGGCCTAGAATTTTTTGTATTTTCATTTTTATTTACCTTTGTAACTATCCACCACGAGGTTTTTTCTCCTCGAGACAATTGATTTCAGTTACTCCGAGTTTTATTTCAATCTATTTTATTTTTTAATATGATGTGTTTGGTAAAAACTTAGTTCGTGTTAGTTTATTGACCGTTTATTTTTTTTTTTGAGATTGCAAAGTACTGCTAGTCAATTTTAACCAACTCTAAGTTTTAGGACCTGGTTGTGTCCAGGATTTTTAATTTTAAAAACTTAGTTCGCGTTAGTTTTATCGACCCCTCGTGCTTTTTAGAAAAAACACTGGTTAATCAATTTAACCAACCTCTAAGTTTTAGGACCTGGTTGTTCCAGGATGTTAATTTTAAAAACTTAATTCGTATTATTTTTATCAACACCTCGTGCTTTTTAGAAAAAAACATTGGTTTATCAATTTAACTAACTTCTAAGTTTTAGATCCTGGTTGCATCTAGGATATTAATTTTAAAAGCTTAGTTCACGTTAGTTTTATCGACACCTCATGCTTTTTAGAAAACACATTGGTTAATCAATTTAACTAACTTCTAAGTTTTAGAACCTGGTTGCGTCCAGGATATTAATTTTAAAAACTTAATTCGAGTTAGTTTTATCGCCACCTCGTGCTTTTTAGAAAAAACACTAGTTAATCAATTTAACTAACTTCTAAGTCTTAGAACCTAGTTCTCGGGGTATAAGCCCCCCAAGTAATCAGAAAGAGATCTTTCTGGTTCTCAGGAGCTCGCCTCCGTCGCACGAGCGGCACCTCATCTCGACTATGGGAGTCATCCAGGGCATTACAAAATCCAAGCTTCTCAATTGTATTCCTATATTAGCCAATCCTAATCCTCAGCGGCAAGCTCCCCAATCCACAAAATATCACTTCCCAACTTAGAATTCAAGGGCTTCTCTTCAAGAGCAAAAAAGAGAGAAACTTCTTTCTCTAGTGAGTGAGAAAACAAGAGAGAGAATATGAGCTGCCTTTGGGATTTCCTATTGCTGAAGTAATCTAGTGACTAAGTCACTCCCTTGGCATAAAAGACTAAATTTCCTCTTTGCCAAGCTTTACTCCTTTAATGCTCCCAAGGGCAATATCATCATTTTCCACATTTCCCGCTGATCTCAATTAACACCTCTTAATTTCCCAATTAATTCCAATATACCTCGAGTAATCCCAAATAACTTCTCAGTACTCGATAAATCCTTGTAATGTACTAAATTACCCAAAATACTCCTGGGCTCACCCCGAGTCGGGTATTTGACTCCGTTGGGACTAAACCGCTAACTTGCTCACTAGGATCGCCTCATGTCGAGTAACTCAAATATATCCACATAATAATGTGGTCTCAATCATAAACACATATATTTACAAATATGCTCTCAACGGGTCAAAATTACGTAAAATGCCATTCTAATAAGAAACGGGCCCACATGCATGCTTAATACACCTAAGCATGCAAACATAGTCATATTATAATATAACTCGCATAATTCACATAATCATGCATATAATCACATAATTAATTCAATTATTGTCCTCTTGGCCCCTTAATCAAGGCACGAAGCCTTATAAGGGAAATTGATACGTTACAACATTATTTACGATAACTACGAAACTCCGGAGTTTCATTCCTTTAAATATTTGGTTTGTTATTCACGGTGGATTTTCTATAAAAGGGTGTTTTTATTTCAAAATTAATTATTGTAAGGGTCAGTTAACATTTCAAGAAAGTGGGGTGTTAAAATAATAAAGATTATGAGTACGGTCTATCTTCTATTTAAGACAAAGCAGTTTATCCATACTGTTAAGTGTAGTGACACAAAGAGATAGAGGTACCGTACACAATATAGATTGTATTGGACTGGGACACAATGAAAGAAATAACTTCTTATAATCTCCATAAAATACAGAAGTTCAACATTCATTAATCGATGGTCGTTTAAGACTTGACATCAATCCTGAAGTAAACAATGAACTCCTATTTGTGCTTTTATGACTTTTGACTTATCGGGTAAGGTTCAATATTCCTACGATTGAATTCCTGATATCTTGGAGTCATAGAACTACAAGTGGCTAGGAACATACTTTATAAATATGGAATTTGCTCCTTCCTTAAATGAAAGCAGATTAATTGTTCCTTTTAGTGTTGATTCGGAGCTTGAACATAGAGCGCTCAATTTCTGTTAGAGAACATAAATTTCATTCTATAATTAAATTTGTAGAATAATTTTTATTAGAGGGTCAGTGGAACTAATTGATAAAGACATAATTAGAGAGGTTAACTGACATTAAGACCTAACTCTAATTATGAATAACTAGCAGAGGGTCATAACTCATGCAAATGACTAAATCAATGGACGACTTTATAGTTATAGCTTCTAATAATATAAGACTATAATTTTTGGAGTTCAACTATGAATTTCTAGTGGAATAATTCATAGTTAATAAATTAATTAATGGAACTAAGTGTTAGTGAAATTAATTAAATTATTGGAGCTTAGAACTACAATTCCATACTTTCATCGTACTAGTTCGATAACACAGAGATATGATTTGGTATTAAAAGGATTTAATTAAAAATAATAAATTATTACTTTTAGTCTCACAAAATAATATTATTTATGAAATAATATATAATGGAAAATAAAATTATCAATATAATTTTGTGAAATTAATTTTTTATTAAAAAATTAATTTAATCATATTTAATTTTGTGGTATAATTGTATACTACATAAAGTAATATGATAAAAGCCTAACAAATAGCATTTTATAAAGATAAAATACCACAGGGCCCAAAGCCCTGTAGTTGGCGCCAACCACAATCCAAATGGATTGTGGCCCACGCAGAGGCCCAATGAGATTAGGGCTAGGTCTTCTTTTGGTTGTTATATTAATATAACATAACACCATGAGAAAAAGACATCAAATGCAATTTCACGATATATTTTTCCAATAAAGAAAAATAGAGAATTGTAGTTCTCTCTGAATTGTGAAAAGAACACGCTCTCATGTATTGAGATTCAAAAGTGTGTTCTTGTGTATCTTACCAAATAGCATAGACACTCACATGTCTTGTTCTCTTTGTGCGAGCCATAGTATGGAAGATGTTGGGTTAAGAGGCTAAGACTGTTGGTATTAAAAGAGCAAATCAAATATACACAGCGGGGTATGGACCCTTTTTAATAATTATTAATATCGGCCAAGATCACATACATATATATATATTAAATCACATACAATCCAATGAGAAATCACATTTTGTAGCATACAAAGTGTCCTCGAATCTTTTTGTATAAAATCAACGATTTTCCTATCCAAGTTCTGAAAGCTCACACCTTGATCTTCCAGACCAATCATCAAACGCACAAGGGTGTGTGTGGACACGTAGGATTCAAAATGTTAATTTATGACTCTCTAGATGTACTCAACACATGAGAACTAGAGATGTTTGATAAAGAGAAGAGGAATTTAATAGTATTCAGGTTCAGGAAAACTATCGCTTTTTGTCTGAGAGAGAGAGAGTCTGATAGTCTATTAAAAAAAATTGCTTTTTTTCATGTTTATAAAGATAATTAACTACTTTAATTAATATTTATTTTATTAAAATAAATCTGATCAGTTATAATCTTATTTAATTATTTAATTTAAATCATCTTTATAAAAAATAATTAAATAAATAAATTATTTGAAATTCAATATTCAAATCTCAAGGACGGGAAATCCTTGTGTGTGGCGCCACACTCACTGTACAGTAAATGTGTCGACCACACCATAACCCTAGTTTTCTCATTGGTTTATTTAATTAATATTTAAGACAATATATTTATCCCAAAATAAATACCCGTAATTCAAAATTAACTTTATCTTAAAATATCAGTTTTAAATAAATAAATATCATATTCTAAATAAGAGATTTATTATTCTCTCTTTATATATTAATCCAAATAAGATTAGTATTTATTTTAACCTATAGTTTTTCAAAATAAAAACTATATAGTTAAATAATTAATTAATTACCCATAACTATCACATAATTATTTCCTTGCCCTAGAAAATTAATTCCTTTACAATTAAGTCATCCTCTCTACAAATCTTTCTTTTGACATCATTTCACTTGACAGTGTATGATAGAAGTGATCTGAGGACCATGGACCTATAATACGAAGCTCCAATAAACAAAATTATTAATTATACTTTTTAATCTAATAATCTTATATATTAATTTCATGATTACTCTGCTATAAATATGGAATTGCACTCTAAGTATTTATAGAATTATATTTACAAAGTTTTCTCTTGTAGTCCATTGATATAATCAATAAATGTAGTTTTGTCCTCCATTTATTGGTTCGTTACTTAGATCTGGTCAAAATTACTGTTTTACCCTTCTAATTACCTTTTGATCCTTAAGTACCATTAATTTTCTGGCGAATAATTAATTTATAATCAAATTATAGATTTGAGCTCACTAACTATTCAGTTCTAAAATTAACCCTTAAAGGAACCAATATTTGATCTGTTAGGAAAGTATGAATTCAATTATCGTAATTCATGTTCCCAGCCTTTCGCAATATTGAATCTCCAAAACAAAGTCATTAGTCTCATTATACTAAGAAACCTTAACGATTGAATCAAAAGATCCAATAAGCACAAACAGGAGTTCGTATATACTCAGAATTTAGACTGATCCACAAATGATCATCTATTATGATAAGTGTTAACCGAGATTTTCGGCAACTATCTTAAAGAAGGATATTGACTGATATTAATAATGAGAATGGAAGATCGACACAAGATTTTTACGTGGTTGGGGCGTTAACTAGCCTTAGTCCACGAGTCTGTATATAAGTCTGTATTAGAGCTAGGATAAGCTTTTACAATGGAGTTGTTTAACTGTATTTGAACAGAGTTTCTGCCTTCTCCCCCTTTCTACGTTGCATTACAACTTATATTTATAGGACGAGGGGGACATCAGGTTTGGGCCGGGCCTGACCCGGACCCATTTGGGAAATGTGCACAAGGGGCCTTCCTAGTGGAGGCCCGAGCTAGAAAGATACACAGAACACCAAACCCGAATCAGCTCAGGCCCAATTAGTTGCCCTGAGACGCAAGCATTCCCCCGACAAAACGGCACTTTGGCTCTGACCACTTCGAATCACGAGGCCGATTCAGGGGACAAGACCGGTCAGAGCACTTGGCTGCGCAGTCCTGACACGCCAGCAGATAATCCCAAGGAGACCCTTTCTGCAGGTGAAAAGTGGGGGGACAAGACCCACGCGAAATGAGGCGGCTTCAGTGTCCTGGACGCCTGACCCATAGCCTGGGGATGAAGCGGTCCAGGTTCGTTTACCTTTGGCCCGCTGCGTTTACTTCGGGCCCGGACCATTCTGGGCCCGAGACCCGGGACGCGATGCCGCGATGGTCCGGGGTACTCCGGACAGTGCCGGGACCGTTCAAGCTGAACATGAACCCCGGACAGTGCCGGGACCATCCTGGACCCTTCTACACAGGCCCGGTCCGTAGCCCGCGGACTAGGCCCAAATACCACACAGTAAGTATCTTCTGATTCTATTGTCAACTTTGTGAACCTAGGCTTTCTAGATGCATGCACCTAGGCTCCGTGCTTTAGAATTTGTTAGGAAGGCTGCCCGGTTTGGGTGGCACCGTTTCGGATGATCCCTGGACAAGGGATGGACCGTAGTAGCCTTTCCTCCCGATCAGGGTCCCGGGGCTTTTCGGGGTCCCGGGCCTGATCCGTCGGGACTCCGAGCAGTCCTTAGGAGACTCCCTGTACCTCGACCGACTCTATTGGGTTCAGGTACTGACTGCTTGGCCTTTCTTTCTTTATTCCTAGATCGTCACTCATGGCCACGGGCGTCACACTTCACTCCGAAGAGGAGGTTAATAGGGCCCCTGTAGTCACTCCCGGCTCCAAGGTGCCCAAAGGAAACAGGTGGGAGATGGACGTAACGCCCAACCTGTTCCGGAACTACCGGATGATGCAGCTCCTGGAGACGGGGCTGGGCATCGAATCGAATCCGGGCCTATTTCACAATCGTATGGCCAGGTTGGAGGAGCGGGCGCATACGTCCGTGGATGGATTCGGGGCTTGGAGTGCCGGCCACATCAGCGCGGGAGCTACGCTCCCGCTTCATGACTACTTCGTGCAGTTCCTGACGTATGTGGGGATCGTACCATTCCAACTGCTGCCACAAGCATACCGCCTGCTTGCTGGGTGGAAGGTGTTCTGTGTCGTGAAAGAGATCGCGGATCCTACCCCGGCGGAAGTCCTGTACTTCTACAAGCTGGTGCCGCAGGTCAGCGCCAAAGACAAGAGCCTGGACAGCTTTTACAGGCTGCAGCCGCGGAGTGGATATCCGGCTCCTACCAGCACCTGGAAGCACTCTCCGGATGTCAGGCATTACTGGTTTATGACATCCGGGTTCCTTATTGACAAGAATCCCACGCTGCTGCTAGACTTCCAGCGAGTGGGTAAGTATTTCCCCGGACCCTCTATTTCACTCCTCTTTCGCTTTCCATCTCTCATCGTATCTTCCGGGTCACAGGTCCCTTCATACAAACCCCCCTCACCGCCTTTCTCCTGGAAAGGAGGAGGTTCTACGACAAGCTGACCGCGGAGGAGCTGGACGTAGGGGGCTATGTCAACGACAAAAACCTCCGGCTAGTAGGGTTACTCGCGGCCACCCAGACCATTGTTGCCCCTAGCCTCCGGGGCATCCCGTTTGAGAAGAACGTCGAGGCCCGGGAGCAGCTAGCCCTTGACCACATCGCCGAGGTGGTGAGAGCAGCGCGGGCCACCGCAGCCCAGCGTAAGAAGAATCAGCTCCCAGTGGAAGAGGCCACCTCGGAAGAGCTGGAAGAGGTTTTCGAAGATGCCCTACCAAACGTTGGGACTCCCGGGGCTAGCGTATCGGGGCGAGGTAACTCCCCTTTAGTCTTAATTTATGCCCCCCAAGTTGGGGGCTTAACTAGGGATAGGCTAGAGCCGCCGGGCCCCGCGTTTGGGGCTGATGGGGAGATGAGGCCTTCATCTCCAAGCCCTGTAGGATCAGAAACCTTAATGTTCCTGTCCGGGTTCCTCCAGTATGGGGGGTTTCTAATCCCGGACGACGTAGGAGACCGGATACACTCATTTGCTTTAAGGGAATTGAGTCTCGCCCGGGGCCTAGACGAGGGTTTGTCCCGGGCTATACTTTCTTCTTACTGTTGTGCTTTCCCGTCGGCTTATCATACTAACTTCGTTTTCCCGTATTTTTGCAGAGGATTCCAACATGTCTGACCGGCCAGCGAGATGAGGAGGCTCATCAAGGAAAGATCAGCCTTGAAGGCGGCCAGGAGGTCAAATGTCGTGGCCGGCGCGGAGCTCCCCCCAACCAGTGAAAGATCCAGAACAACGCCCGGCCCAGGTGAGGCATTGGCCGTGGTACCATTTCGGGCCGTGGAGCCGGCCGCAGACGGCGTCCCGGACCAGCCCCCGGTAATTGATTTGGAAATGGGCGAAGCCGCAAGCCGGAGCTCTGGGAAGAGAGGCCCCGGAGATGATGCCCAAGTGGGCAAACTCGGGAAGAGGCCTCGGACGATGTTGTCAGAGACAGCCGAGGAGTCACACGGGGAGAGTAGGCTAACCGCGAAGGAGATCCCTGCTCCGCCTGTCCTTCCTCTCCGCCCAACCCTTCTCGAGGAGGGGGAGTCCGCTCTGCGGGACGAGCAGTCCCGGCTGGTCAACCGGACCTGGGAGAGCGGCCGATGCTGGAGAGACGACGCTTAAAAGGCCCTGATGATCCGTCGCCAGGTCAAGTTTTCGGATCGTCCCGCCGAGTTCAGCGCTCCTCAGCCGATCGTGGATCGGCTAGCTGCTGAGATGGGCTTCCGCCCCAAACTGGGCCAGGACATTGCCCCCATGGCCGCTGATCTGCTCGATCAGGTCGGGAGTACTATGTCTAACCTCCAGCTGAAGAGGTACGCCACGATAGCCAATCCGGACGAGCTGTTCATCTCTCAGGCTCTCCGCCACCAGGCTACCGCGGTAATTTTCATCCCATGTCCTTTAGTCATTCGTTGGTGGTGACTTCTTTTTCTAACTTTCGTTTGCTCCAGGTTGCCTTGTTATCTCAAAGGAGTGCCGATTTGATGGCCGAGCTTGCCCTCAAGATGGAGACGGCCAAGCTGGAAATAGAGGCGGCCGTGAACCAGAGGGAGACCGTCAAGGAAAATATCAGCAAGGAGACAGCCCGCCTCCAAGAAGAGCTGGCCCGCGCGAAGGCGGAGCGCGAGGAAATTAGCCGTGCCAAGACCGGGGTGGAAGAGGAGTTGTCCCGGACGACGAAGGTTGCTGACGAAAGGGCGACTCTCTTGGAGACGGCTGCGGCACAGTCCGTCCTGGACAAGGAGGAGATCCGGAGCCTGAAAGCCCGTGTGCTTGAGCTGGGTGACTCCCTTCTTCAGGAGAAGGCGGCACACGACACCACCCGTCGGGAGAGGGAGGAGGCCGACAACTTAGTGGATGTCACCTTTAACGAGGCCATTTATATGGCCTGGTGCAAGGACAAGAACATGAACCTCCTTATCTTCCCCGATCCCGACTCGAAGCGTGCTGAGTACGAGGCCAAGGAGAGGGAGGATGCGGACCTCCGGGCGGACGCGCTGTAGGCCCTTGTCTCGGCCTCGTTCTTTTTGTTAATTAGTTTAGCTTGTAATTTAATTTCAAACACTGCTTCTTCCTTTGGTTCTTAAAAGATTTCTCCTTTCACCATTCAGTAAGAAGTTGATGTCGCGACTAACTGATTGCAGGGGGTTTTGTCCGGGTTCCAACGGCCGGGACTGGACCCAACGACTAGTCTTTGCTCTGTTCGGGGCCCTTGGGACTTTGTTTAACCCAGAGTGTGCTTTCCCTGGAATTTTAGGTCCTGGGTTTGTTCCGGGGCTGACCTAATGCTTCCGTGCTCCGAGGATCAGCACGTCCGGGTCGGACAGACTTTATACTCCCGGACATCGTTCGTCCGGGGTGGGACCGGCCTTGGGCTCGGTTCCCTTTTATTTATACCCCCGGACGTCGTTCGTCCGGGGTGGGACCGGCCTTGGGCTCGGTTCCCTTTTATTTATACCCCCGGACGTCGTTCGTCCGGGGTGGAACCGGCCTTGGGCTCGGTTCCCTTTTATTTATTCCCCCGGACGTCGTTCGTCCGGGGTGGGACCGGCCTTGGGCTCGGTTCCCTTTTATTTATACCCCCGGACGTCGTTCGTTCGGGGTGGAACCGGCCTTGGCACGGTCCTCTTATTTTTATACTCCCGGACATCGTTCGTCCGGGGTGGGACCGGCCTTGGGCTCGGTTCCCTGTTATTTATACCCCCGGTCGTCGTTCGTCCGGGGTGGAACCGGCCTTGGCACGGTCCTCTTATTTTTATACTCCCGGACATCGTTCGTCCGGGGTGGGACCGGCCTTGGGCTCGATCCTCTTATTTTTATACTCCCGGACATCGTTCGTCCGGGGTGGGACCGGCCTTGGGCTCGGTTCCCTGTTATTTATACCCCCGGACGTCGTTCGTCCGGGGTGGAACCGGCCTTGGCACGGTCCTCTTATTTTTATACTCCCGGACATCGTTCGTCCGGGGTGGGACCGGCCTTGGGCTCGGTCCTCTTATTTTTATACTCCCGGACATCGTTCGTCCGGGGTGGGACCGGCCTTGGGCTCGATTCCCTGTTATTTATACCCTCGGACGTCGTTCTTCTGGGGTGGAACCGACCTTGGCACGGTCCTCTTATTTTTATACTCCCGGACATCGTTCGTCCGGGGTGGGACCGGCCTTGGGCTCGGTTCCCTGTTATTTATACCCCCGGACGTCGTTCGTCCGGGGTGGAACCAGCCTTGGCACGGTCCTCTTATTTTTATACTCCCGGACATCGTTCGTCTGGGGTGGGACCGGCCTCGGGCTTGGTTCCCTGTTATTTATACCCCCGGACGTCGTTCGTCCGGGGTGGAACCGGCCTTGGCACGGTCCTCTTATTTTTATACTCCCGGACATCGTTCGTCCGGGGTGGGACCGGCCTCGGGCTCGGTTCCCTGTTATTTATACCCCCGGACGTCGTTCGTCCGGGGTGGAACCGGCCTTGGCACGGTCCTCTTATTTTTATACTCCCGGACATCGTTCGTCCGGGGTGGGACCGGCCTCGGGCTCGGTTCCCTGTTATTTATACCCCCGGACGTCGTTCGTCCGGGGTGGAACCGGCCTTGGCACGGTCCTCTTATTTTTATACTCCCGGACATCGTTCGTCCGGGGTGGGACCGGCCTTCGGCTCAGTTCCCTGTTATTTATACCCCCGGACGTCGTTCGTCCGGGGTGGAACCGGCCTTGGCACGGTCCTCTTATTTTTATACTCCCGGACATCGTTCGTCTGGGGTGGGACCGGCCTTGGGCTCGGTTCCCTGTTATTTATACCCCCGGTCGTCGTTCGTCCGGGGTGGAACCGGCCTTGGCACGGTCCTCTTATTTTTATACTCCCGGACATCGTTCGTCCGGGGTGGGACCGGCCTTGGGCTCGGTTCCCTTTTTTATCTTTGCGCCTGGGATGACACCCCGCGCAAGTGAGCACAGACTGGTCTGGGGTCACTTTAGATAATAGCCTTGAGGCACACATTTTCATGGAAATAATAGCCCTTTATGACGTTTTGCACACGTCATTTTCATTGTTCTAACAAAGGGAATTAGCCCTGAGGCGTACATGTTACAGCGTAAACATTAAACTCGGACGAGCCCTTAGGCTACTGGTAGTATTTACGGAGGTGTTCTGCGTTCCAGGCTCGCGGAACCTCGGAACCATCTAGCCGCTTCAAGCGGTATGTTCCGGGGCAGATCTCTTGCTGGATCTCATACGGCCCTTCCCAATTGGGGCCCAAAACCCCTACCCCCGGATCCTGAGTGGCAGGGAAGACCCTCCGCAGGACCAGATCGCCGGTTTCGAACTTACGGCTCTTGACTCTGGAGTTGAAGTGCCGAGCGATCTTGCCCTGGTACATCTTTAACTGCACCTGCGACTCTTCCCGGATTTCCTCGATAAGGTCCAGAGATTCTTAGAGTAAGGCATGGTTCTGGGTGGGATCATACGTGTCGCGACGATGGGACGGGATGGTCGTTTCAATTGGGATGACGGCTTCGCATCCGTACGTCATTGAGTATGGGGTGTGCCCGTTGATGTCCGTTCGGTTGTCCGGTAGGCCCACAACACGCGGGGGAGCTCTTCGGGCCACTTGCTCTTACAGGCCTGAAGCTTTTTCTTCAGTGTCCCTTTTAGGATTTTGTTCACGGCTTCGGCCTGTCCGTTCGCCTGGGGCCTGGCCACGGCGGAGAAACTCTTCACTATACCGTGCCTCTCGCAGAAATCCGTGAAGTGGAGGCTGTCAAATTGTTTCCCGTTGTCAGACACGATTTTGTAGGGGAGGCCATACCGACACACTATGTTGTTAACGACGAAATCTAAGGCCTTCTTGGACGTGATCGTGTTCATAGGCTCCGCCTCAACCCATTTCGTGAAATAGTCTACCGCCACAATGGCATACTTCACCCCTCCTCTCCCGGTTGGGAGGGATCCCACAAGATCGATCCCCCACACTGCAAAGGGCCAGGGACTGTTCATCAAGGTTATCTCTGTTGGGGGGGCCCGAGGGATCTTCGCGTACCTCTGGCATTGTTCGCACTTGCGGACGTAGTCTATGCAGTCCCTTTTCATGGTGGGCCAGAAGTATCCTTTGCGCACAATCTTCTTGGACAAACTGGGTCAGGCTGTGTGATCTCCGCAAAGGCCTTCGTGGACCTCATGCATGATGGCACCCAGCTCAGTCCCGGACACGCACCGGAGGTAAGGCATAGACAGTCCCCGGCGATAAAGTTTCCCGTCCATCATGACGTATCGGTGGGCCTGGTACAGGAGCTTCCTGGCCGCGGCTCGCTCGTTCGGAACCTCCCCGGTGGACAGGTAGCGGATCAGCGGCCCCATCCATGAATTGGAGTGATCGACGGCATGGACGGTCGGAGTCCCTATGCTTGGGACGGGGAGATGGTTGACGGGGACCAGCCCGGCCAACTCGGCCTCTGCGTCGGTTACTAGCTTCGCTAATGTGTCTGCAAAGACGTTCTTCTCCCGGGGTATCTGGCGGATGGAATGCGCCGCGAACGCTTGGAGCATCTCCCTCGCTTGGGTTACGTATGCCGCCATTCGCTCTCCCTTGGTCTGATACTCCCCCGAAATCTGTCTGACTACCAGCTGAGAATCGCTGTATATTTCGAGGTTCGTCGCCCCTACTTCTCGGGCCAGACGCAAGCCGACTATGACGGCCTCATGCTCCGCCTCGTTGTTCGACGCTTTGAACTGGAAACGGAGGGCGTTTTGTAGCTGATGCCCCTACGGGGATACCAGGATGATCCCGGCGCCGGCCCCGTTCTCGTTCGATGCTCCGTCCACGAAGACTTTCCAAACGGGAGAAGTGCGGGCCGCGGGGGCACTCTCTTTTGGGGTGACCCCGGAACATTCGACGATGAAGTCGGCCAGGGCCTGTCCCTTAATGGCCACCCGGGGCACGTAAGATATATCAAATTGGCTCAGCTCCATGGCCCTTTTCAGGAGTCTCCCCGACGCCTCAGGTTTCTGCAACACCTGCCGCAGGGGGTGGTTGGTTAAGACCTTTATCGTGTGGGCCTGGAAGTAAGGTCGAAGCTTCCGGGATGCCGTCAGCAGACAGAAAGTCAGTTTTTCGATTAGTGGGTATCTAGATTCGGCGCCTAGTAATCGCTTGCTCACGTAGTACACCGGGAGTTGAGTCCTCTCCTCTTCGCGCACCAACGCGGCGCTGATGGCGTGCTCGGTTACGGCCAGGTATAAGTACAAAGGCTCTCCTTCGACTGGCTTCGCCAGGATGGGGGCCTTGGCCAAGTGCTCTTTCAGCTTCTGGAAGGCTTCTTCGCACTCGGGTGACCATTCGAACCGCTGGCTTCCCCGGAGGACGTTGAAAAAAGGGACGCACTTGTCCGTGGCCTTGGAGACAAAACGGCTTAGGGCGGCCACTCGCCCCGTCAGGCTTTGAACGTCCTTGTGCTTCCAGGGAGAGGCCATGTTGATCAGGGCCTTGATCTTCTCGGGGTTGGCTTCAATTCCTCGGGAACTCACGATAAAGCCCAGGAACTTCCCGGATGCGACGCCGAAGGTGCACTTCTTAGGTTTCAGCTTCATCCCGTACTTCCGGATAACCGCGAAAGCCTCCGCCAAATCGCTTGAATGTTCCTGCGACGTCTTGGATTTGACCAGCATATCGTCGATGTATACTTCCATGTTTCGCCCCATCTGGGCCCTAAACATTCTATTAACGAGCCTCTGGTAGGTTGCTCCGGCATTCTTGAGTCCGAAAGGCATGACGACATAGCAGTAGATGCCCTTGTCAGTTTGGAAACTGGTGTGCTCCTGATCTGCCACGTGCATGGAGATCTGGTTGTAGCCTGAGTAGGCGTCCATGAAACTCAAGATCTCGTAACCGGACGTAGCGTCCACCATTTGGTCTATCCGGGGGAGCGGGAAACAGTCCTTCGGACATGCTTTGTTGAGGTCCGTGAAGTCGATGCAGGTCCTCCACGTCCCGTTAGGCTTCGGCACCAAGACCGGGTTGGCTAGCCATACGGGGTATACAGCTTCGCGGATGAAGTTAATGGAAGACAGCTTCTCTACCTCCAGCTTGAGGGCCTCGGCCCTTTCCGTCCCCAAAGGTCTGCGTTTCTGGCGGACCGGGGTCGCGTTTGGGTCAATACTCAACGCGTGGCATATGATATTGCGGTCGATCCCGGTCATATCGGAGTGGGACCATGCCAGAAGATCCTGGTTTTCCTTGACTTGGGCGATAATGGCGGCCCGAATGTCTTCCGGCAGGCTCTTTCCCACTTGGATGACCCTGGCAGGGTCGGACTCGCTGATGCATACCTCTTCTATTTCGTCCATTGGCTCAAGGGTGCGTTCCTCTCCCAACCGTGGGTCCAGATCGTCTTCGTCCTGGATAGCTTGCTCGGGCGGGCGGAGTGCCGGCCCGACGGGCTCATCCCGGACCATACAAACGGGACGGGCAGAGATATGGTAACACTTCCGCGCGCTTTTCTGGTCTCCGCGGACCGTCCCAATCCCTCCGTTGCTGCACGGGAACTTCATGCATAGATGGCGGATGGAGGTGATGGCCCCGAACTCGACCAGGGCAGGCTGGCCAAAGATGGCGTTGTAAGCGGTCGGGCAATCCACCACCACAAAGGTGCAGAACTTGAACGATTGCTACAACGCGTCCCCCAGAGTAACAGGTAGCTGGACCTTTCCCATGGGGAGGAGTGCGTCTCCGTTGAAGCCGTAGATTTGGGTCGGGCACGACGCCAGATCAGCCTCCGTCAGGCCAATGGCGGCAAAGGCGGATTTGAACAACAAGTTGACGGAGCTTCCGTCATCCACCAACACTCGGGACACCATCTTGTTGGCAATTTGAGCATCTATGACCAGTGGGTCGTGGTGCGGGAAATGGACGTTACGGGCGTCGTCTTCCGTGAACGTGATGGGGAGGTTCATCAGTTTGGGGCGCTGAGCAGGGGCCTGGACGAGGGCGCAGACTTCTTGGTCATGGTCTAGCTTGGTCAGATAGCGCTTTTGATCATTCTTCGAAGGGCCCCCTAGGTGGGGTCCGCCTGATATGGTCGACACGTGCCCGTCCACTCGAGGGGGCGCTGCCCCGGAAGGATAGGGCATCCCAGGACCGGGGGCCTGCGTGGCGACGGCCCCCTGAGGGGTCTGTGCCGGGAGCCCTTGCGCATACCCTCCCTGGGGCGGGTATGCACGAGTCGTTGCCGGCGCCGCAGACTGCCTGGGATTTGCTGTCATGCCCGGGACGCCTATGGGCATCCTTACCCACTGATGGAGGTGTCCTAGCTTGATGAGGTTTTCAATTTCATCTTTGAGCTGCCGACATTCGTCGGTGGTGTGGCCCACATCTTTGTGATAGGCGCACCGTTTGCTGGTGTCTCTGGGGTTCCTCCCCCCCCTAAACATGGGGCTAGGCTTCCGGTAATGGACCGCTCTTTCTGTAGCCAGGTAGATGTTTTCCCGGGTATCCACCAAGTTAGTGTATTCCGAGTATTGGGGCTCATTGCCCCTCTTCCCTTTTTTGGCCGACTCCGGCCGGTTCTGGCCTTTGCCGGCCCGCTTACTCTGGGAGGGATTCACGCTTGCCTCGGTTACCCCGGTCTGCGATTGCTGGGCCATGACGGGGGCCATGCTGTGCCCTGCTGGCGCGCACCATACCCGGAGAAGGGCGTTGACTGGGCCGGGGCATATCCCGAAGCGGCAGGACCGTACACCATAGGCGTGTAACTAATGTCGAGCGCGACAACCGCCCCCGGGACGATGGGGGGCGATGCGTAGGACTGCGCGGGGAAATGTCCCGCACCTCCCGGAATCGTCTGAGGGACTGGATGAGGAGCCGAGGGCCATCCGCAGGCCTAGATCTGGGCCTCCTCCCAGTTGATGAATCCTTGGGCCCTCCTAATAAATTCTTCTAGGGTGGCGGCTTTATTGCGCTGCATGTCGTCCCAGAGCGGGGACCCGGCCCGGATTCCAGACTGTAGTGCCACCAAGCGCTGTCCGTCGTCGACCTTTGTCTTGGAGGCTTCTTCAGTGAAGCGCTGGATGTAGGCCCTCAGTATTTCTGCGGGCATTTGCTTAATATTGGCGAGGGCACTGATTTGCATGTCCATCCTCATGGCAGCCACGAATTGCTTCCGAAAAGCCGACTGTAGCCCGGACCATGTTTGGATGGACCCCGGTTTAAGCCTTTTCCACCACTCTTCGGCGGGGCCGCCCAACGTGATGGAGAAGCAGAGGCATTTGCCGTTGTCGCTGACGTGAGCCACGGTCATGAGTCGGTTGTACCGGGACAGATGATCCCTAGGGTCCGTGCTTCCAGTGTAGGCGGTGAGACTTGGCATCTTGAACCCCTTGGGCAACATGGCGTCTAGGATGTGTCTCGCGCACGGCTCCTTGTCCTCTTCGTCCGAGTCAGTGTCCGCGCCCTCTTGCTTGCGGACCAAGCGGTCGGTGACTTTTTTTAATGCTGCCATTTGCTCCATGAGCTGCCTGGCCACGCCGTCCTCTAGGGGGATTCTCTCGTTCCGCCTGTCGTTTATGTCGTTCATGAGGTCGCCGTTTCGAGGAAGGATTTTTTGCTTGCGGGCCCGATCTTTCCGGGCATTTAGTCCGTCACGTAAATCTACCCGGGAAGTGTCGTCCCCGGAGCTGAGAGCGTCACGATCCTCGCGGCGGGATCGTTCCCGATGGTTCTTGTTGACCGAGGCACTCGGTTGCAAAGGCTTTTCCCTCCCGTTCGCCCTTGGGGCGGGCCGGGGTTGACCGTCTTGCGGCCGTACCCCCTGCAGATCGATTGGGTGGCCTCGTCCTGGGTCGGGGCACACCTTCTCTTTCCTAGGTAACGGCCGTGAACGTGCCCCGGCTTTACTGACGGGGGTAGTCTTTTTCCGAGTTGTCTGTCGCTCCCTGTCCGGGACTTTCGGAGCCGTGTCGGGGGGAGGCTCTGGGAAACGGATCGGGCTGGCCCCCCTGGGGCCCCCGGTTTGCGCTTGGGGAGCGGGTTGTTGCGTTTCTGGGTGCAGGCCAACTGCGGGGTTGGCCGCCGGGCCCTGTGCGGCCATCAGTGCTTGCAGGGCATGGAGAGACTCTTGCACCCGGCGGTGTGCCTCCGCCTGCTCAGCCATCCTGGCTTCCTGATCCCGGATCTGCTGCCTCAGTTTAGTCACCTCCGGGTCTTGCTGATCGTCGCGAGGGACCTCGGGATCCGCGGCTTCATCATGATACTCCCCCTCGTTCTCCTCCTCATAGTACTCTTCTTCGTCTCCTACTTCGTACTCTGTCTCACCCTCGTAGTCTTGCGACTCGTCTTGGTGAGACGTCTGAGGAGGCACGTCTTCAGGCAGGTTTTGAGGGATGCGCTGAGAAGGCAGTGGGTCTCCGTTGCCCTGCTCCGGGTTGGCAGGGTCGAAGGTGGTGTTACGAGTGTTCACCATCGTAGTAAAGGCCTGACGTTGGCGCTAGCTTCCTTCAGCTCTCAATGAAAGCACCAAACTGTTAACCGAGATTTTCAGCAACTATCTTAAAGAAGGATATTGACTAATATTAATAATGAGAATGGAAGATCGACACAAGATTTTTACGTGGTTGGGGCGTTAACTAGCCTTAGTCCACGAGTCTGTATATAAGTATGTATTAGAGCTAGGATAAGCTTTTACAATGGAGTTGTTTAACTGTATTTGAACAGAGTTTCTGCCTTCTCCCCCTTTCTACGTTGCATTACAACTTATATTTATAGGACGAGGGGGACATCAGGTTTGGGCCGGGCCTGACCCGGACCCATTTGGGAAATGTGCACAAAGGGCCTTCCTAGTGGAGGCCCGAGCTAGAAAGATACACAGAACACCAAACCCGAATCAGCTCAGGCCCAATTAGTTGCCCTGAGACGCAAGCATTCCCCCGAAAAAACGGCACTTTGGCTCTGACCACTTCGAATCACGAGGCCGATTCAGGGGACAAGACCGGTCAGAGCACTTGGCTGCGCAGTCCTGACACGCCAACAGATAATCCCAAGGAGACCCTTTCTGCAGGTGAAAAGTGGGGGGACAAGACCCACGCGAAATGAGGCGGCTTCAGTGTCCTGGACGCCTGACCCATAGCCTGGGGATGAAGCGGTCCAGGTTCGTTTACCTTTGGCCCGCTGCGTTTACTTCGGCCCCGGACCATTCTGGACCCGGGACGCGATGCCGCGATGGTCCGGGGTACTCCGGACAGTGCCGGGACCGTTCAAGCTGAACATGAACCCCGGACAGTGCCGGGACCGTCCCGGACCCTTCTACACAGGCCCGGTCCGTAGCCAGCGGACTAGGCCCAAATACCGAACCGGTCCCTCTGACCGTGGGCCGGGGCGAGGGCCCAAAACCCCGACAGGAAATGGGGATAACAATAAGAATCAATCTTTACGTCAAATGACAAGTTTATAAAGATAATTAATTCTTATCAGTCATGTGATATATATTTTCTATTATATATAACACATTTACTAAGATGTCTATCCACATCAGTAATCCGAATCTAGATCACTTGCATCCCATATGCTTAGCAAATTACACTAGTAACCATTCATTAAAGATTCCATACTTTAATATGTTACTGTTACACCCAGATTTCGAGCCATAAGAATTGTGATCTCGAAAGTTGGATTCATAATGAATGGACTCGTAATGTCTGGAACGTGTCCGCAACCCAGGCACCGAGCCTGCGAAGCAGAGACGACTTCGAAGATGGTAGCTTCGAGATCCTCACAAGCTCGGAGGACAGACATCGAAGTACGGCTGTTCTCGGGATGGCCTCGGATCAGGGGCTCCGAACCTGACACAGGTATGAGCTCAAAGTCACATGATCTCGGGAAGATGCTATAGCTCGAAATTCAATAAGAGACCTGGGTGAATATGGCATTGGCGATATAAGATAATAACTTTGAACATCTTAGTGAATCATCAATGAGAGACGCGGTCTACATTGATTGCTATAAATCCCCTATAATCAAGGGATATTAATTGTTCAGTTATGCGCCCCCTGATCTTCAGGGGACGTTTCCTTGTATATAGGATTACAGGCTTTTAATGCCATTAAATTTATTTGCATATAAAGAATAACTTCCCGAAATATGCGGGATAGTATTCTGAAACCTCCTCTATAAATAGAGAGGTTATGCACAATTGTAAAGGACCAAATTTTTGTGATCTTAAGAGAAAACTCTGGAGAATTCATTCTTGAAGAATTTTCAGAGATCATCTTGAGTTTAATAACAAAGACTTGTGGACTAGGCAGAGTTAACTGCTGAACCACGTAAAAAATCCCATTTGTGTTATCATATTTCTTTTGGCCATAACCAATTATTGTTTCCGTGCTCTTGTTTCACTGTTGACGAAAAACGGCGTCAACAGTTTGGTGCTTTCATTGAGAGCCTTAAGCATTCAGTCCCTGAACAAGTTATGGCCGCTAATAATCAGAACGTTCCGGAAGAAAATTATCCGAGACGTCCTGGGAAACAGCCGATGGAAAACCCAGATGTTGAAGAGAGAAGCGGATCCTTCGATTCTCGGGGACCACTCGCACCACCGAGAGATGAGGATATGTATTACAATCCTGAGCGATATGTTCCCATTGTGAAACTTGAGAACCGGCAGTTGAAACAGCAGTTGGCAGAAACCAACAAGCAGAATGAGAAGTTGGCAAGGATAGCCGCCGAGGCGCAGGCGGCTCAGCCCCCGCCTCCGCGCAAAAACCAAGCCCCTCCTCCGAGGGACGTGCATGTTCCTCCCCGTGGGCGTCCACGGAAGAATGCTGCCATAAGAAGGCTGGAGAAACCTCCTGCACCAGTAGATCAGTCGGCCCCATCTAGGCCCCAGAGAAGTACCCGGGCTAGGGCCCCGGTTAATCCACCTGCGGAAGTACCTGTGGGAACTGAGAATAACCGAGCCCCTGCAGAGGCTCGGACTCAAGTCCCTGGGAGCGCGCCGAATGCAACCAACCCATCTCGGGCAAACTCTGGACCATCTAGGCCGCGAAATGGGTGGCAGCCACCGTCACCCATACGGTTCCCTCCATCGCCTATAAGATATCCTTCACCTCCTCGCAAGAATGCTCAACCAGTTCGAGATCAGGACGAAAGGCGTGCGGAGAGGAGATAAGGAAACAGGGAGGCTTTCCAGGAGCGGAGAGGTGCCCTATCTGAAAGAAGTCAAACATCTCGGTCTCGCACGGCGGAAACGAGGTGGCATGGAAAAGACCCATCTCGAAATAACCATGCGACAAGTTTTATTAGTGACGACTCTGGAGATACCAGATCGGTCAGCATGCACGATCGAGGTTGAAAGAATACTGGGAGCCGTAGGAATCGCTCCGACCTACGAGAACACTTGAATCAAAGCCGGGGTAATGTTAACCCGATAAACCCGGACCTGAGGGACCGCTTGAATAGGCGTAAAGACCCCCTACAGAGGCGCGAGCCTGGAATTGTGATCGACGACAACCGATTCCAGACAGTACCCCTCGCGAACCCAGTCCAGGAAAGAATTGATCAGTTGGAAAAGGCCTTTAGGCTTTTGAAAAACGAGCAAGGTCAGGATCGATATGAAGATTCTGATGAGGAGCTTGAACCGTTTGCTCCCCATATTTCTAACACTCCATTTCCCCAAGGATTTCGGATCCCTCACGTCCCAACGTTTGAGGGAAATTCCGACCCATACAGCCATTTGAGTACGTTCAACACCATAATGAGAGCAAGCAACGTGGGTTACGAGCTCAGATGCATGTTATTTCTAGCATCATTGACAGGGCCAGCCAAAAGTTGGTTCAAAAAATATAAAAGACACTCAATAACTTCTTGGGAGCAGCTGTCTAAAGACTTCAAGAAGTAGTTCAGAGCCATGATGGGGGTTAGACTTGAGGCGTCAACCCTGACTAACGTTCGGCAGCAGCTAGGAGAAACATTGAAAAGTTACCTTACAAGGTTCAACTTGGAAGTTGCCCGAGCTCGGAACGTGGATGACAGCGGTCACTTAATGGCTGTCCAAGCTGGAGTTATGCCTGGGAGTGCTCTCTGGGACGACATGCAGAGGAAACCTGTGAGGTCCCTAACCGAGTTTAACAAACGGGCACAGAGGTTTGTCAATGTAGAGGAAGCGAGGTCGACACTTAATGTGACTTCCCAGCCCGCAACTACAACGATAAACATAAACTCTGCCTCAACCTCGGCGAACCCACCAGCTTCAAAGCCTGCCGCGGAAAACCCTTCCAAGAGAAAAAAGAACGAAGGGAGTAACCCCGAGGCTGAAGGAGGAAAGAAAAAGAAGGGGGAAAGATATTTCTCCATATACAGAGTGTACACCGAGCTCAACAAGTCTCGGGAAAACATATACCTGGCTAATGAAAACCAGGTCCCTTTCAGGCGTCCGGACCCAATGAGAAATCAGAAGTCCAAGAGGGACTCCAGCAAATATTGTCGATTTCACAGAGACACCGGGCATACTACCGATGAATGTCGACAGCTGAAAGACGAGATCGAAGGATTGATCTCGAGGGGTTACTTCAGACAATATGTAAAGAACCAAAGTACTAATCAAGCGACCGCTAGCCAGAGAACAGCCACACCGCAGCCCACACAGAACAACAATTCCCGTGCTAGGGAAGAGGATAGGCCCCCACCGATAGATGGAGAAGACGTGATAACCATCTCAGGAGGGCCTCATCCCGCGGGCACGGGCAGAAATGCCCAAAAGAGATATGTTAACGAGCTGAAGACTGGGGATGGGTCTCCATATGAACCCGAACCTAGAGCTCCAAAAAGTCAAAGGGTTGAATCTCAACCAATAACATTCATTGAGGAAGACGTGTCCCATGTTCAGTTTCCTCACCATGATCCGCTAGTCATTACTCTCCAGCTGGCAAACAAAAGAGTCCACCGAGTTCTCATAGACAATGGGAGCTCCGTTAACATTCTCTATAAAGCAACCCTTGAAAAGATGGGATTCTCCCTTCGCGACCTGAAAGCATGTGCGACTACATTATACGGATTTTCAGGAGAAGGGACCGCATTAGGGCTGTGCAGAAATTTTTACAACCCGAATAATCCGCCCAAACCAACTCGAAAAAACCGCCAAAAAACGCAACCCGAATAAACCGACCAAAATTTAAACCGCCCAATTGTTAGATTGGGCGGGTTGAAAATAATTATCAACCCGCCCAATATAACCCAACCCGCCCAATTAAGAATTTATTATTAATTTATTATTTTTAATATATTCAAATAAATATATAAATTAATTAAGTTTTGTTTTAATTTTTTACTATAAATTTAAAATATTGTTTTAAGCTTAAAAAAATAAACTTCACACTATTAGTACTAATATTTAAAAGAAAAAAAATTACAAAAATGTAAAAATAAAAAAAGACCACTTTTGTTTGGGCGGGTCCGCCCAACCCGCCAAAAAAAAAATACCATTTCGATTTGGGCGGGTTAACCCGACCAACCCGCCCAAATTATTGGGCGGGTTAATTTTTTTTTTCTTAATTGGGCATGTTACGGGTCACTTTTGCTAACCCGATTATGACATTGGACGGGTAAAAATGCCTTGTAACCCGACCAACCCGCCCAATGATCAGCCCTAGACCGCATGCATGGGGTCCATCGAACTCCCTGTGACCTTGCGAGACTACCCAGTCTCGGCGACCAAGATGATGGAGTTCGTGGTAGTAGACTTGCCTTCGGCCTACAACGTGCTGCTCGGGAGACCCGCCCTGGTTGGGCTGGGGGCAGTCTCGTTCGTGAGGCACCTGACCATTAAGTTCCCGACCCCTAGTGGCGTCGGGACGTTGAAGGGAGATCAGTTAGCTGGAAGAGAGTGTTACAGCATTTCCTTGAGAGGAAAGAAACAGACGAGCGCACAAGCACTCGTCATAGTTCAGAATAAAGACGGGACGGTTTTAGAGATTGATGAAGAAATCAATCCAAGGGTTGAGGAGAAAGCTGACCACCCTTAGAGGAGCTCGAAGAGGTCCAACTCGAGGAGTCCGATCTCTCGAAAAAGGTAAAGGTTGGAAAACACCTCCAGGAAGAGGCAAAATAACAACTAATTTGCTTTCTGAAGAAAAACCAGGACGTCTTCGCATGGTCACATTCGGACATGGTAGGGATAAGTCCGGACGTAGCAAGCCACGCACTAAATATAGACAAAAGCTTCCCTCCGAAGCAACAAAAGCGAAGACAGCTGGATGACGACAGAAAGAAGGCACTGAAGGAGGAGGTCGACAGGTTAAAAGCAAACCGATTCATCAGGGATGCTTTTTACCCTGACTGGGTAGCCAATCCGGTGTTGGTCCCAAAACCTAATGGGACGTGGCGAACCTGTATTGACTATTCAGACCTCAACAAAGCTTGCCCGAAGGACTATTTTCCATTACCGAGGATTGACCAGCTCGTGGATGCAACGGCAAGGCATGGACTGATGTCGTTCATGGATGCCTATTCTGGATACAACCAGATTCCCATGCATGCCCCCGACCAGGAATATACGAGCTTCATAGGGGCTATACTGCTATAATGTCATGCCATTCGGGCTTAAAAATGCTGGAGCCACATACCAGCGGCTCGTGAATATGATGTTTTCAGAACAAATAGGGAACAACATGGAAGTTTATGTTGACGACATGCTTTTCAAGTCTCAACTAAACAAAAACCATGTTGATGACCTCGAAGAGTGCTTTGGTGTGCTCCGAAAGTATAACATGAAACTAAATCCTCATAAGTGCACCTTCGGTGTATCTTCAGGAAAATTCTTGGGCTTTATCGTGAACGCCCGTGGAATAGAAGCCAACCCTGACAAGATCCAGGCTCTGATTGACATGCCCTCACCTCGAAAACACAAGGATGTCCAAAGTTTGACCGGCAGGATGGCGGCTCTAAGTAGGTTCATATCAAAATCTACGAACCGTTGTCTTCCGTTTTTCAACCTTTTGAGGGGAGGCAAGAAATTTGAATGGATAGAGGAATGCGAGCTGGCCTTCCAGGAGCTTAAAAAGCACCTCGCAGAACCCCCTATCTTATCAAAACATGTTACAGGAGAAGTACTCTACCTATACCTTTCCACCACCGAACACGCAATAAGTGCAGTGCTCGTGCGAGAAGAAGAGAAGGTACAGAGACTCGTCTATTACATCAGCAAAAGGTTACTGGGGGCAGAGTCGAGATACTCCTTGATGGAAAAGATGGCTCTCAGCTTAATTCATTCATCTCGTAAACTTCGACCCTATTTTCAAGCACACCCCATCCATGTGTTGACTGATCAACCACTTAGGCAAGTTTTGTCTAAGCCAGAGGCCTCAGGTCGACTTCTTAAATGGGCAGTTGAACTCGGACAGTTCGAGATCACTTACCACCCGAGGACGACCATCAGGGCCCAGGCACTGGCAGATTTTATAGTGGAATGTACTGGCATGACCAACGATGAAGTGATAACCCCGGCCCACGAGCTGTGGAAACTTTACGTCGATGGCTCATCCAATGAAAATGGATCAGGGGCAGGGGTCATTTTGATTACCCCAGCAGGGAGCAGATTTCATTCCACCTTGAGATTCGACTTCAAGGCGTCGAATAACGAGGCCGAATACGAGGCTTTACTGGCGGGACTTCGCATAGCCAAGGAGATCAAAGCTAAAGCAATACATTGCTACAGCGACTCCCAGCTTGTGGTTAATCAAATCTTGGGAGAATACCAAGCTCGTGGCACGAGAATGGCAGCTTATTTAGAAAAGGCAAAATCTGCATTGGAACATTTCGAGTTCTACGCAATCGAACAGGCTCCTCGAGAGAAAAACTCAAATGCAGATGCCTTAGCTCGGCTCGCTACTTCCACCGAGAATGACGAACTAAACGTTGTGCCCATAGAACACCTCTCGGCACCAAGCATTAACGAGCCGGAGGAGGAAGACGTATGTATGATTGAGTCTGAGCCAACATGGATGACCCCAATAGTCGAATATCTCGAGACCGGAGTCCTTCCAAAAGACCGGAACCAGGCTCAAAAGCTAATGTATCAGCTTCCCCGTTACACCATTTTGGACGGAAAGCTGTATAGAAGGGGGTATTCCATGCCGTTACTTCGGTGCGTAACTCCACCCGAAGCCAAGAAAATCATCGAAGAAATTCATGAAGGGTTCTGTGGAGACCATACCGGGGGGCATAGCCTGTCCAAGAAAATCATACGCCAAGGATATTTCTGGCCTACCATTAAATCGGATTCATTCGAGTATGTAAAGAAATGCGACAAATGCCAGAGATTCGCCACGATTCCTTGAGCTCCACGATCCGAGCTGACCATGTTGACTTCCCCATGGCCATTCGCGGTATGGGTAATCGACCTTATAAGCTCTCTCCCAACTGGCAAGGGCGGTGTGAAATATGTTGTAGTCGCTGTGGATTACTTCACAAAGTGGACGGAGGCTGAACCGTTGGCAACAATAACTTCCAAAAAGGTCCTTGACTTCGTGGTAAAAAACATTGTATGCCGATATGGGATGCCGAGGAAAATTGTACCCAACAACGGAACCCAGTTCGATAGCGATTTGTTTACCAAATTTTGTGAGAAGAATGGAATAATAAATAGTTTTTCGTCAGTGGCTCATCCTCAGGCGAATGGCCAGGTCGAAGCTATAAACAAAACTCTCAAGAGTTCATTAAAGAAAATGTTGGAGGAAGCAAAGGGATGATGGCTCGAAGAATTGCCCCAAGTCCTATGGGGATATAGGACTACAGCTCGAACATCAACGGGACATACCCCGTTCTCGCTAGCATACGGTTGCGAAGCTATGCTGCCTATCGAGGTTGAAATCCTAACAATACGAACTCACATTTATGACCAAATCTCAAACCACACTCAGCTCGAAGAAACCTTAGACTTGATTGAAGAAAAAAGAAACGAAGTTTAGTTGAGGAGCGCTGCCTACCAGCAACGAGCTACCAGGTACTTCAACAAGAGGGTTCGAGATCGAACTTCGGTGTGGGAGACCTGGTGTTAAGACACGTATTTTTGGCAATGCGAGATCCATCAGCTGGTGTGCTTGGGCCAAATTGGGAAGGACCATACCAGATAAAGTCAATCATCCAGCCCAGTGTTTACAAACTAGCGAGATTGGATGGGAGCTTGGTACCGCGAGCATGGAATGGCGAACACCTAAGACCTTACTACCAATAGTATAGGAAGGATGTCGCCTGTAACCATGATTATTTATTAGTACTATTTTGTTTACTTTTGAATTCCATCAAATAAAGATCTATTTCGTTCGATATGTTATATTTCTCTTTATTTTTGCAATCTCTCTTAATTTAATAGCCTATGGTCACACTCATAAGATATTAAGGGGCCATCATTGATATATATACCATCAGCTTGAAAAATAAAATAACATACACGAAATACATGCAAGCGTTTGGAGATAACCAAATGTGCCAGTTAAGACTGTTTGGATATAACCAAGCTGTCAAAAACGTACAAGTGTTTGGATGTAACCAAATACGCGAGCTAGGATAACTAGCTAAAAACCAAATTATAAAAAAAAAAAGTGTATGGATTACAAACCAATCACAACCTTAAAAGGTTTGGAACAAACCAGCTAAAACTAATCGACGATAAGTTGGAACCTAAACCTACTTAGAGATAAGTCGAGATCGAGGCTGGAATATCTTATGGGAAAATAGTTTCAAACTCATAACCTCGGAGAAATAACCGAGGACGAGAAAAAGTAACTAAGCAATAAGATATAACTAAACCGTTTGCATTACACACCATACAAGTACTTTCGGGTTCATGGTTGAAGTAATATCTGACCTTGATAAATAACGAAGTCAGAAGCGGATAATTCGAGTAAACGATGCATGAATGCATTGAGTCTCGAGCCTAAATCCAAACTATGTTTGTACGAATAAATAAACATATGCGATTCTTTAATATAAAAAAAAATGTGTGCAAAATATTTCAAACCAAGAAATGTAAAGCACATGTATTAAAATAAAAGGAAATTGTATCAGCCCTACGGGCATAAATTAAAGAAATTACAAAAATAAGGGGACGCAGCCCCAAGATAAGATTTCCCCGAGATAAGATTCAAGAAGGAGCAGTCTCCTTGGCCTTCTCAGCATCAGCAGCACTGGAGCCCTCAGGACGAATAGCATGACTATCCTTCTGAGCACCCTCGGAGGCGGCCTCCCGAGCAGCCTCTTCTGCCTCAAGCCGAGCATTCCACTTATCCAGGAGCTTCGCCTCATGAGGACCTAGGAAGCTGGTATCGAGGTCTTCGTTATTGGCCCACATTCTGTACATGGCCAAATCAACCGCCTGGTCCTTCTTCTCTTTATACTCAGCAAGGAGGCGAGCCTTTTCACCCTCAATTATATCAAAAGTGGTGGCCTTGTCTTCTTCAAGCTTTTTATTAACCTCCTGAAGTCGAGTATTCTCCTTTTCGAGCTCTACAAGCTTGGCATTCTCCTTCTCAAGCTCCACGAGCCTAGCATTCAGCTTCTCAAGCTCGGATGCCTTAGCCTCAAGCTCCTTGGCTCCTGCCTCAAGCTTTGCATTTGCTGCCCTCAGGTCATCACTTGCTTTGAGTTGAAGATCCCTCGCCTCCTAAGCATAAGACTTGCTCGAATGGATCTCGTTGTTCAACTTATAGTTGAGCTGGGCAATAACAGCAATAGTCTGATAAAAAAAAAATCGTCATTAACACCAGGACTGTCTATAAATATAACTAAGAAGTAGAAGAAAAGTTACCGCGGCGGCAGGCTCGATACTCTTCTCGTAGAGGGCAGTGCAGTCTCGGGCGTTGTTCAAAAATTTCCATTGAGGAGCGTCGAAACTGCTAAAGCTTTGGCCGATTCGGGACATAACGTCCAAGCCCAGCATAGACCCATGGGATCCAGCCGCATTGTCGATTACATACTCCTCAACATGAGTAGAAACTGACAGCTTGTGAGTTCGAGAAGCAGAAGGCTTTCTGGGAGGTGGACCAAGTGTCGGGTGAACCACTACAGGAGGTTGGGGCTCGGCCATTATGGAGGCATCGACCTGTGAGGTCGGCACCACCATGGAGCTCGTGACAGGCGGAGCCGGGGGAGGAGGTGTTTTTTCGGTCCTCTTGAGGTCCTTGGCAGGCCGGTCAACCTTTCGCGACCCCCTGGGACGCTTGCTCCTCTTGGCACCACCACTCTCGAGGATGTTGTCAAGGTCGGAATCCATCTTGCCTACACAACCATGCCACAATGTGAGTCATAACAAAAAAAGAAAAAATACACAAAGTGATTCAGCATTGCGTAGGTATACAAAGTAATGAAAGAAGAAACCTAACTGGAACTCTCCTCCGAGTTCGAACTCGGAGACCATGAAATTCCCCCATCTTCAGAAGAGGCGGAGGGAGTACCTGCCCTATAGGTGGACGTCAACCTCGAAAGGTCCCTATAGTCATTGGTCCCATATTGGACGGCTATTCCGTCACGCACCTCGTTCAGACTGTACATGGTGTCATACTTCCCGAGCCAACTATCAAACCTATGAACTCGGTCATCTACCCAAGTCCATATATAGAAGTGGTCCCTATCATCCGGGCACAAAACTAACCTATCGGTTTTGTGTTTTAATAAGGTGGGAGACCACATTTTCGAGCTAAGGATGACTGTACCTTGTTCATCCGAGTCCGAGCTCGAGGCTTCATCGTTAGCCTCGTTCCCCGATTGCGGGCCTCTTCGGCGAGCTGGAGGCGGGGGCCTCACCTCTCTCCTGGGAGGGAGGATGCCTGTAGGCAAAGGCACGAGCTCCCAGTGGTCGTACTTTTTGTTGGACTGGCCATCTCCCAAAAGCCTGCAAGCTCGGAGCTTACTCTCATGCAAAAGATATGAGAGGGACCTCCTGCCATAAGGGAGTTGGAGCAGAGCCTCTCTATGCTCCTTCATCGCGTCATCGGGAGTAGGACGGTGAAAGTTGGCTGGAAAATAAAACACATTTCAACTGAGTACAAACCTACCGACAAAAGTCCGAGCACAGAGATAAAGAAGGTTGGGGTACTTACGAATCCGTCTGAATGAGTAACATCGAGACGGGGACAAGCCATCTTTCCAGAATAAGGCTTTCTTAAAGTCAGGTGGATGGTTAGGAAGGTCCTCAAACACCTTTTTCTCTTTGGGGTAGCTCAAAAGATAGTAGAAGTCGTCTCCTCCCCGAGCTCGGGAGGAGTTGCTTTTTAGACAGAAGAGATACAAAATCTCCTGTGGTGAAGGCCCTTTCCACTTCAACTCGTGGTATAACAACCTCAGGGCAGACAGAACCCTGTAAGAATTGGTGTTGAGCTGGAACAGAGCCAACCCAACAAAGTCTGTGAAGTCCTTGAAGAAAGACTTCAAAGGCAGTAGCGCTCCTCCCTTCGTGTGCTCTTGGCTCCATGCCGCATACCTCAGCCTGTTGTCAGGGTTTCCATTCCCTGGAGCATGGCAGCTTCGTTCACTAGAGGTGGGAGCTCGACACCTTAAGGAGCTTGACAACCTGAGACCATGGAAGGCCAGGATATCAGTTATCTGATTTATCGAGGTGACCGAGCTCCAGTAGTGCTCGGCCTCAAAGAATTCCCTCCTCGGTTGCGAGGTAGAGGGCTCCCCCATCAGTGAGAATTGGAGCTCTCTCGGACTGTACGCGATAGTGACTTTTAATTTAGGGTTGAGGGGGATCGGCCTGGGTCCTGAATCAGATTCCGGATAAAGGGCCTCGCGAAGGGTTCTCCTCTTCCTTTCTATGACCTCAATGATTTGGCAGCGATAGTGAGCTCGGGTCTCCTCCTGTTCGCGCGCGAGATCGTATTCGCGAACCAGACGTTGATTCCGAGCAAACAGCGACTCTGGGCTTAGGGTTTTTGGCGAGTAAGGAATTGCCAGCAACGACCCCCACCGTCTTTCCAGATTCTGTGACATCTAGCGAGAAAGAAAAAATGGTGAGGGCCATGCATGCAAGGGTTCAAGAATAGCAAGCTTGACAGGACAAGCTCAGAGAATGCTTGGGTACGAAACAAGCTCAATACTTAAAACCCGTTTAAAGAGTCGGAATGTGTATTCTATGAGTAAAAGAAGGAGAGTGGATAAATTTTTTGAAAATCCTGAAATATCAAGGAAAAAGGGTGACGGTTATTCAGAAATGGTAATCTTGGGTATCGCGCGTTCTTTAAAACCAAGATTTTGTACCCGATATCTTGGAGTGCAAGATATGTCTTTTAAATTTTGAAACCCAGAAAAAAGAGACCTTGTTCTACACCAAAATTGGATTTAGAACCAGTGATTTAAACCTAGCATGGAGACTTAAACGTGAAAGCCTATCGGTCAAAAGTTTCCTAGCGTGACAAACTAAGAAAATAAACTAGTGCATTCCCAGAAACAAAAAGAACAACGTAGACAGAAACCGACATAAAGGAAAATAAAAAGATCATCGGATACTTACACAATGACGACGATTGCAGAGAAATCGTTGATTGAAGGAGAGGCTGCAGGTATGACCTTACGGTCTCGAACAAACTGGTGGTCCTTTGTTTCTTCGGCTGGGAGAACATGCACAAGCAAGAAGCTCTCTGAGATGGCTTCTGGTTTCGTCCCTTCTCTTTTGTTTCTGATACGTGTAAAATAAGAGGAAGAAGAAGACCTTGTATAATTAGAGGGAAAAAAGTGGTAAAAAGGATTAATCTGAGCCATTGGCCAGAATCCTCATAAAATCCAACGGTCAGGGATTGATGACATGATGGTACCAAAAAGGTGGCAGGCGAACGATCGTGGGCGGATTTCCAAGGTACTCGAGTACCTTGAATGAGCAATACCCAACTGACGCGTGTCCATTTTCAAGTGTGTGACGGTGCGGTTCCCGAAGAAAGTAGTTCAAAAGTTTCCTTCTCATAGGATTCGAACAAATACTTTTGAGGGGGCAAAATGTTACACCCAGATTTCGAGCCATAAGAATTGTGATCTCGAAAGCTGGATTCATAATGAATGGACTCGTAATGTCTGGAACGTGTCCGCAACCCAGGCACCGAGCCTGCGAAGCAGAGACGACTTCGAAGATGGTAGCTTCGAGATCCTCACAAGCTCAAAGGACAGACATCGAAGTACGCCTGTTCTCGGGATGGCCTTGGATCAGGGGCTCCGAACCTGACGCAGGTATGAGCTCGAAGTCACATGATCTCGGGAAGATGCTATAGCTCGAAAGTCAATAAGAGACCTGGGTGAATATGGCATTGGCGATATAAGATAATAACTTTGAACATCTTAGTGAATCATCAATGAGAGACGCGGTCTACATTGATTGCTATAAATCCCCTATAATCAAGGGATATTAATTGTTCAATTATGCGCCCCCTGATCTTCAGGGGACGTTTCCTTGTATATAGGATTACAGGCTTTTAATGCCATTAAATTTATTTGCATATAAAGAATAACTTCCCGAAATATGTGGGATAGTATTCTGAAACCTCCTCTATAAATAGAGAGGTTATGCACCATTGTAAAGGACCGAATTTTTGTGATCTTAAGAGAAAACTCTGGAGAATTCATTCTTGAAGAATTTTCAGAGATCATCTTGAGTTTAATAACAAAGACTCGTGGACTAGGCAGAGTTAACTGCTGAACCACGTAAAAAAATCCCATTTGTGTTATCATATTTCTTTTGGCCATAACCAATTATTGTTTTCGTGCTCTTGTTTCACTGTTGACGAAAAACGGCGTCAACAGTTACTGACTTATTATATATGATTTTAATTCGCTCGTACTAATACAAGATTATATTCTCATGAATGAATAAAAAAATTTATTGATATTGCCATATAATTAATTCAAACAATAATTATAACATTCAAATATAATAAAATTATTCTTTTTATTTAATTTAATAAAATGTCTTTACATGTTTTCAGGGCATTAATCCTAACAAAAATGCTATTTGACCAACATGTGTTCTACATCTAGAAAATGTATTTGTAATTTTCATTTTATTTAGATTAATGCCACATGCAAAAAGATCTCATTCTAGTTATGGCTCCTAGAATGATTTGTTCTTTTGCTTTAATAATTGTTATTATTACATTGAAAGATTATCCCATGCTTCTGCTGCACTGTCAATCACATGATCAAAAACCAACACCTTATTATGTATGTATATTTATTATACTTATTTATATACAAGAGATTATATATTACATGCTTAATGTAATATTAAATATTATACGTAGAATTTAAATTTAAGTTTCTTGCTAGTTTTTTTTTTAAAAAAGTAATTTGTTGCTAATTCACAGTAGATTATATTATATGATATTATTCTATTAAGTGAATTTAAGTTTAATTAAATTTTATTTAAATTATAAAACGTATGATTTTATTATTTTTTAAATAATTATCAAGGTAAAATATCTCAAAAATATCATATTTTAATTTGTTTAATTAATTATTATTGTAAAATATCTTAAAAATATCATATTTTAATTAATTTAATTATTTATTATTTTTAAATAAATATAATTATAAAATATCTCATAAATATCCTATTTTATTTTTTAATTAATTATTTTATTTTAGTTTAGTTTAAGTATTTACAAACTACAAATTATCGTTAAATATAAGAATATTCCGTTAAAGTTAACATTAAAAAAATAAAAAACCGTTAAAACCAAGAATTTCCGTTATCCACACACTTATTATATAGAAGATATAAATTTGTATGAATATATATTTTATGATACAAAAAATAAAATTGTATAAGATAAATTAAAATATATATACAAATATTTGTATATTTTTTTTATATATAAATACATATTATACAATATACATTATAAATAATTAATATACATTTTGTATTATAATTTATAGGGAGGGACTACAACGCATTCCATTTTTTTGCAACACTGGTGCATCATTTTTCTATTTCGGCACCTGAATAGTTATAATCCCAATTTTTTTATATGATGGTGTACATTATAGTTATCTAGAACATCCTACAAATTTTCAAGAAATTCTGAATAAATTATGGTACTGAAACAGGGTATAAACTGTATGTTACACGCGTGCCTGTTATTTTGTATACGCGTGTAAATTTGACAGTTTGAACTCTGTTTTCGGCTTCGTAAACTATTCAGAATTTCTTAAAAATTTGCTGGATATTCTAAATACCTACAATGTACACCGTCATATAAAAAAATTTGGATTATATCTATCCAGATGCCGAAATAGAAAAAAGATGCACCGGGATTGTAAAAAAAATGAATGAATTGTAATCGTTCCCATAATTTATATATTAAAAATTAAATATTTAATCTAAACTTATAAAATCAATTAATTGATACCACGTACATATTCTAAATGTAAATATAATGTAATTTATTAATCTTTAGGATCTTTAACATATTATATTTTAATTAATTTTACAAATATAGAATATATTTTATACTAGTTTTTACAATCTCTAATGTTTATATTCTTATTAAGTTTATAAATCTAAATAATGTACACTATATTACTATATTACTAGTACTTACTATCCTTAATACTTAATATATTTATATATGTCATCTAAATCTTATAAGTATATTAATTTTTCATATACTTTTTTATTTTGAATTTTATTAGAGTAAGGTTACATGTGGGTACCCTATATCCATTAAGGTAATATTGTACTCGACCCACAAAAAACTATAGGGTAAATAGGATAGGGTACGGGTATAACTTTTTTAAAGGGTAGGGTCGAAGAATAGACATACTATACTCATACCCGTTGTTATCCATAATTTAAGAGCATTCCCTAATGCATAGCATTTCTAAAATATAACACACTTTAAAGATTTTTTTTTTCCAATAGTGTGCTAAAAGTTGTACCGTATTTAGCACATGCAAAAAGTTGATCTAATTTTGGATCAAAATATAACATGATATAAATTTGGATTAGCATTAAATGATCTGTTTTCATTTATTTTTTTCCATTTATTATTTTATTATTTTTGGTATCTTATTTATTATTGGCATTAAAAAATAATTTTTTATATATATGTATTTTTAATAAATATTAAATGATCATTAATTGAAAATTTATTTTCACATCACTTTTACATCTATGTGTATTGAAAAAAAAAATTAAGAAAATTTGTGGCGAAAGTCAAGAAGTAGTTTAAAAGGTTACACTTAAGTCACGAAATAGTTTATTTTGCGGCAAAAATCAATAAGTAATCTAAAATGTTGCACCTCAATAAGTAGTTATTTTACGGCAAAATTCAGTAAATAGTAAACATATTGCACTTAAATCATTAATTAGTTTTATTTATTACTAAAGCCACATTCTACATCAATTTTTTCTTAATTTTAATTAAGTAGTAAAAATCTAAAAATATATATTTCTAATATTATAAAATTATTTAAAATCTGTTTTTAAAATAAAATAATTAAAACATTTTAACAGAAAAATATTTAATTTTAATTAAACTAAGTCTTAATTCAATTTAAGCTGTGTAATTTTCTAAAACTCAATCTAAGTCAAATTAAATCATTTTTTCATGTTAGAAATTTTACATTATTATTTAAAACAAATTTCAAATAATTTTTCAAAGTTAAAGTTAGAAATAGTATTTTTTTTGAGATTTTTATTAATTAATTAATTAAAATTAAGATAAAATTAGTATAAAATATAGCTTTTGTACGTAATCTATAATCCATAATCCTTTTGCCTAACTAAATTCACAAGCGAATTAAATAAGAAGAAAAAGATAATCAGTTGTCTAAATAATATTCCTAATGTAAAAGAAGAAAGGGTTGATTGGGTTTCAATTTGAAAAATGATAATTTGTGTTTTTAAATATTTAATTGGTTAATTGTTTATAAGTGATAAACTAGAGGATATGAAGAAAACAAATAAAATATTGTTTTTAATTTAACGCGAGAGTTTTAGTACGATTTTTTAAGGTATTCATCTTATAAATTTACGGAAATTGTACGGTAGAAGTGCCACTTTAACACTTTATTGGTAGATGTGTTTTTATTTTTGTAATTTTGAGAAATTATAACTAAATTTTTTATATGATATTATATATTGTAATTATAGTAAAATTTTCACTCATTTTTAAGAAATTTTAAATAATTTATGATTCTCAAAACATGGTTAAAATAGTCAATTATACTCGTATTTTTTTTACTAGGTAGAAACAACATGCATTATTTAGTTTTAAAGTTGTAAAAATTATTTATAATTTTAATAAAAATTAGTTTATTATTTTTTAAATATATAATAGAATGAATTATATTTCCATAGTATATATAAATATGTATAACATATAGACACAACGTTGATATAGATATATATTTACATGGCTACATGACATATATATATAATACAATAATATTGAAAAATTAATTAATAATATAAATAAAATAAAAATAGAAAAAGTCATAGTGTAGACAGTAGTATACATGCATCAACTATTTTTAATTTCTAATGTATCTCGCAATGTTCTTTGATGAATTTGACGAAAAAAAAAAAGCTTCAATCACTTGATAAAAAATAAACTATCACACAAATTTATAAGATAAAAAAATGATATGAATGTCTTTATTATATTTAAATAAATATGATTTAATTATTTAAATTATCATAAAATATATTTAAAATATCTTATTTTAATAAATTAATTAATTTATTTTTGTTTAAGTTTATGTTTGTTCTAGTTTTGAATTTGGCAGTAACAACAAAAGATTATATATTATATATTTAATATAATATTAAGTTTAATTAAATTTTATTTAAATTATAAAATGTATGGTTTTATTATTTTTAAATAATTATTATTGTAAAATATCTTAAAAATATCATATTTTAATTTGTTTAATTATTTATTTATTTAAGTTTAAATCATGTTTACAATCTACCGTTAAATATAAGAATTGTTGACCACGATTTTGGCCAACGACAAGTAGACGTCAAAACTACAATAAACCTTCAAGAGAAAAATACGAAACTGATAATTTTATAGTGGTTCAACCCCAATTTATTGATAATAGCCTAATCCACTTGGAGTTGTGATATATATCCTACACTTAAGATCAGATGAACTTGAGCCAACTGAGTTTCTTAAGTGTAAGTAGAAAAATACATAGTTTCTCCCTCTAAACTCTCTCAGAAAATGCCCCAAGAATGGCCCAAGACACAGTCCCAAAGTCTCCAAACTATAGAGTTTTTTTCAGTCTCAAAAGATCTGATCCCCCAAATGATGCCATGAGCCATTTATTTATAGGCTCATGGATCATACATCAGATATCTCATTTTTCCCGAGTCCTTAATCCTTTCAACAGACTTTAATTAATAAAATATAAATGAATTTAAATTACAATAATATAGCTATTATTCTGGGATATCTAAGAGATTCACGCGGTAGTTGAGGATGATTCGAGTTGAAGCTGTTACTGAGGACATAGGCAAGCACCTCTCGTCGGCAAAGCACCTCTAGCATACCTCTGGTCGGTATAGGCAAAGCACTCCTCTAGCACACCACTGGTCTAGCATGACACATCTCTGGTCAGTCAAAAATCTTTACCGGTCGGACAGAAATTCTATCAGGTCGGTCAGATCACTTTATCACAACTCCGAAGAGCCAACACATTTATTGACTATTAATATGCCATTTACTGACCATGCATTTCATTTGTCACTTATGATTGCCACGTCATCGAACTGAAATTTTGGGGATAACATTTTACCCCCCAAGTTTATTATATGATTTACTCGTATGATAAATTTTTTCTCTAGCATAATGTTTTTGAGGTCATCCAAAAGCTTCCATCCTGTCAGTAACTTTCACTTTTGAATTAAACCCACGATCAAACGTTTCATTTAGCCCATCAAACTTGTTTCTTTTACCATTCCTAACCGATCAAATTTCTTTTGTCCCTCAGAAGCCTTGTGCCTCGAAACCCAAACAACTTCTTGGCAATGCTACTCCTCGGACATGCTGCTCCTCGGACGCATCCCAGCCACTTGGACACCACCATGCCTATTCGGACATGTTGCTCCTCGGATGCCCCCAGCCGCTCGGACACCACCCCAGCCACTCGGACGCCCATGCCTTCAGACAAGCTGCTCCTCAAATGCCCCCAACCGCTCGGACACTTGCCACCATCCACTCGGACACAGCCCCAGCTGCTCGGACACGCAGCCAACATCCGCTCGGACGTAGCCCCAGTTGCTCGGACACGCAGCCACCATCCACTCGGACACCAGCCTTCAGACGTGCGCGCGGGCCTGCTCGGGCACACTCAGCATCCGCTCAGCCATCACCCTCCAAACACCATCAAAATACCCTGTTCGAATCTCTCAAAAGTATTTTGAGAGATTGATTTCTCTCAATTAATATTGGGGAAAAATTGACTTCTCTTCTCAAAGATATTTTTTCACTATGTAGTATTTACTTTGCATTCATTTGTTCGTGTTTGTTTGATTCACTCCAGGGACTCGTCGTTGTTAGTCATGCTCAACAAGAGAGTTTTCTACCCGACCAATGATATATGCTCAGTCGACCAGGGAAGTTGTATCTGCTCTCCCGACCAAGAAAATTTTGCACCTGATCAGCTAAAATTTGTACTTGGCTAGTAGTTTACTCTTTATTCTTGTGAAGATAATTGTTGCATAGCAGCTTTGATATTTTTCTTCGACAGCCGAGCTGTTGGCATTTATACTTCACTTTTCTTTGCTAACTTGAAACATTCTAAGTCATTTTAGACTTAAAACATTATAAGTTTTTTGTGAATAGTAAAGTCACTCTGATGTATGCCTTGTATTTTCGTATGAGTACTTAGTTTTCTAACTTAGAAATTCTAGACATTTCATAAGTCCATACTAAGTATACTTTCTCACACTCTTATTGCTCTAATATTTTATGAGCATAATATTTATTGTCACACGAATATTTGCTTCTAACTTGAAATTTTGAAAATTTCCAAGTTACTTAAGCTTTGTCAAACAAGTTAGCTTAATGGCCTTTTTTTACTTCAAAATTTTACAAGTCAGCCTAAAAATAAATATATTTACTCGTGCTCTTATTGCCTGTGTTAAATTATATACCAGCATACCCCATGTGCCCCTCAATCGATCGAGGGTTGAAAGATCCTGGGTCACTTGCTACTTGACCGAATCTGTCCGAGCAGTTAATTACTCATGAAACACATAGAATATTTGGAAAATATTCGAGCAGTTGAACACTGCTTGAATGAATTGACCAGTTGAACACTGTCCAATCTTACCGACCAGTTGAACACTGGTCGGATAATTAACACACATGCACATTTGTAGCAAGAATCGACCACGTTGCGCGTAGTCTCTTTTATTACTCGTAAATTAAAAAGGACAAAACGTGTCTAATAACGAGTCTTAAACAATAAAAATTGTTCAAAAATAGATGACTGGTCAACAAATAACCAGCTCATAAACCAAATTTAAACAACAAGTTAAACAACTTGAAATTAAACTACCCCTCTGAAAGTGGTATTTAGAAATAATATATCCACAGACGCTTGCCGCTCCAGTGGTTTCTGATCCTAGCACTCCCGCTCATTTCGAAGTGTCTCAGCATACCTCTCCCTTGCTTTGTTGCTATCCTCAGCCAAGTGTGGACCTCCACATATAGTGTCTAAGGTAAAGTCCATAGGCCCGGGTTGCAAGGGTGGAGATCTCTTTCATTTGAACCCAGGATTGATGCTGCCTCCTTCTCCTTGGGGTGTCTCTGCCCAGTACTTTCTCAACTTGCCCGACGGGAGAAGAAATTCTATCTCGTCCTTGAGGTGATTGCATTCATTCGTTTCGTGACCATAATCACCATGGAAATGACAAAACTTATTCATGTCTCTCTTACTCATCTCTTTCCTAATGGGTGGAGGTTTCTTGTAGGGAACCTCTTCATGACTAGCAAGATATATCTCTGCCCGACTAGTCGTGAGAGTGGTGTAATTAGTGAACTGAGGCTCATACTTGGCTGGCTTTTCGTTTGAACTCAACTTAGCCTTCTTTTCATCATGGTGGTCAGACCGTTATTCCCACGTTTCGTTCCACCATTCTGATTGTTTCCACCATTCTTAGGAGGGTCGCTGATCTGCCCGGATTGTTTATGCCATTCTCCTCTTTCTTGATTGCATCATCCAATTTCATATACTTGTTTGCTCGGTCAAGAAATTGTTGAAGTGTCGAAATTGGATTTCTATGTATACTATCCCACAAAGGGCTCCGATAAGTTATCCCATCGAATATGGCAACTGTAACACCCTGGTTATCTCAGAATAGTTACGGTGATAGGTGAACCGGAAATTTGACCCGCTACCCGAGTCCTTTGGTTAAAAAACGTGTTCTAAGTGCTATTAATAGGTTAAGGTGGAATAACAATAAAGAGAAAAGGATATATTTCATTAAGTATATAAACTGCTCATGAGCTATTCAAAACATTTACAAGTTGTTTATAGTACAAAATGGCCATTACTATTTCAAATTTACAAACCCGCCGACCTAAGCGGCAAAAATAGGGTAAACTCCCTAGTTCCTCTGAGAACTCCTTGGCCGTGGTGGTCAAACGGCCGCATATGTACACATCACCACCTAAGCTCTCCACTCAAGGCTAGATGAGCTTTTCTTTCCCTTTACCTGCACCACATAGCACCCATGAGCCGAGGCCCAGCAAGAAAACACAATATAGCATGATATAATATCAACAATGATCATAATAATCATTTAGGACTATCAGTCCAAAACAGATACGTGACAGTCGCAAAAGTCACTAAATTGGGAATAGCTCCCTTCAGCCTTGCGACGATAGGGTCACCGGGCTTAACAGGTAAGTGAACATTTTATTAACTTAAATAGGATAGGTGCATGGTGATTGGTCACCAACATAACCTTCCTCATGACCATAGAGTCATCACCCTGGAACATTGTTCCCTAGCCATGTGATAAGCGGTCACCTGGGCCTTAGGCCCTGGCCCTGGCCCTGAGTAACTAGTCTTAGACTAGCCAAGCGCTTATAAGATTCATTGACCTTAGGGTCGGTCCAGCGTTAATGCCTTAGAGTCATTCAACGCTGATATCGATTAGATCTAATCTTCGTTCAGCTCTGCATTCAGGACGCTTATGTCGGTTCTGACTCTTAGGTCAGTGTCCCTGACTAGTCAGTGTCATATACAAGTAAGAAATATTCACTAGCATTTAATATGCAATCCATGTGTACATTTATCAACCAGCATGCCTCAACAACTATCATTCATGTCATATACACGGGGTGCAGTTTTCTTACCTCAGGTTCGAGCGAGAAATATTATAAGAACGACTCCTGAGAACGATCGATCTTTTGGTTCCTTAGCGGTTACCTAATCACAACCAATTATAATCTCCATTAATGAGATTCCACAATAATAGGGTCTTAACCTAAGCACCACTCTCAGGACCTCGAAACATGCCCACACGGTGAGTAGATTCGATCCCGGGCCTTAAGGATTGAAACCCCAAGTGAAAAACCCTTAAAAACACTCAAAACGGGACTTTGAAGGAACAGAGTAGCGCTACAACGCTGACCCCTAGCGCCCCAGCGCTAATCTCAGAACCCCCAACACGCCCAAATGCCCCCTGAGTAACGTTGTAGCGCCCTAAGGAGGGGATAGTTGTAATGCCCAACCTAGAAATCACAACTGCAAAACAAAACTAAAACAGGGCAAACCAGGAATTTCAATAGTTATAAATTTACCCAAAGCTCAGCTTATGATGCCCTTCAATGGAGGAACACTCTCCCAAACTCCCAAGGCTTACTTCCCAAGCTTGAATCCTCAAGAATGGCTCAAAAATCTCAAAGGAAAATGAAGGAAAGGATGGTACGGGAAGGCTCTCCAAATTGCTCTATTTTTCTACCTCTTTCTCAGCTCAAAATGGTTATATCTATCCTAGGGGTGAAATGACCATTATACCCCTAGGTCAATTTAAGGTTTCTAAAGGCTCCCAAGGGCAAAATTGGTATTTTCCACCTATCTCGTTAATCATAATTAACGCTCTCCAATTCCCGCTATTCTCGATGATCTCAAACACCAATAATTCATATCCCGTTACCATTTAATTCTCGGCAACATTCTAACCCTTAAAATCACCCCGAGACTCATCCCGAGCCCCGAACTTAAACCTGTTGTGACTAGACTGTTGATCAATATTCCAAGATCGTCTCATGCCGAATAGCTCGAACAAACCCACATTATAATGTGGTCTCAACAACATATCACCGACATGCATACAAATATACAATTATACCCTCAACGGGCCAAATTACCATCACACCCCTGTAATTAAAATGTGGGCTCACATGCATACATTTAACATCATATTATAATATCATTCACATATACATGCATATTATCATTTAATGGCATATTTAAACAAGTATGGCCCCCCGGCCTACTAATCCCGCCATTAAACCACATCGGAGAATTCAGGGCATTACAACTATCCCCTCCTTACAGAAATTTCATCCTCGAAATTTACCTGAACAGCTCGAGATACTGACTCCAGCTCCCAGGTCGTTTCCTCGACCTTGTTGTTCCTCCACAACTATCCCCTCCTTAGGGCGCTACAGCGCTACTCAGGGGGCATTTGGGCGTGTTGGGGGTTCTGAGATTAGCGCTGGGGCGCTAAGGGTCAGCGCTGTAGCGCTACTCTGTTCCTTCAAAGTCCTGTTTTGAGTGTTTTTAAGGGTTTTTGACTTGGGGTTTCAATCCTTAAGGCCCGGGATCGAATCTACTCACCGTGTGGGCATGTTTCGAGGTCCCGAGAGTGATGCTTAGGTTAAGACCCTATTATTGTGGAATCTCATTAATGGAGGTTATAATTGGTTGTGATTAGGTAACCGCCAAGGAACCGAAAGATCGATCGTTCTCAGGAGTCGTTCTTATAATATTTCTCGCTCGAACCTGAGGTAAGAAAATTGCACCTCGTGTATATGACATGAATGATAGTTGTTGAGGCATGCTGGTTGATAAATGTGGACATGGATTGCATATTAAATACTAGTGAATATTGCTTACTTGTATATGGCACTGACTAGTCAGGGACACTAACCTAAGAGTCAGAACCGGCATAAGCGTCCTGAACGCAGGGCTGAATGAAGATTAGATCTAATCGATATCAGCATTGAAGACTCTAAGGCATTAACGCTGGACCGACCCTAAGGTCGATGAATCTTATAAGCACTTGGCTAGTCTAAGACTAGCTACTCAGGGGCAAGGCCTAAGGCCCAGGTGACCGCTTGTCACATGGCTAGGGAACGATGTTCCAGGGTGATGACTCTATGGTCATGAGGAAGGTTATGTTGGTGACCAGTCACCATGCACCTATCCTTTTTAAGTTAATAAAAGGTTCACTTACCTGTTAAGCCCGGTGACCCTATCGTCACAAGGCCGAAGGGAGTTATTCCCAATTTAGTGACTTTTGCGATTGTCACGTATCTGTTTTGGACTGATAGTCCTGAATGATTATTATGATCATTGTTGATATTATATCATGCTATATTGTGTTTTCTTGCTGGGCCTCGGCTCATGGGTGCTATGTGGTGCAGGTAAAGGGAAAGAAAAGCTCACCTAGCCTTGAGTGGAGAGCTTAGGTGGTGATGTGTACATATGCGGCCGCTTGACCACCACGACCAAAGAGTTCTCAGAGGAACTAGGGATTTTACCCTATTTTTGCCGCTTAGGTCGGCGGGTTTGTAAATTTGAAATAGTAATGGCCATTTTGTACTATAAAAAACTTGTAAATGTTTTGAATAGCTCATGAGCAGTTTATATACTTAATGAAATATATCCTTTCCTCTTTATTGTTTTTCCACCTTAACCTATTAATAACACTTAGAACACGTTTTTTAACCAAAGGACTCAGGTAGCGGGTCAAATTTCTAGTTCACCGATCACCGTAACTGTTCTGGGGTAACTAGGGCGTTACAGCAACCATCTTCCCCTCGTCTCCTACAGCAGTTGCTCTATTGGCTTTTCTCATGAATCTCTGTATATAATTCTTTAAAGACTTATCTTTTCCTTGTTTGATATCTGCCAAAGTGGTTGGCATAAACTGGTGGAGTCCGGGCAGCGCTGAACTGTCTACAAAACTCTTTCCTGAATGCTTCCCAAGAGGTAATGGAATTCAGCTTAAACTTCCAATACCATTCCTGAGCAGTATCCGACAATGTAGTCGGGAAAACTCTACACCAATAATCGTCATTTACTTCGAGCAATTCCATCTGGTCCTCAAATTTCCCAACATGTCTGATGGGATCTGACTTTTCTGTATATACTGGCAAAACCGGTGCTTTATATTTTGCCAGCGGCTGGGCTGCTCTAATTCGGGCACAAAATGGGCTGCCACTCAGGTGGTCTATCGCATCCATCCCCGAAGGTCATTTTGACAAACCTTGCACTACAGTTGTTAGCACGTTAAGCTAGGCTTGGATGGCTGGTGTAACTGACGAAGTTCCAAGGTCTTGACCGCCTGGTTGGTTATTACCATCTAGTGCACTGTCATCAAGTACTTCTACTTGACTGGCAGGGCAGTTCAGATTTTGCCCTTCGACCGGGACGGTCCTCCTCTTGTTGGTGATAACGTCCCTTAGATCCTTCCGGGAAGCATGCTCTCCTGCCCGATCGAACACTGTACTCTTCGATTTTTCAAAGGGCTTACTACGCAGGACTTGTATACTCCTACTACACTGCTGGCCGAGGTGCAGTGGAGGCTTTTCGGTACGTCCCGGGCAGTCTTTTCCTCCTTGTGGGTTGTTGTCTTCTTTATCCTTTGACTGGTCAGTGTGATGACTATCAGCCTCATCATGAACATGCCCATCTTTGAACTGTGAAGTCCTCTTATCTCGAGGAGTCCTGGTCTGATCCTGCTTAGGTGGAGTCCTTTTACTGCCCAATCGGTGACTCCCTGATCTAGAAGTTTTTGATCGGTGGCTCCTGGAGGGAGTTCTAGAGTTCTCCCTCTATGTTGATGCAGTTCTAGAGCGGACCCCATCATCTTCCCGACCAAGGGGGTACTCCTACTTCTGTCCAGTCCCCGAGAATTGGCTCTGTCAGTGGTCCTCCGACCAGCATTATTATTTCTTGCTCCCTGGGTGGCTGCTTGTGCCGCGGCTTGAGCATTGGCTTGGGCCAATTGGGTATCCACTTCTAGAGCAAGTGCTGCTTCACGATGTCTCCGGTCGACTTCCTCCTGTCGTTGTCTGAGCTCTTCGCTTCTGGCCTCCATATCGTGCCTTTGCTGCTCTAACGCAGCTCTCTGCTTGGCCATCTCTTCAGTGAAAGACTCCTGTCGAGCATTGAATTACATCATCTCCTCTTGGAAAATGCCTATTGCTTCCTGGAGTAGTTTAACTTCTGGAGTAGTCTCCTCGAGAAAGACCCTGGGCTCAGTCTCTGGGTTTTGCGGTCGAGGACCTTCTGATCTAGCAGGCTCTTTTGACGTGCCTGACTTTTTGGATGCCACATTGGTATTCTTGGGCGCCATCTTGATATGATAGTCATGTGTTTCTTCTCTTCAGGCTCTCAATGAAATCACAAAAATGTTGACCACGATTTTGGCCAACGACAAGTAGATGTCAAAACTACAATAAACCTTCAAGAGAAAAATACGACACTGATAATTTTATAGTAGTTCAGCCCCAATGTAACGCCCCGCTAACCCCAGGACAGTTACAGTGAATGGTGAACCAGAAATTTGACCCGCTACCCGAGTCATTTGATTAAAAACGTGATCTAAGTGTTGTTATCAGGTTAAGGAGAAAAACCAACAAAAAGGAAATGATATGTTTTATTTAATACATAAAACTGTTCATGGGCCCATAAAAACATTTACAAGTTATTTACAACTCAAAATGGTCGTTAAAGTTTCAAAATTACAAACCCGTCGACCTAAGCGGCCAAAATAGGGTAAACCCCCTAGTTCGTCTGAGAACTCCTTGGCCGTGGTGGTCAAGCGACCGCACATGTACACATCACCACCTAAGCTCTCGACTCAAGGTTGGGAGAGCTTTTCTTTCCCTTTACCTGCACCACATAGCACCCATGAGCCAAGGCCCAGCAAGAAAACACAATAAAGCATGATATAATATCAACAATGATCATAATAATCATTCAGGACCATCAGTCCAAACAGATAGGTGACAGTCGCAAAAGTCACTAAATTGGGAATAGCTCCCTTCAGCCTTGTGACGATAGGGTCACCGGGGCTTAACAGGTAAGTAAACCTTTAATTAGTTTAACCAGGATAGGTGCATGGTGATTGGTCACCAACATAACCTTCCTCATGACCATAGAGTCTTAACCCTGGAACATCGTTCCCTAGCCATGTGACAAGCGGTCACCTGGGCCTTAGGCCTCGGGCTCTGAGTAACTAGTCCTAGACTAGCCAAGCGCTTATAAGTTTCATCGACCTTAGGGTCGGTCCAGCATTAAAGCCTTAGAGCCATTCAATGCTGATATCGATTAGATCTAATCTTCATTTGGCTCGATGTTCATGACGCTATGCCATTTCTAACTCTTAGGTCAGTGTCCCTTACTAGTCAGTGCCATACACAGATAAACAACATTCACTAGCATTTAATATGCAATCTATATCCACATTTGTCAGTCAACATGCATCAATAACAATCACGCATGTCATATATACACAAGGTGCAGTTTTCTTACCTCTGGTTCGGGTGAAAATTAATATAAGAACGATCAACCTTTTAATTCCCTGACGGTCACCTGGTCATAACCAAGATATAGGATTCATCAATAGAATGAATAACAAGGGTTCCCAAACCAAAACCTAGCCTCCAAGACATCGAATCCTACTAAACCGGGTAGTAGGATCGATCCCGAGGCCTAAGGCTTGAATCCCCAAGCTAAAAACTCATTTCTGGCCAAAAATGCCTCTAAGGACCGTGACCCTCCCTAGCCGCGCCGCGGCTCGCCCCTCAGACAGAGGCGGCCCTTCCCCAGTGTCACGGGCCGACTATTTGGGTACTCCAACTAGACGGAACGTGCGGCACTTGCAGACTCTTCAAGCTAGCAAGTCAGCCTACAACACACACCTACAGGCAAACAAACTCATCGGTTAACCACATACACATCTCGGACATGCAACGGGCAATAACGAAGTATGAGCAAGCACAAAGCAAGTCATTCCAAGGAACGTCCACACAACACAAAGCACACAACAAGGCAAATGGCACGCAGTGGCCCAACGAAGCTAACAAACAAGCAACACATAAGCAACAAGGAGGCACACAGGGGCAAGTATGGATAAATGTTATTTCATTAATATATAGCCTTGATAGGGCAAGGGAGTACACAGCTTTGGCCCCTATCTGCTGATGGCCATGATGCTTCCCTAAGTCACCAGGTTACCTCCCCCTAAGGAGTCTTCTAAGGAAATAAAGTCTTCCCAGGAACATATATGATTTTTGTCTGGGAGACATATGCAATATTACAAAACTTCCACTACCCTATCCCCTGAGGTTGCTTGGTGCAAGACTTGACTAATGATCAAGCACCAAGGCATGCTCATTACAAAATGGCCCCATGTGGGTGTGCCAAAGGGGCAGCACGCCACACTCTCCCCCACTTAATCTTTCGGCGCCCTCGACGAAGTAGCTTGTAGATCTTCAATCTTCTGCGTGAGCTTCTTCAAGTCTTCCGCCCTCTCCCAGCTGATCTCGTCATCAGCGAGCCCCTTCCATTTTACCAGATATTCTTTATGCTTTTTACGGTCAGTGGTGACCGTTCTTTCCGCCAGGATTTCTTCAGGTTGACGCTTGCTCCTTGGCTGAACACTGACTCCTCCTCTAGTTGACTGGTTGCGCTCTGGATTGGCTGGATCTTCATGATACGGCTTCAAGTTGCTGACGTGAAGGACCGGGTGTATCTTCATCCAAGCGGGTAGGACGACTTTGTATGATGTTAGGCCAACTTTTGAGATGACTGAGACCGGACCCTCGTACTTGCGAACGAGTCTGATGTCTTTGTCCCCTCGGAATCTCAACTGTTCGGGCCTCAGCTTGATTAACACTAAGTCACCTGCTTTGAACTCCAGTGGTCTGCGCTTCTGATCTGCCCACTTCTTCATTCTTCTTGAGGCTTTTTCTAGATAAGCTCGGGCAATCTCTGTTGTTTTCTTCCAGTCTTTTGTGAAGTGAAAGGCCCGCGGGTTCCGACCGCGATATTCGTCCACTGTGTGGGGTAACAGTGGTTGCTGTCCATTAACAACTTCAAAAGGGCTCTTATTCGACGAAGAACTCTTTTGAGAGTTGAAACAAAATTGAGCTACATCGAGTAGTTGCGGCCAATTCTTCTGATTGGCATTCACAAAGTGGCGCAAGTACTCCTCCAACATCCCGTTGAATCTTTCTGTCTGCGGATGGTAGCTCGAGGAAATATTCAGTTGTGACCCCAAGAGATTGAATAATTCGGACCAAAACGTCCCCGTGAATCTTCCATCTCGGTCACTGACGATGTTCTGGGGCACCCCAATATTTGACAATATGTTTGAAAAATTGTCTGGCTGTCTCTTCTGCCGAATAGTACTTCGACACTGGGATGAATGTTGCATACTTCGAGAATCTATCCACGACCACCAAGATCGCACTTAAATCTCCTGTCTTCGGAAGACTGGTGATAAAGTCAAGCGACACGCTCTCCCACGGTCGGCTTGGGACTCGCAAGGGCTCCAACAACCCAGGTGTCTTATTCCTATCGACCTTGTCTTGCTGGTAGACCAGACAGGTTTTGGTGTACTCCACTACCTCGTCTCGCATTTGTGGCCAGTAATATCCCTGCTTCAAGAGGGCATGGGTTCTCTGCCACCCTGGATGACCTGCCCACAGTGTGTCATGACACTCGCTTAGTAACGTCCTTCGCAAATCTCCAGCTTTTGGAACATACAAGCGCCCCCCTTTGGCCCACAGAAGGTCATCCTCCACCCAGAACTGGCGAGTCTTGCCTTCTTTTACGAGCTTCAGGATGGTCCTGACAACTGGGTCTTTCTCCAGGTTTTCTTTAATGTGTTCCTTGAGTGGAGTGTTCACCACGCTAGCTGACAAGCTAGCCATGATCTTTAGAGTCGCCAACTCCGCTTTGCGACTCAAGGCGTCAGCTGCCTGGTTTAAGCGTCCTGCCCTGTGCTCAAAACGGAAGTCGAATTCTGCCACAAACTCCTGCCATCGAGCCTGCTTAGGGGTCAGTTTCGGCTGAGTAAGGAAATGATTCACAGCTGCATTATCCGTCTTCACTACGAACTTTGACCCCAGCAAGTAATGCCTCCACACTCGCAAGCAATGTATAACTGCGAGGAGCTCCTTCTCCTGGGCAGTATACCTCCTCTCAGCTTCAGACAACTTGTGACTTTCGTATGCGACTGGGTGGTCCTCTTGTACTAGTACCCCTCCCAGAGCATAATCTGATGCATCTGTCTGTACTTCGAAGGGCTTGCTAATAGTTGGCAAGGCAAGAACAGGATCCTTCATCATGGCTTCTTTCAAACTCCTGAACGCTTCAGCACACTTGTCAGTCCACGCCCAAGTCACACCCTTTTTCAGAAGCTCGGTCAAGGGTGTCGCCCTTCTTGAGTAGCCGTCCACAAATCGCCTATAGTAGTTGGCTAGGCCCAAGAAGGAGCGGAGTTCTTTCACATTTGTGGGGGCTTTCCATTCCTGGATTACCTTCACCTTCTCCAGATCCATACGAATACGGCCACGTTCCACCACGTGGCCTAAGAACTTGATGCTCTCCTGTGCAAACGAGCATTTCTCTCGCTTCACATATAGCTGGTTCTCTCTCAACTTCTGAAACACTTGAGCCAAGTGTTCTTGATGCTCTTCGATCGTGGCGCTATAAACCACGATATCATCCAAGTACACCACCACGAACTTATCTAGATACTCGTGGAATACTTGGTTCATTAGTGTACAGAAGGTAGCAGGTGCATTTGTCAACCCAAACGGCATTACTCGAAACTCAAATGCTCCGTATCGAGTAACACATGTAGTCTTTGGTTCATCCCCATCTGCAATCCTCACCTGATAGTAGCCCGATCTCAAGTCCAACTTTGTGAAGTATTTGGCTCCACTTAGCTGGTCGAACAAATCAGCGATCAGAGGGATGGGGTAGGTGTTGCGAACTGTCACCTTATTGAGAGCCCTATAGTCGATGCACAGTCTCAAGCTCCCATCGTGCTTCTTCTGGAATAGCACCGGTGCGCCATATGGCGCCTTCGACGGTCTGATGAAGCCTGCCTCCAATAGCTCTTTTAATTGCTTCCTCAATTCTTCTAGCTCAGGGGGTGCCATTCTGTATGGCGCTTTTGTTGGAGGTTTCGCTCCGGGCACCAGCTCTATCTGGTGATCAATCCCCCTCTTTGGTGGCAAGGCTTTGGGGAGTTTATCTGGCATCACATCCCCATACACCTTTAAGACCCTCGTAATTTCTAGTGGAACAATTTCTTCCACTACTTCTTCGAACACAGTGGGTACAGCTACATAAGTGGGCTCCTGCTTCCTCACACCCTTCTTGAACTGTAAAGCTGAGAGAAGCTTCACACCAGGGGGTGGTTTCACCTTTGCAGGTTCCATTGAAGGAGTCTCTCCCATTATGAGTAAGCTTCCAGTGGCAGGAATTGGAATGGCACCTTTCTCGGTTAGAAAGTCCATTCCCAAAACCACATCAAAGTCGTCCATGTGGACGACCACCAAGTCAGTCTGCCCCTCCCACGTGTCGATTTTCACTTTTACCCCTTTAGCCACGCCAGTTGTGGCCAAGGCTTTGGAGTTGACCGCTTTCATGCGGCCTGCATCTTTCTCCAGCTTTAGTCCCAGTCGCTTTGCTTCGAGTTCAGAGATGAAGTTGTGGGTGGCGCCAGTATCAATCATCACGCTTTTGGCAGGCTTGCCATTGATAGCGGCATCCACGAACATTAGCCCTTTCCCCAAGGTCTTCTTCCCTTTCTCGCCATGCTTCTTGAGAGCGTTCAACAGGCGGACAGCGCCCATGTGCGCGTACTCTTCTTCTTCCTCTTCTCCTTCGCCTTGCTGTTCTTGGCCGATGAGGGCATTCAGCTTGCCCCGAAATTGGCAAACTGCCGACTTGTGTGGGCCTTTGCAAATCCAACAAGCTAGCGGCTTCTTCCCTGCAGCAGCATCTGTCCCACTGGACGAATTGGACTCAGCTGTCCTCTTCTCTCCCCCACTCTTACTCTGCCAGGACTTCCCAGACTTCTTACTCCCGGCGCTACTCGAGCTGGCTGGAGGAGTAGCCCTTTTCGGCAGGCTGCTCTCCGAAGTGTAGTCTGTTAAGCGTTCGGCAGCAGCTTGAGCGGTGGCCAGATCAGACACCCGCTGTCTTTGAAGTTCTTGCTTGGCCCACGGTTTCAATCCCTCGAGGAAGCAGAAGAGCCTGTCCACTTCAGACATGTCTTTAATATCGAGCATCAGTCCCGAAAATCTCTTTACATATTCTCGGACTGTCTCGACTTGTTTAAGCTCTCGTAACTGGCGACGAGCTATGTAAGCTACATTTTCTGGCAGAAACTGCGTCTTTAATTCCCTCTTCAGGTCCGCCCAAGATGTGATGGTACACCTGCCATTCTCTATGTCATCATACTTGGTCCTCTACCACACCTTGGCATCTCCCGACAAATACATGGTAGCCATGGCAACCTTTCCGTCTTCTGAATCGGCCCGCACGACTCTAAAATAATGTTCCATGTCAAAGAGGAAATTCTCCAAACCCTTTGCATCTCTGGCCCCATTATAGGGTCTCGGCTCGGGTACTTTGGCTCGGCCATATTCCATACCTATCGGCCCTATTGCAGGGGCATTCCCAACCGCTCTCATGGTCAGGTTTACCTTGGTAGACAGCTCAGCCATTTCTTCTCTGAGCACACCGACTGCCTCCCTGCAATCTTCCGTCGTGTCATTTATTGAAACTTCTTGGTCCTTTAGCATGCGCTCCACCGCCGCGATGCGTTCCTCCCACCGAGGGGAAACAGAAGTACTTGTTGGAGTGTTTCTTTTCTCCAACGCGATAATTCTGGATAGAAGAACATCATTCTCCTTCTCCAACGCAGCTATGCGATTGTTTGCATCAGACGATCCCGAGTCTTGACTTGCAGAGGAAAGATCCCTGACCCTCTCGTCCAGGCCATCTAGTTCCCCTACTCGCTTCTCAAGAGCTTCGATCCTCAGAGTGTTGCTCACCATAGTGTGTCTTTTTCCAAGCGCTTTCTAACTTGGCTCTGATACCAACTGTCACGGGCCGGCTATTTGGGTAATCCAACTAGACGGAACGTGCGGCACTTGCAGACTCTTCAAGCTAGCAAGTCAGCCTACAACACACACCTACAGGCAAACAAACTCATCGGTTAGCCACATACACATCTCGGACATGCAACGGGCAATAACGAAGTATGAGCAAGCACAAAGCAAGTCATTCCAAGGAACGTCCACACAACACAAAGCACACAACAAGGAAAATGGCACGCAGTGGCCCAACGAAGCTAACAAACAAGCAACACATAAGCAACAAGGAGGCACACAGGGGCAAGTATGGATAAATGTTATTTCATTAATATATAGCCTTGATAGGGCAAGGGAGTACACAGCTTTGGCCCCTATCTGCTGATGGCCATGGTGCTTCCCTAAGTCACCAGGTCACCTCCCCCTAAGGAGCCTTCTAAGGAAATAAAGTCTTCCCAGGAACATATATGATTTTTGTCTGGGAGACATATGCAATATTACAAAACTGCCACTACCCTATCCCCTGAGGTTGCTTGGTGCAAGACTTGACTAATGATCAAGCACCAAGGCATGCTCATTACAAAATGGCCCCATGTGGGTGTGCAAAAGGGGCAGCACGCCACACCCAGCAACCAGCGCGGGCCGCGGCTCACCATAGCCGTGCCGCGGCTCTTTACTGCAAAACAGCAAGAAACCAGTTTTCCTCCCCTACATTTTTCATTGAAACCAACCCTTCAAAACAATCCCAAACATCACCGAAACACCCAATTCAACCCCTAAACTTCATCTACATCACACCCTCATCAAAACCCAAGTTAAACACCAACCAAACTTCCATTAATTCTAACTATCCACAAAGAAATCACAAGCTGAAAACTTAAACCAAAACAGAGTAAAACCAGAAAACTAATGGCTGAAACTTACCTCAAACTCGAGATTAAACCCTCCTCAATGGATGAACCAAATCTATAAACTCAAATCCTTGATTTCCTAGCGTGATTCCTCAATTTGGGCTCAAAAACTCCAAAGGAGAAATGAACGGGTAAGAGAATCCTTGCTCTATTTTTTTGTTCTGTTCTTCTACAGCCAACCAATACCTCATATAACCCAAGCCAAATGACCTTAATGCCCCTAGGTCATTAAAAGTTTCTAAAACCTCCCCAAGGGTAAAATTGGTATTTCCCACCTTTCTCGTTAATCATAATTAACGCTTTCCAATTCCTCCTAATCTCAATATTCCCAAATATCAAATATTCTTATCCCGTTACCCTCTAATTCCCGGTAACGCTCTAATCACCAAAACACCCCGAGACTCACCCCGAGCCCCGAGCTTAAGCCTGTTATGACCAAACCGATAATTTATATTTAAAGATCGTCTCATGCCGAATAACTCAAACCAATCCACATTATAATGCGGCCTCACAATTAAACACAAGCATGCACCCAAAATATACAAATATGTTCTCAATGAGCCAAATTACCAAAATACCCCTGTCATAAAATGTGGACCCACATGCATGCATTTAACATCATATTATAATATAATTCACATAAACATGCATATATTCATTTAATGGCGTAATTAAACAAGTATAGCCCTCCCGTCCCACTAATCCAACCATTAAACACATCAGAGAATTCGAGCATTACAACTATCCCCTCCTTACAGAAATTTCGTCCTCGAAATTTACCTGAACAGCTCGGGATACTGACTCTGCATATCTGACTCCAGCTCCCAGGTCGCCTCCTCAACCTTGCTGTTCCTCCACAATACCTTAACCAAAGGTATCGTTTTATTCCTGAGGACCTTGTCTTTTCTGTCAAGTATCTGAACTGGCTGCTCCTCAAATGAGAGATCTGGCTCAAGCTCCAGATCTTCATAACTCAAAATATGGCTCACATCAGATACATACCTTCGAAGAGCTGAAACATGAAATACATTATGCATGGCTGACAACGCCGGAGGCAAGGCCAATCTGTAAGCCACCTGACCAATCCTCTCCAGGATCTCAAATGGACCTACAAATCTAGGACTCAGCTTGCCTTTCTTCCCAAACCTTCTCACCCCTTTCCATGGCAAGACTCTAAGGAAAACATAGTCTCCTACCTGGAACTCCACGTTCCTGCGCTTGGGATCTGCATAGCTCTTCTGTCTACTTTGAGAAGTAAGCATCCGAGCTCTAATCTTTTCAATGGCCTCACTAGTCCTCTGAACTACCTCAGGACCCAAGTATCTCCTTTCACCTGTCTCATCCCAATGAATGGGAGATCTGCACTTCCTACCATACAACATCTCATAAGGTGCAACTCCAATGGTAAACTGATAACTGTTATTGTAGGAAAACTCTATTAAAGGCAGATACTTACTCCAAGATCCACCAAAGTTCAGCACACATGCTCTCAGTATGTCCTCCAAAATCTGGATCGTCCTCTCAGATTGCCCATCTGTCTGAGGATGATAAGCAGTACTGAACTTCAGCCGTGTCCCCATGGCTTTCTGGAAACCTCCCCAGAACTTGGAAGTAAAAGTAGGATCCCGATCTGACATGATCGACCTAGGCGCTCCATGGAGGTGCACGACCTCTCTCACATAGAGATCTGCATACTGGTCAACTATATAAGTAATCCTCACTGGCAGAAAGTGAGCTGACTTGGTGTAGCGATCTACTATCACCCAAATAGAATCATGCTGACCAACAGTCCTGGGGTAAGCCCACCACAAATTCCATTGTGATGTCTTCCCATTTCCATTCTAGGATATCCAGAGGCTGCAATAACCCTGCCGGCCTCTGATGCTCAGCCTTGACCTGTTGACATGTCAAGCACTTAGCCACATACTCTACTACATCTCTCTTCATCCCTGGCCACCAATACAACGATATCACATCCTGATACATCTTCATGGTGCCTGGATGCAAAGAGTAAGGTGTAGTATGAGATTCATCCAGAATCTCTCGCCTCAAAGCAGTGTCTAACGGAACACATATCCGCCCCTTGTATCTCAACAAGCCTAACTCAGACACTGTATAATCTCTGGATGCTCCAGCCAGAACATCCTCTCTGATCTTGATCAGCTGTGGATCACTCGGCTGACCTTCCTTGATCCTCTCCAACAGCGTAGACTGTAGCGTAATGTTAGCCAACTGGCCCACTAGCAACTCTATACCAGCTCTGGTCATATCATCTGCTAACTCTCTGGCTATCAGCCTCATACCATGAATCTGTCCCGGACCCTTCCGGCTTAAAGCATCAGCTACCATGTTGGCCTTTCCTGGATGATACAGGATCTCACAATCATAATCTTTTACTAACTCCAGCCAACGCCTTTGCCTCATATGAAGATCTTTCTGGGTGAAGAAGTATTTCAGGCTCTTGTGGTCTGTATAAATCTCACACTTCTCTCCATAGAGATAGTGCCTCCAAATCTTTAAAGCAAAAACCATAGCCGCCAACTCTAAATCATGAGTAGGATATCTCTTGTAACGCCCTGGATAGCCAAGACCGTTACACTATGTATTTATAAAGGTGCAAGACTCGCTAATCAAGTCATTATCTCAAAAACGTGTCACTAAACGTGTAAGATCTAGGGTTAAAAAGGTTTTGGTCTCAAGAGGCTCATTTCATATATTTAAACTGTAGTAAACATGGGATCCCATAAGAAAACAAAGTTAGAATAAGTTTACAGACTCCCAAAAGTACATGAGTATTCACTAGCCATACTAAGGCAAAACAGACAATCTTCAGGTTTCATGTCCTTGCCTAGACCTCAACCGTGGCGGCCGAGCACCTGGCTATGTACATTCCGCTCGCTGAGCTCTCCAGTCAAGGCTGGTCTAATTTGCCCTTGCCTTTACCTGCACCACGTAGCACCCGTGAGCCAAGGCCCAGCAAGAAAACATCTTATACAACTCAATTAATGATAACAGACAATTAACTCATTATGCATGTGTTCCCATAAAATAATCCACAACAGATATTCAGCACATACCATCAGATTCAAGATATAATCTATCACATATAACACTCATATCACATAATATTCAGGGCCAACAACTTAGGCTGCACCCTCTGTTTAACCCACTGACTCCGGCCCGCTTAAACCGAGCTCAGTGCATAATAAGTTGTCCTCGGCTACCAGTGACCGAGCTGCGCCCTGTGCGCTAGTGAAACCCTTGGCACCCCATAGGCCGTTGGTTCACTAAATGGCTTGCATGGCATAATACCATATTTTCAAGCATTTGCAATAGGGAGCCCTTAGTCCCATCACATATATTCAACCAGGTGCAGTTTTCTTACCTTTAGTCTATACAATTACTGAATTACGTGCAACGCCCCTCAAGCACGATACGTTCCCTGGCCTAAGCCTTTATCACCTAGTCACAATCAAAGTATAGGGTTTTATTAATACTCGAGTATAGGTTTCCGGTTACAAAACTAACTCCCGGGAACCCAAATTCCACCAAGCACGGTGGTGAAACTGTAACGCCCCAACTCTTGGGACCGTTACGGTGTGCCTTGTAAACAATGTTAAACTCGCTAATCGAGTCATTTGGCCAAAATTGTGAACTAAGTATGATTAGCGGTTTAGGGATTAAACATTTTGGTTAAGATGTAACGTTTCACTAGAACATTTAATATATACTTTGGGATCCCGAAAATATAATTTCAGAGTTTATTACAGAAAATATTTACAATAGGTCGTTCTAAGCGGCAAAACAGGGTTCAACCCTAGTTCCACTTTAAACCTCGGCCGTGGCGGACGAGCAGCTGCATATGTACACGTCATCACCTAAGCTCTCCAACTCAAGGATGGTCTAGCTTCCTCTTGCCTTTACCTGCACCACGTAGCACCCGTGAGCCGAAGCCCAGCAAGAAAACCCAATAAAGCATGCTATAATGTCAACAACGATCATAATAGCCATTCAAGACTATCAGTCCAAGCAAATATGTGACAATAGCCAAAAGTCACAATAATGAGCATCGCTCCTTTTAGCCATGTGACGATAGGGTCACCAGGGCTTAACTGATAAATGATCATTTCATAGGTTTGATTAGGATAGGTGCATGGTGAATGGTCACCAACATAACCTTCCTCCCGACTCTAGAGTCGTGCCATGGACAGCGTCCCTTGGCCATGTGACAAACAGTCACCGGGGTCATATACCTTGGCCATAAACATCTGGTCATAGACCAGGCAAGCGCTTATAGTTTCCATTGACCTTCCGGTCGGTCCAGCATTAATACCCCATATGAGTCATTCAATGCCGACCTTGATTGGATCCAATCTTTATTTGGCCTTCACAACGCACTGCCACTTCTGACCCTTGGGTCGGTGAAACACGACCAGTGCTCAGCCCGTGGTGAACTTAACTAATAGGTCACAGCTTCACAGACAGATCTGACACCATTGTTGATTCTGACTAATAAGTCAGCGCCATACACAAGTAAGCCATGCCACCAAACATATATCACATGTCCAATATCTATAAACAAGGTATTTAGCATGCTTACTAACAGATACCAGTACAATTAGGACCATGCATAACCACAGAGGCTCAAGCTCTGAACAATATCATACCCAGTATACAGAGCATGTCCTAATCACATGTTTCTCATGCATCATATGCAGTATATCCAGGGGCCTCTGTGCCCAAGCCATGCATATGATGATCAAAATGATCATACAGAGCTCATAGCCCTGATCAGATGAGTGAATATCACTTGAGGTTCTAGTAAACCATACTGAGTGGCTGACAACCAAGTCACTAGGGGCCCAGTGCCCTTTTCCCGCAATGGCTCTACATGGCTAGCCCTTGGCTAGATAAATGCTTGTTTATATTCATCGCACTTGAGGTCGGTCCTGCATTAATGCTCTTTGAGTTATTCAATGCAGAGGGTCGATTAGGTCCAATCGACATAACTTGCACTACACACTAGGGTTGTCATGACTAGTGAGTTAGCACAATGTGACCAGTGCCCAGTACCACTGCCGAACCTGACTAGTGAGTCACGGCTTCACAGTTGATACCAGCACCTTTGCCAGATCTGACTAATTAGTCAGTGCGTGACCAGTGCCCAGCACCACCGCCAAACCTGACTAGTGAGTCACGGCTTCACAGTTGGTACTAGCACCTTTGCCAAACCTGACTAATTAGTCAGTGCCATGCACAAGTAAGCAATGCTATCAATGTGTATCATATGCCAATTATCCAAGAACAGGGCATCCAACATGCTTACTAAACAGTTGCTAGCATAATTATGATCACGCACAAACACAGAGACTCAAGCTTTGACCAATCTCATATTCATCATTCATGGCATGCCCTAATCACATGTTTCTTGTGCATCACATGCATCGCACTTAATCATCCAGCATGCCTCAACAATAATCATATGCAAATGGGCAAGATTGCCAAGCATTCATTATGCTATCCATGTTTACATTTAAACATCCAACATGCATCAATCATAGCCATGCATGTCACATATGGGGTGCAGTTTTCTTACCTTGGGTTCGAGCGAGAATTAATAAAATAAACGACCTTTGAGAACGATCAATCCTTTGGTCCTTTAGCGGTCACCTAGTCATAACCAAATATAGAATCCCATCAATAAAATAAATCATGGAAAGGTTTATAATCTAAAACCTCACTCCCGGGATCCATCCCACACTCTCGGGACTCTCAATCTACCCAAACGGGGTAAAGGAACCAACCCCCGAGCCTTAAAAGTCCTCCCGAGCCCTAAAATATGCTTCCTGGAAAATACACTAGCGCCTAGGCGTTGCCTAATGGCGCTGGGGTGCTGCCCCAAAATCAGAGAGCACCAGAAACGGCTCTGCCTAGCGCTAGGGCGCCAGGAATGGCGCTGGGGCGCCACCAGCAGACCAGAAACTTTTCTGGTCTTCTCCCCTGCGATTTCCCTCAAGTTGGATTTGAGTCCTCTTCAATGATTGAACTAAGTTCCTAAGCTCCCACCTTTGATCTCCTAGCTTGGTTCTTCAAGTTGGCTTCAAAAATTCCAAAGAATGGAAGAGGAGAAATGGTGTACGGGAAGGAGGAAAGGATGAGGATGATGATGCTATGTTTTTCTTTTTGTTTTCTACAGCCATCTAATTGATATATATCCTAGGGGTGAAAAGATCATTTTGCCCCTAGGTCAATTTAAAGCCTCTAAATACTCCCAAGGGTAAAACTGTCCTTTCCCGCCTATCTCGTTAATTATAATTAACACCCTCCATTTCCCGTTATTCTCAAAATTATCAAATACCAATAAATCATATCCCATTACCCTTTAACTCCCGGTAATGTTCTAATCATCAAAATGACCCCGAGACTCACCCCAAGCCTCGAACTTAATCCCATTATGACTAGACCGAAAACTTGCATTCCCATGATCGTCTCATGTCGAATGGCTCAAACCAATCCACATATCATGTGGTAAAATTATAATTCACCTATATGCATAAAATTACACAATCACGCCCCCAACGGCCAAATTACCAAAATGCCCTTGCATGTAAAATATGAGCCCATATGCATGCATTCACCATCATATAATAATATAATTCACGTAAACATGCATATAATCATGAAACATCATAACAAATCAATTATGGCCCTCCCGGCCTCCTAATCAAGGTCCTAAACCTTATTAGGAAATTTGGGGCATTACAACGTTTAATAACCAATCAACATGCATCAATGATAGCCATGCATGTCATACTCAATAATCAACCAACATGCATCATAAATATCCATGCATGTCACATATACACAGGGTGTAATTCTCTTACCTCAAAGTCGAGCTAGAACGATTAAAAGAACGACCCTTGAGAACGATCAACTTTTAGTCCTTTAGCGGTCACCTAGTCATAACCAAATATAGGATACCATCAATAAAAATGATCAACACAAGTTCCCAAACCAATATCTAGCCTCCGGGACATCAATTCCCACTTAACCAAGTAGTAGGATCAACCCCGAGGCCTATGGTAAGCATCCCCAAGTCAAAAACCCTATTCTGGCCAAATCTGCCCTGATGGGCCGCGGCTCACCTTCCTGACAAAGCCAAACCCTTCACAAAAACGCACGTAGGCCGTGGCTCACCATAGCCGTGTCGCGGCCCATTACCAAAACCAGCAAGCACCAGCTTGCTTTCCCCTGCGTTTTCCTTCGAAACCAACCCTTCAAACCAGTCCCAAACCTCAACCTAATACCCAATTTAACCACCAAACATCATCTACAACTCACCCACATCAAAACCCCAAGTTAAACCTCAATTAAACTTCCATTAATTCCAACTCTTTATCAAGAAATCACAAGCTGAAACTTAAATAAAAAACAGAGTATAACCAGGGATTCCATGGCTGAAACTTACCTCAAACTTGGTTTTGATTCCCCTTTAATGGCTGAATCATGACCCTAAGCTCCCACCTCTGATTTCCTAGCTTAACTCCTCAAGTTGGCTCCAAAATTCCAAAGAGAAAAGGAAGGAAAATGGTACACGGGTGAGGGAGAGGAAGAAGGTTATTGATGCTCTATTTTTTAACAATTCCACAGCCTTCTAAAACTCAAAAGGCTGATACATATCCTTTGCCAAATGACCTAAATACCCCTAGGTCACTTAAGGCTTCTAAAATCACCCCAAGGGCAAAATTGTCCTTTCCAACCTATACCGTTAATTATAATTAACGCTCTCCAATTCTCACTATTCTCAATATTCCCAAATACCAATAAATCAAATCCCATTACCCTTTAATTCCCGGTAATGCTCTAATCATTAAGTTCACCCCGAGACTCACCCCGAGCCCCGAACTTAAACCCGTTATAACTAGACCGAACACTTACATCTCATGATCGTCTCATGTCGATTAGCTCGAACCAATCCACCTTATAATGTGGCTATATTAATTAATCACATTCATGCACCCAAAATATACAATTACGCCCACAGTGGCCAAATTACCAAAATACCCTCATAATTAACATATGAGCCCATATGCATGCATTCACCATCATATAATAATATAATTCACGTAAACATGCATATAATCATTAAATACCATAATAAATCAATTATGGCCCTCCCGGCCTCCTAATCAAGGTCCTAATCCTTATTAGGAAATTTGGGGCATTACAGAAACCAATCCTGAGCACACTAGACCACTTTCGCGTGCCTAAAACCCTCCAAAACTCATGTGTGCAACCAAGGGTTGCAGCCCTTGATGTAATGCCCCAAATTTCCTAATAAGGTTTAGGACCTTGATTAGGAGGTCGGGAGGGCCATAATTGATTCATTATAGTATTTAATGATTATATGCATGTTTACGTGAATTGTATTATTATATGATGGTGAATGCATGCATATGGGTTCATATGTTAATTATAAGGGTGTTTTGGTAATTTGGCCACTGTGGGCGTAAATGTGTATTATGGGTGCATGAATGTGATTTATTTATATAGCCACATTATAAGGTGGATAGGTTCGAGCTTATCAGCATGAGACGATCATGAGATGTAAGTGTTCGGTCTAGTCATAACGGGTTTAAGTTCGGGGCTCGGGGTGAGTCTCGGGGTGAATTTAATGATTAGAGCATTACCGAGAATTAAAGGGTAATGAGATATGATTTATTGGTATTTGGGAATATTGAGAATAGCGGAAATTGGAGAGCGTTAATTATAATTAACGAGATAGGCGGGAAAGGACGGTTTTACCCTCGGAAGCCTTTAGAGGGATTTATTTGGCCTAGGGGCATTATGGTCTTTTGACCTTAAGGATTTATTTCAGCCTTGGGAATTTTAGAAGGCTGTGGAATGATAATAAAATAGAGCCTATCCTCATCTCTCCCTTTCTCTCCCGTACAAGCTTCTCCCTTCACTTTTCTTTGAATTTTGAGAGCCCAAATTGAGGAGTTGAGCTAGGAGATCAAAGGTGGGAGTTAGGGAACTTGATTCAGACATTGGAGGGGATTCAAAATCGTGTTTGAGGTAAGTTTCAACCATTAGTTTCTGGTTTATACTCTATTTTGGTTTAAGATTTCAGCTTGTGAATTCTTGGTGGTTAATTAGAATTAATGGGAGTTAGATTGATATTTGATTTGGATTTTGATGAGGGTTTGATATAGATGATGTTTAGAGGTTTAATTGAGTGTTTGCAGAAGGTTTGGAACTAGTTTGAAGGCTTGGTTCTAAGGGAATATGCAGGGGAGGTCGAGCTGGTGCGTTGCTGATTTTTGGCTGATCTGGGTAATGAGCCGCGGCCTGGCTTTTGTGTGCCGCGGCCTAAGGTGGCTTCTGAGGCAAATATGCCTCTGTCAGGGAGATGAGCCGCGGCCCATCAGGGCAGATTTGATCAAAATTGCGTTTTTAGCTTAGGGATGCTTACCATAGGCCTCGGGGTTGATCCTACTACTTGGTTAAGTGGGGATTGATGTCCCGGAGGCTAGAAATTGGTTTGGGAACTTATATTGATCATTTCTATTGATGATATCTTATATTTGGTTATGACTAGGTGACCGCTAAAGGACTAAAAGTTGATCGTTCTCAAGGTTCGTTCTTTTAATCATTCTAGCTCGACTTTGAGGTAAGAAAACTGCACCCTGTGTATATGTGCCATGCATGGCTATTCTTGATGCATGTGGATTGATTATTAAGTATGACATGCATGGCTATTCTTGATGCATGTTGGTTAATTTTTGAACATGACATGCATGGCGGTTATTGGTGCATGTTGGATTGTTGAGTATGATGCATGTGATGCACGAGAAATATGTGATTAGGACATGCTTTGTATACTGGGTATGATGTTGTTCAGAGCTTAAGCCTCTGTGTTAATGCATAGTCCTAATTGTACTAATATCTGTTAAGTAAGCATGCTGAATACCTTGTTTATGGATATTGGACATGTGATATATGTTTGGTGGCATGGCTTACCTGTGTATGGCGCTGATTTATTAGTCAGAATCGACAATGGTGTCAGATCCGTCTGTGAAGCTGTGACTTATTAGTTAAGTTCACCACGGGCTGAGCATCGGTCGTGTTTTACCGACCCAAGGGTCAGGGGTGGCAGTGCGTTGTGAACGCCGGGCCAACTAAAGATTAGATCTAATCGAGGTCGACATTGAATGACTCATATGGGGTATTAATGCTGGACTGACCGGAAGGTCAATGAGAACTATAAGCGATTGCCTGGTCTAAGACCAGATGATTTCAGCCAAGGTATATGACCCCGGTGACTGTTTGTCACATGGCTGGGGGACGCTGTCCTTAGTTATGACTCTAGAGTCGAGAGGATGGTTATGTTGGTGACTAATCACCATGAACCTATCCTAATCAAGCTTATGAAGGAACCACTTATCAGTTAAGCCCTGGTGACCCTATCGTCACATGGCTAGAAGGAGCTGTACCCAATTCTGTGACTATTGGCTATTGTCACCTACCTGTTTTGGACCGTTGGTCCTGAATGGTTGTTACAATTACTGTTGATATTATATCATGTTATCTGTTGATATTATATCATGTTACCGGATGATATTACATCATGTTATCTGTTGATATTATATCATGTTATATTGTGTTTTCTTGCTGGGCTTCGGCTCACGGGTGCTACATGGTGCAGGTAAAGGCAAGAGGAAGCTGGACCATCCTTGAGTTGAAGAGCTTAGGTGATGACGTGTACATATACAGCTGCTCGTCCGCCACGGTCGAGGTTTAAAGTGGAACTAGGGTCGAACCCTGTTTTGCCGCTTAGAACGGCCTGTTGTAAATATTTTCTGTAATAGACTCTGAAATTATATTTTCGGGATCCCAATGTATATATTAAACGTTCCAATGAAACGTTGCATCTTAACCAAAGTTTTTTTATCCCTAAACCACTAATCATACTTAGTTCACGATTTTGGCCAAATGACTCGATTAGCGAGTTTAGCACTGTTTACAAGGCACACCGTAACGGTCCCTGGAATTTGGGGCGTTACACTTGAGGCTTAGCCACAGCCCTAGCCTCAAAACAGAACCAAGCCCACGCTGAACAACACACGCGCCGCGGCCCTTGCCTTGGGCGCCGCGGCGCCCTCCCATGGCCGAGCCTCCTTGGCCCTTTTTCATCCTAGGGTCGCAGCGCTCTAGAACAGAGCCGCGGCCCTCCCCTTCGTGCCCAGAAAACCCACCATTTCTAAGCTTGAAACCTCACCTTAAACCATCCCAAAGCTCCCAAACTCATAACCAATTAATCCCGACTCCTTTAACATGACTTAAACAACATAATTCCACAGGAAACACAACCTAAAACACACTAATCTTCTATTTTAAATTTCTAAAAGTCAAGAGCTAAAAACACTCAAACCAGCCATTCATATCCAATTTAAAACCTCTAAACCAAGAGTTGAAACTTACCTCTTCTATTGAATCACTTCACCAAGCCAAAGCCAAGCTAAGTCTCCAAGTTTCCTCCTTAATTCTACCTTAAAACATCAAAACCATGTTTGCTTCAACACTTAACCAAAACCCAGAATTCTAACCACAGCGAAGAAAATTAAAAGCTTACCTTAACCCTGTCTTAGTTCTTGATTAATCCTTGAGCTAAGCCTCCAAATCCCCACCTCAATCCTCAGAAATTCCAGCTTGATTCCTTCAAGTTTTCTGTATTTTCCTTCTCTTTGTTTTCCCTTGAGAGTGAGAGAGAGCTGAGATAAAAGTTTTAGTCGGTTTGTATTTTCTAAAGGCTTCCTTATGTCTATCTTACTTGTTAAATTAATCCCGAGGCTCGGGGTGCCGAAACCGTCCCCGATGCCAAAATGGTAAAATCCCCCAATATTCCCGCCTAGACATCCTAACCTCGAATATATCTCCATATATTTATTTTCATGTCCCGATAGTCCAAATCGCTACCCGCTATCTAAAAGTACCCCCAACTTATCCAAAGTCATATCCTAAGTCCCGTTGTGAATTTTCCCTCTATCTAACCCTAGGATCGTCTCGAGTCGTGCTCTGCGAACCTGCCCACATAATAATGTGGTTCTCACATATATCACATATTTATTTCATATTATCACATAATATCATCAACTATCATATAAATATTACTAAACATATAATTACTCATTTAAATCACAATTATTCCATTAATGCCCTCCTGGCACACTAATCAAGGCCCTTAAGCCTTATTAGCGATTTTGGGTCGTTACATCTCTTTTCATACTCCTTCAACTGACGAGAAGCATAAGCTATTACCTTCTCTGATTGCATCAGAACACAGCCCAAACCCTGATGAGAAGCATCACAATAAATCTCAAACTTCTCATGATCTATCGGAAGACTCAGAATCGGAGCTGTAATCAATCTCTGCTTCAGTTCCTGGAAGTTGTTCTCACACTTATCTGACCACACAAATTTCTAGCTCTTGCGTGTCAGCTCAGTCAATGCAGTAGCAATCTTTGAGAACCCTTCCACGAAACGCCTATAATAACCTGCCAATCCAAGGAAACTTCTAACCTCAGAAGCATTCTTTGGCCTTGGCCAATCTCTGACCGCTTCAATCTTTGCTGGATCTACTTTAATCCCCTCCTTACTGACAATGTGCCCAAGAAAGGATACCTGAGACAACCAGAACTCACACTTCTTGAACTTAGCAAACAATCTGTGTTCCCTCAACCTCTGTAGAACCAACCTCAGATGCTGCTTATGCTCTGACTCAGTCTGAGAATACACCAGAATATCATCAATGAAGACGATCACAAACTGGTCTAAATAATCCTTGAACACTCTATTCATCATATCCATGAAAGTAGCAGGGGCATTAGTCAATCCAAATGACATAACTAAGAACTCATAATGCCCATACCTGGTACGAAAAGCAGTCTTCGGTATGTCTCCCTCCTTGACCCTCAACTGATGATAACCAGAATGAAGGTCGATCTTAGAGAATACCGTCTTACCTTGCAACTGATTAAACAGATCATCTATCCTTGGCAAAGGATACTTGTTCTTAATTGTCAGCTTATTCAGTTCTCTATAATCAATACACATTCTCAGAGAACCATCCTTCTTCTTTACAAACAGAACTGGCGCACCCCAAGGTGAGAAACTAGGTCTGATAAAACCCAAATCTAACAGCTCTTGCAACTGTACTTTTAATTCTTTTAACTCAGCTGGGGCCATTCTGTAAGGCGCTCTAGACACTGGCTCCGTCCCTGGTGCCAGTTCTACAACGAACTCAATTTCTCTGTGTGGTGGCAACCCTGGCAAATCTTCTGGAAACACATCCAGAAACTCACATACAAGTCTGGTCTCCTCTGGTCTCACTGGCATGACCTGAGTGGTATCAACTACACTGGCTAAGAATCCAATGCAACCTCCTTGCAATAAATCATTAGCCCTCAACACAGAAATCATAGGAATACGAGGTCCATGCACAGCACCAACAAACACAAAAGGATCCTCACCTTCAGGTTCAAAGGTGACCATATTCCTTCTGCAATCAATGGTTGCCCCATACTTTGTCAACCAATCCATACCCAATATCATATCGAAGTCAGTCATAACCAACTCTATCAGATCCATTGACAACTCTCTGCCCTCTACTATCACTGGCAAAGATCTAACCCATCTCCTGGACACCACTAACTCTCCAGTGGGTAACAAAGTACCAAACCCCACAGCATAAAAATCACAGGGTCTACACAGTCTATCAATAACACTACTAGCAACAAAAGAGTGTGTAGCATCAGAATCAATCAAAATATTATAAGGGGTTCCAGCACTAAGAAGTTGACCTGTAACAACTGAGGGAGAAGCCTCAGCTTCTGCTTGTGTCAATGTGAACACTCGGGCTGGAGCCGAGCTGTCCGCCTTTCTGGGTTCTTCTTTTCTTGCCTTAGGGCAATCCATTTTAAGATGACCTACTGCTCCACATGAGAAGCAGACCCTTGCCCTATACTCTCCCAAGTGATGCCTCTTGCATCTAGGACACTCAAGATAAGACTTCCAGGCTTCACCACCACCTGGACGACCCATTGTAATACCATGGGGCCGCCTATCAGGACCTGGAACTGGGAAGGTGTCAGGAACCTTCCTCTTCTGATCACTGGGGCCAACACCCCTACCTGAACCCACAAATAGAGGACGTGTCCTCCTAAAATCCTTTCTGGCTGCACTGTCACGCCAGATCCTGTTCTCTGCACTCTCAGCTGTGAGTGCCTTCTCAACCACCTGTGCATAGGTAGTAACCCCAACCACAATGGTGATACGTACATCACGGGCTAATCTGGGTTGTAGCCCCTGTAAGAATCTCTCTCTCTTGGTCCCATCAGTGGACACCAACTCCATGGAAAATTTCGCCAAACGATCAAACTTTAAGGCATACTCAGTGACTGATAAACCTCCCTGAAGTAGCCTGATGAATTCCTCAGCTTTAGCTGCCCTCATAGCATCATTATAGTATTTCTCATTAAACAGAGTTTAAAACTCCTCCCAGCTTAGGGCATTTACATTCTTGGTCTGGGTATTCACTTCCCACCAAATCTGGGCATCCTCCCGAAACATATAGGTAGCACAGGCCACCCTCTCATTACCAGATACCCTCATGAAATCAAGGATAGTGGTAATCATACTCATCCATTATTCAGCCTTGGCAGGATCTACACTACCCTAAAAAACTGGAGGTTTTTGCTTCCTGAACCTTTCATAAAGAGGCTCCCATTTATTTCCAACCTCAGGCAGCTGCCCAGCTGCTGGCACCGACACAGGAGGTGCCTCTGATACACTGGCCACTACAGGCACTTGCTGTTGTTTCAGGAGACGAAGCTCTTCTCCCTGTCTCAACACCTTTGCCTGCAAATCACTAATAATCTGCTGCCAGTTTACAGGAGCTGGCTGTGGAATCTGAGACTGGTCATTCTCTTGACCCTGGCTGTTATTGTTATTCTGGCCCTGATCACTCTGGCTAGCTGAAGTATCTGTCTGCCCTGGATTCATTCTTATCCGATACCCTGCTGAAACAACGATCAATACGGCCAATCAGGTAGTAATAACTAAACCTCTTGCCGCCTTACGGTCCAAGAACAAGCAGACAATTATCATATTCCACAGTCATACAATATGCAAGCATATACATGTTTATAGCATTTAACACTTAGCATGTATCGCATAATAGTTCATAAACAACTATACTTATAAGTATGTTCCAGCAATCCCAGTACTAATTAGCACACATTTGCTGAGGATATAATATTTCAGGGCACAGGTTTAACATAGTGTCTCATGCATACAGGTAAAGCATATATACCACATTTAAGCTGTTATACATATAACTACATAAATAGTTACCAAACCATGAGTCGAGCTTGACTTCAGTGATGTGTGTACATGCCCAGCCAGTCTATAGGAACCTTAACCTTGGCATGCTCTGGTACCAAGTTGTAACGCCCCGGTTACCCCAGGACAGTTACGGTGAACCGGAAATTTGACCCGCCACCCGAGTCCTTTGGTTAAAAATGTGATCTAAGTGTTGTTATCAAGTTAAGGTGAAAAACCAACAAAAAGGAAAGGATATGTTTTATTTAATACATAAAACTGTTCATGGGCCCATAAAAACATTTACAAGTTATTTACAACTCAAAATGGTCGTTAAAGTTTCAAAATTACAAACTCGCCGACCTAAGCTGCAAAAATAGGGTAAACCCCCTAGTTCCTCTGAGAACTCCTTGGCCGTGGTGGTCAAGCGGCCGCACATGTACACATCACCACCTAAACTCTCCACTCAAGGTTGGGTGAGCTTTTCTTTCCCTTTACCTGCACCACATAGCACCCATGAGCCAAGGCCCAGCAAGAAAACACAATAAAGCATGATATAATATCAACAATGATCATAATAATCATTCAGGACCATCAGTCCAAACAGATAGGTGACAGTCGCAAAAGTCACTAAATTGGGAATAGCTCCCTTCAGCCTTGTGACGATAGGGTCACCGGGGCTTAACAGGTAAGTAAACCTTTAATTAGTCTAACCAGGATAGGTGCATGGTGATTGGTCACCAACATAACCTTCCTCATGACCATAGAGTCGTAACCCTGGAACATCGTTCCCTAGCCATGTGACAAGCAGTCACCTGGGCCTTAGGCCCCGGGCTCTGAGTAACTAGTCCTAGACTAGCCAAGCGCTTATAAGTTTCATCGACCTTAGGGTCGGTCCAGCATTAAAGCCTTAGAGCCATTCAATGCTGATATCGATTAGATCTAATCTTCATTTGGCTCGACGTTCATGACGCTATGCCATTTCTGACTCTTAGGTCAGTGTCCCTGACTAGTCAGTGCCATACGCAGATAAACAACATTCACTAGCATTTAATATGCAATCCATATCCACATTTGTCAGTCAACATGCCTCAATAACAATCACGCATGTCATATATACACAGGGTGCAGTTTTCTTACCTTTGGTTCGGGTGAAAATTAATATAAGAACGATCGACCTTTTAATTCCCTGACGGTCACCTGGTCATAACCAAGATATAGGATTCATCAATAGAATGAATAATAAGGGTTCCCAAACCAAAACCTAACCTCCAAGACATCGAATCCTACTAAACCGGGTAGTAGGATCGATCCCGAGGCCTAAGGCTTGAATCCCCAAGCTAAAAACTCATTTCTGGCCAAAAATGCCTCTAAGGGTTGCTGCCCTCCCTAGTCGTGCCGCGGCTCGCCCCTCAGACAGAGGCGGCCCTTCCCCAGCAACCAGCGCGGGCCGCGACTCACCATAGCCGTGCCGCAGCTCTTTACTGCAAAACAACAAGAAACCAGTTTTCCTCCCCTGCGTTTTTCCTTGAAACCAACCCTTCAAACCAATCCCAAACATCACCCAAACACCCAATTCAACCCCTAAACTTCATCTACACCACACCCTCATCAAAACCCAAGTTAAACACCAACCAAACTTCCATTAATTCTAACTATCCACAAAGAAATCACAAGCTAAAAACTTAAACCAAAACAGAATAAAACCAGAAAACTAATGGCTGAAACTTACCTCAAACTTGAGATTAAACCCTCCTTAATGGATGATTTCCTAGCTTGATTCCTCAATTTGGGCTCAAAAACTCCAAAGGAGAAAGGAGAGAAAATGATGAACGGGTAAGAGAATCCTTGCTCTATTTTTTTGTTATGTTCTTCTACAGCCAACCAATACCTCATATAAACCAAGCCAAATGACCTTAATGCCCCTAGGTCATTAAAAGTTTCTAAAACCTCCCCAAGGGTAAAATTGGTATTTCCCACCAATCTCGTTAATCATAATTAACGCTTTCCAATTCCCGCTAATCTCAATATTCCCAAATATCAAATATTCGTATCCCGTTACCCTCTAATTCCCGGTAACGCTCTAATTACCAAAACACCCTGAGACTCACCTCGAGCCCCGAGCTTAAGCCTGTTATGACCAAACCGATAATTTATATTTAAAGATCGTCTCATACCGAATAACTCGAACCAATCCACATTATAATGTGGCCTCACAATTAAACACAAGCATGCACCCAAAATATACAAATATGCTCTCAATGAGCCAAATTACCAAAATACCCCTGTCATAAAATGTGGACCCACATGCATGCATTTAACATCATATTATAATATAATTCACACAACACATGCATATATTCATTTAATGGCATAATTAAACAAGTATGACCCTCCCGGCCTACTAATCCAGTCATTAAACACATCGGAGAATTCGGGCATTACACCAAATTTATTGGTAATAGCCTAATCCACTTGGAGTTGCGATATATATCCTACACTTAAGATCAGATGAACTTGAGCCAACTGAGTTTCTTCAGTGTAAGTAGAAAAATACATAGTTTCTCCCTCTAAACTCTCTCAGAAAATGCCCCAAGAATGGCCTAAGTCACAGTCCCAAAGTCTCCAAACTAAAGAGTTTTTTTCAGTCTCAAAAGATCTGATGCCCCCAAATGATGCCATGAGCCATTTATTTATAGGCTCATGGATCGTACATCAGATATCTCCCTTTTCCCGGGTCCTTAATTCTTTCAACAGACTTTAATTAATAAAATATAAATGAATTTAAATTACAATAATATAGCTATTATTCCGAGATATCTGAGAGATTCCCGCGATAGTTGAGGATGATTCGAGTTGAAACTGTTACTGAGGACATAGGCAAGCACCTCTCGTCAGCAAAGCACACCTCTAGCATACCTCTGGTCGGTATAGGCAAAGCACTCTTCTAGCACACCTCTGGTCTAACATGACACATCTCTGGTCTAGCAAAACACTTTACTGGTCGGGCAAAACAAATGACTGGTCGGCCAAAACGACTGACTGATCGGCCAAAATAAATGACTGGTCGGTCAAAACGACTGACTGGTCGACCAAACTCCTAACTGGTCAGTCAAAAATCTTTACCGGTCGGACAAAAATTCTATCAGGTCGGTCAGATCACTTTATCACAACTCCGAAGAGCCAACACATTTATTGACTATCAATGTGTCATTTACTGACCATGCATTGTCATTTGTCACTTATGATTGCCACATCATCGAATTGAAATTTTGGGGATAACAAAAATATTTTGTTAAATATAAGAATATTCCGTTAAAGTTAACCGTAAAAAAATAAAAAATCATTAAAACCAATAATTTTCATTATTTACACATTTTTTATATAAAAGAGATATGTGTGCAACTAAATATTTTGAACTCTAGTTTTTGGCATTGTAAAATATTTATAATTTTTTGAAAACTAGTAAGGTACCTACTATAACTACAATATACATTATCATATAAAAAAAATTGTGTTATAATTTTTATACCTACCGAAAATAAAAATATCTCTACTTGTAGAGACTAAACTGACACCTAATATAAAATTTATCTATAAATTTAACATATTTTAATTTTTCAGTTCAAAGTATATTTTTATTATTATTTTTTTCTAGGAAATGAGTGCGAAAAATAACTGGTAAATTTCATATTTTCGTATCCAAATCCAGCTAGTTTTTTTTTTTTAAGGCCGCTAGCTATACTATTCTTGAATGAACAATATAAATCCAGGTCACGTGATACAGTCAGATCCCCTAGACTTGTCCACCCAAATCTCGTGCACCCTCCACCTCAATCTTAATCCATGGCCTTTGGCACGCCTCACACGTGTCTTCCCACAATTACCATTCCTAACTTCGCTCGCTTATACACACACGCACCATCCGTGCCAAACTCTCCATTCGCACACTCTCGCACGCGCGAGCCAAAAACCCCAACTCATTCGCATGCTCGCACGCTTATTTCCCCTCATCTGCTCCGACCCGACCCGCCGCCGCCGCCGCCCGGCGGTGTTTTAGGGTCTCATCCCCCGGAGATCTGTTTCGCCCTTCTGAAACGAAGAAGGACCTCCACTCCGGCCGCCGGAAATTTTTTTCGTGCGGACTCCATCGGAGATGGTTAGGGTTTCTTCTCGGGAAAAGATGGATCTGTTTAAGAGTTCTTCGAATAAGTTTTAATGAAAGACAACCGAGAATTTCAGGATTTTTAGCGTCAGTTTTCGGTCAAAAAGTTGGGAAATCTGTCCAGTCCGTTACAAAGAAGGTAATATACACCTTTTAACTTTTCCTTAAAACCTGTTTGTTATACGGGAAAATGTTCTGTAGAAAGTTTAGGAAGAGAATTCGCTTTTTTTCTTTGGTTGCTAATGAAATTGTGGCAGATGTCAACACAGTAAAAAAGTGAAGTTTTGGCCTTTTGTTTGTTTTTTGTTGTTTTCTTTGATAATTAACACTAATCACAGCCAATTTTTTTTGTAATGGAGATAATTGAGTGTTTCAACTCCTGTAGAATTTATAGAATTGAGTTTAAGTTTGATTCAACTTGTTCTCTTTTTATTTTTGAGTTAATTTTATCTATGATTTGTGATTCTTTGATACATATACCGCATTGCTTACTGTTTACTGTTTATCTCTAATTAGTAGTAAAATTCAGTTCCCACAATGGCATTGATGCTACATGAATTAAGCTCTGAGGATAATTGGGATTAAAACAGAAAGAAGATTACTATGGCTTCAGAAATGCATAAGTTAATTGGAACTAGTGAAGAAGATGACGAGGAAGAAATGGAAATGGATGTGAAAGAAGAGGATGGTGATGATGAAGAGAGGCGTAAACATGCTGCTGCTTCTGCTTCAGTAATGGTTGGTTTTGATGGAGGGATGCCAACTAGTAGCAGCAATAATAATCATCAGTTTCAACAGTTACAGCAAGGACAAGAAGTAAGTACCCCAGGTGGAGGAGGAGCTCGTAGGTGTAGGCCACTAGAAGAAAAGGAGAGAACAAAATTAAGGGAGCGGCATAGAAGAGCTATCACTGCGAAAATCTTGGCGGGGTTACGGAGGCATGGGAATTATAATCTTAGAGTTAGGGCTGATATAAATGATGTAATTGCAGCTCTTGCACGGGAAGCTGGTTGGGTTGTTCTTCCAGATGGAACCACTTTTCCCTCAAGATCTCAGCCTCAGGTAATTATATTTCAGGGATAAACATTGCTTGTATTTCTACTACATTATAAACATACAAGAGGATTAAAAGACCAGCTCCGGATTATGAAACTCAAGAATTTTGTAGTTCTACCTACATGCTGATCATGGACCATTATGCATTTCATGGACTCATGGTTTGGTTTTTGTGGGGTCATATTGTGATGGTCACTTCTGAAGAATTTTAGGGAATGGATTAACCAAATATAAATATTCTCTTCTATTTTCAGGGTTCAAGACATGCTGGTGTCAATTCTACAGTAGCTACTTCATCATCTGGGCATACAGCACCACAGCAAACTGCACCTTCTTCCTTAAGAGGTGGTGCTGCTGGCTATCAGAGTTCTGTGGATTATAATGCAAATAGAATGAAAGGTGTTTATATGCCCTGCTCATCACCGTATGATATTTCCACAAGTGCTCGTTCTCAAACTTCAACTATGGTGGGAGATGGAGGGGAACAATCAGAGAGTCAGCCTCATATTGTTGGCTCCATTGATACCATTGATGACAAGCAGGTAGTGGAGCTAATCTCTTTGGAGACTATGGCCTTGTTTGGCTAAGTTTTCACTTTTGCTTATAACAAGTAAAAGTTGTAGCTTTTTTTTTCTGTTTGGATAACTATTATATAAAGATCTTTTTTTAATGTACAGTTCTTTTCAAAATGTTTGGTTATTAATAAAAAAATTATTTTTATGAGTAAATTAGGAATTATAAAAGTTATATTAATTTAGAAAATAGCTTCTCAAAAAGACTCTTGAGAGAAGCTAGGTTCTACTAGCTTCTCCCAAAAAGACTTCTAAATTAAAAAATGACTTTTATTTTTTAACATTTTTTTTATTCTAGAAGCTAAAAAAAGTTTATAGAAGCTTAGCCAAACAGGGCCTATGACTACTTCATTATCAATCTCTTTTGGCATGTTGTTGCTGATTTTAGTTACATTGACATGATCTGTTGAATGATCACTTTTTATAGCTCGCATGACATCTTGAACATGATAAATAATTGTTATTTTTGTTAACAAATTATGTATAGTCTATTGAGAATCTGTGATATTGACTTGCAATATTAAATTAGCACCATTCTTTTTATCTTGCTGGTAATTAATGAAACTTGTGAGTTCCTTCATAACCTTAACAGGATCATTTGGCATTTGCTTTAACATGCTTCCATTTCTGGTTTACAGGTTGTTGATATATCTCCAAAGTTATCAGAGCGTGATTATTCTAGCACCCCTTATATTCCAGTTTATGTGATGTTACCAGTGAGTTTTGTAATTTGTATTTCTACTGCATTTTTCTTTTTTAGTTTTCATTCACACATCTTCTTTTGTACTGTATGTTGACTTTTATTGAATGGCATGCATCGTTTTAACTCTACCATCTTACTTTAAGTGATTACTATGATATTCCCTATGCTAACTCAGTTGTCTTTTGAGTCCATCCCAATCCCTAATTTATTAGTTTTCTTTCAAGTTTTCCTTTGGCTATGGTTATTAATTCTTTTTGGTACCCATGTAGTTCGGATAATTAAATTTCTTTCTGGTACTTCTTTAGTTCAGTTTTCATGACTTGCTCTTTTGATGGCAGTTAGGTGTTGTTAATATGAAGTGTGAACTGGTTGACCCAGATGGTTTACTAAAGCAGTTAAGGGTACTGAAATCAGTTAATGTGGATGGTGTTGCTGTTGATTGCTGGTGGGGAATTGTGGAGGCACATGCTCCCCAGGAGTATAACTGGAATGGTTACAAGAGACTCTTTCAGATGGTGCGTGAGCTCAAGCTCAAGTTACAGGTGAGTTTATATGAGACTTACTGCTTTTCTGTGCTCATTTTAGCGGATGTCTTTTGTTTCATAGTGAACACTATAGAGCCATGGCTATACTAATATTCACTTTCTGAAAATAAATGTTAATAAAATGTTTTCCATATGCTTCAGACCCTGAATCTAATGAACAATCTTAGAAGCTTATGTACATATAGAAGCTTATGTTTTGTCGTTTTGATTTGTTTATATAATTGTGTGGTATGAGTGTATTAAATCAGTTCATCTGATCTCACGGGTAAGTAGTAAAAACTTAAATCAACATTTTACAGACACAAATAGTCACCGTTGATAGTTGATGACAGATTATGACTAAGTTTCTATGCTCTGTCAGTTTGTTGTATTGCTAATGATCATTGGTATCTAAGTTAAAAAATCATCTTGAGAGGCTAAAGTTTGTGGATGTGCTCATTGTATGCTGGCATTATCCTTTGAACAGGGAAGAAATATTCAATTTATTCCTGTTCAACCTTTTTCAAAACCATGAAAATTGAGTATACTGTGCAAATTTTCTGTAGTTGTAGTTTGAAATTATTAAGTGGACTTCTGAGTAATGACTCCTGATCTAACTAAAAGCCAACTTCTGGAGCATTGATGTTTGGAGGTTGGTAATGTGTTTTTAAATGTTTTGTTCCATGTCATATAGAATTAATTAGCTGGATAACCATGATGCATATTTTAGATTCCTTATTCAGATAATGCCATTATTCTTCTGACATTTTTTTAGGTCTGATAGTTAATGTCTTATTTCAGGTTATGATGTCATTCCATGAGTGTGGAGGCAATGTCGGTGATGATGTTTGTATTCCGCTGCCACATTGGGTGGCAGAAATTGGTCGCAACAATCCTGACATCTTTTTCACAGATAGAGAGGGAAGGCGGAATCCTGAATGTCTCTCATGGGGAATAGACAAAGAACGAGTTCTTAGAGGCCGGACAGCTGTTGAGGTATTATATTTGTTATTTAATTATCATAAGGATGACTGTTAAACACTGCTTTATGTTTGAATGCGACTGTAATTAAATAGTATAAGAACAATTATACTTTTTAAAGCCACATAGTTTTTTTTCTCTCTTTTAGAAACCTTATATGTTTAAATGCATACATGTGTTTTTTCTTTCTTCGCTTTTATCATCTAGTAATTGCCAAGTTCTTTTGTACGGTGTAGTAAATTTTTTGAGACTTGGATTCATTTCTCTATGCCATCCTTTAAAGCTGCATTACCTTGCTTTGTAAATATTGATGTGTTTCCTTTAGTATTTCAGGAAAAAGAGGAAACGCTGTAAAGTTTGGTTATTATTTCTTAGGTTGTCATAAAGGGCCTGAATCCCCCCGTTTAGTCACTCTGTTTTAGCACTTTTGTTTTTAGCAAGTTGTAAACTTTGACATCTCATGCAGATTTAAGTACTTTTTCTTGCCAATCGGTACCCTGATTTATAGGTCTCCTGGGACCCTCTTTTTTTTTTTTTTTTAATATTTCAGTGAGTAAAGAATACTAGTGTTCTAATTAATGTTAAGATTGATGCAGGTATACTTTGATTACATGAGAAGCTTCCGGATAGAATTTAATGAATTCTTTGAAGAAGGTATCATCTCCATGATTCTAGTTGGACTAGGTCCTTGTGGGGAGCTGAGGTACCCTTCTTGTCCAGTTAAGCATGGTTGGAGATATCCCGGCATTGGTGAATTTCAGGTAGTTTATCATCTGGTCCTTAAAGTTAGGTTCCCTATATTTTTTTAGTCGTTTGTACATTTACCCACATTTTGGTGTCTTGGCTCTTTATGCACAATAATATCAAGTCATTACATTAGCATTCTGCCCCTTACAAGACATCTGATTAGGAAACAATTTGTACGTACAAACTGGGTCATATTCTTGAAAACTTTGTTTTAATCATGGCATTACTCCTTAAACATTCTCTTAATGCAAACGCCATCCCTCCAATAAAACCCCCCTTTGAAAATGAAAAAGGGAGTGAGAAAGAATCGATATGTTTTTTTAAAAAAATAATAATCTCTATTCTAGGTATCAAAAGGTTTGTCAATTATATTTGCTTGTTGGAACAATAGTTTCTTTGTAATACATGCAGTGTTATGATCAATATTTGCTAAAAAGTCTGAGGAAGGCAGCCGACGCAAGAGGACACTCCTTTTGGGCTAGAGGACCAGATAATGCAGGTTCTTATAATTCACAGCCCCATGAAACTGGTTTCTTTTGTGATGGGGGTGATTATGATGGCTACTACGGCAGATTCTTCCTTAATTGGTACTCCAAGGTTTTAGTTGATCATGGTGAACGGGTCCTTTCTCTTGCAAAATTGGCTTTTGAAGGCACCTGCATTGCTGCAAAGGTAAAATACCTTTTTGTTTTCAATGAATTTAAGTTTTGTGATCCAATACTCAATGTTATTTTGGTTTTGGTATTGTTTGATTGCTCTGGTTCCACTTCCAAGTCAATAATATACTTGTTTCTTGTTTTTATCCCACTGTATCTCAGCAACAACACGATTTGGCTGAACTTAATTACTATAAATATTACATTATGCACATGCTAGTCATAAATTTTCTTAATCTGGAGGTCTTTTGTCTGCCAAAGCTATAGTAGAGTACATTCGAGTTTGGAGCCATAGAAGTCATGTCTTTTGGTTTTTTTGATTCATTGTGTTTGCTATATTTTAATTGTTGAGCAGCTATCAGGTATTCATTGGTGGTACAAGACAGCAAGTCATGCTGCTGAACTGACTGCTGGATTCTATAATTCATGTAATCGTGATGGCTATGCTGCAATTATGTCGATGCTAAGCAAGCATGGGGCTGCTCTGAACTTCACATGTGCTGAACTGCACATGTTAAACCATCATGAAGACTTCCAAGAGGCACTAGCTGATCCTGAGGGGTTAGTTTGGCAAGTAAGCTTCAAAGTTTTGGAATCTCATTATCAGCTTCAAGATCTATTCAATTTTCTTTGATCCATGCTTCGATAGTTTTCTGATTTGAAGTTTAAACAATTGCCATGATCTGACCCTTAGGCATACCACCCAAACTATGTACCAAAAGCCTTAGGACAGAACATTTTGTTTTTCCCTTTCAAAAGCTTGTGAATTGTTTGGCAAAGATAGGAAGTTGTCTTGCAATGAACTTTTTGAGATTCTATGGTAAGTTTGTTTCAGTGTTGACAATGAACCTCTATTTCAGGTGTTGAATGCCGCATGGGATGTGTGCATACCTGTGGCCAATGAAAATGCTTTTCCCTGTCATGATCAAGTAGGCTATAACAAAATTTTAGATGACGCCAAGCCATCATCTGATCCAGACAGAAGACATTTTTCATCATTTACCTACCTTAGGGTCAGTCCACATCTCATGGAAAGACACAACTTCGTGGAATTTGAACAATTTGTTAAGAAAATGCACGGTATGGCTTTCAACTTTTTATTTGAATTAGTATGATGAATTCTGAATCTGTCCGAGTTCCTACCTCTTCAATTGCCATAATTTGTACGGACTCATAAAAAGATAATTACGTTAGGAGTAAAGAAAATAGAGAAATCCTACGCTTTCATCAACCATTTTGATGTTATATATATCGTTTCAGAAGAAACCGACTGTGTTCATCTAATAATTCTCACCCAAATTTTATGCTGTTTTTTTGCATTGCAGGGGAATCAATTCGAGTATAAGGAGCAGAAAATTTGCTGCTGATTGTGTTATTGATTTGCCCCCACCCCCAAATTGTAGTTATATTCTGTTTCAGATGGTATTGAATAAAGATATTTATTTATACTAGCTTTAAGCCGGTGATTGACTATCAGAATGGACAATTTTTAACAATTAACAAACAAAACTCTGATAAAATTTGTCAAATTAATCTACCAATAGAATTTACTTCGCCTTGTAGACGGCATGAAACACATCTTGAATTAGTCGCTCAAGAAAAGATTTTACAAACGGTGTTGTGACTGAGTTGTTTGATTCGAGCTGCAACTCTAATGAGATGAAGAAAAGCTCGGGTAACAATTTCAACTTTGGGTGAAATAATACAAGTAAATAAATAAGAAAAGGTTGATTCTTGCCTCGGTTGGGTTTCTTTCTACGTGTCCAATTTATAATTGAGTAATAAAACTAGCTTCACTAATTATTGAATTTGTGTATATACAAATTGTTCAATTATAATTGGATTACAAAACTAGCTAAATTAATTCTTGGATTGGTGGAAGCGATACTTTCTTTTACCACAATCACAGTGAATACTATATAATTGAATCAAAGAATAGATTTTAGTTTTTACCGATTATTTTACAAGGTGGCCCTCTTAAATACCATGTGACCAGACTCATCCACGTCAAACAGTCTCTCAATGAAACTATCCCAGCTTTCCCTCAATTTCCTGAATGACAATATTGACATCTCCCCGGCTGACCTGCTAGAATTCTCCCCTTCCTCGTTTTCATGGAATGTCCCATAAGGCGAGGATGAGATAGCATGCGGAATATCCAAAGCCACAGCCCGCTGAAGGGCTGCTCTGTACTCCTCGCTATGTTCTCGGACAAGAAACTCTTGCCGCTCCATCCTCTGCTTTTCCGGAATCTCCATTATTCGATATTCTTCCAGCATTAGCTGAAATAAGGAGAAATGGTTATTGGATACAGTAAAAAACAAGTGGACTAGTAGTTTAAAGAACAATGGTTTGTAAGTTGTTTTCACTTAAGCTCCACAAATCCATAGTTCAAGGAGGGTCTAAGAGCTTACATCAAGAGCCCTTTGAGATTCTCTCTCTATCCAAATAATGGCATGGTCAGTTGTTGCATTACATGAAAGAACCAAGTGCTCAAATCTCCCATCCACTGGCACTGCTGTTCTTACTACTGGTGGAAATCTTCCCATCCTGCAAGTAGCAACCTCTGATTAGTTATTGCTAATATTTACATCTCGTCACCTCACAAGTGCTCCCAAACCAATTAAGATATTAATATGTTGTGCTAAACAAGGAGGGAAAAAAAGAACAGAAAATCATGTAATTTACTCTTCCACTTCTCTTCTTGATTAGACACCACTGTTCAACTTCAGGGATAAAAGTTTAGATATCACAGCCTTTCACCATATAAATTAGTTTGACACGTAAGGTAAGGTGACATGTTCGAGGTAAGACAGGAAACATCCAATCTTACACCATGGGTTAATAACGTCCCACAGCCCTGCCCCATACCCAACATGAGAGTCAGTCTTCTCATTTCAGTTCTCTGCTTTAGTTCAGTGCTTGACAACTACGATCAATCTATGAAGGTGTGTGCCGATCATCAAACTTCTGGGAATGCTCTCTTTCTCTCTCTCTCTCTGGAGCACTAACTGTCTTCTATGGCTACACGCATTCTCTGAAACACATGCAGTGAGTCCCCTCATAGAAATCCCGTTAAGAATATCATTTCATTGGAATGGACTTAGGATTTGTAATACTGCCATTGTTCCTCATATTATCACTTGAAGGCGTTGTATGCCCATCAAACTAATCCTTTTCTAATTCTCTATCACCTTTGCATCTATGAGGAGGCAAGCAAATGGACGTTGACACTCATTGGCTAGAAGGGGGGAAGACAGACAAACAAGAAAACAAAACGAGAGTGGAGTAAACAACGACACAACCATCATCAGGGTTCAGGGAGCATGTTCTTACCTGAAGGGTTTTCGTTCAACGATATGATAAAGACGACCGGGGGCATATAGCCTTCTTGGGTCTTTGAGCCTCTTTTCCTCCAATGTGCATGTATCTTTCATGCACATTATGCAGAGTAAACAAGGCAAACTGTCCATACGAAAAAAACCATCTGAATTAGTATTTCAGAAAAATTCTAGAGTGCAAACTATTGCAATCTAAATTGTAGTAAATTAGTAATATATGATCAGTTTTCCATATAAACAAAATGGGCATGTGATCTAGAAAAAAGGCTTATGAGAATACTTATACTATGTTATAAAATTGAACTACCAGAATATCCATCGTCTTATTCTCTCTGTTTAGGTTGAAAGAAATATATTGTCTAAGAATTAATATCTAGGCTTATAAACTGTGGTCTCACTCTCGCTTTATCATTCATGTGATATCATAGAAATGGCTATCCAGTTTGTGAGTTAGATCTCTCACTTTATATCACCATCCTAGCCCAGGAATGTTTTTTTTCTCTGACATCTCACTATGCTAAATAGGGACCTCTGACCTCCTCTCCATTTCTTTCTGCAATTCTGGCGTTGGATTCATTTTGATAACTGGAATTCCTATGTTTTTACTCTTATCAAATGCAGAAATGGTGACTCAAGACATATTATGTTTTACCAGAAAAGTGATCTGAATACATCTTCTAGAGCAGTTGTTGTCCGAGGTAAGAAATCATCCTGATTCATTAAGAACTTATTAGTACAGAAACATGCAATATCAACAATAATAGACAGGTAATTAATTATCATGTAAATTATCACAATGCATCAATTATTGTTCCATACTATAAGATCATGTCTCAGTTATCAAAGTGCTATTTCAAGCCAGTAGTGCACTTATTTCTTGGAGGCCAAGATGGCTTTAGTATATATATATATATGTATATATATATATATGTATAAATAAATAAATCAGGATTGAAATGCCAGTAAGTCAATACCGCACATCAGTACAAACCTCATTGTTTTCATAATGTGGAATTTGCATACATATTAAATTTAACTGAACATTATACATGTTGAGCAACTAAACATATAACTACAAAAAGTTACATGATAACTTATGTGACGAGGCTACTTCCACTACATTACAATTTACAGTGAAGCCTACATCACAACTGGCCACTTGAAGAGAATAGAGCAAACACAACTACCCTTAACTATAGTGACCCTACCTGGAGTACTACTGAATTAATAACATCCGCATATCTCACAGCCAAATTCAGAGACACACAACGAGCAGGGGCCATCGCATAGCATCTGATCCTCTTCCTCACAATGGTTCCCAGTTTCTCACGATTTTGAAGTGCCACCATTGTCAACAATGCCACCACCCCTGCTCCTAGGGAATGCCCAGTAAAAGTCAAGGTATATGTCGGATGTATTTCTACTAATTCCCTCAAACCCTTCCACTCCACATCAAAAACACGTACTGCAGCCTTCAGTAACCCATTATGAACATAGCCACCGTCAAATTTTGTTTGCCCCAGCTTGTTATCAAGTAAAACTGCATAATCACTCTCCTTTGCTAGATTGAGGCCTCTAATAGCCAGCACTATATCAGCATTCTCATGATCAAGATAAACCATATAAGGAGGAACCTGACCCTCAGTTTCTTCATAGTTTTTTCTTAAGATCACACAATCAGGATCAATGCCATATCCTCCAGGGGGTGCCCAAAGTGGGTTACGTAGATCATCTTCGTATACAGCAAGAATTAGACGACAGAGGCGGGGAATGGGCTCGAATTCTTCAGCAGTAGCTAGACCCCAGTTTTCACTCTCATAGCCAGCAGTGTAGAGGCACTTTAACCACACCCAACGAGCACAGCCAAGACAGTATACACACTCAAGGATAGGAACCCCACAGGCGATTGACATGGACGCCTATGAAGCAATCATGTCAGAAGATGATCAAGTTCTCAACATCAGTGTTCAGATTGAAAAATCACTACACATCCACAGTTAAAGAGAAAGTAGTAAATCGAAACAAATACAGGTATCCAAACGGGCATTGCCTGGGTTTAAACTTGAAATACAAACAAAATCATTAAGAAAAATTAAAAGGAAGACTGTAAGAGGATTTAGATAGCTGGCAAGTGAAAACTTTCAGCTTTCACACATTCGCGGCATCAGAAAACTTTGTCCAATGAAAAAGCAAGAAAATTGACAGTTTATGAAGGAGTTTAACGGTCTGATCAATGATCTATATACATGAAGCTCAAAGTGTATAAACTTGAGATCAATCACAAACAGTTGGATGGAAAGATTTATAGCTTGAATTTCAGGCTTTCAGAAAAAGAAAACAAGTTCGCAATCAACATGGACGAAATCCCATGACTGGAAAGAAACAAAAAAAAAGGAGATAAACCCAGATTTTAAAATCCAAGCATAGACCCAAAGAGAGTGACAAAAGCCATAAAGATCATTACTACAAGCCTGGAGACAAACTAGCATTAGTATACGACATAATAATTAAAGACCAATAAAAAAATTAATTGCATTTTTTAAGATTTAAAAAAAAAAAAAGGAATTCCAATGAAGATGAGAAAAGGGTTTTGGTGGGTTTTTGAGATTGGAACAGTGGGAGCTTCTTTCAACAACTACATGGATGTTATAATTATACAGAGTGCATAATCCACATATATAATTATTAAATGTAGAGTTGGTGAAAATTGAATTGGAGAAGAAAATTATATATATATATATACATATATATACAGATAATATATAAGAACGTAATTGCGAATTATAGTTGTAGATAACCCAGGAGGGGAAGAAGAAGAAGTTGAAGATTGGGTATACCTGCAAGTCAAAACCATTTCTTTTGGGATTAGCTTCAAGAATCTACTCATTCAAATTCTCTCTTGTGTGCTTCTCATATAGGAAGGAACACTCTTTGGGTGTTTAAGACTCACGGCCCTACCTACTTAATCATCAATTCACTACTACTAACTTTGGACCCATTTCCTTTCAAAAAATTTTTTTACTTAAGTGCGACAACAAAAGTAAAGAATTTCCAATAATAATATCACATATATTATTTACAAAATTATATACTATATATATACCATTTTATTAAATATAATTATATAAACACAATACCATAAATTAAGCCACTTTCCTAATTTGTTTTATATATATATAATTTCTCATATTTAATAATATAAGAATTCATTTAATAAATCAAATAATAATTATATAATATACAAATTATTATCTCAATTAAATAAGATACCACAATTAAGTGGTAGCAATTCATGAAATATTTGAATAACTATCTTCAGAAAAACTACTATAAATTTTCTAAATAAAACTGTTTAATCTAATAAACTAATATTGTGAAAAAATAAATAAACATAAAAGTATTCACTATAAAAGTACACATTGAACAATAAATTAACAAAAGGTTTATACAAATATAACATGCTATTCTACTGTATTATTTTATTGATAAAGATTTTAAAAAAAATACAACTATGTATAATTATAACCTACCCATTTAACTAAAATATTTTTGTTTAATTTACTATACCATAATAAAAATAAAGAAAACAGTGTTTAATAATAGTGTTATTGTCTAACATATACGATACTATTTATTTTATTAAAACATAATTTACAAATATGACAACTATGTACATTTACCACATCTAAAGTAAAAAATAATAATTAAAAAATAAACAAATCTGTTAAAAGTACAATATATTCATTCAACATTGATAAAATAAACAATGTTTTCCAAAATAATAAACATAAACTTAGTTGTATATTCATAGCAAGAAATATTCATAAAAATAAATATAAATATAACCGTATATTTATAAAAAGGAAAAAAAAATTAACATACAAAACAATCCAAAAAATTAAAAATGACAATACGAGCATAAACATAAAAATAAATAAAATTGCTACTAATAATAACCAATACATTAAATTTGAAATAAAAATTTACTATTCAATTTAAAAAATAAACAAACAGCGACGTTAAAAATAATAATAAACATATTAGTTTAGAAACAAAAATATTTATTTATAACAATAAACAATAATCAATAAAATAAACTAAATAATGAATGACAATGTGAAAGGGTAACCGTTTTTATTTAGTTTTTGGCATATATATATGTTGGTTTTTCTAAATAAATGTCAATGTGAAAAGATTACTAAAATGGAAAGTTATGATTACAATTCCCTAATTTCACAATTTTAACAATAAATTGTATCTTAAAAAGTATAAAATAAAAATAAAAATAATTATATTAATTAAAATCTAAAAAATAGTTAAGAATTGTATACAAAAATGAAATTAGTTTTATCAGTATTAATATAGTAATATAAAATATTATTGTAATGAGTTGTGTAAAAAAAAAACGCTGGACCCATTTCTCGTCAACCCATTATTTTCTTCTTACATTTAAAGGTTGGTTTGGATTGTTAGCATGACTTTCCAAAATGTTATTCTTACTAGGTGTGTTGTGTTTAAATTAAATGAAGAGGAAATTACATTTTATATGTGATTTTTAATAGAGTCTGCAAAAATATGACTTTTTTTTTAAAAAAAAAAGGTTAATTTATGGCTTTTTTTAAGAATTTTCACTTTTATGGGTTTATTTTCCCATATTTTTGTATAAAAGTTGGTTTATGTCATTGTAACGCCCTGGTTACCCCATAACAGTTACGGTGAACCGGAAATTTGACCCGCTACCCGAGTCCTTTGGTTAAAAACGTGCTCTAAGTGTTATTAACAGACTAAGGTGGAAAACCAACAAAAATGAAATTATATATTTTATTAAATACATAAAACTGCCCATGGGCCCATAAAATCTTTTACAAATTATTTACAACTCAAAAATGGTCATTACTGTTTCAAAATTACAAACCCGCCGACCTAAGCGGCAAAAATAGGGTAAACCCCCTATTCCTCTGAGAACTCCTTGGTCGTTGTGGTCAAGCGGCCGCATATGTACACATCATCACCTAAGCTCTCCACTCAAGGCTGGGTGAGCTTCTCTTTCCCTTTACCTGCACCACATAACACCCATGAGCCAAGACCTAGCAAGAAAACACAATATAGCATGATATAATATCAACAATGATCATAATAAGCATTCAGGACTTTCAGTCCAAAATAAATAGGTGACAGTCGCAAAAGTCACTAAGATGGGGACAACTCCCTTTAGCCATGTGATGATAGGGTCACCGGGGCTTAACAGATAAGTGAACATTTCACTAGCTTAAACAGGATAGGTGCATGGTGACTAGTCACCAACATAACCTTCCTCATGACCATAGAGTCATAACCCTGGAACATCGCTTCCTAGCCATGTGACGAACGGTCACCTGAGCCTTAGGCCCTGGCTCTGAGTAACTAGTCCTAGACTAGCCAAGCGCTTATAAGTTTCATCGACCTTAGGGTCGGTCCAGCGTTAATGTCTTAGAGTCGTTCAACGCTGATATCGATTAGATTTAATCTTCATTCGGCCCTGCGTTCAGGACGCTTATGCCGTTTCTGACTCTTAGGTCAGTGTCCCTGACTAGTCAGTGCCATAAACAAGTAAACAATATTCGCTAGCATTTAATATGCAATCAATGTCCATATTTATCAACCAACATGCCTCAACAACAATCATGCATGTCTCATACACAGGGTGCAGTTTTCTTACCTCAGGTTCGAGCGAGAAATATAATAAGAACGACTCCTGAGAACGATCAACCTTTTGGTTCCTTAGCGATTACCTAATCACAACCAATTATAACCTCCATTCATGAAAATCAACAATGAAAGGGTCTTAACCTAAGCACCACTCTCGAGACCTCGAAACATGCCCACACGGTGAGTAGATTCGATCTCGGGCCTTAAGGATTGAAACTCCAAGCCAAAAACCCTTAAAAACACTCAAAATGGGACTTTGAAGGAACAGAGGAGTGCTAAAGCGCTGCTCCCTAGCGCCCCAGCGCTATTCTCAGAACCCCAAAAATGCCCAAATGTCTCATGTGTAGCGCTGTAGCGCCCTAAGGTGGGCGCTATAGCGCTACCTCTAGACCAGATGCCCCCTGAAACCTCCTTCTTTAACTCCTTTGATTTTAACCTAATTCCAATGCTTCCAAATCCCATTTTTGGTGCCAAATGAACCCAAAAACCATCCTAACATACCCCAAACATCACAACCATAAGAACCCTAGCCAAAACTCCCAACAAAACCAAGTATTCAACCTATAAATCATTCAAGAAAACTAGAACTAAAACAGGGCAAACCAGAGAATTCAATGGCTAGAAACTTCCTCAAAGCTCAGCTTATGATGCTCTTCAATGGAGGAACACTCTCCCAAACTCCCAAGGCTTACTTCCCAAGCTTGAATCCTCAAGAATAGCTCAAAAATCTCAAAGAAAACTGAAGGAAAGATAGGTACGGGAGAAGCTTCAAGTATACTCTATTTTTCTACCTCTTTCACAGCCCAAAAATGGTTTATATCTATCCTAGGGGTGAAAAGACCAAAATACCCCTAGGTCAATTAAAGGCTTCTAAAGGCTCCCAATGGCAAAATTAGTATTTCCCACCTATTTCGTTAATCATAATTAACGCTCTCCAATTATCGCTATTTTCGATAATCTCAAACGCCAATAATTCATATCCCGTTACCCTTTAATTCCCGGTAACGCTCTAATAATTAAAATCACCCCGAGACTCATCTCGAGCCCCGAACTTAAACCTGTTATGACTAGACCGCTAATCAATAATCCAAGATCGTCTCATGTCGAATAGCTCGAACAAACCCACATTATAATGTGGTCTCAACAATATATCACTGACATGCATACAAATATACAATTATACCATCAACGGCCAAATTACCATCACACCCCTGTAATTAAAATGTGGACCCACATGCACGCATATAACATCATATTATAATATAATTCACATATACATGCATTTATCAACTAATGGCATAATTAAGCAAGTATGGCCCTCCTGGCCTACTAATCCCGCCATTATACCACATCGGAGAATTCAGGGCATTACGGCCATAGTTTTACTCTTAATCAAGTTTTATTAATTTGGAAGGATATGTGTTGTAATTTGATTATTATTTTTTTAGCTTATTTGTTTTTTTATATTAATTTTTTCTTTGGTTGTTTTGCACATTTTTTTTTTGTGTAATATGAAATGTTTTTAAAATTATTTTTTATTTATTATTTCCTCTTTTTTTTTTTTTAATTTACGTTTCTTTTTTTAAATTCTGGGTAAAGTAACCAGTTACTTGATTGATCTTTGATAGTTATGTAAAAAAAATCATAAAGCTAGGTTAAATAACATGTACTAAGAGGGGTAACCAATTATCATGAGAGGAGTAACTTTCTGCTGTAAGAGGGGTAACCAGTTACCATAAGAGGGGTGACGAGTTACTCATATTAAATAAGAAAAGAAACATCAAATTTAAAGGAAAAAGAGGAAGAACACTTCATTAAAAAAGGAAGAATAAGTAACTATGATTTTAGTAACATAGGTAACCAGTTACCATAAAAAACCCATAAATATACACACAACAGAATGTGAAGGTAACCAGTTACCCCCAGAAATATACACACAAACAACATGAAGGTAACCAGTTACCCATTCACGTTTTCATATTTTTATTAGCTTTATTTCCAAATTTTTGTATTCATATAAGTGTTACAGTAAAAAGAAAATACTGAAAAAATTGATTTGAATTTTTTTACATATAGTGGAAAAAACTATAAAAAAAATTACAATAATAAATAAAAAAAATAGTAAAATAATTATGTAATGTTAAAATATATGTGTGAAAAAAATGAAAAAAAAAAATGGAATGAGAAAAGAATAACTACATAAATTAAAAAAATATGAAGAAAAAAAAAAGAAATGATGAAGAAAAAAAAAGTGAATAAATAAAATGAAAAGAAGAAGAAGAAAAATAATGGAAAAATGAAAATAAAAAAAATATGATTGAAAAAATTGGTAGAAAAAAATGAAAAAAAAAATGGAAGAAGAAAAAAAAAAGAAAAAAAGCTCATATGTGTGAAAAAAGAAAAAAAAATGGAAGGAGAAAATAACAAATACAAAAATGAAGAAAAAATAGAAGGAGAAATGAAAAAAAAAACGGAAAAAATATGAACAAAAAAAAAAACAATATAAATAAAAGAAAAAAATAGATAAATGAATAAAATTAAAAAGAAGAAGAATGGAAATATGGAAAGAAAAAAAAAGATGAAGGAACAATTGGTAGAAAAAAATAGAAAAAAATAGAAGAAAAAATAAGTAAGGAAAAAAAAACTAAAATAATAATGAAAAAATGAAGGAAAAATTAAAAATAAAATAATTCACCTTTAAAATCAAAGAAAATATAACTATGATAAAAAAAATGTGGCATTTTCATATTTTAATTAGCTATTAATTGTGTTTCTTATATTTTAATTTTTTCTTTAATAAATTTTTCCTTACAAATTAAGAAAAGTATAATTTTTATATTTTTGCATATAGATAGGATAAAAGTACTATTTTTTTTAAAAATCCCTTAAATGAATTGTGAATTTTTGTTGAGATACTTGATCGAAATGATGACACAAATTAATGGGAAAAAAAAATTCTTTTGGCAAATTTAGAAGAGATCGTACGTAACTTAAAATTCAATAAATTTTCATCTTTTGATGGAAGGGGAACATATGAGAATACTCACTTTTACTATGGATGAAATTATAGTACCTACAATTTTGAATAAAGTTCATCAAAAGTATAAATTTCATATACATTTGAATCAGGCAGATTTGTCCATAGGACAAATTAAGCATAAACTTAAGACTTCAAATTTTGTTTAATTTTCTTTTATGAGAAATAAGATCTTATTATCATTATTATTATTTAAAAATAAAGCCTCGAAAGACCTGTTAGCCTAATGCCATAGAAAATATTGAGCCACCCATGATTTGAATAAAGAGTTGGCCTACTCATACCATCAATGACTTTATGAGATTTTAATATGTTAGTAATATTTATGTGGCCAATTTTAGAATAAATGGTGGGAAATTTTGTGGGTGAAACCCCATTTTTGGGTGTATCGGTCACCTTTGGTGTTTTCAGCACATGGGTAGTTATAATTTTTTTTTGTGATAATGTACATTGTAGTTATTTAGAACATCATGCAAATTTTAAAAAAAAATTAAATAATTTATTATATCGAAAACAAAGTTCAAATAAACTGCTTCACGTACGTATAAAAAAATAGTTATGCATATAACAAACTGTTTTAACTTTATTTTCGGCACTATAAATTATTCATAATTTTTCAAAAATTTGTAGAATATTATAAATAACTACAATACACACCATCATAAAAAAATATAATTAAAAATATCAATGTACCGAAAATACCAGGGGGTGCACCGAAGAAGCCCCTAAATTGTATATTATACTTGTATAGTTCTCAAACCATAAAAGTTTTGGGCAATTCTAGAGTGCACCCTTCGATGTTTTTGTTAGAAATTCTGAATAATTTACTGTGCTAAAAATATAGTTCAAATAGTATTTTGCAATCATTTTTTTTATACATGTGTAAAATAAATTGTTTGAATAATGTTTTTGTCATGGTAAATTATTCATAATTTCTTGAAAATTTATAAAATGTCATAAATAATTATGATGTATATTATCATATAAAAAAATTAGGACTATAACTATAAGTGTCGAAAATACAAAAAATGTGTACTAGAATACTCGTTTTGGAGGTACACTCTAGAAGCCCCCAAAGCTTTGTTTGGATTGCACATTTTGGTGATGAAAATTATTATTAGATAAAATACCTTAAAAAATTAAAAGTGAAAAACAATACTTTCTTATTTGCTTTTAAGTTATCTTTTCAATTTTTTTACACTGGCAATCTTTTGCCATAAATTTAAGTTTTCTAGAACTATATTACATTTTTGTTATAGTTTGTTAAGTTTGTTTGTTCTAGTTTTTTTTTTAATAATCCAAAAGCATAATAGAAATAATAAAACCAAACATTTTTTTTCCTTATGTTCAAAAACACTATTTTAATTTTCTTAAACCACCAAATATATTTCTTGTTTATAAGTGTTACAAATAATTATAAATATTGTAGGGTGAATTCTAAAATTGAAAGACAATTATTTGTGGAGTACCGACAACAAGTAGAACAAAAAAAGAGGACCATTAAGACACTAAGGTGGTGCCGGGCAAAGAGACTCTGATATTCAAATCAGTAAGCAATTTGAAAAATAAGAAAAAATAAAAATGCAATAAAGTAAATATCACCTATCTCCATCATAGATTGGTGGCGAGAGGTTAGTAATTTAGTTAGTCAAAGTGAGTATATAATGAGTTGAGATTAGAGAAATAGAGAAAGGATAAAGTATTGCTTGAGAATGGTTGTTCTCCGATGCACTACACAGTGGCCCAACAATGAGTATTTATAAGCCCTTGAGGAGTCGTTACCCATTCTCTAATGAAGAGGCTAACAAAGTGGTCTTCCTCCAAAATAGGAGGAAGACCACTTCTCTATAGTCTTTAGATTGTGATGTTTGATCCACGTGTCTCGTTAAATAGTTCTTTTTGCTACATGAGATATTATTAAGTTGTGAGTTCGAATTGGGTTGTGGAATTAGTTAAACCTTCTTTCGAGTTGGTAAATGGGTTGTGATCCAAAGGTGGCCATGTTGTCGAGGCTTTGTTTATTGGGCCGAATTACAATTTTTGACTACTACATGTATAATATTTGTTTATTTTTAGTGACAAATTTGACATTATATTTGAATTATACGAGAGAAACTTTAGTCTCTATGCATCATAGGGGCTTCAAATTAAAAAAAAAAAATCATTTGGATATTCACATTACATTTTAGTGCTATTCTTTCCCTTGTTTCCAAAAATATCCCTCTCATTATTTTTACACCCAGCTTTTCCTATTCTCTTTTCTCTCTCTTGGCTTTCTATGAAAATGGAAACCACAACCACAACACCACCATCACCACACACTTACATCGCTCTTTGAAAATGGCAGCCACACACCACCTTTCGCTCGTTACCCCTCTGAATCTCATCGCCTTTTCTTAACTCCTCCATGAAAGCTACACAAAAGAGACATAATAGTTTTGAATGATTTAGAACTTAAACTCATGACAAGTATTACTTAAGACACTAAATATTGCATTTCGAACATATCTGTAACGACCCAAATTTCCTAATAAGGCTTAGGACCTTGATTAGAGGAGTGGGGCAGGATGGCAAATTTTAGAATTATATGATTATATGATATTTATGTGTATCATTATGTGATTATGTGAGTTATATCATAATATGACTTGATATGCATGTTTAGGTGTATTAAATATGCATGTGGACCCATTTTTGTTTAATTGGGTAATTTTCATAATTTTGCCCATTATGGGTATAATTGACATATATGTGGTATGTGTGTGGTACTTTATTATTATTTGGTTATGCTAGGGCTACTCAACACGAGACGATCCTAGGAAGCAAGCTAGTGGGAAAGTGACAACGGGATTCATGCTTGACTTGGAGTGAGTCAAGGGATATTTTGGTTATTTAGCACATTACCGAGATATTGGGTAATGAGAATAAATATTTGATGATAAATTGGGAGTTAGTGAGATCAGGGGGAAATTCTGGGAATTTAGACTATTTTACCTCGGGGGCGTTTTTTGGACCCCGAGCATTAGGATTTGCTTAAGGTTACTTAAGCTCGAAGTAACCTATTAGAATTATAAAAGTACGTTCAGAACGTTCTCTCTCCCTCCCGTTCCCTTTTCGACACCCATTCGCATTTTCGAAGGAAACTTGAGTTTTAGGACTCGGATTCAAGCAAGGATCGAGGCATAGCGATTCTAGGAAAGATTAGAAGCTTATTAGCTGGAGGATTTAGTTGGGAAACGACTTAATCGGAGGTAATCCAAGTTTTAAGTTTTAAGTTTTTAAGCTTTGATAGATTTTATGTTTTGATGAGTTTGTGGATGATTTGAGACTTGGGTTTTAATGGTTTTGGATAATTGGGATGTTTGGGAACTTTGATTTTTGGATTTTGATATGTTTGGATAGGTTTTTGGAAGGTTTTTAAATGAAGAAAACGAGGAAAAATGGCTGGGTTGAGGTCGGGTCGCGGCCCTGTTCTTGGGCGCCACAGCCCAGGCTTGACGAAGATGATGGAATTGAGTGATGGCCAAATAGGGCTGCAGTGCAAGGTAGGTGCGCTGCGGCGTGGGGTGTAGGCAGAGAGGTGGTCTGACTTCTGTCTAGAGGCGGGCCATGACTCAGGGTTAGGGGGCCGCGGCTCTTAAGGGTAGTTTTGCCTAGATTTGGATTTTAGTCGTGGGAACTTAACTCTAAGGGCTCAGGATCGATCCTACTACTTGGTTTGGTAGGATTCGACATCCCGGAAGCTAGGTTTGGGTCAGAAAGTATTTATTTACTCATTTTTTATGAGGTTTTATATTATGGTTGTGACTAGTATCGCTAGGGGCTTGGAAACAGGATCGTGCTTATGTTGATCGTTTATTGGACCAAAGGTAAGAAAACTGCACCCAATATGTGATGCATAAGATACATGTGATTAGGGCATGACATGAATGTTGGATATGAGATTCATCAGAGCTTGAGTCTTTATAAATGTGCATGATCATAATTATGCTAGTGATTGTTGAGTAAGCATGTTGAATGCCCTATATTTGGATATTTGACATATGATATATGCCTGGGTGCATTGCTTGCTTGTGAGTGGTACTGACTCATTAGTCAGAAATGACATGAGTCGTATGGAATTGACCTATGAGTCAAGAGCGACATAAGTGTATTGAACGCAAAGCCAAAATGATTAGATCTAATCAACATAAGCATTAAATGCTTGACCAACCCCAAGTTCGATGAAAACTAAAAGCGCTTGTCTAGTCTAAAGGCTAGTTACTTAGAGTCAGGGCCAAAAGGCTCAGGTGACTGTAACGTCACATGGCTTATGGTGCGAAGCCCAAGTGCGTGTAACGTCCCAACTCCAGGGACCATTACGGTGGACATTACAAACAGTGCTAAACTCGCTAATCGAGTCATTTGGCCATAAATGTGTAACTAAGTACGATTAGCGTTTAGGGATTAAAAAATTTGGTTAAGATATAATGTTTCACTAGAACGTTTACTGTATACATTGGGATCCCAGAAGTATAATTTAAAGGTCTATTACAAGAAAATATTTACAACCAGCCGATCTAGGCGGCAAAACAGGGTTCAACCCTAGTTCCTTTCCTTCAAACCTCGGTCGTGGCGGTCGAGCAGCGGCATATGTATACATCATCACCTAAGCTCTCCAACTCAAGGATGGTCCAGCTTTCTTTTGCCTTTACATGCACCACATAGCACCCGTGAGCCGAAGCCCAGCAAGAAAACACAATATTGCATATAAACATTATCAAATGATTATCATTATAATCACACAGAGCTTATAGCTCTTAAGCAGATGAGTGAATATCACTTTGAGGTTCTAGAAAACCATACTGGGTGACTGACAAGCAAGTCACTAATTTAAACAGAAGAGTGGCTGCTAGGTAAGCCACTAGCCTTAAACAGACAAGAGACTGGTAGGTAATTCTCTAACTTTAAACAGAAGAGTGGCTGCTAGGTAAGCCACTCTCCTTACAGATGAGTGACTGATAGGTAAGTCACACAAGTGCTTATAATATTCATCGAACTTGAGGTCGGTCCGGCATTAATGCTCTTTGAGTCATTCAATGCAGATATCGATTAGATCTAATCTTTATTGGCTTGCTTTGAACATGCTAAAAGTCGTCCTGACTTATGAGTCAGCACCGTGTGACCAATGCCCAGTACCACTGCCGAACCTGACTAATGAGTCACAGCTTCACAGTTGATACTAACACCTTTGCCAATTCTAACTAATGAGTCAGTACCATGCACAAGTAAGCATTGCTACCAAACATATGGCATATGTTGAATATTCAAACGCAGGGCATTCAGCATGCTTACTTAACAGTTGCTAGCACAATTATGATCATGCACAAACACGAAAACTCAAGCTCTGATCAATCTCACAGTTAATACTCATGACATGCCCTAATCACATGTTTCTCGTGCATCACATGCATCACACTTAATCATCCAGCATGCCTCAATAATAACCATATGCAAGTGAGCAAGATTGCCAAGCATTCAATATGCTATCAATGTTTACATTTAAACATCCAACATGCATCAAGAATAACCATGCATGTCACATATGGGGTGCAGTTTTCTTACCTTTGATTCGAGCTAGAATGAATAAAAGAATGACCCTTGAGAACGATCTGACTTTAAGCCCTTTAGCGGTCACCTAATCATAACCAAATAAGGGACACCATCAATAAAATGAACAACATAGGTTCCCAAACCAATATCTAGCCTCCAGGACATCAATCCAAACTAATCCAAGTAGTAGGAACAATCCCGAGGCCTAAAACTATGGACCCGGGGCCAAAACACTCAAACGGGCTCAACCCTGCTCAAGAGCCGTGGCCCTGCCACCTTGTGCCGCGGCCCCCAGCCATTCCTGAAGCAAGGGCCGCAGCGCCCAGCAAGCACAATCCCAGCCACCTGCTTCTTCAAGCTAGGGCCGCGGCACCCCAAGAACAGGGTCGTGGTGCCCAACCCATAACACACCCAAACTCGATTTTCAACTTCCCAAATCCTCCAAAAACACACCTAAACATTACCAAATCATCAAATTAAAGTTCCCAAGCTTCCCAATGGTCCAAAACCCAAGGTTCAAACGAACTAAAAACTCAACGATTCACAAAATCCAATTCAAAGCTTAGAAACTCTATAAACTCAAAACTTAAACTTAGATTACCTTCAATTGAGTTGTTTTCCGTCAAATCCTTTAGTTAAGACGCTTCTAATCTTTCCTAGGATCGCTATGCCTCGACCCTCACTTGATTCCGACTCCTAGAACTCGAGATTTCTTCAAAAAGGCTTCGAACGGTAAAATGAGCTAACGAAGGAGAGAGGAAATGTTTTCTAACGTACAGTTCTATCTGACAAGCTACTTCAAGCTTAAGTAACCTCAAATAAAACCTAGTGCTCGGGGTCCCGAAAACACACTGGGGATATTATAGTCAAAACTTCCAGAATTTCCTCCTGATCTCAAATACTCCCAATTTATCATCAAATAAACATTCTTATTACCCAATAATTGACCCTGTTATGACAAAACCGCTAATCCATTATATATGACCATCTCATGCCAAATAGCTCGAATATATCTCCATAATGATGGAATCTCATTCACGAATCACAAAATGCACCCAAATACACAATTATGTTATAAACGACCCAAATTGCCAAAACAGTTTAATAAACAATTGTGGACCCACATGCATGTATATAACATCATATTATAATATAATTCACATAAACATGCATATATTAATTTAATGGCATAATTAAACAAGTATGGTCCTCCCGGCCTACTAATCCAGCCATTAAACCACATTAGGGATTTCGTGGCATTACAGTGCGTGACTCATTTGTCACTTATCTGATTAGGGTGTGGAGCCCAAGTGCGTGACTCATTTGTCACTTATATGATTAGGGTGCGTGACTCATTTGTCACTTATCTGATTAGGGTGCGTGACTCATTTATCACTTATTTGATTAGGGTGCGGATCCCAAGTGCGTGACTCATTTGTCACTTATCTGATTAGGGTGTGGAGCCCAAGTGCGTGACTCATTTGTCATTTATCTAATTAGGGTGCAAAGCCCAAGTGTGTGAATCATTAGTCACTTATTCAAAGATGGACATATTAGCCATCTATTCCCAGATTGACTTTATAGTCATCTATACAAAAGGCAGGGCCTATAATCATTTATCTGGACTTCCTTGCGTGCAAGAATAGGGTTATTATTGTTAGGCATGCCTATTATGATTCAGTGACATGTTATTACCTGTTCATGAGCATATTGAGTTTTCTTGTTGAGCATCAGCTCACGGGTGCTATGTGGTGCAGATAAAGGCAAAAGAAAGTTGAACCATCCTTGAGTTGGAGAGCTTAGGTGACGATGTGTACATATGCGACTGCTCGACCACCACGACCGAGGGTTTAAAGAGGAACTAGGGTTAAACCCTATTTTGCGGCTTAGGTCGGCTGGTTGTAAATCTTTTATTGTAATTAACCTTTAAAATATATTTTGGGATCCCAATTTATACAGTAAACGTTCTAGTGAAACGTTGTATCTTTAACCAAAATTTTTAACCCTAGACCGTTAATCACATTTAGTTACACGTTTATGGCCAAATGAATCGGTTAGCGAGTTTAGCACTGTTAAAATGCACATCATAACGGTCCCTGGGTAGTGGGGAGTTACAATATCTAAGCATGATTTTGTTTTTTTTTTTTTAGATCTGAAACTCTGAAATCAGCAGAAAATCGACTTTGCTTGATGCCAGCTCGATGAGGCCTTCAAAATCAAGATTTTATGAAAAAATGACTTTTCTCGATGATTGCTCGATGCGATTCTTGCAAGAGGCGTAATTTTTCACTCGGGTGTCCGGTTGGGGTTTTTTTTTTAATTTTGGTATTTTTTCGAGATCTACATGTTAAATTTTTTTATATACACATTAGAAAGTGTAAAGCATGAAAAAAAATACAAAAATGCAAACATACCTTATGTTTAAGACATGTTTTGGTATGTTTTCAAGTTTTAAACTTCACAAATGTGCATAATAACATTCTGTTTACCCAAAAATGGCTCCTGAGGACGTGGCAAGAACTTATTACACGTGGTTGGCACGTGGCAGCGTCAAGGTGAAGAGGTGTTGTTCGACTATTGACCAGCTCCTTGTTGCTTCATCAGATCTCGCGATTAGATGCGACCAGTCTGGTCGCATGCTTCGGTTTCCTTCCTTTAAAGATATGTAATTTTGTAATAACTACATTTATGATCTTTTTTCTTTAGTGCCTTAATATGCTGATATTGAAGATAATTAAGGCCCATTGGCCCATGTATTGAGCCTATAAATATGAATGAGAAAGCTCAAGGAAAGGGTTTCTTTTTGGACTTTTGACTCTTGACACTTTTAATCTTTGTATTCAGAGACAAAAGCATAGTGGAATTATCCACCGAAAAGTTGTAATTCTCCTAATGCTTGTGAAACTCAAGAACCCTAGTTCTTTGATCACGGCATTGGGATTCAACGTCAATAATAACACTAAATGGGCGTAGGTTGTTACCACATTGTTGGGGTCGAACCACTATGAATTACTTGTGTCATTTCTTACCATTTGATTACATTCTTGATTGCCTTATTATTTCTTTGTCATTATTCTGACTCCATGTCGTTGGCCAAATTAAGGGTCAACATTCTGGTGCTTTCATTGAGAGTTTGATCAAGAAGTTTTAAGAAAATCAAATGGCGAAGACATCCAAGAAAACTGGACAGACCGCTGGCGCTGCACCATCTCAACCTCCTCCTCCAAATGTGGTTGAGAATGAACCACATTTGGAATTCGAAGAGGAGGAATTAGACTCAAAAACACTGAGGGCAACACTGGGGGTGTTGCAGGATGAGTTGCCCAATCTGAAGGCCAATCAAGAGAATGCAGCGGAGACCATGGCGCTGCAGCAAAGGGAGATTGAGCATCAGCGCCAGGAGTTGAATGAGCGACAGACGGACATGGACTGTCGGCAGAGGGATGCCACGACCGCTCTTGAAGCAGCCATTCAATTGGCTCGAGGACAGGCTGCACCGGCCTCTCATCTGGATCAGCCATCGAGTGCGCCACCTCAGCGGGCTCCCAATACAAGTCCTTCGCTCGAGCCAGCAAACCCTCAAAGGCTGGAGCAGCCACCTGTGGCTCAAGATGATGTCCCAATTTGGGATCCTGAGCAGCAGTTGCCATCTCAAGCTGGTCGTGGCAATCCCCAGTGCCAGAGGCATAATAGGGCCAGGCAGCTGCCCCGTAGCCCTAGACGCCCAAGGGACGAAGAGCCAAATCCACCGAGCAGGGGGCAGCGTCCTTCCGCCAACAGAAGGATCAATGAGTCAGGCTCTACGGTCAGGGCCCCCCACGACATAATAATGCACGGGGACCCAACGACCATTGCAGGCCTCCCCCTAACACTCGGGAGATGCCAGCCCGAGGAGGAAACAGCGTGAACAGCCTATCGCGCCATAGTCGGCCACAGTTTAAAGACGACCATGACTATAATGAGGTCGAATCTGGCAGGGGGAATGCTGGTCGGAGGGATTAAGGAAGAGGTGGAGACAGAAACCCCCCACCTAGAGAAAATAGGCCGACGAGCCATAACACTGGGGGGAAACCCCGACAAAATAACATCTTTGATCGGCTAGGAGTTAGCGAACAGAGGCGTAGGGATGATGATTTGAGGGATGTGCTCAATGACCATCGCGAGAGGCACGATGAGTACGCTCATCCAGCACCGGTCGCCCCAACGATCCCAAACGTGGTTCAGGCACAAATTGATGCCTTGAACCAGGCAGTACAACAGCTAGTCGGGAGTCGAACATCCCACATAGAATATGATCGGAGGAGGGGCACTTCATTTGTGCAGAGAATTGCCGTGGCAGATACTCCCAGCAAGTTCAAAATGCCAGTACTGCCAAACTTTGATAGATACAAAGACCCAGTATCTCATGTCAACAAATTTGAGATACAAATGGATATTCAGAAGGTGTCAGATGATCCCGCTACAGGATCTTCCCCACCACACCATCTGATACTGCGTAGGAGTGGTTCTTTAAGTTCCCTCCTGCTAGCATAGTCTCCTGGGAGATATTCGTGAAGGAATTTTACGGACAATTCTATGTGGGTCGCGTACACCCCATTGAGGCCAACCAGCTGGTCGAGATACGTCAAAAGGAGGGAGAGCCATTTAAGGAATATGTACAGTGCTTTATGTGAGCAGTAAGTAGAGCCAAAACAGTAGGCGATGAGGGAAAGATGATGGCCCTAACTGCCGGGGTCAGACGCCATTCTCCCCTCTAGAACAGCCTAAGAAAGAACGGGGTAAAGAGTACCCAAGAGTTCTTGGATCAAGCTGATCGATACATCAAGCTCGAAGATGCAATTTCCAACGAGGGGAAATCCCCTACAAAAGATAAGGGACCAGAGGAAGAACTCGCCAAGGCCGCCAACGGGCCGGACAAGCCCAATGACAATGGTAGAGGCAACGGGAATGGAAATGGCAGAAATGGTGGAAAAAGGGTAGCCAATGAGTCGTCAACATCTGAGAATAAACACCCTAAAGGCAATAGATATAAGTCGAGATTCACTAACTATACGACCCTTTTCGAAAGTTGAGCAGAGGTCTACCAGAAGACCAGCTCAAATGTTCCTTATAAGTAACCCGCACCTATAAGGAAGGATATTTCCAAGAGAGATACAACAAAATTCTGTCGTTTTCACAACGACTACGGGCATGGCACCAATGAGTGCAACCAGTTGAAGGACGAAATTGAGTTCCTGATCAGGCAAGGACATCTAAGGAGATATGTGCAAGCCACAGGAAGGTCTCAGCGAGAGGCTCAATGTAATGCCCCGAATTCTCCGATGTGTTTAACGGCGTGAATAGTAGGCTGGGAGGGCCATACTTGCTTAATTATGTTATTAATTGATAAAATGCATGTATATGTTGGTTATATTATAATATGATGTGAAATGTATGCATGTGAGTCCATATTTTTAATTACAGGGGTGTGATGGTAATTTGGCCCGTTGAGGGTAAATTGTTTACTTGGATGCATGTTGGTGATATATTTTGAGACCACATTATAATGTGGGTTTGTTTGAGCCATTCCACATGAGACAATCATGGTATGTTAAATATCGGTTTGGTCATAACAGGCTTAAGCTCGGGGCTCGGGGTGAGTCTCGGGGTGTTTTAATGATTAGAATGTTACCGGGCATTAAAGGGTAACGGGATGTGAATTATTGGTGTTTGAGAATATTGAGATTAGCGGGAATTAGGAAGCGTTAATTATGTTTAACGGGATAAGTGGAAAGTACCAATTTTACCCTTGAAATGGTTTTAGAAGCCTTAAGTGACCTAAGGGCATTTTGGTCATTTGGATGGATTTATATAACCCTTTAGTTGGCTATAGAAGGATATAGAATAAACAGAGCCAAAACAGGGTCTTTCTTCTCCAACCCGTACACCATCCTTCACCATTTCTCCTTTGGAGTTTTTGAGCTCAAAGTGGGGTTTCAAGCTAGGAAATCAAGGGGCTGGGTTTGTGGATTTGGTTCAGCCATTGAAGGAGGTTCAATCACGAATTTGAGGTGAGTTCAGCCATAAGTTTCTGGTTTGTACTCTGTTTTCCTTTAGTTTTCAGTTTATGATTTCTTGATGATAGTTTGGATTTGTGGAGGTTTTGATTGAAGTTTAGCTTGGGTTTTGATGAGGGTGAGTTATGGGTGATTTTTAGAGGTTAAATTGGGTGTTTGGGGGAGGTTTGGAGCTGGTTAGAGGGCTTGGTTCCAATGGAAAACGCAGGGGAAAGTTTGCTGGTGCGTGCTGTCATTTTGGCTGGTCTGGGTATTGAGCCGCGGCATGGCTGTGGTGTGCCGTGGCTCATGGCGTCTGGCAGAGAGGGTAGCCTCTGTCTGAGGGGTGCGGCGCGGCATAACTAGGGCGGGCCGCGGCCCTTAGGGAAATTTTTGGCCAGAATGGTGTTTTTAGCTTGGGGATTCAAGCCTTAGGCCTCAGGGTCGAACCTAGTACCCGGTTGGGTAGCGTTTGATGTCTCGGAGGCTAGGTGTTGGTTTGGGAACCTTGTGTTATTCATTTTATTGATGGAATCCCATAATTGGTTATGACCAGGTAACCGCTAAATGACCAAAAGGTTGACCGTTCTCAGGGGTCGTTCTTTTATTCATTTTAGCTCGAACCAGAGGTAAGAAAACTGCACCCCAATTGTGACATGCATGGATATACATGAGGCATGTTGGTTGAGTAAATATGGACACGAATTTTTTGTGGAATACTTAGCATATGTTGCTCACTTGTGCATGGTACTAACTCATTAGTCAGATTTGGCAAAGGTGCTAGTATCAACTGTGAAGCTGTGACTTATTAGTCAGGTTCGGCAGTGGTACTGGGCACTGGTCACGTTGTGCTGACTTATTAGTCAGAACGGCCTTGGCGTGTTAACGCAAGCCAACAAAGATTAGATCTAATCGACTATCTGCATTGAATGACTCAAAGAGCATTAATGCCAAACCGAACTCAAGGTCGATGAATGAAATAAGTGCTTGGAGGCTAGTGGCTTACCTAGCAGCCATTCTCCCACTTGAAAGCAGTTTGTAATGAGAATATCCATTTCCTTTTTATTAGTTTTATACCTTAATTTGTTAATTACACTTAGAACACGTTTTTGACCAAATGACTCAGGTAGCGAGTCAAATTTCCGGTCCACCGTAACTGTTCTGGGGTAACCAGGGCGTTACACTCAAGGTGGCAAAGAGCAGGCGCCTACACGCCAATGCTCGCCACCTTTACAGCCAGCTCCTGTGGCAGGTACGTTACTCACCATCTGTGGTGGCCCACACCTTGCAGGGGACAGTGGGAAGGCAAGGGAGCGATACGCTCAAACCTTACGCCACGAACAAGACATCGAGATGATGAGTGTGGAGGATCGAGCACCAAAGAAGGCTCAAACAAAGGAGGAATTGATAACCTTCTCTGAAGACGATGCCCAGCACGTACGATTCCCACACTCCGATCTGCTGGTCATTGACGTTCAAATTGCCAACATGATGGTTAAGAGGGTGTTGGTTGACACAGGAAACTCAATCAACATCTTATACAAGTCTTCACTGGAAAGAATGAAATTGTCCGTCAAGGACCTGGAGCCATGCAACCAAACCATTTATGATTTTTCTGGCGAAGGGCTCGCCCCAACTAGGTCGATTAGGCTCCCAGTTACGGCAGGAACTGCACCTGCAAACAAGACATTACTCACTACTTTCATAGTAGTTGATTGTCCTTCAGCATATAATGTTGTAATTGGGAGGCCAATTTTGGTCGACCTGCGAGCCGTTACCTCGATATGACACCTTTCCATGAAGTTCCCAATCGATGCAGGGGTAGGATGCATGTTGGGAAATCAGCGGGAAGCAAGGGAGTGCTACAACGCCTCGGTATCTAAAGCAAAGAAAGGTGTTGTAACGACCCAAATTTCCTAATAAGGTTTAGGACCTTGATTAGGAGGCCGTGAGGGCCATAATTGATTTATTGTGCTATTATATGAATATATGCATGATTATGTGGGTCATATTATTATATGATGATAAAGGCATGCATGGGGTTATATACTTTGTTGTGAGGGTATTTTGGTAATTTGGCTCATTGAGAGCGTAATTGCATACTTGTGTGTATATTGGTAGGCTAATGTTGAGACCACATTATTATGTGGGTATGTTCGCAGCTTGTGGCTCAAGGCGATCCTAACAAGCGGTTTAGCGGGAAAGTCACAGTGGGGATTTATACCCAGCTCGGGGTGAGCCTGGGGATGTATCTGGGAATTTGGAGAATATATTGGAGACGATTTGATATTGAGAAATGTAATTGGTGATTAATTGGGTATTGGAAAGTAAGCGGTAAATATTAAAGATATTAAAGGAATTAGCGGGAATTGGGAGTAATGACCAAAATGCCCCTAGGATGATTTAAAGGTTTAGTTATTATTGGGAGGGCAAGGTGGTCATTTGTCTTATTAAAGGATAGACTATATTCAACTTTATGTCTTAGTGGAAGTTGTAGATTAACTCAGAAGCTTAAGGAAAAGAAAAAAAAAAGGAAAGAAAGAAAAACAGGACACTTAGTGTTATCTCTCTCTCCCATTCGGCTGGGTCATCTCTTCACCATTCTCTGTGAGTTTTGGAGCTGGAATTCCAGAGTAAGCTCAGGATGGAGCTTAGGGCTAAGGACCTTGGTGAAGCTAGAAGAACTAGCAGGGTTTAGCCAGTCAATTGAGGTAAGTTTTAAGGTTCCCTGATGTGTTTTCTGGGTTTTAATGATATGGTTTCTAAGTTTGAGTTTTGGATGTAATAAAGGGATATGAACCTGAGGAGTTGAAGGGCTTGAGGCTTGTTGGATGATAGGGATAACCTAAGGTCGAAATCCTCCATAGAAGGTAACAAGTTCTGGCTTTGATGTTCTAAGTATCTGAGTTTCTGGTTGAATCTTTCAGTTCTTGGGTTCAATGTTTGTTTTTCTAGTTTGATGATGCATGTGGTTAAGTCTTGTGTTATTGAGTTGTATGGAGTGAGATATAGGTGATGGTAGACTCAATTTGTTGTGTAGTTAAGGTTTGGAAGGGTTCCAAGGGGTTTTGGTTTGAGAAAATCGAAGAAGGGAAAAATAGAGTGGTGCTGGTCTGTGACTAGTGCTGTAGCGCTAGCCTTTGGGCACTATAGCGCTAGGCTAGGGCTTCCTGGGCGTTTTGGTTATGCTTGTAGCGCTATAGCGCCCTCCTTAGAGCGCCGTAGCGCTACCCTGTCTCCAGAAAAGGGTTTTTGATTCTTTCCTTAGGGTTTTTGCCCCGAGGCTCGGGGTTTGATTCCGCCACCCCATTTGGTGGAATTAGGGCTTTCCGGGGGCTCAGGATTGGTCCCGAGGCTAGCTTTTGGATTTGAAGTTTGGTAGTGAGTCTGATCTATGGCTGTGACTAGGTACGTGCTAAGGTTCAGACGGGATTGTGCTTGAGGATCAATTTGAACGAGCTAGCGAGATCTAAAGGTAAGAAAGCTGCACCTGATTATGTGGCTAGGTTGGGACTAAGTGTTCCCTATGTTTGTATGCATTGTTATGTGAATGTGATTAACCATGTGGACACGATGGGACTAAGAGCTCCCTATATTTGTATATCATGTCATGAGATGGTATTATTATGCCATGGGACATGCGATAACCGGCCTAAGGGCGTCAGAATCAATATTTGCGCACAGAGCGCGGCTCGGCCACTGGTAGCTGAGGCAGCTTATTTATCACTGAGCTCGGTTAAGCTGGCCAGAGTCAGTGAGTATTACACTGGGGGCGGCCCAAGTGAGCCGAAGACAGTGTGTTAAATAGAGGGTGCGACTAAGGGCGCCGACCCTGAATATTATTTGATGGATGTGATAATTTGTTGATTATGAACGTGAATATTGTGTTATGGATAAGATTGGTTGACTGTCTGGATGATAAACTGTTAATCTGCTAAGTGTTATCACTGATTGGATAAATGTTTTGAATTGCTGAATTCCTGGTTGTGCATTGTGGAATATTTGATTAATGATGTTGGTTTTGCTATGATATCATGCTTTCTTGCTGGGCCTCGGCTCATGGGTGCTACGTGGTGCAGGTAAAGGCGAGGGTAGGCTGAGTCAACCATGAGTTGGAGAGCTCTGGGGGCGAGGTGTACATTGTCAGCTGCTCGGCTGCCATGGTCGAGGAATTGTACAGGGACGGAAACCTAAAACGTATACTTTGCCATTAGAGTGGCTTGAATTATTTGTAACTCTAGAAATTTGTTGCAACCAAGTCATCTAAACCCTGTTTTGAGTGAGAAAGTAATAGTATCTACTCGGCCACTACAGTGGAAATGTGTTGAATCAAGAGCAGACAGTAAGCGTCTTTATTATGGACGCATTATTCTGGCTCCACTTATGAGAGGCCAAGCCGATACAATAGGCATTGTAATGCGAAGAGCTTTGCTTGGAGAAATAGAAGGAACATGTATCACACGCGCAAAATCCAATCTTTTCGACCTTGGCTCCGTAGGAGCAAGTCAGAAAGATTGAGAAATAGAACCATCTGATTTGATTCGTTCTCAATAGCCATGAGATGATCATCTTAGGTTGATCCTTTTGTCGACGGATGCTCCTATCTTTTATTCCTAATCTGTTGAAGACGTTGGACTCACATTTTGTCTAAATGACTTGATTAGCAAGTCTTGCACTATTTTAAACACACAGTGTAACGGTCTTGGTTATCCAGGGCGTTACAGGTGTACCGAGGGAAGTTGCTGGAAAAGAGTCGCAAATGACTGTTGATGTACTAGCCCAATCAGGTGATAATGTCACCAAATAGGGCGTTGCCCAAAATGAGGACAAAGATTTAGATCCTCGCTTTGGGAATTTTGAGGAAGAAATAGGACCCATCGAGGACCTTGAGGAGGTCCAACTCGATGAAGAAAATCCGACCAGGGTTGTGAAAGTCGGAAAAAACTTAGAGACAACAACAAAGCAAGTACTGGTGGAATTTTTGAGAAAGAACTAGGAAGTCTTTGCCTGGTCGCATAAAGACATGGTTGGAATAGACCCTGTGGTTATTAGCCATGTCCTGAACGTAGACAAGAGTTTTCCATCAATACAACAGAAAATGAGGCTGCTCGACAAAGATAGATCTAAATCTCTAAAGGAAGAAGTCGAAAAGTTAAAGGATAATGGATTCATCAGGGTATCATTTTATCCATCATGGGTCTCTAATCCCGTGCTTGTTCCCAAGCCGAATGGCAAGTGGCGAACATGCGTGGATTTCACAGACCTTAATAAAGCTTGCCCTAAGGATTGTTTCCCACTCCCTAGAATCGACCAGCTGGTCGATGCCACTGCAGGGCACGAGATTCTCTCATTCATGGATGCATATTCTGGATACAATCAGATCAGTATGCATCCCCCTGACGAGGATCACACTAGCTTTCGAACTGATACAGGGCTCTACTATTATAAGGTAATGCCCTTCGGTTTGAAAAATGCTGGTGCGACTTACCAACGATTGGTCAACCACATGTTCAATGAGCTGATTGGTACAAGCATGGAAGTATATGTCGATGACATGCTGGTTAAGTTGAAGAAGGCAGAAGGGCATATAGGGGACTTGCAAGAATGCTTCAACGTCTTGAACAAATATCAGATGAAGCTGAATCCCCTCAAGTGCTTCTTTGGAGTTGGATCAGGGAAATTCTTGGGATTTATAGTAAACTCACGAGGAATTGAGGCCAATCCCGAGAAGATCAAGGCCCTGGTCGATATGAAATTGCCAATGAAGATCAAGGATGTTCAAAGCTTGACCAGAAGAATTGTTGCTCTAAGTAGATTTATTTCCAAATCGACGGACAAATGCGTCCCATTTTTTAATCTACTCAGAGGCAACAAGAAATTTGAATGGACGGAGGAGTGCGAACGGGCTTTTCAAGCCTTAAAGACTCACATGTCGCAGCCACCAATTCTATAACGCCCTGCTAATTAGGGTATGTCACCAAGTGTGTTTAAAACTAGTGCTAAACTTGCTAAACAAGTCATTTGGTCTAAACGTGTGATTAAGCCACTAAAGGTTTAGGTATTAAAACTTTTGGTCAACTCATAAGCATTTTCATTAAGTTAAAAGCATGTTCTTTACACGGGATCCCAAAAAACATCAGTTTAAAAGTTGGTTACAACACTCAAGTTACATAATAAGCCGACCTAAGCGGCAAAAGCTGGGTTTAACCCTAGTTCCCTTGAGCATCTCGACCATGGTGGTCGAGCGGACTGCATATGTACATGTCACTGCTTTTGCCCTCCGACTCATGGCTGGTTGAGCTTCTCTTTACATTTACCTACCCCACAAAGTACCTGTGAGCCAAAAGACTCAGCAAGAAAACATATTGAACAATTTACAATGTAGTATAACTATCAAACGGTAAGAACTGAAACTGGTGTATTCATTATACAAGTTGGAAACCATGGGGTTACGCAAGCGCATGTCGCACTTCCTTTCAATGTGTTGACATCCGAGCCAGTCAAGTGCATGTTGCCCTCCCAGGGTTGCCCAGCCATGGTGGTCTGCATTCCATGTGCACAATGCCAATCTCAGCTTATAAACTGAGTCCTTTAAGTCCTTGACTTATAAGTCAAGCCTCACATGCCTCCAACTTGTAAGTCGAAGCTTAAGGGCCCTCGACTAATCAGTCGATCCCCATTTAACATCCTAGAAATCCTCTAGTTTATAAACCGAGCTTCCCAATCACAACAGACAACCATATATCTCATATAGCATACATATCAACAATTACAATGCATTATAATACATTCAAACATCAGCCATAGGTGTAATCATAATTAAGCGCACCCTAGTGTACCTGATCAGATTTTCTCAAACATAATGATAATCATGTTCATTAACAGAGCCAAAGCCTTAATCATATCTATATTTAGCACTGACTAAGCTCTAGTCACACATTCACATATTGGGTGCAGTTTTCTTACCTGTGACCCAAGCTATCCGCGCACCGTGATCACGAGCACAATCCTCTAACCCGAGCCCTAAAGAAATCCTAGTGACAACACATGAATAATAATCAACCCTCATGTTCTAATCCATTAAATAGTTTCGAGACATAATTCTAACCTCCGGGACCTTGGTTTCTACCAAACTGGGTAAAAGAAACCTTCCCGAGCCTTAACGTTCAAGTTCCCGAGCTAAAAACCCCCATTTTGCCAAAAATCTACCTTTGGGCCGCGACCCAGCCTCCCTTAAGCGCCGCGGCGCGCCCCAAAGCAGAGGCAAAATTGCCAACCTAGGGCCGCGGCGCCTTGGAAATTTCCCGAAGGCCCATTAGCCAATAAACTCAAGCGGGTCGCGGCGCTGATGAACAAGGCCGCGGCTCAACCCCGAAACCCAGAAATTCCATGCAAACTCTACAAGCTAGCTTCCCTGAAAATCATCCCAAACGCACCCCAACAACAGAATTAAGTCCCAAAACCATCCTAATACACTTTAAGCAGCACATAAGCCCAGATAAACCAACCAAAATACTAATACAACCTAAGTTCCATCACCTAAGGGTCCAACCCCCAAAACTCTACCAAGCAAAGGAAACTCAACAGAAAACCCAGTTTTGATTCTTACCTTTAATATAACTTTGGCTTGGGATAATTCCTCACTCCTCAAACTTGCACTCCACCAAATCCCAGCCCAACTCCTCAAGCTTTTCCTTAAAAATCCCCAATCCTCCAAGAGAAAGTGTGAACCGAATTTGAGAGAGAGCTACCTGATTTTTGTTACTTCTTGCCCTTCCAGAATATGCTAGAGACTAAGGGAACCCTTGCTGCTTAACATAAGCCTATCCCTTAACCAAAATGACCAAGATAGCCCTTTAATTTATCCTTAAACCTTTGAGTAACCCAAGGGCACATTAGTCATTTGCCATACCTCGTTAAGTCCCTGAATAGTCTTATAATTCCCCACTAATCCCGACATGTCCAAATCATACCAAACTACTACCTGTTGCTCCATAAATCCCGAACTCATTTTACATTCCCAAAATACCCCTAGACTCCTTCCGAGTCGGGTATTTGGTCCCGTTGTGACTTTCTAGCTAATCGACTCCCTAGGACCGTCTCGGATCACGCATCACAAATATATCACCAATATAACATAAATATCACATATATTGTATTTATGCCCTCAACGACTAAAATCACAAACATGCCCCTAATAACCAGACGGGGCCCACATGCGTATTTAATTCACCTAAACATGCAAGCTTAATTATATTATAGTATAATTCACATAATAACCCAATTATTGCCTCTTGCCCCCCTAATCCTGGCACTAAGCCACATTAGGAAATTTGAGATGTTACAGATTTTATCAAAGCCAGTTGATAAAGAAACTTTGTTAATTTACTTAGCGGTCACAGAATACACTACTAGTGCTATTCTAGTAAGAGAAGAAGAATGCGTGCAGAAAGTTGTTTATTATGTAAGCCAGAGGCTAATAGGAGCGAAGCTGCGGTATCCACCTATTGAAAAATTAGCCTATTGCTTAATCTTAGCCTCCAGGAAGTTGCGGCCCTACTTCAGAGCTCACCCAATCACAGTTTTGACCGACCAACCTCTACGACAAGTTCTGCAGAAGCCAGAAGCCGCAGGCAGATTGTTGAAATGGGCGGTCGAACTTGGGCAGTTTGATATCTCTTACTCGCGACGAGCAGCGATAAAAGGACAAGCCCTGGCAAACTTCGTCATAGAACTCACTGGGCTTCCAGATTGCGAGCAGCTAGAAGCGCCTGAGCCTCAAAACCAAACTCCCTCATGGAAGTTGTTTACAGACGATTCTTCTAATGAGCATTACGCTGGAGCTGGAGTGATTTTGATGACACCTGAGGGGCATCGATTTCACTGCGCAATCAGATTTGACTTCACTGCTTCTAACAAGGAAGCTGAGTATGAAGCATTGCTCGCAGGATTACGGTTAGCCAGAAGCATACATATAAAGTCACTTGAAATCTACAGTGACTCTCAATTGGTGGTTAACCAAATCATTGGAGAGTACCAGGCTTGAGGTTTAAAAATGGTCGCTTACTTGAATAAAACGAGGGATCTATTGGCCCAGTTTGATAAATACACTCTCTAGCGAGTACCTCGTGACCAAAATTCAAATGCTGATGCTTTGGCTAAGCTGGCAAGTGCCAAGGATGCTAACACTCTGAACATAGTGACAGTTGAATGACTATCTGCACCAAGCATCCAAGCAGAGGAGACCTCTTTTGTGATCCAGGCGACGGACACTTGGATGGCACCTTACATAGAGTACTTGACGCAGAATGTGTTACCGACGGATGGAAACAAAGCCAAGACCCTTCAATGGTAGGCTGCTAGGTATATCCTAGTTGATGGAATCCTGTACCGAAGGGGATACTCAATGCCACTCCTCAGGTTTATTTCCAAAGAGAAGGCCAAAGAATCGATGAGAGAGGTCCACGAAGGCTTTTGTGGGGACCATGCTGGGGGCCGAGTTTATCAAAAAAGATCCTAAGGCAAGGATACTTCTGGCCAACAATGAATGAAGAATCGATGGAATTTGTGCGGAGGTGTGACAAATGCCAAAGGTTCTCCAAAATTCTACGAGCAGCCCCTGATGAGCTAAAACAAATGCAAAGTCCGTGGCCGTTCGTAGTCTAGGGTAAAGATCTAATCGGATCTCTACCCACAGGAAAGGGTGGCGTCAAGTACGCCGTAGTGGCCGTCGATTATTTCACTAAATGGGCCGAAGCTGAGCCACTTGCAACCATAAAGACCAAGAAAGTGCTGGATTTCATAGTAAAAAACATCGTGTGTCGCTATGGATTGCCAAGAAAGATTGTCTCAGACAACGGAACCCAGTTTGATAGTGATTTGTTCATGGATTTTTGCGAGCGGCATGGAATTATCAAGAGCTTTTCTTCAGTTCCTCACACTCAAGCGAACGGACAAGTCGAAGCAGTCAATAAAACACTAAAGGATACTCTGAAGAAAAGACTTGAGGAGGCGAATGGGGCATGGCCAGAGCAATTGCCTGAAATCCTTTGGTCGTACAGAACTTCAAATCGAACAGCAACAAGTCATACTCCATTTTCCTTAGCTTATGGATATGAGGCTATGTTGCCTGTTGAGTTAGATCCGCCATTGCATCAAAGAATAACGTACGATCAAGGCTCCAATAGCCAACTGTTGATGGAATCTATAGATTTGATCGATGAAAAGCGTGAGGAAGCCCAACTCCAAGTAACAGCTTACCAGCAAAATTTCGCCCGGTATTTCAATTCTAAAGTACACGAAAGGAAATTCAATGTCGGAGACCTAGTACTTAGAAGGGTTTTTCTCAGCACCTGCGATTCGTCCGCTTGAGTACTTGGACCTAATTGGGAAGGACCGTATCAAATTGAAGAAGTCCTTCAACCAGGCACCTATAAACTTGCTCGCTTAAATGGAGATCTCATTCCTCGCTATTGGAATGGAGAACACTTGTGCAAGTACTATCAATAAACAATTCTTCTTAAAGAATTGACTTGTATTCATTTTACTTTCTACAAGTTATGAAAGATGGTTGGTCATTTTACGTGATTGATCGCTTATAAGTGTAAGATCATTTTGTTGATCACTCGTACAGACATGTTTTGTCCATTTATTACGAGAAATAAAAGGGACTGTGCGCAGCCAGTCATTCTTGCCAACTACTATATTTATTACAAGTATTTGCTCGTTGCATGTGTTATTTTGCTATATTTTTATTCACCGCTACGAGCAATAATGTTCGAACAGGTCTTACTCAAGGCAAGTGACCAAGGACCTAAAGTTCCTCAATCACTTGGGGGGCATATAAGGCATCTAGTAAGCAAAGCATATCTGCAGGTATGTAAACACACGAGCAAAATAAGTGAAAGCATGCTACGGTACTTAGAGTATTTTTCAAAAAAATTTATTTTGTTAAACCAAACCAAAGTACTATGCTAAGTTCGGTCATGCGAACATAGGTTATAATAAATGCAAGTATTATAATATCAAAAAGGAATTCTTTTACACCATGAGCATTTTCTGCTCGGATGTAATTGTTTGTTAAAAGGAAAAAAGCTGCCCACGCAACAATTAAAGATAACAATTGTCTTTACATTTCAACTCGGTAAACGAAGAAGTTACCTCCTTGGGTGAAGGCTAGGTTGTTGACGACCAGGTCGTTAGTCAAAAAGTACTCTTGGTGGTACTTTCCTACGTTAGACTTGTAGGTAGTCTCACTCAGGAAGGTGTGGGTCGATTTCTGGTGGCAAAAATGAAAGAACCCTGTATTGTCCTGGTTGGCGTTAGATTTGAGATCGAACAAGTAGTTGATCTCATGAGGTGAAAGGACAGGCCATTTTTTATGGTTGTAAAGAATATAGAGTGCGGAAAGCATTCTATAACCGTTCTGGGTTATTTGGAAAGGAGCGACCCCGAAGTAATTGGCCACTCCCTGGAAGTAAGGATGAAGAGGCAGGATTGCTCTTGCCTCAATATGATACCTAGACTAGGTGCTGAAGGCACCACCAGACAGGTTTGCCCATTGGTCGGTGGTCAGAAGGAATAAAGTAACCCCAGAAAGTCCATACTTTCTGAGGAAATTATTTACCATCCTAGCAGTGATCGTGCTAGGGGGAGCAAGGTACCAGTTGACGTCTGGTCGAATGATATTACGAAGATGGGCTTGATTTTGGATTTCTGGACCAGGAGTATTTTCATCTCGACCACTGATCGAAGGAATTTCAGCCCGATGAGTAGGCTGATTTGAAGGAGGATTGGATGATTTCTTTTTCTGGGTTTTAGACTTTACTCGACCCATGTTTTGAGGAGGGGTCGGGGGATTATTTGGGGTGTTTCGAGAAAAAGGGATCTCCGGAATTAACCGTGACAGTTGTTCCTCGTCCTCAAGCAGCTGGGCCAGCAGATCGTCATCGAGTGGTGATATCGCCCAATAAATTCCTAAGCGGTCGCAGTAGTAATCGGGCTATGTCGTATCCACAGAGAGACAAACACAACTAAAAATTTGATTAGTAAATAAATGATAAAAATAAAGTAGAATTGAAGATATGGATTTTGTGAAATTAAAATTATAGATTAGGGAAAATGATCAGATAAAGAGCATGGCAAGGTAGAGATGCAGTGCTGTAAAACCTATTCTAATATTGATATTAATTCAAAACACAATTGCAATTCTACACCATTAATTGCAACTGGAAGATGTATATGTTAAAAGCACAAATTAAATAATCTAGATTAAATTGAATCTAACTCCTAATTTCATAGCATATCATATTATATATCCAAGAGCGACAAAATACCACTGGCAGAATGCAGTAAAAGACATGCAATATAACAAATATACTAAAATAAATTAACAATCTAAGTTACATAAGAAAAGCATGACTGAACTTATGTAAAAGATGCTAAATAATTTAAGAAAAGAAATTAGAAGATGAGAAACAAAATAATTAATGAGATATGAAAATGAAGCATAAGAAGAATCAATATCACTATTGAGAATAAGAAGTACAAAAACTACACTCTAACCTCACCAATATTTCTAAAATAATTCACTCATTTTTGTCACCTAAAACAAGCAAAATTAAACTAGAAATAAGAAAAGAAACAAAATAATAAAGTGTATTTTTCCCACTCTCCAATCTGATAATTTACACTGGCTTTGGTTCTCTATTTATGGAGAAAATAGAACCAAAAACGTGTAAAAATCGTGTACAAAATAGTAGGGGAAGTGGCTCAAAAAGCTGATGAAAATGGGAAGTGGTTGCTGGTAAAGTGGAGACACGGATGGGACGTGCGTCAGATCGTGTCAGGCGGATGGGACGCATGTCAGGCGCGTCAGGTGGATGGGACGCATGTCAGGCGCGTCAGGCGGCAGCTCGGATTGGACAGCGCGTAAGACGGCGTCAGGCTGATGGGACCCTCTGCGTCAGAACGTGTCAGCCGGAGTCAGTGGCGGCTGGCTGGCGGTTGACTGGCGGCTGGCTGCGTTTGGGCTCCATTTTGGGCCATTTCATCTTCAAAAATGCCATTTTCTTCATGATTTCTTCAATTTTAATTATTTATTTTTCCTTTCTTTTTCTTTGTGTCAAAAATATATTTTATTTCCTCAAAATTAAACACAAATTAAATTAAAATTAATATTTTTAAATATAAAATATATGACAATATATCCATAAAAATATTAATTAAAACTTAATTAATTTTGCACTTTAAGACTAATAAAATGATATTTTTGAGCACTAATCAAGTGGTCTCTCACCTCCCCACGAATCTTGCATGAAAATCTGCAAACAGAGAAGAGGAGATGAGAATATACGGCCTAAAAACTTGTGTTTAAAAGTTGGAATAATGTTGCTCGTGTATAAAAGTTAAGCTTTATACGACCAGCAACATTCTGACAAAAAATAGTATATTTTAAGCGAACAGTTTGGAAAATGGATTAAAAAGCAGAAGTGAAAAGTTTTTCAGGAAAAACTTTTCGACTCTGAAAGAGCGGGAAAAACCTAGTTTTTTCTACAAGCTTAGAAATCGATTTTTTACTTCGATTTCACACCCTAAAGTTATAATCCTAACTACCTAGCTACTTCGTTACCCCAGAAAAATGTTATTCTCCTACCAAATTTAGTGCAAATCAATATGCCTAATTACCCCCAAACAGTTTCTCCAAGAACATTCAAGAACTCAGGATACGAAACAGATAAAAAAAATATTGCATGGAATTTCAACGACTGAAAAGGTCGATGAACTTACTTGGATAAAAATTGAAGCAAATTTTTAGGCACTAAGTCGGTTGGCTGGGCAGAGACTCCGTGGATCGTCGAGTTCGTCTGAGGTTTCTGAGTTTTCTACGCCTTGTTCTTCAGTGTTCTTGAAGAGAAAGTGAAAAGTAAAAAGTAAAAAATGATATTGGGGGATTATTTATATTGATCGTGGCACTGTAAAAGAGGTAATCATGAAATTACTTTTTTCAAAGCATGGGGAAACGCAATATTCGTCAGAAATTTTTTTGGAAACTGAAAAGACATGATTGGTTGCCTTTTTCGAAAAGACATGGGTGGCTCTAACAAATTTGGTGGGGTACGCGAAGGGTCAGTTCCCTAAGTTTACTTTATGCTGGTCGCAGTAAAATAAACTTGGGGGGCAAATGTTTACCCAAAAATGGCTCCTGAGGACGTGGCAAGAACTTATTACACGTGGTTGGCACGTGGCAGCGTCAAGGTGAAAAGGTGTTGTTCGACTATCGACCAGCTCCTTGTTGCTTCATCAGATCTCGTGATTAGATGCGATCAGCCTGGTCGCATGCTTCGGTTTCTTTCCTTTAAACATATGTAATTTTGTAATAACTACATTTATGATCTTTTTTCTTTATTGCCTTAATATGCTGATATTAAGGATAATTAAGGCCCATTGGTCCATGCAACCTCCTTTGAGCCTATAAATATGAATGAGAAAGCTCAAGGAAAGGATTTTTTTTTGGACTTTTGACTCTTGACACTTTTAATCTTTGTATTCAGAGAGAAAAGTATAGTGGAATTATCCACCGAAAAGTTGTAATTCTCCTAATGCTTGTGAAACTCAAGAACCCTAGTTCTTTGACCACGACATTGGGATTCAACGTCAATAATAACACTAAGTGGACGTAGGTTGTTACCACATTGTTGGGGCTGAACCACTATACAATACTTGTGTCATTTCTTACCATTTGATTATATTCTTGATTTCCTTCTTATTTCTTTGTCGTTATTTTGACTTCGTGTCGTTGGCCAAATTGAGGGTCAACACATCCCAAACGTGTATATCTTCAAAAAATACCAAAATTAAAAAAAATCACCTAAAATGGACACCGAGTGAAAAAATAGTATCTTGCAAGAATTACATCGAGCAGTCGAGCCACCATCGAAAAGAGTCGATTTTTTCATGAAAATCTTGATTTTGAAGGTCCAATTGAGCAACCATCGAGCAATGTTGATTTTCTGCAAATTTCAGAGTTTCAAATTTGAAAAAAAAAACACAAAAATAATGCCGAATTCAATATTTCTTGATGGTGCTTGATGCCAGCTCGATGGGGCCTTCAAAATCAATATTTTCGTGAAAAAAACGACTTTTCTTGATGGTGGCTTAATGGTTGCTCGATGCAATTCTTACAAGAGACGTAATTTTTCACTCGGGTGTTTGTTTTGGGTAAATTTTTTATTTTTTTTGTATTTTTTTAAGATCTATACATTTGAGACGTGCATATACACATTTGTGAAGTTTAAAATTTGAAAACATATCAAAACATGTCTTAAACATGAGATATGTTTGCATTTTTTTATTTTTTCAAGCTTTACACTTTCCTAATGTGTATAAACATTTTAAACGCATAGATCTCGAAAAAAATATTCAAATTAAAAAAAATCACCCAAAATGGACACCCAGGTGAAAAATTACGCCTCTTGCAATAATTAAATCAAGTACCATCGAGCAACCATCGAAAAAAGTCAATTTTTCATGAAAATCTTGATTTTGATGGCCTCATCGAGCTAACATCAAACAACCATAAACAACCATCGAGCAAAGTCAATTTTCTACAGATTTCAGAGTTTTAGATCTGAACAAAAAAATCTCAAAAAAAAAAATCCAAAAATCATGTCTGGATTTATTCGAAATGTAGTATTTAGTGGCTTAAATGAAAGAAACATCACTATATTTGAGAAAAAATTACTTACCCATATATTTATACTCCATAAATCCTCAAAATATATGTTACTTTAGGTATTGTGTTGTGTTGACCCTCGATTTGGTCAACTAACACTGAGTCAAATGCTTGATGTGATGTAAAGTGTTGACATAGACTAATGGCAAAAAGCAATAAACGACACACAAAGTTATAGTGGTTCGGCCCCAAGAACTGGTAATGACCTACGTCCACTTAAGCTATTATTGATATCAGCTCTCAAAGAAGTGATCAAAGAACTAGGGTTCTCTGAGTTTCACAGACCTAAGAGAGATGAATAATACAATCGTAAGATAATTTCCTTAATTCTCTTGTAAAGCATAAACTTAAATCAGCCAAAAGTCCCTTCCTTGAGCTATTTCTATCTATTTATAGGCTCAAGGAGGATTGCATGAATCAGTTACAGATATTCTTTCCTAAATAATCGGATCACCATGGATCATGGGAGATAATCTCGGATATGATTACAATTGTACAAAATTATCTTTAAATATATGGAGTATACGACCAGGCTGGTCGTATATAAGCTTCAAATGTTTCGTCAGGGGAATCTCACTGGTCGATGGTCGAACGAGACTTTTGCCAGGTGTCAACCACGTGTTAAAAACGTCTGCTACGTCACCCGTGCCTGTTTTTTGGATAACATTTGCCCCCAAGTTCCTTTATTACGACCAGTAATAAATGAACTTTTAAGGAAAACGACTCTTCGATTACCCCACCAAATCTGTCAGAGTAGTTCGTGCCTTCTTGGAAAAAGTGACCTACCCCTGTCTAATCATGGCTTTTCGGTTTCCAAGCAATCCATTGGCGGCCATCACTCTTCCCCATGCTTTGAAAAGAGGAAACTGATGATTACCTCTGTAAGGCCCCGAATTTCCTAATAAGGGTTAGGACCTTGATTAGGAGGCCGGGAGGGCCATAATTAAAGTATTATGATGTTAAATGATTATATGCATTTTTATGTGAATTATATTATAATATGATGTTAAATGCATGCATATGGGGGTATTTATAATTATAAGGGCATTTTGGTAATTTGGCCCACTGAGGGCATAATTGTATATTTGGGTGCATATTGTAATTTGTGAATGAGACTCCATTATTATGGAGATATATTCGAGCTATTTGGCATGAGACGACCTTATATTATGAGTTAGCGGTTTTGTTATAACGGGGTCGATTATTGGGTAATAAGAATGTTTATTTGATGATAAATTTGGAGTATTTGAGGTCAGGAGGAAATTATGGAAGTTTTGACTATAATGTCCCCGGGGGTGTTTTCGGGACCCCGAGCACTAGGTTTTATTTGAGGTTACTTAAGCTTGAAGTAGCTTGTCAGATAGAACGTACGTTAGAAAACATTTTCTCTCTCCCTCGTTAGCTCATTTTACCGTTCGGAGCCTTTTTGAAGAAATCTCGAGTTCTAGGAGTCGGAATCAAGCGAGGATCGAGGCATAGCGATCCTAGGAAAGATTATAAGCTTCTTAACCGAAGGATTCGGTGGAAAACAACCCAATTGAAGGTAATCTAAGTTTAAGTTTTAAGTTTTTAAAGTTTTAAGCTTAGAATTAGATTTTGTGAATCGTTGAGTTTTTAGTTCGATTGAACCTTGGGTTTTGAGGGTTTTGGAGCATTGGGAAGCTTGGGAACTTTGATTTGATGATTGTGGAATGTTTAGGTATGATTTTGGAGGCTTTGGAGTGTTTAAAATGAGTTTGGGAATGGCCCAGGGTTGGAGGCCGCAACCCTGTTCTTGGGGTGCCGCGGCCTTGGCATGAAGAAGCAGGTGGGGAAGAGGAACCTGCTGGGCGCCATGGCCCTTGATGAAGGGCACCATGTCCCTTGGCTCAGAAAATTCTGGGGGCCGCGGCCCAAGGTGCTAAGGCCACAGCCCTTGCCCAATTTTCACCCCGTTTGCACGTATTGACCCCGGGAACTTAGTTATAGGCCTCAGGAGTGTTCATACTACTTGAATTAGTTTGGATTGATCTCCCGGAGGCTAGATATTGGTTTGGAAACCTATGTTGATCATTTTTATTGATGGTGTCCCGTATTTGGTTATGAATAGGTGACCGCTAAAGGACTAAAAGTTGATCGTTCTCAAGGGTCGTTCTTTTATTCATTCTAGCTCGAATTTGAGGTAAGAAAACTGCACCCTGTATATATGACATGCATGGTTATTCTTGATGCATGTAGGATAGTTAAATGTGGCATGCATGGTTATTATTGAGGCATGTCAAGTGATTAAATGTGATGCATGTAATGCACGATAAACATGTGATTAGGACATGCTTTATATACTGAGTATGATATTGTTCAGAGCTTGAGCCTCTGTGTTTATGCATGATCCTAATTGTGCTAGTAATTACTGAGTAAGCATGTTGAATGCCTTTATTTGGATATTTGACATATGATATATGTTTGGTGGCATTGCTTACTTGTATATGTACTGACTAGTCAGGGATACTGACCTAAGAGTCAGAAATGGCATAGCGTCATGAACGCAGGGCCAAATGAAGATTAGATCTAATCGATATCAGCATTGAATGACTCATATGGGGTATTAATGCTGGACCGACCTGAAGGTCGATGAAAATTATAAGCACTTGTCTAGTCTAAGACTAGTTACTAGAGCCAGGGCCTAAGGCTTAGGTGACTGCTTGTCACATGGCTAGGAGGGTATGGGACCTCCAAGATGGATTTATTAGTCATCTAATCGAGATGGACTTATCAGTCATCTAATCAAGATGGACTTATCAGTCATCTGACCGAGATGGACTTATTAGTCATCTGACCGGGATAGACTTATCAGTCATCTGACCGAGATGGACTTATCAGTCATCTATCTTTTATTCAGGGCTATCAGTCCGGTATGGTTACCGGAACCATCAGTGTTAAATCACTTATCTGATTGTGATTGACTTGATAGTCATCCACTCAGGAGGGTAGGATTTCTTATCCTGGATACCCATCGTTACGTGGTTTTGTTGCCTTCCTGATTAGGGCTATATCTCCTAGGCGTGTGCCTTATGATTGGATGACATGTTATTGCTGTTCATGAGCATATTGAGTTTTCTTGCTGGGCTTCGGCTCACGGGTGCTATGTGGTGTAGGTAAAGGCAAAAGAAAGTTGGATCATCCTTGAGTTGGAGAGCTTAGGTGATAAAGTGTACATATGCTGCTGCTCGACCACCACGGCCGAGGTTTGAAGGGGAACTAGGGATAACCCTGTTTTGTCGCTTAGATCGGCCTGTTGTAAATATTTTCTTGTAGTAGACTCTGAAATTATATTTTTGGGATCCCAATATATATATTAAACGCTCTAATGAAACATTATACCATAACCAAAATTTTAATCCCTAAATCGCTAATCATACTTAGTTACACGATTTTGGCAAAATGACTCGATTAGCGAGTTTAGCACTATTTACAAGGCACACCGTAATGATCCCTGGAGTTTAGGGCGTTACAACCTCTTTTTTCATGCCACGGACAAAATATATATAGCCTCCCCAGAGCTTCCTTTTTCTTTTTACGCAAGCTATTTCTCTATCAGGAAACCCTAAATCAGAACCTTCATTTTCTCTGAAGATCACCTTTCGACGTTCCAAGGACCGCCAGCCGTTCGCTCGCCTACGCTCGAAATTTCTCCAAACCTCCATAATCTTTGCTCCGGTAAGTTTCAGAGCTTTTCAACTCTTTATTTTTATTATGCATGTTGCTGTGAGTTAGCTTTTAGGTTCTGATACTGCCTGTGCTCTTGGGTTAAAATGCATGAAAATAAGAGATTTATCGAGTGATGCTAGATAGGATGGTGTATCTTTGCCATTTAGAAGTTGTAAACCAGTTTGATAGTCGAGATCATAAATTTAGGACGCAAAATCGAAGTAAAAATTCGATTTTTATGCTAGTTGAAAAACTGAGTTTTTCCCGCCCTAATTGGAGTTGAAAAGCTTTTTCAAAAAAAACTTATTGCTTTCACTTTTTGATCTGTTTTTCAAACTGTTTGTGTGGAAAAGTTTTCGTTAGAATGCTGTTGTATAAAAGTTTGACTTTTATACACGACCAGCGTTATTCTAAACAATTTTATAAATTCTCCATCCTCACCTCCCCATTTTTCTGTTCGCAGATTTTAATGCCGGATTTGTGGGGAGGTGAAAGACCGATCGAGGATGATCTTCTCGCACAACTGCTTGAAGGCGAAGAACAGCCTGCTCAGCGCGTTAACGAGATTCCATTCTCAAGACTCTCTTCTTCCAGACCTCAACCATTACCATCCAAAATGGCCCGTTCTAAGTCCGTTGGCGAAAAGAAACAAAATCCTGACCATACTTCAGATTCTCCAGCTCAGCTTGATTCGCAGGCTGGGGTTCCCTCGACCAGCGGTCGAGAAAACATTGTCCCAGACCCTCGCATTCAGGTTAGGGCTCGCCCTCGGCATTCAACCCTTCCTGATGTCGAGTGGTTCCTTTCTCCATTAAGCCAAGTAACCCCCAGGATGCTTGCCAATTATCTTAGGAAGTATCCTCTCACTGGGGTCAATCTCAAGATCCCCACTGCAGACCAGAGGGGTAACTTGCCTGGAGGCGCTTACAGTGCCTAGTCGAGGTATCATATAGTGGCGGGGGCTACCCTTCCTCTTCATCCCTTCTATTAGGGGGTGGCGAACTACTTCGGTGTCGCCCCCTTCCAAATTACTCCCAACGGATATAGAATGCTTGCTGCACTCTATATCCTTTACAAACTTAAAAAATGGCCAAAGCCTACTCCTCATGAGGTCAATTACCTTTTTGACCTTAAGTCCAACCCCCAACAGTCCGGGACGGGGTTTTTTCATTTTTGTCACCAGGAGACGAACCGCACATTCCTGAGTGACATAACCCATATCTCCAACGTGGGGAAATACAGTCAGGAGTATTTCCTCACGCCTGACATGACTGCAAATAACCTGGCCTTCGCCCGAGGAGGTAAATGCCCTTTTTTCTACTGGTCACTATTTTTACTTAGCGATTCTCCTTGTACTTCTCTAAAATATCTTGTGCTTTTCAGGACCATGGTTACGCCCAGACCCAACACCAAACATGGTGTTGAGGTCCAACACTCTGACCAAAATGACTGATGCTGAGAAGAGCGTCAAGTCTCTGGTCACCGAAGAGAACTTGAGGCTATCTGGCCTCCTGACCCCTCATCAGGATATGAGGGAACCCACTGGCACTCCCTCTGCAGAAAGGCCTTCTACCCCTCAAGGGAAGGGAAAACAAAAGGCAGTCGAGACTGTCATAGACTTAGACGAGTCTTCAGAAGAAAATGGTATTGTTATTTCACTCTTAGATAACTTGCCCATTCCTTGTCATTTATTTGATGGGGACGGCAATTTTACATATACTCCAAATCTAGGGCCAGACTTCTTCGTGCCAGAGAGTGAGTGTATGACTAGTAGAGTCAATAGTGTAGTGACAAGTAGTAATAGCTCGGGCATTGGTCTTTGTAATTTTCTGATGTGCCATAACTTGTCATATACTTTTTGCTTACCGTCTGCATATTTATCTCTTTCTGCAGAAATGGCCTCCGCAAACGTTTTCGACCTGTACAACACTCAGGAGGAGGAGGAGGTTTCGCTGGTCCGAAGGAGGAAATCGGCTAGGAAACACGATGGTGAGTCCAGCCAAGTACCCTCGACCAAGAAGAGTCGAGCAGCTGATCCTCTAAAGGATGGGCCCTTTGGCCAACCGTCTGCCCAACCTTCCGCTCCTGCTGAGAAGGAGATCCCTCCTGCTGCCACAAATCCTTCGCCCTTGGCTCCAAACGAACAGGCCCAGCAAGCCGAACTTCCTGGGGCCAAACTCTCGAGCCGCTCCCTGCGATCAGCTAAGGATCACCTCACCCATATCCTTAAGCATGATCGTTGCAGGGAGGCAATGGCTGAGGCTGAAAACATGGGGGTCGACCAGATCCTCAACAGGGCCCTTAATGAAGTGGCTAGTGTATGAACTCTTTTCCCTCTTTTGTGATTATAGTCTTGATTTTTTCTTCTTTTCAGTTTGCCAACTCTTATTCTTTGTTTGCAGGCCATGCTGACAATGGCTGCTGCTCGTGCCCGCGCGGGTGCAAGCATCGAGCAATCTCGGGTGAAGCTTATTGAGGAGCTTCAAGCCGCGGAGGCTAGGCACGCTGGGGAGCTGGAGGTGGTGAGCCAGCAGAAAGATTCGTTGGCTGCAGAGTTGGCAGAAAAGCAAGCCTCTCTGGAAAATGTCAGAAAGCAGAGAGATGATTACCAAGATGCAATCGAACCCAATGGCGTGAAGTAAAAAACTTAAGGAGGAGCATCTTGCTAAGGACACGACCATTGCTGTCCTTAAGAGCCAGGTGGAGCAACTCAAGCTTACAAATGCCAAGGACCTGGAAAGGTATAAGAACGCGACACTTCGGTGTTTCTATGATTTTTGGAAACACAACCAAAGTGCCAATTTCAACTACCTTCCAGAGGACGCCAAGAAGGCTGAGCTAGCCCGTTGCGCTGCTCGGTTGGCTGCTGAAGAGAGAGCCAGGATTCTTGCCTCCCCAGACATTCCGCTGGCCGTTGGAGTGGAGGGAAGTGAGGCTGCAGGAGACGTGGTCGATCAGAATGCTCCTCAGGATCCTCCTGCTCCTTAAGCTTAAAAAAAAATTTCTTTTACCATACGACCTGCGGGTCGTGATGTAAAGACAATGATTTTTTTTCTTTAATTTTGTTGCTCGGGCAACTTATTTTACTTTTACTTTAAGACAATTACATCCAAGTAGTATTGCTTGCGGTGTAAAAGAATTCCCTTTGATATTATAATATTTTTGCTTATTATAACATTTGTTCGCATGACCGAACTTAACATAGTACTTTGGCTTGATTTAACAAAATATAAATTTTGAAAAATACTCTAAGTACCGTAGCATGCTTTCACTTATTTTGTTCATGTGTTTACATACCTCTTGGTATGCTTTGCTATCGATGTACCTTATATGCCCCCCAAGTGACTGAGGAGCTTTAATTCCTTGGTCACTTGCCTTGACCACGACCTGTACGAACATTACTGCTCGGTATAAAATGTAAAACTTATAATACAGCAAAACAACACACGTAATGAACAAATACTTGTAATTTTTTTTTACAAAATTTGGCAAGAATGACTGGCTGCGCATAGTCCCTTACAATTCTCGTATTAAAATGGACTAAACATGTCTTTACGAGTGATCTTTAAAAGATCTTACACTTATAAGCGATTAGTCATACAACATGACTAACCCTTTTTCAAAACTTGTAAAAAGTAAAAATTAATACAAGCCAGTCCTTTAAGAAGGACTGTTTACTGATAATACTTGAGCAGGTGTTCTCCGTTCCAATAGCGCAGAACGAGATCTCCATTTAAGCGTGCAAGTTTGTATGTGCCTGGGTGGAGGACTTCTTCAATCTGGTAAGGTCCTTCCCAGTTCGGTCCGAGTACTCCAGCAGCCGGGTCGCGGGTGTTTAAGAAAACTCTTTGAAGTACTAAGTCTCCGATCCTGAACTTTCTTTCTTTTACTTTAGAATTAAAATACTGGGCGACTTTTTGTTGGTACGCAGCTACTCGGAGTTGGGCTTTTTCTCGTTTCTCCTCAATCAAGTCTAGGGACTCCATCAACAGTTGGCTATTTTGGTCTTGGTCGTTTGTGATTCTTCGATGTGAGGGCAGATCTAACTCGACTGGCAACATGGCTTCATACCCATATGCTAAGGAAAATGGGGTATGACCTGTTGTTGTTCGATGAGAAGTTCTATACGACCAGAGTACTTCAGGCAGCTGTTCCGGCCATGCTCCTTTAGCTTCCTTGAGCCTTTTCTTCATGGCATCCTTTAGTGTCTTATTTACCGCTTCGACTTGCCCATTTTCTTGCGGATGCGCCACTGAAGAAAAGCTCTTGATGATTCCATGCCTCTCGCAGAAGTCTGTGAATAGGTCGCTGTCGAACTGGGTGCCGTTGTCTGAGACAATCTTTCGAGGCAATCCATATCGGAAAACAATGTTCTTGATGACAAAGTCAAGAACTTTATTTGTCGTTATGGTAGCAAGTGGCTCAGCTTTGGCCCATTTGGTGAAGTAGTCAACTGCTATAACTGTGTATTTTACTCCACTTTTTCCTGTTGGAAATGACCCGATTAAATCTATACCCCATACTGCGAAGGGCCACGGACTTTGCATCTGCTTTAACTCATTAGGAGCTGCGCGTGGGATCTTGGAAAACCTCTGACACTTATCACACTCTCGCACAAACTACATCGAGTCTTTGTTCATAGTCGGCCAGAAATAACCCTGCCTCAGAATCTTCTTCGATAAGCTCTGCCCCCTAGCGTGATCTCCACAGAAGCCTTCATGTACCTCCTTCATCAGCTCTTTAGCCTTTTCTGGTGTAATACATCTGAGCAGTGGCATGGAGTATCCTCTTTGGTATAGAACACCATCGACCAGTATGTACCTAGCAGCCTATCTCTGAAAAGTCCTGGCTTTGTTTCTATCTGCTGGTAGTACACCACCCGTGAGATACTCCAAGTACGGTGCCATCCATGTATCTTCTAACCGTATCTCCATACTGGCTTCATCTGCTCGTATGCTGGGCTCATGTAGCCACTCCACTGGCATTATATTTAAAGTGTCAGCATCTTTTACACTTGCGAGTTTGGCTAAGGCATCTGCGTTTGAATTCTGATCTCGAGGTATTTGCTGGAGGGTATATTTCTCAAATTGCGCCAGCAGATCTTTGGTTTTTTTTAGATAGGCCACCATTTTCAGACCTCGTGCTTGATACTCCCCCAAGACTTGATTCACTACTAACTGTGAATCACTGTAAATATCCAGCACCTTTATGCTCATGTCTTTGGCTAACCTTAGCCCAGCGAGTAGGGCTTCATACTTGGCTTCGTTGTTTGAAGCGGTGAAATCGAACCTAATCGCGCAGTGAAATCGATGCCCTTCCAGCGTTATCAATATCACTCCTGCTCCTGCGTGAGATTCGTTGGACGATCCGTCCATGAATAACTTCCACGAAGGAACTTCAACTTGGGGCTCAGGCGCATTAGGTTTTTCGCTTTGTTCGCTATCTGGGAGTTCAGTAAATTCGGCGATGAAGTCAGCCAAGACTTGTCCTTTTACTACTGCTCGCGGTGAATACGTTATATCGAACTAGCATCGCACTAGCAGCATATTCGGTGATCGCCTCTTGCTTACATAATACACTGCCTTTTGTACGCCTTCTTCTTCTTTTACTAGCACCGCACTAGCAGCATATTCGGTGATCGCCAGGTAAATGAACAAAGTTTCTCCATCTATAGGCTTTAATAAGACAGGAGGCTATGCCATGTGGGCTTTTAAGGCCTGGAAAGCCTGCTCGCAGTCTCCAATCCACTCGAACTTCTTGTTGCCTCTAAGTAGATTAAAAAAAGGGACGCATTTATCCGTCGATTTTGAAATGAATCTACTGAGTGCGGCAATCCTTCCAGTCAAACTTTGCACATCTTTGATTTTCACCGGCGATTTCATATCGATCAAGGCTTTGATCTTTTCGGGGTTGGCTTCGATTCCCCTCGAATTGACAATGAACCCCAAAAATTTCCCTAATCCTACTTCGAAGGAACACTTGAGAGGATTTAGCTTCATTTGATACTTATTCAAAAAATTGAAACATTCCTGTAAATCCTTCACATGTCCTTCTGCCTTTTTCGACTTTACCAACATGTCTTCCACGTATACCTCCATGTTTACTCCGATTAACTCCTTAAACATGTGGTTAACTAGTCGCTGGTAAGTCGCACCAGCATTTTTCAGTCCGAAGGGCATTACTTTATAACAGTATAACCCTGTATCGGTCCGAAAGCTAGTGTGATCCTCATCAGGGGGATGCATACTGATCTGATTGTACCCTGAGTATGCATCCATGGAAGAGAGGATCTCATGTCCTGCGGTTGCATCGACCAGCTGGTTGATCCTTGGGAGTGGAAGCAATCCTTTGGGCAGGATTTATTCAAGTCTGTGAAATCCACACAGGTTCACCATTTTCCATTAGGCTTGGGAACCAGTACTGAATTAGAGACCCACGATGGATAAAACGCCACCCTAATGAACCCATTCTCTTTCAGTTTTTCAACTTCTTCTTTTAAGGCTTTCGATCTGTCTTTATCGAGCAGCCTTCTTTTCTGTTGCACAGGTGGAAAGCTCTTGTCGACATTCAGGATATGGCTGATGACTGCAGGATCTATCCCAGCCATGTCTTTTTGTGACCAGGCGAAAACTTCCTGGTTCTTTCTAAAAAATTCCACCAGTGCGCTCTTTATCGTAGCTTCCAAATTTTTGCCGACCTTTATGACTCTAGTAAAAAATTCTTCATCAAGTTGGACCTCCTCAAGGTCCTCGACATGTCCAACATCTTCCTCAAAATCCCCAAAGCGAGGATCTAAGTCTCTATCCTCGCTTTGGGCAACACCCTATTTGGTGACTTCATCACCTGATTGGGCTTGTGTATCAATGGCCATCTGCAACCGCTCTGGGGGAGTGCTCCTCGACGTTCCCTTCTTGGCCTTAGTTATTGAGGCATTATAGCACTCCCTTGCTTCCCTCTGATTTCCCAACACGCGTCCTACCCCTGCGTCTGTTGGGAATTTCATGGCCAAGTGCCAAATTGAGGTAATGGCCTTAAGGTCAACCAGTATGGGCCTTCTGATTACAACATTGTAAGCCGAAGGACAATCGACTACTATTAAAGTAGTGAGTAATCCTGTTGGAGCGAGTCCCTCACCAGAGAAGCCGTAAATTGTTTGGTTGCAGGGCTCCAAGTCCTTGACGGACAACTTCATCCGTTCCAGCGAAGATTTATACAGGATGTTAACTGAAATTCTTGTACCGACCAGCGCTCTCTTTACCATCATGTTGGCAATTTGAACATCCACGACCAGCGGATCGAAATGCGGGAACCGGACATGCTGGGCGTCGCTATCAGAGAAGGTTATTTCACCGTCCTCTGACTGAGCCTTCTTTGATGCCCGGTCCTCCACAGTCATCATCTCGATGTCCTGGTCGTGGCGTAGGGTCCGAGCATATCGTTCCCTTGCCTTTCCGCTGTTTCCCGCAAGGTGCGGGCCGCCGCAGATGGTGAGCAAAGTGCCAGCTACGGGATCAGGCTGCAAAGGTGGCGAGCGTTAGCGTGCAGGCGCCTACTCGTTGCCACCTGGAGCCTCTCGTTGGGTTCCCGAGGCCCGTACGTATCTCCTCAAGTGTCCTTGTCTGATAAGGAACTCGATTTCATCTTTCAGCTGGTTGCACTCGTTCGTATCGTGTCCGTAGTCGTTATGAAAACGACAGAACTTGGTGGTATCTCTTTTCGAAATATCCTTTCGAATGGCAGCAAGTCTCTTATAAGGCACATTGGAACTTGTGGCCCGATACACCTCTGCTCGAGACTCGACAAGGGCAGTGTAGTTAGTGAACCGTGGCTCATAACAGTTGCCCTTAGCGCGTTTACTCTCGGAGGTGGAAGGTTCATTATGGGGTCTCTTCCCCCCATTTTTGCCATTGCCATTGCCGTTCCTATTGCCTTTACCGTTGCCGTTGGGTTTTGACCCATTGGCGGCTTTGGCGGGGTCTTCAGTCCCCTTATCTTTGCTTGGGGGCTTTCCCTCGCTGACAATGGCATCTTCGAGCTTGATGTATCAATCAGCTTGATCCAAGAATTCTTGGGTAATCTTAATCCCATGCTTCCTGAGGTTACTCCACAGAGGTGTACAACGCCTAACTCTTGCAGTTAGGGCCATCATTTTGCCTTCATCTCCCACTGTTTTGGCTCCAGTGGCTGCTCGCATAAAACGCTGGACGTAATCTTTCAGTGGCTCTCCTTCTTGCTGGCGTATCTCAACCAGCTGGTTGCCCTCAGTTGGGTGCACACGACCCGCATAGAATTGTCCGTAAAACTCCTTTACGAACATCTCCCAAGATACAATACTTACAGGAGGGAATTTAAAAAACCACTCCTGTGCAACATCAGAAAGTGTTGCAGGAAAGATCTTGCACCGAGCGTCTTGTTGACATGAGAAACTGGGTCACCATACCTGTCAAAGTTTGGAAGTGTGGGCATTTCAAACTTGCTGGGAGTCTCTGCCACAGCTATCCTCTAAATGAAAGGAGTCCCTCTTCTCCTATCGTTCTCGATGTGAGACGTCCTTCCCCCAACCAGCTGTTGTACTGCTTGGTTTAGGGCATCTATCTGGGCTTGCACGACTTCAGGAATCGCCGGGGCCTCAACTGCTGGGGGGATGTATTCATCGTGCCGTTCCCGGCGGTTGTTGAGTACATCCCTTAAGTCTTCGTCTCTTCGCCGCTGCTCGCTTGCTCCGAGCCGGTTAAAGATGTTGTTTTGTCTTGGGTGCCCCCTAGCGTTACGTCTCTCTTGTTGGTCTTCTCTAGGTGGTGGGCTTCTGCCTCCACCTCTTTCTTCATTTCTCCGACCGGCATTACCTCTGCCTGAGTCAGCCTCATTGTAGCCATGGCCATCTCTGAACCTAGATTGGCTATGGTGGGATCGACTGTCCCCTCGGTTTCCCCCTTGGGCTGGAACTTCCTGAGTGTTAGAGGGTGGCCTGCGTTGGTCGGTAGGTCCCCGTGCATTATCATGCCGTGGGGGCCCCCAGACCGCAAAGCTTGTCTCTGAGTTCCTTCTGTTGCCAGAAGGACGCTGCCCCCTGCTCGGTGGGTTCGGCTCTTCACCCCCATGGCGTCTAGGACTACGGGGCTGCTGCCCGGCCCTATTCTGCCTTGGCTGTGGGGGATTGCCACGACCAGCCTGGGATGGAGGTTGCATCTCAGGATCCCTTGGTGGGACATCATCCTTAGGCATTGGTGGATGCTCGGGCCTTTAAGGGCTCGTCGGCTGGATTGGAGGGCTAGGACTGGGACCCCTTTAGGGTGGCCCATTTAAGGGTTGATCAGGCTGTGAGGCAGGTGCAGCCTGATTCCTAGCCAACTGCAGGGCTGCTTCGAGGGCTGCCATGGCCTCCCTCTGACGACGGTCCATCTCTGCCTGTCTTTCACTTAGCTCTTGGTGCTGACGCTCTATCTCTTGCTGTTGCCGCGCCATAATCTCCGCAGCACTCTCTTGACTGGCCCTCAGATTGGCTAATTCATCTTGCAATACCCCCAGGGTATTTCTCAGCATCTCAGAGTCTAGTTCCTCCTCATCAAATTCCAAATGTGGCTCATTTTCAGCCATGTTTGGGGGAGGAGGCGGTTGAGATGGTGCAGCGCCAGCCGCCTGCCCAGTCTTCTTTGTTGTTTTCGCCATTAATGCTTCAATAATCTCGTATCAAGCTCTCAATGAAAGCACCAGAATATTGACCCTCGATTTGGTCAACTAACACGGAGTCAAATGCTTGATGTGATGTAAAGTGTTGAAATAGATCTAATGGCAAAAAACAATAAACGACACACAAAGTTATAATGGTTCGGCCCCAAGAACTGGTAATGACCTACGTCCACTTAAGCTATTATTGATATCAGCTCTCAAAGAAGTGATCAAAGAACTAGGGTTCTCTGAGTTTCACAGACCTAAGAGAGATGAATAATACAATCATAAGATAATTGCCTTAATTCTCTTGTAAAGCGTAAACTTAAATCAGCCAAAAGTCCATTCCTTGAGCTATTTCTATCTATTTATAGGCTCAAAGAGGATTACATGAATCAGTTGTAGATATTCTTTCCTAAATAATCAGATCACCATGGATCATGGGAGATAATCTCGGATATGATTACAATTGTACAAAATTATCTTTAAATATATGGAGTATACGACCAGGCTGGTTGTATATACGCTTCAAATGTTTCATCAGGGGAATCTCACTGGTCGATGGTCGAACGAGACTTCTACCAGGTGTCAGTCATGTGTTAAAAACGTCTGCCACATCACCCGTGCCTGTTTTTTGGATAACATGTTGATTTCTACAAGATGGTCGAAGTTATGGAGGCTTGGCGGTGGCTGCCGTATGAGAAGAATGCTGTGATGGTGGTTGCTGTGAGAGTGAACCAAGAAAGAGAAGAGGAAATTGCAGGGGTATTTTGGGGAAGTTGGGAAAGTTTAGCATCATTTTTTAATTTATATAATGCCTAACATCATTTTTAATTAGCAACACCCATTAAACATAGAAAGTGAAATTTCCCTTATCCAATAATGATTACCTTAATTGTATCTAAGAGTGTGTTAGGGTTTTTGGTGTATTGTAAAAATTACTTAAAGCTCTTTTGCTAGACCATTGTGAGTGTCATAAGTAAGTCTAAGAAAAAAACTTTATGCACTCGGGCCTTAATAGTACAATGAGCCAAAATTCACTAAGTTCTCACAATAGTTCTTTTAACATATTATTCAAAATCCATCACAACCTTTTATTTTATTTTATTTATGATTTACATACATTTTTTTTAGTAAGGGCAAAACCAATTGACACATTCCATTTGTTTTGGGCGATAACTACTAGCATAAACACACATGGCCATATTTTATTCATCCACATCATAATTTGTAAATAAATTAAATTAAGTGTTTAAAATAGATTAATTAAATTTTTAAAAATTATTTAAAAATACATTAAAAATTGAAATATATGAAAAAATAGAAAGAAAGCTTTTTTTTTCTTCTCTTTCTCCACCCTGGTTTCTTCTCTCTTCCAACCTCTTCCTCTTTGTAACGCCCTACGTCACTATGACTGCTTCTTAGAATGACGACTGGCCCTACAAACCAACACGAGTCTTTCCAACGTATTTTGTCCTCACTCGCACACTTCTTGGGAAAACTTCCTAGGAGGTCACCCATCATGAGACTATTCCAAGTCAAACACACCTAACTTTGGAGTTCTCAAGTGATGAGCTACCGAAAAGAAGATGCATTTTGTTGGCATAGGTAGTACCCATCAATCCATTTACGTCATCTTCAACTATGTAGTCCCATACCTACACATTATTAGAATCATCACACTTGATCTTCTCTAAGCGATGTGAGATTTCACAGCTTTTACCCTGTCTTTCCCCCTGCAGATCCCAAGATTTTGATTGTCGCACTCTTCTTCTTCTCCTTCCTCCTCTTCTTCTTACAGCTTCTGCCAGCGGCGAGTGCCGCTTCTGTTGGCGCTCGAAGTGGGGGACATCATCAAATTTGGGGCCGAGGTACACGACATCGTCAAATATGGGGCTGACGAGGGCGGCGTGATTTGCAATCCTAGGTCGAGGTGGTTAATGTCGGAGGAGGTGAGCGATGGGATCTGGGGCCGATATGGGTCTCCGACATTTGATTATATATATTTTTTGTGATGTCTGAGTTTTACAAGGATTAATTTAGATTAGTTTAAAGTCTGATTGAATCTGGGTTTGAGTTTTAATTTATGTTGTTATTAAATTCAAATTTGAAAATATGAAAAAGATAGTATTGATTTATGGGGTTTAAGTTTTCATTGTTGAAATTTTTTATCTTGGATTGTAATTTTTTTTATTGAATACAGGCTAAGAGTTGAGGATGAACTCGATTTCATTGTGATTTATGAGTTTTACCGAAGTGTTTTTCTTGTAGGTGTGTGGGTTGAGATGATGCTCAAACTCTTTTTTAATATAGAAAAAGCTTAAGAAGAAGAAGAATACAAAGAAGGATAAGAAATTAGGTTTTATTTTTTACAATTTTGAATTTTTATAACATTTAAAAAATGAAATAGGTTTTGATTTAGTTTTTTATTTATTTAAAATAATTTTTTACTTGGATTAAATATAAGGTAAACATAAGGAGATTTTGACGTTGATTACTCAATGTTTTTTTTTTTCTAATAAGCTTTTTTTTTTATTCCTTTATGTATTTTAAATATTATTTTTTGTTTTAATATTTTTTATTTCATTTCAAATATAAAAGAAATACAAAAAAATGAAAAAAGAGAAGGGGTATAATAATTAAATATATTTAAAGGATGAATTATATTTTATAAATACACAAAATTAGTCTCCCTCCTACCAAACACGAGCACGTGGTTGATACCTGATAGTAATTTTCACACTACTTGATTTGACAGTTGGTCTGTCGTTTGACCTAACCAGGCCATACTTCGTCGTCAATGCAAAGCCCACCTCATTGGCCAAAACCACCAAATGTCTAACTCTTTCCGTGTACCGCAACGCATTAGATGTTTCCCGTGCTCTTTCTCTTCTCCCATCTCAATTCCCAATTATAATTTATGGGTTCACTCTTCCCACTATTTTCTCCGACCATTTTTGAACTCGGAAAGAACGACCTCGCTTCAACTCAGCCATGGACTCCGAATCAGGTGAGCTTCTGAAAAGAATAATCTTATCCTCAACTTCTACTCTCCTTCTTTGCCTCCTACAAAAAATGGCTGACAAAATTCCCACTATATTTTAACGTTCTGCTGTATTGTTTGAGCTTTTTTGCTTTTGGGGTTTGATTTATTTTTCTTTTGCAGTGATTGAGTTCCTGGGCTGTGTTCCCTTGCTTCAGAGTTTACCTGGATCCTCGCTCAAGAAAATTGCTGAATTGGTCATCGTCAAAAGCTATGGTTAATCCTTTATATATATATTCTTTTCATTGTTCTCGTTCAATTTTTCTTTGATTCGAAATGGGTATTTTTCATTTTTTTTCCCAAGTGGATTGTACTGATTTTTGTAACTTGTTTTTGCGTTAGATTCTGGAGCGTTTGTTGTTCGTGAGGGTGAAGCCGGAGATGGAGTTTACTTTGTATGGGAAGGGGAGGTAGGTTATATGGTTTGTGTGTATTGTTCGTATTATGAAATGATAATTTTTGTTTGTAGAAGGTGAATATCATAGTTTTTTACAGGCTGAAGTTACCGGTCCTCTTAATTCTGGTGCGGATAATCGTTTTGATTTTCAATTGAAACGTTATGATTATTTTGGTTATGGTGAGAAACTTTATTCGTTCTTTCAGTTTTTATGTTTTGGAGAATAGATTGGCTATATTCAGTGATCTGATTACTTTTTTGTTATTGTATTGAGTATTATTTTATTGCTAGAGTTACACGAATCTTAAGGAGTACTATTTTTGTTTTTTTGTTTTTAACTTTACGTGCCTTATTATTTTTATATTTATATCCAAAATTTGCCATATGAATCGAATGGTTTGTTTATCAAGCAAATACAAGGAGCTCTATATAATTATAGAATAATGACACTTGCGTGTGTAGGTTCATCGTCATCTGTTCATCACACTGATATAATCGCTTTGTCTAAGGTACCTGCAATTATTACAATAGTGGTTTTGCCTTTACGAGTGTAAAAGTAGATTTCGTTGGCTGTTCAAATTTGCAAAATTTAGTTTTTGAGTTTTTCCTGTGTACATCATTTATGAGTTTCTGATGTGTAGTTTGTTTTTGCAGTTGACATGCCTTGTGCTTCCTCATGAGCATTGCAATCTGCTGCAATCAAAATCAATCTGGAGTGCTGATGCAACTCCTGGGTCATGCTCACTTGTAGAAAGTATATTGCATTTGGATCCGGTAGAAGTAAGTTTCTATATGTTTGCCAATTTTTTTTCTCTTTCTTCTTTCTTTAGAATTTTAACAACTTTATTAAGAATTTTTTTAACTTTTAAACAGATTTAGCTTTTGTTATTACAACAGTACTGACAATAATTGTGTCTACATTGATTGATTTACATTGTTGGTTGAGTTCTTTTTGACTTGGTTGGTTGAAGCAGGATCCTAAATTTATATATAAATAGTGTTCAGTTAGTAATTTAGAATATGGTTTTTCTTTTATATTTGACTGAAATGATCCAATATCATGAGAGATAGTTATTATTTCAGCATAGAAAAAGAGTAAGCTTTTCATCAGCTAAGATCAGCTATATGTTTGTTGTGAAGGTAAATATATTCAAGGGAATCACTTTGCCTGATGCACCAAAATTTGGGAAGGTTTTTGGAGGACAGCTAGTTGGACAGGCATGAAGAACTTAGCTCTCTTTCTTTTGCTTTGATTTTATAACTATGCAACAATTTATTACTGTGTGGTGGAAATTAAGTACAAGGATGTTGAGATATCATGATGGTTGCATAAATTGTTTGGCTACTTTCCCAAGATGCTTGATATCCTCATTTGGTGAAAAAGGAGGGTGAGAATATAAATGGTACTGTTGCATGATTTCATGGCACTTGGTTATGAATGAGAATTTTAATGAATAAGCCTCAAGAACTTGTGGAAAATTGGTTGACGAAATCCTCCTAACATTCTTCTCTTTTAACTTGTCATCCAACTATTAGTTGTTCACAATTCCTTTTGGAAAACCCCTCATGGTACTGTGCAGTTTTCATTGTGCTTCATCAACTAATATAAAATTTGCTGTGTTTCAGGTTTTTTTTTCCTTTCTCCTGATAAGGTTCAGAAATTTTTTAAGTACAGAAATATACTAAGGGCATACAAAATTCAAGGGGGATAAACAAATTAAAGTGAAAAGGCAAAAGTACATTGCCAGCTCTAGGACCTATCTGTTTTCCGCTTTTAACAAACCTTTGTACTATCTTGCCTTTGTAATTTTTCCCCCTTTTTCCCCCATTTATTTGTTTGAGAACTTGTTTATATTTGGTAAGAAGTCCTCTATGCTATATTTTCCATGTAATTTTGAGATTTTTATTCAAACACCAAAGTTATTAGCGATAGAATTCATTTAACATGACCTGTAACTTGCAGGCTTTGGCAGCAGCATCAAAGACTGTTGATTGTCGAAAGGTTGTCCATAGTTTGCATGTATATTTTCTTCTAGTTGGGGATTTTGATAGTAAGTACATTATCAATAGCCTTGCTCATGGTTACTGTTGTATATAAAGATCTCTCACTATTAGTGTATTCTATTATTCAAGAATTTCTCTTCAGGATTTGATTATGAGTATTACTCTATCTCTATCTCTGTGTAATGAGATACATGATTTTCTATTTTTGTGATATTAAGAAAAAGTAGGCTGCAAATTTATGCATTGCATTACATATTGAACTTCAAGGTTTTGACACACCCAAGTGGATTGTAAGCTTTGAATTCTTACAAATCTTCCGTAATGTAATGTAGCTGCTGGCCACATGATCAATATTTGCATGATTTAGCATGAAAGATGAAATTTTATAATCTTTTAAATTCTTTTTCCATTTATGTTTTAATTGGCTTGCCTTTTTTTTGAAGCAATATGATGAGTAATTTGGGGAACTACTATTCATTTGAATATTCTGCAGTACCAATTATATATCAAGTACACCGAATGCGTGATGGGAGAAGCTTTGCTACCCGAAGAGTAGATGCAATACAGAAAGGAATCATCATTTTCACATTGCTTGCGTCATTTCAAGTACACACTTAACTCATGCATTGGAGTTTTATTAAGATTTTTCCGTGACTTGGATTTGGATAACATTTATTTCTAGTTTTCTATAATCACCCAGCATTTTGATACTTTCCCCCACTTTAATTAAGTGTATAGCTAAAAATACATTATAGGCAAGGTTGTATGCAAAACCTACCATTCTTTACTGCAGACCAATGGTATGATTGTATCACTACACTGTTGTAATAAAATATTAAAGCAATTATAGTTGTGAGATTATACATCTTAATATTTATTGAATGCCAATTTTTAAGTTGGTCCTGCCGCCTGCCTTTATTTTGTGCTCTCTCTACCATGTGTTCTTTCTTGCAATATGCGCTATGCTACTCCAACAAAGATTTCTGGTAACATTTTCTTGAGTTGATTTTTTAGAAAGAAGAGGAAGGTTTTGATCACCAGGAATCATTAATGCCATCTGCACCTGATCCAGAGATGGTGAGTAACAGTGCTTGCTGATATATTTAAATGTTTTACTATGATTTTTTTTTGTATATTTGAACTCTTATTTTTGTTACAGCTCCTCAATATGGAAGAGCTACGAAAGGAACGAATTATGGATCCTCGTCTTCCTAGGTAGATTTCTTATCATGTTTTAAAGGTCTTTCTAGTATTCATTTCAGTTTCTGCATAAAAAGTTCACTGGTATATTCCATGACACTAGTTCTAGCTTTTGCTTAACTTTATTATTGTGGCAACAAATGTTGGTGTTGATTTGAGGTCAACATTAAAAAATAAAATAAAAAATTCACTGTTAAATTTGAAGATTTATATTAGTCATATATTGTCTATTAATGTATAAGTTTGTTGAAAGCTATTTTGATAAGTTGAGATATAATAAGCAACTGGCGTTTCCAAGCTTGCTTCATTATCTGCATGTGCTTTTGAAAAGGAATTATATTGTACACTGAACTTTCATTTCTGATATAAAGCTGTAAATTTGCTGTATTTATGATTGTGAGAATAAATTGATGCAGGGCATATCGAAACAAGGTGGCTACTAAAAACCTTGTCCCTTGGCCTATAGAGATACGTTTTTGTGAACCAAACAATTCAACCAATCAGACAAAATCTCCTCCAAGGTTTGCTTGCTTTACAGTGCTGTATAAGTTCATCTCTGGTTGAAGCCTACAAGTGCTTCTCATTTATGGGGTTGTTTGTTTGTTTAATTTCCTTAGCTCTATTTTTTGAAGAAAAAATTGGCATGTATTTACTCTTTGATTGGTACCTTTTACTAATTGTATTGCAGTTTGAAGTACTGGCTTAGAGCAAGAGGAAATCTTTCAGATGACCAAGCCTTGCATCGGTATGCAACTTGCTCTGAGTAGTGAATACATATCTAGTTTTCTGGCTGATAATGATTGCTTCATTGATATAATATCTTCAAGTAACTACATGAATTATTAAGCCCATGATAATTATATACCCTGATTGATAAAGGGGCTGTTTAGTTTGGGTTACTGTTATCACCTACCATAATCAGTGGGTTGTCTGCGAGGGAAGTAAGACAGTTTAGAAAAGTGTGATTGTCTTAATAGCTAATTTATTTAGTAATTTTGAGAGACTATATAGTCAAGAATTGGCAATTTCTGTGTATTGAGCTTTTGCTCTAGGGAGAGAACCAGGTCGCTCGAACACCTGGGTATATTTATTTCTGCTATTATATTCAATAAAACACACCCATATTTCTTTCTAAATTCTGCCTATTTCTGTCGTTGGTATCATGGGGTCTATCAGATAATTAGTCAATGACATGTTATATTTTTGTTCTCTGCCTAGGATATATCAAGTGGTCTTTATAGCAGAGATACAAAATATGTACTGAATTGGCATTTGTGTTGATTTTTAGTATCTTAGAAAATAACATAACTGAATTGCAAATTGTGTAGGAAAGCATACTTATCTTTATTCTTTGATTGGTAATTTTTTATGCACTATGATTTCTTATTATCTGTTATTCTTCAGATGTGTTGTTGCCTACGCATCAGATTTATTATTTCTTTCAATAAGTGTAAATCCTCACCGCAAAAGGGGCCTGAAGACAAGTTCAGTCAGTTTGGACCACTCGTAAGTAATTGCTCTAATATAGAATTATGGGTATTCAGGGACTTTATCATCATCTATTCAAAACAAGAGAAGCTCAAATCTCTTTCCTTCCATTTCAATTTCAGAAATGTTTAACAATATAATTTATAGACCTTTCTTCCTTGGGAAATTGTTTTTGTCTCTTAGGATGTGGTTTCATCGCACCCTTAGAGCTGATGACTGGATATTATTTGTGGTAAGTTCCTTGAAAGAAAGAAAAGAGAAGATTTCCAATCAAAATTTTGTGTTAATATGCTAATATGTGAAGTGTTTTACAGATTAACAGCCCCAATGCCTACAACGCCCGCGGCTTTGTTACAGGCCAAATGTTTAACAGAAAAGGAGAGGTATGAAGAGAGTTTGAGCATGATTTTTATGAATGAGCACAATTAAGTATCTTGGCATTCTTTTTTTCTATATCCTTTTATTGAGTTTTGGCAACTACTTTGTGGCAGCTGGTTGTGTCACTGACTCAAGAAGGGCTACTAAGGGAGAGTAGGAGGCCAGAGTTGACCATGGGATCAAAGTTATGAAGTAAGTCCAAACAAAAACAATCCAAGCCAGGGCATATAAGGAAACTGCTTTAAGAATTTATTAAGAGTATTCAAGAATTGGAGGAGTATCCTCAGTACTCTTACCAATATGCTGATTGTTAAGGTGGGCCATAGTTTTGCATAATAATCCTCTGCAGCCGTCTGGAGATTTTCACATCAGTATTCAAATACATACTAATGAAAACTAGAGCAAAATAATGAGAAGCCTGTCACATTGACTAATATATAGTTATATAATATAGCAGGGAATATCTTTTGTTATTCTTGTTTTATAAATCTTTCTGTGGTATATGCGAGGAACTTTTGGTAGTTTATAGACAATTCACCGGTGCTTTCTATCAATGATAATATTCCTTCTTGATAAACAAAACTATCATTTTAGTCAAAATATGATCAAAGTTGATGGAGGTAGGGGAAAAAAGAAACTTGAATTATAGTTTTATTCATGTCTAAATTTAACTGATTTAAGAATTAAATTACATGGATTTGTTAATTATTATATTTTCAAATAGTTTATATTTTTTTAAATTTAGATTTTAAGAACTGTTTGTTTTTATTTAGAAAAACGAGTAAGTTAAAAAACGAAAGAATTTTTTTATTGAAAAACGACATAATTCCTAAAAGACGACAGTATTCAATAGAAACTACGAGGGTGTTTGGCACCTTAACTAAAAAATTGTTTTTTGTTTTTAAAAGCTAAAAACTGTTTTTTGAAAATAAGTAGGGGTGTTTGGCATTGTTTTCAGAAAATAATTTTTAAAAACAAAGTTACAAAAAACAGAAAATTTTACGAACAACAAAAAGTTGTTTTCTGTTGTTCTCAAATTTTTTTTCCTAACTTTACTTCTTATTTTTCATCATTTTTTCTTTCAAATTATTTTATCTCATTATTTATTACAAATTTTTAAAATATTTTTCTCTTTGTAAATATATTTGTTAATTTTTTATTTAAGATTTAAAAAAAAATAAAACTAAAAAAATTATTTTTAGAAAACATTAACCAAACAACTCTTATTTTTTGAAAACTACAAAAACAGTTTTCTGTTCTCATTTCTGAGAACAAAATTTTGAAAACAAAAAACAGAATACAATGCCAAACAGGCCCTACATTATTATGGAAAACTACATCATTTCAAAAAACAATATTATTACGGAAAGCGGTACCTTTCTAAAAAACGACAGTATTCACGAGAAATGATATTTTTTTAAAAACGACATTATTCATGATAAACGGCATAAATATGGAAACGACACCTTTCTTACGAAAACGACACGAATCCTGACATTTAATAAAATCTAAATGACTATTTTCGGTGACTCACCGTTGGTTTCTTTAAATTTGTGGCATACTAAAAAATTTATTCATATATCAAAATTCAAAAGGTAATCGATTGGTATCTTAAATGATTTTAAAAGCAACAAAAATATAACTTTTAAAAATAATTATGCAGTATACTAAATAATATTATTTTCTAATAAATTATTCACGATAACTTGAAATTATAAGAGTAATTTTTTATACTATATGATAACTAATTAATATCTAAAATAGATTTGAAAGTAACGTAAAAGTATCTTAAATAATAAAATATATAAATTATATGAGTGACTAAAAAAATCTATTAAAAGTTACAATGTAGTATACTAAATTAATTTTTATTAATAAACTATATATAGTAACTTATTATACTAATTGATATATTAAGATGTTTGCAAATAAATTTTGGAGGTAACCAAAAGATACTGAAATAATATGATATAAAAATAAAGCTTTTAATAAAAAAAGTAACTAATTGGTATTTTATCGGTATTGTAAGCAATCAAAAGGTAGAAAAAACAAAAAAATATGAATGTAGGATTTCCCAATTTTTTTTTCAAAATCCGGTATAGAGCTGTAAATATGGCCTGACCCACATTTCATAATTCGGGCCAGACTGGGCCCATATTTCAATTCGTGCCGGGCCAGGGCGACCCATATTTGAAAGAGTAGGCCCAACACGACCCATAGGCCCGGCCCACTTTCCTTATTCCGGTCCAAATTTGGGACCATTTTATTATTGCCAAAAAATGTGAGGATGGAGAATTAAACCCTTCACCTCCTCCTTAACAATCAATGAACTCACCACCAATCAAAATACATTTCTTTGTTTAAATTATAGTTTTAGATATTTTTATATACTTTTTAACAATACTTTACCCAAAATTATATCAAAGATAATTATTAGAATTTGAATACCTACTAATAAATGCTAAATTTTTTAACTCACAAATCTTAAAATAAAATAATATAATTATAAAAATATAAACATTGAGAAAAATAATAAACTTTTATTACCATTTTAATTTATAAATAATTGACAAATAAAAATTTATTATCATTATTAATGTCAAAATATCAGGCTTTTTATTGTGTTGTGCTTTCGGGCTAGTTTGTTCATGCTTTTGTGTCGTGCCTTCGGGTTTGTCGTGCCGTACTCAGGCCCATGTCGTGTCGTGCTGTGCCGTGCCATGCCAATTTTCAATTCGTGTCGTGCCTGGCCCAAGCCCATATTTTTCGTGCCGTGCTAGAAAGCCCGACTCATATTTACAGCTCTAATTCGGTATGCTATGCATGACACTGGTATTTGTGTGAATAATTTGGTTGAATATATTTTTTGTAAATACTTTAGATTCTAGGTATATAATTGTAAAATTCCCTATATATTTTGCTATTTTTTTTGGACATTATATTTGCACCCCAAGAATATATAGAAACCTTATCAATTAAAAAAAAATCATTTTTAAAAATTTATCTCATTATTTTTTATGACATTCTTTAATTTTTTTTAAAAAATAATGTATAATTTTTTTAACTCTCAGAGTAGGCCCAGACCCAACTTGGGTCAAATAAATAATAATTGTCTGAAGTAGGGTGAGAAACCAGACCTGAAGGGAAGGCCTGGACCAACACCATGATCGCGAATGACCCGTATCATCTTGGATAAAGGTTATTACGGTGTCTAGCCCAGTTCAATGAACATATCCCACGATTTGAGGCCCGGATGGTATCTCTGGCTCAACCCGTGCATCCCAATTTGATGCACCAGGGTATATCCTGGATTCATCACCACGAATGGATGCCTACCCTCGAAAATGAACCTGGACTCTGCGTCCGGAAAGCACAAGACGGACACGTCATCCTGCTGACGCCATCCTTGAGAAGTTATGCAATTGGTCTCCTCAACCAACCTGCAAAATGAGTGTACACAAAAATCACAATATTGTTAGGGATTAGCACTACCACTAGTCTGACACATCCTGTCCCCCGAATCCCCATGACGGCTCACGCACGCCAGTCACTATCAACGAATAAAAGACAACTGAAGTGTCCAACTAGACTTGGGCCAGCCCAATGAGCTTTAGATTTAACATATTGGAATAGCATTTTATACTTGTATCAAGCTCTATTAGAGGGTTAATTGTAATTATATCACTATAGGGCCCATATTAGTCCGACTCCAAACACATGACCACCTATAAATAAGGACTATAGAAGGGATCCAATTTTTCATGCATGCAAACGCGCTGCTGAACTTGCGACTCAAACTCTCCATTGTTGAGACTCAAAATTTAATACTATTGACTTGTGGACTAAGACTTATTAACGCTACAACCACGTAAAAATCCTAGTCTCATTATTTTATTTTATTTTTTGCTAATTCTAATTTTTATTATATTTATAGTTTTCAAAAAACTCGTTAAACAAACATGTTTTTTATATTTTTTTGTAATCATTTTTTTAATTAAATATTTAAAATATATATTTTTTAAAATATAAAAAGAGAAAAAATTAGAAAAATATGAGCATTAGTTGAAAAAAAAATATTATATATTATTTTTTTTAATAAAAATAGGGTTTTAATTAAATTTTGGGTACAAATATAATGCTTTTTTTTTCTTTTAAATTTCTCAAAAACACTTTTTTTTATGGACAAATTCAGATATCAAACATTATTATTTTTGATAAAATTCAGATATCAAACATTAAAGTATGAAAAAAAGAGAAATTTCTCAACACATTATCATCCAAATTGAAATCTCCAAACGCATTATAAAACATATTTTCGTTTGAGAGGAATATTTATTTATCGTGGACATATATAGTCAGGTTTTTGAATTTATAGTTTGGTCCCGTCACAAAGATAATTTAGTAAAGTGACGCTCACTCCAAATATTTTATACAAATAACCTTCGCACTCACCGTCACCACCACCACCACCTCCTCTCCTCTCCTCTCCTCTCCTCTCCATCGTTATCTTCCACACGACGATCCAATTCTCACAGGTCAGGTTTCCATGGAATCCTTCTGTCCTAACTAAATATATTCTATTTTTCTTGCATTTTGGATCGAACGAAGCTTCTCCCTGGTATCTTTGTTAGGGTTCAAATTATTGGATTTTACTTTGTGATTTCTTTGCTTTCATACTAATTATTTGAGATTAAACAGTGAATGTTTGTTAATTATTTCATTGGGTTTAGATGAGCTTTCCGAAGAAAGGAAAAAATTGATGATAGAATTTGTGTATTGGGTGTATTGTTTTGCTCCTTTTTCGGTCACATTGGGAAAACTAATAAGCATACTTCGGTGAGACAAATTTCTTGAGAATGGTCCATTTGTGGACCAAAATTGAGATGTAAATGGAAATGTGCCAAGGCTTTGATTTGATTCCCCCGTCCATTTGGGTGCTGATTTTTCCTTAGAAATGGTTCAAGATAAACATATATGGGTATGTAATAAATAAGGTCTATATATTTATTTATGATGATATTGATCGTACGTAATAGATTTAATGTAACTATAGTGAAAAATTGATGCATTGTTGGGAAGAAAGATTGATAATGCTGAAATTTAATATTAGAAAGATTTCCCGAATCATTGGATTGATGTTACTGCTTGTGAATTCCAGACGAATTATTATAAAGTTAATTTCTATACTTTATGGGTTCGGAAATACAGCTTTGGTGGGTCCTATTAGGCTATGTCTAAAATTTTTATTTATTCATGTTTCATTTCAGGGCCCTTAGCCAAAATTCTAATGGAAGAGTTAGACAGTGAGTCAAATGCGATGAGTCAAATGGAACTGACTCAGCAGGCACTTATTTGTGGATTACCAGATGACCTTGCTGTTTTTTGTTTAGCAAGAGTGCCTCGAAAGTACCATAGAATCCTAAAATGCGTTTCAAGAAGATGGAGAGACTTAACGTGCAGTGAAGAGTGGTATAACTACCGCAGAAAGCAAAATCTTGATGAAACTTGGATCTATGCTTTGTGCAAAGATAGATCAGAGCAATATTGCTGCTATGTTTTGGATCCCAATTCGCCAAGAAGATGTTGGAAGCCAATTGAAAGGCTTCCACCTCGTAGCATGAAGAGAAAAGGCATGTCAATTGAAGTATTGGGAAAACATATGTACTTGTTGGGTGGTTGCGGTTGGTGTGAAGATGCTACTGATGAAGTATACTGCTATGATGCTTTAGCTAACGCTTGGTCCGAAGGTTCTCCCTTGTCAACTGCTAGGTAATGTTCATATTTGTATTTTTTGCTAATTCGATTGGGAAATTATACCAGTATGTATTTTTATGATGATGAATGCTCTTTCATATATGTATCCTCCTTTTTTTTTTACTTCAGGATCACCTGTGCAGGCAATGCTTAGGTGTTCAATATATGTTATTCTAGGATTATACTCTTAATCAAACAAAGTAGTGTTTGTATTGTGATCAACTGAAAAAGTAAAACAATGATACTTACGAGTAGTATTACCTCCACAACTTACACTACATTTTTCTATCCTTTGCGTTCAGGTGCTATTTTTCTTGTGAAGTTTTGGATGAGAAAATATATGCCATTGGTGGGTTAGGTTCAAATTCAAGTGACCCTCATTCCTGGGATACTTACGATCCATTGGTGGGTTGGATATCTCATTCAGACCCAAATATTGTCCCTGAAATTGAAGATTCTTTTGTCATGGATGGGAAGATCTATATCCGCTGTGGCATATCGTCTGTAACTTCTCATGTGTATGCAGTGGTGTATGAACCATCAAGTGGCATATGGCAGCATGCTGATGCTGACATGGCATCAGGTTGGCAAGGTCCGGCCGTTGTCACAGATGGAACTCTTTTTGTTTTGGATCAGACTTCTGGAACCAGGCTGATGATGTGGAAAAAGGGAACCAGGGTGTGGGTGCCAGTGGGAAGGCTATCTCCCTTGCTCACCAGACCACCCTGTCGACTTGTAGCTGTTGGGAAGAGCATATTTGTTGTAGGGAAAGGTCTAAGTACCGTCATGCTTGATGTTGACAAAGCTGTAAATGTGGAAGGGGTTATGGTGAGTTCCTCTATACCTAAATTGAATTCGGATGATGATGTAATTAGCTGTAAATGTCTAACAATTTGAAACTTTATTTTATTTTTAATGATTCCTATAAACCTACTGGCTATTTAGCTGCCCTTGTAATGTGCTTCTGGTGTTATTGTATTTGTATCTTGTATTTGAATGTCATATCCAAATTAAAGTGTTAATCTATTCGTATATAAACATCTGCAATTCATACTATAGGCTGTACTGTTTCTTATTACCTGTCATAATTCAATTTGCGGTAAGAGCTGATACATATTTTCCACTGTTCACTTTAATGTTGTGATCCTCTATGCCATCACAGCACCGTTTCAAGTTTTATTTTAGGGGAGCACCTTTTAAAGTTTACATCAATGTATATTTGGCTTCACACATTCAGAGCTAATTTGGTTTAGAGTATCTCCAACTACACTAATTAATTAATAGATAAATTTGAACTAAAATAGCTAATAGCTAAAAATCTATTTTAGTTAGCCACTTTTAATCCCATCCTTCTAACCATGCTTTCTATAATAGCTAAAGTTGATTAATTTAATAATTTTTACAAATTTAGATTTCCAACATAGATTAATTTAATAATTTTTATAAATTTAAATTACCATTATTATTTTTTTTATCAAAATAATATGCCATCAATTTGGTTAGCTAAGCTGACAGGGTTATAGCTAAAGTGGTAAAAAGTTGATAAAATGTCACATCATTAGCTAAAATAGCTAATTCTTTAACATGGCTAGCAAGAATAGATTTGCTCTCATTTTTCGATATAACATTAGTTTAGACGCAATTAGGCAACTTCAGTACGAGTGCACGTTGAAACAGGAACTATTTCAAAGGGTGATACTTGACCTTCTTGCGGATCATTAATCTTTCATATAAGGTTAAATTAAAGCATTGAACAGTTTATTAAAGATTAATCCTAGAAAAGGGTACATCTCTAACTTCGGTGTGACTAACACTGACCCAAACGAAAAAGAAATCTTAATAGTGCCTATCCATTCATTAAAAAAATAATAACAATAAGAAAGAAAAAGAAAAGTGCTAGTGGTACGGTTTATATGCCAGTGACATAACAAACAGGGGAGGACATATTCTGAGCTCTACATCTTTCTCTTCACAATTAATTCATGAATGGTTGGGAGACCAGCTACATGTGATGTAATGTCATCATCCTACTATTGTACACTTCAAGGGGAAAGGTACTTTTTTTTTTCCTTTTTCTTTTGCATAATTATAGTACACAATGAGTACTTTAGAACCCAATAAAAACGAAAAACCTGGTCGGTTATTTCCTTTCCAAAGCTGGAGCATGGCTTCACTGTAGAAATCAGTTTCGATCAATCATTATAATACCAATGTCATTCTTCACAAGTTAAGAGCTAATGCAATACCAGTCAAGGGTGGTGAACTCAACTAGTTCTTTTCCTTTTAAAAGCTGGATGTATGGTTCGGTTTTGAGAATCTAATTTGTCAATCTTTGAAATACACTCTCGCATCCTCTTTAGAACAATAGGCATTTTGGAGGCATTACTTGAAATCTTATCCTTAAGCAACCGTATTTTTTCAATAGTCTCTTGATCTCCGTCTGCTGGTGTGCTGGAAGTAACCTGTCCTGCATCTGTACAGAGCGGATATATTTAGTGTTTCTGGCACACAACAAAATAATTATTAATGTAATTCAAGAAACGTTTTGGAGAAAATAGACACGAGCTATGAAAGCAAACACAATTAAGGAATGGTACAGTTTGAGATAAATTAAGGAAAGGGAAATTTAGCATTTAAATAAGAGAAATTTTTTCCTCCCTAGAATTAAAGGCACATTCCATAACTCAAACACACAAGGACCAATCATTATTAATCTACATTCAATAGTATTCTTATTATTATCCGGTTGATGGACATGACAGCATAAAATGTTTCTCTTTCACCCCTCACACCCACCCTGTATGACATCCTATCGATAGAAATATATTGTTTTCACATTGCAGAACATTAAAGCGTGAGCTACTCCCTTCACCCACCATCTACCTCAATCTAATGCCTCTTGAGTCCTCTGATCATGTCGATGACTTGATGCAAAGCTTCTTTGCTCTACCAAACACATATTCTCTAGCAGATTAAGAAAATTGTATTCTTTTTAACAAAAAACAATGACGCAGGGGTGACTAAAAGGCCAAGGAAATACAGCATAAGACTTCAAGTTTATCGATAATGGAACTTGTGGAATGACAATGGGGCTGTATCTGGATCTACACTTTGTTGATGGGACGAAATTGGGTGAAGGCCTCACTCACACAGGGAAGCAATTTATGTTTCAGAGTTTCTAGCCTGAGTTCACCATTGAGTCTCTCTAGTCTGTAGCCTAAGGTGATAGTTTTAGCCTGAAGGAAAGTTTTATCAAAGCCTGTCCTTAAAGTCAAAATCATTTACTTCATCATTAAAATAATTGAGGTTTCTCTTAGTGTTTCAGTTGCAAGTTAAGTTCAAATAAAAGATCCATTGTATTAAAGAAAACTACAAGCTATAAATGTGAATCCCTTAACACATAACGATCTTCATGTTACCAAATTTTAATCAGAAAATAATAGATTTCAGGTTAGCGTTCATTGAGTAGTACTAGTAACACTACCCTTTGCCGAAGTACCAATGAATTCAGCCTTATCTTCTACGCTACAGAAACGATCCATTTCATTACCACAATGTTCACCATCACTCAATTAGAAAAGATCAGTGTTACTTCTACTTATCTCACTACTACAATCCATTAGTCTACTCAGTCTTGCCATAACTAGATCGAAGCCCGAAATTCTTACCCGTCACCTACTGCTTTTTTTCTCTCTCCCAAATTCACCAAATATAATCACACAAAAGATACCCAATAATAAAATGGGAAGTGCGACAAACACTAGTCTATACCAATTTATGAGAAGCTAAGTCAAACAAGAAACCCATAAAAACAAGAGCTAAAGAAAAGTAGACTTCAGTATTTCGATCTGGGAGACAACCAAGATAAACCCAGAAGCAGAAGAAACTGTACCTGTGTTACGATCCCCTGACGTTCCAGGCTCGGAGCCTTCTGGTAAAATGGGTCTCTGAGCTGTAAGAAGGGAAACGAACGTGTCTTTGAGCTTGTCCGGAAGAGTAGCTCTGTAGTGAATGATCTTTTCGGACATTTCTTTGACCTCCGACTCCAGCTCCTCCAACTCTTGGGGTTCACCAGCCTCCGCCTCTAGGCCTTCCGGGCCCTCGTTCGAAGCCATGAATGGAACAATCTGAACCCAATGGAAGAGAGACAAGGGAGATCGGAGGTTTCCGAGAAAATTCAAGTGATGTGTTTTTAGTTTTTGGAGGGTAATTGGGATTTTGACGTTAGGGTTTTTGAATCTTTGAAAATTTGAAAATTTCAAGTTGAAGTTTTTGATTTGGGAGAAATCATTTTCGGATAAGTTTGGGACTTGGGAAATGGACGGGGCTTAAAGTGGTATGGCCCACACTCATTCGTCATGGTTTGGTTTTTTCAGTGGGCCTATGTCGCTGCTAATGGGCCTATTCGGCCTTTCATAGAGGGCTTTTTTTATAGTGAAAATTAAATGTTATATTGGATTTTTAATAGATTGTGTAAAAATATGACTTTTTTCAAGAAAAGTTAATCTATGGTTTTTTTTTCTATATTTTTGTATAAAAATTTGTTTATGCCATAGTTTTACTCTTAATAAAGTTTTATTAATTTGGAAGGGTATGTTTATAATTTGATTATTTTTTATATTAATTTTATATAAATATTTTTATATTAAATTTTTCCATGGTTGTCTTGCAAATTTTTTATTAATTTTATTTTTTGTAATATGAATTGTGTTTATTATTTTTTTTATTTATTATAACTTTTTTTTCCTTTTTTTTTAGGTTGTACATTTTTTTTTTCAAAGTCTAGGTAAGGTAACTAGTTTCTTAATTAATTTTTCAAAGTTATGTAAAAAAAAACATCCTACAGCTATGTTAAATAACATTTATCCAGAAGGGTAACTAGTTACTTGTTTGATTTTTCACACTTATGTAAAAAAAATAGTCTTAGAGGTTAAATAACATGTATCAGGAGGGGTAACCAGTTACAGTGAGATTAGTAACCTACTACCATAAGAAGGGTGACAAGTTACTCATATTAGAAATGAAAAAGAAACATCACATATAAAGGAAAAAAAGGAAGAGTAAGTATGATTTAGTAACCTAGGTAACCAGTTACCATAAAGAATCCAGGAATTACACACACATCAGAATGTGAAGGTAACCAGTTACCTCCTAACATATACACACAAAGAACGTGAAGGTAACTAGTTACCACAGATCTGAAGATAGGAAAAAAAACAGATCTAACCATGAACCAACATCCTCCCTCGCCTCCGACCACCACCAGAAACTCCCATCCCCTGCGCGCAAAACCCTGTCGCAAACCCAGCCATCCCCATCGTTTTGCGCAGCTCCGAGCACCACGAATCGCACTCAGCCTAGGCACCATTCTCCCTCGCCTCTGACCACCACCAGCACATCCCTCACCTCAGCCTATCCCCGTCGATTTGGATTTGGGGGCTTGCAAATGGAATCGCGCAGAGATGCGCGGATTGAGGCTGTGTTCGTCGATGGTGCAACTGGGGTGTTCTTGGCTGGGTTTCACGGAGGTGCGCGCCTAAGGTGAATCGCAGGTGGTGAGAGTGGGTGGCCGGAGATGATGGTAGAGATGGTGAGGCAGACGAGTGGAGGACAGGGAGGTGGCGGCTAGGGCAAAATGAAAGAGAAGATGTGGCTTGGTTGAATGAGTTTTTGTTATGTTAATTACCATAGTAGCCCTCCATTTGCTGATTTTTTTTGTTTAACTTTGATTTCCAATATGATATTAGTTTTCCCATAAACTAAGTTTTTGTTAATTAAATTTTCCTATACAAATTAAAGAAAGTTTAATTCTCATATTTTTTCACATTGATGGCTAAAGAGCCATATTTTTGAAAAATTCCATTTTTTATGTGTATACAATTATAACTACTATATTACAATATATATAGGGAAACATAATTACAATATCTTATACAAAATATATACTATAAAAAATATTGTATTCATTAATTCCATAAATATGGGAATTTTTATTTATTTATTTATTTTTTGCATGCTTTTATGGAGTGCTATAATGTTTTTTATAGGAATTTTTTCTATCATGGCTTTGGATTTGTCTTTTTTTGCTTGAGTTACCTCTACACTTCATAGATATTGATTGTTAAGCTTTAGTCTCTGTTTACCCTAAAAGATTTTTATATGATAATAAGTTAGGATCTTTGTTAGATGATATAATAAGTTCATTATTGAGGCATTCCTAATTCATGTTTATCGTTTGACCAATAAGACTGTTTATGAATTAGTTGTGCATGCACTCAAAATGAATGGCGAACTTGCATAGTTGAATGATTTTCCATCATTCTTATTTGATATATTATTTTCAATGAAATATTTGATTGTTAAAAAAAAAAATCACCCATATTAATTACGTAATATTCATTAAAAAATTCAAAATTTAAATATGCTTAAAGAGCCTATTGCATGAAATGAAACAAGCTGACCAATCATGAGAAATAAGCTCCCGAAGACCATTTTTTCGGCTGCCATATGCAAGAAGTCAAGATAAGTGAAAATCTACAAAATATTACTTTTCGCTTATCTTGATTTCTTGACTAAAATGAGACAATAGGAACTAATTTAAAAAATTAATAAAAACGAATAAAGAAGAAAAGAATGTCTTTTTTTTAATTGTAACAATTTCATTTTTTTTTAAATATTTTTATACTTAAATGTATTTAAAATGAATTTTAGTTTTTTATTGAATTTTTTAAATAATTTTTCTTAAGAATTAATAAAAAAATAAATTTTAAAGTTTTTATAATTAAATGAGACACAATTTAATAGTTGTTAAAGTTTGAGGAGTGAAAATATTAATTATTTTATGGAAATCGTAACAGGTACATAATCTGATAGTATTAATAGTTTATGATAAAATTTTAACAAATTATATATCTTAAGAGCACAATATGATAGTATTAAAAATTTAGGGACAAAAATCCTATTTATTATTTTAATTATGGTATCATCCTAACAAACTGATTAAGCTTACAATGTAAGGCTAAACTTTTCTGTTTTAATACATAACAAGTAAGATGCACTTTCATTAATTCAAACATAAAAAGAGCACAATAAACAGCCTCAAATCACACCTATCAATAGTCATATTATAGGAAAGGAGATCAAGCTTGAGACCAGTAAATATCCAATTCACCCCAATTATATTTGGGGACTCCTAATGCGTTCCAAACAGCATCAACAATGTCATCAGAACAACTCCAACGCACTTGTTTAGATGAGTGGTAGTTGACCAAAACTCTAACATGCAACACCTTTCAGTGTTGGAGGCCTTAGTTGTTTGAAGAAAATTAAAGCACTGTTGTTTCACAGTAGCAACAGTGCTTTCCCCATTTTTTTTAATTATATATATATAAAAATGTAATATTTTACATATATATATATATAACATTTTGTTACCTTTTTTTTATTATTGTTTTTTTAACTGTTTGTGACAAATTTTTTATTATTATTTTTTCTATAAATACTCATTTATTTTATTTAATTTTCACACCATTATATATATCTTCTTCCAAATTAATGACAAAATTTCTTTTCTTTTCTTATCAATAGATTTATAAAATTCTCCAAATATCAACTCCAAAATCTAAATTTTTAATATTCTCAAATTTTTTCAAAATTCATCATTTTCTCCCTATACCAATCCCCAAAATTCAAATTTTCAATATTTATCATTTGGAAATTATTTTAATTAGCAATTTTTTAATTATGTTAGATTAATTAATTATAATTATATCATTTTATAAGCTCTTTTAAATTTTGTCTAATTTAAATTTTGTAATATTTATTTATATTAATATATGGATTTAAAAAATTTAGTATGGCAATATTTATAATTACAAAATAATAATGTGTAGGGTTATAGTTAACAACGTTTGAGATGACTTAGCCCAAAAATATTTTTATGAAAAAAATTGCCAAGAATAATTTGGATAAGGGAGAAAAAAAAATTATATTTTAGAATAATTTGAATATATTAAGCAAATAAGGTAGCCCCGTTGGAGGTGCTGTTAGCATCACACTCATCTACAACCATTGTACTCACATTTCTCCCATTACCATATATGGTTATGTCTTGTAAACACCTCTGCATATTGTTGAACCAGCCTGTGGACAAGGTCACCACCGGAGTGTTGTCTGAGTGGTACTTGCTGTCGCATTCCGAGGGTCCGCCGCCATCTCTCCACCCTCCTCAAAGCTGTTGATTGTCAGAATTGGCTGGGTTTTGTCAGACACCCTTGATGAGCACTCGTAGGCAGTATAAAACTTTTCTTGATCGCAGCAATCAGAGTCATTTTCCTTGTTACATTGTTCTGGGGGAGGGCTTTTCATCTTACTTTCCCACTGGGATTGCAAGTTTGGGCTTCGATAGTCAACCAGTGTGTGACTGCAACGAGGAAGATGAGAAAAGGGGTCTTTGAACAAAATTGGTTTTTCATTATTTTCAGTTCCTTTTCTCCTCTTTCTTTGGTGAAAGTATTGACTTATCAGGACCACTTGAAATGATGATTGTAGGCTACACCAACTCAGTCATTTCACATCTTCACCTAACACGCTCTTGCACACACAAAAGACGTTTTAAAACTTTTCTACAAGAAAACAAGCGTCTTTAATATTTCCTTCAGGGTAAATAGCAACTGGGATCATGAGGTGTACAACTATGGAAAGAGACAGGAACACAAAAACACAAAGTTGAATAATAAAAAAAGAGGATTAAATTTGTATTGATTATATTACCACCAAGTTGAGCCTACTTTCGTATTTTAGTGATGATTTCCTTATTGGATAACTTAACTTTAGCTTTGATCAAAATGGTAAAAAAAAAAATCAATAAGAAGGCATGGAGAGATAATAAAGATTTGTTTTCTTAGAGTGCTCTGTCTCTTTCTAATAATTTACTTTAATAGTTCTACATCTGTCAACCATTTTCATTATACCGATCAATTAAACAGCGACAAAGAACATATCTTTACGTTAATGAAATGTTAAAAGGTCAATATTTTACTATTACTGATTTAAAAATAACCCTTTATGTGAAACGATGAAGTTCCCACCCATTTAAGATACTATAGAGTCATGGCAGAGTAGGAAAATAGAGAGAGTATTTAAACCAAAATACGAATGAAGTTAATGATTGAAGCTACAAAAACATGAGTACAAACATCATGGGTACAAAACGAAGTTAGAAATATTGATACTCGAAATAAGGCCAAGAAAAAATAAGGTTGCTGGTGGGAGAAGTTCCTACTCTTCCTCCTCCTCCTTTCACTGCCGTTTCCTCTTCTTTGAGTGTGAACCACCACCATCATCAGGTATGAAGCTCCCCTCTGGTCCTAATGTCAGTTCTGGATTAGGTGAGAGAGAAGAAGCAGAGTCTTGCTGTTGCATCACAGGTGTTGGCCATGGAAGACTAGCCACAGAAAAAAGAGACGGCGGAGATGTAATATTCCTAGATAATTCATCCACATTCTGGAACTCCTGAGTTAATATGTCGTATATTCGAACACAATTATCGCAAAGAACAAAAAAGACATCGCCATTATAGGGATGGAAGGCTAGCACAATCATACGCTGCTCTGTTTTCCTCTCTATGCTAGTTTCGTGCACTCCCAACCACTCAGGATACCCAGTTTCGGTAGCCCTCAATTCCCACACCTTCAAATTAAAGTAATTTTTGTACTTAAACAGCCGCGACAGTCTCACCACACCTTGGCACACTCCAATGCACAGCTTGTCCGTATAAGATTTCCAAGGTCGCATACTATGCATCTCTACGGGCAGATTAATAGTACTACACAAAATTTTTGCTTCATCAAATGTCACCAGGAACTGCGGCATCTTCTCTCCACTTAGCCAGAACAATCTTCCCCCATTATGTATGACATTACAACCAGTCAAATCGCTACTCCAGTGGCTGATCCTCCCTACTGCTGCTGATGTTGTGACAAGAACTTGCATCCATCTTCCCTTCTCAGAATGAAATACGTCGAATTTGTGTATGAACTTAGACCGATTGATACAAGGAAAGAAATGAGATTTAGCATAATAAAAATTAACAAGAACGACTCTCAGTTTATATGGTAGAGCAGTGTTGTTGATGCATCCCAGTCGTTCATCGCAGCGACTGTGGTGGCAGATTAAGCCAAACCGGTGGTATTCGTTGGTTGCTAGTGGCGTATCTGGAAGCCTGGACCACTGTCCGGTGAAAGGATTACAAACAAATAAAGTTCTGTCGTAGTGACCTGGATAGCCTGAGACTGAGACTAACAATAAGTCGTTGAACGAAGCTCTTATTTTGTAGAAAACATCGCTCCGTCGGAGAAAATCAAAAGAGCGAGTACTTGCTTTCCTTATATTTTTAGACATATTTGGTGAAAATATTTGACAGAGCCGCGGCCCCTCGATAATATCTCTTTGCTGAAGCATAAGCAAATACGGTTGTAGGTGAGAACCATTTTCGAATACTTTCTGGTGCTGCTTGTGAATATATCTTTTCAAGAATGTACGGCTAGAGATGATACCAAACAAGCGCTTGGAGATGATTCTGCACCTGTTAACCCAAATGTAGTCTGGAAGTCGTACTAAGATCTCAATTATAAGATCATCTGTAATATAATTATTGTTCAAACACTGGGTTAAGAATCTTGGTGGGGAAAGATCAATACCACCTGGTTCATTTCTTTGTTGAAATCTCTCACGAAGATCAGTTTGTGGCGGCTTGGGAATTGAACCATCAAGAAAACCAAGCTTGTTCTTGACAGACAAGGCTATGGTCATTGCTTGACTCCACGAGGAATAATTGGTGTCCGTGAGAGGTTGAGAAACAAGAATGGTGGCTAGGTTCTCAGAGTGGTGGTTGGGATGAGGGTCATCAATAATGGAGGTCTGAGCGCCATGAGTCTGAGCAGTGGTGGCGGATTGAACAGAAACCGTGGTTGAGGCATCGGTTGGCACAGTCGGGTGTACTGGAGGAACTTGAGACATTATAAAGATTGAAGTTCACTTGGAGGAAAGCCAGGGAAGAAGAAAGAGAAACAAAGAGTAGATGAAATCTTTGAAGAAAAAATATTCAAGATCGTTTCGTTTGGCTCTAGATACCACGTACGTTACACTTGGTGAGAATTCAGAGGAGAGAAGTTGAATTAAAAAGAAACTCAATGAATGAGCTGATTATATGAAAGAGTACAGGAAACTTAATGAATGAACTGATCCAATGAAAGAGCAGGATGAGCAGTATATATAGGCTGCTTAATGTGCAGGAGGAACGGTAAGGAGAAATAACGGAAAAAGCTAACTAAATACAGTAACTAATGAAACAATAATATAACTTCAGACTTTTAATTTTAAAACGAGTTAGAGTTCTTTCAAACCTTGCAATAATGGGTTATCTTTCATGAAAATGAATAACTTCATTAGTTTAAGGGGATAAATCAACATCCACCTGATGGGCAACATAAAATAAAAATTACATCAATGAAAAGCAAATTAAAATTATCCTAAGACTAATTTTTGCCAATATATGAGGTAGCAAGGAACAAAGACACACCGGTGACATCTTAATTTAAAGAGAATTGCTAAGGGGCAGCCCAACACCACAAGTAGGTGGCATACCGTTATTGGTTCAATCCAATATCGGGTCCACTTATTTGAATTTAATAAAAGTTATGGGGTATAGCTAACTAATCATGAGGTGACACCTTATGTGGTGTTGGACATCGTGTCAAATAACAACACTCTAATTTAAAAGAAGAAGAGTAAATGGTGGCTAAAATAAAGAAAGTTTTCATAATTTGTATTCAATTTTTTATTTTTGCATTAAATATACTAAATGTTTTTAAAATATTATACTTATTTTTTATTATTTTGATAAATAATAAAAAAATTTAGGAAAAATATAAGATTTTAATTATTTTTAAAATTTAATTTTTTTTTATTCTTTATCAAAATAACTATTTCAAATTAAACATTACTAAATATTTTATTAAAATTAATAAAAATGATTTAATCTTAATTTTTTTATTATTTTGAAAGTGAAAATAATTTAAAATTTTAAAAATAACTAAAATCCTATATAATTCCTTCACTTTCTTATTATTTTTTTAAATAATTTTAAAAAATAAATATAAAAAGTGCAATATTTTAAAAAATTAAGCATATTTATAGCTAAAAAAAAGTTTGAGTATAAAAATGTAACATTTTGAAAAAAAAATTGAGTATAAAAGTGCGACATTTTGAAAACATAAAATATTTTAACTGTCATTTACTCTTAAAATAATATTTTTTAAAATTAATATATTCTTATAAATAACACCTTACCAATACAAAAATGTGATTTAGTAAATCAATAAATAAACATTGCGATGGCCACTCTCTCCCCAATAAAACTTATATGAGTACATTAATTAAATATTTATTATGAATAATACTATATCTGTGTAGTATATAATAAAAAATATTATCTGAACTAATTCCTTTCCACCTTACTCGTCTCATCCCGCCAACTCCAATTCCAACGCTTCCTTCTACATAATTAATTTGTAGTATTTTCCTTTCATTATCAGCTTTATTTAAGAAAAAAAATCACCTGTTCCAAATTCCTGTACCATTTCCTCTCTCTTCAATCACATTTTGACAACTTAATTAAAATTATAGCTACACATTTAATGAATGTTTGAATTAATTAGCTCCGTTTTTTTATTTACATATATTTTTTAATTATAAAAAAATTCACCACCTCGTCCCTCTATTTCTCGAATCTTGATACTCACTGTTTTTCTCCATTTCATTAACAACGCTTCATCTTCTTCAATTTTTATTTGTATTTTTTCATTAAGGCCTGTGAGTTTAAAACTCATAAGACTGTTTCTTCTTCAATATCTAGGTTTGTTTATAGTGTGTCTAAGTTGTGGATCTCTACATACAGAATCTGAAGGTGGGTCTTTGGTTATTGTTGATACTGTGGTACTTTGAGCTTTTTTTCCTTGTTATCTGAATAGATTTTTGTTGGGTTTTTCTTTCAGACTTTAGCAAGTATTGTGAACTTAATCTTTAAACAAGTACTCTTGAGAAATGTCTCTGTCGATTTGCTCTCACTTGGATTTTCTCCTACTTTTAATGAATAATATATATTATTATTTGCAAAAGATGGTATTAAAAGCTGCCTTTATAACTGTAGTTGGTTTCTTTAGTAATCTAATTTGTAATGGAAATTTTATCTATCTTTCTATGAGAAACTCTTACGCAATAATAATTTAATAAGAAAGATTTCAATCACCTTAAACTAATTGTTGAAGGGCGCACATGAAACAAAAAATATTGTTAGTTAATCTAAAAAGAAGAAAAGAGAAAGGTAGAAAGTTGACTGAGATGAGAGAAAGAAAGGGGCCAGAAAAATATACAATTAATTAAAATATAGATAATTAATTCAAACATCCGTTAAATGTGTAACTGTAATTTTAATTGAGTTGTCAAAATGTAATTGGAGGGATATGGAAAAGGACAGGTGATTTATTTTCTTTATTTAATTGGTTATCTGGAAATGCAATGAGTACAAACTGAAAGTAATTTTTTTAAGATACTCCACATTTATTAGTTGAGCCTGTCTTTACTTTGGAAAAAATGCAAGATTTAAGCATTGATTTTGAGCTGATAAGGTTTTGGGTAAGATGAGTATACTCAATTGTTAATTGTTGTAAATTGATTTTTTTAGTAATAATTTCATAAGAAAATGAAATGGAATTTAGTCAAAATAAAGATACAAGAGGTTACACTCACAGATCACAATTGCTCATGTAAATGAGCTACTTCTCTACAAATTTGAAAAAAAAATTATTAATATCCTTTCCACAAGATCTTTTAAACTCATTTTTCATTTTGGAGATCCTCTACATTTTTTGTTTTCTTCTCTACATTTATAAATGTTTTAGAGCTATTTTAAATATATATTTTTTTAATTTTTTATATTCACTTTTTTTTTCTTTCTTTAAATTTATTAGTTTTTTATTTTTTTTATTATTTTAATTAAATAAAAATATTTAAAGATATAATATTTAAATGGTTTAAAAAACAATATAAATGATATGATATAAGGCATAATGTACAAATTTGATGTAAAATAAAAAAAATAAAAAAAGATTGTAGTGATGTATTTTGGAGTATAGAACAGTAGAGTCTGATTAGAAAAAGGAAAAGTTTCTGAATTAGCTGTGGGGCATTTGACTTACCTTTCTCTCACTTCCAGCCTCTGAGTGAAAGGCAAAACTAATTACTTTAATCTGACCTTTGTTATGTCTGTTATGGATGCTTCTTTTAACATTTTCCAGAATAACATTTTTCTATAAGGTTTCTTAAGACTTAAGCAGAAAATCATATCTGTGCAGAAAAATATAGTATTACATAGGGTTTCTTGATCGCATAAAGGAGTGCTCTAAAGGCACAGGCAACTTTTTAGTCCCCGAATAAAATTCTTAGTTCATCTACTAGTAAAATCAATTGCGCTATAAAAACGTACCATCCTCAAACCCTTCTATAATGGAGATTTTATGATTCCTGTCATGAATGATATCCATCTTTACAATTTACTCGCAAAAAAGGTTTGTACTTTTCAGTGAATATCAATGATAATTGAATGACTTTTCGGTTTCACTGAATTAGTAGAAGTAGAGATAGACTGACCAAGCCTAAGGCTAAGAGGTGTGTCCTTCACAATAGGATGGCCTAAACTGTTCAAGAAATTGCATAATAACAAACTAAATATGGTTACTTTTGGTTAGTTTAGTTGCTTTCAACTCCGGTTTTCTCAGTTGGCCGATATCTGTCTTTATTTTAGGGAAACTTATAATCATGTCAACACTAACCGAATTCAATAATCTATGGAAAGTTAATTGGGCCTCATATATTATTGGATTATATGTGGTATCAAGATTAGGCTCATAATCTTTTTTCCTTTTAGAGTTTGCTGCTAATGATGCAGAGTTTTCTTTTCAATAGACAACAGGAAGGCTCAATTACTTCAATTTATAATTTAGAGACAATAAAGAGAAGTGTATCACAAGAAAATAAAGCAGAAACTAGATATAGGATAAAACATAGGTATGGAGAAAAGGGGAAATCAAGGTTGAGACCAGTAAATATCCAATCCACCCCAATCGCCTTTGGGGACTCCTAATGCCTTCCAAACAGCTTTAGAAGCATCAACAATGTTGTTAGGACATGGGGGCTGATAATCATGATCGGCATCACACCCTGCTGTTGAATCACACTCATCCACAACCATTGCACTCACACTTCTCCCATTACCATATATGGTTATGTTCTGTAAACACCTCTGCATATTGTTGAACCAACCTGTGGACAAAGCCACCACCGGAGTGTTGTCTGAGTGGTAATTGTTGTCGCATTCTGAGGGTCCGCCACCATCTCCGCCCTTCTCAAAGCTGTTGATTGTCAGAACAGCCTTGGTTTTGCCAGACACCCTTGGTGAGCACTCGTAGGTAGTATACAACTTGCCTTGCTTGCAGCAATCAGAGTCATTTTCAGGGTTGCATTGTCCTGGAGGAGGCTTCCTCCCTTTTATTTTGCCACTAGGATTGCAAGTTTTGGCCTCAATGGTCAACCACTGTGTCACCACAAGGAGGAAAATGAGGAAAAGGGTCTTAGAACAAAATTGGTTCTTCATCCTTTTGAATTTTCTTTTCTTCTCTTTCTTCTGGGTTGGATTGGTGAAAAATTATTTAGAGGTTGGCTCTATATATAGACACTCAGCAGTAAGTATATCACTTGAAAGGATAAATGTCCTTTTTGTTTGTGTCTCAAAATATGACATTTTTGCAGTCTTTATTTCAAATAAGTGAGCAATTCAAATAAATTAATACTATTTTTTTATATAAAAAAAAAATTAAAATAAACGAGGCTTTTCGTTGTATCACCATATTTGAGCCATATTTATTGTATTTTTGTGACGATTCTACGTGGCGTCCTGGCAAAATTAGAACCACAAAATGTCAAAATAGGGTACCTGAAAATGATCCTTAATTTAAGTAATTATTTGCTATCACGAATTCCCTTTTATTTTTATACTTGGCCTCGCAAAGGTACGCAAAGACCTTTATTGTGAAACAAAAGTACTATTGCTATTATTTTTTTTTTTGGCAATAAATACTATTGCTATTATTAATACCTTCTTTAGTACATATATATTAAGCCACTTCTCAATGGGTTCAATTAAAATGTATTTGGTAACTTTTATTTTTATTTTTTTTGTTGAAAAAATAAAAAATATGTTTGGTAAACATTTGTTTTGAAATTTTATTTTTTATTTTCATTTTCTAAACTAAAAAATAAAAATATTTTTTGTGACCACTATTTATTATTTTAAAATAAAAAATAAGAAAATTATAGTAAAAAAATCATATTAATAATATCTAAGTAATCTTAAATTTTAAAACTTAATATCTATCCACAAGATAACACAAAATCAATAAAGTCTAAATAGTAAAAAAAACATATGATCTGCTAATTGTCCAAACTTAAAGTAAAGTATTAAACGAGTCATAACAATCAACTAATGTATTTACATGATAAAACAAACACCTGTATCAAGGAAGGAAAGAGTTCATCATGATAAAACACAATCTCCCAATTGAAAAGTGTTGCGAAGAACCAAACAAGAATAGTTTTGATAGAAATAAATCAGTAACCTAATATTAGCCTGCAGAGTTCTTACCCAGTCAACACCTTCCTTGTACTCATGGAAGAAGCCAACTTCTTGTCCTCCTTCAAAGCAGAATACGCTAGCGCAAGAACTAGTATCGATAGCACCAACAAAGTTCTTGTCTGCAGCAGTACCATTTTGATATCTAGGAGAGACAACCATGACACGATGGCCACGGGAAGCAAGTAAAATAGGCAAAGAACCACAAACATCTCCTAATCCACCTGTCTTTGAATAAGGAGCTGCTTCAGCAGTAACAAAAACAATATTGTAGGTTGTTTTGGTATGTGGTTTCTCCATTCCATCAATGTCCTCAGTTTCTTTTACCTCATCAGCAATTGTATTTAAAAGGGAGTTTTTGACATCAATCTCACCTACAGTCAATTTACAAAATTGCAGTCAATTCTTAAGCTTGTTAACATAACATGTTCACGCAATTTAATAAACTTTATAAGCCAAGTATCCCTTTATCAATAGCATATCATATTATGTTTTAGTCAATATATACCAAAATACTATCCTAATTATACTAATTTAAGGGGCAAGTAAAATGTTATATGTCTAGATAGAAAGAAAGACCGTTAGAAAAATGAAACCAAACACAGAATCAAAGATTTTTAACTTACCCAACAGAGCCATCATCATCAAGATCAGAAGCTTCCAAATTAATATTAGTCATGAGACGATTAAGAACCATATCCACCAATTCCCTTTGTCTGAGCTCAGTGTTAAGCTTAGCAATATAAAGAAAAAAAATGAGCTAAACAAATGGTACTTATCATAATCCCAAAGATTCCAAAAACTCGCCCACCTTGAGTTGAGAAGCTCACATCTCCATACCCCAAAGTTGTCATAGTACAACACACACAATAAAATGCATCCACAAAGTCCAAATTCTCAACACTTGTGAGAAAGTGTAAAGTTTAGGGTAATCGTATATCTCTCCTTTATTCAATCAAAAAGAAAGAAATATATACAAAAGGAAATACAATAATTGACCAAAAACTATTGCATAATTCATGGCAATAGTTTAGGGAATACTTAATAGAATTAATGAGAATAGACCACATATATTATAACGTATTCACACATAATAATAATGTATAACGTATCATCCCCCCTTCAAGTTGGAGTATGCAAGTCTAAAATGCCCAACTTGTCTAGAAGAAAATCAAATTGTTTCTTTCCCAAAGCCTTGGTAAAAATATCCGCCAATTGGACTGTCGCCGGCACATAAGTTGGAGCAATGACACCCGCTTGGATAGCATCTTGTATGAAATGACAATTGTTATCCCCATTTCCTGGAAGGGCTTTGGGCCTTCGCCCTGGCCCACGGTCAGAGGACCAACTCGGCATTTGGGCCTGGCCCAAGGTCCCTTGGCTCGAATATCACCCAAGGGGACTGGTACGGACAGGGACCCTAGCCCGGGCCCGTTTGGAGGGGTCCGGGACGTCCCTCCGGATTCATCTTCAGCTTGAACGGTCCCAGCGATGTCCAGAGCGCCCGGACCATTGCGACCTACACATTCCTGTCCTGGAGCCGGGTATGGTCCGGGCTCAAGGTAAATGGAGCGGGCCAAAGGTAAACAGACCTGGGTCACCTCCTCCCCAATTGAAGGGCAAGGCGTCCAGGATCCTGAAACCGCCTCATTTCGCGTGGGCATTGTCCCCCACTTTTCGCCTGCAGAAAAGGTCGCCTCGGGATTGCCCACTGGTGTGTCAGGACTGCGCAACCAAGTACTCTGACCGGTCTTGTCTCCTGAATCAGCCTCGTGACTCGAAGTGGTCAGAGCCAAAGCGTCGTTTTGTCGAGCGAAGGCTTGTGTCTCAGGTCAACCAATTGGGCCTTAGCTGGTCTGAATTTTGTGTATTGTATACCTTTTTGTATTGGGCCTCCACTAGAAAGGCCCCTTGTACCCATTTCTCTGATGGGCCCGGGTCGGATCCGGCCCAGACCCGGGGTTCCCCTCAGCTTATAAATATAAGCTGTAGAACAATGTACCAAAAAAAAAGAAAAAAGAAAAGGAGAGGTAGAAACTCTGTTCAGATAGAGTTAGAAAACTCCATTGTAAAAGCTTCTTATAGCTCTAATATACAGACTCGTGGACTAAGGCTAGTTAATGCCCCAACCACGTAAAAACCTCGTGTCGATCTTCTACTTTCATTATTAGTAATATATTGTTCATTAATATAGTTGCCGAAAATCTCGGTTAACAACAATCAACCTCAATGTGTTTTGTGCGTTCATGAAATACTGGATTTTGTGCTATATGCAAGGCAGACTGACTATCACAGAAAAGAGGAGTCGCCTTGGGATGATGAACTCCCAAACTCAGAAGTAGACCTTTCAACCATTTCAATTCACAGGTAATAGAAGCCATAGAACGATATTCAACCTCTGCAGAAGACCAAGCGACAATATGTTGCTTCTTAGTTTTCCATGAAATTGGTGAATGCCCAAAAAAAACAAACCAACCAGTTAGAGACCGCCTAGTAAGAGGACAAGCAGCCCAATTCGAGTCACACCAACCTGTCAAAGACAACTCACTGTCTGAACGCAATAAAATTCCTTGACCCGGTGATTTCTTTAAATAGCGAACAACCCGTAAAGCAGCATCCCAGTGTTCTTGTCTCGATCCTGCATGAATTGCGATAAAACATGAACTGAGTAGGTTAAGTCAGGGCGAGTAACCACCAAATAGATAAGACGTCCAAGCAAACGTTGATAAGGCTCAGGATCCATAAGATAAGACCCCGTGGCACGTGCCAGCTGATGATTTTGTTCAATTAGGAAAGAAGCTGGCTTCGATCCCAATAAGCCTGCTTTCGAGATGATATCAAGAGCATATTTTCTTTGACATAAGAACAACCCTGAAGAACTTCTAGCCACCTCAAGACCAAGAAAATATTTAAGCACACCAAGGTCCTTCATATGAAAACATTTACTCAAATAGGCTTTAAAGGCGGTAATCGCAGCGGAATCATTACCAGATATTATCAAATCATCAACATAGACTAAGACATTAATATGTACATCCTTTTTAGTGTAAGTAAAGAGGGAATAATCAAAGTAGGATTGAAGAAAACCATACCCCTTCAAAGCTGTCACAAGCTTTGCAAACCAACATCGGGGTGCCTGTCTCAGACCATACAGAGATTTACGCAACCGACAAACCAAATTAGAATCAGTAGCGCCAAAACCTGGAGGGAGCTTCATATACACCTCCTCATCTAAATCGCCGTGAAGGAAGGCATTGTGAACATCCATTTGATGTAACTTCCAATTCTTTGACACTGCAACAACCAAGAAAGCATGAACAGTCACCATTTTCGCAACTGGGGAAAATGTCTCATTGTAATCAATTCCTTCAACTTGATGATTACCAAAAACAACTAATCTGGCCTTTAACCTCTCAACACTACCATCAGAATTGTATTTAATTTTGTACACCCATTTACTTCCTAGAGCTTTCTTTCTAGGAGGTAATCTTTCCATAGTCCAAGTGCCATTATCTTCTAAAGCATGAATCTCTTTTTGCATAACAGTACACCATTTGATATCTTGTGCAGCCTCCTTATAAGACTGTGGCTCAACTCCTGCAGTAACAGCTGCAAGAAAATTTCGGTGTTTCACAGTAAATTGGTCACAACTAACATAGTGTGCTATAGGAAAAGGCGTACCTGAGGGAGTGTGATATTGTGGATCAGGTGTAGCGAGAGATGGACTTTTCTTGATCACTGTATGGGTCACATAGTCTCGCAATTTTACCGAAAGCACCTTTTCTCTTAACCCGCGGCCCAAATTTTCCCTTTGCGAGTCGTCAGGAGTATTACCCACCCCCTCGACACTCATGGATGAAGCGGCTGTAGGCGGCATATCCTGAGCATTTTGACTAAACATTGAAGTGGAGGGTTGCATCACAGCTTGACTAGGCGTGTCATTAATTGTTGGCGAGAATAGTGGAGGAGCCACAATGGTGTATTCGTGCATCGTTCTAAGATCTCCCCTATCATCAAGCAACTCTTCAAAGACCTCTTCATTATAAGTAACAGTATTGTCAAGGGTATGAGTTATGACTTCAATATTAAAATAGGGAAAAACATTCTCACAGAACTTCACATCCCTCGACACAAAGAACTCATTTTTCTCAAGATCAAATAAATTCCATCCATTCTTACCAAACGGATAACCCACAAAAACACATTTATGAGTTCGACTAGCAAATTTGTCACCATTACCTCATTGATTATGGGCATAAGCTAAACACCCAACAATTCGCAATTCACGGAAAGAAGGCGCACAACCAAATAACATTTCATATGGAGTTTTGTTGAAGATAACACTAGACAGAGTTCGATTTATGAGGTGGGCAGCGGCCAAAACACATTCTCCCCAAAAATAGATTGGCAAGCCTCCTTGAAATCTCAATGCACGAGCGACATTCAAAATATGTTTATGTTTCCTTTCCACTCTTCCATTTTGTTGAGGAGTACCCACACAAGAAGTTTGAAATAAAATTCCATTGGTCACAAAATAATCCTTCATGCAATTAAACTCTATTCCATTGTCACTACGTACAAGTTTCAACTTTTGAGAAAATTGACGTTCAATCATGGCAATAAAGGACATAAACATCGTAAAAACTTCTCTTTTATCAATTAATAAATAAACCCACATAGCACGCGAATAATCATCTACTAAAGTTAAAAAATAACGGGCACCACAAGAAGAAGTTTCATCATACGGACCCCACAAATCACAATGCACTAACTCAAAAATTCGAGTTGATTTATTTGCACTTAAAGGAAAAATATCTCTAGAATGTTTAGCACGATGACAAACTTCACATCCTTTTGTCAAAGAACCCTTAGAATTATTTAAAAAAGGAAGTAACTTCACTATTTTCTCGGAAGGATGACCCATTCGACTATGCCATAGTTCTAAAGACTTCGAACTATCAACCGAAACCGCTTGCACCTTTAATCCCTGTCGTAGGTAGTAAAGTCCATCTCGTCGTTCACCCGTGCCAATCACCTCCCTCGAAAGTAGGTCCTGTATAACACATACATTAGAATGAAATTGGACAAAACAATTTAGATCATCATTTTGCTGTGAAACCGAAATTAAATTGCATGTTAATTGAGGTACAAAGAGAACATGTTGGAGTATGATTTTGTCTGTTATTTGCACGACACCCTCCTTAGTAGCAACCACTGATTGACCATCAGGAAGACCCACGAGACAAGGCGAAACAACTTTAATATCTAATAAACAAGATTCGTCACCAGTAACATGATGGGAAAATCCTGTATCTATTATCCAGGCATTCAGTCCCAACTTACCATGCTGCCGGTGAGAAGAGAGAGATGGGGTTCCAAATGCAGCGGTTAACGTTGCCCACTGTTCGGCAGTAAAGCCTGGTAGGGGTTGCGCAGTAGGAGCAGTGGTCGAATCTGCAAAATGTGAACCATGAGTATTGACTGGGTTGGTGGCATTAGCACACACTCTGTTACAGCCACGGCCAGCCGAGAGCTTTGTTGAGGGAACATTTGGTTTGCCCTTATTATTGCCATATTTTTCCAAGTACCAATTGGGAGTACCATGGAGATCAAAACATGTAGCGATGTCATGACCCGATTTGTGGCAGTGAGAACATATCAAGGCCGCCCTCTCTGCCTTGTCCATACGCTGTTTCGATTTATTGTCCATTGTTGGGACTAGTTTTGGTATGTTTTTATGGTGTGTTTTAAGAGGCAATTTTAATCTTTTATTTGGTTTTGTGCGATATTATGCCGGTGTTTATTGTGTTTTCAGGATTAGGTATGTTTATGAAGGAAATAGTTTGAAATTGAAGGAAAAGCGCGTAATTCTTGAAGAAACGGTGTTAAACGGGCTAAGGAATAGAAGCTAGGTGAAATCGAGGGTCAAATTGAAGATTTGGCGAAAAAATGGAATTAGAGCCGCAGCTCTATGGTGTAGAGCCGCGGCCCTATGAGTTATAGAGAAGGAAAAACAAATATGTTAGCATTAGAGCTGCAGCTCTATCAGATAGAGCTGAGGCTCTATTAAAATCTGAATTAGAGCTGCGACTCTATCAAGTAGAGCTGCGGTGCTACATGAAGTCAGAGAGGAAATCCGGGTTGCGAAATGCACTAGAGCTGCGGCTCTATCAAATGGAGCCGCGACGCCAGTCCGTACGGAAGCCGAAGTTAGGGCATTTTTCAAGGGCAATTTTGTCCTTTCGCACATAATTAATTAGGGATTATAAAAGCTTTCTTAATGACGTTTTTAAGAGGAGATTAACCTAGGAGACGGCTGAAGGCACATTGTGGAGGATTGCAAGTGGATTAAAAGAATTCATCACAGTTTTCTTCTTTTATACTTTGAATTTCTGTATTTTGGATGCTTTTTATTTCTTCTATGGTTATTATGAATTGGATCATGAACTAAACTCTTTTTCTAGGGTGTTAATGGATTCTCCTGAACCTTTATTTTAAATTAATGCAAGTTTTATGATTTCAATTTTATCTTGTGATTTATTCAATTTGATTCTAATGCGTGTGAATGATTGATCACCATTGACATGAAATATATGATTTTGATTCGAAATCTGAGAAGTGAGAATTGAATATGCTATAATTGAATAAACATAGATTTCATATTAGGACGAGAGTACCTGTGTGGTCTGTGTAGTTTTAGGGTTGTTAATCGTAATGCCTATCTTATGTTTATTTATCACAGAGATGTAGAAAATTTGCATAGGATTGAGACTTATATATCATAGTACGAATATAAGTTATTATTGTTGACCTGCTATCACAAGAGAAGAATTGAATAGTAAGATTTGTGTTAATAAGAATTAAAGAGGATGGTTGATGAAATTGATTGCCTTAGTTTTTAATCCATTGAATTTTCTTAACGTTGTTTATTTTCAGTTCTTGAAGTTAATTTTAGATTTTTGATTTTACAATTTTAGTTAATTCTTGAGACTCATTTATCGTAAGCCAAATAGAAATAGGAATTAAGTTTTGGTACTTGATATACAGTCCTCGTGGGAACGATCTCACTTACTCTTTATTACTTGTTACGATTACGTGCACTTGCGTATTGATTTTACACAACAAGTTTTTGGCGCCGTTGCCGGGGACTGTTTTTACTAATATCAAGAAATTAATTCTTTTTCTAATTTGGTTGCTTTTCTTTTATACCGTTCTCATTCTGGTTTTCTTTTGCAATTTGTGATTTCAGGTATTCATATAGTTTATGCGACGACAGGGGTTTGAGTCAAGGGTGCCTGTTGATCCGGAAATTGAGAAAACCTGTAGAAGAAATCGGAAACAAAAAAGGGTAGAAAAAATGGCTCAAAACTGTGACAGACATAATCCTGTGATCCGTAAGGGGAAAGACCGGGTAAGCTGTGCAATCCCACACCGCCTGGGGAAGGTCAAGTGTGATGATTCTAAGACTGTGTAGGTATGGGACTACACAGTTGAAGATGGCTTAAATGGATTGATGGGTACTACCTATATCAGGAAGATGCATCTTCTTTTCGGTAGCCCATCGCTTGAGAACTCCAAAGTTAAGCGTGCTTGACCTGGGGTAATCTAGAGATGGGTGACCTCCTGAGAAGTTTTCCTAGGAAGCATGTGAGTGAGGACAAAGCACGCTGGAAAGACTTGTCTTGGTTTGTAGGGCCAGTCGTCATTCCAGAAAGCAGCCATAGTGATGTGGGGCGTCACAAAAACAGAGGTAACCGACCACAGGGGTCTGAGTCAACAGAAAAGGGTGCCTGTTTTTCTTGGCTTGTTTCGATTTATTGTCCATGCACACTGCAAAACTGACCACATCGGGCTTCACTTCGGTGATACGCATTATCCCTCAAACTCGCTCATCTTGAGTAATTTGTTGGAATGCCCGACTCAGTGAAGGTAGAGGATCTTGCGCAAAAGAGTCGATCGCAATTGGGCATAATACTCAGAACACAAGCCAAGAAAAATTGGTGCAACCTATCATTTGCACGTCATGTTTCATGTTGCTTACCAACCTGACAAGTACATTCACCACACTGGCAAGAAATCAAAGGCTCATGTTTATCTAGCTCATCCCATAAAACATTCAACTTACTAAAACAAACAGCAACATGCATAGTTTTACTTTGCTCACACCGATTAATATCTCATTTCAGTTGATGAATACGCGGACCATTCACGACGGAAAATCGTTCATGCAAGTCGTCCCATAAGCTTTTGGCATTATCATAATTCGATAACATAGAACGTACCTCAGCATCAATGGTATTCGTGAGCCATGATACAAGCATGCAGTGGATGGTGACCCAATCATCTTACGTACAAGGAGGGACGATTTCAATATGGTCCCATCAAGAAAGCCGAATTTGCGGCGAGAGGAAAGAGCTACACGAATAGCATGAGACCAATGATCAAAGTTGTCAAGCTTCAGACGTATGGGAGTAATGAAATCACCTCGCCGATCTTGCGAGCCGAGATAGAATGGCGAACTGGGATCAAGTTTCACCGAAGATGGAGATGGAGCCAGTAGTGTGGGCGTGACTTCGTCAGCCATGATTCAAAAAAAAAAAAATATAAGTATATATATATTATAATGTAACCAGGCTCTGATACCATGTAAAGTTTAGGGTAATCATATATATCTCCTTTATTCAATCAAAAAGAAAGAAATATATACAAAAGGAAATACAATAACTGACCAAAAACTATTGCATAATTCACGGCAATAGTTTAGGGAATACTTAATAGAATTAATGAGAATAAACCACATATATTGTAACGTATTCACACACATAATAATAACGTATAACGTATCAGAAAGATTACTTTCATAGTTATAAGCACCAAAAGAACTATAGAGATCATAATGCACTTGTACTTTGTTCTGTTGTTCTTAGCCTCTTCTATGACTTGAAGCTGGTTGGTATTTTTGCTCCTATTCAAGGCTTTCACAACCAACAACTCTTGATTCTCAACAAGGTAATTTGCAGCCTTGCTTAGAGTCAAGACAACTAGAGCCATGCCGGTGAAGACAAAGGTGCAATCGAGTAGCTACAAGGCTTTGTTGTTGGGGACTATGTCACCATAGCCAACTGTGGTCATTGTGACTATGCAGAAATAGATTGCATCAAGAACCCCATTTGTTTTCTTTCCCTTGAGTTGGTCTCTGAATAAGTAGAAGCATGTTGTGCCTAGTCCTAAGTAGAACGACAAGAATATGATCACTTTGCCAAAACTTGGGCATATGTTGCTCAAAAGAGATTTGGTTGAGGATGGATTATTTGATGATGACTTTGAGTCATTAGTAGAAGAACTTATTGAGGCAAGCTTTTCAATTGGAACAAAGTCTTCTGTGCTTGGCGCGCTTTTGCAGCGTCAAAATCTCGTTCTTCTTGGAACATTCTTGGTTTTTGGAAGATCAGCTAGCTCTGGAAACAAGTATTTGCCAACTCCTTTTTGACTTGACATTTCTTGATGGTCTTGCCTAATATGAAGATTAGTCCTATTAAGAAGTCGAAACAGTTGGAGAAAATTCATTACTTTGATCAAAACATTACCAAGTCATAGATTCAAGAAAAAATTGGAAAGAAAGAGGGTCTTTGGTGTTGGGCTCTTTAACTAAAAAATTATTTTTTGTTTTTAAAACTTAAAAACTATTTTCTTTCTTGAATTTGGAATGTATCATACAAAGTTCCAGACATGTAACCTCAAATGAAATAAACAAAGGAACACAGTAACGTACTAGATAGAGGGATCAATTTAAAGCCAACAACAGAGCCAGAATCATCTCTCTCAGCCCTCAAAATGAGACCATTTTCACGATCAATCCTCCGAGTCCTACCACCATCATTATCGCGATGATCTCGTGAAGTACCAGCAGCTCCAAAACCTAATCTATCTTCATAGCTTCCACCTAAAACTGACCCACTAGGCCTCAAAGCAACCCACTCCAATATATATATATATTATATAAAAATTAAAGAAGAGCATAAATTGTAGCAATGAGGCAATTTCCATTCAAACAAACAAAGAAATGCTTCACAAAAGCAATGAATTTGACATTTATTTATACTAATCTCTTAGAGGCATTTTAACAAGCATATTATGTGCAACAAAAAAAAAATATACATACATATATATATATATATATAACACTAGTGAAGCAAAACAAATCTAACCACTCTCTAGAACTAAAAGATGTAAAAAGTGCAAATCTAACAACATATATCTTCAAGTGAAATAAAATTTGATGGTCGGGAAAAGAAGAAGGATTTTACCTCACAGACCTACAACTCTCATGTATATATATATATTTTGTATAATATCTTTCTTCATTGGAGAGACATGACAACCACTACTGCTCCCGGGAGAGGGCAATCCAATCAGCAGGATGAATGACTTCTTTCCATCACTACTTCCTTCATTGTCTCGAGAATCATCACCATTACCACCCAATTCCCGAAAAGTTTGATGGCCTCATTCTCAGTCTCCAACATGGCGTCGTTGGTCCGAGAGCTAGGCTTGGAGAGTGGAAGAAAATACCATTGTTGTGCTGCGTGAGGAAGACGAGAGAAAACGAGAGAGAAAGAGAAATGAAAAAGTGATTTAAAAAAAAATCAAAAGCAACAAAATTCTGTTTTCAAAATTTCATAAAATTTAATTAAAATTTTTTAAAATAAAAAGTAAAAATAAACTCACTGGACATGATTTCACATTTTGTTTTCATATTTTTAATTAATTAAAAAAGAGTTACCGAACAAGCCCACAAGCCCATTTTATATATTAGTCTTTGCACGCAAGCGATTTTGGAATCTTGCTTGTTATAAAAATTAAAAACAAAAAATAAAAAGATATTGGTATCTTGCTCTAATTACTAGAAAAAAAAATTATGAACTTCCTATCTTATACAACGAGCTAATGAATGAGCCAAAAAATAACAATGAGAACTCTATTATGCAACATCTGAATAACAAAATTTAATAATAAACTAATCATAAACTTCCATTGAAGTTCACTTAATTAAGAGTTAAGAAAATAAATATCTACGCTTTTGATTTGTTATAATTTCTAAGGACGCCACATTACGCTATGATCACTGTACTGACCATTTTATCTTAACATTTATAGGTCAATTATCTTGGTGACGTTTTCTGTCACAGTTACTCCAAGCGAGGTGTTAGTCGCTCTAATACTTTTAGGTAGTGTTTGGTTGGTAAATTCAAAAAGGAAAGAGTTTTTCAATAGAATTGTTATTACACATTTTGATGGAATTGTTATTACACTCAAAATTGGGTAGAAAAATTATTACATTCCATCATTTATATTATTATATAATTTTATATTATTAAACAAATGTGAATCTTATATTAATTACATTATCACCCCTTATTTATTTTTACAACATTTTTATTATATTTGAAATAAGTCATTCTTTCATATATATATATATATTGTATAATTATTATTTTTAATAAAATGTGATAATAAAGTTATATATACATTAAGCTTGAAATAATATTATATCTCTTTTTCTACAAATTTGTGTGTATGTATAACTTGTGAATTTATATATTTTAAACAAAAAAAAAATATATATGTACATGTATTATATGCTCAAATTATATATGTGTATATAGTATAAATATATATTTTTAAGAAGTTTGGTTAAAATTTTAAATTATTTAAAATATAACATCAATTTTAAATTATTAAAATTGATATATATATATATATATATCTTACTAAAATTTAAAATAAAATTAGATTTCATGATTTTTTAATAAAATAAAAACTATCTTTCAATTAAGTACAATTTTTAAGTATTAATGATATTTTATTGTACTTTTTTCTACAAAATATTTTTTTTATAAGGATAATTTAATAAAAAATTATAATTTAGAATAAAAATGATAATTTGGTGTATAATAAAACTAATATTAAAAATTAATTATAATTGGATTAAAAATTATTTATGAAAATAAATGTATTTTGGTCAAAATAATATAAATTTTATTCCATTCCATTCCACACTAGACCAAACATAATTATCATTATTCCATTATTGATTCCAAAGTCTCAATCAAACACAAGAATTAAAATTTCATTCATTTCCATTCCTATTATCATTACCATTACCATTCCATTTTTGTTTTGCAACCAAACCTGCTAGAGCAATAAACTACACTGATTGAGCTCACGAGTTTTATTATAATGACACTAAAACAATCTTTTTTCCATATATATGGGTTTTAGCGACGAAAATACTCAATATTTTCGTAGTTGATATCGCCCAATAAACTCCTAAGCGGTCGCAGTAGTAATCGGGTTATGTCGTATCCACAGAGAGGCAAACACAACTAAAGATTAGATTAGTAAATAAAAGATAAAAATCAAGTAGAATTAAAGAGATGGATGAAAGTAAAACTATAGATTGGAGAAAATGATAAGATAAAGTGCATGGCAAGGTAGAGATGCATGGCTGTAAAACCTATTCTAATATTGATATTAATTCAAAACACAGTTGCAATTCTACACCATTAATTGCAACTGGAAGATGTATATGTTAAAAGCACAAATTAAATAATCTAGATTAAATTGAATCTAATTCTTAATTTCATAGCATATCATATTATATATCCAATAGCGACAAAATACCACTGACAGAATGCAGTAAAAGACATACAATATAACAAATATACTAAAATAATTTAACAATCTAAGTTACATAAGAAAAGCATGACTGAACTCACGTAAAAGATGCTAAATAATTTTAGAAAATAAAGTAGAAGATGAGAAACAAAATAATTAATGAGATATGGAAATGAAGCATAAGAAGAATCAATATCAATATTGAGAATGAAAAGTACAACAACTACACTCTAACCTCACCAATATTTCTAAAATAATTCACTCATTTTTGTCACCTAAAACAAGCAAAATTAAACTAGAAATAAGAAAAGAAACAAAATACAAAGTGTCTTTTTCCACTCTCCAATCTGATAATTTACACTGGTTTTGGTTATCTATTTATAGAGAAAATTTGCTCCAAAGTTGGTATTTTCGTACATTATAAAGTGGAGAAAGTGGCTTCAAAATCTGATGCAAAATGGGACAAGTGGGACATGTGTCGGCCTTGAATTGGCTTTGGAAATTGCTGCAGGTGGAGTGGGGGACACGGTCAGAATGTGGCAGCAGGTGGGACCCGCGAGGCAGGTGGCTCGTCAGATGGCGTCAGGCAGCGTGGGGACAGCTGGCTGGCGACTGGGGGACAAAAGGCGACGTGGCACTTTCTGACTTGCTCGACAGGAGGCGCGACAAGCGCGCCTTAGGTGGCAAGTAGCTTGTCAGACAGTTCAACTTGTCTCTGTGGCTCAGCTTGGGGCGTGGCTCGCATGGTGGCTTGGCTGTGTTAGGCTGAATGGTTTTGGGCTTGATTTGCACTTGGGCTTTCTTACAATTTTGTCAAAAATGTCACTTTGTTTCAATCTTTCTTCAATTATACATTCTTTTGTTCTTCTTTCTTTTTCTTTGTGTCAAAATACATTTTATTTCCTGAAAATTAAATACAAATTAAATTAAAATATAAAATATATAACAATAAATCTATGAAAATATTAATTAAAACTTAATTAATTTTAAACTTTAAAACTAATAAAATGATATTTTTGAGCACTAATCACAACCCCCAACCAGCTTATTGCTAGTCTCTAGCAATTCAAGGGAAATAAGAAATGTCAACATGATATATTTCAGGTCAAAAATTATAAAAGAACTTAAGTATTAACACAAAATGTTAGTAACAAGTCAACAAGAGTTATCAACACTACTTCGAATAAATCTAGAGTTGTGAGTGTGTGCACCTAACTTGTACCTTCTTTCTGCAAACCATAGCACATAAAGCCCTCGAAATTGTGCCAAGTAAAATTCTCAACTCTATTAACCTCCCATGTAATTGAAAATATTTAAAGTTTAAGGGTTTCTCTCATGGAGTTGGAAAAGAAGTAAGCACTCATCAAATGGGTATATATTTAGGGCAAACTCTTAAATAATTATTGAAACGAAGATAGGAAATAAACTATTTGGACAACCACCATAAAGAGTGCCACAAAACCAGTTTTTCGGGAATTCTAAAATAGACAATCTTTACATTTATTCTAAGAGCCATAAAATAAAACATGGAATTAATAAACCATTTTTTTTACACAAGAGACAACATAATTAAAAATGATAGAACTATTGCTCTTGTGTGTATTTTTTTCTATATATTTTTTTCTTCTTTTTCTTTTTCTTCTTTTTTTTCATCTTTTTTTTCTTGAGGAACATAATAAAAGGCTCTCTAATAAGATTTGTCTATAGAAAATATTATTCCTAAAACATCATCCATTCATACCACAATACCTTGTCCAAATAATTATAACCATTTCTAAGAATTAATAAAATTTAAAAGTTGTAAATCCTATAATTGGCATTTTTATAGAAATATCTTTTTCTTAAAAGATAATTTGGTTGAATTAGTTGTTTCCATTTATTATAATATTCAGAAATGTTTGTTTCCCTTTATTATACTTTTCAGAAATATTTGTTTCCCTTTTTGTGAATTTTGGACAATAATGTGCTTCCTTATTTAGCCTATATGTCTCTTTTTGTTTATAAAGGAAACAAAGTATATTGCAAATATTCGGTACTTACCCAAAGTTGTTTTTGGATTATTTGCTGATATATTTTCGTGCAGCTCAAGGATTGCAATCAGGAAACTGGTTCTTAATGTCATTAATTGTTGTTTCCTTTTTGAGCTTGTTTTGATCCGACACAGGTCTGAGCTGTCCCCACCGATATCGCATCTGTCGGATTAGCATCTTATAAATAAGGAAACTCTTCGACAATCAAGAATAACTTCTATGAGTCTTGCCTTTATTAGAAGAATTCTTTCTCTGCCTTTGTGAGCACGAAAAGGACTCTATAAATAGGGCTATAAAGGCAGTGAGAAAAGTGAACTCTTTGGAGCATTATTCGTGAGCTTTATTGTAATATTTGTGAGAGTTCCTCTTTGTATTCAAGATCATAAGTATTCACATGATCTTATAGAAATATGTGTGTTTAGTTTTTAGTGGTGAGTTTATACCATGTTCGTGAGTGAATACACATTGTAATTTGAACACAACGTTTGTAGTCTTCGGGAGAAGATTTTTACAAGCCTTGCGTCAGGAGGATGCAAGCACTCGCTGGCCATTGAAGGGAGTTCAAGTGGTTGAGCGTTTCAATCAAGATCAGATTAGTGAAGAGAAGTACAACAAGTTGTGGCAAATCTCAAGAGGGAGTCTTGTTTTGTTTAAGTCAATGTTTTTGTACTTGTGATTCTTTATTAATTGGTTTTATTCTCTGGGCGTGGCCCCAAGGAGTAGGTTATCCGAAAGGGTTTCTGAACCTTGTAAAAATTTGTTGTGTTCTTTATTGTTTTGCATTGTCTTTTTATTGTGTTCAGTTTCTGTCGTGACAAGTTTGGTTTCTATCCCGATAGAACTGTAATCTGTGTAAACAGTTAATTACCATTCCACACTTTAATTAATTTACTTGGTTTAATTAATTTGGTAATTACTAAAAATGGAATTTCAATTGGTATCAGAGCGGGTCACTCATTCCTGAGTGTGATCTTGGTTTATTCCGTTTGTTGTTCTTGTTCTTGCAATGTTTTTTTTCACAGAAGGAGGTTCCATAAATCGCCCCCCTTTACTCAACGATTCAAACTATCCATATTGGAAAGTTAGAATGAGAGCCTTTATCAAATCTTAAGATGAAAAGGCTTGGAGAGCTGTTTTAAGTGGTTGGACTCCTCCAGCAAAAAGCGATGATATAACTAAGGTAAAATCTGAACTTGAATGGACTGATGCTGAAGATAAACTGTCCAGTTACAGCAATAAAGCATTACATGCTATTTTTGATGGTGTTGGTGAAGGTTACATTAAATTGATTTCTTCATGTGTTTCGGCCAAAGATGCTTGGAAAATTCTTCAAACTCAATTTGAAGGAACTGTTGATGTCAAGCGTTCTAGGCTTGTTATGCTCACAACAAAATTTGAAAATTTGAAAATGAATGAAAATGAAACTGTAATGCCCCGGATTCCCTATTATGGTTTAATGGCTGGATTAGTAGGCCGGGAGGGCCATAACTGTTTAATTATGCCATTAAATGTGTTTATGCATGTTTATGAGAATTATATTATAATATGATGTTAAATGCATGCATGTGAGTCCACATTTGTTTACAGGGGTGTTTTGGTAATTTGGCCCGTTGAGGGTATAATTGTATACTTGTTTGCGTGTTAATGATATATTGTTAGACCACATTATAATGTGGATTTGTTCGAGTATTTCGACATGAGACGATCTTTAAACATGATTTAACGGTTTGGTCATAACAGGTTTGGGCTCGGGGCTCGGGGTGAGTCTCGGGGTGATATTAATGGTTATAGCGTTACTGGGGATTTTAGGGTAACGGGATATGAATTATTGGTGTTTGAGGATATTGAGATTAGCGGGAATTGGGAAGCGTTAATTATGATTAACGGGTTAAGCGAAAAGTACCAATTTTACCCCTAGAATAGCTTGAGAAGCTTTAGATGGCTCAAGGGTAATTTGGTCATTTTAGGGGTGGATATATGTGACTTAAGTGGCTGTAGAAGGTGGTAGACTCAAACAGAACAAAATAGAGAATTTGCTTCCTCTTCCTTCCCGTGCATCACCTTCCTCTTGTTCTTTCATTGGGGTTTTGAGTTCTAAGTGGGGATTCAACCAAGGGAAACTTAAAAGCTGGGTTGGTGGCTTGATTCAGCTTGTAAGGGAGGTCCAAAACCGGTTTCAAGGTGAGTTTTAGTCTTTGGTTTCAGGTGTTACTCTGTTTTCCCTTTTAGTTTTCAATTCATGGTTTTTGATGTAGAAAGTGGGAATCAAAGGGAGTTTTTGTGTTGGTTTGATTGGGATTTGATGAGGGCGAGCTATGGGTGTTATTTGGGAGTTTAATTGTATGTTTGGAAGAGGATTAAAGATGGTTTGAAGGACTGGTTTGAGAGGAAAGAACACAGGGGAAAAACTGGGTTCGTATGAGGGCGTATTGCTGGTCTGGGCTGGGCGCCGCGGCGTAGCAGGGGAGCGCCGCGGCCCTTGGCGTCTGGCAGGGGGAGTCCCTCTCTGTTTGAGGGCGCGCCGCGGTGCAGCAGGGGAGGGCCGCGGCCCTTATGGTCAATTTTGCCAAAATGTGGTTTTTAGCTTGGGAATTCAAACCTTAGGCCTCGGGGGTTGGACCTAGTACCCGGTTGGGTAGTATTTGATGTCTCGGGGGCTGGGATTTGGTTTGAGAACCCTCAGTTATCATTTTTATTGATGAATCTTATAATTTGGTTATGACCAGGTGACCGTCAAGGAATTTAAAGGTTGATCGTTCTTAGGGGTCGTTCATATAATAATTCTCACTCGAACCAGAGGTAAGAAAACAGTGTATGAATACAGTTGCACCCTGTATAGGTATATGACATGCATGGTCTGATATTGAGGCATGTTGGTTGATATATGTGGACGTGGATTTCATATTAAATGCTAGTGAATGCTGATTACCTGTTTAAGACACTGACTAGTTAGGGACCGACTCTAAAGTCGATGATCACGCATTGAATAGCTCTATGGCATTAATGCGGGACCGACCCTAAGGTCGAAGAACTTATAAGCGCTTGCCTGGTCTACGACCAGATGACTATAGCCAAGGTATATGACCCCGGTGACCGTTTGTCACATGGCTAGGGGACGTTGTCCATAGCTTCGACTCTAGGGTCGAGAGGAAGGTTATGTTGGTGACCAATCACCATGCACCTGTCCTGATCAAACTTAAGAAAGAATCACTTATCAGTTAAGCCCTGGTGACCCTATCGTCACATGGCTAAAGGGAGCTGTGCTCTTTATTGTGACTTTTGGCTATTGTCACCTATTTGTTGGACTGATAGTCCTGAATGGTTATTATGATCGTTGTTGATATTATATCATGCTTTATTATGTTTTCTTGCTGGGCCTTGGCTCATGGGTGCTATGTGGTGCAGGTAAAGAAAAGGAAAAGCTTAACCAACCCTGAGTGGAGAGCTTGGGCGATAAGGTGTACATATTGGGCCGCTTGATCGCCACGGTCAAGGAGTTCTCAGAGGGAGTAGGGGTTTACCCTATTTTTGCCGCTTAGGCCGGCGGGGACTGTAAATTTGAAACAGTAGTGACTTTTTTGTATTATGGACATCTTGTAAACATTTTAAAAGGCTCATGAGCAGTTTGTTTACTTAATGAAATGTACCCTTACCTTTTTACTGGTTTCTCACCTTAACCTGATAATAGCACTTAGATTACGTTTTTAACCAAAGAACTCGGGTAGCGAGTCAAATTTCTGGTTCACTGTTCACCGTAACTGTTCTGGGGTAACCAGGGCGTTACAGAAACCCTCACTGAATTTTATGAGAAATTGTCAGATATTGCTAACGAATATTTTTCTCTTGGTGAAAAACTTGAAGAGAATGTTTTGGTTCGAAAAATTGTTAGAGTTCTCCCTGACAGGTTTCAGACAAAGCTAACTGCAATTGAAGAAGCAAAAGATCTGGACAAAATAAAAGTAGAGAAACTGATGAGAAACTGATGGGTTCACTTCGAACTTTTGAACTAAACCAACAAATTAGACAAAAAGGTAAGACAGAGGAAATCAAGGAAAAATCTATTGCCTTGAAATCCTCTAAAGAAAAGAAGGAAAGTTCGGATGATGAGATGGCTCTGTTGACAAAAAATTTCCAAAAATACATAAAGAAATTGGGAAACAAAAAGGCCATATCAAAAAACCCAAAAGGTAATTTTTCTAAACCCTTTGAGACTAATAAAAAGGGTATTCAGTGCAGGGAATGTGAAGGATTTGGACACATTCAATCTGTGTGTGCAAATACCTTAAAGAAAAAGAAAGTCATGACAGCCACATGGAGTGATCAAGACTCTGAACAGAGTGATGAGGAGGAAAATAGTGCTGCCTTAACCTCTGTTCACAAAGGTATTTTTTTTTCTTCAGTTGATTACAAGGATGTATTATGCCTTAATAATTCTGTTCAGAATAATGAGAATTCTGACAGTGATTCTGATGATTCTGACTTAGATGAGGAATCATTGAAAGAGTCTTATAAAATAATGTATGATCAATGGCTGAAAGTGTGTTATGAGAATCGTCTAATGGCTAGCAATAATAACAATTTTGTTGAAAAAATTGAAAAACTTGAGATGATTATTGCTTCAAAAAATGATGAAATTATTTCTTTGAATAAAGAAATTGAGATTTTGCAAAAAGGTGTCAAAATGCTTAATCCTAGATCTAGAATTTTGGATGATATTCTTTTTGTAGGAAAAAAGGTTGGTGACTACAGTGGATTAGGATCTAATGGATCTGAGTCCTTAAGAAAAACGGTTTTTATAAAATCTATGAATTATCCGTCTGTTATGTCAACTAATCGTGTTGCAGGAACAAGTCACGCTGCTGAGAGGACAAAGTTGTCATCTGTTGCAACAGATCTACAACTAAAGAAAATTTCTCCAAAAAGAAACATTGAACATTTTGTACCAGTTTGTCATTTTTGTGGGATGAAAGGACACATAAGACCTAAGTTTTTTTCTCTGTTAAACTTGTTCAAAGAGAATTATGATAAACACTTTGGTAGTATGAATCAATTCTTGACCAAAAGAAATTCAAAATCAAAAACAGTATGGGTCAAGAAAGTTAACTCTGTTTGCTTAGCTACTTTTACCTGTCACAAAATGCATGCATCTAGTTCATGGTACTTTGATAGCGGTTGTTCAAGACATATGACAGGTAATGCCAACATACTTTCCAACTTCAAATCCTTGAAGTGTGGAGTAGTAACTTTTGGGGATGGAATGACAGGAAATATTTTAGGTAAAGGTACTCTAAACATTGAAAGGTTACCGAAACTGAAAAATGTGCTTCTTGCTGATGGGCTGAAAGCCAACTTAATTAGCATAAGTCAAATTTGTGACCAACGTTTTTATGTTAATTTTTCACATGATGAGTGTAATGTTTTAAATCAAAATGGTGATATTGTTCTCAAAGGTTCTCGTTCTTTGGATAATTGTTACACTCTCACACAAAAATTCACATGTCATGCATCTTCATCAAGTTTTAATATAACTGACTTGTGGCATGAAAAACTTGAAAAAGATTGCTAATGCACGTCTCATCCGTGGTATACCCAAGTTGGGTAAAGAATCGCTTGGTAAGTGTGAATCATGCCAATTGGGAAAACAGTTGAAAATTTCCCATAAAGCATTATCTGATATTAATACTTCAAATGTGTTAGAATTATTGCATATGGATCTCATGGGTCCTATACAAGTTGAAAGTATTAATGGTAAGAGATACATTTTTGTTTGTGTGGATGATTTTTCTAGATTTACTTGGGTAGATTTCTTAAGAGAAAAATCAGATACATTTGAAGCTTTTCAAACTCTATGTACAAGATTGAGAGTTGAAAAAAATTGTAACATTGGAAAGATTGTACGAATAAGGAGTGATCATGGTAAGGAGTTTGAAAATTCTATTTATGATGAATATTGTAAATCGTTTGGAATTTTGCATGAATTTTCTGCTCCCAAAACCCCTGAACAAAATGGGGTAGTGGAATGGAAAAATCGTACCTTGCAGGAAATGGCCAGAGTTATGCTTAACAACAAAAAACTCACAAACAAATTGTGGGCAGAAGCTATTAATACAGCTTGTTACACAATTAATCGTGTTTTTCTGCGTCCAGGTACAAACAAAAGTCCTTATGAAATCTGGAAAGGTAGAAAACCCAATATTAACTACTTTCATGTTTTTGGGTGTCTATGCTATATTCTTAGAGATCGTGAGAATCTAGGCAAATTTGATGCCAAGAGTGATATGAGAGTTTTTCTTGGTTATTCCACTAATAGTAGGGCTTATCGTGTCTATAATATGAGAACCCAAACTATTATGGAATCAGCTAATGTGGTTGTAGATGATTTAAAAGATTTTTCTGAGTACTCCCATGAGGAGGAAATTGACAGGCTCATTGATGTTCAACATCATAAAGAAATGGCGGATTCGACAGCACAACCTTTAGAGGGGACAACAGTCACTGTTGATGTATCAAATGCCAATTCTGTCGAAACAACAACTGGGCAAACAGAAAAAGAAAATCCAGTTACTTCCTCTGACTCAGTTAAAAAAGAACCATCAACCAGAGTAAAAAAGAATCACTCGAAAGAGGTATGTAAATTTGGTTCAATTTGTTTGTTTTACTTTTGATAACTCTACAAAATAGAGTTATTTCACCACTTTTTATGTGCTAATTGTTGCTTAATTCTTGAGTTTTTAATTGATTTATTAAGTTTTTAAGTAATTTTGAATTTATTAGGCTTAATTTAATTTTATAGATTTTTGTGTATTTTTATTGTTATATTATTGTAAAATATTATGGCTTAATTATTTAGAATTATTATTGTTAAGTTAGTGGTAAAAAAAATTGTTGTATTATTGAACTTAAATATAAAATATAAATTAAGTTATAATTAATATTTTCAAAGAATTAAATTGATTTATTTTATAGTTGAAAATATTGTATTATGATTTATTTTATATTTATTTTATAAGGAATGTATGCTCTTAAAATGAAAGAAAAATGAAGGAAATGTGGTATTTTCAAGAGTTAAAGGTGAAAGAAATAAGGACATTTTGGTATTTCTGTAAAGCTAAAGGCCCAAGCTCCAAGGCCCAGCAGCAGTTCCTCCAACAGCCCCTGCCCCAGCCGTGCACTGCTTCAGCCTTCACCAATGCCGCCTGGCTTGACCTCAGCATCAGCACTCCTGCAATTCGCCACCTGCCCCTGCCTTCACTTCATGTTCAGCCCCCAAAGCAGCCAACTTCAGCATATATATCATCACCATGCTGCCTTCCTTCCATCCAGCACACGGGCCCGAATCCTTCAGCAAAGAAGGCCCAACTCCAAGCAGCTCCAGCTCTCTACCGAAACAGCTTCAAGGCCCACCAGCTGCCCCATTTCAGCCCGCCTGGCCCAATTCGCATGATGTCCCATGCCAAGACAACCCAACTGCCACAACCACCACCAAAAGGCCAAAACTCTCATTTTTATTCCCAATATTTTTCACTCAAATACCAATTCACTCTTCCCTATTTTTCTTACCTAAATAAACATTCATAATTTATTTTTCACCCTAGCTTTTCACTAATCTTTTACCCAACCAAACATTTCATCTTTCCAATACTCTTACACTTACTCTATCTTTCCTACCACTTCCCAACACAATTAAATTAATCATTTATTTATTTTAATTTGATTAATTTAATCTCCATATTTTGCCTATAAATAGAGTCTTGTAAGACCATTTGGGGAGCTCTTCTTCTTCATCTTTTTTTCAACCTCTTCTACACTCCATATTTCTCTCTTCTTTTCACTATTTTCTCTACCATTTTCATCTTTTGAAGAGCATGTCAAGTATGTTATTTTGTAATTTTTATTTCAATCTAGTTATGAGCTTCTAATCTTTTTCAAAGGTTATTAAGATGATGATGAAGCAAAATGTAACTAGATAGTATTTTTTTATTGTATGTTGATTTCCCATTTGTGGAACATTGTTTATGGATTTTTCTATCAAAGATATGCATTTTTCATCTATTATTGAGTGTTAAAGCATATTACACTTAGTTCTTCATTATGCAAAAATATGATATTCTTTGATTAAATGTTTTTCATTAAATTGTTCACATCTAATTCTTAGAGCATAAGTATCATATTTTGCCTAAACATAATCTCTTTGATTTTTTGTAGTTTCATTAGGTTGTAACACAACTAATGCTTAGAAATTATATCTTTTATAAGTGAAGAAAAATCCTACATTTTTTAAAGTAACTTGTGCTTGAATAGAAAATGTATTTTGAAAAAATATAGTGTGATTTATTTCAACTATATCTAAACTTGGGAATCAATATACTTATAAATACTATTGAACTTGCATTTTGTGGATTCTAATATCTTAATAATCTTATTTTACATATCTCATTTGAAAACCATTTTTCTATTTAATCTTACATCTTTTTATTACTTGTCTTTTATTTTTCTAAAACAAAATCTCATCAAATATTTGGAACTAGGTTAGAATATTCTTGCTTTGTTTGAAATAGTTTCTTTTGATGTTAGTCAACTCCCATGGGTTCGACCCCGTACTTACATGAACATTATATTCCGAAACGATTCGTGCACTTGCGAGTTTAAATTTTAAAACACCCTCTTTTGGGATCAACAAGTTTTTGGCGCCGTTGCCGGGGAGTTGCAAGAAAGAAACGATCTTTCTACAAGGTAAGTAACATTCCTCTACTAGTTATTTTATTTTTATTTGCACTATCATCTTAATAAAAAAAAAGGAAGTAAAATATATATATATATCTATAAAAAAAAAATCGAAAAAAAGAGTAAAAATCTAAAAAGAAAAAAAAAGTTATACATATATTTATTTATATTGTTATATATTATATTATATATATATATATCTTGGTAGTTGATGGCATTTAGTGCCTCCTACTTACTTATTAGTTGAGTGCATTAGTGCCTCCTAACCCTTTTTCTTTTTTTCTTTTACTTTTTATGTTTATTTTTTTTTAGTTGAGTGCATTTGTGCCTCCTAAATACTTGATAGTTGAGTGCATTTTTTGCCTCCTACATACTTGAGCAATCTATCTTTTCTAGTGATGACATTAGTGCATCCTAGCTTTTTTTATTTATTTTTTTATTTTTTATCTTAGTTGATGGCATTAGTGCCTCCTAAGTTTTATTATTATTATCATTATTATTATTAGTGTTGGTTGATGGCATTAGTGCCTCCTAATTTTTATATAACTATTTACTATTGCTATTGTCATTTTTCTTTCTTAATTATCGCATTTAGTTAGTTGTGATTTTATTGTTTAAGAAAATACTTGAAAAAAAAAACTAAAAAACAAAGCTTGTTCTTTCAACATAAGAAATTTTTGCTTAAAGGAAATTTGGCAAAGTTCCCATCCACGCTTATTAATTAACCTCGGGGAGTTGTTAATAAGTTGTGAGTAAGTGGAATCAAATAGGCCTGGGAACAAGTTAAACAAAAAAAAAAAAATATAAAATAAAAAAATCATTAAAATCATTAAAATAAAAAAAATATATATAAATATTATAATCTCTTCTTGTTATAAGTATGCTCTGTGGTTGCGGTTCTAACTGATCTTCCACATCAGAAATTTGTTTTCTTGTGATTGTTTGTGTTACTTAGTGAAATTTGTGACATTGTATGCATCATTGGCATCGTAATTCAAAAAATCGTTTGGTGAAAAAATTAGTGTCTTTACGTGAAATTGAAAGTGTTTTTGAAAATTTAAGCATAATGGAACAAGAACCTAATGTTGTGCAAGAAAAAACTCTTCTTGAACACTTTTCACCTATTTCATCTAATGCTCCATCATGCATTGTTTTGCCCACTACTAATGCCACTCATTTTGAACTTAAATCATCAATCATTCAATTGTTACCATCATTTTATGGTTTAGAAAGAGAGGATCCATGCATGTAAAAGACTTTGTGGAAATTTGCTCAACCTTCCGTTTTCAAAAAATTTCAGAAGAGTCGGTTAAACTTAGGTTGTTTCCTTTTTCTTTAAAAGATAGAGCCAAAGCTTGGTTAAACTCACTTCCAACTGGAACCATCACTACTTGGGATCAACTTTTTAATAAATTCCTTGCTAAATTTTTCCCCATGTCCAAAACTGATAATCTAAGAAGAGAAATCTCCGAATTTTATCAAAAAGATAACGAAGAATTTTATGAATGTTGGGAAAGATTTAAAGATTTATTATTAAAATGTCCCCACCATGGTTTTGAAAAATGAAAACTTGTAAAATATTTTTATGATGGTTTAACCCCTTCAAACCGACAAATGATTCAATCTATGCATACCGGAAATTTTTTAAAATTGCAAGGTCAAGAGGCTTGGGACGCTCTTGAAGAATTGTCTGTTAATTCACAACAATGGAATTATTCTGAGCCTAGGTCTAGAGCCAACCCTTCACCAAAAAGAGAAGGAAAATATGAAATAAAAGAAGAAAGTGATTTAAGAACATCATTTGATAAATTAGCAAGAAAAGTAGAAGCCTTAGTAATAAGTCAATCTATGAATTCTCATGTGCAACCTAAAAAAGATGTTTGTTCTTTATGTGCTAGTTCATGTCATAATGCTCAATCATGTCCTTCTTTTATTGAAACATTTTCTGAAGAGGCTAATGCTTTACATTCATATGGAAAACCTTCTTCTGATAGCCCATTTTCCAACACATACAATCCAAATTGGAGAAACCATCCTAATTTTTCATGGAGACAAAACCAACCACAAATGAATCAAGGAAACCAATTCCACATGCCAAATCCAAACCATGCCCAACCAAGTCAACCTTACCCTCCACAAAGAAAACCTTCCTTAGAAGACACCTTACAACAATTCATGCAATCCACCCAACAAATCTTACAAAATTAGTCTCAATCCATTGCCAAACTCGAGACACAATTGGGTCAACTTGCTAATGCTGTAACCGAGAGAGAAAAATTAAGATTTCCTAGCCAACCCATCCCAAATCCTAAAGGCCAATATGAAATAGGAGCTCCTAGTTATAAAGAAGAAGCTAAGTCCATTTCAACTCTTAGGTCCGGAAAACAAATTGTCAAACCCGATTACATACCTCAAGTTGAAAAAGACCAAAGACAACCTCAAAGTTCCAACACAAATGACCTTTCAAAAGATGATGCTCAAATCCTTCCTCCCATCCCAAAAGCTCCTTTTCCACAAAGATTAATTCCACTCAAGAAAGGCAACCAATATAGTGACATTTTAGAAGTTTTCAAACAAGTAAGCATCAACATTCATTTCTTAGATGCCATTAAACAAATTCCTGCCTATTCTAAATTCTTAAAAGTCCTTTGCACTGTTAAAAGAAACACAAATGCTCCAAAAAAGGCGTTTTTAACTGAACAAGTTAGCTCCATAATTCAATATAAAAGTCTTGTGAAATATAAAGATCCCGGTTGTCCAACAATTTCATGCATCATTGGCGATCATTTTATTAACAAAGCTTTACTTGATTTAGGAGCTAGTGTGAATTTACTGCCTTATTCTGTGTATAAGCAACTTGGTCTAGGAGAATTAAAACCAACTTCTATAACACTTCAATTAGCCGATCGTTTAGTGAAAATCCCTAGAGGTATTGTAGAAGATGTTTTAATTAAAGTGGATAAATTCTATTTCCCTGTGGACTTTATTATTCTTAACACTCAACCTGTTGAAAATGCTCATGCTCAAATACCCATCATTCTAGGTAGACCATTTTTAGCTACATCTAATGCAATTATCAATTGTCATAATGGTGTATTGAAATTATCTTTTGGAAACATGACTGTTGAATTAAATGTTTTTAATGTTGCTAAATCTGTTGAGTGTGAGGAAGTGCATGGAGTTAACATGATAGAGAGTATGTGTGAAGATGATGGAAATGACTTACTTGAATTTTGTGAAAAATAAATTGGTATGAACTTGCATATTGATGATTTTAATGATGATGTGAATTCTTTGTTAGAGTCTATACCCTTAAATGAAACCAAAGTTGAACCATTTTCACCCTTAGATCATGTTCAATCAATTTCCGAGTCTCCAAAGTTAGACCTTAAACCTTTGCCAGAAAATTTAAAATATGCTTTTCTAGGAGAGTCTGAAACCTTGCCTGTTATCATAGCATCTGCTTTAGATAAAGAACAAGAAGATAAATTGCTAAATGTCCTTAGAAAACATAAGGAAGCCATAGGTTGGACTATTGGAGACATCAAGGGAATTAGCCCATCCATATGCATGCATAGAATCCATCTAGAAGAAAATGCTAAAACCTCTCGGGAATGTCAAAGAAGGTTAATGTTATACCCAGATTTCGAGCCATAGCAAATATGACCTCGAAAGCTGAGTTCGCATTAAATGGTCTCGTGAGGGTTAGGGTATGCTCTACGATTGTAAATCGGAGCCTGCAAAGTATGATACAGACCTCGAATATGGTGACCTCGAAATGATCTCGATCTCGAAGGATAGCTCTATGAGCCCCTCATCTTCAGGAACAACTTCGGAGCAGGGATCTCGAGCTCGATATGCTATCTCGAAAGCAATGTTAGCTCGGGAAATGTCAGTGGCTCGCACAATGACGTGAAACCTTAGATGCTGAAGCCTTGGAGATACGCTATGATTACCTTGAATATCTACAAGTATTGTAGATATGGGATGTAATCCTCATTTATCGATGAAAATCCCCAAGAATCGTGGGATATTATTTAGTCAGTTATGCGTTTCCTGGTCTTTGGGGAACGTTTCCTTTTATATCTGATTGTTGGCATTTAAAGCCATTTATTTTTATTCACAAAAGAGTAACTACCCAAAATATGTGGGATAGTATTCTGCATCCTCCTCTATAAATAGAGAAGTCATGCACCATTGTAAAGGACCGAAATTCTGATCCTTGAGAGAAAACTCTGGAGAATTCATGCTAAAGAATTGTTCAGAGATAATTTTGAGATTAATAACAGAGACTCGTGGACTAGGCAGATTTAACTGCTGAACCACGTAAAAACCGTGTGTCTGACTCGTTTGTTTCTTTTAGCCATTGTCTTTAATTGTTTACGTGCTCTCTTCTTTTATCTGCTGACGAAAAACAGCGTCAACAGTTTGGTGCTTTCGTTGAGAGCCTCAAGCATCCATCCCAGAGAGATTCATGGCTGCAAACAATCAGAACACTCCTGAAGAAAATTACCCAAGGCGTCCTGGAAAACAACCAATGGAGAACCCGGACGCTGAAGAAAGGAGTGGGTCCTCTGATTCCCGGGGACCACCTCCACAACCAAGGGATGAGGACATGTACTATAACCCTGAGCGTTATGTCCCTATTGTAGAATTGGAGAATCGGCAGCTGAAACAACTGCTGGCAGATGCCAACAAACGTAACGAGGAGTTGACTAGGATAGCCGCGGAGGCGCAGGTGGCTCAGCCCCCGCTTCCGCGCGAAGACCAAGTCCCTCCTCCAAGAGACGTGCACGTTCCTCCCCGGAGGCCCCGTGGGCGTCCACGAAAAAAATGCTACCACAAGGAGGCCAGCGCAACCTCCAGCACCAACAGAGCCATCTGCTCCTTCTAGGCCTCAAAGGAGTACCCGAGCTCGGGTCCCGCCTAATCCACCTGTGGAAGTGCCTGCAGGAACTGAGAACAACCGAGCTCCTGCCGAGGCTCGGACTCAGGTTCCTGGTAGTGCACCAAACGCAACTGGCCCATCTCGGGCAAATTCTGGACCCTCCAGGCCGAGGCAAGGACGGCAACCACCGTCACCTATACGGTTTCCTCCGTCTCCCATAAGATATCCTTCACCTCCCCGCAGGAACGCTCAACCTGATCGAGATCAGGATCAAGGGCGTACAGGGGAAAGACAAGAAAACAGGGAGACGTTCCAGGGGCGGAAAGGCGCGACATCCGAGAGAAGTCAGACGTCCCGATCTCGCACTGCAGGGACAAGGCGACGTAGAAAGGATCCACCACGAAATGACCGATCGATGAGTTTCACTAGTGATGAGTCCGGAGAAACTAGGTCTGTCAGTAAACACGACCGGGGTCGTAAAAATACTGGAAATCACAAGAGCCATCCCGACCTGCGCAATCACCTGAATCAGAGCAGGGGAAAGGGAGATCAGACAAACCCGGATCTTAGGAATCATCTGAATGGGCGTAGAGATCCCTCACGGAGACGCGAGCCTGGGATCGCGATTAATGACTATCAATTCCAAACACCGCCTAAGGACCCAGTACAAGAAAGGATCGATCAGCTCGAAAAAGCCTTTAGGCTCTTGAAGAATGAACGAGGGAACGGTCGATATGAGGACTCTGATGAGGAGCTCGAGCCATTTGCTCCCAATATTTCTAACACTCAGTTCCCCCAAGGGTTCCGGATTCCTCACGTCCCAGCGTTTGAAGGAAAAACTGACCCATGCAGCCATCTGAGTACATTCAACACTATCATGAGAGCTAGTAACGTGGGTTACGAGCTCAGATGTATGTTGTTTCCGACATCATTGGCCGGGCCTGCCAAGAGTTGGTTCGAGAAGTACAAGAGACATTCTATAACTTCGTGGGATCAATTGTCTAGAGACTTCAAGAAGCAGTTCCGAGCTATGGTGGGAGTCAGACCCGAAGCATCCACTTTGACTAACGTCCGACAACAACCGGGCGAAACACTAAAGAGCTACCTGACAAGATTTAATCTAGAGGTCGCCCGAGCTCGAGACGTGGATGACAGTGGGCATTTGGGATGACATGCAAGGGAAACCGGTGAGGTCGATAACCGAGTTTAACAGACGGGCGCAGAGATTTGTCAATGTAGAGGAGGCGAGGTCAACACTCAAGGCGACCTCGCAGACCGAAACTACAACGATAAACATTAACTCCGCCTCAACCTCGGTTGACCCAGCAGCTGCACAGCCTACCTCGGAGAATCCCTCCAAGAGGAAAAAGAGCGAGGGAAATAATCCCGAGGCTGATGGAGGAAAGAAGAAGAAAGGAGAAAGGTATTTCTCCGTATATAAAGTGCACACCGAGCTCAACGAGTCTCGGGAAAACATATACCTGGCTAATGAAAACCAGGTCCCCTTCAGGCGTCCGGACCCTATGAGGAATCAAAAATCCAAGAGGGATTCTAGCAAATACTGTCGATTTCATAGGGACACCGGTCATACAACTGATGAGTGCCGACAGCTGAAGGACGAGATCGAAGGGTTGATCTCGTGAGGTTATTTCCGGCAGTACGTCAAAAACCAGAATACTAGACAGGCTACTGCTAGCCAGAGAGTAGCCGCGCTTCCGGCAGCACAGAATAATAACTCCCGATCTCGGGATGAGGACAGGCCTCCGCCGATAGATGGAGAGGGCGTAATAACCATCTCGGGAGGTCCTCATCTCGCAGGAGGGGGCAGAAATGCTCAAAAACGATATGTGAATGAGCTGAAGACAGGGGACGGGTCTCCATATGAACCCGAACCAAGGGCACCAAAAAGCCAAAGGGTTGAGACTCAGCCTATAACCTTCACCGAGGAGGATGCCTCCCACGTCCAGTTCCCTCATCATGATCCACTCGTCATCACCCTACAGCTTGCCAACAAAAGAGTGCGCCGAGTTCTCATAGACAATGGGAGCTCAGTTAACATTCTTTATAAAGCAACCCTAGAAAAAATGGGACTCTCCCTTCGCGACCTGAAGGCTTGTGCAACCACTTTGTACGGCTTTTCTGGAGAAGGAACCGCCTGTATGGGGTCCATTGAACTCCCTGTGACCTTGGGAGACTATCCAGTCTCGGTGACCAAGATGATGGAGTTTGTGGTAGTAGAGTTACCATCTGCCTACAATGTATTGCTCGGGAGACCCGCCCTGGTCGGGCTGGGGGCAGTTTCATCTGTAAGGCATCTAGCCCTTAAGTTCCCAACTCCAAGCGGGGTTGGAACATTGAAAGGAGATCAATTGGCAGGAAGGGAGTGCTACAGCATTTCCTTAAGGGGAAAGAAACAAACAAGCGCGCAAGCACTTGTTGTCATACAGAATAAAGATGGAACAGTTTTAGAAATTGATGAGGAGATCGATCCAAGGATTGAAGAGAAGGTTGACCTCCAACCTTTGGAGGAGCTCGAAGAGGTTTAGCTCGATGAATCTGATCCCTCAAAAAAGGTGAAGGTCGGGAAACACCTCCAAGACGAATCAAAATAGCAATTAATTTGCTTTCTGAAGAAAAACCAGGATGTCTTCGCGTGGTCCCACTCTGACATGGTGGGAATAAGCCCTAATGTAGCAAGCCACGCATTGAATATAGACAAAATCTTTCCCCCGAAGCAGCAAAAGCGAAGGCAGCTGGATGAAGACAGAAAGAAAGCACTAAAGGAGGAGGTGGACAGGCTGAAAGCAAATAATTTTATAAGGGACGCTTTTTACCCTGATTGGGTGGCCAATCCAGTGTTGGTCCCGAAACCCAATGGGACATGGAGGACGTGCATTGACTACTCGGACCTCAACAAGGCCTGCCCGAAAGACTGTTTTCCCCTGCCGAGAATTGATCAGCTCGTGGATGCCACGGCGGGGCATGGTCTGATGTCATTCATGGATGCCTATTCTGGATATAACCAGATTCCCATGCATGCCCCCGACCAAGAGCATACGAGCTTCATTACAGATAAAGGGCTCTACTGCTACAATGTCATGCCATTCGGACTCAAGAATGCCGGAGCCACGTACCAGCGGCTCGTAAACATGATGTTCTCAGAGCAAATAGGGAACAACATGGAAGTTTATGTTGACGACATGCTTGTAAAGTCTCAACTTAACAAGAACCATGTTGATGACCTCGAAGAGTGCTTTGGCGTGCTCAGAAAGTACAACATGAAGTTGAATCCTCAGAAGTGCACTTTTGGGGTGTCTTCAGGAAAATTTCTGGGTTTCATTGTCAATTCTCGTGGGATCGAGGCTAATCCCGACAAGATAAAGGCCCTCATCGATATGCCTTCGCCTCGGAAGCATAAAGATGTTCAAAGCCTGACTGGCAGGATGGCAGCTCTGAGCAGGTTCATCTCGAAGTCAACAGACCGCGGTCTCCCATTCTTCAACTTATTGAAAGGAAGTAAGAAGTTTGAATGGACAGATGAGTGCGAGCTAGCCTTTCAGGAGCTCAAAAAGCACCTAGCCGAACCGCCCATCCTATCAAAGCCTGAGACGGGAGAAGTACTGTTCCTGTACCTCTCAACTACCGAACACGCGATAAGCGCGGTGCTCGTCCGAGAGGAAGAGAGAATACAGAAACCCGTCTACTATATCAGTAAAAGATTACTGGGGGCAGAGTCAAGGTATCCACTGATGGAGAAGCTCGCCCTCAGCCTGATCCATTCATCTCGAAAGCTCCGCCCTTACTTTCAGGCACATCCTATCCATGTATTAACAGATCAACCACTAAGGCAAGTCTTGTCTAAACCAGAGGCGTCTGGTCGACTCCTAAAGTGGGCTGTTGAACTCGGACAATTCGAGATCACCTACCATCCGAGGACGACCATCAAGGCACAAGCGTTGGCGGATTTCATAGTGGAGTGCACCAGCATCGCTGATGACGAGGTAACAACCACGGCCCACGAGCTGTGGAAACTTTACGTCGACGGGTCGTCAAATGAAAATGGAGCGGGGGCAGGAGTTATTTTGATCACTCCTGCAGGGAGAAAATTTCACTCTGCATTAAGGTTCGGCTTTAAAGCATCTAATAATGAAGCTGAGTACGAGGCTTTACTGGCGGGACTACGAATAGCAAATGAACTCAAGGCCAGAGCTATACATTGTTACAGCGACTCTCAGCTCGTAGTTAATCAAATCTTGGGAGAGTACCAGGCTCGTGGCACAAAAATGGCAGCTTATCTGGAGAAGGCAAAGTGCGCATTGGAGTTTTTTGAGTTTTATGCAATCGAACAGGTTCCCCGAGAACAAAACTCAAACGCAGATGCCTTAGCTCGCCTCGCCACCTCCGCCGAAAATGAGGAGCTGAATGTTGTACCTGTAGAGCACTTGTCAGCACCCAGCATTACTGAGCCAGACAAGGAAGATGTGTGCATGATCGAGACAGAAACGACCTGGATGAGCCCGATCGTTGAATACCTCGAAAATGGAATTCTTCCAAAAGATCGAAGTCAGGCTCGTAAACTAATGTATCAACTTCCTCGTTACACCATCCTGGATGGAAGACTATACAGAAGAGGGTATTCCATGCCATTGCTCAGATGCGTGACTCCCCCCGAGGCAAAGAAGATTATTGAAGAAATTCATGAGGGGTTCTGCGGAGATCATACCGGGGGGCACAGCCTATCCAAGAAGATTATACGCCAAGGATATTTCTGGCCAACCATTAAAACGGATTCTTTCGAGTTCGTGAAAAAGTACGACAAGTGCCAGAGATTCGCCACGATACCCCGAGCTCCACCTTCCGAACTAACCATGTTGACATCCCCATGGCCTTTTGCGGTATGGGGCATCGACCTCATAGGCTCACTCCCAACTGGCAAAGGAGGAGTAAAGTATGCTGTGGTCGCGGTTGATTACTTCACAAAATGGACAGAGGCTGAACCACTAGCGACCATAACTTCAAAGAAGATCCTAGATTTCGTGGTAAAGAACATCGTATGCCGATATGGAGTGCCAAGAAAGATTGTGTCTGACAACGGAACCCAGTTTGACTGCGACTTATTCACCAACTTTTGTAACAAGAACGGTATAATCAAGAGCTTTTCGTCAGTGGCTCACCCTCAGGCGAACGGTCAGGTCGAAGCCGTTAACAAAACTCTCAAGAGTTCCTTGAAGAAAAAGTTGGAAGAAGCAAAGGGACGATGGCCTGAGGAAATACCCCAAGTCCTTTGGGGATATAGAACTACAGCTCGGACATCAACTGGACATACCCCATTTTCTCTAGCATACGGCTGCGAGGCAATGTTGCCCATTGAGGTCGAAATTCCAATGATTCGAACTCAGATTTACGACCAAAGTTCCAATCATACTCAGCTCGAAGAAACCCTAGACTTGATCGAAGAAAAAAGGGAGGAGGCTCAGCTGAGAAATGCTGCTCACCAGCAACGAACAACAAGATATTTCAATAAAAGGGTTCGAAGTCGAAAGTTCGGAGTAGGAGATCTGGTATTGAGACACGTATTCTTAGCAACCCGAGATTCAGCAGCAGGAGTACTCGGGCCAAACTGGGAAGGACCATACCAGATAGAATCAGTCATCCGCCCTGGCGTATACAAACTTGCGAGATTAGGTGGGAGCCTCATACCACGAGCATGGAATGGCGAACACCTTAGACCATATTATCAATAGTGTAGGAAGTGTCGCCCGTAACCATGATTTTCTGTACTTAGTTTGTTTTTGAATTTCAAATAAAGGGTCTACTTTGTTTCACATGTAATTTATTTTTATTTTTGCAATCTCTCTTAATTTAATAACCTATGGTCACACTCATAGGATATTAAGGGGGCATCATTGGTATACATACCTCTAGCTTAAAAAAAAAATAATAAAAAACAAAAAAGTATTTGGATATAACCAAGTACGCGAGCTTAGATAGTTCGGACTTAACCGAGTTATCAAAAACAAAAAAGTATTTGGATATAACCAAATACGCGAGCTTAGATAGTTCGGACTTAACCGAGCGAGCTTAGATATTTCAGACTTAACCGAGTTATCAAAAACATTAAGTATTTGGAAATAACCAAGTACACGGGCTTAGATAGTTCGGACATTACCGAACTACCAAAAACCAAAAACGTTTGGAATTAACCAGATGTGCAAGCATAACAGGTTTGGAACAAACCAGCCAAATTATCGATCAATGATAAATGGGAGCCTAAACCCATCATGAAATATGTCGAGATCGAGGCTGGAACATCTTAAAATAGTTTCGAACTCATAACCTCGGAGCTAAGATACTAAGGATGAGGAAAAGTGACTAAAAGATTAACCAAATCATTCATATTACATGCCATATAAGTACTTTTTAGTTCATGGTTAAAGTAATGTACGACCTTGATAAATAACGAGGTTGGAAACGGATAATTCGAATAAACTATGCATGAATGCATCGAATTTCGAGCCTAAATCCAAACTATGTTTGTATGCATAAATAAACATAACCGGTCCATCAATTATAAAAATATGCAAAATATTTCGAGCCAAGAAATGTAAGCATATAAAAAAAAATATAATAGTAAAGGAAATTGTATCAGCCCCGTGGGCATAAGTTAAAATAATTACAGAAATAATGGGACGCAGCCCCGAAAACTGATCTCCCCGAGGTCAGATTCAAAGAAGAGGAGTCTCCTTGGCCTTCTCAGCATCAGTGGCACCGGACCCCTCAGGACGAATAGCATGACTATCCTCCTGAGCTCCCTCCGAAACGGTACTCGGAGCAGCTTTATCCTTCTCGAGCTGCTCAGCCTCTTCCTTTTCGAGCCGAGCATTCCATCGTTCGAGGAAGGACGCCTCGAGGGGACCCAAAAAACTGGTGTCCAGTTCTTCGTTATAGGCCCACATCCGGTACATGGCTGAATCGACCGCCGTTTCCTTCTTTTCTTTGAACTCGGCAGTAAGGCGGGTTTTGATATCCTCCATGAGGTCGAGGGTGACGGCCTTGTCTTCCTCGAGCTTCTTATTGGTCTCCCGAAGCTGGATGTTATCTCTCTTTTGCTCCTCGAGCTCATTTTTCAGCTTCCCAAGCTCCTTGTCCATTTCCTCACGCTCCTTAACCACTGCCTCGAGCTTAATGTTCGCCGCCTTTAGGTCATCGTTCGCTCTAAGGTGGAGGTCCCTCTCCTCTTGGGCGAGGGTCCTGCTCGAATGGACCTCGTTGTTCAGCTCGTAATTAAGCTGGGCAGTGAAAGCAAGAGCCTGAAAAAAGGAAGAAACCATCATTAGCCTCGAGACAGTGTGAATGTAAGCAAAGGGAATGTAGGATCCTTACCGCGGCAGTGTGCTCGATACTCTTCTCAAACATGACAGTGCGGTCCCGAGTGCTAGTTAGACACTGCCACTGAGGAGCCTCAAAATTGCCGTAGCTCTGGCCGATCCGGGACATTACATCCGAGATCAGCGTAGATCCGTGAGGACCGGCAGCATTGTCCACCACATACGAATCCATATGGGTGGAAATGGTTAGCTTCTGAGCTCGGGAAGCAGAAGGTCTTTTGGCGAGCTGAGTAGAAGGCATTTGACCCGCCACAGGAGGTTGGGATTCGACCACGGCAGCGACACCAGCCTGCGAGGCCGGCGCCACCACAGAGACGACGGCCTGCGAGGGTGGTATCGTCGTGGGGGCGTTAGTCTGGCCAGTCGACGCAGCAGCAGAGCTCGAAGCCGGCGGGGGAGGAGGAGGCGTTTTCCTAGATCTCTTGGAGCTTTTCCCAGGCTGGCTGGTTTTCAATCCCCTTGCCCTGGGGCGCTTGCTCCTCTTGGCACCCGCATTGTCGATGAGGGCGTCGAGGTCGGAGTCCATATTGCCGGCACAAGTCATCACAGTGAGTCAGTAAAAGAAATACAAGTTACTTCAACACTATATATAGAGTGGTGAAAGAAAAAACCTAACTGGAACTTTCCCCCGAGCTTGAGCTTGGGGACCATGAAATTCCCCCGTCTTCAGAAGAGGCGGGGGGAGGGCCTTCCCTATAAGTTGGTGATAACCTCGAAAGGTCCCTATAATCATTGGTCCCATACTGCACAGCTATCCCATTCCACATCTCGTCCGTGGTATACATAGTGTCGTATTTCCCGAGCCCACTATCAAACCTATGGACACAGTCATCTACCCAACTCCATATGTAGAAGTGGTATCTATCCTGTGGGCACGAGACTAGTCTATTGGGCCTGTGTTTTAATAAAGTGGGAGACCACATTCGCGAAGTAGGAAGGGTTTTACCTCCATCGGAGTCCGAACTCGAGGCTTCATCATTTGCCTCGTTCCCCGACCGCGGACTTCTCGAGCGAATTGGGAGAGATGTTTTCCTTTCCCTCCTCGGAGGAAGGATGCCTGTGGGCAGAGGCACTTCCTCCCAGCGTTCATATTTTTTACTGGACCAGTCAGAGGTTGACTGGCCCTGTCCCAACAAGCCACAAGCTCGAAGCTTGTCCTCATGTAGCAGAAATGAGAGAGACCTCCTGCCATAAGGGAGTCGGAGCAGGCTCTCTCTGTGCTCCTTCATTGTCTCGTCAGGGGTGGGACGCTGAAAGTTAGCTGAAAGGCGAGATACACTTCAACTAAACATGGATTCAAGGGCTAAAGATTCGAGCTCAAAAATAGAAAGTAACGGGAATACTTACGAATTCGCCTAAACGAACGATGTCGAGACGGGAACAGACCGTCTGTCCAGAAAAAAGCCCTCTTGAAGTCAGGAGGATGGTTCGGAAGATCTTCAAAGATTTTTGTCTCTTTGGGGTAGCTCGAAAGATAGTAGAAACCATCTCCTCCCCGAGCTCGGGAGGGATTACTCTTCAAGCAAAAGAGATATAAAATCTCTTGGGGTGAAGGTCCTGTCCACCCCTGCTCGTGAAACAAGGACCTCAGGGCAGACATCACCCTGTATGAATTGGTGTTGAGTTGGAATGGAGCCAACCCAACGAAATCGATGAAGTCCCTGAAAAAGGACTTCAGGGGCAACAAAGCTCCTGCCCTTAGATGCTCCTGGCTCCAGGCCGCGTATTTCACACTGGAATCGCGGCCCCCAGGAGCGAAACAGCTCCGTTCATGCCTTGTCGGAGCTCGACACTTCAGTGTGTCCAACGAGCTAAGGCCATGAATGGCCAGGATGTCAGTTATCTGGTCGGAGGTGGTAACCGAGCTCTGGTAGAATTCGGCTTCAAACATCTCCCTCCTAGGCTGCGAAGATGAAGGCTCCGCCATTAAGGAAAACTGAAGTTCCCCCGGGTGGTATGCTACCGTGACTTTTAACGCGGGGTCGAGGGGAACTGGCCTAGGTCCGGGGTTCGGCTCCGGATAGATGGCTTCTCGAAGAACCCTTTTCTTCTTTTCGATGACCTCGTCTATCTGGCGACGATAGTGGGCTCGAATGTCTTCTTGCTCCCGTGCGATCTCGTATTCTTTAATCCGACGCTGGTTCCGGGCAAAGATCGATTCCGGGCTCGGAGATTTGGGCTCGTAAGGAATTGCTCGTAGTGACCCCCACCGTCTTTCCGGATTTTGTGACATCTAACGAGAAAGAAAAAATGGTGAGGGCCATGCATGCAAGGATCACGAGCTCGACAGAATGAGCTCGGAGATTTAAGGACAAGAAACTAAGAATTTAGACCCTCGCTAAGGGGTCAGAGCGCGTGTTCCACAGGGAAGAAAAAGAACGTGGATGATTTTTAAAAAATCCCGAAGTTCAAGGGAAAGAAAGGTGGCGGTTAGCCAGGAAAGGGCTTTTTCGGGTTTCGTGTAATTGTCAAGAGTAAGGGTTTTTACCCGAAAACTTGGTGTACAAGAAACATAGCCTAAAATTTTCAAAACCCAGAAAGTTGAATCAAAACCCAGAAAGTTGAAACGCCATTCAAAGGACAAAACTGGGCATAAACCAGAGGCGAACATCCAGAAAGAAAATCCAGAAAACATAAAAGCCTATTGATCCAAAACCTCCTATCGTGTCATTCTAACATACACAGCAAGCACAGTATAAAAAGAACAACAAAAATGGCGTACTTACACAGTGATGGGGAGTGCAGCGAAATCGTCGAGTGGAGAAGAGGTTGCAGGAAAGAACTCACTGACTCGTACAAACCAGGATTCTTTTGTTTCTTCGGCCTAGAAAACATGCAATGAGCATAAACTGTGGTAAGAGGTTTAGGGAGTGTTTTTCTTTTTTCTGGTCTGTGATGAGCAAATGTGAAGAAGACGAAGAGGGGGTCTTGTATAAATAGGTGGGAAAACTGAATTAATCAGGAGCGTTGATTAAAATCCTCAACAGATCGAATGGAGGGGAGTCGATGATAAGATGGCGCCGAAAAGCTGTCAGACGAACGATCGTGGGCATGTTCCCAAGGTACTCAAGTACCTAAAGTGAGCAATACCCATCTGGCACGTGTCCGTTTTTAAGAGTGTGACGGTATGGTTCCCGAAAAGAGTAGTTCAAAAGTTTCCTTCTCTTAGGATTCGAACAAATACTTTTGAGGGGGCAAAATGTTATACCCAGATTTCGAGCCATAGCAAATATGACCTCGAAAGCTGAGTTCACATTAAATGGTCTCGTGAGGGTTAGGGTATGCTCTACGATTGTAAATCGGAGCCTGCAAAGTATGATACAGACCTCGAATATGGTGACCTCGAAATGATCTCGATCTTGAAGGATAGCTCTGTGAGCCCCTCATCTTCAGGAACAACTTCGGAGCAGGGATCTCGAGCTCGATATGCTATCTCGAAAGCAATGTTAGCTTGGGAAATGTCAGTGGCTCGCACAATGACGTGAAACCTTAGATGCTGAAGCCTTGGAGATACGCTATAATTACCTTGAATATCTACAAGTATTGTAGATATGGGATGTAATCCTCATTTATTGATGAAAATCCCCAAGAATCGTGGGATATTATTTAGTCAGTTATGCATTTCCTGGTCTTTGGGGAACATTTCCTTTTATATCTGATTGTTGGCATTTAAAGCCATTTATTTTGATTCACAAAAGAGTAACTACCCAAAATATGTGGGATAGTATTCTGCATCCTCCTCTATAAATAGAGAAGTCATGCACCATTGTAAAGGACCAAAATTCTGATCCTTGAGAGAAAACTCTGGAGAATTCATGCTAAAGAATTGTTCAGAGATAATTTTGAGATTAATAACAGAGACTCGTGGACTAGGCAGATTTAACTGCTGAACCACGTAAAAACCGTGTGTCTGACTCGTTTGTTTCTTTTAGCCATTGTCTTTAATTGTTTACGTGCTCTCTTCTTTTATCTGCTGACGAAAAACGGCGTCAACAGTTAAATCCAAATATGAAAGAGGTCGTTAGGGAAGAAGTACTTAAACTGTTAGATGTAGGTATCATTTACCCTATTTCTGATAGTCAATGGGTTAGTTCAGTCCAAGTAGTGCCTAAAAATTCTGGGATCACAGTTATTGAAAATGAGAAAAATGAATTAATCCCTACTCGAGTGCAAACGGGGTGGAGAGTGTGTATAGACTATAGAAAGCTAAACAATGTTACTAGAAAAGACCACTTTCCTTTACCCTTTATTGATCAAATGCTTGAACGTTTAGCTGGCCATGCATATTATTGTTTTCTTGATGGCTATTCGGGATATAACCAAATCCCCATTGCCCCTGAAGATCAAGAAAAGACTACCTTCACTTGCCCTTTTGGAACCTTTGGATATCGTCGCATGCCTTTTGGTCTTTGTAATGCTCCTGCAACTTTTCAAAGATGTATGATTGCAATATTCTCTGATATGGTTGAAAGAAATCTTGAAGTGTTTATGGATGATTTTTCTGTGTTTGGAAATTCTTTTGATGACTGTTTGCACCATCTTTCTCTTGTTTTAATTCGTTGCAAAGAAAATAATTTAGTTCTTAATTGGGAAAAATGTCATTTTATGGTTAAAAAATGAATTGTTTTAGGTCATGTAAATTCATCTGAGGGAATAGAAGTTGATAAAGCAAAAGTTGATCTTATTTCAAAACTTCCCCCACCTAAAACAATAAAAGAAATTAGATCATTCTTAGGCCATGCCGGTTTTTATAGAAGATTCATAAAAGACTTTAGCAAAATTTCACGCCCATTATGTCATTTGCTAGGAAAAGAAAATGCTTTTGTCTTTGATAATGATTGCCATGTTGCCTTTGAAAAATTGAAATCCCTTTTGACTAGTGCACCTATTATTCGCCCTCCTGATTGGAATATTCCTTTTGAAATAATGTGTGATGCTTCTCATTATGCTATTGGTGCTGTTCTAGGGCAAAGAATTAACAAGTTACCTCATGTAATCTACTATGCTAGCAAAACTTTGAACCATGCTCAATTAAATTATTCTACAACTGAAAAAGAATTGCTTGCTGTTGTGTTTGCATTGGAGAAATTTAGGTCTTATTTGTTAGGATCTAAAATAATTGTCTATTCTGATCATGCTGCATTGAAATATCTCTTGTCGAAAAAAGATGCTAAATCTCGCTTAATTCGTTGGATCTTGCTTTTACAAGAATTTGATTTAGAGATACGAGATAAAAAGGTTCTGAAAATGTTGTAGCTGATCATTTGTCTAGAATTGTTGTTGAGACTAATAATGACTCCACCACTGTAACTGAAACTTTTCCTGATGAACAACTCATGCATATATCTTCTTTGCCTTGGTATGCTGACATTGTGAATTATTTGGTCACTGGTGAAATTCCTTCTCATTGGTCCAAGCATGACAAATCTAAATTTTATTCTGAAGTGAAAAATTTCATGTGGGATGACCCTTATTTGTTTAAATATTGCCCTGATCAAATAATAAGGAGATGCATTCCAAATTGTGATCAACTTAAAATCATATCTTTTTGTCATGATCATGCATGTGGTGGACATTTTAGTGGTAAGAAAACTGCTTTGAAAATTTTACAATGTGGATTTTATTGGCCTACTATTTTTCATGACACTTATGTTTATTGCAAATCTTGCGAACGTTGTCAAAAGTTAGGAAGTGTAACTAGAAGAAACATGATGCCTTTGAATCCTATCCTTATTGTTGAAATATTTGATGTTTGGGGCATTGATTTTATGGGTCCATTTCCTAACTCTTTTGGTAACTTGTACATTCTTGTTGGTGTTGATTATGTGTCTAAATGGGTTGAAGCTGTTGCATGCCGCACAAATGACCATAAAGTTGTGCTTAAGTTTTTGAAAGAAAATATTTTCTCCCGTTTTGGCTCACCACGTGCTATCATTAGTGATAACGGTACACACTTTTGTAATAGATCTTTTGAGCATTTAATGAAACAATATGGTATTACACATAAAGTCACTACACCTTATCACCCACAAACCAGTGGTCAAGTTGAAATATCAAATAGGGAAATTAAGCACATCTTAGAGAAAACTGTCAATCCAACTAGGAAAGATTGGTCCTTAAGACTCATTGATGCATTATGGGCATATCGAACTGCATACAAAACACCCATTGGAATGTCTCCCTATAGACTTGTGTATGGAAAGGCATGTCACTTACCCGTTGAGCTAGAACATAGAGCCTATTGGACAATTAAGCAATTGAATTTTTCCTTAGACAAAGCGGGTGAGAGAAGAAAGCTTCAATTAAATGAGTTAGAAGAGCTTAGGCATGATGCATATGACTATTCCAAAAAATATAAGGATCGAATGAAGATTTACCATGACAAAAACATTTTGCGAAAAGATTTCTCTCCCGGTCAAAAAGTCCTTTTATACAATTCTCGTTTGCATCTCTTCCCGGGGAAGTTACGCTATAGGTGGGTAGGTCCATACATTGTTCGCACTGTTTTTCCACATGGAGCCATTGAAATTGAAAATCCTAATAATGGTAATATATTCAAAGTGAATGGACAAAAATTGAAACCATTTTTAGAATTAAAAATAGCTAAAGTGGATGAAATCCTTCTTGCGGATCCTATTTACCATGGTCCTTGATCGCTCTCATCAATTATTGGTAAATGTGTGTTTTATTTATGTTTTTAGGTTAACTTCTTGTTTTGATTTTTGTTTCTTTTTTGTTGCACTCTTGACATGCTCCATGATGAGGTACGACCATTCTAAACTCTAAACTCTTTCACGCTTCAATTTATATTTGTATTTTGATACATTGAGGACAATGCATAAATTAAGTTTGGGGGTAGTGGGTTTATATGATTACTTCTTTCATATGTTTGAAAATGGTAGAATTTCTTTTAAAAAAAAAAACAAAAAAATATTATCTTTCTAGTAATATAAATATATATATATAGTTTTGTACTTTTATACTTTATCAAAAACTATATAAAAAAAAAAAAATTTAAAAAAAAAACTCCTTTGGTGATATCCATTTTTCCTATGATAATACCCTTGATTGAGTTTGATTTTAGTTTAAAAAAATATATGAATCTTTCTTAAGCTTTGTGTTTAATTCTTGGGTCAATTTTGCTTAAAAAAATGAAATTTTGAAAAAAAAAATTATTATTCATCATAATATGTGAAATAAATAGTTTATTACAACAATTTTTTCCAAAATTCACATAATAACTTGATAAATAGTTTTGGACTTCTAATTTAAAATATATTTTCAAAGCAAGAGTGACTATGGAATTAATTACATAAGGTTAATTTTGATTCATATATATATATTTTTTTATAAATTATGTTCAATGTGCAATCTTTGAGGACATTTTTGATATCACCAAATAAAAAAAATTAAAAAAAAATGTGTATTTTTTTTTATTTTTCTTTTGCTTGAGGACTAGCAAAATTCTAAGTTTGGGGGTGCGATAACTCTACAAAATAGAGTTATTTCACCACTTTTTATGTGCTAATTGTTGCTTAATTCTTGAGTTTTTAATTGATTTATTAAGTTTTTAAGTAATTTTGAATTTATTAGGCTTAATTTAATTTTATAGATTTTTGTGTATTTTTATTGTTATATTATTGTAAAATGTTATGGCTTAATTATTTAGAATTATTATTGTTAAGTTAGTGGTAAAATAAAATTGTTGTATTATTGAACTTAAATGTAAAATATAAATTAAGTTATAATTAATATTTTCAAAGAATTAAATTGATTTATTTTATAGTTGAAAATATTGTATTATGATTTATTTTATATTTATTTTGTAGGGAATGTATGCTCTTAAAAAGAAAGAAAAATGAAGGAAATGTGGTATTTTCAAGAGTTAAAGCTGAAAGAAATAAGGACATTTTGGTATTTCTGAAAAGTTAAAGGCCCAAGCTCCAAGGCCCACCAGCAGTTCCTCCAACAGCCCCTGCCCCAGCCGTGCACTGCTTCAGCCTTCACCAATGCCGCCTGGCTTGACCTCAGCATCAGCACTCCTGCAATTCGCCACCTGTCCCTGCCTTCACTTCATGTTCAGCCCCCAAAGCAGCCAACTTCAGCATATATATCATCACCATGCTGCCTTCCTTCCTTCGAGCACACGGGCCCGAATCCTTCAACAAAGAAGGCCCAACTCCAAGCAGCTCCAGCTCTCTACCGAAACAACTTCAAGGCCCACCAGCTGCCCCATTTCAGCCCGCCTGGCCCAATTCGCATGATGTCCCATGCCAAGACAACCCAACTGCCACAGCCACCACCAAAAGGCCAAAACTCCCATTTTTATTCCCAATACTTTTCACTCAAATACCAATTCACTCTTCTCTATTTTTCTTACCTAAATAAACATTCCTAATTTATTTTTCACCCTAGCTTTTCACTAATCTTTTACCCAACCAAACATTTCATCTTTCCAATACTCTTACACTTACACTATCTTTCCTACCACTTCCCAACACAATTAAATTAATCAATTTATTTATTTTAATTTGATTAATTTAATCTCCATATTTTGCCTATAAATAGAGTCTTGTAAGACCATTTGGGGAGCTCTTCTTCTTCATCTTTTTTTCAACCTCTTCTACACTCCATATTTCTCTCTTCTTTTCACTATTTTCTCTACCATTTTCATCTTTTGAAGAGCATGTCAAGTATGTTATTTTGTAATTTTTATTTCAATCTAGTTATGAGCTTCTAATCTTTTTCAAAGGTTATTAAGATGATGATGAAGCAAAATGTAACTAGATAGTATTTTTTTATTGTATGTTGATTTCCCATTTGTGTAACATTGTTTATGGATTTTTCTATCAAAGATATGCATTTTTCATCTATTATTGAGTGTTAAAGCATATTACACTTAGTTCTTCATTATGCAAAAATATGATATTCTTTGATTAAATGTTTTTCATTAAATTGTTCACATCTAATTCTTAGAGCATAAGTATCATATTTTGCCTAAACATAATCTCTTTGATTTTTTGTAGTTTCATTAGGTTGTAACACAACTAATGCTTAGAAATTATATCTTTTATAAGTGAAGAAAAATCCTACATTTTATAAAGTAACTTGTGCTTGAATAGAAAATGTATTTTGAAAAAATATAGTGTGATTTATTTCAACTATATCTAAACTTGGGAATCAATATACTTATAAATACTATTGAACTTGCATTTTGTGGATTCTAATATCTTAATAATCTTATTTTACATATCTCATTTGAAAACCATTTTTCTATTTAATCTTACATCTTTTTATTACTTGTTTTTTATTTTTCTAAAACAAAATCTCATTAAATATTTGGAACTAGGTTAGAATATTCTTGCTTTGTTTGAAATAGTTTCTTTTGATGTTATTCAACTCCCATGGGTTCGACCTCGTACTTACATGAACATTATATTCCGAAACGATTCGTGCACTTGCGAGTTTTAATTTTAAAACACCCTTTTTTGGGATCAATAACTTCCACTTTGGAACCTAAAAATGTGAAGGAGGCCTTAAATGAATCATGGATCAATGCTATGCAAGAAGAGTTAGATCAATTCACAAGGAATGAGGTATGGATTCTTGTCCCTAGACCGAGTCATACCAATGTTATAGGTACAAAGTGGATATTTAAAAATAAAACTGATGAATTTGGGACCATAGTAAGAAATAAAGCTAGACTAGTTGCACAGGGGTACACTCAAGTTGAAGGAATTGATTTTGATGAGACATTTGCCCCTGTTGCAAGACTTGAATCCATAAGATTATTACTAGCTATTTCATGTGTTCTTGGTTTTAAATTGTTCCAAATGGATGTAAAATCCACCTTTTTAAATGAATTTTTGAATGAGGAAGCTTATGTGGAACAACCCAAAAGGTTTGAGGATCCTTACAATCCTAATCATGTTTTTAAATTGCAAAAAGCTTTGTATGGGCTGAAACAAGCCCCACGGGCTTGGTATGAGAGACTAACTCAATTTTTGGTCTCAAAGGGGTACAAGAGAGGGGGAGTAGACAAAACACTGTTTATAAAAAATGTTGATGAATATATTATGATAGCACAAATCTATGTTGATGATATAGTGTTCGGTTCTACTAATGATTCTCTATTGCAGGAATTTGTAAAACAAATGCAGGAAGAGTTTGAGATGAGCATGGTAGGAGAACTCAATTTCTTCCTAGGACTTCAAGTGAAGTAGTCTGATGAAGGAATTTTCATTTCACAAAGCAAGTATGCAAGAAGTCTAGTGAAAAGATTTGGACTCGATGCATCTAAACCTGCTAAAACTCCCATGGGTACTACGGTCAAATTGTCTAAAGATGAAAATGGGAAGAAAGTTGATCCAACTCTTTACATGAGTATGATTGGAAGTCTCCTTTACTTAACTGCAAGTCGCCCTGACATAAGCTATAGTGTTGGAGTGTGTGCTCGTTTCCAAGGGAACCCCATGGAGTCTCATGTGACTGCTGTAAAAAGAATTATTCGTTACATCAATAATACTCTTGATTTAGGCATTTGGTACTCCAAGGAAACAAATTCTAACCTTGTGTGTTATAGTGATGCAGATTGGGCAGGAAACACTGATGATCGAAAAAGCACAAGTGGTGGTTGTTTTTACTTAGGAAACAATTTGGTCTCCTGGCATAGTATAAAAACAAAACTCCATCTCCTTGTCAACAACCGAAGCTGAGTACATTGCTGCTGGAAGCTGTTGTACTCAACTTTTGTGGATGAAACAAATGTTGGCAGACTATGGGTTTGATGTTAAAACTTTAACCATTTTTTGTGATAATACAAGTGCTATTAATATCTCCAAAAATCCTGTTCAGCACTCTCGCACCAAACATATTGACATTCGTCATCATTTTATTAGGGAACTTGTTGAAAACAAAACATTGATTTTAGAATATGTTGAGACTAACAAACAAATTGCAGATATCTTTACTAAAGCCTTAGACACGGTCAGATTTGATTCCCTCAGGAAATCCTTGGGGGTTTGTTTTATTTGAAATTTCCAATAAATTGATTATCTTGCCTTGCATATGTGTTTTTTGTAAATCTATTGTCCTGATTGGAAGAAATTTGATGAGCATATTTTTTTGTATTTTAGAAAATGATCGTTATAAGTCCTATACTTTGTTAGAATAAAAAACCATATTTGAAAAATTATAGACCATCCAATTCATATTTGATCAAATCATTATCATTGTATGAGCATTCCTACTCCAGTTTCTTTTTCAGGCTCCATTTTGGAAAAGAGCTACCTATACTGATGTGTGAAAGCCGACACTGAGTAAGTTGGTACCAGGTAATTAGCAATTATATTGGAGGATACTCTACCAGTGTAAAGGGCTACCATCAGTATAAGAGTTATAGCCCCCATTATGGTTACAATTTGAAAAAGGCTAAAATTGCCAAATATGGGCAATGACCCTAGCTTTAAAAGGCCAAAAAGATACGTCAAATTGATTACACATGCACACACACATGCCTGTTGACTAGACTGTGTAAGTTGGCTGTAAGACTCATACATATAATGAATTGATTCAAATATGTTTTGTGATTGGTATATTTTTCGAATTATGGTCTCTTAGTATTTGATTTATAACTCATTTTTCTAATTTGTGAAAAATATGGTTACCTGGTTTCTTTTGAACAGGACTTGGCATTTACATGGACACATATGGTATGGCAATTTACACTCTATTTTTGGCAATTTTGTAATAAAAAATAATAAAAAAAAATTTGAAAAACAAAATCTGTTATCTACCGTGTACTTAAAAAAAAGGTTTAAAAAAAATAATTGATGCAATTTATTTGTTTTATCTCAATATATTCTAAAAATATTCAAAAATTTTCCAATTTTGAGGTGTGAAAGAATTTGTTTTAAAAAGGGAGATATTTTGGCATTTATCACTAAAAATCAGGTTACCCATTTTTGGTTACCCATTCTTGAACTTGCCTCATTTGTGTACCGAATACTTTATATATTCGGAGTCCCTTTGGTTGTTTTATGATCAGTGTTTTCTTGTTAAATCTCTCACATATAACCGAAGTGTTTAGGGTTTCTTTCTTTGTGTGTTTCACTTGTTTCTCTCTTAGCAGCCATGAAGACTCGAGGTCGTGGTTCATCTTCCAAGTCCGTGAAATCTCAGCAAGAGACTCTTCCTGAATCTGTTCCCACTGCCACTCCTTTGGTCCCAGCATCAATCCCTGCTGTCTCTCCTACTCCAGGCCGTCGCTCTAAAACCACAGCAAGAAAGAAGGTTCTTGCTCTTTCGGATCCTATAAGTTCATCTGTTCTTGGTGCTTCTAGCAAAGGAGTTACGTTCCCGAATTTGGATGCTGAGCCAATCCCAGCCTCGGCGGTTTCACTCGCCTCTCCTGAAGGTCAAATAAAAGCCAAACCGGCCTTGGCAACTAGTCAGTCCAAATCTATTTCCACTGAAGCTTTGTCTAATCCATCTGATCGTGATTCGGAATCCTCGCTATCTCCTGATGTGTTGACACCCAAGGAAAAGGGCAAACGCAAGACCAAAGCTGCTGAAACAAAGAAAGGGAAAAAGGCCAAAGTGGCTCAATCTAAAGGTACCAGATCCATCTCTGATTCATCTCCTTTATCTCGTTTTAAATTAAAGGCCAAAATCAATCCTCCCCCATGCACCTCATCGGAGGATGTCTCTCCCGAGATGGAAGACTCTCAGCCTAAGTTGGACCCTTCTTTGATCGAGCTAAATCCTGAAGTTCCTCTTGATGATTTGGCTAAGGAGACTGAATCTGAAGACGACCCTTCTGAAGCCTCTCCTGTGGCATCTGATCCAAAAGGCACCACTCCATTGGCATTTCCCGAATTGTCTTCCAAACTTGCAAAGCAAAAAGGTGCTCCTGTCCGTACCTCAGGTTCTTTCAAAGCCCATTCTCTTACATTCTGTTTTAATGGTAATGAGAAGAACATGCAATTTTATGACCATCGTCATTTTATTAGTGAGCGCAATTTTCTTTTTGCTCCTCATCGTGTTTTTGGGGTATTGCTTACTTTAGAGGAAAGAGGTTGGTTGCGATCCTTGTCTGGGTTTGATGGGTTTGTGCCTCGGGTTGTTAAAGAATTTTATGTAAATTTGAATGATGAGTTATTAGACCAATCTTCTTTTATGTTCCATAAAGTTTATGTTAGGGGTCATTGGTATAATTTTAGCCCGTCCGAAATTGCTAAGGCTCTCAATCTCGTCCCTGTGGAGATTGATGATTCTATTGAATTTGCAAATGACCAAGTTTTGTCTAAACTGGTTGGTCAGGCTATGGTGTGGGAACCGAGCACTTCTCTTCGAGTCACAGATCTCACTCATTATTATGGTGCTCTTTTTAAATTTGCTATGTTTAATTGGATGCCCACCACACATTCCTCCACCATCACTCAAGATATGGCCTTCCGATTGTTCAAAATTGGTACTGGAGTCGCCATAGATCTTGGAGCTATTATTTTTGACCAAATCATGTCTCTAAGTGGTGCCAAACGTAAGGGGCAACACTTGATGTTTCCACAGGTCATTTACAAACTTTTGGACTCTCAACGTCCTCTGAAGAAGTCTCATGAGACCTTGACTTCTCCCTTGGTTGGTCCCACCTATACAGTCAAAGATGATCATCCTCCATCCACAGCTCGGAAAGTCAAAGGAATTAATCTTGCTGGTCCTGCTTCTGGCAATGTTGTGACCGACTCACCTGCTGTCCCAACAGATCTTGCTGCTGTCCAGACATGGATTCAAAGTCTTTCTGACCGGTTCTCTCAAATGGAGGAGAATCAGTGCAACATTCTCGCTTCATTGGCCATTCTCAATGCATCAAACTCTCCTGCCCCATGATGATCCCAGTACCTTTGATCTATTTTTCTTTTGTTAGTTGTAAAAGAACACTTAATGTGTCTTTCTTTTGGTTTCATTTACTTGTTCTTTCATTTGCTTGTTCTTTGGCATTTTTTCAGACAATGAGGGGGAGAGAGTAACTCTATTTTTTGGTATATTGGTTTTTGTTCACTGTGCTTTGGTTATCTATCGTAGGGGGAATCATTTTTTGATCATTTTGTGACTCTTATGTTTTTTAGCACTTACTTGTGATTTGCAGGGATCTTTTAAAAATATATATTCCTTGTCTATAAAATTGCCAAAGGGGGAGATTGTAAATCCTATAATTGGAATTTTTATAGAAATATCTTTTTCTTAAAAGATAATTTGGTTGAATTAGTTGTTTCCCTTTATTATAATATTCGGAAATGTTTGTTTCCCTTTATTATACTTTTCAGAAATATTTGTTTCCCTTTTTGTGAATTTTGGACAATAATGTGCTTCCTTATTCAGCCTATATTGTCTCTTTTTGTTTATAAAGGAAACAAAGTATATTGCAAATATTCGGTACTTACCCAAAGTTGTTTTTGGATTATTTGCTGATATATTTTCGTGAAGCTCAAGGATTGCAATCAGGAAACTGGTTCTTAATGTCATTAATTGTTGTTTCCTTTTTGAGCTTGTTTTGATCCGACACAGGTCTGAGCTGTCCCCACCGATATCGCATCTGTCGGATTAGCATCTTCTAAATAAGGCAACTCTTTGACAATCAAGAATAACTTCTATGAGTCTTGCCTTTATTAGAAGAATTCTTTCTCTGCCTTTGTGAGCACGAAAAAGACTCTATAAATAGGGCTCTAAAGGCAGTGAGAAAGGTGAACTCTTTGGAGCATTATTCGTGAGCATTATTGTAATATTTGTGAGAGTTCCTCTTTGTATTTAAGATCATAAGTATTCCCGTGATCTTGTAGAAATATGTGTGTTTAGTTTTTAGTGGTGAGTTTATACCATGTTCGTGAGTGAATACACATTGTAATTTGAACACAACGATTGTATTCTTCGGGAGAAGATTTTTACAAGCCTTGCGTCGGGAGGATGCAAGCACTCGCTGGCCATTGAAGGGAGTTCAAGTGGTGGAGCATTTCAATCAAGATCAGATTAGTGAAGAGAAGTACAACAAGTTGCGGCAAATCTCAAAAGGGAGTCTTGTTTTGTTTAAGTCAATGTTTTTGTACTTGTGATTCTTTATTAATTGGTTTTATTCTCTGGGCGTGGCCCCAAGGAGTAGGTTATCCGAAAGGGTTTTTGAACCTTGTAAAAATTCGTTGTGTTCTTTATTGTTTTGCACTGTCTTTTTATTATGTTCAGTTTCTGTCGTGACAAGTTTGGTTTCTGTCCCGATAGAACTGTAATCTGTGTAAACAGTTAATTACCATTCCGCACTTTAATTAATTTACTTGGTTTAATTAATTTGGTAATTACTAAAAACGGAATTTCAAAAGTTGTTTTCTCAAGTCTCACCTCTTACACAAAAGAATGAATTACTTAAACATGGAAAATTTCTAAACCAATATGTGCTAACAACCATCTTACCACAACGTTTGGCATGTGCATTAGGTAACTCTAGAGAAACTCTTAGTAATATAGATAACAAAAATTGACTCAAAAGTAACATTTTGCAAGAATAAATAAGTAATTTTAAAAAATTTGACCATGAAAATATTAATATGACAAAAATCAACATGAACGTGTATGAATATGCGCACCACCCCCAACCAAAATCAGACAATGTCCTCATTGTTTAAAAATATATACATGAAAAGCGTGAAATGAGAACATGTATAGAGTGAGCTAATGCAAAATGATATGATATTGATTCTTAGAAAGAAAAAGAAAAAAATAAATAAATAACAAGACAAACTATCATAATAAAAATAAAAAGGAAAAATAAAACATACCAGAAATAAAGAAAGCAAGGAAAGATAGAGCCTGATTAGTCTTGGCAAACTGGAGAAAAGTCTCCTCAGGTTGGTTCTCCAACTTAATATTCTTGATTATCCAGTATCAAAAATGAATTTTCTTTTATCCTGTCTCTAAAAAATGGAAGCATTAGTAACATTCTCAGGATAAAGAAAATGTTCGTTTTTAGTATAGTGGAAGAAATAATGTGATTGATTCTTTGATAAAAGTTTGTGAATTTCCTCCACAATAAGGTTTATCACATCAGTATGATAACACTTGTTTTCATTTGGAGTTGTTGGAAGAATTTTAGCATGAGAAATATTTTCACTCTGAATCGTAATGGCATCATCCTCATCAAATTTGTAGGAAATAGGATTAGAGATTGGTGCCATTGTTTCCTCATCTGATTGGAATTGACTGAATGTGAATTAACTTTGTCGGTCAATTCTGAAAATTGAGTCCGAATTTCTCTAAGTTCCTCCATCATGTGTTTAGTAATGTTACTTATGTGTTCAGTAAAGTTTATTTGTTCCTCCATAATTGTATATAATGTTTCCTCTAAGGAATCTGTATTAGTCCAGACATTATGTGGAGGATCATGGTAAGAGTTAGAAAAATCGTGCTCAACATTCCTGCTAGATGGTGCCAATTCCCAACCAATCAGTGCACAGTAGTTGTACTTAGACTTCCAACTTGAAGCAACAGGGCTTTTCCAGCTAAGATTACTATTCTTGTAGTAAGAATAGTATTGAAAAGTTTCCTCCCTTTCTCTAAGAGTTGAGTAATCTTGAGCAAAGTGGTCGACTCTTTCACAATCAAAATATGGTTCATCATACTCTACCCTCATGACATCGTTACTTTCTCAACCATACTTAGCTTTCAAGTTTTCAAATTCTCTAGTCAAGAATTCTACTTCAGATTTAAGGTACTCTTTTTCGCTAAGTTGGTGGGCACCTCTAAAATTGCTAGTACCCTCAGTAACACTAGATTTTGGATTGTTTTGAAGTGAAGAGAGATATATTGGATAATAGTACTCTAAACGTCGATGATCTTCTTCATTCATTTGTTATTATTTTTTTGTAAGTATTATAAGCGCAAGTGTGTAATAGCGTAATAAGTATCCACCAAAAATGTTCCCAGGCCAATTGGGAAGGCTGCCAAGGTACCACTTTAGGCCCAAGAACTTTTCTAGAACTCCCCGATGTTCTTAGAAAAGGTTGGAGGGTAACGCTAACACATGCCTTATTTAAGAACCAATTTTTCTAAGACAGAACAAGTTTGGTTTTATTTTCCTGTCGACTTCATTGTTCTTGATACTCAACCTGTGGAAAATGTGCATGCTCAAATTCCTATCATTTTAGGTAGACCAGTCTTAGCTACATCTAATGCAATCATAAATTGTCGTAATGGTGTTTTGAAATTATCTTTTGGAAATATGACTGTTGAATTGAATGTATTTAATGTTGTTAAATCTGTTGAGTGTGAGGAAGTGCATGAAGATAACATGATAGATAGTATTTGTGAAGATGATGGATTTTTGTGAAAAATACTTTGGTATAAACTTGCATGTTGATGACTCTAATGATGATGTGAATTCTTTGCTAGAGCCCAAACCCTTAAATGAAACCAAAGTTGAACCTTTTTCATTCTTAGATCATGTTCAATCAATTTATGAGTCTCCAAAGTTAGACCTTAAACCTTTACCAGAAAATTTAAAATATGCTTTTCTAGGAGAATCTGAAACCTTACCTATGATCATAGCATCTGCATTAGATAAAGAACAAGAAGATAAATTGTTAGATGTCCTTAGAAAACATAAAGAAGCCATAGGTTGGACCATTAGAGACATTAAAGGAATTAGTCCATCCATATGTATGCATAGAATCCATCTAGAAGAGAATGCTAAAACCTCTCGAGAATGTCAAAGAAGGTTAAATCCAAATATGAAAGAAGTAGTTAGAGAAAAGGTCATAAAATTATTAGACGTAGGTATCATTTACCCTATTTCTGATAGTCAATGGGTTAGTCCAGTTCAAGTTGTACCTAAGAAGTCTGGGATCACAGTTGTTGAAAACGAAAAAAATGAATTAATCCCTACTAGAGTACAAACGGGGTGGAGAGTGTGCATGGACTATAGAAAGTTGAATAATGTTACTAGAAAAGACCAGTTTCCATTACCCTTTATTGATCAAATGCTTGAACGTTTAGCTGGCCACGCATATTATTGCTTTCTTGATGGGTATTCGGGATGTAACCAAATCCCCATTGCCCCAGAAGATCAAGAAAAGACTACATTTACATGCCCTTTTGGGACTTTTGCCTATCGTCGCATGCCTTTTGGATTATGTAATGCAACTGCGACTTTTCAAAGGTGTATGATTTCAATTTTTTCTGACATGGTTGAAAGATTTCTTGAAGTGTTTATGGATGATTTTTTTGTGTTTGGGTCCTCCTTTGATGAATGTTTGCACCATCTTTCACTTGTTTTGATTCGTTGCAAAGAGAAAAACCTTGTGCTTAACTAGGAAAATTTTCATTTTATGGTTAGAAAAGGAATTGTTTTAGGTCATGTAATCTCATCTGAGGGAATAGACGTTGATAAAGCTAAAGTTGATCTTATTTCAAAACTTCCCCCACCTAAAACTGTGAAACAAATTAGATCATTCTTAGGCCATGCCGGTTTTTATAGAAGATTTATAAAAGACTTTAGCAAAATTTCTCGGCCTTTATGTCATTTACTTGGAAAAGAAAATGCTTTTGTCTTTGATGATAACTGCCATGTTGCCTTTGAAAAATTAAAATATTTGTTGACTACTGCACCCATTATTCGCCCCCCTGATTGGAAAATGCATTTTGAAATAATGTGTGATGCTTCTGATTATGCTATAGGTGCTTTCTTAGGACAAAGACTTGAAGAAATACCTCATGTAATTTACTATGCTAGCAAAACTTTAAATGATGCTCAATTAAATTATTCCACAACCGAAAAAGAATTACTTGCTGTTGTTTTTGCATTGGAGAAATTTAGATCTTATTTGTTAGGGTCTAAAATTATTGTTTATTTTGATCATGCTGCATTAAAATATCTCTTGTCGAAAAAAGATGCTAAGTCTCGTTTGATCCGTTGGATACTGCTTTTACAAGAATTCGACTTAGAAATACGTGATAAAAAGGGATCTGAAAATGTTGTTGCTGATCATTTATCTAGACTAGTTGCTGAAACTATACATGATTCCACTCCTATCACTGAAACTTTTCCTGAAGAACAATTGATGCATGTTTCTTCCTTGCCTTGGTATGCTGATATTGTTATTTATTTGGTCACTAAAGAAATACCATCTTATTGGTCTAAGCATGATAAATCTAAATTTTATTCTGAGGTGAAAATTTTTATTTGGGATGATCCTTACTTGTTTAAATACTGCCCTGATCAAATAATTAGAAGATGCATTCCAAATTGTGACCAATCTAAAATCATATCTTTTTGTCGCGATCATGCATGTGGAGGACATTTTAGTGGTAAGAAAACAACTGCTAAAGTTTTACAATGTGGTTTTTATTGGCCTACTATCTTTCATGATACATATGTTTATTGTAAAGCTTGTGAACGTTGCCAAAAGTTAGGAAGTTTAACTAAAAGAAACATGATGCCTTTAAATCCTATTCTTATTATTGACATATTTGATGTTTGGGGCATTGATTTTATGGGACATTTTCCTAACTCTTTTGGTAATCTTTATATTCTCGTTGGAGTTGATTAAGTGTCAAAATGGGTTGAAGCTATTGCATGCCACACTAATGACCACAAAGTTGTGATTCAGTTTTTGAAAGAAAATATATTTTCCCGTTTTGGTTCACCACGTGCTATAATTAGTGATAACGGTATACACTTTTGTAATAAGCTATTTGAACATTTGATGAAACAATATGGCATTACACATAAAGTCTCAACACCATATCACCCAAACACTAGTGGTCAAGTTGAAGTGTCTAATAAGGAAGTTAGGCACGTTTTAGAAAAAATTGTGAATCCAACTAGGAAAGATTGGTCCTTAAGACTCGCTGATGCATTATGGGCGTATCGTACCGCGTACAAAACACTCATTGGCATGTCACCCTACATACTTGTGTATTGGAAGGCGTGCCATTTACCTGTTGAGTTAGAACATAGAGCCTTCTGGGCAATTAAGCAGTTAAACTTTTTTTTAGACAAGGCAGGTGTGAAACGAAAACTTCAACTAAATGAACTAGATGAAATTAGGAATGATGCATATGACTATTCAAAAAAGTATAAGGATCGTATGAAATTTTACCATGACAAAAATATTTTGCGAAAAGATTTTTTTCCAGGTCAGAAAGTCCTTTTATACAACTCTCGTTTGCATTTATTCCCGGGAAAGTTACGCTCTAGGTGGTCCAATCCTTACATTGTTCGTATTGTTTTTCTGCATGGAGCTATTGAAATTGAAAATCCTAAAAATGGTGATATATTTAAAGTTAATGGACAAAAATTAAAACCATTTTTAGAATTAAAAACTAATGAAGTGGATGAGATCCTCCTTGAGGACCCTGTTTACCATGCTCTTTGATTCCTATTTGATCTTGATAACTTGTGTTTTATGTGTTTTGTTTGTTTTATGTGTGATTTAATTTTTGTTTGTTGTATCTTTTACTCTCTTAGCGATGCACCATATTGAGGTACGACCATTCTAAACTCTAAACTCTTGTCAATTTTAATTTATATTTATATTTTGACACACTGAGGACAATGCTTAAATTAAGTTTGGGGGTATTGAGTTTATATGGTTATTATTAGTAAGGAGAGTATGATTTATTGTGTTTTTGTTTTGAGTTGTTTTTAATTTTTATGTTTTGTGTTAATTTTATTTGTATGCTTGCTTAAAAAAAAAACTTTATTAATTTTTGTGTTGTAAAAGTATATATATTTTGAGTTTGAGTTTAGTTCTCTTAAAAATATGAATAATTCTTAAGCTTTGTTTTTAATTATAGGGTCAATTTTGCTTGTAACAAAAATTACATTTTTCATAACAAGAACACTCTTATTTCCTATAAGTTTAAGTGAAAAATAATTTTAATGAAAACCTATTTTCTAAAAGCAAAATTGACAATTTAATTAATTACAAAGGCTTAACTTTCATTCATAATAATTTTTTAGATTTATTTTTATTGTGCAATTTTTGAGAAAATCCTTTTTTATATCACCAATAAAAAAAATGTGTGTTTTAATTTTTCATTTGCTTGAGGACTAGCAAAACTTTAAGTTTGGGGGTGTGATAACTCTACAAAATAGAGTTATTTTACCATATTTTATATGCTAATTATTGCTTAGTTCTTGAGTTTTTAATTAACTTATTTAATTTTTAAGTAATTTTTAATTTATTAGTCTTATTGTAGTTTTCTAGATTTTTATAGATATTTTATTGTTTTATGTTATAGTTTAATTATTTAAAATTAATATTGTTATGTTAGGAGTAAAAATATGCAATTTTGAGCTTAAATGTTTAAACTAAATTAAGTTTTAATTAATATTTTCAATGAATTAATATGATTTATTTTATAGTTGAAAATATTTTATTTTGATTTAATTTATGTTTATTTTGTAGGGAGTAAATTATATTTTTTTTGGGCTTTGGAAAGTAAAGAAAAGAAAGAAAAAAAGTGGCAAATTTCAAAGAAAATGGCATTCACTCCCTTGGGCCTGCCTCTCCTCCATTCTGCCCAGATCCGGCCCATATGCCCCTAGCCGTACGCCTGGCTTCCCTTGCACCAGCCGAGCTTCGCCCCAGCAGCAACTCTCCCCAGCCGTACGCCTGCTATCCACCTCACCAGCTCCTCCATTCAGCCTTCACTCAGCAACAACAAGTCCACCTTCAGCAGCCCACCACTTCGGCCCATGTTCATTTCCTCAGCTGCTAGCCATTCGGCCCAGTAACCAAGCCCAGCCAAAACCACCTGCCACCGTGGCCCAAGCCTTCCCAGCCGCCTGGTCCCCTGCCACAGCCCACCTAGCCACTTTTCCTTGTTCCCTTGTCCCATAATACCCAAAAATGCCAACTTTTTACCCATTTTTCTACACATTTTTCACCACAACATCATCATTACACCCTATAATTTACCTCTACATACCATATTTATTTTATTTAATTAATCTAATCAATTTAATTAATTTAAATTGATTATTTTAATAATCTCATTTTGGCTATAAATATGGAATTTCAAGACCATTTTTAGGGTGCTTAATTTTTTGTTACCATCTTCTTTTCTCTCATTTTCTCTACATCATTCTCTCTTCCATTTTGGGTTTTTTAAGAGCATTTTCAAGTATGTATTTCATTTATTTTGTAATTTCTACTCTAGTTATGTGCTTCTAATCTTTTTCATAAGATTATTAAGATCATGATGAAGCAACTTGTAACTAGGTAATATTTATGTTGTATGTTGATTTCCCTTGTAATGCAACAAAGTTTATGGATTTTTCTTCTTCATATATGTCTTTCATCTTTAATATCTCATATTTTGGATTGTTAGATAATATGCACTTTGTTCTTCATTTTGCAAAAACATAATATTCTTTGTGTAAGATGTGTCATTAAATTGTACACATCCATGCTTAGAACAAAAATATTATGTTTTGCCTTATAAATAATGTTATTTGATTTTTTGTTGTTTCATTAGGTTGATTCACATTAAATACTTTGAAATTATAATTTTTGAAAAGTGAAGAAAAATCCTATCTTTTTAGAAGTAATTTGTGCTTAAACTTATAAATCTATTTGGAAAATAATAGTTTGATTTATTTTAACTATCACTAAAACTTGGGAATCAATATACTAATAAATATTATCAAACTTACATTTTGTGGATTCTAGTATCTTAATAATCTTTCCTTTTACCACTTATTTTAAAATCTTTATTGAGTTATTTTCATTCTCTTAAATAGCTTTGTTTTAAATATTTTATTTTATATTCATGACATTAAATCTCATCAATCTTTGGAGCTAGGTTAGAATTTATTAATTTTGGTTTAAAATAGTTTTCTTTTTTATTTTAGACAACTCATTTGGGTTCGATCTCGTGCTTACACGAACACTATTCTATAAATACGATTCGTGCGCTTGCGAGTATAAATATTGAAAACATACCCGTTTAGGGTCCATCAAGTTTTTGGCGCCGTTGCCGGGGAGTTGCAAGAGAAAAGAAATGAAATTTATCTCAAGGTTAGTAAATTCTTCTACTAGTTATTTCAATTTTTGAACTTAAAAGAAAACTATATATACAAAAATATAAAAAATATATATCTATAAAAACTAAAAAAAAAAGAGGTAAAAATAAAATTTGGGACGGTTCTACCACCCATAAAAAAAAACTTATTTATATATTTATATTTATTGCATTTTTTTAGTTGACGACACTTGTGCCTCCTAATTTTTTCTATATTTTTAATGTTTATAGTTGACGACACTTGTGCCTCCTAATTTTGTTGTAATTTTATTTCTTTTATATCTTTGTTAGTTGACGACACGTGTGCCTCCTAACCTTTGTTATAATTTCCTTTATTTATCTTGTTGTAATTTTATTTTATTTAATTTCCGCAAATTACTAGTTGATGGCAATTTTGCATCCTAGTCTTTTATCTTATGTTTTAGTTGATGGCACTTGTGCCTCCTAATTTTTACCTTAATTTTGTTATGGTTGATGGCATGCTATGCCTCCCTACTCTTGCCTAAATTTTAGTCTTATTTAATTTTTTCCTTATTTATCTTTGTCTTTTATAATATTTTAGTGTAATATTGTGAAAAATACTTGAAAAAAAAAAGAAACCTAAATCTTGTCCTTTCACTATAAGCAATTTTTGCTTAAAGGAAATTTTGAACAAAATTCCCAATCCGCCTCTACTAATTAACCTCGGGGAGTTGTTAGTAGTGCGCGAGTAAATGGAATCAAATAGGTCTGGGGACAAGTAAACCATAAGAATTATATTGTTGTGAAATCTCTAAAAATTCTAAGTATGTTCTGTGGTTGCGGTTTTAACTGATCTTCCACATCAGAAAATTGCTTGTTTGAGATTATCCTTGTTGCCTTGTTTGTGAAAATTGTATGCATCATTGGGAACGTAACTCTAAAAATCGATTAGTAAAAAGGCGTTTATCTTTGTTTGAAATTGAAAGTGTTAGAAAAAATTTGAGCATCATGGAACCAATTGCTAATCCTGTTGATGAAAATGTTGTGCCTGAAAAAACTTTGCTTGAATATTTTGCACCTATTTCATCTAATGCTCCTTCATGTATCGTTCTTCCTACCACTTCTGCTTCTCATTTTGAGCTTAAATCAACAATCATTCAATTGTTGCCATCTTTTTATGGGTTAGATAGAGAGGATCCTTACATGCATGTCAAAGATTTCTTAGAAATTTGCTCAACATTTAAATTTCAAAAAATTTCTGATGAGTCGGTCAAACTAAGATTATTCCCTTTTTCATTAAAAGACAAATCAAAAGCTTGGTTAAATTCCCTTCCAACATGGTCTATAACTACATGGGATCAACTTTATAATAAATTCTTGCTGAAATTTTTTCCTATGTCTAAAACTGATAGTCTAAGGAGAGAAATCTCCGAGTTTTTTCAAAAAGATAATGAAGAGTTTTATGAATGTTGGGAAAGATTTAAAGATTTATTATTAAAATGTCCTCATCATGGTTTTGAAAAATGGAGACTTGTAAAATATTTTTATGATGGTTTGACTCCCTCTAATCGTCAAATGATTCAATCTATGCATACTGAAATTTTTTTAAAATTTCAAGGACAAGAGGCGTGGGACGCCCTTGAAGATTTATCTGTCAATTCACAACAATGGAATTATTTTGATCCAAGGTCTAGGTCAACTAATTCACCAAAAAGAGGAGGAAGGTATGAAGTAAAAGAAGAATTAGACTTATGAACATCCTTAGACAAATTAGCGAGAAAAGTAGAAGCTTTAGCCATAAGCCAAACTATAAACTCTCCAATGCAACCAAGAAAAGATGTTTGTTCTATATGTTCTAGTCCTTGCCATAATGCCCAATCATGTCCTTCATACCAAGAAGTCTTTTTGAGGAGGCCAATGCTCTTCATTCTTATGGGAAACCAAATGATAGCCCATTTTCATCCACCTACAATCCAAATTGGAGAAACCATCCGAACTTTTCATGGAGACAAAACCAACCCCAAATGAATCAAGGGCACCAATACAACACACAAAACCAAACTCATTCCCCACAAAATCAACCATATCCTCAACAAAGGAAACCGTCCTTAGAAGATACTTTACAATAATTTATGCAATCCACTCAACAAATCCTACAAATCAATCTCAATCAATTACCAAACTCGAGACACAAGTAGGACAACTTGCCACTACTTTAGCTGATAGAGAAAAAGGAACATTCCCTAGTCAACCTATCCCTAATCCAAAAGGCCAATATGAGATAGGAAAGTCTAGTCATAATGGAGAAGTCAAATCAATTTCAACTCTTAGGTCCGGAAAGAACATTGTCAAACCCGATTACATACTCGAGGTTGAAAAGAAAAAGAAAAAGAAAAGAGTCAGCCTTCTAGTTCTAATGCCAATGACCCTTCAAACAAGGAAACTCCAATCCATCATTTCATTCCAAAAGCCCCATTCCCACAAAGATTACTTCCAATTAAAAAAGGCGGCCAATATAATGACATCTTAGAAGTTTTTAAACAAGTAAGTATCAATATCCCTTTCTTAGATGCCATTAAACAAATTCCTGCCTACTCTAAATTTTTAAAGGATCTTTGTACTATTAAAAGAAACACTAATGTTCCTAAGAAGGTGTTTTTAACTAAACAAGCTAGTTCCATTATTCAATATAAGAGTCTTGTTAAATATAAAGATCGTGGGTGTCCCACAATTTCATGCATTATTGGTGATCATTTTATTAACAAGTCTTTACTTGATTTGGGTGCTAGTGTGAATTTATTGCCTTTTATGTTTATAAGCAACTTGGTCTTGTGAGCTAAAACCTACCTCTATAACTCTTCAATTAGCCAATCGTTCTGTGAAAATTCCTAGAGGCATTATAGAGGATGTTTTGATAAAAGTTGATAAATTTTATTTTCCTATCGACTTCATTGTTCTTGATACTCAACCTGTGGAAAATGTGCATGCTCAAATTCCTATCATTTTAGGTAGACCATTCTTACCTACATCTAATGCAATCATAAATTGTCGTAATGGTGTTTTGAAATTATCTTTTGGAAATATGACTGTTGAGTTGAATGTATTTAATGTTGTTAAATCTATTGAGTGTGAGGAAGTGCATGAAGTTAACATGATAGATAGTATTTCTGAAGATGATGGAAATGACTTACTTGATTTTTGTGAAAAATACTTTGGTATTAACTTGCATGTTAATGACTCTAATGATGATGTGAATTCTTTGATAGAGCCTATACCCTTAAATGAAACCAAAGTTGAACATTTTTCATCCTTAGATCATGTTCAATCAATTTCTGAGTCTCCAAAGTTAGACCTTAAACATTTACCAGAAAATTTAAAATATGCTTTTCTAGGAGAATCTGAAACCTTACCTGTTATCATAGCATCTGCATTAGATAAAGAACAAGAAGATAAACTGTTAGATGTCCTTAGAAAACATAAAGAAGCCATAGGTTGGACCATTGGAGACATTAAAGGAATTAGCCCATCCATATGTATGCATAGAATCCATCTAGAAGAGAATGCTAAAACCTCTCGAGAATGTCAAAGAAGGTTAAATCCAAATATGAAAGAAGTAGTTAGAGAAGAGGTCATAAAATTATTTCTGATAGTCAATGGGTTAGTCCAGTTCAAGTTGTACCTAAGAAGTCTGGGATCACAGTTGTTGAAAACGAAAAAAATGAATTAATCCCTACTAGAGTACAAACAGGGTGGAGAGTGTGCATGGACTATAGAAAGTTGAATAATGTTACTAGAAAAGACTAGTTTCCATTACCCTTTATTGATCAAATGCTTGAACGTTTAGCTGGCCACGCATATTATTGCTTTCTTGATGGGTATTCGGGATGTAACCAAATCCCCATTGCCCCAGAAGATCAAGAAAAGACTACATTTACATGCCCTTTTGGGACTTTTGCCTATCGTCGCATGCCTTTTGGATTATGTAATGCACCTGCGACTTTTCAAAGGTGTATGATTTCAATTTTTTCTGACATGGTTGAAAGATTTCTTGAAGTGTTTATGGATGATTTTTCTGTGTTTGGGTCCTCCTTTGATGAATGTTTGCACCATCTTTCACTTGTTTTGATTCGTTGCAAAGAGAAAAACATTGTGCTTAACTGGGAAAAATGCCATTTTATGGTTAGAAAAGGAATTGTTTTAGGTCATGTAATCTCATCTGAGGGAATATAAGTTGATAAAGCTAAAGTTGATCTTATTTCAAAACTTCCCCCACCTAAAACTGTGAAACAAATTAGATCATTCTTAGGTCATGCCGGTTTTTATAGAAGATTTATAAAAGACTTTAGCAAAATTTCTTGGCCTTTATGTCATTTACTTGGAAAAGAAAATGCTTTTGTCTTTGACAATAACTGCCATGTTGCCTTGGAAAATGCATTTTGAAATAATGTGTGATGCTTCTGATTATGCTATAGGTGTTGTCTTCCGACAAAGACTTGAAAAAATACCTCAGGTAATTTACTATGCTAGCAAAACTTTAAATGATGCTCAATTAAATTATTCCACAACCGAAAAAGATTTACTTGCTGTTGTTTTTGCATTGGAGAAATTTAGATCTTATTTGTTAGGGTCTAAAATTATTTTTTCATTAATATATAGCATATTGAAAGAGAATGTCTATTAGGGATGGCGATTTTCCCCATGGGGATGGGCTCCGCGTGGACGCACCCCTAATGGGGCGGGGAATCCCCGTCTAAATGGGGAACGGGGTGGGGATGAGGATAATTTTCAATCCTCAAATGTTAAATGGGGCGGGAGCAGGGGCGGGGATGTCACTCCTCGCCCTGACTGATAACTCTACAAAATAGAGTTATTTTATCACTTTTAAAGTGCTAATTGTTGCTTAATTCTGGAGTTTTTAATTTATTTATTAAGTTTTTAAGTAATTTTGCATTTATTAGTTTTATTGTAATTTTCTAGATTTTTATATGTTTTTATAGATATTTTATTGTTCTATGTTGTAATTTAATTAGTTGAAATTAGTGTTGTTAGTTGAATGCTAAAAATATGATTTTATTGAAATTAAATGTTATGTAAATTAAATTTTAATTAATATTTTCATGGAAGTTATATGATATATTTTATTAGTGAAAATATTTAATTTTAATTTAGTTTATAATTATTTTGTAGGAAATAATGTTATTTTTAGGTGCTTGAAATGCAAGAAAAGAAAGGAAAAAAAGAGTGGCAAATTTGAAAGAAAATAGCATGAATTGGGGCATTTTCCACTTCAGCCCGCCAGTCACAAGGCCCAGCCCATGCTCTCCCAGCTCTTGCTCTAGCTCGATCTAGCCTTCTGCTGCCAGCTGCTCCTTCCCAGCCGTACGGGCCCAAGCTCTCCTCTTCAGCAAGTCCACCAGCCATCAACATCCATATGCACATCAACAAACCGAGCATCACATATGCCCAGCGCCCAACCTCCTGAAGCCCCACACGCCGCCACCTGTCTCCTTCTCACCAGCCTAACATCCAAAGCATCAACTCAGCCCTTCACATTCAGCCATCGCGGGCCTTCCTCTCCACCAGGCCCGAGCCCAATCAGGCCCACCACGCCTTGGCAGCTGAACCAGCTGCCAACACAGCCACCAAAAGCCAAAAAGTCACATTTTTCTTCCCAATATTTTTTCTTCTTTCACTCAAATATCAATTCACTCTTCCCTATTTTTCTTACCTAAATAAACATTCCTAATTCATTTTTTTACCCTAGCTTTTCACTAATCTTTTACCCAACCAAACATTTCATCTTTCCAATACTCTTACACTTACTCTATTTATCCTACCACTTCCCAACACAATTAAATTAATCAATTTGATTAATTTAATCTCCATATTTTTCCTATAAATAGAGTATTGTAAGACCATTTGGGGAGCTCTTCTTCATCTTTTGAATCTCTTCTACACTTCATATTTCTCTCATCTTTTCACTATTTTCTCTCTACCATTTTCATCTTTTGAAGAGCATGTCAAGTATGTTATTTTGTAATTTTTATTTCAATCTAGTTATGAGCTTCTAATCTTTTTCAAAGGTTATTAAGATGATGATGAAGCAAAATGTAACTAGATAGTATTTTTTTGTTGTATGTTGATTTCCCATTTGTACAACATTGTTTATGGATTTTTCTATCAAAGATATGCATTTTTTATATTACACTTAGTTCTTCATTATGCAAATATATGATATTCTTTTATTAAATGTTTTTCATTAAATTGTTCACATCTAATTCTTAGAGCATAAGTATCATATTTTGCCTAAACATAATCTCTTTGATTTTTTGTAGTTTCATTAGGTTGTAACACAACTAATGCTTAGAAATTATATCTTTTATAAGTGAAGAAAAATCCTACATTTTTTAAAGTAACTTGTGCTTGAATAGAAAATGTATTTTGAAAAAATATAGTGTGATTTATTTCAACTATATCTAAACTTGGGAATCAATATACTTATAAATACTATTGAACTTGCATTTTGTGGATTCTAATATCTTAATAATCTTATTTTACATATCTCATTTGAAAACCATTTTTCTATTTAATCTTAAATCTTTTTATTACTTGTCTTTTATTTTTCTAAAACAAAATCTCATCAAATATTTGGAACTAGGTTAGAATATTCTTGCTTTGTTTGAAATAGTTTCTTTTGATGTTAGTCAACTCCCATGGGTTCGACCTCGTACTTACATGAACATTATATTCTGAAACGATTCGTGCACTTGCGAGTTTAAATATTAAAACACCCTCTTTTGGGATCAACACTGACGGGGTCCCGTTTAAATTATTATATATTTTTGTAATATTTTATATCTTTCTTTATGTATTATTGTAGTATATTAATAACTTTTTTAATATTTTAAATTTTATTTGAGATAGTGTTTAGTATTTTAAATCATAAATGTTGTGTAATATTTTAATTTACATATAATTTACTATTTTTTATTTTAAAATTTTAATCTAAAATTGATTTTTAAAATAAATGAGTTCCCCGCCCCAATAGGGGATTCCCCACCCCGTCCACGACGGGGAATAAGCGAGGATAGGGTGAGGGCGGAGATTAAAAATATAAATGGGGACGAAAATGGGGGGAGCATTACCTGCCAACTCCCCACCCCGTGTGCATCACTAATATCTATCGAGAAGATATGCCATTTTGTCTCAGCACATCCAAGCTACCTCTAATACACTATTTATTTTTATTAATAAATGTATTAATCTCATACGTTGTGAAATTCTAATACAATATTTTTTATTAATAAATGTATTAATCTCCTACATGTATATTTTTTTATTAGTATTATAACACACAGTCTTAATAAGCAAGAGAAATAATCATGTCGAGTGCTATCAAGGTAAAGAAGCTATCACCGAGCCAATGTAGGGAGGACGACATGTGTTGCGTGGAGGGCATAATGTACAAAGTCTACGAGTGCCCCCCCTTCATTGTTTCACATGACAAGGCCTATATGACAATCAACAACTTTGAGGGTGGCAGGGACGGTGGCGCCCCAGCCAAGTGTGACAACCGCTATCACTCGAATGACACGTTGGTGGTGGCGCTGTCCACGGGGTGATACAAAGGTGGAATTAGGTGCCTCAACAACGTCACCGCCACAGCCCCCAATGACAGAGTGTGGAAGCGATGGTGGTGGACGAGTGTGACTCCTCCGTGGGGTGTGGCAAAGAGCATGACTACCAACCTCTACGTGCCAACAACATCATTGATGCCTCCAAGGCTGTTTGGATAGGTCTTGGTGTTCGTCGTCAAGACTGGGTGACTTGGATATTCGTGGTCCGATCCTTAATTGATGGTGTAACACCCTGGATAGCCAAGACCGTTACACTGTGTGCTTATAAAAGTGCAAGACTTGCTAATCAAGTCATTATTTTAAAAACGTGTCATTAAACATGTAAGAGCTAGGGTTAAAAAGGTTTTGGTCTCTAAAGACTCGTTTTACATAATTAAACTGTTACATACACGGGATCCCAAAAGAAACAGAGTTAAGAGTAAGTTTACAGATTCCCAAAGGTACACGAGTAATCATTAGCCACACTAAGGCAAAATAAACAGTCTTTGGTTCTCGCGTCCCTGCCTAAACCTCAACCGTGGCGGCTGAGCAACTAGCTATGTTCATTCCACTCGCTGAGCTCTCCAATCAAGGCTGATCCAACTTGCCCTTGCCTTTACCTGCACCACGTAGCACTCATGAGCCAAGGCCCAGCAAGAAAACATCATATACAACACAATCAATGATAACAGACAATTAATTCATTACGCATGTACTCCCATCAAATAATCCACAATAAACATTCAGCACATATATTTAGATTCAAGATACAATCAATCACATATTTCACTCATATCACATAATATTCAGGGCCGACGACTTAGGCCGCACCCTCTGTTTAACCCACTGACTCCGGCCTGCTTAAACCGAGCTCAGTGCATAATAAGCTGTCCTCGGCTACCAGTGGCCGAGCCGCGCCCTGTGTGCTAGTGTAACCCTTGGCACCCTTAGGCCGTTGGTTCACTAAATAGCTTGCATGGTATAATACCATCATTTCAAGCAATAACAATAGGGAACCCTTAGTCCCGTCACATATATTCAACCAGGTGCAGTTTTCTTACCTTTAGTCTTTACGGTTATTGATTATGAGCAACACTCCTCAAGCACGATTCGTTCCCGAGCCTAAGCTTTAATCACCTAGTCACAACCAAAGTATAGGGTTCCATTAATATTCAAGTATAGGTTTCCGGTTACAAAACTAACTCCCGGGAATCCGAATTCCACCAAGCACGGTGGTGAAACCAATCCCGAGCATACTAGACCACATTCCCATGCCTAAAATCCTCAAAAGTTCATGTGCACAACTAAGGGCTGCTACCCTTGAAGCTTAGCCGCGGCCCTAGCCTCAAAACAGAACCAAGGCCATCCTGGACAAAGACACGCACCGTGGCCCTTGCTTTGGGTGCCGCGACGCCCACCCTTGGCCGAGCCTCCTTGGCTTTTCTTCATCCTAGGGCCGCAGCGCTCTAGAATAGAGTCGCGGCCCTTCCCTTCGAACTCAGAATTCCCACCATTTTAAGGCTCAAAACCACAGCCAAAACCACCCCTAAACTCCCTAATTCAACACCCAACATTTCCACAACTTATTACACAACTTATGCTACACATTTCAACAGAAATTCAGCCTAAAGAAACCATAGAAATCTCACTTTCAATCCTTGAAACTCTAAGAACTTAAACACCCAATTTAACCAGTCAAAAACTTAAACTCAAACCATTAATTCATGGAGTAAAGCTTACCTCCTCTGTTGAACCACTTCACCAAGCCAAAACCAAGCTGAATCCCCAAGTTTTCCTCCTCAATTCTGCCTTTAAACATAAAACCACAACTTCCTCAATAACCCAACAAGCAAACCCAAAAGTTCTAACCACAGAAAAAGGAAAATCATGCTTACCTTAGCCTTGATTTAGTTCTTGATTATTTCTTGAGCTAAGCCTCAAAGTCCAGCTTAATTTCCCAACTCAAAGATCCCAAATTTTCCTATGTTTCCTTTGGATTTTCCCTTAGCTTATTCCCTTTGTTTTCCTTGAGAGTGAAAGTAGAGAGTAGAGCTGAGAAATAGTGTTTAGGTCGGTTTATCTTTTCCTTCTAAGGGTTTCCTTATGTTTATCTTATTCGCTAAGTTAATTCCCAAGGCTCGGGGTGCCGGAACCGTCCCCGAGGGCAAAATGGTAAAATCCCCCAGTGTTCCCACCTAGACTTCCTAACCTAAAATATATCTCCATATATTTATTTTCATAACCCGATAGTACAAATCACTACCCGATACCTAAAGTACCCCTGCCTTGTCCAAAGTCATATTTTAAGTCCCGTTGTGACTTTTCCCGCTATCTGACCCTAGGATCGTCTCAAGTCGTGCTCTGCAAACCTGCCCACATAATAATGTGGTTCTCACATATATCACATATTTATTTTATATTATCATAAAAACATTACTAAACATATAATTACACATTTAATCCAGTAATGCCCTCCTGGCACACTAATCAAGGCCCTTAAGCCTCATTAGCGAATTTGGGTCGTTATAACTATCCCCTCCTAATGAGAATTTCGTCCCCGAAATTTACCTGAATAGCTCGGGATACTGATCTCTCATTGCTGTCTCTAATTCCCAGGTCTCTTCCTTGACCTTGTTATTCTTCCATAACACTTTCACTAACGGTATCGTCTTATTTCGCAAGACTTTATCCTTCCGATCCAAGATCTGAACTGGTCGCTCCTCATAGGACAAGTCTGTCTGCAACTTCAAGTCCTCATACTTCAACACATGAGTTGTATCAGAAATATACTTCCGCAACATAGAGACATGGAATACATTATGAACTCCTGATAGCGACGGTGGCAAGGCTAGTCTATAAGCCACCTGTCCAATCCTCTCTAGGATCTCAAAATGTCCAACAAACTGAGGGCTTAACTTGCCCTTTACTCCAAACCTCTTCACCCCTCTCAGTGGTGAAACTCGCAGAAACATGTGGCCCCCAACCTGGAACTCCACGTTCCTACGCTTAGGATCAGCGTAGCTTTTCTGTCTACTCTGCGAAGCAAGCATTCTAGCTCGAATCTTCTCAATAGCCTCATTAGTCTTCTGAACCATGTCTGGTCCTAAGTACCTCCTCTCACCCATCTCATCCCAGTGAATGGACGATCTGCACTTTCTTCCATATAACATCTCATAAGGAGCCACTCCAATCGTGGACTGATAACTGTTGTTATATGAAAATTCGATCAACGAAAGATACTTACTCCATAAACCCTCGAAGTCAATCACACATACCCTAAGCATGTCCTCCAATACCTAAATCGTCCTCTCAGACTGTCCATCGGTCTGAGGATGAAAAGTTGTGCTGAACTTTAGCTGAGTCCCCATGGCTCTCTGCAGAGCTCCCCAAAACTTGGAGGTAAAGATAAGGTCTCGATCAGATACTATAGACTTTGGAACCCCATGGAGACGAACTATGTCCCTCATATACAGTTATGCATACTGTTCCACTGAATAAGTCGACCTCACTGGTAGAAAATGAGCCGACTTGGTGTATCTGTCCACTATCACCCACACCGATTCATGAAGTCCAACTGTCCTGGGTAATCCTCCTACGAAATCCATCGTAATATCCTCCCATTTCCACTCTGGGATACCCAAAGGCTGAAGCAATCCCACTGGTCGCTGATGCTCAGCCTTAACCTGCTGGCATGTCAAACATCTAGACACATACTCTATCACATCCTTCTTCATCCCGGGCCACCAATACAACATCCGTAGATCCTGATACATCTTCGTGGTACCCGGATGAAGCGAGTATGGCGTAGTGTGAGACTCATCCAATATCTCTCGTCTAATCCCCTCATCTGCCGGAACACATATCCATCCGTGATACCGAAGCAAACCTGTCTCAGAAACTGAATAATCCTTAGCTATCCATGCTAAGACATGCTGCCTAACTTCCTGCAACTGTACATCCACGAACTGACCCTCCTTGATCCGCTCTAACAGAGTCGACTGCAAAGTGATATTGGCTAACTGGCCTACCACCAATTCTATCCATGCCCTGACCATCTCATCAGCCAATTCCCTCGAGATCTGGGTAGAACTATACAGCTGTCCTGGGCCGGCTCAACGCATCTGCCACCACGTTGGCTTTCCCAGGGTGGTAAAGGATGTCACAGTCATAATCCTTAACCAACTCTAACCAACGTCTCTGCCTCATATTCAAATCCATCTGGGTAAAGAAATACTTCAGACTCTTATGATCAGTGTATATCTCGCACTTCTCTCCATACAGATAATGACGCCACACCTTCAGTGCGAATACCACCGCTGCTAACTCTAAATCATGAATCAGATATCGCTGCTCATACTCCTTCAACTGCCAAGATGCATAGGCTATAACTTTCTCTTTCTGCATCAGCACGCAGCCTAAACCCATCCTCGATGCATCACAATAAACTACAAACTTCCCTTCCTCCGAAGGAAGACTCAACACAGGTGCAGAAATAAGTTGTCGCTTCAATTCTTGAAAGTTGTTCTCACACTTCTCTGACCAGATGAACCTCTGATTCTTTCTTGTCAACTCTGTCATTGGTGAAGAAATCTTCGAGAACCCTTCAACGAATCGTCTGTAGTAACCTGCTAACCCAAGGAAACTCCGCACCTCCGAGGCGTCCCTTAGCCTTGGCCAATCCCTTACTGCTTCAACCTTGGACGGATCCACCTTAATCCCTTCTGCCCCCACTATGTGTCCAAGGAAAGTCACCTCCGGCAACCAAAATTCACACTTCTTAAATTTAGCGTACAACTGATGCTCCCTCAACCTCTGCAAAACCTATCGGAGATGCTGCTCATGCTCTGCCTCTGAACTGGAGTAAACCAAGATGTCGTCAATGAAGACAATAACAAACTGATCCAAGAAGTCCTTGAACACCCTGTTCATCAGATCCATGAAAGCTGCTGGGGCGTTGGTCAGACCAAAAGACATGACCAGGAACTCATAATGTCCATATCGCGTCCGGAAGGCCGTCTTCGGTATATCCTCATCCTTGATCCCCAGCTGGTGATAACCATATCGAAGATCAATCTTTGAGAACACCGTCTTACCCTGCAGCTGATCAAATAAGTCATCAATCCTTGGTAGAGGGTACTTATTTGATAGTCAACTTGTTCAATTCTCTGTAATCTATGCACATCCTCAGAGTTCCATCTTTCTTCTTAACAAACAACACTGGAGCGCCCCATGGAGAGTAACTAGGCCTGATGAAACCCAAATCCAGAAGTTCTTGCAACTGTATCTTCAATTCTTTCAGTTCTGCTGGTGCCATTCTATATGGTGTTCTAGATACTGGTTCTGTCCCCGGTGCCAATTCAATCTCAAACTGAATCTCCCTGCGCGGCGGCAACCCTGGCAGATCCTCAGGAAATACATCTAAAAACTTACACACCAATCTGGTCTCTCCCGGCCCTGTCAGCATAACTTTAGCAGTATCCACTACACTAGCCAGAAAACCTATGCATCCCCCCTGCAACAAGTCTCTGGCTCTCAATGCTGAAACCATGGGTACGCGGGGTCCAGACACCACACCCACAAAGACAAAAGGGTCCTCGCCCTCAGGTTCAAAAGTAACCATCTTCTTCCTGCAATCAATCATAGCCCCATATTTGACCAACCAATCCATCCCTAAGATCATATCAAAATCCTCCATATCTAACTCAATCAGATCCACTGAAAGTTCCCTATTATCAACCATCACTGGCAGTGCTCTAATCCATCTCTTAGAAACTACCAATTCCCTTGTAGGCAACAAAGTCCCAAACCCTGCAGTCCGATACTCACTAGGTCTACACAATCTATCAATCACTCTACTAGAAACAAAGGAATGTGTAGCACCAGAATTAATCAATGCTGTAAAAGGAAAGCCAGCACTAGAAAGCTGACCTGACACTACCGAGGGACTAGCCTCGGCCTCTGGCTGAGTCAAGGTGAATACTCGAGCTGGAGTCAAGCTATCCACCTTTCCCGCTTCACCTTTCTTCACCATTGGGCAGTCTTTCCTGAGATGCCCTATTGCTCCATACACGAAACATGCCTTAGCCTGACACTCGCCCAGATGGCGTCTTCTACACCTCGGGCACTCCGGATAGGTCCGCCATGCCTCACCACCACCCTGACGGCCACCCTGACCACCCCGACCCCTTCTATCAGGTCCAACATCGGTCGAAGTGTTAGGAGTCTTTCTCTTGAAGTCACTGGGGCCTCCGCCCCTACCTGTCCCTGAAAAAGGAGGCACTGCTCTGTGGCCCTCACACCTCACTGCGCTCTCCCTCCATATCTTGTTCTCTGCTTCTTCAGCGGTAAGAGCCTTCTCAACGGCCTGGGCATAAGTTGTTCCTCCAGGTACCGTTTTGATCCTGACATCCCGGGCTATCATAGCATTAAGCCCCCTGATGAATTGATCTTGCCTAACAACATCAGTAGGCACAAGATCTAGTGCAAACTTCGCAAGCCTATCAAATTTTAGGGCATACTCAGTAACAGTCATATTGCCCTGCACCAGACTCACAAACTCATTGACCTTTGCTGCTCTGACAACAACATTGTAGTACTTCTGATTGAACAAATCTTTGAAACCTTCCCAACTCAAAGTAGTAACATCCCTGGTCTGCGATGCCACTTCCCACCAGATACAGGCATCCTCTCTCAACATATAAGTGGCACAGGCCACTCTATCATGCCCCTCTATCCTCATAAAATCCAGAATTATTGTAATCATCGTTAGCCATTGCTCGGCTTTCAAGGAATCTGGTCCACCCTTAAAGATTGGGGGTTGCTGCTTCCTGAACCACTCATACAACGGCTCCCACCTGTTACCAACCTCCTCTGACTGGATAACTGGTACCACTGCAGGTGGTACAATAGGGGCAGCACTCCCTGATGGAGCCTGCTGTCGCAGGATACGAATCTGCTCATCCTGACTCTGTAATCGAGCCTGCATGTCAGCCATCAACTGCTGCCAGTTCTCGGGGACTGGCGGAGGATTCTGGCCCTGATCATCACTACCGGTCCCGGATCTAGTGTCGGCTAGTCGTGTAGATTTTCTTGGACGCATAGCTATCCAAGTCAATCTGTAAATAACGACTCGGCAGTCAGACCATGATAACAGGGTATAAACTTCTCCAAGATCCACCAATGGAACATAACCAATCATAAACATTCAACATATAAGCATCCATCCACATGCACTGGCTGCTAATAAGCATGCCCCCAATCTCATTACACAATAGCTATAAAACAGACATCCATCCATGCACAATATTCAATTAATCATCCAAATATTCATTTACATGCACGACGATGCTGATAAACATGCCCCAATATTTTCACACAACAGTCAAGGGCCAGACCCTATCAGTATCTCATGCTTCCTAATAATCCAGTAAATAACAACATTCATAGCTCATCTCAAGCACATAAGCACATAAACACATATACACATTACCGAACCCTGATTTGAGCTTGTCTCAAGCAGCGAATGTACATGTCCAGCCTGTCTTCAGGAACCCTTAAACCTAGGACGCTCTGATACCAAGTTGTAACGCCCTGGATAGCCAAGACCGTTACACTGTGTGCTTATAAAAGTGCAAGACTTGCTAATCAAGTCATTATTTTAAAAACGTGTCATTAAACATGTAAGAGCTAGGGTTAAAAAGGTTTTGGTCTCAAAAGACTCGTTTTACATAATTAAACTGTTACATACACGGGATCCCAAAAGAAACAGAGTTAAAAGTAAGTTTACAGATTCCCAAAGGTACACGAGTAATCATTAGCCACACTAAGGAAAAATAGATAGTCTTTGGGTCTCGCGTCCCTGCCTAAACCTCAACCGTGGCGGCTGAGCAACTGGCTATGTTCATTCCACTCGCTGAGCTCTCCAATCAAGGCTGATCCAACTTGCCCTTGCCTTTACCTGCACCACGTAGCACTCGTGAGCCAAGGCCCAGCAAGAAAACATCATATACAACACAATCAATGATAACAGACAGTTAATTCATTACGCATGTACTCCCATCAAATAATCCACAATAAACATTCAACACATATATTTAGATTCAAGATACAATCAATCACATATTTCACTCATATCACATAATATTTAGGGCCGACGACTTAGGCCGCACCCTCTGTTTAACCCACTGACTCCGGCCTGCTTAAACCGAGCTCAGTGCATAATAAGCTGTCCTCGGCTACCAGTGGCCGAGCCACGCCCTGTGCGCTAGTGTAACCCTTGGCACCCTTAGGCCGTTGGTTCACTAAATAGCTTGCATGACATAATACCATCATTTCAAGCAATAACAATAGGGAACCCTTAGTCCCGTCACATATATTCAACCAGGTGCAGTTTTCTTACCTTTAGTCTTTACGGTTATTGATTATGAGCAACACTCCTCAAGCACGATCTGTTCCCGAGCCTAAGCTTTAATCACCTAGTCACAACCAAAGTATAGGGTTCCATTAATATTCAAGTATAGGTTTCCGGTTACAAAACTAACTCCCGGGAATCCGAATTCCACCAAGCACGGTGGTGAAACCAATCCCGAGCATACTAGACCACATTCACATGCCTAAAATCCTCAAAAGTTCATGTGCATAACTAAGGGCTGCTACCCTTGAAGCTTAGCCGCGGCCCTAGCCTCAAAACAGAACCAAGGCCATCCTGGAAAAAGACACGCGCCGCGGCCCTTGCTTTGGGCGCTGCGGCGCCCACCCTTGGCCGAGCCTCCTTGGCTTTTCTTCATCCTAGGGCCGCAGCGCTCTAGAACAGAGTCGCGACCCTTCCATTCGAACCCATTATTCCCACCATTTTAAGGCTCAAAACCTCAACCAAAACCACCCCTAAACTCCCTAATTCAACACCCAACATTTCCACAACTTATTACACAACTTATGCTACACATTTCAACAGAAATTCAGCCTAAAGAAACCATAGAAATCTCACTTTCAATCCTTGAAACTCTAAGAACTTAAACACCCAATTTAACCAGTCAAAAACTTAAACTTAAACCATTAATTCATGGAGTAAAGCTTACCTCCTCTGCTGAACCACTTCACCAAGCCAAAACCAAGCTGAATTCCCAAGTTTTCCTCCTCAATTCTGCCTTTAAACATAAAACCACAGCTTCCTCAATAACCCAGCAAGCAAACCCAAAAGTTCTAACCACAGAAAAAGGAAAATCATGCTTACCTTAGCCTTGATTTAGTTCTTGATTATTTCTTGAGCTAAGCCTCAAAGTCCAGCTTAATTTCTCAGCTCAAAGATCCCAAATTTTTCTCTGTTTCCTTTGGATTTTCCCTTAGCTTCTTCCCTTTGTTTTCCTTGAGAGTGAAAGTAGAGAGTAGATGTAATGCCCTGGATAGCCAAGATCGTTACACTGAGTGTTTATAAAGTGCTGGACTTGCTAATCAAGTCATTTAATTAAAAACGTGCTACTGAAACTATGAAGGAACTAGGGTTAAAATGTTTTGGTCTCAAAAGTCACATTTTCATTAAGAAATGTTTCCTGTTTACACGGGATCCCAAAAATATTAAGTTTAAAGACTGTTTACAAAAGATGCAAGGTTTGAATACAATATCCAGCCATATTATGGCAAAACAGACTGTTAGGCAGTCTCTGTCCTGATCCACTCCTCGATCATGGCGATCGAACAGCTGGCTATGTACATTCAACCCCGCAGCTCTCCATCTCAGGATTGGTCCAGCTTGCCTTTGCCTTTACCTACACCACGTAGCACCCGTGAGCCAAGGCCCAGCAAGAAAACACAACAACAGAGCATAAGCAATCAACAGACAAATCAATATCCTATATTGCATCACATATTCTCAACCATATAAGCATTCAACATAATCAGGTATTCCACATACTAAACATATCAACTCATATCATATATCAGTTTACAAATGATAACTAGGGCTAGCGCCCTCAGGCCGCTCCCTCTGTTATCCCACTCACTCCGGCCCGCTTAAACCGAGCTCAGTGAATATTAAGCTGTCCTCGGCTACCAGTGGCCAAGCCGCGCCCTGTGCGCAAATATTGTGTACGGCACCCTTAGGCCGCTATCATATGTCCCATGGCATAATACCATCATTGACATAATACAAATATCGGGAGCACTTAGTCCCATCACAAACATATAACTGGGTGCAGTTTTCTTACCTTTCGATTCGCTAGCTTTGATCACTTGACTCCTTGGGCACGATCCCTCTCGAGCCCGAGTGCTCTCCTAAACACAACCATAGGCCAAAGTCATCATCAAACCTCAAGTCCAAAACCTAGCCTCAGGACCAATCCCGAGCCCCTGGGAGGTCCTTGTTCCACCAAACAAGGTGGTGGAATCAAACCCCAAACCCTTGGTGAAAAACCCTTGCAAACAACCCTAAAATCCCCTTCTGAAAAATAGGGCAGCGCTACAACGCTCTTAGGAGGGCGCTACAGCGCTACAAACAAAAGCAAAATCCCCTTGGAAGCTTGGCCTAGCGCTACAGCGCCCAAAGGCTAGCGCTGTAGTGCTAGTCACAGACAGCCAACACTTCAGTTTTCCCTCCTGCGATTTCCTCGAACCAAACTCAACCAAAACTTCTCCAAACCTTCACCAAACTCAAAAACAACCTTATTAACACACTACACTCATCCCAAGCACCCCAAATACCCAAAACTCAAGCACATGCATCCCTAATCCCAAAATTCACCATAGCTGACTCTAAGCTCAGAAACTCAGCAGAAACCAGTCAAAACATCAGAGTTAGAAGCTTAGAATTCATACCTTTAATGGGATTTCGATTTCAATACAACCTCTACACCTCCTTAGCTTGCTCTTCCTCACCTTTGGCCTGAATTCCCTAAATTTCCCATCAAACTCAGCTTATACACCATAGTTCAAAAACCAAAACCAGAAACTGAAGAAACTACAAAGCCTTACCTCAAATGTTAGGGTGTTCTTGCTAAACCTTTGCCAATTCTCCAAGCCTAGCTTAGGATTCTTGATGCTCAGCCTAACTTAGCTCCTCCCTGAGCTTTGCTCCAAAAATACTCAAGAAACTGATGAAGAAAGCATAAACCGACCTTAGGAAACTCTCTGTTTTCTCCCTTTCTCTTTTTCTTCCTTTTCCTTCTTTTCTTTTCAGACTTCTATTACTTTCTACAATTCCCACTAACTATAAAGCCTTAACTTATCTATCTCTGAGATGCCAATTGACCAAAATGCCCTCCCTTTTATTTCCAACCCTTTAATCCACTTAAGGGCATTCTAGTCATTTTACCCAATTCCCGCTAACTCCTCGAGTGTCTCTAATATTTTCCCGCTTACCTCCCAATACCTAATTAATCACCAATAATATTCCTCAATGTCAGAATAGACTCCAATATACTCACTAAATTCCCATTTATACCCCCAGGCTCACCCCGAGCCGGGTGTAAATCCCCGCCATGACTTTTTCGCTACTTTGCTCACTAGGATCGTCTCGAGTCACAGATCACAGATCTATCCACATAATAATGTGGTCTCAACAATTATCACATATATCAATACAGTTATGCCCATACTGGCCAAAATTACAATTATGCCCTTCTAACCTAATCAGGGCCTACATGCATACTAATACACATAGTCATGCATCTCAAATATTCAAATAGTCATATAACATGCTTTAAATCATAATCATGCATTTACTCATTAAAGTCACACTTAATTCCCATTATGCCCTCCAGGCACACTAATCAAGGTCCTTAAACCTTATTAGCGAATTTGGGTCGTAACAGTAGAGCTGAGAAAGAGTGTTTAGGTCGGTTTATCTTTTCCTTCTAAGGGTTTCCTTATGTTTATCTTATCCGCTAAGTTACTTCCCAAGGCTCGGGGTGCCGGAACCGTCCCCGAGGGCAAAATGGTAAAATCCCCCAGTGTTCCCACCTAGACTTCCTAACCTCAAATATATCTCCATATATTTATTTTCATAACCCGATAGTCCAAATCACTACCCGATACCTAAAGTACCCCTGGCTTGTCCAAAGTCATATTTTAAGTCCCGTTGTGACTTTTCCCGCTATCTGATCCTAGGATCGTCTCAAGTCGTGCTCTGCAGACCTGCCCACATAATAATGTGGTTCTTACATATATCACATATTTATTTTATATTACCATAAAAACATTACTAAACATATAATTACACATTTAAATCACATTTAATTCAGTAATGCCCTCCTGGCACACTAATCAAGGCCCTTAAGCCTCATTAGCGAATTTGGGTCGTTATAGATGGTTTGTGAATTTGAGATAGAGAAAATAGTGATGATTTGTTGTAGTTTAGAATATTTGATGAGTAGTAGTAGTGGCTAGAGTAATGATGGGTTAAGATATTATAGTTGATGTTGTTGAGTGAACAAGTGAAGAAATTTGGATTTGGATGAGTAATGTTTATGTTTTAGAGAGTATAGTATAGTAGAAAGTAGTAGAGTTTT